>NC_083873.1:22536986-27536986 GCF_032452875.1 Bos javanicus | reverse complement strand
AGATCTTTGTTAGGAATACAATCACTGGGCTAATGGGTATTTGGGGAGACTGGGTATTAGAAGAATTGGTTTTAGGTAAAGCACTCTCAGTCTCTCACAGGGTCGGGATGTGAGAACAGTGGCACCAGTTTGTGCCTGAGTCAGTTTGCTGACTTTCCTCTGTGACTAGGTTCAGCTCTGAAACTACTTGCTGTCAGATCTAGTCTGACAGCTTGCAACTTCCATTCCATGACAAATTTTCAGACCTGGAGCCTGCTTGCCCACCTTGGTTGACCTGATGATGAAGTAGCAAATCTGTATTCTGCACAGATTTGACACAGCCACAGAAATCTATTTTGCCCTATCTATGAACTCATAATGGTACACATTAGTTAATATAACAACTTCTTTTCATTTAACTGTTTTGATAATATGTATTTTACATTAACCATCTCCTCTAATAATAGGAAGTTCTATAATCAGTTCTTCAAAAATGAGAAAGATAATTCGGATGTAAAGGTATGGCAAGTTTGCCTAGGAAAAGAAGTATGGGAGAACATTCAAAATGGATGGGGAACACATACAGTGTTTACACAAAGGAATCCTAAGATGCATGCAAACTCACAGTGCTTTTCCAAAAATGGCAGCCAACACACCAAACCTCTCTTTGAAATCAGTTTTATTTTCACTGATCCCAGCTCTCATATGAAGGAGTCAGTTCTCTGATATTGCTACTTCGTAAAATTCTTCTTCCATTGTACATGTACTGTAAAGGCAAGGAATTTTCATTTTGAGGAGAACATTTACATTTTCCTGAATGCAAAGGAAAGTAAATAGCATGCTAGGTGCCCGGAGTTTGTTTAAAGTTCCACTTGCCTATATAATAATACAAGTGTGTCCATCCCATCATGCAGTAACTGGTAGTGTGGAAACTGACATCTGCCAACCAGTAATGGTGGTCATAGCTCACTGCTGCTCCAACTGCTCACAGTCCGGCTCAGCCTGCCACCCTGAGCTCCAGCCAGCTGTCAGGATCATCACAGCTGCCATCGTATTTACTGCCATAAGCTTTCTTGGCATTGTGGACCCAGACACTGCTGAGATGGCGCCTGTCATTGGCTGTAAAAGGCACAGGGACGAAAGAGTCTGAGGAACCCTGGGAAGGTGCAACATGTTCAGACCACCTGACAGGGGAACCAGTCGGCACTGAATTCTCCAAGGTTGTTCTTTGTTGACTGATAAGATTGGACAAGGCACAGTAGGCCCCCAGAACTCCTATTCAGAGCTGTTTTAATTGAATGTGTCACTGACAAGGGACATCACTTGGGCTGTGGCATCTATTCCAAATGAAACAATTGTTTTAAAGTAATTGGTCTGACAAGAATGCTGGCAGCCATTGAGGATAAGATGCATGTGTTTCTATGAGAAGAGACAGAAAACATGCTCCCTGTAATTGCCCAGGCTAAGCTTTTAAACTTTTCCCTTTACTTCTCATGAAACAAGTCCTTTCAGACCTCTGATTTGAATAAACATTAAACAACTCGAGGGACACCGCTTTACTTTATGTTTTTTATACACATAAGAGGCTCGTTCTCAGCTTGTTTAAACTATTCAGCCACAACAATATACAATGGATTTAATAGGAGGGGAAAGTGCAAAGAGTTAGCGTCTTTCTGAAATTCTTTGCAGATCTCACTGTTAGCAACTCTCTACACAAAGGTTACAATTACACATTATAAGACAGAAGGTCAATTACATCCGCCAGTTAGCACGGATTGAGCCAAATTTTTCCCAGTATGTCCATGGTTCCTCAGGAGACTGGGTGAGTCTGCAGGAGCCAAAAGGTCTGGGCAAATGGTGTTTAACCATATAACACACCTATGCCACAATAGAATATATAGCATGTTAGAAAGAGAAGAGATTATATTGAAGGAGGAAACAGACAGAACAGTCTGTCTTGAAAGCAGGACTTCACCTTGGGCTGGACAGTGGACTTTGAACTATATGCCCAGTATCTATGGAAACGACATACCAATTAGAAAACCAGACCCCCGGATGGAAGAGCCCCAGGGCTCGTACCTAGACTCTCCGTTACCTAAAAGAATACCCTAATTATCTGTGTAACCAAATAGAATCATAAATTCTATTATGCTTATTGGGGTATGACCACAGGTCTATTGAAAATTGTCCACTGTTAACTACCTAGGCTTAAGGCATATGGATCACAGGTTAACTTTGATTATATCTTTCTTTTCCTTTGTTCAGAATAGTTTCAGGGAATTTGGGGAGGTGGGTTTGGGCACGTACACTTAGGGTATATAAGGTTTTCACAAAAACTGGTCAGGGTCCTTGGCTAAGAGGAAACTCTGCCTTGGGCCCGCAGGTGTAATAAACGCCACTCCACTATCTGCATTGTCCTTCTGAGTGAGTTTGTTTCTCAGAACATGTGGCTATAACAATATGCTCTAACCCACAATCATTGCATGCACTTAGGCAAGATCACGCCCTATTATAAAGAAAACCAATGTTGCTATAATATTCTACAAAATATCTCACATATATGATCTCATTTGATCCTCACAATATCTAAGGTAGGAATTATCTTTAGCCATTTTGCATATAGGAAGAAAGAAGCCCATCTTTATGTGGTGGAGGTTAATATGAAAGCCGTATTTTTCACTCCAAGTCATCATTTTTCTAGCACACCGCAATGACTGATTCTGTTTTCAACCTGCTTTTATGTTTGCTATATTGAATATTCTCTTCTTATGAAATCACATCTGGTCTAAAATTTTAACTGAAATACATAAACAAAGGAAGGAGAGAGAATTTATTTCTTTTTCTCTAATACCTTCTTTTGTGAATCAGTTTCCACTGTGAGTCACAAAGCATATAAACATGCATGTTCTTAGTGATATTGCTTAGGCTTAAAATCCAGCTTTTGACATCTAATAGCTGTAGGAGTTTAGAAAATTTACTTATTTCTCTATGCTACAGTTTCTTCATCTATAAAAAGAGCATTAATTCATCCTTTCATTCATTTTTAGAATGTATTCAGCAAGCATTATTTACCCAAAGAAGGCAGGGGACTTATCCCAGGTCCTGGGGGATATAACAGGGAACAAGCCAAAGAAAATCTCTGTTTATGTTACCCAGGGAGATAGTCAGTTAACAAATAATAGGTATATTTATTGGATAACAATACTGAATTACAAATGAATAAAGACAAATTTGGTTGGAGGCTAGAGACTTATGGTAGAGGAAGAAAAGAATGCTGTTTTAGATAGGATGGTCAGGAAAGACATCTTATAAGAGATGACGTTTGAACAGAGATCTGTCTGTGGGAGGGAATTCTCTGAATACAATTCCAGGCAGAGAAAACAAGTACAAAGGCCCTGAAGCCAAACTTGCCAGTGTGTATTCACAGAAGAACAAAGACTACATATTGAGCAGAGTGAGAGAGGTGGAGGAAAGGTAGACATTTAGGTCAGTGAAGTAACCAGTGATTGCTCAGGTAGGGCCTTGATGATCTTCAGAAAGAGTTCTGATTTAGGTCTGAGAATCAGTTGATGTGTCTGAAGCCTGGGGAATGTCACTCCAAGTACTGTAGGATGAATAGAATGTATGGAAACAGACAAGAACAGGCAAACCAGTTAGCAAGCAGTTTCAATTGATACTGGGGAAAGATGATTGCAGACTGGACAAGGGCTGTGGCTATGGAAGTGGTAAGAATGACTATCCTCTTTACTGATGAATTGGAGGAAGGGTAGAAGGGAAATATTAATCAAGATTCAAGTTATTAGGTGAAAGGGAGTCCCAGTTACTCAGCTGAGACACATTAGTGGTCAACAAGTTTTGGGGAATTAAACATACCTTCTGGTGAAGAAGGCTGAGCACCAAAGAACTGATGCTTTTGAACTGTGGTGTTGGAGAAGACTCTTGAGAATCCCTTGGACTTCAAGGAGATCCAACCAGTCCATTCTGAAGGAAATTAGCCCTGGGATTTCTTTGGAAGGAATGATGCTAAAGCTGAAACTCCAGTACTTTGGCCACCTCATGCGAAGAGTTGACTCATTGGAAAAGACTCTGATGCTGGGAGGGATTGGGGGCAGGAGGAGAAGGGGACGACAGAGGATGAGATGGCTGGATGGCATCACTGACTCGATGGATGTGAGTCTGAGTGAACTCTGGGAGTTGGTGATGGACAGGGAGGCCTGGCGTGCTGCGACTCATGGGGTCGCAAATAGTTGGACACAACTGAGCGACTGATCTGATCTGATCTGATCACCCTCCAGGATGTCTGGCTCTAAGTGACCATACCATCGTGGTTATCTGGACCATTAAGGTCTTCTTTGTATAGTTTATTTGTGTATTCTTTTCACCTCTTCTTAATCTCTTCTGCTTCTGTTAGATCCTCGCCATTTCTATCTTAACAATGCCCAACCTTGCATGAAATGTTCCCTTGAAATCTACAATTTTCTTGAAGAGATCTCAAGTCAATGTTGTAGCCATGCATTCCGGGAAACAAACTCACTCAGAAGGACAATGCAGATAGTGGAGTGCAGTTTATTACACCAGCGGGCCCAAGGCAGAATCTCCTCTTAGCCAAGGACCCCAACCAGCATTTGTGAAAATCTTTTATACCCCATGTGTACGTGTCTGAAGCCACCACTCCAAATTCCTTGAGACTTACATAAACCAAGGAAAATACAATCCCAATAACCCCATCATTCACGTGCTATGGGCTCATGTGCTCAAACAGTCAAACAATTAGCCAATAATCAATAAACCCGAGACTACACTCCGATAGATACAGAAAAATTTATGGCCTGTCTGGAAGAAGGGGTGATTAGTGTATGTTTTCTCTTAGGTGATGAGTAATCTAGATATGATCTTCAAGGTTCCCCTGTCTGGAGGGGGTCTTATCCTTCTGTTGTTTTAATAGGCACTAAACACAGAGTTCAGAGTCCATTAGAAAGGTGGCTGAGCATGGTCAGTATGAACAGGCCTAAGATGGAGTCCAGGCCCTATGAATTCCTTCTTCAACCTCTTCTTAATCTCTTCTGCTTCTGTTAGATCCTTTCCATTTGTGTCTTAACAATGCCCATCCTTGCATGAAATGTTCCCTTGAAATCTACAATTTTCTTGAAGAGATCTCAAGTCTTTTCCATTCTATTGTTTTCCTCTGTTTCTTTACATTGTTCATTTAACACGGCCTTCTTATCTCTCCTTGCTATTCTCTGGAACTCTGCATTCAGTTGTGTATAGTTTTTCTTTTTCCCTTGCCTTTTGCTTCTGTTCTTTCTTCAGGTATTAATATTTCTATAGTCTGCTCAGACAACCATTTTGTCTTCTTGCATTTCCTTTTCTTTGGGATCGTTTTGGTCACTGTCTCCTGTGCAATGTTACAAACCTCCATTCATAGTTCTTCAGGCACTCTGTCTACCAGATCTAATCTCTTGAATCTATTCATCACCTCCACCGTATAATCATTAGGGATTTGACTTAGGTCATACCTAAATGGTCTATTGGTTTTATGTAATTTCTTCAATTTAAGCTGCAATTTTGCAATAAAAAGCTCATAATCTGAGTGACAGTCAGCTCCAGGTCTTGTTTTTGCTGACTGTATACAGCTCCTCCATCTTCATCTTCAAAGAATATAATCAATCTGATTTCAGTATTGACTATTTGGTGATGTCCCTGTGTAGACTGTCTCTTGTGTTGTTGGAAAAGGGTATTTGCTGTGACCAGCATGTTCTCTCAACAAAACTCTGTTAGCCTTTGCCTTGCTTCATTTTGTATTCCAAGACCAAACTTACCTGTTACTCCAGATATCTCTCGACTTCCTACTTTTTCATTCCAAGCCCCATGATGAAAAGGACATCATTTTATAGTGCTAGTTCTAGAAGATCTTAGAGTTCTTTATAGAACCAATCATCTTCAGCTTCTTCATACATCAGTGGTTGGGGCATAGACTTTGATTACTATGATGTTAAATAGACTTAGAAAGAGGCTATGAATCACTATGAACAAAGCTAGTGGAGATGATGGAATTCCAGCTGAGCTATTTAAAATCCTAAAAGATGATGCTGTTAAAGGGCTGCACTCAATATGTTAGCAAATTTGGAAAACTCAGCAGTGGCCACAAGACTGAAAAAGGCCAGTTTTCATTCCAGTCCCAAAGAAAGGCAATGAGACAGAATGTTCAAACTACCATACAGTGCCTTCCTACATTTCTCATGTTAGTAAGGCTATGCTTAAAATCCTTCAAGCTAGACTTCAGCAGTACATGAACTGAAAAATTCCTGATGTAAAAACTGGGTTTACAAAAGGCAGAGAAACCAGGGATCAAATTGCCAACATTCATTAAATCATAGAGAAAGCAAGAGAATTCCAGAAAAAGATGTCTATTTCTGCTTCATTGACTACACAAAAGACTTTGACTGTGTGAATCACAACAAACTGTGGAAAATTCTTAAAGAATACCATCTTACCGGTCACCTGAGCGAATTGTATGTAGGTCAAGAAGCAATAGCTAGAACCTTACATGGAACAACTGACTGCTTCCAAATTGAGAAAGAAGTAAGACAAAGCTATATATTGTCACCCTGTTTATTTGACTTCTAAGAAGAGTACATCATGTGAAATGCTGGGCTGGGTGAATCACAAGCTAGAATCAAGATTGCCAGGAGAAATATTAACGGCCTCAGATATACAGATGATACCACTCTAATAGCAGACATGGAAGAGGAACTAAAGAGTCTCTTGATGAGGGTGAAGGAGAAAAGTGAAAAAGCTGGTTTAAAACTCAACATTCAAAAAACTAAGACTATGGCATCTGGTCCCATGACTTAATGGCAAATAGATGGGGAAATGATGGAAACAGTGACAGACTTTACTTTCTTGGGCTCCAAAATCACTGCAGATGGTGACTGCAGCCATGAAATTAAAAGATGCTTGCTCCTTGGAAGGAAAGTTATGACCAACCTATACAGCATATTAAAAAGCAGAGACATTACTTTACCAACAAATGTCTATATGGTCAAAGCTATGGTTTTTCCAGTAGTCGTGTACAGATGTGAGAGTTGGACCTTAAAGAAGACTGACCACCAAAGAATTGAGGCTTTCAAATTGTGCCTCAATTTGGGAGAAGACTCTTGAGCGTACCTTGGGCTGAAAGGAGATCAAACCAGTTAATCCTAAAGGAAATCAGCACTAACTATTCATTGGAAGGATGGATGCTAAAGCTGAAGCTCCAATATTTTGGCTGCTTGATGGAAAGAGCCAACTCATTAGAAAAGACCAATGCTGAAAAAGATTGAAGGCGAAAGGAGAAGGGAATGGCAGAGGATGGGGTGGTTGGATAGCATCACTGACCTATTGGAAATGAATTTGAACAAACCCTGGGAGATAGTAGAGGACAGAGGAGCCTGATGTGGTGCAGACCATATAGTTGCAAACAGTAGGGCATGACTTAGTGAATGAACAACAATGATTGTTATGATCATTACCATCCTCATTATTAGTAGTAGTAAATTAAGCAAGTCTTGTAAATCTTTTTTCCTAAAAATCTCTCAGATACATATTTTCCTCTCTATACCTACCATTATGCCTTGATCCAATCCCTCATTCATCTTACACTTGGATTCTTGCAATGGCCACCTGAATTTCCTGCCTCTAGACTAGACTATATTTAGTCTGTTTTCTTTAATGCAGGCAGAGTAATCTGATTATGTTTCTTCCTAGGTTCAACACTTCAGTGGTTCTCCATGTCCAACAGAACAAAGCTATAACTAATGATTTGCCTCTCTTCTACTTCTTAGCACTGCTGCTGCTACCGCTAAGTCGCTTTAGTCGTGTCCGACTCTGCGCGACCCCGTAGACGGCAGCCCACCAGGCTCCACCGTCCCTGGGATTCTCCAGGCAAGAATACTCCTGTTTTGTTTTGTTTTGTTTTGTTTTACAGGCTCCAATAATTTTAAAAAATACCTATGGTTACCCTAACATTATAGATGTTGCGTGTATTCCTGCCTTTGCCCATGTCATTTATCTTGCTTCGCATACTCTTTCAGTATCAGTAGATCTTGCAAAATTTTATTCTTTGTTTAAATTAGAAATCACCTTTTCCACTGTAGTATTTTATAAATATTCCTAGGAAGAGTATGTTATCATGTTTTATACACAGTTCTATTACTAAAATAGTACATGTCTCTTATATTCAGAAAGCTTTACCATTATGTTTGTCTCTCCTTCACAATTGTGACATCCTTGATGGCAAGGATATGTCTTTTTACCTATGAATGAATATATGTGCAATGTTAGTGGCACATATGTGTTTACCTTTATTTTTGTACCCTAACTTGAATGGTTTGTAAGAACAGGGTTTTCTTCATCACTCCTGAGTCTAGATGTCAGAGATGAAGAATAGAACTTTAGTGGACCTTCTAGGCTTTGCTGCCTAAGATCATAGCTTCTTAAGACAGGTTTTGGGGTTTTAACCAGATTTTATTATGGATATTCCAATGACATATTGGCTATTAACACTAGTGAGTTACGCTAAATTTGAAAACCATTATAAAGATGAAATAAAAATTATGATGGAAATAACACTATTTTCTTTGCTTCATGTAATTACTACATTGCATCATGCCTTTCTAATGTCTTATGTATTCATCCTTTTCTTTCATCACTACCTCAAAATAGTCATATCAATATCCTCTTTTAGATATTTTTAAAATCATCTCTGCCTTGGAGCTTTTATACTTCTGCTATTTTAAATAGTGTTTCTTGTTTTCTGAGACTGTACATCAAATATATACCATTTATGAGTCACCTCTGTCTTGGTATCTTTATTGTTTGTTGTGGTTTAGATTGATACCTCCCTTCCCTGAAGTTACAACATTGTACAATCTTCATTGGTTTCCAGATACACATGGTTTTATATTATTTTGGTACTATTTCATTTGTACATTTATTCTTTCTCCAAATAGACTTTAAAGCCAGTAATAGAAAATACTGTCACATATTCTTTTTGCATCTCTCAAAGCCCATGGTACCGTTTTGACCTCAGTACAGGTGTTCAATAATAGATGTCAAAATGAAAAGAGAAATGTGTAAGATGTGATGATCAAACCCATAATTATAATCATTTCAAGCTTACATTCATGGATACTTGCATGATCTCAGACAGAATGTCTTTTCGAGGATCTCAAGGCAAAGATAATAAACACTTTATTTCCTTTCACCTACAACCATATCTAGGAAAATGAACTAAATTAAAAATGAAAATATGATCATCAGTCTTTTTTTTCTAGTTAGAAATGGAGACTCTAGTTAGAAAAGAGAAACAGAACTCATTCTCCCTTCAATTTTATAAGTATAATAAATTCCCAGGTGGTATTTTACCACACAGAAATGATCTTCCAATTTTCATTTTTCAAAGAAGTGGGGCCTATCTGAAAATAGTTGGCTGAAGTTTTATTTGTTTATGTGCTTCAGAGGCCAGCATTTTGAGGGCAAAACAAAATGGACCTGAAGGCTGAAGGCCTTGTAGACCCAGATTATACCACCTCTGTTCTCCAAGAACTACAAGACAAACAGATAATTCAATACACCATGATTAAGAGCTTTGAAGGACCCAGGAAAGTGATGTTATCATGGTAAATCCAGTGTATTATTTGACTGCATTCCATCCTTGGTTCCACTATTGAAATACAAAGTTTGGGGAGAGGAGAGGGGAGATTTAAAAGCACTTCTACCTTCTGATACGTACTAAAACAAGAAATAAGGGAACATACACTTTTTATAGCACACAATCTAAGGACTGTTTATATTGCCCATGTAATATCTAGTGTAAAGTTTCCTCATTAGAGTTTTTCACACTGGCTGACTGGCCCCCTCTCCATTACTTCTTTGTCAAAAAGTTTCAAAAATGAAAGCCCAGTTCAGTTCAGTCACTCAGTTATGTCAGACCGAATGCAGCACACCAGACTTCCCTGTCCATCACCAACTCCTGGAACTTACTCTAACTCATGTCCATAGAGTCGGTGATGCCATCCAACCATCTCATCCTCTGTTGTCCCCTTCTCCTCCTGCCTTTGATCTTTCCCAGCATCAGGGTCTTTTCCAGTGAGTCAGTTCTTCGTAACAGGTGGCCAAGTATTGGAGTTTCAGCTTCTGCATCAGTCCTTCCAGTGAATGTTCAGGACTGATTTCCTTTAGGATGGACTGGCTGAGTCTCCTTGCAGTCCAAGGGACACTCAAGAGTCTTCTCCAACACCATACTTCAAAAGCATCACTTCTTTGGTGCTCAGCTTTCCTTATAGTCCAAATCTCACATCCGTACATGACTACTAGAAAAACCATAGCTTTGACTAGAGGGACCTTTTTTGGCAAAGTAATGTCTCTGCTTTTTTAATATGTTGTCTAGGTTGGTCATAACTTTTCTTCCAAGGAGCAAGCATCTTTTAATTTCATGGCTGCAGTCACCATCTGCAGTGATTTTGGAGCCCCCCCAAAAT
Organism: Bos javanicus; assembly: GCF_032452875.1. Taxonomy (NCBI): domain Eukaryota; kingdom Metazoa; phylum Chordata; class Mammalia; order Artiodactyla; family Bovidae; genus Bos; species Bos javanicus. The sequence continues at coordinate 27,526,487 of NC_083873.1, read as the reverse complement.
AAAAAAATAAATAAAGGGCATTTTAGGAATTAAAAACTCTCACAGCTCTTCCAACCAACCTGGGAATACATACAGCAAATTTTACACACTTTCATGTTATTTTTCTTAGAATAACTGTTGGCAAGTGGTAAGCCTGTCATGACAGAGTCCAATTAAAATTATATATCTTTGCAAGTTTTCTTTTCTCTGATGTCAATAATGGGATCCTTTAGATAGCCCTTCAATATCCACTCCTGGGCATTTTAATTTCCTGACAAATCTATCATCTGAAACTTGCCATCAGGAATAGTCAGTCTCTGAGCAGTGATAAAATAGAATAAATCCTGGTACTTCCCTTAGCATTGTAACAAAGAGACAATCTTTATGACATTATTGTGGTTTGTATTCTTTTAATCTTGCCTGTGTCTGTGTATCAGAGTACTATAGGAATGAAATTCAGTCAGGGATTTGATAGAATTAGGAAGGAATATATAAATAGATGATATTTTAGACTAACATTTCCAAATCTTCAGGATCTCCCTGGTCTCTCAGATTCCTATTATGTTATAATAAATTTCTTATACATTGTTAGACTATGTAAAAAGTAAAATTTTTCTTCACTCACACAGAAAAGTAATTATCCTCCACAATTTCCTGGTGAGTATATTGAGAATGAATGCAGATATTTTGAAATAGAAAAATTACTAACAGAGAGGTCAAAGCCACAAATTTAAACAGTTATGAATATATTGTTTTTGAAATGTTTATCAAATTAAACAAAATATAATATGTTCTCCTGGTATATATAGAAATACTTAGGATCTGGGGCTAGGGGGTAGGGGTGAGAGTTTATTTTTGAATTGTTAACTATTTTTTACTTAACAAATCAAAGTAGAGGCCAGTGAATTTATTTACTTTAAAATAAATTAATTTTAAAATAAATTTATTTAATTTTAAAAATAAACCAGTTATTTATTAATAAATAAATAATAAAAACCAGTTATTTATTTTAAAAACCTGTTATTTATTAAAGTGGTTTAATAGCAGCAATGATTACAGAGTATTTGGGGGAGCTATCGAGTTTGCTTTCCAGTAGTGGTAAGTTGCTGTGGAAGAGATTAGCTGATAAATGGGATGGCTCAAATGAGAGAACTGCGAAGACATCAGCAATGCAGAGTACTGTATATGCTACTGTTAGAACTGTAGAATTATGCCCTTCCCCAAATATTTATGTTGAAGTCCTAACACCCAGTTACCTTAGAACATGACTGTGTTTGGAGATGGGATCTTTAAAGAGGCGATTATGTTAAAATGAAACTCTTAGGGTAGGTCTTAATCCAAGCTGACTTGTATCTTTCTAAAAAGAGGAAATTAGGATACAGAGAGAGATGCCAGGGATGCTGTGCACAGAGAAAAGAGCATATGAGGACACAGCAATAAGGCAGGCATGTGTAAGCCAAGAAGAGAGGCATCAGAAGAAACTAAACCCTTCAATACCTAACCTTGGACATCTAGCCTCCAGAACAATGAAAAAATGAATTTCTGTTGTTTAGGTCCCCTCTTTCTGTGGTACTTTGTCACGGCAGCCCTAGCTAACTAATATATTAGGGAAGGCCAAGACCCACTAGGAGTAAATGCAATGGCATCCAGAATGGAACTGAGGGAACAATGTTTGTTGCAGAAGTTTCCCCTACCCCACACATTTATGCAAATGGAGCACAAGAGAGCCAGTTTGCATTTGAAGCTCTGTACCTTGTGAGCATAAGCTTAATCACAGTTACATACCAAGCATATGAATCTGCATTCTGGGACATAGCAGTAAAGGAGAATTTGGTAATAATTCAGTTCTGAAATGGGGCAGTGATGTTTTGCTCTACGTCTGGCAGTTTGTCCATACAAAGGAGGATCTTCTAATTAGAGCCAGAGGTAAACTAAGCAGGATTTAGATCTAGGATAAGAGGATTGGCTCCCTGATGTGAACAGCTGACTCATTGGAAAAGACCCTAATGCTGGGAGAGATTGAGGGCAGGAGGAGGAGGAGGCAACAGAGCATGAGATGGTTAGATGGCATTATTGACCCAATGGACATGAGTTTGAGCAAACTCTGGGATATGGTGGACAGGGAAGCCTGGTGTATTGCAGTCCGTGGGTTGCATAATCATTTATTTATTCAGACACTCATTTAAATGCCACCATTTGTGGAAAAACCACAATACCTGAGGGTTCTTTCTGCCATAGTTAATTCAGCAACTGATATTGAAGATGGGCTGAAAGGGAAGGTAGTTTAGAGAGGGAGGTAGAACTTGAGTTTAGTGAACTACAGAGGGAGAGGGAGAGAGATAAAGGTGTGGATTACATTTATTAGGTAATCTTCAAATTAGCAAATACTTGGAATTGTATAATGTGCCTAGTGTTACACAAGATTCATTATAGAATTCACAAATCATTTAAAACATAATCTCAAATTTTAAAGAATGATTCTTACTTAGCAGAAAAATGCATTTACAGGGAAATGTAAACTATATGACTTAGTGGGATAAGGAGCATAGTCTTGCAGACAAAAGGCAGTGGAATGTCAATGTGGATTAAGATTTTGTGCATTGTAAATGGGGTTGGCACTGAACAAATGGGAAGCATTGAAGGCAGATACACTTAGCAGAGGTTTTGAACTAAGAGATCAGTAAGGCAAATTTTTTTAAAACAGAAAACATGTTGGTCCTCCTGGAGGGACATACATATTTGAAGAGTGAAGGGCACTTGAAGGTGTTGATTACCCCAGGACGGAGACTCTGAGATGGAGAGTGCATCAGGGGGTGCTTGCAGGATTAACAGCCAAGGGAGGGCCTGGGTTTGGAGGCTGTCTCAGCAAAGGCCTCAGCTAGCCAAGGTGAGGAGCTCTGAAGCTGAGACAACCCTCAGAGTTGCAACGAAGAGGACTGAGTCTTTGTAGTCTCATACTGACCTGTTCCCAGGAAGAAGTGTTTATTTTGGACAAACTAGATCTCTCCAGCTGTGGGCAGCTCCCAGAGGGCCCAGACAGCCAGAAGGATGAGCTGACAGCTGGGAGAATTAGTCTTTGAGCTCTGAAAGGAAATATGTGCCTGTTAGGTACAATCGTATGTATACATTTTTGGAGCAAATCTTCTAGGATGCTGGTGTACCTATTTTCCTTAGGAAAACACAGAAGAGAAAGGTTAATGGGTCAAACTACAGCCCCACTGGTACAGCTGGTTTCAGGATCACGAATTATGCACAAATCTTCCTTCTATACTATTGATCAGTTCAGTTCACTCGCTCGGTCATGTCTGACTCTTTGCAACCCTATGGACTGCAGCGCACTAGGCTTCCCTGTCCTTCACCAACTCTATATACTACAGAATGTACAAGGTATACTATTGATACATTCTAGTTTTTTTCTATCCTCAGCTGATTCTCTTTGTCTAGGTGGTTTACTAGATGATGTGACTGTGACACTCATTCCTGTGGGATCTGAGCTTACCCTTTTTAGGCTGTTTTTCTACCTTAGTCCATTTACTGTCAAAGTTGAGCAAGGAAATAGCAAAAGGTACTGAAGTGAATCAGCTGGAGCCAAACATTTTCCTCCCTGTCCCTCTTGTGTAACATCAGGCTGATAACCCTGGTCAGTTATCCTTGCCAGAATGGTGAGTCCTCCTGTTGCCCTCCTGTCTCATGCCATAAGGAGCCTGAAGTTCTCAGGAAAAGTCATAACTTATAGAAATCATTAGAACTTTGTGTATGTGTCCAGTTAGAGACATCCCTGCTTTTGAAATCAGAATCTTTAACTGATTCACTTTGTTGCACACCTGAAACTAACACAGCATTGTGAATCAAATATACTCCAATATAAAATAAAATTTTAAAAATCTCTGCCATGACTATTACTAAAGAATGAAGGCAAAGTAAACCTGTTTTCTAATTATCAAACAGTGTTTGGTACCATCACATTCACTAAAGGATGTTCTAAAAGCTTCATCTTAGGAACATGGAAATTGAACCTCAAAAGGTGTACTGTGATATAGCAGAGAATAATGAGAAAAAATTTTGGTAATATATGGTACATATTTATGACATGAAACAGTAAGTTAGTGATTAGTCTATATATTAGGATAACAACATAGAATTAAAATACAGAAAATTAATGTCATGAAAGATGTGAGGGAAGAAAAGCAGAGTTAAGCATTCCAAGTTCCTAAAATTGTTCAGGAGTAGAGTTGAGATGTGGCTTCACATTTGTTACATATGGAAACTGAAAATGTGAATATGCACTAAAAAAATAGACAATGTATAATTTGCAATCCAAAGGAGAAATAAAATCAATAAATGAAAGAGAAGAAAGCCTGCTTGCAAAGAAAAAGAGGAGTAAAAAACATGGTGATAACTGGGTAATAAGAAAGTACAAAATAAAATCAAATAAAAGATGTAAATATGTTGATAATCACAGTAAATATAAATGAATTAAATTTATCTGTTGCAATTCAAATATTGACATTTTTTAACAATCCAGCTGTATGTTTTTAAAATAAGAGGCACACTTATAGCATAATAATAAAGTAAATTAAAAAAAACAAACAGAATGTTAAAGTGTACTAGGTATACACCGTCCATCAGTGTCCTATCTTTTTGCATTCTCACCTGACCTGCCTCCTGAGAAATCTGTATGCAGGTCAAGAAGCAACAGTTAGAACTGGACATGGAGCAACAGACTGGTTCCAAATCAGTAAAGGAGTACATCAAGGTTGTATATTGTCACCCTGTTTGTTTAACTTATATGCAGAGTACATCATGAGAAACGCTGGGCTGGATGAAGCACAAGCTGGACTCAGATTGCCAGGAGATATATCAATAACCTCAGATATGCAGATGACACCACCCTTATGGCAGAAAGTGAAGAACTAAAGAGCCTCTTGATAAAAGTGAAAGTGGAGAGTGAAAAAGCTAGCTTAAAACTCAACATTCAGAAAACTAAGATCATGGCATCCAGTCCCATCACTTCATGGCAAATAGATGGGGAAACAATGGAAACAGTGACAGACTTTACCAACAAAGGTCTGTCTAGTCAAAGCTATGGTTTTTCCAGTAGTCATGTACAGATGTGAGAGTTGGACTATAAAGAAGGCTGAGCACTGAAGAATTGGTGTTTTTGAACCTTGGCGTTGGAGAAGACTCTTGAGAGTCCCTTGGACTGCAAGGAGATCCAACCAGTCCATCCTAAAGGAAATCAGTCCAGAATATTCACTGGAAGGACTGATGCTGAAGCTGAAACACCAATACTTTGGCCACCTGATGCGAAGAACTGACTCATTGGAAAAGACCCCAATGGTGGGAAAGATTGAAGGCAGGAGGAGAAGGGGGAAGACAGAGGATGAGATGGTTGGATGGCATCACCGACTATATGGACATGAGTTTGAGTAAGCTCCAGAGTTGGTGAAGGACAGGGAAGCCTGGCATGCTGCAGTCCATGGGGTCACAAAGAATAGGATATGACTGAACAACTGAACTGAACTGATATACCCTCCAGAATGCAGTTGATAAGGTGATATAAGTGTCAAATAAATGATATTCTAATTTAGTGATGAACAATTTATTAGGAATACAATGCTTTCAACATATGAATACTGACTAATTTGCCATATGTAATCTATTATAAATCTATATATGATCTGCCTCTTGAGAAATTTGTATGCAGGTCAGGAAGCAACAGTTAGAATTGGACATGGAACAACAGACTGGTTCCAAATAGGAAAAGGAGTTCATCAAGGCTGTATACTGTCACCCTGTTTATTTAACTTATATGCAGAGTACATCATGAGAAACGCTGGACTGGAAGAAACACAAACTGGAATCAAGATTGCCGGGAAAAATATCAATAACCTCAGATATGCAGATGACACCACCCTTATGGCAGAAAGTGAAGAGGAACTCAAAAGCCTCTTGATGAAAGTGAAAGTGGAGAATGAAAAAGTTGGCTTAAAGCTCAACATTCAGAAAACGAAGATCATGGCATCTGGTCCCACCACTTCATGGGAAACAGATGGAGAAACAGTGGAAACAGTGTCAGACTTAATTTTTCTGGGCTCCAAAATCACTACAGATGGTGACTGCAGCCATGAAATTAAAAGATGCTTACTCCTTGGAAGGAAAGTTATGACCAACCTAGATAGCATATTCAAAAGCAGAGACATTACTTTGCCAACAAAGGTTCGTCTAGTCAAGGCTATGGTTTTTCCTGTGGTCATGTATGGATGTGAGAGTTGGACTGTGAAGAAGGCTGAGCGCTGAAGAATTGATGCCTTTGAACTGTGGTGTTGGAGAAGACTCTTGAGAGTCCCTTGAACTGCAAGGAGATCCAACCAGTCCATTCTGAAGGAGATCAGCCCTGGGATTTCTTTGGAAGGAATGATGCTAAAGCTGAAACTCCAGTACTTTGTCCACCTCATGTGAAGAGTTGACTCATTGGAAAAGACTCTGATGCTGGGAGGGATTGGGGGCAGGAGGAGAAGGGGATGACAGAGGATGAGATGGCTGGATGGCATCACTGACTCGATGGACATGAGTCTGAGTGAACTCCGGGAGTTGGTGATGGACAGGGAGGCCTGGTGTGCTGCGATTCATGAGGTCGCAAAGAGTCGGACACGACTGAGCGACTGATCTGATCTGATCTGATCTGATATATGTATACATCTCATATTAATTGATTCATCAAAAATAATATATATTAATTCAAAATATGCATTCATTCATTGGGTTATGGAGAAAGCAAGTGAGTTCCAGAAAAACATCTACTTCTGCTTCATTGACTACACTAAATTCTTTGACTGTGTGGATACAACAAACTAGAAAATTCTTAAAGAGATGGGAACATCAGACCACCTTACCTGCCTCCTGAAAAACCTGTACGCAGGTCAGGAGGCAACAGTTAGAACTCGACATGGAACAAATTGGGAAAGGAGTATGTCAAGGCTATACATTGTTACCCTGCTTACTTAAATTATATGCAGATGATACCACTCTAATGCCAGAAAATGAAGAGGAACTAAAGACCCTCTTGATGAAGGTGAAAGAGGAAAATGAAAAAACTGGCTTAAAATTCAGCATTCAAAAAACTAAGATCATGGCATCTGGTCCCATCACTTCATGGCAAATAGTAGAGTAAAAAGTGGAAGCAGTGATAGATTTTATCTTCTTGGGCTCCAAAATTACTGCAGACAGTGACTGCAGCCATGTAATTAAAAGACATTTGCTCCTTGAAAGGAAAGCTGTGACAAACCTAGATAGCATGTTAAAAATCAGAGACACTTTGCTTACAAAGGTCCATATAGTCAAAGCCATGGTTTTTCCAATAGTCATGTACGGATGTGAGAGTAGGGCCATAAAGGAAGCAGAGCACCACAGAATTGACGCTTTCAAATTGTGGTGCTGGAGAAGACTCTTGGGCTGCAAGGAAATCAATCCAGTATATTCTAAAGGATATCACCCCTAGATTATCCATTAGAAGCACAGATGCTGAAGCTGTGGCTCTGATACTTTGGCCACCTGATACAAAGAGCCGACTCATTGGAAAAGACTCTGATGCTGGAAAAGATTGAGGGCAAAAGAAGAAGGGGGTGGCAGAGGATGAGATGGTTGGGTAGCATCACTGACTCAATGGACATGAATTTCAACAAAAACTGGGAGGTAGTGGAGGACAGAGGAGCCTGTTATGCTGCAGTTCATCAGGTCACAAAGAGTTGGACACAAGTTAGTGACTGAACAACAACAAATGCACCTAGTATTATCCAAAAATACAGAAAACAAAAGTTAACAGATTTATATGAAATCAATATATCAATTTTTATAATATGTACAAAATAATGAAGAATTTTTGGTTTGAGCCCTTGATATTAAATTCTTATTTCTTTTTCTAATTACCTTATGTTGTACAACAGAAACCTCAGATCTTAGCATCTTAAAACATTTATTTTGCTCTTAAATCTGCAATTTGAGCAGGGCTTCCCAGGTGGCACTAGTGGTGAATACCCTTCTGCAAGGGCAGGAGACACAAGAGATGTGAGTTCGATCCCTGGGTTGGCAAGATCCACTGGAGGAAGACATGGCAACCCACTCCAGTATTCTTGACTAGAGAATCCCATGGACAGGTGGAGCCTGGCAGGCTACAGACCATAGTGTTGCAAAGAGTTGGACATGTCTGAAGCAACTTAGCACACCAGGGATAGTTCATTTCTGCTGTACTCAGCATCATTTGAAGTGCCTTCAAGGCTGGGAATTGTAATCATCTCAAGGCTTGGTCACTCACATGTCTAGAAGCTGATGTCATTCATTTGATACCTTAACTGGAATACTGATCAGAACAGTTATTCGTGACTACTACACATGGCCTGAAATTCTTCACGACACAGTGGCCGGATTCTAAGGGTGAGCATTTGAGAAAAAGCTGGGGTAGGGATTGAGCCAGGTAGAAGCTACATTACCATTTACAGCTTGTCCTTGAAAAGTAATGTATCATCACTTCTATTTTATTCTACTTATTTGGCAAAAGAAAGGAGGGGAATCATATCAATCTGACAAATAATTACTTGAACTTAACTACCTTGTGTACTTATCTTACTTTAACATAAGTATCTTAGATAACCAAAAGATTTCATTGCCATCTTTACTGAGTTCCCTTTTATTATAAAAGGTAAATCAATATTTGAAGTATAAGACTTGTTAAACCACCTATAACTTATTATCTAAAGTAATTATCTATTATGAAAAGCAGTACTTTCTTTATTGATAGGTGGAAGAAGTTGAAAAATTGCAATTGGAAACAAACAAGGGTATTTTATAATTGCTTTTCATGGAGTTTTCTCCGGCTGTTAAAAACCCCAGACAAGCAAGCGACTGGGTCAGATTTTGAGATGGTCTACAAAAATCTTAACACACTTATAGTTCAGTGAGAGAATAAGCTCTTAGTTTCAAAGCCACACTATTCTTAGTAAATGGGGGAAATATAAAGATAGAATTATATTGAAGCTTTAGTAGAACTCACCTGGAAAAGTAGGGGAGTTTTTGGTTTGTTTTTTCCTGCCTTTTGACTTGTTTGCCTTCCTCCAAGTAATAGCATCCATAGGTAATCACACCCATATTTTAATTCATTTTAGGTCGTGATCCTAACGATAGCGACATTTTGTTGACATTTATGTTTTCTCCATAGTATCCATTGCAGTGTCCTCATGCTGAAAAATAATCACAATTATTTATTAGAAAAGTATCATATTGGAAAACAACATAAAAAATAGTAAGGTTACAAAAGATGTCAACAGCACAATTAAGCAAGCTTCCACTGAAGGACATAAACAGTACATACCTATTTTCCCTAATTAATGATTTGATAAATTTACTATAAGCACATAGAAAATTTATGAAAACTAGTATTAGGTCATAAGTTAATATGCTACGCTATTATACTTTAATGCATGTTTTCCAATAAACTTTTTTCTTAAGTTCTTTATAGTTCTTGTTGCTATTGTAGGTGACTTGTTAATATAAGTTTCATTTTATAGCTGTTGTTAGGAGCTTCCTAGGTGACGCTAGTGGTAAAGAATCAACCTGCCAATGCAGGAGATGAAAGAGACGCAGGTTTGATCCTTGGGTCAGGAAGATTCCCTGGAGTAGGAAATGGCAACACACTCCAGTATTCTTGCCTGGAAAACTCCATGGACAGAGGAGCCTGGCAGGCTAAAGTCCATAGGGTAACAAAGAGATGGACACAACTGAGCAACTGAGCACATAACTGTTATTGGACTGTACTTTTAGATATTAACTTCTGAACACTTATCAATTATGAGAATGTATTTTCAGCTTCTCTCTGGATTCTACATGCACTCAGACTTTATGGATTTCTGGAAAAAGTAGGGGCATGAGGCTTATTGGAAACAGCTGTGACTTTCTTGGCGGAGAGTGACTACACTGTTCTGGAGTTCTTGTTCCAAATGCTTAGCATGGTGATGCAGCTGTGAAGCCGTCTCCCTGGCCCTTTCCTGTAGTACTCATGGCACAGCATTAGCTCGAGTCTCACATTCCAGTTTTCACCATTCTAAATACATTCAGTAGGATCACAGTAGGGTTATGAATAGCTCTTGAAAGCAAGGACAGTTGTTATGTGGAAAACCTCTTTTAGACAGGAAAAAATCAACGCTTATCCACTTAGCTAATTGACATTAATGAATTGCTTTTTAATTCACTCACTCTTAAATTTAATGGCCACTTCACTGACACATTTGTTTAACATTTTTCTCTTGTTGCTTATATTTACTGTCCTTAGTATCTAAAGATTTTATCTAGAGATTACTCTGAATATTCCCAAATAAGCAAAATCCTTCTTATGTGGAACTAGACTGTTTAAGGACTATGGAATAAAGCCATTCTAGGAATGAAACATTAAGTGTGGACAGACCTAGGTATAACAGGATGATAAAAGACTATAAAGTCACCCATCATGAACACAAGCTAGATGTAGAGGCTGGAGTGGATGGTATGTGGAAGAATAATAACAAGGAAATATACTCACAAAAACATTTCCTGAAAATAGATATTGATTTGAACTCTGAACAAACTAACACTTAAGTATCACATTCATCAATTTTATTTTAAGCAATAAACTGCATTTTCTGTGTATTCACAGAATGATTACCAAAATATTTTGTTAACATGTATAATATTATTTCAAAAATGTCATTTTTAAATTTAAAACATGAAGCCCAAAGGAAGTGCTGTGACACACAATTTTGTTTTGGAAGTCATGAGAGGTCTGAATGCCAGACACAGGTCTAGTGAGTTTTAGGGGAAATATAGGTCTATCCAGTTAGATAGTTAAATGCTAGGTAGATAAGTGCCCTCAAATAAATACAAGGATCTGTGCTTTAGTTCTCTCATCTATAAAATGACTCTCATAAATTTAATGTAATTCTCAATACTATACAGTTGGTGATTTGGGGGTATTTCTAGGAGAAATTATATATCCATTCATTTATCAGAACTGTTTTGAATGCTAATAATATACCACTCCTCAAAACAAAAAGGACAAGTCTCAGCTTCATGAAGCTCATGTTCTGTTAAGGGTAAACTGATAAATATATCAGAGAAGGCAATGGCACCCCACTCCAGTACTCTTGCCTGGAAAATCCCATGGGCAGAGGAGCCTGGTAGGGTGCAGTCCATGGGGTCGTGAAGAGTCAGACACGACTGAGAGACTTCACTTTCACTTTTCACTTTCATGCATTGGAGAAGGAAATGGCAACCCACTCCAGTGTTCTTGCCTGGAGAATCCTAGGGACAGGGAGCCTGGTAGGCTGCCGTCTATGGGGTCGCATAGAGTCGGACACGACTGAAGCGACTTAGCTGCAGCAGCAGCGGATAAATATATAACATTCCAGGTACCAATAAGGGTTTAAAATACACACACACACACACATGAAAATGTAATCACTAGGGTCTAGGGTTCTATTCTACCAAGGGTGAACAAGAAGCCAGCTGAGCAGAGGTCTGAATGAAGCAGATCAGTGATTGAGGTGGTTAGTATGGTAGAGTGATCCAAGCAAAACAACAGACCAGGACAAGAGTTCCAAGACAGAAGCAAGAATGGCATGTGCAAGGGGCAGCAAGAAAAGCAATGTGGTTAAGAAATGTAAATGAGGGAAAGAGGAAAGCGAGGTAATGGGTCCATAACTCCTAGGATTTTACTCTGAATTGCACTGCAAGCCATGAGGAATTCTTAGAAGGAGAGTAACATGGTCTTATTTAGTGTTCACAGGATCACTCAGGCTGCTGTGTGACTTGGGATTGGGAATGGGAGGATTCAGGGAAACGGTCCTATTGTTGTAGCTTAGGTGAGCCACGCCATGTAGGGCCACCAAAGACGGACAGGTCATAAAGTGGAGAGTTCTGACAAAACATGACCCACTAGAGGAGGGAATGGCAAACCACCTGAGTATACTTGCCATGAGAACCTCATGAGCTGTATAAAAAGACAAAAAGATATGACACTGAAAGATGAGTCTCCCAGGTCAGAAGAGCGGAGGACAACTACTAATATCTCCAGAAAGAATGAAGCAGCTGGGTCAAAGCAGAATCAATGCTCAGTTGTGAATGTGTCTGGTGACAAAAGTAAAATCTGATGTTGCAAAGAACTGTATTGCATACGAACCTGGAATGTTATGTCCATGAATCAAGGTAAATTGTCATGGTAGACAGGAAATAGTAAGAATAAACATCGACATCTTAGGAAACAGTGAACTAAAATGGACGGGAATCAGCGAATGCAATTCAGATGGCCATTATGTCTACTACTGTGGGCAAGAATCCCTTAGAAGAAATGAAGTAGTCCTCATCATCAACAAATGAGTCCAAAATGCAATATTTGGGTACAACCTCAAAAACAACAGAATGATCTTGGTTCGTTACCATGGCAAGCCAGTCAGTATTACAGTAATTCAAGTCTATGCCCCTACCACCAATGCTGAAGCTGAAGTTGGTTTTCTGTTCTATGAAGACCTAGAAGACCTTCTTGAACTAATACCAGAAAAAAGATGTGCTTTTCATCATTGGGGATTGAAACGCCAAAGTAGGAAGTCAAGAGATACCTGGAGTAACAGGCAAGTTTGGCCTTGGAGTACAAAGGAAGCAGGGCAAAGGCTAACAGAATTCTGCCAAGAGAATGCACTGGTCATAGCAAATGCCCTTTTTCAACAACACAAGAGATGACTTTACACATGGACATTACCAAATGGTCAATATCAAAGTCAGATTGATTATATTCTTTGTAGCTGAAAATGCAGAAGCTGTATACAGTCAGCAAAAAACAAATAAACAAAAAAGACCTGGAGCTGACTGTGGCATAGAAAGGGGGGAAAACCACTAGACCAGCCAGGTATGAATTAAATCAAATCCCCTATAAATAAACAGTGGAGGTGATGAATAGACTCAAGGGATGAGACCTAGTAAACAGTGTGCCTGAAGAACTATGGACAGAGGTCTGTAATATTGCACAAGAGGCAATGAAAAAAAAAAAATGCCAAAGAAAAAGAAAAGCAATAAGGAAAAATGGTTATCTGAGGAGGCTTTACAAATAGCTGAAAAAAGAAGAGAAGCAAAAAACAAGGAAGAAAGGGAAAGGTGCACCCAATTAAATGCAGAATTCCAAAGAATAGAAAGGAGAGACAAGAAGGTCTTCTTCAATGAACAATGCAAAGAAATAGAGGAAAACAACAGAAGGGAACAGACTAGAGATCCCTTCAGGAAAACTGGAAATATCTAGGGAACATTTTGCCCAGAGATGGATACAGAATAAAGGACAGAAATTGTAGGGACCTACCACTCCAGTGTTCTTGCCTGGAGAATCCCAGGAGCAGGGGAGCCTGGTGGGCTGCCGTCTATAGGGCTGCACAGAGTCAGACACGACTGAAGTGACTTAGCAGCAGCTGCAGTAGAAGCTGAAGAGATCAAGAGATGGAAAGAATACATGGAAGAACTGTACAAAAAAAGATCTTAATGAACCAGATGACCACAAAGATGTGGTCAGTCACCCAGAGCCAGACATTCTGGAGCGTGAAGTCAGAAGGGCCTTAGAAAGCACTGCTGTCAGTAAAGCTAATGGATATGATGGAATTCCAGAAAAGCTATTCAAAACCCTAAACGTTGATGCTATCAAAGTGTTGCAGTCAATATGTCAGCAAATCTGGAAGACCCAGCAGTAGCCACAGGACTGCTGCTGCTGCTGCTAAGTCACTTCAGTAATGTCCAACTCTGTGTGACCCCATAGACGGCAGCCCACCAGGCTCCCCCATCCCCGGGATTCTCCAGGCAAGAACACTGGAGTGGGTTGTCATTAAAAGGTCAATCTTCACCCCAGTTCTCAAGAAGGGTAGTACTAAAGAATATTCAAACCATCAGACAGTTGTACTCATCTCCCATGCTAGTAAGTTCAGTTCAGTTCAGTTCAGTCACTCAGTCATGTCCGACTCTTTGCGACCCCATGAATTGCAGCACGCCAGGCCTCACTGTCCATCACAAACTCCTGGAGTTTACTCAAACTCATGTCCATCGAGTTGGTGATGCCATCCAGCCATCTCATCCTCTGTTGTCCCATTCTCCTCCTGCCCCCAATCCCTCCCAGCATCAGAGCCTTTTCCAATGAGTCAACTCTTCGCATGAGGTGGCCAAAGTATTGGAGTTTCAGCTTCACCATCAGTCCTTCCAATGAACACCCAAGACTGATCTCATTTAGGATGGACTGGTTGGATCTCCTTGCAGTCCAAGGGACTCTCAAGAGTCTTCTACAACACCACAGTTCAAAAGCGTCAATTCTTCAGCATTCAGCTTTCTTCACAGTCCAACTCTCACATCCGTACATGACCACTGGAAAAACCATAGCCTTGACTAGACGGACCTTTGTTGGCAAAGTAATGTCTCTGCTTTTGAATATGCCATCTAGGTTGGTCATAACTTTCCTTCCAAGGAGTAAGTGTCTTTTAATTTCATGGCGGCAATTACTATCTGCAGTGATTTTGGAGCCCCCCAAAAAATAAAGTCTGACACTGTTTCCCCATCTATTTCCTATCAAGTGATAGGACCAGATGCCATGATCTTGTTTTCTGAATGCTCAGCTTTAGGCCAACTTTTTCACTCTCCTCTATCACTTTCATCAAGAGGCTCTATAGTTCCTCTTCATGTTCTGCCATAAGGGTGGTGTCATCTGCATATCTGAGGTTATTGATATTTCTCCCAGCAATCTTGATTCCAGCTTGTGTTTTTTCCAGTCCAGCGTTTCTCATGATGAACTCTGCATATAAGTTAAATGAGCAGGGTGACAATATACAGCCTTGACGTACTCTGTTTCCTGTTTGGAACCAGTATGTTGTTCCATGTCCAGTTCTACCTGTTGCTTCCTAACCTGCATATAGGTTTCTCAAGAGGCAGGTCAGGTGGTCTGGTATGCCCATCTCTTTCAGAATTGTCCACAGTTTATTGTGATCCACACAGTCAAAGGCTTTGGCATAGTCAATAAAGCAGAAAAAGATGTTTTTCTGGAACTCTCTTGCTTTTTCGATGATCCAGCAGATGTTGGCAATTTGATCTCTGGTTCCTCTGCCTTTTCTAAAACCAGCTTGAACATCAGGAACTTCACCATTCATGTATTGCTGAAGCCTGGCTTGGAGAATTTTAAGCATTACTTTACTAGTGTGTGAGATGAGTGCAATTGAGTGGTAGTTTGAGCATACTAGTAAGATCAGATCAGATCAGTCGCTCAGTAATGTCTGACTCTTTGTGACCCCATGAATCGCAGCATGCCAGGCCTCCCTGTCCATCATCAACACCCGGAGTTCACTGAGACTCATGTCCATCGAGTCAGTGATGCCATCCAGCCATCTCATCCTCTGTCGTCCCCTTCTCCGCCTGCCCCCAGCATCAGGGTCTTTTCCAGTGAGTCAACTCTTCGCATGAGGTGGCCAAAGTACTGGAGTTTCAGCTTCAGCATCATTCCTTCCAAAGAAATCCTAGGGCTGATCTCCTTCAGAATGGACCAGTTGGATCTCCTTGCAGTTCAAGGGACTCTCAAGAGTCTTCTCCAACACCACAGTTCAAAGGCATCAATTCTTCGGCGCTCAGCTTTCTTCACAGTCCAACTCTCACATCCATACATGACCACAGGAAAAACCATAGCCTTGACTAGACGGACCTTTGTTGGCAAAGTAATGTCTCTGCTTTTGAATATGCTATCTAGGTTGGTCATAACTTTCCTTCCAAGGAGTAAGCATCTTTTAATTTCATGGCTGCAGTCACCATCTGTAGTGATTTTGGAGCCCAGAAAAATAAAGTCTGACACTGTTTCCACTGTTTCCCCATCTATTTCCCATGAAGTGGTTGGGACCGGATGCCATGATCTTCGTTTTCTGAATGTTGAGCTTTAAGCCAACTTTTCACTCTCCACTTTCACTTTCATCAAGAGGCTTTTGAATTCCTCTTCACTTTCTGCCATAAGGGTGGTGTCATCTGCATATCTGAGGTTATTGATATTTATCCTGGCAATCTTGATTCCAGCTTGTGTTTCTTCCAGTCCAGCGTTTCTCATAATGTACTCTGCATATAAGTTAAATAAACAGGGTGACAATATACAGCCTTGACATACTCCTTTTCCTATTTGGAACCAGTCTGTTGTTCCATGTCCAGTTCTAACTGTTGCTTCCTGACCTGCATACAAATTTCTCAAGAGGCAGATCAGGTGGTCTGGTATTCCCATTTCTTTCAGAATTTTCCACAGTTTATTGTGATCCACACAGTCAAAGGCTTTGGCATAGTCAATAAAACAGAAATAGATGTTTTTCTGGACTCTCTTGCTTTTTCCATGATCCAGCGGATGTTGGCAATTTGATCTCTGGTTCCTCTGCCTTTTCTAAAACCAGCTTGAACATCAGTAAGTTCACCGTTCACATATTGCTGAAGCCTGGCTTGGAGAATTTTGAGCATTACTTTACTAGCGTGTGAGATGAGTTCAGTTGTGTGGTGGTTTGAGCATTCTTTGGCATTGCCTTTCTTTGGGATTGGAATGAAAACAACTTTTCCAGTCCTGTGGCCACTGCTGAGTTTTCCAAATTTGCTGGCATATTGAGTGCAACACTTTCACAGCATCATCTTTCAGGATTTGGAATAGCTCAACTGGAATTCCATCACCTCCACTAGCTTTGTTCATAGTGATGCTTTCTAAGACCCACTTGACTTCACATTCCAGGATGTCTGGCTCTAGGTCAGTGATTACACCATTGTGATTATCTGTGTTGCGAAGATCTTTTCTGTACAGTAGTTCTGTGTATTCTTGCCATCTCTTCTTAATATCTTCTGCTTCTGTTAGGTCCGTACCATTTCTGTCCTTTATCGAGCTCATCTTTGCATGAAATGTTCCTTTGGTATGTCTGATTTTCTTGAAGAGATCTCTAGTCTTTCCCATTCTGTTGTTTTCCTCTATTTCTTTGCATTGATCACTGAAGAAGGCTTTCTTATCTCTTCTTGCTATCCTTTGGAACTCTGCATTCAGATGTTTATATCCTTCCTTTTCTCCTTTGCTTTTTGCATCTCTTCTTTTCACAGCTATTTGTAAGGCCTCCCCAGACAGCCATTTTGCTTTTTTGCATTTCTTTTCCAGGAATGGTCTTGATCCCTCTCTCCTGTACAATGTCATGAACCTCAGTTCATCAGGCACTCTATCTATCAGATCTAGGCCCTGAAATCTATTTCTCACTTCCACTGTATAATCATAAGGGATTTGATTTAGGTCATACCTGAATGGTCTAGTGGTTTTCCCTACTTTCTTCAATTTAAGTCTGAATTTGGAAATAAGGAGTTCATGGTCTGAACTACAGTCAGCTTCTGGTCTTGTTTTTGCTGACTGTATAGAGCTTCTCCATATTTGGCTGCAAAGAATATAATCAATCTGATTTCGGTGTTGACCATCTGGTGATGTCCATGTATAGAGTCTTCTCTTGTGTTGTTGGAAGAGGGTGTTTGTTATGACCAGTGCATTTTCTTGGCAAAACTCTATTAGTCTTTGCCCTGCTTCATTCCGGATTCCAAGGGCAAATTTGCCTGTTACTCCAGGTGTTTCTTGACTTCCTACATTTGCATTCCAGTCCCCTATAATTAAAAGGACATCTTTTTTGGGTGTTAGTTCTAAAAGGTCTTGTAGGTCTTCATAGAACCATTCAACTTCAGCTTCTTCAGCGTTACTGGTTGGGGCATAGACTTGGATTACTGTGATATTGAATGGTTTGCCTTGGAAACGAACAGAGATCATTCTGTCGTTTTTGAGATTGCATCCAAGAACTGCATTTTGGACTCTCTTGTTGACCATGATGGCCACTCCATTTCTTCTGAGGGATTCCTGCCCTCAGTAGTAGATATAATGGTCATCTGAGTTAAATTCACCCATTCCAGTCCATTTCAGTTCCCTGATTCCTAGAATGTCGACATTCATTCTTGCCATCTCTTTTTGACCACCTCCAATTTGCCTTGATTCATGGACCTAACATTCCAGGTTCCTGTGCAATATTGCTCTTTACAGCATCGGACCTTTCTTCTATCACCAGTCACATCCACAGCTGGGTATTGTTTTTGCTTTGGCTCCATCCCTTCATTCTTTCTGGAGTTATTTCTCCACTGATCTCCAGTAGCATATTGAGCACCTACTGACCTGGGGAGTTTCTCTTTCAGTATCCTATCATTTTGCCTTTTCATACTGTTCATGGGGTTCTCAAGGCAAGAATACTGAAGTGGTTTGCCATTCCCTTCTCCAGTGGACCACATTCTGTCAAATCTCTCCACCATGACCCGCCTGTCTTAGGTTGCCCCACAGGCATGGCTTAGTTTCACTGAGTTAGACAAGCCTGTGGTCCTAGTGTGATTAGATTGACTAATTTTCTGTGAGTATGGTTTCAGTGTGTTTGCCCTCTGATGCCCTCTTGCAACACCTACCATCTTACTTGGGTTTCTCTTACCTTGGGCGTGGGGTATCTCTTCACAGCTGCTCCAGCAAAGCACAGCCATTGCTCCTTACCTTAGACAAGGGGTATCTCCTCACCGCCACCCTTCCTGACCTTCAGTGTGGGATAGCTCCTCTAGGCCCTCCTGCGCCTGCGCAGCCAGGGCTCCTTGGACGTGGGGTTGGTCCTCCTGGCCGCCGCCCTTGGCCTAGGGCTTAGGGGCATGCGGTAGCTCCTCCCGGCCGCCGCCCCTGACCTCGGACGTGGGGTGGCTCCTCTTGCCTGCGCTATGGTGCGCCCATGGCAGCCGCCTGCGCTATACTAGTAAGGTCACACTTAAAACCTTGCATGCTACGTTTCAGCATTATGCAAATCAAGAACTTCCAGATGAATACGTTGGGTTTAGAAAAGGAAGAGGAACCATAGATCAAATTGCCAACATTTGCTAGATCATAGAGAAAGCAAGGGAATTCCAGAAAAACATCTACCTCTGTTTCATTAACTATGCTAAAGCCTTTGACTGTGTGAATCTTAACAAACAGTGGAAAGCTCTTAAAGACATGGGAGTACTAGACCATCTTACCTGTCTCCTGAGAAAGCTGTATTTAGGCCAAGAAGCAAGAGTTAGAACCCTGTGCAGAACAACTGATTGACTCAGGATTGAGAAAGTACAACAGGGCTGTCTGTTGTCACCCTGTTTGTTTAACTTATACACTGAGCTCATGTATAAATACATGATAAATGACGGGCAGGATGAGTTACAAGCTTGAATCAAGATAGGCAGGAGAAACATCAACAACCTCAAATATGTAGATGATACCACTCTAATCGCAAAATTTGCACTCATCTCACATGCTAAGCAATGGTAACCCACTCCAGTACTCTTGCCTGGAAAATCCCATGGATGGAGGAGCCTGGAGGGCTGCAGTCCATGGGGTCGCTGAGGGTCAGACACGACTGAGCGACTTCCCTTTCACTTTTCACTTTCATGCATTGGAGAAGGAAATGGCAACCCACTCCAGTGTTCTTGCCTGGAGAATCCCAGGGACAGTGGAGCCTGGTGGGCTGCCGTCTATGGGGTCACACAGAGTCGGACACAACTGAAGTGACTTAGCAGCAGCAGTAGCACATGCTAGCAAAGTAATGCTCAAAATTCTCCAAGCCACATTTCAACAGTACATGATCTGAGAACTTCCACATGTTCAAGCTGGTTTTAGAAAAAGCAGAAGAACCAGAGATCAAATTGCCAACATCTGCTGGATCATCAGAGAAGCAAGAGAATTCCAGAAAAACATTTACTTCTGCTTTATTGACTACACCAAACCCTTTGACTGGGTGGATCACAACAAACTGTGGAAAATTATTTAAGAGATGGGAATACCAGACCAACTTACTTGCCTCCTGAGAAATCTGTATGCAGGTCAAGAAACAACAGTTAGAACAAGACATGGAACAACAGACTGGTTCCAAACTGGAAAAAGAGTACAACAAGGCTGTATATTGTCACCCTGCTTATTTAACTTATATGTAGAGTACATCAGGCATAATGCTGGGCTGGATGATTCCAAAGCTGGAATCAAGATTACCCAGAGAAATATCAATAATCTCAGATATGCAGATGACATCACCCTCATGGCAGAAAGCAAAGAGAAAGTAAAGAGCCTCTTGGAACTAAAAGAGGAGAGTGAAAAACCTGGCTTAAAACTCAACATTCAGAAAACGAAGATCATGGCATCTAGTCCCATCACTTCATGGCAAATAGATGAGGAAAGAGTGAGAGACTTTATTTTCTTGAGCTTCAAAATCACTACAGATGGTGACTGCAACCCGAAATTAAAAGGTGCTTGCTCCTTGAAAGAAAAGTTATGACCCACCTAGACAGCATATTAAAAAACTGAGACATTACTTTGCTGACAAAGGTCTGTCTAGTCAAAGCTGTGGTCTTTCCACTAGTCATGTATGGATGTGAGAGATGGACCATAAAGAAAGCTGAGTGCTGAAGAATTGATGCTTTTGACCTGTGGTGTTGGAGAAGACTCTTGAAAGTCCCTTGGACTGCAAGGAGATCAAACAAGTCAATCCTGAAGAAATTAGTCCTGAAGACTTATTGGAAGGATCGATGCTGAGGCTGAAGCTCCAATACACTGGCCACCTAATCCGAAGAACTGACTCACTGGAAAAGACACTGATGCTGGGAAAAATTGAAGGCAGGAGGAAAAGTGGATGACAGAGGATGAGAAGGTTGGATGACATCACCAACTCAATGGACATGAGTTTGAGCAAGCTCCTGGAGTTGATGATAGACAGGGAAGCATGGTGTGCTGCAGTCCACACGGTTGCAAAGAGTCCGACATGACTGAGTGACTGAACTGAACTGAACTGAAGGGCAGGAAGTGAAGAGGAACTAAAGAATGTCTTGAAGAGGGTGAAGGAGGAGAGTGAAAAAGCTGGTTTAAAACTAAATATTAAAAAAAACTAAGATCATGGCATCTGGTCCCATTCAGTTCAGTTCAGTTGCTCAGTCATGTCCGACTCTTTGCAACCCCATGAATCATAGCACGCCAGGCTTCCCTATCCATCATCAATTCCCGGAGTCCACCCAAACTCATGTGCATTGAGTTGGTGATGCCATCCAGCCAACTCATCCTCTGTCGTCCCCTTCTCCTCCTGCCCCCAATCCCTCCCAGCATCAGGGTCTTTTCCAATGAGTCAACTCTTCACATGAGGTGGCCAAAGTATTGGAGTTTCAGCATCAGCATCAGTCCTCCCAAAGAACACCCAGGACTGGTCTCCTTTAGGATGGACTGCTTGGATCTCCTTGCAGTCCAAGGGACTCTCAAGAGTCTTCTCCAACACCACAGTTCAAAAGCATCAATTCTTTGGCGTTCAGCTTTCTTCACAGTCCAACTCTCACATCCATACATGACCACAGGAAAAAGTCTAGCCTTGACTAGACGGACCATTGTTGGCAAAGTAATGTCTCTGCTTTTTAATATGCTATCTAGGTTGGTCATAACTTTCCTTCCAAGGAGTAAGCATCTTTTAATTTCATGGCCGCAATCACCATCTGCAGTGATTTTGGAGCCCCAAAATACAATTATGTAAGGTTTAAAAATAAAATAAAATTAATTTAAAAAAAAAAGCAAAAAATAAAATAAAATAAAATAAAAGATGTGTATTTTAATAGCTAAAAAAAAAAAAATAAAGTCTGACACTGTTTCCACTGTTTCCCTATCTATTTCCCATGATCTGGTCCCATTACTTCATGGCAAATAGAAAAGGAAAATGGAGAAGCAATGACATATTTCCTCTTTTTGGGCTCTAAAATCACTGCAGATGATGACTGAAGCCATGGAATCAGAAGACAGTTGCTCCTTGGCAGAAAAGCTATGACAAACCTAGACAGTGTGTTAAAAAGCAGAGACATCACTCTGCTGACAAGGTCCATATAGTCAAGGCTATGGTCTTTCCAGTGGTTACATATGGTTGTGAGAGCTGGACCATAAAAAAGGAAGAACACCAAAGAATTGATGCTTTCGAACTATGGTGGTGAAGGAGACTTCTGAGAGTCCCTTGGACAGCAAGGAGATCAAACCAGTCAATCTTAAAGGAAGGACTGGTGCTGAAGCTGGAGCTCCAGTATTTTGGCAACATGATGCAAGCAGCCGACCCTTTGGAAAAGTCCCTGATTTGGGGAAAGATTGAGGGCAGAAGGAGAAGAGGGCATCAGAGGATGAAATGGCTGGATGGTATCACTGATGAATAGACATGAAGTTGGGCCAACTCTGGGAGAGGGTGAGGTCAGGGAGGCCTGGTGTGCTGCTTCCCATGTAGGGACATGCCTGAGCAACTGAACAACAACATGTGAGGCTCATGTTGAATTTTGAGTAGGATGATGGAGGTGAAGGTGATGAGTAGCGATCAGCTTTGGGCTCCATTTCAAAGAAACAGCCAAGATTTGCTGATAGGTTGGATGTGGTATATAAAAGAGTCTAAGATGGCTCCAATGTTACTATTAAATTTTGTAACTCAAAATTGTACAAAAAAAGTTAAAATAAAAGAATGTATAGTATTGAAATGTTTTAGTTCTTCCCCTTCATGGTTTGGATCAGTGGTTCTCAAACTTGGGTTTGGAGAATTGTTCGGAAAGCTACCAGAGCATAGAGGCGAATGGATTGATGCAAGATAGGATATGAGCCTCTGTACTTTTACCAATTCCCCAGGTGACTGTAAAGAATGCTGAAGTTTAGGAACCATGGGTTTAGATAAAATCTTTTAGGGATATTGACTAATAACTTAGGTCTTTTTCATCATAAGCCAAAAGAAAACTTAGAAATTTATTTTTCTTCTACGCCCAAGGACTGTTCTTTATAAGTTATTTAGGATTTACTGGGCAGAAAATAAATCTTATTAAATTAACCATACATATTTTTATTTCCTGACATTTTCTGTTTTGCTTAGATTTAATCCCCAGACTGAATAAATTCTTGTTTCCCTATTGTATTTGAAAACCGCATTTATTCTTGGTGACAGTTGCCTGTAACTGGGCAGGTGAGTGTGTAATTCTCCTCCTGTTTTCACACACATAGGAAGGAATACTTGCTGGCATAATGGAACACTGTGCTAACATTTTCTGCTTTGCTACACTCACCCTCCTGCTCTTTGGGGCTTTCAGTTTCGCATTGTGCCTTCATTTTTCCAGCAGAGGAAATTGTACCACCCACAGGGATCCTGCTGTGTTTTCAAATCCTGGAGGTAATGAACAATGGTCATTCCTGGAAATGGGGAAACCCAGAGAGAGGAAAACAGTTCTAGTATCTGGGTCATCCCAGCTGCTGCTGGCTTAAGGAACAAGCGTGAGAAGTCCTAGACACTTGGGAAACTGGTCTGTGCCCAGTTTGTTTTTGCACAGCAGGCTGCCTCTGTGTGGCTGAGAGGGCACCTGATGAGATGCAGTGGAGTGATGTGGGCTTCAGGAAAGAGGAGGGAACTTGGGGATAAAATATTGGACAAAAATGCAAATGAAGTAAAGGTAATGGCTAGCATTACCAGGCTCCGTTGCTTTCAATAACACAAATGCTTTCAAGAAGATGAATTTCTAGGACAAGAGAAAGACAGCACAGATACAATCTAATTGACAGAACTGCTATGGACAACTGATTCTATTATTTGCAATAGGCTGAATCAGAGAATATGTTGAAGCATAGTCATACCTTGTAATATTTAAAAGGGAAGAATGCGTAAGAGGTAAAACTGAATTTAGCTTTTTAATATTCCTTCACATAAATACCTAAAGATGTAAAGTTTCAAAATGGCCTAAAGAGTAAATCTGGAAAGGGAATCTGTGTCAGGCTAAATAATCTAATTAACATAGTTGAGAGGTAAAGAAACTAGAAAGCAAAACTCTCAATCTGATCTTTCATTCACCATCTTTCAAACAAAACCTTTTTTCTGAAAATTCATGTATCACCCACATCTGTGGAGTTATCTGAAAAAAAGCAGATATTTCTAAAAAGCTGGTATAATGGATTTCCCTAATCTATTGATCATATACTATGTTACTAGATTTTAGGATATTGATAGGTATTCATAACTTTTCATTTAAATCCATTGGCTCAAACCTATAAAACTTTTTCCTTCATTTTAAAACCAATTTCCTAAGGTAAAATTATTTTCTCAGTTTTAAATCAGAAAGAAAAATATATATTGAGATTTTTTGGAAAGATATTCCTAAATCTATAAATATTAATTTTTCTGTGTTTATTAGTTTAGAAGCAAGCAACTAATGAAAAATTCAGGATTAATATTTTGATTTGCATATCCAGTCATGGTCCAGATAGCTATGAGAATAATCATTAAACGGTATCTGCATTTTAGTTTCCTTACCTGTCAAGTGAAAAGACTCCCAGTCTTGTTTTACATCGTTTGTGGAAACTTGATGAAGTTCATTAAAATTCTCTGGAGAACTGTGCCTCATACATGCAGAATTACTACTTAAAAAAATAGGTATCACAGAGATTTAGACACAGACTGTACTTGGAAATCCCTGAAAATAGAACTGACCTCATCTGTTCCCAGGGGTATTGGTGAATCAGTAATCTAGTGGGATGGATTTCTGTGAAGAAAGCACTTTTTAAATTGCAAAGTACTTACAGAAAGTGCAAGTTTGGGTGTTATTATTAATAATATCCATCTGTGTTACAGTTGTAGGTGGATGGTCACAGTTGGTCTCTGGCTCTGGGAAGGAACAGTTAAATAATATCAGAGTATATTTTTATAAGATCAAGTAAAACTTACCTAGTCTCCTAAATTCCATGTTTAACTAGGCATAACTTTACAACAGAAAAATACGCTTAAGCCACAAGCTCAATAAATAATTCCTGCATTTCCAAATGTTTCATTGTTATCATTATCATTCAAAACACTTCTTTTTAGGATGGGATTCATAAACTTTGGAGTCACAGATTCCTTTGATAATCCGGTGAAAACCAGGAATTCTCACTGTCCCACTCCTTTGTGTATACACAAAATTATACTTAGAATTTCAGGAGGTCTTGGAGCCATCTGAAATCCAGGTGAAGAATTCATTCCTAGGACCTCCCTAATGGCTCAGTGGCAAAATATCCACCTGCCAATGCAAGAGACACGAACGAGTTCGATCCCTGATCCAGGAAGGTCCCACATGTCTTGGAGCAACTAAGCCAGTGGACCACAACTGTGAAGCCTGTGCTCCATAACTCAGAAGCCAAAACTACTGAGTCCACGTGCTGCAACCATTGAAGCGCATGCGCTCTAGAGCCCATGCTCTGAAAGAAAAGCCACTGCAATGAGAAGCCCATGTCCAATTAGAGAGCAGCCCTTGCATACAGCCCAAGAGAAAAGCCTGCACAGCAGCAAAGACACAGCACAGCCCACCCCCCAAAAAAGAATTTACCTCTAAAGGGACTAAGATTAATCCATTCAGCAACCTCTTACTGAGTACCTACTTTGTTCTCAAATATGCCCTAGATACTAAAGATACACAGGGAACTAGGCTCTGCCCCAATTCTAGTAGCTGGTATACATACATTGAGTAAAACATAAATCTCATCTAGTCAAAGATATGACCTCATTTGGCTTCACAGACACAAAAAAGGTGATAATTAGGATGATTACGACTTTTGAACATACTAAGGGAATTGAAAATATTCCGCTCAAGGAAATAGTGAGCTTTTTCTTTTGTCTTCCTTTTTTCTTTTCCTGCTTTTTTAATACCATAAAACATAAGTAAACATGGCATCTAAATTTTGCTTTCAAAAAGTATATTATGGCTTATCTTTGCATTAATAATCGTTTTTGAGTGCCTACAATACAAAGAGCACTATACTAGAAATTGTAAGAATACACATCTAAATATTTCAAAGTCATCTTTTATTTCCATCCATTTCTATGCTTTCATAATCATGTGTTCTCTCTCACTGAGCACTTGCCTTTGAAAAATGGTATTTTAACACTTGGTTGTCTCTTCAGCAAAAGTCATCTTATTGAAATAATAAAGCAGACTATACCCTGCTGAGCATGATATTGTGTGAGGAAAAAGAGAAAAGGAATAAAGATTTGCTTAACACTGATAAATGTAAGGAAAAATAAACAAAATGTTAAGAGATAAAAAGGATAAATACCCAATATTATATACCCCTGTGTATGTCCTATGCATCAAAGTCCTAAACAAAGAATGTGACAGTGATATTCAGATAAGGAAGCATAACAGTAAGCGCTCCCTCTGTATTTTACTGTTTCTCATTTGGGAACCAATTCATTCAGTAACTGGGAGGTAGGTGAGAGGACTGAGAAGGCAATAAAAACAGAGGGAAATAATAGAGAAGGAGACCGTTAGAGATCCTCTGGGAGTTGTTCATGAAGTGGGTGTGCTTCTAGAACAGAGAAAGAGACCCAACAAAACCCTTCTATTTCTGCAACTCTTTCACCTGAGAAGTAAAGCAAGAAGCACTGATAATAATAATAATAATAAAAGGAGAGGACAGCAGAATAACAAATAACCACACACAGTCACTTCAGACCTATTCTGAAACAACAGAATACACTTTAAAAAGCAGTAAAAACAATAAAAATCCAGTCATTGTGAAAAAGGAAAGCCTTCGCTGCAATAAAGCCAGTCAATAAAGAAGCTCTCTCATTTAAACATCAAATGCACATTGTTTTGCAACACCTGTTATTCAGACATAATAGCTTTCTTAACCTGTCAAAGTGTTTAAGCTGAGGAAAAGAAATGGGCCTCCAGCTGTGCAGTTCTGTGGAGAAAGCCTGTGCGAAGCGATATTAGTTTAATGAAATGTGTACAGATTGTAATTGTGGTAATAAGAGGGCAATTCCCTGAGGTGTCATAGGAAGGCGGTGAGCTCAGCCAGGCAGAAAACAGAAGCTTGCAGGCTGAGGGAGAAAACCCAGCCTACTCTGGAGAGAGGGCAGGAAGTGAGCAGAAAGGCCGGGGAATGTGCTGTCCTCAGACTCTCTCCGAGAAAGAAACCAGGTCTAGAAGGAGTTAAAACCCTCTTCTTACAGCACTGCTGACCCAGAGCTAATCTGAATCAATGTAAACTGTGCTGCAGGTGCTGGGGAACTCAGGGGAGACAGTTCTCATTCTGTGACAAGATGACAGTGACCCTTCTGAAACTCATATTCAGGGTGAGAGACAGTGAATAATCAAACATAAGTGAGGCGAAAAGGGAGGGATGCAGGAGAAGAATAATGCAAATCAAGCAAGCAGGGCCTTCTTTTTGTGTTTATCTAGATATCATCCCGGGATTTACTCTGGAAAGGACATATTTTAGGGAGTCTTCTTGAGAGATGGAGCCACTGATATCAGTTGCTTGACAATCAGTTTGTCAAAGGTTTAAATTTCCCAAATAATTTAAATGCCTGAAGGTGAGGCACGTGTAGCCAATCCTTTTTCTAACTAGCTGTATGCCTTTGGGCAAGTCATAGAACCTCTCTGGTCCTCCATCTTATTACCTGTAAATCTAAGGAAGTCATTCTAAGCAATTACTTTGTGTGATGCCTGTCAGTGGTTTGCTACTACCTAATAATATCAAGGTCCCTTTCAATCTTGACTCTCCTCCCCTCCTCAGGATTCATGTTCTGTTATTTGACTGCAGAATTTGATAGAATTATACCAAAATACTATTGCTTCCTCATATACATAGTGGATTTAATTTCTCTATAACTTTACACACGGTTTTCCCTTTCTCAAAAATTTTACTCAATTGGTTTAATTCTATTTGTTTTAGAGTATGAGGTTGAGGCTGTTCTTTCTATATACTCTTCTCTAGGCTGGAATATTTCCTTCACTTTCCCCTCTTTTCTGGGGCTATTCTTTCTCTGACTTCAATTATCAGTTCAGATGTCACTTTGAGAAAGCCTTCCTCGAGTTCCCAAGTTTGGACGGTTTTCATTTCATATATTCCAGTAGCTTCTTCTACTGTCTATATCATGTCAATCTATGTTGTAATAGCATAGTCACTAACATCAATCAGATTCCTATTCCTTAAGGACAACGTTTATAGATCTATGTTAATTTTTTATGGTAGTGCCGTGAGAGATTGGTAAAATTCCTAACATCCGACTGACTCACAATGAGTGTGCCGTGTATGAAAAAATGAACAGAGCACTAGGAGAAGCTTAGCATGTACATCCAGGCAGAGCAAAGGACCCAGTATGTGTGCTGGCCCAATGCATCCTTTACAAGTTAAATACTCCCTGTCTTTGTCCACCTCACTCACCAAATTCTTAACTTCCTTCAAAGCGGTAAGGTCATTTAGTACTCTGCACAACACCTCGACTATAAAGATGTTTGATGAATACTCTTTGAAATATATGTTTACTGCTGGAAGTTCTATATAGATTATATAATGATAAGTCATTTCCAAAAAGATTTTTCACTCAAAAGGGATTTGGGGGAAATTATATATCTTATTTATTCAATATTTGTCTTGTGTTTTAGAGAGCATATGTATAAAATTTAGAGGAGGAAAAACAAATATGAACAAAAAAACAAATTAGCACCAAAGTTGAACAAAGACTACTCAGCTTACTTTCTCTCTCCATGGAAGGAATACGGGATATTATAATTCTTATCCTCAAAAATGTACAGACTGAACATTCCTCAAGCATTTCTGATAACCACTTATGGATATAAAAATAATTAACTGATATAAAACTTCCTGGAATAAATTTATCTCTTTACTACATGACATATGCCCAGGGGTCATTTTTTAAAAGTAAATCAATCCTTTAATAAAATTGATCTGATAGAACTTGAGCTCTAGAAATCATCTGTTAAATTATGTTTTCTTTGTCATGTCTTGGACACAGTAGAAGGTGGCTTTTAGACTTTGAAATTTAAAAATTAGGTTTATGTCCTCTCTCACTTTGTGTTCATTGGCCTGGCTGAACCTCGGTTTCCTCTTATGAAAAATAAGAGTAATAATATGTACTCTCATTCCTACTGGGTCCCCCCACAAAAGTTTTATATAGCCGTAGCAGCAACATATCCTCAGTTGCTTAGGAACGGGCATTTTGAAAGTCTGAGCTAAGAGAACAGAGATCCTAGATAGCATAGAGCAAATTGAACCTGGTTTCTTGCATTATTTGAAATTCGATAATAGAACAGATTTTAAAACTTAAGAGTTCAAAATTGTTAATACTTGGGGACTGAGTGTATCTTCTTTTCTTCTGTGTAATTACTAGGCATTATAGTAATTATATCTGAAGTCATACAGATATTTAGTTGACTACTTAGAAACTATGGGGTGCCAAGTAGCATCACTGTTACTATTAACTGATATTTACAAATAGCATTATAGTTTGTACAGTATTCATAAAGCTGCTCACTTACTGTAGACAAAACATTTATTGCATTATTACCTAGGAATTGTGGCCTAGGACATGATTAACCTTCAACAAATGATAAATTTTCTATAGTTTAATTATCTTCAGTGACTATTACAAAGAGGAATATTTTAATTCATGGTTCACCAATAGGAAAACTGGCTCAAAAGTCAAGTGACTTGCCTAACTTTACAGCACTAATTTTCAGTTTAGAATCTGAATCTAGATGATACAGTACCAAATTGTGTACCCTTATCATTACTTCCCTGATAGCTCAGTTGGTAAAGAATCTACCTGCAATGCAGGAGAACCCTGTTAAATTCCTGGGTCAGGAGGATCCGCTGGAGAAGGGATAGGCTACCCACTCCAGTATTCTGGCCTGGAAAATTCCATGGACTATTTCCTTTCCAAGACTACATATTTCTTTAATTTCTATGACAACTATGTTTTCCTGTGTTATTTACATCAAAGGTATCTTGCTGTTAATTAAACTACAATTTGAAGAAGACATACACTATATGTGAGGTGCTGCAAAGCTAGGATCTTCATTATCATTTTCTTGTTTCATCCTCACTCCAACCTTAGGTAGTAAATAATATTATCCCCCACTTACTAGGGGCTTTCCAGGTAGTGCTAGTGGTAAAGAAACCTGCCTGATAATGCAGCAGACATAGAGACACGGGTTCAATCCCTAGGTCCAGAAGATCCTCTAGAGGAGGACATGGCAACTCACTCCAGTATTCTTGCCTGGAGAATCTCGTGGACGGAGGAGCCTAGTGAGCTATAGTATACAGGGTCACAAAGCGTCAGACAGGACTGAAGCACGCACATTTACTAGAGAAGGAAATTCAGGTTTAGGGTTGCTAACTGACTTATCAGGTACACACACTTAGTAGTAAAGTTATGATTCTGAGCCAAATCTATTTGAGTTCTCACCACCACACATTGCCTTGAGGAAATGATGAAGAAGCATGTTAAAGAGGTTTTTTGAAAAAAAAAAAAAATTATCAGGTCTTGAATACACTGATATACAATGAGCATCTCCAGATGATGGTATATTATACACTACTACTTATATTTTTTTAATGATAAGACTTTTTTCAGAACATCTCGTGGAAATACTATTCTTAAATTTGTACGTTTTAAGAAATAGATGATTTCTAAGAAAACTTCCAACTCTAATAACTGTAGTTTTATTCCTAACATTTTATTACCTGGATCTCTCTTTTATTTCTATCTAAATCTTCTTTTTAACCAAGACTGGTCTCAAGTTTCCTCTATGTGAAATGATGTCATATAAACACAGAGATATTTATTGGTGTCATTGGGCATCACTTGCAAAAGAAGGTAAAACAAAAAGCATTTATTTCTGAATGGTAATAAGGACTGTGTGAGTTTAAGTAATATCATAGATTGTATCATCAATTAGAAAACCCATGTAGGCTTTTCTAACTTAAATGTATTTTTTAAATAATGGTGAGATAAATGAAAGAATTTAGCAAGTAAGATGAAGCCTAAGCTAAGTGGGAGAATTCTAAGACATATCCTTGAACTAAACAAAGTCTCTGAACCCAACTTTGCAATCTTTGTTTACGCTCATGTGCTCTGAAGTTTTTCTGAGATAAAATTTTGAGCCAAATAAAATTCATTTTGCCCAAAAAGCTGAGCTTTTCATTTCCAATTTATTTACTTTTAAAAATGGGTTGGAGGTTTTCTGAGACTTTCCCCAGCTGAGACCTCATATAGTGAGTGACACCATCTCCTTTCATCACCTGCACTCGTCTCTGAACCATGAGGTCATGTGGAGCGTTATGACAGATAGAACCTGACGCGCCCTGTCATGGAGCCAGATGCACCAGCTGGGAAGCCTATGGAGCAACAAGATTCATCTATGGGCAACTTGGAGGTTAAAGACTTGTCTTTTTTTGTTGTTTTCTGAGGACCAATTTACCTGAATTACAGAGAACTGTTTCCAAATCTAAGCCAAGCAAATGATTGAGAACCAGCTCCATGTTCACTTTTGAATGAAAGATTCTGGGATGATCCTGCATATATATCCTCTTCTGATTCCATTTAAAATAAAAAGTAAAAGTTACTTTTCTCTCTTCATATTGAAAACTAAAAGAAACTATTGAGAGAGACTAGCATATTCTTAATAAAGCTCAAACAGTATTTTGGTTATCCAGTTTTAGTAAGTTTCTTTAAACAGTACAAACATTGCTTTTGCACTGATTTCTATTCAAGTATTACAAGGGAAATGGTGGGTTTTCTCAGTGGCCTATGGAGTAACTCATATTTTCTCATGGCTATTAGCATTTCCTTCTTTTAGGGGGTACCTGATAACATTGCCATGGGAAAATCTCTGCCTAGGGATGAAGTTGAATGACCTTATTCTGACTGTCTTATCAGTTAAAAAAAATTGTATTGCAGTATAGTTGATTTAAAATGTTGTGTTAGTTTCAGGTGTACAGAAAAGTGATTCAGCTATATATGTATATGTATGTATATACATTCATTCTTTTTTTTGATTCTTTACCCAGATAGGCCACTGCAGAATACTGAGTAGAGTTCCCTATGCTATAGAGTAGGTTCCTGTTGGTCACCTATTCTGTGTATAATAATGTGTGTATGTCGATCCTGAGCTCCAAATCCACCACTCCTCCCATTTTCCCCTTTAGTAAACATGTTTGCTTTTGAAATGTTTCTGTTTTGTAAATAAATTAATTTGTATCATTTTTAAAAATTAGATTCCACATATAGGTGATATCATGTGATATTTGTCTTTCTCTCTCTGATTTATTTCATTTAGTATGATAATCTCTAGGTCTATCCATGTTGTGATAAATGGCATTATTTTGTTCTTCTTTATGGATGAGTAGTATTCTATTTTATATATGCACTGTTGCTGCTGCTGCTAAGTCACTTCAGTCATGTCCGACTCTGTGTGACCCCATAGATGGCAGCCCACCAGGCTCCCCTGTCCCTGGGATTCTCCAGGCAAGAACACTGGAGTGGGTTGCCATTTCCATCTCCAATGCATGAAAGGGAAAATTGACAGTGAAGTCGCTCAGTCATGTCCGACTCTTAGCAACCCCATGGGCTGCAGCCCACCAGGCTCTGCTGTCCCTGGGATTCTCCAGGCAAGAACACTGGTGTGGGTTGCCATTTCCTTCTCCAATGCATGAAAGTGAAAAGTGAAAGTGAAGTCGCTCAATCATGCCTGACTCTTCACGACCCCATGGACTGCAGCCCACCACGCTCCTCCGTCCATTGGATTTTCCAGGCAAGAATACTGGAGTGGGGTGCCATTGCCTTCTCCAGTTATATATGCACTACATTTTCTTTATCCATTCCTCTGTTAATGGACATTTAGGTTGCTTCCATGTCTTAGCTATTGTAAATAGTGCTACAATTAAAATTGGAGTACATGTATATTTTCAAAATATGGTTTTCTCTGTATATACGGCTGGGAATAGGATTACTGGATCATATGGTAGTTCTATTTTTAGTTCTTAGAGAACTTTCATACTGGTCTTCACAATGGTTGTTCAAGTTTACATTTTGACCAACAGTTCAGGAGGGTTCTCTTTTCTTCACACCTTCTCCAACATTTATTGTTTGCAGACTTTTTGATGATGACCACTGTGACCTGTTTTTGTTTTTGTTTTTGTTTTGCCACCTAATGTGAAGAGCTGATTCATTAGAAAAGACCCTGATGCTGGGAAAGACTGAAGGCAGGAGGAAAAGGGGATGAGAGAGGATGAGATGGTTGGATGGCATCACCGATTCGATGGACATGAGTTTGAGCAAGCTCCAGGAGTTGATGATGCACAGGGAAGCCTGGTGTGCTGGCGTCCATAGGGTTGCAAAGAGTCAGACACAACTGAGTGACTGAACTGGACAGAAGTGATTGTAACCTGTGTGAGGTGATACTTCATTGTGGCTTTGATTTGCATTTCTCTGTTGAACATCTTTTCATGTGTTTGTTTGTTTTTTGGTGTTCTATATGTCTTTATGGAGAAATATCTGTTTAAATCTTCTACCTATTTTTTGATTGGGTCGTTTATTTTTCTGACATAGAACTGCATGAGCTATTTGTGTAATTTAGAGATTAATTTCTTATTGGTCACTTTGTTTGAAGATATTTTCTCCCATTCTGTGGGTTGTCTTTCATTTTGCTTATGGTTTCCTTTACTGTGCAAAAGGTTTATGTTTAATTAGGTCCCATTTTTGTTAATTTTTGTTTTTATTTTCATTACTCTGGGAGATGGATCCAAAGAGATATTGCTGTGATTAACTTCAAAGCATGTTCTACCTATGTTTTCCTCTAAGAGCATTTTCGTGTCTGACCTTACATTTAGGTGTTTGATTCGTTTTGATTTTACTTTTGTGTATGGTGTTAGAGAATGTTCTAATTTCATTATTTGACATTGCAGCTGTCCAATTTTCCCAGCACAGCTTATTGAAGAGACTATCTTTTCTTCATTGTATATTTTTGTCTCTTTTGTCATAGATTGATTGACTATGCTGCTGCCGCTAAGTCGCTTCAGTCGTGTCCAAATCTGTGCGACCCCATAGATGGAAGCCCACCAGGCTCCCCCG
The DNA here is from genome assembly GCF_032452875.1 of Bos javanicus. Taxonomy (NCBI): domain Eukaryota; kingdom Metazoa; phylum Chordata; class Mammalia; order Artiodactyla; family Bovidae; genus Bos; species Bos javanicus. The sequence goes on along the minus strand of NC_083873.1, from coordinate 27,492,489 downwards.
TCCCCAGGATTCTCCAGGCAAGAATACTAGAGTGGGTTGCCATTTCCTTCTCCAATGCGTGAAAGTGAAAAATGGAAGGGAAGTCACTCAGTCGTGTCTGACTCTTAGCGACCCCATGGACTGCAGCCTACCTAGCTTCGCCGTTCGGGATTTTCCAGGCAAGAGTACTGGAGTGGGGTGCCATCGCCTTCTCTGTGATTGACTATAGGTGAATGGATTTATTTCTGGGGTTTCTATCCTGTTCCATTGATTTATATTTCTGTTTTTGCACCAGTACAATATTGTTTTGATTACTGTAGCTTTGTAGTATAGTCTGAGGTCAGGCAGCCTGATTTTTCTCCAGCTCCATTTTTATTTCTCAGTACTCCTTTGGCTATTTGGGATCTTTTCTGTTTCCATACAAATTTATTATTTTGTTGTTGTTGTTCTAGTTCTGTGAAAAATGCCATTGGTAATTTAGTCCTACTATTACATTATCTTGACATTATTAAAATACATCTCCATTCTAAACAGGAAGACTTACCTCCTTGAACACCAGGGGAAATGAATTTGAACTTTGGCTGTTCTATTACTTCCTCTGTTCCAGCAGCCCTAAATTCAACACAAAAGCAAGATTCCCTGTGTGAAATGCCTCTGAAAGCTTTATAATAGTGCATATTGTCCCAATATAAGCAGCTGAACTTTTTCTCCACTTGTTTATTCCAATTTTTAATTATCTTCTTCCATTCAACATCTGAACCCAAAGAAGGTATCCTTTCTCTTATCTCACCACCCCACTACCAATCAATAAAGCAAAATGGATCAACTTTAGGTTAATATGAGTGAGTGTTAGCCAATATTCAGTTATACTTCTATAGATATTTAAGCCATTTCTCTAATCATGGAAACAAAAAGTCCTGGAACCCCCATTAAAATAAATATAAAACTTCATTGAATGAGACAAAAATGGAAAATTTTATGACCTAAGGAAGAAAATTTCCTTAGAACATCTCTAGAAAAGGACATTCTAATTGGGATGGTATTAAAAAAGAATTCAGTTCTTACTCTATGTATTAATTCAGCATAACCTCTGCCTGTAAAATGTTTCCCATTTAAGAGTAAAAGGCTTGGTTTCTGGAGGTTTGCAGAATGGGCTCTATTCATAATAACATTTTTGCTGTCAGTAAACGTCAGCAAGTTGAGAATTGTCTCTCTCTATTCTTTCAGCCTTCAGCTGCAGAGAAAAGAAAAACAAACCTAAGGGAAAATATATGAGCTACCTGTATTGAAAAGCCTTGCTCATTTTGTCTTCTCTGTGTGCTCTCTGGGCATCCACAAGTTCTGCAGTGTTTTGCTCAAGCTACTCAAGGTTGAGCATCCATTCATACTACTTTGAAATTGATATAGTCATAGCTTTTCCAAAATGACCTGCCTATTAGGTCCAGGCCTTTCTACTCCCTATCTCAGGGGAAATAATCAGACCAGCTTCCTTTTCTCCTTTTTGTACTTTAATATGTGTTTCAAGATTGAGAAAAATACAGGATCAATGATCTTCCTTTAAAGTATGACACAGCTCTTTCTTGCCCACAGAGTAGATACCATAGATTTTCCCTGGGCCCTGATTGTGATACTAGATGAAGTTAATTTTAATGCATCAATTTGAGACTGTTTAACTCCTCTACTCTTTGCAGGCGTAATTCACTTCCTTCTTTACATATATCCTGGCTGAAATTTTAAAACTGTGGGTTTGTTTCCTTTTAAGCACAATACACAAAATCAAATTCAGTGGCAGCTTTATCTATACCCAGAAGGCAAGACAATTCGAAACCCAAGACAAAATATCTATTTTAATAAAATATTTTTTAAAAATAAAGCATTATCAGGTTTTGCCTGGGATATTCATCAAACATAGGAAATGATATTGGTTACTTGTTATCATCATTGAATCTTTTTGTACTTTGATTTTAATTTATTTTGGTGATATGGCTAATAGCAACAATCCTGCATTTTTATATGATCACATCAAAATGTATAAATCTTCTACTATAACATAAATTTTCAGGGTACTCAAGCTTTTGTTGGATAAAACTGAGCCACTTTTCCTAGTATCAGGAAGATATATCTTTGATCCCGTTTAACATATAACCAAAGGAAAAGATATTTTCTAATGGTGACTTAATTTCCATTTTTATTAATATATTGACTAGCATGACAGAATTTTTAATAAAATGCTGAAATAAATAGTGTTTTAGCTGTTTTAATTCAAACTGAAGCCAAAAGAACTTCTAGGCACTGCTGACCTCATGAGAAAGCTAGTTATTTCAAATGAAATGAGGAAGCATGAAATACAGAGTTTAAGATCACAAATTTTGAAATTAGCTATATTTGCCAGTCATTACCTGTTATTTAACCCCCATGATTTCCCTGGATTGGGAAGATCCCCTGGCAGAGGGCATGCCAACCCACTCCAGTATTCTTGCCTGGAGAATCCCATGGACTGAGGAGCCTGTGGGGCTACAGTCCATTGGGTCGCAAAGAGTCAGACATGACTGAGCAACTAAGCATGCATACAACCCCCATGATCCTCAGTTTTCCTATTTCTATGGTAAGAATAATAATGGGTAGATGAAGAGGATTCATTTGAGATAGCATAGATCCTAGCATATCAAAAATACTCAAGAAACTACTGATACCACATTATATATTTTTAATATTTGCTGAGAACATAGAAGAGTTCCTCCAAGTGCACTGGTATCAGATAATGGTTCTAGACTCTTAGCTTAAATCTTATCATTCAAAAACACAATAACCAATGTATTTAAACATTCCTTCAACCTCATACTCTCTACAGGCATGAGAGAAGGCCATCAGCATTTTAAGCTTCCCTTTTACTCATATTCTGCACTCCGGACTGAGATTTACCTCAGATGTGGTTACTAAATCATGACCCACTTGAGGCAGTTCTGCCCATTGACTCACTCCATGTTATAGTTCTGACAAACTAGGTTTATGCTGGGCAGGAAGAATGAGTTGCCAATGCCAAGTTAGGATTTCCATTGTATGAAAGACAGCAGAGACCATAACAATGATAACCCCCATAAGTAGGAGCCCCCAGCCCTCTGCCCACTGCATCTTCTATACGTTCAGAGTTGCCAAAGAAGACTCAATAATGCGCTGGTTGGAAGAAGCCTTACTCACAGAAAGGAGAAGAGATGGAGCGAGATCAATGTGTGAATTCTGATTGCCAGCACAAGGCAGGGGAACTCACTACCCTTTTTGTGCTGCAGGCGAAGATCTCTTTACCTTGGGCAGGGAGTGCAGATTTATTGGTGGACTTGTCTATACAACAAATGTGTAAGTAATTCCAGGGAATTCACCGTGTACCCAGAATATGGGAAAGTTTCCTGCTAGTAAGGAAAAATCTGGAGCCAAGTGACACCTCAAACTGTCTTCCATATAAGGAAATGTTCCAGTCCTAGGACACTAATTGGGCAGTCCCAGAGAGAGGGGTGGCAGGTTAAGCAATGGCTGCTTACCCAACAGTGTGTGTGTGTGTGTGTGTGTGTGTGTGTGTTTAATGGTGATGTAAAGACAAGTTCTGTGACTTAGAAGTGAAACTCTTCTTACTAAATTACTAGGCCTTTGAACTCATATGTCTCCTAAGTAGGCAATTCCTATCATCAAATTTTATTTTCTATCTTTATGATTGTATTTCACTCATCGCTAATCCCCTATTTCTCTTGGTCCTCATTAACTTCTTTCATTTTTTTATTAGTCCATTGAGAAAATGTGCTCTCAACATGTTTTAAACAGTAACAAGTTCATATATATTTACTCACCAAGCAATCATTAAGAAAGCATTTAGGATGTGCAAAGAACCATGCTAAGGATGGGCAAGTATACAAGAATAATAAGATAAAGCTACTGTCCTTAAGGATATCAAACTGAGAAAATAGAAGTGTTCACACCTAAGAATAACAAGAGGCAGATTCTGATTAATCTCATAATTGTCTCGTCTTACAGTAATTGATTTCATAGACTACAGTTTTGCCTTCCTTTACTGTATACCTCGTCCTGGAATCATATTGGTCTTTTAAAAAAAATCTGATCATTGCTTGCCTTCAAATTCTTCATGGGCTGCCTTTTGTTGTCAAGAAAAACTTCAAACTCCATAGCATGATATTCAGTGCTTTTCATGATTTGATCTCGGTTTAGATCTGTTGCCCTTCTTGCCCTCATCTCTCTCAAACCCCACCCCACTTTCTGTTTACTTATCCCCATCACAGAAACTCCATTCTGTTTATTACTTCATCCTTAGCACCTACCAGAGCCTGGACAATTGAAGCCAACTGATAAATAATTTTTTTTTAATTAAGGGGAAAAGTGATGTGCCTTTTAATATTGAATTCAAGGTTCTGGCATAAGATTCCATCCAAGCTATTCAACAGGTAACTGGGAATGTGGATTAATGTTTGACATAGAAACCAAGACCCATTATACACAGTTATTTGCAGATACATGATCCTTTAAAGTATAGTAACAAACAGGAAACCAGGAAGAGTGCTAGATGTTAAACACAAACAAGGTTCTTTACTCCACGTCTTGTAAAAGAGTCTAATATGCTTTGGTAAGTTACAAAGAAAAAGGTATAATTTGTAGTATTTTCCAAATTTATTCAACAAAATAGCACCTTTCTCACTGGTTATTATTGGTTTATAAACATTTTGAAAGAGAGAGAGAAAGAAAGAAAGCAAACAAGAAGTGGTCAGAAGGTAGAAGGAGAACCAGGTGAATGAAGCATCTTGAAAATAAAAGGATCAATTTTAAGAATAAATTGGTATTCAGTAAATGGATTAATGTTGAAAGATCAAAGAGAAGTAGCCTAGCATAAGTATTTTCAACAAAATAAAATATAACCAACTTGGAAAATGGAGTAGACTGGAAGAGAGTGAGAAAAGGGTAAAAGAGAATCAGGAACAAAATGAGACAGTGTCATAGATGGGACAGCAGCTGTGGAACTGACTGCAGCCATCCTGCATTGGCCCAGTAATATGAAAGAGGTGATACCACCACTTTCAGCTTCCAGCTACATGAGCCGCACAAAACTGGGCCAATTAAGATTGCAGTCTTCATTCATTCAGTACACAGAGATGCTTCTCAACATAGAATTTGGATAATGGTTGTGCCTATTAGAGTTATATAATTGATAGACAATAGTCCCCACATTGAGTTTATTTATTTATTTTTGACAGCCTAATTCATTAGAAACAGGCACATTGAGTGTTTAACATTCCAGAATCATTTGCTCAGGGACAAATAACAAATGTGACCCCAGAGAGACTGCTGACTGCCAACATACCTGTACTTATTTTATATTCTGCATCTATTCACCCCACTTCCATTCCATTTTATGTGCCATTTCTGTTTTATTTCACTTTTCCCCTTTAGAATCAGGCTTTGGTGAGTCTCATTTTCTGCTTATTTTCCACCCTCCTTTATTCTCCCTTCTCTCTGACCAACAAATGCAGTATAGCAGACAGACTCATTCATCTCTAGAACCTTATCTAGGGGAGCACATGTTTCTTTTCTTTGAGGTCAGATTAACTATTCCATATATGTAACACAAAGAAGAAATATGCATTGGCAGCAAATTCTGCTACAGTAAACCATCATTTCTGTCCACTATATTAAGCCAATTTAACATGCTTAAACATGCCTTTTGTCATAGACAACAAAAGCAAAAAGCAGCTGAACTCTGGTTAATAAATCATTTTCTGAATCAGAGAGACTGCTTGGGAAATATGATGCCAGACATTTAAGACTATTCTCTAAAGAATTTTAGTCATGCGTTCACTCAATTTCCTCATGATTAAAACTATTAATATTTTTTTTTAATTTTTTTAAATTTTATTTTATTTTTAAACTTTACATAATTGTATTAGTTTTGCCAAATATCAAAATGAATCCATCACAGGTATACATGTGCTCCCCATCCTGAACCCTCCTCCCTCCTCCCTCCCCATACCATCCCTCTGGGTCGTCCCAGTGCACCAGCCCCAACCTGGACTGGCATCTCATTAATATTTTAACAAAAGACAGTTAAAGGTGCAAGAGGAGTAACTAAATTTAAAAACAAACTCACAAAGTAGTAGAGACAGAAGATTTTTTATTTGCAGAAGGGTTTATGGGATAAATTATTCCACAGAGAAGAATAATGGGAAGATATAACTGAAGTATTTCATGAGGATATGAATTCTAAGAAATGTTAGCTTCTATAGTCCCCCACGCAAAATCCCAAGCCTTCAACTTTCTCTATTTGAACTTCCATTTTTATTAATTAAAGTAAAATGCATTTATTCACTACTAACAGGGTTATAAAAGAGCTTCCCAGTGGTTCAGCAATAAACAATCCACCTGCAATACAGAAGCCACAGGAGATGTGGGTTTGATCCTGGGTTGGAAATATCCCCTGGGGGGAAGGGTTGGCAACCCACTCTGGTATTCTTGCCTGGAGAATCCCATGGACAGATGAACGTGGCAGGTTACAGTCCATAACATAGCGAAGACTCAGACATAACTAAAGCCACTTAGCATGAATACATAGTGATAAGGCTATTGTGTTTTCTCCAAGAGCACATTATAAAGTACTTACCATAAAAGGCAAAATACCTCAACACCAAAAATGAGGGAAAAAAAAAGAGAGAAAGAAAAGCAAACTTCTGGAGACTACTACATGTTCAGCTAAAATGGCCATCTCTTATTTGACCACACACACACAAAGGCACTACAGCTATTATAGCAAAAACTTGTCAAATGCCAGGTTCTTAGTGATCACTGCCAGATATTTGAGATGATAGCATAAACAGGACTAACTATTCACACTCCTGTATTTAATTTTATTACACTATGAAAAAAATTATTGATATATATTCATTATGTTTGGTAATATATGCATTCATTTCAGATAGAACATTTTCAGGTCTGGTGATATGTTTAGAAATACATCTTCAGGTGGTCTGGGAAGAATTTTTCTGGCCTGTTTTTTATTTCTCCTCCCACCCAGCTGGTATATGACTTTTAGAGTTTGGTCATGCTTCCAAACTGGGCAAACTCAGACTAAAGCGGAGTAAATCTTTTGAACACACAGGTGGCACTGTATGTACAATCTTCTGTTGCCATGTTTACTGATGAATGTAGGGGTGTGACAAACAGCCCTGGCCAGATAGCATAGTCATCTCTAATCTCTGAAAATGACATTGTTTCCTAATAGATGAGTAACATTGCAAAATACCATTGCCCATATGGACACCTCGAGGAAAACCGGGTTGAGTGGCATTTAGGACGACATAACAAGCTGTTCTTTGAAAAGAGCTGTCTATAGTTAGCAGAGACAAATAGCAAATCTCTGACTAGTGTGTGGCTTACTACTGTCTCTATAACAACATGCTATATTTATATAAATGTTTAGCCTTACAATAATGAGGTCAACTTGGCTAAATGCACTTATAGTAACCAATGACACTTATGTGCCAGTTAATATGCAAATGCTAAATATTCATTATCTCTTTTATATGAGACTGTTAGGCTGAAACAGCAAATTATTTAGCATGCCTTTCGTTATTTTTATTAGCTTTATCAATGGAAAGAGTGCTACTTTGAAACATCTCTTTGAGGCCAGTTCTATTCCATACAATTATTACCTTTACTATCTTTTAAAGTAAATATTTATTAAACACATACTATTCTGCAGGCATTGTTCTAAATGTTTTACTCATTTAATGTTACTCATATTAACAATAAAGCCATAAAATTGTATTATTGTTTCCATCTTACAGATATGGTAACTGGGAGCAAAGGAGTTGTTTACTAGATAATTACACATGTGATAGGAGGCACAGACAGGACTTGCACCCTGGCATTCTGGGCGTTCTTCACCATTCAATGCATCACTTCTCTTAAAACCCTGGAATAGCTCACTTCTTGGTGTTTTGTTTTGTGTTTTTTTTTTTTTTTTTTTCTTTTCAAAATCGTGAATGATATTGGGTAAGGAGATTTTTATTCTGGAAAGTACCATGCAAATGGTGATTTATTCATCCATCCATCCATTCACTTATTCATTTACTCCTTTTTCCACTAAAGAATGAAACCATCAAAATCAGTAAAATGCTGTTTAATTAAACCTTTGTATTGCTTCAGATGCTAGATTGACTTCTTCCTTCCTATCTAACAGCTGCTGCTAAGTCGTTTCAGTCGTGTCAGACTCTGTGTGACCCTATAGACGGCAGCCCACCAGGCTCCTCCGTCCCTGGGATTCTCCAGGCAAGAACACTGGAGTGGGTTGCCAGTTCCTTCTCCAATGCATGAGAGTGAAAAGTGAAAGTGAAGTCGCTCAGTCGTGTCCAACTCTTCGCGACCCCATGGACTGCAGCCTTCCCGGCTCCTCCATCCATGGGATTTTCCAGGCACGAGTACTAGAGTGGGGCGCCATTGCCTTCTCCGACTCTCTTAGGTACTTTTCACATATATCAATAAGATGCCCAGTTTAAATTGTTTTAATTTAACAGAAGCTACTTCAATTTCTCTCAACTTCCTGACAACTTTCCTGAGGAAAATAAACCTCATTCATGAATTTAAATAAAATAATAACAACCTAAAATCACCTGGATGTATATAAATTTCAGTTTACCTCAGAAATGCATAGACAGTTTAGTATCAGGAAATATATAAGTACAATTAATTATATCATTATGTTAAGGGGAAAAAAGCAATATTCATAAACAGTTCCTATGAATACTGAGGTCCTACTCCACACACAATCAGATATATCCTTTTAATACATAATGCTTATCACATCACTTCTTTGCTCAAAATTCTTCCATGACTTGCTACACATTTAGAATGAATTTCAAAGTCCTTACCATGTCCTTAAAAGGTTTTACTTGATCAGGTCCCAAATTATCTTGAGATATCATCTCTTAACCAGTCTCCATCTCATTCTTTGCTAAGACTCAACTCACCTGTACCCAATCAGAGTCCTTTATACGTAAAGATCTTCTGCCTGAAAACTTTTTCCATTTTATTTTCATGTAATTTTGCCCTCTCATATTATTCAAATTTTATCTAGTAACACTCCACACAGTGTTTATTGGCATACATTAGAATATTAAAAATATAAACCCAAAAGCAAGCAAAACATGGTAAAATACCTCTAATTGAGCACAGTAATGAGTCCCTTATACACATTTGACTTTTCATAATTTATATATTAAGGGAATACACAAAAATTTTAGTCCAGTCCAAATGATAAATATAAATTTTATGTCTTCCTAGATTAACAGACTCATTCTGGGTAAGCAATAAAAATGTACATTTTGAAGTATACAGGTCTGCTCTATATGCCTCACATTTAATTCAACCCAGACATCCACGCAGATTTGCAAAAATAATAAAGTGGAATGTTGAAATGAGCATCCACTTGGTTGAACAACATACGGCAAATAACCTAATGAAATGCACCCAACCTCCTTTCACAGCTGCACATAATACAACTGATACTCCTGCAAATATTATAAGCTTGTGTCCACTTGCCTCTATCCACAAAGGACAGATTTTCTGACCTAACAAAATTAATACAATGGACAAGCATCAGCATTTACAGTGCACTCACAGTGCAGCTGTACATTAAAATCTCCGGAATTACGCTTTCATGGGACATCAGAAGTCTAAGCCTTAGACCTCAGGATTCTGGTGTACTGTACATATAAGGATATTCTTTACCTTAGATACTGATTCTTTATCTTATTCTTTATCTTTGATACTGATTCCTGAACATGTAATTAGGTTGAAAGATGTGAATAAAAAGTTCTTTTTACAAAATTTGTTTGGTTGCTTGTGTGGATAGTTAGATTAATTATTTGTGCAATATAATAGCAGTTCTAAATTCTTTCTGTCACTGAGAAGTTGTTGACACAAAATGTTGCCCTCTTTTCCAATTGCGTATTTGGGTCAAATGAAGGGATGCTGTTGTCATAGATAACAGAGTTTCTAGCTAGATCAACACATCTCGGGTTTTCATATAACTGATGCAGAAGGAAAGAAAGATTAGCTTTGACAGCCCCCTACCCCACCACGGACTTTCTTCATGTAAATTTGATTTTCAACAGATTTCTTAGGGAAACTATGTTACAGCAAGCCCCTAAGTTTGAATATGCTCTCAGAGCATCTCCCTAGGTCTTTGAAGTAACATAAATATGTGCTGCCTCTGTCTGTACATCAAATTTCAGAAATAAGCAGGAAAAAAAATAAACAAGTGCTTACATTTGTGAGGGCACCTAATTAAAAAAAAAATTATTTTTTCAGGTATCATTGACAAGTGGTGCTCACTTTCTCAGTCCAATCAGATCACTGGGGCAGTGAGCCAGTGCCCACAGCGCCTTTTCCTACACTTGCATGACAGGATTCTCTCAAATCACTATCGCATGAGGAATGGAAAAAAAAAAAAAAAACACAAAACTTAGGAAACTGATCTGTCATTTTGGAGTGAACTGATTTTCATCTATGTCACAAAAGCATAAATATATATAGAAAAATACAGCTATATATATCCATGCTCTCCACATAATTTTAATAAATCTAGACAAGGAAAAGAATAAATCAATGCTGTCAAGTTCTAGAAAATTACTTTCTATAAATTAATATATATTTTCATAAATATTTTAGTTTCATGAAAGAGGTTAATATGGTATACCACATATCTTTAGACATAAAGTTATTCCCAGGGAACTATTTCTCTGAATTCTTCTGAGAATCCCTTTTTGCCGTTTGTTTTCTCCCTCTTTGGGCCTGAAATTCAAATGTAATGACACTAACATGATATCATCATCCTAGGAGCAGAAAAAATTAAGCCTTCTTTTGTATAAGAAAGTAATAAATTCCTATCTTGCTCTTATTACTGCCATTTAATAAACTATCTAATCAAACCTAAACCAACAAATAAAAACAGGTGGAGACAGGGGAGGTAGGAGTCCCTTATTGGGGCACAAACAGGAAGTCTTCTTTGTACTGACTGCTATGGTAAGTGTGTGAAAGATCCCATATACCTGCTCCCAGGGATTCCACCCTGAGAAGAGAAATACGCTGGCTAAGAATATTGTTTCTTGTCTTGATATCTTTTTCCTAAAATGATCTTGAAGGTGCAATAACTTGAATTGACTTAGGATTTTTTTTTTTTAATGATAAGCTAGAAACCAATTTCACGTATGTCATTTTGGCTGTGGAGCAGATATCAGGTGGTCTTAAAGATTTTCGTCTTTTTACAGTTTGTCCCTGGGTTGTTTTTAAAAAAGTCAACAAATACCTTGAATTGCATTTTATTTAATAACAGGATCACGTAGGGAAAAAAATTCACCTTTTCAAAGGCTTTGACCAATAGAAATGACATAGCAGTTTTTTAAACAATGAAGAAAAAGTACATATGAAAAACAACTAGAAACATCTTCAACCATTTATATAATATGATTTATCTTAGAAATCTTAAGCAAATAGCAAAAGGAAGTCATTTTTAGAATGTTTATTTTCTTTAGATTTGCTTTTTGAAATACGTTTCTTAAATGTTGAAGAGCCAGAATTACTAAAATATATTCAATATGTGAGATATTTTACATTGTCTTCACAGCAATGCTTAAACCTAAATACTATACATAGCATCAGCACTTACCAAAGCTGATTCCCTGGTTTGTTTTGCCTTCATTCCACAATATATCTGTATTACACATATGTAAATACTCCAAATATAAATTTTCAAAATCTTCTGTAAAGAAATAGGAAACATTTGTACCTTTACAAATACAAGAAAACCATGGAAGATTTCACACTCCACAAGCAGTTCAAAAGCACTGATAAAACCATAAGAGCAATTTGATAAGTTGCCAACATGGTTTGCCCTCCTTTAAGTTTTATAAATGTCTTTCTGCATGTCTGGAAAGAAAAAGTGCAAAGGATGTTCAGGGATGATCTTACAATTCTTTTCCAAATGTCATTCACCTTCTTGCCTAGAATAAAGCTTCAGTGCAGAATTAACAGAGCCCTCTTGCTTAGGTTTAATTTGGATACCTTCGCTCTTTAAGGAGAGATATTTTACACAGACAAAGATCCTATTTGGAAAGCAGTTGGCAGGGGGATTCTTTCCCTCAGAGTTTTGAGTATTGAAGGTATATCAATGTCAAATCTAATTGATCTGTTTTCCACGATTGATGGAGTTGAAGCCAACAAGTCCATAACACATCTCATCATTATAGCTTTCTCACTGTGGGGTTGATCGGTGCACCTGCCCATGTCAGACCAAGGGCCATCCAGATTTGTCTTTTTAGTCTCTCTGTTGCTCCTGCAGAGTAGAGCTGCCTCCTACCCTGAACATGAGTCTACCAATCATTGAGATGAAATATGGATTCATAAATAAATCAAACAAGTTATGAAAACAAATTCATGAAGAAACCAGTATGACTAATTTTAAACATAATATAGGCAAAATAAAAATGGATCTTACCTATACATGAGCATATATACCTGTAAAATGAGCATAGCTTAAACTGCAATCTGGAGAAAGGCATAAGCTGTAAGATAGGAATAACTGCAAACTACTGATAACTCTGAGACATAGGCTTGAATGCAACAGCACATCACAGGTAAAGAACATACATTAAGAAAATGACAGCTCTAGTGGCTGCAGAACCAAATGTCATTGAAATACAGGCTTAGAAGTTCATAAGTTTGAGTAATATCAAATAAAAATGATAATCACTAAGCATGTTCTGTATTCTTGGGGCTATGCCAGTTCAGACAACGTAATTCCCTTTTGGAGGGAACTACTTTGAGAGGAGTACACTGATGTGAGTTGATCAACATCTGATGAAACATTGAGATCATTTTCTCATAGCAGAGGAAAAATTGCCTATGAAGACAATACCTTATGTTCAGATAATACAGTATGGTAAGTGCAAATACAGATATGCATGCATGTGTCTGGGTCTTGAGTCTGCATGTAGTGTATAAAAAACTACAAAATTAGCATTCTGTATCAAGATCTGTTGTTCATTTGCTCACTGTGTCCCGCTCTTTGCAACCCCATGGACTGCAGCATGCCAGGCTTCCCTGTCCTTAACCATCTCCCAGAGCTTGCTCAAACTCATGTCCATTGAGTCGGTGATGCCATCCAACCATCTCGTCCTCTGTTGTCCCCTTCTCCTCCTGCCTTCAATCTTTCCCAGCATCAGGGTCTTTGCTAATGAGTCAACTCTTGGCACCATGTGGCCCAAGTATTGGAGCCTCAACTACAGCATCAGTTTTTCCACAGAATATTCAGGATTAGTTTCCCTGAGGATTGACTGGTTTGATCTTCTTGCAGTCCAAGGGACTCTCAACAGTCTTCTCCAGCAAGACAGTTAAAAAGCATAAATTCTTCAGTGCTCAGCCTTCTTTATGGTCCAGCTCTTACATCCGTACATGACTACTGGGGAAAAAATCATAGCTTAGACTATACAGACCTTTGTCAGCAAAGTAATATGTCTGCTTTTTAATATGCTGTTTAGGTTTGTCACAGCTTTTCTTCCAAGGAGCAAGCATCTTTTAATTTTAATTTCATGGCTGCAATCACCATCTGAGAGATTTTGGAGCCCAAGAAAATAAAGTCTGTCACTGTTTCCATTGGTTCCCCATCTATTGCTATGAAGTGATGGGACCAGATGCCATGATCTACATTTTTTGAAAGTTGTGTTTTAAGCCAGCTTTTTCACTTTCCTCTTTCACTTTCATCAAGAAGCTCTTTAGTTGCTCTTTACTTTCTACCATAAGGGTGGTGTCATCTGCATATCTCCCGGTGATCTTGATTCCAGCTTGTGCTTCATCCAGCCCAGCATTTTGCATGATGTCCTCTGCATAGAAGTTAAATAAGCAGTGTGACAATATACAGCCTTGACATATTCCTTTCCCAATTTGGAACCAGTCCGTTGTTCCATGTCCAGTTCTAACTTATTTCTTGACCAACTACAGGTTTCTCAGGAGGCAAGTGAGGTGGTCTGGTATTCCCATCTCTTTAAGAATTTTCCACAGTTTGTTGTGATCCACATAGTCAAAGGCATTAGCATATTCAATGAAGCAGAAATAAATGTTTTTCTGGATTTCTCTTGCTTTTTCTATGATCCAATGGATGTTGGCAGTTTGATCTCTGGTATCAAGATCTGAAAGTGCATAATTAATAATTTCACAAATCTTATATATATATTACTGTAAATGTGAAATAAATAAAGCACCTGAGCAAAATATATTTAGCACCTGAGCAAAAATATAGCACCTAAGCAAACATTTATGCTGAATGATTTTCAGCATAAAAATTCAGACTGAAAAAAATAATCAGGATGAACTAGAATCTTAAAGTTTTGATTTTTTTTTTTTTCATTTTTTGGCATGCAATCTTAATTTTAACATCAACAATTAATCAACTTAACTTATCATGGTCAATTGGCTTTCCATCCCAAGGGCCACTATATAGGATGGCAGGAGGTTTCCTCTTGGAAACTGTGCCAGCTTCACTGTGGAGCAGATGGCAAGTCAACTGGGTTTAGGTGGGTAGTCTAGATAATGCCATATTAAATGACATCGTCCTTCAGGAAGTCAATTTCATTGGACACTGATGCCGCCTTGATATACTACAAGGCTATCTCCTTGCTTTCCATTAGACATGTTGCCACTGACAATGAAAATAGGAAAACTTAGGCAGTGATTGAGATATTCAAACAGTAAACTCCTGAAAATTTATTTCAAAACACCTCAGCTTCCAAGTAAAGTCCTGTCCTTTAACTGTTCAAACAGAGACATGCATTGTGAATTAATAGTCCACGTTGTAAATGAACTATTGGTTTAACAGTTTAGAATGCATCTTTTCTATAGCATCAGACACACAGTCCACAACTTTTTATCATGTTGAAGAAAAAGTGATACTATATTCCCTTTACCTCCTGCAATATAGTTGGCTGTTGTTGTTCAGTTGCTAAATTTTATCCAACTCTTTGCGACCCCATGGACTGCAGCACACCAGACCTCTCTGTCCATCACTGTCTCCTGGAGTTTGTCCAAGTTTATGCCCATTGAGTCGGTGATGCTATCTTTCAATCATCTCTCCAACCACCAATAGTTGGCTAGAATAATGGGAAGTATTTATACTATTTTACTGTGAAAGTAAAATATAATAAAATTCCTCATGTATAAAATTCCTAATGTATAAAGTGTATAATGTATATTCCTAATGTATAAAATTCTCCATCAGTATTGTATTCTTACCAAATGAAAACATATCTGACACCCTATTCAGTCTAAATTCAGGCCAAATTTGGCATAATTTGTTGTATATCCTTAGCAATAGCTTGGAGCAGAAATTATTTCCTCTTCTATTTTCCTGGAGATCTGACTTTTACTTAATTTTAGCTCAGCATCTCCACTTGTATACCAGAACATGAAATCTCATTGGTATTCAGTTCTTCTGAATTGAAATAATGTCTCAACCAACGAAGCAACTTCCAGTAGGAATTATGTAACTGGCCCAGCCATGGCAGAAACAACAGCGTGCTCTGCCAGAGGCCCCTTTTCATCTGTCCTGGGTAGCTTCATTGTTATGCATGTTGATAGGCATAACAACAATCTTCTTGTCTAAATACTACAACACAAAAGAAGCAGGTCTCTGCCTCTGAAATGAGGACTAAAGCTTTAGAATGTGGTGCCTTTGATAGCAAAAATTGTAGCTGGGCAATTTACATCCTCGAGCAATAGTACCCACTTGTTTTGGCAGATTGTAATCAGTTTATAATGGTCTGTATTTTACCAGCTAAAAGAAATAGACTCATTGCCTTTTATCAACAGCTTTTACAATTATTTTAATGCCCAATTATTTCATTATTTTTTGAATAATATAACCAAGAGTTTCCCTGTTTTTTTGTGCTTAAATTTTGTGGTATCATTAGGAAATGATTGTGAATTGAAGCCTTTTTTTTTCTTCCATCAAGTGAACCTGAGTTCATATCATAAATCGTTAACATTTTTAGAGAGTGGAGATCTAAGCATTCTTCACTGGCAGCTTTGTCTTTGGGTTTAGCTTTAAAGTCCATCTCACATATACCTGCTGACCATGAGAAGCAGCCAAGATAGTCTGTTCAAAGTTCAGTTCTATAAAGCATTGCCTAGTGATTAGGGCAGATGACAAGAAGTGATAAGCAATATTTCAGAGGATCTGTATTTTGCCCAGGATCACTATGTGATCCCAGGATATACGTGCCATGTATCTGTGCTTTGGTAACATTTCATTCAAGTTTGTTTTCATGCAGAGGGCACAGAAAGCATGAACCCCTAAGAGTAAGATGATTATTTTGGTTTGTAAGTTTCGTGATAAATTTTAGTTCCATCTTGTCCTCAACCCCCAATCGAGATGTATTTCTCTCCTTCTTTCTTTGTCCAAGGAGAAGTTAAGAACACTACTGGAGACAGACAGACGCAGACACTCCGATAGGTACTTTGTTTGGGTCTTATTTCACTCTCAACACAACTTGAAAGAGTTAGTTCAGTTTTATAGTTCAGAGAACAGAGCATAAGGGGGTCTAGGCAATTCTTCAAGACTCACAACTTGTAAGACAGAGCCATGAGCCAACATTTGAATCCAAGTCTAAAAGACTTCATAGCCCTTCCCTTTTTTCACTGTTGCTGAGTACGGCAAAGCAGTTTCCTGCCTCTTGATGACAAACTTCAGTTGATTGGCAGTGGGTCTCTGGAACTGGGTCTTTAGAAAGATTCTGAGGTAAAGTTAAAACCCAGAGGAGATACGTACCGGGATCTAGGGATCTAATAGTATTAACTGAGGAAATGGGAACCGGAGGAGTTTGTCATGGGTGACATGTACTTGGCATGAAATCATTTGGCCTCTAAAGATCAGGCCTCTTTTCTGATCTGCAAGTTGGAAAACATTTTTGTATTTCTCCATAATTCCACTCAGAGTTGAAGTGACATTATGGTGGACTTTGCTATAATGCTTGCTTTGAAAACATATATTTGTGCTAGTGAGATTGATTTATTAAGGAACATTTTGAGCATCATGTAAATTTCACATTTGCTTATGTGTAAGTTCATCAGTGAGAAAAGCTATGTGATGGCAAAAAAACTGCCCTGCTGAATTAAGACCTATATGAGTGTATGCGATAAACACATGCACATACCTCAAATATTTAATAATTATCTTAGTTCATCCAGTGTGTTATAAGCCATACCTACCCACAGCTGCCATTACAAATCTCAAACTGATTTCAGATAACACTCCCTTTGCTATTTCACAATAACTCTAAGGCTACAACCCTTCTAAAATGCCCCTCCAAGTAAACTTTAGGTCTCTGTCAAGATAAAGTGTCATATAAATTACTTATGTATTTCTTAACAATTTAAAATGTGTAAAACTGTTCTAACATTTTTATTAGATTCCTATCTTTTTAAAATGTCACTGAAGAAGTTTTTAGAGTGGTGACTCTCACCCCATTGTTCCTATAAGTCCTGTGAACTTGATCAGTGTTAAGAGCTTAGCTAAACCATTAACTATATTACTGTCTTTACATCCAGCATCTGTGTTATGTGGCAAAAAGCCTTCAGGTACCTTGAAGTGACACTAGCCACACCCTCGGTAACATGCCCTGGATAGCCTGTATTTCAGTTCAGTCACTCAGTTGTGTCCAACTCTGCAACCCCATGGACTGCAGCACACCAGGCCTCCCTGTCCATCACCAACTCCCAGAGTTTACGCAAACTCATGTCCATTGAGTCGGTGATGCCTTCCAACCATATCATCCTCTGGCATCCCTTTCTCCTCCCGCCTTCAATCTTTTCCAGTATCATGGTTTTTTCAAATGAGTCAGTCCTTCGCATCAGGTGGCCAAACTATTGGAGTTTTAGCTTCAGCATCAGTCCTTCCAATGAATATTCAGGACTGATTTCCTTTAGGATGGACTGGTTGGATCTCCTTGCTGTCCAAGGAACTCTGAAGAGTCTTCTCCAATAAGACAAGTTCAAAGGCATCAATTCTTTGGCACTCAGTTTTTATAGTCCCACTCTCACACCCATACATGACTACTGGAAAAACCATAGCTTTGAATAGATGGACCTTTGTTGGCAAAGTAATATCTCTGCTTTTTAATAAGCTATTTAGGCTGGTCACAGTTTTTCTTCCAAGGAACAAGCATCTTTTAATTTCATGGCTATAGTCTCCCTCTGCAGTGATTTTGGAGCCCAAAAAATAGTCTCTCACTGTTTCCACTGTTTCCCCATCTATTTGCCGTGAAGTGATGGGATCAGATGCCATGATCTTAGTTTTCTTAATATTGAGTTTAAAGCCAAGTTTTACACTCTCCTCTTTCACTTTCATCAAGAGGTTCTTTAGTTCATCTTCGCTTTCTGCTGTAAGGGTGCTGTTAACTGCATATCTGAGGTTGATATTTCTCCCAACAGTCTTGATTCCAGTGTGTGCTTCATCCAGTCCAGCATTTCTCATAATGTACTCTATATATAAGTTAAATAAGCAGGGTGACAATATGCTACCTTGACATACTCCTTCCCTGATTTGGAACCAGCCTGTTGTTCCATGTCCAGTTCTAACTGTTGCATCTTGACCTACATACAGATTTCTCAGAAGGCAGGTCAGGTGTTCAGGTATTTCCATCTTTGGAATTTTAAGAATTTTCCATAGTTTGTTGTGATCCACACAGTCAAAGGCTTTATGTCAATAAAGCAGAAGTAGATGTTTTTCTGGAACTTTCTTGCTTTTTCGATGATCCAGTGGGTGTTGGCAATTTGATCTCTGGTTCCTCTGCTTTTTCTTAATCCAGCTTGAACATGCAGCTTGGAAGTCCACAGTTCACATACTGTTGAAGCCTGGCTTGGAGAATTTTGAGCATTACTTTACTAATGTGTGAGATGGATGCAATTGTGGCCACTGCTGAGTTTTCTAAATTTGCTGTCATATTGAGTGCAGCACTTTCACAGCATTCTTTTAGGATTTGAAATAGTTCAACTGGAATTCCATCACCTCCACTAGCTTTGTTCGTAGTGATGCTTCCTAAGACCCACTTGACTTCACATTCTAAGATGTTTGGCTCTAGGTGAGTGATCACACCATCATGATTATCTGGGTCATGAAGATCTTTTTTGTATAGTTCTTCTGTGTATTCTTGCCACCTCTTCTTAATATCTTCTGCTTCTTTCAGGTTGATACCATTTCTGTCCTTTATTGAGCCCATCTTTGCATCAAAAGTTCCCTTGGTATGTCTAATTTTCTTCAAGAGATCTCTAGTCTTTCCCATTCTATTGTTTTCCTTTATTTCTTTGCATTGATCACTGAGGAAGGCTTTCCTATCTCTCCTTACTATCTTTGGAACTCTGCATTCAAATGGGTATATCTTTCCTTTTCTCCTTTGCCTTTCACTTCTCTTCTTTTCATAGCTGTTTGCAAGGCCTCCTCAGACAACCATTTTGCCTTTTTTCATTTCTTTTTAAGGAGATGGTCTTCATCACTCTCTCCTGTACAATGCCACAAACCTCCGTCCATTGTTCTTCAGGCACTCTGTCTATCAGATCTAATATCTTGAATCTAGTTTTCACTCCCACCATATAGTCATAAGGGATTTGATTTAAGTCATACCTGAATGGTAGCCTGTAGAGTAACAAGTAAATGTATGTGCTGATATGACTTCCAGCATCTGCCCTCATGATAAGCAGTCTCCCCACATCCCAGGGCCCTCCCCTTATGCCTTAAATAAGTTTCCCCTTGGATAAGACCCCTTCAAAGCCAGTTTGGCCTTAGCCCTGGAATCCCAAAGTGCTCTGGCCACGGACCATATTGAAGACATGTGTCCCATGCCCAGTTGTTCTCTCTGCCCTCACTCTGCCTTGATTTCACCATGAAGTCTCTGAGGAATGCCTTTTCCTCCCACAAGATCTGTGAGCAATACATTTCTCTGTTTCAGTTTTTTTGGAGTCTTTTATTGAACCGTAGCTTACCATCAGATGAAAAGTGAAAGTGAAAGTCGCTCAATCATGTCCAAGTCTTTGCAACCCCATGGACTGTACAGGAGTCCAGGCAGGAATACTGGAGTAGGTAACCTTTCCCTTCTCTAGAGGATCTTCCCAACCCAGGGATCAAACCCAGGTCTTCACATTGTGGACAGATCCTTTACCAGATGAACCACAAGGGAAGCCCAAGAATATTGGAGTAGGTAGCCTATCCCTTCTCTAGGGCATCTTCCTGACCCAGGAATCAAATCACAGTCTCCTGCATTGCAGGTGGATTCCTTACCAACTGAGGAACCAGGGAAGCCCGTTCAGATATCATCAGATACCCAGGGCTTTACTTAACAATTGTTAATTTAATGAAGTCACAATATTGAGAATCTTTATATTGATTTTTAGGCCTATATATGTCTCTTTATAGCATCACTTACTGTACCTAAAATAGCCAGATTAGATTCTGATAAGCAGACATTAAAAAAAAATACACCTAGAAAGAATATTATTGATTCAGTGGCAAACCAAAAGTGGAACAGCAGGAATAGTGCCTCCTATGTAGAGATGGCAAAAGAAGGCCCATTGATCTGCCTGCTGTCATCATGATCCTAAACAATGTTAGCGGTAAATTGCCTCTCTGTGAAAAGGATCTTTCGATGGTCTAAATTTTGAACAAGTGCTACAGTTCCTGTTGAATTTCACTATTGTACAAGTGACTTTAACATTAGCACATTTTCATGGCTTATCCTTTAATAAATATCATTTTCTTCATTAAAGTTATTTCAGGCAAATTCAAGTTATACAACTGGCCCTGACACATGTAGGCTCAACTATACAAATACATTTCAATAAATTCATAGGAATTCAAAAATTTTTCCACTTTTGGTACAGTTCGTTTATCTAATTGCCTTGACAAATTCTGTTTAATAAATTATATTAGAAATGAACATATTTTTGTGTTTACCTGTTTTGACAGAAATAAACCAACAGAGCAACAGTCCCTAGCTTTTTTAACACCAGGGATTGGTTTCATGGAAGGCAGTTTTTCCATGGACTGGAGGGGTAGGGGCTGTGTTTCAGGATGATTTAAGTGTGTTACATTTATTGTGTACTTTATTTCTTTTATTATTACATTTTGATATATAAATGAAATAATTATATGACTCACCATAATGTGAGTAGTAGAGAGAAGCTGTAAATACAGATGAGGCCTCACTCACTAGCCTGCCACTCACTTCCTGCTGTGCAGCCCGGTCCCTAACAGGCCATGGACCAGTTCCTCATCTAGGGGTACTGCAGTAGAGCACAGTCATTGTAAAAACAAACAAACAAAAAAAATCCAGTGTTTGAGTTCCTTCAATTCTGTCAATCCATGCATGATGCTCCTGAAATAAACTTGGGTCTGCTCACCCAGTGAACAGTAAAGCCAATCTACTGACACAGGTTTGTGGAAAAGGAAACTACAGTGTTTATTGGCTTTCCAAAAAGAATTTTTAAAGACAGTGAGAGAGAGGATCACCAAGTTGTGCTCTGCTTGTGTACCACTCTCTGAATGATTGACAGTAAGGTAACGGGGTGGTATTTTGGGAGTCAACATCATCAACCTTCTGGTTCCAACTGGTCTGGGGTCTACATCTTTAGTACAATTCAGTCACTCAGTTGTGTCCAACTCTTTGTGACCCCATGAACCGCAGCACACCAGGCCTCCCTGTCCATCACCAACTCCCAGAGTTCACTCAAACTCATGTGCATCAAGTCAGTGATGCCATCCAGCCATCTCATCCTCTACTGTCCCCTTCTCCTCCTGCCCTCAATCTTTCCCAGCATCAGGGTCTTTTCCAATGAGTCAGCTCTTCGCATCAGGTGGCCAAAGTATTGGAGTTTCAGCTTCAACATCAGTCCTTCCAATGAACACCCAGGACTGATCTCCTTTAGGATGGACTGGTTGGATCTCCTCACAGTCCAAGGGACTCTCAAGAGGCTTCTCCAACATCACAGCTCAAAAGCATCAATTCTTCGGTGCTCAGCTTTCTTTATAGTCCAACCTTCACATCCATACATGACCGCTGGAAAAACATAGCCTTGACTAGACAAACCTTTGTTGGCAAAGTAATGTCTCTGCTTTTTAATATGCTGTCTAGGTTGGTCATAACTTTCCTTCTACCACATCCTAGTGGTCAGCAATTAATTTCTTCCACCTGATAGGGGTTTTCGTATCTGCAAAAAACCTCAAGGATATATTCTTGAAGGAGGAACTAAAAGTCCTTGACTTTGTTTTATTTTTTAATCATTATTTTGTCTTGCTTGACTGTTTTCTCTTGATTCTGCATTTCTCTGATTAAATTTCCTCTTTGGAACTCTGGGAAGGCCTAGGAGGCTGACACTTTATTACAAATAAGGGGAAGGAGACATGGCTGAGGTGGGGGGTGGCTTTGAGAAAGTCGGGCAGGTTTGGCATGGCTTCAGTGTCAGCATTTGGAGGTGTATTTGTGTTTAAGATAAAAAGCCATGAAAGAAAGAGCAAACCCTAAGTCATAATAATTTTTCATTTGAGTAGTAGGCAAAATAATGACCCTTTCCCTAAGATGTCCTTATCAGAATCCTTGAATCCGTGAATACGTTACCTTAACTCAGCTAAAAGAACTTAGCAGATGTGATTGAATAAGGACCTTGAGATGGAGTGGGCTCAATGTAATGGGAAAAGGTAAAGAAAGTCTTTCCTACAGCCTCCAGAAGGGACACAGCTCTGCCAGTAGCTTGATTTTAGTCCCATGAAACCCATTTAGGATAAAACGTCTGACCTCCAGAATTATAGGACAGTGAATTTGTATTGTTGTTAAGTTTGTCATAATTAGTTGCAGTAGCTATAGGAAGCTGCAATTGGTTAAGTACAATTTTAGCTCACACATGAAATATGTTAATAAATTTTAATAGCTTTAAAACTGAAAGCAATTCTCTTCTTAAATTATTATTTTCATTAATAAAGGACAAATAAAAATAATTATTAAATGCTACATAATTATTACTGAAAACAATTTTGCTACAGAGAAAGGAGTAATGTTAAAAAAAAATGTTAGTATGCTAAGTCCATCATAGCACTGGTGCTAAAGATCAAGAACTAAGTTGGCTTTTCCCTTTTTATCATATTTATTTGTTACCTGCTCTGATTTATTAATTTTAATGTCTTTTCTCTCTATCTTATCTTCTCCCCTTATAACTTATAAGTTATAACTTATAACTGACTGGTTAAACACAATTTTTTAAAAGTCTGCATTGATATATTTATACTACAAGAAGAAAAAGAAAAAAAGATAAATTGCTTTCATAAAATGAACCACACAATTATTTCTTTGAGGGTAGAGACCACACCTTATTCTTCCTTCCTCCCAGCATTTGACATAAGACCTGACATATAACAGAACACTCCATGAAATTTGATTAATAAATAAATGGTAAAAAGCAAAGGTCTGTGTTTTGAATGTCCTCACTCCCCAGATACTGTAGCCCACCACGCTCCTCTGTCCATGGGATTCTGCAGGCAAGGATACTGGAGTGGGTTGCAATTACCTTCTCCGATATAACTTCTAGGTGTCTTTTAATATTCTGCTTCAAAGCTGTATATGTTTACCAAAATTTTTCCAGGTACCCTCCACTCAGAATTAAGTTCTTTCTTCCCTAATTCTTATGGCCTATTTGCATCACTGTATAAGGATCTTATTATGGTGTGCCACATTTTAAATCTAATTATATATGATATTTATTTCCTCTGCTAAATTATATGCTCTTAATGGTTAAGGACATGCAGTTTATTAATAACTGTGATCACCATAGGACCTATAGAATAATTTTCGTATTTACATTAGCAATAAATCACTGCTCAATTTCAGTTGAAAGCACCATCTCATCATTACCTATTTCATTCTGTCAGATCATGCTTTTAAAGGTCTAAGAGTGTCAAACATCTTCTCATATACTCTAACAGCCTTGTGTAGTAAGATCATAACTTTCCATCATTACCTTTACTTATTTTATACTATAATGTATCAAACGAAGAAATTTCCTCCAGGGAACTGATTCAATTTACTTGAATCAGTTATTATATCTGTCATTATTTGAGATTTCAATATATGTTACATGCACTTATTCATGGCCCTGGATATAAATGAGTTATTTTTCCTTTCCTTACTGAAACCATGTAGTTAAAATGAGTATTTTTTATATAAATGCATTTCAATACATTTGCAAAATATTTTCCTTCCTCCTTTTTCTCTCTCCAAACCCTCCCCTCACCCCTGCCCACCTTATATTACTGTACATCATATTCTTATTTTCTCCCTAAGCCACCTACTGAGATTTATGGAGACTAAATGTCAATGACTTTAATGTTAATAAAAGATTTGATGTGAAACTGCATTTGCAATTTAATCCCCGAAGTCTTTCCTGGAAACTAAAATAATCTGGGCTTCAACCTTACTTCTTCATGTATAAAGGGGAGCAGATAGCTGAAGCTTTGGGCAAATTGTCTTTTTCCCCCCAGCTTCCAAGACTCCCCAAGCTCAAAACCACTGCCACTGCCTATCTGTGGCACTAACATTATTATGGCAAAGGGCTCCAGGGAACAGCAAATTTTCCAAAGTCTGGTGAAAAAAATCAACAGAAAATCTGTCGAAAAGAAGAGTACCCGGCTTAACTCTCTAATATTCCTATCACAAAAAATCCACATGGCAGTATCTCAGATCAACCAAGTCCAAGATGTTTTACAAGTAAATGCTGAACCATAGCGTCGCTGGGAGTCGGACATGACTGAGCAACTTCACCTTCACTTTTCACTTTCATGCATTGGAGAAGGAAACGGCAACCCACTCCAGTGTTCTTGCCTGGAGAATCCCAGGGACAGGGGAGCCTGGTGGGCTGCCATCTATGGGGTTGCACAGAGTTGGACACGACTGAAGTGACTTAGCAGCAGCAGCAGCAGCAACATGAAAAAAAAATGGGAAAAATGAATTTGGCTGGAGGATCTTGAGAAGATAAAGCCCTCTCTAGGATGAGAATACTCTCTGAAGAAAATAGTCTCAATGAAATGCAAAATAGCTTATTATTAACAAATATATTTGTACATATATCTTGTTACAAAGTTTGTTTAAAATCATACAGTGGTTAAAGGGTATGGTTTCATAGACCTAGGATTCAAATATTTCAGATGACGTTTGTAGATATTTTTCTAACAAAATACATGAGAAACAAGACATTTTGAGACAAGTTGATTATAGAGAAAACATCTCCACATCTTTCTCCAATAGTCAGAATGGGAAGGGAAGTAGTAGCAGAGAGATAATGAAAGAGGTTATACTTTTAAAATACAGATTGTGGTGTGCTGGAGCCAGGTCATACTGGTTCATGAACATTAAGGTAATTCTGTAAATACTAAGGAATTTTTATAACTGTTACTATTTTTGCCACACCATGCAGTGAATGGAATCTTAGTTCCCTGACCAGGGATGGAACCCGTGCCCCCTGCAGTGGAAGCTCAGAATCTTAACTGTTGGACCACCGGGGAAGTCCCGAAGGAATTCTCTTAAACCATTGGTAGCCCAAAATTGTTCACAGTGGGGGTATTTTCACCACATAAATTATTTATGCATAATTATTTAGCACATATTAATTTAAGGACATTATTTAGCCTAGTATGAGCTATTTTATATACTTGGAAGACGAATGTATATATTTAACGAGTTCAAATTAGCTTATTTCTAGTTGGCTCTCATTACAGAGGTTTTACTGCACAGGTTGATAGTTGTTTCGTAATTGCTTTCATGTTGTTTCATGTGCCTATGTTTTATTTCCTTATGCACTGGAGAAGGCAATGGCAACCCACTGCAGCATTCTTGCCTGGAGAATCCCAGGGACGGGGGAGCCTGGTGGGAGGCCGTCTATGGGGTCGCACAGAGTCGACACGACTGAAGCGATTTAGCAGCAGCAGCAGCAGCAGCAGCAGCTTCTAACAGCCTCATAATCAGGAACCATATTTTCTATTTTATATTCCTATCTAAAAGATCTGTGTGCACTACTAGCTGTAAGATTATACAATGAATTTTTAATTTATGTTGGATAATTGGGAACATATTAAAAGAAACAGTTACTACTATTCTCAAGAGGCAAATACATATAATATTATTTTGTGCATCTTCAGTCAACTTAGTCTCAAAAGCAATACTGTTAAGACAAATGTACTTTGTTATTGTAGTAGGTATAAACATACAGACTTACCCTCTTTGGTAGCTATCATTCACCATCTTCCTAGCAAAGCTGATATTTTGTCTTTTCGACAATTTTCTCTGCTAATCATCAAGGATGGTGCTTTACTGTATTTGTTTATCAGTAAGTGTTCAGTAAATAACATATTTGTTCTCTCTTAATAGTCATAACAAGAACAAGAGATCAAATGTCTAAGCTACTAAGTTTACATGGGGCTTCCCCCAGTGGCTCAGTGGTAAAGAATATGCCTGCAGTACAGGAGCTGCAGGAGGTGCAGGTTCAATCTCTGGATCAGGAAGATCCCCTGGCAGGGAGGCGGAGGAAATGGCAATCCCCTCCAGTATTCTTGCCAGGAGAATCCCATGGACAGAGGAGCCTGGGGGGCTACAGTCCATGGGGTCGCAAAGAGTCAGACACGACTGAAGTGACTTAGCATACACGCAGGAGCTTATATGGGCCAATTTCTGTGTTCTCTTATAGTTTCTAGCTGCTTACTACTAGATCTGAAAAATGATGATGATATTTGTAAGATATTTTGTAATTAGCAAGCTACTTTTCGTTTTAACAACTTATTGATTCTGTTGGACTTTCTATGTAGATAATCATGTTATCTGAAAAGAAGAAATATTTTTTAGTCCATTTATATTTTAGCTAGGATCTCCAAACTTGTATATTATATTTTGGCTAAGTTTAAAATCAGTATCACAGCTTTTCTTTCAATCAATATTTTCCTGGTATATCTTATTTGATCCTTGGCTTCATTCTTTGCCCTGAATATCTTCTTTCAGGTAATATCACTTAAAGACTAAGAGTGGTGAGAAGAAAATTCTTGGGAGCTACTCCCCCTTATTAGCTCTAGACACTATGAGCTCTCCACCGCAGCTGGACCCCTGTCTATACTGATGTTACCCTGCAACCTCTGATTGGTTTTACTGTGGTGTCTTTGGTTTTTCTTTCCCAGAATAGTGCAAATGCAGGTAATTATCCCCCCATGCTTAAGTGGTGGAGAGAGAAAGGCACAACTCTAAAGCTCTTGCCCACTTTAAAACATCTAATTCTTCTCTGACCTCAACTCCAGATATCCCCATTATAGATGTGACCCAAATGTCTTCTCTCTCCCCAGGAAGTTATTTCTATTTGTCTTAGGTTATTGAATCATTCTTAAAAGATTCTAACTTTGTATCACTGAATATACTTGACACTTTCCCTAAAGGCTTAATAACATTTAACTAAGGTCTAGAAATAACCTTTAAAATACTGTTTATAAGGATGTCACCAGGAATTCACTAAAGACTTGCACTTAAAATACCTTTATTAGTAATGTGAAAAAGATAGTAAGCACAGATGAGAAGAGCTTGGGATACACGGGTGAAGAGAAAGACCAATCTTTTATCAAAGACATATTGTGGATAAAACTTCAAGGTAATACCTTAAGGGAACAAAATGGAGGTAAGGAAGGACAATAGGGCATAAGAGATTTTTAGCCAAGTTACTCTGTCATTGTCCTTCAAATGTTGAATGTTTCTCACACTGTTTATGCAGAATTCTAGTTCTGCTACTACTGCATTTAGACCAAGTTGGACAGTTATTATATGAAAGATTAATCTTCTAATAATTTTTCTCTTGTAGCTGTTTTAAGAATTCTACAATCCTTTACAAAATATTTCAGTTGAAGAATAGCCATTTTCTCATTCAAGTTATAAGTAGTATTTTATGAGTTTATTCTTCCCAATAGATTTTTTTAGCTTAAAAAAGAGGCAAAGTTTAGAGAAAAATCAATCCATCTGAGAGGTTTTTTTTTACCCCCCTTTCTTTCAGAGGCATATAATATGCTTTACAAGGAATTCTGATGTAATTAACATTAAGAGACACTTCTGTAGGATTATTTATGCACCATGTTCAAGAAGAGAAGAGAGGAATCTGCTGGTTAGAATTTCAGGTCATATCCCACTACAGTACATGACTGATGAGTTTCAAGGTTATAATTACATATTGATAAATATGTAGACATAGAAACATCCTGGGATTTACAAAGACAGAGTTAAATCTCTCCCCTTGGTGCACAGTGACGTTTGTTATTTCTATACCTCCTTAACAAGGTGGAATGATTTTCATTCGTTATTAAAAAAAAAAAAAAAAAACTTTCATGTGGAAGGCATTCATCATCGGGATCCTTTATATGTTATTTCTGTGTTTATTTATATCTGCCATAAAGCGAAACAGGAATCTGAGATAAAGGATATTGTATACTAAATCATAATCCATGTCTTTTGTTCAAATGACCTAAAATCTTAAATATAATTAGCATGGAACCAAATCTACATTCTCCAAAACCATGAAATTTCAAGCAACCTATGCATTTGTTGTTGTTTAGTTGTTATGTCTTACTCTTTGTGACCCTATGGACTGTAGCCCATCAGGCTCCTCTGTCCATGGGATTTCCCAGGCAAGAATACTGGAATGTGTTGCCATTTCCTTCTTCAGGGGATCTTCCTAACCCAGGAACTGAACCTGCATCTCCTGTGTCTCCTGCATTGCAGGCAGATTCTTTACTGCTGAGCCACCAGGGAGCTCTAATTCAAGTTGTTTCCCGTTGTTTCCAGTTCTATCTCTAAACACCAATACAAGCTGGTAATGTTTGCCTTAATATGTTCTGACTTTAAGAAGAAATGATGTGGTTATTCTGACTGTAAATCTGAGATAATCGTAGCTACCTATAGGACAGTAGAGGCTTCCCTAGTGGTTCAGACAGCAAAGAATCTGCCTGCAATGGGGGAGACCTGGGTTTGATTCCTGGGTTGGGAAGATCCCCTGAAGAAGGAAATAACAACACATTCCAGTATTCTTGCATGGAGAATTCCATGGACAGAGGATCCTGGCGGGCTACAGTCCATGCAGTAGCAAAGAGTCGGACATGACTGAATGACTAACACACTATAGAATGGTAGAGGAAATTTTGAATGTTAGTTTTGTGGTAAACTCAGAAGTCAGAATGAACTTTCCTTCATTAGAATCTACTGCCTTAGGAACATTCTTTAAATTCAGAACCATCC
This sequence comes from Bos javanicus, assembly GCF_032452875.1. Lineage (NCBI taxonomy): Eukaryota > Metazoa > Chordata > Mammalia > Artiodactyla > Bovidae > Bos > Bos javanicus. The sequence continues at coordinate 27,463,123 of NC_083873.1, read as the reverse complement.
ATTTTATTTACACTTCCTCTTATGATGCTTATCCACTCCTCTGTGAATTATCTAGCTATCTACTCTAAAACTGCAAAAAGGGAAAATTAAATTAAATTTTAAAAATTAGATGCTTCCTATTATTAGTTTTCTTTTATTATCTCTTTATTCTTAGGAAAAAAAGTGATGTATCATTTTGCATCATTTTATATGTATTCAGGAAGGATGACTACGCAAATAAGAATGATTGATTAGACTTTTCCCATGCTCTTTCACGTGTGCTCATCCATGGGTTATATTCCAGTCTTCTGCAGTCTACACACTGACAAGGCCTGCAGAATCTAAGGCCGGTTTGAAAGTATAGAAAATATAGAAAACATCAACACAACAGATGCCCAGTTCTGGGACATGGATCCCAATAGTTAAAAAAGTAGACTGTTTATTTGTCTGGAATGAATCTGTCAAAGGAACATTTTTTTAACTCAATTTTCAAACACTTTTAAACCCTGCTTTTTGGGAGAAAGCATTGTGATATGTTTTTTAAAACATTGTTTATATAATATAATGTATATTATATATAATTATATATTATATTAAATTATATAGATATATTTTCAGTTTCTAACAGATCCCAGGTACAATAAAAGGCATATGACATTGATTAATTAGTTTTATGTTTAAAAACACTCAGAAACTCTTAGAAATTAAAAAGCATAAATGTTAGAGTGCACAAATCAAAAAGGGGATATGGACAAAAGTAAATGTTTCTTATGGCATTTTAAGATTTGATGTATATCAGCAGTCAAAACATCACACACATTTGGTTTTATCTTTTTTTTCCCCCAGAAAATTCAAGAAATTTGAAGGCATTCAAATGTGCACTTGGCCTTAAGATATCAGATGTATAAATATGGCAAAAATAATAGTTTTATATCTTTTTAACATTCTATTTTATACCTTGTGAATAGGGAGGTATAATTAATCTAAAAATATCATGTTCATTGAAGGGCTAATATGTCTTAGTCTGCATTGACTTAAGTGCATTTATCAAAATAACAATTCCTTAAATTGTACACTGTTCTTGAAGAGGAATGCTATCATACAGGGAAAAAATTAATTAGAGATTTTAAAATATAGTATTAGAAATATAAAATATAGTGTTTGGAAATACTATATGTATATAAAATTTATTCTTCAAATTATTCAGTGTCTACTATGTATCAAACATTTTGGCTCTCACCCTTAATAAATTTAATACTATTCACATAGAATCTACATATTAAAAAATCAGGAGTATCTTCCATAGGAAATTAAAACTGTCATAAACTATATGAAAGACTACATGTGGAAGAGGGATTATACTTAGTATGTATTGTCTTAGAAAGGAGAATAAAGATCAAGAGATATAAGTCCAGGACTATAAGTGGGAGTAGAGAGGATAAACCTGCAATTCACCTTCTATATCAATGATTTAATAAACTCTATGGAATATATCACCAGTTTCCATTCATTCAACACACATTTATTGGACACATATATCAGGATTCTTGGTATAGCCCAGTAAAAAAATTAATATCCTCACATTTGAGTATTTCCAATTCTTATTTCTAAAATTAAGCTCTTGGTTCCCACTAATAACCATCTGGTACTAGTCGTGATTATCAGGCTGTGGGTAGTGCTGAAGTACATATTTTTACTACCAGTTTTATATAAGTTTCCTGCTATAAATTCACTTTCATGAGAGCAAAAATCACTGAAGTAATGCACATCACCTGCAATTTTGTTATCACCATTGGAAGTGTCCAATATAAACTGTCAGCAGAACACCAAAAATATGTGTGTGTGCTCAGCTGCTCAATCATGTCTGACTCTTTGATGGACTGTAGCCCACCAGGCTCCTCTGACCATGGAGTTTTCCAGGCAAGAATACTGGAGTGGGGTGCCATTTCCTACTCCACGGGATCTTCCCAACCCAGGGATTAAATCCATGTCTCTGGAGTCTCATACAATGGCAGGTGGATTCTTTACCACTAGCACAATCTGGGAAACACACGCCAAAAATTAAACAGGCCAAAGAAAGGGCAGGAGACACCTTGAGCATTCCTCAATGGGGCAACATTTTATGATCATTGTTATGCTAACAGAAAGATTTGGAAAATTGGGATCTCTGATATGATTTAATGCTTACCTAGTTATCCAAATTACTTAATATATTTCTGGAAAAATAAAATCAGTGAACAAGAGATGGGAAAAATAGAAGAGTAGAAAGACCCTAAACTCATTTTCTCCAATGGACACACCAAATTTGCATCTATTTACAAAACAACTATCTATGAGAACAACCTGAAGGCTAGCAAAAAAAGGTTTTCCCCAGCTAAAGACATAAAGAAGGATCCACGAGAGATGCGGAGGATGAAAACACACACAGGTATAAGCTAAACAGAATGTTGGTAAACAACCAATGGGTCTCTGAAGGAAAAAAAAAAAAATTGGAGGTAGGAATTCCCTGGCGGCTCAGTGGTAAAGAATCTGCTTGCCAGTGCATGAGACACAGATTCAGTTCCTTGTCCAGGAAGATCCCACATGCCTTGGAGCAACTTAGTTGCTCCACAACTGTTGAACCTGTGTTCTGGAGCCCAGGAGCTGCACCTACTGAAGCCCCAAGCACCTAAAGCCTGTCTACACCACGGTAAGTCCAAGCACCACAGTGAAGAGTAGACCCCACTCTCGGCAACCAGAGGAAAGTCCACTCAGTCATGGAGACCTGTTACAGCCAAAAGCAAATAAATAACTTTTAAAAAACCCTGTAGGTAAATGAAAATGGAAACACAATAACCAAAAATGTATGGGATGCAACAAAAGCAGTTCTAAGAGTAAAGTTTATAGCAATAAAGCCTACCTTATGAAACAAAAATTTCAAATAACCTAACCAAACCTTTGTGCCTAAAGGAACTAAAAAAAGAACAAACAAAACCCAAAGTTAGTACAAGGAAAGTAATACTAAAGATCACTGGGGAAATAAATGAAATAAAGACTAAATAACAAGAGAAAGGATCAATAAAACTAAGAGCTGGTTCTTTGAAAGGATACAAAAAATCAATTCACTTTTAGCCAGACTCATCAAGAGCTAGAGAGGGGGGCCCAAGTCAAAAAAATCAGAAATGAAAAAAAGAAGTTACAACCCACACCACAGAGATACAAAGGATCATCAGAGACTACACTGAGAGCTTAGTCACTAGTCGCTCAGTCGTGTCTGACTCTTTCCAACCCCATGAACTGTAGCCCACCAGGCTCCTCTGTCCATGGGATTTTCCAAGCAAGAGTACTGGAGTGGGTTGCCATTTCCTTCTCCAGGGGATCTTCCAGATCCAGGCATCAAACCCACATCTCTTGCACCTCCTGCATTGGCAGATTGATTCTTTACCACTGTACTACCTGGGGAGCCCATGGAGAGTACCATAAACCATCACATGTCAATGAAATGGACAACCTTAGAAGAAATGGATAAATTGCTAGAAATTAACAATTTCCCAAGACTGAATCATGAAGAATTAGAAAATATGAATAGACTGATTACTAGTAATGACATTGAATCAGCATTTAAAAAACAAACAAACAAAATGCACGACTCCCAACAAATAGAAGTTCCGGACCAGATGGCTTCAGAGGTGAATACTACCAAATAGTTAAAGACAAGTTAACACCTACTTTTCTCAAACTAGTCTAAGGAGTTTAAGAGGAAAGAATGCTTCCAAACTCATTCTCTGAGGCCAGCATAACCCTGATACCAAAACCAGAACAAGACAGCACGATAAAGGAAAATTTCAGTCCAATATCAGTGATGCACATAGATCCACAATCCTAAGCAAAGTATTAGCAAGTCATACTCACAAAGGCATTAAAAGGATAATACGCCATGATCAAGCTGGACTTATGAATGCAAGGCGGTTTCAATATCCACAAATCAATAAATGTGATATATACCACATTAACAAACTGAAGAATAAAAATCATGTGATCTTTTCAAAAGATGCAGAAAGGCTTTTGACAAAATTCAATATTTATTTATAATAAAAGTTCTCAACAAAGCGTGTATAGAGGGAACATACCTCAACATAATAAAAGCCATATATGACAGATCTGGGGTTTCCCCAGTAGCTCAGCTGGTAAAGAATCCACCTGCAATGCAGGAGATTCTGGTTCGATTTCTGGGTCGGGAAGATCCTCTGGAGAAGGGATCAGCTACTCACTCCAGTATTCTTGGGCTTCCCTGATGGCTCAGACACTAAAGAATCTGCCTGCAATGTAGGAGACCTGGGTTTCATCCCTGTGTTGGGAAGATCCCCTGAAGAAGGGTACAGAAAACCACTCCAATATTCTGGCCTGAAGAATTCCATGGACACAAGCTACAGTCCATGGGATTGCAAAGAGTCGGACACGACTGAGCAACTTTCACTTTCATGACAGATCTACAGCCAACATCATACTCAATGGTAAATAGTGGGAAGCATTTCCTCAAAGATTAGGAACAAAACAAAGATGCCCACTTTCACTACTTTTATTCAATATAGTATTAGAAGCAAATACCCATGTATATCTAGAGTTAATAAATATTTATGAGAATATCAATAAAATTTGAACAGAAAATTCACAGAAGAGGAAGCAGGCATGGCTGTATTACTAGATAATGAAACTCTATAAAAATTTTAAAATAGAAATTAAACAACAGTGAGTTTTTGGATTATTTGTATTTGAATATTTATTGTGGTACATACATACCACACACTATATATCTGAGTGGAATTTAAACTAGACACAGTTGATAAAATTTTTACAATTATACAATAACCTTTAGGACAAGAAATAGTTTCCTAGGTTCTCATTGCTGGTGACCCCACAAGCAACATGGCAGCAAACAAATTTGTATATTTCCTTCATTATGATTATTTGTGGTTATTTGATATATGATTATTTGTAAGTAGATAATGTGGCTGTGCCCCTTCACATAAACTTCAGGATCACTGTGAAGTTGGCTGAAATGTTGTGAAGTTCTCTATTCCATTTCTGAATAATCATTCAGGCTCACCAGGATCAGCAAATGTACTCTTAAATGCCAGATAGAAAATATTTTACGTAGGCCATAGAGTCTCTGTTGCAACTTGACGTTGCAGTCATCAGGGAGGAGAGACTCCTCAACCCTCTTAGGTTTATTACATGGACGCTGTGACTTAAACTGACAGAAGACCAATGAGCAAGAGAGAAAATAAGCTTACCTACATGCTTACAAAAAAAGAAAAAATATGTCTCAGAGAGAGAGAGAGACAGAATTGGGGATTTATATACCATCTCAATAGGCGAAGAGGTGGAGGAGAGAGGGCACTTGTGGGAAAACAAGTGACTTTTAGGAAAGATCAATGGGCCCTTAGGTGAATAGATAGGAGATATGATAGTTCTGTGACAATTTCTGGTTATTTCTTATTCCCATTGCTGACTTCTTTCTAGTGATAGGAGTCGATCTTCCTTGGTTGTAAAACTACAGAGAGGGATTTTATGACATTTGAATTCTTTTGGGAGACTCTGCTTTTAAGCAGATAAAGGGAGTTCAGAGGAAGCCTCTTTCTTTATCCATTGATTCTCAAGTGTCTTCAGCTCTATATAATCCTTATGCCACAATCCTAAATTCTAGGACCCTTCATAGTTTTATAACAAAGGCAGTCATAGACAGTATGCTAGTGAATGGAGATGGCTATGTTCTGATCAAACTTTCTTTACAAAAACAGTCATCAACTAGGGGTTTGTAGTTTGCAGACCACACTCTAGACTTTTACTGTAAGTTCAGGACACACACTAAATATAGATGATGCAGTTAAGATCCATCTTGTGAACAAAGTTTTTACTTAGTTTCCTATACTTAGTCTGTCAAGAGCCTTCAATATGTATTTCTATAGTATTTATAATGTTGTTTTTGACAAGGTAGAAAATAATAGCATATAATGCTCAGATTATTAGAAAATTGTCACTTGAAAGAACATGGCTTTGAAAACAGTAATATTGCTCAGATTTCTGGCTCTGTCATTTACTAGTTATGGGAATATAATGTTTCCAAAACTCAGTTTGTTCATTTATAAAAGGGAAAGAATACAATCTATTTCACAGGTGGTGGTGGTGGTTTAGTCACCAAGTCGTGTCCAACTCTTTGCGACCGCATGGTCTGTAGCCTGCCAGGCTCCTCTGTCCATGGGATTCTCCAGGTAAGAATACTGGAGTGGGTTGCCATTTCCTTCTCCAGAGGATCTTCCTGACCCAGGAATCGAACCTGGGTCTCCTGCACTGTAGGCAGATTCTTTACCAACTGAGCTACAAGGGAAGCAGATTATTATGAAAATGAAATGAAAAATATACTGAAGGAGATAGCATACTCTTAAGCATAAAGTAACTTCTAAATAACTAACGGCTAAATTATTGTTTTATGGTGGTGTCAGCCCACTCCAGTACTCTTGCCTGGAAAATCCCATGGGCAGAGGAGCCTGGTAGTCTGCAGTCCATGGGGTCGCTAAGAGTTGGACACGACTGAATGACTTCACTTTCACTTTTCCCTTTCATGCATTGGAGAAGGAAATGGCAACCCACTCCAGTGTTCTTGCCTGGAGAATCCCAGGGACAGGGGAGCCTGGTGGGCTGCTGTCTATGGGTTCACACAGAGTCGAACATGACTGAAGTGACTTAGCAGCAGCAGGTGGCATACTAGTTAAAGAATCTACCTACCAATGCAGGAGATGCAAGAGATTCAGGTTCAATCCCTGGAGTAGGAAATGGTAAACCATTCCAGTATTCTTGCCTGTCCTTGGACGAAAGAGCCTGGTGGGCTACAGTCCATGGGGTCACAAAGAGTCGGACATAACTGAGTGAACACATACACAAGTTATTGTTATCATTTATAAGTAAATAGAGGTTTTACTGGACAGACAATAGTGAAATGAACATTGGGTTCTACTGATATCCTAAAATAGATTTGACATCTGCATTTTAAAACATTCAGTTTTAATGATCATAATTACCACTTAGAATTCCTTCATGGGTCACAGCCTTGTTGTGGTGAAGGGGCTCGCATAACTCAAAGAAGCTATGAGGCATGCCATGCAAAGCCACCCAAGATGAACAGGTCATATGGAAGAGTTCTGACAAAACTTGGTCCACTGTTGCAGAGAATGGCAAACCACTCCAGTAGTCTTATCGTGATAACCCCATGAACAGTATGAAAAGGCACAAAGATATAACACCAGAAGATGAGCCCCTCAGGTCAAAAGGTGTCCAATATGCCTTTGGGAAAAAGAAGAGGGCAAGTATATACTAATAGCTCCAGATAGAATGAAACAGCTGAGCCAAAGCAGAAACAATGCTCAGTTGTGGATGTGCCTGGTGGTGAAAGTAAAGTCCGATGCTGCAAAGAAAAACATTGTATAGGAATCTGGAATGTTAGGTCCATGAATCAAGGTAAATCAGGCATGGTCAAGCAGGAGATGGCAAGAGTGAACATCCACATCTTAGGAATCAGTGAAGTAAAATGGACCAGACTGAATGAATTTAATTCAGATGACCATTGTATCTACTACTGTTGGCAAGAATTCCTTAGAAGAAATGGGGTAGCCTGCATAGTCAAGAAAAGAGTTTGAAATGCAGTACTTCGATGTAACCTCAAAAATGACAGAATGATCTCAGTTTGTTTCCAAAGCAAAACATTCAACATCACAGTAATCCAAGTCTATGCCCCAACTGCTGATGCTGAAGAAGCTGAAGTTGACCAGTTCTATGAAGACCTACAAGACTTTCTAGAACTAACACCAAACAAAGATGTCCCTTTCATCATAAAGGATTGGAATGCAAAAATAGACAAGAGATACCTGGAGTAACAGGTAAGTTTGGCCTTAGAATACAACTGAAGCAAGGCAAAGTCTAACAGAGTTTTGTCAAAAGAACATGCTGGTCATAGCAAACACCCTTTCCCAGCACAAAAGATAACACTACACATGGATACCACCAGATGTCAATGCCGAAATGAGATTCATTGTATTCTTTGCAGCCAGAGATGGAGAAACTTTATACAGTCAGCAAAAACAAGACCTGGAGATGACTGTGGCTTAGACCATGAACTCCTTATTGCAAAAATTATGCTTAAATTTTAAAAAGGGAAAACCATTGGTACCAGCAGTAAAGACCCCACTTGGAAATGCAAGAGACATAAGAGACACAGGTTCCATCCCTGGTTTGGGAAGATCCCCCAGAGGAGGGCATGGAAACCCACTCCAGTATTCTTGCCTGGAGAATGCCATGGACAGAGGAGCCTGGCGGGTTATGGTCCATAGGGTTGTCAAGAGTCAGACACAACTGAAGTGACTTTGCACTCAGCACACCAGGGAAAACCATTATGTCATTCAGCTATGACCTAAATCAAATCCTTTATTGTTATACAGTGGTGACAAATAGATACAAGGGATTAGATCTGGTAGACAGTGTGCCTCAAGATCTATGAACTGAAGTTCGTAGCACTGTATAGAAGGTGATGGCAAAACCATCCCAGAGAAAAAGAAATGTAAGAAGGCAAAGTGGTTGTCTGAGGAGACTTTACACATAGCTGAGGAAAGAAGAGAAATGAAAGGCAAAGGAGAAAGGGAAAGATGTACCCAACTGAATGTAGAGTTCCCAAGAATAGCAAGGAGAGATAAGAAGACCTTCTTCAATGAACAATGCAAAGAAATATAGGAAAAAAAAAACAAAAGAATGCAAAAGACTGGAGATCTCTTCAAGAAAACTGGAGATATCAAGGATGCAAGGATGGGCATGATAAATGCAAGGATGGGCATAATAAATGGCCTTAACAGTAGCAGAAGAGATTAAGAAGAGGTGCCAAGAATACATAGAAGAACTATATGAAAAAGATCTTAATGACCTGGATAACCATGATGGTGTGGTCACTCACCTAGAGCCAGATATCCTGGAATGTGAAGTCAGGTGGGCCTTAGAAAGCATTACTATAAACAAAGCTAGTGGATGTGATAAAATTCCAGCTGAGCCATTTAAAATCCTAAAAGTTAATGACGTTAAAGTGCTGCACTCAATATGTCAGCACATTTGAAAGACTCAGCAGTGACCAGAGGACTGGAAAAGGTCAGTTTTTGTTCCAATCTCAAACAAGGGCAGTACAAAAGAATGTTCAAACTACAGTATAGTTGGGCTCATTTCACATGCTAGTAAGGTTATTCTCAAAATCATTCAAGCTAGGCTTCAGCAGTATGTAAATTGAGAACTTCCAGACGTACAGCCTGGGTTTTGAAGAGGGAGAGGAACCAGAGATCCAATTGGCAACATTTGTTGGATCTTAGAGAAAACAAGAGAATTCCAGAAAAAACATCTATTTCTGCTTCATTGATTATGCTAAAACCATTGACTGTGTGAATCACAACAAACTGTGGAAAATTCTTAATGAGATGGGAATACCAGACCACCTTACCTGTCTCCTGAGATACCTGTATGTGGGTCAAGAAATACAACAGAATGAACATGGAAAAACTGGTCCCAAATTGGGAAAGAAGTACAACAAGGCTGTTTATTGTTGCTGTCTATTTAACTTATATGCAGAATATGTCATGTGAAATGCTGGGCTGGATGAGTCACTGGGTGGAATCAAGATTGCCAGGAGAAACGTCAATAACCTCAGATATGCAATGACGCCACTTTAACAGCAGAAACTGAAGAGGAACTAAAGAGCCTCTTGATGAGGCTGAAAAATCTGTCTTGAAAATCAACATTCAAAAAAGTAAGATCATGACATCTAGTGCCATCACTTCATGGCAAATAGAAGGGAATAAAGTGAAAGCAGTGACAGATTTTATTTTCTTGGGCTCCAAATCACTGCAGATGGTGACTGCAGCCATGACATTAAAAGGCGTTTGTTCCTTGAAAGGAAAGCTATGACAAACCTAGATAGCATATTAAAAAGCAGAGACATCACTTTGCCAACAAAGGTCTATCTGGTCAAAGCTATGATTTTCCAAGTAGTCATGTACAGATGTGAGAGTTGGACCATAAAGAAGGTTGAGCGCCAAAGAATTGATGCTTTCAAATTGTGGTGCTGGGGAAGACTCTTGAGAGCCCCTTTCCCAGCAAAGCGATCAAACCAGTCAATCCTAAAGGAAATCAACTCTGAATATCATTGGAAGGACTGGTGCTGAAATCTCAAGCTCCAATAGTTTGCACCTGATGCAAAGAGCCAACTCAGTGGAAAAGACTCTGATACTGGGAAAGATTGAAAGCAAAAGGCAAAGAGGGTGGCAGAGAATGATATCCTTAGATAACATCACCGACTCAATGGACAGGAATCTGAGCAAACTCCAGGAGATAGTGGAGGACAGGGGAGCCTGGCATGCTACATTCCATGGGTTCACAAAGAGCTGGACACAACTTAGCAACTCAGCAGCAGAACAAACCACTTAGAAACAGCAACTCTGAATTTTGTAACCAGCTGCTGCTGCTAAGTCGCTTCAGTCGTGTCCGACTCTGTGCAACCTCATAGACGGCAGCCCACCAGGCTCCCCTGTCCCTGGGATTCTCCAGGCAAGAACACTGGAGTGGGTTGCCATTTCCTTCTTCAATGTATGAAAGTGAAAGTGAAGTCGCTCAGTCGTGTCCAACTCTCAGCAACCCCATGGACTACAGCCTACCAGTTTCCTCCTTCCACGGAATTTTCCAGGCAAGAGTACTGGAGTGGGGTGCCATTGCCTTCTCCAGCAGAGGAGTCTAAATTGGCATCACCAGAAGTTGAGGAAGCTGACTCTTATATCCTTTTGTCTAAACTTCCTAGTTTTATGTAAGAGGCCTAGTGATTGAATAAGAATAGTGTAGTTGAATAAACAGGTTATAAAAGTGCTTTGAATACTTAAAATACAATAATAATGAGGTAAACTGCTGTCAAGCATGGGAGAAGCTGATGACATTACAATCACAGCATTCTCTGCAAGTCAAAAGTATTTTATTCACCCTTCTCTCTCATCAGGGAGCACTGACAACCCTAATGACATCTGAGTTTCTTTCAAGCCAGTGGGTTTTGGACAGGGTGGAGAGTTTTTTTCTCTGAATGGTTCAGAGCCCCAGTTAGGAACCAAATTAGCTACTATCAGGGGATGGATGATTCTTTTCACAGAAGACTTCTTCTGAGTATATTTGAAATGCAAGTGTCAAAACCTCTAAAGAAAATGAAGGCAAAATAAATAAATAATGCAAGTATTCTTAAGAGCAACAGTAATTTATTATCAAGCAATTAACCTTGCAATAAGCTCCCATTTCTGTTTAGGATATTTCAGTCAATATAGGAAATATAATTATGATAAAGGTTGAAGACACAGTGCAGTACTCAAATGTTAACCATTTACAAACAATTTGTCTTTAATGACAGACAGGAGAGCATCTAATTACACTCTGCATTTCAAGAAAGGCTGACTGTTTGTCAAACATCATTCCATTTGATTGCCTGTAAAGTGCAGCCCTGGGTTGTTAAAGGGAAAATAGGATTTTTGGCTCCAGGTAATTAACTTTCCCACGGTTTCTTTCTAAGGCCCTAATGAAGGCCCTTTGAAGTCTTCATTTTACCAATGGGTATTTGTGAAAGCCAAAAAAAAAAAAAAAAAAAGTGCAGAGCCCAACCAAGTTCTTCAAGTAATAATTTTCTTTATCATTCCTCTGTAAAATCTTTGAAATAACAAATGATGACCTGAAAGGTGCACTCGCCAAGGCTCTCTGCCTGAAAGGAGGTCAGTCATCTAGAGGGCTGGGAGAGGACAGCCTAAGAGAGAAAAGTAATACTGACCGAAAGGCGCTAGAGAGGGATTATTTGAAATTTAGACTCTTTCAACACAGGCTCATTCTTCAGAGCATTGTGGAAAAGTACAAAGTAAAAAAAGAAAGCATGAAAAATAAAGATAAGTGAAAAATTTTAAAGCATATTTTAAAATCCATACGTGATCATAGGAATTCTTTGTTGAATGTGAATGGGTCTATATTTAGAAGCATTTGCCTTGAAATAGGAATAAGAGTGAGATCAGTCAGAGAGCTGGTCGGCTGCGTTTATCTCAGAGATCACTAGATATATTTCTAGCAGTTCTTTTTCTCCTGAGTCTAGCATTTATAGAATCCATTCGACAAAACTCAGGAGTGCAGAATTTCATGGACTTTTGATGAGCTGTGTGAATCAGGTGCCATTGTGCCATGGATTTCCTCAAGCCCCTTCCTTCATTAAGGTGCACAGAGAGACTCTGAATGACTGACTCGCCTTTGTTAAGACTACTGCCCAGTTTCTGCAGTGTCCTATTGGAGACAAGTTTTCTTAGAGCTGATAATGAGCTCTCTAATTTTGACACATTTGGAGGTCTCACGTTCTTATATATATATATTTCAGATTATTCAGAAGAGAACCAGCGCTGATGGGATATTCACTATGTGCCACATTACCATTTCCTCACTTTAACTTCCCAGCTCTTGGGAGGATGAAGGCATGATTTTAATGAGTTAGCCCCTTTCTGGTTTCAACTCCAGGTAGCCTGGACTTGATTTACTTAAACTGCTACATAAACCACTCTCCCAAAAATGACTTCTAACACCTAGTGCAATATTCTTCCAGAAAACTCACCAGGCAAAATCTAAGCCTTAGAATAATGGGGACATCTGCTCTCTCCAGTGCCTCACTCTATAGCTTATTCCAGATGTATCTGTTGTATGTTCAAATGAAGCCTCTAAAAACTTGCTTAAGACTTGCTTTTCTTCTGAAACATACTAGCATTCTACAAATCTGCTACACATAATTGTTAAAAAAAGAAGACACCAGACCCAAATGGAGTCCCTTATGCTGAGCCCCATGCCACCAAACAGGCTTCCCTGGTGGCTCAGATAGTAGAGTCTGCCTGCGATTCAAGAGACCAGGGTTCGATCCCTGGATCGGGAAAATCCCTTGGAGAAGGGATTGGCTACCCACTCCATTATTCTTGCCTGGAGAATCCCATGGACAGAGGAGTCTGACGGGCTAGTCTATGGGGTCGCAAAGAGTCAGACATGACTAAGTGACTTTCACACACGTCACCAGACTTAATTACAGTTTCAGCTCTTCCAGAAATGGAATCTTAAACCAGCACTGGTTAGGTAATCTGCCTGATTACCTGCCATCCCCGAAAGGAAAGCAATCTTGAAGTAATCAATCTGCTTTTTTTGCCTCATATTAAACTTCCTTGTTATTCTCTTCTACCTATAAAAGTCTTCCATTTTTTCAGCTCTTCAGAGCTTCTATCTGCTAGATTGGATGCTGCTCTATTCAAATTGATTTCTGCTCAGATAAATTCTTAAAAAGTTTAATATGCCTCAGTTTAACATAATAAATTTTCTTTGATTTAATATTCTCCTCCAGCCATCATCTGATCTCTCCTTCACCAAAAAACCTGTATATCAGAAAGAATGCTAACCCTGTGCTGTCACAAGTGCTTAACCTGCCATTTAATTACCATTGAAATCTGATTTCTCTACCAAAAGAATTGATGCTTTTGAACTGTGATGTTGGAGAAGACTCCTGAGAGTCCCTTGGACTGCAACAAGATCCAACCAGTCCATCTTAAAGGAAATGAGTCCTGAATATTCACTGGAAGGACTGATGCTGAAGCTGAAACTCCAGTATTTTGGCTACCTGATGTGAAGAACTGACTCATTGGAAAATATCCTGATGCTGAGAAAGACTGAAGGTGGGAGAAGAGGGAGAAAACAGAAGATGAGATGGTTGGATGGCATAACTGACTCAATGGACATGAGTTTGAATAAGCTCTGGGAGTTGGTGATAAACAGGGAAGCCTGGCACACTCCAGTCCATGGGGTCACAAAGAGTTGGACACGACTGCATGACTGAACTGAACTGAGGCTTCCCTGTCCTTTACCATTTCCCTGATTTACTCAAACTCATATCCATTGAGTTTTTGATGCTATCCAACCATTTCATCCTCTGTCATCCCCTTCTCTTCCTGCTTGCAATCTTTCCAAGCATCAGGGTCTTTTCCAATGAGTTGGTTCTTCGCATCAGGTGGCCAAAATATTGGAGTTGATATATACATATATATCGCTATAGATCCACATGTATGGCTCTTTCCCTCATTCCATCCAAATGCTATCTAATCAAATAAACCCACCTGACAACCCCAACTAAAGGGGTAACCTCCCTTCAGTATTCCCTATTTTCTTATCCACCTCCTTTTTTTTTCATAGGATCAGTCAATGTGACCTATATGTTGTTTTTTCCTACTATTCCCCAATAAAATATAATCTCCAGAAGAAAGAAGCTTCATTTTACTGTCCACCACTGCATTCCCAAAATGGGAGATGATGAGTAAATGAATGACTAGATGACTGGTAAATGGATGAATGCTAAGTCGCTTCAGTCGTGTCTGACTCTGTGTGACCCTATAGACAGCAGCCCTCCAGGTGCCCCCATCCCTGAGATTCTCCAGGCAAGAACACTGGAGTGGGTTGCCATTTCCTTCTCCAATTCATGAAAGTGAAAGTGAAGTCTCTCAGTCATGTCCGACTCTTAGCGACCCCATGGACTTCAGCCTACCAGGCTCCTCCGTCCATTGGATTTTCCAGGCAAGAGTACTGGAGTGGGGTGCCATTGCTTCTCTGAATGGATGAATAGATGATAGTAAATGAATGAATAAATGGATAGATGAATCTATTATCTTTCAATTTGTATCTTCCCGTCACAATAGATTCTAAGTAAAAACTTGTTATCACTCTTTTAGGATTCTAAAGACAGTTTGCTCCCAATTTTGAGACATTTGGAACCACAGGGCATCACATTCCATATGTTACTATTACCCATTAACTTGTAAATACACATTCATTCATTTGATTGTTCAGTTCAAAGAGCTCACATTTCAGGTGGATACCATGTTGGGAAACTGTTAACATCTTACAGAATTGAGGCAATCCATAAATTTTAAAAGTGCTTTTATTTTCTTGCCTAAAGCTAATTCCATTTTAGAGATAACCCTGAGTAACATACAGTGGTAAAGAATCCACCTGCCAGTGCAGGAGAAGGGAGAGACATGGGTTCGATCCCTGGGTCGGGAAGATCCCCTGAAGAAGGAAATGGCAACCCACTCCAGTATTCTTGCCTGGGAAATCCCATGGAAAGGGCAGCCTGGCGAGCTCCAATCCATGGGGGTAACAAAGAGTCAGACATGACTAAACGACAGAGAATGTACCGTGAGTAATGTAGATAAGACCATTGAAACATATTAGATATTTGGTTTCCTAGCATTGTCCTAACAAAGCACCACACCAGGTGTGGTGGCTTAAATCTGCATACATTTATTCTCTCTCAGTTCTGGACACTAGAGGTCTGAAATCAAGATGGTGACAGTACCGTGCTTCCTTCAGAACCACTAGTGGAAGATCTTCCTTGTCTCTGGTAACCCCCGTTGCTCCTCAGGTTATAGGAACATAACTCCAATCTTTAGCCCTGTCTTTATGGTCCTCTTCCTTCTGTGTCTGTCTTTCCTCTTCTTATAAAGACACTAGCCTACCCTCCTCCAGCATGATCTCACTTTAACTAGTTACATCTGCAATGACCTTATTTCCCAATAGGGTCACATTTTGAGATCTGGGATTCAGGACATCAACACATTATTTTAGGGGGATGCAGATCCATCCATAGCCCAGGGAAATGAAATCTTGTATATTTCCCACCATTGAAGCTGCTACTTTATTCATTTCACAGACATCTTTTCAGTGGGTCTTTTTTGATAGACACAATGCAGGATTCTGAGCAATAAAAATGAGTTAGACCTGGTTTTTACCAAAAAGGATATATAGAAATAAATAAAATACCATGTTTCAATGTGATACTGGTGGTATGACCAGAGTGCTTTGGGGACACAGATTAGTGTGTGATTAATTCAGCCTGTGCAAAGAGATCCAACCAGTCCATTCTAAAGGAGATCGGTCCTGGGTGTTCTTTGGAAGGAATGATGCTAAAGCTGAAACTCCAGTACTTTGGCCACCTCATGCAAAGAGTTGACTCACTGGAAAAGACTCTGATGCTGGGAGGGATTGGGGGCAGAAGGAGATGGGGATGATGGAGAATGAGATGGCTGGATGACATCACTGACTCAATGGACGTGAGTTTGAGTGAACTCCGGGAGCTGATGATGGACAGGGAGGCCTGGTGTGCTGCGATTCATGGGGTCGCAAAGAAAGAGTCGGACACGACTGAGTGACTGAACTGAACTGAACTGAACTGAATTCAGCCTTTGAGACCAGGTTAGCCAAACAAAGATAATTTTCTGAATTTAATATTAATGACAGTATAAAAGTGAATCAGGCAGAAAGATCAGAGGAGGCATTCCAAATGGGAATTCATTCAGCACACATGTATTGAGCACCTGTTGTGTGTTAAACATGAGTTAGGTGCTGGCATACAGATATAATTGGTGTTAGTTTTGGGGTATAGTGACATAAAATGTTCTTGTTTTATGTAATATTAATTTAATCAAGAGTACAGAAAAGAAAACAAATAATAATAGAATGTGATGATGGAACTGTAAAGAAACAGATGAAGACAAATAATTAGGCTTGAATGCCATGTAAAATGCCTTGGCAATATCCTGCAGACTATTTATATAGGGGAATTATATGACTAGACATTTTGCTAAAAAGAAAGAAAGATTCCTATAGAGCATTTTACTGCAGAATGAAGAATACTTTAGATAGGGCAGTGTCAATCTTTCTTTTGCTTTAAGTCCAGATTTTTATGTATCTATTTTCGTATGTTCTTTGCTAGATGTTGCATGGGTGTTGTGTTTTTTATCACTATCCATAAATTAGCCACCCAGGGTCTAAAACAAACAGATGCTAAGAAAGGAATTAAAAAGAGGGCCAAATTTCTATCTTTTCCTTTGGCATCAAGCTACCAAAAAAATGGAAGGGAAAGAAAGTACCAAATCAGACATCATTTGGTAATATGAACTGGAATTTAGTTTTAAAATACATTATAAAAATGTAATCGCCTTTTAAATCACTGGATTTAAGGATTTGAGGAAATCCTCATTTACCAGAGTTCATAATTTTTACTAAAGACAACATTTTCCCATGATTCCTTTTGTTTTAAGAGGATCTCAGAAATAATGGATTTATATGAATGGACATATGCAAAAATTACATGGAATAAATTTACATATACATATGAGTTACATGTTATAATCTTATCTTTTGAAATACACATGGATGAAATTCTATAATACACTAACCTCTGGAAACCACCTTAAAATAAAGCAGAGAGAACTTTTGCTGAAGTTGTTAAGCATAAGCATAAAACCCTGTCTTTGAGGAAAAACTTTTCCTCTACCCTCTTAGGATGAGTTTTTTTGGGGGCATCAAATTAAATTGACAGAACACAGGTTAACATGAAAAATGACAGATTTTAATGACGTATGTACATAAGAATGTTCACCAAGAAATGGTGACTCAAAGTGGTGGTTAAAACACATAAGTGAAGGGAATGGGAAGAAAATTTATAGGAAAGAATAGTTTCTTAGAAGGGGGGTGGCTGCATAAGAAAGGTACTTATGGGAAAACAAATGACTTTTTGATAAAGGAGTACTTCGCAGAACAGACAGGAGTTTATGATAACTTTGTGACAGTGTCCTTTTTCAGGTGTGCTGATGACGTCTCATTGTTTGTCTCGGGTGATAAGAATCAACTGTCCTGTGGCTTCCTGGAGGGAATTCATGACAACTGAGTTTTTTGTGTTTTTAGAGGCTCTACTTTTAGGTAAATAAGGGATTTCAGGAAATCTAATGTCTTCAGCTTAAAATAATTGTTATGCTACCGTAGGGTATTCTTCAACCAGATAATGAAAAGGTGGGTGCAGGGTCTCAATGGAATAGTAGAGATAATAGGATTCTCAGTCTGTGCTGCGCACACTAAGGCAAAGAAGAAGAATCTTCCTGTATCCTCACTGAGTAACTGGGCGGCTACCACTTCCAGTGGAGTGTTGGAGGATAGATAGATTTCACCCTCAAATTTTAACTCAGAGGACATAATGGGCTAAGTACATTTGCCCCTGCCTCTTTCCTCCTTCATTTCTCTCTTTTTTTTAATAGGGAAGAATTATAAGCAGCTTAAATTAGCTAAGATCCTCTTTACTGAGTTATTTTCTAACTACCCTTGCAGTTAAAAGGAGAAAAAATCCACTTCTAATAGTGAAGGGATTTAAATTAGGACTTTGAAATCCAAACACAATACAACTCTGTGTATGACTGAAAACGAAGGAGACTCAGAAGCACGCAGGGTGTCTGTAGTAAGCCTGGGTCTATGAGGTCAGGGAGGGTGACAGACCAGCTGGAGAGAGCTGCCTGTGCTTTGAGCACGAGGAAGGGGTGCTTCAGACACAGTGGCAATGGAGTCAGCGGGGGCAGTGGGGAGGGTAATGGTACCGTACAGTCTAGTGACTGCCTCTCCTCCTCTCGGGCTGATTTGGATACCACTACTGTCAAACATCCTTTCGATTATCTGTGCTAAACATAGACAATGCAAATCATAATCGGAAGGGTTTTTTCTACAAAAATATAAAAACCACATTTTCTGTTTCTTTAATTAATCAATGCCATCTTGTTCTCTGTATTTCTATCATGAATTCTGTAGTTGTAGCTTCTTTTCAGTTCCTTCCTATTTCGTACTCACTTTTATGTATAGATAAGAGGTTTTAAAGGCATTCTCATTTGCTGAATATAAAAACTGAAGTGGAACTGAAATCCTTAGAAGAGTAAACTATGTCTATCATGCACCATTACCTTCTACATTGTTTGTGATTACCGGGCCGGAACTTAACAAAAGGCTTAGTTAGAAACCAAGGGCAAGATCCCACTTTTTTGAAAGAATCTATTAAACAAAACAAAGCCCATGAGATCTGGGGGAAAAAAATGAATATCTGACCCATTTTTAGCATACTAAAATAAACCACCAGCACCATCTATCAGGAGGTTTTAAACAATGGCAGTAGCACAAAAACCATCCAAACAAAAAGGTGATTTGACTTGAACTGTTGGTTTGCCTCACAGTCTTTAATTAGTTCATTATTAATTCATTATTTATTGCCTATTTCAAACTCAAAACTCATTTCATGTATGCAAAACATAAAAAATGCATGTGCATCCATGAATGTATGTATGTGAGTGTGTGAGTGTACATACACACACTGTAAAGTGCAGCAAAGACAAAGACACACACACAAAATAAAGTCACATTAAGGTGAATTTAAAAACATAAGGACTTTTTAATATGCTAGATACAGGCTTTTGGGGCTGTTCTTAGTCGCTCAGTCACTCAGTCCAGCTCCTTGCAACCCTGTTGACTGTAGTCACCAGGCTCCTCTGTTCAGGGGATTCTCCAGGCAAGAATACTGGAGTGGGTTTCTATGCCCCTCTTCAGATGATCTTTCCAACCCAGGGATCGAATCCAAGTCTCCCACATTGCAGGCAGATTGTTTACCATCTAAGCCACCAGGGAAGCCCAATTAATTATTTATTTATTACCTAGTTCAAACTTAAAACTCATCTCTTGTATGCAAAGCTTAGACAATACATGTACATCTGTGAATGTATGTATATGAGTGTGTGACTATTTGTATACATACTGTAAAGTGCGGCAAAGACAAACACACACACAAAATAAACACCGAAATCAGATTGCAGCCAAAGATGGAGAAGCTCTATACAGTCAGGAAAAATAAGACCAGGAGCTGACTGTGGCTCACATCATGAACTCCTTATTGCCAAATTCAGACTCAAATTGAAGAAAGTGGAGAAAAACACTAGACCATTCAGGTATGACCTAAATCAAATCCCTTATGATTATACAGTGAAAGTAAGAAATAGATTTAAGGGACTAGATCTGATAGACAGAGTGCCAGATGAACTATGGATGGAGGATTGTGACATTGTACAGGAGACAGGGATCAAGACCATCCCCATGGAAAAGAAATGCAAAAAAGCAAAATGGCTGTCTGAGGAGGCCTTACAAATAGCTGAGAAAAGAAGAGAAGCAAAAAGCAGACGAGAAAAGGAAAAATATAAGCATCTGGATGCAGAGTTCCAAGAATAGTAAGGAGAGATAAGAAAGCCTTCCTCAGCGATCAATGCAAAGAAATAGAGGAAAACAACAGAATGGGAAAGATTAGAGATCTCATCAAGAAAATTAGAGATACCAAGGGAACATTTCATGCAAAGATGGGCTCGATAAAGGACAGAAATGGTATGGACCTAACACAAGCAGAAGATATTAAGAAGAGGTGGCAAGAATACACAGAAGAACTGTACAAAAAAGATCTTCATGACCCAGATAATCATGATGGTGTGATCACTCATGTAGAGCCAGACATCCTGGAATGTGAAGTCAAGTGGGCCTTAGAAAGTATCACTACAAACAAAGCTGGTGGAGGTGATGGAATTCCAGTTGAGCTATTCCAAATCCTGAAAGATGATGCTGTGAAAGTGCTGCACTCAATATGCCAGCAAATTTGGAAAACTCAGCAGTGGCCACAGGACTGGAAAAGGTCCGTTTTCATTCCAATCCCAAAGAAAGGCAATGCCAAAGAATGCTCAAACTACTGCACAATTGTACTCATGTCACACACTAGTAAAGTAATGCTTAAAATTCTCCAAGCCAGGCTTCAGAAATACGTGAACTGTGAACTTCCTGATGTTCAAGTTGGTTTTAGAAAAGGCAGAGGAACCAGAGATCAAATTGTCAACATCCACTGGATCATGGAAAAAGCAAGAGAGTTCCAGCAAAATATCTATTTCTGCTTTATTGACTATGCCAATGCCTTTGACTGTGTGGATCACAATAAACTGTGGAAAGTTCTGAAAGAGATGGGAATACCAGACCACCTGACCTGCCTCTTGAGAAACCTATATGCAGGTCAGAAAGCAACAGTTAGACCTGGACATGGAACAACAGACTGGTTCCGAATAGGAAAAGGAGTACGTCAAGACTGTATATTGTCACTCTGCTTATTTAACCCATGTGCAGACTACATCATGAGAAACGCTGGGCTGGAAGAAGCACAAGCTGGAATCAAAATTGCCAGGAGAAATATCAATAACCTCAGATATTCAGATGATACCACCCTTTGGCAGAAAGTGAAGAAGAACTAAAAAGCCTCTTAATGAAAGTGAAAGGGGAGAGTGAAAAAGTTGGCTTAAAGCTCAACATTCAGAAAACGAAGATCATGGCATCTAGTCTCATGACTTCATGGAAAATAGATGGGGAAACAGTGGAAACAGTGTCAAACTTTTTATTTTTTTGTGCTCCAAAATGACTGCAGATGGTGATTGCAGCCATGAAATTAAAAGACACTTACTCTTTGGAAGGAAAGTTATGACCAACCTAGATAGCATATTCAAAAGCAGAGACATTACTTTGCCAACAAAGGTCCGTCTAGTCAAGGCTATGGTTTTTCCAGTAGTCATGTATGGATGTGAGAATTGGACTGTGAAGAAGGCTGAGTGCCGAAGAATTGATGCTTTTGAACTGTGGTGCTGGAGAAGACTCTTGAGAGTCCCTTGCACTGCAAGGAGATCCAACCAGTCCATCCTAAAGGAGATCAGTCCTGGTGTTTATTGGAAGGAGTTTTGCTAAAGCTGAAACTCCAATACTTTGGCCACCTCATGCGAAGAGTTGACTCATTGGAAAAGACCCTGATGCTGGGAGGGATTGGGGGCAGGAGGAGAAGGGGATGACAGAGGATGAGATGGCTGGATGGATCACCGACTTGATGGATATGAGTTTGGGTAAACTCGAGGAGTTGGTGATGGACAGGGAGGCCTGGCGTGCTGTGATTCATGGGGTTGCAAAGAGTTGGACGTGACTGAGTGACTGAACCGAACTGAACTGACTGAAATACATATAAGGACTTTCTCACATTCTAGATATGGGCTTTTAGATTTCTAATGGCAACAAAAAAGCTATGGTCAGTTATAAGATTCACATTGGCCAAACCTTTATGAACCTAAGAAATATCCCCAGCAATCCCACTGCTGGGCATACACACTGAGGAAACCAGAAGGGAAAGAGACACGTGTACCCCAATGTTCATCGCAGCACTGTTTATAATAGCCAGGACATGGAAGCAACCTAGATGTCTATCAGCAGATGAATGGATAAGAAAGCTGTGGTACATATACACAATGGAGTATTACTCAGCCATTAAAAAGAATACATTTGAATCAGTTCTAATGAGGTGGATGAAACTGGAGCCTATTATACAGAGTGAAGTAAGCCAGAAGGGAAAACACCAATACAGTATACTAACGCATATATATGGAATTTAGAAAGAGGGTAACAATAACCCTGTGTACGAGACAGCAAAAGAGACACTGATGTATAGAACAGTCTTATGGACTCTGTGGGAGAGGGAGAGGGTGGGGAGATTTGGGAGAATGGCATTGAAACATGTAAAATATCCTGTAAGAAATGAGATGCCAGTCCAGGTTCGATGCACGATACTGGATGCTTGGGGCTAGTGCACTGGGACGACCCAGAGGGATGGTATAGGGAGGGAGGAGGGAGGAGGGTTCAGGATGGGGAACACATGTATACCTGTGGTGGATTCATTTTGATATTTGGCAAAACTAATACAATTATGTAAAGTTTAAAAATAAAATAAAATTAATTAAAAAAAAAAGCCTGAGTAAACCTCTGAAAAAAAAAAAAAAAGAGAAATATCCCAAGTTTGAACAAACAAAATACTTGACAGAGCCTTTGACTAATCAGAGGTATGTTCTGATTATATCATCCAGCATATCCAGCAAAGTTCTATGGACAACACTGAAATAGGAAAGCAGTGATAAAAGTGAATGTAAGAATTACTGAGGGTATACAGGGAAATCCTGGCTGTCATCACAGAGTCTAAAACTCTAATAATCACAGTCTTCATATAAGTCCTTTTCAGAAAATAAGGTTTGCAAAAAGAGTGTATAACACATACAAATTCTCTAGTCTGTAATCTGGATTAAAAATAAGAATGGGATACTAATGCATATATATGGAATTTAGAAAGATGGTAACAATAACCCTGTGTACGAGACAGCAAAAGAGACACTGATGTATAGAACAGTCTTATGGGCTCTGTGGGAGAGGGAGAGGGTGGGAAGATTTGGGAGAATGGCATTGAAACATGTATAATATCATGTATGAAACGAGTTGCCAGTCCAGGTTCGATGCACGATACTGGGTGCTTGGGGCTAGTGCACTGGGACGACCCAGAGGGATGGTATGGGGAGGGAGGAGGGAGGAGGGAGGAGGGTTCAGGATGGGGAACACATGTATACCTGTGGCAGATTCATTTTGGTATTTGGCAAAACTAATACAATTTGTAAAGTTTAAAAATAAAAATAAAATTAAAAAAAATAAGAATGGGAGAGTTTTTCAGTTTTTTACAAGTAAAACAACTTTTTTATGTTATTGGTAATATACTTCTACCTTTCTCAGCAATTTTCTCTAAATGTTTTATTTCAGTTCAGTCGCTCAGTCATGTCTGACTTATTGCGACCCCTTGAACTGCAACATGCCAGGCCTCCCTGTCCATCACAAACTTCCGGAGTTCACCCAAACTCATGTCCATCAAGTCAGTGATGCCATCCAACCATCTCATCTTCTGTTGTCCCCTTCTCCTCCTGCCCTCAATCTTTCCCAGCATCAAGGCCTTTTCCAATGAGTCAACTCTTTGCATCAGGTGGCCAAAGTATTGGAGTTTCAGCTTCAGCATCAGTCCTTCCAATGAACACCCAGGACTGATCTCCTTTCGGATGGACTGGTTGGATCTCCTTGAAGTTCAAGGGACTCTCAAGAATCTTCTCCAACTTTACCCAAAAAGGAAGTAGCATGAGTGACTTTATAAAAATGATCCTTAAACCAGTCCTTTATGTTTCACTGACAAGAAAACATGTCAGTGTTTTCAAGGTATGATTTTAGATAACATGAAATAAGTGAGAACTCTGAAAGCCAAGTCAAAACATCTTATTCCTTATGAACTTCCCCTAGTCATGACTGCTCCCAGCATTTGAGAAGAGGTGCAAATTAGGACTACACCCAAGAATTATACTCCCAGTAGAAACATCCATAGCTGCTGCAGCATGTGTTGTAGAGGCTGGTTTGAATCAGCACTGTTAGTTTTAAAGAAAGATAAAAACAGAGTCTTTATTGTCTTACTTTCATTTAATATTAAAAGTGAGGCATTTTATTCAGCAATTTTCCATCTAGTTGCGACACAACAGTACTCATCATGGTTGATGGACAAGTAGATGATTGAGTTGTATTTGAGGTAAGAACTGCTTAGTAGAAGAGTTGTGGAGCAAACCAGCCAATAAATCCATCTATAAAAAATAATGGACAGTGAAGACAGAGCTATAAGCACAGCAGGAAACATTTTTAGCTCCTTTTCCTGTCATGGGGGTGCACTTTCCTCTGCATTAGCAAGGGTTGGGTCAACACCTGCAATGTAATGCATTTTAAATCTCAAATGCAAGATCACCCTGCTCAAAAGCAAAATGTTCAATCAGATTTCCTTTCAGTTTAGTGGAGCCATTGTGATTGTGTGGCCACCTAACAAAACACATGGGCTGGACATCACAAGAAAAAAATAAGCCAAATTATGACAAATTCTTAACATCTGATAATACCAACCTATTTACATATAGAGATAAAGTGATCTAATCCAAATGACAGAACCTGACTTCTCCCACAACTACAAACATAGAAAAAGTGGGCACATTTTATTCCTAAATCCTAATTTCAGTTTCATTTCCACCATAAGGTTTCCAAGTTATTATCAAAGACAAGTGGAAAAGAGAATGGGAATATAGACAAGTCCTGGCTTAAGCTCAGGCTGTTGGGCAAAATTGGAAACTTGAAGAGAAGCCTAAATTTATGAGATACTAAAAATTTCCAGAGAAATAACTCAATCTAAGAGATACTAACAAATCTCTTTTCCTTGGAGGGCAGAGCAAAGAGTCATTAAGATGGCCCCCATGGATATATAGCTAAGTGGAATATCTCATAAATAAAAACCAAAACTTCTGCTTTGCTAAGAACTCAATTAGACACAGACCACATAAGAGTTCCTGGTACCGGTTTTATGTGTGACTTCCTCAAACAGATTTAAAACAGCTTTGCATTCAGTATACAGTTAATGACAGCAGAGAGAAATTGATTTTCTCTTTTAATATTGTTTTAAAAACAGGCTAACATTATTTAATCTCCATTGTCTGAATCAAACCTGGAATTCTGGAAGTAGCTTATAAACCACTGCCTTTTTTTGTACTTGTTCTTTAGCACTGTCGTGATTTTTCAAAGCTTTTTGGGAGGCACATTAAGCCATTTATGACCTTAGATAATAAAAGAGGAAAATTAGTCTCAATAAACAGCACCATGCCATGTATTATTATTTTTAAGTTTTCAGTTAACTGTGATCACTGGCTTTCAACTAGCCAAGGTATGTGACTTTGCAAACTGAATCAACAGAATAGACCTATGTTAGCAGGAAGTTGATGCTGTTGTTGTATTGTGATGGTTTACTTTTGTCAAATTCCAGCCAGTGCTCCAGTCCATTTCACAGGGAGTAAACATCATAAAATGAAAGTGTCAATCACTACTAAGTCATGTCTGATTCTTTGCAACCCCGTGGAGTGTAGCCTGCCAGGCTCCTCTGTCCATGGCATTCTCCAGGCAAGAATACTGGAGTGGGTTGCCATGCCCTTCTCCAGGGAATCTTCCTGACCCAGGGATTGAACCCAGGTCTCCCACACTGCAAGCAGATTCTCTACTGTCTGAGCCACTAGGGAAGCCCCAAACATCATAATATACCAATAATGTTTTCTCTCTAGAAGGAAATGGCAACCCACTCCATTGTTCTTGCCTGGAGAATCCCAGGGACGGGGGAGCCTGGTGGGCTGCCGTCTATGGGGTCGCACAGGGTCGGACATGACTGAAGCAACTTAGCAGCAGCAGCAGCAGCAGCAGAGCTACATGTTGGCTGGCCTACTCTTTTCTCAGACCAGGACTAAAGTGGTATCTTCTTTATACCCTCAATCTTAGAACAACCTTTCAAGATGAGAAACCAGTTAGTTCCCAGCTTCATCTTAGAGCACTGTATGATGTTAGGGGATACACTATTCCATTTCCCCCATGTTTACGTGGGTTTCTTTCTCCAGATTCTCTGTCCTTCTCTTAGTTTCTCCTCTCTGCAAAAAGAGGATTGACTGATTTGATTGGTGAGATGAGGAGGCTCTGGTGCCCTCTGTTCCATGTGTCCATGATCGTCCATTGGCTAGTGGCTCATGTCCTGGGTCTCACTCTCTGCCCCTGCTCTCGGGGGGTAGAGGGTATGAAATGGCCTGCATACCCTGTATTCCTAAAAGGAGTTTTTCAAGATCAGAAAAGAGTTAGTAGGAAGTCCACGCACAGTCACAAACCCAAGCTGTGTTTTCTAATCAGCCTCTGCTGGTGATTAAGCTGATATTTTAGACTATATTTATCAAGCTCCTGTATCTGTCTTTCAACTGACTCTACACTTCACAGGAAGGGAGTGTGTACTACATTGGCTCTATTTAAGCTCCCAACTCACAGGTCTGCCACCTCTAAAGCTCAAGGGCACTGTACCCAGAGAAGGCAATGGACCTGGCAGGTTCCTAGGGCCTTACACAGGGAGGCCATGCCAGGAGAAAGGGTAAAAAAATCTGCGGATGACATTTGATAACCCATTGAAAATGTTTACAAGAACATGAGAGACATCCCTTGGAAGTGAATGTGAAAGTTGCTCAGTTGTGTCTGACTGTTTGTGACTCCATGGACTATAGAGTCCATGGAATTCTCCAGGCCAAAATACTGGAGTGGGTAGCCTATCCCTTCTCCAGTGGATCTTCCCAACCCAGGGATCGAACCCAAGTCTCTGGCATTGTAGGTAGATTCCTTACCAACTGAGCTATCAGGGAAGCCCATCCCTTGGATGCTCAAATTAAAACTCAAAGAAGAAATTTTAGGAGGAGTTGTAGTGAACTTATGAAATGCAGGGTCAAAACAGTCAAGACATTATTATCTTAAGGTTTGGGATCTCAGACTAGTGATACCTGAGGAAATTTAGGTCATGTGTGCATATATCAAATACGTTGTTATAGGCAACTTATTTGTTCAGAGTACTTTTTTTGTTTATATCATTTAATTATAAGAATATGTCTGTGAGGTAGACAAGATAGCCATAATTTCCCTGTTTCATATGTATAAAACTGAAGCATAGTGGATTATGAAATTAACCTATGTTACATAGCTGGCAAAGACTGAGGAACAATTTTAAAATATATATGTTCTCTAATTTCTAGACAGATTCAATAATACATCACTTAGGATTTCTCAAGCCTATGAATGCTCCATCACAGAAATATTTGTACAAAACTTTTCAGGAATACAAAGTTATTTAGACATGTTGTTTTTGTTCAGTTGTCCAGTTGTGTCCAACACTTTGCAACCCCATGAGCTACAGCACTCCAGGCCTTCCTGTCTCTCACCATCTCCAAAAGTTTGCCCAGGTTCATTTCCATTGCATTGGTGATGCCATCCAGCCGTTTCATCCTTTGATACCCTCTTCTCCTTCTGCCTTCAATCTTTCCACGCATCAGAGACTTTCCAATGAGTTGGTTGTTTTTCATCAAATGACCAAAATATTGGAGCTTCAGCTTCAGTATCAGTCCTTCCAATGAGTATTCAGGGTTGATTTCCCTTAAGATGGACTGTTTTGATATCCTTGCTGTCCAAGGGACTCTCAAGAGTCTTCTCCAGCACCACAGTTCAAAGGCATCAATTATTTGGCACTCTGCCTTCTTTACAGTCCAGCTCTCACAACTGTGCATGACCACTGAGAAGACCATAGCCTTGTCTATATGGACCTTTGTCAGCAGAGTGATGTCTCTGCTTTTCAACACACTGTCTAGGTTTGTCATAGCTTTCCTGCCAAGAAGCAATCATCTTCTGATTTCATGGCTGCAGTCACAATCTGCAGTGATTTTAGAGCCCCAAAAGAGGAAATCTGTCACTACTTCCACCTTTTCCCCTTCTATTTGCATGAAGTAATGGGGCTGGATATCATGATCTTAGGTTTGTTTGATTAACATTTAATTTTAAGCCAGCTCTTTCACTCTCCTCCTTCACCCTCATCAAGAAGCTCTATAGTTCCTCTTCACTTTCTGCCATTAGAGTGGTATCATCCACATATCTGAGGTTGTTGAGAAATCACTTAGGATTTCTCAAGCCTACAAATTCTCCCTTTGAATGTGGATAGCATTTAAAGCAGTCATCTCCCTTTGAACGTGGATAGCCACTGTGACATGCCTTTAGCCAACAGTATATGGCAAAAGTGATCTATCCTCCCATAGGGCAGAATCTTCTAGAAGACTCTCACTATTGGCTGTGTCTCTTGCTGGCTCTGATGAAACAAACTGTCTTGTGAAAAGGCCTGCATAGGAATTGAGGAAAACCTCCAGCCAACAGCCAGCAAAGAACTGAATCTTGCCAGCAACCATGTGAACTTACAAGAAGATCCTTCCTCTGTCCAGCCTCAGAGGTAACCCCATTCCTGGTAGACACCTTGATTGCAGCCTTGTGAGACCCTAGGCAGAGACTTTGGCAAATCCATGCCCTGAATCCTGACCACAGAAACCATTAGGAAATAATATGTGTTATTTTAAGCTGCTAAGTTTGTGATAATTTCTATGAGACCATAGTAGCTAAAGTAGTCATTGATCCATCATTTTATTTTCAATAGAAGGATTTCAAAGAATCCTGCTGTAGGTAAAAAAGTGCAAACACATGTGTGTGTGCATGCTAAGTCTTTTCAGTTGTGTCTGACTCTTTTCAACCCTGTGCACTGTAGCCCACCAGGCTCCTCTGTCCAGGGTATTCTCCAGGCAAGAATACTGGAGTAGGTAGCCTATCCCTCCTCCAGGGGATCTTCCTGACCCAGGGATGGAACCCAAGTTTCTTTATGTCTCCTGCATTGGCAATGGGGGTTCATTACCACTAGCTGTCATCAGTCTGCTTTATATGCTACCCTAACTGGTACCAGGTAATAGAATAAGTACTTGTGCCTGTGATCTTGTGCAGCAGACATAATATCATATTGTGTTATCACTTACTTCCCCGGAAGAATTTAGTGCTCGGTTGTCTACTACCTGGCACTGGAAGGCCAAAATCATCTATTACAGAATGTTTAAGAATATTTCTGTATTAACAAGCCCTTGTGAAATAAGTATTAATGGAAAGCATAACTCAGTCTCAAGGTACCTTATGGAACATTTATCGTGAATAACTCTACCAAGGCCTGGAAACAGGTGATCGAAATTCTCCTCTGATGATGTACGCAGCACAAGACTATTGTGATAGATGAAGGAAGAAGAAAAAAGATATCAAACCCCTTATATTGTTCCCAGGCAGTGTTTCATTTAGGGCATCTATTTTATTAATGTTTTTTATTCCTCCTGCTTCCATGCAAGAAGTGGAAATGAGAAAGAAATTGGTTTAATCATTTTCTGAGAAATCAGCTAAATTCTAATGTTGTTTGATCACATCCAGTTGCAAAAACGTCAAGTGCATTTCCATTTAGAGTGCTTGCTTAAACAGCCGTGCGAAATGGGAACACCCGAAAATCAGCATGTATCATAAGAGAGTTTTGATTTTTTTTTTCAGTACACACTTGCATTAATCCACTGTTACTCTTGAAAATAATGCATTTTTCCAGCACATCATTCCTTAAATGAGGGTGATCCATCACCACTGGGGATTCACCAGTGAGGCACATTAATAAAAGCAGACAGCTTTAGTCGTGTATTCTTTGGGAAGTTTTGCTTCTCATGAGTACATGTTGTTGCTTATGCCAAAAATCCAACCCAGATGTTTCTGCAACCTCTATTTTCCTTGCTAGGACATTTCCCTAGATAATAGTGTATCATAGCTCTCATTCTACTCTTCATTTAGAAGCTGTTCATCTCAAAGTATTCTATGTGACATGGTGGGATGGGATTTTTCTCCCCTCTTCTGAAAACTAAAGAATTAAAAGGTGTTATACTAGATATCCTAATCTCTGATTAACTCAGAACTATTATGTGATTAACACACACATTAAAAATGCCCATTTGAATAATAATCAGTGAGGCTCAGACATGGGGTTTAAACAAATTTCACATTTTTATCACATAGTTTTCAAATCAAATATTTCTAGATCATTTGCTTCTTGCAAATGGGTAATAATGTACTATATGGGAGAAATGAATCTTTAAATTTCAGTGTTTAATTAGATTAAGAATTAGCTAAGTGATGTTTTATTGAATGAAATTATATGGTATTTTTTGTCCTAATCAAAACCCATTTTTAAAATTCCAAAATGTGTTTAAGTGCATTCATTACATGTTCGGGCAGCACTATTGATTTTGTGCAGTTTAATCTCTAAATCCCACTACTATATTTTAAAATCTAGACTTTCTATATGGTAGTGTGAACTCTCCAGCATAGCTACATTTTAACCTCAGTGAAAAGATGATTTAATCATCTCATATTTATCTTGACAATTCCATACTTCAACTATATATAATGATTGAAAGAAATGTCTTTGCTTGTAGTGTTGCTTCAAATATCTAATCACCTTAATAACCCTAAAAATAAAAATGTCTTAATATATGAATCATCAAATAATCAGCATTCAACTATATATATTTATCACATATACAGGAATATAAAACAATAGGATACATAGGAACTCTCTAGAACATATCAGCTTTTTTGTTATTCTCAGTAAATAGATTCAAAGAAGTTCATGAAGTAAAGCAAATTGATAAAATATGTGTTGATTAATCATAGCAATATGGTTACATGGTAGATCCATGGGGCCATGCATTATTTGAAATTAATTTACAAAAATTCTCAATAGAAATAGTGCTGAGTACCTAACTGCATGAAGTTGCCAAAAGCTGGGAAGGGATTTATTTATTTATTTTTCTTCCTGTTTTACTGATATGCTTCCCAGGTGGCACAGTGGTAAAGAATCTACCTGCCAATGCAGGAGACTTAGGAAACATAGACTCAATACCTAGGACAGGTAGACCCCCTCAAGTAGAAAATGGCAACCCACTCCAGTATTCTTGCCTGGGAAATTCCACGGACAGAGGAGCCTGGCAGGTTACAGTCCATGGAGCATCAAAGATCCGGACATTACTGAGCAACTGAGCACACACACACACACACACACACTGTATAAAGTGCACAGCATAATTATTTGTTTTATGTACAGCATAAAATGTTTTGCCCATAATAAGTTTAGTGAACATCCATCATCTCATATAGCTAAAAAATAAAAGAAGAAAAAAATGTTGTTTTCTTTGTGAAGAGAACTCAGAGTTTACTCTCTTAGCAACTCTCATAGATAACACACAACAGTGTAAATTGTATTTATCATATTGTACATTACATCCCTAGAACTTATTTATCTTATAACCAGAAGTTTGTATCTTTTGGCTACCTTCATCCATTTTCCCCTCTACTCACCCTCTACCACTGGTAAACACAAATCTGATCTCTTTTTCTATTAGTGTGTATGTTTGCTTGTTTGTTCTTGATGTATAATTGATGTGCAACACCATGGTAGTTCATGGTATACAAACATAGTAATTTGATATCTCTATACATTACAAAATGATCACAATAGTCTAGTTGCCATTTGTCACCATACAAAAATATTACATTATTATTAACTATGTTCCTTTCACTGTACATTTTTTCTCTGCAGCTCATTTATTTTGCATTTGGAAGTTTATTCCTCTTTACCTCCCTCACCTATTCACTCACTTCCTCCAAAAGACAGGAAGGGTTTTCAAAGAAAAGAGAATTACCTTAAGACTCAGATGTAAGATCAGGAGGATTCACATGCTCTTATATAAAGACAAACTGACCTAAACAAGAAAGAATACATTCAAATCAATTGAGGAAGTTGGCACAAAAATGAATACTATAGAAATGAATTGAAATGTTCAAACACCTAGTATGAAAAGCTTGGAAACAAATAAATTTGTATGCTTGATTTTTTCCTTAGGGTTACCTGAGGTTGGGTGTGAATTTCATAGTGTCCCAGGGCACCAGAATTCACATTAGTAATACTAATTTTTCATTATCAACCGGAGTTAATATCTAGAAAGTCACAAGTGAATCTCACTCCATCCTAACAATAAAAACAACCGAGGTAAGCTACAAAATCAGGTGTTTTAGAAACTAGAGAATTGACTATGCAAAGAAACTAAAATGAACTAAAATCCTGAAAGGTATGAGTGCTTGGGCACCTGTTTTCATGGCTAACAAAGGGAGAAGTGGAGAAATCTTTCAGAGACAAGAGCAAGATTTGTAGAAGTCTGACCAACATTTAATGAACTTTCACAGCAAAATGTAGGTCAGTATGATGAGTGAGAATCACAGAGCACTTGAGCCACCGTGTAAGTCTGCACCCAGTCACCCAATTCTCCTCCAAGTATTCACATAATGGGGTACAGTGAAGCCCAGAGACAGAGCAGCAAAGTTGAGAGAGATACCCCTCAAAGTACCTGGACCTTTTCCAAAGGTGAAGCAGCTGTACACTGAAGGCTGGGTCTAAGAAGGGAGTTATGAGAAATTCACAGAGGTTCTCTTAGCTTTTGCCGCCTACACTGCCGCAGCATGCCAAAGGCTGGGGACAGGGCAGGAGAGCAGAGAGAAATCCCTCAGACAAACTCTGGCCCTACACCAAGAGCACTGCAGCAGTACCAAAGCCTATGAACTGGGCTGCAGGACAGAGAGAATTCTCCCAAGGAGCAGGACTAGAGAGCAAAGAGAACTCCCAAATGGCCCAGAAAGTTGGAAGGTGGACATTAATGAAAAAGAGGGTAGCCAACTCTTCCCAGTGAGCAGATCCTAAGCCTTGCTAAAGGGAAGCATTTAAGTCTGTTCTCCAAAGTATTTTAAATCAGGGATTCAGTTCAGTTCAGTTCAGTCGCTCAGTTGTGTCCGACTCTTTGCGACCCCATGAATCGCAGCATGCCAGGCCTCCCTGTCCATCACCAACTCCTGGAGTTCACTCAAACTCACATCCATCGAGTTAGTGATGCCATCCAGCCATCTCATCCTCTGTCGTCCCCTTCTCCTCCTGCCCCCAATCCCTCCCAGCATCAGAGTCTTTTCCAATGAGTCAACTCTTCGCATGAGGTGGACAAAGTACTGGAGTTTCAGCTTTAGCATCATTCCTTCCAAAGAATACCCAGGGCTGATCTCCTTCAGAATGGACTGGTTGGATCTCCTTGCAGTCCAAGGGACTCTCAAGAGTCTTGTCCAACACCACAGTTCAAAAATATCAATTCTTCGGCGCTCAGCCTTCTTCACAGTCCAACCCTCGCATCCATACATGACTACTGGAAAAACCATAGCCTTGACTAGATGGACCTTTGTTGGCAAAGTAATGTCTCTGCTTTTGAATATGCTATCTAGGTTGGTCATAACTTTTCTTCCAAAGAGTAAGTGTCTTTTAATTTCATGGCTGCAGTCACCATATGCAGTGATTTTGGAGCCCCCAAAAATAAAGTCTGATACTGTTTCCACTGTTTCCCCATCTATTTCCCATGAAATGATGGGACCAGATGCCATGATCTTCGTTTTCTGAATGTTGAGCTTTAAGCCAACTTTTTCACTCTCCTCTTTCACCTTCATCAAGAGGCTTTTTAGTTCCTCTTCACTTTCTGCCATAAGGGTGGTGTCCTCTGCATATCTGAGGCTATTGTTAATTCTCCCGGCAATCTTGATTCCAGCTTTCCTGAATTTAACTAAGCTGCAAAAAACTCAAACAATGGTCAAATATGTATTAGGCTGATTTAGTCCTCATCACCTATGGCTGACATAAGAAGAGCATACCTTTATGGAGACAAATAGTATCCACTTTGCTCTTTTATGTATAAATTATCATAAAAAGCAATAATAATAATAATGAATGCAAAGAAATAAGCTATATGATCTTAGATGAAGAGAGGAACTAAACAATGGAAACAGAACTAGAATTAGCCACAATGCTGGAATTATCTATGACAGCAACTTTTAAATAACTGGGAAAATATACCTAGTGGAAAAGGTGAGCAACATGCGCATACAGATGATGGATTTTTGCAGAGAGGTGGACAATATAAAAATGAAGAAAATTAAAAGTACAACATCAGAAATATTTTTATTTTCCCTATGGGATTAACAGAAGACAGGCCACAACAGAAGGACGAGTCAATGAATTTGAAAACCTGTCAACAAAAAAGTATACAAAATGTAACCCAAAGAAGATAAAAAGGCAAAGAACACCTGAGGTCTGTGGAACAATATCAAAGAGTTAGGCAATATATATGTAATTCAGGTCCCTGAAGAAGAGAAAACAGAAAGTGGGCCAGAACTATTTCAAGAGATTATTGGCAAGATTTTTCCAAACTGATAAACCATATCAACTCACAGACTGACAAAGCTCAACAAACCTCAAGCAGAGTAAATGCAAAGAAAACCATAATTCATTTCATCATACACAAACTGATGAAAACAAAAACAGCTAAAGAAAAAAGAATCACTACATAGAGATATATTGGTAGCTGACTTCTCATCAGAAAAAAATGAGAACCAAGTACAATTGAATGACACTTTTAAAGTGCAAAAGAAAAACAAAAATGAACCACCAAATACATTCAAAATCAAGTTAAAATATTCTTCAAATATGAAGGCAAAAAAAAGATATTTTCAGACAGGGAGAAATCAAACAAATTCATTGCTAGCAGACCTGTACTGGGTAGAATGTTAATGTAACTCATCAATACCATAGAGAAGTCAGATATACAGAAACAATTAAGGGGACCAGATAGGGTAAAAATATGGGTGATTATAAAACTTCTTTTTACTTACATCCAAATTTATTTTTAAATATTTTAAAAAGAATACTGACTTGTTAAACATATGTTTCTAGCATAATCAAAAATAAATATATTACAATAAGAGCATGGAATTATACCATTGTACTTTTTAACATTGTTAAAGAAGTAAGATTTAAAAAAATTGAAAGTTTTAGTTGCTCAGTCGTGTCTGACTCTTTGCAACCCCATAGACTATTGCCCACCAGACTCTTCTGTCCTTGGAATTCTCCAGGCAAGAATACTGGAGTGGGTAGTCATTCCCTTCTCAAAGGGATCATCCCATTCCAGGGATTGAACCTGGGTCTCCTGAAAAGCAGGCAGATTCTTTATCATCTGAGCCACCAGGGAATAGGAACAAATATGAAGATGATAGACAACCTTAATCATGATATATTAAATTAAAAGGAACTAATCACTCCACACAAAAGGCACATATCATTAAACTAGATTTTTTTTAAATGGATTCTGTGAATGGATTCCAAGAAACACAGTTTATATATTAACAAAAATGTTGAAAATAAAAGCATGAAAAGATACAGCATGCAAACACCAAGCATAAGAAAACTACCATGGCTATATTAACAAGATGGTGATTTTCACTATAACTAAAGACATGTCATAATGATAAAAGAGGGACCTGATTAAGAAGAACTTTGTTGTTGTTGTTCGGTTGCTAAGTCCTATCCAACTCTTTGTGACCGCATGAACTGTAGCACACCAGGCTTCTCTGTCCTTCACTATCACTATCTCCCTGAGTTTGTTCAAACTCATGTCCATTGAGTCAGTGATGCCATCCAACCATCTCATGCTCTGTCACCCCCTTCTCCTCCTGCCTTCAATCCTTCCCAGCACCAGGGTCTTTTCCATTGAGTCATCTATTCATATCAGGTGGCCAAAGTATCAGATCTTCAGCTTCAGCACCATCCCTTTCAATGAATATTCAGGGTTGGTTTCCTTTAGGATTGACTGATTTGATCTCCTTGCTATCCAAGAGACTCTCAAGAGTGTTCCCCAGCACCACAGTTTGGAAGTGTCAATTCTTCAGTGCTCAGCTTTCTTTATGGTCCAACTCTCACATCCATACATGACTACTGGAAAAAACATAGCCTTGACTAGATGGACCTTTGTCAGAAAAGTAACATCTCTGGTTTTTAATATGCCGTCTAGGTTTGTCATAGCTATTTTTCCAAGGAGCAATTGTTCAATTTCCTGGCTGCAGTCACCATCCACATTGACTTTGTAGCCCAAGAAAATAAAATCTGGGCTTCATTCAGATTTTCTGAAATAGTGTTTCCCATCTATTAGCCATGAAGTGATGGGACCAGATGCCCTTAGTTTTCTGAAAGTTGAGTTTTAAGAAGACCTAGCAAACTTAAATTTATAATTACATAAAGATAAAACTTTCAAGTATATGAAGCACAAGCTAAACACTAAGGAAGAAATAGACAAAATTCACACATGGATGGATATTTTAAGAAACTTTTCTCAGTAGTTGAAAGGACAAAAGTAGTTGAAAGTAGACAAAAAACCAGTATTATGATGGAAGACATGAGAAGAATTATCAACTTAGTTGTTCTGATTGATATTTGTGGAACTATACCAAACAGTTATACACTCTTTTTGTGAGCAGACATACAGCATTCACGAAGAAGGACAATATGCTGGGTTCACAAAACAAGCCTCAAGAAATTTCAAAGGATTGAACTAATAATACACAATAGTGTTTCTGCCATGATAATGTTAACTAGAAATTAATAACCATAACAAATCAGAAACTTCAGAAAATAGTAGGAAATAAAAACACTTAAATGGCCCATCATCAAGATGTACAACTGGATCAGTCTGGCAAACTTTCAGATGTCAACAGGAAACAAGATTGTGGATATATAACTATAGCTTTAAAGCTTTCAAGGTATATAGCTTTTAAAGCACAAGGAAATGACTAGTCCTTCTAATGTGAAATAGAAATGCTCTTATATCTTTCACAATCACTGAGAGTTAATTCCTATTTTTGGAGTTTTGATCAACTGTGATTCATTTCTATCTGGAATTTTTTTTTTTTTAGTTTCTCCACACTTCTCCTATTTTATCCTTCATCTTCAGTAAAATAGTTTACAGCAATACCAGAATAGTATGGGTAGCAGCTGGTAAATACATTTAGTTCCCAGGAGTCCACAGTGCTGTAGTTACCATTCTGACAACAGAAAGTCTGTAAGGGAAGGTTGGGTGTTGGGGATGAATGTTATTAATGTAATCAACTCATGGATATAGGTATAAGTACATATATACACATATTACAGACTATCCTGTAATCTGACTTATTCATATAATTATGCAATGCAGTTCTATTTCAAATTGTGTATGCATGCCTGCTAAGTTGTAATTTAAATACTAGAATGTTGGCATAATTAAAAAATAAGTTCTCAAGTATTAAAACCTTATAATAAAGCAAGACAAACAAATGTAAAGAATGAAATTTTAAGAAAAAATGCAACATAAAAACCACAGTGATTGTTCAGAAGTAAGTGTAGCTGCAGGAAACTAATGTGCATGGAAATATTTAACTCTGACCTCTCTTAAGAAGATGTGATGGAAATTGATGAAGTATACAAAAATCTAAAGATTTTGCATCTGATCTTAATACTTGCATCTATAGAACAGTATCTGATCCCAATTATTTTCTGTTAAATTACTAATAATTATTGGGCCAAATTTGCATATGTAACTAAATTTTCTCCTTTATTTGCAAGTGTTTTGCTTTTCAGATCATTCTTATAATCAAAGTAATCTTGTTCTATTTTTAAAAGTAATGCATGTGTATTATTAAATATATATTGCTTTTGTTGTTTTTTAAGTTAATTTTCACATAATTATGCAATGCAGTTCTATTTCAACGTGTGTGTGCCTGCATGCCAAGTCAGTTCAGTCATGTCTGACTCTTTGTGACTTTATGGACTGTAGCCCTCCAGGCTCCTCTGTGTATGGGTTTCTCCAAGCAAGAATAAAGGGGTGGGTTGTCGTGCCCTCCTCCAGGGTATCTTCCCAACCCAGGGACTGAACCCACATCTCTTATGTCTCCTGCATTGACAGGCAGGTTCTTTACCACTAGCTGCACTTGGGAAGCCCATTTCAAAATGTACTGTAGGTGACAAAAATCCAGCATTTATAATAGCTATGTGCCAGGTGTCTTTGTCAGCACTTGACATTAACTCATTTTATCTTTGTAATAATCAGTGTGTTAGATACAATTATTATCCTCACTTAAAGTTGAGAGAAATGTTGTGCAAAGAGGTTAAGTGAATTGTCAAAGATTGTATCACTAAGTGGAATAACAGGGGACTCAGGTGGCACAGCAGCAAAAAATCCACCTGCCAGCATAGGAGATGCAGAAGACATGGGGTTGATCCCTGGGTTGGGAAGAGCCCCTGGAGAAGGAAGTGGCAACCCACTCCAGCCTTCTTGCCTGGGACATCCCATGGACAGAGGAGACTGGTGGGTTATAGTCCGTGAGGTCACAAAGAGTTGGACATGACTGAGGGACTGAGTACACACACACACACACACACACACACACACACACACACATACTTATCCTCTTTTACAGTTACCCAGCAGCCCAATGAATAAATGCACCTTAGTTATTTAATTAATCCCCTGTGGATTAGCATGTAAGCTACTTGTACTTTTAAAATAGATGTTGCAATACACATTTCTGTACATGTGTTTTTATATATTTGTCCAGTCATTTTCATAGGATAATTTTGTAGGATAAATAGACTATCTGGACTCGAGGATATACAGATATACATGTACTGCTGTGCCTTAAGTACATGGTGGGGCCCACACATACCAACCTCCAGCAGGGGAATCCAAGTATAACAGTATAGTCTGCCCTCCATATTCAAGATTCCTCTGTATCTGTGGTTCCAAATCTGAGGACTCAACCAATAGTGGGTAGTGTAGTGCTACTGTATTTACGAAAAAAAACCCATGTGTAGGTGGACCCACACAGTTCAAACCAATACTGTTCAAAGGTCAACTGTACATAATAAAACCAATAGAAGAAAAACAGCTTTTGTTTCTTGAAAGATTGTTGACAAGGGTAAAAATGGAGAAATATAAATTTTGATGACAAATCTTATACATGCATATAGATATGTTATACAGGTATGTATATGTTTTTACAAATAAGTTTTACACACACATATATATATATCATGTATTGTGTATTTATTATGTGCCTATTGCATATATATGTATGTAGGTATATATAAACACGAAATTTCGCATCAAAGTGCATTTTTATCCATACACAACTTTCCCAGTAATCTTTACAAAAAATACAAAATTGTGTTTCTTTTATTATCAGTGATATTATGCATCTTTTCATAAAGTTTAATAGCTATTTGTTATTTCTTTCCCAGGAGTATTTGGTCCTGTGGTTATTTCTACTCTGGGAGACTGTTGTTTCACATTTGTGGTTGAAATTCCATAACTGCTTCTAGCCCACTTGCTACTCTCTAAAGGAAAAGCATATGTTCCCTGTAATTTATCTACAGTTAAAATAAGTGTGCCCGAGAGTTGGCCTCTGTGGGAAGAACACCTGCGTGGAATGCAGAAAAAGAGATGCATAAGCCCCCATGTGTGATGTGCCTGCCTCTATTTGTAATGCAAAGTTTGTTAATAAGAGCCAGCTGTCTCCTACAGAGCCAGGGAGTTCCTGCTCAGAACAAGTTTACTAAAAGGGCCTCTCAAGATGACAGCCAACCGGGCAAGTATCCTCAAGCTGTTTTTAGATGAGAGAAAAGAAGGGAAAATGGGGTTAAAGATACATTTTATAGGACGCCTGCTGAACAACTTCAGGAAGCTTTCCAATAAATTTAAGGTGATATTCAATAGAGAGAAAACAATTGTACTTAGAAATTGCTTTTAAGACCCTTAATTTCCTTCATTTTCACTTCATTTGGACCATTTCATCAAAGCAACTCCTAATCTGGTAATGATGCATATCTCTTTATGTATTCAAAATATATATCAATTACCTAATATTCAGTCATATTCAAAAGTGTTTAAAGACCAATGCCTTGATATATTTTTTTTCAAAATGAAATATTACTCATAAAATGTGTGTGTGTGCATGTGTATGGGTATGAAAGCACTTTAAACAAAACAAAACAAAAATATGTCTCATTTGGAAAGATTTGGGAAGACAGTAAGGAACTCTATTATTCATAGAAGGAAAATTGTGGAAGAGAAATTAA
Source organism: Bos javanicus (assembly GCF_032452875.1). Taxonomy (NCBI): domain Eukaryota; kingdom Metazoa; phylum Chordata; class Mammalia; order Artiodactyla; family Bovidae; genus Bos; species Bos javanicus. Next base: position 27,422,808 of record NC_083873.1, on the reverse strand, counting down.
GCAAGATGTTTAATGTATGAATTGTAATTTGGAATAGTCTGATAAACAGGACCTAGTTGGAAGAGAGCCTTTAGAGATTCATTTTGTAAACTATGTCAATTCAAGTATTGTTAGGGGAAGCACACTGATTGAAACTGCCCACCCTGGCCAGACAACATGGAAACCATTTGCATGAGTTCTTTCATGACAGGAGATCCTGATAAGGAATACGGAACTAATAAGCCACCATCAACCGGAAGAGTTCAGGAAAGGTGTAAGGGAGACACCACGTTTCTGTCCACTTCCCAGAATCCCTCTCACTAGCATCCATCTTGGCTGAGTGATGCGTATGCCACCAGGAAAGACTCTGAATTAGAATGATTGGCCAAAGACCACCCGGAAACTAATCCCATCACCATAAAACCCGAGACTGTGAGCCACCCAGCAGAACAGTTCTCCTGGGTTCCCTTACCCTACTGCTCTCCACCCGGGTGCCCTTTCCCAAAAAAATCTCTTGCTTTGTCAGCATATGTGTCTCCTTGGACAATTAATTTCCAAGTGTTAGACAAGAGCCCAGTTTCTGGCCCTGGAAGGGGTTCGCCTTCCTGCAACAGTATCATTTTACTTATTCAGAAGTCACAAATTGTCAATAGTGAAAACTATTGATTTCCAGCCTACGGAAACTTTGTAGAAGTCTACAGATATACTGAGTTATTACGCAAAGTTGAATAAGATCCAAATGCAAATCAAAATGTAGTAAAACAAAGTTGTTGCTTTACATTTACAAGTTTCTTAAAAAATCAGTAATAAAAAGATGATAGTCCAAAGGAAACTATAATGAGTTTAAAAATATAGCTAGTGAATGGCTTTTACAGCATACCCGTAGGCAGGACATGAAATTTTGAAACGTTTCTTTTCAGTAGGAAAGGTTGAATGGTATATTGTTGGGAGCACTGGGTTTAAGTCAGAAGGTCTTGGGTTCCAGCTTTGTGACCTATGGTAAGATAGAAACATGGCGTTTTAAGTTTCAGTCTCAGTATTTTTATTTATAAGAGAAAAATAGTTCTTATAGTGTTATGTGAGAATTTTTTTCTTGAAGAAGTGCATTGGTAGCTAATAAAATATTTTCCATATTTTACTTAGTCAAATAATTAGACAATGCTATTCAGTATCCGTGGGGTCGCTGGGGGTTGGACACGACTGAGCGATTTCCCTTTCACTTTTCACTCTCATGCATTGGAGAAGGAAATGGCAACCCACTCCAGTGTTCTTGCCTGGAGAATCCCAGGGACCAGGGAGCCTGGTGGGCTGCCGTCTATGGGGTTGCACAGAGTCGGACACGACTGAAGCGACTTAGCAGCAGCAGCAGAGAAATGAATAGAACATTTCATGTAGAAGTTCAAGCTGAATCATCTTGCTACACTGGAAGGAAAGTTGGCATGTGAATCAACACAGGGAGCAATTCCATTTAAAGAATCCATATTAAAGAAATAAAAAAAAATAATGAAAAGTGTATGTGCAAGGTTGTTTGCTAAACTTTTCCTTTTAGTAGCAAGAAAAATTCTAACAGAAAAACACTTTTGCCATGTAAAGCAGTACCTGATAATTTACAGGGCTTATATAATTCTCTGACACTAGCAGTTATATTGAATTTAACAAACCTTTTTAAACTTATTTTTAATAAGTTCTCAAGTTCTATCTGCCCTTCCCTTAGTAGGATTAGCTAGTTACAAAAATGAAGGAAAGTTTTAAAAAATGGATATGCCTCTCGTATACCTTTCCTCTTATGAAAAAAAAAAGAACATTTCTCATATTTTAAAAATGTTGCAAAATACATTGGTCAGGTTGCAAAGAATGTGTTTATCTTGATGATTTTTCTAAGGTTTCCATAGAAATTCATGCTAAATCATTTGCATATATTGATCCAATAAATGTTTATGGAAAACCTGCTGTGATCAAGGTGTAAACTTGGAGTGAAAGCCTGAGTGAAAACAATGGCTCAATGCATCCATTGATCCCCAAAACAAGACTGATACTAATGATTAAAAGAATCTGGTCATGAACAACAAAATCACATTGCTTTCCCCCCCCCTCACCCCCAAACACTAACATACAGAAAGCAACTAAAAATAAATAAATAAAATTTATATTTTTATTTATTCCTCTAAGTACAATTTGGGCTTCCTGGGTAGCTCAAACAGTAAAGAATCTGCCTGCAATGTGGGAGACCCGAGTTCAAACCCCTAGGTCAGGAAGATCCCCTGGAGAAGGGAATGGCAACCCTCTCCAATATTCTTGCCTGGAGAATGTCATAGACAGAGGAACCTGGCAGGCTACAGTCCATGGGCTCGCAAAGATTCAGACACAACTGAGTGACTAACACACACATGCAAGCACATTTTAATGGTAATTTATTTTTCTTTTCTGATGTTGGCCTTTATTTCCAACTTACAAACTTTGACTACATCTGATTTGAATATTATAAAAAATTATAGTAACATCTGATTAAAATATTATAAAAAAGATTACAGTAATTTCCATTATTCATAAACAGAGTGGAGAGAAAGAAAATAGGAAGAGTATGAAACAATCACAGTATTTGCTGAATTCTGGATGAAATGCCTTACATATATAGAATCCCTTTCTAAAGGATGTTATATAAAATTTCAATATATAAGAAAAGCCATCTTATATAATCACCTGTGTGAGCTAGAATTTGTAGATTCAGGGACAATGACTTTTCTTAGTGAATTTGTCATTTTCTTTGTAAAATGTAGATTGTGAAGAGAAATGAACAGCCACAGGAGGCTCGATTCAAATTTGTTGAGTCAATTCATTTAAAGTCAACAAATGTTTTTTGAACACCCACTGGGTGTCAAATCTTGGCGTTGGAGTAATTGATTCATAATGGCTTGGTGGTTTTCAATGAACAGAGTTTCCCATATTTCCTTTGTTGTATGTGTGGTGGGGTTCTGAGATAACTAACATATTAAAATCTTGTAAATTCCTAAAGGCATGATACAGAAGGACAAACAAATACTATTATCTGCACTCAAGACTATCATTTCTTTTGTAACAACCCTTTTGTCAGAAAATTGTGCCTTAAAAATAAATATGAAAAACTTGTTGATAACAAATGCAAATGGAATCAAATTTGCAAATTATTTTGAGACTTTACAAAAATCTTGACAAATCAACATCTGCTCCTAGAAAGTTATTCAGGCATGCTAATAAATAAAGAAAGATGAAGTTATACATAAAATCATGAAGCTAAATGAGGCTTCAGGATGTATCTTTATTTTTTTTTCCCTTCTCAGAAAAACTATCAAATTATTCACAGAAGATTTGGCTATTTTACTCACACACCTCCAAAAGAAGAGTTTTTTTGTTTTGTTTTATTTTAAAGCTTCTACAGGAGATTCACTTATTCTTTATTGAATTCTATGGCAAGCCACTTAATATCTCCTTATATGGTCAAAATCTATTAAGCTTACCATTTAGCTGCCAATTTCTATTTTCTTATTACTGTATTTCTTTATCACTTCTCACAGATTGCTCTAAAATATTTCACACCCTGGTGTCTCTCTTCAGTACCCACTTAACTCTGCTCTTAAAATTCTCCCATAGGTTTTTTTTGAGCAAAGTCTAAGCATCTAGAATTTAACCAGTGTGTAGTCTTAGGAGATAAACTCTTACAGTAGTAGAAGCATGAGAAACAGGAATCCAGGATTTTTATATTATGTCCGGTTTTGTCACACCAGTGAATTCGAGTCAATGTTGAAGGAAAATGCTGATGTAGGATGCTTGGATAGGTCAGTTCTGGTACATAAGGTTGTACTTCTTTTATGGGAGGCACCTATGGGTGGTAAACAGCTAGAAAAGTAATTCCACTAGAGGGTTCTCTAGTGGTTCTCTATAGAGACAGTCATTTACAGCCCTGCCTGCTCATTTGCTTCTCAGGAAGCCATTTGGCTTAGGTAACAGGTCTGCTTTCAGGGCTGGTCATACAGCAAATCCCAAACCCACGATAAAATCTGTTTTTGTTCGGCTTTCACTAAGAAGGGTCTGTAGCGATAGGAACCATTCTGGGACCTCCAGTACCGAAACCCTGATACTCACACACCCCCTACCCTCCCATCCACACCCCTTGTCAAATTTCCCAAAAAGGATTTTGCCTTCCATTAATAGGCTGAGCTTGGCAGCACCTCTAGAAGTGACCATATGAAGTTACATTTACTCTGGAAGAAAGGGGTTTGTGCTTTTTTAGTGGTGCAATTAAATGTCAGGCATCTCTTTGAGTACATTTTAGAATAAAGGTGGGGAAAATGTGGTAAGGACTAGATTCATTATCATAGAAATATTTCAGTGTCCTGGTCTAACTTAGTCCTTCGCTTTCCTCCATAGGAATGAAATAATTTTTAGATATTTTGTAAATGAAGAAACAGGATATTAGGAAAGAGTGGAGGCAAAAGTGAAGGACTTGATTTCAGAGGCTAAACGACCAATGCAATAAATAACTGGAAGTAGAGGAAGAAACTGAGAAAAAGAGAACTTGAGATGGCAAGAATGGTGGATGTGAGGTGTGAGAGATTCTGAATGAGTTGTGAATGAGTGAATGGGCTATTTGAGATGTGTCACCTGGGCTCTTCAGGAGACAGGAGTGAAAAAATGAAACTCTTAACTTACACAGCTGTTGTCCAGTGCTTCTCCAAATGTGACTGTGCAGACGTGGAATCCCAGTGCCCCGGGTTTTGTGGGTCTTCATATAATACTCAGTTTATCTGTACTTCTCCCTTTCTAAACTTTGAACTGCTTAAGGGCTATACTGTTTTACTCATCTCTGATTTCTGGCCATGTTTGAACAATTGCAGAGAAGGCAATGGCACCCCACTCCACTTTCATGCATTGAAGAAGGAAATGGCAACCAACTCCAGTATTCTTGCCTGGAGAATCCCAGGGATGGGGGAGCCTGGTGGGCTGCCATCTATGGGGTTGCACAGAGTCAGACACGACTGAAGTGACTTAGCAGCAGCAGTAGCAGCAGCAGTTGAACAACTGTGTGATTACTTTAGCATGTCCCTGCAATGCTACATTGGCATTTCCAAATACAAAGATTTTATTACAATAGTTTAATAATAATTTTCTCTTTTTCTCTTGAAAGCATTAATATATTTGTGTTACTTTAAAAATATATATGTGTGCGTATGTATATATATATATATATATATAAATGTATAAATATATATGGATATTTACTGTGCTTGGTCACTCAGTCGTGTCCAATTATTTGTGACCCCCATGGACTGTAGCCTTCCAGGCTCCTTCTGTCCATGGGGATTCTCCAGGCAAGAATACTGGAGTGGGTTGCCATTTCCTCCTCCAGGGGATCTTTCCAACCCAATGATAGAACCCAGATCTCCCACACTGCAGGCAGATTCTTTACCATCTGAGCCACTGGGAAAGCCCATGTATAGACATCAGTTCATTCTCTCAGTCGTGTCCAACTCTTTGCGACCCCACGGACTGCAGCATGCCAGACTTCCCTGTCCATCACCAACTCCTGGAGCTTGCTCAAACTTATGCCCATTGAGTCAGTGATGCCATCCAGCTATCTCATCCTCTGTCATCGCCTTCTCCTCCTGCCCTCAATCTTTCCCAGCATCAGGGTCTTTTCAAATGAGTCAGTTCTTCGCATCAGGTGCCCAAAGTGTTGGAGTTTCAGCTTCAGCATCAGTCCTTCCAATGAATATTCAGGATTGATTTCCTTCAGAATGGACTGGTTTGATCTCCTTGCAGTCCAAGGGACTCTCAAGAGTCTTCAACACCACAGTTCAAAAGCATCAATTATTCTGTGCTCAGCTTTCTTTGTAGTCCAACTCTCACATCCATACATGACTACTGGAAAAGCCATTTGTCTAGACAGATCTAGGCATAGTTATATTCAGCATATCTCTTAAAGGTACATATTGAAGGTATAGTTAGAATATTACACTTTATTCTTCAGAACTATTACAAAAGTGTAATGACATCATGCTTGAGAAAGCACATTTCCTACATCTGAAGTTATACAGTTTGGCAGCTACTGTTTGAATAAAGATACAATGCACATAATCTAATGTTGAGGCTCTAAAACATCTTAAAATACATTTTAAGTTTTATTACATTCTAAGTCTAGACTATCACCTAAGAAAATAATTTTTTCTATTCTTCCATTGTCTCTCTCTCTTTTTAATTTTTATTGTATATTCAAGTATAGTTGATTAACAATGGTATGTTAGTTTCAGGTGGTTATGTTACTTTTCGGTGCACAGAAAAGTGATTCAGTTATACATATACATTTATCTATTCTTTTTCAAGTCAATTTCCCATTGAGGTTATATGGAATATTGAGCAGGGTTCCCTGTGCTATTAATATATAGTAGATCCTTGTTGGTTTGTTGTTGTTCAGTCACTAAACTGTGTCCTACTCTTTGTGACCCGATGAACTGCAGCACGCCAAGCTTCCCTGTCCTTCACTATCTCCTGAACATTGCTCAAACTCATGTCCATTGAGTCAGTGATGCCGTACAATCATCTCATCCTCTGTCACCCACTTCTCCTCTTGCCCTCAGTCTTTCCCAGCATTACTCTTTTCCAATGAGTCGGTTGGTTATCTATTTTAAATATAGCAGTGTGTATATGTCAATAATTTTTAATTCAGAAAATAAACTTATGTGCAAAGATATTCATTGAACATTGCTTTTTGATAACGGAAAAATTAAAAATATCCAAAATATCCTAAAAAGAGAATAATAGTTTAGTTTAATTGGTATAGTTTTAAACAAAATGGCTAGAAAATATTTTGTTGTGATGTTGCTGAGAAAGGCAAGATTAAACTAATGTACATATATATAAAACAATCATTAACTTTATAAATATAAAATGATTAGAAAATAATACATTTGAATGTTAACAGTGTTCTTTTTTTTTTTTTTAACAGTGTTCTTTAGATTGGGTTATTTTCTCTTTCCTTTTAAATTTCTATATTAACTGTATTTCTATAATGGTATAACTTTCAAAATTAAAAATAACTTTAAAAATCTTATTATTAAGGAATAGTTAAACACTATTTTTAAAATTCAGTTAATAAAATTTATTTTTCAAATTTCTCATGTTTCCAATAAATTAATATGCATAACTACTCATTTGATCAATGTATAGTGAACACATTCTGTATATGAGACAGGATGTTAGATGTTTGGGACACAAAGTGCCAGAATTTGAATTATGAATCTCTCCTATGTTATTTTTTGAAATAATGAAAAATATTATTACCAAGATAATCACACGTATTATGGAAATTTTTACTATTAGAATTATTAAAATGTACTATTTTCCTCTATATGCTGGGTATTAAAAATACATACAAAATTCACAGTAAAATATCACTAAAATGTATTAGCTACAATTAAGTCCCAAATGATATTTTAGAAGTAAGCCAGCCTAAAATTTAGTAATAAAAAGCATGCTTATACTACCTCTTCCCCCCATAAAAAGAACCAAACTAGAAGATAGAAAGAATTTAAGAAACAGAAGGATAACAGACTAAAATCAACCTTGGAGTTTAGGCCATCAGTGAACTTCTTTTACCATCTATACTCACTCATAGGTGATTTTGTCCAGTTCAGAGGATTAAATACCATCTTTAGGCTTGTGTCTCTAAATCTTATATATCTGGTCTAGATTACTCCCTTGAATTTCAGCCTTCTATCCAACTAGCTCTTCACTTTCTTCACGTGGATATCCAGTCAACACCACAGACCTAACATATTTAAAACTCTCTTCCTAAGAGTTTCCACTGTTCCTCTTACAGCCTTTAGTGTTTTTTTTTTTCTCAGAGCTTAGGCCCAAATCTTGATGGTCTCTCTTATCTTTTATTTTATTTTTTTCCTTTCACACTCATGTGTGATCTTTGAGCAAATCCTGTTGGCTCTGCTTTAAGAATATGGCCAATTCTCTCTGCCTCCACTGCCACCACCCATGTCTCACCTGAATCATGATCTCCCCATTTCTGTCCTTAGTTTCTCCTCCTCCTGTTCTCAGAACAAGAGAAGAGACTGTTATTCTGCTGTACCTGGGTTCTTTTCCTTAATAGCCACAAGGCTTATCCCAACTCTTCCTTTTGATCTCCCTTCAAATGCCCCCTTTCTCAATGAGTCCTCCTCTGGCCACCCTAGACAAAATTGCAACCCCCACGCCCCACAATGAAATTCCCTAATCCCCCTCCCTGCTTTGTTTTTCTAACCAGCACTTTAATTATTTTAATATCTTACACCCTCCTCTCCCAATATAAGCTTCATGAGGGCAGATATATTTGTCTGTTTTGTTCATTGCCACATCTTCAGTGCCAAGGAGAGATGCTTGGCACATAGCTGATACACAGCAAATATTTCTTAAATTGATAAATGAATGCCCCATGGAATGATGGTGGTAACTTGGGTAGAAATCTGAGTAGAGGCAAAAGAGGGACTAAAGATAAAATCTTGCTTGTTTAAGAGCTGGGAAATGTAGCTGAGTTATTTCTCCCATCAAGTGAATTAATAGATAGTGAAAATAAGTTAAAATTGGCCAATTTGCGTTGTTTCACATTCTCAGCCAACCAGCCTCATTATAAACCCTGACTGAAGGGCAGAGTACATCATGAGAAATGCTGGGCTGGATGAAGCACAAGCTGGAATCAAGATTGCTGGGAGAAATACCAATAAACTCAGATATGCAGATGACACCACCCTTATGGCAGAAAGCAAAGAACTAAGGAGCCTCTTGATGAAAGTGAAAGAGGAGAGTGAAAAAGTTGGCTTAAAGCTCAACATTCAGAAAACTAAGATCATGGCATCTGGTCCCATCACTTCATGGCAAATAGATGGGGAAATAGTGGAAACAGTGAGAGACTTTGTTATTTTGGGCTCCAAAATCACTGCAGATGGTGATTGCAGCCATGAAATTAAAAGACACTTGCTTCTTGGAAGAAAAATTATGACCAACCTATACAGCATATTTGGAGAAGGCAATGGCAACCCATTCCAGTACTCTTGCCTGGAAAATCCCATGGGCAGAGGAGCCTGGTAGGGTGCAGTCCATGGGGTCATGAAGAGTCAGACATGACTGAGCGACTTCACTTTCACTTTTCATTTTCATGCATTGGAGAAGGAAATGGCAACCCACTCCAGTGTTCTTACCTGGAGAATCTCAGGGATGGGGGAGCCTGGTGGCTGCCGTCTATGGGGTCGCGCAGAGTAGGACATGACTGAAGCGACTTAGCAGCAGCAGCAGCATCAGGCAGCATATTAAAAGGCAGAGACATTACTTTGCCAACAAAGGTCCATCTAGGTGGTGTTGGAGAAGACTCTTGAGAGTCCCTTGGACTGCAAGGAGATCCAACCAGTCTATCCTAAAGGAAATTAGTCCTGAATATTCATTGGAAGGACTGATACTGAAGCTGAAACTCCAATACTTTGGCCACTTGATGTGAAGAGCTGTTTTTTTGGAAAAGACCCTGATGCTGGGAAAGATTGAAGGCAGGAAGAGAAGGGGACAGCAGAGAATAAGATGGTTGGATGGCATCATCGACTCAACGGACATGAGTTTGAGCAAGGTCCAGGAGTTGGTGATGGACAGGGAGGCCTGGCGTGCTGCAGTCCATGGGGTGGCAAAGAGTCAGACACTGCAGGGAGCTGCCCGTGAGAACGGGGTCCTTTGTCCGAAGGACACAGCTCTGGGAGCTGCCTCAGTCCTTGAGGGTTTGCTTGCAAACATAGCTCTCTGTCCCGCCACCCCAGAGATTAGGCGCTTATTTACTGCAGGCACCTGGAGTTCTGTGCAAACTTCTCACGCACAGAGAAATGTTATCTGGTGTAAGAAATAATAACAGGGTGCCATTCCCATGCTCTCAAGATTTCTTGTGACTGTTTGTAAGATGTATAGGTCAACCAAGAAAAAATGTCAACTGTCTTGTCTCTCTCACGCTCTTCTGTATAAATATAAGATGCTGAATAAAGTTGGTGTCAGACTGCATCCCTTCGTGGAGACGTGTCTGAACCTCTCGACCCCATCTTTGTTGTAGTCTCTTGCTTTAGTTTCCTTTCTTAGCCCCGCCGTGCATATTCTCGGGACCTGATCGACTTTGCCGGCTGGCACTGGCAGGTGGCGCCCGAACAGGAACTCGGGAATCGGAGCACCATGACGGCCGCTGCCCGCCAAGATTGAGGTAAGTAACAAGAAATTCCTAATTATTTAAAGTAAAGGACAGGGAGTGTTATTGTAGAGAGTAATAAATCATGGGATAAGACAATAGCCGCCAGTTATTTGTACATATGTTGAAAACTATGTTAAAAGGCAGGGGAATTCATGTAAATAAGTTACAGCTAGAAAAGTTTTTACTTTTTATAAAAGAAGTTTGTCCTTGGTTTCCAGAGAAAAGAACAGTTAATCTGGAAACTTGAAAAAAAGTAGGAAAACAATTGCAGACATATTATTCCTTACATGGTCCCAATCGTGTCCCTGTAGATACTTTTTCTTTGTGGACTCTCATAAGAGACTGTCTGGATCCTGAACATGAGGGACATAAAATTCAAACGGCTCTCAGGGATTCCACAGAACCCGAAGTTACAGAGCCTTCCGCCCCTTCGCCTGAGCCGCTTTATACTGTGCCTGAGGGAACAGCTTGTAAGGCTGGAGGGAATGATGATGTGTTAAGCTCTGATGAACAGAAAGAGTTCAATGAACAAGCGGCTCAGTACCATAGAGAGGATATGCCTTGGGAGATGATGGTTAGCATACAATCCCCCTCAGGAAAAGGGGAATTAAAACATTCAGGGCTTTCCGAAGAACAGCTGGAAAATTTAATTCAGAAGATTGTTATAGCAGTAAAGAAGGATGCACAGGGAGACTCCCACTCCAGCCAGCCTGTGGCTCCAGCATATCCTCCCTCAGTTCTTGCTGGGCTCGACCCACCTCCACCTTTCGTAGAACCGCGAGAGCTTATATCTATCCCTGCTTCTTTGCCTGGTGAAAACATAAAAATTAGAAGTGAGATATTATTATCTCCTCTTCAACAAGCAATTAAGCGAGCCAGTGAAGAAGGAGAACATATTCCTGGGTTTTCAGGAATCTATCCAGTATTTGAAAATGCTCAACAGCAGAGGTATTATGAACCGCTACCCTTTAAGCAACTGAAAGAGTTAAAAGTGGCTTATGCACAATACGGCCCGACTGCACCGTTTACTCAGGCTATTATAGAGGCTTTAGGAAATCAAAATCTGCCACCTAATGATTGGAAACAGGTTGCTCGGACTTGTTTATCTGGAGGAGATTATTTACTATGGAAATCTGAGTTTGCTGAGCAGTGTGGGATCACAGCCGATATCAATCGGCGACAGAGACTGAACACTACTTATGAAATGATGGTGGGAGAGGGAGATTATCGAGACACTAATAGTCAACTTAATTATTTGCCTGGAGCCTACCCTCAGATTAGTGCTACGGCTCTACAAGCATGGAAAAAGCTTCCAAATTCTGATAAAAAGACTGAAGATTTATCTAAAATTCGCCAGGGGCCAGATGAACCATATCAAGATTTTGTTGCCCGCCTGCTTGAGGCAATTGATAAAACGATAGGGGATGAGCAGGCAGGGATGGTGTTGGCTAAATTGGGTTATTGCCTTAGCTGGTTTTAGTGGATGGCTTGATAATCATTATCCCTCAGATAAAATTTTGCAATTTGCTCACTATCACCAATTTCTCTTCCCCAAAATCGTTGTTTCTCAGCCCCTTGCTGATGCCCTAACTGTATTTACTGATGGCTCTTCTAATGGAATAGCTAGTTTGATTATACAGGACAATACTGCCGCCTGGCGTGCTAATTATAAGTCTGCTCAAGAAGTAGAACTATTGGCGGTTTTTCAGGCTCTATTACAAATTTCTGCTCCATTTAATTTATATTCTGACAGTCAATATATCATAAGAGACTTAAACACTATTGAGACTGTTCCATTTATTGGTACCCTGAATTCTACTATCCAAACTCTTTTTTGTGATATACAACATTTAATTTGCCCCAGAGTTAATAAATGCTATTTCGGTCATATTCGTGCTCACTCTGGGCTTCCTGGACCTTTAGCACCAGGCAATGCTTTGGCTGACGAAGCTACACGTATGATATTTCCTTAATTGGAACAAATGGCAAAAACTTCTCACAGCTTACACCATCAAAACAGCAATAGCTTAAGACTTCAATTTGGCATTACTCGAGAAGCTGCCAGACAGATTGTTAAGCAATGTCAAACATGTCCTCAATTTTTTAGCGTCCCCCATTATGGAGTTAATCCCCGAGGATTGTTGCCAAACGATATATGACAGATAGATGTTACCCATATTCCTAAATTTGGTAAACAAAAATTTGTTCATGTTACTATTGACACCTTCTCTGGCTTTTTACATGCCTCTCTACAATCCGGAGAAGCTAGCAAACATTGTATAGCTCATTGCATTAAATGTTTTGCTGTTATGGGAACCCCTAAGACCATAAAAACAGACAATGGTCCAAGATACACTGGAAAAAATTTTCAACTATTTTGTACACAATTGTCTATCTCAAAAAAACGGGTATCCTTTATAATCCTGAAGGTCAAGGAATCATTTAACGGGCACATCAAACTATCAAACATCAATTGCAAAAACTAAAGAAGGGGGAATTGTATCTCAATACCCCCTCCAACTCTCTAAACCATGCTTTATTTGTTCTAAATTTTTATAATTAGACATAAGTGGCTGTTCAACAGCACAGCGATTTTGGAACTTTGATACACAAACAATAAGACCTAAAGTCTTTTGGAAAGACCCACTTGTGAGAAAATGGTATGGACCAGATCCTGTAATAATTTGGGGACGAGGGCATGTTTGTGTTTTCCCACAGGATGCCGAAGCGCCGCGCTGGCTGCCAAAAAGGTTGGTATGCACGGCGGAGATGATCGCTAGTAAACCAGATGAAAAGACTGACGATTCAAGAACATGATAAATTACCATCTCGGCAACAACTTCAGACATTGATGCGAGAGGCACAGAATTGTGTTGATGTGCAGGGCGATCCGATATCGCCTTTAAGCTTCCTAATAACCTTATTAATTATCTTAAATCAGATTAACACTGCACACTCTGAAGAATATTCAAGTGCTTACTGGGCTTATTTTCCCGACCCTCCCCTTCTCCAACCAGTGGGCTGGGAGGGTCAGTCCATTCCCATATACACTAATGAAACTGTTTTATTTCTTGCACCTTGTTTAATTACAAAACTGATTCATGATCTATGGATGATAAAGGCTTCCATCTATGGAAATGGTCTGCGGTTAAAGGAACATAAGCGTGCGCCTATATAAAAAAAAGGGGGGGGAGATGCAGGGAGCTGCCCATGAGAACAGGATCCTTTGTCCGAAGGACACAGCTCTGGGAGCTGCCTCAGTCCTTGAGGGTTTGCTTGCAAACATAGCTCTCTGTCCCACCACCCCAGAGATTAGGCGCTTATTTACTGCAGGCACCTGGAGTTCTGTGCAAACTTCTCATGCACAGAGAAATGTTATCTGGTGTAAGAAATAATAACAGGGTGCCATTCCCATGCCCTCAAGATTTCTTGTGACTGTTTGTAAGATGTATAGGTCAACCAAGAAAAAATGTCAACTCTCTTGTCTTTTCTCACGTTCTTCTCTATAAATATAAGATGCTGAATAAAGTTGGTGTCAGACTGCGTCCCTTCGTGGAGACGTGTCTGAACCTCTCGACCCCATCTTTGTTGTAGTCTCTTGCTTTAGTTACCTTTCTCAGCCCCGCCATGCACGTTCTCGGAACCTGATCGACTTTGCCGGCTGGCACCAGCAAGACACTACTGAGCAAGTGAACTAAACTGAAGTGCATTGGATTGGTCAGTTTCTGGGAGTCTCATCACAACTGAATTGCTCTCCCAACTCCTGTTCCCAGCTGATGCATGAATTAGAGAGTGGACTCAACAATATCTGGATATGGGGTACTTTTGTCTTTGAATTTACATGATAGAAAGCTAAATTTCTGAAAAGGATACATGCATTATTCTGGAATCACCAACATCTGCAGGACTTTGAGCTGGAAAGGATTTAGGCAATATATAGTATATTCAGTGTTGAGGAATTTTTCAGTATTTGGCTAAATATGGAAAAAAATTATTAGAAAATTAGATATTAGGCTCTTTGCAACCCAATGGACTGTAGCCCACCAGGCTCCTCTGTCCATGGAATTTTCCAGCCAATACTGGCATGGGTTGCCATTACCTCCTCCAGGGGATCTTCCCCACCCAGGGATCAAACCTGTGTCTCTTGGATCTCCTGCATTTGCAGGTGTATTCTTTACCACTGAACCACCTAGGAAGTCCATCAGATGCAGTAAGTTCAAGTAAACATAAATATGACTTCCTATTTTTATCTTTGAGGCTCAAGTGACAATGATTCAGAATTGCCATGTTCAGAATAGAATTCACAGATAATTATGTCCCACATTTGTAAGGAATCTAGTACATAAATTCTTAAACGGAGCAGTTTAACCAACTTTAAAAAGAATGAACTGCTGAATGAAATTGTAAAGATATAATGTAGAAGCATAAAAATTGAGAGTATAGACACCTTGTAAATTTTATCCATTTTATATTTATGCACTCTCTTCTGTTTATTGTATCGTATATCATATGATTCAGCTTCCATGGAAACTCATTTTTTTGTGTTTTGAAAAATAGTCCCAGTGATATAGCCATGGTAAGCTTGGAGTAGTAACTTAAGGATACGTGACCCCCTATCCACTCCAGATGGCCTTGTATGATTTCTTCAATAGTTTTAAAATGTAAAGAAGCTCTGTGGACATCAGTCAAATAGTGACATTTAATAGTTCACTAACTTAAGATTTTCTTGAGTGAAAAAGGCATCTGGATATATGTGCACATTTGGAAAGCAATGCAGTCAGTCTCCCCAATGCAACCCTGTAAAAGAACCAGAATGAGTCAGGAATGATCCGATGCACTCCCACACAAAAGCAAATCATGCTGTACCTTGAACCAATTCTTCGTCTTGAGTGTCAAATTAAAGTGGTTAATATATCCATTGGTCTTAGAAATGGCTTGATAGCTGTTGATAAGACTGGATTGCTTAAATTGCCACTGAACTGCCCTCTTCAATTACTTTGCCATGATCAGTAAAAAGCTTCCTATATTATGTATAGGACTCTTGAGAGTTCCTTAGACTGCAAGGAGATCCAACCAGCCAATCCTAAAGGAAATCAGTTCTGAATATTCATCGGAAGGACTGATGCTGAAGTTGAAACTCCAATACTTTGGTCACCTGGTAAGAACTGACTCATTTGAAAGGATTCTGATGCTGGCAAAGATTGAAGGTAGGAGGAGAAGGGAACAACAGAGGATGAGATGGTTGGATGGCATTACTGACTCAGACATGAGTTTGAATAAACTCCAGGAGCTGGTGATGGACAGGGAAGCCTGGCATGCTGCAGTCCATGGGGTTGCAGAGTCGGACACAATTGAGCAACTGAACTGACTGATATTATGTCTAAGGTGGTATCTAAGGCTATTGCTCTTGATGAGACCTATGAAGTATTCAGTATTACCTTTCTAAAAGATATTTATGTCATACTGTTCTTATATATAATTTTTTAGGTATTCTGTTGTCTGTTGTTAATAACTACTTTATGTGGACTTTGAGTAACCACTACAGAATATTTCTATTTAGCACTCTGTCATGTTTTTGGCCTTCTTTAATCTCATTCAAGCATATTATTTTATTAGAGAAATGAAAATTATTATTAGCTTATTTCAGAGAAGGTTTTTTCCTCCTTTATCTATAAAAATGATTCAGATGTGTAAAATGTCCACAATGTACAAAGCAGTTGTATTTACAGAATAGCCGTAAGTCATGAAACTTTTAAAGCCAAAGTACATCTTTTCATGGCATTAATTTTACTCAGAGGTGGCTATAAAAATGTTATTACATGTAATGTTCAATATATTAAGGAATATAATTAAGAAGTCATATGCTTTTTTTTTATTTTAAAAACAAGTAAAACAAAGAAAATTTGTGTTTGTACAGCTGGTTTACATTTATCCCTGGAGTCTCAAGGTTATACATCCATACCCCAGGACCATAAATCTTGCATAGATAAAAACTGGGAGACACACCAAATACATTATTTAAACATTTTGTTTTATTTTATGGTTGCACTGGATCTTCACTGCTGCACGAGGGCTTCTAGTTGCGGTGAGTGTGGGCTACTCTTCCTTGCAGCGCACGGGCTTCTCATTGTGGTGGGATCTCTTGTTGCAGAGTACAGGCTCAAGAGCATGTGGGCTTGGTTGTTGCAGCTCACAGGCTCTAGAGTGCAGGCTCAGTAGTGCAGGATTAGTGCTCTGCGGTGTATGGAGTCTTCCTGAACCTGGGATGGAACCTATGTCCCCTGCATTTTTAGGTGGATTATTTACCAAGGGACCACCAGGAAAGCTCCTATTTATTTGTTTTGCTCATTTTAACTGTTGTGCATGGTAGGTATGGCAGAAGTTTAACAATCCCATTTTACAGAAGCTGAGGCTAAAAAGGATTTTATGATGTGCCAAAATGAATAATTATTGTTTTGAGACATGGTCCTAGGTCTTAACACTACAAATCTGAATCTCTTTTCTGAATTTCAACTTATATTAATAATAATTGTGAAGGACAAAAATTTATAAAGAAAAAATAGTAATAACATAGCAAGAATAGATGCTGTTCTTGTTGCTGTTTAGTCACTAACTCACGTCCAATTCTTTGTGGCCCCATGAACTGCAGCATGCCAGGCTTCCCTTTCCTCCACTGTCTCCTGGAGTTTGCTCAAATTCATGTTCATTGAGTCGGTGATGCTGTCTAACCATCTCATCCTCTGCTGCCCGCTTCTCCTGTTGCCTTCAATCTTTCCCAGCATCAGTGTCTTTTCCAGTGAGTCGGCTCATCAGAAGGCCAAAGTATTGGAGCTTCAGCTTCAGCATCCGTCCTTCTAATGAATAGTCGGAGTTGATTTCCTTTAGGACTGATGGTTTGACCTCCTTGCAGTCCAAGGGACTCTACAGAGTCTTCTCTAGCACCACAATTCAAAAGCATCAATTTCTTGACACTCAGCCTTCTTTATGGTCCAGCTCTTACATCTGTACATGATTACTAGAAAAAACATAGCTTTGACTATACAGACCTTTGTTGGCAAAGTGATATCTCTGCTTTTTATTCAACTATTTAGATTTGTCATAGCTTTTCTTCCAAGGAGCATGCGTCTTTTAATTTCATGGCTGCAGTCACCATCTGTAGTGATTTTGGAGTCCAAGAAAATAAAATCTGTCACTACTTCCACTTTTTTCCCCATCTATTTGCCATAAAGTGATGGGACCAGATGCCATGAATAGATAAAACCCATCACATCAAAAATGAACTTTCTTTCTTGATTCTAATATATACTTTCTCTGATTTGTAAAAATTCTACTTAATAAACTTCTTAGTATAGCACTTTTAATATGACTTTTAATATGGCTCATTTGGCCAAATAATCTGTTGCTATGAATCACCCACAAGAGCTATCTGTCTATTTACCTATCTACCTATCTAGTTGTATGTCTACAAGGTGTGAAGTATAAAAATAAAAAGCTAAAAGGAAATATTTCCTTACCACAGTAATAATTACAATAAAATTGTTCGCTGCAGGACAGCCATGGCCTGGTGTGATCCATATTGGATGCTGTAATATGAACTAAATGCAGTATATTAGCCAAAGGAACTCAGCAGCATATGCAGCTGTTAATTGACAAAAATAAATTCAGCTGGTACATGAACTCATACCATGAACCCTGCTTTATAGTCCCACAATTTCTGTAAAACTGAATGGTGCCCACATGACATAACAAAACAATGGTTATCAGAAAAATTGCCTCCACTACCTCCACTTGATTTGTGTGTTTAAATACTCCCATGGTTTCACATTTCATGCAGACAAAGCCATTACTTAAAGGGGGATCAATGAAAAAAAAATTGTTTTGGAGTTCAGTTATTTTGTAATGTCATTTAAGTCAATCCAGATCCATCCATTTTTAGAGAAAGAAGAATTTAAAAGCTTTGTGTTTGGTATACCTTATAATAGATAGAAATTTGTGGAATTTCCAAAAATTGATGTTATGGATTACTAAAGAATGACTTAAAAAGAAACATGTATTCAGTGAAGTCTCTTCACGTGGCATATACTGCATCTGTTTCACAGACTGGTTTATGCTATAGATACTCTGTAAAATAAATATTTTACTTGATATTTTTCATGGTATACTAACTTTTCACCCAGGTACTGACTTTGACTCTCTTCTGTGGACCAGGCGGATTTTTTTCCATAAAAATGAAAAAGACACAAATAAATAACTTTTATTTTCTTATTTTACTAAGTATGCATCCTGTCACTTAATTCTCACAGAAAAACTATTAGATAGGTAATTTTATCTGCATTTTCAATAAAAGTATGTCAAAGTTTACAGCAATTAAGTAACTAGCCACAAATTACATATGAGTATACTGGGATTTCTTTGGAAGGAATGATGCTAAAGCTGAAACGCCAGTACTTTGGCCACCTCATGCGAAGAGTTGACTCATTGGAAAAGACTCTGATGCTGGGAGGGATTGGGGGCAGAAGGAGAAGGGGATGACAGAGGATGAGATGGCTGGATGGCATCACCGACTCGATGGATGTGAGTCTGAGTGAACTCCAGGAGTTGGTGATGGACAGGCAGGCCTGGCGTGCTGTGATTCGCAAAGAGTCCAACACAACTGAGCGACTGAACTGAACTGATACTGGTATTTGATCCCAAGCCTATGTAAATACTCCAGAGTCAGTGCTTTTAACCAATGCTCACCATATTTGCCTCTAAATGAGTATAGGAATTTTTAAAAAAATCAAGTCAGGTTATCTCTTCATTTTTTAAGCTTCAGTTCAGAATTTTCCACAGTTTATTGTGATCCACACAATCAAAGGCTTTGGCATAGTCAATAAAGGAGAAATAGATGTTTTTCTGGAACTCTCTTGCTTTTTCGATGATCCAGCAGATGTTTTTAAGCTTAGAAAAACATAAAATCGTGAAATCTTTATCTGGGTATGACAGGCAGACCCTAAGGTAACCCCAGTGATCTCCGCTATCTGGCATTCATGCCTGTCAGATCCCCACCCCTAGAGTGTGGGTGGGACCTGTGACTTGTTTGTAACTAACAGAATGCAAGAAAGGTAATGGAATGCACTCCTGAGATTATTTCACATGGTGTTAAGTCTTACTGGGCTTCCCAGGTGGCGCTACTGGTAAAGAACCTGCCTACTAATGCAGGAAACATAAGACATGCGGATTCGATCCCTGGATGGGGAAGATCCTCTGGAGAAGGGAATGACAACAGACTCCAGTATTCTTGCCCTAAGACTCCCATGAACAGAGGAGCCTGGCAGGCTACAGTTCATAGGGTTGCAAAAAGTCAGACAAGACTGAAGCGACTTGGCATGGAGGCAAGTCTTGCTAGTCAAATTGCTTCAGAGCTTTTCTTTGCTGGCTTGATGAAGTAAACAGCTATGCTGAGAAAGCCCACCTGGCAAGCAATCACTGGTGTTTGATTTGTAGCACCTGAGGGCAACCTCAGTTGAGAGTTGACAGCCAAGAACAAGTCAGGGCCTTTGGACTTACAGCCCCAAGTAAATGAATTCTGATTGGATGTGCTTAAGAGAAGATATATTCCCAGCTGAGCCAGATGAAAATGCAGTTCATAAACTTGTTTGCAACCCTGCTACATCTTGAGCAGAGAACCCAGTCCTGTATCAGGATGCCACACCAACAGAAACTAAGAGGTAATAAATATGTGTTCTTTTACCCACTAGGTACATAGGAACTTGTTGTGGAGAATATAAAACTAATGCCCTGGATGAGAAGCAAGATTGGCAGGAATATTTCAGAAAGGAAAATGACATCTCTATTTTAATTCACTTGCATCTGAACCATATCTGTGTGCACTATCAATCCTTGAAATATAGACTCTAGACTTCTGAAATTACGTCAGTGATCTCGACCTTGAGGCTTAGAGCAAATCCCAGAATGAACAGTGCTTAGAGTTCCATCATGTCAAGTGGAGAGAAGTTTTGCTTTCTCTCAAGTTAAAGTATTTTTTATTCTGCAAGTGAGAATTCATCTCCTGAGTCATTATTATTCAACATCAAATATACAATATTTGAGTTGAGATTTTGCTAATGCACAAGGAAAAAATAACAATATTCTTTTATTTTTCTTGCTGTCCCTTGATTTTCTTGGGTGCCCTTTATAAAAAGTCAAGACATACCCAGGGAAAAATAACTGAATTTCAGAAAACTTGGAGTTATGTTGCTCACTTTCAATGACTACTAAATGTCAGGAAACCATCTGAAAGAAAAGGTGATGTTGATGTAAAATTCTAAATAGTGTTTGGGAAAAAATGTAGATGTATTTACAAAGTGTTTCCTGATTTATTGTATATAGTCTATCACAACCATAAAGAATCACCACACTCTTAGCCATTTAAACAACGCAAATGCATTGTCTCACAGTCCTATGGGTCCTAAATACAGTAGGTTTGGCTGGTTTCTTTACTAAGGCTCCCAGAAGGCCAAAATCAAGGTGTCATCAAGGTTCTGGGTTTGTTTTGTTTTTTTCCTGGAGGTTCTTGGGGAGAATCCATTTCCAAATCCTTTTAGAATCCACCCACTGGCAAAACTTCAGTTCCATGGGTTTGTAGTACTGAAGTTCCCATTCCTTTGCTGGCTGTTGTCTGAGCTACTGATGTGTAATAGGGAAGATTCTATTACAAGCACATCACTAAAGGGATGTTGCCTATAACAGGTGTCTCCAACCTTCCAGGATCTAATTCTTGGTGATCTGAGGTGTAACTGATGTAATAATAATAGAATTAAAGTGTGCAATAAATGTAAGGTGCTTGAATCATCCCTAAACTTCACCCCCACCCCCCAATCCTGGTCCATGGAAAAATTGTCTTCCACAAAAGTGGTCCCTGGTGCCAAAAAAGTTGGGGATCACCAGCCTATAAGTTTAAATTATACATAATAACCCAGTTCTGGGAACCTGGCTTCCCAGATAATGAAGGTTAAGCTAAAATACCTTTTGTTAACTCACAGGAGCATCTTGACCAGGGCCACCTGTGAATGGCTAGGGAAAGGAATAAATTAACACATTCTTTCCAGAGTCTGGCCAAAAGCAAGACCTTATCCCCTCCCCTTTTAGGATTAAAAAAAGCCCGAATGCCATCTTGGGGAACATGGTTCTTTAGGAACGCTAGTCTGCCATCCTTTCCATCTGCTGGCTTTCTGAATAAAGTCGACATTCCTTTCCCCAACATGTTGTTTCATGACTTATTGTCAGCCTATTTTGTGTCAAGCAGTACAAACTTGAACTTGGTAGCACTAGAGGTGAGTTCATTTCTTGGCTTATGACCACCTTCCTTCCATCTTCAAAGGGGCTCCAGCTCTTCTCACATTTCAAATTTCTGTGCTTCGTCTATCTGTTCCTGGTGAATTTAAGGTCCTTTCTTTATCGTGAAAGAATTCAAAGAAGAAGCAGAGACATTAAGAAGGGAAACAAAGTTTATTTAAGCAGGATATGCTCTTACAGGGAGAGCGGGCAGATAGGTGAAGCGCTGTTGCCCTGAGTTTCCTTGGCAAGCCAGTTAGGGGCATACAGATGAAGGGGAGGAATAGTCACTGGGAAAGAGGAGTGTGGGGGGTCATGTTCCCTTATTTTCATCCCAGCCCCAGATTCCCAAGAGGAGGAGGAATTTTTTTCCTTATTTAGCTTAGATCAGAAGTATCATGGCGTCAGTGCATGATGGGCACTTCTTATCTGTAAGTCTGATTCTACTGTAATGAGAGCATAATTCTCAACAGGCTAAATAAGGTCACAGGAGAGTCCCACCTTTCCCCACCTTTTTTTGTCTGCTAGGCAGACACTTAACACCCCAAATGTGCGGTTCTTGTCAGTCTGCAGGTTGCTGCCTTCCTGTCTGCCTGTGAACCCCAATTGTTTGTAAGGTACCAGGATTTCTGCCTCTTTGCCCCTCCCTGCCCCCATTTTTCTGCTCATACCTAGCTACCTGCCTGCTGGAAAATATCCGCTGCCCTTCTCTTCTGTTGCATCTCTGACAACAGCCAGAGAAATGCCTCTGTTTTTAAGGGTTTATATGACTGGCTCAAGCACATCTCTGTAAGCCAGGCTGATCTCCCTATCTCACATACTATAACCTCAATCATATCTGTGAAATCCCTTCTGCTGTGTAACTGGTAACATTCACAGGTTTGGGGGATGAGAGCTTGGGCATATTGGGTGCGGGGCCATTATTGTACCTAGTATACTATTCAAGTTAAATTATCATTTTACAGTAGACAGCTGCATAGAGCCAACACCATCTTTAAATTGGGGGAAATGGTTTCTCACAGTAGTTTTCTGGTGGCTAACTTTTGTGATCTTTGTTTAGAATTGATTCCCTCACTTTCTTTTCCACTCTGTGTAGAAGCCAGTTTAAAAGCCTCTCTAGTTATCCACTATCATATACTTTGCTTTTAGTATCTAGTTATCTAATAATGATAGTCTTCTATTTTTTCTTTACAGACTTTTTTAATTGTGATAAAATTTGCATAACATAAAATGTTAACCATTTTTAAGTGTATGATGCAGTGGTGTAAAGTACATGCACAGTACTGTGTATCCATCTCTATTTTCAGAACTTTATCATCATCTCAAATAGAAACGCGATGCCTATTAAGCAGTGATTCCCTATTGGCCCAGCCCCTAGGTGATGGTAACAATTTCTGTCCCCAAGAATTTGCCTTATTCTAGATACTTCATATAAGTGGCATCATAAATAGTTTTTCTTCCGATTCTGGCTTATTTCCGTTAGCATGTTTTCAAGGTCCAGCCTGTTGTGTGTGTGTGTGTGTGCTCAGTCATTTCCAGCTCTTTGCGACCCCAAGGACTGCAGTTCACCAGGCTCCTCTGTCCCTGGTATTTCTCAGGGAAGAATACTGGAGGGGTTGCAATTTCCTACTCCAGCAGATCTTCCCGACACAGGGATCAAACCCACATTTCTCCTTGTAGCATGCATCAAAACATCATTTCCTTTGGTTGCTGAGTAACATTCCATTGTATGTATGTATCACATTTTATCTGTTCAATCATCTGTTGATGCACACTTGGGTTATTTCTGTCTTTTGGCATTTGTAAATAATGCCACTATGAATATGAGTAGACAAAAATATCTTTGACTCCCTACTTTTAATTTTACATGCATATAACCAAAAGTGTAACTATCAGATTATGAATTATTAAATCCATTTTTAATATTTTGAGGACCCACCATACTGTTTTCCATAGTGGATACATAATTCTACATTCCCCAAAACAGTGCACAATGATTCCAATTTTTCCACATCCTTGCCAATACTTATTTTCTGAGATTTTTTTTGTTTTTTTTTGTGTGTGTTTTGATAATAGCCATCCTACTGTGTGTGAGGTAGTAGTATATCCGTATGGTTTTGGTTTCTCAAATTATTAGTGGTGATGTGTATACTTTAATTTGTTTATTGTCTGTGTGTATATCTTTGGGGAAATGTCTACCCAAGTCCTTTGCCCATTTTTTTCATCTCATTTGTTTCAAATGTCCCTCCTCTTATTAAATCAGTACATACTCATTCTAGCAATTTTGACATATTCAGAGCAGTATGAACAAGAAATTAAAAGCCCACCAACACGTTAACAATTGCTAAACACTTTTGTGTCTATTCCTCTTGACTTTTCTAGGCATACATTTTTTTGTAAATATATTAGCTAGTTATAATTTCTAATATTCTGGATACAGTTATTTGCTTCCTATTTAACACTGCTGCATTTGGTTATTAGCTCCCCCCCCTTTGCTTGTGTTTATAATTGAGCTATTTTTCTTCTATTAAGTTGTAGGTGTTCTTCATTCTCAATATTACATCCATATTAGATATGTGATTTGCGAAGTTCTTCTCCTGTCGGTTGCCATTTCACTTTTTATAGTCTACTTTGCATGAAAGTTTTTAATTGTGATGAATTTCAATTTTTTTTCTTTAGTAGCCTGTGATTTTGGTGTCATATTTGCAAAGTTATTGCTTAATTCAGGTCATGAAGATTTTCCTATTTTTTTCCAAAGAGTTTTATAGTATTAGCTTTTAAGTTTAGGTCTTTGATCTGTTTTAAATTCACTTATTTTTAATCCTATTGTTTACTCTTTCATTTTTCATGATTTCAATCCAGATAGCAAAAAGTGTTCACATTTTTTCAGCACTTGGCAGCAAAAATATCTCCCCTTCTGTTTCAAATGAAAATCTTTAAGATATGAACAATATCTAATTGCTCAATATTGTGTCTTGTTCATTTTAATAAATGTAAGCAGAGTCAAGATTTAGATAAATTATGGACACTGACCTTTTTCTCATTAAGTTTAAAAATGCACACATGGAAATCTAAGGAGCCAAATTTTCTTCTGCTTGGTAAGAATAAGACTGTTAAACTTGTATATTTAATTTTGTGTGAAAAAGGATTTGGCTGGCTGTTTTACCCAGTACTGAAGAAATAACCTTCTAATCTTTCAAATTTCCCGAGTGATAGGACTGTTATCCAGGGTTGGTCCCTGAACCACATTTGATAGTTTATGCTGACAAGGTAAATCTTGGGCTCTTGGATAAGTTTATGCTAATGAGATGACTCAAGAGGGAAACTGGCCATGCCAGAAAGACCATTTGTGCAAGTTGAGAGATGGAGCTTTGAGCCAGGTGATATTAGTCCTGCGTCTGAGGAGGAGGGTAAGAGGATAGACATTTAGTTCAGTCACATGGCCAATTTTTTAATCAGTCAGGCTCACAGAATGAACACTCAGCAAAACCTTGGACAGTGTAGCTTAGGTGAAGTACACTGGTTGGCAACACTTTTTGAGTATTGTCACATTTGGTTCTGAGAAGTTAACACATTTCTGGAAACTTTGCATTTGGAACTCTCCCCAACTTTGCCCTATTTATCTCTTCTCTTGGCTAATTCTAGTTTGTATACTCTTGCCATCATGCCATCATTCCATCATGAGTGCACACTCAGTCGTGTTTAACTTTTTGCAACCCTATGTACTGTAGCCCACCAGGTTCTGGCAATGGGATCCTCTAGGCAAGGATCCTGGAGTGGGTTACCATGCCCTTCTCCAGGGGATCTTCCCAACCCACGAATCGAACTTGCCTCTCTGGTGCCTCCTGCATTGGCAGGCAGGTTCTTTACCACTAGCACCATCTGGGAAGCCTGCTATAATAAACACTTGCTATAATAAAACTAATTCCAAGAATGGCGCTTTTAGTAAGCTTTGTTGAGAAGACTTGATGATAAATCTGAAGGAAGGTCAATGGAAATAAAAGGCAATTAATGAGGAGAGCAGGTGGAGTTAAGGGTTCAGTTCACATCAATTGTAAAACATGTGCTGAATATAAGAAAGAAAGATTACGCTGGGCTTGAGGTATCTGAGAACTTCTTGGAGGTGTCTTGTGAGGATGTTGAAGGCAGAACAAAGTGAAGGAAGAGAAGATGTGAGCATGCCAGGCAGGGAAATAATGTGAGCACAGTCACACACTGGTCATCAGTTTTAAGACCATGGTGTGAAGATCTAGAGGTACAGATTTAAACTGAGAAATGGTTTTAGTTTTTTTTCCCCTCAAATTTATCCCCTAAATTAAATGATAAGTGTGATAACCAATAGAATGGACTATGCATATTGCTATGTTTTTCTTACTAGTATAAAAAAGATGAGCATTAAAGAGATCATATGCCACAAATATGCCACTTATGCTCACCACATGGAACTAGGATACCTAGGGTTTTTTTTAATTTTTAATTTTATGCTAATGTTTTACTTACTATAAAAATGTACATATATGGCATAAAAGCTAATTTTAATAATATAAATAAGCAAAATAAGATCATCCATAATACTTCCATCTAGAGGTAATAGTCATTATAGATAATAACTATATTTTTAAGGAAAATATCCTTCTAGTTTAGGCATTTTTTACATAATTGGGGTATTATAGACAGAGTTTTACTTTAATTGCATAAATTTATAAGCAGTTTTCCATGCTTTTATAAAAACTCATAAAACATTTTGAAAGACTTAAAAACATTCTAGTATAATTAGGCATTTGCCTATTAAATATTTAGTTTGTGTTCATTTTCATAATTCTAAATATTTATGTACATAAGTCATTATGTACATTGCAGATTATTACCTTAAAACTCTAGGCATTATGTTACAGAAATAGTGAGTAGAACTGAGATACCTTATTTTGACAACCAACTTATTTATCAAACTTGCAAAATATTTGTTTTATTCAATTTAATGAATGACCAAGAACCAAACCCATACCTTCATATGCACAAAGGAAAGACTACTTTTCTCCTCCCAGGGTCTCTTCGATACTGTTATGTTGGAATAAACTTGTGGGAAATTACTTTGTGAAAGCATTTTGTTCATTCAGCTAAGCTGAAGGAAAAATAGTCATACCGTATACCTGGAACAGTGGTGTACGTACACTGTAATGCATGTAACTAAAATAAAGTATGATTTATACTGGCATTTAGTATAAGCACTTTCTATCAAGGAGCATCCATGGAAGAATGCTTGCCAGGAATCTGAGTCTGCCTGTACCTCTGAAACCCATACATCAATCAGCTTGACCAGATGAAGGTGTGGGTTTTTGGCAATATCAGACTATATATTGCTGTGAAGGTATCTTTCAGATGGGATTAATATTTAAATCAGTAGACTTTGAGTAAAACAGATTGCTCTCCCTAAGTGGATAGGCCTCATCTAGTCAGGTGAAAGCTTTAAAGGACTGAGATTCTTGAAAAGGAATTTTCTTCTCCCTCCAGATGACCTTCAGGCTCAAGTCACAACACCCACTCTTGCTGGAATATAAGGATATATCTCTATT
This sequence comes from Bos javanicus, assembly GCF_032452875.1. Classification (NCBI taxonomy): domain Eukaryota; kingdom Metazoa; phylum Chordata; class Mammalia; order Artiodactyla; family Bovidae; genus Bos; species Bos javanicus. The sequence continues at coordinate 27,395,706 of NC_083873.1, read as the reverse complement.
TGTATATATTAATCCTATTGATTCTTTTCAGCTAAAGTATGTGCATATATATGTGGCAGTGGTTTAATCTCTAAGTCATGTCCAACTGTTTGTCATCCCATGGACTAGAGCCCACCAGGCTCCTCTGTCCATGGCATGTTCAAGGCAAGAATACTGGAAAAGGTTACCATTACCATCTCCAGGGGAACCTCCCCACCCAGAGGTTGAACTTGTGTCTCCTGCCATGCAGGCGGATTCTTTGCCAACTGGGCCCCCAGGGAAGCTGCTATATACATATATGTGTGTGTGTGTGTATATATATATGCATATGTATATAGTCATATGGTCTCATTTAATCCCTACAAAAGACTTCAAAGTTAGATACAATTACTATCTTAATTTCATAGACAAAATCTCAACTCGATATTATTTCCTCAGAGAGACCTTCATGATTATTATAAGTAGCATCCCTTTTATGCAACTTTCACTCATCTCCCTATTTATTAATAGTATCTTAAAATCACTAATCACCATCAGGATTTTCTCACTTAAGTGATTTGTGTACTATTTTACTATCAACTTGGCAGAGAGTAGGCTTTTGGCAGACAGTAGGCTCTCATTTGGGCTTCCCTGGTAGCTCAGCTGGTAAAGAATCCACCTGCAAGGCAGAAGACCTTGGTTCAATTCCTGGGTTGGGAATATCCCCTGGAGAAGGGATAGGCTACCCACTCCAGTATTCTTGGGCTTCCCTGGTGACTCAGATGTAAAGAATCCACCTGCAATGCAGGAGACCAGGATTCGATCCCTGGGTTGGGAAGATCCCCTGGAGAAGGGCATGGCAACCCACTCCAGTATTTTTACTTGGAGAATCCCCATGGACAGAAGAGCCTGGCGGGCTACAGTCTGTAGGGTCCCAAAGAGTTGGACACAGCTGAGCAACTAAGGACATCACAACCTCTCATTTAATACTGGAAAAATGAATGAGTGAATGAAATTGTTTTGGGAAGATGTGAACATATATTATAATTCAACATACATAACCATTAAAAATTTAGAAGTATTAGTAAAAGCTCTAGAAACAAATGCTATTGCAGTTTACATTTCTGAACAATTAACAGAACCTGGAAGACTCATCAGAGAAGGCAATGGTACCCCACTCCAGTACTCTTGCCTGGAAAATCCCATGGATGGAGGAGCCTGGTAGGCTGCAGTCCATGGGGTTGCTAAGAGTTGGACATGACTGAGCAACTTCACTTTCACTTTTCACTTTCATGCATTGGAGAAGGTAATGGCAACCCACTCCAGTGTTCTTGCCTGGAGAATCCCAGGGACAGCAGAGCCTGGTGGGCTGCCGTCTATGGGGTCGCACAGAGTCGGACACGACTGAAGCCACTTAGCAGCAGCAGCAGGAAGACTCATCTCCACTCTTTCTGAGAAGCCTGAGATACAAAGTTTCTTGGTTCTCACCTCCACTGTTCTATAGAATCCAACTGTGGGCAAGCCTAGCTAAGAAGGAAGATACACTTCAGAATGGTACTCTCTCCCTCTCAGCACTTAATCAGGAAGATATTGAGTGCCTGTTGCTGATGTTTGCCCTCCTCATAATTTCCCTTGTAACATACCCAGTCCTTCAGTAATACAGTCATTTGGCCCCACTGTGTTGGTGTTATGGTCTTGAAGGATCTAGATGACAAGGAAGGTGACCTCCACCTCTCCACTAACACCCAAGGTCAACAAGTTGTACCCAAGAGAGGAGGAGTTGTAGATGTGGTCAGCATCACTATGAGTGGAGGTCCCAGAGATACTGGTACATGTGCAAATCAAAAGCAACCAAGGACCAACATCTGCATTTCCCCACCATAGTCTATAGTGAGCCAAACTACAAAACAGGGGCTTGAGGAGCGTGGGAAGAGGTATTTAACTGCAGTCTTATTGGTGAGGAAACTGTGACCTGACAGGTCATGAATTACCCAGGTTTAACCATTAGTTACAGAGAAAGGTCTAAAACTCTAATAGTAATAATTCTTCCCACTATGTGGTGCTTTACTTTTTCTTGATTGACAATGAGTATTGCAAAGCTTATTTTCAATGAATTCATTTGAACAATAAAAAGAAGAAACTATATTTCAGAATATGATAGATGAATACCTGCATTTGGCAAGGCATTCTCTTCCCAGAGGCTTCATTTGGTTATCATTTCAAAGATTCTTCATGTGGCTTTCTGGTACGTCTACTACATTTTTGTGCTTCATCTCTTACCCACCTCAACCACACCCCCCAAATGGTTTTGCAAATTGTCCAGCAGCTGTTATAATCAGGCACTGCATAATTTTGTAGAAATTCTGATAGTCACTCTTATCTTTAAAGTCAAAGTAAAATATTATTTTCTCACCTTCCACAATTAATGCTTTAAGAGGCAAGCTGTGAGTGAAGGCACTTTCTATTTGGCCAGTAAATATTTGGTATCTTGAGTTGAATTTTGAGATCTCCTCAGCAAAATTAGCAGTATCTGGTAGACTGGTTCTCTTCGTTGGGGAACTGTGCTTTAAAGTTGTATGAGTGACGAGTGAAATGGTTCTGACCTCCACGCTGCATGAGACAGACTGAACTCAGATTGATGGGATATATGCTTGCACTTTAGTGTTCGAGGCAGCTTGTGAGCTCTTGGTCTCAGGGAGCCTAGTTACTTATTTTCTATGACAATTCATAATTTCTTTGTCCCTAAACACATTCATATCCAGTGTCCTGCAACACTTCCCTTTTCTGTTATTTGTACTTTTGCATTATTTGTCATTTTTTTACCCCCTGAGTCCTTGCTTTAAACTCATTCTTTTCATAATTTTTGAACAAATTACTTATGTAAAGTGAACTTTGTTTTAATTTATAGTTAACTTGGCAGACTGTATTTTTACATGGATATAACAAATGTGGAAGCTTTCCCATAGGGGTGCATTATATATTTCTTTTTAGAAGACAAACTAATCCACTGAAATAAAATTTTTCACAGCATAACAGTGAGAACAGTAGCTGTCTAATTAAATCTCCCCCTAGGTGACAGATATCAGATGAAAACATTGAGGTTGGTTCCAGATAACATCTAGTCCACTCTTTCTCTAATTTTCATTTCTCTTACTTTAAACAAAGAGGGAAGTGGGAGCACTTATTTGTGGAAGTTTAAAGAGAGCTGTAAAAGTGGCCACTAGTAACAAATGAAATATACTCCATAGAATGAAGTAGAATGTATAGAAACAGCAAGTGCCTGCTGTTTCAATATTCAAATATGTTAATAGACTGAAACCAAGCAAAAATATATTGAGTTGGCCAAAAAGTTCCTTCCATGTTTTAGTAAAAGACACATTTTTCATTTTCATAAAGAACTTTATTGAACAATGCATTGTCCATTTTATTCCACTATCTTCTGCCATTTTTAAGGCAACTTCATAATTCCATCTTTCCAAAATTTATCTTTTTGAATAAAGAACTCTTCTAGGGCTTTTACAGTCTTCCAGGTAATTGGCGGGTTTTTTTTTTTTTTTCCATAGAGACTGTTGTAAATCTGAAATAAACGAAAATTGGAAGGTGCAATACCAGCTTTCCATGGGGCACTGGTGGTAAAGAACCCACTTCCCGTACTGGAGACATAAGAGACAAGGGTTTGATCCCTGGGTCAGGAAGATACCCTGGAGGGTGCGGCAACCCACTCTGGTATTCTTGCCGCCTGGGAAGTCTGGTGAATATGGCAGATGAATCAGAACTTCCCAGCCAAGCTGCATAGTGTTACCTGGTCATCAAAGAAACATGCCGTCCTGAGTTATCCTGATGGAAGATGATGTGTTTTCTGTTGATCAATTCTGGTCACTTTTTCATCATTTGCTGCTGTCAGTGGGTCTAACTGGGAGCATTCCTTGTTGGAATTAATCATTTGGTTTTCCAGAAGGAGCTCCAGTAGAGGACTCCCTTCCAATCCCACCATATACACATCATCTTCTCGGGATGAAGATCTGCCTTCAGTGTGGTTGAATGGTGATTTATTTTACTTGCCCAATGATTTCTTCTGTTCCACATTATTGTACAGTATCCATTTCTCATCACCTATCACAATTTTTTTAAAAAACAACATTTTTGTTACCTTTAAGTACAGAATTGCATGCAGAAATGCAGTTAAGGTTTTTTGTTTGTTTGTTTTGTTTTTTGCTTAACTTATGTGGAATCCAAACATCAAAGCAATGAACATAACCAAGCTGGTGCAAATGATTTTCAGTGCTTATTTGGACATTTTGAGTATGTTGGCTATCTCCTGCATACTATAGCAATCTTCTTCAGGCTAAGTCTCTTCAATCCTGTCTGACTCTTTGCGACCCTAGGGGACTGTAGCCAGCCAGGTTCCTCTGTCCATGGGGATTCTTAGGCAAGAATGCTGGAGTGGGTTGCCATGCCCTCCTCCAGCGGATCTTCCTGACCCAGGGATCAAACCCATGTCTCTTACATCTCTAGTATGGGAGGCGGGTTCTTTATCACTAGCTCCACCTGGGAAGCTAATATAGTATTGATTATTCTCAGTGTCTTGATTTGATCCCTGTCAACTTCAGCTGGTCTATCTGACAATGGAGCATCATCCAGTGAGAAATCTCCAGCATGAAACTTCTCAAACCACTTTTGACGAGTTCAATCAGTCACAGCACCTTCTCCATACACTACTCTGATCTATTTTTGTGTTTCAGTTTTGCTTTTACCTTTCTTGAATTAATAAAGCATTTTGCTGTTCAGTTGCTAAGTCGTGTCCAACTGCAATCCCATTGACTGCAGTACACCAGTCCTTCACTATCTCTGAGTTTGCTCAACTCTTGTCCATTGAGTCAGTGATGCTATCTAACCATCTCATCCTCTGCGGCCCTCATTTCCTTCTGCTGTCAATGTTTCCTAGCATCAGGGTCTTTTCCAATGAGTCAGATCTTTGTATCAAGTGACCAAAGTATTGGAGCTTCAGCATCAGTCCTTCAAATAGATATTCAGAGTTGATTTCCTTGCAGGCCAGGGAACTCGCAAGAGTCTTCTCTAGCACGACAATTCAAAAGCATCAATTCTTCAGTGTTCTAAAAAGCATCAATTCTTCAGTGTTCAGCCTTCTTTATGGTGCAACTCTTACATCTGTACATGATTGCTGTTAAAAGCTGTAGCTTGACTATTTGGACCTTTGTTGGCAAAGTGATGTCTCTCCTTATTAATGCACTGTCTAGGTTTGTCAGAGCTTTTTTTCCAAGGGGCAGGTGTCTTTTAATTACATGGCTGCACTCACTGTCCACAGTGATTTTGGAACCCAACAAATTAAAATCTGTCACTGTCACTGTTTTTTACTTTTTATGCCATGAAGTGATGGGGCCAGATGCCATGATTTTAGTTTTTTGACTGTGGAGTTTTCATTCTCCTATTTCACTTTCATCAGGAAGCTCTTTAGTTCCTCTTCACTTTCTGCCATAAGGGTGGTGTCATCTGCATATCTGAGGTTATTGATATTTCTCCCGGCAATCTTGATTCCAGCTTGTGCTTCTTTCAGCCCAGCATTTCTCATGATGTACTCTGAATATAAGTTAAATGAACAGGGTGACAATATATAGCCTTGTACTCCTTTTCCAATCTGAAACCAGTCAGTTGTTCCCATGTGAGTTTTTAATTGTTACTTCTTGATATGCATACAGGTTTCTCAGGAGAAATGCTAAAAATGTTGCTTTTTTTCCCATCTTCAATATTAAAATAGCTACACAAAAATTCACCAGTTTTGATAAATATTTTACTTAAATGCATGCTGATATGACAGCTGTCACCATACAGTCCAATTAAATTGATTTGAATGATGTTAAAGACAAGCACTACTAGATCTACCTGATGGAAAAACTGAACAAATGTTTTGGCCAAACAAATATATACCCTTCTCTGTACTGAGAGGAAAATGTTTATAAGTCAGGATCATCTTGGGAGAATATGCTTATAAACATGGACCATACCCACACTTTTTCCAAGAAATTAAGTCAGGATATATCTTAACTCTCCCTCTATCTTGCCTGTGATCTATTCTTACCACTTCACTGCTACCACCTTGAACGGAAATACTATGAACTCACACCAGTTACATCAGTGGCCTAATTTCCTTGCTTCTACGCCTCGCCCTTCATAGTGTTTTACCAAATCAGCACTTATGAAGGTTACCCTTTAAAAAAAGGGTCAAATCTTACCCATCTTCAGCTCAAATTGGCAGATCCTATAGCTCAGAGTCTAAGCCTTATAATAGCCTAAAAAGCCTTACTAGACATAGAACCTGGTGTTCTGATGACCCATTGCTGTGTGACGTCACCCCACAGTGATCATTTTATTCTTTCACATGGTTCTGGGGTTGACTTGGCTCAGCTAGGTGGTTATTTCTTAGTTTCTTTCATGGTGGTGGGGACTGGAATCATTGACAGGCTTTCCCAGTTACAAGTCTGACAACTAATCCTGGTTGTAGGTGGTCTGTTAGCTGGAACCTACATGCAGTCCCTTCACTCAGCCTGCACATCTCACAGTTCTGAGAGCAAGCTTCCCAAGGAACAGTAAGAGAAGGTACCAGTTTCATAAGGTCTGGACCTAGAAGTCAGCACAGCATAACTCCACCCACATTGCCAGTCAGTCACCAGCCTCCGTCCAAGAGGATGAGACCTATAGGCCCCAGCTCTTGATGAGGGGCCTGTCAAAGCATTTGGTAATTAGGCTTTGAAACCACCAAAGCTGGCAGCCTCTTCTCCTTGCTCACTCAAATCTAAATCTACTCATTCCCTTTTGGTCTTAAACATGCTAGTCAGGCCCCTTCCTTTTGAGGCATTTGCACCACTGTACCACCAACCCTCACTTTCTGCCACAACCACACATGCAATGTCTAAATACCATAGTGTTCCTGAAAGGTAACTCTAAAAGATCCCATTTGAAACTATGCTATTTTTTTTTAATACTAAGTTATTTGTTTCTTAAAGAAGCTTTCTTTACCTTCCTTTGGTATACTTCATGAACCAAGTCATTACTGAATATAGAGAGAGTTGAAAGCTGATTAACCATTTCTATTTGTAATAATGACTTAAAGAGTACAAAAATAACCTGGATTCAACAAAAGATTAAATTATGTTTGGTATCATGTAGTTAGTAAAGCAAGGGATTAAGTTTAATAAGATTTTCAATTATAAATATTGATATAAAAAGAAAATTCTGGTTAATTTAGGGTTAACCAGAAAACAATTTAAAATATGTCTTTTCTGAGACTTAGTTCAGGGTTGTACTGAAATAACACATAAAGCTGTATCACAATTGATGGAAGTTGTACCTGGTGTCTGTCTTATTCATACTTGAGTATTATGTTCAAGGTTGGTTTTTTTCTTTTTCTGGAAAGTGATGTGATAGTTTGTTCAAAGATACATTTTTATCTTTGCTGTCTTAGGCATTGACAATAAAAAAAAAAAACTATAAATGAGTGAACATTCTCAGACTTTTAACAATGTAGTTTAAGTACATGCTTGGTAAAGAAATATAAAACATGGGAGAGTAACATAGTGTTACAAAAATGTCCTTTGATGAATGATGAAGGAGGAAGGGCTACAAAAGCATAACTATCCTATGTCATTCCTCATGTCCAATTAACCACTAAATACTGTCTGTCCAATCTCTCAGATCTGTCCTCTCCACCTGGGGAACCAGCATCTTGAATTATGGCATCATCATTTCACAGTCCACTGTGGTAACAATTTCCTAAATGGTTTCCAAGATTCCTATCTTGCCCCCTTAAGTTCACTTTTCACATTGTCACCAGGGTAATATTTCTTTACACCACATTATGTAGCGACACAATCGTTTTCTCAAAACCCTTCAATAGCTCTCTATTGGCCGAAGGGAAAGGAAAGTTTAAATTCCAGTGTGACATGTAGGTTCTTTTATGGCCTCTCTCCTGCTTCCCTCTTCAACTCCCTCTCTTCCCTCCTTCCTACACTGGCCACTCAAAATCCACTCCATCTAAAGCACTAGCAGTTTCCTGAAAGAGCCCAGCTTTTCTTGCCTTCAAGCCTTTGTATTTGTTATTCTTTCTGTAAAACACCTCTTCACTCTTCTTTCTTTCCTTTGGGAATGTGTAAAGGTGTTAGCATCTGCCTATTATCTAGTCCTCTCTATACGCATGAATTGGGAGTAGTGAATACAGAAAATTATGAATCAGATGCTTCCAGACAACATAGCATCAAGGTCAGGCAGAACTGATCAGCATGAGTGGGCACACTCAGTACCCGGATCCAACAGTACGTTGCAATAGACATTGAGCTTTGGCTAGGCTGAGGCTGGACACACACCCCTTGCTCTTAAGTGGAGTATAAACGAATGTGTGTTTTCTCTGGCTTATTGCTAGTAAAGGACAAGTGTACTTGTGGCCCTAGGAAATTCTTCTGTCTACACTGGACTTGGTGCTTGTGGACCCAGGACCTTATAATAAGAAACTACTTAATCATAGTCAAAGCTGAGGGTTAGTATTCACCTGCTCCTGGAAGAGGTGCAGGTGAATACTCAACCCACTTCCTCTGGCCTTTCCTTCCCAGCTTAGGTCAGTGCCCTCCTTTGCGCCCATGGCAGCCTGTGCTAATCTCTAGGAGCACACTGTCAGCCTATCTTGTGAATTTCTATTTATTTATTTTTACTTCCTCTACCCATCTGTATGTTCTTTAAATAAAAATACAAATAATTAACACCTAACACAGCGCTTGACACATAGTAGACTCTGAATTAATAAAGTGAATGATGTCCTAAGACTTCGAAAGACACCAGAGTCTGAGACTATCACTGCTGTCTTTGTCGTCGTTGTTCAGTAGCGCAGTTGTGTCAGACTCTTGGCAACCCCACAGATTGCAGCATGCCAGGCTTCCCTGTCCTTCACCATCTCCCATAGCTTGCTCAAACTCATGTCCATTGAGTCGGTGATGCCATCCAACCATCTTGTCTTCTGTCATCCCCTTCTCCTCCTGCCTTCAATCCTTCCCAGCATCAAGGTCTTTTCCAATAAGGCTGCTCTTCTCATCAGGTGGCCAAAGTATCAAAGCTTCAGCTTCAGTATCAGTCCATCCAATGAATATTCAGGATTGATTTCCTTTAGGATTGACTGGTTTGATCTCCTATAACTATGGTACATTTATCTTCAAATTCTAGGATGGAAGAAAAAGACAAGTAGAAGATAAGACTTCCCTGGATAAGAATGCTTTAGCTTACTTGGTGAGAACCTGTGATTCCAAAATATAATGGCATTATATTATAGCATGGCAGTCAGAGTCTATATCCTTGCATTATTCCCAGTCTTAAAGGAAAAGTGAATATTTTATCACTTAGTACGGTGTTGGGTGTACGAGGCTTTTCATACATAGATCAGGCCTTGGAAGCCTCTTTTTATTCCTCACTTACTGAAAGTTCTTTTTAAAATGAGTGCTAAATTTCATCAAATGCCTGTTCTGATCCTATTGAGGTTAATTTATATTTTCTTCATAATATGGTAATTAAGTTGGTAAAAATGTTAATGCTGAACTGAGAATTTCTGAAAAACTTTGCTTGATCATGATGGATTATCCTTTTTATGTATTGCATAATTTGATTCACTATATTCTGTTAAGGATTTTGTATCTGTGTTCATAAGTATCAGATTCAAGTTTTATTGACATTGACTCAAGTTCACTAAATCTTCCTCCATCTTGCTCAGACCATATTAGCCCATCAAATAAATTATCTGTGATATATATCATATTTTTTATCCATAGAAACTCCAATCTTGGTTCTTCCTATAGTTTCCACCTCTCTCCTGTTGTCCCCTTAAGTTACTAATCTTTCCCCTAGAACATTCTACATTATTTCTCAGTTATTCTGTCATATCTGAAAATTCCAACATCTGAGCCATCTCTGAGTTTGATTTTATTGACTCTTTCCTCTTTTGACTATATGTATTTTTTAACTTCTTTATGTGTCTTAAGTTTTTATCATAAAATATTAAGAAAGTATGTTATTAAATAAATATATTTTCCACATAGAAAAATCTGTGTGTTGGGAAAGGCAGTCTCATGTTCAGTCTTTTGACTCCCACTCAACCTCATAGGAATGGACCTTGGGCCTGGAACACTTCCTTAACCAAGAGAAAGGGAGCCACCTACACGGTAGGTGGTATATAAATTGGCGCAGTCATTATGGAAAACAGTATGGAGATTTCTCACAAAACTAAAATAGAACTAGCATATGATCTAGCAATGCCACTTGTGGGTATATGTCTGAAAAAACATAAACACTAATTGAAAAAGATACATGCAGCCCAATGTGCATAACAGCATTATTTACAACTGTCAAAATATAGAAGAAACCTGTGTCCATCAGCAGGTGAATGGATAGAGAAAATGTGGTACACACACACACAATGGAATACTACTCAGCCATAACTCCCTGAAGAAGGTAATGGCAACCCACTCCAGTATTCTCCCCTGGAGAATTCCATAGACAGAGGAGCCTGGCAGGCTACAGTCCATGGGTCACAAAGAGTCAGACACCACTGAGCAAATAACACACACACACATAAACAGAAATGAAATGTTGCAATTCACAGCAACATGGACGGACTTGGAGGACATTATGCTAAGTAAAATAAGTCAGAGAAAGGCAAATACTATACGTTATCCCTTATATGTGGAATCTAAAAAATATAGCAAACTAGTGAATTAAACAGAAAAAGAAACAGACTCATCGCTGTGCCAAACACTGCAGATAAGAGTCCAGATGCCCCTGCCTATTTCATCTTGTTATCAGAGTTTCCAGGGAAAACAAAGCATCAAGCAATAGATAAAATGATGTTTTACTTACACAGAGATGGACAAAGCGTGATCAGCTTCTATGCTGCTGCTGCTAAGTCGCTTCAGTCGTGTCTGACTCTGTGCGACCCCATAGACGTCAGCCCACCAGGCTCCTCTCTCTGTCCCTGGGATTCTCCAGGCAAGAATACTGGAGTGGGTTGCCATTTCCTTCTCCAATGCATACATACGTGCTAAGTTGCTTCAGTCGTGTCTGACTCTGAGAGCCCCTGGACAGCAGCCCACCAGGCTCCTCTGTCCACGGAATTCTTTAGGCAAGAGTAGTGGGTGCTGATTCCTCATGGCCCGCAGGTCTCTCTTGGCAGCCAATGCAGGGGAGAGAACAAAGGAGTGGTTACAACTGGTGAGAAGGGAAGAGGGAGGGGCAATATAGGAGTAAGGGACAATAAAAATGGTTATTATGGGATTCTATGAAATCATGTGTGTGTGAAATTTTTGAAAACTGTAAAGCATTATAGAAATTAAAGAATCTTTCATTCAATTTAAAAAAATTAAGAGTTTACACAGCCTGTGTCACGCTTAGTGTGTAGAAGTAACCTTTCCCTGTTTCATGTTCAGTGGGTTCTCTGTGGTTCTGTTTGAATCTGTGCCGTTAGGGCCCTTGACCAACCCTGCCACTATGTCTGCCTTTTACAGGAATGGCACGGGGCCCTTCCACTGCAGCATGAGGCTGTACATAGGAGAACTCCCCTGCATTGACTGCCGAGAGAACCCTGCAGGCCATGAGGAATCAGCACCCACTACAGAAGCTGATCACGCTTTGTCCATCTCTGTGTAAGTAGAGCATCATTTTATCCATTGCTTGATGCATTGTTTTCCCTGGAAACTCTGATAACAAGATGAAGTGGGTAGAGGCGTCTGGACTCCTATCTGTGGTGTTTGGCACAGTGATGGTCTTTTCTATCCTCCATGTAGTTGAGAATTTTTCCTTGGCTTTGGGATGTGGCGTACAATGTTTTATTGGACATTATGCCTCTTCTTCTCTTAAACTGTTGGTACGAAGGCTTGAGTTAATATAATCTTTTATTTTGGTCTGAGTTTTGTTGTACTTCTAGCTAGATTCAGTTCACCACTGACTCCAATGATTTGAGGGCAAGGTCATAATCTTTCCTTCAAAATTGGAGGCTGGAAATGCATGGCATTGTTTCTGAAAAGAGCATTGCAGTTTGGGATCATACGATCTTTGGAGGATGTGATACATTTTTTAATATTGCTACTGTAGATTTTTATCCTTTAAGTGGATTCTTGTATTTTAAAAGTAAATATCTTTTTTAAAGAAGATTGTTTTTTAAATTATTTCTTCATTGGCTGTGGTTGGTGTGTGGACCACATAGGTCTTCATTGTTGTGTGGACTTTTTTGTAGTTGCTGAGAGCAGGGGCTGCTCTCTAGTTGCGATTCCCAGGCTTCTCATTGTGGTGACTTCTCTTTGTGCAGAGCGTGGGCTCTAGGGTGCGTGGGCTTCAGTAGTTGTAGCGCATGAGCTCCGTAGCAGCTCCCGGGCACTGGAGCACGGGCTCAATAGTTGTGGGGCACGGGCTTAGTTGCTCCACAGCATGTGGGATCTTTCTGGATCAGGGATGGTACTCATGCCTCCTGCATGAGCAGGTGGATTCTCTACCACTGAGCCACCAGGGAAGCCCCGAAAAATAAATACCTTTGAAGCAACTCAGTCAAATAAAATTTATGTGACCAAAAGGGTAAAATGTCGTTATGATTACAGTAAGATAGTGTGGCCACCAGGGGAAAATGTCAGTTTCTTGGAGTGTCTTATGCTCTGTCCCAAAGTCAGGTTCATAGCAGATTTCAAGCAATGACAGTCTTTTTGGACTAGGGGTACTGCTCAAAGCACTACTTTGTAAAGGGCAATGTGTCTGACTCATTAATTTGTTCTGGCCTAGTGCTTCTCAGAATGTAGTGTGTGTGCAAATCACCTGGATGTTATTAAAGGTTCTAATTCACTAGGTCTGAGATATAGCCTGTGATTCAGCATTTCTACTCAGCTCCCGAGTAATGTCAACCCTTGGATCACATCTTGAGTGGCAAAGGTTGTGTCTCTGGTCCTAAAGTCAAAATGCCTGACACCCCACCCATGCTAGCCAGCTTCCAACAGGGCTTCCACTGATCTGTGCCTCCTGGTATTAAACTTTGTGTGGCCCTCTCCTTTGTGTGTGTCACCAATTAAATATGACAGAATAAATGGTATGTCACTTCCAAAAGGCCCTCTTTCTTGGTTTCTCCATTTCTATCTGAGATTCCTCACTTTGGTAGATGCTGGCTTCCACATCACAAACATCCCTCTGGGGAGGCTGACCTGGTGAGGCACTGGGATCTAAAGCCAACTAACATTGCAGAACCAAGTGAGATTCCAGGTGGATCCTCCAATCCTACTTAAGCCTCAGATGACTATAACCTCAAACACCAGTTTGACTAAAACCTCATAAGAGAAGCTGAGCTAAAACAACCCAATTAAGCTATTTCTGGATTCTTTGATCCTCCTAAACTGTTAAATAATAAAAGTTTACTATTTTAATTGTGTGTGTGGGAAGCACTTTCTTATGGAGCAAGAGAAAAGTAATAGAAGTTGTTAACTTCTCTGTTATTAAACACAATGGTATCAGTGGATTTTAGACACTAGATCAGAACTTTTTACTTTGAGTACTTTAGTTGGTTAAATTGTGTCAATTCTCTACCAACACCTGTATATTGATTTCCTAACCCTGGGTCCCTGTGAATGTGACCTTATTTGGAAATAGGATTTTTACAGATGTAATCAAGTTATAATAAGATCATTCTGGATAGCTGGGGCCCTAAATCCAGTGACTGGTATCCTTATAAGGAGAAATATGGAGACACAGACACAAAGGGAGGAAGACCATGTGGCAGCAGAGAATGGAGCAATGCAGCTGCAAGCCCAGAAATAATAAAGATTGCAGCAACCTCAGGAGCTAAAATGAGGCAAGGAAGGATTCTTCTTTTCAGGGCTTTCACAGAGAACATGGTTCTGCTGACACCTTGGTTTTAGATGTCAAGCCTCCTAAACTGTGAGGGAATACATTTCCGTTGTATTAAGCCACCCAGTTTATGATACATTTTTATGGCAGCTCTAGGAAACTAATAAAAGTGCCCATTAGAGTGATCTGTGAAAACTCTAAAAATATACATGCCAGGTTCCCACTCTTATCCATCCAGTGAATAAGAATCTCAAATTCCTATTCATACCTACCTGGGGTTCAAGTATATATGCTTTCGCTCCAGCGCTTATTATAATGAATATTCAAGCTTGCAAATCACTACAGTAGATGGTTTTGAAGTCCTAACTTTAAAATTCAATGACTTCAAGTCCTAGGAGGACTATTTTAAAAGAAAAAATTATGTATTAATGTATAGTCTACTTTGATTATTCATGCAAACACATGAAAGGCATTTGCAATCATCTGCACAGGTATATGTATAAACATAATTAATTTTTTGTATGTAAGGCATTCTAGGTATTGAGTTGTTAACATTAAGTTTTTTGTTCTGGAGTTAACTTTTTAAAATTTAGAGACAACTACATTTAAATATTTAAAGATTTATAATTATCCCAAATAAGAACAGCATATGGTTTTGCTTCTAAAAGTGTTCCACAAAGAATAACTGCCTGCATTTTGCTGATTTTTTGCATTGTGTGATAAAGTGAAAAATTATCAGGATCTGGGTCTTCAGTTTCTGTTCAAATAATTACTGAAAAATCGAACAGATGCTGGATATAAATAAATTTTGTAAATGCAGATAGAGATCTTCCATGGGTTCCAGACACCATTCATAGAGATGTAGAGATATATTTATGATGGCCTCAGTGAAACAGTTATTTTGTACTTTTCCAGGTCAGTGCAGTGAGGTGAATCTCTCTTCCAAAAGACCCATAGCAACATGGAGCCGGAATGTCACAGTTTTATCTGCCAGCAGGAGGGCAAACAAGCTCTTGATTCCCACACAACCAGAGCCTTGGCAGGCAGTCATAAATTACTTCCAGCATAATACTGCTCTTCTTTTTCTGTTCTCTATCGGCAGTACCCAAAGCACAGGAAGCAAAATTTCCCTACTAAAAATAGAGATGCTAAAATTTGTTTCTAGGACTTACAAAAGAGATGACGTGGATAGAATGTGACCACACAGATTTCAGGACACTGCTGAGGGCTTGGTGAGAAAGGCTGCCACTTCACTGCATCATCGTTTACCAATGAGAAGGATTAGGTTAGTAGCAAGTGCCATTCTTGGGAAATTAAATTTAGAACTGCTATCACTGCCACACTCGGAGTAATTATGGATAAATAAGACGAGTACATACAGAACAGTTGAAAATATAGGATTGTGTTTCTAACAACAGACACTTAGGAGAGGGCAACTTTGGATTTATGATGATTTCTGCATATTCAGGCAGAAGGAGCCAGCATGCAGCAGAAGATGTGATTCACATGTGGGCTTCAATTAAGGCTATCAAAGAGCAACAAGGGAACAAGATATGTGTGTAGGAAGGAAATTAGAACCTACTCTTAACATTCCTTAATTGCCAACCTTTATCAGTAGCAGATGGTAGGTGAGCTGGAATTTGGGAGAATAGCTACCTTTCCGGCATTATCTCTAATTAAGAAGGTTTTCCCAATTATCAGGACAAACTTTGAAATCATTGTATTTTTCCCAGATCCATATTAACTCAGAAGGTATAATGAAGTCTGTTCCTCTTCTGTCTATCATCTCTTCCAGCTGCTTCCATCTGTTCTAAGGTGAAGAGATGAACTTTTCAATGATTCTAGTCAGGCTGCAGACTCAGGGGCCCACAGTAACTCAGGAATGTTACTTCTCATTGGATAACTTTTAGGGGAGAACCATCCTGATGGCACCATTGAGACAGACCTGGGAGGGTGTAAAATGTGCTCTAATAAGTCAGACCACCATAATGTGACAGCATGGGAATTTGATACAAAACAACAGTGAAACAAAACATTGCTACTTAGCATCAAGCTTGAACACAATGCTGTTCTGGAAGAATAAATCATCCCAGGCCAATAAAAGACCAGTGCAGACCAGCTGAAAACATTTGTGTACCTCTTCACAAATACTATTCTTGGAAGACTCTAAGACAATAATTCTGCTTAAAGGCCTTTTTATTTAACATATCTAATAGGTGTATATGTTAAATGCCTCTGACAAATGTCCCTGATACAGCATGATCACTTTGACAGCATCTATTTTATAAAACATTTGTCAGAAACTCTATGGCAATAATGCTCACCATATGATCCTCAAACCTATAGCAGCAGCATCACTTGGGAAGTTATTAGTAATGAGGATACTCAGGCCTTGTCCAAGAGCCACTGAAACAGTAACTTTTGGAGTAAAGCTCAGAAATCTGTTAACAAGCCCTCCTGTGTGTCCAACGGAAACTTGTTTGAAGCTGTAATAGGGATAGATACCAGGTGCTGAGTGATAGCTGCATACCACACTTGATACTTCATAAGCATATGTCAGCCATCACAAAAACCATTTGAATTGTTTTTTATCACTATTCACACTGTATAAGTCAAGAAGCAAAGGCTTATCAAGGTAAAGTAACTTGGCCAAAGTTGCAGAACTAACAAGTGGGTGATAGATGTCTAACCACATTCTGACCAGTCTAAAGCTCATACTCTGAACCACTGAAGAATAGTCAAGCATAAATGGAAAAGATAACTTCTCCAGTACTGCATAAAGATACACAGTAGGCACTACACAAAAGTCAACTCTAGGCCTCAAATAGAAAAGGCTATGCAAAACTTATCAGAAAAACAAGGCTTGGGGAGTCAGTAATTGCCCCAATGGCGAGAAAAAATGACCTCCCTTATGGATATAAAAACTCTTGTATTGTGGAATACAATTACTTTACTCCAATTTAATGCATGATTTAAGGTTATCTTAATAAGTATTTTCAAAAATTTCAATTGGGAAGCAACTGATATGAAACATGAATAATATAAGTAATAGTTTTGGAAATTGTGGCAAGTACTCAGCTTCCATTTCCTATAAAAACCATAGGAAGATTACATACAGTCTAGTTTCATTCAGGACCATCTTTAACACATTGTATTTCAGTGTTAATCATTCAATTAAAAAAAAGTTGATGAAAGTATGTAAAAACCAATGCAGTATTTGTTTTTTGGATTTTTGCCAAGGATACGTTGAGTATATTATTCAGCAGCCCATAAGGACCCACATTAAATAAAACTTTCACAACTTTCTCATAAAAATGATTCATGATGAGTCATTAGTTCTGCAAGATTTTAGTGAGTGTTCTTGAACACTCACTAAACATTGTTCCAATGTTGAGCAGGTTTGCAAACACTAGATTACACCCATGCAATATCTTCATTGCACATCCGAAGCCTTCAGCATACTAATATGCTTTGTGAATTTCCAAAGAAGTTATACCATGGTTAAAGTTCCCCTATTCATTAAGCCACAGAATCTTTTTCGGGTGATTATTCTGAGAGATTGTAGTTCTCTGGAATAAGTGCAAAGACATCTTTCTATAATTAAATACCAAGAGGAATGTCTTCCCTGAGGTATCATTATGCTCCATTTTTGCCCTACATTCTGGAACTCAGAATCAAGCCAGATACTCAGTTGTACAAAATGATCGCATAATGTAGAGGAAGAATTAACTCCAAAGCCTGTCTACCAGGACTTGGTTTCCAGTTCTACCTCTCCTTAGTTCTTTGACTCTAACAAGGTACTTAAACTCTCTATGTCTCAGTTCCCTCAGCTGGAAAATGTTACTTTTTTAAAATAAGAGCAACCTCTTTGGGGTTTTTTAAATATTAAAATTTGCAAAGGACTTAGAGTACCTGACATATGGTTAAAACCACATAAGCATTTGTTAAGTAGCAATTAAACTAGCTCTCTCATGGCTAATATTATTGCTTTTTCTTTTGATCCAGCTCTTGCTTGTTAGCATCTATTTCTCTTTTACTAATTTTAAGGTACCCAAGTCACTTGTGGGTGGTATGCTTTTTTGGAATCATATAAATCATATAATGTCACGGTTCAAAATGAAGCAGATGGGGTTCAAAAAAGAAAACTTTTAAAATAAGCGTGATCAGTCAGTGCTTCTGAGAACAGTTCATGGAAATAAGTTCTATGTCAGCTCATCACAAATATAGTTAATGGAGACTTTCCAGAGGATCTGGTCGGTCATGGGTAGGTGCCAGCTTTGTGACACTCCTCCAGTCTTAATATCATCTAACTAACTCCTCGTGCTCTGATCTCAGTTTCCCAAGAAAACTTTCCTACTGGGATAAATAGCTATTTGGGGAATTTTCTATTCTTCTTAACAAATTTTGATTTATCTTTTGTTCTTTTCTGATTTTTGATGGTGTGCTTTAATTCACTAGGGTTTAGAAACCTTGAGTGATCTGATAAAAGTGTGTTTTCACCCTGACAAAGGTAGTTAAGTAGAAGCTACAGAGGAAGCCAAAACGGAAGCAGTTCCCGTGACTGGAAACCTGGTCTTGCTTAGACTAGCAGGTCAGCTGTGCTTTCATTCCAAGGGATACACAGACTCTTGCTGCCCAGGGGCTGTGCTGCGTAAGTAGACCTGCTGATGTTATTTGAAGAAATGGAGAAAAAAGTGTTTGCAACCTGACAAAAGTACAAATGTGAGGAAATAATTAAATTAAGATGGAGACTAGGTTTAGAACCTGCTGGTGTTAATGAAGATTTATTCACTAGTGACATTTGACCAGATCTACAGGGTGGATTCTTAGGTTTCATTAGTTAAAGACATAAAGCAGTCTGTCTGATTAAAAGGGGAACAACGGTAGGGAGCACCCATAAATTACTATAGCACAATTAGGTGCAGGCAGTTTAGTGAGTGTTTATTACTAGTACAAAGGAAGATTTTCCAATTAGATTAAAAGGTTTTGAAAACAACAATTATAGTCACAGTGATTTAGACCAGTTGCCAGAATAATGCATCGTGAGAAGCTTTATTGATTAAAAGTAAACTGATAACTTATTTGTAGTGTTCATTGTTTAGCGGTAGAAGCCCTGTTGTGAACAATTTCCCTCCCAAGATCAATGAGAGGACTCAGCTAATTTCTTCTTGCTCTGAAAATTGATAAGAATATAAAGGGCAGTGCTGAAAATACCAGCATGATTTATTCGGGTTAATCATCAAGAAAGTGACATTGCATAAATCATTGGGAATTTGCTTGCCAGGCTGGGCCCTTCAGGCTGGTTTCACTGTCAAAAGTTGGACCAAAAATAAAAAAACCAAAAAGAAGCCTAGGATTTGTTCAAAGCCTTTAGCTTACTGAGCTACCATTGTAAGCTTTTGTAAAACCTGGAAATGGCAAGAAATCAAAGGGAAATTACATGGACACCGTCTGTGATAGTGACCACTAGTATTTATGACAATAATTTGTTGGGATGAAGCCTTAAGATGCTGAAGCTCATGTGTCTCTTTGTCTTGAAATATCCATGTGACTTCTAGGAGAGCTGGAAACACCCTCCACTTTGCCTGATGTCTTGGAGTAGGCATTTCATTGGCTACAAACTACCACTTTCTCAATACATGTGATTAAGTATGAAAAGAGGGAAAGGAACAAAGAGATGATAGCTGAGATTCTGGATTCTGCAGCTGCAAGCAATACTAATGCGTGCTACACGCAGACACCATGACACACATTACCGAAATTCTGCAGAAAGAATGGCATAAACATCATTTCCCTTAAAACTCTTTTTCTTTAAAAAGTAGTTCAGAAATGAACAGTGTCCCCTTTGTTTTCTTATTAAAGAATATACTGAATTTGTCTTTGATAGATTTGCCCCCTTGTGGTTCTATTCTTTCTCATTCAGTTTTTCTGACTATGACTTTCTAACTGAAGTTTTGAAGCCAGAAGCAGCAAAGGACAGAATAAGAAAACAAACTAACATTCCATCTGTTGTGACATTTAGTATTAATTTTCCTAAGAAACTGTTTATTGAATCAACTTCGTATCAGCATTAAGAACTTGAAATCTTAGTTCACATGATAGACACGCATGTCTATTTCCGTTGATTCTCGAATTCATCTGCCTTTTTAAATACCTGAACTGCTCTTCCTTGCTGCATGTGTGTGCCATTGGATGAGTTTTTCTATTTTTTGCTTTTTATCGAAGTATCCCTGGTTTGCAATATTGTGTTAATTTCTGATGTACAGTAAAGGGATTCAGTTTACACACACACACACACACATACATGTATATACTTATTCAAATTCTTTCCCATTATAGATTATTCAGTTCAGTTCAGTCACTCAGTCATGTCCGACTCTTTGCAACCCCACGAATTGCAGCACGCCAAGCCTCCCTGTCCATCACCAACTCCCGGAGTTCACCAAAACCATGTCCATCGAGTCGGTGATGCCATCCAGCCATCTCATCCTCTGTCGTCCCCTTCTCCTCCTGCCCCCAATCCCTCCCAGCATCAGAGTCTTTTCCAATGAGTCAACTCTTCGCATGAGGTGGCCAAAGTACTGGAGCTTCAGCTTTACAATCATTCCTTCCAAAGAAATCCCAGGGCTGATCTCTTTTAGAATGGACTGGTTGGATCTCCTTGCAGTCCAAGGGACTCTCAAGAGTCTTCTCCAACACCACAGTTCAAAAGCATCAATTATAAGATACTGAATATACTTCTTGTACTACACAGTAGAATCTCGTTTTCTATTTTATATATATAGTAGTTTGTATCTGCTGATCCCAAGCTCCTAATTTATATCACTTCTTTCCCCTTTATTGACCATAAGTTTGTTACCTAAGTCTTTGAATCCATTTCTCTTTTATAAATTCATTTGCATTATTGTTTAGATTCTGCATATAAATGATATGATATGGTATTTATCTTACTCTTTCTGGTTTACTTCACTTAGTATGATAATCTCTAGGTCCATCCACATTGCTGCATGGCATTATTTCATTCTTTTTTATGGCGAAGTAATATTCCATTGTGTATATAAATACACACACACACACTACATCTTTTTTAGTCATGTGTTCATGGACACTTAGGTTGCTTTCATGTCTTGGCTATTGTAACTAGTACTCTATGAATACTGGGATGCATGTATCTTTTCAAAGTATGGTTTTCTCTGGATATATACCCAGGAGTGGGATTGCTGGATCATATGGTAACTCTATTTTTAGTTTTTAAAGTAACCTTTATACTTTTTAACATAATGGCTACACCAATTTATGTTCCCACCAACAGTATAAGAATTCCCTTTCTCCACCCGTCTCCAGCACTTATGATTTGTAGACTTTTTAATGATGGCCATTCAGACCAGCCTGAGGTTATACCTCATTGTAATTTGCATTTCTCTAATAATCACTGATGTTGAACACATTTTCATGTGCCTGTTAACCATTCATATGTCTTCTTTAGAGAAATGTCTATTAAGGCTTCTGCCCATTTTTTGATTAGGTTGTTTGCCTATTTGGTATTGAGTTGTATAAGCTGTTTGTATATTTTGGAAATTAAGCCATTATTGATCACATAGTTTGCCAAAATCTTCTCTGATTCTATAGGTTGTTTTTTCATTTATTTATAGTTTCCTTTGCTGTGCAATAGCTTATTAGTTTGATTAGGTGTCATTTATTTATTTTTATTTCTTCTACCTTAGAAGACTGATCTAATAAAATATTGCTACAGTTTAAGTCAGAGAACATTTTGCTTGTGTTCTCTTCTAGGAATTTTATGGTGTCATGTCTTATATTTAAGTTTTTAAGCCATTCTGAGGTGTGTGTGTGTGTGTGTGTTTGGTGTGAGGATGTGTTCTAACTTTATTGATTTACTTGCGACTGTCCACCTTTCTCAACACCACTTGCCAAAAAGACTGTCTTTTCTTCATTTTATGCTGCTGAGCATGTAGGCCAGATTAGAAAACTGTTGCGTCTTTTCTCTTACGAACATTCACTAAAGACTTCACACAAAAAATGCTAGGACTGATAAATGAATTGAGCAAAGTAACAGGACACAAGATTAACATACATAAAGATATTGGATTTGGACAGAGATCAGGATTGGACAGAAATCAGGGATCAGTTGGAGAAATTAAATAGCCTGTATTGTTTATATA
Source organism: Bos javanicus (assembly GCF_032452875.1). Taxonomy (NCBI): domain Eukaryota; kingdom Metazoa; phylum Chordata; class Mammalia; order Artiodactyla; family Bovidae; genus Bos; species Bos javanicus. Next base: position 27,373,699 of record NC_083873.1, on the reverse strand, counting down.
TTAATGAAAACAATGTGGGCATCTGGCCCACAGGCTCAGCAGCTCTTGCCTCCTCCTTTGTCAAAGATTACTTGACCGTAGGGATGTGGGTTTGTTTCTAGACTCTCCATTGAGATCCACATGTCTGCTTACATGCCAATCCCATGCTGTTTTGATTTCTAAAACTTTGTAGTATCTTCTGAAGTCTGGAAAGGTTATGCCACTGGCTCTGTTCTTTTACTCAGGATTGCTCTGGCAATCCTGGGCCTTCTGTTGTTCCATCTAACTCTTAGGATTATTGTAATTCTGGGGACAATGTCATGGGTAATTTGATAGGGATCGTATTAGATCTGTAGATTGCTTTGGGTAGTATGGCCATTTTAACAATATTAATTCTTCCCATTTCTTGAATCATCTTTTATTTCCTTTATCAGTGTTTTATAGTTCTTAGCATAAAAGTCTTTCACTTCCTTGGTTAGGCTTATTCCTAAGTAATTTTTTCAGTGTTATTTTAAAAAGTGATTTTACTTTCTCTTTCTGATATTTCATTGTTAGGAGAGGGAAATGGCAACCCACTCCAGTATTCTTGCCTGGAGAATCCCTTGGACAGAGGAGCCTGACAGGTTACAGTTCATGGGATCACAAGAGTTGGACACTACTTAGCGACTACAGCACCACCACCACCATAAAGAAATCCAACAGATTTCTGTATTTTAATCTTGTATCCTGATACTTTGCTGAATTCATTTATCAGTTACAGTCTCTCTCAAACCCTGTCGATAGTATCTTTGAAATAGCACATATATCCTTACTGTTGTTTGTAGTTATAATTTTCATTTTCATTCTGTGCCATTATTCCTTCTATTCTAAACTAAAGCAATTATTGCACAAATAACTATATTACCTCTGTTTTACTCAAATCTCTGATTCTAAACTCTTTTGCAAGCTGCCATTTGCTGAGCACTTATGTCAGACACATTGGTGAAGGCATTAAACACAGATGCTCATCTAATCCTCACAGTCACCTGAAAGCTAGGAGGTGATAAGTGAATTGGCTCCTTCAACGTTTAGTCTAACTTCTTCCCAGTGTACCTTCCTGGGCTTGGAGGTGGGAAAGCTAAATGCCACCTTCCCCAGACTCATTTCCAACAAAGGTATCAGTGCATCACTCATATACATTCATGCAAAACTTGATTCAGAACTGAGAGAACTTGAGAGAGATGTGGAAATGGAGGTGTATGTTTTCTATCACAAAGTGTAGCAGAGATGTTGTGACTCTGGACTTGAGAGAAGCCATGGTGACTTGGTGACACAGCAGTGGCTTCCTGACTATGGCAGCAGCATCAATGCTGGTTCAATTCCACAGTGGCTTTGGGCATCAGTTTTAAAATTCAGCATAAAGCCTGTTTTCTTCCATCCAGTCATTGCTTCTAAAGGTCATTTACTGTTCTGTGGTAACTCTCTCCATGCATAAACAAATAGCTGAGAAAAGAAAAGAAGCTAAAGGCAAAGGGAAAAGGAAAGATATACCCGTCAGAATGTAGAGTTCCAAGCAAGGAAAGATAAGAAAGCCTTCCTCAGTGATCAATGCAAAGAAATAGAGGAAAACAATAGAATGGGAGAGACTAGAGATCGCGTCAAGAAAATTAGAGATACCAAAGGCATATTTCCTGCAAAGATGGGCAAATAAAGGAAGGAAACAGTATGGACCTAACTGAAGCAGAATATATTAAGAAAAGGCAGCAAGAATACACAGAAGAACCATACAAAACAGATCTTAATGACCCAGATAACCACAATGGTGTGATCACTCACCTAGAGCCAGACATCCTGGAATGCGAAGTCAGGTGGGCCTTTTGAAGCATCACTATGATCAAAGCCTATTGGATGTGATGGAATTCCAGTTGAGCTATTTCAAAAGACGATGCTGTGAAAATGCTGCACTCAATATGCCAGCAAATTTGGAAAACTCAGCAGTGGCCACAGGACTGGAAAAGGTCAGTTTTCATTCCAACCCCTAAGAAAGGCAATGCCAAAGAATGTTCAAACTACCACAAAACTGCACTCATCTCACATGATAGCAAAGTAATGCTCAAAATTCTCCAAGCCAGGCTTAAACAGTACATGAACTGAGAACTTTCAGATATACAACTGGATTTAGAAAAGGCAGACGAATCAGAAATCAAATTGTCAACATCCGCTGGATCATAGAAAAAGCAAGAGTTCCAGAAGAATATCTATTTCTGCTTTATTGACTATGCCAAATCTTTTAACTGTGTAGACCACAACAAACTGTGGAACATTCTTAAAGTGATGGGAATACCAGACCTTACCTGCCTCCTGAGAAAGCTGTATTCAGATCAAGAAGCAACAGTTAGAACTAGACATGGAACAACAGACTGGTTCCAAATTGGAAATGGAGTACAACAAGGCTGTATATTGTAACCATGCTTAAACAACTTATATGCAGAGTACACCAAGTGAAATGCAGGGATGGATGAAGAACAAGCTGGAATCAAGATTGCCGGGAGAAATATCAATAACCTCAGATATGCAGATAACACCACCCTTATGGCAGAAAGCAACGAGGAACTGAAGAGCCTCTTGATGAAAGTGAAAGAAGAGAGTGAAAAAGCTGGGTTAAAACTCAACATTCAAAAAACGAAGATCATGGCATCCAGTCCCATCACTTCATGGCAAGTAGATGGGGAAACAACGAAAACAGAGAGAGACTTTATTTTCTTGGGCTCCAAGTACACTGCAGATGGTGACTGCAGCCATGAAATTAAAAGACTCTTGCTTCTTGGAAGAAAAGCTATAACCATCCTAGACAGCATATTAAAAAGCAGAGATGTTACTTTGCCAACAAAGGTCCATCTAGTCAAAGCTATGGTTTTTCCTGTGGTCAGGTATGGATGTGAGAGTTGGACTATAAAGAAAGTTGAGCACCAAAGAATTGATGCTTTTGAATGGTGGTGTTGGAGAAGACTCTTGAGAGTTGCTTGGACTGCATGGAGATCAAGCCAGTCAATTCTAAAGGAAATGAACCTTGAATATTTATCAGAAATACTGATACTGAGGTGAAGCTCCAATATTGTGGCCACGTGATGTGAAGAACTGACTCATTGGAAGAAACCCTGATGCTGGGAAAGACTGAAGGCAGGAGGAGAAGGGGATAACAGAAGAGGAGATTGTTGCATGGCATCACTGACTCGATGGACATGAGTTTGAACAAGCTCCGGGAGTTGGTGATGGACAGGTTAGCCTGGTGTGCTGCAGTCCATGGGGTCGCAAAGAGTCTGACATGACTAAGCAACTGAACTGAACTGATACATAAACTGGCCGAGTGCTTGTAATAATTGCAGATGAGCTCTAAACTTATCGGCTAAATTTATTTCTACAGTCTATTTGAGATAGAGTGGCTAACTATATTTTAAATATATACAGATAATCAGTAATGATTTAGGATTTAAATCCAGGCAAAACTAAGACATTTCTTTTACCCACTATGGCATCAAGTGTGAGCACTGTTCTCTCTCTCTTCATGAACTCCTCACTGCTGAAAAGATGAAGTCCAATTACCACCAGAAACCACTAGCCTTTCCTCCTCTTTTTTTTTCCCCACCAAAGCACTCTATGCCCTAGTCATGCTGAAATTACTCCTGGCCTTCCCCTTCCATTTTGTTTTCCACTCTAATTCTTTTATCTGTAATTCTTTTCATTCACTTTACTTGGCCCAATTCTACCCATACTTTGAAGAATTTATTCCAGTGTATTGCTTAGAGAAAGCTGTAGTGCTTAATGATCCTTGCTTTTTAATTTCATATCACTTAACAATATATCACTGCTTTGATAATTGAGGATAATTCCTTATATCTTACTTATCATTACCTTTTGTAATAACTCTTTAAACTTGTGTCCATTTCATCTTTATGGCTAAGTCAGAAAGATTTTGATAAATGGGCTTCCTTTATAGTCCACTTACTCATCCTCAGTAATATAAATATCCTGGTGACCTGCTTCTTCTATTTGTATAGTAATTTTAAGATGATCATTTTCAAGCTATAACACTCACAAGGATTCCGTAAAATATGAATTTTACGGAATCCTTAAAATATGTTCTTAAAATATGAATTCCTGAGCCCATCCTCAAAAATTCTTATTCAGTAGAACTGAATAAGAATCTGTAAATTTGAAACTTTAACAACCTCCCAGATGATGCAAATGCTGCTAGTCTTGGAACTGTATGCTGGCCTTGTGATAAGAATAATGGACTTTTCTATAAAGTTTTAGAAATTCTTTTCAGAAGTACCATTTTACTTGATTCCCCACAATAGCTCTTTTAGAATTCTAGTATTATCCTATTTTAAAAATAAAAGGATATTACAAAGTATAAATGATTCTCCCTGGTCAAAATGGTAGTAAGCAGCAGAACAAGATTTGTAACACAGGTATGTCCATTAATTTTAAATTCTAATCTTTCCTTTGACATCATAATGCCACTAACTTCTCTTAAAACTTGAAAAGAATTTATAGTCAGTTATTTGTTACAAATGTTTTCCTTTCTTTCCATCTTGGAGCTCAGAAGTAAAAGTTTCCTGTCATAGGATAGATGTTTAATCCTTGGTTTTATTAATTTGATGTCAAATGAACAAATAAAACATGCTTTATACAACTCTGATCAAATGAAAACCTTTACAGAAGAAAAAGGAATCGAAAGGTAAACAGAAAGCATGTATTCATTTGCATATCAGAAAATTCTAGAAAACTGCCTATGAATCAAGACTATTTTAGTTGCAAATGACAGAAACCCAACTCAAACCACTCCAAGCAAAAAAGGGAAATGTATTGATTCACAAGTCTAGAGGACAGAGCTTCAGTTACAGTTGTATCTGAGTACTTAATACTTCTCTTTTCTTTTTCTCTTCAACGGTCAGAAATTCTTTCCTCTGATCTGGATAATTCATATGAGCTATACCTTCATGGTGGCTCACAGAGTTACCAGTAGTTCCAAGTATGGATCTTAGTACCTCATGTGCCCTGTACAAAAGAGAGAGGGTCTTTCCCCATGGCCTGGCTCATAGCTATTGGCTCTATACCTCAGCCTGATTCGTATATTCACTTGAGTGACGTTTAGTTAACAACTCATGTTTAGTTTCAACTGAGTAAATCTGAAAACCTAAATTTGCAGAAGTTTTAAGTGATTCATGAATTGGGCAGCATCTTATCTGGCAAGTACAGTGATGCTCTGAGGGGTTATACAAATTAGAAGGCTTTTATAGAAAATGGGATAAGGAAGCTATCAAAGCAAGAGAGAAATGAAAGTTCATTGAAAGAAAATAAGAGCTCAGGTGCAGGTGATAATAGTTTCTCATTGGTTGAACTGTGGCAGATCCATTGGCTGGGCTTGTTGCCGGGCAGGAAGAAAATCTTCTTCTCCCTGCTGGCTAGCAAAGCAGTAACACGTCCTGTTTAGGAGCACAAGACCGTCTCCTCCAGATGGGGTCTGTAGATGACCAAAAATGGTTGGGTGTGAGTTTCCTCTATGGGCCTTCCTGACTCAAATTTTAGATGAGTTTTTCTGTTTTTAATTTTCACACACTTTAAAGTACAGAATACCAGCTGAGACATGGGGCTGAAAATGGTGAAAGGGTAACTTTTTTATAATTGGAGTATTATTACCAGAAGAAGCTGGAATGTTACCTGAAGTAGGAAGAAGCAAAAAATGTCTAATAGGCCACTAAATATTTGGGTATAAATTTTGGGAAAGGTAATATTAATCAGCATATAAGGGAACCTTTTGTTTATTTGGAGAGCTTGAAGAGATTAATTAATCTCTTAATTAATTGAAGTGGATTAAATCTGATTTAGATGTTTTTCAAAAGGTCTTTTACGAGGGCTATCAATATTAGTCATTTCAAGGTTACAATTATATTTTTCCAGACTAGAAACAACAAAAATAGGTGAATGTTAAGGGGAACATCTATGGAGAAAAAAATACCAATATTGGTGTTTTTCAGGTATCAGAACTATGATTATCTTTGTAATTGACTGTATTATGTCCCAAATTATTTTCTTTCTCTTTTCCTGTTAGAAGATTATGCAGTTTTGTCTTTTATTATGTAACTTTGAGTGCCTTTCTATGGAAGAACTATATACTTCCCAATCTCCTGGCACCATGCAGGCCCAAATGATCTGCTCTGGGCAATGGCACTTAAGCAGAAGTAAGACTATGCCAGCTGTGAGCAGAGCTTTAGAGCTTTGACTATTTTTGTTTGGTTTCCTTTCCTCTCCTGTATAGAACATACAAGAACAGCATGTTCTAGCTAGGGCCTTCGGTCACTATTTTTAGCATTCTGAAAAGAGGGAGAAACCTGGAGGAGCAGAACTGATGGGACAAGTAGCTAAAGCAAAACAGGAATGAGGAAGAAACAAAAACCAAAATGAAAAACAAAGCCTCTTTGTTCTTATAAACTGCCAGAGATTTTGGGGAGGGTCATTTGTTACAGCAAACTAACCTAGGACAAAATTGAAACAGTTTTCTATAAATTTTGTTGAATGATCTGGAGAAAGGCCAGCGCTGTTTTTCCTTCACTAAGCCATTTTGAATAATAAAATGAAAATGAGTAAATTACCTGAACATCTGTTAAGTGTCAAGCATCATGCTAACAGCTTTACTGCTTTTATTTTTAGTTTTGTGTTCAGTCCTCTCTGAATCCCTATTATAGATATCATGAATTCCTTCACCAGTAGGGAAGCTCACTTGCCCAAGGTCGTAGATCTACTATCAGGCAGATTCAAATTAAAATTCCTGCTTCAGGTGCCAGGCTTTGAAGCATTTATGAATTTTGGAATGAACAAGTTATACATAACCTATGTATGACATGACAACCCAAACAATAACAATGAAGTTGAGGACCCTAAGAATGTAGAAATTAGAAAGGATAAGAAGGAACACTGTAAGGCACCTGCATGGAGGCATTTGGAACATTATAGACACTGAAAATAAATGCTAAAAGAATATGTGACAAATCTAAAAAGCCATGAAGAGTGTAAGAAAAATGGATATAATTTAAATATAAATTTTAGACTATAATGAGTTATTATTTCGTGTTGCTTGAATAAATTTAACTTAGATTAAATACAATTGTATTATAGGTTGAATTATGTGCCCCCAACTGTCAAATTCATATATTGAATTTCTAACCCTTAAATCTCAGAATGTGACCTTATTTGGAAATAGAGTTGTTGCAGATGTAATTAGTTAAATTAAGATGAGGTCATATTGGAGTAAGGTGGGCCCCTAATTTAGTATGACAGGAATCTTTATGAAAAGGGGAAATTTGGACACAGACATGCACACAGAGATTGCCGTGTGAAAATGAAGGCAGAGATTACGGTGATGCAGCAGGCGCTGATGAAGGATAAAGATTGCTGCCAGACCCCCAGAGGCTAGGAGAGAAGAATGCACAGATTTCGCTCTCCCAGCCCTCAAGAGGAACTGATGTGGCTGACACCTTGATCTCTGTTTTCTAGCCTCTAGAACCAAGGGACAAAGGCACCCACTTTTTGGGACTTTATTGTCATTTAAGCCACCCAGTTTCTGGTACTTTGTTACAGCAGCCCTACAAAACTATTAGAAATAAATTATTACCTTAGAAAATAAGTTGTAAATTTATTACATACCACCACAAAGTGATAATCTGCCTATCAATAAGATAGAACGTTTATATAAATTCATAAAGCTAAATTAAGCTGTGAAGGACAACTGTGATATATTTATGCTTCTCGTCTTTGAGGCTGACTTCAGAGGGAGATCCTAATAGAAAGCATGACAAAATTTCAGTTACTTATATCAAAGGGATAAACACTCAAGGTTACATCAATAATTGTAAGACCAGGATGCTTTTCCAAATTTAATTTTTGGTATTTCCCAAGAGTGTTTAATATCTCCTTTAAATTTTTAGTTGCTTTAAAAATGTAGGCATAGTGGGAAGGGCAGAAGAACTTTGGCCTCTCATAGAAATAGTGTATTCTTTCATGCTCTCTAGCATTCAGCTGAAAATGGCCTGAGAGAGTTAATTCACATCCCAGATGCCAAACTTACTCCCTGGGAGTAAATGACTCATTGACTGGACAAGGTCATTCATCATTTTAACCATTAAAATAACATTTTATATTGTCAAGTGCTACGTGGTTTCTCAATTCTTAAAATCCCCTGGTGAAATAAAGGGGATGACAAACAAATTATGTCTGATTTACAGAGCGGGGAACTGGGACTCAGGCAAGAGACAAAGCCATCGTTGGTAAGGACTGTCCCGGAAGGCAGGCGCTGTGGCTTGGGTCTTTGTTTATCATGTAGAGAGCAAACACAAACCTAAGGGATAGTAACTATACCTGAAACGCTTTCATTTCTTGAAACTCTACTCCCCACCCAAGCTGATTCTTGGCAGCAGCCATCTGTCAAAGAAGCAAAAGGTACAGAGAAAGTTAAGCACAAATTATGCAGTGTGTTAGAATCTAAACGAAACACACTGTAACTTAAAGTCTACTTCCCAAAACAGCGTCCAGGGAACTAAGGACACTTTACTGTTGTTCAGTCGCTCTTCTTCCCTTCGCTCAGTCGTGTCGACTCTTTGCGACCCCATGGACAGTAATCTACCAGGCGCCGCCCATGGGATTTTCCAGGCAAGAATACTGGAGTGGGCTGCCATTTCCTTCTCCAGGTGATCTTCCCAAGCCAGGGATCGAACCCGGGTCTCCTGCATTGCAGACAGACGCTTTACCGGCTGAGCCACCAGGGAAGCCCGCTAAGGCAGTCGCTAAAGAATGGCAAATTCTTTGAGACCCCATGAGCGAGCTGCAGCACACCAGCCTCCCCTGTCCTTCAATATCTTCCAGAGTTTTCTCAGATTCATGGGCACAGTGTGCCACTATTTTGACAGGTGAATCCAACTAAAAGTATCAGTGGTAACATGACAAGGGGGCCAAGAGAGACAAAGCTTCAGAAAAAAAGTACAAAGAACAAGTATTCAACTTCTTACTATAATTTAATCTAGAAGTTCATATTAATTTGAAAAAAAAATCACTGTTTCCACTTTGTCACTTAATAGTGAGGTCATAAAACCATTCAACTTCAGCTTCTTCAGCGTTACTGGTTGGGGCATAGACTTGGATTACTGTGATAGTGAATGGTTTGACTTTGAAACAAACAGAGATCATTCTGTCGTTTTTGAGATTGTACCCAAGTACTGCATTTTGGACTCTTTTGTTGACCATGATGGCTACTCCATTTCTTTTAAGGGATTCCTGCCCACAGTAGTAGATATAATGGTCATCTGAGTTAAATTCACCCATTCCAGTCCATTTTAGTTCGCTGATTCCTAGAATGTTGACGTTCACTCTTGCCATCTCCTGTTTGACCATTTCCAATTTGCCTTGATTCATGGACCTAACATTCCAGGTTCCTATGCAATATTGCTCTTTACAGCATCGGACCTTGCTTCTATCACCAGTCACACCCACAACTGGGTATTGTTTTTGCTTTGGCTCCATCCCTTCATTCTTTCTGGAGTTATTTCTCCACTGATCTCCAGTAGCATATTGGGCACCTACCGACCTGGGGAGTTCCTCTTTCAGTATCCTATCATTTTGCCTTTTCATACTGTTCATGGCTTTCTCATGGCAAGAAAACTGAAGTGGTTTTCCATTCCCTTCTCCAGTGGACCACATTCTGTCAGACCTCTCCACCATGACCCACCCATCTTGGGTGGCCCCACATGGCATGGCTTAGTTTCACTGAGTTAGACAAGGCTGTGGTCCATGTGATTAGATTGGCTTTTTTATGTGATTATGATTTCAGTGTGTCTGCCCTCTGATGCCCTCTCCCAAATCCATTCTAAAGGAGATCAGTCCTGGGTGTTCTTTGGAAGGACTGATGCTAAAGCTGAAACTCCAATATGTTGGCCACCTCATGCAAAGAGTTGACTCATTGGAAAAGACTCTGATGCTGGGAAGGATTGGGGGCAGGAGGAAAAGGGAATGAAAGAGGATGAGATGGCTGGATGGCATCAAGATCAGGGCAGCTGGCTGATTTTCAAATTTCTGAAGTTGAATATTGGACATTTCATGTCTGCTTCAAACTGAATCCTAAAATGCAAGCAGTCAGTGCAGAAGTGATTTGATGTAGTTTAATGTTTCTTGCCTTTATTTTATAAAGTTTGAAATGTTCTCACCCATTTCGCTGCTGCCAATCAGAGATCCAGCATTGCCCTGATGTCCCACTGAATCTAAAATCAATGGCCGTGCTGCCTGTTTTTAGAGAACATGATTGCTCTTTGAAAGCAAGCTCTGGGTAAAGATGACCCTTCTGAGTTTGATCAATTTTTACCACAATAAGGCAGAAAAGTTAAGAATCAGTGTGATGATCTATTTAGATGTCACTCAGGTCTAGAGCTCTTCTGGCATAAAGACTTATAGATAGAAATTACAAATTGGGGGTGACAAGTGTGGAAACAGCTGCCACAGATGTATAACACAGAGCATACCAATATTTATTTCAGTGATTTTACAATTCAAGAAATGAATACATAATTAGACCCAATTGTATGATCCAAACCACACTCTTTAACATAATCATAGAATTTCTTGTTTGGTGGTTAGATCATAGTATCTCCTGAGTTTAATAACTTTCCAGCAGACCAAGCAAATAAATTAGCATTATATGCTCTCACATGGAATAAATAAGGGAAAGTTCTCAGATGCTCTTTCATCTGAATTTTAAGATAAAATTCCATTACAAATATTTGGGGAAAAGTTTATACTTTAATGAGAAATAAAACTTAAAATGAATGTACACAATCCATTTGGTGGGGAATTTTTTTATTCTTTTATTGTTAAAATTCACAGCATAAAATTGACCATTTGAACTACTTTATACAGTTCAGTGGCATTTTACTAATGAATATGTGCAATAAATAAATAAAGTAAATATGTAAATAGATATACTATTCCCAGTGTTATGAAACCATCACCACTTTCTCATTCCAGAACAATTTCATTACCACAAAAGGAAACTCCATATCCGTTCATGAGTCACTACCCATTCCTCCCTACCCACAAACCCTGGAAGACTACTACCAGTTTGTCTGTTCTTGAATATTTCATATAAACAGAATCATACTGAACATGGCCTTTTGTGTCTGGTGCTTTGGGTCTAACTTTTCACTTAGCATAAGGTTTCTAAGGATATACATGTTATATATTATATCAGTGCTTCAGTCCTTTTTATGGCTAGATAGTATTCTATTGTGTAGATATACCACACTTTGCTTATCCATTTATAAGTTGATCAACATCTGGTTTGCTTATATCTTTTTGACTATTCTGAATAGTGCTGATATGAATATCCATGTATAAGTTTTTATTTGAACGTCTGTTTTTAATTCTTTAGAGGATTTCCCTAGGAATGGGATAGCTGGGTCACGTGGCCATGCCATAGGGGACTGCAAAGCCGCAGTTTTCCAGTCACAGCACTGTTTTACATACTCAATGGCAGTATACGGGCATTCCAGTTTCTCCATGTTTTTGCAATATTATCGACTACTTTTCTTGTTATTTTTATAGTCATCTTACTGGATATGAGGTGGTATCTTATTGTTTTGATTTGCATCTCTCACATGAAAAATGATGTTGAGTATCTTCCATGTGCTTCTTGACCATTTATGAATCTTCTTTGGAGAAATCTCTAAGTACTTTACAAAATCTTTAACTGAGTTGTCTTTTGTTGTTGAGTAGTAAGGTTGTTTACATATTGTGGATACTACATCCTCTCTCTCTCTCTCTCTCTCTCTCTATATATATATAATTTACAAATATTTTCTCCCATTATGTGGGTTGCCTTTTCACTTTTTTGAAAGCATCATTTGTACAAATGTTTAATTTTTATGAAGTCCAATACATATTTAAACTTTGTTGCCTGTGTTTTTGGTATCATATCTAAAAAAATATTGCACACCCACGGTTATGAAGATTTACTTCTGTTTTGTCCTAAGAGTTTTTTTTTTTTTTCCCTTAACTGTAGTATAGTTGATTTACAATGTTGCTGCCAATCTCTCCTGTATAACAAAGTAACTAGTTGTGTGTGTGTGTGTGTGTGTGTGTGTGTGTGTGTATTCTTTTCCATTCTGGTTTATCACAGGAATATAGTTCCCTGAATATATAATAGTTCCCTGTGCTATAGTTTAGCTCTGGCACTTAGTTTTTTGCTCCATTTTGTTGTAATTTTTGTATATGGTAGGAGGGAAGGGTCTAATTTAATCTTTAGCATGTATTTATTCACCTGTCCTAGTATCATTTATTAAAGACACTATTCTTTCCCCACTGAACTGTTCTGGCATCTTTGTCAAAATAAACTGATCATAGATATATTGACTTATTCTCAATTATATTCCATTAATCTAATATACAATATTTGTTTTTCTCTTTCTGACTTACTTCACTTTGTATGACAGACTCTAGGTCCATCCACTTCACTATAAATGACCAGATTCTGTCCCTTTTATGGCTGAGTAATAATCCATTGTATATATGCACCACAACTTTTTTATCCATTCATCTGTCAATGGACATTTAGGTAGCTTCTATTCTATGTCCTAGTTATTGTAAATAATGCTACAATGAACACTGGGTTGCATGTATCTTTTTGAATTTTTGGTTTGCTCCAGGTATATGCCCATGAGTGGAATTGCTGGGTCATATGGTAGTTCTATTTTTAGTTTTTTAAAGAACCTCCATACCGTTCCCCATAGTGACTGTATCAATTTACATTCCTGCCAACACTGCAAGAGGATTCTCTTTTCTCCACAACCTCTCCAGCATTTCCTGTTCATAGATTTTTTGATGATGGTTATTCTGTTTTGAACTGTGGTGTTGGAGAAGACTCTTGAGAGTCCTTTGGACTCCAAGGAGATCCAACCAGTCCATCCTAAAGCAGATCAGTCCTGGGTGTTCATTGGAGGGACTGATTTTGGAGCTGAAACTCCAATACTTTGGCTACCTGATGCGGAGAGCTGACTCATTTGAAAAGACCCTGATGCTGGGAAGACTGAGGTCCGGAGGAGAAGGGGATGACAGAGGATGAGATGGTTGGATGGCATCACTGACACAATGGACATGGGTTTGGATGGACTCCAGGAATTGGTGATGGACAGGGAGGCCTGGTGGGCTGCCGTTCATGGGGTTGCAAAGAGTCAGACTCAACTTAGCAACTGAACTGAACTGATTCTAACAAGTGTGAGATTATATCTTATTTTAAGTTTTATTTACATTTCTCTAATAACTAGTGATGTTGAGCATCTTTTCATGTGCCTCTTAGCCATCTGTATGTGTTCTTTGGACCAATGTCTATTTAGGTATTCCTCCTTTTTTTGATTGGGTCATACGTTGTTTGATATTGAGTTGCATGAGCTATTTGTATATTTTACAGATTAATCCCTTGTTACCTGCTTCATTTGCCAATATTTTCTCCCATTCTAAGGGCTGTCTTTTTGTCTTATTTATGGTTTCCTTTGCTGTTCATAAGCTTACAAGTTAAATTAGGTCCCATTTGTTTATTTTTATTTTCATTCCTCTAGAAGGTGGGTCAAAAATCTTGCTGTGGTTTATGTCAAAAAGTGTTACTCTTGTTTTCCTCTATGAGTTTTGTTATGTTTGGTTTGACATTTGGTCTTTAATTAATTTTGAGTTTATTTTTGTATATAGTGGATATACTTAGTGTTTTAATTCATTCTTTTACATGCAGCTATCCAGTTTTCCAATGAGTCAACTCTTCACATGAGGTGGCCAAAGTACTGGAGTTTCAGCTTTAGCCTCATTCCTTCCAAAGAACACCCAGGGCTGATCTCCTTTATAACTGAACTGACCCAGTTTTCCCAGTACCACTAATTAAATAAACTTTTCTCCATTGTGTATTCTTACCATTTTTTCATTGATTGATTGACCACAGGTACATGGGTTTATTTCTGGGCTTTCTACCCTGTTCCTTTGATCTGTACATATTTCTGTTTTTGTTTTAGTAGTATACTCTTTTGATGGCTGTAGTTTTGTGGAATAGTCTGAAGTTAGGGATCCTGATTCCTCCAGCTCCATTTTTCTTTCTCAGTATTACTTGGGTAATTTGGGGTCTTTTGTGTTCCATGCAAATTATTTTAAAAAGTTTGTCTAGTTCTGTGAATATCTCCATTCTAAGAAATATAGATCAATAGTACAGGATAGAAAGCCTACAGATAAACCCATACACTTTTGGTCACCTAATCAATGACAAAGGGGGTGAGAATATACAATGGAGAAAAGACAGTCTCTTTAATAAGTGGTACTGGGAAAACTGGATAGCTGCATGTAAAAGAATGAAATAGAGATGATCAGATGATTTTTATTCTTTAATTTGTTAATATGGTGTATCATACTGATTGATTTACATTTATTGAAGAATCCTTGCATCCCTGGAATAAATCCCACTTGATCATGGCATATGATCTTTTTAATATGTGTTTGAATTCTGTCTTCTAATATTTTATTGAGAATTTTTGTGTCTATGCTCATCAGTGATATTGGTCTGTAATTTTCTTTTTTTGTGATATCTTTGTCTGGTTTTATTACCAGGATGATGGTGGCCTCATAGAACAAGTTTGGGAGTGTTCTTTCTTCTACAGTGTTTTGGAAGAGATGTATAGGTGTTAGCTCTTCTTTAAATATTTGATAGAATTTGCTTATGAAGTCATCTGGTCCTGGACTTTTGTTTGTTGGAAGATTTTAAATTATAGTTTAAATTTCATGACTTGTGATTGGTCTATATGTATTTTCTATGTCTTCCTGGTCTAGTCTTGGAAAGTTGTACCTTTCTAAGTATTTGTCTATTTCTTATAGGTTGTGCATTTTATTGGCATATAGTTACTTGCAGTATTCTCTTATGATCCTCTGTATTTCTGTGGTATCAGCTGTAATTTCTCCTTTTTCATTTCTAATTTTATTGGTTTGAATCCTCTTTCTTAATGAGTCTGGGTAAAGTTTTATCAGTTTTATCTTAAATAATCAACTTTAAGTTTTATTGATCTTTGCTGTTTTTATTTCTATTTACTTCTCCTTTGATCTTTATGATGTTTTCCCTTCTACTAATTCTGTTTCTTTTTTGATATTGTTGCTGTCCCTCTTTCTCTAGTCGCTTTATTTGTAAGGGTAGATTGTTTATTTGAAAGTTTTGTTTCTTGAGGTGAGATTGAATTGATGTAAACTTCCCTCTTAGAATTGTTTTTATCACATCCCATAGGTTTTGGGTCACTGTGTTTCCATTGCCATGGCTTCTATTTATTTTTTATTCCCTCTGATTTCCTCAGTAATCTCTTGGTTATTTAGTAGCATACTGTTTAGCCTCCAAGTGTTTGTGTTTTTTATAGTTTTTCCTGTAATTGATTTCTAATCTCACAGTGTGATTGGAAAAGATGCTCATTATAATCAACTTTCTTAAACTTACTGATGCTTGATTTGTGACAAAGATGTGATCCTGGAGAATGTTCCATGTGTACTTGAGAAGGAAGTTATTCTGAGGCTTTCAGGTGGGATGTCCCAGTATTGATTAAGTCTACCTGGTTTATTGTGTCATTTAAAGTTTGTGTTTCCTTATTTATTTTGTTCCTGGATGGTCTGTCCATTGGTGAAAATGGGGTGTTAAAACCCTCTCTTATTGTGTTAGTATTGATTTCCCCTTTTATGGCCATTAGCATTTGCCTTATATATTAAGGTGCTCCTTATTGGGTGCACCATACTTTTTTTGGATGATTGTAGGTTTTAGTAAGTTTTGGGATTACAAAGTGTGAGTGTTTCAACTTTGTTCTTCTTTTCCAAGATGGGTTTGAGTATTTGCACTCTCATGCAATTCCATATGAATTTTAGAATCTTTTCTGTTTAAAAAAAGTCATTTAAATTTTGATAGAGATTGCACTAATCTATATGTTGCTTTGGGGAATAATTCCATTTTAACAATATCATATCTTCGAACCCATGAACATGCAATGTCTTTCCATTTACTTAAGTCATCTTTAATATTTTTAACAACATTTTATAGTTTTTAATATACCAGTCTTGTACCTCCTTGGTGAAATGTATTCCTAAATATTTCAATCTTTTTTTATGCTATTATAAATGGAATTGTTTTCTTAATTTCCTTTTTGGAATGTTCATTGATATATATATATATATATATATATATATATATATATATACACACACACACACACAACTGATTTTTGCATGTCAGTCTTGTATCCTCTGACTTTGCTGAATTCATTTCATAAAACTATGTTCTATGTTATACTTACTAGTCAAAAACAGACTAGGGAATGCCTGAAAATCTTAGGCACAATAAGTTACTTTAGAAAAACCATTACATGTTAAAAAAGAAAAAAAAATAATAGCACTATACTCATCATAATTGTATTTTAATTAATATTATGGTTTATATACCTCTTCTACAGAAGACTAGTGAATTTAAAATAAAACCCTCTGAATGTGACCAGACCAACTAATTTTTCTTGCTTTCAGAAAGACTATTTGTCTTCTTCTTCTGGAACCCCTATGATTCGAATGTTGTAGCGTTTAATATTGTCCTGGAGGTCTCTGAGATTGTCCTCATTTCTTTTAATTCGTTTTTCTTTTATCCTCTCTGATTCATTTATTTCTACCATTCTATCTTCTAATTCACTAATCCTGTCTTCTGCCTCTGTTATTCTACTATTTGTTGCCTCCAGAGTGTTTTTAATTTCACTTATTGCATTATTCATTATATATTGACTCTTTTTTATTTCTTCTAGGTCCTTGTTAAACCTTTCTTGCATCTTCTCAATCCTTGTCTCCAGGCTATTTATCTGTGATTCCATTTTAGTTTCAAGATTTTGGATCAATTTCACTATCATTATTCGGAATTCTTTATCAGGTAGATTCCCTATCTCTTCCTCTTTTGTTTGGTTTAGTGGGCATTTATCCTGTTCCTTTATCTGCTGAGTATTCCTCTGTCTCTTCATCTTGTTTAAATTGCTAAGTTTGGGGTGTCCTTTCTGTATTCTGGCAGTTTGTGGAGTTCTCTTTATTGTGGCGTTTCCTCACTGTGTGTGGGTTTGTACAGGTGGCTTGTCAAGGTTTCCTGGTTAGGGAAGCTTGTGTCGGTGTTCTGGTGGGTGGAGCTGTATTTCTTCTCTCTGGAGTGCAATGAAATGTCCAGTAATGAGTTATGAGATGTCTATAGTTTTGGGGTGACTTTGGGCAGCCTGTATCTTGAAGCTCAGGGCTGTGTTCCTTTGTTGCTGGAGAATTTGCTTGGTATGTCTTGCCCTGGAACTTATTGGCCCTTGTGTGGTGCTTGGTTTCAGTGTCGGTATGGAGGCATTTGATGAGCTCCTGTCAATGAATGTTCCTTGGAGTCAGGAGTTCCCTGGAGTCAGGGTTTGGACTTAAGTCTCCTGCTTCCGATTATCGGTCTTATTTTTACAGTAGTTTCAAAACTTCTCCTTCTATACAGCACCATTAATAAAACGTCTACATTAAAGATGATAAGTTTCTCTACAGTGAGGGTCACTCAGAGAGGTTCACAGGGTTACATGGAGAAGAGAAGAGGGAGGAGGGAGTTAGAGGTGACCCAAATGAGATGAGGTGAATCAATAGTGGAGAGAGCGGGCTAGCCAGTAGTCACTTCCTTATGTGCACTCCACAACTGGACCACTCAGAGATGTTCACGGGGTTATACAGAGAAGAGAAGGAGGAAGGTAACAGAGGTGGCCAGAAGGATAAAAGGGGGGAATGAAAAGGAGGGAGACAGATCCAGCCAGTAATCAGTTCCCTAAGTGTTCTCCACCGTCTGGAACACACAGAAATTCACAGAGTTAAAGGAAACTATTAGCAAGGTGAAAAGACAGCCTTCAGAATGGGAGAAAATAATAGCAAATGAAGCAACCGACAAACAACTAATCTCAAAAATATACAAGCAACTCCTACAGCTCAACTCCAGAAAAATAAACGACCCAATCAAAAAATGGGCCAAAGAACTAAATAGACATTTCTCCAAAAAAGACATACAGATGGCTAACAAACACATGAAAAGATGCTCAACATCACTCATTATCAGAGAAATGCAAATCAAAACCACCATGAGGTACCATTTCACACCAGTCAGAATGGCTGCGATCCAAAAGTCTACAAATAATCAATGCTGGAGAGGGTGTGGAGAAAAGGGAACCCTCTTACACTGTTGGTGGGAATGCAAACTAGTACAGCCACTATGGAGAACAGTGTGGAGATTCCTTAAAAAACTGGAAATAGAACTGCCTTATGATCCAGCAACCCCACTGCTGGGCATACACACTGAGGAAACCAGGAGGGAAAGAGACACGTGTACCCCAATGTTCATCGCAGCACTGTTTATAATAGCCAAGACATGGAAGCAACCTAGATGTCCATCAGCAGATGAATGGATAAGAAAGCTGTGGTACATATACACAATGGAGTATTACTCAGCCATTAAAAAGAATACATTTGAATCAGTTCTAATGAGGTGGATGAAACTGGAGCCTATTATACAGAGTGAAGTAAGCCAGAAGGAAAAACATAAATACAGTATACTAACGCATATATATGGAATTTAGAAAGATGGTAACAATAACCCGGTGTACGAGACAGCAAAAGAGACACTGATGTATAGAACAGTCTTATGGACTCTGTGGGAGAGGGAGAGGGTGGGAAGATTTGGGAGAATGGCAATGAAACATGTAAAATACCATGTAGGAAACGAGTTGCCAGTCCAGGTTCGATGCATGATGCTGGATGCTTGCGGCTGGTGCACTGGGACGGCCCAGAGGGATGGTATGGGGAGGGAGGAGGGAGGAGGGTTCGGGATGGGGAACACATGTATACCTGTGGCGGATTCATTTTGATATTTGGCAAAACTAATACAATTATGTAAAGTTTAAAAATAAAATAAAATTAGAGAAAAAAAAAAAAGACTATTTATGTTAACAAAACATTGTTTGTCTTGTGAGTAAATAATAAACCTGTCAGCCCCAAACCTATAAACCACTGAAGAAAGCAAAGATGAACCTAGGAGCTAAGCAAAATAAATTTTTAAAGAAATGGTGGTGAGATATAAAAACATGTTTTAACAGTTAAGACTCAGATATATTTCTTGGGCACTTGAGTTCTGCTGAGGTCACAGGTCCTGTCTATTGGTAAAAAGTTCACAGTATTTGCAGACAGGTTTAAACCAGAGCATCAGAAAGTCTGCCACTACAAAGAAAATGAGCACACAAAATTTATGTCATAGAAAGTTGAGTGAATTTAAAGCAAAAGGGATTTATGAAAAATTAAAAATCTTAGCAATGATAAGAGAGAAGAGACTAAGTGGCACAGAAAAAATTTAGCCAGAGATAATTATGTGATTGAAAGGGTGGGGCTAAGAACTTCACTCTCCATCTATAAAGAAAAAGATAGTGATACTGATAGTGAAGTCCCTCTGTCCTGTCTCAAGAAAAAGAGGTGAAGCAGAAATAGGTTGGCTCAGGAATGGAATCAATCACAAACCAAAACTGAAGGAGCTAGATAGTTTATGGCCAAATACAGGGACAAAAACCTGGGAAGAATCAGATTTCACATTAAGAGCTTAATGAACAAAGTAAGTAATTTGCTGAGAGCTTAAGCAGTGGAATTATCAACCAGTAACATCCCTATCTAAGGTATAGTAGAACCTGAGCTCTCTAGGCAAAGTGTGAAGTGACTGGCTGAAAATATTTTAAGGCAAGTAAAACATGATACATTTTTATGGCATCAAGGACATGACATTTGAAATAATTTTGTTTTAAAGTCCCAGCTTAAATTCCCCAGAGTGGTAGCAGTAAGAGGTGATCAGTGACAAAATAACAGTGAGTTGCTCTTTAGAGTTTGCTTCAAGTCTGCTTTATCATGCTGATCTAATAGTGTTTGAAAGCTCAGGTCAGCATCCATCAGTGTAAGAAAGCATTTAGCATTCAAAATTTCACAGAGTGCTCATATGAACATAGAGAAGAACCCTGCCTCCAGCAAGGTCAACATGTGAATATACTGGTTATCTTGAAGCCAGATCTCTAAATTAGTGTGTGGTTATTTCCTTTATGAAATAAAGCATCTTTCGTTTATAGAAGTTTTAAATATGACATCTCTTATCTCATAATTAAAATTGTTCCAATTAAAAAGATTATGTAGAGACTATTAAGAGTATCTTTTACAAGAGAAATTCATGGGGACATTCATTCTTCCACGTAATGGGCACTGTAATGCGGTGCCCAGGTTCCTTTCAGTGAAGGACTTGCCACCTCAGCTGCAGGAAGTGCTGTTGGTAAACAGCTTTGAACTGTCAGCCCCTTCAGGGGATAGACTCAGCTGCAGAGCCACCCTGCACAAGGTCACACTCATTTCAGGAGTGGCCCAGTCCAGTGACTGATGTGCATAGGAGTACAAAGGCCAGCTGCCTTTGCCCATTAGCAGAATTCTGAAAGCCCATTCTCTCTCCAAAGCACTCCTGCTGAGTTGACTAGAGCTGCTGTAGGGCTCAGATCGCAGTTTAACTTCTTCTGGGTAACCCTGCTTCCTCTCCCTCCCTCCCTTAAGTGTTGATCACAAGGATCCTTAAAAGACATTCTGCACAGAGACTGTATCCCAAGGAGTCCCATTTCTAACTTAGAAGACACATCAAACATGTATATAAACAAAATGCATCCAGATTGCAAAAAATTACAGATTACAGAAAATTTGTAAAGAAAAATGTGTCCAGGTTGTTGAAATACATACATTATTTTAAGAGATAACAGAGATAATAGAGTATTGACAGAAAATGTTAAAAAAAAAAAAACACACACACACAGAAGTACTTAAATAATACCAAATAGAAAATTAAGGTTGAAGCTAACACGGATACATAGTGGTTAAAGGGAGAGTGTGTGAATATTCCATAAATGATATGCTTTTCCTTTTTTTTTAATGAATATTACTGGAAATTAAAAAAGAAAAAGATGTCGTTCTCCTCCTATCCATTAGAAAATAGAATTCACCTACACTTTATTTTTGGTGGCCAAAATAAGGATTATTAATAAACTGAAAAGGACAAAAAGAATGGAAAATTAGAAGAGAGAAAGTAAATTTCTATAATTTGCAGTATTATCTATGGTTCTCTTTTCCAGTTTCATTTTCAACACTACTTTGTACACAGAATTTTTTTTTTTAATTTCCTAAAATTAAAATCTGATATTGCAAATAGATTTCTGTTGACTTTCATCACAAATATTTGTTTTTGCCTCCAGCAGCACATTTTAACCTATAATTGAAAGGTTAAACACTAGATTCATTCTTACATAACCTAAGTATCTAAATCTAAATTTCAAGTTGTGATTCATTCATACTGTGTTAGCTTACTAAGGCTGCCAGAACAAAGCACCACAATCTGGGTCACCTAGACAAAGTCTTTTTGCCTGGTTCTGCAGGCTAAAGTTCGAGATCAAGATGTTAGCAGTGTTGATTCTTTCTGTGGGAAAATCTACTCCAAGCCTCTCTCCTAGCTTCTAGTAGCTTTCTGGCAATCTTCAGTGTTCATATTTTCTGCTGGATCACTCTGATTTCTGTTTTATCTTCACATGGGGCTCTCTCTATGTGTATTCACACAGAGAGAAAAGTCTTCCCTTTATAAGGACAGAGTCATATTGGATTAATCTGTCTTAACTTAAATATCAGTAAATATCCTATTTCCAAATAAAGTCACATTTACAGCTGCTGGGAGTCAGATATCAACATCTTTTTGGAGGACACAATTCAACTATATACATATGAAATATTTTTTTTCCTTATGTTCAAGTAAGTTACAAATTCTAGTAAGATATGTATTTTGAAGATGGCTTAATACTTCTGATAACATTGTTATAATATTTTCCCTGAGCAAAAAGAGAAAAACCATACTTTGTTTTCTTACATCTCATTTTATCATCAATCTGGCATGGGCAGAATTTATCTTAGTAAATCAATGTGTATTAACCAATCAACCTTTACATGCAAAACATTTTTGCTATGCTCTTTGGGTGATATGAAGATATATAAGTTGAGGACTTTGCTTTTTTAAAGTTTGTAACTTCATATTTACATGTAATTTCATGGTGGTGGTGCTTCAGTTGCTAAGTCATGTCTGACTCTTGTGACCCCATGGACTGTAGCCTGCCAGGCTCCTCTATTCATGGGATTCTCCAGGCAAGAATACTGGTGTGGGTGGCCATTTCCTTCTCCAGTGTAATTTCATAATTACATATAAATAAATTACTGATGCAATGAATGTGAACTTGGGCAAACTCCGGGAGATGATGAAGACAGGGAGGCCTGGTGTGCTGCTGTCCATGTGTCACAAAGAATTGGACACAACTGGGCAACTGAACAACAACAATTTCATATTTATAAAAATATCAAGGGTACAAAGACATTTCAATCTGAAAACTTTACTGCAGAATTTGGTTTATACTCAGAGCTGGAAGTTGTGAAAAGTCCTTGAATGTTGTAATTCTGTGAATTTATACCACCAGTTACATGGAGAATGACTATAATAGAACAAGAACTTTTCAATTGATACAGGAAATTTAAAGCATTTTTATTGCTGAGTAAAACAATGATTCAATACACTAAAGTTACGATTGGTAGTTAACTTGTTACAGGATCAGCAGCTTATGTTTCATTTGACATTCATGAAAAATTATCCTTGAATATTAATTGAATGACTTCAGTTGAGAATGAACAGCTTCAGGTACAGGATCTGGAAAGTAATCTTTTATTTGCTTAAAAATTGGTTTTGCGACCCGTTAGCAAACAGCATACAATATATTATCATTCTGACATAAAATTCTGATTAATGCTATATTCAACTTCCTTGTCTCTGCTGCTGCTGCTAAGTCACTTCAGTCGTGTCCGACTCTGTGCGACTCCATAGAAGGCCTCCCACCAGGCTCCCCCATCCCTGGGATTCTCCAGGCAAGAACATTAGAGTGGGTCACCATTTCCTTCTCCAATGCATGAAACTGAAAGTGAAAGTGAAGTCGCTCAGTGGTGTCCGACCCTCAGTGACCCCATGGACTGCAGCTTTCCAGGCTCCTCCATCCAGAATAAAAATTTAGGCAAGAACGAACTGTTCTCTAAGAAGATGGTTTTACATGTCACGTTCCATATAATTGAGTGGGTAACAGGCAGGAAGGCCAGGGGTCTCCAAACGGAGGAAATAGGCTGCAAGTATCAGACATTTTTTCTCTCTCTTAAGTGGCAGGAGGAAACAAACTACAAATGTTAGATATTTTCCCCTTCTGTATACAAATTTAAAAAGAGGTTTCTTTTAAAATTCTGTGTTGCCATTAGGACACCTGGTTCCACCTGAACTTAACCTTTCTCAAACCTTGAGCTAACCAATGCGTTTTTCTTATGGAAAGTTTTCCTTAAGCTATGTTAAAAAACTATGTATTTACCCTAGACTCTGTCTTCAAGTCCATTAGCCTAAGACTCAGAACTGACTTGACAAACCAGTATGTTTTACTCATGCAAAATATTCTCTTAAACTATGTTAATGTGACTCTGTTTGCTTGGAAACCTACCTTTCTTCAAGATTCATGTCAATCATTTTATGGCCTGGGACAATTCACTTTGTGCCAATGTTATCTCAAAATTCATGTAGTGGGTAAAGGGGCTGGAGCCAGTCTCTGTGTTTTGAGACATTTCCTTCCTTTAATTTCCAGACTGTTCAGTTCAGTTCAGTTTAGTTCAGTCGCTCAGTCTTGTCCGACTCTTTGCGACCCCATGAATCGCAGCACGCCAGGCCTCCCTGTCCATCACCAACTCCCGGAGTTCACTCAGACTCATGTCCATCGAGTCAGTGATGCCATCCAGCCATCTCATCCTCTGTCGTCCCCTTCTCCTCCTGCCCCCAATCCCTCCCAGCATCAGAGTCTTTTCCAATGAGTCAACTCTTCGCATGAGGTGGCCAAAGTCCTGGAGTTTCAGCTTTAGCATCAGTCCTTCCAAAGAAATCCCAGGGCTGATCTCCTTCAGAATGGACTGGTTGGATCTCCTTGCAGTCCAAGGGACTCTCAAGAGTCTTCTCTGGCTAAACACTAGCAGGTGGGCACTCTTTCTGCACCCTTCTGATGTCTATGTCAGAAGCTTTTTCTATCTTTTTTACACTTTAATAAAACTTTATTACACAAAAGCTCTTGAGTGATCAAGCCTTGTCACTGGCCCCAGATTGAAGGACTGAATTCCTCTCCTCCAGAGGCTAAGAAAGAATCCCGGCATCTTTCATGGCTCAGCAAAAACCTTTCATAATCCTATAGGTTACACAGATCCCTGTTCACCCTCAAAGCAGTTTATAAGATTAAGTTAAAAATGAGATAATTTGTATTTTTGGAATAGTGTCTCTCTTTTTCCAAATCATTTAACAGTAAGATTTAATACATTTAGCCACAGGGAGAGAGACAAGCTTCAGTAAAGAATTTATGCCTCCCTCATGATATCATCTGCTAAGAATAATGTTAAATCCTACTTCAGATCTTTGATTGTAGAGAAAATTGTATGTATAGCCACCAAGGTAAACTGAAGACAATTCATGAATAGGACCTATATCACAGAAAGATAAAATCATAATCCACAGAGTATATATCATTGTGGATATCTGAATTATCTAGATAGCTAAGGTATAACCTTTTAAATACTATCAATTAAAAATTTTTAAATTATTTTTAATGGACACATTTCCTTCAACAAATCTGAACGTCCCTGTCATGTTAAGCAGAAGATGAGCAATGAAACTTTCTTGACACCATAGCCATTATTATTTAATATTTGTTATTTAATAGAGCAAAATATGATTTTAGACCAGATGTATAATGAAGAGATTTAGTCCTGAGGGGGCCCTGATGAAGACATGAGCCCTGAATTTTCTTTCTTGACTTCAGTCTTCTTTTTAATCATCGGTTGTGTCATTATAAAAGCTGCTTGTGAAAGATTAATTGGTACCTCCTCATGATTTGATGTTACCTTCTTTTATGTGGTTTTCTCATTGTTCAGAAAATTATATTCTTCATTGTATTAATCTCCATCACTCAAATTTTATCTCCCAACTGAGTATCATTGGCTCAAAAACTGTCCCTCAAATCTCTGTATCCTTTCTTTTATAGTAAGTATCTTACTTTCCAAAGAGCATAAAGGAAACATATGCCTTATCATTTTAAGAATTAGTTTTAAAAATTTAGAGTTAGCTTACTATAAATTCAATAAATACATACAAGAGAGAAACCTACAGACAAGACTCTTAAGATTCTCTTAGTGTTTGACATTTATTAGAATTCTAGGTATTAGTAATATTAAAGACCACACATAACCTACATAAATAAATATTATATTCAGTATTTCTGAGTATAAGTTTACAAATCAGAGAACCTTTTAAATCTTGAGTTTTATAGGTAAAACTTAGTTTAAACTGTACTATGTCTCCATATATATGTTGTTTTATATATATATATAGTTTCATATATAGGGAAATTATTTTTAATGGCCACATTTCCTTCAACCTATCTGCATTTCCCTGTCATGTTTTAAATATACACATACACACACACACACACACACACACACATACATACATATACATGCATACATACAGTGCAATGAACACTGTAGGGGTTCAGTTCAGTTCAGTCACTCAGTCGTGTCCGACTCTTTGCGACCCATGAATCTCAGCACACCAGGCCTCCCTGTCCATCACCAACTCCCGGACTTCACCCAAACTCATGTGCATCGAGTCAGTGATGCCATCCAGCCATCTCGTCCTCTGTCGTCCCCTTCTCTTCCTGCCCCCAATCCCTCCCAGCATCAGGGTCTTTTCCAATGAGTCAACTCTTCGCATGAGGTAGCCAAAGTACTGGAGTTTCAGCTTTAGCATCAGTCCTTCCAAAGAACACCCAGGACTGGTCTCCTTTAGGATGGACTGGTTGGATCTCCTTGCAGTCCAAGGGACTCTCAAGAGTCTTCTCCAACACCACAGTTCAAAAGCATCAATTCTGCAGTGCTCAGCTTTCTTCACAGTCCAACTCTCACATCCATACATGACCACAGGAAAAACCATAGCCTTGACTAGACGGACTGCCGGGGTCCAGCCTCGGCTGATCCAGGGAGTTTGAAGCGGGGACGGCGTCGGCGAGGATCAGGATACAATAGCTTCAATTAGATATTAATTAGAGATGTAAGGAGTAATAGAATGAGGATAGCTCAGTAGGAAAATTCAGTGGAGAAAAGAGGCTGAGTAGCTTGGTTTACGTGGGAGACCAATAAAATTTCAAGACAAGAAGGTTGCACCACTTACGTAGGCCGCAGGCGTCCTTCTGTTCTCCCGAAGGAGAGGAGACACTGAGGCCTCCCTGGTCGGATCTTAGAAGCCCAGGCAAAATTAGTAAGCTTGGTGGGTTCCGCGCTCCAGATGGAGACTCAGCCAGAATGAGAGAGAGAGAGAGACATGGGGAGACCAGTATTTCGAGAAACTGATCCCAATTCTTTATTTCCCATGGTCTACTTTTATACACTGAGATGTTATGCAAAAGTCACGCAGGGTCAGCAGTCCTGACTTTTATCAAAGTCAGGTGCTTCATACAAATGTATACAGAGGTCTTAGGGGTGTTACATCATCTTCTGGCCAGGGGGACCCGCTGACAATTTATGACCTTCTCCTTGTGACAGCGGTCAGTCAACCAGGACACTTATTTCTCCAGGGGTGATTATTCTCAAAACAGATACCACTAAAATAAAGTTACATTCCTATAGGGTGAGGGTATAGTGGGTTTTAGTTAAGGAAAGAATTTACTTAGCTTAAGGTCTAACGTGATTTATATCAAAGGTTAGTACTTATTTCTTCTATATTAATGTGTGTAAGGGCAGGGGATGTGGAGACTTAGCAACAAACATTGGCTCAACAAATGAAAAACCCTTCACCAATACAATTTCTAATCAACCCATTATACTTATATTAATAGTTTTCTAACTTTTCTAAGGAACCTGTTTTTAGAAGGTTTAAAGCATCTCGTGCCTCTCACAGTTGGGAGGCTGTGAGCAATCACATGTGGCCAGACAAGCCTGTCAGGCAGGCTAGAGAACCTTCAGAGGAGTTTGTAGGTTAAAACACTCTTGTCACGCCCAGGAGTTTTTATTAACTGGAGCTCTAGGTTAACTCCTTCTCCGAAAGAGGTGGTGGGGGACAGCCCCCCGTAAAGTCAGAGGTGTAGGTGAGAGCACAAAGTAGTAAAGTAGGCAGGCTCTGGTTATGGGGGTAGATGCTCGAGGATGTCCAGGGGGACTCCTGAGGCTCGATCCCGCCTTTGCGTATGTCGAGCCTCCTTCCTCATGACCTTTGCCACGGGCGGAGTACCTCACTCTGGCCCCCAACAACGGACCTTTGTTGGCAAAGTATTATCTCTGTTTTTTAATATGCTATCTCGGTTGGTCATTACTTTCCTTCCAAGGAGTAAGCATCTTTTAATTTCATGGCTGCAATCACCACCTGCAGTGATTTTGGAGTCCCAAAAAATAAAGTCTGACACTGTTTCCACATGTCTTTCCCATGAAGTGATGGGACCAGATACCATGATCTTCGTTTTCTGAATGTTGAGCTTTAAGCCAACTTTTTCACTCTCCTCTTGCACTTTCATCAAGAGGCTTTTACTTCCTCTTCACTTTCTGCCATAAGGATGGTGTCATCTGCATATCTGAGGTTATTGATATTTCTCCTGGCAATCTTGATTCCAGCTGGTGCTTCTTCCAGCCCAGCGTTTCTCATGATGTACTCTGCATATAAGTTAATAAGCAGGGTGACAATATACAGCCTTGATGTACTCCTTTTCCTATTTGGAACCAGTCTGTTCTTCCATGTCCAGTTCTAACTGTTGCTTCCTGACCTGCATAGAGGTTAGCATTGGGAGGACGCTCAGGGACCACCAGAAACTGGTGGGAAAATATTTGTCCATCCCAGCAACAAAGAAGTGCTCAGGTGAATCTTTTTGTAATTGTTTTCCTGTAGCAACCAAAATGGTACAGGTTTGGGATGAGAAGGCTCTGGAGAAAGAGGTCAGGACAAAGTAGGTAGTCCCTTTGTCAAACAAGAAATTCTCTGACCTACCTGCCACATCCAGTTGCACCCTTGGCTCCAGTCCCATGATGGTTATCTGTGACAGGAAGGCTGGCTGGGAGCGGGCCACTTCAGTCCTGTTGAACCATTGTGTGGGAAGACTTGGCTCTTGACCTTGAGGCTCTTTGGTCCCCAGGGCAGAGTGCTGCCCAATGTCCCAGCTGATGGCAATTGTAGGAAGCCATTTTCAGAGACTTGTCATGGTTTGGACATTCTGGCCCAATGTCCTGCTTGTCTAAGATTAGGCATTTGCCTTGTGCCTTGTCCTTCAAGGACTCACGGTTACCATAGGGCTTCCCTGGAGAGTGGCCAACAGCTTTATGCCTTTTCTCTTTCCTTTTTTCCCTTTTCTGGGCCTTGGCCTCCCTCTCCTTTTCTCTATTATAAAAGGTATTGGTGGCTGTCTGAACCATCTCATCTAAAGAGGCATCAGGGTCCTGCTGCTGTAGCTGTTGTAACTTTATCCCTATGTCTGATGCACACTGGGACAGGAATTTGTCCATTAAAATCACCTGTCCATTGTAAGAGCCTAAGTCCAGATTGGTAAACTCTTGGAGGGCCTCTTTTAGTCTTTCCAGAAAGGCAATGGGGTTCTTATTGGGCTCCTGAGTTATTGCTGAGACCAGGCACAGTCCGACAACTAATAGGCTTCCTTCTATTTCCATGGGTGGACTTCCTTAGGGGTGAATCTTTCTGAAGCTTATCCTACCCACTACTGTTGCAACATGAGAGCCAAGTATCCCTGGGTCAGGGTGCGGATCCCCAGGCAGGCTGACGCATGACAGCCTCCTAGAGATCGAATCCCTGGGCAGGTTAAGGCAGGTCAGCCTCCTGAGAATTGGGGCCCTGGGCAGGTCAAGGCATGTCGAACTTCTGGGACCCTTGGACTGGCAGGTTGAGCCACGACAAACTTCTGAGAACCAGATCTCTAGGCAACTCGAGGTAGGTTGACCTCCTGGAACACCTGGACTGAAGTTGGGCACCTCCAAGGTCTCCAGCATGACCAATGCTGGGTAGGATGAAAGGGTTGTAATCTTCACTCATTGCCAGTTTGTCCACTGCAGATGGGAATAAGTATCATGATGTAACGAAATTCAAGCCTGTGCCCTCAGACTGGGACACCTGGTGAAAAAGCCATAAGCCTTATCCACTTATTAATCTGATGGAATGTAAGTCACTGATTTTCCTCCCTTCAGTTCAGTTTAGTCACTCAGTCATGCCCGAATCTTTGCAACCCCATGAATTGTAGCATGCCAGGCCTCCCTGTCCATCACCAACTCCCAGAGTTCACTCAACTCAGGTCCATTGAGTCAGTGATGCCATCCAGCCATCTCATCCTCTGCCGTCCCCTTCTCCTCCTGCCCCCAATCCCTCCCAGCATCAGGGTCTTTTACAATGAGTCAACTCTTCGCATGAGGTAGCCAAAGTACTGGAGTTTCAGCTTTAGCATCATTGCTTGAAAAGAACACCCAGGACTGATCTCCTTCAGAATGGACCAGTTGGATCTCCTTGCAGTCCAAGGGACTCTCAAGAGTCTTCTCCAACAGCACAGATCAAAAGCATCAATTCTTCGGCGCTCAGCTTT
The DNA here is from genome assembly GCF_032452875.1 of Bos javanicus. NCBI lineage: Eukaryota > Metazoa > Chordata > Mammalia > Artiodactyla > Bovidae > Bos > Bos javanicus. The sequence continues at coordinate 27,343,877 of NC_083873.1, read as the reverse complement.
CTTCACAGTCCAACTCTCACATCCATACATGACCACTGGTAAAACCATAGCCTTGACTAGACGAATCTTTATTGGCAAAGTAATGTCTCTGCTTTTCAATATGCTATCTAGGTTGGTCATAACTTTTCCTCCAAGGAATAAGCATCTTTTAATTTCATGGCTGCAATCACCACCTGCAGTGATTTTGGAGCCCAGAAAAATAAAGTCTGACACTGTTTCCACTGTTTCGCCATCTATTTCCCATGAAATGAAGGTACCGGAGGCCATGATCTTCATTTTCTGAATGCTGAGCATTAAGCCAACTTTTTCACTCTCCTCTTTCACTTTTATCAAGAGGCTTTTTAGTTCCTCTTCACTTTCTACCATAAGGGTGGTGTCATCTGCATATCTGAGGTTATTGATATTTATGCTGGCAATCTTGATTCCAGCTTGTGCTTCATCCAGCCCAGTGTTTCTCATGATGTACTCTGCACAGAAGTTAAATAAGCAGAGTGACAGTATACAGCCTTGACGTACTCCTTTTCCTATTTGAAACCAGTCTGTTGTTCCATGTCCAGTTCTAACTGTTGCTTCCTGACCTGCATACAGGTTTCTTAAGAGGCGCTCAGGTGGTCTGGTATTCCCATCTTTTTCAGAATTTTCCAGTTTATTGTGATCCACACAGTCAAAGGCTTTGGCATAGTCAATAAAGCAGTAATAGATGTTTTTCTGGAACTCTCTTGCTTTTTCCATGATCCAGCGGATGTTAGCAATTTGGTTCCTCTGCCTTTTCTGAAACCAGCTTGAACATCAGGAAGTTCACGGTTCACATACTGCTGAAGCCTGGCTTGGAGAATTTTGAGCATTACTTTACTAGCGTGTGAGATGAGTGCAATTATGCAGTAGTTTGAGCATTCTTTGGCATTGCCTTTCTTTGGGATTGGAATGAAAACAACTTTTCCAGTCCTGTGGCCACTGCTGAGTTTTCCAAATTTGCTGACATATCGAGTACAGTACTTTCACAGCATCATCTTTCAGGATTTGGAATAGCTCAACTGGAATTCCATCACCTCCACTAGCTTTGTTTATAGTGATGCTTTCTAAGGCCCACTTGACTTCACAGTCCAGGATGTCTGGCTCTAGGTGACTGATCACACCATCGTGATTATCTTGATAGTGAAGATCTTTTTTGTACAGTTCTGGGTATTCTTGCCACTTCTTAATATCTTCTGCTTCTGTTAGGCCCAAACCATTTCTGCCCTTTATCGAGCTCATCTTTGCATGAAATGTTCCCTGGGTATCTCTAATTTTCTTTATGAGATCTCTAGTCTTTCTCATTCTGTTGTTTCCTCTATTTCTTTGAACTGATCATTGAGGAAGGCTTTCTTATCTCTCTTTGCTATTCTTTGGAACTCTACATTTAGATGCTTAAATCTTTCCTTTTCTCCTTTGCTTTTTGCTTCTTTTTCACAGCTATTTGTAAGGCCTCCCCAGACATCCATTTTGCTTTTTTGCATTTCTTTTCCATGGGGATGGTCTTGACCCCTGTCTCCTGTACAATGTCACGAACCTCCATCCATAGTTCATCAGGCAGTCTATCAGATCTAGTCCCTTAAATCTATTTCTCACTTCCACTGTATAATCATAAGGGATTTTATTTAAGTCTTACCTGAATAGTCTAGTGGTTTTCCCTACTTTCTTCAATTTAAGTCTGAATTTGGCAATAAGGAGTTCATGATCTGAGCCACAGTCAGCTCCTGGTCTTGTTTTTGCTGACTGTATAGAGCTTCTCCATCTTAGGCTGCAAAGAATATAATCAATCTGATTTCGGTGTTGACCATCTGGTGATGTCCATGTGTAGCGTCTTCTCTTGTGTTGTTGGAAGAGGTTGTTTGCTATGACCAGTGCACTCTCTTGGCAAAACTCTATTAGCCTTTGTCCTGCTTAATTCTGTACTCCAAGGCCAAATTTGCCTGTTACTCCAGATGTTTCTTGACTTTCTACTTTTGCATTCCAGTCCCCTATGATGAAAAGGACATCTTTGGGGGGTGTTAGTTCTAAAAGGTCTTCTACGTCTTCATAGAACTCCAGCTTCTTCAGCATGACTGGTTGGGGCATAGACTTGGATTACTCTGATACTGAATGGTTTGCCTTGGAAATGAACAGAGATCATTCTGTCATTTTTGAGATTACATCCAAGTACTGCATTTCAGACTCTTTTGTTGACCATGATGACTATTCCATTTCTTCTAAGGGATTCTTGCCCACAGTAGTAGATATAATGGTCATCTGAGTTAAATTCTCCCATTCTAACCCATTTTAGTTCACTGATTCCTAGAATGTTGATGTTCATTCTTGCCATCTCCTGTTTGACCATTTCCAATTTGCCTTGATTCATGGACCTAACATTCCAGGTTCCTATGCAACATTGCTCTTTACAGCATTGGACCTTGCTTCTATCACCAGTCACACCCACAACTGGGTATTGTTTTTGCTTTGGCTCCATCCCTTCATTCTTTCTGGAGTTATTTCTCCACTGATCTCCAGTAGCATATCGGGCACCTACTGACCTGGGGAGTTCCTCTTTCAGTATCCTATCATTTTGCCTTTTCATACTGTTCATGGGGTTCTCAAGGCAAGAATACTGAAGTGGTTTTCCATTCCCTTCTCCAGTGGACCACATTCTGTCAGACCTCTCCACCATGACCCACCCATCTTGGGTGGCCCCACATGGCATGGCTTAGTTTCATTGAGTTAGACAAGACTGTGGTCCATGTGACTAGATTGACTAGTTTTCTGTAATTATGATTTCAGTATGTCTGCCCTCTGATGCCCTCTCTCAACACCTACCATCTTACTTGGGTTTATCTTACCTTGGATGTGGGGTATTTCTTCACAGCTGCTCCAGCAAAGTGCAGCCGCCTCTCCTTAACTTGGATGAAGGGTATCTCCTCACCACTGCCCCTCCTGACCTTGAATGTGGAGTAGCTCCTCTCGGCTCTCCTGTGCCGCGCAGCTGCAGCTCCTTGGATGTGGGGTAGCTCCTCCCTCGGGTATGGGGTAGCTCCTCTCTGCTGCTCCTGTACCATCACAGCCTGGCACTCTCGGTCACCGCCCTTAGTCCTCCTTAAGAATATCTAAGGGGTTTTCCAGTGGTAAACATCTCATTGTCATAGACCCACTTTAGGTAATAACAGAAGTAATGACAAAGGAACAGGTTATTTGGTCCTGTTGGGGCATTAGGAGTTTTTTAATAATGAAAAGTGTGGTGGAGTGATGTTGCGTACAATGGGGCAGGGTCCTGGTTACAGGAGTTAGTAAGTGGCTTAAAAACAAATTGATAAGAGGCAACAAACCAGATGTTCCATAAAAGTGGAGTGGAGATTTGATCCAGGGATATGTTTATAACTCTAAGAGAAGGGTGGTAAGGTTTTGGGCCCAAATGGCCTACTGGGCTAACTCTCAACGTGGCAAACATTATCCCTAGAAGCCCAACTGCCCTTGAAGGGATACCACCAACAGATGGACTTCTAGCAGGCTTTGTGTGCCTGTCACCCACCCTAGCAGGTTCACTGAGAGATGCTGTTGTTGCACATGTTGCAGGAAACATGGAAGATGAAGACCTGAATATCTAGAGGGATTGGGTTATACAGTATTTCTCTCCAAAGGGCCAGCTATTTTCTGGTTGTCTCTCCAGAAGATTGTAGAGCCAACATTGTGGGCCTGGACCGGGCTCAGGAAAAGAGCATGAAACAGGAGGGAAGAGCGGAGGGCACAACTTTTGAAAGAATAGTAGTAGTAGTGAAGTCATTCAGTTGTGTCTGACTCTTTGCAACCCCATGGACTGTAGCCCACCAGGGTCCTTGGTCCATGGGATTTTCCAGGCATGAATACTGGAGTGGGTTGCCATTTCCTTCTCCAAGGAATCTTCCCAACCCAGGGATCGAACCCAGGTCTCACATGTTGTAGGCAGACGCTTTACTGTCTGAGCTACCAGGGAAGCCCTTTGAAAATGACATAGCCCAAAGACATAACATAAACTGATTAAAATCTATTGGGTCCAATATGACAGACAAGTCAATTTCACCTAAACCTTGGTTCTCAATCTGCAAGCTAAATAACATACCCAGAGGTGTCAGGACAGTTCCAAGGCACTGTCAAAAGACCAAGGAATAGGTGGTTCCCCAATTGTTGGAATGATCCTCCCACTCATTAGCATATGAAATCACCCAGCCAGTGAAAACTAACCACACCGCATTCCATGACCCATACCGCATTCCATTGCCACAGCACTCCGCTCTGTAATGGCCCACACTCTTTGGATTGTGCCTCTCTCCAAATCTGAACAAATCCACCTGTTACCTATTACTGTGTCTCTCACTGATTTTTGCAATGAGACATCAACAGCCTGAGCTTCATTAGGCCCTGAAGCCAGGCACCATGGGTTTTGGCCGGGTTCAAGTCCTGGGAGAGAGGAGCTGAAGGACAGGAGGAAAAAGCAGTGGGAAAAACATGACTCGGAATCCCCTTCATAACCTGCCAGAAAATCTGCTAAATACCTGACCTGTACTTACAGTTTTCTTTGGCCTGATCCTTGGCACAAAGAAGGTTAAGAAGAGAAGAACTTCAACCTCCTTGGGCAACAGCTACTAAGTAGCCGCTGCCAGATCCCTCAGTTGTACCCACTGCCACTCGCCTGCTCACAGGTGGTTCGAGGAAACAAGAGATTGTAAAGGAATTAAGATTTTGTTAGTCATATGTCCTTCCAGCCATAGGAGCGAGGAGTTCCTACCCCAGCTGGAGGTCTTCTGGAATCTGAGACTGAGGTGCGTCAGTTTTTGCCAAGTTTGTGTTTGCTGCCCTGGTTTCCAGCACACTGGACTTCTTGTCACTTCCACTGTGCTGGGTTTTCTTCGCATTCAGCTTCCACCGTGGGACCTTTTGCCAAGCTGCACTTTGCTGTGCCTGGCCTTTGCCTCATGGGGGCCAAGCCAACGTTGTTTCAGCCAGGTTAAATCTGAGAAATGGCACCATATATGTCAGGGGAGTTTTTAATTTCCCCAGTTCTGTCTCACTGCAGCAAAAATTTGAAGCGACGGACTGATTGGTATTACAGCTCAGTTTTATTTGGCAAGCAAAGGAAAATACATCCTCAAGGGATGAGGGCTGGCTGACCCCAAAGCGAAGAGAAGAGAAGCCCACAGTCCAGTTTTGGCTCCACTTTTTACATGTTTCTTTCCCCTCCCCCTGAGCCTTTCGTATGTAAAGTGGGCTAGCCAGGAGGGCTGTTTGTTTCACCTGAGGTTCTCACTTGTGTCCTTGGACCTTCCTTTGTTCTATTTTCAGGGCTTTTCCCTCCTTTGTCTTTTACCCTACCATTCTGGACTCCTTTTTCCTATTCTATCTAACAGAAGTATACAAAAGATCCCTTTTGTAATAACATTTAATATCCCAAACATTAACATATTAAGCAAAGATTAAATTTGTCAGTAACTCTAAAGGTGAGATATGATTTTTAAAATACCTAAATAAACAAACAAAAAAAACCCAAAAAACCCCGCCTCCTCAAAACAAGCTCTATAATCATCAAATAAGAGATGAGTTTCCTCAACAAAACCTAATGTTGACAGTGCTATTTCAACTGAAACAGAGGAAAACGAATTAAAACAAATAAGAAACTTGGTGAAATTGTTGGAAAGGATTAGTTGGAGGGTGAGTAAGAGTCTTTTCCAACTAGTTTTGTTTTTCCAGCTAGTTCTGGTCTAGAAAACTTTTGAAGAATTTAGGATTACAGAGGTAAGGATTGTTTTAAGAGCCGTGACTGGTAACTCTCTCCCACATTCTAAATTTTCATTTTTCTGTTTTTCTTTCATCAACAAATTTTCTTATCTTGTAATATAGAAGTATAGAGTTAAGCCAGAGTCAATAAAAATCATTCTGTAAGTTTTATCTTAAAAGAGTACATGCAAGGGTATCACGACATATGTAATGCTTCAAATGCCTCTAGTCACCTGAATTTTCTGGCACCAGAATTATATTTTATGTGGTTCACGTGACATATAACATGATAACTGCTGAAAAAGCACCATGTGGATAACAGAAACCTTGTAGATTATATAGCTAGAGTTTAACTTCACCACATGAACACCTAAAGGACAATAGAGGTTCCAGGGCTCCATTCCAGGATACAGACCACAGGAGCTGGGGAGTTGTTAGATGGGGAAGCTGTGTTGTTTTATCAACTCATTTACTAATTGTGAAGCAGTGTCTGTGTTTGAAAATTACTGACCTGGCACACCAGCTGCTTTATTTTACAGCCATAGAATAAAAAACTAGGTGATTAAGTAATTCACTTAGGGTTACCTAGCCAGGACATGAGCTCAAGGTTTCCATTCAACTATCAACTTTGTGCTGTTTTCCAAATTCATCAATCCAATGGAAGAACAAGTATTCATAGACCATTTATTCTGGGTTTTATTGTTCCAATCTTTGATGAGTACTATTAGGTATGCTAGTGGATATATTTTAGGTAAAATTTTCTTAAACCAGAACATATAGAGAGATTTTCAGACATAAATCTTTTGAAATTAGGTTAAATTTTAGGTTATCTGCTTAAGTCCACATTTTTCAAATAAAATATTTTTTATTGGAGAATATTTGCTTTACAATGTGGTATTGGTTTCTGCCATTTCAAGGGAGAAACAGACCCCCCACCAAAAGAAAAAAAAAAAATTAAGAGGGATTGATCCAAATCCTTATCTCTGATTGCTTTCCAAGATGATGTTAGAGCATTAACCCCAAAAGGCTTGTAAGATAATATTTATCTTCCCCAAATATGTTGGCTACTGAAATTAAATTGTGTTGCCACAATTCAGTCACTTTTTCCTTACTCTCTTGTTTGGACATAACATTTACAAAATGTAAAGCATACTGAATATTCCTTTTATGATTTTTATTCTCCATATTTCTATGTATGTATTATAAGGAAATAAGTAGATAACACACATGAGAACATCATTTACTTTGTTTCAGCATGCCTAGTATTTGGAAGGAGCCAGACATGACTGAGTGACTGAACTGAGTATTTGGAAAATAATTGCATTTTCTGGTCACAGAATGAGATTCTGTACAGTAAAGAAGAAAGGCTTTTCATTAGATGTATTTATCCAGCATTGTATTTTATACGAAAGTCTGCTGCTAAGTTGTGTCAGTCGTATCTGACTCTGTGCGACCCCATAGACGGCAGCCCACCAGGCTCCCCCGTCCCTGGGATTCTCCAGGCAAGAACACTGGAGTGGGTTGCCATTTCCTTCTCCAACGCATGAAAGTGAAAAGTGAAAGTGAAGTCGCTCAGTCGTGTCCGACTCTTAGTGACCCCATGGTCTATAGCCTACCAGGCTCCTCCGTCCATGGGATTCTCGAGGCAAGAGTACTGGAGTGGGGTGCCATTGCCTTCTCTGTTATACGAAAGTAGTAGTAATATATATTCAGAAAGAATGCAACAAATACACACATTGCTTTTGTAATAGGAATTTTTTGAGGAAAATATACAAAATTAAATGTCCTGTAAGAACAGATTTTTCTATTTCTTGAGGTTAGAAGAGCAATTATGTTTCTTTGAGCAGCTGATGGATGACATCATCAAAATGGAATTACTTCTTTGTGAAAGAATGTCAGCTTACCTTTATATTAAAAATACCTTTAGAATATATCTGTGGGAAAAGAAAAGCTGTTTCAGTAAGTGATGTCTCTATTGTACTTCTCAACCTAAGCCAAAATATTCTCTCAGATCACTCCTCTAGTTACAGTACCTCAAATTTAAAAAGATACAAAAATATCACAAAATACCTTCTCTTCCCCACCTCTCCACCCCACACCCTGGTCCTTCCTGTAAACCAAGTTAACTAAGTATGGCTGATACCAAGTAGTTCTCATATCAAAATCCTAGCTTTTGTATTGTCCTAATGACTCTGCTGGAGACTCAGGCCAGTTGAAAATATATATTAAAATACATATTATACTTGCACCTGTTTAGATGTTATATCATAATAATTTAATGAGATGAAATAGCAACTAATAGAACAGAAGATGCAACTAAGTAAGCTGCTACAACTTTCAAAATGTAATTTGATATACTGATTTATTCACTGATGAATATTTAGGGAATGAAGATCCTTTATAATTGGTTTTCTAATGCACTTGTGGCACATAAGAAACTGTACTACATTTCATCTTAGGATATATCATTTTTTTCACTAAGTTTCATGTATATGAGGCTTTGTGCTGCTGCTGCTGCTAAGTCACTTCAGTCGTGTCCGACTCTGTGCAACCCCATAGACGGCAGCCCACCAGGCTCCCCCGTCCCTGGGATTCTCCAGGCAAGAACACTGGAGTGGGTTGCCATTTCCTTCTCCAGTGCATGAAAGTGAAAAGTGAAAATGAAGTCGCTCAGCTGTGCATGTCAAAAACATTTTATGTTCATTTCCATCATGACCAGGAACAATTGAACAAAATGTGGTTATTTGACCCAAGGTAAACCTATGAAGTCCAGAGACTTTGTTCTGGTGATATGACCCTTGCTATTTGGTATCCAATTGGTGATTCTTTCCTAATTTTCAATCATCCAACATTTTCTACTATTATCTAGCTTGCTTCCCCTTCACCCAGACATGTGTGGAGCTGATACATGAACATGTTAACTCACTCATTTTTCTTTAGAGTTAGTGTAGTGGCTCACCCAAGCATTAAACTCCTCTCTAATTATGAAATACAATTGTCTTTCCTGAAAGTTAACTGAAGGAAAGGGCCTCTAAATGACTCTCAAGTTTTCTGAAATGCAGAATAATTCTGAATGCAACTCTGATGTCTTTTTTTCCTGAGGTTCTCTGGTGGTAATAATGGTAGGAGTATACTTAAACCAAAAAGATATACTTAAACAGAAAAGTCTTTCTGTTCATCTGTAATGGTAATCTTGAACAAGGACTAGACTGCTTTATCTTCTGCAGGTTTATTGCACAAAGGGTTTGGGATTAGGCAGGCATATCTGGGACATGAAAACAGTTTTGAGGAACTTATTTTGTGACACCAAGTATAAAATAATTAAATAACTAAACATATAACCTTAACATGTTCTTTTAGTTTACAATGTGACAATAATAATCTTCTGGGAAATAAATATACAAGGAAGTTGAGAAATATAGGTCCTTAAAAATAATGTATAATTTTAGTAGGATGATGAGCATATAGTTACATGTCTAGGAAATATTCTTTTTAGGTATAAATGTTCAGCAAAGACATACGATTTCAAGACCTGTTTGAGTGGTAAAAGGCAAAGAACTTGGCAAACTAAAGTAAAGGAAGAATTTTAGGTATGGCAGAGTAACTTGATGTAAACCAAGTCTCTGAGAAAAATTAGGGAATTTATTTTTGTTTCTATCTAAATCAGGAGAATAGAGAGTGACAGAGGCAGCATGTCTTAAGGGCCTGGAACATGGTGAGCAGGGTGTGGAGGAGACAACACCGAGGCGAGCATTATATTGCCTTGGAGGACTCTTACCTAAGGCTAAGAAGACAGCCTGAAAGTAGACAGAAATCTATGCTGAGATTTTAGGCTTCTTAGGTTTTATAGCAACAAATGTTTACTTCAGGTCCGAGATGGCAGGACTTGAGGGGACGAAAGTTCAAAGAAAAGAGAAGATGAAAGTATGGCATTGTCATTTTTTCCCCCTCAAGCCATTATTAAATTTTATTTGCTGGAGGGTTGAGGTCTAAGAAGTAAAGTCAGAAGTCGCAGGTAAAGATCTGGGCAGCTATACACTCTTTGGTAATTTCACAGGATGGAGGAAAAAACACTGGAGGAGGATCTCCAGTGATTATTACTGAATTCCTCTTAGGATCACAGAAAGGTTAAACCCTAGGAATATGGATGATGAGAATTAGATTAATTTTCACAAAAATGGGAATCTCAGTCCTAAACAAACAAAATCTCACACTACAAAAAAAATTATTTGCCCCATATTTAAGGTGCCTGAGAGAAAACAGAAAGATATTCTGTTTGGAAGATAATATGAAAAAAAAAATCAAATTATCTCTATAATTTTTCACAAGCTATAACCAAAACTTGATCAAACTTATTAGGCATGCCAGGAAATAGAATTAAAAGACAGGAACTAAGAAAATAAACAATATAAGCAGATCCAAAGGTGAATCAGAGTTGGATTCACTTTCATGTATTATGAGCTTAATGAAGAGTAAAATGCTTAACAAATTGTTGGTAAGATAAAGAATCTCACCATATAATTGAAATTTATAAATAATAACCGAATGGAAATCATAGAATTAAAAATATAATTGACATTAAGAATGCAACAGATGTGTTTAACTGCAGATTAGACTATTGAAGAGATGACTAGCGATCTAGAAGAGAGATTGTTAGAAAATATACAGACTGAAGTACAGACAGAAAAAAGGTCTCTAATATAGAAAAGAAATCCAAGACATGACATACAGTAAAGTGATTTAATATCTGTGACTAGTTTCAGAATAAGAAGAGAGAGAAGGTTATAAAATGTGATAAAAGGAATATTTTAACAGATAATACCTGAGAATTTCCCACAACTGATTAAAGGGCGTCAATCCACACAATTCAGAACTTTAGCAAATACCAAGGAGGATTGTAGCGGAGTGAAAAAAAAACCCTAGGTGTATTAGATTAAAATCCATTTTTTAAAATGCATAAAGAAAATTTGTAAAAGTAGTCAGACAAATAAAAGACATACTATATTAAAAGAAAAAACATTTCATAAAAAGCATGCAGAAGATAATACAATGAAATCTTTCAAGTGCTGAAAGAAAATATGTGTGAACCAGCAATTTTTATCCAGGAAAAATATTCCTCAAAAATAAAGATGAAATAAAAATGTTTCCAGACAAAAACTGAAATGACTCATCAACAGCAAATCTGCATGAATGTGTACATTAAAAGGAGTTCATCAGATAGAAGAATAATGATCCCAAAGAGAAACATAGAAAAGAAAGAATGGAGAGCAATGCAACAGATAAGGGTAAATTTAAATGAATATGACTCAAGAAATGATAATAAGAACAACCCCTTTGGGGTCAAAATAGATATCTAATTGAAAATATGACAATTAGAGCATAAATGGTAAGGCACTAGTTTTAAATGAAATAGCTTTTAAATCTTTGCATTTTAGAGGAAATACTGCATATTAATAACTAATAATGATTATGAGTAAATTTAATGGGCTATTGCTCCCAGTAATAACAAAACATATAACAAAAGCAGAAGTATAATGTGTGAAATGGAATTGAAAATGAAACATTATTGCAGACTTTGTTTTTCAACATAATTTACTGAGAATTTCATTATTCCTAAATATGGATGTTCTAGATCAGCACTGTACAATAGAAATCTAACATGAGCCTATGATCATATTAAACAGGTAAAAATAAACACTAAAATAAGCATAATGTAATATTTTTAAAAATATATCTTAATATTCTTTCAACATATAAAATATTTTTAATCAGATATTTTATATTTTTTGTCAAATTAAGTCTTCAAAATCTGGTGTGCATTCAGACTTGCAGCTCATTTCATATTGAAATAGCCACATTTCACGTGCTTAATATTCACACATGGTTAGTGGCTACCATCATGGGCAATAGTCTGTGGTCTATAATGTAGCAGGAATAAACTTGGATGAATCTATATGAATTAGATCTACTGACCAGTAAGTCATCTAATGATATATTAAACTGTATATTTTATTACTTAAATAACTTTCTGCTTAGAATCTAATTCCCCAGCAATTAATATTATCTTAGTTCTTGAAATATAATGCTAATTGGCAGTATGGATACTGACGTAAAAAAGAATTCTGGAATACAATAGTATCAAATTGTTCACACCCAGCCCCTCCCCCAAATCAAAGTCAAAAGCACTGTCACAGTCATTATTATATAGTGGAAAATCCAATACGTTGGCCACCTGATGTGAAGAACTGACTCATTAGAAAAGACCCTGATGCTGGGAAAGATTGACGGCAGGAGGAGAAGGGAACGACAGAGGATGAGATGGTTGGATGGCATCACTGACTCAATGGACATGAGTTTGAGTGAGCTCCAGGAGTTGGTGATGGACAGGGAAGCCTGACATTCTGCAGTCCATGGGATCGCAAAGAGTCAGACAGGACTGAGCAACTGAGCTGAACTGATTTGTCTAAATGTAAACTTGCTTGATTATACAATTTGGTCAACAAAACATAAATGTCAAGAGATGTAATCTCACAATAACTTACTTAAGCATGACCTTAATTTTTAGATTACTTTGTATTAAAAAAGATAAGTTAATTCAAATAAAGCTGGCCACCTTCACCTCATTAAGGAAACTTCAATTGTGGCTTCAAAGGTAAATGAGAAGCATGCTTTATAAAACTGAAAATATAATAGCTCTACTTTTAGCTATTAAAGATTATAGCTTATAAAGCTATAAGATTAGCACTTATTTCTATAAGCATGTAGACTTTACTCAACTATAATCTCTTAATTACTCCATGTGTGTGTGTGTGTGTGTTAGTAGCTCAGTCGTGTCTGAGTCTATGAGACCCCATGGACTGTAGCCCACCAGTCTTCTCTGTCCATGGGATTCTCCAGGCAAGTATACTGCAGTGGACTGCCATTCCCTCCTCTAGGGGATCTTCCCGACCCAGGGATTGAACCCAGGTCTCCTGCATGGCAGGTGGACTCTTTACCATCTGAGCCACAAGGGAAGCCAAATTACTCCTTCGGCCCATGAATATAAGCAATCTTTAGAAACGGGATGTAAATATATTGCTTTGAAGACAACAAGTCGTCTCACCCAGAGAGTCTGTATGACAGTTAAATTATGGATTGTAAAAATGTACCAGCTGTATGATTCAGTGAGGACAAGCAAGCATACTTACCATTCAGAAGACCCTGCTTGGCTTCCCAGACATTTTTGTTTGTTTTTTTTGTAGTATAAGTGCAGCATCTTCTATCTTAATCAGAGAAGGATTTGGTAGAGTGACATTAAATGTTCTTTTCAGAACAGAATGTCTTAAAAATGGACTGAGCTATGGGTAGTCAAACAAAAGAAAAAACTGTCTTAATTATACTATTCATAAACATAATAATTACACTATTCATAATAATTTGAAAAAAGTATTATTTTACAAAAATGAATAATGTATTCATTAATGGAAATAAATTTTGTAACATACCTACACCATTCATTAATATCTTACACTAAAAAGGAATTTGGGGATATAATAATTTTAGATTATAATTTAGGTTTACATTATAATTTAGGAATATAATTTAGGTTTTTAGGGTTAATATCTGTAAATGTATGTTAAAGTGTAAAAAAGTTACTAGTCATGAGGTAGACTAAAGTATGTTTAATAGTTTTGCCAAAAATCATATATATTTGAGAGAGACCAAAATCTTGGATGAAATCTTAAACATTTTTAATAAGAAATACATAGATTTTTGCATATATTAATATCACATAAAACTGGCTTAAAACACAACTTTCAAAAAACTAAGATCATGTCATCCAGTCCCATCATTTCATGGCATATAGATGGGGAAACAATGGAAACTGACAGACTTAATTTTCTTGGGCTCTGGAATCACTGTGGATGGGGCCTGCACCCATGAGATTAAAAGACACTTGCTTGTTGAAAGTAAAGCTATGACAAACCTAGACAGTGTATTAAAAAGCAGAGACATTACTTTGCCAACAAAGGTCCATCTAGTCAAAGCTATGATTTTTCCAGTAGTCATGTATGGAAGTGAGAGTTGGGCCATAAAGAAGGCTGGGTGCCAAAGAGTTGATGCTTTCAAACTGTTGTGTTGGAGAAGACTCCCAAGAGTCCCTTGAACTGCAAGGTGATCAAACCAGTCAATCCTAAAGGAAATCAACCCTGAATATTCATTGGAAGGACTGATGCTGAAGCTGAAGCTCCAATAATTTGGCCACCTGATGTGAAGAGCCAACTCATTGGAAAAGACCCTGATGCTGGGAAAGATTGAAGGCAGGAGGAGAAGGGGACGACAGAGGAGGAGATGGTTGGATGGCATCACTGACTCAATGAACGTGAGTTTGAGCAAGCTCTGGGAGGTGGTCAAGGACAGGGAAGCCCAGTGTGCTGCAGTCCATGGAGTCACAAAGAGTCGGACATGACTGAGCGACTGAACAACAACAAATATCACATAATTTTATTCTGAAAACACATTTTTCTTCCAATGAAACTAGGTGTTGGTTTCTCAGATGTCTTCTCTCAACCTTATCGTTTCATCAAATATTGACTAAATTCTTATCATCTGCCCAAAACTATCTTTCATACTGTAAACATCCAGTAACAAAAGTTCATTTACTTATATTCAGCATTTACATTCCAGTGAAAACATTCAGAAAGACAAAAATTTGAAACAACTCAAAAACTAAAAATCAAATAAACCCCCTAGTGTCTAAGTTTCAACTGCTGTGAGGAATGTCCACTGAATCTCTTGCTAAAAGGAGATGACTGATAAACAAAATTATGGAATTTCACTCAACTGATATGTACTGAGTACCTCAGAGGGGACTGGCAAGGCTTCCCTGCTGGCTCAGACAGTAAAGAACCTGCCTGCAATGTGGGAGACCCAGTTTTGATCCCTGGGTCAGGAGAAGACCGCCTGAAGAAGGAAATGGCAACCCACTCTAGTATTATTACTTGGAGAATTCCATGGACAGAGGAGCCTGGTGAGCTACAGTTCATGGGGTTGCAAAAAGTTGGACACAACTGAGTGACTAACTCACTTTCATGTGACTGGTACCAGTTCTACCATAACCTTATCAACACATATCCTTTTTTTTTTTTTTTAAATGACCCTGCCAGGAACACTGTATTACTTAGGTATACAAAGAATTTGGGTATTGGGATGAGTAATTAATAAGTAAATGATTTTTGAGAATACTGCATTTCTCACTGTCTACATGCGATAGGAAGATAATTACAGGTTTAGAACTGGTTTCATAAAGAAAGGGTATTTAACAGATCTCAGTGAAAATTTGGACTTGTACACTTGTAATATCTGTGGCATTTGGAAGGTTATTTCCCCTTTTTGAACCTTGATTTCCTCATTTTTCAAATAGAGAAAATGTTATATACTTTATACAAACTTTATGGTTATATTAATTGAATTAAAGTATGTAAATTAGTCTTTGTTCTTGAGAAGCAGTATAACTCAGCAGTTAAAAGCATGGACTATCAATCCATCCTTGATATCTGCTTTATTTGTGTCCTTAAGCAACTTATGGGCTTCCCTGGTGGCTCAGATGATAAAGAATGTGCCTGCACTGCAGGAGACCCAGGTTCAATCCCTGGGTTGGGAAGATTCCCTGGAGAAGGGAATGGCAACACACTCCAGTATTCTTGCCTGGAGAATTCCATGGACAGAGGAGCCTGGTAGGCCATACTCCATGAGGTCATAAGGAGTCAGACATGACTGAGCAACTAACACTTTCACTTTCAAGCAACTTACTTAACTTACTCTTTGGTTTTGACATGTGTTAGATGAAGATGATAAAATAATACTTATTTGACAATATTGTTTTGAGGACTAAATTAATTACAATGTTTAAAGCACATCAAACCTGGCACATCAACACCACTATGTATCAAGTATTATTATTATTACTTATATAGTGTCTTCCCAAAAAGTGAACATTTGCATCAAGTTACTAAAAATAAATATTCTGATATAAAGAGACAGAAAGATATCTTGTGTAAATGGATTGGAATAATAATCTCTGATGGCTCAGCAGGTAAAGAATCCTCCTGCAATGCAGGAGACATAGGAGATGCAGGTTTGATCTCTGGGTCTGGAAGATCCCCTGGAGGAGGAAATGGCAACCCATTCTAGTATTCTTCCTGGGAAGTCCCATGGACAGAGGAGCCTGGTGGGCTACTGTTCTTGGGGTCAGAATGAGTTGGACACGACTGAGCAACTAAGCACAGGGCACTATTGATAAAATGTCTATACTACTGAAAGAAGTTTACATATTTAATGCAATCTCTATCAAAATACCCCTGACATTTTTCACAGAATAGAAAGAATAATCCTAAAATTTGTTCTGAACCACAAAAGACCCTAAAATAGCCAAAGTTATCTTGGAAGAAAAAAAAAAAAAAGCTGCATTTATCAAGTTCTCTGACTTCTGGCTATACTACAGAGCTATAGTAATCAAAACAGTATGATACTGGCACAAAAACAGATACATCAATCAGTTAAACAGAACAGAGAGCCCAGAAATAAACCTATGCACTCATGGTCAATCTATGACAAAGGAAGTAAGAATATACAGAGGAAAAGTCAGTCTCTTCAATATGTGGTACTGGGAAAACAGGACAGCTACCTGTAAAAGAATGAAATTAGAACACTCTCTAAGACCACATAAAAAATAAACTCAAAATAGATTAAAGACCTGAATATAAGATGAGATACTATAAAATTCCTAGAAGAAAACACAGGCAGAACATTCTTGCGTAAGTAATGGCAATATATTTTTTGGATTTGTCTCTTAAGGTAAAGGAAACAAAAGCAAAAGTGAACAAGCGGGACCAAATGAAACTTAAAAGTTTTTGCACAACAAAAGAAACTATCAACAAAATGAAAGTAAAACCTATGAAATGGGAGAAAATATTTGAAAGTGATGCAACCAACAAGCAATTAATATTCAAAATATACAAATATTCAAAATAATATTCAAAAATATACTGAGTTCACATAACTCAGTATAAAAAAAAAAAAAATCAAAAAGTGGACAGAAGACCTGAACAGACATTTCTCCATAGAAGACACACAGATAGCTAACAGGAACATGAAAAGGTGCTCAACATTGTTAGTCATCGGAGAAATGTAAATCAAAACAAGATACCACCTCATGCCTGTCAGAATGGCTAGCATTAAAAAGTCTACAAATACCAAAATTTGGCCAGGATATGAAGAAAAGGGAACCCTAGAAAGCATACGTGGGAATGTAAATTGGAATAGCCACTAAGACGAACAGTAGAGAGGTTCAAAAAACTAAAATTAGAACTACTGTATGATCTAGCAATTCCACTCCTGAGTATATATATCTGAAGAAAATGAACACTAATTTTCAAACATGCATGTTCTGCTATTTTCATAGCAATGCTATTTACAATAGCCAAAATACAGAAGCAGCTGAAGTGTCCATCCACACAGGAATAGATAAAGAAGATGTGGAATATATATACAATGTAATACTACTCAGCTATAAAAAGGAATGAAATTTGCATTTTCAGCAACATGGATGGAGATTATCATACTAAGTGAAATAAGTCAGAAAAATACAAATATCATATATTACTTGTAAGTGGAATCTAAAAATATGATATAAATGAACTTATTTACAAAATGGAAATAACAGTGAACCAATGTTTGTGCCGAAGAATTGATTCTTTTGAACTATAGTGTTGGAGAAGACTCTTGAGGGTCCCTTGGACAGCAAGGAGATCCAACCAGTCAATCTTAAAGGAAATCAGCCCTGAATATTGATTGGAAGAACTGATGCTGAAGCTGAAACTCCGATACTTTGGTCAACTGATGTGAAGACCTGACTCATTGGAAAAGACCCTGATGCTGGGAAAGACTGAAGGCTTGAGGAGAAGGGGACAATGGAGGATGAGATGGTTGTATGGCACCACCAACTCAATGGACATGAGTTTGAGCAGGCTTTGGGAGTTGGTAATGGATAGGGAAGCCTGGTGTACTGCAGTCCTTGGGGTAACAAAGAGCTGGACACGACTGAGCAACTGAACTGAACTGAATGTTTATAGAATTACTTTCAAAACTATAGTCCTAATCCAAAATTTTCATGATTTAAAGAAGGAAAACTGGGTAAATACTATTTATTCCCCCTTCCTCTTATTTATTTCACAAGTGGATATGAAGTGCTTACAACATACCAGGTACAACACTAGGGTCTAATGATAAAATATTCAAGAAATAAGACAAAATATCAGGCCTTGTGAAATCCATTACCAATAATCAGATAATCATAAAATAAATGTAAAATCAAAGAGTGATAAGAACTCTTAAGAGGTACATAAAGACAAATAGGAAGATTTGACCAAGGAAGGGCAATCAGAGGCTTCATCAAAGAAATGATGATTGAACTGAAATCTGAAGAAAGGATAGAACGCAGTTAGGCAGTGGTGATGGGGGAAGGAAGGATGTACTCCAGGCTGAGAGACCTAAACAAAAACTCTGAAACATGTTCTAGTAACTAAAAGAAGATTAGTGGGCTTGGAGTGGAATAAAGAAACACATCGTAAGAGATGTTGCTTTGAGGATAAACAGGCCAAGTTAAGGGGAGTCTTTATGATAAAAGTGATTAGAGACCACTGAAGTCTATTAAAAAGAGGGTGCGAGATGATTTTCTTGTTTTTTAGAAAGATCATTCATTACTATATTTTTTAAATTCAAATTTGAATTTGAAAAGGAGTCCTCCCATTCAAATTCCCATGGAAATGGCCAAAGAAATATATGATTAGGAAAAACTCTATATTAAGGAAAAAAAGGGATAGAACATTTTTATGCTGAAAGTTTCAAAGAATTACAAGCAGATAGAATAGTGATGAGAACGGACTGAAGGAGATTTAGAGGGATGATTCAGGCTTCCTGTCCCCTATCCTGAACTGATTTCCAAGTAAAAATATTCACTTCAGGAAGTTGAAATTTTGTCATTCTCAATCTGCTGCTGCTAAGTCGCTTCAGTCGTGTCCGACTCTGTGCGACCCCATAGATAGCAGCCCACCAGGCTCCCCCATCCCTGAGATTCTCCAGGCAAGAACACTGGAGTGGGTTGCCATTTCCTTCTCCATCTAGAGATGATCAAACTAGCATAATGTCACTGAGGGTAAAATACTGGAGTCAGTGATGCCATCCAACCATCCCATCCTCTGTCATCCCCTTCTCCTCCTGTCTTCAATCTTTCCCAGCATCAGGGTCTTCTCCAAGGAGTCAGTTCTTCAAATCAAGTGGCAAAAATACTGGAGCTTCAGCTTCAGCATTAGTCCTTCCAATGAATATTCAGAATTGATTTCCTTTAGTATTGACTGGTTGGATCTCCTTGTAGTCCAAGGGACTCTCAAGAGTCTTCTTCAACACCACAGTTCAAAAGTATCAATTCCTTGGCACTCAGCTTTCTTTTTGGTCCAACTCTCACATCCATTCATGACTACTAGAAAAACCATAGGTTTAACTAGATGGACCCTTGTTGGCAAAGTAATGTCTCTGCTTTTTAATATGCTCTCTAGGGTAGTCACAGCTTTTCCTCTAAGGAACAAATGTCTTTTAATTTCATGGCTATAGTCACCATCTGCAGTGATTTCAGAGCCCCAAAATATAAAGTATCTCACTGTTTCCACTGTTTCTCCATCTATTTGCCATGAAGTGATGGGACCAGATGCCATGATATTTGTTTTTTGAATGTTGAAATTTAAGCCAGCTTTTCACTCTCCTCTTTTTTTTTTTTTGCTTCTTCCTTTTTGCCATCATCATTTTCCCACCAAATGTGAACAATTGAGGCTCATTCTTTTGTCCTTCCTCTCTATTTTTTTTTAAACTTTATTTTATTTTTAAACTTTACATAATTGTATTAGTTTTGCCAAATATCGAAATGAATCCACCACAGGTATACATGTGTTCCCCATCCTGAACCCTCCTCCCTCCTCCCTCCCCATACCATCCCTCTGGGTCGTCCCAGTGCACTAGCCCCAAGCATCCAGTATCGTGTATCGAACCTGGACTGGCAACTCGTTTCTTACATGATATTTTACATGTTTCAATGTCATTCTCCCAAATCTTCCCACCCTCTCCCTCTCCCACAGAGTCCATAAGACTGTTCTATACATCAGTGTCTCTTTTGCTGTCTCGTACACCGGGTTATTGTTACCATCTTTCTAAATTCCATATATATGCGTTAGTATACTGTATTTATGTTTTTCCTTCTGGCTTACTTCACTTTGTATAATAGACTCCAGTTTCATCCACCTCATTAGAACTGATTCAAATGTATTCTTTTGAATGGCTGAGTAATACTCCACAAGACAAGGGTGCCCACTTTCACCATTACTATTCAACATAGTTTTGGAAGTTTTGGTCACTCTCCTCTTTCACCTTCACCAAGAGGCTCTTTATTTCCTTTTTGCTTTCTGCCATAAGGGTGGTGTCATCTGCATATCTGAGGTTATTGATATTTCTCCCAGCAATCTTGATTCCAGCGTGGGCTTCATCCAGCCCAGCATTTCACATGATGTATTCTGCATATAAGTTAAATAAGCAAGGTGACAATATACATCCTTGATATACGCCTTTCCCAATTTGGAACCAGTCCGTTGTTCTGTGTCCAGTTTTACCTGTTGCTTCTTGACCTGCATACAGATTTCTCAGGAGGCAGGTAAGGTGGTCTGGTATTGCCATTTCTTGAAGAATTTTCCATAGTCTGCTGTGATCCATACAGTCAAAGACTTTAGGGTAGTCAATGAAACAGAAGTAGATGTTTTTCTGGAACTCACTTGTCTTTTCTAAGATTCAATGGATGTTGGCAATTGTTTTGGCTATTATGGGTCTTTTGTGTTTCCACATAAGTTAAAAAAAAAAGTTGTTCTAGTCAGTGAACGATTGCCATTGGTAAGTTGATATGAATTGCACTGAATCTATAGATTGTATATTGTATATTGCCTTGGGTAGTATTTGTTTTTTAAAAAAACAGTATTGATTTTTCCAATTCAAAAACATGGTATATCTTTCCATTTGCTTGTATTATCTTTAATTGCTTTAATCAGCATCTTACAGTTTGGAGTATATATCTTTAGGTAGGTGTATTCCTAGGCTTTATTCTTTTTGATGCAAGGGTAAATGGGATTGTTCCCATAACTTTGCATTCTGCTATTTCATTGTTCGTGTATAGAAATGCAACAGATTTCTATGTATTACTTTTGTATCTTACAAATTTACTGAATTCATCGATGAGCTCTAGTAGTTTTCTGGTAGTGTCTTTAGGATTTTCTGTGTATAGCATTATGTCATCTTCAAACAGTGACAGTTTTACTTCTTCTTTTCAAATTTGGATTCTTTGTATTTTTCCTCTTATTGCTCATGGCTAGGACTTCCAAAACTATTATGAATAAAACTGCTGAGAGTGGACGTCCTATTCCTGGCTTGGAAGAGATGCTTTCATTTCTTCACCATTAAGTATGATGCTAGCTGTGAGTCTGTCATAAATGACCTTTATTATGTTGAGGTGGTTTCCCTCTATGGACAGTTTCTGGAGAGATTTTGTCATAAATGGATGCTGAATTTTATCAAAAGCTTCTTATGTATCCATTGAGATGATCATACTGTTTTTATTCTTCAATTTGATAATGTGGTATATCATAATGATCTATTTGTGGGTATTGAAAAATACTTCCATCCCCAGGATAAATCCCACTTAACCATGGTGAATGATCCTTTCAATATATTGTTTTTGTTGGATTTTTTCATCTATATTTATCAGAAATTTTGGCCTGTGATTTTCTTTTTTTGTAGTATCTTTCTTTGGCTTTCAAAGGGGCTTCAAAGAATGAGTTTAGAAGTGTTCCTTCCCTTGTCAAGTTCTGGAATAGTTTTCAGAAGTATAGATGCTAATTTGTCTCAAAATGTTTGACTGAACTCACTTATGAAGGCATCTGGCCCTGGACTTTTACATCTTTGGAATTTTTAAATCATAGTTTCAATTTAAGTACTTGTGATTGGTCTGCTCATGTTTTCTATTTCTTCCAGGTTCTGTTTTGGGAGATTGTATCTTTTTAAGAAATGGACAAATTCTTATAGGTTGTCCATTTTATTGGCATATGTATACAGTTGCTTGTGGTAGCCTTTTGTTCCATTGTATTTGTGTGGTGTAAGTTGTAACTTCTCCTTTTTCATTTCTAACTGTATTGATTTGGACCTTCTCTCCTTTTTTCTTGTTTGGCTAAAGGTTTGTCAATTTTATCTTTTCAGAGAACCAATTTTTTTTTCATTAATCTTTTCTATTGTTTTTTTAATTTCTATTTCATTTATTTCTTCTCTGATCTTTAGGATTTCTTTCCTTCTATCTTTGGGTTTTGTTTGGTTTTCTTTCTCTAGTTTCCTTAGGTTATTTCTATGAGATGTTTCTTGTTTCCTGGGGTAAGCTTGTATCAGTATATACTTCCCTCTTAAAACTGCTTTTGGTCCATCCCATAGGTTTTAGATCACTGTGTCTCCATTTTCATCTGTCTTTGGGTATTCTTTTTATTTCCTCTTTAATTATTTGATTATTGGTTGTTTTCAGCATATTGTTTAGCCTCCATGTATTCATGCTTTTTGCATTTTTTTTTCTTGCAGTTGATTTCTAATCTCAAAGTGTTTTGGTCAGAACAGATGCTTGATAAGATTTCAGTTTTCTTAAATTTACCAAGATTTGCTTTGGTCCAGCATGTGATCTATCCTAGAGAATGTTCCATGTGCACTCGAAAAGGATGTATAGTCTGCTTCTTTCATATGGAATGCCCTATAAATATTAAGTTCATTTGGTCTAATGCATCACTTAAGACCTGTATTTCCTTATTGATTTTCTGTCTGGATCATCTGTCCAATGATTTAAGTGGGATGTGGAAGTGAAAATGAAGTCACTCAATCGTGTCCGACTCTCTGCGACCTCATGGACTGTAGCCCACCAGGCTCCTCTGTCCATGGGATTCTCCAGGCAAGAATACTGGAGTGGGGTGCCATTTCCTTCTCCAGGGGATGTTCCCAACCCAGAGATTGAACCCAGGTCTCCCGTACTACAGGCAGACGCTTTACCGTCTGAGCCACCAGGGAAGCCCCCCACTATTATTTTGTTACTGTCAATTTCTCCTTATAAAGTTGTTAATATTTACCTTACATATTAACATGCTCCTATGTTGGATGCATATATATTTACAATTATTTTATCTTTCTCTTGGCTAGATCCCTTGATCGTTATGTAGTGTCCTTCTTTGTCTATTTTAAAATTTATTTTGTCTCATAAAAGTATTGCAACTCCATATTTATTTTGATTTCCTTTTGAATGGAATACCTTTTATCAACCCCTCATGTTCAGTCTACAATGTGTCCCTAGATCTGAAGTTGGTCTCTTATAGGTAGCATATATATGGGTCTTGTTTTTGTATCCATTCAGCTGGTCTGTGTCTTTTGGTTGGAGCATTTAATCCATTCATATTTAAGGTAATTATCAATATGCATGTTCTCATTGTCATTTTTAAATTGTTTGGATTTTTGTAGTTCTTTTTTATGCCCTCCTTCTTTTATTCTCTTTTCATATGATTTGATGGCTTTCTTTAGTTTTGTATTTGCATTGTTTTCTTATTTGTGTGTATATCTATTGCACATTTTTGATTTGTGGTTATTGTGAGGTTTTGATACAGCACTCTCTTGCTACCTGTTTAAATATACATGATTGTTTTATGTTGCTGATCTCTTAATTTCAAATCCGTTTCAAATATCCTGCATTTGTACTCATCACAAAATTATTGTTTTTTTGTTCATTGTTCAGTCACCCAGTCTTGCCCCACTCTTTGCAGTACCATGGACTGCAGCACGCTAGATTTCTCTCCTTCACTGTTTCCTAGAGTTTGCTCATATTCATATCCATTGAGTCAATGATAGCATCCAATCATCTCATCCTCTGTTGTCCCCTTCTCCCACTTTAAATTTTTCCCAGCATCAGGGTCTTTTCCAGTGAATTGGCTCTTCCCATAAGGTAGCCAAAGTACTGGAGCTTCAGCTTCAGCATCAGTCCATCCAATAAATATTCAGGGTTGATTTCCTGTAGGATTGCTTGGTTTGATCTCCTCACAGTCCAAGGGACTCTCAAGACTCTTCTCCAACACAACAGTTAGAAAGCATCAACTCTTTGGTGCTCAGCCTTCTTTATGGTCCAACTCTCACATCCATACATGACTACTGGAAAACCATAGCTTGGATTAGGTGGGCCTTTGTTGGCAAGGTGATGTCTCAGCTTTTTAATGCATTGTCTAGGTTTGTCATAGCTTTTCTTTCAAGGAGCAATAGTCTTTTAATTTCATGACTTTAGTCAATTTCTGTAGTGATTTTGGGGCCCAAGAAAATAAAGCCTGTCACTGTTTACACTTTTCCCCATCTGTCTGCCATGAAGTGATGGGACAAGATGCCATGATCTTAGGTTTTTTGAATGTTGAGTTTTAAACCAACATTTTTGCTATTCTCTTTCACCCTCATCAAGAGGCTCTTTAGTTCCTCTTTGCTTTATGCCATTATGGTGGTGTCATCTGTATATCTGAAGTTATTAATATTTCTCCCTGCAATCATGATTCTAGCTTTGAGTTATCCAGCCTGGCATTTTGCATGATGTACTCTGCACATAAGTTAAATAATCAGGGCAACAATATGCAGTCTTAATGTACTCATTTCCTAATTTTGAACCAGTCCATTGTTCCATGTTTGGTTCTAACTCTTGCTTCTTGACCTGCATATAGGTTTCTCAGGAGGCAGGTAAAGTGCTCTGGTATTCCTATCTCTTTAAGAATTTTCCACAATTTATTGTGATCTACACAGGCAAAGGCTTTAGGGTAGTCAATGAAGCAGAAGTAGCTGTTTTTTTCTAGAATTCTCTTGCTTTTTCTATGACCCAACAAAAGTTAGTAATTTGATCTCTGGCTCCTCTGCCTTTTCTAAATCCAATTTGTACATCTGGAAGTTCTTGGTTCACACACTGTTGTAGCCTAGCTTGGAGGATTGTCAGCATTACCTTGCTAGCATGTGAAATGAGCACAATTGTGTGGTAGTTTGAACATTCTTTGGCAGTGCCCTTCTTTTTGATTGGAATGAAAAATAACCTTTTTTCAGTCCTGTGGCCACTGCTGAGTTTTCCAAATTTGCTGTCATTTTGAGTGCAGCACTTTAACAGCATCATCTTCTAGGATCTGAAATAGCTCAGCTGGAATTCCATCGCCTCCACTAGCTTTGTTCATACTATTGCTTTCTATGGCCCACTTGACTTCACGTTCCAGGATGTCTGGTTCTAGTTGAGTGACCACACCATCATCATTATCCGAATCATGAAGGCCTTTTTTGTACAGTTCCTCTGTGTATTCTTGCCACCTCTTCTTAATCTCTTCTGCTTCTGTTAGGTCCTTACCGTTTCTGTCCTTTATTGTGCCCAACTTGGTTTGAAATGTTCCCTTGGTATCTCCAATTTTCTTAAAGAGATCTCCAGTCTTTCCCCTTCTATTGTTTTCCTCTATTTCTTTGCATTGTTCACTTAAGAAGGCTTTCTTGTTATCTCTCCTTGCTATTCTTTGGAACTCTCCATTCAGATAGACGTATCTTTCCTTTTCTCCTTTAACTTTTGCTTCTCTTCTTTTGTCAGCTGGTTGTAAGGACTCCTCAGACAACCGTTTTGCCTTGTTGAATTTCTTTTCCTTGGAGATGGTTTTGCTTACCACCTCCTGTACAATGTGCTAACTTCTGTCCAAGTTCTTCAGGCACTCTATCAGGTTTAATCCCTTCAATCTGTTTGTCACTTCCACTGTATAATCATATTATTGGTTTAGATATCAGATTTGTGTGTGGATGATTTCCTACCTTTACCATGTGTTTCCCTTTACGGGTAAGATTTCCCATTTGTAATTTCCTTGTTTCTAGTTGTGGCCTTTCCTTTTTCTGTTTGGAGAAGTTCCTTTGGCATTTGTTGTAAAGCTGGTTTGGTGGTGCTGAATTCTCCGAGGTTTTGCTCATCTGTTAAGCTGTTGATTTTCTGTTAAATCTGAGTGAGAGCCTTGCTGGGTAGA
Organism: Bos javanicus; assembly: GCF_032452875.1. Lineage (NCBI taxonomy): Eukaryota > Metazoa > Chordata > Mammalia > Artiodactyla > Bovidae > Bos > Bos javanicus. The sequence goes on along the minus strand of NC_083873.1, from coordinate 27,317,961 downwards.
GTATTCTTGGATGTAGGTTTTCCCCTTCTATGAAAAGGAAAGATTTTATTCCTTTATTTAGTCCCTTCTATAAATATTTTGTGCCACTCCATTCTGGCCTGCAGATTTTCTGCTGAAAAATCAGCTGATAACTTTATGGGGGTTCTTTTGCATATTATTTGTCACTTTTCCCTCACTTCTTTTTAATATTTTCTCTTTATCTCTAATGTTTGTCAATTTGATTATTATGTATCTCAGTGTGCTTCTCCTGGATTGATTCATTATGGTAATCTCTCTGCTCCATGGACCTGTGTGACTGCTTCCTTTCCATATTAGGGAAGTTTCTGCATTATGTCTTCAAACATCTTCCCAAGCCATTTTCTTCTCTTATCCTTCTAGGAACCCTGTAACGCAAATGTTGGTGCATTTCTACATTGTTCAAGAGTTCTCTTAAACTGCCCTTGTTTCTTTTTATTTTTAATGATTTTATTTGTTTTTGGCTGTGCTGGGTCTTTGTTGCTGTGTGGTCTTTTCTCTAGTTGCAGAGGCTACTCTAGTTATGGTGGGGGGGCTTCTTATTGTGGTGCCTTCTTTTATGGTGCCTAGAGCACGTGTTCTAGGGTACGTGGGCTTCAGTAGTTGTGCTTCCTGGGCTCTAAAGCACAGCCTCAGTAACTGTGGCATACCGGCTTAGTCACTCCACAGCATACGGGATGTTCCCAGATCGGGGATCAGAGCTGTGTCTCTGGCATTGGCAGATGGATTCTTTACCACTGAGCCACCAGGAAAGCCCTGTCCTTGTTTCTTTTAATTCTTTTTTCTTTATTCTGCTCTGTAGTGATTTCCACTACTCTGTCATCCAGCTCACTTATTTGTTTTTCTATCTGAATTATTATGTTATCAATTCCTTTTACTGTATTTTTCATTTCATTGTATTCAACTGTTTGGTTGTTTTTCTATTTTTTGTAATTGTTCGTTAAAAATTTCTCATAACCTCTTGATCAGTTCATCAACAGTAAAAATGACTGGAAACTATCAAAAAAAGATACTCTATATCCAAAGACAAAGAAGAAATCACAGTGAGTTGGTAGGACAGGCATACTCAAAATATAATTAAAACCAGGTTGGCAACCCACCAACTGGAGAATAATTATATAACATTCTTTTCCTGAGTTCTTTGATCATCTTTGGACTCTTTCTTGGGTAGACTGCATACCACTTGGTTATTCTAAGGGAGTTTTATCTTGTCTCTTCATTGCAAACATGTTTCTATGTCATCTAATTTTGTCTAAACTTCTATTTGTATTTTTATGTATGTACAAAGTTAGTATATTCCTTTACCTTGGAGAAGCTGTCCACTGTAGGGGATATCTTATGTGTCCCAGCAGTACACTCCCCTCCTATCACCCACTGGCCAGGGACCTGTCCAGCTGTAGGCTGGGCTAGCCTACAACTGTGTTGGTGGGCTCAGTTCCACAGGCTGTGGGGATGCATATTTTTTGCTTCTGGTTTCTGCCCCCTCGTGGATGAGGTTGGTCTAGAAATTTGTGGTGGGAGGGGCTCATCCCTGCGTACTGGTTGGTGTTGATCAGTGACCTTCCGATGATGGGTGGGACTGTGTTCCTGTGCTCTTGGTGGTTTTGGCCTGAGTCATTGCAGCACTGGAATCTACAGGCTGTTTGGTGGGACCAGGTCTTGGTGTTAATGTCCTAAGTAAGATGTCAGCCTTCAGACAAGTACTCCCTGATATGTTTACCTCCAGCTTTTATGTCTCAAGAAAGAGTCACAGTCACGCCCTCCACCTCCCAATGAGACCTTCCAAGACCAGCAGGTAGGTCTGGCTCAGGATCACATGAAGTCACTGCTTCTGCCCTGGATCCTAGGGCACATGGAGATCTTGTGTGTATCCTCCAAGAGTAGAGTCTCTGTTTCACCCAGTCCTATGAAGCTGCTGCGATCAAGCTCCACTGGCCTTCAAAGCCAAATGCTCTCAGGGCTCTCAGGCTACAAAGCCTGATTTGAGGCTCACTCCTGTGTGAGAACTTCTGTGATATAATTATTCTCCAGTTTGTGGGTTGCCCACCTGGTGATTATGGGATTTGATTATATCTTGAGTACACCCCTCCTACCATCTCATTGTGATTTCTTCTTTGTCTTTCAATATAGAGTATCTTTTTTGGTAGGTTCCAGTCTTTTTTATTGTTGGTTATTCAGCAATTAGTTGTGATATTGTTGTTCTCATGAGAGGACGTGAGTTCAAGGTCTCCTACTCTGCCAACTTGTCTTCTCTCCTTTGGATTCAGTATAATTTTGTGAGCCTTCTAGTTTTAATCATGGCACAGCACACTAAACAGTCTTAGACATGCACACGGTCAACTTTGCTTCTGACAATAGGAGCAAGACAAAACTAAGGCACTAGCATGTCTGGATCTGGGAAGCAGAGATGTAGAAGTGGAGTGGAGGTATATCAGGTTTATCTAGAGCAGAGAAAAGAAAGTCTTCCAGAGACTATTCATTGTACCAATTCTGTCTGTATCTTTACCCAAAGGCTTTTGGATCTGAAGGGGTGTGAAATTTAATGTCCATCTGAGAAGGATTTGGGGAGGTGTGTAAGATTATAAAACCAGTCTTTATAAAATAATATGTCTATAATATTTAAAACAATGGCTCAAACCCTAATATAGATGGGGAAAGACAATGGAAAAGTAGCCTGTTGTGTTTAAACATATGATATAGCATATGGTAAAACTGGCATTTCAAGTCAACAGGAAAAGAATATACTCAAAGTTCATTGGTACTAGAATAATGAGATTTGTAAATGACTGTATATCATATCTTCACATTATGGGCTCATGCAAATTTAAATGTTTAACTTGGAACATTTAAAATGGAACATTAGAATAAGTAGAAGAAAACAAAAGTGTGTATCAGGTCTAGGATTTTACTTTAAGAAATCATCCTGGTTCTTCACAAATTAGTATATGAGATGATATTTATTGCATTGTTTTATTTAATAAGTATGCTAATAATCTTTTACATATTCTAAAAAGAACTTCTGATAATGCTATAGATTATTCCCAATATAGCAAAATAGAATGGTCATTTTATAAAATTAGTTATATGATTCTAAAATGGCTACTATGCTTATAAAAATATCTACTTCAAGACTTAGTCTATGATACATTCTATGCAGTAATTAAGATAATGTGGCACTGGTGAAAGAACTGACTAAGAGATAAATGGAATAGAATAAAAAGCCCCCAAAATGACCCACACAAATGCAGTCAACTCATCGTAATTTTTTTTTTAAATTGGAGTATATTTGCTTTACAATATTGTGTTAGTTTCTGCTGTACAGCAGCATGAATCAGCTGTATGTATGCACATATCCTCTTCTTTTTAAGCCTCTCTCCCACCCACCGCTCCTCATTCCACTCCTCTGGTAGTCAACTGGTCTTTGACAAAGAAATAAAGACAATGCAACAGAACAAAGACTGTCTTTTCAACAAACAGTGCTGTAACAACTGAACATCCAAACGCACAAAACAGATCTGAAAACACATATTACACGGTTCATAAAAATTATATAAATTGACCTAAATGTAAAACCAAGAAACTCAGAGGGTAACATAGTAGAAAAACTAGATGATCTTGTGTTTGGAGATAACTTTTTAGGTATAATGTCAAAGGCATAACCCGTAAAAGAAATACTTGATTAACAAGCCTTCATTAAAATTGAAAGCTTCTGTTCTACCAATGCTACTGGTCAAGACAATGAGAAGGCAAGTAATAGACTAGGAGAAAACATTTGCAAGAGACATATCTGAAAAAGGAACATTATCAAAACATGCAAAGAACTCTTAAAACTGAGTAATCTGATTTTAAAATGGGAAAATCTAAAGAGATATTTCAGCAAAGATATGCAGATATCAAATAGGCATATGATGCTCAGCACCAAATGTCAGTGGGGAATTACAAATTAAACCAATTATACCACTACACATCTATTGGGATGGCTGAAATCTCAAACACTGACACCAAATACTGGTGAGGATGTGGAACAGAAACTCATTTATTGCTGATCAGAACATAAAATGGGACACCTATTTTGGGACACTTTGGTGACTTCTTACAAAACTAAACTTATTCTTACTAGATAGGCCACATGATTTGTATTAATATTTACCCAAATGATTTCAAAACTTTTGTCTACAAAAAACTTCAACACAGACATTTATAGCAGTTTTATTCATAATTACCAAAACACGGAAGCAACAAAGATAAGCTTCAGTAGGTAAATGGATAAACACATTGTGGTCCACCTAGACAATGAGATTTTATTCAGTGCCCAAAATAAACGAGTTACCAAGCCATAAACCTGCTGCTGCTGCTAAGTCGCTTCAGTCATGTCCGACTCTGTGTGACCCCACAGACAGCAGCCCGCCAGGCTCCTCCGTCCCTGGGATTCTCCAGGCAAGAACACTGGAGTGGGTTTGCCATTTCCTTCTCCAATGCAGGAAAGTGAAAAGTGAAAGTGAAGTCGTTCAGTCGTGTCCGAACCTCAGTGACCCCACGGACTGCAGCCTTCCAGGCTCCTCCGTCCATGGGATTTTCTAGGCAAGAGTACTGGAGTGGGGTGCCATTGCCTTCTCCATATAAAACCTACTGAGGAACCTTAAATGCATACTACAAAAGAAGAGAAGTTCAAGACATTATACTGTGTGGTTCAACTATGGCATTCTGTGAAAGCAAAACCATGGAAACAGTAAAAAGAGGAGGGGTTACCTAGGATTAGTGGGGCATGAAGGATAAATAGTTGAAATATAAAGGATTTTTTAGAATAGGAAAACAATTATTTATGATCTTAATATGCTGGGTGGATGTTTTATTATTAACCAAAGTATATTTGATTTACAATGTGCTGTTATTTTCTGCTCTACAGCAAAGTGTTTCAGTTACACGTACACACACACACACACACACACACACACACACACAGTTTTCCATTATGGTTTATCACAGGATACTGAATATACTTTGCTGTGCTATACAGCAAGATCTTGGTGCTTATCAAACTCCCACTCTAACCCCTCCCAGCCCCTTGCGCACCACATGTCTCTCCTCTATGACTGTGAGTCTGAGTCTTTCTGTTCCATAGATATGTTCATTGGTGTCATATTTTAGATTCCACATGTAAGTGATATCATATGGCATTTGTCTTTTTCTTTCTTATTTAATATAATGATCTCTAGTTCCATCTATGTTGCTGCAATTGGCACTGATTCATTCTTTTTACGGCTGAATACTATACCATTGTGTGTGTGTGTGCACGCACACATAGATACCACATCTTCTTTATCCACCCACCCGTCTGTGGATATTTATGTTACTGCAACGTCTTGGTTATTGTGAATACTTCTGCTATGAACACAGGGGTGCATGTATCTTTTTGAATTATAGGTCTGTCTGGATATATGCTCAGGGTGGGATTTCTGGATTATACGGAAACTCTATTTTTAGTTTCATGAAGAACCTCCATTCTATTTCCATAGTGGTTGCGCCAACTTACATTCCCACCAACAGTGTAGGGAGGGTTCCCTTTTCTCCATAGCTTATCCAGCATTTGTTATTTTTAGACTTTTTAATGATGGCCATTCTGACCAGTTTGAGATGGTACCTCATGGTAGTTTTTATTTTCACTCTTTGCCGGGGTCCAGCCCCGGCTGATCCAGGGTATTCGAAGGAGAGACGGCGTAGGCGAAGATCAGGAAACAATAGCTTCATTAAATGTTAATTAAGCATATAAAGAGTAATAGAATGAGGATAGCTCAGTAGGAAAATTCAGTGGAGAAAAGAGGCTGAGTAGCTTGGTTTACGCGGGAGACCAATAAAACTTCAAGACAAGAAGTTTGCACCACTTACGTAGGCCACAGGCGTCCTTCCGTTCTCCCGAAGGAGAGGAGACACTGAGGCCTCCCTGGTTGGATCTTAGAAGCCCAGGCATAATTAGTAAGCTTGGTGGGTTCCGCGCTCCAGATGGAGACTCAACCAGAGTGAGAGAGCGAGCGACATGGGGAGACCAGTATTTCGAGAAACTGATCCCAATTCTTTATTTTCCATGGTCTACTTTTATACACTGAGATGTTATGCAAAAGTCACGAAGGGTCAGTAGTCCTGACTTTTATCAAAGTCAGGTGCTTCATACAAATGTATACAGAGGTCTTAGGGGTGTTACAGGGTCTTCTGGCCAGGGGGCCTGCTGACAATTTACGACCCTCTCCTTGTGACAGCAGTCAGTCAACCAGGACACTTATTTCTCCAGGGCTGATTATTCTCAAAACAGACACCACCCAAATAAAGTTACGTTCCTATAGGGTGAGGGTGTAGTAGGTTTTAGTTAAGGAAAGAATTTACTTAGCCTAAGGTCTAACGTGATTAATATCAAAGGTTAATACTTATTTCTTCTATATATTCATTAATGTGTGTAAGGGCAGGGGATGTGGAGTCTTAGCAACAAACATTGGCTCAACAAATGAAAAACCCTTCACCAATACAATTTCTAATCAGCCCATTATACTTATACTAATAGTTTTCTAACTTTTCTAAGGAACCTGTTTTTAGAAGGTTTAAAGCATCTCGTGCCTCTCATGGTTGGGAGGCTGTGAGCAATCACATGTGGCCAGACAAGCCTGTCAGGCAGGCTAGAGAACCTTCAGAGGAGTTTGTAGGTTAAAACACTCTTATCACGCCCAGGAATTATTATTAACTGGAGCTCTAGGTTAACTCCTTCTCCGAAAGAGGTGGTGGGGGACAGCCCCCTGTAAAGTCAGAGGTGTAGGTGAGAGCACAAAGTAGTAAAGTAGGCAGGCTCTGGTTATGGGGGTAGATGCTCGAGGAGTTCCAGGGGGACTCCTGAGGCTCGATCCCGCCTTTGCGTATGTCGAGCCTCCTTCCTCATGACCTTTGTCATGGGTGGAGTACCTCACTCTGGCCCCCAACAACTCTTCTAATAATTAGTGATGTTTAGCATCTTTTCATGTATCTGCCGTCATCTCTTGTTGTCTTGGGAGAAATGTCTATTAAGGTCTGCTGCCCATTTTTTTGATTGGATTGTTTTGTTGTTGAGTTGTATGAGCTGTTAATGTACTGTGGAAATTAAGTCCTTGTCAGTCACACCGTTTGCAAATACTTTCTCCTATTCCATAGGTTGTCTCTCCACTTTGTTTATTGTTTCCTTTGCTATACAAACCTTGGAAGTTTGATGAGGTTCCATTTGTTTATTTTTGCTTTTATTTCTACTGCTTGAGAGACTGACCTAAGAAAACAATGGTATGATTTATGGCAGAGAATATTTTTGCCTATGTTGTCTTCTACAAGTTTTATGATGTTGTGTCTTATGTTTAAGGCTTTAAGACATTTTGAGTTTATTTTTGTGTATAGTGTGAAGTGTATTCTAACTTCATTGATTTACATGCTGCTGTCCAATTTTTCCAACATCCCTTGCTGAAGAGACTCTTTTTTCCATTGTATATTCTTCATCTTTTGTCAAAGATTAGTTGATTATACCAGTTTTGGTTTATTTATGGGTCCTCTCTTCTGTTCCATTGACCCACACATCTGTCTTTTGTGCCAGTACCATGCCATTTTGATCACTGTAGCTCTGTCGTATTGTATGACGTCTAGGAGCGTTATGTCTCCTGCTTTGTTTTTTTTCTTCAGGAGTGCTTTGGCAATTCTGGGTCTTTAATGTTTTCATATAATTTTAAGATTATTTGTTCTAGTTCTCTGAAAATTGTCATTGGTAACTCAATAGGGTTCACACTAAATCTGTAGATTGCTTTGGGTATAATAGCCATTATAACAATATAATTCTCCCCATCCAAGAGCATGGAATATTTTTCCATTTCTTTGAATCATCATTCATTTTCCTTTATTAATGTTTTATAGTTCTCTGCATATAAGTCTTTCACCTCCTTGGTCAAGTTATTCTGAAGTATTTTACTTTTTTGGTGCAATTTTAAAAGTTGTTTTTTTTTTTTAATATATCCTTTCTTTTAATTAATTACTTTGGCTGTGCCAGGTCTTGTGGTACACAAGATCTTTGTTACAGCAGTGGGATCTTTTGTTGCAGTGCAGTACTCTTGCCTGGAAAATCCCATGGATGGAGGAGCGTGGTAGGCTGCAGTCCATGGGGTTGCGAAGAGTCGGACACAACTGAGCAACTTCACTTTCACTTTTCACTTTCATGAATTGGAGAAGGAAATGGCAACCCACTCCAGTGTTCTTGCCTGGAGAATCCCAGGGATGGAGGAATCTGGTGGGCTTCCGTCTATGGGGTCGCACAGAGTCAGACACGACTGAAGCGACTTAGCAGCATGGGCACTAAAACATGGGCACTACAACATAGTTGTAGTGTATGGGTTTAGTTGCCCTGTGTGATGTGGGATCTTAGTTCCCAATCAGGGATTGAACCCATGTCCCCAGCACTGGAAGGCAGCTTCTTAAGCACTGGACTACCAGGGAAGTTCCCTACATTCCCTTTCTGATATTTAATTGTTAGCATAAATAAATGTAATCAATTTCTGTATGTTAATCTTGTATCCTGCTATCTTGTTGAATTTGATTATCAGTTCTAGTAGTTTTTATGCGGAGTCTTTAAGGCTTTCTCAGATAGATACATAGATCATATTATCATCACTATACATAGAGAACATAATGCCATATGCATATATAATGAAAAATTTACCTTTTCCCTTCCAATTTAGATAACTGTATAATGAAAAATTTACCTTTTCCCTTCCAATTTAGATAACTGTAGATAGAACTTCCAATATTATGTTGAACTGAAGTGGTGAGAGTGGGCACACTTGTCTTATTCTAATTTTAGTGGGAAGACATTCAGATTTTCATCATTATTATATTGGCTATGGGTTTGTCATAAATGACTTTTATTATGTTGAGATATGTTTCATCTATACCCACTTTGGTAAAATATTTTATCATGAATGAATGTTGAAATTTGTCATATGTTTTGTCTGCATCTACTGAGGTTATCGTGGGTTTTTTTTGTTGTTGATGTGTGTACCACATTGACTGACTTACATATGTTGAGCCATCCTTGTGAACTTGGGAGGACTCCAGCTAGATTTGGTGTATGACCTTCTTTATGTGTGGTTGGATACAGTTTACTAATACTTTGTAAAGAATTTTTGCATCTATACTCATCAAAGATATTGGCCTGTAATTTTCTTTTCTGGAGGTATCTTTGGTGTGGGTTATCATGGTGATGGCAAGCTTCATACAATGTCTTTGGGAATGTTCCCTCCTCTTTAGTCTTTTGTAAAAATTTCATACGAGTTCTTTGTATGTTTGGGAGAATTTGCCTGTAAAGTCATCTGCTCCTGGATTTTTGTAAGGAGATATTATATAAATTATAGATTCTATTTCACTTCTAATGCTTTGTGTTTTCAAATTATCTGTTTCTTCTTGATTCACTTTTGGTGGGCTGTATGTTTCTAGAAACATATTCCTTCTAGATTGTTGAATATGTTGGCATATAATTGTTCATGATATTCTCCCATATATATTTTTAATTTATGCATTATTCATCATTAATTCTTTTTCATTTCTTATTTTATTTGGGTTCTCTCCCTTTTCTTCTTGGTGAGCCTAGCCAGAGGTATGTTGCTTCTGTTTATGCTTTCAAGGAATCAGGCCTTGGTCTTATTGATCTATTTTCTTGTTTTTTAAATCTCTATTTTATTTATTTCCTCTCTGATTATTTATTATTTCTCTCCTTCTGCTGATTCAGATTTTGTTTGTTCTTCTTTTCTAATTCTTTTAGGTGGTAGGTGCATTGTTTATTTGAGATTTCTCTTGTTTTTTTGAGGAAGGCTATAAAATTCCTTCTGAAAACTATTTTTGCTATATTTCATAGACTTCGTATGGTTGTGTGTTCACTGCCATTTGTCTCAAGGCAATTTTAAGTTTCCTCTTTGGTTACATTATTGAACCATTGGTTTTTAAGTAGCATGTTGTCTGGTCTCCTTTTGTCAACCTTGTCTTATTTCTTTTTCTGTGGTTGATTTCTAGTTTCATGCTATTGTGGTAAGAAAAGATGCATGGAATAATTTCTATACTTGTAAATTTATTGAGGCTTGTTTTGTGCCCTTTTTTGTTGTTCAGTCACTAAAGCATGTCCAACCCTTTGTGACCACATGGATTGCACCATGCCAGGCTTCCCTATTCTTCACCATCTCCTGGAATTTGCTCAGACTCATGTCCACTGAGTTGATGATGCCATCTCATTCTCTGTCACTCCCTTCTCCTCCTGCCCTCAATCTTTCCCAGCATCAGGCTCTTTTCCAATGAATTAGCTCTTTGCATCAGGTGGCCAGAGTATTGGCACTTCAGCATCAGTCCTTCCAATGAATATTCAGTGTTGATTTCCTTTAGGATTGACTGGTTTGATTTCCCTGCTGTCCAAGGGACTCTCAAAAGTCTTCCCCAGCACCACAATTTAAAAGCATTAATTCTTTTGCACTAAGATTTCTCTATGCTCCAACTTTCACATCCATTTATGACTACTGGAAAAGCATAGCTTTGACTATATGGACCTTTGTTGGCAAAGTGATGTCTCTGCTTTTGAATACACTGTCAGGGTTTGTCATAGCTTCGTGCCCTAGTATGTGGTCAATCTGAGAGAATCTTCCATGTGTACTTGAAAAGAGCGCATTCATTCTAGGGGATGTAATGTCTTGAAAACATTAAGTCTAACTTTTCTGTTGTATTATTTAGGAGATCAGTTTCCTTATTGGTTTTCTATCTAGAAGATCATTCCATTGATGTGAGTGGGGTGTTAAAGTCCCTGCTATTATTGTACTCATGTGAATTTCTCCCTCTATGTTTGTTAGTATTTGTTTTATGTGTTTGGGTGCTCCTATGTTAGATGCATACACGTCAATAAGAGTAATATCCTCTTCTTGTATTGATTTTTTAACATTATATTGCATTTTTATCTTTATGGCCTTTGTGTCAAACTCTATTTTGTCCTGTATGAATACTGTGATTTCCCTCTTTCCCATCATTTCTCTTTGCATAAAACATCTTTCTCCATCCTCTTACCTTCAGTCTATGTGTGTCCTCTGTCCTAAGTGGATTTTTATAGGCAGAGTATTATAGGCTCTTGTTTTATTATTATTATCCAAACTGCCACTCTGTCTTTTGATTGCAGCATTCAGTCCATTGACATCTAATGTAATTACTGATAGATAAGTATCTACTGCCATTTTAAAGCTTGTTTTATTTTTTTTAATTTAATTTTATTTTTTAACTTTACAATATTGTATTGGTTTTGCCATATATCGAAATGAATCTGCTTGTTTTATAGTTGATTCTGTTTCTTCTTTGTACCTTTCTTATTGGTTTTCCCTTTGTAGTTTGATGATTTCCTTTTATTTTATGCTTGTGTTCTCTTTTTTATTTTTGTGAATCTATTGTATATTTTTCACTTGTGGTTACCATGTTTTTCAAATATGTGACCCTCTCCTATATCTATTTCCTGTAGACCAATAGTCATATAGGTTCAAACACATTGTAAACAGAAGAATTTTTTTTCATTTTCTTACTCTCCTCCCATACATTTTATGATTTTGGATGTCCATGCTTTTACATCTTCATGTTTATCACTTTGTTGTTAATTTTGGTTGTCATCGTTTTCAAGAACATTTTTTTCATTAAAAAAATTTGGGGGGACTTCCCTGGTGGTCCAGTGGTTAGGCCTCTGAATTCCCAATGCAAGGGGCTCAGGTTTGATCCCTGGTCGGGGATCTCCTGTATGCTGCATAATGCAGTCAAAAAATTAAAAAAAAATTTTTTTTACCATATACTGAGTTACTTAAGTGATACTTTCCAATTGTGATTTTCATATAGCTTCTCATTTCTTTTCCATTTAGAGAAGATCTTTCAACATTCAAGGATAGGTTTAGTATGTATTCTTTTAGAGTTTGCTTGTCTGAGAAATTCTCTCTCTCTCCCTCTATTGTAAACGATAATCTTGCTGGTAGAGTATTTTAGGTTACAGATTTTTCTCTTTCAGTACTTTGAATATATTTTGCCACATCCTCTTATCTACGATGATTCTGTAGAGAAATCAGCTGATAGCCCTCTGGGGGTTCCCTCGTAATTAACTGTGTTTTATCGTGCTGCCTTTAGTGTCCCCGCTTTAATTTTTTTCATTTTAATTATAATATGTTTAGTGTAGGTCTATTTGGATTCATCTTGTTTGGAACCCTCTGTGCTTCCTACACTGGAATATCTATTCCCTTCTTCAGACTGGGGAAGTTTTCAGCCATAATTGCCTTAAATATATTTTTAATCCCTTTATCTCTTTCTTCTTCTTCTGGAATCCCTATTAGCATAGATTAGCATAGATGCTAATCTATGTATTATCCTATAGGTTTCTTAGGTGCCTTTTTAAAAAAAGTAGGTGGGGCTTAGTTCTGGTCAGTTCAGTCACTCAGTCGTGTCCAACTCTTTGTAACCACATGGACTGCAGCACACCAGGCCTCCGGGTCCATCACCAACTCCCAGAGCTTACTCAAACTCATGTCCATTGAGTCAGTGATGCCATCCAACCATCTCATCCTCTGTTGTCCCCTTCTCCTCCTGCTTTCAATCTTTCCCAGCATCAGGGTCTTTTCCAATGAGTCAGTTCTTTGCATCAGGTGGCCAAAGTATTGGAGTTTCAGCTTCAACATCAGTACTTTCAATGAATACTTAGGACTGATTTCCTTTAGGATGGACTGGTTGTATCTCCATGCAGTCCAGGGGACTCTCAAGTCTTCTCCAACGCCACAGTTCAAAAGCATCAATTCTTCAGTGCTCAGCTTTCTTTATAGACCAACTCCCACATCCATACGTGACCACTGGAAAAACCATAGTCTTGACTAGACGGACCTTTGTTGGCAAAGTAGTGTCTCTGCTCTTTAATATGCCTTTTAGGTTGATCATAACTTTCCTTCCAAGGAGCATCTTTTAATTTCATGGCTGCAATCACCATCTGCAGTGATTTTGGAGCCCCCCAAAATAAAGTCTCTCACTGTTTCCATTATTTCCCCATCTATTTGCCATGAACTGATGGGACCAGATGCCATGATCTTAGTTTTCTGAATGTTGAGTTTTAAGCCAAATTTTTCAGTCTCCTGTTTCACTTTCATCAAGAGGCTCTTTAGTTCTTCACTTTCTGCCATAGGGTGATGTCATATGTGTATCTGAGGTTATTTTGATATTTCTCCCAGCAATCTTGATTCCAGCTTGTGCTTCATCCAGCCCAGTGTTTCTCATGATGTACTCTGCATATAAGTTAAATAAGCAGGGTGACAATATAATGAGTTCCATTATTCTATAATCCAAATCATTTATTCATTATTCTACATTATCCCTTCTGCTATTTATTGCCTTTAGCTCAGCTTTTGTCTCAGCAAATGAAATTTCTAATCTTTCTTGTCTTCTTATTGTTTCTAGTTACTTTTTTTTTTTTTAACAGTAAGCTGTATTTCTGTTGAGAGTTTGTCTTAATTCCTTCAGTATTTTCATTATCTTCTTTTTGAACTTGATACCTATTAAACCAAAGAGGTCTGTTTCATTGTTCTTTCACAGGAATGAATTTCTTGGTCTTTTCACTGCAAATGGTTTCTCTGCTTTATTATTATTATTTCTTTTACATTTCTCTCTTTTATTTTTTTTTTTTTTTTTGTTGGAGAACTCAGGTTTATTACACAGGCGGGCCCAGAGGAGTTAACACTTCAAGCTCTGAGCCCCAAACAAAGGGATTACAGAGTTTTTATAGACAGACTGTAGTGGGCAACACTAGCTGTTATAGGCTGGTTTAATTTAAACTAAGGGGTTTCGCACACGCAGGAAGGAGTAAAATCACCTACCATGGTCTTGGAGGTCTATTTCACATGAGAGCATCCAATTATAGCCTGTGTGGGTTTAATATTTTTGGTGTGAGAGCTGTTTCTAATATGGATGTCTGCCTCCTCTTTCCTCAGTAAGTGCCAGCCATTATCCCCTTGACGGGTTCTGTGCAGATGCAGTGGCCAGTGCCCACCTCTATGGCAGGCCCAGGCTCCCTCCACATATGCCCTCAGTGGCACCTACACCACACTCCAGCCCCTTCAAGCTGTCTCTGTGCAGCTAACCCCAGTCCTTCACCTGGGCCTGATGTCTGAAGCTTTAGCACCAAGTAGACACATTTCTCTGTCTGGGGAACACAGGGTGCTGGCATGGACCATCCATGCAGGATGCAGGTCTGTCCACTCTGTAAACTGGCTGCTGTGCCATCCTCTGAGGCTCCCCACCAGTGATGAAGGGGGAAACTCCTCCAGGCTCAGGAATCTTTCTTTTCTCACAGTTCCCTCCAAGGGGCACAGGTCCCATCCTGATTCTCTCTCTTTTTTCTTTTGTCCTACACAGTTACATGGGGATTCTTCTTGCCCTTTCAGAAGTCCAAGGACTTCTGCCAGTGTTCAGTATGTATTCTCTGAGAATGGCTCCACTAATGTATTTTTTGGTGTAGATGTATTTTTGATGTATTTGTGGCAGGAGATGAGTGCCGTGTCCTGCTACTCCATCAACTTGATTACGCCCCTCTGGATACAAGTTATTATACATTTATCCAAACCCACAGAACATGTAACACCAAGAGTGAACACTAATGTAAACCATGGACTTCAAGCTGTACCACTGTGGTGTGGGTGTTAACAGTAACGGAGGCTGGGTGGGGAAGGTGGCATACAAGAACTCCCTGTATTTTTCACTCAGTTTTACTATGAACCTAAAACTGCTCTGCTGCTGCTGCTAAGTGGCTTCAGTCGTGTCCGACTCTGTGGGACCCCAGAGACGGCAGCCCACCAGGCTCGCCCGTCCCTGGGATTCTCCAGGCAAGAACACTGGAGTGGGTTGCCATTTCCTTCTCCAATGCATGAAAGGGAAAAGGGAAAGTGAAGTCACCCAGTCGTGTCTGACTCTTAGCGACCCCGTGGACTGCAGCCTACCAGGCTGCTCCATTCATGGGATTTTCCAGGCAAGAGTACTGGAGTGGGGTGCCAGTGCCTTCTTTGAAAACTGCTCTAAAAATAGTCTATTAAAAATGTGGAGTAATTATGACATTCATCTGAAAAAATAGACAAAAAGAATAGTAAACTTTTAAAAAGAATAATAAGGAGAATAATCTTGTCCTGCTTTAAATAATTTATGCTATTGACTAATTTTTGTGGAAACAACTTTTATCAAACTCAAATGTTACAGTGTCCTACTTTTTTAATCTTAACCTCTTGTCAAACGTTAATTCATCCTCTTAGACAGGTTTTTAATGTAATTTAATATAATTTTCTCTAATATAAGTTAAGCATAAGGCATTCATAGTAATTGTTCAAGAATACATCTATTGTTATGACTGAAGACATAAACTTAGAATCTGAGGCTGGTATGCAACATAAATTAAGGGGTTAAAAGTTATTATACTGCAAATAAATTGCAAAAGGACAATAAACAAGTATATGAAGAGAGAGCTTAGGTTTGAAAAAAACTAAACTACATGATGACAAATTAACAATATCCTAATAACTAATTTTTAACATTCGTTATACTGTCAGGCAAACAAAATGTTGTATGCATGATAGCACATAATCATGGGTTCTAAATTATTCAAAAACATCTTCTAATTTTGTTGTTTGGTTACTAAGTCATGTCTGACTCTGCAACCTCCTGGACTGTAGCCTACCAGGCTCCTCTGTCCATTGGATTTCCCAGGCAAGGATACTGGAATGGATTGCTATTTTCTTCTCCAAGAAATCTTCCTAATCCAGGGATCAAACCCGCCTCTCCTGTTTGGCAGGCAGATTCTTTCCCACTGAGGATGAAGTCATATGAATGGTAGCACATAATCATGAGTTCTTAACTAAGCAAAACATCTTCTAATTAACAATTTGCTTTTGCTTAAACCATACACAAGTAGGAAAAGTAGAAAGACTGCTATCTTTGCTATGTGGAGATAAAAACATTTATTTTGTATTCCAAGCATTTTCCACATGGACTGAATGAATATGAGATGGCTCTTAAGTGTATTTGATCTGCACGGAAATCATGTTCAGATTGTAGCTTTCAGAATACAAAAATATCTGAAACTATTTGTCTGCAGCAAAGAGTCACCTAATGTCCACTTAGACTTTTTATATTCTGTGCTCTGTGGTTTGTAAAACTGATTTAAGATTAATCTGAACTAAAGAACAATTTATATGTACCATTTCATTGAAATTATGGTAAGTGCATTTGAAATTTGAATTACAATTGAAGTAAAATCAATACAGTGTTCAAAGTTATGTTTTCTTTTTCAAACTCATAATGAAATAAAAGCTAAAATGCCTACATTCTAATTTGCCATGTTACAGTTTTCATTGAAATTATAAATAATATATTATACATTTATTATGTGAAATAAAACACACTGCCTAAGACATTTTAGTCCCAACAAATCATTAGGATATTTATATTCATATGTTTGGTAGGATAACAACTATTCTATATCCTGGCATGATGAATGTCTTTGCATGCCACTGTGGAATATTAAAAGAGAAAAAAAAAAAAGCATTACATTGTTCCCTGTTGGAGAAGGATGAAAGGACAATTACTGGATAACTTTTGTACTACTGATAAGAAGTATGCATTTAGAAGAGAGAATGAACAAATATTGAAACTAAGTTTACTAAATAGCTTCAGCAAGGTCAATGTCCTTAAAGACAATAAAGACTGAGCAACAGTTATAGATTAAAAGAAAGTAAAGGAACATGATGATTAAAGGCATTAGATGATCCTGGATATAGAATATTGTTAGGTTAATTCAAAAAATTAGAATAAGGACTGTAGTAATGTAAAATCCCAGGATTTGATCACTATTTTGTTGTTATAGAGGAGAACATCTTCACTGTCAGAAGACACATGCTGAATTATTTAAAGATGAAACATTGTGATACTTGGTATATTCTAATGATTACACAGTGCTGCTGCTGCTGCTAAGTTGCTTCAGTCGTGTCGGACTCTGTGCAACCACATAGACGGCAGCCCACCAGGCTCCCCTGTCCCTGGGATTCTCCAGGCAAGAACCCTGGAGTGGGTTGCTGTTTCCTTCTCCAATGCATGAAAGTGAAAAGTGAAAGTGGAGTTGCTTAGTCGTGTCCAACTCTATGCAACCCCATGGACTGCTGCCTACCCGGCTCCTCTGTCCATGGGATTTTCCAGGCAAGAGTACTGGAGTAGGGTGCCATGGCCTTCTCCATTACACAGCACATAGTTCCACAATAACAACATGAAATATATGTATATACATGTGTGAGAGTCAGTGTGTAAGAGAGACAAAGATAAAAAGATCAGAGAAAGTGCAAATGATACAAAATGCTTCCACTGGTGCATTAAAGCTTGAATTTTTTCAAAATAAATGTTGAAACAAATTTAAATTCAAAACATGCTCTCTTCAGGACTTCAAGTATTCAGTGGCTCTTAGCTAATATTATGGTTACAATTTCTCTTTCCAGGGAATAAGAAACCCTCTGCCTGCTACTCAGTCTTATACTATGCAGTTCAAAGGATGCCTCTCTTAAACAATACAAGCTTTGATGTTAGCCTCAGATTTATTTTTCTCTTAAAAATTTGTAAAAATCTATATTATTGGGCTGGTTTGGATTCTGCTAGTCATCAAGTCTATTTGCATGAACTCCATCTATCACCCTTATGAGTGGTGGTGTTTGGCGGTTTAGTCTCTAAGTCATGTCCGACTCTTGCGACCCCATGGACTGTAGCCTCCCAGGCTCGTCTGTCTATGAGATTCTCCAGGCAAGAATACTGGAATGGGTTGCTATTTCCTTCTCCAGGGTATCTTCCCAACCCAGGAGTTGAACCTGGGTCTCCTGTATTGCCGGCAGATTCTTTCCCAACTGAGCTATAAGGGAAGCCCATCCTTATGTGTACTAAAGATAAATACATTTTTTCTACTGTATTTCTGTCATTCTTCTCAAATAGTATGACCCTTTGATCTTTTTCTCTTTCAAATAGTTAGAGTGATATTCTGAGAGGCTTAGAGAAACAACGTGATGCATCATTTACTAAGTGTATGGAGTAGAAGGGGCACAGAGAGGGGGAGGGAGATGCAAATGTACATGTTAACATTTGATATATAGTCATTCTACATGGTCCTTATAAAACACCATGGAATGTTCCTCACAACTGGGTAACAATAACTGAATTATGATTTAACTACAGAGAATTAGCTACAGTTTTTGTAAATGGATATCTGACTTTATCCTCTTCTATCAACCCCCACAACCACATCTACCCACCTACCTATATCTGTATATTTTATATCTCTTCACATTCAGTAAAGCTATCCCTACTCCGGAGAAGGCAATGGCAACCCACTCCAGTGTTCTTGCCGGGGAGAATCGCAGGGACGGTGGAGCCAGCTGGGCTGCGATCTATGGGGCTGCACAAAGTCGGACACGACTGAAGTGACTTAGCAGCAGCAGCAGTATCCCTACTCCATTTAAGATTTCACCATTGCTTCCCAAGCCCAATATTTCATATAGTTTCTCTGCTTTATGTTTTATACTGACTACTAATTTACATATTATATAGTTTGTGTCTTGCTTTACTTCTTATCTAGCTTACTTGAAGTAGTTTTTGTCTTTTGCTGTGTAGTAATAACTATTCCTGACCCAGAGACCTGAGAAGTTTTATGTTTCTTTGTTTTAACATTCTGAGGACTTCAGATCTTCATTTCTGGAAAATTCTCAGCTAAGATTATATGTGTATCTCTTCTCCATTTTGTTTCCTTTTTCTGGAACTACTATTAGACATTGTTTGCTGCTGCTGCTGCTAAGTCACTTCAGTCGTGTCCGACTCTGTGAGACCCTATAGACGGCAGCCCGTCAGGCTCCCCTGTCCCTGGGATTCTCCAGGCAAGAACCCTGGAGTGGGTTGCTATTTCCTTCTCCAATGCATGAAAGTGAAAAGTGAAAGTGAAGTCGCTCAGTCATGTCTGACTCCTAGCGACCCCATGGACTGCAGCCTACCAGGCTCCTCTGTCCATGGGATTCTCCAGGCAAGAGTACTGGAGTGGGGTGCCATTGCCTTCTCCAAGACATTGTTTAATCCTTCTAAACATTATTCATTTAAGTGTTTGCTAAAGTATAATATACACAAAGAAAAATTGAGAAATACATATAATGAATCTCCAAAAAGTAAATATTGTTGTGTAAAACAGACATAGGTCAAGAAATACTACCAGTCCTCCAAAAGGTTCCTATATGTAGTCATAACTCTCCAAATTCACTTCAGGGCCTGTAAGAGTCAAAAGTATCCTGACTTCTAAGACTGTATTAGATAAGTTTTGCCTGAATTTGAACTTTACATGAATAGAATCACACAGAGAATCTACTTTTGTACCTGGCTTCATTCATTCAACAGTATGTTTGTGATACGTATTCATGTAGTTTGCAGTTCATTCTCTTTTCTTTTGCATTCTATTATATAAACAATGTATTTAATCCATTGTACTTCTAAGGACAATTCATAGGGATTTTTTCCCCCAGATTTTAACAGTTACAAATAGTGCTGCTATCCATTATTATGCATGTCTTTTGATGTACATATGTACATGTTTCTGTTGGTTATATACCTAAAAGAGTAACTGTTAGGTCATAACGTATCTATACTTTTAGTAGTCACGTCTTTGTGTGACTTATGTGTGTACTCAACTTCTGAGTACACGAGCTCATTCCTTTTTATCACTAAATTTTTTTTTTTCTCTCTAATTTTATTTTATTTTTAAACTTTACATAATTGTATTAGTTTTGCCAAATATCAAAATGAATCCGCCACAGGTATACATGTGTTCCCCATCCCGAACCCTCCTCCCTCCTCCCTCCCCATACCATCCCTCTGGGCCGTCCCAGTGCACCAGCCCCAAGCATCCAGCATCATGCATCGAACTTATTGTATAGATGGATCACAGTTTGTTTTTCACTCACCTGTTGAATGACATCTTGGTTTCTCCCAGTCTTTAGAAATTAAGCATAAAGCTTCTATAAACATTGACATACAGGTTTTTGTGTAGACATTAGTTTCAAATCAGTTGGGTAAATACCTAGGAACATAATTGCTGGATTGCATGGTAAGACTGTATAGCTTTGTAAG
Source organism: Bos javanicus (assembly GCF_032452875.1). Lineage (NCBI taxonomy): Eukaryota > Metazoa > Chordata > Mammalia > Artiodactyla > Bovidae > Bos > Bos javanicus. The sequence continues at coordinate 27,297,732 of NC_083873.1, read as the reverse complement.
AAAGTGTAAAATTATTTTCCAAACTATTTTCCATTCCCAAGAACAATGAATTTTCTTCCTGCCCCTATAGTTCCACATCCTCATCAGCAATTTTTATTGACAGTTGTTAGATTTTAGTAATTTTAATCGGTTTATGGTGGGATCATAGGCTCTTTTAATTTGCATTTCCTAATGATAAGTAATGTTGATAAATTTTACATGCTTATTTGCCCTGTCACTGTGCCTGATATGTATCACTATATGATAGTAGTGATGACCAGTGGGTGAACTGAATTATTTCAAAGATTATCTGTGAGGAATTGAAATGCATTATCATGTAGGCATACATTAATAGCTCAAAGGTCACATTTATTGTCTGCTCCAATAATTGTGCTGTACTGGGCTTAGTCGCTCAGTCGTGCCTGACTCTTTGCGACCTCATGGACTGTAACCCTCCAGGCTCCTCTGTCCCTGGGGTTATCCAGGCAAAGATACTGGAGTGGGTTGCCATTCCCTTCTCCAGGGGATCATCTCAACCCAGGGATCTAAGCCAGGTCCTGCACTGTGTCAGATTCTATACTGCCAACAGGGAAGTCTTGCTCCAATAATTATTGCACTCTTAAAAAAAAAAAAAATCACCTATATTTTTCTGGGACTCAGTGTTCTTCAGCTAGCATAAAGTTTCAGAATTACATCAGGCGAAGTCCTTTCACCTGGAGAGTAGACCTTTATTACAGAGAAGGCTCTGGGCTTGTTTCACAATGGTTACACTCTCTGCTGGGTTTATAAGGGGATCTTTCTAGGATCCTCACCAGAAGAACCTATTGGTGAAGGATTTGGGAAGGAGGTCCCTTAAGCCTGCAGCCCCCATGATTTTCTCATCTTTAGATTAGTCCACACTCAGCCTCCAGAATTGTCAAATTTTCCATGTAGATATCCCTACCAGTTTACAGCTCTAGTGGCTCCTGCTCCAGGTGAGACGAACTCAGTCCCTGTGTCTCTCTGGATGTGCCTGTCTCTTCAGACTTCAGAGTGGTGGTTGTCCCTGCAACTTCAGTTTTCAGATGGGGCTAAGAAAAGTCATTGATTTTCACATTGTCCAGTTTTTTGTTGTGCAGACAAGAGTGATGATTTCCATGTTCTGTATGTGTGACAGCTGAAATCAGGAATCTATGAGTATTTTAGAAATCTTTAAAAATCTTTAAAATCTTTGTGTTTCTTTGCTTCCCAGATTTTTCATTCTGGTTTATATTAAATCTTTTGCTTTTTCTTATGTATTTTATAGTCTGATTATATGTATTTTTAGAGTTTCATCAAATTGCTTTATTATATATTGGTTTTGAGTGTGCTAATTTTCCTTTTATTTACATATGTTTATTCTTCCTAATAGGGGTTTGTAATGTTTCATTTGTAGCTCATTTTTAGGAATAGGAAAGAAAAATGTGTTCAAAACTGAAAATAATCCTATAAAGAAGTGTTGTATTTGCTTTCACAAGATTCTGGAGTTTTAAAATAATTCTCTATCCATTATTATACCAAAAGGTAATAAAAGTAGACCCACACCTATGATTAATGGGAGGCCTATGGCTTAGATTTCTCCTATTTACTACCCAGCCACACCAAACTCTTGTGCGAAGGACAGAGAGCCTCTAAACTTTCAGTTTATACAGCCATTCTGAAATGTAATTGACAGAAGTGGGGATTCATCTTCTACATTAGTTTAGTTTTAAAATATCTAGATGTTTCCCAATCACTGTTCTATGCATTCCTTTATGGGATTTGTTACTGTTGCTGATTGCTGCTTGCTTATCATTTTGTATTATGTAGGAATAGTTATAGTATATATACAATGTCAGGATTTTCCCAAGGCTATTCAGTGAAGGACATATTTTAGGGCTGTTATGTCACATTTACTTCTACACTTTAATACATATATATAATTTATACAGTTTTTAGTTTTTCACTTTTAAGGTAGATGATTAGACACAGAATTACTTAGCCAGAGGGAATCATATTTTGATTTTTTAAAGAGGCCCAATTCATACTACTGTCTTTTTCATCAGATTTTTATTGTCATTGTGTATCTTTTTGAATAAAAAGTCTTTTTGGTATCTTAATTGATATATAGTCATCTAGTTCTTTTTAATTTTTTTGGTTGATAGTACAGGGGAGTCTAAATTCTACTTTTACCCAGTTATTTTTAACTGGACCCTCGAATTAAACTGACTTAAGACAGATAAACAGGAAAAAAACATACAAGTTTATCTAACACAAATTTTACATGGCATGTAAGCCTTCATGAGTGAGGAGTCAAAGAAATGGCAAAATCTAGGTTTTCTGTACTAGGTTGAGAAAAGAGAGACAATTGGGAAAAAGTAACTAACCCATGTGGAGAGGCTACAGGGAGATAAGAATTATTTTAACAAGGTCTACTTGTACAGAATTCTCCTAGTCTTAGCTTCTCATCCTTAATGATGGGAATGTTACTTTTCTTCTGGTATAGGGAGGATATCTTTCACAGGGAAATTTCATCTTTTTTTTGTTGTTTATTGTCTTTGCCATTTTTCAAGTGTCTTTAACTCAAAACAGAGGGTACTTCAGAGTGGCTTATGTTAGGGTGGCATGTTCTGAACTTATTCACTCATAATGGAAATAATTATATTTCTTTTAATTCTTAGTAGAGAGGTTAAGAGCATGTTCTCTCAAGCTATACTTTTCTAGACTTAGAACCAGGCATTGCCTCTTAATAGTTCTGTGAATGAGAATCGGTGATTTGTTTAATTTTCCATTAATGGGAATGAATAGTGGGAATTAGTGATTGGTTTAATTTTCTATTGATGGGAATGAGTAGTTCTTAGAAGGGAAGTGGGCACATAATAAATGATCCACATCTGTTAGATATCTGTAATATTTGATCATTTTAATTTTTCTGAGGATTTTAGATGCTTATTTATTTTTCATCCAAAAGTTTTTACTCTCTAGATGGATAAATTGATCATATTTGTCTTTTGTGGGTTTCTTCCATTTTATGGTTACATTATTCACACTCTCCTAGAGTTTAATGAAATCATCCTAAAAGTATATGAAGATCATAGTAAAAAATGCTAGAATGAATAAAAAAGATACTGGAGATCTTTTTCCATGTCCTTTCAGAAGACTAGATCATAGATTATTCAATGCCATAAATCATGCATTGAAGTGTGAAATAAGATTATAAGTTGAGAAATACAGAGTTTGTTAAACATATTTGCAATAGACTTTTTCGCACCCATGTTAGTATAGTCAAAACGCACAAATGTGTGAAGAAAAAAAAAATAGTTAACATTTTAGTGACATTTTTTAAAAGTTCACAACATTCAAAAGAAATATTATAGCTGAGAAATGGAAAATGACTAAGTTATCTCTAGTATCTGAAAAAGGTCATGAGAATTGCATAGCCACTCAATTTAACCCCATCTTATGGGAGAGTTTTAACCAGGCAGTGCTTTGACATTATTTTAGATGGAAGTTAGAAACCAGACTCACTGAATACATTCAAAGTCTTCTAAAATAACCATTTCTGGTTTTCATGATCCCTCTAAAAGAATTCTTTCTTAAATTTTTTAATTAAAATGTTAAAAAGTATAGGATTAAAAGAATATTAAATATTTTAAATTGGATAAAAGCATGCAAATTCTTAATTATATATTGTAATTACTCTTCTTTTATTTATACAGAAAAGAATTCCAATACTAATGACAAATGTAGAAGAGCCTAACCAGATGATGATTCACCAAAAGATGTTTTCCACTTAAAAATAAATTACATGTATAATATATTCAAAAACTCATTTTACAGTCATATAGTATGGTATATGAACCATAAAGCATATTAATAAAAAAGTAATTTTTGAAACCTATGGAAAGGACACTAGTCTGTTAAGCAGTTATATTAAAAATGTAAATTGGAGAGGAAAAAATGAGAAAGCTGGTAAATAGGTTAAAAATTTAAACCATTTTGATGACTGAGTTCAGGAAATATTTGTAAACTCAGTAGACAAATGCAAAATAATTAAATTGTGATCAAGGAACACTGCCAGGAGCTGGACAATAAGTAAAAGTCATCCTATGACTTAAATAAGAATATGGTTGATGAAGTTTATTGAAACTACTTTGGCTTTTTTTTTCTTTTTAAGATAGAACTCTGTATACTGCAGTAAGAATGGATTCTCTACTTGATAAGGCTTCTCTCTGGAAAACTGTAGACTGTAATGCCTCTAATAGAAGAAAGTAAGGTGATAGGAAAAAGATACACTAGCATATTTAAGGGAGGGCCTGGTGGGCTGACGTCTATGGGGTCACACAGAGTCGGACACAACTGCAGTGACTTAGCAGCAGCAGCAGCATATTTAAAGGATGTGACTATATATCCTCTTAAAACTAAATCCTGTGACTAAATTATACTTTAACAGCCTACCATCAATGTCCTGTATAAACAATGAAAGCTAAAAGAAATAAATGTTTATGATGTTAATAAATTAGTGCATAAAATATTTCTGTTACACATTTTTCCTCATTTAATGATTTATTTAAAAATATGTGATATGACAAATGTATATTGTCTTATTAAAATTTGAAAGTAATAAGGAAAAGTGATTTAAAATTTTCAGTCTTTTCTCCTTCCATGCTGTGCAACATTCTCTCCCTTAAATTCCTAAATATATAACATGCACTTCTACATAAAGTTCTGTCTGGAGGCTTTGAGCTTTTTAGAAAAGATATTTTAAAGTGGTAATAAATAGTTCAAAGTTTCTCTGGAGGCGGTCATGATAAACCTGATCCCTAAAGTACTAAATTTCTTTCTTTGCCCTATAAACACTATAGAGCAGCAAACCTACTCCCCACCCCCCCCCGCCCCCCACCTCCCAGGTTTCAGCTGAATCCCATTTCCTTCCCTTTAGGCAAAGAAAGTTCTTGCTCCGTGTCAAATAGTCTTGCAATAATTTGGCCTGTGCAGTGGAACTGGAAAATAAAGAAAAAGATATTTGAGAAATGTATTTGATTAGTCAATCTGCTTTCAGATTTCTCACAGATGACTACAAATTGTAAACTCCTTTCTCTCTATCATCTAGCTTCTCTTGCTGCAGTCCATGGGGTTGCAGAGTTGGACATGACTGAGCAACTGAACTGAACTGACAGCAAAACTAAAACAAAAAACACATACAACCATAGTTTAGTACATTCAAAACTTTATGGTATTTTGGTCAGACAGTTAAATGTGTTGCTACTTTTCTAGAAAATATGGGTCAGAAAAAACTAAGATTGGAAATATACCCACATGTCAAGAAGCATTTTTTAAAACTCAGGCAAATATATATATATACATATATATAAAATAATAAAATCCATGTAGTATTAAAATTTGCCCACTTACTGGCTTAACAGAGTACTCAGTTATCTATAATAACAACCCAATAATGTTCATAATTTTTAAAAAATATATCTTAATACCTTATAGTAAAAACTGAGTGTACTTTGAAGAATTTGGATTTGGAATTGCTGTAGTCATTTTTTTACTACTTTTTGAATAAAATGAAATAAAACCTGAAATTATATTACTGAATCAAGATATTCAATAATAACATCTGGAATAGAGAGTTGGTGATTCATTGGAAACACTGGGTGAGTTCTCCAGTTAAATACGGTAGGGATGTACAGGAAAAGGTCAAAAGTGGTGCGATGTTGCTATAGCTCACCATTAGAGAAGGTATAGTGGGAGAGCAGAGTCAAAGAGAAAGATACTAAGCTTAGTTCTAGACGTCTGGGGTCTGAGATGTCTGAGGGAGAGCTAGAACAATGAAGGAAGGAGGCAGCCAGCCGCCCATTTGAGTCTATCACTCACAGGATGGGAGGGATAAAATTAGTTGTTTCTAGCCCATGACTACAAAGAAGACAAAAAAAAGAGGCCAAACCAAATCAAAAGACCAAGCTTAAATAGCCAAAAAGAAGACTGGAGAAATATACACATAGAGAGTACAGAAGCTAAAATACTGAGACAGAAACCTCTGTCAGGAACTCAGGAAGGTGATGGAGTGCAAGTGCCTAGAAAAGGTTTTGTTATTCCTTGCCTCCTTTTATGTCCTGGCCAGGGCATTGTGAGGGAATGATGAGACAGAATTTATAGGACCAGTAACCAAATGAACAGACAAGGAGAATACTTTGAGCATGCGTCATTTCTAAAAGCTATGATTATAAAGAAGTGGAAATTAACATGTGAGTAGAACCACTATATTTAATAAGCTATGATTATGGGAGCTTTCATGTTTTCATTTTATAAAACAAACTTAAAGTTTGAGACAATTATTTTGTGATTTGGATTCAAGTTGTCTCTCAGGAGACAGAGAATTAACAATATTTTTTTTTTTAAATGGAAGCAATAAGATTAGGGAATTAATGTGGGTGAACTCTTTAATGGGAACTATGCAATTGCACAAAACACCTGATTGAGATCTGACACATATTTGCTTTGCTGATATGTGCTGCTTTGTCAAAGTTTTTCATCAAATATTCTGTGATTTATAATGAGGAAAAATTCCATAATTTTACAAAGAACTTCATATGTTTTAAATATAGTATTTTTCAGTGTACATTCAGTTCAGTTCAGTAGCTCAGTCATGTCCAACTCTTTGCAACCCCATGGACTGCAGCACCCCAGGCTTCCCTGTCCATCACCACCTCCTGGCCTGGAGCTTATTCAAACCCATGTCCATTGAGTCGGTGATGCCATCCAACCATCTCATCCTCTGTCATCCCCTTCTCTTCCTGCCACCAATTCCTCCCAGCATCAGGGTCTTTTCTAATGAGTCAGTTCTTCACATGAGGTGGCCAAAGTATTGGAGTTTCAGCCTCAGCATCAGTCCTTCCAATGAACACCCAGGACTGGTTGGATCTCCTTGCAGCCCAAGGGACTCTCAAGAGTCTTCTCCGACACCACAATTCAAAAGCATCATTTCTTCGGCACTCAGCTTTCTTTATAGTCCATCAGTGTACATTAGGAAAGGTAATTCTTAAAATATATGATATATGATACAAAATGCATCTTTATAGAATTTTTATACACTATTATGGGCTTCTCCAGAGAAGGCAATGGCAACCCACTTCAGTACTCTTGCCTGGAAAATCCCATGGATGGAGGAGCCTGGTGGGCTGCAGTCCATGGGGTCCCTGAGTCAGACATGACTGAGCGACTTCACTTTAATTTTTCTCATTCATGCATTGAAGAAGGAAATGACAACCCACTCCAGTGTTCTTGCCTGGAGAATCCCAGGGATGGCAGAGCCTGGTAGTTCGCATGGAGTCGGACACAACTGATGTGACTTAGCAGCAGCAGCAGCCTGGGCTTCTCCAGTGGCTCAGCAGTAAGAATCCACCTGCCAATGCAGGAGCCACAGTTTCAATCCCTGGGTTGGGACGATCTCCTGGAGAAGGAAATGGCAACCCACTCCAGTATTCTTGCCTAGGAAATCCCATGGACACAGGAGACTGGTGGGCTATAGTCTATAGGGTCGTAGAGTCAGACATGACTTCGTGACTAAACAACAACAACAATTATATCATGTAGAATATATTGTATCACAAAGTCTAAACTTTAGTCTGATTTATCTGTGTTTCCTAACCACAAGTGTCTCCTGACCATAGTCTCTAGTTGGAACAATAAAAGGAAATAGGAATAGTCACATTATTAAAAAGAATATGTTATTTGTATTATTTCAATGTTTTTCAAACAATCTTCAGAATTATACAGGTCACTGAAGTGATTCCTTTCTATGGCAATAGAAAGGAATCCACAGTAAAATACTAAAATACTGCCCAGGAGACCCACAGAGATTCTGAGAACGTGCCTCAGGGACTCTCTTGGATGTGGGTCTAGGGAAAAAAGTAGTAGCAAGCAGGGCAGGGTAGCCACCCAACCATTCCCTGTAACAATTGCAGTTGTATCTGTTTACCCTATTTGACTTATTAAAAAAGTAATTTTAAGATAGTCTTTCACTGTTGGGGAAAAAATGAAAACTAATATTCCAAGAAGAGGTTCATAGCAGTTAAGGCTTAATACTGTAAATAGAATACCTCTTGAATTTGTAGAAAACATTTTCTGAGTGTTTATTGATTTATCTAAGCACTGTTATTTCTTCAGTTTCACATATAATGCAAAACCAACTTTTATAAGGCAAGCAGATCTAACTGGTAAATAAAAGATTTCTTTCTTCCTTTTGAACTCTCAAATTAGATATGCATAAAATATGCATCATGCAAAATTTCAAACTGGCTTATTGGAGAATACTTATGTTTATATATTGAGTGTATGCACCATGTATGAAACTCAGGCTATTTGGAATACATATGAAGTCAAGTTACATAATTTGATAAATAGCACAATAGAGGATAATGCCTATTTAACATTTAGAAAACCATGTAACTGAATTTTGAAATGGTTCAATTTGTTTATGTTTAATCTAAAAAGATCAGAAGGAAGAAATATCTGCTTATTGAATGATATACACCAGGGGTTTAACATTGGTTGTCCTTTTTGAGATAGAATTCAACATTCTATTAACTTTCTTGAATATTTCATTTTTATGAATATATATTTCTATTGTGATGAAAGTAGACTTAACAAAAGAAAAATGCTGTTTATAATACTTACTGCCACTCCCAGAGCATACACACATATATATATATATACGTACATATATATATATACACCAAAAAAACCCTCAATATGTGCTACAAACACACAAAGGCACACACACATTCTTTGTTAATGGCAAAGAATTAAGTAGATAAAAGTCTAAAATTGAGATATGAGAGAAGTTACAGGTTTGGTAATTAGTTACCTAGAATTTATTTTTCTACTTACATATAATTGACATATAATATTATATTAATTTCTTAACTAAAAGTGGAAAATGGAAAAATTGTGGAGGGAGGGTGATAGTGGACACTCTGGCAGGGAGAGGCAGTATCACTGATGTTATTTAGAATCGCCAGTTCATAGTGATAATAAAAATCCAACTAACTTTTAGTGGGTGTGATTATTATCTTTAGATTTTTTTCAATATACTTTCTTATTACTTTCATGTAAGACGAACTTTTCCTACCACCCTTCCTTTTGGTACACCAGAAACTTGGAACATGTTTAAAGAGGAGAAAGTCTCACCAGTGGATCAGAAGACTTTGAGTTTCAAAGAAAAGGCTCAATTAATATCTATCATGAATTTCCCTCTTATGATATCAAAGTTTTTTTAATAAATTGTATTTTTTAAAGGTAAAAACAACTAACCCTTTCCCAGCAGGTAACAAATAACTTTTCCATGTGGATCCATCCATAATTTTCTCTTTGCTGAAACAAATTATGCACATACGGATTTTCATAACATATGGCATTACATAACAAGTTTTAATTGCTTGTTTACTTAATGTATTATGATATCTCTATAAGACAATTAATACAGCATCAATTCACTATTCATTTTCTATTTTGTCATAGTTGTAGTATAGATACTTCTATCATTTATTCAGATAAATGATAAGACATGAGATTGCTATAGATAGACATGAAATTTGAGTTTGTTGCCTACAAAAATATTGAATAGCCATGTTTAGAAATAAATCTTTATATAATTATTTTTTAAGGATGTTTTCTAAAATTGGAATCTGGTAGGGCAAATAAATACGGTTTCTCCAAAAATGCTGTAATACTAGATATTTTGATTGTTCCCTACTTGGGCCAAACATATTGTAAAGACAGTAGTGGGCCCATTGTTTTGATTCATATTTCACTGTTAAAGACTTTGAATATCTTATGGTCATTGGTCATTTGCTCTTCCTCCAGACTGAATTTCATATATTTTTTCCCTCTTATTTTTTTTTAGTGAAGTATTGTTGACTTCTAATGTTGTGTTAGTTTTACCTATATAGCAAAGTGATTCAGATACATATTCTTTTTCAGCTTCTTTTCCACTATAGATTATTATAAGATATTGAATATAGCTCCGTGTGCCATACAGGAGGCTGATGTTATGTATTTAAATACAGTAGTGTTAATCCCAAACTCCTAATTTATCCTTCCTCTCTCTTCCCCCTACTGGTAACCATAAGTTGCTTTTTTATATCTGTGAGTCTCTCTTTTGTAAATACTATTTTGTATCATTTTTTAAGATTTCATATAAATGATATGATATTTGTCTTTCTCTGTTTGATTTATTCAATATGATAATCTCTATGCCACCTATATAGATGCAAATGGCATTATTTCCTTCTTTTTTTTTATAGCTGAGTAATACTTCATTGTATATGTGCCACTTTTTCTATATCCATTCATCTTCAGTGAACACTGAGGTTGCTTCCATGTCTAGATTATCGTAGAGAGTGCTGCTATGAATACTGGGGTGCATGTATCTTTTTGAATTAGAGTTTTTGTCTTTTCTGGATATATCCCCAGGAGTGAGATTGCTGGATCATATGGTAACTCTATTTTTAGTTTTTAAAGTAACCTCCATACTGTTCTCCAAAACGGCTGCACAAGTTTACATTCCCAAAAACACTGTAGAAGAGTTTACTTTTCTCCACATTTTCTACAGCATTTACTGTTTGTAGACTTTTTGATGATGAGAAATGTCTTTTTAGGTTTTCTGCCCATCCTTTGATTGGGTTGCTTTTAGTTGTTGAATTATATGAGCTGTTTATGTATTTTGGAAATTAAGCCATTGTCATTGGCATCATTTGCAAATATTTTCTGTCATTCCATAGGTTATATTTGGCTTTGTTTATGGCTTCCTTTGCTATGTGAAAGCTTTTCAGTTAATTTGGTCCTATTTGTTTATTTTTGCTTTTATTTCCATTACTTTAGGAGACAGATCTGCCCCAATATTGCTGTGATTTATGTCAGATGGCAGGGTGTTCTGCCTATGTTTTCCTTTAGGTGTTTTCTAACTTCTGTTCTTAGATTTAAATGTATAATCCATTTTGGGTTTATTTTTGTATATGGTATTAGAGACTTTTCTGATTTCATTATTTTGCATGTGGCTGTCCAGTTTTCTGAGTGCCACATATTGAACAGACTGTCTTTCCTCCATTGCATATTCTTGCCTCCTTTGATATTGATTAATTGACTGTAAGTGCATGGGCTTATTTCTGGGCTTTCTAATCTGTTCCATTGATCTATGTGTCTGTTTTGTGCCAGTACCATGCCATTTTTATTAGTGCAGCTTTGTAGTATAGTCTAACTTACCAGGAGTCTGATTTTTTCAGCTTTATTCTTCTTTCACAAAATTGTTTTGGCTATTTGAGACCTTTTGTGTTTCCACACAAACATAATCTTTTGTTGTTGTTCTAGTTCTGTGAAAAATGGCATTGATAATTTTATAAGGATTGTATTGAATCTGTGGATTGCTTTGAGTGACATGGTCATTGGACAACATTGATTTTTCCAATCCAAGAGCACAGTATATCTTTCCTTCTCTTTACGTCATCTGCTTTTTTTCGATCAGTGTCACAGTTTTTGGAATACAGATCTTTTAGCTTCTTAGGTAGGTTTACTCTGAGGTATTTTATTCTTTTAGTATGATGGTTTCCCCAGTTTTTCCTTTTGATCTCTCATTGTTAATGTAAAGAAATGCAACCAATTTCTGTAAATTAGTACCCTGAAACTTTACTGCCTTTATTGATATTGATATAATACCAGTAGTTTTCTGGTAGCAATTTTAGGATTTCCTATGTATAATACCATGTCATCTGGAAAAGTTACAGCTTTAATTCTTCATTTCCAGTTTGGATTCCTTTTATTTCTTCTTCTCTGATTGCTGTGATTAGGACTTCCAAAATTATGTTGGGTAAAAGTGGAAAGAGTGGGCAAACTTGTCTTGTTCTTGATCTTAGAGGGAATGCTTTCAGCTTTTAACTCTTGAGTACTATGTTAGCTTGGGTTTGTCATATATAGCCTTTATGTTGAGGTATGTTCCTTCTATGTCCACTTTCTGGAGACTTTTTATCTGAAATGGATGTTGAATTTTATCAAAATCTTTTTCTGAATCTACTGATATTTTTTGCTTCAGTTTGTTAATGTGGTGTATTATACTCATTGATTTGTAGATATTGAAATTTTCCAGCATCCCTAGGATACATCCCACTTGGTCATGGTGCACGATCCTTTTAATATATTGTTGGATTTGGTTTGCTAGTATTTTGCTGACTATTTTGTTGACAATTTTGTTATCATATTCAACAGTGATACTAACCTGTAATTTTATTTTATGGTATCTTTGTCTGCTTTTGGTGTTAGGGTGATGGCAGTATCATAGAATGAGTTTGGAAGTTCTCCTTCCTTTGCAAGTTTTGGAAGAATTTTCAGGAGTATAGGTGTTAAATAGTCTCTAAATATTTGATAGAATTTACCTGTGAAGCCACCTTGTCCTGAACTTTTGTTGGGAGTTGTTTTAAATCACAAATTCAATTTTAGTACTTTTAATTGGCCCATTTATATTTTCTGTTTTTTCCTGGTTCTATCTGCACCTTTCTAAGAGTTTGCCCATTTCTTCCTGGTTGTCCATTCTATTGGCAAATTGCGGCTTGCAGTAGTGTCTTAAAATCATTTGTGTTTCCGTGATTTCAGTTATAAGTTCTCCTTTTTCATTTCTGATTGATTGATTTAGACCCTCTCCTTTTTTTCTTGAGTCTGGCTAAATATTTTATCAATTTTATCTTTTCAAAGAATCAGATTTTAGTTTCTTTTCTATCTTTTTTAGTCAATTTCATTTATTTCTGCTCTGATCTTTATGACTTCTTACCTTCTACTAACTTTGGGTTTTGTCTCCTTTCTCTAGTTGCTTTAGGGATAAGTTAGGTTTATTTGATTTTTTTTTCTATTGTTTTCAGAGGTAATCTTGTATTGCTAGAAACTTCCCTCTTAGAATTGCTTTTTCTGTGTCCCATAGGTTTTGGACAATCATTTTTGTATCTAGATATTTTTTGTATTCCCATCTTATTTATTCAGTGATCCATTGGTGGTTTAGTAGCATACTTTTTAGCCTCCATATATTTGTGTGTTTGCAGTTTTATCCTTACAGTTAATTTCTAGTCTTACAACATTGTGTTCAGAAGAGATACTTGACATATTGAGGCTTGTTTTGTGGTCTAGAATGTAATCTATCTCAGAGAATGTTCCATGTGTACATGAAAAGAATGTGCACATAGTCTGAATCTTTCAGGTTGAATGTTTTATATATTATTAAATTTATTTGGTCTAATGTGTCACTGAAGACTTGTGTTTCCTTATTGATTTTCTATCTGGATAATCTGCCCAATGATGTAAATGGAGTATTCAAGTACCCTACTATTATTGTGTTACTGTTGATTTTTCTATTTATGTCTGTTAACACATTACTGACTGGGGGATTTTTATAGAAACTAATACCTATGGACAGTGATTTGTTATGTAACTGAAGTCACATTTGATGTTATTTATCTGAAACTTTGTACATGTCTTACTAAAGCATTCTAATATGTTGTTAGAGTGTGTTAGGCACTGTGGCAGCACCTCTGCCTCTGTGCAGGGAAATAGGACATCTTTTACAACTGTACTGTGTTTTCACCTAGAAGGGCAGACTACACTTTCTGCCAGCATTTTTTTTTTTTTTAGTTCTAAACTATGGCGTAAAACCTGATACACAATCCTATCTCATTCCTTGGAGTGACAGAAATGGAGTCAGTTTCAAGAGAATAATTTATATTTCAAAAACAATGTAAATGTAGGTAAAAACTATATATTTTTTGTATTTACAATGTTCAAAGAAACTCACTCCCAGCAATAAAGCTATATACATTAAATGTTTGAGAAAAAAGTTGTTTAGGACAAAAAAAAAAAAAACCAAGGGAACAATATAAGGAACAAAATTTCAAATTTCATTGAATTCTATCTGAGGAGTTTGGTTAAAAAAAAAAGATGAAGTAATTTATATCAATAAGTAGCTATTGTCCACATGAGCCTGTATACTTGCAAGGTCTTTTTTTAAGTTTCACTCTTAAGAGACAAGAGAACTATTTTGTATTCTCTCTGAAGACTTCATGAACACATTAAATAAATACTTGAAAATGATTTACATATATATATGTTAAAAAATCAGAAAGGGACCAAATGTGTTTTATATATGACAAATATTTATAAAGGCAATTTTTTTCAGTACTGTCATTTTCTACTTTTATTACCCTAAATATGAAAATGTCTTCCAAACCCTACTTGTATGCCCCAAAAGGAGGAAAGTGTTCTCAATCAGAATATATTGTAAACAGAAATCTAAAAATAATTTGCAATTTTTTTCTTGATTTTAAAGCTGTTGCTTATACTAATACAGAGCTTTAACAGTTGAACAGAATGTCTTTGTATCTCCAGGCAGACAAAATAAAACTGCCTCAGGAAAAAAAAATTATTAAACACACCTCCCCAAGACACATGCTGAACTCAAAATTACACAGCATGCACCTAGTCTCAAAAGATTGTGATTTGCTTTTCAGTCAAATGTTTCCTGCTGCTAGAACAAAAAAAAGAAAAAAAAAAAAAGTAAGCTTTGTTGCATGAAAAAGCTTAAACCAGAGAATTACTGCACTGCCTTGGTTATATGAAATATACTGCATAATCTGGAAGGTAAAAATAAAGCATTAGGTTAGGGTAAAAATGATCTTTCTGTTGCCAAGACATACACATACCCTTTATGCTTGTACAGATATCTGTACAGTTTCATGCACTCTCTTAGAAGCATCCTAACTCTGAAGGAAGTTCCCATAGAGCCGTATGTGTATCCCAGCAGTGTGTGAATCATTTCTCTTATCTAATAATTCCTTACAAATGTACCTTGGTTGTTCTTTGACTTTCTTCAAAGGTGAGACTCACAATGGGGCATTAATTTTGTCTGCCAAATATATTTTTAAAAGTTGTTTGTTTTTCTGCTCTATAGCTTAGCTAGAAATTCATGACTCCATGAGAGAGAAGAAAGCAACATTTATATTAAAATGCTAAGAAAAATAAATTTCTCATGTTTAAGTCCATTTTTTTTTAAAAGCAGGAGTTCTTGTCATTGTTTTACATAGGATAAAAGAAGCATTATTTAAGATGAGTTATACAGGAAAACAGAGAAGGCACTGGCACCCCACTCCAGTACTCTTGCCTGGAAAATCCCATGGACAGAGGAATCTAGTAGGCTGCAGTCCATGGGGTTGCTAAGAGTCGTGTCATTTTCCCTTTTCCCTTTCATGCATTGGAGAAGGAAATGGCAACCCACTCCAGTGTTCTTGCCTGGAGAATCCCAGGGACGTGGGAGCCTGGTGGGCTGCCGTCTATGGGGTCGCACAGAGTCGGACACAACTGAAGCGACTTAGCAGCAGCAGCAGCATACATGAAAAAATAACCATTATTTAAAATAAAAATGATTAAACAGTTTAGAAGTATTACTTATTGCCATTACTTCCCAAGTATTAAGGATAATCCAAACAGAAAAAACCATATGCAGGCAGCTTATACAATTCTGATTACTTGCCAATTTGACCTAAAAATGATAGAAATTAATTATATAGAACTGTTGATAAACACGACCTTTACTGCATGAAAATTACAATTATTTCACTACAGTATTTAACATAACCAGTAATTTAATAAATGTCAATTATTTAGCATTATTGATCAGGTTACATAAACAAAATGTGTAGCCATATAAATGCTCCAGTTAAGTTCTAATACAACAGGAAAAGCAATACTTTCCTAACACATCATGTTTTCCAAATTATAAGAGATCATTTATAAAAAAAAATCTAATAGAGAAATATATACCTCTTTTATTTAAAGTCTTCAATTTAAACAAACATACATTTCTGGTAATCTCTTTGTTAGCTAATTAAATTAATTTGAGGACCATAAAGAAGGTTGAGCCCTAAAGAATTGATGCTTTTGAACTGTGGTGCTGGAGAGGATTCTTGATCTCAAGGAGATCAAACCAATCAATCCTAAAGGAAATCAACCCTGAATATTCATTGGAAGGACTGATGCTGAAGCTCCAATACTGTGGTCACCTGATGCGAAGAGCTGACTC
Source organism: Bos javanicus (assembly GCF_032452875.1). Taxonomy (NCBI): domain Eukaryota; kingdom Metazoa; phylum Chordata; class Mammalia; order Artiodactyla; family Bovidae; genus Bos; species Bos javanicus. The sequence goes on along the minus strand of NC_083873.1, from coordinate 27,281,639 downwards.
ACCGTAAATGACGCTGATGTTGGGAAAGATTGAGGGCAAAAGGAGAAGGGGGCGGCAGAGGATGAGATGGTTGGATGGCTCAATAGACATGAGTTTGAGCAAACTTAGGGATACGGTGAAGGAAAGAGAAGCCTGGCGTGCTGCAGTTCACGGGGTTGCAAACAGACACAACTTAGTGACTGAACAACAAATGTTACACTCATTACTTTGAATCTGTAATAAAAGATTGTTACCCCGTGTTAGAACTTTAAAATATTTTAGCACTATAAACAGTAATACTCTAAGAATCCATGGCCCATTACTTTGTTTTCTTTAGGCAAAACTGCTAGCATGCCGTTGTATGGTATGTCTGTAAGGGAAGTGCATATTATTACAAAACATTGATAAGGAAAACACGAATTGCCAAGCTGTCACTATAAATTTTTGCTTTCTTACATAATCATGTACATATTTTTCTGATTCCTATATTTTCTGTTATTTATTCCATTTCTCTTATTTCATCAATATAATTTATCATTGCTTAGGTATAATTTTAATGATGAACAGTCTGGGAGCCAGTTCTCCTGACCATGTGCTAGAATGGGAACAGGGAGAAACAGCTATAGATAGCACTTACTAAATGAACCCTGGAGAAAAATCAGAATCCAATAGACCTCTTTACTTTCCTAAAAATGAGGGTATAGAATTAGAGCATATGTTCATATATAAATGAATTTTAAGAAAGAAATTCTCAATTTAGTATTGGTGAGTCTTCCATGGGCTAAGCACTCTCAAACAAAGACTAAGTTTTCATTTCTGAAATAAACCATGCTCCCCACCTTTAACTGGTGGACTTTTTAAATTGCAGAGAATGTGCTCATAAGGAGCAATGCTGCTTCAGTGGGTGAAGTATTTTTGAAGGTATATGTAATTTTCATGTAAGATATTAAGTTCTTTTTTAATAGTACTCTTAGAATTTTGGTTTTTATTTTGTATGGAGGTATAGCTGATTAACAAATGTTGTGATAGCTTCAAGTGACCGGCAAAGGGACTCAGGCACACATATACATGTATCCATTCTCCCCCAAATTCCCCTTCCATCCAGGCTGCCAATGTTAATTGAGCAGAGTTCCATGTGCTATACAGTAGGTCCTTATTGGTTATCCATTTTAAATATAGCGGTGTGTACAGGCAACTATAAGTTCATCCTCTAAGTCTGTGAGTCCCTTTCTGTTTAGTAAGTTAGTTTCTATCATTTCTTTCTAGATTCCACATATAAGGGATGTCATACAATATTTCTCTTTCTTTGTCTGACTTACTTCACTCAGTATGACAATCTCAAGGTTCATCTGTGTTGCTACAAATGGCATTATTTCATCCTTTTTAGCAGCTGAGTAATATTCCACTGTGCAAATGTACTACATCTTTTTTTATCCATTTCTCTGCTGATAGGAATTTAGGTTGCTTCCATTTGTTGGCTATTGTAAACAGTGCTGCAATGAACACTGGGGTGCTTATATACTTTTGGATCATGTTTTTCTCCAGATATATGCATAGGAGTGGGATTGTAAGGTCATATGGTAGCTCTAATTTTAGTTATTTAAGGAATCTCTATATTGTTCTCCATAGAGGCTATACCGATTTACATTACATTACTGTTTGTGGATGTTTGATGATAACCATTCTAGCCAGTGTAAAGGGATATCTCATTGTAGTTACTCCTAGAGGAAAACATAGGCATCACTCTCTCTGACATAAATTGAAGAAATATATTTTTCGCTCGCTCTCCTAGAATAATGCAAATAAAACAAAAATAAACAAATGGGATCTACTTAAACTCAAGCCTGAATTGGATGGAGCTAAAATAAAGATGTAAACATCCTAACTCATCCATTGAAATCTTCTTAAAAGGCCAGAGCAGTGGCTGTTCGGTGCTGGAGCGACCATGAAGAGATACCCCACATCCAAGAAAGTATGGAAAAGCACTAGACCATTCAGGTATAACATAAATCAAATCCCTTACAATTATACAGTGGAAATGACAAATAGTTTCAAGGGATGAGATCTGACAGAGCACCTGATGAACTATGGACAGAGATTTGTGACATTGTACAGGAGACAGGCATCAAGACCATCCCCAAGAAAAAGAAATGCAAAAAAGGAAAATGGCTGTCTGAGGAGGCCTTACAAATAGCTCTTGAAAGAAGAGAAGCAAAAAGCAAAGGAGAAAAGCAAAGATAAAACCATTTGAATGCAGAGTTCCAAAGAATAGCAAGGAGAGATAAGAAAGCCTTCCTCAGTGATCAGTGCAAAGAAATAGAGGAAAATAATAGAATGGGAAAGCCTAGAGATCTCTTCAAGAAAACTAGAGATACCAAGAGAACATTTCATGCAAAGATGGGCACAATAAAGAACAGAAATGTTATGGACCTAACAGAAGCAGAAGATATTAAGAAGAGGTAGCAAGAATACACAGAAGAACTATACAAAAAAGATCTTCATGACCCAGATAATCACGATGGTGTGATCACTCACCTAGAGGCAGACATCCTGAAATGCAAAGTCAAGTGGGCCTTAGGAAGCATCATTATGAACAACTCTAGCGGATGTGATGGAATTCCAGTTGAGCTATTTCAAATCCTGAAGATGATGCTGTGAAAGTGCTGCACTCAATATGCCAGCAAATTTGGAAAACTCAGCAGTGCCCACAGGACTGGAAAAGATCAGTTTCATTCCAATCCCAAAGAAAGGCAATGGCAAAGAATGCTCAAACTACTGCACAATTGCACTCATCTCACACACTAGTAAAGTATTGCTCAAAATTCTCCAAGCCAGGCTTCAACAGTACATGAACTATGAACTTTCAGATGCTCAAGCTGGATTTAGAAAAGGAAGAGGAACCAGAGATCAAATTGCCAACATCTGTTAGATCATCAAAAAAGCAAGAGAGTTACATAAAAATATCTACTTCTGCCTAATTGACTATGCCAAAGCCTTTGACTGTGTGGATCACAACAAACTGTGGAAAATTCTTAAAGAGATGGGAATACCAGAATACCTGACCTGCCTCTTGAGATCTCTGTATTCAGGTCAGGAAGCAACAGTTAGAACTGGACATGGAACAACAGACTGGTTCCAAATTGTGAAAGGAGTACATCAAGGCTGTATATTGTCACCCTGCTTATTTAACTTATATGCAGAGAACATCATGAGAAATGCTGGCCTGTACGAAGCACAAGCTAGAATCAAGATTGCTGGGAGAAGTATCAATAACCTCAGATGTGCAGTTAACACCACCCTTATAGCAGAAAGTGAAGAACTAAGGAGCCTCTTGATGAAAGTGAAAGAGGAGAGTGAAAAAGTTGGCTTAATACTCAACATTCAGAAAACTAAGATCATGGCATCTGGTCCCATCATTTCATGGCAAATAGATGGGGACAGTGGAAACAGTGGCAGGCTTTATCTGTTGTGGCGGTGGAGGGGGGGGCCTCCAAAATCACTGCAGATGGTGACTGCAGCCATGAAATTAAAAGAGGCTTGCTCCTTGGAAGAAAAGTTATGACCAACCTAGATTTAAAAGCAGAGACATTACTTTGCCAACAAAGGTCCTAGTCAAAGCTATGGTTTTTCCAGTGGTCATGTATGGATGTGAGAGGTGGACTATAAAGAAAGCTGAGTGCTGAAAAATTGATGCTTTTGAACTGTGGTATTGGAAAAGACTCCTGAGAGTCCCTTGGACTGCAAGGAGATCAAACCAGTCCATCCTAAAGGAAATCACTCCTGAATATTCATTGGAAGGACTGATGTTGAAGCTGAGAAGCTGAAATTCCAATACTTTGGCCAACTGATGCAAAGAACTGACTCATTGGAAAAGACCCTGATGCTGGGAAAGATTCAAGGTGGGAGGAGAAGGGGACGATAGAGGATGAGATGGTTGTATGGCATCACTGACTTATGGACATGAGTTTGAGTAAGCTCCAGGAGTTGGTGATGGACAGGGAGTTCTGGTGTTGCAGTCCATAGGGTCACAAAGAGTCGGACATGACTGAGCTACTGAATTGAACTAATTTCAAAAGCTTTTGCACAGCAAAGGAAACAATAAACAAAATAAAAAGACAACCCACAGATTGGTAGAAAATATTTTCAAATGATGTGACCAATAATGGATAAGTCTCCAAAATTTACAATTAGCTCATGACACTTAACAGCATCAAAACAACCCGATCCAAATAGGTCTTCTTGGGCAGAAGACCTAAACAGACATGTATACAAAGAAGACATACAGGTCACGAGGGACTACGAATTGTGCTGGAGGCGGGAGTTGACAGACGGTCTCTGGCTGAATCTCTGCAGCCCCGGGACCCTGGAAGAGGCTCCGAAGGGCAGCCGCGATGCCCAGCCCTCAGCGGGTCAGTCAGCTCCCGGATCTATGCCTTTGGTGCTTCATGAAGGATATTTCTAGATATATCACAGACATTAAGCCTTTGCCACCCAACATAAAAGATAGACTCATCAAAATTATGAGCGTGCAGGGGCAGATAACAGATTCAAACATAAGTGAGATTTTACATCCTGAAGTCCAAACTCTAGATCTACAAAGCTGTGATATTTCAGATACTGCTCTCCTGCACCTATGTAACTGTAGAAAACTGAAGAAATTAAATTGAAATTCCTCAAAAGAAAACAGAATTTCCAAAACTTCAAAAGGAATAAAAGCTGTGGCTTCATCTTGTTCTTACCTGCATGAAGCTTCTTGGAAAAGATGCTGCAATCTCACTGATGAAGGAGTCCTTGCTCTTGCACTCAATTGCCGGCTGTTAAAGATCATTGACTTAGGAGGCTGCTTAGGTATTACTGATGTGTTCTTGCAGGCATTAGGAGAAAACTGTGCATTTTTGCAGTGTTGATTTTCCAGCCACTCAGGCATCTGACCATGGTGTGGTTGCACTTGTTAGTGGACCTTGTGCCAAGAAATTAGAGGAGATTCATATGGGGCATTGTGTGAATCTGACTGACGAGGCTGTAGAAACTGTCCTTACTTGCTGTCCTCAGATATGTATATTACTCTTCCATGGATGCCCTCTAATAACAGATCATTCACGAGAAGTCTTGGAGCAATCAGTAGACCTGAACAAACTAAAGCAAGTGATGTGGACTGTGCATTGATGCTCACTGAAGCTTAGCAAATCTATGATCTTCATACTACTTTCCCTGCAAACAGTGGTCTCAGAGATTGGCTTTCCAATAGTATGATTTATGCTTTGAAGTTAACCTGGCTTTGCTTTTATTTTAATAGTGCTTTTATTTCTATATATAAGTTCGTTGATGAGTGAGTGTTCTTGAAATGGCAATTATAGCATGCCCTCTGATATATTGGGGGAGGGTATTGTTTTCTTTTTAAATAATAATGTTTTTAAGTTACCTGTTTCCCCTGGAAATTTCCTTCTAACTAGAAATTTGAGCTGCTATAAGAGATATTTATCATTGTGGATAAACAGGAGAATTCTAAGTTATTTCTAAAAGCATAGTTACCTTCCTAGCTGTTTTCTGGCTACTGCCTTCCAAAGTATTTAAATGTCCACTGGCCAAAAAGCAAAGCTGAATATCAGGCCTGTATATTCTTCACAAAAATTATTATTTCAATGACACAAAGAAATGTAATAGTTTAATGTCATAATCTCAGATATCATATCTTAGCATTTGAGTGATACTGAGGCCTCTGCCTGGCCACTTATTTCATTGATTTTTATGGCTACTTTCCCCCAATACATGCTATTCATCTACAAAATTTCTTCCTTAAAAACTGCATTCAAGAACGTGTTCAGTTCAGTTCAGTTCAGTCGCTCAGTCGTGTCCAACTCTTTTCGACCCCATGAATCGCAGCACACCAGGCCTCCCTATCCATCACAAACTCCCAGAGTTCACTCAGACTCATATCCATCGAGTCACTGATGCCATCCAGCCATCTCATCCTCTGTCGTCCCCTTCTCCTCCTGCCCCTAATCCCTCCCAGCATCAGAGTCTTTTCCAATAAGTCAACTCTTCGCATGAGGTGGCCAAAGTACTAGAGTTTCAGCTTCAGCATCATTCCCTCCAAAGAAATCCCAGGGCTGATCTCCTTCAGAATGGACTGGTTGGATCTCCTTGCAGTCCAAGGGACTCAAGAATGTGTAAGAATGAGTAAATATGAAATAGCATCACAGAGGTTGTATCCTGAAGCTCTACTGGTTTCACATTGTAAAATAAACAGCAGAGGTCTTAGTTTTCAAATGCAATATATTACTATCTATAATCACAAAATTCTCTAAAATACACCATGCTTAAACGATCCCCAAATTCACCATATTCCCTATGCCAAAAGCCTTTGTCAGTGGGACCTTCTTGCTGCTGCTGCTGCTGCTGCTGCTGCTGCTACTGTGTCGCTTCAGTCGTGTCCGACTCTGTGCGACCCCATGGACTGCAGCCTACTAGGCTCTTCCATCCATGGGATTTTCCAGGCACGAGTACTGGAGTGGGGTTCCATTGCCTTCTCCAGGGACCTTCTTAAAGACTTCCTATTTTAACTGTGATACTGTGAATAACAGGGAAAGTACGGTATGGTAGATTACTTGGAGATACATAGAGGGACAGGTTTACATATTCAACTCGACTTCTTCTCCTTACTATTACCTACTTTATAAACGTGCTGTTTATAGTGTATAGTGTACAATATAGTGTATTACCACTGCAAAGGTGGTACACGTGTGTGTATGTATAAAATGGGTAAGGCCTGTTCCATCTATGAAATTTCTCTAAAGACAAATTCAGTAAGATTTAATATTGAACACCTAACCAAGTCACTACCTTTTTCCCCTTTTTAAGAAACTAGTTTCAAGATCTAAAGTGTCAGATTTTTAAGGTTTATAAAGGACTTATCATCCTAAAAAAAAAAAAAAAAAAGAAGAAAAAGAAGACATACAGATGGCCAAGAGGTACATGAAAGGATGTTCAACACCGCTAATTATAAGAGCTTTAATAGAAAATCCATTTGTGGTGGTTCCCTGGTAGTCCAGTGATTATGACTGAGCTTCCAGTGCAACAGGCACAGGTTCCATCCTTACTGGGGATCTAAAATCCCATATGCTGCAGGATGCACCCATGAAAATTTCAATTTGCTTCAATTTTTATATTATTCAGTTTATATTTTTTACATTTTTAAATGTATGTTTAATGGGAGGAAAATTGCTTTACAATGTTGTGTTGGTTTCTGCTGTACAGAATCACAAAATCAGTCATAATCATACATAAGTCCCTTCTGTGTGAGTCTTGCTCCCCTCCCCACATCCAACCTCTATAGATCATCACAGAGTGCCAGCCTATCTATTTAACACCCTACTCCAGCACTCTTGCCTGGAAAATCCCATGGATGGAGGAGCCTGGTAGGCTGCAGTCCATGGGGTCGCTAAGAGTTGGACACGACTGAGTGACTTCACTTTCACTTTTTCACTTTCATGCATTGGAGAAGGAAATGGCAACCCACTCCAGTGTTCTTGCCTGGAGAATCCCTGGGGCAGGAGAGCCTGGTGGGCTGCCGTCTATGGGGTCACACAGAGTCGGACACGACTGAAGTGACTTAGCAGCAGCAGCAGTGCATATATGTTGATACTACTTTCTCCATTCATCCCACTCCCTCCTTCCCTGACTGTGTCCAAAAGTCTGTTCTCTACATCTGTGTTTCCATTCCTTCCCTGCAAATAGGTTCATCAATACCATTTTCTAAATTCCGTATTTATGTGTTAATATATGATATTTCTTTTTCTCTTTCTGACTTACCACACTCTGTATAACAGGTTCTAGTTTGATTAACACTAGAATTGACTCAAATTCGTTCTTTTTTATGGCTGATATTTCACTGTATACATGTACCACAACTTCTGTATCCATTCATCTGTCAATGGACATCACTGTTTCCATGTCCTAGCTTTTATAAATAGTGTTGCAGTGGACAGTGGGTTACATGTGTTGTTTTCAATCATGGTTTTCTCAGGGTATATGCCCAGTAGCGGAATCACTGGGTCATATAGTAGTTTTATTCCTAGTTTTTAAGGGAATCTCCTTACTGTTCTCCATAGTGTCTGTATCAATTTAAATTCCCAACAGTGCCAGAGGGTTCTCTTTTCTCCTCTTCTCTAGAACATTTATTGTTTGTAGACTTTGATGATGACCATTCTGACTAGTGTGAGGTGATAACTCATTGTAGTTTTGATTTGCATTTCTCCAATAATTAATGATGTTGAGCATCTTTTCATGTGTTTATTGGCCATCTGTATGTCTTTGGAGAAATGTCTGTTTATGTCTTTTGCCCATTTTTTGATTGAGTTATTTTTCTGATATTGAGCTGCTTATATAATTTGGAGACTAATCCTTTGTCAGTTGTTTCACTTGAAATTATTTTCTCCCATTCTGAGGGTTTTCTTTTAATCTTATTTATTGTTTCCTTTGCTATACAAAAGCTTTTAAGTTTAATTAGGTCCCATTTGTTTTTGGTTTTATTTTCCATTACTCAAGGAAGTGGGTCAAAGAGGATCTTGCTGTGATATATGTCAAAGGGTGTGCTGTCTATGATTTCCTCTAGGAGCTTTATAGTTTCTGGCCTTACATTTTAAGTCTGTAATCCATTTTGAGTTTGTTTTTGTGTATGGTGTTCAGATGTGCTCCAGTTTCATTCTTTTACATGTAGCTGTCCAGTTTTCCCAGCACCACTTAATGAAGAGGCTATGTTTTCTCCATTATATATTCTTGCCTCCTTTGTCAAAGACAAGGTGCCCATGGGTATGTGGATTTATTTCTGGGCTTTCTATCTTGTTCCATTGGTCTATATTTCTGTTTTTGTGCCTATTATGCAGTTTAGTTAAGAGAAATCTCATAAAGATCTTATTTAGCATTTGAGAAGACGTTTTCGTCACTGAGAAGCGATACTGCTGAATGTTGCTGTTATTTAATTATAAAGAGTTTTTATAAATCACAAACCAAATGCTTTCATGGATGAAACAAAAGAAAAATGCATAATCATATGGTTTAGGAAAATGTCACTCAGATTCTCAGTAAAATCTACAGCTGCAAAAATAAAAAGGAAGACTGAACAAAAATATAATGGTCTTGAAACTTGCAACAAATAACTGCACATTTTAACTAAAATAAGAAACAGAGAAACAAAAACATGCCAATGGTGCAGATTGCTGGTTTATTTTTAATATTGCTTCATTTTTAAAAATAAAGTATACAGACTTCCTGTAAAGATAGAGGATTGAAACAGTACTGGGGGAAAAAAAAAAAAAAAAAACCCTCACTCCTTCCGTATTTAACAAAATGAAGGAAAACAGTAAAAAATTACAACAAAATTCACCAGCAAGACCTAAACTATGAATGGGATACAATGAGATGCCCAAACTAAAAAATGTATCACTCCTTGCCCCATCTCCCTCAAAGAAATTAATATATACTTAGGAAATGAGGACTTAAGAAAATCCTGCTAATTCTCATTATACTTTCTAATTTTGAGCAAAGCTTACTCGAGTGACTCATCAGCCCTGGGAAAATCAGGATAAACCCAAGAAAGTACAAACATTAACAACTTCTCTGATGCAGGACAAAATCAGCAGAGTGAGAAACTATCACCAGGAATTTCTATAATCCAGGATATCATGTTGAGTTAAGTAAAAGATCTAAAAACTATGGGAGTTCCACACCTCTTTAGTTGGGATGAGTGAGCCCTAACATGGCAATTAATAAACAATAAGAGAAAGAACCCAGGTTGCACAGCATGGATTATAGTGAGCTATGGCTGAGACCTAGCCCTTGCACAGTTCACTTGCTCATTCTTTTCTTTGTTCATTTTACCACACTTAATTGAGAATCTATTGTGTATATGGCACTGCTTCAGGTACTGAAGAAATGGCAGTAAACAAATCAGATAAAAATATTTAGTTTTATGAAGTTTACATTATTTAGAGAGTTATTAAAATCAAAACTCAAATATGTCTATAGCGTATTAAAATGTGATTAAACATTAAAGAAGAGACATGGAGAAGTCCTTGGGGGAGAAGGGTTCCAATTAATACAGTAGTCAGGGAAGTCCTCTGTGAGAAGGTGATAAATGAGGAAAGACTGGAAGGAATTGAGAATGAACCACTGGACAGGTGATGTTGAGATTCAAGGCATCAGAGATAGCAGGTACAAAGGCAGGCCTGAGGAACAGCCAGAAAGACAGTGCCACTCACATGGAGTGAACCCGGTGGAGGTTAGTAGGGGATGAGAAAAAAGAGCAGTTGGGTTGGAGCTAGAGGCAGGTATATTGCATAGGACCTTATATCACTGTAAGTTAAGTATTTTCGCTTTTACATAGAATGAAAAGTAAAGCATGGAGTGTTTTGAACAGATGGGAGATTTAGTCTAATTTATATTTTAATTAGCACAGTCTGACTACAGTCTTGAGAATAAATGCTAGAAGGAGCAAGCAGACACGCAAGGAGACCCGTTAGGAAGTTACATCCATCATTCAGAGAAAAGTTGATGACAGTGGTAGCACCAGAAGTTTTAGAGCAGTTGAAATTCATATATATTCTGAAAGGAGGGTCAATAGGGGTTTCTGACCGATTACATGAAGGTGAGGAAGAGATGAGTCAAGCCAGAAGTTTGGCTTTGGATATGTAAATTTTGAAATGTCCACTAGACTTCCAAGTAGGGGTTTGATGATTGAAGCTTAGTGAAAGAGCCTGACTGGATGGAGGTAAAACATGAGACATCATCAACATAAAGATAGCATTTAAAGCTGTCATCAAGGCTCCGAGATAAAAAAAGAAGTTGAAAAGTAGAGCCTAAGAGAACTCCAACTTTAATAAAATTAGGGAGATCAGAAGGAACCGGAAAAGGAAATTGAAAATGGGTGGTTAGGGAGACAGGATGCTGTCCTATATGTTAAGCATAGAAGTTTCAAGGAGGTGAAAGTGAAAGTCACTCCGTTGTGTCCGACTCTTTGCAAGTCAGACTATACAGTCCATGGAATTCTTCAGGCCAGAATACTGGAGTGGATAGCCATTCCCTTCTCCAGAGGATCTTCCCAATCCAGGGATCGAACCCCCGTCTCCTGCATTACAGGTGGATTTTTTTACCAGCTGAGCCACCAGGGAAGCCCTTCCAGGAGGAATGAGTGCTAAGTGCCATGTCAAATGCTGTGAACAGGTAAGATACAGACCGAAAATCCACACCGTATTTAACCACATGGCCGTTCTTACTGGCCATGACAACAGTGGCTTCTGTATCGTGTAGAGTAAAAGCCTACTAGGTACAAAAGAGAATAACAGGAGAGGAGGTGGGGAAAACAAGTCCAGAAAATGTTTTAAGGAAAGTTATAGTAAATGGAAACAGAAAGATGCAACAATGATTGGAGGGGAAAAGGGATCAACCAAGCACTTTAAAAATGCAATATACCAGAATCTGATGTTGAGATGGTCTAAAAGAGAAAAAAAAGCCTGATGAAGAAGAAGGAAAGCAGAATTGCTGAAGAGATGCCTTTGAGTGAAGGAGGACCTGATCTATTAATAGTACATGATGGAGAGAGGAGGACATAGGTGCAGGAAGAGTTCATAAATACTACTTAATATGCCAATACAAAAAGTGTATAGATAAGAATATTTAGCCTTTAGATAATAGTAAAATAGAGAAAATACTCTAAAATGTACAGAAGTGTCAAGGATAATTCAATCACATGAAGTCAGAGAAAATAAAAGATCTGAACAAAGCTGCCCATTTTAACATTTCTAAAAAATGAAAGGAAATAGCCTATACAAACTATACAAACATATTCTAATAGGAAAAAAAGAAAAAGTATTAGAAGGGAGAGAGATGCAAAATAAAAACATAATTTGAAACATAATATAAGGACTAAAAGCATATTCTCAAGAACAATATGAGAAAAATTTAATAGAAGAAATTAGAAATCAATAAGGTGACTTACAAAGATAAGATGAAAGACAACAAAATTTAGAGCCAAAATACTCAAATTGAATGTACAGATTAGAAATATTAAGAGTCAGAATTAATAAAAGCCACATCAATGACTTTAGAGAATACTTGAGGTAGTTATAAAAAATTAAGACAAAATAGAAACATATTAAAGATTCTCATTGAGAGATGCTGATAAGCAGACACTAAGATGATCAAATATATGGATAATTACTCAATAGAAATCTGGTAAGTTGAATTTTAAAAACTGAAGACATGTAGTAACATTTCTCGGAATAAATGAAGAACTGAATCTAAAGATGTTACACTATATACCAGAAAGGACTTTAACATTCAGAAATGACACTAACTCTGGTTAAACTTATTCTGTGTCCATGATAAAGAGTTCCTCAGGCAAACAGGCAGAAAATTCAAGTCAACTTCAAGGAGAAATAAATTTAAGCTAGTCTCAAATTTCATCACCACAACACTCAATACCAGAATTCGGTCAAATGTTGTTTTCAAATTAAAATTTCTGATGGGGAAAAAAATGTATGAGTGAATATTATTATTCCCCAATGAGTCGCTTTTTGGGTATAAACGCAAATGCCAAACACTCTAATATATGAGATAACATATATGAGTTCAAGGATGCTCAAAAATTAACTATTCAGTGTTGAAATCCACACAGCCAAAAGATGAGTCAAAAGTCAAGAATTACAATTTAATGATATAGCTATGATTATTTAAGGATGACACCAAATGTTGAATTCACTTAGTGCTCTAGTACATACCTGCTAGAAAAATTAGGGTTGTAGGGGAATATATACTATAAACCCTGACCAAGAAAAACAGTATTAGCATCAAAATAATTAAAATGAGAGGAATGGAAAAAAGCAGAGCAGGCAGTCATTACATGCAGAATAAGTTGAAACATGTAGTTAAAAACATTAAAAAAAAAAAATTGCTGTGTTCTCCTCCATTACACGGTCAGCAGCAGAGATCATGTCTATTTTGCTTTTGTGTTGACTATTTCTCTCCCTCACTCACTCTCTCCTATTGATGTTCAAAAATCTATTTTGAGTTCACTGAAAATAGGAAAGTTGTTATAGTTAATTTTTATTATTTTGTGTTCATTTGTAGCTGAAATAATTATTTATAAGGAGATATTTCTTTATATTATTTGGTTACCAAGGATATAATTCAATTGTGAAGTGAAGTCACTCAGTCGTGTCCGACTCTTTGCGACCCCATGGACTGTAGCCTACCAGGCTTCTCCATCCATGGGATTTTCCAGGCAAGAATACTGTAGTGGGTTGCTATTTCCTTCTCCAGGGGATCTTTCCAACCCAGGAATCGAACCCAGGTTTCCTGCATTGCAGGGAGACGCTTTACCCTATGAGCCACCAGGAAAGCCCTTGTAAATACTTTATTCTTTCCTTTTATGTACCTAGTTTTCAGGATGATAAGATTCCTAAAATGCTAGAGTGACATAGACCACAGAACAGTGTCTAAAGTTTCAGAATTTTTACCCACTAATATTTTAAAATTGTCATGGTAGAAGTATTTACAGAAATTGTCAAATGCTATGAACAGAACTTATAGATAATATATTTTTAATAATTTAGATGTTTCCAAAGATAAGACATGGTTTTCAATATCTTAAAAAATATTCATTTGAAAACAGAACAGCAGGGAAAAAGAAAATATATTTCAAAAATGTATCATTTAGTCATAACTGCCACTAATATTCTTGTGTATTTATAAGTTTTTAGTATGTATGGTTTTAAAAATTAAAATGCAGCTTATAATTGTGTTTTTCATACTTTATATTGCAACACAAATTTCTCCCTATACGCAACATTTGAATAAACTAAGACACTAAATGGAAATAGTATATACAATTGTTCTGAATTTGTTGGGTATTTAAATATTTTCAAAATATGTACAGTTATACAAACTCATCTGAGAACATGCTTGTGTACTTTTTTCTTCCTATTTTATGATAATTTCCATTAAATATATCCTAGATTTGAATTATATAGGAAAAGAAAATTAACTCCTTTAAGATTATTGCATGTAGGTAAAACTGGTCTATATTTTACATTCAACAGATTCTGGTTTTGGTTCAAAATTATACTTCTCCATTTAAATAAGCTTAAAAAATCTTGTGGTGGGGTAAAAAAAGAACATTATTTAAAAATGAGAAAACCTGAAAAAGTACCCATGGAAAATAATGTGAGAAAAAATAATTATCTTTTAAAATTTTAAGCTATGTTACACATAACAAATTATTACATTAAATAGAAAAAAATATTAAATTTTCTATTCTCCAGGATCTTAAAATCTGAATGTTCTCTTTTATCAACCTACACTGGTCATTGGAGAGGAAAATAATCCAAATCACGTACAATGCAGCAGATTAGTAATGAAAGTGCTTACATGGAATTTCCTAAGGGATTGTTAAAATGTAAACAAAATAAACAGAAAAAAATATGCTTGAGTTTTTAAAGAGAAACCTTTTACTTTCAAATAATGGTTGAATGCCAACAGAAAAAACTATTACGTCCTGGGAGTGATTTAATACCTATTGTTATATGTTTTTGCTTTTTACAATTCTGAAAGTTATTGTTGTCAACATGTTAAAGCAATGCCAACATTCATAGGAATTAGTCTTGCCCAAAGTAGCACAGCTAAAAAATGGAAGTCTGAAGCCCACACGCAAAAGGACAGTCATAAATGGTGACATACTCCAGAGGTATGTCTTCATTTAGATAACCTGAGTTGGACATGTAGTCTACTGCTGCTAACAAAACAAGACAGCACATAAGTACCAATCCAAGCAGAGCCCAAAGCATTTACTCAGGATGACCTCAAGGCATGCAAAGGACCCCTCTCCCTAAACAGCATTGCTCCCGTTTTCACAATGATTACCCTCAGGTGAGCTTTGCTTACTGTCGCCCCTACAATGACTAGCAACAGCAAATATGTAATCAAGATACTTATCTAACCCAGAAGTTGAAAATAGAAGTTGATAGTCCTTGACATACGATTTCTGGGGATAAGTTATTGAAAGAATAATTGTTGAAAAAAAAAAAGGGAAACAACAACAAAAGCAAAGAGTGACTCAGGTACAGAGGGGTTAGGGTGAGAAGGCAGACTGAACTGGTTACGTGCTGGATGAGGCAAAAGCCCTAAGTTCTTGGTGGCACTGTTTGGAGCACTGTGCTTTGAAACTGCGCGCGGTAGTGTTCTAATGATGCGTTATCTGTTGTGAATATGGAACTGCAGCAGCTTGTCTATAATAACTGCACATATTTTGAATAATATTTTGCTTATCGCTCATCTTAAAATGTAAAAATCAGCTAACCATAGATCAGTACTATTGTGCACCTCCACGTGGCATTTTAACTAGATGGTGACCCTAGAGTTGTGTAATGAGAAAATCCTACCTTAGGTTGTCATGCTCATTTTGAAGAGATTTTTATATAAAATTGACTAGCTACTAGTTTTACATGTATTTTCTCCTATCATTGTTAGCAATTATATACTTGTTAAAGACAATATGTTTAGTGCAGCAAATGAAATATTTCTTAGCATCTGGAACACATATGTTCTTCTGTACAGATTGTTCATTCAACACACTTAAAAAAAATCTCTAGCATGTTCCACACAATCAGGATACAAAAAAAAAAAAAAAATGAACAAGACACTCTCATGGTCCTTGAGAAGCATATTAACTTGAGTATCAAACTTCAAATCACATAGCTAATTTACCTTGTTCTGATTAGATATTCACCAAACTACCTTTCAATTATAATAGTTTCTCTCATGGCACCTAGAGAGAAAATGTGCTTACTGCAAGACTCAAGTGTCCAGTTCCCTGGATAGTTGTATTTCTTACCATGAATTTATAGACTGGTGCCTTGATTATAATTAGGCTTTGCAAGGTAGTTTTCCTTATTTAGTAGTACCTTTAGACATTACAGTTCTTATTGTAAATTGATATTTGGGTTTTATATGTCTGTCTCCTGAGCTTGGTTAACATAAGTTTTCCCATGAATTTTACATGTCTTTGGTGTACTAGAAAATAACAATTTATGAAATAGAATAGCTGACTCGGGCTTTGGGAGATGGTAGATTTACTAGGGTAGTGCCATGTTTTAGAATCTCCTGGGAATTACCCATCTTGGCTTCCCTAGTTAATCCAACTCTTCCTTTAGATTAGTTGAACCAATTACATATTTGATAGTAAACAAGTTAAAATATGAGGTTAAATATTAGTGTTTCTGGACCAATTACAATTCATGCATATGAAATTATAACTAAACAACTTGATGTTTTCCTCTTAAATATTGATATATTTCTTTGAATAACTATCTACTAAAAGCACATTTAACCAGCTGCTTCCCCTACCCTACCACCTATAATCCAGAGAAGCAGAAACCATAAATATAGGCAACATATTTTTGAATAATTCCTGGGTCAAAAAAGTCAGAGTGCAAATTAGGTAACATTTTTAACTGAATGATAAAGAAAATCAATATATCAAGAAAGCATCAACTCAGTATTACTGAGCTACTCAAAATAGTTTGCTGTTTTCCATTTCATTAACTAGTGTTTTTTAACAAGCATGTCTATTCTATATATTCAAAAATTTGAAACTGTGTTTTATAGGCTATTAACAAATCACTTAATTCAAAAGAAGATAATATTTGGAATAAAAATAATGTAAGAAGCTTTATAGAAAGTGCTTCAAATCTGACTTCTTAGATATTTTTAATATCACATTATCACTCATTAATCCCCTATGATTTGTTTCCTTTCTTAAATAACTAGTGAGGAATTTTGTTAAATTAACAAAAAGGTTTTAGTAGAAAAAGATTGGTAGTTACAATTTGACTACATTAGGGATATAAAGCTAAGAAAATATTCACCAATTAATTTCAACTCATGACAAAATTTTAAGAAGGCTCAGATGTAGGGTTACATAATACTGAAAAAGTTTCCATTTGAAATTTTAAGATGAAACTTTACTCCTCCTTATGAACTTTAGACATTCAATCTGTAAAATTAGAAATGATGCACTAGATTTTAATTAGGTTCAGACAAATCTTACAAGAAATTGTAAGAGTGTCTTGCTTTAAAATAAACCATAAAGAACAGTGAAGCTTCATTAGCACATTGTTCAGGGAATCATAGAATTTCCTAATGAGAAAGAAATGTGTGATCAAGAATACTTAATTAGAATTTGTGTAATTACAATATTAAAAAAAAAACCCTGAAAACTAACCCTTATGTAGGTGTTAACATTAGAAAGTTACTCATAGTTTGTGATTTTAAATCAAGAAAAATATGCACTTTTAGCATTACATAAGGACAAAAATATATAAAACTTTGCTGTGGTTTTCCACACTTCTGTCACATGGTAAAGAGATGGAAAAGGGCAGGAGTTTGTGCTACAGAATTACAAATAACATTGTGATAGTGTTCTCCAGGTAAAAATGTTATACAGATGATTATCAGAATTAAGTCTTCAAAATTTAAGAACACTGCAACTTTAGCAAGAGTTTTACCTATAAACATTGTCTACTCAGAGCAGAGCACTTCACTGAACTCTATGAAAGATACAAATTGGAAGTTCTATGTTTACCAGGGTAAAATGATAAACTATTGTCAGGGCCAAAATTACATCTTTGGCACAAGATTACATATCAGATGGGAGATAGTTATGGATACTGGAACTATTTACATCAAGCTATTTTAAATATTTCAGATGACAACTAATTCCAAACATCTAATAACCTGTGTCCTAGAATGAGTATAATTGCCAATCATTGATTTGTTCCACGTGTATTCACCTTCCATCATTCATAGGCACATGCTGGGGACATTGACTCTAGAAACCCTACAGTCTAGGCACAGAGACAGAGAAACACAACCAGTATACCCTATCCCCTGCACACACATATAGACACAGAGGGGATCATTGTTATCAAATGAGAGAAGTATTATGACAAAGATAAGCAGACAGTATCAGGATGTTATGAGAACCCTAGGAAAGAACAGACAGCTTCAGATTCTTTATCGTCTGAGCCACCAGGGAAGCCCAAGAATATCGGAGTGGGTAGCCTATCTCTTCTACAAGGGATGTTCCTGACCCAGCGATCCAACTGGGGTCTCCTGAATTGCAGGCTGATTCTTTACCAGCTGAGCCACCAGGGAAGCCCAGATAAGAGTGGGGAGCCTCCATTTCTTCACAGCATCTAATCAGTTGCCAACGTTCACACTACAACAACTAGTAAAATGAGTAAAACAGATAACTTGAAAAAGAAACATTTTAAAAATATATCAGAGTATTGAGGAAACAATAAAGAAGAGAAAAACTAAAATACCAAAGTGGTGAGTCTTTTCTCAACAGGCAATCACCATCTGTTTTCTTCTCTAGGGCATTTGGGTATGATCTGCAGATCAGAGTAGGATCATACAAAGTGACTTTACTGGAATAAGAAGAAACCAGCAGAATAATCAGTGGGCATGTGGATCCAGTGTACCTGTTCAGAAACTAGACAAGTCACAGGGTAAGTGGCTGGTTTTCCACATCAGGTGTAAGTGGACAAGGATGGTGCTGGGCCTGAAGGAAACAGTGCAGTCTTTTCCATCTTGCTGTGTTTGTGAGGCAAATACTAAGAAGCCACAGTCCCATCACACATGCACATCTGATATATCATGAAGCTTTCTGGGGCAAAACACCAAAGCTAAATCTCCTGTAGTCTTTCATAGCTAAGGAGACAAAAATTTACCAGGCTTTCAGTGAAAAGTTTATCAGGGTCATGTTCAAGGAACAGGGATGAACCAAAGATAAACTGAGAGTTAACTCAAATTGCAACCTAAACTTGATCCTGCTCAGTCCTGGACAGGATTGAAGTGATTAGTCTCACAGGTAAACCTATCCTGTTGGCAAATAAATTATAGAGCTAAAACTTATCTTATATACAAGGTCTGATATACAGTAAAAAAATTACTGTCATGCAAAGGAGCAGGAAATCGTGATCAACAGTCAGGGAAAAAAGTAAACAAGTATATGAGCAAGATAGATGAATAATGATTCAGATACTGAGTTATTCAAGATGAATACTAAAATATCAGTGTTATTCATAATTAAGGAAAAGACTGAAAAATTTCATGAAAAGATTAAAAATTGCTATAAAGTAAGTATCAAGTAGGCATTTAAAAACTGTACAAGCACAATATCTGAAATTTAAAGCTCACTGAATGAGGTTAATAGAAACTTTCTATAGTAAACTAAAAAACAGGTCAATAAAAAATTTGTAAACTGTAACACAGAAAGAAAAAAGCATGGCAAGAACAAAGTAGAGTACAACACACATAAGGAAATAGCAAAGGTCTAACATACTTGAACTAGACTACCCACAAGAAATGACAGGGAAATTGTAGCAAAATCAATTTTTTATTAGATAATGACCAAGAATTTTCTAAAACTGATCCACATTATCAACCCATATATTTAAGATCATTGCATCACAAGCAGAGTAAACAATATGAAGACCATAACTAACCACATCAAGGGTAAGCTGATGAAATACACAGATTAAATTATAAAAGTAGTAACATAAAACTGATAACCAACTTATCAACAGAAGTATATAAGTCAGTAGAAAATGTGCTAAATTCTGAAAGATTTAAAAAAAAATTCCAAACTAGACTTTAACCCAGTGAAATATCCTTTAAAGATAAGGGTTGGAATCAAAGTATTTTCAGACAAGGAAACGATAAGAGAATTAGTCACCAGCTGAAATAATTGGTTACAATACAAAAAAAGTACACAACAAGTTTCTCAGGCTGAAAGAAACACATGACCTCAATGGAAAGATGAAACTGAAGGAATGAAGGGATGAATGAAGAGCAAGCACTAGAAAAGGTGATTTTGTTGATATATAGAAAAAAGGTTGACTTTTTAGAACAACAATATTATTTCTGTCTTGTGGATGTACATCACAGAAAGCAAAATGTCTGAGCAATAGTACGAAAGGTACGAAGGGGCTAAATGAACCTAAAGTGAGGCGCCAGGCCTCCCTGTCCATCACCAACTCCCGGAGTTCACCCAAACTCATATGCATCGAGTCGGTGATGCCATCCAGCCATATCATCCTCTGTCGTCCCCTTCTCCTCCTGCCCCCAATCCCTCCCAGCATCAGGGTCTTTTCCAATGAGTCAACTCTTCGCATGAGGTGGCCAAAGTATTGGAGTTTCAGCTTCACCATCAGTCCTTCCAATGAATACCCAGGACTGATCGTCTTTAGGATGGACTGGCTGGATCTCCTTGCAGTCCAAGGGACTCTCAAGAGTCTTCTCCAACACCACAGTTCTAAAGCAACAATTCTTCGGCACTCAGCCTTTTTCACAGTCCAACTCTCACATCCATACATGACCACTGGAAAAACCATAGCCTTGACTAGACGGGCCTTTGTTGGCAAAGTAATGGCTCTGCTTTGAATATGCTATCTAGGTTGGTTGTAACTTTCCTTCCAAGGAGTAAGCGTCTTTTAATTTCATGGCTGCAGTCACCATCTGCAGTGATTTTGGAGCCCCCCAAAATAAAGTCTGACACTGTTTCCCCATCAATTTCCCATGAAGTGATGGGACCAGATGCCAGTGTTTTTAGGAAGTGCTAATAACACTAACTTAGGAAGACTCTAATAAATCAAAGTTGTATATTAAAATCTACAGCAAAAGCACTAAAAATGAACACAAGAAAAAACAATAATAAACAAGTAAATTAATTAGAAAATATAATTAAATACAATGAATATAAATATAATTAAAGTTCTTTATAAGAAAGAGGGAAGAGAGAAATAACAGCAAAAAGTACATGGAAGAAATAGAAAATATATAGCAAGATGACATTAGTATATATTAGCAAATATATTACCTACTGCATCAAACCTAAAAGTACTAAAAATACATTAAAAGAGATGGAAACTAACATAAACCACTTGCTGTTTACAAGAAACATGTTTAAAATATGAGCACACAGAAAAATGCAAGTAAAAATGAAAAAAAATGCCACAAAATTAAAGAAGTGTGGATATATTAATATTTAACTAAGATGATTTGAAGATAAAAATAATCACGAGATAAAAAAGGAATAATTCATAATGATAAAATAACTCCAATAAGAAAATAGTCCTTCAGTTCAGTTCAGTTCAGTTGCTCAGTCATGTCCGACTCTTTTCGACCCCATGAATCACAGCACACCAGGCTTCCCTGTCCATCACCAACTCCCAGAGTTCACTCAGACTCACGTCCATCGAGTCAGTGATGCCATCCAGCCATCTCATCCTCTGTCGTCCCTTCTCCTCCTGCCCCTAATCCCTCCCAGCATCAGAGTCTTTTCCAATGAGTCAACTCTTCGCATGAGGTGGCCAAAGTACTGGAGTTTCAGCTTTAGCATCATTCCTTCCAAAGAAATCCCAGGGCTGAGCTCCTTCAGAATGGACTGGTTGGATCTCCTTGCAGTCCAAGGGACTCTCAAGAGTCTTCTCCACCACCACAGTTCAAAAGCATCAATTCTTCGGCGCTCAGCTTTCTTCACAGTCCAACTCTCACATCCATACATGACCACAGGAAAAACCATAGCCTTGACTAGCCGGACCTTTGTTGGCAAAGTAATGTCTCTGGTTTTGAATATGCTATCTAGGTTGGTCATAACTTTCCTTCCAAGGAGTAAGCGTCTTTTAATTTCATTTTCTGTTTAATGATAATGAGATGTAAAGTATATAAACAAAATTTTACCAGGGGAATAAGGAGAAATATATATATCTACAATCATAGTGGGAGATTTTAATGCACCTCTCAATAACTAGTACAATAAACAGACAAAAAAATAGTAACACAATTGAAAATTTGAAATACATATTTAACCAAATTGATATAACTGACATATATAAAAAATTATGCACAGTATCTTCAGAAGAGAAATTATTTTTCAACTGCACCTAGAACATTTGCCAAGATGTATCTATCATTAGAATATCATTTGCCATACGTAAGACAGTAATGGTCAAAACAAAATATACAGAAAACAAAGCAGTTAAACCATTCATATGCATACCTTGTTAAGAAGTTGTTTTAAACCTGAGATTGTACAAGGAACAATTAAAACTTTAACAATTATATGACAATCAGATCTGTACTTTGAACGTTTCAAACTGGCATAGTTTGAATACTGGATGAGAAATGTGCAAGACCAAAGGTAGTGAGCTTGTATAGCAGGCCACTATAGTAATCTAGGTGAACAATAATAAGACCATGAGCTAGAAAAGGAAGAACGGCCAGGAAAAAGATGATACAGATTTAAGAGATAGTGAAACTAAAGAACTTCCAGGACTAAGTGACTGGCGTTAATAACAAGGAACGGAACTGTAGGTAATGGAGCATATGGAGAGTGAATGGTGAGATGGGGTCACTTTAGCATGGAACATGCTGTCCTTGAAATCCCCAGCTGGAAATGTTTAGTGTGAAATTCAATACGTAGTTGAAGCACCTGAGAAAAATGTGACCTGGGATAAACAGATTGGGATTTACTGGTAGCAGAAGCCATGCTAGTGATTGGAGCATCTGAAAGGACTAAAGAAAGAGACTGAGAAGCGGGGAGGAAGAAAGTAGGAAGAGGGGAGGCAGGGGACAAGGAAAAGGAAGAGAAGATAAAGAAAAAAGGGGAAGGATAGAGGA
Source organism: Bos javanicus (assembly GCF_032452875.1). Lineage (NCBI taxonomy): Eukaryota > Metazoa > Chordata > Mammalia > Artiodactyla > Bovidae > Bos > Bos javanicus. Next base: position 27,258,923 of record NC_083873.1, on the reverse strand, counting down.
GTGGATATAAAGAGGAAAGGGAGAGAAAGGAGTGTCCTCATGGTTTAAAAATATGAATAACAGCTATCACCTACTGAGGGCTCAGCATGTATCAAATGTGATAATAGACTCTTTAATAACTAAAAAAAATTGATCCTTAGAGCATTATGGGTTAAATATGATTACTATCTACTTCAAAGAAAAGAAAACTGAGTTTAGAGAGATTAGGTAATGTTCCCAAAGTAACCCACATATTAAATAGTACAATAGGGATAATAAATCCAGATATTTCTGACAAGTTTCATGAAATCAAACACTATGCTGTCATGCCTGCCCAGTCTGTGTCACAAAGCTAAGTCAAGACAGACAAGTACAAATACAGAGGAAGTGGTCACAGTGGCCCATAATGAAAAAAATCAAAATCAAATCAGACAAAAATTACAAAGTAAGAAACAATACTTCAAAACCTGTTCTTTTGATTCTGTATTTAAGAGTTCACAGGTGCTCTTAACAGCTGCCACTGGGTGGTAGAAGATAGAGTACAATAGGCGGAGGCATCATAGAAGGTAAACAGATAGAGACAATATAGTTGGACTCTGCTTTAGAGCCTGAACACAAAGAAAGGGAGACTGAGAATAGTTAATGCGTCAAGGAAGGACATCTTGATTTTGGTCCAACTATTCTTGGAATCATAAATATACTGGATGCTGAAGGGAATGTCAGCAGCTGGAGAAGTTAAAGAAATAGGAAGAAGAGGATAATTGAATTAGGGAGTATTCTGAAGAAATGGGACAGAGGAGATTGATGTAAGTATGACAGCCATGGAGACAGATGAAAGCTAGCCTCAAACCCAAGGAAAGATTTTCTTTTTTCTCTGAGAGTGGATTTCCAAAGTGTCTATAAAAAATGAGTTAAAGAAATTCTTCCTGATCCTTTCTTACAGAGCAGAAAAAAAGTGAGCTGCATAATTTATTTACAATAAAAATATTTTTCATACAGTATGTGACTTAGTTTTATTTAATGGTACACAAAACTGAGTCACTCATATTTATCCTTATAATTTCTTTGCTTCAAGAATAGAGGCTTAAATACGTGAAGATACTATTTGTAGATATTTGAATACAATTTAAAGTTCCACTTCTTCATGGTAGTTGGCTCAAAGTTTTTCCCCAGCCTTCAATTATATTTTGTACTTTCATCTTTTTTATTACTGCCAAAAGTGATATACACAGTCAAGCCTGAATTCCTTTACTTGTAGTTTCTCTCTCCTGAACCTATCATTACCCTGCAAAATCTCATTTAAGAGAGATGTGTGCTGTTTATTTTTATACATTCTTAATGCAGATGACACCACCCTTATGGCAGAAAGTGAAGAGGAACTAAAAAGCCTCTTGATGAAAGTGAAAGTGGAGAGTGAAAAAGTTGGCTTAAAGCTCAACATTCAGAAAACAAAGATCATGGCATCCGGTCCCATCATTTCATGGGAAATAGATGGGGAAACAGTGGAAACAGTGTCAGACTTTATTTTCTTGGGCTCCAAAATCACTGCAAATGGTGACTGCAGCCATGAAATTAAAAGACGCTTACTCCTTGGAAGGAAAGTTATGACCAACCTAGATAGCATATTCAAAAGCAGAGACATTACTTTGACAACAAAGGTCCGTCTAGTCAAGGCTATGGTTTTTCCTATGGTCATGTATAGATGTGAGAGTTGGACTGTGAAGAAGGCTGAGCGCCAAAGAATTGATGCTTTTGAACTGTGGTGTTGGAGAAGACTCTTGAGAGTCCCTTGGACTGCAAGGAGATCCAACCAGTCCATTCTGAAGGAGCTCAGCCCTGGGATTTCTTTGGAAGGAATGATGCTAAAGCTGAAACTCCAGTACTTTGGCCACCTCATGTGAAGAGTTGACTCATTGGAAAAGACTCTGATGCTGGGAGGGATTAGGGGCTGAAGGAGAAGGGGACGACAGAGGATGAGATGGCTGGATGGCATCACCAACTCGATGGACGTGAGTCTGGGTGAACTCCGGGAGTTGGTGATGGACAGGGAGGCCTGGCGTGCTGTGATTCAGGGGGTCGCAAAGAGTCGGACATGACTGAGTGACTGAACTGAACTGAACTGAATGCATTCGCTTTAACTATGATGGCTGAGGATGAAGCAGGGCTGAGGAAAATAGTCAGTAACTGGAATATCTTATCAAAAAGTTTATAAAATGTTATGAATAGTAACATTATAACATTGTCTTTTAAAAAGTATGTATATTTAAGTCCAAGGTCTCAGTGAAATCAAGCTAAGTACAAAATATTCAGAGACCTTTGGACAAAACCAAAACTATGTGGAATGCGATCTCCCTAAAGTGAGTGTGAGGCATGACTAATAAGTGCTTTGAAGATATACAGTCATAATTAAGTAAACTACAAATCTGTTTTGTTGTGGTATGGAACACTTTCAGAGATGAAAATCTTATAGGAATTTACACGACTGTAAATCATGGCCTTAGTAAATCTATAAGGTTGCATTATTATAAGTAGTTATGGATATTAAAGTAAGTCATTTGCCCGTCTGGCTTTTCAGATTTAGGGTCATGTATTCAGAAATGTATACGCATTTGGGACACTACATTCTGGAATTTTTAACCAGATATAAAATTTCATTTTCACAGAAAGACAGTCTCATGAAAAAGACCACATATCAAGTAAACGAGGAAAGACACTTACATGTGTTTGTGGGTGCTTAGAGGGGAAACCTAGAAAAGGGAATTCAAAGAAGGAAATAACTGGAAAATAATCAACCCATAAAAAGTTAACCACTGTCTCCAGAGTAGTAAATTATAAGTTGACGGAGCAATTTGAAACAGGAAGTTGGATAGAATGCAGTTTGTTAGAATGTTGTTTAAAAATTAAAATGTTGCAAAATTGGACTAAGGAATTTTAACATAATTTTAATGTATGAAAAAATTTTGGAACTATGCCGTATTACTTTTCTTCACTTCTAAAAAAGTGTACAGTAACTGGGTATAAAATTTCCTATGAATTCAGCCTGTAATTATATGTTAGAAAAATATTTTTATTTCCTTTATACATGCAAACTATGTACTACATGCATATGTATGTGTGTATCTAACTTTAAACTTTTATGTGGAATATTTTTTGTTCTGATATTGCAATACTATATTTTCAGTCTGATATAAAGAAAAATGTATCAAAAAGTCACTATTTTCCACTCCTTAGTGAAATCCAGGGGAAAAACATGAAGATTGAATGAAGAGTGGAGGAAATTAATAAATGAAGCAAGTCATCTTTATTTCTCAGCATTCATATGCACCCTAGAAAAAGATCTTTAGGGTCTACCTGAAATTCCTCCATCCTTGTCACTTGCAATGGAACAGGATCCATAAGCTATGAAGCTGCCTATTACCAATCTCAGCTCATTCTCCACTGAAAAAAATACTTCTAGATTCATTCAAAATAGCAATTTACTTGCAGTCACTTTTATATGATTTAGCCATGAATTTGGATCTGAATCAGAGTTACAAATTTTAGGGTTAAAGAGAAAATTTCAAATACTCTAACAGAACTCATCTGTTTTATATGCAAATCTGAATGTCAATTGTACTATATACTACACTGTTTTTTCCGTCAACAACTATCCATATGGAGCAAGTTTTAAGAAATCTGAGATATATCTCACTTGAATTATCCTTTTTGCCATTCTTATGTTACTTACAAGCCAGTTTTTTTTTTTTTTAATTAAAATAATATGGTTTGGCCCTTGAGGGAGAACATATTTTTTTCATATCAAGTACTAACTGGGTTCCCAGTTTGTGTTATATATTGGGCTTAGTCCTGGAAGCCACAATGATTAGCAAGATAGGGATGGCCCCTGTTCTAAGGGAGCCCCCCCAAGAGAGAGACAGGCTTAGACCAAACAACAATATAGTGTTATAAGAATCTCTGATTGCTATGTGGAAAAACAATAAAAGCACATTTTAAACTAAAACACAGCATAAAGTGTATTAGGTCATAAAGTGTATTAGCCTTAGAATTTTGTATACCCTTAGTTTTAAAATATACTTTTCCAGTTTTAAAAACCAATATATAACTATATTTATATTTATTACATTATTTATCATAAATTTTTATTTATGAAGTGTATTTTACATTTCAAATCCTTTCGTCTTCAATTTCTTCTAGGTGTCAAAAAGCTATTAGTCTGACAAACCACATTACCACATCCATTTTTATTAGCCACAAAACAATAACTTATAATATTCGACCTGTGATTAAATTGCAGTTTAAATGTTAACAACTGAATTAATTTTAACATGCTTCTACCTTGTTAGTTTTGCTGTTTGAAGTTTTCTGTTGCTACTTTAACATAAAGCACATCAACTATATTGTCTTTATAGATTGTTCTCTTATTCAAAGAGTTATTACTCATTTACTAAAAATAAGGTGACTAATAGAACAAGGCTTTCTGAACTATATATCAGGGAGAAAGTTTTATAGCCTTCGTATTGCTTACAAATCAATTCCTTAGAGTCGGCCTGCCATTAGGAGCTTTTAAGACTGCCGAGAGCTGTGTCATTCACTGCTGTTTTGACACATTAATGCACTAATGGTATGTTTCGGCTGACATAACTTCTTTTAAGTTCTGTTGCAATAATTATCAAGACCTATGAGATATGCAAAGTTAAGCAAGGTGACAAAGAGTATGGAAATACTCAGATATTCCTGGAGCATTCATTTCAAAATGACAGTGAATAATTAAGAAACTATAAAAACAGAGATAAGAACTATCTGCTTGAGAACCCCGTCAGAGGAAACAAAGAGACAGTCACTTAGAAATGATGGCAGGTACACTTAAGTATTCATTTTCTTTTTATAAAATAAAGTTAAAAGTTATGATAACACATTCACATACTAAAACATTTGAGTTATTGGTAGTTTATTAAATGAATATACATTTAAAGAGCACCTAATATGGTGAAAATGGAATTGTCAAAAATTATTTCTCCTTTTGTGGGAAGGTAGACACTAGTCTTCCAGGAAAAACAAAAGCATTAATGTAAACTAGTAGATATGGCACACTCAGGAGGAAATAATTGGCTATAGGCAGGAAAGTACTTAATCTGCCTTCTGTTGTCTCCCTCTTTTATTTTATCATATCTAGCACAGCAGCACAAAACAACAAAATTCCTCCATACAACCTTCCTGTTAGGTTACTTCCATCTAAAACATTAAACGCCTTCCTTTTATTTATCTCATTAAAACAAAATTTTCATCAATCTAGCTCCCTATCAGTTCATTCATATCAACATTTTCTTTACCTCCAATCTGATGCTAATGTGAGGAAATTACATTAAAATCTTATAATAGAATTTGTTTTCATCCTTCCCCTTTCCTTGTCCTGATGAATGGCCTAGCTACTTGCTGAAACTTGGTGCCTTACGGGACAGTGGAACCAAAAATAAACATCAAGTCCCTGCCTTTCAAAATATTAAAATCAGCAAACAAATAAAAATAGTAATTCAGTCTTAATACAGGAGAACTGAAAATAATAAGAACTGCAGAGCTGACAGTACAGAGACAAGAAATTAAAACATAGAAAAGATGGAGATATGAGAGGCTTAGAACCAGAACTAAAATATAGGATATAGCTGCTCTCTTCCCTAGCTTGCTCTGAGAGGTATCAAGGTCCAGAAAGTTGCCCAGAATTCCATGTCAAAAGGAAATGGAATTGAGGGAGCTATGAAAGGAGATTGGTGTAGAAAAGCCCATGGAGATTCCTGGAATGTCAAGAAAGTATAGAAGGGCAGCCAAATTCTCCTTATCATGAAAGGATTAAAAAAAAAAAAAAACAACACAGAGCCAGGAGACACTGAGGAGCATTTTGGACATAATGAAGGAAGTCGCAAAAAAAAAACAACGGGGGATCAAATGGAGATGCATACACCTCTGCAAATGCCAGCACAGAAGGAAGATCCCGGGAAGATGATGATCACTCAGAAAAGATGACTCTAGAGCAAATATCCCTTTGCATCTCTAGCTGGGATACTCCACAGCTAGGAATTCATCTTATTCCTGAAAAAATGAGAGAAGAGTAAAGGGGAAAAAGGGAGAGAAGGAAAGATAACAAGAAGTAGAGAAAGGATGAAAGAGAAGAAAGAGGGAAGGATGGGGGAAAATCTCAAAATAAACTAGTTGGGAGATCAGATTTTTTTGAGTCAGAATGTCAGAGTTTAACTCTCAGTTCTATGTTATTTGCTGTGTAACCTTGAGCAAGTTACCTCACCTTTTTGTGCCTCAGATTTGCTATCTGAAAAACTGGGATATCAGTGGTACCTAACTCACAGAGATGCTATAAAATTAAATGTGTCGATACACAGGCAGAACTTAAAGAGAATAAAAGTAAAGCTTTTAAACAAGTGGAGAGGATATTCTGGTAAAAAGGAATAGAATAATTATGGCATGTCCAGGTAGCAAGTACATGTCCAAGTAGAGGACAGTTGGCTAAAGTGGAATATTTGTACAGAAAAGAAAATGAGCTGAGTATGGCACACTAGATAGGAATTAAGTATAAAAAAGCGGACAAGGACTTGGGTCTAGATCTTGCGTTCTGCATGCAGAGGGTCTACTATAAGTAGGTATGGAATTGATGCATGAAAAAAAAATGGTCATTGGGGAGTCAAAGAAGGCCTTTAAATTGGAGGAAACATGTATAAACCACTAGATTTTGAAAGACCAATCTTGCCTAGTTAGATTGAGAATAAGAGATGAACTAGAATGAAGTAAATAGGATAGAAGATACACATATTTTCATAATAATGTGCTAACATTGACAAGAATAGTGACAGTGAAAATCAAATGAAATTTATAACTAGAAATCTAAGTCAGAAAAAATACATAACAAAATGATAAAGCTATGAAAATCATAATCTCCAAACACTGACTTCATAGATTAAAAAGAAGGACATTAAAAATCCCAACATTCTTTTCCTTGTTTCCTGGCCTTTCCATAACGACAATGGTCCTCTGTTGATCATTATCCAGAATGGACACATCAGTAAGTCAGTATTCAGAAATACACTGTGGACACCATGAAATATGTATGACAGTAACACTGGGGTTAACAACAAAATCAAAGACCCATTATTTTATATTATTTCATCATCTTTGGGAGAGTTTTTGAAAAATCAAACTAGAATCTCATCTTCAACATACATAAGTTCTAATTTGTTCAGAAAGAATTTACAATAAAGATTATATTTAAAAACTGAACTATATTAGCATGCATGCATTAGTGGGTTAGAATAGAATCCTGAAGTTAAAACAGGATGAATTAAATTAACTTTAAAGAAAAGTATTTTACACAGCCAAAGTTAATTTGTCATTTTAAAAGTCAGAAACAAATATACTATGCAATCCAAGTATATTTTATAAAATATTAGTTGTAATGGAATATCTATGATTACTAGTAAATACCAGTTAGTTATTACACTTTCAATCGAAAGCCTGAACTTCTCTATCTCCTGTAATCAGAGGATATAATTTTTTTTAAACCTACATCCTGAGATTATTAGTAAAACCTAGTAATCACAGATATCTGATTAACTGAATACTGTTTACACAAATATTTATTTTGATACATTGGACTGTTTTTTAATATAGTAATTTGATGCTACAACTAAAATAGAAAAAGAATATTAATAGAATTGCTAGTACTGTATATTTTCATGGTTTTTCTTCTATTGAAGAATAAAAATAAAAATCTGCTGCTTTTACATAAACTTTACTAGGCTTCTTGTATATAATTTAGGGGCTTTTTAATAGGTTTTCAAGCTTTTATAATTTCAAGTAATTAAAAATTTCCCTACTTCCAGTTTACAATGGACTCTGGTGGAAAATCAAACACTGTATAGTAAAATTTGTTGGAATTAATTTTTCCATGCAATTTCTATGCAATTAATATTCATTTAGCTATTTAAATTCAATATGTTACCATACAAGTATGGTAACCATACTTGTATGGTAACATACCATACCATATATTATTAATATATACTTACTTTAGGGGTTACTAGTGAGAATTAAATCATTTATAATAACACAAGTTTTACTACAGAAACCTGACAAACACCCTGCAGGTGATATGAAAACTTTGTATAGCCTTAAGTAATATTTTTAGCTCAGAGAAGAGAGCTGATTTATACACACACACACATACATGCTGGTGAGCTGTCCTACAGATAAACAATGGAAAGTGTAAATTAGACCAGCAGAAGTTTTGGTTGGACAGCTGAAGAATAAATAAAACACTGGTATGGCCTGGAGGGGTTTTAAGTTTAAAAACAATTGTTGACCATCTACACTAAATAATTTGAACAATCTTATGACTCAAAACAGATGTCTGGAAGGCATAATCGCTTATAAGTCTTTTCAGCTATGATATTACAATTTTAATTTCTTGCAATATCATATACCGTTGTACTACCAAGATGCTTGTCACATGTGAATGAAAAGTTTCCTCCACTACAGTGAAGTAGCTCCTTAAAGAAGCCAGCTAGTTGAACAATTAAAAATGTCATGCTGCTTTAATGTTACAAGTTTAATGTAATACAAAACATGTTTATCCACTGTATAAATAGCACATAGTATTTGACATTTTTCTACTATTTTATGGTTTTAGATACATAACATGAAGTTTTCAGAAGAAAAATTTAGTTCAGTATTCAAAAACTTAATTAAAGAGTATGCAGAAGTTTTGATGCAAGATAGATTTGGATTGTATTATAGCCTCTGTTTCCTATCAGTTGGATACAGGTTTTAAACACTTAGTCTCACTTTCAACATCTATCAGAAGAGGCCATACTTACAAAATTAAGTATTCCCAGCATATTTATAAAGATTAAGTAACAGCTATTATATACAGGCCTGGAAAGCATATGATAGATGCTCAATAAAAACCAGTCATGAGTCCTCTTATTATTTGTGTTTATTAGCAAATTAGTAATAGTAAAAGGTAAATGGATAGTCAAAAATTGTTTGTTAGACTTGATAGTCTTAAAAGGTATGATTATTTATCAGACAAAGTGTATAGTATTAGGTAACCATATAGTTACTATGCAGTTGTTTGACTTTCCACCAGATTCCATTGTAAAATTGGAGAGGTTGGGGAAATATTGTCTAACATCAGAGGAAAAAAAATATTGGTCAGTAAGTGCATCTTCTCTAGGTTGAGGTAATTCTATTTTACCCAACAACAAATTACAGTCATTCGCTCAGCATGTAGTCACTGAACGGGGTATTGGCAATGCAATGATAAAAAGAGATGCAGACCCAGAAGCATGAAATGTACAGTGAAGTGAGGGAGACATATACTATTAAAACGATCACAATACTGAGTACATAGTTAAAACTTATATAAAACATCTTGGTCCCTAAACAGGGATTCAGACTTGGGTTCAGAGCACTAGGAAAACTTCTTGAATGACCAGATTAATCAGTTATTGTTGCAGAAATAGACAATGGAGACTCCAGGTATATAGCAGAGAAGCTGAACTACAACAAAATGTGTAAAAGCTCTGTTTATTTTATAATTTAAAAGCTATCAAAATATAGAAGAAAGGAAATTAAAATAAATATGGCTAACAACTATTTAATATGCCAATTATACCATTATCTTTTTCTAATAGCACTATTTCAACAAATCCCTAAATTTATCACTGCAGTTGTACCAGACTTGTTTTTTTTTTTTATTTTTTTGGTTGGTATTACCAACTTTAGGAAATGGCAACCCACTCTAGTATTCTAGCCTGGAGAATCCCCATAGACAAAGGAGCCTGGCGGGCTACAGTCCATGGGGTCGCAGAGAGTCAGACAGGGCTGAGCAACTAAGCACGCATAGAGTGTTATCTCTATAACACAGAGTAAACAAATTTGAGATTTTCCAGTGCTATTCTGATTTTCTTGAGTCAATATTTCAAAATTTCTTTAATGAGCAAGACACGTTTGGTATTATATTGGTGTGATTCTTCTCAACTTACAGGAAGCTCCATATTCTATCTCCTTTATTATTGCCTTCTGTTTGTACTAATAATGCCTTGATTCTCACTCTTTTGTTGAAACACAAAAGAACAATGTTCTTTTCCTAAGTATCTTATTCTAATGGGATTCTAAGAAGCTAGTCCATTATTTTATTTTTTAATGGACAGATTAACATGCACTTCATCAAACAGCAACCCTATCTTTTGGAGCATTATCTACTGAGATCTTCCTAGTAAGGATCAGATTGTCTCCATCTCTGAGTTTCAATCTGGAAAGATTTTGTACAGTCAATCACTGGATTTCTAAGCTGAAGCAAGCTAACATTCCCAGATCACAGACTGATTCTTCATACTGACAACATTTTTGTTCTTCAGTAGAGGCCTGTGTTCACATCTTTCCTTTCCAAGAATTCAACTTCAGTAGCTCAAAAGGTAAGTGAAGCAGCAAGCTGACTTTCAAATTAAAGACTTGTCTTTATATAGAACATATATATATAAAGTAACTATTTAACAAAAAAGGCTAATTTTAATCAGAGATATTTCTATATTTAAACATGTAGAATATTCTATATGTAAAATCCAAACTCTTGGATAAAGTGAGTTCACTGAACTATACCTTATAAATTATAATAATAAGCAATACCTGTATATTTATAATATGTATAAGTCATATGTATATATTATATACACTTGTTCTTAAATCTTAAGTACTACTGGAGGAAGGAATAAAAACTTAGTATTTAATGGGGATAGAGTTTCATTTTAGGAAAGTGAAAAATTTGGGAGATGGATGGTGGTGAGAATTGTACAATGATGTGAATGTACTTGGTGCCACTGAACTGCACAATATGTTAAAATAGTATGTTTTATATGACTTATCACAATAAAAAATTTTAAAAATAAAACAAACACTATTACAGAGAGTAATCAATACCATGAATAAAACATTATAGGGTGACACAACAGAAGCTATCTGAGATTGAATTCAAAGGGAAAGTTTCTCTGAGGAATTCATAGTTCACCAGAGACACTAAAGACATGAAAAGAGGCAGTCTTTAATCAAAGTGAGACAGAAGGCTCCTGAACCTCCCTCCTCCCATGGACACACCAAATAAATAACACACATGGAGCAGTTCCCTCTAAAAGAAACCCAGAAATCAACTGAGCAGCTCTTACACATTGGCAAATGAGAAAACATTCACAATGAAGTGGGTAGGAAAATCTGAGATGTGCTCTCCCTATAAACCTTATTGCCAGCATAGCACTATAAAATTAAGAGAAAACTCCCAGCTTCTCCCTGTAAAGCAGAGAGTTTGTACACTATATCTAGCACATCAACTTTAAAGACTCAAATAAGGGCAGGCCCTCAAGACATTTACCTGGGAAAGCCAATGGAGCTTGAGGCCATGAGACCCACAAGACCACAGCAAATAAAGAGGTAATGAACAGGATCAAGCATAATCTGCAGCTATCAACTGAAGGCTCAGTGCAGAGACAGTGGCAAAAATTGCCCATCTCCTAGTCTTTCCCTAAATGGGGACTATTTGTATACTTTAAAGGCTGTGGTCTAAAAGTCAGGCTTCTAATTTAGCATACATCACTAGGCTGGCTATGAACCTCAGCTGAGAACAGGGAAGCCAGTGGACACCTCTCTCACCCTTTCTCTCCTGCCTACTCCAATTCACAAGTAATTCCCCTGGAAAAGAGCTTGTACACAGTTCTGCACCCCAGCTTTAGCAGCTGCTACCCAAGGGACAGGTCCCCAGATTGTCTGGCTCTAAATGGATTCCCACGGGACTGTAGCAAACAAAAGAGTCCTTAATGGGCTTAGGAGTTCCGCCCCCCGCCCCCCCCCCCAAAAAAAAAGTTACACACCTGAGCCCAGTACAGTCTCTCTCTCTCTTTAGTTGCTAAGTCATGTCTGACTCTTGCAACCTCATGGACTATAGCCCACCAGACTCCTATGTCCATGGAATTTCCCAGGCAAGAATCCAGGAGTGGGTTGCCATTTCCTTCTTCAGGGAATCTTCCTGACCCAGGGAACAAACCTGGGTCTCCTGCACTGCAGGCAGGTTCTTTACCAAATGAGCTAGAAAGGAAGCCTGCCCAGTACAGTGGGAGATGGCAAAAAGTCACACCCCACCCCCAGGAGTGACTTAACCATGCATTTCCCAGTATTGCCTGGGATCCAGTTCTACTCAGGCTGAATATACATGCTGACTGTGATCCTTTCTTTTGGGACATTGATGGATCTTGGCACACCCTCAAATTAGTTGGAGTCACTAAGAGCAAAGGAAGAGGACTGGACATCATAAAGATTTAAGAAACAATCAGGAGCATGGGTTGGGCTAACTGACAAGATTCATTCATCTCCTACATGAGACCACTCTGTCAGGCCCAGGAGAGGTGGCTGTTTTACCTAATGCACACGCTGCTGCTGCTGCTGCTAAGTCGCTTCAGTCGTGTCCGACTCTGTGCGACCCCATAGATGGCAGCCCATCAGGCTCCCCCATCCTTGGGATTCTCCAGGCAAGAACACTAGAGTGGGTTGCCATTTCCTTCAATGCATGAAAGTGAAAAGTGAAAAGGAAGTCGCTCATTTGTGTCCGACTCTTAGGGACCCCATGGACTGCAGCCTACCAGGCTCCTCCATCCATGGGATTTTCCAGGCAAGAGTACTGGAGTGGGGTGCCATTGCCTTCTCCGACATAATGCACATAAACCAACACAAAGAATCATGGAAAACGAAGCAACACAGAAATATATTCCAAACAAAATAACAAGATGGAACTATAGAAGTAGATCAAAATGAAATGAAGACTCATATAGAGTCAAAATAATGGTCATAAGAGATGCTCAGAGGTCAGATGAACAAAGTACTTAAAAGTACTAAACAGAAATAACAGAGCTGAAGAGGATAATAACTGAACTTACAAATTCAATAGAGAAATTGAACAGTTGACTAGATGAAGTCAAAGAAGCAATCAGCAAACTCAAGGACATAGCAGCAGAATTAATTCAATCAGAAGAACAAAAATAAAAAAGAATGAAAACAGTGATGATGGCTTTAACAGAATTTATGGACTACCATAATAATATGCACTATAAGGATACCATTAAAGAGAGAAAATGGGTGAGGGAACTAGAAGAAATAATGACAAGAATCTTTCTTAACCTAAGAAACAAATATCCAGATCCTTTTGCATGGAACAACAAAAGACCCAGGACAGCCAAAAAGAAGAAAAAAAGCTAGAACTTTCAAAAGCTTCTTGAAAAAGAAGAACAAAGCTAGAAGCTTCACCCTTTTTGATTTCAAACCATATTACAAAGCTATAATAATCAGAACATATAATATTGGCATAAAAACAAGACACAGACCAATGGAACACAATGGAGAGACCAGATGTAAATTCATGTATATATAGTCAATTAGTGTAGGACAAAAGAGCCAAGAATACACAATGGAAATAGGACATTTTCTTCAATAAATGTTGCTGGGAAAATTGGGACAGCCACAAGAAAAAGACAAAAACTGGATCCTTTTCTCACACCATCCATAAAATTCAACTTACAATGGATTAAAGACTCAAACACTTGAATGTAAGAGTTAATACCATAAAACACCTAGAAGAAAACATAGAAGGCATATTCCTTGACATTGGACTATTTATATATTTTTACTTTGACACCAAAAGCAATGACAAGAAAAGCAAAAAGAAACAAGTGGGACTACATTAAACTAAAAAGCTTCTCCACAGCAAAGAAAACCATCAACAAAATGAAAAGACAATTTAAAGAATGGGAGAAAATATTTGCAAATCATATCTTATAAAAAACTCATAGAAGTAAATAGAAAAAAGAAAACCAAAAACTAATCCAGTTTAAAAATTGGCAAAGGAGCTGAATAGATATTTTCTCAAGAAGATAAACTAATGACTAACAAGTATATACATGAAAAGCCTCTCAACATCACTGACCATTAGGAAATTCAAATAAAAACCACAGTGAGAAATCCTTCTTCTTCTGTTAGAATGGCTATTATCAAAAGAGAAGAGATAAAAAGTACTAATGAGGATTGTGAGAAGAGGGACCCCTTGTGCACTGTTGGCAGATAGTAAATTGGTACAGCCCCTGTGGGAAACTGTATGGAAGATCCTCAGAAAATTAAAAACAGAACTACCATGTGATCCAACAATCTGACTTCTGGGTAAATATACAAAGTAAAGAAAATTATTTTCTGGAAGAGAAATCTATACTCCATTTTAGCATTATTCATAGTAGCCAAAATATGGAAAAAACCTAAGTGTGTTTATCAATGCATAAATGGATAAAGAAAATTTGGTATGTATGTGTTGTGTGTGTATGTGCCTAAAATGTTGTAATTATATAATGATGATGGAATATTATTTAGCCATGGAAAGGAGGACATCTTGCTGTTTGTACATGGATTAGCCCTGACAACCTTCTACTAAGTGAAATAAGTTGGATAGAGAAAGATGATATTGTAAGAGAGAAGAACAAATCTGGCATATTGGATCTGTTTATTTTACTTTGCCTGAGCATACTAAAGTCCTTTGTTTAGCTCATAGGAAACATCTTGACCAAGCCCACATGGTCAACTCCAGCAAAGAAGAAATTAACACCCCCCTCCCCAGAGTCTGGCCAGAACTAGGAAATATTTGCAGCAACTTACTGCCTTTTAAGTTTATCTCCTCATTTCTCCATCTTTGTTCTATGAAAGAAACTAGCACCCAAACCCAGGGAAGATGGTTCTTTGGGACACTAGTCTACCATGTTCTTGGTCTGCTGGTTTTCTGAATAAAGTTACTGTTCCTTGTCCCAACAACTTGTCTCTTGATTTATTAACCAGTTGTGCAACAATCAGTATAAGCTTGGACTTGGTAACAACATAATTATATGTGGAATCTAAAAAAAAAGCTGAATTCACAGAAACAGATAGAATGATGGTCACTAGAGACTGGGGTGGGGTGGGGTGGGACTATGCAGAGATTTGGGTCAAATCCAGTTACAAACTGAATAAGTTCTGGTGATCTAATGTACAATACAGTGATTATAGTTAACAATTATGTATTATATAATTGACAGTTGCTAAGAAAGTAGATCTTAAATATTCTAACTACAAAAAAGAAATGATAATTATGTTGTGTGATAGAGGTGTTAGCTTATGTTATGGGGGTAATAATTTTGCAATATATAAAATATATCAAATCAATACATTGTACACTTTACATTTACACAGTATTTTACGTCAGTTATAGCTCCATAACTGTAGGGAAAAAAGAAAAAGGGAGGAAGTTCAAAAAGAGAAAAAAGACATGAAGGAATCAGGCTGCAAAGCTTCTGGGATGAGCCCATGGTAAGAAATAACAGCTAAAAGAAAATCATCTGGAAATCACTGTAGCTGAAATATAGTAAATAAGGAAGAGAATAATTTAAAAGTAGGTAAGAGCCAGATTGTGTAGAGTCTGGAAAGAAACGTTGAGAAGATTGAATATTATTCTAACGTATGGCTTCCCTTGTGGCTCAGCTGGTAAAGAATCCACCTGCAATGCGGGAGACCTGGGTTCCATCCCTGGCTTGGGAAGATCCCCTAGAGAAGAGAGCAACTACCCACTCCAATTCTTCGCCTGGAAAATTCCATGGACTGTATAGTCCATGGGGTCTCAAAGAGTCGACACGGCTGCCACTTTCACTTTGCTTAGGGCTTCTCATTTTAGGAGGAACACAGAGAACATGGAATGGCATAGCACTGAGGCTAAATCAAAAGGTACACCCAAGAGCTTCTCTCCCTGCTGATGATCTGAATATTTCCTATCATGGTGCCCAAATATTTTAAACATCTTCAAGCTTAATATAAATGGTTTGCTCACTGAACATTCCTGAAAAGAATAGAGGGTGTCCTTTTTCACCTTCTCTTCTAAGGACATGAGTTCTAGTGTTTAATACATAGTCATAAGTGCCTATCCTTGCTTTTCCTAGGAGGTCCATGTAAATACAGGTTCTCGTGTACATATTTCCTTGAAATTCACTCTGGAAAACAAGTTATCAGATTAAGACTCTTCATTAATCAATAATAATAAACCCCACATCAATGGTCTAGGGCTTCCTTATACTGCTTGAAGTATGACCATCTGGAAAAGAAATTTAGTGTGTAAAGAAGAAATTTCTTTTGAGAGAAATATGTGGAAGTAAATTAATTTTTCTGACTTAATAAAGAGAAAGACTAATAGCTTATAGCTTCAAAATGCATTTGTGAAAAGAAAAAGGCATATATGTCTATGTAGTCAGTTTTCTTACCTAAGGGAGCTTCTTTGTCAATTCTGAAAATACAGTTTTAATGTAGTAATATAACTCAGAGATTAAAGGATTTTTAGCAATCATATAATCCTAATTGTTAATAAATGTATAATTTATTAATGCCAGGTAATTATATAAGCCTTGTTTTGCCTTAGAGTTTTGTCTTTTTTATTTAGGTCACTATACTAGATGGCAAATACCAATGAGAGAAAATATCCTGCTTATTAAGATTTAGGTGATAATCAAATTATACATTAACTACTAAAGTTACTATTGACTTTATGGTTCCAAGAATACAAGGTTTATATAATTTTATTTTATGACAATAAATTGAATATATAATCTGTAATCTTGATTCCTAAAGGAGATCAGTCCTGGGTGTTCATTGGAAGGACTGATGTTGAAGCTGAAACTCTAACACTTTGGCCACCTGATACAAAGAGCTGACTCATTTGAAAAGACCCTGATGCTGGGAAAGATTGAGGGCAGGAGGAGAAGGCAATGACAGAGGATGAGATGGTTGGATGGCATCACCTACTTGATGGACATGGGTTTGGGTGGACTCCGGGAGTTGGTGATGGACAGGGAGGCCTGGCGTTCTGTGGTTCATGGGCTCACAAAGAGTCAGACACGACTGAGTGACTGAACTGAACTGAACTGAATCTTGATTCAGTCTCCTTGAGATCATAAGTAAAGTCTTTTAAACGTTATCATATTTTAATAAAAATCACTTGGAGAATTAAACACATAGATGCTGGAATGAATAGGTCCTTGATAGCACTCAAATATTTGCATAATTAGGAATCCCCTTGATATATGAGATCTACTGGCCACACATTGGTATATTGTAATGAAGAAGACATCCAAAAGAGAAAAACTGAAAAGCTCCCCCCACCACCCACCCAGTCATAATTTGATTTATCTAAGGGAAACTCTGCAAACAAGTCATGGAAAGTTTAACTTAAAATTAAACATATTTATCAAATAGCTTCTAAACAAACTTAACTAAGCAAATATACGTCATCAAAAAATAAGTTGTAAAACGAATCTCTATGCATAAAAACATTATGAAGACACAATTCCAATTAATTATAAGTCAATATTTCAGAATGTGTGATAACAAAGTTCATGGAATCTATAGAGATATCCATAAAGTATACAGTTCAGCTTCAAATAACAGTACCAGTGAGTAGTAGGACTTTTCAGATGATATCTATAGACTATTGTTCTTTATTGTAAGATTCACAGGTTGAAAGAAAGGATAAATGGATTAAATATTTTTAAAAGAACAATGGAAATAGCAGAGCTCTCTTCAAATATTCAAAGGACATTCACAAAGAAAACACTTCAGCCACATAGCTGTTGTAGAGAACTAGAAAAATTGAAGAAAGCTGTGAGGAGGGAATTGTGTAATACAAACAGCCTTCAGCAGTTAGAGCTGTTTAGTGAAACAGAATAGTACAAGTACAAGCTGTCAGGAGAGAGGGTTCCTGACCTTGGCAAGATGTTATACTTGATGACCCTAATGTTCCCTTTCAAATCTGAATTCAGTGAACAAAAGAACAAATCTACCAAAAGTAGAGGAGCATACTTTGCAAAGTAGCAGCAATACAAAAATAAAAAGCATTCTCTTTACAGGAGAATTGAATTTTATAGCCATATTTTAAAAATGATATTAGCACAAGCTCACATGAGCTTACAGAAGAAAGGCTGTTTAAGGAAGGTCTACATCCACACAAGTACATATCTCACAAGGTCTCTCAGGTGGCTCAGTGGTAAAGAATCTGCCTGCCAATGCAGGAGAAGCAGGTTCAATCCCTGGGTAGGGAAGATCCCCTAAAGACGGAAATGGCAACCCACTCCAGTCTTCTTGCCTGGGAAATCCCACAGCCAGAGGAACCTGGTAGGGTATAATCTGTGGGATTGCAAAGAGTCAGACATGACCTAGTGACTAAACAACATACCTTGCAACTGAACTCAAGAGTTCCTCGTAGCTCCAAAATATAAATCCTCTCTACAAAGCATTACAAGGCAACAATATAGATTTCACTGAATATTTTGGTAAAGTTATGCAAGAGAAGGTATATTACCTCAGTTCAGTTCAGTCACTAAGTCATGTCCCACTCTTTGCAACCCCATGAATCACAGCACGCCAGGCCTCCCTGTCCATCACCAACTCCCGGAGTTCACTCAAACTCACGTCCATCAAGTCGGTGATGCCATCCAGCCATCTCATTCTCTGTTGTCCCCTTTTCCTCCTGCCCCCAATCCCTCCCAGCATCAGAGTCTTTTCCAATGAGTCAACTCTTCGCATGAGATGGCCAAAGTACTGGAGTTTCAGCTTTAGCATCATTCCTTCCAAAGAAATCCCAGGGCTGATCTCCTTCAGAATGGACTGGTTGGATCTCCTTGCAGTCCAAGGGACTCTCAAGAGTCTTCTCCAGCAACACAGTTCAAAAGCATCAATTCTTTGGTGCTCAGCTTTCTTCACAGTCCAACTCTCACATCCATACATGACCACTGGAAAAACCATAGCCTTGACTAGACGGACCCTTGTTGGCAAAGTAATGTCTCTGGTTTTGAATATGCTATCTAGGTTGGTCATAACTTTCCTTCCAAGGAGTAAGCATCTTTTAATTTCATGGCTGCAGTCACCATCTGCAGTGATTTTGGAGCCCCCAAAAATGAAGTCTGACATTGTTTCCATTGTTTCTCCATCTATTTGCTATGAAGTGATGGGACCAGATGCCATGATCTTCATTTTCTGAATGTTGAGCTTTAAGCCAACTTTTTCACTCTCCTCTTTCACTTTCATCAAGAGGCTTTTTAGTTCCTCTTCACTTTCTGCCATAAGGGTGGTGTCATCTGCATATCTGAGCAAACAATTTAATGCTAATTAATCACACTTCTCTTTTATCCAAAAAAGTCTTCATTTCCAGCTTCCATGCCTTCTTCTTTCCATGCTTCCCAATAGCTTCTAAAAATTTCTCAGATTTGAGTCTCTCCCTCCACCTACATATACCTCTCTATATTTGTGGCTTTCAGTGCTAAACTATTCAGCTAAATACCAACTCCCTTGATGCTGCATCCTCCACATTATTGCTTAAAACCATTCTGATGTGTATGAAATGCCACTGAATGCAGAGTGACTCTGTACTCTCAGAAATACTCAGGGTGACTTGTAAATAACAAATACCTTCTTCTGCTTCACTTTATCTTTTTTATTTTATTTATAAGCATAACTATGGTATGTATTAAATGTAAGTTCATGTTTAAAAAATAATTGTTTTGCTAACAACTCAATTTTCCTATCAGTGCAAATCTTCTAAATGTATAGGCTCGCACTACAAACTTCTGGTTATAAATCAAGATCTACATATTCATTTGGATTGGTACTTTTGAGGTAGACAATAAACTATAAAATATAAGTGGAAACAGTTAATGAATTTACTGCCTACAATGTTTAGTATATGATTAAAAACAAATGCTTGCTTATGTTTACAGAGGAGCAAAAGGTAATCTTATATATTGTGAAATCATAAAATCAACTTAAAATTTGCTAATTATAAAGATAATACTTTTTATCTGAGTTTTCTATAACAGTACAGATTAAACTTGGCTATTCTAAAAATATAAGAAAAATACAGACCAGGAAATTTCTAAGAAGCCAGAATATTATCAAAGAAAATTAACATGGTTTTAAAAATTCCCCAACATACTGAAGGCATTAAAACACAAATGTAACACCTGAAAAGACTCTTTCCTTCACCAAATTTCAGTTATGTGTATCTGAATTATCTTTTTGACCAGGCCCTACCCAAACTCGAGATCTAAGTAAATCTTTTGTCTACTTACTTTGGTTTTGACAAGAAACCTACTGAATCGGTTTAGTTAGATCCCCTACTCTAGATATATTATCCCTCTAGATACCTAATCAAATTCCTCATCCACCATCTTTAATATTTCATCCCTCTGGCCTGCCTTCCACAAGAATCCTGTTGAGTTGGTTTAGAAAAAATTCCCATAGCCTTGATGTTTCCTCCTAGTAATTTTCCATCCACTGACCCCTATCCTTTCCTTGGCAGTAAATCTACACATATCCTTATTGCATTTGCAATTGAGCCCAATCTCTCTCCCCTACTGCAAAAACCAATTGTATCAGTCCCTCTTGAATAAACTCTTACCTTTAACAAGAGTAATACTTTTTTTTTTTTTTTAACACACTAAGATAAAGGAGACATAATGCCTAATCTCTACTTAAACCTAAAATCTATAATGGAAAGTTAAACATAACATGCTAGACAACATGTTCTATCAGGCAAGAATCATTTAAGTACATTGTATAGTTCATTATCCAGTAAAAAAAAAAGAGAAAAAACACAAACCATAGATACTACAAAGCCTAGATCCAGATAAAGTGGTAAATGCTAAAGAAGAGAAGGGGACTAAGGAGGAAATGAAATCTATAGCTGATACTAAAACTGACATGTGATTGTTTTTTTACACTGTAGTATTTCTCAAAGTGTGGTCTACAGAGTGCTTCTCGAATTTTAACAGGCAAATGACATGTAAGAATACTGTTCAAAACTTAAATTCTGATTCAGTGCCTGGGAACAGGTCTGAGATTCTGCATTTCCAATAAAGTGCTGATGCTGATTCTTCTAATCCTTGGGCAAGACTTTAAGAAGCAAAGCATAGGCAACTAGTATTCATCTAGGTTGTTTCTTATGTTAGGTAGTTAGAATAGGAAACAGGAGTCCAAAATGGCGGTGGCTAAAAGACAAGGAAGGGAAAAGCCCATGAAAACAGAACAAAGGTCGGTCAAAGGAAGGTCTGAGGACTGGAGTGAGGACCTCAGGTAGAACAAACAGCACTCCTGGCTAGCCTAATTACATAGGGCAGGCCCGGGGGGAGGAAAAAGGATATAAAACGAGGAGCCAAACGGCAGGGGCTCTCTCTCCTCCTCCTGTCTTTGGGTCAGTATGCCTTCACACCTTGAAGATGTATTTTCCTGCTATTTTCTAAATAAAACTGAGCTGTAACATGGAGCTGTAACACTGATCTAAGAGCTATAACATGGTCTGTTCCAGACTCGAGAGCTATAACATGGTCTGTCTAAGAGCTGTGACGCACCTAGGGCTTTAATGTCTGTTGCTTCAAATTTTTGTTGAGACGAGACAGAACCAAGGAGATTACACTCACCTGACATTCAAAAGGGTAAAATGAGTCAACCAAACCATGCTACATTCTGATTCAACAGATCCAAAGGGAGGCAAAGGAATCCACATTTTTAACATCTTCTCCTAGATGTTAAACTCTGAGAAGCACTGACTCATTAAAAAAAAAAAAAAAACTGGAGGAGGATTTGGAAATGGGTTTGCTATCTGAAAACAAGTCTTCTTTATACACAGCTCCCAGGAGCTTTATACTTTAAGGATGCCCTTGATGTTAACTTTCACATGATTTCATATGAATAAAAATGTTAAGCAATGAGACGGCAAAATGATTTGCTCAGGGCCCTCTACCCCACTGGAGATGGCCCTAAGCCATTAAAAACAAATTAAGTGGTAGAAATTGAGTGGAAATAAGTTCCAAATCCTTAAGAAGCAAAGAGGTTAATTAGCAGGGTTAGTCTAGGATCCAGAACTGTGTCTTCTTTTCAATACTTTTGTTAATGATCTGGAAAAGAAGATGAAGTTTTAAAATTTGCAGAAAAAACTTATTTTAATTTTCTTGAGATTAGGGAAACTGGTTGAATTCCAAAAACACCTAACAATATAAGGTAATTAAGAAGCACAAAGGTTGGTAAAATCTATTTAAAATATGTAAAGGCAAAGCACATTTGAAAAATAAATTTAGATTACTCATACACATTGATGAGCCTTGAACTAAATGCAATTTTCTCAGGAATAAGATTTATGTATCTCTTTGTATAATTCAATGAAGACATTTGTTCACTACCTAAAGGCAATAAAAATGGAATGAGGCATTAAACCATATTAAAAGAGGCCAGAAATAGGACACACATATTATAATACCTCAATTTACAAATCAATAATATCTCTTTATCTTAACTATAGTACTTGAGTAGTCATCTTAGTCATATCATCTTTAAGAGGCTATGTGAAAAAAACAGAGAACCAGAAAGCAATGAGGACTGTTACACCTACAAGGAAAATGAGGTACTCTTTATGATGAAAGATTAAAGAATACATTTAGTTGAAGAAGGAAAATTAAAAGGATATGTAATAGTATATAAAATAATGAATACTAATGGAAAAACCAATTGGGCACTTTAATTTACCTATATTTCTAAAGACCATTTGCTAGTAATAGAAAATATATAATCCAATTATATTAGGAAATAGACAAATATTACAAATAAAGGATATACTGGTTCTTAAAAATGTCTCCCTATGAAAAATTCATTGTAAACTGTATTGTATTATCTAGGTAAATAAAATGACAATATTAGCAGACATGGTTTAAAAATAATGGCTCGTAGCTATATCTGAAGATAATATGCAGTATATTGAATAATATGACCAGTTAAAATAGAGGGTTTTTCCTTTGTTCCTATACTTTGTGGTACAAAGAAAAGAAAATGGAAAAAAAAAAAAAAAAAGATTGCTATTTCACCATGGCAGGCAAGGTGGATCTAATTCTTTCCATCTATTGTTTCTAAAAAACACAACTTTAAATATGCATTTATCAATTCTTATAAAGAAACAAATAAAATTCAGTTCAGTTCAGTTGCTCAGTCGTGTCCAACTCTGTGACCCCATGAATCACAGCACGCCAGGCCTCCCTGTCCATCACCAACTCCCAGAGTTCACCCAAACTCCTGTGCATCGAGTCGGTGATGCCATCCAGCCATCTCATCCTCTGTCATCCCCTTCTCCTCCTGCTCCCAATCCCTCCCAGCATCAGGGTCTTTTCCAATGAGTCAACTCTTCACATGAGGTGGCCAAAGTATTGGAGTTTCAGCCTCAGCATCAGTCCTTCCAATGAACACCCAGGACTGATCTCCTTTGGATAGACTGGTTGGATCTCCTTGCAGTCCAAGGGACTCTCAAGAGTCTTCTCCAGCAACACAGTTCAAAGCATCAATTCTTTGGTGCTCAGCTTTCTTCACAGTCCAACTCTCACATCCATACATGACCACTGGAAAAACCACAGCCTTGACTAGATGGACCTTTGTTGGCAAAGTGATATCTCTGCTTTGTAATATGCTATCTAGCTTGGTCATAACTTTCCTTCCAAGGAGTAAGCGTTTTTTAATTTCATGACTGCAATCACCATCTGCAGTGATTTTGGAGCCCCAGAAAATAAAGTCTGACACTGTTTCCACTGTTTCTCCATCTATTTCCCATGAAGTGATGGGACCAGATGCCATGATCTTCATTTTCTGAATGTTGAGCTTTAAGCCAACTTTTTCACTCTCCTCTTTCACTTTCATAAAGAGGCTTTTTAGTTCCTCTTCACTTTTGGCCATAAGTGTGGTGTCATCTGAATATATGAGGTTATTGATATTTCTCCCAGCAATCTTGATTCCAGTTTGTGCTCCTTCCAGCCCAGCATTTCTCATGATGTACTCTGCATAGAAGTTAAATAAGCAGGGTGACAACATACAGCCTTGACGTACTCCTTTTCCTATTTGGAACCAGTTGTTGTTCCATGTCCAGTTCTAACTGTTGCTTCCTGACTTGCATACAGGTTTCTCAAGAGGCAGGTCAGGTGGTCTGGTAGACCCATATCTTTGATAATTTTCCACAGTTTATTGTGATCCACACAGTCAAAGACTTTGACATAGTCAATAAAGCAGAAATAGTCATATGCTATTAAAAAGTTAATATCATCTCCTCCTGTGAGAATACCAAAATTGCAACTAGCTGTTGAGAAAACAATCAACAGGAGGACACTTGAACCTACCAAAGAAAACATACCCCGTGTCCAAAGACAAAGAATAAGCCTTAGCAAGATCATAGGAGGTGCATAAACATGATAAAATCAAATCTCATACCCACCAGGTGAGCAATGAACAGTCTGGAGAAATATAATACCAAAGAAATTCTCTCACTGTTGTAAAAGTTCTAAGTCTCACATCATGCGTCCAAGCTTGGAGATCCAGCAAAGGGACTGGGAATCCCCAGGGAATCTGCCTTTGAAGGCCAATGGGATTTGATTTCAGGACTTCCATAGGACTAGGGGAAGCAGATTCCATTCTTGGAGGGCACAAACAGAATCCTGTGAGCACCAAGACCCAGGGGAAAGGAGCAGTGACCCCACAGGAGACTGAACTAGGAGACTACCTGCCAGTGCTGGAGGGTCTCATGTAGAGATGTGGGTTGGCAGTGGCTTGCCACTGGGACCAGGGCACTGGCAGCAGCAGTCCTGGAAGGTGCTCCTTGGCATAAGCCCTCTTGGATGTTACCATTAACCCTGCCATTGAACCCAAGTAGACGCCAGAGTTGGGTCACCTCAGGCCAAATAATTAACAGGGACTAATTAACAATAACCTCACCCATCAGTGGATAATTGGATTAAAGTTTAAGGAGCGTGGCCCTGCCCACCAGAGCAAAACTCAGTTTTTCCCACTGCCAGTCTCTCCCATCAGTAAGCTTACACAAGCCTCTTAGTCTCATCCAGAGGGCAGACAAAAGAAGCAAGAAGAAGCACAATTTCACAATGGATAGAACAGAAACCACATTACAGAATGTTAATCAGAATGAAAAAGCAGAGAGTGATGTTCCAGATGAAGGGACAAGATAAAACCCCAGAAAAACAAATGAAGTGGAGATATAGGCCATCTTTCAGAAAAAGAATTCAGAATAATGATAAGTGAAGCTTATCCATGATCTCAGAAACAGAATGGAAAAGATACAAGAAATGTTTACCAAAGACCTAACGGAACTAAAGAACAAAGAAACAGGTGAACAGTACACTAGAAGAAAGCAATAGCAGAATAACTGAGGCAGAATGGATAAATGACCTGACGGACAGAAGGGTAGAAATCACTGCTACAGAACACAATACAGAATGAAGAATTTTTAAAATGAAGACTGCCCAAGAGACCTCTGGAACAACATTAAACCAATATTCAAATTATAGGGGTCCCAGAAGGAGAATAGAGAAAGGAAATATATTTGAAGAGATAATAGCTGAAAACTCGCTAACATGGAAAAGCAAATATTCAACCAAGTCCAGGAAGTGCAGAGTCCTAGGTGGTTAAACCCAAGGAAGAACACTTTGAATACAGAGTAATGAAACTGAAAAAAATTAAAGACAAGAGATAAAATATTAAACACAACAAGGGAGAAATGACCAATAACATACAAGAGAACTCCTGTAAGGCGGTAAGCTGATTTCTCAACAGAACCTCCACAAGCCAGAAAGGAATGGCACGATAAAGTGATGAAAGTGATGAATCTACAGCCAAGAATACTCTACCCAGCAAGACTATCTTTCAGATTTGATGGAGAAGTCAAAAGTTTTTCAGACAAGCAGAAATTAAGAGAATTCAGCACCACCAAAACAGCTTTACAACACATGATAAAGGAACTTCTCTAGGCAGGAAACACAAGGGAAGGAAAAGACTTACACAAAATAAACCCAAAACAATTAAGAACATGGTAATAGGATCAAATATATCAATAATTATCTTAAATATAAATGGATTAAATGCACCAATCAAAAGACATAGAATGGCTGGGTAGATGAAAACATGTGCGTGTATGTACTTCCACTTACCAAATCACTCTGCTTAATCCCTCCAAATTGTACATAATTATTTTATGTTGTTAGGTTAATCGTGTTTCCATTATGGCTTGCAATTATAATTATCTTTTGTCTGGCTATTGATTGAGAGAACTTATAAAAATCTTTTACTGTAGTGATTATGTAACTATTATTTGCTTAATTCCATTGTATCGTAATTGGTCAACAGAAAATAATAGAATTCTATATCACCAAAACTACCATTTAATGGAGAAACCTGTAATCACTTTTTAAAATCCAGATGCATACAGAATTATCTTAGACCTTTTTGAAAAATACAAAAGCCCAGGTATTGTTTTTTTCCTCCAAAGCTCCAGATGCGTTTCTAATGAGCAGTGATGTTTAAAAACAACTGGACTACGTGATGATCTTTTATCTAGTTTCACTTTATCTATTTCATATTCAGTGCTCCCATTTCATGCAGTTTATGTTTTCCAATATCTGTCTATTTTTGTTGTTCTTTCTCAAGCTTTTTATGAAGTATAGTAGAAAAACATTTGTGTATATATATATATATAGTATGTATAATATATATATATTAGAAAATTTATGAATTTTTGCCTAGCTAAAAAATGTGTTGTATTTTGATTCCACATGTTTGACTTAGTGTGAATAGAATGCTAGATTTCTATTTTTTTTAACTTTAAAAAATATTTATTTTTAATTAAAGGATAATTGCTATACAACATTGTTTTAGTTTCCTCCATACATCAATCAGCATGAATCATCCACAGGGGACAGGTATACATATGTCCCCTCCCTCTTGAACCTGCCTGCCACCTCCTACCCTACCCCACCCCTCTAGGTTATTGCAGAGTACTTGTTTGAGCTCCCTGAATCACACAGCAAATTCTCACTGGCTATCTTACGTATGTTTAGTTCAGTTCAGTCGCTCAGTTGTGTCCGACTCTTTGTGACCCCAAGGACTGCAGCACACCAGACCTCCCTGTCCATCACCAACTCCCAGAGCCCGTTCAAACCCATGTCCATTGAGTTGGTGATGCCATCCAGCCATGTCATACTCTGTCGTCCCTTTAGTGTGTATGCTTCTATGCTACTCTCTCCATTCATCCCATCTCCTTCTCCCCCTCCCACCCATGGCCACAGCTCTGTTCTCTATATCTGCATCTTCATTCCTTCCCTACAAATAGGTCCAATACCATCTTTCTAGATTCCATATATATGCATTAATATATAATATTTGTTTTTCCTCTGACTGACTTCACTGTATAATAGGCTCTGATAATATAAAGAAATGTTATATTGTAAAAAAAATTAAATACAGATTTTGTTCAAATTTCAAAGAAAGTCTAAATCAAAAGATTATAATCACTTGAACTTGAAGTGTGTTTGTTCATTTTTCCCTATTTAGTCAATTAGAAATTTTTTGTTTTTTACATACTAAACATTTCCCTGATTTGTCTGATTCTTTTCATTTTCAATATCAATACCTTCCCCATAATCATCTACTCCATAGAAACTGTACAAACTTCCAGTCTTTCTCCTCAGCCTCAATTCCCAGTCTGTGCTTCACCATGCAGCTACATCACTGTCTAAAAGTAAAAATTTACTTATGTATTTCTACCACTCAAGAGTTTCTCATATCTTTCAGGATAAAATTTAAATAGTTATCATGGCATGCATGACCAGACCTTAGTTTTTCTCCATAGCCTCTTTTCCATTCTCATTTTTAGTTTGAATACACTGAACTTCTTTCATTTGCAAGAATATACCATGTAATTAATTCCATTGAACAGGTTGGCTCTGTTGCCCTTCATGTGAATATTTTTTAGCTCCCCATGTTAGGAATCAGATGTTCCATAAAGCTTTACCTGATACCCTAAATCTGGATATCTTCTGTATGTTAGATATGTCTCTATATGGATATGTCTCTTCTATATGTTCCTATATTATCATATACTCATTGTATTTGTCTGTCTTACAGTTTCTCACGCTGGAGTATCAGTGCCTATGGAGTTGG
This sequence comes from Bos javanicus, assembly GCF_032452875.1. NCBI lineage: Eukaryota > Metazoa > Chordata > Mammalia > Artiodactyla > Bovidae > Bos > Bos javanicus. The sequence goes on along the minus strand of NC_083873.1, from coordinate 27,230,822 downwards.
CTTGACGAAGTCAGGGACAATGTATTTCCTGTTCATCAGTTTACTTCCAGCATCTAGCACAGTTACTGGCAACAGAAACTCCACAATTTAAAATATCTTGATTTATTTTGCCATAAAGATTTTTTTTTGCCATAAATGGATTTCCAGAAGCCTGGAAATAAAGACACAGCATTGGATCTGGAGTGTGAACACATAGGTTCAATTCCTAGCATGTCTCTTATTAGTATATGCAGATGTCATGGGTTGAATTGTGCTCGTACCCAACAAAATGTCACCAAACATTTATCCAAACCTGTAGAATATACAACACCAAGAACACTCTCTAATGTAAACTATAGATTTTGGGAGATAATGATATATTAAGTACGTTCATCCTTGGTAACAAATGTACCAACTTAGTGAGGGGTGCTGATAATTTGAAAGGCTACGTATGTATGGGAGCAAGATAATATATGAGAAACATGCATATACTGCTCAATATTGCTGTGAACCTAAAACTGCTTTAAAAATAAAATTTATTAAAAACAAAACAAAAAAGCTAATAAAGTAATTATTTAAAAAATTAAACAAGGGAAATGGCTATAGAAAAGAGTGGCTTATACTATGGTACAGCCTAGTTTAGAAGAATCTTAGGCTATTTCTGTATTTATTTACCACCATGTATGGAATGTTGTAACACTAATAGCTATAACTACCTATGTTGTTAATACTATCTACTGTAACAATATATAGGAAAATAATATATCCCTTATGATTTCTAAAAGGGAAGTCAGTTCTCTTTAAAATTAATAAAACTCCAAATGCTCTGTGAGTGCAGAATTAAAGTAGGAAATGAAGCTCTTTTTAAACAATCTCTTGTGGTGCTAAGCTCTCTCTTTGTGTAATAAATAGAGCTTTCAATTTGCTTAGACTATCCACACAACTAAATAAAACACTACTTTTTCTGAGAGTTTTTCACTTTTAATTTTTTTTTTTAGAATGTAGCTTTAAATCACTTTTGATCAAAATCTGCTGTTGATTTTTTGTTTGCATGAGAATAAATTTTAACCTCTACTGAACATCACCATAGGATACCTAAATTTTAGTCTTTGCTCTCTCATTAATAGCTGTGTTACTATGGTTATTATTATGTAAATTATAAGGTTTAAAATGAGGAGCCCTTACATGTGTATCTGGACAAAATGACTCTTACTATTACTATAAAAATTCTTTTTCTAGCTGTCTTTGATAGTTGTCAAGTGTACAGATAATATTAACAGGTTCAGGGAAGTATTCAAGCTGGTACCTAGGCTTGGTGGGTTCTTTGTATCATAGTTACTTGTTTATGGACACTTTCACTGACAAAGACTGAGGTGCCTCTTACTGTGACTATTAAATGAATTTAAGAGTAACTAAAATCTTAAAATCTTATCCATGTTGCATGATATTATCTAGATTCTTAATACCTAAATAAACTAGGATATAATAAACGTGTTTCAACACAGATAAATATAAAGATATATATTTTAAAGAATACAAATCGGACGTAATAACTGTCTAGATTAGTTTGTGTCAAAAAGATTTAAAAATTGTCTGTGAGCTGTACTGATGCCAAGAAAGTAACTGAGCTGGTAAGGAGAATCTAATCTTAGTTCACATAAATAGGAGAAATTTATTGGTCCATATAGTCAAAACCATGGTTTTTCCAGTAGTCATGTATGGATATGAGAGTTGGACCATCAAGAAGGCTGAGTGGTGAAGAATTAATACTTTCAAATTGTGGTGCTGGAGAAACTCTTGAGAGTCCCTTAGATAGCAAGGAGATCAAACTAGTCAATCCTAAAGGAAATCAACCCTGAATATTCATTGGAAGGACTGATGCTGAACCTGAAGCTCCAATACTTGGCCACCTGATGTGAAGAGTCCACTCACTGGAAAAGACCCTGATGCTGGGAACGATTGAGGGCAGGAGGTGAAGGGGATGACAGAGGATGAGATGGTTAGATGGCATTACTGACTGAATGGACATGAGTTTGAGCAAGCTCCAGGAGGTGGTGAAGGACAGGGAAAGCTGGTGTGCTGCAGCCTATGAGGTCGCAAAAAGTCAGACACGACTGAGTGACCAAACAACAGCAAAAGGGATTTAACAAGCAGGACAATCCATCACATGCACACTCTCAAGATGCATGTACACTATCAGGTTTTCCCTGTGCTGCCCAGCACCATATACTCAATATATTTAGTTTTCAGATACTAATACTGGAGAAAATATGAGAACATACTTTTTCAAGTTCTCGAAAGTATGCTAGGAGTTGCTTTCCATGATATTCACTATCATTTCATTCACTGCTATTAATATCTGGACCCTGAATCCTGAGAAAGGTCAAGCTATCTATGAGTTATGTTTTAAAGCAAATCAAACCAGACTGATACTCTTAACTCTCAATCACCCCATTAGAGTAATATCTTGCAATCATAAGTCTCTTTTCCATGGATCCTTTTTCTGAATCATCTACCTCCATTATAGAAATAGATGGCAATGCTCCTTTTTACAGTTCTCAAGTACATCTCTAATTTTCTCCATTGTGGAAGCAGTTAATGGCTTATCTTTTCTTTCTTTATGACATGAATCTTAATAGCAAGGGTCTGAGAGATAAGTGACTATATCCTAGACAAAAGGCTTTGTTGGAAACATCCCAAGTCATGGCAGAAAATGAAATTATTTTTGTTTTCTTCTAATTTCTATCATTGTGGTGTATCGTGGCCATTTCATTTTTGTTACAGAATAATATACTGCTGTACATGCTTAGGAAAACAACCAGACTAATGCAGATGCAGTGAGAACAAGTCACCCCTTTCTCATCATTTTCAAATATTACTAAATTTCTTCATGTGACACTTAGATATAGGCTCTATGGTTTTATGAATATAGGCTCAAAACTATTCAGACTGGCAATACATTCTAGGACTTCTTTTATTTAAGCATCATTTCTAAGTCTCCTCTTCCATTAAAAATTCTCAGTATTATGTATGTTCTTGGAATAAAAGATTCTGATTATATTTGAAAGAACAACTGACTGGGTGTTAGATAAATGGTTTCACATTTACTCTGCTACTTAAGATCTATGATATATTTGGGAAATCCGTCCACCTCTCTTAAATCTCTGAATTCTATAGGACTGTTTTGCCTCAACCCCAAGTCTTCCTGGTCAATAGTAAGCAGCTCCGATCAGGTATGGGTATAGGCCCTTTCTCTTGGGTCTGGCCTATTCTACCATCAGAATAGTCAATTCAACATCATTTGCAAGCCACACCTCAGGAGAATGACAATAATATGCAATTTTGTTTTCACTTCTAGCTCAATCTCATTATCCCAACTTTAAAGCTTAGATTATTGAGAACTATGTGGTAGAAGGCAGTTCATACCTTCAAGTTCAACCTCAACTCCCTATTTCCTAAATGTTCTAAGGTCCATATTTAATTTCTTACCATTATTTTTTAAATCTCTCCTAAAAAGTCATAAATAACACATATATTTCCAACTGCAGAGTTTATTTTTCTATCCCTAAATCTAAACTCTTTCTCTGTTGTATTTCCAATTATGTCTCAACAAAATGGAGTGAGTACAGAAATTCTTGAGCCAAGAACAACATTCAGATGTAAACCTGTGTGTCCTAGAATTTCAGGAATGAAAAACAGGAAGAGTTTTAGACTCCTGTGAAAATACTACCATAAGATATGCTTATATGCTTATGCTAGGTAAGCTATTCCAACTTGAGCACTCAAAGAGCATCTGTTTTTAAGGATGCATCACTTTTCTTTAAATTGGCTTGGCTGCAAACCGTTTTACATCTCATTCTGTCTCAGTAGAAGACATGGGTAGGTAATACAATGAAGTAGGTAAAATCTCCCCGAAACTCAGTCTGCCTCAGGGGGCTGAAATTCATATAAAATTTATTACCCTGTTAGGTTTTTTTCCCTGTAAAAGTACTGTGGAAAGAATGATGGGGAAAGGGAAGTACAGAACATATTATCTGTCCATACATTAATGCTATTTTTTTAAACCTAAAAGGTAACTCAGAACAGTTATTTATGGTTATGCACGCTATCATAAGAGTAAGGAGAAATGATAACTCCAGAGATCAATTAATTTGTAAAATCAACACATTAATTGAAAGTTCACTATATGCCAAGCACTCAGTACATACTAGATTCTGCACAAGTAGAAGCCCTGAAGCAGGCAGTACAGGACAGATTGGGAGCAGCATGAAAAAATAATCTAATAGAAACAGGTGGGGGGGAGGAGCCAAGATGGCGGAGGAGTGGACGGGGAGAACACTTTCTCCCCCACAAATTCATCAAAAGAGCATTTAAACGTCGAGTAAATTCCACAAAACAACTTCTGAATGCCGGCAGAGGACATCAGGCACCCAGAAAAGCAACCCAACTCTTCGAAAGGAGGTAGGAAAAAATATTAAAAACAAAAAAAAAGAGACAAAAGAGGGAGGGACGGAGTTCCGTCCCGGGAAGGGAATCTTAAAAAGAGAGAAGTTTCCAAACATCAGGAAACCTTCTCACTGCCGAATCTGTGCCGAGCTTTGGAAGCACAGAGGGCAACATAACAGGGAGAAAAAAATAAATAAACAATTTAAAACTCGCAGATTGCGAGCCCTACGGTAACTCCCCCAGCAGAGAAGCAGCGCAGACGCCTGCATCCGCCATTAGCGAATCGGGGCTGGGCAGGGAGGCGCGGCGTGGGCTGCATCGCTGAGAGTAAGAATCTGGCCTGAATACCCTGAGCGCTATCTGAGCGAAATAATTTGGGCTAGCAAACCAGACTGTGGGATACCTACCACGCGAAAAGCCAGCCCTAACCTAAGACCGCCAGGCCCGCGCACGGAACAAAGGACTGAACAGAGATAGCCGGCTGCAGACCTTCCCCCTCCGGTGACAGGCAGCCAGAGCCGGAAGGGGGCAATCGCAGCCCCAGAGAGACATTATCTATAAAATTGTAAGCAGGCTTCTTTGCTAACTAAAACTTCTTGGGGGTCTGGACGGTCAACATCTGCCTGAGAAGGTGCGCCGGTTTTACATCCAGATAACCGAGTGGCGGGGAGGCGATAAGTCGCAGCATTGGCGCTCGCCTGGGAAGAGCAAATTGGCGCTCGGACCTGGGAAGAGTACAAAACGCAGGCCCAACTGAGTCTGCGCCTCTGAGGACTACCCGAGTGCCTGAACCTGAGCGGCTTGGACCTGGAAGGTGCATGCAGCCCAGGGCCAGCCTCGGATTGTTCTCGGCGGAACAACCTAGAGTCCGAGCAGTGTGGACAGGGAGGCTACACGCGCCGTGAGCGGGGGCAGACCCAGGGTGGCTGAGGCACTGCGAGCCCACGCCAGTGTTATTTGTTTGCACCCTCCCTCCCTCCCTCCCCACAGCGCGACTGAACAAGTAAGCCTAAAAAAAAAAAAAAAAAAAAAGTGTCCTCCACCGTGCCCTTTGAGTCAGGGCGGAAACCAGATACTGAAGAGACTAGCAAACAGAAGAAGATATAACAGAGGGAAACGCCTTGGAAGCTACAGGCAATAGATCAAAACCCTGTGGTTACTACGGACTACATAGGAAGGGGCCTATAGATCTTGAGAAATATAAATCTGACCAAGGAACTAGCCAAAAATGAACTGAACCCACAACACCCACAAAAAAAGAAACAAAAAAGTCCTAGATATATTTTTATTATTTTTACGATCATTCTTTCTTTTTTTTTTTTTTTAAGAGAAAAAAAAAATTTTAAGTCCTCTATTGTTCCTTTAATTTTCGCTTTTATAACCTATTACTTTGCAAAAAAAAAAAAAAAAAAAGACCCTATTTTTTTCTTCTTCAGCAAACTTCATATATATATATTTTATAATTTTTTGACCTTGTTTTTTTTGTTGTTGGTTTTTGTTTTTTTCTTCTTTTCTTTAACATTGTATTTTTGAAATTCCAAACTCTACTCTAGATTTTTAATTTTCGCTTTTTGGTATATGTTATCAATTTTGTACCTATAGTTTTTTTTTATATAATTTCTGTGATTTTTTTTTTTTCTTCTTCTTCTCTGTTTCTTTCTCTTCTTCTTTTATATAACATTGTATATCTGAAATTCCAAACTTTACTCTAGATTTTCAATTTATGCTTTTTGGTATTTGATATCAATTTTGTACCTGTATTTTCTTTATAATTTTTGTGACATTGTTCGTATTTGTTTGTTTGTTTTCTCTCTTTATTTTTCTTCTTCTTTTTTTTTTTTTTTTTAACATTGTATTTTTGAAATTCCAAACTCTACTCTAGATTTTTAATTTTTGCTTTCTGGTATTAGTTATCAATTTTGTACCTGTACTTTCTTTATAATTTTCACGACCTTGTTTGTTTTTGTTTGTTCATTTTTTCTCTCTTTCTTTTCCTTCTTCTTTTCTTTAACATCGTATTTTTGAAATTCCAAACTATACTCTAGATTTTTAATTTTCGCTCTCTGGTATTAGTTATCAATTTTGTACCTGTCTTTCTTTATAATTTTTGCGACCTTGTTTGTTTTTGTTTGTTCGTTCTTTCTCTCTTTCTTTTCCTTCTTCTTTTCTTTAACATCGTATTTTTGAAATTCCAAACTCTACTCTAGATTTTTAATTTTTGCTTTTATGTATTTGTTACCAATTTTGTACCTTTAAGGACCCAATCTTCAGGACCCATTTTTCACTAGGGAGTGAGATTACTGGCTTGACTGCTCTCTCTCCCTTTGGACCCTCCTTTTTCTCCACCAGGTCGCCTGTGTCTCCTCCCTAACCTCTCTCTACTCTACCCAACTCTGTGAATTTCTGAGTGTTCCAGACGGTGGAGAACACTTAGGGAACTGATTACTGGCTGGATCTGTCTCCCTCCTTTTCATTCCCCCTTTTATCCTTCTGGCCACCTTTGTTACCTTCCTCCTTCTTCTCTTCTCTGTATAACCCCGTGAACATCTCTGAGTGGTCCAGTTGTGGAGTGCACATAAGGAAGTGACTACTGGCTAGCCCACTCTCTCCACTATTGATTCACCTCATCTCATTTGGGTCACCTCTAACTCCCTCCTCCCTCTTCTCTTCTCCATGTAACCCTGTGAACCTCTCTGAGTGACCCTCACTGTAGAGAAACTTATCATCTTTAATGTAGATGTTTTATCAATGGTGCTGTATAGAAGGAGAAGTTTTGAAACTACTGTAAAAATAAGACCGATAATCGGAAGCAGGAGACTTAAGTCCAAACCCTGACTCCAGGGAACTCCTGACTCCAAGGAACATTCATTCACAGGAGCTCATCAAATGCCTCCATACCGACACTGAAACCAAGCACCACACAAGGGCCAATAAGTTCCAGGGCAAGACATACCAAGCAAATTCTCCAGCAACAAAGGAACACAGTCCTGAGCTTCAAGATACAGGCTGCCCAAAGTCACCCCAAAACTATAGACATCTCATAACTCATTACTGGACATTTCATTGCACTCCAGAGAGAAGAAATACAGCTCCACCCACCAGAACACCGACACAAGCTTCCCTAACCAGGAAACCTTGACAAGCCACCTGTACAAACCCACACACAGTGAGGAAACGCCATAATAAAGAGAACTCCACAAACTGCCAGAATACAGAAAGGACACCCCAAACTCAGCAATTTAAACAAGATGAAGAGACAGAGGAATACTCAGCAGATAAAGGAACAGGATAAATGCCCACCAAACCAAACAAAAGAGGAAGAGATAGGGAATCTACCTGATAAAGAATTCCGAATAATGATAGTGAAATTGATCCAAAATCTTGAAACTAAAATGGAATCACAGATAAATAGCCTGGAGACAAGGATTGAGAAGATGCAAGAAAGGTTTAACAAGGACCTAGAAGAAATAAAAAAGAGTCAATATATAATGAATAATGCAATAAGTGAAATTAAAAACACTCTGGAGGCAACAAATAGTAGAATAACAGAGGCAGAAGACAGGATTAGTGAATTAGAAGATAGAATGGTAGAAATAAATGAATCAGAGAGGATAAAAGAAAAACGAATTAAAAGAAATGAGGACAATCTCAGAGACCTCCAGGACAATATTAAACGCTACAACATTCGAATCATAGGGGTTCCAGAAGAAGAAGACAAAAAGAAAGACCATGAGAAAATACTTGAGGAGATAATAGTGGAAAACTTCCCTAAAATGGGGAAGGAAATAATCACCGAAGTCCAAGAAACCCAGAGAGTACCAAACAGGATAAACCCAAGGAGAAACACCCCAAGACACATATTAATCAAATTAACAAAGATCAAACACAAAGAGCAAATATTAAAAGCAGCAAGGGAAAAACAACAAATAACACACAAGGGAATTCCCATAAGGATAACAGCTGATCTTTCAATAGAAACTCTTCAAGCCAGGAGGGAATGGCAAGACATACTTAAAATGATGAAAGAAAATAACCTACAGCCCAGATTATTGTACCCAGCAAGGATCTCATTCAAGTATGAAGGAGAAATCAAAAGCTTTTCAGACAAGCAAAAGCTGAGAGAATTCTGCACCACCAAACCAGCTCTCCAACAAATACTAAAGGATATTCTCTAGACAGGAAACACAAAAACGGTGTATAAACTCGAACCCAAAACAATAAAGTAAATGGCAACGGGAACATACTTATCAGTAATTACCTTAAATGTAAATGGGTTGAATGCCCCAACCAAAAGACAAAGACTGGCTGAATGGATACAAAAACAAGACCCCTACATATGTTGTCTACAAGAGACCCACCTCAAAACAGGGGACACATACAGACTGAAAGTGAAGGGCTGGAAAAAGATTTTCCATGCAAATAGGGACCAAAAGAAAGCAGGAGTAGCAATACTCATATCAGATAAAATAGACTTTAAAACAAAGGCGGTGAAAAGAGACAAAGAAGGTCACTACATAATGATCAAAGGATCAATCCAAGAAGAAGATATAACAATTATAAACATATATGCACCCAACACGGGAGCACCACAGTACGTAAGACAAATGCTAACAAGTATGAAAGGAGAAATTAACAATAACACAATAATAGTGGGAGACTTTAATACCCCACTTACACCTATGGATAGATCAACTAAACAGAAAATTAACAAGGAAACACAAACTTTAAACGATACAATAGACCAGTTAGACCTAATTGATATCTATAGGTCATTTCATCCCAAAACAATGAATTTCACCTTTTTCTCAAGCGCACATGGAACCTTCTCCAGGATAGATCACATCCTGGGCCATAAAGCTAGCCTTGGTAAATTCAAAAAAATAGAAATCATTCCAAGCATTTTTTCTGACCACAATGCAGTAAGATTAGATCTCAATTACAGGAGAAAAACTATTAAAAATTCCAACATATGGAGGCTGAACAACACGTTGCTGAATAACCAACAAATCACAGAAGAAATCAAAAAAGAAATCAAAATTTGCATAGAAACGAATGAAAATGAAAACACAACAACCCAAAACCTGTGGGACACGGTAAAAGCAGTCCTAAGGGGAAAGTTCATAGCAATACAGGCACACCTCAAGAAACAAGAAAAAAGTCAAATAAATAACCTAACTCTACACCTAAAGCAACTAGAAAAGGAAGAAATGAAGAACCCCAGGGTTAGTAGAAGGAAAGAAATCTTAAAAATTAGAGCAGAAATAAATGCAAAAGAAACAAAAGAGACCATAGCAAAAATCAACAAAACCAAAAGCTGGTTCTTTGAAAGGATAAATAAAATTGACAAACCATTAGCCAGACTCATCAAGAAACAAAGGGAGAAAAATCAAATCAACAAAATTAGAAACGAAAATGGAGAGATCACAACAGACAACACAGAAATACAAAGGATCATAAGAGACTACTATCAACAATTATATGCCAATAAAATGGACAACGTGGAAGAAATGGACAAATTCTTAGAAAAGTACAACTTTCCAAAACTGGACCAGGAAGAAATAGAAAATCTTAACAGACCCATCACAAGCATGGAAATTGAAACTGTAATCAAAAATCTTCCAGCAAACAAAAGCCCCGGTCCAGACGGCTTCACAGCTGAATTCTACCAAAAATTTAGAGAAGAGCTAACACCTATCCTGCTCAAACTCTTCCAGAAAATTGCAGAGGAAGGTAAACTTCCAAACTCATTCTATGAGGCCACCATCACCCTAATACCAAAACCTGACAAAGATCCCACAAAAAAAGAAAACTACAGGCCAATATCACTGATGAACATAGATGCAAAAATCCTTAACAAAATTCTAGCAATCAGAATCCAACAACACATTAAAAAGATCATACACCATGATCAAGTGGGCTTTATCCCAGGGATGCAAGGATTCTTCAATATCCGCAAATCAATCAATGTAATACACCACATTAACAAATTGAAAAATAAAAACCATATGATTATCTCAATAGATGCAGAGAAAGCCTTTGACAAAATTCAACATCCATTTATGATAAAAACTCTCCAGAAAGCAGGAATAGAAGGAACATACCTCAACATAATAAAAGCTATATATGACAAACCCACTGCAAACATTATCCTCAATGGTGAAAAATTGAAAGCATTTCCTCTAAAGTCAGGAACAAGACAAGGTTGCCCACTTTCACCATTACTATTCAACATAGTTTTGGAAGTTTTGGCCACAGCAATCAGAGCAGAAAAAGAAATAAAAGGAATCCAAATTGGAAAAGAAGAAGTAAAACTCTCACTATTTGCAGATGACATGATCCTCTACATAGAAAACCCTAAAGAGTCCACCAGAAAATTACTAGAAATAATCAATGACTACAGTAAAGTTGCAGGATATAAAATCAACACACAGAAATCCCTTGCATTCCTATACACTAATAATGAGAAAACAGAAAGAGAAATTAAGGAAACAATTCCATTCACCATTGCAACGGAAAGAATAAAATACTTAGGAATATATCTACCTAAAGAAACTAAAGACCTATATATAGAAAACTATAAAACACTGGTGAAAGAAATCAAAGAGGACACTAATAGATGGAGAAATTTACCATGTTCATGGATTGGAAGAATCAATATAGTGAAAATGAGTATACTACCCAAAGCAATTTATAGATTCAATGCAATCCCTATCAAGCTACCAACAGTATTCTTCACAGAGCTAGAACAAATAATTTCACAATTTGTATGGAAATACAAAAAACCTCGAATAGCCAAAGCGATCTTGAGAAAGAAGAATGGAACTGGAGGAATCAACTTACCTGACTTCAGGCTCTACTACAAAGCCACAGTTATCAAGACAGTATGGTACTGGCACAAAGACAGAAATATTGATCAATGGAATAAAATAGAAAGCCCAGAGATAAATCCACGCACATATGGACACCTTATCTTCGACAAAGGAGGCAAGAATATACAATGGATTAAAGACAATCTCTTTAACAAGTGGTGCTGGGAAATCTGGTCAACCACTTGTAAAAGAATGAAACTGGACCACTTTCTAACACCATACACAAAAATAAACTCAAAATGGATTAAAGATCTAAACGTAAGACCAGAAACTATAAAACTCCTAGAGGAGAACATAGGCAAAACACTCTCCGACATACATCACAGCAGGATCCTCTATGACCCACCTCCCAGAATATGGGAAATAAAAGCAAAAATAAACAAATGGGACCTAATTAACCTTAAAAGCTTCTGCACATCAAAGGAAACTATTAGCAAGGTGAAAAGACAGCCTTCAGAATGGGAGAAAATAATAGCAAATGAAGCAACCGACAAACAACTAATCTCAAAAATATACAAGCAACTCCTACAGCTCAACTCCAGAAAAATAAACGACCCAATCAAAAAATGGGCCAAAGAACTAAATAGACATTTCTCCAAAAAAGACATACAGATGGCTAACAAACACATGAAAAGATGCTCAACATCACTCATTATCAGAGAAATGCAAATCAAAACCACTATGAGGTACCATTTCACACCAGTCAGAATGGCTGCAATCCAAAAGTCTACAAATAATAAATGCTGGAGAGGGTGTGGAGAAAAGGGAACCCTCTTACACTGTTGGTGGGAATGCAAACTAGTACAGCCACTATGGAGAACAGTGTGGAGATTCCTTAAAAAACTGGAAATAGAACTGCCTTATGATCCAGCAATCCCACTGCTGGGCATACACACTGAGGAAACCAGAAGGGAAAGAGACACGTGTACTCCAATGTTCATCGCAGCACTGTTTATAATAGCCAAGACGTGGAAGCAACCTAGATGTCCATCAGCAGATGAATGGATAAGAAAGCTGTGGTACATATACACAATGGAGTATTACTCAGCCATTAAAAAGAATACATTTGAATCAGTTCTAATGAGGTGGATGAAACTGGAGCCTATTATACAGAGTGAAGTAAGCCAGAAGGAAAAACATAAATACAGTATACTAACGCATATATATGGAATTTAGAAAGATGGTAACAATAACCCGGTGTACGAGACAGCAAAAGAGACACTGATGTATAGAACAGTCTTATGGACTCTGTGGGAGAGGGAGAGGGTGGGAAGATGTGGGAGAATGGCAATGAAACATGTAAAATATCATGTAGGAAACGAGTTGCCAGTCCAGGTTCGATGCATGATGCTGGATGCTTGGGGCTGGTGCACTGGGACGGCCCAGAGGGATGGTATGGGGAGGGAGGAGGGAGGAGGGTTCGGGATGGGGAACACATGTATACCTGTGGCGGATTCATTTTGATATTTGGCAAAACTAATACAATTATGTAAAGTTTAAAAATAAAATAAAATTGGAAGAAAAAAAAAAAAAAAGAAACAGGTGGTTAAGATAGACACCTAACATTAAAGATGGGAGACAACAAAGACAAACTCTTGCTCTGGGTACATCTTTCTTATCTGCCAATATCACTTCATCAATTACATCTATTTATCATTCCACAAAGGTCTTTATCATTACATACATACTTTTAAGATAATGTGCATCCGTTTCCTGAGCATTATAAGGCATGAGAGAGTCTTACATTGCTCAGGTTCCAGCATGATTTTTTAAACCTCAAAAATGAAAAAAGTCATTATTAGGTATCTCTAAAAATAGCTATTTTGAGTAATAAAAATATTTTTATGGAAACTGGTAACATCTCCTACACACATTTGCAGATATAAAGAGATTTTATTGCAGAACTCTTGAACAAAGCACTCTCCGTCTACTAAAGAAAGTGGTCATTAGAGTAAATGGTGAAGTTACTCAGGTTTACATCGGTAATGCATGGAATTAACCATATTTAATGTTATTAGAGAGGAATAAGCCATCTCCCTAATCATAATCATCTTGATCCAATTCCACCCTTCAGAAATTTTAATTTATCTAACTTATAAGAAAATGTGTTAAACAAAGGCACTTCACAATATTAGTGCAATTTGCATCAAATGCACTAGAGAAAATTACCTAATACAATTTTCTAAACCATTTAGTATCATGAGCTTGGCACTAAAAGGAGAAAATTGCATTTTATGATTTGTAGGCTGCTGAAAACATCACATACCTGAATTCACACAATTCTACATATTTTTATGCAGTTTTCTCTCAAAAAAGCCAAATCTTTAATAAGCCAGAACACTAACTTGAAGATGCTTAAACTTAAACTGAAAGATAAGACATTTAGCTCTATTTGAGAAACAAATATTAACTATAAAAGCACTATAATCATTTCTTTCCATCTTCTGGGATAAATTATGAGTCTCCTCTTGTCTCTATAGTTATATTTTTTGTAAGACTGAAGGAATAAAAAAATTAAAAGGAGTACTGAAAAAATATATGTGCATATATATTTTATTAATGTTCATATTCTACTGAATAAAAGGACCAAAGAGATAAGACCTATATATTAATAGAGTACATTAATTTCCCTTTTAAAAAATACTTATACTTTGAAGGTTTGTGTTAGTATAAAACTAAATTATATAGCTTAGATAGAGTTATTAATTTAGAAAATTAATCTTGTAAGTAAGGGCCTTTTAAATTCCCTAGTCACTATCAGAGACAGAGGGAGTCAAATGAAATACTTTATTCAGATTTGGAATTATGATAAACAAGTTTTTCAGGATTTGTCAAATGAGTTCAACAGAGTAGCTATCGTTACTGTCTTATCATCATCATCATCACGTGGCACATAAAATAGTGACAATAAAATAAAGAGAATTATTCCTGAGACTCTTCTGTTGTCTAGGCACATACAGCGGGGTCACATTTCCATGCAGACACCCAAAAACTGACTCATTTTGCCAAAGGCGAAAGAATATAAAACACCACCTTAACCTCTGCATCAGAAAGAGAAATAAGATGGCAGAAAAGACAGAAGGGCAGACACAGATTTCTCAGGCAGGAGAAAGCGCTGCACACAGGGCCAGGCAAACAGACAAAAGTCATTCCTGAGGTTAACAACTAACACAGGCAGCAAGCATTGTGCAGGATATATTTGAGCAAAGGAAGCAAAAACTCTGTAGAAATCAATTTATAAAGACTGTACTTAAAGTGACCTTTGAGCAATTGCATTAGCAGGGACTGAGAATTTCTTGCAAACAGAATAAGGATCCTAAAATAGGAGATACCAACACTGAGGGGGAAAAGGCATAGAAACGAGGGCAAAGTGATATACACTAAAGAGGAATCTAAATTAAAGGGGAATACAGACTACTTCCTAAGCCAAACAAAGTCTTTCTTACATTATCTTAGCAAGAAGGAATCATCACTACATTATAACCGTATAGTATACTTTTTGGAGTGGTTGTATATATCTGTGTCTGAGGTAGCTGTACGATAAAATCATACAGTGTCATACACACTGTTATTCCTTAGTATGGGTTCCGTACACACACACACACACACACACACACACACACACACACACACATATTGGTGTATTGTTGTTGTTCAGTCGTTAAGTGGCATCTGTTCTTTGCAACCCCACGGACTGCAGCACACCAGGTGGATGGTGCCCTTCATTATCTCCCAGAATTTGCTCAAATTCATGTCCATTGAGTCAGTGATGCTATCTAACCATATCATTCTCTGCCACCCCCTTCTCCTCCTGCCTTCAATCTTTCCCAGCATCAGAGTCTTTTCCAATGAGTCGGCTCTTCATATCGGGTGGCCAAAGTATTGAAGCTTCACCTTCAGCATCAATCCCTCCAATGAATATTCAGGGTTTATTTCCTTTAGGATTGACTGGTTTGTTCTCCTTGCTGTCCAAGGTACTCCTCCAGGAGTCTTCTCCAGCACCACAGTTGGAAGGCATCAATTCTTTGGCGCTCAGCCTTTTTTATGGTCCAACTCTCACATCCATCTCTTACATCCATACATGACTACTGGAAAAATCATAGCTTTGTTGGCAAAGTGATATCTCTGCTGCTATCTAGGTTTGTCTTAGCTTTTCTTCCAAAGAGCAAGCATCTTTTAATTTCATGGCCGCAGTCACTATCCACATTATTTTGGAGCCCAAGAAAATAAAATCTGTGACTGCTTCCACTTTTTCCCCTTTTATTTGCCATGAAGTAATGGGGCTGGATGCCATGATCTTAGCTTCTTAAATGTTGAGTTTTAGCTTTTTCACAGCTTTTTCACTCTCCTCTTTCACCCTCATCATAGAGGCTCTTTAGTTTCTCTTCACTTTCTGCCATTAGAGTGGTATCATCTGCATATCTGAGGTTGTTGATATTTCTCCCAGCAGTCTTGATTCCAGCTGTGATTTATGCAGCCCAGCATTTCACATGATGTACTCTGCATGTAAGTTAAATTAACAGAGTGACAATATACAGCCTTGATGTACTCCTTTCCCAGTTTTGAACCAGTCCATTGTTTCATGTCTGGTTCTGTTGCTTCTTGACTCATATAAGGGTTTCTTAGGAGATAGGTAAGGGGGTCTGGTTTTCCCATCTCTTGAAGAATTTTCCAGTTTGCCATGATCCACAAAGTCAGAGGCTTTAACATAGTCATTGAAGCAGAAGTAGATGTTTTTCTAGAATCCCCTTGCTTTCTCTATCATCCAATGAATGCTGGCAATTTGGTCTCTGGTTCCGCTGCCTTTTATAAACCCAGCTTGTACATCTGGAAGTTCTCAGTTATATAGTCTACTAGTTAATGAATTTGAGATTAAACATGCAAATCTGGAAAATGTAACTTAACAGATCTTTGGATCACATAAATCCTAATAGTCAAAATCCCAGAATGTGGGGACAAAACAGTAGGTGGCCTTCTGCTGCTGCTGCTGCTAAGTTGCTTCAGTCATGTCCAACTCTGTGCGACCCCATAGATGGCAGTCCACCAGGCTCCACCGTCCCTGGGATTCTCCAGGCAAGAACACTGGAGTGGGTTGCCATTTCCTTCTCCAATGCATAAAAGTGAAAAGTGAAAGGGAAGTCGCTCAGTCGTGTCCAACTCTTCGCGACCCCATGGACTGTAGCCTACCAGGCTCCTGCACCCATGGGATTTTCCAGGCAAGAGTACTGGAGTGGGTTGCCATTAAGCCCTAATGATCCCCATGGTATTCACAACCTTTTGTATTCCCCTTCACCTGGGTGTTGGTTGGACTTGGAAGAGGAGTATCACTTTTGAAACTATGTTACAAGATTCTGTGACTTGCTTCTTGCTCATATTGCATCATATTGCAGCAGCCTTTGCCTGTGCTGCTGTATACAGAGACCCAAGTGGCAACCCCAGCCAAGAGCCAAGAAGAAACTCACACCTCGGTCCAACAGCCTCTGAGAAAGCGAAGTGTAACAGGATCGTTTCCAGTCAACACACCTGGATGCAGCCTTGCCGAAGACCCTGAGCTAGGGGACCTAGCGAAACCTCGCTCCGGTGCCTGGGCCAGTGAAACTACAAGATGATAAATGCTGCTCTAAGCCATTAAGTGTTGGATTGATCTGTTAAAGAAAAGAGTTAACGAATACAATATTACTATTTAAATAAAATTTGAATATTTATGACTTTGTGGTTTTGTCACATAGTTACTAAATTTAAACAAAGCCTGAACAAGTAAAAAATATATATCTTTATTACATCTAAATTTGAAATAATCTATATTAAAGCTACTGAGAAACGAGTAGCTGGCCTCCCTAAAAGACTTTTTTTTTTTGGCTATAAATTTGTGTCATATTGTCTGCAGTCATTTTACCAATGAGATTTTCTTTATTTTTTTCTCTCAACATAGCTACTTATTAAGAATGAGGAGAGAAAACCATCTATTTTAAAGAAAAAGTAATCTAGAAATGGAAATTAATATCTGACTATTATTTAAGCATTACCAAAGAATAAAAATTTTTATAAAGTTAAAGGATGAGATAAATGTAGAAAATAAAATATGTTTAAAACAATAAAGCCTCTTTTGATATTATTGCATTCAAAATTTAAATGTTTGAGAATATAAAAAAATAATTAAAAATATACTTTACAATTAAATTCAATACTTTCCTCTTTACTTCTGGAGGAGTGTTGTGCACTATTACTTGCCCATGCACATGTAGCAGAAAGCACAGAGTAGAGGTCAGGCAGTCCCACCCTAGTAGGATATGGCTTAGTTAGTGCTTCTATTCAGTAATGAAACTGTTTCAAGCCCCTCTGCCTTTCTATAGTCCTTTTTCTTTATTTGGCCTCTGAAATCTGCAAGAGTTATTCATCTTCAAGGGACTTTTCTACTGGCTTTTGATTTTGACTACTCATAATCGTGACCTCAAAGACCTCTGTCCTAAATTCTGACTTCCAGAACTTTCTTTATCCTATGCTTACTACTGCCAAGTATTAAACCTTCAATGCTTTGTTTCTAGTCTGGAGTTTTGACTGATTCAGTTTCAGCTCCAGTCTGAGTTACCTTACCTGTTTGTATGCTATGCCACCTGCAGTTCCTACAGCTCTTTTGATAAAAAATAGTAAATATTTTAAACAGCATTTTATTGCTCAACAACAAATGTTTAATAAATATATAGTAAGAGCGTACCTTATACAAAACATTTTCAAGTCCTGTTCTAATTTCCTTGTCTCTTCCTTCTGCTATAACACTTCACTGATCCAAGTGATTTCTCTCCCATAACTCTCAGTCCTCCCTACTCACCAGACAAACCTGAATGATAGAAGGGTAATATTCAAACAGTGTCGGTTTCCACTGACTAGGCCATAACATCTGACACCCTTGGAAATGTTACAACTGTGGGAAAGTTACTCAGTTTTCTAGTTACCAAAGAAAACCTTTATCTGCTGAGATACTACTAAGAAAATGGGTCTAAAACACAAAGTCTAATGCGCTGTTTAATCAACCACACTGTAAAACTTTGCAGTCAGAAAGACAGCTCTCCTTTCCCTCTGGAGTACAAAAGTCTTTAGACAAGAAAAGCAAATCTTTTGTGATAAAGAATATGATTTGTGGAGGAATGAGAGTCCATGCCTTTGAGAGAGGGAAAGAATTAGGTATATTTTAGATATAAGGGAATATTTAAGAGGAGAAGGCCTCAAAGACACTAGAGTCATGGAAAATATGTCTCTCTAATGCAAAACTAGACTGACAGATGAGTCCTAGTTGGAACCATAGCTCTAAACTCCCCTTTTGTCCATCTACATGAGAAGAGGCCAACTGCCACAGGCCAAAAATAAAGCAAAACTAAATTAAATGAGAAATTACGAATCCAAAGAAATAACATCTGGTAGCCTGGAAAACAGGATTTAAGCAAGCCCCAATTAGATAGGAAAGATCAGAGACCCTTATCTAAGACTGGGACTCACAACAGATGAGAATCTGAGTAAAATCATTGAAATTATTTGCCTACAAAGGGTAGATGCTGCTAAATGATTTGGAAAAGATTCAGTTCAGTTCAGTTGCTCAGTCGTGTCTGACTCTTTGCGACCCCATGAATCACAGCACACCAGGCCTCCCTGTCCATCACCAACTCCCGGAGTTCACTGAGACTCACATCCATCGAGTCAGTGATGCCATCCAGCCATCTCATCCTCTGCCGTCCCCTTCTCCTCCTGCCCCCAATCCCTCCCAGCATCAGAGACTTTTCCAATGAGTCAACTCTTCGCATGAGGTAGCCAAAGTACTGGAGTTTCAGCTTTAGCATCATTCCTTCCAAAGAAATCCCAGGGCTAATCTCCTTCAGAATGGACTGGTTGGATCTCCCTGCAGTCCAAGGGACTCTCAAGAGTCTTCTCCAACACCACAGTTCAAAAGCATCAATTCTTTGGCGCTCAGCCTTCTTCACAGTCCAACTCTCACATCCATACATGACCACTGGAAAAACCATAGCCTTGACTAGATGGGCCTTTGTTGGCAAAGTAATGTCTCTGCTTTTGAATATGCTCTCTAGGTTGGTCATAACTTTCCTTCCAAGGAGTAAGTGTCTTTTAATTTCATGGCTGCAGTCACCATCTGCAGTGATACTTCTCTGGGTGTATACTGTTGAATAGTTTTGACTTTTAGAAACATATTGATGGTCTACATATAAAAAAGATACTGTTTGCTAACAGAACCAAATGAACCTAACTATTTAAAAAGAATAACATAGCTACACTAAAAGAGGAAAAAAATAATTCCCGTGTTGGAACCCAGTACAAAGAAGAGGAAAACTACAAAAAATCTTGAACTGGTTTTAGTAGGTTTGTTTAGTACAGCAATTCTGAAATTCTTTATACACACAGTACAGTTGAGCAAATGAGTAAATGTGCAGATGATGCCTCTAAGAATAGAAGAAGGAAGTGATGAATGTCAGTTCAGTTCAGTTCAGTCACTCAGTTGTGTCTGACTCTTTGTTACTTCATGGACTGCAGCACACCAGTATTCCCTGTCCATCATCAATTCTCAGAGCTTGCTCAGACTCATGTCCACTGAGCTGGTGATGCCATCCAACCATCTCATCCTCTGTCATCCCCTTTTCCTCCTGCCTCCACTCTTTCCCAGCATCAGGGTCTTTTCCAATGTTTCAGTTCTTCACATCAGGGGGCCAAAGTATTGGAGTTTCAGCTTCAGCATCAGTCCTTCCAATGAATATTTAGGATTGATTTCCTTTAGGATTGACTGGTTTGATCTCCTTGCAGTCCAAGGGACTCTCAATAGTCTTCTCCAGCACCATAGCTCAAAAGCATCAATTATTTGGCGCTCAGCTTTCTTTATAGTCCAACTATCACATCCATACATGACTACTGGAAAAACCATATCTTTGACTATAGGGACCTTTGTCGGCAAAGTGATGTCTCTGCTTTTTAATATGCTGTCTAGGTTGGCCATAGCTTTTCTTCCAAGGAGCAAGTATCTTTTAATTTCATGGCTGCAGTCACCATCTGCAGTGATTTTGGAGCACAAGAAAATAAAGTCTGTCACTGTTTCCATTGTTTCTCTATCTATTTGCCATGGAGTGATGAATGTAGAATGAAGAAAAGGAAAAACTCTGTGGCAGGTGATTGAAATTAGGGGCAAAAATGAACTTACATGGGTTTCCCTGCTGATGCAGCAGTAAAGAATCTGCCTGCAATGCAGGAGACCTGGGTTCAATCCATGGGTCAGGAAGATTCCCCTGGAGTAGGGAATGGCAATCCACTGTAATACTCTTGCCTAGAGTATCCCTACTCCTGCCTGGAGAATCCCATGGAAGAAGGAGCCTGGTAGGCTGCAGTCCGTGGGTCGCTACCAGTTGGATACGACTGATCGACTTCATTTTCACTTTTCACTTTCATGCATTGGAGAAGGAAATGGCAACCCACTCCAGTGTGATTGCCTGGAGAATCCCACGGATGGGGGAGCCTGGTGGGCTGCCGTCTATGGGGTCGCACAGAGTCGGACATGACTGAAGTGACTTAGCAGTAGCAGCAGCAGAGTATCTCATGCACAGAGGAGCCTGGCAGGCTGCAGTCTTAGGGTCGAATAGAGTCGGACACAACCGAAGTGACTAAGCAGCAGCAGCAGCATGAACTTACACAACTAATTACCTCTCTGTCACTGTCTCCTGAAAGGGCAAGAAACAGCCACAACCTAGCAGCAATGAACACGTCTAGTACCCAGATCTCGGTTTCTAAACACCATTATCTATTAAAGGAGACTGACTCCTTGGAAAAATGATTGAGTCCAGGACTTGATCTGGGAAGGTACAAAATGATCCTGTAATATTTTCTTATACCAGAAAAGAAGTTCCCCCAAAGTGGTAAAATAAATGATGGGGAGAGACATGTCAAAAGATCCTAGGAGTAGTCTGAAGGGGCTAGCACTGGCCAAATATGAATGAGCATTAGAAACATTTTTTGCTATAATGGCTTAGAATCAACTGAATATAACATAGATCTATTAGTAATACTGATCATAAATATATAAGTAGATATATTAACTAATAAAGGGGAATGGGGGGGTCTTCTTTACAGACCCCTTCTGAATAGCTAACTGATAAATCTAGACTGAGGCAGAGTTAGAAAAATTCCTGTTTGGTAATCATTACAGTAAAAATTAGTTTGGGCAGGAATCATCAAATGGTGCTACATAGAGGAAGCATAGAGAAAGGATGACAAGAACAAGTATTTACATAATCTCAAAGTATCTCCTTATAAATTTCTTATTAATTACAAAAAAGAAAAACAGCATTTATACAGTAGATGAAATAGACAAAATCTTAACGAAATGACCTTACTTAATAAAGAAAAATAGTCGTTATGTGCTTCTAAATGTGATATCCTAAAACACACACGTGACACATGCAGCACTTCAGCCAGAAATACATATTCTGTTCCTAGCCATGAGAAAACACTAGAAAAACCAATACTGAGAAAAATTCCTCAATGTCATACGAAAAAATCCCCATCAAAGACAAAGCCTACACCAGTTTAAAGAAGACTAAAGACACATGACAACTAAACGTGGAACATGACCCTGGACTGGATTCTGCATCCCCTCAAAAATCATCTAAAGGACATTATTGGGATAATGGACAAATATGAGGTGTGCATTATTAAAGTTACTGTATCAGTGTTTAATTTTCTAAACTTTATAGCTATACTGGGTTCTATGAACATTATTCTTATTCTTTGGAAACACACACAAAATTTTAAGGCCTAAAGAGTGGCACAATATATGCACCCATTCTCAATGGTTCAGAAAACTGTTGCAATTTAGTCTAAGAAGAAAGAATATTTCAAAATAAATGGTTAAAAATTCAATATAATATTGAAGTTAAAGCTGAGGCCAAAAACATATCGCATATCAACAACATAAAATGAACTTCTGGAATGACAGAATATGTTTGAAAAGTAATTTTTCAGACAATCAGTGGTGTGTGACTTTTTATGATTCACAGACTGTAGCCCACCAAACTCCTCTGTCCATGGGATTTTCCAGGCAAGAATACAGGAGTGGGTTGCCATTTCCTACTCCAGGGGATCTTCCTGACCCAGGGATCGAACCCATGTCTCCTGCACTGAGGGGCAGATTCTTTACCACTAGTGCCACCCGGGAAGCCCTCTGCTTCACATTTCAGTCAGTTCAGCTCAGTTTCTCAGTCATGTCCGACTCTTTGCGACCCCATGGACTGCAGCATACCAGGCCTCCCTGTCCATAAGCAACTCCTGGAGTCTAATAAAAGTCATGTCCATTGAGTCAGTGATGCCATCCAACCATCTCATCCTCAGTCATCCCCTTCTCCTCCCACCCTCAAACGTTCCCAGCATCAGGGTCTTTTCAAACGAGTCAGTTTTTTCGCATCAGTTGGCCAAAGTATTGGAGTATCAGCTTCAACATCAGTACTTCCAATGATTATTCTAGACTGATCTCCTTTAGAATGGACTGGTTGGATCTCGTTGCAGTCCAAGGGACTTTCAAGAGTCTTCTCTAACACCACAGTTCAAAAGCATCAATTCTTTGGTGCTCAGCTTTCTTTATGGTCCAACTCTCACATCTATACATGACTACTCGAAAAACCACAGCCTTGACAAGCCGGATCTTTGTTGACAAAGTAATGTCTCTGCTTTTTAATATGCTGTCTACGTTGGTCATAACTTTCCTTCCAAGGAGTAAGCGTCCTTTAATTTCATGGCTGCAATTACCATCTGCAGTGATTTTGGAGCCCCCCAAAAATAAAGTCTGCCACTGTTTCCCCATCTATTTGCCAAGAGAGGGGAATGGATGTCATAATCTTAGTTTTCTGAATGTTGAGCTTTAAGCCAACTTTTTCACTCTCTTCTTTCACTTTCATCAAGAGGCTCTTTAGTTCTTTACTTTCTGCCATAAGGGTGGTGTCATCTGCATATCTGAGGTTATTGATATTTCCCCCAGAAATCTTGATTCCAGCTTGTACTTCATCCAGCCCAGCATTTTTCATGATGTACTCTGCATATAAGTTAAATAAGCAGGGGGACAATATACAGCGCTGACATACTACTTTCTCGATTTGGAACCAGTCTGTTGTTCCCTGTCCAGTTCTAATTGTTGCTTCCTGACCTGCATACAGGTTTCTCAAGAGGCAGATCAGGTGGTCTGATATTCCCAACTCTTTCAAAATTTTCCACAGTTTATTGTGATCCACACAATCAAAGGCTTTGGTATAGTCAATTAAGCAGAAGTAGATGTTTTTCTGGAATTCTCTTGCTTTTTTGATAATCCAACGGATGCTGGCAATTTGATCTCTGGTTCCTCTGCCTTTTCCAAAACCAGCTTGAACATCTGGAAGTTCTTGATTCACATATTGTTGAAGTCTAGCTTGGAGAATTTTGAGCATTACTTTACTAGCGTGTGAGATGAGTGCAATTGTGCAGTAGTTTGAGCATTCTTTGGCATTGCCTTTCTTTGGGATTAGAATGAAAACTGACCTTTTCCAGTCCCATGGCCACTGCTGAGTTTTCCAAATTTGCTGACATATTGAGTGCAGCACTTTCACAGCATCATCTTTCAGGATTTGAAATAGCTCAGCTGGAATTCCATCACCTCCACTAGCTTTGATCGTAGTGATGCTTCCTAAGGCCCACTTGACTTCACATTCTAGGATGTCTGGCTCTAGGTGAGTGATCATACCATCATTATCATTTGGGTCATGAAGATCTTTTTTATATACCTCTTCTGTGTATTCTTGCCACCTCTTCTTAATATCTTCTGCTTCTGTTAGGTCTATACCATTTCTGTCATTTATTGTGATCATCTTTTCTTAAAATGTTCCCTTGGTATCTCTAATTTTCTTGAAGAGATCTCTAGTCTTATCCGTTCTATTGTTTTCCTCTATTTCTTTGTACTGATCACTGAGGAAGACTTTCTTATCTTTCCCTGTGATTCTTTGGAACTCTGCTCCACAACAGTGAGGCAAATTTAGAGAAATAATCCCTCAAACTGAAGTTTGTATATGCCTGAAGGAAATGCTACCTAAACAATTATAAGGCTATAGATAGACTGTTGACCTTAAATAGACTTTTTTAAATTTTCTAATCCCTTTGCATGCTCTTGCTTTTTTACATGGTCGCTTTCATCATTTTACTCTTCATGGAATGCACATTTTCAGAATGGCCCTGAAGTCTAACAGCAGGGGCATTTCTCTAAGGTGTATTATGTAACACACACCTGCATTTTCACAGCACAGCCATTTGGTTTCCTCTTCCATAGTTTCATCAAACTATTTTCTGTGCTAGTAACCATTGCTTGTTAGATATTACTGTTATCCTGAACTGTATGAGATTTTTTTTCAAGCAATAGATTAAAAAAAAAATTTTTTTTCTTACATGAATAGCTGTTACTATAGCTTGGTTGAACATCTCACAAAAAATCAGTTTACAGTATCTTTTAAGTCATAATAGAATTCCAAAATATGAAGCATATTATATATTAATTTTTCTATATTTACCTCTATTTGGAAATGAATCTTTGGATATTAACATAAAGGCGAACGTCAAGTCTCATTTGTGCTAGTGATAGAATGCTTTGGAAAACTGCGCGATCCTATGACCACTGTTACTGGTAAGTTCAAGGATGTCAGAAATGGTTTTGAAGTGAGCATTTATTTGCCCATTCTGTTTTCCAACGTATGAGACCTGAAGTTGAAGCTGAATTGCATGTTTTGGCTAATAAAACAGAATTCAAGCTCCCATTCATGTCTACTTTATATGGATGAAATTTCTGAGAAGCATACTAAATAAATGTGGGAAATGAGAAAACATGATTAGTATTATAGGTAGCAATCATTCATAAATTTTAACTACTATTAATCAAACTCATATGTAAATAAATTTAAATTGAATTCAATAGGCTTTTAAAAAGTTTTATCCCTTTAGAGTTAGTTGTTTGATTAACATTATAAAAATCGTCAGGGTAATTTGTAGTTGCTAAGACAGAAGACTAATTTATTATCTCCTCTCCACAGTGATTTAATAAAAACGCCTCAAACATTTGCTAAGCCTAAGTACAATCTGAAATTCTTATTCTTATATGTAGGTAATTTATTTTAACTTTGTTGTTTACTTTGAGTTTCTGAATTCCTTATATTCCTAATTTCTATGGCAAATTGCTTTTATAATTAGAACAAATCTACATACATTATATAAAAAATATTCTAATGCAATACAAAGTGTTCTGAATATTTAGAAATAAAAACAATTGCTCATGTAATTTGTTAAAGATGCTCTATAACTTAATAGCATATTCACTCACCCAACTTCACCCAAGTAATCATTAGACCACAGTTGATAATTGCATCAGATATGTAAAATCATATAAAACAAGAGGTAGCTTTATAAGGACATGGGGAATCTGAAGAGGGGAGGAGGAAATGAGCGGAGTGCTGGTTGTGAAGACTTATGTGGCAGAAATCAGGCTTAACTATGCATTTTTTTAACATAATCATAATTACTATTAAATGATAATTTAAAGACAAAACTAAGAGTTCTGAACTTTCAATTAATTTAAAATTTTTGACATTCTAATAGTAGGAGGAAAAGGCAAATTAAAGCATTAGTTCTCAAAACTTAGATAAATATATACTTTTTTAAATGTCCTCGTATCACCTATGTCCTTTCATAATCATTATTTTCTTCATCTACCAGCAGCATGGCTTAAGCAGAAACTGTATGAGATTATAAGCCAACTCAACTATGTTTTAACACTAACAAGTGAAGGATAACAGAATATGCCACCTCAAAATGTGCCGCTTTGGCATAGGGATCAGTTTGGGCAAACGTGACCTGGAAAACAGTAACTGCAAGGACACCCTGATGTCCTCTATTCTTCCTTAAAGCAGAGAGAAAACTCCCATGGGAAAGAAGCCCTCCCTCCAGGGGAAAAAGGACATTATTACCACTATAGATGGGAAGCTAAGGCCGAGAGAAAGATGTACAAACCATTTTTTGTTAAAATAACCCTTCTTTATTCTTCCCTATACAGGGTTTAGATACTTTTCCACAATTATCACTCTGTTCAACATAGTATGTAAGCACTAAGGCCTACTTTGGAGTCTTCATTTTCCTGTGAGGATTCTTATGTACATGTAACAATACTGAAAAAACTTGTATGCTTTCCTCCTGTCAATCTGTCTTATGTCAATTTAATTCTCAAGCCTAGCGGGAGGTCCTGGGAGATAAAGAAAGAGTTTTGCCTTTCTTACAAAAGCAAATTTTCTTGAGTTTGTCAAACATCTTTAACATCACTAGGCCTCATTTTTTTAATCAATGAAAGAAGTTAGAAGCCTGCATTTCCCAAATCACTGAAAATTTAGTGACTAACAACACAGTTTAGCTTACAGTTCTGTAGGTGCAAAGTCCAAAATAAATTTCAATGGACAAAAGTCATGATGGCAGCATGGATGTGTTCATTTCTGGAGGCTCCAGGAAAAAAACAATCTGTTTCCTTGTGTCTTCCAGCTTCTGGAAGCTGGCTGCAACCACTGGCCCATGGTTCCCTTGCTTCATCTTCAAGCCATCAAGGGAAGAGGCATTCTGCTTTTTTAAAGTCCTATGATTATTCTGGGTCCACCCAGATAATACAGAATCATCTCCCCACCTCAAGGCCTTTGACCTTAATCATTTTGCTATGTAAGGTAAAATGCTTACAATTTCTGGGGGTTGGGACTGGACATTATGAAAGAGCCACTATTCTGCCTACTACACAGTATTATTTCATGTGACTGCACTTTAGGAATGTTATTACTGATTTCTGAGAATAAAAAATTATGTGGTCAGATAACCTTATGAAATCCTATATTAAAGCTGCTGCTTTTGGAGAATCAAAGACACATATTCCTACTTCAAGAACTCTAAAAGCCTTCAAAGTATTTACAAATCTTTGTTTAATAATTATTTTATATATTTTCACACTTATTACCTGGGAAGGTTCTCTCATAACACTAGTTGTAATTGCATTTCAGCAAAAATAATCTGATATATTAACTCAATAATTATTAATATTCAAAATCATCTAAAGGATGTTAATAGCCCTCAAAAACAAAATAAAGGGCACAGCATGTGTACAATGACAGGTATGTGTCCACTGTGCATTATAGATTGGCAAGAAGATCATGGATACATCATACTGTTTGTTAGATTCGATTAACTCCTCACGTAGTTTGTTGAAGAAAGAGAATTTAAAGCAAGCAATGTTTTAGTCCCTGAGAGCCTCCTAGAGACTATACCTTAGTCTCTATTCTAAGCTCCAAGTTGTTTACTGAGTTTGTCTACCAAGATAGGAACCTGATAGTCAAGAGACTAGCCTAAACCTTACTCTCTCAAAAGCCTTTTCTATAAGCAAAACGTCTGACTCTTCTGGGATGTGAATCAGTCTCATCAGAAAAGCCATATCCTCATCTGTGGACCCACAGCTCAGCCTTCAGCTTTCCTACAGTAACAGAAGGCTAATTTCTCTGCAATTTTCAACAAGCGTTAAACAGAAAAGAGTTCCACTAAATATCTGCTTAATCAGAAATTCCAAAATGAGAGGAGCCATTCTTCCTATAGCAACACAAAGGTGAACATATCTATATCAAGCGCCTACATACCGAGGTACTTCTATTCATAACTATGGCACAGCCATACCCTTCACTGGCTAGGAACTAGAAATTAAACACCTGAGGAAATAGATTTTGTTAAGATTTAGAATTTAGACATTTCTAGTTTATTTATCACCAAATTAAAAGTATCGGTCATATCAAAGAAATAAAATACCCATCTATTGCAGCCAACAACTCAGGATTAAAAGAGAAAGAGAGAGTATTTATAATAAATATTCTGTAATCTTTAAACTACATCTGTCTTCTAGGCAAAAAAAAAAGGAAGTTATCTATTACAATGAACTTTCATTCATTTTCAATAAACTGATAGCAATGATCATTGCTGCTGCTGTTTCCAAGTTGCTTCAGTCGTGTCTGACCCTGTGCAACCCCATAGACAGCTGCCCACCAGGCTCCCCCGTCCCTGGGATTCTCCAGGCAAGAACACTGGAGTGGGTTGCCATTTCCTTCTCCAATGCATGAAAGCAAAAAGTGAAAGTGAAGTCATGACAGCAATGATCATTAGTTATGGTTAATAAATGATATTTTAATATGTCCAACATTGACTTTTTATTAATAGAAAAGTATATATCACTAAACTTAGAGTTTCATATTAATATAACACACACTCGGGAAATATCATTGCCTATGGGAGTTAAAATATTAATTATTTTTACTAATCATCCTAATAAGGAAAACAGAAGGAAAAAAATTGACTAATACATTTTTTCTTTTAGGTACTAATATACGGCTCTTGAAAATTCAAAGTAAAATATTATAACTTGTGCTAAAAAAAAAAAAATTCAGTCCTTACCCCTCAGAGGAGATTTAATCCTAGAATTTGAAATGTATCCAAATAGAAGTTTGAGAGTAAATAAAATGTGTACTTTCTCTTTTCTTTGAAAGATTTTTGTGCTGTTAAATTTCTTACTTCATTTTACAAGCTCCAGCTTTATTTAAACTCTTTTTAAAGCAATTACAAGTTGAGGAAGGGATTATAATTGAGTATTTCTGGATAAACTTCAAAATTATGGCTTTTCATTTCCTTAGAAGGAGGCTGAGACTTAACTGTTGCCACCTTTATAAAATAAACTTTTAATTTACTTTTACTCATCAATTTACTTGCGGGGATCATTATTTGACTGTTCTTTCAAGTGTACCACACTAAGGAAATCTATAGTCATTAAGCTCATGCTTTGGTCTTCAATAATGGATCTTGATTTTTCTCTCATTTAATCAGATTTACACAATTTTGCAGACTAATTGGGGTAAACTGCCTAATTAAAAGAACAATTATATTTTATAATTGACCAAACCTTTTATTGAAGCCACTATTCTATATAAGTCATTGTAGATTTACACATATGCAGCCATCTAAGTATGAAGTACAAATACTTTATCCATAATCAATTATAAATGTACAATGAATTGGACTGGGCAGGTAAATATTGTGAAAGAAAGTTTGGATTGATTGCATATTTAAAACCTTAATCACTATAGTTATATATTAAATTTTTCAACATGTATTCAGAACAGTAATAAACTATATGAATAACTAAAGTCAAAATAATACTGTTTCACATGAGTGAGTTTTAGTCACTCAGTCATGTCTGACTGGTTGTGACCCCATGGACACAGCCCACCAGGCTTCTCTGTCCATGGAATTCTCCAGGCAAGAATATTGGAGTGAGTAGCCTTTCCCTTTTCCAGGGGATATTCCTGACCCAGGGATTTCTGTACTGCAGGCAGATTCATTACCATTTGGGCTACCAGGGAAACCACTGTTCCACAGAGCAAATGATTATCCTACAAGATAGAAGAATTATGCAACTGTTCAGAAGCAGGCACATGAAGACACTTATTACCTGAAACTAGTCTAAATTAACGTCACAAGATAGTATTCACTCATTCATTTAACAAGCCACCCTATCAGAATCATCAGGTGACACACACATGTAAGTTTTACAGTACAAGCTGTGATTATCTAATATAATAACTGAGATATCATTAAGGCAACCACCAATAGAGAACAAGCTAAAAAGACCAATAGGCCATTACTTAGAATTTTGCGCCTGTATCTAAGTGAAGCTTACAATACCCTTCTACCTATTTACTTGACAGTTTCAGAAGGCCCAACCCTGATGGTTTCCTACATGGATAATTAATAGTCATAAAAATTTCTGTCTTGGTCTCTTTCTCCATGCATGTTCCTTTGTTTCTCTTTCTGTTTCTGCCTCTATGTCTGTCCCTCTCTGTCTCTCTCACACACACACATATAAACATACAGAGTCATTTAAATTCCTTAATAAATTCTATTTGAAATACTAATCAAGAATAAGAGATTCCAGATAACTACAAACTGCTCCTGCTGCTGCTGCTAAGTCGCTTCAGTCGTGTCCGACTCTGTGCGACCCCATAGACAGCAGCCCACCAGGCTCCCCCGTCCCTGGGATTCTCCAGGCAAGAACACTGGAGTGGGTTGCCATTTCCTTCTCCAAAGCATGAAAGTGAGAAGTGAAAGTGAAGTCGCTCAGTTGTGTCTGACTCTTAGCGACCCCATGGACTGCAGCCTACCAGGCTCTTCCCTCCATGGGATTTTCCAGGCAAGAGTACTGGAGTGGGGTGCCATTGCCTTCTCCGAACTACAAACTATCTTAGGGAAAAAGAAAAGTCCACAAAAATAATCCTGCTTATAGTAGGTAAATATTTAAGTGTAAGAAAATTATAATTTGATGGAAGTTGGGTCAGTTAATAAATACTTTATTCTTACTACCTCTTCAGATATGCTTATGGATGGTCTAATTCATTATGTGAAATAGAACTGGATTTCCATGGAGATACAATTTTTTCAAACAAGCATCAAAGATCCTTTTCATGTCTACATTGTAAAGATACACATTTTTTTTAGCATTTTTCTATGAGTAAAGATAATTGCTCTTATTTTTGTGTTTATTTGTGTTTTTTTTTGCAATTTTTTACATTATTGAACTATAACTGACATGTTAATTGGGTAACTGCAAGTGTACAGTATATTGATTTCATACACTTACATATTTCAAAACGATTACCACCATAGTGTTCGCTAACACCTCCACAAGTCATAATTACCATTTCTTTTTTGTGGTGAGAATATTTAAGATCTATTCTCTTAGCAGCTTTCAAATTTATAATAGAGTATTATTAACTCTAATTACCATGCTATACATTAGAGTTTGATTTCCTAAAGGAATTCAGGCCTAAAGGAAATCAACCCTAAACATTCACTGGACGGACTGATGGTGAAACTCCAATACTTTGGCCACCTGATGCAAAGAGCTGACTCACTGGAAAAGATCCTGATGTTGGGAAAGATTGAAGGCAAGAGAAGAGGGTGGCAGAGCATGAGATGCTTAGATAGTATCACCAACTAAATGGGCATGAATATGAGCAAACTCCAAGAGATAGCGAAGGACACAGAAGCCTGGCATCCTGCGGTCCACAGGATAGCAAAGAGACGGACACAACTTAGCAACTGAACAACAATAAATACTTCAGAACCCCATGATATAGTTGTCTTTTTACTAAGTTGTACCCTTTTATGGACAATTCTGTCATTTTCCACATCCCTGAGCCACTGGCAAAGAGGAAAAGCTTTCAACCTTTCACCACTGAGTATGATGTTAACTGTCAACTTGTCATAAATGGCCTTTATTTGTAGAGGTATGTTCACAGTATACTGAATTTGTTGGGCATTTTGTCACGATCAAATGTATTGTGTCAAATGCTGTTTTTTTTTTCAAATAAGAATAAAACTATAAATGGTTTTGATTAAAGTACTAATGATTAAAACTTAATCCTTTATCCTTCTTCATTTTATATAGTTTTGGGGTTTTAGTTATGATTGCAATGGTGGTTAATTTTTTACTTTTATACTCTAGAGCTGTGATATCCAACAGAATAGACACTAGCCACAGGTATCCATTTAAATATAAATTAAGTAAAATTAAATTTCATATTCTCAGTGTTTATAGTAACTTTCACTGCTCAAGTAACAGATATTATGGAACATTTGTATTACCTCATAGAGTTCTTTTGAGCAGAGATACTCTGTAATACCGCAAAGAGAGAAGAGATCACGAGGTTAAGGCAAGCAGCATCTAGTGTTTTAGCCAACATTCTGACCCAGGCCATCTCCAGAGACACTGCATTTCCTACTACAGCAGGTATTTGGCAAAGAGTGTGGCACTAGTGATAAAGAACCCACCTGCCAATGCAGGAGACTTAAGAGATGCGGGTTCAATCCCTGGGTCGGGAAGATCCCCTGGTGGAGGGCATGTCAACCCATTCCAGAATTCTTACCTGGAGAATTCCTTCAACAGAGGAGCCTGGCAGGGTCCATAGGGTTGCAGAGTTGGACACAACTGAAGTGATTTAGCACACATGCACACATTGCCAATTAGCCAAAGATATTCTAGTCAACAATACAATTTCATCAAAATTTATAAGTGTATAACAGTAACAAACAGTTATACAAAAATTGTATGTGGGTGAACTAATTAGATACAGAAAGCATTACAGAAATATTTTTAAAGAAAATCAAGAAACAGAAACATAGATTAATTGATACTTAGCTAACAAAGATGATAAAGATGATCAGTCCAGTTCAGTCACTCAGTTGTGCCTGACTCTTTGCTACCCAAGGACTGCAGCATGTCAGGCTTCCCTGTCCATCACCAACTTCCAGAGCTTGCTCAAACTCATGTCCATCTAGTCGGTGATACCATCCAACCATCTCATCCTCTGTCATCCCCTTCTCCTCCTGCCTTCAATCTTTCCCAGCATCAGGGTCTTTTCTAATGAGTCAGTTCTTTTCATCAGGTGGCCAAAGTATTGCAGTTTCAGCTTCAGCATCAGTCCTTCCAATGAATATTCAGGACTGATTTCCTTTAGGATGGACTGGTTGGATCTCCTTGCAGTCCAAGGGACTCGCAAGAGTCTTCTTCAACACTACAGTTCAAAAGCATCAATTCTTCTGTGATCAGACTTCTTTATACTCTAACTCTCACATCCATACACAATTACTGGAAAAACCATAGCTTTGACTAGATGGACCTTTGTTGGCAAAGTAATTTCTCTGCTTTTTAATATGCTGTCTAGGTTGGTCACAGCTTTTCTTCCAAGGAGCAAGCATCTTTTAATTCCATGGCTTCAGTCACCATTTGCAGTGATTTTGGAGCCTAAGAAAATAAATTCTGTCACCGTTTCCATTGTTTCCCATCTATTTGCCCTGAAGTGATGAGACCGGATAAAGATGATCATTTCATATAATCTCTTCTCAGTCTACTTTCAAAAATAATTTGGAATTAATTATACTGTAAATTCTAAATACTCAGTACCTTATCAGAACATTGGAACTTAACTCATCTGTGTTTTTTTAATTATAATTTAATTTTGTTGTTCACCAAGTGAAAAATAACTTTTGAAATATTATTGTCAAAGAAATGGGAATGTCTTAGTCAGTTTAGGCTGCTTTGGCATAAATACCTTAGATTCAGTGGCTTTATTTATTTCTCCTATTTCTGGAGGCTAGGAAGTTTAAGATCAAGGTGCTGGCCTCTTGGTTCCAGGTGAGAGTCCTTTTCCTGATCTACAGAGGGACATCTTCTTGCTGTATCTTCATATCTTCTTTTTAAAAAGGCACTAATCTCACTCATATTGCACACAGTGTATTTGACTAGACTAGAGGATTAATGGTATAATAAGCACAATGAAAGTATTATAAAGTCAGCCAAAAACAGCATAGACTTGTCAAAACACTAGCCAGTAAAATGGGTTCCTCGATCAGTATAAAGTTTGAGAGGAGTTTTCCAAGCAGGGATAATCATCTGCAAAACAACTTTAGCCATAGAATATGCAATAGCCCAACTGCAGTAGTGTAAAGCTTCAGAGCCGCATGAAAACATGAAGACCGTGACTAAAACAGATCTATACACAGGAGACGGAGGGAACTGTACGAAACCCATTTTTGACAGAGCTTGAATGGTCCACTGAGCAGTTTAAAAGATCTGGGGCAATACGAACATATTTCCTGGTTTCTGCTTCATGCAAGTGGGACAAATGAGGTAGGCACTTTTTGTGGCCTTATTTCCCTGCTAATACTGATTGATGAAAAGGCAATCATTTTGACAGTAGACCAATGGTCAACACATGTGCAAAGGTGATAAGCAGGAATTTTAGAGTCTCCAGTAAAACTGGGTCATTATTTGGTCCAAAACATGATTTCACTTTTAATAAAATCAACAACTGTTGAATTTCCAACTTCATTTCCCTTCTCTGAGGTTCACTGTTGGGCTTTGCTATTTTCTAAATTATCATTTAAATATTATTTGAAATATCCCTTTGTTTCATGATGGAGGTTTGCCTGCTGTTAGTCCCTTTACAGTAAATATTCCTTGTTGAAATATCAGGAAGATGATTTCCCCAAGCTTCCAAAGAGTCCAATTTAGACCCCAGAATCTTGATAATAGCAAAAGAGCAGGCAAAAACATACTGCATCCAGTAATTCCTGCACATTGGGACCATTTAAAATTTTATTTCCACTGAAAGTAGGAAGTCATGTTGCTTCCATAGCATTTCAAAATCATGAACTACTGTGAAAGCATATTTATTTATACCATCAGTATAAATAACGGCAATTCTGTCCCTGGCTAAAGTACAAACCCATGTCAGGGAGTAAAATTTAGCCAAAATATCCATAAGTAATGACGCTGCCTCAGTGACATCAAAAGAAGTTGGAATCACATACCTAACAAAGTATTTTCCATTGTCATCTTTTAAATAAGAACCATCAAGGAACCATAAGGAGAAGCAAGTGTTAACCAATGGAATTTCCTATAGATCAACAACTGGAGGTAGTCTGTCAGTGTTAAGTAGTCCAGAGGGACTTCATTGTTGATGGAAGAGGTAAGAGTATCCAGATTAAGATTATTATAATGTAAAAGTTATTCGAGGGCCAGTGAATAAAAGGACTTATGAGGTGAGACAGCTGTCTGAGAAATGTTGAGTGTGATAAGAATTCAGGGGAGCTTCTAATCCATGAGGTACAAAAGTAGTTAAAGGGAATCCAGCAATGATTCTTTTTAGGGTAGGGGTGGTGGTAAGTGTCTTTAACTGTAAGGGCAATGGCCATAACGGCTTTAAGGCAAGGGGCACAGACCCATGCTACCCCAGGTGGCACTAGTGGTAAAGAACCTACCTGCCAATGCAGGAAACATAAGAGATGGGGGTTCAATCCCTGGGTCGGGAAGATCCCTGGAGGAGGGCATGGCAACCTACTCCAGTACTCTTGCTTGGAGAATACCTATAGACAGAGAAACTTGGGGGGCTACAGTCCATGGGGTCACACAGAGGAGGACATGACTGAAGAGACTTAGCATGCACACACACACGGGGTTCAATTGCTGGCCTTAATATCCTGTGGTTCAATGGAGGTGTGCTATTTTTGAGTTAGTACCCAAAGGGCACTCCCTTCCTTTTTATATACAAAAAGGGAAAAGGGAATCTTACAATTGGAGTACCCAAGGGCAAGTGAATTCATCAAATGCTCCTTTAAGGCTTCAAAGGCTGTGTTGTCTTATTAGGTTGGAGTTCTTATTTTTGAGTAAAACAGAGTGTTAGGTAGGTAGAATAGGGAAAAGGAGTCCAAAATGGCGGTGGCTAAAAGACAAGGAAGGTCCGAGGACCAGAGTGAAGACTTCAGGCAGAACAAACAGAACAAACAGCACTCCTGGCTAAGCCTAATTTGCATAGGGCAGGCCCAGGTGGAGGAAAAAACATATAAAAGGAGGAGCCAAAGCACTTTCTCTCGCGTGCATGCACTTTCTCTCTCTCTCTCTCTCTTTCTCTCTCTCTCTCTCTCTCTCTCTCTCCTGCTATCTTCTAAATAAAATAGAGCTGTAACACTGATTTGCCTAAGAGCTATAACACAATTTGTCCAAGACCTGAGAGCTGTGACGCGCCGAGGGCTTTAATGTCCGTCGCTCCAAATCTTTGTTGTGACGAGACAAAGAACCAAGGAACATACACTCGCGTGACAAGAGGAATGGTATAAGAGAGAAATTTAGAATCCAATTTTGACAATAACTAG
The DNA here is from genome assembly GCF_032452875.1 of Bos javanicus. Classification (NCBI taxonomy): domain Eukaryota; kingdom Metazoa; phylum Chordata; class Mammalia; order Artiodactyla; family Bovidae; genus Bos; species Bos javanicus. The sequence continues at coordinate 27,194,703 of NC_083873.1, read as the reverse complement.
TCCCAGAAAACCTTGCAAATTGGTACTTAGTTTTAGGAAGTTTAGGACACCATGAAGTCTACCTGAATCTAGGTGTAGCCCTTGTTCTGATCAGATGCCCTAAATATCAAACCTGGGTTTGGGGGAAAAGTGATTTTTATTTGGCCACCTTATTCCCTTTGAAGCAATAAGCTTTAACAAGTGGAGGCTGTCTTCCTGTGAGGAGGTGAGGAGAGTAAAAAAGCAACTATCTATATATCCCAACAAAGTAGAACCTCTAGGGGACTTTATAGCATCCAGATAAGCCTTCGGGATTTGTGAGAAATAAGAAACACTCTCAGTAGAACCCTGAGGCATTGCTGTCAAGGTGGATTGTTTTATTCCCAAATGAAGGCAAAAAGGTATTGGCTAGTTTTATCAATTAGAATACTGAAGAATTCACCACACAAAGGAATTACAGTAAAACATTGATTTCCAGTGGTGAAATCCAGCAGGACACTTTTGGGGCTCCTGGGCACAGAAGACTTTCTATTTATTCCCTGCTTCTTGACTCCAGCCTCCAGGACCTTCCCTGAGTTCCAAAAGGGCAGATTCCAACAGTTTCCCTTCCAATCTGGGAAGGGAAGGGAGGCAAAGACAAAGGCGGGGCAGTGAGGAAACAGCAGTGCAATCTTAGGGCTAACACCATTTGGAGAGTTTTGCCCCTAAGAAAATGGCAGCCAACTCTATAGGGACAAAGGATTCCTGTTTCCAGAATCTATGGTAGTATCATCAGAAAGAGGACGAATAAAGGGTCATTTAACTCACCTAGTTTGTTACTTTGACTACTGTTAAATTCTAGAATTGTCTCTCCCTTTTGAGAGAAGGAAATTCTAGCATGATACTTCTCAAAAGAAGTTGGAGGATCATAAATGGGTAGGGGCAGAGGAACTAATGAGCATCATAAATGGAGCAGAAGATCTAAAGATAACAGAGTGGGTATCTCCCAGAGGGTCTAAACAAAAGGGAACAGGTACAGAGACAGGACCCTCTTGAGGTTCACTAGAAATCCCCACTATCAAGCTGTCTTAGGACTAAAAGACACTGGTTGTGTTATAGTAGTGAGGTTGGGCCCTGGAAGTGTGGTTCAGTGTAGACTAGAACTGGAAAATTCATCCCCATGTGGAGAAATGTTTCCCAAGTTGATTAAGAGGGAGGATTGGAAAGAGTCCCTGTGGTTCCTCTGAGTCCCATCATCAAGACCTGGGAGGAGGTTGGAAAGGTTGGTTAGAGGTCTGAAGGCACCTGAAGTACTTAAATTTGTAACAATGTCTTTTCCAATGTCCTGGCTCTTTGCAATTATAGCAGAAACCAGGAATGTTTTGTTTTTGTTTTGGAGCCTTTGTTTGCTGCATTTGAAGATTAAGAGTTTTGGCACTCTTGGGTTTACGGCGCAAGGGTGCCGGTTTGCCAGATTAACAAAATCTGGAGTTAACATAGTTTCCCGTTCCATCTTGTTTCTTTGGTATTAGAAGGAAAAGATCCTGATTCAGTCAATTAATAAACATAGGTTGAAAAGCTACCAGAGATAAACGAACATATGAAGGAAGACTAGAATTTTCTTTAAAAATAATCTGGGTTTGATTATAATAATCAGGAACAGGTTGATCAGATTTTTGTGTACAAGCCTGAATTTTGCTCTAATCAGCAGGCTTTGTAAAGCCTTAGGAATTGCTCAATGAAGTTGTCTAATGACCGACTTAGCCTGATCATATTGGTAAGTTAGTGGGCTGCTTCTCCTGGTTGTAATTCTGGAGACTTTTCAGGATTTTCCCAGTTATCAGTTTTTATCCAATGCTGAGCCTGAATTTTGCCAAAAAGCATATGAATGAACTGACATAAGTTAGAGAGTTGAGGGTGAAGAGTTTAAATGACTATATTAAATTCCTTAGCAAGTCTGTGAGGATCTTCAGTTACTTTGGGAAAATCTTTGACTATGGCTCACTAAAGTTCAGCTTTAGTCCAGGGAGTATAAGAAATTAAGGGCTTATCTTCTGGATTCTCAAAAAGCTTAAAGGGATGGGTTCTGACGAGTTTAGAGAAGGAAGTGGGGAGAGTTTAAGAAAAAAATGGAAGATCGGTGAGAGATTAGCCTCACAACTGAGAGATTGAACAACAACAAAGTTTAGACTCCTGATAACACTGGCTAGCTTCAAAATACCTATCAAAATAAGCATGCCATTCAGTTCTGCAATTTTTGAGCTATTATAGTCCAACACAGCTTTAAGAAAATTAAGGTTCGGGAAATCAAACATTCCCCATTAGGACCACTGATATTTGGTCAGTTCAGTCCATTCAGTTAGAAGAGCACATGAGAAAAGAGCTAGGTTTTAAAACACAGATTCAGCCAAAGTCCCTGAAAGGTAAAGGGATGTACCGTCAAAATACTTCAATAACCCAGATCCCATTTGTCAGAGGTTTTTTCCTCTAATGTAAACAATTTTCAAACAGCTTATAGCACAAATGGCTCAATTCAAACAGCTTGCAAACTAATCCCCACAGTCCTGACGGTTCACTTGGTCCCAGAGGAGCCAGGCTGCAGGCTTTTTTAGCCAGTCTCCAGAGGACAGGCCCTTCCAAAGCAATAGACCAAAATTAAATTGGCCTTCAACAAAATTAGGGCTTCCCTAATGGCTCAGACAGTAAAGAATCTGCCAGCAATACGGGAGACCCAGGTTCAGTCCCTGGGTCAGGAAGAATCCCTGGAGAAGGGAATGGGAACCCACTCCAGTATTGTTGCCTGGAGAATTCCATGGACAGAGAAGCCTGGCAGGCTACAGTCCATGGGGTCACAAGGAGTCGGACACGACTGAGCGACTAACACTTTCACTTTCTTTCACTAACAAAATTTAAATTTATTATTTCTCAGAAAAGAATGTTTTTGATATATTACGGGAGGGGGGGAGCTCATATCAAAACATAGTATTTGTAACTGAGTAAAAGATACAGTCTAAATGATAAATTGATTGTAGGTACAATTATTCCTGGGCTTCTCAGGTGGCTCTAATGGTAAAGAATCCGTCTGCCAGTGCAGGAGACATAAAAGATGTGGGTTTGATCCCTGGGTTGTGAAGAGCCCCTGAAAGAGGGCATGGCAACCCACTCCAGTATTCTTACCTGGACAATCCCATGGACAGAGAAGCCTGGTGGGCTACAGTCCATGGGGTCACAGAGTCAGACACGACTGAAGCAACTTAGCATGCACTCACAATTACTCCTTTAACTTTTTATTCACTGAATGTATACAAATGTGAGTAAAAACCCTAAAAATATATATGAATATAAAATTTAGGTTACCTGGATCACTAGCAAGCTCTGCATTAGCATGAAGATAAATGAGGTCAGTGCTATGTGAACTGCTGTCATAAAGAAAAGAAAGTCCATGAAGTGACTTTTTTTTTTTTAAATCAAAAATGTGACAATCTCCTGATGTTTTTGAGATTCTATATGCTTATCAATGAAACAGCCATGGGGATATATTTTTTGCATAAATATACAATTATTGACAGTACTAATGAAAATTCTCCTATTACTGTAATGCTTTTTAGGCGCTCATCATTTCCGAACTTATAAATAAATATAGATTTGAGGACTGAGGCTGTCATGGCTTCTTGCCAAGGCTACAAACTGACTTACATGGAATTTCTCGCTAGAAGAGATTCGCTGTATCCTAAATGCCAGTTTCACAGTGGCCAGCTACCAGTCTTATTATCCTATTATTAGCTACAAAAACTTCTAAAGTAACCATAGAAAGAAGTCTATTTAGGGTCACTCAGAATAAACTGAAGCAATAGTAACTGTGTATTGTTGGTCACTTGGAGGTCCTTTACAATGTTGGCGTAAAGTGCAGAATTACTCTAGTCATAATGCAAATATTAACAAAGATTAAGTTGCCAGAACTTTTTTTTGAAAATAGCATTGAGCCTTCATTATCGAAATTTGGGGAATGTGTTGCTTAAGCATAATAAACAGGCCAATTCAAAAAAATGGGCAAAAATTTTGCTTAAGAAGTATTTTTGCTTATCTAAGAGTTATTGCTATTTTCATGTGAAGTAACTAATAAAGAAACATTCGAGGAGGATCACTGGCTCTTAGAACCAACTTCTTATCTTTAGGGTAAAGGAAGAACTATCCCCAGAGCTATAAGCCATTTAGGGCTACAGTTAAGTCCCGTACATATGAACCTTCAAGTTGGAACCTTTAAAGAGGCAAACATGCGCTCGCACATCCAATCACGTTTGTTCCTGTGCCTGACGCACATTGTCACGTACGTGCATCCTCTACAAGTGGTTGTGCTTTTGTGCACAGGCTGGAGCTAAAACTGCAGGAGGATGACTTCACTGAACTCCTCAGTGTGTAAGGAGCCTACTGCTGAAGAGCTAATTGGAATTGGAGGCCCAGAGAAAGGACAAAGAGAAAGAGGAGGAAGTAACTGAAGAACCCAAGAGATTTCATGACAGAGGATATGGCACGGGGATTTTCTTTATTTGAGGAGGCACTGAGGTAGTTTCTGCGACACAGGACCTGAATGTAGAACAGTACACGAAGGTTGCAGTGGCCATTCAGAACGCAAGCCAGTGCTATGGGGTAATCTGTGACAAGAAAAAAAGAGCTACTACCTAGACATCGATGGATCATTTTTTCAAGAGGGTAGGTAGAATTAAATTCACTAGAACCTGTGCCATCAACGTCAGGCATGACTGAAATTGCAGCTTGCCCTCCATCTTCTATTGCTTACAATCCTTCAGCTCTACCATCTCCCACCTCCTCTCCCTCCTCCAGTCAGTAACTTTTCTTAACAACCCCTGTATGCCAGCTGTTGCACTGTACTACTATACTTTTCAAGGTTCTGTACTGTAAGATTTAAAATGTCTTTATTTCTTGTGTTTTTTTTTAATGTATTATTTGTGTGAAAAGTAATATAAACCTATTACAGCATAGTTCTATATAGCCAATTGTATTAGTTGGGTACTTGGGCTAAATTTGTTGCACTTAATGAACTAATTGGACTTACAAACACGCTCTCAGAGTGGAACTCATTCGCATGCAGGGAACTTGTATTTGGTTGGGGGGAAAGAAATAAAATGATGTATGCTAGCCAGAGGGATTAAAGGAACAAAACCTCAAACACAGTCTCTTAATATCATGAAAAATATCTGCTCTCACATCTTCTATTTAATATTTTACTGGAAGTTCTACTTAGTGCAATGAGCCCAGAAAAAGGAATAGGCAGTCTCCATAATGGAAATGAAAAGTAAAACTCTCTGAACTCACAGAAGGTATTATCATGTACATAGAAAATTTTGTGATATTTATAATAAGAAAAGCTACTGGAACTAACAAATGAGTTTTGCAGAATTGCAGGATACAAGGTTAATATACAAAAATCAATCACTTTTCTAAATGTAAGAAATAAACAATCAGAAATGAATGTGTGTAAAATACCATTTACAAAAGCATCAAAAATATGAAATACTTAAGGAGACTTATGACAAAAGATGTGCAATACCTGTAGACTAAGATGTGTTGTAAAACGCTGAGTGGAATGAAAGAAAACCTAAATAGGATCGAAGCATATAATTTTCTGATTGAATGACTCAATATTATTAAGGTGGCAATTCTCAAATAGAACTTCAGATTCAATACAATCTCAAACAAAAAAAACAGTTTTCTAAAAATAAAAATTGAGAAATTTATTTTAAAATTTACATGGGATGCAAAGTGTTTGCCATAGCTAAAATAGCTTTATAAAAGGAAAAATTTGGAGAAAAATTTGGAAAAATTTCAATTCACAACTTACTATAAAGTTTCATGAATTAGAACACTGTAGCATAACAGGGGCGTCCGAGGTGTTGCAGTGGTAAAGAACTCACCTCCCAATGCAGGAGATGCAAGAGACCTGAGTTTGATTCCTGGGTTCGGAGGATTCCCTGGAGTAGAAATGACAACCCACTCCAATATTCTTGCCTGGAAAATTCCATGGGCAAAGGAGTCTGGGGGCTTCAGTCCATGGGGTCACAAAGAGTCAGACACAACTGACCACAGCATGGCACAGCACTGGCTACATGTGGTCAAATAGGTCAAAACAGAAAAAATAGCTGCAGTAAGCATAGAAATGGACTCACAGCTATTTTATCAAAGGTGAAAAGGCAGCTTGATAGAGAAAGGACAATCTTTTGACACACAGTGCTAGACGTTCATACACAATAAAACTTCAGTTTAAAGCTCACAGCATACAAATAAGTCAAAACATATCCTACACAAATGTAAAACCTAAAACTAAAGAACTTTTAAAAGAAAACATAAGAAAATGTTTTTGTGTCCATGAGGTAGGTTTTTTTAGATATGACATCAAAAGTATAATGGGTAAAAGAAATACAAATTACACTTCAACATAAGAACTTCTTCAACAGCATTATTATGAAATCAAAAAGATAAACCACAGATTCTAAAAAAGTCACAAAACATATATGATAAAGTATGTGCATCCAAACTATATAGGAAATTCTCAAAACTCAATAATAGAAGCATCTTTTTCCCTGTGAAGCTGAGACTCTCCTTTCTCAATTGCTGACCTTAAAGCAGGCAGACAGAACCAGTTAGAAGGAGCCAACCATAACACAGAGACAACTAGGAAGTCCTTGTGCTGCCAGTAGGCTGAGATTCCTCTATCCGTCTAAGAGAAATAGGATATAGTCAGTTGCTTGTTGTTTAGTCACTAAGTCATATCTGAATCTTTGGACCCCTGCCAGGTCCATGGAATTTTCCAGGCAAGGATACAGGAGTGGGTTGCCATTTCCTTCTCCAGGGGATCCTCCTGACCCAGGGATTGAACCGACATCTCCTTCATTGGCAGGCAAATTACCAGTGAGCCACCAAGGAAGGGATAGCCAGTAAGCATCATCAAAGTGCTCCACTAATGCTAAGTGACCAGGAGACGTGCCCTTTCTCACCACCAGACCCGAGATTCACCTCACCCAGGGAAAAATACCAACATAGCTGGGGCAGCACTGGCAAGAGGGACCGAGCCACTACAAGCAGTCCAGCAAAGCTTTTTTTGACCCTCGGAGTCTGAGAGTCTCCTTTCAAGCACACCTGAAAATACCAATGTGGTTAAAGGGCCTTGGTAGAGAAGATCCTGTCACAAGGATCCAGACTTGGAAGTGTTATAGATCTCTCACAGACAGGACAGCTCTGACCCATCAAGAAAGCCTCTTTATTTCCACGTGTCTGAGACCTTGCTACCCCTGAGAGAAAACTGTGATCCAACGTACCAAACACTGTCTGCCTCTTCAGGCACCTTACAAGGGTCCAGTAGGAGCACCATTGGTGCCAGATAAACAGAAATATCACTGTAACCAGCAAACCTCTAAAAATTAAACTGTCTTTACAACTATAACTCTCAAAAGTAGGTCAAACCTGTGGGCTAAATCTAAATAATGTGACTGCCTGCTAGAATAAAATATTTAAGCAGAACTCAGACAAAATAGAAAATGTAACAGTAAACAAAATATCTAGGATATATATATATATATACACACACACATATATATATCACCTGTCCTACCAGATACCAAAATAATCAGTCTTAAAGAGAAAAGACTGATCCCAAACTGAAAAGGATTAGATGCTGGAATTACTTAACAAGAATTTTAAAGGAATCGTCATAAATATTACTCAACAATCAATTATAAATCCTCTTTAAATAAATAAAAGTAGAAAAATCTCTGCAAATAACTTATTTAAAAGTAGCAAATGGAAATTACAGAACTGAAAAATTCAGGAACAAAACATTTACTGAATGGACTCAATAGTAGAGTGGAGATGACACAGTAAAGAATCAATGAAACTGAGAACAAATCAGTAGAATTAATCCAATTCAAGCAACAGAGAAAATATATCAAAAAACATTAACAGAGCTTACTGGGCCTAAGGAGGCTAAGGCACAATATGAAATGATCCAATATTCATATCATCTGAGTTCCAGAAGGAGAAAAGAAAAAAATGGTGCTAAAAATATATTCAAAGATAATGACTGAAACTTGTTGATGAAAGACACACACCTGAATATTTAGGAAGCTGAACACTACAAAAGTGATGAATTCAAAGAAATCATGCCAAGACAAACTTCTGAAAACTAAAGAAAAAGAAAAACATCTTGAAAGCAGTAGAAAGAAATAACATCTACAGGGGAACACCAATTTAGATGACAGCAGATTTCTGATATGAAAACCATGGCAGCCAGAAAGAAGTGGCATCATGTTTTCAAGGCCTGAAAGAAAAGAACTGTCAACATGAATTTATACCTAGGAGAACTTCGTTGAGGAATGAAAGGTAAATAATGACATTTTCAGATATAGGAAAACTAAAAGAATTTGTTGCCGGCCAACTTACCCTTAAGCATCAAGTAAAGGAAGTTCTGCAATAAAAGAGCTTGGAGCATCAGCAAGGAAAGAAAAGCCACAGTAAAAGCAGAAATATGGATACATACAATAGAATTCCTTTTCCTCATGAGTTTCCTAAATTACATATCATAGTTAAAACAAAAATTAAATGAGAGAGTATATATATCATGCACCTGTCTTATGTATGGCACTTATCAATGTGGTCATTCAGTTAATACTGTTTTCTCTTTGCTAGTAAAACATAAGCCTCTAAAGAACTAAGTTCATAATTCATTATCCATCATAATATCATGGTATCTTTCAGAATAATTAGGACTTATTATTATTCAATAAAATTTTACTAAGTGAATAAATAAAATGAAGAATAAAATATTTATCATCACCCTCTCTTCCTCTAAATACTAGGTAAATAATTCAAATATTAAAGTGATTATTATGAAAAGCATTAAGAAAAAGTAATAACTTGCTGAGAAATACTATGATCTATAATTAAATACCTAATTAACTAGTCACATTATTTTTCACCAAAATATTTCTTTGTGTTATGCTACTTTTAAGACAGCATTCAACAATATTTCACGGATTTTTTAAGACAGCATTCAATAATGTTTCATGGCTTTATAACTTCTTGGGAACTGAAGAAGTACGAAGAAGAATTTATACTTTAAAAAATAAGGACCTTCATTGTCTATCATATAGGAACCCTCCTTCCACGCGCACGTGTGCTAATTCACTTCAGTCGTGTCCAACTCTTTTGTGACACTATGGACTGTAGCATGCCAGCATCCTCTGACCAGGGGATTCTCCAGGCAAGAATACTGGACTGAGTTGCTGTGCCCTCCTCCAGGGGATCTTCCCCACCCAGAGATCGAACCCGAGTCTCTTAGGTCTCCTAAGTTAGCAGGCAGGTTCTTTACCATCAGCACCAACTACAGCCAAGTTCAATAATATGGTTAACATTAAGAATTAATGTGAGTAACACTGCTTACTATAAAAGTCCTATGGCCTTATTTTTAACTTATGGTGTTTCTCATGGAGGTTAGAGGCCCAAGTTTCCATTCTTATATCTGGAAATGATTGGAGATGTTTTCTAGAACAATCACTGTAGCCCTAGAATGTCATAAGTTTCTACTTCATACTTCAGACTCCACACTAGGCCCCAACTTCTATTGCTATATTTCTAACCTCCTCACATTGAAGAATATGAAATGCGGGAGGTATTCATTTTCTAAAAGAATCTCTTTAGGATCTTAAAAATTACATATTAGGACATTTCCTGACAATAATCAATGTGGAATGAATTCCTGATAGTGGTGTGCATCAGTAAATTTATAAGAATACCCAAGCCTAAATGGGTTTCCCTGGTAGCTCAGCTGGTAAAGAATCCACCTGCAATGTAGAAGACCTGGGTTGGGATGATCCCCTGGAAAAGGGCATGGCAACCCTTCTGGAGAATACCCTCCGGTATTCTTGCCTGGAAAATCCCCATGGAGAGAGAAGCCTGGCGAGCTGCCATCCATGGGATTGCAAAGAGTCAGACACAACTGAGTGACTAAGCACACACACTAGCCTAAACACAAATGAATTTCATAGTCCCATTCACCTTTAAGCAGTTTAATCATGGTTGTGATACAAAGAAAAGATGTTCCTAAGGTCTGCTCTCTAGAGTCAGGAAATCAAATGTATGGTATCACAAAGTGTAATATGATGTAAAAGGAATGTGTGCAGGAAATAATTCAGGACCATGTTCACCAGAAGTCTGATAAATTTGATAAAAATATTCCAATACAGGAAAAATACCACAAATGCAAATGAAAGACTTACATTATTTCAAGAAATCTTATTTAGCACAGATATGACATCCATCCGAGCATTCTGGTTAACTTATGAAAGGCTCATTACCACTATGATGAAAATAAACTATCCTAATGGACAATGGGTCCTGAATAAGTATTTTAGAGACCAAGAAAAACATAAGCCAGCACTCACTGACTATATTTTTTTAAAAAAACCTCATTGTCATTATAATAAGGAAACAAAGGCATCATTCACCAACCTAACAAGTATTAATTAAAAGTTTGATGATATCCACTGCAGGCAAGCAGGCAGGGGTGTGGTGGGAAAAGTTCACACCATTGGTAAGAATATAAATTGGAGCACCATTTCTGAAAAGTAATTTGGCAATATTGTTTTGAAAATTGAAATGGACATCCCTTTTGATCCAGAAAACTCACAACTTGGAATTTACCTTACGGACATGACTATCAAGGTTTTCCAGGACACTATTATAAAGTTATCTTTTGCAAAATTGTAACAGCAAAAGTACTGGGAACAGCTAAAGTGTCCAACAATAACAGCAGAAACAAAGACAACAGCTAACACTTGCTACCCAGCCTACCTGGCACTTAATATGTATAATTTTATCTAAACTGTAAAGATGGAAGACATAAGCATGAGGAGTTCTCCCTCAAGTTTCCTTAGATAGAACACAGCAGAGGTAGGACATAAACCTGTACCGACTACAGAGTGCCCACCCGTAGGGAATATCACACAGTTAAGAATAGAAGATAATACTTATGGCTGATTTGCATTGTTGTATGGCAGAAACTAATACAATAGTATAAAGCAATTATCGTCTAATTAAAAATATTTTTTAAAAGAAGAAAAAAAAGAATAGAGGTAGTTATACATGTGTTATGGAGTAGGAAATAATGGCCCACTCCACTATTATTGCCTGGAAAATCCCTTGGACAGGAATCTTGTGGGCTACAGTCCTTGGGGTCACAAAAAGTCAGACACAACTGAGTATACCATTGCATACATGTGTTGATATGAAAAAAAAAAAAATCTCCAAAAGGAAAAAGAAGGTGTAAACTAGATGACAATATGCTTTCATGTGTGTTAGTGTATGTGTGTATAATTAGTTTGGATTTTATTTTCTAGAGAAAAAAATTACAAAATAATTTAATAATTACCTAGTTAACTTTGGATTATGTATGTATATTGTTTTTATTTGAGCTTCCCAGGTGGCTCAGTGGTAAAAAGTTTGCCTGCCGAGCAAAAGATGTGGGTTCAATCCATGGGTCAGGAAAATCCCTGGAGAAGGAAATGGCAATCCACTCCAGTATTCTTGCCTCAGAAGCCCCATGGACAGAGAAGCCTGATGGGATACAGGCTATGGGGTTGCAAAGAGTTGCACATGACTTAGCAACAATAACACGTTTTTATTTAGAAACATCAATAGCCCCTGTATAGGCAAGAAAATTACCATCTGTTTTTATTAACCTCTTTGTAGTTTTATACATTTAAAACACAAAAATGACATATTTTAAGTAATAACAGCAATGCTATCAATAATAATCTATGAATCGGTAATTTTAACCTAACAATCACTAAATTATTCCTTTCATATGCTAATTTAATCATTTATATATTTACTAAGCTCTTAACAACCATATAAACAATTTCCTAGGTGAAGAGTTGGCAAAACATTTTCTGAAAAAGCTAGATAGAAAATGTGTTAGGCTTTGTGGATCATAAGATCTTGGTCACAACTTCTCAACTCTTCCACTGTATAATAGATAATATATATAAAAATTCGGAGAAGGCAATGGCAACCCACTCCAGTACTCTTGCATGGAAAATCCCATGGACGGAGGAGCCTGGTAGGCTGCAGTCCATGTGGTCGCTAAGAGTCGGACACGACTGAGCGACTTCCTTTTCGCTTTCACTTTCATGCAGTGGAGAAGGAAATGGCAACCCACTCCAGTGTTCTTGCCTGGAGAATCCCAGGGACGGGGGAGCCTGGTAGGCTGCCGTCTTTGGGGTCGCACAGAGTCAGACATGACTGAAGTGACTTAGCGGCAGCAGCAGCATATAAAAATTACTGTAGCTGTACTTCAACAAAAATGTATTTACAAAAATAGGAATCAAATCAGTTTGGTATATAGATTATAGTTTGCCAACTCCTGTTTTAGGTGATTATTTTTAATCTGTCTAGGTGTTCTTAGCCTAAATATATATATATATATATGTATAGTTATAATAAATACATATCCATATAATTTATATATGCCTATTGATAGCACACATACACACGTCACTTTAAAAGAACCAACTAAGAGGTTATGCCTGACTTAAGTATAAGATAGAGATGCAATACCATGGAATTATGTAAAAATTAATACTATTAATGATTATATACTTAACTGATAACAAGTAAGTTACTAAAGTGAATAATGTAGAGGAGAAAACATGACACAGCATTATTCTCAGATTTTGCATAAAGAAAGCAATGGTGAACTAAAGAGAAAACTAATTGTAATCTGGATAAAATACATCAAGAAAACAGGTCATTCCTATTTTAGGAAAAGCAAATGACATCACATATCAAAACTAGGTGATGAATTCTTCACTACACAATTATATTGATGTGCATCTGGAATACTCATTTTAGTTGCACATATCAGTACCAGAAACACACAGGATAACTTGCAAGCTGTTCAAGAAACAGCATTAAAAATAGTTCAAAGACAGAAGTGATTTTAGTCAAAGAAATAATATATATGCAACTAAGAAACAACTGTAAGACAATAAGAAACTTAAAAAAGAGAGCACAGGTCCATTTACCAAATTTTTTTAAAAAATTTAAATGAAATATAACATTTATATTTTAAAAATCAAGTTCCATTAACAAATCCTGTAATTTAAAATTAGACCATAAAAAATACAATTGAATACATAAGAGAAAGGGTATAACCATGGGAGCAAAACAAGAGTATCTTTTGCTCCATGTTCTCTAACACTAATCAGTTTACGTAATAATGAAGACCTGAGTTACACAGCATCTTCCCCAAGGGAGTCAGTCCATAAGTTGACTTGTTCCATTTTTGAATCATGAGACTAGAAAGTTTTAGCAGCTTGGAAAATTTCATAGTTCTAAATAAATGGTACACTTTCGGATAACCTGATTCTTCCACAGATCATCACACTTGAAGATGAAAAATGATGTGAAATAAGAGATATGGGAATAAAATTCTGAACAATGGACCTTTTATTTCCTTGAAGCACATGTTGTACCCTAGTCTGCCATGGTTCACTGCAGCCAAATTGGTTTTCTCTTCTGGTATCCATATCCAAATCAGGGTTCTCTCAGAAGGCAAAAACTAACCTCATTATTCCCATGAATGTCATCAGTCAGGATATGAGTAGCTAATCCACGTTGCTTTCTCAAAGAATGTACCTTAAGATTTCCAGAATATTATTTGTTCCAAATAGTCAGAAAAGCTTTAAAACATTCTTTTAGCTAGGTGATATAGACCTGACCTTAATAAATCCCTAAACACACTGTTCCTCTGATTTAAAAAATCTGAGAAATACCTGAGTAGCTTGAGATAATTTTTGTGGTCAAATGTTTCAATTCAAACAGTGAATTGTATAAAAGGAAATATATTAAGATATATTCCTTTAGTGAGTTAATTAAATTGAGTAAAACTTCAGAAGAAATAGCAATTAGAAAGGGCAATAGAAAATAATAATCATTCTGATAATTAACCCCGCATTGGCAGGTGGATTCCTTACCATCGCACCCTCTGAGAAGCCCTAAAAAATATATAAAATTTTAAAATTACCATATTGACACTTGGGAACTCAAATTAGTGTAGGCAGTTCTTTTGATTTACTAACTAAGAGAATATATTTATCCACTTTAAAAAATTTAAGAAATGAAAAACAAATCATTAGAATGTTCATGCAGAGGGATTACTTCATTAGAGCTAATTTGTTGTTGTTCAGTCATGTCCAACTCTTTGGGACCCAGTGGACTGAAGCACATCAGGCTTCCCTGTCCCTCACCCTCTCCTGAAGTCTAAGAAATTATTATACACATATCTTAATTTTTTTAATTTAAATTTATTTATTTTAATTGGAGGCTAATTACTTTACAATATTGTATTGGTTTTGCCATACATCAACATGAATCTGCCACAGATATACACGTGTTCCCCATCCTGAACCCCCCTCCCACCTCCCTCCCCATACCATCCCTCTGAATCATCCCAGTGCACCAGCCCCGAGCATCCTGTATCCTGCATCAAACCTGGACTGGCGATTCGTTTTTTATATGATATTATACATGTTTTCATGCCATTCCCCTGAATCATCCCACCCTCTCCCTCTCCCACAGAGTCCAAAAGACTCTTCTATACATCTGTGTCTCTTTTGCTGTCTCGCATACAGGGTTATCATTACCATCTTTCTAAATTCCATATATATGAGTTAGTATACTGTATTCGTAGAAGGCAATGGCACCCCACTCCAGTACTCTTGCCTGGAAAATTCCATGGACGGAGGAGCCTGGTAGGCTGCAGTCCATGGGGTCGCTAAGAGTCGAGCACAACTGAGCGACTTCACTTTCACTTTTCACTTTCATGCATTGGAGAAGGAAATGGCAACCCACTCCAGTGTTCTTGCCTGGAGAATCCCAGGGACGGGGGAGCCTGGTGGGCTGCCGTCTCTGGGGTCGCACAGAGTCGGACACAACTGAAGCAACTTAGCAGCAACAGCATACTGTATTGGTGTTTTTCTTTCTGGCTTACTTCACTCTGTATAATAGGCTCCAGTTTCATCCACCTCATTAGAATTGATTCAAATGTATTCTTTACATTCTTTACACATATCTTTATTATACATAAGTCCATGTCAATATATCTTTGAAAGTGAAAGTGTTATTCGCTCAGTCATGTCCGACTCTTTGCAACCCCATGGACTGTTGCCAACCAGGCTCCTCTGTCCGTGGGATTTCCCAAGCAAGAATACTAGAGTGGGTCACCATTTCCTACTTCAGGGGATCTTCCTAACCCAGGTCTCTCACATTGCAGGCAGATTCTTTACCACCTGAGCCACCAGGGAAACCTTTATGAGGTTTCAATTCACCAAGTTCAAATAATAAATTCACACATATAAGGTTTACTTTTACTGTGGACACAATTTAGAATTTTTAATCAAACACTTTTCTCTTTTTGATATTCAAAGTATGTACTAATTGAATAAAGTTAAGAATTTCATTCAATACAACAAATGTTTACCAAATGTTTACCAAATGTTCCCTATGTATAGGACACATGCTAGGTGCTAGAATATAGGCACATATATAAAACAAAGCCCTTTCTTCAAAGGGCTTAAAATCAAATACTGTTAAGTAGTTATAAAATAACAAACAAACTAGTTATACAAATAGTTATAAAGTTTAAAAAAGGGCAAATATTTTGAAAATGTTCAAGTAAATATGGGATTCCAATGAGATAAATGTCTATTCCACATTTGTGGAGAGCTCAAAAAAGAATTCATAAAGGAGGAAGCTTTGATTGGGCTTTGAAGGCCAGATGTAATTTCTACAGAAGGAGGTGCACAGAGAGAAAAGGTATGGATGGCAGAGTCCACAGAGGACTGGAAGTGTCTAAGAGCGACTGGAAGATGTAGTCACTCACACCTACCTCACAAAACCCCTAAAGCACAGGTGTACAGATGCATGGAGGGAAAAAAATCAAAAATCAGGGTAAGAGTATTTCCGCACATACTCTTAAAACTCCAGATAAGGAATTTGGACTTAATTTAAGAAGCAACAGAAAGGAGCAAGTAATTTTGGGCACAGTTAGCTTGAATGTCTAGTGGCACAGAACTGAGAGATTGCAGAGAGATGGTAGGCAAAGATTAATTTGGAGATTATTGATATAAACCAGAAAATGAAGATCATGAGCTGAAACACATGGCAGTGGAAGGAATGGAAGGAAAGGAATAAGGTGAGAAATGTGGCACAAACAGAATCTAGAGCACTTAGCAGTGGCTTTGATTAGGGATGGGCATGGAATGGATGAGAGGAGGTCAAAACTGACCTTAAGATTTTTGTTGGTATAATTATTCCAGTTATTCTGGAAACTACAAAACAATGTGCCTTTCTTTGTGCAGCTGTTTTTGCTTGCTTTTCCTTTCACTGTATCAGGACATTAGTAGTCCTTTTCAATCTGGAGGTCATGTCTTTAAATCTAGAGAGAACTTTTCATACAAATTCCATGATAAATTTCTTAGTTTAATTTGTCCTGTTTTCTCTTTCTGGAACTCCTGTTATATATTTTCCTCCCAGATTTTCTTATGTGTTTCTGTGAATTATTTAAAAAATTAAAATTATTACATAAATGGTTTCTGTATATTCTTCTAGAAGATTTAAAGTATTTTTTCAAAATAAATATTTAATCTATCCAGAAGTAAATTTTGTATATGACATGTTGCAAAGATCCAATTCCTTTTTTTCTGATATGGATTACTAACTTTTTATGTAAGAGTTCTCAGAAGTCCATCTTTTCCCCAAAGGTCTTCAAGGTCACCTCTTAAATATATCAACTTTTCTTATGTATATATCTATCTTGAGGTAGTCTTACTGCTCAATTGTTGATCCCTACACCAATATTATACTGATTTAATCACTGCTGCTGCTGCTGCTAAGTCGCTTCAGTCGTGTCCAACTCTGTGCGACCCCATGGACTGCAGCCTACCAGGCTTCTCCATCCATGGGATTCTCCAGGCAAGAACACTGGAGTGGGTTGCCATTTCCTTCTCCAATGCATGAAAATGAAAAGTGAAAGGAAGTCGCTCAGTCATGTCCGACTCTTAGCGACCCCATGGACTGCAGCCCACCAGGCTCCTCCGTCCATGGGATTTTCCAGGCAAAGTACTGGAGTGGGGTGCCATTGCCTTCTCCACTACTGCACTATAA
Organism: Bos javanicus; assembly: GCF_032452875.1. Taxonomy (NCBI): domain Eukaryota; kingdom Metazoa; phylum Chordata; class Mammalia; order Artiodactyla; family Bovidae; genus Bos; species Bos javanicus. The sequence continues at coordinate 27,177,510 of NC_083873.1, read as the reverse complement.
AATCTTATGTGGTACAGGAGTTTCTCTGCAATGTTCTTCCTTAGGTGTTTCTTATATACTCTTTACTATTTCAAACAAATTTTAAATAATCTTGTCAACTTTGCTAAGAAATCTTTTTTAAAATGTCACTAAATTTACAGAGTTGGGAGAATCCATATTTGAGAAGCTTTCTATTCATTGCTCCATTTATTTAGGTCTCTGTTTATGTCTTTCCATATAGTTTTAATTATCTTTCTTTTGTTGGATTTATTTCTCTGTACCTAATTTTATAGCTATTTAGCTATTAACTATTATGTAAGTTTACATTTTCTAATCACTGCTGATATTCAGAATTGCAATCACTTTTTGTACAATCAAAGGCTGTCAAAATCTCTTATGAATTTTATTATTTGTCTATAGATTTTTAAATTTTTTCTGTTAACAATATAATCTTCAAATAGTGCCAGTTTTTAACTCTTTTTCAGTTTATTAATTTTCATGTATCACTAATGTTTCCCACATGCTTCATCAACTCTAATGTCTATTAATTTCATTTTTCAAATTCTAAAATGTATCTGATACTCTAATCTGTCATAGATTTTGCTCTTTAAAACTCCGTCCATTCTTCTCCTCCAATCTTTATGAAGCCACTCCATACCAGTCTTTGTACACATTTTCCCCATTTCTTATTATTCAAGATGGTTCTGGGACTTCCCCAGTGGTCCAGTGGCTAAGACTTTGTGCTCCCAATGCAAGAGGCCTGAGTTTGATCCCTGGTCAGCAAACTAGAACATATATGCCACAAATAAGGTCCAGTGCAGCCAAATAAATATTGAAAAAAATATACAGTTCTTCCAACTTAAAAAAAAAAAAAATGCAGTGCCTCCATTATTCTCTCAAATAGGAGTGGAAATGATAAGACATACTTATCCTTTTCTTCAATTTGAATAAAATGTTTTTAAGATTATAACACTGAATACAATCTTTGTCCCATGTTTTGGGTAAATATTCAATTAGATTAATAAATTTTCCATCTATTAATAGTTTTCCAAGAGGTTTTTTTGAACTAGGTAAGGCTCGGCACACAATTCTAATATGTGGGTATTTTCTCCACACATTAGATCAATTTTCTGGCATCAACTATGTATCCTACAATTCTACTCAATTCTGACACTAAGGACCTGGAAATAGCATCAGATCACACAGGTTAAGTGTTCACACCTAAACACCCACTTCAGATGCCAATTACAAGACCAGGTTGTAACCTATGCTTCTGACTGACTGGCTACAGATTAGAAGTTCCAACAAATCCCACCTTGGGTTGAATAAGAATATTGACTCATTTCATCCTCACCAATGATGCTTGATTTGTTATTTCCTGTATTACCTATACTACTTAGAAGGAACTGGCTTCCAGGAATGCTTGAAGTGAGTGAAAGTCACTCAGTTGTGTCTGATTCTTTGAGATCCCATGGGAGAAGAGAAGCTGTTCCCTTCTCCACGGGGAATGCTTAACAAACTTCAAATACTTTAGCAATAACTTTGAAATTTCATTAACTATCTGAATACAAGAATGACAATGGAATAAAGTAATGGAAAATGATTTGGGGTACATTTTGAATTATATTCTTGGTTTATAGAGTCAAAAGAAAAAAATTAGAAAAGAAAGCTAAAGATCTCTTTTCTAAAAGTACTAGGGCCAAAGAAAATAAAGACAAAGTCAATTGTAGCATCTTGAGAGACGTAGATCTTGAGAGAAAAGCTAGTATTTTCAGCTGATAAAATAATCATGTTCATTCAATGCAAGACCAAAGTTCTTCTACAACTGAATAAAGATGAAACCAGCTAAGAAGTTTGCTCTAATCTTTAAAAAACCTAAAGAGAAGGACTGCCTCTGGACTATTTAAGACCAGATAAGTAAGAGTTTTAACTTAAAGACGTTTGAGTGACTTGAGTACCAAAACAATCTTCTATCCTCAATATATGAAATGAAGGGCAGCTTTCATGTTATTAAAGTGTGACAACAGTATTCATTAAAATTCTTTATAGGAGTCTTAGTCGTATGTAACACATAAAAAGTTCCCGTTCAAAAGGTAAATTGGATATCGACTTGATATTTTTGCTTTACAACAGACAATACTGCACATGAGAAAAAAAGGAATCACGTTGACACATAAGTAGAGAAGCAAGGGACAAATGGGGGGAAAGCAACAGGGCTTCAGGATAGTTATATCATTGGTTATTGTTTGTTTTTTGAATTAAAAAAAAAACAAAAAAAAACCTCTTGCTTCATGTTCACTGAGGCATATTAAAACAGAATGACCCATGTCCTCTCCTCTCCACAGTCTGAGAAACCAAAGGATAAGGTAAGGAAGATAAGCTGAAATAGTCCTCTTCTTTCTCTCTCTTCTCATTCCTCCTTCCCTCCTTCTTTCATTTTAATAATTTGGGTAAGAAAAGTCTTTAATTAGATTGTTTCTCCAGGCACATTCTTAGGGGAAAAACAAAAAAAAAAACTTAAAAGAGAGGAGTAATCTGAGTATATTTTGACATACATAGAAATAGAAAATAAATCAGTGTCAAAAAAAGGGTTCCATGAATGAATTATAGTACAGTAACCGTCTATGGGGTCGCACGACTGAAGCGACTTAGCAGCAGCAGCAACCATATAACAAGAAAAATTGTGGGGAAAATGGCTGTTTAATAATGCTGTTAGCATAATTGCCTGTATATACCAAAGAAAAGCTAGAAACAAAAAATGGTCTTCCCATAAAGCAAAAGAATAACAACTATCAATTATTTAAAAATTAGAAAATACTTTTATACCTTTGGAAGGAATGGGGCCCTCTTAAAGAAAGAAAACTCAGAAACTATGAAGTAATAGACAGCTAGGTTTAAATATATATAATTTACATCAGAATGCAAAAACCATACACAAGAAAGACAAGAATCAGTCAAAATGTAGTCATAAGAATAAATGTTATATCTCTACTATATGATGAACTCTATCATTTTTCCTACTCAAAAGCAATTAAAGAAATTTAAAAGTGGGCAAACATACTCCTAGCCATGTAGAAGAGGAAACACAAATGGGTAACCTATAAAAAAAGATATAAAACTTCAAAAATATAAGTTAAAAACAAGCTTTCTTCTTTTTCCTTGACTGGACAAAATGTAAAAATTGATAATATTTAATGCTGGCATTATTGTGGGGGAAAAGGTACTTTCATACATTTTTGATTGCTATATAATTCATACCAGTTATTTGGAGAATAATGTAGCCATTCCTAATAAAATTTAAATGTGTACTAATTTTGACTCAATAGATCACTTTAAGAAAATAACCCATTAAGATTAAACTCCAGCATGTAAGTTTAAACATACAAAGTTTTCATTATCTTCATAAATAACAAATACATGGAAACAATCTGGAAGATCCAAAATAAGGAAATGACTGAATGAATTTTGTGATATAATTCCACAAATCACTGCAGATGGTTATTGCAGTCATGAAATTAATATTCAAAAGCAGAGACATTATTTTGCCAACAAAGGTCCATAGTCAAAGCTATGGTTCTTCCAGTAGTCATGTATGGATGTGAGAGCTGGACCATAAAGAAAGCTGAGTGCTGAAGAACTGATGCTTTTGAACTGTGGTGTTGGAGAAGACTTGAGAGTCCCTTGGGCTGCAAGGAAATCCAACCAGTCAATCCTAAAGGAAATCAATCCTGAATATTCATTGGAAGGACTGATTCTGAAGCTCCAATACTTTTGCCACCTGATGTGAAGAACTGACTCATTAGAAAAGACCATAATGCTGAGAAAGATTGAAGGCAGGAGGAGGAGGGGATGACAGAGGATGAGATGGTTGGGTGGCATCACTGACTCAATGGACATGAATTTCAGCAAGCTCTAGGAGTTGGTAATGGACAGGGGAGCTTCGCGTGCTGCAGTTCATGGGGTCACAAAGAGTTGGACATGACTGAGCAACTGAACTGAACTGATTCTACAAATACATATATGTTAATAGTATACAATTATTTAAAAATAAATTATTAATGTTATGGGAAAATGTTTATGATATACTGTTAAGTGAAAAAAAATGCTAGCAGATAGGATATTTTAGGAAACATAAATCATAGAAAAAGAGAAAGAAAATAGAAATTCATGACCTTACCTAGACATAACCAGTACTATATTTTGTTATATTTTTTATTAGTTTATCTTTCTACCAAGTTCAAAGTTTGCCTAAATCAACCTTAAAGGATGTCTCAAAATACATAATCAACAGAGTGAAAAAGTAAACTGAATGGAACAGAATAGACAGCTCAGAAGTAATTAGACTGCTCTATATATACACAATGGAATTCTGACAAAGGAGCAAAGACAATATCATAGAACAAAGACAATCTCTTCAACAAATGATACTGTAACAACTGGACAATGACATGCAAAAAAAAAAATTAATTTAGGCACAGACATTATATCTTTCAAAAATGTAATTTAAAATGGATCACAGTCCTAGTGTAAAACTCAAAAGTATAAACTCCTAGAAGATAACACAGAAGAAAACCGAGATGACTTTGGATACGGTGAAGTCTTTTTAGATATAACAACAAAGACACACCATGAAAGAAAGAACTGATTAGCTGGATTTTATTAAAATTAAAGACAACTGGTCTGAAAAAGAGACCATCAAGAAAATTAGAAGACAAGCCACAACTGGGAGGAAATAAAAAAACACATATGATAAAGGACTGTTTTCCAAATATACAAGGGACTAATAATGCTCAATAATAAGAAAATAAATAGCTCAGTTAAAAAATAGGCCAAATCCTTAACAAACATTTCACTGAAGGATATACAGATGACAAATAATGATATGGAAATGGTTTTTGGTTTTTTTTTTACCACTAGTGCCACCTGGGAAGCCCCATATGTCATCAGGAAGTGCAAATTAAAACAACTAGTTGCCACTACTGGAGAAGGCAATGGCACCCCACTCCAGTACTCTTGCCTGGAAAATCCTTGGACGGAGGATCATGGTGGGCTGCAGTCCATGGGGTAATGAAGAGTCAGACACAACTGAGCGACTTCACTTTCACTTTTCACTTTTCCTGCATTGGAGAAGGAAATGGCAACCCATTCCAGTGTTCTTGCCTGGAGAATCCCAGGGACGGGGGAGCATGGTGGGCTGCCGTCTATGGGGTTGCATGGAGTCGGACACCACTGAAGCGACTTAGCATTAGCAGAAGCAGCAGTTGCCACTACACAATCATTTAGAATGGCCTAAAAATGACAACTCTTTTCCTAGGTGGCCAAAGTATTGGAGCTTCAGCTTCAACATCAGTCCTTCCAATAAACACCCAGAACTGATCTCCTTTAGGATGGACTGGTTGGATCTCCTTGCAGTCCAAGGGACTCTCAAGAGTCTTCTCCAACACCACAGTTCAAAAGCATCAATTCTTTGGCACTCAGCCTTCTTCACAGTCCAACTCTCACATCCATACATGACCACTTGAAAAACCATAGCCTTGACTAGACGGACCTTTGTTGGCAAAGTAATGTCTCTGCTTTTCAATATGCTATCTAGGTTGGTCATAACCTTCCTTCCAAGGAGTAAGCGTCTTTTAATTTCATGGCTGCAATCACCATATGCAGTGATTTTGGAGACTCCCCAAAAATAAAGTCTGACACTGTTTCCACTGTTTCCCCATCTATTTCCCATGAAGTGGTGGGACCGGATGCCATGATCTTCGTTTTCTGAATGTTGAGCTTTAAGCCAATTTTTTCATTCTCCTCTTTCACTTTCATCAAGAGGCTTTTTAGTTCCTCTTCACTTTCTGCCATAAGGGTGGTGTCATCTGCATATCTGAAGTTATTGATATTTCTCCCGGCAATCTTGATTCCAGCTTGTGCTTCTTCTAGCCCAGCGTTTCTCATGATGTGATTCATGGGGTTGCAAAGAGTCGGACATGACTGAGCAACTGAACTGAACTGAACTGAAAAATGACAACACCATATATATCAATGATGTAGAGCCACAAGAATTTTTATTCACTTCTTGTGGGAACGTAAAATGGTATAGCTACACTGAAACACAGTTTGGCACTGTCTTAATTACATGCTCTTACCATAAGATCTAGTAGTCACACTCCTTGATATGTACCCAAAAGAGCTGAAAATTTGTCAACAAAAAACTGTTCTTTTTTTTTTTTTTAATCACACAGAGGTTGACAGTAGTTTTCTTCATAATTGCCAAAACTTGGAAGCAACCAAGATATCTGTCAGCAGATGAATGGATTAAAAAAAAAAAAAAGTAATATATATACAATGGACTCGTACTCAGTTTTAAAAAGAAATGAGCTATAAAGCCATGAAAGAGCATGAGGAACCAGAAATTCATATTACTAAGTGAAAGAAGCCAATTTGCAAAGGCTACATACTGTACGATACATTGTAAAATGCAAAAGTATGAGACAATCAGTAATCAACAGAGGCGATGGGAGAGGGAAGGATGAACAGGAAGAGCAGAGAGGATTCTTAGGGCACTAAAAATACTCTCTGTAGGATACTAAAATGATAGATATATGCTACTGTTCATTTGTCCACATTCATAGAATGTCCAACACCAAGGAGGAACCCTAAGGTTAACCATGGGCTTTGAGTGATTATGATATGTCAACAGAGACTTGTCCTTGGTAACAAACACACTGCTTTGGTGGGGGATGCTGATAATGGGAGAGGCTCTGCATAGGTGGGGGCAGGGTCTATATGAGAAATTTCTGCATTATCTCCTGAATATTGCTGTGAACCTAAAATTGATCTAAAAATGAATTGTTCAAAATAAAAGCAAGCTGTGAAATGGGAGAAAATATTTGCAAATCCTAGCTGATAAGAGATTATTTAGAATATATAAAGAACTCCTATAACTCAACAACAAAAATCCTTTAAAAATAGGCAAATAAGTTAAATAGAGATTTCTCCATAGAAGACATTCAAATGACCAACAAGCACATGAAATAATGTTCAACAACACTCATCATTAGGAAAATGCATATCAAAACCACAGTGTGATATACTCAAAAGGATGGCTAATACTAAAACTCAAAAAAAAAAAAAAAAAAAAAACAAGTGTTGGCAAAGATGTGAAGAAATCAGAATATCACTGTTGGTAGGAATATAGAGTGGTACAAGGCTATGGTTTTTCCAGTGGTCATGTGTGGATGTGAGAGTTGGACTGTGAAGAAAGCTGAGCGCCGAAGAATTGATACTTTTGAACTGTGGTGTTGGAGAAGACTCTTGAGAGTCCCTTGGACTGCAAGGAGATCCAACCAGTCCATCCTAAAGGAGACCAGTCCTGGGTGTTCATTGGAAGGACTGATGTTGAGGCTGAAACTCCCAATACTTTCGCCACCTCATGCAAAGAGCTGACTCATTGGAAAAGACCCTGATGCTGGAAGGGAGTGGGGGCAGGAGGAGAAGGGGACGATAGAGGATGAGATGGCTGGATGTCATCACGGACTCAATTCACATGAGTTTGGGTGAACTCCAGGAGTTGGTGATGGACAGGGAGGCCTGGCGTGCTGCGATTCATGGGGTTGCAAAGAGTCGGACATGACTGAGAGACTGAACTGAACTGAACTGAATCACAATGGAAAATAGTATGATGATTCCTAAAAAAATTAACAATAGAATTACTATATGATACAGCAATTCTACAACTGGGTATACATCCCAAAGAGACTTAAGGAGAATTATATTCATAGCATTATTCACAGTAATCAAAAGGTGGAAGCAACCCCAGGGTCACTGATAGATACATGGATAAATCAAATGTGTTATATGTATACAATGGAATATTATTTAGCCTTAAAAAGGAAGGAAATAGTGACACATACTATGATATGGATGAACCTTGAGAGTACTGTGTTAAGTGAATAAGCCAATTATAAAAAGACAAGTACTATATGATTCCACTTATATTAGGTATCTTGAGTGGTTAAATTCACTGAGGCAGAAAGCATATTGGTGAGTGCCAGGGGCTGAGGAGAGGAGAAATGGTGAGTTGTTGTTTAATGGGCATTGAATTTCAGTTTTGCAAGATGAAAAGAGCTTTGAATATTGTACAACAATATGAATGTACTTTACACTATAAAATTGTATACAAAAATAGTTAAGATGATGAATTTTACATTATATATATATCTACCATTCAAAATTGTTTCAAATTAATCTTAAAAGATACTATCCATTTCTGAATACTTTATAAGGGAAAATCTTTGTCATAGTAAGGAAAATCTAGCCCTAAAGTTGAGAATTCCAGTGTATTCTTATATTGACCTTTGGTCTCAATTTTACTCTAGAGTAATTCCATATTCTAAATGGTAAAGTAGTAATCCATATTCTGAAAGGATAGGCCTGTATCTTGCAAGTCCTCTGAGTCTGTGGGAGAAATCTGGCCAGAAGAAAATGACATAAAAATCTTTTATAACATACCCACAGTGGGTTGACTTAAGGATTCAACAATTCAAAAAAGATCATAAGTCTAAACTGGCATTTAAATATGCTATGAAAGGTAAAGAAGAAGAAGAAAAAAAAGATGCAGCAGCATTGAAAATTTAGTTTCCTATCCCTAGTTCTAAGAAATAATCTGAGCTTTCTCTCTGAGGATGAATGTACCGCATGATGTCCCTCTTGAAGAATGACTCAGTTGAGAGTCAAAACATTATCTGAATAGGACTCAGAGTTCTTTCTCCTTCCCTTCTGGTATCCCAAGAAAACAGCCCAATCTTGCCTGGTTCCTTCCAAAGGTAGACTCTCATGTTTAGTTGGCCTAAGGCCCATCCAAAAGAAAAAGACTTTAGTGTTCTAAAGGAGACAAATTTATTAATACTTGAGAACTAAAATATCTTAACAGCCAGTTCTGGCTGCCAAGTAAAATTTATTTCTAATTTATCTTACATTCTACCCCTAAACATACAACACATCTGAGCATAACCATATTTAATATGCCTTTCCCTTTTCCATTTGAAAGGCAAGATAATCAGTACAGTATTCTTTAAATTGCCCCAGGCAACAAATATCCTCTCCTTTCCCCTTTTCTTCTAAGGAAAGGAGAAAAAAAAAAAAAAGCAGAATTATAGGAATGAAACCTAGCACAGTGAACATGTATAACCACTTTTGTTTTATGTTTTAGTCACTAAGTCGTGTCCGACTCTTTGCAACTCCATGTCCTGTAGCCAGCCAGGCTCCTTCCCGGGATTCTCCTCCTGGGAGAATCCAGGCAAGAACACTGGAGTGAGTTGCCAAGAAAATGATCTAAAAACATTCAGAGTAGGCTTCTTTGAAGTGATTTGAACTGAATCCACAATATAAGTAAGAGTTAACTGGATGTGTTTGTGAAAGGCTATTTGTAAATAAAATTATAGCTTAAAAAAAAACCCAGAATTTTAGAATACAATGACACTTTTCAAAAAACAAACCAAAGATGCTCCAGCTGACCTAAGATCCTATGTTAACCTTTTAACTGTATAGAGTAACTGAAAATAGCTCTTTGAAGAGCTCTACCATCAGAGCTATTCTCAACTCTATGATGTATGTATCTGCAATTTACTTAGTTCAGTAATTACACACATTTGCTGCTTCTCTTCCTTGTTACACAGAAGTATAAATCATCAAGCTCTGAACTATAATATTTCATTACCTTTTAAAATTTTACTACTAACAGAGGCACAGGGATGTGAACTGCTATATCTGATGCAAAATAAAATTTATCATTATTTAAAAAAAAAAAAGAATTTCCAAAAGCATAAGAAATTTCTAACCCAGTGAAAAATCTACATATAATACTTCAACACACAAATATCTGGTAGTGCTGAAAGTGTTTAGATTGGAACTTAGAATATGCTTACCTGCACTAAATATATACACTATCTCATTCAACTTAAATGCCCTCATGAAGCATTTTAGGAAGTATGTATCACAGACTTAAAGAGCTTATGTTGCTGGTTGTTCAAAGTCACAAAACTATGACCTGGGACTAAGACTCAGTTCATGATTTCAAGACCTGCACCTTTTTGTTTAAATGACATATGTTGTCACTCATTGTTAACAATTAAATTAATATTCAGAAGTGTTGCATAAAATTTTCAGTGAATTACTGATAATAATATGAAAATTAAATAAATAGAATCTGCATAAATTTAATAGAAGCATCATTATCCCTGTACTGTAATCAAGTACAGTATTTATAAACTTATATAGCTTCAATACCTATCAGCTAATTCAGATATTTATCAGGTTCAAATTGGGGATTTCAATTTTATTTGTATTATTACAAAAAGAAAACTGAATTCCACATAGAAGAAAGGTACAGCACAAGGTAATCAATCTCATCTAAAACATTCCAGAAAGAAGCGTTTGAAAAACTAGTGCAGAGCCATGGAAATTTCATTGTGGGAGTTTTATATGTGTCATAAAATCTCCTGCTATGGAATTTTTAGATCTAATTTTCATTCCTAGATAAGAATTGAAAGACAAATTACTTTCAAGCAGCAGGTCAGCCCTATTCACCTTTTTTGGAAAAATCTGAAATGGTCTAGGACCTTCCAGAATACAGATGTTGATGATGTCAATTTTTAAATGTTTGCTCTTCTCATCATATGAGGCATTACAGTATTGTGAATTTGTGATTTTAGTGCATGACTTGTGACTGCACCACCACGGTATGTGTTCTGAAGAGAAGCAATGCTTTCAAGACGGACACTTTTTTCTAAATAAACACTGTTAAATACCCTTCTTTTAAAGCAAGTTTTATTTTACTTTCTTAGCTGATATGCTTACTGAATATGAATAAAACCACTGAGCATTTAGGAGCCCTGCTCTCTAGGGCTATACATTTTCTATAAATCTCATAAATGGAACCCTCTGTCAGGGAGCTTCCCTGTGTGCAAAATAGACAGAGTATAAAAAATATTTTATTGGGAGAAGGCAACAAAACATAACTTACATAGGTCAAGTTCAGAGATACATACAAACTCTGAGGTTTTTTTCATCTTATAAATGTGCTTCAACAAGAATGACTAAATATAATACACATTTGATTTCCACTGACTGATTTGATTTCTAGCATTGCAATTTTTGAAAAATTTATTTTTAAAAATAATAGCTTACTATTGCATTATATATAATACAATATTACATCCAAATGAATGATTAGATACATATTGTGGCAATTTATCTTTACAAATCTTTATATTTTGTTGTCTTTCGCCTTTGAAAATATGTTTCAAGTACTTGGATTCTATTAGATGCTTCATCCTTTCTGTTATGCCTATAATTCCAGAAGCATAGTTTACGAAGACAATTCTAAGAAAAATAAGAAACTGTTGTGGAATTTCTATAAAATTAAATTTCAAGAGGACTGCCATTTGTGGGCCAAAATTAATATCAGAAATAACGATACAGAACTGTATCATCTCCCCTCTACAAGAAAGCAATAAGAACAAAAGAAAGCAGTTTTATAGCAAAAAGGAAAAAATGATTATACATACTTCTGGCTTTGCCTCCAACAGAAAGAAATCTCCACTGAATAACTTCATGGAGATTTTCAAGGTATTGATTTTGCCTACAATCTGAGACACTCAGATTGTGAAAGTGTGTATCAGCTACTGCAATAGCAGCAGGGGTAGTAACAGCAGCCAAGGTTAGATCCGCTGCTGCTACTATATAATCCAGTACTTTGAAACATTTTTCTGTAGTATGTCTTCCCTAGTGGCTCAGACAGAAAGGAATCTGCCTGCCATGCGGGAGACCTGGGTTCAATCCCTGGGTCAGGAAGATCCCTGGAGAAGGAAATGGCAACCCACTCCAGTATTCTTGCCTGGAGAATTCCATGAACAGAGGAACCTGGCGGGCTACAGTCCATGGGGTCACAAATAATTGATCACAACTGAGCAAATATATAGATATAGTTCTTTCCCTCTCTCATATATACATACATACATCCGTATGTGTGTGTTAGTCACTCAGTCATGTCTGGCTCTTTGTAATCCCATGGACTGTAGCCCACTAGGCTCCTCTGTCCATGGAATTCTCCAGGCAAGAATACTGAACTGGGTTGCCATTTCCCTCTTCCAGGTGTGTGTGTCTGTGCGTGTGTGCACGTGTGTGTGTGTGTGTCTACTGAGGAGCCCACATTATATGGGGGTGGTAGGGCTCTTCCAAAAGCAGCGATAAAGAACTTTCCCCATGACTCTTGTACTCACCACATAAATCAAGGATACTAGAAGGCACCATAGGGGTGGGGGCGGGAGAAGAAAATCAGTGGAAAGATCTGTTATTACGCTGTTAATTCACAGTCGACTCATTTGTGGGGGATGAAGAAGATGCATCATTTTAACAAGTCTAGAAAGGGGGTATTTTAAAAAAGCACTCAGAGTTTTGAAATGCATTCACTGCATTAATTAGACTTCTGCTTAGGACACTGCCCTTGGCCTATACTGCCTGACTTTGAAGGCCTTAGAAAAGCTTGAGTTTTTGTCAAAATTGGGTTTCTGGGAAAAAAAATAGATTGAAGTTGTTTGAGTCTGGTCTAACAGAGCTCCTAGAATGGCAAGAGGACATCAAGCAGAAAGTTTAGGGGTCACTCAGTGACTGCAGAAGGAGAGTCAATGAGCCATCCAAAAGAAGTGAGTGTCTGCCGGGATGGAAAAAATAGAGAGGTCTGAGAGGAAACTCCAGGATCCCACAAAAGGGTACATGAAATTCAACTTTATGCATCTGTCATCCCAGAGGGCTTGAAGCCAACTTACCCAGTTCAGATAAAAACTGTTCAATTCAATGTCTTTTATTCTCCATATTTCCCACCCCTGTGAGGTCAAAAACCACAGCTAGAACACAAAGGCATGAGATAGAAAAAGAAAGCTCAAATCAAAGGAAAATGTATGCTAACAAAACCATATTCTTGTTCCAGTTGAGCTCAATTCCAGTTGAACTGTTTCAAATCCTAAAAGATGATGCTCTTAAAGTGCCGCACTCAATATGTCAGCAAATTTGGAAAACACAGCAGTCGCCACAGGATTGGAAAAGTCAGTTTTCATTCCAATCCCAAAGGAGGACAATGCCAAAGAATGTTCAAAGTACTGCACAATTGCACTCATCTGACATGCTAGCAAAGTAATGCTCAAAATCTCCAAGTCAGGCTTCAACAGTACGCAAACTGAAAACTTCCAGATGTTCAAGCTGGATTTAGAAAAGGCAGAGGAAGCAGAGACCAAATTGCCAACATCCATGGGATCATTGAAAAAGCAAAAGAATTCCAGAAAAAATCTACTTCTGCTTTATTGATTATGCCAAAGCCTTTGACTGTGTAGATCACAACAAACTGTGGAACATTCTTAAAGAGATGGGAATACCAAACCACTTTACCTGCCTCCTGAGAAATCTGTATGCAGGTCAAGAAGCAACAGTCAGAACCAGACAAGGAACAACAGACTGGTTCCAAATAGGGAAAGGAGTATGTGAAGGCTGTATTATATTGTCACCCTGCTTATTTAACTTATATGCAGAGAACATCATGAGGAATGCTGGGCTGGATGAAGCACAAGCTGGAATCAAGATTGCTGGGAGAAATATCAATAACCTCAGATACACAGATGACACCACTCTTATGGCAGAAAGTGAAGAGGAACTGAAGAACGTCTTGATGAAAGTGAAAGAGGAGAGTGAAAAAGTTGGCTTAAAACTCAACATTCAAAAAACCAAGATTATGGCATCCATTCCCATCTCTTCAAGGCAAATAGGGCAACAATGGAAAAAGTGACAGACTTTATATTTGGGGCTCCAAAATCACTGCAGATGGTGACTATAGCCATTAAATTAAGACACTTGCTCCTTGGAAGAAAAGCTATGACAAACCTAGACAGAATATTAAAAAGCAGAGACACTACTTTACCAACAAAGGTCCCTATAGTCAAAGCTATGGTTTTTCCAGTAGTCATGTATGCATGTGAGAGTTGGACTATAAAGAAAGCTGAACACCGAAGAATTGATGCTTTCAAACTGTGGTGTTGGAGAAGAGTCTTGAAAGTCCCTTGGACTGCAAGGAGATCAAACCAGTCCATCCTAAAGGAAATCAGTCCTGAATATTCATTGGAAGGACTGATGCTGAAGCTGAAACTCCAATACTTTGGCCACCTGATGCGAAAAACTGACTCATTGGAAAAGACCCTGATGCTGGGAAAGATTGAAGGCGGGAGGTGAAGGGGATGACAGAGGATGAGATGGTTCAATGGCATCACCGACTCAATGGACTTGAGTCTGAGCAAGCTCCAGGAGTTGGTGATGGACAGGGAAGCCTGGTGTGCTGCAATCCATGGAGTCGCAGAGTCAGACACGACTGAGTGACTGAACTGACTAACTGATCCTTGTTCACACTGCAGGTACAAGGGAGGGAAAACAATTGTAACCAACTGAATTCCACAGCTTGGGAAAAATAAATGAGATATTTCATTTCTTATTTGAGACTTCTTTCAGGATAAAGTGTCTACAGTGGAGCACTGTGTCTATTTTTTAAAGGTGGGCAGAAAAATCATGATCCTGCTGGAGTTTTTAAGCCAGGGGCAAGGAAATATTATACCTGATTAAAGTTTAAAGGAAAATCCTAAAAGACGAAGATCCACAGAATGTGCTCACTAAGCTTATTAGTTACACATACATTTTATAAAGTTTACCGACTAGCTAGTGAAAATAGGCAATATTCCCTAAAACTTCAGATAGGAAATTCCCAGGGTAGTGTCTGATAAGCCCTCCTTAGTCACTTAGTCATTCTCGAATCAATACCTCTGCTCAAGGGACTGTTGTACTCTGACCAGGCATGTATCAGTTTCCCATTTATTCAGTAAAAGGGGCTCTGTTTTCATGAGAAAGATGAAAGAAGTGAAAGACAGACAAAAACAGCAAAGTGCTCTCCACTATGATAAGTATCATAGTATCTTAAGTATATCAGTAAGACACCAAGTTAGCATGCGAAAGAAACAACATTATTATACCCTGTTCCTATGGTCTTTCTTCAACATGGTAGCTATCTGGCAAAATGTCTGTGGTGACTTAGACAAAGTGCAATTAATACAGTATCTTATCCTTTAAATATTCTTCTAAATTAAAATTTTCTCTTCTATCAAGGGACCTCTAAAAATTTAGATCAGAAATATAATTTGGAATATATCATGCTAGAAATTAATACTTAAGTTAATCATATGTATATCTTGATTCATTTCATAATCAATGTTTGTCCTCTGTGCCTAAGTGGATTTATATGAAAGATCATAAATTTTCCCATCTTGATTTATAATCACTGAAAATTTACAGGCAAAACATATATATTTATTATTGACGTCATATAGTATATACATATATAACAGGACTACTTAGAGACCACCAAGAAAACCTCCTCCAATTGAAAAGAAAAATAATTTCCTGATGAGGTTTAGGTTAAAATATTAGCTAGCTAGGAGGTCCTAATTTTTCTTCTTCAATTTTCCCACAGAAAGATATTAAAAACTAAGAAGGAAAACAAAGCCACAAAGCAGTGAAAATCAGGATAAATGGCCAGGCATCTGCTTGACTCCAGAGGGAATTTCTAATAACTAAAGGTTAGATGGAGCCATTAAGCAGAATCATTTAGGAGAAGGTAATAAATTATGTCCATCAAACGTTAATGCATATTCTTACCTCAGAGACATGGTACCATCACTGAATAAAGCAGCATAAGTCATTGTTTTAAGGAGGAGAAACAGTTTTCTAAGTAACTCAAGCCATTCTCTGTTGCCCTCTATTACCACAACTGGGATTACAAATCCAATAACCAACAGATTCCATGACAAAACTGGCCTAGAATTAACAAATTACTCCCCAGAAGGAAGTCAACAGCCAAGGGGGATGAAGGCAAGAACAACCAGGAGAAGACTACACACGCTGGGCGCGGGTTTTCACAACCGCTTGGAACTATCTTAAAATTAATTCCTATCTACACACTGCGGGAATAAAAGCAGGAGGGCCAGTCCAGCGCAGCTTATCAGATTAGTGACTAAATAGCAAAGAACCTTCTAATTTTAGGCCTAGCAGTAAGTTTCTAATAGCAACCAGGTATTAGTGAGGCAGAACAAGAAGAATCAATATATTTGGTGACTGGCAAGTATGACCACCTTTTCAATAAATGGTGAATACAAAAAGAGTAACATGTCAATTATGATGCAAAAGAAGAGGAACAGTGCATCTAGGTTGTGCAAATAAAAACATTCTTCTTTAAGAATCTGGCTATGCTAAGTCACTTCAGTCGTTTCCGACTCTGTGCGACCCCAGAGACGGCAGCCCACCAGGCTCCCCGTCCCTGGGATTCTCCAGGCAAGAACACTGGAGTGGGTTGCCATTTCCTTCTCCAATGCATGAAAGTGAAAAGTGAAAGTGAAGTCGCTCAGTCGTGTCCGACTCTTAGCGACTCCATGGATTGCAGCCTAACCAGGCTCCTCCGTCCATGGGATTTTCCAAGCAAGAGGTACTGGAGTATAACTCAAAAAAAGGTAAATTTTAGAATTCAAATAGGTGAACTGTTTTTACATTTATATGATATTATTATTAACAAATCTACACTAAGACATTTAAAAACCAGAATTTAAATGACGAATTTTAAAACTGTCATAGAATTCCTAGTTTTAAAGGACACTGAACCCAGAAGAATTTTAACCATGAAATTTTAATCTTGCAAGCAACAGGTACGTATAAGCTGAGTAAACTGAGGCATCCATTGGTACCCATCACGTGCTGAGAGGCTACTGGACACCAGGAACAAAGTGGTGGGCAAGAAAATCACGGCCATCATCCCCACAGAGCTTACAGTTGGTCTACAGAGAGACCACAGGTCCAAAGCACAGAACAAAAAGGCAGGCCACTTCAAATTTCTTCATTTGTATAACCATGATATAAAAACCTGATGATAATAATACACATATATACACATAAAAATAGATAAAACATCTATAAACAAAGGTTCTAAATTAAGAAAGCAAATGCTAGTAAACAATAACTACGCTCAGATGCGCAGTCATGTCCAACTCTTTGAAACCCCATGGACTTTAGATCACAGGCTCCTCTGTCTTTGGGATTCTCCAGGCAAGAATATTGGAGTGGGATGTCATTTCCTCCTCTAGGAGATCTTCCCAACCAAGAGACTGAATCCACATTTCTTACATCTCCTGCGTTACTAAGCAGATTTTTTACCACTACAGCTACCTAGGAAGCTCCAGTAAACAAAAACTAGACTTTCATAATAAAAGATGGTACAAAGGTAAGTTTGGTTTATACCAATATTAAAGTTTTGACATAATATTAGAAAGTGTATTAAATAATTAGGTCAAAAATGGAAAGCCATGTTTTTAGTTAAATTGATTGCAAAATGTAGCATTAAGCAAAATGAAAATCATAAAAACAATGACTGGAATGAAATAGAGTCTGCAGGAAATAATAGGTCAAAAATAACAATGTAAAAACTGAGATTTCAAAACATAGAATACATAGATGTAGGACAGTATATGATGAAGCTGACATTTTAATTCAGAGGAAAGAATTAGTCAATAGTTATGAGACTGTTATTTATTATCAAAAAGAAGGTTAAGCTTTTACAGTATAAAACAAGGTAAATTTAAGACGGGTTAAGTGTAAAATATGAATAATATTAAAAGCAAAGCATAAAATAATATGTGTTGAATTTCAGGTTATATTCTTTGTAAGAACAAAAGCAGAGGAAGCACTTACAAAATAAGAGTGAATCTCTGAAATTATGTACACCATTTACTACTAACAATGTAATATGCAAATAAGTTATGATTAAATATTTTCAAAATATATTACAGGAAATAATATAGCATGCTTAATATATCTGAAGGTCTTGAAAATAGAGAAAAGAATAACCATAAGATGCACCAACTGAAAAATGGCATTAATGCACGACCCTGATACTGGGAGGGATTGGGGGCAAGAGGAGAAGGGGACGACAGAGGATGAGATGGCTGGATGGCATCACCGACTCGATGGACTTGAGTCTGAGTGAACTCCGGGAGTTGGTGATGGACAGGGAGGCCTGGCGTGCTGTGATTCACGGGGCCGCAAAGAGTCGAACACGACTGAGCGACTGAACTGACTGACTGACTGAGACACTTCACACACAAAAAAGGAGAACTGGTAAGAATATCATTATTTACCAAATTAGATAGACTATAACAAGACACATTTTCCTTGCCTCTAAAAATGACAAAAAAATCAGAATTTTCAGCAACCATAAAGATTTTGTGAAACAGAACAAGTCATTTACTGTTGACCTGAGATTAACTGATATAGTCATTCTAGAAAATAATTTGTCAGTGTGTGTAGAGAACCTTGTAAATACTAGGCCATTGGCAGTAGTTCTCAAATAAAGGTGCACTGAGGAAGCACACAGTTATGAACCTCTGGTGTCCTCTCTGCTCAGACACTTCATAGGGACGATGACCATGTGGGGAAGCTTTTAGGTCTTGGTCTGACAGTGGCATTCTATTACCTCCTACCACACTGCATTAGCCAGAAGTCAGACACGGGGCCCAGCTATTTACAGGAGAGGCTGGGGAATATAACCTGGGTGTGCCTGGTGAAGTGAACAAAAATATAACAAATTTTAATTAACACAAATGAAATCTGCCACACCATCTTTCTGAGAGGTGCACAGGTTGGAGGGAGCGGGTGGGCGGAATAGGTGAAAAGGATTAAGAGGTACAACACCTCCAGTTACATAATAAAGTCATAAGGGACACAATACACAACATAAGGAATACATTCAATAACATTGTGATAACTTTGTATGAGGACAGATGGTTACTAGACTTACTGTGGTGATCATTCCATAATGTATGCAAATGTCAAATAACTACATAGAATACCTGAAAGTAATATAATATTGTATGTCAACATGTTAAAATTTTTAAAAATAGATCCAAATAATACAAGGAAACAAAAAATAATGGGAGGAGGGAATAAAAACTCTGAAGTAACAGTGATCAGTTGTTCACATATACTTGCTTTTCATGACTTTCACTATTGTGAAAAGAACCATTCAGGTATTTTATAGAATGTCCTTCAGTTTGTGATTTTGTGACATTGTTCTCATGATCAGACTGGGGTAATGGGTTTTGGGAAAGAATACCAAAAAGGTGAAATGCCCTCCTCATCACACCATATTAGAAAGTCAGTCAGTTCAGCCGCTCAATCGTGCCCGACTATTTGCGACCCCATGAACTGCAGCACGCCAGGCCTCCCTGTCCATCACTAACTCCCGGAGTTTATTCAGACTCATGTCCATTGAGTCGGTGATGCCATCCAACCATCCCATCCTCTATGGTCCCCTTCTCTTCCTGCCCTCAATCTTTCCCAGCATCAGAGTCTTTTCAAATGAATCAGCCCTTCGCATCAGGTGGCCAAAGTGTTGGAGTTTCAGCTTTAACATCAGTCCATCTAATGAATATTCAGGACTGATTTCCTTTAGGATGGACTGGTTGGATCTCCTTGCAGTCCAAGGGACTCTCAAGAGTCTTCTCCACACCACAGTTCAAAAGCATCATGATATTAAAATGATTTACCACACTAACCTTGGTCATTTGGTTAAGGTAGTGTTTGCCAGATTTCTGCACTATAAAATCACTATTTGTTCCCTTTCTATACTTTACTCTTTGGAAGTGAGTCACTAAGTCCAGCCAACACTCAAATAAGTCTGGGGAGTGGGGTAAAGAAGGAATAACTCTTTACCTCTTGAAATGGGGAGTACATAAATTATTTATAACTTTTCTTTAAGGAAGATTTGTCACTTCTTCCTCGTTTATTCAATTGCTAATTTGTGTCAGTCTGGACTCATGCATATTACTTTTATACATTGGGTTATTAAAATACTTTGTTTCTGGTAAAATTGAATACTATTTCCTATACCCTTTTAGTGAGGTCAGAAAGAAAAAGAAATATCAAGTGATGTAACTTACTTAGCAAGAAAAGGAACGGGACTAATACTTTTCTAACTTTTTATTTTCTCTTCTTACTAAGGTTCTGACTTTTGGAGCTGTATTTTCACAGGTAAAATGGCACTAGAATATTTCCTATCCATTACAAATTTTCAGAAATAAAATGGTTTCCCACATATCTAGCAAAAGAAATCTTTAGAACCACACTTTTAAGTCTCCTTTCCACTGCTTATAACATTCTCCTGAACACTAGAAAATCATTTTTATTTTGTTATTGCTAGTGTCTTTTTCTCTTTGGCATTACTGATTTGTCTCTCCTCCATTTATTCCTGAGCACAGACTGCATGAAGACTGATTTATTTAATTTGGTGTTTTGTCAAAAACATGACTAGTAGTGATATAAGCATGGCTTGGGGAATAGAATTTGCTAACTTAGGCTTAAACAGGTGTTACCACTAAAATCTCTCTCTCAAAAAAAAAAAAAAGACATTAAGTTTGCACAATAACAGAAGTTACTTTACACAATTATTTCTTTGCAAAAGATGGCTAGCTAATGCCAATTCAAACGTGCATCTTTTGAAGACTTACTAATTATCAAACGAGCAAAAGGTAAGAGTGATCTTGTTTGCAGGAAGAGTCATACATACTACTTTAAATGTCTGAAGCTTGAAGACATTATAAATAAAATTAATAAATTCTATCAAATTTTCTCAGCTTAATAAAAATTTTAGTATTATTTTAATTTTGGTTTATATGTCTTACTAGACAAATTATTTCATGTTTACATTGTAACAAAGTGAAGGACAGGACTATTTACATAAAATATATATGTTATCTTAACTTATGGAGAAGGACAGAACAACTCACTCCAGTATTCTTGCCTGAAACACCCCATGGACAGAGGAGTCTGGCAGGCTAAAGTATGTGGGGTCTTAAAAGAATAAGACATGACTTAGCAACTAAACAACAAATCTTAAATATTTATATCCAACAAATACGTATGTAAACTTAAATATATACCTATTATATAAACTTAAATATATATCTGTTATCATGAAGGAAAGAATTTTTGCCTATTTTGTTGAAAGCTGTATCCCCAATACCTAGCATTAAGTAGGTACACAAATTAATAAATTACAGGGGGAAAGTATCATCCTATTTCTGGGATAAGAAAATCAAAGTACATATGTAATAATTGATTTACAAATCTGATTTAATTTTCTGACTTTTGATCTCATATGAAAAACACGAGGTCTCAGACTGGAAATCTGAGAATATTATTTCAAAATATTTATTCTTATTTCCAATTTAAGTTTGGGAATTAGAACCAGTGACATCTCTATAATTCTTAAAAGGGACTAGCATTTTGGAGAAATTGCAAGAGTACTTTTCTGGAAATTTCATTTGCATTGCAAATTTTCATTTTACTTTAATTATGTGTTTAAATTATATGGCTGTAGTAAGTTTGATGGAGATTAGGGATAAAGCAGAGAGAACTCCCCCCTCACCAAAATCTCTTTTTGCACTTACTCTCCTTTTCTCTCACTAACTGGAGAACTAGAGTCAGGATATACCATATCAGTAGTAATAACAAGATACTCAGACTACTCCCTTCCATCCTCAGCCATGCAAATCCCTTTAAGTGTTAGAGAAGATGATAAACTAGCAAGTCGACATAGGAAAGGAGAAATGTGAGTTGATACCAGCAGTGGATGTTGTCCAGTCAATATTATGAAAGAGTAGTAGGGTAACAGAGAGAGAGAGACATGCAAGCTCGAAACTGTGGAAATCCATGTTAAATTATGCAAATAATACATCATAGTTTATAAGAATGGTGGTTAGATAGGTCTCTATTATCATTCAGTTTTGTCTAATTAATATTACTAGCAAGTAATCTTTAGTATAAAAATCCAGACTTGCTTACTAAGGTGATTAAAGGAAATATAGCCAAATATATTTTCCAAAGAGCATCCAAGCTGTTCTGTAGTCTGACCTAGCTGTTCCTCCATCCAGAGTTGGAGTCTAATTCCCCTGCTCCTGAACCTCAGGGGCTTTTGTGACTTTCCTGACGGGGTAATTTGGGACTTCCAGAGCTAGGTCATAGGAAGCCTGAAGTCCCCTGCCTGGGTCTCTTAGAATGCTTCTTTTTGGGAAACTCCCTCTGGGGAAAGAGTTATGCTGTGAGAAGCCTGCATCCGCTTCCAATCATGAGATCTTTCATGGACATCCAGCTCAATCAGGTCTTCACATGATGCTCCAGCTCACATCTTATTGCAACCAGTGGATAAGTGCTCCACTCCAATGGAGAAGTGCCCAGCTGAACCCACAGAATCATGAGAGATAAAATAATTTTGTTTTAAGCCATTAAACATTTGGGTATTTTGATCTATAGCAAAGGATAATATAAATAGATACAAAGCTCTTTCTACTCATTAAGCATGTAAAATATTTCAGGGTAGGAGAAACCTTGAATAAATGAGTTATTTCAGGGTACCAGATCATTCCAAGAACAGCTCATGGATAAAATCTTAATATCTAAATGGGTGACCAGAGTACAGGCCCATGATTACAGGATGCTCTGTGTTTTTCAACAGGATGCTGTTTTCTTGTTAATCAAGTGGTTTGCATTCACTGTAAGGAGCTTTATTGCTAGAATCAATTTGAGGACTCATGCTGTGGTGGCTGTTTTACTGTGTATTTTATATTCTCATTTTTTGTTAGGTAAGTGGAACAGCAACAATGGCATGAATTACTATTAAGGCTTTTCTTATTAGGAGTTATTACTTCATACCCATCAACAGAGTATTGGTAGATGTAAGTGGTACCTAAATTTCTATTTTCATTTACACAAGAGACATAGAACACAGATCAACAATTTATTCTTAAGTTATTTGCAATAATCAGCTCAAAAGTGACATTAACTTGACACAAGACTTAATCAGGGAGCCATTTGTTTCTACTTTATTTTTCCTCTGATCACAGATGCTCCTTCTCACCTACCCTGAAACAGCACCTATCTCTTCTACTGGGAATGAAAAAGTAGGTACTGAAGACTGGCTAAAATCTGTTTTTACATAAAGAACAGCCTCACCTCACTGCTATAGGTTTTTAAATAGTAGCCAATGGGTGGGAGAAGGAAAAAATGAAAGTGCGTGTGTGTGTTTCCAAGTGTATTTGATAGTTTTAGCATCTGGTTATCTCAAAACTCAAATTCAAAACCCTTTCATTTTGTTCATAAGCAAATACAGACAGGCAGACTCTGGACACTCGTTTAAAACTCTATCTAGAGGCTTTAACAGTATGGTAACCACACCAAACTTCATAAAGCTATCCAACCTTAAACACAGGGAGGCTTACTCATTTGCACGTGCTGGTATATTTAAAAAGATAACATAAAAAGGCATTAGATAAGTGGGAACAGAAGAGAATGAAAGGGAAATTTGTTAGCTATTCTAGAGCATAGATCAAGATGCTATTAGTAAAAAAAAAAAAAGTAAAAGTAAAGTGTTAGTCACTCAATCACGTCCGACTCTGTGCGACCCTATGGACTGTAGCCTGCCAGGCTCCTCTGTCCATGGAATTCTCCAGGCAAGAACACTGGAGTGGGCTGCCATCAGATCAGATCAGATCAGATCAGTCGCTCAGTCGTGTCTGACTCTTTGTGACCCCATGAATCATAGCACACCAGGCCTCCCTGTCCATCACCAACTCCCAGAGTTCACTCAGACTCATGTCCATCGAGTCAGTGATGCCATCCAGCCATCTCATCCTCTGTCATCCCCTTCTCCTCCTGCCCCCAATCCCTCCCAGCATCAGAGTCTTTTCCAATGAGTCAACTCTTCACATGAGGTGGCCAAAGTACTGGAGTTTCAGCTTTAGCATCATTCCTTCCAAAGAAATCCCAGGGCTGATCTCCTTCAGAATGGACTGGTTGGATCTCCTTGCAGTCCAAGGGACTCTCAAGAGTCTTCTCCAACACCACAGTTCAAAAGCATCAATTCTTCGGCGCTCAGCGTTCTTCACAGTCCAACTCTCACAGCCATACATGACCACAGGAAAAACCATAGCCTTGACTAGATGGACCTTTGTTGGCAAAGTAATGTCTCTGCTTTGTAATATGCTATCTAGCTTGGTCATAACTTTCCTTCCAAGGAGTAAGCGTCTTTTAATTTCATGGCTGCAATCACCATCTGTAGTGATTTTGGAGCCCAGAAAGATAAAGTCTGACACTTTTTCCACTGTTTCCCCATCTATTTCCCATGAAGTGATGGGACCGGATGCCATGATCTTGG
Source organism: Bos javanicus (assembly GCF_032452875.1). Classification (NCBI taxonomy): domain Eukaryota; kingdom Metazoa; phylum Chordata; class Mammalia; order Artiodactyla; family Bovidae; genus Bos; species Bos javanicus. The sequence continues at coordinate 27,153,200 of NC_083873.1, read as the reverse complement.
TTTTCTGAATGTTGAGCTTTAAGCCAACTTTTTCACTCTCCACTTTCACCTTCATCAAGAGGCTTTTGAGTTCCTCTTCACTTTCTGCCATAAGGGTGGTGTCATCTGCATATCTGAGGTTATTGATATTTCTCCCAGCAATCTTGATTCCAGCTTGTGTTTCTTCCAGTCCAGCGTTTCTCATGATGCACTCTGCATATAAGTTAAATAAACAGAGTGACAATATATAGCCTTGATGAACTCCTTTTCCTATTTGGAACCAGTCTGTTGTTCCATGTCCAGTTCTAACTGTTGTTGACCTGTATGCAACTTTCTTAAGAGGCAGATCAGGTGGTCTGGTATTCCCATCTCTTTCAGAATTTTCCACAGTTTATTGTGATCCACACAGTCAAAGGCTTTGGCACAGCCATACTTCTGGGTAAAAACAAAAGCTTCCTCCAAATATCCAAACAGATCAGATAAATATCTTCTCAAGGAATTCATTCTTTTTTACCGTTATTCCTAAAAAGTAATAGCTAACAACCCCAAAGGCATTAATTATCTTAAAAGATTTTGTCAAGCAGTATCCGTGTATAAGACATAAAATATACTGTGAAATATTTTTAAAAAAAATAAAATGTAGGACGTGTTCTCTGGCCTCACTAAGATTACAGGGCAAATTAAAAGATGAAGTTAGGTTGAACTAAAAATACTAAAGATTCGAAAATTATAGTGTCATATTCAAGTATAGTCTTTCAGATGGGAATTAAGGTTGGGTTAAGTTGTATGATTTAGAATGTTGGAGATAGTCTGTAGTGACCCCTGAGGGTTCCTGTACATTCTCTCTGTGTAGCAAAGAGTGTAAAGTCCTGATGACTCTTTCCCTAATCCGTTCCATTTTCCAGGGGTGTGTGTTTGTTTCCAGTGAACAGCATGGTGGGATAAAGTAACATTTCTTCCCAAAGAACAGCCTTATTTCTGCTTGCTGTGAAAGCAGTCTATCTCCCAGGTAGTGGTTCTCTCTCCTCTGACCTGTAACATAGCCCACAATACGTGCAGGCGCCCATCGTGGGCCTTCTGTGACCCATGCAGAGCTGCGAGACAAAATACAGGACACCTAGTTAGACTTGAATTTTGGATAAACAATGGACTTTTTTCATGTGTGTTTCAAATACCAAAGACACATATGTATGATGATAAAAAGCTAAAATTCAAATTTAACTATATAGTTACACTAAATTCAGCAAATCTGTCTCCATGAGCATAGAATTGGCAAACTAGCGACTGCTTTTGCTGTGAGTGATAAAGTCCTTTGTTGCTGACCCATGATCTCATGTCTTGCTGGTGTTCATGATACAGTAACAGGATAGTAACATTTCTTCCTCGGAAGGAAAGCTATGACAAATGTAGACAGCATATCAAAAAGCAAAGACATCACTTTGCCAACAAAGTTCTATAAATTCAAAGCTATGGGTTTTCCAGTCATCGTGTACAGCTGTGAGAGCTGGAACAAAAGAAGACTGAACACTGAAGTATTGGTGCTTTTGAACTGTGGTGCTAGACAAGTCTCTTGAGACTCCCTTGGACAGCAAGGAGATCAAACCAGTCAATCCTAAAGGAAATCAATCCTGAATATTCACTGGAGAGATTGATGCTGAAGCTGAAGTTCTAATACTTTGACCACCTGATGGGAAGAGCTGACTCCTTGGAAAAAAACCTGATCCTGGCCAAGACTGAGGATAGGAGGAGAAGGGGGCAACAGAGGATGAGATGGTTGGATAGCATCACTGACTCACTGGACATGAGTTTGAGCAAATTCTAGGAGACAAGGAAGGACCAGGAAGCCTGGTGTGCTGCAGTCCATGGGGTCGCAAAGAGCTGGACACAACTCAGTGACTGATTAGCAACAACAACACTGGGCTAGCATGTTGCCCTGCAAGTATGTAAAATCTAAGAATCTGAATAGCTCCTGATATAGGCAAAGGGAGCTTTGTTTGGACCTGTCCCAATTTAGGAGTTTATAGTTAAGCAAAGGAGGAAAAGCTAGGGTTTTTCTAGATAGGGAAACTGAGTCAAAATGGAATACTCTGAAAAATAAAAAGTAAAACTTCATATTCAGAAAAAGCAAAGTTATAGAAGGCCTTAAAATAGTTGAGAAACAATTCTCTATGGGTCCCTTTCATTTCTTATCAGCAGGAGCCCTGCTTTTGTTTTAGCTAAATTTCCAAGGATGTTTGTACAGTGAACAGTCTTGAAAGATAGTATATCCTTCTGGAGCTAAGGGTGAGTGTGTTTACTGTTGAGTGTAATAAAGACAATGCCTCCTTGTGCAAAGTTCAGGCAAGCTTACAATGCCTTATAAAATATTCAAATGTCCTACATTTGATATTCCCCCCACGTAAGGCAGCACACTGTATGTTCAGGCATCACCTGACCCTCTTCATACCACCAAAACAAACTGGGCCTGAGGGAGACGAGGCAAATGCTGATGCTCATGCTATTGCTACGGCTTCAGTTAATAAAAGGTCTGTATCTCTGTGCCAGGTGTCTTGTACTTTTGCCAGCATCTATGACTTGTGGCATGCTAACTTGCAAACATAAGAAAATGCTATTTCTGCACAGCTCTTAAGATCATAGAGGATTTTATAATTTTGAAGAATTTATACATGATGTGACAGTCACTGGACGACTATTATATGCTTTGGCTTGAGGGCTGACAGGAAGAAGATGAGATGTTGACATGATTCTCATGCTCCTTCTCACCTTCAGGACCTTCCCTTACACTGTTTCTCTGGCTGGAAGAATGTTACCGTATCCTCTCGTTAGTACACAAAATGCAACCCCCTACACACACATACATAATTTCCAGGCTAAATACTTATGTATGAGCTGTCAACCATTCCAAGAAGTCTTCCCTGACCCCTTCCAGTTCTGCTGTTTTGCTTTTTCTAAGGACTCTGAAAGTGCCTTGTGCTTTACAGATTCTGTATCACACTATCGTATTGTCCTATTTATGAATCATTTTACTCTCTAGACTTTAAGCTCTGTAAAGATATGTTGTAAACTCACATTCTCAATGCTTAGGATGATAACTGGCATAAAAGAAGTCTTGATAAATATTTGTTCAAAGGAGAATTGTAGAAGTCACAGGAAATTCCCCTCTTTGTCATATGTTTGGCTGAATTGTCAAAGAATATATTTTTGAGTGCTCATCTATGATTATCGAGTGTTGTGAAAACTTAATGACTGAGAGAAGACAAGGGCCCAATATTTTAGTTTCTCATTCTATTTCCAGGAAGGGTTTCCCAATTTAGTTGGCTAATGTCCAATTTCAAGGCACTGCAAGCCTTGAAAGATGTCCTTTCTAGTCTCAAGAATTACTTATACCACCTAATTTTTTTTTATGGTGGCTAACTTAAAAGGCAGATTTTTTTTCCACTAAAGATAGAATTTAAAATATAGTTATTAAGTAATTATGGGGAAAGAACGAGAGACATTCATTCCAGATGAATAGAGACAGTGAACTACAGGTTCTATGGACTGAATGTGTCTCCCTCAAATTCATAAACTGTGTACTGGAGAAGACTCTTGAGAGTCCCTTGGACTGCAAGGAGATCAAACCAGTCAATCCTAAAGGAAATTAGTCCTCAATATTCATTGGAAAGACTGATGCTGAAGCTGAAACTCCAATACTCTGGCCACCTGATGTGAAGAACTGACTCACTGGGAAAAGACCCTGTTGCTAGGAATGACTGAAGGCAGAAGGAGAAGGGGACTACAGAGGATGAGATTGTCAGAAGGCATCACCAATTCAAAGTACGAGTTTGAGCAAGCTCTGGGATTGGCAATGGACAGGGAAGCCTGGCATGCTGCAGCCCATGGGGTCGCAAAGAGTTGAACATGACCTACTGAACTGAACTGAATTCCTAATATGATTACATTTGGAGATAGAAGCATTAGGAAACAAGATTAAATGAAGTCATTAGGGTGGGGCCAAAGATAACCATGGTGCTGGTATCTTTACAAAAAGAAAGATCATTCTCTTTATCTCTACACGCACACAGTATGTGGATATTGTAGAGGTTAAAGTTTCATCCCTTAGAGATTCATTGCATAGGCCCGTTCAGTTCAGAATTCTAAAAACATAAAAAATATTTTAGTATGACATCTAGTGCAGCAAAATTTTTATAAAAGTGAAATTATAAGGTAATTTTTCTCTGCTAACACATTTATTTAAACTAGGATGTTAACCTACGTGAGCTAAATTAATGCACTGAACTGGAGAGTTGTGCATTTTTGAAACTTTATATAGGATAGCAAATAGAGCATAATATAAAGCATCTTGAAGGGTTTTTTCATAGACATACTGACAGACATTCTGTAATTAGCCAAATGTTTTTTAAAATGGCTTTCCTTTTTTATATTTCATAACAAAATGTTTAAAGGACAGAGTTATTTATACATACATCAATTTTGTTTTCTACACAGTCTGTAGTATACTCAGGAAAACGCTATTCTTTGAGGACTTCGTATTAAGGGATATCGCCCTGATTCTGGCAGGATTATCAATAAGATATTGAACCTGTTGAGGTTTAACAAGACAATTTAAAATCTCCTTTATAAGCTGGATGACAAATGGCATGCATGGGTCTCTTTTCTACCAACCATCTCAGCAACTCAAAAACAAAGCTATGCCAGAGTGAATAACTTAAACTACATGGTTCTGGTTGACAAACCTAGATTTTTCACATACATACCAAACTAAAGTTTACAGTTTACAGAGAGGAAAATCAAATATACATCCAACGTGTGTTTTTTATCTTTCAATACTACTACTCTAATATTTTATTAAATATGTGTGTCAGGCACTGTATTTAGTACTTCATATGAATTACTGTATTTTATTACTTCTAAGAAACACATTTTTCACATTTTAATATCTCTGAAATATGGATTTATTTTAAAATAACAATTAGACAACTAAATTCAGTTGTTACTGTATGTACATATATGAACTTCACTCATCCCTAGGGTGATGATTGGATAATTGAAATTCCTCACTCAACAAATCATTTAAAGATTATAGTTAAACTGGTAGTATGTGTTTTGTTCTTAGTACATAAAATAATGGTGCAATTACAATATTCTCACTCATGGTCAAATTGTATCTAGATTAATTTTTTGCTGAAAAATACAGTTTGTATTTCAACGGCAGCAACTCCAACTGTTCATCATTTCTTATAGAAATCTCATACCACACTTTCAAAGCAAAGACTAGAAATATTTTGGATCTGATTAGCCATTTATATATTTAAATATGGGGCTACCCAGGTGGCATAGCTGTAAAGAATCTGCCTGCCAATGCAGGAGATGCAGGAGACACAGGTTTGATCCTTGGGTTAGGAAGATTCCCTGGAGTAGGAAATGGCATCCTGCTCCAGTATTCTTGCCTGAAAAATTACATGGACAGAGGAGCCTGGGGGGCTGCAGTCCATAAGATTGCAGAGTTGGACACGATTGAACACAAAATTTTAAATATCTAATGTTATCTGCCTTTGATCCCTCACATTTACATATAAATGTTAATTCAGTACACTAACCAACTTATATACGTATAGAATAGGGTGCCAGTGAATTAGAAAAATAAATTTAGAGTGAGAAGGTCAAATAGTAATAATAATAATACACTTTAAAAGCCATCAATAACATGTGCTATTGAAAGAACAGAATAATTATTTTCAACTGCAGATTTTATGTAAGAAGGCAAACTACTTCATGAAGGCAGCATTAGAACTAAATCTGAGCAAAGGGCCCATACAATGGATGATTCATTAATAATGCAAAAAGTTTTTTTTATTGTTGTTTTTACCATTTTGCCAGTTGAACATACTGCTAATAAACGTTGAGATTAAAAAAAGTAGATTAAAAAAAAAACATGCTATAGAAAAAACACATGCTATAGAAAATTCAACAGAGAAGTGTGGAGTCCTTGAGAAGCAAAAAAATATAATGATAATAGGAATGAGTGGCTTGGTTCCAACATACAACTTTCAAGAATGTCAGTGACAAAAAAAAAAAAAAAAGAAAATCAGTAGTGATATAAGCCAGTTCAGTGAATTCATGAGCACATTAATTTGAACCAAGTATTTATCCCATGAATAATGGTTGAAGGAATCAAACAGAGGAAGGGTTACAAGGAACAGTAGTTTTGAAAAGAATAGAAATCCATTTGGCTGCAAAATAATTTCATCTGTAATATCTGAGAGTAGCAGCAACATCTGAAACATGACAGGAGTAACAAAATGAAAGAAATTAGGATTGCCAAATAAACAAGATGAGGATAATCAACAGGACCATAACAAAAGGATACTTTATAAGTGAAATATGATTAATGAAAGCACACACACTCTGGAAAGTGCTATGTGAATCTGATGTGCCCATTAATCCATAGATAATATCAAACTGTTAATCAGACAATGAATCAATCTTCCCTGACATTAATTGACTTGTTGTGAAATAAATTAATAACTATCTACATATTAAGCACCAGCTGTTGTTCTATAATCCGTATAACTATGTGAACATTTTCCACACAAAGCTAACTCATCAATGCAAAGTAATAATGGAACTCATTGGCTAATTCCAAAAACACAACATGATGATACAGTGTGATATGCAAATTTTGCTGCAAAACTACAAAATAATGCCTAGATTCACCAAAAACAGTAGAAGCCACTGAGTCTATTTGAATTAACTTACTTAATTCTTAGTGTTACTATAAATCTTGAAATAAAATAAGTCTACTTTTAGAAAAAATAAAAGTAGAAACAGCATACTGTGGCTGTTTTACAACAATCTGTCTCAGAAGTAACCGTAACTACTGTCACACAATATCCATCATGTTAGAGGACTATTAGCTATGATTAAGACAAAAGCAGTTTATTTTCTTTAAACAATATAAATCATAAAATATGTTAAAAACTGACCCTATTTGTTAGTCCACTGATATATTACTCTGATTTTTTCTTCTTAACTATAGGAAATAGCTTATCTATTATCACTTCCTATTTATGCATACATTTAAATTACAATTATATCTTGCTTATACACTGCATCAGAAATTAATCTGAAATTCAGATTAGATATACATAAAACACATTTGCTCTTCAGCAAAAATAATTATTTGTTTTCTGTATAAAACTATTGGATTGAAATTATAAATACCAAAATAACTAAGTATACTGTAAAATATTACAGTTATGAAAAAGTGCTCTATTAAAGGATGTGTTATTCAAACTCAAAGATGGCTAATCATTTTTGCTTTATTAATCCTACACAAATCTAATAAAATTAAAAATCACATTATAAAATTGATTTTAAAAAATTCAGTGTTTCTAACAGTTGACAGACTACATGGCCATTATGAAAAATTAAATATGAAACCTTCATAAAACCGACTATAAAAAACACTGAATGTATACTATAAAATGTTTGATTTTACTATTACCAGGTAAGAGGCAAAGACTTCTTGGACTACATTCTTATTTTAAGAAATATAAAAACTACTCTGAAAATGACAGTAATATAGACACACATATTTATGTATATATTGTTCCTGAAACCAAAACATTGCTTGCCTTTTTTTAATTGATTTTCTATTACAGTGGAAAATATATTTTATCAAACCTGAACAATCATAAATAGAGAAAGAAGGCAATACAGAGTCACTATTTTAATATGATTATTTCCTAGACAAAGCAGGCAAGATATTATTCAATATCAAATTCAGAACAAAGAAATGGCTTTAGAAATATTCAGGTGTCATAACTTGTTTAAATTTCCATCAACACAGTGAGTAATATTCCTCAAAGATACTCAGACTCATTTACAAAGTGACCTGGGCAATGCTTCTGGGACCTCGTATCAATCTTGATGCTAAATTTAGCTTTGCAGCATTAAAAAATAACTAAGTTTATGCAATCAAAAAGTTAGAGAATTAAAATATATTCTGTAAGTTTTATAGCTTTTGAATAATAAAAAAATTTAAAGGTCAAGTTAGTTGAAAGTAAAAGAGTACTCTGTATATTTATATTTGATAAACCATTTTAAAATTCTAGAAACTCTTGTCCTTGATTGAATACTGAAGAAACCTAAAGCACTAAGTTTCTGCACAAAGTTATTGCACACTAAATGCTCTCACAGCCACCACATTAAAGGAACAAAGGCTGAAAATGTCACCTGGTCTGGGAAGAATGTTTTTGCTAGATTGTGCTAGGTTGGTTGAGTTGTCAGAATAAGATAAATGGAGCTGAGCTGTACCATTAACCTGTGACATTTCTGACAGTGCAAGGCTATAGGTTCTGAGAAAAGTAGACTCTTTCTTTCTTTGCTATTCCTCAGTTTTTAATAGGAATAAGAAAAGATAGATGAAATGTTTTAATGAACTACAGAAACAGAGCAGAAGCCTATCTTGAAAATAATATGCTTTCTGTTCTATGTAAAAGCATATCCCTAAATCAGAGTATGTTAATAAATACATCACATAATTTTTGTCTATATTTTAAAGAGATAAACATTAAAATAGTCCTTACTCATATCTAGTCATTTAAGAGCAACAAAAGCTGTTTTTCCTTATTTACACTTTGACTTGTACTTCTGTCAAAAAAGTTCAATTAAAACTAAGCCATCATTTTAATGACAATAAGTCTCACTCCATTCTTAAAATCACTATTGGTATAAAAATACAGAAGCAGGGGTGGGAGAGAGGCTCAAAAGGGAGGGGATAGAGAGTTATGACTTATATTGTTATACAGCAGAAACCAACACAACATTGTAAAGCAATTATCCTCCAATTAAAATAAATAAATAAACAAACTAAAAAATAGAGAAAGAGTAATAGCATTTTCTGTTTTAAGGTTACTAAAATTACATAGAAACTTTAATATGCTTGTAGTTTTTTTTTTTTTTCCTGAGTTTCTGATTAACATGGAAAAAGTAAAATAGATGGATGATGGCTATATTTTTGGAAAGATAAACTAGCAAGATACAATGAAGAATAAATACCAGTCAATGTTCATAAGAGTAAAAAAAATCAAATGAAATCATGAATTAGTACTGATACTCATAATCTGATGATAAAATCTAATGGCCTGGTATGCATCTCTATGCCTGGTATGCATCAGAAAAATGACATTTTTTGATCCTGAGTCCTTGCAATTCATATACAAAAAAAAATCAGTTTTCAAAGATCAGGATGTTACACATTCATTTACTCAAAGGAACCAATATCTTTTATAAAATCATATCATAACTAATACAAGTCAACAAAAAATTCTGTACAGGTCACTGTGCAGAAGAATGACAATATGAAGATGCAGATAGACACAGCTTGTGCTGAATGTGTTCAAATCTATAAAGGAAAGCAGAAATAGGATCAGTGCCTATATCAATAATATAGTGTTAAAATGCAGCAGTGTTCATAAAAGTGAAAGTCGCTCAGTCGTATCTGACTCTTTGTGACCCCATGGACTGTAGTCCAAGGAATTCTCCAGACCAGAATACTGGAGTAGATAGCCTTTCCCTTCTCCAGGGGAATCTTCCCAACCTAGGGATCAAACCCATTTAACAACAATTTATTGGATTATTACTATGTGCCAGATACAATTCTAATTATATTTAAAAGGGAATGCATATGTAGGTAGGTAGACAGGTACATAGGTACACAGATTTGAATATTTCTTCCAAGTATTTAAGAAAATATCCTTACTAATGCTGTATTACACATAATGTGCTTAGTCACTCAGTCATGTCTGACTCTTTGCGATGCTATGGACTGTAACCCGCCAGGCTCCTGTGTCCATGGAATCCTCCAAGCAAGAACACTGGAGTGGGTTGCCATGTCCTCCTCCTCCAAGGGATCTTCCCAACACAGGGATTGAACCCAGATCTCCAAGTGGATTCTTTACCATCTGAGCCACCAGAGAAACCCATTATATATAATAAATAAATAGATTTCATGATCTTTAAATCATGTTGCATTCATATGGGTTTATCATTATGAAGTAAGGAATTTTTTTTGAAATAAGTGCAGATTTAGTTGTACTCCTATCCAGTATTAAGTAATTTCTGTGATCTCTCAGTTCTTGACCAAATGCTAACTATTTTCATCACAACTTTGAAGTTTCATTTATAATCTGAAGTAGCAAATTTACTTCCTTAGTTTTCCTATTTTATGACCTATTCAATAATCTCAACATTTTATAACTTAAAGTGAAAGTGTTAGTTGCTCAGTCACGTCCAACTCTTTGTGACCCCATGGACTGTAGCTGGCCAGGCTCCTCTGTCTATGGAATTCTCCAGGCAGGAATACTGGAGTGGGTAACCATTTCCACCTCCAGGGGTTCTTGAAGGCCCAGGGATTGAACCCAGGTTCCACACAGTGCAGACAGATTCTTTACCATCAGAGCCACTAAGGAAGCTCATTATACTTTAACGTTTGGGCTAACATCACTTTTCAAGATTTACTTGGTAATCCCATATTGAGAATTTTAATTATGGAAAATCAAAGTATGATTTTAAGAGTAATCATTGGTGTTCAAATATAGAGACTGCTAACACTTCAACATAGCTATTTATTGATTTTTATATCTCAGGAAAATAATTCTGCTTATTCTCTACAGGTCCCTAACAACAGATAATGATGGCTACTTCTTAAAACTTTCTTTTTCATCCCTCCTTCCTGTACAACTTTACTGATGTATAATTTACAAATAAAAATTGTACATATTTATAGTGTACTGGGAGTTCCTGGTGGCCTAGTGGATAGGATTTCAGGCTTTTACTGCTTTGGGCTGGGGTTCAATCCTTGGTCAGGGAACTGAGATTCTGCAAGCTGCAATATAATAATTTGATACACATGTACACTGTGAAATAATTATCACAATGTGTTCATTAACACACCCATCAACTCACACAGTTTAACTTTGTGTTCATGTTGAGAACAGAAGATCTATGCTCAGTAAATACTGCACATTAGATCCCCAGAACTTATTCATCTTATAAATAAAAGTTAGTACCCTGTGATCCCTTTACCCTTTACCCCTACTTCTCGTTTAATTAATCAATTTAATTGGAGGATAATTACTTAAAATATTGTGATGGTTTTTGCCATACAGAAACATGAATCAGCCACAGGTATACATGTGTCTCCCCCATCATGAGCCCCTTCTCACCTCCCTCCCCACACTATCCCTCTGGGTTGTCTCAGAGCACCAGCTTTGGGTCCCCTGCTTCATACATCAAACTTGCACTGGTCTTCTATTTTACATATGGTAATACACATGTGTCAGTGCTATTCTGTGAAATCATCCCACCCTCGCCTTCTTTAAGTGAGTCCAAAACTCTGTTCTTTACATCTGTGTCTCCTCTGCTACCCTACATGTAGGATCATCGACACCATCTTTCTAAACTCCATACATATGCATTAATATACAGTATTTGTGTTTCTCTTTCTGACTTACTTCACTCTGTGTAATAGGCTCCAGGTTCACCTACCTCATTAGAGTTGACTCAAATGTGTTCCTTTTTATAGCTGAGTAATATTCCATTGTGTATATGTACCACAACTTCCCTGGCAACCACCATTCTGCTTTTTCTGTGAATATGGATTTTTTATATTTCACATATAAGTGAGGTCAGTGTTTATCATTTAGTGTCTAAATTATTTTGTATAATGTCCTCTAGGCCCATCCATGCTTTTGCAAATACCAGGATTTGTGTAAAGGCTGAAAATATTCTATTTTCTGTGTCCTTACATTTCCTTTATCCATTCTTTTGTTGACTGTTATTTAAATTGCTGTCATATATTAGACATTGTAAATGATGCTGCAATGAATGTGGATGTGCAGATATCTTTTCAAGATCCTGATTTCATTTCCTTTGGATATACCAACAAAAGTGGGATTGCTGGATCATACGGCAGTTGTTTTGCCCTGTCCAGCACAGCAGGTGAGAAAGACCTGTAATGGGGGTGAGAGCATAATGCAAAGACAGACGCACACAATTTGGCAAGCAGGGAGTCAGGGGGCCCTCCTGCTCTCATGGCAGGAAGGCAAGATGGCTCCTTTCAGCCCATGCTTTATTGGTAGAAGTCTCATATGAGATCATTAGGAAATAGCTATACTGGGGAATTTGATCAGCACACCATAAAGAGGGAGGAAAGTTAAAGCTCTGCTGTTAATCAGGAACATCTTGTTTTGTTTCCATGGAAACGGATGCAGGGCCAGGCAGTGAAGTGAAGCAGAGAGCACAGTCCCGCCCCAAGTATGTCTGTCCAGCATGCCTACTAAGACAATCACGAGGCACAGTTTGCCACGCCCTCGAGTCATGGGGCAGGTTCTGGTCTCTGCTCTGCCAGGCTGCAACAGTATTTGATTATTACACAACGGCTATACCAATCTACATTCCTACTAAGAGTGTACAGTGTTTCTTTTCTCCACATACTTGCCAGCACTTTTTATCTCTTGCCTATTGATAAACACCACTCTAACAGGTATCTGGTGACATCTCATTATGGTTTTGATTTGAATTTCTCTGGTGATTAGTGATGTTGACCATTTATCTGTTGACTATTTGTATGTCTTCTTTGGAAGAATCTCTAAGCAGATCTTTTTCACATTTTTAAATTGGATTGGTTGTTTTTGCTGCTGTTGAATTGTAGGAGTTTCTCTATATTTTGCATATTAACCCCTTTTCAGATATATGGTTTGCAAATATTTCTTCCATTCCATAGGTTGTCTTTTCTTATTGTTGATTATTACCTTTGCTGTGCATTTTTAGTTTGATGTAATCTCACTCATTTATTTTTACTATTGTTGCCTGTGCTTCAGAGTTATATTCAAAAATATAATGCTAAGACCAAAGTCCAGGAGATTTTCCCCTACGTTTTCCTCGAGGAGTTTTATAGTTTCAGGTGTGTGTTTAGTTGCTCAGTCGTGTCTGACTCTTTGCGACCCCATGAACTGTAGCTCACCAGGTTCCTCTGTCCATGGGATTTTCAAGGCCAGAATACTGGAGTGGGTTGCCACTTCTTTCTCTATATAGTTTTAGGTCTTACATTTAAACCTTTAATCCATCCTGAGTTAATTATTACTTATAGCTTTTGTAAGAGTCCAATTTAATTTTCTGCATGTGAATATTTAATTTCCCTCTTATTATTTATTCAAGAGACTATCCTTACCCTACTACATATTCTTGACACCCTTATCAAAGATTAGTTGACCTATTAGTAGCAGGGATTTATTGCTGCTGTTCAGTTGTTCAGTCACTCAGTCCTGTCTGACTCTTTGTGACCCCATGGACTGCAGCACACCAAGCTTCCCTGTCCTTTACCACCTCCCAGAGCTTGCTCAAACTCATGTCCATTGACAAGTCAATGGTGCCATCCAACCATCTCATCCTCTGTCATCCCCTTCTCCTTCTGCCTTCAATCTTTCCTACCATCAGGACCTTTTGCAGTGAGTCATCTGTTTGCATCATGTGGTCAAAGTATTGGAGCTTCAGTTTCAGCATCAGTCCCTCCAATGAATATTCAAGGGTGATATCCTTTAGGATTGACTAGTTTGATCTCCTTGCAGTCCAAGGGACTCTCAAGAGTCTTGGAAAAGTGTTGGAAAACACCACAGTTCAAAAGCATCAATTCTACGTTCAGTCTTCTTTATGGTCCAATTCTTACATCCACACATGACTACTGGAAAAACCATAACTTTGACTATATGGACCTTTGTCAGCAAAGTTATGTCTGTGCTTTTTAATTTGCTGACTAGGCTTAAAACCTAGACAGTCATTTGAACATTCTTTGGCATTGTCCTTCTGTGGGATTAGAATGAAAACTTACATTTCCAGTCCTGTGGCCACCACTGAGTCTTCCAAATTTGCTGGTATATTGAGTGCAGTATTATAACAGCATCATCTTTTAGGGTTTGAAATAGGTCAGCTGGATTTCCATCACCTCCACTAGCTCTGTTCTTAGTGATGCTTCCTAAGGCCCACTTGTCTTCTTCCTCCAAGATGTCTGGCTCTAGGTGAGTGATCACACAGTTGTGTTATCTGGGTCATTAAGGGATTTATTTCTGGGCTATAAATTCTGTTCTTTTGGTCTGTGTATCTGTTTTTATGCCAGTACCACATTGTTTTGATTAATATGTGCATGCTCAGTCGCTTCAGTTGTGCACGACTCTTTGCGGCCCTATTGACTATAGCCACGCCAGGCTCCTCCTTTGCCTGGAAATCTTCAGGCAAGAATACCGGAGTGGGTTGCCATGACCTCCTACAGGGGATCCTCCCAACCCAGGGACTGAATCTGTGTCTCTTATATCTCCTGCATTGGTAGAGGAGTTCTGTACCACTAGCCCCACCTGGGAAGCCCTTTTTGATTACTATAGATTTGTAGTATATTTTGAACTCAGGTAGTATGACGCCTGCAGCATGTTACTCTTTCTCAAGATAGCTTTGGCTATTTGAGTTCTTTTGTGACTCCAGAGGATTTTTAGCATTGTCTTCTCTATTTATGTTAAAAATGCCATTGGAATTTTGATAGAGATTGCACTAAATCTTTAGATCACTTTGAGTACATTCTAACAAATACCAATTCTTCTCATACATGGTCACAGTACATTTTTCCATTATTTGTGTCTTCTTCAGTTTCTTTCATCAATGTCTTCTTTCTAGTTTTCTCTACATGATCTTTCACCTCCTTGGTTAAATTTATTCCAAAATGTGTGTGTGTGTGTGTGTGTGTGTGTGTTTAATGGTATTGTAAGTGGAATTGTTTTCTCAGTTTCTTTATCATAGAGTTCACTTGCAGTATAGAAAAACACAACTGATTTTTGTATGTTGATTTTGTATCCTGTTCCTTTACTGAATTCATTTACTTGTTCTAACAGGTTTTTTTGTGGAGTCTTTTGGGTTATCTATATTTAAATCATGTCTTCTTCAGAGAAATAGAGGAAAAATACTTAATTTTTCATCACTGAATATGATGTTATAATAACTATGGGCTTGTCATATGTGGCCTTAATTATATCAAGATATATTCCTTTTATATATAATTTGCTGAGTTTTTATGATGAAAGTTTGCAGAATTTTGTCAAATGTTTTTCTGCATCCTTTGAGATAATCATATATAAATCAAATAGCAAGGAGATTAATAGTAAAATCTGGGCAGAAAAATAGTTTTAAAACAAATGGTAAATACCAGACTAAGTAGCATGCAATGCAACAAGCATTATGAGGGAAAAAGAAGTTCAGTTTTGTAAAAGAGGAAATCTTAAAATGAATATGTAAAATGTGTGTGGAACCTACATTAATATGAAGATCAACATCATGAATAAAGTGAAATCCTGGCATTTTTCCTTCTAAAATTAGGAAAAAGGCGAGGATGTTAGCTCTCACCATTTCTATTTAATATTGTACTGGAGGTAACATCTGGTGAAATAAAGGAAGAAAAAAGAAAAAAAGAATAATATATTCAAAGTAAGAATATTTCTTTGCAGAAGACAACATTATTACTAATGAAAAAAATGCAAGGGTATATATAAGGCAATTTCTAAAACTAATAAGTTAACTTAGTAAGACTGTAAGATTCAAAATGAACATATACAAATAGGCCACATTTCTGTATATTATCAGAAAAGAATTAAAAACAATTCCCATTTATGACTGTGATTGTAAAATTAAAAGTGGTTTGCTGACTGTACTAAAATAATTTTACTTGATATCAGTTATTAACAAGGAATTAGACATAATTTTAATACTCTATTTCAATTCTGTTGAATTGAAAGATGAAAATATCATATAATAAATAAAGAATAAGAAAATTAATGTATCTTTCTTTTGATATATATATACCTATAGATATATGTCACATTGGAATATATCAATAGAAAATTTAGATAATAATAAAACAAGGTAAGAGAAAATTAAACTTCAGGGAATAATTGCCAAATAAATTCAAAACAGCTGAAGAATAGCAGAACTTTCCAGAATAAAGGAAATATTTATAATCACTTTGAAAAAATGCTTAGTCAATTTAGTAAACATTATTTGATGAATAGATGAATCAATTAAATCCTGCAATTGCATATTTTTCATTCAGTTCAGTTCAGTTACTCAGTCGTGTCCAACTCTTTGCAACCCCATGAACTGCAGCACACCAGGCCTCCCTGTCCATCACAAACTCCCGGAATTTACCCAAACTCATGTCCATTGAGTCGGTGATGCCATCCAACCATCTCATCCTCTGTCGTCCCCTTCTCCTCCTGCCCTCAATCTTTCCCAGAATCAGGGTCTTTTCAAATGAGTCAGCTCTTCGCATCAGGTGGCCAAAGTATTGGAGCTTCAGCTTCAACATTAGTCCTTCCAATGAACACCCAGGACTCATATCCTTTAGGATGGACTAGTTGGATCTCCTTGAAGTCTAAGGGACTCTCAAGAGTCTTCTCCAACACCACAGTTCAAAAGGACCAATTCTTCGGCGCTCAGCTTTCTTTATAGTCCAACTCTCACATCCACATATGACTACTGGAAAAACCATCGCCTTGACTACACGGACCACTGCTGACAAAGTAATGTCTCTGCTTTTTAATATACTGTCTAGGTTGGTCATAACTTTCCTTACAAGGAGTCTCTTTTAATTTCATGGCTGCAATCACCATCTGCAGTGATTTTGGAGCCCCAAAAAATAAAATCAACCACTGTTTCCTCATCTATTTGCCATGAAGTGATGGGACCGGATGCCATGATCTTCATTTTCTGATTGTTGAGCTTTAAGCCAACTTTTTCACTCTCCTCTTTCACTTTCATCAAGAGGCTCCTGGCAGTGATTCAACTTGTATTAATGTGTCTTTTCCAAATGGGAGTTTATTTTGAGAGTGTCTGATACAAGAGAATTTGAGATAACTCCTATTTCAAAGATAATTTTGGTAAAATTACTTTGTTTTCAGCCATACTATTATAATAAAACATGTAGGATGAAAACTAGGCTACATAAAATGGCATCACAAGGAAATGAGATATACTGAACTTATCTCAAACGCTGTAGATGAATACATTTTTTTTAAGATTTGTATATGGACCATTTTTAAAGTCTTTACTGAATTTGTTACAGCATTGCATCTGCTTTATGTTTTGTTTTTTTAGCCAGGAGACATGTAGGATCTTAGCTCCCTGACCAGGGATTGAACCTGCACCCCCTACAACTGGAAAAAGTTTTAACTTCTGGACTGCCAGGGAAGTCCCTGCAGATGATTATCTTTTAAAAAACTTTCAGTATTTCCAATCTCAAGGATTTTTAAATCTGAAAATCTAAACTTGAACTGGTATACAAAAATTCATGCCCCTCTATTCTATAAGAGAATGAAATTTAAATAGAATGTGATGTTTATTTGATGTGCCCTTGATCTTTTGATTTTCAGAAAACTCTGAAATATAACTTTAGTAAAATCTTTCTTTTTAAAATGGCATGTGTATATATTACTTAATAGAAGTACCTACCTCACATATTTGTTTTGACAATAAAATGAGAAAATGTTTTTAACACATCTTGAACAAATAAGGCATCAGAATACATCAGTTCCCTTCTCTTTCAAAGAAAATAAGACATGGATGGTCACAGAAAATCATCAAGAAAATAAGCATTTTATCTGTTCTGCATCACTGATTCATATGAAAGAATTGTTTTTCACTAGTCTCCAGCCAAGCAAATAAGCACCTTAAAGGAAACAAACCTTCAACAAGTGAAATATTTTCTCTGACAAACTGTCTGGATGTTGTGCCACAGAAATATGTATTATTGGACCCACAACTTGTTACTATGTCCTACCTTTTAATACCAAACTGAAAGAATCAGAAGGGAAGCAAACATCACACGGCTCTGGTCACTCGTGAGATTTAAGCCATTTTTGGCTTAAATCTGACACTTAAGAGGCTGGGAACCCTAAACATAATATTATCTATTTTTCAGTTAAGCAGATCTCACTTGGGAGAAGTGCAATAATGTTCAATATTCTTACTTGAAAAGCACAATGAACAGATAAATAATATAGTTTTTTAGTATTCTAATTTTCTTAAGCCTCTTTATTTTAAAACTCTGATCAAGATAGGTAAATTTGCTTCCCTTCTCTTAAGAACAGGTTTAGACATGTTAAAGCTTTCTGTCAGTGACAACACTAAATTTGAGATGAAGTGGTGTCATTTTTTTGTTTCCCACAATGTCATGTTCAAAATTGGATAAAGTGTACAAGCAAATTGCATGGCACAGGAGGGTCGAGGAAGTTACAGGCAATTGCATTGCACTTTTTCCCATATCTTAAAGGTACAGTTATACAATTCTTCTGATAACCTTAAAAACTAGCCTTCGTCAGATGTTATTTAGAGTATAATATGAGGGTTATAAATAAACTGTTGCTTCTTTAAGCAATCCAGAGAGACATAAAAGACAGATGGAGAACTGAATGTGGCCTATTGTTTTATATAGCTATGGTTGGAAAAAAAAACAACCTCTATTCACAAGAAAAAGCCTCTGCTGTATGGCAGCTGTTGACTAGAGTGGGCTGAAAGCATCTTGTTAGAAAAACAAGAACCAGCAGCAGAATAATGTGAGTGCAGCTCTATAGCCTTCTTAAGAGGAAGGACTTGAAACGGGTGTTAAAGATAGAATTCATAAAATAATATCAAGAAGCCTTTTTTATTTTGCTATTAATTTCCACGTAGTCTGCAGCTATCAGAGTTTCAAATACTCTAGCATCTTTAGGCTCCACTAGATGCATTTTAACCTCTGCCGTGTGGCATGTGAATGTGGCTTGTTTAGTTAGTTTTACGACATAATTAATAGGCATTGTCAGAAACTCTCATCTTTGATCACGGGAGGTTGGCAGCCCTTTGTTGCTCTCATTCCAGGCTTTGAGAGAGTGGCCAGATGGTACGTCCTACCACAAACTGCAGTGTGGAAGATATCCTTCCTAGGACACTTTCAAATTCTGTTTGGCCAACTTCATGACTCCTGCAGAAAAGTTCGTTTAGTTACAGTTTAATTTAATTTGCTATAGGTACACAGACTGCTCCTGGACTCCCTCTAAAACTTCACTGAGGTAAAAATAATTTGAGTTTTTCTCACATGTTTGACTCAGTGAAGCAGCGGCATTTTATACTAGAGAAAAGTGTTTCCCAGATACCTAAATTCTAGTCCAAGCCCTGCCACAAACAGACTTCTAAAGACCAGGGATGTATTTTACTCTTTCCAGGTCTCAGTTGCTTCATCTTTGTAATGAAGCACAAAACTGAATGATCCGATTACTTCTCTCTGGATAAATCCATGGTTCTGTGGATTTTTCTAAGAGTAATCAATTGTAAACATTATGTTGCTTGAAGTAGACCTTTGTTTGGTATTCACAAGTTAAAATGTCTGGTTTTGAAGATTTGTGAGAGTCCCCCTGAGTTCTATGACAAGTAGCACTTTGTAATTTCACTGATGAACAAATTTTATTTACCCACACTCCAAGGCTATATGCAGGAGTCAGATATATTATAACAAAATCTAGTCCTCCATCCACTGTTTGTATTTCAATGTCAAATACAAATGTTATCATGTTATCGTCTTGTTATCAGCAGATTCCAAAGAGATCATTTCTTTTTTTTTTCCTTTGATATATCTTATTTCATTTTATGATGGGAACTTGTAATATATTACTTTGAAAAATTAGCCTTTTGTATAAAACCTGAATTATATATCAAAGATAACTAAACAAGGTTTAGAATGGAAACCAGAAACATAAGAACCCATGGGAAAGTTTCATGTGATTCCATACTTTCAATTCAAATCAGAATCATCTAACTTCTCCATCTTAAGTATTCACAGATTTCAAAAGCTTTGATTATTTATGTAAATCAATATATGCATACACTGTTCAAAGTATATTCATACTGATTCTCTAAATTATCAGCATTACTTATGTAAATATTATAAAATCTTAATAAGTTATATAAATTATATTACCCTAATAATTTCAAAATCAATTCTTTTTTTTTTTAGAAATGCCTAGCGTAATTTTTTGTTTGGTATGAATAACACTAAGTAATGGAGAAGGGACTGGCACCCCACTCCAGTACTCTTGCCTGGAAAATCCCATGGATGGAGGAGCCTGGTGGGCTACAGTCCATGGGGTCGCAAAGAGTCGGACACGACTGAGCGACTTTACTTTCACTTTTCACTTTCATGCATTGGAGAAGGAAATGGCAACCCACTCCAGTGTTCTTGCCTGGAGAATCCCAGGGATGGGGGAGCCTGGTGGGCTGCCGTCTATGGGGTTGCACAGAGTCGGACACAACTGAAGTGACTTAGCAGCAGCAGCAACAACACTAAGTAATGCCTCAGTATAATCCATGATCTGACATAGAGAACTATATCAAAGTTTTCTAATAATTTATTGTGTTTAATTGATAGCAATTAAACATGTCAATAAACAGAATTTCTCTTCAGATCAACATCGTTTAAAGCACTTTCTCCTTCAGCTTCTGTTAAACTAATAGCAAATGCATTTAAGTATTTTCTAGTTCATGTTTGAGATCCTTATAGCTTCAATTTTATTTTATAACTAAAACATGACAACATAAATCTGAATCTCATATTTAGTAGGATTAAGCATGTGAGGGGTGGCATAAAGTCATGATTAAGAGCAGGGGCATGTTTCTAGGCTGCCTGAGTTAGAATCCTAGTTTTGCTGTTTAAGTTTTAAATAGTCTGTTAGTGCTTCAGTTTCCTGGCCTACTGAATTAAGAAGACTCAATTGTGTTGGAATGCTGATCTGGACCATGACTTGTTATTAATATTGATGTTATTAACAACTGTGACTAGTTGTCATGCAGTGAATTAAACAGAGGTAATACGGATCTATTGTACAATTGTGCTCATTCTGCAGGCTACCAAGGTTATGCTCAAAATTCTTGAACCTAGTCTCCAACACTATATGACAGAACTTCCAGATGTACAAGCTGTGTTTATAAAAGGCAGAGGAACATGAGACCAAATTGCCAACATTCACTAGATCACAGAATCAAAAGGAAAGTAATGCCACAAAAACATCTACTTCTGCTTCACTAACTATGCTAAAGCCTTTGACTGTGTGGATCACAACAAACTCTCAGAAATTCTTAAAGAGACGGGAATACCAGACTACCTTACCTGTCCTGTGAGAAATCTGAATGCAGGCCAAGTAGCAACAGTTAGAACAGAACATGGAACAACAGACTGGTTCAAAATTGGGAAAGGAGTCTGACAAGGCTGTATATTGCTACTTTGCTTATTTGACTTACACGGAGAGTGAGTGGTGCTGTGTTAAATTGCTCAGTAATGCTGACTCTTTGCGAACTCATGGACTGTAGCCTGCCAGGATCCTCTGTCCATGGAATTCTCCAGGCAAGAATACTAGAGTGGGTTGCCATGCCTTCCTCCAGAGGTTATTGCAGGTGGATTCTTCACCACCTGAGCTACCAGGGAAGCACATCACGTGATATGCTGGGCAGGATGAATCACAAGCTAGAAACCAGATTGCTGGGAGAAATATCAACAATCTCAGAAATGCAGATGATACCACTCTAAGGATGGAATGTGAAGAGGAGCTAGAGTCTCTCGATAAGGGTCAAAGAGGAGACTGAAAAGGCTGACTTAAAATTCAACATTCAAAAAACTAAGATCATGGCATCCGGTTCCAATACTTCATGGCAAACAGATGGGGAAAAGTGGAAACAGTGACAGATTTTATTTTCTTGGGCTCCAAAATCACTGCAGATGGTGACTGTAGCCATGAAAATAAAAGACACTTGCTCCTTGGAAGGAAAGCTATGACAAACCTAGACAGTATATTAAAAAGTAAAGATATCTATACAGTCAAAGTTATGGCTTTTCCAGTAGCCATGTATGGATGTGAGAGCTGGACCAAAAAGAAGGCTGAGCACCAAAGAATTGATGATTTCAAATGGTGGTACTGGAGAAGATTCTTGTGAGTCTCTTGGACTGCAACAAGATCAAACCAGTCAATCCTAAAGGAAAGCAATCCTCAATATTCATTGGAAGGATTGATACTGAAGCTGAAGCTCTAATACTTTGGCGAAGTATTGATGCGAAGACTTGACTCACTGGAAAAGACCCTGATGCTGGGAAAGACTGAAGGCAATAGGAGAAAGGGCCACAGAGGATGAGATGGTTAGATAGCATCAGTGACTCAATGGACATGAGTCTGAGCAAACTCTGGGGGATAGTGAGAGACAGGGAAGCCTGGCATGTTGCAATCCATGGGGTCAGAGTCAGATACGACTTAGAGACTGAACAACAGCAACAATATTTAACTGAGAAGGCTGAAAATAAGGATTTGTACCCCTGGCATCTCCTAGTCCCATGTTATTCCCACAGGCTCCTTCCATCTTCCTCCCCTTTGGCAAAATAATTCCCATCCTGTCAGAAGAGTCAGCAAGCATTGGTCTTTACCTAAGGTATACCAATTACATTGGACAGGAGGCAGGGATCAAAACCATCCTCAAGAAAAAGAACTGCAAAAGGGCAAAATGGTTGTCTGAGGAAATAGCTGAGAAAAGAAGAGAAGGGAAAGAGAAAGGAGAAAAGGAATGATACACCCATCTGAATGCAGAGTTCCAAAGAATAGCAAGAAGAGAGAAGAAAGTCTTCCTAAGTGAACAACACAAAGAAAACAATAGAATGGGTAACACTAGAGATTTCTTCAAAAAAATTAGAGATACCAAGGGAACATTTCATGCAAAGACGGGCAAAATAAAGGACAGAAATGGTATGGACCGAACAGAAGAAGATATTAAGACGGGGCAAGAATACACAGAACTATACAAAAACGATATTAATGACCCAGATAACAACAATGGTGTGGTCACTCACCTAGAGCCAGACATCCTGGAATGTGAAGTCAAGTGGGCCTTAGGAAGCATCATTACGAACAAAGCTAGTGGAGGTGATGGAATTCCAGCTGAGCTATTTCAAATCCTAAAAGATGATGCTCTTAAAGTGCTGCACTCAATATGAGAGCAAATTTGGAAAACTCAGCAGTGGCCACAGGGAAAAGGTCATTTTTCAGTCCAGTTCCAAAGAAGGGCAATGCCAAAAAATATTCAAACGACCCCACAATTGCATTCAATTTATATGCTAGCAAAGTAATGCTCATAATTCTCCAAGCTCGGCTTCAACAGTATGTGAACCTATTTCAAATGTTCAAGAACTTTTGAACTCCAAATGTTTAGGAATTTCCAAATGTTCAACTGGATTTAGAAAAGGCAGAGGAACCAGAGATCAAATTGCCAACATCTGTTGGATAATCAAAAAAGCAAGAGAATTCTAGAAAAAATCTATTTCTGCTTTATTGATTACAACAAAGCCTTTGACTATGTGGATCACAAGAAACTGTGGAACATTCTTAAAGAGATGGGAATACTAAACCACCTTACCTGCCTCCTGAGAAATCTGTATGCAGGTCAAGAAGCAACAGTTAGAACCAGACATGCAACAATGGACTGGTTCCAAATAGGGAAAGGAGTATGTCAAGGCTGTATACTGTCACCCTGTTATTTAACTTATATGCAGAGTACATCATAAGAAATGCTGGGCTTGTAATATGGGAACTTAAATTCACAACATGGTATATATATGTTTAGTAACAATTTCACTCCTCAATGCCCATTTTGACCCAGGTATGAGGGAAGCACATAGCAGCACAGAATGGGGATAGAAAAGAAAGCGATTTGATGATCTAACTTTGTTACTTAACAACATGGCCAAAGGTAAACTTTGAGTTCCAATAATAGAACAATGTTTCAGTGAACAGTATTTGGAAAATATTTACTGTTACAAAAAAAAAAATTAACTTTGAATCTTCACCTTTCTCAACTTGCAGCAAAATTCCAAATGGAAAGTAAAATAGAAAAAACAAAAACAACTGAGTACTAACAAAGTATTGAGGGTTTTTTTGGGGGGAGGAGGTTGTTTTGTCTTTTAACATTGTACAGTAGGATTAAAAAAAAGTAAGCATGAGTCTGGAGCCAGAAACTATAGAGGAAATAGCTGAACATATTTCACCTAACAGAAATGAAAAATTTGTCTCTGAGAAAACACCATAAAAAAAAAAAAAACTAGAAAAATATTTATAAGCTATGTAACTGACAAATGCTTCTATTATTGATAATTTAAAAGCTTGTAGCAGCAAAGAAATAGAACAACTCTTGCTGTGTGCAATGTCCCTAAGCTGATCCTAAGAAAAGAATTCACATGTGCAAAATTTATGTGGGAGGTGCTAGAAGCAATGGCAAGAGAGGGGGGAAGTGAGACAAGAGAATCAGACACCTAATAAAGGGAGCATTATTATAGCAGTTACCAGTGTGGGCGACAGCAGCTGACTCCTACAGAGAAACTTGAGGAAATGGTGTAGAACACAGGCCTCAGAAATATAAACACAGGGGCAAGAAAGGTGGGTGTTTACCATCAACTCCTGTCAGCCTTCAGTGCAAAGTCACCCTAAAGAGTGTTAATTCTCTAGAGGCGTGTGCTATGTTGGAGAGCTCTCTCAAAGAAACAGATGCAGATACTGGCAGTTGGAAGCTGGTGAGCACTCCCTGGAATGATTAATCTCAAGAGAAATGGCAGTGTTTCTATGGTCTCTGCTATGAGGACCAAATGATAATAATTCTACTGATAAAATGAACTCACAGTTTACATTAAAAATACACAAATGTTCCACAACAATGAAAAATAAACTTCATTAGTAACCATGTGAGGCAGATTTTACATATTCAAATTCTGTATATTAAAATTGTGTTTATGTAAGTCAGTCATTATGCTATACATCTAAAACTTACCCAGTGCTCTATGGCAATTATATCTTAACTGGTACAAAAGTACAAAAAATTAAATAATATTTTTAACAATTTTATTTTTTATAATGTGAGAAAACAGTTTCTCATACATTGGTAGAAATGTAATTCATAAAAGGTTTATGGAAAATAATAAGCCAAAATGTTTATAGTGTTTAATATATATTGATGCAACAGCTTTTCTTCCAGACCACCCTATTTACAATTGCAATTCTATCTCTGACACTTCAATCACCTATCCTCATTTTCTTTATCTCCATAGTATACATCACCATTTATTAAATATCATTACCTATTTTTATAGTTTGTTATCTTTACTAAACTATATGTCACATGAGGTTAAGGATTTTTGTCTGTCTTATTCATTGGTACCTAGATTTGAGAAGATTAGCTTACACCTAATAGATAGTCAACAAAATATGTTGAATGGTTTTTCCATGAATATATCATTAGACAACAAAAGAAAAATTAATCACAAAAATATTTAGAGTTTATCTTGATATTGTTGATAATAGTAAAAATAAAAAAAAAACCATAATGTCCAAAAGAATGTGCTGCTTGCATAATATATACATATATTGTTGTTGTTTAGTTGCTAAGTCGTGTCTACCTGTTTTGTGACCCTACAGAGTGTAGCCCACCAAACTACTCTGCCCATAGGATTTCTCAGGCAAGAATACTGGAGGGGGTTGCCATTTCACCTCCAGGGCATCTTCCCTACCCAGGGATCAAACCCATGGCTCCTATATTGGCAAGCAGATTCTTTACCACTGAGCCACCTGGGAAGCCGATATATTACACAGATTAAAAATGATAATCTGAAATACCATGGAAAACAGGGCATAAAATATCATTAAGTTCACAATGCAGTTTACCAAATATCACATCAAGTATAACTCAGTTTTGGATAAATATATTTTTAGTATAAATCTAAATCTAGGATAATATACAGAGAAATAATAACTGGTTTTTACAGGTACTATTTACAGGTAATTTAAAAATTTTTTCCACTATGAATCTTATATAGTATTCCCTTTTTAATCACAACAAATTACTGGGTGATTTTTATTGTGAATACACGTTGAATCTATTATAGAAAGCCACAGTGGTTAAAACGATACATCTTTAGTTTTTACAATGTAATGAACTGACCAAACATCAAATACTTGAGAATGACCAAAACACTTGCATATGATATGAACTTGCAACTTTTTTATGTAACCAGACTTTACATTAGAGTTGCATTACTGAGGATTAGTTTTACTAAAAAAACGATCATTAATGGGATATGTTTCTGTGTATTTCTTAGGGGAAAAAACACTAAAATTAAAGTTGTTCTCTCTGACCATTTCAGGGATCTGATAGTACTATTAAACCAAAGCATAACTTTTCATTTTTGTTAGTTCTTAATTCATACCAATATTAATCTCCTACATTAATCTTGGAGGCAATAAAATCCCAAGGGAAGAAGACATTTCCATTTTTGTTTATCAAGATAAAACACACTATATTTTAATGCTGTCTAGAGAACCAAATAAGAGACTTTAGGTATTCCTTAAAACAGCTGGCAGAACTATTTATTTTATTTCTTTCTTTAGTTTCAATATTATACCCATTACTGATATTGCCTCAATTTTACATACTAGTTTTTATAAGATGAGAAATTACGCTATTCTTCATGTCAGTGTAGTCTCATAATCCCTTGTCACATTTGTATAGAATAAGCAAAAAGAAATAAACTTTAAGACCAAATAGCTGATGCAAAGCTGGAATTTAATTTGCATTATACCCTTTTCTCTTGCCCAAAGAAAGGCAATGCCAAAGAATGTTCAAACTACCACAGAACTGTACTCATCTCACAAGTTAGCAAAGTAATGCTCAATATTCTTCAAGCCAAGCTTCAACAGTATGTTAACCAAGAACTTCCAGAAAGAAAAGTCAGAGGAACCAGAGATCAAATCACCAACGTCTGTTGGATCACGAAAAAGCAAGAAATTTCCAGAAAAACATCTACTTCTGCTTTAATGACTATACAAAAGCCTTTGACTGTGTGGATCACAAAAACTGTGGAAAATTCTGAAAGAGATGGGAATACCAGACCATCTTACCTGCCTCCTGAGAAATCTGTATACAGGTAAAGAAGCAACAGTTAGAACCGGACATGGAACAATGGACTGGTTCCAAATTGGGAAAGGAGTATGTCAAGGCTATATACTGTCACCGTGCTTAACTTATATGCAGAGTACATCATGTGAAATGCCAGGCTGATAAAGCACAAGCTGGAATCAAGATTGCCAGGAGAAATATCAATAACCTCAGATATGCAGATGACACCATCTTATGGCAGAAAAGAAGAACTAAAGAGTCTCTTGATGAAAGTGAAAGAGGAGAGTCAAAAAGCTGGCTTAACATTCAACATTCAAAAAACTAAGATCATGGCATCTGGTCCCATCACTTCATAGCAAATAGATGGGGAAACAATGGAAACAGTGAGAGACTTTATTTTCTTGGGCTCCAAAATCACTGTAGATGGTGACTGTAGCCATGAAATTAAAAGACACTTGCTCCTTGGAAGAAAAGGTAGGACCAACCTAGACAGCATATTAAAAAGCAGACATTACTTTGCTGACAAAGGTACATCTAGTGAATGCTATGGTTTCTCAAGTGGTCATGTATGGATGTGAGAGTTGGACTATAAAGAAAACTGAGCACTGAAGAATTGATGCTTTTGTTTTTTTTTGTTTGTTTGTTTGTTTAAATTTTATTTTATTTTTAAACTTTACATAATTGTATTAGTTTTGCTAAATATCAAAATGAATCCACCACAGGTATACATGTGATCCCCATCCTGAACCCTCCTCCCTCCTCCCTCCCCATACCATCCCTCTGGGTAGTCCCAGTGAATTGATGCTTTTGAACCTTGGTGTTAGAGAAGACTCTTGAGAGTCCCTTGGTCTGCAAGGAGATCCAAGCAGTCAATTCTAGAGGAAATCAGTCCTTAATATTCATTGGACGGACTGATGCAGAAGCTGAAACTCCAATATTCTAACCACCTGATGTAAAGAACTTACTCCTTGGAAAAGACCCTGATGCTGGGAAAGATTGAAGGCAGGAGGAGAAGGGGATGAGAGAGGATGAGATGGTTGGATGGCATCACTGATGTAATGGACATGAGTTTGAGCAAGCTCTGGGAGTTAGTGATGGACAGAAAAGCCTGGAGTGCTGCAGTCCAAGGGGTCACAGAGAATAGGACATGACTAAAGTGACTGAACTGAACTGACTGACACACTTTTCTCTAGTTATTAAGTAACATTTGTAGTTACTTCATATTTTTAAGATGACTCATTTAGAGGCAATCACGAAAGCTAGGTAGATTAATCTTCCCTTGTGACTCAGCTGGTAAAGAATCCTCCTGCAATGCCAGATACCTGGGTTCGATCCCTAGGTTGGGAAGATCCCCTAGAGAAGGAAAGGCTACCCACTCCAGTATTCTGGCCTGGAGAATTCCAGTCCATGGGGTCGTAAAGAGTTGGACATAACTAAGCAATTTCACTTCAGGTAGACTGTATCTCAGACTATAAAATCAGATATCTATAGGGATGGCTGCACTAACCATGTATTACGAATTCTCATACAACTAGCAAGAAGGGCATCTGCTTAGAGACCCTGCACATCACAAATTCACAAAGATAAATGTTACAATATGCATGAATGCCCTGGTTCTGGGATGCAGAGCTCAGTACTGGCACAACATAACCCTTAACATTACAAATCCTCTTCTATGACTAACATTGTTTACACCAGGGGAACATTTCACATTTTCTCCCTATGTCCTTAAAAATAAAAGGTGACTCCATTCAAATGTCATGAAGGCTACTTCAACACTGGACACAAACATTTCAAAATATTTCAGAGAGGAGATGATTTGAGTACTGGAAATACTTAAGAGAAGAGAAAAAGGAACTGTCAGATCCTTCCTGTCAGGACAAAAGCAATACTGAACTATGGTGTTGGAGAGGACTCTTGAGAGTTTCTGCAAGGAGATCCAACGAGTCCATCCTAAAGGAAATCAGTCCTGGGTGTTCATTGGAAGGACTGATGCTAAAGCTGAAACTCCAATAATTTGGCCACCTCATGTGAAGAGTTGACTCACTGGAAAAGACCCTGATGCTGGGAGAGATTGGGGGCAGAAGGAGAAGGGGACGACAGAGGATGAGATGGCTGGATGGCATCATAGACTCGATGGACATGAGTTTGAGTGAACTTCAGGAGTTGGTGATAGAAAGGGAGGCCCAGCGTGCTGCGATTCATGGGGTCACAAAGAGTCGGACACGACTGAGCAACTGAACTGAGCTGAGGCATAATTGACAGATACAATTTTTATACTTAAGATGTAAAAGTGATATTTTGATATGCATATGCATTGTGAAATGAGAACCACCATCACTCTAATTAACATACCCATCATCTCACATAGTTAACACTTTATGTGTGTGCATGTGGGTGTATGTGTGTGTGTCGTTAAGAGTACTTAGATTTACCCTCTTAGCAAATTTCAAGAATAAAATACACTACTGTTACCAATAGTCACCAAGTTGCAAAGATCTATAGAATACATTTATGTTGCATAACTGAAACTTTATACCCTTTACCAAGATTTCCCTCTTTCCCCTACCTCCCAACCCATGAAAATTATCACTCTCTTCTCTTGAGTATGACTGTTTCATTCTATGAATAAGTGAGATCATGCAGTCCTTGTCTCTTTGTGCCAGGCATATTTCGCTCAGTATAATGTCCTTCAGGTAGATCCATCTGTCACAAGTGGCAGAATTTCTTTCTTTTTCAAGGTTGAGTCATATTCCATTGTATGAGTGTGTATGGATGTGTGTGAGAGTGTGTGTTTGGCATAATCCATTCATCCTTTTATGACTGTTTATATTGTTTTCATATCTTAACTATTGTGATTATTGCTACAATGAACATGGGGGTTCAGTATCTTTGAGTTACTAAATTCATTTTTTGAATATATATACCCAGAAGTTGGGATTGCTGAATCATATGGTAGTCTACTTTCAATTTTTTGAAGAATTTCCATAATATTTTCCATAATGGCTGTTTTGTTTTGTTTTTTTTTTTACCAATTTCTATTCCCATAAACAATGTACAGGGCTCCCTTTTCTCCACATTTTTGTCAGAATTTGTTATCTTTTGTCTTCTAAATAATAGCCATTCTAACAATTGTGAGGTGATGGCTCATTGCAGTTTTGATTTGCACCCCTGGTTAACAGTGAGGTTGAGCATCTTTCCATATATCTGTTGGCCATTTGTATGTCCTCTTTTGTGAATTGTCTACTTAGGTCTTTTGTTCATCTATTTTTTTTAGGTTGTTTCATTTTTTGCTATTGACTTGTAGGAATTGTTTATATATTTTGGATATTAACTTCTTATTATATATGTGGTTTGCAAATATTTTTTCCCATTCTGTAGGTGGTTTCTTCACTCTGTTAATTGTACCTCTGCTGTGCAGAAGCCTCTGGTGTGATGTAGCCCCACTTGTTTATTTCTGTTTTTGTTGGCCGTGTCAATAAAACAGTATTTGGTGTCATATCAAAAACTCATTGCCAAGACCAACATCAAGAAGCATTTTCTCCATATTCTCTTCTATTAGCTTTATGATTTGGGATTTTATGTTTAAGTCTTTAACCCATTTTTAGTTGATGTTGTAAATGGTTAGAGATAAGAGTTCAATTACACTCTTTAGCTAGTATCTATCCAGATTTCCCAACACTTGTTTACTGAAGAGATTGTCATTTCCTCATTGTCAAGGACACCATAAGAAAAGTTAACTATGGTCAATATTCCTATTGAACATAGATGTAAAAGTAGTCAAAAATAGAAGTAAGTTGAATTCAGCAGCATACTGAATTCAACCTATAGACTATGACCTGGTGGGATTATTTATCTCTGGGATACAAAGATGATTCAATATACCACATTAACAGAATGAAAGAATTCACATGATCATCTCAATAGATGCAGGAAAAGAATTTGATAATTCAATACACATTTATGATAAACTAATCAAAGAGGTGAAATATTTATACACTGAAAAGTACAAAATATTGATGAAGGAAATTAAGAAAAACAGGTAAGTGGAAAGATACTTCATGTTCATGGATTAGAAGAATTAGTTGTTAAAATGTCCATACTACCTAAAGTGATCTACAAATGCAATGTAATCTCTATCAAACTACCAATTAAATTCTTTACAGAAAAAAAAAAATCCTATAATTCATATGAAACCACAACAGGCTTGGAGTATCCAAAGCAATTTTAAGCAAGAGAATCATCGCACATCCTGGTTTTAAAAATATATTAAAAGCTACAGTAATCAAAATGCTATGATATTATCATAAAAATAGACACAAAGACCAATGGAACAGACTAGAGCTCAGAAATAAATCCACACATTTGTGGTCAACTGATCTTCCACAAGGGTGCAAAGAACACAAATGTAAAAGAGTTTTACATAACAAGGCATTATATTCTGTAGCACAGAGCATCTCTTTTTCTGTTTTCCCTTTATGTACTACAAACTGGCATTGTCTTCAAAACAGTTTCAGGTTACATGGTGGCACAGAATATTTTAGGGTATTAGTAATACATATTCACCTTACTTATTTAACTTATATGCAGAGTACATCATGAGAAATGCCGGGCTGGAAGAAACACAAGCTGGAATCAAGATTGCCAGGAGAAATATCAATAACCTCAGATATGCAGATGACACCACCGTTATGGCAGAAAGGGAAGAGGAACTAAAAAGCCTCTTGATGAAGGTGAAAGAGGAGAGTGAAAAAGTTGGCTTAAAACTCAACATTCAGAAAACGAAGATCATGGCATCTGGTCCCATCACTTCGTGGCAAATAGATGGGGAAACAGTGGAAACAATGTCAGACTTTATTTTGGGGGCTCCAAAATCACTACAGATGGTGATTGCAGCCATGAAATTAAAAGACGCTTACTCCTTGGAAGAAAACTTAGGACCAACATAAATAGCATATTGAAAAGCAGAGACATTACTTTGCCAACAAAGGTCCGTCTAGTCAAGGCTATGGTTTTTCCAGTGGTCATGTATGGATGTGAGAGTTGGACTGTGAAGAAAGCTGAGTGCTGAAGAATTGATGCTTTTGAACTGTGGTGTTGGAGAAGACTCTTGAGAGTCCCTTGGACTGCAAGGAGATTCAACCAGTCCATTCTGAAGGAGATCAGTCCTGGGATTTCTTTGGAAGGAATGATGCTAAAGCTGAAACTCCAGTACTTTGGCCACCTCATGCGAAGAATTGACTCACTGGAAAAGAGTCTGATGCTGGGAGGGATTGGGGGCAGGAGGAGAAGGGGACAACAGAGGATGAGATGGCTGGATGGCTGAGTGAGTATGAGTGAACTCCGAGAGTTGGTGATGGACAGGGAGGCCTGGCGTGCTGCGATTCATGGGGTTGCAAAGAGTTGGACATGACTGAGTGACTGAACTGAACTGAACTGAATACATATTACTCTTAAATATGTATTTAAGTGTCACGACAAGCATGTAACATGAAATTATCTTTATACTGACAATGAGATGAACATAATATTCTTAGAATTGTACATAGTTTCATTTTCTTATAAAAATAATGAGATGTAATTGGATTTTCATATTATTAAATATCAATTCCAGCTCTATATGTTAAATCCAAAATTTTATATTCACTATTCATGATGTATTTGTCCTTTTAATAATTTAAAATTTTAGAATAAATACAATTAAATAGTTATTAATTTAAATAGTTTAATTTAAAGTTTTTAGAAGACACTTTTGAAAATACACAAGAAAAATATTTTAATCATTTTACATTTATTTTAAAATTCTGAAAATATATAACCATATTTCATGTGCTTTTTAATGCAGTTACCATGTACTTTACAATCCTAATTTAAATCATTACTGTCAAGAGAACAAAAGTATTTGAAAGATCTTGATCACAACAATAGAATTCATGATTTTACTGAATAAAAACAAGAAAAATAAATTTAATGAAAAAAGATGTGATGATTTTGAATTATGTATTTTTATTTTTTACTCATGAAAACTCTGCCGCTTGCCAATTATAAATTCACTCAGGTAGGCATAGTAATGGACTGCAGCCTACCAGGCCCCTCTGTCCATGGGATTTTCCAGGTAAGAGTACTGGAGTGGGGTGCCATTGCCTTCTCCGAATTAAATTATTGGTATCTGCCAACTCCAAAATATAAAAGTGATAGCTTTATACACATTTTTCTTAATTTGGGGTTATAAAGGTATATCTTTTAAGACAGGATGATAGAATATACTGAATTTAAAAGTTTAGCTTAATGCATAACTTTAAAACATTTGAATATAAGGAGTGTAGGCTTCCATTTGCAGGGTGGCCCTAGAACAACCTTGGGGTAGGCCTACAGATCCCGGTTCCAGGTGGTAAACTCTTTTCTGCTTCATCTTATTTTGTGGCTGCTCCAGAGTCAACCTATACCTTATCTCTGACAAACAGCTCACTAGAGTGGTTTACCTGTAGATTTCAACTCCACCACAATTTTGATGTGAACTCAAAATATTATTTCAGTTAATCTAGTTTATAGTCACTTGTTTTCATAGTATTCCATGAAAGCTGCGTTGTACCTAAAATTTGTCAGCTATGTTACTTACAAGGGTATCATTATTTAAAGGAAGAAGTTCAAAATCAAACTAACTAAAATAAAAATCCCAACTATGAACACATCTATAAACATCTATTGCTTTTCAGTTTGTGTTCGTAACAAAGCAACGAGGTACCATGTACCCTGCTCCATACTGTGCGAGAAATGTGACCAAAACTGCTTCTACAGAGAATGTGACTTGCACAAAACGATGAGATTCTATGGGAAGAACATACATGATCTGTTTGTTTTCTTTTCCCCTTCCAAGATGGAGAATTTCATGATGATGGATTATTATAAAAATTTCCAGATTTTATCAGATTTTATAGATAAGGTTTCCAATAGCTAGGATGCCAATATTTTGAAGGAATAGCAGATGGTATCTGCTACAATGTGCTCTGATAGTTGGTCAATACTAAATATGACATACACCTGCAATATTTAAATTTGGAATTTTGTTTTTAAGGAAAAATGTATGAAAATAAATTTTATTCAAGGTCTCCAAACATATGACTCATTAATAACTTTACAGCACAATCTCCAAATATATTAAGTTGTACTGAAAACCACTGAAATAAGCAAGATCAAGCAGAATCATCCATGTGTGTGCCAATATACAGAAGATATTAGATCATATATTAGTAAAGAACAGGATGGACTGGTAAACTGCAAGGAAACGGGGCAGAGTTGGAAGGACAAGTACCAAGGAATAGACCCCTGAACCATCTTCATGGAAGATTAAGTTGTAGAGTAATTGGACAAACTGTTTTACTGGAAGAGTGTCTAGCCTTTCCATAGACTATGAAATAGCAAAGGGTATCTCAACAGTACTTGTATTTCCAGGATAAGCAGAAAGATGCTAACAGGAACTGACTACCAGGCTTAACTAAGAAAATACGGACCTTAATGGGACATTCTGTGTTGCAAGGAGTACTTGACCACTATACTATGTAGAAAATTGCTTTTTCTAAGAAATTAAATTTTCTTTAACAAAAATCACTAGACCAGATATTATCATACACATATGTATGTAAATATGAACTTATTAGATTTAAACTGAAAATAACAAAGAACACTGTAGGCAGTGGGTGTATTAAGGAAATATACACAAACATTCATAACTAAATACATGTGCTTCAGAAATAACATTTAAAAAATATAAATCCTAGAGTTTTCTGTC
Organism: Bos javanicus; assembly: GCF_032452875.1. Taxonomy (NCBI): domain Eukaryota; kingdom Metazoa; phylum Chordata; class Mammalia; order Artiodactyla; family Bovidae; genus Bos; species Bos javanicus. The sequence continues at coordinate 27,118,387 of NC_083873.1, read as the reverse complement.
CTATTATCCACATACTCTTTCCCTAATCATTTGACTAGTCATTCTATATATCTTAGAAGAGTAAGAACCCAGAAGAAAAACAAGGAATTAATATTGAAAGAAATTATGTTTTAATTTCTGCACTGAATATAGATACAACCCACATAAAGAAAAGCTCTCTGAAGTCCTCAATTACTTTTAAGACTATAAAGTGTCTGCTGAGCAAAATATCTGGGAATCAAAGCCGGGAACCAAGATGGTTCCAAATCTCTACTTATGTGGAACTGAAGAGGACCTGTTAGAGAACTTTCATCGAAAAATTTATCCATTTACCATTTATACAAGTATAACAAACAACAAAATAACTTCAGTATTTGAGTGACATTCTTAATTCAGTTCAGTCGCTCAGTCGTGTCCGACTCTTTACGACCCCATGGACTGCAGCATGCCAGGCCTCCCTGTCTACAACACCTGGAGTTTGCCCAATCTCATGTCCATTGCGTCAGTGATGCCATCCAACCATCTCATCCTCCATCATCCCCTTCTCTTCCTGCCCTCAATCTTTTCCAGCATCAGGGTCTTTTCAAAGGAGTCAGCTCTTCACATCATGTGGCCAAAGTATTTGAGTTTCAGCTTCACTATCAGTCCTTCCAGTGAACACCCAGGACTGATCTGCTTTAGGATGGACTGGTTGGATCTCCTTGCAGTCCAAGGGACTCTCAAGAGTCTTCACACCATAGTTCAAAAGCATCAATTCTTTGGTGCTCAGCTTTCTTTATACTCCAACTCTCATATCCATACATGACTACTGGAAAAACTATAGCCTTGACAAGACGGATCTTTGTTGGCAAAGTAATGTCTCTGCTTTTCAATATGCTGTCTAGGTGGGTCATAACTTTCCTTCCAAGGAGTAAGCGTCTTTTAATTTCATGCCTGCAGTCACCACCAGCCGTGACTTTGGAGCCCCCAAAAGTAAAGTCTGCCACTGTTTCCACCGTTTCACCATCTACTTGTCATGAAGTGATGGGACCAGATGCCATGATCTTCATTTTCCGAATGCTGAGCTTTAAGCCAACTTTTTCACTCTCCTCTTTCATTTTCAGCAAGAGGCTCTTTAGTTCTTCTTCACTTTCTGCCATAAGGGTGGTGTCATCTGCATATCTGAGGATATTGATATTTATCCTGGAAATCTTGACTCCAGCTTGTGCTTCTTCCAGCCCAGCCTTTCTCAGGATGTACTCTGCATTTACCTTAAATAAGCAGGGTGACAATATATAGCCTTGATGAACTCCTTTTCCTATTTGGGACCAGTCTGTTGTTCCATGTCCAGTTCTAACTGCTGCTTCCAGACCTGGATATAGGTTTCTCAAGAGGCAAGTCAGGTGGTCTGGTATTCCCATCTCTTTCAGAATTTTCCACAGTTTGTTGTGACCCACACAGTCAAAGGCTTTGGTATTGTCAATAAAGTAGAAATAGATGTTTTTCTGGAACTCTCTTGCTTTTTCCATGATCCATCATATGTTGGCAATTTGATCTCTGGTTCCTCTGCCTTTTCTAAATCCAGCTTGAACATCTGGAAGTTCACGGTTCACATATTGCTGAATCCTGGCTTGTAGAATATTGAGCATTACTTTGCTAGCATATGAGATGAGTGCAATTGTGCAGCAGTTTGAGCATTCATTGGCATTGCCTTTCTTTGGGACTGGAATGAAAACTGACCTTTTCCAGTCCCATGGCCACTGCTGAGTTTTCCAAATTTGCTGAAATATTGAGTGCAGTGCTTTCACAGCATCACCTTTTAGGATTTGAAATAGCTTAAGTGGAATTCCATGATCTCCACTAGCTTTGATCGTAGTGATGCTTCCTAAGGCCCACTTGACTTCACATTCCAGGATGTCTGGCTCTAGGTGAGTGATCACACCATTGTGATTATCTTGGTCATAAAGATCTTTTTTGTACAGTTCTTCTGTGTATTCTTGCCACCTCTTCTTAATATCTTCTGCTTCTGTTAGGTCCATACCATTTCTGTCCTTTATTGAGCCCATCTTTGCATGAAATGTTCCCTTGGTATCTCTAATTTTTTTGAAGAGATCTCTAGTCTTTCCCATTCTATTATTTTCCTCTATTTCTTTGCACTGATCACTGAGGAAGGCTTTCTTAGAGTGACATTTTAGTTGTTAGTTAGTTTGGATAGAACATATGCAGGCTCTGGACTGCAAACCATTTAAAAACAGAATTATAGTTTAATCCAAGGGTCTTCTTACTTCATTTACAAAAGTTAACCTTGATCCTGACAGAACTGGAGAGGGATCTACTACATAAAAAGTAAACTTGTCTTTTAGGATGTTTCTCATATGGCAATGAGTTCCTATATACTCTCGGATTTCATGTCAGCTCTTGAAGCTTGTTGGATAGCCTGGGAATAAATGGTCTTTTTTCTTTTGAAGCAGCTATTTCAGATAAAGCTTTATTTATATAATAAGAGAGAAAAATAAAAATGTTTCAGCCAACTACATATCCTATAGATATCAAAGCCAGTCCAGTGATATAATAATGATTACTTTTGGCTTCTGAACAGTGTATCTACCATACTGGACATGAGCCTCTTTGTGTTACATGATAATAGTAAATGGGGTGAGAGGGTAAAGTTGCCACGGCTTAACGGACCATACTGGACACACGTTTGAAAGAATTGGATGAGTAAGCTCTAGCACATGAGTGCATATTCTGTTAACTTGAGAGAGAACACATCTATCATATCCCAACAACAATTCATCATAATACGGTTCCTTTCAGCCTTTGACCAGTAATTTGGACGTGATCTTCCTAAGGGAGAAGAGCATTTGTAGATGAGGCTTCATATTATATTGATGTATCTGTTAAATTAGATTTTTCCTAGTAGCTATTGAGCAACTGAGCTACTAAAATTCCACCTCCCTCCTCACCCCCCTTGCCAAGAGCTTTTGTGTACTTCATCACATACATTTACCAGAACTAGAATACTGCCCGCAACAGACCAATTGAAATTAAAAAGGAATGTGACACACAGTATGAGAGACTTCTTAAACACCTCCCAGCATGATGAAAAAGGATGTCCTTTATCCATATTCTTTCATGAAATACGTCTACTAAATAATGGCAACATTACCAGATCCAGGGAAATCACTATAACTGTTCAATCCACAGACAAGACAAGTAAGGTCTGCTTAAATGATTTATTGAGCGCTTTCTGGGTCAGGCATGGTGCCAAGTATTTTACATCCATTTTCTCATGTAATCCTTAGAAAAATCTTATAAGGGTTTTACTGCCATCATACCAATTTTATAGGTGAGGAAATGGAGGTTCAAAAAGGTTAAATAAATTGCCCTATATCTCAAAGTTAGTAAATGGAAGGGGCTAGGATGTTAATTTTTTTCAGTTATTATTTCACAGTATAATTCAGAAATAATTATTTCACAGATTAACCAACGTACTTATTAATTCATTAGTTGTATTCTGACAAGTGAGATTTGCTTGGATTTAGGATTCACATTCCAGGTAAAACCACAAAGTACACTCAGCTAAGCTACTTAAAATAACAAAATACACATCTGAGTGGAAAGATTGTTGTCTGAAACTAATTTCAGGAGTTATTTCTATGAAACCAAAAATGACTTAAATGCCTGTCTATTGTTAAGGCAACAAAAGAAATCATACATGAAATCTATTCATAACGAGCACAAATACAGCAATGATTCCTTGGTTAAACTGTCATTCTTGACAGTTTGGGAAAACAATTAATAATAATATAGGGAGTTTAGTGCAGGGAAAGCAGAGCAAAGCAAACATAAATGCAGGCTTTAGACTAGGTATACCTAACTTTACTGCTGATGAGCTATGTAAATTTGGGTAGGGTATTTAAACTTTCTGAGCCAGTTTCCTCATCAGTAAAGTGGAGATCCAACTTCCCGAATGGCATGGATATTGTTAGGATTAGTGGATTGCATGGAAAGGCCACTGTGACATAATGTGTCTCTTACAATCCTTATCCATCATAAAATTCTCTAGAATGAACGACATCAAAATAATACATTTTACTGTCGGAGGCTGAAAATCTGTATGCCAAGAAAAGAAAAAAGCAGGCATTACAATCAATTTGGAAAAAGTGAATTAGAAGACACAATGTACCTACTACTAAATGTTCTTTAAACCACAGGTGAAAGGGGAAGAAAATCTAAGTTTCTTACAGTCTTAATACTTCAAAGAGGAATGCTATTCACAATGTGTACTTTTAGTAAGAAGTTATATTGGTAGAGGAAAAAAAAGACCATGAATAAGAAAGGAAAAACCTGAAGTTTTCAATTCTAGGCTTATGCTGCACACACTATTTTTTCCAATCCTCTGCTACTTTTTATAGGTCTGATATACTGAGAAAGAGTTTTGGAAGAATTCAAGGCTTCAGCTCTGAGTAGTTCTGTGAAACTGTTAGTCACTCAGTTGTATCCAACTCTGTGAATCCGTGAGCTGTATCCTGCCAGGCTCCTCTGTCCATGGATTCTCCAGGCAACACTGGAGTGGGTGGCCATTCCCATCTCCAGAGGATCTTCCCAACCCAGAGAACAAACCTGGGTCTCCTGCATTGCAGGCTGCTTCTTTACTCTCTGAGTCACCAGGGAAGCCCTGGTTACCGAGTAGCTCTGTAACCCTAGACTAGCCATGAATTCTGAGATGATTCCTCTATAAAATGAATATTTGGATCATTTGCACTAATTCTACAGTTTCCACCAGCTATGAAATTCAATACCTATAACCTTGTAATTTTAGTAACTGTCACTGAACAGATTCCAGTAGGAGATAAGTGAAAAGTGTTTATTAAAACATTTGAAGGAGATTCCAAAATATGCCCAGAAGAAATTAAATCTTGTGCACAACAACTTTAGCTAGTTTCAAAATAAAATACAATAAACTATATTAGATTAAACATATAAGACAAAATGAAATACTGTTGGGGCACCTATGTAAGTATAAGGTATGGCAAACCAATAAAATTAGAATTTCAATTTATGTTATAGCTAGTAGAATCAGCTTTGTCAGTTTATATTGATATGCTTAATGTGTTTGTTATATGAAAATCATGTTTCATTAATTTATTTCATAAAGGCTATAAATGTTTGTACCTAAATAAGCTGGGCTCTATGCTAGCTCTAAGAATGATACCAGTGATTAAATATTTCACCTTTTAACAGGGATAGATGTTAATTACATAAATAATGATAAGTTCTGCAAAGGAAGAATTAAAACTGCAATGTGAAAAATTAACATAAAGTCTGGTATAGATTGTGGATTTATGAAGACATTTTTGAGGAAAGGACTTCATATTTTAGTTGCAAACCATAAATGAAAAGTTGGAAAAAAAAGTGTAGAGGGAACCTGAAAATACTACTTACTGTATGATTCCAACAATCTGACATTCTGGAAAAAAGCAAATTCCAGAGACAGGAAAAAAAGATTATTGGTTGACAGGAGTTACAAGAGAGGGAAGGATGAACAGGCAGAGCACAAAGGGCGTTTAGAACAGTGAAACTAACTACTCTGTGATACTACAATGATGAGTCCATGTGACTGTGTGTGTTAGTCACTCAGTTGTGTCGACTCTGAGACCCATCGACTGTGGCCCACCAGGACCCTCTGTCCATGGAATTCTGCAGGCAAGACTATAAACTTGTCCAAACCCATACAGGTGTACAATATCAAGAGTGAATTCCATTATAGGTTACGGACTCTGTGTAACAGTTATGTGTCAATGTGAACCCTATCGTTTATAAAAAATGTATCACTCTGATGGAGGGATACTGGTAACAGAACAGGCTATGCATGTTTGGAGGGTAAGGAACCTATGGGAAATACTTAAACTTTCAGCTCAAATTTTGCTGTGACCCTAAAAGTGCTCAAAAAAAAAGTATATTAAAAAACACCCAGAAGAAGATTCAAGATGTGCAGGACCTGAAGCAGGAAATTTTTAAGTATTTGAAATAGAAGACATGGGTTTCTTGTCATTCTAAGACAGTCTTGTCCACCTAAGATATTTATCAAGTTAAATATGAGCTGTGAATGAATTCTAAACTAAAATCTAAGGCATTAAGTGCTCATGTAAAAGTATTATGCTAAAATGCTCTCTAACAATTATACAACTTTATTCCATAGTACTTGTTACCTAAAGTTTTAAATCGTATATGTGTGTATGTGTATATGTTTTATATGTTTATATATATACACACATACATAGATATAATAGGACTTCCCTGGTGGCTCAGTGGTAAACAATCCACCTGCCAATGCAGGAGCCAAGGGTTTGATCCCTGGGTCAGGAAGTTTCCCTGGAGAAGGAAATGGCAACCCACTATAGTATTCCTGCCTGGGAAATCCCATGGACAGAGGAGACTAGGAGGCTATAGTCCACAGAGTCACAAAAAGAGTCAGACATGACTTAGCGATTAAGACACAATATAGATCTAACAAGTACCATCTCTAAATCTCCATACAACTTCAGTTCAAACATAGATACAAGGTAAACTAACATCTGTTTCAGTTTCTAATACGACGTAACAAATTAACCCAAAACTTAGTGACTTAAAAACATTTATTAAACCACTGGGTTCTATGACTCCAAAACACAGGCAGGGGGTGATGCATCCTTATTGTATACTCAAAGCTGTTCTTTTCCCAGTAGTCATGTGTGGATGCGACAGCTGGACCATCAAGAAGGCTGAGCACTGAAGAACTGATGCTTTTGAATTGTGGTGCTAGAGAAGACTCCTGAGAGTTCCTTGGACTGAATGGAGATCAAACCAGTCCATCCTAAAGGAAGTCAATCCCCAAAATTCATTGAAAGGACTGATGCTTAAGTTGAAGCTCCAATACTTTAGCCACCTGATGCAAGAAGCTGACTCATTGGAAAAGACCCTGACACTGGGAGAGATTGAAGGCATGAAGAAGGGGTGACAGAGGATAAGACGGTTGGATGGCATCATCAACTCAATGGACAAGAGTTTGAGCAAACTTCAGGAGAAAACGAAGGAGAGGGAACCCTGGCGTGCCGCAGTTCTTAGGGTTGTAAAGAGTCAGACATGACTTAGCTGCTAAACAGCAACAACAATATCTCAAACTAGGAATATCTGAAGCTGGGGCTTATTTGTCAGCTGAGGGCTAGAATCCTCCAAAGCCTCCATAACTCACATATCTGGTGCCTGGGAGGGAATAACTGAAAGATGAGGACTGCTGGCTGTAGGTCCTAAATACGGCCCCACCACATGGCTTTGCATCCTCCCAGAATGTTGACTTAACAAGTAGTCAGACTTAAGAAGTAGCCAGGCTCCTTAGATGGACTCTTTGGACTCCAAACACAAATATTCCAGAGAATAAAGTAAAAGCTCCATCACTTCTGGGGACTTGGCCTCTAAATTAATGCACTTTCATTTCTGCTATATTCTGTTAACCATAAACAATTTGTATAGTACTAGTATTAATCATTCAGTCGTGTCCGACTTTTTGCAACCCCATGGACTGTAGCCCACCAGGCTCCTCTGTCCATGGGATTCTCTAGGCAAAAATGCTGGAGTGGGTTGTAAGCCCACCTAAATTAGAAAGAGTACACAGACACCAAATATTAATTAAAGGAAGTGTGAAAGAATGTGTGGCAATTCCTTATTCCCACAACACCTAAAGCACTACCCTAATCATGAAAACAACAGCCTCTACTTCCAGATGTGCTGGGGAAGTCTACTTCTCCTCAGGAGATCATTATTTCTTCTAAAGAAATGTAAGCATTCTCAATCTAATTTTACTGCCACCTTGTATATTCTCTGCCTTGACTGGCCAGAGTGCCTCTTGTAACTTCTACCACATTCTCTCCTAGAGGCCTATATTGATTACTTTGATCACTATCCCATCATCCTAACAATCACTTCTCCCCTCAACATCTCATTAACACATATCAATGTAATAATATTTTAATTAATAACTTAATTATAATTAAGAAATAATATTTAGATAATATTTTAATAATTCTATTAAATTCCTAAGTATCCAAGCTGATCTTTTAAGTTCCAGAATTTCACAGCCTAGTTTGACTAGAAAGCAATCATTTAAAAAATGAAGGAAATAATCAGCCAAGAATAAAGAAATAGCTATTCTATATTCAAATTTCTAAATATAAATTGAGAAGGTAATGTACCAGAGAAAGTACATTAAATAACAAAAACTAACTTTAAAATACATTTTAAATTATCACAACATTAAAAGTGAATGAAAACTGACTTATGGGACAAGCATTAAGAAGAACAAACTGATAATATAATAATAGTAAATATAATAGATTTTGTTCATTTTCATCTTACAAAATATCTACTTTAGGGAACATAATTGTACAGATCTACTTTAATGTCATTTAACAATCTTGAGCTCATAGGTTTATTCTTTAAGCCTGATTAGAGCTAAATACAAATTTAAATATATAATACATCACATTTAATTTCATGGACTTTAAAGTTTACTTACTTTGCATGTGGACATTTTTTAGAATGCATTCATATAAATTTTCTGTCATTGTAAGTTGTACCAAATGGGATAATAAATGTGTCCATCTCATGTTACTACTGGTATGATAAACTGAGATAAAGTCAAGTCAAAATATTTAATACTCAGTATATGTTACTTATTATCATCATCATCATTATTGTTACTAAGAGCTCATGCTGGAAATATATACCTAGGCTTAAAAGTCTGAAATATTATATTGAAAAAATAAAAATTAAATTAACAAAAATAAACAAGTTTTTAAAATACAATTAGAGACTACAATAAACTAATTTAAAATACTGCACCTTACATAAATCACTCAGTCAACTAATTTATCCTAAAATTTTTTATAAGAGGGAATAGCAAACAATGGTGTCACAATTTTTAATATTGCATTTTTATAAGAGAAAACAAAATTCTTTGCATGAAAAAATTTTCTCCAACTCAAACGACCTTTTATAGCTAAATTTAAAACTCCGGAAAAGAATATATATATTGAAAAAGTTAAGATGTCATTAGCTTTAATACTGAAAATGATCACCACTTAAAAAGTACAAATCTTTGCCAATACAAAGATAGTTCTGAATTACTGACCCTATTATTAGACACATATGTAATTTATTAAGCAGTACTGTATAACAGTCATTTTTTCAACTCTTTTTCATCCTTTATCTCATTTAATCCTCATAACCCTCTAACATGTTACTACAATTATTATTCCCATTTCATAAATAAGAAATGTATACTTAAGAAGCTTAAGTATTGTTTAAAGTCACACAGGCAAGCAATGGGATAACCAGGATTTAAGCCTGAATTGTGTCTTACCCCAAAGCTCACGCTTTTAACCACTAACCATGCTGCCTTCCACAAGGTGAATGAAATTAATGACAATCTAATATCTGCCAGGCATTTTATATACTTTTTCTTTTTTACAGATGAAGAAATTCACAAAGGTTAAGTTGCTTGTATGTATTAAAGTTCCAGAACTTTTCCTTACTTAGTATTTCTCATAGTATGATCTATGGATTACTCATATGAAAGTCATTAGATGCTATTTTAAAAGTCAGATTCTTGAATTTAGTTACAGAAATATGAATTTGATAAATCTTGGGCATGGCACTTTTTTGGATGTTCCATATGAACTATTATAAAATGTTTGCTATATTCCCTGTATTATACAAGAATAAAGTCCTTGTATATATCTATTTTATAAATAGTTGTACCACTTAATCCTCCTGCCCGTTTTGCCCCTTTCCCTCTTGTGAAAACCACCAGGTCTGCTTTCTGTAAGTCTTTTTATGCTTTGTCCTATTTTTCCATTTGTTTCATTTTTTAGACTTCACATATAAGTGAAACCATACAGTATTCCCCCTGTGACGTACTCCAGAGTTCTCAGGAGTGTGCACGTGTGTCTTTCTGATGAGAAGCTTTTTAATTTTTGACTTTAAAATCTCCTATGAGAGAATGAGAGATTCATTGTTGCTGCTTTGTCTCTAAGTCATGTCTGACTTTTTTGTGACTCCATGGACTATGGCTCACCAGACTCCTCAGTCCATGAGACTTCTCACACAAGAATACTGGAGTGGGTTGCCATTTTCTTCTCCAAGGGATCTTCCCAACTCACTGATCAAACCCATGTCTCCTTCATTGGCAGGAGGACGCTTTACCACTGAGCCACAAAGGAATATTTATAACTGGCTAAAAAAAAAAAAAAAAGATGAAACTTTGTCTCCAGAATATACACTTCTAACATCAGGTTGTTTTATTGATTAAAAGGCCTTCAGAAGGCCTTTTAAGCTTTCTAATATTAAAGTATCACTAAGTAATATTTATAGAAATAAGGAAAATGAGATACATGAATACTCTTTGGCTCTGGTTTATGAAACTCAAAGATATAGAGTTTTAGATATACTTCTGTTCTTGCATAGAAAATCCACCCTCAAAATGTTGTTTACAAAATTGGAAAAGAAACAAAGCCACTTCAGGAGTATTTAATAGTTGGCATTTATTATATATGATATTTACTACAGGCCAGGTATTGTGCTAAACCTTAAGAATTGTGGAAATTATTATCATCATTTTAAACATGAGGAACCTTAGGATTAGAGAAGTTAACTAATCTGACCAAGATTTTAAATGCAGTCTTAGAGCTGGGATTCAGATTCAAGGCAATTCGATTCCAAAGGCCTGACTTATGCCAGCTCCATTCCATACCCCCCACCACAACCACCACCTCCAGAATTACCACCATCACTGCAGCTATCACCATGACCACAAGCTCCCCATTTTTTGCCTCAACTTGTGTTTCTGAAGAAATAGTTTCCAGAGCACAATTAGAGTAGTAGTAGTTATAAGGACATGAAGTTAATATTCAAAACATACACTTGAAAAAGAATTTTCAATGGTAGAAACTAAAAATATATATTTTACCACACTACCCAGGAAATTATTACCCAAAGTAAAATGAAAGGACCACTGTAATATGTAATAGTGCCTCAATTTATATGGAAGTATGTCAACTATTAAAATACTTCAAGAAGCATTTTTGAGACTATGAAAATATAAATAGAAGGGTAAATGGGATAGTATTTTAAGTATAGGTGCAGTCACTTACTCTTTTGTATCTTGTGGCATTTGAAAATGTATGACCTAATGCAATTAGCAAGCAAGTATACAGTAAGAATTCGGTGTGAAAAATAGTTAGGTTTATTAGGAATAAATGAATCCCAAAGCTCTAATCTATTTTCACATTTTAGGACAAAGAAGGCAATGCAATACAGGTTAACTTTCAAAATATATTTCACTTGCAGTTAAAGCCTGTTAATGAGAGAGCCTTATTAGGTAAAATGGTGTCACACTTTGACATGACACAGAAAAAACATCGACTAATAGATGGTTTTCAAAACTTTCATTCCTTACATTTATTTGCATCATATAACTACATACCAAACCAAGCATAACGAGGGAATTTTGACACTATTATACTTCATACAAGGACATTTCAAGTAAAGAAACTTTGGGAAATGATGACAGGTGTCTGCATTGCACCATCCTCTCATTACTCTCCACAGGTCTCCAGATTAGCCATTAATTACTTAATGAATTGTGCACATATGCTCAAAGATACCATAACAAGATTGTTTGCTGTGGTATTTTTATGCAAAGCAAAAAAAAGTAAACCAACCTATTTGTTCCTCACTAGAAGAATGAAAAGCCATGAATTACTCATATAACAGAATGTTATCAATAAGTAAAAATAATAAACAAAATCTACATATTTTGACATGAATACATCTCAAAAAAAAATTAAGTCAAAAGACCCAGTTGTACATATGTAGTATGTGGCAATTTATGTAAAAAAAAAAATTAAAAATAAGGAAAAGGGTATAGGAGGACAAAAGTGAGTACAGCATTCAAGGCAGCAGTTAAAACCAAAGTAAAAGAAGAAAGACACAGAGATACAGCATATTCTTGGAATAGGCAGCAGTCCTCCATAAGAAACTGTCAGGAAAAGACGCTAGAAAGATAGACAGTCCAGACTGAAATGTTCTGATGGCTGTGCTAAAGAATTCGGACTTCACTATGTTGGAAATGGAGAGCCAGAAAAAGTATTCAATAGGAGGGTGAAATGAGTGGATCCACGCCTTAGAAAGATGACTGACTATCATATGCAGAGGCTGGTAACAGAATTAGGAGCCTGTTAAAATAATCCAGGTAAAGAACAGTATGTGACTTTCTCTGAGAACAGTGTTTGTTTTATCAGCATTATTTCAGGAGCAGATCTCAGTAGAAGACTAGAAATGTATACACAATCTCACAAGAAAAGGGGAATTATAAAAAGTTAGATTAAGTGGTATAAAATGAGAATAAAGTTATGATATCTGAGATGAAATCAGGGTAAGATAGAACTCAGGCAACCATCTGTAGACTGATAATAAAGCTGCAGGCAAAGAAGGAAACCTCATGGAAAACAGCACCATCAAAGAGGTGAAAGAAAAAGAAGCAAGTATTGCTTCAGAAACAAAAGGGAAGAAAATGTATTATTTAGCAAATGAAGAGACTAAATAAATGTATTTTAAAGATTTTTCCAGGCCTCTTGGTTCTTACCTAACAGATTTTTAGTTAAGAAAATACTTCACGAACTCTGACCTAGCTAGTCAACAAAATATATATATATTCTCTTGTGTCCTGGCTCATGAACTCTTAAAGATCACCAGGTGAAAGAAATCAAAGAGGACACTAATAGATGGAGAAATATACCATGTTCATGGATTGGAAGAATCTATATAGTGAAAATGAGTATACTACCCAAAGCAATTTATAGATTCAACGCAATCCCTATCAAGCTACCAACAGTATTCTTCACAGAGCTAGAACAAATAATTTCACAATTTGTATGGAAATACAAAAAACCTCGAATAGCCAAAGCGATCTTGAGAAAGAAGAATGGAACTGGAGGAATCAACCTACCTGACTTCAGGCTCTACTACAAAGCCACAGTTATCAAGACAGTATGGTACTGGCACAAAGACAGAAATATTGATCAATGGAATAAAATAGAAAGCCCAGAGATAAATCCATGCACATATGGACACCTTATCTTTGACAAAGGAGGCAAGACTATACAATGGATTAAAGACAATCTCTTTAACAAGTGGTGCTGGGAAATCTGGTCAACCACTTGTAAAAGAATGAAACTAGAACACTTTCGAACACCATTCACAAAAATAAACTCAAAATGGATTAAAGATCTAAACGTAAGACCAGAAACTATAAAACTCCTAGAGGAGAACATAGGCAAAACACTCGCCGACATACATCACAGCAGGATCCTCTATGACCCACCTCCCAGAATATTGGAAATAAAAGCAAAAATAAACAAATGGGACCTAATTAACCTTAAAAGCTTCTGCACATCAAAGGAAACTATTAGCAAGGTGAAAAGACAGCCTTCAGAATGGGAGAAAATAATAGCAAATGAAGCAACCGACAAACAACTAATCTCAAAAATATACAAGCAACTCCTACAGCTCAACTCCAGAAAAATAAATGACCCAATCAAAAAATGGGCCAAAGAACTAAATAGACATTTCTCCAAAGAAGACATACAGATGGCTAACAAACACATGAAAAGATGCTCAACATCACTCATTATCAGAGAAATGCAAATCAAAACCACTATGAGGTACCATTTCACACCAGTCAGAATGGCTGCGATTCAAAAGTCTACAAGCAATCAATGCTGGAGAGGGTGTGGAGAAAAGGGAACCCTCTTACACTGTTGGTGGGAATGCAAACTAGTACAGCCACTATGGAGAACAGTGTGGAGATTCCTTAAAAAACTGGAAATAGAACTGCCTTATGATCCAGCAATCCCACTGCTGGGCATACACACTGAGGAAACCAGAAGGGAAAGAGACACGTGTACCCCAATGTTCATTGCAGCACTGTTTATAATAGCCAGGACATGGAAGCAACCTAGATGCCCATCAGCAGATGAATGGATAAGAAAGCTGTGGTACATATACACAATGGAGTATTACTCAGCCATTAAAAAGAATACATTTGAATCAGTTCTAATGAGGTGGATGAAACTGGAGCCTATTATACAGAGTGAAGTAAGCCAGAAGGAAAAACATAAATACAGTATACTAATGCATATATATGGAATTTAGAAAGATGGTAACAGTAACCCAGTGTACGAGACAGCAAAAGAGACACTGATGTATAGAACAGTCTTATGGACTCTGTGGGAGAGGGAGAGGGTGGGAAGATTTGGGAGAATGGCATTGAAACATGTAAAATATCATGTAAGAAACGAGTTGCCAGTCCAGGTTCGATGCACGATACTGGATGCTTGGGGCTAGTGCACTGGGACGACCCAGAGGGATGGTATGGGGAGGGAGGAGGGTTGAGGATGGGGAACACGTGTATACCTGTGGCGGATTCATTTTGATATTTGGCAAAACTAATACAATTATGTTAAATTTAAAAATAAAATAAAATTAGAAAAAAAAAATCAACAGGATGCATAGGTTACAGTCTATGTATAGTGTATTTAAAACTAGATATAGGTCTGAAGGAAGTGACTAATAATGCTTCAATGAAAGATAAAACCTTATAGAATCAGATATGGGAGTATAGTCTGAAGCATAGTAAAGAAATCAGAAACATACCGATAGAATGTAGTTTTGACTTGATTAACACTAATGCTCTATTTAATTTTCATTGTAATTTTTCTTTTGGACGCTTAAGTCATTATAATGCTAAGAAGGTTATCCGTTTTAAAATAGTTATAGTAAAGCAACTCTACATGTGCAGTAGCCAAATTTAATATAACCAATTAAATTTATTCTCAATGTGTGGAAGGCTTCTTATTATAGACAACTGCTATGAAAAGTACATTTTTATAATCACTATATTACTAAAACTTAAAGAGCAAAAGATATCTTTTATAATATTAAAAATAAAACCCTATCAACCAAGAAAAACAAACTACTTTACATTGTTGATAACACTTTCAATGCATAATTACAGTCCTAATCTTAAGAATTCATTTTAAAAATATTTAACATGTTTTCATAACATTAGATATGTTTCATCCCTGTGGTTCCAGTGGTTTTCTCAAGACACTCCCACATGGACAAAATTAATAAATAATAAAATAAGTCTAAATATAGAATTAAATAAAATATAATTTTCCAGCAGTTCCTGAAAGATTTAATAATTTTCAAACAATTATTAAAGAGGAATCAGTGCTTAGTCATGATTTGCTCATTCAGTTATTTTGCTCAAGTATTGAAATAATTATTCAGATGGTTTATATAATATAGCATTTCTTGAAACAGAACTCTGAGACTCCTTTTTAATTTAATAGTGCAACTAGAGAAAGCATATAACTAAAACAATGAGCTGTGGACCACAGAGCGTTCCTCTGAGCCCTTATGCTCTTTTCTCTTATTCTGATAAATTTATTCTTAACCTTGCCTATTATTACATAAGAAACCACTGCTGAGAACTGCAGTTAGCACAGCAATGAAACTTTAATATCACCTTCCCTGTTACAAGTTGTGTGATTTTCTGTCATTACCAGTATAGCTTAGATTGAGATATGAAGGCAGGTGCACTGACACATTGGATAACCATATACTATTTAAAGGACACAGTAGTAGTTTCACAGGAGGGGAGAGAAGCCCCACAACAGGTCCCATGTCATGTCGTCAATCACAGGCCTGCCACACTAATGACCAAGGAGATGCAGGGCGCCACGGCAATGAGGACATTCGTCTCCTCCTCTGGAAAAGGCGTGCCTGTATACCACTGCGCTCTGTCTTCCGCTGCTTCCTGCCTCTCTGGCTTTTGTTCTCCCTGACAGTGAACGCGATCCTGAGAATGCGACCTATCCATCATCCTTTCTTCCTGAAAGGCACCTTGACTATGGTTAATGACTGTAATAAGACCAAACAATACATACCAAACCCCAAGCTCTTCTATTCAGCGTCTCTGAAAATGGGCTCCATTGAGACAACAAAAGGACGGAAGGATTGCACTAGAAAGGCAAGTATTTCATAACATCTCATTTAATTTGTTGCTCTGCTGCTGCTGCCGCTGCTGCTAAGTCGCTTCAGTCATGTCCAACTCTGTGCGACCCCACAGACGCCAGCCCACCAGGCTCCCCGGTCCCTGGGATTCTCCAGGCAAGAACACTGGAGTGGGTTGCCATTTCCTTCTCCAATGCATGAAACTGAAAAGTGAAAGTGAAGTCGCGCAGTCGTGTCGGACTCTTGGCGACCCCATGGACTGCAGCCTACCAGGCTCCTCTGTCCATGGGATTTTCAGGCAAGAGTACTGGAGTGGGGTGCCATCGCATTCGCTGACTTTGTTCCTCTAGTTCACATCACATTCAGAGAGGAAATGTAACTGAAAAGTGATGGGACTGAATATCTTGTGTGGATCATAAAAACAGCAGCAGTGTATGATAAGTAAACATTCTACACATGTATAAACTTAGACACTCAAGCCTTGTACATTTTATTGTGAACCCCATATTACCAGCACACACATTATGGAATGTTTTTAATCAAAACAAAAAAAATGTGAGAGAGATTTTTATAAAAACAAACAACTATCCAGCAGCTATTACTGCTACTGGTACTACTTCCTTAAGCAGTTCTTTGCCAAAAACCACCCTCCGCAGATCCATGCCTTTTGTCTTGTCACTTTAATAAAGCTGCTGTTGTTGTTTAGTCCCTAAGTCCTGTCCAAATCTTTTGCGACCCTTTGGACTGTAGCCCTCCAGGCTCCTCTGTCCATGGGATTTCCCAGGCAAGAATCCTGGAGTGGGTTGCTATTTCCTTCTCCAGGGGATCTTCACAACCCAGGGATCGAACCCATGTCTCCTGCATTGGCAGGTGGGTTCTTTACCACTGAGCCACCAGGGAAGCCTTTAATAAAGCTTTGTTGTTGTTGTACTTCAGTCACTAAGTCATGTCTGACTCCTTGTGACCCCATGGGCTGTAGCACATCAGGCTTCTCTGTCTTCCACTATCTTCCCGAGTTGGCTCAAATTCATATCCATTGAGTTGGTGATGCTATTTAACCATCTCATCCTCTGCTGCCACCTTCTCCTCCTGTCTTCAATCATTCCCAGCATCCAGGTCTTTTCCAGTGAGTTGGCTCTTCGTGTCAGGTGGCCAAAGAATTGAAGCTTCAGCTGTATATTGCAATAAAGCTATATATTACAACTAACTTTTAAACCAGCCACCTCCATGCTCTACTCATCTCTGGCCTAAGCACACTTTCAAATCTTTTGATTACAAAATGTCTAACCTGTTGACTCTCTCCAAAGATCAAAAAAGTAGAAATGAATAATTAACAGATGACTAGATCTTTTCCCCTGGAGAAGGAAATGGTAACCCAATCCAATATTCTTGCCTGTGAAATCCCATGTACAGAGGAGCCTGGTGGGCTATAGCCTATGCAGCCCAAAGAGATGGATACAACTTAGCAACTAAATAGCAAACATCTTTTCCCCAGCTTCCCTTTCAGTAAACTTGTGAACAGACTGTGAACAAGATAGCTTTTAAATAAAGATCACAAGGAGTCGACACATATGGACACAGCGGGAAATAAGGAGCAGGCTGATTCCCTACCTGAGTGAGTGAGATTGTTTCTCCTTTTTCCCTTTAAAACTTTCATGGCCGAGCAAAATCTTCAGAGTTGGTCTGGGACAAGAATCTGTCTTCTCCCCAGACGTCTGGCCTTCAGATTAAAGCAATTTTTCCATTCCTCCTGGCACTTGCCTCTCAAGGACTGATTTTTGAGCAGCATCTGGACCTGAGTTTAGTAATACCACTACCACTATTATTATCATTTTTACTACTTGTATTGTTGCTGCTGTGATAGCTACGTGTCAGGCACTGTAAGGTACTTCCAAGATATATAGAGTTAAAGGAAAGGAATTTTAGGGGTGGATCTCAAGACAACATAGCTGAGTTTATCCTAAGGAGTTCTGTATGAACTTGAACTGCCTAGAGCAAGAAGACAGGTTCCCTGGTGGCTCAGATAGTAAAGAATCTGCCTGCAATGCTGGAGACCTGGGTTTGATCCTTGAGTTTGGAATATCCCCGCAGAAGGGAATGGTTACCCACTCCAGTATTCCAGCCTGGAGAATTCCATGGACAGTGGAGCCTGGCAGGCTACAGTCATCTTTTCTAGTCATAGGAAGGTATCTGATGATGGTGTGTGGAAGACACCAAAAGACTGTAAAATTCATGTTAAAAATCTATTAGTGGGATAGGGGAGGCATCCAGTTACTGGGTTCTATGTTATGTTCAGGATGGGGATCACATGTATACCTGTGGCAGATTCATTTTGATATTTGGCAAAACTAATACAATTATGTAAAGTTTAAAAATAAAATAAAATTAGAAAAAAAAATCCAGGAAATCAATGCCTTTTTGAATTTTCCCTGTTATCTCTATATTTGCAGCAGTTTCTAAACCTGAGCAAAAATAGGTACTGGGTATAATACAACTTAATTTTTGGGAAAAAAAACTAGTACATGTGATGTTTTCAAAAATGAGCGAATTAGAATCACTAGATCTACTGTAAATAAGCCTGTAGGGGAAAAAGTCCTTGATACATTCCATCTAAGAAACAAACAGAAGCCGCTTACAGAAGGAAGTTACAGGAAAAGATATCAGTGCGTTTATAGTTGATACTACAAATATGGTAGGTAAAATCAGCTTCCAATGAACAATCGTATTTACAATCTTAAATGAAAAGGCAGATATTTCACACAGACTTTTTAACATGTAGTCCTCTATAATAAATATTTAATAATTTCACAGTCACAAGTAAACAGCCCTTGGGACTTTAAAAACAAATGATTCAATATTACTTTGCCTTTTGTAGCTGATAGATTTAAAGAAAAATTCAAATTTATGAAAACTAAATAAAAATAAACATACATTTAACTTAAATATTTTGGTAACTGTTATACAAATATTCATCAATCCCTTTTTTCATCTAAACAGATGTAATGATTTGCTCAGGGCTTGTCTTAAAGCACCAAGAGTCTTGCATTCTTTCAAAAGTCTTCATTAAACTGTCAACTGAGCCTTGTACCCTCTGGCTTCAGTTATATTTTCTACCAGGATTAAATTAAGAATATGAAGCTTTATATTGTTTTTCTTTTCACCTTGGCAGGCTCCTATAACTAACTATGAAAATAATTAAAGTGCAGAAACATACATGATTTTTCTATCCTATCCTGTCTCTTTATTACAGTGTAGAACACATCTGACATTTTGTAATACATGTACACACATATTTTAAGTATATACTTTTGTAATCAGTTTATATCATCAGAATGAAATTTCTCATTTTGTGTTTTAAATTTGAATTTGCTTGAAAGGATGATTTAGTTCATCATAAATTACCCATGTCAAGCAGTTTATCACACATGTACTCAAAATATCCAACAGGATATCTAACAATGACCCAAAGGATTTAGCACAATGTATGCATATTATAATATATTCTGATTAAATCATTTAAGTCTAGTCTATAAGGGATATTTCTCTCTGAAGTTTCTATCAATGGACTTAGCCACTCACTGGTGATCTCTCCCTTTTTTGATCTTCTCTAATGCTTATCATTCATACCACTTGTGAAATGTTAACTAGTCTCTGCTAGGATAGGTCCTGTTCATCTAACCAGACTGGAAGTTCTTTGAGAGCAAAAGTGCCTTACTTTGTTGTATCTCCAGTTGTAGATAGCAACAGGTGATTCATGTAACAAAGGTTCAAAAAATTTTTTTAAATCTGATGATAATGAAAAAAGGAGGAGGAGGAATAGAAGGGGCAGAAGCAGAAATTTAGGAAATATATTATTATAAGGATATTG
The DNA here is from genome assembly GCF_032452875.1 of Bos javanicus. Lineage (NCBI taxonomy): Eukaryota > Metazoa > Chordata > Mammalia > Artiodactyla > Bovidae > Bos > Bos javanicus. The sequence goes on along the minus strand of NC_083873.1, from coordinate 27,098,442 downwards.
AAAATTTAAAGTGTAATTCACAAAATTCAGAACATAGGAAGGTAAGACTCCGGCTGGTTATTTTGGGAAGGTGATAATATAGCAGCAAATTGGTCAAAATAGCTCAAACTGCTAAAGCAATAATCACATTTTACTTGGGTATGCTCATTTCACATATAATTTTGTGGACCCTAGACTCAGTTTTTCACCCTCAAAACAGAATAGTATAATGAAGGAATGGTACTGAATGCTCTGCAACCAATCCTTTAAACATATCCAGAGTTATAGAATGAGTGAACATTCAAGTTACCCTAACTTCAAATGGTCAGTTCCTTTTAACACAGTGGAAAATCCCATGGATGGCGGAGCCTGGTAGGCTGCAGTCCATGGGGTCGCTAAGAGTCGGACACGACTGAGTGACTTCACTTTCACTTTTCCCTTTCACGCACTGGAGAAAGAAATGGCAACCCACTCCATTGTTCTTGCCTAGAGAATCCCAGGGACGGGGAAGCCTGGTGGGCTTCCGTCTATGAGGTTGCACAGAGTCGGACACGACTGAAGTGACTTAGCAGCAGCAGCAGCAGCTTTAAGCAGTGAGGCACTATATTTCTATTGATAACATTAAAAGAGACTAACCAAAGCAGGTATTTATTCATTCTCACACTTGAAACATTTATATTTCTAATAATTTTGATCTAAATCCTGAAATTCAAATGTTAGATAAAACAAAATTCTTGATATAATAGTGATGATAATATACTTAGTGGAAACAGGGTGCATTAGATTAGAGCAAAGAAATCTTTAGGCTTACCTCAGTACTGACACTAACTAACCGTTATGACCTGATAATACTTTTCATATATGAACCTGGTGTGATACACAAATATTTTAATGCTAATGCAATATAGGAAGCAGAGGAGGGAGGGAGGAAGGATGGAAGGGAAAGGAGAAGGAAAGGAGGGAGGAAACAGAGACAGGACGCACTAGATTAAAAGGCAGTAAAACCTTAGTCCTGATTTCAGCATTGCCACTAACTCAATAACATGACCTTGCAAAGTCACTTAAACTTTGCAGATTATGGTGCCTCAACATAAAATGATGACATTTGGAGGGTGTATTCTCAAAGGTTTCCACAAATTCTAAAATGCTATGTCTTATTAAATTAATCAAAGTTAAATCATTAGCCGTACTGCTATGCAATATTCTTAAATTGTAAAGCAAATGACTTGTTTCCCTTATAACCAGAGCAGACAAAAACTTGCACTTTTAAATTTTTCTGATGGTTTTTTGTCTCATATGTAAGTAGTTTCATCAGAAGACAAGAAGAGGTAGTGCTACTCTGAAAAAAGAGAATTACTCATACGAGCAACTTTCTGAATTAGCCATTTTTATTTCAATCTTTAACAAATTTAGATTGGTAGTTTTCCATTTTTTTCCAAAATTAAAAGTATGAAGTACAGTCCTTTTTTTGAAAGCCAATTACCTAAGCATTTTAGGCAATATGGATACTGTCCTAAAGCAATAGCCTTAAAGGATATTTAGGTACTATAGTTCATAAGCCATAACAGGCTCTTTGCAACTCAATATTGTTACCGACCCAGTAAAAATGCTTGAAAGGAACTCTAAAGTGGTTCGATGTGTTGAAAAGTTGAGTAGTATGACACGGCATTCACTGCTTTTTTAATAATGCTGCCATTTTCTTAGCAGATGATGCAGAACCAATTATAGCTATCATAACAATTTAATCATGAAAAAATGATGATGACTAAGTTGTAATAGCCTGACCAATTTACTGTAGTTTACAAAGCCAGATTTAATAGTATTTTTTTTTAACACTCTGAGACATACCTGTATTCTTCAAAAGATAGTGTAGCAGAGACTGCTAATTGGTTTTAATATCCTAATTTTTAGCTGGGCCCCTTACAGCTGAATGTAGCCATGTATCTAAACCACTGGCTTTGTAAAGAAAATTGTTATCCAATTACAACAGTAACATCTTGTAGCAAATTTGGGGGATATTTCCTTCAAGAGAAGAGGGGACACCCTTCCCCTCACCCTCTGGTACATGGAACAAGATGTGATGTCTGATAGCCCTTTTGAATCAGAAAGATAAAGGCCACAGGCCAGGACTGCTAAATGATAAGCTGGTTGAAGCCCATGTACCTGGTGACTTTGTGGATTCTCTGTAAGAGCACCAGACTGCCTGTCTCTTACATGAAAGAAAAAGAAATTACTACAGCTATTTTGAGTTTTCTTCCATACACAGCTGAGAATGTGGTTCCTAGGCCGCCTTAGTCTTGTCTGACTCTTTGTCACCCTATGGACTGTAGCCCACCAGGCTCCTCTGCCCATGGGATTCACCAGGAAATGATTCTAGAGTGGGCTGCCAGACTCTCCTCCAGGGGATCTTCCCAATCCAGGATCAAACCTGCGTGTCTTATGTCTCCTGTGCTGGCAAGCAGATTCCTTACCAATCAGTATTTCTAAGATCAGGAAGTTATTTTAGTTCTCATTAAAACTGTAAATAAACATATCTTAAAGAATCAAGAAAAATCATACTAATCACCATTTAGTGAGAAAAAAATAGTAAGAGGAAATGCTAGATATTATAGGAAGGATATACCTCAAAAATACCCAAATTTCACTTAATCAGACATATTTAGCACATAATCTAAATATAAGAGTACACTCTACACATGGACATCACCAGATGCTCAACACTGAAATCAGATTGATTATATTCTTTGCAGCTAAAGATGGAGAAGCTCTATAAAGTCAGCAAAAACAAGACAAGGAGCTGACTGTGGCTCAGATCATGAACTCCTTATTGCCAAATTCAGACTTAAATTGAAGAAAGTACGGAAAATCACTAGACCATTCAGTTCAGTTCAGTTCAGCTCAGTTGCTCAGTTGTGTCCAATTATTTGTGACCCCATGATTCACAGCATGCCAGGCCTCCCTGTCCGTCACCAACTCCCAGAGTTCACTCAGACTCACATCCATCAAATCAGTGATGCCATCCAGCCATCTCATCCTCTGTCATCCCCTCCTCCTCCTGCCCCCAATCCCTCCCAGCATCAGACTCTTTTCCAATGAGTCAACTCTTCGCATGAGGTGGCCAAAGTACTGGAGTTTCAGTTTTAGCATCATTCCTTCCAAAGAAATCCAAGGCTGAGCTCCTTCAGAATGGACTGGTTGGATCTCCTTGCAGTCCAAGGGACTCTCAAGAGTCTTCTCCAACACCACAGTTCAAAAGCATCAATTCTTCACCATTCAGCTTTCTTCGCAGTCCAACTCTCACATCCATACATGACCACTGGAAAAACCATAGCCTTGACTAGACAGACCTTTGTTGGCAAAGTAATGTCTCTGCTTTTCAATATGCTATCTAGGTTGGTCATAACTAGATAGTTGACAACTAAAATGGTTATAAAATTAAGCTTCGTTGATCCCTACCATAGCATCCAATTTCTCCCATAAATGTTTTTTGCACTGATGAGAGCATGTCCTGGGATAAGGCAATGGCAACCCACTCCATGGAAACTCCCATGGGCTGCCATCTATGGGGTTGCACAGTCGGACACGACTGAAGCGACTTAGCAGTAGCAGCAGCAGCAGCAGAGCATGTCCTGAAATATTCTAATAAGTTTCCTTTCCTCATTTCTGTATAGAACATGAAATGAGCCTATTCATATCAGAGGTCAAAACCCCTGCTCAATTAAACATTCTCCACATTATCTAAAACTTGTATTTTCTCGTTAAGAATGGTTGTTATCTTAGACCTTTTCACTTCGGTTTTACTTCCATTGGCACTAATAGGTTTCTCTTTGGGTCTGCATTTGTTCAGAAAATACCGTTAGAGTAGTTACTATGTTCCTGCATATGAGAGACAAATAGAAAATCACCTGTTTTAAGTGAGATGCAGATGCCAACATCCTAACAGTGGGTAATACTGTATACGCTTGAGGAAGAATCACATACTATAGATTTTTTAAAATTCTTAAAGTCATTGAAGCTTTTAGGGATAAATTCATTAAAGCCAAATCCCTATATAGTTGTGATTACAGTTACTATGTATGTATTAGCCATGTACAAGATGGTCTTGGAGGCTGGGAAAGCAAAAGGAAGAAATGTTGTTTTGTTATTTTGTTGTTGAGGGCCTTATGAGTAGCACAGTCTAATCATCAAGAGTTAACTTTTTTGATAAAACAGACATTGGAGCTCTACTAACTTTTTTACCTCCTCCTCCTTCATTCATATCCAGAGAATTTGAAAACTGAGCCCCAAACTCCCCATATTTAAAATGGGGCTGTTAATAGGATCTATTTAATTGTACATTTTAAGTGTTATGAAAAAAGTAGGTATGCTGGCTAGCCCATAGTAAGTGCTGATTATGTTATTTATACTTGTATTTTAATCTTTTTTTTTTTTATCATTGGTAGGCTCTATTTTAAAAACAAGAAATTTTGTAGGTGTAATCTGTTTTTGTTTAGTCGCTAAGTGGTGTCCAACTCTTTTGTGACTTCATGGACTGTAGCCCACCAGGCTTCTCTCTGTTCATGGAATTTCCCAACCAAGAATGTTGGAGTTGGTTGCCATTTCCTTCCCCAGGGGAATCTTCCAGACCAAGGGATTGAACCCATGTCTACTGCTTGGCAGGTGGATTCTTAACCACTGAGCCACCTGGGAAGCCTGTGTAATCTATTAGTAAGTACTTAATTTTGAATTCTATTGTATTTGCATATAAATTATTTCAAAATGTTTGTGTGTTAACTATTCCTCTTAAGTGGATCTTTCCTTAGTTTCTTTACTATATATTAGCAGAGAAATTGTTACTGGAAACTGTCCATGTCCGTGATGCTGAATGAGAATGAGGAGGCCAAGTGTTTGAAAATAAAGGAAAGAGAATTTTATTGATTTGCCAATGAGGAGGGTAGTAGACAAACACCTTAAGAATTATTGTCCTGCCTTCTAAGAGAAAGCAGGTGTATTTAAAGAAAAGTTTGAGGGGCTTTACGTGACCATTGCCACATATAGTTTTGTTGAGATTGGTTATTTCATGATATTATCTCCGTCTGTTTCGGTCCTCTGGTTGTTTAAGACCTCTGGTTCCAGTCAACATATTCCATTTTTGATAATCTTGGTTTGCTGACTTCATGGCCTTGAGTTTCTGTGGTTAGGCGGAACAAATAGAAACACTGAGAATGCTTACCCAGGTTCAGTTCAGTTCAGTCGCTCAGTCACATCCGACTCTTTGCACCCCATGAATCACAGCAAGCCAGGCCTCCCTGTCCATCACCAACTCCCGGAGTTCACTCAGACTCACATCCATTGAGTCAATGATGCCATCCAGCCATCTCATCCTCTGTCGTCCCCTTCTCTTCCTGCCCCCAATCCCTCCCAGCATCAGAGTCTTTAGCAATGAGTCAACTCTTTGCATGAGGTGGCCAAAGTACTGGAGTTTCAGCTTTAGCATCATTCCTTCCAAAGAAATCCCAGGGCTGATCTCCTTCAGAATGGACTGGTTGGATCTCCTTGCAGTCCAAGGGACTCTCAGAAGTCTTCTCCAACACCACCAAAGTACTGGAGTTTCAGCTTTAGCATCATCCTTCCAAAGAAATCCCTTCCAAAGAAATACATCCTTCCAAAGAAATACATCCTTCCAAAGAAAAACAGAATACAGTAAATTTTGTTTTCTTTAATTTTAAGTGTGACTAATGTCACTAGGTTCTCAATATGTTCATAAACTGACATTCTAAGTTTAGGATTTAATTTTGAAAGTCACTACTTTTATGGAATTCGATAGCACACATCTTTTAACTCAGTTTCTACAGAACTGGAACCGACTCTGTAAGCAATTCAGCAATTTACAAAAGGCATAACTTAAAAAAAGTCAAATCAGAAGCCAGATCTTTACTAGTTATCATCTTCAGTAAAAAATAAAATTAACATAGGTGTTGAAACAGGCTTATATGAGATTTAAAAAAGATTTCTGTGATAGAGTTACTCTAACATTATTTAACATATTTGCTCTGTTTAAAACCTTGTTTCACTTTTTGTGATATAACAATAGAATCACCTAGAAGTCTGTAGCACCATTACCAACTTAGCATTTGTAGACAGGGCTGGTTGTTCAGTTCAGTAGCTCAGTCGTGTCTGACTCTTTGAGACCCCATGGACTGCAGCACACCAGGCCTCCCTGTCCATCACCAACTCCCAGAGTTTACTCAAACTCATGTCCATTGAGTTGGTGATGCCATCCAACCATCTCATCCTCTGTTGTCCCCTTCTCCTCCTGCCCTCAATCTTTCCAGCATCAGGCTCTTTTCACATGAGTCAGTTCTTTGCATCAGGTGCCCAAAGTAGTGGAGTTTCAGCTTCAGCAACAGTCCTTCCAATGAATATTTAGGACTTATTTCCTTTAGGATGGACTGGTTAGATCTCCTTGCTGTCCAAGGGACTCTCTCAAGAGTCTTCTCCAACACTACAGTTCAAAAGCATCAATTCTTCAGTGCTCAGCTTTCTTTATATTCCAACTCTCAAATCCATACAGGGCTTCCCTAGTGGTTCAGATGGTAAAGCATCTGTCTGCAATGCAGGAGACCCGTGTTCAATCCCTGGGTTGCAAAGATCCCCTGGAGAAGGAAATGGCAGCCCACTCCAGTATTCTTGCCAGGAAAATCCCATGGACCGCGGAGCCTGGTAGGTCCATGAGGTCGCAAAGAGTCGGACACGACTGAGCAACTTCACTCAAATCAAAATCCATACAAGACTACTGGAAAAACCATAGCCTTAACTAGACAGACCTTTGTTGGCAAGTCTCTGCTTTTTAATATGCTGTCTAGGTTGGTCATAACTTTTCTTCCAAGGAGCGTGTGTCTTTTAATTTCATGGCTGCAGTCAGCATTTGCAGGGATTTTGGAGCCCCAAAAAATAAAGTCTATCACTGTTTCCACTGTTTCCCCATCTCTTTGCCATGAAGTGATGGGACAGGATGCCATGATCCTAGTTTTCTGACTGTTGAGTTTTAAGCTAACTCTTTCACTCTCCTCTTTCACTTTCATCAAGAGGCTCTTTAGTTCTTTGCTTTCTGACATCAAGGTGGTGTCATCTGTTTATCTGAGGTTATTGACATTTCTCCTAGCAATCTTGATTCCAGCTTGTGCTTTATCCAGCCCAGAATTTCTCATGATGTACTCTGCATATAAGTTAAAATAAGCACGGTGACAATATACAGCCTTGACGTACTCCTTTCCTGATTTGGAACCAGTCTGTACTGATGGCATTAATAGTCTCATTAGAATTTAGCAATGATGGAATTAATCATTTGAGTCAAATGGTATTTTTCTAAATAGCCACTAATAATAGAACACTTGCTTATACAATATTATAGAAAATGTTCAAGATCAAATTCCTAAAATTATAAAGCAGACATTTCTCTACTTTATGGATTTATGGGCTCTTTCCTATTAGTTATCCCTATTTTTTTCCTATTAGTTAAATGCAGAAAGTTTATTTTATCACATTTCACAAGTTGTATACATCATAGTAAGCTCTCTACTGGACATCCAAAAGAGCTCAAACTTCAAAAAATATGTCATTTTACAGAAGAATGTGGCCAAGATAGTCAATATTATAGCCTCAAAAAATTAATGATTAATCTACCTCTATCATCATCATAAACTGACAGATGGAAAGCATCTTGAGAACCTTTTATTCATGAAGAAACATAAAATCACATTTACCTTTTCTGTTTTTAAAATCTGAAGTGAATGAGCATTGCTACTATTCCTCTTATCATTTAACTATTAATGGATGTTCTGATAATATTTGTAGGTACTCTGAACTGTGAAAGCTTAGAATGTTCTATAAGATCTTCCATCCTTGTTGAGATCATATCTAACCTTCAGATACTATAAGTTTCTGCCCAAAGTTAAAGTTCTAATGCAAACTTCCATAAAACTAAAAAATTACAAAAATTATTATTACAAGGATGACCATCTAATCTTATGTTTCCAGCTTGCAATAATTACCTGGAATATTACTAAGTTGATTCTCCAATACAAATATACTTTGAATAAACACACAGAAAAATTCCACAAATAATTTCTTATTCTCAAATTTTGAACTAAATATCCCCCCCTTTACTTTCTCATTTTTAATACAGGCATGGTTTGTAATAATAACAACTAACATTTACTAGCTGGCCAGTACAATTCTAAGTACTTTAAGCATATTAACCTGGTGAACTAAATTAGCAGAATTTAGTTAGTAACTAAGTCAGTGAATCTTCAAAACTAACATAAAGAAAGCATTACTATTTTCTCCACCATTATTATCAGATGGGGAAACCGAAGAACAGAAAGCTTAAATAGCTTGCCTACAGACATACAGGTTTATGTGGGGAAATTTAAACTTGAATACAGGAGTCATAGTTTGAGTCCTCAGAGCAAATCACTATTCTACAATGCCTATTAATTTTATAAAAAGAAAATAAAAACTTAATTATAAAAAGAGGCAACTGAAAATGAGCCACAGTGGTGGGGACTATGAAAACTGGAGAAAAGATGATTTTTTTAAGTGGTAGCTACTAAGTAGCTCCAGTCAACCAGAGGCAGTAGAAATGCAATGGATTGGGATTTTATTTTACTCACAAGTTAATTAGTTAGCTTGTTACTATTTCATGATGCTGGCAAGAACAATGATACTCCTGGGTCAGAGAAAAAGAAATTTGTGACCTGAGGTACATCAAACAGCCTGATTATCAGCATATTTATGTCAGTCCACCTTCCCTGTCACTGGTCCTGGCCCAGACAAACATGTGGGTTTCTAAATGATGCATACACAACAAACAATACTTACTCAGAAGGAAGGAATTCAGTCACTAAAGAGTTCCATTTTATATTTTCATAATTACACAGATTAAGTGACATTTTCAAGAGAGCTGTGCCTTATAAATTAATAAATTTTAGACTTATTTATAATTACCAGCCTTGTTGACAGATCAGGTTCACAGTGTTATAAAAGTATTTCAAGGGTAAAGATTCTGTCTGGTAAATACCACTAGTGTGATTGCAAGGATGTCCGTTTTTAACATGTTTATAAGATCTGACCAGAAGAAAAATCATAAGGTCACATTAACAGATGTGGAAAAAGCATTTAACAAAATCCAGACTGTTCATGATAAATAGTGAAAAAGTGTTAGTCTTTCAGTCATGTCAGACTCTTGGCAATCCCATGGAATATAAGTCTGCCAGGCTCCTCTGTCTACCAAATTCTCTAGACAAAAAATACTGGAGTGGGTAGCCATTCCTTTACTCCAGGGGATCTTCCTGACCCAGGGATTAAATCTGGATATCCTCCACTGCAGGCAGATTCTTTACCATCTGAGCCACCAGGTAAGTCCACAGATGATAAAACTCACAGCAGACTAGGAATAAAAAGGAAACTTCTGAACTTGATAAACATCTACTGCTACTGCTGCTGCCAAGTCGCTTCAGTCGGGTCCAACTCTTAGCAACCCCATGGACTGCAGCCCACCAGGCTCCCCCGTCCCTGGGATTCTCCAGGCAAGAACGCTGGAGTAGGGTGCAAGTTCCTTCTCCAATGCATGAAAGTGAAAAGTGAAACTGAAGTCGCTCAGTCGTGTCCAACCCTCAGCGACCCCAGGGACTGCAGCCTTCCAGGCTCCTCCATCCATGGGATTTTCCAGGCAGGAGTACTGGAGTGGGGTGCCATTGCCTTCTCCAGATAAACATCTACAACCCCCACCTAAATCTAATACTGTGAAAAACTATATGCTTTTTCCCTATAATCAGGAACAAGAGACAGCTGTTCCTGCTTACCATACTTATTTAATATTGTACTGTAAAAAGACAACCAAGTAAAGGAATATTGATCGAAAAAGAAGCAAAATTCCCTTTTCAGGAAAATAAAACAGTTGTCTATGTAGAATATCTCAAAGAATCAACTAATAGCAAGGCTACAAGATACAAAATTTATATGAAAAGTCAGTTGCTTAACTATATACAAGGAATGAATTATTGGAATTAGAAATCAAAGACACTGCTATTTGCATTAGTATTCAAAAATGTGAAATACTTAGGTATAACTCTAACAAATATATACAAGATTTATATAAGGAAAACTACAAAATTCTGATGAAAGAAATTAAAGTTGATATAAATAAATGGAGAAATATCCCAAGCTAATATTGTGTGGATCACAATAAACTGTGGAAAATTCTTAAAGGTATGGGAAAACCACACGACCTTACCTGCCTCCTGAAGAAAGCTGTATACACATCAACACGCAAAATAACCAGACATGGAAGAACAGACTGGCTCAAATTTGGGAAAGGAGTACTTCAAGGCTGTATATTGTCGCTTATTTAACTTATATGCAGAGGACATCATGTGAAATGCCAGGCTGAAGCACAAGCTGGAATCAAGACTGCCAAGAGAAATGTCAATAGCCTCAGATATGCAGATGACATCACCCTAAAGCCAGAAAGCAAAGAGGAACTGAAGAGCCTCTTGAAGAAAGTGAAAGAGGAGAGTGAAAAAGCTGGCTTAAAACTCAACATTCAAAAAACAAAGACCATGGCATCCAGTCCCCTCACTTCATGGCAAACAGATGGAGAAACAATGGAAACAGTGACAGACTTTATTTTCTTGGGCTCCAAAATCACTGCAGATGGTGACTGTAGGCATGAAATTAAAAGACACTTGCTTCTTGGAAGAAAAGCTATGACAAACATGCTGCTGCTGCTGCTGCTGCTAAGTCGCTTCAGTCGTGTCCGACTCTGTGCGACCCCAGAGACGGCAGCCCACCAAGCTCCCCTGTCCCTGGGATTCTCCAGGCAAGAACACTGGAGTGATGACAAACATAGACAGTGTTTTAAAAAGCAGAGACAGCACTTTGCTCACAAAGGTCCATGTAGTCAAAACTATGGTTTTTCCAGTATTCATGTATGGATGTCAGCTGGACCATAAAGAAGGCTGAATGCCAAAGAATTGATGCTTTCAAACTGTGGTGTTGGAGAAGACTCTTGAGAGTCCCTTGGACTGCAAGGAGATCCAACCAGTCCATCCTAAAGGAAATCAGTCCTGAATATTCATTGCAAGGACTAATGCTGAAACTAAGGCTCCAATACTTTGGCCACCTGCTGGGAAGAGCTAACTCATTGGAAAAGACCCTGATGCTTGGAAAGATTGAAAGTAGAAGGAGATGGGGGTAACAGAGGATAAGATAGCTGGGTGGCATCATCAACTCAATGGACATGAGTTTGAGCAAACTCTGGGAGACAGTGAAGGACAGGAAAGCCTGGTGTGCTGCAGTTCATGGGGTCATAAAGAGTCAGACACAACCGAGTGACTGAACAACAACAAAGACAATGTTAGTAAAATGAAAATTCTTACCCAAAAGGCTATAGATTCAATGCATTTGCAATCAAAATCCTAGAAGTCTATTTTGTAGATATAGAAAACCCGATCCTAAGGTTTATACAGAGAGGCAAAATGACAATATTATGGAATATTATTATTCTATAATAACCTAGACAATACTGAAGAACAACAAAGTTGAAGGACTAACACTCCCAGCTTCAAGACTAATGATAGTTATCAAGACGAATGCTAGTCATGAAGACAATGTGATATTGGCAAAAGAATAAATAGATCAGTGGAACAGAATAGGCTGAAAATGCTTCCATACAAGCGTAGTTTAATTATCTTTGGCAAAGGAGGAAAGGTAATTAGGTGGAGAAAAAATATTCTTTTCAACAAATGACTCTGAAACAAATAGACATTCATATTCAAAAAATTTAATCTAGACAGACTTTATCAGTTCAGTTCAGTCGCTCAGTCGTGTCCAACTCTTTGCAACCCCATGAATCGAAGCACGCCAGGCCTCCCTGTCCATCACCAACTCCCGGAGTTCACTCAGACTCACGTCCATCGAGTCAGTGATGCCATCCAGCCATCTCATCCTCTGTCGTCCCCTTTTCCTCCTGCCCCCAATCCCTCCCAGCATCAGACTCTTTTCCAATGAGTCAACTCGTTGCATGAGGTGGCCAAAGTACTGGAGTTTCAGCTTTAGCATCATTCCTTCCAAAGAAATCCCAGGGCTGAGCTCCTTCAGAATGGACTGGTTGGATCTCCTTGCAGTCCAAGGGACTCTCAAAAGTCTTCTTTAACACCACAGTTCAAAAGCATCAATTCTTCGGCGCTCAGCTTTCTTCACAGTCCAACTCTCACATCCATACATGACCACAGGAAAAACCATAGCCTTGACTAGACGGACCTTTGTTGGCAAAGTAATGTCTCTGCTTTTCAATATGCTATCTAGGTTGGTCATAACTTTCCTTCCAAGGAGTAAGCATCTTTTAATTTCATGGCTGCAGTCACCATCTACAGTGATTTTGGAGCCCCAAAAAAGAAAGTCTGACACTGTTTCCACTGTTTCCCCATCTATTTCCCATGAAGTGATGGGACCAGATGCCATGATCTTTGTTTTCTGAATGTTGAGCTTTAAGCCAACTTTTTCACTCTCCACTTTCACTTTCATCAAGAGGCTTTTGAGTTCCTCTTCACTTTCTGCCATAAGGGTGGTGTCATCTGCATATCTGAGGTGATTGATATTTCTCCTAGCAATCTTGATTCCAGCTTGTGCTTCTTCCAGTCCAGCGTTTCTCATGATGTACTCTGCATATAAGTTAAAAAAGCAGGGTGACAATATACAGCCTTGACGTACTCCTTTTCCTATTTGGAACCAGTCTGTTGTTCCATGTCCAGTTCTAACTGTTGCTTCCTGACCTGCATACAGATTTTTTAAGAGGCAGATCAGGTGGTTTGGTACACCCATCTCTTTCAGAATTTTCCACAGTTTATTGTGATCCACACAGTCAAAGGCTTTGGCATACTCAATAAAGCAGAAATAGATATTTTTCTGGAACTCTCTTGCTTTTTCCATGAACCAGCCGATGTTGGCAATTTGATCTCTGGTTCCTCTGCCTTTATACCTTTTACAAAAACTAATTAAAAATGGAACATAGACATCAATGTTAAACACAAAACTATATAACCTCTAGAAAATCTAGGCAAACTTGCAATTGGCAATGATTTTAGATATAATATCAATAGCACAATCCATTTAAAAACTAAAAATATCTACTGTATGATAATACTGTTAGGAGGATGAAAAGATGTGACAGAAAATATTTGTAAAACATGTATCGAATAAATAAGGACTTTTATTTAAAACATACAATGAAACTCACCAATTTAAAAGAATTATAAAATAGGAAAAAGATACAAATGGACACTTAACCAAAGAAGAGACACAGATGGAAATTAAGCATATGAAAGGATGTTCAAAATTATAGGTCACTTCAGTTCAGTTCAGTCACTCAGTCGTGTCCGACTCTTTGCGACCCCTTGAATCGCAGCACGCCAGGCCTCCCTGTCCATCACCAACTCCCGGAGTTCACTCAGACTCACGTCCATTGAGTCGGTGATGCCATCCAGCCATCTCATCCTCTGTTGTCCCCTCCTCCTCCTGCCCCCAATCCCTCCCAGCATCAGACTCTTTTCCAATGAGGCAACTCTTCGCATGAGGTGGCCAAAGTACTGGAGTTTCAGCTTTAGCATCATTCCTTCCAAAAAAATCCCAGGGCTGAGCTCCTTCAGAATGGACTGATTGGATCTCCTTGTAGTCCAAGGGACTCTCAGGAGTCTTCTCCAACACCACAGTTCAAAAGCATCAATTCTAGGGAATTGCAAATTAAAATGAGATACCATGACATACCTGTTAGTATGACTAAAATCTACCAAATGCTGGTGAGAATGTGTAGCAATAGACATTTATTCATTGCTAATGGAAATGAAGAATGGTAAAGCCACTTGAGAAGTCAGGCTTGACTTCTAAATATATTTACTCAAAGGTAAATATATTCTTGTCTTATTTCTTATGATCCAGAAATCTCACATCTATTTACCCAAAAGAGCTGAAAACTTTTATCTACAGAAAAACTAATACACAAATGTTTACAGCAACTTGATTCATATTAGCCAAAAGAGTCAAAAGATGTAACCAAGATGTCTTTCTGTGGTGATGGATAAACTATATTACATTCATATAGTAAAGATGAAATATTATTTAGCAACAAAAAGAAATAAGCTATCAGGCCATGTAAAGAAGTGGAGGAATCTCACATGCATGTTATAAGGTGAAAGAAGTCGGTGTGAAAAGCTACATACTGTGTAACTCAAACTATATGACATTGTTGAAAAGGCAGAACTACATGCACAGTAAAAAGATCAATGATTGCCAGGAGCTCAAAGAGGGAAGAATGAATACATGGAGCAGAGGGCTTTGTAAACGCAGTGAAATTATTCTGTAGAGTTACTCATTTTGGAAAAACCATAGAATTGTACAATATAAAAAAATGAAAATGATGTGAACTGTGAACTTTAAGTAATAATAACATATTAATATTGGTTTGTCAGTTATAATAAATGTACACATATGTAAGATATTAATATTGGCAAAAACTGTGTATGTCAGGGGAGAGTATACAGGAACTCAGGACTTTCAGCACAATTTTTCTATAAACCTACACCTGTTCTAAAAAGTATAATTTACTTTTTTAAAAGGCAAGGTGAATGGTCTGGCTGATAGAGTGTACAGTATACACAGGAAGAAGAATACTAGGTCAAGCCATATGAAATCGCCAATATTTAACCATTGTTGACCTACAAAATTGGTAATTTTATATGCTCTAACCTGAATTGGAGAAGAGGTCAAAAAGTGAGGACTGTTTGGGAGAAAGAACTAAAGAAAAAGCACATTATTTATTTTAGGTAACAGCACTCAGTCCTCAAAAGCACTCCTTACAAAATACAAGTTCACTAACTGCTCTCATGTTTTGGGCAGTGTGTTGTCTCAAAACCGTTAACATTGGGTTATTTAAAATTTTCTTCTCCTTGAAAGATCTGTGTGTCCTCAAAGATTTTTCTTTTCTTTCCTGCCTTTATCTTATCAAAGACTAAGGACTCATATGTCATTGATCTCTTGTCCATTCATTTCTGTCCCTCTACTTAGGCCATTAAAAGTTGATTAGAAGTTCTCTGGGCATAGTTGGGACTTGTCAACCTAATCTTGTGTCCAAGATGATGGTTCAGACATTTCATTAGCAGAACTTTGAAGTCAGTACCCTTACACATTGCTTGTGTTTTTGCTTTTTTGTTTGGATTGTTTTGTTCCTCAGAGAAGCCTCTTTTATTTTCCTGTTGGAGATTAGAATCTTAGATGCTAACCTTCTCAAAATAAGCTGAGAGAAGAAGGCTAGTAGTCTCCAGGTTCAGTGAATATTTATCCATCTATCCTACCCACTCTCTTTTTTCTTTTTTTTAGTACATGACTATTCCCCCTTTTAATTTGTATATTAAATTCACTGATTGACAAATAATAGCTTTATTTTCTTGATTATTTTTAAAATAACAATTTTCTAGTTAGCTGAGAATATTTTTTACCCCATTAGATGAAATATATCAGAATGGTAAATGCACTGTACTTAGGTTTATAAATGGATATTTACTTTTTCTCTAAATTTATTTTATATGCCTAATTTTCCAAGTGGAAATTTCCATTTTTATCAAATTATATATTTAACATTTTAATATGTTTTCTAATATAAGCCCAGAATAAAGAGAAAAATTAAAGTATATGCATGGAATTTTAAGATTCCCAGTCTTTCCTTCTACCAGCCTGTATAGAGTGGGAGAAAGATTTGAGGATCGATCTGTTTCTTACAAAATTAGCAGTGACAAGGTCAGAATTAAAAAGGGAACTTACTATAACAGGTATATTGCATGCAAAGAAACAAATTGGTGTATGTTCTGAAATTACTCTGTACTAAACCACTATCTTGTTAATAATACACTTGTCTTTTCTTTTATCTCCCAATCAAATTGTGAACACCTTAGAGGCTAATCTGTGCTTGGATCCTTCAAAATATGTAGCTTAATTCTTTGCATGCTATAGATGATCAATGAAAGAATAAAATTAGAGAGCATATTAAGAAATAAATTAGGTAATGCTCTGGTACCCTTCAAGTCCCACATTTATGATCTAAAAGCAATCTTCACATGATATATACATACACATTAAGTTGTTCAGGTTAGCAACCTGCTACATCTATGTTTAACCAGTAACCTTTATACAAATATTAGCGAGCAATATGAGCAAATATTCATTTAAATCTCAACTGAAGAAAATACTTAATATATACTAACTAAAGTTAGTTTAGCCAAATTATGACAATAAAAATTTTGAAAGTCTGCTTCCTTATCTGCTATTTGCACCAAATTATCAAGTAGATTATACAAAATATAGAATTTAGAAAGATGGTAACAATAACCCGGTGTACGAGACAGCAAAAGAGACACTGATGTATAGAACAGTCTTATGGACTCTGTGGGAGAGGGAGAGGGTGGGAAGATTTGGGAGAATGGCATTGAAACATGTAAAATATCATGTAAGAAACGAGTTGCCAGTCCAGGTTCGATGCACGATACTGGATGCTTGGGGCTAGTGCACTGGGACGACCCAGAGGGATGGTATGGGGAGGGAGGAGGGAGGAGGGTTCAGGATGGGGAACACGTGTATACCTGTGGCGGATTCATTTTGATATTTGGCAAAACTAATACAATTATGTAAAGTTTAAAAATAAAATTAAAATTAGAAAAAAAATAAAAATAAAAATTTTGAAAGTCTGCTTCCTTATCTGCTATTTGCACCAAATTATCAAGTAGATTATACAAAATATAGTTGGAATTATAAATATTTAGAGATCTTAAATACAATTAAGTTCAATTAGGCAAGTGAACATCAAGAAAATAAATCTACAGATAGAAAACCGCTAGATTTCTAATAAAGCAAAATAATTCAGGGTCATTGAAATAACAATGATTCTACAATTTTTAATAAGATAATATAAGATCTTATTTATGCCTAATAGGTATCAGATTATTTAAAAATACAGGCCACACACATACATACACACACAATGAACTAGTACTATTCAACCATAAAAAAGAATGAAATTTTGCCGTTTACAACATGGTGGGACTAAGTGAAGTAAGTCAGACAAAGACAAATACTGTATGATACCACTTATACATGGATTCTCAAAAACACAACAAACTGGATAATATAACAAAAAAGACAGACTCACAGATAAAAGAGAACACACTAGTGATGTCCAGAGGGAAGATGGAAATGAGGAGAGACAATATAGGAGTCAGGGATTAAGAGGCACAACCGTTATACATAAAATATGCTACAAGGATATACTGCACATCACAGGGAATACAGCCAATATTTTATAAAAACTTAAAATGGGGTATTACCTTTAAAAATGTTGAATCACTAGATTGTACACCAGTCACTAATATAATATTGTATATTAACTCAACTTGAATTAAAAAAAAAAAAAAAAACACAGGGCACCTATGTCTCTGATCTCTCAGGACTCAGCTCAAATTACTGACTATACAGAAATGAAGGTAGCATATGGGAAATAGATGACCGGTCCAAGTTTGGTGCATGAAACAGGGCGCTCAAAGCCGGTGCACTGAGACAACCCAGAGGGATGGGATGGGGAGGGAAGAGAGAGGGGGGTTCTGGATGGGGGACTCATGTATACACATGGCTGATTCATGTTAATGTATGGAAAAAACCACCCCAATATTGTATTTAGCCTCCAATTAAAGTAAATAAATTAAAACACACATACACAAAAATGAAGGTAGTAAAAGTCATAGAACAGTGAAGAAAATAAAAATTTAATATTACAGGATAAGCTGGGAGCACATCTATTAATTCAGCAAATAATTATTAACTATTTATTACACCAGGAAGTCTAATCAAACATCTTTCACTCAGAACAGAGATAAGGAAGATACATATAAATATACAATTTTAGCAACACATCTATTTTCTACTACAGAAATAAAATATAATTTTAAGCTAGACTGCTTATTCTTCTAGAACTAAACAGTACACTTACTCAAAAAAGAAGCTAAATAAACAGCTTTTAAATGCATCTAAATATGCTGTCTGATTTTAGTTTTACTTTTTTAGTCACATTTTGGCCACCAAAAGGAAATAATACAAGATTAAGAGAAAAGCATCTGAGGATATAAAATAAATGACATGAAACTCTTTGTATTTGTAAGAAGTTACATCCCCATCTTCCTTATCAAGAAACTGAGAAATATTTTGATCAAATACAAAGCGTTATATATCATACATAGAAAAAGATACTGTTTAAAACTGTCATTTATATGTGAAAAGTACAAGGAGATTTACTTCTTTCTCTTCTCTCTCTCTTCTCTTTCAAGTGTAAATGTTTTATTCTTGCAAGGGGAAAATATTGCAATAATTGATGGTGGTTGTGACACTTGCTATTTTATATACAAAAATAATTAGTAACTTTCAAATAGGGAAGTAGATAGTTTATATGAATATTAAACAGTGTATTTGCTAGAAAAGTTTAAGAAGGCTTCTCTCCTTTTGGGGACTGACAGACATTACATGATAGTAGAACTTAAATGTAGAGATGTTTAGAACTCATAATATTAAAGAAAATAACCTTTAAAAACTGTATTTAGTTTTTAACCATGTAATCCCATTTAAGACACAAGTCTCTCAGGAGGAGTCTCACTTGGGAATTCTTCAGTTTTCAAAAATAAGTTAAAATAATTCAGATTGTCAACTTTGACACCTTAAAATTACGTAAAAAGAGAAAATGCTAAAACCATGTATATCTTCTCCCTCCATAATTTTATCTATTTTTCATAAAATAATACCCATTAAAGTTTTCCAATCTTTCTTTTGTCTTAAAATGGGTGCTTAAAACTAATTTTACACCTCAAGGATGTTTAAAATAATAAAGCAGTTACTAAAGCAACAGAAGTTTTTCTAAGCCAGCACTTTTTAAATATAACTTCCAATAAACAGGAATATAAAGAAACACTACTTTTACAGAGTGAATACTATTATCACCTTTTTCCCAAGTAAATTATAATTTTTTTTACATTTTATTGACAGCGCTACTCAAAATGACATATATTTCAGATTCATGCTTATTAAGTTCAAGCTACTTCATAAGAGTCAATTATGAGAAAACCAGTGTTTTCCAGGAGACAAAATAGACTATCTTACAAGATTTTAAGACCGTTGATACAGGAGGTAGCCAGAAGGTGGTCTATTGCAGTCTTTAGGGGGAAAATATGAATCTGGGCAAGTCAGGACTAGTCTAAGACCACCAAGAGTAGTTCATTGGTGGTCCTCTTTACATAAAAATCAAGGACTATTTCTGATGTATAATCACTGTACAAACTGATATGGATATACGAGGTCCAACATTCTTAACCAATATTGAGGAAATAATTTAATAGCTCTCTCCATAAAATATGTGGTGAGCTGAGAGCTCACTCTGAAGGAAGAGAGTGTTTAGGGTACCCTAGCTTTTTTAAGCAACTTTGAACATAGGTGGCATTACATTATACAAGTAGCTATTAATTTATAAGATCCATTAATATTTCTATCTTCCAACTTCTAGAACAAAGAAAGATGCTAAGGAAGAAAAAGAAAGATCAAGGCAAATAACAAAATTTGGGACTCTGAAAATCTTTGGGTGAAAAGATATATTATTTTGTAGTTATACCTCCTGTTCTTTAAGAGAACTATTGAACGTGAACATGAACAGGTGAATATCAATGGCTCTAGGAATGACTAGGTCAACATCAATGTCAGAATCGGTGAAAATGAAACATTACGGCACTAAGCGCCAATATCCAGTCAGTAATTGGTGTAGTAGAGGCTAAGGAAAGAACATACAGAACCTTGAGGAGCATCATCCTTGGGACAAGGTAGCATCATGAGAAAGACAGGGCCACAGGATATACGTTTCGATACTTGTCAGTAAATAATTATATTAACTGTCACAAAGGACACAAAACTAGTCTATGACTTTCTTGGAGAAGAAAATAGTTGATATTTCTAATGATTTTACTGTTGAGAATTCAAAGAAAAGCCTATTTCTCTTACTACTTTGATTCTCCTCTAACAATGATTCTAATCCAAAAACCTCAATTATATATACAAGATGCTATGGCATGGTTAAAAAAAAAAAAGTCTGCATTTTAGGAGAATATGTAAATGAAAATATGAATTGTTATGATAACCAGAGATAAGCCCCCAAGAATTGCTTAACTGCTTAAAAAGTATCATTTCATTGGTTATAAACATGGTTATTTATCAAGAAGTTAAAGTTTAAATATCACCTTCAACAAATAATGAAACTTCTACATTATAATTAGAACAAGATACTAGGAAAGCATGTCATTATCATTTGGGTAAGATTTTTTTTCTACCTCCACAGATTCTTAAATTATACCTTAGGCATAAGCACTTTTTGGTAATAAAATCAATGACAGCTTAAAAGACTTTAGCAAACTGAAACACACAGAAAAGAATATATTTCAATGTAACACATTAAAATGACACTGATTCAAATAAAAATAGGTTAAATAGATATGGACCTGGTTCCTTTACACTTTCCTCATTTTTGATGTTGTTACATTCAAATCATCACTCGGTGCCATTGCAAAATCATATACTTAACCCACCTTTGTGACTACAGTACTCCACTGTTTATGCAAAATATAATGTGTAATTTTCAGTTTTAAGAATATTTTAGACAATTCCATAAATAAATTCTGCATTAAATCAAGAAAACATATATAGGAAAGAGGTCTCCATTTATGGCAATTAGCATAGGTATAGTTGACTTAAAGCTCAACATTCAGAAAACTAATATCATGGCATCCGGTTCCATCACTTCATGGCAAATAGATGGGGAAACAGTGGAAACAGTGGCTGACTTTATTTTTCTGGGCTCCAAAATCACTGCAGATGGTGACTGCAGCCATGAAATTAAAAGACGCTTACTCCTTGGAAGGACAGTTATGACCAACCTAGATAGCATATTCAAAAGCAGAGACATTACTTTGCCAACAAAGGTCCGTCTAGTCAAGGCTATGGTTTTTCCAGTGGTCATGTATGGATGTGAGAGTTGGACTATAAAGAAAGTTGAGCATCAAAGAATTGATGGCTTTGAACTGTGGTGTTGGAGAAGATTCTTGAGAGTCCCTTGGACTGCAAGCAGATCCAACCAGTCCATCCTAAAGATCAGTCCTGGGTGTTCATTGGAAGGACTGATGTTGAAGCTGAAACTCCGATACTTTGGCCACGTGATGCAAAGAGCTGACTCATTTGAAAAGATCCTGATGCTGGGAAAGATTGGGGGCAGGAAGAGAAGGGGACAACAGAGGATAAGATAGTTGGATGGCATCACCTACTCAATGGACATGGTTTGGGTGGACTCCAGCAATTGATGATGGACAGGGAGGCCTGGCGTGCTGCAGCTCATGGGATCACAAAGAGTCAGACACGACTGAGCAACTGAACTGAATTGATACCTCTGATAGGCAAGTCAAAGCTGAATTCAGTAGGCTGAAAATAGATTTTCTGGAACAGATCCTAACTAGTCTCCCATAACTTAGTTAACTTAGGAAGTTCAGAGGAATATTAAAAGTTCTGTAAACAGAAATGAAAAGGGAAAATTAAACTAAGAATGTAGTCCATGGAGAACCAAAGACCTTTTTTGGAGAATGGCAAATGACAGTTACCTTTTTCATTTTGGGGTTTTAAATACTGTGCTATGACCTTTACAAATGAAGTGCAAAACTGATTTCTAAAACCAAAGTTTAAATCACATTTTCAAAGGCTATGATATACTTAATGCCACAAACTTTAAAACTATGGCATAAAGCTGGGTTTTTAAAAACAGGAGTTTAAGTCACATTTTAAAATAAATATATTTTATAGCTATAACACACACACACACACACACACACACACACACACAAAGATGTGCTTTTCATCATAACGAACTGGAATACAAAAGTAGGAAGTCACAAGATACCAGGAGTAAGAAGCAACTTTGGCCTTGGAGTAAAAATGAAGCATGGCAAAAGCTAAAATAGTGTTGCCAAGAGAATACACTGATCATAGAAAACACCCTCTTCCAACAACACAAGAGACGACTCCACACATGGACATCACCAGACGGTCAATACCAAAATCAAACTGATTATAGTCTTTGTAGTCGAAGATGGAGAAGCTCTATATAGCCAGCAAAAAAAAATCACCGGGAGCTGAGTGTGGCTCAGATCATCAACTCCTTATTGCAAAATTCAGACTTAAATTTAAGAAAGTAGGGAAAACAACTAGACCATTCAGGTATGACCTAAATCAAATCCCTTATGATTATACAGTGGAAGTGAGAAATAGATTCAGGGATTAGATCTGATAGACAGAGTGCATGAAGAACTATGGATGGAGGTTCATAACACTGTACTGGGGGCAACAATCAAGACTATCCCCAAGAAAAAGGAATGCAAAAAGTCAGAACGATTGTCTGAGAAGGCCTTACAAATAGCTGAGAAAAGAGAGAGGCTAAAGTCAAAGGAGAAAAGGAAAGATATACCATTTGAATGCAGAGTTCCAAAGAATACCAAGGGGAAAAAAGAAAGCCTTCCTCAGAGATCAATGCAAAGAAATAGAGGAAAACAACAGAATGGGAAAGACTAGAGATCTCTTCAAGAAAATTAGAGATACCAAGGGAACATTCCATGCAAAGATAGGCACAATAAAAGACAGAAATGGTATGGACCTAACAGAAGCAAAAGATATTAAGAAGAGGTAGCAAGAATACACAGAAGAACTATACAAAAAAGATCTTCATGACCCAGATAATCACGATGGTATGATCACTCACCTAGAGGCAGACATCCTGGAATGCAAAGTCAAGTGGGCCTTAGGAAGCATCACTACGAACAAAGATAGTGGGTGTGATGGAATTCCAGTTGAGATATTTAAAATCCTAAAAGATGATGCTGTGAAAGTGCTGCACTCACTATGCCAGCAAATTTGGAAAACTCAGCAGTGGCCACAGGACTGGAAAAGGTCAGTTTTCATTTCAATCCCAAAGAAAGGCAATGCTAAAGAATCCTCAAACTACTGCAAAATTTCACTCATCTCACACACTAGTAAAGTAATGCTCAAATTTCTCCAAGTCAGGCTTCAACAGTACGTGAACCATGAACTTCCAGATGTTCAAGCTGGATTTAGAAAAGGCAGAGGAACCAGAGATCAAATTGCCAACATCCATTGGCAATTTGAAAAAGCAAGAGCAACTGAAAAAGCAAGAGTTTCAGAGAAACATCTACTTCTGCTTTACTGACTACACCAAAGCCTTTGACTGTGTGGATCACAACAAACTGTGGAAAATTTTTAAAGAGGTGGAATATGAGACCACCTTAACTGCCTCCTAAGAAATTTATATGCAGGCCAAGAAGCAATAGTTAGAACTGGACATAGAACAATAGACTGGTTCCAAATTTGAAAAGGAGTATGTCAAGGCTGCATAATGTCACCCTGTTTATTTAACTTATATGCAGAGTACATCATGTGAAATGATGGACTGGATGAAGCACAAGCTAGAATCAAGTTTGCCAGGAGAAATATCAATGACCTCAAATATGCAGATGACACCACACTTATGGCAGAAAGCAAAGAGGAATTAAAGAGCCACTTGATGAAAGTGAAAGAGGAAAGTGGAAAAATCGGCATAAAACTCAACATTCAAAAGCTAAGATCATGGCATTGGGTCCTATCCCTTCATGGCAAATAGATTGGGAAACAATGGAAACAGTGACAGACTTTATTTTCTTGAACTCCAAAATCTCTGCAGATGGTGAATCCAGCCATGAAGTTAAAAGACTCTTGCTCCTTGGAAGAAAAGCTATGGCCAACCTAGACAGCATATTAAAAAGCAGAGACATTAGTTTGCCAATAAAGGTCTGTCCAGTCAAAGGTTTTTCCAGTAGTCATGTATGGATGTGAGAGTTGGACCATAAAGAAAGCTGAGTGCCGAAAAATTGATGTTTTTGAACTGTGGTGTTGGAGAAGACTCTTGCGAGTCCCTTGGATTACAGGTAAATAAAACTAGTCAATCCTAAAAGAAGTCAGTCCTGAATATTTATTGGAAGGACTGATGCTGAAGCTGAAACTCCAATACTTAGGACATCTGATGCAAAGAACTGACTCCTTGGAAAAGACCCTAATGCTGGGAAGATTGAATGCAGTAGGGGAAGGAGACAACAGAGGATGAGATGGTTGAATGGCATCACTGACTCAATGGACATGGGTTTGAGGAAGCTCTGGGAGTTAGTGATGGATAGAGAAGTCTGGAGTGCTGCTGTCCATTGGGTCACAAAAGTCAGACATGACCAAGTGACTGAATTGACTGACTGACTGAGAGCTATAATAAAATATTTTATACAGAAATCATATGGGTATTTGAAAATAAACTTAAGAACATTTGTCCAAAAATGACATAATTTAAATCAACCTTTATCATTAGTTATTATCAATATATCAAGAAAAAATAAATGTAAAACATTAAAAAGTGAAAAGTGGATTTTGCTTTATTTCTATTAATATATAATAGTACTTCTACTCAGAAATCGCAAGTGTCTACCTATAATAAGGGGAATAATACAAAAGATGAACATTGCTTAATATACTTTGTTATCTAGCATTCTCTACATGTGTAATGTCATGCCATCTATATTTAAAAACAGTGATAATAAAGACTTGCCAAGGATATTTTTTATTCTTCAGTGTTTGTTTGAATTTGTATATATCATTTATTTTGCCTACAACAGGATCCCTTAGCTTATACAAATGGAAAATTCCCACTAATCTCATATTTCACATAAAATGCTTTCGGAAGATTTCCTAGTTCCATCTGATTAGCTTATATCCAGATACCTTTCACCTATTCCAAGATAATAATTACTTTATTATAATTAAAATATCTATATTTTTTTCTCCATTCTTGATGGCTACATATTTGAGTCATTTTTAGATCCTCAGAGCCTGGGGCAGACTGGATTCATTTTTATAAACTAGAAATAAATGAATATAGCCATGAAATACTACTAGTAATAACTAATTTACGGATCCACCTATTTGGCAAGTACAGCAATAAAGACTTTTGGGTACTATTTTTGGTACTGTAGTTTTAGTAACTTTTTATCCTTATATCTCAGCTATTAATGATTAAAGTCGGTAAGTTTTCTCTTAGACCAATGCACCTACCTTTTCTCTATAACTGTGGCTTTACTTTAAATTTTTCCTTTTAACTTTAAGCAGTGGAAATATTTCTTTAATGTAATTGTATAAAAATTGCAATTTACTAAGCATAGAATATGAAACCACCCCATTGAAGCAGATAATGCTTCAAAATCCAGACAACTGTCCTTGTTTCACTACGTTAAAAAATTAAATACAGCTAAAATATAAAAATCAAATATATAACTTTATTTTTTTTATTCTTACATTTATTCTTTTTAATTTTATTTCATTTTTAAACTTTACAATATTATATTAGTTTTGCCAAATATCGAAATGAATCTGCCACAGGTATACCTGTGTTCCCCATCCTGAACCCTCCTCCCTCCTCCCTCCCCATACCCTCCCTCTGGGTCATCCCAGTGCACCAGCCCCAAGCATCCAGTATCATGCATCGAACCTGGACTGGCGACTCGTTTCATACATGATATTATACACGTTTCAAAGCCATTCTCCCAAATCTTCCCACCCTCTTCCTCTCCCACAGAGTCCATAAGACTGTTCTATATATCACTGTCTCTTTTGCTGTCTCGTACACAGGGTTATTGTTACTATTTCCTTCTACTAACCCTGGGGTTCTTCATTTCTTCCTTTTCTAGTTGCTTTAGGTGTAGAGTTAGGTTATTTATTTGACTTTTTTCTTGTTTCTTGAGGTACACCTGTATTGCTATGAACTTTCCCCTTAGGACTGCTTTTAAAGTGTCCCACAGGTTTTGGGTTGTTGTGTTTTCATTTTCATTCGTTTCTATGCAAATTTTAATTTCTTTTTTGATTTCTTCTGTGATTTGTTGGTTATTCAGCAGTGTGTTGTTCAGCCTCCATATGTTGGAATTTTTAATAGTTTTTCTCCTGTAATTGAGATCTAATCTTACTGCATTGTGGTCAGAAAAGATGCTTGGAATGATTTCTATTTTTTTGAATTTACCAAGGCTAGATTTATGGCCCAGGATGTGATCTATCCTGGAGAAGGTTCCATGTGCGCTTGAGAAAAAGGTGAAATTCATTGTTTTGGGATGAAATGTCCTATAGATATCAATTAGGTCTAACTGGTCTATTGTATCGTTTAACATTTGTGTTTCCTTGTTAATTTTCTGTTTAGTTGATCTATCCATAGGTGTGAGTGGGATATTAAAGTCTCCCACTATTATTGTGTTATTGTTAATTTCTCCTTTCATACTAGTTAGCATTTGTCTTACATATTGCGGCGCTCCCGTGTTGGGTGCATATATATTTATAATTGTTATATCTTCTTCTTGGATTGATCCTTTGATCATTATGTAGTGACCATCTTTGTCTCTTTTCACGGCCTTTGTTTTAAAGTCTATTTTATCTGATATAAGTATTGCTACTCCTGCTTTCTTTTGGTCCCTATTTGCATGGAAAATCTTTTTCCAGCCCTTCATTTTCAGTCTGTATGTTTCATCTGTTTTGAGGTGGGTCTCTTGTAGACAACATATGTAGGGGTCTTGTTTTTGTATCCATTCAGCCAGTCTTTGTCTTTTGGTTGGGGCATTCAACCCATTTACGTTTAAGGTAATTACTGATAAGTATGATCCCGTTGCCATTTACTTTATTGTTTTGGGTTCGAGTTTATACACCATTTTTGTGTTTCCTGTCTAGAGAATATCCTTTAGTATTTGTTGGAGAGCTGGTTTGGTGGTGCTGAATTCTCTCAGCTTTTGCTTGTCTGAGAAGCTTTTGATTTCTCCTTCATATTTGAATGAGATCCTTGCTGGGTACAGTAATCTGGGCTGTAGGTTATTTTCTTTCATCACTTTAAGTATGTCTTGCCATTCCCTCCTGGCTTGAAGAGTGTCTATTGAAAGATCAGTTGTTATCCTTATGGGAATTCCCTTGTGTGTTATTTGTTGTCTTTCCCTTGCTGCTTTTAATATTTGTTCTTTGTGTTTGATCTTTGTTAATTTGATTAATATGTGTCTTGGGGTGTTTCGCCTTGGGTTTATCCTGTTTGGGACTCTCTGGGTTTCTTGGACTTGGTTGATTCAAATATATAACTTTAAATGCATGCTACTAAGTGAAAGAAGCCAACCTAAAAAGGCTACATACTGAATATAAGATATTTTGGAAAAGGAAAAACAACGATCATAAAATTATCAGTGGTTGTCAATGGATAAGGAGATAAACAGAAAACAGGAAATTTTTAAGGCAGTAGAAATACTTTGTATGATATTATAATGATGGTATGTATCATTATATATTTGTCAAAACCCATAGCACATACAACACTTAGAATGAATCCTAAAGTAAACTATGGGCATTGGGTGGTTACAATGTGTCAATATAGGTTCATCCTTGGTTAAAAAAAAAAAGACCAATAGGTAGGGAGTACATGGCAAATAGCTGTATTTCCCTCACAATTTTGTTGCAAATCTAAACTGCTCTTCAAAAAAAATAATATCTTAAAGAAAAGCATGAGTAGAACTAAAAATGTTGTAGATGATACTAAAGATAAAAATTACGCTTATAAAATATCTAACTAGAAACATGGCATGGAAAAAAAGTTAAAATCCATTCAAATACTGAACAAACATTTATTGAGTCATGCTATATGCCAAGCACTGTTCTAAAGCAAAAGAAGGAAAAAGAAATAAGGAACCTACAATATAGCCAGGAAACAATATGATGGAATTAGTAAATTATCTAATCTAAAGGCATAGATTGGATTAGATGGATTAAAAAAAATAAAAAGACCCAAATATGTGTTTTCTATGAAAGACTCATTTCAGCTTTAAGGACACTTGGCTCAAAGTGAAGGTATGGAAAAAGATATTCCATGGAAATAGAAACCAAAAGACAACAGGATTAGCTATATTTATATGAGATAAAATGGACCCTAAATCGAAAGATGTAAAAAGAGACAAAAAGAGGTCATTACATAATGGTAAAGGGGTCAATTCACCCAAAGGATATAACAATTGTAAATATATATACACCCAAAATCAGAGCTCTTCAATGTATTAATAAAAAATTATTATATTTGAAAAGAGAAATAGATAGCAATCCAAATATAGTTGGGGATTTCAATACCATACTTTCATAAAATGCACACGAAATTAACGAAGAAACAAAATACATCTTAGACAAGTGAACTCAGCAGACATAAAGAACACTCCATCTAAGCAGAACATATTCTTCTCAAGGGCACATGGGACAGTCTATGGGAGAAATTATGTTAGGTCACAAAAGAAGCCTTTGCAAGTGTTAAGAAGACTGAAATCATACAAAATACCCTTTCTGATAGTTTCATATTCTATGAAATCAGAAATCAATGGGATAAAACTGATGAATTCACAAGTATCTGGAAATTGAACAACATACTCCTAAACAACAATGGGTCAAAAAAAAAATCAAAAGGGAAGTCAAAAAATATCTTAAGGGAACTCCTTGGCAGTCCAGTTGTTAGGACTCTGCACTTTGACAGCAGGGGTCATGGTCTGATACCTGGTTCTGGAACTAAGATCCCACAAGTCACACGCTGTAGCCAAAAATATGTATTTATCTTGGAACAAACAAATAAAAAATGGCAAAACAACATACCAAAACTTAGGAGATGTAGAGAAAACTGTTTATAGGAAGAAATGCCACATAAGAGAAAAAGAAACGTCATAAATAAATCTACTACACATCTTAGAAAAAGAAGAACAAACTAAGACCAAAGTCAGTAAAAGAAAAGCGGTAACGAGTTTTGGAGCAGAAATGTAATAGAAACCAAGAAAACAACAGAAAAGATTAACAAAATAAAGATCTGGTATTCTGAGAAGATGAAGAAAATTGACCAAAGTTTAGCTAGACAAAGGAAAAAAGAGAGAAGATTCAAACAAATGAAATTATAAATGAAAGAGGAGATATTACAATTCATACCACAGGAATAAAAAGGATCATAAGAGACTAATATGAACAATTGTACACTTCCACACTGAATAGTCTAAGGGAAAAAAAAGGATAAATTCCTAGAAATATATAACCTACCAAGACTGAATCATAAAGAAATAGAAAATCTGAAAAAATTTAATCACTGAACTTTTCCTGGTGGAACAGTGGATAAGAATCTGCCTGCCAATACAGGGGACATGGTTTTAAGCCCTGATCCAGGAAGATTCCACATGCCACAGAGCAACTAAGCCCATGTGCCTAGAGCCTGTGCTCCACAAGAGAAGCCATCGCAGTAAGAAGCTGTGCACTGCAACTAAGGGAGCCCTTGCTCACTGCAACTAGAGAAAGCCCACATGGAGCAATGAAGACCCAGCGTAGCCTAGAAAAACAAAACAAACAACAACAGCAAAAACTTAATGACTGAGGAGATTGAAGCAGTAATTACAAATCTCCCAGAAAACAAAAGAATAGGACCAGATCGTTTCACTAGTGAATTCTACCAAACATTTAAATGACTAATGCCAATCCTTCCCAAACTCTCCCAAAATATTGAAGAGGAGAGAAGACTCCTAAACTCATTTTATGAGGCCAGCATTATTCTGAAAATAAACTTAGATAAGGCTACAAAAAGAAAAAGCTACAGGCTAATATCCCTGATGATTATACTTGCACAATACCTCAACAAAATATCAAAGCTAGCAAACCAAATTCAACAGTACCTTAAAAGGATCATACACCATTAGCAAATGGGATTCATCCCTGAGAATAAAGTGGTTCAACATAAACATATCAATAAAAGTGATGTACCACATTAAAACAATAAAAAATAAAAATCATATGATCATCTCAATGCAAAAAAAGTATCTGACAAAATTCAACATTTTTTCATTAGAAAAAAAAATCTTAACAACTTGGTTATAGAATAAGTGTACAATACCTTGACATAATAAAGGCCACTGAAGACTAACTTACATCTAAACATTATATTCAACAGTAAAAAGTTAAAAACTTTCTGGCTAAGATCAGGAAAAGGCAATGATGACTACATTAACCACCCCTATTTAACATACCCTGGAAGTTTTAGCCAGAACAATTTGGCAAAAGTCATGTCCGACTCTTTGTGACCCCATGGACTGTAGCCCACCAGGCTCCTCTGTCCATGGAATTTTCCAGGCAAGAATACTGGAGTGGGTTGCCATTTCCTTCTCCAGGGGATCTTCCCAACCCAGGGATTGAACCCAGGTCTCCCACATTGCAGGCAGATGCTTTACTATCTGAGCCATCAGGGAGCTTAATGATAATAACAGCCAACCAAATTGTAAAGAAAGAAGTAAAATTATTTCTGTTTGTAGACGAAATAAATCTACAGAAAATTCTAAAGATGCCACAAAAATATCAATGGAAATACAATAAAATAATAAATAAATGAAATCAAAAAAGTTGCAGAATGAAAACTGAACATATAAAAGTCAATTATGTTTCTATGCACTAACACAAACTATCTAAAACACAAAGGAAACAGCCCCATTTACAATAGCACAAAACATAAGAAAATACTTAGGAATAAAGGTAACCAAGGCAAAAAATATCTGTACACTGAAAATTATAAGACACTGATGAAAGAATTTGAAGTAGACACAAATGGTAAGATATCATATGTCCAAGAATTTAAAAAATCAATAATAATAAAATATGCACTCTACAATATGCAGTCATCCATTGATTTCATATAATCTCTATCAAAATTTCAAAGGCATTTTCACTGAAACAGACAAAATAATCCTAACATTTGTATGGAATCATATAAGATCCTGAGTAGCCAAGGTATTCCTAAGAAAGAACAGCTAGAAACCTCACACCTCCTGATTTCAAACTCTGTCACAAAGCTAAAGTAGTCAAAATTGGCATAAAAAAAAGACACATAAGCAATGGAAAAACTTGAAAGCCCAGAATGACCTGTTTCATATACCGTCAACTAATCTTTGAAAAGGATATCAGGAATACACAATGGGAAAAGATGTTATCCTCTTATCAGTGATGCTTGGAAAACTGGAAGTACACTGGAACCCTTATTTATACTACTTATAGTAATTAACTCAAAATGGATTAAAGACTTAACTTGAACACCTGAAACCATAAAACTTCTAGAAGGAACATAGGGAAAAGTTTCCTGACATTGGTCTTGGCAATGATATTTTTGGATATGACATCAAATGTATAAACAAAAATAAAGAAGTGGGACTACATCTAACTAAAAAGCTTCTGCAGAGAAGAAAATCAACATCTGTCAACAAAATACTAGTGAACTGAATGCAACAATAGATTACAAAGATCATACACCATAATCAAGTGGGATTTATCCCAGGGATGCAAAGATTCTTCAGTATCCACAA
Source organism: Bos javanicus (assembly GCF_032452875.1). Classification (NCBI taxonomy): domain Eukaryota; kingdom Metazoa; phylum Chordata; class Mammalia; order Artiodactyla; family Bovidae; genus Bos; species Bos javanicus. The sequence continues at coordinate 27,066,847 of NC_083873.1, read as the reverse complement.
TATCAATCCCTTTGATCAGTTCAGTTCAGTCACTCAGTCATGTCCGACTCTTTCTGACCCCATGGACTGCAGCACGCCAGGTTTCCCTGTCCATTACCAACTTGAGTAAGTTGAGCTTACTCAAACTCATGTCCATCGAGTCGGTGATGCCATCCCCTTCTCTGTCGTCCACTTCTCCTCCTGCCTTCAATCTTTCCCAGCATCAGGGTCTTTTCCAATGAGTCAATTCTTCACATCAGAGGGCCAAAGTATTGGAGCTTCAACTTCAGCATCAGTCCTTCCAATGAATATTCAGAACTGATTTCCTTAGGATTGACTGGTTGGATCTCCTTGCAGTCCAAGGGACTCTCAAGAGTCTTCTTCAACACCACAGTTCAAAAGCATCAATTCTTCACATTAAAAAAATTGAAGAATACAACCTTGTGGTCATCGTAACAGATGCAGAAAAAGACTGACAAAATTCAACATCAATTTACAGGAAAAAAAAAAAAAAAAAAAAACCCTCTCTAGAAAGTAGGCAGAGAGGGAAGATACCTTAACATAATAAAGGCCATACATGACAAACTCACAGACAGCATCATACTCAAATGTAAAAAGCTGAAAACATTTCCTCTAAGAATAGAAACAAGATAAAGATGTCCAGTCTCACCATTTTTATTCACCATAGTTTTGAAAGTCCTAGTCACAGCAATTGAGAAGAAAAAGTAATAAAAGGAATCAAAATTGTAAAAGAAAAAGCAAAACTGTCACTGTGCAGATGACATGATACTATACATAGAAAATCCTGAAGATGCTACCAGAAACTAGTGGAGCTCATTAATGAATTTGATAAAGTTGTAGGATACAATATTAATACACAGAAATCTCTTGCATTTCTGTACACTAACAATGAAAGATTAGAAAGAGAAATTAAGGAAATAATCCCACTTATTATTGCTTCAAAAAGAATAAAATACCTAGGGATAAATGTACCTAAGTAGGCAAAAGACCTGTACTCTCAAAACTATAAGATGCTGATGAGAGAAATCAAAGATGACATATAGCTATACTAGGTATCTGGATTGGAAGAATAAATATTGTCAAAATAACTATACTATCATCCAAGGTGATCTACAGATTCAAGTTAATCCTTATCAAATAACTAATGGCACTTTTTGCATTTCTTAACATTTGTATGGAGACACAAAGACCCCAAATAGTCAAAGCAATCTTGAGAAAAAAAGAAGGAGCTTAAGGAATCGGGCTTCATGACTTAAGATTATACTATAAAGCTACAGTAATCAGAACAGCATGGTACTGGCACAGAGACAAACTTATAGATCAATGGAACAGGATAGAAAGCCAAAAAATAAATCCATGTACCTATGGTCAATTAATCTATGACAAAGGAGGCAAGAATATACAATGGAGAAAAGACAGTCTCTTCAATAAGTGATTCTGGAAAAATTGGACAGCATCATGTAAAAGAGTGAAATTAGAAAATTCTCAAATACCATACACAAAAATAAACTCAAAATGAATTTAAAAACTAAATGTAAGATCAGATGGTATAAAACTCTTAGAGGAAAACATAGGCTGAACACTCTTTGACATAAATCACAGCAATATCTTTTGGGATCCACTTTCTAGAATAATGAAGATAAAAACAAAAATAAACAAACAGCTTTTAATTAAAAGCTGTTAATTAAACTTTTACACATCAAAGGAAACTATAAAAAAAAAAAAGACAACCCTCAAAATGGGAGAAAATATTTGGACACGATGAGACCAACAAGGAATTAATCTCCAAAATATACAAATAGCTCATGCAGATTAACAGAAGGAAAAAAAGGAATCAAAAAATGAGCAGATCTAAATAGACATTTCCTCAAAGAAGACATATAGGTGGCCAAAAAGCCCATGAAAAAGATGCTGAACATAACTACTTAGACAAATGCAAATCAAAACTACAATGAGGTGTCACTTCAATGGTTAGAATAGCCATCATCAAAAAGTCTACAAACAATTAATGCTGGAGAGGGTGTGGAGACAACAGAACACCCCCACACACACACTGATAATAGGAATGTAAATTGGTACAGTCATTATAGAGAACAGTATGGGGGTTCTTTAGTTTTTTAAACTAAAATGGAGCTACCACATGACCCACCAATCCCATTCCTGGGGATATATCTGGATAAATAAAACCATAATTCAACAAGATACGTGCACTTCAGCATTCTTGAAGCATTCTTCATGTGGCACTATTTAACAATAGCCAAGACATGGAAGCAACCATGAGTTGTGAGATATCACCTCACAACTGGTAGCTATCATCAAAAAGACAAGAATAAAATAGGTTGGTAAGGATGTAAAGAAAAGGAACATCCGACAATTGGGATCCAAAGTGGACATGAAATACTAAAGAAACCTCTAACCATCTCGATGGCAGACATTATATACATTTAAGTATTTTCCAAATAGAATCTCATATTGCAATCTCAAAAGTGTTATAAATTTCTAGAATCATCTTTTTCTATTGAAAAAGTAAAATATTTAAGGCAAATATGTTTTTAGATCATCAATTTAAATTTATTAAACATGATAAAGGAAAAGAGAAGCATCAAATTAAAAACTCAGAGCAAATTATAAGGAAACAAATGGTGTTGTGAAGACAAAAAAAATATAGGTAGTTTTCAATAGAAAAGTTACCATGCACTGTAGTATTATATAGACTATATAATGTACGGATATATTAGTTTGAAATTTCAGGCATTACCTTAATTATACCTCATTGTTAAATCCATAAATGTTTTTTTCTGATGTGGAAAATAATTTTTCACAACAAATGATTGATGTATAAATAAAAATTATTAAATCTCAGTGAAAGGAAAAAGGAAAAGCATCTTTAAATACAAGGAAGACTAATTGGTACATCTTCTCTGACAAGTGTATCACAAAACGAAAAAGGTAGCATCAGATTTACTGGCATTTGTATTTTGTGGACATCATTAAAATCACTTTTAAAAAGGAGTGTGGACACAAGCAACTAAGGATTTAATATGATTTAATATTATCAAACTGTGAACATCTATAATACCTAACCTACTTCATTAAGACTAATAGTTTACTGATAAATACTTGCTTAAAGACCCTTCCTCATACCCAACAATCAAGAGTAAATATGTCATAAACTTTGCCAAATCTTTACAATTGTAAGTTTCTAATTTGCAAGTCTTGCCTTATATTACACAGGCAAGGCTCTAAAACATTAAATATATAATGTATCATTCTTTTACTTTCACATTCTGAACTACTATGAAGGCTCTATTTAGCATATTTTCCCTTTCTGAAGTAAATCTTATAAAAGTATTTGCTTATCAATAGACATTAACAGTGATCTTCTGGGAAAATCAATAGCCAATGGGTAAAAATAACAAGTCTTTCATAACTTACTTGATTTTCTTCCTTTTTTGCTATTATATTATGATTATACTTTTGACAGAATGCTGAAAAACTATTTGGATTATGACATTTTAAGTAAGTAGAAAAACATACATTCAATACAGAGAAATTTGTCATTAACTATCTCAGATAAGAACATTCACTATGGTTTGCACTCAAATTAACTGCTAATAGCCAATGGGAAGACCTTTTCATCCAAAACAGGTAATTAAAGCCTATAGTGAATACAATTTCTAAAACCCAGCAGTTTATTTCAGCCTCCTCCATACAATCAGAAGACCCACAACAGAATGAGACATTTATTTATTATGAATCTAAACCATCTGCATTTATTAAAAGAAAATAAAAGATCAAACCTGTTCTTCCAGATCTGCAGGGCTTTCTTCCATGCTCTTTAATAAATTCTTAATTTCAACAAATATTTGGAAATTTCGATTTGTGTACGTAGACAAGTAAATATTTAAAGTTGCAGAGATATAAAATTATATATATATATATATGCATTAATGCTGTTTAGGCTATTTATATATGAGTTATTAAATAATTCTTAAATCTTTAAGAACTGTCAGAATATATTTTTTACAAAGTCATTATCAGCTAAAGGTTTTGGTTAGTAATAAGAATAGATCATACGGAAAGGACTTTAATGAAGACATTTCCAGTGACGTTCTCGAAATTTTTTCATTCTTATGTTATTATTTAAAGAGAAATATTATTGACAAACCTCATATGTCGCTGGACCAGGAGTAATCTCTTTGGAATCTTTAAAACGCTTTGATGCTTTAACAAATGAGGGTATGAAGCAGGATTTCTTAAAAACAGGATTGTATGTTGTAGGTCCTAAGAGAAAACAAATGTAAAAATAATAAAGCACATTTTAAATTATTGATTTTGGTCACATGGATATTATTCTTAGATTTGTGAACTTAACATTTAAATTTGGCATCAAACAATCTTGAACCCATCCTTTTGAATGCTTAAAGTCATTCAGTTCAGGGATTTCAAATATAATAAGCATAAAACAGAGGCATACTTCATTTTATAGCAATTTGCTTTACTTCATTTTTCAGATATTATGTTTTTTTCATCTTTTTTTTTTTTTTTTAACAAATTGAAGGTTTGTGGCATTCCTGCTTCTAGCAAATTTATCAGCACCATATTTCAAAGCATTGGTCCTGAAATTTTCACACTAGTTCAAACTTCTTCATTATTAAAATTATATCTGTTTGGTAATCTGTAATTAGTGATCTTTTGATAAGCTAAAGACAAAAGAGAAAAGAAAAGATATACCCATTTGAATGCAGAGTTCCAAAGAATAGCAGAGAGAGATAAGAAAGTCCTCTTCAGTGCTCAATGCAAGAAATAGATGAAAGCAATAGAATGGGAAAAAATAGAGATCTCTTCAAGAATATTAGAGATACCAAAGGAATATGTCATGCAAAGATGGGAACAATAAAGGGCAGAATGGTATGGACCTAACTGAAGAAGAAGATATTAAGAAGAGGTAGCAAGAATACACAGAAGAACTGTACAAAAAAGATCTTCATGACCTAGATAACAACAATGGTGTGATCATTCACCTAGAGCCAGACATCCTGGGATGCGAAGTCAAGTGGGCCTTACAAAGCATCTCTATGAAAAAAGCTAATGGAGGTGATGCAATTCCAGTTTAGTTATTTCAAATCCTAAAAGATGATGCTGTGAAAATGCTGCACTAAATACACCAGCAAATTTGGAAAACTCAGCAGTGGCCACAGGACTAGAAAAGTTCAGTTTCATTCCAGTCCCAAAGATAGGTGATTCCAAAGAACATTCAACCTACTGCACAATTTCACTCATCACACACGCTAGCAAAGTAATGTTCAAAATTCTCCAAGCCAGGCTTCAACAGTACATGAACCATGAACTTCCAGATGTTCAAGCTGGATTTAGAAAAGGCAGAGGAACCAGAGATCAAATTGCCAACATCCACTGGATCACTGGAAAAGCAAGGGAGTTCCAGAAAAACATCTACTTCTGCCTTATTGACTACACCAAAGCCTTTGACTGTGTGGATCACAACAAACTCTGGAACATTCTTAAAGAGATGGGAATACCAGACCAGCTGACCTGCCTCTTGAAATCTGTATGCAGGTCAAGAAGCAATAGTTAGAACTAGAGCTGGAACAATAGATTGGTTCCAAACTTCAAAAGGATTACATCAAGGCTGTATGTTGTCACCCTGTTTATTTAACTTACATGCAGAGTACAACATGCAAAATGCCGGGCTGGATGAAGCACAAGCTGGAATAAAGATTGCCTGGAGAAATATCAATAACCTGAGATACGCATATGATACCACCCTATGGCAGAAAGTGAAGAACTAAAGAGCCTCTTGGTGAAAGTGAAAGAGGAGAGTTTAAAAGCTGCCTTAAAATTCAACTTTCAGAAAACTAAGATCATGGCAACCAGTCCCATCACTTCACGGCAAATAGATGAGAAAACAATGGGAACCATGAGAGATTTTATTTGGGGGTGCTCCAAGATCACTGCAGATGGTGACTACAGCCACGAAATTAAAAGATGCTTGCTCCTTGGAAGAAAAGCTATGGTCAACCTAGACAGCATATTAAAAACCAGAGTAATTACTTGGCCAACAAAGGTCTGTCCAGTCAAAGCTATGGTTTTTCCAGTAGTCATGTATGGGTTTGAGAGTTGGGCCATAAAGAAAGCTGAATGCTGAAGAATTGATGCTTTTGAATTGTGGTGTTGGAAAAGACTCTTGAGAGTCCCTTGGACTGCAAGGAGATCCAACTAGTCAATCCTAAAGGAAATCAATCCTGAATATTTATTGGAAGGACTGATGCTGAAGTTGAAACTTCAATTCTTTGGCCACCTGAAGCAACAGTTCTAACTGTTGCTTCTGATTCTTGGAAAAGACCCTGATGCTAGGAAAAACTGAAGGCAGGAGAAGGGATAACAGAGGATGAGATGGTTGGATGGCATCACTGACTCAAGGGACATGAGTTTGAGCAAGCTCTGGGAGTTGGTAATGGACAGGGAAGCCTGGTGTGCTGCAGACCATGTGGTCACAAAATCAGACATGACTGAGCAACTGAACTGAACTGACCTTTGATATTACTATTGTAATTGTTTGAGGGCATCACAAATCACCCCCATATAAGATGGCAAACTTAACTGATAAATGTTGTATGTGTTCTGATTGTTCCCTTATTTCTTTCCCTCTCCTCGGGTCTCTCTATTTCCTGAGACACAATAATAATGCAATTAGGCCAATCTGTACCTCTACCACGGGTTATTGCCATAGTGTTCAAGTGAAAGGACAAGTCACATGACTCTCACTTTAATTTAAAAACTGGAAATGATTAAACTTATTGAGAAAGGCATGTCAAAAGTTGAGACAGACTGAAAGCCAGGCCTCTTGCACTAGCCAAGTCATAAATCCAAAGGAAAAAACTCTTGAAGGAATTTAAAAGTGTTATCCCAGTGAGCACACAAATGATAAGAAAGCTAAGCTGTTTTAATGCTGATATGGAGAAACTTCTAGTGGTCTGGTTAGAGATCAACATTCCCTTAAGCCAAAGCCTAATTCAGAGTCAGGCCTAATTCTCTTCAATTTCATGAAGGCTGAGAGAGCTGAGAAAGCTCCAGATGAAGTCTGAAGCTAACCGAAGCTGGTAAATATAAAGAAGCTATTTCCATAACATAAAACTGCAAGGTAAAGTAGCAAGTGATAATACAGAAGCTGTAGCAAGTTATCCAGTAGATCTACCTATGATGATTAATGAAGGTAATATACTAAACAGATTTTCAGTGTAGAAAAAACTGCCTTCTTTTGAAAGAAGATGTCATCTAGGACTTTCATAGCTAAAGAGGAGAAGTCAATGGCTATATTCAAAGTTTCAAGGACAGGCTGATTCCCTTGGTAGAGACTAATATACTTGGTGATTTTAAATTGAACACCATTCCAAAAACCTTAAGGCCCTTAAGAACTATGCTACATAATGCCTGGATAATGCGTCATCTGTTAACAATGTGGTTTGCTGAATATTTCAAGCCCGCTGTTGAGACCTACTGCTTAGGGAAAAAAAAAAAAAGTTTCCTTTCAGAAAATTACCAAATATTGACATGTACTTGGTCACCCAAGAACTCTGATGAAGCTGTACTATGAGATTAATGATGTTTTAATGCTTGCTAACATAATATCCATTCTGCAGCCCATAGATCAAGGAGTCAGTTTGACTTTCAAATCTTATTATTTAATAAATATATTTCAAATGGATCTAGCTGCCATCAATAGTGATTCCTATGATAAATGTGAAAAGAAAGTGAAAGTAGTCACTCCATCATGTCTGACTCTTTGCGACCCCATGGACTGTAGCCCACCAAGCTCCTCTGTCCATGGAATTCTCCAGGCAAGAATACTGGAGTGGGTAGCCATTGCCTTCTTCAGGGGATCTTCTCAACCTGGGTTCAAACCTGGGTCTCTTGCATTGCAGGCAGATTCTTTACCATCTGAGCAACCAGAGAAGCAGGCAAAGTCAATTAAAAACCTTCTGGAAAGGATTCACCATTGCATTTGCCATTAAGAACATTTACGATTTACGGAAAGTGGTAAAAATATCAACATTAACAGGACTTAGTTGGAAGAATTTGAATGACTGAGTGATTCAAGACTTAGTAAAGGAAAAAACTGCAGACACGGAAATAGTAAGAGGACTAAAAATAGAAATGAAGTCTGATGATACGACTCAAATTTTCGCAATCTCGTAGTAAACCTTAACCGGATGAGGGGTTGCTTCTTATAGATAAGTTTAAAAAGTGGTTTCTTAAGATGGAATCTGCTCCCAGTGAAGGTGCTGTTAAGACTGTTAACATTTTGACAAGAAAGGATTTAAAGTATTACATAAAGTTAGTTGATAAAGCAGCAGCAGGGTTTGAGAGGATTGACTCCAATTTTGAAAGATGTCCTATTGTATGTAAAATGCTACTAAACAGCATGTGTGATATAGAAAAAAAATGTGAAAGGAAGACATAATTGATGCAGCAAACTTCACTACTATCTAAGAAACTGCCTCAACCACTTAGCCCTTCAGCAACCACCACACAATATCAAGGGAAGAAACTATACTAACAAAAAGAGCATCCCTTGCTGAAGGCTCAGATGATGTACAGTCTTTTTTTTTTAGCAATAAAGCATTTGTAAATGAAGGTATGTACATTTTTTAGACAAAAATTATTGCGTATTTAATAGACTGCACTATAGTGTAAACATACTTTTATATGAACTGGAAAACCAAAGATAATTGTATGACTCTCTTTATTAGGATATCTGCTTTGTTGTGGTAGTCTGAAACCAAATCCACAATATCCCCAAGATACACTTGCAGGGACCTCTGCTTACATAGTAATTAATTGTAAGACACACGTAATTTCCAAAAAAAGAAAATAATACCCACTCAAAATACATCTACATCATCAGAAGTGATACCCAAGTCTTATTTCCTAAATATTCATTCATATGTTCATTCATACTCATTGGAAAATACCTTGATGTTGGGGAAGACTGAAGGCAGAAGGGGATGACAGAGGATGAAATGGTTGGAAGGCGTCAGCGACTCAATGGACATGAATTTGAGCAAACTCCAAGAGATGGTGAAGGACAGAGAAGCCTAGCATGCTACAGTCTATGGGGTTGCAAAGATTCAGACACAACTTAGTGACTGAACAACATTCATATGTTTAGAGAAGAGGTGATGACTGAATAGCATTGGAAATATGAATAAGATTTAAAGAAGGAGAATGGTGGTTTTACAGCATACTGAGCACTAACCATGATAAAAGTCAAGGCACGAAGATGAAATTTACAACTATGGAACAGTTGTATGGAGTAAACAGATTGGCTGAACGTAACAGCCTAATTCCTAAATAAAGATTTTGTACTAGAGCCAACAGTTTCAAATTGTATTCTAAAATGTTCCAAAAATTCCAAAGAATTGCCCAGGGGACAATGTGTAGGTAGAGCCCAAATAAAATTTTGAAAGACGGAATGGCAACCCACTCCAGTGTTCTTGCCTGGAGAATTCCACAGACAGAGGAGCCTGGTAGGCTACAGTCCATGGGATCGCAAAGGGTTGAATATGACTGAGCAACTAACACTTACACTTAAATATTTTCACCCAAAACAACTACAGGTTCACTGCTTTGTTTGGGTTCCGTGTAAAATTTTATTTATCCAAAGTTGTTCAGTAATTTTTTTTTATAAAAAAGCTTTTAAAAACCACTTCCATAGTCTACCCCTTGAAGATTTTAGACTAAAGGAGATTCGTAAAGAAAAATATAATTAAGAAATAAACTCTGGCAATAGTTTATAGAATGAAATGGCTTGTAGAAGGTCTATTTCAGGGTTACTAACAAGGAGTTTACTAACATTGTAAGGAAAAAGAATAACAATTCAGAATACTTTCTAAGAAATGCAACAAACATTTAGTATGTACAGTGATTGGAAGGAGATAAAAATGAATAATGGCTATGAGAAAGGTAATGTTGTGATGGTAATAAAGAAACACAGAAAGAAGAAGCAGAGGAAGATTTTGGGCTTGATTTTGAGCCAGTTATGTATGAAAAGATGCAGGATATCCAGAGGACAATTGTAGATATGTAACTGAAACTCATGAGAAAGCTGACCTGGAGAGAAAGAATGGAGTTACTTATATAGAGGCAATACTCGAGGTTTCTCTAAGTGAAAACTAAATAACTGAGGAGTGGAACTTGGGAGATTGCACACAGAGAGGGAACAGAAGAGTCAAAGAAGGAAACAGTCTAGTTAATACACCTAGCTACTACAACATCATAGACAACAAATAGAAAGAGGCTACTTTTTTCTCCATTTCCATGTTAACCAATAATTACTGTCTATAGCATGCCATGCCTCGTATATGAAGAGTGTTGTTGTTTAGTCACTAAGTAGTGTCTGACTCTTTCTCAACCCTACGGACTATAGCCTGCCAGGCTCCTCTGTTCATGGAATTGCCCAGGCAAGAATACAGGAGCAGGTGCCCATTTCCTTCTCCAGGGAATCTTCTCAACCAGGGATCAAACACACGTCTCCTGAATTGCAGATGGATTCTTTACCACTGAGCCACTGGAGAAGTGCATGAAGAGGGTTGGAGGTCTAACGTATCAAATATTTCACAAGGAGGTTTATAGTAGAGTGTATGTACTGTGCTTAGTCACTCAGTTGTGTCTAACTCTTTGCAACCCCATGGACTGTAGCCCACCAGGCTCCTTGGTCCATGGGATTCTCCAGGCAAGATTACTAGAGTGGGCCACCATTCCCTTTTCCAGGGTATCTTCCCAACCCAGTGATCAAACCCAGGTTTCCCAAATTGCAGGCAGATTCTTTACCATTTGAGCCACCAGGGAAGCAGGGAAGTAGTGCATATAGAATCTAACTTTAGAAGAGTGGTGACAAATGAAACTAAATTAGAAGGCATTAAAAAGACACTGTGGAGTGAGGCAATAAAAACTTAAAGCACAGAATACTGAAAATGAACATAAATAGTGAAATAGCAGAATAGATATAAAGATATTAATAGGACACAAAATTAATGCCTCTATCTCCCTAGGAGACATGCAATTTGAAACAACTTACTTTGAAGAATACATTCTTGTTGATATTTTAGAATCTTATGTATTTTAGAATTGATAGGTTCACATGAAACATTTTTAAAGCTTTAGCTTCATTTACAAATGACATTTCAAAATTTTAAATAAAATGTAACATTTGACTCTAGATTAATCATTCTAATATCAATTCAATTAATGGGATAGATATCCAAAGTTATAAAGCCCTTGTGAGAGACTGCTACAGAACAGAACACAAACAGAATGTTTCTGTCCCTCTACAATTCATATTTTGAAATCCTAATCCCCAGTGTGAGGGTATTTGGAGATGGGGACTTTGAGAGGTAATTAGTTCATTACGGGGGAGCCCTTGTGATGGGATTATTGTCCTTGTAAGAGGAGACATAATGAGCTTATTTTCTCTCTCTCTCTCCCTCCTGCCCACCAACTCTCTCTCTCTCTTACAAAGTAAGATGTCTATCTGCAAACTAGGAAGAGGGCCCTCACTAGGAACAGAATTGGCCAGAACCCTGGGTACCTTAATCTTGAACTTCTCAGATACCAGAACTATGAGAAATAAATTTTTGTTTAATCATGCAATCTATTGTACTTTTGTTATAGCAGCCCACAGTGACTAAGACAGTGGGATGTTGTTCAGTCACTGCTGCTGCTGCTAAGTCACTTCAGTCATGTCTGACTCTGTGCAACCCCATAGACGGCAGCCCACCAGGCTCCCCCGTCCCTGGGATTCTCCAGGCAAGAACACTGGAGTGGGTTGCCATTTCCTTCTCCAATGCATGAGAGTGAAAAGTGAAAGTGAAGTCGCTCAGCCGTGTCCGACTCTTAGTCACTAGTCGTGTCCAACTCTTTGAAATGATATTAACTTATATTTATAAGGCTTCCCTGGTGGCTCAGCAGTAAAGAATCCACTTGCTATTGCAAGAGACATGGGTTCAGTCCCTGGGTCAGGAAGATCCCCTGGAGAAGGAAATGGCAACTCACTCCAGTATCCTCGCCTGGGAAATTCCACATAACAGAGGAGCCTGGCAGGCTACAGTGTATGGGGTCACAAAAGAGTTGGACACAACTTGGTAACTAAATAAACAGAGCAATTTATATTTACAGTGCAGAGAATTAATGTATATATACAAATATAGTATCTTAACAGAAAATCTTAAATACACGAACTGAACTATGCATAGGAAAATGTACCAGTTGCTGCAATATCCAGAAAAAAACCACGAACTACCATCAGGAAATGGGTACACAATTCCACAGTTAATTGAAAACTGCAATTTTAAACCATAAAGATTTATAAAAGTTAATGCAATAGGTAAGGCTATTATCCAAACACTACTGTAAAGGTGTTCCACTTTCAGTTATGAAGTATAGTCTATCCCCCGCCTTTACCATAATGTGAAAGGTATAATGCTAAATGCTATTGATCATAATGCTGATAACTATTTACATTCATGGTTATAACTCATTAAAAGAAAAGAAAATATTCAAATGTAGTTGTAGTAGATTTTCTTTTACTGGAATTCCTTTGAGGAATATTAAGTGAAGCAAAACTTTTCTTAATATGCAGCTTGCTGCATTTTAGCACTTAGACTGCTCTGAGCTACAGAGCATTAAAGAAAAGGTTTACTGCACTTAATTTTAAAATAAATTTTCAATTATGTATATTACTGCTTATATGATACAGGTCAAAGATTTACATTGCTTCACTAGCTCTGATTCACATCTGGATTATGTAGAAACTATCTTCTATTTATTTACCAAAAGGCCATATTTTAATCATGGGTCATAGAAGAAGAAAAACTTCTCATTCCAAATCAAACACCTATGAAAAGTCTGACTGAATCATGACTACTATATAATGGAAAATTCAAGAGCAGGTGATTCTTATAATTACATATTTTCCAGCCCTACGCCAACTCACACACTCTGAAATGTCAACCAATGCTACAAAGCAAAAATGGGAGATAACAGGAACCATGAGTAATTTAAAGTGAAAATTATTTAAGTACACTAAGAGTGGACTCAAAAATAAATACTTCTATGAATAAAGTTGCAAAACCTCGTATTTTAAAAAATGGCTATCTTTATAATGAGCCAAAATTTATAAATCATGTAGTCAATTTTGCTTATGATTAGAGTCCTTATTTCATCTGAAGGTGACAGAAAACTACTGGAAAGTAAATATCCCATATGTGAGCAACATTAAAAAAACATCTAGAAAACTGTTCATTGAAATGGACTGCATGGCTTTGAAATGTCATTTAGAGAGTTTAGGGATCATAGAACACATTTTTTCACACTGATTTTATTCTTCGACTCTACAAATGCAATAAAAGCAAAGACAAAAGATTGGTACACAAGAAAGTATTATCATCAGTGTCAAAATCACTCCTCTCCTGCTCTCAATGCTCCTCTCCTGCTTCTAAAACTTGATTTGCTTAAATGGCACTTCAGATTATGACTACAGAACTGCACAATCTATTAAATTCACTGTATAGGTAATGAGAAAAAATAACAGAGTCCAAATGATAGGTAAACTTTTAACTGAAATTTCTGGGTATGTGTTATCATATTGTTGACTTCTCTTTCCAAAAACCAGTTCAATTCAGTTCAGTTGCTTAGTCATATTCGACTCTTTGCAACCCATGGACTGCAGCACACCAGGCTTCCTTGCCCATCACCAATTCCCAGAGCTTGCTCAAACTCATGTCCATCGAGTCAGTGATACCATCCAACCATCTCATCCTCTGTTGTCCCCTTCTCTTCCCACCTTCAATCTTTCCCAGCACTAGGGTCTCTTCCAATGTGTCAGTTCTTCACATCAGGTGGCCAAAGTACTGGAGTTTCAGCTTCAGCATCAGTCCTTCCAATGTATATTCAGCACTAATTTCCTTTAGGATGGACTGGTTAGATTTCCTTGCAGTTCAAGGGACTCTCAAGAGTCTTCTCCAACACCACAGTTCAACAACATCAGTTCTTCAGTGCTCAGATTTCCTTATTCTCACATCCATACATGACTACTGGAAAAACCACAGCCTTGACTAGATGGGCCTTTGTTGGCAAAGTAATGTCCCTGCTTTTTAATATGCTATCTAGGTTGGTCATAGCTTGTCTTCCAAGGAGCAAGTGTGTTTTAATTTCATGGCTGCAGTCACCATCTACAGGGATTTTGGAGCCCAAGAAAATAGTCTGTCACTGTTTCCATTGTTTCCCCATCTATTTGCCATGAAGTGATGGGACCTGATGCCATGATCTTAGTTTTCTGAATGTTGAGTTTCAAGCCAGCTTTTTCCACTCTCCTCTTTCACTTTCATCAAGAGGCTCTTTAGTTCTTTGCTTTTTGCCGAAAGGGTGGTGTCTTCTGCATATTTGAGGTTATTGATATTTCTCCCAACAATCTTGATTCCAGCTTGAGCTTAATCCAGCCTGGCATTTGGCATGATATACTCTGCATATAAGCTAAATAAGCAGGGCGACAATATACAACCTTGATGTACTCCTTTCCTGATTTGGAAACGAGTCTATTGTTCCATGTCCAGTTCTAACTGTTGCTTCTTGACCTGCATACAGATTTCTCAGGAGGCAGGTAAGGTGGTCTGGTATTCCCATCTCTTGAAGAATGTTCCACAGTTTGTTCTGATCCACAGTTAAAGGCTTTGGAATAGTCAATAAAGCAGAAGTAGATGTTTTTCTGGAACTCTCTTGGTTTTTCGATTTTTAACCAATTGTTTAATCAGTTCTATTATCTTCAATTGTTTAATCAATTCTAATATCTTCAAATACTGAATTTGAATATCTTCAAATAATGAAGTCTGTTTAACCATGTACCTCTAAGTAATACTTATCAAAATGCATATCCAAAACCCTATCAGATGAAGCCTTTGATCTTACTGATAATTTTACTCTCTGATAACATAAGTAACATTGTACAAGTTTGAAAGACTTTCACCAGTCTTGGAATGAAGTTATAACACCCTTTATGTATGAATTATAGGCACCAACTGGAAGGAAGGATGATCAGCTTTCACCCTAACACAACTTTGAGTAGGTAGTGTATAAATATGTAACACATGGATGATTTTTATTGATGAACAAATTATCAATTAATCAATAAAACTGACATTATCTTCGAGGTAAATAAAATACCTCACAATTAGTCTGATACATTATTAGTAAAGTTTCAAGATTGGGAAAGGAGTAAGACAGGGCTGTCTGCTGTCACCCTGTTTATTTAATGTATACACTGAGCACATCATGAGATATGCCTGGCTGGGTGAGTTACAAGCAGGAATCAAGGTAGGAAGGAGAAACATCAACAGTCTCAGATATGCAGATGATACTACTCTAATGACAAAAAGCAAATAGGAACTAAAGAGCCTCTTGATGAGGGTGAAGGTAGAGAGGGAATGAGCTAGCTTAAAAGTAAATATTAAAAAAACTAAGATCATGGCATCTGACCCCCTACTGCAAGGCAAATTGAGGGGGACAAAGAGGAAGTAGTGACAGATGTCCTCTTCTTGGGCTCTAAATTGAGTGCAGCCATGAAGTAAGATGTTTGCTTCTTGGCAGGAAAGCTATGACAAACCTAGACAGTGTGTTGAAAAGCAGAGACATCACTGTGCCAAAAAAGGTCCGTATAGTTAAGGTTATGGTTTTCCCAGTGGTCACATACGGTTGTGATTGCTGGACCATAAAAAAGTTGGAGCACTGAAAACTCGACGTCTTTGAACTGTGGAGCTGGAGGACTCCTGAGAGTCCCTGACAGCAAGGAGATCAAACCAGCCAATCTTAAGGTAAATCAACCGTGAATACTTGTTGGAAGGACTGATGCTGAAGCTGAAACTAGCTAACTCATTGGAAAAGTCCCTGGTGCTGGAAAAGATTGAGAGTAGAAGGAGACGAGGGCATCAGAGGATGAGATGGCTGGATGGCATCACCAATGCAATGGACATGAACTTGGGCAAACTTTGTGAGATGGTGAGGGACAGAGAGGCCTGGCAGGCTGCAGTCCATGGGGTCACAAAGAGTTGGAACCAACTGGGTAACTGAACAACAATAACAATTAGTAGCAAATTTTCCTTTCATAACTGAGTTTGGGCTTTATATCCCACTGTTCATTTAAAGGCTTGGATTCAGAATGCCAGGAATATCACCTAAGCAAAAAGTTGAGAAGTCTCTACATATATTCTAAGTCTTCTTAGGTCATCATCAATATATCAACACTCAGGGCTAAAATAGTAAGCTTTTCCCTGTTAAAACTGGTACTAACCTCTGTGAATACTGTATGTAAAAACCAGGATAATGTTATATGTCTGTAAAACATGTCATGTCATAGATCAAGTTATATAGAGTTCTTAAAATAAATACCAACTCTATTTTTTAAAATAATTAAATATTTAATTAGCATTAAACTAAATTATTTAAGAAAGCTATAGTAAATGAGCTATAATTTAAAGCAAAACTTTATTTTTGTCCTCCATGCAATATGTGGGATCTTAGTTCCCCGACCCACACCTCCTATATTAGAAGTGAGGAGTCTTAAACACTGGACTACCAGGGAAGTCCTAAGCAAAAATTTTTAACTGGATAATTTTTACCATTTTATTGTGACTATTGTCATTTTCTTAACTTGCTAAAAATTGTTAAGTCCCCCAGGTGCATTTGGATTTGAAGTTTCCTTTGAATATGTCTGCTACAGATAGCTACAATAAAGCTAGGTTCACAGAGTTTAGAGTTTTCTGAAAGAAGAGCTCAGAGAATTTATTTAATGACAACTCAATTAAAAATGGTTAACATTTTTATTTTCAACTTAATACATTCTGCATCTTAAACATATTTTTATAGACTAAATGAATGACAGAATGGGGCTTTCATGCACAAATATTTTGTTTATATTCATTAGAAATCAAACAAAAACTATTAGGCTAACCACTGAATATTTCAGAAAGCTTCTTGCTCATTTTCAGTAAATTTAAATCTATGCATATATTTAAATCTAAATAAGATTTTTCTTCACCATAACAGTGTTCTCCATTCATTCTGTTGTTGTGAATATAATACTAATAAATATTTTCCAACCCTGTTCCTATACCTTCATGAAATAATACCAAAATTCCTTCCTTGCAAGCCTTCTCATCAACTACAGTAATGAATATAACCAAGACAAATAGAAGTGGGATTTGTTTATATTAATAATGCTTACTTCCAAATAGTTAGGGCTTCCATCATCTGTGTTCAATACATGACCCACAAGCCCTATTTACTGTGCTTCCCTAGCCTTGGATATGTTCTCCACTGGTCTCTGGACTGAATTTGTTCTAGGGCTTGAAATATCAAGACAAAAAAAACAAAGAAGATCATATGGGGACCTTACATTTTAAACTAATCTTTCTCAAAGTGTAGTTCATGGATCACAGGCATCAGAATTACCCAGGTTAGTTATTTAAAGTATAGCTTCCTTGGATTCATGACAAAATAATAAGTCATATTCTCTGAAAGTGGAATGAAAAAATGTAATTTCATAAAACTCATTGTTTAACCTTTAAACTACAACTTATTATGTGGTTGTTCTCAAATATATTTAAACACTGAAGAAATCACTTTTCCCTAAATCTCAAAAAATAGTGATCAAAGAATAAACCTTAAGGAATTGGCTCAGTTGGTAAAGAATCTGCCTGCAATGGGGAAACCTAGGTTCAACCCTGGGTTGGGAAGATCCCCTCGAGGAGGGCATGGCAACGCACTCCAGTATTTTAGTCTGGAGAATCCCCATAGACAGAGGAGCCTGGTGGGGTACATTCCATGATGTCGCAAAGAGTTGGACATGAGGGGTGACTAAGAAAACATCATTTCCTCTAGAATATGTCTGAATTTCTTACTGCCTCAGTTCAGTTCAATTCAGTCGCTCAGTCATGTCCAACTCTTTATGGCCCCATGAATCACAGCATGCTAGGCCTCCCTGTCCATCACCAACACCCGGAGTTCACTCAAACTCATGACCATCGAGTCGGTGACGCCATCCAGCCATCTCATCCTCTATCATCCCCTTCTCCTCCTGCCCCCAATCCCTCCCAGGATCAGAGTATTTTCCGATAAATCAACTTTTCACATGAGGTGGCCAAAGTATTGGAGTTTCAGCTTCAGCATCAGTCTTTCCAATGAAAACCCAGGACTGATGTCCTTTAGGATGGACTGGTTGGATCTCCTTGCAGTCCAAGGGACTTTCAGGAGTCTTCTCCAACACCACAGTTCAAAAGCATCAATTCTTTGGAGCTCAGCCTTCTTCACAGTCCAACTCTGACATCCATACATGACCACTGGAAAAACCATAGTCTTGACTAGACGGACCCTTGTTGGCAAAGTAATGTCTCTGCTTTTCAATATGCTATCTAGGTTGGTCATAACTTTCCTTCCAAGGAGTAACTGTCTTTTAATTTCATGGCTGCAGTCACCATCTGCAGTGATTTTGGAGCCCAGAAAAATAAAGTCTGACACTGCTTCCACTGTTTCACCATCTATTTCCCATGAAGTAATGGGACCAGATGCCATGATCTTAGTTTTCTGAATGTTGAGCTTTAAGCCAACTTTCTGACTCTCCTCTTTCACCTTAATCAAGAGGCTTTTTAGTTCCTCTTCATTTTCTGCCATAAGGGTAGTGTCATCTGCATATCTGAGGTTCTTGAGATTTCTCCTGGAAATCTTGATTCCAGCTTGTGCTTCTTCCAACCCAGCATTTTTCATGATGTACTCTGCATATAATTTAAATACGCAGGGTGACAATATACAGCCTTGACGTACTCCTTTTCCTATTTGGAACCAGTCTGTTGTTCCATGCCCAGTTTTAACTTTCCTTCCTGACCTGCATATAGGTTTCTCAAGAGGCAGGTCAGGTGGTCTGGTATTCCCATCTCTTTAATAATATTCCAGTTTATTTTGATCCTCACAGTCAAAGGCTTTGGCATAATCAATAAAGCAGAAATAGATGTTTTTCTGGAACTCTCTTGCTTTTTCCATGATCCAGCGGATGTTGGCAATTTGATCTCTGTTTCCTCTGCCTTTTCTAAAACCAGCTTGGGCATCTGGTTCAAGTTCACGGTTAATGTACTGCTGAAGCCTGGCTTGGAGAATTTTGAGCATTACTTAGGAGCCGTGGCTGCGCGGGTGCAGGAGGGCCTAGAGGACCTATCCCACATTGAAGGTCAGGAAGGGCGGCAGTGAGGAGATACCCCTTGTCCAAGGTAAGGAGCAATGGTTGCGCTTTGCTGGAGTAGCCATGAAGAGATACCCCACGTCCAAGGTAAGAGAAACCCAAGTAAGATGGTAGGTGTTGCAAGAGGGCATCAGAGGGCAAACACACTGAAACCATACTCACAGAAAACTAGTCAATCTAATCACACTAGGACCACAGCCTTGTCTAACTCAATGAAACTAAGCCACGCCTGTGGGGCAACCCAAGATGGGCGTGTCATGGTGGAGAGATCTGACAGAATGTAGTCCACTGGAGAAGGGAATGGCAAACCACTTCAGTATTCTTGCCTTGAGAACCCCATAAACAGTATGAAAAGGCAAAATGATAGGATACTGAAAGAGAAACTCCCCAGGTCAGTAGGTGCCCAATATGCTACTGGAGATCAGTGGAGAAATAACTCCAGAAAGAATGAAGGGATGGAGCCACAGCAAAAACAATACCCAGTTGTGGGTGTAACTGGTGACAGAAGCAAGGTCCGATGCTGTAAAGAGCAATATTGCATAGGAACCTGGAATGTCAGGTCCATGAATCAAGGCAAATTGGAAGTGATCAAACAAGAGATGGCAAGAGTGAATGTCGACATTCTAGGAATCACCAAACTGAAATGGACTGGAATGGGTGAATTTAACTCAGATGACCATTATATCTACTACTGTGGGCAGGAATCCCTCAGAAGAAATGGAGTAGCCATCATGGTCAACAAAAGATTCTGAAATGCAGTACTTGGATGCAATCTCAAAAACGACAGAATGATCTCTGTTCATTTCCAAGGCAAACCATTCAATATCACAGTAATCCAAGTCTATGCCCCAACCAGTAATGCTGAAGAAGATGAAGTTGAACAGTTCTATGAAGACCTACAAGACCTTTTAGAACTAACACCCAAAAAAGATGTCCTTTTCCTTACAGGGGACTGGAATGCAAAAGTAGGAAGTCAAGAAACACCTGGAGTAACAGGCAAATTTGGCCTTGGAATATGGAATGAAGCAGGGCAAAGACTAATGGACTTTTGCCAAGAAAATGCACTGGTCATAACAAACACCATCTTCCAACAACACAAGAGAATACTCTATACATGGACATCACCAGATGGTCAACACCGAAATCAGATTGATTATATTCTTTGCAGCCAAAGATGGAGAAGCTCTATACAGTCAGCAAAAACAAGACCAGGAGCTGACTGTGGCTCAGACCATGAACTCCTTATTGCCAAATTCAGACCTAAATTGAAGAGAGTAGGGAAAACCACTAGACCATTCAAGTATGACCTAAATCAAATCGCTTATGATTATACAGTAGAAGTGAGAAATAGATTTAAGGGCCTAGATCTGATAGATAGAGTGCCTGATGAACTATGGAATGAGGTTCATGACATTGTACAGGAGACAGGGATTAAGACCACTCCCATAGAAAAGAAATGTAAAAAAGCAAAATGGCTGTCTGGGGAGGCCTTACAAATAGCTGTGAAAAGAAGAGAAGCGAAAAGCAAAGGAGAAAAGGAAAGATATAAACATCTGAATGCAGAGTTCCAAAGAATAGCAAGAAGAGATAAGAAAGCCTTCTTCAGCGATCAATGCAAAGAAATAGAGGAAAACAACAGAATGGGAAAGACTAGGGATCTCTTCAAGAAAATCAGAGATACCAAAGGAACATTTCATGCAAAGATGAGCTCAATAAAAGACAGAAATGGTATGGACCTAACAGAAGCAGAAGATATTGAGAAGAGATGGCAAGAATACACAGAACTGTACAAAAAAGATCTTCACGACCCAGATATTCACGATGGTGTGATAACTGACCTACAGCCAGACATCCCGGAATGTGAAGTCAAGTGGGCCTTAGAAAGCATCACTACGAACAAAGCTAGTGGAGGTGATGGAATTCCAGTTGAGCTATTTCAAATCCTGAAAGATGATGCTGTGAAAGTGCTGCACTCAATATGCCAGAAATTTGGAAAACTCAGCAGTGGCCACAGGACTGGAAAAGGTCAGTTTTCATTCCAATCCCAAAGAAAGGCAATGCCAAAGAATGCTCAAACTACTGCACAATTGCACTCATCTCACATGCTAGTAAAGTAAAGCTCAAAATTCTCCAAGCCAGGCTTCAGCAATATGTGAACCGTGAACTTCCTGATGTTCAAGCTGGTTTTAAAAAAGGCAGAGGAAACAGAGATCAAATTGCCAACATCCTCTGGATCATAGAAAAAGCAAGAGAGTTACAGAAAACCATCTATTTCTGCTTTATTGACTATGCCAAAGCCTTTGACTGTGTGGATCACAATAAACTGTGGAAAATTCTGAAAGAGATGGGAATACCAGACCACCTGATCTGCGTCTTGAAAAATCTGTATGCAGGTCAGGAAGCAACAGTTAGAACTGGACACGGAACAACAGACTGGTTCCAAATAGGAAAAGGAGTTCGTCAAGGCTGTATATTGTCACCCTGTTTATTTAACTTATATGCAGAGTACATCATGAGAAATGCTGGACTGGAAGAAACACAAGCTGGAATCAAGATTTCCAGGAGAAATATCAATAACCTCAGCTACGCAGATGACACCACCCTTATGGCAGAAAGTGAAGAGGAACTAAAGAGCCTCTTGATGAAAGTGAAAGTGGAGAGTGAAGAAGTTGGCTTAAAGCTCAATATTCAGAAAACGAAGATCATGGCATCCGGTCCCATCACTTCATGGGAAATACATGGGGAAACAGTGGAA
Source organism: Bos javanicus (assembly GCF_032452875.1). Classification (NCBI taxonomy): domain Eukaryota; kingdom Metazoa; phylum Chordata; class Mammalia; order Artiodactyla; family Bovidae; genus Bos; species Bos javanicus. Next base: position 27,044,792 of record NC_083873.1, on the reverse strand, counting down.
ACAGTGTCAGACTTTATTTTTCTGGGCTCCAAAATCATTGCAGATGGTGACTGCAGCCATGAAATTAAAAGACGGTTACTCCTTGGAAGGAAAGTTATGACCAACCTAGATAGCATATTGAAAAGCAGAGAGATTACTTTGCCAACAAAGGTTCGTCTAGTCAAGGCTATGGTTTTTCCTGTGGTCATGTATGGATGTGAGAGTTGGACTGTGAAGAAGGCTGAGCGCCGAAGAATTGATGCTTTTGAACTGTGGTATTGGAGAAGCCTCTTGAGTGTCCCTTGGACTGCAAGGAGATCCAACCAGTCCATTCTGAAGGAGATCAGCCCTGGGATTTCTTTGGAAGGAATGATGCTAAAGCTGAAACTCCAGTACTTTGGCCACCTCATGCGAAGAGTTGACTCATTGGAAAAGACTCTGATGCTGGGAGGGATTGGGAGCAGGAGGAGAAGGGGACGACAGAGGATGAGATGGCTGGATGGCATCACTGACTCGATGGACGTGAGTCTGAGTGAACTCCGGGAGTTGGTGATGGACAGGGAGGCCTGGCATGCTGTGATTCATGGGGTCACAAAGAGTCGGACACAACTGAGCAACTGATCTGATCTGATCTGATCTTACTAGCTTGTGAGATGAGTTTACTGCCTATGCCTGCCTTATTCTCAGAGCCTCAATTAAAGCTTGTTCTGCTAAACTGAGCCAAACAAAGGAAGGAAGAATCAATGTATAAGTCCACTAGAGTCCTCTCCCATTACTTATAAGCATTTTAACCATTCTTTTCTCCTTTCCCTTTCTTTGTCAGCAACTGTCAATGGAAAATTGATACTTTGAATTCATAGTTTTTCTTACAATGTGAAAATGGTATTTAGATGACATATTACATAAATGTTGGTGAACAGGTTTAGAACCCTTACTGCCTGAAAGGACAGAGAGTTGTAGGAGACTGGCTCCATTAAGACGGTAAAGAGATGCACTTTTCAGTGTATATCCATCAACACATTATGAATTCTGTTGTAGGTATATTACATTATTTCAAGTTGGGGCCAAACACATAATACGTATTTCATTATCATGGAAGATACACTTCTTTGAAATATAAGTATATTTCATCTCTATTTTATTTTAGTCTATTATTTCTCACATTAAATCTTTAAACCTAAAACATTCAAGTTTCCTGTACACTAGCCATATTAGCTTCATAAATTCTGTAAATTTTCTAAAGTTTTACTTTCTTTCTTTATAAAATGGGGATAAAATGGTGCAGATCACTTAAATAACTTCTACAAAGTCACAAAATGAATAAGAATCAAATCATTCAACCGCTTTTAATCCTTAGAACATCCCTAGGAGGAAAGGAAAATAAAATCACTTAAATTTTATAGGAAATTAAGTTACTAGCAGATGGTGACTTCAGCCATGAAATTAAAAGACGCTTACTCCTTGGAAGGAAAGTTATGACCAACCTAGACAGCATATTCAAAAGCAGAGACATTACTTTGCCAACAAAGGTTCATCTAGTCAAGGCCATGGTTTTTCCTGTGGTCATGTATGGATGTGAGAGTTGGACTGTGAAGAAAGCTGAGTGCCGAAGAATTGATCCTTTTGAACTGTGGTGTTGGAGAAGACTCTTGAGAGTCCCTTGGACTGCAAGGAGATCCAACCAGTCCATTCTGAAGGAGATCAGCCCTAGGATTTGTTTGGAAGGAATGATGCTAAAGCTGAAACTCCAGTACTTTGGCCACCTCATGCAAAGAGTTGACTCATTGGAAAAGACTCTGATGCTGGGAGGGATTGGGGGCAGGAGGAGAAGGGGACGACAGAGGATGAGATGGCTGGATGGCATCACTGACTCGATGGACGTGAGTCTGAGTGAACTCCGGGAGTTGGTGATGGACATGGAGGCCTGGCATTCTGTGATTCATGGGGTCACAAAGAGTCGGACATGACTGAGCGACTGAACTGAACTGAACTGAAGTTAATAGCTGCTCTGTGACTTGGACACTGTTTTTAACAACTCTTTCCAATATTTCACAGTCTTTTTAATCTTCATTTTCTGTCGCTAGCATTTTCCAAAAATATCAAATTTGCCCCCAAAATCATGGTAATTAAATGGTGAAAGAAATCAAAGAGGACACTAATAGATGGAGAAATATACCATGTTCATGGATTGGAAGAATCAATATAGTGAAAATGAGTATACCACCCAAAGCAATTTATAGATTCAATGCAATCCCTATCAAGCTACCAAAGGTATTCTTCACAGAGCTAGAACAAATAATTTCACAATTTGTATGGAAATACAAAAAACCTCGATTAGCCAAAGCTATCTTGAGAAAGAAGAATGGAACTGGAGGAATCAACCTACCTGACTTCAGGCTCTATTACAAAGCCACAGTTATCAAGACAGTATGGTACTGGCACAAAGACAGACATATAGATCAATGGAACAAAATAGAAAGCCCAGAGATTAATCCACGCACATATGGACACCTTATCTTTGACAAAGGAGGCAAGAATATACAATGGATTAAAGACAATCTCTTTAACAAGTGGTGCTCGGAAAACTGGTCAACCATTTGTAAAAGAATGAAACTAGAACACTTTCTAACACCATACACAAAAATAAACTCAAAATGGATTAAAGATCTCAATGTAAGACCAGAAACTATAAAACTCCTAGAGGAGAACATAGGCAAAACCCTCTCTGACATACATCACAGCAGGCTCTTCTATGACCCACCTCCCAGAATATTGGAAATAAAAGCAAAAATAAACAAATGGGACCTAAGTAAAGTTAAAAGCTTCTGCACAACAAAGGAAACTATAAGCAAGGTGAAAAGACAGCCTTCAGAATGGGAGAAAATAATAGCAAATGAAGCAACTGACAAACAACTAATCTCAAAAATATACAAGCAACTCCTACAGCTCAACTCCAGAAAAAGAAATGACCCAATCAAAAAATGGGCCAAAGAACTAAATAGACATTTCTCCAAAGAAGACATACAGATGGCTAACAAACACATGAAAAGATGCTCAACATCACTCATTATCAGAGAAATGCAAATCAAAACCACTATGAGGAACCATTTCATGCCAGTCAGAATGGCTGCGATCCAAAAGTCTACAAGCAATAAATGCTGGAGAGGCTGTGGAGAAAAGGGAACCCTCTTACACTGTTGGTAGGAATGCAAACTAGTACAGCCACTATGGAGAACAGTGTGGAGATTCATTAAAAAACTGGAAATAGAACTGCCTTATGATCCAGCAATCCCACTGCTGGGCATACACACTGAGGAAACTAGAAGGGAAAGAGACACGTGTACCCCAGTGTTCATCGCAACACTGTTTATAATAGCCAGGACATGGAAGCAACCTAGATGTCCATCAGCAGATGAATGGATAAGAAAGCTGTGGTACATATACATAATGGAGTATAACTCAGCCATTAAAAAGAATTCATTTGAATCAGTTCTAATGAGATGAATGAAACTGGAGCCTATTATACACAGTGAAGTAAGCCAGAAAGAAAAACACCAATACAGTATACTAACACATATATATGGAATTTAGAAAGATGGTAACAATAACCCTGTATACGAGACAGCAAAAGAGACACTGATGTATAGAACAGTCTTATGGACTCTGTGGGAGAGGGAGAGGGTGGGAAGATTTGGGAGAATGACATTGAAACATGTATACTATCATGTATGAAACGAGTCGCCAGTCCAGGTTCGATGCACGATACTAGATGCTTGGGGCTGGTGCACTGGGACGACCCAGAGGGATGGTATGGGGAGGGAGCGGGGAGGGAGGAGGGAGGAGGGTTCAGGATGGGGAACACATGTATACCTGTGGTGGATTCATTTCGATATTTGGCAAAACCAATACAATATTGTAAAGTTTAAAAATAAAATAAAATTTTAAAAAAATGAGAATATTATGCTTTCACCTGAACATTATATTTCCCTAATAGGTGAATTAGGTCTAACAGATGGAATAAATTAAGGGCTATATGAGAAATTCAGGAATTTTGTTATTGGATTAATTCATTAGCTAGCATACCAAAGTGGATGTAATTTTGGTTTTATATCTATACTTTTCTATAATGAGTGCATATACATTTAAGGAAAACAAAAATGTCACAATTTTGAAAGCCAAGTTGTCTTCCAATCTCCATGCTATCACACACACTCCCAGGTGTCGAGGCTGCCATACTTGCTACTTTCTCAACCTGTTATAAACATTTTTTTTTTTTAATCAAGAGTTAAATGTTAGTTTCCAAAAACCAAACACCCCGAAGTCCCATCTTTTGGTGAAGGCTGCCTCTCTGTGGCAGAATGCAACATGTCATATTCTCCAGGGGACAATATTTTCTCTCTTTTCTTTTAAGCTGGTAGAAAAGATCTATATAATATTTTTATAATACATAAATTTCAATACAGTGTCTTTACTATTCTTTCTGGATATTTTTGGCTCCATTTTGGAAAGGGCTTTGGACCCCCAGGAATCACCTCACTCATCTTGGCAAAAGTATACAACAAGAGATGAAAATAGTATTTATGCAAATAACAAAAATCAAGTAAAACAGAATTGCTGAAATGTAATGGTCTTTTCCTGTCTTTACTTCAAGCTGAAGTCCTTATTCACTTTCCACTGAATGATTCTGCAGGTCAGAAAGACATATTTATTAATAGACGCTGCACCAACAGCTGCTATCTTAATTTCTTGAAAGAATTACTTTAAAATAAATGCTAAGTGTTCCACAAAATAATGCCTCTTATCCACTTAAAGAAAAATGATAGAAGAACATATCCTATTTCAAATGCTGAAAGCAAATATCAAATGGATATCTTTAATATATACGTATATTGAGTTAATCATTCTTCCACTAATTACCATTATTAGTTGAAATGAAGTGGGCTCAAAAGACCTTATTATAAGACATATTTAGGAGGGACATAAGTTCTGATAATAACATTTTTTTAATACTTGATACATTTAACCATATCATAACTGCAAGAGTAACATTTGCACATTTTTAACTGAAAGGAACAAAATCTTTATTATGAGCTTGCTATATCTCAAAAATAAAGGATTTATCTAATTAAGCAATAGAGTCACAAAAACAACATTTACCTTCTCTAAAGCAGAACATGCTAACTAATCACTGAAAACAGTAAAAAGTAGATAAGAGAAATTACCCAGAGGGTCATAATAAACATTTCAATAACCAACATGAAGCTGATTTGTTGTTTTTGTTTGAAGCATAATTATATCAAAAAAATCACTAAGAAAACTATGCAGAGTCTTTTTTGAAAAATTGTTTTAATAGAGTCAAAACCTTTGACATGACAAAACAAACACGAAAGAAAGTTGCTTGCAAAAATTTTCCATCAAGAAAATTATTTAGAAATACTAATTGTTAATTATTGCAATGTTGACTTCTCCTTTTTTATTTTGTTTTGTTTAACAGTGTCCGGAGGTGGAGGGGAGAGAGGAAGAAACATGTTTTGTTTCTGCTTCAGCAAATACTGAAATCTATTTATATGCAAATTAGCTATCCATTATTAGTATGAGAAGAAACTTGTGCATAAAGGGAGAAATAAATTATCACTAGAAGCCATTAATGAAATCTATTTCAAAACATAACATTTTACAAGAGTCCTCATTCACGTAATATTTGTTTAAGCCTTGAGGGGAAATGGTGAGTTCTACGCTTAGGTGAAACCCAATACTACATTATTTCTCATGCCAATTTGTTTTATAAAATTCATCTATCCTCTTCTTAGAAATGACTAGATAATTTTAACTCCAATGAGTCTTTTTAGGGAACCTTATCACTGAAGTAAGGGTCCTATGTATTTGTCACATAATTGCCAGACTTCTTAGGAGAATTTATTTTTACTCTTAACAATATAAGAGTATTAACAGGGAATAACTGTTATTCCCTGAGGTTTACAAACATTAACATTCAGTTTTATACTCTAATAGCAGTAACATAGAAATAAATGAGCTTTAATAAGGAACATAAGTCTTACTGCAATAAGTTGAACTTCTATGGAAAAGACTAAAATAAGCAACAATCAATAATCAATAGAGACTATAAATTAATTTCATAAGCTCTGCAGATTTTCTCTTTGGGTTTCTCATTTTGTTCTTGAGCTCATAAATTCCTTGGTTAGTCCATATCTGAGTCTCCATCAGTTTTAAACACTGCAGATATTCTTCCCTCTGTCATCTGCTTAACTTTGCCTTGGCTACTTAATATTGAACTGAAATATTTAGTTTTTGATATATTCAAGCTCATACCATTTTTTTTTTTGCCTTTGGTTCTTTAAAGTTTTTATTAAGAAATCTTTCTGCACTTTTTTAGGTTGCAGTGGTGTTCCCAGTATTTTCTTCTACTAACTTTGAAGTTTCAGCATTTTATGTCTTTAATTCACCTGGATTCCATCACTGAATGTAGTATTTTGTCTGCCCATTTTCCTAGTGTGTGCTACTAAAATTTTCCTTTATCCATTGATTTGTGATGGCAAGTTTATAATAAATTGTCTTCATATGTACATAGATCTATCTCTGAGCTTTTTCTTTGTTTCCTTATTCATTTATCTTACTTATTGCCAAAACCACAATGTTTTTATTAATATAGTTCTATAATACATCTCAATAAATAATATAGGGATTTCTCCTATTCCTTTACTCTTTTTTAAAATTATTCATGTACCTTTACTTTTTACATACATTTTAGTGTGTTTATCAATGTCTTCCAAAATTCATACTAGACTTTACATTTGTAAATTACAGTGGGGTTACATTTATAAATTAAAAGAGGAAAAATTAATATCTTCATTATAGAAGGAAATCCTATTCAAGGGACTAGAATTGGCTCTTCATTTATTCAGACCAATATGTCTGTCCATTATTAGAATTTTAAAATTCTATTTTTTGAAAACTCTGGCCTTCTTAGTTAATTCCTAGAAATTTTATTCCTTTTAATATATGACCACTGCTGATACAGAGAAATATTACTCATCATTACACCATTCTTATATCTAGCAAGTGTGCTTAATTTTATTAGTTCTAAGAAAATAGCAACCCACTCCAGTGTTCTTGCCTGGAGAATCCCAGGGACGGGGGAGCCTGGTGGGCTGCCGTCTATGGGGTCACAGAGTTAGACACGACTGAAGCGACGCAGCAGCAGCAGCAGCTTCTTGATTTAAAAAAATTTTTTGCAACAATGCTATAATCTGAAACTGAAGACTGTTTTCTCACTTTTCCTTCAATACTGCCATTTCCTCTGCATTCTTAGGTATTCTATCCTTAGGTAATAGTGTATGGACTACCTACTTTATTAAGAAGGTATGGTAATAGTGGATAGCTCTGTCTTCCTGCATTTAAGAATAATATTTAGTATAAGTTTTAGGTTTATTATATATAGGCTTCCCTGGTGGCTCAGACTGTAAAGAATCTGCCTGCAATGCAGGAGACCCACGTTTGATCCCAGAGTCTGGAAGATCTACTGGAGAAGGGAATCGCAACCCACTCCAGTATTCTTGCCTGAAAAATTCCATGGACAGAGGAGCCTGGCAGGCTACAGTATATGGGGTTGCAAAGAGTTGGACATGACTGAGCCACTAATACTTTTAAGATACTGCTTCCGCAGCTCTTTATTAAAGTACTTTTTAAACAGTATTGTACAGAAAAATGAGAACATCTTAGACTGCACTACAACCGGAACTGCTCTTATCTTTGCTCCTGTTAATTTACCTTTGCCCTTGGATGACTAAGTAATTTAACATGCAGTGTTCTTCTGGCCATCACCCTCTATGATCCTTGTGCTGGCATTTCAGAGACAAGACCACATAGAATTGGGATGAGGCAGGACAGTAGGAAGAAGCTGGCTGGCCTCCTCATCCATCCTAAAGCAAACCTCACTCTTCAACAAACTCCCGCCTCTGTCAAACAAGACAGAGTTGCACGTCAGATCTGTTGTACAAAGAGAGAAGAGAATAGTACCTCTTCTATTGGTATACCCAAAGAGTACTGAAATAGAGAGAGAATCTTCTTTTAAATATGTGAACAGATACCAAAGATCATTTGGAATATATGAAGAGTTTATTTCACATATAAAGTGTTCTCTGGTCAAATAAATTTGGGGAAAGTTGGATTAAGAAAGATTAAAACCGATTTATTTATTGCAGATCATAGGAGAATCTGTGATATTCTAACTCAGACATAACGAAGGATCAACACAATGTGTGCGTCTCCTATCAAGTTTCATCACATACTCCCCTTTTGTCCCTTGATCTTATAGCATCAATATTTATGGAACATACTTTAGCAAATTTTAATTTCCAAATAACCAACTTAGTTACCCAATTTCTAATGTCACTTTTCAATATACTAATTCTGAAACTGCCATTTAAAATTTAGCCATGGTGCTGGTTAGAAAGCACAGATGATAGGAGAGACAAAATTACAATAAAGACATTTAGCCACTGATATTAAAAAACTCAAAGTAAATTATCGTTAAATAGTTCACATTTTTAAAAGCCATTTACATAATATTTAGTTTTGAATGTTATGGAACTGTCCTCCTCAGTCTGCATAATCAGTCTTTAGCAATGCATGCTATTATCTGACAGACAATAGCTTTGTCAGTTTCAGCATGGAGTATCTTGAGATAAACATAAAGTATGAACCAAAGATTTACATCAACAGTGAATGGTATTCTCTAATAATTGTCCACAGCTGCAAGAAATTTATTCATTTATATTCTTTTCAACCTCTCTATCCTCTAATTTAAAAACATATCTTAGAAGCATAGTGGCTATAGTCAGAAATTTGTACAATAAAATTATTATATGGCACAGTAAAACAAATATGGGTATTCAGAGAAATGAAATAATTTGAAGGCATGAAGTTTATTTATAAATGTTGGTTTAAAAACCTTCCATTCCATTGATGACATTTTTACTTTTATTATTATTTTAAAAATTTCATGGGAGGCCAAAGAAAGTCACTTAAATAGAAATTGTTTCATTTTAGGTTAAACAAATTTATATGTAGAAGTATTTTTCTATTTGATGTCTTTACTTCCTTTTCTATATGGCCAGAATAATTTATTCATGATACAGAGAAAACTCCTACATCGAAACTGGGCGAAAGGCTTAATTCACCCAGAAAACGGTCACTTTAAAATCTGAGTTAAAGTAGCTGCCCAGAACTGAGAAAAAAAAGCGGATGAAGTAAAAGCTTAGGTGAAGTCATACAAATTATTTGACCAAATTGAACAAACTTTTCAGCAAATACTCTGAAAATGCTCAGAAGTGTTAGACTTCAGAAAATATCATTCAAAACACAAACAATCAAAGAAAAAACAATTCTTCCCTAGAAATATCTTCAGGAGAACTTTTTAATCAATAAATCTGTGTGAGTGTATGTGTGTGTGTGCATGCAACAGTGAACAAGAGACAGAGAAAGACGGGGGGAAACGGAAAAAGAGAAAATAGTGTATAATTTTCCGTGGCAAAATCGTCATCTCATTTCTACGACTTGTGCCCTTAGCTGATTTCCGGAAAGAAAGCACCTGTTGTCAAGAGTCAGTGGAAGCTTTGATGGACCCTGTAGATTATGGGGAAGAATATATGAATTTGCCATCGTTCAAAATCAGAGAATGGAATAAAACTCATGTCAGCATAGTTCCTTTTATTTTGATGAAGCAACCTGAAAGGGTGATCTAGTTGGAACTTCAGAATTAGATTCATTTTGTCAATCATCAAAATAGAAGGGTGAATTATTTAAATTAGAAATTCAATTATTGATTGAATTCATTGAATTCACTACTGAATTAGAAACATATTAGACATGTTCCATGTGAGAATGCTGTGCCTCTGTGGACTGGGTTTTGGGGGAGCAGTTCTTCCCCTGCTATACATAAGGGGCTTGAAATTCTGAACAAGGTAGATTAGTTAGGTTAGAACTAGCTCACCAATAGAAGTCTCAAAACAAGGAAGACTCCAAGATCTTAAACTCTTCTAAGGAGCACAGCAAAGAAGGAATTTAGGTTAAAGGTCACAAGAATTTCTTTCACAAAAAAAGAAGAATTTAGTTAAAAGCTTTCCAGATGGCGCAGTGTAAAGAATCCGCCCGCCAATACAGGAGACACAAGAGACAAAGGTTCTATCCCTGGGTTGAGAAGATCCCCAGGAGGAGCTAATGGTAATTCACTCTAGTATTCATGCCTGGAAAATTCCATGGACAGAGGAGCATGGCGGGCTACAGTCCATGGGTTCACAAACAGTCAGACAGGACTAAACGACTGTGAATGCATGCATCACAAGAAAAATACTAAAGAAACCAGACAACTCTGATAAAATTTATCACAAGCATCTAGAAACACAGACTTCATAAAGCCAAGTCATTTTAAAATACCTTTGTTTCCATACATGGATTGAACGATAGACAGTAAAGAAGCTAGCCTACTTTCAAAAAAAAATTGTGTGTTGTGTTTCTTTTTAATATATGCATTCCAGAATAACAAGAGCTAAGACCTACATTTTGGTTGCACTATGAACAATGGTCATTTAGATTGATGCTGCCCAAAAGGTTGGTTATTATTACTCCACACCTAGTATCATGCATTTGTACAGAGCGGTTGTTTTTAAATATTATCAGAGCAAATAAAGGAATGAGATCAGATTAAATACACTCAGTTCCAAGCTTTGGGGGAAAAAAAAAAAAACTTGACCACTGTTTCATTTGTATTGACTTCCTTTTATTTACACAACCAAAGAAATCTAAATTTTAAATCATTTTTCCGGAAGACTGATAGACCAAAGGTGATCATTTGTTTCCAGATTACTCAGAGTTTGAATAACCTATTAATTTCATTTCTCATTTTATATTGTGGAGGGCTAATCTGTAGAAACTGAAGTTAAGGAAGATTCTCATATCTTACATCTTTTGCTCAACAAGGTGTAAATTCATTTAGCACTTGGTGCATAGGGGATACAAAGAAGAAAAATAATCAAGTTCCACCTCAAGGAAATTCCACTAAAGTGTATAGGGAAATAAGACAAATGCACAGATATCTATATTGCAGGGAAGATTAGTATTATTAGTTCTATAGGGCTCTTAAAGAGTAAGAGATTTCATTTCATTGGGAGAATCAGAAAAGGCTTCACAAAAGGAGATGCTAGAGATAGATCAAGAAAATGAGTGGAATTTTGTTAAATGGTATGAGTGATTTCTAGGTGAGAGAAACAGTATAAACAAAATCCTTACACAGCAAAGCATAAGGCATGACTTGGGAACTGAATAGTGTAATTTTATTAGATGATACAGTAGAAGAACAGAATAAAGGGAGAGATGAAGAACAGAGAAGCTATGACTAGAATGGAAAATCTGGGCCATAATACAGGAGTTGAAACTTTTGCACTTACATAACAGTCAATAGTAAGGCATGAAATGTTGGTGAGCTTAGGAATGATATGACGAGAACTGTGTTTTAGGAGACCCTTGAACCACTCATCTTTCCATATACATTAGAAAAATAAAAATGGCTTCTGAGATTCTTTTTTTTCCTTCATTCTGTCACAGGTTTCCTATAGAATAAATTTGACAATTTACCCATACTACTAATACTATGTAATATGCACTATTCTATTGATAAGTAGCATGACAAGAATGCATGGTGACAATAAACCCATAGGTAATTATTGTGTGACCTTATTTTAATATCAAATGCCTCTTTAATTGTAGGAGGTGAGGGACAGAAAAGAGGAAAACTAGTATCCTCTTATTTTTATATTAAATTTCAAAAATATTGCTCTAGTTTTATTTATCAAACTTGTTCCTTTTTATAATTGTTTTGATTGAGCTGATTACTACTATATTCTGAAAATTAAATTATAAGGTTCAAATAGAAGACTTCAGTGAATTTCTTTTTCTTCTTTACCATCTGTTCTTCACATAAAAGTTGTTTCTCCAATTACCAATGAGATTTCTATTCTTCTTCATTACGCTGAGTTGGTACTTCCAGAAATAGTTCCTTATAAAATTGCCTATTCAGTCAATCTAGACACAGGCTACGAATGGTTTAAGAAGACATTTAAGAAATGTGCCTGCAATATGGTATAATTTATGAACTTGTATTGACACTTGAAAACCAGGGCCTAAGCCAGAACTGCTTTCAAATTTAAGTCATCCATACCTTTGAGAACTCACTGCACAAAAATTATAAAATTGTACAGAAAAGTGTCCTTAATTGGTCCAGTAAATCAAATTCACATCAATAAAATGCAATTATGGCATATTTAATTTTATTCCTTTTTAAATCAATCTATAAAATTATATGTTAATCGCTGTACAAAAGATTTTTGTAAAGGTAATTTTTTCATCTCCATTTTCCCCTTACTCTATTAAATTTCATGAAATCACATCATTCACAAGATTATTAAAGTATGCTACAATTATAAAATATCATACATGACATATCTCATTAAAAATTTTTACCATGAAAGATCTTTAGTAAACTTAATACTGTCATAAATAAAATGTAAAAAAAGCTGTCATCTAAATATCTATGGGAAAACACAATGTGTTTTATTCAGAATTCAGGAAAACCTTGAATGAGTAAAAGAGTTTTATATTGATTTATATAGGACTACTTTGGTCAATGAACATAGATTAAAATTGATTAAGAAAATTCAAGGAAAATTCATATCATATGTGTATATTATTTAATCTTTACAAAATACTCCGAGTAAATTAAACAAAAAGGTTCTCAAAATTACACTGCAATTCAATACTTATTTGAAAAATAAAGAGTTAATCTTAACATCTGGATTTCTAATCTTCTATATAAAATGTAGTATGAGAAGATGGGAGTCATTTGAACTAATTTATCTTTTGGGCTTAAGTACCTTATTATTTTTTTTTTTTCTAAAAGCTCTTGGATGTTCTAATTGCCATTTCTACATAATATAATGAAACCTTTATATCAGGTTTCATTTTCTTTATAGAGATGATCATTTAATACTGATAGATACATGTGCCTGAATAAAAATTATGAAACAGATATACTCATGAGAATTATAGACTACCTTTAATTTATAGTTAAACCTTTAATATACTCTTACATTGTACACAAAACCATATCAATTTGTATCTTTAGCTTACTAAACAAAAGGACACCATTTTAAAAAGCTTAAAAACAAAGCAATATATAATAACTTGGCTGAAATGATATTCATACTTAAGTCCATAGATTTTGAAGTTAAACGTACTACAATAGTTCGTCCCATGCTTTACCCAATATGATTCCATCCACAATATACTTGAAATGATTATCTAACTTAACAACTGAACTTCTCCACTAAGTTCTCTTATTGGCAGAAAGAGAAGGGATAAAACTTAATCCACAAAGAAAAATACTGAGAAGTAGTTGTATTTTGCCATGTCAAACATTCAAAAAACCAAAGATTAGGATGATGGCTTGTGCCAGGAATTTTAAGATAGTGGATGACATTCTGAGACAAGATCATATCCAAAATCTAGTCAGCTAAATCATAAGGCTATCAATTACTAACAGTGGGATTTTTTAAAGGGTTTTAAAGGCCTTAGTGCTGCACTCAATATGCCAGCAAATTTGGAAAACTCAGCAGTGGCCACAGGACTGGAAAAGGTCAGTTTTCATTCCAATCCCAGAGAAAGGCAATGCCAAAGAATGCTCAAACTACCGCACAATTGCACTCATCTCACACGCTAGTAAAATAACGCTCAAAATTCTCCAAGCCAGGCTTCAGCAATACGTGAACCGTGAACTTCCAGATATTCAAGCTGGTTTTAGAAAAGGCAGAGGAACCAGAGACTAAATTGCCAACATCCTTTTGATCATTGAAAAAGCAAGAGAGTTCCAGAAAAACATCTATTTCTGCTTTATTGATTATGCCAAAGCCTTTGACTGTGTGGATCACAATAAACTGTGGAAAATTCTGAAAGAGATGGGAATACCAGACCACCTGACCTGCCTCTTGAGAAATTTGTATGCATGTCAGGAAGCAACAGTTAGAACTGGACATGGAACAACAGACTGGTTCCAAATAGAAAAAGGAGTACGTCAAGGCTGTATATTGTCACTCTGCTTATTTAACTTATATGCAGAGTATATCATGAGAAATGCTGGGCTGGAAGAAGCACAAGCTGGAATCAAGATTGCTGGGAGAAATACCAATCACCTCAGATATGCAGATGACACCACCCTTATGGCAGAAAGTGAAGAGGAACTAAAAAGCCTCTTGATGAACGTGAAAGAGGAGAGTGAAAAAGTTGGCTTAAAGCTCAACATTCAAAAAATGAAGATCATGGCATCCGGTCCCATTACTTCATGGGAAATAGATGGGGAAACAGTGGAAACAGTGTCAGACTTTATTTTGGGGGGCTCCAAAATCACTACAGATGGTGACTGCAGCCATGAAATTAAAAGACACTTACTCCTTGAAAGAAAAGTTATGACCAACCTAGACAGCATATTGAAAAGCAGAGACATTACTTTGCCAACAAAGGCCCGTCTAGTCAAGGCTATGGTTTTTCCAATAGTCATGTATGGATGTGAGAGTTGGACTGTGAAGAAGGCTGAGCGCCGAAGAATTGATGCTTTTGAACTGTGGTGTTGGAGAATACTCTTGAGAGTCCCTTGGACTGCAAGGAGATCCAACCAGTCTACTCTGAAGGAGATCAGCCCTGGGATTTCTTTGGAAGGAATGATGCTAAAGCTGAAACTCCAGTACTTTGGCCACCTCAGGCAAAGAGTTGACTCATTGGAAAAGACTCTGATGCTGGGAGGGATTGGGGACAGGAGGAGAAGGGGACGACATAGGATGAGATGGCTGGATGTCATCACTGACTCAATGGATGTGAGTCTGAGTGAACTCCGGGAGTTGGTGATGGACAGGGAGGCCTGGCATGCTGTGATTCATTGGGTCGCAAAGAGTCGGACATGACTGAGCGACTGAACTGAACTGAAAGGCCTTAAACTAACTAAACTGACATAACTGTCATCTTTTTAAACTCTTTGTTTCTCGAGTATGGCGAAGGGCACAGCAGGCTCAACTCTCTGCGCACCTCTAACATATCTCACAAATTATCACAATAATGGGGAACTCCTAAGCCCTTTAAATACCCTATTTCATTTTCCGAATACTTTGTCTACTGGAACTGTTACTGTTGCTATGTTTAAAGGCCTATTATCCGCTAACCATACTGGAGTGCCTGATCTTGAGACGCAACATTATTGTATTCACCAATATACTTTGAACACTTGCATATACCAGCCACCAAACTAAGCATTTCTGTCAGGAATAATTTTGTCCAAAATAGAAAACAGAAAACCCACCCGCTGGCTTAAACAAATAAGTGATTATTTCTCTGATGTAGAAAGAAGTGTAGAGTTAGGTAGCTTCCAGTGACAGGTCAACCACCCAGTAAGTATGTATGTGTTCCATCAGCTGTCCTCTTGTGTTGGCAAGATGACTGCTACAGCCTAGTTAGCACATCTGTCTCTGAATTCATCCCTCTCGTCTCCTCACTAATCAGTCATACTGCCCTCCACAGTGCTGCTCAGTTAATATTCCTAAAATATTGATCATATCATATCTCCTCTCTGTTATACAATATTTGTTCCCAGTTCCATAGAAAAAAATATACACTCTTCATCCTTGGTTTTATGACCATTTAAAATCTAGTTTTATACCATCTTCCATGCTTTTATCCCATACATGTCCCAAATGTCTATATCATGTCTTTACATTAACTATCTGCTCAAACTTACCCTGTATCATTACCTTACAATATATTAATAGCATGCTAATTACAGAATCCAAGACTAATGTATTTGTTTTCTATACCAAGATTTAATGTCCTATTTTCTCATATATCCAAATACTAAAATCCCCAAGGCTCTATTCAAATCCTGTATTCTTCACAAAGCCTTTTTCAACCAGTCTAACATACTCTTTCTTAGTTCTCTGAATTCCTAAAGCTTCTTTTTATATGAATAGTAGAATACTTCCTATTAGATGTAAATTATCTCAATTATTCATTGGCATGTCAATGACTCCTGCAATGCTAAAGAAAACTAATCAGTTGTACTGCCTGGACTCATTCTAAATTCATGAATGCAAACTTCAGATGGGTGCCTTTTAAAATTTTTTTCATTGTGGTAAAATATACATGAGTGTATGAAGTCGCTCAGTCGTGTCTGACTCTTTGCAACCCATGGACTGTAGCCCACCAGGCTCCACTGTCCCTGGGATTCTCCAAGCCAGAACACTGGAGTGGGTAGCCATTTCCTCCTCCAATGCATGAAAGTGAAAAGTGAAAGTGAAGTCGCTCAGTCATGTCTGACTCTCAGCGACCCCATGGACTGCAGCCTAACAGGCTCCTCCGTCCATGGAATTTTCCAGGCAAGAGTACTGGAATGGGTGCCATAGATGTACATTTAACTTCATTCCTTTGCATGTGGACATCCAGTTTTTCCAGCAATATATGTTGAAAAGATTATCTTTGCCACACTGAAAGATCTTGGCATTCCTGTTGAAAATTAATTGATTATATACCTAAGGGTTTATTTCTAGGCTATTTCACTGGTCTAAAATGTCTGTCCATGTGCAAGTATCATACTATTTTAATTCCTATAGCTTTGTTGTAAGTTTCGAAGTCAAAAAATGTGAGTCTTCCAACTTTATTCTTTGTCAAGCCTGTTCTGGCTTTACAAGGCTCCTTGGAATTCTTTAGGTATTTGGGGATTGTTTTTTCATTTCTAAGACAATGGCTGTTAAAATTTTGATATAGATTGTGTTGAGTCTGTAGATCACTTTGAGTAGTACTGACATCTTCAGTTCAGTTCAGTTCAGTCGCTCAGTCGTGTCTGACTTTGCGACCCCATAAATCACAGCACGCCAGGCCTCCCTGTCCCTTACCAACTCCCGGAGTTCACTCAAACTCATGTCCATCGAGTTGGTGATGCCGTCCAGCCATCTCATCCTCTGTCATCCCCTTCTCCTCCTGCCCTCAATCCCTCTCAGCAGCAGGGTCTTATCCATGAGTCAACTCTTCACATGAGGTGGCCAAAGTATTGGAGTTTCAGCTTCAGCATCAGTCCTTCCAATGAATATTCAGGACTGATCTCCTTTAGGATGGACTGGTTGGATCTCTTTGCAATCCAAGGGACCCTCAAGAGTACTCTCCAACATCATAGTTCAAAAGCATCGATTCTTTGGTGCTCATACATGACCACTGGAAAAACCATAGCCTTGACTAGACGGACCTTTGTTGGCAAAGTAATGTCTCTGCTTTTCAATATGCTATCTAGGTTGGTCATAACTTTCCTTCCAATGAGTAAGTGTCTTTTAATTTCATGGCTGCAGTCACCATCTGCAGTGATTTTGGAGCCCAAAAAATAAAGTCTCTCACTGCTTCCATTGTTTCCTCATCTATTTGCCATGAAATGATGAGACTGGATGCCATGATCTTCATTTTCTGAATGTTGAGCTTTAAGCCAACTTTTTCACTCTCCTCTTTCACGTTCATCAAGAGGCTTTTTAGTTCCTCTTCACTTTCTGCCGTAAGGGTGGTGTCATCTGCATATCTGAGGTTATAATGACATCTTAGCAAGGTTAAACCTTCCTATTCATGAACATAGGTCTCAGGTCTTTTCTAAGCCACAGTCTTTCTCTGGCATGCCCAGTCACTTTATAAACCCCCGTGTGCATGGCCATTTTTGAATGTCCGAAAAATAATCAAGTTCTGTCTTTCTAAATCTTCTGGAAGCTGCTTTAGCCAGTAGGGATTAAAACAATGGTGACTTTGTGCACCAAACTGATCAGAAAAATCAAGATGCAATCAGAACACATAGCCCCAGTACTTGAAGTACAAGGTCCTCATTGTCCACCGTGGCTCCAGCAACCCAAATCAGAAACGTAGGTTACCATTTCCACAGCTGCCTGCCATGGGGCAGATGAGAGTTGTTACAATGCACTGAAAGCTGAAATTGACAGATACTAACAGCAATGAACCAGTCAAGCTTTTCTCTGGAGGGTACAGTGATCAAATAGACTCCAGAGTTGCAAAACAAACCCTTCAGTTTCTAGCAGTTCAATTGTTTTTTTTTTTAGGGAAGAGGCTGATTCCTGGCACTTTTCTGTCTTGACCATCTTCCCCGACTTCACTTCTCATCAAATGGGTTCTCAATCCCCAACTTCGCACATCTAGCCTGGACTTCTCTGCCAGCCCCCAGTCTCAGATATCTAATTCCCACCTCTAAGGACTCTTAACATTGCCATTCAGTCATATAATTTCTGCCTGGTCTATGCAGTCTCTCACTCCTAAATGACTATTCCACACCTTCTCTCTTCTCAATCACCCAATAAATCTTCACTCTCAGCCAATTACAGTACTTTCTATCTCACTGAGAAAATTAATCAGAGGAGACCTTCACAGACCCCCATTCTCATCTGCCTGACCAATAGCTTCCACACATACATCTTTTTCTCCCCTGTCCATTGTCAAAGATCCAAACTCAAGGCCATGAATGCCAGGAAGTGAGAATCATTGAGGCCTCCCTAGAAATCCACTTACCACATTCATGACATAGAAATATCCATCCTGTGGCTGGATATTTTGCTCACCACATTTTTGGAAAGACCACTCTGAGTGAATGGATGATGAAGTTAGTGAGTCAAATTAAATGTCCAAAAGGGTTAACATGAGATTCCTGCTTACCTTCAAACTTCAAAAAAATCTTTTTTTTTTTGTGGCAAGTTTTTGGGGAATGTTAAATACTTTTTCTTATTATTTTCATTTACCTAATAAATAATGAGTCTTTACCTATAGCTTCTCAACTATAAAATATTTTTTAAATCTTGCAGAGAATGCTACGTGTCTATCAGTGATTCAAGTATGTCCTCTAACAATATACTCTTAACTGCAATCAGAGTGCAATGTATAAAACCTTGAAAAACATTTTACCTTAATTACTTGTTCATGAAAAGCAACATAATAGTTCAAACAGGAAAAAATGTGCTCATACTGCATACTCTTGCATTTTTTTCTATTGTAAGGATTTATTAATATCTGCTCTACAACTGAGGTATCTTTATTTTTCTGACATAAGCCTATTTTCCACAGACATTCTGCATTTTCTTTTCCCTAGTAGTAAAAATTGCCCATTTCCTTAAGAAAAAATAAAGATAAGCTTTATATTCCCTTTATCTCTTTTCATCTTTGCTTGATTTGTTTATAAACCATTTGGCTCTTAAGAATAGACTAGCATTGTCTGTATATCTAAATTTGACCAAAACTCTCTTAAACAAAGCAATCACTTAAACCTTTATATTAATTTATATCTACTGGGCTCTCTGAATATACTGCAGACTAGTGAAACGCTCTAAGGATGAATTCTTACAAAATGATCCTCTGTGAAAGATATATAAAATCCATCCTATTTTTATATATTCTGATCTATATTCCACATTATGTTCTTTGGTTTTAAACATTAAAAAGTCCTTGGATAAAAGTCTTAGGAAGCAGAATCTGGAAAGAGATGCTCTAAAGACATAAATAATAATGACACCTGGCATAAGATTCACATCAACAGTGAAAAACTTTGACTACGACATAGATTAGTTCTTCAGATTCATGGCTTCTAATGCACGAATCAACATTGCCTGAGTACATTTCTGATTTGTTTCTTACCAGGATTTTTTTTTTCTCTTTCCTCTACACTCTGTTTCTGTTTTTTAAATTTCTAAATTTCTTTTTCTCCTTCTGCTCTCGCTACAAGAGTTATTTTAAGCCTCCCGCTTTTTGAAGGACATGAATAAATCTCTCCGTGATATATTCTCCCTTGGCATACTGTGATGTTTTCTATTTAGAAATCATTAGATAAAATTAATAGAAAATACAAAGGAAGTAGTTCCTCTTACATTCTTTATAGACTATTCCAACTCTGTCTTTTTAGAAAGTGACTCTGACTCCTGTTTTAGGAAGAAATTAGTGTTCCTTAGGAGGAATCACCTCAATTTCTTGTTCACGCCTCCCATTCAAGAAGCATAGGAGCATTTCCACTATTTATATTTTCCTCCTTTTAAGTTTAGTAGAAGAAAACTAATACAGACAACCAGAACAAAGTTTGAAATACTTTTTAAAGCCTTCATACATCTGGTTAAGTTTCTATGTGCTCCTCACATTGCCTCCTTGTTCTATTACCCCATCTGCTTGCAGATGCACTCTTCTTTGCTACAGCAGGCAGCTAGGAAATAGTCAAGGCAGCAAGCTACTACTGTTGATTGTAACTCAAACCAGTAATTTGTAAGAGCCACTATTTGAACGCACTATCATTTCAAAACCCCTGGACTTTTCTCCAAGCACTGAAAACACCAAGTGAAAGATGTGAGAGAATGTGAATCATAGCCATTTTCTCTTTTTACACTGACTACATATCACATGTAGCATCCATGAAGATGAAAACCTGGTACAGGACTTCTAACTGATAATTCGTGTCCATCTCTTCATTACCTTATCCTTTTATCTCCATAACAAAAAACCCTTTGAAAACTTCTCCCTGACTTCCCCCTAAAATAAAGTTAATTATGTCACAAGCAGCTTTTCTCCTAATTAAGCTACTCCAACTACAAATGCATTTTCTCATTTTATCATCACTAACATTAGGCAGTAATTATGTGAATGCTCTGCTCTGTGATATTGATGTCTCAAATGAAAGATAGGCTTGACTCAGGGTTGTGGTTACATGAAAGTAAGCACTTTGCAGAGTAAATCCTTCTTGACATATAATTTACTATACTCAAAACTTTCCAGAATTCTATGAATTTTAGCATTTTCTATTGCTATTTCTAAACCCAGGCATCCACACACATACACACACACATGCATATATACACATATATATGCATATATATCCCTCACACAGGACAATAGATCTTCTTCTGATTAGTATTTGCAATACTTTATGTACATTGAGACTAAAACCTCCACTTACTCAAATATAACAACATTTCTAAACAAATATATGCATGCATGATTAATGGTCATTGAATTCATACTGATTCTGTGTAATGTGTTTCTCTTGTCATTTTCTGATATTTAATAGAGATGTAGATAGGCTGAGTAAGTTGTGAGTTTAGCCTCTGTGACTATATCATTAGTCTTATATTAGCCCCAATTTACTACACAAATTAACAGCAAAACACTGAACTTCCCTGACATTCAGTCACCTTCAATGAAGAAAAGAAAAATCTACATTACAATGTTGTTGGTGAACATTGCTAAACAAGATATATACTAAAAAAATTAATTTTACTTAAAATTATTATAGCTGTTATTTTCATACATTATTTGAAGTTGTCAGTCTAGGCTTTAGGGGTTCTGAATTATTGGCTTTCAGTCTTTTAAATGAGCCACAAATATGTTATATTAAGAAGTGGTAGCAGATATTTCAAAAAAGAATGACATTGGTTTTTTTCAAAGCATTTTAGAAAGCCATTCGTGTGAGAACAGAGAGGCCCTAGAGAGAGATTTGCACAGAAAGTGTAAAAAAAAAAAAAGGAAAAAGAAAATAATATACTCTGTTAAAAAATAAAGGATATTTAATTTTATTTTGCTCTGGCATTCCAGACAGGAAAGGGATGATGAATTCAATAAATTCAAGAGACAAGAAAATTTAGATGGAAAAATGGCATAGGATTTAGAAGGATGACAGAGAGTTGGAAATAATATACTTGCTAGAGAAAGGCATGGCAAAAGACACAAGACAAATTGATACATATTACTTATATTTCAATTGTTAGGTAATGAGAAAGACAAAGTACAAAGAACAGTTAAGTACACAGTTATTCAGGTGTGACTGCACCCATGAAATTAAAAGACGTTTACTCCTTGGAAGGAAAGTTATGACCAACCTAGACAGCATATTAAAAAACAGAGACATTATTTTGCCAACAAAGTCTGTCTCATCAAGGCTATGGTTTTTCCAGGAGCCATGTATGGAAGTGAGAGTTGGACTATAAAGAAAGCTGAGTACTGAAAAATTGATCCTTTTGAACTATGGTGTTGGAGAAGACTCTTGAGAGTCCCTTGGACTACAAGGAGATCCAACCAGTCCATCCTAAAGGAGATCAGTCCTGGGTGTTCGTTGGAAGGACTGATGCTGAAGCTGAAACTCCCGTACTTTGGCCACCTCATGTGAAGAACTGACTCATTGGAAAGGACCCTGATCTTGGGAAAGATTGAGAGCAGGAGGAGAAGGGGACAACAGAGGATGAGATGGTTAGATGGCATCACTGACTCTATGGACATGAGTTTGAGTGAACTCTGGGAATTGGTGATGGACAGGGAGGCCTGGCATGTTATGGTCCATGAGGTCGCAAAGAGTCGGACACGACTGAGTGACTGAACTGAACCGCAAATTGGTACTTTGGTGCACATGGGTGAAGCCATCTGCCTCTACATTAAATCATGTGCTGCTGCAGCTGCTGATCTCCAACACCCTCTGAAGTAGTTCAGTGTGGAGAGCAGAAAGGACGCACTCTGTGCTTCCAGAAAACTGGCAGGACAGGTTTTCAGAGAGTTAGATATTCTCAGGTGCTGATTTTATGAGCTCAATTCTTGTACCTCCTCATATCTAGAAAAGCACTAAAATCCTTCATGGTGATGACTGTTTCTCGTGACTAGTGGAAGCTTCATGAGACCAGCAGAAACTTTCCAAAACAAAATAAATATGCTTGATTGCACATACTTCTCTTTAACCAAAATCACATATATCCTGTCCTTCCCCTCTACCTCTTTGGAACAGTTTCTCAGAGCTATCTGAGGTGTTCTCAGGCTACAGTCCTCATATTGCTCCAAAGAAACTTAACTCATAACTCTCACACTATACATTTTTTTTAAGGTGACAAGGCTACTGCATAAAAGATGTCACTAATGAGAAATGCCTCAAAGAAAGGGAAAGGGGCCTGAAGTTCTATAGAGAAAGCTAAATGTGAATTGTCTCTGAGTCTTTTGGGTGTCATACGAAAGGATGGAGGTTGGTCTAATATCAAAGGATGTCAGGGTAGGATGGTCTTTTGCCATTAGCTTCTACACAGAATACAAAAGGGTGGGGGATTTCTTAATCTTCACTGCTTTCCCAGAGTACAGGGCTCAGGAAAAAGGTCAGCATTGTCACTACTCTCTTAAATAACCCAAATTTCTTACCACCTACCTTTATCAAAGTCTGCTGTGTATAGTACTTTGGGGGAACAGTCAAATTCTGTGTTTCAGATTAAAGGAGTGGACGGAGGAAA
The DNA here is from genome assembly GCF_032452875.1 of Bos javanicus. NCBI lineage: Eukaryota > Metazoa > Chordata > Mammalia > Artiodactyla > Bovidae > Bos > Bos javanicus. Next base: position 27,021,432 of record NC_083873.1, on the reverse strand, counting down.
AAATATTAAGGATAGTGAGACATAAAGTAGCAATTGAGGACTGAGTAGAAAAATGGAAATTAAAAGGTAATCAGAAGAAATGTAAGTCATCAAGAATCTCCAGCAATATTACATGATCAGGGAGTAAGTAGCTGAATTTTTCAACATATGTGGAAAGGAAGGTTGGAGGATTTATTTTCAGATAGTTAGTATTGATATTTTGGCAATTCAGGTAAGACTAGAAAAATCAGCTGTTCGTAGGGAAATATAAAAATATTTAAGGGGACCAGCAAAATACACACTTGCTGAAGTTTCAGGAACTTGTTTACTGAGTTTCAGATGTAATCTAAAGATGAATTACAAGAAAGAATGCCATGTATCTTTATCTATCTAGGTAATAAATCAGAGAGTTTTGGAATGCCAGAAATTCTAGGAAATATGGACATCTGAACTATTGCAAGAGCCTCCTAACCAGCAATCTGCCCCTCTTTCCAGGCCTTTCTCAACACTAGCACAAGCTCTCTCTAGTATGAACCTGATGTGTCACTCCTTTCTTTAATAGCTTCTGATGGCACATCAAGGTTGTCTGTCATTGAACCTAACACGCTCATCTTCTGCCACTCTTAGCACCATGTCACATTATGTAACTTGCTATCCCTCAAACATGCCAGTTATTTCATATTTTCATGGTCATTTACTGGTCTTCATACATCTAAATAGAACTGATTATTTCTATGTCTTTGTTGGGAACTTTGTTCCCAATGTATGCTACTGGAGAGCTCATTACAATAAGGTCCTTGCAACTGAAGGTCAAATTCCCCCACCAATATAAGAGTTCAAGGACAGGAACAAAGGTTTAGGTTTTACATACCCATCTCATACAAGGTACCCTGCCAAGAACCTAGCTCTAGATGTATCATCAATATATGGGTTTAAATCAATAAACCAAGTTGTGATAAGTATCTCTTCCCTAGTAAGTCATTGAGGCAAAGCCAGACCATATCTGGATACATGTATCCCTCAGGAGGGGGTCAATTTCAATTTACATGGTATGCATGTCAAAATATTATAACCTCACAAGAATGCTATAGAGAGAACATAAGCTTGAAACAGTGGATTGAACTATATGTTCTTGACGTTTCTTCCAAACATTTAAGCCAACAATTCTATGTTTAATAAGTCATGAATGGAAACAAAAGAGGATCATAAAGAAAATATTATGCTAACCATCTAAAGATAGTCATATTGGAAGAGACATTACACTAACCCAAGTCTTTACTGTCTCTGTATATACCTTACTGGGCTTCCCTGGTGGCTCAGTGGTAAAGTATCCACCTGCCAATGCAAGAGATGCAAGTTCAATCCCTGGGTCGGGAAGATGCCCTGGAGAAGAAAGTAGTAACCCACTCCAGTATTCTAGCCTGGAGAATCCCAAGAACAGAGGAGCCTGGCAGGCTATAGTCCATGGGGTCACAAAGAATCGGACACAACTTAGCAACTAAACAACAGCACATACCTTACTCTAGCAAGGGTCTGTATGTTTGTTTCCTACAAAGCTGTAACAAACTATCACAAACACAGTGGCTTAAAATAATGGAAATTTACTATTTTGTAAGCCCTGGAGGAGAAGGCAATGGCGACCCACTCCGGTACTCTTGCCTGGAGAATCCCATGGACGGAGGAGCCTGGTGGGCTACAGTCCCTGGGGTTGCTAAGAGTCAGGCACGACTGAGCGACTTCACTTTCACTTTTCACTTTCATGCATTGGAGAAGGAAATGGTAAGCCACTCCAGTGTTCTTGCCTGGAGAATCCCAGGGACGGGGGAGCCTGGTGGGCTGCCGTCTATGGGGTCGCACAGAGTCAGACACGACTGAAGTGACTTAGCAGCAGCAGCAAGCCCTGGAGAGAAGAAATTTTAAAATTGGTCTCACTGTGGGGCTTCATTTCTATCTGGAAGCTCTAGAAGAAAATTCATTTTCTCACATTTTCTAGCTTCTAAGAGCTACCGACACTCCTTAGCTCATGATTCCTTCAGTCTCCAAAGACAGCAATGGCAGGTGGAATCTCTCTAACAACATCACTCTGAACTCCTGTTTCCCTTTCACTTTTAAGGACCCTTGTGATTACACTGGATCCCCTTGAAAACTTTGGGATAATCTCCCCATCTCAAAATCAGCTGACTAGCAACCTTAATTACTTCTGCCATGTATTATGGGTTGAATTGTGTTATCCTCAAAATAATATTAAAGTTCTGCCTCTCAGGACCTCAGAATGTGACCTTATTTGGAAACAGGTTGCTGCGAGTGAAAGTCGCTCAGTCGTGTCCAACTCTTTGTGACCCCATGGGCCATACAGTCCATGGAATTTTCCAGGACAGAATACTGGAGTGGGTATTTCCCTTCTCCAGGGGATCTTCCCAACCCAGGGATCAAATCCAGGTCTCCTGCATTGCAGGCAGATTCTTTACCAGCTGAACCATAAAGGAAGCCCAAGAATACTGGAGCGGGTAGCCTATCCCTTCTCCAGCGGATCTTCCCAACCCAAGAATCAAACAGGAGTCTCCTGCATTGCAGGCAGATTCTTTACCAACTGAGCAATCAGGGAAGCATAATGGACTAGGTGGGCTCCTAATCCATTATGACTTATGCTTTTATAATAAGAGGAGACACAGAGAGAAGATGGCCATGTGGCCATGTAGATTGGAGAGATATATCTATTAGCCAAAGAATGTCAAGGATTTCCAGCAAACCCCAGAAGCTGGAGGAGCAAGGGAGCATGTCCCCTGCTGACACCTTTATGGGAACTTCTTGCCTCCAGAGCAATGAGAAAATAAATTTCTGTTGTTTTAAAGCATCTAGTTTGTGGTACTTTGCTATGGCAGCTTTAACAGATGAATACACCATTTCACAAGTTCAGAAGATTAGGATATAGACATCTTTGGAGAGGCAGTTATTCTGCCACAACCACCAGTGGGGAAATGATAAAAATAGAAGACATCTGCCCTCTAATTAAGAAAGAACAAGGTAAATCTCTTTTTTGAAGAAATGGAAATTATGCTCTTTTTTTCCTTCTAATTTACATAGCATTCTGAGCCTTTTATCTTTCTAGAACTTCTATTAAGAATTCTAGATCACTTAGCAACAACTTTTAACCACTGCTTTTTTTTGCTGATTTTACTATTAAATGAATTAAATGCTTAACTAATATAGGTGGCTACGATTTTGGAAAGCATAATTGAAACTAAAAATGCATAGCTGAGTACAGACTAGTAGACCATGAAAAAAAACCACTCCAGCTGAATGTCCTTGAGTTTGAAACAATGAGGGGAAAAAGTTTCCACTTTCAATTTTTCAGGGTTATTTTTAAAATTTTATCTTATTGTGGTAATAACACAACATAAGATCTACTCTCTCAATAATTTTTCAGTTCAGTCGCTCAGTCGTGTCTGACTCTTTGCGACCCCATGAATCGCAGCACGCCAGGCCAATTTGTCTGCAATGCGGGAGACCTGTGGGTTGGATTCCTAGGTTGGGAAGATTCCCTAGAGGAGGGCATGGCAACCCACTCCAGTATTCTTGCCTGGAGAATCCCCATGGGCAGAGGACCTGGAGGGCTACAGTCACGGGGTCGCAAAGAGTTGGACACGAATGAGCGACTGAGCACAGCACAACACAGAGCTTATTTATCTTGCTCATCGAAACTTCATGCCATTGATTAGTAACTCCCCATTTCCTCTCCTCCTAGTCCCTGGGAACCACGATTCCACTCTGATTTTATGAATTTGACTACTTCAGATACCTCATATAAATGAGAATATACAGTACTTGTCATTCTGTGACTGACTTATTTCACCTAGTATAATGCCCTCAGGGTTTGTCCACATTGTCCCATATTGCAGAATTTCCTTCTTTAAGGTACTAAAACCTCTTCAGAATTCTTATTTTAATTGGGGATAAAAAAGTGAAGTAGCATTGCTAGGTCATATGGTAGTTCCATTTTCAGTTTTTTGAGGAACCTGCATATTCTTTTCCTAGGCAGCTACACCATTTTGCATTCCTAGTGACAGCGTGCAAGTGTTCCAATTCTCCACATCTTCCCAACACTGGTCCTTTGCTTTTTTTTGATAAAGGCCATCCTTTATTAGATACATCCTGATAGGTGTAAGAGAGTATCTCATTGTGGTTTTGATTTGCAGTTCCTTGATGATTAGTAACACAGACCTTTTTTTTTTTTTTTTCATACACCTGTTGGTCACTTATATGCCTTCTTTGAGTAACATTGTCTATTCTAGTCCTCAGCACATTTTTAACAGGGTTATTATTTTTTGTGCTATTGAGTCATAGCAGTTCCTTAGATATTTTGGAGATTAATGGCTTACCAGATACATGGTTTGCAAACATTTTCTCCCATTCCTTAGGTTATCTTTTCACTTTGCTTCCTTTGCTATAAAAAGCTTTAGAGTTTTTTATGTATTTATTTTTTAATTGACAGATAATTGCTTTACAGGATTTTGTTGTTTTCTGTCAAACCTCAACATTAATCAGCCATCGGTATACATTATATCCCTTCCTTTTTGCCTCCCTCCCATTTCCCACCCCATTCCGCCCCCTTTAGACTGATACAGAGTCTCTGAGCTTCCTGAGCCATACAGCAAATTCCCGTTGGCTATCTATTTTACATATAGTAATGTAAATTTCCATGTTACTCTTTCCATACATCTCACCCTTTCCTCCCCTCTCCCTATGTCCATAAGTCTATTCTCTATGGACATATTTAAATTTGTATTCAGTGCAGCTGGTGTCTAACAACACTTTTAGAGGTGGCAGGATTCCTTTATCTTATTTTGAAAGAAAAACAGAATTCTAAAGATCTTTTAACCCTACAGAAACAAAATGAGTCATTTGGCATTTTTTCGTTCTGTCAGATTTATCTTTCTCCTTCTTAATAGAGTAGGATTAACACATTTGTCTTTTGAGATAAAGCACATTCTCTGCTGTCCATTGGTGACCAATCTTTACAGGAACATTAGGCTCAGACTTGTTTTGCCCATACAGGTAGCTGATAATAGAATGAACAGGAAAATGTGAACAGAGACAGCTGAAAAAAAGTTAGAGCTTTTGACAATGGGAAGCATTCTCCCTAGGAAAAGGATTTCATTTGCCATATAGACGTGCAAACCATTAACAAATATGCACACTTACTTCAATTATGAGGAACATGTAGCTATAATGCCCCAGGAAAAAAAAAGGTATAGAAAGAAAATCTTATTCTACAACAGCAGTGGAAAAGAAAATCAAAACTACTGCCTCACTTCTAATTGAAAAATATTTTACATTAAATCCAAACTAAATATAGACCTAAAGTATTCCATATGGAAAACAAAACAAAAATGCCTCAAAAAAAAAAAAAAGTCATTCAAAAATTCTTCAATTTCTTGTGAAATATTTTCATTTATTTTAGCTATCATTATTAGCTTATAAAAAGATATTATTCTTAAGATCACATAGCTAAAAATGAACAAAATATTATAGTTTTTGCATAAATATTAACACATCTCTTTCCTCTCATATTCAAAGCTTCTTTATTAAATCTTGCTAATATTTTCTCAATCTTGACTCTCAGAAGACCTAACTATAAATATAATAATCTGTTATATTTTCAAAAAGAAAAATTGGGCACAAATATTAATACTAGAAATTAATCAGTGACTTCTACCCCAAGAATGAAATAAAGACCAACATATAGTTTCCTATAAAATGTTAGTCATTTGTGTAGCATATAAGTGATAAGCGGTCAATTTAAACATGCTGCCCTAACTCCTGGATCTTGGATTTTTACAAAACAAGAAATTAATCATTTTATATACAGAGACACACTAAAATTCCATAAAAGCAAGAGATGTGTTAAATCCCATGGTAAGGATTTTAAAATAAAGCTTTTGTGTATATTTAAATGTCAATAAATATTACATGTTTATATTACTCAGTTTACTGAATTTCAGGCCAAAACGTCATGAGATGTAACTAGGGACAAATATAGGACATATAAGTAGGATAACCAAATGTCCCAGTTTGACTAGGACAGTCTTATTTTATGCCTTTTGTCTGAGCATTATTATTACAGAGTCCCTTTCACTCTCATAGGCCTCTTAGACAAGCAATATTATATGGTTACTCTATCCAAAAGAATTAAACCAAGAAGGACAATTCCCCTCAAATAAGTTGTACTTTCTAAAAATCTTTATGTTTGCATTTTAAGAGATTAAAAAATATGTAGGCAAGACAGATATTATTTACATCTAGTCATTTATTCATAGTATAGTACTACTTGCTAATATTAGATACCTCTGTTCTAAGTTGGCTCCAACTCTAAGTTGGTTTTCTTAGCTTAGTATATTTTAGGTAATTGAAAACAAAACGGCAGGCAAAGGTGGATAATAAGGGTAATAGAAATCTAAATGGGAATGCACCTATCTGCTCAGAAATCCAAATTTCAGAAATTCAGGTCTACCACTTGGGATGTATTGTAGCCCAGGAAAGTGAAGCAAATTGAAATTTAGATTATGGGAGCATTACAGTGGTATAAGAGGAAGTAAACAGAATATAACAAGTGTGAGGAAGTGGAAATGGTTTAAATTCCAATTGCTTTTTTCTAATTGGATTAGAGTAGATTCTACAAACAATATATCAGTTCTCCTCAGCTCTCCTCAGTTTGTTAGTCTATGGAATACTGGAGCCATACATACAGTCTATCCAGAGTTTATCATGACATTTAATGATATCTTTTACTCTATCAATGCACAAAGGTATATAACTTTGTATGTGAATATCTATACTTTATATTTGGGTACACCATAGGAGAGTGAAAAAGTTGGCTTAAAGCTCAACATTCAGAAAACTAAGATCATGACATCCGGTCCCATCACCTCATGGCAAATAGATGGAGAAACAGTGGAAACAGTGGCTGACTTTATTTTGGGGGGCTCCAAAATCACTGCAAATGGTAACTGCAGCCATGAAATTAAAAGACACATGCTCCTTGGAAGGAAAGTTTTGACCAACCTAGACAGTATCTTAAAAAGTAGAGACATGACTTTGCCAACAAAGGTCCATCTAGTCAAGGCTATGGTTTTTCCAGTAGTCATGTATGGATGTGAGAGTTGGACTGTGAAGAAGGCTGAGCGCCGAAGAATTGATGCTTTTCAACTGTGGTGTTGGAGAAGACTCTTGAGAGTCCCTTGGACTGCAAGGAGATCCAACCAGTCCATTCTGAAGGAGATCAGTCCTGGGTGTTCATTGGAAGGACTGATGTTGAAGCTGAAACTCCAATACTTTGGCCACCTGATGCGAAAAGCTGACTCATTTGAAAAGACCCTGATTCTGGGAAAGATTGAGGGCAGGAAGAGAAGGGGATGACAGAGGATGAGATGGTTGGATGGCATCACCAACTCAATGGACATGAGTCTGAGTAAGCTCCAGGAGTTGGTGATGGACAGGGAGGCCTGGCATGCTACACTCCATGGGGTTGCAAAGAGTCAGACATGACAGAGCAACTGAACTGAACTGAACTAATACTCCATACTGTAATTCTCATAAGATCAACCCAGAAAAAAAAAGCACACCTATTCCAGGAAATTACTTAGACAAAGCTGGGTTACATTTAACCTTCAGCCTTCATTCTTTAACCTCAGTTTTTATTTTTTTATCCTATAAAAATTAATATTTCTTTAGTTAATTTGTTCTATGCATTTATAGTTTATTAAATTCATTTCAGGGTCTTGCCCCTCCCCAACCCCCAGGACAGTCATTTCTGACATTCCAGAGAGGCACTCCCTCATCTATCTCCAGCCCTATAGAGGGAACCTGGCAGGACAAGCCCCACTAGGAAAGGGAATTCATTCTGTACACTATTAAGGAAATTGCTAATGGTCAGTATGGATAGTTCTCCTGATTTTCTTGACAGCATTGTGTTCAACATTTTTTATCTTTATCTTAAATGATGATACTGAAGTCACATTTTTCACTGCATAAGGACTAAGCTTAAACATTTTTAACATGGTCTGCAAGGCCTACATGATTTAGCCCAAGCCCACTTCTGCCCTTGTCTTGTACCACCCTTCCCGTCTCTCCATTTTAGCCACACTTCCCTTTTTCAGTACTTTGAATGTTCTATGCTGAGAGAGACAGAACATATTGGTTCCTCTCCCAGGATCACTCCTCAGACCTAACCTCCACAACACACACACACACACACACACACACACACAGAGTGAACTTTTATAGACCTCAAATCAGCTGAGTATTAGAGTTTTTTAACTTGCAGAGGTGGTAAAAATATAAAATAAAAATTAGCAGTGTTAGGGTGCTTGAAAAGTTTCCAGACACTGGAAGGTTCAACTAGCTCAACACATTTAGTTAGGAATATTTCATAATGTAAACATTGATTGCATCGATATATAGCCCCTTTTTAAAACAAAATGCAAACTTTATAACAAAATTCAGGCAACTCAAAACCATCTTTCTCAAAGACTCACTGTCCCTTACATGTTGGTTTTCTCTCCTCATTCTGTTCTTATTCAGTCATTATGAGCAGTTACTGGTAAAGAGACAAAATGTCTTTTAAATAAATCATATGTCTCCAAAATTACCAGTCTAAGACTGGGTATATCAGCCAAGTATGAGAAAATAGCACCGTTCACAAAGATTTAGATTAAATATTTAAAATAATTAAATTTTAAATTAAAATAGGGAATTACAAAATTTTTTGCTACTAAACATTCAAAAATAAAATACTTTTACTAATGAATATACAGAGATTTACAAAATAAACCTTCACTGTATTCAGAATATGATTTCTACTTCATTTATGAGTCTATAGTGTATGTACAGGCATTAACATGACAACTAATAGGACATTCAATGATTTCAGTTTTTCCATCCAATATAGACTTTGGTAAAGAATTTTAATATCAAAATGAACCAACTTGTCAATTAAAAATTAATAAAATGCATCTTTAGGAGAATGTTAATTTTTTCTTTTATAAGAAAAATAACTATCAAGTAAGTTTTCTTCTGGTACTTGTTTTTGTTAAACAGATAAATTCAATATATACATAAAATCTTAAATAATTGACATGGTAAATTGTGACTGCCAATCAATACCTGTTTCTTCTATCTCTTCTAATTAGTTTTTCTATATTTAATTCTAGACATCATACGTTCAATTTTATAGCACACTTTTTTTCAAATAGGTAATCACTTAATAAATATTTATTAAATTTCAGTAAGTTCAAAACAAGTATAAGTAATTTAAAAGTGTGAGAAATATCTCACTATCATCTGAAATCACAAAATATTCAGCATGAGTAAGTATAATTCTGGACACTCACAAAAAAACTTTCTTTCCACATCAAATTTAGAAGCTCAGTGATTTTATGACCTAAAAGGCAAATGAAACTCAGCTATTGACAAGTTGTAAGAGAGGCTTTATAGTGTTTAAGTGGTAGGCACTCAGTTGTGTTTGATTCTTTGTGACCCCATGGACTGTAGCCTGCCAGGCTCCTCCATCATGGAATTCTCCAGGCAAGAATGCTGGAGTGGGTAGCCATTCTCTTCTCTAGGGAATCTTCCTAACCCAGGGATCAAACTCAGGGTATCCTGCACTACAGTCAGATTCTTTACCATGTGAGCCACCAGAGAAGCCCAATAAAACTGTCTCTATTTGATGATGACATGTGCATGCTAATTTGCTTCAGCTGTGTCTGACTCTCTGCGACCCAATGGACTGTAGCCCACCAGGTTCCTCTGTCCATGGGGTTCATTACTGACTTTGTTTCTCTCTTCCTTCTATTAAAATGTTTATTAAATACCAAATACAATGCATTCTTTTAATCAGTTTTTCCATTTTATACCTTTAACAAGCTCACAAAGGAGTGCAGTAAGTGAGCCAGGCTAAGTTTGGTTTCATTTTCCTTTCTTTAATTTTTTTAAGGTTTTATCATTTATCCTCAATGACTCCCATTTAATTTGATGGAACAAATTTAGAAGATCCAGAGTATTTCTAACAATTAAACATGGCAGCATGATTTAATAATAAACTACAGCCATTATTGGAATTTAACTTTTATACTATTTGTTACATTTAACTACGAAAGGAAGGAAATAAATCTTCCATAATTTGTTTCCATGTACTTTGTTATTCATGTTTACCAGTTACAAAATTTCAACTTTGTAAGTAATTTTCCCTGAAATTAGTTGTCTGTTTTGTCTTCAAAATTAGGAGACACCTTTACATAATGAGCATTTAAACAACGTGTTAATCAGTTTTCCATGTTATAACAGGTACAGGAAAGAGTTAATTTGATTTGGTCTTCTCTTGGAAATTTGGCATTTTAGAGGAGGGAGAAAAAAGTGACTGAAACTCAGTAGACATTAACAGTCAAGTGATGGAAAGAGAAAATCAGAAATATTGTAATGAAGGTAAAACCATAGAGGAAAGCCCTTGACTCCAGGCTCATACAAATGACTTGCTATACCAATGAAAATTTTAAAGACAAAGTGAATAGACGCTTGAAATGAGTGGATGTGCACAGTGGATGACGCTTGCTCTCTTTCAACCTTGCCAATAACAGAACATACCTATTAACCTGCTGGAGAGTGATACTCACATGGAACACCTCCTAAACTGGTCCTGTTACCCCAAAAATGGCCAGTCTAGACCAGCCAATAGACAGCTAGCTCTCAGCCAAGATCAACTGAGTCTCTGTCTCAACTCCTCGCTGTTTGGAGAGTTATAAAGAGTTGCCAACAAATTTTAGGGTAGTTTGTTACATAGTAAAAGTAAAACAAAATAATACCAGATGGTCTATAATTATTAGATGTGAATTTTGAATATTCTTAAGTATAAATGTTACTCTCACTAGAATAGAATGTACCTAATATAACATTTAAACACTAAAGGGCCCTACTCTTACAAACTAAGTGGCAAAGAAAATATTCTCAGTTTCAAATATACTTTAAATATATATATTCTTATATTGTCATACATTTGATTATATCTATTTATATATGTGTTAGAAATTCTGAAAGACAGTATGATTTAGTTAAAAGTCATTCATGGGCTTTGGTTACAGATATGCTTGAATTCAAATACTCTGCCATTTATTACTACTTATTTACAGAATGGATGAAGCACAAGCTGGAATCAAGACTGCCAGAAGAAATATCAATAACCTCAGATATTCAGATGACACCACCCTTATGGCAGAAAGTGAAGAACTAAAGAGCCTCTTGAATAAAGTGAAGGATAGTGAAAAGTTGGCTTAAAACTCAACATTCAGAAAACCAAGATCATGGCATCTGGTGCCATCACTTCATGGCAAATAGATGGGGAAACAGTGACAGACTTTATTTTGGGGGGCTCCAAATAACTGCAGATGGTGACTGCAGCCATGGAATTAAAAGATGCTTGCTCCTTGGAAGAAAAGTTATGACCAACCTAGACAGCATATTAAAAGCAGAGAAATTACTTTGCCAACAAAGGTCCATCTACTCAAAGCTATAGTTTTTCCAGTAGTCATGTATGGACGTGAGAGTTGGACTATAAAGAAATCTGAGCACCGAAGAATTAATGCTTTTGAACTGTGATGTTGGAGAAGACTCTTGAGAGTCCCCTGGACTGCAAGGAGGTCAAACCAGTCAATCCTAAAGGAAATCAGTCCTGAATATTCACTGCAAGGACTGATGCTGAAGCTGAAACTCCAATACTTTGGTCATCTGATGCAAAGAACAGACTCCTTGGAAAAGACCCTGATGCTGGGAAAGACTGAAGGCAGGAAGAGAAGGGGAAGACAGAGGATGAGATTGTTGGATGGCATCATCAACTCGATGGACAAGAGTGTGAGCAAGCTGCGGGAGCTGGTGATGGACAAGGAAGCCTGGCGTGCTGCAGTCCATGGGGTCGCGAAGAGTTGGACATGACTGAGTGACTGAGCTGAACTGATTTAATGTTAACAGCTGTTTATTATTGCCATGGAAAAATAATTAAAACGTTCTCTGCTCCAATTTTCTGTCTGTAAATGGGGATTTGATACTCCATAAGATCAATACTTGAATGAAATATTATAGGCAACCAATTCATTCATTCAATTCATTCATTCAACAAATATTCATTGAACATTTACACACACCATGCACAATCTTTGATGCTGAGGATATGGCACTGAACTAACTCAACAAGGTGTTGCCCTTATGAGGTTAACCTTCCAGGAATAGCAGACAAATAAATTGTAAATATTAAGTAATCACCATGAAAAAATATCTCAAAATAAAATGAGGTATAGGGGACTGTGAGTCTTGAAAGAGATGAAGAAGTGAGCCATGTGGATCTTTGGAGGAGAAACTACAGGATGGAGCTTACATGGGAAGTTCAAGGAACAGTTGGCCTAGAGCACAGTGAGCAAGGGACAGAGAAGGAGGTGAGATCACAGAAGCAGAGGAGGGCCAGGTCTACCAAGTCCTTGTAGGCCACAAAAAGGTCTTTGTTTTTAATCTAGTTAACAGTAGAAGCTACTGGAGGTTTTGAACAGAGGAGTAACGTGAGAGCAGACTATAGGTAAGAAAAGCAGCAAGACCACTAGTTGGGAAATGTCTGCAAAGATCCAGTTAAGACAGTAGCTTGAACCAAATGTTACCTTTACTGTAATTGTACTGTAAGTCACTTCAGCCGTGTCCGACTCTGTGCGACCCCACAGACGACAGCCCACTAGGCTCCCCCATCCCTGGGATTCTCCAGGCCTGAACACTGGAGTGGGTTGCTGTTTCCTTCTCCAATGCATGAAAGTGAAAAGTGAAAGCAAAGTCGCTCAGCCGTGTCCGACTCTGTGCGACCCCATGGACTGCAGCCTACCAGGTGCCTCCGTCCATGGGATTTTCCAGGCAAGAGTACTAGAGTGGGGTGCCATTGCCTTCTCTGAAAAGTTACCTTTAGATGAGATAAAAAGCTGTTGAAAATTGGATACATTTGAAGATGGAACCTACAGGACTTGTTCACGAACTGTATTTGGGATTGAGAGCATCAGAAGAACCAAGGAGGAAGGTTCTAGTGTAAGAAACACAAAATGAAAATGAAACTGCTATCACTGAGATGGAGAGAACAGGTAAAGGTGACGAGGTAGGACGTGAGGGTAAGACAGATTAGACAGTAGGTCTTCAACAAGCTTTTTTTTTCTTTTCACTTGTTTTGCTTTGGGTTTGAGATGTGGGGGAGGGTCTGTCAACCATCCAAGTACAAATGTTTAATAAGCACTTGGATATACAAGTTGGAGTTCAGAACAGAAATGTGGGCCAGATGTATAAATTTTAAAGTTAAATGCTGACAGTAGGAGTGCCCTAAAGTTCAGTTTGAGGTTTGGTTTTGTGGCAAATACTGTTATCCACTTTTGGAAAAGTGAACATACTGAATGTTGGCATTATTTCTGGTACTTATGATCATGGATGTTACCATCAGGTCCTGTCAGCATCACAATTATAGTAAAATTAAAGCATGCTGTATGAATTCTAGGCCAATCAAGAGTGTTTGAAAGCACACAGTGATTTAAACAGAGAAGGTTGAATGTAAATAATTATTAACTATGATAAAGGAATGACTCCATTGTATAAGAAAATTCTAAATCTTGCCTAGGGCAAAGAGAGAGTACCCAAACTAGGAAAAGAAGACTTCCTTCCCTACACTGGATTTCAAACCTCCTGGGGAAAGGATGACAAGGGATTTTCTGATTATCCCAGTGCAGAGTTTGTTGGGAGTTGGTGGGTGAGAATGAAGCAGCCCTCTGGAGTGGAGGAGGGCCAAGGGGAGGTACAAGTGGGACACAGGTGAGCACAGTCAGGTATGTGAGCATGCAGAGGGAACAGGAGCAGCAGACGGCTTGGAGCACAGTATCTGTGAGGTGAGCCTCTGACAAGAGCCAGCATGTAGACATGCGGAGGGAATGCAGGCAGGGGACTGGGCACATGGACATGCAGAGGAAACAGGTGCCCTGGCATGGCAGGGGGCCTGGAGCACAGAGTGTCCATGTCGAGAGGGCCATGGCAGAGAGACTATGGGAAACAAACCCGGGGTAGCTTACATGCAAACAGGGACAGGGGTGCCAATGTGGGCAGGAGGCCTTGAGTATGTGGTATCATGTTGAGAGAGCTATGGAAAAGTTATAGCTCTGGAGCTATCGCCAGGACAGACTAGAGCTAAGGCTGCGTTCTGGGTGGATGGCTGCAGCAGTGTACCCAGATGTCTTTCCAAGCACCTGCTGACCCCACTGCCCAGCAGCCAGAAACAGCAGGACAGCCCCTTGATCCTGCAATGTCTCTTCAGTGCCCTCTACTGAGAAAGTTCAACATCACACACACCGTAAAGCAGAGAGGCTTAGAGGAATTTCATTCAGTTCCTTTGCCCAGCATGTGTTAAAGGGTAAATCTGGATCTGCGAGGTAATAAATTGATAACTGATTGTTAAGATTTGTTATCAATATCTGAACAATCATTCTCAAATACAGGCAACCATTCCAGAAATATCTTTAAGTAAAATTTCCCATGTGCATTATATGTTGAAATTCTATCATTCATTTAAAATGTTAACTGCATGTGTACTATTGCAAGAGGGAATAATGATGGTTGTGTAATTTATAATGTTATACACGGAACAATTATTAACTGTCAAGTATTTTTGAAAAATAGTGAATAGATTGACAGCTAATATCCCTCTTACCAGAGAGTTTGTTAGCTAGATAACTTCAGGGAAAATGTATCTCCATTTAAGAGTAAATGCCTATGGAAATTTAAATAATGAAAAGTATTAGAGCATTATCTTACATCATAGTTTAATTATACTTTTTGTAAAATATTTGGTATATTAGCTCCAAACATTAAATAAAATTAACCTTTCAGCATATATTTATCTTATAGTCATTTAATTTTATTTAGACCATACATCTTAAAAAGTTCTACTGGGGATCCTCAAAATTTTAAGGATGAAATAAAAGCAGAGTATCAATCTTTCTATCTCACAATTTAGCCAAAAAGATAACCTCCAGAAATAAATACAACATTTATTTTGAACTGTTTTCTACCAACATAATAAGGAACATAAAAAAAAAAATAAGGAAAAATTGTAAATGTTAGAGATACTGGTGAAAATTCAGAGATAATTTGGTTTGAAAATCTATTTCTCTGCTCCATTGCTGCATTTTTAGGCCTAAGGATTAATGAATTAAAGACAACTTTTCCCTAAATCATTATGAGAAATAGTAGGTATATACATTAAGAGGAACAGTTTTAAGTTGGCTTTGAGAAATGTTCAGAAAGATCTATGTTTTGTGCATTAATGGAATGTGTATCATCACTGTTTTCATAAAGTCAACAACCATATTTCTTTAATATGATTTCTTCTTATGATTTGAGCTTCAATCTCACTTTTAATTTCTTTTCAGAAGCAACACTTTCCACTTACCATTTTACAAAACCGCACAAAACTCCATGATTGAAGGAAGTAAGACTATACTTTCGATCATGCATTTGTAATTCAACAGTAAGATTTTAGCTGAATGGCATCCCACTCCAGAACTCTTGCCTGGAAAATCCCAGGGACAGAGGAGCCTGGTAGGCTGCAGTCCATGGGGTCGCTAAGAGTCGGACACGACTGAGCGACTTCACTTTCACTTTTCACTTTCATGCATTGGAGAAGGAAATGGCAACCTACTCCAGTGTTCAGGCCTGGAGAATCCCAGGGACGGCAGAGCCTGGTGGGCTGCTCTCTGTGGGGTCGCAGAGAGTCAGACACGACTGAAGCAACTTAGCAGCAGCAGCAGCAGCAGCATTTCTATCATTAACATCGAAATAGCTATCATTTTAAAGTATACACTGCAGCATTTAAAGCCAGTTTCATAAAGAAAAATGTCCCATACTCTAGGAAGGTAGAATTTTAAGAAAAAATTGTTCAGTGATAAGCCCAATCTTTAGTATTCATTCCATTCCATTCACAATGATCAAAAAGCAAAGTGAATTTTATTTTACTTCTTCAGTTCAGTTCAGTTCAGTTCAGTCGCTTAGTCGTCTCCGACTCTTAGCAACCCCATGAATTGCAGCACACCAGGCCTCCCTGTCCATCACCAACTCCCGGAGTTCACTCAAACTCATGTCTATCGAGTTGGTGATGCCATCCAGCCATTTCATCCTCTGTCGTCCCCTTCTCCTCCTGCCCCCAATCCCTCCCAGCATCAGGGTCTTTTCCAATGAGTCAACTCTTTGCATCAGGTGGCCAAAGTACTGGAGTTTCAGCTTTAGCATCATTCCTTCCAAAGAAATCCCGGGACTGATCTCCTTCAGAATGGATTGGTTGAATCTCCTTAAGGGACTTACAAGAGTCTTCTCCAACATCACAGTTCAAAAGCATCAGTTCTTCGGTGCTCAGCTACCATTTTCTAGTTTCCAAAAGAAATTCACTCACACCAATAACAAAATGGTTATATTTTTGCTGAAAATAATTAAATTCACAGTGAGTTCAAATTGAAGATAAAATTCAAGTGCACATAATTGAAAACCCAAAAGAAAAATGAGTTTTATCTCTTTTTCACACACATACAGAAAAACAGAAATCAACAATATCTAATGAGAGTACTGGCTCGGCACTAGTGAGAAGCCTAGCTCCTTTCCATCCTCCTCTCCCAGCACACATGGAACATATATTTTAACCTCAAAGTTACATGGAGCTCCAGGAAGAAAAATGACTACTAGATCTTCAGGGTAGGGTTGGGGTGAGAAGATGAAGTGAAAGGGGCAAAGAGCATCTTCCGCCTGTCTCTCCTTTAAGCAATCTCTCCTACATGTCCCACAAAATGATGTCCATTTTGATGTAGACAATGGTTTCACACCTGCTCAAAAGAACTACCAGGCTTGCAGTCTTTTATCTGGATACATTACGGCTCTGAATAAAATTAGGACACTGAAATGTAATTAGCCCATTCTCTCTCTCATCTTGTTATAATAGAAAGGGTTGTTAAATAGAAACGAATATGAAGCGTACAACAGAGATAGAACAGAAGAATCATTGTGACCAACAGAAAAAGATGAAGTAAAGTAAATATGGTCCTTGGAGACAAGCACTTCGATGCTAAAAAAAAAAAAAAATGGCTGAGGAATAAAGGTGAAGAGAGCAGGATAAAAACAAAAGGCAATCATTTATTTCTTTGCCTACTATATATCAAGAACTACACTAGGTTACAGAGTGCATAATGGCCAACAAGAGAGATCCTTGCCTTCATGAAATTTATATTCTAATGTATACTATGAGAACAATATAATCAAAATAACCTAAATAGCTGGTTGGAGGACCAGACTAGAATAAAATGCCCCCTTGATGTTTGTATTATCTAAAACAAAGCAAAATGAATTTTCAAAGTCTCACTAAACTTCAGGAAATATACAAATTTTCACTTATTTTCTATTCCCATTAATTTTAGTTCTGCTACTATTAAAATTTCTTTAACCTCAGCAACTATAAAGGGGCTGATTTTAAAACAAAATATTATAGGAAGATGAATGGATTAGAGAAAGGTATGAGAAGAAAGAAGTTTAGATCTGCCAAGGATGTGGAGGAACTGGTACTTAATACATTACTGGAGTTATGGGTGGAAATTCAACAAAATGTGGACAGAAGAACATTGCACATAGGGAAGAAGAGCATTTTTAAAAGCATTAAGGCCATTAATATTCACTTATTAATAAAATTTATGTAGATCAATCAAAAGATTACGGCATCTGGTCCCTTCACTTCATAGCAAATAGATGGGGAAACAATGGAAACAGTGACAGACTATTTTCTTGGGCTCCAGAATCACTGTAGATGGTTACTGAAGCCATGAAATTAAAAGATGCTTGCTCCTTGGAAGAAAAGCTATGACAAACCTAGCAGCATATTAAAAAGCAGAGACATTACTCTGCCGACAAAGGTCCATATGGTCAAAGCTATGATTTTTCCAGTAGTCATGTATGGATGTGAGAGTTGGAAAATAAAGCAAGCCAAGTGCTGAAGAACTGACGCTTTTGATCTGTGGTCTTGAAAACTCTTGAGAGTCCCTTGGACTGCAAGGAGATCAAACCAGTCAATATTAAAGGAAATCAACCCTGAGTATTCATTGGAAGGACTGATGCTGAAGCTGAAGCTCCAGTACTTTGGACTCCTGATGTAAAGAACTGACTCTTTAGAAAATACCCCGACACTGGGAAAGATTGAAGGCAGGAGCAGAAGACTGAAGGCAGGACGACAGAGGATGAGACAGTTGGATGGCATCACCAACAAGATGGACATGAGTTTGAGCAAGTTCAGGGAGTTGGTGATGGACAGGGAAGCCTAGCATGCTGCAGTCCATGGGGTCACGAAGAGTCGGACACGACTGAGTGACTTAACCGACTGAAGTGATCGAACATAGAAAGATTATCTCTGGAAATAATTCCAAAAGACAAAAATAAATATTGTTATTTTTCAGTGTAGAGGGTTTGGTGAGGCAACACTGTGAGACCAAAAGAACACTGAAGTACATGCAAAAATGCATAGAATTTTATGCTAGTTCTTCCACTGAATAAGTTTAGAAATAGTAGACTCATAATGTCAATCTATGCTACCTACTAGCTCATTTGAAGAATTAAAAAGTATGTTTAAACACTTTGAAAACTGTTAAATACTATGCAAATATAAAGTTAAGTCATTATGCTCAATCACCATCATTATACGTGAGCTCAGGAAATGAAGGTTAGAGGATTTTCACAAGGCACTTTACACTGGTTACTGATTCAGGAATAACTCCACAAAAATGCAGAAACAGATGCCCAATTAGACATGCAGGAAACGCTACTGAGCATTCATTTTATATTCTATAATTAAGTTGTAACAATACCTACCTGTATAGGTTTGTCAGTTTTTCTGTGTCAATTTTTGGCCAAAATTATAGGGACAGGGAAGCCTGGCATGCTGCAGTCCATGAGGTCACCACGAGTCAGACAGCGCTGAGCAACTGAACTGAACTGAAACCACAAAATAGTCCCTTCTTTTAAATCAAACTGAAAAGTCCTGTTTAGATCTTACTTAAAAATGGGGCTATGGGGCAGCTGAGTCATGTCTCCCAGGCAACAAAAACTGAGTCAAAGAAATTCCAATTCCTATCAGAGATCTCCAATACAGACTCTGTTCTCTGAATAAAGCAATGCAGATTCCTGGTTCCGCACAAGCGTTTTCCAGGTATGTTGCTAAACCAGGTGCTATTAGCTCTAGGGAACCAGACAAAAAGTTGCAATACCAATGATGATTTTTCAGTTTCTTACTTTCTGCCATAGAGCTACTCATTGGTTGGTTTTACATTCAAGTGTAAAAAGTAATGTAAACCCCTATCCTTCTCTTGATTAAAAGATGTAATCAAGTAACGTCTCTACATTTCATTGTTTTAGATTATATACTATTTGCCCTAATACGTACTTTAAGTAGATAGAAATATCTTTCTTCTGCTGTTATTCACAGTGGATTAACCATTCTCCTTTATTTCTCTTATTATGCCTCTGGTAGATTATCAACCTAAGATATCAAATTACTATCTACTAATTTTCTGCTTTTAGAATCTATCAATCAAAGATAAGGATTATGCACTCTATCTTTATTTGTAAAATTAAAATTTAATTGCATAAAATTAGGACAAACATGATATAACACCCCATAATTTGGGTAATTTTCCATATGTCAGAAATTACATTTTTGCTAAAGGACTGTCTGCTACTATTTTGGTAACAAACTTTCTGGATTCACTTTTAAATTCCTCTGCCAATTATGTATGATAATAACATTTCACTATTAAAGATTTAAATAATGATATTCATTTTGCTATAATGATATTGCACTACTAAATATAGGGAGAAAATCATTAAAGAAATTAAAACACTGAGCTACATTGCCAATAAAATTTTCACTTATCATCTCTGAACATGAATCATCTCTAAAAGAAATAAAACAACTGCAGATGGTTTAAGCATAGTTTTATATTGAATCAATATAAATATCATAGAATCTTGACTTTAGAATTTCTTCTTGCCTTATTATTCCATGATTCATGCCTATGATTATTATAAAGACAAACACTGATAAATAACATAGGAAACAATGTTTTCTAGTCCAAATAATTTGGACTTATATAATCAACTGGCAGTGATTAACAAGAACTAAACAGTGAATTAACAAATAATCTATGAATGCAATTTTGCTATTTGTTTTATGGATATAATTAACTATCTATCCTTAAAGTAAAAAATTTAATGATCATATATCCTGTCATATTGTTTATATCTATATCTAAACATAGCAGAGATTTAAGTCTTTGCTCTTTTTCTCACAAGCTATGTATGGTTTGAAAATCCCTTAACCCTTGGGCTCTCACATTTCTGATTTGTAAGCAGAGAGAGGATCAAATGATATATACAATCCTGTCTACCTCTGGGATTCTACAATTTCATGACATATAATTTAAAGATGTGCTCAAAGCTTTTATCCTGCAAGATAAAATTCACAAGAGTCATCTCTCTTTTTCTTTCACTTTGATCAAAGATGACTAAAACTGATAAAAGTAATTTGTTAAATTCTTCATGATGACAAGGCATTCCATCAATTCTGACCTAGATGTCTATCAAATGCAACTTTTGATTTAGCAGTTTGTCAGTTACATTCTTAACTACCATAAAGTGCTCATGAATGAAAATTTTCTAAGAGTGCATTCCACCCCAACCCTGCTTGTATTTTTAATCGCAATAACATATATGGGTCTTAGCAAGATTGTCCCATAACATGAATTAATTCTATAAATATTTTAAACAATGCATATAAAGGAATGGATACAGTCAACTCTTTATCAGTAGCTCACTAGAAGACTATTTTCGAAATATGAATCAAAAATTTTCTGCTCTAAGACACTTATGGTTGAACTTTACTCTGTACCACAAAAATCAACTGAGAGCTCAATGATGATATTTACAATATTAATCTTAATAAATAGCAGACAGAGATACACAAGATAGGATAATTGTACTCTTTATTTTGTCATTTCACGCCATCAGAAAATCTACTAAAACATAAGATAACATTATGATAGAGAATATGTTATTTTTCGAAACCATTAATAGCACTGCTAAACAAAAAGGGGAAATGGATAAACAGTCTTATGTGAGTTATAGCTATAAATTCTGACAAAATTTATTCTAATTTAAACTTTCTGTACTGCTTCAAAATGACAAGCATTTACAAAAATGTTTTTAATGAACTCTGCCTCAGATGCTTTTGAACATTCTGACCAAGATTAAAAAAAGCATTCTGATGGGAAAAAACAGAATCACTACAAAGTTTTTATTTGCTATGACTTACTTATTCAATGCTATGGTTTTTCCAGTGGTCAGGTATGGATGTGAGAGTTGGACTGTGAAGAAAGCTGAGTGCTGAAGAATTGATGCTTTTGAACTGTGGTGTTGGAGAACACTCTTGAGAGGCCCTTGGACTGCAAGGAGATCCAACCAGTCCATTCTAAAGGAAATCGGCCCTGGGTGTTCTTTGGAAGGATTGATGCTGAGGCTGAAACTCCAATACTTTGGCCACCTCATGTGAAGTGTTGACTCATTGGAAAAGACCCCGATGCTGGGAGGGATTGGGGGCAGGAGGAGAAGGGGAAGACAGAGCATGAGATGGCTTGATGGCATCACCGACTTGATGGACATGAGTTTGGGAGAACTCCAGGAGTTGCTGATGGACAGGGAGGCCTGGCGTGCTGCGATTGATGGGGTCGCAAAGAGTCGGACACAACTGAGAGACTGAACTAAACTGAACTGAACCTAGAGAATAAAAATATGTATCTTCTAAAGTACAGGCAGTATAATTTTACTAGGATTTAGGGTAGCTTATAATTGTGCTAAATCATATAATATTTTTCTGGTAAATTTTTTAAATTAATGAAATTATAATAGATGAAATCAAAGCTTCATATACATTTAAGAATTGTTCATCTAGAAATACAGAGTGTCCTGAACGTAAAGTACTGTGAAATAAAATTCCAGGACCTTTGTTTTATTATAATATAAAAATGTAATACATCAGAGCATCAAGTGATAAACACTCTATTTCTATGACAGGGTTTTTCCTTAAGGTGTACTATCACAACCAGTAGTTCTGAAGAAGCTGAAGTTGAACAGTTCTATGAAGACCTACAAGACCTTTTAGAACTAACACCCAAAAAAGATGTCCTTTTCATTATAGGGGACTGGAATGCAAAAGTAGGAAGTCAAGAAACACCTGGAGTAACAGGCAAATTGGGCCTTGGAGTAAGGAATGAAGCAGGGCAAAGGCTAACAGAGTTTTGCCAAGAGAACGCACTGGTCATAGCAAACACCCTCTTCCAACAACACAAGAGAAGACTCTACACATGGACATCACCAGATGGTCAACACCGAAATCAGATTGATTATATTCTTTGCAGCCAAAGATGGAGAAGCTCTATACAGTCAGCAAAAACAAGACCGGGAGCTAAGTGTGGCTCAGATCATGAACTCCTTATTACCAAATTCAGACTTAAATTGAAGAAAGTAGGGAAAACCACTAGACCATTCAGGTATGACCTAAATCAAATCCCATACAGTGGAAGTGAGGAATAGATAAGGGACTAGATCTGATAGAGTTCCTGATGAATTATGGACAGAGGTTCTTGACATTGTACAGGAGACAGGGTTCAAGAACATCTCCATGGAAAAGAAATGCAAAAAAGCAAAATGGTTTTTGGAGAGGCCTTACAAATAGCTGTGAAAAGAAGAGAAGTGAAACGCCAAGGAGAAAAGGAAAGATATAAGCATCTGAATGCAGAGTTCCAAAGAACAGCAAGAAGAGATAAGAAAGCCTTCCTCAACGATAAATGTAAAAAATAGAGGAAAACAATGCAATATGAAAGACTAGAGATCTCTTCAAGAAAATTAGAGATATCAAGGGAACATTTCATGCAAAGGTGGGCTCGGTAAAGGACAGAAATGGTATGGACCTAACAGAAGCAGAAGATATTATGAAGAGGTGGCAAGAATACACAGAATAACTGTACAAAAAAGAGCTTCATGACCCAGATAATCACGATGGTGTGATCACTCACCTAGAGCCAGACATCCTGGAATGTGAAGTCAAGTGGGCCTTAGAAAGCATCACTACAAACAAAGCTAGTGGAGGTGATGGAATTCCAGTTAAGCTATTTCAAATCCTGAAAGATGATGCTGTGAAAGTGCTGCACTCAATATGCCAGCAAATTTGGAAAACTCAGAAGTGGCCACAGGACTGGAAAAGGTCAGTTTGCATTCCACTCCCAAAGAAAGGCAATGCCAAAGAATGCTCAAACTACCGCACAATTGCACTCATCTCACATGCTAGTAAAGTAATGCTCAAAATTCTCCAATCCAGGCTTCAGCGGTACGTCAACCGTGACCTTCCAGATATTCAAGCTGGTTTTAGAAAAGGCAGAGGAACCAGAGATCAAATTCCCAACATCTGCTGGATCATCAAAAAAGCAAGAGTTCCAGAAAAAACATCTATTTCTGCTTTATTGACTATGCCAAAGCCTTTGACTGTGTGGATCACAATAAACTGCGGAAAATTCTGAAAGAGATGGGAATACCAGACCACCTGACCTGCCTCTTGAGAAACCTATATGCAGGTCAGGAAGCAACAGTTAGAACTGGACATGGAACAACAGACTGGTTCCAAATAGGAAAAGGAGTACATCAAGGCTGCATATTGTCACCCTGCTTATTTAACTTCTATGCAGAGTATATCATGAGAAACACTGGCTGGAAGAAGCACAAGCTGGAATCAAGATTGCCTGAGAAGTCAATGTATAAGTTTTTCTAAACCATTTTTCATTTCAAGTTATACTATAATTTGTAATGAATATAATTTTATATAGACATGTTCATACAAATGAAGAAGTTGATGACTACAGAGAAAGGATTTTTTTTTAAAGTTTGTGTTCAGATGTTATGGAGGTTACTACAGTAAGATAAATGTGAAGGGAAAAAAAAGTAGAAAAGTTAGAGCAAAATAAGTGTATCAGGGTTAAACATACACATACACAAGCAACCACAAAAATCTTTTTCCCCATCTGGCTCCAGATTTCTCTTAGGAAGAGAATTTCTGATTAGAAAAATATCTTGATTCACTGCCTAGAGTTGGGAAGAGAAAATTCAACAGGCATAATCATTATATAAACACAGTAAGACAAACACTGCAAATTTCAAGTTGATTATATTTTGTTAAGAAATTTTGTATCTGTCCATGAGGAAACTGATGTTTTTAATTTTCTTATAATGGGGATATATCTGCATTCCTTTCTTATCCAAAATATGCTAGATATCATTAAAAAATAAATAATTTCCCATCTTTTCCATTTTCTAGAAAAGTTTCTATTTTTTGTTCCCTAAATGTTTATGCCTGGTATTGGGGTCAGAAGGTTTTTCTTTAAGAATTCAAATTTTTAGTAGATACGAACTGAACTAATCAGATTTTGTTTCTTTTTGAGACAGCATATTAATTTATTTCTTTCAATAAATTTGTCTATTGTATCTAAGTTGTTGACTTCTTTGGCATGAAGTTTGTCACAATAATTATATTATTATACTTTTAATGTGTGGAAAATAAAGATGTTGGCTTTTAAATAACTTATGTTGCATATAAGAATTTTTTTTGTTAATTGGAATATAAAAATTGTTATTGCTGGTATATAAAAATATTGTTCAGTTTTGTTGCAAACATCTCTTATATATTTCATTGTGAGTTGTCTCTCTAATTTGATGAATCTACCTAGAAGTTCATCAACCTTACTAACTTTAAAAAATAACTAGCTATATGTTTCCTTATTCATTGCTTTTTGTTCCATTGAATTTAAATCTTTTTTCTAATGTAAACATTAAAAATAGCTGATTAAAGTAGATATTTAGGGAAAAAAATATAGGGAAAATATCACCAACTTTGTAACCAAGATGGATCTTGGGAAACCATAAACAAAAATGAAAAGCCAACATACAGAATGGGAAGAAAATATTGGCAAATGATACAACTGACATGCTTAATTTCCAAAATATAGAAACAGCTCAACACCAAAAAATCAAACAACTCAATCAAAAAATGGGCAGAAGACCTAAATAGACATTTCTCCAAAGAAAACATACAGATGGCCAACAGGAAAAAGAAAAGATGCTCAACATCACTAATTACCAAAGAAAGGCAAATCAAAACTACGAGGTAGTACCTCATACCAGTCAGAATGGCCATCATCAAAAAGTCTACCAAAAAAAAAAAAAAAATGCTGGGTGTGGAGGAAAAGAAACCTTTCAACACTGTTGCTGGGAACGTAATTTGGTATAGCCATTATGGAGAAAAGTATGGAGCTTCCTTAAAAAGCTAAAACTAGAGCTACCATATGATCAGGAAAATAACTCCTGAACATATATCCAAAGAAAGCTCTAATTTGAAAAGATACATGCATCTCAATGTTCATAGCAACAATATTTACAATAGCCAAGACACGGAAGCAACCTACACGTCTGCTGACAGATGAATGGATAAAGGTTATGTGGCACATATACAACGGAATATTACTTGGCCATAAAAAATAAAATAATGCTATTTACAGCAACATGGATGGACCCAGAGATTATAAGTAAAGTAAGTCAGAGAAAGACAAAACTCATAGAATATTGCTTATATGTAGAATCTAAAAAAAAATAAATTATACAAAGGAACTCTTGTAAAACTGAAATACACTCACAGACATAGGAAACAAACTTTTGGTTACCAAGGGGATAAGGGATGGGAGGGATAAAATGGGAGCTTGGAATTAACATACACACACTAGTATATGTAAAATAGATAACCAACAAGGACCTGCTATATAGCACAGGAACGTATACTCAATACCTTATGATAACCTATACTGAAAAATAATACATATATAAGTGTATGTGTAAGACTGAATAGACTGCTGTATACCTGAAACTAACACAACATAGTCAATCAACTATACTTCAATGAAAATAAATTAAAAAATAAAAAGCTGAAAAAAAATAAAATGCGTCACATCTAAAAGTAAAACACTCCTATATCATTTATCTTAATTCTGATCCTAATTAAAATGTAATGAAAAATATACAGCTCATACATCATTCAAAATATACAGTTGTTTCATCAACTAAAACAAAAATTTCTGAAGTTGAACAACAAAAAGTTATTTCAAGACCACTTGGTTTCCATTAACTAGGGAAAATCATTTTACAGTTGTTATGCTCTTTTATTTAATCCACATTCCATCACTAAATCTGTCAGTGCTGAAATATTAGCACCATAGTCACTATATTCAAATTTTATTAACTTTAAAATTCTCACACTATGGATAATTATTTGAAAACTAATGTATAAAACCAAAACTAAGTCTCACAATTTTCTGGTTAATAGAAAATTTTACAGATTTTAAAGGATTTTTAACAGTCATAATTCCTTAATAGGTTTTTCCTTTAGGCCTCTACTAATAAAGATTAATGCATAAAATATTACCCAATCTAGGACTACCTGTAAAAACAGTCTAAGCCTCTGCCCACTACACTAAGACAGTGGAACTGTAGGACAGCAGGTTATTTTTTCTAACTCCTTCTTTCCAAATTTTCCTTCTTCTTAGTCTCTCTTACCTCTATATATGTAAAAAACAAACATCATCAAAGAAATGATTGCCCATTTGACTTCTATCACTCCTATAGAGTATAAGCCCCATGTAGACAGGATTCTTCTCTACTTTTGCTCATCATTAGAGTCCAGCATCTAACAAGGCACATCAGGAATAAACTGTGCAATGCATTTGTGGGATTAAATAAATGAACTAATTGATTAGGTAACGAAAATTAATGAGTCTCCTTCTCTCTCTCTCTCCTCCCCCCAATAAAAGCAGTTATGGGGAAGGAAAGTAAAATTTCTCCTTAAATTCTCTTTTCTCATGGAAAACTGAAAATTCTCTCCAAAAATAAATAAATAAAAACAGAAACAAGCTATTCTGCAGACTTTGACAAAATAGTTTACATTAATACAAGATTCTTAAGATGCAAACCAAAGAATGAAGAGATCCACTTTTGTTTTTTATGTCTAACTCCTACAATTTTCTAGCTAGGTATGTTAAATATTCCATAGAAATGTGTTTGGAACAGATAATTGCAGAAATATACAAAGACTGATTACTGGAGGACCTCAAAAATGCAGCTCTCACTTGGATGCAGGGTGATTTTAAATAGCTTTTAGATTAAATAAATTTTTCCTTCTGAAACTCCTGAGATACAGTGGGAGTAACTGGATTATAGAGGATTTTTTCAACCTAAACTTTGGAGAATATGACTGCAATTTTTATTTCTACAACACAGAAATTAAACTAACCAAGTAAACCAAGACATTATGGAATTGAAACTCTTCATCGGTGTTTCTAAGTTTGCTTTTTGTTTGAACATATACTTCCTAAATACATTCAATACTGCTGTGTTCCTCACTGCTTGACCCTATTATGTTTCACTTGGATACAAATATCACTAACTCATCCACAGTATGACATATTTTTTCTGGATTTCAAAAACTTGAAATTTGATCATTTATACTGTGTTTCCAGAATTAAGCCTGGTCTCCCTTGTGACTCAATTGTTTGTACCTGAAAAAAGTTTAATGAAAGCAAAAGGAAGATCTACTGTGTTCAAGGAATGGAATTTTCATCTATGTAAACGAGCTGAACTTCAAAGGAATGTAGCTGCTGATCTGGAGCTTAACAACACCAGACTTTTACAATGAGCTAGATTTCCTAAGCACCTAGATTTTCCCAGGTCCACTGCTTCAGAAATTGTATTACCAATTTTTTCTTTTGCTTCTCTTAAATACAATAAATAAAAATTACATATATTTAAGGTCTACAACAGAATCTAAAAATTAAAACAAGTGAATACCATTCAATGGCATTGAAACATGTAAAATATCATGTATGAAACGAGATGCCAGTCCAGGTTCAATGCACGATACTGGATGCTTGGGGCTGGTGCACTGGGATGACCCAGAGGGATGGTGTGGGGAGGGAGGAGAGAGGGGGGTTCAGGATGGGGAACACATGTATACCCGTGGTGGATTCATTTTGATGTTTGGCAGAACTAATACAATTATGTAAAGTTTGAGAATAGAATAAAATTAATTTAAAAAAAATAAATAAATAAAAAATAAAACAAGTGAATATTACAGAAAAGAGGCAGATGACTTCCAGATACAGAGAACAAACTAGTGGTTACCAGTAGGGAGAAGAAATAGGGAAGGGGCAAGATAGGAGACGGGGTTTAAGACCTATAGACTGCTATGTATAAAATCAATAAGCTACAGGGACAAGATATATAGCCAATATTTTATAATAACAATAAGTGGAGAATAAACTTTAAAAATTCAGAAACTTTTATAACATAGTAAATCCACTATACCACAATAAAAGAAAGAAAAGTAAAAGACAATCTGATTAAAAAAAAAAAATGTTCACAAGCACCTGAAGTTTAGGGAGAGGTGTCTTGGAGAGAATGAGGCTGAGGTATAGGAAGGCATTATTCTGTCTACAAAACCTATTTATAAAATTTAGTTTATAAAATTTAGATGTATAAAATTAGTTACTGAGCATACATAATACTCAAAACAAAGCAGTTACTCAAATTCTTCCAAACTTTGCATACTCTGTAAGCAATTCCGAAGTAGAGTTTATGCTCCTACTTTTTAAAAAAAATGCAAAGCACATCTTTGCACATTTGTTTTCATTATTTCTTACTAACATAAGTTCACTTCAATTTGTATTTGATAAAACCTCTGGTTGAGGTACGAGAACTGTTCTGAAAAGGTGCACCGAGATGGAAAATTCTCTTTCTGAACTTATTCCTACACTATAAAAACCTCACAGTATAGTTCCAACAGATAGGAATTGTTACAATCAATGAAAGCATGTACCTTGCAATGAATAGAATCTTCACAAAATAACTTAACTGGAAAACACAGTTCAGGAGGCCATGCTGAACAATGAATTTTATTTATACAGACATAAAATGGCTAACAGTACAACTATTATTTCTACTTCAGATATTATGATTTTATGTAACACCATTTTTCTACCTAGTGCTGAATGCAATTTTAAAATTGTCAAAGTCAAAATTACTTTAGAATACAAATCATCTCTATGAAATAGTTTATAGCACACTGAAGCCTTAAGTAAACAGTTTTAATTACTTTACAAATACAGTAATATTGATTATTATATTCAATTAAGAACAATTGGGCATTCAAAACCTTTACTGTTAAGACATAAGTAGAACAATTGTGAAATCATGAAGATAATAAACATATAAAAATTTTTTTCAAGGTGACCTCAATATACAGGAGTCTGTTTTTCCTCACAAATATACATATTATGATTTACTTCATAAATAAAGTTGTGTGAGGAGGCCTTACAAAAAGCTGAGAAGAGAAGTGGAAGTCAAAAGAGAAAAGGAAGATATACCCATCTGAATGCAGAGCTCTAAACAATAGAAAGGAGAGATAAGAAAGCCTTCCTCAGTGAACAATGCAAAGCAAATAGAGGAAAACAACAGAAGAGAAAAGACTAGAGATCTCTTTAAGAAAATTACAGATCCCAAGGGAACATTTCATGCAAAGATAATCATAATAAAGAACAGAAAAGGTACAGACCTAACAGAAGCAGAAGATATTAAGAAGAGGTGACAAGAATACACAGAAGAACTGTACAAAAAAGATTTTAATGACCCAGATAACTACAACGGGGTGATCACCTCACCTAGAGCAGACAGCCTGGAGTGTGAAGTCAAATGGGAAGCATCACTTAGGAAACATCACTACAAACAAAGCTAGTGGAGGTGATGGAATTCCAGCTCAGTTATCTCTAATCCTAAAAGATGATGCTGTTAAAGTGATGCACTCAATATGCCAGCAAATTTGGAAAACTCAGCAGTGGCCACAGGACTGGAAAAGGTCAGTTTTCATTCCAATCCCAAAGAAAGGCAATGCCAAATAATGTTCAAACTACTGCACAATTTCACTCATTTCACATGCTAGCAAGGTCATGCTCAAAATCCTTGAAGTGAGGCTTCAACAGTACATGAACTGAGAACTTCCAGATGTACAAGCTGAATTTAGAAAAGGCAGAGGAACCAGAGATCAAATTCCCAACATTCACTGGATCATAGAAAAAGCAAGAGAAAGCCATAATAACATTTATTTC
Organism: Bos javanicus; assembly: GCF_032452875.1. Taxonomy (NCBI): domain Eukaryota; kingdom Metazoa; phylum Chordata; class Mammalia; order Artiodactyla; family Bovidae; genus Bos; species Bos javanicus. Next base: position 26,991,073 of record NC_083873.1, on the reverse strand, counting down.
TGCTTCATTGACTACATTAAAGCCTCTGCCTGTGTGGATCACAACAAATTGTGGGAAATTCTTCAAGAGATGGGACTACCAGATCACCTTACCTGTCTCCCGTGAAACCTGGATACAGGTCAAGAAGCAATAGAACCAGACATGGAACAACAGACTGGTTCCAAATTGGGAAAGGAGTACATCAAGATTTATATTGTCACCCTGCTTATTTAACTTACATGCAGAGTACATCATGAGAAATGCCAGGCTGGATGAAGCACAAGCTGGAATCAAGTCTGCCAGGAGAAATATCAATAACCTCAGATATGCAGATGACACCACCCTTATGGCAGAAAGCAAAGAAACTAAAGAACCTCTTGATGAAAGTGAAAGAGGAGAATCAAAAAGCTGGCTTAAAACTCAACATTCACAAAACTAGGATCATGACATCCAGTTGCATCACTTCATGGGATATTTGAGGAAACAGTGGAAACAGTGACAGAGTTTATTTTCTTGGGCTCCAAAATCATTGTGGATGGTGACTTCAGACATGAAATTAAAAGACACTGATGTATAGAACAGTCTTATGGACTCTGTGGGAGAGGGAGAGGGTGGGAAGATTTGGGAGAATGACATTGAAACATGTAAAATATCATGTAAGAAACGAGTTGCCAGTCCAGGTTCGATACACGATACTGGATGCTTGGGGCTAGTGCACTGGAACGACCCAGAGGGATGGTGTGGGGAGGGAGGAGGGAGGAGGGTTCAGGATGGGGAACACATGTATACCTGTGGCGGATTCATTTTGATATTTGGCAAAACTAATACAATTATGTAAAGTTTAAAAATAAAATAAAATTAAATAAATAAATAAATAATAAAAAAAAATAAAAGTAATTGACCTGAAAAAAAAAAAAAAGATGCCTTCTCCTTGGAAGAAAAGTTATGACCAATCTTGACAGCGTATTAAAAAGCAGAGATATTACTTTGCCGACAAAGGTCTGTATGGTCAAAGCTATGTTTTTTTCAGTAGTCATGTATGGACGTGAGAGTTGGACCATAAAGAAGGCAGAGTGCCAAAGAATTGATGCTTTTGGAGTGTGGTGTTGGAGAAGACTCTTGAGAGTCCCCTGGACTGCAAGGAGGTCAAACCAATCAATCCTAAAGGAAATCAAACCTGAATATTCATTGGAAGACTGATGCTGAAGCTGAAACTCCAATACTTTGACTACCTAAAAAAGAGCTGACTCATTGGAAAAGACCCTGATGCTGGGAAAGACTGAAGGCAGGAGGAGAAGGGAATGACAGAGGATGAGATGGTTGGATAGCATCACTCACCCGATGGACATGAGTTTGCACAAGCTCTGGGAGGAGTTTAAGCAAGCTCCAGAAGATGGTTACAGACAGGGAAGGCTAGCGTGCTGCAGTACACTGGGTCACAAAGAATAGACATGACTGAGTGAGTGAACAAATAAATAATTGAGTGAACTGCAGTTTTTGAAATAAATATACCTGTATACCAAACATACAACTTTGTTTACCAATACTAACCTTGTATTCATATTGCATATCATATTTCTAGAGAGATTACTGAAATATATATACATATCATAAAATTTGACTAGTCCAGATACTAGTCATTATAGCAATATAATGGATACTAGTCCATTATAGCAATAATGAACACCTTGAAATACTATCATAGTATTTCAACTCTAAAACTGACAGTTACTAAAGCTGGAAATATCTCCTAAAGAATAGTAACAATGAATTTAGTAACTGTCAGGACTAAGGTGCAAAGTCAAGAAATGAAAAACATATATGTCACTTTTTGTTAATGGGCATGAAAAATTCCTAAGGAACTGAAAATAGATACAACTGAAGAAAACCTCAGGCTAGAGGAGAAGCACTGAAGGCGCAAGAGGCATGCAGAATTCAACTCAGGAAGAACTGGCAACGTTGTTGTTTGAGCTAGGATATTTCTTTCTTGAAGAAACCACCTAAGTCTGTGCCCTGTGCTGGGTCAGATGTGGGCGTGGGGAGGTGACAAGAACAGAAAGCAAAAGTCAACAACCTTGGACAATGACACAAGAGAGTGTCTCAGATGTCTAGTGAAACACTGTTTGTGAAGACTCAAAGCCCAAGTGTCCCATTTATTGGCACATATTAACAACCTTTCCTTCCTACTGGAGAGCATGTTCAAAGAGTAGTTCAGAGCCCTAACAGCAGCAGCCCCTCCCCTGGCCCAGGAGGGCTGTTTCAGCACAGACTCTCCAGAGTCTAACAATTGTGTGACCATGGGTCCTAGTATTCCCAGCACTTTGATCTGGATCTATAGTTCTGATGTCCCATCCAATTTAGTATTTATTTTGAAAACAGCAGCCAAGGTTGAAAGATAGATCATTTGATCTATTTAGCAAGAAATCTCAATTACAAAACTGAACACAAAATCAAGTACTGACAAACATTTGAGGAAAGACAATTAAAAGGACATCTTAAAAAACCAACTCATAACCAAATAAGCAAAAGCATCATTCAGAATCATAGTTTAAAATCAGAATATGTAATGTCCTAAGACAGATAAGCTAACACCTACAAAATCCTGTAAAATGTAGGATCAAATGAAAACACAAATTTATGAAAAATAAAAATAGAGATAGAACTAACTTCTCAGACTGTAAATCAAAAACATAAATACGTAGTTTGAATAGGAGAAAGAAAGTTTTTGCATGACTAGGCTGGAAAAGAGCCAAATTATGCTCCAAGATCTTACAACAGAATCATAAAAAGAGTTAGAAGATACTAAAAGAATAAGTAATTTAGAAGCTAGAAGATCCAACATTAGTTAGTAAAAAACAAAAGAAGCTGCATGCATGCTAAAGTCTCTTCAGTCGTGTTGGACTCTTTGTGACCCTATGGACTGTAGCCCACCAGGCTCTTTATGTCCAGGGATTCTCCAGGCAAGGATACTGGAGTGGGTTCCCATACCCTCCTCCAGGGGATCTTCTCAACCCAGGGATAAAACCCACATCTCTCATGTCTCCTGCACTGGCAGGCAGGTTCTTTACCACTAGTGCCACCTGCAAGAAGCTGTTGGAGAGGGCAATATAAGAAGATATAATTGCTGGGAATTTCTGAGAATGAAAGAAAGGCATATGAACTCAAACTGAAGGGCTCAGCTAGATCCAAACAGAACAAATAAATAAAACCATCATATCTATCCAAATCAGTGAAAATTAAGGACAAAGAAAAATCCTGAATGATTACAACAAAAGGAAAAAATTACATACAGAGGAATGCTGAATACTGGCATGAGAAGACCAGTAAGCAATGTGAAAGATAAAGAGATTTTAAAAGCAGGTACAGAAGACAGATTACTTATAAAAAGATGACAATTAATCTGAAGACCAAATTATCAGCAATGGCAATGGAAGTCTGAAGCTAAGACTTTAGAGTGCTAAGAGAAATTAAATACCAAATAAAATGATACAGCCAGCAAAACTATAATGACACTGTAAGGATGGAATTAAGATTTGGCACGCATTTCACAGGTGAGCAAGGTACTGCCCCAAATCCTTCAAGTCAGGCTTCAACAGTATGTGAACTGAGAACTTTCAGATGGACAAGTTGGATTTAGAAAAGGCAGAGGAACAAGATAGCAAATTGTCAACATCTGTTGGATCACAGAAAAACCAAGATAATTCCAGAAAAACATCGACTTCTGCTTCACTGCCTATGCCAAAGCCTTTGACTGTGTTCAGTTCAGTTGCTCAGTCATGTCCGACTCTTTGGGACCCCATAAATCGCAGCACACCAGGCCTCCCTGTCCATCACTATCTCCCGGAGTTCACTCAAACTCATGTCCATAGAGTCGGTGATGCCATCCAGCCATTTCATCCTCTGTAGTCCCCTTTTCCTCCTGCCCCCAATCCCTCCCAGCATCAGAGTCTTTTCCAATGAGTCAACTCTTCATGTGAGGTGGCCAAAGAACTTGAGTTTCAGCCTTAGCATCATTCCTTCCAAAGAACACCCAGGGCTGATCTCCTTTAGAATGGACTGGTTGGATCTCCTTGCAGTCCAAGGGACTCTCAAGAGTCTTCTCCAACACCACAGTTCAAAAGTATCAATTCTTCGGTGCTCAGCTTTCTTCACAGTCCAACTCTCACATCCATACATGACCACTGGAAAAACCAAAGCCTTGACTAGATGGACCTTTGTTGGCAAAGTAATGTCTCTGCTTTTCAATATGCTATCTAGGTTGGTCATAGCTTTCCTTCCAAGGAGTAAGCGTCTTTTAATTTCATGGCTGCAGTCACCATCTGCAGTGATTTTGAAGCCCAGAAAAATAAAGTCTGACACTGTTTCCACTGTTTCCCCATCTATTTGCCATGAAGTGATGGGACCAGATGCCATGATCTTAGTTTTCTGAATGTTGAGCTTTAAGCCAACTTTTTTATTCTCCTCTTTCACTTTCATCAAGGGGATTACAATAAACTGTGGAACATTCTTCAAGACATGGGAATACCAGACCACCTCACCTGCATCCTGAGAAACCTATGTGAGGTCAAGAAGCGACAGTTAGAACCATGTATGGAACAACTGAGTGGTTCAGAATTGAGAAAAGGGTATGACAAGGCTGTTTATTGTCACCCTGTTTATTTAACTTATACAAAGAGCACATCATGAGAAATGTTAGCCTGGATGAATCACAAACTAGAATCAAGACTGCTGGGAGAAATATCAACCACCTCAGACATGTAGATGATAGCACTCTAATGGCAGAAAGCAAAGAGGAACTAAAGAGCCTCTTGATGAAGGTGAAAGAGGAGAGTGAAAAGGCTGGCTTAAACCTCAACATTCAAAAAACTAAGTAATGGTATCTAGTCCCACCACTTCAAGGCAAATAGATGGGGAAAAACTGGAAACAGTGGCAGATTTTATTTTCTTGGACTCCAAAATCATTGTGGATGGTGACTTCAGCCCTGAAATTAAAAGATGCTCACTCCATGGAAGAAAAGCTATGACCAACCTAGACAGCGTATTAAAAAGCAAAGACATCACTTTGCCAACAAACGTCTGTATAGTCAAAGCTATGCATTTTCCAGTAGTCATGCATGGATGTGAGAGTTGAACCATAAAGAAAGCTGAGAGCTGAAGAACCGATGCTTTCAAATTGTGGTGCTGGAGAAGACTCTTAAGAGGCCCTTGTACAGACCAGTCTTTTGGACTCTGTGGGAGAGGGAGAGGGTGGGATGATTTGGGAGAAGGGCATTGAAATATGTATAATATCATATATGAAACTAGTCACCAGTCCAGGTTCGATGCACGATACTGGATGCTTGGGGCTGGTGCACTGGGATGACCCAGAGGGATGGTATGGGGAGGGAGGAGGGAGGAGGATTCAGGATGGGGAACACGTGTATACCTGTGGCAGATTCATTTTGATATATGGCAAAACCAATACAATATTGTAAAGTTAAAAAATAAAATAAAAATTTTAAAAAAGAGGAAAAAACAGTAAGGAAGGCAAACAAAGGAATAAATGTACAAAAAAATAATAGGTTTTTAAAAATTAAAAAAAGAAAAAAATAACAGAAGAAGAAAGAAAAAAGGGGGGAAAAGGAAAACTTCACATAACTGCAAAAGCCCAATGTAGAGGCAGAGGTTTATAACAACAATGAAAAGTGTGACTGAATATACACATATACCCATAAGCAAAATCAAAACAGTCCAACAACAACAATAACAAAAAAAGAGGCCCTTGGACAACAAGGAGATCCAACAAGCCCATCCTAAAGAAAATCAGTCCTGAATATTCAGTGGAAGGACTGAAGGTGAAGCTGAAGCTGGCCAATACTTTGGCCACCTGATCTGAAGAGCAGAGTCATTGGAAAAGAACCTGATGCTGGGATTTATTGTGGGTGGGAGTAGAAGGAAATGACAGAAGATGAGATGGTTAGATGGCATCATCAACTCAATGGACATCAGCATGAGCAAACTCTGGGAGATAGTGAAGGACAGGGAAGTCTGGCGTGCTGCATTCCATGAGGTCACAAAGAATGGGACATGACTTAGTAACTGAACAACAACGACAAAGATTTTTTATATATTTTTTAAAGTTAATTTGTTCCAAATTAAGCTAACAATCTTTCCCAAATCATCATCTCTTCTATTTGTTTTCATCTCAGTGCTAGTGCTAGTTGTGCTACTTGTGCTAAGTCGCTTTCAGTCGTGTCAGACTCTTTGCAACCCCATGGACTATAGCCCACCAGGACGATAGGCTCCTCTGTCCATGGGATTCTCCAGGCAAGAGCACTGGAGTGGGTTGCCATTTCCTTCTCCAGGGGATCTTCCTGACCCAGGGATCAAACCTGCGTCTCCTATGTCTCCTGCACTGGCTTGGGTTCTTTACCGCTAGCACCACCTGGGGAAAGCTTTCATCTCGGTAATGGCAAATCTTCTGACAGTTGTTTGGACCTAAATCTCTTAAGTCATCCTTGGCTTCTCCCTTGTCTCACATCCTACATCAGGATGCCACAGTCCATCAGCTAGCTTTACCTTCAAAAAATGCCTTGACCTCTTGCCACCATCATTGTCAATACTCTGCACCAAGCTACCATTTTCTCTCACTGATATCACAATAACCTATTGATTCTACATCTGCTGTTCCCCAGTCTATAATGTACAAAGTGAACCTGCTAAAACAAATCATATCAACTACCATTTCAGAACCCTCTAAGAACCTTCCATCTCACTGTGAAGCATGACCTACAGAGAAAAGTGTCATCAAGATGTACACTACATCTCTGGGCACATATACTAATCTGCAAATCATTCTTTCTCTTAGAGCCTTACTTGTTTCTCTCATGTACCTTGAACTTGCTAGTCTCTCTTGCAAAATCTGTTCCCTGTGTCTGCAGTGTTTTTTCATTATATACCTTCATATTCTCTTAGTTCTTTTGGTCTGATCAAAAGTTCCTTGACCCTCCTATCTAAAATTTCATATCACATTTTTCTGCTTTATTATACTGCTACACAATGTAACATACTACATACAACATGTTTTATGTTTTATCTTCCTTATTGCCTGTCTCCCTTCCTAGAATCTTAGTTCCATGAGAGCAGAGATTTTTGCATATATTACTTTATGCCCAGCACACAATATGAACTAGTTTGAATGAATAAATGAAAGTATTTACCACTAAAGTGCTCTTATCACAGCATTTATCACTAAAGGGGTTTCTAAATGATTCACTTGAAGAAGAAGAAAAGTGATGGTAGAAGGAATGTCTGAAATGTAAAAAAAAAAAACTAAAGAAAATAATAATTAATGGTGAATCTAAACAGCAATTTATTGCATAAGATAATATGTAAGGTTAAACAAAAGTAAAGAAAGCTAAAGCATTGTTTGGGAGAGCAAAGATCTTGATGAAATATAAATTTTATTAAGTAAATGTGTGTGTAGCAACACCAAAGGTATTTTATAAAAATGTAAGAATAGCTTGCACACCAGTAAAGCAAACAGATGAAGTAGGCTCAGGGGTAGAAGACAGTGTGAAGGCCCTGAATCATTTCCCAAAAAAAGAAAAAAAACAAAGAAATACAGAAAATTGAAAACAACAGAAAATACAGATTTTGCAATCCGGTTATAAACATAAAATCCACCTAGTTCCTGAATATGTTAGCAACAAAAGGCAACAAATAAAAGCATATGGTCAGAAAACAGTTGAAAGTAGAAGAATGAAGAATGATATACCAGATAAATTCTAACCAAAAAAAAAAAAATGGCTGCTATACCTGAAACACACAAGTTAAGAGGGTCATTATAGCATGATAAATGGTTCAGTTTAACCGACAGCTATAATTGGTAGACACATAACAGTATTGATTCAAAAATTATTACATAAAAATTGAACAGACCATGAGGAGTAATTATAAAATATATCACTACAGTGGGAATTTTTGACACACTACTCAAAGTAATTAATACATTAAGCAAGATAAAAAAGACATGAAAATTTCATTAATAAGCTAATTAATCTAGCTGATATTGGTAGAGCATTACATACAACTACTGGCAAATACATATTTTTAAGTGTTAATGGAATATTTATAAAAACAGTAAGTATTCAGCTTTAAATCAAACCTCAAGAGATTTCCAAAAATGAGCAACAGATAGATCAAATTTCTAGACTACAAAATTTAAAACTCAATCACCAAAAAACTGTACAAATTTTAATAAGGCTATAAACATTTATGAAACTTAAACAGAATTTTTAAAAACTTATAGGTCTAAGAAGATATTATAAGGTAAATTAGGATATATTTAAAACTGAATGATACTGAAAACACTATAAGCAGAGAGAAGTAGCATAATAGCTTAAACTACTGTCTAAGCCACTGAGATTTCAAAATTGTTTACAGATAGAGCAATAGCTGATTAAAGTCTGTTAACAAAGACTAATAAGAACAAGTTCAAGAATATTACAGGGTAAGTGAAGTGAATGTCTCTCACTCATGTCTGATCCTTTGCAACCCCATGGACTATAGATTTCCAGGCTCCTCTGTCCATGAAATTCTCCAGGCAAGAATACTGGAGTGGGTATCCATTCCCTTCTCCAGGGGATCTTCCCAACCCAAGGATCAAATCTAGATCTTCTCCATTACAGGCGGATTCTTTACCAGCTGAGCTACTAGGGAAGCCCATTACAGGGTAATCTCATCCATAAATATATGTGCAGCATCCACTTAAATAATATCATAGATAAAGAGTAGGACACGACTGAGTGACTGAACTGAACTGAACTGTAAAGAGCAGTGGCAGCACCAAGTCCAGGACACTAGACAGTCAGAGAACTCTTGATGCCAAGGGGTATTAGTGAGAACTCCCATGAATGCCTCCATCCAAATCCAAGATCTGGCACCACCCATCTGCCTGCAGCACCCAGTGCTGGATGCCTCACGCAAGCACAAGTGACACAGGGACACAAATGCAATCAGCAGCAGACAGGCTGCACAGACACCACAAAACACACCATCTCACATGACCCTATCCATCAGAGGAAAAGAACTCACCTCCTCCCACCAGAATGCAAGCCGAAGTCGCTCCCAACACAAAGCCTATACAACACACCAGCGCAGAGACCAAAAGCAAGAAGTACAACCCTACATCCTGGGGAAAGGAGATCTCAAACCCAGCGAGTTAGACAAAATGAGAGACAGGGAAATACCATGCAGGTGAAGGAACAAGGCAAAAATCCAAAAAACCAAGTAAACAAAGAGAAAATAGACAAACTATCTGAAAAAGAATTCAGAGCAATGTAGTAAAGATGATGCAAAATCTCAAAAACAGAATGAAGAAAATACAAGAAACTTTTAACACATTTTACAAAGACCTAGAAGAAATAAAGAATAAACAATGACAACACAATTACTGAAATTAAAAATACTCTAGAAGGAATCAATAGGAGAATAATTGAGGCAGAACAGACAAGTGACCTGGAAGATAGAATGGTGGAAATAACTGCTGAAGAGCAGTATAAAGAAAAAAGAATGAGAAGAAATTAAGATAGTCTCAGAGATCTCTAGGATAATAATTGTGAAAAGCAAAACAATAAAACTTCTATAAAAATTATTTAAGAACTATGATAAGGAATGAATTCTTAAATAGGATGCTAAAAGCAGTAACTGTAGGGAAAATAATAAATTTGATATCAAAATGAAAAAGTTAGATCCATCAATACAAATCATTAAGAACGTGAAAGTGTAATCATAGATTTATTTACATTATGTATAACTATAAAATATATCTAATATACCAAACACTACTAAAACTCAATAATTAAAAGATAAATATACAAGTTATATTAAAAGGCAGTTTACAACAGAGTATCTAAATAGTCAAAAAATATATGCAAAGGTATTAAACTTCACTGGTGGTGGTGTTCAGTCACTAAGTCATAGCTGATTCTTTGTGAACACTTGAACTGTAGCCCACCATGCTCCTCTGTCCATGGGATTTTCCAGGCAAGAATACTGGAGTGGATTGCTGTTTCCTTCTCCAGATTAAGCTTCATTAGCCATCAGGAAAATGTGTATTAAAGACTCGATGTAATACTCCTAAAGACTAATGGCTAAAATGAGAAAAAAAAAATGATGCTATGGTTTTTCCAGTAGTCATGTATGGATGTGAGAGTTGGACCTTAAAGAAGGCTGAGCACCAAAGAATTGATGCTCTTGAACTGTGATACTGTAGAAGACTTTTGAGAGTCCCTTGGACTGCAAGGAGATCCAACCCATCCATCCTAAAGGAAATCAGTCCTGAATATTCACTGGAAGGACTGATGCTGAAGCTGAAGTTCTAGTACTTTGGCCACCTGATGCCAAGAGATGACTCACTGAAAAAGACCCTGATGCTGGGAAAGACTGAAGGCAGGAGGAGGAGGGGACGACAGAGGATGAGATGGTTGGAAGGCATCACCAACTCAATGGACATGAGATTAAGCAAGCTCTGGGAGATGACAAAGGACAGAGAAGCCTGGACTGCTCCAGTCCATGGGTCACAAAGAGTTGGACATGGCTAAGTGACTGACAACAACAACTTCAACACTATTCATAAAAGCACTAAACTAGAAACAACCTAAATTTCCATCAGTAGTCAAATGGATAAAGAAAGTGTGATATATTATATTGAAAATGAACTAATTACTGCTACTTGCAGCAACATAGATGACAGCCTACAAATTAAGAGGTTGAGAGAAAGAAGCCAGACACAAAACAGAACCCACCATATTCAATTTTTGTAAAAGTTGAAACACAGTGAAAATAAACCAATGGTGTCAAAAACCAGAACAGTGGCTACTTTGGGGCAAAAGAAGTAGGGGGTTAAGGATGCTTGTAATGTTCTGTTTCTTCATTTGATAATGGTTATATGGGTGTTTATAAAAAACCTTTGAGATATAAAGTAATGATTTTGTACTTTCTATAATGTTTTAATAAATGTTTTTATTATAAAAAGTACATGGCGTGGAAGTTACTGATTATAATCAGATAAATGTTTGTCCTCTGAAATTATAAATTTAATATTTCTGTTATTGCTTTGTAATAGTAATATACTTATAACAAAAATTACATCTATGATCCCTAAAATGCTAACAGATACACTGAACCTATGATGGGAAAATTTAGCTTTATATGTAAAGAGGCTTTTAAAATATGTTTTCAATATCCTAATATTTCCTAGGATTTCACATTTCATTACATTTCCTCAAAATACAAATCCCTCTGCAGTGAAGAATAATCTGCATATATAATCTTGAATTCAGACAATGAAACCTTCTAGCAACATCAAATAATATTTTAAGAGAATCGTAACGTATTCAGGTAACCAATGCTGACTCTACAAAGTACGCTACAAAAAAAATCAATTTTTATCACTCGAAATCTATTGCAATTAGAGAGCAATGCCAAGTCACTGACACACTAATGGGTTTCAAAATATTTCAAAAAGAACAAGGAAATTGCTAAGTGTTTAATTGAAATGCAGTTCCAACAATTATAGCAAATTGGATAATATGAGCTTTCTGGAAAGCTACCATCTAAAACTATCATATCATACAGTATTGAGTTTTAATAAATTTGCAGAATCATCTAGATACACTTTATATAACAATTATCCTACATTGAACCATGTAAAATCTTTTATTATATCTTCTAATATAAATTGAGTTAATTTCTATGTTCCAAGTGTTTGAATTTTAATTTAATTTTAGAACAGTGTAGCATTTCTGAAAAGGATCTGCTCCAAAAATTCAACACGGCTTGCTTGAAAAGAATATTATATCTGACTAAAACATATTTTTCATGTATTCAACTGTAGTACTCTACTGCATGGAAATGATTAAGCTTTAGGAACAGGATTATCTGAACCTAAGGTGTTAAATTGGGCTTCCCTGGTTGCTCAGCTCCATTTCCCAGCATGCCGTGGGGGGTGGAGTTGAGGAAGACTCCAGCGCCCCAGACTACCTGACTTCTCCGTGTCAGTCTGGTCCCACCCTGAAGAAAATGGAGGTGGCCAGCAGCCCTGCAGCTCCAGAACCCGGCGAGGTCTGGGCTCTAAAGCAGTGTCTGCTGCGCTGCAACAACAGCCGCGAACAGCACGGCATGGCAGCCTCATGCCTCGAGGAGCTGAGGAACAAGGCTTCTGACATTCTGGCCATCGATAAGTCCCAGGCGCCAGTCACCCTGGTCCTGGAAGAGGATGGCACCATAGTGGATGACTATGATTACTTCCTGTGTCTTCCTGCCAATACTAAGTTTGTGGCATTGGCTGGGAATGAGAAGTGGACACACAATTCAGATGGAGGTACAGCTTGGATAACCCAAGAGTCCTTCCACAGAGATGAAACAGACAGCGGGGCAGGGCTGAAGTGGAAGAACGTGGCCAGGCAGCTGAAGGAAGACCTATCCAGCATCATCCTGATGTCCAAGGAGGAGCTCCAGATGCTCACTGATGTCCCATGTTCGGAGCTGCCTCAGGAACTCGACCAAAATCATGTGGTAGTCCAGGGGCTCCAGAACACCCTCCAGCAGGTGCTTGACCAGAAAGAGGAAGCCCGTCAGTCCAGACAGCTCGTGGAACTTTACCTCCAAGCTTTGGAGAAGGAAGGCAGCATCTTGTTGAAGCAGCAAGAGTCCAGAGCTGACCTCGGGGATGAAAAGGACGCTGCTGAGACGGGCGTTAGAAAGCGCTCCTCAGACATTATGCCTGCAAGCCAGATCCTCTTAGTGCTGAAGGAGAAATCTGCCCCAGAGCTGAGTTTGTCTGGTCCGGATCTGGAAGTGGGCAAGCACCAGGGACCCTGACCTTTGGAGGGAGACACTTGTATCGGGATTTTTTCACCTCTGCAGACCCTGAATTATAGCTGCCAATTTGCCTATCATTACATGCAGAACTTCTCTTGTAGCTCAGTTGGTAAAGAATCTGCCTACAATTCAGGAGACCGGGGTTTGATTCCTGGGTTGGGAAGATCCCTTGGAGAAAGAAATGGCAACCCACTCCAGTATTCTTGCCTGGAGAATCCCATGGACTGTAACCTGTCAGGCTCCTCTGTCCACGGGGTCACAAGAGTTAGACACAACTTATCAACTAAACCGCCGCCACCACCACCACCACCACTAATGTGTTAAATTGGGCTTCCTTAGTAGCTCAGCTGGTAAAGAATCCACCTGCAAGGCAGGAGACCTGGGTTTGATTCCTGTTTTAGGAAGATCCCCTGGAAAAGGGAAAAGCTACCCACTCAGTATTCTGGCCTGGAGAATTCCATGGACTGTATAGTCCATGGAGTCTCAAAGAGTCGGACATGACAGACTCTTTTCAACATGTTAAATTAAAACTTGAAAATCATAATTTCTGACCAAAATGTTGTAATAATTAGATATAATCGGTAGACCCACTTAAAACTGATATTTAGTGTTCATATTATGAATACACAAATATTGTTCATAGCTGTGCCACTCATTTCACTGTCTTTCCTGGTCCATTTTAAGTTCTTCGAGAACTTTTCTTTCTTCTTTGCTTTTCCATGTATTTAGCATGCCTATGCTGTGCAGTGCTTAGTCACTCAGTCATGTCTGACTCTTTGCAACTCCATGGACCACAGCCCACCAGGCTCCTCAGTCTGTGGGGATTCTCCAGGCAAGAATACTGGAGTGGGTTGCCATGCCCTCCTCCAGGGGATATTCCCAACCCAGGGATCGAACCCAGGCCTCCCACATTGCAAGATTCTTTATCATCTGAGCCACCAGGGAAGCTCCTAGCATGCCTATAGACCCTATTGATAATATAAAATATCATCTATAACTCTTCTATAGTCAAGCATAACAGGTAACTTATAATATTCATTTTATTCCTGGAGACACTACTCTTGTTTTGCCCTTCTGCTAAGGTCTGATGCTTGGCTGCCTTCTAGGATTTATCTGTAGCAATATCCTAGGAACTCCTTTGTCCTTTTTCTGTATTGAATCCTGGATCTTGTGTCTTCTGAATTTATGGCACCCTTGCCTGGGGGTACACATACTCTGCTAATTTGTTGAAAAAGTGTTTAGGGAAGATAAATTTGGTGAGAACTTATGTATCTGAAAACCTCCTTTTTTTTAACCTTCATGCCAGATTGATTCTGTGGGTGAGAAGAGAATTCTGGATTGGAAATTATTTTCTCTGGGCATTTGAAAGGCATTGTGCACAGTCTTATAGTTTCTAATGTTGCTGTTGAGAACTAGAAAGTATTCTAATGTTTAGACATTGTGTATAAATTGTATTTTTCTCTTTTCCAAAACACTGTAGGAAATTCTATTCACACTCATTTTCACAAAATCTCATGATGTGAGTTTGCTTATTGACTGTGCTGGACACTCTATGGCATCTTCAAATCAAGAAAATGCACTTTATTCAATATCCTGTACTCTTACACTTCTCCCCAACCCTAATGCTAATATCACATTATTCTCAGAACATTCTTTTCATTTTGCAAGGGTTTTTCAAGGACTAGTATAACTTGTGTCTGGTGCATTCTGATTTCTTTCAACCAACAAGACAACACAAGCTGTGATGAACATGTAAGCTAGACAGGAACCCAGGGTTAGTAATCTGGCCAGTGATATAGCTGGTACTGAAGTGAAGTGAAATTGCTCAGTCGTGTCCTATTCTTTGTGAACCCATGGTCTGTAACCTACCACCCTCCTCCATCCATAGGATTTTCCAGCAAGAGTACTGGAGTGGGTGGCCATTTCCTTCTCTAGAGAATCTTCCCAACCCAGGGATCGAACCCAGGTCTCCTGCATTGTAGGCAGATGCTTTTCCATCTGAGCCACCAGGGAAGTCCTACTCAGAAGTAAAATTACAACAGATGGAGCTCATATTCAAACCCCCAGATTTGTTTCTTTTTTCTTTCTTCTTTAAGATTCACATGCCCATAGTATATACTGCGGAAGACATCCATTTCCCCTCAAGTCTCAGATTTGTAGATGCTGTGGGAGGGACAATGGGAGTAATTGTTTAATGACTACAGAGTTTCAGTTTTAAAAGATGGAAAGAGTTCTGAAGATGGATGGCAATAATGGTTGAAGAAATGGATGTATTTAATACCACAGAACTATACACTTAAAATGGTTAAGATGATCAGATAACATTAATTTGTTCAATATATTTACAGCTCACTTAAAAATAATCTATAAATTTGTTTATACATTTTTAATATTTTCTTCTACCTATTTTCCATTTCTGCCTTTAAACTCCTGGAAGCAAAAAATGTATTTGTTTGTTTGACAGAACTTTCCAAATTTGGGGCGGGGGGCGACATCAAGGCATAAACTCAAAAAACAGTGTATATATGTATCAGGATAAATATATAGAAAATCATACCTAGGTTCATCATAGTAAAACTGTTATAAACCGAAGAAAAAGAAACATATTTAAACTATCTTTAGAACAAATATACATTATCTTCAAGGAAGCAATAGTTAGATGGACAATATTTAGGTGATTCTGAATTCTATACAGAAACAATGGAAGCTAAAATACAATTGAATGATAATTTTTCAAGTGCTGAACAATCACTGTCAATATTTAAAATTTAAAACCCAAGTGAAATATGGAAGGGAAAAAACACAAAAATCAAATAACTAAAATGTCTTAACCAGCACTAATGGAGAAATCTCAAGTCCTATATACAAATAAATTAGAGATATAATGACATCAAAAGAAGGAAAAATTGAGGAATGTGTTCACTATATTGAGTAAGCAAATTCTGATAAGCAGAATTTTAAATATATCATTCCAAGATTCCTATCTCCTGGTTAACGAAACAAACACTAATCTGTCAACTACTATGAAGGAATTTTTGTTGATGTAATTGAAGTATCAGTCAATGGATCTTCCCTGGTGGATCAGTGGTAAAGAATCTGCTTGCCAATGCAGGCAATGTGGGTTCGATCCATGGGCTGGGAAGATCCCCTAGAGAAGGAAATGGCAACCTACTCTAGTGTTCTTGCCTGGAAAATCCCATGGACCGAGGGGCCTGGACAGCTACAGTCCACGGGGTCACAAAGAGTTAGACACAACTTAGAAACTAAACAACAACTGATCTTAAAATATGGAGATTATTGGATGCTGCTGCTGCTGCTAAGTCACTTCAGTCGTGTCTGGCTCTGTGCGACCCCAGAGACGGCAGCCCACCAGGCTCCCCCGTCCCTAGGATTCTCCAGGCAAGAACACTGGAATGGGTTGCCATGTCCTTCTTCAATGCACAAAAGTGAAAAGTGAAAGTGAAGTCACTCAGTCATGTCCAACTCATTGCAACCCCATGGACTGCAGCCCACCAGGCTCCTCCGTCCATTGGATTTTCCAGGCAAGAGTACTGGAGTGGGGTGCCACTGCCTTCTCTGGATTATTGGATGAACCTGACCCAATTAGGTGAGTCCTTTAAAAGTAGAGTTTTCTCTACCTAGTGGCAGATGAGGCAGTCAAATATCCGAAGCACAGTAAGATTTTGATATGCCTCTCCTAGCTTAAGGATAGAGGAAGCCATGTGCCAAGGCATGCAGGCAGGTTGCATTCAACCAGAGCTCAGAGTAGCCCACTGGTTGACTGTAGCAAAGAAACAGGGACCCCAATCCTAAAACCATGAAGACCTTAATTCACAGCTTGAATGAATGTGGGGACAGATATTTCCCTGGAACCTTCAAGTAAGAGTCTAGTTTCACCAACACTGATTTTTTAACCTTTTTGAGAGGTTAACCATATAACCTCAATGAGATGTCCAGACTTCTGACCAACAGAACTGTGGGCTAATATAGGGATTTGGTTTAAGCCACTGAGTTTGTGATAATTTATTATATACAGCAATAAAAAACAAACACACTAGTAATGTATAATGTTTAGACCCACAAGACATCATAAAAAATAATATACCTTAAGAAGACTATTTGGGAGGCAGTCTTAAGATGGCGGAGGAATAGGAAGGAAGACCACTTTCTCCCCCACAAATTCATCAAAAGAACATTTGAATCCTGAGCAAATTCCACAAAACAACTTCTGAATAACGGCAGAGGACATCAGGCACCCAGAAGGCAGCCAGCCCATTGTGTTTGAAAGGAGGTAGGACAAAATATAAAAGATAAAAAGAGAGACAAAAGATGTAGGGACAAATATGTCCTCGGAAGGGAGGCTTAAAAAAGAGAGATGTTTCCAAACACCAGGAAACATTCTCTCTGGCGGGTCTGTGGCGAGCCCTGGAATCTCAGAGGGCAAAATAATCAGGAGGAAAAATAAATAAACAATTAAAACCCACAGATTACGTGCCTAACAGCAACTCCCAGCAGAGCAGCAGCCCAGATGCTTGCATCCCTACTAGCAAGCGGGGGTAGACAGGGAGGCGCGGGCTGCATTGCTGAGGGTAAGGACCAAGCATGAATGCCCCAAGGGAAATCTGAGGGTTTTAACTTGAGATAGCAACCCAGACTGTGATATAGCTATTCCGTGAAAAGCCCTAACACAGTGGAAGTGAGAAAGAGAATTAAGGGACTAGATCTGATAGAGTGCCTGATGAACTATGCACAGAGGTTCATGACATTGTACAGGAGACAGGGATCAAGACCATCCCCATGGAAAAGAAATGCAAAAAAGCAAAATGGTTGTCTGAGGAGGCCTTACAAATAGCTGTGAAAAGAAGAGAAGTGAAACACAAAGGAGAAAAGGAAAGATATTCCGATTTGAATGCAGAGTTCCGAAGGATAGCAAGGAGAGACAAGAAAGCCTTCCTCAGCGATCAGTGCAAAGAAATAGAGGAAAACAACAGAATGGGAAAGACTAGA
The DNA here is from genome assembly GCF_032452875.1 of Bos javanicus. Lineage (NCBI taxonomy): Eukaryota > Metazoa > Chordata > Mammalia > Artiodactyla > Bovidae > Bos > Bos javanicus. The sequence goes on along the minus strand of NC_083873.1, from coordinate 26,973,223 downwards.
GATCTCTTCAAGAAAATTAGAGATACCAAAGGAACATTTCATGCAAAGATGGGCTTGATAAAGGACACAAATGGTATAGGCCTAATAGAAGCAGAAGATATTAAGAAGAGGTGGCAAGAATACACAGAAGAACTGTACAAAAAAGATCTTCATGACCCAGATAATCATGATGGTGTGATCACTCACCTAGAGCCAGACATCCTGGAATGTCAAGTGGGCCTTAGAAAGCATCACTATGAACAAAGCTAATGGAGGTGATGGAATTCCAGTTGAGCTCTTTAAAATCCTGAAAGATGATGCTGTGAAAGTGCTGCACTCAATATGCCAGCGAATTTGGAAAACTCAGCACTGGCCACAGGACTGGGAAGGTCAGTTTTCATTCCAATCCCAAAGAAAGGCAATGCCAAAGAATGTTGAAACTACCGCACAATTGCACTCATCTCACATGCTAGTAAAGTAAAGCTCAAAATTCTCTAAGCCAGGCTTCAGCAATACATGAACCGCGAACTTCCAGATGTTCAAGCTGGTTTTAGAAAAGGCAGAGGAACCAGAGATCAAATTGCCAACATCCGCTGGATCATGGAAAAAACAAGAGAATTCCAGAAAAACATCTATTTCTGCTTTATTGACTATGCCAAAGCCTTTGACTGTGTGGATCACAATAAATTGTGGACAATTCTGAAAGAGATGGGAATACCAGACCACCTGACATGTCTCTTGAGAAATCTGTATGCAGGTCAGGAAGCAACAGTTAGAACTGGACATGGAACAACAGACTGGTTCCAAATAGGAAAAGGAGTTTGTCAAGGCTGTATATTGTCATCCTGCTTAGTTAACTTCTATGCAGAGTACATCATGAGAAACCCTGGGCTAGAAGAAGCACAAGCTGGAATCAAGATTGCCAGGAGAAATATCAATAACCTGAAATATGCAGGTGATACCACCCTTATGGCAGAGAGTGAAGAGGAACTAAAAAGCTTCTTGATGAAAGTGAAAGGGGAGAGTGAAAAAGTTGGCTTAAAGCTCAACATTCAGAAAACGAAGATCATGGCATCTGGTCCCATTACTTCATGGCAAACAGATGGGGAAACAGTGGAAACAGTGTCAGACTTTATTTTGGGGGGCTCCAAAATCACTACAGATGGTGATTGCAGCCATGAAAATAAAAGACGGTTACTCCTTGGAAGGAAAGTTATGACCAACCTAGACAGCATATTAAAAAGCTGACACATTACTTTGCCAACAAAGATTCATCTAGTCAAGGCTATGGTTTTTCCAGTGGTCATGTGTGGATGTGAGAGTTGGACTGTGATGAAAGCTGAGGGCTGAAGAATTGATGCTTTTGAACTGTGGTGTGTGGAGAGGCCCTTGGACTGCAAGGAGATCCGATCAGTCCATCTTAAAGGAGATCAGTCCTGGGTGTTCTTTGGAAGGACTGATGCTGAAGCTGAAACTCCAATACTTTGCCCACCTCATGTGAAGAGTTGACTCATTGGAAAAGACCCTCATACTGGGAGGGATTGGGGGCAGGAGAAGGGGATGACAGAGGATGAGATGGTTTGACGGCATCACCGACTCAATGAACATGAGTTTGGGTAAACTCTGGGAGCTGGTGACGGACAGGGAGGCCTGGTGTGCTGCAATTCATGGGGTCACAAAGAGTCTGGAATGACTGAACGACTGAACTGAAATGAACTGAAGCCACCACCAGGCCCGCTCACAGAACAAAGGACTGAGCAGAGCTAGCCGGCTGAGCACCAGCCCACCCCCTCCAGAGACAGGCAGGCAAGGGCAGCCAGAGCCAGAAGTGGGCAGTCGCAGCCCCAGAGGCATCCTATACCAAACTGCTAGCAGACTTCATTGCTAACCAAGACTTCTTAGGATTCTGGATGGTCGACCTCCCCTGGGAGGGTCAGAGCCAGAGATCAGCTCTCCAGAAGAGACACACAGCACACCTGAGAATGCGTGCCCGTTGTACACCCAGAAAACCGAGCAGCTGGGATGGGGGAGGCGATAAGACACAGCCTTCAACTGGGGGCAACTGTTGTCGCCAAGCACCTGGTCACCTGAGCTGCTCGGACCTGGGACAGGCACAAAATGCTGGCCCAACCAAGTCTGCACCTTTGTGGAGTATCCAAGAACCTGAACCTGAGCGGCTTTGACCTGGGAAGTGCATGCAACCCAGGGCCAGCATCAGACAGTTCCTGCCAGAGCAGCCTAGAGCCTGAGCAGTGTAGACTGGGACAGCACACACACTGTGAGCGGGGGCAAACCCAGTGTGGCTGAATCACTGTGAGCACACGCCAGTGATATTTGTTTGCAGTGTTCCTCCCTCCACACAGCACGACTGAACAAGTGAGCCTAAAAAAAGTGACCACCACCGCCCCCGTGTCAGGGTGGAAATCAGACACTGAAGAGACCAGCAAACAGAAGAAGCTAAAATAAACAGAGGGAACTACTTTGGAAGTAACAGGTGCAATAGGTTAAAACTCTGTAGTTAGCACCGACTACATAGGAAGGGGCCTATACATCTTGAGAAGTACAAGCTGGACCAATCTGAAAATGAACTGACCACACATTGTCCACAATAGCTCCAGAGAAAGTCCTAGATATATTTTTACTATTATCATTTTTTTATTTGAAAAAAATTTTTTTGCATTTTTAAGTCCCCTATTACTCCTTTAATTTTCATTTTCATAACCTACTATTACCTTGCCAAAAAAAATACCCTATTTTTAAAGCAAACTTCATATATATATATATATATTTTATAATTTTTGTGACTTTTTTTAATATTGTATTTTTGAGAATCTAACCTCTACTCTAGATTTTTAATCTTTACTTTTTGGTATTTGTTATCAATTTTGTACCTTTAAGAAACCAATCTTCAGTACCCATTTTTACTTGGGAGTGAGATCACTGGCCTGATTGCTCTCTCCCCCTTTTGACTTTCTCCACCAGGCCGCCTCTATTTCCTCCCTCCCCCTTTTCTTCTCTACCCAACTCTGTGAATCTCTTTGTGTGTTCTGGGTTGTGGAGAACACTTTAGGAACTGATTACTGGCTGGATCTGTCTCTTTCAATTCCCCCTTTTATCTTCCTGGCCACCTCTGTCTCCTTCCTCCCTCTTCTCTTCTCTGTGTAACTCTGTGAACATCTCTGAGGGATCCAGACTGTGGAGAGGACATAGGGAAGTGATTACTGGCTAGCTTGCTCTCTCGCGTTTTGATTCCCCCTCTTCTCCTCCTGGTCACCTCTAGCTCCCTCCTCCATCTTCTCTTCTCCATGTAACTCTGTGTACCTCTCTCGGTGTCCCTACTGTGGAGAAACTTTTCATTATTAACCTAGATGTTTTATCATCAGTGCTGTATAGATGGAGAAGTCATGAGGCTACTGTAAGAATAAGACTGAAAACCAGAGGCAGGAGGCTTAAGTCCAAATCCTGAGAACATTTGAGAACTTCTGAATCCAGGCAACATTAATCAATAGGAGCTCATCAAACACCTCCATACCTACACTGAAACCAAGCACCACCCAAGGGCCAACAAATTCCAGAGCAAGACATACCATGCAAATTCTCCAGCAACACAGGAACATAGCCCTGAGCTTCAATATACAGGCTGCCCAAAGTCACACCAAACCCACTGACATCTCATAACTCATTACTGGACACTTAATTGCACTCCAGAGAGAAGAAATCCAGCTCCATCTCCCAGAACACCAACACAAGCTTCCCTAACCAGGAAACCTTGACAAGCCATCTGTCCAACCCCACCCACAGTGAGGAACCTCCACAATAAAGAGAAACCACAAAACTGCCAGAATACAGAAAGGCTGCCCCAAACACAGCGATATAAACAAGATGAAAAGGCAGAGAAATACCCAGCAGGTAAAGGAACAGAATAAATGTCACCAAATCAAACAAGAGAGGAAGAGATAGGGAATCTACCTGATAAAGAATTCAGAATAATGATAGTGAAAATGATCCAAAACCTTGAAAACAAATTGGAGTTACAGATAAATAGCCTGGAGACAAGGATTGAGAAGATGCAAGAAAGGTTTAACAAAGACCTATAAGAAATAAAAGAGAGTCAATATATAATGAATAATGCAATAAATGAGATCAAAAACACTCTGGTGGGAACCAACAGTAGAATAATTGAGGCAGAAGACAGGATAAGTGAGGTAGAAGATAGAATGGTAGAAATAAATGAAACAGAGAGGAAAAAAGAAAAAAGAGTTAAAAGAAATGAGGACAACCTCAGAGACCTCTGGGACAATGTTAAATGCCCCAACATTCAAATCATAGGAGTCCCAGAAGAAGAAGACAAAAAGAAAGACCATGAGAAAATACTTAAGATAATAGTTGAAAACGTCCCTAAAATGGGGAAGGAAATAATCACCCACGTCCAAGAAACCCAGAGAGTCCCAAAACCCAAGGCAAAACACCCCAAGACACATATTAATCAAATTAACAAAGATCAAACTCAAAGAACAAATATTAAAAACAGCAAGGGGAAAACAACAAATAAAACATAAGGGGATTCCCATAAGGATAACAGCTGATCTTTCAATAGAAACTCTTCATGCCAGAAGGGAATGGCAGGACATACTTAAAGTGATGAAAGAAAATAACCTACAGCCCAGATTACTGTACCCAGCAAGGATCTCATTCAAATATGAAGGAGAAAGCAAAAGCTTTACAGACAAGCAAAAGCTGAGAGAATTCAGCACCACCAAACCAGCTCTCCAACAAATGCTAAAGGATCTTCCCTAGACAGGAAACACAGAAAGAGTGTATAAACTTGAACCCAAAATAATAAAGTAAATGGCAATGGGATCATACTTATCAATAATTACCTTAAATGTAAATGGGTTGAATGCCCCAACCAAAAGACAAAGACTGGCTGAATGGATACAAAAACAAGACCCCTATATATGTTGTCTACAAGAGACCCACCTCAAAACAAGGGACACATACAGACTGAAAGTGAAGGGCTGGAAAAAGATATTCCATGCAAATAGAGACTAAAAGAAAGCAAGCATATCAGATAAAATAGACTTTAAAACAAAGGCTGTGAAAAGAGACAAAGATGGACACTACATAATGATCAAAGGATCAATCCAAGAAGAAGATATAACAATTATAAATATATATGCATCCAACATAGGAGCACCACGATATGTAAGACAAATGCTAACAAGTATGAAAGGGGAAATTAACAATAACACAATAATAGTGGGAGACTTTAATACCCCACTCACAACTATGGATAGATCAACTAAAAAGAAAATTAACAAGGAAACACAAACTTTAAATGATACAATAGACCAGTTAGACCTAATTGATATCTATAGGCCATTTCACCCCAAAACAATGAATTTCACCTTTTTCTCAAGCACACACGGAACCTTCTCCAGGATAGATCACATCCTGGGCCACAAATCTAACCTTGGTAAATTCAAAAAAATTGAAATCATTTTAAGCATCTTTTCTGACCACAATGCAGTAAGATTACAGGAGAAAAACTATTAAAAATTAAAATATATGGAGGCTGAACAACATGCTGCAGAATAACCAACAAATCACAGAAGAAATCAAAAAAGAAATTAAAATATGCACAGAAATGAATGAAAATGAAAACAACAACCCAAAACCTATGGGACACTGTAAAAGCAGTGCTAAAGGGAAGGGTCATGGCAATACAGACTTACCTCAAGAAACAAGAAAAAAGTCAAATAAATAACATAACTCTACACCTAAAGCATCTAGAAAAGGAAGAAATGAAGAACCCCAGGGTTAATAGAAGGAAAGAAATCTTAAAAATTAGGGCAGAAATAAATGCAAAAGGAACAAAAGAGACCATAGCAAAAACCAACAAAGCCAAAAGGTGGTTCTTTGAGAAGATAAATAAAATTAACAAACCATTAGCCAGACTCATCAAGAAACAAAGGGAGAAAAATCAAACCTACAAAATTAGAAATGAAAATGGAGAGATCACAACAGACAACACAGAAATACAAAGGATCGTAAGACACTATTACCAGTAACTATATGCAAATAAAATGGACAACTTGGAAGAAATGGACAAATTCTTAGAAAAGTACAACTTTCCAAAACTGAACCAGGAAGAAATAGAAAATCTTAACAGACCCATTACAAGCATGGAAATTGAAACTGTAATCAGAAATCTTCCAACAAACAAAAGCCCAGGTCCAGACGGCTTCACAGCTGAATTCTACCAAAAATTTAGAGAAGAGCTAACACCTATCCTACTCAAACTCTTCCAGAAAATTGCAGACAAAGGTAAATTTCCAAACTCATTCTATGAGGCCACCATCACCCTAATACCAAAATCAGACAAAGATGCCACACACACAAAAAAAAACTACAGGCCAATATCACTAATGAACATAGATGAAAAAATCCTTAACAAAATTCTGGCAAACAGAATCCAACAACATATTAAAAAGATCATACATCATGACCAAGTGGGCTTTATCCCAGGGATGCACAGATTCTTCAATATCTGTAAATCAATCAATGTAATACACTACATTAACAAATTGAAAAATAAAAACCATATGATTATCTCAATAGATAAAAGAAAGCCTTTGACAAAATTCAACATCCATCTATGATAAAAAAAAAAAAAACTCTCCAGAAAGCAGGAATAGAAGGAACGTACCTCAATATAATAAAAGCTATATATGACAAACCCACAGCTAACATTATCCTCAACAGTGATAAATTGAAAGCATTTCCTCTAAAGTCAGGAACAAGACAAGGGTGCCCACCCTCACCACTACTATTCAACATAGTTCTGGAAGTTTTGGCCACAGCAATCAGAGTGGAAAAAGAAATAAAAGGAATCCAGATTGGAAAAGAAGTAAAACTCTCACTGTTTGCAGATGACATGATCCTCTACATAGAAAACCCTAAAGACTCCACCAGAAAGTTACTAGAGCTAATCAACGAATATAGTAAAGTTGCAGGATATAAAATCAACACACAGAAATCCCTTGCATTCCTATACACTAACAATGAGAAAACGGAAAGAGAAATTAAGGAAACAATTCCATTCACCATTGCAATGAAAAGAACAAAATAGTTAGGAGTATATCTACCTAAACAAACTAAAGACCTATATATGCTGCTGCTGCTGCTAAGTCACTTCAGTCGTGACCGACTCTGTGAGACCCCAGAGATGGCAGCCCACCAGGTTCCCCCATCCCTGGGATTCTCCAGGCAAGAACACTGGAGTGGGTTGCCATTTCCTTCTCCAATGCATGAAAGTGAAAAGTGAAAGTGAAGTCGCTCAGTCGTGTCCGACTCCTAGCGACCCCATGGACTGCAGCCGACCAGGCCCCTCCATCCATGGGATTTTCCAGGCAAGAGTACTGGAATGGGGTGCCATTATATATAGAAAACTATAAAACACTGGTGAAAGAAATCAAAGAGGACACTAATAGATGGAGAAATATGCCATTTTCATGGATTGGAAGAATCAATATAGTGAAAATGAGTATACTACCCAAAGCAATCTATAGATTCAATGCAATCCCTATCAAGCTACCAACGGTATTCTTCACAGAGCTAGAACAAATAATTTCACAATTTGTATGGAAATACAAAAAACCTCCAATAGCCTAAGTTATCTTGAGAAAGAAGAATGGAACTGGAGGAATCAACCTACCTGACTTCAGGCTCTATTACAAAGCCACAGTCATCAAGACAGTATGGTACTGGCACAAAGACAGACATATAGATCAATGGAACAAAATAGAAAGCCCAGAGATAAATCCCCGCACCTATGGACACCTTATCTTTGACAAAGGAGGCAAGAATATACAATGGAGAAAAGACAATCTCTTTTAACAAGTGGTGCTGGGAAAACTGGGCAACCACTTGTAAAAGAATGACACTAGAACACTTTCTAACACCACACACAAAAATAAATTCAAAATGGATTAAAGATCTAAAAATAAGACCAGAAACTATAAAACTGCTAGAGGAAAACATAGGCAAAACTCTCTCCAACATAAACCACAGCAGGATCCTCTATGACCACCTCCCAGAATATTGAAAGTAAAAGCAAAAATAAACAAATGGGATCTAATTAAAATTAAAAGCTTCTGCACAACAAAAGAAACTACAAGCAAGGTGAAAAGACAGCCTTCAGAATGGGAGAAAATAATAGCAAATGAAGAAACAGACAAAGAATTAATCTCAAAAATACACAAGCAACTCCTACAGCTCAATTCCAGAAAAATAAACAACCCAATCAAAAAGTGGGCCAAAGAACTAAATAGACATTTCTCCAAAAAAGACATACAGATGGCTAACAAACACATGAAAAGATGCTCAACATCACTCATTATCAGAGAAATTCAAATCAAAACCACAATGAGGTACCATTTCATGCCAGTTAGAATGGCTGCGATCCAAATGTCTACAAGCAATAAATACTGGAGAGGGTGTGAAGAAAAGGGAACCCTCTTACACTGTTGGTGGGAATGCAAACTAGTACAGCCACTATGGAGAACAGTGTGGAGATTCCTTAAAAAACTAGAAATAGAACCACCATATGACCCAGCAATCCCACTGCTGGGCATACACACTGAGGAAACTAGAATTAAAAGAGATACGTGTACCCCAATGTTCATCGCATCACTGTTTATAATAGCCAGGACATGGAAACAACCTAGATGTCCATCAGCAGACGAATGGATAAGAAAGCTGTGGTACGTATACACAATGGAGTATTACTCAGCCATTAAAAAGAATACATTTGAATCAGTTCTAATGAGGTGGATGAAACTGGAGCCTATTATACAGAGCGAAGTAAGCCAGAAAGGAAAACACCAATACAGTATACTAACATATATATATATATATATGGAATTTAGAAAGATGGTAAAGACAACCCTGTATTTGAGACAGCAAAAGAGACACAGATGTATAGAACAGTCTTTTGGACTCTGTGGGAGAGGGCGAGGGTTGGATGATATGAGAGAATGACATTGAAACATGTAAATTATCACATGTGAAACAAATCACCAGTCCAGGTTCAATGCATGATACAGATTGCTCAGAGCTGGTGCACTGGGATGACCCAGAGGAATGGGATAGGGAGAGAGGTGGGAGGAGGATTCACGATGGGGAACACATGTACACCCATAGCAGATTCATGTCAATGTACAGCAAAACCAATACAATATTGTAAAGTAAAAAATAAATAAATAAAACTGAAATGAAATATAGCATGAAGACCAAACAAAATCTTCACAAAAAAAAGAAAAAAGAAACATGAATTAAAGATATTGGTCATAGTTTCTGAATTAATCAAAGGTGCTCTTGTTTCTCATACATAAGGACTACATTGGTCACATTAAGAATGAGATGAATGCTCATATTAAAGGAATAGGAAGGGAAAAGTGAGATACTTGCTTAGGGTCATTTAGCTCATAAATAAGCCCCAATTAGAATGCATTCTGTCAGAATCTAGAGTTTATTTTTATCCTAGTACATCAAGTTACTTTCAATAGAATGTGTTCAAGAAAGAACAACAAATACACTGTTTAATTATCACAACATATAAATATTAGCTCATAAAGAAACAAAAATAGTAACAGGATATAGTAGCCCTTATGGACATATAATGCATTATTGATATTTAAAACCAATATATTTTGTTTTTCATGGTGAGTACAAGTGTGTGCTTTTTATCAAATGCATTTTAGAAAATATTTTTACTTATGTTCTAATGAATACAAAAAAAGTAACTCAAATATTTAAAAATTAATGATAAACATGACTTAAAATTACAAAATTATAAAATATAAACTATAATTGCATGTTGTTTGTTGTACTTCAGTAGCTAAGTCATGTCTGACTCTTTGCAACCCCATGTTTTATAGCCCACTAGGCTCCTCTGTTCATGGGATTCCCTGGGCAAGAATATTAGAGTAGGTTGCCATTTTCTTCTCCAGGGGATCTTTCCAACCCAGGGATTGAACTCATGTCTCCTGCACTGGCAAGAAGATTCTTTACCACTGTGCCACCATATTACCTTTGAAAAGCTTATATTTTAAACTCTATTAATGGCACAGTGGGAAAGAATCCACCTGCCAACACAGGAGATGTGGGTTTGGATTTCTGAGTTGGAAAGACCCCCTGGAGTAGGAAATGGCAACCCACTACAGTACTCTTGCCTGAAAAATCCCAGTCCATGGCATTGCAGAGTCAGACATGACTGAGCATGCTTACGTGAGCACATGCACACACACACATACAAACACACACACACAATGCAGGAAATATCTTTTTTCTGTTTACTTTCAGAAATTCAGTTACTGCCTGGTGCAAATTAGCTGCTCACTACATTTATTGGAAGAATGAATCCATTAATGGAAGAAGGAAAGAATCATATCAAATAATTGGCATCATAAAATGCAAAGTCTGTCCAGTACAATTTGCTTTACTTTTGCTGACATAATTTGCTTTACTTTGGTAACTTACAGTATTCTGATAAAATGGAATAACATAAATACTTTTTATATTTATCTTAAATATCAATCAATGGATTAGTCTAGCAACCCCCATGCTTAGGTTATTAATTTTGGACTTTCTAAGGTGCATTTTGTTAAATTCCTTTAAAGGTCCAGTCCTAAAAAAAAAAAAAAAAAAAAAAAGCCTTAAAAAAGATAAATTGTGAATTAACTCAGCTTACAAATATTCGATTAAATTGAATTTCCTTTTGCATTTCCAAAATCATTGTATCCAGCACAGTGGATGGCCAGAGTACAACCTTACAATATTTGTTGATTTTTTACACAGAGGGGGAAGGAAAGGGTGGGACAAACTGACAAGGTAGCACTGATGTATATACACAATCATGCATATAAGAGATAGCTAGTTGAAGTTGCTATATAACACAGGGATCTCAGCCCAGTGCTGTGTGATGATCTAGAGGGGTGGGATGGGACAGAGGAGGTAGGCTCAAGAGGGAGGAGATATATGTATACTCACGTTGTATGGGAGAAACCAACACAACATTGTAAAGCAATTATCCTCCAATTAAAAATAACTTTTAAAAAAACCTGATGATAAAAAGACAGTTAAGTCAATGAAAATAAAAATAAAAATTAAAAAAACTTCAGGTAAGCTGATAATGTCAGTGCTCTGTCCAGATTTCTCAGATTGTTGTTAGTACATTTTACACATTTCCAACTACTGTGTACTTTTTCTTACAGCAGCCAGCATCTATGGCTCTTTTTCAGAAGAATGCTGTCAGGAGCCCAGTTTGCCTATAAGCTCAGAGATCCAGATGTACATGGGATTTTATGTGCCCCCAAGGCAGCCCTTAATCAATGGCTGATAGATATACAAGTATGAAAGTGTCAGTACTTTTGTTTCTGAACAGGACAGCTTTTAGGTATAGCTTGCATTGCAAGTATCCCCTTGGAGTCTCAAATTAGGCCTTGCTTTCAAAGTGATTATCGTGATGTCTATCATAATGTAAGAACTTACTGAAGTGAAGTGAAAGTCGCTCACAGTCGTGTCCAACTCTTTGCGACCCAGTGGGCTGTAGCCCACCAGGCTCTTCTGTCCATGGAATTTTCCAGGCCAGAATACTGGAGTGGGCTGCCATTTCCTTCTCCCGGGGCTCTTCCCAACTCAGGGATTGAACCCAGGTCTCCCGCAATGCAGGCAGATGCTTTACCGTCTGAGCCACCAGGGAAGACCCCTATTCCCTTGGTAATCAGGCTAAACTTAGGCTTCCCTCTGTAGGACTTTGCCATAGACTGCATTTCTGCTGGGCTTCCACCCCTTCCAATTCCTGTTTTTCCCAATCTTTTACCAATTTCTCATAGATACCTCCTTAATAAATAATTTTAATTCTTATCTCTGGGTCTGTTTCTGGAGAACCTGGTTTAATACTGATATATTAAGTTTCTTGGTATTGCTTCAGTTTGTCTTAAGGCCCAAGGGGGAAGTATACAGGAAAACAAATAGAATGAATAGGAACACTCTCATTTTGTTAGCTTGAGCTGGACCTACAGATATGGGTAAGAATTCCATACTCAATAATTAGAAAATAACTCAAAATTATGGATGACTTTAGAAAACATATGACGAATCCTAAATAAGATAACTGTGACACATTGAGAAATGATAAATCCTAACTCACTTGCATTAGACTTAGTCTGGGTGCTTGTTAACAATGTAGATCCTGCTCGACCTTCCCATCCTAATGAAATAGGATTCCCTGAAGGAGAAGGGTGTCTTCAACAACACGTCGACATTTTATCACATTTTGGTCCCTAAAGCAATACTGCTTGGACCTAGAGTCTCATGTTGCTTTTTAAATCTTTCTAGAAATGCCTTTATTCCAGATCTTACCTATCTTTCATGAAAATCTCATTTCTAGTTCTTACTCCTCTTGCCATAGGAACTAAAACCTGGTCCAAGAAGCATATTGAGAACAGATGCATTATCATACATTTCATTTTCTTCTGCTTTTCTTCTAATCCTCTTCTCCCCTGAGATCTTCCTTCATCCTTCAGTTATAAATACATTTCCCTTATATACAAAGGAATGCAAAAGGTACCAGGAAATGAAGATGATGTCTACACTTAAAACTGTATCAGGGGGCTGCATGTCATCCTCAGAAACTCTGTTTATAAAGTCAAGTTAAATTATTGCCTAGGGACTGACCTACCTCATACTATTAATAGAGTCTCTATCTTACAACTGACTCATCTTTATATGTTCTATTTGATCATTTATATATGTATATATACAGGCATATAAAAACCCCAAGGAATGAGAAAGAATTCATTCTAATCAGGCTCATAACAAAAGGATTTATAAATTTAATGTCAATTTATTAATTAAAACTATACTTAGAAAACAGCAGTTAAAAGCACAGGTCCATGTGCCAACATCTTTTATTTGAATGCCTGCTATCTTCGAAATGTAAGAGTTTAGGCAAGTAACATAAACTAAGATTTGGTTACTTTTTCTGTAGAGTGTGGTAACTATAGGATTGTTGTGAAAATTAAACTAGTTAATACATACAAAGTATTCTGAAAAGTGTCTGTTGACACTATGAAGTGTTGATAAATTACTGTTCTTGCTAAAAGTGATTCCTATTCAAGACCTACTATTATCAATGACATTAGTGACAAAAATGGAATTAGACCTATATTATATAGGTGAAAATGAAATATTTAATATGATGTCTTTAGGAAAAAAGTCCTAAAATTTTGAATACAGATTAGAGATGGTATTATTTACCCTTATTCTCTATAAATTTAAATTTCCTTCATAAATAATCTCATTATAATCACATTATAATTTATAATCTTGAAAAAAATAATTTATAATCTTGTATAATTTATATAATATTTACATTCTTGTATTACAATCACAATATAATTTACATTCTTGTATAATTTACATTCTTGTATACTAGCCACATTCATGCACGTGCTTAGCCATGTCTAACTCTTTGTGACCCCATGGACTGTAGCCCACTGGACTCCTCTTCCATGGGATTTTCTAGGCAAGAATACTAGAGTGGGTTGCCATTTCCTATTCCAGGGGATCTTCTCAACCCAAGGGTTGAAGCTGCATCTCTTGCGTCTCTTGCATCGGCAGGTGGATTGTTTACCACTGCACCACCTGGGAAGCCCTTATGCTAGCTGCCTGCTCATAATTTAGAGAATTATTAGACTTGGACACAGTGCAAAGGGGTGGGGGGCTTAAAGTTTCTCAGATCCAACTTCCCACTCTGCAGAAATCTATCCCAAAGCATTCCTGAAAGTTAAGTCATTCAGTTCATGAATAGAGACCTCCAGTGATAAGAAGCCTCCTAACTATTGAGACAACTTCTTCCATTAGAAGGCAAGGCTGACCACTTAGAGTTGTATTATATTTTCACACATTTTTGTTAAGATTTAATTTGATTAGCTTCATTCAGATTTGAAGGTCCAAGGGCTTCCCTGAGAGCTCAGTTGGTAAAGAATCTGCCTGTGATTCAGGAGACCCCGATTCGATCCCTATGCTGGGAAGATCCTCTGGAGAAAGGAAAGGCTATCCACTCCAGTATTCTGGCCTAGAGAATTTCATGGACAGAAGAGCCTGGTGGGCTACAGTCCATGGGGTCACAAACAATTGGATATGATTGAGCAACTTTCAGTTCACTCACTGAAGCTGAACATCTTCATGAATTATAACTGAGGATTATATAAATTTGTGAAACAGTTGTTTTTTCCTTGAAGTCACCATATCATTTAATAAGCAAAATATTTTGTTGTTACAGATGAAATGTGAAAAAATTTTGAACACATAGTGCTTTGATCTACTACAAAGATATATATGCAATTATAAATTCATCATTTATTATACTTATTTTAGATTCCATGAGGATTTGCCACTATGTACTTTCCAAGCTTGCTATTATATACTGTACATGTTGAATGCTTTGTAATGTCACGTTCTGTGTTTAAGAAATCTGTATAAAGAGCTGCTCCACTATTGAAGAGATACAAGCACTCCCATATTTATTGCAGTACTATTCACATTAGCCAAGATAGGGATACAACCTTAAGTGCTCATGAAAAGGTAAAGATATAGGCGATGTGGCCCATGCCACACACAAACAATAGAATATTGTTCAACTACAAGAAAGAAGGAAATCTTGCCAATTGAAATAATAACATAGATGGACTTCAATGACATTATACTAAGATAAGTCAGAGAGAGAAAGAAAAATACTGTATTGATATCACTTACATGTGGAAATCTAAAGTCAAACTCCAAAAAAAGAGTAAAATGGTGGTGACTAGGGACTGGGAATGGGATAAGAGGAGAGATTAACATCTCTCCTCTTATTGATTAAAGGGTTATTTAAGGGTACGCAACTTAAAACTAATAAGTCATAGAGATTTAAGGCATAGCACAGTGATTATAGGCAACAATATTATATCATATCAGCCTATCTCAGCTTTCAAACATGCCTTTCTCACTAAACCTGATCATTTCTAGCTTTTGATTTAAAGTGAGGGATGTAACATTTCCTTTCACTTGAACACTTATAGGCTATTTTAGGGTTATTAATTGGCCTGATTTCCATATTGTTACGTATCAAAGAATAGGGAGGCCTGAAAGAGTGAGAGAGGGAATTACAAGTTGATGGAGCAGTCAGAACACACATGACATTTACCAGCTAAGTTTGCCATCTTATATGGGTGTAGTTCATGATGTCCCCAAGCAATTAAAACAGTAATATCAAAGATCACAGACTACAAGTCACCATAACAAATATAATAATAATTAAAATCTTGAAATATTGTGAGAATTACCAAAATGTGACACAGAGACAGGAAGTGAGAAATGCTGTTAGAAAAATGGTGTGGATAGACTTGCTCAACAGGGTGGCCACAGAGCATCAGTTTATTTTTTTTAAAAAAAAAGCTGTATCAGTAAAGTGCAATAATGCAAAGTACAAAAAAAGAGTTATACTTGTATTATCTCTATATATAAAATCTATATATTTTCAGTTATTCTTTACATCTTACCTTGCACCTAAATAAACAAAGTCCATTTTCTGCTTTAAGGCTACCATTCTATTTCAGATTTTGATTCTGTTAACCTTTGTGTTCCAAAATATTTTGCATCAGTCCTTTCTTCCCCTCCCCCAACATAGTTAATTTCTCCTCAAATAAAGCTTTTTCCATTGTCTTCAAAGATTCTTTAGTATACAAAAAGTGAATGACTCAGAAAATTCATTTTCTGTATACTACATACAGGGTAATTTTACCTTTAAGATACACCTAGTAAATAAATTGATCTTTCTCAAATTGTATATAAATAAGAATTTACCTGATATATGAAGTACCCAAAGAAACAAAACAATTTGAAAGCAAATCAAATAAAGTTATCTTACTTTCAGTAATAAAATTTCACTATTTTTAATAATGATATAAAATCAGCAAGTTTCCAATATTGATCTGATCAATTTTTGCCTATACTCAGAATTATACTGCATTTTCAGAGCCCAAAAGCATTTCTGGAAGCTATAGAACAACAAGCCAAAAAATTACATGTTTATTGCAACAGCACTCAGCAAGTGGGATGAACTGCATTTTGACAAACTCTTTAGTATTTCTGAAGCTATAATATTACAAACGACTGAGAAAATAGAATAAATAATTAGTTTTCACACTACACTGATTTTTATATCAAAGGTACCACTTATATTTATTAAAAAAGTGAACAAAAACATCTTCATGGGATGTGTTCAATTAACTTCAAAGATGAATTATATTTGTTTCCTAAAATAATTTCCCATAGGAATGTGATACATAAATCACACTGTTTTCATTAGAAATGATCTATGCTTTCTATATAAAAACAGTCTCAGTATCTGTTATGTTCAGCTTACAAGTGTTATATTTATACTATGTATTGTTTAATCTATTATTCACTTAAACATTGATTTTAATTAAAATTATGCTTTAAATTTCAATTGTTTTATTACAATTTTAAATCATTTTTACTTATTATAAAACAGTGTATGTTCATATAGAGAAAGCAAAAATTGAAAAGCAAAACAAAATCTTTCATGAGCCTAAGGTTGTTTAATCACATATTATTTTCCAAGTAAGCTCTTCACTGATAACACTTTTTAAACTGATGCAGAACCCACAATGAACTCCCATTCTTTCTTTTTTCTCATTTTTCTCCATAGCATGTATAACCATCTTGTATTCTTTCTTTTCCTTCCCTCATTTATCAACCTATTGACCTATTTATTCATTTATTTATTAAATGTCTCACTCCTAAAGTTTTGCTCCATGAAACAATGTTTACATCTTGTTCACGGCTCTATCACAAGTCCCTGGAACAGTGCTTAATATGTAAGAGGCTCTTGGTACATATTTGTTGAATGACTGATCAAATTAATCCTATCCTATTATCAGGTTTAAATGATATATACCATTTTAAAATTTTTCATAGGACTCTATTCAGCTTTTACATCAGAATTACCTATTTTCTTTCATTTAATATATTTAAAACTTTTCATTTTTAGTATTCTTGGATGAATATACTTGATGTGTAAAACTTCAGGCATATTATCAATTACTTCACAGAGGAATCACAGAAGTAGAATGTTAAGGTTAAATGGGATGTATATTTGAAACATTCTGCCAGCTTGTCCTTTAGAATCACTGACATCAACTTATACTTCCACTGTGATACAAGAGTCCCCAAATTTCCACATTCTCAATGTTTTCATTCATTTTCTTTTTAAATTTGCTGAGTGTTTTCCTCCTCCAAATGTCCAAAAACAGGTTAAATATGAGAGAAAAAATAATGTTTAATTCTCTTTACACTTAACAATTTTACTTTACCTGAACTGGATTAATCACAAAGTCATTTACATATCCCTGAATTAAAACGTGGTGTGTAAGAGTAGATTGCTTTATAATGTGATACACCTCATTTAATAACTTCCTCATTAAATGATTCAAATGTGTTTTTATTGGTTACACAACATTTAATGGTATACAGTATACTGACTGCAACTATACTACTTCTCCTTTAATTTAGACTAATGAAAATGAGTTTTATCCTTCTTGAATAACTTCAAAGAAAAGACTTCATTTGAATAAAATAAAATCACTTCCATAGTGTTAATAAAAGTTCTAAAATAATTTGAAATAAATACACAGCTATAGAATGTTCAGTGATTGAATATCCTATAAGTTTGTGAGTCCCAAGAATACTATTCATATGTCAACCAAACTCATATTATGTCATTTATCAATCTCAGTTCTTACCACTTTTACCTACAAATATCAGACAGTAATAAATTTTTAACTTGCCTATTATTCTATTATAGGTACATGTTCTTTAAGTTCTGTAAGGCAAAGCACTCAATTCTTCTTGCCAATGTCATGACTCAAGGAAGAAACATGAATATCAGGCTCTATAAATTAACTCAGTCTTATAGTTCCAAATGTATACAAATACACATATATAGTAACAGAAAGTAATTTTATCTGGCTGATAAATAATTTGACATAAAACCCAAATGGCTCTTATCACTGGTATTAAGGTAAAACAATTACTAAGATTTAAATGACAAATATTAGGGATTAAAAAAAACCCACTCTTTTTCTAAGAAGATATGATAAGAAAGAATATCATTCTTGGGATAAACGTTGACACAAAACATATAACCAACAGAATTACTATCATTGTACCTTTTGATCATATACCAATGATTTAAAACAAAGGCCTAAAGACTTAACATACTAGTTGTCCCCAACAAAAGTTAAATGGTATTAAGAACTATAAATATAAATGGGCTATTCTCATTATAGAATTAAGAACTGCTTGTCATATTGGTCGATAAAAAATCTAGCCTACACAAAAATCAACAAAATAAGATGAACCTATTCAGAGAGTTGATACACACCTGACTTATTTTCCTAGATTAAATCAATGTAACAGGACAAACAGAAGTTAATCTTCAATTACCAAAACAAGGTATGGATATTAATTGAATTGGCCCTGGTTACCTATTAAATATATGTAAGAGACATATTTTGGACTATATATTTTAAGATTAAGTTCAAAAAAATGAATCATTCTATAATATTACAGTATCTACATTGTGTCAGAGGAAATCAAATTTCATAATCATGGCATCAGGTAATAGCTTCAGAAATGCATATATTTTTTCGAATGTGTTGATTATAGAGGCATGTGGGATATCTGCTATCATTTATTTGAATTGTAGGCTACTTTAAGATGCAGGATGGCAAACTTAATGAAGTATTGTCTTATTGTGATAAACTCTTTTCATTTAGTTAACTAGCTAATCTACAGTTGTATAGTGACGTTGACAGCCCATATGTCTTTGACTTCCAAATAATAATTGTCTTCATAATGAAGATATTTCCCTATCCCAAATTCTTTCAGAAGCTATTGCTGGCTTGGCACTAAGAAGAAACATGTTTTATATTATAATAAGATTTTATACTTCTAGGAGATTCAAATATTCTGAAAATGACTTTGAAGTATAGTTTTATTAATCTTTCATATTCTCATGAGAGTCAAGTAGGTGGCAAGTATTATCTCAATTTTGTAAAATAGAAACTAATGAAACAGTTTACTTGCCTGAGGCTAAATATTGAAGTAATGAAAAGTCATATTCCAATTCCGGAACTTAACTCAAACTCTTACTATGCATTCTATCTATAATACATTTTATGGAGATGAGAGTAAAAGCAAAGGAAAAAAATCTTCAGAAAATATGAAAACCAATCTAATCTACTTTAAGGGACTCTGGAATAGATATCTGTTACTTGATTGATTGTTCTTGGTCTTGGTGACAGTGATGATACCTCGACTTCAAAGAATTAATTTCCCTAAAACATTTCTGGGTGACCATATATTGAGTGTGGTTATGGACACAGTAAAGGTAATTGAATTCTACTGATATTTCAAACAAAGCTAAAACCTGACAAAATATACAATGGCACAATAACTCAAAAGGTGAAAAAGAAACTAAGGAAAGCTAAATTTGGACTTCAAATGGACCTGTAAGTTGGTAATATACCTGATTCTTGAAAGTGAAAAATAAAGCAAGCCTCTGGGGATTTCAGGGTTTCCCAAGTATTCTTATTTGTTTGACCCATCATATTCTCCTGTTTGATTCTTCTTTAAAATCTCTTAATTTTCTCTATTCTATTTCATTTTTTTCTTTTTATAGTCTCATAAAGATTCATTACAATAGTTTGATTATTTATTGGCAATACATTTGTAAATTACTGTTGAAAACTCATGTTCTGATTCTTTAGCACTCTGGTATGAAATAGACTTACCAATTCATTTTCATTACCAAGAAAAGCTATTTCATTATATTTTAGTACAAAAATGTAATTACTAGTAGCTGAACTAATTGCAATTCTAAAAATCAAAATTCCTTTTGGTATTTCAAGCCCTGATAAAAACATTTAGCTTTTAAATAGTTGCTTTCTTAATACTTGAGGAAAATTTAAATAATTCCATAAGACTGGCATGATATGTACAAGATATATACCTTGTATATGACTGATTTTCCAAATCAGTAGTTATTTCTCCTCTAATAATATAGCATATTTAGAGTTCGTTTTTTTCTCTAATAGGAGATGACTTATTAGCTGTAGTAAAATTAGTAAAATTGTCTTTGGAAAAATTAAAAGATATAAAATTCCAAACAAACCATACAGTTGAAAAAAATCTAACATCTTTCACTAAATAAGCAGATTTAGGTTGTTTTTTGTTTTTTGTTTTTTTTATTTTTTGTCCTGCAAACTTAAAAGAGACATGGTAAATGTAAACATATATTTACAATTATCTATTTTAATAAGGAAACCTTAGATTTTTTTCCTCATATCTTTAAAAAGACAATCTTTACTTACCTGGCCCATCATCCACTTTGTCCAGGCACCGAGGTGTTGTGCTAAGAAAGGAGGCATGTTTTATTCTAGCCACAAAAGTACGAGGTGGCATGTATTTATGTTGAATTTGAGACATCTCATATGATTTTTGAACATCATAGGCACCTGGTGCTGGAACACCCTGAAACAGATTTCAATGAACCAGCATAAACATATAGGAAATTTCCAGAAAGATGTAGCATAGATGTTCACACTATAAAATGACATACGTAGAAAAATACAAAACTTTTACTTCATTATTAAAAATAGAAATTTAAAAGAGTATCCCTAAATTATCCTCTCCTAAACGAACTATAAACTGACTCACAAAAAATTAATATGAACAGAATCATGAAGTACAGATTCACATTCTTAAAAAATTAGTCTTCATAATATAGTTGTTATTGTTGTTTAGTCGCTAAATCGTGTCTGACTCTGCAATCACATGGACTATAGATCACCAAGCTCCTCATCCATAGGATTTCCCAGGCAAGAATACTGGAGTTGTCATGTGTTGTCATGGCCTTCTCCATAGGATCTTCTGGACCCAGGGATCCAACTCACATCTCCTGCATTGCATGTGAATTCTTTACCACTGAGCCACTGGGAAGCCCTTCATAATATACATCAAACTCTAATTTTCAAATTTCACAATAAAAATCAAATTTTTTATAGAACACTGATTATTTATTTTTTTAAGTAGCAAAACTATTCCTGCTTTACCATCCTATGTGAGCATACTTTACTTATCCTACAAATGAGACTGCTTATTTCATTTTAATAGATTTCAATTAGGTTAAAAGGCTTCCCCCTTTCATCACTTATGGCTCTTAACATGCTCTACAGTTATATTAACATTTTTAATCAACATAAACCACATGGATATTAATAACTATAATAATCTAAACAAAATAAAAATATTATATATTTGTTACACAATTAATGCCTACAAACCATTAGCTAATTACCTCAATGAAAACTTTTAAAACTCATTTTCTTCAAATAATTTCAAAAAATAATGTTTTATATATAACAAATCTGTTCATCTGTTTTATGTACAAAGACAATATTTTTTAAGTTTTAATAATTTTCAGGCAGGCAGGAGACTTGTCTTGTGGCTAAGGGTGGAGGTTCTAGCACTAGACGTTTTTGGTTCCAAATATTTGCTTCTTACTTGCTGTAGGACCCTAACCAAGCTACTTAACCTCTGTAATTCCCAGTGTCTTCATCTGTAAGTGGGAAAACGACAGAACTTATATTCTATGTCACTGAGTTGCTGTGAGGTTTAAATCAGTTAAAACAAATACTTAGATTGGTCCCTGAATCTACAAATGGGTTTGCTAATCTTACTATTCCCTGGTGGTTCAGATGGTAAAGAATCTGCCAGCAATGCAGGAGACCTGGGTTCAATCCCTGGATAGGGAAGATTTCCTGGAGAAGGGAATGTCTACCTACTCCAGTACTGTTGCCTGGAGAATTCCATGCACAGAGGAACCTGGCAGGCGACAGTGCATGAGGTTGCAAACAGTTGGACATGACTGAATATCTAATACACAACCTTACTATTCTACAAAAGCTAATTTCAATGTAGAAAACAAGACTGAACAATCAAAGTATAGGCAAACAGAAAAGAGTTTATTTTTAATGTTTCAAATAAGTCAAACACATTTGGATACTGAGAAAGCATACTTTTGAAGTCCATCTGGGAGCCATACTTTATAAAACGTACTTTCTTTGATCCTTAAATCCCTATGATCATCACCTTCATGCACAGGCCCACAGTATGATCTCCCACTTCCAAAGAATCACTAAATAAGGTAAAAGCACGGATCATGACTGGTGGAGGAGATTCTTACACGCAATTCCATCAAACACAAACTCCACAATCTATAAGTCAACTGAGAAATGTCAATTACTGTTTCTTTCTTGTCTACACTAGGAGTATATTTAGTAAAAGTAGGCTGAGGATAAATGGTAGTAAAATAGCTCCAAAGATGACTTTTAGATCTTTCAGGACTGCCTCTGTGGTATGTGAAAGCAAAGCATAAAAGAGCACAAAAACACAAAGAAACCATTCATATACAAAGTACTCTGTGTATTTAGGAAAACTTTACAAAGATCTTGATTATACTACACATTTTCATTTTATCAAAAGCTGTTCAGTTCAGGTCAGTCACTCAGTCGTGTCTGACTGTTTGTGACCCCATGGACCACAGCATGCCAGGCCTCCCTGTCCATAACCAAACTCCCAGAGTTTACTCAAACTCATGTCCATTGAGTCAGTGATTCCATCCAACCATCTCATCCTGTGTCGTCCCCTTCTCCCCCTTCCATCAATGCTTCCTAGCATCAAGGTCTTTTCCAATGAGTCGGTTCTTTGCATCAGGTGGTCAAAGTACTGGAGCTTCAGCTTTAGCATCAGTCCTTCCAATGAATATTCAGGACTGATTTCCTTTAGGATGGACGGGTTGGATCTCCTTGCTGTCCAAAGGACTCTCAAGAATCTTCTCCAACACCACAGTTCAAAAGCATCAATTCTTTGGTGCTCAGCTTTCTTTACAGTTCAACTCTCACATCCATACATGACTACTGGAAAAACCATAGCTTTGACTAGACAGACTTTTGCTGGCAATGTAATGTCTCTGCTTTTTAATATGCTGTCTAGGTTGGTCATAGCTTTTCTTCCAAGGAGTAAGCATCTTTTAATTTCATGGCTGCAGTCACCATCTGTGGTGACTTTGGAGCCCAAAAATATAAAGTCTTATTCCCTAATTGTGTCCTTTACTGATGTTTCTAGGCTGTTCTTACTCATCTTCAACTCTCATTTAATCTAAGAGATTAATATGTCAGGCAAATTTTCTAGGCATTCATTCATTAATTCCTAGGATTAGTAAGACAAATCTGAAAGCCTGTCTAAGAGCAATAATGGAGAGGGTGAGATGTATGGAAACAGTAACATGGAAATTTACATTACTATATGCAAAATAGATAGCCATTGAGAATTTGCTGTATGGCTCAGGAAACTCAAACATGGGCTCTGCATCAACCTAGAGGGGTGGGATGGGGAGGGAGATGGGAGGGAGTTTCAAAAGGGAGAGGATATATGTATACTTATGGCTGACTCATGTTGAGGTTTGACAGAAAATAGCAAAATTCTGTAAAGCAATTATCCTTCAATAAAAATAAAGTAACTCTTTAAAAAAAAGAGCAACAACACTATCTATATATTGTATTTTATACACCATTTCAGGGGGAAATAGTATGTATAGGTAAAATCATCAAATTTCTGTTGGTGATCCTTTATTCATCACAGAAAATAGGGAAGGCATTTGATGAGTGGATATAATAGACATTTCTCATGTCTTTTTTTTACCCAGTATTTGAATCCTGTTCCTGTGTATGGAATATCCCACATGTTTTGCAGTACAATCTGAGTCCCAGCACAAAAGCTAAAACTACTTGATTCTCATCTTCCTGGTCTAATTTTTAAAACCTAGGACATGAGTTTAAGCCATAAGCTCAAATGCCAGCTTTTCAACTGGCAGTTATTAAAAAAAAAATAGAGAACATTAAAAATTCCATTTTAGAGGTTATTTTATTTTTTTAGCTTAAATAAAGTGAGTTTAAAAAAAATCTATTCCAGTGATGGCCTTGGCAGTGCTTGCAGTTATGTTCACTTCCCAGAGGCAACAGTGGGAGGACAAACTGAAAGACGCAAATAGAGACTGAGGGCAAACGCCATAAATGTCTGATGAAATAAAAGTTATGTTTTAACGCAAATTAAATTCTAAGGTGTTTTGACTTCTTCACCTGGAAAGCCAGGGTCCTATCTAAAAATGACATAAATTATAATAGAATTAAAATAATTGATGTATGCAAAATTCTTAGAATGGTATCTATTAAAGCATTAATGAACAAAAACCTCAATTAATTATAGTCAGAAGATCAAAAGAGGGAGCTCTCATACCCTGGGATGATAGTAAAGCCCTACAGGAAGAAATACCCTCTTCTTTCCTGGCAAGAACTCAGCCAATGAAATACCCTGGACTCTGTTTTCTATAGCCCTCCCAACTTCCTTTTCATCTCTGCAAAAATGTTCTCCTTCCCTTGCCCTGCAGGGACTTGCACATGACTCACCATGGTTGCAGGGACTTCCCAGGTGGTTCAGTGGTAAAGAATCCACCTGGAATGCAGGAGGCACAGGTTTGATCCCTGGATTGGGAAGATCACCTAGAGGAGGGCATGGCAACCCACTCCAGTATTCTTGCCAGGATAATCCCAGGAAATGGGCCTTGGTAGGCTACAGTCCATAAGATCACAAAGAGTCAGCCACAACTGAAGTGACTGAGCACACACACATACACCATGTTTGCAGACACCAAATTGTCATTCTCTGCTGATCTCAAATAAAGACATCTTTGCTAGAGAAACATTCAGCAATCTATTTGTTCAGATCAACATGCTTGATACATAACAAGAACTACAGTTTGTTTTCACTGCCATCATTATTATTAGCATTATTATTTCCATTAGTTGTGAGACTACATGAAACCCTCGATGATATTTCCATTTCCTGCAGAGAAATACCAATAGGACATTTAAAAGGAAAGTTCCTAGCATTTTAAGCCCCAAACAACCAACAAAACAACAAAATTAAAAATCGAAGGCCCTAATTCCCCATGTCCAGAATTCTTAACCACTTAAAATCCTAACTGACCTGAAGCCCATTCTGAAGGAGATCAGCCCTGGGATTTCTTTGCAAGGAATGATACTAAAGCTGAAACTCCAGTACTTTGGCCACCTCATGCGAAGAGTTGACTCATTGGAAAAGACTCTGATGCTGGGAGGGATTGGGGGCATGAGGAGAAGGGGACAACAGAGGATGAGATGGCTGGATGGCATCACTGACTTGATGGACGTGAGTCTGAGTGAACTCCGGGAGTTGGTGATGGACAGGGAGACCTGGCGTGCTGCGATTCATGGGGTCGCAAAGAGTCGGACATGACTGAGTGACTGATCTGATCTGACCTGAAGCCTCAAAGACCAGTTCATTTCAAAATTCAATTTTTCCGATCCTTGTTCCCTGCCATTTTGACATGTGAAATTTCATAAACTCTCTAATCTTGGACATATTAAACTGCAGGTATGCTTTGATCTTTAAAATCTCTGATTACCAAATACCAACATTTAAATCTTCAGCCCCAGCAAGATATGGAGCATTTAATCACAAAGTTGACTCCTAAGATGTAGTACACTATGAACAAAGACTGAACCTGAGTTAGCCTCAGAATGAATTTTCCTTTTACCATGCTATGGTTTACAGATTTGAGGATGT
This sequence comes from Bos javanicus, assembly GCF_032452875.1. Lineage (NCBI taxonomy): Eukaryota > Metazoa > Chordata > Mammalia > Artiodactyla > Bovidae > Bos > Bos javanicus. Next base: position 26,947,387 of record NC_083873.1, on the reverse strand, counting down.
CTTTATTTCACGTTTCATTTTTTAGTGATGCTTATACTGGCTAGAGAATTCTTGATTCACTTATTTTTCTCCTGGCATTTAACATGTCATTTCACTGATGTGGGGGGCTTCCCTGGTGGTTCAGATGGTAAAGAATCTGCCGTCAGTGCAGGAGACACAGGAGGCACTGGTCCAATCCCTGAATCAGGAAAATCCCCTAGAGAAGGGAATGGCCACCCACTCCAGTATTCTCACCTGGAGAATCCCATGGACAGAGGAGCCTGGCAGGCTACAGTCCATGGGGTCACAAAGAGTTGGACATGACTGAATGACTAACACTCACTGATTCTGGGCCTCTACTATTTCTGATAAGAGATTCATAATCATATTATTTCCACTGTATGTAGTAAACTATTTTTCACTTTTAAGATGTTCTTTTTGTTTTTGGCTTCCAGCCATTTGACTTTGTATGCCTAAGAGCAGATTCTCTTTATAAATATATTTCTTAACAGTTCACCAAACTTCCTGGACTTGTATATTCATGTTTTTCATTAATTCTGGAAAAGCTTTCAGCTATCTTTTCTTCAAACTTTTTTTTGCCCCTTTCTTTCTCAACTCTCCTCCTGAGACTATCATTTCATATATGCTGGAAAATGTGACACTGACCCAAAGATTTCTGAAACTTCTCATTTTGTTCAATTTTTTTCTTCACATTCAATGATTTCTGTTGAGCTATATTTTATTGAGTTCACTGATTTTGTCTTCTGTTATATCAAATCTGCTATTAAGTCGCATTGATCAATTTTCATTTACATTTTTGTCCTTTATAATTCTAGAATTCTTTTTTGGTTCCTTTGCTTGCTTGCATGCTTGTTTCTATTTTGTACTGATATTCCCTACTGTCTAACTCAGTATATTTACTTTAATTATCTAAACTGAAGTTCCCTTGACCCCACAAGAGACTGACCCATACTTTCCCAGGAGTGTCCAGGGGTCTCCAGTGGAGGCGTGGGTCAGTGGTGGCCTGCTGCAGGGTTGGGGGCACTGAGTGTAGCAGTATATGCATGAGATCTTCTAAGGAGGACCCATTATCATATTCCCTGGTGGCTCAGATGGTAAAGCATCTGCCTGCAATGCAGGAGACGCAGATTTGATCCCTGGGTTGGGAAGATCCCCTGGAGAAGGAAATGGCAACGTACTCCAGTATTCTTGCCTGGAAAATCCCATAGACTGAGGAGACTGGTAGGCTACAGTCCATGGGGTCGCAAAGAGTTGGACACGACTGAACGATTTCACTTTCACTTTCCTTATCATATTACCTCCACCAAAGTTTCAATCAGTTCAGTTCAGTCACTCAGTCGTGTCTGACTCCTTGCCACCCCATGAATGGCAGCACGCCAAGCCTCCCTGTCCATCACCAACTCCTGGAGTTCACTCAGACTCACGTTCATCGAGTCAGTAATGCCATCCAGCCATCTCATCCTCTGTCGTCCTCGTCTCCTCCTGCCCCCAATCCCTCCCAGCATCAGAGTCTTTTCCAATGAGTCAACTCTTCACATGAGGTGGCCAAAGTACTGGAGTTTCAGCTTTAGCATCATCCCCTCCAAAGAAATCCCAGGGCTGATCTCCTTCAGAATGGGCTAGTTGCATCTCCTTGAAGCCCAAGGGACTCTCAAGAGTCTTCACCAACACCACAGTTCTAAAGCATCAATTCTTCGGCCCTCAGCCTTCTTCAAGTCCAACTCTCACATCCATACATGACCACAGGAAAAACCACAGCCTTGACTAGATGGACCTTTGTTGGCAAAGTAATGTCTCTGCTTTTGAATATGCTATCTAGGTTGGTCCTAACTTTCTTCCCAAGAGGTAAGTGTCTTTTAATTTCATGGCTGCAGTCACCATCTACAGTGATTTGGGAGCCCCCCCAAAAAAAGTCTGACACTGTTTCCACTGTTTCCCCATCTATTTCCCATGAAGTGATGGGACTAGATGCCATGATCTTTGTTTTCTGAATGTTGAGCTTTAAGCCAACTTTTTCACTCTTCACTTTCACTTTCATCAAGAGGCTTTTGAGTTCCTCTTCACTTTCTGCCATAAGGGTGGTGTCATCTGCATATGTGAGGTTACGATATTTCTCCCAGCAATCTTGATTCCAGCTTGCGCTTCTTCCAGTCCAGCGTTTCTCATGATGTACTCTGCGTATAAGTTAAATAAGCAGGGTGACAATATACAGCCTTGACATACTCCTTTCCCAATGTGGAACCAGCTTGTTGCTCCATGTCCAGTTCTAACTGTTGCTTCCTGACCAGCATACAGATTTCTCAAGAGGCAGGTCAGGTGGTCTGGTATTCCCATCTCTTTCAGAATTTTCCACAGTTTATTGTGATCCACACAGTCAAAGGCTTTGGCATAGTCAATAAAGCAGAAATAGATGCTTTTCTGGAACTCTCTTGCTTTTTCCATGATCCAGCAGATGTTGGCAATTTGATCTCTGGTTCCTCTGCCTTTTCTAAAACCAGCCTGAACATCAGGAAGTTCACGGTTCACGTATTGCTGAAGCCTGGCTTGGAGAACTTTGAGCATTACTTTACTAGCATGTGAGATGAGTGCAAATGTGCAGTAGTTTGAGCATTCTTTGGCATGGCCTTTCTTTGGGATTGGAATGAAAACTGACCATTTCCAGTCCTGTGGCCACTGCTGAGTTTTCCAAATTTGCTGGCATATTGAGGGCAGTGCTTTCACAGAATGATCTTTTAGGATTTGAAATAGCTCAACTGGAATTCCATCACCTCCACTAGCTTTGTTTGTAGTGATGCTTTCTAAGGCCCACTAGACTTCACATTCCAGGATGTCTGATTCTAAATGAGTGATCACACCATCGTGATTACTGGGTCATGAAGATCTTTTTGTACAGTTCTTCTGTGTATTCTTGCCACCTCTTCTTGCCACCATAATTTGGTCCCAGGTAAATAACAGGGAAGGAACACAGCCCCACCCATCATCAGAAAATTGGGTTACAGATTTTCTGAGCATGGCCCTGCCAATCAGAACAAGGCCCAGTTTCACTCTCAGTAAGTCTCTCCCATCAAAAAGCTTCCATAAGCCTCTTATCCTGCTTAAAGAGGACAGACAGACTGAAAACCACAATCACAGAAAACAAACCAATCTGATCACACGGACCATAGCATTGTTTAACTCAATGAAACTATGAGCCATGCCCTGTAGGGCAACCCAATACAAACAGGTCATGGTGGAGAGTTCTGACAAAATGTGGTCCACTGGAGAAGGGAATGGTAAACCACTTCAGTATTCTTGCCATGAGAACCCCATGAACGGTATGAAAAGGCAAAAAGATAGGACACTGAAAGATGAACTCCCCAGCTCGGTAGGTGCCCAATATGCTACTGCAGATCAGTGGAGAAATAACTCCAGAAAGAATGAAGAGACATAGCCAAAGTAAAAACAATGCCCAGTTCTGGATGTACTAGTGATAGAAGCAAAGTCCAATGCTGTAAAGAGCAATATTGAATAGGAATCTGGAATGTTAGGTCCATGAATCAAGGCAAATTGGGAGCAAACAGGAGATGGCAAGACAGAACGTCGACATTTGAGGAATCAGTGAACTAAAATGGACTGGAATGGGTGAATTTAACTCAGATGACCATGATATCTACTACTGTGGGCAAGAATCCCTTAGAAGAAATGGAGTAGCCAACATAGTCAACAAAAGATTCTGAAATGCAGCACTTGGAGGCAATCTCAAAAATGACAGAATGATCTCTGTTCGTTTCCATGGCAAATTATTCAGTATCACAGTAATCCAAGTCTGTGCCCCAACCAGTAATTCTGAAGAAGCTGAAGTTGAATGGGTCTATGAAGACCTACAAGACCTTCTAGAACTAATACCCCAAAAAGATGTCCTTTTCATTACAGGGGACTGGAATGCAAAAGTAGGAAGTCAAGAAATACCTGGAGTAACAGGAAAATTTGGCCTTGGAGTACAGAATGAAGCAAGGCAAATGCTAATAGAGTTTTGTCAAGAGAATGCACTGGTCATAGAAAACACCCTCTTCCAACAACACAAGAGAAGATTTTAACATGGACATCACGGGATGGTCAATACCAAAATCAGATTGATTATATTATTTGCAGCCAAAGATGGAGAAACCTGTACAGTCAGCAAAATCAAGACCAGGAGCTGACTGTGGGTCAGATCATGAACTCCTTGTACATCAAGGAGTACATCAAGGCTGCATGAACTCCTTGTACATCAAGGAGTACATCAAGGCTGCATATTGTCACCCTGCTTATTTAACTTATATGTAGAGCACATCATGTGAAATGCTGGGCTGGATGAAGCATAAGCTGGAATCAAGATTGCTGGGAGAAATATCAATAACTTCAGATATGTAGATGATACCACCCTTATGGCAAAATGTAAAGAAGAACTGAAGAGACTCTTGATGAAAATGAGAGAGGAGAGTGAAAAAGTTGGCTTAATGCTCAGCATTCAGAAAACTAAGATTATGGCATCTGGTCCCATCACTTCGTGGCAAAAAGATGGGGAAACAGTGGCAAACTTTATTTTCTTAGGCTCCAAATTCACTGTAGACAGTCACCGCAGCCATGAAATTAAAGGACACTTACTCCTTGAAAGAAATTCATGACCAATCCAGATAGCGTATTAAAAACCAGAAACATAACTTTGCCAACAAAGGTCCATCTAGTCAGGCTATGGTTTTTCCAGTAGTCATGTATGGATGTGAGAGTTGGACTATAAGGAAAGCTGAGTGCTGAAGAATTGATGCTTTTGAACTGTGGTGTTGGAGAAGACTCTTGAGAGTCCCTTGGACTGCAAGAAGATCCAACCAGTCCATCATAAAGGAAATCAGTCCTGAATATTCACTGGAAGGACTGATACTGAAGCTGAAACACCAGTACTTTGGCCACGTGATGCAAATAACGGACTCATTTGAAAAGACCCTGATGCAGGGAAACATTGATGGCAAGAGGAGATGGGGATGACAGAGGATGAGATGGTTGCCTGGCATCACTGAATCAATGGACATGAATTTGAGTAAACTCCGGGAGTTGGTGATGGACAGGGAGGCCTGGAATGCTTCAGTCCACTGGGTTGCAAAGAGTCAGACACGACTAGCAACTGTACTGAACTGAAGTTCCCTTGAGTCTTTGAATATATTTATGATAGCTACTTTGAAGTCTTCATCTGTTAAACACAATGTTTAATCTTACCAAAGTGTCTCAACTGTTTTCTCCCTCTGAGTTTGAAAAATACTTACCTAATATTTACATATCTAATAAGTTTTGGCTGAAAAACATATATTTTAGATAATATATTAACTCTGGATTCCATTTTTCTACAGTAAGGACCATTGTCTATTGTTGTCCTAAGTTTTCAAATTTATTTAAAAATTTTTGTATTACTTCAAGAACATGCAGAAATATCCTTATCTACATTGTTTATACTTGTTGTTTTTGCCTTTTCTCATTTTGTCCTAATCAGTCCTCATCACAAGGTGATGAACTCTATTCTGTCTTTTAAAGATAGATCTATACAGACAAATAAGTTACCTTTGTTTTTAAATTTGTCTGCTTTCCCCTGTAGTTATGCCAATATTATTGTATATATTAGTGCAGCTGTGATAAAATTTTTTTAATTATATTATTCTGGCAAATTAAATTTTTTAAGATGTGAAGCTTATCTCTAAATTGCAATTTGTCTTAACATGTTTGATTTGTAATTAAAGTTGCTATTCAAACATTTCCACCAATGAGTAGGTTTTGATAAGCCATCATTACTTTTTAAAAATGGTAAAATGTTAAAATTATAATTTTAAAAATATAAGAAATCTGTGGAAGCACACTTAATTTTATGTACTAAATTCAAAAATGGGGAAAGCCCTTCTAATGTGGTTTACATTACAAGCTGCTTTCTCCTATATGGGCATTTACCAAATCAAGGCAAGAGCTAAAGATTAGGTTTTTCATAGGCAGCCAGGTTATTCTACCGGAAAGAGGAACTAGTGGAGCTTTCAAAGGACACAAAGTCTAGCATAAGGGACTGAAGATCAGGAGAGAACAAACTCATTATGGTTCTTTACAATGGACTATTTGCTGAGTGCTGGAGCAAGCAAAAGAACAGAAGTCTGGGCTAAAGAGACAGAATAAAATGTGCAGCCTCCTGATGCATAGGAGCCAAAGTCACACTATTGTATGGGCTGGCAACAAATACAAGCCTCTTTCTCAGATATTTGTCAAGTTTTGAACCCAAACAGCATAGGAAGCTAAAGAGTAAGCTGAAATTTTATAAAGGGTAGGACTTGCAGGGAGGAAAAATGAGACCCTCAGGAAGGGGAACATGAATAGGGGCAGAGCCACAGAGGCAGAGTGGAATTTCAGTTTTCCTTTACTTAGAAGACAAACTCTGACCAGCAGGTTGAGTCCACAGTGATACACAACAGCTCTAAGAATGATAACTAGGTAACAAATTCACACACACTACAACAAGAGTTAACATTCTAGGCAATTGGACACGAACTATTTCTTGCAAGATATAAAACAAATGTTCTTCCATTTTCGCTTTCTGTAAGGTATATATGTATACATATATACCGCACGCACACACACAAAGCTAGGTAAAATAATAAATCACTAATCAACTATGATTTGGGCTAAAATTAACTTTATGTTTTGGGACAACTTGTTCTAGCTGTTATTTCTAGCTAGGTATATTCTGGTCTAAAATTCTGGTCTAAGATTCTAAAATTCTATTTTAAAATTTCAAATATATAATTATTAAGAACTCAGGGATTCTTTTATAATGAAGCTTGTCATATTAGTGAAGTGTGTTAAGAAAATTTCAAGGATACTTTCAATCAAAGCATCAAATCAAAATCTTTAATCAAATATATACAGTGAAAATTTTATAGACCATATAAATGTAGTGAAGTTTGCCTGAATATGCAGAAAACTTTGATTAAAGCAATTTACCAATATGTTTATCCAAGTTATTTCATTTTGGCTTTATAGAAAAGAAAGGCATTTCAGATGATAATCAAATTATCTTTGTTCTGTATATTGTAAATTATAATTACAAACATGTTACCCCTGCCTTTTTTCAGCATTCCTAATATTCACCATTCTAAACATACACTTCTTTAAATATATGACTTAGAAAGGAATGCTATTTTAGAAAGAAAAGTATTTTAATACAGATGTAATATAATGTAATTGTGATCATCAAAAACAGGAAACATGGATTTCATTTTCTGTAATCTCCCAGCACAGTGAAAAAGACCTTTTATCCTAATGCTGTTTTATGAAAGAAAGTAGAATTGTCAGCTACACTATGATACTTCAAAACCCAGTAAAGAAAAAAAAAAAAAATGCTGATGGGCAAAATCATGTTGGCAATAAAACCATTAACTTCAACTAATTTCTCCAACATAATACTATACAACTCGTCATGCTTAAGTCACAAATTTCCAATTGTTTGCTGTACATTTCCACTTCATTATTCTCAGATAGCCTTAAGATAAAATTCATTTTCTTTCCTTCCGCAACTACCCAATCATCTATCCTTTCTCACCTGCCTACAACAATTCTTTATGTAGCCAGGCCTGAAAACAGAAAGCTGTCTGTCATTTCACCCTTCTCTCCTATATCTAAAAATCAACGCTCTCTTTCCTTTACTACCAAAAAGATCCTGGTAAGGGCTCCAAAATACTGCTTGACAACTGTAATAACTGCCTCTTTAACCTTTAGGTCTTCCAGTCTCAAATCATTGGCATTCCAACAGCAACTAAGTTATCGTACTAAAACATGACACACATCCACCAGAAGCATTCATGAGCTCCTGAGTGTTTATGGGGAAAAAATTCAGAAGATTCTCCTTTTAAAATTGTGAAGGCAACTTTACAATTTTAAAGCTCAGTTCAAATGGAACATTTTCCATGAAGCATTCTTGATCACTCAAGCTGGAATTGATATTCTTTACCTTTTAATTCTTCTAATACTTATTGCTTGTATAGACACACAAACATATAAAAGGCACATTAAATAAATACACCATATCTACTTGAATATTGCTTTCTTTGTCAATATAAGGATAGAAAGAGAATAAAGTCATTTAATGAGTAGGCAGTCAAGGTTTCCACAGATAGGATTCTATATACCCTACATATTGTCAGATTAATTTTTCTTTTATTCTCTCAAATTAAAGAAAAAACAATACTAGGAATCCAAGAGTTTAGGGGCTCCAGAGTTACACAGGGATTCAAGGTCCTTTCAGGCTTTCTATTTTACTATACTTAGATTGTGACCATCATCCTAATGTTCTCAGACATTAGCCATAGCTCCTGCCATAGCATTCTCGTTTTAGAAATCCAAAGAAAAAGCAAATGGCAAAATTCTGTTCAACAGCTGAAAAACTTTCCAAGAGGAAATTTCCTAGGAGCCCAAATCAGTAACTTCCGTTTTCTTCCCATTGGTTAAAACTGTGTCAAATGACCACCATATAAGTGAACTTTTAAAAAGTAGCTATTTTATCTGGGCATGTTATTCTTCTAAATAAAATTGGGTTATATTATAGAGGAATGTTAGAAAGGAAGAAAAAGAATAAAGATGGGGTAGGGAACTAATAAACTCAGTCACAATAGCTGCCTGTGAGGAAATCAGAACCATAAAAAATTAACTCACTTCTAGAATACTATCAGGATTTTAGACTATATAAAAAGCTATTTTGACTCATGACTTATTGACTTTGTTTAATTCATGCTCAGCCTTTGGGTCTCAAATCTTCCCTGGATCCATTTGTTCTTGCAATAGGCTTTCAGAACACATAGTCCTTAAGTTTGCAGTCATTATTGCATTTTCAATTGAAGTCAATTATTTTTTAACATCACTCATTCCCATAGAAAGATAAACTTCTTGAAGATGCAGAAAGCATCTGTTTTGCTCATCATTATACCCCCAATATATCATCATACCTTCAAGTGTGTGGCACACAGTAAGTGATTAATGAACATTTTAAAATCAATGAGTAGATACATGAGCTAATGAATGAGTCAATGAATCTATCAATATCTATCTCGAAGCTTTCCCTCTCATGTGTGATCTTATCACCGAGTTTCTCCATAAAAGTAGGGCTGACACTATACCCTGAACGCAGTTTCAACCCCTACAGTGATTAAATTAGCCTCATGTATAAAGCAGTTCTTTAAAATATCTGTTGTGTAAAACCATTCAAGTACTGCTTTCCCTAAAGATGCTCCAGTTTCTGGTAAAGATAAATGAAATTTATAATCTCAGCAATGATGCAGGAGTATTTCTATTCAAACTGATCTAGGACTAAGTTTCACAAAATCATTACAATATGACTCCAGTTAGTTAAATTTGATTATTATTTTATGTGAGACATATTTCTTTCTCTTTGCTATCAAAGAAGTAGACTTTTACTTTTGATGCTTGAGCTTTTCATGACCACCTCTGACACTGGTTTTACAGAAAAATATATCTATCTCAGCAGGTTAAAGTAAAACATGTGAGCAGAAATAGCCTATATAACCTTTTTGTTCCTATAAATGCTAACACTACTCAGGCAGGGAAAAAGCATAGATTATTACCAGATAATCCTTTATCGGGTATAAATCATTCATCTGGTATAAATTTATCTGGTATAATCCTTACATTATTTCTACAGAGTTTTATCAATTCAATAAAAATCCAAAAGTAATTTACTTTGTAAGTAGAATGTGGAAAGAAAGAAAGTTAGTGTAAATGATTCTTTAAAAAGAACATAACTGCTCCCAGAGCCAGTTGAACAGATTTGGATAAGGCAGTAAAAATCATCTTGATAAAGCTAGAAAACTTAGAAGAGGTAAAATTTCAATATGATTTGTGAGCAAACTGTGAATTTGAATAATAGAGTTGTAAAATTGTACATTAACCCTAGAGAAACATCTATAAAAAGAGTCCAGTCAATACGTCATGTTTAAACTTTGTGAAATCAAATGACCCTTATTATCAACTATCAATGCTCTGTATGTCAAGAATCACCCACTGTATAAAAAGAGGAATCATTTCAAGGTAGTGCTACTAAAATATATTAGAACTTGAAGTCAGAATTGCTGGGTTATATTCATAACCTTATCATTAGTTTCAAGAAGGCCCTCAAGGTCTCACTCACTCATCCAAACCCCTCCCATCATAATGCATGCTGAAGGTCATGTTCAGAAAGATTCAGTGGGTCATTGTACAGGAAACATGTCTTTTTTCTTTTCCCCTCTTATGAGATTGGCAGTAGATGAGTCATAGAACTACTGATATTTGGAAACTAACACCACCAAACATAGTAAGCCAAGAGTGGGCAGAATGATCCACGTTGGCTTTCTGTAAGCTATAAATATCTTAGCATCCAATTATCTACTTCAAATAATTATGCTTATATATAGACAGACAAGAGTAAAGATGATGACAGAGAAGAATGAACTGAAAAAGATGAAAAGAGAGAAGAGAAAGCAAGGTGTAAGACAAAGAAGGTATATAGAACAACAAAAAATGAACATTGATTGTCTCAACAAATAAAGAGGGCAAGATATGAAGCTCTGGTAATGTTAACCATACACAAAAATAATGTTTTATGACACAGGTTGTAGATTTCAATATCAAAAAATAAATTGCACATTTAAAATGCAGGAAATCTAATTATGCTCCCCGTATGTTCCTATAAACATCCTTTTTGATGAATGAAATATTTTAAATATCCCCTCTTCTTTCAAATCTATGGTATTTTTGTGACACCAATGAACTCTGCAGGTTTATCATGTATTTGGTGTCAAATGTAACAGCATATTTCTTAGAAACATTAAATGTTTGTTGATTAACTAGATAAAAAACCAAACAGGCAAAATTAAACATAAGATGAAAGTGCTTCAAGGGTGCTATTACTATTTTCCAAGATTATGTATTTAAAGATTAGAGCCACATAAAAACATCCAAAATATTATTTATCCAAAAACTTCATAAGAAATATTATTAACCAAAAACTTCATAAGGAATCAAGAAAATGACCATCTAAAATAAAAAAGTTAATATCCTTACTTCTTCTCCCTTCTTTAATAGAATTTGATATATTGTTTCCTCCGTACTAAAAAGAAAAAACTACTTAAAGATACTGTTTTTAAATGCTACCCTCACTTCCAGTGAAATACAAACATTTACTGAGTGTTTACAAAGCACTGGCCTCAGTGCACACTAGTAGTAAAGATTGTGGACTCTGAAGGGCACTGCCTGAGGTCAAGCCCTGGCTTGATATGTTTCTAAAACTGTATGACAATGGGTGAATATTATGTTTCAATTTCCTCATTCATAAAAGAGGTATAACAACAACAGTTCCCACTTCTTGGTGTTCTTATGAGGATAAATGCATTGTTATGTGCAGCACAGCGTGCCATGCACCAGCTGAGCACCACCTGAGCACCACCTGAATAACTGTTAGTTATTATTATACTTCATTACAAATATTGTTTCTAATATCTCACATATTTAGGTAACACTTGATTTTTCCAAAATAATTACTACAAATACAACTTGAAAGTAATACACCCTTCACCGCCATAAATTAATTTTAGAACATGCAGTTAAAAAATCAGTGTATCTGTTTCAAATGACAAAACGCACAAACACTGACAGGAATTATCACTTGTCCAACTCCTTGAGAGCCCATGGAGTGTAGGCTGCCAGGCTCCTCTGTCCTCAGGGTTCTTCCAGGCAAGAATACTGGAGTGGGTTGCCATTTTCTTGTCCAGGGGATCTTCCTGGATCAGGGATTGAACCCACATCTCCTGCATTGGCAGGTGGATTCTTTACCACTGAGCCACCAGAAGCCCACATTAATACCTGTACTTACTAAGAGAGTAAGTCAACTAAGCATGTACCAACGCATGTGAAAAAGAAGACAAGTGTAAGAGGAAGAAAATGTGGTTTCAGTCAGAAAAAGCATCTGATTACCATTTCACATGAAGTCACTCCAAATTTTTTATCCCCTCCTTCCTCCCAAAAGTTAGTAAAAAATACTGGCTTTGACTTTGTCCTTCTCTCTTTCCAAGGAAATTATTCAATCTAATACTATAAAACATACTGTCCTCTGAAAGGCTTTTACACCAAACAATATAATATTATGTAAGATCTATGGAAATTTGATTTGAAGGCAAATTAAATAATGTTTTCATACTAATCATTTTTAATGTATACCATTAAAACCTAGACAACACAAATTAAAGCTGATGTACAGGGCCACTTGAGAATGCAGGAAAGGAAATCAAACAACAGTACAAGTGGCATTATTAAATACTACCTGCAATGTTGATGAAAAATCTAACAATATGCTACTATATACTATATTTTCTACTCTTGATTTTATAAAGATGCTTTATTGTCCATTAACTATAAAAATTGTCCTTGCTTTGACTTTTTTCAAATCAATAAAGTTAATAAAGACATTTACTTCGCAATATCTGCATTTCATTATCATATATGCATTTTCAGAACTCATCTATTGCAAATGATGTTTTCACATTAATCAGTGATTACATCATTTAATGAGGTTCCTAAGGATTAAAAAGTACTCATGACCACACAGTGTTTTTATATACATGAAACACTAAAAACATCAAACTACATTATACATGAGCAGGGAAACATAATTATGAAACAAAATATATGTTCTTTAATCTATCTTCGAAGTTTAGAACATTTATTAATTTAAACAGATTATCAGTAGTAGTAATGTAGTCACTCAGTAGTGTCCCACTCTTTGCAACCCCATGCACTGCAGCATGCCAGGCCTCCCTGTCCATCACCAAGTTCCGGAGTTTACTTAAACTCATATCCGATGAATCGGTGATGCCATCCAACTATCTCATCCTTTGTTCTCCACTTCTCCTCCCGCCTTCAGTCTTTCCGGGCATGAGTGTCTTTTCAAATCAATCAGTTCTACACAGCAGTTGGCCCAAGTATTAGAGTATCAGCTTCAGCATCAGTCCTTCCAATGAATATTCAGGACTGACTTCCTTTAGGATGGATGGGCTGATTCTCCTTGCTGTCCAAGGGACTTTCAAGAGTCTTCAACACCACAGTTCAAAAGCATCAATTCTTCCACACTCAGCTTTCTTTATAGTCCAACTCTCACATCCATAAATGACTACTGGAAAAACCATAGCTTTGATTAGACAGACCCATGCTAGCAACATAATGTCTCTGTTTTTAATATGCTTTCGAGGTTGCACATAACTTTTCTTCTAAGGAGTCTTTTAATTTCATGACTGCAGTCACCATCTGCAGTGATTTTGGAGCCCCAGAAAATGAAGTCTGTCACTGTTTACCCATCCATTTCCCACGAAGTGATGGGACCAGATGCCATGATCTTAGTTTTCTGAATGCTGACCTTTAAGTCAGCTTGTTCACTCTCCTCTTTCACTTTCATCAAGGGCCTTTTTAGTTCCTCTTCACTTTCTCCCATAAGAGTAGTGTCATATACATATATGAGGTTATTGATATTTCTCCCAGCAATCTTGATTCCCGCTTGTGCTTCTTCCAGCCCAGCATTTCGCATGATGTACTCTGCATATAAGTTAAATAAGCAGGGTGACAATATACAGCCTTGATGTACTCCTGTTCCTATTTGGAACCAGTCTGTTGTTCCATGTCCAGTTCTAACTGTTGCTTCCTGACCTGCATACAGATTTCTCAAGAGGCAGGTCAGGTAGTCTGGTATTCCCATCTATTGAACTGTTTTCCACAGTTTACTGTGATCCACACAGTCAAAGCCTTTGGCATAGTCAATAAAGCAGAAATAGATGTTTTTCTGGAACTCTCTTGCTTTTTCAATGAACAAAAGGATATTGGCAATTTGATCTCTGGTTCCTCTGCCTTTTCTAAAACCAGCTTGAACACTTGGAAGTTCATGGTTCACATACTATTGAAGACTGGCTTGAAGAATTTTGAGCATTACTCTACTAGCGTGTGAGATGAGTGCAATTGTGCGGTAGTTTGAGCATTCTTTGGCATGGCCTTTCTTTGGGATTGGAATGAAAACTGACCTTTTCTAGTCCTGTGGCCACTGCTGAGTTTTCCAAATTTGCTGGCATATTGAGAGCAACATTTTCACAGCATCATCTTTTAGGATTTGAAATAGCTCAACTGGAATTCTATCACCTCCACTAGCTTTGTTCGTAGTGATGCTTCCTAAGGCCCACTTGACTTCATATTCCAGGATGTCTGGCTCTAGGTGAGTGATCACACCATTGTGATTATCTGGGTCGTGAAGATCTTTTCTGTATAGTTCTTTAGTGTTCTTGCCACCTCTTCTTAATATCTTCTGCTTCTGTTAGGTCCACCCATTTCTGTCCTTTATTGTACCCATCTTTGCATAAAATGTTCACCTGATGTCTCTAATTTTCTTGAAGAGATCTCTAGTCTTTCCCATTCTATTGTTTTCCTCTATTTCTTTTCACTAATCACTGAGGAAGGCTTTCTTATTTCTCCTTGCTATTCTTTGGAACTCTGCATTCAAATGGGTGTATATTTCCTTTTCTCCTTTCCTTTTCACTTCTCTTTTTTTCACAGCTATTTGTAAGGCCTCCTCAGACAACCGTTTTGTCTTTTTACATTTCTTTTTCTTGGCATTTGTCTTGATCCCTGTCTCCTGTACAATGTCAGGATCAGCCATCCATAGTTCATCAGGCATTCTGTCTATCAGATCTAGTCCCTTAAATCTATTTTTCACTTCCACTGTATAATCGAAAGGGATTTGATTTAGGTCATACCTGAATGGTCTAGTAGTTTTCCCTACTTTCTTCTATTTAAGTCTGAATTTGGCAATAAGGAGCTCATGATTTGAGCCACAGTCAGCTCCCAGTCTTGTTTCTGCTGACTGTATAGAGTTGTCCACCTTTGGCTGCAAAGAACATAATCAGTCTGATTTCGGTGTTGACCATCTGGTGATGTCCATGTGTAGAGTCTTCTCTTGTGTTGTTGGAAGAGGGTGTTTTCTATGACCAGTGTGTTCTCTTGGCAAAACTCTATTAGCCTTTGCCCTGCTTCATTCTGTACTCCAAAGCCAAATTTGCCTGTCATTCCAGGTGTTCATTGACTTCCTACTTTTGCATTCCAGTCCCCTATAATGAAAATTACATCTTTTTGGGGTGTTAGCTCTAAAAGGTCTTGTAGGTCTTCATAGACCCGTTCAACTTCAGCTTCTTCAGCATTACTGGTTGGGGCATAGACTTGGATTACTGTGATATTGAATGATTTGCCTTGGAAACGAACAGAGATCATTCTGTCATTTTTGAGATTGCCTCCAAGTACTGCATTTCAGACTCTTCTGTTGACTATGTTGGCTATTCCATTTCTTCTAAGGGGTTCCCGCCCACAGTAGTAGATATCATGGTCATCTGAGTTAAATTCACCCATTCCAGTCCATTTTAGTTCACTGATTCCTCAAATGGCAACGTTCAGTCTTGCCATCTCCTGTTTGCTTCTAATTTGTGTTGATTCGTGGACCTAATATTCAGTATTGCTCTTTACAGCATCGGACTTTGCTTCTATCACTAGTCACCTCCACAACTGGGTTTTGTTTTTGCTTTGGCTCTGCCTCTTCATTCTTTCCGGAGTTATTTCTCCACTGATCTCCAGTAGCATATTGGGCACCTACCGAGCTGGGGAGTTCATCTTTCAGTGTCCTATCTTTTTGCCTTTTCATAGTGTTCATGGGGTTCTCAAGGCAAGAATACTGAAGTGGTTTGCCATTCCCTTCTCCAGTGGACCATATTTTGTCAGAACTCTCCGCCATGACCCGGGCGTCTTGGGTGGCCCTACAGGGCACAGCTCGTAGTTTTATTGAGTTAGACAAGGCTGTGGTCCACGTGGCCAGATTGGTTCATTTTCTGTGATTGTGGTTTTCAGTCTGTCTGCCCTCTGATGGAGAAGGAGAAGAGGCTTATGAAAGTTTCCTAATGGGAAAGACTGACTGAGGGGAACTGGGTCTTGTTCTGATGGGCAGGGCCATGCTCAGAAAATCTTTAATCCAATTTTCTGTCGATGGGTGGGTACTGTGTTCCCTCCTTGTTATTTACCTGGAGCCAACTGTGGTGGGGGTAATGAAGATAATGGAGATCCCCTTCAAAAGGTCCCAGGCATGCACTGGGACACTCAGTGCCCCCAACCCTGCAGCTGGCCACCACTGAACCACTCATCCACCAGATACTCATGAACACTCACAGGCAAAATTATTTCTTAGGGATGTCAAACAAATTTAGGGTGAAAAAAATAATGGTTTCACCTTTTGGACTAATGGATTCATTTTCTAATGCTGAGTAACAAATTGTCACAAATTTAATGGTTTAAAACAGTGCCTGTTCATTAGTTTGCTGTTCTAGAAGTTAGAAGTCATGGTTGGGTTCTATTCTCAGGGTAGGGTTAAGTCCAAAATCAACATGTCAGCCTGGCTGGGTTCTTAGCCTGAAAATTCAGAGGAAGAATCCACTACCAAACTAATGCAGGTAGTTCCTTGAGCCTGGAGGTCTGACGTCCCTACTTCCATGCTGGCTAGTAGCTGAGGGTCTTTCTCTGCTCCTATAGACTGTGCATATTCTTTTTCACCATGTAACTGTCTCCATTTTCAAATTAGCAATGACCTATTATTCAGTTCTCATGATTCTAATTTCCCTGGCTTCTTTCATCTCCAGGTACAGAAAGTTCTCAGGTATTGATGCTATTATAAAGCTGCTGCACTAAGTCTTGGGCTGCCAACTTTCAGATATCATGTTATGTGATAAAAATAATTTTTTGGCCACACCACAGAGCCTGTGAAATCTCATTCCCCTACCAGGGATTGAACCCAGGCTATAGAAGTGAAAACAATGAATCCTAACTATTAGTCCACCAGAGAACTCCCCAGTAACTTTCAATTTAGTCAACACTGTAATAGGGCTTCTGTTACATGTAGTAGAATTAAAAATGATAAATAGCTTAGGAGAGATTTAGCATACTGAATGAGAGATCTAAAGAAATTGTCAAAATACTAAAGAGGTAATTAGTTGGAAAATGTAATAGAGAGATCAGGGGGAAAAAAAGAATGATAATTCCCAGAATGGATCTAATAGAAATTCCACAGAGAATTAATTGAGATAATCTGGAAGAGATAATATCTGAAGAGGTCATATGACATTCTTCCAATACTGATACAAATGAAAGGTGAGCACTCAGATTTAGGGAGCTGAATCGAGTTCCAATGAAGATAAGCAAAGAATAAATACATACCTAGGTGCATCATAGTGAAACAGTAGAACACCAAAGAAAACATTACCTAATAGCTATTGATGTTTCCCTTAAAATAAGAGGGTTTCAAGTTATCTAATTGTAAATTATGTCAGAATGCTGATATAATTTTCAACATTAATTGATCATGTGACTCTATGAAAAATGTACCTGTAGACAACCAATATTATGGCCAGGAAAAGAGGCAATATGAAGAACTTAGAAATTATTCTGCTCTATTATTTGCTGGTGAGTTTATTTGTTAAAAATTACTAAATCCCTAATACTCTCAGTTTAGAAACAAAATACCTTAATAGTATTTCAAAATTTTAATGAATAACAACTTAGGAACCAATTAGAATAACATTAATAAATATATTCTCTATAAAATTAGTTTAGAATTTTAAAACTAAAATTAGTTCTAAAATGCCCTCAAGGTCATCTTCATTTATTAATTTTAAAAAAAGAGAGACAGAGGAGCTAAGTTACTTGTTCTAAGTCAGAATTCGACTGAGACTTCTGTGGAGCCCAGGTAGACTAATTATTTAGTGACCAAGAAGACAAACATTTTGATGCATTTTTTAAAAGATAAGCTTTTGATATTTTAAGGCATTTAGGTATTTAAAAAAATATTTATTTAGATTAGGATTTGAACACAGTATATAAAATGAATGGAAGAGGTAACCCTTGATCAGTAAGGTTCCATCTTTCTTTTACACCCAGAATTTCTTTTTCATGGCCCTAAATTAGCAAAACTTCACTGGAAGACCAAATTCCTTAATCAGTCCCCGACACCTTAGAAAGCAATTTTGTCATCATCTATTATTAGAAGCATAACTTTTAGAAGTACTAACTTGCCCTCCAATACCAGAAAGCTAACCAACCAGCACTCGGTAATATCCTCAGAGAATTTCAAATAAACATAATTTTTAGATTCTTTTCATATCTAGTAACAGTTTAAGACCCTCAAATATTTATCTCCAAATTGTAAGACATCTTGCCCACAACTAATATGACTTTGCTACATTTTACTACATATTATCAGTGGGGCTTCCATGGTGACTCAGATGGTAAAGAATCTGCCTGCAATGTGGGAGACGTGGATTTGATCCCTGAGTTGGGAAGGTCCCCTGGAGGACGGCATGGCAACCCCCTCCAGTATTCTTGCCTGGAGAATCCCCATGGACAGAGGAGCCTGGCAGGCTACAGTCCATGGGGTCTCAAAGAGTCGGACACAACTGAGCAACTAAGCACAACACATCAGGGGCAAGGTCAAGACAAGAACCCAGGTCTTCCACCAACAGTTCCATGCTCTGTAAGCTACAACCCTCCTCAACAATTTATAAGTCTGCTCAGGCATTTCTTTCCCTAAGCATACAATAATTTCTCTTCATTGTACTGAATGACATCATCATAGTAATCTGATTTATTAACATCAAATATAAGACCTTTAGCCACATGATCTCTTCAAAGTCATATCTAGAGGAAAACTGGCAACTATGTATGTTCTTGATTAAATGTTAACAGTTTGACAGCAACAAAACACTAGCTAATGAATGCCCCTCCAACATACACACATAGAAGTAAAAAGAAAAAAATGAAACAAAACAAAAAACTCTTAACACAAAACTCCAAGATGAATTAAATTTCCTCAGTAATCCTTTTGGTGATTACCAAAGTATAACTGCATGCAATTTAAAAATTAAGAGCAGAAATGAACAAAAAATGAAAAAAATAAAAGTTGATTTGACTTAAGAAAAAAAAGTGAAAGGAAAAAAACACAACCATCTAAGAAATATAGACTAAGTTATAAGGTAAACACAGAAGAAAAAAATTTTACGTAAAAATTTCAAAAGAAATGTTGACTAAAATCAGGAAATGAACCAAGAGTTAGAATATTAGATAAAGTAAAAAGGGAAGAATCAGAGAAAAAGTGATTTGAAATGGAAAATGGACAGAGAAGATCCAATGTGTCTATAAGTGGAATACCTGAATTTTTTTTTTTTAATGGAACTGCCAAAAACCTAGAAAGAGCAAAATTAAAACCACCAAATCAATAAATAGTATTTAGTAAGAGTTTATTGTGCATAATTAGAACTGAGTATGTCCAAAAATAAAAACTGATATGAAGCTTGGGGGTATGATGTTTTATTATGTTTTACAGAGTAAAATGAGAAAGCGGCTAACCTTTACAGTCATTGGTTATTATAATGAAGGTTCCTAGATGGCAGAGGATTAGTTAAAACTGACCTCATACTATTTTTAGAAATATGATATGTTTTCTTTGGCCACTTGATGCAAAGAGTTGATTCATTTGAAAAGACCCTGATGCTGGGAAAGATTGAGGGCAGGGGGAGAAGAGAACAACAGAGGATGAGATGGTTGGATGGCATCACCGACTTGAGGGACATGGGTTTGGGTGGACTCTGGAAGTTGGTGATGGACAGGGAGGCCTGGCGTGCTGTGGTTCATGGGATCACAAAGAGTCAGACGTGACTGAGCAACTGAACTGAACTTTAATGATTGCCAGAGGATTTATAAGAAATAACCTAGGTTAGTTATCTTCATGAAATAAGATCTAGTTTTCCTTATGTGGCTTAAATGTTTTTTACTTCTCAGGAAATTCTCAAGTATGGTCTCCATTTTATATGCTACTTTAACAGAGCAAACTAATATATAAAGTAATAATAAGGGAAAATATGAAAGTTAAAAATATATTTAAATATATATATTAAAAGTGACCATTTTATATGTAGGAAAACTGAAATTTCAGCCCTGGAAATGTGCCAATAAATCTACTGGACTTTAAACATTAAACAAACAAAAAAACTTTTTTAAGATTTCCAAGAAAAAACAAAGAAAACAAATGCAATACAAAGGCGATAAAATTAGGTGTGCTATAGACTTCTCCAGAATAACATACCAAGCTAAGTTACAATAACTGTTATCTTTAATAAACAGAAAAAATATTTATCAATGTAGAACAACATTGCCAGCCACGCTGCCCTTAAAGTATCAAGACTACAGGAAAACAACCTCAAACACTCAAGAACCCAGGTAATATTGTCCTTATGAAAAATGTGCACAAAGATGAGTCTCGCTCAACCAAGATACAACAAATAAGACTTCAGCAAAAGTACTAACAAACATGAGTAATATATGCAACAGTATATCTAAGACTAAAACAGGGTATAAATAATGCAATGAATAATGGCAAGAGGAGGGAAAGGATAAGAAAAATAGAGAAGCCCATTGACTGCTATATAGGTCACAGATGATAGTCAGAAAAAAAAAATTAAAAAGTGGCAAACCAGATAGTAAAAAGATAAATAAGAAAATGAGACTAAGAAAATTTTCAAAAGTTCTAAGTACAAAAATAACAATTGCAACAAAAATACAAATTTTCTTAAATAAATAAATTGACATTATGAAAGGCCAAAGAGAAAAAACAACATTTAGAGAGTAAAATTAATATAATATATAGTAATTATTAAAAAATGTTATAATAGAGACTACAGGCATACCACATTTTGCTTTTTTGTGCTTCACAGATAACTGCATTTTTCACAAATTAAAGGTCTGTATCATCTTGTGACAAGTCTACCATACCACTTTTCTAACAGAATTCGCTCATTTCATATCTTTATGACACATTTTGTAATCCTAACAGTATTTCAAACTTTTTCACTATTATTATATTTTTATGGTGATCAGTGTGTGATCACTGTGATCAGTCATGTTTGATGTAATTTTTTAGGGGAACCATGAATCACACCCATTTAAGACAGTAAACTAAATCAGTAAAGGCATATGTTCTGACTACTCCATCGACTAACTGTTCCCCCATCTCTCTCACTCTCCTTGGGCGTTCTTATTCCCTGAGACACAACAATGTTTAAATTAGATCTATTACTAACCCTACAGTGACCTTTAAGTAAAAGAAGAGTCAACTGATGCAGCAAACTTCATCGTTGTTCTATTTCAAGAAATTGCCACAGGCACCCAGCCCTTTAGCAACTACCACCCTGACCAGTGAGTAGCCGTCAACACAGAGAGAAGACTGTCTACCAGCAAAAAGATTACAACTTGCTAAAGACTCAGATGACAAAGAACAGTTTTAGCATGAAGTACTTTTAATAAGATAGGTACATTGTTTATCAGATACAATGCTACTGTACTCTTAATAGAATACTGTATAGTGGAAAAATAACTTTTATATGCTCTGGGAAACCAAAAAATTTGTACAATTCACTTAATTGCAATATGTGCTTTACTGTGGTGGTCTGGAACCAAATCAACAATATGTCCAAGATTTGTGTATACTCAATAAGTGTGAACAGACATAATTCACTTATTGAAATAAAACAATTTTCAAATTGGGTAACAAAACAGTCAACAAACAACTATATGCTCTGCACAAGACACAAACATAAAAGTAACTTTGAAAATCTAAAAAATAATAAAATGTGCTGGGTAAAGATAAAGGTACATCAGGCAAATGCAAATAAGATAAAGGTTTATGACCGTATCAGATAAATTAGAATTCAAGCCAAAAATATTACTGTAATGAAGAAGAAAACTTTCAATGCTAAAAGATACATTCATTTTGAAGATTAAAAAAAAAATTTACAACTGCCTATGTACCAAATAAAACAGCAACTATTATAAAAAATTATAAAAAATATAATTTTAGAACAATCGGGCTTTCCTCATAGCTCAGTTGGTAAAGAATCCGCGTGCAATGTAGGAGACGCCAGTTCCATTCCTGGGTTGGGAAGATCCACTGGAGGTAAAAAAGGCTACCCACTCCAGTATTCTGGCCTAGAGAATTCCATGGGGTCGTAGAGAGTTGAATACAACTGAGCAACTTTCACTTTCACTTTACAGATGTGAGAATAAGTAGATGGAAGCACATTAAGAAACGTTAAAATACCATGGTCAGTTCAACACAGTTCAGACATGCTGACTAGTGGATTCCTGTTTTATTCTATGCATTACAACTCATTATTATCATTATTTATTTTGATATTCAAATTATTTCAGGTGCCTATGGGAGCACCTTCAATCTAGCTCCTGTTCTTTCTGACTTGTTTCAATCACTTTTTTTTAAGTCAGCACTGATTTTTAACACAACAAGATAGTCCTGCCCCTGCCCTGGAATCAGCCAGTTCTCTAAGGACCTCCAGAACCTTTCGGTAAGGAATGATTTTTAGAAACCGAGATCTGAGAATAAAGTGTGTTCATTGCTACAATGGCTCTTTAAGCAGACAGAGATAGGGAAAAAAAGAATGTACACATACATACACAAATAACTATGTTCATATCTATATCCATATATCTCTATCTATACATTCGAGTTTTCCTTTTCATATTTGTAACTCCTTTTCTAACGGTGAAAAACACAGCTCTTCTTATTCTCAATGTATTGACCCATTCACTTACTCCTAACTCACACAGAAAGTTGTTTTAAAATCGCTAACCTACACCACTGTGAAAACCGGACCTACTAAATACAGTTCAGAATTTGTTTATAGTTCGTTTTTGCCCTTAGTCTGAAAGTATTGTGTTCAAAATTTTATTTGGGTTACTACTATTAGTATTTTTTAAATAGCAGGGAAATTACAGCAATAAAACACACTAGTGAACAAGAAATTTCTCTCATATGTCTTCCCTTTTTAAAGTGCAACATTATACAATACTACAAAAATATCATACCACATAGAAGAAACACCATGTTATGCCTTTTTTTTTTCCAAATGACTCAAAAATACCCCACTATCAAGATTCTTATAACTTTGTGCATGCTCGGTTGCTGAGTCATGTTCGACTCTGTGACCCCCATGGACTAGCCCGCCAGGCTCCTCTATCCATGGGACTTCCCAGGCCAGAGTACTGTAAACAGAATGCCATTTCCTACTCCAGGGGATCTTCCCAACCCAGGGCTCAAATCCACGCCTCTTCAGTCTCCTTCATTGGCAGACAAATTATTTACCACTGCGCCACCTGGGAAACCTTATGTTCAATTTATTTTCCAGAAACAAGAGAAATAAAATCATTCCACTCACTCTAACATGTTTGAATTAGAAACAGTTTCCATCTCTTGCAAAATAAAATTCTTGTTAGTAACACATTAATTCTATTAAATACATTGAACCTTTGAATCTAGACCCTGGGGTCTACTAAGTTTCCAGTGCCTTGGTAAGCTTCTGTTATTGGAGTATGCCAAGAAAATAGTAAAAAAAAAAAAAAAAGTATATTTTCTACATTATTTTTCTCTAACTGTATAATTGAAGTAAAATAATGGATAATCAGAAATGTAGATAATAAAAGAAAAGCTGAAACATTAAAACATTCAACCTATTGTGCAATAAAGAAATTTACACCATAAAGTAAAAGCAATATAAAAAATAAACTCTATTCTCTCATCAATCAAAATAAGAGTCATTTTAAAACTGTGAACATGTGAAATGAAAATTAGTTATTCAGAAACTCCACTGGAAACACTTTATGAAACCCATTAGTCCCTGGGGTTACCAATTCACACAATGATCATCTTAATGACTTATTTTTGTTTGTCATTAATGTATTTTCTCTTTACTTTTATAATTTTCATCAATTTGTCTTATCTTTCTAAGTAATTTTTTGCACTTTACTAATGTATACTTGACAAACAGTAAACTTCACATATTTCCAGTGTACAATTTGACAAGTTTGGGGATGTCACCTGCATAAAATCATCTCAACAATCATGATAATAGACATTTTTTTTTATCCCCCAAAGTTCTCATGTTTCTTTGTAAGCCACCCCACCTTCTACCCACATTCACATGTAAACAGTGATCTGCTCTTTGTGACTTTACTTTAATCTTCACTTCTAGAATGTTATATAAATAGAATCAGGTATTATATAGAGTTTTGTTTCTAGCTTTCTTCACATAACATGATTTTAAGACTCACCATGTTCCTGTGTATATCTGTATTTCATTCACTTAAATTTATGAGTAGTATTTCATTTTATAGACATCCTAGCTGACTTATTATTCACTAGCTGATGAACACTCAGGCTGTTTCCAGTTTGGGGTAAATAATACTAGTTTAGGTTAATAATACTGCCATAAACATTCATATACAGGCCTCCCATTTTTCCTGAATAGAGACCTAGATGCAGAATGGGTACTTATTACTTATATTGCAACTACATTGATCTTGGTATATTTTTCTCTGAAGGTCAAAAATCTCCAAAATACTAAGAAAAAAGATTAGAACTTAATGATTAATCAGGAAAAAAAAAAGGGAATTCATCATGACATTAAATTACAAGTAGACTATGCACATAAGTGGGAAAAGAATTGTCCCAGATGATATAAAAAACACAAACTATGTTGCTCAGAATTTGTTTTCAAAGGCATTAATTCTACTTTTGGATGAAGTTCTTCTGGAAGAAAGATCATAGCTATCTTTTATCCCAAATACTATCACAGTGATTAGAATACATCAAGGTAATAATAGTGTTTATTAGAATTAGAATAATGAACTTAGATGAGCTCATAAAGGAGACAAATGAACAGAAATTATAATATGTGTAAAATGTTAACAACTTACAAGATAAAATGTTTTATAACCACAATTGGACTCTAAACAATAATCTGTTTTACTTCTATTTTCTAGCATTAAGTCTTCAGACCAACACTGTTTTGTAATTTTACAGTCTTGTAAATATACAATAGAATTTTATTAAAGTATTTGAGATATGGCATATTAGAAAGAGAATGACAACTGAAAAAAATAAAATAAAGGACACTTTGAGAAAAAACTGTATATACAAAATAAAGAAATTACATAAGAATTAAAGAAAAAAGTTAACTTCATTAAAAATTTAGCTGGTACACAGTTCATCTATTTCACTGTGGCAAGCCATCAAAATAATTATGATTCCGTGAATACAATCTAATCTCAAGCGAATGCTAAAAAGTCTGTCTTCCAATTAGCACATTAGTGTGACTTGCCTAATTAAATCAACAGAATACCAGTAGAAGATAAGCCCCTAAGTGTGCACTATGAGACTCATATGAAGAAACAGATGTAATCATGTATTTACAATGCACATTAGGAAATTGTTGAAAAGTGTTTAATATGTGATTTTTTTTCTTCATATAGAGCAAATCAAAGGTCTAGGAAAGGTATTAAACCCTAGCGGAATGCTCAAATGTGCAAAATCAGATTTTAAAAATCTACTCTGTTAATGCTTCTTTTATAATTAAGCAATGATGTCTTAAAAGCATACTTCTAGAATTGGATGTGGGACCATAAAATGGGTAAATTAATTTTCTAAATATAAACGCCATATTAGAAGGTAATTAGAAAGTCCTCAGAGATACTTATCATTAAATTACATGCTGCTTCCTTTGTTTTCCACTGTGTAGGGAACGGCTTTTCTTTTCTATGAATCTCTTTTCCATACTACTCATTACATACATTTAAAAGCTAAGGATATCTCACTGTATAGAAGTTTTAAAATATTTCTTTTAAAAAAGTCTTGTAAGATTTTTAAGGGAATAAAAAACAATTAGTAGAATGCATAAAACTTCATTTTTCCCTTTTAGTTATCATATTTAATAGTTCATAAAAGTTTGCATTTTATGTAGATGAGAATTAGAGGTTTACTTACACTCTTCAAAGAGACTCCTGTATTCTTTATATGGTAAAAAGTAAGGGAAAAGGAAAATTTTGGACTAGAACACAGCTGCATTTGAATAAAACACTTTGATAAAACACCTTTTGCATTTTGTATCAATGGCATCAGATTCATTGAGAGTTTCTATTTCTGCAGGTACAGTTAAAAAGAAAAAGCAGAGATGTCAAAGAGCAATTAGTAAACATGGAGAAAGTATGTTCAAATAGGAAATAGCACAGATGAAAGATTATCTTCAGACATCAGTAAAAATAAGAAGATGGATTTTACTGGGAAGCATTAATAAAGACCTGAGCAGACAATCAAGATTCCCAATTTCTAGTTCAGGGACTGTTATAATGTAACTGGAACACTAGAGAAGCCCCAGAATCAAACACTTCTACAGCAAAAATGACCCTACTGGTTAAGAAGGTATGTCCCTTAAGAACTGATTATATATGAGGTAGGTAAGAAGTTGCCATCACTGGCTACAGAGTTTATAAGAAATCCAAATTATCCACTTGAGCTAAAGTACAACATTGTTCTTTCCTGAATATTTTGGCATTTTTTCATGCTAGGAAGAGATGTCTTCAGGGAAAAGGGAATAAGCTCAGAAGGGAAAACCTATACACACTTCAGAATAGATGTGGAATAAGAACACTAAGACTTTCGTTTCCAGTTTAGAAGGTTTCCAGCCATTTTGGTTAACATAATTTTAATATTCGACAGCTTAAAATGTGCTTTTTTGTTGCTATCTTCAATCTGTCCTCCTAAAAGGATTATCCTTAAAAGGAAATGGTCTGTTTACCAATTTGGAAGAAAAAAGGAAAAGCAAAACTGAAGAATGCACCTGAACTCAGCCACAGAGTAGACCCAGGAAATAAGGGAAGGATATAAATAAGTTACAAAAAGAAAAAAAGCAGAGGTCCAGCACTCTGAGTTTGCTAAAAATCAGAAAGGAGAGCAAAGTAGAGCTCTAGTAAAGTAGGCTAGAGCAAGTCTAAACTTTAGCCCTAATTCCAAAAATTAAAGGACAAACACAAAACTTTTCTTCTGACAGATTTCATCTAAGACAACTCTCTCCTTTTCTCAAGAAATCTCTTTGCAATATTTTCTTTAAGTCACTTAACATTTTTGCTTCTTAATTTTTTCATCTCTTAAAGGTAAAAATGTTACTTTGCTGCTATTGCTGCTGCTGCTAAGTCACTTCAGTCATGTCCAACTCTGTGCGACCCCATAAACAGCAGCCCATCAGGCTCCCCCCTCCCTGGGATTCTCCAAGCAAGAACACTGGAGTGGGTTGCCATTTCCTTCTCCAATGCATGAAAGTGAAAAGTGAAAGTGAAGTCGCTCAGTTGTGTCCGACTCTTCGTGACCCCATGGACTGCAGCCTACCAGGCTTCTCCATCCATGGGATTTTCCAGGCAAAAGTTTCCTAAAGTCCCTTCATCTCTAAACTGTTATTATCAATATTTAAAGTAGTCATTCTACCCTCAAATTCTCATTAAAAGGACTTTGTGAATGCATTTTCTATACTTCTTATAATATTCTTGAAATAGGTAACCATACAGTCATAAATGGACAAGCAAGAAAATAGTATAGAGTTTTAAATATTCCTATATTCCTTGGAAGGAAAGTTATAACCAACTTAGACAGCATATTAAAAAGCAAAGACATTACTTTGCCAACAAAGGTCTGTCTAGTCAAGGCTATGGTTTTTCCAGTAGTCATGTATGGATGTGAAAGTTGGACTGTGAAGAAAGCTGAGCGCCAAGGAATTGATGCTTTTGAACTGTGGTGTTGGAAAAGACTCTTGAGAGTCCCTTGGACTGCAAGGAGATCCAACCAGTCCATTCTGAAGGAGATCAGCCCTGGGATTTCTTTGGAAGGAATGATGCTAAAGCTGAAACTCCAGTACTTTGGCCACCTCATGTGAAGAGTTTACTCATTGGAAAAGACTCTGATGCTGGGAGGGATTGGGGGCAGGAGGAAAGGGGACGACAGAGGATGAGATGGCTGCATGGCATCACTGACTCGATGGACGTGAGTCTGAGTGAACTCTGGGAGTTGGTGATGGACAGGGAGGCCTGGCATGCTGCAATTCATGGGGTCTCAAAGAGTCGGACACGACTGAGTGACCGAACTAAACTGAACTGAATAAATTAAATGACAAGAGAAAATGACATAAGGAAATAATATTCTGGCTTATTGAGTATAAGAAAATGACATTCATAATTAAATTGTATAGTTTAAAAGAGTGACTTTATCAGAAAATATTCAGTCTAAAATATTTCCTAAGTACACCTCAAAACTAAAAACTCCCAACTTTTATACTTCTCCCATTACTCTGGTTTCAGTTACCACTATATATCTCAAAGATTACTGAAATAGTATCAAGAGCACTACATCATAATCTTCAAATCTATTCTCTTTTAGTTATACAATGTTTTTAACGTCAAAACTGACTTTCAGCCTCTACCTAGGATGTAGAAAGCTAGAATGACTGTCATTTCCACCCTAACAATAACAAAAGGCCGATTTCTTATATATGATTATAATTTTTCTAAGCCAATTAGAGAGACAAAGTCACAGAGACACAGTTATCAAGACAGTATGGTACTGGCAAAAAGACAGAAATATTGATCAATAGAACAAAATAGAAAGCCCAGAGATAAATCCACGCACATATGGACACCTTATCTTTGACAAAGGAGGCAAGAATATACAATGGATTAAAGACAATCTCTTCAACAAGTGGTGCTGGGAAAACTGGTCAACCACTTGTAAAAGAATGAAACTAGAACACTTTCTAACACCATACACAAAAATAAACTCAAAATGGATTAAAGATCTAAATGTAAGACCAGAAACTATAAAACTCCTAGAGGAGAACATAGGCAAAACACTCTCTGACATACATCACAGCAGGATCATCTATGACCCGCCTCCCAGAATATTGGAAATAAAAGCAAAAATAAACAAATGGGACCTAATTAAACTTAAAGCCTTCTGCCCAACAAAGGAAACTATTAGCAAGGTGAAAAGACAGCCTTCAGAATGGGAAAAAATAATAGCAAATGAAGCAACTGACAAACAACTAATCTCAAAAATATACAAGCAACTCCTACACCTCAATTCCAGAAAAATAAATGACCCAATCAAAAAATGGGCCAAAGAACTAAACAGACATTTCTCCAAAGAAGACATACAGATGGCTAACAAACACATGAAAAGATGCTCAACATCACTCATTATCAGAGAAATGCAAATCAAAACCACTATGAGGTACCATTTCACGCCAGTCAGAATGGCTGCGATCCAAAAGTCTACAAATAATAAATGCTGGAGAGGGTGTGGAGAAAAGGGAACCCTCTTACACTGTTGGTGGGAATGCAAACTAGTACAGCCACTATGGAGAACAGTGTGGAGATTCCTTAAAAAACTGGAAATAGAACTGCCTTATGATCCAGCAATCCCACTGCTGGGCACACACACTGAGGAAACCAGAAGGGAAAGAGACACGTGTACCCCAATGTTCATCGCAGCACTGTTTATAATAGCCAGGACATGGAAGCAACCTGGATGCCCATCAGCAGATGAATGGATAAGAAAGCTGTGGTACATATACACAATGGAGTATTACTCAGCCATTAAAAAGAATACATTTGAATCAGTTCTAATGAGGTGGATGAAACTGGAACCTATTATACAGAGTGAAGTAAGCCAGAAAGAAAAACACCAATACAGTATACTAACGCATATATATGGAATTTAGAAAGATGGTAAAAATAACCCTGTGTACGAGACTGCAAAAGAGACACTGATGTATAGATCAGTCTTGTGGACTCTGTGGGAAAGGGAGAGGGTGGGGAGATTTGGGAGAATGGCATTGAAACATGTGTAATATCATGTATGAGATGAGTCGCCAGTCCAGGTTTGATGCACAATGTTGGATGCTTGGGGCTGGTGCACTGGGACGGCCCAGAGGGAGGGTATGGGGAGGGAGGAGGGAGGAGGGTTCAGGATGGGGAACACATGTATACCTGTGGTGGATTCATTTCGATGTTGGGCAAAACTAATACAATATTGTAAAGTTTAAAAATAAAATTAAAAAAATAAATTTAAAAAAGTTAACCTATTAATAAAAATGTAAAGAAAGGCAAGTGTCCCCGAGAAAAGCCATTTTAAAGTATTGATTTATCCAAGATGGAGCATGGAGGGAAGACAGGAAACACCATACAAGCTGGTAAGAAAAAAATTAATGAATTGCTTAAGGCTAAGCATGGACGGGCATGAGAGTATAGAATACCATACTAGGACCTTCAGACACAAAGATAGCTACGACTCATTCAAGGGCTCTACACTACAGACCATGTGCTCACAAGAAATACTGGGGACAGAAGGGAAACTAAAGAAAGCATCTCTTTCGGTAGAGACTTGGGGGAGGAAAGTAGTTGTCACTGCAGAACAGGCCAAAGCTGTACCCAAAACACTCTTTCATGTGAGACTAAAGCCTTAAGCTGCCAGAAGAAAGGCAGTAAATTCTGCTGCCTCTAGGACACAGATGAAGAACTATTATGGCTGGAGGGATGGAACAGGAAATAAAACCTGCTCCTCTGAGATAAATAAGGGCAGAAAACCAGAGGACTGCTGCAGAAACTCAACATGACTGTGAAAGATCCACCTAGCTGCTGCTGCTGCTAAGTCGCTTCAGTCGCGTCTGACTGTGCGACCCCAGCCAGATGACCTGATAAATGGGTCTAAGGCTGAGGATGATCTAGGACACTGGAGAACAGGGGTTCCCAACCCACTCTCCCCGACCCAGTGCACAGCCTGTTGGGAACCTGGCTGCACAGCAGGAAGTGAGTGGCAGGCCAGTAAGGCCATCGCTCACCTGCACCACCCCCACCCCACTCCACAACCCTCATTCTGTGGAAAATTGTCTTCTGTGAAACCAGTCCCTGGTGCCAAAAAGGTTTGGGACTGTTGATATAAAACATCCATCCCATGCCCCTCAACACCACTAGTAAGACCTCAGTAACAAGCAACATGAGGCATAGCCTAAAAGGAGGACAGAACAGAAATGAGGAAAAATCTTCTGGAAGCCAACTTCCACCCTAAACAAAAGATGACAATGGGGTAACATAAAGCCAACAATGCACTAAGTAAACCCTAGCAACACAAAATCCCAAACCAGCTCAATTCCTGACAAGACTAGCCCAACTCTGCACTGAAGTACAGCAGAAGAAAAGGTATGCCAATCCAGGCAGAGCTTACTTTATTCTCTTTTACATCGTGTCCAGCCTTCAACCAATATTTATGAGACACAAATGGAAAAAAAAATGCTATAAAAACACTCATCTGCCAAGAAAGAAAGCAATCAACACAGCCTGACACAGATATGGCCCAGATGTTATAATTTTCAGACAGAGAATTTAAAATAACTGTGATTAATGATAAAGGCTTTAGTGGAAAGTGGGTAACAGAAAAGAATCAAATAGAAGGTGTTAGAAATGAAAACACAGAAACAGACATGAAGAGTGCTTTCTACTGATTCATCAATAGATTGGACACAGGCACAGGAAGAAGTAATGCATAGAAAATAGGCCAATGTGAGGGAGTCTGGAGAGTAAATGTCTGGGAGGCTGTAGTCAGAGAACTGAAGAAACAGTCTCCAACAAACTTAGCCTGAAACCCTAGAGTTGGTCAAGAAGTAAGAGCTCACAAAAAAGTCTAAGAAACTGCTGGGTCCAGTCACCACAACTATAAAACATGAATGTGTGGGAAGATCTCCAAAGCTACTGCAAATAGGCATCATTACATGCCAAGAATAATGACTTCTATTTTATCTCCATATTCCAAATAGCATGTAAGATTCTCTTAGCGCCTAACTCTAACCTGGAGCTATACAGGGAATGAAATTCTAGAAAATACACTTGCTAGCTTTAGTATGAAGTATTGGTGGCACTTAGTTGACCATATACAACCCAGAACATTTAGTATTTCAAAACAAGCTAAAAATGAAGAATATGGTATAAGATGAAAGTGTAGGTGTTAGTCGCTCAGCTGAGTCTGACTCTGCAACCCCACGGACTGTAGCCCAACAGGCTCCTCTGTCCATGGAATTTTCCAGGCAAGAGTACTGGAGTGTGATGCCATTTGCTTTTCCAGGGGATCTTCCTGACCCGGGGATCAAACCAAGTCTCCTACATTGCAGGCAGATTCTTTACTGTCTGAGCCACCAGGGAGTCCATCATTTTGGCCTTAAGAGACCCGAAACAAAAAACAAGCTGAGTTATGCTGCACCTGGACTTCTGACCCAAAGAAAATGGGAGATAACAAACAGATGCTGCTGTTTTCTGCTAAATTTGTGGTAATTTGTGAGAGCAGTTATACAAAACTAAAACATCTCCTTACTGGACATGCTGATTCCTGTGTATCCCACTCCAACTCATTCTCTACTCCAGAGTAATCCTTCTAAAAATTGAATCCATTTTTGTCATTCCTCTGCTTAAAACTACCACTGAAACCTCACTGCATTCTCAGATAAAGTTCTATCCCCTTGCATGAGCAGATAAGACCTTTATTTAGTGCTGCTGCTGCTGCGGCTAAGTCACTTCAGTCGTGTCCGGCTCTGTGCGACCCCATAGACGGCAGCCCACCAGGCTCCCCCGTCCCTGGGATTCTCCAGGCAAGAACACTGGAGTGGGTTGCCATTTCCTTCTCCAATGCATGAAAGTGAAAAGTCAAAGTGAAGTCGCTCAGTTGTGTCCGACTCTTAGTGACCCCATGGACTGCAGCCTACCAGGCTCCTCCGTCCATGGGATTTTCCAGGCAAGAGTACTGGAGTGGGGTGCCATTGCCTTCTCCATTATTTAGTACAGCTGGCTGAATCCAGCTGATTCAGCCACC
This sequence comes from Bos javanicus, assembly GCF_032452875.1. NCBI lineage: Eukaryota > Metazoa > Chordata > Mammalia > Artiodactyla > Bovidae > Bos > Bos javanicus. Next base: position 26,914,488 of record NC_083873.1, on the reverse strand, counting down.
AAATGTCTTGACAGTCGCTGCCCTAAATATTCTGAATTATTTTTGTTCTGAAAAATAGAAAGCAAAGGAGCCTTTGCACATGCTGAGTGTTGCATGGAAGAGCCTTCTTTTAATTCATCTCACTCAGCTTTCAGGACTCAGATTAAATATTACTGAACCCCCCTCAGTAATATCTCACCCTCAAGCCTGGTTAGGCAGTCTGCCTATGTTTATTCCTATCAGGGTGTCTTTCATTATTTATTGGAAATTGCCTCTATTTCTCAGTCTCTTCCACTAAACTACAAGATAGGAGACTTGGTATTTAATTCTTCAAAGCAGTTCAAGTAATGCTTGCCACATACACAAACACATACAAAGATGGAAGGTAGAATTTTAAAGAATCTATTAATATGAAATATAAGAGGAAAGTTAAAATAATAAGCAATTATTAAAGGTAATATTACTTTTTCTAGATTGATGGTATAATTTCTTCTGCCTTCATAATGTTTAAAAATACTATAATTTTAGTGATTGGAAATTACTTTGAATTTACTTTAAATTTGAGCTTACTTCAAAATGTTTTCCCCTAGGATTATTTCTAAGAAAAGAATGGTTAGGCATTTTTTTCTAAGTAGAAAATACCAAATCTGTGGTATTATTCCAGTTTTCTCAAAATAGTCTGTTTCCAGCTAACTTTTTTTCTAAAGCCTCATGACCCAAGAACTTTTCACAGTGCTCACAGTGAGTTACCATGGTAACTCAAAATGTTTCCCACCATCTCATAGATCAGGTTCATCATGATTGCCATAAGACTGCTGAGAGAGTGATTAATGGGTGAAGTCACTGCAAAAGGGTTCATAAAAATGCTATCATATTTGAAAACTAAAGGACAATATAGAATGTACCACTCACAAGATTTTGAACACTAAATTTTGAAAAGAGTAAAAAGCATTATTTTTTAAAGAGTAAAAAGCATACTAGCAAAAGATTAACTCTTTATGATTGTCTAGAAGGACAAGACTTGTCAAAAACTGTGCCAGTAAAAACTACTTGACCTTAAACATTTTAAAGGAATCTGGAGGTGAAGGATGAATAAATTAGGAGTTCAGGTTTAATATATATACACTGCTAAGCATTAAATAGAAAACCAACAAGGAGCTACTGCATAGCACAAGTAACTATACACAATATTTTGCAATAATTTAAAGGGAAAATAATATGAAAATACATATTTTTATGTATAACTGAATCACCTTGCTATACACCTGAAATTAACATTTTAAATCAACTATCCTGTGGTCATGTATGGATGTGAGAGTTGGACTGTGAAGAAGGCTGAGCGCCGAAGAATTGATGCTTTTGAATTGTGATGTTGGAGAAGACTCTTGAGAGTCCCTTGGACTGCAAGGACATCCAACCAGTCCATTCTGAAGATAAGCCCTGGGATTTCTTTGGAAGGAATGATGCTAAAGCTGAAACTCCAGTACTTTGGCCACCTCATGTGAAGAGTTGACTCATTGGAAAAGACTCTGATGCTGGGAGGGATTGGGGGCAGGAGGAGAAGGGGACGACAGAGGATGAGATGGCTGGATGGCATCACTGACTCGATAGGTGTGAGTCTCAGTGAACTCCGGGAGTTGGTGATGGACAGGTAGGCCTGGTGTGCTGCAATTCATGGGGTCGCAAAGAGTTGGACACGACTGAGCGACTGATCTGATCTGATACTTCAATAAAAATAAGATTTTAAAATAAGATATCCAAAATAGGAATGATACAATTAACTTAAAAGGGAAAGAAAATTGTATATAAAGCTAAGATAATTTAATAAAACTCTGTCTCCATTGTATTAATGGAAATGAAGCTATAAAAACGTTGACACAAGGACAGCTCTTTCACAAGATTCATCACAGAAGGCTACAAGTCAAATCACTGAGTTCTGCTTTCAATCTCTGAGAAAAACTAGACACTAATATTCATTGAACTGAATATTCACTGAATTGGGAATAAAGCTTCTTAACTGGCAATTTTGATCCAATGTACTCTCAGAGAAAACAAGGGTACCATCAAAAGAGAAAGAATTACTGAAGGTCCATGCCAGTTTCTGATTCAGATAAGGAACATGATAAAGATAATACTAGCTTATCAGCTGCTATTTGAATCTCTCTTTTTTTCAGTACTCATAAAGATAACTGGAGAATTCAAATACTAACTGCTACAATATCATGCTGATTTTCATTAAATTTGGCAAAAGGGTGCCCAGCATGGGAATATTAAACAACTTTCCAACCATATGACAAAAAAAGGTTTTTGTATTTATAGCCATTATGCTTTATTTTAACTTTTTTAATACTGGCACCCATTGAAGTCTAGATAATTAAAGTCAGCTACAAAATACTTCTTTTCAAATCTTCATGCCTTGAGAAAAAGACCCCTTAAGGAAAACTTTGAACTTTAGTATGCTATATAAAATAGAAAATTATAGTCTCACAAACATTATAAATATAAAGTTTTTAAAGTAGATTAATCACATAAACAAAAGACTTATTATTTGATAACTCAAAATCATAATAATCTATAGAAGTCAAATTAGTTATTTTACAAAATTCTGTATTATACAATAGATACCCCAAATCTTTCATTTTCTGATTTATAAAGAGCACTGTGTTAAGTTTACATATGTTGAATTGGTTAAGAAAACTGAGGAGACTAAATTAAGACAGTAAAAAAACACTTGAAAGCAAATTATATTTAATGTTGCTAAACTTAATTCAGAAACAAATTGACAAGTTTTAAAACCATTATCCATCTTTCACACTGGGAGATACTTACAGTTTTTTATGAATAGTACTAAGAGATTTTCTAAATTAACATGGCGATAGGTCATCTGATATCCACAGTGGGTCTGATGGAGGAAAACACTAACACATAATATGAACAACACAAGCTCAAAAGGAGAAAACTGTATTTTATAATCTGGATTATTTAGTTAACACTTTAAAAAGTTATACCTATTACTTTCAATGTTAGCATCTACCAGGAAGGTAGTGAATAGAAGACAGTCATCTAAATAAAGCCTTGGCCAGTTTCAGTGCATGATGATGCCATTTGGCCTGGAAACCATTTTAATTCACAACAAGTGCACATTGAAGCATCTTTCCTGGCCTTCTACCATAAGAGCTTGTGGTTTCATGGGTAAATTAAGAATATGGTGCCATAATCTGACTTTCAGTATCCCTGACTCAACTTAGTCCTCAACCTCTAGCTGCAGCACTGGTTCTGGGTCCAAGTTAAAGACGGTAAAGGTATTCTGAGATTTTCTTTGGAATTCTGGAGTGGTTATTTTCTCTGAACACGAGATAACAGATGCTACAAGATATCTATGGTTTATAGATGAACAGTCTTTCAGGTCCATTCAATACCTTTCAAAGTTATCTCAATTGGTTTTGGCATCAACATAGACTCACCATATATTGACAAACCAATTCCAAGCATTATAAACAAAGATATCCTTCCCCATACAATGCCAGCTTTTGGCCTCTGAAAATATCCTACTTCTAGAACTATAGCCAGGAGAAGGTGAAGTGTTCATCTAGGAAATCAGAACTATAGACACTGAGGATTCCTTGCAGCCTTCGTGGGAGTATCTTGTGAGAGGCTGGCATAGCTACTTAGAACCCTGTAGTACATGAGACAGACTCAACTTAGTTTGAACAAAGGCAAATCAAACTGAAATGCCAGGTGAAGGTACTGGTGGTCATTACTGGAGAAAATATTTAAAACAAAGAGCTTTTTCACCTATTTAACATTGCATACAGTTAACTGATATAATCAACATACTTCAAAAACCCTAAGAACACTGGAAGCACTCAATGAAAGGAGTGGTAGCAACCATGATCATGTGACACTGAAAGCAATACATTAATTCAAAAACAAGCATCACCACAAACAAAGCTAGTGGAGGGGATGGAATTCCAGTTGAGCTATTTCAAATCCTAAAAGATGATTCTGTTAAAATGCTGCATTCAATATGCCAACAAATTTGGAAAACTCAGCAGTGGACACAGGACTGGAAAAGGTCAGCTTTCATTCCAATCCCAAAGAAAGGCAATGCCAAAGAAAGTTCAAACTACCACACAATTGTACTCATCTCACATGCTAGCAAAGTAATGCTCAAAATTCTCCAAGTGAGGCTCCAACAGCACATGAACCGAGAACTTCCAGATGTTCAAGCTGCTTTTAGAAAAGGCAGAGGAACCAAATATCAAATTGCCAACATCTGTTGGATGACAGCAAAAGCAAGAGAGTTCCAGAAAAATATATGCTTCTCCTTTATTGTCTATGCCAAAGCCTTTGACTGTGTGGATAACAACAAACTGGAAAATTCTGAAAGAGACCTGACCTGCCTCTGAGAAATCTGTATGCAGATCCAAAAGCAACAGTTAGAACTGGACATGGAACCATGAACTGGTTACAAATTGGGAAAGGACTATGTCAAGGCTGTATATTGTCACCCTGCTTATTTAACCTATATGCAGAGTACATCATGAGAAATGCCAGGCTAGATGAAGCACAAGCTGGAATCAAAATTGCCAGTAGAAATATCAATAACCTCAGATATGACATCACCCTTAAGGCAGAAAGTGAAGACGAACTAAAGAGCCTCTTGATGAAAGTGAAAGAGGAGAGTGAAAAAGTTGGCTTAAAGCTCAACATTCAGTAAACTGAGATCATAGCATCCAGTCCCATCACTTGAGGCAAACAGATGGGGAAACAATGGAAACAGTGAAAGACTTTATTTGGGGGGGGGGTCCAAAATCACTGCAGATGAATACTGCAGCCATGAAATTAAAAGACACTTGCTCCTTGGAAGACAAGCTATGACCAAATTAGACAATATATTAAAAAGCAGAGACATTACTTTTCTGACAAAGGTCTGTCTAGTCAAAGCTATGGTTTTTCCAGTAGTTATCTATGGTGTGAGAATTGGACCATAAAGAAAGCTGACTGCCAAAGAATTGATGCTTTTGAACTGTGGTGATGGAGAAAACTCTTGAGAGTCCCTTGGACTGCAAGGAGATCCAACCAGTCCATCCTAAAGGAAATCAGTCCTGATTATTCACTGAAAGGACTGATGCTGAAGCTGAAACTCCAATACTTTGGCTACCTGCTGCAAAGAACTGACTCTAGAAAAGACCCTAATGCTGGGAAACATTGATGGCAGGAGGAGAAGGGGATGACAGAAGATGAGATGGTTGGATGGTATCACTTACTTGATAGACATGAGTTTAAGCAAGTTCCAGGAGTTGGTGATGGACAGGGAGGCCTGGCATGCTGCAGTCCATGGGGTGCAAAGAGTTGGACATGACTAAGCAATTGAACTGAATTGAACTGAAAAAGGTTCAATACAAGCTGCTGGTAATAATAAAAGAAACAACAATAGTAACAACACAGTACTTTTTTGAATGCTTCATTGATTTTCACATGTCTTAGCATGAATGTCTGGAATTTCACAATATTTATTATTATTATTAATTTTATTGGCATAATATCCTATTTAAATGGGGCTGACAGAGTTTTGCCAAGAAAATGCACTGGTCATAACAAACACCCTCTTCCAACAACACAAGAGAAGATGTCCATGTATAGACATGGACATCACCAGATGGTCAACACCGAAATCAGACTGATTATATTCTTCGCAGCCAAAGATGGAGAAACTCTATACAGTCAACAAAAACAAGACCAGGAGCTAACTGTGGCTCAGACCATGAACTCCTTATTGCCAAATTCAGACTCAAATTGAAGAAAGTAGGGAAAATCACTAGACCATTCAGGTATGACCTAAATAAAATCCCTTATGATTATACAGTGGAAGTGAGAAATAGATTTAAGGGCCTAGATCTGATAGATAGAGTGCCCGATGAACTATGGACTGAGGTTCGTGACATTGTACAGGAGACAGGGATCAACACCATTCCCATAGAAAACAAATGCAAAAAAGCAAAATGGCTGTCTGGGGAAGGCTTACAAATAGCTGTGAAAAGAGAAGTGAAAAGCAAAGGAGAAAAGGAAAGATATAAACATCTGAATGCAGAGTTACAAAGAATAGCAAGAAGCGATAAGAAAGCCTTCTTCAGCAATCAATGCAAAGAAATAGAGGAAAACAACAGAATGGGAAAGACTAGGGATCTCTTCAAGAAAATCAGAGATACCAAAGGAACATTTCATGCAAAGATGAGCTCGATAAAGGACAGAAATGGTACGGACCTAACAGAAGCAGAAGATATTAAGAAGAGATGGCAAGAATACACAGAAGAACTGTACAAAAAAGATATTCATGACCCAGATAATCACAATGGTGTGATCATTGACCTAGAGCCAGACATCCTGGAATGTGAAGTCAAGTGGGCCTTAGAAAGCATCACTACGAACAAAGCTAGTGGAGGTGATGGAATTCCAGTTGAGCTATTCCAAATCCTGAAAGATGATGCTGTGAAAGGGCTGTACTCAATATGCCAGCAAATTTGGAAAACTTAGCAGTGGCCACAGGACTGGAAAAGGTCAGTTTTCATTCCAATCCCAAAGAAAGGCAATGCCAAAGAATGCTCAAACTACCACACAATTGCACTCATCTCACACACTAGTAAAGTAATGCTCAAAATTCTCCAAGCCAGGCTTCAGCAATATGTGAACCGTGAACTTCCTGATGTGCAAACTGGTTTTAGAAAAGGCAGAGGAACCAGAAATCAAATTGCCAACATCCACTGGATCATGGAAAAAGCAAGAGAGTTCCAGAAAAACATCTATTTCTGCTTTATTGACTATGCCAAAGCCTTTGACTGTGTGGATCACAATAAACTGTGGAAAGTTCTGAAAGAGATGGGAATACCAGACCACCTGACCTGCCTCTTGAGAAATCTGTATGCAGGTCAGGAAGCAAGAGTTAGAACTGAACAGGGAACAACAGACTGGTTCAAAACAGGAAAGGGAGTACGTCAAGGCTGTATATTGTCACCCTGTTTATTTAACTTACATGCAGAGTACATCATGAGAAACGCTGGACTGGAAGAAGCACAAGCTGGAATCAAGATTGCTGGGAGAAATATCAATAACCTCAGATATGCAGATGACACCACCCTTATGGCAGAAAGTGAAGAGGAACTCAAAAGCCTCCTGATGAAGGTGAAAGTGGAGAGTGAAAAAGTTGGCTTAAAGCTCAACATTCAGAAAACGAAGATCATGGCATCCAGTCCCATCACTTCATGGGAAATAGATGGGGAAACAGTGGAAACAGTGTCAGACTTTATTTTGGGGGGCTCCAAAATCACTGCAGATGGTGACTGCAGCCTTGAAATTAAAAGATGCTTACTCCTTGGAAGGAAAGTTATGACCAACCTAGATAGCATATTCAAAAGCAAAGACATTACTTTGCCAACAAAGGTCCGTCTAGTCAAGGCTATGGTTTTTCCTGTGGTCATGTATGGATGTGAGAGTTGGACTGTGAAGAAGGCTGAGCGCTGAAGAATTGATGCTTTTGAACTGTGATGTTGGAGAAGACCCTTGAGAGTCCCTTGGACTGCAAGGACATCCAACCAGTTCATTCTGAAGGAGATCAGCCCTGGGATTTCTTTGGAAGGAATGATGCTAAAGCTGAAACTCCAGTACTTTGGCCACCTCATGCGAAGAGTTGACTCATTGGAAAAGACTCTGATGCTGGGAGGGATTGGGGGCAAGAGGAGAAGGGGACGACAGAGGATGAGATGGCTGTATGGCATCACTGACTTGATGGACATGAGTCTGAGTGAACTCCAGGAGTTGGTGATGGACAGGGAGGCCTGGCGTGCTGCAATTCATGAGGTCGCAAAGAGTCAGACACGACTGAGCGACTGATCTGATCTGCAGCAACATGGATGGACCTGAAGATGATCATACTAAATGAAGTCAGGCAGAGAAAGACAAATACTTTACAATATCACTTTTATGTAGAATCTAAAAAAAAAGAAAAATCACAAATGAATTTATTTACAAAACAGAAACAGACTCACAGACTTAGAGAATGAATTTATAGTTACCAGGGTAGAAGGATGCAAGAGACAGATAGATTGGGAGTTCTGGATTGACATGTATACACTGCTATATTTAAAATAAAATGCCTTTCCATGAAAAGAAAGGTTAGTGGATGCAATCTTTAATATATTCTAAGAAGCACTGAGAGAGGCAATGCAGCAATTTAGAAAAAGGATGAGAGACCAGGAGTGAGACTGCTGGATCATATGGTAATTCTCTTTTTAGTTTTTTAAGGAACCTCCATACCGTTCTCCATAGTGGCTATACCATTTACATTCCCACTTACCATGTACTAGGGTTCTCTTTTCTCTACAACCTTTCCAGTAATTTTTATTTGTAGACTTTTTAATGATGGCCATTCTAACCCATGTAAAGTGATACCTCATTGGAGTTTTAAACTGCATTTCTCTAATAATTGGCATGTTAAACATCTTTTCATGTACCTGTTGGCCATCTTGATGTCTTCTGTGAATAAATGTCTGTTTAGGTCTTCAGCACATTTTTGGATTGGATTGATTTGGGTTTTGTTTGTTTGTTATTGAGCTGTATGAGCTGTCTGTATACTTTGAAAGTTAAGCTCTTGTTGGTCTCATTGTTTGCAAATATTTTTCTCCCAGTCTGTAGGCTGTCTGTTGATTTTTGTTATGGTTTCCTTCACTGTGTAAAAGCTCACAAGTTTGATGAGGTCCAATTTGCTTGTTTTTGCTTTCATTTCGTTTGCCTTTGGAGACAACCTAAGAAAACATTGCTAGGATTTATGTCAGAGAATTGATTGCCTATATCTCTCCTAGAATTTTTATGGTTTCATGTATTATATTTAAGTCTTTAAGCCATTTTGAGTTTACTTCCTTTATTTTGGTGTGTTCTAACTTCATTGATATACATAGGGCTATCCACTTTTCCCAAGACCACTTGCTGAAGAGACTGTCTTTTTTCCATTGTATATTCTTGCCTCCTTTGCCAAAGATTAATTGACTGTATGTGTATGGGTTTATTTCTGGGCTCTCTATTCTATTTCATTGATCTATATATCTGTTTTTTGTGCCAATACCACACTGTCTTGACAATTGTAGCTTCGTAGTATTATCTGAAGTCTGGAAGAATTATGCCTCCAACTTTGTTCTTGCTCTTCAGGAATGTTTTAGTAATTCTGGGTCTTCTGTGGTTCCATATAAATTTTAGGATTATTTGTTCTAGTTCTGTGAAAATATGTCATGGGTAATTTGATAGGGATCACATTAAATCTTCAGAATGCTTTGGTTACTATGGCCACTTTAAATAACTATATTAATTCTTCTAATCCAAAAACATGAGATACCTATTTCCTTTCTATTTCCTTAAATCATCTTCTACTTCCTTTATCAATGTTTTATAGTTCTAATATAAGTCTTTCACCTCCTAGGTTAGGTTTATTCCTAGGTATTTTGCTTTTTTTTTATGCAATTGTAAATGGAATTTTCTTTTACTTTCTGATATTTCATTGTTAGTGTAAAGAAATGCAACAGACTTCTGTATATTACTCTTGCATCCTGCTACCTTGCTGGATTCATTTATTAGTTCTAATAATTTTTATTTGGAGTCTTTAGGGTTTCCTATATAGAGAATCATCTCATAATTCTTTTAATTTTAGCCAACCTAATAGGAGTGCAATGGTATCTCACTGTGATTTGTCCAGTTCCATCTGTGATTGTTTTAGACACTTAATATGCCTGAAAATAAATCCTTTTTTCCTTAAAATAGCTAAAGTAGTTTCTATTGTCAGCAACTGAAGTCTAATCCAACACATTTTAGATATGTGAAGCAGTTTAGAGAGTGAGAATAAGAAGCTAAAAATAGTGGTAACAATGACTTGGAAAAAGTAATGATTTCTTTTCTAATTTCAAAAAATAATAATAATAAAAGAGCAAAGATTTGGGAGTAAAGATAATCCCAAAGGCTCAGGAGTATCATGACTATGAAAGGGAAGATTAGGGAAGGTGAGATAGCCAATGAAAATTTTATGGAAAATATGCCGGCTCTGTGGAACTAAAGAGGGAAGAATGTGAGTTTATCTCCAACAGAGCATAAATATCTGAAGATAAAACTGAACAAGATCCCAGTGTAGGGAAAAAGCAGCAGGATGGTGGTTAGAATGGGAAAATATGAAACAGAAATGATTGACATTGGAAACAGAAATGAAACAGAAAAAATTGAATAAAATGTGGGCAATCTAAATATTAATACATATAAGAGTAAAACATTTCAGTGACAACAACTGAGTGTTATAAACTCCAGGGGAAGCCAGTCACAGAGGGGTAATCACAAGGTTGTGAGATTTAACTCCAGGAGCTCCAACAGAGTCCTACAGGAAGTAGCAGAGAAAAATTCTCTTGGTTTTCTTCCAATAGTAGGGGAATAGGAACCATTTTGAAATACCTCAGAGCATGCTGTTCTTCTTTTTATATATATATATATTTTAAGTATTTATTTTAAATTTCTATTTATTTTTTAATTGGAGGATAACTGGTTTACAATATTGGGTTGGCTTCTGCCATATATCAATATGAATAGGGAGGGAGGGAGGGAGGTTCAAGAGGAAGGAGACACTTTGCTCTTCTTGATAAGACCTGGCCTCAAGGCAAACTAGTTAACCAGAGCCTAAGCTTCTCAGAGAAGGTAATGGCACCCCACTCCAGTACTCTTGCCTGGAAAATCCCATGGATGGAGAAGCCTGGTAGGCTGCAGTCCACGAGGTCGCAAAGAGTCAGACACGACTGAGCAACTTCACTTTCACTTTTCACTTTCATGCACTGGAGAAGGAAATGGCAACCCACTCCAGTGTTCTTGCCTGGAGAATCCCTGGGATGGGGGAGCCTGGTGGGCTGCCGTCTATGGGGTCGCACAGAGTCGGACACGAATGAAGTGACTTAGCAACAACCTTCTGGGGCTATTTTTCTGAGCCTAACTAACTTTGGGAAGGTAAATTACCCAACTCCAGCCCACTTGAGTTATCCAGTCCCACCTAAAGGAAGAGAAAAAAATGAGAAACACCTGTGAAGTTCACGGCCTAGAGGCTTAGGCTCACTAAAAGAATGAGACTATAGGACTGTAAAATGGACTATAATCCATAGGACTACAGAATGCTCCCCCACCACACACACCTCAATACCACATTACTAACAGCTGATTCACAACAGTTCCTTCACTCTGTACATAATCCACTATGAAGAAAAAATTACAAGGCATACCAAAAGGCAACAAAACACAATTTGAAAAGACAGAGAAAGCATTAGAACTAGATATGGAAGGGGTGTGATGAACCATCAGATCAGGAATTTTAAGCAACAATTGATATGCTAAGGGCTCTAATGGATAAACTTCCATGGTAGCTCAAATGCTAAAGAATTTTTCCACAATGTGGGAGGCCTGGGTTCCATTCCAAGGTGAGGGAGATCCCCTGGAGAAGGGAACAGCAACTCACTCCAGAGTTCTTGCCTGGAGAAACCCATGGGTAGAGGAGTCTGGTGGGCTACAGTCCACAGGGTCGCAAAGAATTGAACATGGCTAAGCAACTATTGCTTTCACTTTTCAGTGGTTTAAAAAAAAAACCAGAACAGATAGACAATATCAGTAGAGAGACAGATATCCTAAGAAAGAACCAAAAAGAAATTATAGAGATAAAAAAAAAGAAAGAAATTATAGAGATAAAAACGGAAATAAACAACTCATTGGGCGGATTTATTAGTAAATTGGAAATGGCTGAAGAAAGAATCCCTGAGCTAGAAAACATACAAACAGAATCTTTAAAAACAAAGTAAAGAAATCAGACTGACAATAAAGAACTGAAACAAGATCAGAAAAGCCAAGATAGAAGTTAAAAAAAAAAAAAAAAAAAGCACTACATACCAAAATCTCTGGGATGCAATAAAAGGAGAGAGAGGTTCACAGCAATACAAACCTAACTCAAGAAACAGGACAAATTCTATATAATCTAACTTTATATCTACTAAAAAAAAAAGAACTACAAATGAAGCCCAAAACTGGCAGAAGGAAGGATATAATAAAGATCAGAGTAAAAAATAAATTAAACAGAAATTTTAAAATATATATTTAGAAAAAGTCAATGAAATTAAGAGCTGGTTTCTTAAAAAGATAAACCAAATCCACATGCCATTAGCAAGACTAACAAAGTAAAAAGAGTAAAAGGTCAACTAAGCAAAATCAGAAATGAAAGACAAGTTACCACTAAAATCACAGAAATAAAGAGGATCATAAGAAACTACTTCAAACAATAACATATCAAAAAAAATGAACAATCCAGAAGAAATGGATACATTTCTAGAATCATATAACCTGTAAGACTGAATCCTAAAGAAAAATCTGAATAGACTGATGGACAAGGAGATTGAAACAGGAATCACAAAGCTCCTAATAACCAAAAGCCCAGGACCAATGGCTTCACTAACAAGTTCTACAGAGCATTTAAAGAATTCATACTTATCCTTCTCAAGCTCTTCTAAAAAATTAAGAGGAGGGAAAAACCTTCCAAACATTGTATAAAGTTAGCATTACCCTGATACAAAAACCAGATGAGGACACAACCAAAAAATAAAATTGCAGGCCAATATCCTTAATGAAAGAAAAGCGAAAGTGAAGTCGCTCAGTAGTGTCCAACTCTTTGCGACCCCATGGACTACAGCCTGCATCAGGCTCCTCCATCCATGGGATTTTCCAGGCAAGAGTACTGCAGTGGGTCATCATTTCCTTCTCCAAACACAGACACAAAAACTTTCAACAAAATAACAGCAAGCCAAATGCAACAATCCATTAATAAGATCATACACCACTATCTAGTAGTATTTAGTCCAGGGATGAAAGGATAGTTAAGCATCCACAAATTAATGAAAGAGATACATCACATTAACAAAATGAAGGATAAAAATCACATGATCAATATATATAAGAATATCTATAACTTAACAACCACACACACACACACACACACACACACACACAAACCTATTAAAGAACAGGCAGAGGATCTGAATAGATATTTACCCAAAGAAGACATACAGATGGCCAATAGCCAGTCAAGAAAAGTTCAACATAACTCTCAGGAAAGTGCAAATCAAAATCACAACAAGATTACCACCTCATACCTGTTAGAATGAAATTACTGAAAAGTCAAGAAATAATAAATGTTGGAGAGGAAGTAGAAAAGGGAATACTCATATACTGTTTGTGGGACTGTAAACTAGTACTACCACTATGGAAAAGAGTATGGAAATTCCTTAAAAACAAAAATTAAGAACAGAACTACCATATGATCCCTATTCCACTATTTATCTGAGACTTCTTGGGTGGTCCAGTGATTAAGACTCCACGCTTCCACTGTAAGTCAAGTGGGCCTTAGGAGGAACCACTATGAGCAAAGCTAGTGGAGGTGATTGAATGCCAGTTGAGCTATTTCAAATCCTAAAAGATGATGCTGTGAAAGTGCTGCCCTCAATATGCCAGCAAATTTGGAAAACTCAGCAGTGGCCACAGGACTAGAAAAGGTCAGTTTTCATTCCAATCCCAAAGAAAGGCAATGCCAAAGAATGCTCAAATTACCACACAATTGCACTCATCTCACAGCCTAGCAAAGTAATGCTCAAAATTCTCCAAGCCAGGCTTCAACAATATATGAACTGTAAACTTCCAGATGTTCAAGCTGGTTTTAGAAAAGCAGAGGAAACAGAGATCAAATTGCCAACATCCACTGGATCATAGAAAAAGCAAGAGAGTTTCAGAAAAACATCTGTTTCTATTTTATTGACTATGCCAAAGCCTTTGACTATGTGGACCACAACAAACTCTGGAAAATTCTTCAAGAGATGGGAATACCAGACCACCTGACCTGCTTCTTGAGAAATCTGTATGCAGGTCAGTAAGCAACAGTTAGAACTGGACATGGAACAACAGACTGGTTCCAAATTGGGAAAGTACAGAAAGGCTGTATATTTTCACCCTGCTTATTTAACATATATGCAGAGTACATCATGAAAAATGCCGGGCTGGATAAAGCACAAGCTGGAATCAATATGGCCAGGAGAAATATCAGTGACCTCAGATAAGCAAATGACACCAGCCTGATGGCAGAAAGTGAAGAAGAACTAAAGAACCTCGTGATGAAAGTGAAAAAGAAGAGTGAAAAAGTTGGCATAAAGCTCAACATTCAGAAAACTAAGATCATGGCATCTGGTCCCATCACTTCATGGCAAACAGATGGAAAAACAGTGGAAACAGTGGCTGACTTTATTATTTGGGACTCCAAAATCACTGCAGATGGTGACTGCAGCCATGAAATTAAAAGACCCTTGCTCCTTGGAAGGAAAGTTATGACCAACCTAGACAGCCTATTAAAAAGCAGAGACATTACTTTGCCAACAAAGGTCTGTCTAGTCAAAGCTATGGCTTTTTCAGTAGTCATGTATGGATGTGAGAGTTGGACTATAAAGAAACCTGAGTGTGGAAGAACTGATTCTTTTGAACTGTGGTGTTGGAGAAGATGCTTGAGAGTCCCTCAGACTGCAAGGAGATCCAACCAGTCCATCTTAAGGGAAATCAGTCCAGAATATTCATTGGAAGGACTGATATTAAGATGAAACTCCAATACTTTGGCCACCTGCTGTGAAGAACTGACTTATCTGAAAAGACCCTGATGCTTGGAAAGATTGAAGATGGGAGGAGAAGGGGGCAACAGAGCATGAGATGGTTGGATGAAATCACCAACTCAATGGATGTGAGTTTGAGAGTTCCAGGAGTTGGTGATGGACAGGGAGGTCTGGTGTGCTGCAGTCCATGGAGTCGCAAAGAGTCGGACCCAACTGAGTGATCTGAACTTAAATTCCACTGCAGGAGTCACAGGTTTGACCCCTGGTCAGGGAACTAGGATCCTGCACACCATATGGCACAGTCAAAAAAAAAGAAAAAAAAAATTAGCTTTAATTTGGACTTTCGTTATGGTCCAGTGGTTAAGAATCCACCTGCCAACACAGGGCACACAGGTCTGATCCCTGGCCTGGAAAGACACCAGGAAAGATACCTCGCATACAGCGAGACAACTAAGCCCGTGCACCACAACCACTGAAGCCACGTACGCCAGAGCCTTGCTCCACAACAAGAGAACCCACAGCGGTGAGAGGCTGCCCACTGCAACGAAAGAGTAGCCCTGCTGCCTGCAACTAGAGAAGGCCCACACTCAGCAACAAAGACCCGGCACAGCCAAAAATAAGTAAAGAACACCCATCCTCAAAAAAAAAATGTTTTTTAAAAATACCACTTCAAAAAAATACCATTTTAAAAATACCACTTCTCTGTTCGCTGAAGCATTAGCAAAAGTATGGAAATAATCCAAGTATCCATTAATGGATGAATAAAGTTATTCATGTGAATTTTCTGGTTTTCCAGAGCATATAAAGTTATGTTTACGTAACATTGTAGTCGATTAAGTGCGCAATAGCATTATATTTAAAATAACAATGTACATATCTTAATTTATATTTGGCAAAACTAATACAATATTGTAAAGTTTAAAAATAAAATAAAATTTAAAAAAATAATAAAAGAATAACAGAAAAATACTAACAAGAAAAAAAATACTTCTTTGCTAAAATCTGCTAATTGTCATCTAGGCCTTGAGCAAGTCATAATTTTTTTGGTGGTGGAAGGCTTGGAATACTGCAAGAATTACAAAAAGGTGGCAGAGAGACAGAAAGTAAGCAAACACTGTTGGAAAAATGCTGCTGATAGATGATCAACACAGCAAACCTTTACAAACCTTTAATTTTTAGACACCTCAGAGTTAGTGAAGGGCAAAAAACCAAGGTATGCCTGTAGGCTTATGTATGTCATAAGCACACACATACACACGCTTATGTATGTTTATATAGGTGTGTGTATGAAGTAAATGACAGCAATGATAAAATACACAGGACAAATAAATTACACAATGAACAGGAAGAGTAATTTGGAGTTTGCTTTGACATTAAAAATAAATCCTTGATCTGACAAAAGTTAAATCTTCCTTCTCTAGACTCTAAAATATTTCAAGCAAATGGTTGGCAAATTATTTAGAAATAAAGAAAGAAAAATAGATTAATAATACTATGACATAAGTCAAGAAAATCTCTTATGAAAACTCACTGAAACACAATAAAGTTAGTCCAGCTTTCTATATAAGCACTAGTTTGGATTTTATGTAATTCATTTAAGATTTTCAGGAAGCTAGTAGCAGTTTTCTATAACCAACATGTTACCCCTACCCTTTATTCTTTTCAGTTTAAAAGTAGAATATTACTGTATACAGCTGAATTCTCTGAAAAGCTTCTAGCTATTTTCAAAAAGGACTTCCTGGCTGGCTGAGTGGTAAAGAATCTGCCTGCAATGCAGGATACCTGGGTTCAATCCCGGAGTCAGGAAGACCTCCTGCAGAAGGAAATGGCAACTCACTCCAGTATTCTTGACTAGGAAATCCCATGGACAGAGGAGTCTGGTAGGCTACAGTCGTGGGGTTGCCAAAGAGTCAGATAGGATTTGGCGACTACCCAACAACATCTTCAAAAACATAAAACTTTAAAAACTATTTTCTTTTATCTTCCAAGTATCTCAAAAGCTATGGATCATTCTTCTAAACCTATTCAATATATAATAAATTAGAGCTGTTTCTAAAGAATTGAAGTAAATGACATAGAAATCTTACAGATTTCCAACAAGTATTTCCTTTCCATCTGTGATCCATCTGTAATAACATGCCAAATTTATGTACCACATAACAATCAACCATAAATCTTGTTTAGGATTCCTAATGTTCAATGAGAAGTTTATATTCTAAAACAGTCACTATCAAAGTACTGCACATTGTACATGTAATTAAACAACAATATGCTTATACAGAATATTCACAGCAAGAGAATAACTAACAATAAACTTAAATTCAAATAAAGGTTGTTCTCTTTTGGTTATTTTAGATGACATAATATATGTCTGAATTTCTGGGACCCTTCCTATTTCTTTTAAAATAATGATTTTTAAAAATATACAGTCATCAGATATTTAATATTACCTGATGCTCCATATGAAGCAACAAAAAATACACATATAATCCTTAGGGTTAAACAAAAAAAAAGTATACAGATTCATTAAAAGTTAAACAGTTGAAAAATGTTCTGTAGTACGGTAGCCAGTGAAGAGACATTTTGCAAAGACTTAGATCTAACAAAGGCTATAAGGAGATAAAAATCTCCAGAGAATCCTAACCACGAGACTTTTAGAGTACTTTTTAAGCTACAGTTGGAGAGACTGTTAAACTAACCATTTTATTCTAGAGATATACATATGCAAACTGGAGAAGGCGATGGCACCCCACTCCAGTACTCTTGCCTGGAAAACCCCATGGATGGAGGAGCCTGGTAGGCTGTAGTCCACGGGGTCACAAAGAGTCAGACACGACTGAGCGACTTCACTTTCACTTTTCACTTTCATGCATTGGAGAAGGAAATGGCAACCCACTCCAGTGTTCTTGCTTGGAGAATCCCAGGGACGGGGGAGCCTGGTGGGCTGCCATCTATGGGGTCGCACAGAGTTGGACACGACTGAAGTGATTTAGCAGCAACAGCAGCATACATATAGGAAGGAGAATACATAATAGTTTTCTGGTCTGTAGAAATCAACTGTCACAGTGATATTCTTAAAGGAAATGTTCTACCTTAATGTGACTATTAACCCTGTTTATATTATATATTTAAATAAGAAAATAACTTTTTCCTTTTCATTTGAAGTCATGTTTTCTAGGCATCAAGTAGGTATAGAAAATAAAGTTATTTTAATAAACTAATGTAATCCATACTTGAAAAGGGATATTATATTCATAAACAGAAGTCATGCAGTGTGATTTTGAATTGTATTAAAGTAATATTTAACATTGTGTGAATCAGGAATGCCAGAATTTATAAATGATGTAATCAACTGAGACTGTGTAAATCAATTATTTAATATCATTTTGGGGTTATAACATGTTTGTCTGTATAGGATTAGTTCATTAAATAAAATGACTTATAAAAAAGAAATATACACTAAACTTGCCTTGCTGTAAATGTTATGTAAATGCTGTAAAACTTTGCCCCAAAACTGGCATTTTAAGAATAGTAATAGACTCCCTCACTTTATGCTGACACAGAGTCATCTCTTGGTGTCTGTGAAGGATTGATTGTAGGACCAAACACCAAAATCTGAAGTTGCTCAACTCCCTTCTAGAAATTGATATATTATTTGCATATAACCTACACATATCCTCCTGAATACTTGAAATCATCTCAGTGTTATTTATCACATCTAATACAATGTAAATACGATGGAAATAGTTGTAATACTGTGTAAATAGTTGTAAATACAATGTAAATGATATGTAAATAGCTGTCAGCAAGGGGCAAATTCAAGTTTTTCTTTTTGAAACTTTTGGGAATTTTTTTCCAATATTTTTCGTCTGCAGTTGGTTGAATTCAGGGATTCAGAACTTGTGGATACAGAGGGCTGACTACACCATTTAAGACTAAAGAAATAAAGTTTCATCAAAGCAAGCAACTGAAGAAATGACATACTAATATATTAAGAATTGACAACTAAATAAAGAAAAAGTTGTTATTTGGGGGAAATTATGGCTTCCCTTGTGGCTCAAGCTGGTAAAGAATCCACCTGCAATGCGGGAGATCTGGGTTCAATCCCTGTGTTGGGAAGATCCCCTGGAGAAGGGAAAGGCCACTCACTCCAGTATTCTGGCCCAGAGAATTCCATGTACTATACAGTCCATAGGGTTCCAAAGACCCGGACACAACTGAGCAACTTTCACTTTCACATTAATCTACTGCTTATTGCTCTGTGTGTAAATTTGCTTTGGGTAGTATTTTCAGTTCTATCTGAAAACCAAAATATATTTTCATCTTATTCATTTTATTATAAAGAGAAAAAGATCTTTGGGGATAGTTAAAGAACATAAAGATTCACATGCACGTTACTCAGTCTTGTATTTTAATGAAGAGGATTATTTTCTGAATTGGAATTACTTAAACCTCTGAAGGGATAATAATCTTAATAATGCTGTTGTTGTTTAGTTGCTCAGTTGTGTCCAACTCTTTCACGAACCCATGGACTGTAGCTCGCCAGGCTCCTCTGTCCATGGGATTTCCCAGGCAAGAATACTGGAGTGGGTTGCCATTTCCTTCTCCAAGGGATTTTCCCAACCCAGGGATCGAAACTGCGTCTCCTGAGTTGGTAGACAGATTCTTTACCACTGAGTCACCTGGGAAACCCAAACTTAATAATAATAAAACAGTATTGCATTTGAATAGAAAAACAATAAGCTTAACTACAAAACCAGAGAAACTAGTAAGCGCTATGAGACCAGAGACCATCATATCTCCCCCTTTTTCACTAGATCAACACTTCCCCAGCACTAGCTACCTGGTAAGTAGTACAAAGGTCATCTGCCTGAACTACCTTTGCACTCCACGGTGTCCTCCTCCACCCCCCAAAAATGCTCCTCACTATAGAAGTCAGTTAGACAATTCCCATCAGGTATCAATTTTTCTGTAAAATTTTCTCTACCAATGCACTTATCACCTTCTATCATAAACTTTGCACAACAAAATATGTATATCTAATCATGGGTTTTGGTATCAGATAGATATGAGTTCAAACTCCAACTCAGTTTTACTAACTACAAAAATGTGGGCAGGTTTTCTTAAGAAAAATGAGCCTTGGGAACTCCCTGGAGATCGAGTGATTAGAACTCCATTCTTCTGCCGCAGGAGGTGTGTTCAGTCCCAGGTTGGGGGACTAAGATCACACAAGCCACATGGTGCATGCAACCAAAGGAAAAGAAGAGGAAAACTGGGCCCTACTTTACTACTCAGAAAATGAAATCTGCACACACAAAAAAGCGTGATTAGGAGGATGAAGAGATGGTGATGGACAGGGAAGCCTGGCATGTTGCAGTCCATGGGGTCACAAAGAGTCAGACACAACAGAGTGACTGAACAACAACAGGAGGATTAAAGAAGAAAATACAAGTGGCAAGTGAAAATTTTTCATTTTTGAAGGTTTATAGCTCTACACTTTTTGTCTGATCATAGCATTCAGATACTACCTACTTATCTCCTCTTAGTCAGAAAGGAAAACCAACTATATTCCCCAGTAGACTGTATGTGGCAGGAGTATCACATGACCATGGGTATGACCAAGAAGGAAGATGTTGGTGCAAGAGAGAATTCTTCTGGGAAAAGAAAGATAGGTTAAATAATTATAGTGGATGGCTTATTTGGAACCATAAGAAAAGAGACACAAAAGAGGATCAAAATATATTTTTAGACTGAACTACTGAACTACTTTGACTAAAACACTACTCATATTGAACCATTTGGTAATCAAAATTTAGCTTACATTTAACACAGAAGTACAAAATACAGTATCTTAAGTAAGGCAGAAGCTTGTTTCTCTTTCACTTAAAATAATTCTAGGAGTAGGTTAGGCAGGGCTGTTATGGAACTCCTCAAAGTTATCAGAGATCTAAGTTCTTCTAACTCACTGCTTTGCAGTCCCTAAGTGAGGCCCTTGTCCTTACTAAGAAATGGAAAAGAAAAGGTTACCTCCTCTCTTTTAAAATTTTTTGACAAGAGTGAAGAAACTTAATGCAAGTGTCAGAAAAATATAAGAAACTTATTTTACAAAGGAGAAAACCGGGCTCAGTTACTAAGTAAATTCAACTTACTTTTCATTGGCCAAAACTTAGTCACTGACTACATCTAGCTACAAATGATGTATTATTGGTTCAAAAGAATCACGGTTCTGCTAGTAAGGGGGAAGGGGAGAATACAAGTCTCTGCCACGTTACGTGTCACATTTTTCTAAGCCCCTTAAGGTATACCATTTATAAATATGAAACCCAAGATGATGGGTCCTGGCATCAATAACAGAATGGGTAAAAGTCCACAGAGTACAAAACAGAATTCAAGAGTGGAAAACAAAACATGTATTTTTTTTCCTGTGTCAATAACAACAATGTAGCTATTCAATTATACGGAATATAGAGACAAAAGTAAAGGGTACTTTGTAGAAACCTAGGTTCCTAAAGGAGAAGGCAATGGCACCCCACTCCAGTACTCTTGCCTGGAAAATCCCATGGACGGAGGAGCCTGGTAGGCTGCAGTCCATGGGGTCGCTAAGAGTGGGACACGACTGAGCGACTTCACTTTCACTTTTCACTTTCATGCACTGGAGAAGGCAATGGCAACCTACTCCAGTGTTCTTGCCTAGAGAATCCCAGGGATGGGGGAGCCTGGTGGGCTGCCGTCTCTGGGGTCGCACAGAGTCGGACAGGACTAAAGCGACTTAGCAGCAGCAGCAGGTTCCTAAAAGTCCAACCTATGGAATTATAAAAGATGGATCACATTCTAAAAGGTGTGTTTTATGAATAAATTAATTTCTAAATATTACTTGATTTTTTTTTAAATGTTAAATAGGTAACTTTTAATCAAGCAATACCAGCTACATATTGAATGCTATAAACATTTTAAACATTTGAAGAAAATGCATATTTAAGTGTTCATCTTACTATTAATAAGACTCTAACTTTAAACAATATGTTACCTTTAAAAGTAAGCAATTAAAGTAATTTATGTTATCAGATAAAGCCAAAGAATAGGTCTTGAAAAGTGTTCCAATATACACTCTAACCTAATAGAACTTCTTACAAAATGAACATAATCAATACAGGGACCATTTCACATTTAAGGAAACAGTTTACCAGAGCACACATGGGTTCACTGTTCCTAGTGAAAACAGGGAACATACATTTAAACCTATTAATGATAAATATTACTTGATTTTTAAAAATCTATTTTTCACATTGGGCTTCCCTGGTGGCTCAGTGGTAAAGAATCCACCTGCCAAGCAGGAGAGGTGGGTTTGATCCCTGGGTCAGGAAGATCCACTGGAGAAGGAAATAGAAACCCACTCCAGTATTCTTGCCTGGGAAATTCCATGGACAGAGAAGCCTGGTGGGCTACAGTCCATGGGGTCACAAAGAGTTGGAAACAACATAGCGACTGAGCACAGCACACAGTTTTCATATATCTGTTCTATAATATGTGATTCCCAAATTACTTTCTATAACATTTATTTATCTCACCTTGTCTCAAAAAGGGCTTCCCAGGTGGTGCTAGTGGTAAAGAACCCACTTGCCAATGCAGGAAATGGGTTAGATCCTTGGGTCAGGAAGGTTCCCTGGAGGATGGCCTGGCCACCCACTCCAGTATTCTTGCTTAGAGAATTACATACACAGAGGAACCTGGCGGGCTAGGTCCATAGGATCCCAAAAAGTCATACACAACTGAAGCGACTTAGCACGAAGCACATCTCAAGAAGGAATTTAAAGTAGTAAATTCTTTCATATTTTCTCTCAGAACACTAATAAATAAAATGTAGTACAATTGCCCTGTGTATGGTAGACTGGTGTAGAAAACAGGCCATTTAAAGCAACTGCTTCTGACTCCTAGTTGCAAAAAATTTATTTTCTAAACTAATTTATTTTCTAAGATAAGAAATCACTCCAGTCTACTTTGGCTATAACTTTGCTTCTAGCACCACTGTTTTCTCAAGATCTCCAAAGAGTTCAATGTTTCCTTCTCAGTTGATTTATCTCTGGATTCCCAAGTAACTGCTCTACACAGTCTTAGCCATATACTTTAGTTGCCAATTTACATGAAAAATGTTTAAATTCATCCTTAGTCATCTCTGTATCTACTAGTTTACACATTTGAATTTCAGTCTTCCTTGATCGAAATTTACAGCAGTTCGGGAATTTTGCACAGATTTTCCAATACAGGTATCCCTGTTCAGAGGCCTGAGTGGGTCTCAACTATAACAGCCAGCCTGGGACTGGAGAACAAAAACACACTCACAGAAAAAGTAAGAAGTTGATCTCTACATTGTTTTTAAAATATTGAAGTTCAGTGGCCAAGAAAAAAATTCTATAAAGGCACAAGAATATTTGATGCCATGTGCATTCCCAATTTTATGTTTTTCAGAGCCATGCTGTGAATTTGTTATTACATTTTTTAAATAAACATGATCAGATACTAAATTAGGAAATAACACAACTCAAGTAGAAAATAATAATATGATATTTATTTCAAAAATCAAATCAATAATGGGCTCAAGGTTTAAACGCCAAAAGAAAATACAGTTCTGATATACCATCAAGCAATTGAAATAAAGTCTGATGATGATGA
The DNA here is from genome assembly GCF_032452875.1 of Bos javanicus. Taxonomy (NCBI): domain Eukaryota; kingdom Metazoa; phylum Chordata; class Mammalia; order Artiodactyla; family Bovidae; genus Bos; species Bos javanicus. The sequence goes on along the minus strand of NC_083873.1, from coordinate 26,891,137 downwards.
CCCAGTCGCACATGAGTAAAATATAAAAGACATTTTATATTTTCCCCAGTAAAATATAAAAGAAGGGTCTGTTACTAAAAGATCTCCTTAACTATAAGTCAAGTCTAAGAATACATGATATTTCAAGAGATACAGTCAACTTTATGACAAAACTCTCTCTCTCTCTTGTCCAAGTGAAAAGACCTTGGAGGATGTATGTCTAGTTCTGTATATACTCCATTAAGTATCTGACATGAAATAGAAGTATTTCTACAAAGTGACAGTTATATCTTCTTAATAAGGCTTAATATGTTTTCTCACTGTAATGGTTTTCATTCCCTTTTACCAATTTTCCAAACCAAATGAACTTAATAGTTTTTACATATTTTTTTAATAAGTTATAGACCTAGAGTCTGGATGTTTAGTATAGGAATTCTTTTTAATATTTTTCACACTAACTTTCCTTCCTAAGTTTTTCTAATGAAATCTCCTTTCCTTGTATATTACTGAAACTGATTTTAGTTGTATATAACAGAAAAAGAAACATAGCTAACTTAATAATAAAAAAAAAAACAGGCTCATATTACTGAAAAATCAAGAGCAGTATTTCTTACCTGGTCTGTATATTAGAATCACCTGGGTTATTTTTCTTAAAACCTGTCTTTCCCCTAATCTTTATCCCAATGCCCCCTCTTAAGAGATCATTTTTTAAATGGTCTTGAGTTCTCCAGGTATATATTAATATATATGTGTGTACAGAATTATCTACATATATATTATATATATACAGTTATGTACAAATATAATGTGTATTTGTGTGCATACACATATATTTTATATGTTATATACAATTATATGCATATATTATTATATATGTTAATATATTAATGTATATTATAACCATTTGTAATTGTATACTCATACATGTTATATTCATACATAACAATTATATACATATATAATTTGTATATGCACATATATACATTGTATATATTATAAATATATGTGCATATATATATACATTATATATATATATTTGTTTTCCACGTTCCAGATAATTTCCAAAGTGTACACAAGGTTAAAACCACAATTTTAGAAGAACGGTGGGCTTCATACATGACTTAATCAGGATTTCAAATCTATTTATCTCTGATTCTCTAAGCCTTATTCTCTTCCATGAGTCAATTCCTTTTGCAGGCCAGTCTACCTAATGATAGAATAATGGCCACAGCCTTATATCCATCTGTTATACAATCCAGAAAAAGAGAAAGTTTATTTATCGTCAACTACAGAACAGTCTTAGGCCATTGTCTGGGCCAGCTTAGTTTCTATTCCCACCTGAACTAATCACTGTGGTAAAAGAGCTAGAATTATGCTAATTATTATGATTAACCTAAATCAAGTAACATAAAATTAAAACAAAATTTTATGTCTAGAACTAATGAACACTATAAAATTCTAACCAATGCAAAAGTGTCAGTTGCCTCTGAATAATGCCTATACATCTCTACACACACGGAAAACAAAAAATCACAATCAAACAGTGTCAAAAGTAAACAAGAACAAACACCGCAGATGCTTGATTTATAAAAAGCATTACATAACTGGGAAGGGATAATGGAAAGATTTTTTTGAAGCCTGTGGGGAATATGACTCCAAATTAAAACTACTAGTTTGTTATTAAGTTATAATAGATATTTATATCACTGAATATAAATAAACTCACATTTTTATATTTATTCCTATGTGAAAATTATTAATGTAATTGAGAGTTGAACTATAGGGCATCTTTAGTAATGCATTCCTCAGAACAAATAAAAGATTCCTGTATTTTATACTCATTAAATAATGATAGTCAAAATGCTTTGTATCAAAATATTTGCAATACAATCCTGATTGAGAAAAACAAAAGACAAACAGGATATTTCACTATTATTACGATGAAAGAAAAATTTACTCAAACATTAGCATTGTTCGTTTCAGGTGGTGGAACTATATAAACTTCTTTTGCTCTTTCTCCTTTCTTATCTTCAAAGATTTCTTTAATTATGTACTACTCTTATAAATAAAAAAGCTTTAATAGACCATTTGTTGTCTCAATTACACAATCAGTGGAAATACTAAGTTAAATAAAAATCTTTCTAAAATCCTTCACTTAATTCTAAACCTTGAATTTCTAAATATTTTTTCTTTGCCAAGAATTGAACATTAATCACTAAATCTTTGTTAATATTATGTGTGCAAATGTCAATGGTGGAAGTGAAGTTGCTCAGTCGTGTCCAACTCTTCACAACCCCATGGACTGTAGTCCACCAGGCTCCTCCATCCATGGAATTTTCCAGGCAAGAATACTGGAGTGGGTTGTCATTTCCTTCTCCAGGGGCTCTTCCTGACCCAGGGATCGAACCCAGGTCTCCTGCATTGAAGGCAGATGCTTTTACCAACTGAGCCAGGAGGGAAGTGGTATTCTGATGTTTACAATGTATGCAGAATACCAATAACTGGATGTTTTCATATAAGGTAACACTTCCACAGCACCTGAGAAACCATGACTTACCCTTTGCTTAAAATAAACTTCATGGAGAGGTATTTAGTTTTTCATGACACTGCCTACTCTGTAATTTAAATTCTTTAATTATTAAATTGCAAACTATTTAAGTGCAATGATGGCATCATATACTTATGAAAATGCAGATAAACAGAAATTTTGAAGGAAAGAGGAGAGATGTCACTGAGATGCCAACATAAGTTGTTCCTGACTTGGTTTCCCCTTACAAGAACCACTAACACATATTCAAGAACAATACTACTGGGAGAATCCTAGACATGGGGGTGAAGATGAAGCATCCCACTGATCAAGACAGACTACTTTAGAAGGATAAGGGAAGCAAGTAAATTTTGACCACGTGTCCCCTTCCCTTTGATAGGACAGAGCCAAGCAGAGAGGTCTCCCCTGGGTCTCTGGTTCCTCCAGTGGGAAAAGAGAGGAGGGTGTAAGAGGAGAAGGCTAACAGCCTCCCCTGGCATTGTGAATCAGTTTGTGAGAGCCTCTACTCTGATCTCATTCCACAAGAATTGCAGGGGAATCTATGGGGACCAGCCACAGGGTATCTGATTGTGACAGAGAAGATGAAAGAGGCTTACAACAACCAACACACAGGTCTTGGTGGACCAAGATCATACCTGCAATGCCCAAAGAGTAATCCCAGCCATCAGCTTTACACATCTGCAGAACTAAGTCAAACACACACAGTCAGTAAATATGACAACCAAAGAAAACAATAAAGCCCCAACAACTGACCCTATAGAAATGGAGTTATATGAACTGTTAGAGAATTCAGAATGATTTTAAGGAAGGTTAGTGAACTATAAGACAACACAGGCAATGTGTTTAAATGAAATTAGTAAAACAATGGATGAACAAAACAAGAAGTTTGTCAAGGAAACAACCATCAAAAAGCCAAACAAACACAGAATCCTACAGTTAAAAAATATAATAACAGAAATGTTTCAATAGTTTCAAAAGTAGACTCATTCATGCAGAAGAAAGCAAGCCTGCAGAAATGACGGGACACATGAAAAGAAACAATTTCCTATTATAGAATCTGCACCTTGCCTCTTCCCCATTAGATGGTGCAGAGACAATAGATGTCGGGCAGAGCCCTGTGGAACATCTATGCATTGTGCTCAGAATGAAACCTCTCCCACTCCCCAACTGGTGCTGTGGAAACTACAAGGCAGAACCTTGACACTCAAGCTCACTCTATAGTAAGTAAATGACAACGAAAAGGAAGCAGTTCACCTCTCAAAGATGGAGAGAGAAGGAAGTGGATAGAGTACAGAAAAGAGGCAGCTGAAGAAAGGAACTGCTTAAACCTGTGTATGGAGTCCTGGGTACACCCTCCAACTGGCTCATGGATGAAACCAAAAACAACAAAACAAAACCTCTGAGGAAAAAATATCATGTGAACAACCTTGCTTGGCCATTGGGTAGCATACAAACAGGCTAGACCAGAATAACCTAACTACTAAATTGACATTTGAATCACAGTCTAAAAAAGTGGCCAAGGATGTGTGCTCTAAATTCAAATAAGCTGACTGTACTAAAATAGAAGATTTAAGTATTTGCATAACACAGTTACTGAAAATGTCCAGACAACACCCAAAATTACTCATCATATCAACAAAGAAGAACATCTCAACTCAAATGAGAAAAGATAATCACTGGATGACAACACCAAAATGGAGCAATGCTGGAATTGTCTGACAAGGATTTTAAAGCAGATATCATACAAAAGTACAAAGAAGCAATTACATCGTTCTTGAAACGAATGGAAAATTAGAAACCCTTGGCAAAACTCTAGAATAAACAAAGAAAAACTAAATGAGAATTGTAGAATGGAAGTATATAATAACAAATCAAAAACTACAGTGGATGAGCTAAATTAAAGAATGAAGATGATGAAATAATCAATGAACTTAGATCAATAGAAATTACCCAAACAGAAAAACAGAGAGAAAGTAGATCTTAAAAGAATTAACAGAGCCTTAGGCATCTGCAGGTACCAAAAGATTTAACATTTTTTTTATATCAGAGCCTCAAAAGAAGAAAAGAAAGAGTGTAGGGATAATATATGTATGTGAAGGAATAATGGCTAAAAATTCCCAAATTTGACAAAAGATATAAACCAACAGATTCAAGAACCTCAAAGAAGATAAAACCATGTAAATCTATACCTAGACACATCATAATCATATTGATAAAAACTAAATATATATATATATTTTTAGCTAGATCAGAGAGAAATGATACATTATCACTGAGACAGTATCAATTCAAGTAAGAAGTGATTTTTCTCATCTGAAAGCCATTCATCTGGTTTCCTTTCTGTTCCTCAAATATATCAAGTCTTTCCCTCCTTAGGGGTATGATACTATATATTCCTTCTGCCTGGTTCAATCATCCTCAGGCTCTTTTTACCATGGGCTTCTTCTCATTCTTTAGCTTTTTATTCATTTCATCAGAGAAACATTCTGAAAGTATCAACCCACCCCATATCGCTGTCACTCCTCTGTTATTACACAGCATTGTATTTGTTCTCTTCCTTACTGATAATACCAACAAAAATATCATGTAACTTTTTTTAACTTATAGCCTGTATCCCCTCTGTACAAAAATATTAGTTCCATGAGGGCAAAAATCTTGTCTTGTCTACCTCTGTGTTCCTAACATCTAGAAATACTCATAATAGACCCTGAATAAGTATATGTTGAATATTTGAACTAATGAACGAACAAATGCTTGGATTTAAGCTAGTTAGAAATTAGGGAGGGTGAACACTGAGTAAAATTTAGTGTAAATCACAGGATATTCCAACTTTTTTCAACTTGCACTTGTCTTAACATTGTCTGAGAGTTTTAAAAAACATGGATTCCTGGGCCCCATACCACAAGAATTAATTCCTAATATGTAAGGGATGGGGCCTTGGCAATGGTATTTTTTTAAAACTCACTAGCTTATTCTAAGCCATGGCCAAGAAACACTGCTGCTACTGCTAAGTCACTTCAGTCGTGTCCAACTCTGTGCGACCCCAGAGACGTCAGCCCACCAGGCCCCCCTGTCCCTGGGATTCTCCAGGCAAGAACACTGGAGTGGGATGCCATTTCCTTCTCCAATGCATGAAAGTGACAAGGGAAAGTGAAGTCGCTCAGTTGTGTCCGACTCTTAGCAACCCCATGGACTGCAGCCTACCAGGCTCCTCCGTCCATGGGATTTTCCAGGCAACAGTACTAGAGTGGGTTGCCATTGCCTTCTCCACAAGAAACACTGGGGCTTCCCAAATGGGGAAGTCGTAAAATGGTTAAGTGGAAAAAGAATCTGCCTGACAGTGCAGAAACCAGAGGATATATGGGTTTGACTCCTGGGTCTGGAAGATGCCCTGGAGAAGGAAATGGCAACCCACTCCAGTTTTAAATTCTCAATTAAGGTTTCAGTGCATGATAATAATGCATCATTCTAAGTATTTACTATTCCCAAATATCATTAACAGTGGGCCATAAACCTACTGATTATGTGTATGGCCAATAGTGGGCCATACACCTACTCACCTACTACATATACCCACTACATTAACAGTGGGCCACAACACTGGAAAAGGTCAGTTTTCATTCCAATCCTGAAGAAAAGCAATGCCAAACAATATTCAAACTACCGCACAATTGCACTCATCTCACATGCTAGCAAAGCAATGCTCAAAATTCTCCAAGCCAGGGTTCAACAATACCTGAACCGTGAACTTCCAGATGTTCAGGCTGGATTTAGAAAAGGCAGAGGAACCAGAGATTAAATTGTCAATGTCTGTTGGATCATCAAAAAAGCAAGAGAGTTCCAGAAAATCATCTACTTCTGCTTTATTGATTACGCCAAAGCCTTTGACTGTGTTCAGTTCAGTTCAGTCACTCAGTCATGTCCAACTCTTTGCAACTCCCTGGACAGCAGCACTCCTGTGTAGATCACAACAAACTGTAGAAAAAGATGGGAATACCAGATCACCTTACCTGCCTTCTGAGAAATGTGTATGAAGATCAAGAAGCAATAGTTAGAACTGGACATATGGAACAACAGACTGGTTCCAAATTGGGAAAGGAGTATGTCAAGGATGTATATTGTCACCCTGCATATTAACTTATATGCAGAGTACATCATGAGAAATGCTGGGCTGCATGAAGCACAAGCTGGAATTAAGAGTGCTGGGAAAGATATCAATAACCTCAGATATGCTGATGACACCACCCTTATGGCAGAAAGTGAAGAAGAATTAAAATGCCTCTTGATGTAAGTGAAAGAGACTGAAAGAGTTGGCTTAAAACTCAACATTCAGGAAACTAAGATCATGGTATCTGGTCTCATCATTTCATGGCAAATAGATGGGAAAACAATGGAAATAGTGTCAGACTTTATTTTCTTGGGCTCCAAAATCACTGCAGATGGTGACTGCAGCCAAGAAATTAAAAGATGCTTGCTCCTTGGAAGAAAAGTTATGACCAACCTAGACAGCATATTAAAAAGCAGAGACATTATTTTACCAAAAAAGGTGTGTCTAGTAGTCATGTATGGATGTGAGAGTTGGACCATAAAGAAGGCTCAGTGCCTTTTATAAGGCACTTGATGCTTTTGAACTGTAGTATTGGAGAAGGCTCTTGAGAGTCCCTCGGACTGCCAGGGACTAAAGGAAATGAGTGCTGAATATTCATTGGAAGGACTGATGCTGAAGCTGAAACTCCAATACTTTGGCCACATGATGCAAAGAACCAACTCATTGGAAAAGACCCTGACGCTGGGAAAGATTGAAGATGGGAAGAGAAGGGGACAACAGAGGATGAGATGGTTGGATGGCATCATTGATTCAATGGACATGACCTTGAGCAAGCTCCAGGAGTTGGTGTTCCCTAGAGTCGCAAAGAGGTGGACATGACTGAGCAACTAAACTGAACTGACTGGTACACCTACTCATTCAATACAGGGGCATCATCTTGTTCTTTCAGTGTAACAAATATCAGACAGAATCAATACAAGTTTTAAAGCTTCTAAATGCATACATAAAGCCCAACATTTTCTGTATGATCTTATGATATGGTCTTATGCTAAATTTGAAATTTAAGTGTAAATATTTAAATGTAATAAGCAAATTTAAAAGAGCAAGTTAAAGATGAAATTTAACATTGACAACAATATACTTTTTAGGTTGCTTCCTGATTCTGAGTGTTTATTTTAATCAAAAATAACATAAAATTATAATTGCAAATCTTAAGAATGTTCAAGCTGAAATCAAACTGTTCTTTTCAAACAGATCCTAAATATATAATTTTCAAAACTTTTAACAGTTCTGAGATCTATACCTATATATGCAAGATAACCAATTCTTTGATATGATTTATCTGAACTGGATATATACAAAGCTTGAAATCAAATGACCAAGAAAATCTCCCTCTATATAGTTATTTTCAGAGTAAACTTTATCTGAAATAAACTTCTTATTCTCAAGTTAAATTGACACTCATTATATATTTCTAGAAATTACTTTTAAGGCAAACACAACTAATCTGAGAATTCTTGGAAGCTCAGTTAGAACCATTTTAATGGTAGTTAATCATCACTATAAAAAAAGAATTAACACATCAAATTAATCTAAAGAAAGTATAAATGAGATAAGTCTTCAGGAAAATAAAGTGCTAGATCATGAAATATCTTGGAAATAGGAGACCAAATTGAGAATACATAAACACATATTCAATACTGACAAACAATGACTTTCACTTTTTTATCTTGCCTGGCTAAAAAATTTTTTAAATGATGATTAAAAATTAAACAATATACAATGCATTCTACATAAATACAAGAAATGTCATATTTTAAAAGTATATTCATGTGGAGGAGCTAAGATGGCGGAGGAGTAGGACGGGGAGAACACTTTCTCCCCCACAAATTCATCAAAAGAACATTTAAACGCCGAGTAAATTCCACAAAACAACTTCTGAATGCCGGCAGAGGACATCAGGCACCCAGAAAAGCAACCCAAGTCTTCGAAAGAAGGTAGGAAAAAATATAAAAGACAAAAAAAGAGACAAAAGAGGGAGGGATGGAGTTCTGTCCCGGGAAGGGAGTCTTAAAAAGAGAGAGGTTTCCAAACACCAGGAAACCTTCTCACTACCGAATCTGTGCCAAGCCTTGGAAGCACAGAGGGCAACATAACAGGGAGGAAAAATAAACAAACAATTAAAACCTGCAGATTGCTAGCCCTACAGTAACTCCCCCAGCGGAGATGCAGCGCAGACGCCTGCACACGCCACTAGCAGGCCGGGGCTGGGCAGGGAGGCACGGCGCGGGCTGCATCGCTTAGAGTAAGGATCTGGCCTGAATACCCCGAGCACTATCTGAGCAAAATAATTTGGGCTAGCAAACCAGACTGTGGGATATCTACCACGCGAAAAGCCAGCCCTAACCTAAGACACCGTCAGGCCCGCGCACAGAACAAAGGACTGAACAGAGATAGCCGGCTGCAGACCATCCCCCTCTGGTGATAGGCAGCTAGAACCGGAAGGGGGCAATTGCAGCCCCAGAGAGACATCATCTATAAAACTGTAAGCAGGCTTTTTTGCTAAGTAAAACTTCCTGGGGGTCTGGACGGTCAACATCCGCCTGAGAAGGTGTGCCGGTTGTACACCTAGATAACCAAACCGGCAGGGAGGCAATAAGTTGCAGAAATCGCGCTCACCAAACACCGCATCACCTGAGCTGCTCAGACCTGGGAAGGGCACAAAACGCAGGCCCAACAGAGTCTGCTCCTCTGAGGACTACCAGAGTGCCTGAACCTGAGCGGCTTGGACCTGGGAGGTACAAGCAGCCCATGGCCAGCCACGGATGATTCCCAGAGGAGCAACCTAGAGCCTGAGCAGTGTGGGCAGGGAGGCTACACGCTCCGTGAGTGGGGGCAGACCCAGTGTGGCTGAGGCCCTGCGAGCACACGCCAGTATTATTTGTTTGCAGCGTCCCTCTCTCCCCACAGTGCGACTGAACAAGTGAGCCTAAAAAAAAAAAAAAAAAAAAGTGTCCACCACCGTCCCCTTTGTGTCAGGGTGGAAACCAGACACTGAAGAGACCAGCAAACAGAAGAAGCTATAACAGAGGGAACCGCCTTGGAAGCTACAGGCAATAGATTAAAACCCTGTGCTTAGTACCGACTACATAGGAAGGGGCCTATAGATCTTGAGAAATATAAGTCGGACCAAGGGGAACTAGCTGAAAATGAACTAACCCCAGAATACTCACAACAAAACCAGAGAAAGTCCTAGATATATTTTTACTATTTTTACAATCATTCTTTCTTTCTTTCTTTTCTTTAAATTTTTTAAAAAAGTTTAAGTCCTCTATTATTCCTTTAATTTTCACTTTTATAACCTACTATTACTTTGCAAAAAAAAAAAAAAAGACCCTATTTTTTTTACCTTTTTTTTTTTCTACTTTTCTTTAACATTGTATTTTTGAAATTCCAATCTCTACTCTAGATTTTTAATTTTAGCTTTTTGGTATTTGTTATCAATTTTGTACCTATATTTTTTTTATAATGTTTGTGAATTTTTTTTCTCTCTCTCTCTTTCTTTCCCTTTTTCTTTTATATAACATTGTATATCTGAAATTCCAAACTCTACTCTAGATTTTTAATTTATGCTTTTTGGTATTTGTTATCAATTTTGTACCTAAATTTTCTTTATAATTTTCGCGACTTTGTTTTTGTTTTTGTTTTTTTTCTCTCTTTCTTTTTCTTCTTTTTTTTAACATTGTATTTTTGAAATTCCAAACTCTACTCTAGATTTTTCACTTTTGCTTTTTGGTATTTGTTATCAATTCTGTACCTACATTTTCTTTATAATTTTTGCAACTTTGTTTTTGTCTGTTTTTTTCTCTCTTTTCCTTCTTATTTTCTTTAACATTGTATTTTTGAAATTGCAAACTCTACTCTAGATTTTTAATTTTTGCTTTTATGTATTTGTTACCAATTTTGTACCTTTAAGAACCCAATCCTCAGTACCCATTTTTCACTAGGGAACGAGATTACTGGCTTGACTGCTCTCTCTTCCTTTGGACACTCCTTTTTCTCCACCGGCACGCCTGTGTCTCCTCCCTAACCCCTCTCTACTCTACCTAACTCTGTGAATTTCTGTGTGTTCCGAGCGGCGGGAACACTCTAGTGGAACTGATTACTGGCTGGTGAGTACTTGCTAGCCCACTCTCTCCTCTACTGACTGCACCTCATCTCATTCGGGACACCTCTAACTCCCTCCTCCCTCTTCTCTTCTCCATGTAACGCTGTGAACGTCTCTGGGTGACCCTCACGGTGGAGAAACTTTTCATCTTTAACGTAGATGTTTTATCAATGGTGCTGTATAGAAGGAGAAGTTTTGAGACTACTGTAAAAATAAGACCGATAACTGGAAACAGGAGGCTTAAGTCCAAACCCTGACTCCAGGGAACTCGTGACTCCAGGGATCATTAACTGACAGGAGCTCATCAAACGCCTCCATACCTACACTGAAACCAAGCACCACACAAGGGCCAACAAGTTCCAGGGCAAGACATACCAAGCAAATTCTCCAGCAACAAAGGAACACGACCCTGAGCTCCAAGATACACGCTGCCCAAAGTCACCCCAAAACCATAGACATCTCATAACTCATTACTGGACATTTTATTGCACTCCAGAGAGAAGAAATACAGCTTCACCCACCAGAACACCAACACAAGCTTCCCTAACCAAGAAACCTTGACAAGCCACCTGTACAAACCCACACACAACGAGGAAACGCCACAATAAAGAGAACTCCACAAACTGCCAGAATACATAAAGGACACCCCAAAATCAGCAATTTAAACAAGACGAAGAGACAGAGGAATACCCAGCAGATAAAGGAACAGAATAAATGCCCACCAAACCAAACAAAAGAGGAAGACATAGGGAATCTCCCTGAAAAAGAATTCCGAATAATGATAGTGAAATTGATCCAAAATCTTGAAATCAAAATGGAATCACAGATAAATAGCCTGGAGACAAGGATTGAGAAGATGCAAGAAAGGTTTAACAAGGACCTAGAAGAAATAAAAAAGAGTCAATATATAATGAATAATGCAATAAATGAAATTAAAAAACACTCTGGAGGCAACAAATAGTAGAATAACAGGGGAAGAAGATAGGATTAGTGAATTAGAAAATAGAATGGTAGAAATAAATGAATCAGAGGAAAAAAGAAAAATGAATTAAAAGAAATGAGGACAATCTCAGAGACCTCCAGGACAATATTAAATGCTACAACATTCGAATCATAGGGGTCCCAGAAGAAGAAGACAAAAAGAAAGACCACGAGAAAATACTTGAGGAGATAATAGCTGAAAACTTCCCTAAAATGGGGAAGGAAATAATCACCCAAGTCCAAGAAACCCAGAGAGTCCCAAACAGGATAAAACAAAGGCAAAACACCCCAAGACACATATTAATCAAATTAACAAAGATCAAACACAAAGAACAAATATTAAAAGCAGCAAGGGAAAAACAACAAATAACACACAAGGGAATTCCCATAAGGATAACAGCCGATCTTTCAATAGAAACACTTCAAGCCAGGAAGGAATCGCAAGACATACTTAAAATGATGAAAGAAAATAAGCTACAGCCCAGATTACTATACCCAGCAAGGATCTCATTCAAATATGAAGGAGAAATCAAAAGCTTTACAGACAAGCAAAAGCTGAGAGAATTCAGCACCATCAAACCAGCTCTCCAACAAATACTAAAGGATATTCTCTAGACAGGAAACACAAAAATGGTGTATAAATTCGAACCCAAAACAATAAAGTAAATGGCAACGGGATCATACTTATCAATAATTACCTTAAACGTAAATGGGTTGAATGCCCCAACCAAAAGACAAAGACTGGCTGAATGGATACAAAAACAAGACCCCTACATATTCTGTCTACAAGAGACCCACCTCAAAACAGGGGACACGTACAGACTGAAAGTGAAGGGCTGGAAAAAGATTTTCCATGCAAATAGGGACCAAAAGAAAGCAGGAGTAGCAATACTCATATCAGATAAAATAGACTTTAAAACAAAGTCTGTGAAAAGAGACAAAAAGGTCACTACATAATGATCAAAGGATCAATCCAAGAAGAAGATATAACAATTATAAATATATATGCACCCAACATAGGAGCACTACAATATGTAAGACAAATGCAAACAAGTATGAAAGGAGAAATTAACAATAACACAAAAACAGTGGGAGACTTTAATACCCCACTCACACCTATGGATAGATCAACTAAACAGAAAATTAACAAGGAAACACAAACTTTAAATGATACAGTAGACCAGTTAGACCTAATTGATATCTATAGGACATTTCATCCCAAAATAATGAATTTCACCTTTTTCTCAGGTGCACGTGGAACCTTCTCCAGGATAGATCACATCCTGGGCCATAAAGCTAGCCTTGGTAAATTCAAAAAAAATTGAAATCATTCCAAGCATCTTTTCTGACCACAGTGCAGTAAGATTAGATCTCAATTACAGGAGAAAAATGGATTAAAAATTCCAACATATGGAGGCTGAACAACACACTGCTGAATAACCAACAAATCACAGAAGAACTCAAAAAAAAAATCAAAATTTGCATAGAAACAAATGAAAATGAAAACACAACAACCCAAAACCTGTGGGACACGGTAAAAGCAGTCCTAAGGGGAAAGTTCATAGCAATACAGGCACACCTCAAGAAACAAGAAAAAAGTCAAATAAATAACCTAACTCTACACCTAAAGCAACTAGAAAAGGAAATAATGAAGAACCCCAGGGTTAGTAGAAGGAAAGAAATCTTAAAAATTAGAGCAGAAATAAATGCAAAAGAAACAAAAGAGACCATAGCAAAAATCAACAAAACCAAAAGCTGGTTCTTTGAAAGGATAAATAAAATTGACAAACTATTAGCCAGACTCATCAAGAAACAAAGGGAGAAAAATCAAATCAATAAAATCAGAAATGAAAATGGAGAGATCACAACAGACAACACAGAAATACAAAGGATCATAAGAGACTATTATCAACAATTATATGCCAATAAAATGGACAACGTGGAAGAAATGGACAAATTCTTAGAAAAGTACAACTTTCCAAAACTCGACCAGGAAGAAATAGAAAATCTTAACAGACCCATCACAAGCACGGAAATTGAAACTGTAATCAAAAATCTTCCAGCAAACAAAAGCCCAGGTCCAGACGGCTTCACAGATGAATTCTACCAAAAATTTAGAGAAGGGCTAACACCTATCCTGCTCAAACTCTTCCAGAAAATTGCAGAGGAAGGTAAACTTCCAAACTCATTCTATGAGGCCACCATCACCCTAATACCAAAACCTGACAAAGATCCCACAAAAAAAGAAAACTACAGGCCAATATCACTGATAAACATAGATGCAAAAATCCTTAACAAAATTCTAGCAATCAGAATCCAACAACACATTAAAAAGATCATACACCATGACCAAGTGGGCTTTATCCCAGGGATGCAAGGATTCTTCAATATCGGCAAATTAATCAATGTAATACACCACATTAACAAATTGAAAAATAAAAACCATATGATTATCTCAATCGATGCAGAGAAAGCCTTTGACAAAATCAACATCCATTTATGATAAAAACTCTCCAGAAAGCAGGAATAGAAGGAACATACCTCAACATAATAAAAGCTATATATGACAAACCCACAGCAAACATTATCCTCAATGGTGAAAAATTGAAAGCATTTCCTCTAAAGTCAGGAACAAGACAAGGGTGCCCACTTTCACCATTACTATTCAACATAGTTTTGGAAGTTTTGGCCACAGCAATCAGAGCAGAAAAAGAAATAAAAGGAGTCCAAATTGGAAAAAAAGAAGTAAAACTCTCACTGTTTGCAGATGACATGATCCTCTACATAGAAAACCCTAAGGACTCCACCAGAAAATTACTAGAATTAATCAATGAATACAGTAAAGTTGCAGGACATAAAATCAACACACAGAAATCCCTTGCATTCCTATACACTAATAATGAGAAAACAGAAAGAGAAATTAAGGAAGTAATTCCATTCACCATTGCAATGAAAAGAATAAAATACTTAGGAATATATCTACCTAAAGAAACTAAAGACCTATATATAGAAAACTATAAAACACTGGTGAAAAAAAATCAAAGAGGACACTAATAGATGGAGAAATATACCACGTTCATGGATTGGAAGAATCAATATAGTGAAAATGAGTATACTACCGAAAGCAATTGATAGATTCAATGCAATCCCTATCAAGCTACCAATGGTATTCTTCACAGAGCTAGAACAAATAATTTCACAATTTGTATGGAAATACAAAAAAACCTCGAATAGCCAAAGCTATCTTGAGAAAGAAGAATGGAACTGGAGGAATCAACCTGCCTGACTTCAGGCTCTACTACAAGCCACAGTCATCAAGACAGTATGGTACTGGCACAAAGACAGAAATATAGATCAATGGAACAAAATAGAAAGCCCAGAGATAAATCCATGCACATATGGACACCTTATCTTTGACAAAGGAGGCAAGAATATACAATGGATTAAAGACAATTTCTTTAACAAGTGGTGCTGGGAAAACTGGTCAACCACTTGTAAAAGAATGAAACTAGAACACTTTCTAACACCATATACAAAAATAAACTCAAAATGGATTAAAGATCTAAACATAAGATCAGAAACTATAAAACTCCGAGAGGAGAACATAGGCAAAACACTCTCTGACATACATCACAGCAGGATCCTCTATGACCCACCTCCCAGAATATTGGAAATAAAAGCAAATATAAACAAATGGGACCTAATTAAACTTAAAAAGCTTTTGCACAACAAAGGAAACTATAAGCAAGGTGAAAAGACAGCCTTCAATATGGGAGAAAATAATAGCAAATGAAGCAACTGACAAACAACTAATCTCAAAAATATACAAGCAACTCCTACAGCTCAATTCCAGAAAAATAAATGACCCATTCAAAAAAGGGGCCAAAGAACTGAACAGACATTTCTCCAAAGAAGACATACAGATGGCTAACAAACACATGAAAAGATGCTCAACGTCACTCATTATCAGAGAAGCGCAAATCAAAACCACTATGAGGTACCATTTCACGCCAGTCAGAATGGCTGCGATCCAAAAGTCTACAAGCAATAAATGCTGGAGAGGCTGTGGAGAAAAGGGAACCCTCTTACACTGTTGGTGGGAATGCAAACTAGTACAGCCACTATGGAGAACAGTGTGGAGATTCCTTAAAAAACTGGAAATAGAACTGCCTTATGATCCAGCAATCCCACTGCTGGGCACACACACTGAGGAAACCAGAAGGGAAAGAGACACGTGTACCCCAATGTTCATCGCAGCACTGTTTATAATAGCCAGGACATGGAAGCAACCTAGATGTCCATCAGCAGATGAATGGATAAGAAAGCAGTGGTACATATACACAATGGAGTATTACTCAGCCATTAAAAAGAATACATTTGAATCAGTTCTAATGAGGTGGATGAAACTGGAGCCTATTATACACAGTGAAGTAAGCCAGAAGGAAAAACACCAATACAGTATACTAACGCATATATATGGAACTTAGAAAGATGGTAACAATAACCCTGTATACAAGACAGCAAAAGAGACGGTGATGTATAGAACAGTCTTTTGGACTCTGTGGGAGAGGGGGAGGGTAGGATGATTTTGGAGAATGGCATTGAAATACGTATAATATCATATATGGAACGAGTCGTCAGTCCAGGTTCGATGCACGATACTGGATGCTTGGGGCTGGTGCACTGGGATGGCTCAGAGGGAGGGTATGGGGAGGGAGGAGGGAGGAGGGTTCAGGATGGGGAACACATGTATACCTATGGCAGATTCATTTCGATATTTGGCAAAACCAATACAATATTGTAAAGTTTAAAAATAAAATAAAATTTAAAAAAATAAATAAAATGCAGACTTCTAGGGCCTAAAAAAAAAAAAAAACAGTATATTCATATGGGGTGAGTGAGAAATGGATTGGGAGCTTGGGATTAAAGATGCCAACTATTACACATAGAATGATTAAACAACAAGGTCCTACCGTATAGCACAGGGAACTATATTCAATATCCTATGATAAATCATAATGGAAAATAATATGAAAAAGAGTGTGTGTATATATATATATGTATAACTGAATCACTTTGCTGTGCAACATAAATTACCATACTGTAAATCAAATATACTTCAAAAAATAATTTTTTTTAGAAATATATTCATGTTCATGGAAAGATATCTCATATCTTACATGATACAGAGTCTAGAAATACTCTAACCTCAATCAGCCATGGACCTCAGAAATCCTAGGCGCAGAAACCCAACTAGACCAGGTGAAAGGTACAATATAAAAGATATACCCATTCTCTAAATTTTTATGTAAGCAATATCAAGTGGGTTTGTGGGGGGACTATACATTAATTTGACAAAGACTTCATTTCTTTTCAGGATAATTTTATGTACATCTATGCTTCCTTTGAGATAGGTACTGCTCCCATGAAAAAAGAGCAACCTCTGATTTATTTACTTTCCTTTTGTTGTTGTCGGTTTTTAATTATTTTTATTTTTTAATTAATTTAAAGCAATTTTTAAATTGATTTATATTTTTTCTTAAATGTAAAGCTATATGCTGAGAATCTACTGTGTACCTAGCATGATACCAAACCATGAAGGGTAGCAATGAAGATAGAATCGCCACCTTTAAGAAATAAATGTCTTAACTTTAAGACATTCATATAAAAAGATGATAAAACAAAAAAACTCATAGCAATGTTCTTAAATAAATGTGTGACAGAGAGATCCAAAGTGAAATTAAGGTTTTAAAAGGTATGCTTGAGTAATGATGTTCATAGAAGACTTATTAGAAGATTGAGGGAAAAAATACTAAACCATTTTATGCCCATCTTTTCTGTCAAAAAATAACAGTCCTAATCAAAGTTTGTGATCCCATGGGTGTTCCAAAATAAATCTGATGCTCCTAATTAGCTCTCTCTCATGATATTAAGAGAGACAGCAGATGAAAGAGTGTGCATTGTTAAGAAAATTTTAATGAATTAAGGAAAATACTACAGATATCACAAAGTGAAGATGGATCATTCCTTTCACATAAACAAAAATACTGATATACACTGATTCATAAAGAAAACATTTAAATTGTTAACAGATTGAAACAACTGAGTATCTAACTCTGTTTCCATAATGGAAGTAAGCTTGAAATCAATAACAAATGGTTAAGGAAAAGAGTTCACTTCAAGGAAATTAAACAATAGTCTTAAATAGGTCTAAGCAGAAAAAAGGTGAATTAAAGAATGTTTGAAACTAAGTAACAGAAAATGTGTGGAATACAGCTAAAGCAGTGTATTAAGGAAATTTATTGCCTTAAAAATACATATAGTCAAAAAGAAGCTTAAAATCATTGATTTAGCTTCCATTTCAAGAAACCAGGAAAAGAACAACAAATCAAACTCAAGGGACAAACAAAGAAATTATAAAATAATCAATGAAACAGAAAATAAACACATAATGGAGAAAATCGACAGAGCCAAAAGGTTTTCCTTAAAAAACAGTTTATAAATATCGCTAAAACGCCTAGTAAGGCTGATTACAGAAAGCAAGGAGGAAGGAAGGAAAACATAAAGTACCAAAGTCAGGGGGTAAGGAAAGGGCATCATCACTGCAGATCTTATAAACAGAAAAAGGAAATATAGCAATCACTTTTTCAAGAAAATAAACTTGGTAATTTGAAAGAAATGGATATATTTCTCTAAAAGTTGAATTAACAAAACTAGAAAAAATATATAAAATGTAAATGGCCCAATATCTACTAAGGTGGTTTTATTATTATTTATCATTACTGAAAAAGAGTTTGTTATACTCACATGCCTCAGGAGGAGGAGCCTGTTCCACCATGGAGGTCACACAGGGAAAGAAGAAATGAAGCGAAAACACGGGCGAGAGCCTTCCCTGAGGTTTCCACAGGACGGAACAGGTAAGGCAGAGTATGCAAGCTTAGGATTGGCTAGTTTGAAAAATTTCAGCAGACTCTGGGGTATAGGGTACTGTCTTTAGTTCTCTGGTACCAGGCCCTAGAGTGATTAGAGCAGAAGTAGCTACAAGTGTGTGAGGCCCAGAGGAGATTAGCTCATGAGCCCTAGATTGGCTAGTTTGCATAGAAACAGCATGCTTGCCAGTTACTTGTTTTCTCTATTATCTGCCTAAAGCTAGAGAAGCCGTCCATTCAGGGTCAACAAGGCCCCAGCGCCAAAGCATCAGAAACAATGATAACGGATATGAATTTTTTCTTAAAAACCCTTCCCCAAATACCAGGTCCAGAAAGTTTTAATGGTGAATTCTTACAAACATTTAAGAAAGAGCAACTCAATCATGCAAAAAAATTAGCAAACTTATTGACAGAATTGGAGGAATACGAACATTTACTCTCTTTTAAGAACCCAGCATAATCTGACTCCAAAACCTTTCAAAAAAAAAAAAAAAAGCTCCTTACAAGAAAGGACCTCATTTGTCCATCTGCCAATAATTCTTTTGCCAACACTGGCCTCCTTGGACTTACAGAATGGGCTTATTTACTGTTAGGATATTTTAGACAACATTATTTCTGATCAAGGAATTCATTTCAGCAAAACAAATGTGGGCTTTTGTTCACAGAATTCACTAGGTCTAACAAACTCTCCACTTAGAAGCAGCTAACAAAGAGGACCAGCTGAAAACAATAATGATGCCAATTGAGAGACAAGACCTTGAGCGGACCTCTTTAAGCATACATGATACAGAATATGCAATGTGTATCAAATATCTCTTCTTATTGTTTCACCTGATAACTCACAAAATTTTTGCCACTTGTCTCCATAATTTTGAACTCTACTCATTTAAAATCCTGATTCCTGAGGGAGGCATGCTTCCACCTAGAGACAAGACTCTGGTTCTACAGAATTGAAATTTAAAATCATCAACTAGCACTTGGGGCCCTTGAAACAAAGTAGAGGTCACTCTACTGACTGGGGTGATTTGTCACAATGAACAAGAAGAATCTGAGTTGCTGCAACACAGGGAAGGCAGGAAGAACTCTGTTAGCGTATTCTCTGGGATTCCTCTTAATACTTCTATCTCCAATATCAAGAATTGATGGAAAATTACATCAAACAAAAAAAAAAAGGAAGGCTCACTGAAGATTCAAAAGGGAAGGTCTGGCCATTCACCAGACAATGAACCCTGAACAGCTGAGAGCCAAAGAAACATGGAGAGAGTGACAGAAGAAAGAAGTCATAAATATCATCTACAGCCTCAGACAAGATAAGAATGCGGATTGTGTTCAACAAACAAACTGGACTTCAGTTAAGAATACTTTGTCATAAATAACCGTAGAAGGGATTGGTTTCTTTCCCAGCTGATACACTTCAGCTATATGTTAACATTAACATCTCAAAGGGATTGATTTATGCTAGTGTGAGTGATAGCTGAACAACACACACCTGTCCTCATCCTGCTCTCTTTTGCTGTCTCTAGTTCCCTAAAGTGTATTCAGCAAAAGTTTATGGTACAGGAAACAAATATTCCATTTTCGGAATTACTATTTTAATTTTAGTATCCAAAGAACAGTTCTATAGTGCACAACCTATCAGTGAGCGCTTCTTAATGATCTGGAAAGAAAATGTGTTTCATAGATTGGTTAAGGACATTTTTCATGGTTGGGTCAGGTGAATCAAAATTTCCAAATACAATGTCAAGACATTTTAAAATTTAACAATATGTTTTTGCTACAGGCTTCAAATACCTAAGCAATACCTAACAACACCTCTTTTCACTGACTGTAAATAGTTGGTTTTTTGTTTTTTTTTTTTTTTGGTCCATTGAAGTATTTGTTTCAAAAAAACAATAAAGATTGTGGCAGCTATTCATATAAATTTCCTTGTGTGTGTGCATATATGTGCACATTAACTAGTATCATTTTCCTTCTTTGCCTTCTCCTTATTTTCTAAAAATTTAACTGAAATTAACAATACATGATTTACTATGTAATAGTGAACAACTGTGAACAAATAGTGAATAAATGAGAAACGCTGGACTGGAAGAAACACAAGCTGGAATCAAGATTGCTGGGAGAAATATCAATAACCTCAGATATGCAGATGACACCACCCTTATGGCAGAAAGTGAAGAGGAACTCAAAAGCCTCTTGATGAAAGTGAAAGTGGAGAGTGAAAAAGTTGGCTTAAAGCTCAACATTCAGCAAACGATGATCATGGCATCTGGTCCCATCACTTCATGGGAAACAGATGGGGAAACAGTGGAAACAGTGTCAGACTTTAGCCCAAAATCACTGCAGATGGTGATTGCAGCCACGAAATTAAAAGATGCTTATTCCTGGAAGGAAAGTTAGGACCAACCTAGATAGCATATTCAAAAGCAGAGACATTACTTTGCCAACAAAGGTCTGTCTAGTCAAGGCTATGGTTTTTCCTGTGGTCATGTATGGATGTGAGAGTTGGACTGTGAAGAAGGCTGAGCGCCGAAGAATTGATGCTTTTGAACTGTGGTGTTGGAGAAGACTCTTGAGAGTCCCTTGGACTGCAAGCAGATCCAACCAGTCCATTCTGAAGAACATCAGCCCTGGGATTTCTTTGGAAGGAATGATGCTAAAGCTGAAACTCCAGTACTTTGGCCACCTCATGCGAAGAGTTGACTCATTGGAAAAGACTCTGATGCTGGGAGGGATTGGGGGCAAGAGGAGAAGGGGACGACAGAGGATGAGATGGCTGGATGGCATCACTGACTCAATGGGTATGAGTCTCAGTGAACTCCGGGAGTTGGTGATGGACAGAGAGGCCTGGCGTGCTGCGATTCTTGGGGTTGCAAAGGGTCGGACACGACTGAGCGACTGATCTGATCTGAGTGAACAACTGTAACTTAACAATTTATTAAAGTGTTTAGATAACAAAAATTTTTATGGTCTCTGACTAAATTTGCCAGAGATGAAGACAGTCAGTGTTGGAAATTTGTGCCTTCTCATTCTGTGCAAGGAGAAAACGTATTATACAAAACACAGTTGTACTTTTTTGGGCAGAAACAAAGTTGTTTGGAACAGGATATGTAACTCCAAATGAGTGGAAAGATCAATTAAGATGCTAAGCCGTCAAAGTGATGAAATGTACCAGATTTTAATCTGTTGTCCCAACTCCAAACCTAGAAATCTGCAAACTCTATTTGTGCTTTGTCAGATGGGGTTCCTTGTTAGGCTTGGCCAACAGGAGGTGCTACAGGGTCTTTACAAGGCTGGCAGAAGAAGGAATGTCATTCCAGAAGCAGCAGTTTCTTCCCATCAGTTTAGTCACTCAGTCGTGTCTGACTCTGTGACCCCATGGACTGCAACACGACAGGTTCCTATGCCCATCACCAACTCCCAGAGCTTCTTCAAACTCCCATAGTAGCAAATGAATCTAGCTGCAAGTTTTCCAACATGTTTCTGCTTTAGCTTTTGCTTGTGTTACTCTGCACCCTTTCCTTTTTTTTTTAATATTTTATTTCATTTTTTAACTTTACAATATTGTATTGGTTTTGCCATATATCAACATGCATCTGCCACAGGTATACACGTGTTCCCCATCCTGAACCCTCCTCCCTCCCCATAAAATCCCTTTGGGTCATCCCATTGCGCCAGCCCCAAGCATCCTGTATCCTGCATCGAACCTCGACTACCGACTCCTTTCTTATATGATATTATACATATTTCAATGCCATTCTCCCATATCATCCCACCCTCTCCCTCTCCCACAGAGTCCAAAAGACTGTTCTATACATCAGTGTCTCTTTTGCTGTCTCGTATACAGGGTTATTGGAGAAGGCGATGGCACCCCACTCCAGTACTCTTGCCTGGAAAATCCCACAGATGGAGGAGCCTGGTAGGTTGCAGTCCATGGGGTCGCTAAGAGTCGGACACAACTGAGCGACTTCCCTTTCACTTTTCACTTTTCACTTTCAGGCATTGGAGAAGGAAATGGCAACCCACTTCAGTGTTCTTGCCTGGAGCATCCTGGGGACGGGGGAGCCCGGTGGGCTTCCATCTATGGGGTCACATAGAGTCAGACACAACTGAAGCAACTTAGCAGCAGCAGCATACAGGGTTATTGTTACCATCTTTCTAAATTCCATATACATGCATTAGTGATTATATTCTTTGCAGCCAAAGATGGAGAAGCTCTATACAGTCAGCAAAAACAAGACCAGGAGCTGACTGTGGCTCAGACCATGAATTCCTTATTGCCAAATTCAGACTTAAATTGAAGAAATTAGGGAAAACCACTACACCATTCAGGTATGACCTAAATCACATCCCTTATGATTATACAGTAGAAGTGAGAAATAGATTTAAGGGCCTAGATCTGATAGATAGAGTGCCTGACGAACTATGGAATGAGGTTCGTGACATTGTACAGGAGACAGGGATCAAGACCATCCCCATGGAAAAGAAATGCAAAAAAGCAAACTGGATGTCTGGGGAGGCCTTACAAATAGCTGTGAAAAGAAGAGAAGTGAAAAGCAAAGGAGAAAAGGAAAGATATAAACATCTGAATGCAGAGTTCCAAAGAATAGCAAGAAGAGATAAGAAAGCCTTCTTCAGCGATCAATGCAAAGAAATAGAGGAAAACAACAGAATGGCAAAGACTAGGGATCTCTTCAAGAAAATCAGAGATATCAAAGGAACATTTCATGCAAAGATGGGCTTAACAAAGGACAGAAATGGTATGGACCTAACAGAAGCAGAAGATATTAAGAAGAGATGGCAAGAATACACAGAAAAACTGTACAAAACAGATCTTCACGACCCAGATAATCACGATGGTGTGATCACTCACCTAGAGCCAGACATCCTGGAATGTGAAGTCAAGTGGGCCTTAGAAAGCATCACTACGAACAAAGCTAGTGGAGGTGATGGAATTCCAGTTGAGCTATTCCAAATCCTGAAAGATGATGCTGTGAAAGTGCTGCACTCAATATGCCAGCAAATTTGGAAAACTCAGCAGTGGCCACAGGACTGGAAAAGGTCAGTTTTCATTCCAATCACAAAGAAAGGCAATGCCAAAGAATGCTCAAACTACTGCACAATTGCACTCATCTCACACGCTAGTAAAGAAATGTTCAAAATTCTCGAAGCCAGGCTTCAGCAATATGTGAACCGTGAACTTCCTGATGTGCAAACTGGTTTTAGAAAAGGCAGAGGAACCAGAAATCAAATTGCCAACATCCGCTGGATCATTGAAAAAGCAAGAGAGTTCCAGAAAAACATCTATTTCTGCTTTATTGACTATGCCAAAGCCTTTGACTGTGTGGATCACAATAAACTGTGGAAAATTCTGAAAGAGATGGGAATACCAGACCACCTGATCTGCCTCTGGAGAAATTTGTATGCAGGTCAGGAAGCAACAGTTAGAACTGGACATGGAACAACAGGCTGGTTCCAAATAGGAAAAGGAGTACGTCAAGGCTATATATTGTCACCCTGTTTATTTAACATATATGCAGAGTACATCGCGAGAAACGCTGGACTGGAAGAAACACAATCTGGAATCAAGATTGCTGGGAGAGATATCAATAACCTCAGATACGCAGATGACACCACCCTTATGGCAGAAAGTGAAGAGGAACTCAAAAGCCTCTTGATGAAAGTGAAAGTGGAGAGTGAAACAGTTGGCTGAAAGCTCAAAATTCAGAAAACGAAGATCATGGCATCCGGTCCCATCACTTCATGGAAAAACAGATGGGGAAACAGTGGAAACAGTGTAAGACTTTATTTTGGGGGGCTCCAAAATCACTGCAGATGGTGACTGCAGCCATGAAATTAAAAGATGCTTACTCCTTGGAAGGAAAGTTATGACCAACCTAGATAGCATATTCAAAAGCAGAGACATTACTTTGCCAACAAAGGTTCGTCTAGTCAAGGCTATGGTTTTTTTGTGGTCATGTATGGATGTGAGAGTTGGACTGTGAAGAAGGCTGAATGCTGAAGAATTGATGATTTTGAACTGTGGTGTTGGAGAAGACTCTTGAGAGTCCCTTGGACTGCAAGGAGATGCAACTAGCCCATTCTGAAGGAGATCAGCCCTGGGATTTCTTTGGAAGGAATGATGCTAAAGCTGAAACTCCAGTACTTTGGCCACCTCATGTGAAGAGTTGACTCATTGGAAAAGACTCTGATGCTGGGAGGGATTGGGGGCAGGAGGAGAAGGGGATGACAGAGGATGAGATGGCTGGATGGCATCACTGACTCAATGGATGTGAGTCTGAGTGAACTCCGGGAGTTGGTGATGGACAGGGAGGCCTGGCATGCTGCAATTCATGGGGTGGAAAAGAGTCGGACACGACTGAGCAACTGATCTGATCTGATCTGATCTGATACTGTATTGGTGTTTTTCTTTCTGGCTTACTTCACTCTGTACAATAGGTTCCAGTTTCATCCACCTTATTAGAACTGATTCAAATGTATTCTTTTTAATGGCTGAGTAATACTCCATTGTGTATATGTACCACTGCTTTCTTATCCATTCATCTGCTGATGGACATCTAGGTTGCTTCCATGTCCTGGCTACTATAAACAGTGCTGCGATGAACATTGGGATACACGTGTCTCTTTCAATTCTGGTTTCCTTAGTGTGTATGCCCAGCAGTGGGATTGCTGGGTCATAAGGCAGTTCTATTTCCAGTTTTTTAAGGAATTGCCACACTGTTCTCCATAGTGGCTGTACTACTTTGCATTCCCACCAACAGTGTAAGAGGGTTCCCTTTTCTCCACACCCTCTCCAGCAGTTATTGCTTGCAGACATTTGGATTGCAGCCATTTTGACTGGCGTGAAAAGGTACCTCATTGTGGTTTTGACTTGCATTTCTCTGATAATGAGTGATGTTGAGCATCTTTTCATGTGTTTGTTAGCCATCTGTATGTCTTCTTTGGAGAAATTTCTGTTTAGTTCTTTGGCCCGTTTTTTGATTGGGTCATTTATTTTTCTGGGACTGAGCTATAGGAGTTGCTTGTATATTTTTGAGATTAGTTGTTTGTCAGTTGCTTCATTTGCTATTATTTTCTCCCATATTGAAGGCTGTCTTTTCACCTTGCTTATAGTTTCCTTTGTTGTGCAGAAGCTTTTAATTTTAATTAGGTTCCATTTGTTTATTTTTGCTTTTATTTCCAATATTCTGGGAGGTGGGTCATAGAGGATCCTGCTGTGATGTATGTTGGAGAGTGTTTTGCCTATGTTCTCCTCTAGGAGTTTTATAGTTTCTGGTCTTATGTTTAGATCTTTAATCCATTTTGAGTTTATTTTTGTGTATGGTGTTAGAAAGTGTTCTAGTTTCATTCTTTTACAAGTGGTTGACCAGATTTCCCAGCACCACTTGTTAAAGAGATTGTCTTTCACCCATTGTATATTCTTGCCTCCTTTGTCAAAGATAAGGTGTCCATATGTGCGTGGATTTATCTCTGGGCTTTCTATTTTGTTCCATTGATCTATATTTCTGTCTTTGTGCCAGTACCATACTGTCTTGATGCCTGGGGCTTTGTAGTAGAGCCTGAAGTCAGGCAGGTTGATTCCTCCAGTTCCATTCTTCTTTCTCAAGATTGCTTTGGCTATTTGACGTTTTTTGTATTTCCATACAAATTGTGAAATTATTTGTTCTAGCTCTGTGTAGAATACCATTGGTAGCTTGATAGGGATTGCATTGAATCTATCAATTGCTTTGGGTAGTATACTCATTTTCACTATGTTGATTCTTCCAATCCATGAACATGGTATATTTCCCCATCTATTACTGTCCTCTTTGATTTCTTTCACCAGTGTTTTATAGTTTTCTATATATAGGTCTTTAGTTTCTTTAGGTAGATATATTCCTAAGTATTTTATTCTTTTCGTTGCAATGGTGAATGGAATTGTTTCCTTAATTTCTCTTTCCGTTTTCTCATTATTAGTGTATAGGAATGCAAGGGATTTCTGTGTGTTGATTTTATGTCCTGCAACTTTACTGTATTCATTGATTAGTTCTAGTAATTTTCTGGTAGAGTCCTTAGGGTTTTCTATGTAGAGGATCATGTCATCTGCAAACAGTGAGAGTTTTACTTCTTCTTTTCCAATGTGGATTCCTTTTATTTCTTTTTCTGCTCTGATTGCTGTGGCCAAAACTATAACTTTACCATGTGAGTACTTCTTCCCATTATCTCTCTTCTTTATATTCCTTTGTACATCTCTGTCCTTTTTCCTTTCCCCTCTTTTTCTATTTTTCCATTAATATAATTTAAATTTATATGAACCTGTTAAGACTTTTCTATATTTGTTTCCTATATGCTTGTGGTGATGATACAAATACAATGGTATATATACCTATGTTGTAAATTTATGTGATGGAAAAATGCCTTTTCTCTTAGATATTTATAAAAAATAGAATGGAATTATTGTTTATCCCTAGAAATCCAAGTGGAAATACATATTTTTGTATATAATGATGATCACATACTCAAAAGTTTAATATTCTGAATTGGTCAAAAGATGACTATGCTAGCCACGTCAGTGAAATCCAATTTCTATAAATAAATCCAGCATTGCAGGCTATAGCTTTCTTCATCAATGAAGATAACATTGAAAAAAGATGAATTCTTAAACACTTAAATATACTAAAATGGTTTATAACTCATGAATATGTGCCTCCTAAAATAATTAGACATTGAAGTCAATTTCTAAATGTTGTGTTTCATTAGTTGTGAATTTACTATACAGAGATTTCAGTGGTATTAATGCCATCACTCTACCATATGTAGGATTGCATATATAGTCATGTTGGCATCAAGGACTTAAATGATGGGGTTAAGGTCTTTATCAGTCATTTCCATATCAGTTTTAACATACTTACCCTCAATTCTCATATAAGCTATAAAACAATGACTAGTTGATATAAAATGTAGGAATCAGATTGGAATGAATACCACAAACAGCTTAAGTCTCAGAGGTTACATCGGAGAAGGCAATAGCACCCCACTCCAGGACTCTTGCCTGGAAAATCCCATGAATGGAGGAGCCTGGAAGGCTGCAGTCCATGGGGTCACTGAGGGTGGACACGACTGAGAGACTTCACTTTCACTTTTCATTTTCATGCATTGGAGAAGGAAATGGCAACCCACTCCAGTGTGATTGCCTGGAGAATCCCAGGGATGGCGGAGCTTGGTGGGCTGCCATCTATGGGGTCCCACAGAGTCGGATACGACTGAAGCGACTTAGCAGCAGCAGTAGCAGAGGTTATGTACAGTATGAGTCATTTTGATCACTTTAAATGAACATGTTATCTTTAAAGACAGATTTTATCCTCAAAACATAGAACGTGCAAAATTTTTTATCAAAGAGAAAGAAAAAAATCATTTCTTCATAAAGTTATTATTTGCTTCTGACATTTATGTATGACAATTAAAATAACTAATATAAAACTGCAGAACTGCATTCTTCTCACAATCTGTGTAGGTACTGACAGGCAATGGCATGCAATCAAGGAGCAGGCTACTAGAATCTGATTTATTACACTGTATCTTGCTTAACAGTTTCCTTCACCATCCTTCTGTGCTTTGAGGAATGTGGCATCCAGCAGCCCTTGTTCTTTCCTTTGCATAACAAGGCCATTTTCTGAACTAATGAGGTTAGACAATTACATGAAAAATTTATAGAGACTTTAAAATGTAATGGAAGAAGAGAAAGTATGTAAGTGCACTGTGCCTGACTTCCTCTTCAGTATGTCAGAAATCGTTTTCCTAAAAACCTTTACTTGCACTGATGGGCCTGCAGTAAGAAAATTCACTTTAAGGTGCTTTCCTCCAATAGTTCAGTAAATGATAAGATACCAACAAGCAAACTAGCATCCAATAAAATAAACATTAAAAACTACATAAAAATCTAAGAACTTTCTATCCCTGTTTAGTGAGATACTGTAAGAAAACAAAGATTGAAAGTAAAAGAAGACAGTTTTTAGTCAGAATAACTTTGATTCTTATGGATTTCAGCTGAAACTCATTTCTAAC
Organism: Bos javanicus; assembly: GCF_032452875.1. Taxonomy (NCBI): domain Eukaryota; kingdom Metazoa; phylum Chordata; class Mammalia; order Artiodactyla; family Bovidae; genus Bos; species Bos javanicus. The sequence goes on along the minus strand of NC_083873.1, from coordinate 26,862,422 downwards.
ATATTTTTACCATCTCCATGATCACAAGGTCTGTGCCCCAGACCCAAGCGTTTTTTTTTTTTTTTTTGGAGCTCCTGAGCCACTAGCATCAGCTGAGCTGCGCATCCACTTCACAAACTTAAATCACCTTAAAAGGTCTCTCTAAGATTTCGAGTTTTGTTAATTCCAATCTATTCTCTTTGCTCCCCAAGGTCTAAAGGTGGTGGCATTGTTTGTCACTAGTTCCATGATCCTTTAGTGTTCCCTCTTTGACTTTTTGGGTTCTCCATTATCCACAATTCCTTGTACTGCTGCTGCTGCTGCTAAGTCACTTCAGTCATGTCTGACTCTGTGCGACCCCATAGACGGCAGCCCACCAGGTTCCCCCGTCCCTGGGATTCTCCAGGCAATCACACTGGAGTGGGTTGCCATTTCCTTCTCCAATGTCTGCAGCAGCTACCCACCCAATATAAGGAAAGGAGACACCCTCCTAGGCTCTCAGATATGAAGTCGAATTCATACTTCAATTTCTCATACTCCAGCTAGCCCCCTCCCACCGCTCCTAAGAGCGACCCCAGTGAAATGGCATCAGTGAAGCAGCATCTCCCCAGCAAACCTGAAGCCTGAAGTAAGCTGCTCTAGCAGACCTGCAAACTTGTCGGTGAGTAATGAAAGATTTTTATTATATTCTACTATTTTGAGTTTTTTATCCATAAATAGCTAATTTATATAGAAGTTGGAACTCTTAGCCAACTCTAGCTCTAGAATATTTAAAGGAAATTGAAAATTAGAAAATATTTTTCATTATTTTTAAGGCTCTATCATAAAGCTGAAGAACCAATACTTTCGAGTCGCAATGCTGCAGACTATCAAGAGTCCCTTGGATGGCAAAGAGATCAAAGCAGTCAATCCTAAAGAAAACCAACCCTGAATATTCATTAGAAGGACTGATGCTGAAGCTCCAATACTTTGGCCATATGATGCAAAGAGCCACGTCATTGGGAAAGACCCTGGGAAAGATGGAGGGCAGGAGGAGAAGGGAGTAAGAGAGGATGAGATGGTTGGATACCATCACCGACTCAATGGACATGAATTTGAGCAAACTCTGGGAGATAGTGGAGGACAGAGGAGCCTGGCAGGCTGCAGTCCATGTAGTCACAAAGAGTCGGAAATGACTTAGCAATTGAACAGCAACAAATAAAGCCATGGCCCCCACAACTATTGTCTCTGAAATGAGCTTCAAGAAATGCTTCCAAAGTAAAAAGCTGAACATTTATTCTTTCTGCTGCTTTGCATTCCTGACACAGCAATACCATGCAAGATAGAGGGTGCCTCTGGTTGCAGAAGGTGAATGTCACAAGGAAATATAAAAAGCAAAAGATATTACCATATTTTAATATATTCTCATTATTACTATAAAAAGATGAAAAGAGAGTACAGGCTTTGAAACGGTATTTACTTAGCTTTGAGCCATAACCCTGCCATTCACAATTTTTATAGCTAACTTACTTATAGCTTACTATGGGTAACACAAGGAAATGAGTGTTGCTCGCAGTAAAACACTTAGTTCTTACTATGACTCCATCAGGTATGCCTACTTATTATCACTATTTAACATTTGAAAAAATAGATTTAGAGACTTGAAAAGCATATCCCTGATGCCAAAGCACGTGCTCTTAAACTTTATTCAGGGATGATATTCAAAATATTTTAAAAATCAAATGAACATAAATTTAATATAGGAATAAACAGAAATTGAAATTTACTTTTAAAATGTCCTTCATTCTCAACTGTATTATAAAACCATTTATCAACTGATAAAAGTGGTAGCACAGCTGTTCAGCAAGCAATTCTAATGTATTTCATTTGTTAATTTTTATAAAATGGTATAATTTTGTGATTTTTTTATACTAGGTTGCCACTAACCAAATGATGCCCCTTTCTGAGACATGACTCAATCTAAGAAAGTACATCAAATTCTTCCAAAAATTTTCCCCACTAAATAGATATTCCTTAGTTAATTGTTGGCCTCAGTAACTAGAGGAAAATTACTAACTTCACTATTGTTTCATAATGCTGAATCCTCCATCAGTTTCTAATAAACATAACTTTTTTTTCTTTTGCATTAAAAAAAAAAGTTCTATCCTTTATAATATGTCTGAGATCTTTACAGTCATCTCTCTTTGGTCTTAAATCACAAAAATCATTTATTGTATTGTCATATTTATTCTAGTTAAGCCTAATTCTTCAAGTTAGAGGAAAGGAGCAGAAAAAGATCCCTAAAGGAGTGGATTCTATTGATAGACTGCCTCAGTTTGAAATTACCACTCTGCCACTTAAAAACTTTAAATTCAGTTTCCTCATTTTTAAGATGGCCATAATTATAATATTCAAATGAGTACCATGCTTTATATTTGAAATGGTCTCTGGAATAGAACAAGCATATTATAAGCACTAGCTCTTATTTTCATTAATAAAATTTATTTCATTAATATCTGTAACAGGCAGGTATTTTGTATTAACAATTCACCTCATTAAATGAAGGTGAAATGTTCAGGATTTCAGGGCTTATTCCCCTAACACACATTCTATAGCAAAAAGTTTAACACTGGCCGACTTCCTTTAAATTCTTTGGTGTGTAAGAAACGTAGACTTATTTGCATTTTACTCTTAACCTGCCTAGGTTTCCTTCTTTCTCTGGAGGTCTCTGCTGCTAAGTCGCTTCAGTCATGTCCGACTCTGTGCAACCTCAGAGACGGCAGCTCACCAGACACCCCCGTCCCTGGGATTCTCCAGGCAAGAACACTGGAGTGGGTTGCCATTTCCTTCTCCAATTCATAAAAGTGAAAAGTGAAAGTGAAGTCGCTCAGTCGTGTCCGACTCCTAGCGACCGCATGGACTGCAGCCCACCAGGCTCCTCCATCCATGGGATTTTCCAGGCAAGAGTACTGGAGTGGGGTGCCACTGCCTTCTCCATGGAGGTCTCTGAGACTGTACAAATAAAAACTCAAGGTCATCTAGCTTGGCAAACACCCTCGGGGTGAGAGTTGGCTTCAGTGCTCTACTTGCCACTCTGGGTCCTTCCTTAATTTAGCTTGTGTACTCCTCCTCTCTTTCTAATTCTTGGAAGCATTCACAAATATCTTTTGTTTTTATTTTATCTAGAATTTTGGTTGTTTGCAGAGAAATGAGTCAGTACAGACACCAGTATGTAATAATACCATTCCAAATGCATACTCATAAAATCAGGAGTATTATTTCTACTTTTATTTAAAAATATCTTCACATCATGAATAAAAATCAAATCAATACAAGAATCCAAAATGAATAATAAATTTATCCTCAACCTCTCCCTGGTTCCAGTCCGAGAAATAATTCACACAATAAATAATAAACACAATTAATAGTAATTGTGTTTTTTAGTTTGAGGTGTGATTTTTTTCTTTGGATTTTACCATTATAAATTGAATATAAGGAAGGGCTTAATACTGTTATTTGTCGATTTTTGATAACATGTTAGCTCTGCACTATGAAACAAAAGACCCAACATATCCTACCGTCTCCTACTTTACACTTCTTGATATATTATTTTATTGATGATATTAAGGTTTCTAATATTTATATTGTTATACTATAATTAAGTCCTCTGCAATGTATACAGATGGATTTCAAATCAATCAATATAATTTCCTATCAAACCAAATAGTGCAGCCAAACACACAGAGAAGTAAATGAAATTCTGTGGTCACCAAACCCCTGACTTTGGAAGAATGTCCCAAGCATGAACTAAAAATGTCTTCTTTATTAATTTGTTTCCACTTTTCTCTACTTCATCCAGAAATTCTCAATTTATGTTCTGAATGTTTATGTCACCCTTCTCTTGTTCCCTTTTTTTTTTTTTTTTTAATTTTGCTGGACGATCTTCACATATGGGGATGTGGAATTACTAAGCTTTCCAAGCTCTTGCATGTCAGAAAATTATTTTCTTGTTTCATTTAATTGAAACTTTGGGTAGAAACAGAATCCTGTCAATATGTCCAAAATTATCTCCTCTTAGAAATTTTAGAAAATATTATTCCATCACTCCCTGCTCTGAAAAGTCTCTAATCCTGATGAGAAAGTGTTGGTAACAGTACGTTTCTCATCCCATTGTAGGTGACCCCATTAATTTCCTCTGGGGAAGCTTCAAGGGGATTTTATTTTTAGTCTTCTGAAAATGCAAGCGAATGCGAAAAAAATAAATGTCTTTGAAAATCTGTCTGTGGTATTTTGTTGAGCTCTTCTAATTGAAGACATGTCTTTATTCCCTTCAAGATAACTTACTGTTTTTTACATCAAATACTTCCAACTACCATCCTAGCATTCTGCTCCTGGAATGCCTAATAAACAGATGTTTGGCTTGTGTCTAGCTTCAATTTATCATATTTTCAATATCTTTGTCTTTTTATATTCAACTAATGCTTATATTGTAGTTTTTTTACAAAGTTATTTCATTGGGACCTTGTAAAAAAAAGGGAGATACAGACATATATGTGTACATATATGTTCTTTCATATGATACCAGAAGTCTGGGTTTTTAAATACCTTTATGCAAAACAGCAGAGACATTACTTTGCCAACAAAGGTCCATCTAGTCAAGGCTATGGTTTTTCCTGTGGTCATGTATGGATGTGAGAGTTGGACTGTGAAGAAGGCTGAGCGCCGAAGAATTGGTGCTTTTGAACTGTGGTGTTGGAGAAGACTCTTGAGAGTCCCCTGGACTGCAAGGAGATGCAACTAGCCCATTCTGAAGGAGATCAGCCCTGGGATTTCTTTGGAAGGAATGATGCTAAAGCTGAAACTCCAGTACTTTGGCCACCTCATGTGAAGAGTTGACTCATTGGAAAAGACTCTGATGCTGGGAGGGATTGGGGGCAGGAGGAGAAGGGGATGACAGAGGATGAGATGGCTGGATGGCATCACTGACTCCATGGACATGAGTCTGAGTGAACTCCGGGAGTTGGTGATGGACAGGGAGGCCTGGCGTGCTGCGATTCATGGGGTCGCAAAGAGTCGGACACGACTGAGTGACTGATCTGATCTGATCTGGTACATATATATAAAATGTAATATTACTCAGCCAATAAAAAACAAAATAGTGTCATTTGCAGCAACATGGGTGGACATAGAGATTGTCATAGTGAGTGACGTAAGTCAAAGAGAGAAAGACAAATAGTATATGATATTGCTGATACATGGATCTTTAAAAAAAGGCTAAAAATGAACTTATCTACAAATAAGAAATAGAGTTACAGATGTAGAAAATAAACTTGTGGTTACTAGGGATAAGGGGGGGAGGGATAAATTGGAAGATTGGGATTAACACATACACACTACTATATACAAAATAGATAACTAATAAGAACCTAGTGTATAGCACAAGGAACCCTACTCAATACTCTGTAATGGCCTATATGGGAAATGAATCTAAAAGTAGAATGGATGCATGTATAACTGAGTCACATTGCTGTACACCTGAAACTAACAACACTATAAATCAACTATATCTCAATACAAATTATTTTTAAAATAAAAAGGAGTTTTCAAACGCAGTGAGAGATAAACGCTAAAAAAGGCAAGCATAAGTTAGGTAAAAACAACTGGCAGGCAACTCATCTTTCTCTAGAACAGATCTCTCGATCATCTTTTTTTTCATTACAAACATAAGATGTAACATTTACATATACATTCCTACTCATTACCTTCAGAAATCTGCATTGGCTTTTCCTAGTAGCTATAATACTACAATAGAAATAACTCTGAATCCATTCTAAACATTCCAAAGCTTAAAAACTTTATAGAGGCTTCGTTGCTAAGTCATGTCTGACTCTTGCAACCCCATGGACTGTAACCTGCCAGGATCCTTTGTCCATGTGATTTCCCAGGCAAGAATACTGGGGTGGGTTACCATTTCCTTCTCCAGGGGATCTTACCAACCCAGGGATCAAACACTGGTTTCCTGCAGTGTTTTTTGTAGGCAGATTCTTTACCAACTGAGCTACCAGGGCAGCCCTAAAAAGCTTTATATTAGTAATAAATTACTCATGACATACTCAACAATGGATCCAAAGGTATGTATAACAATGACTCATGTGAGAATCACAGCACAACCCACAAATTCCTCAAGATGAAGAAATAATTTGCTAAAACAATTATGAGAATTTCTTAAATGTCAAGACACTGCTGGATCTAATGCTAATTTTGACTCCATCTCTCAGATTCAGTCAACTAATGTTTTAGAAAAAAAATAAGTCTATTCATGAATGCCTCTTACCAAATTAATTTTATTTCTATAAATTCCTAAACATTCACAGCTGTATTTAACTAGGCTTGCATTTGTACTTCATTTAAATGAGTTCTTCCCATACTTGTAAGTTACTTCATCATTCAAAAACACAGTAAATGAACTCTTGGCATTATATACCCAGTAGAATTTTAGTTCAGCAAGCCATGCTACTTCTCTGGTTTGACTGGCTATACTTTAAAACCTGGTTAATGGTCCTATTTTGCTCTTGTCACTAATAACATCCTGTGATAGTCTAATTTCTATAAAAATTTATTTTAACAATATCTTACATACAATTCTAACTTTTTAACTTTAAATTTCACTTTGATCTTTTAATAAATTTAATTTGAATGAGTTAGTTAAGTATATAGTTTTAAACTTCACATACTTTCCTTATTTAAATTTATTCAATATTAGCTATTTATAAAAAAAAAGGGGGAATTCAGGTAGCAAGGTTCACATCAACACAGTTTAAAATACAGATTAACAGGGATAAAAAATGTTGCTCAAGAGTCTGAAATTTCAAGAGAGATTCAAACTGAAATGGGTAAATATTTGCACTTATGAGTAAATTGATTTGAGCTTAAAGTAAATTTTCCACTTCACATACAAGCTGAATTTTCCTATTTGTCCTAAGAATGGATTCTCTCTGACCCTAAAGGAAATATTGCACATAATATTTTCTCCTGGAGCAATGCTAGACTTCTGATTAACTTCAAGAATTTCATTGAACTTTACAATAGAAGTTTCACACTAGCTGAAGATGTTACAGCAGGCCACCAGGTACCACTCTCAGGTCCTAATATAATGTATGTTACATAGTCTCCTCACGATTCCTAAATTACAAATACATTTGGTTAGAAAAGTGTTCTTACCATATCTGACACTTTAGTAGTTCTTTCTGTTCTTGACAAGAAAGCAGCATATCGATTAGTCAAGTTGGGTAGTTCATCAGAAATTTCAGGGACCTGTGAATGCCAAAAATAAAACACATGTTGAATGAAGAGGTATATATTGCTTATTTTTCTCAATACAAGGGGCATGATAAATAACTCTGCAATAAGCTTATAGAACAAGATTCTGTAAAGTAATTATCCTTCAATTTAAAAATAAATTTTAATTTAAAAAAATTTTTTAATCACTTATGATTTATTGGCTTTTTGTACATAGTGTGTAAATTATCACCATTATCTAGTTACAGAACATTTTCATTACCCCCAAAGGAAGCCTCATACCCATTAAGGAGTCAATCCTCATTCCCCACTCTTCTCAGCCTCTTGCAACTGCGGAGCTATTTTCTGTCTCTACACGTTTGCCTTTTCTGTTTATTTCATGTAAGTGAAATTATGTAATAAATGGCATTCTGTGTCTGACTTCTTTCACTTAGTGTAATGTAAGGTTTATTAATATAGCATGTATTATTACTTCATGTAGCAACACTTTTCATGGGTGAGTAATATTCCACCATGTATGTATCTGATTTTTTTTTTAATTTTATTTTTAAACTTTACATAATTGTATTAGTTTTGCTAAATATCAAAATGAATCCGCCACAGGCATGCATGTGTTCCCCATCCTGAACCCTCCTCCCTCCTCCCTCCCCACACCATCCCTCTGGGTCGTCCCAGTGCACCAGCCCCAAGCATCCAGTATCGCGCATCGAACCTGGACTGGCAACTCGTTTCTTACATGATATTCTACATGTTTCAATGTCACTCTCCCAAATCTTCCCACCCTCTCCCTCTCCCACAGAGTCCATAAGACTGTTCTATACATCAGTGTCTCTTTTGCTGTCTCGTACACCAGGTTATTGTTACCATCTTTCTAAATTCCATATATATGCGTTAGTATACTGTATTTATGTTTTTCCTTCTGGCTTACTTCACTCTGTATAATCAGCTCCAGTTTCATCCATCTCATTAGAACTGATTCAAATGTATTCTTTTTAATGGCTGAGTAATACTCCATTGTGTATATGTACCACTGCTTTCTTTATCCATTCATCTGCTGATGGACATCTAGGTTGCTTCCATGTCCTGGCTATTATAAACAGTGCTGCGATGAACATTGGGGTACATGTGTCTCTTTCCCTTCTGGTTTCCTCAGTGTGTATGCCCAGCAGTGGGATTGCTGGATCATAAGGCAGTTCTATTTCCAGTTTTTTAAGGAATCTCCACACTGTTCTCCATAGTGGCTGTACTAGTTTGCATTCCCACCAACAGTGTAAGAGGGTTCCCTTTTCTCCACACCCTCAACATCCATTTATGATAAAAACTCTCCAGAAAGCAGGAATAGAAGGAACATACCTCAACATAATAAAAGCTATATATGACAAACCCACAGCAAACATTATCCTCAATGGTGAAAAATTGAAAGCATTTCCTCTAAAGTCAGGAACAAGACAAGGGTGCCCACTTTCACCATTACTATTCAACATAGTTTTGGAAGTTTTGGCCACAGCAATCAGAGCAGAAAAAGAAATAAAAGGAATCCAAATTGGAAAAGAAGAAGTAAAACTCTCACTATTTGCAGATGACATGATCCTCTACATAGAAAACCCTAAAGATTCCACCAGAAAATTACTAGAAATAATCAATGACTATAGTAAAGTTGCAGGATATAAAATCAACACACAGAAATCCCTTGCATTCCTATACACTAATAATGAGAAAACAGAGAAATTAAGGAAACAATTCCATTCACCATTGCAACGGAAAGAATAAAATACTTAGGAATATATCTACCTAAAGAAACTAAAGACCTATATATAGAAAACTATAAAACACTGGTGAAAGAAATCAAAGAGGACACTAATAGATGGAAAAATATACCACGTTCATGGATTGGAAGAATCAATATAGTGAAAATGAGTATACTACCCAAAGCAATTTATAGATTCAACGCAATCCCTATCAAGCTACCAACAGTATTCTTCACAGAGCTAGAACAAATAATTTCACAATTTGTATGGAAATACAAAAAAACCTCGAATAGCCAAAACGATCTTGAGAAAGAAGAATGGAACTGGAGGAATCAACCTACCTGACTTCAGGCTCTACTACAAAGCCACAGTTATCAAGACAGTATGGTACTGGCACAAAGACAGAAATATAGATCAATGGAATAAAATAGAAAGCCCAGAGATAAATCCACGCACATATGGACACCTTATCTTTGACAAAGGAGGCAAGAATATACAATGGATTAAAGACAATCTCTTCAACAAGTGGTGCTGGGAAATCTGGTCAACCACTTGTAAAAGAATGAAACTAGACCACTTTCTAACACCATACACAAAAATAAATTCAAAATGGATTAAAGATCTAAACGTAAGACCAGAAACTATAAAACTCCTAGAGGAGAACATAGGCAAAACACTCTCTGACATATATCACAGCAGGATCCTCTATGACCCACCTCACAGAATATTGGAAATAAAAGCAAAAATAAACAAATGGAACCTAATTAACCTTAAAAGCTTCTGCACATCAAAGGAAACTATTAGCAAGATGAAAAGACAGCCTTCAGAATGGGAGAAAATAATAGCAAATGAAGCAAAAGACAAACAACTAATCTCAAAAATATACAAGCAACTCCTACAGCTCAACTCCAGAAAAAGAAATGACCCAATCAAAAAATGGGCCTAAGAACTAAATAGACATTTCTCCAAAGAAGACATACAGATGGCTAACAAACACATGAAAAGATACTCAACATCACTCATTATCAGAGAAATGCAAATCAAAACCACTATGAGGTACCATTTCACACCAGTTAGAATGGCTGCGATCCAAAAGTCTACAAATAAAAATAATTTTTTAAAAATATGGCTATCATTAAAGAGAGACATTTATTTTTAAAATGTTTTAAATGGAATATAGTAAAAGAGTTTAACAATGAAACATTAAAATGGGAAAAGGGTTGATTATATGAACCTCTAGGAAAGTAAGATGGATCTGCATACATTATTTAAACATATTTAGGGGCAAATTACAACCTGATAATTATGAGTCAGGATAAGAATTGGTTCTGAATTTAACATTAGAGTATGGCTAATAAAGTGAAAGTGTTAGCTGCTCAATCGTGTCCGACCCTTTGCAACCCCATGGACTGTAGCTCACCAGACTCCTCTGTCCATGGAATTCTCTAGGCAAGAATACTGGAGTGGTCAGGAAGATCCCCTGGAGAAGGGAATGGCAACCCACTCCAATATTCTTGCCTGGAGAATCCCATGGACAGAGGAGCTTGGTGGGCTATACAGTCCATGGGGTTGCAAAGAGTTGGACATGACTGAGCAACTAACTCTTTGACTTTACTAGCTACACTCTAATGTTAAATTCAGAACCAATTCTTGTCCTGATTCATAACTAGCAGGTTGTAATATCAATAATATATAAGATATTTGGCCAATTATATAGTATTATTTGTTACTGCCTGATTATTAATACAAGAACTAGAAATACATTAACAATAACTATTTAAATTGATTATGTGGCAATCCTGGATTAATAAATTTTCTAGTAATATGATCCACACTTTCTTAAATATAATTCCTTATATTCATTGAAGATGCAAATTAATAGACTAGAGGAAGATGGTACTCTAAAATTTTAACTGACAATTAGTTAATGCTCATGATATTATACTCCTAATTTATTATACAATTAAGTCATTTGTATTCATTTAATAATTTAAATGATATAACCAACAGTAACATTCTTTTTATATACAAAAAGGATGAGGATTTATTTTCCTGTTTTTATACACATCACTATTTTTATTTCAGAATTTTATATTTGTATTTAATACTTCAGAATTTAACACCTAGTACAATAGTTAGATATTTCTTTCTCAGCTCATTTTTTCAAGAACATTGATCTACTAAAAAATCCACCTCTCACTGTATCTTTGAAACTATATGCTTCACTATCATGAAGCTGGTGCCTCTCCATTCTTTTCTTCATGTTTCATTCCTGCATAGTCACTCAAAAATAAATAGGTAGTTTCTGTCACTTTCAAAAACAGAAAAATCACACTTTAAGTCTTGTAGAGATGTGAAATCCTTCAAACAGGGCATCTGAGCCAGCATTATTATTTCATGTGATTTTTAAATTTATTGAAACTGAAAAACAATCCACTTTCATAATAATTGTATTATTATCATGTATGTGGTATTAGAAATTATGAAATAAGTTCAAAAGCATTTTGCAATTTTTACTGTTTAAAGTAGAAATTAATGAGTTAGAAGAATGTATTACTCATTGAATGACTTTGGTTTTAGAGGGAATGTAGTTTACAGAACACTACAATTTTGTATTTTTACCAAATTAATCCATATAAAATATAACAAAATAAAAATGATTTTTTAATTTGTTATAAATATGATATATTTGTTATAAACCCAGATAAAATATATATTTTTAAGTCTTCACAGGGCTGTGAATGCTTCCAAATCTAGGAGTTGTCAGCACAGACAAGAGGGGTTAAGATTCTGAAGAGGACAGAATCTCTGAAAGGTTATCTATCAATCTGCAGGTGTTTTTTTTTTTCCTGGGATAATTGCTGATAACAGGACAGAAAGAATCTGGGTTTAGATCTGGCAGAGGGCTGCTATTAAAGAGCTAGAAAATAAGTTTACTGTGGTCTTGTTGGGACACATGACAAAACTAGATTTGAAGTGCCTCAAAACACATGATTTGTTTTCCCCTTACGATGTTAGCCTTGACGAACTCCTTTTCCTATTTGGAACCAGTCTGTTGTTCCATGTCCAGTTCTAACTGTTGCTTCCTGACCTGCATACAAATTTTTCAAGAGGCAGATCAGGTGGTCTGGTATTCCCATCTCTTTCAGAATTTTCCACGATTTATTGTGATCCACACAGTCAAAGGCTTTGGCATAGTCAATAAAGCAGAAATAGATGTTTTTCTGGAACTCTCTTGCTTTTTCCATGATCCAGCAGATGTTGGCAATTTGATCTCTGGTTCCTCTGTCTTTTCTAAAACCAGCTTGAACTTATTGTCATCCTGTTTATTTAACTTATATGCAGAGTACATCATGAGAAACACTGAACTGGAAGAAACACTAGCTGGAATCAAGATTGCCAGGAGAAATATCAATAACCTCAGATATGCAGATGACACCACCCTTATGGCAGAAAGTGAAGAGGAACTCAAAAGCCTCTTGATGAAAGTGAAAGTGGAGAGTGAAACAGTTGGCTTAAAGCTCAACATTCAGAAAACGAAGATCGTGGCATCCGGTCCCACCACTTCATGGGAAATAGATGGGGAAACAGTGGAAACAGTGTCAGACTTTATTTTTCTGGGCTCCAAAATCACTGCAGATGGTGACTGCAGCCATGAAATTAAAAGACGCTTACTCCTTGGAAGGAAAGTTATGACCAACCTAGATAGCATATTGAAAAGCAGAGACATTACTTTGCCAACAAAGGTTCGTCTAGTCAAGGCTATGGTTTTTCCTGTGGTCATGTATGGAAGTGAGAGTTGGACTGTGAAGAAGGCTGAGCGCCGAAGAATTGATGCTTTTGAACTGTGGTGTTGGAGAAGACTCTTGAGAGTCCCTTGGACTGCAAAGAGATCCAACCAGTCCATTCTGAAGGAGATCAGCCCTGGGATTTCTTTGGAAGGAATGATGCTGAAGCTGAAACTCCAGTACTTTGGCCACCTCATGCGAAGAGTTGACTCATTGGAAAAGACTCATGCTGGGAGGGATTGGGGGCAGGAGGAGAAGGGGACGACAGAGGATGAGATGGCTGGATGGCATCACTGACTCGATGGACGTGAGTCTGAATGAACTCCGGGAGTTGGTGATGGACAGGGAGGCCTGGCGTGCTGTGATTCATGGGGTCGCAAAGAGTCGGACACGACTGAGCGACTGATCTGACCTGATAAGATGTTAGCAAGGGGGTAAGAAGCAGGATAATGCTAAAAATCGAAGCTAAAACTCTGAAACGCGGAGTCATTAAATATCAGCATCCAGAACATGGGACTGGCAGTGGCCAGCACATCCGGCTCACAGTTGAAATCCCCAGAGGACAAAACTTTATACAATGAACACACGACGTAAACTAAGTCCTGGAAAAACTGTAAATAACACAAACCATGATTAGATTAAGGTGATCTCCATTGACTTCTATCTGTTTTGCAGAGAAAAATGTGAAATCTTTCTATTAGAAGATAATACCACTTAAAGCCCCTATATTATACACTAAGTATTTAACATTCAATTTCCAACTATGTGTGTTCCATACTTTCTGTGTTGAAAATCATTTGCTCCTAGTGACAGAAGAATCCAATCTGGTTCAGTAATTCAGTGGCTCTGCTATTCCTATATCATCTACCCTACCCTAGGATTCTGGGAGCACAGAGTCTTAGTCATTGGACCACCAGGAAAGTCCCCATTTTAATTTTCTTTACCAATTTTTACAATAAATTGTTCTTCTCTTTAAGCTTCCTAGATCATATTTCTATGCTTCTCTTTTGTATTCATTTATTCAATTATTACTTCCTGACTGTGTACTATAGGATAGACATAGTTCCAAAGTTCTGTACATGCCCTTTTATTATGTGACAACTATGTTCAAACTTCCCCAATGTTTAACTTCTGTTTATATTCTACGTACAGCATATCCACATGTCTATTCTTTCCATATTTTCCACCTGAATTTTTAGCTACTTTAACTTTTCCATATATGCATTCTTTTAAGCTTTCTCAACTTCTGCAGTGATGAGAAAAATGAATAATTTTATATATATATATATATACACATTAAGATATCTTTTTAAATCTGAACTCTGAATGAAGAAAAATATCATATAACATCACTCATATGTGGAATCTAGAAAAACGGTACAGGTGAACTTATTCCCAAAGCAGAAATACAGACACAAACTTAGAAAACAAACTATGCATACCAAGGGAAGAGAGGAGGGGTGATGAGTTGGGAGGTTAGAGTCAACATATATACACTGTTGTTGTTGTTGTTTAGTCACTAAGTCACGTTCGACTCTTTTACAACCCCATGGACTATAGCCCGCCAGGCTCTTCTGTCTATGGGATTTTCCAAGCACAAATACTGGAGTAGGTTGCCATTTGCTTCTCCAGGGGATCTTCCTAACCCAGGGATCAAACCCCTGTTCTCCTGCATTGGCAGGTGGATTCTTCACCAGAATCATATACACACACACACACACACACTATTATATATAAAATAGGTAACTAATGAAAACACACTGTATAGCACAGGAAACTGTACCCAATGCTCTGTGTTGACCTAAATGGGCAGGAAATCTAAAAAAGAGTGATTATTTGTAAAATAATTAATTTTAAAAAAGTTTAACGTGCAGCAAACTACATTGTCAGAATTTTACTCATGAAAGTGGTTTTCTGTCAACCTGTTAGGCTAATTTTATTTGTATCATCTCTTATCTTAGGAACATTTTTTCTTTTCTGCTGATCATTTTGAAACAGGGATTTTCTGTATTTCTTGTACATGTCTAACAATGTCCAGAATCTCTTTCTTTGACGATTCTTAACTTTTAAATATCATGATCACTATTTACAAAATTATTTTTCCCTTCTATTTCATAAATGAGTTCTCCTCTATTTAATTAAAATTAAGGTCAGAATAAGAGTTCCACTATTGGCTTCCACTTCTTTCTACAGAGGTAAACTGTCAGCAAATCAAAAAATGAAAACTTTTTGCTTTCAATAAAATGATAAATCAAACAAAACTTTTATATTTACCCACACGAGTATTTTTTATACTCTGCATTACTTCATAAAGATCCAGATTTTATTGGGTAACATTTTTTCTGCGTGGAGGACTTTCTTTAACATTTCTTACACTTTTGTGGATAAATATTTCAGCTTTCATATATATGAAAAGGTCTTCTTTTTTATTGAGGTAGAGTTGACATACATTATATTAGCTTCAGGTGTACAATATAATGGTTTGATACTTGTACATATTGCAAATGGTCATCACAATATCAAGTTAACATCCATCACCCCAAAGTTTTTTTGTGCAATAAGAGCTTTTTAGATTTACATAACAACTTTCAAATATTCAGTATAGTGCATATATGCATACTAAGTTGCTTCAGTAGTGTCTGACTCTTTGCAAGCCTATGCACTGTACCTGCCAGGTTCCTCTATCCATGGGGATTCTCCAGGCAAGAAGGCTAGAATGGGTTGCTATTGCTTCCTTCAGGGGATCTTCCCAGGGATCAACCCACATCTCTTATGTCTCCTGCACTGGCTGTACATTACATTTCCATGACTTATTTTATACATAGAGGTTTTTAGAAAAGCTTTTCACTTTGTTTGCATTTTTGCAGGGTATTTGAGCCTGCAATTGAATTATAGGCTAACAACTGTTTACTTTCTTTTTTTTTAATTTTCTTTTATTTTTTAACTTTACAATATTGTATTGGTTTGCCATATATCAAAATGAATCCGCCACAGGTATACATGTGTTTACTTTCAATGCTTTAAAGATGTTGCACTGCTCTCTTCTGGCTTGCATCATTTCCAACCTGAAGTGTAGTATCATTTTTAACTTCATCCCTCTTAATGTCACATTTACTTTTCATCTGGTTGTTTTTAAGAATTTATTCTTTGTTACCATTTTATTCAATTTGAGTAATTTGCCTTGGCATAGTCCTATGATGCCTTTTTGCTATGGGTTTGTTGAGCTTTATGGATATGTGATTTTAGATTTCATCAAAATTTGGAAATTTTCAGCCATATTATTTCTTTAAATTATTTCTTGTGCTTCATTCACTCTTTCTTTCCCTTCAAGTACTCTAGTTACACAATTAGGCCACTTCAAATATACCATAGTTCACTGATAATTTATTCATCATTTTTTCTCTTTTTTTCTCACTGTATTTCATTTGAAGTTGTTTGTATTACTGTCTTAAGGTTAACTAATAGTTTTGTCTGAACAGCATAAATTGCTGTTAGTCAGAATGTACTTATTTTCATATGGTATACTTCCCATCTCATGAACTTCAACTTATGCTTCTTTATTTGTGACATTTCTCTACTTAATATTATCTATCTTTCCACTACCTCCTTGAACATACAGAATACAGCTATCAGTTCAGTTCAGTCGCTCATTCATGTCCGACTCTTTGGACTGTAGCACACCAGGCCACCCTGTCCATCACCAACTCCAGGAGTTTACTCAAACTCAAGTCCATTGAGTCAGTGATGCCATGCAACCATCTCTTCCTCTGTCATCCCCTTCACCTGCCTTCAACTTTTTCCAGCTGCAGGGTCTTTTGAAATGAGTCAGTGCTTTGCATAAGGTGGCCAAAGTATTTGAGTTTCAGCTTCAGCATCAATCCTTCCAATAAACACTCAGGACTGATCTCCTTTAGGATGGACTGGTTAGATCTCCTTGCAGTCCAAGGGACTCTCAAGAGGCTTCTCCAACACCACAGTTCAAAAGCATCAATTCTTCGGTGCTCAGCTTTCTTTATAGTCCAACTACCACATTCATACATGACCACTGGAAAAACCATAGTCTTGACTAGATGGACCTTTGTTGGCAAAGTAATGTCTCTGCTTTTTAATATGCTGTCTATGTTGGTCATACCTTTTCTTCCAAGGAGTAAGAGTCTTTTAATTTCATGGCTGCAGGCACCATCTGCAGTGATTTTGGAGCCCAAAAATAAAGTCTTCCACTGTTTCCACAGTTTCTCCACCTATTTGCCATGGAGTGATGGGACCAGATGCCATGATCTTTGTTTTCTGAATGTTGGGTTTTAAGCCAACTTTTTCACTCTCCTCTTTCACTTTCATCAGGAGGCTCTTTAGTTCTTCTTCACTTTCTGCCATAACGGTGGTGTCACCTGCATATCCGAGATTATTGATATTTCTCCCGGAGATCTTGATTCCAACTTCTGCTTCATCCAGCCCAGATTTTCTCATCATGTACTCTGCATATAAGTTAAATAAGCACAGTGACAATATACAGCTTTGACGTACTCCTTTTCCTATTTGGAACCAGTCTGTTGTTCCATGTCCAGTTCTAACTGTTGCTTCTTGACCTACATACAGGTTTCTCAAGAGGCAGGTCAGGTGGTCCGGTATTCCCATCTTTTAAAGAGTTTTCCACAGTTTGCTGTGATCCACGCTGTCAAAGGCTTTGGCATAGTCAATAAAGCAGAAATAGATGTTTTTCTGGAACTCTCTTGCTTTTTCCATGATCCATCAGATGTTGGCAATTTGATCTCTGGTTCCTCTGCCTTTTCTAAATCCAGCTTGAACATCTGGAAGTTCATGGTTCATGTACAGTTGAAGCCTGGCTTAGAGAATTTTGAACATTACTTTACTAGTGTGTGAGATGAGTGCAATTGTGCAGCAGTTTGAGCATTCTTTGGCAATCCCTTTCTTAGGGATTAGAATGAAAACTGACCTTTTCCAGTCCTGTAGCCACTACTAAGTTTTCCAAATTTGCTGGCAGTCAGTGCAGCACTTTCACAGCATTATCTTTTAGGATTTGAAACAGCTCAACTGGAATTCCATCACCTCCACTAGCTTTGTTTGTACTGATGCTTCCTAAGGCCCACTTGACTTCACATTCCAGGATGTCTGGCTCTAGGCCAGTGATCACACCATCGTGATTATCTGGGTCGTGAAGATCTTTTTGTACAGTTCTTCTGTGTATTTTGCCACCTCTTCTTAATATCTTCTGCTTCTGTTAAGTCCATACCATTTCTGTCCTTTATTGTCCATAAGCCTCTTATCCTTCTCCATCAGAAGGCAGACAGATTGAAAACCACAATCACAGAAAATGAACCAATCTAATCATATGGACCACAGCCTTATCTAACTCATCAAACTATGAGCTATGCCCTGTAGGGCCACCCAAGATGCCTGGTTCATGGCGGGGAGTTCTGACAAAATGTGGTCCGCTGGAGAAGGGAATGGCAAACCACTTCAGTATTCTTGCCTTGAGAACCCCATGAACAATATGAAAAGGCAAAAGATAGGACAATGAAAGATGAACTCCCCAGGTCGGTAGGTGCCCAATATGCTACTGGAGATCACTGGATAAATAACTCCAGAAAGAATGAAGGGATAGATCCAAAGCAAAAATAACACCCAGTTGTGGATGTGACTGGTGATAGAAGCAGGGTCCGATGCTGTAAAGAGCAATATTGCATAGGAACCTGGAATGTTAGGTCCATGAATCAAGGCAAATTGGAAGTGGTCAAACAGGAGATAGTAAGAGTGAATATCAACATTTGAGGAATCAGAGAACTAAAATGGACTGGAATGGGTGAATTTAACTCAGATAACCATTATATCTACTACTGTGGGCAAGAATCCCTTAGAAGAAATGGAGTAGCCATCATGGTCAACAAAAGAGTCCAAAATGCAGTACTTGGATGCAGTCTCAAAAATGACAGAACGATCTCTGTTCGTTTCCAAGACAAACCATTCAATATCACAGTAATCCAAGTCTGTGCCCTGACCAGTGATGCTGAAGAAGCTGAAGCTGAACGGTTCTATGAATATCCATAAAACCTTCTAGAATTAACACCCAAAAAAGATCTCCTTTTCATTATAGAGGACTGGAATGCAAAAGTAGGAAGTCAAGAAACACCTGGAGTAACAGGCAAATTTGGCCTTGAAATACAGAATGAAGCAGGGCAAAGACTAATAGAGTTTTGCCAAGAAAATGCATTGGTCATAACAAACACCCTCTTCCAACAAAAAATGAGAAGACTCTACACATGGACATCACCAGATGGTCAACACCGAAATGAGACTGATTATATTCTTTGCAGCCAAAGATGGAGAAGCTCTCTACTGTCAGCAAAAAACAAGACCAGGAGCTGACTGTGGCTCAGATCATGAACTCCTTATTGCCAAATTCAGACTTAATATGAAGAAAGTAGGGAAAACCACTAGACCATTCAGGTATGACATAAATCAAATACCTAACGATCATACAGTGGAAGTGAGAAATAGATTTAAGGGGCTAGATCTGATAGACAGAATGCCTGATGAACTATGGACAGAGGTTCGTGACATCGTACAGGTGTCAGCGATAGAGACTATCCCCAAGAAAAAGAAATGCAAAAAAGTGAAATGGCTGTCTGAGGAGGCCTTACAAAGAGCTGTGAAAAGAAGAAAAGTGAAAGCAAAGGGGAAAAGGAAACATACACCCATTTGAATGTAGAGTTTGAAAGAACAGGAAGGAGAGATAAGAAAGGCTTCCTCAGCGATCAGTGCAAAAAATAGAGGAAAACAATAGAATGGGAAAGACTAGAGATCTCTTCAAGAAAATTAGAGATACCAAGGGAACATTTCATGCAAAGATGAGTTCAATAAAGGACAGAAATGGTATGGACCTAACAGCAACAGAAGATATTAAGAAGAGGTGGCAAGAACACACAGAAGAACTATACAAAAAAAGATCTTCAACAACCCAGATAATCACAATCATGTGATCACTCACCTAGAGCCAGACATCCTGGAATGCAAAGTCAAGTGGGCCTTAGGAAGCATCACTACAAAAAAAGCTAGTGGAGGTGATGGAATTCCAGCTGAGATATTTCAAATTCTAAAAGATGATGCTGTGAACACACTGTACTCAGTATGCCAGCAAATATGGAAAACTCAGCAGTGGCCACAGGACTGGAAAAGGTCAGTTTTCATTCCATTCCCAAAGAAAGACAATGTCAAAGAATGCTCAAACTACCACAAAATGGCATTCATCCCACACACTAGCAAAGTAAGGCTCAAAATTCTCCAAGCCAGGCTTCAACTGTACGTGAGCAGTGAACTTCCAGATGTTCAAGCTGGATTTACAAAAGGCAGAGGAACCAGAGATCAAATCGCCAATATCCGCTGGATCATTGAAAAAGCAAGAGAGTTCCAGAAAAGCATCTACTTCTGATTTATTGACTATGCCAAAGCCGTTGACTGTGCGGATCACAATAAAGTGTGGAAAATTCTGAAAGAGATAGGAATACGAGACCACCTGACCTGCCTCTTGAGAAACCTGTATGCAGGTCAAGAAGCAACAGTTAGAACTGGACATGGAACAACAGACTGTTTCCAAATAGGAAAAAGAGTACATCAAAGCTGTATATTGTTACCCTGCTTATTTAACTTATATGCAGAGTACATCATGAGAAATGCTGAGCTGGATGAAGCAAAAGCTGGAATCAAGATTGCCAGGAGAAATGTTAATAACCTCTGATAAATGTTAATAACCTCTGATATGCAGATGACACCACCCTTATGGCAGAAAGTGAAGAGGAACTAAAGAGCCTCTTGATGAAAGTGAAAGAAGAGAGTGAAAAAGTTGGCTTAAAACCCAACATTCAGAAAACTAAGATCATGGCATCCAGTCCCATCACTTCCTGGCAAATAAATGGGGAAACAGTGGAAACAATGACAGACTTTACTTTGGGGGGCTCCAAAGTCACTGCAGATGGTGACTGCAGCCATGTAATTAAAAGACACTTATTCCTTGGAAGAAAAGTTATGACCAACCTAGATAGCATATTAAAAAGCAGAGACATTACTTTGCTAACAAAGTTCCGTCTAGTCAAGGCTATGGTTTTTCCAGCAGTCATGTATGGATATGAGAGTTGGAGTATAAAGAAAGCTGAGCACCAATGAATTGATGCTTTTGAACTGTGGTGTTAGAGAAGCCTCTTGAGAGTCCCTTGGACTGCAAGAAGATCCAACCAGTCCATCCTAAAGGAAATCAGTCCTGGGTGTTCATTGGAAGGAGTGTTACTGAAGCTGAAACTCCAATACTTTGGCCACCTGATGGGAAGAACTGACTCATTTGAAAAGACCCTGCTGCTAGGAAAGATTGAAGGCAGGAGGAGAAGGGGATGACAGAGGATGAGATGATTAGATGGCATCACCAACTCAATGGACATGAGTTTGAGTAAACTCCGGGAGTTGGTGATGGACAGGGAGGCCTGGTGTACTGCAGTCCATGGGGTTGCAAAGAGTCGGACACGACTGAGTGACTGAACCGAACTGAAGTGAGGACTTCTCTGCAGTACAGTGGATAAGAATTCACCTGCCAGTGTAGTGGGCATGGGTTCGATATCTGGTCCAGGAAAATTCCAAATGCCAAAGGTATACAAGATCTTCAAAGAGGTAAATAATAAGACTTCTTTTTTTTATCCATACCACATGGCTTGTGAGATCACAATTTCCCTATCAGGGGCTGAACTTGCACCTGCACACCTTCAGCAGTGAAAGCATGGTGACCTAACCACCAGGGAATTCCCAGATAAGATCTATTTTTGAAAAAGAAATTATAAACATAGCTTTAACCAAATTAATTGTTGTTTTTATGCCATAATTGACCACATGTAAATAATTTTAACAATAACTGTATGGCTTATAATAATGAGGTACATATACCATAGGTAATTTTGTAAATTCCAAATTCTTCATATGAGATATAAATAATATAATTTTGGTATTCACATATTACCTTATAATCAGCAGGCCCAGGAGTAGTATAATCTTCTTTCTGAACCAGGAAGAGAGTCCGAGGAACAGAAGAACCAAATGCACTTTTCTTTGGTTTCTTCCAGTAAGTATTGCTAAAGTTGTCGATGAATGTATTGTTTTGGATATTATAAAACCCAGGACCTAGAATTATAAAGAATATAATATAAAAGCACCCTTTTAATTCTTTTAAACTTAGTAACTTTACTATTTATTTTATTGTATTGCATTTATTGAATGAGTCTTTAAATTCTATAGTGCTTTAAAGATTTCAAAAGTTTCACACACCTGATTTCATATAATCCCATAATAACCCTTTTACTTATCCCTGCCTCTGTACTCCTCGCCTCTGCCCTCTCCTCACTGGTAAACACTAGTTTGTTCTCTTTATCTGTGAGTCTGCTTCTTTTTTGTTTTTATTCAGGTTATTTAGTTTGTTGTATTTTTTAGATTTCACACATAAATGATATCATACTGTACTTTTCTTCTCTGACATTTCATTTAGCATAATATCTTCAAAGTCGATCTGTATTGCTGCAAATGGCAGAAGTTCACTCTTCTTACGGCTGAGCAGTATTCTGGTGTTTATATACATCTTCCTTATAAACTGAGTAACTGTAGGCAATTTTTTTAGAAAGACTTCTCATATATTGCGGACAGGAATGCAAAGTGCTTTGCTACTTTGAAAAACAATTTGTCGACTTCTTACAAAGTTAAACTTATACTTACCATATGACCCAGAAATTCTACTTCTAATTATTTTTCCAAGAGAAGTGAAAACAAACCAAATGTCCATCAGCTGGCGAATGGAAAAACAAAATGTGCTACACCCAAACAATGGAATACTACTCAATAATAAAAAGAAAATATAAATGCAACAACATGATTGAAACCCAAAAACATGCCAATGAAAGATGATATACAAAATTCTAAATAATGTGTGATTCCCTTTACATAAAACTTTAAAAACGGCTACCAATTCTTTGCTATCCATGTCATTGAGAGAGAAAGTTTCATGCCCTTCTGTTCAATATGGGCTACCCTGGGTCATTTGACTGACTAATAGAGTGTAGCAGAAATGATGTCCTGGGATTTTCTGAGGGTCAGTCATAAGAAGTCTCGCAGCATCCTATCAGGTCTCACGGAGCTCTGAGCTACTATGTCAAAAATCAACTACCCTGGGGCAGCAGTGCTGGAGCTATGCACACACTCTGAATGACATTCTCATCTGAACTCTGCCTTCTAGAAACCCCACAAACTAATGAGATATGACAGAAAAAGCATTTTTTAAGCCTCTAAGTTTGTCATGCAGCAACAGACAACCTATACGCTAGAGTGTGTGTGCTCAGTTACTTCAGTTGTTTCCAATTCTCTGTGACCCCGTGGACTGTAGCCCACTAGGCTCCTTTGTCCACAGGATTCTCCAGGCAAGAATACTGGAGTTGGTAGCCATGCCTCCCTCCAGGGGATCTTCCCAACCCAGGGATCAAACCCACGTCTCCTGCACTGAAGGTGAATTCTTTACCCACTGAGCCACCCGGGAAGCTCTATATGTTATTTTTGTGTTATATTCTTAGATATATAAAGATTACCCACTGTAATCTAGTATATAAATCTAGTCTCTATATATAAATATATAACATATATATAATAATTATATATAAATGTATATACTTATATATAACATATATTTTATATATATATATATAAAATACCCACTGAGAATACTAGAACATATGATAGGACATCCCCCAAAATAAAATTTTAACAAAATTGAATATCGTAAGTTACATTACTAGCAGTGACCACATAGTTAATATATTATATATGTTCATCTACCAAGAGAAAATTAGGAACTTTAATGAAAAAAGGAAAGCAATAGAAAATTATAACTAAGATATGTGATAAATTAAATTAAAATCTTACTAAAATTACACATTATTTTTATCTGAGTTTAGTGTATAGTCGGAGAAGGCAATGGCACCCCACTCCAGTACTCTTGCCTGGCAAATCCCATGGACGGAGGAGCCTGGTGGGCTGCAGTCCATGGGTCGCTAGGAGTTGGACACGACTGAGCGACTTCACTTTCACTTTTCACTTTCATGCATTGGAGAAGGAAATGGCAACCCACTCCAGTGTTCTTGCCTGGAGAATCCCAGGGACAGGGGAGCCTGGTGGGCTGGTGTCTATGGGGTCGCACAGAGTTGGACACGACTAAAGCGACTTAGCAGCAGCAACAGTGTATAGTCAATGCTTAAAAAAAAATGTTGACTTAAATTAACAACACAACCCACAGAACAAAAATAATTGTACTTTCTGGTGCATCCATCTTGTTAAGAGTATCAAGTTACATCAAGTTAGAGTGGATACATATGAATTAATTTCCAACCTGGCATTTTCTCTGTCTTAGAGTCTTGTGTGAATCGAGCAGCACTTTGACCAAATGAGGTATTTTTCAATCCTAACGTTTTCTTCAAGGGCTTGAAAGCAGTTCGAGATTCATTGTATGTGCCAGGAGCTGGAGTGATTGATTTCATAGAGACAAACCTCTAGTGAAGAACAGGAAAATATGCCAGTTAGAAAGTAATAGTACATTTTGATATTTCATGACTTAAAAGCTGTCTTTTTAGTAATATAACATCTGGAGTTTAATTTATTTCTTAATGAAGTGAAGAAAATGTAGATGAATTAAGATCTTGCACCTATCAAAACATAAAATATATACTTTTAGTAAAATCATATGTATATTAATACAGTAATGCATTATATACTTTGCTAAGCCAGAAAGACTTTTCAAAGGACAACATCTCATTATGAGATTCAGATGATAGTGTACGGACAATTTCCACATCTAAGATATTCTGAAAGTTAAGATAATAAATAAAATCTATATGATCAAATACAATTTCTTCTATGTAATAAAACTGTATAAATTGACAAAGTTCCTGAATATGTATATTCAATTAACACAACCATATTAGCTACCTTAAGAGAAAATCTTATAGATTCAAGTGGTACATAAATCACTTTAACTTATAATATTACTTTTTTTATATTATAAACTTATAATAAGCTTACTTGGTATATTCATTTACAGGGAAGCCTGGTGTGCTGTAGTCCATGGGGTCACAAAGAGTCGGGCATGACTGAGCGACTGAACTGAACTGACTAATTAAATATATCTATATGTAAACTATGAAGTCTTATGACATATAGCATTGTATAATTTATTTTTTAACTTTTTTATTTAGAATTAATTTAAAATTTGGAATATTCAAAGTTATAAATAAAAATAATACAGAAAATTCCTGTGCCATATTCACCTACTGTTAATATGCCATTCACTTTTTTCATTTGCCCACTTTATTTCTGCTTTTCTGTTTGTATGTCCATTATTCCCTCTCTCTGTCTCTACACACACGTACACACACACACACACACACACACACACAGAACTATTTAATGGAAAGTTAT
Organism: Bos javanicus; assembly: GCF_032452875.1. Classification (NCBI taxonomy): domain Eukaryota; kingdom Metazoa; phylum Chordata; class Mammalia; order Artiodactyla; family Bovidae; genus Bos; species Bos javanicus. The sequence goes on along the minus strand of NC_083873.1, from coordinate 26,837,122 downwards.
GTATGTTGTGTTGTGGCCAGCCCTTTCTCCCTAAATCCTTTGTGTGCATTTACTAAAAATAGGGATATTTTCCTACATGTATTTTCTTAATGTAGCAATAATATAAGACTTTTATTTAATCTACCATTCATATTCCAAATTTGTCAGTTGATCTAATTATACCTCTAATGCAATTTTCCCATCCAATACATCATCTAGTCTAGGCTCAGATATTGCTTTTAGCCTCCTTTCATGTAGAAACATTTCCAAAGCCTTCCTAAATACTATCTTATTATTTAAATGCTGAGTACAATATTTTTAAATGGTAACATTCAACCCTGGCTGCATTTCTTGAGGAGTTTAAAAAAAAAAAATTGATGCCTGCCTGGGCCCTATTCTGGATCAGCTCCATCAACTCTGGGAGACAGGAAAGAAAGCAATTGGATTTGTAGTAAAATTTCCCAAAATATTCTAATTTGCAGCAAAAGTTGAGAAGCATTATTATAAAGAAAATCTTAGGTTTTAAAAATTACTAGTTGAAGACATAAGAAAATTCAATGCATTTAGATAAAATACCAGACAACTCCTTAAGTCGAAAACTTTTTAAAATAAGTATCCGAGAAACATAATATGTCTTTATTCCTTAAAAAAAAAAAAAAAATTGTCTTCTAAGTCCACCTGGTTAATCAAATTATTGCTTTTTCAATCATGCTGCTGCTAAGTCACTTCAGTCATGTCCAATTCTGTGCGACCCCATAGACGGCAGCCCACCAAGCTCCCCTGTCCCTGGGATTCTCCAGCCAAGAACACTGGAGTGGGTTGCCATTTCCTTCTCCAATGCATGAAAGTGAAGAGTCAAAGTGAAGTCACTTGGTCGTGTCCAACTCTTCACGACCCCATGGACTGCAGCCTACCAGGCTCCTCCATCCATGGGATTTTCCAGGCAAGAGTACTGGAGTGGGGTGCCACTGCCTTCTCCGTTTTCAATCATAGTCATTAATAAATCTATCCATATTCAACTAAACACTAACACTACCCTAGCAGGCAGTCCTGTTGGTTTTAACTCTTCCACATCTTTCACTTCAGAATCCCTTAAGCAAAACTGATACCATATTCCTTTTCATTTCTGAAAAATATATTTAAAATATTATAACCGATGCCAAGTGATGTCACATTAGGACTATATATTAGATGAACAGAACAGCATGAAAACTGAGAGTTCTGGTTGCAAAAATGTGATTTTTAAAAATGAAGGGCACACACAGTATCTCACACCCCTGCATCCATTCTGTTTTGTATCTCAAGTACCATCAAGCTGCTCAAGGCAGAAACCTAGTATTCATTCTTGATTCCTCCTAGTCCCTTACCACAACATTAACTCATTAAAAGGTCATGTTAATTTTGTCTCCAAAATATACCTGCAATCTACCTGTCTCCAAGGAGGTGCCTCTTAAGTACAATGAAACCAAAGTAGTCACATGTAGTCATCTAAAAGTTAATAATCTTCCCTAGATAATCACATTTTACACAGTACAACTGGAGAAATATCACAACTACTTGATCCAGACAGTGCCACATTATAAAGGCCTGTTAGTATTATAATGTTCTTGCCTAAGAAATAGCTTCAGTTCAGTTCAGTTGCTCAGTGGTGTCCAACTCTTCACGACCCCATGAATCGCAGCACGCCAGGCCTCCCTGTTCATCACCAACTCCTGGAGTTTACTCAAACTCACGTCCATCGAGTCAGTGATGCCATCCAGCCATCTCATCCTCTGTCGTCCCCTTCTTCTCCTGCCCCCAATCCCTCCCAGCATCAGAGTCTTTTCCAATGAGTCAACTCCTCGCACGAGGTGGCCAAAATACTGGAGTTTCATCTTTAGCATCATTCTTTCCAAAGAACACCCAGGTCTGATCTCCTTCAGAATGGAATGGTTGGATCTCCTTGCAGTCCAAGGGACTCTCAAGAGTCTTCTCCAACACCACAGTTCAAAAGCATCAATTCTTCAGCACTCAGCTTTCTTCACAGTCCAACTCTCACATCCATACATGACTACTGGAAAAACCATAGCCTTGACTAGATGGACCTTTGTTGGCAAAGTAATGTCTCTGCTTTTGAATATGTTATCTAGGTTGGTCATAACTTAGACACCTTCAATTCAAGCCCCCTAAATATAGACCTTGAAGAATATAAAATGATTACTGTGAAATAGACTCTTGCATCACTAACGCCCTAATGGCAGGTTTAGACATGACCTATGGCTAGGCTCCAGAAAGCCTTCAGAACCTTCTCCAAAAGACTGGCGTATTCTTATAGATTACATGTTAACACTTCAAATATTCATTGTTGTTGTTGTTGTTCACTCACTCAGACATGTCTGACTCTTTGCAATCCCACAGACTGCAACATGCCAGGCTTCCCTGTCCTTCACTATCTTTGGAGTTTGCTAAAACTCATGTCCATTAAGTCAGCTATGCCATCCAACCATCTTACCCTCTGTTGCCCCCTTCTCCTCCTGACTTCAATCTTTCCCAGAATCGGGGTCTTTTCAAATGAGTCAGTTCTTCACATCAGGTGGCCAAAGAATTGGAGCCTCAGCTTGAGCATCAGTCCTTCTAATGAATATTCAGGGCTGATCTCCTTTAGGATGGACTTGTTGGATCTCCCTGCAGTCCAAGGGACTCTCAAGAGGCTTCTCCAATACCACAGTTCAAAAGCATCAATTCTTCGGTGCTCAGCTTTCTTTATAGTCCAACCCTCACATCCATACATGACCACTAGAAAAACCATAGCCTTGACTAGACAGACCTTGGTTAGCAAAGTAATGTCTCTGCTTTTTAATATGCTATCTACATTGGTCATACCTTTTCTTCCAAGAAGTAAGTGTCTTCTAATTTCATGGCTGCAGTCACCATCTGCAGTGATTTTGGAGCCCAAAAAAATAAAGTCTGACACTGTTTCCCCATTTATTTGCCATGAAGTGATGAGACCAGATGCCATGATCTTAGTTTTCTGAATATTTGGTTTCAAGCCAACTTTTTCACTCTCCTCTTTGACTTTCATCAAGAGGCTCTTTAGTTTCTCTTCGCTTTCTGCCATAAGCGTGGTGTCACCTGCATATCTGAAGTTATTGATATTTCTCCTGGCAATCTTGATTCCAGCTTGTGCTTCATCCAACCCAGAGTTTTTCATGATGTTTCATGACTGGTTTGATCACTTTCCAGTCATATACTCATTAGCAAAATATATTTAAACCCAGAGTAAAATTTCTTAAAAGATAAACTGAACTTTCACATATGCAAATTTGCTTAGTAGAAAATGTTTAATAAAAATTACAATTTGAATAGTAATCTCTGCAATATTCTTAATACTGTAATCTTACGTCATTTAAGTCTACCCACATTTTTGGCAATATGATTTGCCTAGACTATGTCGGTTCCCAACTTGTTTATATACCACTTTTCTTTTTATAATCTCCCTAACACCACTGAGTTTGTTGCTAGTGTCACCTTTTGCCTATTATCCTCTATCTGTGAAGCAACTGAAGAACATTACCTGGGATTGAGAAAGAAAAGCAGGTGATGCATCATTCACATTTGATGTCACACTTTTATTCTTCTGAAATTGACTCTTAATGTCATATTTTCCTGGCCCTGGTACTCCCTAAATTACAGAAAGAAAAAGACATGCTCTCATTAAGAAAGTATCTATAGCACCTAAGGGAACAGTTGGTTAAATATCTGAACCAAAGCTACAGGGCTTTTAAGTGATATTACCAAAGCTCTTCATTAAAAAGCAAGCCAGAACAAACTTAAGAGCAACAAACAAAGAAAAAGAGAGAAAGGCTTTGCTTTCCTTTGCAAAGCCTCCCAGGAACCTAAAAACACACTGCTTGAAACTTTGCTGCCCTCTACTGATAGATCTCAGGAAAAAAAATTATCTGAGCCCTTCACGTGATTAAGCATTACAGTAAATAAATATATTTCTTCCATTTAACTTATACAACCAGCTCTTCTATTTTAACTACAAATGTTAGAAGATATAAGACATTAGGGTTTTAACTAGATACTTTACAAAAGATAAAATTAACTCAGTAAATAGTGGGATTGAGTTTTAATTATCCTGCTAATAAAATACAAATATGTATCAGGAAGTACTATTGATTCATCATCAAATATTTTAATTACCTTGATAAAGTACCTTTCATAGTATATAAAAAGTTAGATTTAAATCATCTGCTTCATATATAACTCTCCTACTTTTCTATAGTTGAAAGAATTATACATTGATTTATGAATGAAATACTGGGCCTATAACTTGGATATAAAAGGAAATTCTATTAGCAAATTCTGTCACCTATCTTATTATAATACATCAAAATCCAACCATGTTTCCCAACCTCACAAGTACTCTGATCCAAGTCACCATCTCTTACCCAGGTTACTGTAAAAATCTTCCTAACCACCTCCCCGGCTTCCAATATTGCCTATCTTCAGTCTGTTTCTACCACAGAAGCTAGCAATGAGTCCAGTTAAGGCCCTTTGTCAGATTGCACCATCCCCCTTCTCAAACCCATTCAATGGTTTTCAATTTCACTTCCAGCAAAAAAAAACAAGATCCTAAATATGAAATGAATTTCACTTCCAGACACAGTATTACCACTCTAACCTCCTCTCCTACTGCTCTCTCAATTCTATTCACTCTGTTTCCCAAAAGATCAATCATATATTCACCTAAGGACCTTTGCATTTACCATTCTCTTTGCTCAGAATGTTCTCCTAGATAGCTCCAAGGCTCACTCTCTCAATTCAATCAGTTCACTACTCAATGTTACCTTCTCAGTGAGCCATTTCTAGGCAACCCAAACAATCCCTGTTCCCTCTCCTATTTTTCAACCTTATCATTTTTCACTACCCAAAATATCATTTCCTGCTATGTTGTAAGCTCCAAGAGGGCAGTTTCGCTTTGTTATTTTTCTGTTTCATTGGTTGTTGTATCTTTAGAGAACAGAAGAGTAGCTGTGGCATACTAGGTGCTCAGTAAATACTTGCATGAACTCATGAGCTGAATCTTACATTTGCAATGGCCATATAATGATTTTAGAAGATATGTCCCTCTGGGAACTAATACGTCTCCAAAGAATAGCATTATCCATTTGTAATAATAGTAAAATATCTATAATTTAAGTAAAAAAATAATTCGAAAAATTCTTTAGGAGAAATTCTTATACATAAATATCTCTTCTTAAAAACAAATTAGATTCTAAAAATGTATGCAAAAGTCCATATTAGCAAAAGTCCATATTATATTGCCTCAAATGAACAGATTTATGCAATTATTTGATAGTTGACAGAAAGATTCATTTTGGTCATGGCATCTAAGATTGTTTTTTCCTATGAACTTGCAGAAAGTTACATTCAGAAGAAAAAAAATTTCTGTATAATTCTGAGTGTATACAAACCTACGAAATATGTATCAAATACAAAAATATGAACAAATATTCAAATACATGATGTAATCTTTATTTTTTTTTACAGATATGCTGTATCAGTTTTCTCTCTGTATAGGCAGGCATGATAAAAAATAATTAGCTACTGACAAACAGGAACTACTACTACTTTCCTCCTGTTCTGAACAGTTGTCTCAGTTCAGTTCAGTTGCTCAGTCGTGTCCGACTCTTTGCGACCCCATGAATCGCAGCACGTCAGGCCTCCCTGTCCATCACCAACTCCCTGAGTTCACTCAAACTCACGTCCATCGAGTCAGTGATGCCATCCAGCCATTTTATCCTCTGTCGTCCCCTTCTCCTTCTGCCCCCAATCCCTCCCAGCATCAGAGTCTTTTCCAATGAGTCAACTCTTCGCATGAGGTGGCCAAAGTACTGAAGTTTCAGCTTCAGCATCATTCCTTCCAAAGAAATCCCAGGGCTGATCTCCTTCAGAATGGACTGGTTGGATCTCCTTGCAGTCCAAGGGACTCTCAAGAGTCTTCTCCAACACCACAGTTCAAAAGTATCAATTCTTCGGCGCTCAGCCTTCTTCACAGTCTAACTCTCACATCCGTACATGACCACAGGAACAGCTGTCTAGACGATTATTAATATGGAGCACAGGGAAAAGACTAAGTGTGATTAATGAGGTAAGTGAATATACTTAGTCTTGAGAACTATTTTGCTAAAAGACTAAATGAAATCTTGACCTCTTCAATAAATACTTCCTTTTCCTTTTCTTCTGTTTTCAATAAAGTTTCTAATATTACTGAACTTTATTTCACTAAAATAACATAAAATAGTAAAATCAGGTCTTTACTTATAAAAAGTTAGAATTTAATAAGCCAATTCCAAATAAGTTCCAAAATAGGACTGTGAGACACTGACCACGGAAGGGCAGGTCTCCCTTTGTGACCGTCTAAGAAGGTAAAATAAACTCTGCAAAGACCAAACCCTAGACACAGGATGAAAATGCTGTGATATTTATCCTGCTTTTACAAACTGTGATCAACCAAACACCGGCACTGATATCAGTCTATTAAGTACATGGCCTCCCAGAGTGTCCTCTGAGACCTTGAATCAGAATCTTTCTGGGCACAGGAATCTACACTTTTTTTTTTTTTCTAATTTTATTTTATTTTTAAACTTTACATAATTGTATTAGTTTTGCCAAATATCAAAATGAATCCGCCACAGGTATACATGTGTTCCCCATCCTGAACCCTCCTCCCTCCTCCCTCCCCATACCATCCCTCTGGGCCGTCCCAGTGCACCAGCCCCAAGCATCCAGCATCGTGCATCGAACCTGGACTGGCAACTCGTTTCCTACATGATATTTTACATGTTTCATTGCCATTCTCCCAAATCTACACTTTTAACAAGCCTCACAGAGGATTCTCAAGCACAATAAAGAACCACAGCTCAGCCAAAAAGCGGTCCCTGCCACAGCTTTTTCTGCAAAGCACATCTATCTTCAAGTAGAAGGCTTAGACCTTAAAAGTATCCTGCTTTAGGAAGAAAACTTTAAGATTACTGTGGCAGATTGTTTATGTAATCTTTTAATGTACAACCTAATAAAAATGGCCCTCTTTAGACCACGTGCTACCTAATGGAAGGACACACAGTCACTTATAAAGCAGTGTTTCCCCTACCCCAGGCAAAGGAATATGCTTGAGGCGGATGCACTTAGCACCTCTTGTAGAAAATTACAGGACAAATAAATTGCTCAACAAATAACTTCAAGGAAAGGAAAGAGAAGAAAAGAGGGAGAGAGCAACAGAGATGTTATCAGTCAACACCAATGGCAAAGCGTGGACATTCTGTGGATCCTGTTTCTAATATTTATGAGACACTTGAAATTTGAACACTAATTAAAAATCTATCATATTAAGTAAACACTGTGAATTTTTTAAGATAATTATTTGGTTTTTAAAGACTATCTTTCAGAGGTCACTACTGAAATGTTTACAGATGAAGTGAAATGCCTAGGATTTGATTAAAAAAAAAAAAAGCTCTCTTTAAAAACTAGGGTATAATCATTTATTTCATCAGGGACTGGGGCAAGTCAAACAGTTTAACCTTTACTCCTCTAACTTGGAGCCACCATCAGTGATGATGACTATTTCCAAAGAAAATACTAAAAGTTTACTATGTACAAAGCAGTGTACATACTAATAAATAAAGCATGGGCTTTGCTTTTGAGAAGCTTACACCAGATCTCAACCCATGCTTTACAAGAGAATTATCTGGGGAACTTTTAAAAATAATAATGCCTCGTTCTACTTTACTCAAACTAAAGCCAATAGAAATGAGACCCAGGCGTTATTAAAATTTTAAAAGCTTTCTGTTTAATGTTAATGTGCAGTCACAACTGAAGCCTAAAATAGTTTAAAACTCACACTGCTAGGACCCTGCAGGTACAATCACTTTCCATTGGTCCCATAACTGCCATTTTTCCCTAGAGTTCCACAGTCCCCTTCTGTAAATAAGGACTACAGTGAGGCCAGGCTTCCAAATATTTCTTCCAGCTCATGTTCTATAATTTTAAATTCTATAATTAAGCTCTATAATTATATTTTCTTGAAGAAAATTAGAGGTACCAAGGGAGTATTTCATGCAAAGATGGGCTCAAGAAAAAGACAGAAATGTGATGGACCTAACAGAAGCAGAAGAGATTAAGAAGAGGTGACAAGAACACACAGAAGAACTATACAAAAAAGATCTTCACAACCCAGATAATCACAATAGTGTGATCACTCATCTAGAGCCAGATCCTGGAATGTGGGCCTTAGGAAGCATCACTACGAACAAAGCTAGTGGAGGTGATGGAATTCCAGTTGAGCTATTATTTCAAATCCTAAAAGATGATGCTGTGAAAGTGCCACACTGACTATGCCAGCACATTTGGAAAACTCAGCAGTGGCCACAAGACTGGAAAAGGTCAGATATAATTCCAATCCCTAAGAAAGGCAATGCCAAAGAATGCTCAAACTAGTGCACAATTGCACCCATCTCACACGCTAGCAAAGTAAGGCTCAAAATTCTCCAAGCCAGGCATCAACAGGATATGAACCATGAACTTCCAGATGTTCAAGCTGGATTGAAAAAAGGCAGAGGAACCAGAGATCAAATTGCCAACATCTGCTGGATCATCAAAAAAGCAAGAGAATTCCAGAAAAACATCTATTTCTGCTTTATTGACTATGCCAATGCCTTTGACTGTGTGGATCACAACAAACTGTGGAAAATTCTTAGAGATGGGAATACCAGGCCACCTGACCTGCCTCTTGAGAAATCTGTATGCAGGTAAGGAAGCAACAGTTGAAATTGGACATGGAACAACAGACTGGTTCCAAATAGGAAAAGGAGTAAGTCAAGGCTGTATATTGTCACCCTGCTTATTTAACTTATATGCAGAGTACATAATGAGAAATGCCAAGCTGGATGAAGCACAAACTGGAATCAAGATTGCCGGGAGAAATATCAATAACCTCAGATATGCAGATGACTCCACCCTTATGGCAGAAAGTGAAGAACTAAAGATCCTCTCAATGAAAGTGAAAGAAGAGAGTGAAAAACTTGGCTTAAAGCTCAACATTCAGAAAATGAAGATCATAGTATCTGGTCCCATCACTTCATGGCAAATAGATGGGGAAACAGTGACAGACTTTATTTTGAGGGGCTCCAAAATCACTGCAGATGATGACTGCAGCCATGAAATTAAAAGATGCTTACACCTTGGAAGTAAAGTTATGACCAAGCTAGACAACATATTAAAAAGCAGAGACATTACTTTGCCAACAAAGGTCCATCTAGTCAAGGCTATGGTTTTTCCAGTGGGCATGTATGAATGTGAGAGTTGGACTATAAATAAAGCTGAATGTGGAAGAATTGATGCTTTTCAACTGTGGTGTTGGATAAGACTCTTGAGAGTCCCTTGGACTGCAAGGAGATCCAACCAGTCCATCCTTAAGGAAATCAGTCCTGAGTGTTTATTGGAAGGACTGATGTTGAAGCTGAAACTCCAATACTTTGGCCACCTGATGCAAAGAGCTGACTCATTTGAAAAGACCCTGATGCTGGGAAAGACTGAAGGTGGGAGGAGAAGGGGACAACAGAGGATGAGATGGTTGGATGGCATCACCAACTCAATGGACATGAGTCTGAGTAAACTCCAGAAGTTGGTGATGGACAGGGAGGCCTGGAGTGCTGCAGTCCATGGGGTCACAGAGAGTCAGACACGACTGAATGACTGAACTAAACTGATAATTACATTTTTAATTTTCAAATTATCTTTATTATTCTTGACATCTTTATTCATGCATGCATTATCCTCCATCTTTCTCTGAATATTAATTATAATTTTAATTATTCATAATATTGTTTTACTATCTGTTTCCTTGGAGTTTGCTTGATGTTGGCTTCTGATTTTTTGCTTTTGTGTTTCATATCAGGGAGTTCCCTCAAATGTCTGGTGATCCCTTCCTCCTCATTCAGATGTAAGAGTGAGTCACTGAAAAATGTTACTTAAAATTTCACACGTGAATAGATGTGACTTGAAACCTACTGAACTTTATTATGTTGTGACAGCCTCACAACTCAGCCTTTGTATTCAGTTCAGTTCAGTTCAGTCACTCAGTCATGTCCGACTCATTAGCCGGCCCCCAAATGTCACTCTTTTCTCAACCCTGGCTGACAATTTTGGTGAGTGGGAAAAGTGCCTGGAACATCTCCCCACTCTCTATATAAGCTTAAACTCTCCATTTCCTTTCTTCCCTACTTATAATTATGAAAAAGTAAAATACACAAAATAATTCCCACATATACATTACCCAGGGTCAATAATCCTCAACTACATCCCCATATGTTTCTAATCCTATCAATCTGCCCAGTTCTCACTCATGATGTACAGGCAAATCCAAAATATCATATAATCCATAAATAAATACTTTAGGATATATCTCTAAAAAATAAAGGACTCTTTCTTTAACATAACCACAAAACCATTTTTCTATCTAAAAAAAAAAAAAAATCAACATTTGACTCCTTAATTATCAGAGTTCAAATGTTTGTGATTGCCTTATAAATTCATGTATATATTAAAAATATATCAAATATGAAAATATAGAAAGAAATACATATATACAAGGTATAATGCAATAAGATTGCAGAAAGGGCAAAGATAAGGGGGGGAGAAATATTTTTTTTTACTAGCTCCATTCAGATATCACAAGGTTTTACTTTAGATGCTTTGCCCAGTCTATAAAACTGACTTTTGCGATCAATACTTACTTAGATGATGTTTTTAGCTTTCCCTTTCTGTGATCCTTCTTACAAATAAAATAAACACTAATTCCCTATAGTTACTGAGCATCACTGTGCGGCAGGCACTGTACTTGAGACTATTCCTCTTATCTTTAATCTTTAAAAATCCTGCAAGATAAACAAAATTACTTAAGTTTGCCTAATTGGGAAAATAAGATCCATGGAGATTAAGGAACTTACCTCTAAGACAACTAGTAGGAACACAAAGAAAACTAAGGTCTGACTAACTACAAAGCCCCTCTTCTTTTCTTCAAGGAATATTACCACAAAAGTTTATTACACAGATCATGGCAAGACTGGTTGAAGACCATTAAATTTTCATTAACCTATTACATAGTGACATGTCCTCTTGTATATTTCATAACAGAATTCCTTTGGTTGTCCATTTTTACAAATAACTGAATTGCCAGGGATGTGCTAGGTACATGCTAAGTTCCTGGATGTATAACAGGACAGATCTATGCCCTCAGGAAGTGAAAATTCCAGTGAGAAAGACAGACCAATAGCACCGAACAGATAAATACACTATTTATAAATTGCAAGTAATGCAATTTGTATGAAGAATACAGAGTGCTAAGTTAGAAAGTAACAAGGGAACTTAGACAGGAAAGACAATTTATGTTGAAACCTAAACAAAAGAAGGAGCTTATTTTGGGAAGAATGGATGGAACAGAAAAGCATATACAAAGGGGAAATTCGTCAGTACAGCATTCCCGGAAGAGGCTGGCAGGAACACATTTACATCTGGAAGTAAAACTTCCCAGTCATATGGTAATACTATATATAGCTTTTCAAGGAATCATCAAACTGCTTCCCATGGAGACCACACCATTTCACATTCCAACTAACTACGTACAAAGGTTTCAATTTCGCTACATCCCCACCAACACTTGTTGTTTTCCATTTTTTTATTATGTAAATCCCAGTAAATGTGAAATGGTACCTTGCAGTGATTTTGATATGCATTTTCCTAATGACTAAAGGTATTGGATATCTTTTTGTGTGTTTACTGGGCATTTGTATATCTTCTTTGGAGAAATGTATATTCTCAAAAAGTCTTTTGCCCATTATTCAATTGAGTTGTTTGTCCTTCTGTTGTCAGATAACATTTTAAGATGATACATCTGCCTGCCTGTGAAGATAAAAGAAGGGAGTGAATTTGCTATATGGCTCAGGAAACTCAAACAAGGGCTCTATATCAACCCTGGGATGGGGTTGGGAAGGGTGGGATGGGGAGGCAGATGGGAGGGAGCTTCAAAAGGGACGGGATATATGTATACCTATGGCTGATTCATATTGAGGTTTGACAGAAAACAGCAAAATTCTGTAAAGCAATTATTCTTCAATAAAAAATAAATTAATTTTTTTTTAAAAAGGGAATGAGACTGGAAGCAAAGATACTTGTTAGGAGGCTATTTCAGAAGTCCAGGCAAGATAATGTTTTCTTACTTTGACTAAACAATAGTTCTAGTAATGATAATACAGTAATTATAACAAGAATAATAATCATGACAGACTGTCTACAAACACGCCCACCAAAAATTCTTCCTATCCCTAAAAGTTCATGCCTTACCTCCCATCAGAAGATGGAGTTCATCTCCCTGTTTATGAATCTGAGCTGGCCCTGTGACGTGTTCGGACAAAGAGAATATATGGCAAGTTACACAGCACCATTTCCAAGCCTAGGCCTTAAGAGGCCTGACATGTTCCAAATTTGCAGTCTCAGAGCCCTAAGCCTGTTACACAAGTCCAACTACCTAGAAGGGAAGTGAGGTCCAGCTAAAGTATAAGAAATTCTGATGAAAGACTTCATTCAAGCTCCCAGGTTCTGAGATGTCCACACATCTGTTAGCAGTTCCTGATCTAAGAAAGCGTGTCCTGATATGGCCTTATGGAGAGAAGACGATTAGAGCTCACTCCTGGTCTCTCTGGAACCCTTGCAGCCTTTGATGACAAAGAATACTTTAATGTTGTTGCTATTTGTATTCTTTGTCTGCAAGAAACTGTAGATAAGTACCATCGTTTGGGGCCTTGAGTCTTCTCTAGCAATCTAACTCCATTTGTTGCCATTAGCACAATCATGAAAATAACAAATAGTTGTTGTTTTAGGGCACTGCATTTTAGGGCAATTTGCTAGGCAGCAATAGGTGACCAAAACAAAGCTAACATTTACTGAGTACACACTCTTTGTCAGCAATAAATTCACAGACAAGAAAATTGTGACACAAAGAAATTATTTCCAAAAGCAACATGGCTTTTAAGTAGGTGACTCAAATATTATCGGCTACTAGCACAATCCCAATTTCCAACTCCCCTTTCCATAACCATATGCCAGATAGGGATAGCCTTGTGACACTGTCCTGGCTAATGTCATATATAATGTGTATGTGCTCAGTCACTCAGTCATGTCTGACTCTTTGCAGCCCCGTGGAGTGTAGCCCACCAGGCTCCTCCGTCCATGGGGTTTTCTATTGGAGTGGGTAATATTTCCTCCTCCAAAGGAATGTCAAGATCCAGGATCAAACCTGCATCTGTTGCATCTTCTGCATTGGTAGGTGGATTCTTTACCAGTAGCACCACCTGGGAAGCAGGCACTTGTCAGGTGGAGAAAATATAACAGAAGGAAGAGCAGGGTTAGAAGAAAGACAAGTTCCATTTTAAAATGTTACTTTTATAGTCCTTATAAAACATCAAGCTAGAGGTATCATACAGACAGCAATTTGTGTAAGACTGGAGCTCAGTGGAGAGTTCAAGGTACACTGGAAGTGATCTGTGTATTTGGAAGTGATCAGTCCATACAGGTCATACCCAAGGTCATCAGAGTAAAGGTGGTTTCTGAGGATATTGTGTAGACAAAGAAGAGAAAGAATTAAGAATATTATGAAATACTTATGTGATCTCAGTATTGTATTAATTTCAATATTAATTTATATTCTAAATATCACTAATTCTTGTATGCAGGTCAGGAAGCAACAGTTAGAACTGGACATGGAACAAGAGACTGGCTCCAAATAAGAAAAGGAGTGAGTCAAGGCTGTATATTGTCACCCTGCTTATTTAATGTATATGCAGAGTACATCATCGGAGAAGGCGATGGCACCCCACTCCAGTACTCTTGACTGGAGAATCTCATGGACAGAGGAGCCTGGTAGGCTACAGTCCATGGGGCCGCTAAGAGTCAGACATGACTGAGCGACCTCACTTTGACTTTTCACTTTCATGCATTGGAGAAGGAAATGGCAACCCACTCCGTGTTCTTGCCTGGAGAATCCCAGGGATGGGGGAGCCTGGTGGGCTGGTGTCTATGGGGTTGCACAGAGTCAGACATGACTGATGTGACTTAACAGCAGCAGCAGCAGAGTACATCATGAGAAACACTGGGCTGGAGGAAGCACAAGCTGGAATCAAGATTGCGGGGAGAAACATCAGCAACCTCAGATATGCAGATGACAGCAGCCTTATGGCAGAAAGTGAAGAAGAACTAAAAAGCCTCTTGATGAAAGTGAAAGAGGAGAGTGAAAAAGTTGGCTTAAAGCTCAACATTCAGAAAACGAAGATCATGGCATCTGGTCCCATCACTTTATGGCAAATAGATGGGGAAACAGTGTCAGACTTTATTTTTCTGGGCTCCAAAATCACTGCAGATGGTGACTGCAGCCATGAAATTAAAAGACACTTACTCCTTGGAAGGAGAGTTATGACCAACCTAGACAGCGTATTAAAAAGCAGAGACATTACTTTGCCAACAAAGGTCTGTCTAGTCAAGCTATGGTTTTTCCAGTGGTCATGTATGGATGTGAGAGTTGAACTATAAAGAAGGCTAAACACAGAAGAATTGATGCTTTTGAACTGTGGTGTTGAAGAAGACACTTGAGAGTCCCTTGGACTGCAAGGAGATCCAACCAGTCCATTCTAAAGGAGATCAGTCCTGAGTGTTCATTGGAAGGACTGACGTTGAAGCTGAAACTGCAATACTTTGGCCACCTCACACGAAGAGCTGACTCATCTGAAAAGACCCTGATGCTGGGAAAGATTGAGGGCAGGAGGAGAAGGGGATGACAGAGGATAAGATGGTTGGATGGCATCACCGACTCAATGAACATGGGTTTGGGTGGACTCCGGGAGTTCATGCTGGGCAGGGAGGCCTGGCGTGCTGCAGTTCATGGGGTCGCAAAGAGTCGGACGCAACTGAGTGACTGAATTGAACTGTTCTAATCTTTCAACTCTAATAATTTTTGAGCATTTACTATACTAAAACATCTAGATTTAATATTTTGGTAAGACTGATGATTGTTTCATTTTCCAAAGCTAATTAAAATGTTTTTATTCTAGTTTCTAAAAACAAGATGATGTCCAGAATCCTCTTCTATTACAGCATCTTACAGTAAGAAGTAGTAACTTTATAAGGAACTTAAAATGATGATTTGCAACTTAAAATATTTTAAGTATGCTGAATTCAACAAAACATTTGCTACATGATTATAATTGGCATTATCTTCTTAATTTAAAATTGAATATATTTAATAAGTATGTCCCAGATACAGTTAACTCTTTAAGTCATTCAGTCATAAAGATTGATTGGGCAGAGCAATATGTAACTCTGACTTGAGCGTATAGGAAAGAACATGTGTTTATTATGTGCATTTTCATAATTGCAACATAAATTGTGGTTCATTTAGAAAGCATAATGCCCTCTGTTTCTGATCTCAGGAAGCAAAATACTCTGATTTTTTTAAAAGAAACAGTTAAATTTAAACAGAATTAAATAAGCATGGCTAGAAGAACTCAAAGTAACCAAAAAGATTTGAAAAATTTGTGTTAATCAATAATTGTATTATAGATATCACTGGGTCTTAGATATAGCACTTAGGTTACACACCATTGAAATGAGAAAACTAAATACATGACCAGAAGTGCTCTGTAGGACAAACCGTATACTACTTGTATGCTAAGTTGTTTTACTCATGTTCAACTCTTTGCAACCCTATGGACTGTAGCCTGTCAGGCTCCTCTATCCATGGGATTCTCCAGGCAAGAGTACTAGAGTGGGTTGCCTTGCCCTCATCCATGGGATCTTCCTGACCCAGGGATCGAACCTAATCTTCACCACTGAGCCACTAGGGAACCTTATTCTAGTTAGCTAGTTAGTACCATATTTTCAGTAACAGAAATAGAAAATAGCTTTCCCACATAAATCTAGACAAGTATATCAGGAGTACGTGAACTAAGAACTTCCAGATGTACAAGCTGGGTTTAGAAAAAGCAGAGAAACCAGAGATCAAATTGCCAACATTCATTAGATCATAGAAAAAGCAAAGGAGTTCCAGAAAAACATCTACTTCTGCTTCATTGACTACATGAAAGCCTTTGTATGGATCACAATAAACTGTGAAAAACTCTTAAAGAGATGGGAGTACCAGACCACCTGACCTGTCTCCTAAGAAACCTGTATGTAAGTCAAGAAGCAACAGTTAGAATCCAACATGAAACAACTAACTGGTTCCAAACTGGGAAAGGAGTACCTCAAGGCTGTATATTGTAGCCCTGCTAATTTAACATCTATACAGAGTACATCATGAGAAATAACAGGCTGGATGAATAACAAGCTGGAATCAAGACTGCCAGGAGAAATACCAACAACCTCAGATATACAGATAATGCCACTTTAATAGCAGAAAGTAAAGTGAAGGGAAGTGAAGTGAAAGTCACTCAGTCCTGTCCAACTCTTTGTGACCCCATGGACTATATAGTCCATGGAATTCTCCAGGCCAGAATACTGGAGTGGGTAGCCATTCCCTTCTCCAGGGGATCTTACCAACCCAGAGATCAAACCCAGGTCTCCCACATTGCAGGCAGATTCTTTACCAGCTGAGCCACCAAGGAAGCCCAAGAATACTGAAGTGGGTAACCTATCCCTTTTCCAGCAGATCTTCCTGACCCAGGAATTGAACTTGGGTCTCCTGCACTGCAGGAGGATTCTTTACCAGCTGAGTGACCAGGGAAGTCAATGGCAGCAAGTGAAGGGGAACTAAAGAGCCTCTTGAGTAGTGGGAAAGAGCAGAGTGAAAAAGCTGGCTTAAAACTCAACATTCAAAAAAAAAAAACAACAACAACAAAGATCATGGCATCCAGTCCCATCACTTCATGACAAATAGAAGGGGAAAAAAGTGGAAGTAGTGATAGATTGTATATTCTTGGGCTTCAAAATCACTGCAGACAGTGACTACAGTCATGAAATTAAAAGAAACTTGCTCCTTGGAAGGAAAGTTATGACAAACAGAAGACAAAAAGCAGAGACATCACAATGCAGACAAAGGTCTATGTACTCAAAGCTATGGTTTTTCCAGTAGTCATGTCCAGATATGACAGTTGGACCATAAAGAAGGCTGAGCATCGAAGAACTGATGCTTTCAAACTGTGGTGCTGGAGAGTACTCCTGAGAGTCTCTTGGACAGCAAGGAAATCAAACCAGTCAATCTTAAAGGAAATTAGCCCTGAATATTCCTTGGAAGAACAGGTGCTGAAGCTCCAATACTTGGTCACCTGATGTGAAGAGTCAACTCATTGGAAAAAGACCCTGATGCTGATAAAGATTGAGGGCAGGAGAAGAAGGGAACAACAGAGGGTGAGATGGTTGGATGGCATCACCAACTCAATGGACATGAGTTTGAGCAAACTCTGGGAGATAGTGGAGAACAGAGGAGCCTGGCGCACTACAGTCTAAGGGGTCACAAAGAGTCAGACTCAGCAACTGAACAACAACAATCTCAGGAGAGGCAGAATTTAAATGTGAGCTACTAGGTTTGACTGTACATTGGAGTAGAAGATGGCTTTATGAAGTTTCAGCCATTTTGTGAAATTGAGGAAAGCTGATAAAAGCTACCAAGATTCCTTAATACAGTTGCTCAAATAACAGTTCATGTCAACACTGGGATTAGTAATTCAATTGTGTCAAAAATTTAATATAGCAAATCTGAAGCTACATTGCCAAGTTCTAAGCTAGAGTAAATATGAGTAAACATGGATATCCTGAAAATGAAAAATGTCACCACAATAATCAACAATTATGTAAGAATTATGTGATTCTGTGTTCAAAAATGTTTCACTAAGAGAAAACATACAAATAGTTTATATAGTTTTCCTGAAATTACATATCCAAATGATGGATGATCTAGTTGTGGCCAAGATTTAAAGTGCTTCTATGAGTAAATTAGAACTATGTGAATGTTCAGAATTCACTGGCATTTATTACTGTGCAATGCACCATGAACTTCTGCCTAGAGTTATGCAACCCAAGTATATTCTTCCTGCTCCCTAAAAACCTAAATTCCTCTTTTTAAAGAAACAATTGACATTTAATGAATAATACACAATTGAACATATCTAAATGAAATAAAGTTAAGGGTTACAACTCTTAAATGAAGCTAAAGGACCCTATAAGATCAACTGCTATTACACTCACAAGGGTGGAGAACTCAATGACGGCTGGGGCCCGGTGGGTAAATAAGTGTTGAATGTAAAGGGCACACTAAGGATCCCTCATCCACACCAGGTGCAGCATTTAATCATCCCCAGTTGACTGCTGTTAGGATTGGGCTTTTGTCTTTTTCATTTTTAAGAAAAGCTGAACATCTAGATTATATTTATGAAATTCTACAGGTTACAAATGTTGGTAACAAATTCAATTTTTTATAACTATGAATTGGCCATAATCCACTTGTAGGTTCATTTCAGCCTATCTAGCCACCAGATTTTACACACTGCTCTTAGTCTACTCTTAATCTATCCGTATCTTAGTCTAAGTTTAAATATATTAGAATATATCTCCCTATATGAATTTTTGCATATACCTCCAGATCTTGTAAAATCAGAGCCCAAAAGAAGTTTGATAAATGACTTGGAGTTTTCTATGCCTAGCTGTAATAGCATCATGATGAAATTATAATTTTCATAATTATAAATGATTAGCAGAGAGATGACCTTTACACAGACTGATAGTTCTACAACTAGGATTGCCTGGGTCTGAAAGAATCTCTGAAATGCTATGTAGGAAAGAAAAGCAATTACTTATACGTAATTTCACTAGATTATTGTTCAGTGCTCAAACTATGGAGTCTCATCAGAGGCATTGCCTCATACCATGAAGAGACCAATTGTGTCTTCACAATTCTCATTGTTATGAGATGGTCTAACTTCCTGATACATTCCAAAGTCAGTGAATTAAATAAGTTAAAATTGTCCACACTTCTCTAGGCTTCCCCAGGAGGTGCAGCAGTAAAGAATCTGCCTTCCAACGTAGGAGACGCAAGAGATGCAGGTTCGACCCCTGGGTTGGAAAGATCCCCTGGAGGAGGAAATGGCACCCCTCTCCAGTATTCTTGCCTGGAAAATTCCATGGACAGAGAAGCCTGGTGGGCTACAGTACATGGGGTCACAAAGAAATGGATATGATTGAGCATGCACACAAATATAAGCAAGTATACTTCTTTAAGCAGTGTAATCAAGGATATGTTGGTGGCAATCAGAAAATGAAGTGTGAAAGTAGGCTCTGCAGACACATTTAAAGATCCCAGAAGATAAGACCATAGATCAAATCATCAAGCTATGAAAGAACTGGAATAAGAACCTTCTCTGATTCTGTGTGGTGGAATATCAATGTGAATTTCATATAGATAGAGGGTCAAGAAGATGACAGAGAAATTTTAATTCGCTAAATTGAGCTACTTGTAATTACCTAAGCAAAGGAGATTCCCTATCTATAGCTTCAACAGTAGTATTTCTTAAAGTTTGTTGTCTACCACTCCTTCATAGGTATCAGTGTACATGAATATCATCAAGTTTACATATTTTTGAAAATGTGTTTCTGGGAGGGGAGGGAGGCTCAAGAGAGAAGTGGTATATAATTATGGCTGATTTACACTGTTGTATGGCAGAAACCAACACAACATTGTAAAGCGATTTTTCTCCAAAAAATAAAAAGAAAAATTTAAGTGTGTTTATTTTCTTGACAACAAAAGAAAATATCTTTTAAATAAGCAGTAAAATAAGTTTTATTTCAGTGAGAAGGATAATATTATTTGCAATTTTTCACCAAGGTAGCTCTATGCAGCTCAATGGTGGATAGCTTAATTTATAATTTAGGTTATATTTGCAATTGATCTCTCATGCTGGCTTCTGCTAAGCTGGAAATTTTAAATTCACAATCATAGATCATTATAAATGGCACCAAGTGTTTAGTGGCTGCCAGATAAATATAGATTTTCATATTAACACAAATGGTCCAGAAATTATGGAGAAATGGCTCACTGAAGACTACTTTCAGGACTCAAATAGATGATAAGTTCTAACATTTTATAGCCAAAAGCTGGAAGGCTGGCTGTTTCGACTTGGAAGACAACAATAAATGTATCTCTAATCCACTCTTGTTTTCAGTTCTCAAAATTATTTCTTCATGCTCTGCTGCAGCATTTGGATGTGGTTTATATATTAGCTAAATAATATATCATCAGTTTCTTTTTCCAGACTAAAAAAGACATTAAGCTGGGAAAAAATCCAAATGTCAGTCTCAAGCTATTTGTATTTCAGTTTGATTGCCTTTAAAAATTCTGAGAAAATAACCTTAACACTAAAAAGAACAGTATTTTGGCTTGGAAATGACAAGTTCAGACCACTCAAGATACTAAAATATGCCACCTGAAAAGACCACATGAAATCATAATGGTCTTACTGGCAGAAAATGTATATTTTATTTCAATAGCTCATATGATCATCTGTCCCTTTTCAACATTCTTACTTGAGTGTGATCAGAAAGTTAAATCTAACATTACTTATTTCTTCATGATCCACACTTACAGTACACATGTACACTGACTGAAATTTGAATATATTCATGCTTTTCACTTTCTGATTCAAATCCAATTTAAAATTAGAAAGCTAACTGACGATTACCAACTCTCTTCTATGAACAAAGCACAGAAGGGATCGCCACTCAGGTGGAATCTCTTTGATTTACACAGCACTCTCCCATGTTGT
Source organism: Bos javanicus (assembly GCF_032452875.1). Taxonomy (NCBI): domain Eukaryota; kingdom Metazoa; phylum Chordata; class Mammalia; order Artiodactyla; family Bovidae; genus Bos; species Bos javanicus. The sequence goes on along the minus strand of NC_083873.1, from coordinate 26,816,300 downwards.
GAATACGGTTTTTGCTGCTATAACCTAATGCAAGTTTCCAAGCCCACATGTCTCATTAAATCAAAGAAGCACCACTTCCCCCTTTGCTAGAGTTTTCAAAGATAAATAGAAGTAAATGTTGGCAAATTCTTCCCCACATATGTATGTAGCACACATAAGCAAGAGTTGATTCATATTCTGCAAATCAGTAGTTTAACAAAGAATAAACCAAAATTCCATACATCTGTACAGATATTACTACATGTTTATAGGTACTCTCATACACATATGCTACTAATATTATATGGCATTTGCTTATATCATTTAATGAAAGAGATTATTGTGCTTTCTGTGCTTTTACTGTGCTTTCTCTCAGCATAATTATTGTCTTTGACTTTTCATCTTATTTTATAAGAATATCAGGTAGGAGTGAATCCAGTCACAAATAGCAACAAACCCAACACTGTCTTTAAAAATAAAGTTTTATTTGTCTCATAAAGTAGTAAGCCCAGTCTGTGACTTAACAATGTCAATACCCAAGTCTTTGGGACTCTCTCAATATTTTCTCATTTTGGTACTTCATGGTTATAGACTACTGCAAATTCATTACTCCATCTACAATTCAGAAAGTGTAAGGACAAAAAAAAAACAGCAAAGAATAAAGAGGCTGTATTTTATTATTAAGAGTTTATTGGACAGCTGAGTCTTCCATGAAGAGTATTCAGCTGAATTTCAGCCAAATTTGGAGATCAATTAATATAGCTGGCAAGCAATTAATATAATGACTCCTCGAATTGGCAGGATTATGGCAGGGTTTGTGCTTCCTTGCCTTAACCAACTTCCAAAGGCTGTCCCTGTCCTTGGCTTGTGGCCTTGCATTACCCCAACCTCTGCCTCCATCATTACATTGCTTTCTCTCTCTCTCTGCTTCTGTTGTTACGATGCTTTCTCTGACTCTGTCACTCCCCTGCACCTCATAAGAATCCTTGTGATTAGACTACCCTGGTGGCGTAGTAGGTAAGAATCCACCTGCCAATGCAGGAGACACAGGTTTGATCCCTGGTCCGGGAAGATTCCACATGCTATGGAGCAACTAAACCCATGACCACAACTACTCAGCCCAAGCTCTAGAGCCCAGGAGCCACAACTACAGAGCCTGAGCACCACAACTACTGAAGTCTGTGTGCCTAGAGCCTGTGTTCTGCAACAAGAGAAACCACCACAGTGAGAAGCCTGTGCACCCCAACGAACAGTAGTCCCCACTTGCCCCAACTAGAGAAAGCCCATGTGCAGCAACAAAGACCCAGCACAACCAAAAATAAATAAATAGAATCCTTGTGACTACACTGGGCCCATCAGAGTAATCCAGAAAAATATTTCTATATCAAGATCCCTAATCTCATCTGTAAAGTTCCTTTTATCATGTTCACATATTCACAGGTTCCAGGAATTACTACTTGAACATCTTTGAGGACACATTATTGTTTCCACCACAGTAAACCCTGTGGTCCCCAAAGATTCATACCCATTCCACATTAAAATGCATTCACCCCATTACAACATCTCCATAGGTCTGAATCAATTATGGAAGCAACTCAAACTGTGAAATCTCATCTATATCGCATCGACTAAAACGTCCCAAACTGTACTATTTAAATCATATATTATAAATCAGGTAGGAATGAGACTCTGGATATATTCCATCTGGGGCAAAATTTCTCTCTACCTGAGGACCTGGAAAACTGGAAAAAAAAGTTATCAGCTTCCCAAGAACAATGATGGGACAATCATATGACAGAAAACATAGATATCCCATTCAAAAAGGAAGGACCCGGAAGAACAAAAAGGAATCAGCCATCCCAAGGAATTTCAAAATAATAAGAACTGAAGCCCTAGGATAATCCTCTGTGGATCACAGCTTCACATCTTTGGGCCAAAGCTCCACCCTGGGAGTCAACCATCCTTTTTCATCAAGGTAACATGTGCTGCCAGCCCTGTAATGGTCTTTTCAGCCTGTTTCCTAATGACAGAACCTGGCATCCACAGCCTTCCTTCAATTAACCTTCTCTCTGTCCCTTTCAGTCCAAGCTGGCATTGCTGTTGTTGATGTAAAATTCTAAAGTGAGTCTCCTATATCTGACACCGGGATCCATTCCACACAAGAGGCTCTTTCACCGGTTTTCCCTAAATTATCCCGTCTCTATTTTGGCTTCAGTTGAGACCGTTAAAGGGATCCATAAGTCACAAACCTAGTCTCTTAGAACAGCCCTCTAAGTGTGACTACACACTGTGCCTGTATACCCAGACCTTTCAAAGAAGATTTTCAGCCATAACCTTGGTTTTCTCACCAGATACTCTTTCCTGACATGAATCTTCTACTTTTAGTGTCTTTTTCAATCAAGATATTCAAGGCTGGAAACTTCTTAAATCATAAGTCCTACTTCCTTTGGCTTAATGGTTTTTCCCTTTTTTTATCTTTTTCCTCTCACATTTTACCATAAGCATCAAGAAGAAACCTGAGTGTATCCTCAACACTTTGTTTATAAATTACTTCATCCAAATATCCAAGAATATCTCTAACAAATTCTAATTCCCACATAAGTGAGTAGGACACAATTCTGCAAAAGTCTTTTACCATGTAAAGTAACATATCCATAGGTTCTCAGGAACAGGACATGGGCATCCTTGGAGGGTCATTATTTACTTACTACACAAGGCTTACCTCCTTGGGCCTCCTTTCTCCCCCAGTCAAATCTTGATTGGTAAATTTTTATTGCCTGGTAGTATTTTAATATATTCAAGCAGATTTCTTTATTCACTTTTTAAATTGTCCTTAACTGGATAGTTCACCCAAAATACAGTACTTCTGTGTACTTTCTTAGTAAACTGTATTTTTAAAACCCAGTGTAAAACAACAAGGTCCCACTGTGAAGCACGGGGAACCATCATCAATATCTCATAGGAAACTATAATAGAAGAGAATATGAAAAGAATACATGCAAAACTGAAACTCTGCTATAAAATAACTCTGCCAGAAACTAACACAACACTGCAAATTAACTATACTTCAATAAAAAAAAAAACTTGTATAAATAACTTCATACCTCAAGATTCCTGTCATTAAAAACATTTTACTCTTTTTAGCTTTTTTTATTTTACTGAGGCTGGATTTTAGAAGTATGTGATCTAAACTTTAATTCTAAATTGCTATCATCTTTGCATATATTCATGTCATTTGCCTCTCAATCATTATGACCTTAAAATTTATTATCTCATCTTACAAATGAGAAACCTAAGTATTAAAATAAGCTGAACAGGTTACCTTAGGTCACAAAGTAAGTAAGGACCAAAAACAAAAAACAGGAGCTAAGGTTTTCAGAAATATTAATAAAATTTTCTTATTTTTAAAAATAGATACTTTGAATCTTAGAAGTTCCTTATTTCCTTTAGAGATAAAGATGTTAGAGAACTTTATTTCACCTATATCCACTTGGTATTTCCTCTCCTTGTTCTATATTTGATTTTCTCTTTTTTCTATTTCCTAAAGACGGAAATTGATTTCATTGATTTTACTTATTTCTTCTTTTCTAATATAAATATTAATTCTACATATTACCCCCTAAGGACTGTGTTAGCTCTTGCCCCACAAATATTGATAGGTTGTGTTTTTCACTTACATTTAGCTCAAAATATTTTAATTTCCCTCATGATTTTTTCTTTCTTTCCAAGGTTTATTTAGAAGAATATTGCGTAAGAAAGACATATGGATCAATGGAACAGAAAAGAGTCCAGAAAGAAACCCACACACCTATAGTCAATTAATCTTCGACAAAGAAAGCCAGAATAGACAATGGAGAAACGTCAGTCTCTTCAGTGAGTGGCGCTGGGAAAGTTGGACAGCCTTGTGTAAATCAATGAAGTTAGAGCACACCCTCTTACCATACACAAATATAAACTCAAAATGACTTATTTTTGGAATAAAACCAAAAATAAACAAAGGGGACCTAATCAAGAGTTCAAGCTTTTATACAGCAAAGGGGACCATAAACAAAAAGACAACCTATGGAATGGGAGAAAATGCTTGTAAATGATGTGACCAACAAGGATTTATCTGGAAAATATATAAGCAGCTTGTACAAGTCAACAATAACAACAACAACAATAACAAAAAAAAATCCAATTGAAAAATGAGCAGAAGACCTAAATAGACATTTTTCTGAAGAATACATACAGACGGCCAACAGGCAAATGAAAAGATGCTCAATATTGTTAAATATTAGAGAAAGGCAAATCAAAACTACAATGAGGTACCATCTCACACCAGTTAGAATGGCCATTGTTAAAAAGTTGACAAATATACTTTACTGTACACCTGAAACTAAAACACTGTAAATCAACTATACTCTAACAAAAATTTTTAAATACTAAAAAGTAAAATTAAGAAAATAATCTAAACGTCTACAAGTAATAAACGCTGCAGAGAGTTTGGAGAAAAGGGAACCCTCCTATATAGCTAGGAATGTGAAGTTGGTGCAACCTCCCTATAGTGGAAAACAGCATGGGGGATCCTCAGAAAATTAAAAATAGAATAGCCACATGATCCAGCAATCCCACTCCTGGGCATATATCCAGACAAAACTGTAATTCAAAAAGATACATGTACCCATATATTCATAGCAATAATCGCAATATTCAAGACATGGAAACAACCTAAATGTCCATCAGCAGGTGAATGGATAAAGAAGATGTGGTACATATAGACAATGGAATACTGCTCATCCAGAAAAAGAATAAATTAATGCCATTTGCAGCAACATGGATGAATGTAGAGATTATCATACTAAGTCAAGTAAGTCAGAAAGACAGATGCCATATGATATCACTTATACGTGGCATCTAAAATGTGACTCAAATGAACCTATCTTTGAAACAGAAACAGAACCACAAACATAGAAAACAGACTAGTGGTTGCCAAGGGGGATGGGGCAGGGGGAGGGATGGAGTAGGAGGTCGAGGTTATTAGATGTAAGCTTTTAATATATACAATGGATAAACAAGGTCCTACTGTATAGGGAAAAGAGTATTTGCTTTAGCTCAGCTTAAAAGTTAGCCCCCTTAAATAGAGGTTTTTTTTAAGAGATTAAATTTTTAAGAACCATTGTAATTTCTGTATCTATCTAGGCAGATACTTCGCTCATAGTATGCATGCATATTAGTTCAGCACCAAGCCCTGTAACGAGGAGGTGAGGCAGAGAAGAAATTGAGGGAAATTAAAGCATTTCCTTATTTAAAAATTTACTCAAGAAATAAGTTTAATAAACAAATCAGGGAAACAGGAGGCAGGAAAAAAATTCCTTCTGGCTTTTCTTACTTTTTAGATCTAGGAGTCTCTACTTATGTTATGGAAATGATTATTGATAATGCTGAAAATTAACTATGTTCATTGTACTTTAAAAATATCAAAGTGCTTGATTTTTTCACTTGAGATGCCTTCTTTGGCCCTGAAGTTTTATTCATACCTGCTGTTTCTTTTAGTTGTTCACAATGTCTCTCCACCCACTAGACTGTAAACTCCTTGAGGGTAAATTTCCATCTTCTCATTCTCAAGATGCCTTGCTTTTTCTCTTCTCTGTAAATCAATCATGGATATCTTTGAACAAGGCTTCCCTGGTGGCTCAGACAGTAAAGTGTCTGCCTATAATGCAGGAGACCCGGGTTCAATCCCTGGGTCGGGAAGATCCCCTGGAGAAGGAAATGGCAACCCACTCCAGTACTCTTGCCTGGAAATCCCAGGGACGGAGGAGCCTGGTAGGCTACAGTTCATGGGGTCCCAGAGAGTCAAACACGACTGAGTGACCACTTCTTGATGCTGCCACTAATGGAGGTATTCTGTGGTATTAGAAATTGTTGGAAGACAGCCAATTTCCCAAAGAGCAAAAATAAACCAGCATCTGAAACTATCATTTAGACATTATTCTCACCACACTAGAACTCTTGAACCCTTTACAAGGAATTATAAGGAAAATGCAAGGTAACCAAGAACCCCAAAAGGGGGCAGAAGCAAAGAAGGCATCTTGGTTTGCTGCCACACCACCACTGCTTATGAAATCTGCTAACAGACCTGGAAATCAGCACCCCAATGGGCTGTGTGCTTTGAAAAACACTCTGGTAACACCACTCTCTCTACAATATTGAGGAAATAAATGTATGTCAAAAACAGCCCATTAGAAAGTGCAATCATACACTCATAAAAAGAGAAGTGTTTCTTAATTTACAAATATATGAGAATACCTTTACGCGATTTCAATCAAATCTGTTATAGTCAAAGAAGATGACTTCAATATTGTTAAATATATTGACACTTGTTTTATTTCCCATAATATAGCCCCTCCTGATGAATGTCCTGTGTGCACTAGCAGCGTGTGCATTCTATTCCTTCAGGTGGTGTGCTCTACAAATGTCTGGTAGGCCAAATGACCGAGAGTACCGTGCAAGTAAGCTTCAGTAAGCTGACCGATGTGCTATCCCCTTGTCCTATCAATTATTGAGGCCAAAGTGGTGAACTATCCAGCTCTAATTGTCAATTTCTCTATTTCGTCATTCTATCCTGTCAGTTTTCACTTCATGTATCCTGAATCTCTGTTTCTACATGCATAAATATTCAGGATTACTGCGTCTTCTCGATGCCTCTTTCCTTTGTATTATGAAAGGCCCCTCGTTTCCTCTGGTATTATTCCTTGTTCTCATACCTACTTTGTCAGATACCGCCACTACTGCATTTTCTATTTGTGTTTGCATGGTATATCATTTTCCATCCTTTCATGTTTAACTTAAGTGTATCTACATAATCAAGGTATGGTTCTTAGAGATAGCACAGTTCTTTCTTGCTTTTATATCCATATGACAATCTCTGAATTTAAATTTAAATGTTTAGACCATTTAAATGTTTAAATGTTGGACCATTTAAATTTAAATGTTTAGACCACTTAAAATAATTACCGATATGTTTATGTTAATATATTATCAATAAATGCATATTGTTTCTATATGCTCCATTTCCACCAGACATCCTTTGGAATTTTTTCCTCCTTTCCTGCATTCTTTTGGAATAGATAATATTTTTTAAAAATTCTATTTTATCTCTAGCCCTCTTCTGTCCTGAAGGGCTCACTACCCATGTCATAATTTTTTGCTTTTTCACATGAAAACAGTATGAAAAGGCAAAAAGATTTAATACCAGAAGATGAGCTCTCCATGTCAGTAGGTGTACAATATGGGGAAGAGCAGAAAAATAGCTTCAGAAAGAAAGAAGAGGCTGGGCCAAAGCAGAAACAATGCTCACTTGTACATGTGTCTGGTGGTGAAAGTCAAGTCTGATATTAGAAAGAACAATATTGCATAGGAACCTGGAATGTTAGGTTCATGAATCAAGGTAAGCTGGACTTGGTCAAGCAGATGATGACAAGAGTGAACATCAACACCTTAGGAATCAGTGAACTAAAATGGATGGGAATGGGTAAATTTAATTCAGATAATCATTATATCTACTACTGTGGGCAAGAATCCCTTAGAAGAAATGGAATAGCCCTCATAGCCAACAAGAGTCCAAAATGCACTAATGGGTGCAATCTCAAAATGACAGAATGATTTCAGTTTGCTTCCAAGGCAAACTGTTCATCTCACAGTAATATAAGTCTATGTCCCAACCACTAATGATGAAAAAACTGAAGTTGACTGGTTCTATGAAAACCTACAAGACGTTCTAGAAATAACACCAAAAAGGTGTCCTTTTCTTCATAGGAGATTGGTATGCAAAAGCAGGAAGCCAAGAGATACCTGGAGTAATATGCAAGTTTGGCCTTGGAGAAAAAGATGAAGCAGGGCAAAGGCTAACAGAATATTGTAAAGAGAACACACTGGTCATAGCAAACACCATCTTCCAACAACACAAGAGAACACTCTACACATGGATATCACCAGATGGTCAATACCAAAATCAGAGTGATTATATTCTTTGCAGTCAAGTATGGAGAAGCTCTATACAGTCAGCAAAAGCAAGACAGGGAGCTGACTATGGCTCAGATCATGAGCTTATAAGTAGGGAAACCACTAAACCATTCAGGTATGACCTAAGTCAAATCCCTTGTGATTATTCAGTTGAAGTGAAGAATAGATTGAATGGATTAGATCTGGTAGACAGAGTGCCTGAAGAACTATGGACAGAGGTTCATAACATTGTACAGCAGGCAGTAACCAAAAACATCCCAAAGGAAAAAGAAATGCAAGAAGGCAAAGTGGCTTTCTGACGAGGCTTTACAAATAGCTAAGAAAAGAAGAGAAGCAAAAGGCAAGGGACAAAGGGAAAGATATACCCAACTGAATAAATCCAGAGAATAGCAAAGAGAGATAAGAAAGCCTTCTCAAGTAAACAATGCAAAGAAATAGATGAAAATAATATAATGGAAAAGACTAGAGATCTCTTCAAGAAAACTGGAGATATCAAGAGAAGATTTCATGCAAGAATGGCATGATAAAAGACAGAAACAGTAAGGACCTAACAGAAGCAGAAGATATTAAGAAGAGGTGACAGGAATACACAAAAGAAATATATAAAAAAGGCCTTGATGACCCAGATAGCCATAATGGTGTATCACTCACTTAGAGCCAGACATCCTAGAATATGAAGTCAAGAGGGCCTTAAGAAGCATTACTATGAACAAAACTAGTGGAGGTGATGGAATTCCAGTTGAGCTATTTCAAATCCTAAAAGATGATACTGTGAAAGTGCAGCACTCAATATATCAGCAAATTTGGAAAACTCAGCAGTGGCCACAGGACTGGAAAAGGTCAGTTTTCATTCCAATCCTAAAGAAGGTCAATGCCAAGGAATATTCAAACTACCATAAAATTTCACTCATTTCACATGCTAGCAAGGTAATGATTAAAATCCCTTAAGCTAGGCTGCAGTAGTACCTGAACCAAGAACTTCCAAATGTACAAGCTGGGTTTAGAAAAGGCTGAAAAACCAGAGATCAAACTGCCAGCATTCCTTGGATCATAAAGAAAGTATGGAATTTCCAGAAAAACATCTGTTTCTGCTTCACTGACTATGCTAAAGCCTTTGACTGTGTGGATCACAACAAACTTTGGAATATTCTTAAAGAGATGGGAATATCAGACCACCTTACCTGCCTCCTGAGAAACTTGTGTACAAGTCAAGAAGCAACAGAACCAGACATGGCACAACTGACTAGTTCCAAATTGGGAAAGGAGCACCTCAAGGCTATATATATTCACCCTGTTTATTTAACATGTATACAGAGCACATCATAAGAAATCCTGGGCTAGAAATGAATCACAAGCTGGAATCAAGATTGCCAGGAAAAATATCAACAACCGCATATAGGCAGGTGATAAAACTCTAACAGCAGAAAGTGAAGAGGAAGTAAAGAATCTTTTGATGAAAGTGAAAGAGGACAGTGAAAAGGCTGTCTTGAAACTCAACATGCAAAAAACAAAGTTGATGGCATCCAGTCCCATCACTTCATGGCAAACAGATGGGGAAAAAGCAGAAAGCATGACAAATTTTATTTTCTTGGCTCCAAAATCACTGTAGACCGTGACTGCAGCCATGAAATTAAAAGATGCTTGCTCCTGGAGAGAAAAGCTATGACAAACCTAGACAGCGTACTCAAAAGCAGAGATATTACTTTGCCAACAAAAATCTGTATAGTCAAAGCTATGGTTTTTCCAGTAGTCATGTGTGGATGTGAGAGTTGGACCATAAAGAAGGCTAAGCGCTGAAGAATTGATGCTTTTAAATTGTGGTGCTTGAGAAGACTCTTGAGAGCCCCCTGGACAGCAAGGAGATCAAACCAGTCCATCCTAAAGGAAATCAACCCTGAATATTCATTGGAAGGACTGATGCTGAAGCTCCAATTTGGCCACTTGATTCAAAGAACCGACTTATTGGAAAAGATCCTGAACCTGGGAAAGACTGAGGGCAGGAGGAGAAGGGGACAACAGAGGATGAGATGGTTGGATAGCATCACTGACTCAATGGACCAGGGTTTGAGTAATCTCCAGGAAACAATGAAGGACAAGGAAGCCTGGCATGCTGCAGTTCACGGGTCACAAAGAGCTGGACATGACTTGGCAACTGAACAGCAACTGCCTTATGTGTTATTCCCCTTTGATGACTTTTTAGTAGCTGCTCTAGACATCTTTAGCATCATATTTTCACTTCAAATAACAGAATGGCACCATGTGTATAGTGTTAGAATCTTATATCAGTACACTACAGATTTTTATTTCTTCAAGTTATTATTGTCATCATTTTGTTTCTATATATGTCATAAATCCCCTAGGCATTATTACTCATTATGCTTTAGACAGTCAATTATCTTTTAAAGAAATTAAAAGTTTGAAATATTGTCCATATTGATTTATGTATTTACCATTTCTGGTACAGTAGGAGTCAGTGTGAAACAATCTGAGCATATATGGATTATTCGTATCTTCCAGCCACACCTGAATCTTGCCCCTTACAGGCCATTTGCACATCATAATAATTACCGCTAGACACACTAAGCTGATGACTATTTGGTTAGAAAACACCCAGTTCGTGATGGTAAGCTTAGGTTACATGGTCATCTACTGTCCCATGATTAAGCATTTGATTTCTAGCAAGCCAGAGCTGTTTCTCATTAAGAAAAGTTATCTGCAGAAGACAACGCAAAGTGCTTGAAAGACCTAGAGGTAGATACTCTTATTTTCATATTGGTACTTGTCAGAAGTTGCAATACACAGTTGCAATATAAACATCTGCAATACACACTTCAAGTATAATCAAATCTGCTGAATCATAAGGCCCAAGTAAAAGAATAGCCTATGATGCAGGCCAGACTTATCATATTAATACCTAAGGATATGGTCAAACCTTCTCTTGCTCTGGTTCCCACTTAAAACTAGCAGACTTACCAGTATTTCAGTAGATGGGCCAAAGTAACATACTCAAATGTGATACATATTGCTCCCCAAAAGCACAGGGAGGGAAAGGAACAGCAACTTGTCTTTCACCTTAGAGGGGATATCCTGACATGATCCAAACCACTAGACTCCCAGAAACTTCACTGAGGTCAGAGGTCTCTGAAATTTTATGGGGTTTATCTTCCACTTCCTGCTTTACATATGTCTTCCTAAGACATATAAAGTTGATGCTACTTTCTGCTCATCAAATCTAATGAGCATAATGCCATCAATAGCGTGAACTCTGTTATTTTGCTCCAGTAAAGATACTGTATCTCAGACAGCAGCTTCAATCTTCATCACACCCTAAAGAACTACATGTGATACACAGTCATTCTCCAAAATTCATCTGACTTCTCCGCAAATCACATGGGATAGTTACATGGAAATATAATAGGTGTCATTACTACCGAATCTTTCAAGTCTTCTGATGGTAGCACTAGTCTCTGCAATTCCCTAGGATTTCACTATGGCAACTCGCTTGATACCTTGGAGGAGAAAGGAATTTCCAACAATTTCCACAAAGCTCTTTCTACCATAATGGCCCATAACCATATGTCACAGACCCACTCTGTGGATACTGCCAGTTTCTAAGTATATCTACCCCAATTATACATTCAGAAACCAGACTTAAAACCACAAAGTAAAATCTGTGGACAAACTGTACCCCCTCTGAGTCTAACTTCAGCTAATCAGTCTATCAACAGACTAATACAACCCTCACTTTGACTTCTGAACCACATTTGCATTTTAGCCCCGAGAAATAAGCATCAACTCAAAGCTGCTGCTGCTGCTAAGTCACTTTAGTCGTGTCCGACTCTGTGCGACCCCATAGATGGCAGCCCACCAGGCTCTGCTGTCCCTGGGATTCTCCAGGCAAGAACACTGGAGTGGGTTGCCATTTCCTCTTCCAATGCATGAAACTTAAAAGTGAAAGTGAAGTCGCTCAGTCATGTCTGACTCTTCTCGACCCCATGGACTGCAGCCTACCAGGTTCCTCCATCCGTGGGATTTTCCAGGCAAGAGTACTGGAGTGGGTTGCCATCGCCTTCTCCGCAACTCAAAGCTAGCAACTAGTTTTCCTCACATCTTCCTTTTCCCTAGAGTACTCAAGTTAACTGGACCAAGACTTCATTGTAAAAGGCTAGAAGGAGGATTCATAGTAAATACTTGGGGTGAAGTTTCAGTCCTTCTTCAGGGGAAGCTCTGAAGATATCTGCATCAGTTGGTACTGCATCATAATCCTCTACAAGTGACAGCTCTGTTAATTGTGATGGCAACGATGCCACTGCATGCTGTAAGTTACTAGCATAGCATTTCCCATTACAAGGAAATCAATACTGCTCAAGCCTAAGAATATTGTCAAACTAATTCCAAAATTTTGACCAATCTTTTGGGAACATTTTCTGGTTTTGATTCAGGGTTGCACAGGGTCCAGTCAAGAGACAGAAGTCAAATTAGTAATCCAAACAGGGAATATTTGGTACAAAAATTATACTATTAAAAGTTAGTCATCCTATACACTACTATGCATAAAATAGATAACTAGTGAGACCCTACTGTTTATAGCATAGGGAACTTTACTCAATGCTCTGTAATAACTTAAATGGGAAGGAAATCCAAAAAAGAAGGACTATATGTATAAGGATAGCTGATTCATTTTGCTGTACAGCAGACACACAACATTACAAAGCAACTATACTACAGTAAAAAAAAATCATAATTTTTAAAATTAGTCATCCTCTGAAAGTAGTAAAAGAGGACTCCAAGGAATATATGGTGGCTCAGACGCTAAAGCATCTGCCTACAATGCGGGAGACCTGGGTTCAATCCTTGGGTCAGGAATATCCCCAGGAGAAGGAGATAGCAACCCACTCCAGTACTCTTGCCTGGAAAATCCCATGGATGGAGGATCCTGCTAGGCTATGGTCCATGGGATAGCAAAGAGTCAGACATGACTGAGTGACTTCACTTTCACATTCATACTACAGTAAAAAAATAATAATTTAAAAAAGGTTAGTCATCCTCCAAAAATAGTAAAAGAGGACTTCAAGGAATATAGCAATTGTTACTAGAAGCAGCATTTTATTACCTCTAGGATTCAGAGAGAGTAAGCAAGGAAAGAACTAAGAATTTGGAAAAAAAAGCTAAGGCCAAGATTCTAACCCAATTGGAGACAGTGTGGCTGTAGCAAATTAGAGAGCTGGAAAAGTACATGAGGGTGCCAGCGGACTGGAGCTGCTTCATAAGAAGCTGCCCACTGAGGTCCTGGTGAGCCAGCACTGGTCTTCCAGAAACCATTCCCTGGTGATAGGGGTAGGCTAACACTAATCTGCAGAAAGCTGTCTACTGAGGCAGTGAGAGGATGAAGCTGGTGCTCAGCCTTCTGGGTGCCCGAGAAGCTAGTGGAGACTGAGCACCACCAGTCCTGCACACTGCTCACCTTCATGTTATAGAAGGAAGAAAATGCACACCAGAATCAGGAAGAGAAGCCCCTTCCTCTGCTAGTCCTATCTCTGTCTCTCCTATACTCAGTCAGTTCATTTCAGTTGCTCAGTCGTGTCCTACTCTTTGCGATCCCATGGACTGCAGCACGCCAGGCCTCCCTATCCATCACCAACTTCTGAAGCTTACTCAAACTCATGTCCATTGAGTCGGTGATGCCATCCAACCACTTCATCCTCTGTCGTACCCTTCTCCTCCCACCTTCAATCTTTCCCAGCATCAGGGTCTTTTCCAACAAGTTGGTTCTTCATATTAGGTGGCCAAAGTATTGGAGTTTCAGCTTCAGCTGAAATCAGTCCTTCCAATGGATATTCAGGACTGGTTTCCTTTAGAATGGATTGGTTGGATCTCCTTGCAGTCCAAGGGACTCTCAAGAGTCTTCTCCAACACCACAGTTCAAAAGCATCAATTTTTCAGCACTCAGTTTTCTTCAAAGTCCAACTCTCACATCCATACATGACTACTGGAAAAACCAAAGCTTTGACTAGATGGACCTTTGTTGGCAAAGTAATGTCTCTGCTTTTTAATATGCTGTCTCGGTTGGTCATAACTTTTCTTCCAAGGAGCAAGTGCCCTCCTATACTATCTGTTGGCAAAATCTAACATTATGCCAGTTGGCAAAAAGAAATAGTCAACTATCCAATTCTAACATCACAGGGTAGAGTAAAAAAAAGGTAGATTTGGAGCTGCGAGACAATAAATGTATAAATAGCATATGGAGCCAAGAGGGGAGCCTGACAAACATCCCTTGTTTTGAAGCTAAACTAGGAGGTACAAGGACAAACTATAAAACAATAACAGCAAGACATTTTGATTCACCTCTCCCTCCAAGAGATGAACTACCTTTTGTCAGAACTTATGGCACACGTTCCTTTCTTCAGGGGATCTTCTCAACCCAGGGACTGAACCTTGGTCTCCTGCATTCCAGGCAGATTTATCATCTGAGCCACCAGGGAAGCCCATAATAGTGTTCTGCTGCTGCTGCTGCTAAGTCGCTTCAGTCATGTCCAACTGTGCAACCCCATAGATGGCAGCCCACCAGGCTTCCCCGTCCCTGGGATTCTCCAGGCAAGAACACTGGAGTGGGTTGCCATTGCCTTCTCCAATGCATGAAAGTGAAAAGTGAAAGTGAAGTCGCTCAGTCGTGTCTGACTCTTAGTGACCCCGTGGACTGCAGCCTACCAGGCTCCTCCATCCATAGGACTTTCCAGGCAAGAGTACTGGAGTGGGGTGCCATTGCCTTCTCCAATAGGGATTCTCTAATCTCTTTTAGAGTTTTCTCCCCATCAAGGAAAATTTTTTCAGCCATATTTATGTATCATATATCCATTTACTTTAAGCTCAGGCTTAAGTCTGGCTTCATTAACATTTAAAGATCAGAATTTCTTAAAGTTATTAAAAAATGTTTCATTAATCTTTCCAAAGAACCAGTTTGATTATCTCGAATATTATCTCTTGCATTAATTTCTTTTTTAAAGAACTTTTGGGTTTATTATATTGTTAACTGTCCTTCTAGCTTCCTTATAAAATAATTTAAAATTAAAAACACTGAATAGGCAATATATTTTATATGGTTCAAAATCAATACATATTTAAAAATACACACAGTGAAAGTTCTGCTACCTACCACTTTTCTTTATCTGTTGATATCTGAAAACCCACCCCAATAAGTAAGCCACTTATGTTCATTTCCAGCATTTACTTCTTGAAAATTTTTATGTACATAATAAAAACATACATTTTTATTTTGTTTTTTTTTTTTTTACAGAAAATGAAAATGGTTAACAGATTCTAGATGCTCTTCTTAAACTTTTCTTAAAAATTTAACAATGTAGATATTTTCATATCTGTTTACAAAGAGTATCCTTTAAAAAAATAGAGCTATATAGCATTGGATCATACTTATATATCATGATTTACATTGCCAGTTCCATACTGATGTAAAATCACTTTGTTTTCGGCTTTTTGCTCTTTCAAGCAGTGGTAAAATTAATAACCCTGCATTTACTTCCTTCAGTTCAGTTCTGTTCAGTTGCTCAGTCATGTCCGACTCTTTTCGACCCCATGAATCACAGCAGGCCAGGCCTCCCTGTCCATCGCCAACTCCAATTTGAGTTCACTCAAATTCACGTCCATCGAGTCCATGATGCCATCCAGCCATCTCATCCTCTGTCGTCCCCTTCTCCTCCTGGCCCCAATCCCTCCCAGCATTAGAGTCTTTTCCAATGAGTCAACTCTTTGCATGAGGTGGCCAAAGTACTGGAGTTTCAGCTTTAGCATCATTCTTTCCAAAGAAATCCCAGGGCTGATCTCCTTCAGAATGGACTGGTTGGATCTCCTTGCAGTCCAAGGGACTCTCAAGGGTCTTCTCCAACACCACAGTTCAAAAGCATCAATTCTTTGGCTCTCAGCTTTCTTCACAGTCCAACTCTCACATCCATACATGACCACAGGAAAAACCATAGCCTTGACTAGACGGACCTTTGTTGGCAAAATAACGTCTCTGCTTTTCAATATACTATCTAGGTTGGTCATAACTTTCCTTCCAAGGAGTAAGCGTCTTTTAATTTCATGGCTGCAGTCACCATCTGCAGTGATTTTGGAGCCCAAAAAATAAAGTCTGACACTGTTTCCACTGTTTCCCTATTTCCCATGAAGTGATGGGACTGGATGCCATGATCTTCATTACAGATGTATAATTCCATCTGTAGGATAATTCGTAAATTTAGAACTGCTCTTTGAAAGGATGCATACTTTTGTAATTATGATAGATATTTCCAAATTGCCTTTCACAGAGATTGTATTAGCTTGCTGCTGCTGCTGCTGCTAAATCACTTCAGTCGTGTCCGACTCTGTGTGACCCCATAGATGGCAGCCCACCAGGCTCCCCCGTCCCTGGGATTCTCCAGGCAAGAACACTGGAGTGGGTTGTCATTTCCTTCTCCAATGCATGTAAGTGAAAAGTGAAAGTGAAGGCACTCAGTCATGTCCAACCCTCAGGGACCCCATGGACTGCAGCCTTCCAGGCTCCTCCATCCATGGGATTTTCCAGGCAAGAGTACTGGAGTAGGGTGCCATTGCCTTCGCCTGTATTAGCTTACCTTCCCACTATTAATATATGAGTACTCCTATTTCCCCATGGTGAGCCAAGTGATATGGATACAAATTTTGAATTTTTGTTAATTTTATAGGTGAAAATGGCATCTCAGTTCATTTCTCTTATTAGAGAATTTATGTAGCTTTTCAAATAGCTAACAACCATTTGTATACATCTCTTGGTATTCCATCTATTTAAAATTAGGGTTTTAAAAATAGTTTTATGAGAAATTTATATATACTGGAATTTACCTTTTTTTGATTGAGTTGCAAGTACCACCTCACAGCTTGTATGATAATTTTTATACTACAGATGTTTTATGATACTTCTGTGGTTAAATTTCACTGTTCTCTTTTATGGTTTTTGAGTTTTATATCATAATTTAAAATGTCTTTTATACTCTCCTGTTCTAAAATACTTTTCACATGGTTTCCTCTGGTACTTTTATGACTTTATTAAAAAATGTATTTTTATTCATTTTTAGGAAAGATTAAGTTGTTTTTTCCACAGAGGGCCACTGATTTGTACCAACAACAGACATTTACTAACCTATTTTTTTTGCCCACCATTTTTAGATGCTACTTTCATCACATGTTAAGTTACTGTAGGTTTCTGGTCTATCGCTAGGCTGACTGCCTTTCCTGTTTTGCACAGTCTTACATTGTATCTGTAATTCTGGTGTCCCACTTATGACTATGCGAAAGCCTTTGACTGCGTGGATCACAATAAACTGTGGAAAATTCTGAAAGAGATGGGAATACCAGACCACCTGACCTGCCTCTTGAGAAACCTATATGCAGGTCAGGAAGCAACAATTAGAACTGGACATGGAAAAACAGACTGGTTCCAAATAGGAAAAGGAGAACGTCAAGGCTGTATATTGTCACCCTGCTTATTTAACTTATATGCAGAGAACATCATGAGAAACGCTGGGCTGGAAGAAGCACAATCTGGAATCAAGATTGCCGGGAGAAATATCAATAACCTCAGATATGCAGATGACCACCACCCTTATGGCAGAAAGTGAAGAGGAACTAAAAAGCCTCTTGATGAAAGTCAGAGTGGAGAGTGAAAAAGTTGGCTTAAAGCTCAACATTCCGAAAACGAAGATCATGGCATATGGTCCCATCACTTCATGGGAAATAGATGGGGAAACAGTGGAAACAGTGTCAGACTTTATTTTGGGGGGCTCCAAAATCACTGCAGATGGTGACTGCAGCCATGAAATTAAAAGACGCTTACTCCTTGGAAGGCAAGTTATAACCAACCTAGATAGCATATTCAAAAGCAGAGACATTACTTTGCCAACAAAGGTCCGTCTAGTCAAGGCTATGGTTTTTCCTGTGGTCATGTATGGATATGAGAGTTGGACTGTGAAGAAAGATGAGCTCTGGAGAATTGATGCTTTTGAACTGTGGTGTTGTAGAAGACTCTTGAGAGTCCCTTGGACTGCAAGGAGATCCAACCAGTCCATTCTGAAGGAGATTAGCCTGGGATTTCTTTGGAAGGAATGATGCTAAAGCTGAAACTCCAGTACTTTGGCCATGTCATGCGAAGAGCTGACTCATTGGAAAAGACTCTGATGCTGGGGAGGGATTGGGGGCAGGAGGAGAAGGGTCAACAGAGGATGAAATGGCTGGATGGCATCACTGACTTGATGGACGTGAGTCTGAGTGAACTCCGGGAGTTGGTGATGGACAGGGAGGCCTGGTGTGTTGTGATTCATGGGGTCGCAAAGAGTCAGACACGACTAAGTGACTGGACTAAACTTAACTAAACTGATTTATGACTATTAGAGTTTTCCAGTCCAGTATTCTTGCCTGGAGAAATGCAGTATCAGAATTACTGGAAGGTCTCTCCAAAAATATACAAGTGAAGCTCCTACCAACCCTACTGACTCAGAAGCTAGCAATAAAGGTGTGTTTTTATTCTAAAGCATAACTCTAATGAACTTCCTACATTAAGTAACACTGCACTAGGGAACTGTACAGAGCAAGGGGGCAGAAGGAGTAATTCTCAAGGTTGGAAAGGATGAAACAATATAGTCTGAACTGGTTTCTTGTGGCTTTCTCTTTTAACTCAAAAGATAAAATAAGTACAAGAATGTACAGAGAACTCTAGATTCTTGAGAATAATGAGATTCTGTACTGGATAAGAGTTCATATAATTAGAGATAGCAGTAAAGCAATTAATCTTAGGTGAAGAATAAAGTTTCTCTTAAATTTGAAATGGAAAGAGCAAGTAGAAGTTACATGTAGGCGGTTTGATATATAATAAAGCAAGAGAAAGCAAATATAAAAAGCTTAGAGTTCCTTTTTCCCTTAAAGCAGAACTTGTAGAAACATAAATTAGTTAAATAAATGCTAAATAAGAACTGAGCTCACAGGGTACTCTCCATGTCTCCAATGGCTAATGGATTTGGGAATTTTAAAATAAAATGGATCTGGGTCATAATAGCAAGCCCATCATTTACTAATTGTAAAACACGCCAAGCTTCAGCTTCCTCAGCTTTAAAATAAGGATAATACTGAAAGGAACCAAGACTCCCTTAAGAAATCACAGACTACATGTATTATAAGGATGAGCTTGGAACATTTTATTATATCAGAAAGGGATCAAAGATTGCTAGGTTTTAATAAAAAGCCAAATTAGGCTCCCAACTGACAAGAATGGAAGATGATGGCAGGAATAAACATTAACTAAACACACCTGTCTAACTATATGAATTCATAATGATATTTTTTTAAAAAATCATTGGTCACCATTGGAGAATGCTGAGTGACAACACAATATTTTGAAAAATGGCAAATAAAAGAAATAAATATATCAAGCATTTATCTTGACTTTTCTGTATGAACTATAACACAGCATATTCAAGCAAGTATGTGTATTTCAACTAATAAACAGGTAGAAAATTAGAAACTACCAAATTTTGCAGCCCCTAGTAAATAACTAGATCTAGATTATGATCATCAATGGCCACCAATATCACAAAAGAGAGAGAGTAGATACTATGCATCCCCTGATGGAAATATACAATATCATTTAAGAAGAGTTTTGCTGAAAAGACTGAACATTAATATGATCAAGCTTATAGATCTACTTTGTAAAATGCACAAGAGACAAAGGAACATTAAAGGACACCATCAGGATATAGTTGGAAAAGCCAGACTGTGGGAAATTTAAGAGAAAAATAATCCTTTTTTTCCAATAAATATATATAAAGAAATGAACAGAAAGCTTAGATATTAAATGAAAGTTAAGAGCTATATCAATCAATTACAATGTATGAATCTTATTTTGATTCTTATTGAAACAATTTTTAAAAAGTGAGGCTGCTGAGAAAATCTGAACACCAAATGGCAAGTGAAGTGAAGTATTAGTCACTTGGTCGTGTCACACTCTGCGACTCCATGGACTGTAGCCCTCCAGGCTCTCCTGTCCATGGAACTATCCAGACAAAAATACTAGAGTGGGTTGTCATTTCCTTCTCCAGGGGATCTTCCCAAACCAGGGATCAAACCTGGGTCTTCCACATTGTGGGCAGATTATTTACTACCTGAGCCACCAGAGAAGCCCTAAATGGCAACTGAAAGTGAAAGTGAAAGTCACTCAGTCGGGTCCAACTCTTTGCGACCCCAAGGACTATATAGTCCATGGAATTCTCCAGGCCAGAATACTGGAGTGGGTAGCCTTTCCCTTCTCCAGGGGATCTTACCAACCCAGGGATTGAACCCAGGTCTCCCACATTGCAGGCAGATTCTTTACCAGCTGGGCCACAAGGGAAGCCCAAGAATACTGGAGCGGGTAGCCTATCCCATCTCCAGCGGTCCTTTCTTACCCAGGAATCAAACTGGGGTCTCCTGCATCGCAGGTGGATTCTTCACTAACTGACCTATGAGGGAAATGGAAACTGGTGGATATTAAATCATTTTCATTTTGTGGGTATAATATTCAGTTCAGTTCAGTTCAGTCCCTCAGTCGTGTCCGACTCTTTGCGACCCCATGAATCGCAGCATGCCAGGCCTCCCTGTCCATCACCAACTCCCGGAGTTCACTGAGACTCACGTCCATCGAGTCAGTGATGCCATCCAGCCATCTCATCCTCTGTTGTCCCCTTTTCCTCCTGCCCGCAATCCCTCCCAGCATTAGAGTCTTTTCCAATGAGTCAACTTTTGCATGAGGTGGCCAAAGTACTGGAGTTTCAGCTTTAGCATCATTCCTTCCAAAGAAATCCCAGGGCTGATCTCCTTGCAGTCCAAGGGACTCTCAAGAGTCTTCTCCAACACCACAGTTCAAAAGCAGCAATTCTTCAGCACTCAGCTTTCTTCACAGTCCAACTCTCACATCCATACATGACCACTGGAAAAACCACAGCCTTGAGTAGACGGACCTTTGTTGGCAAAGTCATGTCTCTGCTTTTCAATATGCTATCTAGGTTGGTCATAACTTTTCTTCCAAGGAGTAAACGTCTTTTAATTTCATGGCTGCAGCCACCATCTGCAGTGATTTATTAGGGTTACAATTATTTTTAGGTATTCATATTCAAACTTACATATTAGAATATATAATATTTAGGTTTTGCATCAAAATAACTCAAGAGAGAGAATAAACATGATTGACCATGAGCTGAAAATTATGTTACTTTCTCTATACTTTTGTACAGGCTTTAAATTGCTCATATTAAGTTTTTTTTTTTTTAATTTAAAAACAAAATGCATGCCCCTCTTCCTCCCTGGAAAGCCTTGCTTTTCCTGACCAGGCTTCCTGCCAGTAGGCAGCCACCTCTCACCAGAGTTCCATATAGCCTCTGGCACCACAGAGGAGTCAAGACAGTGAGTCCAAAACAGACCCCAGTTTCCTCCAGACACTCATCTGCAAGGTTTCAATCATGGGCCAGATTTTCTAAAAAAAATAATAATTGTCAAAAAAATGATGCTAAAGAAACATAAAAACCCAAACCAACATTTGAAAACAGAGGGTGGATAGATAATTCTTTACAAAGGCAATCATTTTTGATAAGATATATCTGACAGATGCTGATGCGGCTGAATCCAACACCAAGTTTTGTGGTCAAAACTCCACGTATAAAGCTCCTTTTATGTATTGACAACAAAAAATTACCTGGAAGATTGGACTGAAGGACTGAAAAATGTTCAGAACAGGGAACGTTTGAGTCTGCTCAGTATCATGACTATCATTTCTCAGGAATGTATAATTGGCATTCCCATTCACATGCTAGGCCAACATATTGTAATTTGCGTTAGAGGTTTAATCCAGGGTCATATCACACAGATCAGGAGTTGGCAAAGTTTTTCAGTAAAGGGCCAAATAGTAATTATTTTAGGCTTTGTAGACCATACGCTATCTCTACTGCACACTATTTTATTTTACAACCCTATAAATTTTTTATTTCGGTGCCTGTACAAGAAGAAGCACAAGTCTATAGGCCATGATTTGGTTCATGGACCACAGTTTGCCAAACTCTAAGGACTGTCTTGTAAAGTGTGCAAGTTTAAAGTCCACAAACGTGCTATGGAAGCAACCAACTACAAGTGGACCACACAGTCATTGACTGGGAAGGACTGCATCAAGAATGAAGATGAGACAGCTATGCTTCACCACAGCTGGAAGGCAATTTCTCTGTGAGTGCCAAGTGTACAGTGAGCTGCACTGCAACATCATGCAAGCAATGATTACTGACCAAGTGTCCCTGACCTGTATAAAGTGTTTGCCCCACATCTTTCTTGCACCTTTCACCTCATCACAGGTCTGTCAACTCAAAGAAAGAGAAAATAAAGGTATAACATTTCTTAGCAGATTCAAATAACTGATGAATCCTGTTTGGGTCTTTGCCCTAATTAGTGGAAGACCCCACTTTAAACAGTTCAGGCATGGCTGTACTTATGGAGAAAGTTCTCCAATCTGCCAAAGTTAAAGATGATTCTATCAAAACTTGAACACATAACTGATCTTTCTTTGGAAAAAATTTTTATGGCACAGAAGAAAAAGAACCAGTAGATAAATGTTTTGGAGGTCACGGAGGTTGTCAAAGAGAAGAAGAAAGACAAGATAGGAGGCTTGACAGCAGCATAGAGGTAAAGAAGTTAGGCTATTGTGTACAAATGGGAGACAAATTCACATTTAACAACTAATAAATAGTCTATAAAGTGCCTTCTCTTCAAAAAAAAATCCTGAGATGAAAGAGGAGGATCTAATAGATCAAGATCCTCTATTCCCAGCAGCTCTTCTTTTTCACAGGCATGTAATTTATGGTTTGATATATACATATATTTGGGGGGGGGGGAGAATTTCCCTATTGCCCCTATTTCTTTATCTCTTAATGAGAAAGATATTTAAATATACTTGATATATTTGGCAAAGATACTTGTCAAATATACTTGTGAAAGATAGGGTTCACTGGCCTTAGTTTTTTGTACTAAAATTAAAATGGCATGTTTCTTTATTTTCAAAATATTATGTATTCATGAATTCTCACACCTCCTCCCTCCTAGCACCAAGAAATTACTAACCATTGTTAACATTTTGATAAACATCTTTTAAGATTTCTAAACATATAAATATGTATAATAGTTTTAAATCTGTTTTTCTGTTTTGTAATGGCTTTTTAAAACTCAATACTATGCTCCTGACATCTAGAATTCCACTTTAATAAATACATATCCATATGAAAGTGAAATTTGCTCAGTAGTGTCCACTCTTTGTTACCCCATGGACTATAGCCTGCCAGGCTCCTCCATCCATGGAATTTTCCAGGCAAGAATACTGGAGTGGGTTGCCATGCCCTCCTCCAGGGGATCTTCCCAAACCAGGGATTGAACCCAGGTCTCCCACATTGCAGGTAGATTCTTTACCCTCTGAGCCACTAGTGAAGCTCTATATACATAGTGAAAAAATAAGAAAAGTCAACAATTTATACCCAATATAGGAGAAATAATAGAGATATTAATATTTGGTAATTAGAAAGAATTAGACAAGATCATATATTTAAAATACCTAACACTGAACTGATGGGCCAATTCTGGAGAAGAATCTTTATACATTGATACATCCATAAATAGGCATCACCTATTAAGAGATAGCTAGGAAATTCAGTGACCGAGTCCATTCTTTCCATTCTAACCTCACTGAGAGAGAGTAACACAGTCTTATTCTCAAAAAGAGTACTCCAAGTATACTTAAATTTTTAAGGTTTAAGCAATACCCAAGAACTGATGAAACATCAGAAACTAGTAGTTCTCAAAGGCTAGTTGGTAAGTTTCTCTGACAGTCTCTTAAGCTAGATAAAAGATGGGAGGCCCACTTACACCAAACATTCTCCATTTCTTATAACAAAATTATAACAAAGAACTGGGGAAAAAATAATTAAAGTGGTATAAGGATTCAGGTAAAATTAGTAAAATTTTAAAACCTTGTTCTCTTTCAGCTGCAAAATATCATCAGAATAGCTTCCAGAAATGTCATTGATTTTGGCAAATGAGAACATGCTAATTGAGATCAGCTCTTAACACTTTATGAGAACCCATCTGCTGATAGATAATTACACTTTGAATCCCTTGCTTAACATGTAGGTATACAGCATCCCATACCCTTTAATATTCTGGTTCCTATAGATACATCTAGCAGGGATTGACTCTACAAAAGCCATTAACTATACCCCACATAACAATTTTAAGAATCAATCCCCAAGATATTTACAAAAGCAAATAAGTCTTTACCAGCTAAGCCACCAGGGAAGCCGAAGCAAATAATTCCAAATCTAAATTAGAGTAAAATTAACACGGGGTTTTTTACTTTAGGCTTTTAGTAGGTACCTGTGTCATAATGTGCTTCCTCATCCCATTTCCTTCTATAAAGATGGAAAGTTTAGACAACCAATAATTTTCCTTTTTCCCATCACATAATTTGTGAATTGTCTTGAAAAATAATCATGAAGGCATAGATTGATTTCCTTTAGCAGCATTTTTGTGAATTTCATTTACCTGAACGCTAAAGATATATAAATCTTATGTTTGTATCTTCTTTTAAAAAGTAAGCAAGGATAGCTATACAACTGATTTTTCAGATGCTTTCATCTTAAAATTCACTTGTTGAATGATATGCACAAAGTGCTGAAGACTTTAATCATTCTTGAATTCTGTCACAGTTCCATTTTTAAGCTTTAATCATGATTGTGCACATTCTTACCTGTGAATTACAATTTCTCTAAATTATTTAGATAGCTAATTTCAGATCAAATATATTATCCACTTCTTTAGTTTATCCTGTAACCTCTAACTTTTAGCTAAGTCTTTTCTCTGATCTCTTCAAGATATATTTCTTATAAAAAAATTAAAATTTTATGATAAAGGGAGAAAATATGTTACAGAATATGATATTTTAGGGGAAAATAGCTTAGGTTATGTGCCTATTTTTATTTTTCACCATTCCTCATGATCACGTTCTCATACGTGAAAGTCACTCAGTCGTGTCCAACTCTTTGCGACCCCATGGACTATACAGTCCATGGAATTCTCCAAGCCAGAATACTGAAGTGGGTAGCCATTCCCTTACTCCAGGGGATCTTCCCAACCCAGGGGTCAAACCCAGGTCTCCTACATTGGAGGCAGATTCTTTACCATCTGAGCCACCAGGGAAGTCCAAGAACACTGGACTGGGTAACCTATCCCTTCTCCAGCAGATCTTTCTGACCCAGGAATCAAACCAGGGTCTCCTGCATTGCAGGTGGATTCTTTACCAACTGAGTTATTAGGGTAGCCCTCTCATAAGTTTATGTAAAACAGAAGATATTTCTCAAGAAATCAAATCAAAATGCATAATGTCATTCAACAAGATACAAAAACAAGTGTTAATCACATATTTAATTTTGAACTCTACATTTTATACAATTTACTCCAAAGAACTAAATACAAATGAGGAAACTTGTTCTTCACAAGGAACATCCCTAAGAAACTATGTATATGATGAAAAATAACCTTTGCATTACTGTCAATTTTAACTATAACTGTGAGAAAAATTAATCAGCGTAAGGGTTTATTTTGTTCAGTTCAGTTTGTTCACTCAGTCGTGTCTGACTCTTTGCGACCCCATGAATTGCAGCATGCCAGGCCTCCCTGTCTATCACCAACTCCCGGAGTTCACCCAGACTCATGTCCATTGAGTTGCTAATGCCACCCAGCCATCTCATCCTCTGTCGTCCCCTTCTCCTCCTGCCCCCAATCCCTCCCAGCATCAGGGTCTTTTCCAATGAGTCAACTCTTCACATGAGGTGGCCAAAGTACTGGAGTTTCAGCTTAGCATCAGTCCTTGCAATTAATACCCAGGACTGATCTCCTTTAGAACGGACTGGTTGGACCTCCTTGCAGTTCAAGGGACTCTCAAGAGTCTTTTCCAACACCACAGTTCAAAAGCATCAATTCTTCAGCACTCAGCTTTCTTCACAGTCCAACTCTCACATCCATACATGACCACATGAAAAACCATAGCCTTGACTAGACGGACCTTTGTTGGCAAAGTAATGTCACTGCTTTTGAATATGCTATCTAGGTGGGTCATAACCTTTCTTCCAAGCAGTAAGCGTCTTTTAATTTCATGGCTGCAGTCACCATCTGCAGTGATTTTGGAGCCCCCAAAATAAAGTCTGACACTGTTTCCACTGTTTCCCCATCTATTTCCCATGAAGTGATGGGACCAGATGCCATGATCTTAGTTTTCTGAATGTTGAGCTTTAAGCCAACTTTTTCACTCTCCTCTTTCACTTATTTTGTTGAAGATTAGTAAATGTGATTTCCCTAGATACTTAGAGCTCAAAATTCTTTGGTAAACTACCTTTATTTTATCCACTAAAAGACAGTTTTAACTCAATAGTTTTACTAAAAATTTTCACTAACCTTAATAAATTTTACATTTACCATAGAATGTAATTCTTATTACTGATCCATTTTGAAGTCTATCCAAAAGCTGTTAATTATCGAAAATATTACCAAATCATTAATTCCAAAAATAATGAAGAGAATGACACTTTGATTCATACTATTCAGTAATTTTATTGCGATTTTCCTTTTGTGGAGTTATTTTCACAATGTTTTAATGAGTTATAGATTTAGTCATAAAATAAGGAGTTAACAACTGTAGTAACTAGCACATAGTAAGTGTTTAATAAATATTTTCTCTAATATTATGCACAAAATGTAAGGAATAAAAAGTCTTGAGCCAAGGGCTAGGACAATGCTAATAGAGTGCTGTTCCTGGGACCTATGTTGGTGAGAGGAAACTGGGACTAAACTGGATCATAAACAGTTTGGGAGAAGACTGGATCATGGAAACCTGAAACAGCCAATGGGAGAATCTGGGAGCCAATATAGCATGAATATATATAGTCAATATAGCATTGAAAACAATGCCAAACAAGGGGCACAAATAAGACCACTTATTTAGTAGTCTTACTAAAGACAACTTTGAGGCACAGTGCAAAGTGAAAATGTGGTATTGCCTGTTCAAATAGTATTGAGTTTCAAGATAACAGCAGTTGAGCATTAAATCAAGCATGTGGTCCTTCTGAATGTGATTCTGTGGAACTGCACTGGCTGGACACTCAAGAAACTTACCTTGAGTGCAAATACTTATGATAAATCTATAAACAGGAGAAAGAATAGGAAGGTCAAATATGAGAAAGCTCAGAGTTCATCACATCAAACAGGTCAGGTTAAGTAGCTCAGGACTAAATCTGTGAAGGACAAGAGAGAGTGCTAAGGACAAGAAAGGGCTTAAGGCCTGCTTTTATACAATACTAATTATGCAGCAAAGAATCATCTGCTGCGGCTTTACTTTATCCAGGATAACCAAAGCATGTTTGCTCTAGGGTATAAATGTACAGGAGTGTCCTTACTAACCGTACTCCTCTCACCAGATTATCCAGTTTGGTATGTTCAAAGAAGCCATAAAAGAACAGCACAATACTAAAGAGTAAGTATAAAAAAAAAAGTGGTAGAAAATAAAATTAAAGAGATAGGCTGGGTCTATATTATTAAAGACCTTACCGACTATGACTAAATGTATAAATTTTATTCTTAAAATGGTGGAAATCACTGGAAGCTTTTGAGCAAGACAAGTATATGATCTGATTATGATCTAATTTCATTTTGGAAAGACATCTCTGAATGATATATGCAGAAGAGATCATATAGAAATATCAATTAAAACTCCTAAGTTCCTTGGAAAAAGAAATTGGTACTATTTAGTGACTGGTTTGTTGGACTGAATGGGAAAGACAGGTAGGAGAAATCAAAACTTTTGATTTGGACATAGGTGATTTGAGAAGCCTATTAGATATCTGAGCAGATGCTGAATATGCAGTTTAAAAATATATATATAAACCCTGAAATCTGGTTGGGGAACTGAGGTTGCATACAAGCCTCAGAATCCATATTTTTGTGACTATTCTCATGAAGAAGGGATGGGATAACACTTACTCAAGAAATGTCTCTGTGTGTGTGTCAGTGAGCAGAGGTAGGCATGAGTATAAGGTGGCCTTTCTTTACCTATATCTTCTTTTTATATATCTTCTGCTGTCTTTTTATAATTACCATTAAAAATAAAGAAACTTCATAAGGTAACTTCTGCAATAACAGTGTTTTTAAAAGCCCAACCCAAGAAGATAAAGTAAAATCTTGATTATAACTTCAGACTTCCTAGATCCCCTGGTTCACTAAAAGTATATTTTTTGAAATGAAAGAGACATATTTGATATAAAAGGATATTTTAAAAAATCACTGTACCATGTTTGGTTTACTAAACCCTGTCATGTATTTTTCCCTGATGTAAATCTACCTGCGATCTACAGAATTTAAGAATCCGCCTGCAATGCAGGAAACCTGGGTTCGATCCCTGGGTTGGGAAGATCCCCTGGAGAAGGGAAAGGCTACCCACTCCAGTATCCTGGCCTGGAGAATTCCATGGACTATATAGGGCCGCAAAGAGTCAGACATGACTGAGCGACTTTCACTTTCATTTTTACAGAATTAAAAGTATGGTAGGCCCTACAAAACTAATTTTTCGAAAGATTATTCCAGTTAATTAAGGTAGAAAGTGAACAGTAATGCCCCTTGAATAATGCAATACTGGTGGTCATAAAGTGTGTCAATTGTCCTTGTCTATGTGAACGTGTTAGCCAAAGTGCAAGGAGAAGACCATAGGCAAAGGATTAATAAAAACCCTTTCCCTCTAGCTCCAATAACCCTGAAAAGGTACCCTGCCTCCAATAACCTGAAAAGAGTCAGTCCACTGGATTGCTAGGCAACAATTCTTACATGCCGCCTGATTAGTAAGATGTAATTGCACTTGGAGAACTATAAATACATAATGGGGGCACCACGGCTTTATCATTTGCACCAGACATGTCCCTTGTAGGGATCCTGGAAGTTATTCCTGAGGTAGTTAAAAGAGACAATGCTTCCTGTGGGACATGAGACTTTTAAACCAGGGAGAGAATATCACACCCTCCTCATATGTATCGAATCTCCTTACACTTGAGCTCTTATTCTGTGATTGCTAAAAGGACTTCTGTAGAAGAATTCCTGACACTTTCAGCAGGCAAGCTGTAGTTCCTGTCCAATATCCTTCTAAACAGATAGTTTAGTGTAGTCTGTGATAGTTTTATGAGTGCAAATGTTTAGGTGAAACTTTCTAGGCAGCACAGTAGCAAAGAATCTGCCTGCAATACAGGAAACACAAGAGACGTGGGTTCAATCCCTAGATTGGGAAGATCCCCTGGAAAAGGAAATGGCAAGTCACTCCAGCATTCTTGCCTGAAAAATTCCATGGACTAAGGAGCCTGGTGGGCTACAGTCCATGGGGTCACAAAGAGTCAGACACAACGAGTGACTGAACACACACACAAGTGAAAAGTATTCAAAGTCCAGGATATTACCCTGGCTGGCTCATCAGTCTTCAAGCTGTATAAAGGATAGTTAAGATTTCTGCACAAATGGACTAAAAGAAAATGCTCCAAAACTACGATACGACATAAGCCCCTGATCTAATACAAAATGATGGAGAGGCTGTGGAAGGAAATAACAGTGTAGTTGAGGCTTAGGTGGGCTTCCGTGGTGGCTCAGACAGTAAAGAATCTGCCTGCAATGCAGGAGATCCAGGTCCAATCCCTGGGTCAGGAGGATCCCCTGGAGAAGGGAATGGCAAACACTTCAGTATTCTTAACTGGAGAATTCCATGGATAGAGGAGCCTGGTGGGCTAAAGGTCATGGATTTTCAAAGAGTTGAACACAACTGAGCAACTAACACTTTCACTTTTTTCCCCCAAAGGCTACGGTAGTAATGGCTAAAAGTTGGTTGAGACAGAGAAGTCAATAAATAATCTTTATTAGGCCTTAAAGAATAAGAATCAAATCATAATCCTGTTGGGGAAGTCCAAGAAAATCCTAAGGTTATAACTTCTATTTCTGCTTTATTCCTCACACATCCCATGTCTTTCTGTATATTTCAAGGCATGTCCTAGATAAGAGTTACCAGATGTCTCAGTTTGTCACAATGAATATTTGAAAGGGATCAGACGGTCCACTATGGCAGTGGTATGGTACAGGTGAACAGACACCAGCTCTCATGTTACCTGCTGAGGATGACAAGTGGCTAAACAGGTAATGCCACCACCACCAGTCTCACCTTACTTGCACCCCTTTGCTTGCTAAAGAAATATGTGAACTGTGGGGCCACAAAGTCCTCCATAAAGAAGAAAACCCAAATGGAAATGCCTTTGTAGAAAATACAGTAAAAATCTTTCATCAACTAGATGTGGGTAACTGATGTGCATATGAAATTCAAATTATGGAAAAAAGTCATTTCATATAAAACAGGATTGGTTGTTTTGTCAAAACTGCTCCAAAGTATTTTTCTCACAGTTGCCTCCAGACTTTAAGCAGTGCTTTTTCACAACACATAACCTGAATCTCATATGAAATACTCCATTTAGTAGGGAACAGTACATGCGAAAATTATATATTTAAGAAGTTATCACTCAATAATATTCCTATGAGGAACTCTTTCCCAATAAAAACTCTTTCCCAATTAAATGTATTTGTTTCTTTTCTGAATGAATTTTTAAAAAACTAAAGAGCAGAGATAACAGTATCGTTTTCCGTATTGAGTACCCTGAATTAAAGAACAACTGTTCCTTCCATTAAATACTGAGCTACTACTGCTAAGCCACTTCAGTCGTGTCCAACTCTGTGCAACCCCATAGACGGCAGCCCATCAGGCTCCCCCATCCCTGGGATTCTCTAGGCAAGAACACTGGAGTGGGTTGCCATTTCCTTCACCATTATAAAAGTATACACAACCGTTTAATTTTGAACATCTAAGCAAACAATTCATGGCAGGGGGGAGGAACTATACCTACCTACTAGTGTTAATAAAGTTACCAAGGACTTCATAAACAATAATACTTTTCAAGTAGACTTTTTTAAGGAAAAATAAAATCATCATTGAGTAGTGGGATTCAGAGAAAACATATCATTAGAATCTAACAGGAATTTCCACAAGTTTCAGGGTAGACAGAGCAAACCTGAAAGAGAAGGATGACTTCAATACTCTCCTATGATGCTCTCTTGTTAAAAATCATGAACTAAAATTGTGGATAATAATCCTTCCACTGGGTCTATGCTGTAGCATGAGATACCCAGAGTACTATTCCACCCCATCTCTCACCATTCATCTACACATATCTTTCCTTGTCCACTGAGAGATGTATCTCAAAAAAAAAAAAGTAAGAGAGATAGGAAATGTTATATCCTAACATGTAATCGTCCCTTCAAGTAAAAATGTTTTTAAAACCCTATTAAACATAGCTGCTACAGATTGCCATTTTACATTGTCAATACAATACAATACAATACCAAATACATTGTCAATAAAATTCCCTTAAATTTTCTGCATTCATGGGTAGAATAAAAAGATGTCATTTTGTACATAAAGTTGATAATAAGAGAAATAATGATGTGAAATTTTTTGAAAACCTGTGAGCAGTTATGAATAGGACTAAAGCCAACAAATGGATATATCTGTCTGAAGAAAAGGCTGATTCTTTCTCTTTACCTACAGTATTTACCTAATTGAATACTTCCACCAACTTAACAGGTTATAAGCCAAACACTAAAGGAAGATGTGCTTCAATATGGAAAAACAATCCTGCTATTCTTGCAGAGAGGTAGTTCTACTTCTACTACATATATAATTGCAAATCTCTGTTGCAGGTGGCACTTCCTACTGCTGATTCAGGCACAGAGAGAAAGCTGCCTTTGCTTCAAGATCATCTTGAATGTTTTTGCCTTGAATTATATTTTATAGGAAATGAATATAGTCACTCATTTTATTTTCTATTTCTGCTTTCCTGATATATCCTTGTCCATTCTTTCTTTTATAGCCATTACATACCTTTGTGTGTGTGTGCCTCTAAAAAGCACTATTTTAATTTATTTATTATAACCCAAAGCCTTTTCCTTTCATATGAATTTAAACGATTTACACTTAATGCCATGATAAAATAAATTAATTCTGATTTCCATGTCTCATTTGCAATCAATTCAAATTTGTACCACATCAAATAATGGTCCTTATCTTACCTTGAACGTAGCTAAAGTTTCCAACCAATGATGGGTTTCAAATTTTCATTCCCCACAGAAATTTTAAAAATTAAATTCTGTATACATTGGAATCATTCTCTCAAGAACAAAGATTGGTAATCCATCCAGCATGGAGAAATGCAGCTACTATCAAAATCTGCTTGCAGCTAAGTTGTAGGCCAGACACACAATCATAAAGAGCCACAAGGTGACTATGGCTTCCATGGGTGCGTGTGCACGCTAAGCCACTTCAGTCATGTCCCACTCTTTGCGGCCCTATGGACTGAAGCCTGTCAGGCCCCTCTGTCCTGGGAGGGGACAGAGGGATTCTTGTCTGGGATACCCTAGGCAAGAATACTGGAGCGGGTTGCCATAGTCTCCTCCACAAGATCTTCCTGACCCAGGGATGGAACCCACATCTCTTATGTCGCCTGCATTGGCAGGCAGGTTCTTTACCACTAGCGCCACCTGGCTTCTGTAGAACCATCTAAAATCAACTGCTTCACTCCTCAAGTGTAAAAAAATACTCTATCATTTATTATTGTATTCTTTCTTGTAAACTCCACTAAGATGAAAAATTTGACTCTATTTTTTGATGTTTGACTGCTGACATCTTTTAAAGCCTCACCATTTCTTCTTTCCCTTCTGCCTACATCTGAGCAAGCTGATAAGAAAAGCTGGACGATCCCTTCTTCAGTCTTAGCATGAGTTTCAAACCGTACCAGCATGTGGGACCCCTCAGCCTAGCCACTGCTAACCACAGCAAAACCCCAAGATAATTGATTCAAAATTCAGTAGGAAAAGATGGTTGAACAGAAAATTATAAAAGTTGAATTATAAAAGTTAATTAATAACTCAAAAATGATTCAGGATAGGAAAATGCGTCACCTAGTTCCTTAAAATGTCAAGATTAAATTACACACATTTATTTTATGAAATAAATAATTCTGGCATCATAATCTGACATATTTGCTATTATTACTATGCTGCTGCTGCCGCTGCTGCTACATCGCTTCAGTCGTGTCCGACTCTGTGCAACCCCCTAGATGGCAGCCCACCAGGCTCCTCCGTCCATGGGATTCTCCAGGCAAGAACACTGGAGCTGGGTGCCACCTCCCTCTCCAATGCATGAAAGTGAAAAGTGAAAGCGAAGTCGCTCAGTCGTGCCCAACCCCCAGAGACCCCATGGACTGCAGCCTACCAGGCTCCTCCATCCACGGGACTTTCCAGGCAAAAGTACTGGAGTAGGGTGCCATTGCTATAGACAATCTCAAAGGTATAAAAATCCAAATTAAACATAGGCATCAAGTGCATAACATCATTCCTTCCTAAAACTTAGATGTTCTGTGCTAAAATAATAATGATAATGCATTATACATCACCCTCCCTGAAGTAGGAAATGGTAACCCACTCCAGTATTCTTGCCTGGAAAATTCCATGGACAAAGGAGCCTGGTGTGCTGCAGTCCATGGGGTCACGAAGAGTCAGATACAACCTACATCAACCTAAAACCTCTAACAATTTTTTATGTAATAACTAAAACCCTATAAAAAATCTATATATTCACCAAACTATTGTAAGATATAAAATGTTAAAACATAGCTTCCTGATAAACAATTCACATAGCTATTAACAAACAGTTGCTTTGAATGTTTTAATATTATCTTATTCCAGCAACAGTGAAATCTTTGCTGACAATTTCTATATATTCATAAAACATCTACAGTTGAATTTCATATTCTACCAAAGTTGCATTTAGAATATACCTAGGAACTTTCTCTGCATATCATTTTGTTAAAATGTTTGTGTTGGGTATAGAGGATGCACATTCTATGACATTACTGTACTCATAAATAAGGGGCAGTCTCTACTGGGAAAGCATTAACCAAGGAGATGTTCTGTGAGTCAGCTGCATATTTGCAAAATTAATTCAACAGCATTTTATGAGAATCACCTACCATCACTCAAAAATTAAAGATAGCTTTATTAACATAGGGCTTCCCTGGTGGCTCAGAGGTTAAAGCGTCTGCCTGCAATGCGGGAGACTCTGGTTCAATCCCTGGGTCAGGAAGATCCCCTGGAGAAGGAAATGGCAACCCACTCCAGTATTCTTGCCTGGAGAATCCCATGGATGGAGGAGCCTGGTAGGCTACAGTCCATGGGATTGCAAAGAGTCGGACACGACTGAGCTACTTCACTTTTATTAACATAAGAAAAGCTCTCCGTATGTTTAGTGAGATCCTTCACATGGTGACTTCATTAGATAGCCAAAGTGAAAGTGAAGTCGCTCAGTCGTGTCCGACTCTTTGTGACTCCATGGACTGTAGCCTGCCAGGATCCTCCATCCATGGGATTTTTCAAGCAAGAATACTGGAGTGGGTTGCCATTTCCTTCTCCAGGAAATCTTCCTGACCCAGGGATTGAACCCAGATCTCCCGCATTGTAGGCAGACACTAGGGTGCCATTGCCTTCTCCAATTAACATCAAAAATAAGCACTAAATACACTAAAGTCATTCCCACTAAAAGCAGGATAGGATGCCAAATATCAGACACCACCATTATCATTTAACACTGTCGTACAATTCCTGTCCAAGGCAGCAAAATAGCAAACCAAAAATAATGCTAACAAAGCCAGGAGCCAAATTACCATTTCAATGGCAAGATCATACATCTTGTATGAAGAGCTAAGAATTATTTAAGAGAATTATTTATAAATCTCTTAGAATTTAGAAAAAGAGTTTTGCAAGGAATCCATTTACTGGATAACTATTTTAAATAAAATATTTTTCTATGTCACTTACAGCTAGTTAGAAGTGTTTTTCTCACTTTAAAATGTTTCATATGTGCCAAAAAGGTACAACTCTTGTAAACATCATTGTTATAATGATGTTACAATTGTTACAACAATTCTCCAATCATATTACAAAAAGCTATCACATCCATTCTCTAAAATAGCACTCATTTCAAAGATAGAAGTTCTAATAAAATAAAAAAAGATTTCTTTTGCAATATCCCTATCCTATATTAGCTGTTTGAGCAATCTAAATAGCCCAGAAACTGACCCTAATGAATACAGGAATTTAATACATGACAAATAAACATCACAAACCAATAAATTGTTCAAAATGGACTTTTGTTCAAATTATCCAGAAGCAGAGATAACTCTTTCACTATACTTGAACAAGGGACTGTGAGGCTATTCCGTGCAATAACCTCCATTTGACTATTAGGAAAAATCCCATCTATAAACAAAAGAAGTACAAAACAGGAGGTTCTCATAATCGAGACAGATAAATCAGGCCCCGGTGACATCACTGGAGCCTTTAAACAGCCTTAAACTGGACCCAGGGTAGACCTACTCTAAAATGTACCAATAAATTCCTTTTCTATTTAAGACAAACTGAGCTCTGTTTACTGTCACCTGATACACCTACCAAGAAAAGTAAAAAACCTTTAGAAGTGAAGTCGCTCAGTCGTGTCCGACTCTTTGCGACCCCATGGACTGTAGCCTACCAGGTTCCTCTGTCCATGGGATTTTCCAGGCCATAGTACTGGAGTGGGTTGCCATTTCCTTCTCCAGGGGATCTTCCCAACCCAGGGACCAAACCCAGGTCTCCTGCATTGCAGGCAGACGCGTTACCGTCTGAGCCACCAGGGAAGTCCTTTAAGGAGTCCTTAAATACCTTTAAGGAGTACACAAAGTAAACAAACACATATTTGAATATTCCAACAAAGCAGACACATCAGAGACTCACTTGCCACCAAGCTTTCATTTAAACAACACAGAGCTGCTCTGCCTAAATAACTGCCCCAATATCTAGGCAATTTCTGCTACTTAATATAAGACAACAGAGCTTGAATACAGATGCACTAAGATGACCAGTATTAGTTATGACATTGACTTATACTATTACACTGCATGTTTAAGCTGTGTATTTTTACAACTACAACTGTATCAAAATTAGTAAATTTGCAAATGTATTTATCCACATTTTAGTTTGGATATCCATCTGCAGTTCAGTAAAGTACTGTATTATAGTGTGTTTCATGAGTAGAGGTTGATGTATATTTCATTTAATGTTTTCTACTGGATTATGCTATGACTTAAATACAACTGAAAGATTGATGCCTCAGAGTCTTTAGCCACTTATTTCATTTTATATATATATATGTATACATATATATATATCAAAGCTGAAGGAAGCCTGTTTAATATACCAAAAATATATGGTTTATAATATAATCAAATATATTATCTACTTAATATTTAAATGAATTTAGTGACTAACAATTTTTTAAATTACACATTTAGTGAAAAATGTGATCTAACCTGACTCTCACAAAAGGCAAATTGAGTATGGATATACAGTATGTCTTAATACATAACCTGTCAAAATTTAAAGAGAAAGCCACACTTTAATATTTATTCCATTTGGAAAGTATTTTTGTCACATTCTTTTACCATAAGCTAACAAGAAAATATATCTTCATCTGTAGAAATACTGATAAAAGACATCAGAAATGGCTGCAAATATATTCCCTTTCTACTAGACCAACTATTATTGTTACCATTCATAAATCAGGAATATGTAATATCCATAAATCACCTTCACTATTAAGTGAATAACCAGTACTCAAATTGCCTAATTTAGTCTCTCTACCTGTAACTATACAAGTGACTGCTTTATTTATTCACAAGTTTATTTTTTCTGACAATCAATATCAGTTATGGTCCTTTTTATTAAATGTATAATACGTATTCAGAAATATGAAGAAATTTCATTCTTTTTTTTAGTTCAGCATTTACAGATGTCAAAAGGCTCAAAATTCAAATACGGGCCCATCAATTACAGCAAAACATTACGGAAATGTTTTTTCCTTATTGCCTCTTCTTTTTAGGAATCTAAGCAATCAATCGAGTTCACTGAGCCAAACATTCTTCTCAAATAAAAATACTTATAAAAAGAAGATTAAAAATGCTCATTTGGTTATCAGCAGAGTAAGATGGGCTTTTTTCAGAAAGCAACCTGCAACTGTATCTCAGACAAGTGCTTTCTGAATTCCATAATGAAAATACTAAAAAAAAAAATAAAACACTGATCTGAAATAAATTTTCAGTTTTATATTTCTGAAATAACTCCCATAATATTCAATTACAAAGAAAATTTCAAATCCAATCAGCCAACGTAGTGATTTAACTATTAAAAATAAATAATTAAAAGATTTAACCTTTTGAATGTTATTGTTTAGTTACTAAGTCATGTCTAACTCTTTGAGACCCTATGGACTGTAGCCTGCCAGGCTCCTCTGTGCATGGGATTTCTCAGGCAAGAATACTGGAGTGGGTTGCCATTTCCCTCCCCAGGAGATCTTCCTGACCGGAGTTCAAACCCATATCTCCTTCATTGGCAGGTAGATTCTTTACCACTGAGCAACCAAGGAAGCCCAACCATTTGAATGGTATTGCTTATTATACATCTGGACACCAGATAGTCTGTAAGTCAGTGTCTTCATTGTCTTTCACCCAAAAACATAAAAGATTCTGCTGCTTTATGAAGTTTTTAGAGCACAAAAGGAAAGCAGTATTAATATAAAAACTACATTTAAAATATTACTTTATATCTTAAAAGTACCAATATCCATATACTCCCTACCTGTACTATACCACTTAGGTATAAAGTTAAAAGAAATGAAGGAGAGGGCTTATATATTTTTGAAAAGTTTTCAACAATGAGCACTGAAACAAAAGGGGTTTCCTGATAGACTTATATCTTTCATTTTTGACTGTGGGGTTGAAGCCTTGCTAATATTATGCTTTATTAGCAAGCATATTTTGAAAAAGAGTTCTTCTTTTCCTAAGCCTACAATGTATTTTTTTCCTATAAAAATCCAAAATCCTATGTGCCATTTATTACTGAAGTCAGAAGAATATACAAGTAGTTATTACATTTTTCACTTCTCTGGTAAACAGTTTTCCTGATGATATGATGTAAAAAGCCTAGATCATTTAAAGAAAAGTTAAAGTATTAATAACTCAGTCATGTCCAACTCTTTGCAATCCCATGAACTGTAGCCCACCAGGCTCCTCTGTCCATGGAATTCTCCAGGAAAAAAATACTGGAGTGGATTGCCATTCCCTTCTCCAGGGGATCTTCCCAACCCAGGGATCAAACCAGGTCTCCCATATTGCAGGTGGATTCTCTACCATCTGAACCTCTAAGTTCAGTTCAGTTCAGTCGCTCAATGGTGTCTGACTCTTTGCAACTCCATGAATGGTAGCACGCCAGGCCTCCCTGTCCATCACCAACTCCCAGAGTTCACTCAAACTCACATCCATCGAGTCCATGATGCCATCCAGCCATCTCATCCTCCGTCGTCCCCTTTTCCTCCTGCCCACAATCCCTCCCAGCATCAGAGTCTTTTCCAATGAGTCAAGTCTTCACATGAGGTGGCCAAAGTACTGGAGTTTCAGCTTTAGCATCATTCCTTCCAAAGAACACCCAGGACTGATCTCCTTTAGAAGGACTGGTTGGAACTCCTTGCAGTCCATGGGACTCTCAAGAGTCTTCTCCAGCACCACAGTTCAAAAGCATCAATTCTCTGGCACTCAGCTTTCTTCACAGTCCGACTCTCACATCCATACATGACCACTGGAAAAACCATAGCCTTGACTAGATGGACCTTTGTTGGCAAAATAATGTCTCTGCTTTTGAATATGCTATCTAGGTTGGTCATAACTTTCCTTCCAAGAAGTAAGCGTCTTTTAATTTCCTGGCTGCAGTCACCATCTGCAGTGATTTTGGAGCCCCCCAAAATAGTCTGACACTGTTTCCACTGTTTCCCCATCTATTTCCCATGAAGTGATGGGACTGGATGCCATGATTTCATTTTCTGAATGTTGAGCTTTAAGCCAACTTTTTCACTCTCCTCTTTCACTTTCATCAAGAGGCTTTTTAGTTCCTCTTCACTTTCTGCCATAAGGGTGGTGGTCATCTGCATATCTGAGGTTATTGATATTTCTCCCTGCAATCTTGATTCCTGCTTGCACTTCTTCCAGCCCAGTGTTTCTCATGATGTACTCTGCATAGAAGTTAAATAAGCAGGGTGACAATATACAGCCTTGACATACTCCTTTTCCTATTTGGAACCAGTCTGTTGTTCCATGTCCAGTTCTAACTGTTGCTCCCTGACCTGCATACACATTTCTCAAGAGGCAGGTTAGGTGGTCTGGTATTCCCATCTCTTTCAGAATTTTCCACAGTTTATTGTGATCCACACAGTCAAAGGCTTTGGCATAGTCAATAAAGCAGAAATAGATGTTTTTCTGGAACTCTCTTGCTTTTTCCATGATCCAGCAGATGTTGGCAATTTGGTCTCTGGTTCCTCTGCCTTTTCTAAAACCAGCTTGAACATCTGGAAGTTCACGGCTCACATACTGCTGAAGCCTGGATTGGAGAATTTTGAGCATTACTTTACTAGCGTGTGAGATGAGTGCAATTGTGCGGTAGTTTGAGCATTCTTTGGCATTGCCTTTCTTTGGGATTGGAATGAAAACTGCCCTTTTCCAGTCCTGTGGCCACTGCTGAGTTTTCCAAATTTGCTGGCATATTGAATCTTAACCATAATTCCACAATCAGGTAACCATTTCACAAAGTAATTAATAATCTTTTGCATATTTCCTTATGAGTATATATGTCCAGAAACATCCAGGCTGTGCTCCTTGGACATCCACTCCCCCTTGCCACCTCAGGGTCTCTGATGCTCTCTCTGCCTAGAATGTCCTTTTCTGAACCCTCCTCCAAGTCATGTTCTTCAGATCTCTCCTCTAACCTCACTTCTAAAGCTGAGTCTTCCTTTCTTGATCTCCATGACTAGCTCAAATTCCTCTATTTAAACTCTCAAAATTCTGACTACCTCTCCTCCCTGTGATGCTTTTCCTTTATTTTTTTTTTTTTTCCTTCGCTAGGCTGACTATAAAATCCTGGGAACTTTTGTGGGCAGGGCCGTGTTTAAGTGTGGCTGCAGGCTCAGTGAGTCTTGAGACTGGCTGCCTCTCTGCTTGTTGGTGGGACTGTCCCTGCCCAGTTAGTTGCTTGGCCTAATGTATCCCAGTACTGGTGCCTACTAGGTTGGGATGTTGTGTGAGAATAGGGTTAGGTCCTGAGGTTAATAAGCTAGAGGGAGGATTCTACAATGGTGATTGCCAGCACCAGCATCCACATAGTAGAATGAGCTTCCCCAAATGGGCTGCTGCCAGTGTCTATATGGCCCCAAGGTGAGCTGCAGTTGCCTACTGCCTCTCTATATAGGACTGTCCAAGGTTAGCTGGTAGGTCTGACCCAGACTCCTTTCAAATCATTGCTTTTGCTCTGAGTCCTGGAGCATGTGGAATCTTGTGTGTGTCCTTTAAGAGTGGAGTCTCTATTTCCCCCAACCCTCAAGATCCTGGAAAGTAAGTTCATGTTGTTGTTGTTTAGGTGTTAAGCTGTATCTGATTCTTTCAAGACCCCATGGACAGTGTGTAGCCCACGAGACCCCTCTGTCCATGCGATTGCCCAGGCTAGAATACTGGAGTGGGTTGCCATTGCCTCCTCCAGGGATCTTCCCAACCCAGGGACTGAACCCACATCTTCCGCATTGGCAGATGGATTCTACCACTGAGCCACCCAGGAATCCCTACTGGCCTTCAAAGCCAAACATTCCAGGGTCTTGTCTTCCCAGTGCAGAAACTCGGGGCTGGGAAGCCCAATGTAGAGCCAGAACCCTTCCTCCTTGAACTTCTGTGATTTTAATTATTCTCCATTTGTGGGTCACCCACCCAGGGGTATAGATCTTGACTATACCTCAATGGCATGCCTTATACCCATCTCACTGTTGTTCCTTCTTTATATTTTCAGTTTCTTTACTGATAGGTTCCAGGCTTTTTCATCAACAGTTGTTCTATAAGTAGTTATAATTTTAGTGTGTCTGATAAAGTATATGAGCTCAGAATATTTCTACTCTGCCATCTTGGGAAGTTCCCCCTGGCCATGTGTCATTTTTGACATTAAGAGCAATCATGGGTATTTCAAAGTTTACTGCTTTGCCTAAGACTGCCATTTCAAACTAGTCAATCCTCAAGTTCACCGCTGACAGTAAAACATTCTAGGACATTCTGTATAAGAGTTTCAAATGCCAGCAATATCTCTAAAGGTCGCTATAATTTTAACAGGTTTAGTTAGAAAACCTATTCTCATTCCCAATTTAAGTTTCACTATATGTTTAAAGATTAACTTGTACTTTATTAACTAAAAAACAGTTGTATTAGTTACATATATATTAAAATACAATGTAATAATACACATAGTAATAGAATGTTTACTACTAACCATTAACATTAAATTTTGGCATTTAATCACCAACAACAAAATGATGCTATTTATAACATCAAAGATCCTATAGTCACAGTTTTCAAAGTTTGTTCCAGTGACCCCTGGGGAGTCCTTGATTTCCTTTCAGAGAATCTTCAGCATCAAAATTAATTTTATAGAAAAACTGCCTTAGTCCATGGAGGCTCAGTTCAGTTCAGTCACTCAGTCATGTCGGACTCTGCAACCCCATGAATTACAGCATGCCAGGCCTCCCTGTCCATCACCAACTCCCGGAATTCACCCAAACTCATGTGCATCGAATCGGTGATGCCATCCAGCCATCTCATCTTCCGTCGTCCCCTTCTCCTCCTGCCACCAATCTCTCCCAGCATCAGAGTCCTTTCCAATGAGTCAACTCTTCGCATTAGGTGGCCAAAGTACTGGAGTTTCAGCTTCAACATCATTCCTTCCAAAGAGCACCAAGGACTGATCTCCTTTAGAATGGACTGGTTGGATCTCTTTGCAGTCCAAGGGACTCTCAAGAGTCTTCTCCAACACCACAGTTCAAAAGCATCAATTCTTCGGCACTCAGCTTTCTTCACAGTCCAACTCTCACATCCATACATGACCACTGGAAAAACCATAGCCTTGACTAGACAGACCTTTGTTGGCAAAGTGATGTCTCTGCTTTTGAATATGCTATCTAGGTTGGTCATAACTTTCCTTCCAAGGAGTTAGCGTCTTTTAATTTCATGGCTGCAGTCACCATCTGCAGTGATTTTGGAGCCCCCAAAAATAAAGTCTGACACTGTTTCCACTGTTTCCCCATCTATTTCCCATGAAGTGATGGGACCAGATGCCACGATCTTAGTTTTCTGAATGCTGAGCTTTAAGCCAACATTTTCACTCTCCTCTTTCACTTTCATTAAGAGGCTTTTTAGTTCCTCTTCACTTGGTGCCATAAGGGTGGTGTCATCTGCATATCTGAGGTTCTTGATATTTCTCCCGGAAATCTTGATTCCAGCTTGTGCTTTTTCCAGCCCAGCATTTCTCATGATGTACTCTGCATAGAAGTTAAATAAGCAGGGTGTTTAAGTTATCCAGTTAATAGTAATTTTTGCTATTAACTGGATAACTTAAACAACTGAAATTTATTTCTTACATTTTTTGAGGCCAAGAAGTCACAAGATCGATGTCTGGTGAGCGCCAGCTTCCTGATCACAGACAGTTATCTTCAAACTGTGTCCACACATGGTAGAAGGATAAGGGGGATCTCTGGAGTCTTTTTTATAAAAGCACTAATCATATTCATGACTTGTGAGGGCTTTTCCCCTCATGTCCTCATCACCTCCCAAAGGCTCCCCTCCAAATACCATCACACTAAGGATAAGTTTTCAACATATGAATTTTGGAGAGGCACATTCAGTCTCTAGAAAATACTAAGGCTTTATTTGCCTATTTTACTCCTGCTCTCTCATAAGCACATATATTCTTATATTTTAAATGTTTCTTAGTTTCAGTTTCTAATACAAGTGTCAGTAGACACAATCCACATAAATAAAAGATCTTTAGGGTCCTCAATATTTTAATAGTGCAAAGAGGTCTTGAGGCCAAAGACTTTGAGTGACCTACAACCTAAATGATAAATTAAGAGAGAAAATGATCAAACAAAAAATTGTTCCTACATATATAGAACTACTTTCTAAAATATCACACATGTAAAATATCACACCTGTAAAAATACAGGTGACCCATGAACATCACAGCTATACACTGCAAGGGTGAACTTACAGATTTTTTAACAATAAATACTGCAGTATTACATGATCTGAGGTTGGCTGAATCTATGAATGGCAACTGTGAAGTGAATACAGAGGAACTATGTATATAGAGAACCACATCAAAGTTATACAGATTTTTAACAGTACGCAGGGTTAGCAACCCAATCTCTGAGTTGCTGAAGGGTCAGCTATAGTAAAAAATTAATTTACAAGTTGCATTGATAAATCCTAAATTCCTAAGTGTAGCAATAAAATATAATAAAATTAAATCCAAAACCAAAATTCACCAATATGAAATATTCCTACTCTTGCAGGATGATATGAATTGAATTGTATGTCCTCCAAATTCATATATGGAAGCCCTAACCTCCTCCCCTAGTGTGACAGTATTTACATAGGGCCTTTAAAGAGGCAACTAATGTTAAATGAGGTCATAAGGGTAAGGGTGGTGCTGTGATCAACTAGGATTTGTGTCCTTATAAGAAGAGGAAGAGATACCAGGCCATGCAAAGAAAGGCCATGGGAAAAAAAAAAAAAAAAAACAGCCAGAAGATGAGCAACTGTAAGCCAAGGACAGAGCCAAAAGAAGAAACTAAATGTGCCAACACTTTAATCTTGGACTTCAGCCTCCAGGCTTGTGAAAAAATAAATTTGTGCTTTTTAAGCCACCAACACGTCTAACCACAACTGCGGAAAAGAGAACTTTCCCACGAAA
The DNA here is from genome assembly GCF_032452875.1 of Bos javanicus. Taxonomy (NCBI): domain Eukaryota; kingdom Metazoa; phylum Chordata; class Mammalia; order Artiodactyla; family Bovidae; genus Bos; species Bos javanicus. Next base: position 26,772,191 of record NC_083873.1, on the reverse strand, counting down.
GGCTCTAACCTAACAACCTAACGAGAAGCCTGGCCTGCCCACAGAACAGCGGACTGAACGAATACCAAAGGAGAGCTAGCCAGCTGTGTACCGGCCCCTCCCCACCCAGAGGCAGAGAGGCAGGCTTGCCACAGCCAGAGCAGACGGCAAGGGGCTACTACAATCTCAGCCCCAGAGACTGCATCTTTCACCAAACTGTGAGCAGGTTTCCAGCTGCTAACCATGTCTTACTGAGATCCTGGATGGTTGACATCTGCCAGGAGGGTCGCAGCCTGAGATCAGCTCTCCAGAGGAGACGTATGGCACACCTGAGATGGTGCTCTCACAGCATACCCAGGAAACCAAGCAGCCAGGACAAGGGAGGTGATTAAGATGCACAGCCCAACTGGGACAGTGCTCACCAAGCACCTGGTCGCCTGAGCCACTCATAACTGGGAAGGGCACAAAATGCATGCCCAGCCTACAGAGACTGAGCCAGAACTCTGTCTGAGTGTCTCCTGAGGAGGTAGGGGTCAGCAGTGGCCTGCCACAGGGGCTCTAGGTGCAGCAGACCTGGGTATGGCATAGGCCCTCTTGGAGGAGGTCACTATTAATCCCACCACAGAACCACCAGAACTTACACAGGACTGGGGAAACAGACTCTTGGAGGGCACAAACAAAACCATGTGCACACCAGGACCCAGGAGACAGGAGCAGTGATCCCAAAAAGAACTAACCCAGACACGCCCATGAGTGTCCAGAAGACTTCCAGTGGAGGCGTGGGTTGGTAGTGGCCTGCTTCAGAGTCGGAGGCACTGAGTGCAGAAATGCATGCATGGGAACTTTTAAAGGAGGTCACCATTATCTTCATTACCTCCACCATAGTTTGGCCTCAGGTCAAGCAACAGGGAGGGAACACACCCCTGCCCATCAACAGAAAATTGGATTAAAGATTTACTGAACATGGCCCTGTCCATCAGAACAAGACCCAGTTTCCCCATCAGTCAGTCTCTCCCATCAGGAAGTTTCCATAAGCCTCTTCCTTCTCTATCAGAGGGCAGATAGACTGAAAACCACAATCACAGAAAACTAACCAAACTGATCACATGGACCACAGCCTTGTCTAGCTCAATGAAACTATGAGCCATGCTGTGTAGGGCCACCCAAGACAGATGGGTCATGGTGGAGAGTTCTGACAAAAAGTTGTCCACTGGAGAAGGGAATGGCAAAACACTTCAGTATTCTTGCCTTGAGAACCCCATGAACTTTATGAAAAGGCAAAAAGATAGGACACTGAAAGATGAACTCCCTAGGTCACTAGGTGCTCAATATGCTACTGGAGATCAGTGGAGAAATAACTCCAGAAAGAATGAAAAGACAGAGTCAAAGCAAAAACAACGTTGTGGATATGACGGGTGATAGAAGTAAAGTCTGATGCTGTAAAGAGCAATATTGCATAGGAACCTGGAATGTTAGGTCCATGAATCAAGGCAAATTGGAAGTGGTCAAATTGGAGACGGCAAGAGTGAACGTCAACATTTTAGGAATCAGTAAACTAAAATGGACTGGAATGGGTGAATTTAACTCAGATAACCATTATATCTACTAAGGTGGGCAAATATCCCTTAGAAGAAATGGAGTAGCCATCATAGTCAACAAAAGAATCCAAAATGCAGTACTTGGACGCAGTCTCAAAAATGACTGAATGATCTCTGTTTGTTTCCAAGGCAAACCATTCAATAGCACAGTAATCGAGGTCTATGCCCTGACCCGTGATGCTGAAGAAGCCGAAGTTGAATGGTTCCATGAAGACATACAAGGCCTTCTAGAATTAACACCCAAAAGAGATGTCCTTTTCATTACAGGGGACTGGAATGCAAAAGTAGGAAGTCAAGAAATACCTGGAGTAACAGGCAAATTTGGCCTTGGAGTACAAAATGAAGCAGATCAAAAGCTAACAGAGCTTTACCAAGAGATCGCCCTGGTTATAGGAAACACCCTCTTCCAACAACTCAAGAGAAGACTCCACACAGGGACATCACCAGATAGTCAATACCAAAATGAGACTGATTATATTCTTTGCAACCAAAGATGGGGAAGCTCTCTACAGTCAGCAAAAAAAAGTCCAGGAGCTGACTGTGGCTCAGATCATGAACTCCTTATTGCCAAATTCAGACTTAAATTTAAGAAAATTAGGGAAAATCACTAGACCTTTAAGGTATGACCTAAATAAAATCCTTTAAGATTATACAGTGGAAGTGACAAATAGAGTTAAGGTTTTAGACCTGATAGAGTGCTTGAAGAACTATGGACAGAGAGGTTTGTGACACTGTACAGGAAGCAGTGATTAAGACCATCCCCAAGAAAAAGAAATGCAAAAAGGCAAAATGACTGTCTGACAAGGCCTTACAAACAGCTGAGAAAAGAAAAGAAGTGAAAGGCAAAGGATAAAAGGAAAGATACCCATTTCAATGCAGAGTTCCAAAGAATAGCAAAGAGAGAAATAGCAAGAGAAAACCTTCCTCAGTGATCAATGCAAAGAAATAGAGGAAAACTAAAGAATGGGAAAGACTAGAGATCTCTTCAAGAAAATTAGAGATACCAAGGGAACATTTCATGCAAAATGGGCACAATAAAGGACAGAAATGGTATGGACCTACCATTTTAGGTCCTCAGAAGCAGAAGATATTAAGAAGAGCTGGAAAGAATACACAGAACTATACAAAAAAGATCTTCATGATCCAGATAACCATGAAGGTGTGATCACTCACCTAGAGCCAGACATCCTAAAATGTGAAGTCAAGTGGGCCTTAGGAAACATCACTACAAACAAAGTTAGTAGAGGTGATGGAATTCCAATTGAGCTATTTAAAATCCTGAAAGATGATGCTGTGAAAGTGCTGCACTCAATATGCCAGCAAATTTGGAAAACTCAGCAATGGCCGCAGGACTGGAAAAGCTCATTTTGCATTCCAATCCCAAAGAAAGGCAATGCCAAAGAATGCTCAAACTACCACACAATTGCACTCATCTCACACACTAGCAAAGTAATGCCCAAAATTCTCCAAGCCAGGCTTCAACTGTATGTGAACCATGAAATTCCAGATGTTACAGCTGGATGTAGAAAAGGCAGAGGAACCAGAGATCAAATTGCCAACATCCATTGGATCATCAAAAAAGCAAGAGAGTTCCAGAAAAACTTCTACTTTTGCTTTATTGACTATGCCAAAGCCTTTGACTCTGTGGAACACAAAAAACTGTGGAACATTCTGAAAGAGATGGGAATACCAGATCACCTGACTTGCATCCTGAAAAATGTGTATGCAGGTCAAGAAGCAACAGTTATAACTGGACATAGAACAACAGACTGGTTCCAAATAGGGAAAGGAATACATCAAGGCTGTACATTGTCACCCTGATTATTTAACTTACATGCGGAGTACATCATGCAAAATGCTGGGCTGGATGAAGCACAATCTGGAATCAAGATTGCCAGATGAAATATCAATAACCTCAGATATGCAGATGACACCACCCTGATGGCAGAAAGCAAAGAAGAACTAAAGAGCCTCTTCATGAAAGTGAAAGAGGAGAGTGAAAAAGTTGGCTTAAAACTCAACATTCAGTAAATGAAGATCTTGGCATCTGGTCCCATCAGTTCCTGGTAAACAGATGGGGAAACAATGGAAACAGTGACAGACTTAATTTTTTCAGGGTCCAAAATCACTGTAGATTGTGACTGCATCCATGAAATTAAAAGACACTTGCTCCTTGGAAGAAAAGGTATGAACAACCTTTCCACAGGACTGGAAAAGGTCAGTTTTCATTCCAATCATTCTAAGTTTCCAAATTTGCTGGCATATTGAGTGCAGCACTTTCATAGCATCATCTTTTAGAGCATATTAAAAAATAGAGCCATTACTTTACCAACAAAGGTCTGTCTAATCAAAGCTATGGTTTTTCCAGTAGTCACGTATGGATGTGAGAGTTGGACAATAAAGCTGGAGAGTTGGATGAAGAAAGCTGAATGTGGAAGAATTGATGCTTTTCAACTGTGGTTTTGGAGAAGATTCTTGAGAGTCCCTTGGACTGCAAGGAGATCTAACCAGTCCATCTTAAAGGAAATCAGTCCTTAATATTCATTGGAAGGACTGATGCTGAAGCTCAAACTCCAATTCTTTGGCCACCTGATGCAAAGAACTCATTTGAAAAGACCCTGACCCTGGGAAAGAGTGAAGGTGAGAGGAGAAGGGGATGACAGAGGATGAGATGGTTGGATGGCATCACTGATGCGATGGAAATGAGTTTGAGTATGCTCCGGGAGTTGGTGATGGACAGGGAAGCCTGATGTGCTGTATTCCATGGGGTCGCAAAGAGTTGGACATGACTGAGTGACTGAACTGAACTGACTGAACACTATAATAATTTGTTATAGCAGCCCTACCACACTGATATACAAGACTGAAATTTTTCATGTTATTCTATTAACCTTCTATAATTTTCAACTATCACAGTGAGAGTTCCATGGTGGAAAAAAGATATTGCAATCACAACACAGTTCTCACAACACAGTCCTAATTCTTTGATTGTCTTTGTTGCTTTGGGAAAAAATATAAGCAGTTTCCTGAAATAAAATAAATTTTACATTAGACACAGAGCTTGAGTATCATTTCAAATGTGATCCTTAAAGAATCTATGGTTTTTCCTCTCCCTAACTGTAAAGCAAGTGGATCACTGCTAAAACTAACAAACCAACAAACATGAAGAAAACATTTACTTTTTTAACAAAAAGTAGGGCAATGTGCTTGCAGTATACTCTCATTTGGGTTCTTAGGCAAAGAATATCTTCTAAGAATACTGTAATATAAAGAGAAAACTAGCCCACAATTACTGTTATTATTAACATCAGAATCATCATGATGTAGTAGCCCTCATAAAAGTTTTCTGTTAAAAACTAACATGAAAGAAACCAAATTCATCACTAGCCAGCCAATCAGATTTAAGGAAAAAAAATAGAATTTCTGTCTTCCAATTTCCCAGGACCCCAGCCTCCAGATTTCTAAACTCAGAACACTAAATTTAAAATACCACATTATAGTATTATGGGAAGAGTAACCATTTCATAAAATAGTTTTCCTTTCAGTGTTCTAAGTTTATACATGTAGCCTGCATTACTGGTAACCCTGAACATTAATGAACAAAGGCATCTCAGTAGATTAAAAAAAGAAGCATGGTACAAAGATAAATGTACACAGTCAGTATCTTCCCATCATTTATACCCAGGAAAGTACAACCAGTGTAATTAATCTACCATAACAAAAGTGTTTGCTGCCTCTGAAAGAAACAGTCTCAGATATAACTCAATACTAAAATTGCATACTCTAAGACTATAAACATGATTTTGCTTTTATTTAAGTCAGTTAGATGGATCAAATATATGTATTTAAGCTTTTAATATCTTAAATTTTCAGTTTAGTATCATATGCTTTAAGGTATAATCTTATTTGAACCCTACTAAACAAATGGAAGGAAATCTTGAAATATTAGACATAAAAGCATTGTCAATAAAACCATGTCTATTACATACCATGTTTCTACTGAAGTTTTTCAATATATTGTTAAATTCAAATAATCTGAATAAAAATTTATCAGTTTATGTCTAATTTACAATTCAACTGTATCTGAGCTTTCACAGATGTTCAAATAGTTATATTTTAAATATGCATTTAAGCAATTTCCCTCTCCTCCAAAATAATATTTTTGCATAAACAGTTTGCAAATATGAATCCACATGGGCAGCCTTTTGGCTAAAAAAAAAGAAATCTCAATATATCATCATTACTCAAAATATTTTGTGTATATCCTAGTAGGTAAATAGGGATGTGTCCTATGTAGGATGACTTTGCATGTCCTCCAGGTAGCCCCAGAGGGCAGTGTTGGCAATAATGACCCATCTGTTCACTACCAGCAACCAGAAAACTTCTAATGAAGACAGATGTGGGTCACCCTGTACAGGCAGGCTGCAGGGTGTTAATGAATCCACCTAATGGTCACTACTTGCCACTCTTAACTGATTGATGACCTAAAAGGTTTGGTTTGAAAAGCAAAGATGAGTATTTCATACTCATCAGTCTTACCAGGACACTGCTTTCACTTTCTCTTACAAACTCATTCTTTACTACTTGCCTTTATCAATTCTTAGAAAATACTACTATTGTTTATTAGACTCAGCCTTTTAAAATAAACTTACTACTACTAGAACTTTTGAGAAATTAATTCCTCCTAAATTTCTTTACTGACTGACCCACAAGATAGCTCCATATGGTGACATAGCAACACTATATATATATACAACACAAAAGGTAACATTTTCTTTTACAGCAAAATTCTTTAGGAACATTTGTATGTGTTGTATATATGTTATTTATATAGGATAAAAATCTCTCTATAATGTTACTTTTTAAAATATATTTTCATTAACTGCTTTGAAATAAAATTATTTCACTCCAGGTTCCAAAAAGAATGCTCACTTACAGAGGCCACTTCATGAAATATTTATATGCCCATTAAAAAATGTATAGAGATGCTCATTTTACTTTCCTAAAGATGCTATGGTAAGACTCAAGAATCATAATTTATGTAGCTGTTTTTCAGAATAAATCTGTATTATATTATACCTAAACTCATAAAGAAAAACTAATGTAGCTATAAATTGGTTCTTAGAAAAATTAATACAAATAAAAGGTAAATACATACAATCAAAAAGTAAAAATATACTTTAGAAAATACACATTTATATATACATAAAACTGTATTTTATGTATTATCTAATGTTAATAGATATTAACATATCTATTAATATGTCGCTAAGACATACTAGGGGTCGCTAAGAGTCGGACACGACTGAGCGACTTCCCTTTCACTTTTCACTTTCATGCATTGGAGAAGGAAATGGCAACCCACTCCAGTGTTCTTGCCTGGAGAATCCCAGGGAAGGGGGAGCCTGGTGGGCTTCCGTCTATGGGGTCACACAGAGTCGGACACAACTGAAGCGACTTAGCAGCAGTAGCAGCAGTAAGATAAGAAATATTATCTGATGTCAAGCAATTGTTTATGTTTGAAGGAATATCTATAGTTTATAAACTATATTGCTATAAAGTTCACTTTCTGTATTGAGTTTTTGTTTTTTTTTTTTTTTACTTTACAATATTGTATTGGTTTTGCCATACATCAACATGCATCCGCCATGGGTGTACATGTGTATTGAGATTTAAAACAACCTGTTGCTTTAGTCACAAATGAATAATTTACCCTTTAGAACAAATCTGTTTACTAGATTGGTAACCATGATTGACTTTCACTTATACTACCTGACAATCCTTAACAGTTACAATTCATATGTGAACACATGCACACAACAAATGTAAACACACACACACACCACCCCAGTCGCTACTCTTAGAGAGAAAAGGTGTCTCTTTTAGTCTACCAAATCTAAAATATCCAATAAAAAAAAATCAATGTGAATTTTTAAAAAGCAGAATAAGATGATTCAAATAATTTAAAATTAGGCAAACTCAAAGTATAATTATAAACACAGCAATAACACAATCACATTATGAAATATAACAAAGATTAGTTTTACTCACATGAAGGCAGTGATGTAAGTAACTATCACAATTTCTATCTTCAAGAACAGTACACAAAGATGAATTGCACATGGCTGCTTCTGTCACTCAATTTTAGGGCATTATATTAGAAAAGTACATAGGGATTTTTTTTTCAAACAGCAGCAATTAATATATGTAGTACCTTAAATGCAATAAGTGTTTTCATACACATTATCTCTTGTCTTACGTAATCCTGTGAAGTAGGAATTATCATAACTCTCATTTTATATATTAAAAAACTGAAATATTAAGTTACTTTTCAGCATCCACATTTAATAAGAGATGAATCAATTTCACATCCATATTCTCTAACTCATAATCTCCATAGTCTTTTTCCTTCTACATGTCAAAGTTGAAAACAAGGTCTACTTGATTTATATCACAACCATACCTTGTTTTATAGCAACTTCACTTGCCTTTTATTCAGCTAGCATGGATATATGAAACAGAGTATAAACACAAGATATAAGCAAAAGGTACCTATGAATAAGTATAAAAAATATCCCATAGGATGAACCTGGAGATTATCATACTAAGTGAAGTAAGTGAGACAGAGAAAGACAAATATCATATGCTGCTGCTGCTGCTAAGTCGCTTCAGTCGTGTCTGACTCTGTGCGACCCCATAGACGGCAGCCCACCAGGCTCCCCCGTCCCCGGGATTCTCCAGGCAAGAACACTGGAGTGGGTCGCCATTTCCTTCTCCAATGCATGAAAGTGAAAAGTGAAAGTGAAGTCGCTCAGTTGTGTCTGACTCTTAGCAACCCTATGGACTGCAGCCCACCATGCCTTCCGTCCATGGGATTTTCCAGGCAAGAGTACTGGAGTGGAAATATCATATGGTATCACTTAAATGCAGAATCTAAGAAACAATTATAAAAGTGAACTTATTTACAAAACAGAAACACTCACAGACTTAAAGAATTAATTCATGGCTACCAGGAAGAAAGGGTCAGGGAGAGCATAGATTGGGAGTCTGGGATTGACATGTACACGCTGCTTTATTTAAAACAGTTAACCAACAAGGGCATACTGTATAGCACAGGGAACTCAGCTCAGTATTCTGTAATAACCTAAATGGGAAAAGAATTTGAAAAAGAATGGATACTTACATGGGTATAATTGAATCATTTTGCTATACACCTACAACTAACACATCACTGTTAATCAACTATACCTCAACATAAAGATTTTTTTTAATCCCATAGCAAAAATTTAAGACTGTTGGGTACTTCTCATAGTCAAGTAGCTGGAAACTTTATTCAATTCTTGTTTGATTATATTGTGTTTCCCAAGTACACAATGGTTTAGTGGCCCAAGCCGCATGCAATTTTTCAAAAAATGAAAATAAAAACTGGGATACTACAGGGTCTCTATTAAAAAATAACAAATTTAAAGGCAGGTTTAGCATGACGTAATTAATAAGGTTAGAGTGGGGTAGATACAGAAAGTATAGATAGAATAAGGTAGCAGAAACAGACAGCCAAAGCAATGAAAGATCAGAACAAAAGAGTAGATCTGACAGCAATCTGTAACGTCTCTTCAAAGCTGCTCTGAATGGCCCACTTAAACTTGCAGTGGCTCTCACTCTGCAATTATCCAAAAGATGTCTCCTGATATCTGACACCACAGCCCCCTGTACACAATCATGAAGGCATGAGCTTCAGGGGCTGTGGTGACAGAATGTTCCCACAACAACAGTTCACCAGGAATGAAGGTCCATTCTGATGTATATGGCATTCCAGTTTAAATATAATCGGATATTCTGGTTTATTAATGCCATAATCGACTAAGGGTAATAGATTACTTGATGGATTTACAGACCAGAAAAGTATACTCTCTAGGAGCAGACAGTAGAAAGCCATTAATGGGAGAGAAGGGTTGCAGAAATTTTCATTTGGCTTCTATGATACCAGGACAGAATTGAAACCTTTCACTTTCCTAGGACAATTCTCTAATGATGCACAGAAATCGAAGTAATTACAAACTACATTTTTCCAAGACAAATGGCTGAGTCTGTAAATTTAGAATTATTTGCATTCCCAAGAGACCCAGAAAATCTTAAGTGTCTTCCAGTTACTCACTGAAGGGGATGGGATGTATCATGGCTCAGAGATTTTACACACAGAGAGTATACAGGTATAAGAGCATGTGTAATGGGCTATCAACAAGGGAGGCCCATTACAGGTGAAATGACAGAGTTGGAAACATTGGAAAACAGGCTGGTGAGTTTGTGCTTTTGAAAAAAGAAGGTGAACTCCAAGTTCAGTGGAGTAATATGTAATCTAGCATTTAAGACATTATGTTCATCTTTAAAACACACAGCCAACCATGCACAAATACGGACATCAACATGTTCACACTATTTGTGTTCTGCTCTCTCTGCCTAAACCATCTCTTACTATTTTACCAATCTAATATTGACCTTCCCAGACTCTGAGCTGTTCCCTCACTTTCCTACCTATAATCTAACCCCATTCTTTAGACCTAATAATCAGCTACCTTTGAATTTTCCCTGTCTTCCTTATCTACATTTTAGATGCTTCCTTGACCACATTTATATCTTTGCCTTGGCTCTCAAGGCTGTTGCCCTCTACTAGGTCCCCTTAGCTCTGAGAAAGTTAGAGTGTTAGTCACTCAGTTGTGTCTAACTCTTTGCAACCGCCTGAACTATAACCCACCAGGCTCCTCTGTCCATGGAATTCTCCAGGCAAGAATACTGGAGTGGGTCGCCATTCCCTTCTCCAGGACATCTTCCTGACTCAGGGATCAAAGCCTGGTCTCCTGCATTGCAAGAAGACGTCTTTACTGTCTGAGCTACCAGGGAAGCTCTGGGAGCATGACTAAATACATGGTTGCAAAGTTCTCATATCAGAGAATGAGAGTCTTCTGTGGATTTTAATCCTGGTGACAAGAACTCCTTTTACATAGGTATTTAAAGTGAAAGTGAAAGTGATGTCGCTCAGTCATGTCCGACTCTTTGCAACCCCATGGACTGTAGCCTACCAGGCTCCTCCCTCCGTGGGATTCTCCAGGCGAGAGTACTGGAGTGGGTTGCCATTTCCTTTTCCAGGGGATCTTCCCAACCCAGGGATCTAACCCGGGTCTCCCGCGTTCCAGGCAGATGCTTTAACCTCTGAGCCACCAGGGAAGCCCCACATATATGTATTTAGGAATATCATAATTTCTTCTTTCTAAATCGTTGATAAAAATATACTGATATAAATTTTCCTTTACTTTGAATAGGTCAAGAAGATTTTTAGTGGAGTTGGATCCTTTTATTCATAGAAGTTCTTGGAAAATATGAACTAATACATTACTATATGAAAAACAGACAAGACTAACAAGTGGAAAAAAGACTGTAGGAAAAAATACTGAAAAGGAAATGCTCATAGCTCATTGAACTTAAATGTCTATCAGATTTATCAATTCACTCATCAAATACACAAAAGGACCATTCTAGGAAGTAGGGATACATCACAATGAACAACAACAACAACAAAAAAATCTATGCCTTCTCACAGTTTACATTCCAGTAAACTATATAAATCATATAATTTACACTACAATGTCATTTACTAACAATATAATACACCCATTTTCAATGTAAACTCCTGAGTTTTAAAAGATCCAAACTTCTGTAACCATCACCATAATCAAGGTATAGAATATTTCTATCACCGCAAAACTTTTCATGTACCACCTTCCAGATAATTCTTCTACTCCAGGACATAGGCAACAGCTAATTTGTTTTCAGTTAATTTGTCCTTTCTAGAGTTTTATATAAATGGAATCATATAGTATTGTTTTAGTATCAGGTTTTATTTGCTCAGGAGGATAATTCTGAGACTCACCATGAAGTTTTGTGAATAAGTTATTCCATGGTTAGCTCTTTCTATTGCTAAATACTATTATGCTGTATAAATATTCACAATTTATTTTAGCAATCACATACTGATAAACATTGGGTTGTCACCAACTTGGGGAATATTCACAACAATAAACAAAACTGCTATGGTTATCACAGAACTCATGTTCCTTTTATAAATACTTTGTTACAGTATAAAGACAAAATAATTTGGGGGAGGAGTAAGTAATGGCTCAGATGAATAGAGAAAAAAAATTTTTAACCATAAAAACCCAATATATTACTTTTACTAAAGTTAAATGAAGATGTATCAATAGGGTACAATCCAAAAGAAAAGTTTCGCATGTACTTAGACTTTAAATGTGTTATATTTTTAGTTTTACAAAAAAATAATATTTGAGTACTAGGTATTTATCACTATAATAAGTACTCTAGTAAGAAAACCTCCTTCACTGTTCAAATTAACTCTTAAAACAAACTATGAGATAGTCTCTATTTTATAGAATAGCCTCATAACAGTTGAACAATTGGCCCAAGGGTCTACAGCTAACAAACATTAAACCAGAATTCTAACCCAAGTCGGACTTTCACAAAGTCCATACTATAGTTTTTTAGTGTTTTTGACTTTAATGAAAGAAGAACCAGAAAAGACATTTTAAAAAATACTGATGCAAGAAAGAACTCTCCATTTTTTTAATATACTAAGAATAACAAGATTTAGCAAATCAAAAAACCTCAGTCCACAAAAAAGATCATCTACTTCACTTCATTTTGAAAGCATTTCCCCTAAAGTCAGGAACAAGACAAGGGTGCCCACTTTCACCACTACTATTCAACATAGTTTTGGAAGTTTTGGCCACAGCAATCAGAGCAGAAAAAGAAATAAAAGGAATCCAAATTGGAAAAGAAGAAGTAAAACTCTCACTATTTGCAGATGACATGATCCTCTACATAGAAAACCCTAAAGACTCCACCCGAAGATTACTAGAGCTAATCAATGAATATATTAAAGTTGCAGGATATAAAATCAACACACAGAAATCCCTTGCATTCCTATACACTAATAATGAGAAAATAGAAAGAGAAATTAAGGAAACAATTCCATTCACCATTGCAACAAAAAGAATAAAATACTTAGGAATATATCTACCTAATGAAACTAAAGACCTACATATAGAAAACTATAAAACACTGGTGAAAGAAATCAAAGAGGACACTAATAGATGGACAAATATATCGTGTTCATGGATCAGAAGAATCAATATAGTAAAAATGAGTATACAACCCAAAGCAATCTGTAGATACAATGCAATCCCTATCAAACTACCAATGGTATTTTTCACAGAACTAGAACAAATAATTTCACAATTTGTATGGAAATTCAAAAAACCTCAAATATCCAAATAAATCTTGAGAAAGAAGAATGGAACTGGAGGAATCAACCTGCCTGACTTCAGGCTCTACTACAAAGCCACAGTCATCAAGACAGTATGGTACTGGCACAAAGACAGAAATATAGATCAATGGAACAAAATAGAAAGCCCAGAGATAAATCCACGCACATATGGACACCTTATCTTTGACAAAGGAGGCAAGAATATACAATGGAGAAAAGACAATCTCTTTAACAAGTGGTGCTGGGAAAACTGGTCAACCACTTGGAAAAGAATGAAACTAGAACACTTTCTAACACCATACACAAAAATAAACTCAAAATGGATTAAAGATCTAAACGTAAGACCAGAAACTATACAACTCCTAGAGGAGAACATAGGCAAAACACTCTCCAACATAAATCACAGCAGGATCCTCTATGACCCACCTCCCAGAATATCGGAAATAAAAGCAAAAATAAACAAATGGGACCTAATTAAAATTAAAAGCTTCTGCACAACAAAGGAAACTATAAGCAAGGTGAAAAGACAGCCTTCAGAATGGGAGAAAATAATAGCAAATGAAGCAACTGACAAACAACTAATCTCAAAAATATACAAGCAACTCCTACAGCTCAATTCCAGAAAAATAAATGACTCAATCAAAAAATGGGCCAAAGAACTAAACAGACATTCATCCAGAGAAGACATACAGACGGCTAACAAACACATGAAAAGATGTTCAACATCACTCATTATCAGAGAAATGCAAATCAAAACCACAATGAGGTACCATTTCATGCCAGTCAGAATGGCTGCGATCCAAAAGTCTACAAGCAATAAATACTGGAGAGGGTGTAGAAAAGGGAACCCTCTTACACTGTTGGTGGGAATGCAAACTAGTACAGCCACTATGGAGAACAGTGTGAGATTCCTTAAAAAACTGGAAATAGAACTGCCATACAACTTAGCAATCCCACTGCTGGGCATACACACTGAGGAAGTCAGAATTGAAAGAGACACATGGACCCCAATATTCATCGCAGCACTGTTTATAATAGCCAGGACATGGAAGCAACCTAGATGTCTGTCAGCAGATGAATGGATAAGAAAGCAGTGGTACATATACACAATGGAGTATTACGCAGCCATTAAAAAGAATACATTTGAATCAGTTCTAATGAGGTGGATGAAACTGGAGCCGATTATACAGAGTGAAGTAAGCCAGAAAGAAAAACACCAATACAGTATACTAACGCATATATATGGAATTTAGAAAGATGGTAACGATAACCCTGTATGCGAGACAGCAAAAGAGACACAGATGTATAGAACAGTCTTTTGGACTCTGTGGGAGAGGGAGAGGGTGGGATGATTTGGGAGAATGGCATTGAAACAGGTATAATATCATATATGAAATGAATTGCCAGTCCAGGTTCAATGCATGATACAGGATGCTTGAGGCTGGTGCACTGGGATGACCCAGAGGGATGGTATGAGGAGGGAGGTGGGAGTGGGGTTCAGGATGGGGAACACGTGTACACCCGTGGCAGATTCATGTTGAAGTATGGCAAAACCAATACAATATTGTAAAGTAATTAGCCTCCAATTAATATAAATAAATAGTAATAAATAAAAGAACCCAATGAAACAGGTTCTACATCACTATTCAAACTTTCACTACCTGAAAGCAAATATTTAAATAATGACATGCCAAATATCTTACCCCAAATTCAATACTTAAATAGGAATTTTTTATGAGTCTGAAGATGTATGCCAGCAAAAAAAGTACCCTGCACAAACATAGGCTGACAGTGAAGAGCAGTCTGCAGTCTATCTCAGCTCTTAGCCTAATGTGATCACTACTGTTTGGTTTAGAGCACCTTACTGTAGTCAGCACATTCCCACTCCCTCCCACCCTTCCCATGCTCCTCAAGCTTAGCACTTCACTGGTCCCAGACTGTGCTTTTGCCAGGTGGCTAAGGATACAATCAACCCATAAAATTTAGATATTTTTAGTACCTATAACATACTATTATACTATTTATTTACAATACAGAATACGCTTTTTCAAATTAAAAAGTAATATTTGATATAGAACAGTATTATTGTCTACTGCACACAAACATATCAATGTTCTCAATAAATGCTTTTTTTTCCTTAATTAGGTAACTGGTGTTTTAAATACCTTGCTGAAATTCTTGTGTGACTGTTATATAGCTGTTTAAGAGTGTTTTGGGAAATTGAGGTACAATTTTGCAGGGTTGGTTGTAATATTTTTTGTCACATAAAATAGCAAAACACACGTTCCTGCTACCCAAGTATTTGCTATCTAATATGTTTTTAGGAACAGATTAGATTTGAAAAGGGGAGTCTGTAAAATATACAACTATCAGATAACAACCTGAAAAACTTTTCTACATCTTCCTGCTTAAGAATGACTATTACAATTTATGTGGAATCTGGACATTTCCAGCTTGCATTAAAGCCCTCCATTATTTCCATCTTTAGAGCTCTCTCAGTACTCACTAAAACAATCTCATTTAGACTAGTCTGCCAGCTAAACAAATGTTATGTTTTCTATTTCTACTCAAAATATCCTCATCTGCTTACTCTCCATCGATCTGTTCTCCAGTATTTCCTTTAAGAGATAGTTTAACATGATTTTTTTCCTTCATTCAATAATTCTTTTAATCTACAATATGTTAGGGATTTAAATTCAATAAGATGTAATCCCTCAAGAATGGCATGGTTTGGCAGAAACAGAAAATTATAATATAGTATGATAAATGCCATGATTGAGGTATGCATAGATAACTAGGAGAAGAATCTCACTGATGACTGAGAGTCAGCTGCATGAAGAGAAAGGGAGCACTGTAGGGAAAAGACTAGTTTATGCAGAGGGAGATAGGTAGCAGCTGAGGGGACAGTTCAATATGACTAAAGTCCTGAATGCATGTAGAAGAATTATGATATGTGCAGTTAGTATAGTAAAGGGTCAGATTGTAACAGTTTTGCATATCAAGATAAGAAGTATTAAGGCCCATCTCACTCCGTATATACCTGGAGAAGGAAATGGCACCCAACTCGAGTATTCTTGCTTAGAAAATCCCATGGACAGAGAAGCCTGGTGGGCTACAGTCCATGGGGTCACAAAAGAGTCAGACATGACTTAGCGACTACACAACAACACTCTGTATATTCCCATATTTCACACACACCCTGTTTTCAGCCTTCATAGATTAATGTCATTCATTCATTCAGCAAATGTTAGAGGGAATACCATATATTTTTCTCTAATTGTTTCTTCTACATAACTTGTGTCTCCAAAGGCAAATAAAAAATACACTTCTTTTCTTAACCCTCCGAAGCCCTAAGGCAACTAGTGTAATGCTAAGCATACAATATTCACTTCTATAAATGCTTCTTGATTTAAAATATTAATAACCTAATTATTATCAGGTTATTTAAAATCATTAAGCTAGCTTTTATCTTGGAAATAATCCTAAATTAACAAAAAGTAAATATCATATGCAGATAATTATAGGGAACTTTCCTTCAGGGAACAAAAAAACTGGATAAAAGCTTATTTTTGCCTTTCATTTTAGACACATTCACAGGATCCTATTTTTTCCCATCCATCTATTCTTCAATCTACCACCAGCCTGCTATCTTCAACCCAGTCCATCAGAAATGCTTTACTAAAGCAACCACTGATCTCAAAATTCTGCAAAGTTCAGGGGACCATTTTCAGTTCTTATCTTTGTTAACTTATCCAAAGTATATAAGACAGGTGGCAGCTACTTTCTTGAAACACAATCCTCATCTGGCTCCTGTGAGATCACTCCTCCATATTTTGTCCCTACCATTTTTAATCCTCCTAGTTCCTTTCTTAAATCCCTTTTCCTCCTTAATTTATTATTAAATCCCTATTCCTCCTTCCTTAATTTATCCATTAAATGCTATCAATCAATCCTCACCTTTTATGGATTATATAACTAACCCAAAGACTAATTCCTAAATCTCCAGTCCAAATTTTTCTAAATTTTCTACTATCTTCAAAACATTTCTACCTATATAACAAATAGATGCATAAAAGAATGTGATCCCCCAGTATTATGTACACACACACACACACACACACAAAGTGTAGTAAGCTTTCTTTCTATATTTTCTCTCTGTACAATGCCATTTATCCAGCATTTTAAATGAGAAATCTATGTCATCCTCAACTTTGCCAGTCATCTTCCCATATCAAATTAACCACCAGATAAAAATCAATGCTAACAGCCAGGTATATATCACTACCCTCTCATTTCACTATCTCAACACAGCCATCCACTATGTGAATCACTACATATCACCTCATGACTTCTCCTGTCCTCCCTTTCCCCACATTTCATCCATTTGATTCACAGCTTACTGTCCTATTTTCCTGAAATTACAAAACTGTTCATGAATCTTCCATTTAAAATATACTAGTTTATTATTACACAGATAAAAACTGCTTTGCTTGAAACTTCATGGCTTTGCACATCCTCTTTACGTATAATGTTCTACTCCATTTGACAAACACCTACTCTTTACTCAAAACACAAACACATTTTAGAATTCTTTCCTGACTTGTGTCATTCCCCAAGCAGAATCAACGACTTTCTCTTCTGAAGTCCCACTGTACCTTATTTGGATATCATTTTATAATTCTTTATATATTTGTATCATCCATCAATGTGTAAAGTCCTTTGATTCAGAAAACTTCGTACTATTCATCATCTTTCTAGCCACAGCATGGTATTATCAAATGCCAAACACTGTATTAAGCAGTGTGTGTGTATGATCACATTTCATGAATTTTCACAATGATGTCTTTATAGATATTATTATTCATATTTTAGAGATTTAGATGGAGAAGGAAATGGCAACCCACTCCAGTATTCTTGCCTGGAGAATCCCAGGGACGGCGGAGCCTGGTGGGCTGCCATCTATGGGGTCCCACAGAGTCGGACACAACTGAAGTGACTTAGCATTAGCAATAGCATTAGAGATTTAGAAGGAAAAGTATATAGGCTTAGAATGGCAAAGTAAGTTGCCCAAGCTCACACAACTAGTTGTAATGGAGCAAGAAATTGCAGTGTGATTCTAAAACCTGAACTCTTTACCACTAAAATACAAATAAATCTAAGAATGCTTTATTTATTTTACATAGTTCTTACATTTTTACCACAAATATGACTTCAGTATATATAAAACTCACTAATAATAGTACAAACTATTATACAATTACACTTGAAGAAAGATGCTCTTTTAAAAGATACTGAATCACTGTTTAAGCAATAGAAAAAAAAAATGTTTCCAACTTCAACTTCACTGCTTTTCTCACACAATTTTCTCAATTCATATTTTAATGATTCTATCTTTTCCTCCAACCTTTCTTGGCATCTTTTTTTTCTCTTTGAAATCCATAATTTAAAACTTGGAAAAGATATCTTAAAAAATAAGAAAAGTGATCACTCAGATTTCTAGATACAGCAACCATAATTCAAACAATTAATTTGTGTTTGGGGAGAAAATAATTTTCTGCAAATCTTCCTAAATGTTTGTTTATCCTCAAAGTTCATTTCTTTCAAGGTAACCACTATATACTGCTAGCTGCAATAAATTTCCAAGTATCTGTTATAATGCCCACTAATCAGGTAGTTTAATAAATATTAAAGGCTAGCAATGAAAAATGAAAAGGTGAAATTTTGGGTCAGAAATACTAGAACCATTCATCCTAAAAGAAAATCATTAGAATTATTGTAATGATGGACTTCAAAAATAGTCACAAAAGGCTATATATTATTTCTGCTGCTTATGTCATTATTAATCTTTTTAGAATATTTGTACTTATTTCAAACTACAACTTTCTACTTGAAGATTTCTACTTAATATCTTAGGTAGATGTTTCTACCCAATATTTACTTCAGACAAGTACACTATTTTTAGGTATATTCTAATCTATAAGAAAACCAAGTTTATTAATTACAACTTTAAAATAACTTTAAAATTCTAACAGTTTTCATAAATTTATATATTGATAGATAAATGAAATGAAAAATCTATAACTCAGTCTGCAACTAGAATTTAAATAACATTTTAAAATATATGGTTCCAAGTTATTTCTATCTGGCAGAACTTCCAAACAAATAAAACTTCCAATTTAGGTTTGCTCAGGGTAACTACAAGGCAAATTTTCATACCACATAATTTTTAACCATTTATTTTAATGAATATGGGAAATTAACAAATAAACAAGGTTTTCTGTCAATAAAGACTCAAACTATTGGCGCCACCTAGTGAAATTTTGAAAAAAGAAATGGCCACCCATTCCAGTATTCTTGCCTGGAAAATCCCATGGACAGAGGAGCCTAGTAGGCTATAGTCCATGGTGTTGTAAAGAGTCGGACACGACTGAGTGACTTCATTTCAGTGAAATTTTACTCAGATTTTTAACTGATCAGGAGCTATTTACAGAAATTTCTTAAGTCTTGTATTACCAAGTCAAAGAATCTCAATAGAAATAACTTAAGTATTTATGTATATTAAAGACTTCATTAATATTAAAGAGAATACTAACAAGAATTTTCATTGCCAAAGGCAAGACATATTCCTGTAGAAAACATTCAGGTTGAATAAAAGTTAATATTTGGATTTCTTTTCTTTTCTCACGTATATATCAGCTATCAGTTCAGTTCAGTTCAGTTCAGTTGCTCAGTCGTGTCCAACTCTTTGCGACTCCATGAATCACAGCACGCCAGGCCTCCCTGTCCATCACCAACTCCCAGAGTTCACCCAGACTCACGTCCATCGAGTCAGTGATGCCATCCAGCCATCTCATCCTCTGTCATCCCCTTCTCCTCCTGCCCCCAATCCCTCCCAGCATACTGAGATATAATTTTGTACATTATATCTTATATAATTTATCCATTAAAATGTACAACTCAGGTGTTTTTAGGGTATTCACAGAATTACAAAACCATTAGAGATATATTTGTATTTCTTAACAGAATTTATCAGTAGAGTCAAATGCCAGAATAAATTCAAAAGATATATTGTAATAATATTGTGCATACAACCGAATTAAATACATTCCAAGGATATAATAAACAAAAATCACAATCATTCATATTATCATATTTATATTTAAGTTATGAATATTCATGTTATATTCATATTATTGGGTTTCCCAGGTGGCTTAGTGGTAAAGAATTCCCCTACCAATGCAGGAGATGGGGGTTCAATCACTGGGTCAAGAAGATCCCTTGCAGAAGGAAATGGCAACCCACTCTAGTATTCTTACCTGGGAAATCCCATGGACAGAGGAGGGCTACAGTCTATGGGGTCACAAAAGAGTCTGACATGACTTAGCGACCAAACAACAACAATTCATATTATTATATATTGTATTTTGCTGTACCATCAGAAAATATTTACATCCAAAGACATTAGAGCATTTACTTGCCTAATTATTTTATTGCTTTAAAATTTATCCATCTAAGGCAATATTATAAATGGGAAGCAAGAGAAAACCTTAGAATTCTTTCTCTAAATTCATATTTTAAAATAAAACTGCAGGTACGGGGAGGGAGGAGGGAGGAGGGTTCAGGATGGGGAACACATGTATACCTGTGGCGGATTCATGTTGATATAAGGCAAAACCAATACAATATTGTAAAGTTAAAAAATAAAATAAAATAAAACTGCACATTTTTCAAATTTGTAATCATTCATTCAAAAAACATTATGTATCTTACTCCACTAACTATAGGAATACAAAAAAAAAGAAAGTACAATGAAAGATCCCTGTTCTCTAAGAATAATGGTTTAACTGGGGACATAAGATAAATACATTTTTAAAAAGATTTCATATACAAGAAATAAGTTATTTCTTGTATATGTTATTCAAATTAATCATAAATTGAGAGAAAAACAAATCAAATTAACAGAACTCCTAAAAGTCAGTAACAAAAAGACAATAAAAATTTTAAATGGGATAAGTCTAGTTAGACATTACTCTAAGGAAGATATACAAGTGACCAATATGTGTATGAAAAGATACTCAATATCATTAATGTTTTAGTCAGTTCAGTCGCTCAGTCGTGTCCAACTCTTTGCAACCCCATAAATCGCAGCACACCAGGCCTCCCTGTCCATCACCATTAATGTTTAGGAAATGTAAATCAAAAATGCAAAAATATATCACTTCACATCCACTAGAATGGCCATAATCAAAAAGAAAAACTATAGCAAGTGCTGCAATGGTGGAAAGAAATTAGAACCTTCATATTTTAGTGGTCACAATATAAAATAGTGCACCTGTTTGTACCACAAAAAGTTAGAATTACAGTATTACAAAGCAATTCTACACCTACCCAAAAGAATTGAAAACATATGTCCATACAAGACTCATACACAAATGTTCACGGCTTTTTTCTTATGCTTTCACTTAGCATATTGCTATACTTACTACTTTTATCTTAACCAAAAAGTGATTATGACCCAAATGTGTGTATACTAATGAATGGATAAACAAAATGTGGGATTTCCATACAATGTAATATTATTCAGCCATGAAAAGAAATAAAACATTGATACATGCTACATCCTAGAAAACACTATGCCAAATGAAAGAAGTCAATAAAAGACAAATGTGTATGATTCCATACGTATGAAATGTTCAGAGAAACAAATCTACAGAGCCAGAAAATAAATTATTGATTGCCTAGAGCTAAGAGGATTGGAGGGGGATGGAAATGATTAGGGTGAATTAAAATATTCTAGAATTGATTGTGGTGACAGTTGTACAACTCTGAGAACATACTAAACCATGAAATTATATACTTTAAATAATTATATTACACATGAATTATATCTGAATAAAGCTATTTTTTTCCAACAAAGCAAACCTCTAAATTAAAAAGAAGTAAATTTTGAGGTTGGGTCAAGACAGTGGACTACAAAAATCTTGAGCTTACCTCCTCTCATGAGAACACCAAAATCACAACTATCTTCAGAACAACCATCAAGGAAAAAGCCTGGGAAGATCTTCCACAACTAATGTCATAAAGAAGGAACCATGAGACAAGGTGGACTCCAGAGAAAAAGCAGTAATTCTGTAAGTGCCTGAGCCAGAGCTTCCTGCTAGTCCTGGAGAGCCTCCCCTGGAGCTGCTACTGCTGCTGCTAAGCCATGTCAGTCGTGTCCGACTCTGTGTGACACCATAGACGGCAGCCCACCAGGCTCCCCCGTCCCTGGGATTCTCCAGGCAAGAACACTGGAGTGGGTTGCCATTTCCTTCTCCAATGCATGAAAGTGAAAAGTGAAAGTGAAGTCGTTCAGTCGTGTCCGACTCTTAGCGGCCCCACAGACTGCAGCCCACCAGGCTCCTCCGTCCAGATCCCACACCCAACTGTGTGAAGAACCCCCCACAAACACACAAATAGTCTGAAACAAGCTCTGAGATCCCTGCGCCCTACCGCCAGACTCCAGGAACACTTCTGCCTCCCAAGAGTCTGGCACTAACCCCAGGAACAGGCATCACCCACCAGTGGGCAGGCAACAGTCCCAGAGTCTTCAGAACCGTACACTGCCCACCACTGAGGCAGTACTAGCCCCAGGGTCCCCTAGGGTCCTGAATCTAACCACTTGGTGACCAGACTCCACTAAACAACAGCCAGTAGCTCCCACACAAGGTGGGGCGTGGCAACCCACTGGACGAGGGGCCAGCAAAGCCTACCCAAACACTTACAAATAAGGACACACCAGCCCTCATATGAGGAACCCCTCCAGCATATAGCTTGGGTGATAAGAGGAGACTGTGCTGCTAAGACACATAAGACATCCCCTACAGAAGGTCACTTCTACAAGGTTGAGAAACATAACTAATGTACATAAAAATACATAGAAATAAAATTGAAAAACTAATACATAAAAATAAAATTGCAACCTAGACAAAATGAGGCAGTGATGAATATGTTCCAGGGAAAGGAACAAGATAAAATTCCAGAAGAAGAACTAAGTAAAGTAGAAATAGGCAATCTACCAAGAAAGACTACAGAGTAATGATTGCAGAGATGACCAAAGAATTTGAGAAAATAGGTACATAGTGTTTAACAAAGAGTTGGAAAATATAAGAACAATCAGAGATGAAGAACACAATAACTGAAATGAAAAATACACTAAAAGGAATTAAGAGGAGACTAAATGATACAGAGAAATGGATCAGACAGAATAATAGAAATCACTGCCACTGAAAAGGAGAAAGAAAAAAAGAATGAAAAGAAATGAGGGTGGTTTAAAAGACCTCTGGGACAACATCAAACACATTAATATTTGCATTATAGGGGTCCTAGAAGAATGAGAGAGAGAGAAAGGGCCTGAGAAACTACTGAAGACATGATAACTGAAAACTTCCCTAACCTGGGAAAGAAAACAGACATCAAAGTCCAGGAAGCACCAAGAGTCCCATACAGGATTAACTCAAAGAGGAACGAGGCCAAGGCAGATTGCAATTAAAACGGCAAAAATTAAAGATAAAGAGAAAATATTTAAAGCAGTAATGTCAGCCACAAAGCAAGCCTTGGTAAATTTAAGAAAACTGAAATCGAATCAGGCATCTTTTGTGACCACAACACCATGAGATTAGAAATCAACTATATGGCACCCCACTCCAGTACTTTTGCCTGGAAAATCCCATGGATGGAGGAGCCTGGTAGGCTGCAGTCCATGGGGTCGCTAAGAGTCGGATACGACTGAGCGACTTCACTTTCACTTTTCACTTTCATGCATTGGAGAAGGAAATGGCAACCCACTCCAGTGTTCTTGCCTGGAGAATCCCAGGGACGGCGGAGCCTGGTGGGCTGCCTGCCGTCTATGCGGTTGCACAGTCGGACACGACTGAAGCGACTTAGCAGCAGCATAAGAAAAAAACTGTAAAGAGCACAAACAGTATGTTATGAGTCACCAATGGATCGATGAAGAGATTAAAGAGGAAATTTCTTAAAATACCTAGGAGAAAGAAATGGCAACCCACTCCAGTGTTCTTGGGGAGAATCCCAGGGACGGGGGAGCCTAGTGGGCTGCTGTCTATGGGGTCGCACAGAGTCGGACACAACTGAAGTGACTTAGCAGCAGCAGCAGCAGCAGAGACAAATGAAAACGAAAATAACGACAATCCAAAACCTATGGGATGCAGCCAAAGCAGGTCTAACAGGGAAGCTTACAGTGATACAAGCTTAGAAACAAGAAAAATCTCAAATAAACAATACCAAGAGAAACAAGAACAAAACACAAAGTTAGTAGAAGCCAGCTGATGGAACTGCCTCTATTTCATGTTACTATGCCTCCCTTGGAGAAGGACCTGCCACAGCCTCGGCTACTCACCACTCAGGGCTGGATCCGCCACCCACCATGCACAGCCAAGACCCTGGCTCTGTGCCAGTTCTCTGTGTGGCCTCATCTCAGACACTGGCAGCACCACTGCAGCAGGGATGTGCCTATACCAGACCAGCTCCAAGAGAACACCCACTCCCTTTCCCAGGGGATCTTTTTCTAGGCACAGAGACAAAAATGCATGGGGAAAATCACCTTTCTCATGTGATTTTCTTCTTTTGTCTTAATAATTTAACTTTTACTTTAGATTAAGTATTCTATATGTCTTTCATAACTTAGCTATGGACTGAGGGATGACGTCATGCAGGCAAAATGCCTTCTACAATTTTCTACGTGACCATCCTTAGTTTTGAAGCTCCTTGAGGCCTCCGTGGCTTCTTCATTGCAGAGCTTTCTCAGAGCTATTTTCATCAGGATATAGTTGTTTATTGAGTGTTACTATTTTATGGGGAATAAAGAATGTTGGGACTCCTAGTTCACCATCTTGCTGATATCATTGCCAGAAAATATTTTATGTTTAAAAAACTTGTTTCCTGACTTCCAGTCTCCAGTCCCACATGTAAGAAACTTTAATGTTGACACTCTTCCCTGACAACAAGTAAAAACCTGAACAGCATGAAAAATCAAACTCTTCTTGAATCCATGAGAGAGCAGAGAACCCAGGGCAAAATGGCTCCCCCCTAGACTGGAGAGACAGATAAGCCAACGCAAGAAGTCCCAGCTTACCAGAGCAGAAACTTACACGTAGAAACCACTGTGGGAACCACTGCCAAGGCAGGAAAATCTGAACTATATTTGATGTATTGCTGGAGGCTCCATGCAGACAAGTCTGAAAGTTAAAAACTCCAGGGTCTCAGTCATAGAGGAGGACCCCACAATTTTCATCTACTCCAGGAGCTCAACTTAGATTCTCACAGTAAATACTGGAGTAAAATCCCCTTAAGTTTCTGGCAGAGACAGAGAGAAAGGAATCATTTTGAAATATACCAGAACACTCTGTTTATCTCAACAAAGCCTGCTCTCAGGAGAATATCATTAACCACAGTCTAAACTGCTGCATTATTATTCACATCTAGTAAACTTGGTATAAGAAAAAAAATCCAGTCTTGCCCTCCACACAAAATAAAGAAATTACCCAACTCCAGGCCCCACTAGCCATTCTATTTCAGCTAAGGAGAGAGAAAAACACTGAGAAACATTTGTGAAGTTCACAGTCCAGAGACATGGGCTCACTAAAAGACTAAGACCTAGTCATAGGATTGTAGAACACTCCTCCTTCCCCAGACTACATTACGAAAGGCATATTTTCATCAGTTTCTTTACCTGATAAATCATGTCAAGTGCTAGAGATTTAATGCTTTTGTCCCTGAAAGATACACATTTAAACCTACTCTCCCAATGTGATGGTATTTGAAGGCAGTGCCTCTGGGAAGTGATTCACTCATGAGGGTAGAGCTCTCATGAATGAAATTAGTGCCTTTATTAAAAAAAAAAAAAATCCCAGACAGTTCCCTTGTTCCTGCCACTATGCAAAAACACAACAAAAAGATGTCTATGAGTAGGACACAGACCCTCAATAGGCAATGAATTTGCTGGCACCTTCATCTTAGACTTCTCAGCCTCATGGAACTATAAGAAATACATTTCTGTTGCCTATAAGACACGCATCTATGGCATTCTTCTATAGCAACCCAAGCTAAATAATACATCCAGTTATCAAGAAAAAATGACACCAAATATTAGAAAACAAAAACTCCTTTAGAAGAGGTAGTAAGCAACACAACTGGGAACTGGGCACTGCAGAGATGGTGGAATCAATCAGATTGGGAATTTAAAATATGTATGATTAATAAGCTAATTTATCCATTACAGGACAAAAATGACAGAATATAAGAATAGATAAGCAATGGAAGAAGGGAGATTAAATCCTAAAAGAAAAATTTAAAAATAAATGTCAGAGACCAGAAACAAGAATACAAGTGAAAAATGCCTTTGTAGGTTTATCAGTAAACTGGAGAAACCTGAAAAAACAATCTCTAGCCTTGAGGATATATCAATAGAAACCTCCAAAACTAAGTAGCAAAGAGAACAAAAACTGGAAAAAAAAATCAAAACAGACTATCCAAACACTGGGAGACACCTCCAAAGGTTTTATATATGTGTCATGATAGTACTGGGCTTTCCAGGTGACTCAGTGGTAAAGAATCCATCTGCCAAACAGGAGACATGGGTTAGATTCCTGGGTCAGGAAGATCCCACTGGAGAAGGAAACGGCAACCCACTCCAGTAACCTTGCCTGGAGAATTCCATGGACAGAGGAGCCTGGTGGGCTACAGTCCATGGGATTGCAAAAGAGTCAGACATGTCTTAGTGACTAAACAACAATAACAACTGGTAATACTAGAAGAAGAAGAAAGAGAAAAAGGAACATAAGAAACATGCGAAAAAGTAATGACCAAGAATTTCCCCAAATTAATGTTGGACATCAAACCACAGATCTAGAAAGCTCAGAGAACACCAATGTCCCCGAAACAAGGATAACTGTTGAAAAAACTACACCTAGGTATTTTGTCTTCAAAATACAGAATTAGATAAAGAAAAAATCCTGGAAGAAGCCAGAGGAAAAAAACACCTTACATAAAGGGGAACAAAAATTACACTTGACTTCTCCAAAGAAACTTTGCAAGCAAGAAGAGAGTAGCGTGAAATAAAGTGTTGAAAGAAAAAAAAAATCTAGAATTCTGTACCCTATGAAATTATCCTTTAAAAGTGAAAGAGAAATACTTTCTTAGACAAACAAAAATTGATGAAATTTGTTGCTAGTAGACTTGCCTTACAAGAAATGCTATGTTTCTTAAAAAGAAGGAAAGTAATAGAGGTCCAAAATCTGAATCTGCATAAAGGAAGAAAATTGAAGCATGCATAAGTAAAGGTAAAACAAAAAGTTTTATTTTTCTTATTCTTTATGGGTCTAACAGAGCCATTATTATTTTTCTCAAATAATTATTTTACTCAAAATAATAGCAACAATGTATTCAATTATGTATGTGTGTGTATATATATATATATATACACACACACATATGCATATGTTTCTGTATGCTTAAATATAAGTGAAATGTATGACAACAATGATGCAAGCAATGGAAAGGAAAAACCAGAATTTTTTTTTCAATTATAAGGTACTCACACTACCCATGAAGTAGTGCAGTATTATTTAAAAGTTGACTAGAATTAGTTATAAACTAGAACTAACACTTAAAAAGTCAAAAACGAAGTAAAGCTATATTCTAAGAAAGGACAGAAAAGAAATCATACAAAATACTCAATTAAAGCCACAAAAGGCAGGGGGAAAAATGTACAACAAAAATATCAATAAAGTGGGAGCTCCTTGATGGCCTAGTGGGTAGGATTCTGGGTTTTCACAACCATGGCCTAGGTTCCTGAGATCTTACAAGCTGTGCAACATAGGCAAAAAAAAAAAGAATAAGGGCAAACAGAAAACAGAAGTGTATACTAATTCCACTATATCAATAATCATTCATGTCAACTATCTAAATGCACTAATTAAAAGCCAGATTTTCAGAGTGGATCAAAGATATCACTATACTTGTATAGTAAGCCTTGTCTACAAAAATCCCACTTTAAATATAAAGGCATATAAATGTAAAGTAAATGGATAAAGGACAATATACCACAATAATACTAATACAAAATACTAATCAAAAGAAAGCAAGAGTGAAAGTGTTAGTTGTTCAGTTGTGTCCACCTCTTTGCAACCCCATGGACCGTAGCCCACCAGGCTCCTCTGTCCATGGAATTTTCCATTCAAGAATACTGGTGTGGGTAGCCATTTTCTTCTCTGGGGGATCTTCCCAACCTAGGGATCAAACCCAGGTCTACCTGCACTGCAGGCAGATTCATTACCATCTGAGCCACCAGAGAAAGCTCTTTATTCAGAAAGAGTATACTTCAAAGCAAAGATAATTATCAGGGATAAAGAAGGTCATTACATAATGGTAAAGGGGTCAGTTCTCTAAAAAGACGTAATGATCATTAAGGTGTAGGCACCTAACAACAGAGCATCAACTAAATGAGGCAAAAACTGATGGAATTGCAAGGAGAAATAAATGAATTCCCTATCACAGTTGGAGACTGCACCCTCTCTCAGAAGTGGACAGACCAGTGGGCATAAAATCCATAAGGACATGCTTGAACTTAGTAATACCATCAGTCAACTAGATGTAGTTGACACCTACATGCTACTTCATCCAACAACAGCAGAATACATTCTTCTCAAGCTCACACAGAACATTTACCAAGATAGACCACGTTTTGAGTCATAAACACACTTTCACAAATTTAACAGACTAGAAATTATATGACATCTGCTCCCAGACCATGTAGAACTAAGTTAGAAACCAAAAACAGAAAGATCAATGGAAACTCACAAAATACATGGAAATTAAGCATCACAATTCTGAATAACACATTGGTCAAAGAAGAAATCCCAAGAGAAATTTTAAAATATTTTGAACTAAATGAAAATGAATACAGAAACAATCAAAAGTTGTGAGATACAGGATAAACAGCTCTTTCAGGGAAATTTATACCACTGAAAACACATATGAGCATCTAAGTTACCAGCTTAGGAAAAAATTTTAAAAGAGCAAATACAAAATAAAATATTAAATACCAAAATAATACCCAAGAAAAGAAATTAAGAATTAATTATAATTAAGAATTAGAGAAAAAATCAATGAAAATTTATAAACCTCTCACCTGGCAAACTAAGAAAAATGAGAGAGGACATAAATCACTAATATTAGAAATGAAGGGGGAGACATAAGTATAGACCCCATATACATTAGAAGAATAAAGGAGTGTTATGAACAACTCTATGCCCATAAATTTGATAACCTAGATGAAATAAACCACTTCCTTAAAAGGTTCAGCTGCCAAATTCTCATAAGAAGAAACAGATAAACTGAATAGGTCTAAATCTATTAAAGAAATCAAGACAGCCTTCCAAAACTAAAAGTACCAGACCCAGATGGGTTCACTGGTAAATTCTACCAAACATTTAGGGGGAAAAATTATACCAATTCTCTACAGTATCTTTCAGAGGACACAAGTAGAAGGAATACTTAACTCATTGTATGAGGTCAGTATTACCTTAATACTAAAACCAGACAAACACATTATAATGTAACAGACCAATCTCTCTCATGATTCTAAATTAACACTTCTTTTATCTTGTTTGAGATTTATAATTATTATTCTATGAAAACAACTGCATTATATTTCCCTGTTAATGTATCTTTTTCTAATAACTCCATAAGCAATATTTTTCACTGCTGATCAATATTCAGGGGAGAACCAAGTAAATCAAGTGCAGAGAAAATTCTTATTGAAATACTCACTGATTTCTCAATTGAGAATCATTTATCCTTACTCTAAATGGATCCACTTTGAAATGTTTATCCTAAAACCTTCAAGTTTTTAAGTTTAAACATAAACTTTAAAAAAATCCAAGGTTTCTGTGACTACAAAAAATCCAAGGTTTTTATCACTACAAGTTCCAAATGATTAAACTGAAGCATAGCTACAAAAAAAAAAAAAATTTAATGGCATTTAGAGTTTTATATTAATAAATATAATCTACCTAGAACAATGAAAATAAAAACTATGTACTATTCGGACTGTACCAAGAATATTATTCTTAGTTCTCAATCTCATATTTTAAAGAGAGAAAAAGTCAAAAACTGAAGATCCCTAGATAACCTCAAAGGAAGATAAGTTATCTTGAAGTTAAATACTGAGAATAATCAAAGGTATTTAGAACATTTATCCTTACGAGCAAAGATTTAAAGGCAGATTCAAAAGAAGTCATAGGAAAAGGGAGAATTAAGAAGACAGCAAGCAGGTAAATTTAAGTCAGTTTAGGAAGGAAATTGTAGGAAACAGGGCAGTCTACTACTGGAACAAGAAACCTCACGGGTATGGAGTTTTTTAATCACAAGAGGTGCTCAAGCAGAAATAGTGATCACCTGAAGGAAATTTTAAATACAGTTCCTTAGTTCCTTCCACATGGACGGAGAAGCCTGGCAGGCTGCAGTCCATGGGGTCGCTGGGAGTCGGACACGACTGACCGCCTTCACTTTCACTTTTCACTTTCATGCATTGGAGAAGGAAATGGCAACCCACTCCAGTGTTCTTGCCTGGAGAATCCCAGGGACGGCGGGGCCTGGTGGGCTGCCGTCTATGGGGTCGCACAGAGTCGGACAGGACTGAAGTGACTTAGCAGCAGCAGCAGCATTTCCTTCCACAAAATTCACTGAATGACAACTACCTACCAAGCACAGTACATCCAAGAGTACTCTAACTTTGTTTTAAGATTTAATTATCTTAAAATCTAGAAAGCGGATGAAATGGTTAATTTTTAACGTACCTCTTTTTCCTCCTTCGATATTTTTACTTCATAAAGTCGTCGGAGATTTGAGCAACTATTTTGCTGTTGATCTTTCTTGATGTTTACATTTTCATAACGAGGTGACTTTTTCCTTTAAAAACCAAGAAAAAAAATTTATTCTCAATTTCAAATATATAAATGTCTATATAGGCTAAAAGAATATTTTTACACCAACATTTCCTGCTTAAAAAGTATTCCGTAAGATCATGTTATTGATGATAAACACATCTGGGTGTTGTTAAGCCAATATATCCTTAGTAAGTGCTAAGTCACTTTAGTCATGTCCAACTCCTTGCAACCCTATGGACTGTAGCCTGCCAGGCTCCTCTGACCATGGAATTCTCCAGGCAAGAATACTGGAGTGGGTTGCCATGCCCTCCTCCAGGGGATCTTCCTGACCCAGGGATTGAACCTGTGCCTCCTGAGTCTCCTGCATTGCAGGCAGATTCTCTACCTGCTGAGCCACTGGGGAAGTCCCAAGGGAAAAACAATTAATGCTACTTATATCACATAACAATCAGAAAAAAAGGCATAAAGAAATCTTTGAAAATGAAAAGGAAGCTTATTTTCCCTGAAATTTACACAACCTCAAGTGAGAATAATAAACCAAGTAAGCAAGGAGTAACAGCTCTGGAGTCAGACAGCCTGATGTGAATCCTAAGATTGCTACCTACTAGCTACGTGACCTTGCACAAATCGCCTAACTTCTCTAAACTTCAGATTTGACTCTTCTTCTGTAATTAGAAATATTAATAACCAATCCTCATGGTTGTAATGATTAGAGCAGATAATTATATGTGAAGTGTTTGGTGGCATACATTTTTTCTAATTCTTAAACAGAATTCTGGGGAAACAGTTTCACATTAAACATTTCCAATGAGCTATGTTGAACATAAGCAGATTATAAAACAGATAATAGAAAAACAAATGCTTAGGTTACATAATTTTTTGTTTACACATTACTATGAGTTAAACAATGCATAGAACATCTCAGTTCACTATTAAAGGCTGACTTCATTGATTTTTTTTACACGAAATTCAACAAACATTTTCAAAACCTCAAATAGTTTTATGGATAAAAATATTTATATTAGGGATATCAAAAGAGTCACATATCATTCAGGTCTGTTTCCCAAATTAAAAAAAAAAAAAAAAACTATAGGCCTATCTTTCCATTTAGAATAGTCAAATATTTCCATTTTTTAAACTTTTTGTTTTGTATTGGAGTATGGCTGATTAACAATGTGATAGTTTCAGGTGAACAGCAAAGGGACTCAACCATACATCTACATGTATCTTCTTCTTGTTCAGTTGCCCAGTCATGTCCGACTCCATGTGACCCCATAGACTACAGCATGCCAGGCCTCTTTGTCCCTCACCATCTCCCAAAGTTGCCCAAATTTATGTCCACTGCATTGGTGATGCCATCCAGCCATCTCATCCTCTGACACCCTCTTCTCTTTCT
Organism: Bos javanicus; assembly: GCF_032452875.1. NCBI lineage: Eukaryota > Metazoa > Chordata > Mammalia > Artiodactyla > Bovidae > Bos > Bos javanicus. The sequence continues at coordinate 26,739,935 of NC_083873.1, read as the reverse complement.
GCCCTCAATCTTTCCCAGCATCAGGGACTTTCCCAATGAGTCAACTGTTGGCATCAGATGACCAAAATCCTGGAGTTTCAGCTTCAGCATCAGTCCTGCCAATGAGTATTCAAGGTTGATTTCCATTAAGATTGACTGGTTTTATCCTCTGCTGTCCAAGGGACTCTCAGGAGTCTTGTCCAGCACCACAGTTCAAAGGCATCTGTTCTTAGGCACCCCACCTTCTTTACAGTCCAGCTCTCACAGTGTATGTGACCAATGGGAAAATGATAGCTTTGACTTTACAGACCTTTGTCGGCACAGTAATGCCTCTGCTTTTCAACACAATGTCTAGGTTTGTCATAGCTTTCCTGCCAAGAAGCAAACGTCTTCTGATTTCATGGCTGCAGTCACTATCCACAGTGATTTTTGGAGCCCAAGAGGAAATCTGTTACGATTTCCACCTTTTCCCCCTCTATTTGCCATGCAGTAATGGAGCCGGATGCCATGATCTTAGTTTTTTTAATATTTATTTTTAAGCCAGGTCTTTCTCTCTCCTCCTTCATCCTCATCAAGAGGCGCTTAGCTCTTCTTTGCTTTCTGCCATTAGAGTGGTATAATCCGCATATCTGAGGTTGTTGATGTTTCTCCCACCTATCTTGATTCCAGTTTGTAACTCATCCAGCCCAGCATTTCTCAGGATATGCTCAGCATATAAATTAAACAAACAGGGTGACAGCAGACAGCCCTGTCATACTCCTTTCTCAATCTTGAACCAATCAGCTGTTCCATACAGGGTTCTAACTGTTGCCTTTTGACCCGCATAGAGGTTTCTCAGGAGACAGGTAAAATGGTCTGGTATTCCAATCTCTTTAAGATCTTTCCACAGTTTATTATGATCCACATAGTTAAAGGTTTTGGCAGAGTCAATGAAACAGAGGTAGCTGTTTTTCTGGAATTCCCTAGTTTTCCCTGTGATACAGCAAATGTTGGCAATTTGATCTCTGGTTCCTCTTTCTTTTCTAAACCCAGCTTCATCATCTGGAAGTTCTTGGTTCGCATAAGGCTGAAGCCAAGCATTCAAGATTTTAAGCTTGACCTTACTAGCACAGGAGATGAATGCCACTGTCTGATGGTTAGCACAATATTTAGTACTAGCCTTCTTGGGAATTGGGATGAGGATTGAGAAGTATAATTACACTATACTTCTAGTGTAACTACACATATCTATGCTCCCCCAAACTCCCCTCCCATCCAGCAAGTACTTCCATTTTTATACTATATCAAATCTCCTAATTATGACTCAGTCAATAAACAAGAAGTAATAAAGAAAAAATGGTAGAAAATACTGACTACCAGAAGGAACCAAGACAAGTCCAAATAAAAGATACAGTGAAGGCAGCAAACCAAAGAGTAGACAAATTATGGAAATGATGAACTGTCTGAAGCAGTTAGGAGTGCAATCTATACGGATACATTCCAACTAGCAAAGGGAAAATGCAAACAGAAGAAAAAGAAGAAACAAGACAAATAACAAAGATAAAAAAGAAAGTAACATTTAAAAACTAGGATGAGAATGGGAGCAGGACAGGGCGAGAGAAGTAAAAGTGACTGCTATAAAGAAAATAGCAAGCAAAATTAGAGCAACATAATTAGAATACTGGTCATGCCTGAGGTACTCAGTTAGATGTGTACTGAAATGGATGGAAAACAACCATCACAGAACTACATACCCTAAAAAAGGGTTAATTTTACCAAATGTTAACAAAACCTCAATAAAACTGATAGCCAGGAAGACAGATAGGGAATCAAGCAGCCAAACTGAAAGAAGAAAGAGTGAAGTACTAACAGAAGTATTATGTCAAGGGAATGAGCACCATTAAGAGCATTCGACAGACTTTGCTTTATTTGGAATGACAAAGATTAAATTTAGATCCCACTGCTGTATATCGGAGAAAGCAATGGCACCCCACTCCAGTACTCTTGCCTGGAAAATCCCATTGATGGAGTAGCCTTGTAGGCTGCAGTCTATGGGGTCGCTAAGAGTCGGGCATGACTGAGCAACTTCACTTTCACTTTTCACTTTCATGCATTGGAGAAGGAAACAGCAACCCACTTCAGTATTCTTGCCTGGAGAATCCCAGGGACAGAGGAGCCTAGTGGGCTGCCATCTATGGGGTCGCACAGAGTCAGACACGACTGGAGTGACTTAGCAGCGGCAATCTGTGTATACATGTTAAGTTTATTCATGTTAAGTTTCTAGTGTAACTACTAAAAAATAAAAATACATGGTATATCTCCCGTACTAGGAAAATGAAAAAAGAAAAGGACAATAGAACAGGGTATAAATTCCCCCAAACAAGGACCACGTTTTATTCTTTTTATTCTCAGTTACTAAGTTCATTACTAGGTTATAGCAAGAATTCAAACAATGTCTGTTCAATGAATGCACAGCAGCAGGGAAGTTTAAGCAAGACTCTAAGCTATGTCCACTGCTGGTATGCACGTGCATCTGACTGTATCCAGCAAATTAACTGGAGGTAATCATTGTGGGACTTCCTGTGAGAAAATTCATTGTATGAGAGAGAAAGGATCAGGCACATAAGCTGGAACCTATTTAAAAAAAAAAAAAAAAAACTAAACCATGGAAAGCAGTTATAGCTTCTGAGAACATCATATTTATTAGTCAATTTTGCCCTCCATGGACTCATATCTAAGACCGTACTTGTGTCTAAGATAAGAGTAGGAAAAAAATAAAGACAGTTATTTTACAAGAAATGTATTTCCTAGTTAGACTTTGTAAATATTACCTTCAACCTAATGTTATGGCTCTGACTCAAAGTGAGAATGCCTTCTCAATCTATCATTAGTCAGAAGAATGGACACCAGAGCCAGGAACAAGATACAGAATCCTGGGATCACCTATTTTTATATTTTTCCTGAACTTTTGTCTATCTTGTAATTAAAGACAGCATATTTTAGTACTTAGACATATGGGCTATATATCAAGTTCTGCCACTGAATAGCTACATTATATTAAATATGTTATTTATTCTCTGACTCATTTTTCACTAATAAATAGACGTAACAATAGAAACTACACAGAGACTTGCAAATATTAAATGAGTTAATACATGTAAAACAGGTAGCACAGGATCTGGCAGACTGAAAAAGCAATAGTTTTCACATAGGTTAGCCTAAAATATAACATTTCTTTAAGTCTTTTATACTGATTTTTCCTTTCATAACAGCATAACCTAGTCTAAATTACTAGTAAAATCTACAGTAAAAGTATACTATTTTTTTACTTACTGGGTTATATCATACTGTCCAGGACCAGGCCCTGACGTTATAGGTAATTGGAGTCTTCCCAAAGAGTTGCCAAAATGTATCCCCTTGTATTTCAAAGTTGCATTGGAAAAATCCTTTTTAAAAAAAGGGAGGATGAGACATAGTTTATATAAATCATGAAACAAAGTTTAACTTTACTCAAGTCTAAAGCAAGGATAGCCTTAGTCAATGAGTTTCCCCTGGTAAATGCTAGAATCTTCTCTGATATAGGTTATCATGATAACTTAGATAACCTAAGTTATCGCTGTATCCTATTCCACTCCTAAGTCAACCAGGATTCCCAGAGAAGGACCTCTAGCTTAGCATGAAAGTGAAAGCTGCTCAGTTGTGTCTGACTATTTACGACCCCCTGGACTGTAGCCCTCCAGACTCCTCTGTCCACAGAATTCTCCAGGCAAGAATACTGGAGTGGGTTGCCATTTCCTTCTCCATCATAACCTCAACCAATACGAACAGCTTTGCTCTAGGCAGTACACTCAACAACCTAAATCCTTAAGGGTAATGAAAATCAGCTCCTTACCATTTAAATCAGGGAGGAAGGACAGAATTGCATGCTTTAGGGAAAGTCTAACACAGATGACTTAATTAAATAGAAATTAAATTAGAATTCAAACATCACCAACAGATACTAGATAATGTCTAATTACTTGATATTTAAGTTATAAGATATTCACATAAAATTTTCATATAGTAACAAATACACAACAAAAATTAAACTCAATTCATTTTATAGTTACTATTTGAGATCAGGATCAGTACTTTAACACCAAAGAAGTCATTTGTGACTTAAGAAATCAGCAATCATCTTCCTTCACATCCACTATAATAAATACATATATTTATTTATTTTATATATATAATATATATATATATTATATATATTATTTATAAATAAATATAAAAAAAATTAAGCATGACTCACTGAAGATTTTGTTTCAGAGAAGTTAAAAACACCTGCTTTCATTAGACACTAATAATATAATATGAAATAAGAACAGTAGTGTTTCTTATAGGAATTCTCTTATATTGAGTAAAAACATTAAAAATCATTTAAAAAATTTATAAAATCTTATTTTTTTAACTGATGTAAAGTTAAACTCTAGTCTATTTCACTTTTAATTCATATTTGTAAAAATACAGCTTTAAAATAGGCATGGATTATTAAAACAATATACAAATACAATGAATAAAATCCCAGTAACATAAACTTGTAGTTTAACTGCATAAAACAGCATGCCAGTTGTTCTAGGTGATCACTGCTATTCTCGAACAGTGGAACCAATCTCTCTCAATTACCATTATAAGCAATATTAATTAAATAAATAGCGATTAAATGTTAAGAAGACAAAATTCTAGTTCCGACTGGTGAATTGAATCAGATTCCCGTCAGAGCCTCAAAAGAAGAGTGTAAAATAGATTCAAATTATCAGTGCTGGTAAAGAATCCACCTGCAATGTGGGAGACCTGGGTTCCATCCCTGCATTGGGAAGATCCCCTGGAGAAGGGAATGGCTATCCACTCCAGTATTCTGGCATGGAGAATTCCAAGGACAGTATAGTCGCAAAGAGTTGGACACAACTGAAAGAATTTCACTCTTTTTTTCCTTCAGAAACTAAGAGAAGGTATCATTCACATTCACATTCCACTCCAAGGAATTTCTGGAAAATACAGCACAGCAGAGACTAGAACCAGAAAAAGACCTCGCTGCATGTGAAAGAAACCTCAGCTGAACCCTATTAATATTCCCAGGAAGATAGATACTAGAGGTAAGGACAGACTCATGGGTAGTGAGTACAGAGTAATTCTCAAAACTACTAATAACCTTCGAGATTTACTTACACCAGTGCCATTACGTGAAGTGAAGAAAGAATGCTAACACCCATTCCATTCCTGCCACAGATGGTTGGAAATAAACTGGAAGCACTGCCATTAGGCCCTAACAAAGACAGACTTCCTAGTTAGACAGGCATCACTCCAGAAAGGTGCCACAACAAAATTCAAAAATAAGCTGCTACAGCACTAAGATTTCCTACTATGCGAAAACATCTTTTATTTCCTAGAACTCACCACTAACAACTAGCCCTCAAATACTATAAAATACAAAAATCAATAAAACTACACTTTTCCTTTTACACCCACCTGACCTTAAACAATTAAACAGAGGCAAACACCATCTGACAGAACTTTGATGTTTGAATGAAATGAAATGGAACCTTTGTTGATTCTTTCATCACAGATGGTAATCTGAGACAGAAACTGAATTACAGTAAGTCTCCTTTCTTGGGGTGGTAGAGGATGTTGGAGCTGAGGGTATAGAAACAGGGAAAGTTACTAGCTATGTCCATATAAGATTCAGACATATTTTGGAATGTCTAGTGACATTCAAATCAACAGAACAAATCAACCAGAAGGTAAATGCAAAAACTAATCCTATGGGAAGCAGCTAATCATGATAATCCACATCCAGTAAGAAAATCAAGAGTGGCAATGCTTACTACTTCGTAGTCTTTTCTGTTGACTGAATTTGCCTTCTACAACACAATCCCCCAATGGATTTATGCCTGTGTTCTGTGGAGTGCAAAAGGACTATGATAAAAGTCTCAAAGATCTATTTCATTAAAACACTGGTAAACAGCACTGCTACTTTTAGACCCTTCTAGCTATTAGAGTATAACACAGAGAGAAGAGCATTATCACCTGACTTCACCTCAGCTCATCGTGCAGCTTTCACTGTGATGGAGTACATGGGCAGAAATGCCCAGCAGAGAGCACCATCTGGCAAGAGACTAAAGTGCCTGGGGCAGGAGAAGCTGTCTCAGTGGAAACAGACTTGTTCAGGAGCATAGTTGAGACAGCCCTTCTAGAAGCTTCTGCGAAGGAGAACTTTGAAGAAGGCTTCAGTTCCACCACATCAACAGGAGGAGACAATATGCATATATTTGAGTTACTAACATAACTGTGATGCTCTTTAGCACCCACAATCCAATGAAGCCTGGGAAAACTTGTTACATAAATAAAAAGGATTGATCCTTCTTTCCACTAGTAATATTTCAAACTGTAAGTCATCTTGCTGTGCTTAGCTAGTTGGTATACAGATTCCTTCTAACAAACTACAATGCAAAGAGCAGAGAAGTATTTCCCTTCTTCACTAGGGATGCTTAGCTTGAACACATTATGTAGTTATAACACTCTATAAAGCACCAAATCAAAGCAAGATGATGACATTATTATAAATAGGTTGATATATGATTCCCAAGCCCAGATCCTTGTCAATCCTAGAAGGAACAGAGCTATAAATAAAAATTAAAAGAGCTATCCCACCAATCTCTCTAACACATAGAGCTTATACCACTCTAGCACCTCTCGGATTCATTTTGATATTTGGCAAAACTAATACAATTTTGTAAAGTTTAAAAATAAAATTGAAAAAAAAAATCAAGAAAGGAAATAAAGGTAGTCAGACCATCCAAAGGCTTTGGGTCTAGTGTGCAAAGACAAACACCATAACACCTAGCAGAATAGCACAGAAAAATAGCACAGCCTGACATGACCAACAGAGCAGCATATGGTAAAAGAGGAGTCCTGCAAAAACCATGTTAGCCACTAGAGTAGCTACAAAGCAGCCTGTTCCTTTGGGTCAATGGCAACTCTGAAGACTACTGCACCCCAGAGGGCTTCAGAAAGGAAGAGCGCTGAGCCATACAACACTTTTTTTGCTAAGATATGTTCTAGACCACCTTTCAAATGAAATTACTTAATAGAGGCATGGATTTTAAAGTACATATACAGTTTTGATGTCAGAAAGAAAGTTTTCTCATTTGTGTTGTACTTTATTTTTACTTTGAAATAAAGCAAAATATCATAATTGTGAAGATTTTAGGCATAATAAGTAATAAAATAAATGTAGAACTCTCTTTTAATATAATATAGCCAGGTTAGATGTGCCAGATATTTTCTATTTTTCAGGCAGGAGTGTATCTATTGATTTGCTATAGCTTATAGATTTTTAAAAATAAAACTCATATTTTAAAACAGAGCATTTTGACAAACCATCCTTAACATTATATTTTTATAGCCTAAAAAATTTGAGGCTATAAAATTTGATAGCCAAAGAACTGATGCTTTTGAACCGTGGTGTTGGAGAAGACTCTTGAGAGTCCCTTGGACTGCAAAGAGATCCAACCAGTCCATCCTAAAGGAAATCAGTCCTGAATATTCATTGGAAGGACTGATGCTGAAGCCAAAACTCCAATACTGGCCACTGCTGTGAAGAACTGGCTCATTGGAAAAGACTCTGATGCTAGGAAAGATTGAAGAGGGGAGGAGAAGGGGATGACAGAGGATGAGATAGTTGGATGGCATCACCGACTCAATGGACATGAGTTTGAATAAACGCCAGGAGTTGGTGATGGACAGGGAGGCCTGGCGTGCTGCAGTCAAGAGTTGGACATGACTGAGCAACTGAATTGAACTGAAAAAATGTTAGTTTTATAGTAACTGCTTCAACATAGCATTTCAGGAGAAATTATAATCAAGTAGAATTAGGTCCAAGAAGCTTTCTTCAGGTTAATCATTGGGATTTTGCAGGTTAACTATTTAACAATTCTTAAAACTAATCCAACAGAAGGAAAGATTATGCACACACAAACATACTTAAACACACACACACCATTCAAGACACCAGCAAAATCCTTTTCCTGTGTATACACTGAAATTTATTTCATTTAAACCATGTGAACTACTTAATTCACTAACCTTTGCAGTTCTCACGTAAATGTTCAATTGGAAAATTAATTTAAAAGTCTTTTTAAAACACAGACAGAAAATAAAGAATAAATTGACATACTCTTAGTTCTGGATCACATTCTCTTTACGTCGAGATGTGTTGACAATACCGTCCTTCAAGGACATTGTTAACTTGTAAAATCATTAGCAAATAAAATATGACTTAATTGAAGCAAACTCAGCAAGGAGCTCCATTATTTTAAGTGAATGATGTAATATAACTTGAAGAATTACTGACTGCCATTTTCACTGACAGTGAAATAAATGAAGCGGCTATGAAACTTTCTCCTCATGTCTTTTCCATAATTAAGTGAAGAAAGAGAATTTGTGAAGAATTACACGTCCCAAGGTGCAGCAGTTCAAACACTAATAGCCTGCACTCCAGTGTGGCAGCATGCAGGTAGTTCCCAACATGTTATTATTAGCAAGTATGTAAGTGTCATAATTCTAGCCGCAAAACCCTGCTTGCAAAATCCACCTCTGAAAAGCAAATTTCCAATGGGCTCTTGTTTTTAAAGAGCCCAAGTTCCCTGGGCTCTTCTTTTTAAAAAGAGAAAGAAGTCAAGTTTTATAATTCAAAATGTTATACAAAATAACATACAGAATTTCCCTTTATAGATTAAATATAGCTGAAAATTATTTGGTGGCTTGAGTCTTATATAGCTTTTAACTTTACAGGTACTTCCATAGTTAAGGTATATAAAATACCTTCAGCAGATGTTATTTCAATGACTCAGTGAATAATCACAATAATTACCTATCCCTTGGATTATTTTCTCAATTTTCTATTAATATTTACATCTGGAAACTGAGCCCACATATAGTATAAGCTCACAAAGCAGCTAAAGAAATATACAGAATTATCAGAAATTTGGATAATACTTGAATTAACATTTCTACAGTATCAATTTGAAAATAGTCTGTGAGGCACCTATTTTTTTTTTTTTTGCAAGAATAAACAAGAAATTTAAGCCTCCAGCTACTAAGCTACTCCAGCTATGCTTTGTTGAATCTTCTTGAATTTTAACAATTATGTATTTAATTTATATGTAAATCTATGTTTCTACAAACATGTTTTCTTAAATTCAATCTAGATTTTTTATTCTAATAAATACAAGTTGAACTGACTCAGTAACTACTAAGACATGGCATCAGATAAATTTGACCTATTAAAATTATAAGTTTTCTTATTTTTCTCTTCTATAAATAAGAATTTAACCAAAAAGAAATCAAAAGTTATATGTTAATGTTTATTCACATGTGAAAAAGGTTTTATACACCTAGGAAAGCGTGGAGGCATTATTCAAGCCTTTTAATAGATGATATATTCTTCTGAAACAAAGAAATAGCATATATAAAACATACAATTTTAAAACAAGAATAACATTTTGAGATTTAAGACTAGAGAACTGTTTAAGCTGAGACCACGGACCAATGACTATTGTGAAAAAGAAATATTATTGATAATTTCAATGTACTAGATCAAAGTTTTCTCCCAGGATACATTAGATAAGGAAACATCATAAAGAGCTGAAGAAACTTGGTCAAAGACAAGTAACTATTAAGCAGAAAAGCAAAGAAAGAAACCCAGGCAGTCCAGTTCCATTACACTACATTTCATCATTGTCCTTTACCTTGGGCAGAATATACTTGTATCAGACCACAGGACTGCCATTCATTCCAGTGCAATTTTTACAGAACTATCTCCATTGTTCTTCTAAGCATATCTTACTCAAATATCTAAGATAATAGCACTATCTGTTGATGAAAACTCTTTTTATATGACTGACAGGATGATAGGCCAGTCAAGGCCTGGAAAACCAGGTATGGCATAGAGAGGGGGGCGCAAAATAACCTTGGGACAAAAAGGCCACATGGCCACAAAGAAATGGGGATTCTCAGGGTGCGAACAGGAGACGTACCTATAACCTCAAAATCCTTACTCTCCTTTTTACCAGAGGTAAGTTGGTTCTTCGTAAGTTTTACAGAGCAACCTATCAGGTCTTAGAATATCTGTATTTGAACATATAATGTATCTCTATTATGTTCCACAATCAACAGAAATTTTCAAAAAAGAGGAATTATAAACCAAAAATAAAATCATACCAGCTTGTCTATTTACCTTCACCTTTGTATTTTAATTCTTTAAATAGAATTTGAGCTATTATCTAATAAACTTTCATTTCATCCTGAGGAACTTCAGTACTAGAAATAAAGTCTATAGGTTTCTGTTTACCTGGGAATCTTAATTTTGCTTTCATTTTCAAAGAATTTTTCTGCTGACTATAGAATTCTTGATTAACAATGATTTTTATTTAAGCACTTTGAATATATCACTTCACTGCCTTCCAGCCTCCATTTTCTCTGATAAGTAAGCTCTTAGTCTTCTTAGGGATTCCTTGTCATGTCTCTCGCATCTTTCAAGATTTCTCATTGTCTTTGGTATTCAACATTTTGTGTTATATCTTGCTGTGCATCTCTTTGAATTTATACTACTTGCAATTCATTGAGCTTCCTGTATGTGCAGATTATTTTTCATCAACTTTGGGATGTTTCCAAGCTATTATTTCTTCAAATATTCTCTCTGCCCTTTTTCTTTCTTTGACTCTCACCATGTTTATGTTAGTATGTTTGATGTTTCATGTGTTCAGCTGCTCAGTTGTGTCTAACTTTTTGCAATCCCGTGGACTGTGGCCCACCAGGGTCCTTTGTACATGGAATTTTCCAGGCAAGAATACTGGAGTGAGTTGCCATTTCCTACTCCAGGGGATCTTCCTGACCCAGGGACTGAACTGATGTCTCTTGTGTCTCCTGCATTGGCAGGCAGATGCTTTACCACTGCACCCTGGGAAGCCCAAGTCCTTTATTTATTTGACTGTATTTAAATTAGCTGATACAAAGACTTTATCTAATAGCCAGTCCAACATCCTGGCTTCCTCAAGAACAGTTTCTAACAATTGCTTCTTTTCCTGCATATGGATCATACACTTTTTGTTTTTTGTATGTCTCATAATTATGTTGTAAACCAGACATCTGAGATAATTCAATGAGGAAAATCAAAAATCAGAATCTCCCTCCTGCCCCTAATTCTGTTTTTGTTTGTTTTGTTCTATGATTTTCCTGAAATAATTCTCTAAATTCTGCATTCTCTGTCATGTGTGTTCACTAAAGTCAGTCTGGTTAGCTAATTGGCCGGGTAATGGCTGGACAGGGGTTTTTAATGTCCTTCCAGTAAGCCTCCAACCTTTGCAGACATGCTGTGCGCATGTGTTAAAACACACCTTGAACATTCAAGTTGGCAGTTTATAAGTCTGTCTGAGCTTTCACTTCCCACTTGTATAGAACCGCATGGTCACATAGAGGTAAGAACTTTGTACCTTCTCCAGTCTCAAAATGGTTTTCAATCCTGAAACCATTTTCAGTCTTTTACAAGATTAAGCAAATAAGTAACTATACTGAGAACAGTGTGAGCCAGGTTATGTGAGAGAAGGGAGATCAAATATGGCAAAGGAGATACTGGAATAAACATGTGGCATTGAACTGGAATCAGATCAATATAAGCTCAAAGTTTTTAATAAGTAATAAAAAGTACAGATTTATAACTCTGTCCATTGAGATGGCCTAGAAGGAATGATATCCTAAACATACCTAGTGTACTGATATTGTTTTGAAATATTATTCTCTACTAAAAAAGTCGGGTTCCTTGAGGAAATGACTGATTTGAACAACTGGGGCAGGGAAAAAACAAAATGGGTCTGGTGCATTTTATTGTGCCATAAAATAAAGAAATGCTCAATCAATGTCAAAAACACAATAAGCAGATTTAAAGAGCTCCCAAGGGTCAAACATTAGATAATTTTAACTTCAAAATAAAAAGTGAGAGCAGTAAATTATAACCTTTGGAGTAAAACAGGAATTTAAGAACCCATACTGATATAAATACATAAAAGAGAAAGAACATAAAGCCATTCTTTAAAATGCCAACAAAAAATGTTAAAAGAAAATATAGAATTAGAAAACCATAATTTAATAAATATCACAATAAAATTGATTCAGGCATCATCAATGGATGTTAAACAGGTGAGAGTTTGATAAGGAACAGCATATATATTCATTCTTAAAGTAATTTTTCCAAAATATTTATAATTTTTAAAAATAGTAACTTTACAGTAGATAAAACTAGAAGACACCCCCTCAAGTTAACATCACCAATTACCAGATAAGTAAACATCCTATCCCTCTTTATGTGATACACTGATACATCACTTTCATTCCAGCCAAAAAGATAAACTTATCCTAATCATGATAAAACATACACAAATCCACAATGGAAACATATTCTACAAAATAAACACTCCGTACTCTTTAAAAAGTCAAGACTACAAAACACAACGAAAGACTGAAGAACTGTTCCCAATTAAAGGAATCTAAGGAGACACAACTAAATGTGGCTTATAATACTAGATTAAGACTCTAGACCAAAACTCATTTTTAAAGAACTTCATTGAGATAATTAGCAATACTTTAGAAATACTTATAGATTAGATGATAGCATTATATGAATGAAATTTTTCCGATTTTGATCATTATTGTGCTCATAATAGAGATTCTTGTTCTTAGAAATTCTACATTAATGTATTTAGGTATAAAGGGGCATAATGTTTGAAATGCAGTACTCTCAAATTGCTTAATGAAAATACGGATAGAAATAAATATGGAGGAAATGACAAAGAAAATGTAATAAAGTGTTAACTGCAGGATCTAAGTGAAAAGTATAAGTAATTACTTGTATTATTCTTGTTACTTTTCTCCCAATCTTAAATTTTTTCAACATATAAATTTTTTTTTAAAAAGAAATTCACTAACTGGGAACAATGAATAAAATAGATAAAATATATTGATATAGTTAAATCTAGAAAATACAGCATTAAGTGAAATAGGAAGCAATCTACATACCAGATGATACCATTTACAACAATATTTGTTATTTAAATGTAGTAAAGATTCAAAACATGGTCCACTGGAGAAGGGAATGGCAAACCACTTCAGTATTCTTGCCTTGAACCCCATGAACAGTATGAAAAGGCAAAAAGATAGGACAGTGAAAGATGAACTCCCCAGGTTGGTAGGTGCCCAATACGCTACTGGAGATCTGTGGAGAATAACTCCAGAAAGAATGAAGAGAAGGAGCCAAAGAAAAAAACAACACCCAGTTGTGGATGTGACTGATGATGGAAGTAAAGTCGGATGTTGAAAAGAGCAATATTGCTTAGGAACCTGGAATGTTAGATCCATGAATCAAGGCAAATTGGAAGTGGTCAAACAGGAGATGGCAAGAGTGAACATCAACATTTTAGGAATCAGTAAACTAAAATGGACTGCAATGGGTGAATTTAACTCAGATGACCACTATATCTACTATGGTGGGCAAGAATCCCTTAGAAGAAACAGAGTAGCCATCATAGTCAACAAAAGAATCCAAAATGCAGTACTTGGATGCAATCTTAAAAATGACAGAATGATCTCTGTTCGTTTCCAAGTCAAACCATTCAATAGCACAGTAATCCAAGTCTATGCCCCAAACACTAATGTTGAAGAAGTTGAAGTTGAACGGTTCTATGAAGACCTACAAGACCTTCTAGAATTAACACCCAAAAAAGATGTCCTTTTCATTATAGGGGACTGCAATGCAAAAGTAGGAAGTCAAGAAACACCTGGAGTAACAGGCAAGTTTGGCCTTGGACTACAGAATGAAGCAGGGCAAGGCTAACAGAGTTTTGCCAAGAGAACGCACTGGTCACAGGAAACACCCACTTTGAACAACACAAGAGAACACTCTACACATGGATATCATCAGACGGTCAATGCCAAAATGAGATGGATTATACTCTTTGCAACCAAAGATGGAGAAGCTCTCTACAGTTAGCAAAAACAAGTCCAGGAGCTGACTGTGGCTTAGATCATGAACTCCTATTGCCAAATTCAGACTTAAATTGAAGAAAGTAGGGAAAATCACTAGACCATTCAAAATGAAGTCACTCAGTTGTGTCTGACTCTTTGCGACCCCATAGACTGTAGCCTATCAGACTCCCCCATCCATGGAATTTTCCAGGCAAGAGTACTGGAGTGGGTTGCCATTTCCTTCTGCAGGGATCTTCCAAACCCAGGGATTGAAGCCAGGTCTCCTGCACTGCAAGCAGATGCTTTGCCATCTGAGCCACCATTCAAGCATGACCTAAATAAAATCCTTTACACTTATACAGTGGAAGTGACAAATAGATTCAAGGGATTAGAGCTGATAGACAGAGTGCCTGAAGAACTATGGACAGAGGTTCGTGACATTGTACAGGAAGCAGTGATCAAGACCATCCCAAGAAAAAGAAATGCAAAAAGGCAAAATGGTAGTCTGAGGAGACCTTACAAATAGCTGTGAAATGAAGGGAAGTGAAAGGCAAAGGAGAAAAGGAAAGATATACCCACTTGAATACAGAGTTCCAAAGAATAGCAAGGAGAGATAAGAAAGCCTTCCTCAGTGATTAATGCAAAGAAATAGAGGAAAACAACAGAATGGGAAAGACTAGAGATCTCTTCAAGAAAATTAAAGACACCATGGGAACATTTCACACAAAGATGGGCTCAATAAAGGACAGAAATGGTATGGACCTAACAGAAGCAGAAGATATTAAGAAGAAGTGGCAAGAATACACAGAAGAACTATACATAAAACATCTTCACGACCCAGATAACCATGATGGTGTGATCACTCCATCATGAGCTCACCTAGATCACTCACCTAGAGCTAAACATCCTGGAATGTGAAGTTCAGTGGGCCTTAGGAGGCATCACTACAAACAAAGCTAGTGGAGGTGATGGAATTCCAGTTGAGCTATTTCAAATCCTAAAAGATGATGCTGTGAAAGTGCTGCGCTCAATACGCCAGCAAATTTGGAAAACTCAACAGTGGCCACTGGAAAAGATCAGTTTTCATTCCAATCCCAAAGAAAGGCAATGCCAAAGAATGCTCAAACTACCACACAATGGCACTCATCTCACACACTAGCAAAGCAATGCTCAAAGTTCTCCAAGCCAGGCTTCAACAGGACATGAACCGTGAACTTCCAGATGTTACAGCTGGATATGGAAAAGGCAGAGGAACCAGAGATCAAATTGCCAACATCTGATGGATCATCAAAAAAGCGAGAAAGTTCCAGAAAAACATCTACTTCTGCTTTATTGACTATGCCAAAGCCTTTGACTGTGTGGATCACAACAAACTGTGGAAAATTCTTTAAGAGATGGGAATACCAGACCACCTGACCTGCTTCTTATAAATCTTCATGCAGGTCAAGAAGCAACAGTTAGAACTGGACATGGAACAACAGACTGGTTCCAAATTGGGAAAGGAGTATGTCAAGGCTGTATATTATCACCCTGCTAATTTAATTTATATGTAGTACACCATGCACATTTAATTTATATATTGTACACCAGGCACAATGCTGGGCTGGATGAAGCACAAGCAGGGAGAAATCTCAATAACCTCAGATATGCAGATAACACCACCCTTATGGCAGAAAGTGAAGAGGAACTAAAGAGCCTTTTGATGAAAGTGAAAGAGGAGAGTGAAAAAGTTGGTTTAAAACTCAACATTCAGAAAACTAAGATCACAGCATCTGGTCCCATCACTTCATGGCAACTAGACAGGGAAACAATGGAAACAGTGACAGACATTATTTTCTGGGGCTCCAAAATCACTGCAGATGGTGACTGCAGCCATGAAATTAAAAGACGCTTCCACCTAGGAAGAAAAGTTATGACCAACCTAGACAGCATATTAAAAAGCAGAGACATTACTTTGCCAACAAAGGTCCATCTAGTTAAAGTTTTGGTTTTTCCAGTAGTCATGTATGGATGTGAGAGTTGGACTATAAAGAAAGTTGGGCACTGAAGAATTGATGCTTTTGAACTGTGGTGTTGGAGAAGACTCTTGAGAGTCCCTTGGACTGCAAGGAGGTCCAACCAGTCCACCCTAAAGGAAATCGTCCTGAATATTTATTGGAAGGACTGATGCTGGAGCTGAAATGCTAATACTTTGGCTACCTGATGTGAAGAACTAACTCACTTGAAAAGACCCTGCTGCTGGGAATGATTACAGGTGGGAAGAAAAGGGGACGATAGTGGATGAGATGGTTTGATGGTATTACTGACTTGATGGATCTGAGTTTAGTAAGCTCCAGAAGATGGTGATGGACAGGGAGGCCTGGCGTACTGCAGTCCATGGGGCTGCAAAAAGTCGGACATGATTGAGCAACTGAACTGAACTGAACTAAAAGATTCACTGTTTACTTTTGCAAAGGGTGACAAAAGCAGGGAGGGAACTTGGGCAGGGTAATAATTGTAAAAATATATTTTTTAAAAAATACAGGCTTCCCTGGTGGCTCAGACAGTATAGAATCCACCTGCAATGCAGGAGACCTGGGTTCCATCCCTGGTTTGGGAAGATCCCCCGGAGGATGGCATGGCAACCCACTCCAGTATTCTTGGCCTGGAGAATCCCCATGGACAGAGGAATCTGGTGGGCTACAGTCCATGGGGTCATAAAGAGTTGGACGCAATTGAGCAAGCAAGCACACATTTTAAAATATAGCTAATTGAAGTGTAATAAAATTTTATTATGTATTATATGTGATGGTAGGTACATGGTTATCTGTTTTTATGTTTTTACTAGTCAATGTGTAATTATATAAATTACAATAAAAATACTTTAGGAATAAAAACTTAACAATTCAAAGTATCTAAGACTCTAAAATGCCCCAGTATACCTGTTACCAAAAATTAAATGGTTTCACAAGGTGCTTAAGTCTACACCCAAAAATGGAAACATGTTCAAACATTAGAGAGTACTGGGAATAAAAGCTAAGCCAAATTCTGAATATACCTTTTCTTTGCCCAAGATGTCTCTTCAGCCTCTCCTTAACTGTACCCTAAATTTGCCATTTTCCTCACTAGGATTACTTCTTCCAGATCCCGTAAAAGTATAAAAATACAACAGATTCAAAGCACAATGTGCTTCAGTCTTGTAATGAAGTAAAACCAGACATATCTATATTCATGGATAATGCATACATTTCAACTGACTGAATGAAGTTTTTGCTCATTTGAAATTTAAAACCTGGATAAGATGGATCTGCTATATTATGTTTGATATTTTAAATCAGAGAGAGACTCCTTATCTTTTTTAATGATCACTTATGAAATAAATAATGCTTATTAGATTCAAATTCTGTCATAGGACTTCCGTGGTAGTCCAGTGGCTGAGACTCCACAGCCCCAAGGTAGGGGGCCTCAGTACAATCCCTGGTCAGGTAACTAGATCCCACATGACACAAATAAAGATCCCACATGCCACCACATGGTACAGACAAATATTTTTTAAAAACAAATTATTTTATAAATAAAATGCTTTTTCCCTTTCAAATTCAGGAAAAGAATACCTATGTATTGCATATGCTTATACAATGCAGCAGAAGACTTTTAGTAAGTTAAACCTACTTCCTCTTTTTCTGGAATATAGCTAGACTATATTTCCCAGACTCCTTGGCAGTTTATATTATACCTTTATATTATGAGGTATACAAACGTAATATAAAGTTCGGTGTGCCCCGAACTCCCAGGCCTAGCCTAGAAAGAAACCCACGAGCAGTTCTTTGTCCTCTTTCCCTTCTGCAGGATGGATGCATATGACACCAAGACCCTTGGAGATGACAGTAACATGAATGGAATAAGCCTGTGTTCCTGAATCTATACGTGGAGGAAAGTCTCTTATCAACAAGAAATGCCCATATGAATGAGAAAGAAAAAGAATTTCTACTGTATTAAGTCAGTGAGATTTGGGGGTCTATTTGTTATGCAATTAGCGTTACCTTAACTAAAACATGCAAAATCATAAATGGTCTTCCAACTGTCAATGTGAAATGTACTATACTTACAATTTGAGGCTTATAGTATGCTGGACCTAGGGTGCTGTCACCGGCAGGTGGTAAATGTTTTATGATACTGTCATCCTCATTAATATCATAACCGTATGACCGTCCAAAAGGAATTGAAGGAACATAAACACTTCTGGAAACTGTAAGTGCCCTTGACATTTTCTGTTAAAAAAAAAATGATACTATTTACTCAAAGACAAGAGAAGGAATGAATAATAAAATATTAAAATTTACAACAGACAACTATTAAATATTGACCTCATGAGTTTTACAATATAAATCAAAAATGTCTGTAAAAGTAATTTAAAAGAGTGAATTCAAGTCTTCATAATATAAACCAAAATTTAATCAAACTATTATTAAATAGTAACATAACCATAATACAAACCAAACTACTGTTTAAGCCACTATTAGAGGTAAGGAATCTCTCTCACTTGGCTGTTTTTTATCTTGATTAGTAAAGCAAGTATTAGTGATTTCAAAAATGGGCATTAATTTCTACAGTCATATCAACAATCAGCAATTCCAAGTGGAATTGCTATGCAATAATAGTATCTGCCAGGCCAAAACAAACTTTACATTTTTCTGTAACATTTCCTGGCTTCATTCCTTCCCAGCTAAATCATCTTACCAGTGCCCTATTAAAAATCCTAATTTTGCAGACTATGTAGCAAGGAAAATATCTGATATAACGTTAAATGGAAATCAAAAATATAAATTAAAATTAAATTTTTGACTATAGCTATTTAAATTATGTAATATTATATGTCAGTGTATAAAGTCATATGGCTTCCCAGATGGCTCAGTGATAAAGAACACACTTGCCAATGCAGGAGATGGGGGTTCAATCCCTGGGTGAGGAAGATCCCCTGGAGAAGGAAATGGCAACACTTTCCAGTATTCCTGCCTGGAAAATCCCATGAACAGAGGAACCTGGCGGGCTACATACAGTTCATGGGGACACAAAAGAGTCAAACACAACTTAGTGACGAAAGAACAACTACAATAAAGTCATATACATATACAGTTTAACACTAAAAAAATTAACAGAATTATCAGTGTTAAGAGTCAGAAGTTTTCAGGTGATTATCTGTTTTTTCAGAATTTCCTTTAATGTAAACTATTTTATAACTTAAATAAAAACAAGAAGGAGTAACATATATTAGAAATATTAGTATAAATATAGGGCCTCTCTGGTGGCTCAGATGGTAAAGAATTCACCTGCAATGCAGGAAACCTGTGTTCAATCCCTGCATTGGGAAGATCCAATGGAGAAGGGAATGGCAGCCCACTTCAGTATTCTTGCCTGGAGAATTCTATGTACAGAGGAGCCTGGCAGGCTACAGTCCATGGGGTCACTAAGAGTCAGATAAGACTGAGCAACTAACACACACATCTGGTATAAGAATATCAAATAAAATACTGGCATTTAAATGATTTAGTCATCTGAAAATTTACTTATTAAGAATATACTGATCCTCTGGAGAGGATATTGCAATCCTATGCTTCAAAACAAACCTCTGCTATAAACCATCTCCAAACTATGCTTTCCCATAATACATCAGTCTTCCTTTAAATTCCTATGGCACTTAATCACATGATCATTCACTTAGCATCTGTCATATTTCATCTTATATTATTAATGATCTATATATTTCTCTCTCACCTAAATTTTAAGCTTATTTATTTCAGGAGTCATGTTTCAATTTTCACTATATTATTAACAGTACTTAACACACCTCTATATACAGATGTAAATCACTATGGCAACTTTTAAAATCTCCTTTACTTCTTGTTCACCTCAGACACTGGAAGAGATTAGACTTTTATCAAAAGCAAAAATGAAGTCAAATGTTAATACAGGTAAAAAACTAAAATTTGTAAACAGAGTATTCATTTAATTATGAACTACATATGGATACTAATAAACCAGATAATTATCACCATAAGGTTTTTTAAATGTACTTATCACATAAAACATTATACCATTTCTACATTACTTTAACTTTAAAAAAAAGTAATTAGGAACAGAAATCAAAATAGCAACATACTGACTGAAGACGCTCTTTAGCCTGCAGAGTTTTCCTGTTCACGACAGCCAATGTTCCAGGATAAGATCGATCATAGCTTGCTGGCCCTGGACCATCTGAAATAAACTTCTTAAAACGCTTTTCCCGGTTTTGTAGACTTTGGCCTCCTTTTATATTACACTAAATTGGACAGGAAAAACATGAATTAAAAGAAACACTTTTAAATCAATATCTATTTGATAAATATTACATATTAATATGAACATTATTAGTTTTAAAACTCAGCCTGAGAAAGTTAAGGCTCTTGACTGAAGACAGTTCTCTAATGAGACATTAATAAGAAAGGATGACAATACAGCTGTCAGTTTTAATGGCAAACTCAAACTAAAATTTGCTGTACTTTGAACACTCAAAAAGAATGCAACACTCAGTTTTAAAACAGATATCAAAGATAAAGGAATCTCCAAAGTTATGGAGCAAGAATAAAGAGTGCATGTTTGTTTATAGGTCTCTGGAGAATTTAAACCTCTGAAATGAGATAAATTCTCATACTGCAGGGGGGAAGAAAGCCTTCCAATCTTGTTTAGGATTAATTATTTTCACGAATAACACTTTGGACATTTCCAGGGATGTTTATGCAGTTTTACTGGCAACAGTTTGGTTTTATGCTCAGATTAGTTCTAAACACTGTTTATTGCAGGGAGAGTCCTGGAAGATTCCTTGTCACAAGATTCTCCATGTCACATATCTATTCTCTAGAATCAGAAAGTTATCAACTGGCTAAAAGCCAGCTAATTCAAATAAAATTCCATCATACTAGTTTCAATAAAGTCACAGATCAGTCATTTCAAAGATGATTCATATTCATAGTTGTTGGCATCTGATTGATCAGATATGTTTTTTTAAGTTATTAATTTACCAACAGACTTTTTCACACGATGTGTTCATGTCAGTTGTTCACAATCACTATTGACTGAGCATATCTCTAGTTTGCACCTTATTAGGCTTTATTCAGTGTTTAAGAAATACACAAAAGAGTTCTTTTGGTAAAAAAAAAAGTCAAATTATTCTTAGATACTCAATTCACTACTTGATTACTGATTTAATAAAATCACAATTCCTATGTTTAAAGAATTTGGATCTATAATGGTAGACATTAATGATTTTGTAAAAAATTTAATAAGTTAAATTAAAATATAAAATCATATGAAGAGAAGATCTCCAAATTTTCATTCTTTGACAGCCATTAGTATAGTCTCTAAGATCTGACATTTCAAACTGAATTTGAATTTATATTGAATACTTCAACAGAAGTTTAGATAGCTCTAATCTGATTTTTTTAACTGCATACAAATTAACCAGGGTATGTTTCATATTATTCATAACTACCAATTCTACAAATTTCACAAGAGTTTACAAAGGGAACTTCCATACATTAGATAACTGAGTCAAAATCATATTACCAAGTAATAACACATTTTATATAAACACGTGTGAGAAAGCGGTCTTAGTCTTTCTTGAGAACTATGCTTTATCTATGTGCTATGGTTATGTGATGAATTATTATATTGTCAGCAATCTCTCAACACTATAGGAGGCACAGTCTCATCTAAAGTGTGAACCTATGCACTGTATCACACATAGATAGCCTATCATTCAGCTCTAATGAGGTATATCTCTTCAATCAAAAATAAAACCTAGATTTGGAGATCTCTTACTAGGCCTAGTTAATGAAAAATAAGACATAAACTATATAAGCACGGGAAATAGATCCCCATATCTAGAACCATTCTTCTCTCTGTGTGTGTGTGTGTGTGTGTGTTAGTCACTCAATTACGTTCGACTCTTTGCAGCCCCACGGACTCTACACCACCAGACTCCTCTGTCCATGTGATTCTCCAGGCAAGAATATTGGAGTGGGTTACCAGTTCCTTCTCCAGGGCCATTCTCATGTAGGAAGGAAGGAAATGGTATCTACCTTGCAGAAACAGGTCTAATGCTAGAAGACAACCAGAAAACAGTGAAATTTGTACTGAATTTTTGGAATGGGAATCATCCTAGGAAATAGGATATGAACAAAACAAAGTATGTGACTTAATGGGTTAATTATCAAAGGATCAGAATTGCACTTTGTAAATTTATTTCTTCTGCTTCTTTTATTTTCTTAATTTTCTTTGTGTTCTTTTCTACAAAGCAAATGTCCTTTATGTTCTTTGCTACTTTTCTTTTCCTCTTGAAAAAAATTTACATACTTCAGATATGCTAAAGGAAACTGCTTTGCCTATAACTGGCCAAGAGCTATAAAGGCAAAAATTATGCCCCACCTCCAACTTTAGAATAATGGTCACAACCATAGCCAAAGTGAAATGACCATAAGAGGAAGAGAGAAACAGAGAAGACCAAATAGGGGGAAAAAATTTCAACTCCTAAATCTTCTGCCTTCATAAAAGCTTCAACTTTTCTACAAGTATTCTATTGCTACATTTAGCAGTGGAGGCAGGCCCTCACAAATACAACCCACATTTTGGGTTTTTTAACATTTCATTTGAAGTCTTCAAATGATATTTACTAACTGCCCATAGAAAGCAACATTTCAATCTATGCTTCCAAAAGAAAAGTATAAAAATAAATTACCAAATATACCCATTAATTTCCAGTAAGATTACTCCTTTATTATCTAATATATTATTTACATAACATGTAACCTATGTCACATTACAAACATGTTTCCTATTGTTGTTTAAAATGAAATGACTTTTATTTTTCAAATAGTATGATAAATTCACGCTTCTTGAACTTCTAAAAGTTCTACCAGAATTTAACTTAAAACTCTAAAACTTAACAGCAACTGTGTAAATAAGTAATAAATCATTTTTTAAAGCAAGGAAATCAATATTTTCCAGGCATTTGCTTATAGTTTTAAGGATAAAAGTAGAGAATACTAGAACTTTTTCTTAGATCACCCATTTCACAAAAAAGCACACTTCCTTATTTCTTACTCTTGAAATCCAAGAAATGTACCCAATTGGGAATAAAATAAAATTTTACTTAAATTGTACTTTATATTACAAGAGAATTGACTAAAATCAGTTTTAAAGTAACACTCCAACATCCTGATAACTATCACATTTGACAAGTTTGAAACCTATATATTATGTATTTTTACTGTATTTCCCTCTTTGAATACAATTACATAACAGGCTTAATGAGGGAAATAATGTCAGAACCAGCAAGCCCATAGACCCATGCTGGTCTGGTCTGTAAGCCAGGGAGTGGAAGCAGGAGTGACACTTCTAGTGACTACATCTAATGTCCCACTATTTAATGTTTTGCTTTTTGTGCTCTAGGCTCTAGTTTTCTGGAAATTTTAAGAGTTCGTGGAAAAGCAAGACATGTTCCCCTGAAGTGGAAGATGAAACCACCAAAGTGATCATTAACGTTCTTTCCTACCAAGCAGAAAACAAAACAAGGAGGTTTGTGTATTGACAGGGGAAATTAATTTTCTGTGCTGACTAGGACAGAAAAACAGGACTAAAGAGTACCAGGAGTGTGGTAGGATGGAAGATGGGACACCCTGCAGAGCCTTCTAACTGTCGGTGAAAATGCTAAGAGCAAGTTTATTTAAAGGACAAAAAGCAAGCCTAAGAACCAAGAACTCAGACACCTTAGATCTGAAGTCTATTCATCTCACTAGGCTTAGAACTCCACCAGATAAAGTTCGTGTTAAAGGAACATGGAATGAGTAACGGAAAAATCTTAAGCTATAGCCTTTTGTTCAGTTACAGAAACAGAACAGGTCCTTACCTATATTTCCTTGCTTCATACGTCACTTTTTTTTAAAATTTTCCTTCTATTACTTTCTCCTTTCTATTGTAAAATGGCAACACTAATAATTGTTAAAATTTACTGAAGGCCAACCTTCAGTACTTTTAGGTACTATTCTAAATGCTTATTAATATATTTAATCCTTAGGAAAAAAAAGCCTACCAAATTACTGCCGCTACTTAATAGACGAAGAAACAAAGGCCTGAAGAGACTAAGCGGTTAAGATTAAGTCTCACAGCTAGTAAGCAGAGACAGATTTTGAGTCTAGGTAGTCTAGCTCCAGAGCCCACACTCCCAACCACTTCTTTATAAAAGCTCATGTTATATTTACCATCAAATCTATAAACTGCAGAATAATGAAACAGGAATGTCAAGAACAAGAAGCAGTCTTAATCTAAAGATCCAGGATTCATTTAGCAGTGACACTATAATATCATCTTTACAGGTAGTAGCAAAACACTAATTAAAATATACATAAAATAACTGAACTTTTAAAACTACATATATAGGAAGAAGTGTGTATATGTCGTGTGCATTAGAGAGAGGAGAACTAGGCAATCAAAGCATGAAACGTAATGGAAATCTATTGCTTTTCTCTGTCCAGCATCCCTTCCATTATTTGCTCAAAATAGCATATTTACCACTCTTGGGATAATCAAACCTACTGTATTTTGTGTTTTAAAAAGAACTTCCAAACACAGGAACCCCTGACCTAGGAATCACAGGTGTGGGTCCATAATAAAACCAGACCAGATTTTCCCTACTGAGAATTTTATCTTTAGTGTTGTCAGACATTTAAAAAAAAAAAAAGTGGAAGGAATTTATGGAATTACATTATCTAATCTCACATGCTAGTAAAGCAATACTCAAAATTCTCCAAGCCAGGCTTCAGCAATATGTGAAGCGTGAATTTCCTGATGTTCAAGCTGGTTTTACAAAAGGCAGAGGAACCAGAGATCTAATTGCCAACATCCGTTGGATCATGGAAAAAGCAAGAGAGTTCCAGAAAAACATCTATTTCTGCTTTATTGACTATGCCAAAGCCTTTGACTATGTGGATCACAATAAACCATGGAAAATTCTAAAAGAGATGGGCATACCAGACCACCTGACCTGCCTCTTGAGAAATCTGTATGCAGGTCAGGAAGCAACAGTTAGAATTGGACATGGAACAACAGACTGGTTCCAAATAGGAAAAGGAGTATGTCAAGGCTGTATACTGTCACCCTGCTTATTTAACTTATATGCAGAGTATATCATGAGAAACTCTGGACTGGAAGAAACACAAGCTGGAATCAAGATGGAGAAATAACAATAACCTCAGATATGCAGATGACACCACCCTTATGGCAGAAAGTGAAGAGGAACTAAAAAGCCTCTTGATGAACGTGAAAGTAGAGAGTGAAAAAGTTGGCTTAAAGCTCAACATTCAGAAAACGAAGATCATGGCATCCGGTCCCATTACTTCATGGGAAATAGATGGGGAAACAGTGGAAACAGTGTCAGACTTTACTTTGGGGGCTCCAAAATCACTGCAGATGGTGACTGCAGCCATGAAATTAAAAGACGCTTACTCCTTGGAAGGAAAGTTATGACCAACCTAGATAGCATATTCAAAAGCAGAGACATTACTTTGCCAACAAAGGTCCGTCTAGTCAAGGCTATGGTTTTTCCAGTGGTCATGTATGGATGTGAGAGTTGGACTGTGAAGAAGGCTGAGCGCCGAAGAATTGATGCTTTTGTACTGTGGTGTTGGAGAAGACTCTTGAGAGTCCCTTGGACTACAAGGAGATCCAACCAGTCCATTCTGAAGGAGATCAGCCCTGGGATTTCTCTGGAAGGAATGATGCTAAAGCTGAAACTCCAGTACTTTGGCCACCTCATGCGAAGAGTTGACTCATTGGAAAAGACTCTGATGCTGTGAGGGATTGGGGCCAGGAGGAGAAGGGGACGACAGAAGATGAGATGGCTAGATGGCATCACTGACTTGACGGACGTGAGTCTGGGTGAACTCCGGGAGTTGGTGATGGACAGGGAGGCCTGGCATGCTGCGATTCATGGGGTCGCAAAGAGTCAGACACGACTGAGCAACTGAACTGAACTGAACTGAATGGAAGTTTGCCACTGAATAATGCAGAAGTTCTTACTACTGAAATGCCTGGAATTATCTTAGTCTTATCCTTCTTTACTGCTTCCTTGGTGGCTCAGCTGGTAAAAAATCTGCCTACAATGCGGGAGGCCTGGGTTTGATCCCTGGTTGGGGAAGATCCCCTGGAGAACGCAACGGCTACCCACTCCAGTATTCTGGCCTGGAGAATTCCATGGACAGAGGAGCCTGGCAGGCTATAGTCTATGGGGTCGCAAAGAGTCAGACACGACTGAACAGCTTTCACTTTCATTTTATCCTTCTTGGCAATGGCACCCCACTCCAGTACTCTTGCCTGGAAAATCCCATGGACGGAGGAGCCTGGTAAGCTGCAGTCCATGGGGTCGCTGAGGGTTGGACATGACTGAGCAACTTCACTTTCACTTTTCACTTTCATGCATTGGAGAAGGAACTGGCAACCCACTCCAGTGTTTTTGCCTGGAGAATACCAGGGACGGGGGAGCCTGGTGGACTGCCATCTATGGGGTTACACAGAGTCAGACACGACTGAAGTGACTTAGCAGCAGCAGCAAGACCTGTTTGAACAATTCTTCCTTCAAGTCCATGAGCCAACCAAGTATCTTACCTATAAATTTATTAGAAACCTAGTATCTGTCTTAAAAATTCATTTGACTGCTTGCAACCAAAACCCCATAACTGGTAGAAAACATTGCTATTAAAAAGTCTAATCAAAAATTAAGACATCAGCGATTGGATCTGGGCCTCTAACAGGGGAGATATAGGTCTGCTTGGGTCAGGTAGGACTTACTATGACTGCAAAATGTATGTGAAAAGGGTAAAACTGGATGTTAATGATTATGAAAATACTGGAATTAAAACATTATTTCTGAACATAAATGAACCATTGAAGATTTTCTGGTCCAGACTCTTGAGACAGTACAGACATAGGGGACAGTGGCCATAGCTACAGCTTTAGAGTACAGCCCACAAACCAATTCCTGCACCCTGCTGTCATTCTTATTCTACATTATCTTGACCATCTGTACAACTTTCATGGGCCTTAATAAACTCAGTAGCCCTATTCTCCCACTCAGGAATCTCAAGGACAATGCTTTTGTCCTATAGGTTATATAGACTAATGACAAACACCCACCAGACAATTACCATTGAACACACTTCTTTTTCTCTTATTCTATTGCAAAATACAGATTGAAAGGCGAAAGAAAATGATATGAAGGGAAAATATAATATGGCAAGTGACACATTAGTCTATTAGAGGAAGAAAGCATGATTTTTATTAACTCAGACAATTATAATGACTGCTGTAAATTTACCTGCTTTTCTGAAACATTATAGTGTCCTGGACCTGGAACATCTTTCTCAGTGTTAGAGACGACAGTAAAAGTACTTTTCCTGGCAGTCAAAGACAGGAATGGTGCATAGCCATCTATGAGTAAAATCATATCATTGGCAGATAAGACAGGATTCTAATGATTTCAGAGAAAAAGCACTCAAAATATGTAAAATCATTTGGTACATCAATTGCTAAGACTATATATTATCAGAACTAATGTCTAGCCACAGAAGTTGTTGCATTTTAAAAGTTCTATGTAAGAGTGGAATTAATATTAATATATATTAAATTAAGAACCTATAGAATTGAACTTACTAAACGAAAGAAAAAATACCTAAAGAAAACAAAAGCTTTTTTTCTTCTAAGCATATTTGGTTGGGATGAAAATGGAAGTTCTATTTAACTGATAAAATATTTTCATCCTCAGAAGATCACAGTTTTATATGCGGGAGAAACCTATTAATTATACAGCTTCCCTGGTGGTTCAGACAGTTAAGAGTCTCCCTACAATGTGAGAGACCTGAGTTCGATCCCTGAGTCGAGAAGATACCCTGGAGAAAGAAATGGCAAACTACTCCAGTATTCTTGCCTGGAAAATGCCATGGACAGAGGAGCCTGGCAGGCTATAGTCCATGGGGTCATAAAGAGTTGGACACGACTGAGCAACTAACACTTTCACTTTCATTAATTATACCAAAGAGCATATATGAATTTATAGAGAGAGCCTGCTGCTGCTAAGTTGCTTCAGTCGTGTCCGACTCTGTGCGACCCCATAGACAGTAGCCCACCAGGCTCCACCGTCCCTGGGATTCTCCAGGCAAGAACACTGGAGTGTGCTGCCATCTCCTTCTCCAATGCAAAGTGAAAAGTGAAAGTGAAGTCACTCAGTAATGTCCGACTCCCAGCGACCCCATGGACTGCGGCCCACCAGGATCCTTAAAGTGAGCTTACAGCAAGTAATTAATAAATGTTTCAGAGAGTCAGACACAACTGACTAAAATTTTCAGCTTCACTTCCTTGCTTGGGTACATGTTTGGCACTCAGTATTTCCTGGATACAAGCATAAGATTACTGACATCACTGACATACTCAGTAAATGAACTTATTAGACAGACTTAGTCTGCTGAAAGGCTGATAAAAACTTTTTAAGAAATATATCAAGAAAATGAGCACAGTTTAAGTAACACTGATATTCAAGAAAAAATGAGAGAAAACAGAGCAACTATATTCAACAGGTAATAAAAAGATAAAAGTGAAGACTCAAAACTTGTGAAAATCTTGTACACCTAAGGAAAATGTACACTATGAGGATTTATGGCAATAATTTGTAGTTTAAAAGCTTGCTAATCTGAACTAATAAAATATATTTTTTAAACCAGAAATAATGTTTTTTTGAGGCCCTCACGCATTAAAATGCAACTGAAATCAAGATTTATTTGTGTAAGGTCTGAAGCACAAAAGAGGTGAGAAAAATACATACCTTACCCTTAAAAAGAAACAACCTACTGAAGCATTAAGTGCTAAAATAATTTTAAACAAGTAAGAATATCTGAAGTGCTAAAGCGCCCAGAGGGTCAAAGGAGGGGAAGTTCTCAACAACACTGAGGTGATTCGAAAAAAAATTCATGAATGACGTTAAAACTCTGGGTGTTAATTTAGTGACTGATGGTTTGAATCTGCTGTTAAAAACAAAAGCAAACAAAACCACACAAGGACCACAAGAACAGAAATCTTTAAAAGGAAGTCAAGGTCCATTTTAAAAAGACAAGGGTTGTCTGATAGAGCAGAGAAATCCAGTACAGAAGTTGAAAGGTTCCAAAATGGGGTAAGCAACCAAAGAACAAAATACAGATTTCAAATGGAACACACATACAGGCACACACAAACCAAGCTACAGATTATATCAAGGGAACAGTGCAAACAACCAGAGAGTGTTCTTCCAAGAGGCATAGAAATATGTCCTATAAACTGGAGAAAAGTCAATGAAAAGAAATAGATCTTGAAATGCAAAAACAGAATTAGCACAAGAAGCACTATGGTGTCTATTATAAATATTCTTCATATGTTCAACAAGAGAGAAAGATGAACATGAGGATATAAAAAAGACCCAAAGAAAACTTCTGATAGGAAAAGTATACTTGAGATTAGTAACCACTTTTTATTTTATTATGAGATTTATAACTACTTTTCTGCAGGTTAACAAGACTTTTTTTTCAGTTCAGTGATGGAATTCCAGTTGAGCTATTCCAAATCCTGAAAAATGATGCTGTGAAAGTCCTGCACTCAATATGCCAGAAATTTGGAAAACTCAGAGTGGCCATAGGACTGGAAAAGGTCAGTTTTCATTCCAATCCCAAAGAAAGGCAATGCCAAAGAATGCCCAAACTACCGCATAATTGCACTCATCTCACACGCTGGTAAAGTAATGCTCAAAATTCTCCAAGCCAGGCTTCAGCAATACGTGAACCGTGAACTTCCAGATGTTCAAGCTGGTTTTAGAAAAGGCAGAGGAACCAGAGATCAAATTGCCAACATCCACTGGATCATGGAAAAAGCAAGAGAGTTCCAGAAAAACATCTACTTCTGCTTTATTGACTATGCCAAAGCCTTTGACTGTGTGGATCACAATAAACTGTGGAAAATTCTTCAAGAGATGGGAATACCAGACCACCTGACCTGCCTCTTGAGAAACCTATATGCAGGTCAGGAAGCAAGAGTTAGAACTGGACATGGAACAACAGACTGGTTCCAAATAGGAAAAGGAGTACGTCAAGGCTGTATACTGTCACCCTACTTATTTAACTTATACGCAGAGTACATCATGAGAAACACTGGGCTGGAAGAAGCACAAGCAGGAATCAAGATTGCCAGGAGAAATATCAATAACCTCAGATATGCAGATGACCACCACCCTTATGGCAGAAAGTGAAGAGGAACTAAAGAGCCTCTTGATGAAAGTGAAAGAGGAGACTGAAAAAGTTGGCTTAAAGCTCAACATTCAGAAAACAAAGATCATGGCATCCGGTCCCATCACTTCATGGGAAATAGATGGGGAAACAGTGGAAACAGTGTCAGACTTTATTTTGGGGGGCTCCAAAATCACTGCAGATAGTGACTGCAGCCATGAAATTAAAAGACGCTTACTCCTTGGAAGTAAAGTTATGACCAACCTAGATAGCATATTCAAAAGCAGAGACATTACTTTGCCAACAAAGGTCCATCTAGTCAAGGCTACGGTTTTTCCAGTAGTCATGTATGGATGTGAGAGTTGAACTGTGAAGAAAGCTGAGCGCCAAAGAATTGATGCTTTTGAACTGTGGTGTTAAAGAAGACTCTTGAGAGTCCCTTGGACTGCAAGGAGATCCAACCAGTCCATTCTAAAGGAGATCAGCCCTGGGTGTTCTTTGGAAGGAATGATGCTAAAGCTGAAACTCCAGTACTTTGGCCACCTCATGCGAAGAGTTGACTCATTGGAAAAGACTCTGATGCTGGGAGGAATTAGGGGCAGGAGGAGAAGGGGATGACAGAGGATGAGATGGCTGGATGGCATCACTGACTCAATGGACGTGAGTTTGAGTGAACTCCGGGAGTTGGTGATAGACACGGAGGCCTGGCGTGCTGCGATTCATGGGGTCGCAAAGAGTCGGACACAACTGAGTGACTGAACTGAACTGAATCACTTTAAAAAATAATTGTTTTAAGCAAAAATAATTTTGATTTATTGTGGCATTATAGTATATGTAACGGAGAAGGCAATGGCACCCCACTCCAGTACTCTTGCCTGGAGAATCCCATGGATGGAGGAGCCTGGTAGGCTGCAGTCCATGGGGTTGCTAAGAGTCAGATACGACTGAGCGACTTCACTTTCACTTTTCACTTTCATGCATTGGAGAAGGAAATGGCAACCCACTCCTGTGTTCTTGCCTGGAGAATCCCAGGGACGGGGGAGCCTGGTGGGTTGCTGTCTATGGGGTCGCACAGAGTTGGACACAACTTAAGTGACTTAGCAGCAGCATAGTATATGTAAATAGAAAATATTTAGCCACAATAGCACAGAGAATGAGGTAAGGAAAACAGAAGATGTATGGCTCATATACTGTACATGAAGTGGTACAATATTATTTGAAGTTAGACAATGTTAAGTTAGAGATGTATATTGTAAACACTAGTGGAACCACTAAAAAATAAAAGAAAGCTACAGCTAGTAAACCAGTAGTAGAGATAAAAACAAAAGTACCTTTTTTAAAACTCAAATCATTCAACTATGGCAGGGAAAGAAGCAAAGGGTAACAAAGAACAGATGAGAAAAACAGCTAGCAAATTCTAAGAGAGTAAATTTAAACACAACAATATTGGTAACAAAATTAAATGGAAAATGTCTAAACATCCCAATTAAAAGAGATTGTCAGACTTGATAAAAAAGCAACATCTAACTTCAGGGTGTCTATAGGAAACCCTCTTAAAATATAAGACTCAGAGATGAAAGGATGAGAAAAGATGTATCATACATCCATGCATCGAAAAAACCTGGTGTGACTAAATTAAAATCAACAAGGCAGATTTCAGAACAACAAATAGCAGGAATAAGAGACATTTCATTATGTTAAAGAGATCATTTCATCAATAGGATTCAACGATCCATTAAGAAAGGCGAGAAGTAACTGCCATAAAAACTAGAATAGTGCTTACCAGTAGGGGAGAAGGTAAGGGTTATGACTGAAAAAGAAAATTTTGCAATGCCGTATTTCTTTGAGTATTCACTTTTTAAGTTGTATGTTTACATTTTATGTGATTTTCTGTATAAGTATTTCATCTCACAATTAACGGTATATATTTTTTTTAATTTAGGTGTATACAGACACTGGGATAATGTGAGACAGATATGAAAATGAAGAAAGCTAAGCTCAGGGGTAGTTCTGAGGCAGCTGTCTCAAAACATGGCAGAGATTCTAAATGAATCTATCTAAAGAAATATAAAATGAATTGCAAAATACTGAAATTCATATAAAACTGGGGGAACCTCCAATAGCCCATGTGCTCAAAAGAGACAGTGCTCCTAAAATCTTCACTGAAGTTTCCCAAAATTAATCACATAAAATCTTTCATCAATAGGTTAAAAGTTTACATAACATATTGAGCTCAAGTAAAACCACAAGAAAATTAAAATGTTTTTACTAATAAGCTCCATAAGAAAGGAAGATTTTCTGCTTTATTCATAATTACATGCCTCTTTACCTATGGTTTACAATTATGGTGACACACTGCCTCAGTTGGCCCAGGACACAGGACTGGAAGTGCTGAAATCAGGACATTCCCAGACAAACCAGGATGGTTTGTCTCCCTATCACACTGTCCTGCACACTAAACAATAAATGTAGAATTAATAGATGATACTCTAAACTACACCTTTAGTCATTCATTCAGCAACACTAAATGCTTTATTATGTGTCAGAGAGAGGCAATGAGAGTGCGATAACGAATAAGCTAAAACCCTGGCCTCAACTAGAGGGAAAGCCAGACAAATAAACAAATACTTAGATTACAAACAGTGTTGCCAATAATTAAGGTATAAAATATAGGAGTAGAGGGTTCTGGCATATTAGGGTTGGTGAAATGAAAAATAAAAAGTTTGATTTGAGACATAGAATATATTGACATGTGAAGTTCCAACAATAAAAGATAAATCAAACTGTCAGGTAGAAAGAAGAAATGAAGAATGTAGGATGATAAGATTTGAGAAGAATAAGTTCAATTTGAGATGTATTAAGTTTGAGGCACCAATAGCAGAAAATAAATCAGACTGGCATAAAGCAATAAAAGTCAGTCTATTTTCTGAGAAAGAAGGTGAGCAGCTGGGGGATAGAGTACAAGTTCTATAGCCACAATTACAGATACAAAGCAAGCAGGGCATTCTTCACATAAAAGCAATAACTAGAACTTTGAAACATACTCATCTTCAGGGATATCAACATTTAAAGCAATCACATTTTTTAATATAAACTTAAATACAGATAAATTGCATTCCCTCAAGTGGTCTCCTGAATTCTGAATGGCTAATAAGATAAAGTCATTATTGTTGGCATAAGCACATAGGCAGGAGTTTAAGTCCATGGAGAGCTCGTGCTTCTACGGCAGATTAAACTAACAGCTTCCCTATAAAAAAAGAAATTTGGCAAAAAATATATTAACAGCCAGCATTATCCAGTTCAGATAACTAATAGAAAACCAATACAGATAACTAATACATTTTAACATGGGGTACCATATATTATGTAAATAAAGATCAGAAAACAATGAAATATTCCTTAGCACAATAATGCCAGGAGCTGTCCATTATTAAAGGGACTATGTTTTTATCATATTTTACTAGGCTGGTCATTTATGGCAAAGATTTGCTTTAATGAGATAAGATTTCCTTGCTTCTCAGATAATTCACAAGAAAATCAGGAGCAGCTCTCACTAATCTGGATCTGGAATATCCATTATCTCTCCCAGTCATGAAATCTGAATCATGAAATCAGTCCTATTCCTTTCAGGCTGCAAATCCTGGGTAGAAGAGAGTCTCCCTGATTAGCTGGACAAAAGTCGAGGCAATGAAGTTTGCAAATTAATGTGGAAAGAATTTCCTGAGGGAAATATGAAGACAATACACTAGAGGACTGACCAAGCAGGGTACAGTAAGCAAAGAATGGTAATGAGGAGAGAAAGGCTGGAAATAAAGAATATCTGCACTGTTCTGAAGTTTTAAGACTCTAAGTTTTTTCTCTTTTTGTGTAATTCAAGGTAACAAGTAAATTACATAAAGTTCCCAACATTTCCTACATCATACTCTACAAAATTCACCTGACCCTTAAATAACTGTGTGTACTTCTCTATAGCCCAGTGTTACTGATCTCAAAGAAGTGAAAAGCAGAATGTACCTAGGAAAGAGGTAACAGCTACTTTTAATTACCTTGCCAGGGAATCTGGTAGAAAAATGACTAAAGAAATGCCTATGCCCTCTATTGATTACTATTATTAGAATGTCTGCCGAGTACTGCTAAAACAGGATTCCATATGATGCAGTTGCTCCAAGTTCCCATGAATGGAATTTCCTAGCTTCCTTCATAGGTCAACAAGGCACAATTCTATAAAGCAGTAAAAGGACCTTGCAAACCCTAGTTACTTATCTCCAATCAGAGTTCACACAAAGAAGAATTAAAAACTCTTATAACCTGACACATGTAACTCATCAGATTTTTCAAACTTTACTTCAAGAAATTACTGTTTTGCTATTTTTTTTTTTAACTAAGCACTTAGGTGTTAGGGTATTGAGCAAAAAACTGAGACTAATACAGTGGAGATCTTGGTTATTGCCCTCAAAAATCTCACATTTTAGTGCAGCAGCCGGGTAAGTAAACACGTAATTACAATACAGTACCAAAGTCCTTTGAGTTATTAAGGAGTCAAAGAAGAAAGACCTGGGACTGAGTGGAGTCAGAGAAAAACTTCACCTGGGGCTCAAGACGTAAGTAGTAATTAGCCAAGTAAGGAAAGAAGAGAGAACATACCCAGCAAAGGTAGCAGCAGGTACAAAGGAATGCAGGTGAGTGAGCATGAATTTACAGATAATGCAAGGCTGGAATTGCTAATGTGTTGGTTAGCTGTTGGTGGAGGTGTAGATCACATTAGACATAAAACAGACATTGTTAGAGACTGAAATAGAGGGAAACGAGAAATATTTTATTGACAAAAGTGTTAGTCACTCAGTTGTGTCCAACTTTTTGCCAACCCCATGGACTGTAGCCCACTAGGCTCCTCTGTCCATGGAATTCTCCAGACAAGAATACTGGAGTGGGTTGCCATTCTCTTCTCCAGGGGATCTTCCCAACCCAGGGAACAAATCCAGGTCTCGTGCATTGCAGGCAGATTCTTTACCATCAGAGCCACCAGGGAAGCCCTTGTTTCAGAATAAAAATAACAAATACCAAATTAAGTCAAGGGTAATTAAATGACGAAAGGGAACTAGTTTGAGAGATAAAGATAAGAAAGAATCAATAGGTCCTAAGATCAAT
This sequence comes from Bos javanicus, assembly GCF_032452875.1. Classification (NCBI taxonomy): domain Eukaryota; kingdom Metazoa; phylum Chordata; class Mammalia; order Artiodactyla; family Bovidae; genus Bos; species Bos javanicus. Next base: position 26,704,461 of record NC_083873.1, on the reverse strand, counting down.
GAGAGTGATTAGAGGGGAAAAAAAGGAGTCTACAGTAATTTCAAAGCTTCAAGTTTCTAATTGACTGATAGGGAATTTTTTTTCAAAGAGCCCAGTAATTCTGGGGAAACTGGTAAGTTCACACACTTTAGGTAGAGATGCCTAAAAAAAGTAAAAGACCTTATCAAAAGAAAACTCATCTTAGAGATATGAAACACCTGTATCACGGGAGTCATCAGAATATAGATAGCAGTTGAAGCTGTGGATTTGAATGAGAAAGTAAACATGAGAAAAGTAACAAGCAAATGATGGAAAGTACAGTATATAAACTTTTACCTTTACTTTATTACCTTATAATAAAAATCTTTAAAGAAGACTATAGAGTATTGGTTTGAGAGGGGAAAATGATACTTTGATTCAGCATTTAACAAATGTTTACTGTGTCCAAACCATGTACCAGGCACTGTTACAACAGTTAGGAAAAGAACCAGCAAAAAGATGTTACAGACGCCAGGGAAAGAAGTATCTCTAAAAAAAAGAGTGGTAAGTTGTGTCAAAATAAAATAAAGATAGAAAAGTGTAAGCATTTTGGGTGGTCATTGGTGGCTAATAAATCGGTAGGGAGGTAATGCTTTTAACTCAGCTGCATTAAATAAAGATGCATCATAAGCTCCAAAAACACTGATATTAATATCAGAAGCTGAAAGGCGGTAAAATTCAAGATTAAAACAATGACAAAAGACAAATTAGTACTCCAAAGAAACCTAAATCAACCTACCATCCTAATCTCATCAATCATGTCAATGGAATAATGGATCCTAGCACTTATTCAAAAATACAGGAATTGTGTGGGAATAGGGAAAATGTAGGCTAAAAAGGAAAAAAGTTTAATTTGGATGGTATCAAGCCCCACAAAAAATCAGATTAGAAAAAACAGAAAGAAAATTATGTTACTTTTTAAAAGTTACCCCATCCACTAACTACAAACAAATGAGAGCAAATAATTACTTAAATTATCCATTCCCATTTCACCTCTCAACGAGTAAAGCTCTTCTTAAGGAAAGTGGGATAAAGAGCTCTCATTAAGTAAGTTCTAGTAGATGGTGATGGTCAGATAGAAGGCATCTACATGAAAAAAAAAGATATTCCAAAACAAATATAAAAGTATTATCTTAGTAAATGTTTCTAGGAAAGGTGTGTGAGGCAGGCAGGATTACAAAGAAGAGACAGAAGGTGGTAAGAAGCACACCAGTGATTTGGAGACTCATATAGTAAACAGAACATTTCATGCAAAAGTGAAGTCACTCAGTTGTATCTGACTCTTTGCAATCACATGGACTGTAGCCCACCAGGCTCCTTGGTCCACGGGATTTTCCAGGCATGAATACTGGAGTGGGTTGCCATTTCCTTCTCCACGGGATCTTCCCAACCCAGGGTCGAACCCAGCCAGGTCTCCCGAAGTGTAGGCAGACGCTTTACTGTCTGAACTACTGGGCACAATAAAGGACAGAAATGGTATGGACCTAACAGAAGCAGAAGCTATTAAGAAGAGGTGGCAAGAATACACACAAGAACTATACAAAAAAGATCTACATGACCCAGATAATCACAATGGTGTGATCACTCACCTAGAGCCAGACAATCTGGAATGCAAAGTCAAGTGGGCCTTAGGAATATCACTACAAACAAAGCTAGTGGAGGTGATTGAATTCCAGTTGAGATATTTCAAATCCTAAAAGATGATGCTGTGAAAGTGCTGCCTTCAATATGCCAGCAAATTTGGAAAACTCAGAGTGGCCACAGGACTGGAAAAGGTCAGTTTCCATTTCAATCCCAAAGAAAGGCAATGCCAAAGAATGCTCAAACTACTGCACAATTGCACTCATCTCACACGCTAGCGAAGTAATGTTCAAAAATCTCCAAGCCAGGCTTCAATAGGACATGAATCGTGAACTTCCAAATGTTCAAGCTGGTTTTAGAAAAGGCAGAGGAACCAGAGATCAAACTGGTAATATCCGCTGGATCATCAAAAAAGCAAGAGAGTTCCAGAAAAACATCTACTTCTGCTTTATTGACTATGCCAAAGCCTTCGATTGTGTGGATCACAACAAACTCTGGAAAATCCTTAAAGAGATGGGAATACCAGACCACCTGACCTGCCTCTTGAGAAATCTGTATGCAGGTCAGGAAGCAACAGTTAGAACTGGACATGGAACAACAGACTGGTTCCAAATAGGAAAAGGAGTACGTCAAGGCTGTATACTGTCACCCTACTTATTTAACTTATACGCAGAGTACATCATGAAAAACGCTGGGCTGGATGAAGTACAAGCTGAAATCAAGATTGCAGGGAGAAATATCAATAACCTCAGATATGCAGATGACCACCACCCTTATGGCAGAAAGTGAAGAGGAACTCAAAAGCCTCTTGATGAAAGTGAAAGAGGAGAGTGAAAAAGTTGGCTTAAAATTCAACATTCAGAAAACTAAGACCATGGCATCCAATCCCATCACTTCATGGGCAAATAGATGAGGAAGCAGTGGAAACAGTGACAGACTTTAGTTTGGGGGGCTCCAAAATCACTGCAGATGGTGACTGCAGCCATGAAATTAAAAGATGTTTGCTCCTTGGAAGAAAAGTTATGACCAACCTAGACAGCATATTAAAAACCAGAGACATTGCCAACAAAGGTCCATCTAGTCAAGGCTATGGTTTTTCCAGTAGTCATGTATGGATGTGAGAGTTGGACTATAAAGAAAGCTGAGCGTCGAGGAATTGATGCTTTTGAAGTATGATGTTGGAGAGGACTCTTAAGAGTCCCTTGGACTGCAAGGAGATCCAACCAGACCATCCTAAAGGAAATCAGTCCTGAATATTCATTGGAAGGACTGATGCTGAAGCTGATACTCCAATACTTTGGCCACCTGATGCAAAGAACTGACTCATTAGAAAAGACCCTGATGCTGGAAAAGATTGAAGGCAGGAGGAGAAGGGGACCACAGAGGATGAGATGGTTGAATGTCATCACCGACTCAATGGACATGAGTTGGAGTACATTCCGGGAGTTGTGGATAGACAAGGAGGCCTGGCATGCTGCAGTCCATAGGGTCGCAAAGAGGCGGACACGACTGAACAACTGAACTGAACTGATAGTCAACTGGGACAGGGAAATCAAAATCCCAGATCGAATCTGCAGCATTTAAACTAAGATGTAGAAAACCACTGTAAAATCAAAAAGGCTTACTGGTCTAGTGAAATGGGAAAAATTAGTTTATCATCTGTAAAAACAGGGATAGAATTTTCCCGGCTTACTTCATGTTCTGTTATACCTATGGAGTTGTACTATAGTGTTTAACTCAGGCACACATGAGCGGGGCAGACTGAAAGTGAGGCGCCTGTCACAAAAGGCTTGCCTTTCTCTCCATCTTACCTGTTGCCTGCTGCTTCAGGTAAGGAACCTGGTAAGATCCAGGACCCACACGATCCTCAGTGCTGCCACCTTCAGCCAATCTAAGCACACGGGGAGCCCGGTCATACATAATGGCGTGAGGGGAGGGGTGCGCGGCTGCAAAGGGATTAAGAACAGAGCAGCTAGAAGAAAGGGTGGAGCAAAAAGTCGTCAACAAACTTAGAAGGCCCGGGAAGAATTTCTGTAAATGGAAGAGCTAGCGCAGGGGCTATCGCCCCACCTGCTGATTGGTGTCAGATTTCTCCCAGGCGACTTCTAGCCGCATGGAAAACTTGAAAACAGTGTAACCAGACATAAGACTTCCCACAGAATCATCGGTTCACCAACCGAGACCTGAAGCCGCTTCAAGGAACAAGGTTAAGTACTGGGCGTCCTCCCCCGTGCTTCCGGCCCTGCCTCCGCGCATTTCTCGCCTCCCGGAAGTCTCTGGAAGAAAGGTTGAGACGCTTTTCTCGAGCCGAGCCCCGGGAGCATGCGCACCGAGCCGTAAGCTTCCCGACTCGCCGCGCCCGGCGCTTTTGGCTTTCTAAAGGAAAGAACATACTCGAACCCCCGCGATATTCTTACTTTTCTAATTACATTGGATCCTGACTCGTCAGAAAACCTCTAGAAAACGGATTAGGAGTTAGGGCTCATTTGATTGTGATCCATTTTCCCTTTAAGTCAGTGCGGCTGGGAAAGAGACTACCAAAAACTGTGAAATAAAAGTCTTACTACGAAAAGCAACGATTCTGTGCCCACACTCCCACCACAACTATACTCGCACCCCAGGGGGAAAGAAAGCACTTCTCACTTTATCCCAGATATAGTCCACACTGCGGCTCAGAAAAACCCAGAAGGTGGTGATGACAGAAACAGAAAACCCGGGGAAGAAGAAAAACTCACCAACCGAAGCAATGCAAATGCAGGTAACTGAAAGGTGCTTCTGTTGTCAGATACCAAGCAACAGCAGCAGACTCATTACTCTGTTCATAAAGTAAAACAGAGGCGTTAAGAAAGCGCAGCTCCGTACAAGGCGTATCAGTGTCTCAAGAATGTATCTGTAGTACCTTTTTTCCTACTCAATAACCTGAATAATTATTTACTCACTAAAAAAACACTGGCATATACTATCGGTTCAGTATCATGCTAGATTGTGGGGACCCAAAGATATAAGAAAGTCTTCATCAAGTCTTCTATATCTTATAGAGAAAGAGACGTGTGTAATCCATAACAAGAGATGGATAAAATGATTTTTTTTTTAATTTTCAGCACTTTAGATACCGCCCCTTCCTACTAAGAAACTGATTCTTATCAGTCAGTCAGTTGCTCAGTCGTGTCCGACTTTTTATGACCCCCATAGACTGCAGCATGCCAGGCTTCCTGTCCATCACCAACTCCGGAAGCTTGCTCAAACTCATGTCCAAGGAGTGGGTGATACCATTAAACCATCTCATCATCTGTTGTCCTCTATGGTGACCCCAAAAAGCAGATTCAGGTCCAGGCCATTTTGCTGTGGCACTGGTGCAGGCTCTCACCTCCTGATTTTTCTGGTCTGCGCAGTCTACATTACTCTTCCCTGCGGTAAGGGTTTGCCGTTGAAAATGGAAGTGTCAAAGGAGGCTTTTCTACTTCCTGTCTGGATTTGATTTTTGTCCACTGGCGCCAACCTAGTTTAGACAAAAGGAGCTCTTTATAGGGTCTATCGAAGCTTGTTTACGGATCTCCAAAGGGGATTTTGTAACCGTAGGACCTGTGTACCAACTAGTAATGAGCTTCCCAAGTGGCACTAGTGGTAAAGAACCTGTCTGTCTGCAGGACAGGTAAGAGATGCCGGTTTGATCCCTGTTTGGGAAGATTCCCTAGAAAAGGGCATGGCAACCCACTCCAGTATTCTTGCCTGGAGAATCCCAAGGACAGAGGAGCCTGGGGGGCTACAGTCCACAGGGTCACAAAGAGTCTGACACGACTGAAGCGACTTAGCACACACCCACCAGCTAGGAATACAGAATTTATATCTTGCTGCCACCTCAGTGTGTGGTCTTTCCTCAAATACCTCACAGAGAGGGATAGCTGATCAGTGGCAAGACTAGCATTTCAAAGTCTTGTCAGTCAGTCAGTCAGTTCAGTCGCTCCGACTCTTTGCGACCCCATGAATCGCAGCACACCAGGCCTCCCTGTCCATCACAAACTCCCCAAGTTCACTCAGACTCATGTCCATCGAGTCAGTAATGCCATCCAGCCATCTCATCCTCTGTCGTCCCCTTCTCCTCCTGCCCCCAATCCCTCCCAGCATCAGAGTCTTTTCCAGTGAGTCAGCTCTTCGAATGAGGTGGCCAAAGTACTGGAGTTTCAGCTTCAGCATCATTCCTTCCAAAGAAATCCCAGGGCTGATCTCCTTCAGAATGGACTGGTTGGATCTCCTTGCAGTCCAAGGGACTCTCAAGAGTCTTTTCCAACACCACAGTTCAAAAGCATCAATTCTGCGGCGCTCAGCCTTCTTCGCAGTCCAACTCTCACATCCATACATGACCACAGGAAAAACTATAGTGAGATCCTATTTAAATATTTGTGGTCAGGTCTATTTTAAATATGATACCACTGAGGTACAGCGTCTAGAGTCTTCCAAATTTTGTAACATTTTGTCGCTGAGAATTCTGTATTCCTAACAAAACACTTTTCTTTGAAAAGTTTTTAGTGTGAAAATCCTTTATCTATTTCCTTGATTACTGTGCCTCTTCTGTCTAACTTCCCCAGCTTTTATTTCCACCTTATGGTTCAGTAACCAGAATAGTACAAAGTATTTAAGAATTGGAAGATACTTTTAAAATGAGAACAGCAAACCTTTTTACTTATTTCTCAGTGTGGTAAATATTTCTGGAATAGTTTAGAATGAGTGTGCTGCTAATAAAATTACAATGTTAACATTGAATTATAATTATATATGAATACAAAATAATTTGATTCAGCATTCCTCAGTTCCTACAAAATAGTTTTAATGCTAATCAACCACACTGTATTAACATTACTGTAGTAAGACATGGAAACTGTCTTTGAATTCAGGTTTATTTGACTGTAAAATTTGGCTTCTTTCCATTTCTCCATACTGGCTTCCACAACAATAAACTTTAAAATGAAGCTTGGGAGTGGGAACTCTGCTTTAAGTAGCATTAAATACCTTATAAATATAAAAACGGAGTTGTTTTTGAAACTAATTTCTTCACTCATGATGGTTTTCAATTTTTTTCCTATTGTTTTGCTTTTTGTTAAAAAAAAAAATCAAGCAATAGTAACAAATCATTTAGCATGTATCAATAAAATGAGTATACTTTGTCAATGTTATTAGAGGTCATATTATAAAGTGATATTGTTGTTCGTTAAGTAATGCCCAACTCTTGTGACTCCATGGACTGTAGCCCACTAGGCTCCTTCTGTCCATGGGATTTCCCAGGCAAGAATACTAGAGTGGGCTGCCATTTCCTTCTTCAGAGGATCTTCCCTACCAAGGGTTCAAACCTGCATCTCCTATATTAGCAGGCAGATTCTTTACCACTGAGCCACAAGGGAAGCTAGTAAAGTTACTAGCTTTAACACATTCAAGTTAAAAAGGTAAAAAACACAAAGGTAAAAATAACACATTCAAGTTAAAAAGGTAAAAAAGGCATTAATATAATGTTTTGAAGCTTACACAGTATATGTTATGTTCAGTATTTTAATTTGTGTTTAAGCTGCAGATTTAATGATTCTGAAATCATGAAATGTGTTTTTTTAACTATAGTTGATTTACAATGTGTTAATTTTTGCTGTAGAGCAAAGTGACTCAGTTACATACATATACACATTCTTTTTTATATTCTTTTCCATTATTGTTTATCCCAGGATATTGAATATAGTTCCCTGTGCTATACAGTAGGACCTTGTTGTTTATGTATCCTATAGGTAATAGTTTGCATCTGCTAACCCCAAACTCCCAGTCCATCCCTCCCCTACTCTCCTTCCTCTCGGCAACAACAAACCTGCTCTCTCTGTGACTCTGTCTGTGACTGAGTTTCTGTTTCATAGATCAGTTCATCTGTGCCATATTCTAGAGTCCACACATTAAGTGATATCATATGGTATTTGTCTTTCTCTTTTTGACTTACTTCACTTAGTATGATAATCTCCAGTTGCATCCACGTTGCTGCAAATGGCATTATTTTGTTCTTTTTTATGGCTGAGTAATAGTTGTGTGTGTGTGTGTGTGTGTGTGTGTGTGTACATCACATGTTATTTATTCCTCTGTCAATAGACATTTAGGTTGTTTCCATGTCTTTGTTATTGTGAATAGTGCTACTCTGAACATAGGGGTGCATATATCTTTTTAAATTATAGTTATAGTTATATATATATATATATATATATATATATATACACACACACACACATATACATACCCAGGAGTAGAATTGCTGAGTCATATTGTAATTGTATTTTTAGTTTTCTGAAGAACCTCCATACTGTTTTCCATTGTGGGTTCACCAGCTTACATTCCCACCAACAGCATAGGAGGGTTCCCTTTTCTCCATACCCTCCCTAGCATTTGTTATTTGTAGACTTTTTAATGATGGTCATTCTGACTGATATGAAGTGATACCTCATTGTAGCTTTCATTTGCATTTCATGAAATGTATTTTAAAAATTATACCATTATCCAATGCCTACCTGAGTTTTTTTTCACTGACATTTATTGAGCACCTACTATGTGCTAGCACTATGTGAATCACTTTACGTGAATAGTCTAAATCATTTCTCACATAACCCATGTAGTAGACTCTATTAATATGTCTACTCTGTTAATACGATGAGGCTTAGAGCCATTGAATTGCTTATTCAGTATCACATTGTTAATGAATGATGGAGCTAATCAGTTTGACTCTAGAAACTGTTTTCATAGCCATTATGAAGGAGATGCCCCCAACTGCACTGTACTCTGACACCTGATAGTAGTTTGTTTTTATTTTTTTTAACCAATTCTTATTTCAGTGTGGCTGCATGTTTATTTATTTCTAAAATGAAAATCTAGAAGTGATCTTTCAGGCGTGATGTGGTAGCTCCTTGATGCCAGGAAACTAGGATGCTATATTGTGTTGCTCTGTATCTTGATGTGCCGTTCCCATTCTTGAGATTCTTCATGGTCCAAAAATTATCTGCTGGAGCTCTAGCCATTATTAGTGGCAGAAGGACTATGAAGACATTTTAAAGACTAAAATAAAGTCATTTAGGGCTGGTGACTCCCTAGTGTCTCAGTGGTAAGGAATCTGCCTGCCAATGCAAGAGACATAGGTTCAATCCCAGTGTTGAGAAGATCCTCTCAAACCAGAATTGAAAGAGACACATGCACCCCAGTGTTCATCACAGCACTGTTTACAATAGCCAGGACATGGAAGCAACCTAGATGTCCATCGGCAGGTGAATGGATAAGAAAGCTGTGGTATGTATACACAATGGAATATTACTCAGCCATTAAAAAGAACGCGTTTGAATCAGTTCTAATGAGGTGGGTGAAACTGGAGCCTATTATACCAAGTGAAGTAAGTCAGAAAGAAAGACACCAATACAGTATACTAACGCATATATATGGAATTTAGAAAGATGGTAACAATGACCCTATATGCGAGAGAGCAAAAGAGACACAGATGTAAAGAACAGTCTTTTGGACTCTGTGGGAGAAGGCGAGGGTGGGATGATTTGAGAGGGTAGCATTGAAATGTGTGTATTATCATATGTGGAGCAGATCGCTGGTCCAGGTTCGAAGCATGAAACAGGGTGCTCAGGGCTGGTGTACTGGGATGACCCTGGGGGATGGGATGGGGAGGGAGGTGGGAGGGGGGTTCTGGATAGGGAACACATGTACACCCATGGCTGATTCATGTCAATGTATGGCAAAACCACTACAATATTGTAATTAGCTTCCAATTAAAATAAATAAATTAATTTTTCTAAAAAAGGAGAAGATCCTCTCAGTTCAGTTCACACATGTCTGACTCGTTGCAACCCCATGGACTGGAACATGCCAGGTTTCCCTGTCCAGAACCAACTCCCGGAGCTTGCTTAAACTCATGTCCATTGAGTTGGTGATGGCATCCAACCATCTTATCCTCTGTCGTCCCCTTCTCCTCCTGCCTTCAATCTTTCCCAGCATCAGGGTCTTTTCCATGGAGACAGTACTTCACATAAGGTGGCCAAAGTATTGGAGTTTCAGCTTCAGCATCAGTCCTTCCAATGAATATTCAGGACCGATTTTCTTTAGGATGGACTGGTTGGATCTCCTTGCAGTCCAAGGGACTTGCAAGAGTCCTCTCCAACACCATAGTTCAAAAGCATCAATTCTTTGGTGCTCAGCTTTCTCTATAGTGCAACTCTCACATCCATACATGACTACTGGAAAAACTATAGCCTTGACTAGACCAACCTTTGTTGGCAAAGTAATGTCTCTGCTTTTTAATAATGCTATCTATGTTGGTCATAACTTTCCTTCCAAGGAGTAAGCGTCTTTTAATTTCATGGCTGCAGTCACCATCTGCAGTGATTTTGAAGCCCAAAAAAATAAAGTCTCTCACTGCTTCCATTGTTTCCTCATCTATTTGCCATGAAGTGATGGGACCAGATGCCATGATTTTCATTTTCTGAATGTTTAGTTTTAAGCCAGTTTTTTCACTCTCCTCTTTCACTTTTATCAAGAGGCTCTTTAGTTCCTCTTCACTTTCTGCCATAAGGGTAGTGTCATCTGCATATCTGAGGTTATTGATATTTCTCTCGGTGATCTTGATTCCATCTTTGGCTTCATCCAGCCTGGCATTTTGCATAATGTACACTGCATATAAGTTAAATAAGCAGAGTAACAGTATACAGCCTTGATGTACTCCTTTCCCAATTTGGAACCAGTCTGTTGTTCCATGTCCTGTTCTAACTGTTGCTTCTTGACCTGCATACAGATTTATCAGAGGCAGATCAGGTAGTCTGGTATTCCCATCTCTTGAAGAATTTTCTACAGTTTGTTGTGATCTACACAGTCAAAGGCTTTGGCATAATCAGTAAAGCAGAAGTAGATGTTTTTCTGCTATTTTTTGCTTTTTCGATGATCCAGCAGATATTGGCAATTTGATCTCTGGTTCCTCTGCCTTTTCTAAATCCAGCTTGAGCATCAGGAAGTTCACGGTTCACATATTGCTGAAGCCTGGCTTGGAGAATTTTGAGCATTACTTTACTAGCGTGTGAGATGAGTGTAATTGTGCAGGAGTTTGAGCATTCTTTAGCATTGCCTTTCTTTGGGATTGGAATGAAAACTGACCTTTTCCAGTCTTGTGGCCACTGCTGAGTTTTCCAAATTTGCTGGCATGTTGAGTGCAGCACTTTCACAGTATCATCTTTCAGGATTTGAAATAGCTCAACTGGGATTCCATCACCTCCACTAGCTTTGTTAGAAAATCCTGTAGAGAAGGAAATGGCAACCCACCACAGTATTCTTGCCTGGGAAATTCCACAGACAGAGAAGCTTCGTGGGCTACAGTCTATGGTGTTGCAAAAAAAGTTGAACACGACTTAGCAACTAACGGAGAAGGCAATGGCACCCCACTCCAGTACTCTTGCCTGGAAAATACCATGGACAGAGAGAGGAGCCTGGTGGGCTGCAGTCCATGGGGTCGCTAAGAGTCGAACACGACTGAGCGACTTCACTTTCACTTTTCACTTTCCTGCATTGGAGAAGGAAATGGCAACCCACTCCAGTGTTCTTGCCTGGAGAATCCCAGGGACGGGGGAGCCTGGTGGGCTGCCATCTACGGGGTCACACAGAGTCAGACACGACTGAAGCGACTTAGCAGCAGCAGCAGCAGTAGCAACTAAACAACAGTAAAAGTCATTTCAAATCCTTGGCATGATTTCCATAAGGTATTACTGAAAAGAGCAAGATTCAGAAAACATGTGTCATGTATTTTTCTAAAACCAAGGAATAATCAAAAAACATCTATTAATGTTAAATGTACATATGCATGTATACTTACATATATGATTACATAAACATGGAGAAAATGTAAAAAGCATGCTAGATCATCAGTATAGATTACCTAAAATGGGGAGAGAATGTAGTGGGAGAGGAGAAGAGTGAAGAAGGAATAAATAATGATTATATTTATTAATTGTTTATAAAATGGAGATGTTTCAGGATTATTTAATAAAATTTAAACAGGTAAAACCTTGATTAAAAGAAACAAAACAGAAAGCAAGCAAGGAGAGCTGTGAAATGTTGATATTGTTTTAGTGCCATGAATAAGGTAAAGCAGAAACATGGTGAGATATAAATCATGTACAGTTTGCAATAAATGTTGCAACATATACCACCTGGGCTTCTTTGGAAAATATGGCTCATCCCACCTGCTTCAGACAACACCATGATGAGAAAAAGCCAGTACCAAACGAGGTAAACAGTAATTAGAGGCAGAGCCACATGTCTTCTAATGAGGGCAATTATGGGGAAGATATGGAAATGTGGTGCAAGAGGTTTTACTGCAAAATGTAGTTATGAAGAAAATAAGTTACATAAAAATGGGATAAATGAAGTTTTTACTTGGGATTTTTTCAAGAAGGGATAGATAATATGTTTCTATTATTAACTTTGACCAAAATCAGTGTACTTAATAAATCATCTGCTTGGAAGCAGTAGCAGCTAATCGTTCCTCTAATGCCCTGTGGAAATAGGGTTTGAGATGAGGCAAATGCACCAACCCAGTCACTAGATTGCTCTCGCTGTCCCTGTCATGGGTTTTTCTGGGTTCAGTTCTCCTAGAGTGAATAAGTCCAGGTAACTGTTTACTGGGAATACAATTTTAATGGTGTGAAAATAAGGAAAAGAATACCAAATGCAGTACTTTTGTTTCCAAAAGTGTGAATGAAATGCCAGGATATTACTTTTCCTTTCTAGATGGTAAAATTCAGTTCAGTTCAGTCACTCAGTCGTGTCCGACTCGCTGCAACCTCATGACTGCAGCATACCAGGCTTCCCTGTCCATCACCACTCACAGAGCTTGCTCAGACTCATGTCCATTGAGCTGGTGATGCCCCCCAACCATCTCATCCTCTGTCGTCCACTTCTCCTCCTGCCTTAAATTTTTCCCAGCATCAGGGTCTTTTCCAACGAGTCAGTTCTTCGTATCAGGTGGCCAAAGTATTGGAGCTTCAGCATCAGTCCTTCCAATGAATATGTAGGACTGATTTCCTTTAGGATGGACTGGTTTGATCTCCTTGCAGTCCAAGGGATTCTCAAGAGTCTTCTCCAACACCATAGCTCAAAAGCATCAATTCTTCAGCACTCAGCTTTATTTATAGTCCTGCTCTCATATCCATGCATGACTACTGGAAAAACCAAAGCTTTGACTAGACAGACCTTTGTCAGCAAAGTAACCTCTCTGCTTTTTAATATGCTGTCCATATTAAAGTTATGTCCAGGTTGGTCATAGCTTTTCTTCGAAGGAGCAAGCATCTTTTAATTTCATGGCTGCAGTCACCATATGCAGTGATTTTGGAGCCCAAAAAAATAAAGTCTGCCACTGTTTCCACTGTTTGCCCACCTATTTGCCATGATGATGGGACCAGATGCCATGGTCTTAGTTTTCCGAATGTTGAGTTTTAAGCCAACTTTTTCACTCTCCTCTTTCACTTTCATCAAGAGGCTCTTTAGTTCCTCTTCACTTTCTGCCATAAGGGTGGTGGTCATCTGCATATCTGAGGTTATTGATATTTCTCCCAGAAATCTTGATTCCAGCTTGTGCTTCATCCAGCCCAGTATTTCGCATGATGTATCTGCATATAAGTTAAATAAGCAGGGTGACAATATACAGCCTTGACATACTCCTTAAGTAAATTAAGACCAAAGAAAAAGTATTTTTTAAGATGGTGTGTGCTTTTAAAAACTTAAGTACATTCGACACTTCTCATCATTTAGATTGAGTATTTTAAAAATGGAAAGTATAGTACTAAGATCCAAATCTCATGTGGCTCAATTTATAAACTGTTGATAAAAGATTTAAGAACATATTTATATGGCATTTTTTTAAAAACCTATCGTCTTGCATAATGGTCCCAAAGGAGCTTATTAAAGTTTTAGAAGGTATTCGATCATTAAAGTTCTGTCTCAGCATTGCACAGTGTTTTACTAAATATATGTAGCTATATTCTTCTGTTATTTAATGCAGACCAAATTGATAAGTAGTTTTCACTGATTAAGTTTTCTGACTGCAATCTAAGTACTTTAAAAATATCTACCTTCAATTATTATTCAGTCTTAAAAAGGAAGTAAATGCTGTTAGTTGCTACAACATGGATGAACCTTGAGGGCATTATGTTAAGTGAAACAAGTCAATCACAAAAAGACAAATACCATGTGATAATTACTTACATGAAGTATCCAAAATAGTCAGATTCATAGAAACAGAAGGAAGAGTGGTGGTTGCCAGGGGCTGAGGCAGGGGAGGATTGGAGAGTTGTTTAATAGGTATGGAGTTTCAGTTTGGCAAGATTAAAAAGTTCTGGAGATCCATTGCACAACAGCATGAATATATTTTGCTCTGCTGAACTGCACACTTAAACATGGTTAGGATGATAAATTTTGTGTTGTATGTTTTTATCACAATTAAACATAAAATAACTACATAATTTACATAAGTGCTTGGAAAATCACAAGTGTGTTTGGTGAAATACACTTTCATAGTTGCCAAATAAAGGATTTGTTGACAACATATCTACCTGGGTAGGGGAAAATTCTATCGAAGCCCAGCATATAAGATAACAAGGATTTATGAATTGCCTACTATGAACACGGAGAAGGCAATGGCACCCCACTCCAGTACTCTTGCCTCGAAAATCCCATGGACAGAGGAGCCTGGTAGGCTGCAGTCCATGGGGTCGCTGAGGGTTGGACACGACTGAGCAAGTTCACTTTCACTTTTCACTTTCATGCACTGGAGAAGGAAATGGCAACCCACTCCAGTGTTCTTGCCTGGAGAATCCCAGGAACGGGGGAGCCTGGTGGGCTGCTGTCTATGGGGTCGCACAGAGTTGGACACGACTGAAGTGACTTAGCAGTAGCAGCAGTGCTATGAACAAAGCATTGAGAAGGATGTAAACATTTTGGTAGATACGTAGATATTTGTAGATAAAGACACAGTTGTTGACTCAAGCCTGAAAAACATAATAGCAATTCAAGATAGAAAAAAATGTCAAGAAAATAACTGCAGTCACAAGATGGTACATGATTAATAGTTGAGAAGGTCACTAGATAAAAGATCTTTAGCTTAACTGAACAGGCATAATAACTAACATAAGTGTGTACATGTGTCTCACATATATAGGTTGGTACTTGAAATTTTTCCTAACACATTTGTGGTTGAAATGAATTGATATTCATTACATCATTATTTCTGCACAACCATTTTATTGATACAAAGTATCTGAATTTTCTTTCCATCTGCTACCACCTTTTTTTTAATATGAAAATTAAGTCACCAAAAGTAATTAGATAATTCTAAAGTCATGGGGTTGCAAAGAGTCGGACACGACTGAGCGACTGAACTGAACTGAACTGAAAGTCACATAAACCAAAACCTGGATAACTGTAACTCCAAAGCTTTCTGTCAATTAATTTCAGCTTCCAATACCCTAAAATTTAATTTTTAAACTTTCTCTATCTTCTCCTTTGCATTTCCCCATTTTTTCTAATACAACTGACAATGCCTCTTACCCTCCTCTCATCAAAATATGTACATATACGCGCACACGTGCACACACACACACAACTCTATTTTTCCCAGTTCGGAGGATAGGGCAATATAGAAGGAGAAGGGCTTTCCTGGCAGTTCAGTGGTTAAGACTTTGTGCTTACACTGCAGGGGGTTTGGGTTTGTTCCCCAGTCAGAAAAGGAAGACCCGCATGTCATCAGCATGGCCAAAAGAAATTTTTTTTAATTAATTAAAAAAAAAAAAAGATCTCAGGGAAAGGCAAGGAAGGAGAGAAGAATCTTCAAACCCCACTCTTCAAGATCTTTCCTCCCTTTCATCACCAACCACCAATTATCTTATTATCTTGTGGTCTTCATCCTCCCCACTAATAGACACAGCATGGAGGATGTTAATACGAGATGTAGTAAACAAATCGCAGGAAATGCTTGGAGTGACCACAACAGTTCCTAAGGATTAGCTAGAATTTTTCCCTGTACATGGAACACTCTTCTATGATGTATGTCCTAATATTTCCTATCTGTAATATTTAGGGTTGGAAAATCAGTTTCTAGACTCATTTTTAATCTGTAACATGTAAGATTTGAGGGACTGAAAAATAAATTTTTTCTATAAAGGACACTAGATGGCACAGTTTCACCAATTCATGCTAATAACGTCATTTGTCTTCTTATTAATACAAAAATAAAATAATTTAGCTTTATAAATAGTTACACCTAAATAATTTAACAAGGAATCTTTATAATAGTCAAGAGAAAAGTTCTTGACAATATAATGTTTCCAATAGGCCATGTTTTATGTCCTTGTATATAAACACAGTCATCATAATTCCATCATTGGTTGAGTAAGTAACCCAATGAAAATAGCAGTCTCTCTATAGTGAAATGAGGGCTTCCCTGGTGGCTGAGTGGTGAAGAATCCATCTGCCATTTTAGGAGACATGGGTTCAATCCCTGGATCAGAAATATCCCATGGAGACAGAAATGGCAACCCAGTCCAGTATTCTTGCCCGGAAAATCCCATGGACAGAGGGGCCTGGTGGGCTACAGTCCATGGGGTCATGAAAGAGACACAACTTAGTGACTGAACAACAACAAGAAAATAAGGAAATAACCCTACTTAGATACTTAGATGGAGAAGGCAATGGCACCTCACTCCAGTACTTTGCCTGGAAAATCCCATGGATGTAGGAGCCTGGTAGGCTGCAGTCCGTGGGGTCGCTAAGAGTCAGACACGACTGAACGACTTCACTTTCACTTTTCACTTTCATGCATTGGAGAAGGAAATGGCAACCCACTCCAGTGTTCTTGCCTGGAGAATCCCAGGGATGGGGGAGCCTGGTAGCTGCCGTCTATGGGGTCGCACAGAGTCGGACACGACTGAAGTGACTTAGCAGCAGCAGCAGCAGATACTTAGATGCACTTGTCTAATGAAAAGTTCTCCTCTTAGGGCAAAGACATAGTCTTGGCCAGGAAACAGCTTCTGGAGGGCCGCATATAAAGAGGGCAGTAGGGGAAATAACATCTACCTGGTTAGCTAGACTGCTGCACGGCGCATTAGATATTCACCAAGTGACATGCTGCACAGCCAGATTGCCCTTACATTCCAACAAACTAGGCAGAGGAGGCTGTCGATGGACTGAGTCAGGGAAGGAGAAATTAGACAATTGCTAGAAAGGAATGTTTAAAGCAATACTGCAGGTCCTTTAAAGTTGATGCTGACTTTTGGAAGATGGCGGAGGAGTAGGACAGGGAGAACACTTTCTCCCCCACAAATTCATCAAAAGAGCATTTAAACGTCGAGTAAATTCCACAAAACAACTTCTGAATGCCGGCAGAGGACATCAGGCACCCAGAAAAGCAATCCAACTCTTCGAAAGGAGGTAGGAAAAAATATAAAAGACAAAAAAAGAGACAAAGAGGGAGGGACGGAGTTCCGTCCCGGGAAGGGAGTCTTAAAAAGAGAGAAGTTTCCAAACACCAGGAAACCTTCTCACTGCCGAATCTGTGCCGAGCTTTGGAAGCACAGAGGGCAACATAACAGGAAGAAAAAACAAATAAACAATTAAAACTCGAAGATTGCGAGTCCTACGGTAACTCCCCCAGCGGAGAAGCAGCGCAGGCGCCTGCACGCGCCATTAACAAGCGGGGGCTGGGCAGGGAGGCGCAGCGCGGGCTGCATCGCTTAGAGTAAGAATCTGGCCTGAATACCCTGAGCACTATCTGAGCGAAATAATTTGGGCTAGCAAACCAGACTGTGGGATATCTACCACGCGAAAAGCCAGCCCCAACCTAAGACACCGCCAGGCCCGCGCACGGAACAAAGAATTGAACAGAGATAGCCGGCTGCAGATCTTCCCCCTCCGGTGACAGGCAGCCAGAGCCGGAAGGGGGCAATCGCAGCCCCAGAGACATTATCTATAAATCTGTAAGCAGGCTTCTTTGCTAACTAAAACTTCTTGGGGGTCTGGACGGTTAACATCTGCCTAAGAAGGTGCGCCGGTTTTACGCTCAGATAACCGAGTGGCGGGGAGGCGATAAGTCGCAGCATTGGCGCTCGCCAAACACCTCATCACTTGAGCTGCTCGGACCTGGGAAGAGCACAATACTCAGGCCCAACTGAGTCTGCGCCTCTGAGGACTACCCGAGTGCCTGAACCTGAGCGGCTTGGACCTGGGAGGTACATGCAACCCAGGGCCAGCCTCGGATTGTTTCCGGCGGAACAACCTAGAGCCCGAGCAGTGTGGGCAGGGAGGCTACATGCGCCGTGAGCGGGGGCAGACCCAGTGTGGCTGAGGCACTGCGAGCGCACGCCAGTGTTATTTGTTTGCAGCATCCCTCCCTCCCTCCCTACAGCGCGACTGAACAAAGAGAAGAAATACAGTTCCACCCATCAGAACACTGACACAAGCTTCCCTAACCAGGAAACCTTGACAAGCCACCTGTACAAACCCACACACAGTGAGGAAAAGCCACAATAAAGAAAACTCCACAAACTGCTAGAATACAGAAAGGACACCCCAAACTCAGCAATTTAAACAAGATGAAGAGACAGAGGAATAGCCAGCAGATAAAGGAACAGGATAAATGCCCACCAAACCAAACAAAAGAGGAAGAGATAGGGAATCTACCTGATAAAGAATTCCGAATAATGATAGTGAAATTGATCCAAAATCTTGAAATTAAAATGGAATCACAGATAAATAGCTTGGAGACAAGGATTGAGAAGATGCAAGAAAGGTTTAACAAGGACCTAGAAGAAATAAAAAAGAGTCAATATATAATGAATAATGCAATAAGTGAAATTAAAAACACTCTGGAGGCAACAAATAGTAGAATAACAGAGGCAGAAGATAGGATTAGTGAATTAGAAGATAGAATGGTAGAAATAAATGAATCAGAGAGAATAAAAGAAAAACGAATTAAAAGAAATGAGGACAATCTCAGAGACCTCCAGGACAATATTAAACGCTACAACATTCGAATCATAGGGGTTCCAGAAGAAGAAGACAAAAAGAAAGACCATGAGAAAATACTTGAGGAGATAATAGTTGAAAACTTCCCTAAATTGGGGAAGGAAATAATCACCCAAGTCCAAGAAACCCAGAGAATCCCAAACAGGATAAACCCAAGGCGAAACACCCCAAGACACATATTAATCAAATTAACAAAGATCAAACACAAAGAAAAAATATTAAAAGCAGCAAGGGAAAAACAACAAATAACACACAAAGGAATTCCCATAAGGATAACAGCTGATCTTTCAATAGAAACTCTTCAAGCCAGGAGGGAATGGCAAGACATACTTAAAATGATGAAAGAAAATAACCTACAGCCCAGATTATTGTACCCAGCAAGGATTTCATTCAAGTATGAAGGAAAAATCAAAAGCTTCTCAGACAAGCAAAAGCTGAGAGAATTCTGCACCACCAAACCAGCTCTACAACAAATACTAAAGGATATTCTCTAGACAGGAAACACAAAAATGGTGTATAAATTCGAACCCCAAACAATAAAGTAAATGGCAACGGGATCATACTTATCAGTAATTACCTTAAACGTAAATGGGTTGAATGCCCCAACCAAAAGACAAAGACTGGCTGAATGGATACAAAAACAAGACCCCTACATATGTTGTCTACAGGAGACCCACCTCAAAACAGGGGACACATACAGACTGAAAGTGAAGGGCTGGAAAAAGATTTTCCATGCAAATAGGGACCAAAAGAAAGCAGGAGTAGCAATACTCATATCAGATAAAATAGACTTTAAAACAAAGGCTGTGAAAAGAGACAAAGAAGGTCACTACATAATGATCAAAGGATCAATCCAAGAAGAAGATATAACAATTATAAATATATATGCACCCAACACGGGAGCACCGCAGTATGTAAGACAAATGCTAACAAGTATGAAAGGAGAAATTAACAATAACACAATAATAGTGGGAGACTTTAATACCCCACTCACACCTATGGATAGATCAACTAAACAGAAAATTAACAAGGAAACACAAACTTTAAACGATACAATAGACCAGTTAGACCTAATTGATATCTATAGGACATTTCATCCCAAAACAATGAATTTCACCTTTTTCTCAAGCGCACATGGAACCTTCTCCAGGATAGATCACATCCTGGGCCATAAAGCTAGCCTTGGTAAATTCAAAAAAATAGAAATCATTCCAAGCATCTTTTCTGACCACAATGCAGTAAGATTAGATCTCAGTTACAGGAAAAAAACTATTAAAAATTCCAACATATGGAGGCTGAACAACACACTGCTGAATAACCAACAAATCACAGAAGAAATCAAAAAAGAAATCAAAATTTGCATAGAAACGAATGAAAATGAAAACACAACAACCCAAAACCTGTGGGACACAGTAAAAGCAGTCCTAAGGGGAAAGTTCATAGCAATACAGGCACACCTCAAGAAACAAGAAAAAAGTCAAATAAATAACCTAACTCTACACCTAAAGCAACTAGAAAAGGAAGAAATGAAGAACCCCAGGGTTAGTAGAAGGAAAGAAATCTTAAAAATTAGAGCAGAAATAAATGCAAAAGAAACAAAAGAGACCATAGCAAAAATCAACAAAGCCAAAAGCTGGTTCTTTGAAAGGATAAATAAAATTGACAAACCATTAGCCAGACTCATCAAGAAACAAAGGGAGAAAAATCAAATCAATAAAATTAGAAATGACAGTGGAGAGATCACAACAGACAACATAGAAATACAAAGGATCATAAGAGACTATTATCAACAATTATATGCCAATAAAATGGACAACGAGGAAGAAATGGACAAATTCTTAGAAAAGTACAACTTTCCAAAACTCGACCAGGAAGAAATAGAAAACCTTAACAGACCCATCACAAGCATGGAAATTGAAACTGTAATCAAAAATCTTCCAGCAAACAAAAGCCCAGGTCCAGACGGCTTCACAGCTGAATTCTACCAAAAATTTAGAGAAGAGCTAACACCTATCCTGCTTAAACTCTTCCAGAAAATTGCAGAGGAAGGTAAACTTCCAAACTCATTCTATGAGGCCACCATCACCCTAATACCAAAACCTGACAAAGATGCCACAAAAAAAGAAAACTACAGGCCAATATCACTGATGAACATAGATGCAAAAATCCTAAACAAAATTCTAGCAATCAGAATCCAACAACACATTAAAAAGATCATACACCATGACCAAGTGGGCTTTATCCCAGGGATGCAAGGATTCTTCAATATCCGCAAATCAATCAATGTAATACACCACATTAACAAATTGAAAAACAAAAACCATATGATTATCTCAATAGATGCAGAGAAAGCCTTTGACAAAATTCAACACCCATTTATGATAAAAACTCTCCAGAAAGCAGGAATAGAAGGAACATACCTCAACATAATAAAAGCTATATATGACAAACCCACAGCAAACATTATCCTCAATGGTGAAAAATTGAAAGCATTTCCTCTAAAGTCAGGAACAAGACAAGGGTGCCCACTTTCACCATTACTATTCAACATAGTTTTGGAAGTTTTGGCTACAGCAATCAGAGCAGAAAAAGAAATAAAAGGAATCCAAATTGGAAAAGAAGAAGTAAAACTCTCACTATATGCAGATGACATGATCCTCTACATAGAAAGCCCTAAAGACTCCACCAGAAAATTACTAGAACTAATCAATGATTATAGTAAAGTTGCAGGATATAAAATCAACACACAGAAATCCCTTGCATTCCTATACACTAATAATGAGAAAACAGAAAGAGAAATTAAGGAAACAATTCCATTCACCATTGCAACGAAAAGAATAAAATACTTAGGAATATATCTACCTAAAGAAACTAAAGACCTATATATAGAAAACTATAAATCACTGGTGAAAGAAATCAAAGAGGACACTAATAGATGGAGAAATATACCATGTTCATGGATTGGAAGAATCAATATAGTGAAAATGAGTATACTACCCAAAGCAATTTATAGATTCAATGCAATCCCTATCAAGCTACCAACAGTATTCTTCACAGAGCTAGAACAAATAATTTCACAATTTGTATGGAAATACAAAAAACCTCGAATAGCCAAAGCGATCTTGAGAAAGAAGAATGGAACTGGAGGAATCAACCTACCTGACTTCAGGCTCTACTACAAAGCCACAGTTATCAAGACAGTATGGTACTGGCACAAAGACAGAAATATAGATCAATGGAACAAAATAGAAAGCCCAGAGATAAATCCACGCACATATGGACACCTTATCTTTGACAAAGGAGGTAAGAATATACAGTGGATTAAAGACAATCTCTTTAACAAGTGGTGCTGGGAAATCTGGTCAACCACTTGTAAAAGAATGAAACTAGAACACTTTCTAACACCATATACAAAAATAAACTCAAAATGGATTAAAGATCTCAACGTAAGACCAGAAACTATAAAACTCCTAGAGGAGAACATAGGCAAAACACTTTCTGACATACATCACAGCAGGATCCTCTATGACCCACCTCCCAGAATATTGGAAATAAAAGCAAAAATAAACAAATGGGACCTAATTAAACTTAAAAGCTTCTGCACATCAAAGGAAACTATTAGCAAGGTGAAAAGACAGCCTTCAGAATGGGAGAAAATAATAGCAAATGAAGCAACCGACAAACAACTAATCTCAAAAATATACAAGCAACTCCTACAGCTCAACTCCAGAAAAATAAATGACCCAATCAAAAAATGGGCCAAAGATCTAAATAGACATTTCTCCAAAGAAGACATACAGATGGCTAACAAACACATGAAAAGATGCTCAACATCACTCATTATCAGAGAAATGCAAATCAAAACCACTATGAGGTACCATTTCACACCAGTCAGAATGGCTGCGATCCAAAAGTCTACAAATAATAAATGCTGGAGAGGGTGTGGAGAAAAGGGAACCCTCTTACACTGTTGGTGGGAATGCAAACTAGTACAGCCACTATGGAGAATAGTGTGGAGATTCCTTAAAAAACTGGAAATAGAAATGCCTTATGATCCAGCAATCCCACTGCTGGGCATACACACTGAGGAAACCAGAAGAGAAAGAGACACGTGTACCCCAATGTTCATCGCAGCACTGTTTATAATAGCCAGGACATGGAAGCAACCTAGATGTCCATCAGCAGATGAATGGATAAGAAAGCTATGGTACATATACACAATGGAGTATTACTCAGCCATTAAAAAGAATACATTTGAATCAGTTCTAATGAGGTGGATGAAACTGGAGCCTATTATACAGAGTGAAGTAAGCCAGAAGGAAAAACATAAATACAGTATACTAACGCATATATATGGAATTTAGAAAGATGGTAACGATAACCCTGTATACGAGACAGCAAAAGAGACACTGATGTATAGAACAGTCTTATGGACTCTGTGGGAGAGGGAGAGGGTGGGAAGATTTGGGAGAATGGCATTGAAACATGTGAAATGTCATGTATGAAACGAGATGCCAGTCCAGGTTCAGTGCACGATGCTGGATGCTTGAGGCTGGTGCGCTGGGACGGCCCAGGGGGATGGTATGGGGAGGGGGAGGGAGGAGGGTTCAGGATGGGAAAAAAAATAAATAAATAAATAAAGTTGATGCTGAGTGGACAGTGACTTCTTGAAAGTTGTTCCCAGATACCCAGAGTGACTTACCTGTAACAGCTGAATCAACATCAGTGCTACATCTGCCAAATCCTACATGTTTTACATAAAAAAGACATGGAAGAAGCTCCAAAGTTGTAACCATAATGGTGCTGCCATCCATGAGCTTAACAAGTTAGTCGGCTGTCTCTTTTAAAAATAGTTCACCGTAATAGCATAGAAAAACCAGACTTTGTTCTGTTGCTCTCAAATGCCTGGCTTCACTTCAGAAAGTCTCTTTTTACCTGGTATGGTAACCAACATGTACCATATCATTATGATTAACAAGGAAGAAAATATAATATTAACAACGTAATGGTATTCTTTGTAAAAGAATATATATATTGTAGACAGAATATATGAACCTATTTAGCACCTCACAAAGGAAGCATTATTATGTGAGTACATAATGTACATTGTGGTTTATTCCCCAACACATCCACTCCATCCCAGAAAACTATCTGAGCAAATTATGGTAATTAATTCCCTGGACAATGGTTAGTTCAGGAAAGGGCATGTGACTCAACTGTGGCTGTTGTAGGCATAATTCTAAAATAGCCCCCCAAAAATGTCCCATACTAATCCCTAAAACCTATAAATATAAGGAAATGTTCCTCTCCTGATTATAGTCTGTGATTTGGCACAGTTGGTTTTATGATAGGGAAATTATCTGTGTGGTCTAATCCAATCACACCAGCCATAAAAACAGCAGAGAGGTTTCTTTAGCTGATGGCAGAAAGGAAAATCAGTGAGATTCAAAACACAAGGATCCAAGGGAACCACTTGTTGAGGAATGTGGGCAGCCCCAGGAGCTGAGATCAATCCCCAGGTGACAACCAGCAAGGAAACAGGGACCTGAGTCTTATAGCCACAGAGAATTGGATTTTGTAAACAATCTGAATGAACTTGGAAGTGGATTCTTCCTCAAACCCTCCAGCTAGAAGCCCAGTGCAGCTTACACCTTGACCTTAGCCTCTGAACCCCTAAACAGAGAACCCAGTAGAGCCAGTACAGATTTCTGTCCTATAGAACTGTGAGATAATACATGAGTGTTGTAGTAAGCTACTAAGTTTGTAATAATTTGTTATGACAGCAGTGGAAAGCTAATGCAGTTGACAAAGAGTTGTAAAATACAGTCTGCTGATGTTTCTGAGGAAATTTTCTTCAACAAAGAGCCCCTGGACAAAATGATGTGTCTTCTTTCTTTGAATGTTGCTGTGTCTGGATCTAATGGCTAGAGCTGACACTGACATGTGGGTGCAAAGAATTGTGTTGATGGAATTCTTAAAACTAAATCACCCTTACATCACGGAGTAAGCTTACTTGATCATAATGTATGTTGTTCAGTTACTAAGTCATGTTCAACTCTTTTCACCCTCATGGACTGTAGCATACCAGGCTTCCCTGTCCTTCACTACCTCCCAACTTTGCTCAGACTCATGTCCATTGAATCAGTGATGCCATCCAACCATCTCATCCTCTGTCACCCCCTTCTCCTCCTGCCCTCAATCTTTCCCAGCATCAGGGTCTTTTCCAATGAGTCAGCTCTTCGCATCAGGTGGCCAAAGTACTGGACCATATAAGAGGGAATTAAAACCATGTGAATTGTCACCCAACATGAGAGGGCAAAGAGAGAACAGTGCCTGAAAACAAAAGACCCCTCAGTTCAGTTCAGTTCAGTCACTCAGTCGTGTCCGACTCTTTGCGACCCCATGAATCGCAGCACGCCAGGCCTCCCTGTCCATCACAAACTCTCAGAGTTCACTCAGACTCACGTCCATTGGAGTTGGTGATGCCATCCAGCCATCTCATCCTCTGTCGTCCCCTTCTCCTCCTGCCCCCAATCCCTCCCAGCATCAGAGTCTTTTCTAATGAGTCAACTCTTCGCATGAGGTGGCCAAAGTACTGGAGTTTCAGCTTTAGCATCATTCCTTCCAAAGAAATCCCAGGGCTGATCTCCTTCCGAATGGACTGCTTGGATCTCCTTGCAGTCCAAGGGACTCTCAAGAGTCTTCTCCAACACCACAGTTCAAAAGCATCAATTCTTCGGCGCTCAGCTTTCTTCACAGTCCAACTGTCACATCCATACATGACCACTGGAAAAACGGTAGCCTTGACTAGACGGACCTTTGTTGGCAAAGTAATGTCTCTGATTTTCAATATGCAGTCTAGGTTGGTCATAACTTTCCTTCCAAGGAGTATGCGTCTTTTAATTTCATGGCTGCAGTCACCATCTGCAGTGATTTTGGAGCCCCAAAAATAAAGTCTGACACTGTTTCCACTGTTTCCCCATCTATTTCCCATGAAGTGATGAGACCAGATGCCATGATCTTCGTTTTCTGAATGTTGAGCTTTAAGCCAACTTTTTCAGTCTCCTCTTTCACTTTCATCAAGAGGCTTTTTAATTCCTCTTCACTTTCTGCCATAAGGGTGGTGTCATCTGCATATCTGAGGTTATTGATATTTCTCCTGGCCATCTTGATTCCAGCTTGTGCTTCTTCCAGCCCAGCGTTTCTCATGAAAGACCCCTCAGAAACAGCCAAGATTAAATATCTGTGGGCAAAACAGGAGAAGCTCGTTAAGGAAAATAATAAAATTGGTTAGGCATATTGATTAGAGTCCGAGTAAGTAATGTCTGTCTTTGTGACCCCATGGACTATACCCACCAGCCTCTTCTGTCCATGGGATTCTCCAGGCAAGAACACTGGAGTGGGTTGCCATTTCCTTCTCTAGAGGATCTTCCCAACCCAGGGATCGAACCCGAGTCTCCCATATTGCAGGCAGATTCTTTACCAACTGAGCCACCAGGGAAGCCTAAGAAATGTCAGGGATTCCAAGTGCATGGACGATAATTTTGAGAACTGCTTGTCCAGTAATCAGAAATAGAGAAGAGCTTCATTAAGATAAATATTGGAAAGGATTCCCTGAATTTATACATTTCAATGCATTATTTTATTTCAATAAAGATAATTTCTTTCATGGGGTGAGAGAGAGAGATGGGGGATAAGCAGAAGCCAGATTGCTGTTGGTTGAGCAGTGGGAGGGACACTTCATCTTCTGAGACAAGAGGAAAGGAAATAAGGATGAATGCAGATGTTTATCACAATGGAAATATGCAAATGTGGGCAAATGGAAATAATACAACAGCAGGATACCTATGCGCAAGTGAAATAGTTATAAGGAAAAACAATGCTGAAGAGAGTTCCTTAATCATTATTTCACACAGTCAGAATAGCTCTTGGTGTCCAGGATATAGCATCAACCTCAAATGCAGCTGTAAGTAAAACATTAATTTACTTTCTGCCGTTGTCAGTACAGAGCACTATAGTGAGTGGTCACACAAGAATTTGGATATCGAGTAAATAAGATTGCCCTCAGAGTTGAACAATATATTTATACGTAATCGACTTATAGGCAAAGTCACCTGAAAGATAATTCCTGCCAAGTCCACAGGATTTGAAATGCTTTATGAATAAATTAACATAGCTAATGAAAGAATATTAATAAAAAAGGGAAGGGAGTATTGATTGGCTAGGAAAGTAAAGTAACCACGACAACCCGGGAAAACCACCCAAATACAGGGATGAGTATGTTTGTCCTGCTGGTAGGGCTATTCCTGATGGGAAAACCACAGAGAAAATGTATGCATAGAAATTATAATTCAACTTGTAGATAGAGTACCATAGGGATTAAGAGGAAAAGGAGACGACTTCTAATTGATCCTTGAGGCAGGGAAAAAAACATTCTCAGGTTTATGGAAGAATTTGCTGCTGTTCTACAAGTTTTTCATCTCTGGCTGTGTTTAGTTTTCCCAAACCAGGTTACCAAACGTCTTTCTTGTCAGAGGACTCACAGTAAGATTGTAATGAAAAAGCAGCTCTCAACATCACTTCCTTAGAGCAAGATTACAACTAAACTTCAACAAATTCACCAGCTTGAGGCAGAATATGCTCTTTCCCATGACTTCATAGGAATTTCTGTCAGTTGGGCCTTTCATGTGGAATAGTATCAAATCTCTTCCTTCTGATTTTCACAACAGGCTTCCAGGTAGGAATAAGTGATGTCATTGTTACTATTTAAGGGTGAGATCTTGAGACAGTGGAAACAAGTAGCAAGGTTATACTACCTGTGATAATCAAAAACCTAGGACCAAAGTAGAGAAGGGACACATCTATGATTTCTCCGCAGAGAGAAATGGAAGATATGTAGGTGAAAGAAAATCTCTTCCTTTTAGTGTTAGAAAAACAAGGAAGGTATTAACATGTGCATTGCACATGTACGCATGGGAGCAGTCAGTAATAAGTAACAGAAATGGATAGGTAGAACTTGAGTTTAAAAACCTACAAAGGAAAAGGAATTTGGGGGCTTTTGGGCAGGGGAGGCAAGAGATATAAAAGGGACCAGGAAATTCATGGTAAACAGGGTTGTTTAGTAAGGATTGTATTGCAGATCTGAGTTGGTGCTTTCTTCACTGATAAGAGTTGTTAAGAGTCTTCCTCTTCCTGGTAGAAGAGAGGGAGACATTTCTACAAATGAAAATTTGTAAATTGCTACAGGGCAGCTTGGAGAAGATGCTTGAGAGTCCCTTGGACTGCAAGGAGATCCAACCAGTCCATTCTGAAGGAGATCAGCCCTGGGATTTCTTTGGAAGGAATGATGCTAAAGCTGAAACTCCAGTACTTTGGCCACCTCATGTAAAGAGTTGACTCATTGGAAAAGACTCTGATGCTGGGAGGGATTGAGGGCAGGAGGAGAAGGGGATGACAAAGGATGAGATGGCTAGATGGCATCACTGACTCGATGGACATGAGTCTGAGTGAACTCCGGGAGTTGGTGATGGACAGGGAGGCCTGGCGTGCTGCGATTCATGGGGTCACAAAGAGTCAGACACGACTGAGCGAATGAACTGACTGACTGAATTCTTAGAAGAGTCATGTACAGTTTTTATTTACAGAAGAGAAAACTAAAATTCAAAAAGATTGGTGATAAATATGTGACTTATAGGGCTGAAAGTTCAGTTCTGATTCCATAATCCTTTTACAATACTGCAGTGTTTCCATATTGCTTTCTTCATTATTGTTTTTATTTTTGGTTGCACTGGGTCTTTGTCGCTCCGTGCAGGCTTTCCCTAGTTGTGGAGAGTGGGGGCTGCTCTCTAGTTGTGATGCACAAACTTCTCATTGTGGTAGCTTTTCTTGTCATGGAGCACATGCTCTAGGGCGCATGGGCTTCAGTAGTTGTGGCACAGCAGCTTAGTTGCACTCCCAGATCAGGTATCAAACCCATGTCTCCTGCATTGGGAGGCAGATTCTCATCCACTGCACCACCAGGGAAGTCCTGTATTACTTTCATACTAGCAACTGTTTGTTTGACAACAGAGGAAAAGGAAATGACTAAAGTCAAAATGATCTGTAAAGTGATTTTAAAATGCTATTTGTACATCTTTCAAATTTGAGTTTGGGTTCTAAGAATTTTTGGTGCATGGAAAGAAACTGCTCAGCAGTCACTGCAATAGTATCTAATACTATTAGATGCTTGTGCATGCATGCTAAATCGCTTCTGTCATGTCCAAGTCTGCGATCCTATGGACTGTAGCCCACCATGCTCCTCTGTCCATGGAATTCTCCAGGCAAGAGTACTGGGTGGGTTGCCATGTCCTCCTCCAGGGGACCTTCCCGATCCAGGGATTTAACTTGCATCTCTTGAGTCTTGCATCTTGCATCTTGTGTCTCCTGCATGACTTGCATCTTGCAACTCCTGTATAACTTGCATCCTGCGTCTCCTGCATGGGCAGGCAGGGTTCTTTACCATGAGCGCCACCTGGAAAGTTTTGTCTAGCTATTATTGCTGTAGAAAATCCAGTAGCTTTGCAATTTAAAAGGGAAGATATTCTTTTGAGTGAATTCCCAAACACTATAGAGGTATCAAACTTATATCACCACACAGATACAAAAACTAAAGTATTAAAAAAATTAAAATAAAATGTGTTTTGGTGATAGGATTGTGGGTTTCACTTTCTTCTAATTAAAAAAAAAAGTCCTTTATTTTCTATCATCTTTGCTTATTTTGCAATAAATAAACATCAAGAAGAAAATTATTATAAGAGAGTATGCTTATGAATTGCTCTTCTAACGTCATTTTAAAAATGTTTTCCTGAGCCTTGGGACTGATTGAATTCTGGATAAACTTACTCAGTTTCTTAGAATTAATTTTTTGGACACGTTTTGCAACACAAATCCTTTGATCTATGCTGAGACAGTAAATTTTGTCTCCCAGACAACTTTGTGTAAATCAAAGCTGAAGGTCAGACCAAAGTTAATGTATTACATTAAAGCAAAATAGGATTGCTTTGCATTTCAATTGGTGTTACTAATTTTGTGTGTTTAAAATGTCACTATTAACATTGTTGGTTAATTCTAGATAATTTGAATCTCTTTTACATTTATCGTCTAAAGCATTTTATAAAAGAAAAATTAAGCTTTAAAAATTAAACAGTAATTAAACAAAAGAATCAAGTGATAAATTTTATCTTCATTATTAATAGAAGACATTGAAATCCAAACATCAATGAGATAGCATCAGTCACCTATAAAATAAGTAGATTTAGAAAATAATAATTAGCACCAGTAAGGGTGCAGAGAACTGTTTCCTGTTTTGGTTTCACAATTCTGTGTGCGTGTGCTGTGCTTAGTCGCTCAGTCCTGTCCAACTCTGCAAACCCATGTACTGTAGCCTGCCAGGCTTCTCTGTCCATGGGGATTCTCCAGGCAAGAATACTGGAATGGGTTGCCATGACCTCCTCCAGGGTATCTTCCCAACCTAGAGATCAAACCCAGATCTCCCTCATTGCAGGTGGATTCTTTACCATATGAGCCAATAGGGAAGTCCACATTTCTATAGCCTCCTTAATCAGATCCTCATTATCTCCTACCTAGACAATCTCAAAAACTTTCTCACTAGTATCCCTGATCCCAGTCCTTCAGGTCTTAAATCCACTATCCACACTGCAGCCTGAAAAGCTATCTAAAATTTAATCTAATCATAATACTGCTTGTGTTTCTCAGCCTCTCAGTTTCCAAGGTAGAAAAGTCAGTTAATGATGTATCTGTAAAGAAATAGCTAAATGTATCATTACAGTTCAATTCTTCCATCAGATCAGATCAGTCGCTCAGTCGTGTCCGACTCTTTGCGACCCCATGAATCGCAGCACGCCAGGCCTCCCTGTCCATCACAAACTCCCGGAGTTCACTGAGACTCACGTCCATCGAGTCAGTGATGCCATCCAGCCATCTCATCCTCTGTCGTCCCCTTCTCCTCTTGCCCCCAATCCCTCCCAGCATCAGAGTCTTTTCCAATGAGTCAACTCTTCGCATGAGGTGGCCAAAGTACTGGAGTTTCAGCTTTAGCATCATTCCTTCCAAAGAAATCCCAGGGCTGATCTCCTTCCGAATGGACTGCTTGGATCTCCTTGCAGTCCAAGGGACTCTCAAGAGTCTTCTCCAACACCACAGTTCAAAAGCATCAATTCTTCGGCGCTCAGCCTTCTTCACAGTCCAACTCTCACATCCATACATGACCACAGGAAAAACCATAGCCTTGACTAGACGAACCTTTGTTGGCAAAGTAATGTCTCTGCTTTTGAATATGCTATCTAGGTTGGTCATAACTTTCCTTCCAAGGAGTAAGCATCTTTTAATTTAATGGCTGCAGTCACCATCTGTAGTGATTTTGGAGCCCAGAAAAATAAAGTCTGACACTGTTTCCACTGTTTCCCCATCTATTTCCCATGAAGTGATGGGACCAGATGCCATGATCTTTGTTTTCTGAATGTTCAGTTTTAAGCCAACTTTTTCACTCTCCTCTTTCACTTTCATCAAGAGGCTTTTGAGTTCCTCTTCACTTTCTGCCATAAGGGTGGTGTCATCTGCATATCTGAGGTTATTGATATTTCTCCCAGCAATCTTGATTCGAGCTTGTGTTTCTTCCAGTCCAGCGTTTCTCATGATGTACTTTGCATAGAAGTTAAATAAACAGGGTGACAATATACAGCCTTGACAACTCCTTGGTTAGTGCTAAATCTAAGATTTGTTTCTCTGACAGCCACAGGAAGCCAAATTGAGTTACAATGTTGTTTATTAAGTGCCAGTGTGTGTGTGGAGGTGGAGGGGGGTGCCACGGGGCGGGGCCACAGGTGTTAAAATAAGGACAACAGTTATGCAGTTCAAATGGTTAAGGGAATCAGGTTAAAGAAGCTTGGAGTTCTCACCTCCTCAGCCATTTTCATTAATCTGAACATTCTCTGCCTGGGCAGTTTTTGAATGGATGTTAACAACTTTGTATTGGAGGGCTTCATAATTCTCTACCCCAAACAGAATTTACCTTTTGGTTGTATAAGGGAGGCAAAACTTCTCCTCTACCCTCTTAAGGTCTGTGACTGAACCTGAGAATTAAATTGATATAGACAGAGTAACATGAGAAAAGCATATAAATTTTATTTTCATGTGTGCATGAATGTCTTCACAGGAAAATGAAGACCCACAAGGTATTTAGGCCTATGTGATAAGCACATAGATACTAAGTATATAAGATACTATTAATAGATTGAACACACTTTAGTAATTGTGGAAAAGTACCTAAAATACATGAGGGGACTACACAAAGGCAGAGAAGGGTTCTTTTAGCAAGGTTTGTTTGTGCAATTTCTTTGCAATCTCGACTCCCTGTTCCTGGTGATAAGAATTTCTCCACCTCCATGTACAGGAAGGGCATCTCTTCTTAGGAGTTTTCTCTCCTATTTTCACAAAGAAAAGAGAAGGTCAGTGTAGCTTTCTTATGTCTGTTGTTTTTCTAGTATTTGTAACTCAAAACAGTTAATGTCCCAAACTGGTATATTCTGGCATGTTTTGAACCCCTACATTTATATCATCTTTTTAAATAAGGTATAATACCACTGCTTAGAGTTTTATTTATTAAAGTTTGATCACATTCCAGATTTTGCACCTAGTTTGTTTTGACTACAGTTTGGGACATTCCCAAACACTTTAGTCCTGTAATTCTATATAGTCTCCAGGTTTTACTCATACAAAGTCACTAATTTAAGAAATATTTGCGTGTCTACTCTGTGCAAAGCACTATTTAATGTTCTGAAGATACCTATGACCTGGACAGACCTGTTCCTTTTTTTTTTTTTTAAGCCATAAGATTAGCTTTCCAGAGAGCAACCGTATTTTTCTTATTATTGTGTTCTCAGGTGGCCCTTCACTATTGATGCTATTTCCAAAAATAAATCATTGGGAAGTTTGTTAAAAACTTTGTCATCATTTTGTATCATAAATAACCCCCTTCTGGTTGTCTATCGCACCTTGGTTGGCTTTTCTTAAAATGTAGCACTGAGGATGACCCTAGGTTTTCCATTATCCTTAAATTTAACACTAGATAATTTTAGAAAACATGTAGAGTAATAGTCTTTGCATTTAATCAATATTAACGGATTTAAAATTAGAGGTATAGAGTTTGACAATTATCATTAAATTGAATGGTACATTCAATACTTCTCTCATTCTTCATTCACCAGACAGTGTTGAACTTTTATTTGAACCCTGTGTTTTGAGCAGCAGTGGTTTGGAAATCCTTGTATGTTCTCATGTTCTGGGAAATGCATACCTGCAAAGCACAACTCTGTCTCTGTCATTCTTCATAACCCCCTCATGGCAGATGACACTCTTGCTTACCTGCCTCCATAGAATCCCAGGCCCCTGCCTGTTCTTCAAGACATCCCTCATTAAATTGTCTCTTTACTGCTATCTTACAGATGAATAACTTCCTCAATTGTCTAGTACATTTTGTCTTTCACACACCAAATCATAATGCTCAATGCTGCCTTAACACAAAGTTGGTTGGGTTTTTATGAGGATTGTTGTCATTGTTCAGTCACTCAGTCGTGTCTGACTCTTTGCAACTCGATGGACTATAGCGCATCAGGCTCCACTGTCCATGGGATTCTCCAGGCAAGAATACTGGAGTAGTGATGAGTTAATATTTGTATAGCACTTTGAATGATGTCAGACATCTAGTACATGTTCAACAATTTATCATCCTTAAGATGTATATTATCTACACTAATAATCATTATTGTTTCATTGTTGTAACTCCTGATAAACGTTAGGGGAAAATTTATTCAAATTGTTAAAGAAAATGTTATTCATGACCTTTGTTGAAGGTGGTAAGGTAGATGTTATTCAAGGGAGATCACTGTAAAGGATATAGGGACAACCGCAGCAGGATCTTGCAGTGGGAGACAGAGATTTGACTCAACTCCTAACAAAGCATAGGCAAGGGGAACTTTTAGCCAAGGAAAAGAGTTGGGTGGGGGAGATTACTACTAATAGGAAACATCAGCAGTGGGGTAGGGGGGATTCTGGTTAAACTGACCTAACAGGATTCTTGCTGTAGCCAGGCCAGACACCACCTGGGGGATGGTGACAGATAAGGAACCAAACTAAATATTGAGGGTGATCAGATATGAAGGATGGGGAATTCTAGTTAAAGTGACTTTAACAAGATTCTTGATAAAGTTGGAAAATGCTGAAAGGAACACGGAAATTCCAAAGGCAGGCCTAGTTGAAATAGAGTTCCAAGGAAACTAAGTAGAGTCTGGTCAAGGAGAGA
Organism: Bos javanicus; assembly: GCF_032452875.1. NCBI lineage: Eukaryota > Metazoa > Chordata > Mammalia > Artiodactyla > Bovidae > Bos > Bos javanicus. The sequence goes on along the minus strand of NC_083873.1, from coordinate 26,670,431 downwards.
ATCTTTGTCATCAGGGAAGGAGGTTTGGAAAAATAAACTCATCTATATATCTTATTTTTAGTGCTACAGTCTGACCTAAATAACCCAGAATAGGAGGAACAGAAAAAGTTCAAAGGGGAAATATGGGCAGTGGAGGGATGGCAAGGTTGAGAGAAGGAGAAATATATGGTCCATTCCTCAGAATTAATGTTCTTCTAGATTCTCAATCTACTTCCACACAACAGAGTGAGGACCTTCCCTTCCAATCTTATCACGTAAAATGTAAATCTTCAGTCTAATTCCTTTCCCCAATTCACAGCATTACCTAGCAGAGACCTCTTCCTTCTCCATGGATACCTTCAGCCTACAACAGTACTTTCTTCCTCCATATTTGTATCTTCCTTACTCTAAGGTAATTTAACAGCCCCAACTCCCTTAATCCTTATTTCTTTCCTTGCTTGATTCTGAAGATCTCCATCTCCATTCTATTAGCCAGACACCTGCAGAGCCTATACTTCTCATTACAATGAGCATCCCTCTGATTCTTTAAATCAGAAATCCCTCCTTTTCAACAGAATTTCCTTTTTACATGCCACATTTTCATTTTTACCCTACAGAGTCTAACTTGCTTTTTACCTTTATCATGAATTTCAGTTACCTACCCATTCCCTCTTTCTCCAGTTAAAAGTTACTTTCTTACCTCCCAAGACTCTGTTCAAAATCTAGTGCATCAAAGTGTGTTCAGATTCAGAGAAAAGAAACCCCAACTAAAAGTGGCTTAAGTCACAATCCTCTGAGAGCTATAAATGGTTAAAAGTAAACTGAGATAGTGATCATTTAGTCTTTAGAGTTGGCATTTAAGCTATGAGATTGTCTCCGGTTCTAAGAAGCTTTGTCTATCTACCTCCATGTGGATTATGAATATTTTCATTTCGTTGTGTGCTAAGATATGGAAAAGGATGCCAAGTACTGGCTTAAAGGAGTAGAAGTTTCTTGTCTCACTGACGCAAATCTTGGGATAGGCAGTTCCAGGCTGATCTTATGGCTTCTGCCTTTTTGGTCTATCATCTTTATCTTGCTTTCATTTGTTCTCTTACTTGTTGCCTTATGGTACCAAATGGCATCAGTGCCTCCCGTTCTTGAAACTAAAAACCAGGCAAAAATAAGAGAGGGAAAATTGTGATGCTAAATCACATCTGCCTATGCCTCAGGGGGTAGAACCATGTCACCTGGCGCTTCAGTTTCAAGAAATGCTGAGGAACTGAGTGTTTAGGTTTTACAACTGCTGCAGTAGAGTCGGATAAGAAAAAGTCAAGGAAGTGGGTGGAATGGGTATTATGTAAACCAATCTATCATATCCGAAACACCAGGATTCCAAGGCGATAATATTTAATACAGCCATTTCTAGCAGAAGTTCAGTACCCTAGACTTTCCGAACCATGCCGTGGGCCTCATCTCACCAAACACTGAATCTTCGCTGGTGCCTGCTTCTAGTCTCTTGTGGAAAAGCAGGATGGTGCTGGAGGAAAAATCTGGTTACTAGTTCTCACTCTCCAGCTGAAATCTTGCAGCTCAGCTTTTGTAGCACTCCTACCTGTGGTGATTATGGGTCTTTCTTTAAAACACCCATCTCTTTTTTTTATAGGGACAAAAATAATATCCAGACTGTCATATGTCATATCTCATGTCAGAATCCCCTTTATGCTGTGAACACAAATAACAGAAGCAGAAAGGAGAATGGGACCAGTTCAGGAACCCAGTCAAATGGCAGAAGTATCAAGACTGAAGAGAGAGCCGTTGTGAAAACTTCAGATGAGAGACTGATCAGGACTGCAGCTGTTATCACATTGACAACAGTGTGAAGAGGCAGGGCAAGAAATTAGGAGGGTTTGCACCACATCCAAATACAGCTGGGAGGACTGCATTGTTTTCTAACTTGCACTATGCTCTAACCTGGTCTCTTTTGAAGGCTTCTATCCTGCCCCCAAGAATATACCACAGATGTCCTTAAAAGTCACAGCAGTCTGAGCCCATCACATGACCGATTAATCCAACTAATTACCTTCACTGTAGTTTCTCCTAACTTTCTATGTCTTTCCTTGACATTTCACTATTTTGATCCTACAATTCTAAGTACTCACCGAATAACCCCAGTCGGATGGTTACAGTGTGCACTGGAACTTTAGAGTGACATCTGGAACAACACGGGAAAGTCACCTGCCCTCCCATCTGAAAGATTAAATTCCAGTTGGTAAGGCACAAGCTGTGAAAAGCTTCTTGCACAGACTACTAGGAAGAAGAAAGTTGCAAGATATTTTGAGATAGAACTAGGGTAGAATCTTGACACCTTGGTTGAGAAGAGTAGGAATTGAAAAAAATTTCCATTTCAAAGCTGCCAATGTTGTTTTTTTTGTTTGTTTGTTTCAAAAAGACATGGAACCACATTTGGGACAAACAGCAGCTTTGTTCTAATTAAGCCTCTTGAGTTTTTTGTTATGTAAATATACAGCAAAGACTACAATTTTTAAAAGAAGGGCTCATTTAATTATGTAAAAGATTGTTCACTTAGTAAACAAAAGTTGAGTTTCGACAAATTTGGCTCCTTTGAGTAAGTCTCTTCCCCTGAGACTGAAACTCCTTTATACCTGAAAAGAGTTGCTTTTCTTGGGAGATGTGAGTTGAAAACATTGCTGGTAGAAGATAAGAACCTGGAGGCCAGAGGGTGAAGGAATTGTTTATGTAAGACTTAATCTGAGCCCTGGGCATGAACAGTGCCTCTTTCAGCTCCAGATGGTGAAGTGTGATACAGAGGAGGCAGCCGCCTGAGCCCAGAAATTTTCATTGACTAACACCCTGAGCAATGACAGCTTCTAGAACCTCAGACCTGGAAACAGCAGGCGGTGCTTCCTGGCCCCTCTCTATCTCTCTCTCATATCTCACCACATCTATAATAACTCTGCTCTCTCTCTGTGATTTCATTATTTCCACAAGATAAGAAATAAGACCACTGGCATCTATTTTCACAAACTTCTAACTCCAGTATTCAAAAATAAGGCTTTCCTTGCTATCTGCATCCAGAACAATTCTGGTGAAACATTGTGACTTGGATCATATGACTTACTTCCCCAAGAGGAAGAAATATTCTGGTTGACCTGGTCTGAGCTACATGCCCAGGAATATAAGCTTTGCCACTAGAAAGTATGATGGGAGTTGGCTGGTGCACTTGGCAGCTAAATACAATAGCTAGCACTTGCATTATGTGAAAAGCCGAGTAAGATTTATTTCCCAACTCTGAGCATATCTCCACTGCTTCAGAGCCCCATCTGTGCTGCCTTGTACTCTCAGGCAAGCCCTTAAGGAAAGAGAGAACAGGCATGTTGTTCAAATGCTTTACGAAGGACATCCAGATATTTGTAAAAGAAGGAATGAATGAAAAACTTGAGGCCATTTTTTCCTACATCATTCCCTCCTTTCACTTTATTCACCCTGACCCTTTTCTTCACATAATTAGGTTTGTACCCATGGCAAGGGTACAGTAAAAGGAGTGGTCTTGTCTGCCTTGAATCTTGACCGAATAATTGAGGAAGGGGTTTGAGGAACACAATTACAGTTTGTCTTCAACAACTTGAACTTGAACCATTTAACCTCCATAAGTCTGTGAGGTAGGAGTTCAAGATCTTGGATTTTTAAATATGCAAATCAGTCAGCATGAGTGTGATCAAGTTTAAACTATTAAAAGTCTATAGAATCAGAGTGGACTTTTAATATGTACCATTTTTATTGAAAAAATCATGAAATTTAGTTTTTAATAAGAAGGAAAACAGTTTGACTCTGTGACATTAATATAATTGCAACCATTAAAAGAATCGTTTACCACAGATTCCTAATTATCATTCAGGACAGTAACAACTATGCATTGTTAAGTGTCAAATTTACTGTGAAAATTCTTTTTATTTCCCCAGTTTTAGTGAGCTGTAACAGCCATATAACATTGTATTAGTTTAAGGTGTATACATATTTGTATACATATATACAGCGAAATGATTACCACAGTATTTAACATCCATCACCTCACATACTTACAGTGTTTTCCTTGGATCCTCTTTTTATTTTTATTTATTTGTTCAATTTATTTTTAATTGGAGGATAATTGCTTTACAATGTTGTGTTGGTTTCTGCTGGACAACAATGTGAGTCAGCTGGCCGTATACATTTATCCCCTCCCTCAAAGCCTCTCTCCCAAGCCCCCTGATCCCACTTCTCTAGGTCATCACACACCACCAGGCAGAGCTCCCTGTTGCTAGACAGCTGCTTCCCGCTAGCTATCCAGTGTACACATTGTAGGGTATGTTTGTCGATGCTACTCTCCAGTTCTTGGATCCTGTTAAGATACATTCTCTTAGCAACTTTCAAATAAACAACACAGTATTGTTAATGGTAGTCACCATGCTGTACATTACTTCCCCAGAATTTATTTATCTTATAACTGGAAGTCTTTATGGTTTTGGCCACCTTCAGCCATTTCCCCTACTCCACATGAGGGATACTGAAAGTGAAAGTCGCTCAACTCAGTTCAGTTCAGTTCAGTCGCTCAGTCGTGTCTACTCTTTGCAACCCCATGAATCGCAGCACGCCAGGCCTCTCTGTCCATCACCAACACCCGGAGTTTACTCAAACTCATGTCCATCGAGTCAGTGATGCCATCCAGCCATCTCATCCTCTGTCGTCCCCTTCTCCTCCTGCCCCCAATCCCTCCCAGCATCAGAGTCTTTTCCAATGAGTCAACTCTTCACATGAGGTGGCCAAAGTATTGGAGTTTCAGCTTCGTCATCAGTCCTTCCAAAGAACACCCAGGACTGATCTCCTTTAGAATGGACTGGTTGGATCTCCTTGCAGTCCAAGGGACTCTCAAGAGTCTTTTCCAACACCACATTCAAAAGCATCAATTCTTCGGCGCTCAGCTTTCTTCACAGTCCAATTCTTACATCCATACATGACCGCTGGAAAACCATAGCCTTGACTTGACAGACCTTTGTTGGCAAAGTAATGTCTCTGCTTTTGAATATGCTATCTAGGTTGGTCATAACTTTCCTTCCAAGGAGTATGCATCTTTTAATTTCATGGCTGCAATCACCATCTGCAGTGATTTTGGAGCCCAAAAAAATAAAGTCTGACACTGTTTCCACTGTTTCCCCATCTATTTCCCATGAAGTGATGGGACCGGATGCCATGATCCTCGCTTTCTGAATGTTGAGCTTTAAGCCAACTTTTTCACTCTCCACTTTCACTTTCATCAAGAGGCTTTTGAGTTCCTCTTCACTTTCTGCCATAAGGGTGGTGTCATCTGCACATCTAAAGTGATTGATATTTCTCCCGGCATTCTTGATTCTAGCTTGTGCTTCATCCAGCCCAGCATTTCTCATGATGTACTCTGCATATAAGTTAAATAAGCAGGGTGACAATATACAGCCTTGACGTACTCCTTTTCCTATTTGGAACCAGTCTGTTGTTCCATGTCCAGTTCAAACTGTTGCTTCCTGACCTGCATATAGGTTTCTCAAGAGGCAGGTCAGGTGGTCTGGTATTCCCATCTCTTGAAGAATTTTCCACAGTTTATTGTGATCCACACAGTCAAAGACTTTGACATAGTCAATAAAGCAGAAATAGATGTTTTTCTGGAACTCTCTTGCTTTTTCCATGATCCAGCGGACGTTGGCAACTTGATCTCTGGTTCCTCTGCCTTTTCTAAAACCAGCTTGAACATCAGGAAGTTCACGGTTCATGTATTGCTGAAGCCTGGCTTGGAGAATTTTGAGCATTACTTTACTAGCATGTGCGATGAGTGCAATTGTGCGGTAGTTTGAGCATTCTTGGCCACCTTTAAATGAAGAAGTAATAAGTAAGTCTTATACCTTCTTGTATTGCCCAAATTGTTTTCAATATGTGATGTTATTTTAATTGGAAAAGAGCACAATAAAGTTATTTTTATTTTGTAGGGGAAAATAGGACGTTTCAACATTTGTTTTTATAGGCCGCACCAAAATATCTCTGGTATTAAAATGTCTGCTTCAAATGACCATGTCAAAATACTCTATTTTTTTAATTGGAAGATAATTGGTTTATAATGTTGTGTTGATTTCTGCCATACAATAATGCAAAATAGCCATAAGTATACATATGCAAGCTCCCTTTTAAGCCTCCTTTCCGTCTCCCACCCCATCCCACCCCTCTAGGTGGGATGCTAGAGGGCACCAGGTTGAACTCCCTATGTTATACAGCATCTTCCCCCTAGCCATCTATTTTACATATGCTGTGCATAGTCTGACTCTCTGTGACCCCATAGACTGTAGCCCATCAGGCTCCTCTGTCCATGGGGATTCTCCAGTCAAGAATACTGGTTGGGTCACCATGCCCTCCTCCAGGGGATCTTCCCAACGCAGGGATCGAACCCAGGTCTCCCGCACTGCAGGTGATTCTTTACTGTCTAAGCCACCAGGGAAGCCACATATAAAATATTCATACTGAGCTTATAACTTTGAGGACTTCCCAGGTGGTACAAGTGGTAAAGAACCCACCTGCCAAGGCAGGAGATGCAGGTTCAATCCCTGGTCCAGGAAGATCCCCTGGAGGAGGGCATCGTGACCCACTCCAGTATTCTTCCCTGGAGAATCCCACGGACAGAGGAGCCTGGCAGGCTATAGTCCATAGGGTCGCAAAGAGTGGGACACGGCCGAAGTGACTTAGAACACATGCATGCATATTTATAACTTTGACCTTATAATCTCTGAACCTTAGTTAACTTATCAATAAAATAAGGGACATTACAGTCAACTCTCAGTTACTATAATATTTAAATGAGATAATGTATATACAATACATAGCTCAGTGATCATTAAATTGTAGCTTTTGTTAATAGTACCTAGATACATGGTGCATGCTAAGTCGCTTCAGTTGTGTCTGCGTTTCTTATGTTTCCTGCATTTGGCAGGCGAATTCTTTACTACTAGCACCACTGGGAAAACCCTTAGATATATGGTTACTGCTGCTGCTGCTAAGTTGCTTCAGTCATGTCTGACTCTGTGCGGCCCCATAGATGGCAGCCCACCAGGCTCCCCCGTCCCTGGGATTCTCCAGGCAAGAACACTGGAGTGGGTTGCCATTTCCTTCTCCAATGCATGAAAGTTAAAAGGGAAAGTCAAGTCACTCAGTCGTGTCCAACTCTTCAATATCCCATGGACTGCAGCCCACCAGGCTCCTCCGTCCATGGGATTTTCCAGGCAAGAGTACTGGAGTGGGGTGCCATTGCCTTCTCCATAGATACATGGTAGATGATATAAAATAGCTGTTTTGATTAACTATATGAGTTATTGATTTTACCTAGCTATATTTTTTGTGTTAGCTCATTTCTACTGAATATTTACTATGTAAGAGGAATCATGGGGCTTCTCAGGTGGCTCAGTAGTAAAGAATCCACCTGCCAATTCAGGAGATGCGGATTCAATCCCTGGGTTGGGAAGATCCCCTGGAGAAGGAAATGGCACCCCACTCCAGTATTCTAGCCTGGGAAATTCCATAGACAGAGGAGTCTGGCAGGCTACAGACCGTGAGTTCACAAAGACGACTTGGTGACTGAGCAAGGGGAATCACACTGTCTTATTTATTTTAAGTCATTCAAACCTCAAAATAACCTCTGGCGTACATAGTATTATCATCTATATTTTACAGATGAAAAACTGCACCTTAGGGAAGTTAAGGAATTGACCAAAATTATATAGCTAGGATCTAGCAAAGCTTGAATTTAGATCTTTGCAGTTTGACCCGAAGTTTTTGTCCTTAACTAGTCTACTGTAACACAAATCTGAGCCATTCTAAAATTATGAAAGCATTATTACACTGGTTATAAATCAATTCATCCAAGAAGTTATTTTAATTTCTGAGTCTAGCAAAAAGAACTGTAGAATCAGCTGAAAATACTTTGAATAACATCCAGAAATTAGAACCTTGTCATTGCAGTTTTTCCTAATGATATAACCCTGTTCAATAGTGCTGCATTGAATAACTTCTGAAAATTCTACTCTAAATTCTCAGCAGAATGTGGATTCATGCTTTTTATAAATACCTAAGATGAAAGTTTTTCAAGTTAATTCATTTACTAATTACAATTGGACTAGGTCAGTCTAGAAAACTACTGTACAAGAATCAAGGTATGAAAAAGAAGCAATCTATTACAAAAGAGCAGTATAAATAGACATTCTTTCGCAGGTATTATACTGACATGACTCCATTCATAAGTATAAAATTAATAAAATGAGAACAGAATAATGAGACTTTAGTCTAAAAGATACTAATTGAAGTCATTATATAAACAATTTACAAGTGATTTGAGCTGAATCTAAAAGACTGAGTGAGTGAGTGAAGTCGCTCAGTCGTGTCCGAGTCTTTGTGACCCCATGGACCAGCCTACCAGACTTCTCGGTCAATGGAAGTCTCTAGGCAAGAATACTGGAGTGGGTTGCCATTTAAATCTAAAAGGACTATATTAATTGGAAAAATACATTGGTAAAAATTTTAGACAATGTTCTAGCAAGTATCTCTCTAAGGCTATTGCAGTTACCAACACAAATAGATTAAGTTCAGTAAAAGTAAGTGCCTAACATGAAATTAGACTCCAAAAACCTGAGTTACTACAAAGGCTGAATCTCAGGTTTGAACATCAGAATTAGAAAGTCAAATAGGTACCTTTAAAAAGCATCTGACTCTCACTGTTGTTGTTCAGTCACTCAGTCATGTCCAACTCCTTGCGACCCCATGGACTGCAGCATGCCAGGCTTCCCTGTCCTTCACCATTTCCCAGAGTTTGCTTAAGCTCATGTCCATTGAGTTGGTGATGCCATCCAACCATCTTGTCCTCTGCCATCCCTTTTTCTTCCCACCTTCAATCTTTCCCAGCTTCAGGGTCTTTTCCAATGAGTCAGCTCTTTGCATCAGGTGGCCAATCTATTGGAACGGCAGCTTCAGCATCAATCTTTCCAATGAATTTTCAGGGTTGATTACCTTTAAGATTGACTGATTTGATCTCCTTGCAGCCCAAGGGACTCTCAAGAGTGTACTCCAGCACCACAGTTGGAAAGAATCAATTCTTCGGCACTCAACCTTCTTTATCAGATCGGTCGCTCAGTCGTGTCCGACTCTTTGCGACCCCATGAATCCCAGCACGCCAGGCCTCCCTGTCCATCACCAACTGCCAGAGTTCACTCAGACCCACATCCATCGAGTCAGTGATGCCATCCAGCCATCTCATCCTCTGTCATCCCCTTCTCCTCCTGCCCCCAATCCCTCCCAGCATCAGAGTCTTTTCCAATGAGTCAACTCTTTACATGAGGTGGCCAAAGTACTGGAGTTTCAGCTTTAGCATCATTCCTTCCAAAGAAATCCCAGGACAGATCTCCTTTAGGATGGACTGGTTGGATCTCCTTGCAGTCCAAGGGACTCTAAAGAGTCTTCTCCAACACCACAGTTCAAAAGCATCAATTCTTCGGTGCTCAGCCTTCTTCACAGTCCAACTTTCACATCCATACATGACCACAGGAAAAACCATAACCTTGATTAGACGGACCTTTGTTGGCAAAGTAATGTCTCTGCTTTGAATATGCTATCTAGGTTGGTCATAACTTCCCTTGCCATGATCTTCATTTTCTGAATGTTGAGCTTTAAGCCAACTTTTTCACTCTCCACTTTCACCTTCATCAGGAGGCTTTTGAGTTCCTCTTCACTTTCTGCCATAAGGGTGGTGTCATCTGCATATCTGAGGTTATTGATATTTCTCCCGGCAATCTTGATTCCAGCTTGTGTTTCTTCCAGTCCAGCGTTTCTCATGATGTACTCTGCATATAAGTTAAATAAGCAGGGTGACAATATACAGCCTTGACGTACTCCTTTTCCTATTTGGAACCAGTCTGTTGTTCCATGTCCAGTTCTAACTCTTGCTTCCTGACCTGCATACAGATTTCTCAAGAGGCAGATCAGGTGGTCTGGTATTCCCATCTCTTGAAGAATTTTCCACAGTTTATTGTGATCCACACAGTCAAAGGCTTTGGCATAGTCAGTAAAGCAGAAATAGATGCTTTTCTGGAACTCTCTTGCTTTTTCCATGATCCAGCAGATGTTGGCAATTTGATCTCTGGTTCCTCTGCCTTTTCTAAAACCAGCTTCAACATCAGGAAGTTCACGGTTCACATATTGCTGAAGCCTGGCTTGGAGAATTTTAAGCATTACTTTACTAGCGTGTGAGATGAGTGCAGTAGTTTGAGCATTCTTTGGCATTGCCTTTCTTTGGGATTGGAATGAAAACTGACCTTTTCCAGTCCTGTGGCCACTGCTGAGTTTTCCAAATTTTCTGGCATATTGGAATTGATTGCTCTTTCACAGCATCATCTTTCAGGATTTGGAATAGCTCAACTGGAATTCTATCACCTCCACTAGCTTTGTTCGTAGTGATGCTTTCTAAGGCCCACTTGACTTCACATTCCAGGATGTCTGGCTCTAGGTCAGTGATCATACCATAGTGATTATCTGGGTCGTGAAGATCTTTTTTGTACAGATCTTCTGTGTATTCTTGCCATCTCTTCTTAATATCTTCTGCCTCTGTTAGGTCCATACCATTTCTGTCCTTTATCGAGCCCATCTTTGCATGAAATGTTCCTTTGGTATCTCTGATTTTCTTGAAGAGATCCCTAGTCTTTCCCATTCTGTTGTTTTCCTCTATTTTTTTTGCATTGATTGCTGAAGAAGGCTTTCTTATCTCTTCTTGCTATTCTTTGGAACTCTGCATTCCGATGTTTATATCTTTCCTTTTCTCCTTTGCTTTTCACTTCTTTTCTTTTCACAGCTATTTGTAAGGCTTCCCCAGACAGCCATTTTGCTTTTTTGCATTTCTTTTCCATAGGGATGGTCTTGATCCCTGTTTCCTGTACAATGTCACGAACCTCATTCCATAGCTCATCAGAATGTGGTCTGACAGAATGAGGTCCACTGAAGAAGGGAATGGCAAACCACTTCAGTATTCTTGCCTTGAGAACCCCATAAACAGTATGAAAAGGCAAAATGATAGGATACTGAAAGAGAAACTCCCCAGGTCAGTAGGTGCCCAATATGCTACTGGAGATCAGTGGAAAAATAACTCCAGAAAGAATGAAGGGATGGAGCCAAAGCAAAAAGAATACCCAGCTGTGGATGTGACTGGTGATAGAAGCAAGGTCCGATGCTGTAAAGAGCAATATTGCATAGGAACCTGGAATGTCAGGTCCATGAATCAAGGCAAATTGGAAGTGGTCAAACAAGAGATGGCAAAAGTGAATGTCGACATTCGAGGAATCAGCGAACTGAAATGGAGTGGAATGGGTGAATTTAACTCAGATGACCATTATATCTACTACTGCGGGCAGGAATCCCTCAGAAGAAATGGAGTAGCCATCATGGTCAACAAAAGAGTCCAAAATGCAGTATTTGGATGCAATCTCAAAAACAACAGAATGATCTCTGTTCGTTTCCAAGGCAAACCATTCAATATCACAGTAATCCAAGTCTATTCCCCAACCAGTAACGCTGAAGAAGCTGAAGTTGAACGGTTCTATGAAGACCTACAAGACCTTTTAGAACTAACACCCAAAAAAGATGTCCTTTTTGTTATAGGGGACTGGAATGCAAAAGTAGCAAGTCAAGAAACACCTGGAGTAACAGGCAAATGTGGCCTTGGAATACAGAATGAAGCAGGGCAAAGACTAATAGAGTTTTGCCAAGAAAATGCACTGGTCATAACAAACACCCTCTTCCAACAACACAAGAGAAGACTCTATACATGGACATCACCAGATGGTCAACACCGAAATCAGATTGATTATATTCTTTGCAGCCAAAGATGGAGAAGCTCTATACAGTCAGCAAAACAAGACCAGGAGCTGACTGTGGCTCAGACCATGAACTCCTTATTGCCAAATTCAGACTTAAATTGAAGAAAGTAGGGAAAACCACTAGACCATTCAGGTATGACCGAAATCAAATCCCTTATGATTATACAGTGGAAGTGAGAAATAGATTTAAGGGCCTAGATCTGATAGATAGAGTGCCTGATGAGCTATGGAACCTTCTTTATAGTCATAGCTAAATTTTTGCTTTGGCAAATACTTTAGCTTCTAAAAAAAAAAAAAAAAAAAATTGAGTGCCTAACATCTTCCTGCTGGCTACCAGGAAAAGGCAGAATTGTACAAGAAATTATTTTTTTATATGTTCATGAGGTACAGAGGTACATAGAGGAGGGAAGGATTATATGCAGAGATCAGTAAGAAAAGATTTAGCGAGGGTATAACAGAAGACAGCTTTGAAAAATAAATAGAACTTTTCCAGGTGATTTCCATGAAGAAAAGCATTACAGGGAAAAGGACTAATATGAGCAAAAACACAGGCAGCATAAAACAATAGGATGAGTTTGAGTAAATTGCATGCTCTTCAACATGGCTGAACATGAATTTTGTGGAAACTGAAATTCTTTGTGGAAAGAAATGTCATGAGAGGTAAAGCAGGTGATTCACAAAGGATCTTATCTACTATAACTGTAGTCTGAGCTTTATTCAAGGTCAGTGGGGAGACACCAAAAGATTTATATCAGTGAAGTAATGTGGTCATCTGACATTTTAAATCAATCACTTCCATCACTTTGATGGAGGACTCTTGTATCATTCATTATGAAATATCTTTCTATGCTTCTAGTAATACATCTTGCATTAAAATCTATTTTGATCTTAGCATAGCCATACCAGTTTTATTTTGGTTAGAGTCTGCAGGTATGGACTTTGTAATCATAGTTTGTAACTATACAAACCCAAAGTTTGTACTTTGAACATTTCTGCATACTAATATGTTAAAAAAAAAAAGTTGCAACATATAGGTAGGGACTTTTACCTGATTTGACCATCTTAATCTTTAATTAGAATGTTAATCCATTTATTTATTTAGTGTAAATTTACTGCGATAACTGTTTGCTATTTGTCCTTTCTGTTCTATATTCCTTTTTTCTTTCCATTCTTTACTCTTGAATTAGTTACGTAATTTTTACTGTTAATTCTCCTCCTTCCCACCATTATCTTACTAGTTGTATAATTTTTAAATTTTATTTTAGCAGTTACTCTGGAGCAGGGTTTCTCGGCCATGTTGTGACTGACATTTTGGACTGAAGAATTCTTTATGGGATAGGAGGGGGCTGTTTGTGTATAAGATTTTTTTTTTTATCATCCATGGTCTCCACCCTCTAGATAACAATAGTACCACCCATGCTCCTACAATCATGACAATCAAAAATGTCTTTAGACACTGTCATATATCCCCCAGGGGGCATGATCTCTCTTCTTGAGAATCACTGCTCTAGAGTTGGGCTGTCCAATATATTAGTAGCCACATGTGAGAACTTGAAATGTGACTAGTCTAAATTGAGATGTGGAATAAAAAGTAAGACACCAGATTTTGAAGACTTAATATTATTTTAAGGATCCTCATTAATAATTTTATTATAGATTTTATTATTAATAATTAAATTAAATATAAATAATTAAATTATTATTAATATTACATCAATAATTAATTATAGATGTACTAGATTAGAAATATATTATTAAAATTAATTTCACATTTATTTTTACTTGTTTTAATATAGCCGCTAGAAATTGAAGATTCACTTATGTGATGCTCATTTGTAGCTTGCATTGTATTTTAATTGGGCATCACTTCTCTTGAGATTATGACATACATCCTTCGTTTATTCAAGTCATGGATAAACCTGGATTTTTACAAAGTACCAGACAACGCAAGGATTCTGGAGCACTTCACTCTGTTCCTTCTCTTCTCTTGTGCTATTGCTGTCAGTTATTTTAGTTCTAGATATTACAAATGTCCTTTGACATTACTATTATTGTTTTATACAATAATGTTTTACTATTATACATGTTATACTGTTATACAATAATGGTTATAATGTTAACCCACATTTGACCCTTTCTGTGCTATTTACTTCTGCCTGCATTGCTTGCTTCTATCGAGGCTCATTTCTTTCTAATTGAAGCTCTGCCTTTTTATTTCTTTGAATGCACACCTACTACTGATTAAGTCTCTCAATAGTTTTCTTTTTCTGAAAATATCATTTATTACAGATAAATGAATCTTTACATATGTAAACACTCATGTGGCCACAGCCTAGATCAAGCACTCTAGAAGAATTGCCAGCAGGCTAGGAGGCTCCATTATGCCCTCCTAACCAATATTTCCCCAAAGCTAATACTATCCTGACCTTTATAACCACAAATTAATCTTGTCTGCTTTCAATTTTCATATAAATGGACTTATAATGCAATACGTACTGTTGTGTGCCTGCTTCCTTTTGCACAACATTGTGTCTATGAGATTCATTCATTTTGTGGCATGTAGCAGTTTTCTGAATAGTATTCCATTGTATAAATATACCATAGATGGTTTATCCATTATATTAATGAAGATTTCGATTGTTTTAGAAAACTAAGATTATGAGTAAGGCTACTTTGACTATTCTTGTACATTTACTAGGTGAACATAGGCACTCATTATACTAGGAATGAAATTGCTGATCATTTAATCAGATCAGATCAGATCAGTCACTCAGTCATGTCCGACTCTTTGCGACCCCATGAATCACAGCATGCCAGGCCTCCCTGTCCATCACCAACCCCGGAGTTCACTCAGACTCATGTCCATTGAGTCAGTGATGCCATCCAGCCATCTCATCCTCTGTCGTCCCCTTCTCCTGCCCCCAATCCCTCCCAGCATCAGAGTCTTTTCCAATGAGTCAACTCTTCGCATGAGGTGGCCAAAGTACTGGAGTTTCAGCTTTAGCATCATTCCTTCCAAAGAAATCCCAGGGCTGATCTCCTTCAGAATGGACTGGTTGGATCTCCTTACAGACCAAGGGACTCTCAAGAGTCTTCTCCAACACCACAGTTCAAAAGCATCAATTCTTCAGCACTCAGCCTTCTTCACAGTCCAACTCTCACATCCATACATGACCACAGGAAAAACCATAGCCTTGACTAGACGAACCTTTGTTGGCAAAGTAATGTCTCTGCTTTTGAATATGCTATCTAGGTTGGTCATAACTTTCCTTCCAAGGAGTAAGCGTCTTTTAATTTCATGGCTGCAGTCACCATCTGTAGTGATTTTGGAGCCCAGAAAAATAAAGTCTGACACTGTTTCCACTGTTTCCCCATCTATTTCCCATGAAGTGGTGGGACCAGATGCCATGATCTTCGTTTTCTGAATGTTGAGCTTTAAGCTGACCATTTAACACATACCACCAAACAGATTTCCAAAATGGCTGTCCTATACACAAACCTTGATACTTAATTTCTTCACATCCTTACTAACCCTGTAGTATACAGCCTTTCTGTTAGATAGCAGTCTTTGGGTGGCTATGTCTTATGCTTATATTCTTCTGTTCTTCTGGCTTCCCTTTTCACTCTTTAATGGTGTCTTTTGATGTACATAAGTTCTTTATTTCAATGAAGTCCAATTTTCCAATCTTCTTTTTTGTGTCTAGTATGTTTTGTTTAGGAAATAATTGCTTACCAGAAGACCATTAAAATAGTTTTTTTTTTAATTATTTAGTCTAGAAGTTTTATCATTTAACTTTTACACTTAGTTCTATGATCCATCTTAAATTACTTTAATTTTTGAAGGATATTTTTACCTGTTGGGAATTCTAAGATACTTGTTTTCATTTGCTTACAGAAACTGTCCTATTTTTTGTTATTTTCATCACTTATGTTGGGAAGTCTTATTGTTTTTCTACTGGGTACTTCCAAAATTTTCTATGTATTTATTTATTTATTTGGCCATACTACAATGGCATGTGGGATCTTAGTTCTCTGATCAGGGATAGAACCTGCATCCCTGTAGTGGAAGCAGAGTCCTAATCACTGGATCACTAGTGAAGTCTCCAAGATTCTCTCTTTATATTTCCCTTTCAGCAGCTTGACGAATAATGTGTCTAGATGGGTTTTTTTTAATTATCCTGCTTGAAGTTTATAACCCTTCTAGATTATGTGACTATATCTTTCATAATTTTTAAAAAATTTAGTTCTTCATGTATTCCAATATTTCTGTGTTCTCTCCTTTCTAGGACTCAGATTATGTATATATTAGCTCCAGAATTCTTCTGCTCTTTTCTGCAATGTTTTCTGATCTTTCTTATGTTTCATCAACCCTGTCTTCAGTCATGTCTAATCTACCACTGAGTTCATTAGCTAAGTTCTTGACTTGCTATCATTTTTAGTTCTAGAATTTTAAAGAATTTTTAAAATAGTTTCAGTTGAAATCCCTTACCTTTTCACACTTTTCTTAAATGTTTTGATTTAGTTATTTTAAAGTTCATATGTAATAAATACAATATATGGATCTCTATGTGTTTGTTTCTTTTGTCTTTTTTTTTTTTTCTTCCCTCCCTCTCTTAGGTTATTGTCATGTCCCGGTATACCTATGTTGTGTGTGAAAATTTGGAGTACTAACTTGAAGCTCTGGATAATGCTTTCTATCTCTTTCTCCAAAAAAGATTTACGCCTTTTTTTCCCCCGTCAGCAGTTAGAATAGGGACAGTGATGCCGCTCAGCTGTGCCCGACTCTTTGCGATCCCGTGGACAGTAGCCTGCACCAAGCTCCTCTGTCCATGAGATTTTCCAGGCAAGAGTACTGGAGTGGGTTGCTATTTCCTTCTCCAGGGAATCTTCCCAACCCAGGGATCGAACCCAGGTCTCCTGCATTGTAGACAGACGCTTTACCCTCTGAGCCACCAGGGATATATCACCTTAAATGTCCTCCTGGGTTGTATGGATCCTAAGCTGAATTTCTGCCTTTGTGATAGCTCTATATTTTTAGTTTGTACTATTTCCAGGGTGTTTCCTTTCCTGAGTCTCAACTGAAAGTCTGGAGGGTTTACCATAGCCTCTTTTCTTTAATGGTCCTTGAACTCCAAATTTTGTCTCTCCAGCACTGTAAAACTGATGAAATTCCTGCTCAGTTTATCACTCTCTTGGCCAGCGATTTCTGTTAGATGTCTCATTCTATACCATGCACAGTGAGCATGTGTCTGGGGCAGGGAGTGGGGGGATAAGCAGCACAGCCTGTTGGGATCATCTCAATTTATGCACCTTCTCCCCAAGGTCTTGATTCATGGGTTCTAGTTCCTAGACACCTAACTCTCTGATGCTTCAAAACCAAGAAAAGAATCAATAGATGATGGACAGTGGTACCACTGACTGAACAGGGCTGACACGATAAAAAGAAATTGAGAGGTTATGATGGAAAGGGATGTGTGCAAGAGGAAGAGATAATAAATCCTGCTTTGATAATGTTTAAGGTGTTTGCTGCTCTGCTAAACAAAGAAAACCAGTAAGCAACTGGATGAAGGGTAAGTGGTTTGGCCTACTGATATTGATACAAATCTGCAAGTTGTCTGAATATAAGTGATGCTTAAAATTATGAGGTCAGAATTTACCCTGGGGTCCAGTGGTTAAGGATCTGCGCTTCCTTTGCAAGGGGTGTGTGTTCGATCCCTCGTCGGGGAACTAATATCCCATATTCTGTGTGGTGTGGCCAAAGGACAAAAAAAATTATAAGGTGAGATGCAACCATGAAGGTAGAGTTTTATATTTAGAATATATGAACAAGCTTAATAAATAACTCTGGAAAACTTATATATTTAAGATGATATAATAAATATCTGTTTAGTCTCAATTATATACAAAAATATTTCAATAGTCTTAGAAAACTGTCAATCCTTTTTTTTAATCATTGTATGACAAATTATTTCTTCCAAATGCTAGTTTATAATCTTTGCTCCTATAGTTCTAAATTAACAAAACTAGCATGTTAGTAGATCCATAGGGAAACTGTTAGGTATTTCCATAAAGATTTATGTTTCCAGAACATAGCATAAACACCAGAAAGATATAAATGAAACAAAGGTAGCATATAAAAGTTCAAGCTGAAATTGATATGGTATTACCGGTTTAGAAAGTAAGCTCTGAAGTATACTACAGTTTGTAGAATCTGTCAATATTTTATCCTGCTTTTCCCACTTATAAGTTGTATGACCTTGGGAAAGATGCTTAATCTCTCCAAGCCTCAGTTTTCTTATTGGGAAAATGAAAATAATAGCAGTCCCTATTCCACTGGGTTGCTGTGACAATGAAACGGAATGATGTAAGTCAAGTGTTTTGCACAGTGTCATGCATATAATAAACTACACATAAATATGAAAAGGTATATAACTTCTAAAGACTAAATTATATGAAGGTAAAATTGGTATGATATTAAAACCTCTGTTAAATTCAAGCTTAAAACCCCTTTTACCTATGTCTAAATGCCAGGGGAAATTTAGTTGCAACATTTTTTAACCCCTCTGATAACCAAAACTGATTCAACTTTGAATATTTCCTTTTTCCATATGTCTCTCCTAAAATAAAAATAAAGATGAACTTCCCACATAAACTGACCAACTTTTTGTTGAAGTATGAGTGGCTATGATCCTTGATTGAACTGCATTTGCCTACATAACTGATGAAAGAAAGTGAAAGTGAAGTCGCTCAGTCGTGTCTGACTCTTTGCGACTCCATGGACACCAGACTCCTCTGTCCATGGGATTTTCTAGGCAAGAATACTGGAGTGGGTTGCCATTTCCTTCTCCAGGGAATCTTCCTGACGCAAGGATCAAACCCAAGTCTCCCGCCTTGTAGACAGATGCTTTACCATCTGAGCCACCAGAGAAGTCCTACATAACTGATGAGAGGAAAGTTATATTATCTAAAATGTAAAAGTGTATGCTTCCAGGTGGCACTAGTGGTAAAGAACCTGCCTGCCAATGCAGGAGACGAATCAGATGCAGGTTCAAACCCTGGGTTGGCAGGATCTGCTGGCGAAGGAAATGGCAACTCACTCCAGTATTCTTGCCCAGAGAATTCCATGGACAGAGGAGCCTGGTGGGCTACAGTCCATAGCATTCCAAAGAGTCAGACACGACTGAAGCGACTGCACAGCACTTCTCACGCTGTTTATCAGATGTTAGGCTACATTTAACCATACTGCTGGAAGATCTAGGTATTGTTCCTTTTTAAATTCTGCATGATCAGAATATTTCTGGGAAATTGATTCTCCTAAATCAAGCACAAAATTTGTGTTTGGCCAAGATGACAACTTCACTTTTGAAACCAATGAACTTCAGTGATTCAAAAGCTAAATGCTTGCTATTTTATCCCAATATAATAATTAAGTTTACACTCAACAGTGACTAACCAAAGCAGTGACTTTACTTTCTTTTGTCTTCAGAGATTTTTTGAACATTTTTTACCTGTAATACTGTCTCCATCTGAGTGTGCTTGGTTAATGTACATTAATATATTCAGAAAGCATTCTTCTTTCAAGAAATTCACTTCACCTGTGTGGATGACAACAAAGAAACTTGGTTCTGCACTCTCATTTTCCTTACACTTTACAAGTTAGAAATTTGAAAATAAGATTGCTATCTTGTATCTTTAAGAGTTTCAGTTGTAGATGGTAGAAATACAATACAAATTATTTGGTATTCAAAACAAATGATCCCCCCACCTAGTAACTGCAGTGTACAGGAATGGTGCTGGCTTAGACAGATAAATCAAGGGTTTCAGAAACACCATCAGAATCATCAGTGTTTTCATCTTCATCGATCTCTGTGTCTCTTTCTGTATTTCTCTCATCTCTCTTATCTCTCTGATAAAAGAGGTGTATTGGGGTTTTTGTCACTGCTTTAATAAATCACCACCTTTAATGGCTTCAAATAACACAAATTTATTCTTATAAAGTTCTAGAGGTCAGAAGTCCTAAATAAGTCTTGCAGGGCTAAGATCCGGCTGTGGGTGCTGTGCCACTCCTTTCGATGGTAGCATTCCCAGGACATGCAGTTTCTCTGTGGTTTTCAAGGTCTACTTCCTGGCACCAAAGTGGCCTAGGTGGGGAGCTGGGAGTTGATAGCACCTTCCCTAACGCTGTGTAAGACAGCAACAGGAGCAGCAGTTTCCTCTTGGGACGGCTGTGCTGTGTGATGATCAGAATCTGTTCCCAGGCACCTAACTTCAAGTTTAGTTCTCTGGGCCTTCCAGCAGTTCTGTGAGGCAGCCAATATCCTTTTAATAAACTCCTTTTCCTGCTCAATCAGCTAAAGAGAGTTAGCTTCAAGTGCTTGAAATTGAGGGTGATGACTGACTTATCTACCTCAGAGAGTTAGTGTGGTGATGAAACAGAATATTAATGTTGTCACACAAGTTGGCTGCCTTGATTTGCCTGCGGATCATTCCCCTAGCACATCATCTGTACCCAAGTCCCTTGTTTCAGGGTTGGCTTTTGAGGGAACACAATGAAGACAGACCATACTGATGGAAGGAAAATGGTATGTTTTGACTTTGAACATTTCAGATAGAAAGAGGCATTCAAAACTGAAATTCCAGAGTGACTCCTCTACTTTCATTTTCTTCTATTCAAAGTGTTAATATACTGAATTTTATTTTTTAGAAGTTGAGATCATTCCCCTAGCTTTCTGTGCCACTGATGATTCTGGCATACAATTTTCATTTTCAAAAAAAAAAATTGGTAAAATTCCCTAAGTAGAATTGTCTTTTTAACATATCATCTTTTTGTTTATCCCAGAGGTAAAGGTTTAATATGTTTGCACAGAAAATAGTGCTGATATTTGAGAATTCGTTTAAAAGAAGATTAATATTTTATAATATTCAACTGATTGAAATGTAGTTTACAAGAAAAACTAATTACTTTTACAGAGTAGTTGAAAACCTTAGACCTAGAATATATGAATGATTTTCATTTGAACAAATTAAGAGAATTGATTCATCTTTGTGGCAAAACGATCCAGTTACATTTAGTCAGGGAACATTCACAATGTTGGACTCAGTGTTTCTGGAAATCAGAAAAACAAAACTAGAGCACATTTTCCCTGCAGGCTCTAACTTGAAAATTCAATTAAGATTTATTGATAAAAGACTGCACCAGCTAAAATATATTATCCTAATTTACAAATCAATAAGCATTTCTGTGATTTTTATGCACTATAAATTATATAATTTAATTTATGCCTATCTGATGTCCAAATGTGTTGGTAAATGAGATGCCTAAAGCAATGAGTGGGGGTAGAATATAATTCTGTTAATGTTGAAAAGAGGTGACATTTTTATTCTAATCATAACAGAGCTTATGTGGACGTTTTAACAACTTGCATACTAAACTTATTATATTTATATAGTGTCCCTTCTGTCTCCAGTCTTTTACACCTGGCCAATTCACCCACACACCCTAAAGACAGACTGAAAGCACCAAGAAAAATTTTAGGCAATTCTCCTCAAATTTTCCAATTTCTCTTTCCCCAAACTCATACGTCCTCCTAACATGCTTTGGTTTTCTGATAGCCTCATGTGTAACAGGTTTCAGGTGGGCTGAATTCAGAACACTGAGTGACAAGCTGGCAGCATTTCTTGGTTTAAGTACCTGAGGCAAGTCTCCTTGGAGACCTTTGTTTTGCTCTTAGTTATGTAAGATGTTCAGGCACCTGTTCTCTTGAGAGTAAGTCTCACAACCTGATGTTTTTTCATCACAACTTCATGAAGCAGGGAGCCTGTCTCCAGAGTAAGGCTTGGGAAATTTTGCATACTAGTGAAAAAGTTGCTTGGGGGAAAAAAAAATGAACCAGATTTTTAATAACTTCCTTTTTGAGATTAGTAGTTTTCTGACAGATTGAGGTGGTTCAGTCCAAGATTTTTCACTGGATAAGAGCAGCAAGGGCTTCAAAGTAGAATTCTCCCTCAGTGATTTGTGCTTAAGATCCAGTCAACCCAAGAACTTCAATACCCAAGGGAAGCAGCTTTGGTCATGGCACATGTGAGAAATAGGTACTTCAGGAGCTTCCAGTAACACCCTAGCATGTTATCACCTTTGGAGATCAGTTGCTGGTTATGTGTAAGTATAAACCTGAAGCCTAGCTATGGCATAACTGTACAGGACTGAAGAGCTCTGGGCAAGAAAGGACATCACTGTGACAACAGATTCATATTCCTTAGATTGTGCAGAACAGATGCTCAATAGAGACACCAAATATGACAGCAAAATACCTGTGGTTCAAAGGTCTCAAAACACTTTTGATTCTCTCTCCTCACATCTGTTTAGAAGTTGAATTGACCATAGTGGACAGTTTCTTACGGGGGGGCCACAGGAGGTGGACATTGATGTTCCTGCAAGTATGAGAATGAAGTATGCCAAGCTGGCGAATTAAGCTGTGAGTTTCATGCTTTCGTTCAGTCATGTCTGACTCTGTGACCCCATGGACTATAGCTCACTAGGCTCCTCTGTCCACATAATTTTCCAGGCAAGAATACTGGAGTGGGTTGCCATTTCCTACTCCAGGGAATCTTCTTGACCCAGGGATTAAACCCATGTCTCTTGCATCTCCTATGTTGGCAGACAGGTTCTTTACCACTGACCCACCTGGGAACCAGCTCTGTTTACTTCTAGAGTTTTGACAGCCTCCCTCTACTCCTGTGTCTCTGGATATATTGCAAAACTTTAGATCACAGATTTATTTTTCAGTGGAAAATGCAACTGAATAAAAATGTAATTGATAAATTTATTTTTAAATATCCACATAACTCAAAATATTAGGAACAATTTAAAAACAAAGAAAACAATATTTAGGTGTATAATAGCCTGTTTTACAAATCTCAGAGTGCTTGAGTGAACAATAGGTAGCTGACTTTCTGAGAAAGATGCTGAGACTGATTGAATAATAAAATGGCCATTCTCAGTTTTAGAATGGATGGGGGCAAGTAGGAGAAAACCGAGACAAAAACAAAACCAGGTATAGCCCAGAACTTGAAGTTGTTTGTCTTATTTCTGTTCAAACCAGATTCACACTTGTACTTCTTATGTGGCTGGCACCTAATGAGAAAACAAACCTTTGGACAAAAATAAGTTAGGAAATAAAATGAAAGAAAGTATCCCATCTTACAAAATCAGGTTTTTAAAATAAAATACAAGGTCTACTTAGGAAAAATTGTGGGATATAAAAAATATACATAAATGTACAGTTGGCTCTTGAACAACAAGAGTTCAGACTACCCAGATCCACTTATACACTGATTTTTTTTTCAATAATAAATCCTACTGTACTATATGCTCTGCAGTTTTTGGAATCTAAGGATGTGGAATTGCAGATGCAAAGGACGGACTATAAGTTACACTTGGATTTTGCACTGCTTAGAAGATCAGCACCCCAACAAAGTAGGTTATTCAAAAGTCAACTATACTTTGATTCAGCATAGAAACACTCAATAACACAAACATGAAGGACCTACTGTGTAGCACAGGGAACTCTACTCACTATTCTGCAGTAGCCTATATGTGAAAAGAACTGGAAAAAGAATGGCTATATTAATATGTGTGTATAGAACTGAACCACTTTGCTGTATACCTGAAACTCACACAACGCTGTAAATCGACTATACCCCAATACAGAATAAAAACCAACTTAAAAATAATACTAATACAAACATGAAATTTCTCCAAAGATTAGTAAGGTAATTCAGTATCATCCCAAACAGAATCCCAAAGAGATTTCTTGTTTTCTTTTGAACTTGCAAAAATAATAGTAGAGTTCATCTATAAAAATAAATGAGTACAGCCAGAAAATTTCTGCAAAAGAAAATTTATGTGGAGGAAATATACCTACCAGATATTAATTATGTAAAATTTCAATATTAAGGAATGTTATTATTAGCCAAGTAAAATTCTGTGAAACAAAAGAGATTTTAAAAATAAACCTCCAAACAAAAAGGTATTTAGTATATAATAAATGCTGCTTTTACTATTTAGTTGCCAAATTATGTCCAACTCCTTTGCTACCCCATGGACTGTAGCCTGCCAGGCTACTCAATCCATGGGATTTCCCAGGCAAGAATATTGGGGTGGGTTGCTATTTCCTTCTCCAGGGGATCTTCCCAAGCCAGGGATCGAACCCACGTCTCCTGCATCACAGGCAGATGCTTTATCACTGAACCACTTGGGAAGCCACATAATACATAAACATTTTCAAATTATTGAGGGAAATGGCTTATTCAGTAAGTGATGCTAGAACAACTGGGAGAACAATTTAGAAAGTTTTTTTTTAATTTTCAAATATGTAAATATTTATTGTAAAAATAAAATCATAAAAACTAAAAAAATGAATTAAAAAATAATTTTAGAGTAGGAGTCTTTTATGGGAACATTGAAAATCTAGAAATCATTAAGGAATATATTAATATATTTGACTAGATAAAAACTAAGGACTCGTGCAAGACAAAACAAATACTTCAAATAAGATAAAATACAACCAACTAACTGGAGAAAAATTGTAATATATATCAGTAAAATTCTGATTTCTTTAATATACAAAAAACACTTGCCAATCAATTTTTAAAAAGCAACCACATAAACAAAAATTGACATAGAGTATATATGTCATAGACTTATAAATAGATTTAACATATTTTATTTAACAAAGAAATGATGCAAGCATAAAACATAATCTCCTTAATGAGTCTTAATTCTAGTAGGTAGGCCTGATGCTCAGCTGGTAAATCCTTGTAGGACTAGACTAGTTGCTTATGACTGATGCCCTATCTGACTGACCAGAACTCATACCCTTTCTAGTTATTAAGTATCCTCTCTGCTAGTAGAGGGTTGACAGACAAGAAACCAATAAATGTCAGAGTTTCTCAACCTTTGTGGTATTGACATTCTGGGCAAGATAGCTCTTTATGTTAGGGACTGTCCTGTACATTGTAGGATGTGTAATAACCTCTCTGGCCTCTACCCACTACATGCCAGCAGTAGCAGCTCCTTCTCCCCAGTTGTGAGAACCAAAATTGCTTCTAGACTTTGTCAAATGCCTCTGCCCCTGTTGACAAACACCAGTATGTATAAATGCCAGGTAGAATATTAGGAAAAATTATAAAGGAAAATAAAGTTGGATGAAGAGAGGCAGGTGCTTCTTTCAGTGGGGTAGTAGGGTAAGAGCTCTCTGAAAAGATGACATCTGAGCAGCAACTTGAAATGAGGAAATCATCCTGTTTTATTAGAGGAAAAAGAATTCCAGGCAGAGTGAATAGTAAGAGCAAAGATTCTGAAAGCTGAACACGTCTGGCCTTGGTGAAGAATAGCAAGAAGGCCACCAGTTGGAGCAGAGGGAGACAGAGAGAGTGGGGTTGATAGACAAGGTCAGAGAGGAAGACAGGAGGCAGATCTTTTAGAATCTTGTAGGCCGTGGTGCATGCTCAGTCACTTCAGTTGTGTCCAACTCTTTTTGACCTGGGGACTGTAGCTCGGCAGGCTCCTCTGTCCATGGGATTCTCCAGGCAAGAAAACTGGAGTGGGTTGCCATGCCCTTCTCCAAGGGATCTTCCCAACCCAGGAATCAAACCCATATCTCCAGCGTCTCCTGGATTGCAAGTAGGTTCTACACCCACTGAGTCACCTGGGAAGCCTAGGCCATGGTAAGAACTTCCAATTTTACTTTGGATAAAACGGAAAATGAAAGGAGGGTTTTTAGAGAAGACTGATGTAATCTTATATTAATAGAAAAAAGGGATAAAAATAACTAAAAATCTTATGAAAAAATTATCAATTTCAGTTGTAATTAATTGAAAGGAGTTTAAAAAATTGATATACCATTTTTTTTCCACCTAGGATATTCAGTTCAGTTCAGTTCAGTTCAGTCGCTCAGTCATGTCTGACTCTTTATGACCCCATGAATCACAGCACGCCAGGCCTCCCTGTCCATCACCAACTCCCAGAGTTCACTCAGACTCACGTCCATCGAGTCAGTGATGCCATCCAGCCATCTCATCCTCTGTCGTCTCCTTCTCCTCTTGCCCCCAATCCCTCCCAGCATCAGAGTCTTTTCCAGTGAGTCAACTCTTCTCATGAGGTGGCCAAAGTACTGGAGTTTCAGCTTTAGCATCATTCCCTCCAAAGAAATCCCAGGGCTGATCACCTTCAGAATGGACTGGTTGGATCTCCTTGCAGTCCAAGAGACTCTCAAGAGTCTTCTCCAACACCACAGTTCAAAAGCATCAATTCTTCGGCTCAGCTTTCTTCACAGTCCAACTCACATCCATACATGACCACTGGAAAAACCGTAGCCTAGGATATCAGCAAAGATTAAAAAGTTGAAACATCCAGTGAGAGTGAATCTTGAGTGGAAAAGGAACATTCGTCTGCTTTTAATGGATGTAAATTTGTACAACTTCATTAGAAGACAATTTGTTAATGCCTATTAAAATTTAAAAATTGGGGCAGTAACTGCATTTAAAAGGAATTTAACACATAGATCTACTCCACAAATGTAAAAAGTCATATTATAAAATTACTTCTTGCAGCACTGTTTGAAATACTAAAAACTCAATCCATGTTCAGTAGCATTGGATTGGGTCTGTGCGTGCGTGTATCGGTGCTGAGTCTTTTTAGTCATGTCTGACTCTTTGCAACCCCATGGACCATAGCCTGCCAGGCTCCTCTGTTCATAGAATTCTGCAGGCAAGAATACTGGGGTGGGTTGCCATGCCCTCCTCCAGGGGATCTTCCCGACCCAGGGATCAAATCCACATCTCTTATGTCTCCTGCATTGGCAGGCAGGTTCTTTACCACTAGCGCTACCTGAGAAGCCCAGGAATGGTTGTGTAAATTATAGCAAATCCATATAATAGAATCTAAATAGACCCACATGGAAAGATCTCCAAAATAATTGTTAGTTTAAAGAATAAAGTTAAAACAAAAGCAGCTTATAGTATAATTCCTTGTTATGTAAAAGAATTAAAAAGCTATATGTGTGTTTGCTCTAAGGATATTCATTCTCTATGTGCGTGCGCATGTGCTAAGTTGCTTCAGTCATGTCTGACCCTTTGCAACCCCATGGACTATAGCCCGCCAGGCTCCTCCGTCCATGGGTTTCTCCAGGCCAGAATACCGGAGTGTGTTGCCATGCCCTCCTGCAAGGGGATCTTCCTGAAGCAGGGACCAAACTTAGTCTCCTGCATTGCCAAGCCACTAGCGCCACCTGAGAAGCCCTCATGCTCTATGTATGTGCTTCTAATTAACTGATTTGTTCCTTCTACTTGTCACTGTACATAATACAAGATGATTACTAGTGATTACTAATTCCTTTTACTTGCCTGCTTGATTTTTAGAACTTTATTTTATGTATGTGTGTATATATATATATATTTTCATATATATATAACACATATAGGGTGACTCTGCTTTTTTAAGGTATTATATTCCTTACATTTATATTTTAATATAATTTCATAATAAATATAATGGTAATTCTCAAAGTAGAAATTGTTTTTACTAGTATATGGATAGAAAAGTCTGGAGGGATACATGAGAAACTGTTAACAATGGTTATCTCTAGAGACTAGAATTGAAAGTAAGTGAGTTAGGAGATTTTATATTTCATTTCATATCTCTATGTACTCATTTAAGTTTTTTATCATATGTATATTTTCTATAATATTCCTAATAATTTAAAATAAAAAACAAAAAACACAATATTCTAGAACACCAGCTTTGAACTCCTGTCTTCCAGGCCTGTCTCCCTACATTCCTAGTGTAGGAAATGATAACAAATTTGGTTTTCCTGGTTTTTATTCTCAATTCTCTGACTCTATTTGCATTTTGTCTGGCTCTTGTTTCTCCTAGCTCTCCAGGTAAGCACTTCATATAATCTAACCTGTGGTTCATCTGCTTGCTTAACTGGCACCCAAACCTGAAAGAAGGTCAGACCAAAACTTCATAAACTTGAAGAATAAGTAACATTATCACTTAGGAAAAGTGTTAGTCACTCAGTACTGTCTGATGCTTTGCAATCCTGTGGACTATAACCCATAGGGCTCCTCTGTCCATGAAATTCTCTAGGCAAGAATACTGGAGTGGGTAGCCATTCCCTTCTCAAGGGGATCTTCCTGACCCAGGGATTAAACCCAGGTCTCCCGCATTGCAGGTGGTTTCTTTACCAATTGAGCCACCAGGGAAGATAGCCCAAGATATTGTTTAAAAAAAAGTAATATTTAATAAAATTGACTTCATTAAGATGCTCAATAATTGTATTAGATCTAATTTAGGGTTAAAGATAAAAAACTGGTTGTTATTGTTGTTGTCACGCATTTATTATAAAATTGTAAGATTACTATGGATCTTTTATGGTTTAAGGCTGGGTGAACAGACACATACCTAGCTCATTTTTACTCACACCATACAACAAACATAACAATTACAAAACAGCAAGTGAAATTGGTAATTGTTTCCTTCCCAGCCTTCAATGTGCCACAAAGTCTAGAGAATATAAGGGAGTATTATTTCAGATTGACTTGAGCCATATGTAGTTTGCAATGCAGAATTTTTTATCCATCTATTTCAGACCCTTCGCCCCCATGGTTGGTTTCCCCTCACCATTTTTAAAGACCACTTTCTTGGCCATTTACTCCCACCTCTCAAGTCTGTGTTGAATACCTTTCATCTCTGTTGCTATGACGGTTTACCCTGAGTTGTTAACACATAGCCAGTAATAAATGATGACATTCCTGACATTTTCACAAGGAATAAAACAGTGTATATAGACATACATGTCAGTTTTTTGATGTCCAATTCATTTCATGCTTTTCCTAACCTTTATTTTTTACCTTTATAACTCACATCTATTTCTGAGCAGAGTTTTCTAGATTAAAACTTCCTGATTTGTTGACATCTTCTGGCTGAGTAACTGTCAGATTCCCATTTGGCCTTTATACTTGCTTCAGCTCCAAGTGGATAAACACTAAAGGGGGAAAAAGAAACAGAACTAGCCTAAATAGCATTTTTTTTCCTACTCTTCCAATGTCAGTGGTAGTATTGCAATTCCAATTAATAAATGTGGTTTGCTACAGCCAAAACACACTTATTATTTTTTCCAGTAATTATATTAAGACCATATTAAAATAATTATTCAGGTACCCTACTCCTTAAAGACAAATGAGATTCTATAAAACTGTCTGGAAAGCTAATTTGGTGAAATCCTTACTTGATATTTTAATTACAGAATTAGAGATATTACCATGAAAAACAAATTCTTCAATGGCCTGGATCAAAAGCTTTCTGGAAAGAAAAGATTGCTATGCCATCATTATTGTGGTTTGCTGGGCCCTGTCAGATAATGACATTCCAGAGCATCATTACACCTAGTGATCCACTCGTTGCCTTCCAGTTTTGAACATTTGAACAGATTGTAGCAGTGCCTTCTCTACTTCATGATCTACCCTTTCGTTATTGCCTTTCATCACAAAATCTTACTCTTTTTTTTGCCAGAGTATGTTCAGGTTCTACATAGAACCCATCTACCTCCTACGCTCTTTTTTTTTAACTTTTTATTTTGCGTTGGAATATAGCCGATTAACCATGTGGTAGTTTCAGGCGCACAGTAAAAGAACTTATCCATACATATACGTGTATCCATTCTCCCCCACACTCCCCTCCCATCCAGGCTGCCACATAGCATCAAGTAGAGTTCCCTGTGCTATACAGTAGGATTATCTCCTATGCTTTTGAAATATGTTGTGGACCTGCCACATATGACTAACATGTGGTGTATTTCTTGGGATTTTTTATTTGTATAAAATAAGAAATTATTTGTACTAAATAACATATTAAGTTTCATATACCTTCACATCAGTTCGGTTCAGTACAGTCACTCAGAAATGTCCGACTCTTTGCGACCCCATGGACTGCAGCACGCCAGGCTTCCCTGTCCATCACCAACTCCCAGAGCTTGTTCAAAATCATGTCCATTGTGTTGGTGGTGCCATACAACCATCTCATCCTTTGTCATCACCTTCTTCTCCTGCCTTCAGTCTTTCTCAGCATCAGGGTCTTTTCCAATGAGTCAGTTCTTTGCATCAGGTGGCCAAAGTATTGGAGTTTCAGCTTCAGCATCAGTCCTTCCAATGAATATTAAGGACTGATTTCCTTTAGGATGGACGGGTTGGATCTCCTTACAGTCCAGAGGATTCTCAAGAGTCTTCTCTAACACCATAGTTCAAAAGCATCAATTCTTCAGCACTCAGCTTTCTTTGTAGTCCAAGTCTCACATCCACACATGACCACTGGAAAACCCATAGCTTTGACTAGACCGACCTTTGTCAGCAAAGTAATGTCTCGGTTTTTTAATACACTGTCTAGGTTTATTATAGCTTTTCTTCCAAGGAGCGAGTGTCTTTTAAGTTCGTGGCTGCAGTCACCATCTGCAGTGATTTTGGAGCCCCCCAAAATAAAGTTTCTCACTGTTTCCATTGTTTCTCCATCTATTTGCCATGAGGTGATGGGACCGGATGCCATGATCTTTGTTTTTTGAATGTTGAATTTAAGCCAGCTTTTTCACTCTCCTCTTTCACTTTCATCAAGAGGCTCTTCAGTTCCTCTTTGCTTTCTGCCATAAGGCTGGTATCATCTGCATATCTGAGAATATTGATATTTCTCCCAGCAATCTTGAATACAGCTTGTGCTTCATCCAGCCTGGCATTTCGCATGATATACTCTGCATATAAGTTAGATAAGCAGGGTGACAATATACAGCCTTGACGTACTCCTTTTCCTATTTGGAATCAGTCTGTTTTACCATGTCCAGTTCTAACTGTTGCTTCTTGACCTGCATGCACATTTCTCAAGAGGCAGGTAAGATGGTCTGGTATTCTCATCTCTTGAAGAATTTTCCACAGTTTGTTGTGATCCACACAGTCAAAGGCTTTGGCATAGTCAATAAAGCAGATGTTTTTCTGGAACCCTAATAATATATGAAGTTTCATATATTTAATAATAATGATGCTATCTACTGTCTACAATGAATAATATTTCATATATGATAATCCTTACCATTAATGTATAAAATATGATATATTAGCAATGGAACTTTAATAAATATTCAGTCAGTTTTAGAAGGACTGCTAATGAAATATGAAGATATTTTATCTATTTTATCCAAAAATATGAAGATCTATTTTATCTAAGATGTAAAAGGAAAACACTGCAATTTTACTTGCTAGCATGATGTTTGTCAGGAATTAATAATAATTCTATTTAAATTTTAATAATATTATTGCATAAGAAGTATAAATATTTTTAACAATTAAAAGATAGGTTCTTAAACAAGATATATGTATTTGACATGTGGATGGAAAGTTTCTTAAAATCTAATTTTAACTACCTGCCTTGTAACCTATATGTGATGAAATATAATTATTGATGATTACTAATAAAAACTCATCAATTTCTTGCTTGCTTAATAGTTATACTATCAGCTCAACGGAGAATAATTATTTTAGACATTATTGTTAGACATTAAATTTAGTTTTTTTTATTTACAAGTTTTATGAAGGGCTTCCCTGGTGGCTCAGTGGTAAAGAATCTGCCCACAAGTGCAGGAGACATGGGTTCGGTCTCTGGATTGGGAAAATCCCCTGGAGGAGGAAATAGAAAGCCACTCCAATATTCTTGTCTGGAAAATCCCATGGATAGAGGCACCTAGCAGGCCATACAGGCCATGGGATGGCAAAGAATCATACACAATTTAGCAACTAAACAGCAACAACAACCTTTATGAAACAGGGTCTCTGAAACTAAAAATAAACACAAAAACATGATTGTGAGCATGTCTTTTCCTCTATATGCCTCATGTATATTCTTCTGGAGCTTCTTTTGAAGTTGTGACTGTCAAAAGATAGAAGAAGAAAGCAATAGAAAGAAATCAAAATTTCACTACAGCTGTTTAATATCATTATAAAGTCAATTCACCAACTTAAAAAGAACAGTGATAGGAAGTGGTGAGAAGAGAGATCAGATAGAATAAATTAACAGAGGTTTGAATGAAAGACTAAGAAACTTGGATTTAATTCTATTAATACAAGTCAAGGAAGTCAGTGAAATTTCCTGATCAGAGGGTTAAACATAATAAAAAATCATCTTCTCAAAGATTAATCTGCAGTTCTGTCACAAATTAACAGGAGGATATAGGAATCTGGTTATAGCTGTTAGAGGTCCTCACTGCCCGAAGTAAAGTAGTTATTATGTAGAAGCAGATAGCATCTAAGAAATATTCTAAAGGAGAAATGGATAGAGCTTTACAACTGACATGGATGAAAAATAAGAATGAAAGATAAAAGAAACTCTCAGGCACCTGGCTTAGTTATTAGGGCAGGAAAGCTTACAAATATATATGTATATTTTTATGTAAGGACATTTTTTTTAAGAAAGTCATAGCCACCTATAGGATAGTAGTTCTAACTTAAAAATCTAATGATGGAGAGAAATACCTAATAACAAACAACTGCCATTAACTCAGTAATGCTTTTAGATGAAATTGTATCCTATGAATCACAATAGCATATGTCTGTTTCCACAGGATATAGTTTGACTCTTCTGCATATTGCCGCTGATATGAATGCTGCCCTAAGGGTTGTGCAGTGCATAGTCTATACCATCTACCCTACTGTACACAGTGTTTATGACTATAGCATCTACACATTTTTGGAAATAGTTGAGCAAAACTGGAGGAAACCCATTTATTCAGTTCTCAGTTACTATCTAATTCAGCACGGCTTCATGGATTCTTTGCAAGGACTCCTTAATTTCCCGGGGGACAGGCATCCATAGCTCAGTTACCAATAGGAGGAAGAGAAGCAGGAGGATTATTATATTGTTGCAAACAGTGATGGGAAAGTTCAGAGAAGGAAGGACTCTTCTCCCCACTAAATCTCTGGTCTCTTTGCTTTCTAAGATGAAGTATGAGCTAAGAATTATATACTGTATGTTAGTTTCCTAGAGCCGCTATGAAATTACCATAAACTTGGTGACTTAAAACAAGAGATATTTTTTCTGTCACAGTTTTGGAGGCCAGAAGCCCATAATCAAGGTGTCTACAGAGTCACGCCCCCTCTGAAGGCTCCAGGAAAAATCTTTCTTGCTTCTCCCAGGCTCTGGTAGTTATCAGCAATCCTCGGCCTTCCTTGGCTTTTAGCTGCATTGTTCTACTCTCTTTCTCTGTTTTCACACAGCATTCTGTGCGTGTCTCTATGCCTTTTCACTTCTTCTTCTAAAGACACTTGATTGGATTTAGGGTCCTGTCTAACCCAATATGACCTTATCTCAAAATCCTTAACTAATTACATTCTTCAACGACCCTATTTTCAAATAAACTTCCACTCTGAGGCTCTGGATGGACTGGAATTTGGGGAGAACACTGTTGAACTCACCACACATCCCTACTAAAAACCTAAATATGTCACAGACATGCCTTCACATCTTTTAAAGAAACCATTGCATTTTTACAATCCAATATCAAGGACTTTCCTTGTGTCTCAGCTGGTAAAGAATCCGCCTGCAATACAGAAGACCTGGGTTTGTCCCCGGGTTGGGAAGATTCCCCTGAAGAAGGGAAAGGTTACCCACTCCAATATTCTGGCCTGGAGAATCCCATGGACTGGAGAATTAAACGGGGTCGCACTGAGTTGGACACAACTGAGCGACTTTCACACTCACACACTCACATTGCATTTTTACAGTTGCTGAGTTTTGCAAAGGTAAAGATGCAGTATATTCTGATTCTGAAGCTGAAATAGGAAAATCAACGCCACAAGGCTACAACTGGGAGTAGGTTAAAGCAAACATGTTTTGATCGAACAAAACAGCATAAGGCATTAAAGAAAAGGCAAAGTTTTTGAGCTCCTGCTTTAGCCTCTTGAGAACACAGCCTTCCCCTGAGTGGTGACTTTTACATGTATACATCTCCCTACTAGTGTTGACAAATCCTGCTTTTAATTCACCATGAAGGAAGGAAATGAAGGAAAGAAGATAGGACATAATTCCATAAGCTCGTTATCTGACTTGCTTTTCATAAAACAAAAACCTGTTTTGTGTTGTTAATTGATGTTTAAAATGTACAATTAGTTGCTATCTTGATCTTTCTTTCTCTAGTTCAGCTTATTCATTCACTGAAGCCTGATTGGAATATTTTATTTAAAACACTCTGATTGTTTATTAATGTAGAACAGAATGGGTAGGGTTTTTAAAACATTAATTTATAATTCTTTTTGAAGTTTGTATAAAATTTTGGGCTTTAAAAAATCCACCACAATTTTTTTAACATGAATTCTTTATCCTTCATATATTTGTATAAAAAATAGAAAAGGGTTAAGTAAGAATTTCAGATTTATTAAACTAGCTTTGTTCTTCCTCTTTCTTGCTTTTACATTTTTATGTAGCAAATTAAAGGGGAAATTGCATCACTATAGAAATTCAATAACCTTTTCCTTTTCTTATCTTTGCTCAGTCACTCCATCATGTCCAACTCTCTGTGACCCCATAGAGCCTACCAGGCTCCTCTGTCCATGGAATTTCCCAGGCAAGAATACTGGAGTGAGTTGCCATTTACTTCTTCAGGGGATCTTCCTCACCCAGGGCTCAAACTCACATCTCCTGTGTCTCCTGCATTAGCTGGCAAATTTTTTTTAACCACTGAGCCACTTGGGAAACCTTTTCCTATAAAGTACTAAATTTGTTCTCCTGTCTAATTTAAATAATAACAGAAGAAATATATTTAACCAGAGTAATAGGGTCTATTGGTAAAGAGATGTGTAAAACTCTGCCCCTGCCACTGATGTGCTGAACAAACTAGTGGTTAAAAAAAAAAAAAAAAAGTACTGTGATGATGCTACAGTGTGTGATGTTCACATACTGCTTTGACATTATGGAGTACAAGCTGGTCGAAGGAGACTTCTCTGGGAGATGACATTTGAACTAAATCTGGAAGGATAAAAAAGACTTTGCCAGGCAGAGTGCATCAGGGAATGATGTTCTAGGCAAAATAAACAGCTGTGCTAATTCATGAAGTATGTTGTGTTCAGACAGAGAAGGCAATGGCACCCCACTCCAGTACTCTTGCCTCGAAAATCCCCTATATGGAGGAGCCTGGTAGGCTGCAGTCCATGGGGTCGATAAGAGTCGGACATGACTGAGCGACTTCACTTTCACTTTTCACTTTCATGCATTGGAGAAGGAAATGGCAACCCACTCCAGTGTTCTTGCCTGGAGAATCCAGGGGACGGCAGAGCCGGGTGGGCTGCTGTCTATGGGGTCGCACAGAGTCGGACACGACTGAAGCAACTTAGCAGCAGCTGTGTTCAGAAAATGATAAGAAATTTATGGTGTCTAAAGAACCGGGTTTGTGTAGCAGATGGAGCATAGCAGGAAATGAGGACAAGATGAAAAAGCAAACTGGGAACAGGTTATGTGTAGTACGGATAATATTTGAGAAATACTAAATCACTCCATTGTAATGTCCCCATACAAGCATGTTCATTTGTGTTCTTGCACTTCCAAAGTCAAGCCATGATATTTACCATGCCATGGTAGGGGAAATACTGTAAAATAAAATAGCCTTTGATTAGCTTGAGGTCTCAAAGCAGGCTTTCTTAACTTTTTTAGGAAGACAGTAATTGAGAGAGCCAGGTTTTATAAGAGGGAGAAAAGGACTTCATAAATTCCTCAATCTCCCCTCTGAATATTTCAAAAGCCAGCCTATACAGTTTGTGTAAGGCACAGTCAGTAGAGGCAGAAAGGTTAAATTGGAAGCAACTTCTCCTTTCAGTCTTGAGCATTATCTCAAAAGACAAGAAATAAGAAGAGTGACCCCTGGAAGATGTCTCTCTCCTCTTTCCTCCAGGTTTCTGCTTGGAGACAGCAGAAGGACTGCAGGTAAAGGTGGGACATGAGAGAGAGAAGGGCATTTATCTGTTTGTTTGTTTGCTTATAATTATTTTCTTTTTAAAATTTGTATTTTATATTGGAGTGTAGTTGATCTACAATGTTATATTAGTTTCAGGTATATAACCACGTTCTTCCATTATACTGACACATACATCCATTCTTTTTCAGATTTTTTTCCCGTACAGATTATTACAGAATACTGAATAGAGTTCCCTGTGCTATACAGTAGGTCCTTGTTGATTATCTGTTTTATATATAGTAGTGTGTATATGTTAATCCCTAATTCCTAATTTACCCCACATTTCTCCTTTGGTAACCATAAGTTGGTTTTCAAAGACTGTGAGTCTGTTCTTGTTTTGTCAATAAGTTCATTTGTATCATTTTTTTTTTTTTATTCCACAAGTAAGTGATGTTCATATATTTGTATTTTTCTGTCTGACTTACTTCACTTAGTATGAAAATGTCTAGATCCATCCATGTTGCTGCAAATGGCATTATTTCATTCCTTTATGGCTGAGTAGCATTTCATCATGTACATGTACCACATCTTCATCCATTCCTCTGACAATGGGCATTTGGGTTGCTTCCATGTCCTGGCTGTTGTAAATAGTGCTGCAATAAAC
The DNA here is from genome assembly GCF_032452875.1 of Bos javanicus. NCBI lineage: Eukaryota > Metazoa > Chordata > Mammalia > Artiodactyla > Bovidae > Bos > Bos javanicus. The sequence goes on along the minus strand of NC_083873.1, from coordinate 26,633,898 downwards.
ATTGGGGTACATGTATCTTGGGGTCACAAAGAGTCGAATATGACTGAGCGACTGAACTGAACTGACATGTATCTTTTCAAACCATATTTTTTCCAGATACATGCCCAGGAGTGGAATTTCTAGGTAATATAGTAGCTCTATTTTTAGTTTTTTAAGGAACCTCCATACTGTTCTCCATAGTGGCTATACCAATTTACATTCCCACCAACAGTGTTGGAGCATTCCCTTTTTCTACATCCTGTCCATCATTTATTTTTCATAGACATTTTCATGATGACTGTTCTAGCTGGTGTGAGGTGATACCTCATTCTGGTTTTGATTTGCATTTCTGTAATAATTGGCAATGTTGAGCATCTTTTCATGGCCTTCATGTGACAAAAGGGCATTCAGAAATATTGAACCAGAAATTATTAAGACCAAGGACTTTGGACCTAGGGACTCATTAGAAGAGTGTTGGGGAGGGCCCTGGCCTGGGAGAGCCCTGCCTTTCACTCAGTACCATGTCCAACATGGCATGGGAACCACGGTGTGCAAGTGGGGGTATATAACGGCCACATAAAACCTGAGGCACATCTCCTGGCTGCTCATGGCCTATACATGTCCTGCCGTGTCCCCAGAAGTTCCTAAATGCTTTATAGAGGAAGTCTGAAAGTGCTGGGAGTGCCAGTAGACCAGCATAGCCTGGAATCACAGAAAGAATACTGTGAGAGTGCCCGAAGGCCCTGGGCAAATGACCAGGCCACAGTACTGGATGCCACCACATCACTCCCAAAGTTGCACCTTGGCGCTCACTAGTCCACGGTAAATACTCATCCAGACTTGTCACAGCAGAAATAAGCCAGCCATCTAACTAAGCTGTTTTTTTGAGTAGCTAGATGTTTTCATGTGAAGAAACAGAAACAAATAAGACAGGCAGACATTTCTGAGGAAGTGATATTTAGCTTGAGCCGTAAATTGTGAGAAGGAGGCCGTACATGCAGATCTGGGGGGAGGTCTGAAGTGGGCTATAGGACTGTGAATGAGGAGGACAGTGGCAAGAGAGGAGGTCAGCGAGGGAAGCAGAAGGAGAAGACATATGCAGGGCCTTGTAGTCCTTGGTAGAGAGCTTGGATTTTATTCTGATTCCAGTGGGAAGTCATGAAGGGAAGTGACATAATCTGGTTTACCCATCAGAAAGACAATTCAGGATGCTGTGTGAAGGACTGACTGTAAGGGACAAAACAAGGAGGCTAGAGAAACTGAGTTATAGCAGCAGAAACAGTACATATCTGAAAGTACAGTTAATAGGGCTTGCTGATGGATCAGATTGAAATGTGAGGCAAGAGAGGAGTGGGGACTGTTGGTTTGAGCAATTGGGGTACAGTAGCCATTACTGACATGGGAAAGTTTGGTAGGAGATGCGTGAATTTGGGGAGAGGTGGAATCAAGAGTCTTGTCTTGGCAATGGTGAGTTTGAGATGCCAGTTAGGCATCCAAGTGGAAATGTCAAGTTGGGAGATGGAAATATGATTCCAGAGCAGCACAATTCAGGACTGGATATGGAAGGTCAGTCAACAGATCATCTGCAGCATATAGATGGTATTTAAGCCAACAGTCAGGATGAGACCATATAGACAGAGAGCAAGGACTCCTCTCCTCACCACCACAAGATCCTTTACCACCCTCTCTTCACAGTTTAGAGACTCTTAGAGAGTAATAGTGGAAGGAGAAGCAATCTGAGACATACTGAGCATCCTGTAAAATTCTATAGAGTCATCCAAGTGGATGTTTAAAATTATTTTACTGGATTACATTTACAGGTTTAGATTAAAATTTCACTTTCTTTTATCTACTACAGTGTAAGTAAGAACTTAACAGATCAGCCCTAGAGAAAAATAAAGAAATTTCCTTTTCTTTGATCATCTGAATATACTTTTAATACATCTGATATATCATCTTCATAAGTAGTTTTAAGCCCAATAATTCTCATGATAAATATTCATCCTTGTTCAGTTCAGTTCAGTCGCTCAGTTGTATCCAACTCTTTGTGACACCATGGACTGCAGCAAGCCAGGCGTCCCTGTCCATCACCAACTCCCAGAGCTTGCTCAAATTCATGTCCATCAAGTCAATGATGCCATCCAACTATCTCATCCTCTGTTGTCTCCTTCTCCTCCAGCCTTCAATCTTGCCCAGCATCAGGGTCATCTCCAATGAGTCAGTTCTTCGCATCAGGTGGCCAAAGTATTGGAACTTCAGCTTCAGCATCAGTCCTTCCAATGAATAGTCAGGAGTGACTTCCTTTAGGATTGACTGGTTTGATCTCCTTGCAGTCCAAGGGACTCTCAAGAGTCTTCTCCAACACCAGTTCAAAAACATCAGTTCTTTGGTGCTCAGCTTTCTTTATAGTCCAACTCTCACATCCATACATGACCACAGGAAAAACCATAGATTTGACTAGACCTTTGTTGGCAAAGTAATGTCTCTGCTTTTTAATATGCTATCTAGGTAGGACATAACTTTTCTTCCAAGGAGTAAGCATCTTTTAATTTCATGGCTGCAGTCACCATCTGCGGGGATTTTGGAGCCCCCCCAAAATAAAGTCTGTTACTGTTTCCATTGTTTCCCCATCTATTTGCCATGAAGTAATGGGACCGGATGCCATGATCTTAGTTCTCTTAATGTTGAGCTTTAAGCCAACTTTTTCAATCTTCTCTTTCACTTTCATCAAGAGTCTCTTTAGTTCCTCTTCGCTTTCTGCCATAAGGGTGGTATCATCTGCATATCTGAGGCTATTGATATTTCTCCCAGCAATCTTGATTCCAGCTTGTGCTTCATCCAGTCCAGCGTTCTGCATGATGTATCTGCATATAAGTTAAATAAGCAGGGTGACATACCTGACATACTCCTTTCCCAATTTGCAACCAGTTTGTTGTGCCGTGTCTGGTTCTAACTTCTTCACCTGCATGCGGATTTCTCAGAAGGCAGGTCAGATGGTCTGGTATTCCTATCTCTTTAAGAATTTTCCACAGTTTGTTGTGGTCCACACAGTCAAAGGCTTTGGCATAGTCAATAAAGCAGAAGTAGATGTTTTTCTAGAACTCTCTGGCTTTTTCTATGATCCAATGGATGTCCTTGTCCTTGTTACTCTTCTGAAATGAAATTCAAGGATGACAAAACTGACCGACACATGGTTTAAAAATCCATATATTTAATGTTATATATAAGAGAAATAAATAAAAGTAATAAAATAAAATAACATGTATTTCAATATGTCAATGCTTGGGTACAACTTCACTGGAAAACATGAAGTAGTCAGATGCTTACATCTATATATAGGCTCACCATAAATGTGATAGCCACAAGTGAAAATGTGTTTCTGGAAACTCAGATACCCCAAGCAGCATCCACCATTAGTGTTATGAGTCTCAAAAATGGCAAACAACTTTAGTAAAGTTTTGATCAAAACTGATACTTCCCTGAACTTACACAATGCTTCCATTCCTATAAAACATCTGTTTAAATGCTTATGCAAGTTTCCCACTTACATGAATTTCTTGGGGGACATTTAAAAGATGTGCAGAATATGAAATAATTTTTTATTAAGGAAGACTGTCCATACATTGGAGAACATCTAACCTCCCTGGTCCCTGCCCAGTGAAGGTCAGTAGTACTACCAATCCTCATGACAATCAAAAATGTGCTCACAAATTTGCAAATATCCCTAGGGAGCAGTATTACTCTCCTTGAGGACCACTCTTTAAGTGATATAAGGCTATTTTTTAGGTTAATAAAGAGCCAATGAAAAATTATATGTAGCAAGGTATTCACACACCAGTGGTTTGGAAGACAGCCCTCAATGGCATTGTACAGATTGAAATAGGTAGAAATTACTGGCTCAGGGTTCATTAGGTGGCTGTTGCGGTATTTCAGATAATAGAAAATAAAAGCCTACATTAAGATCATGGCACTACAAGGGTAGAAGAATCAGAATCTGGAGACAGTCTAAAGCAAAATGAAAAAAAAAAAAAATTGAAAGTCAATTATATGTAGATTGGGTAAGAGAGGAACGCAGAATGCCTCTGAGCTTTCTAATTTGGGAGATCAGATAAGTGATAACACCATTAGCCATATTAATGAATACAAGAAGAGAAACAGATTGGAAGGACAAAAGGCAGAAGCTAAGTTAAATTTCATTTCATGAATATACAGCTTGAAGAAGCTGCAAGACATTTTTCACTCTCACCCAATTTACTACCATCAGTTCATTCAACAAGGATGTGTTAACTACCATACAATAGTATATACACTTGTTGATTACCATACATGTACCTGTCATTGGATTTGTAGCTGTAAGACAGTCATGCTCTCTGCCCTCAAGAAGTCCACTATGTAATGAAAAAGTAAGACATTTCAACCAAAAATTACACACATAATTATCTGATCGTAATGAGAGTTGGTACAGTTGTGATAAATACATTAAAGAATTTGGCATGCAGTGAAAAGTTGACCTAATTAATCTAGGCAATAAGGAGATGGCTCCCCCACCACAGAGGCTCTAGTTATTTTTATGCCCTCCAGCTTCTCAATCACACTTCTTACTGTCACTCTGCATTGCCAGGGTATGACATGCGTTGAGAATTATTAAAATGACCTATTGTTCAGTGTCCTTAGCTATTGTCTTCTTGTGGTCTCAGAGTCAGGCTGGCAACCTTTATTACCCATTGTGGCTTTCATATGAGAATACCCACAACTAAACTCATTGCGGGGAAAAGAAAATATTTCCTGATCCCAATCTGATTTTTTCTTACCGAACACCTCTAACTTTGGGTTGGATCTGAGAGAATAACTTTTTGACATCTCATATACATACATGGACCTGGCTTCTCACAGCTGTGTCCCTATGGCAGATAACTATCAGGTAATCATGTACAGATTTGAAGACTGGACCATAAAGAAGGCTGAACACCGAAGAATTGACACTTTTCAAACTGTGGTGCTGGAGAAGACTCTTGGGAGTCCTTTGGACAGCAAGGAGATCAAACCTAAAGGAAATCAACCCTAAATATTCATTGGAAAGACAGGGAAGCCTGACATGCTGCAATGATGGGGTAAAGAGTCAGATGCGACTGAGCGACTGAACAACTATACTTGGGAATGTCTATTTGTCATTCAAAGTCACCTCTCCCACCTCCCCAGAAAACTCCACCTCCACTTTCCCAATTCAGATGGACAACAAGAAATCTGGTTTAGAAAAATCAAACAGGTCCTCTTTCAGAATCCTTGTGAGTGTTTGTGGCAGCAAGCAGTAAGATCATCTGACACCCCCGAGACCCCAAAAGCGACTAAATTCCAAGGATATCCTTACTTACAAATGTGAAGAAAAGCTGTTGCAGCAATTTCTGTTGCAGTGAGACAAAATTCCTATTATAATCAGAATAAAAGGGGAGTTGTAACATAAACTTTAATGAGTGTAAGACTCTGGGGATGAAATAAGTTTCTTCCTAAAATCTGGCTCGTAACATCTCTCTTCACTCCATACTGAATTGGCCAGAAGTCATAGCATCAACACAGAGAAAATATGAAAGGTTTTCCATGTTTTAAAATTTTCACTGCAAAACTGTGTTTTAAATATAATTTTAATATAAGTTACTACTGCTGCTGCTGCTGCTGCTAAGTCACTTCAGTCATGTCCAACTCTATGTGGCCCCCTAGACAGAAGCCCACCAGGCTCCCCGTCCCTGGGATTCTCCAGGCAAGAACACTGGAGTGGGTTGCCATTTCCTTCTCCAGTGTATGAAAGTGAAGTCACTCAGTTGCTACTACTTTCTAACTCACAATTTGAAAAATCTGTGTTTATGTGAACTTCTGAATGTTGCCCCTAGACCTACACCATAGTTAACACATATACACACACACGCCCACTTTTTTTAATAGAACAAATCTAGAATATTATCCGGAGAAGGCAATGGCACCCCACTCCAGTACTCTTGCCTGGAAAATCCCATGGACAGAGGAGCCTGGTGGGCTGCAGTCCATGGCGTCACTAGGAGTCGGACACGACTGAGTGACTTCACTTTCACTTTCATGCATTGGAGGAGGAAATGGCAAGCCACTCCAGTGTTCTTGCCTGGAGAATCCCAGGGACGGGGGAGCCTAGTGGGCTGCCGTCTCTGGAGTTGCAGAGAGTTGGACACGACTGAAGCGACTTAGCAGCAGCAGCAGAATATTATAATCGAGGTTACATTGCAAATAAAAAATTTAACATCTATCTTTTAAAGACATCTTCTCAGTTTTACAAAATCATAAATGCATAAAGCCCCAGTCATTCTCCAAACACACGGTAACTCTGTTAAGGAGACATAGGTAGTTAGAAAATCTGTAACATTTTCATTAAATAGTGGTGTTTCCAGAGATGAAAAAGGCAGTTTCGCCTCTATTGTATGCGGTTTTACTGTCATCATCAGCAATTTGAAGACCGTAGACACAGAGGTCTCTATGTAGAAGATTTAGTGTCTATGGAACATCTATAGGAGAGTAATTCATTTGTGCTAGAACATTAAGTACCAAAATACTCCTCAACTATTTTAAATAAATGGAAATAATACAATGGATATGTATATATTATTATATTTTAATTACAGTTCCAATGAAAATTAAACCAGTTGCATCTCTGATGTTAGGTGTGCTGTTTTCTAAAAAAAAGATCTTTCTTTCAGTTACAATGATGAATGTGGAAAATATTGAACTATCTTAATAATTGGGCTCAGAAAAGAGCTGATGATAGATTCAAATCCTAGGGTACATATTCAAACAAAGCATATATAAATAATGAAGTCTTACTTAGCTATAATCTCTTTGGGAGCATCTTTACAAACTCAGAAATGAGAACCTGGAAAACACAAGCTGATGCAATATTCTGAAAAATCCTCCAGGGAAAAGAACATCTACAAAACAAGCATAGCAAATGAATCGTATTCAAGAATTTAAACCAAAATGTTAATGTTAAAAGAGCAATACAGGATCATGAAAGTAAAATTATTTCACATTATCATTTTAAACCATTCTCTCTGTTTGGGGACTGCAGTAATTACTATCAAGGATATATTCATTACTGGGAAATTGAAAGCTATAGTTGTTTTGTCTTGTTTTTTTTTTTTTTAAGTATTGCTTTTATAATAGCATTTGATTTAATAAAAGTGATGAAACTAACACCTGTCACTGCACCCCAAAGTGTGGTATTATTTTAAAAGTTCCCTCTTTGGCTACATTGACCTGAAAAATAATAAGGCAAGTTTAATGTTCATGATAAACCCCATGAGATTTGAGAATATTTTATGAATATGAAAGCTCCTTTGAGAAACATTTGCATTTTCCCACTGCATAAAAAACAAAGCAAATTGCAAATGAGGTAGAAAGAACTTAATTAAAAACATTTTACCAAATTTTAATTCTCAAGTACTTACCGAACCATCATGATAATATTCTCATTGACTGGTTAACATAGAAAAAGCCTCTTAATTTTTAATTTTAAGTAGATCTTTGAGAGTATAAATGATCCTCACCCTAAACTTGATTTACAGATTAAAATGTTGAAATATGATAATTAGGATACCTTCTGAATTACTAGTAGAAAGTAATCACTGTGATGTTTTATGTTTTAATGTCTCCAATGGAAAAAATACTTCTGTGAATTTAGCAAGACATAAAAACTTATAGTAATTTCTGTAGTTGAAATTCTTATGCATTATTCAGTACTTACATACTACCTTTTTGCACTAATATACCTAACAGAGGACTTACAAAATTTAGAATCCTTGATAGAATAGGAAGAACTCTTATAAGTTAACTAGTATTAAGGTAGATGAAATAATGATCCCCCAAAGATGTCCATGCCCTAATCCCTAACACCTTTGAAAATTAGGTTACATGACAAAAGGGCTCAGATCATGAACTCCTTCTTGCAAAATTCAGACTTAAATTGAAGAAAGTAGGGAAAACCACTAGGCCATTCAGGTATGACCTAAATAAAATCCCTTATGATTATACAGTGGAAGTGAAAAATAGATTCAAGGGATTAGATCTGATAGACAGAGTGCCTGAAAAACTATGGACAGAAGTTCATGACATTGTACAGGAGACAGGGATCAAAACCATCCCCAAGAAAAACAAACGCAAAAAGCTAAATGGCTGTCTGAGGAGGCCTTACAAATAGCTCTTGAAAGAAGAGAAGCAAAAAGCAAAGGAGAAAAGCAAAGATAAAACCATTTGAATGCAGAGTTCCAAAGAATAGCAAGGAGAGACAAGAAAGCCTTCCTCAGTGATCAGTGCAAAGAAATAGAGGAAAACAATAGAATGGGAAAGACTAGAGATCTCTTCAAGAAAATTAGAGATACCAAGGGAACATTTCATGCAAAGATGGGCTCAATAAAGGACAGAAATGGTATGGACCTAACAGAAGCAGAAGATATTAAGAGGTGGCAGAATACACAGAAGAACTATACAAAAAAGATCTTCATGACCCAGATAATCATGATGGTATGATCACTCACCTAGAGCCAGAAATCCTAGAATGTGAAGTAAAGTGGGCCTTAGGAAGCATCACTACAAACAAAGCTAGTGGAAGTGATGGAATTCCAATTGAGCTATTTCAAACCCTAAAAGATGATGCTGTGAAAGTGCTGCACTTAAAATGCCAGCAAATTTGGAAAACTCAGCAGTGGCCACAGGACAGGAAAAGGTCAGTTTTCATTGCAGTCCCAAAGAAAGGCAATGCCAAAGAATGCTCAGACTACCACACAATTGCACTCATCTCACACGCTAGAAAAGTAATGCTCAAAATTCTCCAATCCAGGCTTCAACAGTATGTGAACCGTGAATTTCCAGATGTTCAAGCAGGTTTTAGAAAAGGCAGAAGAACCAGAGACCAAATTGTCAACATCTGTTGGATCATTGAAAAAGCAAGAGAGTTCCAGAAAAACATCTATTTCTGCTTTATTGACTATGCCAAAGCCTTTGACAGCATGGATCACAGCAAACTGTGGGAAACTCTTTAAAAGATGGGAATACCGGACCACCTGACCTGCCTCTTGAGAAATCTGTATGCAGGTCAGGAAGCAACAATTAGAACTGGACATGGAACAACAAACTGTTTCCAAATAGGGAATGGAGTATGTCTTGGCTATATATTGTCACCCTGCTTATTTAACTTCTATGCAGAGTACATCATGAGAAACGCTGGGCTGGATGAAGCACAAACTGGAATCAAGATTGCCGAGAGAAATAATAATAACCTCAGATATGCAGATGATACCAGCCTTATGGCAGAAAGTAAAGAACTAAAGAGCCTCTTGATAAAAATGAATGAGGAGAGTGAAAAAGTTGGCTTAAAACTCAACATTCAGAAAACTAAGATCATGGCATCCGGTCTCATCATTTCATGGCAAATAGAAGGGAAGCAATGGAAATAGTAACAGATTTTATTTTGGGGGGCTCCAAAATCACTGCAGACGGTGAATACAGTCATGAAAGTAAAAGATGCTTACTCCTTGGAAGAAAAGTTATGACCAAACTAGACAGCATATTAAAAAGCAGAGACATTACTTTGCCAACAAAAGTCTAGTCAAATCTAAGGTTTTTCCAGTAGTCATGTACAGATGTGAGAGTTGGACTATAAAGAAAGCTGAGCACCAAAGAACTGATGCTTTTGAACTGTGGTATTGGAGAAGACTCTTGAGAGTCCCTTGGACTGCAAGAAGATCAAACCAGTCCATCCTGAAGGAAATCAGTCCTGAATATTCATTGGAAGAACTGATGCTGAAGCTGAAACTCCAATACTTTGGCCACCTGACACAAAGAACTGACTCATTGGAAAAGACCCTGATGCTGGGAAAGATTGAAGGCGGGAGGAGAAGGGGATGACTGAGGATGAGATGGTTAGATGGCATCACTGACTCAATGGATATGAGTTTGAGTAAAATCCAGGAGTTGGTGATGGACAGGGAAGCCTGGCGTGCCACAATCCATGAGCTAGCAAAGAGTCGGACACAACTGAGTTTCTGAACTGAACTGACAAAAGGGAATTAAGGATTGAGGTTGCAGATAGAATTGACGTTGCTAACCTGATGAATTTGTGGTGTGGAGGTTATCCTGCATTACCTAGGTGGGCCTAGTGTAAGCACAAGAGTGCTTATGAGTAGAAGAGGGAAGCAGAAGGGTCAGAATCAGAGAGATTGAAGATGCTATGCTGTTGGCTTTGAAGATGGAGGAAGGGACCACAAACAATGCAGGCAGCTTCTAGAAGAAGGAAAAGGCAAGGAAATGGATTCTCTTCTGGAACCTCCGGAAGGAATGCAGTCCTGCTTAGCACCTTGATTTTAACCCAGGGAGGCCCATTTCAGACTTCAGACCTTCAGAACAGTAAGAAAATAACTCTGTGTTGTTATAAGCCAGTGTGCTTGTGGTAATTTGTTATAGCAGCAATAAAAAATTCATATGCCTGGTTTTACAAACAGGAAATAAAGAGTTAAAGTAACAGTGTTTTCTCATTAATGGAAAATGTCAGCTAATATAAAGGGCTTCTTATTTTTAGGCCTAAGGGCTAAGCCACTTACAAATGATGAAAACTATTAAAAGTATAAGGAAAAAATTAAAACAAAGATATAGCACAATTGAAGGGTTGTACCATGTATGCAACGAATAAAAACGAGGAGGGAAGCATCATGTAGTCCAACAGTACTGTGGAGAGTTACGGCAGATTACCCAAAGAACTAGACAATCCGTTCTTTTAACTTGAGAGTATAATATTTTATGGATGTACCTGACATTTTTTTGGAACTTCCAGAACCACACAAATGAGTGATCTTGATAATGATACCATAAAATAAAGCTTTTACCTATGAGAAGCTATGAAACGTATGAGAAGATTATGCAACCCAGTGTATAATTTCCTTTCCACACAAAGGTTGCACAGAACAACTTATATCAGCGAAAAAGAGACTGTAAGGAGAGAGAATCTAATGTGCTGTTTTTCTCATCTTTTTCTGGTGTAGAGCAAATATAAAATATTAGGCTTTGAAAGAGTACTGAGAGATTTACAGTCAAGATGACACTGGAAGTTCAGGTTTTCATGTACTCACCCAGCACCAAAAATAATCAGTAATATGTATAAACATTAAGAGAGAAAACCAAAAAACGCCTATCAGACTCAAACATAAATCTCCGTGGATAAGAAGCAGAAGAGAAATGCCACAAGCTCTGCTGGACTCTAAATCCAAAAATAAATGTTGGTGACTAGAATTTGCTTTCTGAATGTATGCCATGGAAAGTGAAGGGCTGAAACCGCATCCACTGATCCAAACTAAACTGGGGTGACACTCACTTCCTAAAAGGTACATGAAAAATCATGTTGTATCTGCTGCTCTGCATCTGGAGCTTCAAGCCTAGGCATGGAAAATAATAAGCATAGCTCTTTGACTGTTAAGAAAAGCAAGTCATCAGCTGGCTAGGTGAACAAAACTGCCCTCTTCATCTCTGAAAGTATCACTATTTAACTAACTAAGATTTCATAAACTTTCTAATTACCTAGGTTTTCTTAACAGAACTAGAATATGTTTGGAGAATGACTGGGTCTTTATGAATCCATGATCTTTTAGAATTGAGAAGATGTCTTTAAAAAATAGAAAGATGGGGCTTCCCTTGTGGTCCAGTGATTAAGAATCTGCCTTGCAATGCAAGGGAAACTGGTTTGATCCCTGGTCTGAGAAGATCCCACATGTCTGGGGCAACTAAAGCCTGTGCACCACAACCACTGAGTCTGTGTTCTTGAGTCCATGAGCCTACGACTACTGAATCAGCAGCTAATGAGCCCCTGTGCCGCATCTACTGAAGCCCACGTGCCTAGAGCCTGTGCTCCGCAACAAGAGAAGCCACCACAGTGAGAAGCCTGTGCACCACAAGAGAGAGTGGTGAAACTAGAGAACTTACTGAACCATGCCGTGCGCAGCAACAGACCCAGTGCAAACAAAAATAAATATCCTGCTCAGTCATGCCGTCGTGTCCAACTCTTTACAACCCCATTGACTGTAGCCCACCAGGCTTCTCTGTCCGTGGGATTCTCCAGGCAGGAACACTGGAGTGGGTTGCCATTTCCTTCTCCGAGGGATCTTCCCAACCCAGGAATGGAACTCGAGTCTTTCATCTCCTGCACTGACAGGTGGATTCTTTACTGCTGCGCCACCTAGGATCAGCACAAATAAGTAAATAAGTTACTTTAAAAAATAAAAAAACATTTAAACTCTGGTTGCCAAAGGGGAAAGGGGGACAGAGAGGGATAAAGTTTTTTGATTCCACATAAAAGTGATAGTATAGAGTGTTTGCCTTTGACCTTTTCACTAGCCCTGATACCCTCTGGGCCCATCCGTGTTGCTGCAAATGGCAACATTTTGTTCTTTTTGAATGCATGCGTGGTTTTCCACTGTGTGTATGTATATATCTATCTATATGTCATGGCTTCTTTGTCCATTTACCTGTTGGTAAACACTTAGGTTGCTTTCACATCTTGGTTATCATGGGGGGATGCTGCTGTGAGCATTGTGTGCATGTATCTGTTCAAATGAATATTTTCATTTTCTTCTGGTGTATGTCCAGGAGGGAAATTATTGATCATATGGTGGTTCTAGTTTGGGGTTTTTTTGTTTGTTTGTTTGTTTGTTTTTGTTTTTGAGAAACTCCCAGTGTACCCTTAATTTGCAACATAAAATAAACATAACATCTCCTTTCAGGGAAAAGTTTCAATAAATTTGCTTTCAGCACACATATAAAGTATTAGTTTTCTGAACTTGTGATTATTTGGCTAGGTTGCTTTCTGGGAATCCAACCACATTGCTTAGACATTTTACTTTGTGACTCATGGGTCTCTTACATCATTTTCTTATTTTGCTTCTTAATACATCTTTTAGTCTGTATGTATTCTGATCCAACATGAATCTCATTGTTACTCATTTATTGAGTCTAATCTGCTTTAATCTATTTGTTGAATTCTTTATTCATTGTTGAATCCTCTCTATTTCTGTGCACTTCTTTTTTAGATTTTATTTTATCATATATTTTCTTGAATATATTATTCATAGCTATTTCAGTATCTGGAAATTTTAACATCCAGATAACCTGTGGGTCTTTTAAAAATATCTAGTTTTTCTCTTGGCTATGATTTTTTATTGAATAGAATTTTTACTGAATGCTGAAATAACTTGTCCCTAACCTTTTAATCTGTAATATATTCTTTCTGAGTAAGACTTTGAAGTTCCATTTCAATAATTAAATCACAATGTCCCAGTATTATACCAAAAAAAAAAAAAAAATTTAAACTTACAGTTGCCAAAGAGGAAAAAGGGAAAGGGAGGGATAAATTAAGGGTATGAACAGATTCACACTACTGTATATAAAATATCAACAAAGATTTACTCTATTACACAGGGAACAATCTTCAATATTTTGTAGTAACAAATGGAAAGTAATCTGAAATATATATATGTATATATATGAATCATTTTGCTTTACACCTGAAACTAACACAATATTGTAAATGAATTATATGTGCGTGTGCATACTCAGTTGTGTCCAATTCTTTGTGACCCCGTGGACTGAAGCCCACCAGACTTCTCTGTCCATGGAATTTTCCAGGCAAGAATACTGGAGTGAGTTGCCATATCCTCCTCCAGGAGATCTTCCCAAAGCAGGGATCAAACCCTTGTCTCTTATGTCTCCTGCTTTGGCACCACCTGAAAAACCTATACTTCAATAAAAAAAATTAATGAAGCACTTGCTTCAGCAGCACATATACTAAAATTGGAATAATACAGAGTAGATTAGCATGGCTTCTGCACAAGGATGACACACAAATTTGTGAAACATTCAATATTTTTTTAATTAATGAAAATAAATTTAATTACTACTGACTATAAAAAAAACTTACTACTTTTGTATTTTAAAAAAATCAAGCAATCATAAGATTGGAGAGTACAATTATGGATAATTGAAGCATGCTAAGATTGTTCTGTGTTTGAAAAATAAAAGCACCAAATAGGTTAAAATATGTAAGAAATATTTATAGTTAAATGTAATGCTGAAAAAGTAAGGATTATAACTAATAGACAAAATACATAATCAATAATACATTACTCAGCAGACAAAAAGTGCAGAATAGAAAATTTTGGACCCAAAAAAGGCAGAAAAAAAAATCAACAGAAAAAGAAAGGTAAGCATAAGATATAAGATGGTTAAAATCATTGCAGATATCCCAGAAAGAGTAGTCAGTGAGATTATTAAGTTGGATTAAAGCAACAAATCTTGCTCCATGTAGCTAACAATACACTACATTAAAAGACCACACACAAAAGCTGAAAATAAAACATAAAGATACTAGCCAAAGAAAGTTATTTTAACAATATATGATTTGAAAAAGTCAAATTTCAAAACAAAAATCAAGATTAATGAAAAGGAAAAAAACCACACACTTGGAGAAAATATTTGCAAAAGACTCATCTAATAAAGGACTATTATCCAAAATACATGAAGAACTCAAAATTCAGCAATAAGAACCTGATTAAAACATGGGCCATTAAAAAGGAATGAATATGAGTCAGTTCTAGTAAGGTGGATGAATCTAGAACCTGTTTTACAGAGTGAAGTAAGGCAGAAAGAGAGAAGCAAATATGGTGTATTAATTCATATATAGGGCTTCCCAGGTGGCGCTAGTGGTAAAGAACCCGCCTCTCAATGCAGCAAACATAAAAGACTCAATCCCTGGATTGGAAAGATCCTCTGAAGGAGGGAACCACACCCGACTCTTAACTGGAGAATCCCATGGACAGAGAAGCCTGGTAGGTTACAATCCATAGGGTCGCAAAGAGTCAGACATGACTGAAGTGACTTAGCAGTCATGCAGCATGCAACGCATATATATGGAATCTAGATAAATGGTACTGATGAACTCATTTGCAGGGCAGGGATAGAGAACAGGCTTACGGACACAGTTGGTTGGGGTGGCCAATTGAGAGCGATGCATTGAAACATATACATTACCATATGCAAAATAGATAATGGGAAGTTGCTGTCTAACGCAAGAGCTCAACCGGGTGCTCTGCGACAACCTAGAGGAGTGGGATGGGGTGTGGGGTGGGAAGAAGGTTCAAGAGGGAGGAGACATATATATAATTATGGCTGATTCTCATTGTTGTATGGCAAAAACTAACAGAACATTGTAAAGCAATTATCTTCTGATTAAAAATAAAATTTAAAAAACATATGGGCCAAAGATCTGAACAGATACTTGTTAAAGATATACAGGTGACAAATTGCCTGCGAAAGGATGCTCCACATCATATGTCACTAGAGAATGGCATGTTAAAACAATAGTGAGATACCATTGCATACATATGAAAATGGCCAAAATCAGAAACACTGACAATACCAAACGCTGGGAACTATGTGGAGTAACAGAAACTCTCATACATCACTGTTGGGATGCAAAATGATACAGCCACGTTGGAGGACTTTTGGAAGTTGGCAACTTCTTACAAAGCTACACATATTCTTACCAGTTATCCAATCATTGTGATCCTTGGTGTTCATCCAGAGGAGTTGAAAACTTACACATAGGTGTTTATAGTCAAAGGTGTTCTTTAAAAAAAAAAAAAATTTATGGCTGCATCAGGTCTTAGTTGCGGCACTCAGGATCTTTCCTTGCAGCACATGATTTCTTGGTTGCAGTGCACAGGCATCTCTCTAGCTGTGGCACTTGGGCTCCAGAACATGGGTTCAGTAGTTGTGGCAAATGCGCTTAGGTGCCCTACAGCGTATGGGATCTTAATTCCCCCACCAGGGATCAAACCCACATCCCCTACATGGGAAGGAGGACATTTAAACATTGAACCATCAGGGAAGTCCCCAAAGGTGTTTATGCTGCTTAGTTGCTTCAGTCGTGTCTGACTCTGTGCGACACCAGAGACAGCAGCCCACCAGGCTCCCCCGTCCCTGGGATTCACCAGGCAAGAACACTGGAGTGGGTTGCCATTGCCTTCTCCAAAGCATGAAAGTGAAAAGTGAAAGTGAAGTCGCTCAGTTTCGTCCTACTCTTAGCGACCCCATGGACTACAGCCCACCAGGCTCCTCCGTCCATGGGATTTTCCAGGCAAGAGTACTGGAGTGGGGTGCCATAGTTGGTCATAATTGCCAAACCTTGGAAGCAACAAAGTATTTCATTCAGTAAATGAAGAAACCAGACAATGGATTCATCCAGACAATGGTACATCCAGACAATGGATTATTATGCAGCACTAAAAAGAAATGAAGTATCAAACGATGCAAACACACAGAAGAACATGAAATGCATATTACTAAGTGAAAGATAACAATCTGGAAAAGATACATACTATATGGTTCCAATTATATGACTTTCTTTTGAAAAGGCAGAAACATGGAGACCATAAAAAGTTCAGGGATTGCCAGAAGTCAGGGGGACAGAGATAAATACACAGAGCACAGAGGAATTTTTTATAATAATGAATATTTGTTGTTGTACATACACTATCTGTGTTGTGCAAAGTCACTTCAGTCGCATCTGACTCTGTGCAACCCTATGGACTGTAGCCTTCCAGGCTCTTCTGTCCAAGGGATTCTCCAAGCAAGAATACTGGAGTGGGTTGTCATGTCCTCTTCCAGTGATGCATACACTATAAGGTTGTCCAAACCCACAGAATGTATAACACCAAGCGTAAACCCAAAGTTACCATTATGGTGAGTGATGTTGCTAATGGGGGAAGCTATGCACGTGTGGAGAAGAGAGCATATGAGAAGTCTCTGTATCATCCTCTCAATTTTGTTGGAAACCTCAAACTGCTCTAAAAAATAGTCTTAGAAAATACAGTGTTGAGGCAATGTGTCTTTACAGGTCTAGACTGGCTTCAGACTTCTGACTCACTTCCTATTTATGCAGCTTCTGAGACTGAGTCTCCTTTCTTCCCAGAGATTTTAAAATCCTTTCCTGCTGATGCCTAGCAGAACTGGTCTTATTGCTTACAGCTAAGATTCCTGATTAATACAGCTCTAAGGTCCAATTCACCTGGAAATTAGAGTTTATCATATAGTCTGGTGAGAAACAAAGACAGTGCCCTTGGGGTCTATTGTGGATAACCTAAGTATTGTAGCATAGGCACGAGTTTGAAGAATCCAAAAGTATGTGCACTTACATTGACGCTCCAGTGAAATGGCTCTCTCTATGATTTTTTACTGCTAAATCCGGTGGCCTCTGTTCTCAGGACTTACCTTTAGCCATATTTGAAACTGTTCACCAGTCCTTCTCTCTGGAAACTCTATTATCCCTTGACAGAGAGCATTTCAAGGAGAGAGATTGAGCAGGATTATCTTTGTATTTCCAACACATTGCATTCTGGTTGATACCTGGCACTCAGTGAGATTTCAATAAATGAATGAATAAATGAATGAAAGAATACATATTGTATTTTTACCTGTAACTAAAGGAGAGAGTCTAATTGAATAAAGCACACAGGAAAATGTTAATTAAATAGTGAAAAAGTAATAGTAACTCATCTTGAATGTTTTCAGTCCATTTTAATTGTAGTGATTAATAATAGCATATAAGCAAATTGTGGATTAAAACAAAAATAATATAGATAATTTTCTTCTAACTAAAATATATCAATGGGATTGGCCTGTTAACATATATTGATTTATCAATTAAATTGGTGAATAAAAAGATAATGAAGGAGCTTCAAAAATGGCATGCAGTTGTCAAGGTCCCAAGGAACATCAAAAGGCCTGGTGGATACTCTGTTTATCATGCAGGTCTCTGTCTCAACAAAATCAAAAGTGCCCTTGCTGCTTTCACAGTACCACCTCATTTTGGTTGGATCTTCAAAGATCACCAAATTGATGTTTACCACACCTTGATGAAGACCTGAAGATAAAAGTGATTTCCTCCTGGACAAAACTGAATTAACTCTTGGGAGATTTCTAGTTCCTACTTATTCTGAGGTCAAACACGCACCCCCTAACTAGATATCAATCTCAGAGAATGACTGATCGGGAACTAAGGTAAGAAAACTATAGCCTATGGACCAAATCCAGCCCTTCATCTGTTTCATAAATAAAATTTTATTGGGAAACAGTCATGTTCATTTTTTTTCATGTATTGTCTATGGCTGCTTTTATCTTACAATGGCGAAGTTGAGTAGTTAGGAGAAAAACATTGGGTTGGCCAAAATGTTGGTTGGGTTTTTTCTGTAAGATGGCTCTAGTAGAACTTAGTTGTCTTCAACTTAATACAAAACAACTTTGTTAGGTTGCATTATGACAGTTGTCATATCAGCATGCATAAAAAACTTACCAAAGTTAGCAAATTTTTGTGCAGCCATTTTAATATTGAAGATGGAATTTAAAAAAAAGCAACCTTTTCAGCATATTATTTTTTATTTTTTCAATAAAGGTAAAAACACAACAGAAATATACAAAAAATAATTGTTTGGTGTATGGAGATGGTGCTGTGACTGATCAGAATGAATCACTGTCTGTATACCTGAAACTTACACAATATTGTAAATCAACTATTTTTCAACAAAACATATTAAAAGTAAAAAATATAGAGAAAGCAGAGAGGAGTGGTCTAATTTAGATTTCTAGACTTGTACCAAAGGCCCCTGAAAATGGGAATTCTCTCTATTCCAACGTCAGAGCTGAAGTTTCTCCCTCACCCCACCTTTACCACACCCAGTCCCTACTTCTTTATAATCAGGGCTGGTAACTGTGAACAGTTCATTGTAAATAGATTTTGTAGTTAAAAACCCATGGTATATCAGAATTCCACAGCCACTTGTACATCATGTATCCTAATTCTTTACCCTAAATTCTCACTTTTTCAAAAATAATGGTCTTTTTATCGACAGTCCTTCTCCTTCTGGCAACTCTTGGTCAATCTGTTTCTGTTCCTATTTTTCACAAATATCTTAAATGTAATACTTCCTTATGTACCTGTTCTTAGCACTATTTTCTCCCCGCTTCACACTTGCTCATGTGTCATTTATCTGCTTCCATAGCTTCCATCATCATCTGTACCATTAATTTCCTCTTGCTTTGACCTTTCCTTTAAACCTCACACCTGCATTTCCAATGCTGTACGTCTTCATGTGGGTGTACTGCTTTCCTACTCACACTTGTCCGGTTTGACATCTAAATCATTTTCTAGGCCCACAAAAGCAAACCATAAAGTACATACAAACATAGAGTGGCTATTCACTGTTTACACTCCCTAACTCACTTAATTGCATCACTCTCCTACTGGTTGCTGAAGCTAGAAACAAGAGGACCCTCTCAACCTTCTACATCTATTCAAACTTAAAATTCTGAGGATTCTTGAATTTTAAGTGTGTTTAGAAATCAACTGCTCCATGTCATCTCCATCACTCTATTTTATAACTTCATCACTGAATAACTTTAAAATAGTTGCAAACTATGTTCTTATCTTTGGTGGATTATTTTTCTAATTCATCCTTCATATTGTTCCCATGTTTATCTTATTGTAATACAAATCTGATCATGAAGCATTTCTGTTCGAAAATCTTCAAAATTCCCTATTGACCTACAAAAAGTAAAAATGGGGTGGCATTCAAAGTTAATCATGCCTTGAGGTGGCAAGAATACACAGAAGAACTGTACAAAAAAGATCTTTATAACCCAGATAATCACAATGGTGTGATCACTCACCTAGAGCCAGACATCCTAGAATGTGAAGTCAAGTGGGCGTTAGAAAGCATCACTACGAACAAAGCTAGTGGAGGTGATGGAATTCCAGTTGAGCTATTTCAAATCCTGAAAGATGATACTGTGAAAGTGGTGCACTCAATATGCCAGCAAATTTGGAAAACTCAGCAGTGGCCACAGGACTGGAAAAGGTCAGTTTTCATTCCAATCCCAAAGAAAGGCAATGCCAAAGAATGCTCAAACTACCACACAATTGCACTCATCTCACATGCTAGTAAAGTAATGCTCAAAATTTTCCAAGGCAGGCTTCAGCAATACATGAACCGTGAACTTTCTGATGTTCAAGCTGGTTTTAGAAAAGGCAGAGGAACCAGAGATCAAATTGCCAACATCCGCTGGATCATGGAAAAAGCAAGAGAGTTCCAGAAAAACATCTATTTCTGCTTTATTGACTATGCCAAAGCCTTTGACTGTGTGGATCACAGCAAACCGTGGGAAATTCTGAAAGAGATGGGAATACCAGACCACCTGACCTGCCTCTTGAGAAATTTGTATGCAGGTCAGGAAGCAACAGTTAGAACTGGACATGGAACAACAGACTGGTTCCAAATAGGAAAAGGAGTACGTCAAGGCTGTATATTGTCACCCTATTTATTTAACTTATATGCAGAGTACATCATGAGAAATGCTGGACTGGAAGAAGCACAAGCTGGAATCAAGATTGACAGGAGAAATATCAATAACCTCAGATATGCAGATGACACCACCCTTATGGCAGAAAGTGAAGAGGAACTAAAAAGCCTCTTGATGAAAGTGAAAGTAGAGAGTGAAAAAGTTGGCTTAAAGCTCAACATTCAGAAAATGAAGATCATGGCATCTGGTCCCATCATTTCATGGGAAATAGATGGGGAAATAGTGGAAACAGTGTCAGACTTTATTTTGGGGGGCTCCAAAATCACTGCAGATAGTGACTGCAGCTATGAAATTAAAAGACACTTACTCCTTGGAAGGAAAGTTATGACCAACCTAGATAGCATATTCAAAAGCAGAGACATTACTTTGCCAACAAAGGTCCGTCTAGTCAAGGCTATGGTTTTTCCAGTGGTCATGTATGGATGTGAGAGTTGGACTGTGAAGAAGGCTGAGCGCCGAAGAGTTGATGCTTTTGAACTGTGGTGTTGGAGAAGACTCTTGAGAGTCCCTTGGACTGCAAGGAGATCCAACCAGTCCATTCTGAAGGAGATGAGCCCTGGGATTTCTTGGAAAGAATGATGCTGAAGCTGAAGCTCCAGTACTTTGGCCACCTCATGCAAAGAGTTGACTCATTGGAAAAGACTCTGATGCTGGGAGGGATTGGGAGCAGGAGGAGAAGGGGACGACAGAGGATGAGATGGCTGGATGGCATCACTGACTTGATGGACGTGAGTCTGAGTGAGCTCCAGGAGTTGGTGATGGACAGGGAGGCCTGGTGTGCTGTGATTCATGGGGTCGCAAAGAGTCGGACATGACTGAGTGACTGAACTGAACTGAAACACCAGTGTGAAACTTAAGCTCTAATAATATTGAATTAGTTTCCAGACATATCTGTGGCATAAAAGTTGAGTCATTCTCCCCACCCACACCCCTAGACTGACCATCCTAAATTCATTTGAGAAACAGTAGATGGTCGTGGTTTGGCTGACAATTAGATTTTGGTTTGCTAAGAATACTTCACAAGCTGGCTAGAGAAGGGGGATGGGGGAAAAGAGGACTAAGCAAGGTGATTAGAAAGGCTGCAGAGGAAGGACTAAGGGAATTATAAGAAAGAGAAAAAGAGCAGAGTTTTAGGTTATTTTGCAATATGAATTCTCCCTCTGTTTTCCTGGGCTTCGGTGGTGGCTAAGATGGTAATGAATATGCCTGTGTGCAGGAGACCCGGGTTTGATCCCTGGGTTGGGAAGATTCCCCTGGAGAAGGAAATGGCAACCCACTCCAGTATTCTTGCCTCGAGAATCCCATGGACAGAGGAGCCTAGTGGGCTATAGTCCATAGGGTCACAAAGAGTCAGGTTATAGTCAATAGGGTCAGAAAGAGTCAGACACGGCTGAGTGACTGACACTTCACTTTTCTGTTTTCTCATTATATCTTTAGTAAAGCTATGTTTCTAAGCAGTTCTCCCACAGTCAGATTTATTTAAGGGCTAAAATCAAGTGGCCTGGCTTGAAGGTGTGCCTTAGGCTAGTTCAAGAAGTATTTTGGATTCCACTTAACTGTGTATATGTTCACTTTCATTTTTATATTGTAAGTTTCCTTGAAGGCATGAATCATGTTTTATAGTAACTATCTCTGTTTGTGCAATCAATTTGGATTCTATCCATCTGTAACTTGTATTTTTCCAATAATTTCTATTTTAATATTATCTCTGTGTTCTATTCTCCCAACCTTTCATAGTTATGATCAACTGGACAAATGAGTTGGCTCTCTTCCACCATTTCTTATCTCCTATCTTATCCTATGACTGTCCCTAGCATAGCACATGCTCAGAAGAGCTCCTTAAGTTTATTCATTCATTCCCTGAATCAGAAGTCTAGAGCTATTAAGATTCTTTTGAAAACAGCTGTTCCATTAGACATCCTTCCCATTACTAAACAACAGTTGTTGGATGTACCCTTCTCCCATTAAACAGCATTAGATATGAGACATTTTTAATGAGGCTTGTGATATTCTGTCTTTAAAGCTCTCTCTTCCAGGGCACTAAATTAGAGCATGCAATTGATGTTTAAAAGAAAAGCATTCCAGACACTGCTCTAACAGTGCCAGTTTAAAAGAAAGACAAAAATCCTTGTTCTTATTATTGTTACATTCTAGTACAGGGAGAAAACAAACAAGTAAAACAAGGAAATAACAGGTAATAATATGGCTATAAAGGCAGTAAATCAGAGTGATGTGATGGAGTAACTACTTCAGATTTGTCGGTTTGCGTACATTTGGTTTGCGAGGCAGTTGGTTTGCGAGGCAACTGAGTTCCTTTGCGATAATTGAGCTGTGACCTGAATAATAAGAAGGAAGCAGTTATGGAAAGAGCATTCCTGGCTCAGAGAACAGCTAGTTTAATGGCTCTGAGGCAGGAATGAACTTGGCATTTTCAGGAAACAGAAAGAAAGGCAGTGAGAAGGGGAAAGGGTTTAAAATTACGACAAAGAAGGAAGCAAGATAGATTACATGAGGCCTGGTAAGCCAAGGTAAGGAATTTGGGCCTTCTTCTAAGTGAGGTAGGGTGTTTTGGAGGGAGGAGGGCCTCAGCAGGGGAACGATGGATTGGATTTACATTCTATAATGATGACTCCAGCTGCTATGTAGAGGTTAGAATGTAAGTGGGTAAGAGAAAAGGCCAGAAACCCTCAGAGAAATCAAGATATGAGAAGATGGCAGTTTGGACCAGGGTTGTATATCAGAGATAAAAGTGGGCAGATGTGAAATAATGGTTGGAAAGAAGGAGAATCGGAGGGATTGGATAGAGGGCAGGCGAGAAGAAACAAAGAATGAAACAGAAGAGTGCGTTCCAGGTTTTTGGTTTAAGAAAAATAAGATAGTAAAGATTAGGAAAAGAGCAGCTTGGGGATGAAAGGATGATTAAAATTTCTTTTTTGGCCATATCAAATTTGAAGTGTTAATAAGACAAGGAAGTTCGGTAGGTGAGCAGAAATGCAAATCTGGAACTCAGGATCAAGATCAGGGATGACATATAGCCTTGGGGCTTAAATTAATGGGGAGACTGTGTAAAGAAGAGAAAGGGAGAGAAAGAAGGAGAGAGAAGAGGGACTACCTCATTTTGAGAGGTGAGCAGAGCAGAAAGAGCTCCAAGAAAAGAGGAAAAGCAGAGCATGAACTCCTCTTGTCCATTGAGTTCCAGACTCCGACATCCAGTGTCTGCTTTATAATCATTCCCAAACAACCAACAAGATATCCTTTTCCTGTGTTACTGTTTGAAGAAATTCTAGGACTTGCCTCTGAGCCATTAATCCAATATGCTTATGTGTTCTAAGAAGACAAGTGTTTCCAATGACTTCCTTCCTTTGACTGATCCCACTGCTGCTGCAAACCAACACCGGTCCTTTCTGAACTCAGCGGGCTCCACTACCCAAGTCTGGCTTCTGAATGTATGTTTCCCCTGATAGTGTAAGTCCTGTTGTGCTTTTAGTTCAGGGGGACTTTTGTATTTTGTTTTTGTCTTTAACATTTTATGCCTGTTTAATTTCCATCTTAGTACCTGAAGACCTTCTTAAAGGAAATAGTTTAGATTAAAAAGTATCTTAAGCATATAGCTTAATCTTCACCACTCACTGTAAGTGTAATCCTTGGTAAATCCTTGAAACTCATCAGTATTACCTCACTTCTAAAATATATGCCAGAAGTTATGGAAAATATATGAAGTGAATGACTGAATTTAAACTGTATATAGTACATACCTGAAGACCAAAAGTTGGATCATCTGTCTTCTAGTGTAAAAGTCATGGTTATAACTATTATCTGCACATAGTTGGTGCTTATATACAATAATAACTGTGCTGCAATGAGACTTTTTTAGCATAAAAGTCTTTACTATATTGAGTGGTGTCAGAAAGAGCAGTCACCCCAAAATCACTGTTTTAATGTTTTACTGTGGACCATGCTGCCAAAACCAAATGTTCCTCCTCTTCAGCCTACTCAAAGAATATGATTTCCAAAATGGAATGAGCAAAACAAAACCATGAGGAGCAAGAATAAAATATTAGGATTTCCCTGGTGGCTCAGTGGTAAAGAATGTTCCTACCAATATTGGGGACACGGGTTCGATCCCTGGTCCGGGAAAATCCCACATGCCTTGCAGCAACCACAGAGCCTGTGCTGTAGAGCCTGGAAGCTATAATGACTGAAGGCCATCTGCCCTAGAGCCCAGGCTCTACAACAGGAGAAGCCACGGCAATGAGAAACCCATGCTCTGCAACTAGCCCCCACCTGCTACAAATACAGGGGCGGGGAAAGGCCCGAGCAGCAATGGAGACCCAGCACGGCCAAAATAAATTTGCAAAATTGTTTTAAAAAGACGATGCAGGGACACAGACTCCATCCCTGGTTGGGGAACAAAGATCTTCCATGCTGCAGAGCGTGGCCAAAAGTAAAAATAAAAAGCAGGGAGGAAAAAGAATAATAAAATATTAGTCCTGACACATTTATTTTGTATCTAAAAAGCATGAAGGGATTTATGCTTGTCTAATACTCAGTGTACTGACTGGCACTCCTTTCGTCACTTGCTCCATAAGTCAAATAAATGGCATCCAGATGCTACAAATTGATTTCCTCTCCACATATGATACGTACCACAGCTTATGTCCAAACAGAATGTCAGTGCGATTCATTTTTTTAAATAAGATCTTTAAAATAATAGTGGAGCCTTGTAATAAGCAAGGGCCGACCATTAAAATCTTTTTACCACAGAGTAGCCAGTTTACTGGTTTTCCTATAGAAAGGACTATCCAACTAAAAGCTGAATAATACTTATCTGTAAGTAAACTTGACAAGTGTGCCCAGTATGCTAACCTTTTCTATGAACATAAGCAACAGTCAGATATATTTGAAAAAATAACGTTCAACCACTTTCTTCAAGGTAAATGTGACATTTTTAATAATGAAGGAGAATGTAACTGCTGTTTCCAAGACATTTGGGCTAAGGAGAGAGCATTTTTAAAATAGACACTTGGAAATGTTCCACTGTTATGTAATTTTGTTGTTGAAAACAATTTAAATGTAAAACTCATAATATCTGCACACAAAACTTGGAAATTGAATTTTTCAGACTGTTTTTTGAAAATCTTCTGTAAAGATCTTCTTTTAAATCTCACTTTAAAAAAAAAGTAGTTTCAATGGGTTTTGAATCCATTTCTTAAAAATATGAAAATACAATAACTTCTGATTGGCTTATAAGAAGGGCTGATTGATATTGGGGATGATATATATTAGGGATGATATATGTTGGCTAGCTGAATTTCAACAAAACCCTTCTCATAATTGGGGATGGGTTTGAAAAATGAGCATCATGATTTAGCAGGCACAGCTAATGGTGCACTTCTTCCATCTCCCTGAACTTATTTTTGTGAGAAAGCTCCTTCAGCTAAAAAGCCATTAAAACCAACATGGGGATAAACTGAACTTAGAACCAGACCTCTGAGCCACTGTATCACAAGATATTAAAATAAGATTTTTTTAACCAACAAGAAATTGTCAACCAAATAGCTGTCACCAAAAAGAGCAAGGAAGCTGATCTATTGATAAATAGAATAAAAGAATAGGAAAACTATTATTTAATCTCTTAGTCTAATCATTATTAATTTCTATTTTAAGGTGTTCTACAAAGTACACATTACAGTAGAGTATTTATACATAATTAATAATTATCTTATTATCATATATTAAAATGTTAAATAGTTAGTTAGGGATGCGTAATCAAAAAGAAATATGGAAATCACTGCTTTAGTACAACTAGACCCTCAAGTACATCATACCTCAAGCTCCTCTTTATTTCAGTCATCTTTGGAAGTTCAAGTCCCTCCATCTTCCATTACAACCTACTCTTCCATTTCTACACTGCTCTGTTATCTCCTAACATGACTGGAACCCACTCCCATCTCAGCCTTTCCACTCTGCCAAGAAGTCTGAGTCTGAATCAAAAAGTTTCTTATGGTAGCTAATTGCCATTGATGGCTACTGCTACCAATGGTAGCACAAATCCTGGTACTGACATCACTGTAAGACTCCTCTCCTGAATCTGGACTGGCCCCATGACTCACTCACTTTAATCAACAGGATGTGGTAGAAATGATGATGTGCCAGTTCTGGGGATAAACCTTAAGGTCTGCAAGATCCCACTTTTGTGCTTTAGGAAAGCCTAAGCTGCCAGGTTAAATGTCTAGCTATACTCCTGGTAAGTTCATATGGAGAGGGAGAGACCCTGAGATGAAAAAAGAAGAGAGACAGACAGACAAGCATTGGCATCCCAACTGAGCCCAGCTTTCCTGTCTTCTCCACTAAGACACCAGATATGTGAATTAGCAAATTGGATTTTCCAGACCAACCATAGCTCCTAATGGTTTCAGCCCCATATGACATCATGTGAATCAGAAGAATCACCCAGCTGAGCCCAATCAACCTACGGTATCTTGAGAGACAATAAAATTGCTGTTTTAAGCCATTGGGTTTGTCATGGTTTATTAAGCAACAATTGATAACAAAACCCTGTTACATTCTCAATCTTATAGAAATTTTCACTTCCATGTTTTAACTGAAAACCAACATTCTGGTTGAGGACACTTAACCTACAGGCCTCTCGAGTGACACTTGCTTTCCCCCTCACCCTCCACCTACCGCAGAGCCAATAGATAGAGGAGGTGTTTTCCTCACTCCCTGCTGTCCTCCTGCAGGAACCTCTGCTCTCTGAAGCCATGACATCTGGCTGTGTCCCTCTCTAAATCACGTTGCTGCCATCTGCTGATGTCTTGGCTGTTCTTCTTTATTAGTAGACAACCTACCCCCTGGCTCACACTCCACTCCTTGTTTGTCAGCATGCTCTGTGATTTCACCCTGCACGTAGATGACCCAGCCTAGAAGTTTCCTCTCAGTTCCTTGACCTCTTAACTTTTCCTCTACTCCTCTTCAGACACTTATTCCCATGGTCACGCCTAGAACTTGTAAACTGAATTACCTCTGAAATATAAATTTCAAATTTTATCCTTTTAGCTCACACATGCTATTAACTGTACCACAATAGTTCTTTGACCATATCAGAATATAGTAAAGAATGAAATGTTGAAGAAAATAACCAACGTATACATTATACTTTTCATAGATAATTACAAACCTTACACAGGCTTTAAGCACTGCCCAGTGATAGAACTTTGTTTCTACATTAAGTTTGTGTTCATAATTTTGGACACAACTACTTTATGACGTCTCTTTTCAAATCTCTTATCTGCCCTACTTCTCCCCTTATCCTCCATTAATGATGTCCCCTCATGCTTCATAAATGAAACGGAAGTTATTCAGTGAGGACTCTTTATCTTCCTGTCATCAGATATACCAGTCTACCTGTATATGTATCATTACTCCTCTTATAGAGATTCACTTCAAGTGTCCGTATCTGGGGCCCATTACCCAATTAGACTCTGGGTACCATTCCCTCTCACCTTTCCAAAGGTTTTGTACCTCCATGTATTCTGTCTGCTTTGCACCATCAGTAGACCATTCACTTCAGTGTAAAAAGAAAAATTTTTCAAAAAATCCCTTATCTCCCTTATTATGCCACTTCTCTGCTTACCTCCACAGTAAAATTTCCTTTAAAAATGTACACAAGCAGGACTTCCCTGGTGGTCCAGTTGTTAAGAATCTGCCTTTCAACGCAGGGAATGTGAGTTCAATCCCTGGTCAGGAAACTAAGATCCCACATACCTCAGAGCCCCACATGCCACAACTAGAGAGTCTATGTGCTTCAGTGAAAGTTCCTACAAGACACAGCAAAGGTCCCCCAGTGAAGATTCTATGTGCTGCAACTAAGACCCAACAACTAACCCTAATGTTAACCCTAACACAGCCAAATGAATAAATAAATTTAAAAAAATGTACACAAGCAACCACCTGTCATTTCTTCTTCAAATTCTAAATCTGGTTTTACTTCCCAGTGTTCACAATTATTGTTGTTGTTTAATTGCTAAGTTGTGTTCGGCTCTTTGTGACCCCGTGGACCATAGCCCACCAGGCTCCTCTGTCCATGGGATTTCCCAGGCAAGAATACTGAAGTGGGTTGCCACTTCCTACTCCAGGGGATCTTCCTGACCCACGGATCAAATCTGTGTCTCCTGCATTGGCAGGCAGATTCATTACCACTGGGCCACCTGGGAAGCCAAAAATTACTCTTGCAGAATCAGTAACAATATTTTCCTTGCCAAATCCAAGGAATGTAATTCTGTTGCTGTCTTATTTCTTTCCCAGTTTTTCCCAGTTGAATACATGGCTCCATCATCTACCCAGTCATTTAAATGTGGTATCCCAGTCTCAATTACTTAGCCTTAAGTCCTCCTTGACTGTCTCCCCTAAATCTAATTCATCAGCAAGCACAGTCTTTCTAACTCCCGTTAATCCTCTTACTTTCCTCCTCCGCTACCTTGATGTAAGCCACACCATCTCTCGAATCATCTAGGAGGCAGTAGCTCTTCCTGCTAGATGCTCTCCTTATTTCCACTTGTCTCCACAGCAGCCAAGGTAATTTTTCCAAATTGTGTATCAGTCTGTAACTCTGCTACTAAAAACTTTTCTTCGCTTGTTGTTTTTATTTAGAATGAAATTCAAACTCTGTATCATGGCCTGTAAGATCCATCTGATGGAACTGTAAGGGAAATATTTATTCTTCCCCTCTCCTCTACACATTCCATAGAAAGGAGAGAACTTTCTCTCTGCAGGAAGAAAGTGAAAATAGTCCTATTCTCTCTCAGCAACTGCACCCACCCCCAACTCTCATCCCTTAGCACTCCTTCCCTGGAGTATAAAGAGGAAATTATTAATATCTCACTGGTGATATGGCAGTGGGAACTGAGAACGTGTGTCTCAGAGACTTCTTTCTTAGGTTCTTTCTTTCAGACTAGCTTAATTCTCCTCTGCCCTTTAGCAACGAGCTTGCCCCTGGAAGGAAAACCTGCAGTTCAGTTCTGCTAGGGACAATAGGGGAGGGATATTTTTTCAGGGTGATGGCAGTGGGAGGAGTATTAAGAAGTCTATTTGACTGATTCTCCATTCAGCAGAATCAGTAATATAGCTGCTATTTTGACTTCTATCTAATCCTGACTCCTGAGTCCTATATCCCACTTGTTTTTAACTTCTGGAATAACACATGGTTTGTTTGGGTTTTTTTCCATCCATAAAGCCCTCAGTGCTCTATTACTGGACTTTGCCTACCTCTGCAACTTCATTTTCGCCACTCTCTCCTACTTACTAGGCTTCAGTTATCCTGGCTGTCTTTCATTTCCTAAAACACAGCCGCAGTTTTTCTGCCTCAGTATTTTTGCACTTGTAGCTCCCTGTGCCCGAGGAGCTCCTCCTCTGGTTTTTCACATGATGTGCCTCTTATCTTCAGGCCTCAGGTTAGTTATGATGTTCTACGAGTGGCCTTCCCACACGGCGTCATGTCAGTTACTTCCCCACTGTCATTTTTGTCTGCCCGGGCTTCTTATCTGCTTCTCTTACAGGACTCATCCACCCCGACCCCCACCTTTTTTGAGACTGCAGGATCTTAGTTCCCCCAGCAGGGACTGAATATGGGCCTCAGCAGTGAAAGCACAGAGTCCTAACCACTGGAGAGCCAGGAAATTCTCTATTTATCCCATCTTTATGTTCTGTTTATTTGCTTGTTTCTTCTCCTCACTAAAATCTGCTCAATGAAGGAACAAATCTTTATTGTTCACGGTTGTATCCAAAAATCTTAGCTCGTAGTAGGCTAGTATTAAGTATTGAATATTTGTTGAATCAATGAATGATTACATGGAAATAGCAATTCAGAATCAATAACCTGGCTTGCTGACTTGATAATTACAAAGTGTAAATTCCAATTAATTTCCATATGAATTTTTCATAGTCCTATCATTGTTTTGAAACCAGAAATTGGTTTATTTACCATATAAACCTGGTTCACACACTTATTCCTTCAAGAATATATCAGTTTATTAAAGATGTACACATTAAGAGCTATTACTAGATTCTATGAAGGAAAAAAGGACATGAAAAAGGAGATCTGGATAGTGGATCTAGAAAGACAAGTATTATATCCATGAAATGATTAAAACTCATATATAAAATAAAAATTAAAGTATTTTTAGCATGATTAAAGAAATAGTAAATTTATCATGTACATTCACATATATATATCACTTATGTATCATATATACATATAGGTTTTTACTAATTCTCATACATTTAATAGGACAAAATAAATTTAATATGTACTACCAAGGTAGGCAGAATAATGTCCCTTCACCCACAAGATGTCCATGTTCAAGTTCCTAGAATCTGTCAATCACTTAGAGACTATCATACTAAATGAAGTCAGTCAGAGAAAGACAACTATCATATGATATCACTTATATATGGAATCTTATAAAAATGGAACACATTTTTTTTAACTTACTTAAAAAACAGAAACAGACTCATAGATATAAAAAATAAATTTATGGTTACCAAAGGAGAAAACAGGGGGAGGGATAAATTAGGAGTTTGGGATTAACAGATACACACTACTTTATATTAATATAAAATGAACAACAAAGACCTACTGTATAGCACAGGAAACTATATTCAATATCTTGTAATAACCTATAATGGAAAAGAATGTGAAAAAGAACATATGCACATACCTACATACATATATATATATATATATATATATATATATATTTACATATGTGATTGAATCACTTTGCTGGATACCTGCAACAAATATAACACTGTAAATCAACTATATTGCAATAAAAAATAAGAAATATATTACCTTTCATGGCAGTAGGGACTTTGCAGATATGATTAAATGAAGGGTCATGAGATGGGAAGGTTGTCTTGGGTTATTTTAGTGGGTCCACAATAATCATGAGGGCCCTTATAAGGCAAAGACATAGGCAGGAGAGTGAGAGGAGGAGATGTGACTGCAGACTGCAAGGAGCACACTAGCTAAGGAATGTAGGCAGTCTTGAAAAGCTGAAAAAGGCGAGGAAATTTCCTCTAGAGCCTCCAGAAGGTGGCTCAGATGGGAAAGAAACTGCTTGCAATGCAGGAGACCTGGGTTCAATCCCAGGTCAGGAAGATCCCCTGGAGAAGTGAATGGCGACCCACTCCAGTATTCTTGCCTGGAGAATCCCATGGACAGAGGAGCCTGTCTATGGGGTTGCAAAAGAGTCAGACACAATTGAGCAACTAACACAGAGCCTCTGGAAAGGAAGGAAGCAAACCTTGATGACACCTTGATTTTAGCCCAGTGAACTCCATTTTGGATTTCTGACCTCCAGAACTGTAAGATAATAAATTTGTGTTATTTTAAGCCAATAATTTTGTGGGTAATTTGTTACAGCAGTCATGGGAAACAAATATAAGTACATTAAGCAAATTTCATTCAGTCTTTAATATTTCAGAATCTTGCCCCTCAGGATCGTCATTATGAGAATCAATTATGAGTGAACTGCAGGTAAATAGACATGCTGGTAAATGAGGCGTTTCTATTCAGAAGTCTGAATAAGCTAGTTTTTATTGAAGAAGTTTTATAAGCACTAAGAACTTAATCAGGGTTGGATGAGATTAAATTAGAATGTGTTTCCTTAAGGAAATCTTTAGGTGAATTTTAAAGTAGATAAAAGAGGACCCCTGAAAAGGAAATGGAGGAGATTTCAAGAGGATCTGGAAAAATCCTAAGTGGGGAAAATGGGCAATTATTGGTGATTTGGGCTACACAAAAGTATATGAAGATAGTAAGATAATCAGAACTCCTCTTTTGAATTTTTACTTTTATCTAAAACACCACTCTTTGAGTGATTACACATGTTTCACAAGAGGAATGGATGGTTATAAGCCTATTGGCATAGATTATCAGATTAGCTTCCATTAACCCTGAAAAGAAAATCATTCTTAATTAGAAACTGAAACAGATAGTTAGCCTTGCCAGTGTGGAGAAGTAAGATAAAATATAGGTGTTTGTTCTTCATGCAGTACTACAGTGGAGGTGAGGTTTGGGGTGAGAAAACAGATTTATATGCGGTAATGCAATGAAAGGGAGGGAGCATGGACTTTGAGATCAAACAGCCTTGGTTCAAATTCCAGCTCTACCTTTTATTGGTCATGTGACCTTAGTCAAATTAATTAAAATATCTTGTTTCTCTACTTCCTTATCTGTAAAATATCTAATTCATGTGATTAGTATTAGATGTTAGTGTTGAAAGTGAAGTCACTCAGTCGTGTCCGACTCTTTGTGACCCCATGGACTGTAGCCTACCAGGCTCCTCCCTCCATGGGATTCTCCAGGCAAGAGTACTGGAGTGGGGTGCCATTTCCTTCTCTAGGGAATCTTCTTGACCCAGGGATCGAACCCGGGTCTCCCACATTCCAGGCAGACGCTTTAACCTCTGAGCCTAGGGATTATATAATGATGTTAGTGTTACATGAGACTTTTTGAGAATATCCCAAGATTCTCAAGGGCATCAGACTAATTTGAATTACTTTTCAGTTTTGCCTTAGGCTAGCACAGGCAGGAGCAATGGAATGTTTTCAGAGTTGGAGGATTTTTCTAGTAAGTTTGTAAGAACGTGTACATGTGTGTGGGTGGGGTGGAGCATGGAGATAATTTTAGGTAGTAGAACTGAATGCCTCCATCAGAACTTAGCACCATGGGAAAAATATTCCTTAAATTTGAAAGAGAGGTCATGTTTTCTTCCTTTGACATATCTATTATAATTCACAATTTTTAAAAAGAATGAATTTGAGAGTCAGGGAATGAATTTGAGAGTCAGAGAACTGTCCCAAAAGGCAAAATTAACTGCCACAGAGGTAGTTAGAGGTAGACTAGGACTCAGCATTCTTGTTTCTTGAACTCTCTTTGCCTCTTTGGTAACATAACCATCAGATCTCAGTGTTCTCAAGCCACCTATTCATTTTACTTTGGTGCAACTTTCTCATTATTATGAAACATGGAAGATGAAATGAGAACTCAGTAAGGAGACTGGAAGCTGAGATGTCAGTTTTCTGAACTGATATCTCCCTAACAACCTTTTAAGGACTGAATTAAATTTTAAGTTTACAGGAAGAAAAGGAAACACATGTTATCCATACTTATCAAATGGTCTAAAAACATAAAAATGTACCAAATTCCTGCATGTCATAATAAGAATTCTAGATGCATAGCAAACTACTAACCCCTTTTTTAATGCAACGGAATGGTAAAGGCAACTGAAATTAAAATAAACCAAATATTATTTCAAGAATAACTGAACCTATATCCTAATGAAAAGTAGCTCTATTAAATATTCATAAATAAAATATTATAGTAACACAGAGATTCTGTCTTCTAAATTCATAAGATTCAGAGAAGTAGAGCCAAAAAAATTATTTTAGAGACAATGAAATTGCTTCAAATAAAATTTTATAATATAGCATTTTTAATCTGTTGAGGTCACCCAAAATAGGTATTTTCCCTCAGCATTTTTATCTACATAGTGCAGTGGGGGTTTGAGTCAGAGAGGCTTAAATTTGACTTCTGCTTATTTTATTTATTAGTTGTGAATTCTAAGTTAAATTATTTAACCTCTCTCAATATGTTTCATCATTTGCAAAACTGGGATATTAATAATACCTTACCCTTGGTACTGTTGTATTATTTAAAATAAACAATCCTAAACAAATCTAATGTTTAGTTTAAACCTTTCCCACCAAACCTATACCACTTCCTTAGTATTTCTCAAGAGTATCCTTCACTCTCTGTCCCTACTGCTTCTATTTTAGTTCAGCTCACACCTGGAATGTTGCAATAGGCTCCCACCTTCTAGTCTAGACCTCATTCTTAGACATTTTCCACTTTGCAGCTGCTCAAATATATATTTAACTATGCCATTTTCAAACTTCACACCCTCCTTACTGCCCTCAGGATAATGCCCTCAGGATTATACCCTCAGCCATCAAGGCACTACAAGATCTGATCCCTCTTTCTTGTCCACTTTTATTCCATGACCTTCTCCCTTTCCCCACGTGTGCATATCTCGCTCTAGCCATGAACTGCTTACAGGTTCCTCAAAGATCCAAATTCTTGTCTCCTTGCCCATGTACATAAAATAAAGCCTTTTGATTCCTTGACCTGTTTCTCCTTCAGGTCTCTGCTTGATGGCATCTTTTCCAGGAAGCTCTCCACAATAGGGTTAAACATCCTACCTACTTCCTTCCACACTACCCCTTCCTGTTACTTACAGCTCTGGACTCTACTTGTCTGTCTCTACCACTGTACTCCTGGAGGGCCGAAACTCTTATTCGCTGCTGTGTACCTAACTCCTAGACAGATTGTCACATACTCTTATTAAGTACTGCTTTCTTTAATCTACTACTTCTTCTCTGGCCCCTATATTGTTATCACTACGTTCCATTAATCAGAAACTTTCAGTGGCTCTTATTTCTTACCTTATCAAGTTCAAATTCCTTCACTTGGCTATTTTAGGCCCTCACAATCTGTCCCTCTTACTACAATTTCAATCTTATTTCTCAGTATGCCCCAACATGATCTTTTTTATGGTCTAATGAATATGACATATGTGTGACCTAGCTCATACATACTGTTTCTCTCTCAGGATAGATTCCTTTCTTCCAATAATATCTTCAAATATCCATTCACATCCTTATGGAGCAAGCTTTGACTTCTTTGACTAGATTTCTTTATATGTTGATATTCAGACTTAGGCAATTTTCTAATAGGAAGAAACTTCAAAAAATTGACTGTTTCTACTCTTGTTTTGCATGCTGCATACTTATACCTATCTCTGAGAGCACCTAGCAGAGTGCTGAGCTCAGAAGAGATGCTCAAAAACTACTAGACTGGTTGTAAAGCATTTAGTCTCATCTAATATATATATATATTTGGAGAAGGCAATGGGCTTCCCAGGTAGCTCAGTGGTAAAGAACCCCCCTGCCTAATGCAGGAGACATAACAGATGCAGGTTTGATCCCTGAGTCCAGAAGATCCCCTGGAGGAGGAAATGGCAACCCATTCCAGTATTCTTGCCTGGAGAATCCTATGGACAGAGGAGCCTGGCGGGAGTCCATAGGGTCGCAAAGAGTCGGACACAACTGAAGCAACTGAGCAGGCAGGCACATATATATATTATATATTATATATATTTATATAAATATAACATTATATATAAATACATATATGTGTATACACAAACACACATACAATATACATAACAATATTATATAAGTTAATATATATAAATTATATTTATATAAATATATAAATACACATATATGTTTATATATATACACACATACAATCTAGGCTTATGACTGTTTATAATAGGTAGACATTGATAATTTGAAGTGACAGACTATGAAAAAAGAAAATTCATCAAATGTAGAAAATGGTCTTGGACTGTAGAGAGATGTAGAAAATGGTCTTGGTCTGCAAGGAGATGTAGAAAATGGACTTGGACTGCAAGGAGATCAAGCCAGTCAATCCTAAAGGAAATCAGTCCTGAATATTCATTGGAAGGACTGATGCTGATGCTGAAACTCCAATACTTTGGTCACCTGATGCAAAGAACTGACTCATTGGAAAAGACCCTGATGCTGGGAAAGATTGAAGGTGCGAGGAGAAGGGGATGACAGAGGATGAGATGGTTGCATGGCATCACCAGTTCGATGGACATGAGTTTGAGCAAGCTCCAGGAGTTGGTAATGGATAGGGAAGCCTGGCATGCTGCAGTCCATGGGGTCACAAAGAGTCAGTCGGACACAACTGAGCGACAGAACTGAACTGAGAAAATGGTTAATAGATTAAGTACATGAGAGAAGAAGGGGAATAGGGTTACAGTAAGGTAGGGATAGACATTTCAGTTGCTCAACCTGGACTAGCCTAACCTCATTGCGGTCATTTAAAACTAGAGTTTAGGCAGAAGACTGTTCACTGCCAAATCATTTTATTTTTTATCACTGCACAGTTTAGTTAACTACTCCAGTGAGATTCCCTTAAATGTTATTTAGAACATCATGGTGAAGAAGCAGCGATCAGTTCCCTATTATTTTTTTAAAGAACATTCTCTTTTCCTACTTCTTGCTCTGTCCCTCCCAGTACATTTCCTTTACAGAATTTAAATCAACTTCTAACCTCTTGAAGTTTACATGCATCAATAAGGTAAGTTTTGTTATAAACCCTGTCAAAATACAGTGCTCTGACCCTTTGTAATATACATTTTTCTTGATACTTCTTCTCACCTGCCCCCATCCCAATAATAATTAGCCACCCAAATAAATCTGTGGCACTTCACGAATATATAGATATTTCTAGATAGAATTTCTTCCTTTATTTGTAGCAGGCATAATCAAATCCTGAGCATTGCTTTACCTGAAACGTGAGAACTAGTAGATTTATTCTGGAAAACTATTTTGAGATCAGAATAATGTATATGGGATCAATGACTGGAAGCTTCATCAAAGCGATTTTTCTATATATATATTTTTTGAGAGCAGGGACCATAGTTTATTTTTTATCCCTAATGCCTATTATAGTGCCTGATACATAGTAGGCATTCAGTGTCTCTATTAACTGAATGAGTGAATGAATTAGTACAAAAACTAGTCCCTACTGTTTAGAAGATTCATACTTTAAGAAAGAAGTAACACAGATAGCAGCTGTCATTAACTTATTTTACTTGGTCAAGTGCTGGAGTTTATAAAAAGAATCATAATACTATTCTCACTCAACTTTAAGACAAAAGCT
Organism: Bos javanicus; assembly: GCF_032452875.1. Classification (NCBI taxonomy): domain Eukaryota; kingdom Metazoa; phylum Chordata; class Mammalia; order Artiodactyla; family Bovidae; genus Bos; species Bos javanicus. Next base: position 26,596,628 of record NC_083873.1, on the reverse strand, counting down.
CTGAAAGCATGAGAAGACTTTCATTTATAAAACAGATTTTTATTGAGCACTTTCTAATATGCTAGCATTATTCTGGCACTGAGGATATAATGGCAAATAAGACAGACAAAAATCCCTGTGTTTGAGGAGCTTAAATATATTATTTTAGTGGTAAGTGCATAGGAAAAAATACGGAAGTGGAGCTAGTGTTGAAAGTTTAGATGAAATGGCTAGGGAAGGCCTCATGTAGATAACATTTGAATAAAATGATAAAGTGAAGACATGAGAAAAACGTTACTTTCATATGAGAAGAGAAGACAAGGAAGGGGAGGGGAGCTTGTGTGTGTGAAAGAGGTAGGTGTTATGGCAGCCCGCATCTGCATGTAGCAGTCAGTATTGGGTCTCACGGGGGCTCCCCCTGTGGCTCAGCAGTAAAGAACCTGCCTGCAATGCACAAGATTTGCAGGAGATGCAGGTTCAATCCCTGGGCTGGAAAGATCCCCTGGAGAAACAAATGGCAACTTGCTCCAGTATTCTTGACTTGAAAAATTCCGTGGAGAGAGGAGTCTGGTGTGCTACTGTCCATGGAGTCGCAAAGAGTCAGACATGACTCAACAACAGTAGCAGCAGATGTTACACGGCAATGCCCTGGAGCTCAGTGTACGCAATACGCAGGGACAGCCCTGTGGCTTTAACTGGTGGGCTGCTGAGGGGATGGTTTGTGGATTCAAGCAGAACAAAGGAGGCACTTAAACTAGTGTCAGGTGGGTGATCACAAAACCGCTTCAGCTGCTTTTGCTAGTTTCAATCTATGCATCCAAACGAAAGATAGAAGATGCTCTCAGAAATTACTGTAATATATAACTGCAAATGGAAGTAGCATGGGAGAGCAAAGCAAGTGAACTTGAAAATCTGGAAGAGATTAATGTAGGTTAAAGAAAGAGAGAGGGACAAAAAATGAGGAGCAGCAACACTAAGGCCCCAGAGTGGTCTTCTGGAAAGGTCCCAAATGAAAGTGGAACATGGTAGGGTGTGTGTATGTATGTAGCTTGCATTGGTGTGTTATGGATTGAATCATGTTCTCTGCAAATTTATATGTTGAAGTCCTATCCCCTCAGTATATCAGAATGTGACCTTATTTGGAAATAGTATCACTGAAGGTATAATTAAAGATGAGGTCAGATTAGAATAGTTGGGCCTGTAATTGAAAATGACTGGAGTGCTCATAAAAAAGAAAAATTTCAAGAGACATGGATGTGAAGGATGGAGATGCATGAGCACAAGCCAAGAAACTACCAGAGGCTAGGGGAGGTCTGGAAGAAATCTTTCCCTAGTGCCTTCACAGTGAGCATGGCCCTGCTCACACTTTGATTTCAGACTTCTGGCCCCTAAAACTGTACGAAAATACATTCCTGTTGTTCTAAGCCAAGCAGCTTGTGGTACTTAGGAAACTAATTCAAGCCTGTAAGACTATTTTGAAGTAACCAGCAAGAGCATTTTTGTGTCACAGAAAGGGAAGTAGCGTACAAGCAGCGAAGTGCCTGACCATCTCGGGCATCAGAAAAGTCTGTGTTTCTGTTTTTTTGGCCAAAGCAGGCAGTTTTTATACCTTTCAGAGAAAGACTTCTTTCTGAGAAAACAGGGACTCAGACTTGGGATAGCAAGGGTTCTCGGCCTTGAATTATCTATCCCTGGCGATAAGGATGCCATCGATACCTATTCCTGATTGTTGTTCACTCTCTAAGTTGTGTTCCACTCTTTGCGACCCTACGGACAGCCACACTCCAGGCTACCCTGTCCTTCACTATCTCCTTGAGTTTGCTCAAATTCATGTTAATTGAGTCCGTGATGCTATCTAACCACCTCATCCTCTGCTGCCCTCTTCTTTTGCCTTCAGTCTTTCCCAACATCAGGGTCTTTTCCAATGAGTCGACTCTTCACATTAGGTGGCCAGGTATTGGAGCTTCAGCTTCAGCATCAATGTCCTTCTAACAAACATTGGAGCTTCAGCTTCAGCATCAATGTCCTTCTAACAAACATTCAGGATGGATTTCCTTTAGGATTGACTGGTCCTTCTGATATACAGAGGACATCTCATATGGGAAATTTATTTCGTGCTTTCAGGGGAACCAATGATCACAGTGGTCTTTTTGCACTGGATGTTTCTCAACCATGATTTCAAATAATAAATACGCCATAGTAACATATTTAAAGGGAAGCCTGCCCTGCACCCCATCAATAGTGCTTAGAACAGTGCCTGACACCTGGGAAGCACTCAGTAAATGTTACCCGCTTTTGTTATTCAATAATATTGCCTTTACTTATTTGAAGTCCTTTAAGGGCTCAACAAGTAACAGCTTTTGTTAGTGTTTCTTCGCATCGACAGCTGAAGGACCATTACAACCGAGAGAAATGAAACTAATTTTACATACTCCCCTCACCCGGAATTAGGGCTGAGAGGCAGAGGTGACTAAGCCTGAAAAAAAAAAAAAAAAAAAAAGCAGCAGCCAGAAAAGTCTAAAAATTTTGACTTCTGTAGTTACATTGTATTTTCTTGTTTTACCAAACCTTTTTCTTTTTACTTACCATGTTTCATTTTTGTTTTAGAATATTTGACCTCTGCTCAACAAGTTACAAGGGCTTCCCCTGGTGACTCAGTGGTAAAGAATCCACCACCCCAGAAGATGGGGGTTCTATTCTTGGGTCTGGAAGATCCCCTAGATAAGGAAATGGCAACCTACTCCAGTATTCTTGTCTGGGAAAACGCATGGACAGAGGAGCCTGGCGCCCTACAGTCCCTGGTATTGCAGAGTCGGACACAACTTAGAAACTTAACAAGTTACAAGACCTATTCTGACTTGTGTGGTATCAGTTATACAAATAGAAACTGAGCTGATTTAAAAGGTGCGAAGAGGGGGCTTTTTCTCAACACTGAATATAAAGAGTAAAAGTTGAAAAAGCAAAGAAATTTCCATTTAGCTATTCGTCATCTCCCTCTCACAGGTTGTGCTGCTGACTGCGCCCTTTCCCCTGCACGACTGCAGTTGCTGCTGCCTCGGGAGAGCGACCAGGTTCCTCACCCCAACCATCCAAGTGGGGCCAGGGAACGACCAGAGCGGCGAAATAGGTTTCCCCCTGCCTCCTCTCCCAGGGCGGAGGAGCGAAGACCAGCGTCCGCCCCGCGCGCATGCCCAGTTGGGAGGGCGCCCTCACTAGGGAGCGCGAGGCTCAGGTTCTCCCCGCTGTTGGGGAGGTGTGGGGAGCAAGCGGTGGCCTCGCGGACCCAGGAAACTCCGACCGATGTACCCTGAGGGGCCGCAGGCAACTCTGCGGACTTTTTAATTTTCCACTTTGGCAACCTTGTGCCTGCCGCGTTCAAAGGGAGCCGGGCACATCCCGGCAGGGTGGCGCCCCACGGCCAGGGCACCCTAGTTCTACGTAGCTTTTCAGGTGTCCTCCTGAACGGAAGGCCGCACTCCTCTGGAAGGAGAACAACACTTTCTGAAGAAATCCCGGGACGGTCACTCCTCTCGTTTGCCGAACCTTTTTTTTTTTTTTTTTTAATGGCCACAGACAAGACAGTCCTAATGCTGAGGGCCCTCCCAGCGGCCGCCTCCTTGCTCTGTGCCCAGCGGGCCCATAGGCTGCTCTGAAAACGGGCGTTCTCAGGTATCTGTCTCCAGAGTCGCTGGCCTCATGGCCAGTACGTCCATTCCACCTTCATTTCAGAAGGTCCGCTTTGCTTCCCGACTACACTCCCGGGTCTAAGAAGGCCCAGCGTCTCCTTCTTCGGGAAATTCCCGCCGGTGCACCTGGACTGCCCCGAAATGAGCACGGGCCCGTTTTCCGGGTGTGGGTTGGCGGGGGCCATGGTAGAGAGCCAGGTGTAGTAGCTCGGGCTCAGCATCCCGGTGCCCAGCCTCTGAAGGCTCGCCCTCGGCCCCTCGGGCGGCCGCCATCAAGCTCCTCCGCCGCAGCTGCAGCCGGCCCGCAAACGCACACCCACCCGCACGCTCGGATTCACTGGCCCCAGGCGCGGGGGGGCGGGGCGGGGACGCACTGAGCATGCTCGGTGGGGAGGGCGGGGCGCTCTCGGACGGCGCGTCGGGGCGGGCGCTCCTCCGGCTGGGCTCGGCGCCTCCGCCGCCCGCCCGCCCGCCTGCTCGCTCGCTCGCTCGGAGCCGCGCCCGCCGCAGGCTGCGCCTGCCGCGCCCGCCCCCCCCCCCCCCCCCCCCCCCCCCGCCGCTCGTCTCCGCCGCGGCCGCGCCGTCTGCAGCAGCAGCAGCGGCAGCTGCTCCTCCCTGGCGGCCGCCCCCCGCGGGTCCCTCCCTGGCTGCGGGAGAGACAGAGGTAGAAGGAGGACACAGCGCCGCGCCGCCCGCACCGGAGACCTTCGCCTCGCCCTGCCGGCTCCTCACCCTCTGGGAGGAACATGGGTAAGTCATCCTTCCTCCCCCGTCATCGCCTGACATATTTCTCTTACTCGGTGTGTTGCAGGGTGGGAAGCATTTCTCACGCAAAGTTGCCGGATTTCTCAAATCCACGGGTGTGAGGCAGTGGCTCTTCCTCCTGGGAGAGTCGGCGCACGCGGAACGCACGCCCGGTCCGTGAACTGGGAGGGTGCCGAGTGCGGGGTGGGGTCGGGCCGCGGGGCCGGACCGCCGCCCGGCTCTCGGGCACCTCGCTGCCTAGCCTCCCCTCCTCCATTCTTCCTGCCCGAGCCGGTGCTCTGGCACCACGGAGCCTGCCTCGCGGGCTCGCATCCGCTGCCCCTTCCCGGTTTCTTCGGTGGCCGCCCGTTTCTTTTCCCCGGCGGCTGCTGGACTGGAGGCTCGGGTCGGACCGCGAAAAAGACCACTTCACCCAACTTCCCTGCCAGGGCGACCTTTCCCCACTGTGCGGACTGCTCATCCCAAGGCGAGGAGGTGTGAGCATGTAGTCTGGGGGGTGGGGGGGGGGATTTTACAACCTGCACGGGAATTATATTTGTTGGGGGAGAGCGGACAGTCTCATAGGTTGAAAGGATGACTTGTCAGAGGCCACGAGGAACGTGAGGAAGGATGGATAGAGCCCGCTAGATGTTGAATTAGTGTTGAGTGGCTACAATGTAGCAGTATTGCTGTGCTCAACCCATTTTCTTGGTTCTTTCGCCTGTCTACTGTAGTAGGAAACTGCACCCTGTAACATGTTACCGAACTTACATGTTAGTTATTCTTTCCCGGCTTCCCTTGTCGAAATCTAACATAATCTGATTTTATTTTTTTGTTAATGTCAAGAGTTTTGGATATTTAAAAGCAAGTATCTTTTATAAAAGTGCATGTAATTTATCCTATTTTTTTTCCCACAGTATGTTGCTTAATTTTGAAGTTCAGTAATTGCAAAAACGTCTCATAGATACTGTAATGTAATTAAAAGACCAAAGTTTTTTTTTTTTTTTTTTTTTTAATGGTAGCAATTTGGGATACCATGCTTCTCCAAGTTCCCCAGTTTGTTTCCATTCCTGTCTATTAGAGTTTCCTCTTTTTAAAATGTGCTACATTGGCATATGTCAACTCGGACTTTTCCCACCCCTTCCCTGCAAGTTATTTTAAGCTTCAGATGAGTGTGGGCCTTTCATCTGTCAATACAGTTCTCAGCACGTCCAGAGTTAGGTCATGGCAACTCAGAATCTTCAAAGAAGTGTCTAAATCTAGAAATGGTGTGGATGGAGCTTGAAAAGCAAATGCTCCAGGCTCTGATTCAGACCTTTTGCTGTATATCAGGAAGAGGTCATTGTTACAAGAGGAGGTGGTATGAATGAAAAGTGAATCTAAGACCCAGAATTTTATTTTCACTTGTTCATTTTTTTTGTTTTTAATGTCCTATTGGTATGCTGAACAGATTTCTGTAAAAATTGGGTGGTCCATTTATATGTACCTAGACTTTCTCTAGGAGTAGAATATTAGTTCAGATTGTTGGAGACATAGTTTGTCTTCCCCTTGAACATAACAAAATTTTTCCTGTTAAGTATAGGCCACAAGGTTGGCCTATAAACCGTATTTCACCATGTTTCAAGCTGAGCTGATAAAAATCTGTTTAAAATTTTAACTTGCATGTTGAATCAGTACCATTTCAGTGGGAAAAAAAATTAAATTCTGTTGTGATACTACTGAAAAAATATTTTAAAAATAATTAATCTTGAATATTATTACTTGATTTCAAAGAAAGTTAAATCCATTCCTCATTTGAAGCTTCTCAGGTATACTTTGACTATATTACTCTCTTCTCATATCATTCTGTTTGTACCTTGTTGGAAGCTTTTTAGCTCTTATATAATCAGCTTTATAATGGTGTTGTTTATGTGTGTGTGTTGTGCGTTTAGTCATGTGTTCCAGAAGATGAAAATTGTGTCTTATTAATTTTTGGGTCCTCCATAGTGCTTTCCACATAGTAGGTATTCAGTAAATCTTTGAATTAATTGTTGAACTGGAAACCCATCTATTATTGTGAACTTGTGAACCTGTAAGTATGGACTCTGAAGAATGTTTGAGTTGGTAGATGTTAGGGAGGTAACGGTCGGAGAAGGCAATGGCACCCCACTCCAGTACTCTTGCCTGGAAAATCCCATGGACGGAGGACCCTGGTGGACCGCAGTCCATGGGTCGCTAAGAGTCAGACACGACTGAGCGACTTCACTTTCACTTTTCACTTTTATGCACTGAAGAAGGAAATGGCAACCCACTCCAGTGTTCTTGCCTGGAGAATCCCAGGGACGGGGGAGCCTGGTGGGCTGCCGTCTATGGGGTCGCACAGAGTCAGACACGACTGAAGCAACTTAGCAGCAGCAGCAGCAGGGAGGTAACAGAGGTGTGAAGGAAGTGGAAACAGAAGTATAATTACACTATGATTGCTCTTCTCTCTTTCTTAAAAAAAAAAAAAAAAGTTGTCTTAAGAGGTATGGGTTTTGGAGCAGCCACAGGCAAGCTATTTCTTTTTACATTGCTGTCTTCAGTGGTATGTCGGTTTAGTTTGTGATCAGTAGGTACATACAATAATGTAAAACTGAAAGCTTGGGAAGCAATTTTATATTCTAAGCCAAGGAAGTTATTGTAACAATTCATTCATACATAAGGGCTATACTGATTACTGATAAGGCAAAAAAATCACTTGTTAATGTCTTTTCAAGAAACATATAGGTGGTTTAAAAAAAAAAATTCTTGTGGCAGTGATTTTCTCCATAAGAAAGTGAAGGAAACTTCTTATGTGGTCTTATGGATCTTGGCTGTTATTTTATGTATATATTAAAATTCAATGTATACTTCATATTTGAATATCAACCATATGTAATATACTATGGGAGGATAAAGATTAATAAAACATTCTTTAAGTTTCTTATACTCTTAAGGAATAATATGATACATACACAGATAACTGTAATAGACGTAAAGTATGAGTGATACAGAAGACCTTAATATATTTTATACTTTCCGACGGTGGAGAGAAGTTTTCAGAAAAATGATGCTATTTGAACCAGTATTTGGTTAAGCTTCTGAAAGGTAGAAATGGAGACTGTTAATTGGGATGGGGGTGGAGGGAGAGAAGTGACGTAAATGAAGATACAGCAATAGGAACATTCAGACAGTTTCAGGATATGATTAAATAATCATGTTTGGCTACAGCAAAAGGTAAGGAAATAGTGGGTGACAGAGATGAAAAAGTAACAGGTAAGGAACAGATAATGGAAGGCCTCTAATGTCAAGCTGAAGTTGTTTTTGGACTTGAGGGACTGTTAAACATTTTATGCAGTTAAGTATTGGCTCACGTCTGTGGTTTAGGAAAATTAGTTAATTGAGTGCAGGATGGATTGGATGAGAAACTAGAGAATGGTTAAGAAGGTTGTTGCAGTTGGGTGAAAATACATATTAGCCTGAACCAAGCTATGGCAGTAGGAATAGAATATGGCACATAAAGAGTATAGAGTTAAGGAAGTCATACATTGTTACATGGGAATACTGAGAAGGTGGGATCTGTTAAATATATATTCAGTCCATTGGAAGAGGACACATGAATGGTCAGTTTTGCACCTGATGGACTATTTAGCTTTTCTTTTAGCTTCTCTACTTCTTGATGACAAGGATTCTCATACTAGGTTTTGAAATACATTTCTAACATTAGTGTATCACATGTGGAGCTGGCAGTAAAAATTTGTTGAATGACCAAAACTGGGTAAAAAATGTATAATGATTATTTTAACTCTCAAGAAAGGATTTGAGCTAGATATCTGAAAATTACCCACCAATATCCTGAGATAATATTTGAAGTTAGGTAGGAGGATGAGAGCCAACAAAGAAAATGAAGAAAATATATTCAAGATAAGAGTCTTGAGGAGTGCTGCATCATTAGGAAAAAAGAATGAAATGATTTGACACTGAAAAAGACTGTAGTAGGTAGGAGGGAAAGACTAGAATTGGTTGATTTCAAGAATGGAAGGTCAATGACTGCTGCTTCGAAACAGTGAGCAATAACGACTGAGAAAAGGCTCCAGGTTCATGTGGTTTGGTTGGGGTATTACCTCTGGCTAAGTATTTTCTAAAAAGCATCTTTATGAGGAATGATAGATTTGGAGGTCACCTTATAAAGGCTAAGTGGATAATGAATAGAATAAGTAGAAGCAGAGTTCACTATGTATAGTAAGTAGTACGGTATTCCTTGCCCTGTTTTAACATCTATAAGTAAGCGTGTAAACATTTTTTAAATGTCTCACATTACATGGAATGACACATGCTAATTTTTGGCTAACCAAAGTTTGTAATCTCACCATAGTGCCTCACGTTTCTTTGACATTCTATGTTTTATGTCTCTGTGACTTAGTATAGTACCCTTTTTATTTTCGCAGTATCTGTCATGTAGAGTGAGTTTAGAAATGGTTTTGTATTTTACGTGACATTTTGCATCAAAGATACTCTACTGATGAATGGTTTATCACTTTTTATTTTCTGTTAGTCTTTGTGAATTGGGGATTTCTCTAGTTATATGTGTGCCTCTAATTATACTCTTAACTCATGGAGTTTTTTCTCTATGTATAAGCCTTATGGATAAGTCTTTTTTTTTTTTTTTGGCTTGCATTTCTAAGTCCAGGAATAGGTTCATAGAAAAATAGTTAATATTGGTACTTTTACTTGTTCTTTACAAGTCAAGGTAGAGCAATAAAATATTTTTGTAAGCTGGCAATAACTAAAAATTTATTGTTTTAAAAGAGCATATACATTGGTTCAGTAATTTTTCTTATGTTGGCTTTATGTCTGTTTTGTATATACACCCCCCTTTTTTTTTGTATATGGCTAGATTTACTATCCTTGGTAGAGTCATATTCTGAAATCAATAGTACTACTACTGAGAAAGCTGTAATAGCCTTAATTCACTTTGAGAACCATAGTTTTACTTTTCACAGCAGAATAGTCAAGCCTGTGCTGCTGCTGCTGCTACGTTGCGTCAGTTGTGTCCGACTCTGTGCGTCCCCATAGACGGCAGCCCACCAGGCTCCCCGTCCCTGGGATTCTCCAGGCAAGAGCACTGGAGTGGGTTGCCATTTCCTTCTCCAATGCATGAAAGTGAAAAGTGAAAGTGAAGTTGCTCAGTCAAGTCTGACTCTTAGCGATCCCATGGACTACAGCCTACCAGGCTCCTCTGCCCATGGGATTTTCCAGGCAAGACTACTGGAGTGGGGTGCCATTGCCTTCTCCGAGTCAAGCCTCTAGGTACCTTTAAGGAAATACTGGTGCTCTTGCCAGAGACTCCAGATCAGCTGAATTGAGTCCGGTGGCATTGAATTGAATTGAATTCTGGCATTATTGGTGGTACCAGCCATAAAGAATTATGTAGATTTTTAATATCCACTCATGAACATCAGAAGGAATGGAGAAGGAAGATCCACTGCTTTGTCAACTCCATGTTAATTTCAGATAATCAAATGTTCAGATAACTGATAAGGAAAAAACTTAATTTAAAATGCTTTCCTAGACATTTAACTTAACAAATAGCTCTTTCTTATGGAGAGAACAAAAAAATTAAGATACCAAAGTAGCTTATAAAGTCTATTTTGGTTCTAAAATTCTATGATTCTTTGAAACTAAACTTTCAAATATGCTCAGTATCATTGATATTTAAACTATGTTATCATCTCTCAATAATTTGTTTTTCTTTATCGTTCAAAGGGCAATGTCTACTTGAGGTAGAAATTTCAGAGTATAAACCAACTTGTTCAGTTCACTTCAGTCGCTCAGTCGTGTCCGACTCTTTGCGACCCCATGAATCCCAGCACGCCAGGCCTCCCTGTCCATCACCAATTCCCGGAGTTCACCCAAACTCATGTCCATCGAGTCGGTGATGCCATCCAGCCATCTCATCCTCTGTCGTCCCCTTCTCCTCCTGCTCTCAATCCCTCCCAGCATCAGAGTCTTTTCTAATGAGTCAACTCTTCGCATGAGGTGGCCAAAGTACTGGAGTTTCAGCTTTAGCATCATTCCTTCCAAAGAAATCCCAGGGTTGATCTCCTTCAGAATGGACTGGTTGGATCTCCTTGCAGTCCAAGGGACTCTCAAGAGTCTTCTCCAACACCACAGTTCAAAAGCATCAATTCTTGGGCGCTCAGCCTTCTTCACAATCCAACTCTCACATCCATACATGACCACTGGAAAAACCATAGCCTTGACTAGACGGACCTTTGTTAGCAAAGTGATGTCTCTGCTTTTGAATATGCTGTCTAGGTTGGACATAACTTTTCTTCCAAGGAGTAAGCGTCTTTTAATTTCATGGCTGCAGTCACCATCTGCAGTGGCTTTGGAGCCCCCCAAAATAAAGTCTAACACTGTTTCCACTGTTTCCCCATCTATTTCCCATGAAGTGATGGGACCGGATGCCATGATCTTCGTTTTCTGAATGTTGAGCTTTAAGCCAACTTTTTCACTCTCCACTTTCACTTTCATCAAGAGGCTTTTTAGTTCCTCTTCACTTTGTGCCTTAAGGGTGGTGTCATCTGCATATCTGAGGTTATTGATATTTCTCCCGGCAATCTTGATTCCAGCTTGTGTTTCTTCCAGCCCAGCGTTCTCATGATGTACTCTGCATATAAGTTAAATAAGCAGGGTGACAATATACAGCCTTGACATACTCCTTTTCCTATTTGGAACCAGTCTGTCGTTCCATGTCCAGTTCTAACTGTTGCTTCCTGACCTGCATACAGATTTCTCAAGAGGCAGGTCAGGTGGTCTGGTATTCCCATCTCTTTCAGAATTTTCCAGTTTATTGTGATCCACACAGTCAAAGGCTTTGGCATAGTCAATAAAGCAGAAATAGATGTTTTTCTGGAACTCTCTTGCGTTTTCCATGATCCAGCAGATGTTGGCAATTTGATCTCTGATTCCTCTGCCTTTTCTAAAACCAGCTTGAACGTCAGGAAGTTCATGGTTCACATATTGCTGAAGCTCGTTAGCTTTGTCTAAACAGGTGACCTAAAATACCATTACCCATGTTGGCTAAGATATAGATGCTAAATTCAAGTGGCAGAGTAATGTAATTCAGTGCATCTATTTATATAGCTTTTGTTGGTAGAAGCATTCCAGGAGTTAAAGCTGAGAATTCGGATAGTGATAAATGGGAATAGTTAAATTGACTTGCTAGCCATAATTGGCTATACTTATAAATTCCAAAGTCTTTCTGACTTATTGTTCATATAATTTTTTCCATATCATTGTATATCTGATCCCTTCTCTAAATGCTCTTTTGCTCAATTTTGTTAATGTTTATGGCTTCAGCTACTATCTATATGCTGTTGGTACCTAAAAATACATCTTTTTAACTAACAGATTGTTAGACATCCCTATGTGCATAGTTAATTCAGACTCATTGAGTTCAAAACTGAATTCATTATGTAATTTTTAATAATGATAGCCAGAAGTGTGTTGATTAATGTTTCGCCAGAAGCCCTTCTCCAAAAAAGCTCTGATTTGTGGTGGTTGATTTCCTGTGAATGCGTAGTTGGGAAGAAACGAGATGCAGCACACCAATATACGGAAATCTACCATCTAGACATAATAGCTGCGTGAGCACAGATGGTGATAAAATGTGGTAAGGTAATTAAGTAGTGATGAGTTTTGAGTGTTAATAACTTTGATTTAGTGTAACTTACTTAGTTTTAAGTTTACAAAATTTAAATAACTGTCTCACAAAATTCCTAAAAATTTAATTTTCATGTGTCATGGGCTCGTGTGTGGAGGTCCCCCAGTACACCTTTGAATTAATAATTATCATTTATTGTTGTTGTTCAGTCTCTCAGTCATGTCCAACTCTTTGTGACCCCATGGACTGCTGCATGCCAGGCTTCCCTGTCCTTCACCATCTCCCGGAGCTTGCTCAAACTCCTGTCCGTTGAGTTGGTGATGCCATCCAACCATCTCATCCTCTGTCAGCCCCTTCTCCTCCTGCCTTCAGTCTTTCCCAACATTAGGTCTTTTCTAATTTATTACCATTTATTAAGAATTACTAGTGTCAGTTACCATGCTAAACCTTATGTTATTTTCTCATATTTTTAAAGTTAGTTTTAATCTCTTCAATAGTTCTATGAAGTGGGTGACACTGTTCCCATTTTACTGACTCAAAGAATTAAATAATTTATCCAAGGGGACAGAACCAAGTCTCTAAAATCCTTAAGAGCGATTCTTACATTTGTTAAAAAAGAAAAAAATTACTGGGCTCGCCCTCAGAAATTCTGATTCAGTAGATGTGGGGTGGGCCAAGAATTTGCCTTGTCAAGACATTTCCCAGATGCTGCTGCACTTTGAATAGCATCTCCATAGAGCAGAGGTCTGCAAACTTTTTACATTAAGAGCCAGATGGTAAGTATTTTAGACTTTGCAGGCCATGAGGCAAAATCAAAGATATTATTAATACATGGATAAGAGTGAAAATACTTATGAGAGAAAGCAAATAACCACAAAATCTTTATTGACTACGTTCAGACTAACATGAATTGAACATGATTTATTGTAATACAGATCTCCTAATGAAAATATTCTTTTTGAGATAGCAATTTCATTTAATTGGGATTCACAGTTACCCTGTCATCAAATTTGATTGCACTTGTTCATTTGTTAATGCAGGTCTGTAAAGGCATTTAACTGATTTTGTCTTGGAAATGTGTTCATACAGATAGGTGACACCAAATGCTGCTGTCAGTCATGGGCATATGATCTTAGTGATCATATTAATTGTATGGAAAGCATTTATAGAATTCTTTTAGATTCTCTTTAATATTTGCTATTTAGTATGCTGTTTACATTGCAAATTAACCAGTCGAAAGTTAGAGGCTCCTCGATTACATAGTTAAATGGGTTTTGGTATATGGAAGTTTCTCTTGCGCTTGCAGTGAAGTCTGAAAAACACTGCTGGCACTATAGTTTGAACTTGCATAATCTATCTGTTGCAACTTTGTATATGCACAGAGATCTTGTTTTTAATTTTGACAGCACAAGAAATATATAAAGCAGATTGATGGTTATTTCTAATTTGAAAAATGTTGTCAAAAGGACTTAATGTAGTATGTTTTGCATATAAGTACTATTTTGCCTAGACTTTCAGGTCAAATTCAAGGAAACGTTTTCAATCTGCAGCAAAATATAGTTTCCAAAGGTATTCATTGTTTAATAATGGTTGAAGGCTTTTCTTTTTGTTCAGAAATTTCAGTCTCACTGTTGAGCTTGGGGAAAAAAAAAACCTCACAATAAAACCATACAACTGCTAAACCCGTAAGCTGTTGTGTGATAGGGCAAGTTAGGATATTCAGCTTCTGTTTTCTATCAAAGTAGAAACAACTGACAGTGGTTAAATCTGTAGGAGTGAATGAAGTCGATACTATTAGTTCAATAATACATGTTATTTTAAATGTTTTCCCATAAAATAACTGCTGATTAATAATATAATAAAGAAACATAGGCTTTAAATACCTTATTTTCACAAACTTTGTGAATTTATTCTACTGAAGAAAGTTATGACCAACCCAGATAGCATATTGAAAAGCAGAGACATTACTTTGCCAACAAAGGTCCGTCTAGTAAAGGCTGTGGTTTTTCCAGTGGTCATGTATGGATGTCAGAGTTGGACTGTGAAGAAAGCTGAGCGCTGAAGAATTGCTGCTTTTGAACTGTGGTGTTGGAAAAGACTCTTGAGAGTCCCTTGGACTGCAAGGAGATCCAACCAATCCATCCTAAAGGAGATCAGTCCTGGGTGTTCATTGGAAGGAATGATGCTGAAGCTGAAACTCCAATACTTTGGCCACCTCATGCGAAGAGTTGACTCATTGGAAAAGACTCTGATGCTGGGAGGGATTGGGGGCAGGAGGAGAAGGGGACGACAGGGGATGAGATGGCTGGACGGCATCACTGACTCGATGGACATGAGTTTGAGTGAACTCTGGGAGTTGGTGATGGACAGGGAGGCCTGGCGTGCTGCAGTTCATGGGGTCGCAAAGAGTTGGACACGACTGAATGACTGAATTGAACTGAACTGAACTGAAATTCATTTCCACTTTTTATTTTTGTGAAGAAAACTCTGGTACAGTGAAGTACTTTGTTTTATATTTTCTAATTCCTGTGATTACTTTGCTATGAATTATGAATATGATGGATACCTAGTCTGGTTATATAGATAAGTGTTAAATTTTTCTAGTGTAGCTTTAGTGTCATTGTGTGATATAGTGGTTTGCCATCTAATTCAGTAGCAGAATAATCCATGTGCCCCTTAAAACATTAAAAGCCTGATATTTGAAGTATAGTTTTCTCTTTCTGTTTTGATGTGATTGTTGTTTAGTTGGTAAGTGGTGTCCAACTCGCTCCTCTGTCCGTGGGATTTCCCCAAGAGAATACGGGAGTGGGTTGCCATTTCCTTCTGCAGGGGATCTTTCCAACCCAGGGATCAAACCTGAGTGTCCTGCGTTGGCAGGTGGATTCTCCACCACTGAGCCACCTGTGAAGCCCTTCGATATGATAGTCAAAATGAAACGTTGTGGTATGACACTACACATGGTACTTGAAACACTGAGCAATCTGAGCAATAACTGTGTCACTACAATTCGTAGTACCTCAAGAAACAGTGTTCAGTGATGAGAATACCACATATGGTTGCTGTCTCAGCTACTCATCTCTGTCATAGTGAAGTGAACCCAGGTATAGACAGTGATTAAAGGAATGAATTGTGTCCCAGGGAAACTATTTGTGGACACTGAAATGTGAATTTTGTATAATTTGTACTTTATGAAATACATTCTTCTTTTGACTTTTTCCAACCATTTACAGATGTGAAAACCATTTTACTCGTGGGTTGTATAAAAACAGGCAGTGAGCTATAGTTGGCCAACTTCTACTGTGGAGTAATGCTATACCACCTCACCTTTCCCCGAGACTTCTTCATCCTTGTGAATTCTGTACACTGGATGGTATCACCATTTATCTAGTGAACCATCCCTAAAATCTAGCATCTTTCTACTTCCAGTACTTGTTGTGTTCCCCCAATTCTAATAATTCTATCTCCTTGAATCAGTCCCTCCTTTCTCCACTGTAAATTTGTCGTTTCACCTCTTCAGACCACTTTGGTGCTCTGACAGATATTCTTTCTCTCAGTCATACCCCTTTTAAGTTTTTGCATTGTTCTAGAGTACTCTTTCTAAAATGTGAATCTAATTATTTCACTCCTTTGATATTTCTTTCAATAGCTTTCCAACATGTGTAACAGGGCTTCCAAACTAAATGAAGCTATCTGATTAAAGAGGGTTAAATGGTAATCTTTTCATGCAGATGAGCTTTTTTGCCTGTTAAATCTAAAGGAATATTTATTTTCATAAAAATGCGTGCTTTTATTTTTCTTGGAAAAAAATACCTCTTTTCTTACATGTTCTCACCCCTGGTAAAAGACAAAGTTTAGAAAATGTAGAGAAAAGTGTTGAGAAAAAGTAGAGAAAATGTTTTTCTACCGTAAGAAAAACAGCAGTGAAAGCATGATGAATAGCAGGTAACACTGGGCCTCACTTGAGGAAGTGATGGGACTGTGGCAAACTAGAGTATGTGCCCAACCTAAAGGAGGAATTCACCACTCAACTCCAGCCAGTTTTGCCATGTACAAAAGTGGAATCAAGGAAGCCAGCTTTTGGACTTTGAAAAGAAACCTGAAATTACACTTTTATCTGAATACTTCAGATTGTTGCTTTTCAGAATTGTAAGATCCAGAGTTTCAAACAATGACATCTGTCTGGTTCTGTCCTTTACTACCCAGATTATAGAACTGAGGTTTAATGAGGTTATGAGACTTGCCCAGCTTTACCCATGTAGTTAGGTGCAGTGTCAGATCTAGAATCTTGATTTCCTAACTCCTCTCCTAGTGTTCTGTTCATTATATTAGGGCAGCTCCAATTTAAAGAAGAAAAAAAAAAAGTGCGCTCATAACACACACACACGAACAAGCTACTAATGAGGATTCATTCAGGTAAATAGGTTGGGGGAGAACACTTCACTCATTCCTACTGCCAAAGTCCAGGCCCCTCATTTCATTCCTGTGCTGCTGAGACCATTTCTTAGCTGGCCTCTCTGTTACCACTCTGCGGCTCTCCAATCTTTTCTACATACTATAATCAGTCTTTAAGACACTGCATCGATCATATCACCTTCCTGCTGAAGATCTAATGTTGCTTCAGCTGCCTATTACATCAAGTCTTAACTCTGCTTAGCTTTCAGGATCCATAGAAATCTGCTGTCTCTCTCGTATTTCTCACTAGTCTGAAATACATCTTCCTTTAATAATCTTACAGTCCTCTAAATATTCTTCATCAGTGATACCACCAAGACACCATTGTTCTGTTACTCTTCCTTCTAGAATAACTTTCTCTTTGTAAAGTACTGCTGACCTCTCATACTGGCCTCTTATTTCTCTGGATACCTCTCACTTCTTGAACTGTAACACATCTAGTAGTATAATTTTAGTTCCTCAATGTTTTATATTATTGGCATTCAATAAATACTTGTTTGTTCATTTTACAGAATCCCTGCAGATTCAAGTCTCCTCCTAATTTAACAACATTATCCTATAGTGATGATAGACATGTCTCTAATGGAGTTTGCAAACCAGCAGTCCTTGGGCCAAACATACTCTTGCAGATGGATTTTTTTAGCAAAGTCTTAGAAATTGGAATTAGTTGCTAACATTTAAATATTCAGGAAATCTCTGATGAAAATCTGCTTCAGCTTATCTTTTTTGTTGTTGTGGGTTTTTTTTTTTTTGCTTCAGCTTATCTTGAAAAATTAAACATTTCGGATCCTTAAACCTACAGTATTTCAGTTAGTGACAATCAGTGATAATTGTCCTTTAGGCAGGGTATGAGGTCCCCAGTTCATTACTTACTATTGTCTTAAATCCTACAGATTTCACTCGGTACTCTCTCATTCTTGAAAGTATTTAAATTTGCAGTATTCTGAAATTTCTATTATAGCTATTGAACTACTAAAGAATTAATTGTATTCAAACCTGTGACAAAATTGAACTTATTACTTTTAAAGATTAATACATTTATTTTAAAATCAACAAATTGTGAAAATTATATCATGCCACTCGTCAAGAGCAAAATTAACTGTCTGTGATATGTATGGTCATCAGGAATGATTAAACTGAATTTTCAGTTGATCAAATAATGTAAGAAATCAAAGAGAAGATAGAATCTCTGGTCTTCCAGAAGTTGATTGTTCCGTATCGCCTTTGGCAGGCTTTCCTGGTGGCTCAGTAGTAAAGAATCCACCTGCCAACGTAGGAGATGCGGGTTCAGTTCCTGGGTGGGGAACATCCCCTGGAGAAGGAAGTGGCTACCCACTCCAGTATTCTTGCCTGGGGAATCCTATGGACAAAGGAGCCTAATGGGCTGCAGTCCATGGGTCACAAAGAGTCAGACATGACTTAGGGACTAAACAGCAACATAGCCTTTGGCAAGTTGGTGAAGCTCTTTAAATCTTCATTTCTTGCATGTGCAGTCACTCAGTTGTGTCCAACGTTTTGTGACCCTGTGGACTGTAGCCCACCAGGCTCCTTTGTCCTCCAGGCAAGAATACTGGAGTGGGTTGCCATTTCCTACCCCAGGGAATCTTCTTGACCCAGGAATCTAACCTGCATCTCCTTCATTGGCAGGCCGATTCTTTACCACTGTACCACTTGGAAGGCTCATTTCCTATATGGATATAGGAAATACTATCATTATTATTGAAGGGGAATCACATAATAGATTTCAGTAAAAATAGAGGGTGTATGCCTGTTTAGTAGGGGACTAATATAAATTATCATGTGGAAAACTTCAAGCTCAGTTACCTAATAAAGACCTACTCATTTCAGTTCAGTCCAGTTGCTCAGTTGTGTCCCACTCTTTGCAACCCCATGAATCGCGGCACGCCAGGCCTCCGTGTCCATCACCAACTCCCAGAGTTCACCCAAACTCATGTCCATCGAGTCGGTGATGCCATCCAGCCATCTCATCCTCTGTCGTCCCCTTCTCCTCCTGCCCCCAATCCCTCCCAGCATCAGAGTCTTTTCCAATGAGTCAACTCTTCGCATGAGGTGGCCAAAGTACTGGAGTTTCAGCTTTAGCATCATTCCTTCCAAAGAAATCCCAGGGTTGATCTCCTTCAGAATGGACTGGTTGGATCTCCTTGCAGTCCAAGGGACTCTCAAGAGTCTTCTCCAACACCACAGTTCAAAAGCATCAATTCTTCGGCACTCAGCCTTCTTCACAATCCAACTCTCACATCCATACATGACCACTGGAAAAACCATAGCCTTGACTAGACGGATCTTTGTTGGCAAAGTAATGTCTCTGCTTTTCAATATGCTATCTAGGTTGGTCATAACTTTCCTTCCAAGGAGTAAGCATCTTTTAATTTCATGGCTACAGTCACCATCTGCAGTGATTATGGAGCCCCCAAAAATAAAGTCTGACACTGTTTCCACTGTTTCCCCATCTATTTCCCATGAAGTGATGGGACCAGATGCCATGATCTTCGTTTTCTGAATGTTGAGCTTTAAGCCAACTTTTCACTCTCTACTTTCATCAAGAGGTTTTTTAGTTCCTCTTCATTTTCTGCCATAAGGGTGGTGTCATCTGCATATCTGAGGTTATTGATATTTCTCCTGGCAATCTTGATTCCAGCTTGTGCTTCTTCCAGCCCAGCATTTCTCATGATGTACTCTGCATTTAAGTTAAATAAGCAGAGTGACAATATACAGCCTTGACGTACTCCTTTTCCTATTTGGAAGACCTACTAGTCCCCCCAGAAAGATGTGTTTTATTTTTCCTTTTTTTATTTGCCCACAAGTATAAAATACACTTTTTAGGGGAAAATAATGGCATGACATTTTAAAAAGTCATCAAAGTGCAATAAGACTGCTAAATTGTTTCCTGAGAATATTATTTTCTTTTATATATATATATATATTAGTGTTTTCTAACATATAAGAATTATATAATATTAATAAATGATTTTCATAGTCTCATTATTTTAAATTATTTTTAAAATAATTAAAAATTTTTTTTTCATTATATAAAAATGATTGTATAGAATAATTTCAGATAACTAATAAGTTCCTTGAATTTATTTAAGGAGTTTTTTTTTTTTATAGTCAGTAAAAAGTAACCAGCTATCATTGTACTTTAACAAAAAATTGTTTTCAAAACTGTGAGAAGCTCACATCATCTAAGATTCTTTTTAACAAGAAATTTGTCAGGTTGTAAAAATTATTTTCTTTAACTTTTCTGAAAAATATTCTGCTTTGAAGATGTCTTGTTTGTCACTTAATGATATCTGACTCTTCGGGACCCCATGGACTGTAGCCCACCAGGATCCTCTGTACATGGGATTTTCCAGGCAGGAATACTAGAGTGGGTTGCCATTTACTTCTCCACGGGATTAAGGAACTCCATTATGAAAAATGAAACTGGTATTATAAGAAAGTAGAATTTATGATATATTTATGCTTCACAGAAATATAAATGTTGATTTATCTTTAAAGTTACAAGATAAAGTTGGCTTCAAAAATAAAATCAATTAGAACCAAGACAAAATTTATATGAGCTGATTAACTTAATTTCCTTTCAGTTGCCAGAACACATTTTTGGGGAGAGAAGTGTTAAGCTCCCAGAAAAAATAACTGTCCACCGGGTTATATTTCTGACTTTTTTATGATTTGTACAAATTACCATAAATCAAATCAGAAACAAGATCACCATATTAGGCATTACAGAAAGTGACAAAATAAGTAATGTAAATAGTCCCATTTTTTGTTTCATTTAGAAAGCTTAACCTCTAGTAGATAAAGAATAATATAAAGTAATGAGTAATAGAAATAGATAAGGCTATAATTTGGATTTTAGAAAAAGAGAAAACACCCCCCCCCCAATTAATTTAAATGAGAGGATAGATTATATTTACCTTTTCAGCTATAGCACAGCTTCTCTGGAATATACAAGAGCTCACTACTAAAAATGATCATGAAAAGTTTTCGTAAAATTTATGTACTTATTCAGTTAAACACTTATTTGTACTAAACAGCACTGTATTATCCTTGAGATATTAATAGTATAGCAGAGACTGCTCCGTGATAAATTTCATTGTGATTTTTTTCTTTTTTTAATCACATAACTAAGGTACATACTGTTGCTAGCTAGTGTAACCATCTAACTTGGTTGGGTTATAAATCTGTTATTGAAGAACTAACATCTATGTAAAGCAAGGTACAGGTAGTCCTTGCTTTGTATGGCTCTGGTGCACATGAGATTTGGGTGAGGTTCACTTAACGTGGCACTGTGCAGATTGCTTGGTCAGTGAGAAGAGCCTGGACTTTGAAGACACACATGTCTGGATTTGTCTCAACTTTGATGTTTAACTTTCTGGGCAACTTATTAGCTTTCAAATTCAGCTTTCTTGTCTGTTAAAATATAGGTAATAATAACACCACCTATTTCTCAAGGTAGTTGCAAATATTATATAAAATAACAACCTTATACATTTTAATTTGTTTCCAAAGCCGAAAATAGTTATTTTTTAGGAAATGTTATCTTGTATTCAGAGCTAAAACCAACCACAGGTTGTAATGCTCTTTGTTGTATTATATTAACCAAGTTACCTTGTGAATATTAAATTACTATACAGATTATATTTTCCATACATGGCCACAAGAACATCTGGCCCCAGGTAGTCTTCCAAAAGTTGTCACTCTCCATTGAGAGTTTGGGAGTTCTCTTCCTGTTGGATACGAGCATGCTTGTGACTCACTTGTAACCAGTAGAAGGCAGCAGAGGTGATGCTCTGATTTCCTAGGTTCAGTTCAGTTCAGTCTCTCAGTCATGTCAGACTCTTTTCGACCCCATGGACTGTAGCAGGCCAGGCTTCCCTGTCCATCACCACCTCCCAGAGCTTGCTCAAACTCATGTCCATCAAGTCAGTAATTCCATCCAACCATCTCATCTTCTGTCATCCCCTTCTGCTTTCAGTCTCCCAGCATCAGGGTCTTTTCTAGTGAGTCAGTGCTTTGCATCAGGTGGCCAAAGTATTGGAGCTTCAGCATCAGTCCTTCCAATGAACACCCAGGACTGGTCTCCTTTAGGATGGACTGGTTGGATCTCCTTGCAGTCCAAGGGACTCTCAAGAGTCTTCTCCAACACCACAGTTCAAAAGCATCAATTCTTCGGTGCTCAGCTTTCTTTATAGTCCAACTCTCACATCCATACATGACTACTGGAAAAACCATAGATTTCACTAGACGGGCCTTTGTTGGCAAAATAATATCTCGGCTTTTTAATACACTGTCTAGGTTGGTCATAGCTTTTCTTCCAAGGAGCAAGCATCTTTTAATTTCACGGCTGCAGTCACCGTCCTCAGTGATTTTGAAGCCCAAGAAAAAGTCTGTCACTGTTTCCAATTATTTCCCCATCTATTTGCCATGAAGTGATGAGACTGGATGTCATGATCTTAGTTTTTTGAATGTTGAGTTTTAAGCCAGCTTTTTCACTCTTGTCTTTCACTTTCATCAAGAGGTGCTTTAGTTCTTCTTTGTTTTCTGCCATAAGGGTGGTGTCATATGTGTATCTGAGGTTATTGATATTTCTCCTGGCAATCTTGATTCCAGCTTGTGGTTCATCTAGCCCGGCATTTCGCATGATGTACTCTGTATATAAGTTAATTAAGTAGGGTGAATAGTGACAGTAGGCTCAGGAGTGAAAGGCAGTGTTGCTTCTCTCTTGTTTGTTGGGACACTGGCCTGCTTGGAGCCCTGGAAGTCTAAGACCCTACTGATGCCATGCTGTAAGAAAGCTAGGCCATGTGGGAAGGCCTCAAGTGTCAGATCTCAGGTCAGCAATCCTAAAATTCATGTCTTTCCAGGCCGATCAGCAGATATGTGTTTGAATGAACTGATAACCAGCGTCAGCCATTGAGTCATTCCCAGAGACATTCCTAGCCTTTGAGACTGCACTGAGACCCCAGACCTTGTGGAGACAACACAAGCCGTCCTCACTGTGCCCTTTGTGAATTCCTGGTTCATGGAATCTCTGAGCACAGTGAATTGGCTTTTGTTTTATGCCAGTAAGTTTGGGATGGTTTGTTATGTAACAGTAATAATTGGAACAGTTATAAAACTTGAAAGATTATGCATTGTTTCAGTAAGAAACAGATTGCTGTTAAAACTCATCAGAGTGGGAACTACCTGCTGAATAAATGTTTGCTGATTTTTTTTTTCTTTCATTTCAAATGAAGATAGAGTAACAGAATTTTTTCTATTAAGTAACATTTCCCTATGGTATATTTTTCTTTG
The DNA here is from genome assembly GCF_032452875.1 of Bos javanicus. Classification (NCBI taxonomy): domain Eukaryota; kingdom Metazoa; phylum Chordata; class Mammalia; order Artiodactyla; family Bovidae; genus Bos; species Bos javanicus. The sequence goes on along the minus strand of NC_083873.1, from coordinate 26,573,783 downwards.
TGACATTAATTCCCTTGAAAAATTATCTGTTGACTGTCTTGGCTATCAGAAAAGACATATGCATGTTTAAACAATATTACAGGTTTTACTATAGCTTTTTCATAAATGTTACCTGTTTGGCTAATAAAAAATGTCAATCATTAATTACTCTTTTTTAGTCAGGATAGTTACCACTGAAAATTGCATATTTTTTCAAAACTAAGGGCCTAATAAAACCTCATAGGAATAAAGGAATATTTGTACTCCTCTCTCCAAATGAAAATTTAATTATTCTTGATGTTAATATTAATCTTATAATAGTAAGCTTATAATAGTATATTTGATGAAATTATTTTGAATCTATATCTTTCCTGTCACTTTTGGAACACAGTGGGTTTTCTAAGTGTATTACCACTACATGAAATAATACTTTGTCAAATGATTACCAAGGAATTTCAGATATATAGTTATCAGGTTTTCTAAAATAATACTAAAATAATTCTAATAGTTAATTACTATGGCTACTTTATTAGGATCATTACTATGAGAAAGATGATTAGTACTGTGGTAACATTTGGGTTGATTATGCTTTAATTTTTTAAAAAAAGAATGTTTATTTGATATTTATTTTTGGTTGCACCAGTTGCTGCACGTGGTCTTGCTCTAGTTGTGGCGAGCAGGGGCCACCCTTGTGGTGCCCGGGCTTCTCATTGCAGTGGCTTCTCTTGTTGCAGAGCTCAGGCTGTAGGTGTGCGGACTTCAGTATTTGTGGCGCATGGGTTTAGTTGCTCCATGACATGTAAAATCTTCCCAGATCTGGGATCAAACCTGTATCCCCTGCATTGGCAGGTGGATTCTTAACCACTGGACCACCAGGGAAGTCCTGATTATGCTTTAAAGTTTCTATGTCTATGTGTTTCTAAATATAAATAATTGCATAGATACACATAGAGTGCTTCTGGAAGGACTCATAAGAAAATGTTAACATTGACTTCTTCTAGGAATAAATTGGACCTGTGAAGGTAATTCCCACAAAAATGAAATGAAAAAAAAAAAAAGTTTTCTATATTGTTCAAACAGTGTTGTGTTCATCTTTCTGTCTTAGTATAGTATTTGGTGGTTGGTAGGTGCTTAGTTTGGGAGAAGGCAATGGCACCCCACTCCAGTACTCTTGCCTGGAAAATCCCATGGATGGAGGAGCCTGGTAGGCTGCAGTCCGTGGGGTCGCACAGAGTTGGACATGACTGAAGCGACTTAGCAGCAGCAGCAGCAGCAGCAGCAGGTGTTTTGTTTATATTGTTGAGTGAATAGAAGTTTGAGGTTATCTTTCTAACCTTTATTCACCAGTACATAATATTCATGATCTGATTAAGATATTGTTGACTGAAAGAGTTAATACTCTTGTTTGCCACATAACTCCTCATTTTTCTAAGCCCACTATGTATATGTCTGTATCAATCTGGGTCCGATGAGAAAATAAACCACATAATGTTAAAGTTATGTGTATGTATAGATATTCTGAAGGAAAACAAGGTCCGTAGATCATAGAACAGAATTTATTCCTTGTAGAACATTTTAGTTCTGTTATTGTGCATATGTAGTGGAGAGGAATTTTAAGAGCGGAATCCTAAAATTATGACACTGAGATATTGAGTTGCTGGCATATCTTTTATTCAAGGAACACAAAACCTTATCTTTGCTCTTGAGTGAAACAAAGCCTCCCTAGGGAGGCGGATGGCATCTCTAGATTTGTCACCTGAAAAGTAAGCTAAAAGCAGATCTCTTGGAAGAAGGAAAGTTTTTTACAATCCTAGATTGTGTCTAGGGTGGGAGACTTATCTTTATTATAGGTTATCGATTTCCTTTATTCAGAGTGCCCCAACAGTGCAGGAACATCATGAAATCCAGGGAGAACTGTCTTTCAGCTCACAGTAATGTTCCAGGGGACATTTGATATAAAGCTGTTAAACAATAACTAGAGAGTAACTTTAAAGGTAGACAGCAGACTCCAAATTATTTGGTGCAGGAGCACATCCAAGGAAGGACAGACTTCCTTGGAAGGGTTGAGTGAGTGAGTGAGTGAGTGAAGTCGCTCAGTCATGTCCGACTCTTTGCAACCCTGGGGACTGTAGCCCCCCAGGCAAGAATACTGGAGTGGATTGCCATTTCCTTCTCCTTGGAAGAGTTAGTTCTCATTAAAAATACAGCTTCAGGTTTCCTGATGGCATAGAAGTTCTGTGAATTGCCTAGGCTAGAGACAATCCATAGTCAGACCCACAGCAACAACTCTTTGGAGAACGTGCAAAAGAAGCAAGCTGGAGTTGATGGGTGGCACACAGACAGTTGGGCATGCAGAGGAAATTGAAGTACCCCTGCAGGTAACTGCTGGGACCTGGAGCTGGAGAGGCCTTCTGCAGGAACCCAGGACACTCCTATGTACAATTTGGGCCAGAGTGGCTCTGGGTGGCCAGATCCAAAGGGCTTTTGGCATGCACACTTACAGGGCTAAGGAGAGGGTGTGGGAAGCAGTAACCTGGGATGTAGACTTGAGTTTTGTGGGACTGTTGTACACAGCACTTCTGCCGCAGTTGAGAGCTGGAGATATGTGTAGTGAAGGCAGTGACTTGCAGACACTTGATACTGAACAAAATTATGCAGGCTGGGCAGGAAGGACATACCTCTTCAGTGCTATCCATTGTCATCTGCAAAGCCTGTATCCTACCATCTGGCAAAGAAAAAGCATTTAAAAGGCCCAGATGCATTCCTTACAGATCAGGCAATAAGGGTGAATTTAAAGCTGAGAGACAAATAAGTTGAAGAGTAACCTAATGTCTCTTCATCCTATTGCTTGAATAGGATTCCTTTTAAATTCATGGTACATTGTAGCTTTAGATACAGATAAGAGACAGCTTTAGATACAGATATCATACTATCTGTTTTGTGTATTTTTATCTAAATTTTCTTTTGCTTTACCTTGACCCTCAAGTTTCTTTTTGCTTTCTGTAGCAGTATCTTGGGAAGACATTCCTTTGTGGGTTCATAATTTATAGTTCAGACAATATCATCTTTATTAGGTTTTTAAAAAATTCTTAATCTATTCCTTGTGCTTAGTTGTTCAGTCGTGTCCAACTCTTTGCGACCCTATGGACTGTAACCCCTCAGGCTCTCTGTCCCTGGGGATTCTCCAGGCAAGAATACTGGAGTGGTTTGCCATGCCCTCCTCCAGGGGATCTTCCCAACCCAGGGATCAAACCCAGGTCCCCCGCATTGCACGTGGATTTTTTACTGTCTGAGCCACCAGGGAAGCCCAATATATTCCTTAACATATGCCTTATATTGAATTCATCTGTCACCCTTACAACTCCTTGTTTATATATCTTTTTTCTCTGGTTGACATTTTATTACCCAGAAAAGTTATTGCCTAAGAGTTTATAAATTTCAGTGTATATTATCTCTTCCTTGTATTTATTCAGTTATGAAATAAGACTGTTTGCTTTGTGCCACTCTTAATGAAGTACTTCTTTATTCTCTAGCTAAAGAAAGTTCCATTTATGTAGGTCTTTTATGTCAATCTTTAATCTAGTTCTCTATTATTACAAAGCATTTAAAGCAGGGTATTCTTTCTCTTTCATAATTGATTAGTCATAGCTTTAAGTATGTTCTAGTGAAGCTATTGTGCAAGACTGTTTGAAAGTGTAAGTAGATAGCCCCCAAACACTTTGGTTTATTGTAGGATTTCCTCTTATTGAAATTATATTATCTGTCTCTTGTTTGGTCTTCCTCCCCTACCCTTGTCAGGCATGTCCTACCATCCAGGGCAGAGCTTGGAGGCGGGTTGTCTTTTACTCTTGAATCTAAATGCAGGAGCGGAAGCACTATCGGCAGACACTTGAGTAGTGTCCTGGAGGGGTAAAGGTCACAGCTAAGATATTAAGACCAAGATCAATGTACTATTCTAAGGGACTACATAGAGTATGAAAGCCTGAAGATAAACAGGGCCTGAGAAACAGGGAAATAGAGGATAATAAAGTAAACTGATAAAACATTATTCCAAAGAATCCTGGCGATAGAATGCTGATATTGTGAGGACTTGGTTTGCAGGCACACCCCAGGTATAGAGAGCTGGAACAGGGCAAATACATTTCAAGTAGTTACTTTTTATGTTTAGAGAGTTTCTCTTTTGTTATGGACTCAATTAGCTTACAGAAGTGAAGTTTAAAGGTACATAGTTTCCACTCTCCAGCTTCTCCTGGAACTCTTGTGTGTAGAGATCATTCCCATAGTTGTACGTAGAAGCAGTTTGTAACGACAGATGAGGCAGTTTCACCAGTATTGTTTTAGTATAATTCTTCATTTCAGTTCAGTTCAGTCGCTCAGTCGTGTCCGACTCTGTGACCCCATGAATTGCAGCACGCCAGACCTCCCTGTCTATCACCAACTCTCGGACTTCACCCAGACTCACGTCCATCGAGTCAGTGATGCCATCCAGCCATCTCATCCTCTGTCATCCCCTTCTTCTCCTGCCCCCAATTCCTCCCAGCATCAGAGTCTTTTCCAATGAGTCAACTCTTCACATGAGATGGCCAAAGTACTGGAGTTTCAGCTTTAGCATCATTCCTTCCAAAGAAATCTCAGGGCTGATCTCCTTCAGAATGGACTGGTTGGATCTCCTTGCAGTCCAAGGGACTCTCAAGAGTCTTCTCCAACACCACAGTTCAAAAGCATCAATTCTTCGGCACTCAGCCTTCTTCACAGTCCAACTCTCACATCCATACATGACCACTGGAGAAACCATAGCCTTGACTAGACGGACCTCTGTTGGCAAAGTAATGTCTCTGCTTTTGAATATGCTATCTAGGTTGGTCATAACTTTCCTTCCAAGGAGTAAGCGTCTTTTAATATCATGGCTGCAGTCACCATCTGCAGTGATTATGGAGCCCCAAAAAATAAAGTCTGACATTGTTTCCCCATCTATTTCCCATGAAGTGATGGGTATCTTTAAAATTCTTTGACACATGATTCGTAGATTTATCCACATTGATTTTCTAAGTTGGTTTACTATATCCTGAGTGTTGATGACTATTTAGCATGGTAGTATTTTAAATCTTTCTGTTAGGGGATTGTTGAGGAGAGGAAATTACCCTGGTGTTTTTCTTGGTCAGTTTGGGTCAAAGAATTAATTAATCCTGAATCTCAACATAAGTCATTCTCTAAATAAAAAAGAAAAGCTAATGTCATTATCTGCTAAAGCTATATTTGACAACTATAAACCAGTGAGATGATTCTTGAACTCTCAGTGAAAAGGTCTTTTGGCATTGTGGGAAATGCAATTTTACAAACTGTACCACTGTACCTTGCTCTTATGCATTATGGTTTAATATTGTAGTTGTGAAGGTTATCAATCAGATTCTTAACCCTCTAATCAAACACGACATGTTACTAAGACTGCAGTGTTACAGGTTCAAACTAAAAAAGGTTTTAACTCTGTTTAAGAATACATGACAAGTGAGTGGCTCAAAAAGTTTATCTAATTTCTGAAATAGAGAAGAAAACTTACAGTGAAACGTAGTCAATTTTTTTGGTGTAACATCTTAATAAAAATGTTTCTTAGTCATGGCAGTTTATACCATTAATCTGCAATAAAAAATGCAAGTGCAAGTAACTCAGTAAAATAGGTTTTCAAAATTTAAGTTTCTACTATAGGAGAGTTGTGTGAGGAGAGTCGTGTGAGTATCCTTAAAGAATCTGTTGTATAAGAATTTCCATCAAGTAGTAGAAATAGTAGAAATAAACTAAAAGGGTTCTATGAACCTAGGACTATAAAACTAGCAAAGTGAAAAATACAGAAGAAATAGAACAGTATAATACTGTACAAAAATGATTTCTTAAATAGATTTATGAACTTAATTTAAATTTTGAAATTTATCTACTTAGCATGTAGTTCAAACTGTTGACATATAGAAGAGATTAATCAAATTCATCTAAGATCTTACATTTTTATTAACTCTGAAGTTAGTAATTTCAAATGAGGAAGGAAGTAATGTGAGATGTGCTGTTATAATCATCTTGTGGAATGAAGGAGGCATATCCAGCAGATGGATGTGTGGGTAACTGGCAAATGGACACAGAGTTACCATGTCATTGCAGTCTGGAGAAGCATTTTGGGAGAGAACCCATGTGTATAAAGAGGTATGATTACATGTTAAAGTGATTAATGAATTAAGGTAGAAATTAGGAGTTCTTTCATTAAGTGGAACAGTTTCTAGCCTTCATTTGTTTCACTCTAAATATTACAAATATTTCTATTTCTCCCAAGTGTTGCCTGAATTGCTATTGAAAGTAAATACTGCAACACATACACTTTGAACTGTTACATTTTTACTCAAGTATCTCTTTTTCAAATCAAGTTTAGTATTCACTAAATAGGTAGATTCCTGTCAGACCGCTTCTATGGAACTTAGTCTTGGAAACTAAAGAAAATGGCCTATTTACATTAGCTTTATATTCACTTTAATTTTTAAATTCTTTATTCTGTGACCAAACAATAATTATGAAGATAATAATGAATGATTAAATTTTAAATCTTTTCCTATATTCTCAGATGTTCCCCCTGCCAGTTGATGTTTTGACCCCCCAGGATTCTGTAGTATTAACAGTAGTGACTGAGTCATGAACTTTTTTACTAAGCCTTTTTTAACTTGCCAAGAAATAAGTCCCTGTCTTGTTAGGTATGTATGTTTATGTGAGTGTATCTCACTTTCAGAGAGTCAAGGAGGATGCAGTGGTTTTAAGAGCAGGACAGAAAGTTTTCTATATTGCATTTTAACGTAAAGAAATTAACTTAGTTGGCCATGAGTTAGTCGAGTTTACAACTATTTTCTCCTTTGATCTTGTCTTAGAAATGGGTCTAAACATTAGAAAAGAAGCAATAACATGATTTGTTTCTACTAATCATGTAAAAGTATATATAGAAAACTCAGGAAACTAAAAAGTGCTGTTTTTTAATAAGAGAATTTAGTTGATTATGTAATAATTATACAAAGTAGCTCTTTCTTGCCCTAGGCATAAATACCTACATGTGATATTGGGAAAAATTATTGAGTTCTCACAAATAACATAATTTTTAAATATGTTCAAATAGACTGAATAAATTACAAAATCTACATAAAAGTGGAACATTTTACTGAGACACCAAAAACAAGATCAGAATAAAATCAAATACATATATTTAAGAGAAGACTTCATAGTGTTAAGAATGCAAATTATCCCAGTTAAGATATGAATTTAATATAATTCCAGTTATAATCCCAGGAGGGTTTTTATTCATTCATCACTTTGGAATGATGAGATGAAATGATCTTAAAGCTCTTATAGAAGGAAAAAATTTGAGAGACTAGTCAATAGGCAAACTAGCTGAGAAAGAACATAGTGGTAGTACTAGCTTAACCAGATAATCAGAATATTAGATAGAGCCAGTGTGATTGATTACATAGATATGATGTTGGTATAAGAATAGACAAAGGTCACTGAAAAGAAGAGAGACTTCAGAAAATACATTTCTGTATAAAGAGACAAAGATGGTAGTTTAATTCCACGGGAAAAGGATGGAGTATTAAAACTACTCCTGATACAATAATGTGCCATATGTAAAAGTGAATTCCTGTGAAAGCCTTAAACGAAAGCTAAAAGAATCATAATAATGTAAGAAAATTGAGGCATTTGCTGGAAGCCCAAGAGTTTCTTAACCATGGCTGGAAATCCAGATGCTATAAAAGGAAATTAGGAAAAAATACATAAACAATTTTAGTGGAATAGTAATAGGTTTGGAGAAACAAAGTTAAATGGATTACAGACGAAAGGTTAATGTTTGTACTGTACAATAACAGCAACATTGGCAAACCTATTTGAACACTAGGAGACGGATGTGAATAAGCATTTTCACTTCAGTTCAGTCGCTCAGTCGTGTCCGACTCTTTGTGACCCCATGAACTGCAGCACACCAGGCCTCCCTGTCCATCACCAACTCCCGGAGTTTACACAAACCCATGTCCGTTTAGTCAGTGATGCCATCCAACCATCTTATCCTCTGTTGTCCCCTTCTTCTCCTGCCCTCATCTTTCCCAGCATCAGAGTCTTTTCCAATGAGTCAGCTCTTCGCATCAGGTGGTCAAAGTATTGGAGTTTTAGCTTCAACATCAGTCCTTCCAGTGAACACCCAGGACTGGATCTTGCAGTCCAAGGGACTCTCAAGAGTGTTCTCTTAACAACACAGTTCAAAGCGTCAATTCTTTGGTGCTCAGCTTTCTTTATAGTCCAAATCTCACATCCATACATGACCACTGGAAAAACCATAGCCTTGACTAGATGGACCTTTGTTGACAAAGTAATGTCCCTGCTTTTTAATATGCTATCTAGGTTGGTCATAACTTTCCTTCCAAGAAGTAACTGTCTTATAATTTCCTGGCTGCAGTCATCATCTGCAGTGATTTTGGAGCCCAGAAAAATAAACTCAGCCACTGTTTCCACTGTTTCTCCATCTATTTGCGTGATGGGACCGGATGCCATGATCTTAGTTTTCTGAATGTTGAGCTTTAAGCCAACTTTTTCACTCTGCTCTTTCACTTTCATCAAGAGGCTCTTTAGTTCCTCTTCACTTTCTGTCATAAGGGTGGTGATATCTGCATATCTGAGGTTATTGATATTTCTCCCGGCAATTTTGATTCCAGCTTGTGCTTCTTCCAGCCCAGCATTTCTCATGATGTACTCTGCATAGAAGTTAAAGAGGGTGACAATATACAGCCTTGACGTACTCCTTTTCCTATTTAGAACCAGTCTGTTGTTCCATGTCCAATTCTAACTGTTGATTCCTGACCTGCATATAGGTTTCTCAAGAGGCAGGTCAGGTGGTCTGGTATTCCCATCTCTTGAAGAATTTTCCAGTTTATTGTGATCCACACAGTCAAAGGCTTTGGCATAGTCAATAAAGCAGAAATAGATGTTTTTCTGGAACTCTCTCGGTTTTTTGATGATCCATCGGATGTTGGCAATTTGATCTCTGGTTCCTCTGCCTTTTCTAAAACCAGCTTGAACATCTGGAAGTTCCCAGTTCATGTATTGCTGAAGCCTGGCTTGGAGAATTTTAAGCATCACTTTACTAGCGTGTGAGATGGGTGCAGTTGTTCGGTGGTTTGAGCATTCTTTGGCATTGCCATTCTTTGGCATTGCCTTTCTTTGGGATTGGAATGAAAACTGACCTTTTCCAGTCCTGTGGCCACTGCTGAGTTTTCCAAATTTGCTGGCATATTGAATGCAGCACTTTCACAGCATCATCTTTCAGGATTTGAAATAACTCATTGGAATTCCATCACCTCCACTAGCTTTGTTCGTAGTAATGCTTCCTAAGGCCCACTTGATTTCACATCCCAGGATGTCCGGCTCTAGGTGAGTGATCACAGCATCAATAAGCATTTTACAGGAAAGCAATTTGGTGGCCAACAAACATGAAAAGATGCTGACATTTATAGTGGTTGAAGTAAAGTGAAAGTTGCTCAGTTGTGTCAGACTCTTTGTGAACCCATGGACTATACAGTCCATGGAATTGTCCAGGCCAGAATACTGGAGTGGGTGGCCATTCTCTTCTCCAGGGGATCTTCCCAACCCAGGGATCGAACCCAGGTCTCCTGCTTTGCAGGTGTTTTCCTTACCAGCTGAGCCACAAAGGAAGCCCAAGAATATTGCAGTGGGTAGCCTATCCTGTCTCCAGGGGATCTTCTCGACCTAGGAATCGAACCAGGGTCTCCTGCATTGCAGGAGAATTCTTTACCAACTGAGCTATCAGGGAAGCCCTTATAGTGGTTAAATTAACACAAATTAAAATAACAACTACGTATTACTCTAAAGCCATCAGACCATCAAGAAATAGATACCAGTATTTATTATTAGCCAGATTACTGGAAAAAGAATACTATCAACACATAGCTGTAAGAAAAGTGAGATCTTTCATCCTTTTTGGACAGCTGTTTGCAGCATTTAGATTCTTTACTGTCTCAGCTACCAGGGCAGCCCCATTTTAAATTAAAATATCAGCAATTCCAACCTGAGACGCTATCCTATAAAACCAAAAGTACTCTGTACATGTCCAGCGATGCTTATTTGCATTAGTGGTACCAGTGACCAAAATGAAACACAGCAGAAGAAAGTGAAATGTATACAGGAATGATTGACTAAATTGTGCTCTATATCTGTACTAAGTTATTTAGAAACATGAGTTAGAACTGTCCAGATTGGCTTAGAGTAATTTATGAGTTATTGAGTGAGAAAAACAAGATGCAAAAAAGTGTGTGTAGTATAATCCCATTTTAGTGAACAAAGCTTCCCAAATTTACTGTATATATTTATACATGATTCTGTAAAGGTTGTTAAAAAAAAAAAAAGTGAAAGCTTAAAAAACTTAGGTTACTGACATGTAAATAGAGAGGTTGATATGGGGGCAAGGAAGACCAGGCAAAAAAGAGACGATATTATCACATTTATGCATTTTAATTAAGCTTTCTGTGCATGTATAAAACATTAAATAACATTGAAAAAGCAAATTGAAAATAGTTCATTTGATGGGTCACATCTGGTGGGTGCTGTTAAATTCTGTGCAGCCATTGTTCACTGAATGCTTACTGTCTGAGAGAGAGCATGGTGGGTGTAATGAGTAGTACAACTTTGACAGTTATTAATTATTACATCAACAGTCATCAACAGTGGTTGATTGTTTAATGTGTGCTGGGGCCTATTGTAAGAGCATTATGCATAACTTCACTTAATCCTCACAACACTCTGGTGAGTGTTGTTGTTATTATATTATACTATATATTATTATAATAATAATAACACTCATCACAGTGTTGCAAGGATTGCATAATGCTCTTACAATAAGCCCTAGTACACATTATATTATTGTTATTATCCCTGGAGGAGGGCGTGGCAACCCACTCCGGTATTCTTGCCTGAAGAAACCCCATGGACAGAGGAGGCTGGCAGGCTACAGTCCGTGGGGTCGCAAAGATTGTCATACACGACTGAGTGACTAAGCACAGCACATTATTATTATGTGTTACTTATTATTGTCATCTACATTTTATATATGAGAAAACAAAATAAGCTTGTGTAATTTGTACAATTTAAGTGGTAGAACTAAGATTTGAACCCAGATGAACTGACTCCAGAGGCTACTGATCATTAAAATATGCTGCCATCTTTGTCCATGAGTTGCTTGTTACAGTGAAACAATGGCAGTATAGAAAACAGTGACCTCAGTGCCATCATTGAGGTTATGAACAAAATATGGGAGCCTAGAAAAGGAAGGGCTTGATCTGATTGCAAGAATATAGAATATCTCACAGCAGAATTGAATATTAGTTGACTCTGCGGAGTAAGTATAAGTAGTCATTCTGCAGATGGAGAATGCACAGAACGGTGGGGAGAATTTAATAAGCACAGTTATAAAAATGGGTGTATGCCTGCAAAAAAGCCGGTAATGTAGTGGGACTGACATATATAATGTTGTGTGAGAAAGAAATAAGAGATAAGGGCATAATATTAGCTGAGGCTCTTGGCTTTGATGTAAGGTATTCTGAACTTTAGGTAATTATTAATGGCTGAATACTTTTGAAAGAATAGTGATATGCTTTGAGAAGATCATATTTCTGAGGTCTTTAGCCAGGTGAATAGAAATTGAGAAGTTTGACCCAGGTTTCATAAGACTCAGAAACAATCTCAACATACTCATTTTAGTGTTAATAAGAAAGTTACAGAATCTAAGATGTATTTGTAAAGGAGGAGCGATAATAACCAGAGGGAACTTAAGTCCTCTGTTAGTTTTTGAGTTTTCAACTAGCAGAAATGGATTAAAAGAAATAAGGAAGCAAATATACTTTAAAGATTTTTTATTTCCTCACACATAGTATAATTTAATGGAAGACACAAAACACTAATTTGTTAAAAGGTTCTGGGTTTTAGACTTGGCTCAGGACTTAATCTATAAAGATACATTAAGCAAAATAACAAGAAACTGAGTTACAATTTACAAAAGCTGAAAATACTATGAATTTTAATACATTACTTTCCATTGTCACACTAGTAAAAAACAATGATTTCTTCCTACTTTACTAGAAAAACTTATAAAATACTTTAATTTTGTCAGATAGTAAACGCTTTAGATAAGTGAAATAAAATATTCAAGAGACATTGTTACTATTTCCAGCTCCCTAAGCCACTTGCTGGATCATCAAAAAAGCAAGAGAGTTCCAGAAAAACATCTATTTCTGCTTTATTGACTATGCCAAAGCCTTTGACTGTGTGGATCACAATAAATTGTGGAAAATTCTGAAAGAGATGGCAATACCAGACCACCTGACCTGCCTCTTGAGAAACCTGTATGCAAGTCAGGAAGCAACAGTTAGAACTGGACATGGAACAACAGACTGGTTCCAAATAGGAAAAGAAGTACGTCAAGGCTGTGTATTGTCACCCTGCTTCTTTAACTTCTATGCAGAGTACATCATGAGAAACGCTGGGCTGGAAGAAGCACAAGCTGGAATCAAGATTGCCGGGAGAAATATCAATAACATCAGATATGCAGATGACACCACCCTTATGGCAGAAAATGAAGAGGAACTAAAAAGCCTCTTGATGAAAGTGAAAGAGGAGAGTAAAAAAGTTGGCTTAAAGCTCAACATTCAGAAAACTAAGATCATGGCATCCGGTCCCATCACTTCATGGGAAATAATTGGGAAACAGTGGAAACAGTGTCAGACTTTATTTTGGGGGCTCCAAAATCACTGCAGATGGTGATTGCAGCCATGAAATTAAAAGACACTTACTCCTTGGAAGAAAAGTTATGACCAACCTAGATAGCATATTCAAAAGTAGAGACATTACTTTGCCAACAAAGGTCCGTCTAGTCAAGGCTATGGTTTTTTCAGTGGTCATGTATGGATGTGAGAGTTGGACTGTGAAGAAAGCTGAGTGCTGAAGAATTGATGTTTTTGAACTGTGGTGTTGGAGAAGACTCTCGAGAGTCCCTTGGACTGCAAGGAGATCCAACCAGTCCATTCTAAAGGAGATCAGTCCTGGTGTTCATTGGAAGGACTGATGCTGAAGCTAAAACTCCGGTACTTTGGCCATGTTATGCGAAGAGTTGACTCATTGGAAAAGACCCTGATGCTGGGAGGGATTGAGGGCAGGAGGAGAAGGGGGACGACAGAGGATGAGATGGCTGGATGGCATCACCGACTCGATGGACGTGAGTTTGAGTGAACTCCAGGAGTTGCTGATGGACAGGGAGGCCTGGCATGCTGTGATTCATGGGGTCGCAAAGAGTCGGACATGACTGAGTGACTGAACTGAACTGAACTGAAGCCACTTGCCCTAGACTGACTTAATGCCATTCATTTTGAAATGAATATGAAATTCTTCCAGGCATGTATTAGCTATATTCTAGGTGCTTCAGAAGCTTGTTTGTACAAAAAAAAAATTTTTTTTTGGTGTAATAGTGATATGGTAAAGCCTTGCCACTTCCTGTGTACATGAAGATTATATTCTCTTCAGTCTCAAGAATTACTTAATCTCTCTCATAAGAGTGTTGCTATTACTGTATATTTAGAAAATAGACTGTACATTTAGAAAATATTGAGAGGCATTTGAATTTGGAGCATAAACAAATAGATCTTGAACTTTCACAAACCCGGTTAGCAGCATTCGTCATCAATAGTGATAGTGTTGTCCAGAGAGATAAATACCTATCTCTCAGTCTGTCCATCCATCCGCTACTATATAGTAAGATGATAGAATTAACATTTAAAAATATACGCTATATTTTTATTTACATCCAGTGACCTTGAAGCTAAAGGTATTATTTCTAGATAACCTCTGTAGAGAAGATAAACTCTTAAAATTATGCTACCCTGAATAGCACAAAGAATTTCATGATTTACATTTGGAATCTAAAAACGTGATACTGTCAGTTTGGTTTATTTCTCTCACTCAGTTCTTGTCTGCTCGTAACAAAGATTTAGAATGACTGGAGAACTTGTAGCTCAAACAGACAGGGTTTTATTAAGCAGGCAGTATTCTTAATGACAGACTAGTTACAGCTCAAGCAGGCAGCAGACTCCTGAGACAGAGGAGCAGGCAGACCCCTACAGAAGCACACGGGACCTTCTTGGCTTCTCTTTTTGTACTTTCTGTTTCCTCCGCCTGGAGTAGGATTGGTTATGCTCACTGCAAAATAGGGGATGGTACCAGTGTTTGCCTGATTGGTTATGCCCAGCAGCAATCAGGGAAGGGGTTGTGTTTTCTTGCCTGCGGTTCTCACTCTCGTCTTCCACTTCCCCTTTCAGGGTTTTTGGTTTTTTTTTACCCTCTGCATGATTCTATATCTGACATTGCCAAGGAACTTATTTACAAGACAAATAGACTCAAACAAGCAGAAAAGGTTGCATATACTAAAGGGGAAAGAGGAGGAAGAATATATCAGGGATTTGGGACTACCAGATGCACACTACTATATATGAAATATTAAAACACTGTATAGCACAGGGAACTGTATTCAGTATCTTGTAATAACCTATAATGGAAAAGAATCTGAAAACCAGTGTGTATATGTATACATACACACACTTTTTCATATATATATACACATATCTCCCAATCACTTTATTGTACATCTGAAACATTGTAAATCAACTATACATCAATTAAAAAAAAAACAAGTTTTGGATTAATGTGATTCAGAAAGAAAAAATGAACATAATACTAAAAGCTGAATAATTCTGGGTCCTAAAATAATTCCCTTTTGGATCTATTTTGTGACTAAATATTAATATCCTTGCATATGAAATAGTGCTTTCAGCATTCAGGTATTTAATTAGGGAATAATACTTGGAAAATACAAATTTGTTAAAAATGAACGGTATGTCTTCTCTACCGTCAACTGTTCTGACCATCAACCCCACTCTTCAGGTTGACTATAAAGCAAATGTTGCACAGTGCTTTACTTTATATTATTATATTAGAAATAAACAGTGGTTGTTTTTCTCTTTTAAGAAAAAATAATTTCAGGACTTCCTATCCTAATATGACACTGTCTCATTTTGAGACAAGCTATTTTACACAGTATATTCTTTGATAGTGATTATCTTAAGCACTTCTGTAGTCCAGTTATTTAAAAATAGCCCCACCTTTCTCATCTTTTTTTTTTTTAATAGATATTAAGAAAAGAGAAACTGATAGCTGTAAAATTTTAGGTCTTACTAAAACACTTCCATTGCAGTAAATTGACTTTCTATCTAATAGATGAGAAATTGGAGCATAAAGAGCCTTTGGTGCCTAATGGTATATATGATTAGAAAAGACTGGACAAGGTTGTTTTAAAAGTTCTAGCAGGAAGCATAGCTGTGTTTATGTCTTTATGTCTTAATATCCTTAACAAGGGCTTCTAAGAGGAAACACCTGAAATGAGAGCTAGCTTGCTGATCATGGTTAACAAAAGTTACAGTCATATTTTATCCAAATATAACAAGGCCTAAAAAGTGGCAGTTTTTTACATTGATAGGTAGATAGCTGGATAGATAAAGGAAGTTATCTGTTGAGCTGGGTAAAGGAAGGAAGGACAGAAAGAGAGCCAGCATAACATTTTATGTATTTATTTTTTTAATAATTTTTTTGAAGTATAATTGATTTGCTGTATTGTGTTAGTTTCAGGTGTACAGAAAAGTGATTAAGCTATACATATATGCATATATCTATATTCTTTTTCTATTTTTTTCCATTATAGTTTGTTACAAGATATTGAATATAGTTTCTTATGCTATGCAGTTAATCCTTGTTGTTTATATGTAGTAGTGGGGGTCTGTTAATTTCATACTCCCAGTTTATACCTCCCTGCCACTTTGGTAACCGTGTTTGTTTTCCATGTCTGTGAGTCTGTTTCTCTTCTGTAAATAAGTTCATTTGTACTAATTTTTAGATTCCCCATATAAGTGATGACATATAATATTTGTCTTCCTCTAGATTCCATGTATAAGTGATAACATATAATATTTGTCTTTGTCTGATTTCACTTAGTATGATAATCTCTAGGTCCATCCATTGTTGCAAATGGCAGAACATTATTCTTTTAATGGCTGATTAATATTCCATTGTGGGCTTCCCTGATAGCTCAGTGGTAAAGAATCCACCTGCCAGTGCAAGAGACGCAGATTCGATCCTTGGGTTGGGAAGATCCCCTGGAGGAGGAAATGGCAGCCCACTCCAGTATTCTTGCCTGGGAAATCCCATGGACCGAGGAGCCTGAGGGGCTACCATCCATGGGGTTGCAAGAGTGGAACATGACTTAGTGACTGTATATATGTATATTTTTTCCCATTCTTTTATATATGTGTGTATATATATATATAGTTATATAGATATGTATCCATACTTTTTTAGATTCTGTTCCTGTATAGGTCATTATCACATGATCCAGGAATCCTACTCCTAGGCGTATATCTGGAAAAAATGAAGGCTCTAATTAAAAAACATACATATGCTAAGTGGGATTGCTGAATCATGTGGTAACCATTGTATTTTGATTTGCACTTCTCTAATAATCAGCATTGTTTAGCATCTTTTCATGTATCTGTTATGTCTGTTGGCTATCTGTATGTCTTTGGAGACATGTCTAAGTCTCCTGCCCATCTTTTGATTGAATTATTTGGGTATTTTTGTTACTGATCAGCATCCCTTTCTAATTCTCTGGTGAACATGTCTGTTATCCAGAGAGAGAAGAGGACTCTGGGCAAAACCAAGGTCACACTAACATTAACGGGCAGGTAGAGAAGAAGAAGACCAAGAACAAACGTTCAGAGACACTGGTGTTTTGAAGTAAGTGGAGGAGAAAGAGTCTTGTTGCAAGGATATTAAATAAGAGAGTCAAGAAGAGTCCATTGGATTTGTCAAGATATCATTTAAGACTTTTGCCAGACTAATTTTAGTTTTAGAGTACTTCATTAGATTGTGGTTTTAAGAGTGATTGAGTGGTTAAGAAGTAGGAGACACAGAATTAATGACCAAAGTCAGTTTTCCTTTAACTCTTTGAAGATGTCATATTTTCTTTCATAAGATAAGCTAGACCATATGCTGTCATATAAGAAATTATTCTTTTAAGAAAAAAAATTCATTTTAGTTGTTAATACTGCTTAATACTAGAACTTTTCATGCAAATTAGCCTGCTCTACTTATTGCCCCTGCCCTCCCCACCAGCCAGGAGCTTAGAAATTTTCTATTAGAACATGCCCTCCCCACCAGCCAGAAGCTTAGAAGTTTTCAGTTTTCAGTGCCTTAAATCTGGTGGTGGTTTAGTCATTAAATCATGTCCAACTCTTTGTGACCCCATGAACTGTAGCCCACCAGGCTTCTCTGTCCGTGGGATTCTCCAGGCAAGAATAATGGAGTGGGTTGCCATTTTCTTCTCCAGGGGATCTTCCTGACCTAGGGATCAAAACAGGGTCCTCTGCATTGAGGGCAGATTCTTTACTGACTGAGCCACCATGGAAGCCTGTCTTAAATCATTAGTAAATGTAAAATCCAGAAATATGGATGTATGCACAAAAAATTCAGATGGTAAGGATTCACTACTGAGATGTACTGTCATAGTTTGAGGGAGTCCAAAAATAATACCCTCTGTTGGCAGCCCACACCAGTATTCTTCCCTAGAGTATCCCATGGACTTAGGAGTCTGGCGGGCTATGGTCCATGGGGTTGCAAAGAGTTGGACATGACTGAAGCAACTTAGCATAGCATCCCTGCCCAAGTTCAGAATCATTGGCGATATAAGCAGATGAATTCTCTGGTGGAATTCAAAATAACTGCTTTAAAATTGATAAAGTCTAGAGTGAAGGACAGGGCTTATTTGCGTAGTCACAAAGTAACAGCTAATACTTCAGGGCTGACTTAGATATGTTTACTAATAAGCTTGTTACTGGTGCGCTGGACAGCCAAAGAGAGGGAGAAACAGAATTCTTGCCCCTTCTGCTAAAAGATCAGGAGCCCAAAAGGGGCTGAGCTATGCATACCTAGTTCTTCTCTTTCATCTTATTAGTGAAATAAATCATTCCTCTCCTGGATAATGGAGGTGGCAGATGCCCAGTGAGGAGGCAGAAGTGTCACTGTAATAGAAATTCCTAGTAAGGAAGCTTGAGACCAGTGGAAAAGGGGTTACTGCCTCATTTTATTTTCCAGTATGCTCTTTTAATGAGGTGTAATTCACGCAAACTAAAATGCACAGATTTTAAGTGTACAGTTTGAGCTGTGACAAATGTACATACTTACGTAATCGCTATTCCCATCAAGATATCAACGTTCTAACACTTTTTAAACGGACTCAAGGCAAGAGTTTTTTAAGTAGTAGCCTCTTAATTCATTTAAAATGCTTAAGTTCAGTTCAGTCTCTCAGTCGTGTCCAACTCTTTGCGACCCCATGAATCGCAGCACGCCAGGCCTCCCTGTCTATGACCAACTCCCGGAGTTTACCCAAACTCTTGTCCATCGAGTTGGTGATGCCATCCAGCCATCTCATCCTCTGTCGTCCCCTTCTCCTCCTGCCCCCAATCCCTCCCAGCATCAGGGTCTTTTCCAGTGAGTCAGCTCTTCGCATCACGTGGCCAAAGTATTGGAGTTTCAGCTTTAGCATCAGTCCTTCCAATGAACACCCAGGACTGATCTCATTTAGGATGGACTGGTTGGATCTCCTTGCAGTCCAAGGGACTCTCAAGAGTCTTCTCCAACACCACAGTTCAAAAGCATCAATTCTTCGGCGCTCAGCTTTCTTCACAGTTCAACTCTCACATCCATACATGACCACTGGAAAAACCATAGCCTTGACCAGACGGACCTTTAAATGCTTAAAAGATACATTAAATTTGTAATAATTCTGTTGACAGCTTTGACTGTCTCTGGATGAAGAATTTAGTGAACTTTTCCTCAAGAAATCTCACATCATTACATATATAATTATTTCTATGGAGAGACTGAATGGTTTTTTTAATTGAGTAGAAATCTTTTTAAAAATGTATGTAGTTTTTAGTTATATATTATATATCCTTAAGTGCTTAAATTGGCTTCATTAATATCTCTCTATATTAAAATATAACATCCTGATTTATATTTCTGATAATATGAAATGCATATTTAACAGGTAACATTTATTGAATACCTTCCCTTCCCCGTTGGTATACTTTGGCTCATAAGTGGGTGTTACAGAGGACGGCAGCTAGACAGCTTTCTGCAAGTAAGGAATGCGTTCCTTTATGCACTGAGTAAATTTAACAAATACTGACTGGCTGCCTTTTTGTGCCAAGAAATAGGTATAATGCAATGACTGTAATTGACAAGGTGCCCCATACAATATAGTGGGGGAGCAGCTGTGAAGGCTGGATGCAGGGATGGAAAATGACCCTGGAGGGTTGAGGAAGAGAAGATTTAGATGAGCACGGATGGTCTCTGGGGTGGTGACAGTTAGGCTGAGACTTAATGAGAAGGGGATGTCATGCAGGGAGCATTGGGGATGGAATCAAGGAAAAGAAAGAAGTAAAACAGGTCCAGATGTCTATACACATAGTACTAAATAAGTCTTAACTACTTTTATTACTTGTTGACTAATAGTTTTGATGGATTATTATAATTTGACTAACAGGGTATCTTGTTTTTTTCCTCAGTTTTGTGGTAACTATTTGTTACTTTTAGTAATATCAACTTAGATATTGTATCTTATTCATACTTTATTTCAGAAAAATTAACCTAATAGCTACATACTAAGATTGAACAAGTATATCTGAGATATGATTCCCTATGAGTTTTTAGTTAACAGAAGACGTACATATGGACATAGTTTTCTTTTCCTTTAGGGAAAAAAATCAATTTCTTAAGCTATTTGAGCTCTCTTAAGAAAATAAGTAGTAACAGTGGTTGTGAATTGATACGCTGAAATTTTTAATAAAGTTTATTTGGGATGATTAGGTTAGCCACAAGTTGTATGAGGCATCACTGGAACATGTTTGTATTATATAACATATATTTTTAAGTTTACTTTTTCCTGTGTTAGCATGGAAAATAAATGACCACTCATTTAATAATTGTTGTTCTTTAGTCAGTTAGTAATGTCCGACTGTTTGTGACCCCATGGACTGCAGCATGCCAGGCTTCCCTGTCTTCCCTGAGTTTGCTCAGTCATGTCCATTGAGCTGATGATGCCATCTAACTATCTCATCCTCTGCTGCCTCCTTCTCCTCCTGCCCTCAATCTTTTCTAGCATCAGGGTCTTTTCCAAAGAGACTGCTGTTCACATCTGATGACCAAAGTATTGGAGCTTCAGTGTCAGCATCAGTCCTTCCAATCAGTATTCAAGGTTGATTTCTTTTAGCATTGACTGGTTTGATTTCCTTGTACACCAAAGGACTCTCAAGAGCACAGTTTGAAAGTATCAATTCTTAGGAACTCAGCCTTCATGTTCCAACTCTCACATCCTTACATGACTACTGGAAAAACCATAGCTTTTACTATATGGACCTTTGTTGGTAAGGCGATAGCTCTGCTTTTAATATGCTGTCTAGGTTTGTTATAGCTTTTCTTCTACAGAGCAAAGGTCTTTTAATTTCATGGCTGCAGTCACCGTTCGCAGTGATTTTGGAGCCCAGGAAAATAAAGTCTGTCACTTTTTTCCATTTTTTCCCCGTCTGTTTGCTATGAAGTATGAAGTGATGGGACCAGATGCCATGGTCTTCGTTTTTTTAATGTTGAATTTTAAGCCAGCTTCTTCACTCTCTTCCTTCACCTTCATCAAGAGGCTCTTTAGTTCTTCTTAGCATTCTGCCATAGGGTGGTGTCATCTGCATATCTGAAGTTGTTTATATTTCTCCCGGCAGTCTTAATTCCAGTTTGTGCTTCATGCAATCTGGCATTTCTCATGATGTGCTCTGCATATAAGTTAAATAAGCAGGTTTGACAGTATACAGCCTTGGTGTTCTCCTTTTTCAAATTTGAACCAGTCCATTGTTCCATGTCCATTTCTAACTGTTGCTTCTTGACCAGCATACAGGTTTCTCAGGAGGCAGGTAAGGTAATCTTGTATTCCCATCTCTTTAAGAATTTTCCACAGTTTGCTGTGATCCACACAAAGGCGTTCACGTAGTTAATGAAGCAGAAGTAGATGTTTTTCTGAAATTTCTCTAGTTTTTTCTATGATCCAACAGATGTTGGCAATTCGATCTCCAGTTCCTCTGTCTTTTCTAAATCCAGCTTATACATCTGGAAGTTCTCCATTCATGTACTATTGAAGCCTAGCTTGGAGAATTTTGAGCATGACTTTCTGGTATATGAATTGAGTGCAATTGTGTATTAGTTTGCACATTCTTTGGCATTGCCCTTCCTTGGGATTGGAATGAAAACTGACCTTTTTCAGTTCTGTGGCCACTGCTGAGTTTTCCAAATTTGCTGAAATATTGAATGCAGCACTTTAACGGCAGCATCTTTTAGGATTTGAAATAGCTCAGCTGGAATTCCATCACCTCCCCTAGCTTTGTTCATAGTGATGCTTCCTAAGGCCCACTTGACTTCACACTCCAGGATGTCTGACTGTAGGTGAGTGACCACACCATTGTGGTTGTCCAGGTCATCAAGACCTTTTTTGTACAGTTCTTCTGTGTATTCTTGCCACCTCTTCTTAGTATCTTCTGCTTCTGTTAGGTCCATACCATTTCTGTCCTTTATTGTGCCCATCTTTGCTTGAAATGTTCCCTTGGTATCTCTAGTTTTCTTGAAGCAATCTCTAGTCTTTCCCATTCTGTTGTTTTCCTCTATTTCTTTGCACTGATCACTGAGGAAGGCTGTCTTATCTCTCCTTGCTGTTCTTTGGAGCTCTGCATTCAGATGGGCATATCTTTCCTTTTCTCCATTGCCTTTCATGTGTCTTCTTTTCTCAGCTATTTGTAAGGCCTCCTCAGACAACCATTTTGCCTTTTTGCATTTCTTTTTCTTAGGGATGGTTTTGATCACCACCTCCTAGTGCTACGAACCTTCGTCCATAGTTCTTCAGGCACTCTGTCTGTCAAATCTAATCCCTTGAATCTATTTGTGACTTCCACTGGATAATCATGAGGGATTTGATTAGGTCATACTCGAGCAGCCTAGTAGTTCCCTTCTTTCTTCTGTTTAAGTCTGAATTTTGCAGTAAGTCCATTAAAGTTTATACCTTATTTGAGGCAGGGTGCTCAGGGCTGGTGCACTGGGATGACCCCGAGGGATGAGATGGGGTCGGAGATGGGAGGGAGGGTCAGGATGGGGAACACATGTATACACATGGCTGATTCATGTGAATGTATGGCAAAAACCACCACAATATTGTAAAGTAGTTAGCCTCCAATTAAAAAAAGAAATAAAGAAAAAAAAAAGTTTATACCTTATTTGAAGTAAGAAAATGCCTGAGTTCATGATCTGAGCCACAGTCAGCTCCTGGTCTTGTTTTTGCTGACTGTATAGAGTTTCTGCATCTTCAGCTGGGAAGAATATAATTAGTCTGATTTCAGTATTGACCATTTGGTGATCTCCATGTGTAGAGTAGTCTTCCATGTTGTTGGAAGAGTGTGTTTGCTATGAACAGTGCATTCTCTTGGCAAAACTGTTAGCCTTTGCCCTTCTTCATTTTGTACTCCAAGGTTAAATTTGCCAGTTACTCCAGGTATCTCTTGACTTCCTGCTTTTGCATTCCAGTCCCCTGTGATAAGGCTTCTCTTGTGAGTCAGAGGGTAAAGAATCTGTCTGTAATGCAAGAGACCTGAGTTTGATCCCTGGGTCAGGAAGATCCCCTGGAGAAGGGAATGGCAACCCACTCCAGTATTCTTGCCTGGAAAATCCCATGGACTGAGAAGCCTGGCGGGCTACAGTCCATGGGATCACAAAGAGTCAGACACAACGAAGTGACTGACACCCCTGTGAAGAAAAGGACCTTTTTCTGGTGTTGGTTCCAGAAGGTCTTGTAGGTCTTAATAGAACTGTTCAGCTTCAGCTTCTTTAGCATTAGTGGTTGGGGTTTAGACTTGGATTCCTGTGATACTGAGTGGTTTGCCTTGGAAACGAACCGAGATCATAAGCTGACAATGTACAAAATTCTATTAAAATTTATACGTTACTTTGAAGTACGAAAATGCCTGAAATTCAAATACTAGAGCAGCAATCTCAGGGGTCTTTGGTAACCTATTAGGGTGTCTGTGATGTCAAAACTATTTGCATAGTATCGAGACATTTTTTTTTCTCTTTTTCACCGTGTTGACATTTGCATTCACAGTGTTCTAAAAGTAATTGGGGTTGAAGACTGCTGGTGCTTCAGTATGTGCTAATCAGTAGTAGCAGCAAACTGCAATATTAGTATTTATTATATTCTTTATTATCATATCCTTGAGGTTGAAAAAAATGCCAGTTTCATTTAAGAATGTCCATGATGTGGGCTTCCCTGGCAGTCCAGTAGTTAAAACTTTGCCTTCCAATGTATCAAGTATGGATTCAGTCCCTGATCTGGGAGCTAAGATCTCCCATGGCTCAGGGTCAAAAAAATAAAAATAAAAAAGAAGAAAACAAAACAGAAGCAGTGTTGTAACAAATTCAGTGTAGATTTTTAGCATGTTCCACATCAGAAAAAAAAAAAGACCATGTTTTTAAAACTTTCAACCTTTTCATACACATTTTGAAAGTACACGGTGATAAAATGGGAAGTACACATAAAACACTTGCATTGCATTGTAAACTCTGATAGTTATCTCTAAGTAAAGCAGTTGTGCACTCTTGAGTTGTGAGCTGACTGAGATACTTTTTTTCCTTGGAATAACTTTTTTTTTTTTTTTAAGAACTGAGAGATAAACTGGCTTTTCATATTTGGTAGATATTTTCTCACAAATGAATGAGGTTAATTTCTCACTGAAGAAAAAAATTGACAGTATCTGTTCCTAGTGATAAAATTAAGAATTTTTAAGAGAAAATTGGAACTTTGGAAAACTTGTATCACTTTCAGCTTGATAGTGTCCTAATACCTAGTCTTTAAAAAAGATTAGTGATGATATTAAGAAATATGATATCTTGAAATAGTACAATGAAATGTGTTGATATTTGGAAGATATGCATGTCTCCATGACCTAATTTTTTAAATGATCCATTCATCAATGATAAATCTATTGCATGTATAAAAGCTTCAGAGTGCAAAAGAGCAATGGATTTTCATATAACTTGGCAGTGCTCATTTGTATTGTTTCAGATTTCACATGGCAACTAATATTTTAAAAAATACTGCTCATTAAGTTTTGGTATGGTATCAAATAATGCCCACCGTTATCTGAAGCCTATATGCAGTTCAGGAAGCAACAGTTAGAACTGGACATGGAACAACAGACTGGGTCCAAATAGGAAAAGAAGTATGTCAAAGCTGTATATTGTCACCCTGCTTATTTAACTTCTGTGCAGAGTACATCGTGAGAAATGCTGGGCTGGAAGAAGCAGAAGCTGGAATCAAGATTGCCGGGAGAAATAACAATAACCTCAGATATGCAGATGACACCACCCTTATGACAGAAAGTGAAGAGGAACTAAAAAGGCTCTTGATGAAAGTGAAAGAGGAGAGTGAAAAATTTGGCTTAAAGCTCAGCATTCAGAAAACAAAGATCATGGCATCTGGTCCCATCACTTCATGGGAAATGGATGGGAAAACAGTGGAAACAGTGTCAGACTTTATTTTGGGGGGCTCCAAAATCACTGCAGATAGTGACTGCAGCCATGAAATTAAAAGACGCTTACTCCTTGGAAGAAAAGTTATGACCAACCTAGATAGCATATTCAAAAGCAGATACATTACTTTGCCAACAAAGGTCCGTCTAGTCAAGGCTATGATTTTTCCAGTGGTCATGTATGGATGTGAGAGTTGGACTGTGCTGAAGAATTGATGCTTTTGAACTGTGGTGTTGGAGAAGACTCTTGAGAGTCCCTTGGGCTGCAAGGAGATCCAACCAGTCCATCCTAAAGGTGTTCATTGGAAGGACTGATGTTGAAGCTGAAACTCTAATACTTTGGCCACCTCATGCGAAGAGTTGACTCATTGGAAGCAGGAGGAGAAGGGGACGACAGAGGATGAGATGGCTGGATGGCATTACCAACTCGATGCACATGAATTTGGGTGAACTCTGGAAGTTGGTGATGAACAGGGAGGCCTGGCATGCTGCTATTCATGGGTTCGCAAAGAGTCAGACACAACTGAGCAACTGAACTGAATTGATTATCTGAAGATGCAGTTAAAATACTCTCCTGTTTCTCAACTGTGTATATGTGTGAGGCTGAGTTTTTTTCATCTACTCAATCAAAACAACAAATATAAAAGATTGAGTACAGAAGCAGATAGGAGGATCCAGTTTTCTTCTATAGGGCAGACATTATAGAGACTTGTGAAAATGTAGAGCAATGTTGCTCTTCAGTAAGTTTTCTCAGTTTTGAAGTATTTTTCATTAAAAATATAATTATGTTAATAGTTTTATATTAGTTTTAAATGAACTACTAAAGTCAGTCTTTAAAAGTCTCATTTTTAATTTTTAGTATGTTAAATATCAATATAAATAATTTTAAAAAGAGCTCTTTTGTACGTGATACTATACACAGAAAATCCTAAACACAGCACCAGAAATTATCACACCTTATCAATGAATTTGGTAAAGTTGCAGAATACAAAATTATTATACAGAAATTTGTTGCATTTCTGTACTAACAATGAACTATCAGAAAAAAAAGTTATGATGATAATCCCATTTACTGTTGCATCAAAGAGAATAAAATACGTAGGAATAAACCAACCTGAGGAGTTAAAAGACCTGTACTTGGAAAACTATGAGACATTGATGAAGGAAATTGAGATTTTACAAGCAGGTGAAGATATACAATATTCTTGGATTGAAAGAATTACTATTGTTAAAATGACCATACTACCCAAGGCAATCTACAGACGCAATCTTTGTCAAAATACCAGTGGCATTTTTCACAGAACTAAAACAAATAAGTTGTATGGAAGCACAAAAGACCCTGAAAAGCCAAAACTATCCTGAGAAAGACCAGAGCTGAAGGAATGACACACCTTTACTTCAGACTATACTACAAAGCTGCGGTCATCAAAACAGCATGGTGCTGGCACAGGCAGCACCATAGATAAATGAAAGAGAATAGAAAGCCCAGAAATAAACTGACACACCTATGGCCAATTAATATACAACAAGGGAAGAAAGACCATACAATGGAGAAAAGATGGTGTCTTCAATAAGTAGTGCTGGGAAAACTGGATAGCTCCACGGAAAAGAATGAAGTTAGAACATTTTCTAATACCATATGCAAAGCTAGACTCCAAATGGATTAGAGACCTAAATGTAGGACCAGAAATTATAAAATTCCTAGAGGAAAATATAGACAGAACACCTTTTCATATAAATTGTAGCAATGGTTTTTTGGATCAGTCTCCTAAAGCAAAGGAAATAAAGCAAAAATAAACAAATGGGACCTAGTTAAACTTAAAAGCATTTGTGCATCAAAGGAAAGCATCAGCAAAATGAAAAGCCTACTGAATGGGAGAAAATATTTACTAACAATATGACCAATAAGGGGTTAATATTCCTAAATATATAACTAGTTCATACAGCTGAAAATCAGAAAAAACAAACAACCTGATTAAAAAATGGACAGAAGACCTGAACAGATATTTTCCAAAGACATGCAGATGACTATTAGGCACATTAAAAAATGTTCAACATCATTAATCATCAGGAAAATATGTCAGAACCACAATGTGCTGTCACCTAACACCTGGCAGAATGGCTGTGATTAGAAAGACCGCAAGTAACACATGCTGGTGAGGATGTGAAGAAAAGGGAATCCTTGTATACTGTTAGTAGGAATGTAAATTGGTGCAACCACCGGAAAACACCATGGAGATTTCTCTAAAAATAGAACCACCATATGAGCCTGTAATTCCACTCCTGGGTATACATACCAAAACACTAATTCAAAATGATACATTCATCCCAGTGTTCATAGCAGCCCCTCTCCCCTTCCTTCTCCAAACTGGTTACCACTGCTTTGTTCTCTGTATCGGTGAGGCTGTTTTTTTTTTCGCTATATTTACTAGTTTGCTGTATTTTTTAGATTCTACATATAAATGATATCACACATTATTTGTCTCAGTGTTCCAGTATTAAAAAAAGAAGGAAATTCTGCCATTTCCAACAAGGTGGGTAGACCTAGAGAGTATTATGCTAAGTGAAATAAGTCAGACAAATACTGTATGATATCATTTATATGTGGAATTTAAAAAATACAACAAACTAGTAAATACAGTAAAAAAGCAACAGACTCACTGATACATAGAATAAAGCATGGGCAATAAAAGGGTAAAGGATTAAGTACTACAAACTATGATGTAGAGAATAAGCTACAAGGGTATATTGTACAATATAGGGAATATAGCAAGTATTTTATAATAACTATAAATGGATTATAACCTTAAAAAATTGTGAATCACTGTATTCTATACCTGTTATTTATATAACATTATACATCAAATATACTTCAATAAAAAGTTAATAACTCCTTGGCATCCTAAATAATTTTTAATATGTAAAAAAATTTTAACAATCTATGGTCTGGAGAAATCCATATATAATTTAGGAGAAGAGCAGTGTTTTAAAGGGCTTCCCAGGTGGCTCAGTGGTAAAGAACCCGCCTGTCAATGCAGTAGACACGGGTTCAGTCTTTGGGTCTGGAAGATCCTCTGGAGGAGGAAATGGCAATCACTCCAGTTTTCTTGCCTGGGAAATCCCATGGACAGAGGAGTCTGGAGGGCTACAGTGCATGGGGTCACAAAAAGTCAGACTTGACTTAGTGATTGAGCATGCCAAGTGCTATAAAATCCAAAATGTGCACCTTTTGACTTAAAGCAGTACTTTGAAGTGTTTAAATGGCAGTTTTAAAAAGCTTTGTATTATTGAGCATCCCTGTAGACAGGGGCTTCTGTGAATGGAATTCTCCAAGCAAGGATACTGGAGTGGGTAGCCATTCCCATCCTTCCCCAGGGGATCTTCCCCATCCTTGGGTCTCCCACATTGCAGGCAGATTATTTACCATCTGAGCCATCAGGGAAGCCCATAATAATAAACAAACTTTATTATTTTAAGTCAGATTATTTTGAAACTTTTCTAAAGCTTCATTTTCATTTTATATATTTAAAATGCAACAGAGGAAGCCAAAAAAATGTAATCCATTATTACTTGGAAAGCTTATGTAAGTTTTTGTGGACTTTTCGTTTTTTTCAGTTAACCATAGCTGGTTCATGAACAATAAATAAGGCATAAGAATGCTGAAAAGATGTTCTATGACTGTAGAATATTCTTGGTATCATACAGATACAATGACTATTTTAGATGAGTTAAATGGATACAATTTTATTAAAAAATGAGTAATTGTATAGTCCATTGCCATTTTGAATGTATATGAAAATTAATTCACCATAATGGGAGCCTTTTGCTTCTTTGTACTGTTTATCGTGAAACATGATGGTTAGTGAGGTTTCTGATTTCTCTTTTTTTCTCTAAGCAGATAATCTCAGTGATACCTTGAAGAAGCTGAAGATAACAGCTGTCGACAGAACGGATGATAGTTTAGAAGGATGCTTGGATTGTCTACTTCAAGCTTTGACACAAAATAGTAAGTTGATTTTTTTAGGTGGTGGTGGGGGGGGCAGTGCCCTGGTGGCTCAGACTGTGGAGTCTGCCTGCAGTGCAGGAGACCTGGGTTTGATGCCTGGGTTGGGAAGATCCCCTGGAGATGGAAATGGCAACCCACTCCAGTATTCTTGCCTGGAAAATCCCATGGATGGAGGAGCCTGGCAGGCTACCGTACATGGGGTCGCAAAGAATCGGACACGACTGAGCAACTTCACTTTACTTTACACTTTAGTAAGTTTTTTTTATGTTTACTCAAATGCCAAACAAAAAAAAAAAATCAAGTCAGCAAACTTTCAAAAATTTATATATAGTTTAGCAAATAACTTGCATTCACATTGTTTGAATTCTTTTGAATCCTGTGTTTGAATACTGATGCTGTTTTCCTTGTTCCACCCTCCTACCTACCTTCCCACCCCCAGGATACTGAAAGCCAAGTTGATAGGCAGAAGAAAGGAGAAATTGATTGGTAGTGATGACATTAATACCAATCCCAGAGAGAGGCAGTTCTTAACTGACATGCATCAAGAGTTGTTTTTCTTCTTAACACCTACATTTGTGCTTTAAAAAAAAGACTGTGTTTACATGTGGAGAGGAGAGAGAGGAAGCTTATGAAAAAAGGAAGAAACAGAGAGGGCACTTAAAACCCTTAACATTTTTTTATGATAGCTTTTTAATCATTTTACTTTAAAATAATGTATGCTTAAAATTGAGGTAACTCTTGATCTTTGGTGGTGTGGTAAATAATGCTAGAGATAAAAATTACACAGCTCTTCACTGACCAATTCATTGTATTGTTGCATTTGAGCCATCATATTTCTAGTCATTAATTTCTGTATTATCACAGTGAAAAGATAGATACAGAATACTTTTCATTTGTTCTCTTAATTCTGCTTGGTTGTACTTTGGTTTATGCTTTACTTGTTTTTAATTATGCCTTTATTTTACCCTAAGTAATTATGTAGCTGACAAATAATTCAGAAGGGAAGTTATATACTGTATTGTTAAAGTTAAATTTGAAGCACTCTGAGATGTATGCCTTTTTTTTTTTCTTTAGTAAACTGTGATTAGAAAATTAAAATAATTGACTGCAGTGGTCTTCATGAAAAAGTGCATTTTAAAGGTGGCTTTTAAAGTTCTGTTTCCGTAGTTGTTTGCTTTTGAGATTACAGTTTTGTCAAGCTGTCTGATCTTAGAGATATCACAGAAGGGGTTTAAAACAAGGTGTTCAGTGAGACCATCTGGATAAAGGGCACAATGGTAATGAAAAGGAACAATGAAAAAGGGACTTCCCTGGTGGTCCAGTGGTTGGTTGTCTTTGCTTCCAGTGCAGGCGGTTTGGGTTCCATTCTGGTTTGGGTGCTAAGATCCCACATGGCAAAGGGCCAAAAAACAAAACGCAAGCAATATTGTAACACATTCAATAAAGACTTTAAAAATAGTCCACATCAAAAAAAATTTAAAAAAAGAGAAAAGAGAATGTGTAAGGCTTTGTTCACCATTGTAGTAAATTTGTGTGGCTATTTAAATTTAATAGTTAAATTTAATAAAAGATTAAGTTTTTTACTCTTAACTTTTCAGTAACCTTGTTTGGTTGGTGACTACCTTACTGGGGATCATAGATGTAAACTATTTACACAATGACAGAAGATTCTTACGGATAGCGCTGGTCTTAAAGATGAGAGAAAACCACAGGATGACCTGATTTTTACGCATGCCTATATAGGTCGATTTACATAATATGTAATTAGTCTACATAAATTGAGTATCTCAAATTCATTTTTTTTTTGAAGCCTTGCTTTTTTATAACTTCATTTTAAATGGCCCAGTTTTTTTCTTTGTGTTAGAAACATGCAGTTTTTCCCAAATGGACCATTCATTCAATTCAGTACCTGAAGGATGGGGATTCCATGTCCTTTGTTATACATCGAGGGGCGCTCAGTGCTCTCCTGGAAAGACTGAAACCCAGAGAAAGTTGATAAAGAGAAGTGAAAAAAGGAAGCAAAATTTTATAGTGTTTTAAAGAACAGATTCAGGAAATACTGACAATTGTGTATGGTGTTGGATTAAATTTCAGACCCATTGCAGAGTTATTTGTTAGCCCTATTTATTGAAGATGGTTTTGAAATTGTATTTCATAAAATGGTAAGGACTAATAGTTACACAATGGTAATGAAAACAACAAACTGCCAATTTAATCATTGACTCTTCGGGAAGGGAACAAAAGGATATGTCTTCTTAAGAATCTGTAACAAAATTCATAATTGTCTTCACATCTGAGACTGTTGACACAAAAGAATTTGATATAGGAAGAGGTAGTTCCTGCAGATGTCCTGTCTTTAACTTCCGAATGATGTGTATCATTGATTGAGGGTCCACTGTGTGCTCAGCACTAGACTTCAGACAGTCTGTTGTCTGATCTTTCCTATAGACCCATGATGAGGTATTATATACATCACCATTTAAAAGATAGGGAAACAGTCCCTGTAAGTTTACTTGCCTTGCTCTGGCAGAATCCAAAGTTTGAATTTTAATTCTTAGTTTACAAAATTAAAAAAACTACATTCTGAGTAAAGTGCAGCTTTTTTCTGAGTTTATAGAATGTGAAAGTGTTTTCAGAAGCTAGATTTTAATATGGTCTTAAATTTTTGCCTTTTTTTAAAAAGTAGTTTCAAATTATTAGTACAGAGGAAGGAGATTTATAAACCCATGAGCTGTGTATTTTTAGATATTTGTTGATATGTTTTATAAAATTAACATCTAGCTTTTAAGCAAGAAAAAAAATTTTAAATATCAGTGAGATGTTTATTTTATACAGTTGTTCTTACTTCTCTGAATAAAGTGCTTGATCCATTGCTACTTCTATGCTCTTAAAGGTAAAATTATAAAGCATGTAAGTTAGAATCTATTCTGGCTTTTTTACACAGAGAAGTTCTAGTTTCATAATTCTTCCTTTAGTGTCAGGTATTCTAACTAAAAATATCAGTGTTTGCATTAGTATTACACCTGATCAAGAAAGAATGATTTCTCTATCTGTACAAGATGGTAATGTGGGTAATGGAAATCTAAAAGTTTTATTTTATTATTTACTAACCTGTCATTAAAAGCAGAGATATTACTTTGCCAACAAAGGTCCATCTAATCAAGGCTATGGTTTTTCCCATGGTCATGTATGGATGTGAAAGTTGGACTGTGAAGAAAGCTGAGTGCTGAAGAATTGATGTTTTTGAACTGTCGTGTTAGAGAAGACTCTTGAGAGTCCCTTGGACTGCAAGGAGATCCAACCAGTCCATCCTAAAGGAGACCAGTCCTGCGTGTTCATTGGAAGGACTGATGCTGAAGCTGAAACTCCAATACTTTGGCCACCTAATGAAAAGAGTTGACTCATTGGAAAAGACCTTGATGCCCGGGAGGGATTGGGGGCAGGAGGAGAAGGGGACGGCAGAGGATGAGATGGCTGGATGGCATCACCGACTCGATGGACATGAATTTGGGTTAACTCCAGGAGTTGGTGATGGACAGGGAGGCCTGGTATGCTGCAATTCATGCGGTTGCAAAGAGTAGACACGATTGAGTGACTGAACTGAACTGAACCTGTCATTGGAAGGGACATTTCTGAAAGGAAAGAAATGCTTTTACGTTTTTACATTGTGGGAATTTACAAATGATTAGAATCTGAAATTAGAATTTTCACTTTACATGACTTCAGAGTGTTTTTTTGAATTTGGAGTGGGCATTAAATCTAGTATATGTAAGGATCTTAAGAGACAAAAGTTGAAAATTTGAGTATTTGCTAGACTTTATTGAAAACATTTTGTTTAAGCAAGCATTTTGTGTACATCTGAGATCTGAATTAATATAGAAGCATTCAGTCACTCATTTATTACTAAATACTTCAGCTCTCAAATGTTTTTAGTAAATATATAAAGGCTACCAGTAAAGAAATCAGCCTGGTTTATTCTGGTCTCTCTTGATTAAGGGAATAGTTAGAAGATTGTTCATAAATGCTTTTTAAGTTGTATTGGTACTCGGTTTCATGCTTATTTGAATATGGAAAACAGGCCACATTTTTGTCCCTAAACATTAAGACAGGAATTGTCCTTAGAGAATATGACATCTGATCCACCTTATAGGACAACCTACTAGCATAAATTAAAGGCCTCAAAATAAGCAAAATTAACAGTCATTCATAATAAAAATTCTGTTCTGTTGTAAGAGAATGGGGACCATGTTCTTGTTGGTTGGGGGAATCACAGAACAATATCAGCATGATCACCAACACAGCTTTTATATCTTTTTCCTAACAGATTAGACTGTTTTCCTCTGTCTTACTGCCTCATATACCTTTGTGTTTTAACTTGAGTTAATTGCCTGGTGGCAGTTATTATCTATAGAAAACCTTATGAAAGAACATCAGTTTACTTGTTTTTAAAGAGGGAAATATTTAGCATCTAGTTCCATATTTATAACTTCATAATATTCATCTCTGTATTGAATTCTTGGGTTATTTCTTAGCCCTTGTTCTTTATTTTATTCATTATGTTGATTTTTGGTTCCCTATTAGGCTATAATCCTAAGCATATCAAATAATGTACGAAAGCTGCTCAAGTAGATCATAAATCTTCTCTAACAGTAAGAATTTTCTGTTGTCATTTACTTTTAGTCTGCTTTATGCCTTTAATTTTGTTGAACAGACTCATTGTCATGTATCAAAATTATTTCCTAAGTTAAAGACTTTGAAATTTATTATCAACTGTTTTTCAATAGCCTTATTAAATCTGCAGTTACTGATCATGAAAGATTGCTGCTGTTTTAGTAGAAATGAAAGTTTATTTTACTTAATTCTTTCATAGTAATATCTAGATATCACTTTTTTACTCTAAGGTATCAGATGTACCACAGAGTGGTATGTATTTTTTGCAAGGTGAATTATGTTGGTCTCCTCCTTTACATACTTTTGTATTATGTGGCTCTTTTAATTATTGTGTCCATCATTTATAAGGGCTTATGGCTGGTGCTAATCATAAGTTACCAAGGGTTCAGTTTTTATTAAATAAAGAAAGAAAGTGAAGTTGCTCAGTCATATCTGACTCTTTGCGACTCCATGTACGGTAGCCTACCAGGGTCCTCTGTCCATGGGATTTTCCAGGCAAGAATACTAGAGTGGGTTGCCATTTCCTTCTCCAGGGGATTTTCTCAACCCAGGGGTTGAACCCTGGGTCTCCCGCATTGCGGGCAGACACTTTACGATCTGAGCCACCAGGGAAGCCCTTATTAAAGGTAGTATTTGAAGAGTTCAGTTCAGTTCAGTCGTTCAGTCGTGTCCGACTCTTTGCGACCCCATGAATCGCAGCACACCAGGCCTCCCTGTCCATCACCAACTCCCGGAGTTCACCCAGACTCACGTCCATCGAGTCAGTGAAGCCATCCAGCCATCTCATCCTCTGTCGTCCCCTTCTCCTCCTGCCCCCAATCCCTCCCAGCATCAAGGTCTTTTCCAATGAGTCAACTCTTCGCATGAGGTGGCCAAAGTACTGGAGTTTCAGCTTTAGCATCAGTCTTTCCAAAGAAATCCCAGGGCTGATCTCCTTCAGAATGGACTGGTTGGATGTCCTTGCAGTCCAAGGGACTCTCAAGAGTCTTCTCCAACACCACAATTCAAAAGCATCAATTCTTTGGCGCTCAGCCTTCTTCACAGTCCAACTCTGACATCCATACATGACCACAGAAAAACCAGAAGAGACTGAACTAGAGACTGTTCAGTTCAGTTCAGTGGCTCATTCGTGTCCGACTCTTTGCGACCCCATGAATCGCAGCACACCAGGCCTCCCTGTCCATCACCATCTCCCGGAGTTCACTCAGACTCACATCCATCGAGTCGGTGATGCCATCCAGCCATCTCATCCTCTGTCGTCCCCTTCTCCTCCTGCCTTAAATCTTTCCCAGCATCAGGATCTCTTCTAATGTGTCGGCTCTTCGCATCAGGTAGCCAGAGTATTGGAGCTTCAACATCAGTCCTTCTAATGAATATTCAGGATTGATTTCCTTTAGCATTGACTGGTTTGATCTCCTTGCAGTCCAAGGGACTTTCAAGAGTCTTCTCCAACACCACAGTTCAAAAGCATCAATTCTTTAGCACTCAGCCTTCTTTATGATCCAATTCTCACACCCATACTTGACTACTAGAAAAACCATAGCTTTGACTAGATGGACCTTTGTTGGCAAAGTAATGTCTCTGCTTTTTAATACACTGTCTAGGTTTCTCTTAGCTTTTCTTCCAAGGAGCAAGCATCTTTGAATTTCATGGCTGCAGTCACCATCTGCAGTGATTTTGGAACCAAAGAAGATAGTCTGTTACTGTTTCCATTGTGTTTCTCCATCTATTAGCCATGAATTGATGGGACTGGATGCCTTGATCTTAGTTTTTTGAATGTTGAGTTTTAAGCCAGCTTTTTCATTCTCCTCTTTCACCTTCATCAAGAGACTCTTTAGTTCCTCTTACCTTTCTGCCATAAGGGTAGTGTCATCTGTATATCTGAGGTTATTGATATTTCGCCTGGCAATCTTGATTCCAGCTTGTGTTTCATCCAGTCTGGCATTTCACATGATTTACTCTGCATATAAGTTAAATAAGCAGGATGACAATATGCAGCCTTGATATACTCCTTTCCCAGTTTTGAACCTGTCCATTGTTCCATGTCCAGTTCTAACTATTGCTTCCTGACCTGCATACAGATTTCTCAGGATGCAGGCAAGGTGATCTGATATTCCCATAGTAGTGGTGGCCATCTAAATCTGAATTTTCCTACACAATCAACAAAAAAGATCGGATAAAATAAAATATTCATAACCTGTGTTGGAGAAAACTAAGAACTTCACGTTACTAGGAGAGAGAGAAATAAATACCTGTATGTGGCCTACTCAGCTTCAGATCCCATTTTAGAGTTCATGAAGACTGCAGAGACTACATGGAAAAGACAAGAGGGGTTGAATCAGCAGCCCTAGGGGTGGTAATTTACAATTAAAATTGTTTTTAGAAAAATCTTACCTTGGTGGGAAAATCCTAAGATTTGGGCTTAGATTCACTTAGAGCATTGGCTGTTCGGAAATCAAAAGGAGACTTTTGTCTCCTAGGGAACACAAGACCCTAGGCAGCAGATCAGGAGAGTGCTTCTTCTGAGGATGAAATCGTTCTCCCTCGTAGGCAAGTGTCCTGTAGAAGTAAGAAAATCATGCTGTTAGAAGACACACTAATATCTCTCTTTGGCTTAGTTTCAGAAGAAGGAGCTTTCGAACTAAAAAACCGGAGAATGGATCCTAAATCTTTTCCTTACTGTATACAACTTTTATTGCTAGTTAAAGAAAAACTACACACTGAAGAGCCTGGCATGCTACAGCCCCTGGGGTCACAGAGAGTCGGACTTGACTGAGCGACCAACACTTTTACTTTTCACACACTGCCTAGGAAATTGCAGGTTATGTATGTACGTAGGTACTACAAGGAAAATGCAGAATATGAGAATTGAAACATTTTAGCTATTAAATTTTTTTCTCCTAAACCAACCATGAAGCAGTTACCAGTAACAGAACACCATGACCCATATTAAATATCCTTAAGCCTTTATAGATATGAAAAGGCAGAAGAATATATGAATAAGAAATTCAGAAACTTGGAGCCAGAGTAGATAAATACTAGGAAGATATGAAGTAAAAGTTGACTAGAAGATGAAGAAAAAGAATCATTTTAAAAATTAAGAGTAAATTACAGGGTACCAAGAGGAATAGAGATGACTGAAAATTTAATGAAGCACATTGAAGAAAATGGGTCAGATGAAGACAAAATAAAGGATCAGAGAGAAAAGGACTAATATAAAAGGTAGGCAAAAAGATCTAACATACCTGCAATTGGAATCCTTAAGGAGAAAAACAAAACATTGAAATAGAACTCATGTTTAATTGAGTATGAACTTTTCTGAA
Source organism: Bos javanicus (assembly GCF_032452875.1). Taxonomy (NCBI): domain Eukaryota; kingdom Metazoa; phylum Chordata; class Mammalia; order Artiodactyla; family Bovidae; genus Bos; species Bos javanicus. Next base: position 26,537,010 of record NC_083873.1, on the reverse strand, counting down.
GTAGAGAACCAGAATCTATATGTTGAAAGTGCCCACCATGTGCTTGTGAAAATTGATCTTGAGGAAGTTTAGCAAAACTTTGATACTTCAAAGGTAAAAATAAATACAAAAAAGAAATCCTCCAGGCCTCCATGCTAAAAGATTAGGTTATTGTAAAAGAAAAGAAAATTAGATTGACCTCAGACTCTTCAACAACAATATGCAGAACAATTCAATATTAAAGCAGTATTTTCAGAAAACTCAAGGAATAAGAATTTGACATTGAGCCAAAGTGCTCAGTAAGTATCAAGACAATAGAAAAATTCTCCTAACCATGGAAGAACACAGGGAATACTATACTCATTAGCCTTCCAGAGGAATCTTCTAAACTTGTGCTATTCAATATAGTATCCACCCTCTGTCATGGCTGTTGAGCATTTGAAATGAGGCTAGTCTGAGCTAGTGGTCCTGTAAGTATAAAATGCATACTGTTTTTTAAAGACTTAGCAGATCCCCAAAAGCCAAATGTCTCATTAAAAGTTTTAAAATTAGTGATTATATATTGAATCTCACTTCTTAAATTTTATAAAATATTTATAAATATTTTATTTTTGTTGGAGCTTTGTAAACCATCATTTCTTGAATTATGATTTAAGAGTTAAGATTTAAGAGTTGGGCCAGCCAGTATGGTATGATGGAAATGCAACTTAGAGACAAAATCATTATCATTGTCGTCAATAAAATGCAATTGGGTTATTCAGTGGAGGAGAAGACATTTTTAAAAGAGGCCGTTTAAAATAATGAACCTTAAGTTCATTATCCTAAGGATAGAGTCTAAGGAAGTGATAGCATATAGGTCTAAGGTATATGTTAGTCAGAAGCAGGAAGTAGAGATTATACTCAAATATATTCATATTCAGGAGCTCGTAGAAACAGGGTCACAGGAAGACTTGAATCTGATTGAAATAACGAGAAAGATCATCTTGAAATCTTCCCCAGGCCACGAGATTAGTAACAGAAGATAATAACATGATACTGGGTGCTGTTTGCATTCTGTTATGTTTTTAAGCATTGTACTTCATAAGGGGCAAAGAAAGCTCCATTATGTATAATCTCAAGAAGGACTTAAGCCTCTATTAGTATTTATAGTTTGTGATTAAAGCATTGACAGAGGATTTTGGGTTTTCTTACACTAGCTAATTAACAAATGATACCATTTTTGCTTCTTAGGTTTGCTAAATATGAAAAACTTCTTACATTCTTAACAGTAAAATACATAAGACAAACGTGATTTGAAATGATGCTGTGTGCCAAATATATACTGAAAAAGATTTACCGTCCTCAGTAAAATACTAACATTTTGTATTCTAAAAGCATAGTTATACTTTTTATTCAAGTTTTCTCTTTTTTATGTCTCATTACAATTATATAATTTGGTTCACATGCTTTCTATATATATCTTATTCAAAGGACTATTCCTGATCTTGGATGGTCTGGGCCTGCGATGGCTTGGAGCAGGGCTTGGCTTTCCAGCCAGAGATTGAGACCGAGTTCTGGTGGTGAAAGCACCAGATGCTGGCCACTAGACTAGTAGTCAGTGACAAGGGCCCTGCCCCTTCAGCTTTGCAGAACAGAATTTCCACAAAGATGGAAAGTAGTGAAGCAAATAAAGTGTTTATTAAGAGGAAAAAGAGTACAGTTTGTATGGATAGACACATGGGCAGACTCAGAGGACAGTCCCTGAGTTGCGCCCTTGTGGAGGTTTAAGTCACTTACATGAGGCATTTCTTTGGGTTTTCCTTTGGCCAGTCACTTTGATGTGCCTGGTTCACAGTCCATATTTGGTATATCTCAGGATCCTTCCATGTGTGCGTGCACGTCTCTTAGCCAAGATGGATCCTACTGCAAAGGCATATGGGTAGCCTGGCATTAGTTAACATCACTCCTCTTTGACCTTCAGGGAGCTTCTATGGGCATGTGTGATCAGGAAGGTCTCCGGACTTTGGGAATGAGGGATATGTGGTCTGGGCAGGGCCTAGCCTTCTCCCTTAATTGTTCTGCTAGTCTCCGTTTTCATCTTGGAGTTTTGGTCAATAGGGAATGAATTTCCAACTGCTTTACCCTGGGGGAGGGCCATCTGCCTCCTGCTTCATTCCTATGTATTTGACATTTTTTGGTGGTTTTTGCAAATTTCTCTCATTATAACTTCCAGGTGCTTTTGTTGGAGATCAGTTTGAAAGCTATTAATGTATTGATTTTTATATCTTTATTTGTATTCAACTACCTTTGGAACTCACATGTTAGTTACAATGATTTTTTAGCTAGATCTATTGGGTTTTGCAGTCAGAACATACAACAAAGTGTTATTTTTATTTCCGCTTTCCCTTGTCACTGTAGCTGACTTACTGGAATTGGATTGGCTTGAATTGCTGGCAAAGTAGTAAATAACAATGGTATGAGTAGTATCTTAGTTTAGTTTCTGATATTAATGGCAGCCCTTATAATGCTTCACCATTCAATATAATGACTTGGTATATAATTTCCTGTTAAGAAGATAGTCTTTATTAAAGAATGATTTTCTTTAAAAAGTCAAGAGTGGGTGCCTTTAAACCATAACTCCTTAGCCTAATCAATTAGTATTAAGAATAGTAAATATTTTTATTTTTATTATTTTAAAGTTTGTTTATAATGAAATTATTTGTTGAGAGCATTAATACTAGAGGAAGTTTTTCTTTTTTTTCTTTTCTTTTTTTAAACTTTTTATTTTATATTGTAGTATAGTCAACAATATTGTGGTTGTTTCCAGTGGACAGCAAAGAGACTCAGCCATGCATATACATGTATCCATTCTTTCCCAACCTCTCCTCTCACTCATGACATTGAACAGAGTTGGTCATTGTTGGTTATCTGTTTTAACGTAGCAGTGTGTACATGTTGATTTCAAACTCCCTAACTATCCCTCCCCTCCACCATAAATTTGTTCACTTAGTCTAGGAGTCTATATCTGTTTTATATCATTTGTATTGAGATGACCATATGGTTTTTATTCTTCAATTTGTTGACTTTGTGTATCACACTTAATTGTGGATATTGAAAAATGCTTGCATCTGTGCTGGGATGTTTTTCTTCCTCTGTAATTTTTTGGAACAATTTCAAAAGAATAGATGTTAGCTCTTCTGTAGATTTTTGGTAGAATTCATCTCTGAAGCTATCAGGTCCTGGACTTTTGTTTGTTGGGAGGTTTTTAATCATGGTTTCAATTTCAGTGCTTCTAATTGGTCTGTTCACAATTTCTTTTTCTTGCTGTTTCATTCTTGGGAGACTGTACTTTTCTAAGAATTTGTCTGTTTCTTCCAGGTTGTGCATTTTATTAACATACACTTGCTTGTTGTAGTGTCTCATGATCTTTTGTATTTTTGTGGTGTCAGTTTTAACTTCTCCTTCATTTCTAATTTTATTGATTTGTGTCATCTCCATTTTTTTCTTGACATGCATGGCTAAAGGCTTATCAATTTTGTTTGTCTTTTTAAAGAACCAGCTTTTAGTTTCATTAATCTTTGCTATTGTTTTCTGTTTCCTTACTTCATTTATTTCTGCCCTGATCTGTATGTTTTTTTTTCCTCTACTAACCTTAGGTTGTGTTTGTTCTTCTTTCTCTAGTTGGCTTAAGTGTAAGTTAGGTTGTTGGAGATTTTTTTTCTTGTTTTCTGAGGTATGATTGTGTTGCTATAAAGTTCCTTCTTGGAACTGTTTTTGCTGCATCCCATAGGTTTTTGGATCGTTGTGCTTTCATTTTCTTTTGTCTCCAGGTATTTTTGATTTCTTCAGTGATCTATTGGTTGTTTAGTAGCAAATTGTTTAGCCTCCACGTGTTTGTGATTTTTTTTTATAGTTTTTTTTTCCTTATAGTGTATTTATAATCTCATAGTGCTGTGATCAGAAAAGATGCTTCATATGATTTCTTTTTTTTTTTTTTTTTGGTAAAAGTCTGTGTTGAATTTGTTACAGTGTTGCTTTTGTTTTACTTTTGGTTCTCGGCCCTGAGGCATGTGGGATCTTAGCTCCTTCACCAGGGATCAAATCTTCACCCTCTCCATGGAAGGCAAAGTCGTAACACTGGACTGCCAGGGAAGTCCCAATATGATTTCCATTTTCTTAAATTTATCAAGGCTTGCCTTGTGAACCAGCATGTGGTCAATCCTGGACAACATTCCGTCTGTAGAGGAAGTTTTTCTTAATGAAAAGTACAGTGTAGTTTTACAATCTCCAAGTCCTTGTCATTTAGTAGACTAATGAGATTCAGTATAATTTATATCTTTCTTTGTATATTCAGGGACAGACATTTACTTAATGAGAATTAGTACCTAAAGAATAAATAAAATTAATATTAATTATTATATATTTTAGACTCCATGGTTATTAAATAGTCCAATAAACAATATAGGAAATTTCTCAATTTAGTAATTTATAGCCCTCTTAATTTCAAAATTACAGTCAGTAGAGCATTAATTTTGCAACCAGATAATTGTTTGGTTGCAATTATAAGGTCATAGTATATCAGTCTTTGAACTATGTCTTTAGCTGAATGAGATATTCATTTTTTTTTTAGTTTGTATATATTACTCAATTCTGAAAATGTGAACGTGATTGCTTATTAGTCTTCTACCTTTATTTTAATAGTTTTATATAGATATGTAGTTCTGCATGTAGTTTTATATAACAGCTTCCATAGATTTCCTCTTAGATGTTTACAATGTGTGAATTTTGGTATTTCAAGATTTAATGAATTATGGATATAAATTATTTTATAAATTTAAAAATATTTTAATCCTTGACATTAAAGATAATTTTTAAAGTTTCTAACATTTAGGTTAGAGGGAAAAAAAGAAAACTAGCCAGGAAAGTAGGTAACTGTAGTAAATTCTTCTCCTTTTGGAGGTTTGATTTTATGTGAATCTAAATCCATATGAATCTACAGTTTATCTATTATGTTAAAACTGGAAGAGATGCCATACCATGGGAATATATTTATACCAAGTAAATAAACAAAAGCAAAGTTATTTCACTTTTCATTGTTACTCATTTACTTCATTTTCCATTTTTTGAGTTAAGAATGTATGTGAATATTAATAACCATCTGCAAAGATTGTTGAAATAGGGAAAATTTTTAACATTAAAGACAAAATAGAGAGTAAATGATTAACCCATTGTTTGAAATATTCGAAGTAAGGGAGGAATAGCCAGAAGGGGGGAAAAGATTCCAAATTAAGAAACACTTTTTAGAAGCACATTGAAAAAGAGTTGAAGAAATGTATGCTAAATCAGAGCTAAATCTCTTTAACTGGAAGTAAGCTACTATATTGGGCTTCCCAGGTGGTGCTAGTGGTAAAGAACCCGCCTGCCATTGCAGGAGACATAAACGATGTGGGTTCAACCCCTGGGTCAGAAAGATCCCCTGGAGAACAGCATGGCAACCCACTCCAGTATTCTTGCCTGGAGAATCACATGGACAGAGGAGCCTGGTGGGTGACAGTCCATGGGGTTGCAGAGTCAAGACGTGACCGAAGCCACTGAGCATGCGTGCACAAACTACTGTATTATCTTCTATTTGCTGTACAATAAGATCTCGATGAGGAATACTGAGGCCAGTAATATTATATGCTGTATTCTTAACTGTGTGTGGCTTGTGGTCGTTTTACTGTCTTATAACAAATCACAACATAAATTGTAGCAATAATTTTTGGCTCTGTTTCCTAAGGCTTAAAAATAAAAACAAAAAATAAGCAAATGGGACCTAATTTACTTTTAAAAGTTTTACACAGTAAAGGAAGCCATCAGCAAAATGAAAAGATGACCTACCAAATAGGAGAAGATGTTTGTAAATGATATGAATGATAGGGGTTAATATCCAAAATATATAAACAACCCATTTAACTCAATATGTTTTTCTTTAAAAAAGAACAATTTAAAAATCGAGTCAGTGAAGCCATTCAACCATTTCATTCTCTGTTGTCCCCTTCTCCTCCTACATTCAGTCTTTCCTAGTATCAGAGTCTTTTTTAATGAGTCAGTTCTTCGCACCAGGTGGCCAAAGTAGTGGAGCTTCAGGCTTCAGCATCAGTCCTTCCAATGAATAATCAGGACTGATTTCCTTTAGGTTTGATCTGAACCATTCCTTTGACTGATTTGATCTTCTTGCAGTTGAAGAGACTCTCAAGAGTCTTCTCCAACACCACAGTACAAAAGCATCAATTCTTCGGCGCTCAGCTTTGTTTATGGTCTAACTCTCACACCCATACGTGACTGCTGGATAAACCATTGCTTTGACTAGACAGACCTTTGTTGGCGAAGTAGTGTCTCTGTTTTTTAATATGTTGTCTAGATTTGTCATAGCTTTTCTTTCAAGGAGCAAGCATCTTTTAATGGACATAAGTTTGAGCAAGCTCCAGAAGTTGGTGATGGACAGGGAAGCCTACCTTGCGGCAGTCCATGGGGTTGCAAAGAGTTGGACATGACTGAGTGACTGCACTGAACTGAATTCCAAACTGAGCAGAAGACCAGAACAGACATTTTTGCAAAGAGGATATACATCTAGCTAAAAGGCACCTGAAAAAGTGCTTAACATCACTAATCGAGAAATGCAAATCAAAACCATGAGATATCAACTCATACCTGTCAAAATGACTGTCTTCAAAAAATATACAAATAATCAGTCCTGGCTGGGATGTGGAGAAAAGGGAATCCTAGTACATTGTCGGTGGGGATTGTAAATTTGTGTAGCTACTAATGAAAAAGGTATGGGGGTTCCTCAATAAACTCAAAATAGAATCACCATTGTTGTTACTCAGTCATTAAGTTGTGTTTAAATCTTTGTGACCCCGTGGACTGTAGCCCACCAGGCGTCTCTGTCCATGGGATTTCCTGGGCAAGAATACTGGAGTGGATTGCCCTTTCCTTCTCTAGAGGGTCTTCCCAACCCAGGGGACAAACCCACATCTCCTGCTTGGCAGTCAGATTCTTTACCACTGAGCCACCTGGGAAGTCCAAAACTGGAGAATGCAGGCCTTGATCCTGCTACCCTTCACATGCAAAGTGACTGCTGTGCCATTTGAGCTAGTTCCCCCTTCCCCAGCCATATTATTCAGCAATTCCATTGCTGGGTGTATATCTGAAGAAAACACTGGATCAAAAGATACATGCACTCTGATTTTCATGGCAGCATTATCTACAGTAGCCAAGATATGAAGCAATTTGAATGCCCATTGTTAGATGAATGGATAAAGAAGTGGCATGTGTATGTGTACACACACACACACACACGTGCACATTAGAAGATTCTCAGCTATAAAAAGAATGAAATCCTGCCTTTGCAACAACATTGATGAACCTAAAGAGTGTTATGCTTAGTGAAGTAAGTCACACATAGAAAGACAAACACCCTGTTATCACTTGTATGTGGAATCTAAAAAAATAAAGCAAATGAACATAACAAAACAGAAACAGACTCACAGATACAGAGAACAGACTAGTAGGTTACCTGTGGGACAGTGAGGGGAAGAGGGCACAATAGGAGTGTGGGATTAAAAGACACAGATTTCTATTTATGTGATATGTTGTACAGCACGGGGAAGTATAGCCCTTGTTTTATAATAACTTTAAATAGAGTATAATCTATAAACATTGATTTATATGCTATACGTTATAATCTATAACACATAGAATGTTGTTATAACTATATGTAACATCTAACTATAGAAATGTTATAATCTGTAAACACTTCACATGTTGTACACCTGAAACTAATAGAATGTTGTAAATCAACTGAATTTCAAAAATAAGGAAAAAATAGGCAAATAGAGAAAAATAAACACAACCTATTTACTCAAAAATCATCATTAATAACTGAGAAAATGTGAATATTTCGTGTTTTTGGTAAGAATATTTTAGGTGTAATATTCTAGGTAATATTCGTATAATGGGCTGTGTAGTGTAGAGAATATTCTCTAATTCTTTTTTTTTTTTTTAACTAGGGACTAGTAGTATTCAGTGCCTTTTGTTGTCAGATACATTCACTTGGATATTTGGGCTGTTTTATCACCAGTTAAAAAGCAAATAATGCATTGGGTAATTTCTTGGGATTTCACAAAGCTAACACACATTTAGGTTTTTTTCTTTGACTCTAGTTATACAAGGCTGTTGGAGCAGTAGTAGAGAATACTATGTGAAATTTCGTGACCCTGCAGATGAGTTATTCTGTTGGCCGAATTCCTCTTACACCAGGGCATGTGTGGGAAAGAGGTCCAGATGGTCAGCCCCTTGTTCTGGTCAAACCCTAAACAGATAAAATGAGGTCTACCTATATTATTGGGAGGCAATCTGCTTGGCTTACTGTGTACAGATTTTAATGTTAAGCCTATCCAAAAACATCTTATGAAACATCTTTCACCTTATGAAAACATCCAGAGTAATGTTTAACTGAATACGGAGATACCATGGCTCAATCAAATTGACATACAAAAGTAACCATCATGAGTGGACTCTATTCTACTGATGTATCAATGTGAATTGTGTGGCATAATAGTTGTGTATAACTGCTAGTGAGATGCCCTTAACCTTAGAGTTTTCCACAAAGGAATCTATAGTTGATTTTTACTAAGGTTGATTTCTTGACCTGCTTTTTAGTATTCTTTGTGATAAACCCCAAAATTAAACTCCAGAAGGCCAAGTAGTGGGGTTTTTTTTTTTTTTAAGAGACATCTGGATTTAAATTCTAGGTTTCAGCACACAGTGTTCTCTGGGGTGAGTTCATTTAGATGCTAGTAATTTTCTCTTCCCGTATTTCAGTGTTAGACATCTTTTCTCCTCCTTGTACTAAAGAAGCAAACAGAATGTTTTGATTTTGCTCATAATAACTTAGTTATGGATTGATCACCTTTTCTTTCTGATGTGTGCATGTGGGAGGGATGAGATAAAGGCAAGGTAATTTTCTAAAATGATTTCTGAAGGTTTAAAGAACATTTTTGCATATGTTTGCTTTTGAAAAAATGTAATCCAAGACCTGATTAGCTTAATGCAAAGTGAAAAGTTCAGTCTCTGCAGGAGCTTGTGATTGGTGATTCTACTAAAAAAAATTTCTGTTCTTCATGAGAGAATTCTTAAAATACAGGACAGTCTCTTTATAAGCTCAATCCTCTTTTCTGTTAAAAGTAATTAGAACTTCTACAACATTAATAAATACTCATCTTAAACATTAAGTTATCAGCTAGGACATTAATAAAAACTCACCTACTCCATCTTTAGTGTTCTGTGACAGCTTATACTTCCCTTTTTTGTTGCTTAGTTGCTAAATAGTGTCCTACTCTTTTGCAACCCCATGGACTGTAGCCCACCATGCTCCTTTGTCCATGGGGATTTTCCACGCAGGAATACTGGAGTGGATTGTCATTTTCTTCTCCAGGTGATCTTCGCCCGGAGATCAAACCCACGTCTCTAGCATTTTTTACTACTGAACACCAGGGAAACCCAGATACATCCCTTTAGTCAAACAACTGAATAAAAAAGGCATATAAAAACACATTAAATAAGTTTGACTAATTAATATACATTGAAATACATCCCTTTGAACTTATTTCAGTGTATATTAATTGTGTCTGTCTTTTTTATTCAGTATATATTCCTTAAAGACTGGACAGCTCTCTTCAACTGGCATTAATTGGGTCCCACCATGCATTAGTTGGGCTCCAAAATCACTACAGATGGTGACTGCAGCCATGAAATTAAAAGACGCTTACTCCTTGGAAGGAAAGTTATGACCAACCTAGATAGCATATTCAAAAGCAGAGACATTACTTTGCCAACAAAGGTTCGTCTAGTCAAGGCTATGGTTTTTCCTGTGGTCATGTATGGATGTGAGAGTTGGACTGTGAAGAAGGCTGAGCACCAAAGAATTGATGCCTTTGAACTGTGGTGTTGGAGAAGACTCTTGAGAGTCCCTTGGACTGCAAGGAGATCCAACCAGTCCATTCTGAAGGAGATCAGCCCTGGAATTTCTTTGGAAAGAAGGATGCTAAAGCTGAAACTCCGGTACTTTGGCCACCTCATGCGAGGAGGTGACTCATTGGAAAAGACTCTGATGCTGGGAGGGATTGGGGGCAAGAGGAGAAGGGGACGGCCGAGGATGAGATGGCTGGATGGCATCACTGACTCGATGGACGTGAGTCTCAGTGAACTCCGGGAGTTGGTGATGGACAGGGAGGCCTGGCGTGCTGAGATTCATGGGGTCGCAAAGAGTCGGACGCGACTAAGCAACTGATCTGATCTGATCTGATGCATTAGTTGGTACCTTGCCCTGGAGAGATTGGATAGGCAAGTAATAGATAAGTTTTAATACAGTGTAACACATTATATAGAGTTGATTACAAAGTGTTCAGAGAATCGGACTCATTTCATAGTTATAAGAGTGTTTCAAAGTATCACAGAGATAAACATTTCACCTAGGTTCTGATGGATAAATAGGTGTTGCGTTGGTATATTCTGTTATTTTTCTCCTTTTACCTGCCTTTTCCCAAACCTTTGATAGTATCACCTATCTACCTTTCCCATTTCTTAATTTTGGTAGCCTCTAGCAGCAGGCAAAAAAAAAAAAAAAAATCACCCAGTGGTTCAAAATGAAGCTATTAAAATTTAGGGTCATTAGCGTTAGCTGGTCGGAGAAGGCAGTGGCACCCCACTCCAGCATTCTTGCCTGGAAAATCCCATGGACGGAGGAGCCTGGTAGGCTGCAGTCCATGGGGTCGCTGAGGGTCGGACACGACTGAGCGACTTCACTTTCACTTTTCACTTTCATGCATTGGAGAAGGAAATGGCAACCCACTCCAGTGTTCTTGCCTGGAGAATCCCAGGGATGGGGGAGCCTGGTGGGCTGCCGTCTGTGGGGTCGCACAGAGTCGGACATGACTGAAGCGACTTAGCAGCAGCAGCAGCAGCAGCCTTAGCTGGTAGTGGTTTTTCATATTCCTTCTTTGTAGAATATATTTTTCTCCTTTTTCTGCTGAGAACATGCTTTATTGGTTTCCAAACACAGCTTAAATGTTAACCTTATTTATGGAAATTTCCATGGTCTTCATGGAGCTGTGATTGCTACTCATTATACATTATATGTAACTTCCATGGTGGTATCAATCACATAAAATTGTGATAATTTATTTACATCTCTCTGTCTCTCACTAGACAGCTCACTGAGGGTATGATTTGTTTCCTCTAGCTTATACTCCCAATATAGTAGGGACTCAGTAAAAATACGTCATCTGTGGGTAATCTCATCTACTCCATGTCTTCAGCTACCAATAGGCTCTGACACCTTGGAAACAATGACAGCATTGTGTGTGAATATTGGGAAAGAGGGGTGAATTTGATTAAGCAGGAACAGGGAGTGCTGGATTTTGAAAATACAGTGTATTTACCTAGGTAACGTGAGGGCACAAGGACTATGGGAAGAACATCCCAAGCAATGGAAGCTACATAGACAGTTTCACAGGGAAGAAACCTAGTTCAAACAGAAACTGAAAAAAGTTTGGTGTAACTAGCAAAAAGGATCCATTCAGGGAAGGGGCTGGAGATGATAATTGGAAAGGGAATAGGGGTCAAATTATGAAAGGACTTTGATGCTCTGTGTCTTAGTCCACTTGGGTCACTGTAACAAAATAGCCTAGACTGGGTGGTGTTTCTCACAGTTGAGGTGACAGGTAAGTCCAAGACCACGACACCAGAAGATTTTGGTGAGGGCCTGCCTTCTGTTTCATAGATGGCTGTCTTCACTAGAACCTCACGTGGTGGAAAAAGCAAGGCATCTCTCTGGGGTCTCTTTTTGTAAGGTCACGGATCCCATCAATGAAGACTCTGCCCTGTGATGTACACATGCCAACCTCTTTGGCTTTGTTTACTTTGTATTGTTCCCTAAGCTATTTCACAAGAGGATGGAGATGGATCTTCTACTGAAAAGATTCCTTCACTGTGTTTCGCTATACAGTATCCTTATTCTCTTAGTATGAAGTAGAGAAATCCACATTTACTTTATTTTTAGGGACCATATTTTCAGTAATCACTCTGAAATTGTAGTTGAACAGTTCTAGTTATATACTCTGCTTTTACCACATTCATTAGTATTGCTCCTCTTGGTATATACTTTGTCAGTAAATATCTTCCATTTTTTAACTATATAGCTTAATTTTTAGCAACTACTTTTGACCTAGTTAGTGATAACTTTAAAGAAAATAGTTAAAACTAGCAGATCTCCCTACTTATTCTAGTGATGATTTCCAAACACATAACTTCTCCAACTCCCACAGCTTACATTATCTCTGGAATTGAAATGACTGCAAGACTGTCAAAAATCATTTATTGTAATTTTATAAAATGACTCTCTCAACTTAATCTTTTAGTAAAACCTCTCTTGGTGAGTCATTGTACGAATAGGTCTTTGTCCTACCCTCTTTGTTTTCATGACTGTATCTATCCTTTTCTCTTCTACATTTCATATTCCTTTTATTTGCTTAAAATCCATGTTGGGGAGGAAAAAGTTCTCATCAGTGAAAGAGCATTTTGTAACGTCTCCCCACCATGTACTTCCATTTTCTTTTAGAAACACTAATTTCTCATTTGTAAGGCCTTTAATCTTCTTATACCCAGCATACTCTTCTTATGTGTTTTAAATCTATTTTAAATGTTTCAATTTCTCTGTACGCAGTTCCCTTTCTCTCCTTCAATCACTGAGTCAGTTTATCTGTCTCAAAATACTGTGCATCCCTTTCTCACTCAATTGTTTTACTTTAATTCTTATTTCTGCAAAATGTGTTAAATAAAAATATTTATCACATAATAACTTGGCGAATCTGGTCAAGGTGTTGTTAGTACTATATATCTTCTAAATTAACATTTGTGGTGGGAAGAGCCCAGGATTAGGTATCAGAAAACTGGTTTGTTGTTACTTTTCCAGTATAATCATATGACCTTATTTGTAGTATGAAGGAAACAGTCTATCATGCCTATGTCACATAGTTATTTTAAGAAATGAGTTTTTATGATAGTATCTTTAAAAGATCAAATAGCCTTCAGTCAGGTACCTTTAAATGAGGACACTATACCTCTGTGTAGGAATTAGTTAAAAGTCATGGGGTGAGTGGCATTTCAGAGAGGGAAGTAGTAAGAAGATATGAAATGGTTAATTTGGATCTCTATAATTTAGTGTGGCAAGAATCAGTGGAGGAGTATCCGGAGATATGGTTGGAAAATATCATGGATGTGCTTTAAAAGTTAGAGACGATCATTTAAAGATTTAAAGTAGGGGAGTGACATAAAATTTGTATTTCCAGAAGCTTATTCTGCAGTCAGTGTAGATGACAGATGGAGGGAGGCTAGAGTTAGGGAGACTCTTGAGGAGGCTGTTGCATTTAATAAAGGTCAGAATTGAGAACTGGAAGTAACATGAATTTAACAAGTAAAGAATAGATGCAAAAGATGCTAATCACATGGGATCTATGGAACTTACACTCTGATTAACGTGGGTGGTAGAAAGGCATTTATTAAAAGAGAAAAATTTATAATCCTTCTTGGGCTTCTGGCTTAGCTGGGTTCCCTGCCATGAACTGCTATGGAGAATAAAATGAAACGAAAGAGGAGGATTGATTTGAGGAATGTTTGAACTTGAGGTATTTATTCCATATCCAAGTGCACATGCTTTGTTTTAGTTGGATGAAGGGAGAGAGAATTTGGGACTTGTCTTTGTAGTAGTAAATGAAGCCTTGGATTTGAATCAGATTTCTCAGGCACGGGGCCAGGTCTCTTGTTATACCTTATTCTAAAAGTCTGTCCCTTGAGAAATAAATAGTTCCCCAGAGACAAGGATACACATGGCCCCTGAGTCATGTTCCTGGTCCTTGCTGTCAATCCCAAATCTGAGTCTTCTCTTCACAATCAGTCACAAGAATCCTTGGACATGTAAATGAAACTAAGAGTTTCCTATCGTTCTTATAACTAGAAGTAAACAATACTATAAATATAATCCAAGTACATTTTTAATCTAGTAGAGTCATAGTAATAACAGTCTTTATTTTTGTTTTTCTGTCTTGGAGTTTACTGTAAATTGGTTATCAAATGCTTTTCATTAATTTATCCTCATGAAAGCAGATGCTAACGTAACATCATAAATTCAGCTTATGATAGTAACATACCTGAAAACCCCTTCTTGATATATAATTATAATGCCAATTATTTTAATGTATTTACTTGGCAGCTTTTTTGGGAACTTGAGCCTTTCTCCAGCCATATCTTCAATTATGAGTCCTTCCCATTCCACCTGTTCCCTGCCTTCTGCTGGCTTTCGCCTTGAGACATTATGAGTTGTGCTTTAACTTCTCCTCTCCCTATAGCATTGTAGCCCAGCTTCTTGATTTACTTTTCTTTCAAGCTTATCTGACCCTATTCCTGGTTGGTTTTTTTTTTTCCTTTCTGACTCTGACAATTTCACAACGAAGCTGCGTTTTTGCCATCGGGAGGTCAGGCGGAGTCTGAACATACGACTGCAAAGACCAGAATGAGTGCCTGCACAACTGCAAGGGCACTATAATGGCTGTGGCTCCCACAGACATTATTTTTGAGAAGCAGTTGCCCTTCGTATCTGGGTCCTTCAAAATTCAAGGACTGCCAGCTGCCTGTAATTTGTAGACATACTCAAACATTTTTATGGCTGCACCTAAATGTGAAGGGGGGAAGTTGGATCGATTCCTGCAAACATTTAAAAGGAGTGCATTTACAGTGTCAGTAGTGGTCTGGGTAAAGATAATGAAAAGTATACCTTTTTTTTTTAGAACTGATCACAGCATTTTTTTTTTTTGCAAGCAGTCAATCAGCCATTCATTTAGACCTGCATACACCACACTCACTGACTCCCTTAAAATCATTTCAAGGGTGTTCACAGATATCAGAGAAAATGTTTAGTTCACAGATACACACTGAAATATGGAGTAGAATGCCAGTGTAGAAAGGATACATGGAGTGAGACTGAAACTTTGTAATTATTTATTGGATAGTGGCAGTTTAACAATAAGCGGTATTTGACTCTCTGTTTTCATGCCAGATGAAAGAAGATAATTCCCAGCTGTTTCATTTAAATTCTAGACCTACATAAAAATCCACATGATAACAAATAAATAGAACTCTTTTTCAGTTTTTCTAAATGGTAAATCAGATTTATATGAAAACCAGATTATATTTTCTCTGACAATAGTATTAAAAAAGATACTATCCCCAAATCTTGATTCATTGTATTACAACTATCCTTCCAATACTTTGGATTGTAATTCATGGAAATCCATCAGAGTGCAAGAGTTTTGTATTGTTTTCTTTTATTCCCCTTGCCCCTGACATTAGCTCTGATGTTAAGCCATTCTTTTAGTTATAGTTAAAATGAGACATGCATGGGTGATTTGCAGTTAACTCCTCGCCTCCACACACACAAATGCCTCAGCCTCACATCTAATCATGATTCATGCCTTATGCCAGATTCTTGCTGTCATCCCAGCACCAGCAGATGGTGGGACATGACCCCTGGGGCAGTCTGCCCCAGTGTTCTAAGGTTGTACATCTTTTGGTAGCAATGGTCAGAAAAGGAAGAATTTTAACGTGGCAAATTGAGTTTTTCTTTTGACGTCTTGCTTTAAAAAAATAAATTAATGGAAATTTGGTGTCAGATGTTCAGGTGGTACCATAAAAACTTATTTTTTAATCCCAGAAACAAAAGTGAAAAGGCACATTGTATTTTATAAATGGGCTTGCTGAAAGAAAGGACAGCTGCTGTGTTTATATTTTATCATGCAAACTCTACATTTGTAATAATCTGAATTGCGAGAAATGAGTAACAGCATACAAAAAGACAAATTTCATTGATTTATGCTTAAGTACGTTTTCTGTTGTAAAGAATGGCACCAGTGGATGCCAGATGACACACATTGAATTGTTAGTGTAGTTGAGTTTGAATTTGCTCCTTATGCTCTATGATGAGTATGATTGGTGACTTTAGGCAAGTTTGCTTCATCTTTCTGGACCTCTGTTTCTTCACCTAATAAAAAACGTTGTTTTAAAGTGTCTCCAAAATAATCCTTTTTATTACAGAACGTAAAATGTAAGAAACCAAAATGCTATTAGCTGCTTTAAAGTGTACTAGGCCTATGGTAGAAAAAGGAAATGCATGGATGGAGTTTAAACATTAACTAATCCTCATTACTTGATCTTTTGTACTGGATAGATAAACATACACATAACTACAGTATTTGCAAAGGAATGTTTTTAAGATAATAAATCCATGGAATTTTTACAATTTTCAATTTTTACAAATTTTTCCGTGTAATTTTCTGTTGATGCAGCCATTAATTCTAGCTTCTCCTGATGACGTTAAGATTATTAAAGCTCTCTAACCCAGAGTCCTGGGTAGTCGTGGGTTGCACAGAACATTGCTGTTGAGCTTGTTGACCAGAACCTATGACCAGGGCTACATTTTGCATTCAGTAAGCATGCACATACAGTTACACGTGCATGTGGAACTCAGTGTTTTACCTTACTATGCAGGAACAAAAATTTTTTCTATTCTTTTGTTGTAGATATTGTAAATTCTATTTCTCTTTTTAAGGAATTGCTGGTCCTTATTCACCAAATTGATTTCAGGGTTCTTAATGGATTGGGACACACAGTTTGAAAAACACTGAGCTGAACAATCAGCAATTACTGTAAAGAAATAATTATTTTTTAGACTTTCTCAAATTATTAAAAATGATTTCCTACTCTATTGATCACAGCAGCTGTCATTTACTTAACAAGAAATCTTTAGAGTCCTTTTATTTATATGTGTATTCAAAGGCTATAAAAGATATTGAGGAGATACACATAGAAACAACATTCAAATAGAATGTTCTGGGGAGTCTGTGAGTTTCAAATAGCTTTGGACGGCCTGTCTTTTACCGTTCAGAGTTGTGTTCCTGTTTTGCTGGAAGATTGGCGTAGGGTGTCTTGCATGGGAGTTTGCTGTTTTTGGGTGGAGCTTGGTCTCAGGGTAGGTATGGGAGGCTTTTGGGTGGGCTTTCGTCTATTAATGTTCCCCAGTGTCAGGAGTTCTGTGATGGTCCAAAGTTCTGGAGTTGAGCCTCCTGCCTCTTGTTTTGGTCCCCCTCTTATGGTAACATCAAGAGTCTTCCCTCCAAACAGCACAGAAGGCAAAACCCCTAGGTTAATGGTGAAATGACTTTCCAGAGCCAGGAACACCCAAAGAGATTCATAGTTTATATATATAAAGAAGAGAGGAGGGAAATAGAAGTGACTGGGGGGAGAAAAGGGAGAGTCAAAAGGGAAGAGAGCCATCAAGCCAGTGATCAGATCCTTCATTTTGAAGAGGCTGGTTTGCCTTTCTGGTATCTGGGTCCTCCGCCAGCGTTCAGAAGTTGTTTTGTGAAAGTTGCTCCACACACAGGTGATCTTTTGATGTATTTGCGGGGGAGAAAGTGGTTTCCCTGTCTTATTCTTCTGTCATCTTGGGATTGCCCCCTAAACAGAATGTTTTAATGAGCCTTATAACTTCCTATTTTTAAACACTTGGCATTCCTCTTCACTGTTCAAATAGTAATTTTAGATTTTGTTTCCTTGAGCTTTTATTTCCATCATCGCTCCAGGTGTTACTATTCCAGGTGTACATCATTCCAGTTACTGTTTAATAGGTCATACTTTTTTACATGAAGTGGCTTTGTTTCATGCAAAGGCTCTTCATTTGTAGTTTAACAAAGATGGAAAGCAAAGAAAAGAAGTAGGCCTCTTGAATTTCTATATAACCATATAGAATTCGGAATGAAAGTGAAAGTCACTCAGTCGTGTCCGACTCTTTGCAACTCCATGGACTGTATAGTCCCTGGAATTCTCCAGGCCGGAATACTAGAGTGGGTAGCCTTTCCCTTCTCCAGGGGATCTTCCTAACCCAGGGATTGAACCCAGCTCCTGCATTGCAGGTGGATTCTTTACCAGCTGAGCCATCAGGGAAGCCCAGAATTCTGAATACCGTGGCCTTATTGCTGCCTAAACTACTTCCGTTTTTCATTAGTGGTATTTTGAATAAGTTATGTGAGAAACACAGTAATCATATGGAACTGAATAGTCTCTTCTGTCACTCCATGTAAAATGATATGAGGTGAGTTTTTCGCACATGTAGTTAATTGCCACTTTTAATTGCTGTAGCATTATTGGACGTCATAGAATTTATATATATATAATAATACACTATTAGGAAACTCAAGGGAAGTAGAAAATAAAGCATTCCTACTCTGAATAGACAGGATTGGAAATAACATTGAAAAGTAAGTCTGGGATGCAAATGGTATATTCAGAAAGGATTCCTTTGTAATCTGACTGTAGGTTTACAAAAGATTGTATTGAAAAGTGTTTTGCATAGGGAAAAACCTGAAGATAAAAGCAGCTTTTGGAACTGAAGATAATTTTATATAAATACACACATTTTAATATAAATAATTTCTACTATAGATGGTGAAAATTCTTTAAGAATTTACTGTAGACGTATTTGTCAGTGTTAGTGTTGAAGAGGTTCACTGAAGCTCTTTGTATGTATCTCTTTCAGATATGGAAACAAGTGAAAAAATCCAAGGAAGTGGAATACTTCAAGTGTTTGCAAGTCTGTTGATTCCACAGTCCTCCTGCACAGCCAAAGTAGCTAACGTCATAGCAGAAATAGCCAAAAATGGTGAGGTTTTCCTCAAGAACTTTTCTGCTGGGAACATCTTCAGTTTTACACCCTATCTGTCAGTATGTTTTATTAATTTATGTTTCCATTTTATAGATTAGACCTTTTTTTAAAAAAATTTCTCTATTTTTCTTTCCATTAACTTTTTTTCATGTAATTGTTTAAAATGACTGTAGTCATTCTGTTCATATATTTCCCATTTGCTGTTCCATTCTGTCAGAGTAGAGTTAAAGAATAGCACTGCTCATCCCTGCTGTACCTGAATCGTTTATTACTTTGGTTATGGGATTCTTGAATTGTCACTGAGTCATGTGTCTTCATTGTCACAGGAGACCTTACCTTTTTCAGTGTATATGTTGTTTTACGTTATATCCAGATAAACTCACTTTTTCTTGTCTGACCTACCGACATGGCACTGGACTGCAGTAGTGCAGTCAGAATACATACTGTGTTTTCTGAGTTCACCTTCATGAGAAGCATTTATTTCTTAAGTGTCCATGTAAATATACTCTGGAGAAACAACCTCAAAGCGTGGATTATATAATAGCCATCCTGTTACATATGGTTTATATCCAAGGGGGAAGGGATGCTTTGGACGATATTTCAGGGATATTTTGTAGCAGAAATATTTGTATCTGATTTTAATTCAGTCAATTTAAGAAAAACACTAGCTTAAAATTTGTTTTTTCACTTTTAAACTTTAGAATTACTTTACTGGTTTCTGCTATACATCAGCATGAATCAGCCACAGGTATACATACATCCCTTCCCTCTGAATCCTTCCTTCCATTTCTCACACTCCTAGGTGGTCAGAAAGCACTGGGTTGAGCTCCCTGTCTGCAGGCTTAGTCACTCAGTCATGTCCAGCATCTTGTGGGCTGCCGTTGCCCCACAGCACATTCCCACTTGCTGTCTGTCTTGCGTATGGGAATGTGTGTGCTTCCTGCTACTCTCTCAGTCCACCCCACCCTCTCCTGCTCCCACTGTGTCCATCGGCGTCTCCACTGCTGCCCTAGGTTCATCAGTACCATCCTTCTAGATTCCATACACATGCATTAATAGATAATATTTGTCTTTCTGTTTCTGACTGACTTCACTGTACAATAGGCTCCAGGTTCATCTACCTCGTTAGGACTGACTCAAATGCATTCTTTTTTTATAGCTAAGTAATATTCCATTGTATGTATGTACCACAATTTCTGTATCCATTTATCTGTCAGTGGACATCTAGGTTGCTTCCATGTCCTAGTTATTGTAAAAAGTGCTGCAGCAAATATTGAGGTACCTGTATCTCTTTCAGTTATGGTTTTCTCAGGGTATATTCCCAGGAGTGGGATTGTTGAGTCATATGGTAATTTTATTCCTAGTTTTTTAAGGAATCTCCACACTGTTCTCCATAGTGGCTGTGTCAGTTTACATCCCCACCAGTGCAAGAGGGTTTCCTTTTCTCCACATCCTCTTCAGCATTTATTGTTTGTAGATTTTTTAAATGATGGCTGTTCTAACCAGTGTGAGGTGATACATCATTGTAGTTTTGATTGGCATTTCTCTAATAGCGAGGGATGTTGAGTATCTTTTCATGTTTGTCCTTCTGTATGTCGTCTTTGGAGAAATGTCTGTCTAGGTCTTCTACCCATTTTTGATTGGGTCGTTTGCCTTTCTGGATTTGAGGTGCATGAGCCGCTTGTATATTTTGGAGATTAATCTTTTGTCAGTTGTTTCCTTTGCAGTTATTTTCTCCCATTCTGAGGGTTGTCTTTTAATCTTGTTTACTGTTTCCTTTGCTGTGCAAAATGTTTTAAGTTTAATTAAGTCCCATTTGTTTACTTTTGTTTTTATTTCCATTACTCTATGAGATGAGATATTGCTTATGTTTTCCTCTAAGAGTTTTATAGTTTCTGGCCTTAAATTTAAATCTTTAATCTATTTTGAGTTTATTTTTGTGTATGGTTTTATAAAGTGTTCTAGTTTTATTCTTTTACAGGTAGCTGTCCAGTTTTCCCAGTACCCCTTATTGAAGAGGTTGTCTTTTCTCTATTGTATATTCTTGCCTCCTTTGTGAAAAAATAAGGTGCCCATAGGTGTATGGGTTTATCTCTGGGCTTTCTGTCTTGTTCCATTGGTCTATATTTCTGTTTTTGTGCCACTCCTGTTCTGTCTTAATGACTGTAGTTTTGCAGTATAGTCTGAAGCTAGGAAGGTTGATTCCTCCAGTTCCATTCTTTTTTCTCAAGACTGCTTTGGCTATTCAGGGCCTTTTGTGTTTCCATGCAAATTGTGAAATTTTTTGTTCTAGTTCTGTGAAAAATACCAGTGGTAGTTTGATAGGGATTGCACTGAATCTGTAGATTCCTTTGGGTTGTGTAGTCATTTTGACAATATTGATTCTTCCAAAAACACGGTGTATTTTCCATCTGTTTGTGTCATCTTTGATTTCTTTCATCAGTGTCTTACACTTTTCTGCATACAGGTCTTTTGTCTTTAGGTAGGTTTTTCCCTAGGTATCTTATTCTTTTTGTTGCAGTGGTGAATAGTATGAGTTTCTTAACTTCTCTTTCTGATTTTTCATTGTTAGAAACACTGACTTCTTAAAGCAGTTTTTAAACATAAAGGAAGGCCATGCTAAATGCAATAGCATTAGTATGCCTCTATTTCTCAGAGTTTGATATTATTTTTAGTCTTTTTATTTTAGTAAGTTGCATATATTATACTTTAAAAAGAAGAAACTTTAAAATTCTGGTCTCAGTTTTACACAGTTTTATATGTTGTGTAATCACTATGCAGGTGGCATTGTAAAGTACCAGTATATGTTATTTCTGGTCCAGTAAAACAGCTTGTTCATGTGTGTGTTACCAAAAAGAATTGCCATGAAATTTTTAAATTTGTTTTGTTGTTGTTTAGTCGCTGTGTCGTACTCTTTGCAACCCCACGGACTTCAGCATGCTAGGCTTCCCTGTCCTTCACTGTCTCCCAGAGTTTGCTCAAACCTATGTCCATTGAATTGGTGATGCCATCCAGCCATCTCATCCTCTGTCGCCCCCATCTCCTCCTGCCCTCAATCTTTCCCAGCATCAGGGTCTTTTCCAGTGAGTCAGCTCTTCACATCTGGTGGCCAGAGTATTAGAACTTCAGCTTTAGCATCAGTCCTTCCAGTGAATATTCAGGACTGATTTCCTTTAGGGGATTAACTGGTTTGTTCTCCTTACTGTCCAAGAGACTCTGAAGAGTCTTCTCCAGCACCACAGTTTGAAAGCATTAAAACTTCAACCCTCAGCCTTCCTTATGGTTCAGCTCTCATGTCTGTCCATGTTTGTTTGCAGGTTTCTTTTGTTTAGAGGTGCTCAAAATATATTTTAAATTTCAGTGAGGTTCTATATTGGTAAATCATTATTTTGGTTGTTAATGAAAACTGATCGTCTGTACGTCTAAGCTACTATGGTTATAATCACTATGCTCTGCCTTGGATTTGAGCTGGTCATAAATGTTAAGAGATTCCTAGTGGGTCTAGGAGTACTTCGTGTACTTCAAGCAGATTTGAACTGCTCTGAATAGATAATTACCTTGGGACAACAAAGAACTCTTGAGGTAGATCTGGTTTGAGAATGAAACCCCTCCAGACATTGTTAACCTAGACCAGCCACTATCTAAATTCTTAGGTGCAAGGTAGCTTGATTTTTATATCAAGTAGTTTATTTTTAACTTTATTAGAAACACAGTATAATTTCCAGAAATCGGTTTTTATCTTTAAGCTTTTTTTCTTAAGAATGAGCACACACACATAACATAGATTGAGAAATTTTGAATAGCTGATTTTGAAATGGATTGCCATTCCTGTATGATCTCACTGAGTAATATCAGTCCTCATAATAGTTTGCAGTTTCATGATAACTCTGCTGCTAGAGCTTGCTTCTAGTAACACTTTAGTAGATGACAGCTCTGTTTTACAGACATAATTAGTAGCATTTATACTTTTAATTAGAGGCTTGTTAAGGGCCTGTCACTAATCCCTGCTGGTTAAAATAAATGGGACCCAATTTAAATGGTTGTTTATTGCTTAACCACCACATTGTTGTTGCGGTTTTTTAAGTGACTGGCTGAGAAAGTAGATTAGAGTCTTATTTTTAAAATAAATATCTTCAGAAATGCAACATGACCCAACAGAGATATTAACTGGGCTTACATTTCTTCCTGTTAGAAACTTGACAATGAAAGAAAATTGTGTGAACTGGAGAAAAAAAGAAATTAGAAGTTGACAGGTTCATCATTACTCTGCTATGCATGTTACATAACAACAGAAGAGAAATATTAGCATATAGTTGTTAGATTTTGATTAATTATAAAATATAATTTTGTTTAAATTTTTATTTCCAAAAATATCCTCTAAAAATTGACATAACTGACTGTGTGCTGATGTTCATACACCAGAGGATTATTAAGAAGTTCCAGGTACAAGTTTAATGTGGGAGCATAGCTATGACCATAAGTTACAGTAAGAAATTTGATACTTTTTAAAGTAAGTATTCCTCTAGATAACAGATTTAAGATGAATTTGGGGCAAATAAAAAATAAGCAGAAGAGAAAGTGTCCATGAATATTTCTTCCTTTTTAGAATTGTACTCTTAAAGTATCTATTAATAATAATAACAACAATATATTTCTGAAACTAGGTGCTATTTTGGGTCTACAGTGCTAATAAGTAAAGTTGTAAAAGCAAGTAAAAACTTCAGTTCTTATTCTCCTCCTCCTCCTTCTCCTTTTATAACATGCAGTTAAGAAAATAGTGATAAATTAGGATAATGAAAGTTAATGAAAAATTGTTTTGGTTTATGGTCGAGGCTATCAGCAAGACAAATATGATCCCATTCATTTTTGTATACTTATTTCATGAAATATTTAGAAGGGTTGTAATAGTACTTTTGGACAGCGGTGTACTCTTCAAATAGCAAGCCATTGTAAACATTTTAATAAGTGTTAATAATATGTAAATATTTAATTAAGGAAAGTTATTTATGTAATTGTGAATGTTTATTTTTTTAATTAACCATATCTCTTATTTTCAGAATTTATGCGAATTCCATGTGTGGATGCTGGATTGATTTCACCACTGGTACAGCTGCTAAATAGCAAAGACCAGGAAGTGCTGCTTCAAACGGGCAGGGCTCTAGGAAACATATGTTATGATAGCCGTAAGTGTTGACATAACAGTGGTACACTTACAAACTTTTAAGAATCATGACTTTGTAATAATTCTGCGTTGAGTGTTAGCACCCTCTCTTCTAGCCGAAGACATTAACGTGGGGGCAGTATGACTTAGTTCTGCTTATGAAACTGAATTGATGGAAATTTGGGCCATAGTATTCTAAACTAAGACTTATCCGACATGAATTCTTTTTTTGTGTGTGTGATTTCACAAATGATATTGTCAGAAGAAAGTAAGTAAATTTCTAAGTTTTGGAGCTTTTAATTTTAGGGAAAAAATATTTTTTCAGTTAGGCTTTATGAACTACCATCTCTGGATGAGAATGCTTCTGAACACATTTTTTAGTTTCTAAGTCTATCCAAATACATTTTAATTCCTTGCAATTTAGTAAAGCCATTCATAAAAACCATTATCTTTCAAGAGCTAGATTGGTTTATTGCATCTTGCATTGACTCCATTCCTATTTGTCATAATGTCATTGTCATCCTCACCACTTTATACAATATTACTGTTCCTACTAGGCAAAGAGAAAGCAAGAACTTGGGTATGAGGATAGATATTGCAAAATTTTTACATTTTCTACCTTTTCTTCCCATATATATGCAAACGAAATACAGAAGAAAAATCTTGAGTATAGTCAATTTAATTAGACTTATCCTGATTTTCCTTTGATTTCTATTTTCTGAAACAAAAACACATTTTTAAACACTCACTTTTAGCATCTCCTAAGAATTTATTTAATTCAATAAAGTCACTAACATACTTATTTATGATAAAAGAAAGATACAAAAAAAAGATTGAAACCATAGGTTTCAGTTGTAACTTCTCTGTAGCAGTAGAGATAAGGCTAGTCTCATTTATTCTTTCCTTACTTTTTCTGAAATATCATGTTATAGCTGAGGACATAGATATCTTTTATTTTGAATTTTAATTGGAGAATTTGAGTCCCCAATATTGCTTATAGATTGATCTTACTTTGCCTTCATTCCAGTTCTTACTTATCCTAGGGTATTAGCTTTGTTTACAGAATCTATGTTTATGACTTTATGCTTTCACATTCAGAGTTTTTATTAAACACCTTAGTTTATAATACTACCTTTCAACAATGAATGTGTATTTTATATGATTAATTCTAACAATATGCATTTAATAGACCTGCAGAATA
Organism: Bos javanicus; assembly: GCF_032452875.1. Lineage (NCBI taxonomy): Eukaryota > Metazoa > Chordata > Mammalia > Artiodactyla > Bovidae > Bos > Bos javanicus. The sequence goes on along the minus strand of NC_083873.1, from coordinate 26,511,876 downwards.
ATAGGTAAAGGTTGATTGCAGCTATTTGGAGCACAATCATTACTCTTTTTATTCTTCTGTGTTTGTTACTAGATTTTAAGGCTATCAAGTATTCTTTAATCTTTGTTCAGTTTAGATAGTCTTGAATTATGCATTGCTTGAACATCATAGGAATTAATCTGTTTTGAGTACACTTGTTCTAGAGTTTCACTTAACATTGGCACAATGGAAGAAATACCCATAGTGATCTATTGTCTCATCTTGCTATGATTTTTATGGGCACAGAGTAATTTTACTTTCTGTGTACTCCAAAGAACCTTGAAGTTAGGGTAATAAATGTCTAGTTAATAAGATTATCATTTTTGATGAAACTGAAGTCCATTATAATTAATTCTGTTTGTCATATCCGTTTACTCTGTTCTTACGAGGTATACTGTCTATAAAGTCTGTGGCTATACTTCAGGCTATAAAGTTAATTTTTTTGTTTCATTTATTTGTGAATATAACCACTTTATTTGCATTTAATTCAATGAAAATTATAGCTGAATAGAAAATTAAGCATAGTAAATACAGACTAATTTTTATAGTTTTAGATCTTCTTTAAGGAAAATGAAGTTAGTAGTCTTAAAATGAATAAATACAAAAATTTATTTCTTTACAGTTTATCACTGTAAATCATCTGGTAAAATGTGTTCACTGTGCTATGTTATCTTAAGCATATAACTTCCATAATACTATATGCTTTCTTATCCTTTTATTTGAAATTAAATCTCTGTAAACTTATCAGTGGTTCTCCAGAATAGTTGTAGGAAGAGTAGGCCCCTTTAATTATAAGAATGACAACAAAGTCTAGAAATGTGATGCTGTGTGGTTGATTTTTTAATTTAATTAAAATCCAATGACATTTTATGACAATTGGGAGTTTGAAAGAACTAAGAAATTAGATTTATCTTTTTAAAGAGTATTGAATAACTTCTATTTTAATGAATTAATTAACCTTCTTCCTTCTTAATAGTGTAATACTTCATTCCTAAAAGGAGAATAGACAACTATAAATGACAGCCTTGTATAGTAAAGGAATGTTCTTCTTACAAATAACATGTGATTTAAAATTTACATGTGTATTTTATCAAACTTAGCCATAGGACTGGTCAGTTTTTTCTTGTTTTACAAGTGTATTCCAAATGAATAATCTTTTAATGTGGGTTTATTTAGAATTTTATTGGGCCTACAATACATATTAAACTCAATGTATGAATAAAGTAACATAGAAAATTCAGTATTAGAGATAAAAGCTTAAGCAATGTGTGCATATTTATAGATTTTTATTTGATAGTTAAAACATAAGGCATTTGCTACCATATTTCAGTTAAAAGTTTTTTCTTTTTTAAAGAAGAGCTATAACTGTAAAAAAGAATTACACTTACCACAAAATTCATGGCCATCTTTTGAAAAAAGTAGGTCAGATTTCAGTTTTACCAGTTTTGACAGTGCCCATTTTAGGAGCTCTTCCTAATGGAAGGAAACTGTCTTATATAATGCTAACATCAGGTAATAGACTGATATAACGGCTAAATGGGACAGAGTGAGGCTTTGTTGCTGATGAACTTTTTGAATCCCAGTCTCTCTCTTGAATCCCAGTCTCTCTCTTGGATGTAGAGATGAAAGAGTCACTGAGTGGGAACATTTTTCATTTAAAATGCTTAGTCTTTTTCTTGTGCTTCTAGAGAACTGCCAAAGCATTTATGGATTTCTCTTTTCAAGTATACAAACAGACTTCTGATATAAGCAACATTTTTTAAAATTCTTTTACCTGTAACTTTGCCAAAAGTACTCTTTTTATAAGAAGTTTAACACCTTTTAGATCAAAGAAGAGAAAAAAATTATATTTTAATTTGGAAAGAAGTCAGCAAAGCTTTGATGGGATATGCTAGGGGGTGTGATTTTAAATAAAGAAAAGTAGTCTTGAATCTCAGAAATTCATACCTTTGGCTTATTTAATTACACATTTCTCTCAAAAGTGTTATGGAAAAAAAATGAACTCTTTCTTCTTAACTGGCCATCTTTGTGGTATTTCCTTCTTGTAATGATTAGTTTTGTGTATATATCTTTGTATGTTTAAAATTGCTCATATACCTAAATGGTCTTACAGTATTAAAGAGCTTCATGTTGAATTCCCACCAGTGTTTATAATTTGCAGGGATAAATTAGAGACTAGAGTCTCAACTTTCTGTTTGTAGATTTTACTGCTTGAGGTCAGTAAATAATCGATATTGGAAATACTGGTTAAAAAAGTTATTTAGTAGAGGCTAAAATAATATGATTGCATGAAATTAAATATTTGCACCTTTTGTATACCAGAGAAAGAATAATATGCAATTCAAATTATGCGTGCGTGCATGCGTACTCAGTCATGTCCGGCTCTTTGCAACCCTTGGACTGTAGCCCACCCGGTTCCTCTGTCCATGGGATTTTCCAGGCACTAATACTGGAGTGTGTTGCCATTTCCCAGAGGGTCTTCTCAACCCAGGGACCGAACCTGCATCTCCTATATGTCTTGCATATAATACATATTAAAATTAAGTAAATATACCTCTTTATAGAAATAAAATTAATGCTTGTGATTATATAATTAGTCCTATTATTAGAAATGTGCACACTTAAGAAGCTTGTGTTATATGCTATCTTATTTGATGTAAAGAAACTTAAATTCTTGCTCACTGAACATGTACCAAACTGAGGTAGTAATCTGGAGAAGGAAATGGCAACCCACGGGGAAATCCCATGAGCAGAGGAGCCTGGCAGGAGTCCGTGGGGTCGCAAAGAGTTGGACACGACTGAAGCGACTTAGCTGCAGCAGCAGAAGTGGTAATCAGGCTTGCTGAAGCTAGTATTTATGAAGTGAACTAAATATTGTTTATTTCAATGACTTCAAGAAGTATAAAAAGGAAAGGGTGCCCAAGTATTCAATACATTTGTGGACCTATTTGTATGTTAGTGATTCTAACTGTGCTATACTATTTCTGTATAAGGAATAAAGAAAAAATCTGTTATTCTAACTGAAAATGCTGAAAAATAGCAGTAACTCTGTAATATTTTATAATGTAAATTGGTTAGATAAGAATAATACAAACATGCTTTGAAATGTCTAAATAGTTAGGGTATATTTACAGCAGTTATATTCAACATGGAACTACTAATATTTATGTCTTGCATTTAAAATAAATTTTTATTTCACTGATATAAATTAGGTTAAATATTTGATTATTTTATTAAAGTGTTTGCAGGTCTATATGTTTGTCCTACTTTTTTTTTTTTTGGTATTCAGTTTTAGAGTAGAATTATCAAACAACAAGTTTTAAAATAAGACTTTTCAGTTTTTATCAATGATGTTATATTTTTAATGAATTTATTATCAAAGTGCATCATGTATTTAAGAAGAAATAACTGTAGGCAGCTGTTAGTTTTAAGAGACAGTGGTTATGGCTATTATCACATGAAAATCCTCCATTGTAAAGATGTCCTAAATATATAGTAGTTAGAGATAGATAATGTTTTGTTATACTGTCATAAGCTCTATAAAAGGTCCATGCCATTAAAGAGTTTTAAATATGGTGGAGAAAATAAACTGCATAAAGGAATAAACTTGTGGACAGTTACAGAGTACACGCTAAATATGTGGTTTTTTATCAGAATGAAGATCAATGGATGAATGGAGTAGTGATTGGAGCCTTTTTTTAGAAATTAAGCAAATAGTGCATTGTTTATAAAATATAGTTTATTTTTAAGTTAAGATTATAAAAAAGTAAAATTTTAATATGCTCTCTGGAAGGGAAATATTACAGATTGATAAGATTTCCAGATGTACCATTTACTAAGTTGTCATTTGATGTTTCTGAATTTTAGTTTCCTCATTGGAAAAGTGGGCTGTTGAATGGATTAAATGAGGTTTATATAATAGATGTACAATATAAATTATGAACTGCTGTGCAAAGGGAATATGTAGCATTTGCATATAGTCATTTGTCTTGTTCAGTTTGGGCTGCTATAACAAAATACCATTGACTGAGTGGCTTAAACAACCAGTGTTTATTTCTCAGTTTTGGAGGCTGGGAAATCTACATAGGATCAAGGCAGCAGTAGATTCAGTATCTGGTGAGGACACTCCTGGTTTTCCCATGGCCTTTTTTTCCCTGTATCTTCACAGAGAAAGGAGAGAGAGAGAAAGCAAACTCTCCTGTCTCTTCATGCAGGCCTTACCTGAATGACCTAATTACCTCCTAATATCATTTCAGGGGTTGGAATATCAGTTATATGAATTTTAGGGGGACTCAAACATTCATTCAATAACATTATTTCTAAAAAGTATGCTGTGACATATGTACACTAATGTACATAGGATATTTAAAATAAAGATAAAAAGAACAGAAGCTGCATAAAGACAGGCAAAGATAAATCTAGTAAGAATCAGGGAAAATATGCTTACTATAAGGAACACTAGTTCCATTTGAGCTTCTCATTTGCCAAGGGGAAAAACTTGATATACTATATAATTTTTTAGCTGTGCTAAAGAGAAATTTTGTAGGTCTTCAAACAGAAAACTGTTGAGACAAATGCAAGAAGAGATTTATCATCAGGATATCATTAGCTCCCTAGATGATTCTGTACACATTCCTCTTAAAATATGCAGACAACACCTTCAATAACAGTTCTACAAAAGTTGCTTAAATAGTTTTCATGTGATTATTTCTTGGACCAAATCTTTAATAGAATCTAATAAATAATATGGAGTACTTTAGCAAAAGTAGTTCTGTTTAGACAGTATAGCCCAAATGTGTTGTTTTTTGGTAGTTGAACTTGATTCAAGTATACAACTTAAAATTTTCAAGAAGTTTTGACTTAAATATATTTCCTAGCTTATTTTAAACCAGAATACATTTCTACTTTGGATTCACTATACCTATTCAGTTTCTTTGTTTGTGTAATGTATCAAAGTTCTATTTTCTGAGACCAAAAAATAACTTAATCTGTGATTTTTAAGCCTGTTATCGATTTGATAAAATTTGATTTAAGTGATAGTTACTACTTAAGAATGCCACATTAATGGCATGGTTTAAACCATTAATTAATGGTTTCATGAATGTGATAAAATTGCTTTAAACCATATGTGCCTACACACAGCACAAATGCATATAAAAACTGATGAAATCTAAATAAGGTCTGTAGATTGTCAGTTTCCTGGTTGGTATATTGTATTAGAGTTGTATAAATGTTATCAAAGACAAGCTGGATGGAGGGTACATGGGACACGTCTACTAATTTTTTTTTGGTAGCTTTCTATGAGTCTCTATTTCAAAATTAAAACTTTAAAAACACCACATTTCTGAGAGACACACATAATCTCTTCTTTGGGAAATGACCTTGTTTCTTTCAGCCCTACTTGAGGGAATGGGAAGAAAAAATGTACATAATTATGAACTTAAATACATATACACAGACATGTAAAAGTTTAAAGTATGATCTGCAACAATAATTGTGTTTTTACTAGTTTTGTGTAGTTAAAGTAGAGGGGAAAATTGCCTCTAATTTTTCTCCCTCCAAATTTGACTTTCAGGAAAAAAATAAAAAATTGACAGCCCCAGAATAAAATTTAGGGAGAGACAATTCATACTTTTGGAACCTTGATCAGAGCAGATAATCTAGAGGTTCTTCTTTCTATGCATCCTCTAGGGATAAGTTAGATATTAGCATTCCTAAGTCTCAGGAGAATTTCTATGTTGGACCAGAAGCCTCGGATGAGATCTCTGGTCAGGATCAGCCTGTAAGTAATATATAATTTACCTTGGTTCTAGAAAAGCCAATGCAAATAATGTGAGAGGGAAAATAGTTTTGCTGATACTCATTTCTGTTTAATTGTTCAAGTGTGTCTCCTATGTTTAAAGAAGTTCTAGTGCATTCAAGGTAATGAATCATGTATATCAGTAAGTAAAAACAGGATCCAGTGATGGTGCTATAAGAGGATACACAATAGAGGTCTAGGAGGGAACTCATTTGTATTGGGGCTCTTCCAGTGGTGTTAGTAGAGGAGGAAGCAGTTAATCTGCATGGTATTTGGACATGTGGAGAAAGGATTCAGATTTTTCAGGAGCACAGAAAAGCATTTGAAAAGGTAGATAATAGAGTAGAGAGATATATCTGGAATCCATGTACAGTGGGGAGCCATGGAAGTATTTGAACAAAAAAGTTGTGTTCAAATTGATCACATAGAAAGTTAATTTGAAAAAGATGTATCTTATATGGGCAGTTGTTCTTAACAGAAAGGATGCATCTGAAACACTTAGGGAACTTTTTCAAAATATGTCTTCTTGGCCACACCCTAGAATCAGTAAATCAGAATCTTTGAGACTATAATCTAACCTATCATTGATATTCCTGCAAATATTCCTTAGATGATTCTCATGCACATTTGTACTTAAAAACCACTGAACAGTAGACTAGATGAAAAATAACCAGTTGGAAGGTTATTGTTCTTTTCAAGCTTAAAGAGTAAATGAAAGAATAGAAAGAGAAGGATGCATGTGTGTATGTATAAGAACCCAAGAAAGTATCAGGTAAGAAGGAGTCCATGAGTCCCAAATTCAGATCTGAATAACACCAACAGAAGCAGATCTCAACCAGGTGGATATGTTTCGAGATGGGTTGAATTTGAAGTGGTGTTATCATCTTCAGGTGACAGAGCTTTGAAATTCACTCACGTAAAAGTGATGGTTGACCAATGGGAATAGAAGAAATGTTTAAAGGTGAGCATGAGGCAAACAGCTCAAATTAGAGTGTAGAAGAAATGAAGGAGCTTGTGAGGAAACGCTGAAAGATTTGAGGAAAACAAATTTCATGTCATGGGTTCCCAGGAGTTGAGTAGTAAGCTCTGTCAAGCACTGCCAAGGAAAAAAAATGTAGCTGAATTTTGATGATTTAATTAACAGACATTCATGTTTTTAAAAACATCTCTAAGTTGAATCTTCCAGAGAAAGAAATAGAATTTCAAGGGCTATGGTGAGCAGTGAGGAAATGAAACAAAGATATTAAGTTCCTAGAAATTGAGAAAAGAAAAGACAGTAATGCTCTGTGGGAAGGGCAGCCTTGTGAGAGTAATTAAAGCAGTGGAAACAGGAACTTATTTGTTGGGCTAGGACCCAATGCACAAGGACAGAGTAAATTTCCTAGAGTGGATGATTGTTGGAAAAACATCACAGATAAAGAAGAAATGAAATCTTTGGTGTTAGAATGGGAAAGGACTTTCTGCCTTAGAGAAAAAGGACCAGATAGGTGAAACTATTTTAAAAAAAAAAATGTTTACGTTAGTACAGAGGGCAGTCGAAATGTCTTTCTGGCATGGCCTTCATCTTCCCAGTAAAGTTAGAAGTCAAAGCTAATTATTAAATAAAAGTTACTGGCAAAGTGATGGTAAGAAACTTTGGTGTGGGGGAAGAGTTGAGAATTGGAACTGTGAGGAATATTTTAAATAGTCATAAGGATATGATTTTTAACTAAGCAAATGGTAGTGAAGGTTTACTTAGAGATCTTGATTTTGCATCCATTTATTGATGTGTGTTTTGCACTTAAAATGTGTGTAGGCTATGGAGCTGTCTTATACTGGAATGTGTGAACAGGAAAGAGCCACTAAAAATAGCTTGCAATTGGCATTTTCAGTTCCATAGAAGGATTCTGTGGAACTCCTATGAAATCCTGTGGAATCCAGTTTGTATTGGAAAGGTAAGAGAAGTCAGATGGCAGAGAGATCAAGAAAGCATTATAGTAGGCCAGATGTGATGTGGTAAATACAGGAGCAGAAAGAATGAAATTAAATTACAAAGTACAGTTGGATTATCATTAATTTGGTTGGTTCTTATAAAGTATCCACCAGGTGTAAGCAGTGTTAAATATTATTTAATAACCTTTCAGTTTATGGACTTCCCTGGTGTCTCAGTGGTAAAGAATCCACCTGCAGTGCAGGAGCTGCAGGGGACACGGGTTTGATCGCTGGATCAGGAAGATCCCCTGGAAGAGGTCATGGCAACCCACTCCAGTATTCTTCTCAGGAAAATCCCATGGACAGAGGAGTCTGGTGGGCTGCAGTTCATAGGGTTGCAAAAGAGGACACGACTGAAGAACCTAACACAGAGTTTATACTTTGAGGAACTATGATTTTTACATTTTTGTGCTTGGTATTACATCCAAATACATTTTGTTTATTAAAATGGTATTTAAAAATCTAAGAGTCTATGAATTTTTACCATAATCAAACTTACAGGGCAAAGAACATGTTAAATACGCTGCTTTTTTCCAATGCTTGATTGGTTTCCAAGTACTATGTTATAAAAAAGTAAATGCCTTGTTGAAGAGATAGAGTAGTAGTTTTCAGGTAGTTGGCATCAGTTTTATAGATAGGCAGGTAAGTGAAGGCAACATAGAGGGAGTCTTCACGTGGCAAAAGTATTAAATGATTTTTTTTTTTAGCTCAATAGGAAGTCATTTGTGGTTGCCAAATTTTAAAAAAAAGCATTTTTTTTTTGTCCCTTGGATACCAGATTCTCTCCTTGCCTCTAAGTCAAAACCTAAATGGCCTTTGAAATTTGACTTTCCTGATTAGCAAGTCTTTAAAAGGGTAGGAAAATTCTAAATATGATGCAAAAGGAAGATATTTGGTTTTTCTTGTTGTTGCTGTTTAGATCTGTTTTTCCCCCTTACCTTTACTACTCTGAGTTCACTTGTTAAAGGTCAAGTCTATGTATAGACACATTAAACATAAAATCTCTAGTCTACTTTTACCACCATGTCAATATGTATTATCCTCTGCTCTTAATTGTATTCTGTTTTAATCTTTCTATTTTTCTTCTTTGTAACCAAGCTAAAGTACTGAAAACTTTCTCTGTTTTTAATCAAACTTATCTTTGCTGCAAGTTGGGAGTATTTCCCATGATTGGGAAGCAATAATAAAAGATAAGTACTTTTTAAAGGTGAACAGTTCATATTCTTCTTGTTGAGTGGAATAATGTACCTTTTGAGAAAATGTGCTGTTATCAATTCACATTAAATGCTAAATTTTAACTACATTTACATATGCACACATGTACACAGAGTTGTATGTATATATAGTCTAGTGTAGTTTTTTAACTATGAAATAACTTGATACAAAAGCCTCTCATTTAAAATAGTTGGAATAAAATTTAATTTTGATCTTGAGCAGTTAAACTAAAAAATTGGAGCAATATATTATTTACCTTGTTACCTGAATGCTGTTCAGAAGAGACTTAAGGTAAATTTATTAAATGATTGAGTTTAATTAATAATTTATAATATATAGATAGTCTTTTGCTGATAAATGTAGAAATGTAAAGCTATAGTAAATAGAGTACTTCATTGATTTCTTTAGCAAATACAGTGTGATTTGCAGATGCTCTACTATTATCTAAAGGCTTTTTTAAAAAATTAGAGTTGTCAAGAATTTTGACTGACATGAAAAATCTATTGCTTTGTAGAAATTAATACTGATAACAGTGGGCACACCAAAGCTGTCCATCAAATGTCTCACTGTGACCTAATTTTAAGCTGCGTCTGTGGAATTAGTGTTTTCCTTTCCTGATCATATGCTATAAATGTAAATATATAAATCTATTTGAAATTATCCTACGTTAAATAAAGGCAATGTTTAAATCTGAATATAGTACTCTGCCACAGAATTGCAAGCTTTATATTTCCTTTTGATATATGGGTATTTATTGGTCATGATGTTTTTTTCTTCATGACTTACTTTTTAATTTCACTGACATAATATTTATAGTTTTTGCTTTTATATCTAATCTTTCATGCATTTTACCTGCACCTGGAGGGTGAATAATTGTTTTTTTGGGATTTCAGCAAAGATGTTGATGAATTTAAAGTTTTCATTAGAATGCTTAAAACATACTTGACTATGTCTAAGGTACATAATAGAAATTGGGGAAAATGTAAGCATCAGAAGTTAATTTTCTTCCTTGGTAGATTTCATAAGTGTCTTTTGACTTGATCTTGAAAAACAATGTAAGGGTGTCTATTTACCAGTAGTCTGCTCCAGGAAAATAAAATATCATTAGGCGTTGGAGAAGACTCTTGAGAGTCCCTTGGACTGCAAGGAGATCCAACCAGTCTATTTTGAAGGAGATCAGCCCTGGGATTTCTTTGGAAGGAATGATGCTAAAGCTGAAACTCCAGTACTTTGGCCACCTCATGCGAAGAGTTGACTCATTGGAAAGGACTCTGATGCTGGGAGGGATTGGGGACAGGAGGAGAAGGGAACGACAGAGGATGAGATGGCTGGATGGCATGCATCACTGACTCGATGGACATGAGTCTGAGTGAACTCCGGGAGATGGTGATGGACAGGGAGGCCTGGCGTGCTGCGATTCCTGGGGTCGCAAAGAGTCGGATACGACTGAACTGAACTGAACTGAGGCAAAAGTAAAAGGCAGTATATTTAAGAAGCATACAGAAAACCCTGTATAGTTATGCATATCATAGCCAATATGTCTGACTTAAAAAATAATGATACAACTCAATAATTTACATCATGACTGTCAACTCTTTGGAAGATGTTGGGAATCAGAAAATAGGAGCAAGAACTCCTTATCTTTGTGTATCTTGTAAAGGAGGAGATAGATAATAAATGAGTAAATACTACAAAAAGAAGGTATTTACAGTGATCATTGGTATCAAGAAAATAAACAAGAAGATATAATGGAGAGTATCTGGAGATGAAGTTCTTTTGTTATTTGAGCTGAAGTCTGAAAAATGAGAATAAGCCATTTAAAGAGAAGGGGAAGAGTGTTCCCTGGAGAAGTATAGCAATTACAAACCCCTGAGTGAGGAAAGAACTTGCTGTGGTCAAACCACGTGAAAGAGAGCAAGGTATATGAACTGTGGTGAATAGGGAGAGTGTTGTTTAATAAAGTGGAAGAAAAAAATAAGACCTAAATTACAGAGAGCTTTGCAGGTCATTCGAGAGTAATGAGAAAATATCCAAGGGAATCTGATACAGATTTTAAAAACATCACTCTTGGAGCTGCATGAAAAGTGGGTTGAGAAAAATGGAAGACTTAAGAAAGGGAGCCTGGAGACCAATTATAAGACTTGTAGTAGTCCAGGCAAGAGATAATGGTGACTTGAATTAGGGTTGTAGTAGTGAAGCTGAGAGGCATCAGACGAATTTGAGAAGTATTTAGAGTGGTGGATGAATCAGGAATAAGGGTAAGGGAGAAATGATCTGGGGCTTGAGCAACTGGCCAGAGGGTAGGGCCGTTTACTGGTATGGAAAGAACGAGTCCATTTTGTTACATTTTTCTGAATTTTGTCATTGCTGCTTGTTTTTGTTTTGTTGGTGGCAGTAATAAGTCTAAGATTCTTAAGAGAGAGATGCAAGAGGAAATGGCAGTTGGGCGGTTTCCGTATCTTTATATTCTTACACACTTTGAGGATAAACATACAAAAAGTTTAAACTCTCATGTTTAGTAAAATATTCAGATGTTACTTGGATAGAATATGTAGATTGAAGGAACCATGATAAATTAGAAAATTTAAGGGAATAAACCTGCTTAGAATTTATAATTTTTTTTAAATAGAAGGGATTTTGGAAGTCATCTAATCCATCTCCTCTAAATTTTACAGATAAGGAAACTGAGGCCTCAGAGTTCACATGACTTTTGAGGATCAACAGCTAACTGGGTGATAGTGTTGATCTAAAATTATGTCTCTGGTTTATTTTCTCAAAGTAATGCAATTGAAGGAATTACCACTTTCATAAATACCTAAATATTTCATGAAATAATTTTATGCTTCAATATTAATAGTTCAGCCCTTAGATTCCAGATATAGGAATTTGTTGTAAGAATTTTGCTAAAAGCTAGTCTTAAATGAATATTTTGTTTAATCTAAGTCAAAAATAAACTTTACACTAATTTGAAAGAAGTCAGCAATCAATGCAAAGAAATAGAGGAAAACAACAGAATGGGAAAGACTAGAGATCTCTTCAAGAAAATTAGAGATACCAAGGGAACATTTCATGCAAAGATGGGCTCAATAAAGGACAGAAATGGTATGGACCTAACAGAAGCAGAAGAGGTGGCAAGAATACACAGAAGAACTGTACAAAAAAGATCTTCACGACCCAGATAATCACGATGGTGTGATCACTGACTTAGAGCCAGACATCCTGGAGTGTGAAGTCAAGTGGGCCTTAAAAAGCATCACTATGAACAAATCTAGTGGAGGTGTTGGAATTCCAGTTGAGCTATTTGAAATCCTGAAAGATGATGCTGTGAAAGTGCTGCACTCAATCTGCCAGCGAATTTGGAAAACTCAGCAGTGGCCACAGAACTGGGAAGGTCAGTTTTCATTCCAATCCCAAAGAAAGGCAATGCCAAAGAATGCTCAAACTACCGCACAATTGCACTCATCTCACACGCTAGTAAAGTAATGCTCAAAATTCTCCAAGCCAGGCATCAGCAATACATGAACCGTGAACTTCCAGATGTTCAAACTGGTTTTAGAAAAGCAGAGGAACCAGAGATCAAATTGCCAACATCTGCTGAATCGTTGAAAAAGCAAGAGAGTTCCAAAAAAACATCTATTTCTGCTTTATTGACTATGCCAAAGCCTTTGACTGTGTAGATCACAATAAACTGTGGAAAATTCTGAAAGAGATGGAAATCCCAGACCACCTGACCTGCCTCTTGAGAAACCTATATGCAGGTCAGGAAGCAACAGTTAGAACTGGACGTGGAACAACAGACTGGTTCCAAATAGGAAAAGGAGTATGTCAAGGCTGTATATTGTCACCCTGCTCATTTAACTTATATGCAGAGCACATCATGAGAAACGCTGGGCTGGAGGAAGCACAAGCTGGAATCAAGATTGCCGGGAGAAATAGCAATCACCTCAGATATGCAGATGACACCACCCTTATGGCAGAAGGTGAAGAGGAACTAATAGCTTCTTGATGAAAGTGAGAGAGAAGAGTGAAAAAGTTGGCTTAAAGCTTAACATTCAGAAAACTAACATCATGGCATCTGGTCCCATCACTTCATGGGAAATAGATGGGGAAACAGTGGAAACAGTGTCGGACTTTATTTTTTGGGGCTCCAAAATCACTGCAGATGGTGACTGCAGCCATGATATTAAAAGACGCTTACTCCTTGGAAGGAAAGTTATGACCAACCTAGATAGCATATTAAAAAGCAGAAACATTACTTTGCCAACAAAGGTCCATCTAGTCAAGGCTATGGTTTTTCCAGTAGTCATGTATGGATGTGAGAGTTGGACTGTGAAGAAAGCTGAGTGCCGAAGAACTGATGCTTTTGAACTGTGGTGTTGGAGAAGACTCTTGAGAGTCCCTTAGACTGCAAGGAGATCCAACCAGTCCATTCTGAAGGAGGTCAGCCCTGGGATTTCTTAGGAAGGAATGATGCTAAAGCTGAAAATCCAGTACTTTGGCCACCTCACGCGAAGAGTTGACTCATTGGAAAAGACTCTGATGCTGGGAGAGATTGGGGGCAGGAAGAAAAGGGGACGACAGAGGATGAGATGGCTGGATGGCATCACTGACTCGATGGACATGAGTCTGAGTGAACTCCAGGAGTTGGTGATGGACAGGGAGGCCTGGCATGCTGCAATTCATGGGGTTGCAGAGTCGGACCCAACTGAGCGACTGAACTGAACTACTCCTTGGAAGGAAAGTTATGACCAACCTAGACAGCATATTCAAAAGCAGAGACATTACTTTGCCAACAAAGATCTGTCTAGTCAACGCTATGGTTTTTCCAGTGGTCATATATAGATGTGAGAGTTGGACTGTGAAGAAAGCTGAGCTCTGAAGAATTGATGCTTTTGAACTGTGGTATTGGAGAAGACTCTTGAGAGTCTTCTATATTATTAAGTCTATATTATTAAGTAATTAAAATCCTATAGTATATAATTGCTTGAGAAATATTATTGTTAGTAATCTGAAAATTAATTTCTGTGAGATGTGTAAAGTCTGAGTATATAGTATAGGCTTACATAATGCCAAGTAATGTCAAATTATTCCTTTTTTTAAGATGAGACTTGAATATTTTACACTGTTTATGTAGATCAGTGTGTTAGTTTCTTGGGAATACTATAACAAAGTACCACAAACATGGTTTAGAACAACAGGAGTTTGTTTTACAGTTGTAGAGGCTGTAACTTCAGAATCAAGATGTCAGGCAGGACCATGCTCCCTTTTAACCTGTAGGCAGAGACTTTTTTTTCTTTTTCTTTTTTTTTGCCTCTTTCTAGCTTCTGGTGGCATCTGGAGTTCTTGGCTTGTGGCCCAAACTCCAGTCTCTGCTTCTGTCATCACATGCTCTTCACAAATGTCTTTTCCATTTGTGTTTTCGTATCTTCTCATGGCATTCTCCTGTCTGCATCTCTCTCTTCTTATAAGACTAATAGTCGTATTGGATTAAGGACCCACGGAAATGTGACCTCATCTTAACTGTCTGCAATGACCCTATTTCTCAATAAGGTCTGAGGTACTGGGGGTTAGGACTTGAAAATACATTTTTGCAAGACCGAATTGACCCATGCTGCTGCTGCTGCTGCTGCTGCTGCTGCTAAGTCACGTCAGTCGTGTCTGACTCCGTGTGACCCCATAGACAGCAGCCCACCAGGCTCCTGTCCCTGGGATTCTCCAGGCAAGCATACTGGAGTGGGTTGTCATTTCCTTCTCCAGTGCAGGAAAGTGAAAAGTGAAAGTGAAGTCGCTCAGTCGTGTCCGACTCTTAGCTACCCCATGGACTGCAGCCCACCAGGCTCCTCTGTCCATGGGATTTTCCAGGCATGAGTACTGGAGTGGGGTGCCATTGCCTTCTCCGAATTGACCCATAAAGAGCAGAAATAATGTCTGTATTTCAAAGACATACTCTTTTATCAGTAGCATTATCTCAGATAAAGATATTAAACTAATGAATCTAAAAGACAGTCTAAGAATATACTCATGAATAAATCTGTGTGTCATAAATTTGTTTTTTATAGGAAGAAACTTGGCATTTGATTACTTTTCAATTCAGGTAAATTTAAAGATAGCAGCTGACTTTTTAAAATCATATTTTAATGAAAATATTTACAAACTTTATCATATTTACTCCTTATTTGTAGCATTATTCATACAGAATTCTGGCAGACTTTAGAAATTCAGTCTTTTTTTTTTTTTTAACTCAGCTGTGAAATAGTTTGGAGATTTTGAGTAATACTTTTCATTTAGTCATCTAAGACATCTGAATTTCATAACACATGTGGCTGATATTCACTGAAAATGAATGGGCACTTTTTGGCCTCTTTGAAGCTTAAAATCTAGGGTTCTAATCTCAGTTATAGTTTGTTATTGACTAAAAAAGGCTCAGAATAGTATTTGTGCCCCTGCATTTAAAATGAGTCTGATTTGTGTTGTTTGTTTTAAAATCTTTGTTCACTATATTTTATACACGTTCAGATTGTCTTGTAACAAAGTATTTGTTCATAGAGGCTTAAAGGTGGCATAGTAGTGGAGTCTGAAGGAAAAAACTTGAGAAACATGATTAAAATAAATGTTACTGTGATGTCTTTGTCTTTTACAAACCAATGCTAGTAAAGACTTGTGTTATAATTGTTTTGAATTTAAGCATCTATTCTGAATCACCTCTCTGTTCACTAAGTAAAAACACGTCAAAAATTATGATTGTTATTTCTAGACAGTATAATTTTTCAGAGCTCAGCTTTCTAGCTTAGTTTATATAAAGGATTTATTTGCCATAAGTCTTTATAGCCTCTAGTGGTATTTATTTGAGAACATTAAAATAAGTACCTAAATTACTAATATAATTATTAATAATTGGAAAGCTAAAATAGATAAATTTAAAACATTAAAAAAACATACACAGCATATACTGAGTACTTCCTGTTTGCACAACATGGACACAGTAGAAATAGAAGTAGAAATTGAAATGAATAAGAGAATGTCAAAGCTAAAAAGAAGTTTGACCATCTTCTCCTCGTCCCCTCCATTCTAGATTAGGAAACTGACTTCAGTAGAGGTTAAGAAGCTTTCTTATGGGCAAAGTTAACAAAATCCTTAACTTAAAGACCTAATTATAGTTATTTTAAAAGTCATTACCTCAGTGATACTACAGGCTTTTAAATATTAAAAACTTCTGCCTTGCCTTTATTAAAATAACCTTAACATTTCAAATTTTAGGTAACAAAAATGCTCATTTCTATGCCAACAACCAGGAGTAGTCCCAAGAATTTCATCGTTAAATGTTCTTTGCATTCAGATCCTCAGTTTATTACACGTCTACGACTTTATTTACTTGAAGAAGAAAGTGACTTTCTGTTGAAAATACATCTTCTTTGCCCTTAATTAGCTGTGCTGCTGCTGCTAAGTCGCTTCTGTCGTGTCCGACTCTGTGCGACCCCATAGACGGCAGCCCACCAGGCTCCCTTGTCCCTGGGATTCTCCACGCAAGAGTACTGGAGTGGGTTGCCATGAACTTTAATTACAGTATGAGATTCTGAAAGTGATTGGGAAAAGAAGCATATTATCCTCGGTCTAATAGTGCAGAAGGTGAAAGTGTGAGAAAGATTGTATCTGTTGTGTTCTCTTTTCTCTCTGTAAAAGTGAAGAAGCATGTTTTCTGTCAAGAATGCAGAAGTTGGAAAAAGGAAGGATTTCCTTAAAATTTTCAAAAATTATGAAGCCCTGCTATATAAGTTGTGTGTGTATTTCTGCCACAGGAAATGATATGTATTGTTTCATTTTCTATTATGATTCAGCAACAGTTATAAAGATATGATCTTAGTTTCAGTTCTTTTATTAGATTTCATTTACTAATTTCATAGCAGTAATTCTTTTATGAGGCATTTCTTCTACTGATCCTTTTGTATGCTTCTATAGCTGCACAGTTCAGTATGGCAGCCACTATCCAGGTTTGACTCTTGAAATGTGGCTAGTCTGAACAGACATGTAACTGTAGTGTAAAATATAAAATACACTTGGCTTTCAAAGATTTATTACAAAGTTTTATTACTAAGACGAGAATGTAAAATATTTCACTAGCAATTTTATTGTGTATTGCAGTGGTCATATTTTAGAGATTTTGGATTGAGTAAAACATATCACTAAAACTAATTTTTCACTTTTTATGTTTTTAGTATGGCTACTTGTAAATTTAAATTATATATTTGGTTCACATTTGTGGCTCTCATTTTTATTGTATGCACTGTTCTAGAGTCTATCATTTTATATAAGGAAGTCAGATTTAGAAAGACATATTCTTTCTTTTATCTCTTTCTAATTCTGTGTTAAAGGTTTGCAAAAGTATTTTAAAGTGATATCTATGTTCCGATAGTTAAATGATATCTCTTCTGTGTGATGTACACATAGCAGAGGGTATGTTTGACCACTTGACCATTGATTGTAATGTTTTAAGTGTATTGGTGTGTTCTTGAATGGAAAGAATAAGGAAAAATGAAATGCAAATTACTAAGAATTGAAAGAGGAAATATGCTTAGGTACTATAGAAAATGCCAGTAAAAAGACCCTAGTACTAGTCTTTAGCAATTACATATTGTAATCTAGAGTTAAGCTGTACTGCAGATGGTTGTCTTTGATAGTAACTGACTTTGAAACTACTGAGAGAAAGAAACATTTAGTGGTTTCCAAACTGAAAAAAAAATTCCAATCAAATTTTAGTTCCAGTTTTTCTCCTCTTACACAGAGTTGTCATTTGTGAAAGAGAAGGCAAAAAATTTCACGTCGGTCATAAACTCTTAGGACCCAGAGAAGTTCTTTAAATTCCTATAAGATACCAATGAGAATAATCTTTTTTCTCCTAAAAAGTGATTGCCTCTCTTCCCCATCCCACCCCCATTTCCATGTTTATTTGTTTTGTTTTGCTTTCCAAGAAGACACTTAATGCCCTACTTTGGTTTATTTTCTGCTTACTAAATAAGGAATAACTCTGTTATGTTTTGTATTTGAAATTTTAAGGTACATTTCTTTTTTCTTTTATTTTTAATTTGACTCTTTGTTTTACAGATGAGGGCAGAAGTGCAGTTGACCAAGCAGGTGGTGCACAGATTGTAGTTGACCATTTAAGGTCACTGTGCAGTAAAACAGATCCCGCCAGTGAGAAGCTCTTGACTGTCTTTTGTGGCATGCTGATGAACTATAGCAATGAGAAGAATGGTAAACAAAATTGAAAACTTGCTTTGTCTGTGGGGGAGAAATTAAAAATCATCATTACTGTAGTATACACTAAAAATACTTAGGAAAATTATGAACAAAGCATTCATGTTAATAAGTAGCATATAAAATTAGTAACTAGCCAACATTAAATTACAATGTTTCAAAAATATACAGTGGTCTAATTTACTAATTGTTCAAGGGTTGTCCATGCTAATCAGTACCAAAACCAAGAAACAAAACAATGGTATGGTTTGGGATTTCTTGTTATGAACATTTAAAAAATATACAGTGTTAAAATAGCTTTTTGTGTATTACTTTATATTAATACCAGGAGCAATTTTAAAACAAAAACACTGTCTATATAAATAAAATTATTTTCTCTAGATACTAAATTTACTTGTAACAGTAAAAAAAAAAAAATGTAATGAAATCTGGCCTTAGAAAAATAAAGTTCAGAGCAATTACAGATATTTAATTTTAGAAATTTAATAAGTACTTGTAAACAGAAGTTTCTTGTCTCTGTAAAACATTCTTGGAACCCAGCAACAAATGATATGTCAATTTTCAAAGAGCCTATATGGTTGTTGATTAAACAAACATAAAAACAATGAAATGAAGTATTCTTCACCATACTTTTAAATATCACAAAAAAATCATCTGTCTTCTTCTATGAATTACTGCATGGTTCAAACACTCAACTTCTGGTGTGTTCCTAGAATTAATACAAATAAGGTCTTTTTGTGACTTATTTCATCATGATATTTTAAGTTGGAAGTCTCTTGCAGAGACAAATTTACTTGTATACTGAACATGTAATAGTGTTCTTTCCCATGTTCTAGAAACATGGGGGTCTTTAGGTATATTTGTTATTTCTTCATGAGTCCAAGGAAATATTCTGAATAATTAAAAAAGAAAGGTAAACATTGATGACAAATGACTACTGACATTTGACCTTGGTGTTAGTGACAACAGCAGGTGGTGGGGACTATAGCCCTTTTCCCCTTGAAAGGGGAGAGCTACTGCTCTTCTCTAGCCGTTGTTTCTGTGGGCAGTTTGGCCAACTACTGCCAAATCTTTTCATTTGGTGGTAGGAGGAAGTTAAAAAACTTAACTTTTTTTGTGACCTCTCTTTTTAAATGTTGGATTACATTTGCTTCTTTAGCACTGTACAGGCTAAACAGAATGTGTCCTCAAGTCGCATCCTTCCAAGAAACACTGGTTTTAAACTTCTGAATTAAAATTATCCATTATAATGATAATAAATAGTTCTTATTCATTAAATGACTTGCCAGTTACTTGAACTGATAACAGATGTAGTCTTTATAGGGTCAGTTTCCACTCTTTTTCTTACCCTCTGGTGGGTTTACTTTTGAAAACAAAATGCCCTAAACATATTAATAGGCAAAGCAGAAATGCAGAATCTGGGTAATCTACAAAATGAATAGCCAGTTCCTAAAGAATTGAAATTTGATCATAATACACAGGTATCTGAATTGCATTAAGAAATCATTGGCCAGATATTCATGTCACTTCCTTTTCCTTCCATTTCATTTAAGCTTGGATATCTGCAAAAGTGGGACAAGAGCTAAGTGGGAGAATGGTTTAGAAAGATATAAGTGAAAGAAACTAGTTAAGTTACTATGGCAGCTTTGGCTGTAAAAGAATTAGTCTTGGTATGCACCTAAACTTGCTGTTTATCCTTTGAGGAAGCTGTTCAAAAATCTGTACAAAAGCATATCAAATAGCCAGAATGGTCTTTAACAACATTACTCATTCTAATCTAAGGAGATTGTGATTCTCTATTAATTAGGATATCACACCGTGTAGGAAAATGTACTGAGAAGGTAATGTTAACACCTGCAGAATGCATGGTCTAAATGCATGATATATTTCTTTTGTAAACGTTGTTACCCACCCCCTCACCCCCAGGTGTGCAAGTACTCCCAAGAAATAACTTAGATATTTTGGAAAGCTATATTAATTTTTCTTAGAACATTTTTGGAGCATTGATGTTTTTATTCCTTTCTTCTAAAAGCTGCAGTTTGAATGCACTTTTAAAAACTTATTAGGTAAAACAGAAATAAAGTTCCTTTAGTATTTTAAAAGAATACCAAACTTGTAGCAATATTGTTTCCTTTGCTTCCTTCTACATTGTCTATCATGGGAATCATAGTTTGTGAAGCATTTCTTTTTCTTCATAATGCTCTTTAACTTAAATTATATCCTTTTTTGTTTGTATAATTATTAAGTATCTTTGTTGTATCCATTATTACTATTTTCTTTAAAATATATTTAATACTTTCCAACTTAATTTTAGGTCTTGGCCAAGAGCAGATCATTTGGTATTGATCCTATCCACCTGAAGAGCGTTTTCAAAGTCAGGAGGCACTTTTTATTAGAACTGATAAATGAAATTCCTTTTTATGTGTATTTGCTATTGAATTTCAGTACATCAAGCCTCTGCTAGTTTCTGAGTAGAATAGTTTAGTGATAAATACCTTCTTGTTACTCTAACAGAAAAATTAACTCTACCCGCAGGCCCAATAACTTGTCTCCTTAGTAGTTAGGAGGTACTCTTCAGCTTCATAGTTAAAAGTTTTTAATTATGAAGATAAACTACTGAAATGGTCACAGAGACTCACCAACATAGTTTCTCTAGTGAGAACATTTTCAAATTGTTAGTCTTAAAGGTGGCTTGACACCAGGCTGAGGCTCAGGAAATCTTGATTCCTGTCCTTTTAGTGGACAACTCTGAGCATTTCAGATCTTGGAATACATTAAATAGGAAATCAAATTTCCTAAACACATCCAGGAAAGATATATAATGAAAACACTCAGTAAGGTCATTTTTATATCCTTTGATAAAACTATATAAAACTCAAGGTTCATGAGTTCTAAAACTTGAGAAACTGCTAAGACTTTTAAGCTAAAAACTAGATATATTCTTTTGTTTCCCCACTAGTGAAGCAGTTAAAACTTTTTATATTCAGACAATTAAGTGTAGACTATCTGAATAGAAAAAGTTATAATTACTTAGCTAGAAAAGTTGTATCAATTATATTGCTAAATGAAATTATATTTAAATAAAATAACTGAATAAAACTTTTTGTTTAGTGAAAATCATTTCAAATTTTTCTTTTTTGAAAAAGTCATACCTCTTTTTCACGTGGTGAGAAAGCGCTTCCGTTCTGTGACCTTCCAAAATATTCTGAACATCTAACTGTTGTGGTTAGAGAAAATTGTGTTGACAATTTGACATTCAGTTTGAGGAAATGTGAACTTTACGTAGTTATAACTTTAAAGTTTTAGTTATTCTATAAACCAGAACTCAAACTTATTATTGTAGGTATTTTTAATTTCATTAGTTTCTTGGATTTTTTTTTTCTTAGCTTTGGTTACCCAGTGCCAAAACATTGCACTGAAGATTGAAAATTTTGTTCACATATCCAGCTGTTTTCAAATACACCATCATTTTGGAATATAGTAGGAGTTTGGAAAATATTTATATAATAGATTGACTTTTCTTGGTGCTTTGTATTGTCTAAATTCTTTTAATCAGCAAAATCAATGACTGGAAGAAATATATGTTGCTGGTATGCATTTTCTTCATTAAATGAGTTAGGACCGTTATAAACTCTAGCCTGTCACATTATAGGAGGAAGTGGCATTGAAAACAAGCTGACAGTAACAGCACCAGATCCGTGGTTAATAATTTACCGTAGGTGATCCACCAACTTGACAAATCTGCGTATGTATACTGGAAAGCTGACTGCAGCTTGAATAGAAATAAACCAGTTATCTAAAGCAAAGCACCGGAATAATTTAGCGCCTTATTGTGGAATCTAGATGGCCACCATTTTTATTATATTACAAGTAACTATGGTAACCAATATACATTTCTTGGAAAACTCCGAAACTGAGAGTTTATGTTTTTCTTAGTACACGTATGCTACAAACATAAAATATAGGAAAAAATCTGTAATAATTCTAAGAAAAATTATTAATGATGATAAGCATTAAAGCAAAGACTAGAAGTTACTTGTTTTATATAACCTATGCCATCAGAGAAAAAAGTAGAGGAAATAAACATGTCATCAGGAAAGGAAAAGTTAGTTTCCTTCTAAAGTGACTAATATGCACAGTCTATGGTAGGCTTCTTCATGTGACAACTGGTATCATATATATACAGTACATATATATGTGTGTGTGTGTGTATATGTATATGATTTTTACAAATAGAGCTGATTTTTCTGTGATATCTTAATAATTCCTTGTTACTTAAAGAGTTAATTTCTCTTAATAATTCCTTGTTACTTAAAGAGTTAATTTCTCTTCTATTATGGTTCCTGAAATCTCTCTAGCATACTCTCATGATAATGTATTTGCCACGTGGACTTACAATAACTGAACTATGTTTGGAGGGAGGCCATCTATGTGATTTAAGAAGTGCATTTCATGGAGTGTCAGAGCCTAAAAATTGAATTTAATTATTAAGCCCAGTACTTAAATCCAGTTGTTTAAAATGGGCTTGTAAAGTATATCTTCTCTCCTCTAATTTAAAGAGCACTTAATATGTAGTTAGTATTAGCTGCTACTTTCATTTCAACCAGCAGTTTCTCAATTCTAATAATACTCTTCATTTTTATAATGAACTCAGCCCAATTAACTTGGCTTACTTGATTTTTATTCTTACTTAAAATAGGAAGAATAGAAATTAATAAGGAATAATCCTGATTAAAAACTAGAAGTGCACTTCGGCCTGAGCCTTTTGTTTATGTTTTGGTATTACTTTATTATAGGTAAGAAAGAATGCTTCCTAGATGTTAGATGCTTAGAGAATGATTTGCTTTGCATGAATGAGGAACTGGTTTCAAAGTTTACTTACTGTGCATATAAGCTAATTAATAATTCTGCAAATTTTCTAAATACTAAAAACTTTCTGGCTAACTTAAAGGGGAAAAGGCAAAACAGTGTATCTTTGCAATTTATTATCTTTTTTCTTAAGTATATTAATTTTTCTATATAGAGTTTTCATTTTACCTTCTGTTCTTTTTTTTCTCTTTTTAAAACAGCATGGGAGATGTACTTTTAAGTTCTATCTATTGAAACTCAGTTTGTCAAATTACTCTAGTTGAAGTGCATGAAAGACTTATATTAGAATTCTTTATTTGCTAATTGCTGTTCTCTTTGTAAAAATTTTGGAATTTTCATTGACCAACAGAGCTTTCTAATCATTCTGAAGCAGGTGACATTCATGAAGTTCTGCTACAAGTAATGTCATTTTAAATAAATTGTTTTATTGAATGACAGAGCAGTCAATTGTTCCTGTTCTGCTAATTCTGCCTATTAAATTTGACCAATTAGAGTACTAGCTCTTTGTCATAATCCTCCTAAACTGTTACTCTAATAATACTGTTATTTAATGGACAGACTCTGAATTTGGTTTTTAGTAGAGGTGTACCAAATGTACATGTTAGTTTGATTCCACATGAACAATTACTACCAGTAATATTCAGTTTTGGCTATTATAGAATAAACTTCTGAATATAAGAATTCAAAATATATCACAAAAAATGAAGTGATTGCCATAGTTTTGTTAACATAATGTTAAGATTGACATTATATTAAAGAAGTAATACTTTTTGCAGCATTTTTAGCTTCTGGATTGCTTTTATCATTATGACAGTGGATTTAGCATTGTGATACCAAATAACCAATTTTAACTGAGGACAGTAGGGTAACAAATATATTGGGGGTTTCTCATTCTCTAACGTAAAAACATGTGTAGAAGGTGACTAATAAGATGTTGTTGAATATTACTTTTGAGAATGTCCTCATAATGAAAATTTAAGGTGGCAGAGTTGGCTTTCTGACTTTAACTCATCCTTGTAAGATGTAAAGAATTCTCAAATTGGACTTTCTCTTAAAAAGATTCATGGCTGGAATGGAATTAATTAACTAAAAAAAAAAAACTCCTAACATTTATTTTTTGTTGTAAATTCTGAAGAGAATAGATGATAAAATCTCTGTTATTCTGCCCTGATTTAATTTTTACATTTATAAAGCTTTCACCATCATTACTTATTGCCACATTTTAATATTGCAATATAAATACACATTTACATTTCAGCTGATAGAATTTCAGCATGTGACGCACATTAGGAGATTTTTATATGAAATGTTTACCTGTATTTGAAAGTGCATATTTAGATAGTGAAGGGAAAACTGAAAGACCAGGCCTTGTTTTTATTATTTATGTTGCACTAATTGAAATATGAGGGTATCAAACACATGATCATTGACTATGCACAAATTTGTAGGTGCCAGAGGTGACACTGACATAAACATTCTTGTTTGACAGAGCTGTGGCAAAAGTCAGAGATACATATACAATGGATTTTGGTCTGATATCAGCACATCTTTAATTTAGACCACTTAAAATAATTCATTCATCAAGAAACTTATAGCAGAAAAGTATCATATGTAAGCTAACTTGTATGAAAATTAGTAACTATTTTCTAACTACAAATAAAATCTAGTTAACAGCAAACTGCCTATGTTTTACTTACTGAAAAACAAATTTAATTGAAAAATGTTTACTGGAAAGAAGTCAGAAATCTTTGGCTTATGTAGATACTTCTTAACACAGTTTGTGTGTTGCAAATAACTTTTATGTAATTTTAAAGTGTAAAAACTTAATCATAGTAATTCTCTAGGGTAACTACTACTATTTGTTTTGTTGTTCTTAAAACCAAAGCATTCGTTTGGAAAACAGAATTTTTATGTTTTTAAACACATATGATTGCAAGATATATGTGTTGTCTGTATATTAGCCTCACAACTCAATTGGCTGTACAAAATTTATGCTTAAATTTATACTTAACTGTAGATGTGGCTTTTCAGCCATGCCATAGGAAAGCCAAGACTGAATGTTTTTCTCTCAGTTAAGAGCCGCTTAAGCAATAGCTGACTGTAGTCCTCTTCTAAAAAACAAACAACTTTAACCTTTAAAAGACCAGTTTATGTCTGAGGTGAAAGCATAGAATTTTCTTAATGTATCTGTAGGAATTTTCTTAATTTTCTAGATGGATCTGTAGGAATCTTCTTTGTAACAATTCATTATAACAATAGGTGATCTGTAATATGTAATTTAACCTGAAGTGAGCCTAGGGAAAAAAAATATCTACTAGATTAAGAAAGACATAATCATTCTGGATGTCATTGGATTGAGAACAGTAAATGAACAGGCCTCTTAAGAAATATAAAATATTTTCCTTTCTCTTGTGATTTGCTTTCAGGTTTTCCATTGTTATTGTTGTTTTTATGTTCTACTCACTCATGTAATTTTGTCATTTATCTCTATAACTTTTACAGAAGGGAAATTTTGCTCTGTAGAGACTCTTTTAGTTTCAGAACTTACAAACTTTTTCACTTTTTATTGTTAACTTTCAGAAAGTACGAAATGTGTAAGTGTATTATTTTTAAACCTCTAGTACTCTAAAATACTAATGAATCTTGATTCCTTTTTTTTTTTGAAAATTGCTGATTATCATTAAGATATGTAACCTGGGGCTTAAATTATAGAGGTAATCTGTATGTAAACATAACATGAAATGCATGTTTTGAGTAAACAGAAATTTCAAAATAATTGAAGTTAATTTTAAGCAATTGTAAATATTTTTGGTTTTATTTGCTCAGCATTAGATTTAGAATAAAAATTCTTCCCTTTCCTCATCAATCAACAAAAAGATATTAGGTAATAAGTTTAACTGAAATCAGGAAGTCTTTACTTGTATTTGCACATGTGTATGTATAAAGTTTTTAACCACAGACCATCCTCTTGGTTGCTGTATTTAAGCCAGTTTACTTTTCAATGTAATGATAGAGCTACAACTTGCTTCAGCTCACAAATTATACTGCACTGTTACATCATATCTAATTTTTACTTTATATATATTTTTTTGGAAATATAGATGTGCCATTAGTAAAGGGCAATTTTTTTGTTCTTTATTGTACCCAAATGATTTTTATCCAACTCATCAGGATTTATATTTGCTTGTTTTTATTGTTTCCACTATATATAATTAGACTCTAGATGTTTTTGTGCAAGCTTATAAATAAGACTGTTGTACTCTTTACACTATGAATACTATACATACCAAATCTACATACTGATGTAGAGACTGTGTATTTTGAATTGTCTATGTGTGTTACTTTGACACAGTTTCATCATTATGTCCTATTAATCAGCTTAAAAATTTTTTAACATTGTAAGGACCTTTTCTTGGGAATAAGATAAACATGTGTTATCTTCTTTAAAAACCTATACTTTTTAGTAATTGATCCACATAACTTCAGTTGAGTTACTAGAATTCTTGGCATACTTTTCTGGACCTATAATCTATACCAATGTTTGAAACATTAAACTGAAAACTCAGGGGGAAAAAGGTTCTTCAACTTGAGATCTTCTCTCCAGATCTCCATTCTTTGGAGTTTCCATGTGTGTGTGACCTGAAGAACTTGGAACCATTGAAATTCAAATGTAGGTAGGTAAGTGTTCACACCAGCGCATGCGTTGATTGCCTTATATATCTCTTTGTATATGCATCTGTATTGCACCCCCTCAGTGCCTTTCTTCCTCTTCCTCCCATAGATCATGCAGGGCCTGTGTCATCTTGATATTATGTAATTTTGTAATTCTGTATTTTGGTCAGTATCTGTCTGTGATGTGTGTCAGGAGCAATTTTTAAAAGTCTTCAGACGTTTATGACATTGTCCTGTCTAAAGACTGTCTTTCACACATACATGTTTGCTATGTATGGGCCTGGGTTGCATTCTTGTGAACTGTATTTGTTGAGCTCTGACATTGTTTTGGAGTTGCTGGTATTCATTGAAGGATGCGATAAGTCTCAGTCTTGAATTATGTCTCATTCTCTCAAGTGTCTCTAGAGAATGTGAACTGGTTCTGAGGATTTCTTCCAGTTAGTCTTTAATTTATAAGTCACATCCCTGATACCGTTCACAATAGCATGAGTGTCAGCCATGGCCTTTGAAGTCTATTCACAGCTTTCTTTGGGCAATAAGAAAAAGTGACTCAACTTAATCATTTGCTTCCAGCAATAAGAACTAATAGTAATTTATTCCACACAAACAGGAGCTTTACTTAACCCTCAAAAGAACTATGTATTGATAACATAGTAAGTTGTAACTGAAATAGGGAAACAGATCTAATCATGGAATATTCTCCTAGACTTAAGTAGAATATCTACTCATATAAGCAAAATGAGGTGTTCCAGTGCTTAATTAATGTTATCTCACTCAAAATATCTAAGCACCAGTATCTAGGATTCCTACCGTGCTTTTAATTTTAATTTTTTTCTTCTGTCACATCTGCCAAGCATATCATTGAATTTTAGAACTCTTTTCTATATTTTTTTTCCCCAATTCCTATAAAAATTAGGTAATCCATTGGCAGTGGTTCTTAAACTTTTGATCTCAGGGCTCTTTTAAACACTTAAAAATTACCAAAGATCTCAAAGAATTTTTGTTTATATGTATGCGTTATATCTATCAATATTATATTGGAAATTAAAATGAAGACATTTTAAAGATTATTTAGTATATGCACTTTCAAATAATAAAAACCCATTATAGGTCAACATAAATAGCATCTTTTTATGAAAAAATAAGTTAAATTTCTTTAACTGCTGAAAAGAATAGCATTTATTTTACTGTGAATGTGTGATTTTAAGACTACACTGACTACATTTTGGTGCCATTGACTGGGTTCATACTAATGCCCCAGCAGTTTTACTCACTACTGTTTTTGTGCCATCAGTGGAAATGTCAGCACAGTCAAAAAGGCAAATCAAATCTTGGTGTTTTAAGTAATTTTGACCTGGTGATCCTCTGAAAGGGTTTTGGGGACTCCACTTTGAGAACTGTGTTCTAGGATGCCTGCCTATCTTGAGATGAAAATTTCTATCAGCCTGTTTAAGATATTTCTGTCTTCTGGGCCTCCGTTAACAAAGGAGAATGACTTGCCTGCAATTGGCATGAACAGATTTTAGAATTATTTGAGTGTAATTTTTGTTTTAATTGCCTTCATAGAAATGGATATAAAAGAAGGGCACCCAAGTGGTCTAAAATGAGGCCTGTCCATTGGATGACTACATATTTTTTCTCTTTACTTGTGTGTGGTATGTGTGTTGTATGTGAATACACAGTTAATTTGGCTCCTGGGTAGCTTGAAAACACATTTTAATGAAGCAATGTGATTTTCATGAATTATGGCAATTTATACCATATGCCATTGGACCATGCTATTTTTTCTGCTTATCTACCACAATTTCAAATATTGCTGCTTCAATTTGTATGCCACAGATTGTATGAAACTCTGCAATGTTTCTCTTTTTTTTTTTTTGGCCCTCTTATCCCTGGAACCAAAATCCATAATGTTGTAAAAGTGGTCAAAGAAAGTGGTAGAGATGCCAAGTTCAGAAAACATGAAGAGCATTATTTAAGTGGCGTTCTCCTGTTAGCTCCTTCCTATATTTTGTTATTCCTCTAATGTCCCTGGACTGTTGGATTTTCATAGTTTGTACCAACAGTACTGAGGGGGTGTGTGATGCTTACATATATGCAGACATATAGTGGAGTTTGACTCACTCAATGCATGCGCTAGTGCTCACGCTTACGTACCTGAGATTTAATGATTCAGCAGTTCTGCAGTATTTGAAGAGGTAGTCAAAAGGAATAAATAAAGTTAAAAATATTGCTAAAGAATAAGGATCTGCAGAGGTGACCCAATAATAAGGCACTCTGTCAACTGGTAAGTAACCAAAATAATCTCTAACTTGGAAAGCTTCTTGGTGCATGATCTTTATAAATACTATAACCAAGATACAAATATTCTGCCAATATAACATATAGGTATATACTGTAATACATGTAATACTATAGGTATAATAGGCGATTTGCCTGTAAGATAATGTAAGAGTTGTGAATCATTCATTAATTACTGAATTGTATAGTAAGAAAAAAATAGCATCAGAAGCATAAAAACGAATCATTTAATTGAATACATTCTTTTACATATATGTCATTTTAGAAAAGACTTCATAATTCCACTGCAAAATTTGAAATTGTTTTAGACTATTTGAACTTTCAGTGTAAACTTCATTTGTCTCAGGATTTGTTTTCTATTCTTATTTTGGTAATAAGCCTCTTTCTAGTATAGATGACTCCCCCTCCCATCCCACAGGCAACTGAGCCAGATAATATCCATAATTACCATTAGTTTTCAGGGCCGACAAGCCTCTTGTTGGCTATCTCGTCATATTTGACTCTAAAAGCAGGAAAAATTAACTACACAGACCTCTAGGCAAGTAATCAATTGGCATGTGAGACAGCTCAGCCTTACCTTTATGTCCTTTCTGATGGTCACCCAACCATCTTATCTATAGGTTAAGAACTATGTTGTTGTTATGGTTTAGTCATTAAGTCATGTCTGACTCTTTGCATCTCCGTGGTCTGTAGCCCTCAAGGCTCCTCTGCCAATGGGATTCCCCAGGCAAGAATGCCGGAGTGGGCTATTTCCTTCTCCAGGGGATCGTCCCAATCCAGGGATCCAACCGGCATCTCCTGCATTGGCAGGCAGATTCTTTGCCACTGAGCCACCAGGGAAGCCTAAGAACTCTGAAGAGTGGTAAAGAGATTAATACACAAACTCCATCAAGGGATGCATGCTATGAGGAAAATGTGTTTTGTAAGAAACAGATTTTTATCTTTAGATAAAAAAATACATAACTTAAATATGGAGAAAATTATTAACTTGAAAATGGCATATAATTTTTAAAAGGAAAAGAAAAAGGTTTTGAAAGCTTTCCTCTAGATGAAGCAGGTGTTAGTAGTGATAGTGTTTTGCATAGGCATATGAGTGCCTTTCTTCATAGTGTCTTTCTGCTGATTCTTAGAGGTAGTACTTTTGGTTTTCATTTTTGTTTATTTACCTTCAACTCTGTTACAGGTATTCTATTATCAGTGTTCATGAAGAGCTGTTGTGAAAAATCTGGGGCTTATCAAGAACTTTAAAATCAATTAGTTTCTTAGAAAATGAAGGCAAGCAATGATAACAAAGCCACATTGACCTCTTTACCTCTCAAGCCAAATCTTCCTTTCTTTCCTAAGATGATTGTCACTATTATTAAATAAAACTTTGAAAAGAGAAATATTTTATGTAACCAAATTTTTTCCTTGTTAAAACTTTTCCTTCCTAACAGTCATCAAAGAACACTCTGCTGCAAATAAATAATAATTTTAATGTGTTATATATTTTTCATTCTTTATTAAGCATTTTTAAGGGGTTCTAAGACTTTTTATCTTCTTAGTCTTTATTAAAGTTGCTTTTTTTCTTATGCTTTTCATATACTCTGTGTCTTCCTGTAATGCAAGTGTTACTTTGTCTAACCTTTTAACTTAAAAACCAATAGTAATGTTTAATTGTTTATGCATTTTAAAACCTACTTAGTAAAGGTATAAGACCATTAAAAAAAAAAACTGGTGATGTGACATATTACTTGAATTATTGTCATTTCTAAATTTCTTTGAAAATGCCGCTGAAAAGTTTCAAAATTCAATTCCTTTGAACTAATGTCTTAAACATTTTCAAGACTTATGAGTGGATTTAACCTTGTTTTACCATAATTAAAATAGTATGAAATAGTATTGTGTTTGCCGTAGGGAGTATAAGAGGTGGTTTCTTCTTACTAATGTCCATTTAATACGTAAACACTTTTTTTGTGTTTTGTTTTCTTGTTTGTTTGTTTGTTTTTTAACAGATTCCCTTCAAGCCCAGCTTATCAACATGGGTGTTATTCCTACCTTAGTTAAATTACTGGGCATCCACTGCCAAAATGCAGCTCTTACAGAAATGTGTCTTGTTGCGTTTGGCAATTTAGCAGAACTTGGTAAGTCCCAGACATGAACCAAAATGTAATTATTCATAACTGATTAATATACTTAGAATACATTTTTCTTTAGATGTTAACCTGGAAATCCATTTAGATTCTTCTAGTTTATTTTTTTTGAAACGTCACAGATACATTGTTTCAGTGCTAAAGTGTAGATCCTATTACATTTTAGGATTATATTGTTTATAATTGGAGCTAAGAAATTTATGTGTTTTTGCTCACTAAAGATATAGCTTAAAGATAAAATAGAAAATAAATGAATGCAGTCTAGTTTAGGATTGGGGGCAGAAAAGTAATGTGCAGCCCTTTTTAAGTCTTTGATTCCTAGTTTATGTGCACACAATATTATTCTGTATTCTGTATTCACAATTATAGGATGAATCCAGTTTTAAAGTTTGCATGCTTATAAACATTATAGATTAAACAGAATGAGATTTTCCCCCTTTTTGTTTGGCTTCACAATCTTTTATAAATAAACTTGTCTGCTTAAAATATTAGTATTTTGGGAGGCGGATAGAAATGTTAGAATAAAAATCTGTACTTTCACTCCCTTTTGAAAACCAACTAAAACTACAGTGAAGAGTTTTTTTTTGTTTTTTGGGTTTTTTTTAATGCAAAACAATTAAGGAAAGGGGAGGGAAAACAAACAAAAGGGATAATACAAAAACTTTTTAGAACCTGGAAAGAAAAGAAGCAGTAACTCACTTAGCAAAACTTTGAAATTTGAATCCTGAATTGGAAAGCCAAGAACTAACCAGTTTGTTCTTTGGTATCTTCAAAAGGCTCAGGATTTAGTGGCATCAAGAGTTTCTTCTGTCCCTTCCCACTCAACTGGCCTTCCCATCTAAGCACAAGACTGTGTTTACTCTGTAGAGAGACTCAAAGGAGAGGATATGGACTTAAAGCTACTTATGTTGGAGTTCTTGTACACAGAGCCTTCAGATCTACAGGGAATCTTATGAGGCCACTCATAGATCCTAATCAGTTTTTCAATCTCAGTTCTTAATGAGTAGCAGACAATTAGAAAAGTGAGGACCGCCTTTAACATGGGAAATAATGAAATAAAGTAACTTGGAGGAAGTAGAAACTATGCAGGGTGGGGCGGGCGGGGGAGGACTCTAATATGCTCAAGTAGGAAAATAGTGTAAGCATGAAAACTATGACAGGACGCTATTTTTAAAGAAAAAGGAACAGAGCAAGAAAGCTAAAACAGCTGAAATGAAAGACAATAAAATGAATAGAGAAATATTTACAGAAGTAAAGCAAAAAGCAAGGTTATGGAAAATAGAGGATCAGTCCAAGAGTTTTAGAAAGAGATAAGTAGGAAAAAATTGCTGAATAAACCCAAGTGTCACAGAACTCAAATAAATATTTCTCCAGATTGGAAGAATCTTATCAAATGACAGCCTAGTGGATGAAATTTGGTCCCCAGACCACGGCACATCAATGTGAAATTTTAGAATAATGGGGACAAAGGGAACATTTTATAGAATTCCAGAGAGAGAGAGAGAGAGAGGAAGGAAAAAAGTTACATAGAAAAAAGGTTGTGAATCAGTAGACATCAGATGTATCAAACAACACTGGTAACCAAAAGAAAATGGAATGTTGTTGCCTTCAAGATTTGAGAAAATATTATTTCCAGTATAGAATTCTATATGCAAATCATCAAGTCAAGTGTGAGGTAACAGTAGGGACAGTGTTAAACATGAACATCTCAGAAAACTGGTATCCTTTATATCTTTCCTAGAAGCTTCTGGAAGGTATGTTCCAATGAAACAAGGGATATAAATAATAAGACTACATAGGAATCAGGAGACAGGAGATTCAACAGGAAAATAGAAGTTTCTAGTAGTATAGTGACATGACAGCCCCAAATTTCCTGTTTTCAAAGAGCAGCCAGTCCAGATTGGGGAAACTTACACGAGATGAAATTAATTGAGCACCTAAAGAGAACGTGCTTATTAAGAAAAAAATCAGACAACTGATGGAAAGTTTGGAGTTGAATTAATAAGTACATTGAAAGCTAATTAAATGGGAAAAAAAAAACTAATTCCAAGGAAATAGAAGTAACCCCAGGCCAAATGAAACAGTATATTATTGAGACACTAATTATTTCAAACCAAAATTACAGTATAATTACATTGTAAAGATGTAGGTTATTGTGGAGACATGAAAAGGAGAAAGCTAGTGCTTCATCTTTCATAGTGAAAGGTCAATCAAAAATACCTAAAACTAAAAGCAAAAATTGTCAATACAAAATGTTATTTAAAGATTTGTAGGTAAATACCAGTGAATTAGCTAAAAGAGCTTTATGTGCTTGTTTTTGAAGAAGAAATGGGAAAGGGAGACTGGATTCTGCTGGTAATATAAGTATTAGAATTAACTCTTTAAATTCGTATATAATTTTGTTAAAAAATAAACGCTTAAGGGGGGACTTCCCTGGCTGTCCAATAGTTAAGACTTCACCTTCTGACGCAGAGGGTGCAGGCTTAGTTCCTGGCTGGGAAGCTGAGACCCCTCATGCCTCAGCCAAAAAAACAAAACAGGAGTAGTATTGTAACAAATTCAATAGAGACTTTTTAAAAAATGGTCCACATTAAAAAAAAAAAAAAACTTTAAAAAATAAACCTTTAGGAAAAAATCCTTCTTGCTGAAAGTCTGTTAAGGATCTGTGGCATTTAAATCAAATATAATGTCCAAATCACAGATCATGCTGTCTTTTCTCTGTATCCACCTACAGGATATGATCAGGTTTTCTTCGCGAATTCCTGTATTAATCATGGTGCATTGTTCCCTGTGCTGGCAAATGGACTGAATTACTTAACGGTGATTTGGTTTCAGTTTAATAAGTGGAAAAACAAACTATGGATTGGAAAAAAGTGCTACAACTTTTTAAAAAAGAGTTAAGAGTACATAACTAGATAAATGATGTCTGTTTCATCTATGATTTTATGTTTCGTTTATTTGAAGAATTGTGAGAAACAGAAGAGCAACCACAAATGTTGAGGAGTTAAATCATTCCTGTTTAAATCAAACTAACTTTTTAGGGTAAGGTGTTATGTTTGTAAAATTTGATTTCTGAGGGTTTAGGTAGCTTATTAGAAAAGACACTCCACCCTTGCTCTTTTTTTGTAGCACTAAGGAATCTTAGAAGTCTTGGAGTGGAGTCTCATCATTTTGGCATAGATCTGGTACATGTGCCAAAAGCAGGGTAACAGTAGAGTAAATCAAAACTTTTAAGCAATATAAATATTTGTTCTCCATTTTCTTTTAAAGTTGAATTTGTAATATTTTTTATTTGATATTGGCAGAGATTTACCAGAAACGAGAGAATAGAATGTAACTCTTGCATTTGTTTACTTGTTTTTTCCAACATTCAAAATCAACACATTTCTTTTGAACACTTGCTCTGTACTAGGCACCACACTGTATACTGTGTTCGTGGTAGTCATGCTCTCAGGCAGCTTAGATTTTAGTAGGTGATGTGGAAACTTATTTCTATAAATAAGCTTATAAATAAGCATGTAATTGTAAGTTATAATAATTGCTCGTATGAGGACATAATTGAATGAGGTAAGGAAGGAATTTAAATTACAGATGTACATTTTAGGTGGGAAGGAACATTTCAGACAGTTAAAATCTCTAAATATTTATCTTCTTCAAACTGTACTTTACCTTTCTCAGAAAGCTGCTGGTGGATGCCTCCAATGAAACTAAAAACCTGAATGTGAATGAACATAGATAATAGAGTATCTAATACAGGAAGGAGAAGAAGGTATCCATCAAGATGATGAAAAAGAAATTCCAGAATGTCGGTGTGCCCAGCCAACATGGAGAGCAAGCAGTCTCAACTAGATTGGTTGATTCTCTGAGAGAAACTTTTAGATAAATTGATAGGATATCTGACGCAGCAAAAGAACTGAGAATCAGAAAGGAAACAGAATGGATTCTGGTTGTATTTTGGAGGTAGATTGATAGATTTTGGTTATTCTTTGGATACACTGAGTGAGAACAAGTGAGCAGAGACCCCCAGGTTTCTGCCTGTGTGGCAGGTGGGTAGGTGGCATGTTTATTCACTAAATTAAGGAAGTCTGGAGAAAGAACAGAGATATCAGAATATCAAAAGTCTACATTAGGCATGGTGTTTGAATGCTAGAAAGATACTCAAATGGAGATGTCAAATGGCCATTTAAATAGCCTGGAGTTAAGAAGAGGGCTAGAGATATGATTGTATAAGCATCAACATATATGTGGTATTTTTATGCTTTGGAAAAAAATTAGATTGCTTGGGGTGAGAGTAAGGATCAAGG
This sequence comes from Bos javanicus, assembly GCF_032452875.1. Lineage (NCBI taxonomy): Eukaryota > Metazoa > Chordata > Mammalia > Artiodactyla > Bovidae > Bos > Bos javanicus. The sequence goes on along the minus strand of NC_083873.1, from coordinate 26,476,342 downwards.
TAAGGAAGCCGAAGATGAAGTCTTAAGGAACTTGAATTTATACAGGTCTGGTGGAAAGGAGGAGCACGCGAAGGAGACTGCAGAATGTAGAGGCGGGCCAAAACTGGTCTGAGGTGGGTTTAGGTATGCCTGTGAGTTGAGGAAGTAGAGACAGTGCATGTAGGCAGTGCTGTCAAGACACTTGTTTGTGAAATTCAACAGACTGGATGGTAGCTTCATGAAAGTGGAGTAAAGGGATGGTATTTGGTTTTAATATTGCTTTTTTTGTGAGAAATATTAGAGCATATTTAAATGCTGAGGATGAGGCTCTAGAGTGAAAGGTCAGAGGTGGTGAAGAGACAAGAAAGAAGGCATGTCAGGGACAGTGTGAAAGTATACCACTCTAATGGTATAAAGACAAGTCACCTTTAATTCAGCCATGTGAAATGCAATCTGTTATGAGTAATTTTTCTTCTTTGGCTAAAAGCCTTGAAACTATGAATTTATAACAGTAATTTTACCATTGCTATGGTTACCTATATGTTATGCTAGCAAACATTTTTTTTATAGCCTTGAATATAATTGGGTCAGAACATCTTAAAGCTTTAGACATTTTTCCTCTACAGAGGCATTAAAAAAAAAAAAAAGGACTGTTTCTGTATTTGAAGAGTGCATTTATCAGTAATGATACAAAATGACCAAGCATTGAAAGTAATAGAAAAAAATTTCTGTGCTTAATTTTGTTTTTTTACTTTAAATTTTCCTCTTATTTTTTACAGAGTCAAGTAAAGAACAGTTTGCCAGCACAAACATTGCTGAAGAGCTGGTGAAACTCTTCAAGAAACAAATAGAACATGATAAGAGGGAAATGGTTTTTGAAGTTCTTGCTCCATTGGCAGAAAATGGTGAGAAAATAAATGCACCTCTTAATTTCTGATCATGTAGGCTTTTTCCATTTTTTCTAATATTATTTAATTGCCAGCTATTTAACTCAAATTCCTTTCTTTTATTAATGATGTGATACAAGTTTTATTTCGGATATCTCTAACTTCAGCCACTTTATCTATCTCATAAGTATACATATATTGGCCAAAACTATTTTCCAAATTTCTTTGATTTTAAAATCTTGGGAAAAGTGGTTCTGTAGGTTACAAAACCATAACTGGTTCTTATGCCAGTCTGGAAAATGCAGCTGAGAGGCTCTACTCCACTTACATACCCTTGCAGGGCAAAGGCCATAAAAGTTGGAGCACCCAGCCTACCAACGGTGTGGACACTGAGGATGAGGCTCTAGCGTGAGAGGTTGGAGGCGGTGAAGAGGCAAGAGGGAATGAGGAGGGCCTTTAAAAGAGGCATGTCAGGGACAGTGTGAAGTATACCACATCAATGTATAAAGTAGTCTTTATACCAGTTAGGCAAAAAATCTTAAGGGATACACTCTAGGAATAAGAGGGAACCAGAGGAAACAAACCATCCCATAATAATTTTTCAAATACATTGTCTAGCACATAATCAGAGAGGACGTGAGGAGACAAGACATTGTAAGCAAGAATCAGCACAAAGAACAGGCAACAAATATCCAGATACTGGAATTATTAGACATTGACTCAAAACAGGTGTGCTTATTATGTTCAAAGAGTTAAAAACAAAGTTGAAAATTTTAGATAGAAACTAGAAACTATAAAAAGCAGAATAGCTGATTTGAAAAGGAAATAATTGGAAATTCCTGAATTGAGAAATACAACAAAAATTAACCTAATAGATGAGTTTGATGGCAGATTAAATATAGTTAAATTAGAGAACCAGTGAACTGGAAGACAGAATAGAAGGAAATCCAGAATGAAATCCAGAGAAAGAAAAGGACCAATATACATAAAAGAGAATAAGAGGGAAAGGGACTCATATACATTTTTTGGAGTCCCAGAAAGAAGGGAGATGGAAAGGTAGAAGTTTGAAGAGATTTTGGCAGAGCACTTGTCAAAAATTATGAAAGATATCAAGGATTTAAGAACCCCAATAATTTTAAAACATTCAAAGAAATATGCATTTAGATATGTCATATTGAAATTGAAAATATATATATATATAAGGACAGAATTTTAAAATTAGCCAGGAGAAAAATAGATTACCTTAAAAGAGGCAAAAGTTTGACCGCTAACTTCTTGACAGTCGCAAAGAAAGCCAGATGACAGACATGTTCTGTGTGCTGAAAGAAAATAAATACAACCTAAAATTCTAATCCCAGCGTAACTACCTATCAGAACTGAAAGCAAATGAAGATGTTTTCAGATTAGAAGCTGTGAAAGTTCACCACCAACATACTCTCACTAAAAGGAAATTATAAAGGATTTTTGTAGATAAAAGGAAAATGCTGCTGCTTCTGCTAAGTCACTTCAGTCATGTCTGACTCTGTGGGACCCCATAGACGGCAGCCCACCAGGCTCCGCCATCCCTGGGATTCTCCAGGCAAGAACACTGGAGTGGGTTGCCATTTCCTTCTCCAATGCAGCAAAGTGAAAAGTGAAAGTGAAGTCGCTCAGTTGTGTCTGACTCTTAGCAACCCCATGGACTGCAGCCTACCAGGCTCCTCCATCCATGGGATTTTCCAGGCAACAGTACTGGAGTGGGGTGCCACTGCCTTCTCCAAAAGGAAAATGATTCCCCCCAAAAAAGTAAACTGAGTCCAGAAAGAAGGTTATAGGTGCAGGGGAGGAAAAAGAAGCAAAAAAAAAAAAAAAAGCAGTAAATATGTATGTAAATCTCATGAATGTTGAATATACAAAAGATTAAAAATAATTCATTGTGAAATTTAAAGTGTGTGTGTATATATATATATGTATATATATTTTATATACCACAAAATGGAGGAGGCAGGAGGAGAAGGGGACGACAGAGGATGAGATGGTTGGATGGCATCACCGACTTAATGGACATTAAGTTTGAGCAAGAGTTTGAGCAAGCTCTGGGAATTGGTGATGGACAGGGACGCAAAGAGTCAGACACGACTGAGCAACTGAACTGAACCACAAAATGAGTGTATAAATCTGGAGGGACATAAAAGTGAAGAGTTCCAAGACACTTGTATTATCTGGAAGAAACTACTATTAGATTCTGATTAATGATTCCAAATTTTAAGGTGAACTAGAATAATTTTTAAAACCAAATGCAACTAATGGAAAGGTTTATGGAAATAATTTTTTTAAATACAGCATCAACTAACAGAAGAACAGAGAGCAAAGGGAACATGGAACAGGAGGTAAAAATAGGGATGAAAAAATATACTAGATTTATGACACAGTATTTTGGTAATTACATTAAATGTATGTGCCCTAAATGCTTTAGTTAAAATTATGACCAACTGTTAACTGAATTTTTAAAAACCAACTAAACAAGCAATACTTCTTAAGTATGGGGAGATTTAAAAGACTGAAAAAAGACACCATTCAAAGTTGAAAAAGGCTGAGATAGTCATATTATCAGTACTATCAGGTAAAATAGACATTACTGTTAAAAAAACTTGCTAGAGATAAAGGTGACGTTATCATGATGAAAGATCCAGTTCACTTGGAAGCTATATAAATACATATTATCCCAAAAGATTAAAAGCAAAAGTATTCAGAACTATGAGGACAACTACATATCCACAAATATCATAGGGCAAATAGACTTCTAAAAAATAATAGTATAGAAAATGTGGACAACATGATTATGAAAATTGATTTAATGGACATACTTGGAACCCTGCACCTTGCTTCAGAACCCTTGCAAGTACATATGAAACATTTAAAATGTGTATACTTCTCATGGAAAAAATTTTAACAAAGGATTGCCATTTTAGAGTATGTCAGAGTTTTTTTTTCCCCCTAATAATGAAAAATTAGAATGAAAACACTATCTCAAATCTTTTATGATGCATGTAAAGCCATACTTAAAGCGATCTTTTTTTTTTGCTTAAAAGTATATAATGGAAAATGAAAAAAGCCAAAATCAATAAGCTCAGTTTTAATCTCAGGAATTAGTGAAGAAAAACATAAATGAAACCCAGAGAAAGTAGAAGGAAGGAAACACAAAGAACTGAAATTAAGGAGCTAGAAAATATGTAACACAATATAAGCATATACTGGCCAATGTTGAGTCTGAAAAGATGTCATAGAATTGGTAAATCCCTAGTAAGATTAATCAGGAAAAAAAAAGAGGGAAGGTACAAATAACCAGAATCAAGAAAATAGATCTCACTACAGATATTACAGATACTAGAAGAATGTTATAAAAATTTGATGCCCATACATTTTCAAGTATGGATGACACAAGAATAGAAAAGTCGAGTAATCTTACCTTAAATTCTTTCAAGGAATAGGAAACGCAAATATACTCACTAATGTATTTTGTGAAGCTAATAAAATACCATCAAAAACCATAGTAGAATAAAAATTAAAGGCCAGTCTCACCATGAACACAGATCCAAATTCCCATAAACTTTTAGCAAACAATTTCCAATAATATATTTAAAAATCATCATACTAAATTGGATTTATTCTGGAAATGTAGTTTATTATTCCAAATGCAATCATATATTTAATCACATTAAAACTTAATAGGAAAATCATATGATCTTCAGTTCAGTTGCTCAGTCGTGTCTGGCTTTGTGACACCATGGATTGCAGCACACCAGGTCCCCCTGTCCATCACCAACTCCCGGAGTTTACCCAAACTCATGTCCATTGAGTCGGTGATACCATCCAACCATCTCATCCTCTGTCATCCCCTTCTCCTCTCATCTTCAATCTTTCCCCGCATTAGGGTCTTTTCACATAAGTCAGCTCTTCGCATCAGGTGGCCAAAGTATTAGAGTTTCAGCTTCAACATCAGTCCTTCCAGTGAATATTCAGGACTGATCTCCTTTAGGATGGACTGGTTGGATCTCCTTGCAGTTCAAGGGACTCTCAAGTCTTATCCAATACTACAGTTTAAAAGCATCAATTCTTCAACACTCAGCTTTCTTTATAGTTCAACTCTCACATCTGTACATAGCCTTGACTAGACGGACCTTTGTTGGCAAAGTAATGTCTTTGCTTTTTAATACGCTGTCTAGGTTGGTCATAACCTTCCTTCCAAGGAGTAAGCGTCTTTTAATTTCATGGCTGCAATCACCATCTACAGTGATTTTGGAGCCCCAAAAAATAAAGTCTGCCACTTTTTCCCCATCTATTTGCAATGAAGTGATGGGACCAGATGCCATGATCTTCATTTTCTGAATGTTGAGCTTTAAGCCAACTTTTTCACTCTCCTCTTTCACTTTCATCAAGAGGCTTTTGAGTTCCTCTTCACTTTCTGCTGTAAGGGTGGTGTCATCTGCATATCTGAGGTTATTGATATTTCTCCCAGCAATCTTGATTCTAGCTTGTGCTTCTTCCAGACCAGCAGTTCTCATGATGTACTCTGCATAAAAGTTAAATAAGCAGGGTGACAACATACAGCCTTGGCGTACTCCTTTTCCTATTTAGAACCAGTCTTTTGTTCCATGTCCAGTTCTAACTGTTGCTTCCTGACCTGCATACAGATTTCTCAAGAGGCAGGTCAAGTGGTCTGGTATTCCCATCTCTTTCAGAATTTTCCACAGTTTATTGGGATCCACACAGTCAAAGACTTTGGCATAGTCAATAAAGCAGAAATAGATATTTTCTTGAACTTTCTTGCTTTTTTGATGATCCAGCAGATGGTGGCAATTTGATCTCTGGTTCCTCTGCCTTTTCTAAAACCAGCTTGAACATCTGGAAGTTCACAGTTCATGTATTGTTGAAGCCTGGCTTGGAGAATTTTGAGCATTACTTTACTAGTGTGTGAGATGAGTGCAATTGTATGATCTTATCATCCAGAAAAATCATTTCATAAGATTAAGCATCCGTATATGGTTTTTAAAAACTTCAGAAACCGTTACTAGAAGAGAGTGAAGAGAATATATAACCCGAATTCTATAGAAAACATCACACTCAGTGGTAAAACAAAAAGCATTCCTTCTAAAGTTGGGAATGAGAAGGATCATCCCCATTTTTATTTCTTATTGTATTGTAGAAACTATCCAGTGCTATAGAGTAAAAAGGAAAGAAAAGATATTGGAAGGAAATAAGCTATCATTTTTCATAGATGATATGATTACATCCAGAATACAAAAGAATAGGTTAATCTTGAAAATTAGAATTTGGTTTGCTAGCCAAAACAAAGAAAAACATCTGAAAACCCAAAGCATTGTATTTTTACATACCAGCAAAAACAGAAAATACATTTTAAAAATACATTGTTTACTATAGTATAAAAAACAAAATATTTAAGGGAATTCCTTGGTATTCCAATGATTAGGACTCTGTGCTTTCACTGCTGGGGGCCCTGAATTTGATCCCTGGTCTGGGAGCTAAGATCCTGCAAGCTGAGTGGCTTTAAAAAAAAAGAGAGAAGTACTTCAGAATAGATTAATAAAAGATGTCTAAGATCTCTGGCAGAAAAGTGTAGAAAATCATTAAGAGAAACTAAGATCTAAATAAACAGAAAGCTATATGTATTCTGTAATGATGTTATATCGCCCCATACTGATCTGAAGACTTAACTGCAGTTCTCATCAAAATCCCAAAGACCAGGAATAGTCAAGATAATGTGAAGGAGATCAAGTGAGCAGAACTGGTTTTACTTCATAACAATAAAATATTGTTTACTTCATAACAATCAGAATGAAACAAGTTAAACTCTATTATATTTAAAAGGCAATGTAGTATTATTTCAAAGATGGACAGGAAGACCGGTGGAACAGGATAACCCAGAAACAAACGGATGCATTAGTAGATGTCTGTTTTACTAAGAAAAAAAGGTACCACTATGGAGCTATATGGAAAGGACAGTTTGTTAAATAAATGGTGCTGCTAAGTCGCTTCAGTTGTGTCCGACCCTGTGCGACCCCATAGACGTCAGCCCACCAGGCTCCCCCGTCCCTGGGATTCTCCAGGTAAGAACACTGGAGTGGGTTGCCATTTCCTTCTCCAATGCATGAAAGTTAGAAGTGAAAGTGAAGTCGCTCAGTCATGTCCGACTCTTAGCAACCCCATGGACTGCATCCTTCCAGGCTCCTCTGTCCATGGGATTTTCCAGGCAAAAGTACTGAAGTGGGGTGCCATTGCCTTCTCTGTTAAATGGTGCTAGAAATGTACAAAATACAATTGGAGACACACATACAATCCCACTTTTTACTATTTTAAAAATTCATTTCAGATACATTATTGAACGTAAAAGTTGAAATAAGAAAGTTTGTCTTAAAACATGAGATAGGAGAATATCATCACAGGCTTGCATACAGAAAATTTTCTTATGTCACAAAAAGCTTAACTAAAAGGAAAAAATGATAAATTTGGTTATTTTAAAAATAAACATTTGAGAAAAGCATGACAGTAGATGAGCTGATATTTACAACACATGTAACCAGCAGAGGGCAGATGTGTACAAAATGTAGAAAAACACGCCCAAATCATTAAGAAACATGTAGAAAATTCAGTGTTGAAAATGTGCAAATGATTTAAGAAAGCCCTTGACAAAAGATAAAATCCAAGTAGCTAACGAACACATGAAAATATGCTCAACTCATTAAAAATTAGGGAATGCAATATAAAACCACAATAAAATACCACTCTGTACTCACTGGGAAAAATGGTATTACCAAGTGTTGACGAAGTGTGGAACAGTGGAAACTCATTAAATGCTGATGGGACTATAAATTGGTACAATTTGGAGAACAGTATCTATGGAGTTAGAGATGCGTGTTCCCAGTGATCCAGAAATTCTGCTGTTAGGTGTATACCCAGAAACGTGTTCGTGTACACCAGGAGCCATTCCGGGAATGTCCATAACAGCATTGTTTATAATAATGAAATATTGAAACAACTTGCATCCACTAACAGTAGAATAACATGGAATATCCATATTATGGAAAAATACACAGTTACAGAAAGGAATGAAGATGAGATCAGATCAGATCAGTGGCTCAGTCATGTCAGACTTTTTGCGATCCCATGAATCGCAGCACACCAGGCCTCCCTGTCCATCACCAACTCCCAGAGTTCACTGAGACTCACCCCCATCGAGTCAGTGATGCCATCCAGCCATCTCATCCTCTGTCGTCCCCTTCTCCTCCTGCCCCCAATCCCTCCCAGCATCAGAGTCTTTTCCAATGAGTCAACTTTTCGCATGAGGTGGCCAAAGTACTGGAGTTTCAGCTTTAGCATCATTCCTTCCAAAGAACACCCAGGACTGATCTCCTTCAGAATGGACTGGTTGGATCTCCTTGCAGTCCAAGGGACTCTCAAGAGTCTTCTCCAACACCACAGTTCAAAAGCATCAATTCTTCGGTGCTCAGCCTTCTTCACAGTCCAACTCTCACATCCATACATGACCACAGAAAAAACCATAGCCTTGACTAGACGGACCTTTATTGGCAAAGTAATGTCTCTGCTTTTGAATATGCTATCTAGGTTGGTCATAACTTTCCTTCCAAGGAGTAAGCGTCTATTAATTTCATGGCTGCAGTCACCATCTGTAGTGATTTTGGAGCCCAGAAAAATAAAGTCTGACACTGTTTCCACTGTTTCCCCATCTATTTCCCGTGAAGTGATGGGACCGGATGCCATGATCTTCGTTTTCTGAATGTTGAGCTTTAAGCCAACTTTTTCACTCTCCACTTTCACTTTCATCAAGAGGCTCTTTAGTTCCTCTTCACTTTCTGCCATAAGGGTGGTGTCATCTGCATATCTGAGGTTATTGATATTTCTCCCGGCAATCTTGATTCCAGCTTGTGCTTCTTCCAGCCTAGCGTTTCTCATGATGTAGTCTGTATATAAGTTAAATAAACAGGGTGACAATATACAGCCTTGACGTACTCCTTTTCCTATTTGTTCCTGAAAAGGAGTACATCAAGGCTGTATATTGGAACCAGTCTGTTGTTCCATGTCCAGTTCTAACTGTTGCTTCCTGACCTGCATACAGATTTCTCAAGAGGCAGATCAGGTGGTCTGGTATTCCCATCTCTTTCAGAATTTTCCACAGTTTATTGGGATCCACACAGTCAAAGGCTTTGGCATAGTCAATAAAGCAGAAATAAATGTTTTTCTGGAACTCTTTTGCTTTTTCCATGATCCAGCGGTGTTGGCAGTTTGATCTCTGGTTCCTCTGCCTTTTCTAAAACCAGCTTGAACATTTGAAAGTTCACGGTTCACATATTGCTGAAGCCTGGCTTGGAGAATTTTGAGCCATTACTTTACTAGCGTGTGAGATGAATGCAATTGTGTGGTATTTTGAGCATTCTTTGGCATTGCCTTCCTTTGGGATTGGAATGAAAACTGACCTTTTCTAGTCCTGTGGCTACTGCTGAGTTTTCCAAATTTGCTGGCAGATTGAGTGCAGCACTTTCACAGCATCATCTTTCAGGATTTCAAATAGCTCAACTGGAATTCCATCACCTCCACTAGCTTTGTTCGTAGTGATGCTTTCTAAGGCCCACTTGACTTCACACTCCAGGATGTCTGGCTCTAGGCCAGTGATCACACCATCATGATTATCTGGGTCGTGAAGCTCTTTTTTGTACAGTTCTTCTGTGTATTCTTGCCATCTCTTCTTAATATCTTCTGCTTCTGTTAGGTCCATACCATTTCTGTCCTTTATCGAGCCCATGTTTGCATGAAATGTTCCTTTGGTATCTCTGATTTTCTTGAAGAGATCCCTAGTCTTTGCCATTCTGTTGTTTTCCTCTATTTCTTTGCATTGATCGCTGAAGAAGGCTTTCTTATCTCTTCTTGCTATTCTTTGGAACTCTGCATTCAGATGTTTATATCTTTCCTTTTCTCCTTTGCTTTTTGCTTCTCTTCTTTTCACAGCTATTTGTAAGACCTCCCCAGACAGCCATTTTGCTTTTTTGCATTTCTTTTCCATGGGGATGGTCTTGATCCCTGTCTCCTGTACAATGTCACGAACCTCATTCCATAGTTCATCAGGCACTCTATCTATCAGATCTAGGCCCTTAAATCTATTTCTCACTTCCACTGTATAATCATAAGGGATTTGACTTAGGTCGTACCTGAATGGTCTAGTGGTTTTCCCTACTCTCTTCAATTTAAGTCTGAATTTGGCAATAAGGAGTTCATGGTCTGAGCCACAGTCAGCTCCTGGTCTTGTTTTTGCTGATGGTATAGAGCTTCTCCATCTTTGGCTGCAAAGAATATAATCAATCTGATTTTGGAGTTGACCATCTGGTGATGTCCATGTATAGAGTCTTATCTTGTGTTGTTGGAAGAGGGTGTTTGTTATGACCAGTGCATTTTCCTGGCAAAACTCTATTAGTCTTTGCCCTGCTTCATTCCGTATTCCAAGGCCAAATTTGCCTATTACTCCAGGTGTTTCTTGACTCCTACTTTTGCATTCCAGTCCCCTATAATGAAAAGGACATCTTTTTTGGGTGTTAGTTCTAAAAGGTCTTGTAGGTCTTCATAGAACCGTTCAATTTCAGCTTCTTCAGCATTACTGGTTGGGGCATAGACTTGGATCACTGCGATATTGAATGGTTTGCTTTGGAAACGAACAGAGATCATTTTGTCGTTTTTGAGATTGCATCCAAGTACTGCATTTCGGACTCTTTTGTTGACCATGGTGGCTACTCCATTTCTTCTAAGGGATTCTTGCCCGCAGTAGTAGATATAATGGTCATCTGAGTTAAATTCACCCATTCCAGTCCATTTCAGTTCGCTGATTCCTAGAATATCGACATTCACTCTTGCCATCTCTTGTTTGACCACTTCCAATTTGCCTTGATTCATGAACCTGACATTCCAGGTTCCTATGCAATATTGCTCTTTACAGCATCAGACCATCACCAGTCACATCCGCAGCTGGGTATTCTTTTTGCTTTGGCTCCATCCCTTCATTCTTTCTGGAGTTATTTCTCCACTGATCTCTAGTAGCATATTGGGCACCTACTGACCTGGGGAGTTTCTCTTTCAGTATCCTATCATTTTGCCTTTTCATACTGTTCATGGGGTCCTCAAGGCAAGAATACTGAAGTGGTTTGCCGTTCCTTTCTCCAGTGGACCACATTCTGTCAGATCTCTCCACCATGACCCGCCCATCTTGGATTGCCCTACGGGCAATAGTGTAGATGAGCCCTATAAACATATTAAAAAGCCAGCACTGAAAAATATATGATTCCATTTATGTGAAGTTTAAAAAAAAGCTAAAATTAAGCTATAGTTTTTTAGGAATGATTATTTGGTGAAACTGTAAAAGTATGGATAAGTATGGATATGTATGGATATGGTTACCTTTAAAAATCAGGGTAGGGATTTGAAAGGGATGGATATGTGACAGGAAAAAGTCACAGGGGTTTCTCAGGTTCTTGGTAATGGATTTATTGATTTAGGTGATAGTTCTGTGGTTATTTAATGTATTTAATAATAATAGTTGATCAAGTGTAACGTAAGGACTTCCTTGATAGCTCAGTTGGTAAGAATCCACCTGCAATGCAGAAGAAGACCCTGGTTCGATTCCTGGGTTGGAAAGATCCGCTGCAGAAGGGATAGGCTACCCACTCCAGTATTCTTGGGCTTCCCTTGTGGCTCAGTTGGTGAAGAATCCACCTGCAATGTGGGAGACCTGGGTTTGATCCCTGGGTTGGGAAGATCCCCTGGAGAAGGGAAAGGCTACCCACTCCAGTATTCTGGCCTAGAGAATTCCGTGGACTGTATAGTCCATGGGGTCACAAAGAGTCAGACATAGCTGAGCAACTTTCACACTTAAGCATAACATATATTTATGCACTTTGTTGAATTTGTGGGATTTTTCCACCACTTAGAAAAGATTTTTAAATATACATTCATACAGATATACGCATGCATATATATATAAACCATGATACATAAATGGTAGTGATATAAGTAGATGTCCTTGGGCAGAATGGTACTGTAAAAGTGTGCTAGGCTGTCTTCTTTGGCAGCATGCCTTGCTAATCCTTTTTAATAAGGCATTTTAAGCATCCCATATATATATGTGATTACAGTTAAACTGTGAGAAGAAAGATCTCATAGTTTAACCTTAGCACATGTTATGTTTTCTGCCTTCCTTAGATCTTATAGGAGAAATTTATTTTTCATCTCATTTGGTGGTTTGGCCAAATAGGAAATTTTCATTGCGACCTTCAGGTAGTTTTATGCCAGAGAACGACCTGTAATCTTCCTTGTAGTATTTCATAATAACTGTTTTTATTTATTTGTTTTGTTCTCCACTATCTTCACTTGTGTTTTATAACTGTGAAGTGGACTGAATGATAACTTTGAACATTTGTGTCTGGACTGTCCTTAGCATATCATCCTTGGTTTTCTTTGTATGCAAAGGAGAGCGATTCCAACATTTAAACTGGGATTTCTATAATTCAAGGTTTTTTGTATTTTTTAAGGCTTTTTCGTCATGGCTTTCAGTTCTAGTCACCACATATTTCTAGTTCTGTCATTCTGTAACCAAGGAAACGCCCTACTTTCAGCATGGCACAGTGCAAGTATACCTTTAAAAAAAATATTCCAGGTTGAATATTCTGTGTATTCTGAAATAATATGCCAAAGAAGATCAGTGGTCCTAGTGATAGGGAAAAAAGGGCCAAATTTTTATACATTAAAATGGTCTGAAAGAAAAAGTCTTAAGTTTGGGGGAAAAAAAAAGGTGTGTTTCTCCCAAATAACAAGCTTACACTATAGATATAGCCCTTGCTATAGATATATGCATATACAGCTTAGAGAAACTGAAGACTAAAATAAAATCCAACTAAAAAATAAAATTTAAGTTTGAAAATATATGTGTAGCTAATGTATTTCTAAGGTCAGTTGTTATCTTAAGCAGTATCAAATATACCCAAAATATTTAAGTAGACCAATTTAGGTTAAAACACAAGGATGAATGAAGTATATACAATATCTGCTGAATTGGGGGAGTCAGATATGAATGTGAATGTAAAATCTTCAGTGAAATATGTTCTATAATGAAAGAATATTTAAGATATTAGGAGTATAAACAATGTTGATTCCATAGACAAATATAGTTTGCTATGAAGATAGTGTTTTAAAATACAATTGGGATGTAAAATCTGTCTAAAATTCCTTAGTTATCCATCAAAAAATTTCAAAGTTATTTTTCTTTCCACTTTTATTATGAAAATTTAAGAACCTATTCAAACATAGGGCAACTATAATATAATGAACCACGTTCCCACCACTTGAGGAAGCTTCAAATTAATGAAGACCTGAAGCTCTTTTTTAAAACATGACTTTTTAAAGTTCAGAAAGTTACAAATTAACTGCCCTAGAAAAATAACAATGTACAAATATGAATTCAAATATGCATACTTTGTGATATACTTTGAAATTTACTAATACCTCTTCTTCAGTATCTTGGTATTCAAACTCCATTAGTGGATATATTTTAACTATATCATCTGTGTATGTTTTATTTTAAACAGTGTGGGATATTTTATAGTGTTGCCTTTTAAATGTGAGTATAATCTCTAGAATAACAGTAGATATTACTTGCCTTCAGAGCTGAGAATCAATTTGTTTAGGTGCTGCCAAACATTGTAAAAAGTGACATAATATCAAATGGAAAGATGAAATAAAGCTCTTGTGTAATTTAAGCTGCACTGTCTGATACTTCCTTTTGAAACTCATATCTTCAGAGGAGTATTATCTAAATCATGTACTTTCTTGGTGTCTTATAATTCTTAACAATAAATTGCTTATACCAGCACTCTTATTTTATCTTAAATTTTGGTTATTTTGTTCACATTATTCTTTAGATGCTATTAAACTACAGCTCGTTGAATCAGGCCTGGTAGAATGTCTACTGGAGATTGTTCAGCAGAAAGTGGATAGTGACAAAGAGGAGGATATCGCTGAGCTCAAAACCGCTTCGGATCTAATGGTTTTATTACTTCTTGGAGGTGAGTTGTAATTTATGCCAATAAAAGAACATGACTGTCAGATTTTTAAAAATTTATTGTCTCTTTTATAAATACTTCATTAGGCATTTCTCTTATTTTCCTGTCACATTTAATCTTGTTGATGTAATGATTTTGAAACACATCATAAAGAGAACTAGAGATAATGAACCTGGACAGGAGGAGTCTTTACTATCTTACAAAAGTATTTAAAGAGCTGTCTTTAGAAGAGACAGCTATGATGCCAAAGGTCTAAAAGCTAGGTGGCTACTTGGGATTTAGAATAGAAAAATTCTAAACCCTTTTGTCCAGTCTCTACTATAAGTTTATTACAAAAAGAGCTATTACTTCTCCCTTTATGAATTGTGGATTGTGAAGTATATGATTTCCCAGTTGGGTATTCAGCTAAGAATATGGATGTGTCACTCCTAAGTATTTCCCTTGAATCTGCTTCATTTATCTCTAGATGAATCCATGCAGAAATTGTTTGAAGGAGGAAAAGGTAATGTGTTTCAAAGGGTACTATCTTGGATTCCATCAAATAACCACCAGCTACAGCTTGCTGGAGCATTGGCAATTGCAAATTTTGCCAGAAATGGTAAGCATATTTGTTCATTCTTATTAAATCAGACTTTCTATATTTTAGAATTATGCTTTGCCATAACATGTACTAAACCTAGAACCGTTCAGAAGCATATACAGAATCTGTGTGTACTACTACCTTAATTTTTCCGAAACCTGAAATACTAATAGCGACTTGCCCAACAAATTACATGTTTTATGCACTTCAACTAAGAGCTGATAGTTTAAAGATAATGAACAGTGACTTTGAAGTCCTTCTTTTTGAATACTCTACACTTCAGAGATGAATAAACTTTAGTCCTGTGCTAATATACTTCTGATCTAGGAGGATATGCTCTTTGGATTTAGATTTAATCTTGGATTTAATAATCTGAGTATTCATTATTGTGCCTCAGTTTATACTCTAATGTGTACAAAACTTAAGTGTGGGTGATCTACTGGTTTAGGCTGGAATAATACTTCAGAAGCACCAGGCCTTCATGTGTATTTCTGAAGTCTGATACTTCTGCTGTTCATTCTAGAAACTTATACTGTGTCTAGGAAATATGAGTTACTTTTATTTTTAATTTGATTTTATTTGAGTATTAACTCTTGTTATAGCATGTTTTAATAATGACTTATTCCATTTTTCCTTCTGTCTTTTTGGGGACCATCATCAGCTCCTTAATAATGAAAATAAGACTTGCAAAATATTGATAATTCATGAAGCTAAATGGGGGTTAAATAGTAATTCATTATAATATTCTGTTTTATAAATGTTTCAGAAATTCTTCTTTAAAAATAATTTAAATATCAACCATGATAACAAAATGTAGAGTACTGTTACTGTAACATTGGCAGAACACTGGCATACTTCATTATAAATGGAAACAATTGGGGGACACGATAAGCACGTGGTTTCTACCTACTCATCTTCTGACATACTGTCAGGATCTCAGCTAGAGATTTTGGGGGCCAATTTTTAAAATGTTATCTATTTTAAGAATCTTAGAATCAGACTTCTCACTCAGTAAACAAACAAAAATCTCATAAATCTGATGTGAGAAAGAGATGGAATTCTTTTTATTTTTCTGTAGCTTCATTTTCCTTAATGTAGATAATGGGCTGGCATGAGTATTACAAAATATTTATAAATATTTGTAAAGAAGGGAAAAAATGTTTTCTGTTGCTATTTAGATGGAAATTGTATCCATATGGTAGACAATGGAATTGTAGAAAAACTTATGGATTTATTGGACAGACATGTAGAAGACGGAAACGTAACTGTTCAGCATGCAGCACTAAGTGCCCTCAGAAACCTAGCCATCCCAGGTAAGTCTTAAGAATGGGAGCCAACTGTGTAAGAGAGAAAACCTGTTGTTTTGGAAAGATATTTACTTTATGTGGTTTGTGGACCTACCCTGACCAAGAAAAGAAAAATTCATAGTCTTCAGATTGCTTACATTTTTCTTACTCATAAATGGAGATTATATGTTAAAGAAGTTTTTTGAGACTACACAATACACAAGCACAATCTTCCTTTTTCAGATTCAAATAGTCTATTACGTTTTGTGAACTCCCAGATTTTCATCATACTGTATAGTTAAGATTTTTAAAGCATCTTCAGTTAAGGTAAGATAATGGTATCAATTCATAGAATCCCCTAAAGATGACTTTTAAGAATTTTTTTCCCTACAAGCAGACGTGAAATGTTTTCCTTTTGAACTTTTTGTATTGGGCTATCGCCAATTAGCAATGTTGTGCTGGTTTCAGGTGAACAGGAAAGGGACTCAGCCATACATATACATGTAGCCATTCTCCCCCAAAGCCCGCTCACACCCAAGCTGCCACATAACATTGAGCAGAGTTCCATGTGCTGTACAGTAGGTCCTTGTTGGTTATCCATTTTAAATATAGCAGTGGGTACAGACATACAGTTTTTTTTTTAACTAGGCTTAATGTGCCTTTTTGGATTACTAGTCTTTCAAAATAACATTATCATGGAAAATAATACAGGATATAGTTAAAACTATCCTGTTATTCTACTTTCTAATGGTAAATTTCTGGTTAGGTAAAAATAGTGTAACATGAAAATGCAATCTATATAAAATAAATTTGTTTCATGTAGCAGATTAAGATTGCTTATTAATGTCTTTAATATCTATATTAATGCACTTGGGTCAAGGATAGAGACATTAAAAAGAGACATTTATTAAAGTTGAGGAATCATGCTTTTTGTAAATATGAAGGCAACATTGTCAGATTTCCTTTACAAATTATTAGTTTTTTTAATTAGATTTTAAAAGCCAGTAAATGTGATTTTGTATGTTGTGCTTCTGTAGACAGAGGATATTTATCCCCCAGACCTCTCATTCCCAATCCCATTCTTAAAGTTAATAGAAAAGTAATACGACTGTTTTTAGGTAGAAGAATGTAACATGGAGCCTTAAAGCTAATAAGACACTCAAAAATTATATTGAATGATTATCATCAAAAATGCTAACATAATTTTAACCAGTCTCTCTGTCCCTCCCTCCCTCCCCCCCCCCCAGTTGTAAATAAAGCAAAGATGTTATCAGCTGGAGTCACGGAGGCAGTTTTGAAATTCCTTAAATCTGAAATGCCCCCGGTTCAGTTCAAACTCTTGGGAACATTAAGAATGTTAATAGATGCACAAGGTAAGAGAAATTCTTGCCTAAGGTGTATGTTTTGTATGAAAAAAGGCCTGTTTTTAGCTTTCAGAATTAATGTAATCATAGAGATAAGTAGCAAATAAAAGGCAAAAGAGATTGGTTTTAGATCCCCATTAATTAATTTCCATGGTGGTTATAATTGACTTTAAATGGAAATTATATTGCACTTCTCTTTATTTGTAGGTATAATCTAGGTTTTAGATTGATTTATTAACAGTTCTCGGAGGAATTTTTATGTTTTGGCATTTTCTATACTGATTTTACTTTGTCTTCAAAATCATTGTTTCAATACAGACAGTCAAAAAATTTTTAAATTTGTTTTACAAACAGGGAGATCATGTTTCTGTTTACAGAAACAATAATGAAAACTAATCCTTGGAATGAGTTAAATTCTAAACTTTTTGTATATTGATTCCTTAGAGTACTGCTGAAAACTCTTTGGTACAGTTTTCCAGAGTACTAACAGACTACCAGGCTGAGCCAAAAGAGTATAAAGTTATTTCATTTTTATATAAAAGTCCATAACTCTTTATAAAAAATCTCAATAATCCATTAGATACAGAGTATTTTGTAGTTCTTATTTAACAAAATGGTTGTGTTCTGGTTTTTAGACCTGTAATTTCCTTTACACTCTAAAATCTTTAACTAGCTGTTTTAGTTGATGGCCTATTAGTGATTCATTCCTTTGTGGTTTGCCTTCTTTCCTATAGCAGAAGCTGCTGAACAACTGGGAAAAAATGTTAAATTAGTGGAACGTTTGGTGGAGTGGTGTGAAGCCAAAGATCATGCTGGTGTGATGGGAGAGTCAAACAGACTGCTCTCTGCCCTCATACGACACAGTAAATCAAAAGTAAGTCTGAGGAAACCATTCATTTATTTATGAAACAGATTAAAAGAAGATGGCAAGAAAAAAATCTTAAAGGTACCCCTTGTCTTGAGTAAATCTCCTTCATATAAATAATTGACTTCAAGACAGTAGCTATTCCAGCTGGTTGGTCATAGGAATGTTCCTCCCCATCACATGCTATCTCTTGGTATCTTTCCCTGGAGCAAAAACAGCTGGTAACTTGGCCCTTCCTACCACCTGTCTCACCTAGAGCAGCCTGAAAGCCCATCCATTTCATTGACACCAGTACAGGACCAAGTGTATTGTTGACGAGATGGAAAGTTTTGAGAAAGAATAGCAAAATGAACTCCTGTGGTCCTCCTTTTACCTCTTGTCCATCATAACTGTGCTCTGTCGGGCCCAGAGACAGTCACCAAAGGGGAAGAGAAGTGGGCATTAAGATGAACTATGTGCCAGCTTGATTCTGTAGAGAATTAAGGCGCTCCCAAAGGATTTTAAGCAGCAGGGTGCCATTATTTGGTTTTCCTAGAAAGATGACTCTACAGCTTATTTACTAGGAGCAAGGAAAACAAAGCTATTTCTAAAATATACATGAGTGATGATGAAGGGCCGAACTAAGGATTTGGGTTGAGTAATTTGAAATTGGTGATATTCAACCATTTTGACACAAAGAAATAAATAGCATATAGTTCAGCCTAATAGAAGCAGTGAGGATGGAAAAGAAGAGAAGGATTTGAGAACGATGTGGGTGGTAGAATTGATAGAATTCAACATTGGGGTCAAAGGAGGAGGAGGTTTTAGAGATAATTCCATGTTTGGGGCTTAGGACCAGGTGGGGTCATCATGTCATTCATCAAAATGAGACTGTGGGAAGAACTGACATTCCAACTAACTTGCTTATTCCCAAATCACTCTTCTGTCCTTTTTGGAGTCTTTACCCTAATTCTTTGCTCCATTCCATGAGGTCTCTTACCAGTGGTTTCGTTTAGGCAAACCATAATTCTGTTAACTAGATTAAATCAGACAGACATGTTTTGGCATCTGAATCTGGAACTCTCAAATAAATTCCTGTTACATGTGGCGGTTAGGCCAACAAAGACTTGAGTTTGAAGGCAACAAAACCCTAAGTGAGATGAAGACAAAAGTGAGTACTGGAAATAAGTGTAGCCATTTCTTTTCGTCTAGCCTTTGCTGTATACTTTTATGTGTGCTTTTCATGTAATAATTTTGTGTAACAAAAACCTGTGAGATATACACTTACATTATCTCAAGTGAAATCTCTGAGATGCAGAGAGCTTTTGTAATTTGCTGAAAGTCAGTGAGATTTATTGAGTCTGGAGCCCACTGCCACTGGGATGGACAGAGTTGTAGTTACGATGAGAAATGAGGGAGACAGAATTTTGGTTTAAGTTCTCCTCAAGTCCTGTTGTATGTAATCTTTGTCAGATACAGCAAAGGTTTTAAGACTACATAGATACATGCATACATACATACATAAAAAGCTTCATCACCTGGTTCATCTGAAAAGCAGCCACCTGGTATTAATAATAAAAATTTGAAAGGAGGAACTTTTCATTATTATTACTCCAAGATTTATTCTGTTTTGTTGATCTCATGGTAGGTGAACATTTGTTCAGTGGCGCTTTTGTTTGTTAGCTTCTGGAACTCTCTTCCTTGATATGAACTGCAGTGGTCTTTTTTGCTTAGGTAATTTAAGTTGTCATCTTTTGATGAATTTATTTAAAGCTAAAAGCCTTTTCCTTCTCTTCTGTGAAGAAAAAAAATTATGGTTAAATGTAATGATTCATAGGGACACTGTCAGAAAACCACTCAACAGTGAATTGACTGATTGTAATGCAGTTTATGTTTAAAATTAAAGTTTATAATTTCATGATACTTATTTATTGTAGGATGTAATTAAAACCATTGTACAAAGTGGTGGCATCAAGCATCTAGTTACCATGGCAACTAGTGAACATGTAATAATGCAGAATGAAGCCCTTGTTGCTTTGGCACTAATAGCAGCTTTAGAATTGGGTAAGTACCCCAGTGACAAACTTATTTTCTCCTATTTTTATCTTGGATGAAAGGAAGCACAGGAGTGGAATAGAAGTCAGACAAAACCTTTGACTAGAAGCATTTTGCCAGTGTGTCTATACTATATCTGAGTATATGGAAATCATGCTCTATAGATTGTCACCATAGATGTCCCTTAGGGTTGTCCTTCTGGTAACATTTGTAAGGCAATGCTTTAATGTTAGTTTGACTCTTAAATGATATCTCAAATTTTAGACACTTAGGGAATTTCAGCAGGCCTCATGGAAAAATGAAACAATATTTAGAATACAGTAGCAAGCTTAGAGTTTGCTACTCTTCCAGCCACTGAGATTCTCTTCTGTCTGTGCTGCTGATTCTGTCTCTTGCTGGTCTCCTGTCGCCGTGGTTTCTGTTGCTTTATAGCATCACCTTCATTCTAAATTCCCACCTTTTATGTCACTCTTCTGTGTATGTACACTCAGAATCCCCCCAAAGCAGAGTCTGAATGCTTCAGTTAGTCTCTTCGTGGCAGTATCCCTGTTACTCAGAATTCTTCAGGAAAAGCCCACTCATAGACAAATAGTTTATGGGAGGCAACTTTGTGTCAGGAACCCAGCTCTGATACATAGTCAGCTGGAGACAATGGAAGTCACATGGCCTGAGGTAAGACCTGAAGCTGCCTTACAGGAAGGAGGCCTGTAGACTTGGTACACATGTCCTGTTCCGTTCAGAAATACTCTGGTAAATACTGTTAACTGATCAGTTCTAAGTGATGACTTATGTCCATAACTCTCACTGTGGGGAATTCTCACTCTCACCAACCATTATCCCAGGAAGGAGAAGCCAAAAGATAAAAATGGTATATCTTCCTCTAGTGTCAGATTTACTCAGATTTCAGGTATGAGAGATTTGAATTTGTTTGTCCTCTTAACAGGTTATAAACTTTAAAACCATATATAATTTTTTTAAAAAAATCATAGGATGTAAACGTTTCTTGAATTTTAAAGCTAGAAAAGACTTCAAGCTTCCCAGGTGGCCCAGTGGTAAAGAATCCACCTGCCAAAGGAGGGCAAGAGATGTGGGTTCCATCCCTGGGTTGGGAAGATCTCCTGGAGGAGGACATGGTAACCAGCTCCAGTATTCTAGCCTGGAAAATTCCACGGACAGAGGAGCCTGGGGGCTACGGTCCATGGGGTCGCAAAGAATCAGACACTACTAAGCACGCACACATACACAAGACTTGAGGAAGATGATGTGACTTTGGTCACTTCAGTTAAAGATGCTGTGGAGGTCAGTTTGAGTCCTCGCCTAGCCTATGATTTCCTCCATGGGTAGGGGAGATTACTTCATCAGAAACTATGAGGAAGAGGTGAGAATTGTTAAGGACACTGAATGCCAAACAGAGTTCACGACTTGATTTTGTAAAATGGCTTACAGTGATGAAGCTATTTTAGAAGATCCTTGACCTACCAACCTGGGGTGAATCTGGTCTTGTGCCCTTCATAACTAGTATCTTCTAAATAGGCTTTAATTTTGCCTTCTTCTCAATAACTCATTATCACCTAGTGTTTCCTAGGCTCCTTGAGCCTAAGATTTAAAAATAAGGCCATACTACCTTTTTAATATACAACACACTTTGAAAACCATATTTTTCCAAACCTGTATCCTTTCAGGTTTTTAGATACTATTAAGGAATTATAAAATTTTTGTATGATAATAGTATTAAAGCAACATTTTAAAGAGTCCTTTTTGTTTGTTTGTTTATGGTAATTGTAAATTCACATGCAGTTAAAAGAAATAATAAAGATGCCTTTACAGTTTGCCCAGTTTTGCCCAGTGGTAACATTTTGCAAACCTAGTATTACATCCCAACCCCTGATAAAATTTACCTCTAGTTCAGACTTCCCCAGTTTTACTTGTATGCAATTTCTGTTAAATTCAGTTTGATCACCTGTGTAGGTATATCTGAACAGTTCTAACTCCACAAGGATCCTCCATTCATAACAACACCCACCTGCCTCCTACCCTCCTAATCCCTGGAAACCACTAACCGACCCTTCATTTCTAAATTTTTTTTTCATTTCAGAAATGTATGAATGGAATCATATAGTATATGACCTTTTGAAATTGGCTTTTTTTCGTCAGCGTAATTTCCTAAAGAGTCATTAATTTGTGTGTCTATAGTTTATTCCTTCTCATTACTGAATAGTATTTTATGATTTGTATGTACCACGACTTGTTTAACCATTCACCTATTGAAGGCCATATGGGCTGATTCTACTTGGGACTCTTAAAAATAATGCTGCAAAGAACATTCATGTATAGAATTTTATGTGAACACAAATTTTCATTTTTCTGGATAAATGCCTAGGAGTTATAACTGCTAGGTTGTATGGTAACTACATGTTTGATTTTTTAAGAAATAACAAACTGTTTTCCAGAGTGGCTCTGGAAAACATTACATTCCTGCCAGCACTGTATAACTGACCTAGTTTTCTCTTTACCCTCACCAATATTTAATATTATCCCTAATTTTTAAAATTTTAGTCAATCTGAGCAGTATGTCGTGATACCTCATGTAGTTTTAATTTCCACTTTTCTAAAGACTACCAGTGTTGAACATCTTTATGTACTTCTTTTCCATCTTATGTGTTCCTTGGTGAAATGCCTGTGTCTTTTGCTTATTTTCTAATCTTTTTTTAAACTATTGAGGATTTTAAACTTTTAAGGATTATTTGTGTCCTGAAAGTCCTGTCGTTTTACATTTAAGTCTGGGATCTTTTTTAGTTAATACCTGTATAAAATGTGAGGCTTGGGTCAGGGTTTCTTTTTTTTCCCCTGCCTATGGATCTGCTTGCCCCAGCACCTTTTGTTGAAAAGGCTGTCTTTCCTCCTCTGAATTGATTTTGTCAGAAATCAGTGGAGCATACTCCTGTGGGTCTGCTTCCAGGGTCTTCTTCCAGTTCCTTTGTCCTGTGTGTCTGTCTCTCCACCAACACCACGCTGTCTTGATAACTGTACCTATGTAGTGATCTTCATGTCAAGTAGAGGAATTCCTCCCATTTTATTCTTTATCAAGACTGTTTACCTCTTTTAGGACCTGTGGTTTCCCACACAGATTTTAGTATAAGCTTACCTGTTTTCTCTAGAAAATCCTATTGGGATTTTGATAGGAATTGCAGGGTACCGTTCTCTTAAAGATACATTCTAGACTACATATAGAGGAAATTATGTGACTATAGGATTTGCTCCAAAATACCTTGGGGTGGGTGAGAATAGGTGGATAAGAAGAGAGATAGAGGATATACAATTGGCCGTGATAATTTTTTTTTTAATTTTTTTTTAACACCAAAAACATTCTGTATTGGGGTATAACTGATTAACAAAGTTGTGATAGTCTCAGGTGAACAGGGAGGGGACTCAGCCATACATACACGTGTATCCATTGTCCCCCAAATCCCCCTCATATCCAGGCTGGCACATAACATTGAGCAGAGTTCCATGTGCCTTAGAATAGGTCCTTGTTGGTTATCCATTTTAAATATCGCAGTGTGTACATGACCTTCCCAAAGTTCTTAACTATCCCTTCCCCCTGGCAACCATGAGTTTGTTTTCTAAGTCTGTGAGTCTCTTTCTGTTTTGTAAGTAAATTCATTGGTATCATTTCGTTTTAGGTTCCACATAAAGGGATGTCATAGGATATTTCTCCTTCTCTGTCTGACTTACTTCACTCAGTATGGCACTCTCTAGGTCCATCCATGTTGCTACAAATGGCCTTATTTCTTTCCTTTTAATGGCAGGGTAATATTCCGTTGTGTGTGTGTATATATACACACCGCATCTTCTTTATCCATTCCTCTGTTGATGGACATTTAGGTTGTTTCCATGTCTTGGCTATTGTAAACAGTGCTGCAAAGAACGTTGAGGGGCATGTGTCTTTTTGGGCCATGCTTTTGTCTGGATATATGCCCAGGAGTGGGATTGCAGGGTCATAGGGTAGTTTTATTTTTAGTTTTTTAAGGAACCTCCATACTGTTCTCCATAGTGGCTCTATCGATTTACATTCCCACCAACAGTCCAGGAGGGTTCCCTGCTCTCCCCACCCTCTCCAGCATTTGTTGTTTGTGGATTTTTTGATGGCAGCCATTCTGACAGGTGTGAGGTGATATCTCACTGTAGTTTTGATTCCCATTTCTCTAATAACTAGCGATGTTGAACATCTTTTCATGTGCCTATTTGGTCATGATAATTTTTGAAGATGGTGACAGTACATAGTGTATCATACCATCTTTTCTGCTTATCAGTTCCTTTCAGAAGGTTTAACATGTTCATTTTCTAAAAGGTGAAGCAGTTTTTAGCCAGACTGTACCAGGTTTATACCCAATGAATATAACTGATCCTTTAATTATTTCGTGTTCCAGGTACTGCTGAGAAAGACCTAGAAAGTGCTCAACTTGTACAGATCTTGCACAGGCTGCTAGCAGATGAGAGAAGTGCTCCTGAAATCAAATACAATTCCATGGTCCTGATCTGTGCTCTCATGGGATCTGGTATGTGTTTCCTCTGTTATTTGGTATTCATCAACATGTGGTTGACATTAAATATAAAATAATAGTAAAAATTTATGGAAGATATAGGGTTACTTTTATATTGCATATACTTTCAAAAGATATTATTTTATATAAAGAACAAGTTCTGATTTTGTGTACCATGATATTAGCTAAGGAATTTGTTCAAGAAATTGGCATATCTTGGTATATATTTCATGGACACTGGAGAAGAGCGTGCATCCTGCTGGTATCGAGTGGTGAGTGTTATAAATGTCAGTAAGAGCCTTTTGCTTGGCAGTGGTGTTTCTATTGATATACTCTTGCTGATTTTCTACTACTTCTGTCAATTATTGAGAGATGTTGAAGTTTCCAACTGTAAATGTTGATCTGTCTTTATCTCCCTTCAGTTCTATCAGGTTTTGCTTCATATATTTTGCAGCTCTCTTGGTAGGTGCATACACCTTTAGGATCACTGTGCCTTCCTAGAGAATTTACCTTTTCATCAGTGTGTAACATTTCTCCCTGTCTCTGGTCGTAGTCTTTGCTCTGAAGTCTGTGTGATATTAATATAGCTACTACTGCTTTCTTTTGAATAACATCCACTTGGTTCTTTTCTACCCTTTTAGACTCAGTCTGCTGTATCTTGTATTTTAAGTGTAGGCAGCGTGTTGTTAGGTCATGTGTTTTAATCCACTCTGTCATCCGCTGCCCCCCCCTTTTTTTTAAATGCTTAAGGATTACATAATTTCATCCAGAGTTGGTTGTCAGTATCATCACTACCATTTATTAGACAAGGAAGCCAAGTCTGTGAAGGAAGGAAGCACCACATTGCAGTGGTGCTGGGTGAGGAGTAGTGAATGTAAATAGTCCTGTCTGGTTAGCAGCTTTCAAGGTGATGGTAACAGCCAAGGTGGTGGGCAGTAGACGGGGGTGAGTATCAGGAAAGCCTTTCTGGAATTGAGCCTTGACAGGCAGGTTTAGTTTTCTAGATAGACTTTTTTGTGCATACACCAAGGGTGGATCTGTCTCTTGGGATAGGCTCAGCTCATCCCGGTACAAAACCAGAATGGTGGTTTACCCCTTTATAATGAGAAGTATGACTGCCACTGATCTCAGAACACTGCAAATGCACGTCTGGTGCATTGACTCCTTCAGGGCAGACAGACATCAAGGGTTGCTTGATGAGCTTTGATCAGAACAAGGAGAGTTAAATGAGGGGACTGTACAATGGCATCAGGTCAAGGTGGCTTTCTCTGCAGTTGTGTCAGCTATGCTAAAGGAACTGGGATCATGGACTCCCTTGGCTTGAGCCTCCATCTCTTTGGATGTTGCTGACATGACTCTGTCTACATTGCCCATGGTAGTGTTTTCTGTTGTGTTCTACTATACTGACTGCTGCTAAGTCGCTTCAGTCGTGTCCAACTGTGCGACCCCGTAGACGGCAGCCCACCAGGCTCCCCTGTCCCTGGGATTCTCCAGGCAAGAACACCGGAGTGGGTTGTCATTTCCTTCTCCAATGCATGAAAGTGAAAAGTCAAAGTGAAGTCGCTCAGTCGTGTCCAACCCTCAGCGACCCCATGGACTGCAGCCTACCAGGCTCCTCCATCCATGGGATTTTCCAGGCAAGAGTGCTGGAGTGGGGTGCCATTGCCTTCTCCGGCTATATAACACCCCAGTATTCCTCTGCCTTGAGATAATTGCAGATATTTTCCACAAATTCTGCTTGGGCAACCCCTCAGATGTTAAAATTTTCCTTGAAAAGAGTGTATCCATTCTCAATTTGACCAGTAAATAAATGGTCAAGATGCTCTTGTGTTAAGTCTTTAGTTAGTTAGGGAGTATTGTCTTTGGGTATTTTCTGAATTTTCTATTTTTATTCTGCTAGACAAAAATAGAAATACTATTTGCTCTACTGGTAAGTTTGTGTTTTTTTTGTAATATGAAATCCAAATTGGAGAACAGTGAGGGGAAAAAGCATGTTTGCTTAATCAGTAAGCAAAAATCATTTACTGTTTCTTTGGATTTTTTATTACTGTAGTTTTTAATATTTAAACAACAAATCAAAAAATTCACTCATTTTTCCGACCCCCAATCCCTGCCCCTTGTAACCACCAATCTGTTCTCCGTATCTAATGAACTTGGTATTTAGATTCCACATATAAGAGAGATCATGTGGTATTTATCTTTCTTTGTCTCTTCTTTATCTTTCTTTCACTTAGAATAGTCCCTCAAGGTCCAGCTGTATTGTCATAAATGGCCAGATTTTATTCTTTTTCATGGCTGAATAGTATTCCATTGTACAAACACACCATCATTTCTGTACTCGTTCATGTATCCTTGGACACTCACATTGCTGCTGTATCTTGGTTTTTGTAAATAACGCTGCAGTAAGCACAGAGGTGCCGGTGCATGCTGCTGCTGAGTCACTTCAGTCGTGTCCGACTCTGTGAGACCCCATAGATGGCAGCCCACCAGGCTCCACCGTCCCTGGGATTCTCCAGGCAAGAACACTGGAGTGGGTTGCCATTTCCTTCTCCAATGCATGAAAGTGAAAAGTGAAATCGCTGTCATGTCCGACCCTCAGCAACCCCATGGACTGAAGCCTTCCAGGCTCCTCCATCCATGGGACATTGTTCTAAGTTGTTACAATTTTTCTTTTCAAGCATCAAACATAACCCAGAAAAAGCTTGAGGAAAGGAAAGCTATTGTATTTATCTGTGTCTTTGCTCTATCTGTTCTTTCTGATGTTCCAAGGTTGCTTTTTTTAAAAAACATTCTCTTCTTGTTTAAAGAATTTCCTTTAGCCATTATTTTAGGTTAGGTCTGCTTGTAACAAATTCTCATTTCCTTTATTATTCCTCACTTATTCATTTTCTTTGAGAGTATCTTGATTTCCTCTTCATTTCTAAAAAATATTTTCTCTGTATAGAATTCTAGGTTGACAGTTGTTTTCTTTCAAAACTTGAAAATGTTGTGCCACTTTCTTCTGGCCTCCGTGGTTTCTTATGAGAAATCCACCATCTCCGGATTTGTTTTTCTCTTGTAGGTAAGGTGTCATTTCTGACCTAAGAGTTTCTTTTGTTAATAGTTTTCAAAAGTGTGACTATACTTTTCCTTGGCATGAATTTCTTTGGGATTATCCTATGTAAGGTTTGTTCAGCTTCTTGAATCTATAGGCTTTTTGTCTTTTGCTCAATTTGCAAAGTTCTTAATCATATTTCTTCAGGTACTTTTTAAGTCCCACCCTATCCCTCTTGTCCTTCAAGGCCTCTCATGACACAAATGTGAGCTGTTGAGTTATATCCCTCAAGGCTCTGAAGTTTTGTTCATTTTTCCCCAGCTTATCACCTCTCTTTTGTTCAGATTGGGTAATTTGTATTGCTTTGTCTTAAAGTTCACTGATTATTTTTTCTGTCTTTTCCATTCTGTTCTTGAGCCTATCAAGCTTTTTATTGCAGCCACTGTGGAAAAGAGTACAGTGTCTCTTCAAAAAAATTAAACAGAATTATTATATGACCTAGCAATTCTACTGGAGAAGGAAATGGCAACCCACTCCAGTGTTCTTGCCTAGAGAATCCCAGGGATGGGGGAGCCTGGTGGGCTGCCGTCTATGGGGTCGCACAGAGTCGGACACGACTGAAGTGACTTAGCAGTAGCAGCAATCCTACTTCTGTGTATATATGCAATATACATAGACATTACATGTATATAGTTCTGAGTTCCAAAAATTTCTGTTCTTTATATCTTCTGTTTCCTAGCTGATATCATTTGTTTCAAGCATGTTCATGATTGTTCATTTTTTAATGTAAAATATACATGTAATTTGGCATTTGAACCATTGTAAGTGTAGAGTCCAGTGGATTAAGTTCATTCACATCTGTGTGCAGTCATCTCTATCATTCTTCTCCAGGCCTTTTTCTTCTTTCCAAACTGAAACTCCATACACTTTAAACAATAACTCCCTAGTCACCCCTCTCCCCAGCTTTTGGCAACCACAGTTTTATTTTCTGTCTTTATGAGTTTGATTACTCTTTGTACCCTGTGTAAGTGGAACCATACAATATTTTTTGTTTTGTGTCTGGCTTATTTTCCCTTAGCATGATATTTTCACGGCTCATATATGTGTAGCGTGTCAGAACTCCATTCTTTAAGGCAGAAGAACGTTCCATTGTTTGCATATATCACACTTTGTTTATCCATTCACCCAGTCAGTGGACATTTGGATTATTTTCACCTTTTGGCTGTTGTAATGCCACTCTGAACACAGGTGCACAAATATGAGCTCCTTCTTTCAGTTAGTTTGCATATATATACAGAAGGGGAATTTCTGGGCCATACAGCAATTCTGTGTTTAATTTTTTGAGGAAACACTGTCCTCTTTCCCACAGTGGCTGCACCATCTTTGCATTCCTGTCAGAAGTGCACATAGGTCCCAGGTTATACATCCTCACTGATACGGTCTTTTGTCTTGACCATCCTGATGGGTGTCAGGTAGGAACGTACTGTGATTTTGATTTGCTTTTCCCTATTGATTAGTGATGTTGGGGATCTTTAATTGTTCATTGGCCATTTGTATACCTTATCTTCTTGGTGAAATGTTTATTCAAATCCTTTACCTATTTTTTATTTGGGTTGTTTCTTGTTGGTTAAGTTCTTTATATGTTCTGTATATTAAATCCTTATTGGACATATGATTCACACATATTTTCACCTATTTCAAGAGTTGCCTTTTCACTGTTGTATCCTTTGACACCCAGTTTTTTTTTTTTTTATGAAGTCCAGTTTCTCTTTTTCCTTTTGTTGCCTAGGTTTTTAAGTTTCTTTAGAGTTTTAGCTCTTATGTTCAGGTCTTTGATCTATTATGACTTAATTTTTGTATTGTGATGTAAGATAGGTTTGTTTTATATGGCCCTTATTATGTTGAGGTCTGTTCCCTCTATGCCCAGTTTCTGGAGAGTTTTTATCATAAATAGGTCTTGAATTTTGTCAAAAGCTTCTTCATCTAGTGAGATGATCATATGGTTTTTATCCTTTAATTTGTTGTGTTGCATCCCTGGGATAAATCCCACTTGATCATGATGTATGATCTTTTTAATGTATTGAGTTTTTGTTCTTTAATTTTTATTAAAATATAGTTGATGTACAATATTAGCTTCAGGTATACAACATAGCAATTCAACATTTATACATATTATGAATTGATCACCACTATAAGTCTAATTGGGCTTGACTTATAGTGATGATCAGGAAATTGGGCTTCCCTGGTGGCTCAGATGGTAAAGCGTCTGCCTGCAATGCGGGAGGCCTGGGTTCAATCCCTGGGTCGGGAAGATCCCCTGGAGAAGGAAATGGCAACCCACTCCAGTACACTTGCCTGGAAAATTCCATGGATGGAGGAGCCTGGTAGGCTGCAGTCCATGGGGTCGCAAAGAGTCGGACACGACTGAGTGACTTCACTTTTCATAAGTCTAATAAACCACCTGTCACCATACAAAATTAATGCAATATCATTGACTGTATTCCCTATGGTGTACATTACATACCCCTGACTTGAAAAAAATTTTTTTATATATTGGAGTTTGATAATGATTAACAATGTTGTGACAGTTTCAGGTGAACCTTTTACTATATTGTTGGATTTGGTTTGCTAATATTTTGTTGAGGATTTGTGTGTCTGTGATCATCAGTGATACTGGCCTGTAAATTTCTTGTGTGTGTGTGATATCTTTGGTTTTGGTATCAGGCATGATGGCTTCATAGAATGTTTGAGAGTGTTCCTTCCTCTGATTTTTTGGACTAGTTTAAGAAAGATAGGTGTTAACTTTTCTCTAAATACTTGATAGAATTCACCTGTGAAGCCATCTGGTCCTAGACCTTTGTTGGGAGGTTTTTAATCACATTTTCCATTTCATTACTTGTGACTATAGCAGGAAGAAATGGAAAAATATAAACAGACCAGTCTTGGGAGACTGTACCTTTCTAAGAATTTGTCCATTTCTTCTAGGTTGTCCATTTTATTGGTATACAGTTTCTTGTAATAGTCTCATGATCCTTTGTATTTCTGCGGTGTCTGTTATAACCTCTTTTTCATTTTAAATTTTATTGATTTGAGCCTTCTCCATTTTTCTTGACAAGTCTGGCTAAAGGTTTATCAATTTTTATCTTTTCAAAGAACCAGCTTCATTGATCCTTTGTTTTCTTCATCTCTGTCACATTTATTTCTGCTCTGATAAGTATGATTTCTTTCTTTCCACTAACTTTGGGTTTTTGTTAGTTCTTCTTTCTCTAAATGCGAATAGATTGAGATTTTTCTTGTTTCCTGAGGTAAGATTGTATTGCAGTAAACTTCCATCTTAGAATGATTTTGCTGTGTCCCATAGGTTTTGGATTATTGTGCTTTTGTTTTCATTTGTCTCTAGGTGTTTCTTTTTTTAATTTCCTCTTTGATTTCTTCAGTGAGTTAGTGGTTGTTTAATAGCATATTATTTAGCTTCCACATGTGTATGTTTTACAGTTTTTCCGATCTCATTGCATTGTATCAGAAAAGATACTTGATATGACGTCACGATTCTTGAATCTACCACGGCTCACTGTGTGGCCAACGTGCGGTCAGTCCTGGAGCATGTTCGACGTGCACTTGCAAGTGTTATCTGCTGCTTTTGGATGGAATGCTCTACAAATATCAATTATTTTAAAATCTATTCTGAGTATTGCTACTCCAGCTGGTGTTATACCTCAGTTTTATCAAAGTAAACACACCAGTTTGAGGAATGCTAATTACATAAAACTTACTGGCCTTCAGAGGAATATCCTGTATTTTACTGTAATTGAAGTTAAATAGAGCAAGAGAAAGAAGAAGATAGGAAATCTGAAAAGGAGTCTACTGTCACAGAAATTTGTTGAAAAGAGGTGAGGTGTAACTTTCTAAATTGGAGGATAACTGCTTTATAGTGTGTGGGTTTCTGCTGTGCAGCGACATGAATCACTTGTAAGTATGCATGTTTCCCCTCCCTCTGAAGAGGTAAAACCTTTTAATTTGCCACAAAATTTAAAACTGATCTATTTTGATAACTCAGCATCCTTTACCCCAAGCATTCTGGGTATATGCTTTGGGTAGTGTGTATCGTACGATTAGAGCAATCTAATAGAAGCGTACCTGTTGTCCTGTTTTTGTCTTCCAGAATCTCTGCACAAGGAAGTGCAGGATTTGGCCTTTCTAGACGTTGTGTCTAAACTTCGCAGTCATGAGAACAAAAGCGTGGCTCAGCAGGCCTCTCTCACAGAGCAGAGACTGGCTGTGGAAAGCTGAGAACTGCCCCTCGCCGACACTCCTCTCCTCTCCCCTTTGTCCTCCATCCTCCTCCACACCACTTGTGCATGCGTGTAACGTTCCAATGCCAACCGAAGAACTGCTGTAGGTACCTGCCCAATAAGATTTCTAAACCCATAGTTAGTGTGAACATGAATTTGTCAAGAACAAGTCTCCACCCATCACTGTTTTCTTGTATTCCTGTTGCTTGAGCTACATTAAGTAGAATGTGCATGTTGTAGTCCTGTGATGACGTAAACGCGGTACTACACAGTGACTTGCTCCTCACCCTTGCTAAACTACATACGAATGTAAATTAGAAACAAGCGAGAACGCAGCAGGATCTGATTAGCTCATGAAAGATGGGATTGAATAATAAAATTAGCTCCATTTATTGGTGCTTGGAAAGCACAGTGACCAAAAAACCTGTATGGCTGCTTATTCGTTAGTCTTACCTACTAATGTCAAATCCATGGTACCTAGAGTTAAATAAAGTCCAACACTCTCACTCTTTACCCTATGGTTTCTTCTTCTTCCTTTGTAGTCTGTTGAAACTGCCACAAACTTGGCAAGACTTCCTGAGGTTTTTTTATTTCATATTTACTTGGCCATCATCAGTAGCCTGATGCTGAAAACATTTGTAGTTTTCAACATAAAACTAAGGGGTTGAAAAATATTACACTAATACATCTTGTTTTTTGCCTGTATTTTAGATTTTGGTATATGTACAGTTTCACCTCAGAATTTCTTCCATCAGTTAATATTGTCCAGCACATGTCTTTAAAAATCACTTGACATTTGTTTTCAACTGAGAAATTTGAGTAGAGCTCATTGGAGAATGGATTTTGTTTTGTTTTTTATCATCCAGCTTGAGAGCCAGAAGTTTCCTCAGTCTTAGCCCTTTAAAATTTTATATGAGACATATGCAGGACATACAGGAAAAGTTTCAGAAATGATTGTCTAAAGAAAGGAAGCAGGTTATAAAAGCCATAGCAGCCAGTCCAGTTCATTCTGCAGATGGCCTCATTCTAGTAGGTGTTAGCATTTCCCACCTCTGCTTTTCACAGAGAGCTTCAGTAGATCTTAAAGCCTAATGGAAAAGTGGCAGTGCCAAGCCTCAAGAGATGAGAAGACCCTCTTGGCAAAATGTGGTATACTCTTCACCACCACCACCACCACACGGGTTTTTAGAGCTTTGAAACTCAATCTTTGTAAATTAATCAGAACACCCCAGTGACATACCTGCCTTCTCCGTATGCTCAAGTTTGACGAATACTGGCTGAAAGGTAAGGTGGGCTCCTTGCTCTCCAACATTGATGCTGCACACCTCTCGGGGGTGCTCGATGGTGGACTTCTGACTCTGAAATAGCTGTCATTCAAGAACGTTAAAACTCCAGTGGAGGTGAAAGAACCTTTTCACTGACTGTTCCCTTTGATGTCCAAGAAAAGGACGATTATTGTGAGTGCTTATGCTACATTTACTCTAAGAATGGTCTTGTTCATTGTCTCCTCCTGGGCTGGACAGTGGACTGTATTTTAGGTTTTGAAAGATATCTATAATGTTGCATAATAGGCTGTCCATATTAATAACTAAATAAATAGTATATCAAACTGTAATGGCATCATTTGGTTTATTTGTGTATTGTACTTCTGTTTCCAGCTCCTGGACTAGCACCTGCTGATCTCTGGTGCTCAGTAGGTATTCACTGAGTGACTCCCTACTGCCATGAAACTTCCAGAGTGCCTGAACTATTTCTAGATATATAGAGAAATTGAGATGTAGGTATCTGACTTCAAGGAATTTTTTTTCTTTTTTGATAGTAGGCTGTCTCTACTGAAAAGCATTATACAGAAAACCTCAGAACAAAAGCATCCAAAAATCATGGATTTGAGAAAAGACACTAAATGGGCCAGCTGCCAGCAATCAAGTTGCTGATATGCTAGGAACTCTCATCTTTGGCAAAATGAAATGCAATTCAAATCACCAGTTGTTCTACAAAGACCAGAAGCTGCGCCCTTAGGATGACAGGGCTCCACTGAACTCAGGATGTGCTGCTGTGCGGTGGGCGGGAGCCCACAGACCATACCATCCCTCTCCCACTACTTAGTTTTAGAGACCACCTTTACATTAGTTTGCTACTCGTAAGAGTGCATTCTGACGGAAAGATGGGCGGCGCCACACAACAAAGCTTTTGTTACCAGTTTGTGCCAGGACTAGAGCACAGATGAAAAGCAAACAGGCCAAAAATTAGAGGGGAGATGTCTGAGTGAAACGCACTGGAATGTCCTCCCTTCCTCCCTCCCGGTCCTGTTAGCTCCTTGGAATCTTGCTAACCACCCCACCCAGAGCGAACCCATACTGTGCTCAAAGCAAAATTGATTAAATACTGGCCCACAACCCTGTATTTTCCTTGATGAAACATGCTTTGAGCATACTCTCTGATAACAGTGGAGATGTGGAACAAAGTTTTTCAGTTCTAAAACAATTTCCTCTTGGGTGCAACAGGATATAAGGATTAGTGTGAATTGTTCTGGAAAACCCTGCATGTGAACATTTGAAAAAGAAATACTCTTTGGTATCATCAGAGGGCTTATTATCTAACTCTGCTGAACATAAAGGGTGAAGCTGTCTATTACTTAGGTGAGCATTATCCTTCGTATCCAACTGTTACTAGAATCAGTACGCTTAAAAGACACTGCTTAATGTGAGGAAGCCGTACATTTGAATTATACAAGTGTCTGTTAAAAAAGCACTTAGTGATAATTTGGGGTGAATCTTCATGGCTATAACCAGGAAAATTGAGGGTTTTCCCCACAGATATGGTCTATTAGTTTATGTATTTATATGCCATATAGCTTCATAGATAGGTTTTTGTTTTGTTTTTTTTTTTAATTTTATTTTATTTTTAAACTTTACAATATTGTATTAGTTTTGCCAAATATTGAAATGAATCTGCCACAGGTATACCTGTGTTCCCCATCCTGAACCCTCCTCTCCCCCCATACCCTCTCTCTGGGTCATCCCAGTGCACCAGCCCCAAGCATCCAGTATCGTGCATCGAACCTAGACTGGCGACTCATTTCATACATGATATTATACATGTTTCAATGCCATTCTCCCAAATCTCCCCACCCTCTCCCTCTCCCACAGAGTCCATAAGACTGATCTATACATCAGTGTCTCTTTTGCTGTCTCGTACACAGGGTTATTGTTACCATCTTTCTAAATTCCATATATATGCGTTAGTATACTGTATTGGTGTTTTTCATAGATAGGTTTTAAAGCTGTGTCTAAAATGTTGAAATAGCTATTTTAAAAGTGTGGTAAGTGGAAGGAGTAAGGTCTCTGAATACTCTCTCTCCTGTAGTGACATCCTGGTTCTGTTACGTACTGGCTGTGTGACCATCACCACATTACTTAAACTCTCTGGGCCTGTTTTCTTATTGTGTTTAATAATCTCTACTTTCTAGAATTTTTCTGATAATTGAAACGTTTAAAGAGGTTGACATTGAGGCTGGAGGGAACTAGAACATATCATGGCCTAAACTATACTCCCCGCCTTGCCCCGCAGCAGGATTCCTGGCTACAGGAATTCAAAGAACAAGAGCCAAACAGGAGAACTAGTTCTAGATAGAGAAATTGAGATTTCAATATTTGTCTGACTTGAGAGAATTTCTTTTGATATTAGGTTCTGTCTCATTAATTGTGTGTCTTATTAGTTTCTGGAGAAGGAAATGGCAACCCACTCCTGTATTCTTGCCTGGGAAATCCCACAGACAGAGGAGCCTGGCGGGCTACTGTCCATGGGGTCACAAAAGAAATATGACTTAGCACCTAAAAAAATTCATAGTTTCAGGAGCACCCAGTTCTCCTCAATGTGGAATGCATAACCCCTTACCTCCTTCCTGAAACAAAGATGGCCAGGTGGGCAGAGCAGGCCTTGAGCATGGCTCTCCACTGTAGTGTTTTCTCTTCCTGTCTCAGACTTCTTCATCTGTGAAGTGGGAATCACAGTACTAGCTCAGTGATATTAGCTTCTATTAGCAGAATTACTAAATCAATATAAACAAAGCTGTAGTACTATGAGTTTTTTCTCAATATAGAAACAAAACAATGCCCCTTCCCCATTTTCAGTGCTGCCAATTGTTTATATATACAATATACCTTTTTAATATACATACTTCATGTTTTTCTTATATATAATTGCTGTGTGCTTTGCATAACGGTTTATGTTAGCTGTGCCCCGAATCCTCTGGTAGAAGCCACCCATGTACCATTATGCTTCTTGACTAGACAAAGTCCCTGTTTCAGGGGTAAGATATTACTAGTTTCTTATTTACTGTAAATGGTCAGCTACAGTATCTGAAATAAAAAGTGAACTTTGCATGGAATTTATGCTCCAGAGTTCAATCGTTCAATTTATTTATTCTTTCTCAGTTGACTTTTTAAAGTTAATTATTTCCTTATCCTTACTCTGTTCCCAGAAAAACAAACAAACCCTTTCACCAAATTGAGCTTTTCAGCATGGCCATAGAGGTTGTAATCTAACAACATTTCAAAAAAATGGGCAATATGCATCTGTCTGCTATTTATAACACTAGAGAGACACTTAATATGACAACGACTCATTTATATACTGGAACCAATTATAATTGGACCAACTTAAGCCAGGGAGGAACCGATGGCTGGGTTCTCCTGCCATTTGTTTCCCAAGTCCCTGGCTTTTCTATGGCCTGATGTCAGATTTGTCCACAGAGAGATGGAGAGCCTCCCACTTCCTAAGCAAACTGGAGGATCAGGGTGTTGTCATGAGCCATGCGCTCTTCTTCCAAGTGACTTAAATGAAATGGTTTCTCTCATCCCATAATTATTAATGCAGCTTTCAGGGAGTAAAAATGGAGCAAGTTGGATGGCTGAATCATGGAAACAGGGGTTCAAGGGAGAAGTGATTTAATTCAAACACCATATACAACATAAAAATCAAACTTGCCTTTATCCTTCACCCCCAACTTCAGAGCACATTCTTGGAATTTATCCATGACTCAGAGATGTGTGGTTTTGCTGGTAGGCATGTGTGCAATCTTATATTAATCTGCTTAACACTATAAAGGTAAAACCACATTCAGTGGTGTGTGAAATTTTATAGTGTTCAGTTGGTTTTGGTCACATATATAGAGAATTTTCTGTTTCAGGATTCAGTTTTAAAAAAATTAGTTGGAATTTTTAATCTTCATCAAGGAAGTTGAAAACTTAATCCTGTCATACTTTGAAGCTGCTTAGTGTCAAATTTGGGATTTTTTCTTAAATAATTCAAAAAGATATTTTTTAGATTTCTGTTATCTTGAGATAAAACATTTTAAAGCTTTAAGCCAGATTTCCAGTATATAAATTTTAAATCCAACCACAGATCTTCTAAAATATAGGAATACTGTATCAGTTCAGTTCAGTTCAGTCGCTCAGTCGTGTCCGACTCTTTGCAACCCCATGAATCGAAGCATGCCAGGCCTCCCTGTCCATCACCAACTCCCAGAATTCACCCAAACTCATATCCATTGAGTCGGTGATGCCATCCAGCCATCTCATCCTCTGTCGTCCCCTTTTCCTCCTGCCCCCAATCCCTCCCAGCATCAGAGTCTTTTCCAATGAGTCAACTCTTCGCATGAGGTGGCCAAAGTACTGGAGTTTCAGCTTTAGCATCATTCCTTCCAAAGAAATCCCAGGGCTGATCTCCTTCAGAATGGACTGGTTGGATCTCCTTGCAGTCCAAAGGACTCTCAAGAGTCTTCTCCAACACCACAATTCAAAAGCATCAATTCTTTGGTGCTCAGCTTTCTTCAAAGTCCAACTCTCACATCCATACATGACCACAGGAAAAACCATAGCCTTGACTAGACAGACCTTTGTTGGCAAAGTAATGTCTCTGCTTTTGAATATGCTATCTAGGTTGGTCATAACTTCCTTCCAAGGAGTAAGTGTCTTTTAATTTCATGGCTGCAGTCACCATCTGCAGTGATTTTGGAGCCCCCCAAAATAAAGTCTGACACTGTTTCCACTGTTTCCCCATTTACTTGCCATGAAGTGATGGGACCAGATGCCATGATTTTAGTTTTCTGAATGTTGAGCTTTAAGCCAACTTTTTCACTCTCCTCTTTTCACTTTCATCAAGAGGCTTTTTAGTTCCTCTTCACTCTCTGCTATAAGGGTGGTGTCATCTGCATATCTGAGGTTATTGATATTTCTCCCGGCAATCTTGATTCCAGCTTGTGCTTCCTCCAGCCCAGCGTTTCTCATGATGTACTCTGCATAGAAGTAAGCAGGGTGATAATATACAGCCTTGACATACTCCTTTTCCTATTTGGAACCATTCATGTCCAGTTCTAACTTGCTTCCTGACCTGCATACAGGTTTCTCAAGAGGCAGATCAGGTGGTCTGGTATTCCCATCTCTTTCAGAATTTACCACAGTTTATTGTGATCCACACAGTCAAAGGCTTTGGTATAGTCAATAAAGCAGAAATAGATGTTTTTCTGGAACTTTCTTGCTTTTTCGATGATCCAGCGGATGTTGGCAATTTGATCTCTAGCATTCCTCAAAAAAATAAAAATAAAAGTAGAACTACACTATGATCCAGCAGTCCCCCTTCTGAGTATTTACCCAAAGAAAACAAAAACACTAATTTGAAAAGATACATGCATCCCTATGTTTAAGATACAGAAGCCATCTAAGTGTCTATCAATAGATGAATGGATGAGGAAGATGCAGTGGTGTACACAGTCGTACCTCAATATCCACGGAGGACTGGTTCCAGGACCTGCCTTGAATACCCAACTCCACAGAGGCTCAAGTACCGTGGATCCATGGTCCCACGTCTGTGGAATCAACCGACCTTGAAGAGTGTAGTGCCATAGCTTATACTGAAAAGACCCACATATAACTGGACGCATGCAGTTGAAACCGTGTTTAAGGTTTGACTATAATTTACAATGAGATATTAAAAGAGTGAAATGTTAGCATATGCAACACCATAGATGGATCTAGATGGTATTTACGCCAAGTGAAGTAAGTCAGACAAATGCCATATGATTTCACTTACTGTGAAATTTAACAAAAAACAGAACCACACACAGAGAAAAAACTGGTGGTTGCCACCGGGAGAGGGGCGTGTGGTTGTGCGAAATAAGCGAAGGGGATTAAGAACTACAGATTTCCAGTTACAACGTCACAGAGATGTGATACAATATTCTTGAATATAGTGAATATTGTAATAACTTTGTATGATTACTAGACGCACCATGGTGATTATTTCATAATGTGTTAAAATACCAAACCACTGTTGGTACACCTGAAGGTAACATAGTGCACATCAACTATGCTTCAACTTTTTAACCATCTAATTTTCAAGTACAGGTGACAGATATTACTTACTATTGCAGTAGTTCTTCTGTCATTTATTGATTCCCAGGAATCCTAAAGGAAAGAAACTCTAGCTGTACCCTCAGATTACTGTCAAAAACAAACTCCTATATGAATACTCACTCTGAATCTTATAGCCATATCTACTTTAACATAGGCCTCCCTTCTACCCAGATGGTGGGACTGGGGGCAGGGCAGGGGGTGGTTTTTAATGGACTGTATTACAAAGGATGGAGCCAAGCCTGCTGAGACGCTGTCCTCGGGGTGTTCATACCTCAGATGAAAAACCCCTGCTCTTAGAGGACATTTTACAGTGCCCTCCCACAGTCACCATCACCCCACCACCAGGAACGGAAAAGGTCAGCTGCCTCTGACCTTGACTACATCTGGACGTCACAACCTGAATTGCCGGGCCCTTACTCTAAATTGCAGGCTTTGTCTGGTGCAGTCTCGGAAGGATGTCCTGGCGTGCTCTCCACAGCAGTGGCCCTGTGTGTGTGCGCGTATTTTATGTAGTCGAGGTGTTATGCCACATGTAGCTCTCTTTTTTTCCACTTATACAATAAGCATTTTTCCACATTACTAAGAACTCTGTTTCATAACCTCATTTTTAATAGCTGCATGTTCTTCAACTATATGGATGTACCATAATTTACTTTTACTCTAATTTACATAAGATATAAGCCATTTTCTTATTTCTGGACATTAAAGATGTATTTCAAGTTTAGAAAAACAAACCCCAAGTGCTAAATTGTGAACATTTACAGATGCTCAACTAAAAACTCTCTGACCTGTCGGTCCCTCTGCCTTCTGCCCCTCATCCTAAGTTAGAAGCCATGTTCCTTTTTCTCTTCAAGGGTCCTCAGTTTCCCAGTGCAGCCTCTCTGCACTCTTCTGACCCACTTGCACTTCTGTCACCTTTTGGACACTCTTGGCTCCCGCCCAGCCCTTCCTAGTCTCCTAAGGAATCCCCCCACAAACGTCGGAAAGAAGTGAAAGTCATTCAGTCGTGTCTGACTCTCTGACCCCGTGGACTTCTCCATGGCCAGGATACTGGAGTGGGTAGCCGTTCCCTTCTCCAGGGGACCTTCTAAACCCAGGGATGGAACCCAGGTCTCCCGCATGGCAGGCGGATTCTTTAGCAGCTGAGCCACCAGGGAAGCCCCCCACACGGGGGAGTGGGGTCACAAAGGTGGGGTGACTGCACCTCCCCCTCCTGACATCCAGGCCTTAAATCAGTTCCACCCACTCATCCTTCAGCAGCACCACTTACCTGATACTAGAGAGGGCACGGAACACACCTCCCAGTACCTGCTGGAGCTATAGCTAATGGAAGTCCAATTGCCTCTCAACACTACCGTCCACCACTCCCAACACAGACCTCTTACCATAGCCTGTGAACCGCCATTCTGATTGGTTCCCGGTGATGAACACTCTCCAGGCACCACTCACAAGGAGAGGAGGGAGAGCGGTAGAGGGCCTCCTTTCCCACAGGAATCCTCATTTCATCCTCCTGAGGCATCTGTGACCCGGCTGACCCATTTCTTCCTCAAAGATGGCAGACTGTGGACCCCTCACATCTTTGTCTGGTCCACATGGTATTTTGAAAAAATAAGAAAATGAACAGCTGTAAACATGGAAAATCTGGATGAATCTGCACACCCACACTAATCCGGTTAACTGACTTTCCTTTTAAAATGGAGAGAGCTGGCAATCAGCCATTCTGTGTTCCAGGAGGGCAGCGGGTGACTGTGACCCTGTGCCTCTGGACAGAGCATGCATCTCCAGCCTGTTCAAGTCCCCCACACATGCCCCAGCTCCCCTCAACGCCACAGCCCCTGGAAGCCCATGTGGCTTGACCCTGTGGAGACCTCATGTGCCATCTGTCCGCTTCGAGACCAGGAGTAAGGAGTGGGGATTTTTAGGGAGAGAAAAGCAGTGCCAAGGGAAAGGCCTTGTCAAACACAGATCCAGATACTTGACCCAAGGGCGTTTTTATGACCTGTGCAAACTTGCATTGTTTTTAGCACCTCAGAAAAAAGACTTGACATTCTGAAGGCCAGTGACAGCTGCAGTCTGTCAAGTGTCAGGAATATGGAGACCCAGACAGCTGTTAGCCGTGCCCACACGTGTACCCACGCCATCCTGCTGACAGGAGGGTGCTGCTGCTGACCTCCTGTGCTCTCACATGGCTAGCAGCACCCAGAGGGGACTGCAGGAATTTAGAACATCCTTTCTCAGCTGGATCAGGAATGCAGCCCTTCTCCCGAGGCCCAAAGTACCCTCCCCACCTCCTTTACCCCGTGATTAAGGGGCTCTTATGTAATGGGGAATCCGCTAGCCAAGCAATTACTCTCTCTTCTTAGAGAAGCGCAGAATTCTAATAACCTGCCAAACTCCCGGGATAACCTGATCAACCACAATTTCCTGTGGGTTCAATCCCTGAGTCAGGAAGATCCCCCAGAGGAGGGCACGACAACCCACTCCAGTATTCTTGCCTGGAGAATCCCATGGACAGAGGTGCCTGGTGGGCTACAATCCATAGGGTCGCAGAGAGTCGGACACGACTGAAGCAACTTAGCAAGAGTCAACCCTTCAGAAATAAGTCTCTTCATTTAAAAAGGCACATACAATTCAAAGTTTCAATCCACTCTCAGCCAAAACACCCATGAAGAGAAACAGCCTGCTGCTAAATGTTTCACGGGCATCATGCACAAAAGGAGAGCATGTTCCCTGTTTCCCTGGAGTTGAGGAGTCCCGAGCCAGGTAAGTCTCCACGCCTCTGACCACCAGGAGTCACAGACAGAACAGGAGCTAAAGTGCGGCACTAGCGCACACATGGTTGTCAAACCTTGCAAAATTTCTCTAGAGGTGACTAGCCCAGGATCAAAAAATGCCAGGGTTCCCCACCTCCCTGCCATGACTGAATATAATATCAATATTGAATATGAAAATAATATCAATAGGAGACACAAAACTGCCTTCAGTTTCTGAGAAGATGAAGCGGAACATGGAAGAAGAAGAAATCAATCAAGACTCAAAATCAGCGACAGGAACAGTGGACCTAAGCAAAGGCTGATGTTGGTAGAACCAATAAATAAATAATATAGATTCTTCTGGTGGCTCAGACGGTAAAGAATCCGCCTGCAATGAGGGAGACCTGGGTTCGATCCCTGGGTTGGGAAGATCCCCTGGAGGAGGGCATGGCAACCCACTCCAGTATTTTTGCATTGAAAATCCCATGGACGGAGGAGCCTGGCAGGTTACAGCCCATGGGGTTGCAAAGAGTAGGACACGACTGAGCGACTAAGCGTAGCACAGCAGATGCAAAGTATTATATATATAAGAACTGAATCACCTGGCTGTATACCTGAAATTAACACAACATTGTAAATCAACTATACTCCAATAAAATAAATTTTTAAAAAATACAAAGACAAGAAAAAGGACATTTTGTCTTTGGGGCAGATATTGCAAGTGATTTACCCAACATCCAGCTACCCCTTCTGCCCTATTTACAGAACCCCAATTTTATTCAGGGGGACAATGTACCAAGCTTAAAACACTCCAGTTCCCCAGCTTTCCAAGTGGGCATTACCCTTCTATAGAAGTTCATGGGGAGGGTATCCCTTAGTGAATTAGGCAAAGACCTGCTAGAAGGCCTTTGGCCCTTCGCCTTTTTTTCTTTCTTTTCCCTCCCTCAAACCTTGACATGGGTCCCAGAAGTACAGCAGCCCTCTTGCAACTGTGAGGTACAATCATGAGAATGCAAGCCTCCACATTAAGGACAGTGGAGCAGAAAGGTGGAAACAGCCTAGATCCCCGGTAGCACTAATGAACCAAAAGACCCGCTATGTACTGAGGAACCTCAGACAACACAGGAGACACACTTGCCTGCTTCAACCCCTACAGCGAGGTTTTCGGTTATTTGGATCAGGATGAAATCTTGATGCACATGGCTAGTCACTAAAGCATCAAGGCCTTCCTAGAACAACTTGTTGTGCTTACTGGCCATGGCCACAGAAGTCAGTGGATTGAAACAGTGGGGGCTACACACTCTAACCCTCAAAGTTCAAAAAATCCCCAAACAGCCTGATTTGCTGACCTAGCAGCCTGCCTCACTACAGAGATTTACTGAGCACATACTGTGTTGCACTCTGGATATCTTAGATAGATATGGGCCACTGAGGGAGGAGAAGAGGGATATTTACCTGACTGTCATAGTAAAGCAAGCAAGTAAGGATGCTAGCTGCTGTATAAATAGAATCATGGGGTTCTGCAGAGATGACTCAGCTCTGGGCCTCTTGGGGCAGAAGGCACCTGTAAAAGCAGAGAAGAAGCAAGAGACAGGGAAGGAAATATAGAGCAGAGCAGACAGAAGAGGGCCTGAGACATTT
Source organism: Bos javanicus (assembly GCF_032452875.1). NCBI lineage: Eukaryota > Metazoa > Chordata > Mammalia > Artiodactyla > Bovidae > Bos > Bos javanicus. Next base: position 26,432,553 of record NC_083873.1, on the reverse strand, counting down.
TAACTTGTTATTACGTAGTGGAAAACTAAAGTTTAAACAGAAGATTAGCAGATTGCTTTATGGTTTGATCTAGAACCAGAACTATTGCTAATGGAAGACAGAAAGACTAATAGAGATCTGCAGGTAATTGTGCTGCGTTCCCAGTGTTGGGAGACCATTCTTCATGGGTGTCTTGCATTTCTATACTTCTGTGAAGAGCTTTCGTCTCAATCTCTTCAAGGATGTTCACCTAGCATACTTGTAAGAGAGACAGTGCCTCCCGCTGGAGGCAGGGGCAGATTTTTGTACCATGCGGAATAATAGAGAGACTTTGAGCCCAGGGGAAAGTTGGTCAGGATTGCTTTCAGACCCCTTATAAAGTTGGGGGACTCCTGGGACTTCCGTGGCAGTGCAGTAGTTAGGACTTAGTGCTTTCACTGTGGTAGGCCCAGGTTCAGTCTCTGGTTGGGCAACTAAGATCCTGCAAGATGTGTGGCATGGCCAAAAAAAAAAAAAAGGGGCGGGGGGATTCCTGAGCTCTGTGGACAGGTACTCTCTACCCAGAAACAAAGATCTGTTTATCCTCCTTTGACTTGCTCAAAGCCACAGCCTAGGCTAGGGACAGAGGTTCCCAATTCCATGGAAAAGAGATGTCATCAAGTAAGTTCGAATGTGGTGAGTTCTCCCAGACAGGATGCTGCAAGACTGCATCTTGGCGGGCTTAACAGAGTTCTGAGGGGACCTTCCTGAGAAAGCTGATTTAAGTGAGGTCTGGGGGAGAAGAGCAGGTCGACCCTTTTCATCTTTGCAACATCTCCATGATGTAGGCATGATTATCTCCATCTTATGAGGCAGGCACTGAGGACTGGAGAGAGAAGCCACACCCACACTGGCATCAGTGGCCAACGCTCTGGGTCCAACCAGCACACAGTCTGTGACTTTCTTATTTTGCTACACATGGACTAAAGCAACTTAAAGAGCTTTTCACTGAGTACAGACCATATGATATCCATCAGGCTCAGCAAGTGACCAGCTAGGGTCGCCATAGAGACTGAGTCATTAAGGCACATGTTCCACTGTCCAGTCCAACTCCAGTTCTTTCCACAACAGAGTCAATAAAAGAATCAACATCTCCTCCAGGCTTTGCTCTGCCCTGCTGGTGGGAGGAATGAGCCCCGCCTTACTCTTTGTTCTTATTTTAATACCTTCTGCTCTCTCCTTCTCTTGCTCTAGAATTCAGTATTAACAGAATGTTTCATATACATAAGGCTCAAAATGTGCATTCAGCTTGAGAAACAGAACATGAAATTGCCCGAGAAAGATGCCTGACCTCTACCAGGAAGAGAACATTTATATCACCAGAGACGTGGAATCAATGCCAAAATGGACCTATACAGACACATCTACTAAGATGACCTTCCCTTAATTTCCCCCCACTTAGTTGCTGGTCACTGGCCCCCAACACACTGCCCCAGCCCAGGCCCCTCTGTCTTGTCATCCCCACAAATTATTGCTCTTTGTGTAACAAGGTATTTAAGCTTTTGATCCTAATAACTCCTGGTCTTCATTTTCCTTTTGAAGACTGCCATATACATGTAAAACAATAAGTTTGTATGTTTTTTTCCTTGTTAAAAAAAAACATGTGCTGAGAGTCCCCATTACCAATTATTCTAGGAAGCAGACTAAAGAAAGCATCAGCAGAAATTAAATTAAAATAAATTAGAATGTGAAGCCAGAGTCCTGAGATGATCTTTCCTAAAATGGCCCGACAGACCCTTGAGAGTCGTTCTGTCGTTCAAGCTTTCACACTCCAGGCATGTGACAGGGGAGGGCATGGAGCTCCGCACTAGAGACGCCTTGTGGAGTTGAGCATCTCCATCGTGACAGGTCTGGGTTGCGGTGTAACTGGCATTCTAATTCATAAGGTAAACAAAAATGTTAATCTGGAGCAGAAGACATTAATTTTTCCTCTTTCTATTTGGGTACAAATCTTGACTGAAACAATTTTTGCTTTAAAATTTAAATGTCTATGGTAAAGTATTCATTGGGTGCCACAAATGAGATGCTTTTAAAGCCTCTGATCTAGTCATTCCACGCTATTAGGACTCAGTCACTCAGTCGTGTCCTACTCTTTGCAACCCCATGGACTGTAGCCTGCCAGGCTCCTCTGTCCATGGGATTCTCTAGGCAAGAATATTGGAGTAAGTTGCCATGCCATCCTCCAGGGGATCTTCCCAATCCAGGGATCAAACCCTGGTCCTCCACACTGCAGGCAGATTCTTTACCTTCTGAGCCACCAGGGTATCTATGTGCAATGTATAAGAAATGTATAAGAAAGTTCACTGTACTGTTATTTAATGGGGAAGAGTCTAAATTTCTAATAGTGATGGGTAGATTAATTCAATTATAGTTTATCTGCATCAGGAGTTCTCAAACTTTTTGGTCTGAGGATCCCTTTAAATGGCGTAAGCCCCTGAAGAGTTTTTGTGTCTGTGGGTTATTTCCATGAATATTTAATATTAGATATTAAAAGGGAGAAATAGTTAAAAACAAAAATACACACATATTCCATTAGCTGTCAGAGTGATATCATATCATCATGTAGTCTCTGAAAAATGACACTGTATACTCGGAAAGAAGGTACCAAAAAGGGAAATGATGTCCTATTATACTATGAAAAAATTTTGAGCTTGTGGACTTGAGAGGGTCTTGGGAATCTCCCAAATTCTCTCCACCATGTCTTGTGGACCCTTGATTGATACAATAGACTAGTATATCAGTTCAGTCGCTCAGTTGTGTCCGACTCTTTGCGACCCCATGAATCACAGCACACCAGGCCTCCTTGTCCATCACCAACTCCCAGAGTTCACCCAAACTCATGTCCATGGAGTTGGTGATGCCATCCAGCCATCTCATCCTCTGTTGTCCCCTTGTCCTCTTGCCCCCAATCCCTCTCAGCATCAGGGTCTTTTCCAATGAGTCAACTCTTCGCATGAGGTGGCCAAAGTACTAGAGTTTCAGCTTTAGCATCAGTCCTTCCAAAGAAATCCCAGGGCTAATCTCCTTTAGGATGGACTGGTTGGATCTCCTTGCAGTCCAAAGGACTCTCTAGAGTCTTCTCCAACACCACAGTGCAAAAGCATCAATTCTTCGGTGCTTAGCTTTCTTCACAGTCCAACTTTCACGTCCATACATGACCACTGGAAAAACCATAGCCTTGACTAGATGGACCTTTGTTGGCAAAGTAATGTCTCTGCTTTTGAATATGTTATCTAGGTTGGACATAACTTTCCTTCCGAGGAGTAAGCGTCTTTTAATTTCATGGCTGCAGTCACCATCTGCAGTGATTTTTGGAGCCCAAAAAATAAAGTCTGACACTGTTTCCACTGTTTCCCCATCTATTTCCCATGAAGTGATGGGACCAGATGCCATGATCTTCATTTTCTGAATGTTGAGCTTTAAGCCAACTTTTTCACTCTCCTCTTTCACTTTCATCAAGAGGCTTTTTAGTTCAGTATATATAGTAAATTTAAAATGTTATTGTATAAAATATTCAGATACTGAAAATGCTGTTTTTTAAAAAGATTAAAGAACAGTATAAACCATATTAGACAATTTAAAACAAAACATGAGAGTAATGGAAAGACACACAGTAACATGGCTCTAGATGGTGTCTACCAGCATAGACCTCTAGGTGATGAAAATACAGCTTATTTCTTTTTCTGTTTTCTTGTGTTTTCTACATTATTTTGTAATCAAAATAAAATGTATGTAACAAAGATATGCATATTGCCCATGTATAATCACCCTTTATTTTCCTACCCAGATCTGAAAATTTCAGCTTAGTAAAGATTGAGGACGGGAGGAGAAGGGGACGACAGAGGATGAGATGGTTGGATGGCATCACCAACTCAATGGACATGAGTTTGGGTGGACTCCAGGAGTTGGTGATGGACAGGGGGGCCTGGCGTGCTGCAATTCATGGGGTCGCAGAGAGTCGGACACGACTGAGCGGCTGAACTGAACTTTTAGGAAAGATCTCGACCAGAAATATCTATATGACAGTGGTTTTGCACAGCTCTACATGAGGCAAACGTCTAGACTGTCCTTGCCTCTCCAAGCGTGTTCTACAAAGGACATCCACGTCCCCTGGGAGCCTGCAGAGCCTCAGATTCTCTAGTCCCACTCCAGACCAGCTAAATCAGACCCAGATAATTTATTTTTACTTTTTTTTCTTCTTGTTATTTTTTTGGTCACATTGCACAGCTTGTGGGATGTCAGTTCCCCAATCAGGGACTGAACCCAGGCCATGAGAATGAAAGCGCAGAATCCTATCCACTAGGCCACCAGAGAACTCCCAAATCCAGATACTTTAGACCCGAGTAAATTAAGACCCAGGTGATATATGTGTATAAAGTTTGAGATGCCCTAGTGGCATGTTCAAACCACCTGGAAGCTTTAAAACAGGGATGGGGAGGGGCTGCACACGGGTTTGTTTAAAGGTCTTGGGTGATCTTGACGGTAACTAGAGCTGAGAACTACCATGGAACACACAAACTCCAACCTCTGCCAGCTTCAGGGCCATGTCCCCTACTGCCACACGGCGAGTTCCATGCCAGCCCCCAGGTCATAGAAATTCAGGATGGTGGAACTAGATGGAGGAAAAAGGTGGATTTCAGAACACTTCCCACGGCCTGCAGAGCTCTAAGACTGTTTGACTTGCCAGTTTGCAAAGTTATGGTCACTTCTTTAGAAGGCCTGGGGTATTACCAAAAAACTCACTATTGCCTTCTACAAAATGCTTTGATAGACAAGTCTGAGTTTTTAAACAGATTTTTAAATTTTGAATCAGATGGCAGGGGGGTTGTAACTGCAGACACTGTCCAGCTTTACCCAAAATTCTACTTTGCATCAGTTACCTCCTCATTCAAACCCATCTCCACAATTACCTACCCAAGTCATTCAGCAAGTTTTTGAGTGCCCAGCATGGGCCAGAGACTGGCCACAATTCCTGGATTCTCCGTACCTGAACTTCTCGGGGCTTACCCATGCTTCTCCCTCTTCTCGAAGCGCCAGGACCTCCCCATATCCCTAGCAGCACTCACCTCCTCATTCCTGCCCTGGAGTCTCTTCCTTCACTCTCCCTCAGGGGCCTGGGTCAGGCCTGTCTTCCGCTGGGCCTGCTTGTGTTCCTCCCGTCTCAGCAGCACCACCTAGGGAAGCTCTTGGTGAAGTCTGCATTTTCCACAAGTGGGGTTTTATTCTTTCAGTTTACATTTCCTCAAAAATGCATGCAGAGTGCTCACAGCAAAGTGCCTGGAACACAGTAAACTCTCAGTGAAAGTCACCTTTTACTTCAAGGCTTGGAACAGCACACACACCTGGGAGCTGGCTTGCAGCGGGGGTTCGTGGGTTAGTGGGCTGATTCGGTCACAAAGTAACAAGACTAAAGAAAGCAGCATCGTGGACAACAGCTGTTTTATTTATAAGACTTTAATCCATCTCACAAGGTGCATTCAAGATGGTTTACTTCAAAGAAATACATACAGCAGTGTGACCACTTTTAATCATCATGTAATAAAACATTGCTTATGTCTTAAATGTCCCACAAAACACATCAAAGCAATTTTCAAAGAGCTTAAAGCAGATACAGAGAGTAAGTCCCAAGTCAGGTATGTCCATTCAAATAATAAGAGCCACATACATATTCTATACATTTCCATCCTGAAAGCCAGCAATAGGTGTTCAGACTCTACTAGTTTCCTAGAAACTACGAAGCAAAATGCCACAAAGTAGATGGCTTAAACCATGGAGATTTATTGTCTCGTAACACTGGAGGCTAAAAGTCCAAAGTTACGGTGTTGGCATGACTGGTTCCTTCTGCAAGCTCTGGGGAAGAATCAATTCCATGCCTCTCTCCTGGTTTCTGGTGACTTGTCACCCATCTTTGGCATTTCTTGCCTTATAGATGCATCGCCCAATCTCTGCCTTCATGTTCACATGGCATTCTCCTGTGTGCATCTGTGTCCACATTCCCCATTTATATAAAGATAATAACCTACCGGAGTAGGAACCCACCCAGTATGACCTTATCTTCATTACATCTCCCGCACGCTATTTCCAAATGAAGGCCACACTCTGAGGTCCTGAAGGTTTAGGGCTTCACATGAATTTTTGGAAGACATGGTTCAATCTGTAACAAACTCCTAAAACACAAGGTACAGTCGGGAACACTCCACCAGACTTCACAGCCCTTAAAAACAGGGTTGCAGAGTCTCAGATCAAAGTGAACTCCACGTGGTGATCCACAGGGGTGCTTTCAGAGGAAACAGTCATACAAGGAATGTCTAATCCTTGTTTCAGGAGTTTTGTTTGTGTTTGTTTTGAAGAGGAACTGAGATGCAGATCAGGACCCTGGGGGCCACAGAACCCCCCTAAGTGCCAGTGGAGGGTAGGGGAAAGTATAAAGGTTCAGCACACCTCTCCTCCTTGGTGGGCATTTGGACAGAGGCAGTGCCTCCTGCCTGCAGATTAGCATTTTCAGACCATCACCACCCCATCTATAACCTCCAAGTCTAGGCAACAGGGCAGGGCCCAGCTTCAACCTGTACACATTGCTGCAGTGCACTGGAAAGTTTCAGCAGCAGTATCAGGACTTAGATGATGAAGGGAGCTTAACACCTGCTCCCTGACTTTCCAAAATAAGCTCTGTCATTTTCACGAATGTCAAAGGAATAAAACACCTTCCCACTCTCAGCAAGCAACATATGGCTGTACACCCTCAAGTTCTTCCAAAGAGCTAGTGCCTCTGAGCTAGTGCGGTCACTCTTCCAACTTGTCAGGAGTGCTTTTACATGATCGCCACTAGAGGGCAGGCTATTAAAACGTTCCTTTCGAACTAGAGGTTCTGCAAAAGCAAAAGCTAGCATGAGCTGACGAGCTGCACATTTAAAAGGCAGCTTTCTAGCTGGCCCTCTTGCACATGAACTGCAGCTACAGTCAGTGAAGAGCAACAGCATGCAAACGGCTACCTTGTATGCTACAGTTTTCTTTTTGGAGTAGCTTCACAGAGCAAAGCCCAGGAACTAAGCTGCTCTTCCTTCAGCTTTTCTACTGTTGGGAGTTCCTGGAAGTGAAGGGGTAAATTGCATGGTCAGGACAGGTCCTGAGGAGTTTGGTTTGGGTTAAAGGAAATCAGGATGGACTCACTCGGGCATCCCTCCCCTTGGAGGCCAAACTTACACAAGAACTACTCAGCATGAAAATCCCCCAAACGAAGCTGTATTCAATTAACTATTCAATTAACTGTATAAGCTGTATCCCTTAACTAAGTCTTGAAAACTATAATGTTATAAACTCTTTTGTTGCAAACTCTTCCAAAAAGAAAGGCTCAAGTCTACAGATGGCTTTGGTCCCTAAGCAGTCTGGCTTCCCTTCTCTGAGCCCTACCCCTAACCAGATACACCTGCCTCATCTGTTGTCACGCCTAGACTTTATCATGTCACCACAATAAGGCCAAGATAGAGTATTTCCAAACACTGCATTTTCCTTCTCATTCAAAGCTTAGGCTTCCTCCTCCTGAGAAGGCATCACAAAGAAACAGCCCCCTGGCCTCCCTGGAGAGAGCTGGCCACCAACCCTGTTGGCCAGTGTTTATGGAGGGGTTCCCAGTCCTTCCTTGGAGGTCTCCGCAGGATCTCCCTAGAGGAGGAGGGCTTTGTGGAATAAATGACAAAAGAGCTGGGGAAGTCCCTGGGCCCGGGGTTCTCATTGTTTAGCCCACCAGCTTCCCAGGGCTACGGTCCAAGCCCGCCAGAAACAGGAAACTGTAGAATTAGTGCATCCCTGCCTGCTCTCCCCCTACCCCAACCCCCGCCAACCAACACACACAGGGCCCAGAGGAGGAAGCGGGCTGCATAAGAAGAAAAAGCCAAGCAACACTTTTCAGCATCCCCTTGAGAAAAGGGTGGCAGGGACCTGGAGCAGGAAGAAAGCTGAAAGAGAAGGAGAGGTTTATTCTTTGTGAGGGAAAAAAAAGGAGAAAGAACAAGGAAAGGCACTTTTTTTTCAAGTGCTTCATGACATGAAAGTCTACTTTTGAATTCCTGCATTCATTAAAAAAAACTGTATATTTGTAAATCACAGAAGGGAATGCTATTTGTGGGCAACTGGTTAAACAAGAGAGATAAAGACAAATCCAATAATCATCCTCCAACGTCTATCTGCCAAACTTGGAAGAAACTTCCTGTAAGTTCTAAGCTTTGTAGACAAAGCATCTTTTTTTACTTCTGAGCTGTGACATTTCTCCTTTGTTGGCCCAGAGTTTGTTCTGAACAAAGAGGTCCAATTACCTCACATGTACACATAATCTCTACAGCACAGCTAAGAAAACTCAACAAATGTGAATTGGTTATCTCCAGTTACCCCTGATAAATTTCCTTATAGCCATAATAACAAAATAACATTGTCTCAAATATCCAGACAAGTGAGCTACACTGTTTCTCAAACAAGTACGGGAACACAATGTCATGGTCTGAGAATACTGTATGAACCTTCAATTTTTATTGTCTTTGAAAAAAGTCTTTAGTAGTTTGCAAGACAGAAGCCTTCTGCAGAGATAGTTCACAATGAAAGGACATTTATCAATACACTGGTATTTTAATCTTAAAAACTCAGGTGGGTTTTTAAGAATCCTGCTCTAAGGGACTGCTAGAAATTATTTTCCCATAAAAAGCTTGTGAATGTTATTAAGATTTACCTAGGTCTATGGGTTCTAAATCTTATTGTGTGTTAAAATTGCATGGGAGTTTCTTAAAAAAAATATAAGCTCCGACTCCCACTCCAGGATTGCTAGGGGCAAAGCCTGATCTGTATTCTGCATGGTCCCCAGGTGATGGTGATCACAGACAGTGATTTCGGAGACAGATTTCCTACATCCTCAGTTCTGCCCCATCTCTCATTAGTCTGCGTCCAGCAGCACAAAGGACCTTTCCTTCCCCAGACACAAAATGTTCCCTCTCTCTCTTTTCCCTCTGAGAGAACCTGGTCAGAGGGGTGCCTTGACAAGTGTCTTTCCCAGACACGGAGCAACAGTTCACCTGGAAACTTGTCAAAAATGCACATTCTCAAGCTCCACCCAAGACCCACTAAATGAGAAATTCTGGGGATGTGGCAAACCCACTAATCTGTGTGCTAACAAGCTTTCCAGGAGATTCCAATGCATGCTAACGTCTGATCACCACCGGATTAGAGAATTTCACAACCACAAGAAAGAATGAAGACAGATAGAACTTGATGTAAGGTAGAACCAAGTTTATTAATGACAGCCTTTATTACAACCACTCTCAAGTGTAAAAAAAAAAAAAAAAAGGGAGTGATTAATTAAAATTTAGAACTCAGACTTGCTGTTTGGCCTTTTACTGGATGTGCCCAAGGGTGGGAAGCTTGCCTGATTCTGAATCAGCTGGTCAGGTGGAATTCACTGGAGAATGAATGAGGTAACAAACAAGAGTGCCAACCAGAGGGCTCAAGTCTTCTCCAGGTTGGAATGACAATCAATATGGAATGACAACAGTGGTGGGGACAGAAATGAAATAAAATCATCTCACAGCCAGAATACGGAATGAACATCTCTTAACTACACTGAGACACAAAAACACACATGCAGAGTCATACACACCTTAACTCTGGAGACTAGATTTTCAAAGAATTTTTGTCCTTTCTCTGAGCAGACGGACACGTTCATCAGCCACAGCAATGCAACGTGGGGCCACAAATGGAAAAGCTTGCTAAGTTTCCACATGCTATGCTAGCTGGCTGCCCAGTTCTGTGTGGGCAAATGTGTCATCACTGTGAAACATGCCTGCGGTTTTCCCACGGACTAAGATCTGCTCCCCAGGGTAGGTGACATTCTGGTAGACACCAGTTAGGATTAAACTCTGGGGGCAAAACTTGTCTCCCCCATCCCCCGCCACCTGGAGTGGGGACAGGGCAAGAGGCAGTTTCTACAAGTGTTTCCCGCCTTATCGCAGAACTCTCGGCCAATCAGCACTCCCCCTTGATCGGCCAATCAGCACCCCCCCTTGATCGGCCAATCAGCACTCCCCCTTGAGACGTCTGTTTGTGCTTTGTTACCATCCTGTTGGTGAGTCGGTAGTGAAGACAGAAGCAGCTCTGGTCTTGCACTCTGGTTTCGTTTTTGTTGTTTCATAAAAACAAACGAAAACCGGAAGGAAAAAACCATCAGAAGCTTTTGACTCTGTCAACACCATTTCAGAACTGGGTTTAATTCCATTCCAAGAGAAAGGAGAAGCCTGCAGAAGAGGCCATGACGATCGATCGACATGGTTCACAGACTGAGTCCACAGATGCCCCTGTGACGCCCAGCTGGTCCCTTCCCAGACGGGGGTTGGCGTGGCGGCGGGGGGACACCACTTAAGGCTGCGGACCCACAAAATAAATGCTGACAGAAGAACGTTTATAAAGGCTTGTAAGAAAGACGGCATGAAAAGGAGCTGGTGGATTCAGATTCACAGGTCATGCAGAGAGATTATATAAAAAATTAATATTCGAGCTGAGTAAAAAAAAAATCTAAACTTTAAGAGAAACTGTATCATAGCTTTTGCTTCTGGAAGACGAAAAAAGAGGGGGGTGGCCCACAACAAAACAAAACCCTAAAGTATTCCAGAGTTTCCAAAAAACCCAAAAACTAATTTGGTGGACTGCAGTATTCACTACCTCTTCGTTAACCTCATTTTCTCCTTGGATTTCATTGATAAATAAAGCTCAGGCCTACTTACAGAAAAGATTTGTCCTGCTAGAATTCAGCATCATGAAATGTTCCAAAGCCCCTGCTCAGCACGCAAGGAATACACAACTTCTATGAGGACACACTCCAGGAGAGACCAGATGAGGCCACCCAAGCTCCTTGTCGAATGCGGTCACAAAATGGGAACCCAAAGGCAAGCTGTTTTCTTCCTGGGATGATGGTTGTTAACAGTTCCTTGAAATGTAGGGATGCTAAAAACACACCCCTCCCAGGTAAGGGGCTGAGTTTCAGAAACGACACACTTCCTCAGGCCATAGCCCAGAAGACAGCCTTCCCATCACTGAAGCAGGGACAAGACTCTTCCACAAACTTAGTACATCTGGCTCCCCCACCCTCCCTTCTTTTTTTTTTTTTTTCATTTGGTAAGTATCCAACCTTCCAGAAATTCATGGCTACAGTAGAGATTCATGGCGCAAAGACTTTCATACTGGTTATTTTTTAATTCTGTCAGTGAGCAGCATTTCCCAGTTTTACCTCCCCCACCAAAACTAAGTTCTTGGCAGCTCCATCAGTTGGGATTGCGGGATGCCTCTGAGATCAGAGTCCGTGCAGCATGGGTATCAGGTGGGCGCACTGGAGGGTCAGGAAGGCTGGGTCTGTCCAGTGTCTGGAAGTGGCTGTGGCAGGCGCTCTACCAGCTAGCCCTGACAGCCTCGATATCACTCACCAGGTTCTGGGCCAGGCAGATCCCGAAGATCTGAGAAAGGGAGGAAAGGCGTCAAGTGGAGGAAGGTTTAGGCTTTTTCTTTTGGCTACTGAATCCCACCTTTTAAAAAATCTTTGATTTTCAAAATTGAGATAGAATTCACATCCCATAGAATTCATCCTTTTAAAGTGTATAATGTAGTGATTCTCAGTACATTCATGAGAATGTGCGACCATCACCACACTATCTGAATGCAGAGTATTTTCATTACCCCCAGAGAAATTCTGTGCCCCAGGACAGTCACCCCACCATCCCCCTCATCCTGGCAGTCCTAGAAATCACTAAGCTATTTTCTGTCTCTGTGGATTTGCTTATTTTGGACATATAAATAGAATCATATAATACATGGCCTTTGTGTTGGTCTGCTCTCATGGAGTGAGATGTCTTCAAAATTCATCCACGTTGCAACAGTAGTTTGATTCTTTTGATGGCTGAATAATATTCCATTATATGGATAAACTTCATTTTGTTTATGAATGATGGACATGTGGATGGTTTCCACTTTGGGACTATTGCAAATAATGCTGATATGAACATCGATGTACAAGTTTTTGGGTAAACATGCTTTCAGTACTTTGGGGCACATACCTAGGAGCAGAATTGCTGAGTCATACGGTTACTCTAATTTTCTCATGAACTAGCAAATTGTTTTCCAAAGAGACTGTGTCCATTTCATTCCCTTTAGTGATGTTTGAGGGTTGCAATTTCTCTATATCCTAACCAGTTCTTATTAATGTCTGTCTGTAGAAGGCAATGGCACCCAACTCCAGTACTCTTGCCTGGAGAGTCCCATGGACGGAGGAGCCTGGTGGGCTGCAGTCCATGGGGTCGCAAAGAGTCGGACACGACTGAGCAACTTCACTTTCACTTTTCACTTTCATGCATTGGAGAAGGAAATGGCAACCCACTCCAGTGTTCTTGCCTGGAGAATCCCAGGGATGGTGGAGCCTGGTGGGCTGCTGTCTATGGGGTCGCACAGAGTTGGACACGACTGAAGCGACTTAGCAGCGGCAGTATGTGTGAAGTGGTATCTCACTGTGGTTCTGAATTTCTCTAATAATTAATGATGTCATTACAAAGAGCTAATGTGTATCTTCTTCAGACTAATGTCTATTCAAACCCTTTGCTCACCTTTAAATTGGGTTTGTCTTTTTTTTATAGTTGAGTTGTTCTTTATATATTCTATACACAGGACCCTGATCAGATGTACTGATATGCAAATTTTTTCTCCCATTTTGTGGGCTTTCTTTTCACTTTCTTAATTGTGTCATTTTCAGCACAAAAGTTTTTAATTTTGATGAAGTCCAATTTATCCACTCTTTTTGGTTGCTTGTGCTTTTAGCATCATATCTAAGAAAATACTTGTCTAATTCAAGATCACAAAGATTTACACCTATACTTTCATCTAAAACTTTTATAGCTTTACCTTTTACATTTAGGTATTTGATCAGTTCTGAATTAATTTTTATATGTGATTAGGGATCCAAATGCAGTCTTTTGTATAAATAGTTAGCCCAGCACCATTTGCTGAAAAGACCATTCTTTCCCCATTTTGAATGGTCTTGGTTCTCTGGTCAAAAAAAGTCAGCTGACCATAGACTAGAGGTTTTTTTTGAACTTTCAGTTCCATTCCACTAAACTATATGTCCAACCATACACCAGTATACACTATCTTGATTACCGTAGCTCTGTTGTAACTTTTGAATTGGGAAGTATGAATTCTCCAACCTTGTGCTTTTTAAAGTGTGTTTTGTTATTCTGGGGCCCTTGAATTTCCATATGAATTGTAGGATCAGCTTGTCCCTTTCTGCAAATAGGTCAGTTGTCATTTTGGCAGGCTGCACTGAATCTTGTAGATCAATTTGGAGAGTATTGCCACCTTAACAATATTAAATATTCCAATCTGTGACAATGGATGACTCTCCATTTATTCAGGTCTTCTTTAATTTCTTTCGATCATTTTACCTTATTTGTGGCCCTCTCTGTTGAAAGTATCTTATCTCCACAAAAAGAAAAGCCCAGTTCTTGGGGCTTCCCAGGAGGAAAAGTGGGTGCTCCCTTCCCTTCCCAGCACTTTGGAAAGATGATCCAGAGAGAGAAAGGAGCACCGAGTGTCTGAGAAACTCCAAAAAGCCTTAGCCTGGCCACTTGGGCAAGGCTCTCCATCTGACCATTCCTGTCTGATCAGCTGTCACAATGCCACATCACTAACCCCATGGAAACGCTGGAAAGCCAGTAGGCAACTAGTGACCCCAGCAATGTTTCCATCTTGAAAAGGAAGAAAGGTTCCCTAAAGTCTTCCAGGATAGTAGCATCTAAAATCAGAGCCTTAACAAAATACAAACCAAATAGAGTTGAGGTCTGCTCCCCAGCCCTCCAAGGTGTCTTAACAACTGTGACGTGCAGGGACTAAGCAAAGCATCTGTCCTGGTGAGGGCTCTCCCAGGGCACCATCTCCCATGACAGCCATCTTACCTGTAGCAAGGCAATGCCTATGAAAATACCAGCCACAATGGTTAAGTTGTCCTGCAACCACTTCTCAAACTGGGGCACACAGCCTTTCGTGTAGATTACAATCTGCTGATCGACTTCCTTCACAGGGAAAAGGAGAGCACAGCGTCACTACGCAAATTCAAAAGCTCCTCCAACACCCTTCGTGCTAAGCGACAAGATGGGATTCCACTTACTGGTTTTTGCCTGGCATCATAGCCACACTGAGTGTTGATGACATCTTCCTGGTGGAGAAAAGAAACAGAAAACTGAAACTCACTCTTGTCAGACAGAAAGTCCATCCACGGTCAGCAGAAGATCCCTGCTAAATGTTGGTCATAAAATGTTTATTTGGGCACACAGATGTCCCAGGCACTGTGTAAACACTTTCACACAAAATTCCATAGAATTATTATAACAATCCTCAGGAGGTATTAAATATTCCTTCCTTTCCAAATGAGGAAAACTGAGACTCAGGAAATATCAGAGAGACTAGCAATTCCATTATGTGCGAGTCTCTGAATTCAAAGTTGATAACCTCAAGAAGCTAATGGGTTTAAGGAACTGGAGACAGACAAAAACCACAGTTAAGTTTCTTCTAATGACTTTCATAATGATTATCTCCATTTATGCTCTTCAGTGGGGAATTCTATCTTTGCATCTATATACTACTATACTGGGCTTCTCTGGTGGCTCAGACAGTAAAGAATCTACCTGCAATGCAGAAGACCGAGGGTTGATCCATGGGTCAGGAAGATTCCCTGGAGAAGGGAATGTCGACTCACTCCATTTTTCCAGGCTATTCTTGCCTGGAAAATTCCATGGACAGCTTAGTGGGCTACAGTCCATGGGGTCACAAGTGTTGGACATGACCAAGTGTCTAAGATACAATACACAGTGTATTGTTTAAATGGTCTTTCCACAAGAACAAGTAATTTTGATAATTAAAAGCAACACCCTGACCACACGTGTGTGGATAGGCACCCTGACATCTCACAGGCCTGAGAAGAGACGTGGGTTCTGCTGTTTCAGGTTTGTTTATGTTTCTCGCCTGCAGGGCATGCGGTGGATTTTACTAGCTTAGCATTTATGGAATGAGACATCTCGTCCCAAAGGATCTGCAATTGAAAGGGGAGGGGGGCATCTTCCGAGAATCTTCAGAATCCTGCTGGAATATTCACTCAGGGCAGAGGCAGGAGACAGACAGAACACAGCTGTGTCTGCTGCCTGGGCGGGTGGGCACCCTGGGCTCTGTGCTGGGCGCTCTCTTGCCTCCCAGCCCACCCAGGGGAAAGGAGAAGTGAGCTGGTGAGGAAGGCTGGCTTTCCAGGGGAGGGTCCAGAGCACAGTCCTCACAGATTCTCAGTCTCCTTCAGACAAAGAGAACAGCCCAGGCTGAGCCTGGGGAAGTTCTCCTTTGCTACCTGAGATCATTGTCCCCTTCTCTCTCTTTTTTCATTTTTTAAATTAAAGGATAGTTTATTTTACAATATTATATTAGCTTCAGGGGCATAGCGTAATGATTCAGTGTTTTTACAGATGAACAACGGCCCCTTTTAAAGAGCCCTGCACCACCCACCTTGCAGGGGAGAAGCAGCCACTGAACTAACTCATCAGCACCCACATGGCCCTGTCCCTTGTAGGGAAGGGCGGGTCTGGGGGAAGACATGGGGTGGCTGACCAGTCAGAGAGAGGCTGAGGAGCAAGGAAAGGCCAAGGGCACCTTCCCTCTCACATGTACTGTTCTAACCCTCAATTCCAGCTTTTATACACAGATGGGGAGCTGCACTTGAAGCCATACTGTGTATCAGATTTCTCTGATGGCTCAGACAAAAGAATCTGCCTGCAATGAGGGAGGTCTGGGCTCGAGCCCTGGGTCAGGAAGATCTCCTGGAGAAGGGAATGGCAACCCACTCCAGTATTCTTGCCTGGAGAATTTCATGGACCGAGGAGCCTGGTGGGCTACAGTCCATGCGGTCGCACAGTCTGACTAGACTGAGACACATTCAGTATACCAGACAAATAATTTGACTCAAAATACAATCAAACCCATAGTAAAGAGGGTGGCTTGTGGACAGGTTTTATAATTTTTCCTAACATACAAGCTGCAGTGACTGTCACCATTCTGGCCAAGAGTGTGGTCAGCCAGTCTTCCTGCAGTGGTCTCGTCCTAGCTTGTCTCAGACTCTTCTTCTATTCCTAGGACTGCTTCAGAGCTGAGTCAGCAAGAAAAGGGTTACTAACCCCAAGCAGCACAGTGCTTCCATACAAGCCCGTCCTTCTCACGAGGAAGGAATACAGGCGATATGGGCAGCTGCCAGAGTTTAGGCTCAGCCCCATCACTCGCCAGCAGTGCGAGCCTGGGAAAGCTACTTAAACTCCATGGGCCTTGATTTCACCTGAAAAGGGAAGACAATGGTAGTATCTGCCAGCGGGAAGGTCCCAAAGTGAAATGAGCCAATATGCACACAGGCTTAGAACAGGAACCAGCATGAACCGCTAAATTAATGTCGGGCATGAGTCAAATACAACTGAGCAACTAACATACATACATACGTACATACATACATACATACATATATATATATATATATATGATTACTCCTACTGAGATGACCTGAGCTCTAACCCCCCACCCACTGCAAGAGGAGCTACAATTAGGAATAGGTGGGTAAGAAGAGGTTTCCAGAAAAAAAAAGAACCTGCTCATCCCACACACACTGTCGGTGTGATGCACGGCCAGCGGGTTTCTGGCAGTCACTTACCGCGGGGTCTTTAGTACAGCAGGAGAAGGGCACGCCGCATCGCTCTCGACTTGCATTGGAATCTGTGCAATTGAAGTAAATATTTAGGTTCCAATCATCAGCTCCAAAAGCCCCACAGCACTGCCACTAGAGCAAACAGGAGAGAATTAGAACATCTCAACTTGGAGGCGACCAGGTGCCCAGGCTCCACCTGCCAGAATGACCCACACCCAGCTTCTGTCAGCTCTAACCTTCTCTCTGGCCCAGAATTTTACTTTTAAACCAAGATGAACCTAAAGGGCCACTGTAAAAGCTTCTGAGTTAAGGCTGAAGGTGTGTAGTAAGCCTGTGCTGGTGATGGACAAAAAAGCCATAAGACCCGTGGTGGGAGGTGGAGGACGGGCAGGGGAGGATTGTACCAGCAGGGCCCAGTCAGAGCAAAGTCTGTTTGGTTCAAGTACATGAAGGAACACTCTAGAAGGACAGCAAGACAGCAAGCAGCAGCAGTGTCTGAAGGAGGCAACTGGGGTCATGGTAGGAGATCCATGGGTTTACTTCTTTTTTAAATTTTCATCTCTACACAGTTTTTATCTATTTTACTGAGATAGAATTGACATACAATAAAATGCACATATTTAAGGTGTATAACCTGGTACGTTTTCACATACTTATACATCATAAAAGCATCATTGCAAGCAAGATAGTGAACATATCTGTTACCACCCCCCAAGTTTGAAAGGCATACTTTTTATTCTGCATCTGTTTCTATTCTGAATTTTTAAAAACAAGAGCATGGATTTAGATTTTCAACCTAAAAACTGCAATCAGTTAAAATATAATAAAACAAGCTGTTAAATTCAGTGAGTCTTCAGGCTAGATTCCAGGGTGGCTTCATCATAAGTCCCTTTGACACTCCCCCATGCTGGCCCAGTCCAACTTCTCTGAGTTAAATAAACATCAAGCCTTGACCACTGTAAGGGTTTCAAGATCAATAGCTACTTCAAAGTATTAAAATCCAAGAGAGAAAAGTGAAATCACATGAAATAACAGAATTCCAATATAAAGCAGACAGCATCTCAAGAGAACGTGTATCCGCATGTTCTTCCAGCTCATCGGATCCTCCAAAGGCTTGGCTTGTACATCTCCAGTTGGCCTACAAAGCTCCATCAGATCTGTCATGCAAACTAGTCAGCAATAATACTTGGCAAGGTGTGAGCTTGCATCCATTATGACCCAACAAAACAGTCAAGTCTGCTGAGGAAATGAATCAGGGCTTAATTTCACACCTGAGGGACAGCAGGCTCCAGGACAGTCATTGCATCTTAGAACAAAACCAGCACAATTCAGCTCACTTCTGAGTGCCTATCAGGGCAGGGGGCCTCCCCTATGGCAAGCGCTGACGCAGCCCTCTCCTGCTCACTCTGGAAAACCAGCCAACCAAGAGAAAGCCACTGGTCCACTGAGTTTCTGTCTGGCCTCCAGTTCTGCCACATACATGACACATACATGAATGTCATGGACTCAGCTGTTCAGTTCTGCTCCCCTTATCTATCTTCTCCGTGCATGCAGATAAAGGCTGTCAGTTTGTAGGGCAGTAACACCTGAAGCCTAATATACACCCATGTACCTCTTATTAGTGTCAGAATGTCCCCATGAGTTAAACAGCAGCTACTATTATTTCCATTTTACTCTTACGGAAACAGCTCAAGGTCCTTTTAGCCCAAGGGTGCTTAGCTGATGAGATTTTGGCACTTGCTGTGTGTCTTCTGGTCCCCTGTTGATACCATGTTGCATTTTGAGTGGAACAGGGCATCTGCTACCTCATTTGCATCGCAGAGGCCACTGTCTCACAGACATGTTGAGAAACTGGAATGGGAGGTAGCTCTACTCTATAGATTATTTACTTGTGAGAAGTCACCGAGGCTCAGAAGTTTCTCAGTTTTCAGTTTCAGGTATTCGGATAGGCATAATTTTAGGAACTTGGTGGATAAATATTCTATTGCTAAGTACATTATTATGAGCTATGAAGCATGGAGAATGACCAGGAAGGGGACCAAGAATAGAAAAAAATCCACATTTAACCTACCCCCTCCAGTGCAAAAAAAGAGGGTAAACCTATAGCAAAACAAGAGACTTCAAATGTTGACAGGAGTGAGCACCCTTGATGATAACCTCTTTGCCTAAGAGTTTTCTTCTTTGTTCTTAGTAGAAACTGAGATAAGTGAAAAATCAGACATTTCCCATTAGAATACAAATCATGTAAGTTATACAACAAGTTAGAAAACAAGCAAACAAATGAAAAAAACATGCAGAAGAGTCAGAGGTAGGTTGCAACTGGCAGATGCAGAAGCCAGGAGGAACATTCACTGGGTTCATCCTTCCAAGAAGGCTTTCAACCTGAAAATAAGCCAAATTTAAACTTACATATTCCTGGGTGAAGTCTATGAGGTTCTGCAAATCTATGTCATCCCTGTATGCTCTGATGTTGTTGTTTATAAAGAAATACAGCTGGTCTTTGATCCAGTCTTTGAAAACAAATGCCAGAACCCCAGCAGTGAGCTCCAGGAAGAAAATAATTCCCAGGAACACAGAAAACTAAAACAAAAGACACACAGAAAACAGTTATAAGTGCTATTTTTGGTCATATATACTTAAATGGTTTCTTCTAAAAAGGTTTGTAATTATATTGGGTTATTACCCATGCCCAAAGCAGATAACCTTCAATTTCTTAAGATTTGTTAATAGAGTATTACACTCCAAAAAAGAATTTTTAAAAATCATTTCATAATCACATTGTAGGGGCTCTGGTGTTCCATTTTGGTAATTAACCAACAAAGCCCATAAGCAAACATGGATAACAGGAACTTCTCATTAGACCCACATTAACGCCTAATGAGTTTCTCCAGATTAATGCACTTGTCAGACGCTTAAACAATGACCTGCCCCTACCTCTGGTAAGCTTTTGTATGTTGAAAGATAAATTATCCCAATTTTTTATGACTGTCTGTCATTTGCTACTGTGGCCTTGATTCTGGATGCAATCTATTCCTTTTCTGGATTCAGGACACCATGTTTTAATTCCCCTT
The DNA here is from genome assembly GCF_032452875.1 of Bos javanicus. Lineage (NCBI taxonomy): Eukaryota > Metazoa > Chordata > Mammalia > Artiodactyla > Bovidae > Bos > Bos javanicus. The sequence continues at coordinate 26,412,720 of NC_083873.1, read as the reverse complement.
TGCACCTGCCACACAGAGTAAGAGAGCAGATGTGTGCACCTTAGATGAAGAGGTCAAAGAGGAAGTTGGTGGGGAGCGGGGGAGGGGGGGAGGAGGTAAGCTGTGACATGAACAAAATTTCCCATCATGAAAATAAAATGAAACCACTGGTTTGAGCACTGTCTTGGGAACGCGAGCCGTGCCAGCCTTCCCTGGTGAAGCACCAGGCTCGTGATATTTTAAACAACATCAACACGCAGCCGGAGGAAGACTTCCGGCTGACGTAGACAATGAGAGTTTAAGAGGAAGGCTGGAGACCACAGGATACACGGTCATTGCCCATAAATCTGGAGAAATTTCCCTTTCATCTAAAACGCCCAGAAGTGCCTCATCTTAGTCATATCTACATCCCGCTCACGCCCATGCTTCTTTCCGCCTCCTCCCACCCCCACATTCTCACCCTTTACGAACTATTTCATTCAAACGGATTATGAGAAATGAAGCTGTAAAGGACCAGAGGGTAAACTTCTGGTGACAAGGAAAGAGAGAGTGACACTGGGGCCACCCGTCCTGCTGGGCTCCTGCCACTGAGTGGCTGAGGGGCAAGGGCGCGAAAGCTGCTGCTGGGTCTACATTCAGCGAGCAGACAGCAAGGCGCTCAGGAGAGGAAAACACGTTGGCGAGGGGTGCAAAGGAAGTGTCGTAATTTGCTTACAAAAATTTTAAAAAAAGCTTTTTTTAATTCAACAAACATGTACTGAATGGCCCGGGAGAGCGCAGGCCCTGGCCTGGGTGGGCCTTGCAGAGTCAAGGGCAGGTAGGAGCACAGCCCTGCCCCCACAGAGCCCACAGTCTTCTGTGACTGGGGTTGGGGGTTGCAGAGGACCATGGGGCCAGGTCTTTCCACATTAGACAGTGTTTATCCAAAATGCTGGGAGGAGGGGAACGAGGGAGGAGAAGGAGGGGAGGGAGGGAGGGAGGGGAGGGGAGGGGAGGGGAGGGGAGGGGAGGGGAGGGGAGGGAGGAAGGGTTGGAAGGAAGAAGGGCCTGCCAAAGTCCAGGACCCCATGGTTTAGGCCACAATTCTAGACCTTCTAGCTCAGCCCCTCAGGTTCCACAGAGCTCCTGGCTATCGGTCCTTGGTGAGTTCACCACAAAAGGAATCTAAACAGCTCTTAACAGTCACCAGTACTACCAAGAATTTCAAAGTAAGCTTTCCTCAATCTAGAAAAAAGAGAGGGAAAAAATCCTACCACTTTTTCACATACTGCCTACCCCACCACATAAAACGACTCCCTCCTTCATCAGGGAGCACTCTACACATGTCAGTATAACAGATAACACACTATAGGAGTGAGAAAAACCATAGCCGGTTCCCAGGTGTGTACACGCAAACCAGAGGCCGTGCAAAGGTATTAATTAGATATCTGTCCTTGCCTCCATCATAGAGGCAAGTTCACGTTCCAGTCACTCTGATATGTTTTCTCATAATGAATCATAAAGTACATAATCAGAAATTGAGTCCAAATAAAATTCTTCTCAAGTATTTGGCAGAAATCTGCCTCCCTCGGATGCCGTGAGCTAATTTCCCCCATTTCCTATGGGACAGAGATTGACACACAGGCTTCACCTCAGGGCCTCAGTCAACCAGGAAGCTCATTCCCAGCTCCTGGATTTCCCTCAGCAGCTCTCTTAGCCTTCTGGCATCCGACCTTTGAGGCTGTTTGGAGCCGTGTTGACATTTACTTCCTACTTCTGTCACAGTTCCTGCTCAAAGCATATTCTAGGCCAGTTTTGATTGTACTAAGTGGAGAGAGAGGGCATTTAAAATATTCTCCAAGTCTCAAAAAAAAAAAAAAAACAAGAAACAACACTATTCTCTTCATTTTCAATGTGGGACTTCGTAAATTAAGATGCTAATCTAGAGAAATGTATGTATTTCTGTCTGTTCAGTTAACTCTGGTATCTTCAACTACAAAAATCATCAGATCTACTAAAGATACTACCCTTATAAACCAAACCACATGCCAGTAAATCACATTAAAGGGGAAAAGGAGACTAACACTGATAAAATAGTGGCCAGTAGTATGATCTGAGACCACTGAGGCTATAGAGAAGCTGAGTGAGGTGAGCTCAAACATTTAGAAATATCTCATGTCAAGAAGACTGCTGGGTTGGTAGGTCACAATCAGGGACAAAGCTCTCCTTAGGACTCCAGAGGTCAAGACTAGGTGAGGAATAAAGTGTGTGTGTGTGTGTGTGTGTGTGTGTGTAAAACTATCTACAACATGTGGTTGTGCTGTGATTAGTTGCTCAGTTCATGTCCGACTCTCTGTGACCCCATGGATTGTAGCCCGCCAGGTCCTTCTGTCCACAGGGATTCTCCAGGCAAGAATACTAGAGTGTGTTGCCGTTTTCTTCTCCAGGGGATCTTCCCAACCCAGGGATTGAACCCAGCTCTCTCACATTCCTGGAACAGTCTTTACTTGCAACACAGACCTACATATAAAGAACAGGGAACCAAGCACTCATTAAATTGTACACAGGACCAAGCAATCCTTGGTTTTCCCTGTTAGCATGAGTTATATGAACTTTCAAGTTAAACAGCCTCCAGAACCTTGTCTGAGGCAGAGGTGCTCAAATTCAAAAAGAGTTAGCATGGGGTGGTGGTGGAGAAGACTCTTGAGAGTCCCTTGGACTGCAAGGAGATCCAACCAGTCCATTCTGAAGGAGATCAGCCCTGGGATTTCTTTGGAAGGAATGATGCTAAAGCTGAAACTCCAGTACTTTGGCCACCTCATGCGAAGAGTTGACTCATTGGAAAAGACTCTGATGCTGGGAGGGATTGGGGGCAGGAGGAGAAGGGGACGACAGAGGATGAGATGGCTGGATGGCATCACTGACTTGATGGACATGAGTCTGAGTGAACTCCGGGAGTTGGTGATGGACAGGGAGGCCTGGCGTGCTGCGATTCATGGGGTCGCAACGAGTCGGACACGACTAAGTGACTGAACTGACTGACTGACTGACTGATGGATGGTGAAACTGAGTCTGCTTTTCTTAGGGAAATTCAAGAAAAGATGCCAGAGGAGACGTGGTGAAAGTGCTAAGATGGGAATCCCATGCAGCATGGCTGTCGGGACCAGCTCTAGTCGATGCTCTTGTTTGAGTGCACATGTCCCTAGACAACACTGCATCAGCAGAGGGAGAGGAGCCGCCCAGGGACGGCGGCTGTAACACTAATGCAGATCTCTCCAAGTCACGGTCTTCCCTCACCATGGAAAGGTGGGTTTGTCTTTTTTCTTTAATTCATTTTTCTGTTCTTGGAGAGGGAAGTGGACGCTGTTGTGCCATGAGACAGACACCTACCAGAATGCCAAGCTCCGGACAGGCAGGCACACTCCTGACCACTGACTACACCTACCAAACTGACTTCAGAGACACACAGGGAAGCACATGCCGTTTTGATCTCCTGCGGGAGAAATCTCCAAAGGAAGAGGCTTTTCCTTTTCATTCTTGACTTTTAAGACTTACCCACCCCGGAGTCAAACTCCTCCAAAAATATTCATGCTAACAGATTACACCAGATATCCTGCAAGCGATCTAAAAATTATGCTGGTCACACAAAGGCGGCCTTTGCACCAGCAGAGAACACAGGAAATGCGTGTTTACCGTTTCTCTATAGTCACCAGGGCCTTCTGTTTAACAGACTTAATCTGGACAGGTCACAGCCACTGTGCTTATGTCTGGCTTCTCTGAACCAACTACCTGAAAGCCAGTCAGCTTTCTACTGACTATGTACTTAAAAGAGGGGGCAAAAATCACCCAAAAGAAGAAAACTAGATACGTATACAGACCTACTTTAGTTCTAAAGCTATTTTCAGGGCTGGACTGCAAACTTTGATATCTATGTACAAAACCCCCATGGGTGGTGCTGATGTTATTAAGGAGGCATGGGTAGAGGGGCTTCCCAGGTGGGGCTAGTGATAAAGAACCCACCTGCCAATGCAAGAGACGTAAGAGACATGGGTTCAACCCCTGGGTCTAGAAAATCCCCTGCAGAAGGGCATGGCAACCCACTCACAGTATTCTTGCCTGGAGAATCCGATGGACAGAGGAGCCTGGTGGGCTACAGTCCATAGGGTTGCAAGGAGTCAGATATAGCTTAGTAACTTAGCACGCAGGCACATGGGTAGAGGAGGGTGGTGGTGGGCATCTAAAGTGCTCTCCTAAAAGAGAAACATTACTCAGGCCACAGTCTTGCCAGTGCCTTTGGTTGCGGCTCACTCCTGCCTCGAAAGGGCGTCCTCCTGACGTGGGATGAGGCTCTAGCTCTCGGTGTGTAAGTGGAGTATGGTACTTACAAACTTGAGAAGGAAAGTGTTTTCCCGCAGAGCTCCAATGCACCCAGCAAATCCCAGGATGAACATCACTCCTCCCACCACGAGGAAGAGCCAAACGGGGTCAAAGCCGCCGAGATCGGTGATGGAAGAGATGTTGGACAGAACTCCCTGTTGGACAGAGCAGACAACAGGGCATTGGGAGGCAGGGTCAGTTTTCCAGCATGAACAGATGATCACTGGGGTCTCTTCCCGCCCCACCCCAGGAAAAGCTTCACAGGTGATCTGATCACGTCACATCACGTCAAGAAACACTACAAAATAGAGAAAAGAAAAGAAAAAGAGAAGAAAACCTACTTTCTTTCCAAGGACTAGATGGGTTCATATTTTTAGTAAAACTATATAAAACGAAGACATGATCCCAAGAAACTGTCACTAGACCCTGTACGGAAAAGATATGGTTGTTACCTTTGCTTTCCGTATCTCCAAATACAAGTGGTCTTGAGTGAAAAACAGATGTGTAGGAAAAACACCTTTCAACACCCAAAAGGAGTCATCCTTACAGCCCTGGGGCATGCAGATGCCAGACCAGGGCCAGCTCCGAGCCCTTGGCATTTCTCAGGAAGTAAGGGTAGAGCTGCAATCTTAAAGCCAACATGGCACACAGCCCCAGCCCCAAGACCCTAAAAGTTTTCCAGAGAAAAACTCACCTCAGGCCTACCCTTGAACTCTCAGGAGACCCCATCAAGCTCATATCCCCAAAGCCCACTTGGGTGATTTGTACCGATGGGCTGCCCATGTTGAGTTACTAGGGTATTTTTTTACTCCCCTTTTTTTAAGGACTGGGATTTAAATGACTTACAAATCAGAGGTTATTCCCCGGCTTGCAACCTGTTTATTCTCCTGCCAAAAGAACCCAGAGTAATTTCATCTCTCCACAAATAATACCACTTCTTTACTGAAATCTTTTCTTAAGTGTGATATCACATCAAATACCACCCAGAGTCTATGTTAGAAATTATATGAGAATTTTTTCTCTATAACGGAAGGTATATATTTAATATTCATTCTTACAGAGGCCAGCTACTGTTATTTTGAAACCGTGGAAATCTGTGAGTCTTAAATATCCAATATCATCAATATTTTTTTTTATCTTATTAAGTTTGTTTTGAGCTCTCAAAATACCCCCAGAGTACCATGGTATAGTTTGCTATAAAGCCTTTAAAATTAAACAATTTGTTTTCAAAGCATTCCCAACAACCTGGAAGAATAGGAAGCAATCATCTCCTTTTATACTTGAGGAAAATGGAAACAGAGAGGTCTGGTGGCTTGCTGAAGGTCTCACAGCTATTGATTTTTTAGAACCAGAACAGAATACCTACTTCAATAATCCTTGTCTACCAAATGGAGGCTATGTATTTGCTTCCCAGCACTTCTCAGTCAGCACTAATCAACAATGGAGTTTAGGGTTTTTATGTTTTAACCCATTTTAAAGTTGCAGCAATGTTGAACAAGAGAATTTGTTTGTAAGGTTTTTGTTTCTTGTGGGGGGCGGGGGTAGGCAGGGATCACCTTAAGGACAATAATAGAATGTTAATAATAGTACACATGAGGCATAAAGGGTCCTTACAATGTTCAATGAAACCTTATGAAAAAGGCCAGAGTTTAAATAAAGTCACAAATGAAGGGCTGAGAGAGTATTAAACACTTAGGAATGTAGGGTGTATTCACTAATGTCTGCGGTGACATCATACAAGGCAGCCACACCCTTCATGAAACTGCATAGACCAATGGCTGGATCCAATCTTGTGTTTCTTCGAGTTCCAAGTTCTGAACTATGAATACTGTACAGGGAAAAAGGAAAACACAGAAATACCATAACCAATTCTCCACCTACACAAACGATGCTGAGGGGGAAAAAAAAATTGCAAGAGGAGTCAGACAAAATCTAAGGGACAGTAAGTGGTGAGGGTCGCGCAATGGGGAGAAATCAACCTCTCCCCTCAGAATGCCTATGAAGGTAAGGGTTAATACTTCAGGTCCTGATGTTTCAGACCCACTCAGCCAGGAGAGGAGAGGGCTTTTGGGCTATGTGATAACATTCTTACACTTTATAAAGTCAACTTTAATTATGGGAGACATAGATTCAATTTATCTGGCACCAAGGCTGGAAGAGACAGGAAGAGATGTCAGTTCCAGCATAAAGTGACCTTTCTAATGCCAGCAGGTCTCTAGTGATGGGTTGGAGAAGGCTGCTTGAGAAACCAGGGCTTCCCTTCATGGGGGTGCTTCCCCTCACGTGGGAATCAAAGCTGTGAACCTCCATCAGCAGGGCTCCAGGAGGGATTCTCAAGTGAAGGGGAAATAGGGACTTATTGACCTTTAGGTTCCTTCCAACTTTAAGACCATTCTATGATTTCATCCATGTTTAATGGGCTTGTTGTTTGTGATTCACACCAGAGTCTGAGCAAAGATCAGATTGTTCCCAAACACTCTTCGGTGATCCATGGCTGTACACAAAGAGCTCCGTGGATAACAAGGACAGTTATCTGGGGAATTCAGCAAAACAAGGAACCCAACACACACATATACACACACACACACCTGGGCCTGAAATACCAAGACATTCCCTCCCTTAAAGGCAAAAAAAAGTGCGATTCCAGCTGTCAGTGGATTCCTGGGGCACTGTCCTCTCTGGGTTTAACTTGGAATATGAGAATTTGGCTTCTCAGACAAACTCATTTTCATACTTTTAGATTCCCCAGCCTGCAGGGGCAGTTTTAATTGAGAGGCCTTCAACTGTTTCCATGGAAACAACAATCATCTGGGGCCCGAGCTGGACTGCAGATCCTACTCATTTAATCCTACATTGTGGCAAAAGACAGGGCTGGAGCCAGATACTGAGAGCTCGGAGGAAATAAAATTCTGCAAAGGACAGAAAAGACGACCAAGAACTTTATTTTTAATGAATTCCAGGTAGTTATCTGTTGGAAACCAACTCAAATCTTAAAACACAAAGTGTGGCAGTCAATGCCTGGTCTTCTTTTTCTTAGGATTAGGATGGCTTACCTGATTGGAGATAGAAAAAAAGACTTTTTCACCTGTGCAATGCCTCCAAATAGTCACTAAAGAGCAGTCTTACTGCTTCTAACTACACAGAGCAACCAAAGAGGAGCTGAACATAATCGAGGCAACAAGACTGTGGATTACAAAAATGATGGGCAGCTGACAGTTCAGCCTTCTGCTGTCTCAAAGATGGGGTCTTTCCCTGGACTTTTTGATTGTGTTAAGCTCAATTTCACAAATGAGTAAGAAGTGCTAGAACATGCCAGCTGAAGAGTAATTATAATTAAAGCTTGTATAGTTAACAAGAAGCCGGAAGGAAAAAAAAAAAAAATCTAAGATTACAGTTAAGTCAGCCAAAGGATTTAAAATAGACACTCAGATTCATGGTAAATCCTCAGGAATGTGCAAGCCCGTCGGCAGCAGACACCTAGGCTTCTAGGAACCTAGAAGAGGGCACCGCCCTGTTCTTCTGGGAACAGGGCCCCCTCCTCCTTGTAAAGGTCCACTCTCCCCAAACCCACTCCATGAGCTACTCAGAGTTCTCACATAACCCCACCACCTGGGTGAGAGTCAGAAAGCCTGAAATTCCCCTTCCTCAACCCCAGGATTTAGAATAAATATCTGTCTCTAGAGTCTGAAGCTATAAAAGGTTCAACTCTGGAGCCCCATGCTGTGTGTTTCACTTTGTAGAGAAAGTCAGTCTGCAGCGAGCAGCGAGTAACGAGAGTAGGGAGAGAAATCCTGCTGATATTAGATCCTGGCCTGACCATGAGTTCTGCAAGTCACTCAGGAGCCTTAGACTCCATGACTGCGTAAACGGGTTCTATGTGGAGCCGATTTGCACCTGAGGAGTTCCACACAACAAAACAAAGCGCTGGATACACTGGGCTTTATCGCTGCACGTATGGGTACATACACAGACACACACACACACAAGCACAACCAAAACTAAAGCCCTCTGGAGACAGCAGCATGGAAACATATACACTAACACGTGTAAAATAGATAGCCGGTGGGAATTTGCTGTATGACGCAGGGAACTCAAACTGGGGCTTTGTGACCACCCAGAGGGGTGGCATGGGGTAGGAGGTGGGAGGTTCAAGAGGGAGGGGACATAGTTACACTTATGGCTGGCTAGTTCAAGTTGATATTTGGCAGAAACCAACACAGTATTGTAATTATCCTTCAATTTTAAAAAAAAAAAAAGGAAAAAAAGAAATAAAATGTATCCATTTGAGTTTTTATTTAAAACAACAAAAACTAAAGCTCCCAATTTACACTGGAAAAAAAGTGTTGGGGGTGGGCTGGGAAACAGACGGGAAGTGGGATGGGAAGGTGAAGAGACAAGTGTTAGATTTAACGATACCTTTCCTCAGCTAGTTGATATTTCCAGTCCACACAGCGACTGAGTCAGTGTAAATAGTCTCATTCATGTTGACTCACGATCAACTCAGCATCATTTATGAAACAAGCAGTTATGGAAGGAACTTTTAGGTTTTGTCTATGTCACTGACAATCCGGACATGATTTTAGCTCTAGTTCTCCATATTGACTTGAATGTTCCGTCCTTGGGTTTAAATTAACAACTTTTTAAAACTCAAACTTATTGAAAAAAATAAACATACAAAATGTCAACTGGCTGCCCTCCTTTGCACCCCAAACTACTGCTGATGTGAGAACACACACAGCCTGTATGTACCCCACTAGGAAGTCCTCCTCTTCCTCCTGCGTGTATCCTGCAGCAAAGCCCTGGGAGTCAAAGACGTCAAGGGCACTAGATTTTGCATGTAAGCTCAGAAAATATCCTCTGAAGTAGAATCTAATTGGAATAAGGATAAATGGATGAGCAGCAGAGTAGTTGTCTGCATATATTTATTCCTTTAGTCAATTGTGATGGTTGATGTGAAGGTGAAAATCTGAATAGCAACAGCAAAGACAGAAAAGGAAAGAGGCAGAATGAGAGAGAAAGCCAGAGACCAAGACTGCAAGTCACAAGAAGAATATATTCAAATACCACAGTCTCAAGAATATAGGCGGATCTCCTATACACATATTCTTTGTTAATACATTGCATGCATGCTAAGTCACTTCAGTCATGTCAGACTCTTTGCAAACCCATGGAGTCTCTGTCCATGGGATTCTCCAGGCAAGAATACTGGAGTGTGGTGCAAACTCCTCCTCCAGGCAATCTTGCCAACCCAGGGATTGAACCCCTCTCTCTTACGCCTCCTGCATTGGTAGGTGGGTTCTATACCACTGGCACCACCTGGGAAACCTGTTCATATATTAAGATTATATTAAGAAAAATTAGTATAAATAAGCATTCATAAGAATTCTTCATATTCATAATATCTGCGTGAAAGTGAAAGTGAACATCACTCTGTTGTGTCTGACTCTTTGCAGCCCCGTGGACTATACAGTCCATGGAATTCTCCAGGCCAGAATACTGGAGTGGGTAGCCTTTCCCTTCTCCGGGGGATCTTCCCAACCCAGGAATCAAACAAACCCAGGTCTCCCACATTGTAGGCGGATTCTTTACCAGCTGAGCCACAAGGGAGGCCCAAGAATACTGGAGTGGGTAGCCTATCCCTTCTCCAGCGGATCTTCCCTATCCAGGAATCGAACCAGGGTTTCCTGCATTGCTGGCAGATTCTTTACCAACTGAGCTATCAGGGAAGCCCGTACTATCTATACCTGTATCTGTATTCTTGTGACTCTCAGTCATCTCCAAGTCTATAGCTGTTGCTGCAGCAGACAGCAGAAGCAAAAACAAATTGACCATAGCAAAGTGCTGCTATAAAGACAAAATGAACAGCAGTCAATTTAAAAAGTTGAAACAAATACTTTCAGCAAATTAGCCAGTCCACAAATTGGCTATAAGACAACTAGCTCTTGGCGTATCAATCTGGAGTTTTTAAGTGATGATTCACCAGTGAAACAGGAGATTTCCACTATCCCCGAAGTACTAGACGGTATCTCACAGAACTAAGCAAGGAGACCAATAGGTGTCTAAGAAATAAGATACATTAATGGAACACAGCTGAGGCAATATCATTATAACAGAAGTTTAGAGAGTCAACAAACAAGAAATGTACTGATGTGCATCTGTCACCATACAAGGGAGACTGAAATTCCAGCCACTCAGACAAACCTGCTCTAGGGTGTGGCAGAGAGCATTCCAGTCTCCTTCTGCACGAACCATCCTGTCCTCAAGCTCCCTGGCTCACCTGCAATTTCCCTTGGAATCCAGAAAAGGGGTAGTATATAGACAAGAGCTGGGTTCGATCCCTGGGTTGGGAAGATCCCCTGGAGAAGGAAATGGCAACCCACTCCAGAATTCTGGCCTGGAAAATTCCATGGACTGTATAGTCCATGGGATCACAGAGTCAGACACGACTGAGCTACTTTCACTTCAGACAAGAGCTACGACAAACCTAGACAGTGTGTTAAAAAGCAAAGACATCACTTTGCCAACAAAGGTCTGTAGAGTCAAGGCTATGTCCTTTCCAGTAGTCATGTATGGATGTGAGAGTTCGACCATAAAGAAGGCTGAGCGCCAAAGAATTGATGCTTTTGAACTGTGGTGCTGGAGAATACTCTTGAGAGTCCCTTGGACAACAAGGAGATCAAACCAGTCAATCCTAAAGGAAATCAGTCCTGCATATTCATTGGAAGGACCGATGCTGAAGCTAAAGCTCTAACACTTTGGCCACCTGATGTGAAGAACTGACTCCTTGGAAAAGACCCTGATGCTGGGAAAGATTGAGGAAGAAGAGGGCCTCAGAGGATGAGATGGCTGGATGGCATCACTGATGCAATGGACATGAACTTGGGCAAACTCCAGGAGATGGTGAGGGACAGGGAATCCTGATGTGCTGCAGCCCATGGGTTCACAAACAGTTGGACACGACTTGGCAACTGAACAACAGACAAGGGTTAACTGTAAGACAGACAGACAGAGAGGATGCTGCAGTATAGACTACGTTGTCTTGACTTTCAGTTGCACTACTTACACCAGAGTGATCTTGGTTAAGGTACCAAACCTGCCTAAACCTCAATTTCCACATCTGTGAAATGGTACCTTACATCATAAGGTTACTATGAGGATGTAGAAAATAATCCAAGTAAATTCAAATATTAGGCTACGTCTTTGGCAAATAACAAGAATTCAATCAAAGTTGATCAGCATCATCATTTCATCATTACTAGACCAAGAGGACGACAGCGGATGCTATAGAACAGAGTCCCTGGCTCACGGCCTGTTAGGAACCGGGGCCACACAGCAAGAAGCAAGCAAGCCAAGCCTCCCGTGCCACTCCCCCGTCACTGCACTACCGCCTAAACCATACCGTCCCCCCGGCCCCAGCCCATCCCGTGGAAAAACTGTCTTCCCCGAAACCGGTCCCTGGTGCCCAAAATGTCGGGGACCGCTGCTATAGCAGCACGCTGGAGGGGCCTCTAACCTACAGCTTTGGAGAGAAATCTATTTTGCTCTGGCACTTGGCCTGCGGGACCCTCTTCCAAGAAAGCCACGCCCACGTAGGATGATGTCTTACGGAGGTGGGAGGAACTGACCTGCCAATCAACCTTCTTCCTCCAGAAATGGGAAGTCACCTGAAAGGCACTCAGAGTAAAGGCAGAAGGGAGAGAGAAGTCAGGAGTAAGCAGAAGCCACGAGCGGGTGGGAGCCAAGAGTACAAAGAAGTGGTGAAGCAGAGGAGAGAGCAGAGAGAAGCAGCCAGGCGCAGGTCGGCCGCCACGTGGCCGAGATTACACACCTCAACCAGGCCAGGGGCACAGCTGCTGCTTAGAAACCCGGCCAGGCACTCTGGTCACCAGGGAGTCACGGGTCCTGGATTACTTTCCACTTACTAAACCACGTCCCGTTCTCGGTGAGGTCTCATCCTTCAGTGGTCTGAGAGGCCTGGTAAGTCTCAGTGTGCGTGTGCTCAGCCACTGCAGCTGTGTCTGACTCTGTGCAACTCCATGGACTGTAGCCCATCAGGCTCCTCCGTCCAGGGGATTCTTCAGGCAAGGATACTGGAGTGAGTTGCCGTGTCCTCCTCCAAGGGAACTTCCCTGCCCAGGGATCGAACTCCTCTCTCTCACATCTCCTGCCTTGGCAGGCGGGTTCTTTACCACTAGCACCACCTGAGAAGACCCTGGTATGTCTCAGTCAGGATGTGAAAAACCAGCCCATCTTCCCTCCAGCTTCCATCTACTCATCAGCACCTCATGCATTCAATAATCTCTGGAATTTAAGTCATTTCTTTCCAGGGTTCTGCCATCAAGGACTATGTTCTGAGTTACTGTTTCTTCCTGTAAGAGGTTTCTACACACGTGCAGATATGAACATGCAAGCGAAGCTCCAGGAGGGTTTCAAACCCATAAACCTCAGGAGTATCTGTGGTTTTCCCCAGCAGCACAGAGCGACCTCTGTGTGCCACCTGGCAAGCTTCACTTTCTTTTCTCTCAACTCACATAGCAAAAAAAAAAAAAAAAGCAAAAATAGCATCAATAAGCCCCCAAGGTCTGGGAGTCTTCTGCTTTGGCATATACGAGCACATTCCTTCCAGCGGCTGGATGAGAAACAGAGACAAGCCTATGGAATGTGCAGGCACAGCCAGGCCAGATGGGCCCCTTTGAGATTTATGATCCTGCGTCCCACCTCACCCACCCTCTCTACACTACACTGGGTGAAACGGGCACCAGTTTTCCTAGAGTAAGAGGGGGAGCAGCATTTCCCTACTTGAGAAAGAATGCCAAGACAGGACAGTTTCAAGAAAATGAGCTACTTGGAGGGGGTGGCCCTGGAAAGCTGGTGACAATGACCACAGGAAGTCCAAGCTGGGCCACAGGGCCACCTGCCCCCAACAAGTCATCAGAGATCCTCTACAGATGTTACAGGACAAAGTTGCTCTGCACACCCCAGAACCCCCGTCTGTCTAAGGAACTGCTGCAGAATCCAGGGAGAGGATGTAGAGAGACAGGAGCTTGCTGGGACCTGAGCAGTTCAGAGAGATGTAAGGGCGCAGGGCAGCATAACTCACAGCCTGGCAAAGAGACACGAGGTTAAAGGAAGACCAGACGCTTTCAAGACATGTGGTTTCCCGTATTTTTCTTGTCAGAAAAGGTCATGGTGAGATTCAAGTAATCCTTTCTTGAAGATAAAAAATGGCCATGACCTGCTTTTGTGGTGAGGAAGAAGAAGAGAGACAGCTCTCTCTCAGGGCTCCAGAAAATCCTGCAACCGAGCCTCTGATGGGGAGGCCAGCCATGTGGTGCCCTCGCTGGTACCGCGCTCAGGCCAGGAAACCACCAGCACCACCTGGGTGGAGCAACTGCCTCTTCGAACAAGGAAACACAGCCACCTGCGAAAGTGTCATTTTTCAAAAACCCAGCATGTTCCGAGCCACTCTCCGGGTATTTTGTGTCCATGTGCAGAAGATGAGAAACATATCCAGAATATTCCTAAGTAAAAAGTTTAAACTGAAATATGTAATAGAGACTCTGATCACAGTGTCCCTGCAACTAAAGCCAAAAAAAAAAAAAAAAAAAACCAAACAAAGTCTAATGTAGTGGTAGGTGATCACTGTATCCTAGAGCTTCAGAGATGCACAACTCATTCAGTTCCTGAGCAAACAGTTTCCTGGGAATCACCTGAGAGGCGCCAGATACTGTGCAAGTCATGGATATTCAGAGTGAACGTATGGGGACACCCTCAGGAGCTAGTCTAGAGGGGGGACAGGTTAGTAGAAGGGTTCTGGGAAGAGGTATTAGTGTGTGTTACATGAGTGTACATGGGAGGGGCAGAAGGTCATGTCGCAAGGGCAGAGACAAGGTGGACCTGGCCCACCGCGGGGTGCACATGTGACTGTCACAAGTGGTGAGAGGAGACAGAGGCTGGCGGAGCATGGCTGGGTTTGAAGGCATTCTGAGCAGAGGAGGCTCACGTGTGAATTCAGAAAGCTCACGCTATGGGCTAAGGAAGCTGTTGGGGGTCCTGTGGTGATGCTGAATTGTGGGATGAAGGCCATGTTAAGAGCTACACGACTGAGCACTGACTGCCAGGCTCAGAGCTACCTGGATAATTTCCCCCTCACAGTTAACTTTCCAGGTATGACTATTTTCCATGGCAGGACACAGACCCAGACATGGAGTAACTTGCCAGGCGACCCAGGTGAGAAAGTGGCAGAGCAGGGGTTTGAGCCCAGAGCAGTGTTCCAACCACAATGCTCTACTGTCTAAAGAGAAAAAGCAGCAGTGGGCAAGACTGTTCTTGTTTCCAGTGTAACATCATATGTGCGTGCATGCGTGTTAAGTCATTCCGTCGAGTCCAACTCCTTGCAACACTATGGACTATACAGCCCATCAGGCTCCTCTGTCCATGGGTTCTCCGGGCATGAATACTGGAGTGGGTTGCCATGCCCTTCTCCAGGGGATCTTCCTGACCAGGGATCATACCCAAGTCTCTTATGTCTCCTGCATTAGCAGGCAGGTTCTTTACCACTAGCACCACCTGGGAAACATATACCTGTTTCTAAAATGTTAAGAAAAATATGATAGTCTTACCTCAGACTTTACTGATCACGATCTGAAAACCCAAGTGAATAGGAGATGACCTCCTACTGTGTGCGCATGCACACATACACACACACACACACACACCACGAAGCAAAGAACTTCCTTCTCTTGCACACCTCAGTGAAATCAAGGGGGTAAGGGGCTGGGTTATGGTATGAGACTTCTCAGCAGTTGCTGTGTTGTGTGACTCCACTTCCTAGATAAGGGAGCAGATTTCTTTTCATCCAAAAGAAAGGAACTACCTAGTAAGGAAGTTTCAAGAGGATCCCTGAGGAAGCTCGGAGACACCAGGTCTGGGCAGGGGTACTGGGTGGCCACCTAGAACAGGGATGCCCACCCAGAGGAAGGGAACTGCAAGGCAGAGGGACCTTGGGGAAACTTCAAAAGGGCCAAGGCACCATCCCCTTTACCACCTGCCAGGCTCAGAGAGCAAAGCTGCACCCACATTTCTGCCCTGGCAGGAAGTGGGAGAGAAACCTCTGGGGGATTGGGGAGGGGGGACAGGAGGAAGCAGGGGGCAAAGGCCCTTCCTCTCTCCAGGGGCCCAAGGTTGACTGTGCCAGGCAAGGCAAACATTTTAAAGCAAAGTGAGGTTTGGGGTTTCAATTTTTATCCAGCCCTGTCTAATAACTGGGCTTCCCTGGTGGCTCACATGGTAAAGAATCTGCCTATAGTGCAGAAGACCTGGGTTCAATCCCTGGGTCAGGAAGATTCCCTGGAGAAGGAAATGGCAACCCGCTCCAGTATTCTTGCCTGGAGAATTCCATGAACAGAGGTGGGCACCAGTCCATGGGGTTGCAAAGAGTCAGACATGACTGACTACTATTTTCATTTCTAATAACTGGGCCTGGACTAGTGCCTAAAATGAGAATGCATGTATGCTAAGTCACTTCAGTTATGTCCAACTCTGTGCAACCCTGTGGACTGTAGTCACCAGGCTCCTCTGTCCATGGGATTTCTCCAGGCAAGAATATTGAAGTGGGATGTCATTTCTTCCTCCAGGGCATCTTCCTGGCCCAGGGTAGGACTGCGGTATCTGAGGGTGGACAACAAAGACACTCAATTTTTGATCCACCTGAATTTTCATTCCTGATAAATTTCTCTGCAAAAAAGTTTACAGGGACATACAAAAAGAGAAAAATTAAGTTTTTTTTTCCCCTAACATATATCATGCCTTTGCTGAGCATACTGTTTACAACACCTCAGAGCATAGGCTGACTTTCTAGATACTCAACAAAAGCTGTTCAGTTTGCAGATTTTCAACTGCAACAGAGAGCCTGTGGGGATCACATGGACAATTGAGAAAGAGATGCAAACTTACATTTCAGTCCACGAAATGAAGCCTTCAAAAGTATTCTCGGCATCTCAGAAATGTCTCCTTCAAGTACTTTTTCAGGGGAGGCAAGCATTTTTCTCTTTAAGTTACCTGGGTAACCGCATCCACCTACCACTTCCCTCTGGCTACCTTGACCACCACCGTTATGAATTGCTTGAATCACTGAATCTCCTTGTCTAGCTTTTCCTTCCTGGGAAAAATCGGGAAAGTTCTTCCAGGTTGAGCCTATTGTACAATCATGACAGGCAGCAACCGGAGGGTTCTGAAGTGAAGACTGGCATTACAGACAGTGGTCAGGGGGAAGGCCTCCAGCAAAAAGACTCACCCTTATCCCCAGGACAGCCAGGGAGAAAAGTGATAAAGACTAGAGAGCTCCTCTCATGGCCATCCCACCTGCCAGGGCCAGCACTGTGCCCCAGCTCATGGGGTCTGCCACAATGTATACAGTTCTCCCGCACATTCTCATTCACGTGGTCACGAGCACCCGGATCCGACCGTGCTAGACCTGAGCATAATAAACTGAAGAAGACAGGCTCCTGCCCTCAAAGAGCTTCCAGGTCAGACAAGCCAGGCCAGGTTTGCCCTCCACGCAGAGGGCTGGTGCTGTGTGAGCGGTGGCAGGAGGCACAGGAGAAACCAAGAGCTCACACTGAGGACCAGGGAAGCGCACTTTTCCCACTTGGAAAAGCCGAGTCTCCCCCTTGCCCCCAACAGTGTAGCCCCACTTACGACTGTCAGTGATCTATCACCCAGCCTCGTGCCCCTACCTAAGAATTAAGTCAAAAGCATTACCATGGGAATTCCCTGGCAGTCCAGTGGTTAGGACTCCTCGCTCCCATTGCCGAGGGCCCAGGGTTCAATCTAGGTTGGGGAACTCAAATTGCATAAAATCCCACACAAAGCAGGGAAAGGGTATAAACACTGGGCAAAACGGAAAAGGGAAGATATCCCCAATTCTTCCCTAAGTCAAGACAGACATACACAGATTACCGCTTATACACCAAAAATAATTTTTTTTTCCCCTGGATGTTAGAAATCTGCTGTTTCTACACTGAATGAACCCCTTACCATATCAGATACCAGAAACCACATATCACTTTACTTCCTTTTAGGCTATAAGAACTGATAATATGCTTACTAGAGGTCTGAATGATAGAGCCAGGGTTGAAAAGAACGCTTTCATCTTCCCTTTGCACATTCATTCTCCCACAAGCAATGTTTCTTGAATGGTATTACATGTCAGTTAATGTTCTAAGCGCTAGAGTGTAGTAGTAAACAGAAGTCCCTGTTTAGGGGGAAAAAAAAAATCCGTGTGAGTGGTAAGTCCTTTGACAACAAAGAATGCGGGGAAAGCACACGGAAGGGGCTGGGACTAACGTGAGAAGTGGCTGCTTCAAACAGGCCAGGGAGGCCCACAGACGAAGGTGGCCCTGGAGCAGAGACCAGGAAGCAGAGGAAAGCAGCTGTGTGGGACCTCTAGAGAAGAACACACCTCTCAGGGGCCGAGTGGCACGAAGACCCTGGGGTGGTGGGTCCATCCGAGACGGCGGAGGAACTCAAGACGATGAGCTGGGGCTGGAGCGCATCAGGGGCGGGCGCAGCGTGGGAAAGAAGGACCAGGAAGTAACAGTACTGTACTCAGCTTTGAGTGAGACGGTAAATGCACTGGAGGGCTCGAAGTAGAGACGCGACAGGATTCTGCCTTATGCTTGAATCACTCTGGGCAGTCCAGTGGTTAGAAGTCCACGCTTTCACTGCTAAGGACCCAGGTTCAAACCCTGGTCAAGGAACTAAGATCTCGTAAGCTGTGAGTGCGGCCAAAAATAGAAAAAGTAATAATAAAAATAAATAAATAAATAAAAGAATCACTTTGGCTGCTGTTTGGAGACGGCCAGGGCTGGGAGTGGAGGCAGGAGAGCAGAGGCTGGGGAACAGTGGAGACGTCTGCACTAACAGAGGCAAAAGGCTGCAGCTTAGACTAGTGTGTAGAAGTGGAGGTGGTTGGAAGAAATCATATTCTCAGTGCAGTTTCAAAACAGAGCTGACAGTGTTTGCCGACAGACTGAATGTGGTATGAGAAGAAAAGACAAGGGTGTCAAGAACACCCAAACAAGTGAAGAGGACCGAGCCGCCATCTCCTGCAACTGGGAAGAGAAGGTGTGAGGGGAGAAATCGAGAGTGTTTCTCTGGGCTATGAAGCTCCAGAAGCCTGGCGGGCCTTTCAGCAGAGATGCTGGGCATGAGACTGGGGTTCAGAAGAGGGCAGGACCACAGATGTAAATTTGGAAGTCATTAGTGATTAATGATGCTTGAGGCCCTGAGCCTGAATGAGAATTCCCAGAGCCTGAGTGAAGAGAAACAAGGGGCTTCTCCAGAATTCAGAAGTTCAAGAGGCAGCTGGACTTTGCAAACAAGTATGAGAAGGCACTGCTAATGAGGTATGAAACTCAAGAATGTGATGGATCTTGGAAGCCAAGTAGCAAAGTGTTCCTAGAAGAGAAGAATGATTAAACATGCCTCAGTCCTCACTTGACTGATAAAGGTTTCTGGGTACCTGGGCAAGAAAATGATGTTCAATGAGAAAGTACCAGCAAGGTTCATATGAGTCCTAGGCTAGTTATTCAGAGAAAAGACAAGATGCAGAAAGACAGTCTGATACAATGACAAGTAGATGGATTAGAGACTCCTTGACTAATGACACCCAAGGGCACACACAAGTCAATGATGTCAACCCCAAAGGAAATTTCCAGTGACATGTCACTGGGTTCTGTCCTCGGCCTGCTCAATATGTCACTGCCTTCTATCAGTGATAGCTATACTTGACTGCAATCAGAATAATACAGGAAGCTTGTAAAACAGAGCCTCCTGGTGTCCACACCCCAGACCTACTGAATCCGAATTTGCCAGGTAGCACTGGAGCAAGGAGTTAAAGGAAGGTCTGAGTTAAAAGGAGGACTTGATCGAGGACGTTGATCAAAAGTACGGCTAAAACCAAGCTGAGCGGAGTGGGGAATGTGCTGGTTGACAGAGCACTGAGCGTCCAGCTTCAAAGCAATCTCTGCAGGTAGGCAGGTAGAACAGACCTGGGGCAATCTGGACTCTTGCATCTGCCTCTGAAAATCAGCCAGATGTGAGATGGAGGGAGGAAACCCAGCTGGACCTGGACCAACCTGAGACCACTCAGTGATACACTGTGTGACCTCAAGTGGTACTGAGCAGACAGGAGAGAGGGGACGCGATCCAGCCCTACCCTCTATGGCCCCTAAAACATCCTCTCCCTGGAGAAGAGGGCCCATAGGGACGGCAGAGGAGTGAGATCAAGATGGCAGAGGGATCCCCCACCTCCACCAGAGCCTGGAAATTCACAAGGAAACACACCAAGGACTAAATA
The DNA here is from genome assembly GCF_032452875.1 of Bos javanicus. Taxonomy (NCBI): domain Eukaryota; kingdom Metazoa; phylum Chordata; class Mammalia; order Artiodactyla; family Bovidae; genus Bos; species Bos javanicus. Next base: position 26,393,024 of record NC_083873.1, on the reverse strand, counting down.
CGGAGAAGGGCTTACAATGGGCCCCAATGGGGCAGACCTACATTCCATGAATGAAAACCAGTAGGACATGATTCTAATTTGGCAGGAGGAAGGTCTTTCTAATAGTAAGAGGAACCCAGAGAAAAGTGGTGAGTGCTTTGCCCAAGGAATTGTTCAACTTCTGTACTCTCCAAATTAGCACAAATTGCAATGTATTACTTTATTTATAGATCCCCTGGAGGAGGAAATGGCAACTCACTCCAGTATTCTTGCCTGGAGAATCCCATGGACAGAGGAGCCTAGCAGGCCTCAGTTCGTGGGGTCGCAAGCATGGGACATGACTGAAGTGTAGTTTATGTATATAAGCACACCGTCCTAGAACAAACTAGCATTCAGAGTTTATATATATAATCATGCCTGTCCTAGAACATGAATTCCCTGAGGAATTACATGCCCAGAATCCAGCGCAAGCCATGCCCCACGCTGTGTGCTCAATAATGTTCTTTGAATGGATGAGGTGATTACTGCCGGACGCTGCCAAGCTTGTAGTGGCGGTAATTCATGCAACGTGACTGTTAACGTTCCTTCTAAAACCACAGATCCTATGATTTCTGAAAAACTGCACATAAACCAGTTTCCCCTGGAGACACATTCATCCTTTGCATCTTGACGGTGATCTGGAAGCTAGATTAAATGTATTATTTAATTATTAAGTCTAATATTCCACTGTAATATTAGTCCTAAATCTCAGCCTGGTATTTTTAATGATTTTTGCCTCCAATGTTTCTGTGCTCCACATAAAAATGTGCAAAACCCCACCTATTAAAGAAATCTGATCCTTCCAGCCGTGACCCAGTTTGGGGATTTACCCTCTGGGCCTCTTTTCAAGTAAATGTCACCACATCTCCGTTGGGGGGATTTACTGATGCACAGGCTGGTGTGACCCGCCCTGCAGGTGCACGCGGCCGTCACCCTCGGCCGCCTGCGGTTCACCTCAGAACATCATCCCAGCAGTGGCCTGGTCTAGCTTAGAACTTATCCCCAAGGGCTTCAGCGGAGCAGCCTCTGCAGCTACCAAGTCAATCAATGAACATCACACCCTCCTTAAGAGACCCCAGAACACAGCCGATTCTCAGTCCACAGATCAGAGCCTGGAATGCTCCAAAAATCTGAGGCAGCTCCCAAAGCCCCCATTCTGTGCTGGTGCCCATGAAGGGCATCCAAGGAAGGGAACCATGTCCCAGAAAGCATGTACCTTACACCAGGCCCAGTGTGGGGAGCCACCCCACTTCATCCTCACAGCAACCCTACAAGCTGACACGAGTGTCCTTTGCATAAACCAGGGAAGGGTACCCAGAGACGCTAAACCACTTGCCCAAAGTCACACTGACAGCAAAGGAAGGAGTCAGTACTGAATGCTGGTCTTTCAGCCCCAGAGCTGTGCTTTTTTTTTTCCCCTCATGGCAACCAGAGTGATCTTAAAAGCCAGATTAGGACACTCCCTTAATGGCCTGGTAACTTCCTCTCATTCAGCCTCTACCGGCCCCTGCCCCTCCTGGCTCTGCCTGCCTCTCTGGCCACCTGCCTTACATCTAGCTCTCCCTTTCTACTGGCCTCTTCCTGCTCCTCGGAATCGCTATGTGCCTGACTCAGGGCCACTGGACTTGCCATTCCCTCTGCCTAGAATGCTACTCCCCCAATGCTCTGCAGACCCCTCTTTACTTCATCCAGGTCTCTGCTCCAGCACCCTCTTGTCAGGGAGACCGTTCCCAAGTGCTCTATCTAAAAGAGATCCCTTTTGGGGCTTCCTTGGTGGCTCAACGGTAAAGAATCCACCTGCCAAAACAAGAGATACAGGTTTGGTCCCTGGTCCAGGAAGATTCCACATGCCTCAGAGCAACTAAATCCACGCACCACGACTACTGAGGCTGCGCTCTAAAGCCCAGGCGCCGTAACTACGAAGCCCACGAGCTGCAACTTCTGCAGCCCATGCACCCTAGAGCCTGTGCTCCACAAGAGAAGCCATGGCACTGCAACTGGAGAGTGGCCCCCGCTCACTACAGCTAGAGAAAAGCCCGCACAGCGACAAAGACGTAACACAGCCAAAAAGAAATTAATAAAAAGTAAGAGAGACCTCTTCCCCACCACTCTTTAAGTAGCCCTTACTCTGTACCTTGCGTTTCTCAGCACTCATCCACACCTGCACACATGTTCCTGGCTAGTTAACTGCTTACTGCTGGTGCCCCCACTAAAAACAAGCCCCACGGGACAGGGACTCAGCATCATTTGCTGCTGCATCCTCACCCCCAACTCAGGGCCCAAACATACGGCCAGTATGCACCATACTGAGCTGTTACATGTCCTTTGTCCTCCGCTACCTCCGCGTAGTCCCAGCTCACAGAGTTCTGCTACACAGTAGCTGGGCAACCCTGGCCAAGTAACTCCAGCTCTGCAGAGAAGCCTTCCCTTTGCTGATACCAGCCCTGAAAAAGGAGGGAACTGCTATTTCATCCCTCCCTAGAGACCACATCCGGAGAAGGCAATGGCACCCCACTCCAGTACTCTTGCCTGGAAAATCCCATGGACGGAGGAGCCTGGTAGGCTGCAGTCCATGGGGTCGCTGGGAGTCGGACACGACTGAGCGACTTCACTTTCACTTTTCACTTTCATGCATTGGAGAAGGAAATGGCAACCCACTCCAGCATTCTTGCCTGGAGAATCCCAGGGACAGGGGAGCCTGGTGGGCTGCTGTCCATGGGGTCGCACAGAGTCAGACACACTAAAGCAACTTAGCAGCAGCAGCAGAGACCACATCATCCCCTTGCTCTGACGTTTGTATGATACTGTCGGTTTTAGAATTTTGTGATTTAATCAAAGAAGAGGCATTGGGGCGACTGATGAGACAGAAGGATAATTATATTTCACAAAGAGAAAAACCTTCAAAACAACATATTGTCTGTTTATTGCTAGAACAGATAATTAGTTCATATAATGCCCTCCAGCATCTTTTCAGAGCAGATAGAAATGGACTGATTAAAGGAGAGTTATACAAAGCTATATGATCTGGCCCTGAACCAAACAGAGGGCTTCTAAAAGTGGAATTTCTGAGATTCCACCAGTACAAACCTCCAGGCTTATAAAGGGATCGACGCAGAAGCTGATCATAATCCAAAAGAAGGTCAGTTATTCAACAGAAAAGTTTCTGGAGATAAAATTCTGTTTTGGGAACTTAATTTGTTTCCCTTGATGTACAGTCACCACCCTTCCTCATAAGGTTGCTGGAAGGTGGTTCATTTTCCATAAACATTTCACAATCTGTACAAGTATTCTGAAAATAAACAGATGGCGGTTCAATTTCAAAACTCGGGATTTACTTTGAGTTTTACTAGATACAATCTATCTAAACATTGTTTTACTTGTGGAAATGCCTTCTTGCAGCTGAAGGGCTTTTGTTTGCTGGACTTTCTTAGTTCTTCTCTCCTTTCCTAATACACAGACCACTTCAAAGGAATGCCTGACTTCAGGCCTTGGTCAAGTTCAGAGGGTGAAATGTCAATGTGATAAGAGAATGGTCTTCTGGGAAAATTTCAGCTAAACGTCTTAGTTGACAACTTTTAACCAATCCATGCACGCCCTCACTCTCATAGGTGGGAGATGATAAAGCTTTACTGTGTAGCCAAATACCAGAACAGATAAAATGCTGCCAATGATCTCATGTCCAAAGAAGGAAGGAAAAAAGTATTTATTTTTGAATTCCACTGCTTGGCGTCAGAAGGAGAAGCTGCAGAAAAAAACTTCAAAGGTATGGATGGGAAGGGAAGTGGAGGAATGGACACAGGGCAGTGTTGTCGTGAGGGTGTTGTTTACATAATAAACCACCCAGAACATTGTGTCTTCATATAGCCTTCTCCATAGATCCAGATTTATTTTTTTACTGTGTGATATTTGATGACACAGTTTGGATATTCCTTAACATTTCCAATCAGCACACAAGTGTTCACACTCTTAGCAACACTGATAAGTTTATCTGATTTTCAAACACGAATTGTATCTAGTTTCTTCCATACGTACCACATGCTAATAGCTTAGCATATAATGTTCACACTCAAATATAATCTTCACGGCTTGAATAATCTTCCAAAGGGTTTTTTAAAAAATAAAAGAGAAAAAAAGGCTCCAGGTGCTTATTTAGTATTGTTAGTATTATTTATATGCATTACTGAAATTCTTGTGCCAGAGTGTTCCCATGTTCCATGGGAACATGTCTCTCCAGCTAACTGATAAAATTCCAATAACACATTCTGTGTTATGCACGTGTGTTGTTACTTCTGTAATTATTTTTGTGCAATGATCAATTTAGGCTCCATTCTTCAATCTTTGAACTGTGACATTATTTTTCAGGGGTACTTTTTCGTTAAAGAGCCATGTTTCCATACACTTGGCAGTCATCAAAGAGGAAAAAGAGACAACATATAACGTGCAACTTCTTACAAACAAAATGTGTGATTTTAATGATGTTTTACTTACTTTTTCATTCCACGCCCAGAGTCCGATTCCAAGAAATGCTATTCCCAAAAACTGAAAGAAAGCGAGAAAGTGATGTAAGTATGAGAGTAAATGCCATATTTTCACTAGTACAAAGTTTCAATCACTTTTCTTTTGGTTACTTTATCTGCTGAGAAAGTTTTCTCTAAAATCTAACAGTCTTCAACAGGAAAAGAAATACCACCATCCCCTTGATAAAATTATTACCACATTAAGAACAGCACTTGCTTAGAAGTCATTCAGATTATAAAGAATAATAATTAGGTAAAATCTTGAATAAAATTAAAGTCATCAATAATGTCTGATGCTGCCTTTCTGGACTGGAGAGGAAGCAGTGAGTATGCCATAAACCTAAGCATGATGTTCACTAGAAAATGGATAACTAGGGGCATGAATTTAGCAGAGTTGGAGATTTTCTCCTTGCCATCATGCCATTAAGAATGGGCTGCAGCAGGGAGGGCCTGCAGAAACCCCCAGTATCCCTCAGTCAACTCTTTATCACCCCTTCTAAAGGGAACAGGACCCTTATCAAGTCCAGGATGACCCAAAGAAAACACCTGGAATCTTTGTCAGAAACTTATAATACTTACATTGTAGTTGAAAGGGCTTCCATGACTTGGCCTAAACTCAGTGCTATAACTTCATGCATAACACAGAGCACACAAATAACATGCAAGGTTGAGCTGAAGATACACAGACTCAGCCATCCATCAGCTGCACTGAGTATGGGGCGAGAGAGGGGAGCAACAGTAACCAGGAGGATAGTCCATTTGAATCAGTTCTCACAGCATTCCATCTCCTTTAAGAGACACGTTTTTTCCAGCACACTTTAACATCTCTGAAATTGGGATGTGTCTTAAAAATGATGGTATCTCAGTTTAATTGCTTTTTTTCCCGCCTTGACTGTACCTCAAATAATAGTGTGTCTTATAACCAGAGTTCCACAGGTTTGGAAACACGTGGCACACGGCTCAGAGCTCAGTGATCAGGACTGGCTGTAACTGGCCACAAGGAAAGACACATCTTAGTCCTCATCTTTATTATCCACAGCAACTCTGAGTTTCCTCTCCAAACAGTGAGGTGAAAAGAGGGTGGGCAGGTTGAGACTGAGGGCCGTGGCGCATGCTGTTTATTTTACTAACATCTTGATCAAGTTAAACGTCAGGGAAGCTGTCCACTGAGAGGGAGCCGTGGAGAAGATGAGAGTAAGGGTGGTTACTCTCTCCAGTTTCAGGGAAATCTGAGAAGGGTCCACCTGGCGAGGTCTTTGCCATTCGCAGCGGGGAGCTACAGACACTTTGTAGGCAATGACTAACAAATCCAAAAAGGGGCTGGGAAAACAGCAGGAGCAGAGGGAAAAGAGCGAACGGGAAATAACACAGAGGAGTGACTGCTCGGAAAAGGTGGTGGTGTTTTTACAAGCAGAACTTCCCAAGCCCTGGACAATTATCTGACACTGCAGTGACACAGCACTTGATGCACTCTGAGTTCCTACACAGAAAAGCTCGGCACTGTGGCCTCGATGGAGCAAAACCGAAGGACCCCTTTCTTCCAAGCTACCCTTGGTCACGGAAGTCTGAGAACATTTAGAAAAATGTATTTTCAGCATGCCAACAAAAAACCAGTATGCTTAGCCTCTCTACTGCCCTGACCAGAATGTTATTTCACTTTACAGTTCCTATCGGAAGCCACAAATGCACCAGCCTCTCAAATGACTCAAAATGTTTCTGGGTCTCTACAGTACAAAAATAATGCCACTCAGCACGTCACTCTCATTTTCACAGGTCCCAGACCAGTAGGGTAACAGAGACGACTGCACACACGGGAGACCATTAGACCTACATCCTTATTGACATCAAACTCAGCCCAGGGAAGTCTGAGACTTTCTCATGTTAAAGCCCTTTGCGGACAAAGGCAGGTCACTCCCCTGATGCAGTGAATCACAGTGTCACCCCGAGCAATGGTGGGATGCTGTGACAGAGGACACCATGGCCTGCTGTCCGTCTTGCTGAGGAGGGCAGACAGGTCATCGCTGAGGTCCCCTGCCTCACTGCTAACATTACCTTCTCTTTATTACGTGTCAGGCACTGTGCTAGTGCCTTCAGTATGCCATGTCTCTCTTAAGCATCGCAACTATTTATTCTGAAGGAGGCATTATTATTAACTCCATTTTGAGAAAGATTAATTTGCTCAGAGGCACACAGCTTCTGAGTGGAGAAGCAGAGATTTGGACCAACATGAATGTAACAGCAACACTCGTGTTCTTACCAGTAGTGATAAGTCCCCATTTTCCTCTGTGGGACAGAAAGTTGATACATTCAGATTAGAAGTATATGGGATATGATGAGGATATCATATGTACCCGCCCAAGGAAGCAATGGGAAGTTGAGAGGGTAAAAAGAGATGACAACTTTGCCTTCACATAAAGAACAGGCTACAGAACAGACATTCCCCAGGCTGGTGACAGCAACGGAGTAACATAGAAAACAAATTCAGTGGTGGGTCAACTTTCTCCTCTTTGAATAATCTTTTTCTTGGGAACACAGAGATTATTTGTCACTTTGAAAAATCTTTTTCTTTCCCAAATCATATAAACAGATTGGAAACAACATTTTTGACAAAGAAAAGAGAAAAAAAAATCAGGATCTGAAGAAGACTGAAAGACAATTTCCTTTACAATTTTGCTCCAATATTTCCTGCCTTAACTGTGACCTCCCAAACAAGGTTTGAGGATTTGGAGAAAGACACCGAATCTGAAATCCAGGAAAGCACTCAATTGCTAAGCGAGTGGTGCAGGGCCGGGACCTCAGCCCGTACATAGCTCTACGGCTCCATCATCAGCCAACATCCTCCCAATGACTCTCAGCCCATATGCTTTCTTTTAAAATCAAGTTGTTCCAGCTCCAACAATTAAACAGAGAAGAGCCAAAAAACAGACACAGGCATGCAGCACTTGAAGCACACCGAGTTTCCCCCTTCCCACCTCCAGAAGAAAAGGCGACCATAAACCCCCAAATTGACCTTGTTCTGAAACCCAAAGGCCACTTTACAGGGAACAAATGAGAACATTAAAGTCAATTCTTTATTCCTTTGAAATAGAAACGAGACCAGATCTGAGGCATCCTCCCATGTGGCAATGTATGCAAACACACAGGCAAATGTTTGTCTATCCAACTTTGATGTTTTAAAATGAATATTAATTTTGCCAACATTTGCCAAATGCTAATTATGAACTAAGCACCATACTAAGTACTGTGTTTTATATGAATGAGTTAAAACAGCAGTGCCTAACACAGCAGGCTCCCAGCCACCGGGCACTTGAAACATGGTTAGTTCAAAGTGAGATGTGCTAGGAGGTGTAAAATATACTCTGGATTTAAAAGACTTAACATTCTGAAGAATGTAAAAGTTCTCATTAACAGCTGCGTATTTATTTTTAATTGGAGTATAGATGATTTACAGTGTTGTCTTAGTTTCAGGCATACAGTAATGTGATTCAGTAATACATATATATCAATATATCTATTCTTTTTCAGATTCTTTTCCATTATAAGTTATTTAAGATGTTGTAGTTCCCTGTGTTATATGATACATCCTTGTTATCTATTTTAAGTATGTAGTACGTATCTATTAATCTCAAATTCCTAATTTATTCACCCCCACCTTTCCTTTCTTGTAACCATAAGTTTGTTTTCTACTTCTGTGAGTCTCTGTTTTGTATGTGAGTTTATTTGTATCATTTCTTTAGATTCCACATAAAAGTGATATCACGTGACATTTGTCTGACTTACTTCACTCAGTACGACAATCTCTAGGCCCATCCATGTTGCTGCAGATGGCATTATTTCATTCTTTTTTATGACTTTTTTTTTACAGCTGTTTTATTTTTGATTACACGTTGAAATGATAATACTTCAGCTATATTGGGTTAAATATTTTAAAAATTAATTTCACTTATTTTACTATTTACTGAAGTAGTTGATTTATAAGATCATATGAGTTTCAGGTATACCACATAGTGATTCAATATTTTTACAGATTATACTCAGTTTAAAGTTACAAAATCATGGCTATATTTCCCTGTGCTGTATAATGTATCCATGAAGCTTACTTAATAGATTTTTTTAAAAATATAGCTAGTGGAACATTTAATTTAAATTATATATGTGGCTTGCACTATATTACTATTGGACAATGCTGTTCTAAAGTATACCACGATAATACCATGCAGTAGAAATATTATCCCCATTTCATAGATAAGGAAACTGAGACTTGGACACATGGAGTAAGTCTCCCAAGATTACACAGGGGCCTGAGCTGGGCTGCTCAGGCAACTTGACTCCTCGGTCCAAGCTCCAGACTATTATAGTAGTATACTTTGCTGAGGTGCATAAAATGTCTGTTCAGCCAAACAAAGGATGGAGAATTATACTGAAACTCATGTTTTAAGACTCAAAAGTACTTCTTTAATTTCTAGGTATTCAAAGCAAAGCATGTTTTCCTGACTAGGAATGAGAACAGCACGTGGGTAGAAACAGAGAGGAGCGTGTGGATGGAAGCCCACCAGGCTTTGCAGAACAACAGCCAGCAGAGCTGATCCTCAAGAAAAGCTGGAGAGGACAGTGGCCCTGTGATGTGACTAGGACGATGGGGCTTCTCTGCCAGGAAGGTCACACCTGCCCCCTTTCCTCTTCCTCCATCTGTTGTTTTTGTCCTTGCTGAGCTCCCAACATATCAGAAATGGACCAATGTTCCATTATGCTACTTGGTACAACAACAGATGCTTCGAGAAGCCATTCACTCATCTATCTACAACCTTCAACAAACATTTTTCAAGTTCCTGCTTTGTGCTAGGCACTGCTTTTATCTTGTGATAAATGTAGGTAAGAAAACAGACATAGTCCCTGTTTCCAGAGATCTTAAAGTCTAGATAGAAAGATACATCTTTACCAAAAAATGTGTAAAAGACAAAATCACCCTTGATGGTGCTCTAAAGGAAAAGAACATAAGACCAATACAAATGATAAGAGGGACATGTGACCTAGAATAGTAGTCCAGAAAGTGCGTGTATGCTCACTTGTGTCTGGCTCTTCATGATCCCAGATGGCAGCCCCCCAGGCTCCTCTGTCCATGGAATTTTCCAGGTAAGAATACTGGAGTGGGTTGCCATTTCCTCCTCCAGGGGATCTTCCCAACCCAGGGACTAAACCCACATCTCCTGCACTGGCAGGTGGATTCTTTACTGCTGAACCACCGGGGAAGCCAGTCCAGGAAGGCTTCCCTAAGTAAGCGACGTAGGAACTGAGGTCTGCAAGATGAGAAGACATTAACTGGGATAGAAAAGAAGGCAGAGTGATTCAGGTAGAGGGAAGAGAATGTGCAAAGGCCCTGGGGTGAGAGAAGCACAGCAAGTAAAGGGTCTACAGGTGACCGGTATGACAGGTGCACAAACAATGGGGGAAGCAGGGAGGTATGGCAGGCGTGCAATGAGAGATGAGTAGGACCAGCCTACTCAGGGTCTCGTACGTCACCTTAAGGAATCCAGTCATCACCCTAAGAGTGACAGGAAGACATTCAAGGCTGTATGTACGTACTTGGCTGAGATGGGGTGAGAAAGCAGGTTTTTATCAGATTTGGTCTTTGGGAAAATGACCCGAGTTGCAGAAAAGATGAGTTGAGAGTTCAGAGTAGATGCACAGCAGCTAGGAGGAGCGAGCTTTGGTCATGCAGATAAGACCCAACTGCATCCTGGACTGAAATGTACTGAAGAAGCACATGGAATCGAGAGCATTTAGAAATAAAACTGATATCTTCAGAGATGCCTGGATATGATCACAGGATGGCGTGGGGTTAAGGCTGAAGGAGAGGGAAGTATAATATTAAGGATAATGCCTGTGTTTCTGACATCTTTTAAATGGAGACTATGGGTCCTCTAAATCCATCTTATGTCCTCTCTGACAGAAATAACGCTCGGGTGTCAATTTCATAACTAGCTTGAGATGTAGCAGCATTTCTGAAGGACAGTTTTCTTTCATGGGTATTTTGGCTGCTCTCTGAATTCTCTTTGAAGCAAGTTTCAGCTTGCATACTTTTAAAAAATAAATTATTTAAAACCTGTATACATGTCCACCACCTCCTACAACTTTTACTCACAAAAGGAAGCAGTTATGCATATCTGTATGTTAAAGTTCACAGGCAATTCTTTTTTATCCCCCCACAGGCAGTTCTTAAATGGACATTTTTGATCCTCTTTGCTTAAAAAATAACAACAATGACATCTGTCTGGCACCCTATGAACAGACTCGAAATAACAATGCAGCAAGGTAAACACAGTAGGGGAAAATAAAAATCAGGTCAATTTTCTCACCTAACTGGAACCTGGAAAATATCATCCTAAATAACAATGGAAAGAACTTTTATTCCTTAATCATTCTGATGACGTTGTTTTTAAAAATCATAAGCTGTGCCTGAATAAACAGGAGAGATGCATTTTAAAACCTTTGGCACAGAAGAGAGGAAAGGGAAAGAAGAGGTGTATTTTCCTGGAGTACGTGTATGTTTTATGAAGATGTTTTTCTGACACCTAAGTCTGACCCAGACTCCAGGTCTGGCGGGGTGGATGAGCGGAGCAGTCCACACAAGTGTGCTAAATACTTCTGTTAACAAAATCTATATTGTCTCTATCAAACATAGGCTGATGCAGGAATAAAACGCCTCTGGGCAGAATTCTTGCCATGTCAGAAGAGTATAAACACGGGTTAGTGGAAAATTCAATACGCAGAAAGGCAATCCCAATTTTGCCACTGGGTCCCCATGTCCCAGTTTGTACAAAGTGTCCAGAATCCTTATGATAAGATGGCATGGCAGATAAAGTACAGACTTGTAAACAGGATATTTCCCATCTGAGCCAGGGTCAACCTCTCACTTCACTTCGCCCTCGTGGCCTCCTCATGCAGCCCGAACACACGCAGCCGGAAGAAGCCCAGCTCTGGCTGGGCTTGTGGTTTCGTGACCTCGGAAAGGCTCCTTGTTTGTTCAGCACACATTTACTGAGCATCTGCTATGAGCCAGGTAGCCCTCTAGGGGCCCTGGATAATTATCACTGGGAAGCGAAACAGACAAATGTGCCTGCTCTTGCAGCTGACATTCTCATCAGGCCATGTGGGGAACGAAAGACACTAAAAAGAAGCATATGTGAGTTAGATCACGTACAGCTGTAGAAGACGAGAGACACTGCGGGAAAAGAGAGCAGCATGGGGGAGTGAGGTGTGGTCCAGGGAGGGGTGAGCTGCTGTGACGCTGAAATGGGGCGGACAGAGCAAGTCTCCACCAAGACAGTCACGTAAGCAAAGACACGAGGGACGTGAAGGTGCTGGCTGGTAGGTGTCAGGGAACCGAGTTCCAGGCAAAGCAGCAGCCTGGCTAAGGGCCTAAGCTAAGGTGTCCAGGTTTAATGGAGGAACAGGGGCCACACTGGTTGGTTTCTGAAGGCCGTGGCGGTGACTGGTTTCTCCTGGAGACAGAAGGAACCATGGGAGGGTGTCCTGATTTCCCAGAGCCCCCTGGTCCTAATGTGTCAAACAGAGATACTAAGGGCCCCTGAGGAAAGACAGCAACTTCAGGGTCAATGTGACAGCGTAAGGACTGGGTGACTCAGAACTCGACTGACATTGCCTGGAATAGTTGGCACTTCCTACGTGTCTGTTCCCTCCCCATCCTCAGTCCTTTCTCAGCTGCAGCAGCCTCTCCCCAGACCTAGGCCAGGTCAGGATGACTCCTGCTCCCTCTAGGTGCAGTCTTGCCTCCTCCAAGGATGAGGAAGCATCCTCGTTCAGGGACCAGCGGCCCCTCTCTTCTCAGCTGCTGCACCTCTCACACGTGGACCCTTACCTGACATTTACACACACAGGGCTGAAAAGTTGCCACATGGCCCGAGGTCAGACTCTGGGAGTGATGGGGGCTGTATTAACTGGACGGCATGTGCTATTTAAGGGGCAGGAACACCTGCCTCCAATGAATCATCTCCTTCCCCTGCGCAGGCGGGAGGCTCCTTCCAGGAACAGCGTCTACAAGTACCCCTGCGCGTTTACAAGAAACACACTCCAGTCAGGATACCGAGACCGAGTTTAACCTCGAGTCTTTCCTCTTGTCTCGTCAGTCTCGTTCTTGAATACTGAGAGTCACTGGCGTCAGAACTTCAAAACCTGCTAATTTTGAAACCCCACATTATAGTAAGTTTCTCCCCATCAGGGCTTCTCAGTGCATTGTCCTTCCCCCTAATCTTATCACTCTTCACTTTTACCTTATACCCTTCATGATTTGTTTTGGTTCCTTTATATCCATTCTTAAAAATGGAATCTTTGGGGAAGAATGTGGAATATAAATTATAACCAATATCGGGACTTTTCTGGCAGTCCAGAGGTTGGGACTTTGCCTTCCAATGCAGAGGGTATGGGTTCAAAAGCTGGTCAGGAGGTTAAGACCCTATATGTCGCATGGCCGAAAAACCAAAACATAAAACAGAAGTAACATCCAAAAAAAGACTTTCAAAAAGGTCTACATTAAAAAAAAAATCTAAAATAATTATAAGTAATATTGACTGGGGCAACATCTCCATCTACACCCCCCTTTTATGAAAACTGGCCACCCCCCTCAAGGGTGGGCCCCTGCAGTCATGTATGCAAAGGAGAGCCCAGCCCCTCTCCACCCTCTGTAGATTGAACAGCAGACTGCAGTAGGCCTGCATCTCAGAAAGAGCCATTTATTCAATACGAGACCAGAGTCTCTCTTGCCCAGAAATCGAGTGTTGGACATGGTGATTTTTATCAGCTTCAGTCTCCCTTAGGCTGGAAGAGACCGGGCTGCCTTGGAGGGAGCATGCAGATACAGAAACAGAAAAGGGGGACTTCTGTTCCTGCCCACTCTCCACTCCTCATCCCCAGCACCCCGGCCACACGTCCTGATCCTGAGTTCCACGCGATGCCCCTGGGTCCCTACTGTACATCTCCTCCTCCCATCCTGACTCAAGTTACTTTGGGAGCTTCCTGTTACTTGCTACCAAGAGGGTCCTAAGACAGAAGTAAGAGACCAGTTTCCCTCGCACTTAGTCTGTGACAAGCTTGCTATAAACAGTTAAGTGTGTGGGACAGGCATGAGCACGATGGGGCTCCAGAGACTAACAGTGATGTGGTGGAGGGTGCTTTTCCCAATAGCTGAGGACAGACTCTGGTGGCTCTGAACTACCGGGAAAGCTGTTGTGACCTAATGTGAGAAGCTACACGTGATTCAGCCATGTTCTCCCTCAGAGAAAGGGCTGCCTTCTGCTTGCTGATTGAATTTTGGAAGCAGAATGACACAGCCAGAACCCCAGAAACGGTTCCCAGGCAGAGACGTGGTTCCCAAGCATTATAGATCTGTGTTTTCTCCTCCTGTTTTCCCAGAGAGGAGGGCAGGGCTCTCTCTGCCTTTGAACTCCACCAGGAGACAGCCAGAGCACCTCTTGAAGAAATGTCTACAATCCAGGGACATTCTCATTCACAAATTCCTTTGTTAAGAGTTTGGAGCTTAACATTTTGGCAAAAACTAGTGCAATTTCAGTTTCTCAGTAATCCGAGATGGGAAGGGAGAGAAAGGCAGGGAGGGCTCTGCAGGCCGTATAGCCCATATTCCTCTAGGAACTCTCTCAGGCAATGCACGCACACAGAAAGGAACACAGGGGATCGTGCAGTTCTGGATGGAATCACGGAGGCTGCAAGTTTACAGACCACTGACTTTGTATCAGTCAAAGCCAGGCTTATACTGCCTGGATACTCCATCTATACTTCTCTGATAAGATAAAAACCAAGGCTAAGAAGAGACCACACAGATGTTCTGAAAGCTGAGGAGGACTGAAGGACTCAAGAATTTCACATGACAAGTATGAGAAGTAAGCTATCTGCAGACAAACATCAGCCTTGTGGAAATAAGCTCCTGTTTGCATTAAACAGCCAAGCAGTGCAGCTCCGGCGAACGGCAGCTTCAAAAGTTTAAGACTCTCACATGTACACTGTTTTTGTATTGAAACATCGTAAAGTTTTAAAGAAACATCTGAGGCAAGGCTTAATGGTAAATGCAGAGAAAAATTAAAATAGGATTACTCTTTTTTAAAAGCACAAGTAGGACTATGTATTTCAATTCCCTCAATAAATACATAGTTTCTATATACACCGGGCACTATGCTAGAGGCCAGGGACAGGAAGGTCACAAGCATAACAGTTGGTCTCTTAAAGAGCTAGCTGTTGAGGGGCGGAAAGTGGGAACAGGTAAATAAAACCAAGACTCAAGCACAGGGAATGGCGTGGCACCTGCCCGGAGATGCAGAGCCACAGAGACAGAGGGGAGGCCCTGGGCTCCCTGCGGGGCGGGGTGGGGGCAGGGGCTCAGAGGAAGCTTCCTAGGAAGTGACAGGAAAGGAGAAAGGAAGTGTCTCCTGCAGAGGAAGCAGTGCGTGCAAAAGGAACAAAGCCTGAAACAGCCTGTCTCTCAGGAAACCAGAAACGCTGCCTGGGCTGGAGCGGAGACATCAGGCCAGGCCCCGGGCCAGCAGCGACTCCCAGTGTGGGTCCTGCTCCACAGACTAATGGAAAAATGCAGATTCTCAGGGGGTCCCAGGCCTACCTCCTCAGCAACTCTGGGGATGGGGCCCTGCAAGCCCTGTCTTAACCAGCACTCCAGCTAACTGTGGTACCGGTGAAGGCTGACATTGCTAAGTAGGCTGTGTGTGTCCTGGGGACCAAGGCACCACCAAGCTACTTGAAGCCAACCAAGGATTTTTGATGAGATGGTGACAAGATCAGACTGCATTTTGGAAAAATCATTCCAGTACAGTACAGATAATAAAAAGAAGGGACGTGAGACTGCGGGTGAGATGAGTAAGGAGGTTCCTGCAGTAATTCTGGTGACAGTGACACGAGCCTAGAAAGGCAGAGGCAGTGGCAGTAAGATGAAGACAGAAGATGAAGGAGGAGATTCTGTAGGACATGGTGACAGGAAGCATGGGGTATAAGGTCAAGATCACGGTTTTCTCAACAAGAACGCTTCGTTTCCACCCTAAATACGTGACAATATGGGCAAGTCACTCAATCTCTCTATTCCTCAGTTTCCAAATCCATAAAATGAGGATACTGATTTCCACGAAAACACTGCTCCATGGAAGCAGAGATTCTTCCAGCTCCTTCTGTACCCCCTAAACTTAGAACAATGTGTGATTCACAGTAGGTCTTAAATAAACATTTGTTGAATGAATGAGTGAATTAGTGGTGGGAGATGAGGAAGAAAGAGGAATCTATGAAAATTCCCAGGATTTTAGCTGAAGCAACTTAATAGCCTACTGTCCTTCTCAAAGTTAGGAATGTGAGTGAGGGAGAAGATTTTAGGAGAAACATCCATTTGTGAAATCAGTTTCAGACACGTTACCACTCAGATGGACTCAGATATGCAAGTTAAGGTGTCCTGGCATAGTCACATGAGGGCCAGGAGGCCAGAGTGCACACTCAGGTGAGAAATCCAGCTCCATCACTTACAGTGTGACCTCGGACAAACAGCTGACCCTCTCAGTTCTCTATTTCTTCCTCTCCAAATGTGGAGACAGCAGTATCCGTCTCAAAGAGCCACTGAGGGAGACTGGAAGCAATAATGCACGTAATGTGCTTTGAAAAGGGCCTGGCACGCAGGACATGCTCAATGAGTAATTGTTCCTGTGGTTATTGTTAAGGCCACGTAAAGAGTCTGTAGAGAAGAGGGCCGCGGCATCATCCCAGAGGACAGTGAGATTCATGGTGAAGTGCACAGAGGGAATTGGAGGGGGGATCACAGAGGTAGACAGAGGGGTGGCAGGAGACCAAGAGAGACAGCTGCCCCCAAAAGCAAAGATAAAAAGTCTGCCACTTGTGATTAAATGTTGAAGTGAAGAGTCAGTCATGTCCGACTCTTGTGACCCCATGGACTGTAGCCCGCCAGGCTCCTCTGTCCATGGGATTCTCTGGGCAAGAGTACTGGAGTGGGTTGCCATTTCCTTCTCCAGGGGATCTTCCCAACCCAGGGATCAAACCCAGGTCTCCTGCATTGCAGGTGGATTCTTTTCCATCTGAGCCACTAGGGAAGCCGAATAGGTCTGCTCTGCTAAGCAAAAGAGCTGACACAGTGGAGACTGCTTGTGTTCAACAAAACTGGAAATAAAGCGTAGAACAACAAGAAAACATTCAACACAGTCACTTCCCTTATTTCAGACTCGTCCCTGGCCTTGGAGGCCATGGACACCACCACCAGACATTCCCAGCAGGATGCCTGAGCAAGACCCAAGATGAGCTGAGAGAGACAGCGGCCACCACAAAGGAACTTGGGACTGGCCTGGGCTCACCTCCGTAATGGCCTCTGCCTTTGTAAAATACAAAAGGGAAAGAGTTAGGCAATGGGTCTCAAAGACTAACAGACTGGGTGTCGGGAAACCCCAGGTTTCATACTAGCGTGTGAATTTGGGCAAGTCACTGGACAACCGTCTCCTCAAGTATAGATGGAGAATAACAACTCCTGCTCTAGATACACAGGACTGCAGTGACCAACACGAGGGAAGGGAAGACGTTTTGAAAAGGATACCGGATATAATTAAAATATCACATTTCACCCATCCGATAAAATTACAGTGAGACACATGCTGTTGCCACTGGCTGTGTCGTCGGAACATATGCAGCCCTTAAACGTCAGTGCACAGGAGCTGTTCATGGGATCTGTGCTTATTTGGGGTCTGTTTCCAGAGTATTTTATGTTGGCAGATCATTTTCTTGAGTTTCTGCACTCCTTATGAATCGATTGGCATTACAAGTGAGTCATTTGTGACAGACTATCTTTTCAAGAGATGTGTATAGCAGACAGCCTTAGAAGACGGAGACAGTGTTCCCAGAAACGTTGCAAAGGCTGCAGCAGACTTGCAACCCATTATAAAAGTTTTGAGTTCCCTCAATTCAGGGCTCCCAGCCTATAACACAGCTCATTATGTGCACAGGTGTCAGCTAGCCTGCTCTGCATCACCCTGTGGAAACCAGGGCTCAGGGAAAGAGTGAAGAATGTTGATACACTGGCTACTAATATTGTGTCCTGTATCTCTGACCCAGGAGTCTGGCATCTCTGCCAGCATCTATGACACTGAGATAGGTAACTTGCTAGCTGGCGGGTAGCATACAACCTCAGCTCCCTCACAGCTCTTGACATTTAGTAGTACTGTTTTACAGGAGGGCTGGTGTTCCCCTCACCCAACAGACTGTTCCCTGGTGCCCAAGGCTTGCCCTTGTCTGCCATGTTGGAAGTCAGCTCGGTCAGAGCTGAGGAGGCAGAGGAGCTATTAACTCAGAGTTATTTCTGGTATTCTTTTTTTTAAAAAAAAAAGCTAATACAAATACTCCCTATGCCTGTGTATCTGTGTGTTTTAAATTTTTGTTATACCTTTTAAGGGCTTCCCAGGAGGCACAGAGGTAAAGAATCTACCTGCAGTGCAGAAAACACAAGAGATGCAGGTTTGATCCCTCAGTCGGGAAGATCCCCTGGAGAAGGAAATGGCAATGCACTCCAGTATTCTTGTCTGAAAATTCCATGGACAGAGCAGCCTGGTGGGCTACAGTCCAGGGGATTGCAAAGAGTCAGACACAACTGAGCACACAAATAGCAGAGCATGCTTTTTTAAAAAAAAAAAATGTTTGCTTATTCCATAAAATATCCTTTCTTTGGAATTTCCTGGCAGTCCAGTGGTTAGGACTCAGCACTTCCGCTGCCAGGGCCCTGGGTTCAATCCCTAGTCGAGGAACTAAGATACCAGAAGCCTTGAGGCACAGCAAAAAAAAAAACAATCAAATACACACATACATATATATCCTTTCTTTTCAGAGAAATATAATGACATTTACACATTTTCTGGGGGGAAAAGTGACTCCCTTACTGAATGAATTTTTTTTGCTATAGTCAATGTATAATTCTTTCATTTAAAAATGTTCTCATTTAACTGTAAGTATTAAAAATTCTTCCAAAAAATAACTGCATATTTCAGGTGAATTTTAGTAATCATGTGTCTTAGTTAGAAATAATTATTAAAGAACACTAGGGGCATGTAACTCCAATTTTCCAGGCATTATAGATACAATGAGCGGAATGGTGGTACCTACGCTCTCCGCCTCCATCACCCACTCATCACCCACTTGCACAGCCTCCTCCCAGCCCACTTAGGCAAAACCACTACAGGAAACCATATTCAGAGTATACTGACCTCTTGTTAGAATTCAGGATGTATAAAATGCAATCTTATTGATAACATCAGTAACAAAGGCATCCATGAAGTCACCTTTGAGAACCACTAGTTCATATTAAACAGGACTCCAATTTTCTCCCAGTGGGCCTTTGAAATGCTAAGTTCTAAGAGAAACCTGCTACACCCTAGAATTGCCATGTAGCCTTAATAGCTATCACAGATGTTGTAATTTTGATCCAATTAAATATGCACAAAAAAGAGTAATAGTACGTACCTTCATTTCAAGCTCTTTTTACATTTCCACGTACATGTTTTAAATGCCCTTAATGTTTTTACTGGATTGACAGCATCTTTCTGATGCTTTATATTTGATCACAATCTAAGACATCTTGAGAGATGAATGTAGAATACATAGAGCACACCCAGGAGATACAAATCCATTGATTATCATGTGAAAGGAGGCCTGGAGGCAATTAGGCCTTTGCCGTGGATGACAAATAAGCCCCACATAAAATGTTCTATACACTGAGGCGTCTTTGATAGGTCCTACTGGCTCAATGACTCACAAAGGATGGGGAGAGAGAACATCTGAAAACAAAGGGCAGGCTGCCGGCACCATTTAGCTATTTATTCTGTATGTTCAGCTCAGTTTTTCCCCTTTCCAACTTTTCATGAAACCGTAAAAAGAAATGGAATGGATTCTTTTCAACCAGGAACATCAGCACTGCATACTAAGGAGGAAAGTATTGGCTTAACACAGGGCCCATATAAACCACTAAATATCAACCCAGTCTCTCTAGTTAGGTATTTCTAATAGGGGAAGTGGGTTTTGACAAATCACTCTTTTATATGTTCTTTCATAGAAGAGTTGATCACACAGACTCTCGGAAATCAATTTACATACAGGACAAGCTGTAGCTGAACCATTCACAGCTTCAGGATGGAAGACTGCATTCTCAACAGGCACTGCCTTGGAAACTATCCGTGTATGTGCACTCCGGAATTTTCCTTTTCTGTTGGAATTGTCTGGAACCATTTCAAGATGAACAACAGCGTAAGTGATGTGTGAATAAGCTGTACCTATTTCCTCTCATTTAAAGATGCCCACAATTTTTTTGTTCTCTGAGCCAAAGCTGCAAGACATTAAAATGATTTGAAGACATAAAACAATGTGCTATAGATAACATGCTTCTAAAAGGATTTATTAATCCAGATGAATACAAAAAATGAATATGGAAATAGGAATACTTTTTAAAGACTAAGACCACATTTTCCTCAAGTTAAAAGGGGTAGTATAAAGGGACCAGATGAGCCATGAATAGTAACACAATCAAATGAGCATGGCCTTTGATGACAAACCATCGTTCAAATCTGGGCCCTGGCCAAGATAGATGTGACCCTGGACAAGTTGACAGCTCTCAGTTTTCTCACCCATAAATGGTGGTAGTAACAGCATCCTCACAGGACTGATGTGAGAAGATCAGAGTTAAGGGAAGTGTTCTGTGTATAGTATGCACCCAATGAACAAATTATTATTGCAATTAAAAATGTTATGGAAAAAGTCTCTTCCTTAAAGGTCATATAGGCTCACAACAAAAAGCAATGATCATGTCATCTGTGTGTTAGGTCAATCTAGCAGATTTTTTACTGGAACTGAAATGTATATATTGTGGGGGGAAAAAAAAGATTATGAAGAAGATTTTAAACCTTCCCCACCCCCACCCCCACCGTTTTTCAAGAAGCTTCTTCTCATTCTCAATACAAGATTTCATTTAAAGCTGGTTAACCAGAGAGGGTTGCCATGGGAAAGTAAACCGCTGACAGTACACATTAGGTTCACACTAATTTATAAAGGTAGCATAACGCTTATGAAAAATAAGCTGGCTGGACGCCCATGGTTTGCCCTTGAGTCTCAGCCAACAAGGAAGTTTCATGCAATGTGATTAGTGAATGAGGAGACCCTGGGTGATTAATTAGTGCTCGCATCAATCCCATCAGACAGGCTTTCAGCCAGTAATGTAAAATAAGCCACCCGATTCTAACTTTCTCATCTCCATACTGACTTCCGTGTGAACATGACTTTGTCAAGCACTATAAATATTGAAGGAAGATTTCCTCCAAATCTCTTTTAAGACAAATCCCGCTTCCTCTGACATATATCTTAGCTCTGATAAATGGCAGACTGGATGGGGAAGAATCAAAATAAGGAAGCTTCTGTGAAAATTCTCTGAGTGCTGAATTTAACTAAGCTCACTTCATAAGTCCCTACAAGTGCCTGGTGCTCAAACGAGAAAAACGTGCCTATGGATGAACAGATTTACTGTAAAAACCTAAGGGTCCGTCAGCCTCTTAAAAAACAAAGTTATTATAAAAACTGTGCGTCAGTAACTTCTACTAGATGCTTTTTATGCAGTTAGCAGTGTGTTACTTCCCTTTTCACTGCTTCGTTGGATGTTAAGTAATTTGTTTTTAATCTATAATTCCCTAGATATTTCTGCTGTGTCCATTTCACTGTGGAAAGATGTCACCATGTCTAGATCTGCTGGTTTATATTGCTGCACAAACAGTTCTCTGCTATCTATTATTATTTCAGACAAGCTTCTTAAATTAGATTTAAAAGAGAAAAATAACTTTCCTGAATTAAATCAGTCCCTTTAAATGAGGTCGACCTTTGGGTAGATAATCTGTGTAAACATAAAATGGGTCCTGCATGCCTCTAAATCTCATCATTAGTCAGGATCTCAAAACTGGGCTCCAAACATGAGATAATGGTGCATGGCTAAGATATAAATACTCTATTACGGTTTATATAATATTTTTTTATGGTAGATGAAAGGGTCTACATCAATAATACTATGTATGCTGCTGCTGCTAAGTCGCTTTAGTCGTGTCCGACTCTGCATGACCCCACAGACGGCAGCCCACCAGGCTCCCCCGTCCCTGGGATTCTCCAGGCAAGAACACTGGAGTGGGTTACCATTTCCTTCTCCAATGCATGAAAGTGAAAAGTGAAAGTGAAGTTGCTCAGTCGTGTCCGACTCTCAGCGACCCCACAGACTGCAGCCCACCAGGCCCCTCCGTCCCCTCAATATAGGATCTAGAGAACAGTGTATCTACACATGGAAACATCTAAAAATGTCTTATGTCATAAAATGCAGGTCTCATAGGCTAAAATCATTATCTGTTCCATGCTGCAAAGGCCTGAGGTTTAAAGATACCAGGCTGTGCTTAATCAGAGAGGAGGCTGTTACTGATCTTTGCTCACACACTGCTAGGGCTGAAAGGCACCTCAGATCTAGCAAAGTCATGTCAGGAAACAGGAAATTGAGAATCTCCATTTAGAAGCTGGAACCCTGATGCCAACCTGTATCATTCTTTTCCAGAGACACAGGAATCCAAGGCAGTAGTCATGGCAAGAAGCTTCTGCTGCTCCCGAGTCCACCCCAAATGGCTTTCGAATGTCAGCAAAGCAGCCAAAAGACTGAAGCAGCCAAGACACCAGGCAATTTCTTAACAAACACCTTGGAGTCTGAACCTCAGAGCAACGGGCAGGACTCCTGCTACACACAGGCTGATAAATGACCACAGGGACCAAGCATTTGCCATCTAGTCACAGATATAAGTCAATAATTAACCTAAAAACCACTTTGCAGTAAATTTCATAAATGAGATTGAGAAAAAAACGGTAAGTTCAGAGAAGGCCACCAGCTGCCAAGATGAGGGAAGATTACATGGTGGGGAGGGGGTATCATGGGAGGGTGAGACTGTCAAGAAATGGAGATAAGTCTTCCTAATCTGTGAGTTTTCAACCAGCAAGTTTGAAAACCTGCTGATATCAGTTTAGCAGGTCAGACCAGCATGTTCTATAGGGAACAGAATGTATTTCATGTGGCAAGATGAAGTACTGCTTCATGAAACTTCTGTTTCATATGTAAAATGTACTTCTTATTGAGGGTCTTGGTCAAAATGTTTGAAAGTTTTATGGAAAATGAAGAGTGAAAGTGTCTGTCTGGCTGGAAAATAATAACTTGGTAATGAGGTCACTGTAGGCCAGACTATAGAGGGTCTAGAACATACTATCAAAGAATATAGATTTTATATTTTAAAGACAAAGAGGTCATTATAGGTTTTTAGCTTTTCACTTTATTTTTAGGTTTTGCCAACATGTACTATGCTTAGTATCTCACATACACGATCTCACTTAATTTCAACAACCCTCCTTTGAAGTGGGTATTATCATCTCCATTTCAGAGGAAGAAAGTGAGAATCAGACAGATTATATAACCAGCCCATAAAATGAAGCTAGGTCTTTTGACTTCAAAGCTCATAATATTTAAAAGGAAACAAAACAAAACTATGAAATGATCAGAGCCTGGCTTTAGGCATATTAATCTTGTACCTTCAAACAGCTAAACTGAATAGACTTTAGACAATTATTATTAGTGGGGTTTCTTTTGATCGTTCAGTTTCAGAATTTAAGATCAATTTAAATACACTCCAAATCTTAGGGGGGGAAAAAATCACACCAAAATCAACAGTTAAAACTGCACTTTCTTAATAACCCTAAAAAGATTTGAGTGAAGGTTCTTATTTCTCAACTGCTACATCAGTATACCTTTTATTTCATCCTGCAGTAATTAAGTTGGTGAGTGTTATCACTTGACAAACTCTTTGAGGAAAATACAAAAATAGGTCCAAATGCAGAAGTCGGCCGAAAGCAGAAATACTGACATAAAATAAGTAACCCACTGCGTTCCTCAGACTCCCTCACTCTGGCCTCTATTCTTACACTCAGATGCTCTATCTGATCCTACCTCCGGGGACAACCGTGAGGACTCAGACTGTCATCTGTAAAGAGCGCAGAGCCCAGGGAAAGAAAGGCTGGAGAAAGTCTGGATATCGTCACGGGAGTGGGGGTGGACGCGTGTGTGCCGAGAACCTGCCAACGGTCAACTTCCTAACACAAAAATGTGACAAAGAAGTAACAGCTGATAGAACAATGGTCTGTCTCATTTAACAGGGGGAGAAGAGAAATGGCTGTATCTGATGAGTATAATATGGAAGGCAGGAGTATATTGAGTGGCAAAAGAGAAAAAATATGCTTCCCTTTTTCTGCTAAAAACCACACACAAGAATTAAAACACACACACACACACACAAGAATCGAAAAAGCCCTCCACACAGTCAGAATAACCCAATTGCCCAATGCCCAGAGAAACCAGGACAGTAAAAGTACTGCCCTGGCCAGTGTGTGAGCTGGACAGAGAATGTGTACTGAGGGTCCAGCAGACCAAAAGAGCCAGCTGAGCACAGGACTCTGCCCTGCACACCCTGAATGAGCTAGCTAATGTTTCTTGACTGAAGTATGGACCCTCTTTAAAAGAAAAAATTTCTGACTCTCAGTATTGACTTAATTTACTTTTATTAAGATATTCCTTAAGCGTGCAGAATCAGAAAACTTGTATAAAGTCCCGAATACATTTGGAAATCAACTCCAAGCACTACCAAACTAACAGAACTCACACTAGCTACAATAATTAAATATAACAGATGATGTTTTTCGCTGCCACTAAAACACTGATGCAGCATCCTGCCTGGTTCCAGCTTTAATCTGTTCTGGTGTTTTGACTTGCATAAATGTTTACCTAGACAACACTTGTTTATGAAAGAATGTTGAATAAAATAGCAAAAAACCCAGAGGGCAGATTGGGATAATCAGACCTCATATTTAACCCAAAGCCAGCCAATTACTATAATGAGGCATCATGATAACTCCGCAAAGCTCTCCTATTCACTTCAGAGGTAGCATGCGTGTGCATGTATGTGTCTGTGTGTGCATGTGCTAAGTCGCTTCAGTCGTGTCTGACTCTTTCTGACCTATGGACTGTAGCCTGCCAGGCTCCTCTGTTGGTGGGATTCTCCAGGCAAGAATACTGGAGTGGGTTGCCATGCCCTCCTCCAGAAGATCTTCCCGACCCAGGGTTTGAACCCAAGTCTCTTACATCTCCTGTGTTGGCAGGCAGGTTCTTTACCACTAGCGCCAGCTGGGAAGTCCTTCAGAGGTAGCACTGCAATGGTATTGAGATTTGCATTTTTCCTGCTTTACTGAGATATAATTGTACACTTTAAACAGACTTTTTACTCAACAATGTGATATTCTGATACTTTGTGAAATGATTACAATCAAGCTCATTAACACAGCCATCACCTCAAAGGGTTACCTTTTTATGTATCTGTATGTTAACAACACTTAAGATCTACTCTCAGCAAATTTCATACATACTATAGAGTATCATTCAGAGAAGGCAATGGCACCCCACTGCAGTACTCTTGCCTGGAAAATCCCATGGATGGAGGAGCCTAGTAGGCTGCAGTTCATGGGGTCACTGAGAGTCGGATACGACTGAGCGACTTCACTTTCACTTTTCACTTTCATGCATTGGAGAAGGAAATGGCAACCCACTCCAATGTTCTTGCCTGGAGAATCCCAGGGAAGAGGGAGCTTGGGGGACTGCCATCTATGGGGTCACACAGAGTCGGACACGACTGAAGTGACTTAGCAGTAGCAGCATAGAGTATCATTAACTACAGTTGCATTACTGTACATTAGATCTGCAGGACTTAGTCACCCCGAATAACTGAAACTTTGTACCCTTTACCAACATCTCCTCTCCTCCACTCCCTTAAGCCCCCGGCGACCACCACCATTCTACTGTTTTTCAGTTTGACTTTTCAGATTCCACATATAAATGAGATTATGTATTAACTGGATATCTAATCCAATCACTTCTAGAGTGAGAAACAGGCATTTTTTTTTTCCATTGTGTATTTACCAGCTATGCTCACTACCAATGAACTACAGTGCAAGGTGCACAAGCCAGGCTGGTCCTGCCCAGCCTCCCACAGGGCATGGGAGGATGGTGCTGACTGCTGCCAGTTCAGAGTGACCACAGTACAGACTGCTTCTCATTAACCTTATTGCATCTTTGCAATTACCCCAGGGCAAAATGTACTTTATCTACATTTAACAGGTGAGGAGACAGTTGAATTAAGTGACTCACCCACTGTCACCACGGTCAGATTGGCAGTGGTGAAGCCAGGATGTGAAACCAGGAAGCCTTCCTTGGACACCAGACCCCAAGCTCTAAACCGCAAAAGTTTCCTGACCACTGCAATCACCACGTGGCCCCCATTCACACACTGAGAATACACAGAGGCAGGTGCAGCCCTTGCCTCCAAGCATTATCTTATAATGTGGTTGAGCACATGATCCAGAAGATGCTAACATCTTTAACTGTCCACTAGATATCTTTATTTGGTGGTTCCGCATTCAACCAAGAGAGGTGTGCCCTCAAAGACCAGAGACTTGCCCTGCAAACTGGTAGGGTCTATATTAGGATTTGAAATGATTACTTCTGATGAGTAAGAAACTGCCAGATGTGGGAGCGAGTGTAAAAATCATATGCCCGATATAAATAGAAACAAGAGCTAACAGTTACTTGAATCCCTGAAATGGCCCTGGTACAGGTGAGCACTTTCTCTGGACGATCCCACTGACATTTCACAACAACTTCTGAGGTGAACACCATTACCACCTTCACTGTGCAAGTGTAGAACCTGAAGACATATGTGGCCTGGCCTAGAGCAGGGAGCCAGGCATCCCACTCCAGAGGCTGAACCCCATCCACATTACCACTGGAGAAGAACTGGGACTTCTGCAACCAGCTTCCCCTGGAACCTGCCTGTCCTGTTTGGTCAAGAGAGATCATTCTGTCAGAAGAACACAGATTTATGATAAATCAGAACCTTCTGGCTTTGAGTCCAAACACTAGTAGGACCCTAAGGAGTGGTGCAATTAAAGATGAAGAGTCTGAGAATGTTCCAGCAAAGAGGTCCACACTGCCGTGGAAACACAAAGCTCAGCTTTGGTCAGAAAACTAGAGTGTGGTTGGTTCCTGCAGTCTCTCGCACTGACTGCCTGGTGGGAAAAGGACTGCTGGAGACTGCCGCCAGCCTCAGGCATGGGCTCGGGTTCACCCAGCCATCCCCTCACTCTTTAGGGTGTGTGCTGCCAGAGGCTGACGAGGCCATTGAGACCGGGACAGAAGACAGGTCCAGGGCAGAGAGGGCTCATAAGCACACCCCATGACACAGCCTCAGATGCCCGGGGACGGAAGTCCCTTTGATTATTAAGACACAGTGACAACAGCTTCCTCATGTTGGTCACCAGTGTGTGCCAGGAACTACAGACCATATAGTAAGAATTCTCACCACCCTGTGAAGTAGACAGTGCTAGCCTCCACCTACCACACAGCCGAGGAGACTCAAGTTCAGAAGGCAGACAGCCTTAGGAAGCAGCTTAAGGCCAGGGTCTCCTAAGCTCACAGCTGTTCCCACCTTCCCAGCTCTGCTCCTCTCTACCTGTGCCCCACTACAGGAGTGGGGGCAAGGAGACTGGGTGGAGGTTGGGCCTAGGGAGAAGGAGAGGGGAGTCAAACTGAGAAAGAGACACTGAGAGCCAACAGAGTTCAGTCCTTTCATTTATAGTAAACTAAAGACGTTCTTTGAAGAAGGCGATGGTACCCCACTCCAGTACTCTCGCCTGGAAAATCCCAGGGACGGGGGAGCCTGGTGGGCTGCTGTTTATGGGGTCACACAGAATCAGACACGACTGAAGTGACTTAGCAGCAGCAGCAAAGATGTTCTTGGGCTTCCCAGGTGGCGCTAGTGGTAAAGAACCCGCCTGCCAATGCAGGAGGCATGATATGCGCATTCGATCCCTGGGTCAGGAAAATCCCCTGGAGAAGGAAATGGAACCCCACTCCAGTATTCTTGCCTAGAGAATTCCACAGACAGAGGAGCCTGGTGGGCTACAGTCCACAGGGTTGCAGAGTCAGACATGACTGAAGCGACTTAGCACAGCATAAAGAGGTTATTAGATTCACACAGGATTACACGTTTATATTTTCAACCAGGATTACTAAACCCTCACTACGTACCAGCAATGACCCTAGTGCCTCCCAGCACATGACCTAATCCAATCCTCACCGTGATTCCCTTAGGCAGGTGCCCCATTTTACAGATAAGGACACTAAGGTGCAAATGAGGTTATATAACTCATTTTAGATCTTTCTGCTGCCAAACCCTGTGTTCCCCACAAAGTCCTTGTCAGCCACCCAGGGTTGGCCAATGAACGAGCCAACATTCGGGTCTGCAACACAGCCTCTCCCTGCCGGGAGTCTGTGAGGACCCCGCACGCGACAAGCCTAGCCGTGGCTCCCATCTGCAGCCACGTCCCCCAGCATCCTGTCACCGGGCCCTGGCTCCATCTTCCCTGTGACTCTGTTATTACACACAGCACTGCTCCCCAGGGAGAGGTGTCAGGGTCTGCCTTCTCACATGCTCCAGGCAGGGTTCCAGATGAATGCAGGACAAGATGGGGTGTGTGGCCGCCTGCAAGGGGCTCAGCTCAATGCCCGACAGAGAATCTTCTAAAGCGTAAGCAGCAACAGGAGAAAACATGCCCATGGGAAGTCTCAGGTTCCTCAGACTCTCTGACGGGGACCACATCTGGATCCGTCATGGGACGCACAGAGCTCCAGGCCTGAAACGGAGGATGTGTAAAGGGCTCCAGAGCCAACTGCTGGTCATGAAGTTGCTCCATTTTCAAAACAATGCCTCTGGGCACTTCAGCTCCCAGGGTCCAGCCCAGGAGCAGCGGTAGCTACTCTGTGGCTGTCCTGCCTGCTGTCCACCCAGGGCCACCAACAGGTCTGGCCTGAGAGGAAGAAACCCAGGAGTCGCCTCTGGCTGAGGCATGCAGGGTGGGGAGGTCACACCAGTTTGCTGTTTTAGCTCCTAGTCTGCCAAAGGGTCCCCAAATGGGCGGGGAGGGAGCCACGGACCACTGTGCTGACCAGAGGCTGGGTCTGGGTATCTCCTCACCTCCCAACCTCTAGGATTCACAGCTGTATGACTGGTGTAACACGCAACCCAAAGCAGCAGACAAGCAGTCCTAGACACTAGGCTCGAGCCACCCTGGGGAAACTAACGCGGTTTCCCTGCTGTTACTTTGTCCGCGCACACTACCATTCAGTGAAGTATTAGCTTCTCTTGAACGCGTAACCTAGGAATTCCTTCAAAATTCATATTGTTACACTTGTATCAGTTTATTTTGAAATTTTTATCAACATGTCCTATGACTGCCTATGCAGGTATTTATTCAAATGTATTCTATTGTGCTATTTTTTTTGTGCCAATTTTTACTTGCAAATTTCCTTTGACTATAAAAGAATTCATTTAAATGTACTCGTATTACAGTTTGCTTTTGTAATACCACGATTCACCAAAACACTATACAGGTATGTGCGTTTCTTTTTAACGCTCTGCATGTGTGATTTTAAAATGTCACATCTATAAGTGTGTACTACCTACTGCGTACCCATGAGTTTCCTGTATTATCTGTGTGACTTAATAGCTGGGGGAAGGGGTTATAGAACATTATTGCCTATCCAGATGTTACAATTTCCTATTAAATCTCAGTACACTGTTTTTCATAAACAAAATTCTTTCCCCCCAAAAAACTTTTAAGTCACTTTCTATACATTTATGACTGAAGTGCCTACATATTTTTCTCCAAATAATTATTTGTAAAAATTGGAATATCTATTACAAATCTCTGCTGCTTATACTGTATCCAAAACAGGAGAGTGAATGGGGTCCAGGGGCCAAGACTCTCTCCACGTTTCAGCCTGGACAGAATCCTAAAGTCCTCATCCCATCTCCGAGGCAGCAGGACTCTTCAGTTTCCCAACACACGAACGACCTCAGGATCAAGGCTTGTCCAGATCCTTCCATTCATGCCGCTCCCATCACTCCCCTCTCCCCAGACTACACACAGCTCAGTACTGCAGACTCAGAATAAAAGCAGCAAGTGTCTCAAGGATGGGAGTGCCCTCAACAGTTCATCGGTGCCTTCATCCCTCTACACTGTGTTCCCTTAGGATGTTCTTTTCCCAAGTGATCTTTTCTATTTTGTAATACTCTTTAGGGAAATGGAAAGACCAGTGAGTAAAAACATACGTAATTTATTCTAACAAAATTTTAATTGACAAACAATGGTATGCAGCCTCATTTGGTATGCAGCCTCGTGGTGGCCTCCGGCGATCCCCACTGGCTGGTATTCACAGCTTCAGCTAGTCCATCCTACGACATCATACCTGGGCTGGTTACGTGACTGACAGAATTCAACACAGGCGATGGAAGGCCATTTCTAAGACAAGCTTATAAGCGAGTCTGGCTTCTATCTTGGTCACCCCCCAGTGCAAGCTTCTTTCTCCCAGATCAACTTGGTGCAGAGAGGAGCCAACACCGTGAGCAGCCCAAGGGAAAGGAGTGGCAAGAACTGAAGCTTCCTGCCAGCACACACCTGAGTGAGTCTGAAAACAGCCGCACAGGCCCCAGTCAAACCTCCAGATGACTGCACTCCATGAGAGAACTGAGCCACTGAGCCAGCTAAGCCACTCCCAGAATCCTGACTCTCCAATAATATGAAATAAGACTTAGTCATTCTAAGCTGCTAAGCTTTGGGTAATTTGTTATATAGCAAAAGATAACCAGTATGCATAGGTTTTCATATTCTTCCTTGAGCTTTCTTCAGTTCTCCAAGTTTCCATGTTAAACATGAACTATTTTTGTAAACATAAATCTAAAGTACTGTTGTAAAAAGCTTCATCCTGTAAAAGATTATATGTGAGCGTGACTTCCTGGCTGAAGATGGAGTCGGCTGTCTAAGGTGGCGAGTTCCCTTTGTCATACATCCCTTATTCCTGGACTGGAAGCTACCCAGCACAGGCCTGCTGGAGATGCTACACAACAGGTGTGAACACGAGCAGTGGCGACCTGAAGGAGACTCCCTCCACCTTAAGATTTGACTAGCACCCAGACACTGCTAACTGGCCTTCCTTCCCCCTTCAAGCAGACTCAAAAATATCCAAGGTGCAATTTCACTCACAAAATATCATCAAGCCCATAATGAGGTATTACCTCACACCCATCAGAATGGCTACCAGCAAAAAGACAAGAAATAACAAGTATTGACAAGGATGTGGAGAAAAGGGAACGCTCATGCACTGTTGGTGGGAATGTACTTTGGTGCAGTCACTAGGAGAACAGCATGAAGCTTCCTCAAAAACTAAAGCTAGAACTACCATATGTCCCAGCAATTCCACTTTGGGGCATTTTTTCTGAAGAAAACAAAAACACTAATTCAAAAAGATATATATATATATATACACACACACACATCCCTGTGTTCACTGCAGCGTTATTTTCAACAGCCAAGACATGGAAGCAACCATCAGTAGATGTAGTTACAGAATATGTAGCGAGTGTGCGTTTGCTTGTGTATATAGATAAAATTTAGTATTACACAGCTATAATAAAGAATGAAATCTTCCCATCTGTGACAACATAGATGGATCTCAAGGGTATTATGCTTAGTTAAATAAGGCAGACAGACAAATACCATATGATTTCACTTATATGTGGAATCTAAAAACAAAACAAATGAACAAACATAACAAAACAGAGTCATATAAACAGAGGAAAAACAGGTGGTTGTCAGAGGGGTTGGGGTGGGGGAGATGAGTAGAATTGGTGAGGCAGATGAAGAAGAACAAATTTCAAGTTACAGAGTAAGTGAGTCACGGGGGTGAAGGTACAGCAAGGGGAATAAGTCAGCAGTGTTGTAAGAGCTTTGTATGATGACAGACGATAACGAGCCTTATCGTGGTGATCATCGTGAAACATATAGAAATACCACATCACTGTGATATGCCCCAAGAGCTAACAGCGTTAAAAGTTGATTATACTTCAATTTTTAAAAGTTCAATAACAGAGAAAAAGCCTTAAAACCATTTTACAATGCATGTGTGTATCAACTCATCATACTGTACACCTTAAATGTATACAATTGTTCTTTATACAGGAATTAATTGTATATAAATTATATATAAATTGCTCTTTATATCCCAATTTAAAATATATATATAAAGATTATTACCCAAATACTATGACCAATTGCTTTCATTGTTACTGAGGACTGCAGAAGGATATACACACTGATCTTAGCCAAACAGCCGAGAAGCGATTCAGAAGGATATAGATTGAAATTAAAGAGACATTTAGGAGTAGCTTTTATAAGAAATTCTTGCCAAGAGAACCTGTTGTCACATAACTGCCCTGCCCCATGAGGGGCATCACAAAGACCCTGGGCCTCAGCTTTATCGGGAAGAGGTCCACACCCAGCTTCCACTCCCTTCTGGTGGTGTGATTCTGGATAACGAATTTACCTCTCTGAGGCTCAGCTCTCTCAAGGGGCGAGAGAATCATCTG
This sequence comes from Bos javanicus, assembly GCF_032452875.1. Lineage (NCBI taxonomy): Eukaryota > Metazoa > Chordata > Mammalia > Artiodactyla > Bovidae > Bos > Bos javanicus. The sequence continues at coordinate 26,360,833 of NC_083873.1, read as the reverse complement.
CCTTGGCGATGCTCAGCTGGCCTCATTCTTTCCTTTTCTAGACAGGATGGATAAAACTGCATCACTTGACCCTTTTCAGCCCTAAGAGTCTCTGGTAAAAGCTCTGCACTGGCTTGAGACAGATGTGACTAAGGTGTCCCTATCTACCAAACTTCCTCCTCCCTTGGCAGGCTCTGACTCATTTCCTGAATGTTTCTCTCAGGAAGGCATGCATCCCTTTCTCCTGGAAGAAAATGTGGAGCAAGCCAGAAAGCTTAATTTCACAAAGAACCTGTCACTAACTAGTTGGATCCTTGTAAAGCAAGTCATCTCACCCTTTTGGGCCTTGGTTACCCAGTCGGGATATGCAGGCGACGGGATAAGTGATTATGTAGGTCATTTCTACCTCTAGAAGCCTAGATTCTAATTTTAGGACACTGTGGAGAATGTTTTGGAAGGCTTTATGTGTTATGACGGGGTTTCTGTTTAAGGGACAAATATCTCTACACAGCTGCACTCTTGCTCACCTTCCCTGCACTTAACTGACCTCCATGTAAAATGTTCTCATTCCTTTTCCAAAACTAAATGACTAAGGCAGGTTGAAAGCTGGCAGTTAGAAGGCTACTCTTAGGCAAATCTCGCAGCCTCTCTGTGCATCATTCTCCCCATCTGGAATAAAGAAACAACAGGGCCTTACCCAATGGGGTCTGGGAAGAGTAAATGAGTCAGTCCACGTGAAGAGCTCAGAACACACGGCGACTCCCACACGAGTGTCAGTCACCGGTGGCCAGAGCGCCAACACACCTGCTCACATTTGCTCCCACCGACAGAGCTGTGTGCTCATGCCAGGTGAACTGGGCTTCCGTTCTGTGCCAATTGCATTTGCTTTGCATTTATACTCTCCAAGCACCATGTAAAAGCGGTTAACTATGAACGTCAAAAATGAGTCATTTCTCTAAAAACAAAATTAAATACCTTGTAAAGGCTCAGTGAAGGCAAATCATGAAAAATTCTGCTGGTGAATTAGATGTGCAAGAGAGAATTCTTAAAGACTGGAAAAAGTCTAGAAGAATCCTGAACGTAGATTACCTTTGCAAGGAATGCTAAACCCTAGGTCTGCCTTAAAGAAATATAAGTGGGAGATGTAGGCAATAGATTATGGCTGAGTTTATATAACAGACACTACAGTCTGAGGATCCTTCTTCTAGGAAAAGGCCTTGAGCCAACATCAGAAAATTTTTGGTACTCCAAATTTTATACCAAGTGACAGAGCACTGGGAAAATATTATCAGGGTCACCATGTGTAAATTAATAGCTAGGAAAAAATCAAAATGCTAATCAACATGCTGCTTATAAATTTTCTCATTTAAAATAAAACATGTCAAATATGTGTCAGCTTTTCTGTATCCTCATCGTTTTAATCAACTCTCCAAGTTAACTAGTGACCGGTTCTTCTGAGTTTGACAACAGGGCAGCAACTGTGTGTGTGAATGTGTTTTCACACAAGTGGACGTGCCAGGAGTTACAAAGCTCCCAGTAGATAATACGTCCAGGTCACATCTGTTACTTGTCTGATATTTAATATACTTATGTTTTACATACACTTATGTATAAACTTACACATAAAAACTTTGTGACTTTAAAAAGAGTTTTTAAATGTTTTTACGGAACTTCCTAATTTTGCCCCGAAAGTAACACTTTGGGAATAAGTAAATTCATGTATTTGTGTACATCTGTACTTCTCAACATTTGGCTTATCTATCCTACACAGTCATAAAATATTAGAGCACAATATTGAGCTTTAAAAATAAAGGAATGCAAATAATTGCAAAAGAATTTGAATAGACATCCCTCCAAAGAAGATGTACAAATGGCCAATAAGAGCATGGAAAGATGTTCCACATCACTAATCATTGGGGAAATGTAGATCAAAACTACAATGAGATACCATCTCACACCCAAAAGGGTGGCTATTATCAAAAAAACAGAAAACGACAAGTGCTGACAAGGATGTGAAGCAATCTGAACCCTTTTGCACTGCTGGTGGGAATGCAAAATGGTACAGCTGCTGCAGAAAGCGGGATGGAGGTTCCTCAAAAAAAAAAAATAATGTGTTACCATACAACCCAACAATTCCATTTCTGGATATATACCCAAAAGGACTGAAAGCAGGGTCTCAAAGATATATTTGTACAGTAATATTGATTGATTGCAACATTATTCACAATAGCTAAAACATAGAAGCAACCCAAGTGTCTATCAATGGATCAATGGCTAAGCAAAATGTAGTATACACATACAATGAGCACTACGCAGCCTTAAAAAGGAAGGAAATTCTCTAATACGCTACATCATGGGTGAACCTTGAAGACATTATGCTAAGTGAAGCAAGCCAGTTGCAAAAAGATAAATATTGCATGATTCCAATTATAAGAGGTACTTAAAAAAGTCAAAATGATCGAGACACAAAGTTCAATGGTGGCTATCAGGGGCTAGAGGGAGGGGAGAATGGAAAGTTATTGTTTAACAGGCACACAGTTTTAGTTTTACAAGATGCAAAGCTTGAAGGGAATGGATGGTGGTGATGGCTCCATAACAGTCTAAATATATCACTGAACTGGGCACTTAAATGGTTAAGATGGTAAAGTTTACATGTATTTTAACACAATAAAAAATAAACGAGTGCCTACCTTATTTCTAATTTAATTAGTGGGCTAAACGTATCTTGCCCATGGCAGATGAAAGGTTCTGGGCTATGACCTCAACTTCACTGGCTCCAGACCCACAATTCTCTTACACAACCTGGCAGACACAGTTCACCATCTGGAGCCCCAGTGTCCACAGTGCCCAATGTCTCTGGCCCCATCTGTGTCTGTGTGCACGTGTGTGTGTGTGTGTGTGTGTGTGTGTGTGTGTGTCTGTGTCTGTGTGTGTGTATGCATTCATGCATGCAGGTACAGGCACTAAATCAGGGGCTGTCCAACAACTCAGAGGCCCAGCCTCACGGAGTCTGGCAAACAGTGATCCTCACTCACAGCCAGGGCTGAAAAGGGTACGGCAAACACAATCTGACCCTCAGACTGGCCAGATTACAAAATTAAAGGGGGTGACCACTGAGGAAAGGGGGTGTCACATATCTGTATTTGCTTGTTTGCCATGAGAGCAACAAGTGCTAAAAGCTTGGGAAAGCATATGAGAGAGGGAGGCATAAAATAAGACAGACGGACATGATAACTTCTAAGCAGCAACAAAGAAGACTGGATGGCCGGGAAAGACTTTTTTTTTTAGCAGTAATCAAAAAAGAAGGGATGGCTCATCTTCCTACATAGCTGTACTATAACAAGTGGAAATAAAAGGTAGTTTGGAATGAGAAGTAAGTGATAACACTACTCTCAGCTGGATTAGTCAAACACAATATCTTATGCAAAAAGTCCTACATTCCAAGAAGGAGTGGTAGAGGTGCAGAGTGCACACCTGTTGTGATTTCCCCACGCAGCAGCCCTGCCCTGTTATTCCTGTGTGGTTTGAGTGGGGCAGGCAGGTACCACTGCCCACCTTGACTCAGTGACTGAGGTGTCAGAAATCAGAGGGGTGACCAGAGTCCATCCTTTAATAGAGCAAGGCGAGTTTAGCATGCAGCCATTGCTGTGCATCATTACTTTGCACGGTTACTAGGCAACTAGGGTCCTGCTCAACCATTGGTCAGCATCACAATGGGCCCCACCCACAAGCTACCAACTGTCTATGGGTGACCATTAGTGGTCCTGCTCAGCCAGTGGGCAGTGCCACAGTGGGCCCCACCCATAAACAACCAACTATCAATGAGAGGACCATTAGTGAGGCAATTCAGCCATTGGCCATCAGGGGAGGAGTGAGGTAAGAGGTGACTCCTGGCCTTCTGCCCAAGGCTCTCCAGCTCACCTGGCCTTAGGCCAGTGGGTAAACTTGGGGGGGGGGATGCCAGGGAACAGGATGGGGGACTGGGTCCCTTAGGGCCCCAAAGCTCTTGCCAAGGTCACCCACTGATTGGGCCTGGACCTTGAGGCGGCAGTGAACATCTCCCCCATCCCTGTCTCTGTAACTTTGCAGCAGCAGCCATCTGCCTAGATCACAGTCTGAGAGACCTGGTCCCCAATGTTTGGGAGACCTGAGGAGTTGAGTCCTGGGTGCCTGGTTCCCTGAGCGATGACAATTGGGCAGGGTCTGGGGATCTGAGGGACCTGCTGAGATCTGTCTCCTCTTAGTCCAGATAAGGACCTTGTAGGGTAAAGCTGTGTCTTGGGATCTTGCCCTTCCTTGTCAGAACAGACAGTAACATTCGTTTGGTAGAGAGTTACAAGAGCATTGTTACTTGATCATGACTCGACTTCAAGAACAATCAATCTGACACCAAAAAGTCTGCAACAACTCACCATGCTCCTCCCTCACTTTTCCTGTAAAAGGGCCTTGCTGAAAGCTTTCAGGGAGTTTGGGGTTCTTAAGGCATGAGCCACTCATCTTGCATGGCCCTGTAATAAACCTTTCTCTGTTCCAAACTCTGATGTTTTAGTATCGTTTGGCCTCACTGTGCTTCGGGCTCATGGACTTGCGTTTTCAAGTAATAATCCAAGTCAAGGCCCATCAGAGTAGCACTAAGTCAAAACCACAAAGGAGACTTTCTCTTTTTGCTACCGAGATACATAAAACCAGAGCAGCTGGTGGCTGTTTCTGCCACTGCTTGGGGCAAGCGTGCCTGAAAATGAAGCCAACAGGGAAAGGCAGAGCAAGAGAGGGAGAGAAAGACACTTCTGACATTGTCACAACAGCTGGATACAGCCAACACCGAAAGCAATACACCTAGACTTTTCCGTTATGTGAATCGATAATTTCCTGTTTTCGCTGAAGCCAGTTTGATTGGGGTTTCTGTTACCTGTAATTGAAAGCAGCCCTGACTCATTCAAGGTGTAAATGGTTGCAATATATTGTTTCCATTTAACTACGTGGCTTATAACCTACACTTTGGAACATAGGGTTTATCCCTACACCTAAGTCACACACTCTAAATGGGCTCAATATAAATTATTCCAAAGGGAAGAAGGAAAATGCATGCCAACTAAGGGTCCATGTAAATACTGAACTAGAATATTGACAACATTCACAGCAAACATTTGTTAAACATTACTACGTGCTTATGCTAAATTTTTTCTTATTATCTCTCTTTTAAATATACAGAAACCAACTCAGGTTAAGAAACTTACCCAACAACAAAGACAAATGGTAATGTCATAAAGCCAAGAACGAACCGAACACTCTAACTGGAACATTCGCACTTACCTGCTATGCCTACTGCCTCTAAGAGATCACAAGTGCTACTGCCAATACACAAGTTGGTTCTGCTGTGCCACACAGAGACTCAACTGCTTGGTGGTGCCCTGAGATACACCATAGCACCTCCCTGGGAAAGGTAGCTTTCCAAGTACAGGTAGCAAACTATTATTAGCGAGTCATGAAATTGATTCAATGAGAGGAGATCAGCAGTATTTCCCTCCATGGCATAGAAAATAGTGTTAGAGCACAGTGTATAAGAGTAAATATTACTTTCTGAAACCTTTTTAGATATATCTACACACACATTTATCAACTCTGAATATTTATTGGAAGGACTGCTGCCAAAGCTCCAATACTTCAGCCACCTGATGTGAAGAGCCAACTCACTGGAAAAGACCCTGATGCTGGGAAACATTGAGGGCAAGAGGAGAAGGAGCCAGCAGAGGATGAGATGGTTAGATAGCATCACTGACTCAATGGACATGAAACGGAGTAAACTCTAAGAGATAGTGGAGGACAGGGGAGGTTGGCATGCTACAAGTCCATGGAGTAGCAAAGAGTCGGATCTGACTTAGTGACTGAACAACAACAATACTATGCACATTTATACAGGTACACACTGGATCATGCTGTAAAATATACCTTGTTATATTATACTATAGGTCATTGTCAAAAGAGTTTTAAGCCATTAATTAGCAAAAGGCTCTGTGCATGCTGGCTGTAAAGTCACTGACACCGGGACTCACAGGGTCCGGGTGGGGACAGAGGGAGACATGAAAACCAAATGGCCTCAAGAGTTGAGGAAAACAAACCAACCCACACGGCACTACATTGCCACAGGGAACTCCTTCACCCGAATCCACTGGACTGTCTGGGAGAACTTTCATTCCTTCACAAAATATGAGAGTCTGAATCCTTCCACCAGACTCTCAATATCTGATGTTTATGTAGTCATTCAAAACTGAAAAGACTGACGTCAGTGATGTGAACACAGAATGCCCTGTATGTGAGCTAGGAAGGCTCGCACCTGGCTCCAGGCAGCCCCACAAGACACAAGGCCGAAGCTGAGACTCACTGGGCCAGCTTGAGTCTGGAGGGAAAAACCAAAATGGACAAGTGTAACAGCAGCCCTGACTGGGTGAAGTGAAACCTGAGGCTCACCCCTCCTTCTTTCTCACAAAGAAATGCCGAGGGGATTCGCCACTGATGTTAACTGCCACCCAGGCCTCCCTCCTCAACCCGCCAAAGGATGCTTCTCATGTTTTTATTAATCTCTTGTCATAAACAGCTTGTGAGAGCATGTGTGCTAAGTGCCTTCAGACGTGTCTGACTCTCTGTGACCCCCTGGACCATAGCTCACCAGGCTCCTCTGTCCATGGGATTCTCCAGGCAAGAATACTGGAGTGGGTTTCAATGCCCTCCTGCAAGGGATCTTCCCAATCCAGGGATGGAACCTGTGTCTCCCACAATGCAGGTGGATTCTTTACCATCTGAACCATCAGGGAAGCCCTATGAGAGCAAAGTAATGCATTTTATCACTTTCCCTTTACCTCCTAACGAGGGGAGGCGGCCTGTACCTGCTCCAGAGCCCTGAGCCAAAATCAGCTGGCAGCACGTTCCCTGTCATGAACCATGGCACTGCAGCACTGAGGAGGCCCATTTTATTACAGGTTCATCCATAATATATTTCACTTGAACCTTGTACAGACTGAACTTATTAACACAAGTGAACAGTCCATCCTAAAGCCTGAAGTCCTTTAGAGTCTCCATTCCTTTAAGTTCTCCCCCACACAAGACATTGCTTAACCTCGGTAAAGTCAGCAACTATCAGTGTAAGATATTTTCATTCCTGGGTCCTGAACTTTCTGTGGGTTAGGGATCCCCCTTTAAGGATCTACTAAAAGCTATGCACGCTCTCTCAAGGAAGTTGCACACAGGTACAGATGTGTGCACACATAAAAACTTGCTAGATTTTAGAGGGTTCACAGACTCTGTGGGAGAGGGAGAGGGTGGGGAGATTTGGGAGAATGCACTGAAACATGTATAATATCATGTATGAAACGAGTCGCCAGTCCAGGTTCGATACACAATACTGGATGCTTGGGGCTGGTGCACTGGGACGACCCAGAGGGAGGGTATGGGGAGGGAGGAGGGAGGAGGGTTCAGGATGGGGAACACAGGTATACCTGTGGCGGATTCATTTCGATATTTGGCAAAACTAATACAATATTGTATAGTTTAAAAATAAAATAAAATTTAAAAAAATAGAGGGTTCACAGACACCCAAAAAGTCCTCCATACCCTCTCAGAAATCATATGAACCTCAGGTTACTATTCTCAGTCCAAATCTGTTGCTTTTTACAGTATTAAATACATTTGTAGGGAAAATTCTTCTACATCCTTGTGGCAAAATAATAATAATAATAATCTGCCCACTTAGGGAGTTAAGTGATTTAAGTTTGATTTCTCTCAAACACCAAAAACCAAAACTAAACAATGATTTCAACATTTCCTACTGAATTCTACTTAAGTCTACTTCAGAGACTGATAATCAGTGAAGGATTTGGGGTCAGTTATTTAGGACCTGCTTAGTGCTGAAAGGAAATTTTAAAACAGTAGAAGTTTGTTTTTCATCTGAACAAAACCAGTGCAATGAAGCAATGGTGGAAAAAGAAGTCCACGTACGGTTATATGCTAAGTCACATGGCATCCAGCGAAAGGTTTGAGGGGAACTAGACTTTACTCTTTACTGCTATCAGACAGCCAGGGGTTTTTCTTCCTGCTTAGAGTCTGTTTCTTCTCTTCTAGTTACATCATCCTGATCTTCGTTGGGGCAACACACTGGGTGAGATGGGAGGGATGTGATCCAACACTGGTAATCACAGCATTCCACCTGCCTTACCACAATGATTGGTTTGAAAATAGCAAGCGATCAAAGCTAGTTCAGGGAGACTCAATACCGGGACTTCTACTCAAGCATTTGGCAAGAGAAACTCTCATTTGCTTGGGTTTTTAAACTAGTGGGAAAGATGCCAGGAGCTGCTGGTGGCCATCTTGAAACCATATGGGGGTAGCCTGATGGAGAATGGAATCAACCCAAGAGAAAATGAAGCCAAGAAATGGACGGATCCCTTATGACGTGGTCTGTTCATTGGATGCAGCTGTGGCTGAAGCACTTTTCAAGCATATGCGCTAATAAACTCCAAACTCATGAAGTACCCTGGAGAAGGAAATGGCAACCCACTCCAGTATTCTTGCCTGGAGAATCCCATGGACAGAGGAGCATGGCAGACTACAGTCCATGGGGTCACAAAGAATTGGACACAACTGAGCAACTAACACTTTCACAGATCACCACAGTAAGCTGAGCTTCTAGACTTCTGCATCCTTCACTCCAGTGGCTCAGATGGTAAAGACTCTGCCCATAATGTAGAAGACCTGAGATCGATCCCTGGGTCAGAAAGATCCCCTGGAGAAGGAAATGGCAACCCACTCCAGTATTCTTGCCTGGAGAATCCCATGGACAGTGGAGCCTAGAGGGCTACAGTCCATGGGGTCACAAAGAGTCAGACATGACTGAGCAACTAACACTTTCATGGATCACCACAGTAAGTTCAGCTTCTAGACTTCTCCATCCCTTCCCTATAACTGGTTTACCTCTCAAGAACTACCCAGAATTTAAGTTTGTCATGTAAGATGGAAGATTTCAAACAATGAATGACTCGTTTATTGTTACTTGGTGCCACTACAAGGATAGTCAACAGCACAATGGTCTTTATACAAGCATGTATTTTCAATATTTAATTTAATATGCATTTATATTTAAAACTTTTTTTAATGGGTTAACACTTAAAAACGTTTTAGTAAGCAAAACATATTGCTAGATAACACTGCCAGTATAAAATTATCTGATTTGTTGTCCAAAGTAATAAGAGTAAATTAAGTAAAGCTGAAACAATGTAATAGTATTTTAAGACCAACCAAAATCTCCAAGAGGAACAACAACAACAAAAAACCCCAAGGCGAAAACACTCAAATTTATCTGGAAATGAAAACAATGCATTAAGTAGTAGATAGTTTGAAAACTGTTATCTCTAGGTGGTGGTATTACAGAAAAGGAAAATGAAAAGAATCTTGTCTCTCCCAAATTGGCCATCTAAATCACATTGCCTTGATATTGGGGAGGGGGGGTGCGGGGGAGGGAAGGTGGGGAGGGAATTGATCTTTTAAAAATAAAAGACAGGATAATGATACAGAGTGAAAATAATAATATGCTTCTGCTTCAAAATGTCGTAATGGGTTCGCTTCATTAAAAAAATTTATTTATATGCTTTTACTAAAAGAACCTTTAATGGTGAAATAGGCATTTGTACATTTTTAGGGATGTCTTCAGAAAGTTTCTTGGAATCACCAGATCAGGGGGTCAAAATAACTAACCACCAGTTTGGACAAGACCACACCAAACCAAATTTCACACATCAGCCAGTTTTTCTCCAAAAGTCTCCCAAAGAAAATGTTGAAAGCATTTTCAGTGATGTGTTAAATGCTAACAGGGTCTTACAATCAACAAGTTTTTCTCAAAGTGTAACTTCAATTCCATTTTATACTTGATCCCTTCAAAAGTAAAATTTTCTTTACATTATAAAAAGAAACATCTTATCCCAAATCCCCAAAGGATATAAAATATCTGGTTAGGTAACTGCCTTTTAACTTCTTAGCTGTGTTTTTAAAAATTTGAAACTCATCTTGATTTGAAACATGAGCCTATTGATTTCAAAAACCCTGCTATGATTTAGGGTTGTGTCTCATACTTTGTGTTTGTAGCACAAACCATTATAGGGAAAGCTTATTAAAAGTTCTCATCTCACATTACAAATCCATAATCTAACATACTAGTTATATTCATTTAGTGACTGAACGGATGTTCCGTAAGTACCATTGTACACAATAACCATTAAAATTCACTGTGGAATCATCACTTTAAAATCTTCATCTTGAACACATGACTATTTGAAATTACTGCATTATCGTTATTTCTAGCTTAAATTCAGTTAGATGCCCCTGCAGGCTTTTTACGTAAGATTATAAATATAATGAAGCAACAATCCCTCAAAATTCCATTACCTCAGAAAATATAAACTCTGTTAACATACATAAATTCCCAATGAAAACAAACATTTCAGCTTGGACCCAAAGGGCAGATTCACAAATACTTTTGAGCAAGAATCCTCTGATAGAATAATGCTAGCTTTCTAAAAAGACTTTTGGAAAACATATAGCTAGCTACCAAATAATTCCATGTCCATGTTCATGGTGAAGGCAGGTGGGGGTGGGGTGTAAATGTGGCACTATGATGTGTTTCCCTGGTGGCTCAGATGGTAAAGAATCCGCCTGCAATGCAGGAGACCCGGGTTCAATCCCTGGGTGAGGAAGATACCCTGGAGATAGGAACTGCAACCCACTCCAGTACTCCTGCCTCGAGAATCCCATGGACAGAGGAGTCTGGCGGGCTACAGTCCACAGGGTCACAAAGAGTCAGACATGACTGAGCAACTAACACTTTCACTCTCATCATGAAATCCCACAGAAAAATACCCTGGGTGCTGCTAAAAGCATTTAGGCATTGGGTTGTTATAAAAGAAACAGCCTGAGAAAACTACAAGTTTAAATCAAACCAAAACCCTGACACTTAATTGGACGATACACACAAGTAACAACAGGGATGAACTATAGTTCCAAACGATGCTTCCCAATGGTCCCAGTGGAAATGGTTGGTTTTTCAATCTGCGTGCTGGTTACAGTTATATTCAATTTGTGAAAACTCATCACTACAATCACTTTTCTGTAGACACATCATACTTCATGATCCGTGAGGATCTCCACGTCCTCCTTCCTACCACCTCTCCAACTTCACTTCTCACCACTCACTCCAGTAAGACAGGTCTGTTTTCAACTCCTTGACCACACCACAGAATTTCCCATTTCAACCCTTGTGCTAATTAACTCTCTTCCTTTTCCTTTACAGAGATGCGTTATTTCATGACCTAGGGGTTCATTTCAAATGACATCTCCTCAGAGAAGTCTTTTTTGGCCCACCCTTGCTAGTCTTGACTCCATTAGCTGTTTGCTTCCCCCTTCACCTCACCACATCCTGAAATTCTCTCTCTTGATTGTATTTGTAGCTGTTTTGTCAGCTGTTTCCCCTACTAGAATGTATGCTTCACAAGAACGGAGATCATACACGCCATTTCCTCTCGTGTTTCCCCCACAGAGCACCTCACACATAGGTGTTCAAAAACAAGTTGGCTGAATGAATAAACGGGACCGCACATCAAAATTTTTCCAAGTATTATGCTAAAAGGTAGATTTAAAAATAAGTAGATAAAAATTAAGAATTAGCTTGAAATTAAATAGAATACAAACTATGTTTAAAGACTGCTTTCACATATCTTACTTTACTCACCACCATCATCAGTATCAACACAATGCTGATGATCAAACAATAAGCTAACAGCTTCTCAGTAGTCTAACCCACCCTTTTTAAATTAAAAAAGATCTACCACACTGTTAGGATGTTACTAGGGGAAAGAAGCAACTCTATAAATTCATTTTTTTCCTTCCTGTAAAAAGATTGGAAAAACACTTCAGGCACTTGGACACACACACACACACACACACACACACACCCAGTGGAGAATGGTTCTCCAGCACTGAACTGGTATTTCCACCTACAACTCAACCCACTGGGGACTTTATAATCCTTACACACAACCTTGGCCTGAGATACAGACATTTTATGCCAAAACTGTGGGTGGGAAAGCCAATTCTTTTCTTCCTGCAGAAGGATATACAGACAATTATTACACAACTTTAGGATGACCCATGCCTTCCTGTCTCAGGAAGCTCCCAGAGGTTCCCTAATTGCCTCTTATTCACCAGGGCAGTGGGTCTCCAACTTCTCCAATGATGGTGCACCTAACAGCCATGCGGCCCACTGAGGAACAACATGAAATACTGAAATACTTTGCTGCTGCTGATGAACCAGGAGCAATTTTTCTGGCAGAAGAGGCAGAATATGAATGCCATGTAAAACCACAGCCTAAACTCATGTGTTCAACAAAATTAATAGACAGTTATTGAACTCATTGGCTGTCTGAGTTTTTCTGTTCATATTCTTTCACAACTTATTCATGTCTACCAATATTTAACAGGTATGTGGAGGCTGACGCCAAATGCTTAAGCTAACAAGATAAAAACTTGACACTGAAAAACTATTTCTATTAACCCATTTCTTCTTTTATGAATAGCAGTAGGGCATTTCTTTTTTAGAAATAAAATTGCTGGGTTGAAAGAGCATCTGTGAATCACTACCTTAAGAGAAATCATCTCTTAAAGTCCAAATATTATCATTGTTTCATTCTTTGCTAAAGAAAATATTATTCATCTTTATATGTATATGTATATATATGTATATATGTATGTATGTATATATAGGCTTCCTGGGTGGTGCTAGTGGTAAAGAACCCACCTGCCAATACAGCAGATGCAGGAGACGTGGGTTTAATCCCTGGGTCGGGAAGATATATTAATATTAAACATTTTACAATTTTTTCTTTTTCATCTTTAATAGCTACATTAAGATAATGAAATATACATATAAAATATACATATATATACATACACACACACTTCTATGTTAGAAAGAAATTTCCAATTCTCACCAAGTTCATACTTATCAAAAAGTGAAATGGCTATTCTAAAATAGTTAAAAATTACACCAATATTTTGAAAGAACTAAGAAGCAAAATGATCCCCACAATGACATCATATTAAAATGTGCATAAATGTCAAATATGAAGTAATATGAAAGTTGATTACACAGAAAAATCTCTAATTATATTCTCTTACTGGGGATAACTAAAGTCAAAGCAATTAATAGACACAAAAGGCCGTCTTTGATGGAAATGCCCTTAAAACACATAAAGATGTTGAAACAGTAAGTTTTGTCATCATGGCCTTCTTCTAAACAGTCCACACTTGACAGTAACATATGCACAAACATGTCTGTGGGTTCCAAACGTGACACCAACGCAAGTGAAGCAGAAGAAAATGCACAAACAGGATTAAATCTTGACACAGAAAAGGAGAGAGGGCAGCATCTGGAACTTCTGGCATGCTACTGAGAACACACACTGGCAGTGACACAAATCCTCTGATCGAGGCTGGGTGGCTTCAATCTGGGAAACCTATCCTTCCCTCTTAGTTAGAATAAAGTGTTTATCAAAACAAGTTTGTAGGTACCTATGATGAGTTCAACAGTAACCATTCTACCACCCAAGTAGTTTTCAAAGCCACACACTTAGAAATACATTTAAGAACCCCAAATAATATGTGTGATAATATATGCATATTTAAGAATTCCAAATAACATATGTAGACTCCAAAGTAAAGTATGGTACAAACTCTCCCCACAATGGTACAACCCTATTCCTTAAGTACGGGTTTTATACAGTGACTTCTTTCCAATAAGAATAGAGGGGAATGCAGGGGGTAAAGAGTAACTTTACAGTGGAGAGACACGACAACCCTTTCACCAGCCAAGTGCCAAGGCCACATCCACAGTGGGAAGTCACGCTGATACCAGTAGGTACCACTGATACGACAACAGCACTTTACTTCTGTGATCTTCCCTCAAAAACTGTAACCCTAGTGGAATCGTAAGAAAAACATCAGATAAATCCTACAAAATACCCTAAGAGCTTTGAGAAGCAACTCAAGACCATCAAGGTCATCAAAATCAAAGTCTAAGAAACGTTCACAGACAAGAGGAGCCAAAGAAATCATGATGATTAATTGTAACGTGGTCTCCTGGGATGAGATCTTGGCAAAAAAAAAAAAAAAGACATAAGGTAAAAACTAAGGAAATCTGAATAAAATGTGGACTTTAGTTAATAACAATGCATTGATATCCGTTCATTAACTGTAACCAATGTATGAGAGTAGCACTTAAGATGTTAATAATGAGAAGCTGGGTGTGGAACAAAGGGAACTAACTCTTTATAAAATACTACCTTTGCATTTTTTTTTTTCGTAAACCTAAAACTCTAAAAACTTAAGGTTCGTTTTTAAAACGGATTGAGCTTGATGTTTCAGTTTCCTTATACCCACAGACAAGACTGAAATATGCTGATGAAAGCTCTGCCGACCTGTTAAAGGTTGTTTTCATTGTTGTACAGAAGGCCGCTGTTCTAGGTTGAATAAGAACATGAGATTCTAACAAAATCATCCCAAGAAGGAAGACAAACGTGAGCTCCTTGGACATTCCTGGGGGTCCAGTGGTTAAGACTCCACACTGTCAGTGCAGGGGGCACGGGTTCAGTCCCTGGCTGGGGAACTAGGATCCCATATGCCACACAACAGGGCCTTAAAAAAAAAAATAAGATGACCTTGTTATTATGTACTTCCCTCTCAGGAAGCAGTGGTATCTCTTATATTGTTAAATTTAGCAGGCATCTCCCAACTTCCTGCACAAAGTAGCTGCAGGGCTGCCAGCTCCACAAAGCTATTATGGAGAAGAATCAAATGTGGGTGTGTGTTGCAGATGTTCTGTGCCAAATTCTCTTGGCAAGCTTAGTAACGTCAAGGTAAAATAGGCTCCTTTGTGGGTGAACATCTTCGAGGCTCTAATCCAACGTGCAGTGAAAAGGATGGTATTTTTTGCATCATCTTCTAACCTTCTTCAACCAGAAAACTTTGAAGGGATGGAGGTGGGGAGGGGGCATCCCCTGAGAGTAGGTGTCATGGTCTAATTTTGGAAAACATAGCTCTGAAGGCAGTGTTACCAGAGCTCTTAATACAGTTCCTATAAAAGCCTCCTCTGGCAAGCTGTGCCTCCCACTATGGCACCCAGGACTTGCAGGATTCTTAGCTTCCTGACACTGTCCATCTACCCATCCCATAGAGTTAACAACTAGGTATTATTTTTATTTATTTAGGCAGATAGACTTCTATCTTGTGTTTAGTCTGGTCCGACTCTTTGAAGCCCCATGGACTGTAGCCTGCTAGGCTTCTTAGCCCGTAGGATTTTCTAAGCAAGGATATTGGAGCCATTTCCTACTCCAGAGGATCTTCCCAACCCAGGGATCAAACTGGGGTCTCCTGCATTGGTAGGCTAATTCTTTACCACTAGTGCCACCTGGGAAGCCCAGATTTCTATCTAACTTTTTCACTTCTCTATCTAAGTTTATAGTTAAAAAGTTGGGGTGGGAGGGTTTAACATGTGCTTTTATCTGGGAGAAAGAAAAGCTTAAAAAGAGTATATTTTCTCATTGCTATGCACCCCACATATATGATTACTGACTTTAATTTGGAAGGAAGAGTTATATGACTTTGGGAATATTTCTTCATAAATTGTGGATCAGTCACTGCAGATAAGAACAGGAACTTTTTCAGTCAAGAATCAGGACACAGGGGTCCTTCTGAGCTGATCCTCTGAGGACTGAACAGCCAAACAGCTGGGATCATCAGTACATGGTGAAAAACCTAACATTTTTTTTTTTTACTCAAATTTATTCATTCTTCTTTAATTTCACTAAACAGAATTTTTTTTTAATTTTAATTGGAAGCTAATTACTTTACAATATTGTGGCAGTTTTTGCCATACATTCACATAAATCAGCCATGGGTGTACATGTGTTCCCCATCCTGAACCCCCCTCCAACCTCTCTCCCCATCCTATCCCTCAGGGTCATCCCAGTGTACCGGCCCTGAGCACCCTGCTTCATACATTGAACCTGGACTGGCGATCTGTTTCACATATGATAATATACATGTTTCAATGCTATTCTCGCCTTCTCCCACAGAGTCCAAAAGTAGAATTAAAAAAAAAAACCCAAATACGTATGTAGATAGAAGGTTTGGCATGGCACTCCAAAATATTAATTAGATTTAATTTAATGAATACTGAAAGAAATCATCTCCCTTCCTAGCCATTCTAACCATGGTTATAATGTAGCAGTTATACAGTATTATGTCTGTCCTTGAATGTGGCTGAGGAAGGGTTTTATTTACCCAAACTTTGTAGCCAGTTAAGTCCATGAATAGAACACAGGAATCAGCCTTAGAATCCCCTTTAGGATTGAGGCTATTTTATTGATCACTCAAGTATCAGTTTTAGAAACATAGCAGTTTGGAGAAAAAAAAAAAAAAGACTAATAAAAATAAAAAGTATGTTTTTCTCAGAGAACTGAGCATAATCAACTTAAAAGAAAAATAAGCTTCTCTAAAATATTTTGCTACTAGAATACTATTCTATAACTATGTAATATTAAAAAGCCACTGAAACATTAAAAGCATGTCAAATTCTACTGGAGTATAAGACTAAAAAACTAAAAAGCTCAAAAAAAGTCTTCAAAAAGTTATTTTTAATGAAAACTAGCAATTAAAATTTATGTTTTGCATTGCCCCAGGATCTCAATCTCCTGGCTGACAAAGTCAGCCCACACTGAACACAGAACTGAGCTTATTAAGCAGAAAGTTTTTTAAAAAGTTGCAGAAAGAGGACCAGTGCACTGCTGCCAGCGCACAGGCCCGGCGGGGGCTTTTAAAGTGGGTCAACTTGAGAGGTCTCTACCAACTCAGCTTTGAGGCTGCTGATTAACATATGCAGGCTATTCCAAAATGGCTTTCAAACTGCCACCCGCCCCGCCCCGCCACCAATCATGTGAACTCTCCAGTAGGCAGTCTTTGAATTCTGATGTTTAGTTTCAGCTTTTTCTAGCTTCTGCCTTAGCCTTCTGTGTTTAGGATCACCCGTCCACGTGTATCTAGCTTCATGGGCAAGCTGATCTGATTGCAATAGACCAGAGTCTTGAGAGAATGCAAGATTTGTCAGACCATCATTTAGACAACAAATAGAAAACTTTCATTCCTTTTCTTTAGCCACAGGACAGAAGCAAGACCCAGAGTTCCTGCTTACCCTTTGCTAGGTCTCTGTATTCTGAAAGAGAAGGGAATATCAGACCACCTGACCTGCCTCTTGAGAAACCTGTATGCGAGTCAGGAAGCAACAGTTAGAACTGGACATGGAACAACAGACTGGTTCCAAATAGGAAAAGGAGTACATCAAGGCTGTATATTGTCACCCTGTTTATTTAACTTATATGCAGAGTACATAATGAGAAACGCTGGGCTGGAAGAAGCACAGCTGGAATCAAGATTGCCGGGAGAAATATCAATAACCTCAGATATGCAGATGACACCACCCTTATGGCAGAAAGTGAAGAGGAACTCAAAAGCCTCTTGATGAAAGTGAAAGAGGAGAGTGAAAAAGTTGGCTTAAAGCTCAACATTCAGAAAACTAAGATCATGGCATCTGGTCCCATCACTTCATGGCAAATAGATGGGGAAACAGTGGAAACAGTGTCAGACTTTACTTTTTTGGGCTCCAAAATCACTGCAGATGGTGATTGCAGCCATGAAATTAAAAGACACTTACTCCTTGGAAGGAAAGTTATGACCAACCTAGACAGCATATTCAAAAGCAGAGACATTACTTTGCCAACAAAGGTCCGTCTAGTCAAGGCTATGGTTTTTCCTGTGGTCATGTATGGATGTGAGAGTTGGACTGTGAAGAAAGCTGACCGCCGAAGAATTGATGCTTTTGAACTGTGGTGTTGGAGAAGACTCTTGAGAGGCCCTTGGACTGCAAGGAGATCCAACCAGTCCATTCTAAAGGAGATCAGTCCTGGGATTTCTTTGGAAGGACTGATGCTGAAGCTGAAACTCCAGTACTTTGGCCACCTCATGCGAAGAGTTGACTCATTGGAAAAGACTCTGATGCTGGGAGGGATTGGGGGCAGGAGGAGAAGGGGACGGCAGAGCATGAGATGGCTGGACGGCATCACCGACTCGATGGACATGAGTTTGGGTAAACTCCGGATGTTGGTGATGGACAGGGAGGCCTGGCGTGCTGCGATTCATCGGGTCGCAAAGAGTCGGACACGACTGAGCGACTGAACTGAACAGAACTGTATGTTTTCTTATTCAGTCTCCCAGGACCCCAAGGAGTAGGTCCTGGAAATATCCCCACTTAACTAACAATGACACAGAATCAGCAGGGGGAAGTAACTTCCTCTAGGAATGTCAGAGCAGAATTCTAACCCATGCCTCTTTGCCCCAAACCTCTATTCTTTCTGGCTGGGGTGTCCCCTTCCCCTAGTACCAAGCAGCAGCCCACAGATGGAAACAGCTCTTCAAGAATTCAGACAGCATCAGTAAAAACAGTAAGACCGTGTGTCTTCTACACTCTCTACAACAAAAGGGCATCACTGTTTTGGTAAAATGTCTAACAGCCTAGAATCTCCCAAGTGTCTCAAATTTGAGAATTGTATAGGATAAGTTTAAATACAACGCAAATGGCTAAACATGAGCAGATATTCAAAATGTGTGGCTGGTATTAATGGTCTAATGAGGCAATGTTATACTGAAAGGGGGCAGAATTTATATCTATCCTTATTTATTCCTGTCCTTATCCAAAAAGGAAAGAGAATTTATAAATATAAATTAAAATAAGATAATATATAAATTGCTGAATAGGAGTTCACAAGAGCCTTTAAGACTTTATACATGCTAAATTATATACACACTATTTTCTTGAACACTTTTAAAGCAGTTTTTCACTATCCTTAGATACTGATTTTGCTTGAATTACTTTCATAACAACTAGTTGGAAATACTTCAAAACGTTGTAACTAGCTCCAAAAACTTTTCTGCATTTGCTGAAACTTTAACCACACACAAGCCACAGCTATATTCCTTAGCCTTAGTATCTTGGTACAGAATTGGAACATTCAGGCACTCTTCAAATTGAGCCCGAATTTTCACAATTGGTAGGAAGTAAAAATTTGAGTCAACCAACTGTTACAGCTTAACGAAAACCAACCAGCACTTTCAGTTATTTTTTTCTTCAAAGTAAAATGAATTGACTGTATTGAGCTGTTTCTGTGCTTCCCTCTCTTGAGATGTGACTTCCCTGAAGAATTTCTACCAACATACAACCATCCTTTCAAAGCCATTCCCTTAAAAATTGTTAATCTTTTTATAATTCAAAACATTTGAGGTGGAAAAAAGCAATTTTTCTAAATAGAAGCATACTTCTGCTTGTCCCCAAGTCGATTCTAAATTCTAATCAGATTCAGTCCAAATGCCACTTAATGACTATGTGTTCCACCCAGATAACAAGACATGCTGCTAACTTACCATTTGGTGACAAATGCCTCTTTATTCAAGTGTCCTCCAACTGGTGGTATTATTAGCAATGAAGAGACTGACTTAGAGGCAGACTTTTTCAAAGGCTAGAGCAGAGCACAGATTTTCATCCAAGTTTTTTTCTCATGATCTGCACAGTATTTCACTTCAATTGCCATGAGTTTCTAAAATTAAATAATATATTTACCACAGGGAGATTTTTTTCCTAAGCATGCTGTTAATGATTTTTTTTCACTCCACAAATATAAATACTTGTAAATGCTTAGCACAAGGTGAAAGAGATACTGAATAAACGATATGCTCTAGGAGGACAGGGGCTTCAATACTTTGTTCAGTATGTGTCATCAAGGCATGTCCAGCAAAAGGCAGTATCACTATATAATTCTGAAATGCAAATGTCTTCAAGGAGTTCATAATCCTTGAAGTGTCAGGCACTATTCTAGGTTCTGCAGATACAGCTGTGAGCCAACACACTTTGTGCCCTCAAGGCCCTTATACTTTTAGGGGGTGACATGGGGAAGACAAATATTAAAACTATATGTAATATGTATTATATATAACAATAACAAATTATATATAAATGTAAACGATAAATTATATGTATGGGATGCTCAGATGCTCAGTCCTGTGTGACTCTTTGCAACCCCATGGACTGCAGCCCATTCAGGCTTTTCTGTCCAATGGATTCTCCTGGCAATAATACTGGAGTGGGTTGCCGTGCCCTCCTCCAGGGGATCTTTCCAACTCAGGGATGGAACCTGAATCTCTTATGTCCCTTGCATTGGCAGGCGGATTCTTTACCATTAGCACCGCCTGGGAAGCCCATATGTGGGTTTCCCAGGTGATGTTAATGGTAAGGAATATTTTATACAACACACACACACACATATATACAATGTATACATATACACATACCACATATATATAATGTATACATATACACAAACTATATATATATATTTATACATATGTGTGTATGTATAAATCTAGTGTGCTTGACAGAGGCTCTACAGGGAAGAAAAAAAACAGTGAAGAAGCCGGGGAGCCTCTCTAGACCAGATGGCCTTACACTTGGAAGACCTTTCAGATGAGAATTAGATTTAAAAGAAATGAGGGGGCAAGTCTCGCAAATATTGGGGGTTAAAACTTGTTCTAGACAGAGAGAAGAAACTCATGCAGGCAACTAATGATAACCCAGTTTGTGACCAGCATAGTGAGAGGTGTGGCTGGGATTGCCAGATGTCTACCAAAACCCCATCTCTTCTTCCAGGGCACCCAGTGAGACCACAAGTCTCAGCTGTTCTTGCTTCAGCTGAGAACTTGTGACCTGTCTTTGTCAAGGGGGTGTGAGAGTAATGGTACGTGTCACTCCGGGGCAAGGCTGTCAGAGCAGGCCTGGCTACGCCATGCCTGCTTTTCCCTTCTGCGAGTTACAGTACGGTGACACCAGCACAGCCACGTGGAAGGGGCTGGCCTCCTGCATCGGGACAGCCATCTGCTGGGCAAGCACGAACAAAATGCCGTTTCCTGTTACGCTGCGTGTTCCTTGAAGACTGGGACCAGTCTTTCTCATCCTCATAGCCCTAAAACCCAGCATGACTTCTAGTGAATGGCAGGTTCCCAGCACTAACTGGACAAACACTACTGAAATAGTGGGGGGGAGGGGGGGAAGTTCTGTGAAAAGGTAACTAAGGAGAAGAATCTGAAAGGGTTCACAATAAGGACATTTTAAAGGACAGAGTGAGTGACTTACAAGGGGTGGGTGGGGTATAGGGGTAGATATTCTGAGCAGAGGAAAGAGCCTGAGCAAAGAGAGGAAGAAAATATAGGATACATTTGAAGGACATGACCCAAAAGGTGCCCACACTTGTATACCTTTCATTCAATAAGCAATTATTAAGCAACTATTGTGTGCTGGGCACTATCGAAGATGCTAGAAGCACAAAGCCTGGTGAGGCTAGGCTCTGCTTGAGAGGAATCTTGAAGGACAGGATGCAAAGATGACATAAAAAGGAATGGGGACTCTACTGGAGATGGTGAGGCTGTGGCAGATCGTGAAGCTGCAGCAGGACTCTCTGGGCAGACTGGCCACAGTGGGCACCCCAGAGAAGGGGAGGAGCAGAGGTTTCCCTGGCACAGAGTGTTCACAGAACTGCAAACAGCTCAGCCCTCTAGAAAGTAAGCTCCAGGAGAACGCGCCCTGTATTCTTCACTGCGGAATGTCCAGTGCCTGGAACACAGCCTGCCCTGAGCAGATCAGGAGATTTGGGGAAAAAGGGTTAAGTTTACAAACAAGGCTGGAGGGGGAGGGGACTGGGTAAGAGAAGGAATCAGAAAACCCTGAGGGTGACAAGATCAGATTTAACTGTCTGGTTGAAAGGTGCAGGAAGGGGTGTGCCACCAGAAGAGACCCTTAGGAGATGACTCCAAGGGCCTGGGCTCCAGATGAGAGGAGATGGAAATCGAAATAAGGGGTGTGTTTGTGCGGGGGGTGGGCAGAATGAAGATCACAGGATTCAGGAATTATATGGGGAGGACTCAAGGCTTGTGATGGTTTTATACACACACACACACACACACACACACACACACACAGAGTCTAAGATGACTCCTATATTTAAGGAAAAACAAGCTGGGAGAAAACAACAGTAATCTGATTTTGCATATATTACATTTGAGATGCTCCAGGGTTTTTTTGAAAGGAAATGTCCAAAAGGCAGCTGGGCATGCAGGTGTCATGTTCCAGGAAAAAATTTGGTCTGGGTTCAGAAACGGAAGAACCAGCAGCATCCAGGTCACGGGAGTGAAAGAAATTGCTCAAACGTGGCCACCATGTACTGCTGCACCAGTTATGCACTGCACAACTCCCGAAGCATCAGCTGCCCCAGGTCACTGCAGTTTTGTACAGATAACACAGCACTTTTTTGGTAGATAACTACCATGCATTATCTGGAGAGAAGAGCATCATTTTCTATCTCATCAGTTATTGTGTAGATGAGCAACAGGTTTTCCAAGCAAAAGAGCTGCTCCTAAACAAGCAGAGGCAAGAGGAAGAAAAAGGGAGAAGGCAGGTGGGGGAGAAATGGGACAAAGCAACTCCACTTCAAAACTGATCTATAAAAATCTCCTATATCCTCTACACTGAAGACTGCAACAATTGTATTAACCCTTAAAGCTTCCATGGTCTCACCGGGTTCTGTTACCACAGGCAATACCAGGAGCTTACTGAAAGCAATCCTCGCCCTGCTTGCTCACTCCTGAGATCTCAGTTTGGGTCTTCCTTCAGCTCACAGGTTCCAGGGCTGCATTTTCTTTGTAAAATGGTAGTAACAATGATAAAGAAAACACTGCTACACCTATACACTTCCCTACACATGATTAACAATTCTTCCCTGGCCTAGAATTTTAAAAAAATCACTTCGAGGCATTTGAAAATGATGGCTCAGAGGTTAAAGCGTCTGCCTGCAATGCGGGAGACCCGAGTTCGATCCCTGGGTCGGGAAGATCCCCGGGAGAAGGAAATGGTAACCCACTCCAGTATTCTTGCCTGGAGAATCCCATGGACGGAGAAGCCTGGTAGGCTACAGTCCATGGGGTCACAAAGAGTTGGACATGACTGAGCAATTTCACCTTCACCTTCCTTTCCAAAACTAGGAATTAACATAAGTAACTGAAAATCTGGAATGGCACAGGATGCTGCTGAGTTTCTACAGCAAGATGCACTGAGTCAAACCAGCGGTTCTGAAGTGGGGTGATCTGGTTTCTGCCCCATGGGCTTCCCTGGTGGCTCAGACAGTAAAGAATCCACCTGCAATGCAGGAGACCTAGGTTAGATCCCTGGGTTGAGGAGATCCCCTGGAGTAGGGAATGGCTATCCACTCCAGCATTCTTGCCTGGAAAATTCCATGGACTTAGGAGCCTGGCAGACTACAATCCATGGGGTCGCAAAGAGACAGACATGACCGAGCGACTAACACACACACAGTTACATGAGACGTTTAACCGTATCAAGACATTTTTGGTTGTCATGACAGGAAAATGGAGTGGGGTTAGTTCTACTGGCTGCTGGTGCGTCAAGGCCAGGGATGCTGCTAAACACCTCACAATGCACAGGCCAGCTCCCGTCACAAAGAATTAGCTGACTCAAAATATCAGTAGAGTCAAGGTTGGGAAAAACTCTGTTAAACTATAAGCTTCTTGAGGCCTAGGTACCTGTGATGTCCAATAAGTACCCGTGATGCCCAAAAGTGTTTGATAAGACAAAGTAAAATGGAAGACAGTTGTTGCACTATATTGAAGAAATAGGCAACAATTTCACCTATTTTTTTTCTCCTGCTATTATTGCCTTCCATTTAGGCTCCCAATTCAGATTACAAAAAAGCTGACAAAAAGTGTTAGAAACCTAAATGATATACACAAGTGCTTTCTGATAAAGCAAATTCTATAAATTTCTGTCAAATTCTTATAAATAATGGTCCATTATAAAATACAAACACCTCTTCACCATTGTTTTCCACACTGAGAAATGCAATTCTGACAGTTAATTTAGATTAATTAAAAAACCAGAGAGTAAAATCAAAGTAGAAGCTAAATATGTGATCCAAGTTAATGTCACTCAGAGTCGTTTTATCCCATTACTAATCACTGCTTCCCACGCCTAACCTCAATAGCCATTCATTTGTTTTCCCCAAATTTAAATGGAAGTGAACCACAGTCACAGATTGTCCAATGAGACATCTGATTTATGTTCCACTATTTGCTTGGGTCTTGACATTGAAATTGACTGTGTTCCTAATTTTTAAGGTTCTATTTTAATTTCCATTGTAACTAAATGAGAAAGAACAAAAGCTTTTTCTTTAAAAAAAAAAAAAAAGAAAGAAAGAAACTTAGATAATCATGCTCCTGCCTTACTGGAAAGGGAGAAAGGATATCACTACCCAAACCAGCACCCTTTAGTAACTGAAGTCTTTTTGTCCCTCCAAGGTCCAGACAATGGCTCCCTTAAGCATCAGATGCCCGGGGAGTGCTACAACTGCTGAATGGATTTTCATGGAACATAAATCACTCTCCCACTACCTGCCACTTACAAACCTGCTTCTCATGAACCTTGGACCCTGTGCAACATGGCTCACCGTGTCCTCTGTGACAGCTAGGAATAAGGCAACTGTTTGCCTGAGCAGATAAAGGGCACTTCCCCCTTTTGACTCTTAGGGGGTGTTTCCTCTCCTTGTGCAGTGACATTTTTTAAATTAAAATCACAGGAACATCCAATTTCCCCATGCCAATTAAATCTTAAAATATCTAAATATTTGCATGGTTTATATAACTGTTGAGCATTTTAATAGGATTTTAGCAACATATTTATCTGATTATTTCCTAATATATCTCCATGTGGATCAGATCTGCTCTTGTAATTCTGCATGAGAACTTTCAAGCAATTTTTCTTCCCATTTGGCTGGGGGTTTGAGGGGGCTGGGGAGGGGTGGTTCTTACAGGACTGCAGAGAATACAGACACATAGCAGACCTCACATTTAGTGGTCGAGAAATTTTTCCCCATATGGATTTCCAGATTTACTTAATCCTCTTGAAACAGAGTTGCTGAGAATCATGATGAAATATTCTGTTGTTGGTGTGACATCATTCATATACACCTAATTCCATTGCTCTGCATTAAATTCAGCCTGCTTTAAAGTAGGCAAGTTATATACTTCCCAGAGGGGTTGAAGTTGCCTGCTTTTTCGTGGCCCTTATCACAAACAGCTGAGGACCCCAGGGGGCTGTTTGAAAGTCACCTAAGCAACATCTCCACTGAGTAAAACATAGCTGCCAATGGCCAGCTTGCTGTGTTCGTTCCTTTTCCACTGGCCCAGAGCACAAGCCTCTCACCCGCATGCCCGACTCAGACATAAGCAGATGCCACTGCAGTGAAGTGGTCCAAACACACACACACACACACACACACACACACCTACCTTCTCTGAGCCAGGTTATGCCAAAGGCTCTGCAGGCATGAAATCATGAAGCAATTTAATACAAGCTTGGATAAAAAGCCAAGTGAGCAATTTAGAAGTCGAAAGGAAACACAGGAGAAAGTTCTTTGGCTTTTTTTGAGAAGTGGAGGAAAGAGGCAGAGAGCATCTTGGATCCATTTGGATGGGAAACGAGAGGAGAGGTGGGGCAGCAGCTGTCTGCTCAGCCTGTTTGGGGAAAATGGTGCAGAACAGTTTTCCCTACTCTGGCTCCTGAGATTACAAGCGCTTAGCATCCCAAACCTGTAATTCTAAACTCTTTCTAGGGTCAGAAGCATGTGACATTTAATGGAACTAAAGAAGAACAAGAGTTACGTGTGCTGGTTGTGCTGAAAACAAAGCAAAAAGCCTTAACACTTTTCTGAAGGTGGTTGGAAATCAGGCTTTGACTTGGCATGGAAAATCCTCGGGGGGTTGGGGTTTGTTGAAGCATCAGCCCAGACAAGTCTCAAAGGGAAAAACGTCTATTAATGCAAAGACCTTTACATCAGAGAAAGGTGGCGGTAGGGAGGTATGCTGACAACATTGAGAACAATACCGACGGCTGGAGCCAAGACATGTGATCCCAATGTCAGGCCTCAGCCCAGCTGGAGCAGCCATGGGAAAGAAAGATGCCATACAGAGGAGAAGCCGGGGGCCAGCGCTGAGTGAAGTGGGTGACAAATTGGTGCTAAGGCACCACAAGCGGCAGGCTTGTTTTCTCCGGCTCTGAGGATGTTAGCTGTGAGAGGCTTTCACCCTGGAAGCCTGGATGCTGGGGAGGGCCGGCAGGCGACAAGAGACACAGTCAGGCTTCGCTGAGGCTGCGGGAGGCCATCCCCGCCAGCACAGCAGGGAAGACACGGTGCACACAGCGAGGCCAGCCTGCAAGACAGGTGGGTGCAGGGCCCTGGGCAGAGGCAGAGCCCCCAGGGCAGGAGATCCAAAATCCGACACAGCACATCCGTCCGGGCCAGCAAACACGCCTCGGCCGGGAGAGGAGGAATCGAACACTGCAGTCGATTGTCGCCGAAACAGCTGTGCACAGCCTGGGCAGCCAAATGCGGGGCCATCGGCATCATGTCCTCAAGAGGGTGCAGGTTCCTGAGCAGGGCAGACACAAAGTGCCCCCGGGTCCTGCTGGCCAAGTCTTGCCAAGGGGCACTCGATACATGATCATCCAATTGGCTCAAGTCTCCTCCTCCGGCCCTATCAGATGAAAAACCCATCCATCAGGCCTGGCCAAGGTGCTCCTAACCTGTCAGCCTGTGACAGGGCAGACCGGGGAAATACTCCCTCTGCCCTCAAAGGGCTTATTGTCGTCTGGGCCAGACGGTTTTTTCCCAAACCGTGGGTGGCCTCCCACAGCGGGTAGTCAAAATCAATTATATGGGTCAAAATCAGCCTTGTTTTTCACCCACACACATACAAGAATAAAAGAGAACATGCTTGTGGAACTTTTGATTCAGAAGTGTGTATTCACTACCACCATGTCATGGTGTTAAAATATACCCCTTACTGCAGGTCAAAGAAAAAAAAATGTTTGAAAGTAGCTGATCATTCACACGATCATCATTCAAATGTTTGAAAGTAGCTGATCATTTGAAATGATCAAACATTTCAAAGAGTGTTTGAAAGTAGTAGAAGACAGGAACATGGAGCTCTTTACAAAGAACTTCCACACATACTCATTTATGAAATCATCCAGGAACCCCATAAGGAAGCTGCCCGTTTTTTTCAGTGACTCAAGAGATATTAATCAACTTGTTCAAGGCAGCACAGCGGAGCCTGGATGTAATCCCAGATGGCTCTGACTCCAGTACATCCTTGAGTACCACAGGAGTTCAGGAATAATGGTGAGCAAAGAGGGCTGGAGAAGAAAGGAAAGGAGTGAGAGAGACTTGGAAGGGTGAGGAGATCTTGGCTGGGAAGGAAGGGCAGATATGTAGAAATAGGCTGGGTTGGATTGAAGGTGAGTGGAAGATTCAGCCTGATGTAGCAGAGGACACTGGGAAGTTCAGAGTGAATGGAGCTGGACAAATTCTGGCAGCCCCTATTAGTGCTGAGACATTTGAGCTTTCCCTTCCTCATCTATACAATGAGGACAATAATAGTACCTACTAAGTGAGGCACTATGTCTTAATAAAATGCTTGTGCTAAACATATGGTAGCTTTAAAAAAAAAAAAGAAAGGCACTTCACCCATGCACCGATAAATCAATGATCACACATCATGTGACCCTACAACAATCCTATGACATAGACAAAGTTTTAGAGCTTAAGAAACTACAGCAGAGACACAGAGCAACTTGCACTGGAAGCCCTGGGTGGCTTATCCAACAAGGAAAACAGTAGATAATGGTGCCACAAAGGCAAACAGAACCTCAAAGGCAAAGCAGAGAAATCCAGACATCCACCACCAAGAGGCAAGGACTTTACAAGGTTTCTGAGGAAAAGACCTATGAGGTGGGGGGTGTTAGGTGGTATTAAGGCTCTGAAATTCGGGAAAGAGTGCTGCCCTCAGAGCTATACTTTGAAAGCCAAGATCCACAAAGACAAACACAAAGAGAAACAGCTCCAAAGCCTACTAACATGATAGTATTAAACCCAGGGGCAAGAATGACCGCCAGATGGGACCTGGTCAGATCTGGAAGTGGAGAAAAGTGAAGATCTAAAGAGAGCCACAGTGACCTTGCCACTCTAAGCAACAGACACGGAGAGCCATAGGCCACATTCTTGGGCCTTGGAGAGTGCAGGACCCACTGGCAAAGTCTGCCCCATCGCCAAGCAGGACGCAGGCAGCTGCAGCCAACTCCCTCTGGGTATTCCTGCTGGCAAGCCTGCTGACCGTGAAATGGACGCCTCAGACTTAACCTGATGCCATCTGACACTTAACTTCTCTTTGTTTTCACTCCGTACTGGCCAACTGAGCATCTGATTATGATTTGACTTCCCACACAGGCCACAGGAAGAGAATGTGTACCGGTTGTTCCCACACTGGAATTGCAGCCCATAAAATGCAAGTATCAACAGCTTGCTTCTCATTTTAAGTCAGTAAAGCTGGCGATCCAGCTTTCTACAGCCACTTTCTAAACCAGGTTAACACGATACAGAGATGAACTCTTATTATGCTCCTTAAATCCATTTCTGAGACTTTAGAGCTTTGGGTCATCATAAGGACGCCTACTAGAATAGGCCGCTTGGCAAAACGTCCTGAGAAAACCCACTTTGACCATCTCCAGGGGTGACCTCATGGAGGGATATTGGGAGCAGTCAGTCTCCCTGGGGTGGGGCCAGCAAGGGAGATAGGTGTCAGCAAAGCTAGCTTGCAAGACAGAACCATGGCTCTGTCCAATCCAATGACTGGCTGGGACCATAAAGGCATTTATTATGTTGTCGGTCACTCTTCTTATTCCACAAAGGTTTACTGAGTTCCTACAACATTCCAGATGTTACTCCACCATCCGCAGGAATCCCTGCCTTCCAAGAGCTTAAAGTCTAGTGGTGTTAACAGGTTAATTTACTATTTTAGTAAATACAGGTGCTATGATGAGGGTATGCATAGAGTACATGCTCTGAAATAATGAACAATAAAGGGTTCAATCCCTGGGTTGGGAAGATCCCCTGGAGGAGGGCATGGCAACCCCACTTTAATATTCTTACCTGGAGAATCCCATGGAGAGAGGAACCTGGGGGGCTACAGTCCTTAGGGTTGCAAAGGGCTGGACACGACTGAAGCAATTCAGCATGCACGCACATAGGGGAGGAACACCAAAGTTTTTCAGCCAAAAGAGAGCATCATTTTTCAAAGAGAAGAATCAATGCCCTTTTTCACCTTCTTGAATTTCTGAATCCAACGAAATGTTGAATTTTAAATCAGACATCAAATCATATCTAACTTTACTTCCATTCATCCTATAAGTGGTGCAAAAGAAATAGGAAGAGGATTGAAAAATATGATCTTAGCTGAGACATGTGGCACAACATGTGTAGAAAACTCCCAATAATAAAATAAAGGTAAATGCCAGATCTATGACAGCCCAGGAAAATGCAGGCTTCCAATATTCAGGCCAAAAACCCAACTCGTAAGACACTGCCTACGTAAAGACCACACACTCATCCAGTTTCATCATCCGGTACAGAATTCCCCAATTCAATTCATACTAACAATTTAATGTTCCAGTCACTGAGAATTTAAGAGATCATAAAATCTCAGGGTTGATAAGAAAGACAAAATTAGAAAGCAAGACAAATCCAGGATATTATCATCATGCAACCCAACGGACTTCTCCAAAAAAGTAATGATGTCCAGAGTATAAATCAAAGAAAATATTCTAGGGCCATGAAAAATTGGAAATGCTGGAAAGACACAGGATCTTCCTCAATCACCATGATAGCATTGACAGAGGTACATAGAAAAATACATAACTAAGAGCACTGAATAACAAACATTAAAAAAAAAAAAAAAAAGCAGAGATAGAGGTCAAAAAGCAGAAATAAAGACAGTGTTGGTTAGAGTTCATACCTCCTGCCTACATTTTTCCCTCATCCCACACTCCACCAGTCTTAGTATAAAGTACTAACATACTGTGTTACAATACACTGTTTGCAGAAGGTTAAACACCTGTAACATCTGGCAGCAAATACTTCCATCATACATTCTATAGAAGACACCTTCAAAACTGCTTTGTCCCTGGTGGACTGCTCTTACCGAGTGGCTTTTTTTGGTTGTCCCAGTGGCCAACTCGGGCTTCTCTGGTGGCTCAGCAGTAAAGAATCTGCCTGCAATGCAGGAGACATAGATTGAAAGAAATGGCAAGCCACTCCAGTATTCTTGCCTAGGAAATCCCATGGACAGAAGAATCTGGTAGGCGACAGTCCACGGGGTCACAAAGAGCCGGATACAACCTAGTGACCTCAAACAACACAACATCAGTGGCCAATACTGAGGAATATTACAGGAAAAAGTCCTAACTATGTTTACTGCAGGGATTCTGCTACAGCTGTTTTCCACTTCATAAGAGTATCCAGGCTATCAGGCCCGTGACTTCTCTAAGCAGTATCAAGTATTTTGTAACATGAGTCTGACATGCTTCCCTTTTTGCACTGGCTATCAGGAAGCTCAGAAAACATTAGCAGCATACTTTCAGCAAGTTCAACCACCTGCCAGTGTAAAGCTATTACTTTTATATCTGATCTTCCCTTCACATATTCTCCTAGTTAAAAACAATAAAAAGAAAAAAATATATATAACCTTCAATAGCAAATATTGAGTGCTTACTACTAGACACTCCAATATCATAGCCTATCCATACATCTCTTATGTCATGACTCCTTAAACCAAATAAGTATTTTTAATATATATTACATTTTATATATTTAAGTACTCCCCTGTAGTACAAAGGCTACAATCCATGACAATGTGTTATGTGTACCCCTCATTTGCCTTGTTTTATAGGGTATATATCAGAGAAGGCAATGGCACCCCACTCTAGTACTCTTGCCTGGAAAATCCCATGGACGGAGGAGCCTGGTGGGCTGCATGCATTCCATGGGGTCACTGAGGGTTGGACACGACTGAGCAACTTCACTTTCACTTTTCACTTTCATGCATTGGAGAAGGAAATGGCAACCCACTCCAGTGTTCTTGCCTGGAGAATCCCTGGGACGGGGAAGCCTGGTGGGCTGCCACCTATGGGGTCACACAGAGTCGGACACGACTGAAGCGACTTAGCAGCAGCAGCATAGGGTATATATAAATCCTGACTGCAAATTTCAGCCTTCTACAGGGGTGGGGGAGTGGAGGGGGCGGGAAGCGTGTATCTGATGAGCCACAAGATAGAATCTGAAACACTCACGGTGATGGCAGCTTAGACAGAGGGACAGGGGTTGAGGCAGCGTTGAGAAAGCTGACTCGCCCCTTGAGTCCTCACCTCTGCCCAGGGCCGTGCTCTTTCATCTTGAACCTCGTTTTGCCCTCTTTGCTTTTCCCAGCCAAAGTCCACAGCCCATGTCCTGCATAACTGTTAGTGTGCAGGAAGTGTTCAGGCAACACCTGGCAGCAGGGACCCTGAAAGGGCCCAAGATTTGGGCCTCCCAGGGCCAAAGCCCGGCTTGACATAACAAACACCAATTTCTTTCAGCTCACTCAGCCCACCTGTCCATTTTCCTCATTCTAATAAGTTCCAGCAGGTTTGATGACCTGTCTTTCAAACCAGAGTCCTATGACAGAGCAGTAGATTAGAAGTGATGAGAAGGGTTGGCCATGAGCTCTACTGGCAGTCAAGGGGCATCACAGGCTGAAAGGCGGTACAGAGACTAAGCTAGTCCAGCAGTCTGCGGCCCTCATGGCGGGGAGCACGCCCAGGGTGCAGAAGTGGCTGCAGGACACCCAGGGCTGCCAGCGGGACACGGGGTTACTGTAAGAAGCTGGCCAGCTCCAGGGAGCACCAAGCATCGTCACAGCAGAGAAGCTTCCCATGGAGTATGCAGGCTACTTTCCAAATTACGTTAGTATCATTAATAAAACTACTAAATTAAAGCACTACTAATCTTACAGCATTTCTATTATAGAATTTTTCAATCAGACAAGTAAAAAATGCATCTATTTTCATGATGGACGCATGTCATTATACATGTGCATATAAGTCACCAGTCGTGTCTGACTCTTTGTGACCCCATAGACTGTAGCCCGCCAGGCTCCTCTGTCCATGGGAATTCTCCAGGCAAGAATACTGGAGTGGGTTGCCATGCCCTCCTCTAGGGGATCTTCCCAACCCAGGGATTGAACCCACATCTCTTTAGTCTCCTGCACTGGCAGGCAGGTTCTTTACCACTAGCGCCACCTGAGAAGCCCCCACATGTCATTATATGTTTGTCCAAACCCACAGAATGTACAACACTACAAGTGAAACTGAAAAAGTGAAAATGAAAGTCGTTCAGTCGTGTCTGACTCTTCGTGACCCCATGGACTACACAGCCCATGGAATTCTCCAGGCCAGAATACTGGAGTAGGTAGCCTTTCCCTTCTCCATGAGACCTTCCCATCCCAGGGATCAAACCCAGGTCTCCCACATTGCAGGTCGATTCTTTACCAGCTGAGCCACAAGAGAAACCCAAGCTGAAGGTAAACCATGGACTTCGGGTGATACGGCAGCATAAGGTCAGCCTTGGTTAAAAAAATGTATCCCTCTGGTGAGTGATACTGACAATGGAAGAGGTTATCAAAAGGCACACAGGGCGGGGTGGGGAGGTGGGATTCCCTGGTGGTCCAGTGGTTAAGAATATGCCTTCCAATGCAGGAGGGCACGGGTTTGATCCCTAGCCAGGGAACAAGGTCCCACAGGCTACAATGAAGATCCCCCATGTCATAATGAGACCCAAAGCAGTCAAATAAACAGGAAAAAATGTTTTGAAAAGGCACACTAGAGAGTAAGGGGTATATGGGAAATCTTGGTCTCATCCTCTCAATTTTATTATAAAACTAAGATTGCTCTACAAAAGTAAAATATTTTAAAACAATAATAAATAACAATAAAAAACAAAGTACATCTGCCATCATGTGTGAGGTCTGGGAAATCTGACAATGAAAAGGAAATCCTTTTGCTTGGAAAGGCTGAGAATTACCAACATCTTCAAAGATGGGCTCTGAAATCAGACAAATCTGGATTCAAATCATGGCTGCTTCTCTCAGTTGATCATCTGTGAATGGGCATGAAATCACCTACATCATAGGATTTTGTGAAGGAAAGAGCCCAAGGCAGTGACCATTTCCCTTGATGCATCAGTTTACATATACAGTGAATAAACAAGCAGTAAGTATCACCAGGCATCATGAATACAATGATGAACCTCTACAATTCCACTGTCGAGGATGAGATAGTCCAAGAGCGAGACAGACCAGAATAGGCATCAACGAGGCAGCGAGTGAATATGACACCCGTAAGCACAGAAGCAGTCATGCCTGAGAGGGTCAGTGGGCCAGCACACAGACAAAAGAACAAGGTACTGTGTAGCACGGTGGTGAAGAGTAAAGGACTTCTAACCAGTCAATTAGTTTTATCAGTAAATATTTAAAAGCTGCTATGTGCCAGGGCTTTAGGTCACAGCACAGAACAGTCCAAGACCCCTGCCCTCATGAAGCCTACATTTGGAGAAAGAACTGTAAAATGAACACATGTATAAGTAAAAAAAATATATATATATATACACACATATATGTGTGTGTGTCAGATGACTGAAAAGTGTGGTGAAAGAAACTAAAGTCAGGGAGAGTCTGGGAGGGGGTGCAATCTTTGAGCCAGGAGGGACGCAAGTGAACCGTGAACCTCAGGGGGCAGCATTCGCTCCAGGAGGCAAGGGTGCCCATCTCAGAACTTAATTCTGCTTCCAGTGCTTTCAGAGCACAACAAAGTCTTCAACAAGGTTACACTTGAAACAATGAAAACACAAATGTTGATGTTTAAAACCCTTAGCTCTCCAGAAAGTTGTGGACTAGGAAATAGCACCCCGCACCAGTATTCTTGCCTGGAGAATTCCATGGCCAGAGGAGCCTGGTGGGCTATAGTCAATGGGGTTGCAAAGAATCGGATAGGACTGAGCATGCACGCTCCAGAAAGTTAGCTGTCACAGTAGTACAAGCTGAGGTTTATTTTAACTGCCTCTCTCAACCTCTTTTCTTCCTTTTTTCCCTTTTGCCATGAAAATGAGTAAGAAGATGAAAAGGAGTTGCAAATATACTTCCCTCTTGTAGCACCTTTTCGCCATTCACCTAGAACGTGCTTACCTAGTGTGACAATAAACAGCCCAGATTGTCTAACTCCTGAGAAGGCGTTCTGCCACAGTCACGGTGGTTTGTTTGAACAGTCTTGCCCACTGCATAATTAGCCGCAGGTCACCATCTGTCTCTCAGTCCTCACAAAACCAACCATACGTTGTTCTCATCAACGGCTGAGCTGGGGTGGCATTCACCGCGCTTCAAGGAAAACGCTATGAACCCTCTGGTGCAGGGGCTCTTGGGGGGCACACTTACTCCTCCTTTATTGTGCTTTTTTAATTTAAAAAATCGTTAATTTGTTCTGTTTATGTCTTGTCCATGGCTACCAACCCTAACACTTTCTAGAAATGTCTCTAAAGTCTCTTCCAGGAAACACATGGCGAACAGGCTTAGAGCCCCCAAATTTTGGTTCTCTTCTATGGTGTGATCTGGTCATGTGAAGAGGAACACACACAGGCAAATGCATGTTACAAGCAATCCTTCTTATCTAATGTCTACTGCACTTTAGAACTCCAAGTCACGAAATATCAACTTTTCCATCAGAATAACTTCACTCTTAAGTGGGTAACAACTACAAGTCATTTTTTTTTTTTGCTTTTCTTTTTAATTAATTTAATTGGAGGCTAATTACAATATTGTAGTGGTTTTTGCCATACATTGACATGAATATAAGTGATTTTAAACCATCATTTGAAGCAGTACAAAAATCTGTCACCAAATGCTCATTTGATTTACGAGCGAATTTTCAAAGTGCTGAATACTCTTCATATCCCCCACCAATGACTAAACAATCTTAATAAGAAACAGCTGTACAAAATGTTCTAGAGTTTGGTTTAATTTTTTAAGTGAAATATGAATAAAATGTATCCCAAAAATTGTGCCTATGACTTAAAATTATATGACAGGGAACACTAAAGTATTTAGATAACGAAGAACATTAGAATCTCACGGTAGAAATGGGTCATTAACACTGTGGGTAAGATGTAAAGAAACCGGTTCTCCATTAACTAGCTTCCCCTAGGTCATCACAAAATTCATCTGACTCAAGCTCTACAGAGTCAAGCATAAATTATTATTTACAAAACTGACCACAATTTCATCATTTTTTAAAAAGGCCAAGACCCTCCTACAAGGCTAATGATTTCATTTGGCCTAAGAAAGTATTTGTTGAACTGAATTGAATGGTGCAAAGAAGAGAAATTTTAACTTTGCAGCTTTTTTGACTCATTAATCCTCAAGTTAACCCTCGTCACCAAAACAATAAACCTATTAAATCTTTAAATTTTAGTGCATCATATTTCATGATCTGACTGGAGATGCGTTCCTTTATTTTCTTTAAATATACCAACTGTTAATGATGGGTAGGGTTCCTCCTCAGAGATCAGAGATTTTGCTAAAGATTATTTTCCCTTCGGCACCACAGTCATTTACCTTATACACATTTAGCATAAAACTAAGTTTTAGATTTTTCACATGTACCTCAGTGTTCCTATCAGCACTATTTAAAACAGCCAGGACATGAAGCAATCTAAATGTCCATCAGCAGATGAATGGGTAAAGATGATGTGGTACATACATATAATGAATATCACTCAGCCATAAAAAGGAGCGAAACTGGGTCATTTGTAGTGATGTGGGTGGACCTAGAGTCTGTCATACAGAGTGAAGCAAGTCAGAAGGAGAAAAACAAATATTGTATATTAATGCATGTATATGGAATCTAGAAAAATGATAAACATTTTTGCAGGACAAGAATAGAGACACAGATGTAGAGAACAAACGTGTGGACGATGTAGGGGGAAGCAGGAAGCGGAGGGCGAGGGGAATTGGGACAGTAGCCCTGGCATATATACACCATCGTGTGTGAAACAGCTCGCTGGTCGGAGGCTGCTCAACAGCACAGGGAACTCAGCTCGCTGCTCTGTGATGACCGGGAGGGGTGGGATGGGCAGGGGGCTGGGCGGTGGGGAGGAGGCTCAAGAGGGACGGGATGTATCATTATTCTTGTTCAGTCATGACTGACTCTTTTGAGACCCCATTGACTATAGCCTGCCAGGCTCCTCTGTCTGTGGGATTCTCCAGGCAAGAATGCTGGCGTGGGTTGCCATTTCCTCCTCCAGGAGGTCTTCCTGACCAGGGAGTGAACCCACATCTCCTGCACTGAAGTTGCCTTCTTTACCACCTGAGCGGCTGTGGAAGCCGATACATGTATATATACAGCTGATTCACTTTGCCGTACAGCAGAAACTGTTTTAGAAAACACTGTAAAACAATTATACTCCAATTAAAAAAAAAAAAGACTAATCCTTACATTTTTAAGTTATTTCTTAGAGATCTTCAACATTCTCCCAGAGACCTCCTTAACTTAACGTAGTTCAGGATGAGGTCTTTTAATGAATACTATTTCCAGTCCAACAGGGCCTTGCTAATACCTAACAGTTACCATGGCTGTGGTGGTTCATCAAGTGCCCTACCAAGATTTCTCCCCCTCTGCTCCTGGCAATGTCCTAGAGAGTCACAAATAAAAGAAATAAGAGGATCCAAGGGCGGAGAGACAGAAGTGGCTTTCAGTCTTGGCTCCGCCTCATACCTTACTTTCAGCCCTGGTTTTATCTTTTCTAAAGGAAGAACAGCCCTTCCCAGCCAGAGTAACTATGAAGGCAATGTGAAGGCACGAAGAGCGTTTAGCAAGGGGCTGATCCTCACAAGGGACACACAATAAATGATGATGTTATTGAAGAGGTTAGAGACTGTTCTGCCCAAAGAAGCCTACTTTTCGTAATCCAGTGAAAATGGTCTTTGCATACTTTTCAAAGCATTGAAACCCATCCAACTTTAAAAAAAAAAAAAAAAAAAAAAGAGTACCATGTAGATTAAAAGCACAGAGAATGCAGGAGCTGAGCGAAGAGCAGGTGCTGGAACACTGAGTCCGAGTAGGGATGGACAAGTTGGAGCTCACAGCCTACAAATCCCCTCTTCAGAGAGCATCTAATGACATGGGGGCATTATGTACTGCTACAGTGAAAAAAAAAAAATAAACCACAAACAAAAAAAAAGAAGGTGTGGATACATATATACAAATATTTGGAAAACACAGAAATATGGAAAATTGTTTAAAAACATAGATCAACCGGGACAACCAATACACCTACACACACACTCTCTCTCCTTCCCCACCCACCGCTTCCCTCCCACCTCCTCTCTTTCTCTCGTTCTGTCTCTCATATTCATATACAAGTGTTGGGGAATGATTTGAACACAATATATCTACAATGGGCGTTGAGAGTATTTGTTTTGAAAGAAGAAAGAGCCCATACTGTCATTCCCCTTCCCAATGAGACAAGAGAGATGCTCATCTTTCAGATCTAAACCCTTCAGTACACGGATGACCTGAAAGTCTGTGAGCCCCCAGCACATCTTGTTTCCCAGCTCTTTCTTCTTCTCTGCCTGCTTACAACCTATCTGTGATCACTTACTGAGTGATTTCACCAGCAAGAGCCATGGGGGTTTATCCCTGGGCGTCTTCATATTGAAAAGGCGGGTCAGTTAGAGTATCTGAACTCTTGTACATACCCTAACTAATGAAAAACATCTGAGGGTTTAAATTTTTTCCCTAAATAATCAGCACTTAAAACAGTATTTACACAATATTCTGAGAATTTTTTTCTTTCATTCAAAACTATAATAACCTGAATATTGTATCAAATGCCATCCCCTTGTAAGAAAGAAAATCATCTTGTTTCCAAAGACCTAGTGTATCTTCTCATTTTCTGGATATTCATATTATTTATAAGAGGTTTTTTTAAAAAAAACCAAATAGTATTAATTTTTGCATTTTCCCTAAATTTATGTGCTCACATCCACTTTCCCAATGTTACTGCAACTTCAAAATATTCAATTAACTCAAAATCAACTTGTAATGCTAAAAAAGTTATTTAAAGTTATATTACCAAGTCGACAGTCTAGTCAAGGCTATGGTTTTTCCAGTGGTCATGTACGGATGTGAGAGTTGGACTATAAAGAAAGCTGAGAGCCGAAGAATTGATGCTTTTGAACTGTGGTGTTGGAGAAGACTCTTGAGAGTCCCTTGGACTGCAAGGAGATCCAACCAGTCCATTTTGAAGGAGATCAGCCCTGGAATTTCTTTGGAAGGAATGACGCTGAGGCTGAAACTCCAGTACTTTGGCCACCTCATGCGAAAAGCTGACTCATTTGAAAAGACCCCGATGCTGGGAAAGACTGAGGGCAGGAAGAGAAGGGGATGACAGAGGATGAGATGGTTGGATGGCATCACCAACTCAATAGACATGGGTTTGGGTGGACTCCGGGAGTTGGTGATGGACAGGGAGGCCTGGCGTGCTGCAGTTCATGGGGTCGCAAAGAGTCGGACACGACTGAGTGACTGAACTGAACCAAGTCAACAACATGCACCGAATTTGCTTTTTTAAAAAGAAGAAAAATAAGTCATACATCAAATTAGATTATCTGAATACATTGATTATCTTTGATTTTCTAGATACTTTGATTCAAATAAATGTCATGACTGATGATTCTTTTTTCTAGCATAAACTTATTTATTGCTTTTTATAAAGTCTTCTGGGGGAAGCCCCAGGGGACTTATGAAAGAATCTGCCTGCCAAGAAAGAATCTGCCTGTCAATGCAGGAGACACTGGTTTGATCCCTGGGTCAGAAAGATCCCTGGGAGCAGGAAATGGCAATGCACTCCAGTATTCATGCCTGGAGAATCCCATGGACAGAGGAGCTTGGCGGACTACAGTCCACAGAGTTGCAAAGAATCAGACACGACCGAGAGACTGATCACATTAAGTCTCCTATCCTAGTAATTCAATTATTTCATATTCTGCTTTCAGTTCAGTTACTCAGTCGTGTCTGACTCTTTGCGACCCCTGAATCGCAGCACACCAGGCCTCCCTGTCCATCACCAACTCCTGGAGTTTACCCAAACTCATGTCCATCGAGTCAGTGATGCCATCCAGCCATCTCATCCTCTGTCATCCCCTTCTCCTCCTGCCCCCAATCCCTCCCAGCATCAGAGTCTTTTCCAATGAGTCAACTCTTAGCATCAGGTGGCCAAAGTACTGGAGTTTCAGCTTTAGCATCTATTCCTTCCAAAGAAATCCCAGGGCTGATCTCCTTTAGGATGGACTGGTTGGATCTCCTTGCAGTCCAAGGGACTCTCAAGAGTCTGCTCCAACACCACAGTTCAAAAGCATCAATTCTTTGGCATTCAGCCTTCTTTACAGTCCAACTCTCACATCCATACATGACCACAGGAAAAACCATAGCATTGACTAGATGGACGTTTGTTGGCAAAGTAATGTCTCTGCTTTTGAATATGCTATCTAGGTTGGTCATAACTTTCCTTCCAAGGAGTAAGCATCTTTTAATTTCATGGCTGCAGTCACCATCTGCAGTGATTTTGGAGCCCAAAAAAGTGAAGTCTGACACTGTTTCCACTGTTTCCCCATCTATTTGCCATGAAGTGATGGGACCGGATGCCATGATCTTCGTTTTCTGAATGTTGAGCTTTAAGCCAACTTTTTCACTCTCCTCTTTCACTTTCATCAACAGGCTTTTTAGTTCGTCTTCGCTTTCTGCCATAAGGGTGGCGGTCATCTGCATATCTGAGGTTATTGATATTTCTCCTGGCAATCTTGATTCCAGCTTGTGCTTCTTCCAGTCCAGCGTTTCTCATGATGAACCCTGCATATAAGTTAAATAAGCAGGGTGACAATATACAGCC
Organism: Bos javanicus; assembly: GCF_032452875.1. Classification (NCBI taxonomy): domain Eukaryota; kingdom Metazoa; phylum Chordata; class Mammalia; order Artiodactyla; family Bovidae; genus Bos; species Bos javanicus. The sequence goes on along the minus strand of NC_083873.1, from coordinate 26,320,730 downwards.
TTGGCATACTCCTCTTCCTATTTGGAACCAATCTGTTGTTCCATGTCCAGTTTTAACTGTTGCTTCCTGACCTGCATATATTCTGCTTTACTAAAATCTAATTTTAAAAAAATTATCTTCAGTGATTTTCCTATTTCTGTTAACACAGAAGAAAGAATCAGTGTCATTTCCATTTATCATCCACAATGCTCACACATTATATTTAAGTGTGGTGAAGTACCTGGAACAACCTCATCCAGAAATTACTGATGTACTGAAAGTAAAATGTTTACTACTCTTAAATGTTCCAAGAGACTAGACGACCAGAATCCTTCTTTTCCTCCTTGAAACCCCCAGTCCCCTCATCAGGGGGCTTCTCCCAGCTCACAGGTCTCTGCTGGTGTAAATTACACACCTTTTCCTCATTGTACTGCTCCAAAACTCACCTCTAAGGCACTACTGTGATCATGGCCTATCTTTACACAGCGATGAGATCTACCAAAATCTTTCTTAACCTGTGTTATGGTCTCAGGGTCTGTTTATTCGAGACCTGTGCCATACCCACTCAAATGCTATTTATTACATCTGACAAGAGAGTTAGGATGACAGACAGAAGCTGTGAGGAAGCATTAAGGAAAACAGAAATGTCCAAGAGAAAACTGTGTTGCCTGGACTTTAGGAGCACTGGCTGTGTCAACTTGGAGTGGCTTCATCACTCTGAGAATCTGCTCCCACAGCTAGCAATGGAGATACTCATGGTACTAATTCTTGGCGTTCGTGATGGTTTCAAAAACAGAGAATCAAAGGGAGTGATCAGGACAAGACCGCAGAACAATGCCTGGCCCATGCTAAACAACAAACACTAGCTTTTTCAGAGGCCTGTCTACCAACTCGGGAACAAAGAATGCCCTGAGACTCAACAGCATTAACTATACCTTTTCGAGGAGCTCAGTGTGTTACATTAGATCACAAGACTCAACACACATCTTGGTTTTTGGCATTTATTAACTCCAGAGAGTTCATCAGAAAATGAAATTTATTTTAGGAAAGAAATGCAAACAGCTACACAGAGTTAATCAATTATGCAAAGCTGTATGGTCAGGAGGCAGCCCTCAGTCTCATTGAACCTCCCGAGACATGAACTTGGAACTAGAGCTGAAAACCCCACCCCCTGCACCCCTGCGGAGCCAACCCACCTGCGAAGGAAGCTCATCAGAGTCCTTCCAAATGCTTAGAGAGAAAATAATCCTCAAATTATATGCAGTTTATCTACTCAAAAATGAGTTCCCCTCTGAGGTCTTCCCCAAATAATAACCCCTAGACTTTTTCCCTTCTTTCCACCAATATTTATTAGCACTTATTACATGCCAAACCCTGTGCTGGGCTCTGGGAATAGGATACAAGCAGAAGAGCCACAGTCCCTTCCCTTATTTGAAAATTCATACCACCTAGATTTAAGTTTTCAAAAATCTACCTCAGAGTAAGGTGAAGGTATGTGGAACAGACAGGGCTGCCAGGCCATTGGGTGGAACAAACACTAACAAAAGGGTCCTCACGGCATACGAAACTGTGCGCCCAAAGCACACACCCACGCACACCGGAACACTCGCCCCGAATCTCCCCTGTGCCTAAGGGACTCCCTTGTTAAGCACCTACTTGGTGGCGGAAGATTCTTGTTTCTGGCGCCACGTCCTCAGGCGGCCGGTGCTACCTCTTTCCTTCCAGATCTGGTGCAAGCTCTCGCCTCCTCTCCAGCTACCCCGTCCTCCACAGAAATCCTTTCCTCTCATCTGAATACAGCACTTCCTAAGGCACATCTCCCCCAGCACACATCAGCTGAGAGCTCTGAAGGGACAAGGATGGTCTATTTTTCACCTGTCTACGTCCCACAACATGGACCATGTTGTCCTATGTTCTTGCATGAAAGAAAAGTAAAAGTCGCTCAGTCCTGTCCGGCTCTTTGCGACCCCATGGACTGTAGCCCGCTAGGCTTCTCTGTCCATGGGATTCTCAAGGCCAGAATACTGGAGTGGGTAGCTGTTCCCTTCTCCAAGGGATCTTCCTGACCCAGGGATCAAACCTGTGTCTCCTGTATTGCAGGCAGATTCTTTACCGTCTGAGCCACCAGGGAAGCTACATCCCAGATATGGTATAAATGCCAAGGAAAAAAGGAGATGTGTTGGGAGAGAGGCAGGGGAAAGGGCAGCTTTTCTCCACATAGAGTGGCAGAAGCAGAACAACTGCTTCCCCAGGTCCCAGAAAGGGCACCAGCAGCTGCTGCAGGACATCTACAATGGTACTGCTTTTCCAGGGAGCCAAAGCTGGCTCTGGTCCCTCCACACTCCTGGCTCCATCTTGGCACTCTCCAGCATCCTCTTCCCAGGTCAGAACCACCATAAACCCAACTGGAAAGGGGGAAAGTTAGGGGATGGAATAAATCGGGAGATTGCAATGGACACATACACACTACTATATATGAAGTAAACAACTAATATAGAGACCTACTGTATAGCACAGGGAACTCTTCTCAAACTCTGTAAGACCTACACGGGAAAATAATCTAAAAGGGAGAGGATAAATGTGTAACAGATTCCCTTTGCTGTGCGCCTGAAACCACAACAGCACTGTAAATAGGCCAAACTCCGATAAAAACTGGAAGAAGAAAATAAATTTGACTTATTGCACTCATTCAATAAATTGAATAAAACTGGAGGAAAAAAATAATCAACCCCACAAACCTATCCCAACTGCAGCATTTCACACATGAACCAGGAGCAAGTTAAACCTCTGCAGCCCCAAACCAACAAGCAACCTGAGAAAGAGTTAACACCAATCTATGCAACTGTGCAAAAAGAAAAAAAAAACAAAAACTTCACAGAGCAAAGTAAATGAATGTTTAACCAAAGGCCAGAGCTCCATTTTCTATTAAATTTGATTATTTTTAAACCACGTCTTTGAATAACATTGTTATTGGTTTTCCCACTAAAACAGTAAGATAACAAGGAGGACGAGAAAATTGCTTTACAAGAACATACTTCAACATTAGGCTTTCACACACAGCTATCCTTCCCCATTACCAATTTTGCTTTTCAAGAGTTCTTCTAATCCTAGCTATTTTATGCAGCATCAGAATGGCATTTGGGCTTACCTGTAGAAAGCAAAATCTCCCAAGGTTGTATTTATTCAAGTCAAATCTTCATAAACAATGTGAAAAACATTTTCAAAAAAAACAAATAATTTGGTTGCAATTATTATGTGAAGTTATATGTGAGGATTTATGTAAAATTGTTCATACATTTGCATTTAGCTGCCAGGAAAACATTTTTTAAAACAATAAATCCAAAAGGATGTTTAAATTATCCTTTAAAAGAATTTATATGTACATATGATAACTAGCTAGGATATCTGCTTTGTGACATTTTAACAGTACAGAACAGTATTTTTTCCATTAGCAATTTCCTCTATGTTTTTGTCTAGGAAAAAAAAAAATTCATACCTATTTGCCCTAGAAAATAGAAATAGTAGTGGAAACAAATTTCCATTACCCTTTTTAAGAATAGTAAGCTCTTGCCATGGAGAATGAAATGGCAACCCACTCCAATGTTCTTGCATAGAGAATCCCATGGATAGAGGAGCCTGGTGGACTACACTCCATGAGGTCACAGAGTCAGACATGACTTAGCCACTAAACCACCACCAGCTAAAGTGGGATTCCCTGGTGGCTCAGACTGCAAAGAATCTACCTGCTAATGCAAGAGACCCAGGTTCTATCCTTGAGTCAGAAAGATCTCCTGGAGAAGGGAATGGCAACCCACTCCAGTATTCCTGCCTGGAAAATGCCATGGACAGAGGAGCCTGGCGGGCTACAAGCCCACAGAGTCATAAAGAGTTCGACACGACTGAGTGACTAACACTTCCACTTTCAAGGTCCTGCCCATCACAATTGTAAATATACATGTTTAGATGTAGGTCTTACTTGCAGAAGTCTCTGAAAGATAGTATAGGTAGTGACCACCCACTAGGACCAGGCTAGTACCGATGGGGACTGAGGACATTGGCTACAGAGACAAGTCCTCCTGACGCAACAAAACAGTCCATGCAAACACCACCTGGCTCGGATGCTCGGGTCCAGTGAGGCTGAGCTGTCCAGCTGACCTCCCTGACTCTCATGTCAACTGTGGAAAAGATATTGAGGGTAAAGTTACTCTGGCTTCAGTCTTCCAAGGTAGGCAGGACGTCCTACCTGTACCTGCTCACAGAGCAGCGGCAGACATTGCACCAACCAACCTGGAGAAGGTTGCCTGCCGCAGAGCTGAGGACAGAAGGAGAGCAGGCATCTGAACTGCTTTTTGGACATGGAAGACCATGTCCAAAAAGGCCAAGATGAACTGGAGGGCAAATAACTAAAAGAAAACTAAAACTAACATCTAATTCATCTGTGAACAAATTATTTGATTTTAAAGCCAAACCACAGAATTTTAAATAATTTAACATGAAAGCCTATTTTGTAATTCAAAAATGAGTCACCTGCCACTTAAGAATATTTACCATGTCAGCCTGGTTGGACACAGGAATGGGAAGAAAGTACTCTCTCTGCTGCCTGGGCAGGGGCTGTGAGGAAGGGCAAGACTTACCTAATCCGATTCCTAGAGTTTTTTCCAAATTCAATTATTTCTGTGGAAAACAAGAAATTCTAGCTAGATTGGAGAAGGCACTGGCACCCCACTCCAGTACTCTTGCCTGGAAAGTCCCATGGATGGAGGAGCCTGGTAGGCTGCGGTCCATGGGGTCGCTAGAGTCAGACACGACTGAGCGACTTCACTTTCACTTTTCACTTTCATGCATTGGAGAAGGAAATGGCAACCCACTCCAGTGTTCTTGCCTGGAGAATCCCAGGGACGGGGAGCCTGGTGGGCTGCCGTCTATGGGATCACACAGAGTTGGACATGACTGAAGCGACTTAGCAGCAGCAGCAGCTAGCTAGATCTCTCCCCTTTCTCTATTCTACTGCCTCCTCTTCTTCTCAAGTCCGTTTCACTTGGCTCCAAGCTAATGATTTCAATCTGAAGCACAAGCTTACTGCTGGAAACTCTAAAGCCAATAAAAGGGGCAAGAAAAATTAACTGGAACAATTTGTTGGCCCTGAGAGGCCCACCATGCTTGACAGAAAACCAAGCACTCATTTAGGGGAACCCCTCCTCCTGGTTTTCTAAGACTATATAGATGAAACAATGACCCAAAAGATATTTTAATAATAAAGTAACAACATGTAAATTAGAGAGATGAGAAAGTCTTTGAGAACATAGCAAAGCCCCAGTAGAGGGCCAGTGACCTGGTTGCAACGTCATTCTTGCTGATCCATCATCTCAGAACTCTATCATTTCTAATACATTTTACCTGTCTCACCCAGCTGATTATCTGATGTGAACATGTATAATTAGAGTCAGGAAAGCTAAAAATCACCCTCAAGGCAATTCCATGCCTCAGCACTTTCTAAACTCTCATGTCTTCTGGACAACTCAGTCCTTTTATTCTTCTTGCACTTTTATCTCAATCTTTATCGCTAATCCCTCTGTGGGACATTAATTACCCTGTCACAATTACATTACTCCACAAACAAGGACAACACAATAAAGTCCAAAATGGATTAACTTTGTATTTATTGTATTAACTTAATATACTGTAATTGTATCATTAGTGCATATTTTGCTGGACATTAAAAAGAAAAATATAATTATTTCCCTTTGCCTTTAGCCCTACTGGCCTTCTGAATTTTTTTAAAGCACTGAGCTATCAGGGAAGCCCTTCTGCTTTTTTAAAGCACTAAATATATTTTGGAGTAACCTGCACAGCCAGTAAATTTGCCTATAGATGTGATTTTTGTCTAGAAGATATGCTGCATGGAACCAAATCATACTATTTTTCACAAGACTGGCTAGAAGTTGAGGTCACTTAGGGTCCCAGTGGGGAAAAACTCAAATGCTGATCAGAAAGACTCAGATGCCTTCAGTGATTACCACTAAAATCTGGTTCAAATTGTGGTGCTACCTAGGACCAAATTCATCAAGCCAGAAAAGAAAATACATGCACACTGCTGCTGTTGTTGTTTACGTGCTAAGTCATGTCCAACTCTTTGTGACTCCATGGCCTGTAGCCTGCCAGGCTCCTCTGTCCATGGGATTCCCCAGAAAAGAACACTAGAGTGGGTTGCCATGTCCTTCTCCAGGGATCTTCCCAACCAGGGATCAAACCTGTGTCTCACATCTCCTGCACTGGTAGGCGGGTTCTTTATCACACTACACACGCACTAACAAAGGAAGTAAGACGGAAAAGGGTACAGAGGAGACTTGCTTGCAGGTTTTGGATGTGGACCATTTTTTAAAGTCTTTATTGAATTTGTTACAATATTGCTCTGATCGGAGCTCCCCAACCAGGGATCGAACTTGTACCCTGCTGCATCGGTAGGTGAAGTCCTAACCACTGGACTGCCAAGGAAGGTCCCTTGCAGTTTTGATAGTAAATAAAGGAAGGCATCCACCACAGAGATCTGATCAGAAGACTCACTGACAAATCTCACATGATCAACACTGAATCACAACTGAAAATTACAAGTCTTACAACAAACAATTCTGCAGAACAATTTTTTTAGTTCCTCAAGCTTCTTATAAAATGAAGTCCAAAATATCTTTCCACTAGCTTGTTTTCCACATCACTAAAGTTTAAATATGAATTCACACTATGTTTCTTGGTGCTTCCCCAGCACTAATCCCACTATATTGTAACCAGCCATGCCCTGCAAACTCTCTGAAGGCAGGGAAATTATGTTGGTTTTATTGTATGAAAGCATGAGTCCCCAAGAAGGAAGAAAAGTGTGCATGGTAACCCTAATAACTACCATTAATTATGAGCTCCTCATGTGAGACGAAAGCAAGACACACTCCTTACTTAGTACCATACAAAAAGCAAAAAGAGGGGACAGACCTACTTCCACCTAGAACTTGGAAAGCTGTATCTATCCAGAACTCACCAGCCCCTCCTCTCACTATGCCCGTTACCCTAAGCCAAAGGCAGCTTGTCGACTGAAATAATCTAACGGAGGCAAAGTGGGATGGAAGCTACGGATGTGATGCCTTTCATTTCTACTTCATTTTACCCCTTTGGTCCTGGATGCTTGCTTTTTTCTGGACACGGCAGTATAATTTTCCTCCAGTTTGTAGGTCCACAGAGATCCCATTTTAATGAGGAAAAGGAGGGAAAAAATTAGCTCTGTGGTCCCGACAAATTTCTAATTCATTACAAGAGGAAGGAGCATTGTATGAGACAAGAGTCGGTGGGCTCGGATAGCAGACAGCGCTGGATTAAACACCAGCTCCCTTACTCAGCCACAGGACCCGGTCTATGTTGATCCTCACAGCATCAGTGTCCTAATTAGCAATAAGGAAATACACAACAAGACCACCCTCACAGAGTTGTTAAGACAAATAAGTGAAACAATATATATGAAGCCCCCAGCATGAAGCCTGGATCACAGTAGGTATTACAGTAAATTGTACCAAATATTGCCTTTATTCACTGCTTCCCCACTCCCTTTTCCCTCCACTGTTCTGAACTCCACTGTTCAGTCAATAAGTCTTTGTGGTATTTACACACATACATTCTCGCAAACTCTGCTACACTTGGCCCTGGTCCTTCCCCACCCCACCCTCCAAACTCAAGTAACGCCCTCAGCCAAAGGCCATAGGACCCCACATACCCTCTGGCACCAGAGCTTGTTTGAGGAAAATGATAGGTGAGCCCTTACAAAGAAAGACCTTCTTAATTATTCTCAGTATAATAAGAATGCTTGAACTACCACCATCTTTTAAAAAGTTACTCAATGCTTCACATTAAATGTAAGCAGTCAAAATGCTCATATACTTTTAATTCCAGTTCCTGAACAAGTATATGCCTCAGTATTACTGAAGCCAGAGATTACGTATAACACTCAACTCTGCTTCCCTAACATCTTCAATGGAATGTGGAATGTAGCCCTCAATACAAGCCAGTACCTGTTGAATGAATGAATAACCAGCAGGTAAGAAAACACACTAGGGCTTCCCTGGTAGCTCAGTTGGTAAAGAATCTGTCTGCAGTGCAGGAGACCCAGGTTCGATCCCTGGGTCAGTAAGATCCCCTGGAGAAGGAAATGGCAATCCACTTCAGTATTCTTGCCTGCAAAATCCCATGGACAAAGGAGCCTGGTGGGCTACAGTCCATGGGGTCACAAGAGTCGGACACAACTTAGTGACTAAACCAAGAAAACATAAACGAGAAATGAATACACAAAAGATACTATATGTGGCTCCTATGTGACCTGCAGACTTTCCTGTTCAAAGTCAAGAATCCTGTGTCCTACTGAAAAAATCATTTCCTAGCTAGAAGTTTCCTTTTAAAAGATTCTGTGTTTGCCTCAGGCTAACTTGTTCATATTCAAGTTTTCAAGAGGAAAAGCCTAAGGGACATCTTGTCTCCTCAAACCACAGGGTCCATGGCCATAGCAAAGCATGGTCAAGGGGACTTCAGAAAAGACAGAGTTACGAAGAGAACCAAATGTGTCTTGAATGGCAAGGTACCCTTTTGACAGTTCATCCTCAGAGCACCCCCAGTTCCAGACTCACTCTAATTCCTTCCATTAACAACAAACACCGACAGAGAGAGATTTAAAATTTGAGGACACGGGGCCTCCTTTCTTCCCAAGGTGACGGTTGTATGCCTTTACTCAAGAGAAGATCATTCGTCTCATGCTTGCTTCATACAACTTTACCTCAAACAGAACTCAGAGCAAGTGATTTAACAGGTCAGGGACTGAGGTCCAAAGAGCCCTCCACCTGGAGACAAGGACTCTGATGTGAAGTCCAGACTCTGCCCCCAAGCAGAGGTGTGCCATGGGTGATCTAGTCCCCTGGGCGCAGAGACTGCAGAAGACCATGAAGGTTTCCTGCTGTACACACACCCTACATATTCAGCTGCGAAGATGGGCCAGTTTTGCTCTCTGGCTGCTGACTGAATACTATTTTTAAATTTTGCCTCTCAGTCTCCTGAAAAAGTTGGCCTGAGAAGATAGGATGCCACAAAACAATCTGGAAGAATAGTGCTATTAAGCAGTGAGAGGCAAGACTCCCTGATGGTAGGTTGGGAATCCAGCGTTGATTGGGAGCCGATCTCCCTATGTGCTTCCAGCACTGCCAAAGGCACTGGAAAGTTCTCTCAAAGCAGTCTCACGTGATCAGAGGCCAGAGTCTTATTTTCTTTTGAAATGCAGGTAAAACTGCTTCCGAGTACTTTAAAAGTATTAATATTATACTGGAAATATTACCAGAAGAATAAACCCCTCTCACTGTTCTCCTTCTCTCTTCTCTATTAACCACTGAAGACCCTTTGAAAACATCCAATCTTTACCCCCTTAACTGCCTTCTGAGTGTGCAGAAGCCATCCTGAAGGCCTGCAGCATGCCTCACACAATTCCTGAGCCAGGGCATAGTTGCCAAGGTAACAAGTAAAGAAAAAAAGCAGAGATGGGTCTAGCACATTTAATATGCAGATGAACTAGGTCACTCAGTAGTATTTCACTAATAGGCAAGAAGACACATTAAAGCCCTCTGTTCTGTCTTCTCCTTTCTATCATACTAGGAAGAATTAATTTGAGGCATTTACAACAGACACAGTGATCCTTCTTTGGCAACAAATACAAAAATCCAAAGAGAGTTTGTTACAGTTAATCAAGCGAAAAGTAGCTCCTGTTGAGAAAGTCTACATGGAGAAAGGAACGGGGGTCCAGAGCAATGGATCTAATTCTAGACGCTTGTTTCTGTGGTTTGCTTACAGGTAACAGACAACAAACAGCCCAGCACAGGACAGGCATCCTGGCCAACTCAGCACACAACAGCCGGCCAGAGTCCCCATCCTGACCTTCGCAACAAGCCAATAGCCTTCACAAGAAGCTCACAGTTCCCGAGCTGGAGGAGTGACTCTGGCTTCCAAATAGGAAACAGGCAGGGAGTTGAATGCGCTGGCAGTGGGGAGGCAGAGAGGGCCAAAAACCAGGGGTAAGGGCCCAAGGCGGGTGCGGCTTTTCCTTTGACGATTATCCTCCTATGGCCAGCCTGCAGCGCTGCCTTCACACATACCAACGACTGCTTCGTGTCCTCTTTCAAGAAGAACGGAAGAAGCCAAAGAAAGGAAGGGCGGTGGGCACGATGGGTCAGTTCAGAATACTGCAGTAACAAAACCAAAGAGATGCTGGGGAGGGACATGGGCAGAGACGATGAGAAACATTTGTGTGCACCAGTGGTCCAATTAGAGGACCCCGCGTGGCCCAGACGGGGCCAGGCTCCCCACAGTGACAGGACTCCCCCCAAAGCGCTGGGACACAGTGATTTCTAGTGTCCCGAGTGGCTAACAAAGATCCATTGTGTTTCCCCGGGCATCCATGCTGCCAATTTGTCTCATACCTTCCAAAGAGGCATAATTATTAGTCTCTTCCTCGGCTGCCTGCCTTTTTCTCAGCTCCATGAACGGTAAACATATTTCACTACTCTAAAGGCAGTGGGCAGGGGTGGGAGAGACAGACGAGTCAGGAAGACAAACTCCTCTGTCCAGACAGCAGGGAAGCAAGGCGCTCACGCCATCTCCACAAAGACCAGGGCACTTGGACCCAGGTCTCCAAGGCCTGGCCATTTCCAGCTTTTCTAATAATAATCAGTCCCTTTGGTATTTCCCTGAAGGCATTCCTTACACTTCCCACCCTGTTCTATTATTTAAAGTTCCTAAATAAAACCCATCCTCCAGCGGAGCACAGACCTGTACTGGATATTCTGTGTCCCACTTTTGAGAGCCCTTTCATTTCCCTGTTTTGTAAAAGTGGCTGAAAGTTGAAAAGACATTAGCTTCACGTCCTACAGGACAAAAAAAATAAAATAGAGTCATTAGGCTTCCAAGACATCACGGAGTCTTCTAAATGAGCCAACTGTGGCAATGTCACCTGAATGCAGTGAGCGGTACCAGAGACTGCAGAGGATCACAAAGTCTGTTCCGACCATATGTTCACTAAGTAAAGAAAGGGCAGTCTGGGTTTCAATTTTTTTTTTTTTTTTTTTGAGTCAACTCTATTCCCAAGTCTGTCGCTTCTGAAAAAATAAAATTTTAAATTACCATTTTTTCATTTTTAAAGAATCTCTTTTCTCTTTCCAGAGATCTTGCAACTTATTTTACACTATTTGTAAAAATTTTCCAGTTTTCTCCATTATTCCCAATGACTGAAAATAAAGGACAAAGATAATAGGATTAAACAATGGAAAAAGAAAGCCAAAGAAAAGTCCAGTTATGATACTCATAGGGAGGACTTTGCCCTGTGGCATACTGATCCATCCTAAAAGGGCCTCACCTAGAGGAAATTTAAGCTTTACAATCATCTGTGTGCTCTTAGAAGACTTCAAATGTTGTTCCTCCAATGTGAGCGCTGAAATACTGTCACTGAATTTACATTTAATAACACTTACATTTGTAGAGTGCTCTGATTTTTAAGGTGTCTTCATTTACAATGCATCATTATAAATGTCACAGTAATTTTTTTATAAAAACCCTAGACGGTTGGCAAGAAAATAAGCTATTACTATATCTTCTACAGATGAGGAAAGTGAGGCCCAGAACAGGTAAGAGGCCATGAAAATGACACACGGCTGAAAGGTGACCTGGCTCCACATCCCTGACCCCTAATCCAGCGCTGGTTCTGCAGCTCCCCCACCTCCACACCAGTGCTCTCCAGGTGGGCAGGAATCACCATGCACTGGTCCATGATGGTCCATGATGTCCATCTTGCTGGAAACAGGATGTATATTACCCTTAATACTGACAACTGTAGGTCACCACAGTGAACTTCTGCACATTTAACACTGATCAGAAAACTGGAGTGGGCACATATTTGCACCATAATATTTCTTAAGGGTCAACTAATCCCCCAGAACTAAAACCAATCCTGGCCTGGAAGCACCACTGACGATCCCCATCCCCACCCCCACCCAAGTGGGTTTTAATAGCAGGATCACTGGCCTGACTTAGAGAAGAGGCTGGAAATACTCCCCAGGTTTTCAGTGAGGCCTCTGATGATGATGCTAACAGACAAAGGAAGAGAACAAGCAATTATCAAAGAATTTAATTCCCTATAAACACCAATTTGGAGTAATTGATGAGAGGGTGAGGGGTGCCTTTCTTTCCTCCATAGCAGGATTTCTTTATATCAGTTGGATAATTGCTTCTGTTCTCCAATTGCCTAGACCCACAACTGGGGACTGGCACGCCATCCACACACAGACTACCAGAATTAGAACAAAAGCCCTCATATTGTACTTAATAAGTTTTTTACAAATACTTTACCCTGGCACAAAAGCTTTCATCACCTTGTGTTAAAAGTGTGTTTTCTCTGACCAAAGTGTACAGTGTTGGAGCAAAATACACTGACTCTCTCTCTGGCACTGCAGTATCAGTAGAAACGTATCAAGAAAATTGCCTTGGAAAGTGGGGTGATTTTTTTCTTCTCTTTTAAAGAATTTGCTGAGTTATTTCAATAGCACATCAAGCTCCATTTACACAGTCACATCTCCCCTCTCTGGCATTGCAATCATAGGTAAATGAGTCGCCAATGCTCAGATTTATTCTCAGCATCCCAGCCTGCTGTCTGCAATTCCAGTCACATCGCTGTACATTGTGAAGGTAAGGTTCACAACACAGGCCAAGAAATGAAGACGCCCAGCTCCAGTTCCAAATGCGCTATGTACTAACAAACATTGAGCACAGTCTCACACTCTCCTCGCCTCATTCTTATCATTCAAGCATTTTATGAAATGAATACAATGCAATCGTAGGTATATAACATGGATGAGAGTCAGGAAGCTACCCAACAAAGAAAGGAAACAAACTCAGGCTCACCACCTGCCCGTTGTGTGCCAGGCACGATGCCAAGCACTGTCCCCTCTTTTATCTCATTTTCCAGAAAACTCTGTGAAGTTGACATCCCCATTTTACAGATAAAGAAACTAAGGCTCAAAAGACAAATTAATTTGCCCAAAGTTACGGTGCTGGCCAGTGCCATGGTTTGAACATGGATCAAACTCCAAGTCTAGTGCAATTTCTACTCATAACCTAAACCAGGATGAAGTGGTTTAACCTAGTGACCAGCATTAAAAAAGACTAGTATTGATCTTGAAGCTCAGAATTGCCTGTGATCTAATCTGCTTCTATGAGGATAACTCTAGGCCATAAATAGTCTGGCAATACAAGAGGGGTTGGTCATAGACTCCAGCATATTATCTAAGTGAGCAGACCTCACTCCCTTGAAAACTCAACAACGCAGCTTAAACCACTTCAACTTATGTTTTCCATGCCCAGCATTCAAGATACTGATTTCTTCAGACATTTCCCTTTAATTTGCAGGTCATCAAATCTAGGTTTACTTTGACAACATAATAGCTAAGAGATTTTGAGATCCTAAAGTAAGAGTTCTTCAAATAACTGACTCTCCAAATAACCAGCCATCAATGCAGGAAGCAGAGATGGCAAGAAGGAACATACATTTTGGGTAATTCAGCAAACCTCAAGTATCTGTGTGTCCATCAGGTAGGAAATCAACTCTCCTTGCTTTTTGCCATCCGTGATAACTCATTAGAAACCAGCATCTTCGTCCTGCCAGGTTTTCCTGTCTTTTGTGGTTTAATCTGAAGTATATGAGACATGGTCTATTTTCCTAAGTTCAAATGCAGGAGCTACAGGAACTGAAGAGTTACCTACCATGAAAGAATCAGGACAAGAGGAAAATGCACCAGAAAAGAATTCTGTCCTGTTGTTATTTATACTCCTCAAACAATAAAAGTGTAAAGTGTGCCAAGGATCTACAGGAAAATCCTGTTAAAACACACACTTTAAAAAGGCTTCAAAAGCTTTCTGAAAATAGCACATAATCCGAACACTGTTCAAAAAGAATTAAAACAGACCAATCATATAAAGTACAGATAATCCTCAATTTCATACAGATTATAATCTAAAGTCACTTTTTAAATTGGTTTTTTAAACTTGGAAAGTAATGTGTCTATAGAAGCAAGGTAATAAGAAGTAGCAATATTTACAGAAGCAAAACACCAGAAATGTCTTTACTTTTTAACCGAAACTTTCAAAAAAGGCAATTCTGAGGTATAATTTATTTAAAATACAGTCATTCAGAAAGGACAGTGAAGGGTGTTTTGACAATTATATATACCATGTGGTCATTCCACATCAAGATATAGAACATTTCCACTACCCCAAAAAATTCCATTGTTAATCTCACGCCCAGCCCCAGATAGCCACTGATCTGTTTTCTATCAGTGCAGACTGCTTTTGCCTGTTCCAGAACTTCATATAAATGGATTCATGTAGTACGTATTCCTTTGTGTCTCACTGCTTTGACTGGGCACAACATTTCTGAGACTCAGGCATGTTGCTGTCTATACCCATAGTCTAGTCTTTTTTTTTTTTTATCACCAAACATTTACTGAGCACCTTCCATGTACCCACTGATAACTGCCTGGGAAGATGGCATGCATAGCTTCTTCTTTTGCTGCCTAGGACTCTGTTGCATGGATATACCACAGTTTGTTTCACTGGATGATGACACATGGGTTGTGTCCAGTTTTGACCTATTACAAATAATGCTGCTATGAATATTCACACACAAGACTTTTGTGACCACATTTTAATTACTCTAGAAACTCTAAATGGTTTTCCAGCGTAACTGTACCATTTTACATTGTAATTAATAGTATAGTTTAAAAGCTGACCCACAAATGTCTTTTCAATCTGCTGTCTGTCTGAAACTATCACCACTGAGCTGGTTTTTTGTTTTTTTTTAAAAAAAAAAAAAAAAAAGCCCTGCAGTATAAGAGCATTGTTGAGAAGAAAGTCCCGTTTTTCTACTGGCAAAACTAGAAGCATTTTGCCCATTCCAAAATTTTTTTGGACAAAGTCCCATTTATGCAGTTCTCCCCCAACCTTCCACTTCCATGGATACCTCAGTGCTCCCAGCCCTCACATTAATCTTATTCTAAATCCCTGATGAAGCTACAGAATTGGCCCATCTCTCTTCCAAACTGTTCCATTTTCTAAAGCTACCTCCTTCCCCTTGCCTTCCTCCCCGACTGCAAACCAAAACTTCCGCCCCTCTGTTTACCTCTTCATGTTTAGGGATGAGGGAGGCAATCTGAATACATGGACATTAGCACAAAGGACGGGTTAAGGCAAGTGTTCAAACAAAGGTTAGAGAGATGGCTGTCTATAATTCTACAGTATTACTCTTATTCCAAATGAGGCCCCAGCATGCAAGACATACAGCAGTGCAATAGAGTGAAATAATGAAAGGTGGGTGTACAAGGTAAGGCAGGAAAAGATACATTTTATCATGTTAGGGTAGGAAGTTCACTGCATTTATAGACTAGACCTGCCTAGTGATATTCAGTCCCACGGGGTTCTTTCTGTTCTTCACCATTTCTTTCCTTCTCCTGTACCTCTGAACTCAAGATTCTTTTTATGTTAGAACCCATAGTAACAGAAGGCATGGTAAGGGCAGATGTCATTTATAAGCTGGATGTTGCCATCTATACTAGAATAAGATCCTGGACGATCATTTTAGCCACTAGTTCCTTTAGCCTTCACCCTACCAGGCATTTTGCTACATGACCTTCTGGATCTTAGCAACAAATACACATGCACCTTGCTGAAGAAGAATCCCCAGCCATACCATTAACATCACACACATTCCTGACGTTGTAAAAGGACATTTGCCATCGGCCTATTGTAAAGGAGGATCAGAGTTCAGAAACTCAAGCCTACAAGCCATTTCACTATCGAAATAAGTCTGCTGTCAATAGACTGCAAGTCTAAAACCATTCTTAGGTAGCCAGCTCACCCTAGGGCATGGAAGAGAAACAAACCCCATTGCCTGTGATTCATCCATGCCAATGTGGGTTCTCTTTTCTCCTATCTCAAACTCTCATGAATAAACTTCCCCACAGAGCTCAGCAGCAGCCAGGAAACGGATAAACCACTTTTGGCTTACGCAACCATCTTAGAGTTCTAGTGTAATAAACACTTTCAAGTGGACGACAGCTCTCTCAATTAAGTAATGGAAAGTGAATGTACCACACGAGGGTCCAATTTAATGTGGTGGGCTAATCCTGTGGCAGGTCACAGACAGCTCTCCACGACGGCAAAGCGAACCGGTGCCACGCTGACTCCTCAGCATCTCTCATCTCCCTCCCCTACTACTTACGCTGGAGTCTGAAGCCAGCTCCAGCCACCAGAGAACAGAAAAGCCACAAAGCCCCTCTAATCACTTCCGAGTTGTGCTGACTCTCAGGCTGCCCAATCCTAATAGGCACTTGAAAAACAATTACCTTTCTTGAATTTCGGGAATTATTTGGCCATTTTGAACTACCACTCAGTTCGCCTGCCATTTCCTCTCCTGACACTTACTCAGCCTTTGCAGCTGTGTGAAAATAGCGTGAGCCAGGATGAAGAGAGAGGGTATTAGCACTCTCCATCACGCAGCATCGCGTGATGCACCGGGTCAGCTCGTTACCATCCCTCTAGGAAACAAGGCCAAAACCGTTCGCATAATCACTCTCCCCATCACCAATCACCCAAACTTCAAAAATGTTCTCGTCTTCATACTAAATCAAAAGAGTCATTTCAGTCCATTTCCGGGCTTCGTGAAGATTTCTTTCCACAAAAATGAATGTTTTGTAATGCTCAAGCAGATTCTCACACTGAAAATCATTCTAACATGTCCTCATCAAAATGACAGTCACTGCAGCTTTGACACCATGCCATCCTGGAACCGAAAAGCTGAGATGAATGAATCAGCAATGAATCGACTTATAATACAGCTAACATGACCTGAGACTATTCATAGGAAGAAGGCATGTAAGGAATGGGAAGTTACTGCCCTAGCATCATCGAGGCAGTGGTTGGATTCATCTCGCAACACCATTTGTCATCTGAGCTTCCAAATGTCATCCAAGATTCCAACTTTCAAGATTTGTGAATAAACCAGGACGAGCCCAGGAGGCTTAGAGAAAGCTGTGTTCCCTAAATGTGTCAAAAGTTTTACAATGATCCTCAAAATCCAATAAGAAGGGAAATGGAAAAGAAAATATTTCCTGAATATATTCTATGTTCTTAGTACTCTTTATAAGACTGTTTCATCTCTAATATGACCCTTAAAAGGGAGTTTTCATGCCTTTTGTGGAAACCAAGGCTCAAAGATACGAGGCAGCTTTGCCCAGAGATACCAGCTAGGACTCCTCACCCATCTCTCCCACTCAGATTCACTCTTACAATATCCAACTGCTCTGGGCACTGCAAAGGCAGCAGATCCAAAACTGAATTCACGTTCCATTTACTCCACATTTTAAATAGTATATATATTAAATATTTTAAATAAATTTTTCCATGAGAGAAGATAGCTCACGATCATTGAACAATCAATAACAGCATGTTACTGCTTACTGGGTCTTCATGTTCCCTCCCTTTCGGTTCTGTGTGTGTGTTTGTGGAGGGGGGAGGGTTGTTGTTAAAACAAAGAACTATTCATAAAGTCTAGTGCTCTGCTGACATCATCATAAACCTTAAGGCTTGAAAGAGTCAAACATTTTAACCCAACCTTAAAGCAATAATTGGACTATCAGCATGTCAGGGAAAAAATATGCCAATTATCAAGCAACAACTTGGCTAAAGTTCAATTGTGGGGGCACTAACTAATTCACCAAAAAACGCTGCATCACCCTTCCAAAGCTAGTGCGAGGACGGACCTATGGACAAGACTCTTGACCTACAACCACAGAGCTGAGATGAGCAAAGGTCCCTTTGCCCGTCCACCTCTTCCCATGGCAGCTGCCCTCACCATGCCCTCCTGCATGACTCTCTTGAGCCTTTAAAACAAGGAATGCCCAGAAGACAAGCATACAATTTTCAGCAAACTACTCTACAGGATGAAGTGAAGTGAAGTCACTCAGTCGTGTCCGACTCTTTGCGATACTCTACAGGATACTGCAGTTCATTTATAAGGCTAATTTAAAATGCCTCCTGTTGACAAAGCTTTTAACAAGTTCAGGCCAAAACGGTCAATCCCTCTGAATAC
Organism: Bos javanicus; assembly: GCF_032452875.1. Taxonomy (NCBI): domain Eukaryota; kingdom Metazoa; phylum Chordata; class Mammalia; order Artiodactyla; family Bovidae; genus Bos; species Bos javanicus. The sequence continues at coordinate 26,302,549 of NC_083873.1, read as the reverse complement.
AGCTGACCCTTGAGCAAGGTGGGGGCTAGGGGCACTGACCCTCTGCAAGTTGAAAAAACCCACATGACTTCTAGTCGGTCCTCTGTATCCATGGATTCAATCAACCATGGATCATGTAGCACTGTAGCACTCTACTCCATCCCTGTGAATAACTGTAGGAGGAACCAATTTTCAAGACTTCTAAACAGTCTTAAAATGGATACACACATGTGGCTACTTAAAATTCACCCATTTTCAGTTAATGTGCATTGTGTATTTTTTTGTTGTCACATTGGGTTGCTTGTTTCTGATATCTTAGCGCCTTGTCCAGGGTTGCTCAGGAAAATCAAGCATCGCTACGAAAGGCACACCTTCCCAGCTCCTCTCTCTGCTGTGCGGACTTCATGGGAGTTGCCCTCAGAAGCAGCAGCTGCACTGCTCCCCTGCCCCTGGAATACAGAGTGCACCCTGGCTACCGATGTGGGCTCACAGTGAAACCACTACTGGTCGTCTCTATGGCATTTTTATGCCTTTGGCACATTTCTCCCAGAGGGCAGGTAAACATGTGTCTCTTTGTACAGCGCTCTCAGCTGATACGGGCAACCAGGACCATCTAAGATTATGCACATCACGAGAGTCTCCTTGCGTTTTACATCAGAACACCCTAAAGGTACCCTCCAAATCAAGGGAAATCCACTGAACCATTTTCATGTGACAGAGCAAAAAAACAGACCCAAAGAAGTTTGATTTTATTTCTGCAGATCACCTGCACCCTCGAAACAGTCTTTACTACATAAAGCTAATGTGTCACATACAGTCCTAGCTTCACCCTCATTTTGAAAGGGTCACGCTCAGATCTGTACTTCTCAAAAGACAACAGGACAAACACAAAACACTCAGAGAACAAAACTTCCCAAAGCAATATCAGGTTATCCTCACAAGCTACCCCAGGAAGACAAGAAAACCCCTGTCTGCACCACATATTATTTCAAGGCAAAATCATCATGGAAACAGATCCCTCTTAAAAACTATGCATTTAAATATTTCCCACCCCCTACCTCATTCTCTACCCCTCACTCCAGATCAAAGACTATTATCAAGGAAATATAACTTGAAATACTTATGTATTAGAAAACCTGGTGTTTTTAGTTCTCTGAAACAACCCAAAAGCTATTGTTAGTAACGCCTTAAGTGCAAAAGCTTACACAATTATTGAACACACACGGAAGAAAATGAGGAACTGAATAAAAAGTCTTTTCTATTCCTGAATTTTTATGACTTTTTTAAGGATGAATAGGAGCAGGAAAAGAAAGCCTTGAAGTTCAGAAAAGAAACATAATTTGATTCTAAAGAGGCTTTATTATGATTCACATTCCAAATTTAAAAAATACATTTTCAACCTTGAGGCATGTATGAACAGTCATGAAGTGAACGTCCTTTCCAAGAAGGTGAGAGAAACAGTTCTTCGTAACGGGCAAGCAGCAGACTGGCCATAACAAGGCACCATCCCCATAGCTCAGCTCTCGGATATTTTGGTCAAGATCCTGAATTCCTATAGCAGAAAGTCACCACTGATGTTGCTAGGTCCTGAAGGAAAGCACACTATCCCTCGTTAGCCGTACTCCTGCAGTTCCAGAGTCCAATCTTGCATTGTCAGCTACTACAATTGCTGGCAGCAAAGAAAACTAAGTTCTCAGGAAGATGAGAGAGAAAACTCAGAGTCACATGCTGGGATCCCAATAGCTAAGTATTCCACACAAAGACTTTCCCTATAAAACAACTGTAGAAGTGACGGGGGGCCGCGGGGGGGGGGGGACATTTCCCTATGTTTGGGAAAAGTATAGACGATGACACATACATGGAGATATGCTATAAAATCTAAGAAATTAACCACAGACAGTATCCCACCTACCAAAATAATTTGCTTTCTTTAAGAAAGAATTATAATACCCAGCATATTTCTCTTTTTACCTTGGTTTCCAGGAAGCTCCAACTTAAATGTAACACTCATTTGCAGCAACTTCATCAGCCTAAGTTATTCGGTACATTCATTTGTATTTTATCAGTCCTGTTGCCTATAGTTACACTGTTACAATCGTCCTTAAATATATTTTGCCTACAATTAGAATACAGCTTGATAAATTTTTGTAATGCCTGCAGTAAAAGTTATATACACTGTAACTATTAATAAAATGGCATTTTATTTTTTGAGAAATCGTCAGAGTTTAACTTTGGAACCATATGCATTATAGAGTCATATGCTAGACATAAGCTGCTAGACTGTGACTGGAAAAAACCCTGTTTCAATTCATGGAATTCTCTACTACATTACATAGACATCCTCTTCCCCGATTGTGGACAAACGTACCTATGACAGGAATCCTTCGTTTCCTTTCATAGTCCTTGAACTCCTTTAGGATTCTGATTTTTAAAAGCCATGGGATTTCTCCTCCAGAAAAACACACAGCCTCAAATATACACCGTCTAACGTAATTTAAGGTGTTCACAGACCCTGCACCCCATCTGGGTCCCTTCTTGCTAGAGACATGGCAAGGAAGACAGTTGGTTTCTTCTGCAGGAAGCCACATGGAGTCCTTCCTGCACTAACACGCCCAGCAGTGCAGCTCACACAGAGCTAAAGGGGCCCAGCACCGCCTCTCCCCGTCCCTGCCCCCTGAATCACCACGAGGACCAGCCATCTGTGAGAGAACAGCTCCCAACACTAGCGGCTGACAGGGGCAGAATGAAGCTTGGGTCTCCTGACCCCACCCGGAACACCAATGATTTTCACTGTCTATATTAAGTGACATAGATTTTTCTTTTCCTGAAGAGAAGCATTCTAACACGTTACCGCTGTTACAGAGGAAACAGATTGTATAAATGCAGTGTCTTATTTTTACCCACTGAAAAATTCACACAGTGCTGCCTTCAGTCTCTCCCCTGAGTATTTCTCCCTGATTTGAATAGTTTATTTTCCCGTTTTGAGAAATAATGGACCTACATCACTGTATAAGACCTACTTTATGGTGGTTTGATCTATAGATGTCAATGATTGCCACAGTAGGTTCAACTAACATCCAACCTCTCGTACACAGATACAATAAAAAGAGAAGAAAAAAAGGGGGAAAAATTTCTCTTTGTGATAACAACTCCTAGTATTTACGCTCTCAACAACTTTCTTATATATGATTCAGCTGTGTCAGCTCTGGTCATTCTATTGTATGTTACATCCCCTACTGCTTGTCTTATAATGGGGAATCTATGCCTTTTGATCACTTTTCTCCAACTCCCTTCCCCCCACCTCTGCTTCTGGTACCCATAAGTCTGACCTTTTTTCTCTAAATTTGGGTTTTTGTTTTTTTTTTTAAGATTCCACATACAATGAGATCATACAGTATCTGTCTTTCTCTGTATGATTTATTTCTCTTAGCATAATGCTTTCAAGGTCCATCCACGTTGCAAATGGAAGGGTTTCCTCATTTTTCATGGCTGAGTAACATTTCATTGTACACATTCCTAAAAATATACTGGCCTGTAGTTTTCTTTCCTGGTAGTGTCCATTTGTGGTTCTGGTATCATGGGGCCTCATAAAATGAGTTTGAGACTTGGTGGAAGAGTTTAAGAAGGATTGTGGTTAATTCCTCATTAAATGTTTATTAAAATTCACCAGTGATTTGAATTTATTGAGAACTTTTCCCACTAAGTCCAAAAACCTTAGTTCTTGCCCTCAAAGACAGATGCTTGTTTCTTCTTTTCCCCCACCACGGCCTTAAAATCCTTCCTATTGTTCCCTCAGATAAATCTGCAGTCATCAATACATTGTATTCACTCTTTTTATTCAACAAGATAGCTCATCGTAAATCACGCCTTGTATCACTCCCTTGTGTAAGACATAGTTAACGAGTTTTATATAGCATGTCAGTGTAGACTAGAAAACCACGGTGATCTTGAGGGTAGTAAAACAATGGATGGCAAAAAAAAGAAAGAAAGAAAAACAAATCCCACCAACACTGCGTAGTCCACCTAGACCAGAATTTTCAATCCCAATCATAACATTAAATTCAACTAAAAATGACTTAAAAAAAAAAAAAAGAAATACTGCTGCCCAAGCCTTATCCATAACTGATTAACTCAGAATTGCTGGAGGTGGGAGTTGGACACTGGACATTTTACAGCTCCCATGTTGCTCCCCTTCAGGGCCAACGAAGAGAAACACCCAAACCAGCCCTTCTGCTGAGGGAAGTGGCAGGCAGGAGAGAGCATCAGGGAAAAAGCGGAAGTGGTGCCTAGAATGCTAGACGGAAAAATCAGGCTGTCCCTGCGTGTCCCTCTCACAGGTCCTCCCAGTAAAAATCACCAAGTTGGTGCAAAGTCAGGTGTCTGCAGGGCATGTGTTCTCTGACTAACAGTGGAGATGGACAGCAGCCCATGCAGCGCGGGGGACAAGAACATGGCCCCCAGCCCAGTCCCCAACCTCTTGGGTGAAGATATCCCTCTGACTCATGGGTGTGTACACACTTTTAGCACTGTGTACCATCACTACCACTTCTCAGTTCAGAGCACCCCTGATGCCCTCAACTCCTTCCTCTTCCCTGAGGGTCAAAGCAGAATTGGTTCCCTATCTTACTTAATGAGGTAGGAAGTTGCCTGCCCCCAAAAAATCACAGGCCTAGGCAGACAGAGCTGAGCCAAAGTGAGCATGACAACCTGCTGCAGCAGAGGGCTCTGAGCAGAAGGACAGCACACATTAAGTCAGAAGAGGCTGACTATCTGATCTCTGTGGCTTTGAGAGCACCTTGCCTTCTTGGAACAAGCGGGAGGGCCCCTCATTCAATACAGACTAACAGAATTTGCAGTGTCATTAGCTCTGCCGCTGTACAGGAAACGCCTGGGGCCCACACAGCCCTCCCTCCTTGAGCTCCGCTCAGTAGCAAAAATCTTTCTTTGAAAACTTGATGACAGGTAAGCCAATCTCCTGCTTGTCTAGGGTGCAAAATTAGCCACCAAAGCAAGACTTTCATCATGAGTTATGAACAGAGTTGGCCCAGGCTAGCTTACAGGTACCATCCACCACAGGACTGCTCAGGCAGTCAGTACTCACTATGTATTTGCTGAGGGAATGAACTGGACTCCGAGAAAAACATGAAAGTCTATGTATAAAAAGCAGTCTGGTAAATTGACGGCTACAGGAGAACCATCATAAAGTGTTCTGAAGTCACTCTTTATGTATCTTTATTAGCTAACCACTCATAGAGTGTCCTTCCCTCACTCTAGTATTAAGAAGGATGAAGACGTGAAGAGACGTTTTTTCCAAAGAAGACATACAGGTGAATAATTCGCACATGAAAAGATGCTCAACATTGCCAATTATTACAGAAATGCAACTTCCATCAGGTATCCCCTCCCATCTGTCAGAATGACCACCATTAAAAAGTCTACAAGCAACAAATGTTGGAAAGCGTGTGTGGAGGAAAAGGAATCCTCCTGCACACTGTTGGTGGAATGTGAAGTGGTGCAGCCACTGGGGAAAACAATATGGAGGTTACTCAAAAACTAAAAATAGAACTACCATATGATCTAGCAATTCTACTCCTGGATATATCCAGGAAAAAAAAATGAAAACACACACATACGTACATATACATAAGCACATGGTGGAATATTACTCAGCCATAAAAAAGACTGAGATAATGTGATTTGCAGCAATATAGATGGACCCAGAGAGATTATTATGCTTAGTGAAATAAGTCAGACAAAGAAAGGAAAATACTACATAATTATCACTCATATGCTGTAGTCCATGAGGTCGCAAAGAGTTGGACACAACTTAAGTGTCCACAACCTAAGGGACTGAACAACATGTGTGGAATCCGAAAAACAATACAAATGAATGTATATGCAAAACAGAAACAACCTCACAGATACAGAAAACAAATTCGTGAACACCAAAGGAGAGAGGGAAAGGGGGAGACAAATTAGGGGTATGGGATTGACAGATACAAACTACTATATATAAAATAGATAAGCAGCACGGGTACGCTGCTTAGCACAGGGACCTATATGCATCTTGTAATAACCTCTAATGGAATATAATCTGCAAAAAATCACTATGCTGTACATCTGAAACACAATATTATCAATCAGCTACACCTCAATTTTTAGAAAAGGAATGAGGAATAATTTGGGAGACAGACCACAGCATCCTCTCTTGCTCCTTTTGGTAATAAGCTCCCCTAGGTGGTGCAGTGGTAAAGAATCCTCATGCCAATGCAGGAGCCCTGAAGACTCAGCATCAATCTCTGGGTCGGGAAGATCCCCTGGAGTAGGAAATGAATACTCCAGTATTCTTGCCTGGGAAGATCCTATGGACAGAGGAGCCTGGTGGGCTACAGTTCATGGGGTTGCAGAGAGTTGCATACGACTGAGCACGCATGCACGTTAGCTTCAGGCGTATAGCAAAGTGAACCTGTTATACATATATTCTTTTTAGATTCTTTTCCCTATAGGCCATTACAGAGTGTTGAGTAGAATTCCCTGTGCTATATAATAGTCTTTGTTAGTTACCTACTTTACATATAGTAGTGTGTATGCATCAATCCCAATCTCCCAGTTTATCCCTCCCCCTTTCCCGTTTATTTCCTACATCTGTAACTCTATTTCTACTCTGTAGATAAGCTCATCTGTAGGCTTTTTTAAGATTCCACCTATGAGCAATATCGTATGATACTTATTTTTCACTACAGGGTCTCTTTCTTAAAGACACAGCCACCTGAACCACCAGCTGAAACATGCGGGCAAGCAGAGCTACGTGGGTCAGGGTGAAGAAGGCAGAGCCACCCCTCCAGTCCTTACTGCTCCCCTCTGGACTATGATCTGAGGACCACTGCACTTGGAGGTACATGCATGACAAAAAGAGACTAATCCACCTCGTGACTACGTCCAGAAGGAAGCAGGGAACTCCTCTTTCAGCCCTAATTCCAAGCTTTAATCTGCTTGGGGATTCCCAAGTGGCGCTAGTGGTAAAGAACCCGCCGGCCAATGCAAAAGACATAAGAGACCTCGGTTCAATCCCTGGGTCATGAAGATCCCCTGGAGGAAGGCATGGCAACCCACTCCAGTATTCTTGCCTGGAGAATCCTGTGGACAGAGGAGCCTGGCAGGCTGCTGTCCACAGGGTCGCAAAGAGTCGGGCACAAATGAAGACATTTACCACACATGCAGCACAGGCCCCTTAACATCTCCCAATCCACCGTTTCCTCCTTTATAAACTGAGGATAAAAGTACCTGCTCAATCTTATCAATAAGAAGAATCAAATGCAATAGTAATGTACAATGCTTTGGAAAGTTAAAAAGCAGTGTCTGAATGAATTATAACTATAATGAATTGTAAGTAATTCAGGTCCCACACACTTGTGGAAAGTACTGCCCCAGAAAGAAATTAGGTTGGAGTTATGCTACACTATTATTATTCTGGACAAGCTAAAATGAGAATTCAGCATGGTGATGAAAATATTTTAAAATACACTGCATACTTACAAATGTGATTTGTATGCACTAACTGCACAATTATGTCCATTAAAATCGGCTGACACACCAAAAGAGAAAAGTGAGGCAACCCAGTGTGGTGTAATGAGGACTAAACATGGTTTAGCCACCAGGTCAGGGCAGCGCATACCTGGGCGGGAAGGCAGAGTCCTGACGTTTCTCCCAGGCAGGGTCACTGCCAGCCCTTATGGCTGGGACATTTTAGAAATAGGCTTGGCTTGCTCAGTTGCTTTCATGACAAATTTGCAAAACAACAACCCTTTCCTCCAGGCTGATCCAACGCCACAGCCTTGGTGGCGAGGAGTGGGCTACATTTCAGGGGATTCAGCCCTCAGCCACGTGGCTCTTGTGCCAAAAAAACACCCTGCAACTGTACACAGGCCGCTGTCCCAAATTTTAAGTGCATATGGCATCACTGGGCTTCGCAGGTGGCTCAGTGGTAAAGAACTGCCTGCCAATGCAGGAGTCACAGGAGATAAGGGTTCAATCCCTGGGTCAGGAAGATTCCCTGGAAGAGGAAATCGCAACCTACTCCAGCCAGTACTCTTGCCTGGAGAATCCCATGGACAGAGGAGCCTGGTGGGCTGCAGTCCACAGGGTCACAAAGAGTCAGACACAACTGAGCATGCACACATGCACAGCATTATTATCAACAATGTACTTGTACCTAATGTTTCCTGGGGATCCCAATCCTGTCCAAAGAACCCACTACCTGTCACTAAATCCACCAGAATTCCTTCACTGGAAATGGAGGTATATTTCATTTCAAAGAAGAGCAGCTAAGTGAACTCTTTTTCCCATCTCCCTTCCATGTGCTAGGGGGAAAAAAAAAGAAAGCTGCAAACATTACAAAAAGACAGGTTGGAGGTGAAGGCTTAGAGCCCAGTACTCCAAGCAGAGTGAACCCTGAATGAAAAGGCTAGGAGACAACAGCCAAGTATCAGAGGATTTGCAAGAACAATGATGCGTTCTTCAATTACATTCTTTTGCTTAATCTTTCAGTTCTTGTAATGTTCTCAAGTGAAATTCATTTACAACTCCCCAAACAAAGCCAACAGACACCTGGGATTTGTTTTAGCAGACCTAAACAGTGACACCGCTATCACTGGCAAGGACCCCTCTGCCTTTAAAGGGACGTTCAAGCAAGTCATCTTGAAATCCCAAGGCCAAGGGAATGCAGAACAGACACAGAGCAGCCATATCCTCTAGAAACACACTCCCCCCTTCCGCCCCTCCTCTCCCTCCCAGGCCTCCAGCTCAGCCCTTCCGACTCCCTGAGCCTCCTCCCACTTCAGGGCGTTTCAGCACCTCCCACCCCAGGGTTACTCCTCTTCTTCCATCCCTGGGTCAGCTGCAGTATCACTTCCTCAGTCTTTCCCTCCCATCTACACTGTCCTTCCTGTCCTTTTCTTTCATTGCCCCCCTGGGTTTTGTTGCTCTGTCCACAGAAATGGAGAAATTCGTTTCCTGCACTATTTATTTATTTATTCCCTACTCCCTTGCAGACGTAAACACCAAGAAGTTAAGAATCACTTTGGTTTTGTTTGCCATTTTATACCCATCTCAGAGACAGTCAACAGCTCAATACGTATTTATAGAAGGAATGGAGGCCGGAAGAAACATCAGAATGAAAAGGACAGTGGTGGGCCCAGGACTAGAGACTGAGTCAAACAGCTCAGGGCTGAGCCCCTTTTTAAATTCCACAGGTGACTGAGATGCACAATGCCCTATTGAGAGGAGTACTAACCTGACATTTTCCTGGCAAAATAATACACTGAAATACCACGCCAATTGCTCTATATGAAAGAAGTGTGAAGAAAAACTTACAGTAATGTAACAATTCTGATAAGCACAATCTGCCCAGAAAGCAGCAGGCTTACAGACATAGCAGTAGTCTATGCTCTACTCTCTCATACTATTTCCAGATACGTTGACTGCACCACAAATGATTGTAATAAAACCTATCCAGGATATTACAATTTCCACAAGCATACAGAAAAGTTATTTTTGTGAATGAACAAGAATCCACATATACTGGCTAGCTGAGTAGTTACAACCATTTTGCCCCTAAATAATCCTGTGCTCCCTAGTCATGCAAAGGTGCATGCAAGGTCCAAAATCCCTTCTCTCATAATGTAACAAGGTCCCAGGCTGCTTACCTCAATGTCTATGAACATGCCAATCTTTCCCCATAAAGTTTTCTAGTTCTAGTCCCTACTGCAGACATCAAACCTTTGGTGTAACAACAGCATAAACGGTGACTGAGTTGGACTATAAAGAACGCTGAGCACCAAAGAATTGATGCTTTTGAACTGTGGTGTTGGAGAAGACTCTTGAGAGTCCTTTGCACTGCAAGGAGATCCAACCAGTCCATCCTAAAGGAAATCAGTCCTGAATATTCATTGGAAGGACTGAAGCTGAAGCTCCAATACTTTGGCCACCTGATGCAAAGAACTGACTCACTGGAAAAGACCCTGATGCTAGAAAGACTGAAGGCAGGAGAAGGGGCCAACAGAGGATGAGATGGTTGGATGGCATCACCAACTTGATGGACATGAATCTGAGTAATCTCTGGGAGTTGGTGATGGGCCGGGAAGCCTGGCATGCTGCAGTCCATGGGGTCACAAAGAGTCAGATATGACTGTGTGCCTGAACTGAACTGATGCAATCCAGCACTTCCTAAGGTATTTCTTGGTGATGGTTACAACATAAATCATTACAGTTTGATACAGAGAAATGGGGGTAGGGATAGGGAGGCTGATTCATGAATTCAAAATGCATGGTCACTATTACTACTGAATACCAGTTTTTCATTTCAGAGTTCCCACCAACAATGACTCAAGCTGCATTTTTTACATCACATTCCAATTTTATCCCTCCCTAAGCACAACCAATTATCACTTCCAGCCTTCATCTAGCCGACTAAATGGCCCCTTGCATCTCTTTATCCCCTTTTTATTTCTGGAACTGTTTTTCCCACAGATCTCTGAAATTTTACCAAAACAACTGCCAACTGCCTGAACAATTACTTCATTTTTAATGAAGTATTTTAGCACTGGCTTGATATCTCAAAGCAAAAATGAGTTCTACAGTCTTCAGTTTTCAAAAAGTCATTTGGTGTCATTCATCTGTAGTTTATAAAAGGAGATGCAGAGAAATGAACTGAGCTGCCTAAAACTTTAGGAATCTCAAGCCCAAACCAGAGTTCTGCTGAGGGCTTTATTCTTCAATCTTGTAAGTCAGACTGCCAGGTTCCTCATCTTCAGCTCAGTCATGAGCCTGTCACACCCACAGCACTTTTTGAGGTAAAAGGTCCCAGACTGGTACCCAGGAGGCAAAGTTCTCTATATCAGGTGACAGTCCCGCTCCCAGCTGATTGGACCAGAAGCGAGAGTGAGACTCTGGACAACCAATGGGGAAGACAGTTCAGCAGGGCCTCTCAGAGTCAAGAGAATGGAGCCACTCTCAACCCTTCACGCTCCCAGTTATGTTAAAAATAAAGAGATGGCAAGACATTTTAATGCCTACATTGAATAAATTAACATTTCTAACACCCAAACACTTCTAATTATGCTCTTCATAAGACAGTTACAAGATTTATAAAACATATTAATTCATAGGGCGCTACAGGCAGAATGTCTGTTAATGAGAAACAAATCTAAATTTGGATGATGAATGCTATCTTCTTTCAATCTTGCCAGTTTTTCTCTGCAACTGAATGTATAAGTTCCAGTTGAAGGAACATTAAAGGGATAAATTTGAGGCCCTTTATGAAGGCAAGGCCTGAATTAAATGGCCTTGCAGCTAACCACCTCCACCATCCTCCCTAACCACACACACACAGAGGCCTTGCTGACCAGCAATAGAGAACAAAGTACCGAAGTCAAAGTTCTACTGACATGGAGATGCTGGTGATTAGCTAGACCCACGATAAGTCATCTTAGCAGGTTTCAAGGAGGAAGTGGGATCATGAACTCCTGACAATCCCAATGCTGCCGTGGATCTAAAACAAACCTGTCAGCCCAGTACCTGTGAGGCCTGGGACACCATCTGTATCCTCAGACAGGCCCAAGAATCCCATCTCACACATAACCCATGGCCTTGGGACCCAGAGAGCCAAAGCCATAATTCTCTGAAAACCCTTGAGACAATGTCCCTGGACAAAATGTACACAAGCCAGAGAACACAGTGCTCTTCCACCTCACTTAATCATCCCCGCCTTCATGGTTTTCTTGCCCTCTCCTTCTAATCATTTTGCTCCGTCCCCCAGCTTCTCTCTTCACTAAGAAAGCCCAAGTGCTTAACTCTCGCTGTTTCTGGATTCTCAGAGATTTCCTAACAGTGCTTTTAGGGAAAATAAAAACACCACATTAAATATACACATTGATTCTTGGACTCCCTGGAGTTTCAGACATGTTTTTTAAAGTTAATACCTTAGAATATGGAGAAGGAAATGGCAACCCACTCTAGTATTCTTGCCTGGAAAATCTCATGAACTGCAGAGCCTGGGGTCCTCTGGGGTTGCAAAGAGTCGGACACGACTGACCAACTAAACCGCCACCACATGGGTACCTCAAACCTACTATTACGGAGGGCTTAACCCACATGCGTCCACTGGAAGAGTTAAAACACATCTCAAGAGAAGGAGCTCCTCTCAAGTACCTGAGAAAGAATTTCAAGAGTTATTTGAACAACAACAAGTTAATGTCTTAGAAGGAAGAAAATAATGTAAGTTTGGGAGCCACTAGCAGCAGCAGCAGCATGCAGCTGGTGTTTAAAGTCCAGGAGTGTCTGGGATGATCTGGGGTGGAGGGTGGGGTATGCAGAGAAGACAGCCAAGACTTAGTGCTAAATCTTTTAGATACTGAATCAAGAAGGCCAAAAGAGGATTAAAGTCAATGGAGACTGAAGGGAGATAATGGGAGGAGACTGGAAGATCCTCAAGGAAACCAGAGGAGCTTAGAGACATGATTCCAGAAAGTGAGTGCCATCGGAAAGCAGAAGCCATCTCTTGTTTTATCTTTCTTCCCACAAAGTTATTTCTCAGCTATCACATGATGGCTCAAAGTTAATTTCTTGACATAACTTAAAACTTAGCCACATTTAGACTATACATTATAAATCGAGAGAACATACTCAAGTAATTAATCTGCTATTGCGTAGCATAATTACAAACCTTTTATCAACCTTTTTTTTTTTTCTATTACTGTTTACTGAAATTTATACTTGGAAGAAATGTTATACTTAGAACTATCTGCATCCTTGAAAAAAGGTAAATGTGTCCACTTCAATTAGGAAGAAGTGGTGGAATTAAAGCAGAAATGGCCAAATCTGGCTGGCAGCAGAGTCCTAGGAGATGGCATACAGAGCACTGGATGCCTGCAGCAAGGAAAGTAAAAACAATGACAGTCAAGAGGAAGCAAGACAAAGACCCTGAAACTCACTTTAGACAATGTGTATGCAGTCTCAATGGCACCCCACTCCAGCACTCTTGCCTGGAAAATCCCATGGATAGAGGAGCCTGGTGGGCTGCAGTCCATGGGGTCACGAAGAGTCGGACACAACTGAGCGACTTCACTTTCACTTTTCACTTTCATGCACTGGAGAAGGAAATGGCAACCCACTCCAGTGTTCTTGCCTGGAGAATCCCAGGGACGGCGGAGCCTGGTGGGCTGCCGTCCATGGGGTCGCACAGAGTCAGACATGACTGAAGCGACTTAGCAGCAGCAGCATGCCATCTCTAGAGAATGTTTCCAATTTCCCAGAGCTTCACACAAGAACTAGATCCACACACTAGGTAGATTTGCAAGGCTTTTCTGGCTGCATTTTTCCTTCACAATGGTTTCTTAGTTCCTTATTAACCCAACCCACTTAGCTCTTGCTTCTCTTGCATATTCCACAGAATCTGCATCACTCCTCGGAACTGTACCTCTGCACCCCTCATACAAATTAAAACCCCAGAGAAAAAAGTGATAGCAGAGGAGGAAGGGGAAAGAAGTGATCTCTCATGAAGAGTATTTCCAGGGCTTGAGCCCAACTCCTGAGAATCAGCCCATGTTTACCTAGACCACGCAGAAGAAGAAACCCAAGGCTCCTGGCACTGGCTCTAAAAACAGTACTTTGGAACATGTGTGACTTGACATTTTAGAACCTAATGAATCAGGTGAGAATTTATTTGAATCATCTTTACCTAAGGGCATTCTGACAAGCACTGATAGAGAAATCATCTGGATGTGATGCCCAAGAGACGCTGGAGATGTCAAGGTGAACCAAGTACAGCCTTGGTCCTTGTGGGCTCCAGAGGCACAGTCTCAAGTAGTAAAACCTTTCTGGGTCTCAGACTCTCTCAACATGACAGAGTTGACCAGACAGCCTCTACTGCCATTGCAATAATACACCTCTGAAATTTTACACCATATACTAGATATGGGGAAGTACCACCTGAGTCTTTAGGGAAGAATTAAAATGCAAAGAAAGAGTGCATGTCTCACTTTGTACCAAAGCAAATTTGTGAAGCCCAGTAGTCAAAGAAGCAAATACCAAGATATATGAATATATACATAAAATGGTTTAATCAGAGTTGAACATTAAAGGTCATCTCATACCTAGCCCAGCTTCTTCATTATATAGATAAAGTTAGACACAGAGAGATAAAGTAATTTGTCCAAGGACACCCAGCCAGTGAGTGGCAGGCCAAACACTAGGACCCAGCCAAGAATGATCTAATCATTCCAAAAAGGTATCAAAGGATGCTAGAAGAGTCTGGGATAATCTCCTAGTCTCTGGAGACTAATGTCAAAGAGGACAGCCAAGCCCTCCCACAAAGCAGCGCTTACTGTTCCACAGAAGCCGGGACACCAGGCAGATGGATGCAGGACACACGTATCTTCGGCTCCCACACTCACACATCTCCATCCACACCAAAGGCGGCACAAGAACCACGGGGCACAGTAGCTGACACTCCTTCCAAAACAGGCCAACAGCTCCCAAGTGGTTACGACCTTCTCGGATTCCAGGCTGGGTTTCCCACCTCATGGCTTACTACTGAACCACACACAACGGCCTCACCAAACCTCGGGAAGCCAGTGCTGCAGGGCCAGCCGACCAGCTGAGTGGCAGCAGCTGCCCCGAACACACCACCCTAGGCCCTCACTTCCTGTTCTGGCAGTCAGGACTACATGCACATGTTCGGGGTCCAGCCCATCGTTCTCAAAGCTTAAAGCTGGACAGGCCCCAGATATCAAGAAACCATCTGTTACAAAGCCCTCCCTCCTCCAACTTCAGTTCAAAACACACTGCGGCATCTGCCACTGTCCCTGGTTACACAAGTGGGGATTAGCCACAGCCTTCTGAGCCAAGGATGAGGCCTTCTCACGGGTGACCTTGCCCAGAAGCGAGGGGGCCACTGGTTTTACATCAGACATCCTGAACCAAACCCTTCCATGTATTCTGTCCAGCAGCATTAACCACAGTAGATGCCAGAAAAACACATTCTGTTTGTTAAAAGTCCTAGAATTTTAAACCATTTCTCCATTTCAGTTTATATTTAACAGTCACTTCTCAAAGCAAAAGTTGTTTAAGTATTAAAGACAAGGTAGAAAAAATCACACGAATAACACACAAATATCTCAGACCTAAAAACTGCATAAACTGACTTTCCAATTAAGAGCAAAACCAGAAGATGGAACATTCTTTGAAAGCCATTCCAACACCATTACATTTAAATTCCAAGTAAACCCCAAGCAGCTCCATTTGTATAATAATAGTCATAAACTAACTAACACTGGTTGAGCATTCACTGTGTGCCAGACTGCCCTAGGATTGTAAGTACAGTCTCACTGGATTCTTCTAAACAGCTCTGTTATTATCTCCTCAGTTTTAAAGTCGCAGAAGGCAATGGCACCCCACTCCAGTACTTTTGCCTAGAAAATCCCATAGACGGAGGAGCCTGGTAGGCTGCAGTCCATGGGGTCGCTAAGAGTCGGACACGACTGAGCGGCTTCACTTTCCCTTTTCACTTTCATGCATTAGAGAAGGAAATGGCAACCCACTCCAGTGTTCTTGCCTGGAGAATCCCAGGGACGGGGGAGCCTGGTGGGCTGCCGTCTATGGGGTCTCAGAGTGGGACACGACTGAAGTGACTCAGCAGCAGTTTTAAAGTGAAGGATGCATCTGGAGGGCAACTATCTTGTCTAAAGTCACATCAATAAAAAGCATCAGGGTCAAGGGTCAAAGCTGGGTCCATGTAACTCCAAAGCCAGTGTTCTTAATATTACCCCACTCAGGCTTGGGAGCTTAGGTGTGTGGGAGCAAAAAGTAAAACTGCACTTTAATTTATCAAACTGTATCCCTCTGCATTTTATGGGCTTCTGTGTAAATGACTTCCCTGAATCTTTGTTTCACAGGCAAGGAAGGGAAACTGGCACTCATCTACCGAGTCTGTAGCACAGATGTCAAGCAGCTGTGCAGAAGCTGGGGGGACAAGGGAACCGTGTGCCTGGCAAAGTTACGTGTGCATCTGTCTCGGGCTTGACATTTTTAAAAGAAATGAGGAGCCAAGGAGATGAGAGGGAGACTCTCATTCTAAATTCTGCAGAGAATGTTAAATAAACATGATCAGTACCATACAGCTCTGATAGGCAGTGGGTTTAAAAAAAAAAAAAAAAAAAAACTGTATCCCTTATTAACCTCCCCTTCTTCACCTAACAAGCACAGAAATCTGTGAACACACACCAAAAACCCTATTAATATTAGCCTATTTAAACCTTAAATTTTTAATGCTGTTTATTCTCTTTGGGGGGATTCATTCAGCAAACATTTGGCTTCACTTACACTACTGTTGCCCTGTTTTACTGCAGACATCAGTATGACTTTCTCCTGGGTAGCAACTCTCAGGCACCTCACGCAATATCGACAGTCACAAGGCAGCCACAGATTTACTGCTCCACAGCTAAGATCAAAAGGATGGAACATAAAGCTACAGGCCACAGGGCACCCTTACTTAGGTGACCGTGCTCGGATCAGCCACGAATGCCTGCGATGTTTATGATCTAAGCAAATGTCTTCCCCTGCTACCTTTTTCAATTTTTCACAGTCAACTTTTATTTCAGAGTCTTACCAAGCACCTATGATGTGCCATCTGTTGTGTTCGATGTTGGGAATATTAGGGTGAGCAAAATAAGCTGATTGCCTAGTTGGAAAGGCAGAAATGAATCAAATAAGGACACAAAGGAGTGATTTGCAAAGCAGCACTGTGAAGGAACACAGATCGGTGTGCACCGTGGCAGGCTTTACACACGGCTGCAGATTCTGACCCTCCTCCCATTGAGAGGTGAGGTCTGTGTCCGCTTGTTGTGAATCTGGGTAGGCTCCGACAGCTTCCATTACTATAGTCGGGTGGAAATGATGCTAGGTAACTTGCAAAGCGAGGTCACAAAAGTCATGTTGCTTCCTGCTCCTTTTTATTTACTAGAATAGTCAGTCTTGGAGCCCTGAAGTGCTGTGTAAGAAGTCTGACTACCCCCAAGGACTCCCTGCATGAGGAGGTCTAAGCCACGTGAAGAAAGCCTGGAGAGGAGCTCTGGTCAACAGTCCCAGCCAAGCCTGGTCTTTGAGTCATGCCAGTCAAGGGCCCAGACACAAGAGGGGAGATGCGCTCAGATAAGTCTAGGGCCCGAGGCTCAAATCTCCTAGCTGAGGCTCCAGACACCACAGAGGACAGACAAGCCGTCTTCAGTGTGTCTGAGGTTCCGGCCCACAGGATCAAAGAGCATAACAAAATGGTTGTTCAACACTAGGAAGTTTTGGAGCGCTTTGTTACCCAGTGATAAGAGGTAGTGTCTGTAGTAAAACAGCCTGCCTTATACCAGCAAGTCCTACACACACAAGGAACATCAGAGCTGAGATGTGAAGGGTGAAAAGGCTTCCAACAAACACAAAGCAAGGGGATGGCCCAAAAGGAATAAAAGTAGGTTGCAGCACAGGCCCTGCGGTCAGAGGGAGCACGCCTGGCACAGCGGGGAAAGCCAGCTGGCCGGAGCACAGAGGGAAAAAGGAGCAGAGGGCTGACGAGGAAGGCAACGGCAGACCACGTTCAGGGCTGTGGTCTCCTACTTGTCAGCAGTGAGAAGTTCCTGGAGGGTTGTTTTTAGGGGTTTTATTTTTTTATAATTGAGGCAAAAATTCACATAAAACTCACTTTTATGGTTGAATTCTGGTCTTCCCAAAATTCATATGAAGTCAAAACCAGGACCAGAAAATGTGACCTTATTTCCAAAGAAGGTCACAGTAGATATAATCAGTTAAGTAAGTAACTGTTAGAGGGTCAGTAGCGTCTGACTCTTTGCAACCCCGTGGACTGTAGCCAACCAGGCTCCTCCGTCCCTGGGATTCTCCAGGCGAGAACACTGGAGTGGGTTGCCTTTTCCTTCTCCTTCTCTCCCTATTAAAGGCAACCATTAATCCTTTCCTTTCTGTCGCTATGGATTTGCATCTTCTGGACGTTTCACATAAATGGTATCATACATTAAGTGGCCTTGTGTGTCTTGCTTCTTTCACGCTACATAACGTTTCAAGGTTCATCCATGCTGTAGCCTACACTCCTCTATACAGCAGAATAATATTCCATTGTGTGTATTCTATTTATCCATTCATTAGTTGATGGTATTTCAATTGTTTCCATTTTTGGGGTATTACGTGTAGCAGTGCCGGTGAACATTCCCAGTCATATCTTATATGAACACCAGTGTTTGATTCTCTAGTCAATATACCTAGGAGTGGATCTGCGGAGTCCTGCGGCAATTCGTTGTTTAACTCTTTGAGGAACCAAGTGTCTTCCACAGTGGCTACCCCATTTCCATTTCCACCAATGATGTCTTGGGGTTGCCTGGAAAGTTTTAAGCAAATGGGGTAAACATCAGACGTGTGCTTTGAAACAAATAGCAATCAACTTTTGTGAAAGAGTCTGAGTTCGTTTGGGACTCCTGGCTCTGACCTGCCTTTTCAAACATTCAAGTGGAAACGTCAGCTAGGAGCGTCTTAGACAAGAGGCCAGTCAGCTTGGACTTAAAATTCTGAGACTCAGCAGCCTGAAGCATGGAGGAGATTCTCAAGAGAAAATACAGAATGCAGGAAAAGACAGGCTAGGTCCTATCTTTTAGGAGCTCCAAATGAATGGTGGGAGAAAGGAAAACCGAGTCTGTGAAAAGGAGCATGATAAACCGGATCTAACACAACTGTAAAACTCATAGATTAAAAACAGAAAGGAGACAAACAATTAAAAAAACAAAAAAAGACAACAGAAAGAGAGAGAGAAAACTGTAATAAGAAACAGAAGATCTGAAAAGAGTCTAAGTTCTTCTACTTTAAGAATCAGATAAGCACCATTTTAGTTCTTCCTACATTTTTCCTTTCTCCTCTACCACCCCCCCCCCTCCTTTTTCAGCGGGGAGGGGAGGTGGCGTGTAATAGAGAGGCACTGCTTTAGTTCCCTCAGTCTTAATGTTGTGAGAGGTTAAACTGCTCGACCTTTTATCAGAACTGGTGAATAAATGCTTTTCAGTCTGGATATCAAACCTAATTTAAAATAGACCTCCCATCAGGGAGCCGCATGGAAAGAATCTGGTTATGTACTTAACAAGTTCCTATTGTCGCATCAAAGCGTCTGAAAGCCAGGGAGGACAGCTGCGCACGACTTCAAAGTAAGAAATCCTCAGCGATTCAAGCGGAAGAAAAATTCTTGCTCTACCCACCCTCCCAGCCAAGAAGTAGGTATTTAATTACAGAGGCAAATCAAAAGATGAGAATCCTAAGAATAAACCTGTAATAACATCTGTCCCATTTTAAAATTACAGTTTAGAATACTTTGTTCCTCAAAAGCCATAGTAGTAGTGTTAGTTGCTCAGTCGTGTCCGACTCTTTGCGACCCCATGGACTGTAGCCCGTCAGTCTCCTCTGTCCAGGGGATTCTCCAGGCAAGAATGCTGGAGTGGATTGCCATTTCCTTCTCCAGAGGATCCTTCCAACCCAGGGATCGGACCCTGGTCTCCTGCATTGCAGGCAAACTCTGTACCACTTGAGCTACAGGGAAGACCGCAAAAGTCATATCAGAGATTATAAAGCTTTACGTATCACTCGAGGGTGTAGCCAAACCTTTCAGGCCTGCATTACAAGGAACTGAATTTTAACTCTAACTAGGTGAACAAAGATCTCTTGGGGTTAAACGATGTCTCAAGTGGAGAGAGAGGAACCGAGTCTGCGACCCTCTTGGGATACATCTGGGTACAGACCTGTGCTTGGATAGCCTAGTCCTCTGGTGACCTGCCACACTGATACAAAATCGGGGAATGTAAAATCACACTACACTGAATTACTTTATCTGAACAAAACACACAATTCCCTTATTCACTCTATATTCATATCCCTTTCAGATTCAATATTACCAATTGATAGAAGAGGTGTCCTTCCAGAGTAAGCCTGGAAATTAGCTATTTATAAGTCCATGGCTGGCAGAAATCCAATGGACATTAGAACCTAAAACATATCTTCTGCTTTACAAGAAAACTAGGAAACTGGTTCCAGTTACATTAGACAACTGAATCACACTGAGAAAAGTAATAAAATCACTATGAATATTAGCCAGTTAGCCACATGCACTGGTGTTTGTGCCTGGTATTTGACATATGTTATTCCAAAGGTATTATTATCCCTGTTTTACAGACAAAGGTCTGGCAGTGTAGAAACTCCAAATCTTGCCTCTGGTGACACAGAAATTGAAATTCAAACCTTTTTTTTTTAAATTTTAAACCAGAATACTACAACTGCCTCTACCATACTAGGCCTTCAAAAACCTATTGTGGAACTTCTCAGAATGTTACTGCTAAGTACAGACGTAACCACAGCACAATGATGACAAAAAATAAAGTCAAAATTGAAAGGCAGTGATCTTCCAGAAGACAAACACTTAATACTTATTTACCAAGTAACATTTTATTACTAAAAGTTCTACGAGAAGTGGTTACATGATTTTGTTGTTGTTGTTGGGGAGGTAGAAAAATTTTAGATATAGGAAGTGATTTTCATTCGGTTTTAGATGTGGAAGTAATAAAACAGCCAGTGTGTTCTAAAGTACCATCTCCCACAGTACATAAGAAGAGTCCTCGCAATGCCCCTGGTTCAGAGAATCAGCTTGATGGTGGCACTTAGATTATAAAAGAGCAGTAAGTAATGTTAATTAGCACTTAATGGAGTAGAGCCACAAACATGAGCTCAGGTGTTAATTCTCCCCACACATCCCAGAAGCAGGTATGTGTGCTCTCTCATGGCGGGGGGAAAGCAATGTTACAAGAGTGACGGTAACCTACTTCCAGAAAAGTGTTGGTCATAAATACAAAGGACAAACACTGCACAGAAGCCTTTAAATTCCTCGTATACACAGAGGCATGCAAGAACGTACTTTTGGCCACAATAACCACACTCATCCTAAAACAACAACTGAAAATCTGTAGTATGCTAGAAGGCAAAATATGATTTGAAAGCACTGAAATACAATATTAGTAATACCAGTAATAGAGGCTGGAAGAGAAACGTTAGTTATCATTGAAGAGTACAATATGCCCAACCTTGTTCTCCACACCTTGTGAGGATTGACAGTAATGCCCACAGTGAGCTTGTGAGGAGACTAGGGCCTCCCAGGCGGCTCAGAGATAAAGATCTGCCCGCCGATGCAGAAGACACAGGGGTTCGCTCCCTGGTCCAGGAAGCTCCCCAAGAGAAGGGAATGGCAGCCCACTCCAGTCTTCTTGCCTGGGAAATCCCATGGACAGAGGAGCCTGGCAGGCTACAGTCCCAGCGGTTGTAAAGAAATAGAGGGACATGCCTTAGTCACTGAACAACAAATGAGGAAACTGAGGTCTGGGAGTTGCCCGGAGTCACAGTGAGAGTTCAGAAGATTCAAAGCTAGTTTGGCTACAAAGTCTGTGCTCTTGACCACAACACTAGACAGTTAAACAAGGCACAACTTGTTTTCACGGTGAACCTGGGATTACCCACGCAAGACTGAACATACTTCACCAAGGAGAAGAAACAGAAATCCCTTAATGCTTTACACTCAACTCTGTTTCCAGGGCTCTTTCTGACACATGTCCTGTGAACCTCCAGTACAGTAAAATGCCAAGCCAGATCTGGTTCTCTCCAGCTCTAAAATACTCATTCATATCTTTAATGGCTTCATCCAACCTACTACTCCCTGAATCCAATTTCCTCGTGAATACATGTAATACTTTTTTTGTGAATGAATCCTGTTAGCACAATTTATTCATTCCTTCTGAAACCCTGTATTTGGAGGCAGGAAAATAGCATGTCAGAATTGTACATTTATTTCATAAAACACACATCTCATCTTTAAAAAAAAAAATAGCTTTGCCTAGTTAGATCCTTACCTACTAGATAAGTTTCAAGAGGAAATTCATACTACCATGAATAATTTTTTGTGTAATGTTTATAAGAAATGAGTCAATAAGAGTGGAAACACTTCATATCCAAGTGTCTCTAAAGGATATTCCATAAACCAATTATTCACTCATTCCAAAATCACTTGTTACTCTATTTATCAACCTGTGGTTCAAGGACCATCCACATGAAAAGCACCGGAGGCGACTGCTGACACAGGCGAAGGCTAACGAATTTCACTCCTGGTGAAGAACTCCGCATCACTCAAACAGTGCATGCAAGTCTTAGGTATCTTGAAGTTAGACAGGATTCAGACAACCATGCAAAGAGCTTATCGCAGCCCCTTAATTGGCCTCCCTGGTTCTACCCTTCTCCTCATCCCTACACACCTGCTCTTCTCTGTGTAAGTGTGCGTGCCTGCATGCTCGGTCGCTTCGGTCGTGCCCAACTCTTTGTGACGTTAAGGATGGACTGTAGCCTGCCAGGTTCCTCTGTCCACGGGATTCTCCAGGCAACAGTACTGGAATGGGCTGCCATTCCCTTCTGCAGGGGAATTTCCCAACCCAGGGATTGAACCCACATCTCCTATGTCTCCTGCATTGGCAGGTGGGTTCTTCCCAGGGGGGCCACCTGGGAAGCCCCTCCATGCAACAGAGGGTTCCTTTTTAAAGCATAAGTCAGATCACGTCACTTCTGCTCCAGTATCACCCAGCCACCCTATCAAGAAGCACTCCACCTACCCACTCCCCCCACGCACACTATTTCCTAATTTTACTCTCTTAGCACTTATCAGTATCTGAAATACTTACTAGTTTGCTTATTTAATATTTATTTATTTATTTAGCTGTTTCGGTCTTAGCTGCAACATGTGGGATCTTCAGTTGAGGCATGAGAACTCTTGGCTGTATGTGGGATCTAGTTCCCCAGCCAGGGGTTGAACCCATGCCCACTTCATTGGGAGTGCAGAGTCTTAGCCACCAGACCACTAGGGAAGTCTCCTTATCAATTTACTTATTGTATCTTTCTTAGTGTCTGAAAATGTAAGCTTCAGAGCAGGCATTTTTCTTTTTTTCCAATCTCTTTTGATCCTAAATGCATCCCACTTGGCACACAGAAGTTAAAAGTACTCACTGGATAGATGAATGAATGAATGAGTATCATAAATGCTCAAATAAAGATATTAACGGAGTGCTGTAGGAAACCAGAGGAGAGACAACCAGTTCCTCATGGGAACAGCCCAGCTCCTCTCAGAGAAAGTAACGCAAGCTGGATCTTGAAGTAAGAACAGAGAACACCCTCTAAGAAAAGGAAGGACACTCTCTGGCAACTGGCCTTCAATCTTCAAAAACAGTGTCACGAAAAACATGGAAAGAATTAAGAACTATTCCAGATTGATGCAGACTAGAAAGACGTAGTAGCTGCATGTTGTAGGCTATTCTGAACTGGATCTTTTTGCTCTAAGGACATTTATTGGGAAAACTAAAGAAACCTGGAGTCCATCAGCAAAGGTATATATATATATATATAGCAGTTCTTTTTTAGTATTCTTGCAACTTCCCTTAAGTTCTAAATTGTTTCAAAAGGAGAAAGAAGGTGGGGGGGGGGAGGGGGAGGCGAAGAAAACACAAGTGAATGAGTGAATGTAATGCATTAAATAATCTGTGGATTAAATGCCTAATGAATAAAATAGGAGGAAAAAGGGCAATTTCTTCCAAATATTTCTATTCCCCTTGCTCCCCCATTCCTCCAAGAAAAACTTTGGGCCCATAGCATCTTGGTTTAGAGTCAGGCCAAATATGGTCCTTTTTCTTTAAGTGTAACACAAATAAACCACGTGGATCACAGTGGAAACCCAGCATGCGGCAGGACATTCATCTGTATAAACTCTGTAGTAAATGACATCTCTCTTCTCCCTACAGAGTAGAGGCTTGATCTCCATGAATTGCTGTAACTCAAAACATACTTCTCACATAAAAATAATGATGGGGATGGAAAGAGCAAAAGTCAATCTTTGGACTGGATTGTTGTGAGCCAAAGAGAATGATTAAATATAAAACAAGAGTGGAGGGGGGGAGTGGAACAGCACTAGGGTATCAATAAACAGATTGACATAGCCTTTTTTTTGAAACTGGAAGTTACAGGCCACATGAGTAGAATTTAGAAACCAGTATTAAGGACTGAACACTCTTCCAAACATCTACAGCTCCACTGACAGGTCAAATAGTATTAGGACGAACACCACAGCCATAAGACCCTCTGAGTGACCCAAAGGGTGCCTAACTAATGACCTCATCTCAAGCACTATGTGAAAACTACCAGTGCTCTCCAGTTAAAACAACACATTAGTACAAACATACAAAAGAAATATACTGCACAAAAAAACTCACCAGAAGTTCCCTGATCTTCCATAATAAGGGAAAAGGCTATTTTAAAATACAGGAAAGAAATGAAATTAGCTTACATACAACTTCTCAGGGATGCAGCTATGTACAGTACAAACATCAACAGGCAAGAGAAAGCAGAAGTTCAATGCCACAGTAGGGGTCTATGGAGAGGTGGAGAGCACCTTCCAATTTCCTGCCATCCTCTGGATGTGGGATCCAGCTTGCTCTCTGAGATCAGATGGTTTTAAGTTTTATTCCAAAGCAGTGAAGTTGAGAAACTGCTCATTTTAAAAACGTGAAATTCTAACTGTTCCTGGGAACTGGTTAGATCTGGCAACCCAGGCTCATGTTCTCTGGGCAACCATCAGCTGCGGGCAAGCAGCCCCGCCACCACCCCCCACCACAGACACTGGGCAGAAGGGTGGCTGACCCTTCACCACACTCCACCTCTGACCCTCAGTGGCTTGCCCTTTGCCTGGTCCCTCAAAGTGGAAGAACATGCAACCCCAGAGCTTTGAAAAACTCCAGAACACTGACGACAAAACACCCAACTTGCAAGGATACCAAAACTGAACCATGTCTTATGTAATAAATTCTGCACTAATTAGACTTCAGAGAGAACGCACACGTTAATAACATTATGCAGAATAAACTACATTCACATTCTTCCAAAGACATTGTCACAAGCCTCGCTGTCAGAGGCAAAGTTTATCATTTGAAACCATTTTGCTGTGGGAACAGGAATCCTTTGAAAGTCTCTCAGCTCATCAAAATGCGAAGCTGTTTGTTTTAGAAGCCCTCTACATGAGTTCGAAAACTAACCACCACAATTATATCTTAGTACACTTTAGAAAATAAAAAGGAAAAAAAATCATACATACATACTGTAATGGAAACAATTTAACAAACGTCAACTGCCCTAAATTGTCAAAAGAATGAATATTTTAACTTCTTTCCAAATATTTCCCAATTTTCCAGTTGTATTCTATACGTGATCAGAATATCTTTAGTCCCAGAGTAATTGTCCATGGGCACACGACCATGCCTACAGGCAAGTCACACACTTTCTGTCCCCAGTGTTCTCACCAGTACAATGTAAAGAACTCAAAGACACCTCATGGGGTCACTAGGAAGATTAAGTAAGTTAATATACAAGGAACACTTGGGAACAGTGCTTACCACATCATAAACATCATATAAAAATTAAAAAGAAACAATCACTACGGCCCGGCGTTACATTACTTGATACAATAACCTAAATTATTGATAAGTTATATTCTCTTATCAGAAACTCATCTCTGCCCTGGTTTGCACAGTGAAACACTGTTTTACGTAGTTTTCTACTCAAAGGACATTCCATTATTACCAACTTAAGTTAAATCTCAAAAGTCATTAATAAAAGCAGTGATTTCTCAAATGGTTTATGGTCAACCACTCTAAAAAGTACTTGGTAGAAAAGAATTCGCTCTAAGTCAGTATCCAAGAGATAGAGATTTATCAAAACAATTATCAAATTTGAAGAATAAAACCCCCAGCACAGTAAAAACACAGCATTAAAAAGATAAAATAAAAACCCTCAATGCAGGAAAAGACAAGTATTATACAAAGGTAGAGCCTTGTAAGTGAATGAACAAATTAAACAGATGACCACAAATGAACAAACTGGAGATATGCGGCCGATCAAAAATTTGTAATTTCTTTAAAAAAAAATCTAATATGCTTATATTTAAGAGTCAGTGCCAAACTGCCTTGTCATACTTACAGAGCCAGGTAATAATGACATACGAAAATACTCAATTAGCATTGCCTCAACAATCTGTGTATGCATTGATGTATTTGTGCTCATGTTGACAAGGTGGTCTCTGCCCTGAATCTAAAATCTAGTTGGGGGAACAAAACTAACAGAGATAAACCTCTGAGTGGGCTTCTCTGATGGTTCATTGGTAAAGAATCTGCCTGCAGGATTGAACAGGAGACCCAGGTTCAATCCCTGGGTCAGGAAGATACCCTGGAGAAGGAAACAGCAACCCACTCTAGTCTTCTTGCCTGGGAAATCCATAGACAGAGGAGTCTGGCAGGCTACAGTCCATGGGGTCACAAGAGAGTCAGACACGACTTAACAACTAAACAACAACCTCTAAGTATAATCTCCAAGTATCTACTGTAAGGCTTCACAGAGAGGGGCACCCAGGGGACACTGCAAGTGTCCTCAAAGTGAACAAGAACAGGATCCAGAGCAAGGAGGAGGTCTTCAGGGCATCATCACTGCAGCCATGTCTGTCTACCATGCGGCACACACCCAAGTGTAACATGCATTATACATGCTGCATCCTAGCAAGCTGGGGCGGGTGGTGAGGGCTGTTTGTTGTTTTGGGGGAAAAAAAAAAAACTGAAAGTATTCTCCTCAGTTCAGTGGCTCAGTCATGTCTGACTCTTTGCAACCCCATGGACTGCAGCACGTCAGGCTTCCCTGTCCATCACCAGCTCCTGGAACTTACTCAAACTCATGTCCGTCAAGTCGGTGATGCCATCCATCTAATCCTCTGCTGTCCCCGTCTCCCCTGCCTTCAATCTTTCCCAACATTAGGGTCTTTTCCATTGAGTCAGTTCTTCGCATCAGGTGGCCAAAGTATTGGAGCTTCAGCATCAGTCCTTCCAATGAATATTCAAGACTGATTTCCTTTAGGACTGACCGAGTTGATCTACTCGCTGTCCAAAGGGCTCTCAAGAGTCTTCTCTAACACCACAGTTCAAAAGCATCAATTCTTCGGTGCTCAGCTTTCTTTATAGACCAACTCTCACATCCATACATGACCACTGGAAAAACCATAGCTTTGACTAGACAGACCTTTGTCAGCAAAGTAATGTCTCTGCTTTTTAATATGCTGTCTAGGTTTGTCATAGCTTTTCTTCCAAGAAGCAAATTTTAATTTCATGGCTGCAGTCACAATATTCAGTGATTTTGGAGCCCAAGAAAATAAAGTCTGTCACTGTTTCCATTGTTTTCCATCTATTTGCCATGACAGCACATATACTACAATTGTTCTGCTCAGCAAATCCCTGCTGCTGCTGCTAAATCACTTCAGTTGTGTCCGACTCTGTGCGACCCCAGAGACGGCAGCCCACCAGCCTCCCTCGTCCTAGGGATTCTCCAGGCAAGAACACTGGAGTGGGTTGCCATTTCCTTCTCCAAATGCATGAAGGTGAAAAGTGAAAGTGAAGTCTCTCAGTCATGTCTGACTCTTCGCGACCCCATGGACTGCAGCCCACCAGGCTCCGCCTTCCCTGGGATTCTCCAGGCAAGAGTACTGGAGTGGGGTGCCACTGCCTTCTCAGCAAATCCCTAATCCTCCTCAAAACGCACAGTGACACAGCCTCCTGAGAAGCACTGCCTGACCACCACGCCTTCCTCGGGCTTACACGCCGCTTCCCGTGATGTGTATTTATGTCTTTCCTCCACTAGGCCGAGAACTCCAGTCCATCTTGTACTGCAGCCGTAGGCCTGCAGGCTCAGTGAACACCCCTGGAGTGAGAGAGTAAGGGGAGGATGCCTCAGCCAGGGGCAGGACCCCACAAACAGTGAGGCACTAAGGTGGAGCCCACGGATTCCAACGCCATGCTCCCCGGCACACGGGTGCTCCCCAGAGAAGGGAGGGCCTCTGTCCTCAAGGAACTCAGTCTACCCAGATTCCAGAAAGCTGTCTGAGAAAGCACCTTAAGCTCTCTAATGACACACTCCTTTTAGCCAGAATGTGAACCCGCCTGTTAAAATGAGGGGTGGTGGTTTTTAAAGGCCCTGAAGGCCTGAGCACTTTGGGATGCTCATACAGAGAGCGAGCAAGAGTTCACTGGGTCATGCGAGGAAGGGCATTAACTTACTCATAAATCTCCAACACACCACTCCCTCTTTCGCTCCCTGGCTGAGCAACTGCCATCTGGAAGGCTTAGCACATGAAAGGCATTATCACGGTTCTGCTGGAATATTTCTGGTAGGCAGAGAACACAAGATGCCAGGACTTAAAAAAAAAAAAAATTACAGAATTCCGATTACCTCATTTCACCTTTCTTTTCAGCCAATCCAAACTCCGCCTGCTGTAGACGGTTAACTAACAGAGAAACCTTGTAAGGGCTTTGCTGAATCACTCAAGTGGCAAAGTCTCCGCGAGGCCCCGCATCTACCTGCTGATACTGAGGCCTGAGCTGACCTGAAGCAAACAGAGACCCCTGCTCTGCACACAACCTTCAGACTGAAAGACAGCAGAAGAGCAAGGTAGGCTGCATTCAGCTTCGTGGAACCCATCAGGACTCGAGGTCCACCTGCACATCCCAGAAGCTTGGGGCCTTAACACGCACTTCCTGCCCCAGCTTCCAGCCGGTCGAGTGGACATCCTCGAGATGACCCCACCTATGCTCTCATCAGGGCTTCCAAGGTGGTTCAGTGATAATACCTATGGCTGATTCATGTTCAAGTTTGACAGAAAACAACAATTTCTGTAAAGCAATTAATCTTTCAATTAAAAAATAAAGAAAGAACCCACCTGCCAATGGAGGAGACATAAGAGACGTGGGTCCGATCCCTGGGTCGGGAAGATCCCCTGCAGGAGGGCATGGCAACGCACTCCAGTGTCCTTGCTTGGAGAATCCCATGGACAGAGGAGCCTGGTAGGCTATGGTCCATGGGATCACAAAGAGTCGGATATAACTGAGCATGCACCCACACTGTCTCATCTGTGGTTCTGCTGTCTGTCTGCTTCTCTGGCACCTCTGCCTGCCTGGGCCCGAGGGTCTTCTGGGGGCTCCCCGGCCCTGCGGGGACAGCACGAAGGAAACCACCTCTCCAACGTCTGGCTGGGCTGCTGTGCAGAGAAGCCAGGTCTAAGAGGGGCTCCTGCCACTGTCACTGTTATGAGACCTCAGGCGATGGGATCTGATAAAAACTATCTTCAGGCTAGTGCCACAAAAGCCCATGTCCCCTAATGGGACCCAGCAATTGGAAAGTGTCTCGCGGAGCATGTTCCTGCTCTAATCTTCAGAGTCTTCCCTGAGGCGGGCACACGGCAGCTCTAAGTCAGACACAAAGAAACTGCGTCTCCAGGGGCCTGGGCCATAGCAGACCTCACTAACCCGGGTCTTCCTCATGCTGCCTCTCAGGTTTTTGTATTTTTTTAATTCAACAAGATCGCCTGGCACTGTCCGCATCAGCTTGTCTGAGTCTACAGATGGGTGGGGAAGTTGGAGCACGGATGAGCTCTGTGCTTCCCACCAGGCACTCCCAGACACACTGCCCACTGGAGACCAGCTTGCCCGAGTCTGAGGATGGCAAGGACCTTGCTGGCTGGCCCCAAAAGATGCCGTTAGCATCCTCAACCCTTTCTGATCAAAAGCTTGTCAGCCTCTGATGCAGGAAGCACCTACCTGCCGCTACCCTGTGTTTATTTTCCATTTCCTTTTTTTTTTTTTAAACAGCCTCAACGCCTCCACTGTCACACTCTAAAACCCCAGGTGCAGAGGGAATGTTCTCAGCTCTTCCAAATGTTAAAAACATGCACATCTGTATATGCTGCCAGGGTTTCAAGAGTGTAAATTACCTTGGGACAGAATCAGAACCCAATGACAGCCTCTCCCTCCCCCACCCTGTGAGGGTCCCCTGCTCTAGACGCCCGACAGGGGAACCCTTGACCAGAGTGATTAACATCCTGGGGCTTTCGGTAGGATCACTATGTAGCCTGTCATCCAAAATGAATAATTTTCCAAGTCAAAGGGGACACTATTAATCATTACACGGGGACTACAGGTATAAACAAAAGCGCTGCAGAAAACCAAGACCCGTTGAGCACATGTAACCCTGGTATGTTGAGATTACCATCGGAGTCACATTTATTGGGTAACCCCCACCCTCTCGAAGCTGACTGACCAGTGCAGAGCACAACCACATCATCACCCCAATAAATAATCATGATCTCACTTGATTATAATGGGTGCTTAGAAGGAAAAGTCCTGGGTGTTGTGACAGAATATTCCAAGGTTAACAGATTTGGGCTTCCCTGGTGGCTCAGATGGTAAAGAATCCGCCTGCAGTGCAGGGACCTGTGTTTGATCTCTGGCCCTGGAAGATCCCCTGGAGAAGCAAATGGCTACACACTCCAGTATTCTTGCCTGGAGAATCCCATGGACGGAGGAGCCTGATGGGCTACAGTCCATGGGGTCGCAAAGAGTTGGACACGACTGAGGGACTAACACTTTTGCAGCCTAGTTTCCGTGTGCTCTCTGTGCAAAGGCTCTAAAGTAGGAAGGAGTTTCAGAGGGAAAAGAAAGGCCAGAGGGCTGGAGTGGGAGAGGAGGAAGGAGGGGATAAAGCCACAAACTGGGTGGAGCAGGGGGTGGGGGGGGGGTGTGGGGAGGCAAACATGAGAGGGAGGATCTCAGGTGAGACCAAGGGCAGCGGGAAGCCAAGGAGATCACTCAAAGCATAAGAGTGTCATGATCAGACCTGGGACTGGGCCACCATGGCTCAGGGCAAAGAGTGGACCACAGGGAGGAAAGAGCAGGAGGCCAGCGAAGCCAGGAAGATGAAGGCTCAGACCAGGGCAACGGCTGGTCAGAGGACTAGAGAGGGCCCATTTAAAGATACTTAATGTCGGATTATGCTAGTGATCGGGGAAAAGGCTGCCACGATGGCTAAGCCAGAAAATAACGGGCTGCGCAAAAGACAGCAAAATCAGTTCCTTACACAGAACAACCCTAAAATGCCAAGGTTTATCTTTTAACCTTGCTCACACAGCCTCTAAAACCCTGAGAAACACAATGTTAAAATGAAATACAAATGCTAAAACTACCCTACCACAATTATCCCTCTTTCAGAAACCAACGAATCCTTCACCACATCTAAAGAGAGATTCACTTCAACAATCCAATATTCTCAGTGTCTGTCGTGACCCCTTTAGTTATATTACCCAATAACACAATTGAAAATGAAGTTATTAAGAGGTCTGAGTGATACAGGAAGTTTGCCTTTTATCTTTAGAGATGGTATTCAAATCGCAAATCCTAGGATTTGAAATCTAGGATTGAAAATCTATAAAATCACATCTGGTCCCCATTTATTTCATCACTTTGATGAACAGAACTAAAAATGATTAGTGGTCACCCTTTGAGAGGATATGATAAATAAATGGAAAGGAATCATTTTGGTTACAGTGGTTATATCATCCCATATCATGACCCCTAAAGGTTAGCTTTTCATGAAATATATCACAAATAGAAAATAAAACAGTGTCCAGCCTCTCTTGTATGTCAGAATTTCCATGCATATAACTAACAATGATCACAGTAAAAATTACTTACAACTTACATTCATATCATACCCTCTAGTTTGCAAAGCTCTGATTTTTTTCCCCAGTGATCTTGAAAGCACAAACAGGCAAATACACACAACTATCAAGATTTGTCACAAGGGCCCTACATAAGCTAACAAAGGAAGACTGTCTGGGACCAAAGTCTGGTGACAGTATGTAAAGTTTCCCTATCTGAGAGTGCTGTGTTCCAGATTTCAAATATTCAAATATTGTCAACTGACACACACATATGCGTACTTTTTTTCCCCTTTTTCAGTAAATGTGTTCTTTGCAATAAAACCGGTTCATTCAATGCAGTTTAATTTGTATGTGATTACAAAGTGAAAGTGTTAGTCGCTCAGTCACATCCAACTCTTTGCAACCCTATGGACTGTAGCCCACCAGGCTCCTCTGTCCATGAGATTCTCCAGACAAGAATACTGGAATGGGTTGCCATTCCGTTCTCCAGGGGATCTTCCAGAGATCGAATCTGGGTCTCCTGCATTGCAGGCAGATTCTTTACTGTCTGAGACACCAGGGAAGCTTATTACAAAGTGTTTGCTATAAAAGCAGTCCACAAACAGGAAAATCTGTTTTGGATGCTTTGCCCCAGTAGGATTTTTTAAAATATACAGTCACCTCTCTCTTATCTTACCAGACATATTCCAGCTCACTCAAAAACAGAAAGGTCCTAAAACACAAAGGAGGAATCTGTGGGTCTGAGAGGAAATACAGTCTCCTGGACATGCAAAATTGTAGCAGAGAGAAGTCTCTACAGTTGGAGAAGGGCTTATAGGGGAAGGGAATCAAGGAATTAAAGAGGTTATCAACCCAACTGGAGGGTGTGGGAGAAGTGACAAAGGACACCCAATCTTTGGAAAGCCCTCTAGGTTTGAGCTGATATCAGGGTGACAGTACTCAGGGCTTCCTCCATAGCCACGCTTGCTGAGCTTCCAGGGAGGGGTCAAGCAGGATGGGAGCCCAGCAGAGAAAAAGCCAAGAAAAACAGGCATTTCCCATCGCCCCGAGTCTCCACTGTCAGCCCCTGCTCCCGCACCAGCACAGCTTTCCACATCAGCAAAGTGGGAACAAATTAGTCTGAGTTGGGCTAACAGTTAACCAGACCCTCTCACATTCTCTTATTTAGGCATTCATGCATGCAGAACAATTTCTGGAATGCCTTCTAGGAGCCAGGCCCTGTCAAGACCTGGAATGAAACCTCATTCAGGTCCTGTCCCACAAAGACCTCAAAGACCAGTGGAAAAGGACCCCCTCACTGAATCAGCACCAGAGACGACCACTGCAACAAGGGCCCCACGGAGGTGTAATTCCACCGACAGAATCCCTACAGGAGGGAGGGATTTACTGCCTCAGGTCTTCATCTTTTCACCATTGTTTAAAATGGTTCCAAGGACGGACCTAGCTAGATAGAACACAATCCATATGATCTGACAGCTTGTAAAACTCACAATAGCCGGCTTGTATTTTAACTGTTTAAACCCACCTTTGATGTATCCTTTTAAAAACAAACAATTTGCTGTGAATCAAAGACTGTGAGGTGAAAAACTGGGTGTTAAAAGGAAGAAGAGAGACTACAAAACAAAACAGATTGCCCAGAACCACTCAAACTGAGAAAGGCAGAGTGCCAGGCATGCTGTAGCTGAGAGCATCCCACAGTCACCCTCTATACATGCCATCCAACCGGCCAGAAGCAAAACATATAAGCTCCTTCTTTTCAGTACTGTAGTGGATGTTGGTGTATTTTTCATGGTTTTCAAAACATTTCTGGAATATATGCAGAAGGACAAAATGGCTAAATGAAGTATAGCTAAATGATGGGGTGGGATAACCTAGCGGAAGTTTAGCAAAGCATTCCCAAGGTTGTAATTCTAGAAACAGCTCTCCTAAGAACAATTACAGGAGCTCCAGCAGCAGCCCCCCAGGCCCTGAGATAAGTGCTTTGCACTCACAGCCTTTTTGGTCTTTACAACTTTTTATGGTAGATACCACACCTTTGATAGAACACAGACAGAAATGGCAGACAAATCACTGAAAGCAGAGCTAAGTGCAAAGTTATAGTCAGCAAACATAAATAAGTTCACAGTTACAAAGGGCCAGTTACCAAGCCCCTATTCCCACAGGATGGTGCAGGGAGAACCTGGTGACAGCTGCAAAAACAGCAGACTGCATCACAGCAGAATACTCTTAGGGAACCTAGAATAAACCTAGGGAACCCAAATAGTTTATAATGGACATCATATTTGCCTATCTCTTTGCTCCATACAAGTATGGCTGGGGAACAGGATGCCGATGAGAGGTGAGAAATAAGCGAAGTCCCTACAATGGAGTTTGACTTTAATCCCGTCCAAACTAAGTCATTTAAGTACTTAAGGGCTTCCCAGGTGGCAATAGTGGTAAAGAACCCACTTGGCAATGCAGGAGACGGAAGAGACGCAGATTCCATCTCGGGGTTGGGAAGACCCCCTGGAGGAGGAAATGGCACCTGGGAAGACCCCCTGGAGGAGGAAATGGCAACCCACTCCAGTGTTATTGCTTGGAAAAGCCCACGCACAGAGGGGCTACAGGCCATGGGGCTGCAAAGAGTCAGACACGACTGAGCAGACACACGCTAGTAAGTACTTAAAGCAGGTGATGTGAAAGCAGGATCAGATTTACCACTAGAGAAGGCTCTGGGAGATGGAGTGTGCGGGAAGGGAGAGAGAATTACAACCCTGCAAATGAAGATGCTGATGATCTGAATCACAGCAAGAAAGGTGGTGGAGAAGAGGATGAGAGAACACGCTGAAAGAGTTAAGACTGAGCAGGTATCACTGCTGATAGTACTGTGTAGGTTCTGGGGTTTCAGTTTCAGATGCCAGCAGGATCCGTGCCATCCCTGGGTCAGAGACAAAGGCCAGTTCACCACTCACAGCAATACAGTAGCCACAGCATCTGCCCCAGTCCCCCGGGCAACAATTTCCACAGGACCATGCAGAGAGGGATCACATCATGAACTGCACTACAAGACAGGACCCTTAAGTTAGGGAGCCCAAATATTTTTTTCATATGCATCTATCTTCCAAGGCTTTTCACTCTACAAACATCCTTGAAAAGATGATCCAGAACAAAGGTGGTCAGTACCTCAGCTTGCAGTATCCTGCAAGAAACATGAGATTTATGGAGAATTGTTTTCCAACATCCTCACGTTACCTATGAGGAAACTAAGAGTCAAAAAGCTTAAGATGAGTCAGGGTAACATAGCTAGAAGGTAACAGAAGTGAGATTCAAACTCAGACCTTAGGACGCCAAGTCCCATTGCCCTCCCCACTATTCAAAATCCTATTATGTAAAACATAGGGACTTCTGCTAGTGGAAGGAGTATAGAGACAATAAATGGGTCCTTCAGGCTCTCCAGGAAGTTGTTAGCTCGCCTGGAAGGGAACAGGGACACACTAGAGGCCCAGCTCCAAAGATGAAGGTTCTCCTTGGCTCATGTATCTCAAAACTTGAATGACAGAGCAGAACTAGGCTGCTATAGAAGTCAACGGTGGTGCCTCTCCATGTGGTGGGGAGATCTACGCCCAAGTCCTTGGTTAGCCCCTTCCTAAATCCAGCCTGCAAAATTACAGGTTTTATGGGAGAATGCTATCAGAATGGAAAAGAAAGTTTATATGTTCATACTAGGTCTTTATTCCCTAAAACTTCTTGCAGAAGTATGAAACAGAATAACTTTCCATATAAAGATGATCTCTCCTCATCCGTGCATTTAAATCAGCTAACACTTCACATACATAATTAAAAGAAAGTAAATATATACGCTTCCCAGGTGGCTCAGCAGCCTGGTGAGCTACAGTCCATGGGGTGGCAAAAGAGTCAGACATGACTCAGCCACCAAACAATAGCAGCAAAAGTAACTGGATTAAGAAACTGAAAAGAACTTGGTTAGCAGACCCTTCATTTTGATAACAAACATACTGGATTCAAGGATTAAAGGTAACTGCAGAGTTACTTCATAAATGGGATTCATTATTTTGAACATGAATGATCAAGCTTATTCATTTATTAACATAAAAGTGAAAAAATGACTTGCTTAGCTTCAAGGGGACAATAAAGATGTTTGGCATATGCAGGACTTTGGGTCTTCCTGGTGTCAATGATGACCAGTTGGACAGCAGACTCTCTTCTGAGATTTCTTAACTCAGTCTGCAAGGTCCTGAGACACCTGAGCAGTCCTTGTCAGCCTGGGGAACCCTCTCCCTCAGCAGAAAGTTCCCACTCCCCATGAGAAGCCCCCACCATCACCACCAGGTTCCTCTTCAAGGGGTGAAAGGCACAGGTGGTGCTTATCACACTAACAGAAATGTCTGAATCCACTCAACTTAAAAGGATCACCCACTTTATAGGCCACTTATTTAAACCTTTGGATGGCTGCCCAACGCATGCAAGCTGCCACAGTGCACAATCCAGGGAGCAAGCACCATGCAATCCCAGGGGGTGGTGCAGTTCACAACCTGTGCAGCCATGAGTGCTGGCAGCCCTCAGGGATAGGGGGTCACTCCCAAGATATTTCCCCATCAAAGTTCACTTCCTCATCCATGGATTTTTTTTAACCTAATCTATAAATCCCCCAGATTCTAGCAGTCATCATGGATTTCAACCAATGACTGAAGGAAGTTAATCATTTTTACATATCATTAAGTGAATGACAAATATTATTTAGAATTGGTTCTGACTAGCTGCTGATAAAATTCACACTGGAAACAACAGGAGTAGGAAACATAACAACAACTTATTTCATATATTTGAGTCCTGAGAGTCCTCTCTCCATCTAGAATCTGTATGGCAGGCCTCCTTGGACAGCAAGCAGATCAAACCAGTCAATCCTAAAGGAAATCAACCGAGATTATTAATTGGAAGGACTATGCTGAAGCTCCAATACTTTGGCCACCTGATGCAAAGAGCCGACTCACTGGAAAAGACCCTGGTGCTGGGAAAGATTGAGGGCAGGAAAGGGGTGACAGAGAATGAAATGGCTGGAAGGCAACACCGAATCAATGGACACAAGTTTGAACAAATTCCAGGAGACGGTAAAGGACAGGGAAGCCTGGTGTGCTGCAGTCCATGGGGTCTCAAAGAGTCGGACATGACTTAGCAACTGAACAACAAGTACCACACATATTATTCTTTTGATGGATGAAGAAGTAAATACCTACTGCAGATAACCAGTAAGTAGGCTTTTACAGTTCTATTTGAAAAAACACACACCCAAGTTATTCTTCTGAACAAATGTTCTTACTTGGCTTTCTTAGGTACACCACTGTTAATTAAAAGAAAGTGAAGTCGCTCGGTCGTGTCCAACTCTTTGCAACCCCAAGGACGGTAGCCTACCTGGCTCCTCCATCCATGGGATTTTCCAGGCAAGAATATTGGAGTGGGTTGCCATTTCAAATGCTTCTCTAAATTACCGATACTGGCTTGGAGGTGATCTAAGTGTCATTCTCCACGAGGCCGGTTCACTAATTGCTTGAAAATAATTCATTCCACAAGTATCAAAAAACAAACAGAAAGTCTCTTCCCCAATCCAAGTCAGCAGAGCCAGCCTGCTTCTGAGATGAGCGCTTCCTGATCCTGCTCAGCTCTGGTCCTAGGCTTGGCCCGGGCTTTCCCATCTCTTGTCTCTCAGGGCCAGACACCGGACAGTCTCTGCAACTTGCCCTGTCTGTGCCCTCTGGGGCTGCCGAGGCTCCCAGTCCTCTGGGCCCTCCTCCACTGCCACCAATAATCCTGGATCCTGTTGCCTGGCACTGTTAACATCAGCCATTCCTGTGCGTCAGCTCTCCGACTTCTCTAACTCAGGATGCTACACTTCTTGGTAAAAGGGTGCCTTGGTCTCCTTTGGTTCCCTGGAGTCACACTGGCCAGGGGTACAGCTATGAAGCATCTGAGAAGCCCTGAGATTTCTAAACTTGGCTTTCCTAACCCCATTCTTGGTAGGTGAGGCCCAGGCGATTATGTCCCAAATAGGACACATCTGAACACATTTAACTGGCTATATATTCAACTTATACACAGCACACCTGTGTCTGGTCCTCATTTGCTTTTACCCGACTTCCAAGGTAATAAATCAGCCTCAGGACCGTTTTCATGGAAGCTGGCAGAAGACATAAAACTCCTGGGTCAGAGACAAAGGACTGCATTATCCACAGCACAGCAGGCAACTGGGGCACCACGTCTGCCAGTCCTCCTCACCCCAAAGTCCGACGGCGGTGACACCGCAGTGCCCAGAAGGAAGCCACAGAAGTGCTGCTTTACGTCCGAGTCACAGCTGTGGAACCTCTGCTTTATAACAAGCAGAAGGTGAGACTTCTCTTTGTCCCAGAGAGACATGATCTTCCAAAGTTGCTCGCCACAAACACAACCCTAAGTAATGGCCCAAGAGCATTTCTAGACCACCCAGCAAGACAGGGAGGACATAAGAGACATGTGGAGGAGCATCTCCAAGCAACCTGTGCGTTCGCCTCGTTTGAATGACTGTCCCTATGGGCTTCATGGTCCCAACAACTCCTACACGGGAGGCCCCTGTACTCTTCATGCCATGGGTTGAAAAGCAGCTGCATTATGCCCTTCATTGGTAAGGTGCTGTGAAACACCCCATAATTTAATTGTTGAACAGCACAGTCTGAGATCTCTCAAGTATATCCCTCCCTCAATACAGTAGCCAAAACCACCTCTGCATCTCCACTCCCTTCCTGTTTCACCTCCCCTACTTTTGGAAACTTATCTATAGTTAGAAATGCACAATAAATTAAAAAAATAAAGTGTATATGTGTATATGGGGCTTCCCTGGTGCCTCAGAGGTAAAGAATCCATCTGCCAATGCAGGAGACGTGGGTTTGACTCCTGGGTTGGGAAGATCCCTTGGAGAAAGAAATGGTAACCCACTCCAGTATTCCTGCCTGGGAAATCCCATGGCAGAGGTGCCTGCAATCCATGGGGTCACAAAAAGTCAAACACAGCGACTGAACAACAACAACTATATATTAATAGTGAATAGGACAGAAGCTAGTCTCAATCTGGGCAAAATTTTAGTTCCAGAAATCTTCACCTATATAGCTGAAGGAAGAGAAATCACTTATGATAACTTGGGAAATGAAAGACAAGACAAAAGTCCGCTTGACAGATGCTCACACTCTGAAAGGCACTAACTTCAGGGAGGGAAACTGCTTGCTTTTACTATAATGTCAGTGATTTTTCAGACATATTTTTTACTTCCTATACAGTGGAAAACAATTTAAAATGCCAGATTCCTTAAAGTTCAACAGCTCATAAAACACCATTTGTAACAAAAACTTGTAACTATCTAAATAAAAATTAAATTAGAAAATCTGTAATTATAATCAAAATAAGGTATATATTAATTAATCAAACTTCATACACATACCTACTTGTGCATAACAAATTTTTTAGAGGGGCCCAGGTGGATGCTAATCTTTTTCTGAAGCTAAGAAAGTAATACATTTGGCCAACAGGTACATGAAAAGATGCTCATTATTGCTAATTATTACAGACATGCAAATCAAAACTACAATGAGATATCACCTCACACCAGTCAAAATGGCCAACATTAAGAAGTCAACGAACAATAAATGCTGGAGAGTATACCAAAAAAGAAAAAAACAGAACCCTCCTCTAACTTCCGGCAGGAATGTAAATTGGTGCAGCCATTATGGAGAACAGTATGGAGGTTCCTTAAAAAACTGAAAATAGAACTATCATATGATCCTATAATCTTATTCCTGGGCATATATCCAGAAAAAAAAACATAATTCAAAAAGACACATGTACCCTAAATGTTCACTGCAGCACTATTTACAACAGCCAAGACATGGAACCTAAGTGTCTATCAAGAGATGAGTGGATAAAGAAGATGTGGTATTTATATACAATGGACAGTCAGCCACCAAAGAGAATTAAATAATGCCATTTGCAGCAACATGTATGGACATAGAGATTATCATACTAAGTGCAGTAAGTCAGACAGAGAAAGAAAAATATATATGATATCCATATGATATCCACATATAACGTGGAATCTTAAAAAAAAGAACTTATTTACAAAACAGAAATAGATTCACAGATTGAAAACAAACTTATGGCTACCAAAGGGGATGAGGGGACGGGGAAGGACAAAGTAGGATTTGGGGATTAACGGTTATAGACTACTGTGGATCAAATAGATAAACAAGGACCTACTGTATAGCACAGGGAATTATATTCAATATCTTACAATAACCTAGAATGGAAAAAGCCTGAAAAAGCATATGTACATGTATAACTGAATCATTTTTCTGTATACCTGACACCAACACAACATTGTAAATTAGTTACACATCAAGTGAAAAATGGTTATTGAGAAAGAAAATTACTATAGATTAAATTAACTTATTTCAGTTAACAATTACTGGATACCTGCTATATTTTAGGCATTTTTCCAGACATATTTCTATTATTAGAATTATTATTTTATTGGAACTATAATGTTCTACATATACTACCATTAAAAAAAAAACAAAACAAAAAAAAACAGGTAGGTCCGTGGCCTCAAAATGACCCTCTAAGGCAAGCCATGAGAAATGCTGGTATTTGTGATTAAAGAAATGGAGGGGTGATCGGGTCATGCCAACAATGGATAAGATGAACAGCTGCAGCTAAACGTGAGGGGAGAGGAATTCAGGGTCCAGCAGGCAAGGAACGGAGCAGCTACTTGGCTCGAAACCTAAACTCTCAGACAGATCTGAGAGGAAGGAAAGGAAGTTGCCAAAGGAAGCCTGGAGATACAATCTCTTCCAGTAGGTGAAACACCAAAGGAAACAAAGTTCCGCCAGAAAAGTCCTGTCATACAGACAGCGCTTCCCTAGCAGAGCAAGTTGAGGCTCCTGGACTCCGACAACACCTCTCCCAGGTGATAATGAATCAAAAGCCTACACCTGTCCCAAGCAGTCACCCGTTCACACCTGATTCCAAGGTCAGCGGTCACAGAGCACGTGCGCCCTCAGGCTGTGCCTGTGCGTCTCACTGAATCTTTATAATTATCCTAGGGATAGGCATTACTGTTAGCCACTTTTTGCCCATAAGAAACAGACCAGCATGATGACACAGCTGTTCACAGTCACAAAGCTTGGCAATGCCAAGGCCAATGTCTGAACCCTTAACCCCTA
Source organism: Bos javanicus (assembly GCF_032452875.1). NCBI lineage: Eukaryota > Metazoa > Chordata > Mammalia > Artiodactyla > Bovidae > Bos > Bos javanicus. Next base: position 26,261,641 of record NC_083873.1, on the reverse strand, counting down.
TTTTAAACATCTCAATGTTCTCTGCATTGTTTGGGGGGCAGAGGGTAGGGGGAGTGGGAAGCTGGGGTGAGGAAGAAATAAAGAGTAAATGTATCATTTTTTAAAAAATCATCTTGTAATTTTATCTGGAGCACATCAGTGCAAAACAAATAACAAATCCCATGGGCATATTCATTCAGTAATAAAAAACCCAAATAGGACACATGTGAATTCATAGGTTTAGTTCATCACCACAGAATCACCCAACACCTAATAGCTTGTTTAAATGAAATATGAACAATATTAGAGATGACAAAGAATTTCAGATAATACCTATGCCATCAAGCTTAATCTATTCAATGTGCAACTTTATGTGCAATTTAATTGGAAGCTTTTTTGTCTCTGCTGACTTAAAAGCCACATATGGAATCCATACGAAGAAGGAGTTTTTGAGTCTGCTCATTCCAAAGCACAAGAATAATGCATAATAAATAACCTGAATACTTAACATAAGCCAGGTTGATGTTAATCAAAGTGACCGCCCCAAACTGTTTAGTAGAACCAAAGGCGGTCAGAGCACTGGGACTCAGTAAACTTGGGCAGTTCAGCCAGCACCCAGCCTCCAGGTCAAAGGCCAACTTCATCCTCATTCAAGGAATAAATGGTACACAGATACCTTCTCCATCGTCCTCAGCACATCAAATCCGCCAGGACGCCCGCCGCCGTCCCCTCCTCGCGCTCTCCCCACGCAGCGAGGCCGGAACCGCGGAGCCCACAGAGACGCTCTGCGCCCAGAACACCAGCTGTCCCTGCTTTGTAAATTGGGAGCTTTGAAGCAAAGGTTGATGGGAAAAAAGAAAGGATTCTATTAAGAGGGGAAAAAAGGTGGGGAAGGGGGCCAATATCTAGAGGTGGAACCAATTTTTCAGGTCCATTTCAATATGTAAGTCTTGAGATTATATAATCAAGAATTATACCTGAGTGCCCATACCTGAGCACTGAAAAGACTCGACAAAGAATACTCAAATATTTGAACAGCCATTCCTCTTCAAAATAATTCCAACCTTCCATGTTTTTATCAGCAGGCTACCCTTTTTAAAGTATGAGAAAGAGATTTGGGAGATTTTACCCCCAAAACAAAAAGTCCTATCTTCTCAGTTCTGGAATTAAATTCACAGAAAAGGGGGCAGGGGGAGGAGGAGGATTCAATAGAAACGATGCTTGAAATGAAAAAAATGCATTCTGAAAGGTTCCTAGCAATAATTAATGATTTGTTGGTGCCTCCAGCTAGGCTGTAGTAATTTCATACTTCAAAAGAGTTTATTTTCTAGTCTTCATCCAAGAACCAAAACAGCAAGAAGAGTGTTTTTTCCTGCTTAAGTATTAGGTACTAAGACTGATGATCTCTTGAGTTTTATTTTTAACTTAAAAAAAAGTTTCATTTAGTTTGCATCTTTATACTGTTAGTGGTAGTCGCTCAGTCTTGTCCAACTCTTTTCTATCCCCACACTGGACTGTATGTAGCCCGCCAGACTCCCCTGTCCATGGAATTTTCCAGGCAAGAATACTGGAGTGGATAGCCATTCCCTTCTCCAGGGGATATTCCCAAGCCCAGGAATCAAACTCACATCTCCTGCATTAGCAGGCAGGTTCTCTACCGTCTGAGCCACCAGGGAAGCCCTTGCATCTTTATAGGAAATTATAATAAGGAAATTTTAATCTTTCATCACAAATTAGGGCTTCCCAAGTAGCTCAAACAGTAAAGAATCTGCCTGCAATGCAGGAGACCTGGGTTCAATCCCTGAGTCAGGAAGATCCCCTGGAAAAGTACATGGCAACCCACTCCAGTATTCTTGCCAATTAAATTATTTGGAGGTCATATAGTCATTTAAGTAGTGTCTCTTTCTTTATCCAAAGAAAGCATTTATCTACTTATTAAAAAAAAAAAAAGCCAAAGACATAAATCAACATTTACTATGCAAAAATTCCAAGGGTATATATCAATTTTAAATGGAATATATGTATTTCAAAAATATAAAAGATATTTCAGTCCTCTTTTTAGTGAAACTAATCCTTTCATTTCTATAAAAGGATGAATAAGACATTATTTTCTAACTTTTATCCAGTTGTTTCAGGCCCTCACTGGAAAGCAACTGTAAAATTCTCAGAGAATACAGTAAGAATACTAGGGACTATTAAATATTACAGACAGGAAAAAAATTAAAATGCCACATATAATGATCTTATCGAGTCACCTCTTCACTCAAATTATTCTTTAAAAAACTAACAGACAAAGCTAAAAAGTACTAAAAAGAAAAAAAAAAAAGAAAAAAAACAACAACACTATTTCCCCAGGATTGCAGTTATGAGATTAGAAAAAAAAAAAAAATACCAAGCAGCTTTACTCACACGAGTTGTCATGTGGGCAGTTACTGTCCATCCTTGAATAAGCAGATACCTTCAACAAAACATTCAATGGGAACAATGTAGTTCCTAACTACATTTTTCTGCCCAAGTAAAGGTCATGCTGAAAAACATCTAAAGCTAAGAGCTCATGTTTGAAAGGTTTTGTTTTTCAGTTACTGAATGCTATAACTCCTTCCTTTAAAAGTACAGGGGCTTTCAAATGCCTAAAGCAGATTTATTGATTTTTTGTTGTCATTGTTGTTGTGTGAAATTGATGTTTATTCACAGGGTATTTGTTCTGTATGTTGAAATACTTATTCTAAATGTTGTCCTGAGGGGGGAAATACTGGTAAAGTCAGAAGAAATGCTTAAAAGCTAGTGATGGAAAAGCACATTTTTACTTCACAAAGTTAAGTAACTATGGTTTGCTAAATTCAAGTTCTCGTAGATGCCTGCCACTCAAACTCTAAAATGGGCTTTTTGTTTATTTTGGGGTGTTTGTTCACTGCTCTCAGAGGATTTGACTAAGACTCTCTACTTTTAATAAAATTAAACTGAAAGTTATTATTGGGAATGCAGTACAATTTCTTTTTCTTAAAAAAGCATATTAATGTTGATGTATTGTTTTTACAATAGAAAGGTGTAAGTAAAGTACCCTGTTCTAACTGAGCTGAAGCTGAAGCTCCAATACTTTGGCCACCTGATGTGAAAAAACGACTAACTGGAAAAGACCCTGATTCTGGGGAAGACTGAGGACAAGAGAAGGGGACGACAGAGGATGAGATGGTTGGATGACATCATCAACTCAATGAACATGAGTTTAACCAAATTCCAAGAGATGGTGAAGGACAGGGAAGCCTCCTAGCATGCTGTAGTCCATGGGGTCACAAACAGTTGGACACAACTTAACGACTGAACAACAAAAACAAATTCTAAAAAATGCAGCAAATAAATGAATTCATTCCAAATTGAACATAATCAATAGTAAATTGAAGGAAGAGGAGACAGAGGAGTAGAGGAAGAAGCCCACTGAGATAGGTTTCCAACTATTTCAGGTTGACTTTCTGTTTGTCTAAAATCCAATTTCCCAAAGCATTTTCCCTTTTATACCTAAGATGTAATTATTCACTGGGGCTGGGGTTAGCAACTCTTCAGAAATTGGGAGTACCCCTCTTTTTCCCCAATAGTAAATAGAACCTAGAGTAGGCAGAAATTTGAACACATCCCCCCAGTCATTTTCCCTCTAGAGAGTCGTGAATCTTACTAATAGGTCTCAGCTTATAAATGCATGTCTTCCTGCAAATTACTTAAAAGCAGTGTTCCCCAAAGTGAGATTCCCTGGTGACCTCTGGTGACAGAGGAGACAGTTTTAGAATACAGAATTAAACAACCTAGAAGAAGAAAGTCATTTCCTTTTCAACTCTCTCCTAATCCTCTGGTCTAGTCAAGGAGAAAGTCTCCATTTGATGCCAGGATGTTGAGCACTTGGTATACTTGTTAACCTCCACTGTCACAAAGGAAAGTAAGTCTGTAACTCAGGCCTGCCAGCAGGCACCTAGAGCTACCTAGACATTAACAAGCCATATAGTTGTCATTGTATGCATCTGAATATTGATATTTTTCAAGTTTCCTTTTTAAATAAATGTATTTAAGGTTTAAAAATGGAGTCGATTTAAAGGAAAAATAGTTTGAAATGGTCTAGATCCTTGCAACTGAAAATGAGATCAGTGAACCAACAGCATCAGCCTCACCTGGGAGCGTGTTAATGAACCAGATCTTAGGCCCTTCTCAAGCCCACCGAACCAAAAAATGCATTTTAATCAAGATCCCCATGTGACTTAAAATTTGAGAAATACTAGGGGTAGCACAAACGTCAGTCTGAAACCATGCAGGCCATTCGTTTGGGATCTGCTACTTTGGCTCATCAGCCATCCTTCAGACACTCAGCCAGCAGAGGGCAGGGGGACCAAGACGAAACTCCAGTGCCTTCCCTGGCAAGTCGCAAATCATCAACGGATGGTGAGGTCAGTGAGCGAATCTAAAGCAGCACTTTGGGGGTGCTATGGGTAACCTAAAATGATTTTAAATATGGGTAACCTAAAATGACTTTAAATATGCTCTTATGAATGGACTTGTGGACACAGCGGCAGAAGGAGAGGGTGGGATGAATTGAGAGAGTACCTCTGACATATCTACACTATCACGTGTAAAACAGTTAGCTAGTGGGAAGCTTCTGTAGAAGGCAGGGAGCTCAGCTTAATGCTCTGTGATGACCTAGAGGGATGGGATGGGGATGGGGTGGAAGGAGGCTTGAGGGAGGGGATACATGTATACATATAGCTGAGTCATAGTTGTACAGCAGATACCAACACAACATTGTAAAGCAATTACCCACCAATTTAAAAAAAATTTTAAGTGCTCTTATAATATCGGATCGTGCCACACAGATCATCTTTTTTACTAATGAATAATATAATGAAAATTCTACCTAATCTTCCCTTCATCCCTTCTCTCTTCCTTCAATGGCTGGGGCTTTCTGAAAAATTTCAGCATGGGAATGAGGGCCTACGCTCCTTGCACCTACTGAATTAGCATCCCCTGGCCTTTTCTCCTAGAGTTAAGCCCAGTTAGAGAATTATGCTTGGAAAAAGAAGCCTAGGTCTTTTGCATCAGGTGACACTGCTGCTGCTGCTGCTGCTAAGTCGCTTCAGTCGTGTCCGATTCTGTGCGACCCCACAGACGGCAGCCCACCAGGCTCCCCCGTCCCTGGGATTCTCCAGGCGAGAACACTGGAGTGGGTTGCCATTTCCTTCTCCAATGTATGAAAGTGAAAAGTGAAAGTGAAGTCTCTCAGTCATGTCTGACTCTTAGCGACCCCATGAACTGCAGCCTACCAGGCTCCTCCGTCCATGGGATTCTCCAGGCAAGAACACTGGGAGTTCTGACCAAAATCCTACTTCTTCATCAGCAGGAAAGACATCCAGGGGAAATTCTGAATTACCTGTATCGCCAACTCAGTGTTCACCTTCACAACCTGAAAGAATGTGTTGGAAATACAGAGTAAAACAATGACTAAAATATACAGGACTTATGATACTACAAAAGCTAAATACATATGTTTACAGCCATCTAGGTATTTTCAAAACATCCAGATTTAACAGATTTTAGTAAAATGTTTCTATTTCTCCCAGGTGCTAGGCCTAACACCAAGATCCAACAACAGAAACTCAACTTCCCAGTACAAAACACCAACATGAGACAGTCTGGTTTTGCTGAGAAAATGAAGAGTGAATCCAATTGGGTAAAGAAAGATGGGAACATTAATAACAATCAACAGGAATTCATGGTCTGGTATCCATGATAAGGCTTACATGCCATTCATTACAATGAAAAGAACACTGTGAACATTTGTTAGATCCTTTTTCCCTTTAGTTATTTTGGGAATGTACTTCTGTAGGCAGAACATTACAGAGAACAAAAAAATATATGTTACAGTGTAAGATTACTGTAACAGTTCTGAAAGAAGTCAAGAAAACCCCACCAAAATGAAATTATAGGCATAGAGGAAAATAAGAGTAATAATTGCTAATACCTATCGATCATTCCAAGCAGTTTATATATACTAACTCCTCTAAATCCTCACAACTATGAGATAGATGCTGGGTCTTAATATTACTACTAAAGATGCCATTTTGCAGATGAGGAGACATAACTGTAAGGTGAGTAAGTAGCCTAAGATCACAAGTCTGGGAATAAAACTGGGTAAAAATTCAGACACATTCAGAATCCAAACTCCTTACCACCAGACTGCTGCCTACCACCAGACCACCAGAATGCCCAACTCAGGGTAAACATTTTATCACTCTCTAATACTGGACCCTACAAAGAATTCTTCTAAAAGGTCAATGACTGTGGAATCTTCACAAGTGAAGGGGCTGGGCTATATTGATAGGACTGTACCTTAAAACAGGAAAACTGAGTTTTGGCATTAAATGCTTCAGAAGTGATTAGAACTACTCACTTGGCAGAATTAAGTTTTAAGGCTGCTTCAGGGAAATATTAACAGTTGGGGGAAATTTTTGTTGGAAGCAAAACATTATACTTTGAGAAATGCTTAAGTCAAGTATTCCTCTTTTATTAGGACGACTTAATTAAATACAAAGCATTAAAATAGCTGGCCTGAATATTTATTAGAGCACCAGCTGTTCCCTCCAGATTTTTAGAAATTCAAGATGAAGTGCCAAGTATAATTTAGAAAAAAAACAAATTCAACAAGTAGAAAGAGCCCTATGTCTTGCAATACTTATCCAAATAGTAAATAGTAGTTGGAAGAGCTATAGAACGTTACTATGCCTTTTCAATGAGAAGAGCCAAAATGTTTGGCCAACCACTTCCTAACGCTATTTTGTTACTGAGGTTGGTGATTACATTACTTAAATATTATACCTTATATTTCATAATTAATGATTCTTTATGTACAGACAGATAATACCATAGTGCTAACCACAGAATGTGTATACCACTCTGGGTGTGTTTATGAGTGCTGATAACTATGCTCCAGTTGAACATCTCAGAGAAATCATTCAGATTTTAATTCAAAATTTTATTTCTTTCAGAGACTTACGGACTTAGGGAACGAACTTATGGTTGCTGGGGCTGGGGGCAGGGGGAGAATGAGAGGAAGGGATAGTTAGGGAGTCGGGGATGGGCATGTACACCCAGCTATGTTTAAAATGGATAACCAACAAGGACCTACTGTACAGCATATGGAACTCTGCTCAATGTTTATGGCAGCCTGGATGGGAGGGGAGTTTGGGAGAGAATGGATACATGTATATTACGGCTCAGTCCCTTCTCTGCTCACCCGAAACTATCACAACATTGTTAACTGGCTATACCCCAACATAAAATAAAAGTTTTTTTTTTTAATTTTATTTCTCTCAAAAGATTTCCACTTTAGGTGCCCAGCCATAATTGAACACCTAATTCTTATTTTTTTGTTTCAAAAGGGAGTAGATAAAAAGGAGTAAGTCAGAAAAAAATGAAAAAACGTGTTATGCACATTGCAACTTTTCTTTCTAAGGAAAACTGGAAGATATCTCCTGTTTGCTTTACTGTCAGCTCTTCATGACAGTGCTGCACACTTAGATACGAGAGAAGAAATGTCCCTGCTTGGCATGTCGGCAGAGGGAAGTCAACAAAACTGCCAAGGAAGAGCACCTTGGACAGGGAGGCAGGTTTGTGGAGAAGAGCAGCGTCTGCTGTCCTGCGCCTGTGGTTAGACCCAGTCCACTGCACTGAAGTCTGCGGGACCACGAGGGCAAAGAAGAAAACGTCTGCTTCTTCGCTGTTCCTGTCCAACGAATAACTAGCTTCTACCCCTATACGATGCTAATTTTTAGCATAGTAATTGCAGCACAAGAGGTTCTCTCTAGCGGAGATGTTCTCCTTTTGTTTTTAGGGTTTTCAGGTTTAAAAATAAACTGGCATTTTTGGATTAATAAAAAAATTCCATGAGGGATAAAATAGGCCACATAATTTTTTTTCTCATAAGCGAAGAACACTAGCTGTGTGTGCTGGTGAAGTCAGTCACCCTCTGGTCAGAGCCCTATACCACCTACTCCCAGCTCCCCCAGCAACCCTTCAGAGAGTAATAGCAAGAGATGACACATCTTGCCAAGAAAAACAAGCTAGAGCTTCTCCACTTCAGCTGGACATCAAAATCACCTGCAGGGATTTTTAAAAATCCCCACTAATACCAGGGCCCCATCCTGGACCTACAGAATCAGATTCCCAGGTGGGAAGACTGAAATTTCCTAACAATTCACTGATTATGGTGCTGTGTCCATAAAGGGGTGAAATATCAACCAACCCTATAGAAAGTGAAAAGTGAAATGTGAGTCACTCAGTCGTGTTCCACTGTGAGACCCCAAGAATTGTAGCCCACCAGGTTCCTCTGTCCAAGGGATTCTCTAAGCAAGAATACTGGAGTGGGTAGCCATTCCTTTCCCTAGGTGATCTTCCTGACCCAGGGATCAAACCTGGATTTCTTACATTGCAGGCAGATTCTTTACCATCTGAGACATCAGGGAAGCCCCTAATCAGGGAGAGGGACTTCCAATGCATGAAAATCCATAAGAGAAAAACCTGTATGAGGAATAACTTTTTCTAAACATGCCTTGACCTTCAAGATTGAAATTTATCTGAAGGCTAGAATGCTGGTTTTCAATTGTGTGTTTAAGCAGTAGACCCCTTTTTCAAGCAAAACTCTTCATGGTATCTCAAAATACCAAACCTACTATCTGAGCTGCTCCAGGAGCAACAAAGGGCAGAAACCCTCCCACTCAGGCCGCATACACCTTAAGGAAGCCTACAGCTGCTGGAAGGAAGTGAAAACCACTGGGCCAGAATAAGACATTTAAATAGGATAAATATATAGTACTAAATCTAAATGCAAATAATTAACTGGAGGGTTAGGGCTTTTGATTAGCACTTAGCCTAGGGAGATGGGTTTAAAAGAAGTTCACTTGAAAAAGAGATGAAGGTTTCATTCCACTAGAAATTCAACTTGAGCCAACAATGTTCTCTGGCTGCCAGGAAAAGCATGTGCAGTTTAGCCTGCGTTAATAACTACTGTTTGTACCGAGAGAATGACCTTTTAGAAAGCACTTTCACGTGTATGGAGAAGGAAATGGCAACCCACTGCAGTATTCTTGCCTAGAGAATCCCATGGACAGAGGAGCCTGGCGGGCTACAGGCTATGGGGTCGCCAAGAGTCGGACACGACTAAGCAGCTAACACTTTGATGTGTATGATCTCATTTAATACTGGATAACAACTCTGTAAGCTATTGGAATTATTTTTGCTGTATTTTAGATGAGCAATGTGGAAGGCCAGGGTTTGATCCCTGGGTCAGGAAGATCCTCTGGAGAAGGAAATGGCAACCCACTCTAGTATTCTTGCCTGGAGAATCCCATGGACAGAGGAGCCTGGTGGGCTACAGTCCATGGGGTCACAAAAGTCAAGACACGACTGAGCAACTGACACTTTACTTACTTTAGATGAGCAACTGAGGCAATAATGTGTAAAAGTAGCTTACTCAAAGATGAATCCAGGCTCTACCTCCTAACCTAGAACTTAAGGGGGACTTCGAGAATAACAACCCACCAGTCTCTGAATGGTAGGAACAGCGTCTGAAAAAAATGTGTTCCATTCTGGTTGCTGCATTAATAGGACCACAGGCAGAGTACAATAATCAGGGCAAAGAGCAATCTGGAAATAGTATATGAAGAACACATGAAAAACCTAAGAGCCTCTAAAGATGGAAAGCAGAGGGTTTAGAAATTTGTAAATAATGAAGGTCTATGCAGAGGCAGATAAGTCTTATACCACACAAGAGTAACCCAGGCCCTTCCCCTTCTCCTTCCTGAAAAATTCAGTCTTAAAGCCATGAGAAGGGACAAAGGAAGATAGATAGGCCTTTGTGCAGGAACGGGTATGGAGAGAGATGTGAAAGACCAGAGCCAGGTCTCAGAGAAAGGTGTTCACAGTGGGATGCAGGTTGGAGCACCAACAGGTAAGGAGAGTAACCAGGTAAGGGTCATGGGCAGCAGTGGAAGACTGGCTACAGAAGGGGAGATTTAATCAAATGAGTAAATTGTTAAGAACGATGGGAGCCAGGATTCTCACTGTCAAAGAGGTAGTTACAAATATGGAAAAGAAAAAAACTAAAGTAAGCCCTGTGGTGTCAGACAGGGATTTGAGATACCAGCGTGAACTCATGGTTTTGAAAATATATAGCTGGATATAGAAACACAGATGTAAACCTGTGTTATGTGTGCATATGTGTATACACACATATTCCACAGTCCTGTCCATTAAAAGAGCCCAGAGGTGGTGATAGCCTCCAAGCAATGAGCATACTTAGCCACCAGATATTGGTTTCTACATATCATTCTCTAGGCAAAGGAACTAGGGCTCCTTGGAGAAATAACTGATACAAAACATGACACTAGTAAATTACAAAATGAGCTTGGAAGATCTTTTTCTGAAAGAAAGCAAAGATGCGTTCAAAGAATGATGGGAGTTAAAGGGCATAAAGACACTGCCACTGACTGCCAAGCCTGGGACCAATGGGAACATTAAAGTAAGTAATGAGAGTAACAGTTTAATTAAAACATACTGGAGGCAAAGAGACCAAAAGTTCTCACTGATATTAATTAATTAATTGAAATTTTGATGAGGAATGGGCTATTTACATAATTTCACAATAACTTGCCACCAAAAGGGAAAAAAAGTCACTTTATGATGGAGAAAGAGCAGGCAACACTTCAGTCAAGTGACCATCATCAGTAATGGAACAAACAGAAACAGAAATCAGTGCCCCTTGATGGATGCAATGAGAGGAACTCAGTAATTATCCTGCCAGAGATGGACAGCCTGAATCTAACAATGAGAAAATGGCAGGCCAACCCCAATTAAGGGACATTGTACAAAATAGCTAATTTAAAATCTTCGAAAGTGTCAAAAATCTGACCAGTGAAAGATTGAAAAAGACTAAAAGACCCAACTATATACAATGTGTCTTCTGAACTGAATTCTTCTGCTTTAGAAGACAAGATTGAAATAACTGAGAAACTTGAATGAGGTTTAAGATTTAGATGGTGGTAATGTATCAGTGGTAAATTCCTGGCTTTGATGACTGCACTGTGATTATCTTGGAGAACATCCTAGTTTCAGGAAATATACACTGAAGTATTGGTGTGTTTGATAGCCATTTGCCGGCAACTTTTTCTCAAATGATTCAGGATAAAAACAAATAGTACCACTTGCAATTTCTCTGCAGGTGTGAGACTGTTTCAAAATAAAAATTTAACAACAGTAAATTAGGAAAATGGACACTCCAGGGGGAATGATTCCATCTAGTTTGCAGGAAAGATGAAACTCTCAAATGATTAAAGTGGTCCCAAAGAAATCCATCCTAAGGAGGGTTGGCCAGATGTTACAGGGAAAATGCCTCCCTGAATAGTAAGTGAGAGGAGAGGAAGTCTATGTACTCTCCAATGATTTCGTAATTCATTCACTCAACAAACATTTATTAAACACCTACTGTGTTTCAGACAATATGCTAGACACTGAACTTATGAAAATAACTGAGAGTCCCTGCAATTGAAGCCTTTAATAAGTCTAATGAAGGATGATGATTCGGAAGTCTGAAGGTACCATTTTAAGATAGTCATCAGCATTACATATGGAAAGAAGCATGTGACTCAGGAACACTGTCTTTAATATTCCATGTTTCATTTATGAATTATCAACAGACTATACAATAGTTTATTATTCTATCATACTCTTTAACAACATTTTCATCCTAACTTTTCTGTGCTTGTGGGTGGTGTTAATTGAGGCATATGCAAAAACCTTATCACTTTTCAATTATGAACAGATGTAAATGATTTACTTGATGTTTTATTTTAGAGTAACAAGCATCTTCTAAAATAAGTTTAAAGTAAGAAGCTAGGGCTATAGTTATTGCTAGAGACTTAACACTTTAAAAGTGGACCCTGATGTGGTCACCACCTCAAAAGTCACTCCACGTCTCTGTTCTTCAATTTCTACATCTGTCACAAACATGTCATAATGTGCTTGTACGATGCTTTGAAATGTTTAGAAGAAAGACACCATAATTATAAAGCTCTGTTAAAATACAGGTTGCTTTCACGTTTGGCCAGAGACTAACTACTACTGTGGATGTATTAAGACAGAGTGATCTATCTAAATGAGCTCACCTTGGCAATTTTATGTTGGGTGAGACATTAGTTGGTTTTCCAACTCTTCCCCTTGGCTTCATTTCAACCTTCCAGGCATATCATCAAGTGAGAATGCTTTGGTGCCTTCTCACTGACCCAAGAGTGAGAGGCCAGACCAAGCAAGTCAGTAGTCAATTACTTCCCCCCCCTGAAGTCTGCACACCCTTCTTACACTTTTCCCATTTGACACTTTCATAACCATATTTAGCTTTCTTCCTACCATCTCCCTGTAATTCAAAAGGCAATTTAGACTCCCATATGGTTGCCATCGAAGCTAACAGATGTCTAGCAAATTAAAACAAAAATTATGACTTATAAACTGCTGATGTATCATCATTCCAGAACATCTTACAATTTACAGTGAATCATAAGATAAGGCTTCCAACTTGATGCCCCCCACAAGGTTCTCTAAATCTCTCTTCTCTGGGAATTGAAGCCCTGTGGAAACAAATTAGATGCGACATTCTGCCATCAAACCTGGGTAAACCTACACTTAAAGATACAATGTAATATTTGCAAGCACATCAAGGAGAAATTTGGCCTCAAGGATCCATGGCTTTCTAATCTTTGTACAGCAAAGAGAAGAAAAATGACTTGGCTCTCCTAAGTCATTTAAGGCTTCCACTTATCCACAGTGCTCTTTTCAAATAAGTGATGAATAAATCTGTTGAATCTATTCACCTCATCTCCTTGGTAGATATCAAGAGGAGCATCATTACCTGGTAGTAATGACAAACTTCCAGGCTAAGGTATTCTATAAGTTCTATAGCCAGGATGGAAACAGTATGAAATCTGGAGACAATGACACAGGCCATATCTACCATTTGTTAAATATTGAGACAGTGTGCTCAGTAATATCTTATCCGATTGCATCCTCAAATCTACAACTCTACTGGATAATGTTGTGCTTAGTCACTCAGTCATGACCGATTCTTTGCGACCCCATGGACTGTAGTCTGCCAGGCTCCTCTGTCCATGGGGATTCTCCTGACAAGAATACTGGAGTGGGTTGCCATGCCCTCCAACAGGGATCTTCCCAACCCAGGGATCAAACTCAGGTCTCCTGCATCGCAGGCAGATTCTTTACCATCTGAGCCACCAGTGAAGCCCATTGCGTAATGTTACCTTTCCTTTAGAAACAAAAATGGCTCAGTGGTAAAGAATTCGCCAGCTAATGAGGGACATGCAAGCTCGATCCCTGGGCCAGGAAGACTCCCTAGAGAAGGAAATGGCAAACCACTCCACTATTCTTGCCTGGGAAATCCCATGGACAGTGGACCCTGACAGACTACAGTCCATGGGGTCACAAAACAGTCAGATACAGCTCAGCGACTAAACAAGGCTCAAGATTGTACTTCCCAAAGATGGCCACAACCCACACAACCTTGACACTCATCTGACAAAAGAGGAATTTGTCTCTTCACCTGCTCGAAACTGAGCAGGCTGCATGCATGCTTTAATCAGAGGAACAGATGAAAGTGACACTGGACCAGTTCAAGGAGTAGTCCACTGGCTGGACGCTGCTTCTTCCAGTCTTAGAGAAAGGAAGAAAACACGTTGAGGTGCTCTAGCCAACAACACTGGCTGAGCTCTCAGCTGCATCAACTGAGATGATGAGAGCCCAGTCATGGGGGGTGTTCCATCTTGGGTATCCCACCCCAGCGAGCCTTCAGTTAACTCCAGCCAGCTCCATCTCACTGCAACTGAAATGGACGGTTCCAAGTGCAAACTGCCCAGCAGAGCCTGGTCAAATCCCAGAACTGTCAGATATAATCAAGTTTTATCTTAAGCCACTAAGTTTTGAGGTTGTGTGTTAGATAGCAATAGATAACCAGAATACTGATATCAATTTGCTTGCCTAGTAACAGTTTTTAAGTATTAGAGTCAGAACCTAAAAAGGTCCAGAACAAAATATCTATTCATGCTGGGTGATGGAGTGTGGAGGTGCATTACCCAAAAGCTTTCTCTTCCCTCCCCTACCCCAGAGCAGTCCCAGGTTTTCCAAGAAATGCCCTAGTATGGCGACACCCTCCATAACACCAATTCCCTTCTGGCTTGAGTTCTTCCAATATAAAATAGGGTGAATAAGATTTCCCCACCACCTTGTGATAACTAATGAGAAAGGAATCTGTGCAAGATGTTGACTTTGTTACTCAGAATGCCATTATAAGCATTCTATAAAAGGATCCAGATTTTACACACGAAACTCTAACTCCAATAGTAAAAAATATATTTAATGACTCACAAGACTATATTTGAGATTCACAGTGGGGACACAAAAGTATGCATATGACACCAATAAGTGAATAAGCCAAGAAGAAATTAGGGAAAGATTTTTTCAAATGAAAGAATCCTTGAGGGAAAAATAAATAAATTAATAAAAGTTGATTTCAGACAAATCTCAGTGAGAGAAAGTCTATAATTTAATATGTCCCAATATATGCTATTTTCATTATATTTTTCCCCAGCATATTAGAGCTCAAAAGACCCATTCTTTTTTTCAGAACTAGAAAGAAACTTACAACTTGACTAACTCATCGTTTTTTGTTTTATAAATTGGAGTATAGTTACTTTACAATCAGCTATATCTATATATATATATCCCCTTTTGGGGGGGATTTTCTTCCTATTCAGGTCACCACAGAGCAATGAATAGAGCGCTCTGTGCAATACAGTAAGTTCTTATTGGTTATTATTTTATACATAGTAGTGCAGATGTCAATCCCAATCTCCCAATCTATCCCTCCTTGGTATCCGTATGTTTTCTCTCTACATCTGTGTCTCTATTTCTGCTTTGCAAATAAGTTCATCTATACCATCTTTCTCAGAGAAGGCAATGGCACCCCACTCCAGTTCTCTTGCCTGGCAAATCCCATGGACGGAGGAGCCTGGTGGGCTGCAGTCCATGGGGTCACTAAGAGTCGGACACGACTGAGAAACTTCACTTTCACTTTTCACTTTCATGCATTGGAGAAGGAAATGGCAACCCACTCCAGTGTTCTTGCCTGGAGAATCCCAGGGACAGGGGAGCCTGGTGGGCTGCCGTCTCTGGGGTCGCACAGAGTCGGACACGACTGAAGCGACTTAGCAGCAGTAGCAGCATACCATCTTTCTAGATTCCACATATATGCATTAATATACAATGTCTGTTTTTGTCTTTCTGAATTATTCACTCTCTCTGACCGTCTCTGTGTCGATCCACATCTCTGCAAATGGTACAATTTCATTCCTTTTTATGGCTGAGTAATAATACTCCATTGCATATGTGTACCACATCTTCTTTAGCCATTCCTCTGTTGATGGACATTTAGGTTGCTTCCATGTCCTGACTATTGGATATAATGCTGCAAGAGACATGGAGCAAATGTATCTTTTCAAATTATGGTTTTCTCAAGGTATATGCCCAGGAGTGGGATTGCTGGGTCATACGGTTGTTCTATTTTAGTTTGTTAAGTAACCTCCATACTGTTCTCCATAGTGGCTGTAAATATATGGAGCGCCTCATGAATTTGCATGTCATCCTTGTGCAGGAGCCGTTCTCTGTAACCTTCTCTGTACTGTTCCAATTTTATTATATGTGCTGTCGGAGTGAGCACTAACTCTTCATTTTAACAGTTAAGAAGCTGAGGCCGGGGCAGTTAACTGAGTAGTGAAAAGTCAAACTGCTCATTACTAAGAGAACCAAACGCTTAGTGCTAGGGCTACCAAATTCTCAGTTTTTATTTTACCAGAACTTTATCTCAAAATGTCTACAATGTTTTAATTTTTTTTTCTAGAGTTTTGGTGTGGAAAATTAGGAAACCATGTTCTCTGTAATCAATGTCTTCATCATAACTGTGTAAGAGCCGCCCCAGTCTGCTGAATCCAGCAGTCACGATTAGGACGGCAACTGTAGAGAGCAGAGGTGTGAAACTTTACAGAATCAGGCCACCAGTCCCAACTCTTCAGTCACTAACATCTTAGTCTAAATTACTGTCATCAAATATCATGGCTACCTCATCACTCTAGAGACCGGGGTAATGCAAACTCAGAGATTCCATAATTCCCAAATAATTCCCCAAATTATGAGGTAACCTTGAAGCAGACAGCAGGATAGCAAAAGTATGAGGGGGTATATGAGTGGAAGGCTTTAGGTGCAGTGAGGAGGGACAAGGTGTGTAGACAAACAGCAGAGTCAGAGAAGGGTCCTTGTAACAGAGGTATCTACATAACAGTTCTGCCTGGGACAGATGCTTTAGTTCCACAGCGCTGTGTCTCTTTTCAGGCTTCCCATAAAACTCCTCCCAAGAGATGAAGACCTTCAAAATCAGACACAATGTGACTTTCTTTTGGAACTCTCCATGCAAGCACTCTGCAATTCTTTGCAGCTCTCTACAATTCCAGAGGTTTTGCTACAACCTAAGCCACAGAAAACACTAAATGTGCCTCTGTACACACTACAAAATTGCACCAAACTGTCAGGGAACAGGCCCAGATCCCTTTATTTCTTTTCCACCTCCTGCTATGAAACCGCAGAGAAAGCCCCTGGGTGCTTTTTGTTGCCTGGTAGCTGAAATGTTCAGATTTTGGAAGTGTTCAAGTAAAATCAAGAGGCTTGAACTCACCACCCCAAGAAGATCCAGTCCCATTTCGGTAGTCCCTGACTCTCAAAGTCATGAAAGTTTCAAGTTCAGATAAAATCAAAACGCCTCACCCAGGAATGTGACTTTTAAATATGTCCAACAAGGGTTGAAAAAAAGGAAGCAAGGAAAGAAAATAATTTCTTCTTCCCACATTTGTAGCAGTGTTTGACTATGTGGAGGGAGGGGGGTGACTGCTAACAGGAATCATGTTCAACCTCTGGCAAAAAGTGGCTTGCGAATGACTGGATCTGATATTTATTCATGTGTCGCCACCCCATTATCAGTCCTGAGGCCAGATGACATGCTGACACAGAGAGTGGTCTCCAATCACTCTCATTCCCTTTTGCAAAACATGCAAGAGCAATGCAAGACACTCCTGGAGAAAACAGAGAATAAAAATAAAATAGCCTAGTAAATGCGTGGTGGGAAGAAAACAATATAAAGAGCTGTATTGACAACTCTTCTCATCAATGTATATGTTCAAACAAATGGCCAAAACTAAAGGGGAATCAAAATAAATACACCCCATGTTCAGACTGCTGTGGATTATCATTGATCCCACCACCAGCACTGGATTATTGTTGACCTCACACTGAATCCACACTAAACAGCAACTTGAAGAACACCCCCCCCTCCACCCCAACCAGCCACCATCTTTACTTTCCATGGGGGGAATAGTGGGGGCCAAGGGAGTGCCCGATAAGGAAGAGGATGGAATGGGATGGGATGGAGAAGAAAAAGAACAAGGTCTTTGAAGCAACGTTTCCCCTTGTCCTAGTGAACTCTTTGTCTGGTTGCTGAACATGTTTGTGAAATCAAAGATGAGAATCCAAACAAAACAAAAGAGTAGGCATCCCAGCCTAATTACAATAGGTGCCCAGCATATTGTGGTGCCAGCGGAGCATGGATGAACCTTTCATTCAAGCATTTGCTCTCCCGGTATCCCCACAAAACATGTCTCGTACGCCTTCTCCTCTGCATCTCTCCAAGGTTTCCCCCAAAACGGCCCGCTCTATGTGTCACTCCTCAGAAAAGCAGGTCGTGAGGTGCGAACACACTAAAACATATGTTGATGGTGACTTGTTATTATCCTGACAATAATACAGACAGAGAAATAAACACCTCCGCCCCGCACACCCACTGGTCAGTCCATTATGCAAAAGGAGCGCTTTCCCGATGAAGACGAAGAGAAGAGCGTGCAGGAAGGGATATTTACGTGCACATTACAGAACCATATACTGCCGCATCTGCATCCTACACAAAGCCCGAGATGGTGCAAGAAGATACACGCTGAGCATGGCACAGACTGGCCGCGGCAACACGGAGCCAAGCCCTCGTCCAATCAGATCCCCGTCAGAGGTGGACCTCAGGGTCGACTCTGCCCGATTAGCCTTCCCTATTATGACACCACGCTCTGCCCAACATCCATACTCCACCGGGAGCAAATCTCATTCGAGTGGTTGCTCATTTCTCCAACTGCCGAACCCTTTCTTTCATCTGCATCTACGTTATTCGTCCCTTAAAAAGCAATCTCAAGGCCTGGGTGCCCTCTTTCCGGCTCCGTTTTTCTTTTTTACCTTTTCGCGTTCCTAGAAAGGATTAAATGTTTATTTCTCCAACGCGCAGGCTGAAAGGGCGGAAGGCAAACGCCTCTGCGAGCTCCGACAAGCGCCCGAGGGGCTGCGAAAAGTAAAGGCTGAGAGCAACGTGCGCGAAATCATCGCGAATCGATCAGCCACAATAGTTGAAATCCCAGAAGCGCTCCAACTTACCCAAAATATGACATTGAAGCCAAATATGAAATACTTGATGCAACAACTGACTTCAGGACCCTTGTAATGCTTCCCGGACATCCTCTGGGTTCATGAAGACACTTGCCCCGGCAGCCCGAGTTTGGAGCCCCGGAGCACCGTTGCTCGGAGCAGCCGGCGGGAAGCTGGGGATCGGGGACGCCGCTCGGAGCCGCGGCGCGGCGGCCAACCAGGGCTGAGCAGCGCAGGGACCGAGCAGCGGAGAGTGGCTCCCGCACCTCCAGCCCTTGGCGCGCGCCGAGGCCGCCGGAGCCGGGGTGGCCGCGAGCGGGCAGGGAAGCACGCTGCAAGCCCCGAGCTTCGCTGAGGCTGGCCCCCAGCACAAGGCGAGCTCCCAAGCCCGTCCGCCGGACGTTGGTCAGCCTCCGGGTTTCGGGCAAACGCGACCGCCGCGGATGCTGGTGGAGACGCTACTCGCCCGCCTGCCCGCTCGCGCGCTCCCTCCCACCCCCTCGCTCCGCCCGCCGATCGCTCCGCCCGCCCGGCAGGCTGCTCCTTCGCCCGCGCCGCCCTCAGCTCCGCCCGCCTCCCGCCGCCCGAGCCTCCGTGAGGTGCGCGCGCGCACGGGCTCGGGTGCTCCCGGGCGGCGGGAGGCACAACGTAGCCGCGCCGCCCCCTTCTTCCAGCGCTCTCCGCTCCTCCCGCTCGCTTCATCCCCGCCCCTTCTCAGGCCATCCAGGAGCGCCGCGGACCCCCGAGCACTGCGGGTAGGTAGGGAGGATGGCAGGCCGAAGGGAGGTGTAAGGATGCCCGGAGAGCGCGCCTATTGGGAGCAGCCTTGGAGGAGTGACTGGGGTTGATGGTCCCCCTCTGCCACCGGCGGCAGCAGACAGCTTCTGGAGGGACCAGGGGGAAAGGATCGCTTCGGGGTGAGAGGGCTGGTTGAGTTGGGATCCTCAGGACGAATCATTCCCCCTGCGCCCCACTGCAGGACGAGCATCCTGGGTGTAGCCTCACTCACACCCCCTGCTCCACCACCTGGTTTTGTAGCAAGAAAAGACGCGGGGCCACTGAGGCGGAGAAGAAAGAGGTCATAGACTTTGCTGGGAGCAAAGGGGAAGGATAAGGTGTTAGGGAAGGCGGGGAAGAGACGGGAAATGGGAGCGAATCCGGAGGATTGCATAGGAAAGTCCCCTGAATTCCCCTGAATGTGGCTCCAACTCAGCCTCCCCACCTGCGAGAGAGAGAGGCTTATCCTGGAGACGGGGACGAGGTAGGACAGATGGCCCAAAGGAATCCGACGCACGACAGGATCCTTGCCCTAGGGCCTGTCGCCGACAGAAATCCGGACTGCAGATGCCCCCACAAGACAGAATAGTGCCGAAGGAACCTGACCGGTCCTCACTCTAAGCAGGAATCCTGGAGTTCTAGGACGGTCTTCTGGGGAGTCTGATTGGGTTTACAGATCATGAACGACTAAGCTTTTGACCTCTGAGGAAGGAGAGAACGAAGCTGGAAATTATTTTGGAGCCCTGCCTAAGCATGTGTAACTGCCTTCCTTCTGGGACACTGTCATAGGTGCTGGCAAGCAGGTATCAGTATTTCACGAAAAAAGAATGAAGAACTGCTCAGAACTGTGTGTAAACATCTGTGGGTGTTTTTTTAAGGCTTGAAAAAGCTGCAAAGAGATGAGATCAGGGAAACTTTCCAGCCCCATGCCAGTGAAACCCGGTACTGGGCACAGAAATCTGCATGCTTCCTAAGCTCCCAAGTGATCCTTCAATAGGCTTGATAACATTTGGCATAGGATTTCCCTAGTTAACCACCCCCTCACTTTTCTCAAAACCTAGCTAGCTAGTTGACAGCCTACATGGAGGAGCAGGAAGTTACTTTTTCTTGCAATAAACCACACTTAAACAGGCTTAGCCTTGAGAGGGATTGGGGCTATACTGAGGTCACAGGTAGGAGCCAGGGTCCCCACAAAGGTGGAAGAACCAGAAGATCGTAGAATTATGACACTGGTAACAGTGACTTCAGCCCTTTGGATGAAATAACCCTCTCTACCTCAAAAGTGCCCTTTACCCACCCAAAGCACACAGCAGACTACCACCAATCTGGTGGGCTTCAAAGGTAAAGTCTGCTCTTAGTAGCCAATTCCCCACTAACAGGAAGGTGCTGCCACACTTTACTGTTGGTGCTATATTGTAATTCTTTGTATATGTAAGTAAAGCAGTTACTGCAGATTCCTGGGTAAGTCAGAGGAAATGTCTATCTTAAGGTGATATGACACAACTCAGAAAAGTACTAGAAATTAGATCCAGCTGATGACTGAGTTGATCCTAAGCAGGATTTGTCTTTGAAATAAAACCCAGCAGAGAAGCAGAAGTTCAGATAACTCTGGTAATTTGGGGCAGGGGGACTAGCTGAATTCTCATTTCACATGTCAAAGCCAAGTTCAAGGAGGATTTATGAGTTAAATATATTTTGTAAAGCAAACCAAAAAATAGAATTGTTGTTCAGTCACTAAGGCATGTCCAACTCTGTGATCCCAGGGACTGCAGCATGCCAGGCTTCCCTGTGCTTCATTATCTCCCAGAATTTGCTCAGATTCATGTTCATTGAGTCTGTGATGCTACCTAACCACTCATCCTCTGCCACCTCTTCTCCTTTTGCCTTCAATCTTTCCCAGCATCAGTGTGTTTTCCCATGAAAATAGAATACTATTTGTTAAACCTCTGGCTAGAAGTATTTCTCAACTTAGAAGCAATAAAAGGAAATAATCAATGGAGATGACTGGGTAATAGTTTAAAACTTCCATGTGTCAAACATTGTCTTAAACAAGAACATAGAGGACTTCTCTGGTGGTCCAGTGGCTAAGAATTTGCCTTGCAATGCAAGGGAGGCTGGTTCGATCCCTGATCAGGCAACTAAGATCCTACATGCGACAGGGCAACCCAAGTGCAATAATTACTGAGCCTAGATCCCACATGATACTACAAAGATGTTGCATGCCGCGACTAAGACCCAACACAGTCAAATAGATCAATATTACATAGAAACCTAAACTGAAAAATGGTGACAGCAAATATAAAGAAAAAAGTATGAATATCTTAGCAGGGCTCATACAGTAAAATAAAATACAAAATCTCAGTGATTGAATAAAAGCAGAAAACAGATCACATACAAAGACATCAAATAGTAATAAATATGGTGAAAATTAACTTTACAGTAATTAAAGAAATAGATGTTAACTCAGTGGTAAAGATAATAGAGATAACAAGCAATGGTTTGCTCATACATTGCTGGTGTCATTCTAAACTGATTCCATCCATTTGGAAAGCATTTTGGTTATATGTCGTAGGTCAGGATGCTCCTACATTTTGATTCAGCAGTCCCATTTCTGGGAATCTAGACAACAAAATACTCCAAAATATGAGAAAATTTCTGTGCCACAAGTTGTACATCACAGCAGTGTTGAAAACTTGGTGACAACTTAAAGATGCTGGAATAGGGGCTATACCCAGCTCCCTGTGCTCAGGACCATGGCGTTGCTTCGTGTTTCTCTTCTTTGCACACATCCTTCCTGATCTCTCCCTAAGCATGCTCCTTGCCCTGTGTCTGTGAGCTGAGCCCTCTTTCTTATCCTCAACACTTTCAATCAGCATTTTCCAGGCTCCCTCTTTCATCTCAGCACCTCCTACATTCTCCCAATTTGGCACTTGGAGACTACCTGTAATTACTTGTTTACCTGCCTGTCTCCTGTACTCTGCTGTGCCCTCCTTCAAGGGTGTGGTCCATCTCCTTTTAATCTGAGAATTACTAGCGCCCTGCCAGTGTTTCAGGTGCTTGATAAATATTTATTTTAAAAACGGGTGAGTCATTTACTCAAATCTTTTACAGACATTAAGGATGATGATTATAGAGTATATGGTAACATGTGACTGTATTATAATGTTCAATTTTATTTTTGTGGAAATATCTCAAAGTAATAGGAAAGTTAAATGAAACAAGCAAGATGCACAATGGTATACAGTGTAGGTTGCCATTTTTTAAAAATAATAGCTTTTTTAGCGCCATCTGCTCGCAGCCCCACCCCCTGCTCCTCCCGCCGCTGCCCTGAGTCACTGCCTGCGCAGCTGGGGCCGCTGGGCTCCCCGCGCTCGCCACCGATATTTGGCATTTGTACAACATGGCAGACATGGACAACAAAGAACAGTCTGAACTTGATCAAGATTTGGATGATGTTGAAGAAGTAGAAGAAGAAGAAACTGGTGAAGAAACAAAAATCAAAGCGCCGTCAGCTGACTGTTCAGATGATGCAAAATCCTCAGATTCTTGCAGCCCTTCAAGAAAGACTTGATGGTCTGGTAGAAACACCAACAGGATACATTGAAAGCTTGCTTAGGGTAGTTAAAAGACGAGTGAATGCTCTCAAAAACCTTCAAGTTAAATGTGCACAGATAGAAGCCAAATTCTATGAGGAAGTTCATGATCTTGGAAGAAAGTATGCTGTTCTTTATCAGCCTCTGTTTGATAAGCGATTTGAGATCGTTAATGCCATTTATGAACCTACAGAAGAAGAGTGTGAATGGAAACCAGATGAGGAAGATGAAATTTCAGAGGAGCTAAAAGAAAAGGCCAAGATTGAAGATGAGAAAAAGGATGAAGAAAAAGAAGATCCCAAGGGACTTCCTGAGTTTTGGTTGACCGTTTTTAAGAATGTTGACTTGCTCAGTGATATGGTTCAGGAACATGTGAGCCTATTCTGAAGCACTTGAAAGATATTAAAGTGAAGTTCTCAGATGCTGGTCAACCTATGAGTTTTGTCTTAGAATTTCACTTTGAACCCAATGAATATTTCACAAATGAAGTGTTGACAAAGACATATAGGATGAGGTCAGAACCAGATGATTCTGATCCCTTTTCTTTTGATGGACCAGAAATTATGGGTTGTACAGGGTGCCAGATAGATTGGAAAAAAGGGAAGAATGTCACTTTGAAAATGATTAAGAAGCAGCAGAAACACAAGGGACGTGGGACAGTTCGTACTGTGACCAAAACAGTTTCTAATGACTCTTTCTTTAATTTTTTTGCCCCTCCTGAAGTTCCTGAGAGTGGAGATCTGGATGATGATTCTGAAGCTATCCTCGCTGCAGACTTTGAAATTGGTCACTTTTTATGTGAGCATATAATCCCAAGATCAGTGTTATACTTTACTGGAGAAGCTATTGAAGATGATGATGATGATTATGATGAAGAAGGTGAAGAAGCAGATGAGGAAGGGGAAGAAGAAGGAGATGAGGAAAATGATCCAGACTATGACCCAAAGAAGGATCAAAACCCAGCAGAGTGCAAGCAACAGTGAAGCAGGATGTATGAGGCCTGAGGATAACCTGCACTAATCTACCTTCTGCTTCCATGGAAAGGATGAATTTACATCATTTGACAAGCCTATTTCAAGTTTTTTGTTGTTTGTTTGTTTGCTCATTTTTGTTTTTGCATCCTAAAATAAAAATGTCATATAATTAAAAAAATAATAATAATAATAAATCGTGTTGACAAAGAAGAATGGAAAATTTATATATGCACACTTTCCTTTGTTAATGAATAGGCTATGTATGAAAAAAATTTAGGTGTTAATTCTTTCGAAATGATAATAGTTGTTAGACTATGGGATTGTGGGTGACTGTGTTTTCGTGTTTCTGGTTTCTATTTAATATGGTTATATCGCTTTTACAATGACAAAGATAAAATTATAAGTAAAGACAAACAAATAAATTAGTAATCATTATATTTATTTCAGCACTACCTTTCATGACTTAATAAATTCCAGCCTATTTTAAGGGGAAAAAACAATGAGAGTAATTTTCTCCCCTGAGACTCCCCTACAGCCATCTCCTTTATAATTCTGAGGTTGAAAAAAAATGGTTAATAAGTTTAATTACTGAAAAGATAATTAATCTTTCAATGGCAGTACGAATAGGTAAAGCATGTTTTTCTAATAGTCGCCTAGCTAAGCAGCAAGATATGACAATAGCTTTTTAACCTAAGACACCAGATTTAATGAGCTTGTCTATCTGTCTATTTCGCTCTCCCCACCACCTTTCTGCCTCCCTCCTTTCTGTCTTTCACTGTCTGTTTCTCTGCTCCTCTAGTCCTATATTTTTCTTTTCCTTCTCTGTGGCCAGCACCAAGGTCCCCCGCTCTTTTCATGTCTGTATGCTTGGGGAAATGAGCCCCGGCCCAGCTCCACTGGGTGAACCTTGACCTTCTGAGCCACACCTGGCTCTGACCAGTGTTTGGTTCAGAAATGGGCATGAGACACACTTCTGGTCAATGAGGAGAATCTGCTGGGTGTTTCCTCACATCTAAGAGAAGTTTTCTTTTTGGCCTTGGATGTAATTGCATTTGACAATAATAAAGACCATACCAAGCTGGGCAGAATAAGAAAGTGAAAAGAACTTGGGCTTCTTGCCGCTGTTGCCTCGCTGACTTAACCTGTCAGGACTTCCTGTCACAGGAGAGAACTTGCTGGGGAAGGCACTGTAAGAAAGGTTTTCAGTTTCATGCAGCTCAGAGAATTCTGTTTTATGAAGCGCTCTCCTCTGGTATTTCCTCCCGACCCCTTTGATTTTCTCTTCTTGAATAGCCATCGGTTTTCCACGGTTCTCTCAGTACCACTGTTCCCCTCTCCTCTCTTCTATTCCCCAACCATTCCTGTCTCTCTTCAACAGTTACAGGGGGAGCCTTTAGCACAGTCTGCCCAACTCACACCCACCCCTTTCTCTCACTTTCTCAACCGCAAAGTGCTTCCCCACCTCTGCCTCATTTGTACCTTAGGGCTGACAGGCCTGGGTGGATCCAGGCTGGGCCAGCCCCTGAGTGTGTCCCTCTTACGTTGGGATTCATTAACAAAGGAATCCCTGCATAGTTGAAAGGGAGGCGAGGCTTTTTTAGGAGAGCTGGAGGGGCTTGTGTGTCCAGGAGGAAGCCAAGACTCTCACTCTCTGCAGAAAGAGGAAGGAAGCACAGACATCAAGAGAAACAGGGGCAGAGACTCTTAACAACAGGGGCCACGAACACAGTGGTGTGTTTTGTGCTCTGAAAAGCTTCCGGCCCTGCTTAAAGGCTTTCTATTTCTGGGTTTCTTCAGGAGAACTCGATCCTTGAGGTTTCAGAAGTTTTTAGACAGAATTCTTCCATTGCACTCCACTGTGGCTTTAGCTGCTTCAAAGTGGGCATCTTGTATTTGCAAATCAAAAAACCTTGATTAGGGCTTCCCAACTGGTCTAGCGGCTGGGAATCAATCCCTGCTCCAGGAAGATTCTACGTGCCACAGGGCAGCTGGGCCTATATGCCACAAGTACTGAGCCCAACCACCCTAGAAACAGAGGAAGCCACTTCAGTGAGAAGCTCGGGAACCACAACAAAGAGTGACCCCTGCTCGCTGCAATTAGAGAGACCACGTGCAGCAACGAAGAACCAGCACAGCCAAAAAAAAAAAGTACGTAAGTATTTAAAAAAAAAAACAACTTCGATTAAAACAAGTCATCTCATCTCAAATCCAATGAGGCCAACTTAAAGCATTTTTAATTGGCCATAATATAAATGTGTTGTATTTAATGAATCAAATATTTTGCCTACAGTTCTTTAGTTGAAAAGTGAGTGAATTAAAATATTAAAATATTTCTCTAAAAAAACAATGGATCCCCCAGGA
Source organism: Bos javanicus (assembly GCF_032452875.1). Classification (NCBI taxonomy): domain Eukaryota; kingdom Metazoa; phylum Chordata; class Mammalia; order Artiodactyla; family Bovidae; genus Bos; species Bos javanicus. Next base: position 26,235,357 of record NC_083873.1, on the reverse strand, counting down.
TCAGTATCACCTCCATACCCCTCTCATTCTGTGCCCGCACATACCCATTAAAGAGGCCTAGTTTTCAGGGCCCCAGGAAGAACATGAAGAAAGCATATCTGTCTCAGAAATATGATTAAACAAGCATACGTAGAACACAGTTGTTTCACTTTTAAAAATCAATTATAATTGCTTGTGTAATCAAATGAATTCTCTCTTTTACAAAATATAACAGAGCAGGCATTGATTTTTTTTATTCTACCTTCTTTTGGAAATATCACCTCAATTTCCTCCTGCTTTGGAGACAGCCAGCAAGGCCTCTAAATGAAGGTGCCAGGCCTGACCAGGGGCAAGCACATGACACGCGTTTGGCCATTCAGAAGCTCCCTACTTGATACCGTGCAGAGGGAGGCAAAGACCAAAAGCAACCTGGAGTTCATTGATTGCGGTGCTTGGACATCCCACCTGAGGCTGCCCTTCAGGATCCTCCCTGGTTCTTCTGGTCTCCCTCCAGTCCTGTAAACTACCTTATTTTCTCCTAGTGGATTTCCTTCCAGATTAAATCAGTCATTGCCTGTTTCTATGACTTAGACCAAAAAAATTCCTAAGCAACAGCATGTGAACTTTTGAAACTGCACTTTTCAGAAAAAGATGAAAATGTTATCTTTTCTGATTTCCAAAGTAGGATATCCTTATTATACAATAGTTAGACAATACACAAAAGGTTTTCAAAGACTCACCATGACAACAGTTCCAAAGGAAACTGCTGTCAACATTTTGATATATTTTCTTCATTAATAAATATTTTTATATGATTGATCTCATTCTGCAGAGGAAAAAAACCTTAAACCTATTATATTTCCCATTTGCCAGTGCCCCCAAATAGTGCAGAGAAGCCCTCCATCAGAACAGAAGCAAGACTATCTCAATTTCCAGACTGTGGTTACCAGTCAGGATTCTAGTCTCATTGCTCCATATCGCTAACACTTGAGTGTTTTCCTTTTCCACCACGTATCAATCTGTTTCCTTTCTTACATGGCAAACATTCTTGCATGCTCCCTTACATTCCAAACTCACTCCTACCTCCAAACAATCTCAAAGTTCCATTCCCACCCCAAAACTCCACCCTTCCTTTCATCCATCACCAATTCAAATTATTTTGCAGCTAAGTATTTCAGCTCCTTAAAAATCTGCCCCCATTTAACACTAGACACGCTAATCCTATCTAGTAATTTCCTCTTTCACCATTTGGTTTCTTTTGCCTTCTAAAAACTTTGCTTTTGTGATGTATCTGTATTGGTGGAGCACTGAACTTAATGTCCAGAAACAGGGACTATATATTAGCAGATTCATCAGATGTTCATTTAAGTTTTATTATGCAGAGTCAATTAACTCAACAACAATTATTTATTGAGCACAATTCCCCTTAAGGCACCTTTCATCATGGTTTCTGCCTTAAAAGTGAAATGGAAGAAATAAACAGAGGTAAGGACACAGGTCAGAATAGACTGCTACAATTTCTACCAAGTACAATGTGATGTAGAATCATGAAAAAAAACTCTGGCAGTTCTACTTTTCTTTTCTTTTTTTCTTTTCTATAATAGTAGCCTTAAGGTGCAACCAATAGGAACAAAAACCTGTTCCATTTATGAAGACCGAATATCTTCTGTGTATCTGAGTATCTGAGTTATTTATTTGAATGAGTTCAGGAGTCTGAAAGAATACGTTTTAATATTTATACTTAAGCACACTGGTCTAGCCATTGTGGAAAACAGTTTAGTGGTTCCTCAAAAAGTATTAATATATGATTCAGAAATTCTACTTCTAGGTATATACCCAAAAGAAATGAAAGCAAGGATGCAAAGAGATATTTGTATACCAATGCTCACAGCAGCACAAGAGCCAAAAAGTGGAAACAGCCCAGTGTCCGTCAAGAGATGAATGGATAAACAAAATATCGTAGATATACGATAGGATATTACTAGCCTTACAAAGGAAGGGTATTTTCATATATGCTACATGACTGAATCTTGAAAACATTATGTTTTGTGAAAGAAGACAGACATATACAGCCATGTATTGTATGATTCTACTTATATGAAGTATTTAAAGAAGGCAAATTCATGGAGACAGAAAGTAGAATGGAGAGTAACAGGTTGAGGAGAAAGAATTATTGTTTAATAGGTACAGGGTTTCTGTTTGAGATGATGAAAAATTATGGAAATAGATATTGGTGATGGTTGTAGAACATTGCAAATATTTAATGCCACTATACACTTGGAAATGGTTAAAATGGTAAACTTTATGCTCTTTATATTTTAGCACAATAGAAAAATGTCTGCTACTATTGCTAAGTTGGTTCTGTCGTGTCCAACTCTGTGCGACCCCATAGATGGCCTCCTACCATGCTCCCCTGTCCCTGGGATTCTCCAGGCAAGAACACTGGAGTGGGCTGCCATTTCCTTCTCCAATGCATGAAAGTGAAAAGGGAAAGGGAAGTCGCTCAGTTGTGTCCGACTCTTGGTGACCCAGTGGACCGCAGCCTACCAGGCTCCTCCGTCCATGGGATTTTTCAGGCAAGAGTACTGGAGTGGGATGCCATCGCCTTCTCCACTTACAACAAATAACAAACTGAAGAATGGTTTGAAATACAAAAATAAGTTGCTCACTGAAGTCTATGATCAAAATTAAACAAACAGTATATGCATCTAAGGCTATAAGTTGTGTGTGTCCCCACTTGAGGAAATCTAATAGAAGCATAAAAATAAATGGATCTATTTTATAGAGGGATTTATCCAAGTATTCCTTTAAAAAGGAGCTTCCCCGATAAACTTTATTGTTTGCTAATTGATCACGAGCAACCCAAAAAAGGAAATGGCAACCCACTCCAGTGTTCTTGCCTGGAGAATCCCAGGGACGGGGGAGCCTGGTGGGCTGCCGTCTCTGGGGTCGCCGAGAGTCGGACACGACTGAAGCAACTTAGCAGCAGTAGCAGCAACCCAAGAAAGTCTGTTGAGAGCAGAAACACTCTGTGGAAAGAGGAATCAGGAAGCTGAGTCCCTCTCTAGCACTCAGTCTCTCACACAGGAGACCAACCACATGTGTTTCTCTCTCCCCAGAGGAGCTCTGGCCCCTTTCAAGGCTTCTAGGAGTATCCAACATAGCTGAAGTGAGTTGGGGTTACGATGGTGAGAATAGGAACAAGTAAAAGAGTTAGTTTCTCAGTTATGTCTGGTTCTATGTGACCCAAAGGACTGTAGCCTGCCAGACTCCTCTGTCCTTGGGATTTCCCAGGCAAGAATACTGGAGTGGGTTGCCATGCCCTCCTCCAAGGGATCTTCCTTAACCAGTGATCAAACCTAGGTCTCTTGTATTGCAGGAGGATACTTCAGCGCCTGAACCACCAGGAGAGCTCCTGGTGAGAGCATTAGCTACCTTCCAAGTAGATGACCTGAGCTTTCATTTCAATCACTCAGCAACCTTTTCAGTTGGACCACAAACTCCTTGAGGGCAGGGATCAGATTTCTCTGTAGTCTGTTACCTTGCGAGTATGCCACAGGCACTGGATGCGTATTATTACTTACTGAATGAATTAGTGAATAACTTTAGTACAAAATGTCAATGAAAGATCAAACAAAAATAGTCATGAAGCAGCTCTGAAATTATAATATATAAGAAATCCATTGAGTCATAAAAGTTCAAATGACACAGGTAATGTTAGAGAACCTCTCCTCGAAGCCTAAAGTGAGCAAAAGCTGTGTCCATGCTTATCCTATCTTCTCCTACAAAGGGGACCCCTATTTTCCACTGCATTTGTAACTCTGTCTTGTACCCAAATGTACCACATTCACTGGGTTCACAATAAATACTGCTGACAGAGTGAATGACAAGGCAAAAAATAGCTTGCAGTACTTTTCATTTTTTACAAGTGTGGAAAGCATACTAAACCATCTGCTGATTAAAAATATGCGTGTTTTGACTTGCATATGACTCAAATTAACATACATAAATCCAGCATCTCCACATCACTAGATTCACAGCCATAGCCAATAAATGTCCATGTTTCTTCAGATTCATCAATCCCAGAGAGACATGGTTATCAGGCACAAAATACACAGTAATGGTTTATAACTAAAAGCTAACTCATGCTTTATTTCAATTCAATGATCATTTATCCTCTAAAAATAAAATAGGCCTAAGATCATTGGGACTCTAAAACTTTATGTTCAGCTTTGCTCTATAAATACCTCACGTCACCATGGGAAACTAAAATTTGAGATACAGAACAGAAACCATCATCCATCAACATAATGAATTAGGATTAGCCAAAGCTGTTGCTGGGGCTTCCCTTGTAGCTCAGTTGGTAAAGAATCTGCCTGCAATGCAGGAGACCTGGGTTCAGTTCCTGGGTTGGGAAGATACCCTGGAGAAAGAAATGGCAACCCACTCCAGTATTCCTGCCTGGAGAATCCCATGGACAGAGGAGACTGGCAGGCTACAGTCCATGGGGTCACAAGAGTCAGACACAAGTTAGCGAGTCAACCAACACCAAAGCTGTTGTTGTTTAGTCGCTAAGTCATGTCTGACTATTTGCGACCTCATGGACTGTACCATGCCAGGCTTCTCTGTCTGTGGTATTCCCCAGGCAAGAATACTGGAGTGGGTTATTACTTACTTCTCCAGAGCATCTTCCTGACACAGGGATCAAATCTGCATCTCCTGCATTGCAGGTAGATTCTTTTTACCCTGAACCACTAGAGAAGCCCATTAACCAAAGTATTACATGTTGAATCCTAGCACCTTGCTGCCTTAACCCCAGAAATGTATATGGTCTCAAGTTGCAGCTTCTAGAACTTAGCTTCTACCTGCCAGTCTGCTCCCACTGGTCCATCACCACCACATTCCCTCCAAGACTGCCTGGAGCAGAGAACATTCTCTGAGAAGCAGAGAAAGAGCTCTGTATTATAATACTGATATACTACTAATCCTATACACTGTACTACTAATAGACTTGTCAACCCTCGTGGAAGGAAAACACATCCAAACTGCAAACCTAGGTCAGATGCAACATCAGTTCAATTCAGTTCAGTTACTCAGTCATGTCTGACTCTTTGCAACCCCATGGACTGCAGCACGCCAGTCCATAATCAACTCCCGGAGCTTACTCAAACTCATGTCCATTGAGTCAGTGATGTCATCCAACCATCTCATCCTCTGTCGTCCCCTTCTCCTCCCACCTTCAATCTTTCTCAGCATCAGGGTCTTTTCAAATGAGTCAGATCTTTGCATCAGGTGGCCAAAGAATTGGCCACTACACTCCAGGCAGTATTGGAGTTTCAGCTTCAGCATCAGTCCTTCCAATGAATATTCAGGACTGATTTCCTTTAGGATTGACTGGGTTGACCTTCTTGCTGTCCAAGTGACTCTCAAGAGTCTTCTCTAACACCACAGTTCAAAAGCATCAATTCTTTGGTGCTCAGCTTTCTTCACAGTCCAACTCTTACATCCATACATGACTACTGGAAAAACCACAGCTTTGACTAGACGGACCTTTGTTGGCAAAGTAATGTCTCTGATTTTTAACATGCTGTCTAGGTTGGTCATAACTTTTCTTCCAAGGAGCAAGCGTCTTTTAATTTCATAGCTGCAGTCACCATCTGCAGTGATTTTGGAGCCCCCAAAATAAAGTCTGTCACTGTTTCCATTGTTTCCCCTTTGATTTGCCATGAAGTGATGGGAGCAGATGCCATGATCTTAGTTTTCTGAATGTTGAGTTTTAAGCTATCAGGCCTGGACAAATTAAGAGAGGGTTAAGGGAATTCCCTGGTGATACAGTGGTTGGAACGTCACGCTTCCACTGCCAGGGGCCAGGTTCAATCCCTGGCAGGGGAATATGATCCCACAAGCTGCACGTTGCGGCCAGAAAGAGATGCGATCAGTCACTGTTACTGAGATACCTAGCCCTTTCCTCTTATCTCCTCAGTCTCTCATGATTCACCTCCATCTAGAGTACCTGTCTACAGCCAAAGATGGAGCCTGGGCTCTCTGGCATCAAACCTCCTTTAAACCCTGCTTTTTAACAAACCATTGACAACATATAAATAAATGCCCAGCACTTTGGTCATTGGGTCCTCCCAGGACTGCTGGCACTGAGCCACTGAAGATGATGGAAATCTTTCCAGAGCAGTATTTCCTAGCCTTGTCTGGTGATGAGAATCATTTAGGGCTGTGACATAAACGCAGATTCCCAGGACCTTCCCTGAGATGTTCGTTATTAGTAGGTCTGTTTGGGGTCCAGGAATCTGAATATTTAACAAGGCCTCAGATAATGCTCTTCACCAGGGCATTTGGGGAGATTCAGATATTCTTCAAAGTGTGCCTTGAGTCACCCGAGGGAGGGAGTTGCCCTGTGTGGATTCAAGCCTTGTCATCTCTGGGGATAATGAAGGTGAGTGTGCTTTGTTCACTGGGACGTCTCTGTGAATCCAAGGCATGTTATCATTATTACATATATTATATATGATACTTGAACCGTTGCTGCTGGGACAGTGTGCAGCGCTGGGGTGAATGTCTCCTCAGTGTACGAGCTAAGGAACCAGTCCCAGTCTCTGCAGATGTGCTGTGCTTAGTTGCGTTCATTTGCGACCACGTGGATTGTTGCCCACCAGGCTCCTCTGTCCGTGGGGATTCTCCAGGCAAGAATACTGGAGTGGGTTGCCATGCCCTCCTCCAGGGGATCTTCTCAACCCAGGGATCGAACCCAGGTATCCCACATTGCAGGCAGATTCTTCACTGCCCAAGCCACCAGTGAAGAGGAGTGGCCCAAGGCAGAGGCGAAAGTGGGGAGGAGGAGCCCAGGCTGGAATCTGGAAATGAATACATATGTATTTCAATCCATAGCTGCTCTGGTTGCTGATATAAATTAAAGGAAGAAGGAGAGAGAGTCAGGAGAAAATATAAACAGCGTGAATTTTCCAGATATTAAAGACAGAATGCGTTTGCTGAATTATTCATTTATGGAACTTCGAATTTTATTTTTTAGTACTACTACGTGTATAAATGTAAGCTGGCCTATGAGATGGAACTCAGTGCTAAGATAAGCAGCTGTATGGGGGGTTGCTCTGCACGGTGGGGTGCCTGTGAGGTTTAGTCATCTACATGGGGCCGCCGCAGCTGGGAAAAGTCTCTATGCTGGCTGTTTTGCTGCTGACTTCAGCAGAAATTAAACATGGATCTGTAGTTAGAGCACTGTCTCCCCCATGGACACAAAGACCAGGTCCTTCCTTACAACACTGATAAGGAAAATTTGCAATGATGCCAGAAATGAAAGATTCTTACAGGGTGTTGGGAAATCATTTAGAAATAACAACCACTCTTTTTTTTTTTTTTTTTTGAGATTTTTAACAAGAAGTTTTGAGTTAAATAGTAGATTCTAGAATCACCTGTCTAAAATCACTAAGAAAAGGAACATCATGCTCCAGGTCTCCTTAGAAAGATGAATCCTGTGATTGACAATGTTCCTGCATAGGAACAGAAATGGACCAGCTTTTCATGATCTCAACTAAAGCCACGTTTTATACAACTAAATAATAGCGACTCAACTCAGCAATGGCACATTGTACAAATAAATAGCATGAATGATTAGAGCAGTTACATCTCCTCAATGACAATTTTAAAGATACGAGAATTTAAAGGTATGCTCCTCAAAGTCAGAAATGTATCTTAGCCTCTCATATAAAATCTGTATAAATAGTGATAAACTGAGTGAAATGTTGATAAGTGATAAATCTTGCTGAATGGTGTATAGTTCTTTGTACAATTTAAGTGGCCCTCTGAATGTTTGAAATTAATTCAAAATAAAGGTAAAAGGAATACAGGAAAAAAAAAAAAAAGAATCTGTGTCTCCTGTTGTGACAAACATTCCCAAGGAGTTGAGTTTCAGTCAGGAGATAGCTTTGGGATAATTGGGAAGTATGCATGCATGCTAAGTCACTTCAGTTGTGTCCAACTCTTTGCGACCCTGTGGACTGTAGCCCGCCAGGCTCCTCTGTTCTTGGGATTCTCCAGGCAAGAATACTGGAGTGGGTTGCCATGCCTTCCTCCAGGTTAGATACCAAAAGTGTGTTAAATGCCAAATATACCTCAGAGTAGCCTTTTTTGACCATCACTCAAAACACGCAAGAGACACTTAACTGTTTTCATTTTCAACTATTATTCTTTAGGTCTCATCACTTTTTTCCTCAGATAGGTATGAAACAGAGTTTTTCCATACTCATCCTGCTGACAAATTTTCAACCACTGGAACGCTCTCTTTAAGATTAACAAGGTTTTTATCTCCCAGAGTCGGGCAGATAATGATTTTGCTGGCCACTCAGAATTACCAGAGAGAGCAGAAACTGGAGCAGTGCAGACAGATGCTATCCCCGCAGATAAAGCCCATCAGTCAGGGTAGTGAGAGCTCTGGCCTTCTCCCTCACTTAACCCTGCACCAAAGCGACTGTGGGTCATTTGATTCCCTGCTTACTTTTCTCTGTTGAAGCGGAATGTGAAATTTTAGGGCGATGTTAGAGGGGGTGGTAACACCCCATGAAGGAAGGAAAACTGTATAAGGACTTAGAGAATCCACCCTAACTAATTTACCACCTTAGATCAGTTACATCACTGCTCAAGAACCTGTTTCTTATGTCTGCATTTCCATTGCTGCCCTGCAAATACGTTCATCAATGCCATCTTGCTAGATTCCATATATATGCATTAATATGTGATAATTGTTTTTTTTCTGATTTATTTCAGTCTGTATAATAGGTTCTACCTACATGAACCTCATTAGGACTGACTCAAATTGTTTTTTATAGCTGAGTAATATTCCACTGCATATATGTACCATAGTTTCTGTCGACGGACATCTAGGTTGCTTCCATGTCCTACACAGAGAACAGACTTGTTGACAGAGTTGGGGAAGGAGAGGGTGGGATGAATTGAGAGAATAGCATGGAAACATACATCACTATATGTAAAATAGATAGCCAGTGGGAATTTGGTGTGTGACACAGGGAGCTTAGCCCAGGGCTCTGTGACAACCTAGAGGGGTGGGATGGAGAGAGTGAGAGGAGGGGGTTCAGGAAGGGGACATATGTATACCTGTGGCTGATTTATGTTGATTAAAAAAATATTTAAAAACAATTTGTTCCCTTGACTAAAAGGGGGCAGGTTAGATCTAACCTGTGATCTTGATCTGGAAGAACTCTCCCTGCTCAGGACAAGTAGGAAGAACAAGTGGGTTCTAGGCTGTGGTTTTCTCAGAATGGTTCTACTTTTTATCCGTTACCATGTTAGTGTTTCATATAAGATTTCATTTTCTGAAAAGTATCCCATGCTAGAGAAAGTTGGCAAACCCCTGGACTGGAACCACTGTTTCCTTTCAGCTCTCACACACTCTGATTCTTCAACATCCAGTGACAAGAAGGGTGAATGCCTGCTAAAGCAGCCAAAAGCTCCCAATTATAATATGTAGATGTGGATAGAATCCACAAAGTGAAAAGACGCTTGAAGGATGTAAAAGAGGAAACTTAGAGAAATCCAGATGGCACATCTTTCTTCGGGTTAGAAAGAGACCTGTATGTATCATTCTTTCTTCCTTCACTTCTTACAGCAAATATCTGCCCCTTACTCATGGTTCTTGACTCTGTAGAACAGATTCTCCTGTGGACCTATTAAATTATGCAGGAGTCTGGATTCTGAGATTCTGAATTTACAGATGTAGAGATGAAACTTTTTCAGCTACCTCATTCTATTGGTTTTAAGATCCACAGGTCATTTTGATGTGTATCTAGGGTTATGCAGAGAATCTCTGCTTGGCTTCAGCTCACCAACCTTCACTAAGATCATTGCCTTAAAAGACATTAATGACCTCCCACAATGTCAATTGTTATTTTTAGGTAGATAGCTCCAATCTGAGCTCTCAGGAGGTGAGAGCTCCATCTGGGTGTTTCAGAAGCTCTTCACCCACCAAACAGCCTTGTCTCCAGTGTCATTCTATCTGTTAGTGGCCAAGCCCTTCTTTCAGTGTTTAACACTTCCAGTGACCTGAAGGCATCCTTGATTCTGCCACTTCTGTGCTCCCAGCATCCTATCTACACAAACCTAACAAACCCACCCCGTATCTGACCCTAAATTAGATCCCAGCCTCCAGTTCCTACTGCCCCTCTTCAACCATGCTCCCTTTATGTCTTGTCTATATGGGCTATAGCCACTTTACAGGGCCCCCATTCTCCCATCTTCACCCTCTTTGATCCATATTGACCTGCTTTGTTAGCCCCTTGTTTATATAACTACAATGATTCCCTGTGGCCTACCTTTTAAAACATAAATGCCTTCATCTATCCTGCCACAGTAGGAACCCAATCTAAGTTTCCAGTCTCATTTTTAGTTACACAGCAGCATGATCCACACAATCCACCAACCAAAGAGCATTTGCTCTCTTTCTCAAACATGTCCTAGGCTTTCCTGACTACTTGCCTTCACTCTCAATGCTCTCTCAGCCCAGAAGACCCTCCTCCCTTCTGTGCCACTCCCTCCCTGAAGGCTCCCACAGCCTCCAAATGAATCTGAAGCACAATGAAGAAACATTATGCGTGACCCTCTTTCGTGGCAGTCATTGTATCCTGCCTTGCAGTGTGGTTATCTATGGCGGTGTCTTCTCCCCTTTACTGAGCTGTTGCTGAGCTCTTCAGAGCACTCTTCTGTGAGCCTGTAGTTGTATAGAAAGAGGAGCCAGAAAGCCCTGTGTTGAAACTACAGCTCTGCCACCCGACGGCTGTTTGAGCTGGTTCACATTACTTAATCCTCCAGTTTTACTTTCCCCGTCTGTAAACTGGGGATATGCTGTTTCTAGGAGTAGTGTGAAGTTTGCGTGATATAATACGTATAAGGCACCAGACACAGAAAAGGCTCTCATCAAATGGTGGTTCTCATTAGCAATGTCAAACAGAGGCTGGACAGGCTTTTGTCTACCGTGCAAGGTGATATTCTGCTCACCCAGACTGATGGAAACCTTCCTCTATAGATACTCACCACTCAGTCCTCTTTACTCATTGAGGTGATGACAGGGCTATTTCAAATTTTGAGACAAGATTCTGAAGCAGAGTATTGCCTTCTTCCCTATTACCTGTTGGCCAATAACAATTTAAGGGTTGGCAGTAATACTTAGTGAAATGGCAGGTGGAAAGAAAAGGGAAGAAAGAGCAGCCAGAAAAGTCTGGATTAAAATACCCAGCAGCACATATTGAGAGACATAAAATGTCTACAACTTTGCCAAACAAATACTATCAAGTTACACTATGCAGTACGTAAAGGAATAATTCACCATAGTCAGGGAGGTAGAAATCGTTAGATAATAGGAGAGTTATTAATATAATACATCAAATAATTACATAAAATAGAAAAAATGCCTCTACAGATGCTTAAAATGTATTTGATAAGATTCAACACCAATCCCTAATAATATTATTTTAAGAGTAGAAATAAAAAAATATTTCTTTAATATAAGAAAACAGTGTAAGATTAAAACAATATTATATTTATTTAATAGTAAAACATTATATTTAATAGTAAAACATTTGTGATATCACCATTAAAAATATGTAGAAAAGAAGGAATATTACTTAATATTGTTCTGAAAGTTATAGCCAATGCAATATGACATAATACAAAATGAAAAGTATATATTATTAATGAGATAAAATGATGTTTATTTTGGGGTGAAATCACTATATTAGTCCAAAAAAATAATTTTAAAAGTTGATTAAACACAAGAGTATGAATGTAAGATGAGCAGACAAAAATAAAAAGTACTCCAACATAACTGAAATTATTAGCTAGATGCTTGTAAAGTATGGGGCTTCCCTAGTGGCTCAGTGGTAAAGAATCCACCTGCAATGCAGGAGATGTGGGAAATGCGGGAGATGCGGTTTGATTCCTTGGTTGGGATGATCCCCTGGAGGAGGAAATGGGAACCCACTCCAGTATTCTTCCCTAGAGAATCCCATGGACAAAGGAGTTTGGTGGGCTACAGTGTATGGGATCACAAAGAATCAGATATGACTGAGCATGCACACACTTTTAAAATATATATTTATATGTAGTACTAAAAAAGATTTGAGATGGTTATGAGAAAAAATTAATACAGAGAGCCCATACACAGTAACAATAAAAAATAAGACATCCTAGAAGTGGCCTTAATACATAATGTCTTTCACCTATTCAAAGAAAAGAGCAAAATTTTGAGATATATGTATGAAAGCTTGAGAAAATGGAAAAACACACTGTGTTCCTGCACAGGAAGACATTGTTATAAACATTTTCAAAATATTACAGGTTTAATCAAGATCCTCAACAAGTATTTATTGAGTACCTACTATATGCCTAACAAATTCTAGGTATTGAAGATAGCCAGGCGAGCAGGGAAAACCACAAACACTGTGCCCGCATGGTGTTTAGACACTTACGGAGTTGACACACCAAATAAGCAAAGACTTCCTTTACTAAAATGTCTAGTAATGATACAGTCATTGAATAAAAGCAAAATATGTTTTAAGAGAGAATGAAAGGAAGGAGGTACTGTTTAGAATAGAAGGGTCAGAAAAGGCCTCTAAAGAAGTAACATTTGAAAAGATATTTGAAGTGCAGCAGAAAGCCATGTGGCTGTCTGTAGGAACAGTGTTTCTTGCAGAGGGAACAGCACAAGCAAAGACCCAGACATAGAACTATGTCTTCCAGGAATAATGAGTAAGCCATTGTCACTGAAGCAGAAAAAGTGAGATGGGCATCAACAGGAGACAGAGAGACAGGTAATGAGGGACAGAGCATATGTGGGCCTGTAGACCACACAGGTATTTTGGGTTTTGTCCTAAGTTTGATGGTAGCCATTAGAAGATTTCAATCAGGTGAGAATGTGATCTAGTTACATTTAAAAGAAGATTTGTCTGGTCACCCTGCTGAGAATAGAAAAGGTCAAAGTGAGAGGGAATAGTGAGATCAATTAGGAGACTATTTCAATAACTCAGGCTAGAAAAAAAAGGTTCATATTGAATAGTGGGGTAGATAAATCAAAAGTGGAATCCAGATAGAGGTTGGAGATAGACGTGAGTCAAAATTCTCCAAGCCAGGCTTCAATAGTACGTGAACTGTGAACTTTCCAGATGTTCAAGCTGGTTTTAGAAAAGGCAGGGGAACCAGATATCAAATTGCCAACATCCGGTGGATCATTGAAAAAGCAAGAGCGTTTCAGGAAAACATCTACTTCTGTTTTATTGACTATGCCAAAGCCTTTGACTGTGTGGATCACAACAAACTGTGGAAAATTCTGAAAGAGATGGAAATACCAGACCACCTGACCTGCCTCTTGAGAAACCTATATGCAGGTCAGGAAGCAACTGGACATGGAAAAACAGACTGGTTCCAAATAGGGAAAGAAGTACGTCAAGGCTGTATATTGTCACCCTGCTTAGTTAACTTCTATGCAGAGTACATCATGAGAAACACTGGGCTGGAAGAAGCACAAGCTGGAGTCAAGATTGCCAGGAGAAATATCAATAACCTCAGATATGCAGATGACACCACCCTTATGGCAGAAAGTGAAGAAGAACTAAAAAGCCTCTTGGTGAAAGTGAAAGAGGAGAGTGAAAAATTTGGTTTAAAATTCAACATTCAGAAAATGAAGATTATGGCATCTGGTCCCATCACTTCAAGGCAAATAGATGGGGAAACAGTGACAGACTTTATTTTCTTGGGCTCTAAAATCACTGCAGATGGTGACTGCAGCCATGAAATTAAAAGACGCTTGCTTCTTGGAAGAAAAGTTATGACCAACCTAGATAGCATATTCAAAAGCAGAGACATTACTTTGCCAACAAAGGTCCGTCTAGTCAAGGCTACGGTTTTTCTAGTAGTCATGTATGGATGAGAGAGTCGGACTATAAAGAATGCTGAGCACCGAAGAATTGATGCTTTTGAACTGTGGTGTTGGAGAAGACTCTTGAGAGTCCCTTGGACTGCCAGGAGATCCAACCAGTCCATCCTAAAAGAAATCAGTCCTGAATATTCACTGGAAGGTTGATGCTGAAGCTGAAACTCCAATACTTTGGTCACCTGATGCGAAGAACTGACTCATTTGAAAAGACCCTGATGCTGGGTAAGATTGAAGGCAGGAGGAGAAGGGGATGACAGAGTATGAGATGGTTGTATAGTATCACTGACTCAATGGACATGAGTTTGGGTAAACTCCTGGAGTTGATGATGGACAAGGGAGGCCTGGCGTGCTGCAGTCCATGGGGTCACAAAGAGTTGGACACGACTGAGCAACTGAACTGAACTGAACTGAACTGAATAAGATAGGTAAGAGAAAAAGAGGAATCAAAGTTGGCTGCTTGGTTTTTGTGTGGAAGCAAGTGGCTAGATGCTAGAGTTATTTAATGAGGTGAGGAAGACTGGAAAAGTAACAGGAGTTTTGGGTTTAAAACAAGAGCTGTATTTTGAACATTCCAAATTTGAAACTTCTATCAGACTTCTAGTGGATATACTGAGCAGACAGTTTCCATGCATTTGAAACTCAGGGGAACTTCTTAGGCCATCAGCAGGTGACTGGAACATAAAGGCAGAGGACTGGATGAGGTTATCAATGCAGAGAATGCACAGAGAGATGCCCCGGGCCTGTCAACATTAAGAGCTTGAGACAACAAAGAAAATCCTGCAGAGAAAACTGAAGGGAAGCAACTAATAAAATAGTAAAGAACCTGAGAGAGTTCGGAGTCTTAGAAGCCAAATAAGTAGTTTAATATAACTCCCATAAAAAATATTAATGATTTATTTTTATTAACTGACAACATCATTCTAAAACCTAACAGCAAAGCTTAATGTCCATCTGGGAAAATGGACCATCTCACCCCGTATTTCTCTTGTAACAGCTGATATGGACATGACGTTTTTTATGACCTTGTGAAATGAATTGGAAATTGCTCTTACTTAAAAATAAGCTATTTGCTTATGTAAGTATTCTGTCTCCCACTACACAACCCCTTCATTTTGTCCTGGCACATTTGTTTCAGTCACCTTGCTGGTGTCCCTGGAGCAAGTTAACAAAATGCATCAGCTGTTTGGGAAAAATCTGTCAAAGAAATTTTGCTTTTGATACTTGTAAATGGACCCTATTTTATAAGCATATTAAACCTAATTAAGCATTAAAGTATTCAATAAGTTATGTTGGGCCAAGTGTCAAGAAATATGAAAACTAAATTGATTTCTCACTTCATTCTACACACCAAAGTAAATTCTAGGTTGATTAGAAAGTTAAATATTTAAAATTCTAACAGTAGAATTATTTGCAGAAAATACAAAATAACAATAAAGACCTAACGTGATATTGTCAATCAACTATACTTCAATTAAAACATCAGTTTCAAAAACAGAAACATTTTTAGAAAGAAAATACAGCATCTATTTATAAAAGGGGGAAGATTTCCTAAGCTTAGGAATAACAGAAGATTATAAAACAAAAGACCAGAAGATTTGAATCTATAAAAATAAAAAATGCTATGCATAAAAAACCATGTGGTAATGTTAAAATAGGAAAATATATTCAATAAAATGTCAAAGTTGATATATTTTCTACATAAAGAGTTTAAACAAACTGATAAGAAAAGCAATAGGACCCCAGTGATAAATGGTCAATAGAATATTCACAAAAGAGAAAATCCAGTTAGTCAAGCATATGTAAGCATGTTGATTCTTGATAATTATCAAGGAAATAAGACAATAAATTGTATTTTTCATCAATACTACTACTAAAGATTAGTTTTTTCAATCATAATATACAGTCTTAAGAAGAGTTCAGTAAAGAGGAACTTTACTGATTTTTTTTAAAATTTTTTCTTTACTATCTTTTTTATTGAGGTATTGTTGACTTATATAAGTTTCTGGTGTATAACCTAGGAATTCTCAATTTTTAAAAGTTATATTCCATTTACAGTTACTGCAAAATATTGGCTATATTCCCTGTGCTATACAGTATATTCTTGTCATTTATTTATTTTATACATAGTAGTCTGTACTTCTTAATTTCCTCCCTCTGTTTTGCCCCTCCTCCCCCAACCTATAACCACTGGTTTGCTCTCTATATCTCTGAGTTGGTTCTTTTTTTGTATATTCACTAGTTTCTCTTATTTTTTAGATTCCACTTACCAGTGATTTCAGACAGTATGTCTTTAAGAAGTCCTTCTTTTGTTCTGATGATATACATTTAGACAAACAACTTGAATTTGTATCAAGATCCTTAAAAAAAGGTCCATGCTTAATCGATGGCCCCATAACTCCACTTACAATCTTAAAAAATTAATTTTTATATGGAGAGAACTTTTTACCACTCCCCCCAAAATCAAAGTATGATTATTTATAATAGCTTCAAAATGGAAACAATAGAAAAGTTTCACAGATAGAGTGGACGGAATGGTTAAATTAGGAATTAGTCTTCCCTGTTACAGTCAGAAATATTATTAATAATAATTCTTAATGTTACAAAGGAAGGTTCACTGTGTGGATATTTCTTCCCAGTGGGGAATCTCTTCGTAGCTCTGACCCTAATCAGTAAGTTACTTCATCCACCAAAAGAAGAATTTAGCTTTCATCCACACAATGCAGGCAGAGCATAGAGGCTACTGACCAGGAACAGAGAACCCAGATTAAAGGGCTAGAAAGCTTCAGGGCCTTGCAATAGAATGGGAAGTTCCTCTGATAACAAACAGCAGCAGGCATTTTTCAGAGCTTACCGAAGGAAAACAAAGTTTCCTTAGAGATAAGATTCATAAAGGCTATTATTTTGAGCAAACTCAAGGCAAAGAGATTTTCTGAAGAGAAATAGGGACTACAATGAAAGAAAACGACATTCTTGCAAAACCAGCATAGGAAAGATGATGAAGATCAGCAACAGAACTCAGCTGAAATTCAAAGCAGAGGAATCTAGACTAGACTAGAGATGGCTCACTTAGCCTCACTTCCGTGCCTATTCCCTTATTCAGTCTTTCATGAATTTATTAGTTGATTCATCAGTTATTTATTGAGCAGCAAATATTTAACAGGCAATAAGCAAGTACTGGAGGTTACCTTAGTGAAAAAGACAAAGAATGTCTTTCATAGGATACATGATAGCAGCAAAGCTAAGATTGAAACAAAAATAACAGAAATTATCACTGAAGTTCCTTTCAATCTCACAAACAAATTGTGAACTTTGTGAGAATAAGTACCAGGAGAACCTAATCAAACACAGAGGATCAAAGAATCCTTCTTTGAGTTTCTATGAGATTTGGAATTTTAAGTGGAATTTGAAAGCTGAAAAAGATTGACCTAAGGATTTTTACCAGTTCCTTAGTGGAGAAGGAATTGGGAATCTTATTTGTGGTTTAAGGAAGACATATTGCACATATATTTCCATACAGTGAAATTAAGTATAAGCATAGCTTTTGTATGAATTCCATCATATTCAACAAAATCTGTTATATTTATAAAGACCAAAAGTATTCAGTATTCATCTGGATAGATTTTCAGGCTGTGTGACTCTTTCCATCTATTCAAGATTCTGGTATTTAGCAACACTTGTGTCTGGGTTTCCAAGCATTAGTAAACCTTAACAATTTAGTGTAGGCATAATTCTTTTGTTTAAAACAAGTGTGTGTCGATCACCTATTGTGTGCTAAGCTCTATCTTTTGCAGCTGATGTTAGAGTGAAGGGGAAGATAGATAAGGCCCCTGACTTTATGGAGTTCACATTGTAGTATGAACTTAAATTCTATTCTTCTAATGTTCTAATTCACATTCCCAAAAGCAATACAGAGGGATGACCACTTTATTGGATTGGACTTTTATTGTTCTTGCTTTTAAAATGAAGAAAGGTACAAAAAAGTAAGGCATTGTTATGGGTTGAATTATGTACATGAAAAATACAAGTCCTTACCCCCATTACCTCAGAATGTGACCTTACTTGGAAGTAGGTCTTTTTAACAGATGTAATTAGTTACGATGAAGCCATTAGGGTGGGCTTTTATATAGGATGACTTTTGGACACAGAGACATACACACAGGGAAAATGCCGAGTGAAGATGAAGACAGAGATCCGGGCTGTGCACCTACAAGCAAGGAATGCCGATGACCGCAGAAAACACCAGAAGCTAGGAGCGGGGAACGGAGCAGGCTCTCCCCTGCAGCACTCAGAAGGAACCGACCCATCAATCTCGGGTGTCTATTCTCCAGAACCGAGAGACAGCACCTTAAACACCAGGTTGAAGCTGCCCAGTCTGTGCTACTTCATTATGGCAGCCTGAGCAAACAAATCCGGGCATATTTACTTTGAGTTCCCCTAAAAGCAAAGACTGAGAAAAGGACTGGGGTGTATTAATGTTTGTTTGACAATTGTGCACAGGATGTAAAGCTTGCTCTCAGAAGTATAGCAATGTTTAGTTTGTTTTCTCTTATTGTCCCAGTGGGGTTTAGACCTAAAAGATAACCAAACAAACCAAAGGCGTTCAGTGAACAATAAAGGTCTCCACCACAAATTGCCAAATTTGGGTAGTACTCAACAATTAGAGGACTTCCCAGGTGGTGCTAGCAGTAAAGAATCCACCTGAAGACGCAGGAGACATACGAGGCACGGGTTCAAGCCCTGGGTCAGGAAGATCCCCTGGAGGAGGTCATGGCAACCCACTCCAGTATTCTTGCCTGGACAATCCCATGGACAGAGGAGCCTGGTGGGCTGCAGTCCATAAGGTCTCTTCAGACATGACTGAAGCGATTTAGCATGCACGCACACAACAAATAGAAAGGAATGCAGGAGTGGATCTAGATTTGGTGAGGCTTGAAGTTAATCTCGGAGAAGGCAATGGCACCCCACTCCAGTACTTTTGCCTGGAAAATCCCATGGATGGAGCCTGGTACTCTAAAAGTATCAAATTATAGATAAAAACTTAGGTACAAAAGTCAATATTTATTTAGAATAAAAAGGAATTAAAACAACTCACAAATATTAGAAAGATGATATACTACAAATATCCTAAATCTAGAAAAAGGCAACATTCTTATTTTTCAATTACATCACATCCTTTCATAATGCTTTTTTCCTACATATTTTGGCTGCATGCTTTTTGATCAGCTCTTCATGTGGCACCAAGTCTATAATATGGTTTTCAATAGAGAGAAAAGTGTCTTCCTCTAGCATGGCTGGTCAAAATTTGTGTTTCATTATTGATAGATGCAATGCATAAAACATGCAACTTCACACACAGATGTACTCACTGCTACAGGATGGTGAGCCAGAAAGACAGGAATTCTAATAAAATCTATTTTAGATGATTTCTAGAAAAATGTATTTGGAGTTTATATATAATGTATAATCAAGTATACTCCTGACAAGAGAGAATTTCTGCTTTGATGTGGCATTGATGATAACTGAATCTTCTGCTTATAATTTCACACATCTGACACTTGGAGGAATTTTCCACAGAATTGCTTCTGGCTCTAATCATTGCAAACCTCGTTTCTTTCTATTCCCCACATTCTTCCAACGCTAGGTGCTGCAGGACACATTCTTATCCTGACATGACCTCTGACCCAGGTCCTTCAAGCCACAAAGCCTGGTAAGTTGACTCAAGGGCAGGAAGGGTGTCCAAAAGTCATTCTATACCAGGTCAGCCAGGAATAGCTTAACTGTAAGAGTGACTGGGACCTCATAAATGTATATACCCTGAGCCAAAACTCACTGTGCCCCCAACTCAACTTTCCTGTAACCAGATCCCCAAAATGCTTGTGTCCTTAGTAACACCACTTGACTGCACTGTGACACATGAAAGTATTTTAATTTTTTGCAAAGTGCACAAAATTCTATAACTATGTGAATGTGTCAGGATCCCTCCCAGGACCTTTGAAGGAGCCCACATGTGCAAGGATACCTCTATGAGAGGAACTGGGAAGCTTAAATTTCACTCGCCTCATGGTAAGCCTAGCTTTCACGATGCTAAATGAATGATCAAAAGCTTCCTCACACCCATGTTCTTAGTATAGTTAATTTTTGATCATTTGCACTTTGGCAGCAGGGAATAAAGTTTAGACAACCCTTCTGGGTTTGACTAATGTCAAATGTTTGACTGTGAATAATGGAAAGAGAGTGAGTAAATGAGAGAGGAATTATTAGAAGAATTGGAAAGTGGTTATGTGGATGGAAATTATGAGCCATGAGGGAAAAATATAAGCATTTCCTCTGTCCTTTGTATCTAACATAAAGGATAGAAGATGATCCTCAAAGACAAGATGTCTACCTGATTTGTTTAACCAAGGGAGTCAGAAGACTTGGTTTTGTTCAATCCAGAAAGGTCTGCAACTAAAGAACCTATCTACTAAAAGTTAATTTGAGCTGTTCCTTGGTATCTTATTTTCATGTGGGCCTCAGACCAAATGATTTTCCTAACCATGTCTATAAATGGAAAGCACACAAGGTTTGTTTTTAGGCTTGGTGATAGTAAATTAGAAAATGCCAAAGTCTGTATCTGTTAAAGTGGCAGTAATGATAATGTTAGTTCGTAGGCCACTAAATTCTGTTTGGTTTTGTATTCCTTGGTTTAACTGAAGCCATCGGTGTTAAGTAAGAAGAGACCTTAGCTATTGGGTAGATTTCTTTATAATAACAGGAGCACTCTTCTGGTTAATAATTAAATTACACTATTAACTCCGGGAGTTGGTGATGGACATGGAGGCCTGGCGTGCTGCGATTCATGGGGTCGCAAAGAGTCAGACACAACTGAGCGACTGATCTGATCTGATTAGGTCTTCAGATTCTTCAAGCTAGGCTTCAATAATAGGTGAACCGAGAACTTCCAGATGTCAAAAATGGATTTAGAAAAGGCAGAGGAATCAGAGGTCAATTGCCAACATCTGCTGGATCATAGAATGAGCAAAAGAATTCCAGAAAAACATCTACTTCTGCTTCACTGACTATGCTAAAGCCTTTGACTGTGTGGATCACAACAAACTGTGGAAAATTCTTTGAGAGATGGGAATTCCAGAGCACCTTACCTGCCTCCTGAAAAATCTGTATGCAGGTCAAGAAGCAACAATTAGAAATGGACATGGAACAATGGACTGGTTAAAAACTGGGAAAGGCGTACATCAAAGCTGTATATTGTTACCCTGCTTATTTAACTTAAATGCAGAGTAAATTGTGCAAAATGCTGGGCTGGATGAAGCACAAGCTGGAATCAAGATTGCTGGGAGAAAATCGATAACCTCAGATATGCAGATGACACCACCCTTATGACAGAAAGTGAAGAGGAGCTAAAGAGCCTTTTGAGGAAAGTGAAAGAGGAGAGTGAAAAAGCTGGCTTAAAACTCAACATTCAAAAAACGAAGATCACGGCATCTGGTCCCATCACTTCATGGCAAATAGATGCAGAAACAGTGGAAACAGTGTCAGACTTTATTTTCTTGGGCTCCAAAATCACTGCAGATGGTTATTGCAGCTATGAAATTAAAAGACCTTGCTCTTTGGAAGAAAAGCTATGACCAAATTAGACAGCATATTGAAAAGCAGAGACATCACTTTGCCAACAAAGATCTGTATAGTCAAAGCTATGTTTTTTCCAGTAGTCATGTATGGATATGAGAGTTGGACTATAAAGAAGGCTAAACACCAAAAGACTGATGCTCTAAAACTGTGGTGTTGGAGAAGATTCTTGAGAGTCCCTTGGACTGCAAGATCAAACCAGTCCATCTTGAAGGAGATCAACCCTGAATATTCATTGGAAGGACTGATGCTGAAGCTGAATCTCCAATATTTGGCCATCTGATGGGAAGAACTGACTCATTGGAAAAGACCCTGATGCTGGGAAAGACTGAAGGAAGGAGGAGAAGGGGATGACAGAGGACGATATGGTTGGATGGCATCACCGACTTAATGGACATGAGTTTGAGCAAGCTCCAGGAGATGGTGAAGGACAGGGAAGCCTGGTGTGCTGCAGTCCATGGGGTTGCAAGGAGTTGGACACAGCTGAGCAACTGAACAACAAATTAGATCTTCAGATAGGGGAAAGGCAAATAAATAAATTTCAAAGGCATTAACATGCAATCTATTTTTAGTTAGTATGAAAACAAAGAATAGATCAATAAAAGTAACAAGGACTTTAACACGTTTTGACTTCAGTCCTGGATGTCTTCCCCACCAAGCTGCTGGTACTGCTAGGCAGAGAAATATGTTGATAAAGGGGTCAGAACCTCCAACTGCCTTGATTTGTTCTGTCCTGTATTTATTTTCTCCTGCTTTGGGAACACATTACCACAAATGTACTAGCTCACTCAGTCACTCAGTTGTGTCCCACTCTTTGCGACCTCCTGGACTATAGCCAGCCAGGCTCCTCTGTCCATAGGATTTCCCAGGCAAGAATACTGCATGCAGTTGTCATTCCCTTCTTCAAGGGATCTTCCTGACCCAGGGACTGAACCTGGGTCTCCTGCGTCTCTCCTTAATCACATCTGCAAAGCCCTTTGCCATGTAAGATAACTTATTCACAAGTTCCAGGGATTAAAATATGGACATCTTTGGTGGGGGAGGGGGGGAGTTCTTTATTCTTCCCTCCATATTTCTCTAGCCTAGAATGTGGAATTGGGTGTGGGATCAGCAGCCTTCCCACTCTTCTGCAAGAAACATCTCATGGAATATCTCCATTCTTAATCTACTGAAGGGAAAGGTTTTCTATAGCAGTGGTGTAAGATTAAGATAGATGTGAACAGCTTTTCTCTTTTAAAATTAATAATGATGATGATAACAGTAATGCTGGAGTACCTGAGAGATATTGAGGGTTCAGTTACAGACCACCACAGCAAAGCAAATACTAATAAAGCAAATCACACAAATTTTTTGGTTTCCCAGCACACATAAAATTATGTTTATGCTATACTGTAGTTTTTAAGTACCTAATGGCACTAGGCCTAAAAAAAAGGTTTGCACATACCTTATTTTAAAAACATTTTGTTGCTAAAAATGTTATCATCTGAGTCTTCAGTAAATCACAGTAGGAACATCAAAGATCACCAGTCACAGATCATCATAACAAATAATAATAATGATGATAAAAAGTTTGAAATATTGTAAGAATTACCAAAATGTGACAGTCACACAGTGAGCAAATGCTGTTGGAAAAATTATACCAGTAGACTTGTTTCACCCAGGGTTGCCACAAACTTTCAATACATAAAAAACACAATATCTGCGAAGCATGTGCGTGCGTGCTCAGTCGCTTCAGTCGTGTGCGACTCTTTGTGACCCCATGGACTGTAGCTCACCAGGCTCCTCCAACCAGGGGATTCTCCAGGCAAGAATACTGGAGTGGGTTGCCATTCCATTCTCTATCTGTGAAGCACAGTAAAGTGAATTGCAATAAAATGAGGTATGCCTGTAATGATAATAACAATAATAAAAAGTAATTGGTGGGATCTCTCCTCTTCAGAAGAATTCTGAGGGCTGTATTTTTTATGAGTGGAGTTCCTATCTAGCCTGCACATAAGCCCTGGAGATAAAATATTACTTCTTTGGTTATTATTTGTCTTGGCTGACTATACAATAAAACCAAAGGGCATCAAAGTCCATTTCCAGACTCCTGGGCGGTCCATTTCCCTTCATTGCTACTGTGTCATTTTGTGGTTTCCTGATTAAGCCCAAATATTTGCTATTTGGGTGGAGCCACAGCTTACCAGTCAACCCAGAACTCTTTTTACCTGTATGCTATTATTCAACTTGTAAGTAAACTCCAGTATAACAAAGTTCCTTTGAACTTTACATATCAAAGAAAAGTCACTGTTTTAGACTAACATCTAAAGCAGCTCAGCACACATGGAGAGAGAGATGTCACAGCTGCGACTTAGAGACCCAGCTGGGATGTTCTGGCAGACTGTCATCTATTGACTAGAGATCTTTGATTCTAGAAAATGATTGCTTCTTATATAGACATTGGGCTCTGCTAAGTAATCCTTTCCTTTTATGCTTTGCCATTTAAACTGTTGACAATCAAGATGTTAACCTCTTATTTATTCTTCCTTTGAATGGTTTTGTTAATTGTTACCTACAGATACTATCCCACAATCAAGGCAGGTCTTCGTACACTACAATCATGACGGAACAGATGAATGGATGGACAAAGGAGACAATGTTGTGCAGTAGATAAACCCAGGTATGTCAAGTCTTGGCTCCACCCATAACATTTCTATGACCTTGGGCAGGTTAGCTTCTGTGGGCCTCAGTTTCCCCATCTAGAAAATGTGTATGATCATAACCACCTCATACATTTATTGTAAGAATGTGAGATAATATATGTAAAATCCTTGAAATACAGAAACTGAAAGAAAATCTCTCAACAGGAATCATTATCCAGTGTTGTACTATTCAGGGATTACACAGCTAACCCTCAATAATCTACATGTGGGTTATTCTCTTTGCAAATTAGCTCCAGCAAAATTTTGAAAGTAAATAGATTTTCCCATGAACTCATTTTCTCTTGGCTGACTTCCCACCACCAATCTCATGTGTGTTTATAAAATGCACACAATTTAATAATAAGATATGTATTGCAAGGAGAGAAAGGTAAATCTGTGGTCACAAATGGGATACATTATAAAAGCAACATTTATGACATTTGGATTCTGTAACTTGCAGTTACTTGCCAAGACTGCTGAACAAGCCAGATGTAAAAATTTAAATTTCATTGTATTAAATGGGGGGATAGAGTGGCCAAATATTGTGTGGCTTTGTAAATTTTTTATTTTTTTTACTTAAAACTCTAAGATTATGTCTATGTATAAACACCAATATTAATTCTCACCAATTATCTTTTGTGACATCTAAAATGTTTGTTGTCACTGGCTCCATTGGGATCATCAGATCAGTCATGTCTGACCTCAGTCCCTTCTCCAGGCCCCTGGAGTGAGGGACTGATCACTGTGGTTGGCTGATGAGTTATCAGCCATTCCATGGAGTTGCATCCCATAGGCAAATGAAGAAGGAGCAAGGTTCAAGCCATGAGGAAAATGCTGAAATGTAAAAGCCATGAGGCTAGCTAATAGCAATGATGAAATTTGAAAATGAGGGTCTTAGGTTATAATACAAAAGGGAAGGCAACAGAATCCAAACCAAATTAAATACATTGCACTTAAAATACATTACCAAAGGCTGATGGATAAAGATTTTTAAAAAGAACATTTAAAAAAAATGACACAATTGTCATTCCTGGTGTTTATGGGGGAAGAACAAAAGGAAATAGTAATCTTCAACTTTTTTAAAAAATGTATTTGATTGAGGGACTTCCCAGGTGGCTGACAGTGAAGCCTGCATTGCAGGAGGCCCAGATTCAATTCCTGGGTTAGGAAGATCCCCTGGAGAAGGGAAGGAATACCCACTCCAGTATTCCTGCCTGGAGAATTCCATGGACAGAGAAGCCTGGCAGGCTACAGTCCATGGCGTCACAAAGAGTTGGACATGAACTGAGTAACTAACACTTATTTACACACTTTACTTATAGTTGATTTGCAATGTTGTGTCAATTTCTACTGTACAGCAGAATGATTCAGTTACACATATGCATACATTCTTTTTTCATGTTCTTTTCCATCATGGTCTATCATAGGATATGAAATAGAGTTCCCTGTTCTACACAGTAGGACCTTGTCTTTTCATTTTCTCCTTTATGGCTGTACTACAGCTACGAGCTGTCTTTTTTTTCAACCTGTGCTATAATTATTTGGATAGTGAAAAGGAAACCCAAAGTTGGGTTGGAACTGGGTAAAAGATAACTCCTAATTACCATTTACATGGTTAACAACCCAGAGTCTGCTCTCACCCCACCACCTTGAACTGGTGACCTGTAACCAGTGTTTGGTCCTCTGGGAGTCTTCCCAAGTCACCAGGGGGCGAAGCTCCCTTTGGGCCTCTTCTTACTCCATGTGCAACAGAGTATATTTTCCTTATTAGATTACTGTCTGCTTTGTCCTCCAGTCTGTAGCGCAGTGGGGCCAAGTGACCTCGGTTGTCTTTCCTCCAACACCCCCCACCTCCAGCACCTGTATGTACCCCGTAGGTATTTGTTGAATGACAGAGCTAGGGGGGCTTTACACTAAAGTTGTCCTGCCTATAAATGTTTTCTGTGAGTGTGTATAAGTTAAGCTTTATCAAACTGTTTGCTGTGTTTAAATATAAAAAACCCAAGCTGCATCTTAGCTTTTTGACATCCTCCAAGAGCAGGCTTATTTTACCAGCAAATTGCTCCCTGAGTCAGCTAATGCTAAGGTATGTTCAATACTTGTCTAAAAACTATCCTAATCTTCCCTAACAGAGGCCAGAGTGTAGCTGAAACAGCTCTTCTGACATTTGGGAAGCTCCGATTCTGTCAGTCATTTTCTGTTCTTTATTATGTCTTTTTTTTTCTCTCTTCAAAGGAAAAAGCTGTTTTCCTGTGTGTGAGAACGTCCTCTCCTATCTAATAGCACTCAATTGTCTTTCTGTTCCATTAGCGTGGAGGAAACCACCTGTCCAATTGAGCGCAGAGCCGAGGATGTCAAAGTGTCTCATTTTATATAGATGTGCAGCTGTCAGATCAGGGATCAAAGGCTTGCTTTTAGTGAAAACTAGTCACTTTTACCAATATGACTGGAGAATTTATATAAATACAGTTATCTTGATCAAATGATTGGCATTTGTACTTCTCAAGCTCCCACCATTTTAACAATGACTTGGCTTTCCAAATAAAAGGATAAAGGAAACCTCTGTCCCCTCCCTTCCAATCCGCTCTTTCTACTGTGGTCTCTGTAATGGTGGTTTCATAACAGCATTGCACGGGCCGTGTTTGAGAGATCTGCTTTATTCAATAGTATTTTTTTTTAATTTTTTAATTAAAGGCTAGTATTTTAAAATGGGAAGATTTCATATAAAATTTTGACTTTTCAACTTTTCTTAAAAAATCAAGCACTAACAATACTGGGTAGTGTTCCCACAAGGCAAATAACACAGGGTACCCTCTGACGGTCCCCAGTGATCCCACTTGCCCGGTATGCTCCCAAGAATTCACCTGTAATGGGGGAGACCTGGGTTCGACCCCTGGGTTGGGAAGACTCCCTGGAGGAGAGCATGGCAACCTCCAGTATTCTTGCCTGGAGAACCTCCATGGACAGAGGAGCTTGGAGGCCTGCAGTCCATGGGGTCACAAAGGGGCACAACTGAGCAACTGAGCACAGCACAGCATATCGAGAAAGTAGATTGTTTGTTTTAAGAGAGTAAGCTTGGGGGTAATTTGTTACACAGTAATAGATAACTAATTCAGTGAGCACAGCTATGCCCTTTGGAAGGTGTCCATTCTCTCTGGTCTGTGCTGGGCCAGCCTTCCCCAGGGTGACTGAGACCCTGCCCTGCACTATGGAATGAGCCACCATTCACTGAGTCACCCCATCAGGAGGCATCCCACAGTCACCCAGTCACCAAGCCTGTAGGATCAACCTCTGGTTTTCATTCTCCCATCGTCACTCTGCCCTCTCTGCCCAGAGTTCAGTCCCTCACTATGTCTTGCTTGGGCAATGGCAACAGTCTCCTGATTCTTCTCTCTGCTTTCTGTCTCCCTCACCATCATCAGTTCATCTCCCTCTCTAACCAAGTCCCTCTCTAACCAAGCCTGCCCCACACTCCACCTGCACATTTCCTACCCCCTTCCTGCTCCAGTCACCTGAAACTGCTCACTAATCCTTAAATGTGCCACCTAAATCATAGGTCGGGCTTCCCTTGCAGCTCAGACAGTAGAGAATCCACCTGCAATATGGGAGACCTGGGTTCGATCCCTGGGTTGGGAAGGTCCCCTGGAAAAGGGAAAGGCTACCAACTCCAGTATTCTGGCCTGGAGAATTCCATGGACTATATAGTCTATGGGGTCGCAAAGAGTCGGACATGACTGAGCAACTTTCACTTTTCAAGTCATAGGTCTGTGCCCTCGGCTCAAACTGAAGCATCTCTTCCCCATTTGGCAACCTCCATCACTGTCACCTCCTCTTTGAAGCTATTATTAAATCAGACCCCAAGTGAGTAACTGCTTCTTCCTTGTTGTTCTTATAGCCTTCAGTCATGCACTTGCTTCCTTATCTTTCATCTTCTCTCCCTGAGTAGTGAGCTTCTTTATAGATGAGGACACTGATACTCGGACAGCCATCCCTCCAACACGGTGTCCCGCACCAGGAGGGTACTCATCTCACAACACTGTTTCTACAAAACGACAACAGCCAGAATGATTCTGCTGAGTGCCCTTAATGCCACCCCTTGGACAGTCCTATATTCTGGAGCAGGCGCCACCCAACTGTCCCTCTTCTACTCATTCTTGAATGACTTGCTTGAGTGGCTCCCCCTCAGAGAACACACGCTAATCCTTAGACCACACTGACATCCCTCTCAGTAAGACTCAACACTGTTATAATTACTAACACGGTGTTTACGCATTCCAGGCACTGTTCTAAGTGATTTGTGTATATTTTCATTCATTTAATCCTCACAACAATCAATCAGGGCCATCCTGATTGCAATGGAGGCATTTGAACCCAAGCAGTCTGACTTGGGGTCTGCGTGCCTAACAGCTTCTTTAATGCCTGTTTATCAGTGCCCGCCTCTCAGCCTCAAACCCCACCACACATGAAAACAAGCCATTAGGCGGTAGGCTCTAAGAGGTCAGGCCTTCCTTGTTTGTGCTTCCCCAACACCAAGCCGACTCTGGATCCTGAGAACAGATGGCCCAGGACTTTGTGGTGGGGCCCATGACTGGCTGGGCTTTGCACCTGACCCCCTCGGTCAAGGGATGCACCTCTCAGTGACCCACCTCAGAGAACCAGCTGGAACTGGCCACGTTTCATGATGAGGCCAGGTTTTTAAAGGTTGATAACACAGAGGGTCAGGGTAGGCTGCAGCCTCCAGGAGGCAGGGGACACCCAGGCGCCACATCTGATCTGGGCAAGGATGCCTGGAGCCTGCTATGACACGGACCATCATGTGATAGCCAGGAACAGCTGTTGTATCAACAGCTCATAGTAAAAGAGCTGATGTCTAGTTAACCCTCCTGTAGTGTTCAGGAACCTCCCCTCTCTAAGCTCAAATCCTCATAGTTTCTCCAGGAAGCTTTCCTGTCAGAGCTTGAGATCACAAGGGCACACTTTCTGAGGGCGATGCTATACCCTGGCTCCAGGAACAATGCAGAGTGAAAAACGAAAAGTGTAAGTCGCTCAGTGACATCTGACTCTTTGTGACCCCACGAACTATAGCCCACCAGGCTCCTCTGTCCATGGGATTCGCCAGGCAAGAACACTGCAGTGGGTTGCCATGTGCTTCTCTAGGGCATCTTCCCAAGCCAGGGACTGAGCCCGGGTCTCCTGAAATGCAGGCACGTTTACCATCTGAGCCACCAATATGTGCTAGATAAATAATGCCTGGTGAACTTCATAGACGAGGATGCTGAGGCTCAGCCAGTTCCAGCGACAAACCCATCGCCATGCACAACCGGCAAGTCATGCAGTCACGATTTCAAAGTAAGACTCTTGGGAACTAAACTGCACTTGGCCCACGATTCCACACTGAATGTCCCATCGCTGATCATTTCCCGTTCCCAAGAAACTTCTCAGTATTGATTGTTAGGGGCTTGAGGGTTCACAGGTAAGAGCCATGATACTCCGGGACCATAATATGACTCTTAAAAGTTGTATGTAATTTTATTATTGGCTGCACCATATGGCATGCAGAATCTTAGTTCTTAGACCAGGGATCAAACCTGTGTCCCCTGCAGTGGAAGCATGGAGTCCTAACCACTGGACTGCGGGGGAAGTTGTCTTTAAGGCTGTACTTACATGGCTTGAGCTGGCTGTGGACATCACAACACCCCAGAAGTTCTGTCTTAAAGCCAACTGGGGCCAGAGAAGTGTGGAAACTACACTGGGAAAAGCTGAGGACTTCCTTTGCTCTTTGTCTCTCAGGATGGTCTTTTCCCTTCATTGTCACTGTTGGTAAAAAAATTTTTTAAAAGTCAGAAAGCCTCTTTTCGCAGTCTCTCCTTTTCCTGAACATTCATGTCAGCAGGTCTCTCCCTTTCCTGAACGTTCGTGAGCCACTGATGTCCCCTGTTAAATGCATTGCTTTCAGGGCTGACTTTCAGGCTGGATTAAAAGATATACAGTCCTGTATAAGCGTTAACTCATGGCCGTGCACTGCATTTTCAAAGGCCCAGGGAGCTGCTGCAGTATGAAACAACATACCTTTTACAAATGACTGACCTCATTTCACTTCATAGAAATGCTGGGCTCATTATTTACATGGAGAACCTATCTCTTCATTATAAATCTTAGAAAGAAATTTCCATCTTCACTCTTTAATGTCACATTTTTTTGAGATTCTATTTCCGTTTCTTGTAAAAAAACAAAAAATAGGAACAGCAGAAAGTGTTATGGATACCTCAGGAAAAAATGAGCTTTTCTAACTAGTTATGGAACTAGTGCTGTCAGACAGGAGTTGATCATTCCCCTCACCTAGTTTGTCCTTATTTGGTGTGTGTGTGTGTGTGTGTGTGTGTGTGTGTGTGTGTGTGTGTGTGTCTGTCTATCTGTCTGTGAGGCTAGTAATGGATACAAAAACCCTGCTAACATCTGAGCTGGTTAACTGTAGCTCTCAATTCATAAATCTAAAAACTGATGGCTGCTAAGTTCAAAGTGCTTTGGACAGCAAGTGCTTTGGATATCAGACTAGTCAATCCTAAAGAAAATCAGCCCTGAATATTCATCGGAAGGACTGTTGGTAAAGTGAAGCTCCAATACTTTGGCCACCTGATATGAAGAGTCGATTCATTGGAAAAGACCCTGATGCTGGGAAAGACTGAAGGCAGGAAGAGAAGGGGGTGACAGAGGATGAGATGATTGGATGGCATCATTGACTCAATGGATGTGAGTTTGAGCAAACTCTGGGAGATGGTGAACAGGGAAGCCTGGCATGCTGCAGTCTATGGGGTCACAAAGAATTGGGCACGACTTAGTGAATGAACAACAAGTTCAGAAAATAAGTGCCTCTGTAAGAAACAGATTTAGCCAGATTTGTGTACCAGTGGGTGAGGCAGTGTGTCGCTATATGGCCCAACTTGCGGTTCATGTTGAAAACCAACTACCCAAGTTTTAACACTGTTAGGGTCAGATTGGCAGATTGGATCTCTGGGTTGGAAAGATCCCCTGGAGTAGGAAACGGCCACCCACTTTATTCTTGCCTGGAAAATCCCATGGACAGAGGAGCCTGGCTTGCTATAGTCCATGGCGTTGCAAAGTCATACACAACTTAGCCACTGAGCGTGCACACACACTTATTCTCAGTATGCTTGAGAGATCATGGGTTTGCAGGTCAGATGATGGGTAGAAAATGAATAAAGATACTGCAAAGCAGAAGCGTGGAGAGGGAGAGTGAAATGCCATTTGTGCTGTTTTTGCTAACCCTCATACAATGCACACGTTGTATCTTAAGGCAGCCTACAACCTGCTGCGTGGTTTTGGGAGCCTTGACTCTTTACCTCCTCGGCACCCTGTAACGAGCTCTCAACAAACAGCCACAGCCTCAACGCCCCAAGCATGGGTGTACAGGCATGTGGAATCACATGGGATGGAATGGCATAGCGGTTAAGTGCTCCAGAGCCAGACTGCCCACTCGTGAATCCTGGCCTGCATTGGCCAGCAGTGGAACCACAGGCCTTCCCAAACACCTGTCTCAGCTGTCTTATATGTGAACTGGGAATATGACTAATATTTCTTTGTTAAGTCATTAGTGTTATCTTTGTTATGGGCTGTTGGTGTGCCTCCAAAATTCAAATGTTGAAATCCTAACCCTGAATGTGGTGGTCTTAGGAAGTGGGGCATTTGGGAGGTGACTACATCATAAGAGCAGAACCCTCATGAATGGGTTGAATAGCCTAATAAAAGAGACCCCAGAGAGCTCTCCCACTCATCCAAGCACACGAGGACACAGTGAGAAGACAGCTGTCTATGAACCAGGAAACAGGTCCTCACCAAACACCAGGTAATTTGCTAACACCTTAGTCTTGGACTTCCAGCCTCAAGAACGGTAAGAAATATACTTTTGTTGTTTAAGTCACTCAGTCTACCGTATTTTTTTCTTATAGCAGCCCCAAAGGACTAAGCCAACATTAATATCAGCATTGGTGTTATTTTAGCTTCTAGGTCTTGGGATATGAACTTGGTTAGATCAGAGTCTATTGGTTACAAAGAACAGAATAAGTCCCTCAAACAAGATAAGGTAAAAAGAATCATGCAAAGATATGATAAGATCTCAAGGAAGTATAGTCAGACCTCATGGTAACTGTCTTTCTCTCCTTGCACATCCACACACACAGAGGGTTTTCATCATAGCTTCTCTTTGCATTTGCCCATTCTTCACACAGCAGCTCAGCATCCTCTCACTCTCATGGCTTCTTCCCTTCACAGAACTTCAACTTGTATGTGGCATTCCGTGGGCCATCTCCCATCCTGATGCTTTGCTGTTGTTCAGTTGTTCAGTCATGTCTGACTCTTTGTGACCCTATGGACTGCCGCATGCCAGGCTTCCCTTTGCGACCCCATGGACTGCAGCATTCTAGGCTTCCCCGCCCTTCACCATCTCCCAGAACTTGCTCAAACTATGTCCATTGAGTTGGTGATATCATCCAGCCATCTTATCCTCTGTCATCCCCTTCTCCACCTGCCTTCAATCTTTCCCAGCATCAGGGTCTTTTCCAGTGAGTCGGCTCTTTGCATCAGGTATTGGAACTTCAGTTTCAGCATCAGTGCTTCCAATGAATATTCAGGGTTGATTTCCTTTAGGATTGACTGGTTTGATCTCCTTGCAGTCCAAGGGATTCTCAAGAGTCTTCTCCAACACCACAGTTCCAAAAGCATCAATTCTTCAGGACTCAGCCTTCTTTATGGTCCAGCTCACACATCCATACATGACTTCTGGAAAAACTGGGCCTCAAATGTCTAATTTCCATGACTCTGTCACTACAGGCACTGTACTTGCCAGTCAAATTCTAGAGAGAAGATGACTGGATTTTGGCTAGATTATGGATTATGGCTCTTTGAGGGTTAGATATGGTAACCCCTGGTCTAATTAGGTGTGTTTGGCAAATATGGGTCACATAATACTAGAATCACTCTGCCCAAGGAGTGTAGGTAGGAGTCATTAAGCTAGAAGGAGTCCATCTCTTTCAGAATTTTCCACAGTTTATTGTGATCCACACAGTCAAAGGCTTTGGCATAGTCAATAAGGCAGAAATAGATGTTTTTCTGGAACTCTCTTGCTTTTTTGATGATCCAGCAGATGTAGGCAATTGCTCTGGTTCCTCTGCCTTTTCAAAAACCAGCTTGAACATCTGGAAGTTCATGGTTCATGTATTGCTGAAACCTGGTGTGGAGAGTTTTGAGCATTACTTTACTAGCGTGTGAGATGAGTGCAATTGTGCAATAGTTTGAGCATTCTTTGGCATTGCCTTTCTTTGGGATTGGAATGAAGACTGACCTTTTCCAGTCCTGTGGCCACTGCTGAGTTTTCCAAATTTGCTGGCATATTGAGTGCAGCACTTTCACAGCATCATCTTTCAGGATTTGAAATAGCTCAACTGGAATTCCATCACCTCCACTAGCTTTGTTCGTAGTGATGCTTTCTAAGGCCCACTTGACTTCACATTCTAGGATGTCTGGCTCTACATGAGTGATCACACCATTGTGATTATCTGGGTCATGAAGATCTTTTTGGTACAGTTCTTCTGTGTATTCTTGCCACCTCTTCTTAATATCTTCTGCTTCTCCTAGGTCCATACTATTTCTGTCCTTTATTGAATCCATCTTTGCCTGAAATGTTCCCTTGGTATCTCTAATTTTCTTGACGAGATCTCTAGTCTCTCCCATTCTGTTGTTTTCCTCTATTTCTTTGCTCTGATCACTGAGGAAGGCTTTCTTATCTCTCCTTGCTATTCTTTGGAACTCTGCATTCAGATGTTTATATCTTTCCTTTTCTCCTTTGTTTTTTGCTTCTCTTCTTTTCACAGCTATTTGTAAGGCCTCCTCAGACAGCCATTTTGCTTTTTTGCATTTCTTTTTCTTGGGGATGGTCTTGATCCCTGTCTCCTGTACAATGTCACGAACCTCGGTCCATAGTTCATCAGACACTCTATCAGATCTAGTCCCTTAAATCTATTTCTCACTTCCCCTGTATGATCATAAGGGATTTGATTTAGGTCATGTCTGAATGGTCTAGTGGTTTCCCTACTTTCTTCACTTTAAGTCTGAATTTGGCAATAAGGAGTTCATATTTAAAAAATCTGCCTCATCTTCTCCATCCTTATGTTCATTGACCTTATTCACATTCACACTGTCTCTTTCTTTGTTGGTTTACTGAATTGCCTCCTACTTGTTTTCCTTTCTTTCATTCTGTTCCCAATTACATCCATCTTCCATACATGCCAAAAATGAATTATCTAAAACGCAAATCTGGACAGAGCATTAAACTGCTAGAAATCGTCTAATGGTTCACTATTGCCTACAGGATCAGCTCCAAGTTCTATTATGCAAGAATTTCTTTGATCTGGCCCCCATCTGGGTCTCCTGAGCCTCCTATCCCAACACTTAACATCCTGGCAGCCCCTAAACTGCAGCATGCTCCCCTCTTGCACTCTATGCTGCTGCTTGTCTCTCTGCTTTCACTCATGTGGTCCTCTCTGTCCAGATGCCCTTCACTCCCCTCAATTCACCCTCTAAGACATGGCTCAGTTATCACTTGTTCTGGGCAACTCCCCTGTCCCCCCATCTCCAGTCTCGGTTGAACGCACTTTCTCTGTGCATTTATAATATCCTACCCATACATCTCCCATTGCATTTAGCATTCTGTGTTATAATTAGATGTGCCGCTGCTTCTAAAAACCAGGACAATGGTCTCACCTTTTTACCCCTCTCACCTAGCTCAGAGCCAGGGACAAAATGGGCTCTCAATAAAAACTTGTTAAATGAATGACTATAATGGCTAATGTGTATTAAAGTTTAATGTATGCTGGGCATTGTGTTAAGGGTTTCACATATATTTTCTCATTTATTTTTAAAAATTTGATGAAGAAACTACCATTTACCTGAGGCTCTGAGGACGTAAGTAAAGTTTTTAAAGTCACACTGTGAGTAGGTTGGTAGAACTGGAATTTGAATCCAACTATCTCTGACTCCAGTGCATGAGTCCTTAACCTTGCATAACGCAGCTTCCAGCAGCCAGTGACCCACAGCCCCAAAGCTGGAAGGGCTCCTGGGAAGACACCTGGTGAGCAGAAGCTTAGGTCGGTGTTTAGTCCAAAGTTCAGAGCATGCAATTCTCCCATGGAAAACTTCAATGGCCTCATACTGAACACTGAGCAAAATCTCAGATATAAAACGTGGCTTTATAAGGACCTGAACAACAAGGCCCTTACTGTGTCCTCTCCGTGTCTGTGCCCGGCCCAGCTCCCCCCATCCCCACCACACTGCTGCTCCCTCTACAACTCCAAGCTCTTTCCAGCCCTTTGCACATTCATATCACCTGCTTGGTCTGCTCTTTTCTATATTCTTTCTTTCCTCTTCCATATCTCTGTTTAAATGTTACTTCTTCAGAGGTTTTTTCCCCCCATAAGTAAGTTTCCATCATTTTCTGTCTCATCTCTATGTTTCCTTTACAGTGTTTCACAAGATTTGTAATTATTTTATTTCACTTTTTTGTTTTTGTCTGCTCCTTCCTCTAGAATTATAAGGTCCATTACAGCAGAGTCTGTTTGTGATATTCCCAGTACCTAACCCAGTGAATGGATGAATAGGTACTAAACAAATATTGGTTCAAAGTTGTATGCCTATAGGATGATTATTTTAAAAAAACAAAAACAAAAAAAAACACCAGAAAATAGCAAGTGATTTGTAAGGATGCAGAGTAAATCAGAACTCTTGTGCCCTGTTG
Source organism: Bos javanicus (assembly GCF_032452875.1). Lineage (NCBI taxonomy): Eukaryota > Metazoa > Chordata > Mammalia > Artiodactyla > Bovidae > Bos > Bos javanicus. The sequence continues at coordinate 26,199,296 of NC_083873.1, read as the reverse complement.
ATGGGTGCAGCCATTATGGAAAACAAGATGTTGGTTCCTTAAAAAATTAAAAGCAGAATTACCATGTGATCCAGCACTTGCACTTCTGGGTATATATCCAAAAGTATTGGAAACAGGGACTTGAAGATGATATTTGGGTATTGGATACCCACATGTTCATGGCATTTGGGTATCCAATGTTGGGTATCCATAATACCTATATTCATGGCATCATTATTTGCAGTAGCCAAAAAGTAGAAGTACCCCAAGTGTGTATAGATGGATGAATGGATTAAAACAAAGTGGCATATACACAAAATGGAATATTATTCAGCCTTTAAAAGGAAAGGAATTCTGAAACATGCTCAGCATGGATGAACTCAGAACATTATACCAAGTGAAATAGATTAGTCACAAAAAAAGACACTGTATGATTTCACTTATATGAGGTACCTAGATTCTACCAAGTTCAAAGAGACAGAAAATAGAACAGTTGTTCCCAGGAGCTGGGGGCAGGAAAAATATTAATTGTTTAAAGACCTCAGAGCTTCAGTTTTGCAAGATGAAGAGTTCTGTGAACAGATGGTAGTGATGGTAGCATAATAATGTGAATGTACTTAATGTCATTGTCAATTTAAAATAGTTAAGATGGTAATTTTTATGTTATGTGTATTTTACCAGTTTTTTTAAAAAGAGGAAGATGGTTGTATCCTGTTCAGTAGCATGCTGATCCCCTGACTCCCAGTCCAATATCCTCTTATTTACATATGCTAGCTCCTATTAGAACACATTCTGTCAATTAAGCATTACAATCATCTCCTTTCTCAAAAGAAAAGGTCTTTCTAGAACCTATTGAAAAGGGATACTACTTAGAAGAAACTTTAGGGTTTACCTAAACCTGTATCTTTTGTATCAGGGTGCAGATAGGGTTAACATGGACCAGAAGCCATTGCTGATCTGGGAGAGGAAGGGTAAAGGGAGGGCGTGGTCCCTGGAACTTAAAAGCTGTGGCTGTAGGAGAGGCAATGACCTTTGAGAGAGGAATGTGGCAATTGCCACACACTGCTAGCAAGAAGGGAGCCAGTTAAATAAATATGCCTTCCTCTGATCTTCTACTGGCTTCCCTGGTGATTTAGATGGTAAAGAATCTGCCTGCAATGCAGGTGACCTGGTTCAATCCCTGGGTTGGGAAGACCCTGGCCTTCCATTGGTTGAACCCAACAGGAAGTCAGTAGGCAAGGGAACCATTGGGATGGTCCATAAAGACCCCAGGACACAGGGTAGAGGGGGAAAGGTGGATGGTCCAGAGGTGTCTTCACTATATCAGCCTTTGTTCTAAAAGAATTCAGTGACTTACTCAAGGTCTCCCAGTGATAGATATGGGACTGTCATGGTTTTTTGACTCAATAAAGCTTCTACCCACACATCAGTAAGGAATGAGAACATTACTCTAAATTTGGAAAATCTGCCACAAATAGAACAAACATCTAAAGGAAGTTTTGTTTCATAAAAGAGAGTGGTATGCACTGCTTCCACAGAATTAGCATTATTAAGAACTTTTGTGCTGTGGACTTTACAAGTCTGACTCATCGCCTTTTATAAAGAAAACAATTTTAAGATCCTGAGTTTTCTTCCTGTTTTTGTCCTAACATTCACTACAGTGTATGGAACATTTAGAAGAAGCTGAAGCAGAGTATTAAATTATAGATGTTGAATTGAATAAAAAGATCACTAAGTCAAAGAAAATCTTTGAAAAGATTCGTGGAATTACATCCCCAAACAAGGATTTTTTTCATAATTAAAGGACTTTGAGGCAACTTTTCAGACTCCTAGAAGTCCACAAGACCTTACTTAAAAAAACTGATGTGACAAGATCTTTGAACACAAAATAACTGAAACTTCAAGGGAATAAGACAAGAATGGTACCCTTTATTCTCCCTAGAGGAAGCAACTCAGCGGAGCATAATAATTAAAAGAGTCTAAGTTGAAAAATCAAAATTATTGGGTTCAAATCTGGGTCCATCACTTACTAGCTGGGCAAGTGCAACTTTGGTAAGTGACTTCATTTTTCTTTCTAAACCACAGTTTTCCCATATGTGATATAGGAATAACTGTAGCTAGTCAGTTGGGTGGTGTGAGGCCTGGATATATATAGATACTTAGCACATTGCCTCTCTGGCACTTGGATCTCAAAACATCCTAGTAGGTAATACTAGTAGTATTATGGCACAATTTATTCTTTTTTGCCACCAGAAGTGGTAATATGACTGAATTAAATGACTAATTCATCACAGTTGCTTTGACTGCCATTGATCTAGTGATGTGTTAAGACCACTCTAAAGTCCAATTGGACAATGACGGTCTACAATTATGAAGATGCATCTTAAGTGAAAAACAGTGGATGATAATGCAGAATTTGATGAGTGAGCAAGAAAAGGAGGGAAAGGAGGAAGAAAAAGAAGAGTAGAGATGGAAGGAGAAGAGCCCAAAAGATAGATGTTTTGAGGGGTGAGGAAGGGAAGGAAGGATGTCCATCTGCTACCATGGTGGTCCTGGGATCCACAGCTAGTTACATACTGGAACAAGGCAGAAATGTCAGTGGAAGACAGTCTAAATGTTTAATGCATACAGGATGTTATCATACCTAGGATGTCAACATTCACAAAAGGATTTCCTTGAAGGATTCATTACCACCTTCTCTCCGCAATTTGCTTGAGAGGTGTACAGTGAGGGAGGGCCCTTCCTCTGACTCCACATCTAAATTTGTCTCCTTCAGTTGGTGGGAACAGCTCTCTGTGGTCCTTGGGATGAGGTCAGTCTCAGGCCTCTAGGAACCCTTCCCTAATTCTCTTTTGAAAGCCAGGTTCTGTGGACCCTTCCCCCATATCCACAAGCTAGAAACCAAAGGATGTACAAATGAGAGCACCAGAATGGTCCTCCTCCTCAAGCAACTTGCAGCCTCAAGCTGCACGTTGAATCGCTTACACATTACATGTTCAGCAGATTTCTCCTTGGTCAAGTGTATAAACACAAACAGAAGAGTTAAAAAAACAAACCACAGTCACTCCTGTTATTCTTCCCAAAGAAGAGAATGTACTATTTACATCATTTACGGCAATAACAGAAAAGCAGGATAAAGATAACCAAGCATTTGATGTGTTTGCTCTGGAGTTAAACTTAAGTTGTCCTAGCTCAATGTGCCCATCTTTAGCTACATCTGAAAGAGCTCAGATTTTGATGGCAGGAAAACTGGCTCTGTTTCAGTTTCTTATTTATAAATCTGGGTGACAGCCTTTCTAGGCCCCTTCTATCTCCCTTTGGGGAGGTGGAAGGAATTTTCCCACTGTTTATGGTTTCCTTTACTTTTATTTGAGAAATAAACAAAGGCAAATCTTGTTTGGACCATTAAGTTTCCAGTTTCCTAATTCTTTTGACTGAGGTTTGAACCAATTCTCTAAGTTCTGTTTCCTTCCTTGCTCCCCCTTCCTATACCACCAACATTGCTTGTTCCAGTGCTTTGTTATAATTATGGAAGTTTTGCAATGTTTCTGGTGGGTCTCTTGCAGTTCTTGTATGGGAAGCATTCTGCATGTGAGCATAACTTATTTAAGTGCTACATTTCTAATGTGAAACAGCTTAATAATCTCCCTTTGAAGGATATCACATAAAAGTCTCAGTTCTAATGTTTCTGGATAGGTGATCTAAGTATGGAATCTGTAAACCATCAGGGCAATGTGTTATTACTTGGTGGGTTTTTAATAATCTATAAGTTTCTTCAAATTGGAGAATTTGATCATTAGTTCATTTAAAAGAACATTACATGAAACGAGCAGGTAATATTAGTTTCTATACTGCTTTAAGTTATATGCTATGGGCTGTGTAGCCCCTAGTAAAACAAAAGGCAATCGCTTTAAGTTCATCATTATTCTGTAAATAAAGTTAAAAATATGTCCTGAAAAATCAAAAGGTTAAGTCTAGTCATGTTAGTAACTGACAGGAGATAATGGTAAGATAATAGAGAAGTGTTGTCATAATAAAGAGAGGTGACCAGGTGCTTCCCTTGTGGCCCAGTGGTTGGGAATCTGCCTGCCAATGCAGGGGATATGGGTTGGATCCCTGGTCGGGGAAGAGTCCATATTCAACAAGGCAACTGAGCCCATGAGCCACAACTCTGAAGCCCACACACCCTAGAACTTGTGCTCTCCCGCAAGCGAAACCTCGGCAATAAGCCTGAGCACTGCAACTAGAGAGCAGCTTCCACTGACAGCAACTAGAGAAAGCCTGCAAGCAGCAACAAAGACCCAGAGCAGCCAAAAATAAATATAAATAAATATTAATTAATTTAAAAATAATAATACAAAGTACTTTACCAAAAAAAAAAGAGAGATGACCATGACCAGAACCATATGTTTTACAAGGGGAAAAGATAAGGATTGTATTCACTAAATGCTTGCTATGTGACTGGACACTGCTGTGTGCTTTACATATGTTGCTTTATTCAATATTTTCAAAATGCTATGAGGTTTCCATTACCACGGCCTGTTTCAGTCAGTTCAGTCGCTCAGTCATGTCCAACTCTTTGTGACCCCATGAATTGCAGCACACCAGGCCTCCCTGTCCATCACCAACTCCCTGAGTCCACCCAAACCCATGTCCATTGAGTCGGTGATGCCATCCAGCCATCTCATCCTCTGTTGTCCCCTTCTCCTCCTGCCCTCAATCTTTTCAGCATCAGGGTCTTTTCAACTGAGTCAGCTCTTCGCATCAGGTGGCCAAAGTATTGAAGTTTCAGTTTCAATATCAGTCCTTCCAATGAACACCCAGGACTAATCTCCTTTAGGACGGACTGGTTGGATCTCCCTGCAGTCCAAGGGACTCTCAAGTCTTCTCCAACACCACAGTTCAAAAGCGTCAATTCTTCAGTGCTCAGCTTTCTTTATAGTCCAACTCTCACATCCATACGTGACCACTGGAAAAACTATAGCCTTGACTACATGGACCTTTGTTGGCAAAGCAATGTCTCTGCTTTTTAAAATGCTGTCTAGGTTGGTCATAACTTTTCTTCCAAGGAGTAAGCGTCTTTTAATTTCATGGCTGCAATCACCATCTGCAGTGATTTTGGAGCCCAGAAAAATAAAGTCAGCCACTGTTTCCACTGTTTCCCCATCTATTTGCCATGAAGTGATGGGACCAGATGCGATGATCTTAGTTTTCTGAATGTTGAGCTTTAGCCAACTTTTTCACTCCTCTTTCACTTAGGAAATGGAGACATTAAGTAGTTTCTGTTCAGTTCAGTCACTCAGTCATGTCCGACTCTTTGCGACCCCATGAATTGCAGCACGCCAGGCCTCCCTGTCCATCACCAACTCCCGGAGTTCACTGAGACTCACGTCCATCGAATCAGCGATGCCATCCAGCCATCTCATCCTCTGCCGTCCCCTTCTCCTCCTGCCCCCAATCCCTCCCAGCATCAGTCTTTTCCAATGAGTCAACTCTTCGCATGAGGTGGCCAGAGTACTGGAGTTTCAGCTTTAGCATCATTCCTTCCAAGGAAATCCCAGGGCTGATCTCCTTCAGAATGGACTGGTTGGATCTCCTTGCAGTCCAAGGGACTCTCAAGAGTCTTCTCCAACACCACAGTTCAAAAGCATCAATTCTTCGGTGCTCAGCTTTCTTCATAGTCCAACTCTCGCATGCATACATGACCACTGGAAAAACCATAGCCTTGACTAGATGAACCTTTGTTGGCAAAGTAATGTCTCTGCTTTTGAATATGCTATCTAGGTTGGTCATAACTTTTCTTCCAAGGAGTAAGCGTCTTTTAGTTTCATGGCTGCAGTTACCATCTGCAGTGATTTTGGAGTCCAAAAAAATAAAGTCTGACATTGTTTCCACTGTTTCCCCATCTATTTCCCATGAAGTGATGGAACCAGATGCCAAGATCTTCATTTTCTGAATGTTGAGTTTTAAGCCAACTTTTTCACTCGCCTCTTTCACCTTCATCAAGAGGCTTCCAAGGCCACATGGCTAGGAAGTAATGGGGCTGGGATCCTCATTAGTCAGATTCCTAGGTTTATCTTTTTGCCACTAAACCATTAGAAATAAATAGATACATAAACATATAGATACAGATAAAATTTTGTACACCTTTTAGAATGATCAAACCCTAACAACAGCAAATGTTGGTAATTATGTGGAGCAACAGGAATTTTTAATGGACGCTTCACTATATAGGTATGAATGATCAAATCATCTGCCATTGAACCAGTGATTAAATCATTGGTGACTGAACTCAATTTCCAGCTCCTCTCCCCTCCCTGGAGGTCAGGGGTGGCACTAAAAGCTCCGACTCTCTAAGCCCATGGTTGGTTCTCCTGGCAATCAGTCTTAGATGCAGTCCACAGGTCATCTCACTGACGTAACAAAAGACCCCTTTGTTGCTCTTCTGACTTAGCGAATTCCAAGTGTTTTAGGAGCCCAGTGATAGAAACTCAATGAAGACCAAATATATATTACTTATTACGAATCACATTATCACAGCTACATACTATATCATTCCAACCATATGGTATTCTGGAAAAAGTACAATTATTGAAACAGTAACAAGACCTTTGATTGCCAAGAACTGCGACTGGGGAGGTATGAATAGGTGAAGCACAAAGGACTTTTAGGGCAGGAAAAATATTCTGTATGATACCATAGTGATGGATATGTGTCATTATGCACTTATTCAAACCGATAGACTGGACAAAAACCAAGAGTAAAGCCTAATGTTTACTATGAACTTTGAGTGATAATGTAAGCAGATACGATAGGGGGTTCCCAGAGCAAGAGAACTAGGCATATGCTTTCTTGACGTAAGAGAAGTCATTTTGGGCCTAAGTCATTTTGTGAGCTAAGCCTCAATGCTTGCCCTTGAATAGGTCTCGGTAATTAATAACCTTAAGGGAATGAAAGAATGCAATCAGGCAAGAGGAGTAACAGCAGCAAAGATAAGAAATCAATTGTAAAGATTCACAGTTCTATTCCAATGGTAAAGGTTATCTTGAAGCCTCAACCACCAGATCTTCCTGAACCTAAGGGATGACAATCTTGACCTTTTCTGATCCTTGTGACTTCAATCAACTCAACCTCAGACTCTGTGGATCTCCCAAGCTGCTTCATGTATATGGATGTACCTCAGCTTAAAACTTCCCCAATACTGCTGTTCAGGAAGACACTGCTTTGAGAAAGAGCCTCAGTGTTCTTACTTGCTGCAAGTCTTTTTCCTGATCTTTGGCTTGGTTGCGTCTTTTGGCTCAAAACTCACCAAGAGGAAAACCCAGTTTTCAGGTAACAATAGTGATGTAGGTTCATCAGGTATAACAAACGTATCATTCTGGTGGGGTGCAGAAGTTACGCACATATAGGAACAGGGTATAATCTCTGTTTGTTACCCTTAATTTTTCTGTGAATCTAAAACTACTTTTAAAAAACTGTCTTAATTGGGAAAAAAAAAAAAACCTTTTGCTTTAAATTGGATAACGAGCAGCTCAATGTCAAAATGGATAGATTTTATTACCTTGATGGAATACAGAACTCAATTTAGGATTATATTAGTGTGCATACAAGAAGAGAAAGCATGTAGTATTAGAAAGCATGTAGTATATATTCTTCTCTGAAGAATCCTAGCCCCATGCTTTCTATGTAAATGAATGAAATCTAAACATTCTCTGTTTAGATTATTATCCTTTGATTTAGGTGCAAATATATTAAAAGAAATACTAAAATATTTGTGGTTGTCCTTATTTATGAAATATATTGGTCAACTAGATTAGAAAAATCCTATTGTTACTCATATTGACCCTTTCTTTTAGAACAAAGCCATATCAAAGATGTGCTTTTGGGAGATGCTTCATGCTCCCAACAAGGCCCATGGAAGCTGTGTGACTTCAGGACAGTCATTTAACATCTCTTAGCCTCATTTCCTTCCCTGGTGGTTCAGACAGTTAAAGCATCTGTCTACAATGCATGAGACCTGGGTTCCATCCCTGGGTCAGGAAGATCCCCTGGAGAAGGAAATGGCAATCCACTCCAGTACTATTGCCTGGAAAATCCCATGGACAGAGGACCCTGGTAGGCTACAGTCCATGGGGTCGCAAAGAGTCGGACACAAATGAGCGACTTCACTTTAGCCTCATTGCCTGGATTAGTCAAATAGAGACAATTCCTTATTAGCCTAAAGACAGGGAGGCTGGGTAGATGGGGTTTTTTAACAGGGTTTTTCATTGTCAACATTTGTTTGATATACTTCTTCATAAAGAAGTCAGCAGAGGTTCTATCCTGCCACATCTGTGAAGTAAGATCGCTGGGCCATCTAAGTGGTGAACATCTGCACGATGAACCATTTCTTATCCCAGTCAGAGCACACACCTTCCAGGTTCTATTTATTGACTGCTTCCACATCCAAATGACCAAACTGTCCTTTACCACCAATGTAGGCTCACAACGGTTGGTTCAGGCATCCCAGGATCTGCACGCCTCTTACATCCCAAGTTAGATCGGCTGTCCTTGAAGAGCTGTGGCATCCATGGCTCCTCCTCTGCTCAGCTTCATCATGGCAACAGCCGGAGTGGTGCAGTGGGTAATGGATGGTTTCTGACACCCCTGCCGTAGGATCCTTATTGTGAAAGTCCCAACTCCTAACACGTGATATGGTCCCACCCTCCTGACTGATCTGATCTCTTATACTCCCCTTCCTGCAGTCTGTGGACTCCAGCCAGAACACAGCTGTGTTCTCTGACCCCGACATGTGCCCAGCATCCTTACTCCAGGTCTTTCTCCCACGAGAACCCCCTTCCCTCCACATCCACCAGCAACCCTCGCTCTGAGCACTGCAAGTCTCTTCAGGAAGGGGCTGTGCCTTGTGCTCCGGTGTCCCCACATCCAGCACACAGCCTGGTATAGAATATGGGCTCAACAAATACTTGTTTTGTTCTGAATAAAGCAAAATAGACAAAAAGAGAAACCTAGTGAATGGAGAGGATAACTGTATCACCAGATGATGCCAGAATATCAGTGTTGCTTTTCTACCAGATGACACCAGCCCCTTCCACACACAGGTTACATGCTGTCCTTAAATGTCATTGTATCACTTTCTCCCCCCTTTCAAAGCCACCCTTTCACGATTTCAGAAGCCAGACCACGAATACATTTCCTCCTCACCCTGGGGTCCTTTAGAAACAGCCTCTTAGCTTACTTAAGAAAAAAGAAAATAGCATGCAATATATGAGACAAATGGCAGGAAAAGTTAATTATTGATGTGGGACACAATTTAAGAAGAACTAGGGTAAAATAACATCTTTGGGGACAGTTATTAAACCAAAGAAGTGTCTTGAACTGTTCAGAACTCACGTCCAAGGAAATTCTTAAGAATGTGTTTGCAAAACTATCTGTTGAAGCGGAGCTGCCCCAAGAATTCAGCTGTGAGTCACCAAACCTGAGGGTGTAGAATGTGCATTTAATTCCAAGCATGGATTTACTGAATAGTTACTGTGTGGGGGACATTATCCTAAGCTCAGAGCTTCAAGCTGCTGTGTATTGAACTTACCATGGTGCCAGGGAAATAATAAATACCATCTTCTTTTGCCTGTCCAGCAACCCCAGAGAAGCAGGTATCTCCATCTCACTCTATAAATAAGCAAAGTCTCATGGAAGGTAATCATTGCATAAAATCCCACAAGTTTAAGAGGCAGAACAGGATCTGAACCTAGGTTTTCATATAACCAATTCATCTCTTATGTATCTCATCTCACAGGGGACACTGCAATACAATTGGGGAAACCGGTCTCATAAAACAGTCACAGGGCGGGATAATGCATGACAAAGTACTCATTTTAAGCACTGATAAAACGTGTTGATTTCTGGCATCCCTCTAAAGCAGAAATTATGATCAATGCCTGCATACCAGAGAACAAATTAATGAGTCAATATTTATTGTGTGCACTTTTGGCCAAGTCCTATGCAAGCTGCCTTTAGGTACATTAGGCAAAATTTCCTGACGGTGATCTGTGAAATAGGTGTTATTGCTAGTGCTCTCAATTCACAGAAAAAGAAACTGGCATTCAGGTTAATCATTTATTTGGGGCTGTATTGTTCAAAATGTGGCTAGAACTTTATGGTGGGGTCTCTTCCTACCAGGTTGCTAGGAAAGTAAATGTTAGTTGGAGCCATGGTGTCCCTCATCGCCCTACTTGGTGAGAATCTATGTGAGAATAAAACCAGGGTGGGGAAAAGCATGAAGGGAAGGTGGACAGAAACTGGCTTCAGATGATTTTGGAAACTCTGAGTCCTGGAGCTGGGCCTGCTGTTGTGTTTCGCTTGATTTGCTCAATTTGGTATGAATTAGCTTCCTGTCACTTTCCAATGAAAAGGGAACTAATGTAGCTATCACATATCAGAGGCTTGCTCTGTGCCAGGTCCTTCAAGTATATTAGAACATAAACCACGTTATGGGAGGGACTTGTCTATTTTTATCCACAGCTCTTACCACCATCTACTCCACTCCATAGTTTACTTATTTCATTGGCTTGCATGCATCCCTCAATAGAAGGTATGTCCCATGTCTGTTTCATTTACTCCTCCATGTCTGGTTCTTGGTACAAAGTCTCAAATTAGAGGAGCATGACCAGTGACATGACCTGATTTACTGTTTCAACAAGGTTACTCTGTATTGAGAAGAGATCAAAGAAGATAAAGTCAAGAAGGAAGGAAATCAACTTGGAGGCTATGGCAATATCCGGGCAGGAGATGATGGTGACTTGGACTAGGGTGGAAGCCAAGGAGACAGTGAGAAGTCTTCTGATACTGGACATAGTTAGAGGAAGAATCATCCGGATTTAGTATCGAATTAGATGTGGAGATGAGAAAAATGGAGAAATTGAAGATAAATTTAGGAAGTTTAATTGTGCAGGTGATTCTTTTGACTCTGTAAATTGATTTAAGGGTCATCACATCTTCCTTGCCAGTTATTGATATAAAAAAAGACATGTGACCCTCACAAGGGCCAGCAGGGTACAGCAGGACATCTGTAGGGAGCGTCTCCATAAAGGAAATACAGGAAGAGAATCACCTTCTTTATCCTCTGGATGAGTTGTGCCTGGGTGTGCTACCTGGAACTTTGGGCCCATCTTCAGCCTGAGGATGAAGCCAACCTGGAGATGAGCAGAGAGGTGGACAGAACCAGTGTCCCGGTGACATCAGTAGGCCCAAGTCAACCAAGTCTAGCTCTGAACTTCCTCACTTTGAGATGTCATAATTGCGTATTATTTAAGACAGCTTAAGGCAGGATTTCTATTACTTACAACCTAAAGCATTCTGATCCAGGATCCTCATTTGTAGGTTTTACAGTTGTATAGGTTTTCTTTTTAGAATGAAGTACCAAATGATTTAGATATGTTTCCAGTGTGTCCAAAACAATATGTCCTATATTATTATACACTTGGCTGGAAGAAAAAGATTTGATAGGAGGAAAAAGCCTGGATAGGAAACCAATTCCACAGTTATAGCAGGCAACAAATTATATGTACATTGATTTATGACATGAAAGGAAACAGTCAGTTGAGGAATTGTGAGTGCAAAGCTCCGGTGCCCTAGAGCAGTGTTTTTCCAGCAGCAGTTTGTGACTTGCTCGTCATTGGTCATATGAACAATTTAGTGAGTCCAGACAAGCATTTAAAAAATGAAACAGAACAGACAGAAAAGGATAGACTAGAAAAGGATAGTATAGAAAATATCAGAGAACATAGGAAGGATTATTACCTTATGGAACTTTGGTTTCAATTTTATACTTACATATGTGTCTACCAAATCACCATGTAAAATGTATGCCTTATCATAAAGTGAAGTGGCTCAGTAGTGTCCAACTCTTTGTGACCCCATGGACTGTAGCCTACCAGGCTCCTCTGCCCATGGGATTTTCCAGACAATAGTACTGGAGTGGATTGCCATTTCCTTCTCTAGGGGATCTTCCCGACCCAGGGATCGAACCCGGGTCTCCTGCACTGTAGACAGATGCTTTACTGTCTGAGCCACCAGGGAAGTCATGCCTTATCATAGGTCATGGCCAAAAAGGTTTGATAAATACTGTCTAAGAATAAAGAGAGGCTCTGTCCATCCCTCTTTACACACAGCTCTACAAACCATCCACATTGACTGGCTGATGTGCTTTAATTATACAAATAAATCTAACGTCATTTCTAACTGAAAATATTCTCATCGTGTGACTGTAATGAACTAGGATCCAGGACACCTCGTGAGCCCCTGCGAGCTCCTTGGGTCTCAGGCTGAGTCCCTTCATGGAACTCATTCTTGCATTCTCTCCCAGAAGTCTCTCTGAACATCGTTGGTTTCTACGTGATTCTTATTTCTTATGCTGACACAAGGGGAGGAGGATAAATGTGGAGTGCCACGCCAGGGCCACAGGTGCAAGGCCTTGCACCAAGGCCACTGCAGCAGAGTGCAGAAACAAGGTCATCTCCAGCACTGAGTGAGTCCCTTTGTAATTGTTGCCAAAAGCCCCCCAGATCATTACCAGCAAGCTTCCTGACCCCAAATTAGGCAAAAATGCCCACCCAGTAGTTACCCTATAGCACCCTAAACAATCACTTAATGCCACCCTTTTAGCAGGAATTTTCTGTCTTGAGGCTATAAAAATTGCCTACTAACCCATGATGGTACAGCCAATGCAGGAGATGCAAGAGACACAGATTCGATCTGGGTCAGGATGATCACTTGGAGAAGGGAATGGCAACCCACTCCAGTATTCTTGCCTGGAGAATCTCATAGACAGAGGATCCTCGGGGGCTACAGTCCACAGGGTTCTGAAGAGTCAGACACGACTGAAGGACTGAACATTCAACCCATGAAAAGCTCTGGCTCTCCCTTGAGCCAGTCAGCTGTTTTAACAGCTCTCCCTGACCTACTGCATTTGTAGAAACTTCATTATCTCCGCTCCTTGCTCTTAATGAATTCACTCCTTTCTGAAACGCTGTGTCTGGAAATTCTTCTCCAATCTGCAATCTGACTGCCATGTCACTAAAGAGGTTTATTTCTGGCGTCATTGTTAGTAAAAGTATCCTCATCTTGGTGTAGACTCATACTAAGCTGATTTTATTTTTAATTCCACAGAGATTAGAAGCCACTTCCCAAATTTCAACTCCCAGCGCAATTAATTGTTCATTAGGCCCCAGTGGCTCAGTGGTAAAAGAATCCACCTGGAGAAGATGCAGGAGACGCAGGTTTGATCCCTGGGTCGGGAAGACCCCGAAGAAGGAAATGGCAGCCCACTCCAGTGTTCTTGCCTAGGGAATCCCATGGAAGAGGAGGCTGGCTGGCTATAATATGTCCACAGGGTCACAAAGAGGTGGACATGACCCAGCACACACATGCACAAACGGTTCGTCATGAGCACATAGTCCCATCATGTGACCCCACTTTTTCTGAGGGCTCTTGTAAGTCCTACCTGTTCATAATACGGAAGGTTTGTTGTGGTAAGAGGCCTGGGCTCTGGGTTGCATTCCCTCGCCCCATCTCTAATTTCAGTACAGGAACAATGGACAGTGCCGTGCAGGCTTGGACCCCCTCAGAGCCCATCCCAATACCTGTCATAGGACACCTCCCTGTGTACCTGCCAGGCCAGAATGGGGACTTAACACGCCTGGAAATAACCCTCAAAGAAGGGATGGGTGCTGACAGACACATACTCCAGCCTCCTGTCCTTCCAGGCACAATTGCAGGAGGAATTTCTTATCTTCTCAACCATCCTTGAATCTCAGAAATTGAATCTCCATTGCCTGCAGCTGGAACTTGATAATACATCCTTACACTGACTTTCCTTTCTCCCTTGTCCCACACTCTCTTTGCTCTCCTTCTCGTTCCTTGGGATAACCTCCCAACAAAACACCTGTACCCAAGTCCTTAGGTGGGTCTCTGCTTTTAGGGGAACTAAAAGAGAATCTAAACTAAGCAGAATCTAATTGACTTAACAAAAAACACACCTAAATAAATTACTTCATGAACCCAAACAAAACCTTCACAAAATGATATGCGTATATACGTCTTTAAAAGGCTAGGGAGGGGTACGTACCTGGTGGTCCAGAGGCCAAGACTCTCTGCTCTCAATGCAGGGTGCCCAGAATCAACCCCTAGTCAGGGAGCTAGATCCCACATGCCACAACAAAGACTCAGCATCGCCAAATAAGTAGATATTTTAAAAAATATTTTAAAAAATAAAAGGATAGGAAGGGACTTGATAACAAACACTTGGTGGAGTCATCCTTGGAAGAACAAAAGAAACTGAGGTAGAAATTTAGAAATCAATAGTGAAATTTAGTAATCTTACAGAAGAGACGTTAGTTGTTTCTGAATACAGTACTTATCCATCTGGGAGCTGAAAAAGTAAAAAAGTGGGTGGGTGGCACCAGAGAACAGTGGGAAGACACACCAGGGATACCCTTAAAACCCAACTATCTCTCCAGACAGATGCCAACAAAGGCAGTTACTTTTTACATGAGATCATATCTCTAGATAAAAGTAGGCAACTGTAATGTGAAAATCTATTCTGAGGGACAGTCTTCGGCAAATAAAGATCTAAAATAAGAGGGGGAAATTTTTTTTAATAAGTGATTGTTAAAAATGTATAAATATGACTATATTTTTGATTTAGAAAAAGCACTAATTTTAAGAAATTTGGAATTCAATTGAATCAGTAAAAACTCTAAGTTACAAATATATATTTGAGTGTCAAAATGCAATATTATCTTCAAATATTCACAGAAATAAAATCTGGTTTACTAAACCAATGTTTTAAAGAGTTCCTAGACAAACGGCAACCCACTCCAGTATTTTAGCCTGGGAAATCCTATGGACAGAAGGAGCCTGGTGAGCAATAGTCCCTGGGATCAAAAAAGAGTCGGACATGACGCAGTGACTAAATGACAACAAAGAATTAAAAATGACTTATGATGTGTGATACTGGTTATTTTTCAGCTAATGAATGCTTCAAATAGTATTTTGTCATAAGCATTTAAAATATCTTCCTATGCATCCCTTTATATTTTCTGTGAATAAAAAGGTGTTTTTAAAGTGCAAAGTCTTTATTCAACCTTATTTTAGAATATCACAAATGATGCTTCAGTGATGTGTACATTGATGAGTTTTCCTGGCCCTGACGTGTACTGATGGGGTATGACACACAAAACCTGAGAACCTATTTTTTTTTTCTGTATTTGATATTGGTCAGGCCCCTATTAGCTTTGAGTCATTCTGTTTCTCAATTTCTAGAGAGCTGTAAAGAACTTGGAAAAGATCCAAGGAGAAACAACAAAAAATCATTAAAAAGGATGGAGGAAAAGACCTCTGAGGAAAGGTTGAAGACACTGAACTGGCCTCACTTGAAAACTGCAGGCCAAGGACTGATTTAATAGCTTTCTTAGAGAACAGGAAGGTTTATTTGGAGGAGGATACTAGCTGACTTTTCTCCATCTCTATAGAGATGAAAACCAGACAAAACTGGATTAGAATGAACAAGAGAGATCTCTTTGACCTAAGGCAGAACTCAACTGCAAAGGTGATTAAACTCTGTCATTACCATCACTGGAGAGCTTTGAAAATATGTTGAACAACCATTAGCTATGTGTAGTTTAGGCTACTAGCTGGAGAAGGAAATCCCTTTCAGCTCTATGCTTCCATTCATTTGCATTCTCAAAAGCCAGGTTAAAAGATTTAGCCCGTGGAGAGAGGAGACCAGGTTTCCCTCACTTGGGAACAAGGTCATCAGAATATATCATCATTCATTCTGAAAGATTTAACATAAAATGAATGATATTAACCATGCGCTAAAGGAATACAACTCTATAAGTTGGTTTGCAAATATTACTAATAAGAAAAAAATGAGCTAAGGCTCAGTACTTCCAGTTAATAATTATTTTCTAAAGGCTAATTAATGAAGGTATATTATTTTTGCCATAAGACAAGAGACAGCCTTTTTCTGACTAATTCTAATTACCTCAAGCTTGCTAAACTTGCAAGCAGCTAAGGTTCATATTTAAGTGCAGGGCATCCCACGTTTGTCACCTCCAAGAAATTATATTTCCACTGTGGTAGTCTTAGAACTTGAAAAGAAACTATTGGTATTTCTCTGTGGGAAACTTCTTGAGGTGAACATGAGTCTGTATGAACCAATTTTTTTTAAATGAAAGCTTTATTTCTGAAATTTAAACTTTGGTACACCATAGTATGTTTCTGAGGTTTCACTTTTTAAATAAAAAATACACTGAAAGTTTTTTTTTAAAAGTTGTTCGATCAATTGGTCGCATCTGACTCTTTGCAACCCCATGGACTGCAGCATGCCAAGTAGTATTTCCCAAATTTCATAAAGAAATTAGTGAAAACTGTGTTGAAACATATCTAAGGGAAACTGTGATTTACTAATATTCATTACACATCTATTGAACACCTACTATGTCTCAAACAGTATGCCAAGCACTGGACATTCCCTGTCAAATGTGACACAGTCACTGACCCCTGGGGAGGGGGGTTACAATCTGGTGAGGAGAGACACGTTACTGGCTAATCCTATAATAGTGAGAAGGCCATCCGGCCATGGGGGCGAATGGGTAAAACTCCCAGTCCAGGAGGGATATTTGGGAAGGTTTCTTGAGAAGGGGCCCTAAGGAGGAGCTCTGGAAATAAATTAGGTGTAAAATTGGCACAGAAACGATTTCTTATGGAGAAGTGGGTGTAAAAGAAAGAATACCCAAAATGAATATGTGTTCAGCGCAGTGTGCCAGGCACTGTATCAAGGGTATAATCAGCATGAGTTCACTGAATCATCATCACCTCCCTCATTTATGCATGCATCAGACTTAAGCGATGGCTGTGTTCCAGGAAGTGTGGGTACAATGGTGACTTACATGAACACAGATTCTATTCTTCTAGCGCTTAGCCCAGTGGGTGATGCTACACAATAGTCAAATTATCAAAAAGGTGTGATGAAGGGAAAAGGGGAAAAGTTGCTAATTATAATATTAGCAAATTTCCTTCACTCTTTCAACAATCAAAGAGAATTTTGCTTTTGTGTTCTAAGCATCTCCCATCTCACTTCCTTCCCTTCCCCATTCTAAGAAATATTCGGTCAGCTGGGTTTCTAACTTGTTGTGATGCCAGATACAATTAATGGGAGAAAAGAGACTAGACTTCAGAAGTAAAGGTGAGCTATTGGTTCAAGAAAAGAAAGAACAGAGGCAAGTAGAAATAATTTATTAAAAAATAAAATGTTGCGGAGGGAGACAGGAGGGAGATTTGGGAGGGAGGGGACATGGGTGTACCTAGAATGCTCAAAGTACCGCACAATTGTACTCACCTCACACGCTAGTAAAGTAATGCTCAAAATTATCCAAGCCAGGCTTCAGCAATATGTGAACTGTGAACTTCCTGATGTTCAAGCTGGTTTTAGAAAAGGCAGAGGAACCAGAGATCAAATTGCCAACATCCACTGGATCATAGAAAAAGCAAGAGAGTTCCAGAAAAAACATCTGTTTCTGCTTTATTGACTATGCCAAAGCCTTTGACTGTGTGGATCACAATAAACTGTGGGAAAGTCTTCAAGAGATGAGAATACCAGACCACCTGACCTGCCTCTTGAGAAATTTGTATGCAGGTCAGGAAGCAACAGTTAGAACTGGACATGGAACAACAGACTGGTTCCAAATAGGAAAAGGAGTACATCAAGGCTGTATATTGTCACCCTGCTTAGTTAACTTTTATGCAGAGTACATCATGAGAAACGCTGGACTGGAGGAAACACAAACTGGAATCAAGATTGCCAGGAGAAATATCAATAACCTCAGATATGCAGATGACACCACCCTTATGGCAGAAAGTGAAGAGGAACTCAAAAGCTTCTTGATGAAAGTGAAAGAGGAGAGTGAAAAAGTTGGCTTAAAGCTCAACATTCAGAAAATGAAGATCATGGCATCCGGTCCCACCACTTCATGGGAAATAGATGGGGAAACAGTGTCAGACTTTATTTTTCTGGGCTCCAAAATCACTACAGATGGTGACTGCAGCCATGAAATTAAAAGACGCTTACTCCTTGGAAGGAAAGTTATGACCAACCTAGATAGCATATTCAAAACCAGAGACATTACTTTGCCAACAAAGGTCCATCTAGTCAAGGCTATGGTTTTTCCTGTGGTCATGTATGGATGTGAGAGTTGGACTGTGAAGAAAGCTGAGTGCCGAAGAATTGATGCTTTTGAACTGTGGTGTTGGAGAAGACTCTTGAGAGTCCCTTGGACTGCAAGGAGATCCAACCAGTCCATTCTGAAGGAGATCAGCCCTGGGTGTTCTTTGGAAGGAATGATGCTAAAGCTGAAACTCCAGTACTTTGGCCACCTCATGTGAAGAGTTGACTCATTGGAAAAGACTCTGATGCTGGGAGGGATTGGGGGCAGGAGGAGAAGGGGATGACAGAGGATAAGATGGCTGGATGGCATCACTGATTCGATGGACGTGAGTCTGAGTGAACTCCGGGAGTTGGTGATGGACAGGGAGGCCTGTAGTGCTGCGATTCATGGGGTCGCAGAGAGTCGGACACGACTGAGCGACTGATCTGATCTGATCTGATGGCTGATTCTTGTTGATGTATGACAGAAAACCACAAAATTCTGTAAAGCAATTATCCTTAAATTGAAAAAAAATTTTTTTAAGTAAAAGAATAAATAAACAAAATGTTTAAACCATTGCTTTTTTAATGAAGCAATGAATGAGGCATTTATGTATTAAATTAAGTGAGTCAGAAAGAGAAAAAATATATCACATATTAGTGCACATATATGGAATCTAGAAAGGTGGCACTGATGATCCTATCTGCAGGGTTGCAGTGGAGAGGCAGACAAAGAGACGAGACTTATAGACACAGTGGGGGAAGGAGAAGTCGGGCCGAATTGAGAGAGTAGCATTGAAACATATATATTTCCCACTGGTTATTTGTGGGAATAACCAGTGGGAATTTGCTGTATGACACAGGGCGCTCAAATCTGGTGCTCTGTAAACTATTGCTTTTTATAATTTTTATTGAATACCTCATTATATTACAGGAATTGGTCAATGCACTTTACCTAGTATTCTCTCTCATCATGCTTCTGCTTAATTGTGTCTGACTCGGAGACCCCATGGACTGTAACCTGCCAGGCTCCTTTTCCATAGAATTTTCCAGGCAAGAATACTGGAGTGGGTAGCCATTTCCTACTCCAGAGGATCTTTCCAACTCAGGAATCACACTGAATCTCCCGAGTTGGTAGGCAGATTCTTTGCCACTGCACCACCTGGGAAGCCCCATTCTCTCTGCTGCTGCTGCTGCTGCTGCTGAGTCGCTTCAGTCATGTCCGACTCTGTGCAACCCCGCCCCGTCCCTGGGATTCTCCAGGCAAGAATACTGGAGTGGGTTGCCATTTCCTTCTCCAATGCATGAAAGTGAAAAGTGAAAGTGAAGTCGCTCAGTCGTGTCTGACTCCTAGC
The DNA here is from genome assembly GCF_032452875.1 of Bos javanicus. NCBI lineage: Eukaryota > Metazoa > Chordata > Mammalia > Artiodactyla > Bovidae > Bos > Bos javanicus. Next base: position 26,179,757 of record NC_083873.1, on the reverse strand, counting down.
GACCCCATGGACTGCAGCCCACCAGGCTCCTCCGTCCATGGGATTTTCCAGGCAAGAGTACTGGAGTGGGGTATCATTCCCTTCTCCATTTCTCTCTCTCATAGTCCTCCCCAAAACAAAGAAGTACTGAATTTAATCCCATTTTTCAGATATGGAAATGGAGGCATAGAGAAGTAACTTGTACAAGTTTACATACTGAATAAGCAGTACAGCCAGGGTTTAAAACCAGGTGGTATGACCCCAGAGCCCACAGAAGCTGCAAGAGATGATTCTTAGGTCAGTAATGCAAAGTGTGATCTAGAGTCAGAGAAATGGCAAATAGATGTTATTAAGTATCAGATCAGTTCAGTTCAGTTCAGTTGCTCAGTCGTGTCCGACTCTGTGAGACCCCAAGAACCACAGCACGCCAGGCCTCCCTGTCCATCATCAACTCCCAGAGCCCACCCAAACCCATGTCCATTGAGTCTGTGAGGCCATCCCACCATCTCATCCTCTGTCGTCCCCTTCTCCTCCTGCCCTCAATCCTTCCCAGCATCAGGGTCTTTTCCAATGAATCAGCTCTTTGCATCAGGTGGCCAAAGTATTGGAGTTTCAGCTTCAGCATCAGTCCTTCCAATGAACACCCAGGACTGGTCTCCTTTAGGGTGGACTGGTTGGATCTCCTTGCAGTCTAAGGGACTCTCAAGAGTCTTCTCCAACAACACAGTTCAAAAGCATCAATTCTTCAGCACTCGGCTTTCTTCGCAGTCCAACTCTCACATCCATACATGACCACAGGAAAAACCATAGCCTTGACTAGATGGACCTTTGTTGACAAAGTAATGTCTCTTCTTTTGAATATGCTATCTAGGTTGGTCATAACTTTCCTTCCAAGGAATAAGCATCTTTTAATTTCATGGCTGCAATCACCATCTGCAGTGATTTTGGAGCCCAGAAAAACAAAGTCAATCATTGTTTCCACTGTTTCTCCATCTAGTTCCCATGAAGTGATGGGACTGGATGCCACGATCTTAGTTTTCTGAATGTTGAGCTTTAAGCCAATTTTTTCACTCTCCACTTTCACTTTCATCAAGAGGCTCTTTAGTTCTTCTTCACTTTCTGCCATAAGGGTGGTATCATCTGCATATCTGAGGTTATTGATATTTCTCCTGGCAATCTTGATTCCAGCTTGTGCTTCTTCCAGCCCAGCGTTTCTCATTATGTATTCTGCATAGAAGTTGACTAAGCAGGGTGACAATATACAGCCTTGACAAACTCCTTTTCCTATTTGGAACCAGTCTGTTGTTCCATGTCCAGTTCTAACCGTTGCTTCCTGTCCTGCATATAGGTTTCTCAAAAGGCAGGTCAGGTGGTCTGGTATTCCCATCTCTTTCAGAATTTTCCACAGTTTATTGTGATCCACACAGTCAAAGGCTTTGGCATAGTCAATAAAGCAGAAATAGATGTTTTTCTAGAACTCTCTTGCTTTTTCAATGATCCAACCAATGTTGGCAATTTGATCTCTGGTTCCTCTACCTTTTAAAAAACCAGCTTGAACATCTGGAAGTTCACAGTTCACGTATTGCTGAAGCCTGGCTTGGAGAATTTTAAGCATCACTTTACTAGCGTGTGAGATGAGTGCAATTATGCGGTAGTTTGAGCATTCTTTGGCATTGCCTTTCTTTGGGTTTGGAATGAAAATGGACCTTTTCCAGCCCTATGGACATTGCTGAGTTTTCCAAATTATTAAGTATAGTTGTGAGTTATTGACTGGGTCCCCTTGGTGTTCTGTGACTGATTGTAGTAAAGAATGAATTGCTTTTAATTATTTACTTTGAGTAGATGTTTCTTTGAGAGAGACTGTGTGGGGACTGGACCATGTGGATTCCCAGTTTTAATTGGGGACACACAACCTATGATCACAAACTGTGCTATTTGGTAGGAAGAAAAACTGCAGGGAACTCTAAGAGTGCAGGCAAGGGTCCCTGGTCTGGCCTGTGGGGTCAAGGAAGCTCTGTGAGGAAGTCATATTTGAGCTGAATCTGAAAGTTGAGTTCTGGCATCCTGGGTGATAAGTATGGGGGTTGAGGGCGAGGTTTACTCCAGTAGAGGCAACAGTGTGTGCAAAGGCAGTTAGGACAGGGTAGAGCGGGGCTTTGAAAAATTGCAAGATGATGCAGAGCCAGAGCACTGATGGTGAGGGGGAGGCTAGCGCCAGAGAGGGGTAAGTAGACATGTTAGAACTTGGCAACAATCCCTGAAGCAAGATGGGCTTCCCAGGCGGCGTAGTGGTAAAGAATCCACCAGCCAATGTAGGAGATATCAGAGACATGGGTTCAATCCTTGGATCAGGAAGATCCCCTGGAGTAGGGAATGGCAACCCACTCCAGTATTTTTGCCTGGGAAATCCAAAGGACAGAGGAGCCTGGTGAGATACAGTCTATGGAGTCACAAAAAGTCAGACACAACTGAGCACTCACACCTTCCTTCATGCCTTCACATCTGAAGAAACAGTGAAAGAGAGCCAGGTTTGAAAGGTTCATTTAGATTTATGACAAGCCCAGACAGCAATTAAAAAGCAGACATCATTTTGCCAACAAAGGTCTGTCTAGTTAAAGCTATGGTTTTAAGTCCCTTGTACTGCAAGGAGATCAAACCAGTCAATCCTAAAGGAAATCAACCCTGAATTTTCATTGGAAGGACTGATGCTGAAATTGAAGCTCCAATACTCTTTCCACCTGATGCAAAGAGCCAACTTACTGGAAAAGAGTCTGATGCTGGGAAAGATTGAGGGCAGGAGGAAAAAGGGACAACAGAGGATGAAACAGTTGGATGTCATCACTGACTCAATGGGCATGAATTTGAGCAAAGTCCAGGAGATAGTGAGGAGCAGGGAAGCCTGGTGTGCTGCAGCACTTGGGGCCACAAAGAGTCAGACACAGCTTAGTCACTGAACAACAATCTTTCATAGATAAGTGTGGTCCTTTCCTCCAGGTATAGGAAAGGTACCTCTCACGTGAGAGTCTTACGATCTATTTTGGGGAAAAACCAGAAAATCCTTCCTGCACCAGCCATTTCTCAAATTCCTTAGCTTTTTTGGGAATATTGAAACTCATCGATAAGAATATGGACTCAAGAGCCAGGCTGGCTGGATTTGAATCCAGTTTCATCTCTTTCATTAGTTACATTCTTTTGGGAAAGTGATGACCTCTTTGTGCCTCACTTTTTCTCATCTGTAAAGTAGGATTAATACCGCTTATCATATACAGGGTTGTGTGAGGATCAAATGAGTTAACATATGAATATGTGTTATTATTGTTACCAGATGACTTTTGAGATGGACATTCAGGTATGAGTAAGATTCTGTGATGGGGGAGGCATGTGAGTGGTGGAAGCAGTATTTAAAAAGGATGTAGATGGGAAAGTGGCTGGTGCTTAGAAAGCTAAAAGTTTTCCAGTTTGGTGGGGCGGAGGGTACATGACAGGGATAAGAGACACAGAAGCTAGAATATTTGGAGACTATCATATAAGATGCCCAGCTGATGAATGTCTTCCTAAGGAGAATACAGAATTTCTGAAGGTTTTTGAGCAGGGATATAATAAGACTAGTGTTCTATTTGGGGGAAAAGTCATCTGGCAGTCACTGGTATAAATTGTCACTGAGAAACCTTCTTGCTGAAAATTTTTTTCTTAAGGAGATTCTCATACTGGTAAGCAAGTACACTGACCAGCTGACAAAATATGCCTGTTTATTTGGCAGTCATATTTCTCAGGGTAAATTAATATAATCTATGGTTCATAAATCAGTTCACTCAATGTATTCATCTATTGACCTGCTTATTACTTTAAAATGCATTTCCTTCAAGATGGATCTAAGAACACTTATAAACATGTGCAATACAGCAGTAAATAAATCAGAAATGAACATCAAAAACTATATAGGGGAAATAGAAAGGCAATTATCTACAATCAGGATCTAGAATAAAATGGTAAATTCAACTGATCATTACATTAGCTCTAGCTTCCTAAAAGCCCAGGCATAAAGGGAATCTGAACTGTGCAGTTCTTAAGGCCTAATAAAAGAAATTTTATTAGGTTTTTAGGTAAGTCGAGCCTTTTCTTCCTGGAGTCTAATAGAAAATTCACATATCTTTTGAGTGAAGAGCAGGTTTTAAATGATTAAAAAGCAGACTTCATATAGTCATTCTAATAACTTCTTGGCATGAACAATCCCTCACAGCCTTATAATTCCTCTGAATTGCTGGAGAATATTTTCTGAATTTATACACTCAAAGACTTGACAAGAAGCATCATGGGTGTTTGTCATACACAGAAAGATGCTCAAAGTAGAGTAGCAATGGGAAGGATATGTTTTATATTTCACAAAAGGCGAAGTCCAGAAAGTATTTTCACCACAGAAATATTCTGACTAGATTTCCATTTTTATAGAAAAGTAGGTTATTTCAACTTAATTTTAAAATATGAGCTATTTTACAAGGTTAAAAGACAGCATTCAGAATGGGAGAAAATAATAGCAAATGAAACAACTGACAAAGAATTAATCTCCAAAATATACAAGCAGCTCCTGCAGCTCAATACCAGAAAAATGAACAACCCAATCAAAAAGTGGGCCAGAACTAAACTGATATTTCTCCAAAGAAGATACAGATGGCTAATAAACACATGAAAAGATGCTCAACATCACTCATTATCAGAGAAATGCAAATCAAAACCACAACGAGATACCACCTCACAGTGGTCAGAATGGCTGCCATCAAAATGTCTACAAACAATAAATGCTGGAGAGGGTGTGGAGGAAGGGGAACCCTTTTACACTGTTGGTGGGAATGCAAACTAGTATAGCTACTATGGAAAATAGTGTGGAGATTCCTTAAAAAACTGGAAATAGAATTACCATACAACCCAGCAATTCCACTACTGGGCATACACATTGAGGAAACCAGAATTGAAAAAGACACATGTACCCCAATGTTCATCACAGCACTGTTTACAATGGCCAGGATATGGAAGCAACCTAGATGTCCATCAGCAGATGAATGGATAAGGAAGTTGTGGTACATATACACAATGGAGTATTCAGTTCAGTTCAGTCACTCAGTCGTGTCCGACTCTTTGCGACCCCATGAATCGCAGCACGACAGGTCTCCCTGTCCATAACCAACTCCCGGAGTTCACTCAGACTCATGTCCATCAAGTTGGTGATGCCATCCAGCCATCTCATCCTCTGTCGTCCCCTTTTCCTCCTGCCCCCAATCCCTCCCAGCATCAGGGTCTTTTTCAATGAGTCAACTCTTCGCATGAGATGGCCAAAGTACTGGAGTTTCAGCTTTAGCATCATTCCTTCCAAAGAACACCCAGGGCTGATCTCCTTCAGAATGGACTGGTTGGATCTCCTTGCAGTCCAAGGGACTCTCAAGAGTCTTCTCCAACACCACAGTTCAAAAGCATCAATTCTTCGGCACTCAGCTTTCTTCACAGTCCAATATCATATCCATACATGACAACTGGGAAAACCATAGCCTTAACTAGACGGACCTTTGTTGGCAAAGTAATGTCTCTGCTTTTGAATATGCTATCTAGGTTGGTCATAACTTTCCTTCCAAGGAGTAAGCGTCTTTTAATTTCATGGCTGCAATCACCATCTGCAGTGATTTTGGAGCCCCCAAAAATAAATCTGACACTGTTTCCACTGTTTCTCCATCTATTCCCCATGAAGTGATGGGACTGGATGCCATGATCTTTGTTTTCTGAATGCTGAGCTTTAAGCCAACTTTTTCACTCTCCTCTTTCACTTTCATCAAGAGGCTTTTTAGTTCCTCTTCACTTTCTGCCATAAGGGTGGTGTCATATGCATATCTGAGGTTATTGATATTTCTCCTGGCAATCTTGATTCCAGCTTGTGTTTCTTCCAGTCCAGCATTTCTCATGATGTACTCTGCATATAAGTTAACTAAGCAGGGTGACAATATACAGCCTTGACGAATTCCTTTTCCTATTTGGAACCAGTCTGTTGTTCCATGTCCAGTTCTAACTGTTGCTTCCTGACCTGCATACAGATTTCTCAAGAGGCAGGTCAGGTGGTCTGATATTCCCATCTCTTTCAGAATTTTCCACAGTTTATTGTGATCCACACAGTCAAAGGCTTTAGGTCAGCTATAAAAAAGAATGGATTTGAGTTATTTCTAATGAGGTGGATGAATCTGGATCCTATTACACAGAGTGAAGTAAGCCAGAAAGAGAAACACCAGTACAGTATATTAATGCATATATATGGAATTTAGAAAGATGATAACAACAACCCTATATGCAAGACAGGAAAAGAGACACAGATGTAAAGAACAGACTCTGTGGGAGAAGGCAAGGGTGGGACAATCTGAGAGAATAGCATTGAAACATGTATATTATCATATGTAAAATAGATGACCGGTGCAAGTTTGATGCATGAAACAGGGCACTTAAAGCTGGTACTCTGGGACAATCCAGAGGGATGGGGTGGGGAGGGAGGTGGAAGGGGGATTCAAGATGTTGGGACACATGTGCACGCATGGTTGATTCATGTGGATGTACAGCAAAAACCACAATATTGTAAAGTGATTAGCCTCCAATTAAAATGAATACATTTTAAAAATACGAGCTATTTTAAAATATAGAAAAGTACAGAAACTAATAATGAATATCCATATTTCTGCTACCAATATCTAGCAAGTATTTCTATATTTTCATATTTGAATTTTTTAAGAAATAAAACTTTAGAGAGAATTAAAGTCTCTTTTTTATTCCTTCTGAACCCAGTTGGCTCCTATCTTCCTAGAGTCAACCAGTATCATGAAGTTGGTGTGTATCCTTTCCATCTGCATCTTTCTAGTTTCACTACAGAGGTATGTACAATGAACAATATATGATATTGATTGGTATCAAACTGTAGGAATTATTCTGCAACATTTTCATCCATTATTATGTGTTTGAAATTTAGTTATCAACTTCTAAATACAGATGTAGTCCATTCATTGTTCTACCATGGCAGGGAAAAATATGTATATAATCTTGATTCCCACATATGAGCTGCTTCCAATTATTTATTATTATAAATAATGCTGCACTGAACATCCTTATACATGTCTCCTTGAGCACCCTTGCAAGTTTCTCTTGGCAGTATACTTAGAAATGGAATTGCTAGACCATGAGTTATAAATGTCTTTATTAGATAGTGTCAACTTGCTCTCTGAATTGACTGAACTGATTGATATCACCACCAGCAGAATATAAGAATTCCTAATACATGGTATTGCCATACATTTTTTCCTAATAAATATGATGTGTGAAATAGTAGCTCACTGTTTTGATTTCCAGAATTACTGGTAAAGAATTTTATCTTTTCAAATGCTTTTTGGCCATTCAGGTATGCTTTTCTGTGAGCTGGCTTAACAAATCCTTCACCCATTTTCACAACTGGTCATTTCTTTCCCCTACTGATTTGCATGAGCACCATATGTGGTCTTCTTATAATCTACATTTGGATTATATAAGTTTTAAATATATTCTGTCTGTGACTTATTTTCAAAAAAGATCCATATTTCCTATCTTTTATTAGATAAACATAATCCTCCTTTTGTTAGTTTCATAACTTGAGAGAATAACTAAAGTTCAGGATGACCCATTAAATGGGGCAAAGGAAATAAACCTGCCTTCAGGACCAGCTACTCACAGCAGCCTCGGAGAGAGGCCTAGTGGGCTAGAGCACCCGGAGATCTAAAGATCCTTCTCACCAGCCTGAAAAGAAATTGCTGAAAAATACACCCTCGGACATTGAAGAAAACCTGAAACCATTTTTCCAAATTGTATTATGACCTAGAGAACATGGGGAAAAAAGTTGTTTTTTGAAAGTCTGTGGCCCAGATTAGAAGGACACAAGCTTCATTTTCCAGCAAGCTTACACTTGCGTGTGTTCCTGTGTGCTAAGCCACTTCAGTCATGTTCGACTCTCACCTTTCCTCAATAACAGGATGTGCCATAGAGAAGGTGTGTTTACATTCACCTGTGACAGTGCCCTGGCTCGGTTTCACTTCCTCTGACTAATATCCCTGAATTCACTCTTCTAAAACACTTTCCATCTCTTTCCAACAATTATCAGTTAGATATCTTGACAGGGAAAAAAAAAGACCTAAATAATAAAAATGACAAAATTCCCAGGGACAGATTTAGCAAGAAACACCCAGATGTACTTTACTGAGGCATATAAAAGATTTTATTTACTAGAGAGTAATACTGTGTTTCTGTATGACGACAGTCATTATTAAAAAAACATCAGGCAACCCCAAATTAGTTAACACCAAAACACCAGTTAACCTCAAAAGAGTTCCAAAGAATAGCAAGGAGAGATAAGAAAGCCTTCCTCAGTGATCAGTGCAAAGAAATAGAGGAAAACAATAGAATGGGAAAGACTAGAGATATCGTCAAGAAAATGAGAGATACCAAGGGAACATTTCATGCAAAGATGGGCACAATAAAGGACAGAAATGGTATGGACCTAATAGAGAAGATATTAAGAAGAGGTGACAAGAATACACAGAAGAACTATATAAAACAGATCTTCATGCCCTAGATAACCACAATGGTATGATCACTCACCTAGAGCCAGACATCCTGGAATGTGAAGACAAGTGGGCCTTAGGAAGCATCACTACCAACAAAGCCAGTGGAGGTGATGGGATCCCAGTTGAGCTATTTCAAATTCTAAAAGATGATGTTGTGAAAGTGCTGCACTGAATATGCCAGCAAATTTGGAAAACTCAGCAGTGGCCACAGGACTGGAAAAGGTCAGTTTTCATTCCAATCCCAAAGAAAGGCAATGCCAAGAATGCTCAAACTACCACACAATTGCACTCATCTCACATGCTTGCAAAGTAATGCTCAAAATTCTCCAAGCCAGGCTTTAACAGTACCTGAACTGTGAACTTCCAGATGTTCAAGTTGGATTTACAAAAGTAGGAAAGACAGAGGAACCAGATATCAAATTGCCAACATCCCTTCAGTTCAGTTTAGTCGCTCAGTTGTGTCCGACTCTCTGTGACCCCATGAATCACAGCACTCCAGGCCTCCCTGTCCATCACCAACTCCCGGAGTCTACCCAAACTCATGTCCATCGAGTCAGTGATGCCATCCAGCCATCTCATCCTCTGTCTTCCCCTTCTCCTACTGCCCCCAATCCCTCTCAGCTTCAGGGTCTTTTCAAATGAGTCAACTCTTCGCATGAGGTGGCCAAAGTATTGGAGTTTCAGCTTCAGCATCAGTCCTTCCAATGAACACCCAGGATTGATCTCCTTTAGGATGGACTGGTTGGATCTCCTTGCAGTCCAAGGGCCTCTCAAGAGTCTTATCCAACACCACAGTTCAAAAGCATCAATTCTTCAGCACTCAGCCTTCTTCACAGTCCAACTCTCACATCCATACATGACATCCAACATCCCTTGGATCATCAAAAAAGCAAGATGACACCACCTTTATGGCAGAAAGCAAAGAAGAACTAAAGAGTCTCTTGATGAAAGTGAAAGAGGAGAGTGAAAAAGTTGGCTTAAAACTCAACATTCAGAAAACTAATCATGGCATCTGGTCCCATCACTTCATGGCAAATAGATGGGGAAACAATGGAAACACTGATAGACTTTATTGTGGGGGGCTCCAAAACCATTGCAGATGGTGACTGCAGCCATGAAATTATGATGCTTGCTCCTTGGAAGAAAAGCTCTGACCAACCTAGACAGCATATTAAGAAGCAGAGACAGCTGAGCCTCAGTTCTCCGACCATGCCCACTGGAGCCTGTTTGCACTGACTGACCAGAGTCTGCGAATTCAATGCTCTGAGCCATCTGGACCGCCCCGATCCTAGCTTTCTATCCTTTGAAAACACTAAGAATAATGCTCCTGCATCAGTTTTTACTGGAGCCAATCACCTATCGTGCCTGGAACAGGGATCATACCCAGATTGCACTTAGCCCCAATGATTAGTCCACATCTCTAAGAAGAATGGGGGCCAGTGGGTGAAAGCTCATGAACTCAAGGAACACAACAGACACATCACAGGTATTGACTGGGCCCCTAAGAGTGACCCCATCGTCATTTGCGGGGCCAACCGAAACACCTACGTCTGGCGTCAGAAGGATGGTGTCTCACAGCCAACCCTGGTGATCCTGAGAATTAACCGGGCGGCCCCTTTACTCAAGTGGTCCCCGCTAGAGAACAAATTTGCTGTGGGCAGCGGAGCACAACTCATCTTCATTTATTACTTTGAGTCTGAAAATGCCTGGTGGATGAGCAAGCACATTAAAAAGCCCACGGTCCTCAGCTTGGATTGGCATCCCAACAACGTCTTGCTGGCAGCGGGATCCTGTGACTTCAAATGCAGAGTGTTTTCTGCCTACATTAAAGAAGTGGATGAGAAGCCAGCCAGCGTGCTCTGGGGCAGCAAGATGCCTTTCGGTCAGCTGATGTCAGCGTTCGGTGGCAGTGGCACCGGCGGCTGGGTGCAGAGGGTCAGCTTCTCAGCAAGCGGCAGCCGCCTGGCCTGAGTCAGCCATGGCAACACCATGTCTGTTGCTGACGCCTCAAAAAGTGTGCAGGTCTCAACTCTGAAGACGGAGTTCCTGCCCCTCCTGAGTGTGTCGTTCATCTCAGAGAACAGAGTCGTGGCTGCTGGCCATGATTGCTGTCCCATGCTTAACTACGATGATCGCAGCTGCTTGACCTTCATCTACAAGCTGGACATTCCCAAACAGAGCATCCAGCTCAACGTGTCTGCCATGAAGCGCTTCCGCAATATGGACAGGCGGGCCACGACGGAGGACTGCACCGCGGCCCTGGAGACGCTGCACCAGAAGAGCATTACTCAAGTGTCTATTTATGAGGTAGACAAGCAAGACTGTCGCAAACTTTGCACTACCGGCAACGACGGAGCTATGACCATTTGGGATTTTAAGACCTTAGAGTCTTCCATCCGGAGTCTTTGAATAGTGTGAAGCAGAACGAGCCTCCAGACCCAGCATGAGGACGGACAGGCTGTGGCGGAGAAGCTCCGCCATTTGCATGGGAGGGGAGCCAGCTGCCAGGAAACACTGAAGAAGCACATGGTGTAAACCTCGCTGTGTGCGTTTTTTTTTAAAATATAATTGGTGAAAGTGTTGGTTTTTTAAAAGCAACAGTGATTTTGGTTTTGTTTTAGGGGTTGTTTTGTTTTGCAATTTCATTCCATTCTGGATCAAAGCTTCTCTTTAAGTAGTTTATTATAGAACATTGTCAACACTAACTTAAAGGAAGGGGTGGGGAGGTATGTAAGTTGTCTGCTAATAATATTAAATAAAAACACTGAATAAGTAAAAAAAAAAAAAAAAAGCAGAGACATTCAGTTCAGTTCAGTCACTTAGTCGTGTCCGACTCCTTGCGACCCCGTGAATCAAAGCACGCCAGGCCTCCCTGTCCATCACCAACTCCTAGAGTTCACCCAGACTCATGTCCATCGAGTCAGTGATGCCATCCAGCCATCTCATCCTCTGTAGTCCCCTTCTCCTCCTGCCCCCAATCCCTCCCAGCATCAGAGTCTTTTCCAATGAGTCAACTCTTCACATGAGGTGGCCAAAGTACTGGAGTTTCAGCTTTAGCATCATTCCTTCCAAAGAACACCCAGGGCTCATCTCCTTCAGAATGGACTGGTTGGATCTCCTTGCAGTCCAAGGGACTCTCAAGAGTCTTCTCCAACACCACAGTTCAAAAGCATCAATTCTTCAGCGCTCAGCCTTCTTCACAGTCCAACTCTCACATCCATACATGACCACAGGAAAAACCATAGCCTTGACTAGACGGACCTTTGTTGGCAAAGTAATGTCTCTGCTTTTGAATATGCTATCTAGGTTGGTCATAACTTTCCTTCCAAGGAGTAAGCGTATTTTAATTTCATGGCTGCAGTCACCATCTTCAGTGATTTTGGAGCCCAAAAAAGTAAAGTCTGACACTGTTCCCATTGTTTCCCCATCTATTTCCCATGAAGTGATGGGACCAGATGCCATGATCTTTGTTTTCTGAATGTTGAGCTTTAAGCCAACTTTTTCACTCTCCACTTTCACTTTCATCAAGAGGCTTTCGAGTTCCTCTTCACTTTCTGCCATAAGGGTGGTGGTGTCATCTGCATATCTGAGGTTATTGATATTTCTCCCGGCAATCTTGATTCCAGCTTGTGCTTCTTCCAGTCCAGCGTTTCTCATGATGTACTCTGCATAGAAGTTAAATAAGCAGGGTGACAACATACAGCCTTGACATACTCCTTTTCCTATTTGGAACCAGTCTGTTGTTCCATGTCCAGTTCTAACTGTTGCTTCCTGACCTGCATACAAATTTCTCAAGAGGCAGATCATGTGGTCTGGTATTCCCATCTCTTTCAGAATTTTCCACAGTTTATTGTGATCCACACAGTCAAAGGCTTTGGCATAGTCAATAACTTTGCCAACAAAAGTCTATCTAGTCAAAGCTATGGTTTTCCAGTAGTCATGTATGGATGTGTGAGTCGGACTATAAAGAAAGCTGAGCCCCAAAGAATTGATGCTTTTGAACTGTGATGTTGGAGAAGACTCTTCAGAGTCCCTTGGACTGCAAGGAAATCCAACCAGTCCATCCTAAAGGAAATCAGTCCTGAATATTCATTGGAAGGACTGATGCTGAAGCTGAAGCTCTAATACTTTGGCTACCTGATGCAAAGAACTGACTTATTGGAAAAGATCCTTATGCTGGGAAAGATGGAAGGTGGGAGAAGAAGGAGACAACAGAGGATGAGATAGTTGGATGGCATCACTGACTCAATGGATACAAGTTTGAGCAAACTCTGGGAGTTGGTGATAGACAGGGAAGCCTGGCGTGCTGCAGTCCATGGGGTTGCAAAGAGTCAGACACAACTGAGCAACTGAACTGTACCCCAAATCAATATATGGATGCTTAACATAATTACCAATACTAATTTATCTGAAAAGTGAACTAGTAAGAATAGCCAGAAAACTTCCAAAAATACGAGTAATCAATTATATCTCTCTTGCTAGATCTTTAAATGTGCAAAACTGGGACCAGAATGCAAAGTCCAAAAGCATATAAAAAAACATTAAATGATGAATCTGACTTTTGAAATCAATTCAAAAGGGATAGATAGTTCTATATAGGATGTGAATAACCATGTAACCAATATAAAGTTAAATGATTACTTTAAATCATATGCCAGATTAAATTCCAGATGAATCAAAGAATTAATTATTTTTTAAAAAATGAAGCCATTTTCTAAAGAATATAGAGTTGGTTATGTGTATATCCTTGGGAGTGCAAGTGGCCTTTCTTAGAAAAGATACAGAATATAAAAGGAAAAAAAATCAATAGAAATGATTACAAAGGTTCTTCATGATCATAAGGATGATGACAATGATAAAGATGAAAGAAGAATTAAAATCATATGTTTAATATGCAAATAAGTGTTCTGCTAAAAGAATGCATTCTGAAGGTTGACAGAGTTATAACATAGGGGGAGAAATGGGAGAATTTTCAATTTGTACATTTTAAAAAAGAAGAAAACAGGGTAGAACAATGGGTCATTTTTACTCTTTCTCTGTATCTTCTGGGCTTTATTTTTTCTATTACAAACACACACTTCTAATCTGTTCATCAGAAAAAAAAAATCTTTTCCAAGCAATATTAAAGCTTTAAAGCAGACTAAAGGCTAAAGCATAACTCTAAAAAAGAAATACTCTTAAAAATCAATTTTAAAAAGCCAGTTATCCCAATTGAAAAATAGGCAAAGGACAGTAGTATAAAAAACAGTTCATAAAGGGTGTAAAAATGGCCAATAGACATAATAAAATATATTTAATTTCACTAGTAATCAAAGAAATATATATTAAAATAATCCTGAGATCTCATAGTGGTCTGTGAAATTGACAAAGATTAAAGAGAAAAAGAATGCTCAGAGCTGGTAAGGGTTTGAGGGAACAAGGTTGGAAGCAGTGCGAGTGTTGCTGCAGGACAGAGAGTGGGGTGCAAGAGGATGGTCACATCCCAGGTCACGTCCGAGTCCCTGGGACAGCCGCCAAGTATGGGTTCTTGTTTCTGCGCAGGAAAGAATTCAAGAGCAAGCCACGGTAAAGTGAAAATAGGTTTATTCAGGGAGAAATACACTCCACAGACAGAGTGTAGGCCACTTCAGAAGGCAAGAGAGGCACAGGAGACCTGAAAGGCCCATGGGTAAGGGGTTGCTTTAATTAATTATACATTATTCCATAAAATGTATTTTTCTTTCCTTTATTTCATGCTTATTTCTACAATGGTGACCACCTCATCTGTTGTTATAGTGAAGATTCTTACTTAACTTGCATTCTATTGACAGCAAATACTTGATGGATTAAAATGTAATTTCATTCAAAGGGTGCACAATTTGTATACATTTTTCATTTTAAAAGTACATTAGTGGAAACAAAAAAATTTGTTATGTACTTTTATTTATATTTTTAAAAGTTACTTTTCTTCTAAGATACTTAAAAGCAGATATTAAATTGAAAGGGAAATACAAATTATAAAAAATAGCTAACAATTTTTTAAAAGCATTTAAATATATCTGGATTTTGAAAAATATTTTATAAATTAATTAAGTCACATTTAATACTTTTATAAAAATAAAACCATTTGCAGTTCTAATACTAAATGTACATCAAGTTTCCAATGTAAGAATTAAGATCTTACTTTCATTCATGTTATACCTAGACTGCGGGTTCTTAAATTTTTTGGTCTCAAGACTCCTTAAGCTACTGAAAGTTGTTGAGGACTCCAAAAAGCCTTTATGTTAGAATTAACATTGGGAAGTTTTTAAAACACAAGAATATATAAGCACAAATTCCATTAGCTCCCAGAGCACTGATGACATTACATGTCTTGCAACCTCTAGAAAACTCCACTGTATACTCTAGAAAGCATGAGAATGAAAGGGGCAAATAAAGTCTTAGTAGTATTAAGAAAAAATAACATGATCTCTAAACCCTGAAAAGGTGTCTGGGACTTCAGGGGTTCCCAGAGCCACTGATCTATATAGTATAAATTTAAGAGTAAGGTGAATCATCTGAGAGGTGAACACCTCTCCCTCCATAAATTGGAATCTGAAGAGAAGCAAAAAAATGGGCACTTGACATCACTACTAAACGATTCCTCACTCTGCAAGGATCTATTTATTGTATTAGCGCTATCTGACAGGAAGACTGACAAGTTCATTTGTCTTTTCTCTTAAGCACTTCCTCCATTTGCCCTCGGCCCTGAAGAGTGTTAGTTCCTAGAGCTGAACCAGCTCTCTGCCACATCCTGAGTGCTACTCTGGCTCTTCTCATCCCTGGCCAGTGACTTTTCAGTATCTTCTAACTTGCAATTTAGGTCTATTCTGGAGTTCCCCCTTTCTCAGGATGGTGCTGCTGCTGCTGCTAAGTGGCTTCAGTCGTGTCCGACTCTGTGCGACCCCATAGACGGCAGCCCACCAGGCTCCCCCGTCCCTGGGATTCTCCAGGCAAGAACACTGAAGTGGGTTGCCATTTCCTTCTCCAATGTGGCTATCCTAAACTCCCAGGGGTTATATAAAATACTGAGTGGGATCCTTAGGGGAGGAAAGTAGGTCCTCTCTGGGATCTTTCTATAGCAGCCCCACACTAGGTAATCTGAGTTACTTTAGTTCTTAGTACACTACCCATGGGTCTCACTTCTGAAAATGCTAAAAGCCCATCTACATATGTGTTTGCATCCTGCTTCCCCTCAGCACGTGGGGCTGGTGATGCCTCCAAGACTGCAGCAGTGACTGCCTCCCTTCACGGGCAGCGGCCTCCCACCCCCTTCTGCTGCCTGGTCCTTCACTTGGACTGGAGCAGACCTGCTCCTTCTCTTTCTTCTGAATTAACTTCCTTACCTGAAAAATCTTCTGGATTCCCTTCCATCCCCACACCAGATGGGGTCTCTAGTCTCCTCCCGCTTAGCTCTTCCATGTCACTGTCCTGCTGGCTTTCCTCCCCACACACCTCAAAACGGGGCAGGAGTTGTCTCTAGTCTTGGATCCCTCAAACATCAGGAAACATTTGGTCACATCACCCTCCGCACAGGGCTCATTTCAGCATATAGGGGCACAGTTCAAGGACTTTAGGGGCTTCCTTGATGGCTCAGTGGAGAAGAATCTACCTGTATCACAGGAGCCACAGGCGACATGGATTCAGTCCCTAGGTTGAGAAGATGCCCTGAAGGAGGGCATGGCAACTCACTCCAGTATCCTTGCCTGGAGGAATCCATGGACAGAGGAGCCTGGTGGGCTACAGTCCCTGGGGTCGCAAAGAGCCCAACATGACTGAGCAAGTTGGCACTCACACACGAGGACTTTATGCTACATTTTACACTTCTCCTCAACTGCGAACTCTCCTCCCTCTCTTAGGCTCAGAGCTGTTTATCAGGGGTAGTGGCAGGGCTGATGAGGTACCTGCTTTACTTATACCCTCTTGGTAAACCTCTCCAGGCTTACACCAGAGTCCTCGGGGTTTGCCCTAAATGGGTAAAGTTGCTTTTCTCTTTGCCTCTCTACTCTGTTTATTGCAAGTCTCCAGAGGAGCAAGTACAAGCCCCACGTTTCTGAGTCAGATAGGACAGTAGTCCAGGAACGAATATTGATTTCTCATTATTATTCTGCCACCTATACCTTACTCACTAGATTTTGCTAGTCAGTAAGCAGCACTGTTAAATGTTCAAATAATTACTTTTTACTCATGAACATAGATCAACAAAGGATCTTTTTTCAAAAGGAAAAGGATCCTTAGTAGTTCGGGGTGCAGTCATTGAGGTCATTTTAACTATTCTGCCATCGTGGCAGGCATAGGATCGAGGTCCCCAGGCCACACCAAAGTAGGACGCATGTGCACAGTGCTGGCTGTGGCCCCCCTGGTGGAGCTGTAGGGCTTGTTGCTTTAATAAGCCCCGCCACCACTAAGTCGTTCAGCCATCCAACCCGATCTGGTCTCCCTCCAAGTCTTCTTATCCTCCTCACCTTGCAATTGCTCTCTGCCAAGCTCAGCTACTTCCCCAAGCCTTTTTCAAAGGCCCTCTTACGTGTGCACCCCCCTAGTTTTTCACACTGAGGACTACTTCAAAGGCTGGCAGCCCTGGGAAGGGAGGTCTGACAATAAAAGAAATCCCAACTGGAGAAAGGTTTGCTTTGGCAGCTGCCTGATTGTTCTGTAGGTGGGGAGGCGCCTGCTCCAACCTCTGCAGCTCACTTGCCCTCACAGCTCATTACAGATGTTTTCTTTTGGTCTGGTTCCCTTCTGGGCCTCTGAGCCCCCACTTCTAGCAGGCTTATGTAAATTTTTGTGAGGCCTCAGCTGCTCCTGCCTCCATTGATCCCTTTATCTGCTGCCAACAGGAGACTTTCTTAATCTTGCTCTGAGCCACACTCAGGAGGGAAGAGACTCAAACACTCCAAAGGTGGGGCCCATTGCTATTTGGTTCTGCAGCTTATTCCAAGGCCACAAGGCTTAGAAGGAATGCGTTGAACAACCCTTCTACCAGAAAGCCTGCTCCATCATGTGTTTCCTCCAAGAACCCCTTGTGGGCCTCCATAGAAATCCTGAACTTCAGCAAGAATTATTATTTCTTTGTGCAGGGCTTGCAATATATATATTTTTAAATCACCCAGCAAACCAAGCTAATCACTGACTGAATTCACCTTAGTAATAGTCGTGCATTGTTAGTTACTCAGTCTTGTCTGACTCTCTGCGATCCCATCGACTGTAACCCACCAGGCTCCTCTGTCCATGGGATTCTCCAGGCAAGCATACTGGAGTGGGTTGCCATTCCCTTCTCCAGGGGATTTTTCCTGACCCAGGGATCAAACCCAGGTCTCCTGCATTGCAGGCAGATTCCTTATGGTCTGAACCACCAGGGAAGTTCCTTTACTGATATCCAATTGAGGACCCCTGCCTGACTTGCTTAAACTAGGAATTCCTGACTCAACAGAAATAATTTTGACCTTCTCTTGCAGTGCTGCTTTATTTCAAATGCCTTTGAAAAGATCTGAACCCTAAAGGCCAGAAAACAGTCCACACAGCTGCAAGGATATGTGCATGGACATGTATGACACCCTGGGTGTCTCTGTCCTTCAGGTAAACTCCAGCATCTGGCCAACTTAAGTATTGAGTCCTTCTCTTGATGGAATATAAGGGATTTGATTTAGATCATACCTGAATGGTCTAGTGGTTTTCCCTACTTTCTTCCATTTAAGTCTGAATTTGGCAATAAGGAGTTCATGATCTGAGCCAGAGTCAGCTCCTGGTCTTGTTTTTGTTGACTATATAGAGCTTCTCCATCTTTGGCTGCAAAGAACATAATCAATCTGATTTCGGTGTTGACCATCTGGTGATGTCCATGTGTAGAGTCTTCTCTTGTGTTGTTGGAAGAGGGTGTTTGCTATGACCAGTGTGTTCTCTTGGCAAAGCTCTATTAGCTTTTGCCCTACTTCATTCCGTACTCCAAGGCCAAATTTGCCTATTACTCCAGGTGTTTCTTGACTTCCTACTTTTGCATTCCAGTCCCCTATAATGAAAAGGACATCTTTTTGGGGTGTTAGTTCTAAAAGGTCTTGTAGGTCTTCATAGAACCGTTCAACATCAGCTTCTTCAGTGTTACTGGTTGGGGCATAGACTTGGATTACTGTGATATTGAATGGTTTGCTTTGGAAATGAACAGAGAGCATTCTGTCGTTATTGAGATTACATCCAAGTACTGCATTTCAAACTCTTTTGTTGACCATGATGGCTACTGCATTTCTCCTAAGGGATCCCTGCCCACAGTAGTAGATATAATGGTCATCTGAGTTAAATTCACCCATTCCAGTCCATTTTAGTTCGCTGATTCCTAGAATGTTGACGTTCACTCTTGCCATCTCCTGTTTGACCACTTCTAATTTGCCTTGATTTATGGACCTGACATTCCAGGTTCCTATGCAATATTGCTCTTTACAGCATCGGACCTTGCTTCTATCACCAGTCACATCCACAACTGGGTATCGTTTTTGCTTTGGCTCCATCCCTTCATTCTTTCTGGAGTTATTTCTCCACTGATCTCCAGTAGCATATTGGGCACTTACCGACCTGGGGAATTCCTCTTTCAGTATCCCATCGTTTTGCCTTTTCATACTGTTCATGAGGTTCTCAAGGCAAGAATACTGAAGTGGTTTGCCATTCCCTTCTCCAGTGGACCACATTCTGTCAGACCTCTCCACCATGACCCGCCCATCTTGGGTGGCCCCACACCGCATGGCTTTGTTTCATTGAGTTAGAAAAGGCTGTGGTCTGTGTGATCAGATTGGCTAGTTTTCTGTGATTATGGTTTCAGTGTGTCTGCCCTCTGATACCCTCTTGCAACACCTATCATCTTACTTGGGTTTCTCTTACCTTGGACATAGGGTATCTCTTCACGGCTGCTCCAGCCAAGCGCAGCCGCTGCTCCTTACCCTGGACGATGGGTATCTCCTCACAGCCAGCCCTGCTGACCTCCTGATCAAATCCCTTATGATTATACAGTGGAAGTGAGAAATAGATTTAAGGGACTAGACCTGATAGACAGAGTGCCTGATGAACTATGGACAGAGGTTCGTGACAATGTACAGGAGACAGGGATCAACACCATCCCCAAGAAAAAGAAATGCAAAAAAGCAAAATGGCTGTCTGAGGAGGCCTTACAAATAGCTGTGAAAAGAAGAGAAACGAAAAGCAAAGCAGAAAAGGAAAGATATAAGCATCTGAATGCAGAGTTCCAAAGAATAGTAAGGAGAGATAAGAAAGCCTTCCTCAGTGACCAATGCAAAGAAAAAGAGGAAAAGAGCAGAATGGGAAAGACTAGAGATCTCTTCAAGAAAATTAAAGCTACCAAGGGAACATTTCATGCAAAGATGGGCACAATAAGGACAGAAATGGTATGGACTTAACAGAAGCAGAAGATATTAAGAAGCGGTGGCAAGAATACACAGAACTGTACAAAAAAGATCTTCGCAACCCAGATGATCACGATGGTGAGATCACTCACCTAGAGCCAGACATCCTGGAATGTGAAATCTAGTGGGCCTTAGAAAGCATCACTACCAACAAAGCTAGTGGAGGTGATGGAATTCCAGTTGAGCTATTTCAAATCCTGTAAGATGATGCTGTGAAAGTGCTGCACTCAATATGCCAGCAAATTTGGAAAACTCAGCGGTGGCCACAGGACTGGAAAAGGTCAGTTTTCATTCCAATCCCAAAGAAAGGCAATGCCAAAGAATGTCCACACCACCGCACAATTGCACTTATCTCACACGCTAGTAAAGTAATGCTCAAAATTATCCAAGCCAGGCTTCAGCAATATGTGAATAGTGAACTTCCAGATGTTCAAGCTGGTTTTAGAAAAGGCAGAGGAACCAGAGATCAAATTGCCAACATCAGTTGGATCATCGAAAAAGCAAGAGAGTTCCAGAAAAATATCTATTTCTGCTTTATTGACTATGCCAAAGCTTTTGACTGTGTGGATCACAATGAACTATGGAAAATTCTGAAAGAGATGGGAATATCAGACCACCTGACCTGCCTCTTGAGAAACCTATATGCAGGTCAGGAAGCAACAGTTAGAACTGGACATGGAACAACAGACTGGTTCCAAATAGGAAAAGGAGTACATCAAGGCTGTATGTTGTCACCCTGCTTAGTTAACTTCTATGCAGAGTACATCATGAGAAATGCTGGGCTGGAAGAAGCATGAGCTGGAATCAAGATTGCCAGGAGAAATATCAATAACCTCAGATATGCAGATGATACCATTCTTACAGCAGAAAGTTAAGAGAAACTCAAAAACCTCTTGATGAAAGTGAAAGAGGAGAGTGAAAAAGTTGGCTTAAAGCTCAACATTCAGAAAACAAAGATCATGGCATCTGGTCCCATCACTTAAAAATAGATGGGGAAACAGTGGAAACAGTGTCAGACTTTATTTTTGGGGGGTTCCAAAATCACTGCAGATGGTGACTGCAGCCATGAAATTAAAAGATGCTTACTCCTTGGAGGAAAGTTATGACCAACCTAGATAGCATATTCAAAAGCAGAGACATTACTTTGCCAACAAAGGTCTGTCTAGTCAAGGCTATGGTTTTTCCAGTTGTCATGTATGAATGTGAGAGTTGGACTGTGAAGAAGGCTGAGCACCGAAGAATTGATGCTTTCGAACTGTGGTGTTGGAGAAGACTCTTGAGAGTCCCTTGGACTGCAAGGAGATACAACTAGTCCATGCTAAAGGAGATCAGTCCTGGGTGTTCATTGGAAGGACTGATGCTGAAGCTGAAACTCCAGTACTTTGGCCACCTGATGTGAAGAGTTGACTCATTGGAAAAGACTCTGATGCTGGGAGGGATTGGGGGCAGGAGGAGAAAGGGATGACAGAGGATGAGATGGCTGGATGACATCACCGTCTCGATGGACATGAGTTTGTGTGAACTCTGGGAGTTGTTGATGGACAGGGAGGCCTGTCGTGCTGCGATTCATGGGGTAGCAAAGAATCGGACACGACTGAGCGATTGAACTGAACTGAACTGAACTTGATGAAATGGGGCCCACACAAACTCATTTCCCTGAAGACTGTGCCACAAACTGCTGACAGGGTGGCCTTTCGCTGTCACTACCATGAAATGGGTTCACCAGCAAGGGACATAAAAATGCAGGCACCCTTTGTTCTTCGTGGTTCTGTCCAGAGGCTGCTTCGACTCCCAGAGGGCTCCCTCGGTCACCTTCAAGGGCTGTTCCCATCCCCAGCTGCTGCCCTCACACCATGAAAGTTCAGAGCAGCTGGACAAACACCACGTGCCCAAGTTAAAATAACAAAGACCTTTCCTGGGGCCTCAAGCTTTTTGGTGATAAGAGATTTTTTCCTAAAAGAAAACAATCCCTCAGAGCCTAAACCACCTGCTGAAAAACACTTCCTGCCTGATGCAATTTGAGGACAAAACCTGGAACAGAGCATTCTGTAAATTGCTTTGAATTGGTTAGGAAGTAAGTTGCCCTTGTATCCTTTTCTGTGCCCTGAGCTAACTCAAAAAGTTAATAGAGCAGAAGTGGCCAATGGGAAGCTCTGCCCATGTAGATTACACCAAGATATGGGCCAGTAGGAAAATTTCCAAGAGATCCAATGTGTGTATTTAAAAAAAAAAAAAAAAAAACACTGGAAATATAATGAGAAGGTGAAAATTTATTCACCAAACTTCTCAGAGAAAGCAAGCTCTGGTTCAAAGGCATAAAGTTCCCTCGGCTGGGAATTAGAACATCTAAGAGGCATCCTTATAAACAGAAACAAGAATAGTTGTTGGCCAACTAACCATTTTCTAAGGAAGACAAGTGCAATTAATGACTAAACTTTAGTTTTCCTTAGTGAAGCAAGGCCAGAGCAGAACTTCTGGGTTAACGGAGGAGATGCTGAGTCTTGCCTCATGTCCTACATCTCTGCCCAAGCTCTTGGCATCTCCCTCAACTAGTGACCTGAAGAGTCTAGAGTATTCTTGAAATATTAGTTGAAGGAGTGCCAAAGCATTAGCTTGCCAAAAAACTTAGCCACACGTTTGGCTAAGACCCTGGACCTGAGGACTTGCCCTCTGACGAGCTCAAACTGCGGAGATAGCACTGTTTATCAGGACAGTTCTTTAAACTAGATGGTTCATGTGTCCTTCCAGATTTACCTCTTGAGGACTAAGTAGGTGTAAGTGGGGAGATCTCATGGCAAATCTATGTGTTAAGGATAAAAGAAGGAGCAGGACCCCTGTGCAGTCACTCAGCCAATTTTCACTAGGCAACAGGTGTAAAGTTATTAAATTCCCTAGTATTCTTACCCCAGGCATCGCCTCATATCAGCCAAGACCCACCTGAAATGAGTTGACTCCACACAGAGAGTCTCTGGGCCCCACACCTAAAGCTCCCCTCCCCACCCCCCAGGGCCAATAGGAATTAGGAAGGCATATAGCTATGGATGAAGAGACGAGGTGGAGGAAAATGGGCCTAGGGCACAAAATCATCTCTCAAAGATGCTGACAAGGCATCTGGGCTGTAGATCCCTCTGTTGAAAGCCCAAATGTGACTAACCTTCCTTGTGCCTAGATATTTGCTTGAGGTCCTTTGACCTACAATATAGCCCCCAAACCTACTGAATCTGTCTTTACAACAGATTCACACTGGGATTCTGTCCCGTGTCATTTGCCAATCCTACACCTGAGCACCCAGCTCTGCAGCTGGAATTCTTCGTGTATCCAGCCTGTCTATTAACATGGATGTGTCATTTGTTTGCTCTTGCCCCCCAGGAAAGGATAAACTCCTTCCTGAAAGCTCAGGCTCAGAGCAGAGCTCTATGCACAATGACGGCAAGCACTGGAAGCTTATATTCAACCACCAACATGGCCTGACAAACTTATATTTACCACCAACATGGCCTGGCGATCCTCTGCCTCCCCACAGCCAAGCCGTGGCCCCTCTATGGTGAGGGATCTTCTTGGGTTTTGCTCAAATTTTTCACTAAGATGAAATGCCAACTCAGTGTATTATAGTTTGTCTTTGTTTTGGCAGAATAAAAGACGTTTTGCCAAAATTAAAATGGAAAATTTGGAGTCAATCTTAAATTTTTTTTTTTTAAATGAGGGACCGTCACATGTTCATAGGTTTATGTGTGTGTGTGTGAGGGCAGGCTTGTTGAGTCTCAGTGGCTGCTCAGATGTTCTTGAACACCAGATAAATGTAAGAGAAAGTATATTGATTTGGTCTGCATATTGGGTTGGGATTGTTCAACTTGGAGAAATGAAGCCTGAGGGACAATAGCCTGAAGAAAGTCACTATTTAAATTTACAAAAAAGGTTAAATGCCTTCAAAATGGCTTAAAGACTTAAGTATAAAACATGACACCATAAAACTCCTGGAAGAGAACATAGGCTTTTGCCTATTCTCCAACATAAATCATAGCAATATTTTCTTAGATCATTCTCCCAAGGCAAAAGAAATAAAACCAAAATTAAACAGATGGGACCTAAACAAATTAGTAAGCCTTTGCACAGCAAAGGAAACCATAAACAAAATGAAAAGACAACTTACAGACTGGTGGAAAATTTTGCAAATGATGTGATGGACAAGGGCTCTTTTTCCAAAATATACAAACAGCTCATACAACTCAATATAAAAAAAAAAACTCAATCAAAAAATGGGCAAAAGACCTAAATAGACATTTCTCCAAAGAAGACATACAGATAGCCAACAAGCTCATGAAAAATGCTCAAGATCGCTAACTATTAAAGAAGTGCAAATAAAAACTACTGTGAGGTATCACCTCACACTGGTCAGAATGGCTATCATCAAAAAATCTTCAAATAATAAATGCTGGAGAAGGTGCAAAGAAAAGAGAACCCTCCTACACTGTTGGTGGGAATGTATATTGGTATAGCCACTGTGGAGAACAGTATGCTGCTGCTAAGTCGCTTCAGTCGTGTCCGACTCTGTGCGACCCCATGGACTGCAGCCTACCAGGCTTCTCCGTCCATGGAATTCTCCAGGCAAGAACACTGGAGTGGGTTGCCATTTCCTTCTCTGGAGAACAGTATGGAAGTTCCTTAAAAAAAACTAAAAATAGAGCTACCACATGATCCAGCAATCCCACTTCTCGGCATATACCCATAAAAGGCAAAAAAAAAAAAAAAAACAATCTAATTTGAAAAGATACATGCGTCCAAATGTTCATTGTAGCACCTTTTACAGTAGACAAGATATGGAAGCAACCTAAATGTCAGATGAATGGATAAAGAAGATGGGGTACATATGGAATTGCTCAGCCACTGAAAACAATGAAATACTGCCATGTGTAGCCACAGGGATGAACCGAGAGATTATCGTACTAAGTCACAAAGAGAAAGACAAATATCGTGTAACAGCACTTGTACACGGAATCTAAAAAATAATACAAGTGAACTTATTCACAAAACAGAAACAGACTCACAGATATAGAAAACAAACTTATGGTTACCAAAGGGGAAAGAGGGGGCAGAATGGATAAATTAAGAGTATGGGATTAACAGATACACACTGCTGCTTCTAAGTCGCTTCAGTCGTGTCCGACTCTGTGCGACCCCACAGATGGCAGCCCACCAGGCTCCCCCGTCCCTGGGATTCTCCAGGCAAGAACACTGGAGTGGGTTGCCATTTCCTTCTCCAATGCATGAAAGTGAAAGTGAAGTCGCTCAGTAAGTGTCCGACTATACAGAAAATAATAAACAACAAGGATTTATTATATAATACAGGGAACTATATTCAATACATTTTTTTTTTTTAAAGTGAGATACAGCTTAAACTGCTGCATGAGGGATTTCTGTATTAATGAAAATCTGTATTAAATGTGAAAATCTCACATTAAATGTGAAAATTTGTATTAAACGTGAAAATGGATTATACCAAGGGACAATATGGAATCTTCTCTAAGTGTCACTTAGAGAAGTGACACTTTATTTATTTAGTGACACTTTAAGTGTCACTAAAATAAAACTTGTCAGTTATGGATAATTTAGCACTGGACCTAATAGAAGGAATAAAGGACATCTTTTCTCCTGTTTTTACTTGAATTAAAAAATACCAACAATGAAAAAAAAATCCCAACAATGGATCTCTAGCCTTAATATACTTAACCTGCTATGCGTTTGTAACCAATCACAAATTGATTGTACTAGAAGAGATTTCTTAAAAATACATTATTTATGAGGAGAGCTTGTGTGGACTTGTAAGAAAAAAAATTTTTAATGTATATATAATTTATGTGTACTCATTAAATTGAGGCCACATTTTTAAAAACAACCACATCAAAGAAAATATGGGAGAAAGCTGTATCTCAGCATCTTTTAGAGACTTGAGAATAACAATCTACATTTTATTAATTTTTAAATACTTTTCACTTACATTTTAAAGTTGTACCTCTTTCATCCCTTCATTTCTAGTCTGTAGTTATGCTTCATAGGAACAGTCATGACAATGACAACGGCCCTTGCCATGTGCTAAAGGGCTTACCTGCCCTGCCTTGCTTCTTCATTAAAAACAAACCTGAGGGACATCACTAATTATTAGAGACATGTAAATAAAGTTACAATGAAGTAACACTTCACACTGGCCAGATGGCCATCATCAAAAAATCTACAAACAATAAATGCTAGAGAGAATGTGGAGTAAAGGAAACCTTCCCACACTATTGGTGGGAACATAAACTGGTACAGCCACTATGGCTAACAGTGTGGAGGTTCCTTAAAAAACTAAAAATAGAACTACCATATGATCCAGCAATCCCATTTGTGGGCATATATCCAGAGAAAACTCATACTTCAAAAAGATACATACACCTCAATGTCCATTGCAACACTATTTAGAATAGCCAGGACATAGAAGTGACCTAAATGTCCATCAACAGAGGAATGAAGAAAGATGTGGTACACATATACAAGGAATATTAGTCACAAAAAAGAACAAAATAATGCCATTTGCAGCAACATGAATGGACCTAGAGATTGTCATACTGAATGAAGTCAGACAGAGAAAGACAAATATATGTAGAATCTTAAAAAAAAAAAAAAAAAGATACAAATGAACTCATCTACAAAAAAAGAAATAGAGTCACAGGTGTAGAAAATAAGCATCTTTATTTTTGTGGGTACAGGGGGTAAAGGGGTGTGAAAGATAAATTGGAAGATTGGGATTGACATATACATACTACCATATATAAAATAGATAACTAATAAGAGCCTACTGCATAGCACAGGGAATTCCGCTCAATACTGCACAGTGGCCTATATGGGAAAAAACCTGAAAAAGAGTGAATATATGTACGTATATCGATATAACAGATTCACTTTACACCTAAAACTAATACAATGTTGTAAATCAACTATACCCTAATAAAAATCTAAAAACAAAAAACTGAGGGACGTTCCCTGGTTGCCTAGTGGTTAGGATTCTGGGTTCTCACTGCCGAGGGCCCAGGTTCAGTCGCTGGTTGGGGAACTAAGATCCTGCAAGCCATACAGAGCAGCCAAAAAAATTAAATTAAAAAAAAAAAGAAAAAGAAACATCAAACCTGAGGATTCATTAGTATTTAATATATGCTAAAAGTAGATTGTTCAATAAATGATCATGAGAATATTGGTTAACTCTTTGGGAAATAAATATTAGATCTTTACTTTGAAGTGTGCTGCTGACGTCGATTCAGTCGTGTCCGACTCTGTGCGACCCCATAGACAGTTAGCCCACCAGGCTCCCCTGTCCCTGGGATTCTCAAGGCAAGAGCACTGGAGTGGGTTGCCATTTCCTTCTCCAATGCATGAAAGTGAAAAGTGAAAGTGAAGTTCCTCAGTCGTGTCCGACTCTTAGCGACCCCATGGGCTGCAGCCTACCAGGCTTCAGGCAAGAGTACTGGAGTGGGGTGTCATCGCCTTCTCTGACTTTGAAGTATAATTCAGACTAAATTCCAAATAAATTAAACATCCAAGATAAAAACAAAAGAACTGGCTAATCAGTCTTTGGAGGGAGAAATCTATTATACGCGAAATGATAAAGGTGGAAAATATTAAAAAGATTTAACAAAGATTCACAATCTAAATGTTAAAAACTCTTGTTGATTCAATATACACATATGTAAAAGGAAAGATAAATGATATTTTAGGAGAAAATCTTTGTAGCATATGTGAAAAGTGATTATCATTAATATATAAAACTGGCCTTGCAGGTAAATAAGGAGGAACTCATCAATAAGAGAAATAGAGAACATAAAGGAGAAATTCCCAGAAAAAAAAGGCAAAGACTAAATACAAATATGAAAAAATGTTATTTTCATATAAATAATTTGATGAGATATCATTTTCAAACCCAAGTGGCAAGCGTAAGGGAAGCTGGCACTCACCCAGCAAGCTGGCAGGAATGAAATGGGTACTTTTCTGGATAGCAATGAGGTGGTGAGTGATGAGTGATAGTTGCTCAGTCACGCCTGACTCTTGCAACCCCACAGACTGTAGCCTGCCAGGCTCCTCTGTCCATGGAACTCTCCAGGCAAGATTACTGGAGTGGGTTGCCGTTTCCTTCTCCAGAGGCTCTTCCCGATCCAGGGATCCTGCATTGCAGAAAAGTCTTTACCATCTGAGCCACCAGGGAAGCCTACTATTAAGAGACCTTTCCAAGTATAAAGACAGGTCAACTTAAGAAGTATCAGCAGATACATGCTTGATTTTATCTTACAATCTATAGACAATACATTAGAATATGTAATGAATCCATACACCTTTTCCAAAGGAATACCCAAGACAGAAGTAGCAATAAAGTTATAAATGACCGTCATCAATCAGATGAAATAATTTAGACGAAGCTTTTCTCTCTTGAAGAAACAGGGACTGGGCAAGTGGTCAGGAAGGAAATACAATGCGCTTTTACCTTTGTATGAAAAATAATGTTCAGTTTCACATTGTTGAACATAGTTCTGTTTTTGCCAAATAAATCCTCTACTTCAAATTACTGTCCAAATGCTTTATTAAAACTCTGCTTCTGGCCTTTGTTTTGGAATCTGTTACTTTTGTTGCCACCTCTTGATCGCTGTACCAGCGCTGTGAATCATGCCACTTTTCCTGTACTTCTGTTACCGATGCAGTAGGGATATCAAAGCAAACACCCTGCTTTCCTTTAAGACCATTCCCTTCACTTTGGAATCAATATCCTCACCTAGCTGTTCTTTAAGTTCTTTCCAAGCATAACTAATGTTTGGCATTTCAATTGAGCACCACAAAATCATGGTCACAAAGCCCGCTTCTGAGTTGATCAAGGAGTGCTGGTCTACCGACGTGGCACCGGAAATGTGGGCCAGGGCTGCTGCCAGGGCTTCCACAGCTCCCTTCTCCTCAGTCAGCTTCTCATCCAACTGCTTGAAGTGGGAGGCACAGAGTCCAAGAGCCTGATGGCATCTTTGCTATAAGATTTTATTATCTCTGTTGCAGAAAGAACACCTATTCATTTAAATTTAATTCCCGCTTTTTGCTCCACTTGGGCTAACTGGTATTCTTCTTTGTGCTGGTAAAAGCAGATGCAAACCCTGGTCCTCCCAGCTCTACCTGTTCGCCCAGAACGATGAATGTAGGATTCAGCACTCTTTGGTGGAGAACTTTGAACAACCAGAACAACCTCAGGGATGTCTAACCCATTTGCAGCAACATTGGCTGCAACCAAAACTCCAAAATCACCATTTCTAAAACCTTTCAGGGTGATTTCCCTTTGCTTGTATGAAATGTCTCCGTGTAATGACTGGGCATCCTGTCTTACAACCACATTCTGTGACAACTCCTGGGCTTCTTTCTTCATTTCACAAAATATGATAGTGCGTCCTTGAAAACCACTGTACACTCAGCTCACATCTCCAATGACTGCTGCCCTCTGAGTCCAGTGGCACTTGATAGCCAAATGCTCTACAGTTATTGCCATTTTCTGCGTCTTTTTACCAATCAGGTCCACTTGTTCATATGTAGATTTCATGTATTTCTTAGCAATATTATACACCCAATAGGGGCAAGTTGCAGAAAAAAGCAGTTTGGGGATTGTCTTCTGAATCTTTCTTGTCTACCACACATAAAAAGCCCTGTTCTGGCCTCTGAGCTTTGTTACCTGTGGCCCCTTTCAAGGAGGGTCTGGGCAATTCTCCCGTGTGCCAGGCACCAAGTGCTGGGCTAGAAGGAGAGCGTAGGTCTTCAGCAACCAAGGAAAGGAGGTGCCTGAGGACACACACAGTGATGATAGATTGCACTACCTTCAGTTTTTATGTTAGAAGTTGCATGTGTAAATCGTATGCCTGCCACGCTATTTATAGGTGTTCGAATCAGAACCTTGCACACTGCAGCAACTGAGGAATCACTACGGAGTCAGTTAATTAATAGAAGTTGCACAGCCGGCTACAAGAAAGATGCCAAGGGAGAAACCAAATCAACAAAGAAGTGTTTATTCCTTGTAAGGAAACTATGCTCCCCAAATTCAAGATATACGTCAACTTAGAGGAGATGTCTAAGGCAAGAAAGCAGGAAAATATTCTATTCTTTCCCTCCTCTTTGGAAGTGTGTTTTCAGGTTTTTCTAAGAGATATTATTTTTCATGAGTAACTTCATCTGACAGACAACGAGAATATTCTTCTTTGTTGGTTAGGGTCAGGAGGTTGTAACTTCTTCTTGTATCATCTTGGTGGAAAGGACTCTCTGAAGCCACTTGCAACCATACGTTGCTGTAAGACCTTGAGTTGTGGGGCACAGGAGAACAATGGACAAAGAATAAACACAGGATGTGTTCTTCACTCTGCGTTGTTCAGTGTTCAAAGAACACCCTGAGTAATGGCTGCTGGCGCCACAGTGACAGGCATTCACACGTGTGCTGTGCCCTATTTTGAGGTCTGTGAGAAATAGGCAACCAAAGGAAGTCTAGACCTGGGTACCTTCTCTTTGCTTGGTTTTAAGGAGAGCTGAAACTGAGTCCTGTGAAGTGTCGTAAGAAACTTGAAATCAGGGTTAAAACTTTCCAGCATGCATGGTGAAAAAAATTATCACAATAACAACTTCAATGTGTTAAATGAGGCAGCATATTTTTAAAAACAAAAAAGATCAGAGGTTTGGGATTAGACCTAGTTCAAATTCTTGTTTGTTTCTTATTGGAGGTGTAGCCTTCACCTCAGTGAATTTCAAGCTCTTTGCTATAAAATTGGAATAAAATCATGTATCAAAAAATTCATAAGGTGCAAAGAGCTTCATGGTGCATTTTCAAACACACTCTCTCATTTGATCTTTGCAATTACAGTTGAGAAACCTGAGGCTTAGAAATTGAAATGTTAACAGCTTGTACAACTCAATAACAAAACAACAAACAACCCAACCAAAAAAATGGGCAGAAGACCTAAATAGACATTTCTCCAAAGAAGACATATGGATGGCAAACAGACCCATGAAAAGATGCTCAACATCACTGATTATTAGAGAAACACAAATCAAAACTACAATGAGATACCACCTCACACCAGTCAGAATGGTCATCATCAAAGTGTCTGCAAATAACAAATACTAGAGAGGGTGTGAAGTAAAGCAAATCCTCCTACACTGTTGGTAAGAATATAAGTTGGCACAGCCACTATGGAGAACAGTATGGAGGTTCCCTAAAAAAAAAAAACAAAAAACAAAAATAGAACTACCATATGATCCAACAAATGGAAGGGAAAAAAGTGGAAGCAGTGACAGATTTTATTTTCTTGGGGTCCAAAATCATTGTAGACTGACCACAGCCATGAAATTAAAGATGCTTGCTCCTTGGAAGTGAAGCGATGGCAAAGCTAGACAGGGTATTAAAAAGCAGAGCTATCACTTTACCAACAAAGGTCTGCATAGTCAAAGCTATGGTTTTTCCAGCAGTTACGTACAGATGTGAAAGTTGGACCCTAAAGAAAGTTGAACACTGAAGAATTGATGCTTCTGAACTGTGGTGCTGGAGAAGACTCTTGAGAATCCCTTGGACTGCAAGGAGATCAAACCAGTCAATCCTAAAGGAAATCAATCCAGATTTCTGGAAATATTCATTGGAAGGAGTGGTGCTGAAGCTGAAGTTCCAATATATTGTCCACCTGATGTGAAGAGATGACTCTTTGGAAAAGACCCTGGTGCTGGGAAAAACTGAGGGCAGGAGGAGAAGTGGGCAACAGAGATAAGATGAATGGCATCATTGATTCAGTGGACGAGAGTTTGAGCAAACTCTGGGAGATAGTGAAGGACAGGAAAGCCTGGTGTGCTGCAGTCCATAGGGTCACAAAGAGTCGGACCCGACTGAGTGACTGAACAACAACAACGTGATCCAGCAATCCCACTCGTAGGCACATATCTTGAGAAAACTATACTTCAAAAAGATACATGCACCCCTGTGTTCACAGCAGCACTATTTACAATAGCCAAGACCTGGAAACAATCTAGATGTCTATCTATAGAGGATGGACAAAGAAGATGTGGTGCACATATACAATGGAATACTGCTCAACCATAAAGAGTGAAGGAAATAACGCCATGTGCAGCAACATGCATGAGATGATCACACTAAGCAAGAAAGAGAAAGACAAATATAGATCACTTATATATGTAATCTAAAATATGACACACATGAACTTATCTACAAAACCAGAAACAGACTCTCAGACAGAGAACAGACTCGTGCTTGCCGAGGGGGTGGGGGTGGACGAGAAACGGAGTGGGAGTTTGGGATTAGTAGATGCAAACTAGTATATATAGAATGAATAACCAATAGGTTCCTACTGTACAGTACAGGTACAAATATTCAATATCCTATAATAAACCATAATGGAAAAGAATATAATATATATATGCATTATATAGACAACTGGATCACCTTGCTGTACAGCAGAAATTAATACAACACTAAATCAACTATCCTTCAACAAAATAAAAAAAAATTTTAAAGGGAAATTGAAATGTCTTGTTCTAAATCACACAGGATAAGGACATATGTCTTCTGACTCATTGTCCTATGCTCTTTCCACAAAACACACAAAATATATTCTAACCAACTAGCAATAAGGAAAATGAGTTGAAAGAAAGAGGAGCTAGCTGGCTCTAGATAAGGCTTCTCTCTGCTTAAGCCCAGAAGCCAGTGAGCTGGGGCTGAGCTGAGAAAGCAGCACGTGACCATGAAGGTGGCCCTCTGCTTACAGAAGTGAACTCAAATCTAAATTAGCCTAGTCAATTAGGAATTTGATTCTACCTACAGGAAGAGGATTTTACACATTAGCACTCCTAAAATTGTATGAGTAGAAGATGGTCTCGATTAACTTGTATTGCAAAAACTGATTATAATGTAAGACCAAGGCTTCAGCCTGAGCCACCATAAAAGCTCAACAAAATAAGAGCTAATTCCACAAAGCTAACTTTGCCTTTTGCGCTCATGGGTAGTTTCATGACTCTAGTCTGGATCATTAGCTCACTTTATTACCTGTGGGGTCTTTCAGTCTCCATTGGGTCCTCTC
The DNA here is from genome assembly GCF_032452875.1 of Bos javanicus. Taxonomy (NCBI): domain Eukaryota; kingdom Metazoa; phylum Chordata; class Mammalia; order Artiodactyla; family Bovidae; genus Bos; species Bos javanicus. The sequence goes on along the minus strand of NC_083873.1, from coordinate 26,146,619 downwards.
TCTGCCAAATTCTGCCTGGTACTATAATTCAGGAGCTTTGAGAAACATGAAATTTATGGTCTGGGATTTTTCTAGTTGTATAATGCAATGCTCTTAACTTCATTTTAAAAAACTGCTTCAAAATGTGAGATCACATTAATAATGAATTCTTCATAGGGTCAAATGTCCATACCTATGGTCTAAAACGTCCCTTCTAGATACAATTCTCTTGATAGTATAATTAAAAGCTTAAACTCTAAAGTAAGAGAGAACTGGGTTCTAAACTCAGTTCCAGCTGTGGGATCTCAGATGAATTATTTACATATCCTCAGTTTCCTGATCTGTAAAATGATGACAAGGATTGTATTTACCTCATAGAATTATTAGGAGGCATTTGAATGAAATAATGTTTGCAACATGCTTAGTAACTCCTGGAAAACAGCCATCATTCAAGAACCTTACTGCTATCATTATTCATCAAGTATTTATTCCCTGGTGTCTCAGTGGTAAAAAAAAAAAAGAAAAGAAATCTGCCTGCCAATGTAAGAGATTTGGGTTCAAACCCAGAATCAGAATGATCCCCCAGAGAACAACCCACTCCAGTATTCTTGCCTGGGAAATCCCATGGACAGAGGAGCCTGGAGGGCTATGGTCCACGGGGTCTCAAAGAGTTGGACATGACTTGGCGACTAAACAATAAACAATATCTGGCAAATACTGCAGCAGCAGGAGGTGGTTCTACTCAGGAGGCTACAGTGACCAGTGCCTGGTGCATAGCAGTTGCTGACGCAGCAATTAGCTTCTGATAGTAGTAAAACAAGTCAAGGGGGGTCACTATAGAAGACTCCAACTCTGAGAAAGCTGCCACCTAGAAAAGTCACCTGATTAGGAGCAATATCCTTAAATTATAAAAAGTATCAACAATTGAATTTCAAAAAGGCAACAAAGCAAAAAAAAATTCACAGAAATACAAATATTGAGAAAAAGAATACATAAAGATGATTTGAAAACAAGATTCCTATGCTTTATACTTTCTGTAGATATATATATTACTACAATAATTACTATTTTTGTGTTACAAAAATCTCCATAGAACTAAGGTTTAAAATATCTATAAGTGAAGCATGCAGTCTCCTCCTCTGCATTTCCCCAGTTACAAGCACATGGTGGAATTTCGTCATGATTTGGCTGCAAAGAGAAGGCCTATTGTGGTCATCTCAAAGAGTAAGGCTTGGCAGAGCATTCTGTAGGTAAAGAGAACACTAAATAATCATTGTTAAACAAGAAAGAGAAAGAAAAAAAGGTTTGAATTTCAAGAACAGGATTATAAATGAAATCAGACTCAGAACTGGTTTGAGGCCATGTTTCCTTCACATCTCTCCGTCCTCTTTGTCTTCCAATAGTTCATTCTTTCATGATAGGCTCCCTTCCTAGGAAGTTACCTGATTCAGAATCCTGGACATGAGTCTTTCCCTTGTATTTTTAGGTCAAATCACCAAGTCTGGGGTCCTGTCTCTTAAATAAATCTGTAACTTAGTGTCCTTTTCAAAGCCACCACGACTACCTTCACTGAGGTCCGTGGATTCTGGGGATAACTTCCTATTCAGTCTCTAAGCATCCGAGTCAAAACATACTGGATTTTTATTACCAAAGGATATCACTGACATGTATTTCATGATTCCCTGACCTATACTTTATGCTTTCATCATATTTATGTTATTTAACATTATTTTTTCATGAGTTCTTTTTAAAGATGACTACTATAATCAGGGGAAATTGATGTTTTAAATCTGATAAATCAAGGTTAATCTGTAAAAGGGTATCAAAGTCATCAAACCAGGAATGAGTTTGACATTATTAAACATACTGTATCTCTATTATAAGAGTACTGAAAGAACTGATACAAATTTAATTGAGGATTTTCTGTACAGTTTGGAGTAAAAACTAAAGGATCACGTAGCCTCTCCCCCACAGGTAGGTGGACCATATTCCCTGAGTGGTTGAGAACAATTCTATTTCATGACTGTTGTCCTAGAATAATCATTATTTATCCAGCTTGGGGAATAAATTTTATCATCACTATATCTAGAATGGATATATCATACAGTGTATTTCCCCCTTTTTTTCTTGTAAAAGGATTCCCTTACTTGGGAAGTACCCATTATATGGGATTCCAGGAAAGCTGAACCCCACATGGCAACTCTCCTAACCTTTATTCTCCATAAGTAGACACATGCCTCCAGCATGGCCAGTCGGAATAACCCCTATCTTGGACCACAGTTTAGGAATAAGCATATAAATCAAGCTATCCAGCAGAGTCCTTTCTGAAACAGTTTTACAGGCACTTTCTGGGACAATTCTCTTTTATCTGGGTTTGTTCAAGTGGTTGGATATTAGCACTGGGGTTCCAGGGACTTCTTAGCCTACCACGTAGAGAAAGATTGTCTCAAAGTGAGAGCGCCACAATGACATCACTGACTATGCCTCAAGTCAGCCGCTTACCAGTCTCCCCAATTCAATAAGACATGACATTTTGGGGCTTCCTTGGTGGTCTAGTGGTTAAGAATCCACCTGCCAATACAGGGGACACAGGGTTGATTCCTGGTCCAGGGAGATCTCACCTACCCTGGGGCAATTAAGCCCGTGCACCACAACCACTGAGCCAGGGCTCTAGAGCCCCTGAGCTGCAACTACTGAGCCCACGCACCACAACTGCTGAAGTCCAAGCGCCTAGAGGCTGTGCTCTGCAAGAGAAGCCACCACAGTGAGAAGTCTGGGAACCACAACAAAGAGTGGCCCCCACTCACCACTAGAGAACCCCCACGTGCAGCAACGAAGACCTAGCACAGTCAAAAACTAATAAATAAATCTTTAAAAAGAGATGTGACTTTTTAATAATCAGTTTAAATGGTTCTAATTAATAGAACTATTAATTAGCCCAGCTCTCCTTCCAGTGTATAACATGAACCTCCTAATGAAATTGAACATCATATGGAATCCCATAAAGGCAGAGATTTCCATTCTTGAGATTTATCTAATGGAAAAGAGAATACATATTAGTTAAAGCACTTAATAATACTTATTAACTAAATGTAAATCATTGTTACAGTTATAACCACAAGGGAGTAACCAGTGAATTTGAGGTGCAGCTCTTGCAAACTACAAGGGAAGTCTCAGAGGAAGAGCAGTATGTTCGTTGCATCTTAATGACTCTTTCTGAGATAAGAACCGGCTGGAAGCACATGGCTCCTGGTTACATGTGGCTTATCTGCCAGATGCTGTCTAATTTGCACCCTCTTTCTGATCCCACCCCTCAGTCTCCACAGAGTCAGGAGCTGGCGTGAAAAGAGGTTCTGCAAAGAGGCGAGACAGCTATTTTTGCACATCACTTGGTGAATTTTAAGAGCTGAAAATGTAATTAATTTTAGGCTACCTCAAAATATCCCTGAGTCAAAACACCTGCATCAAAGAAGCAACTTCAAAGTGCCAGGTATCGACTGCCTCTTTCCGTTGGGTCTTGCCCCCTTAATTTAGTTTCCATCCAGACTCTCGAGGGAATTTTATAAGATGAAAACCTGATCTAATCATGACCTTATTTAAAGTCCCTCTGGCTCCTGTTTTCCTTTCTCCCACCCCGTCCCCACGTGGGTTCCCAGCTCCAGTTACGTCAAACTATACGCAGGTCCCTGAATCCCCACGTGACTCATGACCCCAACTCTGCAAGCCCTCCCCTGCCTGATGAACTCTTCATCTTGGGTCATCTCCTCTGAGAAGGACTCCTGGGTCTCTCCAGACAGGGCTAGTTAGGTGCTTCCTGCTCTGGGCTCCCTCAGCACTCTGCTGATTCTCTAATATCACACTTACTCCTTCAGGGGTCTTACTTGTCTCCTATTTGTCTCTCCTGCTAGGCTGTTGATTCTTCAAGGGCAGAGGATATGTCTTCTTTATCGTTGTTGCCTTTGAACTTGGCATAGTACATCGCATGGCAGTTGTTCAATAAATGTTTGTTGAATGAGTGAATTAATAAATGCATGTATCAGTGAATAAATGGGTTATAAATTGAGCATAAGTAACCAACCATAATAGGATGATTACACTGGATGTCTCTCACAGCTACACAATTTTTAACTTGTTCATGTGAAATTTGAAGTTGTTAGTTTCCTGCCTGCCCCACAGGGGGAAGGAACATTCATGCTGATATTTAGGGTTTGAGAATAAAGTTATGTTCATCACTCATTAGTTGTACTTCAAGGGCATGATAGTTCATTTGCCAGAAGTTTAAGGACTCCACTTGACTTAGAAGTTTCCTGGATATTAAATTAGATAATACATGAGATAATACATGTAAAGGACAGTGTATGGCACAAGCACGCATTAAAAGTACTAATACTAACACTATTGATATTGTCATCACCAGCATCAAAACAGCAGCAGCCTTAAGGAATCAAGCTGTTGCATATCGCGGCAGAGCCCAGAGGTTAGAAAGCACAGGGTTTGCAATTAACTGCCTGGGTTTATGTCCTGCTTCCACCACCTACTTGACAACTGGCCTTTAAAAAGTAATCACTGAAGGATAAGGGGAGGGGATAGTTAGGGCGTTTGGGATGGATATTTACACATGGCTATGTTTAAGACAGTAACATGGAAACATACATTACCATATGTAAAACAGATAGCCAATGGGAATTTGCTGTATGACTCAGGGAGGTCAAACCAGGGCTCCATAACAACCATGACGGGTGCGAGGGAGTTTCAAGTGGGAGGGGACACGGGTAAACCTATAACTGATTCATGTTGATGTTTAGTAGGAACCAATGCAATACTGTAAAGCAATTATTCTTCAATTAAAAATAAATACATAAATAAAATAAAAATAAATAAATGAAATGGATAACCAGCAAGGACCTACTGTATAGCACATGGAACTCTGCTCAATGTTATGCTGCAGTCTGGAAGACAGGGGAGTTTCGGGGGAAATGGATACATGTATAAATATGGCTCGCTGCCTCTGCTGCTCACTGAAACTATCACAACATTGTTAATGGGCTATACACCAATACAAAATTAAAAGTTTGAAAAACAAACAGCAATCACATGTCTGTTCTGTGCCAAGGGGGCAGGGGGGAAAGGATGGGCTGGGAGTTTGGGGTTAGCAGATGAAAACTATTATATATAAAACTGATAAACAACAAGGTCCTACTGAACAGCACAGGGAACTGTATTCAATATCCTATGATAAACAGGGAATGGAAAAGAATATGAAAATGGAAATACATATATAACTGACTCACTTTGCTGTACCTCAGAAATTAACCCAACTTTGTAAATCAACTATTCTTCAATAAAACAAATTTTTTAAAAATGCAAAAATTAAAGATATCTTAATGATTTCTGAGTCTGAGTTGCCTAATCTATAAAATAAAGATGTATGCATTTAACAAGCATTGATAGGTTGATTTTTCTGTGCCAAGAATTTTTCTAGGTGCCTGGGATCCACAGCAAATAAAATGAATACCCCTGAGCACATGAGGTTTACACTCTCAAATAAAATCTATCAGAATAAATGAAATGTATCATAAACTAAATTTTTATGGTGATAAGTGCCATGACTGAAACAAAAGCCAGGATGTGGATGGGGAGTGGGACAGGATTGCATTTTAAACAGAGTGGCCACAAAAGGGGACATTTGTGTAAATCTGAAAGTGGAAAGAGAGCGAGAACGGGGCCAAGGTGGGAGTGTGGGCACAGCAAGGAGGGAAGCATGACCAGGTCAGGGGTCAGGGTGGAAAGTCAGACATCAAGGATGGACCTCGGAGGCCTGTTGGAAGGACGTTGACTTTTCTCTGAATGAAATTCCACTGGAGGGTTTTGAGCAAAGGTGTGACTTGACTTACAGGGTTACACGGACAACTGTTCTGAAAATGAGAAGGGTGGAAGCTAGGAGGCCACGGCAATAATTCAGAATAGATGGTAAAAGGGACCTTCATGGCCTGTAATTGTGATATTTTCCTTCCATCTCACAGAAAATGGTTACAATTACTTATTATATCAGAACTGCAGCTTCTGGGAAATTATTGTACTCCAGTACACAAACCTATGATGCCTGTGATGCGAGTGGCAAGTCTTTACTTGTGCAGTATGCAACCTGCAGAACCACAGGTGTTGGGAGAGAGAGAAAGAATATTAAAGATGACTGGTTTTGGTTTGAGCAATGGGAAGGATGAAATTTCCATGAATTAAGAAGAGTGAGTGGTGACTCAGTGGTAAAGAAACCTCCTGTCGATGCAGGAGACATGGGTTCAATCCCTGGGTCAGGAAGGTCCCCTGCAGAAGGAAATGGCAACCCACTCCAGTATTCTTGCCTGGGAAATCCTATGGACAGAGGAGCCTGGTGGGCAAGAGTCCATGAGATCACAAAAGAGTCAGGCACAACTTAGGAACTAAACAACAATGAGGAAAATTTGTGGTGGCATAGGCAGGAGATTCATTTTGAGCGTGTTGAATTTTAGAAGTGTGGTGCTGAGGATAATAATGGAACTTGTCTTTCAGGATTATTGTGAAGATTAGTTGGTCTGTGTAAGCGTCAAAAGCTATCAGTAGTTGTTCAACAAATGCTAAATCTTGGACTTCCCTGGTGGTCCAGTAGTTTAAAATCCACTTGCCAATGTGGAGGACACTGGTTTGATCCCTGCTTATGCCACTACAAACTCTAAGCCCACGCACCTAGAGCCTGTGCGCCACAAGACAAACCAGCATACAGAGAAGCCTGTGCACTGCAGTGAGGAGTAGCCCCCGCTTGCCACAACCAGAGTAAACCCACGCACAGCACAAAGATTCAGTGTAGCCAGAAATGAAATGAATGAATTAATATAAATAAATAAATGGCGGATTCTATCATTGTCTGGTAACTTGAATTTTCAATGTACACATTTAGACTGTAAAAAAATAAATTTAAACTGTACATATATATATATACACAATATAAGATCACAGATGCATATATGTAGTCATAGGATCATATTCTAAGTGGTTAGCATTCCAGGCTCGCTATTCCAAAACATAATTCTAAATCTGCAATCCAGACTGATCTTCTATCATCAAATTAAAAATAATGAAGTTGTTATTTTATACACACACACCTGTCTGACTTCTATCTGTCTATCTTTGATTAAACATGTGAACGTGTGTGTTTGGAGCAGGGGTGGCATTTGCTTTGCAAAGTCCTCTCTCCTCTTCCCCTGCTGCACATATGGGCTCTTTGTCCTGACCGAGTAATAATACACAAACAAGCAAGAAACCACTGAAGAATAAAATTGATTATCTTTCAGAATTCCTTTTCTGTCTCTCATCAGACCTGACAAAACAGGAATGCTCAAATCTAGGTTGTAAAAATGAAATTACATTTTGGTTTTTATTACCTGTGATACCACTGAAGCAGAATATTTTGATGGGACTGTTTAAAAATTCCCCTGTCAGCATGTAACAACGCATTTGTTACAATCAACTTTGGCAGGTTGCTCTCCCACTGACTCTTATTCTCTGGACCAGGCTAAGCTACACTAAGAAGATAGTTTTTGGTATAGTTAAGTATTTCGAAAAATACTCTCTTTTGAAAAAGCAACAACAGCAAAACTCTGTAGAATTAAGTGGTGGCAATTTGGGGAGAGAAAGAAGTCAGAGATGCTAAATGATCTAACCCGAAGACATCTTAGTACCAAACTGGACACAGCTTAGGATTTACGCAAACCATGTGCTTAGTAGGCATCATCATCCCTCTCTAAGCTTCCACCAGGTTTTCTGTTTTGTACATTAGTACCTTTTAAAGTTACTGAATAGTTAATATTTTAATGTACATTTACATATGCATATAGAAATATCCAATTGGGGGATACTTTTTTGTTTTATATAAACATGTTACGTATTTTTGTCAACTTATTTAAAATTTTTATAATGATATGTTCATATATAAGAATAAATGCTTATATATATAAATAGTATAAATAATAAAAGAATGAATACTTGGGGTGCTCAACTTAAGAAAGTTAAAACAAAAGGCTTTGATGTGCCCAGATCACCCTTTATGGTCAAACTGCCTTCTCTCCTCTTAAAGGTAATTACGGTCCTACTATCCTAAAATTGGCACTACTTGCTGCCTAACAGACTTTTGCCAAAAAAATGCACTGGTCTTAACAAACACCTCTTCCAACAACACAAGAGAAGACTGTATACATGGATATCACCAGATGGTCAACACCGAAATCAGATTGATTATATTCTTTGCAGCCAAAGATGGAGAAGCTCTATACAGTCAGCAAAAACAAGACCAGGAGCTGACTGTGGCTCAGACCATGAACTCCTTATTGCCAAATTCAGACTGAAATTGAAGAAAGTAGGGAAAGCCACCAGACCATTCAGGTATGACCTAAATCAAATCCCTTATGATTATACAGTGGAAGTGAGAAATAGATTTAAGGGCCTCGATCTGACAGATAGAGTGCCTGATGAACTATGGAATGAGGTTCGTGACATTGTACAGGAGACAGGGATCAAGACCATCCCCATGGAAAAGAAACGCAAAAAAGCGAAATGGCTGTCTGAGGAGGCCTTACAAATAGCTGTGAAAAGAAGAAAAGCGAAAAGCAAAGGAGACAAGGAAAGATATAAGCATCTGAATGCAGAGTTCCAAAGAATAGCAAGCAGAGATAAGAAAGCCTTCTTCAGCGATCAATGCAAAGAAATAGAAGAAAACAACAGAATGGGAAAGACTAGAGATCTCTTCAAGAAAATCAGAGATACCAAAGGAAAATTTCATGCAGATGGGCTCGATAAAGGACAGAAATGGTATGGACCTAATAGAAGCAGAAGATATTAAGAAGAGATGTCAAGAATACACAGAAGAACTGTACAAAAAAGATCTTCATGACCCAGATAATCATGATGGTGTGATCACTGACCTAGAGCCAGACATCCTGGAATGTGAAGTCAAGTGGGCCTTAGAAAGCATTACTAGGAACAAAGCTAGTAGAGGTGATGGAATTCCAGTTGAGCTATTCCAAATCCTGAAAGATGATGCTGTGAAAGTGCTGCACTCAATATGCCAGCAAATTTGGAAAACTCAGCAGTGGCCACAGGACTGGAAAAGGTCAGTTTTCATTCCAATCCCAAAGAAAGGCAATGCCAAAGAATGCTCAAACTACCGCACAATTGCACTCATCTCACACGCTAGTAAAGTAATGCTCAAAATTATCCAAGCCAGGCTTCAGCAATACGTGAATAGTGAACTTCCAGATGTTCAAGCTGGTTTTAGAAAAGGCAGAGGAACCAGAGATCAAATTTCCAACATCTGCTGGATCATGGAAAAAGCAAGAGAGTTCCAGAAAACATCTATTTCTGCTTCATTGACTATGCCAAAGCCTTTCACTGTGTGGATCACAATATACTGTGGGAAATTCTGAAAGAGATGGGAATACCAGACCACCTGATCTGCCTCTTGAGAAATTTGTATGCAGGTCAGGAAGCAACAGTTAGAACTGGACATGGAACAACAGACTGGTTCCAAATAGGAAAAGGAGTACATCAAGGCTGTATATTGTCACCCTGTTTATTTAACTTCTATGCAGAGTACATCATGAGAAACGCTGGACTGGAAGAAACACAAGCTGGAATCAAGATTGCCAGGAGAAATATCAATAACCTCAGATATGCAGATGACACCACCCTTATCGCAGAAAGTGAAGAGGAACTCAAGAGCCTCTTGATGAAAGTGAAAGTGGAGAGTGAAAAAGTTGGCTTAGAGCTCAACATTCAGAAAATGAAGATCATGGCATCTGGTCCCACCACTTCATGGGAAATAGATGGGGAAACAGTGGAAACAGTGTCAGACTTTATTTTTCTGGGCTCCAAAATCACTGCAGATGGTGACTGCAGCCATGAAATTAAAATACGCTTACTCCTTGGAAGGAAAGTTATGACCAACCTAGATAGCATATTCAAAAGCAGAGACATTACTTTGCCAACAAAGGTCTGTCTAGTCAACGCTATGGTTTTTCCTGTGGTCATGTATGGATGTGAGAGTTGGACTGTGAAGAAGGCTGAGCGCCGAAGAATTGATGCTTTTGAACTGTGGTGTTGAAGAAGACTCTTGAGAGTCCCTTGGACTGCAAGGAGATCCAACCAGTCCATTCTGAAGGAGATGAGCCCTGGGATTTCTTTGGAAGGAATGATGCTAAAGCTGAAACTCCAGTACTTTGGCCACCTCATGTGAAGAGTTGACTCATTGGAAAAGACTCTGATGCTGGGAGGGATTGGGGGCAGGAGGAGAAGGGGACGACAGAGGATGAGATGGCTGGATGGCATCACTGACTCGATGGACGTGAGTCTCAGTGAACTCCGGGAGTTGGTGTTGAACAGGGAGGCCTGGCGTGCTGCGATTCATGGGGTCGCAAAGAGTCAGACATGACTGAGCAACTGATCTGATCTGACCCCTTACTTACCTTTAGTTTTATTACATATTTATGTATCTATTCATTATTTATAGATGATAAAGTTTGAAAGTTTTTGACCTTTATATATAGGTAATTGTGCTGTAGTTATTTTTCTGCGACATGCTTTTCCATCGATGTCACTTTTATAAGATAAATCCACATTGAAATTTGTAGCCATTGTTCAATCATCTTTCTACTGTATAGTATTTCGTTGTATGAATGGATACAAAACTATTTTTTCTTTTTCTCCATTCACTGGACATTTTGGTGATGTGCAATCTTTTACAAACATTTCTGCTATGAATATTTTTCTCTCCCAGTGCCCACGTCCAGAAGTTTCTTGGACATAAACCGAGGGTGGGCATATATCAAGAATATATACCACAGGTGGAATGAACATGTAATGCTTTTCAAGTATTTTCATAGATGTGCAAAAATGTCAAGCTCTGATAATGTCAAGATGTGAATGAAGCAAGCACAACTCTTTTAGTCCTGGCAAGAGTATAAGATGGTATGTTTGCATGCTAAGTGGTTTCAGTGTGTCTGACTCTTTGTGACCCCATGGACTGTTGTCTGCCAGGCTCCTCTGTCCATGGGATTCTACAGGCAAACATACTGGAGTGGGTTGCCATGCCCTTCTCCAGGGGATCTTCCTGTTCGAGGGATCAAACCTATATCTCTTATGTCTCCTGCATTGGCAGGCGTGTTCTTTACCACTAGCACCACCTGTTTAAGCGATATAAGATGGCATAACTATTCTAAATGCCTGAGGCTTGGTGGAAATGTACACTCTGATTCACAAATCTCATGCAAATAATATTTTACTGCCACAAACTGAAAGGACTATTGTAATAAGAAATCTCAAAGTACGCGAAGCTAGGGCTGTTCAGTGAGCATTCTGTTAGAACCCTTCTACTCCCTTATGTTTAGGTTGAGGGCAATGGCCATTGGCTTGGCCATGGTAAGGTCTCTGAGGATGTGAGAACTTCATAGTTAAGAAAAACTTCTTTTAGCAAGCCAAGTCACCTAGATCTAACATCCAGGTTCCAGGTACTACTTCTTACCACACTCACAGTATCTTCTCGTCACTCACCTACATAATTGCAATACTCTTTGTTAACAGTGATCAGACCATGGACAAGCAAAATCAGTTCCAAGCCTAGGAAGGATGGTGGGAAAAAATATACCATCAGATTTACTGTAAATAACAAATTCTTTTCAAAAGTGGCTAGCAGACTTTCCCGGTGATTCAGCAGCAAAGAACCTGTCTGCCAATGCAAAGGACATGGGTTCAATCCTTGCTCCAGGAAGATCCCACGTGCTATGGAGCAACTAAGCCCTCTCAACACAACTACTGAAACCCACACGCCTAGAGCCCATGCTCCACAGCAAGAGACGTCACCACAACGAGAAGCTTGGGAACTGTAACTAGACAGCAGCCTGCCTGCAACAACAAAGACCCAGCAGAACCAAAAATAAAATATATTTTTTTAAATAGTGGTTATATGTTTTAATATTATCGCAGACTTAGTATATAGAACATATGTTGCAGACATCTTCTCCAAGACTGTGGCTTGTCTCTTCACTTCCTTTATAGTATGTTTCACAAATTCAAAATAAAAGATTAATTGTGATTTTTCACAGAAATGCTGTTATAGTCTGAATAACCAATTCATTCTTAAAACTTGCACTATGCTTTTTCAGATGAGTCAGCTAACATTTAACACTATTTCTGTCTATTGATTAAAACAATGGACCAGAGATTTAAATTTCAGGACATCTAAAATATAAAATAATGATAAAATAGCCCTGAATAGCCAAGAAAATCTCGAGAAAAAAGAACATAGCTAGAGGAATCATGTTCCCTGAGTTCAGAGTATACTACAAATCTACAATAATCAAGACAGTATGGTAACTGGCACAAAAACAGACATATGGATTAATGGAATAGGACAGAGTGCACAGAAACAAACCCATGCACTTATGGTCAATTAATCTATGACAAAGTTGGCAAGACTTCAACAGAGAAAAGACAGTCTCTTCAATAAATGGTGCTGGGAAAACTGGACAGCTACATATAAAAGAATGAAATTAGAATATTCTCTAACATCATATACAAAAATAAACTCAATAAAATAACTGAAAACAGATTAAAGACCTAAATGTAAGACTATAAAACTTCTATAAGAAAACATAGGCAAATCACTATTTAAATAACATAAATTGTAGCAATATTTTTTGGCTCTGTCTTCTAGAAAAAAGGAAATAAAATAAAAAATAAATGAGATTGAATTAAACTTAAGAGCTTTTGTATAGCAAGGGAAACCATAAATAAGACAAAAAGACAACCTACTGAATGGGAGAAAATATTTGCAAATAATGTGATCAGGGATATCTAACATATATAAACAGCTCATACACCTGTTCAAAAAAAAGAAAAAAAAAAGACCCAATTCAAAAATGAGCAGAAGACCTAAAAAGACATTTCTCTAAGAAGAAATGCAAATCAAAGTCACAATGAGATATTACCTCACACCTGCCAGAATGGCTATCATCAAAAAGAACACAAATAACAACTGTTGGTAAGGATGTGGAGAAAGAGGAACCCTCATACACTGTTGGTGGGGACATAAGTTGGTACAATCACTGTGGAAAACAGTATGGAGTTTTCTCAAAAATAAAAACAAAAATAGGACTACCATATGACTGAGCAATTCCATTCCTGGGTATATATCTGAAAAAACACAAACACTAATTCAAAAAGATATATGTAGCCACAGTGTTCATAACAGCATTATTTATAATTGCCAAGATACGAAGCAACTTAAGTGTCCATCAGCAGATGAATGGATAAAGAAGATATATGTATACACAATGGAATATTTCTCAGACATAAAAAAGTATGGAATTTTGCCATTTGCAACAATATGGATGGACTTGGGGAGTATTATGCTTAGTGATGGAGAAGGCACTGGCACCCCACTCCAGTTCTCTTGCCTGGAAAATGTCCATGGGGTCGCTAAGAGTCCGACAGGACTGAGCGACTTCACTTTCACTTTTCACTTTCCTGCATTGGAGAAGGAAATGGCAACCCACTCCAGTGTTCTTGCCTGGAGAATCCCAGGGATGGGGGAGCCTGGTGGGCTGCCGTCTATGGGGTCGCATAGAGTCGGACACGACTGAAGCAACGTAGCAGCAGCAGCAGCAGCATGCTTAGTGAAATATGTTAAACAGAGAAAGACAAGTACTGTATGATATCACTTACGTGTGAAATCTAAAAAAACATAGCAAACCAGTCAACATAACAAAAAAGGAATAGACTCACAGATATAAAGAACAAACTTGTTCTTTCCTCTCCCAGTGGGGAAAGGAAACCCAGGAGGGGCAATACAGGGGTAGGAGACTATGAGATACAAACTATTATGTACAAAATAAGCTATAAGAATATATTATACAACATGGGAATATAACCAATAATTTATAATAACTATAAATGGGGTATAACCTTTAAAAATTATGAATTACTATATATACCTGTAACATATATAATGGTTGGATGGCATCACTGACTCGATGGACATGAGTTTGAAAGCTCTGGGAGTTGGTGATGGACAGGGAAGCCTGGCGTGCTGCAGTCCATGGGGGTCACAGAGTCGGACATGACTGAGCAACTGAACTGAACTTACATAATATTGTATATCAACTACACTTCAATTAAAAAAAATAAAATGATAAAATGTTCATAAATATAAGAACTTACAAAAATGCCATAATTGTAAGTGGTATTCAGAAAGTCAGTACAAATATGAATATTTATATGTTCTGCTTCAAGGTGATCTGTAAATGAGATAATTTCCTACATGGAGCCTTAAAACAAAATGCAAAAAAGAAATATATCATGATGAAAACATTAAACTGAAATTTATTGGCCTTATTATCCATTTATCCCTATTCCTTGATATGCTGCTGCCTCTTGCCTGGAAAATCCCATGGATGGAGGAGCCTGGTGGGCTGCAGTCCATGGGGTCGCTAGGAGTCGGACACGACTGAGCGACTTCACATTCACTTTTCACTTTCATGCATTAGAGAAGGCAGTGGCAACCCACTCCAGTGTTCTTGCCTGGAGAATCCCAGGGACGGGGGATCTGTCCCACAGATGGCAGCCCACCAGGCTCCGTGTTTTGAAATTTTGTCAAATAGTTGTATGAAGCCAGAGAACTTCCATATAATTTTCAAATAAAGAAGAGAAACCTCTATAGTAGACTAAAAAAGATTTTCTAGCACAAGCCCTAAGTAATGCATTTTAGAAGAAAACTGATATGTTTTGTCACTAAAAGCATACACCAATGTTACTAAGACAGCATTCACAGCTTTATTCCTTATTGTAAAATTAGATCAGGCCAAGACAGTAAAGAATCTGCCTGCAATGCAGGTTTGACCCCTCGGTCTGGAAGATCCCGTGAAGAAGGAAATGGCAACCCATTGTAGTATTTTTGCCTGGAGGATCCCATGGACAGAAGAGCCTGGAGGGCTAAAGTCCATGGGGTCACAAAGAGTTGTACACGACTGAGCAACTAATACTTTCATACTATTGCTAAGAAATCTATAAAACTTCCGATTAAAATATAGTTCTTGAGAGGAAACAGAATGAGTTATCAAATAAAATTCCTTTATCAAAGGGAACCAGTTGAAGTCACATGGAAGTACTGTCACATGATCATAGTGTGTGTGTGTGTGTGTGTGTGTGTGTGTGTGTGTGTGTGTGTGTGTGTCTGTGTGAGTGAGTTCTTTTCAGTAGGTTGGAACCTCTGATATGCTGAATACAAATCCGCACTTGGTATACATGCTGTCTGTCCATGAGGGAGAAGGGTTTGGTGGTATCTGTCCCACTTATTACTGAAATCCATGCTACTATAGAGATTTTTTTCATTCATTGAAAATTTCTATGTGAGAAGTGATATGGAGTGGGGCCAGTGTTGACAGGTGGGGACATCCAGGAAGGGGTTAACAGAATTTGCTCCTGATCGCCTGACCCCACATTGCTGTACACATTCACTGGCATTCAATGCTAAGTGACTCTTGATCTTCAATGCTAAGTGACTCTTGACCTTGATTTTGAGTTGAAGGAAATAATGACAAGTAAAAATGAGATGAAATTATATCCACTAATGCTAAAACTGTTCAGCATGCTGTGAGGGGAAAAATTAAGCAGTGACACACACCAAAAATCCACTTCTCCCCACTTTCATAGGAAAAAATACTAGCAAGACCATAAATAGAAACATAATTTTACTCAAAAGTATTCATATGAGACCATATTAGAGACGTTTCTATATTCATAACACGATTAATGCCAGGAAGGGCTAAGGAGACCATCTTATGTATTATCTGATCAGGGACACCTTTGAGAATGAAAGGAGGCCCTTTTAACAGTTTTATCAATGTTAAGATAATAGACTTAAACTGAAACCATCTCTGAGATACATGTCATCTTAGTAAAGACTATTTCTAAGACTTCCTTGATGGTACAGTGAATAAGAATTCACCTGCCAAAGCAGGGGGCACAGGTTCAATCCCTGGCCTGGGAAGATCCCACATGCCCTGGACAACTAAACCTGGGCTCCAAACCTACTGAGCTCACAAACCACGATTGCTGAGCCTGTGCGCCTAGAGCCTGTACCCTGCAACAAGTGAAGCCACACCAGTGAGAAGACTGTACCCTGCAATGAAGAGTAGCTCCCACTCACCACAACTAGAGAAAGCCTGTGCACAGCAATGAAGACCCAGCACAGCCAAAAAAATAATTTTTAAAAGAGACAGTTTCTATGATTTCAGGTAACTTGTTTGAGTATTACATGTACAGTATTATTAACAAAGTAAATAGTTACCATTCGGGGTGAAATACAGTGTTAATGTTGAGGATAAGCTATTAAGACTTTCTTGTAGATTGAATTATGACATAAATCATTTGATTGCTGAGTATTTCAATCTTTTCCAATCCTGGATGATTTTCTCATGCCTTAGAGAAATAAATTGATTCTACATATTGAGCATATTTTACAATTTTAATACACTAAAAAAAAAAAAAAAAAGAACCCAGAAGAAATACTTTCAAAAGCTGAACTCACCCAGATTGGACTTAATAATCCATCCATCACTGTCTTCCTAGGTAAAACATCCACCCTTGAGTTTTTAGTTTATTGCTATGGAGTGGAGAAAGTACTTGGTAAGAAATCTCACTGTGGGATAAATTGAGACAGTAGCATTGAAACATATACTTTATCATATATAAAATAGATAGCCAATGAGAATTTGCTGTATGACACAAGGAGCTCAACTTGGCCCTCTGTGACAACCTAGAGGGGTGGGATGGGGTGGGAGGAGGTGGGGAGGTTCAAGAGAGAGGGGACATGTGTATACCTATGGCTGATTCATGTTGATGTATGGCAGAAATGAACACAACATTGCAAAGCAATTATCCTCCAATTAAAAATAAGTAATTTTTTAAAAAAGAATATGAAAAAATGATGAAGATTTTGAAGAGGGAAGACATGTTTATTTAAAAAAAAAATCTCACCATAATTTCCCCACAAGCATTTGAAAGATTCACCAAACACCTGCTGCCTGTCTCCCAAACTTTTCACTGTGAGAATATTGTTATTTAATAGAACAAAGAGAACTCTAAATTGGATATGAAATCTCATCAATGGTTCACAGTGTCTGCAGATCCCTTAGTGAAAGATAGTAAACAAGTATCATCCTTCTTACTGATATGAAACTGGTAAATAATGCTAACAATAGTAAGCTAACATACTATGCTTTTATTTCATTTTTTATTATGATTAATCTTTTGAGAATGTTTACACTTGCTGGTGATTTGCATGACTCATACACAAAGTAAACGGTCTGCAAATGCCAAAAGTTTTAGAAACCTTTAAAAATGAGTTCCATGTCAGAACTGAGGCTTGTAGGTCTGAGCCTTAACCAAGATTGCAAAGGGTTGACAGGGTAGATATGTTTATGGTCTACATTGCTCCTTTATCCTGCAAGAATTAACTCAAGTATCAAATTCTACAAACATTTGAATCCCATTTGTGTGTCAAAGTTATAACAATGTACAGAAACCAGCCCTTGTCCTCAAGAAACTTCAGAGAATCTGTGAAACCTCAGAGGTTTAAGCGCTACATTAGAGAAAATTTAAGAATCTCTAAAAAAGTACAAAACAGTACCAACCAAGACTTGGGGGAGTCAAATCAGACAACTGAAACCTGAGAGCTGAAGGAGTGGTGAAGTAGAGCATTCCTAGTATAGGCAACATGATTTGCACAAACCCAGGAAGTGAGAAAAAACATACCATCCCCAAAACTGCAGATCACTCAGTACAGCAGAGCACCTGGAGGGAAGAGACACTACCATTAACACGGTTTATGTGAACTACATTACAGATCTCCATCCTGGGCACCATAGGTAGCCAGTGAAGAATGTGAGCAGAAGAGGGATGTGACTAGAAGTGCACTTTAGAAATACTCTGTAGAATGGAAAATGAATTGGAGGGAGGCAAGAAGAGACAGGGAGACTTGGCAGGGGGCTATAACGGCAATGGGATGATTTAAGAGCAATGATAGCAGTAATTATGGGAATGCAAAGGAAGGGAAAATAGAGGATGAAAGTGAATTTTGACATTTAATTTTGGTCTTGAAAGATGAGTAAGAGTTTACCAGGCAGGCAAGTAGGGAAGGGCATTCTAGGCACAGCAAAGACGAAGGAAACAAAAGAAAAAGGCATATTCCTGGGCACTCATACAGCAAAGACATGAGATATGGAGAGAAAGATGGCTTGGGAACAGGGTTGGATGCCACTTGGTTTTTGGAGATGGGGAGTGACATGCCCATTTCTATATTTTAGAAAAACAAAGATAGGGCATAAGATAGATTTAGAGTACGGGGAGCCACCACCCTACCAAGCCCCTTTACAACAGCACATCTGATCGCTCCACCTCTGGGCCTCCATAGGAATTCCTTCAAACAAAGGAGATTTGACCAGAACAAGGACACACTGAGATTTCCATAAGGAAATGCTTTCAACAGATCCTTGCAGGAATCAGGCTGTTTTTAGTCACTTTGAGTTGCATGGCACCAGCTGACATCCTGAGAAGGCAATGGAACCCCACTCTAGTACTCTTGCCTGGAAAACCCCATGGATGGAGGAGCCTGGAAGGCTGCAGTCCATGGGGTTGCTGAGTGTCGGACATGACTGAGCAACTTCACTTTCAGTTTTTACTTTCATGCATTGGAGAAGGAAATGGCAACCCACTCCAGTGTTCTTGCCTGGAGAATCCCAGGGACGGGGGAGCCTGGTGGGCTGCCATCTATGGGGTCGCACAGAGTCGGACACAACTGAAGCGACTTAGCAGCAGCAGCAGCCAACATCCTCTAAACAATCAGAGCCCCTTTGGAGTGGAGGAAACTCATGGAATGTTTAGCAATAGGGAGGGAAATATTCTTCAACATTAGCTACATCTCTTCAAGTGCTCCCTTTTCCTCTCCTTTCCTCACTGACTAATACAAACCAATCATCTGTTCTGCAGCCTGCTCTGTGGAGGTAAACAAAAGACCAGGGAGAAGGTAAAATACACTGTTTCCCAGCCTGGAGTGTTTGATTGATTACGGGAGGGGAAATATCACTCCTGGCTGTTCAAAAAGGAGCCCTGTGAACACCTGTTCTTTGTAGAAGATGTGGGGAAAAGAGTCATCCTATTAATGCAGGGCCAATGTCCTGACAAGGAATGGGATGCAAATGTCACAAAGGGCCATTGTGAGCAAAGCTGCCTTTAATTGGGTGGCTTAGCTAATTTGTAGGATCCTGCTGCTGCTAAGTCACTTCAGTCGTATCCGACTCTGTGCGACCCCATAGATGGCAGCCCACCAGGCTCCCCGTCCCTAGGATTCTCCAGGCAAGAACACTGGAGTGGGTTGCCATTTCCTTCTCCAATGCATGAAAGTGAAAAGTGAAAGTGAAGTCACTCAGTCGTGTCTGACTCCTAGCGACCCCATGGACTGCAGCCCACCAGGCTCCTCTGCCCATGGGATTCTCCAGGCAAGAGTACTGGAGTGGGGTGCCACTGCCTTCTCCTTTGCAGGATCCTAGGAGGAAGTAAACTTCACTCCCACACAAATATCTGAAACTTCATGAGCGGCTGTGAGCTCCTGACCCAGGCTCGGGTTTATGATTGAGTACAGAGAAAAGATGCCACAGAAGATGGTCCCTGGTCTCTCATAGCACAGCAGGGACTCCAGCAAAGAAAGCTGCTGTCAATTTTCAATTTCTATGACTCATCTCTCACATTTTAATTTTCTGGAATTGGGATGCAGCTCACTGCTGACATGTAACATTTAATGCAGAATTATTTCTTTTCTTGTAAGATGTTCTTCAGTAGATATGTGTCATCTGATGTTCTGGGAAAGGCATGGACAGATATATTCCCCTCAGTGGGTGGTGAGCATGTGGTTTAGCCAGTGACCTCTGCCACAGAGGCTGTTTGCTTATGAAATCTTCCTCCTGCAGAATGGTGCCCACAGAGCTGGGTATCCTGGGAAGTCTGACCTCTGCATGGACAGAAGTACCTTAAGTGGCATAACTGTGGGGTCCATTCAGCAGGGGACCTTTCATGGATCCTGTTCAGTTCTCATGCATCCTGAAATTCCTGCATTATAAAATCATTCCTTTAGGTCTTAAAAAGTCATCTTGTCATTGAGAGTTTTCTATTGCATTATTTTCAAATTGAATAGCAGTGAACTCTTTTCCAGTAAAATCTCATTGGCAATAATAGTATATAGATATTTCAATGATACTTGTTTACTGGAAAAAAAAACTTAATCTTTGCACAATTTCTGAATCACCTCCATGGAACACTTGTTTGAAAATTACTACTCAAATCCACTAGATATATGGGAAAAAATTATGAGAGAAGAATCTGGCCCAACAACCTCATTTTACTAGAGAGGCAACCGAGGTTTCAAGAGATTAAGAGGCTCAGCTGTAGGTAGTACTTATGTGGGTGCTGACCGTGGGCATCAGAACCTCTGCCAGCTGACTCCTGGTCTATAGTTCTCGGAGGACAGTAGGTGCCACTGACAAGAGGGGGCAGGCAGAGGTCCACATGCCTGGGTCACCATGTTTCCTGGCTCTGGCCCTGTGCCCTCAGAAGAGATGCCCGCCACCATGCCACTGCAGCTTCTACAGCCTGGTCCTCCTTCCTCTCCTCTCCTCTTTGTGCCAGCTGCCGTCATGAGGAGGGTGGCCATCTCCACACAGAGGCCTGTAACCTCGTGTCAACAGACCAAGAAGCCTCCCATGAGGCGAAGTTGTACGGCTGAAGTCCATGGAAGACAGACTCTTTCCCTGCTCTTCTTTCACCCTGAGTCCTGGGACTGCCTTCACAGAAACGCTCGATGGGCTCCTTGGATCAGCCATCCGTTCGTCTCAAGAAGCTGCTCTCAGGCATTTTGGAAACTGAAGCCTAGCTGGGATCCGTGCCACTCCAACTCTGTGAGGTGGGCATATTACTTCCTGTGGTGTCAGTGGCCTCAGTTATAAAATGGGAGAATAATAGTTAATACTGGACTTATGGTGGTGTGGGTAGGATTCAGTGGGATAGTACCAGTGGAATACTTAGCATGTAGTGAGAACTCAGTCATACAGTCACATCTTCTTAACAATACTAGTTGTTATTTAATTCAATCTGTTGAGTAGCTCTTTGTGCATGAGGCATATGCCTACTAATATCAAAAATATTTTTGAAAAGCTACATCTTTTACACTAGGTTGGAGGGTAGAGGCCAACCTGGTACAAACCACTTGTCATCAAACTAAGGAAGATTCAGCTAAAATCACTTCCTACAGATGCTTTGCTTTAATCCCTGCTGATAGGGTGAGCCTAATTCCTGGACACTGTGATGCTAAAACACCAACTCTGTTCCATAAATAAACATTCCGGCAAAGGACTAGATCAGCAGTGGTCCTTCAATCACAGACTCTATAATGAGAACATGAATTCTCTTCATCATTTTAAGATATTAGTGGCCTTTTGTTATTGTCCCAGATTCTACCATCCTTCCTGTTTTTCTCCTCTACTCTGTTTATCTTGTTTCCTGCCTTCCAAAAGTGATAGGACTTCTTTGCCATTTGGAGGGGTGGGGAAAAACAAAAAAACAAGAGAGAAACTTCTCTGCCTTGCTGCAGACAGGTGAGAGTCTTCCTGAAAGCCCTGCTGGTTAGGGGAATGTTATAAAATGACTTAAATATTCCTACTACTTCTAACGTGAAGAAGTGTGAGACACAGGTAACCAGGGATACCTAAGTAGATTTGACAGAAAATACTTCAACCGGACAAGGAAAACCAGTTCAGTCGCTCAGTTGTGTCTGACTCTTTGCGACCCCATGAACTGCAGCACGCCAGGCCTCCCTGTCCATTACCAACCCCCGGAGTTCACTCAAACTCACATCCATCTAGTCGGTGATACCATCCAGCCATCTCATCCTCTGTCGTTCCCTTCTCTTCCTGCCCCCAGTCCCTCCCAGCATCAGAGTCTTTTCCAATGAGTCACCTGTTCGCATGAGGTGGCCAAAGTACTGGAGTTTCAGCTTTAGCATCATTCCTTCCAAAGAACACCCAGGACTGATCTCTTTCAGAATGGACTGGTTGAATCCCCTTGCAGTCCAAGGGACTCTCAAGAGTCTTCTCCAACACCACAGTTCAAAAGCATCAATTCTTTGGTGCTCAGCTTTCTTCACAGTCCAACTCTCACATCCATACATGACTACTGGAAAAACCATAGCCTTGACTAGATGAACTTTTGTTGGCAAAGTAATGTCTCTGCTTTTGAATATGCTATCTAGGTTGGTCATAATTTTCCTTCCAAGGAGTAAGCGTATTTTAATTTCATGGCTGCAGTCACCATCTGCAGCGATTTTGGAGCCCCTCAAAATAAAGTCTGACACTTTTCCCACTGTTTCCACATCTATTTGCCATGAAGTAATGGGACCAGATGCCATGATCTTCGTTTTCTGAATGTTGAGCTTTAAGCCAACTTTTTCACTCTCCTCTTTCACCTTCATCAGGAGGCTTTTTATTTCTTCTTCACTTTCTGCCATAAGGGTGGTGTCATCTGCATATCTGAGGTTACTGATATTTCTCCTGGCAATCTTGATTCTAGCCTGTGCTTCTTCCAGCCCAGCATTTCTCATGATGTACTCTGCATATAAGTTAAATAAGCAGGGTGACAATATACAGCCTTGATGTACTCCTTTTCCTATGTGGAACCAGTCGGTTGTTCCGAGGAAAATAAGTTTATAAAAATAACAGACAACACTAAGTAAATTGAGTTTGTAGATGAAGTGTAATGGCAAGGGAGACTTGACAGTGGACGAGGAGTACTGGCGGGTGGGGGGGTCCGGGTTCGGAAGACACTAGGGAGCCGTGATTGACTTTCAGAAAGTAGCAAGTGAAATTGTGACTTATAACAATATATTATTTGGTCTTCCTCCCACTCCTGGCACAGAGCTTCTAAAATCTTGGGATTTCCCAAGTGATAAGGAGAGATAAAGATAAGTTATTGATAAACCCCTTTCAGCCACAACCTGTGTTTATGTTAATATGGTGACTTTGCAAAGCCCCTGATGATAGGGTTGGTTGCCAGGGGAACCAAGCCTGTGATTGCATGTTGTTCAGTCATGTCCGACTCTTTGTGATTGGTGTCTGAAGTTAGGGAGCAGGCTTGTGGGACTGAGCGTTAACCTGTGGGATCCAATACTGCTCCCAGGGTAGACAGTGCCAAACTGAGTTAAAGTTGTATGACACCCAATTGCTTAGTGTGGGAAACCCCGCACATATACACACACATGCACACACACGTTTGGTGGCCAGAATAACTGAGTATGTGAGTAGAAGAGAAAAGAGTTCTCCCTTTACACAGTGTTTTTGGGGCTCAGGGTTATTTTGCACTTAGAGTTTTAGACAGGAAAAGTTAAGCATGAGAGTGCTTTGAAAGCATGGTTTACAATCACCTCTGTCGTATATCTAACTTCCACATACTCATACATCTGTTGACTGCTCTTTATTATGTTCCACTGGTCTGTTTACATTGTCATCAATATCACCCTGTTTGAAACTAATTCAAAAAGAAACATGCACCCCTATGTTCATAGCAGCACTGTTTACAATAGTCAAGACGCAGAAACAACCTAAATGTTCAGCTACAGAGGATGGACAGAGACGATGTGATACATATTAATGTATACAGTGGAATACTGCCCAGCCATAAAGTAGAATGAAGTAATGCCACGTGTAGCAACATGGACGGACCTAGAGATTATCATGCTGAGTGAAGTAAGAGAAGGATAAATGTCATACGGTGTCACATATATGGAATCTAAAATATTACACAAATGAACTTACCTGTGAAACAGAAACAGACTCATAGAGAACAGACTTGCCCTTGTCAAGGGGAATGGGGTCAGGGAAGGATGGATTAGGAGTTTGGGATTAGCAGATGCAAACTACTGTATATAGGATGAATACACCAGGTTCTACTGTATAACATAGGGAACTATTTTCAATATCCTGTGATAAACGATAACGGAAAAGTATATATATATATGAATAAAAAAATCACTTTGCTGTACACCTAAAACTAACACTGTAAATCAACAATATTAAAAAAAATAACTTTTCTTAAAAAGAAGGTAAAGAAAAAAGTACCACCTTGTTTACTATAGGTTTTTTTTTATAAGTATATAGTAAAGTGAGCCCCTGAACTCTTATTTTTGCCAAAATTTTTATTGGTGCATCTTGGTCCTTTATGTTTTCATATACATTTTAGAATTAACCCTTCAATAAAAAGGGGATTTCACTGAGTTACTGGAATTACATTGATGTATTCTACAAATTTGGGGGACATTTAGCAGTTTTAAGATATGGAGCATTTTCATTTGAAAATGTGGTGCATGTTTCTCCTTAGATTGGCTTTAATTTTTGCAATTTTTATAACTGTCTCCAAAGCAGTCTTGCACATCTTTTGAAAGATTTATTCTTTAAGTACAGTGGTATTTGTGTTGTTACCTAAAACAATATCTTTCTTCATTCCATTTTTTACATTTGTTGCTAGTAGAAACACAACTGATTTTTTATGCACTCATATCCAGCAATCTTGCCAGATTCGTTGGTCAGTTTTAATTAGACTGTAGGTTCCCTTGGAGATTCTACAGACCATCACATAAATGTGAACAATGGCAACTCTGCTTCTTCCCTGGCAACTTATATGTCTTTTGTTTGTTTACTCATTTATTATTTTTTAACTTAACTGTACTCATAAGATCTCTAGTATATTATAAAATAGATATAGTAATAATGGGTATTTTCAGTTCAGTTCAGTTGCTCAGTCGTGTCTGACTCTTTGAGACCCCATGAATTGCAGCACGCCAGGCCTCCCTGTCCATCACCAACCCCCGGAGTTCACTGAGACTCACGTCCATCAAGTCAGTGATGCCATCCAGCCATCTCATCCTCTGTCGTCCCCTTCTCCTCCTGCCCCCAATCCCTCCCAGCATCAGAGTCTTTTCCAATGAGTCAGCTCTTCGCATGAGGTGGCCAAAGTACTGGAGTTTCAGCTTTAGCATCACTCCTTCCAAAGAACACCCAGGGCTGATCTCCTTCAGAATGGACTGGTTGGATCTCCTTGCAGTCCAAGGGACTCTCAAGAGTCTTCTCCAACACCACAGTTCAAAAGCATCAATTCTTCGGCACTCAGCTTTCTTTATAATCCGACTCTCACATCCATACATGACCACAGGAAAAACCATAGCCTTGACTAGACGAACCTTTGTTGGCAAAGTAATGTCTCTGCTTTTGAATATGCTATCTAGGTTGGTCATAACTTTCCTTCCAAGGAGTAAGTGTCTTTTAATTTCATGGCTGCAATCACCATCTGCAGTGATTTTGGAGCCCCCCAAAATAAAGTCTGACACTGTTTCCACTGTTTCCCCATCTATTTGCCATGAAGTGATGGGACCAGATGCCATGGTCTTAGTTTTCTGAATGTTGAGCTTTAAGCCAACTTTTTCACTCTCCTCTTTCACTTTCATCAAGAGGATCTTTCGTTCTTTTTCACTTTCTGCCATAAGGGTGGTATCATCTATTTTACCTTTCCTGATTTGTAATAAAATGCTTTCCACTGTTCATGGTTACATGTGATGTTATTGATGAGTTTTGGTAGATGATTTTGATTTTCAGATGACCATATGGTTTTTTCCTTTATAAAATGTTAATGTGGAAAATTAGAGCAATGGATATTTATCAAAATGATGCACAAACATGATGGAAAAGAGTCAAATTGCTCAATAACACACCATTTCTAAGTCTTCTAGCCCGGCATGAGAATTCCAGGTATTCTACATCTCCATCCATACTTGGTATTATTATCAATATATTTCATTTTAGTCATTCTAGTGGGTACAAAATGGTATCTCATCATTTATAAACTTATGAGCTCTGCAGTTCCTGCTGGAAGTAAAACTAACAAAAGCAACTGGTGTAAGGTGAGCCACACCAAGATGTTTGTAAAGTGATAGATAAATCAACTTGCATAACAGTAGCTCAATCCAAAGTCAGCATCATAACACAAATTCCAAAACTACCGTGAAGGACTATTTGGAGAGCTTTGTGAATCCATTATCTGTAAACTGTATCTATAGTAATTTGTAAGTCAATTGTTTATAAACTAAATTAATAAAATTATAACTTTATGTGGGTTCTAGGGCAGTTTTTCCTCTAAAAAAGTTTCCTGTGGTAGCTAAGACACAAGCAGGGCTCTGAGAGCTAACTTATGTGACCTTGAGTAAACTCTAAAACCTGAGCCTCAGTCTTCATACCTGTGAAGTGGGACAGTAGTAGGAACCACAGAATAGGATCATTTTGAGAATGAAATAAAATAATTCATGTCAAGTTTATTCCAGTGCCTGGCTTGGAGCATATGCTTATTAAATGTTTAGTTGTGGCTACTTATCAAAAAGTTTAGATATTGGTTGGTTCACTAGTAGGGGAGAAGTAAAGCAGTCATGCAAGTCCCTAGCAGATACACAGTAAAAACTGAACAAAATGGAAAACAAAATTTTAAATGTCTGAAAGTATTCCAAAGTGGACCAAAATCAGAGGAAAGTTTAGGCTTGAGAAACTGCAAGTAGAAAGGGTAAAAACTGCACAGACTGTGCTTCTTGACCCAAGAAGCTGCCAAAAATCATAGCCAAAGTCAAGGAAAACACAATAAAGTTAAAGAAAGCTGTTACATAATGGATGGCCTTGGACCCTGTCTAAAGTAACAGTGTTACAAGTGGTGTCTTTAGCTGTATAGAAAAGGGGAGAGGAAAAGAATTATTCACCCAGAATCACCCAAAGACTCTATACATGGGAGACATTTATAAAGAAATTAGTGAATAGCATTGCATGGTTGGGCAGCAACCATTCATTCATTCACGTGTTACTCCTCTCCTTGTTTGTTTAGTCAACAAATTTTTACCAAGCACCTACAATTTCATTACTAAATGTTAGCACTATAAAGATGCTACTAAATGTTAGCACTATAAAGATAATAGTGGAATTTCTGGATTTCCACTATTTACTCTCTAAGACACAGGCTAGACCAAATTCAGAGATGACTTTCAGGCTCTGCCTCAAAATCTTGTACCCGGTCATAGCTTCCACCTGTGTCAAACCAACACCTGCAGCAGAGAGAACACGGCAGCTCCTGCATTTACCTTGAATTTATATCCACGTGCACAGACCTGGCTTCCCTGGTAGCTCATCAGTTAAGAATCTGTCTGCCAATACAGAAGATGCAGTTCAATCCCTGGGTTGGGAAGAGTCCCGGAAGCGGAAATGGCAACACACTCCAGTATTCTTGCCGGGAAAATTCCTTGAACAGAGGAGCCTGGTGCGCTCAGTCTATGGGGTCGCAAGAGTCGGACACAACTGAGCACACACGCACCTCTGCCTCCACAGACCTAACAGAAGGAGCTACATTCTACAGAGAGGGGCTACGTCCATGATGACCAACGTGGCCGTATGTTAGATCCACCTAGGAGCTCTAAAAACTCTAAGGCCCCCACTGTTTCCAGATCAACCACATGCAAACCTTTGAGTGTAGGACCCTGACATCAGAATCTGTAAATCTTCCTAGAGGATTCGGGGTGTAACCAGAATGGAGAATAAACACTAGGCTGGCTTAGTTGCATCAGAACAAATGAGAGCGCTGGATGGTCTTCCAGGGAGCAGGAAGGTGGGGAGTGGTACTGCTACTGATAATGAAGGGGCTTCCCTGGTGACTCAGATGGTAAAGAATCTGCCTGCAATGCCAGAGACCTGGGTTTGATCCCTGGGTCAGGAAGAGCCTCTGGAGAAGGGAGTGGCTACCCACTCCAGTATTCTTGACTGGAGAATTCCACGGGCAGAGGAGCCTGGTGAGCTGCAGTCCATGGGGTCACAAAGAGTCAGACATGACTGAGTGATTGATAGTGGGTCAGGGTAGGCTAGAGGCAGGAGGAGGGCATTATGGTCCTCCCCCATGGGAGGAGTTTATACCTATCAGGAAGTGTTGTGGGCTGAATCGTGTCCCCTCAAATTCACAGGCTGAAGTCCTAACCCCCACACCTCAGAATGTGACTGTAGTGGGAGACAATGTCCTTACAGAGGAGATAAGAGGGAGGCGATATGCAATATGACCATTGTGCTTTTAAGAGGAGATTAGGACACAGGCACGCAAAGAGAGAAGAGCATCTGGACACACAGTGGGAAGGCAGCCATCTGTAAGCCAAGGAAAGAGGAAAACACCAACCCTACCGACACCTTGATCTCAGACTTCTAGACTCTAAAACTGTGTGAAAGTAAATATCCATTGCTTAAGCCGCCCAGTTATGGCAGTCCTAGCAAAGTAATACAGGAAGCACAGGTTCCATTTGATGATATGGCTGTCTTGGTACAGCTACTAAAACATAGTCATGGGAACTTTTCTGGTAGTCCAGTGGTTAAGACTCCGCCTGCCAATGCAGGGGACATGGGTTCGATCCCTAATCCAGGAAGAGTCCACATACTGCAGGGCAAGTATGCGTGTGTGCCACAGCCACTGAAGCGCACACGCTCCGGAGCACATGCTCCACAACGAGAGAAGCCATCGCAATAAGCCCACGCACTACAGCTAGAGAGTAGCCCCTGCTCTCCACAACTAGAGAAAGCCTGCACGCAGCAACAAAGACCTAGTGCAGATAAAATAAAATAAAATTAATTTAAAAATATAGTCATAGTAAAAAAAAAAATCTAACTGTGGAAAATGGTATGGAATGAAAAATTTTAATTTCTCTTTTCTTCTCTGAACTCTCTGTAATAATTCCCCTGAGGTAAGTACTGTTAACAGTTTTATATTAAATAACATCATGTGAAAGCATCCAGATGTATTTCTTGACTACGCCGTGAGCACTGATACCTTCTACATGGCAGACCTTGTGCAGCTGCCATACAGAGGAAGACACCATGCTATTCCGAACCCCAGTGCTGGCCACATGATGGTGCCTAGTTTGCCTCTCGGGGGTCAGGGCCCCCCAGCAGGAAGGAGGAGCATACTGGGAAGCCCATACTGGGGGCCAGATGGGAATGAACACAGTTGTTATTTGGAGGAAGCCAAAGCAATCCCCATCAAAAGGTAAGAACCAACAGGAATTAAAGTTTGTGCTTAGTCATGGAGAAAAGACACTTAGCCAGCCACTGATCTAGGACAAGAGGACCAGGCCATGGACGAGGGCAAGGTGGGAAGTGAGGAGGTGCAAGGGTCCCCAGCAGGAGCTGCAGGAGAGAGGGTTTTGCAGCTCTAGGCTGTGAACAGGGTGGGGTGCAGGGTGCAACTGAGTGGCCGTGGTGAGCCAACAGGCTTAAGGTCTTGAGGCGTCTCTCAGGTGACAAATACACACACGTAGGGAGTAGCCGACATCATCCTGAACAATTACAGCCAGGGGAGGTCACACCCAGATCCCATAGAACACAGAGAAGGTGTTAGGGAAGGAAGTCAGGAAGGTGATGTGGAGGAGTGAGGTTGAACTCGGTCTTGAAGAAGAGACATTGACCAGATGAAGGTGTGGAAGGACATTATAGGAAAGGGAAGCACAATCAAAGCCAGGATGGCCTGAGGGAAGAGGGTATGTCTGCAGGATAGAAAATATACGGTGCAGTAGACGTGTATTGTTATGGATGTAGAGGGTCTGGAAAGGTACCTAGAGCCAGGTTGGACAGCACCCATCAGAAGCAAGTGTGGGCCATGTCCTGAGGAACTGTGATTGAAGGAGAGAGGTGCAGAATCTGGGCTGCAGATGCTGAACTACCTGATCCTCTAGGGGCAGTGAGGCGACAGGCTTGGCTCTCGGGAGAGCACGCTAGCAGTGGGCAAACACATTTTATCCTCAGCCTCACTCCCTCTCACCTTCACCACAGTTGCAGGAGCTTTCCTAAACTCTCTCCTCTCTTCTGCTTCTACAGCTCTTTTTCCCCAAGTAGGTGACAAGGTGGACCTGCCCCACTGCTCCAGGCCCTGGAAGAATGCCCAGCCCAGACTGCCCACTGTGGGTCACCATGATGCCTGAAAGACACAGAAAAGCTGCAGCCCGGCTATAGCCGTGAGCCCCTCTGAGTGTATACAGAAGGAAGCACACGGGCAGAAGTATCCCCCTGCCCCACCTTAACAATTCCAGTTACACACTGAGCACTGAAGAGTCTGACAGGACGAAAACACGTGGGCAGGTCTCCAGAGTGTTCTTTAGGCTGCAACCAAGGCCCTTTTCTCTCTCAAGGATTCTGCAAAAGCTGTTTCGCTTAACTTTCCCAGCATGTAAGACAGACCCTCTCCAGGGTTATCTCTGGTCAAGGATCAAACAGTTGCTACCCACTGTCTCTGCAGAATGAAATGCTTCTATTGAATCAAAACTGACACAGCAGCACAAAACAGATAGGCGTGAACCTGGGCCATGGGAGACCCAGTTATCTGGAACATTGTTCCTGACCCAAGAGAGACGCATTTATCTGAGGAGCACTGTGACCATGTACTTTGTGATAAAATTTCCTAGGGAACCCTTCATATCAGCAGCGACTCTCCATCTCCGAACTTAAGAAAAAAAAGAAGTATGTATTTCTTTGCCTTATTTGGCTAAGAGGAAGTGTATAGTGTAGAGGGAGGGGAGGATTTGAAAGCACTTCTCCAGCTTGTGTCCTGGTCCCCAACCTGAGCACTGGAAAAGGAGCCAGGAGATGTATCGGTGGGAACCACCTCTTGAGGGCCCTGAAAGGCCACCTCCCCATCGCCTTCTCCCAAAAGGGACTTCCCCAGTGTGTTTAGCACACAGCACAGTAAGTATGATAGTTCTATGTGCCAACTTGGCTAGGCCACAGTACCCAGATATTTGGTCAAATAAAATACTAGTCTAGATGTCACTATGAAGGTATTTTTTTAGATGAGATTAATGATTACTATTTAAATCAGTAGAATTTGAGAAAGCAGATTACTCTCCTGAATGTAGGTGGGCCTCATCCAATCAGTTGAAGGCCATAAGAGAAAATGACTGAGGTTCCCCAATGGCAAAGGAATTCTGACTGGAGTTGTGACATCAGCTCTTTGCTGGGCCTCTAGCCCACCAGCCTGCCCTGCAGGTTTTGGACTCCACAACTTTGTGTGCTAACTCCAGAATTTCTGAAACAGATACGTGAAAAATGTATATACACCTTTAGGTATGCATGTATGGGTACTAATGTGTGTGTATATGTATGCATAGTGCATATTCTCGCTTGTATTTCCCAGTTCTCCCTAATGAAAGTATCAAAAAGGGGATACACTCCAGCAGCAACAGTGAGCACACGTAGGGCCCGGATAATGGTGTCTCCTACTCCTCACAAATACTGACGAGAACTACTCAGAAAAATGGCTGATTCGAAGACCAGGGCAGGGTCAGTACAAGATGAGCCTGGAACATGTTAAGCCAGAAAGAAAGGAAGTGCGCACAAAAGATAATGGGGCATGTTACAAGGACTTGGGAAGCAGCTCAAAGTCTTCGCAATGGTACAACTGGAGCACCAGCACATTAAGTACAATAATAAACTCTTGGAAAACGGGATTGAAAAATCAATCCATATCACTGATTTTAAAAGACATATGCATAAATAGAGGAGAAGGTTACTCTGCTTACAGTTGAAAGCTGAGGGCCAAACAGCCAATGTGCGGGGAGAGCTGGAGAGGGAACATTATCATTGTACAGCCACAGAGTGGAGAGTAGATCAGCAAGAAGCATCCATGGATTTTCAATCCAGGGGGAGGTTTTGATGAAGAGCAGGACACTTTTATGTGTTAAAGTGTCTCCTCGTGAACTGCTTATGCATTCAAGGGAGAAAATAAAACCTAATAATTATGTAGCAGAGATCAGAATTACCTCCGCCAGTGAATAGTGTGCGTCTCCTAACACATTAGCCCGTGAAGGACACAACTTCACCAGTGCAGCATCGTGGCCAGCAATGCATAACCCCAGTAAAATCACCAAGAAGCATCAGGCAAACACAACATGATGACTGTTCTATTTTTAAAAAGAACGGTGCGTGGATGGGAGGGGAGACTGTTTCTCAAATGTCAATGTCATAAAAGACGACAAAAGGCTATGATACTGTTCAGGCTAAAGGAGACCAAAAGATCATGACAACGAAATGCAGTACCCAACCCTGCACTGAATCCTGTGGAGGAGAATGAAGTGCTGGAAAGAACATTATTAGATTGACTGACAAAATCAGGATACAGCTGCCAGATTAGATGAAAGATTACATCAATGTAAGTTTATGAAGTTGATACTGTACCACGGTTATGTAAGAAAATATTCTATTCTTAGGTAATACACACTGAAATATTTAAAGGGAAAACACCATATGTAATTTACCTTCAAGTGCCTCAGAAAAAGGAATTCTATATTTACACATGTATGTATGTGTTTGTACACACACAGAGATGGATGGATGGGTGGGTGGATGGGTGACTGGGTGGGTGGATGGGTGTATGGATGGATGGATGGGTGGATGAATGGATAAAAGAGGCAAGGAGGGAGAGAGAAAGAACAAAGTTTCTGGGGAAAAAGAACTCTATGGGGAAGAGAGACATTTGCTCCCTGTGTCTGTAGCAGCATGTGTTCTCAGGCCACGCCCACAGTAGGCTGGATGAACTAATCCTTTGACCTGAAGAAATAACCAAAAATATATGAGCTGAACTTGGGGCACTGGTTAGAATCAGATAATTTAGACCCAGTGAGCACATCTAAGGCACTAGCCCCCTCTCAGTGAACATGTACTATGGTGTGTTATAGACAACCCTAGTTTAATCACTGTACCAGTCAGCTTTCTAGCAGGAAACAGATGGTACAGTGAAACTAGATCCCTGAGGACAGTGTAATAAGGGTATTTACAGAAGTGAAGGGCAGAGTCAGAGAAACCAGTGAGGGAAGATGCTGCTGCTGAGTTGCTAAGTCGCTTCAGTCATATCCGACTCTGTGCGACCCCAGAGATGGCAGCCCACCAGGCTCCCCCGTCCCTGGGGTTTTCCAGGCAAGAAAGCAGCGGTGAGGAGCCCATGCTATTAGAAAACAAAACAGAAGGGAGGGATCAGTTACGTAGAGAAGAGCTGTGTTGAGACCTGGTCTGGCCGTCTCAGAGCTGCCGTGTGCTCTGGCAAGGGGATGCACCCAACTCTGCATCCAACCCTTCGCAACCCAGAAGGGAGGGACCATAGAGGACAGACACCTCGATCGCACTTTCCTTACAACCTCTGGTCTCCCTCCAGGGTCTCCAATTGTCTGAATCCTCCTGGTAGCTGGTGGGCAAGGGAGCCTATTAATGCGGTCTACACAGGTCAGTCTCCCAGGGGAAAGGATGGGGTAGAGGAGGGTAGAGAGCAAATCTACCAGGGGAAATGGACTTAGCAATGATCTGGGGCTACGATGAATGTTTAACTTTGCAGGAACACAGAAAGCTGACATTCAACCTCACCAAACAAAGGAATTCTGATTGTATGTAGAAGATTCTTGGGACTGGAATGGTCAAAGAGTTTGAAACGAAAGTTAAAAAAAAAAAAAAAGTGCTGTTTTCCTGAATATTGGAAATAAGACTTTTAAAATCCATATTTTTTCTAAAGTAATTTTCCAAATTGTCAACCACAGCCAGTAGGAAGTAAACATAGGAGAATTCATTAACAAGAGAGCAGCAAAATTGAACATGGATGGAGAAATTCTCCCATTAATTTTTCCTGTAAGATTTGACAAAAAGGTGGTAAGTTTCTGCAGTGCTCCACTGAAGTGTGGCCCCGGGTCTGGCGTGTATTCAGTGGGGGTCTCTGCAGAGGGCAGGGCACAAGGCAGGATGTAGACCGCACAGCTTGTTCACAGAGGAAATTCAGGGGGCAAGATAAAGCTATTGACTCAAAGATAAATCACAAAATGAGAAGTTGGGAGGTCTGGAGGAAGAGCAGGGGCGTGGTGTATGACAATGTGTGGCCAGTGTTTCAGGATCCAGGCTGTGAGAGGCCGGTGCTGAGTGTCATTTGCTGTTTGTTTTGGAGGCAGGATTCTCTATGGAGAAGAGGACAGACCTCACAACTAAGACCAAGATGGACCCTTCCCAGCCCATCACATCCTCTGTCATGAGACACAAGCCCATCCATGATTTCCTGACACGAAACTATACTAAGTCCTGCCTTTTCTGCCCCACCTCCCACCACTCCCTAACCACACTCCAGTCACGACGCTTTCTCTGAACATACCCTGCAGTTTAACATCACTGTGTCTTTGAGAACTGCGATAGACTTCAAGTTAAGCTGCTGTAACAAAGAAAGAATAAAATAGATAGCCTTAAATTAAAAATTTTCTCCTGAAGCAGTCCAGCGGTGAGTGGCACAGAGCTGTTAAGGCAGGGCTGCTCCCATTCTGGGATCCAGGTTCCTCACATCCTGTAACATCCTGTTACTTCCCCATCTCCTGGGGTATTACCATCATCCACGGAGGTGAAGTGGGCTTGCCTTCATGTCTGGTGAAGAGAGGGCATGGGGAAGTGGCTTTGTCTCTAAAGAGATGGCTCAGAAGTGGCTCACGTAACTTTTGTTCACGTGCTATTGGCCTGAACCGAGTCGTATGGTCATTTCTGGCTGCAAGGGAGTCTGGAAAGCATAGCATCTACCGTGGCCCTGTGATCTACACAAGCACTCGGTATTCTTTCATGGAAGAGGGAACTAACTGCAGCATGGTGCCAGAACCTAAGCAACAGGTCAGAGAGGCCCCACTGGCCTGCAACTGGTACAACTGGAGCACTAAATTATTAAGTACAATAATAAACTATTTTAAGACGAGAATGCACATTAATCCTTTTCTATCCACATCAATGATTTGAAAAGGTACGTAAACGAATAGGGCAGAAGGCAAGATTCTTGTTTATGTTAACCATCTGCCACCAGTCTGGCATTTTCTCAGCCCAGAACGGACTTTGCTAACCTTGATCCCATCCCTGAATTTCCCTTTCTGCCCTTTTGTGACTTAAAAATAAACTTCCCCTATTCTTCAACCCCAACATTTTTTTAACTCCTCTTCGTTATAATTATCTGTGTATAGCTTAGACTGTGAGCTGAAGAAGTTAGCAGCAAATTACCAAGATCACTCCCAAAGGAGAACAATCTTTATAAAGTTTATAAAACTCAGTTGTTGCGGTCTTCACTTGGTCACCCTTCAGAGCAGTATTGCTGATGAAGAAAAATTGTTTCCAACCCTGATCATACTTTTTCATATCCTTTCAGAGTCAAAGATCTTCTGTGACCCAGAAATGGTCTCTCAGGCCACCGACTCTACTGTTCCTCTTAGTTGCTGTCCCTTGTAGCAAGTTTTTGTCCCACTCTCCATCAACAGGACCCGTTCAACTTTAGAGACCACACATCACTGTAATCACAAATGCTCTCATCTGTATCAAAATAAAACGTATGTTCTGACCAGAATCTAACAGCTCATTTGTGAAATTTGTGGTGCAGAGAGTTCAGGTCCTTTGATGACAGATCACTGAAGTAAGCCCTGACCGAGTGTTAGCTGAATGAACGATGCATTCATTGAACAAATAAACAAATAATAAAGTTGGTCAATATTTAATCCAAAAGCTAGTTATAAAAATCTCTAATTTGAAAAGACGAAAGCACCCTAATATTTATGGCAGCATTATTAACAATAGCCAAGATATGGAAGCAACCTAAGTATCCATTAGCAGAGGAATAGATAAAAAAGATGTGATACATACATACAATGGAATATTAATCAGCCATAAAAAAGAATGAAATAATGCCATTTGCAGCAACTTGGGTGGACCTCGAGATGATCAGACTATATGAAGTAAGTCAGACAGAGAAAGACACATCAAATATCATATGATATCACTCACATGTGGAATCTAAACAAAATCATACAAATGAACTTATTTACAAAACAGAAACAGACTCACAGACGTAGAAAACAAATTTATGGCTACCAAAAGGGAAAAGTTGAGGAGGGGGAAGATTAACTAGGAATTTGGGATTAACAGGTACACACAGCTATTTACAAAATAAACAACAAGGACCTACTTTATAGCACAATGGAACTATATTCAATGTCTCATAATAATCTATAATGGAAAAGAATCTGAAAAGAATGTGTATATATTCTTTTGCTGTACACTTGAAACTAACACATTATAAATCAACTATACTTCAATTTTTTACAAAATCTGGTTACACACAGTCTGGTTCTCTCAGTTGTTTTAATCATCAAATGCCATTTGCAGGTTACCTGTCTGCTCACAAGATTTCCATTGATCAAAGCACACTGTCATACTGCCTAAATCCAATCTTGATGAAGGGGTACTACCGGGTTTCATGCTTTAGAAATCTTGGAAATTAAAAGGAATAAATCCTGTTGGACTGCTGATGTTGAGGGTAGTCTTGGAGGAATCCACTTTTTCAGGTTCTCAGGATAGTCCTGCTGTGGTTCTCCCCTAATGCTTCTGAAGTGGCCTTTATTTAAGATTGAGGACTGACAGTGAACACAAAGGTCTCCTGTCACTTTGGAACCCACCCAGGGCTCCTACACGTGGTGGGAGGCCCTGAGTGCCATCAGGAGTACAGGCTGGCAGCTCTCCCCAAAACAGGCTGCTTGGGCCTGAAGGTTTAGGAGGACAAGATAAACAAGAGTAATGATGTGACATCAAGGATGTCTATTTGAAGACAAAACAACCCACCAGCTACACCTTGAAATCAACAGACAGTCAGCCCTGTCTACATTAATATCCAAATGACTCCATAAAGATCATTGGTTCCAGTAATGATGTCACTCAGGCACTGTAAGAGCCCAGATCATCCTAGATCCTGCCATGTTCAGATTCACATGCTTCCCAAACACTGGAATACAGGCTTCCATTTTTATAAGCAGAGTCTAAACAAAAATTTCACTTTTACTCTACCCGCTGAGTTTCCTGTGTTCATCCTGTTAATGAAACCTGTTTCTTCCTAAAACAAAATAGGGTCTGAAACCTGCCAACCTTCTAAACCCCTAATCTAGAGAAATGCCAAGCTACTTGGCACAGTCACATTATCAAATCAGATGTTTGGTGTGTTTTTTCCTAAGAATGCTATGAAATATCCTAACACATGAGTTTGAGTTTTTAAAGACCACCTTAAAAACTAATCATAAACTATGAATAAACAAGTATCAACTGAATTATAATTTATGTCACACTTTTAATAGGGGGAGAAAACACCGTTGCGGATTGATCCTGGGGAGATTTTCACATAAATAGAGACGCAGTATAGTTTAAAGTGAAAGAAAAGGTGGGGGAGAATGGATATATGCATATGTATGGCTGAGTCCCTTCTCTGCTCACCTAAAACTATCACAACATTGTTAATTGGCTATACCCCAATACAAATAAGGGCTTCCCTGATAGCTCAGTTTTTAAAGAATCCACCTGTAATGCAGAAGATCCCAGTTCGATCCCTGGGTCTGGAAGATCCCCTGGAGAAGGGATAAGCTACCCACTCCGGTATTCTTGGGCTTCCCTAGTGGCTCAGCTGGTAAAGAATCCAGCTGCAATGTGGGAGACCTGGGTTCGATTCCTGGGTTGGGAAGATCCCCTGGAGAAGGGAAAGGCTACCTGCTCCAGTATTCTGGCCTGGAGAATTCCATGGACTATATGTAGTCCATGGGGTTGCAAAGAGTCAGACATGACTGAGCAACTTTCACGACAAAATAAAAAGTTTAAAAAAATAATAAAGTGGAAAAAGAGGTTGTTGAAAGGAAGGCCCGACACTCTCGTATCAGCAGACCTCAAACATAGTGCAGCTTCAGTTCCAAACCAACACCATAAACTGAGTATCACAATAAAGTGAGTCTCACAAATTTTTTTGTTTCCCAGTGCATATAAAAGTCGTGTTTACACTATATTGCAGTCTATTAAGTTTGCAATAGCATACATCTAAAAAAAGTATATCCTTTAAAAATACATCATTGCTAAAAAAAAAAAGCCAATCATTTGAACATTTAGTGAGTAGCAGTGTTCTTGCCTGGAGAATCCCAGGGACCAGGGAGCCTGGTGGGCTGCTGTCTATGGGGTTGCACAGAGTCGGACACGACTGAAGCGACTTAGCAGCAGCAGCAGCAGTAACAAAGATCACTGGTCACAGATGACCTTAACAAATATAATAATAATGAAAAAGTCTGAAACATTGCCAAAATGTGACACAGAGACACAAAGTGAGCAAATGCTATAGGAAAAATGGCACCAATATACTTAGTCAGTGCAGGGTGCCACAAACCTTCAATTTGTAAAAAACAAAAACAAAAAACCACAGTATCTGTGAAGCACGATAAAACAAAGCATAATAAAACAAGGTCTACCTGTAATGAGATTTCCAAACAGATAAAATATTATGTGCTATTACAGGATATTATAGCTGACATCTGACTTATGGCCCAAATGGGATTCAAACACATCTAAACGTAACTGTTGAGTAGTAGGCAGCCCTTGGTGCTAATGATTTACGTAAGAAGAGCTGTTTATGGCTGAAGGAGTAAACACGGGCTGAGGCACTTGTGCCTAGGGGTGCATGATGTCTGTGCCCCAAATAGCCGGTGAGATATGAGAAATGCAGAATGCTATTTCAGTAAATGCTATTGACTGAAATGAACATACTACAAGGAGAAAGCAAAGTGGATATGAAACATTCTGGGCTGGGAGCTGCAAACCTGAGTGCTAACCTATCTTGGCCTCAGTGTCACTTCTCCAGAACTCCTTTCCCTTACATGCTATGTATTTGGTTTTGGCTAGATGATGTCTGTGGACTTTCCAGTTACAGACTGGAACTAGAGTGCTTGGACTCTAAGGAGAACCATGACCAAACATAATATAAAATAACATGGTAGTCAGTGAAAGAATAGCAGTCAGAAAGGCATGGAAAAGAAGTGGCTGGTATGCCTCCTTTATCAAATGGAAGAAGGATCTGAAATCCATTTCCTTGGACACAGACAGAAGGCAGCAACAGCAGAGTCATGGATTTCTGTAGTGTCTACAGATCCCGACAAATTCTTGTTCTCACGGAAATGAGGAAACAAGGTTGCTTCCTAGCAGACTGGTGGCTTTAAATTCCCATCTCTTCTGAGACTTTCTTTCTGTTTCTGTTGTACTGAACCCTGCTTTGCTAGCATGAAAATGGAAAGACAAGTAGCACCTGAAAGAAAAAGAAATTGTCCCCTCCTACTCTTCCAGTACATTCTATCCAAAAGATGGGCAATGGGGAAAGATGAAACCAAATAAAATGATACTGAAAATTCTGAACATTTTTTCATACTCCATGTGAGTTCAGGAACCTATTATAATTGGCTACCAAATCCTTAACTGTTTTATCTCCTTTCAGTCTCTACTCACTCCCTATATTTTAGTATCATTTTTGGTAATTTGAATAAAATGCCTAAGTTTTCCTAGGGCTCATAATACAAAAGAGTGATAGAATTCACTCTTAGCCCATCTGGAGACATTTTGTTAAACAGGAGGGGAAAGCCACATTTCCCCTCACGGCTGGGTGTGAGCTGGAATTTCAGCACCACCAGCCCTCAGTGGACACCTTTGTACAATGAAACTTTACAAACAGCCACGGTGGCTCTGATCTGAGTGGATACAGAATAATTAGGAAAGCTTCCAGCATCCTAAGCTTCATGAATATGGACTATCCTCACATCCAAAAGAAAGAAAATAACTTCTGCATTAATTTTCAGAAAGAGCTTCAAAAAAATCTCAAGTCTGGTATATTTTTAGAAGTTCACCTACAGCTTGATTTTTAAACTTTGCTTTGTCTTTCTATTTCAAATAATCTTACGGGAATCTTTAAACTTCATCTTTTTAGGAGAAATTGTGGAGGAAGGTGTTCAAATGAAAGAGAAAAATCTAAAAGTTTATACTTGTAAATTAGTACTGAATTTAAATAGCCCAAAGAATATTTTACTGAGCAATGACTTGTAGGAATGACCTTTAAAGAAGTCTTTTTCTCCCTTTTACTATTGAACACACTCATGTTGCATGCATACACACATGATCTATGTGTGCTAATACAAATATTAACTTAAAATTTGGCAGTATGATTAAAAAAAATTTTTTTTTTTGCCTAACTGCAAATCTTGTGTGTTTTTGGTTCCCTGACTAGGGATCAAACCTGTGCCCCCTGCAGTGGAAGCATGGAGCCCTAACCACTGGATCACCAGGGAACTCCTGATTTTTCTTTTAATAAACCATCAATTGCCAAACTGGAAGTTAACAGCTCCAACCATTTAAAATTATCATTAATATTTTTAAAGAGTGTAAAAATTTTCATTTTTAAACTAAGGGAAGATTATGTTGTTTCTTAAAGGAACAAAAATTATAAATCATTATTCTAATTTGTACCCTCAAAATTCATGAGTTTGTCCATTATAAAATTGTTTCTATACACTAGTGTTGTGCTTCAAAGATACACAAAAAAGTAAAAAAAAAAAAAAAAAACTTTAAAATTCAAAATCCACTCACCTAGAAATAATGCTAAGATTTTTGTTTTCCTTCTGCTCTATCTTTTCTGCATGAAGAAGCATACCCAGATAATTAATGTAAAAGTTATTTTTAATAACTTAAATTAAATGAATTTCTTTCATTTAACCAATTATTAAGGTTTTTCAAATACCTTATTTTAGATATCTAACATAATTATATAAAACGTGTGGTAGCCAGCCTCCAAGACGACCCCAGTGATTACGGCCTCCTGGTGTTCGTGACCCTATGCAATACTTTTTCACACTGAACAGAGGTGACCTGCGTAACCAATAAGATACTTCAGAAAAACAGTTTGATTTCCAAGACTATGTCATAAAAGATTTTGCAGTTTTCAAACCGTTTTTGGTTTGACTCAGTACAGGAGAAGCCAGGTGACATGTAATGAGGACTCCAGTCATCCACTTCAGAGAGGTCCAG
The DNA here is from genome assembly GCF_032452875.1 of Bos javanicus. Taxonomy (NCBI): domain Eukaryota; kingdom Metazoa; phylum Chordata; class Mammalia; order Artiodactyla; family Bovidae; genus Bos; species Bos javanicus. Next base: position 26,105,547 of record NC_083873.1, on the reverse strand, counting down.
GTGGTGAGGAATTGAGGTCTCCTGCCAATAACCAGCACCAATTTGCTAGATATTAATATTTGAGTTTGTCACCATGGAAGTAGATCCTCCCACTTAGTCAAGTGCTTGGATGACTGCAGCTCTGGTTGACACCTTGATTGTAACCACATAAGAGACTGAGACAGACTCACCAAGCTAATCTGCTCCTGGGTTCCAGATCCACAGAAATTGTGGGAGTTAATATTCATTATTTTAAATATCTATATTTTGGAATAATGTTGCATATAAATAATTATGACTTTGGTATCAGATGTGGGGCACTATCATAACAAAACCACTAAAATGTGGGAGTGCCTTTATGACAGGGAAGACTCAGAAGTAAAAGCCCAAGGTACATTGAAGAAACTTAGCAGAAGCCTGATGACCTTCAGGGATGTCATTGGTAAGGACTCAGGAAAATCTGGAAAATATTACTGGGAACTAAAAGATAAGAGATTCTTGTTAGATATGACAGAAAATTTAGCAACTGTCATATGCAAAGATATGGGGGGTGGGGAGGAATATATCTAATGAGCTAAGTGATCTAGCTAAGGAGATTTCCAGGTAGTGTTGAAAGTACTTCTTGGTTTCTTATAGCAAAATGTAAGAAGAGAGATAAGCTGAAGGAAGAATTATTCAATAAAAAGGAGTCAAGACTTTCTGCTTCTGAAACTTTCCAGATGACAGAAAATGCTAAAATTGTAAATAGCTTCCAGGCAAAGATCAAATCCAGGGCTCTTCCAAGAAAACATGGTCTAAAGATGAAGTTGAGGTTGTGACTGTAAAAATCTCATTTAGTGATTAAGGAAAATCTAAGGTAGTACTTCAGAGAACTCTAGGGCTTCTGAAAGTTTATGGACATTGTCCCTCTGCAGTTTCAACAGCCCAAGGTAGAAAAGGGCTTACCTTGAAGAGATTTATGGTGTGGCTTTTAACTAATGGAATAAACTCCACTTAACTGCCCTGTTGCAGGTAACCTACAGAGTTGGGTTTTTTTTTTTTTTTTTTTTTAATTAATATTGGCAGAAACATTATCAGGGTGGGCTGCATGGACAGAAACCATACAAAGTGAAAAGAGACCTTCAGAAGGTCAAACTTTGAGAGGCAGGAAGTAGGGTAAGACTATCTCTAAGCTACAAATCATGGGTTACCTTTAATGGAACAGGAAGGACAAATCAGAGGGCAGAACTGAGAGCTCAGAGGGTAGAACCAGGAGCTATAGAGAATCATTCCCAGGAAAGAGTGGACCCGAGTCCTATTTAAGGAACTTTTCCATATTTACTTAGCTGGATATTAGGATTTCTATGAATCAGTGACTTCTGTGTGCCTCCTGTTCTCCCCATTTGAATGGGAGTATCTGTAATATTATTTAAAGGCTATCCCACCAGTATATATCAGGTGTGGGAGGGGGCAAGTAACCTGCCTCTGTAATCCACAGGTCTTCACATTGAGAAGAACTGTACTTGGAATGCTGGCTTAAAAAACAGTCACAACCTAGAAGCTGAGAGTTATGTTTTATTTGGTGGGAATTTTTAGGACTTCAGGCCCAGGAGATAGCAGCTCAAGTAACCCTGAGAGAACTGTTCTGAGGAGGCTGCGGGGAGGAGAAAGGCAAGCTTGTAATAAGGGGCAAGTAGTCTGAACATCAAAAGATTATTGTTAATTAAGGAAGCCAGATACCTCAAGTTAAGGAATTTAGCCCTTTTCTATTTATGGGAAGATGCAAGACTCATTCCTTTCATATGCATCTCAGCTATCTGGGGCCAGTGCTCACCGTGGGGAGTGGTTGACTCTGCAGGAGAGCAGGTATTGTTATTCCTGGGCTCAGAAATTCACATTTGGAGGGCTGGAATCCCTGATGGCTGTGACATCCTTGTTTATTGGTATGATAGGAAATACTCCATTTCATAGGAACTATATACTGTAGAAATTGTTCTTGAAGAGCTTCATCTGCCCCGGCACCTGACTTAGCTGGTGAGGCCCTAGACTTGGAACTGAGGCTGAAACAGGAAGAAACTTTTGAGGACCTTGTCAAAGGGTGATTGTATTTTGCATGTGTGAGGGTGAGAATCATCGGAGGCCAGGGCTCAGACTGTAGTGACCAGCCTTTCCAATGACCTCCAGTCATTCCTGCCTCCTGGTTTCATGTCCCTATTGAGGTCCCTACCACCATGAATAGGACTGATCTGTGCAACACATAGAATATTAGAAAACAAGCAGAGCATGACTTCAAAAAAGACGCTGTTTCAACTTCGCTCTCTCTTGGATCACTTGCTGCAGAGAACAGCTCTAGACCTCTGGAGAGGTCCATGAGGTGAGGAATTGAGACCTCCAGCCAACAACCAGCACTAACTCTTCAAGCATGCATGGGAGCCACCGGCAAAGCAGAACCTACAGCTCCAGTCAAGCTTTCGGATGACCACAGGCCTGGCCAACAACTTGACCAAAATCTCATGATATATCCTGGGGCAGAGCCATCCAGATAAGATGTCCCTGGGTTTGTTACCCACAGAAATCATGTGAGATAATAAATATTATTTTAAGCCACTAAGTTTTGGGGTAATTTGTTACGTGCTAATAAATAATTCAGCCTTATTTCATCATATGAATATACCATAATTCAGTGTTAATTTAGATTTAATTTAATTTTAAATTTCTTCTAATTTTTCATCATTATAAATACTACTATAATGAACCTGATAAATAATACTACTATGAAGAACTGGATAAATAATAAATTGTCTGAAACTCTAATGTGAATAGATTCTTAAAAGAGAGATGACTAGATGTGAGCAGTTTATGTTGCTAGCTGTGTTACATAAAAGCATGCATTTTACTGTAGCCTCAGTTATGCTTTTCAAAACCACATGACAAGAATATCCATTATCAATATTCTCATTTAACACTACACTGGAATAGACACACTTAGGAAAGAAAATAAAATTTAAAGCATAAATGTTAGAGAGGAAAAACTTAAACCTCCACTATTTTTATTTGATATGATGAATACTTGAAAAACACAAGAGGAACTACTGAAATGCTATAATAAATGATATGAGACCCCAATAAGTTAACAAGAAATTAAAGAACTTCATTGCTACTCTAGACGCACTCAAGACACTTTGGACAGAGGTCTGACAAAGTGCGATTATGGGCATCAGTAGGAGGAAAAATTGAGCTGCCTCTTGACTGTATCCTACTGAATTCACATCACCCAACAAGTTACACAAATAACAAACAATAATGTCAGCTGCATAACACTTGAAAAATTACATGTACACCTCTTAAATTTTGTTGCTGATTTTGAAACTACAACTCGCAAGAAGGAAACAAGGAGACTGAAGCAGTTTGTCAGCCTGAACTACCTCATTCCTTTCCTCAATCCCTGTAGCTTCGCCTACTCCTTCAGATAATCTTCTCTGCGATTGACAAGCCAGGTCTTCAGTGTTTAGCATGGAGCTTTCTGAGTCCCTGCTGAGTCACTCTCCAGCTCCTGGCAAGCTCTTCCTTGTGAGAGCTTCTGCTGAGCTCCTATCCTGAAGCGTATGTTCAAGCCCCAAAACTGAATGAGGCTGACACTGCTGACTCAGTTCCCCGTGGTTCCAGGGCCCAGGAACAGGGGTATCCTGAGACTGAATCACAAACTAGTGGCACCATGAACTTGAGTCCACACTTCTTTACCAAATCAGCAAGCAAGAGGCAAAATTCATCAGGACACGTGGCCTTTGCTCACTCTACGGCACATTCCCCGAAGAAAACAGCAATGATAGTCCATTTTGGATAAAAATGAGAAAGGGGAAAGGAGGGACAAAGGGTCCGATGCGCAAACAGCAAATCTTTGGAGTTGAGGACTGAATGTGATCTCACTTGGCACTCTGGGCTCCACACTGGGCTCCGAGCCCAGACAGGAATGTTCTCTATACATGTGACCTTCCTGCCAAGTCTGACAAGTATTCCTAAGGCTAAAGTGTGTTAAAACAGGAGGAGATTGGGGGTTCATTCCTGCAGCCTCTCTGACCTCAGAGAACTGAGTGCACCGGCACAAAGAGGAGCCTCCTGGTCCCTCCTCCTGACCTGACCTCACCCCACCCCGGCTCCCCCCACCCCACAAAGGCGGCAGGGCACAAGCAAAGAGGAGGGGTCTGCAAGTGGCTTTTCAGCACACACAGAGAAAGTAGCTCTCCATAGGCCAGGAGACAAGTTGGCAGAAGCCCAGAGGAGCTTTTTGCAGTAACGCGTGTGCTCTTTCTAAAGAACCACAGAGCTCGTACCCTCCAGGGTCAGCAAGTAAAGGTGGGGCTTCTGAGCCCCTCTTATCCTTAGCTTGGAGAGCTTACATGGCTGAAGCACAGGCCACGTTCACTCATATGAAACTGTGACCTAGACCTACAGAGAACAGAGCGACTGATTTTTAAATGCTTTGTTGTTGGTTAGTCACTAAGCCCTGTCAGACTCTTTGTGACCCCATGAACTGCAGCATGCCAGGCTTCCCTATCCTTCACTATTTCCCAGAGTTTGTTCAAACTCACGTTCATTGAGTTGATGATGCCATGCAACTATCTCATTCTCTGTCGCCCCCTTCTCCTCCTGCCCTCAATCTTTCCCAGCATCAGACTCTTTTCCAGTGAGTCAGCTCTTTGTAGCAGGTGGCCAAGTATTGGAGCTTCAGCTTCAGCATCAGTCCTTCCAATGAATATTCAGGGTTGGTTTCCTTTGGGACTGACTGGTTTGATCTTGCTATCCAAGGGACTCTCAAGAGTCTTCTCCAACACCACGATTTGAAAGCATCAATTCTTAGGCACTCAGCTTTCTTTATGGTCCAACTCTCACATCCATACACGACTACTGGAAGAACCACAGCTTTGACTAGACGAACCTTTGTTGGCAAAGTAATATCTCTGCTTTTTAATATGCTGTCTAGGTTTTAAATGCTTAGGAATAGAGAAAATATGTGAAAGTCCTCCTCAGCATTCACTGCCTATGGTGCTATCAAAATATCACATCCTGGGGTCTCCAGAGTATGATTTTCCATCAGGTTTCATAACACCTTCCAGGCTCTCCATTTACCTCATGAGATATTAAGGCATTCACAAAACAGATTTACAATTAATTTTACTTCAAATGAATGTATAGCAGATCACATTTGGTGAGTCAGAGAGAGGAAATTTGAAATTAAAAATAGAATGTGGTGAACTAAAAAACATTGAAACTCATGGCTCTCCAGACAAAACTGGCATTTAAACGGATATAGAGAAGAAGAGTGCGTCACTGTCCTTTCTGAAGGTCACAGATGTTTGTAATTCTTCATCTGGGGTTTTAACCTTGACTCATATTAAATTTCAAAAGCACAGGTTCAGTCCACGATGCATTTTGAGTCAGCCTCTCCTGTGTGCTTGGCACCGAGCTAGGCACCAGTGATACACAGGAGAGTAACACACATCTGCCCAGAGGAAAAGTCGAGAAGATGACATTCTTGCTATTTTGCGAACAAAAAGAAATAATGCTCTGTGTCAGTACAGCAAACATTCTGGAGAGCTGACTATAAGATTCTGTGTGAGTCCCCAAGAACCCCCCCAGATAATGCCAAGCAGCAAGTGGCTTTTTAAAGCCACACTACATATTGACTTTGTAACACAGAATGAGCATCTGGCCAGATTTACTTGCTTAATTATGTTTTGCTTGTGCTAATATTAAAATTAGCCTGTATTCCCTGATCATCTTCAGAGGAACAAGTGTTTTAGAAGCATACTGGGCAACAAGATGTAAAGGGACTGAAGATGCTCAAGCCAAGAAATATGTCTTCTTTGTCCTACCCTGGATTCCTTCCTCTCCATGCCTTTTTTTCTTTCTTCCTTCTTTTTTCCCCCAGATAACTTATATGTGATGCCTTAGGAATATGAAAACGTTTATTGTAATCTTCATAAGTCAAAGAAGGAAAAACCTGATTTATTGAGCACCTACTAAGGGTTAAATAAGCACTAAATGTGTTTCATTAGTTATCTCTTTTAATCCTTCCTAGAGTGCTGTGAAGAAGGCATTGTTATCATCAGTTTAGAAATGAGGAAACTGAAGCACAAAAGTATTTACATAACTGATAAAAGATTGAAGCAGAATTTGAATATAGTCCATCAACGTTAAAATATATTTCATGGGACTTCCCTGGTGGGCCAGCGGTTGAGTGCTCAACTTCCAGTGCAGGAGTTGCCAGTTTGATCCTTGATCAGGGAGCTCAGATACCATATGCCTCGTGGCCAAAAAAACCGAAACCAAAATATGGTATTTGTTGTAACAAATACAATAAGTACTTCTAAAATGGTCCACATCAAAAAAAATCTTAAAAAAAAAAAAAGAACTCTTTCTTCCCACTATCCAGTTCACTCTAACCTTTAATATCCCATTTACCAATAGCCCAATAGAGAAACGGGCAAAGGAGAGGACCAACAGTTTGCAGAAAAGGTTCTTAAGCGTATTTTTTAGATGTTCGATTATACTCATAACAAGAGAAATGCAAATTAAAGCATTAGCCATCAAAATAGCAAAGCTGAAGAACACCTGGTAAGGCACTGAGCTGGTGTGGGTGGGGAAACAGGCCTGTTCACACATGGCTGGTGAAGGGAAAGACTGACGTGAGTGCTCTGGAGTGCACTTCGGTCATTCCCATCAATATTCTTCCTCGTGACTTCATCCTTCAGGTATACTTGCACTTTTGAGAAATGAGATATTCACAGGATTATTCACTGCAACACTGTCTGTGATAGCAACAGACTGAAACAACCTGATGATCATTAATGGAAGGTGTAAATTTTGTTCATCCATACAAAGAATTACACATAACCATAAAAAATGAGGATTATCGTGGATAAAATTTTCTAAATGAAAAAAGAAAGATGCAGAAGAGCAAGTGCTATTTTGTGCTTCAGTTTGTGTGGAGAAGGAAATATATACAAGTTTTTGTATAGAATTAGGCTATTAGGACAGAGAAGGCAATGGCAACCCACTCCAGTACTCTTGCCTGGAAAATCCCATGGACAGAGGAGCCTGGTGGGCTGCCATCTCTGGGGTCGCACAGAGTCGGACACGACTGAGTGACTTCACTTTCACTTTACACTTTCATGCATTGGAGAAGGAAATGGCAACCCACTCCAGTGTTCTTGCCTGGAGAATCCCAGGGACAGGGAAGTCTGGTGGGCTGCCATCTATGGGGTCGCACAGAGTCGGACACGACTGAAGAGACTTAGCAGCAGCAGCAGCAGGCTATTAGGAAATTAGTAGCATGGTTGCCTCCAGACAGGCATGAGGACATAGGAGGACAGAAGAATGATTGCTATACACCCTTTGAGGCATTTGAATTTTGAACCATGTTAATACAAAATCTATTTTCAAGTAAAATTTATTCTTTAAAGCATTAAGTAAAGGGCCTCCCTTGTGGCTCAAACAGTAAAGAATCTGCCTGCAATGCGGGATACCTGGGTTTGATCTCTGGGTCGGGAAAATCCCCTGGAGAAAGGCATGGCAACCCACTCCAGTATTCTTGCCTGGAGAATCCCACGGACAGAGGAGCCTGGCAGGCTACAATCCACGGGGTCACAAAGAGTCGGACACGACTGAGTGACTAACACACATTAAGTAGGAAGTTGAAAAGCACACCAATTAATTGTCTTTCATATTTAACTATTGAATAATAGAAGGAAAGCAATACTTTACTGGGTTACAGCTGAAAGTTGTACAAACTGATTCAAAATCACCACGAACTCGCTTTCTCTTTGGTCATTTTAGTCTTTGGAATTACTCCTTCCTTAAATTGCTGTTTAAGGCTATGATTTAAATCCTTTAGTTTTTCTTCCTTCTAACAATAATATTAAAACAATGATGAGAACGATTTATGCAAGAACCACTATTTATAAAAACTCTTGCATGTAGAGCTGTGGTTATACTGTCTAATCTTCCTGATAATCATATACAGTGTGACTATCAAGCCCATTTTTTAAAGTGAACTATAGTCGATCCACAATATTATGTTATTTTCAGATGTCCAACCCCATTTTAAAGGTGAGAAAATAGAGACTAAGACAAATTCGTATTCTCTATTTTAATTGATTTCTAGATACAATGGAGCAGCTGTTTTCTAATGTTATAGCTTTGAGAAGAAAGAGAAATTAAAAAAAAAAAAAAAAGAAATGGCCTCTGAAAGTCCACCAGGCCCAGGAAATGAAGATGCTGACACACAATTTATTCCACAGAGATTATTCTATTTACTCCATAGAGATGCTTCTCACATTCAGGTGCTACTCAGAAAAAAATAATTCATTGGCTATATAAAAGATTCTATCATTTTAAAGGAAGAAAAATTCCATAAAACAATAGCAGCCATAGGCTCCTCTCCCTGTTCCTGTCAATTTCTCAGCTGCAATGTGTATAAAGCAAAGGTTCCTCCTTGACACAGGGGAGCCCTTTTTTTCCCTCACCATACGATGATAAAAATCACATAATCTCTCTCTTTACCAGCTCTTGCAGTATCCTCCAGCATCTCCTCACAAGTTAGGACAGAGTTCAGGATAAAAGCCTGACATACTAAAAGGTGTATCAGAAACTCCCCACTAAAATGTTTTTTTATTGAAGACAATAACAGAAACCATTCAGCTTTTGGCTTTTCCCCCCATCACTGCAGGAGGCTTGAAGTGAGGTTATGGTGCTTACAATAAATGCCCACAAGACTGGCCTTTGATTCCCTGTTGCTCCAGCTAACATCTCCATCAGCCCGTGTTTTCCGCCTCCTCTCTCTCAGCCATAAAAGGTGTTACACCTCACTAAGGAGCTCCAAGAGAAGGGGTACTGTTTCTCATTCTGAAACAAAGGAGATTGAAAGATTGAAAACAGCTTTCCCATAAATGCCATTGAGACTCTGGATTTTCAGCACCCTAGCAGGAAAGCATCCAAATTCAGACATCTTGATGAAAGCTCCTTGTTGGTCTTGGTGGACTGGAGTGACTAAACTGCTAGTCCAAGGACAGAAGATGGCATGTGGGCACAGGGTAAGGACGTCATGGAAGTCGTTTTATTCCTCCTTTGTCTTTTGGTGGATATGAACTTTATCACTTCCTCGTGATTCAATCCAGAGGGACACATTATATTTGTCGCCTGTTTACGGCAAGGCATTGTCCTAGGCACTGAGGACACAGGCAAATACAAAACCAAGTCCTGCACTCGGGGAGTTTAATATTCTACTGGAGGGTACAAAAGATATACAAGTCAAGTGAATCGTATATGACAGAGAAAAAGGTGGCTCAGATGTTAAAGAATCTGCCTGCAATGCAGGTGACACGGGTTCAATCCCTGGGTCAGGAAGAGCCCCTGGAGAAGAGAATAGCTACCTACTCCGGTATTCTTGCTTGGAGAATCCCATGGACAGAAGAGCCTGGAGGGCTACAGTTCATGGGATCACAAAGAGTCGGACATGACTGAGCGACTTACACATACAAGGGACTGGAAACCAAGGGTGGTTTCCATTAGGGTGGCAAGGGGTGGCACCTGAGGAGTGGCCACTTCCAAAGAGATCTGAATGGAGCCTGTGGTTCCCCCAGAGGTGGGTCCTATACAGAGAGAACAGCAAGGTCAAGGCTCTGAGATGGAGTAGGTTTGACAGAAATAATGGAGGCCTATCCCAGAAAGGAAGGAAGCACAGGGGAGAGTGGAAGAAAAGGGGGTTGGAAAAATTGCGGAGATTCCTAAAGGATTTCATGGGTCATGATAAGGACTTTGGACCCTGGGAAGCCATTGATAGATTTTGAGCAGGTGGCTGACATGATATGTAAAATTATTTACATTTTAAAATGACATCTTTTGTGGTCAAAATACAAAAATGCCTTTTGTATTTATAGATTTTAAAACTGCATGTATAGCCTTTACTATCAAACGTACCCTTAAAGATAATATTTTATGTGACAAAATATTTGCACTCATTCTAGACTTGGGTATTTCAGTGTTCTTGGTTTTTTAATTTAACTCTTTTCACAGACATGTTGAGAGTAAAAATAAATAATTTCTATTTTCCTTTTCAAGTATTACTGGATAAGGGATTAAAAAAAAAACTAAAGCTGTTTTTGTTTGTAATATAAAAGACATAATTGATCTTTCCAGGGTCAGAGATGATTACTGCTTTTGCTATATACATTTATGCATCATTTTTTAAACTACATAAAATATAGAAGTTAAGTCGCTGAGTCATGTCAGACTCTTTGTGACCCTGTGGACTGTAGCCTACCAGGCTCCTCCGTCCATGGGATTTTCCAGGCAAGAATACTGGAGTGGGTTGCCTTCCTTCTCCAGGAGATCTTCCCCACCCAGGGATTGAACCCAGGTCTCCCACATTGCAGGCAGATGCTTTAACCTCTGAGCCACTAGGGATAAACATTCCTTTAAACAGTTCTCTCACTTCTGTGCTTTGGCACCTGTTTTTATTTCTTGCCTAGAACATTTCCTCACCCTCTTATCTTTTTAAGTAACACCTAGTCTACCTTTTGGTATTCAGCACAGGTATGAGCTCTTTCAGGAAGTTTTCTGCTACCCTCACGGCCTTCATGAGGGTGTCTCCTTCAAGCTCCGAAAGCAGTCGGTGCAGTCTAGCACTATTACTGGGGCTTCCAGGGGGCGCTAGAGGTAAAGAATCCGCCTCCCGAAGCAGCAGACTGAAGAGGCATGGTTTTGATCCCTGCGTCAGGAAGATCCCCTGGAGGAGGGCATGGCAACCCACTCCAGGATTCTTGCCTGGAGAATCCCATGGACAGAGGAGCCTGGAGGGCTACAGTCCATGGGGTTGCAAAGAGCCGGACACAAATGAAGTGACTTAGCACAGCACATGTTTATAAGCAACTATGCTTTCACAACATACCTTGTGTATGTGAAAAGATAAATATTTAATTCTCACTGTTCACTTCTAACTGACAAAGGAACAGAGTGAAAACTTCAGGAACTGTGGTGGAACCTTACTTGCTGTTCTAGACCTGGTTGTACCCACCTTTGGTTGGTCCCATAGCTACTCAAGAGACCTTCTCAACTGAGTACGAGCGACCATCTGAAGTCACTTCCCATATCCCCTACTAGATACTGAATGTTTTATCAAATAGTAAGTGGTGACATTTTTAATTGATGATTAGTATGACCAGATGGATTCTGATTTTGCTTTTAATTCTTGGATTGTGTTTAAACAATTGAAAAGTATGTTCCTGATTTTGAGATACTAAGTGATATTGCAGTTTTCACTTTACTGAGTGTGTACAGCTGTCCCATGAAGTTTGTAAGTGCGCCCTTGTATAGCGTCAGATGCCAAAATTAAAACACACATGAAAAAAACAATCTTTGGAATCTATAATTATCTCAAAATATCAAGTTTTTAAAATGCAATCTCTGGCTGTCAGGTGGAGAGGAGACCATAGGGGATGTGGTAGGCAGACTCTTAGATGACCCCAAATGACCCCCACCTTCCGTGTCACTGCCCTTCTATCATGCCTCCCCGTCAAGACAGGGAAGAAGGCTGCACTTACAGACTCGCATGTAATGAATAGGATGTGACAGAAGTAGTGGGATGACGCTTCCGAGATTAGGCAGCACAAAGACTGTGGCTTCCACCTGGAGCGTTCTCTCTTGCTTGCTCTTGCCCTCTCCCTCTTGCAGATCACTCACTCTGGGGGAAGTCAGCTGCCATACTGCAAGTCACGTTATGGAGGTGTCCACACAAGGTGACCAGGAACAGTGGCCCGCAGTCCAGAGCCCATGGGATCTGAAGCCTGTGACAGCCACGTGAGTGATCTTGGAAGCAGATCCTTCTGCCAGTCCTGTCTTGAGGTAACTGCAGCCCTGACCCACAAGTGGGCTGCAACTTCATGAAAGACATTGAGCTGGAGGCAGCCAGCTCAGTGGCTCTCCTGTTTCCTGACTCACAGAAACGGTATAACACTGTATGTTTATTGTTTTTGCTATTATGTTTTGGGATAACTTGTTACACAACAGTAGATAATTCATACAGGAGAGTAAGAGTAGAAGCAGAAACATGTAACCCAATATTCATTACAGCACTGTTTACAATAGCCAGGACACAGAAACAACCTAAGTGGCCAATGACAGATGAATGGATAAAGATGTGGTACATACATATAATGGAATATTACTTGGTCATAAAAAAGACTGAAGTTGGGTCATTTGTAGAGATGTGGATGGAGCTAGAGTCTGTCATACAGAGTTAAGTCAGTCAGAAAGAGACAAACAAGCATCATATATTAACACATGTATGTGAAATCTACAAAATGGTACAGATGAGCCGAGCCCCAGAGCAGGAATAGCGAAGCAGATGTAGAGAATGCACTTGTGGACACAGAGCGGGAAGAGAGGGTGGGATGAACTGGGAGATTAGGACTGACATCTATACACTACCATGTGTAACATAGATAGCCAGCAGGAACCTGCTGTATAGCACACGGGGCTCAGCGCAGTGCTCCGCGATGACCTAGATGGGTGGGATGAGGAGTGCGAGGGAAGCTCAAGAGGGAGGTGACATATGTATACTTATAGCTGATTGAGGAGCTACACTCCATGGGGTCACAAAGAGTCAGACACGGCAGAGCATGCACACACTCCCACTCCCAGATAGCTGATTGACATTACTGTACAGCAGAAACTAAAACACCATTGTAAACAATTATGCTCCAATAAATAAATGACATTTTGTAAAACACCAGTTAAAGGCCATTGCTGTAGTGGAGACAATTTAGAATAGAGTAGCATTGGAGAAGGAAATGGCAACCCACTCCAGTGTTCTTGCCTGGAGAATCCCAGGGACGGGGGAGCCTGGTGGGCTGCCGTCTATGGGGTCGCACAGAGTCGGACACGACTGAAGTGACAGCAGCAGCAATGGTAGAAGTGGTGAGAAGTAGGCCTGGGGAGCACAAAGGAGATAAGAAAAGCAAACAGCATGCTCTCTGAAACCTGGAGAAGGAAAGTAAAAAAAAAAACTATGGCCCCGATTTCCATTCAGTGGAGAATAACCAGCAAGTCCCACAGTGGAGCAGCATGTTGGCAGCAATGGAGAGAGTAGTCTGGAAGGATTTGAGCTCCACGGGGAAGGTGGGGGATAAGCAGTCTGAGGACATGGCCTGACCTGAGCCTCATCTAGTAGCCTGTGGCAGGGCTGAGAAACTGATCCCAGGGGTTGAGAAAGGGACAGGACAGGCTCTGGCCTCAGCCTGAATTTACAGAGCAGAAGATGAGGGCAACAAGCCCTGAGCTCCTCTGTGTGGCTGAAGTAATCAGAGAAGCTCACCTGAATAAATATGCCAGTCCAAGTCCTATGATTACAAATTATGAAAAAGGTATAATCTTAAGTGCTCCTCTATCAGAGCAGACCACCAGGTGCTGCCCCCACCCAGACACAGAGCAGGCTGTTGCCAGCCATGCAGGCATGGACTCTGAGAGCAGTTAGCCTAGTGGTTAAGACCAAGGGTTTTGATGTCAGGAAGATTGGGGTGGAATTCCAGCTCCTCTCTTGCTGTGTGACCTCAGCAAACTTATTTAAATTCCTACAAGCTTCTACCTTCTAGACAGCAAAAGAAGGATACTAAAGGTGCGTATAGATATGCAGATGACACCACCCTTATGGCAGAAAGTGAAGAGGAACTAAAAAGCCTCTTGATGAGAGTGAAAGAGGAGAGTGAAAAAGCTGGCTTAAAGCTCAACATTCAGAAAACTAAGGTCATGGCATCCAGTCCCATCACTTCATGGGAAATACATGGAGAAACAGTGGAAACAGTGTCAGACTTTATTTTTCTGGGCTCCAAAATCACTGCAGATGGTGACTGCAGCCATGAAATTAAAATACGCTTACTCCTTGGAAGGAAAGTTATGAACAACCTAGATAGCATATTCAAAAGCAGAGACATTACTTTGCCAACAAAGGTCCGTCTAGTCAAGGCTATGGTTTTTCCAGTGGTCATGTATGGATGTGAGAGTTGGACTGTGAAGAAGGCTGAGCGCTGAAGAATTGATGCTTTTGAACTGTGGTGTTGGAGAAGACTCCTGAGAGTCCCTTGGACTGCAAGGAGATCCAACCAGTCCATTCTAAAGGAGATTAGCCCTGAGTGTTCTTTGGAAGGAATGATGCTAAAGCTGAAACTCCAGTACTTTGGCCACCTCATGTGAAGAGTTGACCCATTGGAAAAGACTCTGATGCTGGGAGGGATTGGGGGCAGGAGGAGAAGGGGACAACAGAGGATGAGATGGCTGGATGGCATCACCGACTCGATGGACGTGAGTCTGAGTGAACTCCGGGAGTTGGTGATGGACAGGGAGGCCTGGCGTGCTGCGATTCATGGGGTCGCAAAGAGTCGGACACGACTGAGCGACTGAACTGAACTGAAAGTCACATATTCCTAGTACCTTTAGTGCAACACTGAATGGCTAGAAGGATTGGATAAGTATTTTCCTTGCCACAGCACCCGGCGCAGAGTATGTTCTCAGTAAAGGAGCTCTTGAGCTGCCACGATGTGAGCTGTCACCTGCCACTGCTGTTCTAAGTTTCTGGAGGCACACACAGAGTGACTGAAGGAGAAGGCAGCGCGCTCCATCTTAAAGCAAAGCTGCACAGCTGTGTCTGAGTTTGAAAACAGTAAGGTACACACATCCCTGTGCAGCTATTCTTCTGGGCAAAGCTGTGATCAAAAGCCCACTTTACCCCATCCGTGAACACAGCTGCTGGTTCCATTTGCCTTCTTCTCACTCTTGATAAGCGAGCTTTTTAAAACGCCTTAAAGGTAAGTCCTGCTGCTGAGATGAAGAAGGTTCCAAAGGGGACCTGGCAGATTCACAAAGGAGAGAGTCCACGGAGTGTCACTCCTTTCAAGCCCCCCTATGTCACCAGACCTGCTTCTGACATTCAGTGGCTCCTTCGTGACCCACTGATGTACAAAGAGACAACCCATCAAATAAGCAGGTCGGGAGGGTCGCTGGAGGACCAAAGGCCCACCAAGTCACCCTCGAGGAACAGGTTAAGCTCAGGGTCTGTGTGTCATGTCATAGTTACAAGGGACACTCCTGCCTGGGTGGCACACGCCACACCTGGTCATTCAGGGCCCCGTCACTAAGAGCTAACACATGACACTGAAGGCAAAACAGATGCAGCAGCTTTTACGTTCAAACACAAAAAGCATCACAAGCTAAGCCCACGAATACAAACTCTGCTGGAAATAGTGGTCACTGTCATGAATGATAACACCACATGCTAAGACCACCAAGAATACACAATGTTACCAACAAATCCACCAAAGATATGCAAGTATACATAAAGGACATCAAACGTTATAATAAAAAACTGAATGCTGATGTTTATATAAGAAAGGAAACTGAAGAGAACAAAACATGTGTTTTGTGGATACATCTAATCTGAAAGTTCACTGTTTAGTTCAAGGCATCCACCTGAATCCAACAAAATGTCATCAGCTTGGCTTCCTGTTCTAAAATGAAAGCCTTCAGAAATCTCGCTGTACTTATAAATCTAAATGCTTTGCGTTTAGGTCTATAATTAAGTCACGACCTCCTGCTAACATCCACAAGCAATTCATATTCAGCAATAGACTTATCAAATGTTATACAATTTGCAAATTTTCTTATGTTCTTCCCCACCGTGGATCTTGGCCAGCATTCTGTCATTTCTAATCTATAGCATCTGATTGACAGTTAAACCCAACAAGAGCTAATGTTTGTGACAGGGAAAAATAATCAGCACATCCACTCATTAGCATCCTGCTCACACATTCATTGTCAATTACAAATATTTGCTTGGGCTACACTCTGCCACCATCATCGGAGCCATTACCGCCTGTAACAGTGTGATATATTTGAAGAGTCAAGCTGCTGGCAATTCACAGCTGGGACTCAATAATCAAAACATTCATCAGCTAACACTTGGGTCCCAGCAGAGTATCTGGCTCAAGATAACAAATGATTATCCTAGACAATGGAACTACAAGTCTAACTGACAATCATCTAACTCATGATTCGTGAGTTTCCCAGGTTTGTTTCTGGGCTGTAGCCATTAGGTTTTGTTGAACGCCCTCTCACTTGCTATTTGAGAACATTTTTAGGGGACATTCAAGTGCTCACTTGGACCTGCACACTGGGAGATAATGCAGGATTCTAGGGGGAACTCCAGATCCTACACTATGTGAAGGGAAGCTGTTGGGGCCCCGCCCAGATGCCCTTTAGGGGCGACTGCAGCAGCTCTCAGCTGCTGCCAGTGGAGGTTGAGTGGGGATGGCTAATGACCCACAGCTGTGCCCTTCTCCTGCGCTCTGTCCTCTGCCACACCCAAACCATTTTGACCTGGAAGCTGTGCCCTCCCCACCTTTTTTTTTTTTTTTTTAAATGAAATTCTGAATATATTTCACTTTCAGGTCTTGGAGTGAAGGTTGGGTAGTAAGATTTATACAAACCTTGGCAATATTTTTTACTTAGATACAGAAATTTAACGTGTATATTTTTCTGTAATTGCACAATGGCACCAGAAGCCAGGCTCATGTATATAGAGCTATATTTGTTTGCACGTATCCTTCAAGGTAAAATCTCAAACACATTTAACAGTATATACTTCTAGTGCTGCTGATAAAACATATAGGCCAAACTTGCCTACCAGGTGGATTTGAAATCTGAATTTACTTTCACATGCACTCATAAATTACGATTTCAGTGCAACCAGGTGATACTTCATTTCCAATAATGTATAATGTTTTGTTTGGCCAAATACTTGTTTTACTGTCAATCTCATTGTACCATATTACATGTTTTCCCCTTGCCAAGGACTTACCTACATGGAGAGGACAGAGTAAGTCTCTGCTGTGGGGGGACGGCCAGCTTTGGGGTGTGACTCCTCCTCCAGAGCTTGCCCTCTTCTCCCACAGAGACCACATTCCTGCTTAGTTTTCCTCCTTTCACCTGTCCTGGTTCTTTCACTCATCTTCTCCAGAAAGGACTCGAAAAAACTGCTTGAAAAGGAGCAGCCATCTCAGGGTCGACTCCTAGGAAACCTGGCAGAACTTCTCATTGCCCAGGGTGGGACTGCACTTTTCCAGGCCACACGAGCCCTAAGCCCCACCCTGGAACGAGGTGCTGGTTCCCAAATATTGGAAACAGCTGAGGCTTCCCGCTTGCAATCAACACGTCTTCCCCACAGACTGGGTAATACATCCCAAGGACTGTGTCCCATCCCTTCCTGGCTCAGTTCTGGCAGAATTCCTCATTGCAGCCCAGATCAAAAAATCCTTCTCAACCTTTCTTAGAAATAAGTTAGAAAAAGACTCAAAGCCCAGCAGAAAAAATAGTCATATGGACATGAGTTTGAGCAAACTCTGGGAGATAGTGAAGGACAGGGAAGCCTGGCATACTGCAATCCATGGGGGTCACAAAGAGTCAGACATGACTGAGCGACTGAACACCAACAACAAATGAATAAAATAACACCCACTGAAATGGAAGTGTGTGTGTGCTAGTCACTTAGTCGTATCTGACTCTTTTGCAACCCCATGGACTGTAACCTACCAGGCTCCTCTGTCCATGGGATTCTCTAGGCAAGAATACTGGAGTGGGTTGCCATTTCCTTCTCCAGAGGTCTTCTACCACCCAGGGATCAAACCCTGGCCTCCTGCATTGCATGTGGATTCTTTACCATCTGAGCCACCAGAGAAGGCCTGAAATGGAAGTAGAGGCATAAAACATAAGAGACACTCATTCTTACTCATAATAAGTGAAATTGGAATTAAAACTACACTGAAATACCATTTTTCAAACATTAAATGGGGAAACTCTGAAATATAATTTTTATTGTACCCAGACATCCAGTCCAGTGATAGTGGGTTCTTTCTTCCCCTGTTATGAACAAATTGTTAGTGCAAGAAACACTCCTCTGGAACTCCCCTGCTGGGAAATGAATCTGATAAAGCTCCGCAGAACCCCTTAGGGCTGTGGGTGAGAGGAGAGTGCAAACCTAGATTATTAACCTGAACATCAACCTCCTCAGGAATGTTATGTATTATGTTTCTTCTCCAGATCTTGAAGAACGTGCTGCTTTTCTTAGGTCCTCTGTTTATCCTACCCAGGCAAGAATCTTTATTGCCAGTTTTATCTATTTCTCACTTTCACCTGAAATTGTTTTTTCTTCAAGACCACAAAATATCTTGATCACATAAGGGCTATACTTTTCAGTTTATCTTTTTCCAACCCATCTTAATGCAAAACAGGGTCAAATGGAGTAGGCATTTTCCTGTATTTTATTGTGCCTGCTAGTTAAGGGTATAGATCCACAGATCCATGTGGTTTATTGCATTATATTTTTCAAATATTCACTTCCTCTCTCTGTAGAAGGTTTGTACCTCTTTGCCCCAATAATGCCAAGTCTGGTCTTATAACTTGCATCGGTCAGTGAAATGTGAGCAGAAATGACAAAGACCACTTCCAATCAGAAACTTTAAGACCCATCATGTGGTTCCAAACATCTTGCTATTTCCTCTACTGCAAGACCATCTCCAGATTAGCACATCTCAGGAATGGTTTGCTCCTTTAGCCTCGTCCTGGAATAGAGACAAAATAGAACAGAGACATGAAGGACACAAAATGTGAGTGAGAAATAGACCTTTGTGGTCTTAAGCCTCTGAGACATAGGAGCTGCTTGATATTGGAGTATAACCTAGTCCAGCTGACTGCTAAATCTATAAGCTCTGATGCATTTTATTAATATTATTGTTTGTATCCCAAACAGCACCTAGCATAATCCCTTGCCCATGATGCCCTTTGAACAAAAATTGGCTACTATTTTTCACTTCCTCTTTCATTTCTCTTCCTTTTTTCCCACATTTATTATTTTTTACTGGAGTATAATTGCTTTACAATGTTGTGCTAGTTTCTGCTATACCACAGAATGAATCAGCTGTATGTATACATATACCCCCTTCCTCTTGGACCTCCCTCCCATGCCCTCATCCCACCCCTCTAGGTCACCACAGAACACTGAGCTGAGCTCCCTAAGCAATACAGCAGCTTCCCACCGTCTATCTACCTTCCCTTTCTTTTCTGAACAGTTCAGTTCAAAAGCCATTATAAGGGGCCAAGAAAGGTAGGCATTTGACAAAGGTGTAAAGAGCAGCTGCTGTAGCCCAAAGCAGGGTGGAAGAGCCTGGACAGGATGAGGAGACTTGATCAAATAAGTGTTTACATTAGGGATAATGGGAGTCAAGTTTCTCACTCTCAGAGAAGGGAGCTACAAACATGGAAAGGGAGAAAATTAGAATAAATCCTGTTTTGTTGGATTCGAATTGGAGATATTAATGTGAACACATGGTCTTCAATATATATAGATAGATAAATAAACATAATTGTAAACATATGTTTATATATAAATTTCCTAATTCTCTTCCCTGAAAGGGCTTGGGTGTAGCAATTGGTATGAATTCCATTCATACCAATGGAAATGACCACACCCAGGACCAGGTCTTGGCTTCCAAATAGTATTCTCTACTAAAGGAATCCAGGATCCTCGGGAAAAGAGCTTCACATTCTTGAAGAGGTCCTTATTAATAATTAAGGATTGTACTCTCCTTTCATCCACAACTTGAAATTTTACACAACTTTATTAAATTTATTTCCCAATAGTAGGACACCACAATAGTAGGGGTTTCACTTGACTAACAATTCAGCTGTAGTAAGGTGTAATAGACAGGGCTATCCATAGAAACAGAAGGAACAGCATGTGTGTATATATAGAGATTTATTTTAAGAAATCAGCTCACATGATTTGGAGGCCTGGCAAGTCCAAAATCTGCAGGGTAGGCTGGCAGACTGGAGACTCAGGGAGGAATTGCAATTTGAGTCTAAAAGCAGTCTGCAGGCAGAATTCCTTCTTTCTTGGGAACATCAGTATTTTCCTATTAAGGCCTTCATCTGATTAGATGAGAGCCACCTATGCTGTGGAAAGTAATCTGTGGAAGGTTATTAAAGATTTACATTTCTTTAATACTTTCCTTAATTTTTTTAATTGAAGGTATACTTCAATTAACATAACATATATATGTTACAGGTTATATCTGAGGTTGTTGCTATTTCTCCCAGCAATCTTGATTCCAGCTTGTGATTCATCCAGCCCAGCATTTCATATGATGTTCTCTACACATAAGTTAAGTAAGCAGGGTGACAGTATACAGACTGGACGTATTACTTTCTCAGTTTGGAACCAGTCAGTTGTTCCAAGTCCAGTTCTGTTGTGTCTTGACCTGCATACAGGTTTCTCAGGAGACAGGTAAGGTGGTCTGATATCCCCATCTCTTTCAGAATTTTCTATGTAGATGATACCACTCTAATGGAAGAAAGTGAAAAGGAACTAAAGAGCCTCTTGATGAGGGTAAAAGAGGAGAGTAAAAAAAGCTGGCTTGAAACTCAACATTTCCATTTATACTCATTATAAAATATTTGCTGTGTTCCCTGTATTGTACAATATATCCTTGCAGCTTATTTTATACTTAATAGTTTATACCTTTTAATCCTCTACCCCTATATTGCCTCTCCCCACTGGCAACTACCAGTTTATTCTCTAAATCTGTGAGTCTGCTTCTTTTTTGTTATATTCACTGGTTTGCTGCATTTTTTAGATTCCACATACAAATGATATCATACAGCATTTGTCTTTCTCTGTCTTATATCACTTAACATAATGCTCTCCAAGTCCATCTGTGTTGCAGCAAATAGCAAAATTTCATCCTTTTCTATGGCTGAGTAGTATTCCATTGTGTGTGTGTGTGTATACACCACATAAAGATTTAAGTGTTAATCTCACTAAAAAAACACCTTCACAGAAGCTTCTAGAATAATGTTTAACCAAGTATCTGAATACTATGACCTAGCCAAGCTGACGTACGAAATTAACCTTCACAAAGGGAAAAGAGAATCCACTGTCATTGGGTTGTACACAGGCATAGAATAAGAGCTCACCTCTTTGGATATAAGATCATTAACTTTGGTCTCCTGTCATTCAGTATTGTGTATATTTTATCTCATTTTTTTTACCTGGTTTTCACTTTTAGGAGAAAAAACAGCCTTGAATATCATCTAACTTCGGATCTCATTTTGCCACATAGCTAATGCATTTTGTAACTAACTCATTAGCATAACACATGTGAGAAAGTTTCTTACTGGGTATTCATGGAGTAAGAAAATCTAGGCCCATCTACTTTACAGACCTGAATCCGAAAAGGCTACTCTCAGGACTAGATCTTAAGATTGCCAGAGAGGAGACCTAAGACATGATGATGTTTTCACCTAAAAGTTTTTGACTAATTTTACTTAGGGCAGTCTAATCCATTCACTATAGAAAAGACCAGAGTTCAGCTGTAGCAGAAATCAGCCACAAATTATTCATTCTGTTTCAGAAAATGGTATTTCTTCTGCCAGGGACAGAAATGACACGCACCTTGGATCATGTGACCACGAGCAGGAAAACATCAAGTCAATCCTTGATGGAGCTGAGAAATATCTTTGCCCTCATGGCTTCTAGCTCTTTGGTTTCTTGGGCCTATCACCTGGGATGTGTATCTCAAGCATGAGAATGAGGGGATAGTGAACTAAGCCAGTTAACATCCGTAATAATGATGAATTAAGTATCTATTTGGTACCAGACGCTGTCCTGGATACCACAGAGACAAGATGACAAAACATGGCTCCTTATCCTCAGTCTAGTGGGAGCAAAAAACAGTCGAGTCACTGTGATATCTGAAGGGGAAAGCTCCATGCAAGGAGTTGACAGACACAAAGGAGAGAGTGACTAACTCTTCCCAAGGTTCTAGGAAGATTTCCACAGATGAGGTGACCTTTGACTTGCACCTTGGAAGATGCTTCAGAGTCTAACAGAAAAGGTAACCGGAAATAGAGGATTCTAGAAACTGGGTGTTAATTTTTTGTTTACTTATTGGTTTTATTATAGATTATTAAACTAATGGAGTGTACTAAAAATTATAAAGAGGTTAAAAAAACCCTAATGACCCATAACTTCAACATCAGTACAACAGCAATAATTACTCTGCCATAATCATTTATTTTCTTTTCCTATGTATTTTAATATAAAATTGTGTTTCTTCCAGAATTATAACTTTGTATGTTGTTTATTCTCAAAACATGTTCCATCATCTAAAAACTTGGTAAACTAATATTTGACAGATTCTTAAAAATCATACCAAGCAGATTTATCATAATACTTGTAAGCATTAGTCTATTGTGCATTTCTGTGCTCCAGGTTTTCATTCATATAAGGTGTGTCTTTGTGTGTAAACTTTCATCATATTTTACAGGTGGAAATCTTAGGATAAAGTATTTGAACATTATTAATGCTCTTGATAACTAGCCATATTACTTTCTAGATAATTTGCAACAAATCATCACTAGCAAAGCCTGAAAGTGCCTTTCTTTCTAAACTAACATCATTGCATAGAATTTTGTCAAATGGAGTTTAACATGCATTCAATAAAGTGCACTAAACTCAAATGTATAGCTATAATTTTTTAAATATTTGATAATGTAATAGGAAATAATTTTGCAGTTCCTCAAAAAGTTAAACATGGAGCTACTGTATGACCTAGCAATACCACTCCTGGGTATATACCCAGGAGAACTGAAAATGTCTGTCCACACAAAAATTGTACACAGGAGTTCATAGAAGCATTATTCATAATAGCTGAACCATGGAAACAATTCAAATATCCATCAACTGATGAATGGGTAAACTAAATGTAGTATATCCATATAGTGGAGTATTATTCAGCTATAAAAGAGAATGAAGTATTGATACATGGAAACTCCAGTACTTTGGCCACCTCATGCAAAGAGTTGACTCATTGGAAAAGACTCTGATGCTGGGAGGGATTGGGGGCAGGAGGAGAAGGGGACGACAGAGGATGAGATGGCTGGATGGCATCACCGACTCAATGGACGTGGGTTTGAGTGAACTCCGGGAGTTGGTGATGGACAGGGAGGCCTGGCGTGCTGCAATTCATGGGGTTGCAGAGTTGGACACGACTGAGCGACTGAACTGAACTGAATACATGGATGAACCTTGAAAACATGGTAAGTGAAAGGAGTCATATACAAAAATCTACATATTATGTGATTCCATGTCTACAAAATGTCCAGAATAGACATATCCATAGAGAAAGGAAGTAAAATGGTGATTTCCAGAGGCTAGGAAGGATGGGAAATGGGGAATGACAGACAGTGCATAATAGTGGGTACAGTTTCTTTTGAGAGAGATGAAAATTTCCTGGAATTTGATGTAATACAACTTTGTGAATATACTAAAACCTACTTAGTTGTACTCTTTAAATTAATAAAATAAGAATAAGATTCAAACCATACTATGAACTGTCTTCACCATTTTTCTCCAAAGAAAGGAGGAAGACATGTCATATGACACATATGCTATTTATAGAGAAACGAAGGCACCAAGTGGAGAGCCAAAGTGCCAGCATCTTGGTCGGCAATTATTGGGCACTTGCTTTAGGTAGGGCCAGTGCAAGTCATGTCCCTACAGAAGGTAATGCAGGAAATGGCAAAGATCCTCTCCCTTTGCTGAGTGGGAGTTCCAGGATAAACACAGGTCATACCTATTAATCAGTTCAATTCAGTTCAGTTGTTCAGTCATGTCTGACTCTGTGACTCCATGGACTGCAGCACGCCAGGCTTCCCTGTCTATCCCTAACTTCCAGCACTCGCTCAAAGTCATGTCCATCAAGTCGGTGATGCCATCCAACCATCTCATCCTCTGTCATCCCCTTCTCCTCCTGCCTTCAATCTTTCCCAGCATCAGGGTCTTTTCAAATGAGTCAGTTCTTCACATCAGGTAGCCAAAGTATTGGAGCTTCAGCTTCAGCATCAGTCCTTCCAGTGAATATTCAGGACTGATTTCCTTTAGGTTTGATCTAAACCATTCCTTTGACTGATTTGATCTCCTTGCAGTCCAAGGGACTCTCAGGAGTCTTCTCCAACACCACAGTTCAAAAGCATCAATTCTTTGGCACTCAGCTTTCTTTATGGTCCAACTCTCATATCCATACATGACTACTGGAAAAACCATAGCTTTGATTAGATGGACCTTTGTCAGCAAAGTAATGTCTCTGCTTTTTAATATGCTGTCTAGGCTGGTAATAGCTTTTCTTCCAAGGAGCAATCTTCTTTTTATATAAAACAACGAGTGGAAGATGGTTTAGCTTTGACCACTGATTTAGAAAACTACTGGCTTGTTTTTGTTGTTTAGTCACAGGTCATATCCGACTCTTTTGTGACCCCCATGGAATGGGGTCAGGCTCCTCTATCAAGGGAATTTCCCAGGCAAGAATACTGGAGAATATAAGAATACTGGAGTGGGTTGCCATTTCCTTCTCCAGGGGTTCTTCCCAACCCAGGGATCAAACCCATGTCCCCTGCATTGGAAGGCAAGTTCTTTACCACCAAGCCACTAGGGAAGAGCTACAGGCTTGTTACAGTTACTCATATCAGAATGGGCTGTTAATACAGCTGAAAACAGTAGATCACCATTTCCATAGCTACACAGAGTACTTCCCATTTCCATGGCAAATGGAACAGAATACCAGATGTGAGGTTTGGGCAACAAAGACCCACAACAAATAGTGCATTTAATGTTTTTTTTGTAAGTACAAAGAACCAATATTATAGAGTGTATTTTTCATTGATGAGAGAAAGGAGATTACCTGATTTTCCAATTCTCTGGAAAATGATATGATTAGAAAAGAGGATCAGAACATAAAAGTTCTGTAAGAAAGTAATGAACAAAATGCACATGTTGTCAGCAATGAAGATCCTCTCTCAGCACACTAAGGGACTCTGATATGTTTGCCTGCATTCACAGGTGCTGAAGGAAAGAGAGCCCCACCCGGAACAACCGTTTCTTTGGCAGGAGGAAATGATATGAAATCCAGGTCAGGGAAGCTTCAAGGCAGGGGTAATGGTGGTAAAATCTGACCATAATTCAGCTGAGGAGGAAACCCTATGATGTAGCTGTGGCAACGGCCCTGACTGTGTATGAGAATGTGCGAAAAGGACCCAGTTGTCCCTGACCTGGGAAATGAAAGTTCTGCTGGTTAAATGGACCAGGTTGATGGTTGCCATGGAAACCATAAAACTCTTGCTTTCTCAGAATAGAGATGGGAAGAAACAGGCTCAGCAGTCTATGGAGGAAAGCAGAGCCCAGATGGCCCGTGTCAGGTTCATCTTATCTTCTACCCTCTGCATAATAATCTCTGGATTTCTTCCCACTTGGCCTCCGTGAAGAGGTAGGGTGAGAAATAGAGACGCAGGAAAAGGTCTTTTTTTGTTCCTTGTCTCATTAATAAAATGCTAGATGTTAACCCGAACCTTGTTATGCCAAGAACTCTGAATGAGGCTCTTCCCATATTCCAAAAAGTGAAGAGTAGTTGCCACTGAGTAGAAATATAAATGACTACAGGTGTAACAGGTGATTGTGATGAATACCTGAAGTTGAGGCCTGATAGGTATCCATTTCGGAGAAGGCAATGGCAACCCACTCCAGTACTCTTGCCTGGAAAATCCCATGGATGGAGGAGCCTGGTAGGCTGCAGTCCATGGGGTCGCTAAGAGTCAGACACGACTGAGCGACTTCACTTTCACTTTTCACTTTCATGCATTGGAGAAGGAAATGGCAACCCACTCCAGTGTTCGTGCCTGGAGAATCCCAGGATGGGGGAGCCTGGTGGGCTGCCGTCTATGGGGTCGCACAGAGTCGGACACGACTGAAGTGACTTAGGAGCAGCAGCAGAAATATAAATGACTACAGGTGTAACAGGTGATTGTGATGAATACCTGAAGTTGAGGCCTGATAGGTATCCATTCCGGAGAAGGCAATAGCACCCCACTCCAGTACTCTTGCCTGGAAAATCCCATGGATGGAGGAGCCTGGAAGGCTGCAGTCCATGGGGTCACTGAGGGTCGGACATGACTGAGCGACTTCACTTTCACTTCTCACTTTCATGCATTGGAGAAGGAAATGGCAACACACTCCAGTGTTCTTGCCTGGAGAATCCCAGGGACAGGGGAACCTGGTAGGCTGCCGTCTATGGGGCTGCACAGAGTCAGACATGACTGAAGCGACTTAGCAGCAGCAGCAGCAGCAGCAGGTATCCATTTTGGAGAAGGCAATGGCAATCCACTCCAGTACTCTTGCCTGGAAAATCCCATGGATGGAGGAGCCTGGTGGGCTGCAGTCCATGGGGTCGCTAAGAGTCAGACACGACTGAGCGACTTCACTTTCACTTTCATGCATTGGAGAAGGAAATGGCAACACACTCCACTGTTCTTGCCTGGAGAATCCCAGGGATAGGGGAGCCTGGTGGACTGCTGTATATGGGTTTGCACAGAGTCAGACATGACTGAGGCGACTTAGCAGTAGCAGCAGGTATCCATTCCTCCTTCAACTGGTAGATTTTCCTTTGAAATATCACCACTTCCTTATTCTTGATCCTGTAGATCCTGTGGTTCCTGTACAGCCAGCCCACAAAATACATGAATAGGCATATGACTCAAGCATGACCAATGAGAGCATTGTATTAGTCCAGGATGTCCAAGCTACTTAGTGAGAGTTACAGAACTTTGATGAAGCTGAAGTGGTAAACTTGGAGCTGCCAGAAGATATATTCTCTAACTGAATGAAGAAAGCTTATCCACAATGAAAAGATATGAGGCCAACTACAGGAGAGCAGAGCGAGAATAAGCCTCGATAGCATCATTTCATCCTTGATCTAGCTGTACCTGAAGATGAAGTTACCTGTACATGTCTCAAATACATGAGGCTAGAGATTATCAATTAGGTAATCTATTACATAGCTAGATTAAGTTATTTTTCTATTTTAACAAAGAGCGCTTATCAATACAGTGGGTATATTGGATCACAATTTTTGCTAAAATTTCTGACAGGTGGTTTGGTATAAGCACCACCAGCATATAAAATGGACCTTGCCAAAGCCTGTTGAATGACCACCAACTGACCATCTAGTGAAGGCATCTGAAATCTAAAGGAAGGACAAAGAAATCAAACTCTAGAATTTAAAAAAAAGGCGGCTTTTTAATTATGTGTTTTCTCTGATCAAATGACAGGGATTATCACAGTAATGATGGCAAATAAACTCTTAATCAATTGTTACATTAATAACATTAATAGAAACTATTATTATCATAAAAATTAGTACTTTAGAACCAATTTTATGTGTTCAGATCAGATCAGATCAGTCACTCAGTCGTGTCCAACTCTTTGCAACCCCATGAATCGCAGCACGCCAGGCCTCCCTGTCCATCACCAACTCCCGGAGTTCACTCAGACTCATGTCCATCGAGTCAGCAATGCCATCCACCCATCTCATGCTCTGTCATCCCCTTCTCCTCCTGCCCCCAATCCCTCCCAGCATCAGAGTCTTTTCCAATGAGTCAACTCTTTGCATGAGGTGGCCAAAGTACTGGAGTTTCAGCTTTAGCATCATTCCTTCCAAAGAAATCCCAGGGCTGATCTCCTTCAGAATGGACTGGTTGGATCTCCTTGCAGTCCAAGGGACTCTCAAGAGTCTTCTCCGACACCACAGTTAAAAAGCATCAATTTTTTGGCGTTCAGCCTTCTTCACAGTCCAACTCTCACATCCATACATGACCACAGAAAAAACCATAGCCTTGACTAGACGGACCTTTGTTGGCAAAGTAATGTCTCTGCTTTTGAATATGCTATCTAGATTGGTCATAACTTTCCTTCCAAAGAGTAAGCGTATTTTAATTTCATGGCTGCAGTCACCATCTGTAGTGATTTTGGAGCCCAGAAAAATAAAGTCTGACACTGTTTCCGCTGTTTCCTCATCTATTTCCCATGAAGTGGTGGGACCGGATGCCATTTTATGTGTTAACACTCTGCAATTTGTTTCAATCTCACTTAAATCTCACCCTCGTAGGGGAATTATTATTATTTCCATTTTACAGATGAACAAACTGAGACTAGGATCATTGATAAATGTGGCCAAGGTACCCCCCAGTGGATTCTGATCGTCTGACAGAAAACTTTTCTGGGTGTTATCTCATAAAATAAATAAGACCTAACCTTGTCTTTGCTGCTGCTGCTAAGTCGCTTCAGTCGTGTCCAACTCTGTGCAACCCCATAGACGGCAGCCCACCAGGCTTCCCCGTCCCTGGGATTCTCTGGGCAAGAACACTGGAGTGGGTTGCCATTTCCTCCTCCAAAACCTTGTCTTTAGGGAGCTACAATTCAGTTAGCACTAGCAAGATGATGTCATATGTGGTTAAGCACCAGATTAATGCTACAAATCATGAATGTTACAAGATCTCAGTGGAGAAAAAGATTGCTATAGGCTGGAATGATCAGAAATCATGGAAGACACGAGTTTGGGACAAGACCCCAAAGGAGGAGGGGGAAAGGAAGCCGATTCCTGAAAGGAGGGAATGGCACAAAGTTGGCTGGAGAAAAAGCAGCTTGCCAAAGTAGCTGACATTTGCTAAGGTAACAAGGGAGGTGAGCAGAGATCAATCAGGTAAGTCCTTAGATTCCAGGTTAAAAAATCTGAACTCTAGCTTGAAAGAACAAAAAACCTTGAGCTCAAGGGACCAGATCAAAATATTACTATACTAATGATGACACATTTTGCAGATAATTTCTACTTATGCAACTGTTTAAAACTGAAGTTTAGAGCAATTGGAGAAATAAGTACAGAAGTTAAAAACACAAGCAGCATTTTGGGACCGTGGGTATCCTGCACTGAAGCTAGGAGACTCCCCCAAACACGGGAACAGCTGGTGAAAGCTATATCAGTGACTCAAAATCAAATCAAGTACTTGCCTAATTTGCTTTCCCTGTGTTTCTTTTTTCCTTCTTTCCCACTCTCTTCTGTCTCTGCATTTTCTCGTCATTTGCCATGATTCTCTCTCACCATGCTGTCTTTCTTAACACCCTCTCTCTTCCACACTGAGAAATAGTGAGACCTCTCTGTCTCCTCCTCGCTGTCCATTTCAACCCCCTTTTTGTCTAGATTCTTCATCTTCCTCTCAAAATGTTGATGTTTTATATCTTTCATGTTCTCCGAGTGTGTGTGTGTGTGTGTGTGTGTGTGTGTGTGTTTGTGAAGAAAGGAAGTATGGGCTAGTCCACATGATTCTTTGATTAGCTGGGGTCAACAAAAACTACAAATGTCCTTTAAATATTAGTTCTTCCCCTCCCTAAATCAAAGCAGAGGTGCTTTCAGATATAGAAAACAAATTTATGACAGGGGGTAAATGGTGTGTGTGTATGTGTGTGCTCAGTCATGTCCGATTCTTTGAGACTCCATGGATTATAGCCCACCAGGCTCCTCCGTCCAGGGAATTTTCCAAGGAAGAATACTGGAGCAGGTTGCCATTTCCTTCTCCAGGGGATCTTCCTGACCCAGGGATCAAATCTGAGTATCTGAGTCTTCTGCAATGGCGGGTGGATTCTTTACCAGTGTGCCACCTGGAAGCCCAGGGGGGAAATGGAGAGGGATAAACTCGGAAATTGGGATTGACATATATATACTGAAAATGAAAAGACAGTGAAAACGAAGTCGCTCAGTCACGTCTGACTCTTTGCGACCCCATGGACTGTAGCCCACCAGGCTCCTCCATCCATGGGATTCTCCAGGCAAGAGTACTGGGTTGCCATTTCCTTCTCCACACTGAGGAAACCAGAAGGGAAAGAGACACGTGTACCCCAATGTTCATCGCAGCACTGTTTATAATAGCCAGGACATGGAAGCAACCTAGATGTCCATTAGCAGATGAATGGATAAGAAAGCTGTGGTACATATACACAATGGAGTATTACTCAGCAATTAAAAAGAATACATTTGAATCAGTTCTAATGAGGTGGATGAAACTGGAGCCTATTATACAGAGTGAAGTAAGCCAGAAGGAAAAACCCAATACAGTATACTAACGCATATATATGGAATTTAGAAAGATGGTTAACGATAACCCTGTATACGAGACAGCAAAAGAGACACTGATGTATAGAACAGGCTTATGGACTCTGTGGGAGAGGGAGAGGGTGGGAAGATTTGGGAGAATGGCATTGAAATATGTGAAATGTCATGTATGAAACGAGATGCCAGTCCAGGTTCAATGCATGATGCTGGATGCTTGGGGCTGGTGCACTGGGACGACCCAGAGGGATGGTATGGGGAGGGAGGAGGGAGGAGGGTTCAGGATGGGTTCTTAAATTTGTAAGGAATATATTAAATTAAAAAAATAACAATAAAATAAAATGATATAAATTTGTTAAAAGTACTATAAATAATTCCCCTGGAGCAGAAAATGGCAACCCACTAAAATATTCTTGCCTGGGAAATCTCATGGACAGACGAGCCTGGTGGGCTACAGTCTATGGGGCTGCAAGAGTCAGACACGGCTTAGCGACTAAACCACCACCACCATTATAAATAATTAAGATGACTGTCATTGCTGAATATATTTTATTATAGTTCAATTTCATGACAGTGATAATCATTTACTGAGCATCTATTAACATGCAAGGCATTGTGTTACATTAAAAAAAAAAAAAAAAAAAGAGTACTGGGTTGCCATTTCCTTCTCCAGAGGATCTTCCCGACCCAGAGATCGAACCCGGGTCTCTCTCATTGTAGGCAGATGCTTTACCATCTGAGCCACCAGAGAAGTCATATATACATACTACATGTAAAATAGACAACTAATAAGGACATACTGTAGAGCACAGGGAACTCTACTCAATACTCTATAATGAGTATTGGGTAGAAATGAGTATTGAGTAGAAATTGAGTATTGAGTAGAAATTGAGTAGAATTATATTCCCATATAATTCCTATATGGGAATATAATCTAAAAAAGAGTGCACAGAGCCTTCCCTGATGGTCCAGTGGTTAAGACTCCATGCTTCCATTGCAGGGGTCACTGATTCAATTCCTGATTGGGGAACTAAGATCCCATATGCCCCGTGGAACAGCCAAAAAATAAAAATAAAAGAGTGGATATGTATATATGTATAACTGATTCACTTAGCTGTACAGCAGAAACTAACTCAATACTGTAAACAACTATACTCCAACAAAAATTTAAAAAATAAATAAGTAAAGCAGAAGTGCTTTGGGTGAATGAGGAAAGAAGTGTAAACAGTTACTGAAGTATTCAGCACCAGAAAAGGAAAATCCCCTTTGTCTATATTATTAGTTCAAGGCAGAGTTATTGCCTATGAATGGGGGTTAGTTATTTTATATTTCCTATGACTAAATTGATTTTTAAAGGGTGGAAGATGATTTTTCTTCCCCAAGGAGAAGATTCATTGATTAATGTCTGATTAAAAACCAAACCAAACAAAAAAGACAAGAAAGACCAACAAACAAATGTACTATATATGCCTGCATGCTCAGTCGCATCTTTGCAACCCCATGGACTATAGCCTGCCAGGCCTCTCTGTCCGTGGAATTTTCCAGACAAGAATACTGGAGTGGGTTGCCATTTTCTACTCCAGGGGATATTCCCAATCCAGAGAGTCTCCTGTGTCTCCTGTATTGGCAGGTAGATTCTTTACCACTGTGCCACCTGGGAAACCCCATTATATACGCATGTTCACTTTCAAAAAGAAAAGTGCTTATGCTTTCCAAAAGGCAGCAAACGACACGAACCTGAACGCACAGTGTTATGTTGCCTGTGAAGCTTTCCCGCTCCACGTGTGCACTCAGTAACCACAGCGATCCCAGGCCCTCCATGGGGAAAGTGCCCCCAGGTTCCTGAGGACACTGCAGCATATTTGATGAGCATTCCTGCTCTTTCAAATGTGGTCGGCATTATCATTTTTTTTTTTCCTTAACTTGAAGGGTACACTGTTTATGAGTAGGCTCTGGGAGTTGGTGATGGACAGGGAAGCCTGGCGTGCTACAGTCCATGGGGTCGTAAAGAGTCAGACATGACTGAGCATGTGAACTGAACTGAAGGGTATAATGTTTAGAAGAAAGACTATATTCAGGAGAAAAAAATTATAAATGACCAAAGCTGCAAAAGTAGGACAGGAATACTTCTGAGCCAAGCAGAAACACAGACCAGGAATTACAAACTCTCTGTGAGGGAGGGGCTCAGCTTCTAAAACATTATGACCGTTCAGCTTTAAAATACCACCAAAATAAAATACCCTGTGTTTCCAAATGTATTCATGTAAGTGTTAACTTTCTTCTTACAACCTCAGTAACCTCAGAAACAAATGTATAGAAAGTCTATTTAAGAGATTCCTGGTGGTTCAGATGGTAAAGAATCTGCCTGCAATGTAGGAAACCCATGTGCGATCCCTGGGTTGGGAAGATCCTCTGAAGCAGGGAATGACAACCCACTCCAGTATTCTTGTCTGGAGAATTCCATGGACAGAGGAGCTTGGAGGGCTACAGACTATAGGGTCACAAAGAGTCGGACACGTTTGAGCAACTAACACACACACAGATAGATTTAATCTAAAGCTGAATTCTCTGATGAATTTGGTATGAATTTCTGGAGAGCTTGCTATGTGCCAGGGCCTGTGCTAAGCGCTCACCCACCTCATCTTCTTTCATCTCCACAAGAGCTGCGGGAGGCAGGAAGCACGACTGCTGCTTTACACATGAGAAGGCTGAGATTTAAAAGGACTAAATAATCTGTCCATGTTTACACTAGTATGTAGCTAAGATTCAGACCCAGGCCAGACTTCATCTTACACACTCTTTCTGCTCTGTTTCACTGATTAGGGATTCAAATTTGAGTCCATCTGAACAAGGTGACATGTGTGATCAACAGTAGAAAGAGTCCTGGACTGACTTCCAAGTTCTGGCATAGCTTCTGTCTCATCTTAAGCCTAGAAGGAGGCTTCCCTACCATCCACTCAGTATTGTCAAGGCTGAAACAGTCAAAATGATTTTGTCAAAATCCACACAATGAATGCATGGAATGGCACCTTAAATCGTTTTTTCAGTTCATGTGCTTTTTCCCTGATTGAAAAAACAGGGGCGGGGGCGGGGGTGGGGGGCGCTGTGCAGGATCTTAGTTTCAGTATTCAGGACTTAGTTGCAACATGTGGGATCTAGTTCCCCGACCAGGGCACCAGGGATGGAACTCAGGCACCTACTTTGGGAGCATGGTGTCTTAGCCACTGGACCACCAGAGAAGTCCCTTCCCTGACTGAATTTGATGAATTAAGTTCTTCCCACCACTCAGGGCTTTGGCAGTGAGGTGCTTCACCCTGGAATGCTCATCACACGACTGTACATGCTGTTTATACCTGGAAACTTCTCCTCCTCCTCCAGTCTGTGTCATGCATGTCTTCAGAGACTTCTCCTGATCACTCTCCCTAAAACTGGTGCCTTCCAACTCTCCTGGAGCTCACTTCTTATTGACTTCATATATCTTAAACTGTCAATTATTTTGCATGTACTTGTGTATTGCCTGTGTTCCCCTGTAGGATATAAGGACTATATCTGTCCTGTTCACTATTGTATCCTCCTTGGGCTGGCATAGCACATAGCAGGTGGTTAATCAGTATCTGCTGACTATAAGAATGCTCCCTTGGAGGTATTTTTCTAACATAAGAGCAAATGAACAAAAACCCCAATGGGCAGAAAAATATACTGCTAAGCATGGAAAGATTCTCAAAACTTATAGTTAAATTTAAAAAGCACTTTACAGTGTAATCTCATTTATATAATATATTTGTATACTAAAAATATATGAGACAAACTAGAAAGTAGATGGCTCTAAAAGATGTGGGATTATCAGTGTTCTATATAATTTTTTTGCTTGTCTAATTTTCCTATAATGAGCATGTGTATTACTTTTGTACTGGGAAAACAATAAAATAAATTTGGGAGATGGGAGTAAGATAAACTAAGAATAGCTCTTAATAAACACAATTTATAATGAAAGTAAATAATTGCTGCACCAAAAAAGGGTGTTTGGGGATTTTTTAGCCTAACCCCTTTTATTTGATATTCACAACTGATATTTTCTCAAAATCTTGTACAGTGTAAAGAAAAATTAAACTCCAATCCCTCGTGTTGATCCAGTTTCCTCACCTAAACTTCTCTTGGTAGAAAATATGGAGCCATTCATCACAAATGCCTTTGTCATGCCATGTTGTTGAAATTTTAAATGATGGTCAGTGGAGACAATAGACCCCCCAGAGGGCAGATGCTCACAGCAAATCCCAGTTTCTCTGAACCTCAGTTTCCTCAACCATAATACAGAAGAACTGGACTGGAGCATTTTTAAGGTGCCATCACTTCCTATGATTTTATCATCTTGTTAACCATGGAACAGGTTTATAATCTTAAAAAATTATATCGATAGATATAGACAAATAGAGACTTCTGGTTATTGATGAACTCCCTGGTGGCTCAGTGGTAAAGAATCTGCTTGCAATGCAGGAGACCCAGGTTCGATCCCTGGTCTGGGAAGATCCCCTGCAGAAGGAAATAGCAACCCATTCCAGTATTCTTGCCTGGGAAATCCCATTGACAGGAGCCTGGTGGGCTACAGTCCATGGGGTTGCAAAGAGTAGGATACAACTTAGCGACTAAACCACCATCCGGTTATTGGATCTTGTACAGATGTACAAGTAGATTACACTATATTTAATAATGCTAATAGTGCTAAAACCCATAGCATTTCCACAAAAAGCAATTCAAATGCTGAAAATAACCAACCCATTCTTATTCAACAAAAAGAAAAAAACTACCATTGGACAGTTTTAAGAATACTCTCTTTACTAGAAACAGTTTTAAAAGACTATTTAGGAGAGATTCATTTCATATAGGTTTAGAGAATTGGCTTATAAGGTGCAGAACTCAAGACTATGAATTGGTAGTTCAAGTACAGTTATCAACAGGTACAAGCCGAGTTCTCCCAAAATTTCTAGGAGGAAGGAGTAGGTAGGCACCAGTGATTTCTCTTACAGGAGATGGTTTCTGGCATATTACAGATGCCCAAAACTTTTTGTTGCATTCATAAAGGAAAAAACACAATATACTGAATACAAAAGACCTCAAACCCACAGAACACTCATTCACAATCACACACTAAAAGAAACAATTCAAAATTTAGAGAATAGTCCCCTCACCACATTCACAGTCCCTTTTCAGCCTTTTGCCAGAATATTTTCGCTGAGGATAGTTATTCTACTCATAGATTTGCCCTCCTACTATCCTTGAGTAAACACATCCTTAATAAACTAGAGACAATACATGAGGCAAATGGAACAAATATGAAATTGGCAACGTCAGTTCAGAGTGTGCTATGAAGTCAGGAGTCTGATCTCAGAGCTGACAACCCCAGTTTACCCCAGTTTAAATCTTGGCTCTAAGCAGCGGCATTTAAGCAAATCACTTAACACTCAGTTTCTTCATATGTGTTAATCAATTGCTGATTATTTGAAGATTTATTTCTCATTTCTAAATTAACATACTTATTGAGATACAATGCACACAGCACACCAGTGGTTCATCCATTGAAAGTGCACAATTCGGGGGTTTCTGGTATAGTCATAGAGTTCATCCAGAATTTTAAAACATTTTTATCACCTTAAAAAGAAACTCCGTGCCCATTAACAGTCACTCCACATGTCCCCTCACCCTCCATCCTCCAGCCTTAGGAAATCACCTATCTATTTCCTGCCTACCTACTGATCTGTAGATTCGTCTACCCTAGACATTTCATATAAATGGAATCATACGATATGAGGTGGTCTGTGAATGATTTCTTTCACTTAGTATAACGTCTTCAAGTATATCTGCTTTGTAGCATGTAGATTCTTTACAATCTGAGCCACCAGGGAAGCCCAACATGTATCAAAATTTTATTCCTTTTTACTGCCAAATGATATTTCAATTTATAGATATAACACATTCTATTTATCTATTTATCCATTAATGGATATTTACAGCTCTATACAGTCAGCAAAAACAAGACCAGGAGCTGACTGTGGCTCAGATCATGAACTCCTTATTGCCAAATTCAGACTTAAATTGAAGAAAGTAGGGAAAACCACTAGACCATTCAGGTATGACCTAAATCAAATCCCTTATGATTATACAGTGGAAGTGAGAAATAGATTTAAGGGACTAGATCCTATAGACAGAGTGCCTGATGAACTATGGATGGAGGTTCGTGACAACAGACAGGGAGCAAGACCATCCCTAAGAAGAAGAAATGCAAAAAAGCAAAATGGCTGTCTGAGGAGGCCATACAAATAGCTGTGAAA
Organism: Bos javanicus; assembly: GCF_032452875.1. NCBI lineage: Eukaryota > Metazoa > Chordata > Mammalia > Artiodactyla > Bovidae > Bos > Bos javanicus. Next base: position 26,069,174 of record NC_083873.1, on the reverse strand, counting down.
AGAAGAGAAGCCAAAAGCAAAGGAGAAAAGGAAAGATATACCCAACTGAATGCAGAAGTCCAAAAAATAGCAAGGAGAGATAAGAAAGACTTCCTCAGTGACCAGTGCAAAGAAATAGAGGAAAACAATACAATGGGAAATACTAGAGATCTCTTCAAGAAAATTAGAGCTACCAAGGGAACATTTCATGCAAAGATAGGCTCAATAAAGGACAGAAAAGGGATGGACTTAACAGAAGCAGAATATATTAAGAAGAGGTGGCAACAATAACCACAATGGTGTAATCACTCACCTAGAGCCAGACATCCTGGAATGCGAGGTTAAGTGAGCCTTAGAAAGCATCACTATGAACAAAGCTAGTGGAGGTGATGGAATTCCAGTTGAGCTATTTCAAATCCTAAAAGATGATGCTGTGAAAGTGCTGCACTCAATATGCCAGCAAATTTGGAAAACTCAGCAGTGGCCACAGGACTGGAAAAGGTCAGTTCTCATTCCAATCCCAAAGAAATGCAATGCCAAAGAATGCTCATGCTACTGCACAGTTGCACTCATCTCACACGCTAGTAAAGTAATGCTCAAAACTCTCCAAGCCAGGCTTCAGCAATATGTGAACTGTGAATTTCCACATGTTCAAGCTGGATTTAGAAACGGCAGAGGAACCAGAGATCAAATTGCCAACATCTGGTGGATCACTGAAAAAGCAAGAGAGTTACAGAAAAACATCTATTTCTGCTTTATTGACTATGCCAAAGCCTGTGACTGTGTGGATCACAACAAACTGTGGAAAATTCTGAAAGAGATGGGAATACCAGACCATCTAAACTGCCTCTTGAGAAATCTGTAGGCAGGTCAGGAAGCAACAATTAGAACTGGACATGGAACAACAGACTGGTTCCAAATAGGAAAAGGAGTACGTCAAGGCTGTATATTGTCACCCTGCTTATTTAACTTATATGCAGAGTACATCATGCAAAATGCTGGGCTGGATGAAGCACAAGATGTAAGTAAGATTGCCGGGAGAAATATCAATAACCTCAGATACGCAGATGACACCACCCTTATGGCAGAAAGTGAAGAAGAACTGAAGAGGCTCTTGATGAAAGTGAAAGAGGAGAGTGAAAAAGTTGGCTTAAAGCTCAACATTCAAAAAACGAAGATCATGGCGTCTGGTCCCATCACTTCATGGGAAATAGATGGAGAAACAGTGGAAACAGTGACAGACTTTATTTTGGAGGGCTCCAAAATCCCTGCAGATTGTGATTGCAGCCATGAAATTTAAAGACGCTTACTCCTTGGAAGGAAAGTTATGACCACCCTAGGCAGCATATTAAAAAGCAGAGACATTACTTTGTCAACAAAGGTCCATCTAGTCAAGGCTGTGGTTTTTCCAGTAGTCATGTATGGATGGGAGTTGGACTGTAAAGAAAGCTGAGCACCAAAAGAATTGATGCTTTTGAACTGTGGTGTTGGAGAAGACTCTTGAGTGTCCCTTGGACTGCAAGGAGATCCAAGCAGTCCATCCTAAAGGAGATCAGTCCTGGGTATTCACTGGAAGGTCTGATATTGAAGCTGAAGCTCCAATACTTTGGCCACCTGATGTGAAGAGCTGACTCATTTGAAAAGACCCTGATGGTGGGCAAGATTGAAGGCAGGAGGAGAGGGGGACGACAGAGGATGAGATGGTTGGATGGCATCACCAACTCGATGGACATGGGTTTGGGTAAACTCCAGGAGTTGATGATGGACTGGGAGGCCTGGCGTGCTGCAGTCCATGGGGTTGCAAAGAATCGGACACGACTGAGTGACTGAACTGAACTCAACAGATATTTATTTTAAAAATAGTTTTGAGTACTTAGAGTGATATTTATTTAGGTGGACCTTGCTTTTTTTCCTTTCAGCTACCTTATCCATAGCAGTGTGCTATGTTCACTTGCTTCTCCTAAGATAAGCCATAACAAAATTCTTCATTAAAGTAGGTGGAGTTAGTACCACCAGTATAGTGTTCTTTACATGTCATCACTGTTGTTTGCTCTACAGATCAAGCGACTGCAGGATCCCACCACTTTTCCCCCCAACCTCATTCATGGTTATATCTAGTCACTGTCATTCCCAACAACTTCAAATTATCTTCAAATATTTTATTTCATTTCATTCCCTTAACAACATCACTCCAACAATTCTTTGCCTTTCCCAGAATGTCCACTCCCTCCACTCTACTACATGGTGATGGTCCAGTCACCCCTTGACATCCGCATTTCCTTCCTTATCCAGCTTAGATCCATGGTTCATCATCATCATGATCACCATTCTCTTGCATAACACCTCCACTCCCATCCCTTCTGCCTTTTGCTGTGCTTGTCTGGCAAAGTTATTAATACAATCCTGATCTAATGCTCTGCCTACTCTGTTCCAAAATTTGAGCACTTGAACATGCCTAGAAAGAAATCACATGGCATGCTGAGAGGCATCACTTTAAACTGGTGATCACAAGCCTCAAGAGGGCCCCCAGCATACCTGGGAAACCAAATTTCATTTCCCTTGTCTATTTACTCTCCCGGTTTCCTCCACAACTGTTTCACACTTTCCTCTCTCTTCTTAAATTTCTCACCCCTTGACCTTTCTCACTCTCACTGATGAACTTGCTTCTTATTCCACTGAGAAAACAGCTGCAATCAGAAAATAACTTTCTCAAGATCCTTCCAACAAATCTACCAACTTACCTTCACCTAGAGGCATGCACTCTGCCTTCTTTTTTATTTCAATGGATGAACCAATTTTGTTAATGTGTGGGACTATCTAACCCTTATGAAAGTTTTGAAAAGAGATTTAGACAGTGGTGGAGAGTTTAGAGTTTCAGTAGTAGAAAGTACATTAGAAAACTAATTCTAGGGTCAAATTCTCCACTTGTAGACTAGATACCAATTCCTTTTGCATTCTGCAAAAACTTGCACAGCAAAGAAAAAATAATCATAGTTTACCACCTTTTTCATCTACATATAAAGTTTACATGAAGTGAACTGAAGTGAAGTCGCTCAGTCGTGTCCAACTCTTTGCGATCCCGTAGACTGTAGCCTACCAGGCTTCTCCATCCATGGGATTCTCCAGGCAAGAATACTGGAGTGGGTTACCATTTCCTTCTCCAAGAGTTTACATAGTCATAATAAATTAAACTCTGAATATTGATCTAATCAAAATAATGGAGTTATATATCATCTATTCACTTCCCACCAGGGAAGATGAGAATTTAGCTTTCATTTCTTCCCCACAGCCTCGAAAACAAAAGAAACACCCATCTCTCCTTAGCATTTCTTTCTCACTGCCAGGTCTCTATCACTGAAACTGTGAGAGACAATATGACCAGTGACCTCTATATTACCGTATCAGTGACCAGTTCTAAGTTCTCCTCTTACTCACACTGGCAGCAGCATTTGCACAGTTGATTCTTTCCATACTTCTTGAAACACTTTTTTTACTTGCCTTTTAGGACATCACACTTTCTTGGTTTCCCTTCTACCTGGTGGGAGATGACAGACCCAGAAGTCAATTAAACTCAAGGTACTTGTGACAGTTTGGGAGCCACAACAGAGCATTTTTGAGGCTTTCATGAGGAAAGTGCCAGAGATGATTCTGAAAGAAAAAGATCACTAAAGTCCTTCCCTCCTCCATATCACTGGGTTCTAAGGTGTTCCTTTAGAGATTGGGTGGTTGTTTTCTCTCCGTTGCAACAAAATCTTTGTGTCCCAGTCCAGTCATACCCTACTTGTACTCAGATATTTTGTCTGGAAAGATCAGGTGCAAGATGGACAAGGCTATCTTAATATAAAATTTACAGAGACTTCCCTGGGGGCACAGTAGATAAGCTAATGCAGGGGACATGGGTTCGATCCCTGGTTCGGGAAGATCCCACATGCCAAGGAGCAGTTAAGCCCACGTGCCATAACTGCTGAAACCCACGGGCCTAGAATCTGCTCCACAACAAGAGAAGCCACCTCATTGAGAAACCTGTGCACCCACCTCAATAAAGAGCAGCCCCCGCTTCCTGCAACTAGAAAAACCCACCCAGAGCAATGAAGACCCAGCACAGCCAAAACAACATGAATTAAAATAAATTTTAAAAAGTAAAATTTACAAAGACTCGTATGTCCTCCACTCTGGTCTGCACAGCGACCTGATGAATAGTGTGCTCATTATCCTACAATTTAAGACCTTTTCAGTCCAAAGAGAATCCGAGTACCTGAACCAGATTAAGTTTATCCTCTGTGCCCCCTTTTGGGCAGGGCTGCCGCTTAGAGGGTGTACCACTCAGGCTGGCCCAGGATTGCTGTTAGGGGAAAGAAAGAGTGCATCATGCCTGGAAATAGTCAGGATAGAGTCCAGATAAGTCTATATACCCCTCCATCCCTGATCTCCACACAGGAGCACACCAACAAGAAATGATCCTTTTCTGGGGACAGCTACATTCAGTGATCCAACTGCCTTATTAAGGTGTGTGGAGCAGAAAGGTAAAGGAGGTAGAATCAGAAATATTTTTGAGCAGAAGTTTTTTGGGGTCATTCCAACACTCAACAATACCAGACACCTGTAGACAGTAGGGAACATGAAAGGTCCATTGAATTTCTTGAAAATTAGCCTATTGTTGAATGGCTTTTGTGATGAAAGGTGTACTATTCTCAGACTGAAATGGTCCAGAAGGCCAAATATGTAATACAGATTCCTTTCAAAAGTCACAATACTGAACAGTAAATGAAATTTTCCTCTGCTACAGAGAATGGCACCATCTCTATTTTCCAACCTGTTCACTACAACTTGAAAAGAAGAGTATCCAGACAGAGGTAGGCAGTGCCTTTGCTCACAAGATGTGCAGAAACACATGTATGCATATATTAACTAATTAGAAGACATAGGCGAATTAACGATTGAAATTAATATCACCAAAATTAGAAACAATGAACATAAATGAGCCTGTGAATATGAAACCCTGAGAATACAGTAGTATCTGTGTTATTTTCAGCCGAAAGTTCATATCCTAACTTGAACCTTGAGGAAACATCAGACAAACCCAAAGTATAAATCAACTGACCTATATTCTTCAAACACAACATCCTTATGAAAGACAAAGACTGAGGAACTGTTCACTGGAAAGAAGGTGAAGAGTCATGACAACTGATGCAATTCATGATCCTGGACTAGATGGATCCTGTCTCAGGAAAGAAAAAAGTTGCTACAAACGACAATACTGGGACAACTGACAAGTTGGAATATGGTCTTCAGATTAAATAATAGTATCGCCATTGTTGTTGTTTAGTTGCTGAGTTGTGTCAGACTCTTCTGTGACCCACAGACTGTAGCCTGCCAGGCTCCCGAGTCCATGGGATTCTCCAGGCAAGAATACTGGAGTGGGTTGCCATTCCCTTCTCCAGGGGATCTTCCCAACCCAGGGATGAAACCCGTCTCCCCTGCTTGGCAGTTGGATTCTTTACCACTGAACCACCTGGGAAGCCCTAGCACATTATTACCTTGAACAAAATTAAAGAAGTAAGGGACAAGATAATCACAATGTATCCCCAAAAACTTCAGGGGAAAAATTTACATTGAGAAAGACAATAATAAAGTAAATGTGGCAAAATATTGAATATTGGTGAAACTGGTAAGGGAATATGAGAATTCTTTGTATTATTCTCCAACTTCCCTATAAGTTTGAATTTTTTTTAATAAAAAGCAAAAACATTTTTTAAAGATTTAAAACAACAAATATTTGGGAATAAACATAAGAAATGTTCACAATCTCTATAAATAAAACTTCACCAAGGGATACAAGAAGAATCTTAAATAACTAAAAGAATATCATAGGAAGAAGTAATTTCATTAAGATGTTCTCCTGGGCTTCCCTTGTAGCTCGGTGGTAAAGAATCCACCTGCCAGTTCAGGAGTTGGGTTTGATCTTGTGTTCAATCCATGATCTGGGAAGATCCCACATGTCTCGGGGCAACTAAGCCCATGTGCCACAACTCCTGAAGCCTGCGTGCCCTACAGCCCGTGCTCCGCAACAAGAGAAGCCACTGCAATGAGAAGCCTGAGCACCGCAACCAGGCAGTAGCCCCTGACTGGCAGCCCCGTTCACTGAAACTAGACAAAAGCCCCATGCAGCGATGCCAAAAATAAATAAAAATTTAAAAAGATGGTCCCCTCAAGTAAGTGCAAAAATTAAATGCAATCTCAAAATACAAATAGGAAAAACAGTAGGATATCTTTTTTAAAATACCATACTCATGACCCAGATAATCACGATGGTGGGATCACTCACCTAGAGCCAGACATCCTGGAATGTGAAGTCAAGTGGGCCTTAGAAAGCATCACTACAAACAAAGCTAGTGGAGGTGATGGAATTTCAGTTGAGCTATTCCTAATCCTGAAAGATGATGCTGTGAAAGTGCTGCACTCAACATGCCAGCAAATTTGGAAAACTCAGCAGTGGCCACAGGACTGGAAAAGGTCAGTTTTCATTCCAATCCCAAAGAAAGGCAATGCCAAAGAATGCTCAAACTACTGCACAATTGCACTCATCTCACATGCTAGTAAAGTAATGCTCAAAACTCTCCAAGCCAGGCTTCAGCAATACGTGAACCGTGAACTTCCAGACGTTCAAGCTGGTTTTAGAAAAGGCAGAGGAACCAGAGATCAAATTGCCAACATCTGGTGGATCACTGAAAAAGCAAGAGAGTTCCAGAAGAATATCTATTTCTGCTTTATTGACTATGCCAAAGCTTTTGACTGTGTGGATCACAATAAACTGTGGAAAATTCTGAAAGAAATGGGAATACCAGATCATCTAAACTGCCTCTTGAGAAATCTGTATGCTGGTCAGGAAGCAACAGTTAGAACTGGACATGGAACGACAGACTGGTTCCAAATAGGAAAAGGAGTATGTCAAGGCTGTATATTGTCACCCTGCTTATTTAACTTATATGCACAGTACATCATGAGAAACGTTGGACTGGAAGAAACACAAGCTGGAATCAAGATTGCCAGGAGAAATATCAATAACCTCAGCTATGCAGATGACACCACCCTTATGGCAGAAAGTGAAGAGGAACTAAAAAGCCTCTTGATGAAAGTGAAAGAGGAGAGTGAAAAAGTTAGCTTAAAGCTCAACATTCAGAAAACGAAGATCATGGCATCTGGTCCCATCACTTCATGGGAAATAGATGGAGAAACAGTGGAAACAGTGTCAGACTTTATTTTCTTGGGCTCCAAAATCACTGCAGATGGTGATTGCAGCCATGAAATTAAAAGATGCTTACTCCTTGGAGGAAAGTTATAACCAACCTAGATAGCATATTGAAAAGCAGAGACATTACTTTGCCAACAAAGGTCCGTCTAGTCAAGGCTATGGTTTTTCCAGTAGTCATGTATGGATGTGAGAATTGGACTGTGAAGAAAGCTGAGCACCGAAGAATTGATGCTTTTGAACTGTGGTGTTGGAGAAGACTCTTGAGAGTCCCTTGGACTCTCCAATACTTTGGCCACCTGATGTGAAGAGCTGACTCATTGGAAAAGACCCTGATGCTGGGAGGGGTTGGGGGCAGGAGGAGAAGGGGACGACAGAGGATGAGATGGCTGGATGGCATCACCGACTCTATGAATATGAGTTTTAGTAGACTCCGGGAGTTGGTGATGGACAGGGAGGCCTGGCGTGCTGCGATTCATGGGGTCGCAAAGAGTCGGACACAACTGAGCGACTGAACTGAACTGAACTGAACTGGATATTAAATTTTTTTATAAAGCCACAGTTGAGTAATGTTTTATGACCAGGTAGACTACTCAAGAGACTAATTTCAAAGACCAGAAATACGTCAAATGCACTAGCAACACTAATTGTGGAATTTTTCAACTAGGTACCGGGGAAGCAAGTTGACATACGTATAAGGTCATTCACTATATAGCATATAAATAATATCAAAAGATTAGGATTAGCCTATATAGTCATTAATAGGGGACTGTTTAAGTCAATTATGATTCTTCCACACAATGGAATTCTATGCATTCATAGAGAAAAATGAGAATATTCTTTACATACTGATAATAAATGATCTAGATACAAAGCAGTGTGCTTATCATACCACCACTTATTTTTCAAAGAAAGGGAGAAAGAATTTGCTCATGTCTATATCTCTAGAAGGATATGTTGTGGCTGATAGGAAACAAAAAGTGGCAAAGGAATCCAAAACATTATCTTCATTATGGTCAAAGCTAATATCAGAGAACGAAACTCAGAAACATGTCAACAGTAGGGTTACTCGATACTTAAACCAGAAGCAAGCAATCTCATCCATTTAAGCTAGGCCCTCATAAGCCTCTCTGAGCTTACGAGGTAAGAGCCACCCTGTACATTTTCCAACATGGAGTTGAGGAGTAAAAAGTCTTTGCTGGAGTCATCTTGGCTTTCCTTTCCTTGAAGGCAAGGGCTGAACTCCACACACCAATTTTTTCTTAAACTCATCAATCATGTAGTCCACTCCATTCTTAGGAAGGATCACAAGATAGAATCAAAGGCCAGGAGAGTTAGAAATAAACCCTCTTAATGTAAATCTTGTGGGTGAACAAGAAGCCTTCTTCCCCATCCCCTGCCACAGCAGGGTAGACCACAAACTACTAACTAGGAATAGGTACTAGTTCAGCGGTAAAGAATCCACCTGCAGGAGACGTGGGTTTGATCCCTGGGTCGGGAAGATCCCCTGGGAAAGGAAAGAAAGGAAATGGTAACCCACTCCAGTATTCTTGCCTGGGAAATCCCATGGACAGAAGAGCCTGGCAAGCTAAAGCCCATGGGGTCACAAGAGTTGGGCATGACTTAGTGACTAAACAATATCAACAAAAGTAGGTGGCTAAGAGACATGGATAGAAGGAAACCAAGTACTTTTGCATTTTCAAATTTTAAACCATAGGATTTATATATAGTCCCTATTCAAATAAAAATAAAAGTAAATAAAAGCATATCTATTTGATTCTGGGCAGATAATTGAGAGCTGCACAGAAGGTGATAGAAGAAACGAGACTGAATTCATGTATTATCTGCTTCACAACTGATGAAAGGAATGGAATTTTACCTAATTAGATAGAAAAATTTTCTCCAAAGCAAGTGACACACCCAGAAAGTACGATCTCTCCAACCATGTTCTTGGTTCTTTTGCATGAAATAGATTGTTTGCCCATCAGGAGACCGTAGGGTTCAAGAGGACAGGGGCAGACTTGATCTGTGAAGAATTGTGGATGTGGAAAGAGATGTAATACCATCAGTAAACACCTCCCCAGCATCTGAGGCTCATCATACAGGATGGGCACATACCCCTGAGGACACTCTGGGTGGAAAGCTCATGCTGACCAGTATTTCTGATGTTAAAGAATGTCTTTTCCATTGTCTCAGGGGCACGTCTCCTCCCCCAATGAGGTGGGGCTGGTCACATATAATGGTGTCTGCCAGTGCAAACACACACGGGCTTGTGCCGATCCCCAGCTTGTGCCTCTTCAAAATGACCTCATCCTTGCTTCTTGGACACAGACCCAATGGAGAAATGGAAACACAGCTCAGTAGCTTTCACCTTGACTCTGCTATCTGGGACCAGGGAGGTCGAGATTTTAATACGACTCTTAATGCTAAAACTATACATTAGGCTTGTTTATGTTTTGTTAGTTTTCATACCCTTTTCTACTCATGTTTCCATGTTTTCAACAGACACTGAATTGTCAAACCAGGCATATTTTTAAAACAGGTATTATAAATAGGTCATGAGACGCAGCCAAGGAAAATGTCACCAACTCTCGGTGGCACTGAAAATAATATTGTAGAGAATAATTGACTCAAAGTGCTTCCTTGCTGAGCAGGCAAAGGCCGAGGCAATGGTGAGAGGCATTTAACATATCAAATTCAAAAAGGACATTTAGGACACCCATCCCGCCCTGCCTTCCCACCTCTTCTCTCAAACCCTGCAGCATAGAAGCAGCTGCTGAACCACTGTCTCAGCCATGCACATAGATTTAGCAGGACCTCAGGAGAATGCTACGGACAGAGGAGCCTGGTGGGCTATAGTCCATGGGGTCACAAAGAGTCGGACATGACTGAGCAACTAAACAGCAGCCCCCCAGGCTTTCTGCCCCTCGCAGCTATCAGAAACTGTGATGGATCCCTGGACCAAAGGAGTTTGTGATAAAGTTGTTCCTTGTCCATGCAAAACTGAGGAAAAAGGGTCCAATGCAGCTAACTTCTTAGGACACTAAAATTGAAATAACTCTTTCATTCTGATGTTATGATTTTCTAAATTTGTGATATTAAAATGGCCTTTTTTCATCTTATGGAGATAGTAGATGCTGGTGCCCTTTTTCTTGTTTGTTTTTAGGGGGGCCTCTTGCTAGTGACTTTTAAACTTCCAAGGGGGAAATATATTATTCAGGATCTTCTAAACTTGCCTGATTATACAACTCTTTCATTGAAAAGCACTTAATAGAAACTATTCTTCCTTACTATTTTTTTCTATTTTTCTATTAATTTTTTTTTCTGGTTACTTTCATTTTGCCCCATTTGCAAAATTAAAAAGTTGGGAAACTTCCCTGCCCAATTTTATAAATATGTATCTTACTGACCCATGAAATACAATAACCTGAAAAACATTGTTCTAAAATGTCTGCCAAAGAGGCACCACCGGAAGTTGAATCCAGTGTCAATAAAACGTGTTCAAAACAGATATCATTATAGTTGAAAACATACTTCAAATGAATATCAAAAATAACAGTGGAGCAGCTAAGCAGGTGTAAAAATAATCCTTTTAAATTGTAAACGATGTGCAAACATGTTACTCCTCAAAAAATTAGGCAGGACGAGTTAATGAAAAGTCTATTTGCTATTTAAAAGTCTATTTGTTATTATATTGTGATAGTTTCAGGTGAAGAGCTAAGGGACTCAGCCATACACATACATGTATCCATTCTCTCTGAAAGCCGCCCTCCCATCCAGGCTGTCACATGACATTGAGCAAACAACACTGTTAGCTGGCTATTCCCAATACAGAATAAAAAGTTCGAAAGACAAAAAAAAATTTTTAAGAAATAGAAAAATAGTCTATTTGTTGTTAAAGATTTCTAGCTTCATAAATTTTTTTTTTTTGCTTGAACAGTTTTAACAATCATCTTTAAAAAAAAAACTAAACAATTTACTTTTATTTCAACAACTTCAGTAAAGTCAGAGCAAAACATTAATGTAAGGTCTAAAATTTTTCATTCTTGTGGTCAGAAAAATTGTATTTTATCCATAAATGGTAATAATGTCAGTAACAGCATAAGTCTCTACATATTCCTTCTGACATGTTTCAGTATTCAAGTCTACAATATAAAAAGCTTTAAGTCTATTTACCTGCATCCCTTACTCCCTGGACAAATTTCTGAGACAGAAGACCTTAAGTCCAACACTGAGATGTGAATGTGGTCCCTAAAGGATTAGAACAATGGCTTGGGTATCATTATAGAATCACAGTATTGTACAAAAATTCAGAAATTTCTTGGTTCAGCATTTCTCAATAGCGTTTCTATTAAGTGCTTTCAATACAAGAGTTGTATTGTCAGGCAAGTTTAGAAAATACTGAATAATTTATTTCCCCCTTGGAAATTCACAGTACACATTGGCACATTAAAGGTTCTAAGAAGTTTTGCAGCAAAAACAAAAAATCCCTTCAGGCTGGCTTAATACAGTTTTCCCAGACTTTCTTTAGCATTGAACATTCATGAATGAAAGACATTCTGAGAAATAATTATCTAATTCAAGCTATTAATATTTTATTGGTTGAAAAACTAGGACCAGAGAAAAGTTGAGACTTGGTCAAGCTTGCCCAAGAAAACCTTAGCAATCAGGACTAAAAACCCAGGTTCCCTGGATCTAACACAGGGCACTTTCCATTATGACACGCTACCTTTGTTCTACCTCATAAAAACTTTGGAAATTATTATGGAAATCTTGTTATGAAAACGAAACAGAAAACTTAAGTGGATACAAAGTGTGTTCCTACTAATTTCCTTTTCTTTCCAGCTGATGTTACCAGAACATTTTTTTAAACTTGGAAGTGTGTGCATAGATAAGGAAGAAGGGAGGCTTATAATTGGTGGATGGTGTAGGGAAATTACTTTTTCCTCAGGCTACTGTTATTCAGATTATGTTTTAATGTATGAAAAGTGAAGACAAAGGCGTTAGCTTCTAAGTAAAACACTGAAGCCCTGTGTATCTAAGGATCAACATATAACGGATTGAGAAAGTATGAACTTGGGTACTCTGTGTCATAGGTTATTCTGGACATTTACCTAACAAGAGATCCTTAGAATACAAAATAACACACTATACAGTGTAAGTACCCCACATGCTTATTTAGTAATCCCTAATAACTTTTTCATTTAGAAATTTCTAAACTTTGATAAACCTCAATTTTAAAAAATACTTTAAAAAGTTTAAATAATTGTTACATAGCATTAGCATCTCCTATCAGACTAGAATTAGTCACACAGTTCCTATTACTTCGGAATATTGTGAGATGGTTAATTATAATACATCTGAGTAGTTTTCAGTAGGCTCTTGAAAAAGGACTCAGTAATCCATTTTGTACCAGTGGATTAAGAAAAGAAAAATAAACGTACTTTGAACTCGATAGTTCTTTTTTCTGTGTGTTTAAAGAGATAGGGCTTCCCCCAGTGGTTCAGCAATAAAGAATCCGCCTGCAATGCAGGAGACACAGGAGATGCGGGTTCGATCCCTGGGCTGGTAAGATTCCCTGGAGAAGGAAATGGCAACCCACTCGAGTACTTTTGCTTGGGAAATCTCCTGGACAGAGGAGTCTGGCAGGCTACAGTCCATAGGGTTGCAGAACCAGACACAACTGAGCAACTGAGCACACACTAGTACTACACAGTCATTAAGAAAGCTTTGTAAGGGACAGGATTGATGCAGGGGATTAAGAGGTACAAACTATTATGTATAAGCTAAGCTACAAGGAACACGAGGAACTATATTCAATATCTTGTAATAACCTAAATGGGAAAGAATCTGAAAAAGAATATATAATTAATATACATATAAAACTGAATCACTTGCTGTATGCTGGAAACATTGTAAATCAACTCTACTTCAATAAAAAATAAGGTATAAGGATATATTATACAACACAGGGAATATAGCCAATACTATATAAAAACTATAAATGAACTATATAACCTTTAAAAATTATGAATCACTACATTGTAACTTAGACAATGTAACTTAGACAATACTATACATCAACTATACTTCAAAAAAAATACTCAAAATAGAAAAAGAGAGCTTTGTAAATGTTTTTTGCAAAACACATCTCCAAATTATCCCACATAAAAATCTCTTAATGGTTAGAGAACAGAACTTCAGAATAGTCTTCATATAATTTATATAATTAATGACATAAGTGGTTGCTGCTGCAAAGTCACTTCAGTCGTGTCTGACTCTGTGTGACCCCACAGACAGCAGCCCACCAGGCTCCCGTCCCTGGGATTCTCCAGGCAAGAACACTAGAGTGGGTTGCCATTTCCTTCTCCAATGCATGAAAGTGAAAAGTGAAAGTGAAGTCGCTCAGTCGTATCCGACTCATCGATCCCATGGACTGCAGCCTACCAGGCTCCTCCATCCATGGGATTTTCCAGGCAAGAGTACTAGAGTGGCGTGCCATAGTGACTCTATTCCAAAAATATGTAATTTAATATTTGTAACTTACAATCCATCTTTTTTTCTTTTAATGCTTTCTCTTTGTAAGAACAATTTTTTCCCAACTGTGACTACATTTAAATTTCAGAGGAAGAGCATGTTAAAAATTCTTTATAGCCTCATGTTACTTCTTTGTTTATTGTGCATTCACGCATTCCACCTTCAGAATCCCATCCTTGTTCCTCTAAACTTGTTGCAGGCAGAATTCTAAAGGTCTCTATGGTCTCTGCCCTTTAACAATTTCCCCATGATTATACAAGCTACATAGCAAAAGGATGTGGCAGGTGCAATTAAGTGTACTAGTCAGTTGACCTTAAGATAGAGAGAGGATATAAGTGGGCTTAACCTAATCACACAGAGAAGGCAAAGACACCCCACTCCAGTACTCTTCCCTGGAAAATCCCATGGATGGAGGAGCCTGGAAGGCTGCAGTCCATGGGGTTGCTGAGGATTGGAGACGACTGAGCGACTTCACTTTTACTTTTCACTTTCATGCACTGGAGAAGGAAATGGCAACCCACTCCAGTGTTCGTGCCTGGAGAATCCCAGGATGGGGGAGCCTGGTGGGCTGCTGTCTATGGGGTCGCACAGAGTCGGACACGACTGAAGTGACTTAGCAGCAGCAGCAGAAATATAAATGACTACAGGTGTAACAGGTGATTGTGATGAATACCTGAAGTTGAGGCCTGATAGGTATCTATTCCGGAGAAGGGAATAGCACCCCACTCCAGTACTCTTGCCTGGAAAATCCCATGGATGGAGGAGCCTGGAAGGCTGCAGTCCATGGGGTCACTGAGGGTTGGACATGACTGAGCGACTTCACTTTCACTTCTCACTTTCATGCATTGGAGAAGGAAATGGCAACCCACTCCAGTGTTCTTGCCTGGAGAATCCCAGGGACAGGGGAACCTGGTAGGCTGCCGTCTATGGGGCTGCACAGAGTCAGACATGACTGAAGCGACTTAGCAGCAGCAGCAGCAGCAACCTAATCACATGAGCCATATAAAAACATAGAATTTTCTTCAGCTGGTAATATAAATGGGAGTCAGAGAGATTCCAAATGTGTGAAGGATTGGACATGAGTTTCCTGCCTTTGAAAATGGAGTGGACCATGTGGTTAGGAATATGAACAGTCTCTGGAAGCTGAGAGCAGTCCCCAGCTGATAGCCAGCAAAGAAATGGGAATCAGTTCTATAACCGCAAGGAGCAGAATGTTGCCAACAACCTGAAAAGGATGAAAGAGGATTCCTCTCCAGAACCTCTAAGATAAAGCCCAATCCAGCCTATACATGAGTTCTTTTATAAGATGTTAAGAAAATCTCTACCAATCTCTTATGCTGTTAGCGTACTTTTAATCAATAATAGATGTCAAATTTTATAAAAATGCCTGTATATATCTGCAGAGGTACTCCTACGACTTCTCTCCTTTATTAATCTGTTTAGTTATTATTGTTGTTTTAGTGACTTTCCTTGCATTCCTGGTATGAACCCAGTGAGGGCATAGACTATCACTGCTTTATCGTGCTGTGCTTACTCAGTCACGGCTGATTCTTTGTGACCTCCCATGGACTGTAGCCTGCCAGGCTCCCTTGTCCATGGGAATTCTCCAGGCAAGAATACTGGAGTGGGTTGCCATGCCCTCCTCTAGGGGATGTTCCCAACCCAGGGATTGAACCCAAGTCTCCCACATTTCAGGAGGGTTCTTTACCGTCTGAGCCACCAGGGAAGCCCACATTATTGTGGTACGGTTTCCAGTTGTCCTATAAGAGACAACTTGGGTAATCTTGAGGAGAAGAGAAGGCTCATATCACTTCAGTCTCCTATAGGAAAACTCTAAAGGCACAGACAAGTTGCTGAGGTTATTTTATCATTGTTTTGTGTTTTTCTACTGTTCAGTTCAGTCGCTCAGTCATGTCTGACTCTTTGTGACCCCATGGACTGCAGCACGCCAGGCTCCCCTGTCCGTCACCAATTCTTGGAGCTTACTCAAACTCATGTCCATCGAGTCGGTGATGCCATACAACCATCTCACCCTTTGTCGTTCCCTCCTCCTCCTGCCTTCAATCTTTCCCAGCATCAGGGTCTTTTCAGATGCATCAGTTCTTCGCATCAGGTGCCCAAAGTATAGGACTTTCAGCTTCAGTATCAGTCCTTCCAAAGACTATTCAGGACTGATTTCCTTTAGGATGGACTGTTGGATTTCCTTGCAGTCCAAGGGACTCTCAAGAGTCTTTTCCAACACCACAGTTCAAAAGCATCAATTCTTCAGTGCTCAGCTTTCTTTATAGTCCAAGTCTCACATCCATACATGATTACTGGAAAAACCAGAGCTTTGACTAGACAGACCTTTGTTGGCAAAATAATGTCTCTGCTTTTGAATATGCTGTCTAGGTAGGTCATAACTTTTCTTCAAGGAGCAAGTATCTTTTAATTTCATGGCTGCAGTCACCATCTGCAGTGATTTTGGAGCCCCCCAGATAAAGTCTGTCACTGTTTCCACTGTTTCCCCATCTATTTGCCATGAAGAGATGGGACAGATGCCATGATCTTAGTTTTCTGAATATTGAGCTTTAAGCTAACTTTTTCACTCTCCTCTTTCACTTTCATCAAGAGGCTTTTTAGTTCCTCTTCACTTTCTGCCATAAGGGTGGTGTCATCTGCATATCTGGTTATTAATATTTCTCCCGGAAATCTTGATTCCAGCTTATGTTCTTCCAGCCCAGTGTTTCTCATGATGTACTCCGCATATAAGTTAAATAAGCGGGGTGACAATATACAGCCTTGACATACTCCTTTTCCTATTTGGAACCAGTCTGTTGTTCCATGTCCAGTTCTAACTGTTGCTTCCTGACCTGCATACAGATTTCTCAAGAGGCAGGTCAGGTGGTCTGGTATTTCCATCTATTTCAGAATTTTCCAGTTTGTTATGGTCCACACACTCAAAGGCTTTGGCATAGTCAATAAAGCAGATGTTTTTCTGAAACTGTCTTGCTTTTTCGATGATCCAGCAGATGTTGGCAATTTGATCTCTGGTTCCTCTGCCTTTTCTACCTCTCTAAATCCAGCTTGAACATCCAACATTCATGTACTGTTGAAGACTGCCTTGGAGAATTTTGAGCCTTACTTTACTAGTGTGTGAGATGAGTGCAATTGTGCGGTAGTATGAGCATTCTTTGGCATTGCCTTTCTTTGAGATTAGGATGAAAACTGACCTTTTCCAGTCCTGTGGCCACTGCTGAGTTTTCCAAATTTGCTGGCATATTGAGTGCAGCACTTTCACAGCATCATCTTTCAGGATTTGAAATAGCTCAAGTGGAATTCCATCACCACCACTAGCTTTATTCATAGTGATGCTTCCGAAGGCCCACTGACTTCACATTCCAGGATGTCTGGCTCTAGGTGAGTGATCACACCATTGTGATTATCTAGGTCATGAAGATCTTTTTTATATAGTTCTTCTGTATATTGTTGCCACCTCTTCTTAATATCTTTTGCTTCTTTTAGGTCCATATCTTTTCTGTCCTTTATTGAGCGTATCTTTGCATGAAATGTTCCCTTGGTATCTCTAATTTTCTTGAAGAGATCTCTAGTCTTTCCCATTGTATTGTTTTCTGCTATTTCTTTGCATTTATTACTGAGGAAGTATTTCTTATCTCTCCTTGCTATTCTTTGGAACTCTGCATGCACTTGGGTATATCTTTCCTTTTCTCCTTTACCTTTCACTTCCCTTCTATTCACAGCTGTTTGTAAGACTTCCTCAGACAACCATTTGGCCTTTTTGCACTTCTTTTCCTTGGGGATGGTCTTCATCCCTGCCTCCTGTACTATATCACGAACCTCCGTCCATAGTTCTTCAGGCATTCTGTCTATCAGATCTAATCCCTTGAATCTATTTGTCACTTCCACTGTATAATCATAAGGGATTTGATTTAGGTCATACCTGAATGGTCTAGTGATTTTCCCTACTTTCTTCATTTTAAGTCTGAATTTGGCAATTAAGAGTTCATGTCTGAGTCACAGTCAGCTCCCATTCTTGTTTTTGCTGACTGTATAGAACTTCTCCATCTTTGGCTGCAAAGAATATAATCAATCTGATTTCAGTAATGACCATCTGGTGATATCCATGTGTAGAGTCTTCTCTTGTGTTGTTGGAAGTGGATGTTTGCTATGACCAGTGCATTCTCTTGGCAAAATTCTATTAGCCTTTGCCCTGCTTCATTCTGTACTCCAAGGCCAAATTTGCCTGTTACTCCAGGTAATTCTTGACTTCCTACTTTTGCATTCCAGTCCCCTATAATGAAAAGGACATCGTTTGGGGTGTTAGTTCTGGAAAGTTTTGTAGGTCTTCATAGAACTGTTCAACTTCAGCTTCTTAAGCATTACTGGTCAGGGTATAGACTTGGATTAATGCGATATTGAATGGTTTGCCTTGGAAATGAACAGAGATCTTCTGTCATTTTTGGGATTGCATCCAAGTACTGCATTTCAGATTCTTTTGTTGATTATGATAGCTACTCCATTTCTTCTAAGGGATTCTTGCCCATAGTAGTAAATATAATGGTCATCTGAGTTAATTCACCTATTTCAGTCCATTTTAGTTCACTGATTCCTAAATTGTTGATGTTCACTCTTGCCATCTCCTGTTTGACCACTTCAAATTTGGCTTGATTGATGGATCTAATATTCCAGGTTCCTATGCAATATTGCTCTTTATAGCATTGGACTTTTTTTTTTTTTAATATATATGTATTTTAATTTTTAAAACTTTACAAAATTGTATTAGTTTTGCCAAATATAAAAATGAATCCACCACAGGTATACATGTGTTCCCCATCCTGAACCCTCCTCCCTCCTCCCTCACCATACCATCCCTCTGGGTCGTCCCAGTGCACTAGCCCCAAGCATCCAGTATCATGCATTGAACCTGGACTGGCAACTCGTTTCTTACATGATATTATACATGTTTCAATGCCATTCTCCCAAATCTTCCCACCCTCTCCCTCTCCCACAGAGTCCATAAGACTGTTCTATACATCAGTGTCTCTTTTGCTGTCTCGTACACAGGGTTATTGTTACCATCTTTCTAAATTCCATATATGTGCGTTAGTATACTGTATTGGTGTTTTTCTTTCTGGCTTACTTCACTCTGTATAATAGGCTCCAGTTTCATCGACCTCATTGGAACTGATTCAAATGTATTCTTTTTAATGGCTGAGTAATACTCCATTGTGTATATGTACCACTGCTTTCTTTATCCATTCATCTGCTGACGGACATCTAGGTTGCTTCCATGTCCTGGCTATTATAAACAGTGCTGCGATGCTGCGATGAACATTGGGGTACACATGTCTCTTTCCCTTCTGGTTTCCTCAGTGTGTATGCCCAGCAGTGGGATTGCTGGATCATAAGGCAGTTCTATTTCCAGTTTTTTAAGCAATCTCCACACTGTTCTCCATAGTGGCTGTACTAGTTTGCATTCCCACCAACAGTGTAAGAGGGTTCCCTTTTCTTCACACCCTCTCCAGCATTTATTACTTGTAGACTTTTGGATCGCAGCCATTCTGACTGGTGTGAAATGGTACCTCATAGTGGTTTTGATTTGCATTTTTCTAATAATGAGTGATGTTGAGCATCTTTTCATGTGTTTGTTAGCCATCTGTATGTCTTCTTTGGAGAAATGTCTATTTAGTTCTTTGGCCCATTTTTTGATTGGGTCATTTATTTTTCTGGAGTTGAGCTGTAGAAGTTGCTTGTATATTTTTGAGATTAGTTATTTGTCAGTTGCTTCAATTCCATCACCAGTCACATCCGCAACTGGGTGTTGTTTTTGCTTTGGCTCCATTTCTTCAGTCTTTCTGGAGTTATTTCTCCACTGATCTCCAGTCGCATATTGGGCACCTACTGACCTGGGGTGTAGGTCAGTGTCCTATCAGTGTCCTATCTTTTTGCCTTTTCATACTGTCCATGGACTTTTCAGGGCAAGAATAGTGAAGTGGTTTGCCTTTCCCTTCTCCAGTGGACCACGTTTTGTTAGAACTCTCTGCCATGACCCGTCCGTCTTGGGTGGCCCTACATGGCATGGTTCATAGTTTCACTGAGTTAGACAAGGCTGTGGTCCATGTGATCAGATTGGTTAGTTCCCTGTAATTGTGGTTTTCAGTCTGTCTGCCCTCTGATGGAGAAGGATAAGAGGCTTATGGAAGCTTCCTGATGGTAGAGACTGACTGAGGGGAAACTGGTCTTCTTCTGATGGGAGGATAACCATAAGATATTGCAAAAAGTAAGAGGGCAGATTTCTAAGCCTAAGTCATGAGAGATGTTGTAGTTGCAGGCAGCCATGTTTTGAGGTCACACAAGCAGCTCAATGGAGAGGCTTACATGGTGAAGAATTACTGTGTTGGAAATCTCCTGCCAACAGGCATGGGAATGAATCATCTTGGCAATGGATCCTCCAACCTCAGTGAAATTTCAGATGACCACAACTACAGCCAATATTTTGCCTGCAACCTCATAAGACATCTCAAGCTAAACCACCAATTAAGCCACTCCTTTACTCCTAACCCATAGAAACAATGCAATAATAAATGTTTGTTTTTTATGTCAGTAAGTTTTAGAGTCCTTTTTTTACTCAACAGATAACTAATACCAAGTTTCATATACTTTGCTCCCAACACAATTGCTGAGAGGCACCTCTCCAAAACATTTCTCTCCCCATCATGGATCTTTTTTACTGCATGCTCAGTTTCTTCAGTAGTGTCTGACTTTTTGTGACTCTATGGACTATAGCCTGCCAGGCTCTTCTGTCCATGGAACTCTCCAGGCCAGAATACTGGAGTGGGTAGCCCTTCCCTTCTCCAGGGGATCTTTCCAACCCAGGGATTGGACCCAGGTCTCCTGCATTGCAGGTGGATTCTTTACTACTGAGCCACCAGGGAAGCCCCATCTTTTCATTAGTTTAACCATAAGATCATTGCCTCTTACCCAGACTCTGAAAGTTTTCATTTCTCTTCCTGAACGATGGTCTGCCCTCACCACTTGCCTAATGACTATTTTCCCAAATAATACCCATCCAGTGGGAAAAGCCCTGGCTCAGGAAAAATCATCCAGAAACCTAAATTTTAGAGTACTTATCATACTCCCCATGTGTTGCTGTGCTGAGTCACTCAGACTCTTTGCAACCCCATGGAGTGTAGTCTGCCAGGCTCCTCTGTCCATGGGGATTCTCCAGGCAAGAATATTGGAGTGGGTTGCCATGCCCTCCTCCAGGGGATCTTCCCAACCTAGGGATTGAACCCAGGTCTCCCATATTGCAGGTGGATTCTTTACCATCTGAGCCATGAGGGGTGGTCTCTTTTTTCCTCTCTATCAAGATATAAGTATAATGTGAATAAATTGTTAAAGAACAAATGTGCCATTATCCTTGGTTCTGGCACATAATTATACTTTAAAACATTTATCCCAATTGTTCTGAATAACCTAGAGTTTTATAAAATATAGGTCCTACGCCATACCCTAATGGTTCTGATTCAGTACATCTGAAGTGAGACCAAGATCAGTGGGGTTTTTTCAATTGCTATTCTAGAGCTCCAATACTCTGGCCACCTGATGCGAAGTGTCGACTCATTGGAAAAGACTCTGATGCTGGGAAAGGTTGAAGGCAGGAGGAGAAGGGGATGTCAGAGAATGAGACAGTTGGATGGCATCACTGACTCGATGGACGTGAGTTTGAGCAAGCTCCGGGAGATGGTGAAGGACAGGGAAGCCTGGTGTGCTGTAGTCCATGGGATCACAGAGAATCAGACACAACGGAGCAACTGAACAACAACAGTTATTCTGATGATCATCCACTGTTCGTTTTTTTTTAAACCATATGATTTCCTTATGTTTATCTTGTCTCCTCCCTCTGAAATATAAGCTATATGAAGTAAGATATCTTTGTTCCTTTTGTTCACTGATATATCCCCAGCAATTGCTACTATGCCTGGCACACAGTAGGTGATCAATAAATGTTGAATAAGTAAGCAACAATTTTAGTTGCTGAGCACTATGGAAAGAAATAGAACTGGAAATGCAACACAGAGTACTGAACGTACAGGATCGAGGATGGCAGTAGAGAGATAAGTCAGAACGTAAGCTGAGCCTTATTATTTATTTTGGTCACACCAAGTGGCATGTGGGATCCCAGCTCCCTGATCAGGGATCAAACCCATGCCCTCTGCAATGTAACTGTGGAGTCCTAATCATTAGAATTCCAGGGAAGTCCAGGCTGAGTCTTACTGAAGTGACTTCAGGAAAAATTTGAAGAAATAAATTGGATACAGTGAGGAAACACAACCTTTCTGAGCTTTGCTGAAAAGGGGAACAGAGAATGATTCAAGCAGAAGTTTTATGTTTTAAGTTGGTAGACATTATAGTGTCGTAATTATGTTGCTGTTATTCAGTCCCTCAGTTGTGTCCGACTCTTTGAGACCCCATAGACTGCAGCACACCAGGCTTCCCTGTCCTTCACCATCTCCCGGAACTTGCTCAAACTCATGTCCAGTGAGTCAGTGATGCTATCCAGCAATATTGTTCTCTGTTGTCCCCTTCTCTTCCTGCCTTCAATCTTTACCAGCATCAGGGGCTTTTCTAATGAGTTGGCTTTTTACATCAGGTGGACAAAGTATTGGAGCTTCAGCATCAGTACTTCCAATGAATATTCAGGACTGACTTCCTTTAGGGATTGAGTGGCTTGATCTTGCAGTCCAAAGGACTCTCAGGAGTCTTCTCCAACACCACAGTTGAAAGGCATCAATTCTTCAGTGCTAGGTCTTCTTTATGGCCTAGCTCTCACATCTATACATGACTACTGGAAAAACCATAGCTTTGACTAGACAGACCTTTGTCATACTTTGCTGACAAAGGTTGTATTTATATGCTAATATAAATGACCCAATAGAAGAGAAAAAGTGCATTGGTGGTTCCAAAACCTGGGATTCTAAACTCTAGGACAGAGAAGTAAGCAGTGAAAGAGAAGAAGCAGAACAGCAGGAAAAATTTGTGACTGTTAAAAAGCAGTATGTAGACATGTAGTCTCTGGCTTCAAATTGTAGCTATCAAAAAAACCCATTTCTCTCTGAATACGTGAGAGTAAGGCAGCATATCTCCATCCCCTTCCAAGAAACAATTATGTCAGAAGAGAACAGTTATCCACCAAGGCGCAAGACAGTTTGTCAACTTTAATCTCCATGGTTGTGTTGGGGTTGGGGGATGCTATGACCCCCCTAGTTCACATTACTGCCATTTCCTCCTTCAGTTCTTGATTTTAATTCTCCAGTTAACTGGATGTGATTTATCTTAACATTTAAATCCTACCTCTCCACCCTTCTGCAGCATATTCGCTAATCAAGGCACACACTGCCTGATTGCTGTCTTTATTTGCATATACCATAGCAGAGTTAAATGGGTGAGGTACTGACTCAAAGATCTTTCTTTTGGAGAAAGATGTGACCATCCAGATCAGGGGTTCCGAATCTCTGCAGGCTGACAGTTTTTGGCTGGATAATCCTTTGTTGTCTGGTGCAGTTGTTCTTACATTCTTGGCCAGGACCCACTAGAAGTCAGAAGCACCTTCCTCTCCCTCCCACTTCCTGCTCCAATCATGACCAAAAGAATGTTTCTAGACATTGTCAGACATCCCCCAGGAGGTAAAAATCACTCCTTAGTTGAGAACCTCTGGTATAAATGTAAAGTTTCTCAATACATTATTTAATAAATCCTTTTGTGGTGTCAATTATAATACATGGGATAAAGCTGGGAACTTGTTACCTATATCTTTATTCTGTGCTTTTATCATAGTTAATCATTCTTAACCCTTCTTTTCTTACCACTAGTCTCAAAATGAACATCAAGGATCCAGTATAAAGTGATAACTTTACCCTCACTGTAAAACCTGGTACATTTCTATACATCATAGGAATGGGGAGAAGGAAGGAATGAGAACATATGTACTATGGAAACCTAAAATACTAGTGGTGAGATTTTGCCATCTAAAGTTTTTCAAAATATTTGCTCAAGCACCATATAGGGATTTTTTTCTATCAACTGATTGCTAATAACCTAAATGGGGTCTTATCCACATTGGGTGCATAAATATGTATTACTTTAAGGTATCAAAAAAATCAGAACCAGAAGAGCCCAGTTAAGCTTGAAAAGAACATATTTAAATTCAAGAACTAGAGCAAAGTTATAGTAGTTAAGATAGTGTGGGACTGGCACAAGATATACAAACAGACCAATGGAACAGAATAGTCAGAAGAAGACCTACGTTAATTAGGGCAGGTCTATGAGGAAATGATTTTTCCACTGGTCACGTATGGATGTGAGAGTTGGACTGTGAAGAAAGCTGAGTGCCGAAGAATTGATGCTTTTGAACTGTGGTGTTGGAGAAGACTCTTGAGAGTCCCATGGACTGCAAGGAGATCCAACCAGTCCATTCTAAAGGAGATCAGTCCTGGGTGTTCATTGGAAGGACTGATGCTGAGGCTGAAACTCCAATACTTTGGCCACCTGATGCAAAGAGTTGACTCATTGGAAAAGACCCTGATGCTGGGAGGGATTGGGGGCGGGAGGAGAAGGGGACGACAGAGGGTGAGATGGCTGGATGGCATCACCGACTCGATGGGCATGAGTTTGAGTGAACTCCAGGAGTTGGTGATGGACAGGGAGGCCTGGCGTGCTGCGATTCATGGGGTTGCAGAGTCGGACACAACCGAGAGGCTGAGCTGAGCTGAGCTAAGCTGATGAGGAAATGAATGGTTTCTCAGTAAGGGGTATTGGAACATTTGGTATTTTACAGACCAAAACAGAACTTGATCCCTATGAAACGTGACATATAAAATTTAATTTGAGATACATCACAATTGTAAATTGGTAAAACAATAAAGCCTTTAGACTAAAACAAGAAAGTTTTCTCATGACAGTCTTAAGTAGAATACAAAAAACACTAACTATAAAAGACTGACTTCATTAAAATTAAGAACTATACTCACTAAAAGACAAAATTAAGCAGGGAAAAAAAGGCAAATCACAGACACAGAGATCTTCATGACATAAATTCAACATATCTAAATCAGTAAGAAAATGACCATAACTCAATTTTTTTTAAATAGGTAAAAGTCCTGAAGAGGTCTGTCACAAAAAAGGCCATTCAAAAGGCCAACAAGCATATGAAATGGTGTTTAATTACTTGTCACAGAAATAATAGAGTATAATGAGAGTGACTAAAATTTAAAGGACTATTACTGTCAAATATTATAAGGATAAAAAGCAATAGTTGGAACTCTCATATATTACTGATGGGCAGGTAAATTATTTCAAACACTTTGGAAAATAGGCAATAGAAAAATTAATGATACTTTGTAGTAAAATGAAACATACACCTACCCTCAAAGTAGCTACCCACAAAAAATGAGTGCACCTTTCTATCAGAATATATTTTTAAGAATGTTCACAGCAGCATTATTCAAAATAGTCAAAATAGAAGCCACCCATATGTCCATCAATAGAAGAATGAATCAAATATGGTAGAGTCTCACATGGAATACTACATAATAATTTAATTTAAAAACCCAAAATCTGTTGATATTTGCAACAAAACAAACGAAGACTATATTGTATTAAGTGAAAGTAGTCACAACAGTACATACTGATGATGCATTTATATGAAGTTTAAGATTAGGCAAAGCAAATAACAATAGAAGTCAAAATATTGATTACCTTTTGAGGATGTGTTGAGTAGGAACAGGCATGAGTAAACCTTCTGGAGAGATGAAGTATTCCATAAATTTATATGGGTCCTATGGAACATACAGATAATTCTTTTGAGTTTTGCTGCCAAGCAGAGAATCAAGGCAGTATGTAGCAGAGAAAGTGGGATTAGAAATTTCTTAAAGGACAGGGGAAATAACATATATATATATATATATATAATTGTCCCTCGCTACTGAGTTATTCCTTTCAGTGCTGAAAGGAATAACTCAGTAGCGAGGGACAATGATACAGAGAAAATGCTGGAGTAATGTCCTATGCGAGGTGGGATAAGATGTGATGAGAGCCTAGGAAGTTCTTTTCTGATTGTTTCCATCTTCTCAGAGAATTAGGAAGTGAAACTGGCAGAGTGAGGATAGAGGAAGTGATTTGGAAGTAGGTGAAAAGAGAAGTGTGAAATAATCAGAAGGGTAGTGCAGTGAATGGACCAAGGAGCTGTAGGTACTTCAACCGTGAGGTATGACTGAGGCCCATTTAAGGTTGGGGTGATGCATTCAGTTAGTGTGGTGTGTTCTCCACTTATGCAGGCACCTAGAGTAGAGCACTAAATTAACCAGCTTTAGTTTTCCCACAGAATGTCAGTTTTATGAATGAGATCATATATACCTGGGAATCTTATTTTACCAGTTGGAGTATCACTAGTTTTATTTTCTTTCCATGGGCAAAACTAGGAAATAATTCTTAAATATTTTAAAACGACTTCATAATAGTATTTATCATCATATTTGATATTATAGGGACTTTCTGGACTTTTGGGTTTATCTTTGTGTATCTTTTCTCTGGCAGTGAAAATCTGGGGTCTATTATTATCAGCAGTAAAATTACCTAGTGAAATTTCAAAATTTATCTGTGGTTCTTTTTGTCCTTAGAATATATCCCTTTTGTTGTTGTTGTTTAGTCACTTAGTTGTGTCAGACTCTTTTGCGACCCCATGGACTGTAGCTCAACACATTCCTTTGTCCATGGATTTCCCAGGGATTCCCAAACACTGGTCTGGATTGCCATTTCCTTCTTCAGGGATATGTTCCATTAAGCATGTACAAATAGAGTATTAGATTCAACATTCACCTGGAATACTTATCTTTCTCTGTGTAGATTCTACCAAAATAAAAATAGGCCTTTTGATTGCTCAAGTTACATTTGGATGTTTGCATTTTATATTTCTTCTAAATGTAATGTTTACTATATGACACATTTGTAAGAGAAAATAAAAACTATATAAAAAGGTACTCATATATACATATGTATAACTGAATCACTTTGCTGTACACCTGAAACTAATATATTGCAAATTAACTATACTTTAACTTTTTAATGGCTTTTTAAAAAGGGGAAAAAAAAGTTATACTCAGAGAAGTCTTACTTCTGTCCTTCTCCTGTTCCTATGCCCCCTTCATCCATTATAGGTAACAATTTTTTCACTCTGTAAAGAATTAAACATTTATCCTGCCTTTGGGGAAGAACTATAACTTATATTTTGTTGACGAGGGAAAATTCTTCTTTACAGGAGAATGTCAGTTAATAAATGTAGAAGGAATTGTTTAACTGGAAAATCTTTCTGCAATTCTTGGTGAAATAATTAATTCAGACAAGATGTTAAAACCACTGGGTAAAAGGTTGTTGAAGATGATATTGGCACAGAATCAAGTATCACCCCACAGACTACTTGCTTATTGAAAAGGAAAAATGTATCTTACAACTGATTGAGCTGGCATTATCATTTCAGCCAAGTGACAAACTTGACATTATGTGCTCACTGATGGGATGCAATATTAAGTACACAACATTAACCATGAAGCATTCTTGCCAAAATACAAAAAGTTTAATGTGTTTCTAGCCAAACCTTTGGGCTAACCCTCCAGTTAATAGGAATGTGGGAGTTAAAGGATTAAGTTAAACAATCAGAGCAATCCAGAATATGCGACATCCTAGAAGACAAATGATCTGGTTTCGTCTAATGGCAATCTCAAGGAGGAAAACTGACAAAGGTGTTCTAGGTTAAGGGACTAAATAAGAATAGATTTTAAAATAACAATGATTCACAAATAGTAAGGCATTCACACCAGGTACATAAAGTTCAACACTTTGCAATATTAAACAACTTATTATTACTCTTACATTTCTGTATAAGTAGTTGTAGAAATAATAAATAACATGTAAAGTGTGTTACTGATTTTTTACATGAGCAACAAGATGGACATTGAACATTAGAATTGCAAGGAGTTTTATTTATAAAACTATTTAATTACATTTCATTACAGTTTCTAAAAGTTGTTATTTAAATTTTTATTTAAAATTGAGATAATTGTATTCATATTTGCCTAATTTTAATATTTTGAATATTTTAAGACTTTTTAAAATATAATTTTAATATTTAATTTCCTTTTGATGAAATATTTAAATATTATATACCTAGAATACATTTTTTATACTTTACTGCCAATAGACATTGTGAGTAAATTCTTATAAGAATATAATCAATATTTCATTAGAATTAAAGTAAGAAAAAAGGGAAAATTTTTTTAATTTGGAAAGATGAGAAAAACAATGAATGAATATCTAAATATGTAGAGAATAGAATCAAAATAAGCAGTGTTCCTAAAGGAGAATACCAAAACAGAATCATTATTTAAAGGCATATGTCTTTATTACTCACCCAAACACTGCTGTTAAACACTCAGATATGTGCAATAATGAAATTCAGTCATCTTTGATATTTTACACTTTGTCATATAAAAACCATAGCATTGCACATCTTTTTCTATTTTATTATAATAAGACTTTATCTGCCAAGGTAAGAGGATATTTTAAGTTTGTTATGATTCAAATATTTAAAATATTAGACATATGGATCTCCATCCAAACTCTTCCCTTGGGTCCTATAAACATCAGCGGTGGGCCTGACCGTAATTTCAAATACCAAGAATAATTAAGCAGTATCTATAAAGTGTTCAGAGAAAACTGCAATTCTAGAATTGCAATTCTAGCCATTTATATATATTCAAGTTTCCTTTAACATGTAAAAAGAAACCAAAAGATCATTTCAGATATGCAAAGACTGAGAAAATGTATCATGACTCCTTCTTCGAAAAGGTACATAAAGAGATGTCTAACAAGTAACCCAAAATTAAGAGTTCAAGACTGGGAAATTTCTGGGAAGACGGCAGTGTTAATGTATTTCCTACTGCTCAACTCTTTGAACTGCAGCCCAAATACCAACTACTTCTACCAAGTGGGCAGGTTGTGTGCATAAGTTAGATCTCAAATTTCCTTAGATCTCTTCTGAAGACAGTGAAGTCTGGACTTACCCTTTCAGGCCTGACAAAACCTGGGAGTCTTGTAGAAAGAGAAAGAGCCTTGGAGTAAGGACTGAAAAGTCACTGATACATGATCATGTACATGACCTGATACATGACCAGGTCTCAGTCCTTTCACATGTTTGGCTCTTAGGGATAAATGGGGAAATGACTCACTGACTGAATCCTTCCTGCCCCCAGAATCTGAGGATTCAGGCAAGCAGAGAGTTCTGAGTAGGGGATAAACAACCCTCTGGCTTGAGTGCCAGCAGACTGCAAGATAGAAAACCCACTGCCTCTCAGAACTAGTAGAGTTGCAGGTACATCAGCAGCAGGACTTGAACCCCAAGCAAGGGTGGAAGCCTACAGAGGCAAAAGGAACTAACAAGGCCCCTAATTAAGCAGCCAGAGTGAGGAAGAACAGAGCCACTGGAGGGCAAAGAAGTGACCTGAAACATACAAAATGAAAGTGCTTAAGAAAATCTGATTACAGACCACAACCCATGGATTTAAATTTAAAAAAAATTTTTAATAGAGAAAAGTCACTGTTTAGACCTCAATTAATTAAAGGTCAGGTCAGAAGCCTATCTCAAAACATTAGCAAGCATGCAAAAAATGGGACTCCAGAGAAAAGATGACAACTGAGCTGGACAGATCCAAAGGCATCTCTCATAAAAAAAAATCACGGAGTACCAGGAGAAATTAAGGAAATATAGATGAAGGAAAGGCAATAATTAACATGAGCGGCTTCATGGGGAATTCCCTGGCAGTTCAGTGGTTAGCGCTCCACACTCTCACTGCCAAGGGCCCAGCCAGGTTCAGTCCCTTATAGGGGATCTAAGATCCCACAAGCCACAAGGTAAGGCAAAAAAAAAAAAAAAAAACCCCAAAAAATAGTAAAAGAAAATGTAAACCTGTAGATTAAAGGGGTTAGGAGCCCCAGTTAAGGCTGTTTGAGAAAATCCACACACCTAGATTAGCTTCATAAAACTTGATTATTTCAAGGATAAAATCATACAAGCTTCTAGGATAAAAGGAAAAAAGATTGACAGAAAGAAAAAGAATCATCTTCGCATCCCACCCCTTGAAAAAGATCAGTGTTAGATTTTCCTTTCCTAACAATACAAAATAAAATTAGTTTAGCTTCTTCCTTAGTTAAGTTTTAGTCTTTTCTTGAGTATTTTGCTAAGATGGTGTAGATGGCTGGTAGAGTTTCTGAATATTTCCCTATCTGGGATTTTGTTTTCCACTAAAAAAATGAAGGATG
The DNA here is from genome assembly GCF_032452875.1 of Bos javanicus. Classification (NCBI taxonomy): domain Eukaryota; kingdom Metazoa; phylum Chordata; class Mammalia; order Artiodactyla; family Bovidae; genus Bos; species Bos javanicus. Next base: position 26,039,038 of record NC_083873.1, on the reverse strand, counting down.
ACAGACACTTGTATAATACATAGTGTGCCAGACACTGTTCTACATAAAAGCATTAATTCTTTCAATGCTTACAACTCCATGAGGTGGATGCTATTATAATCCTTATTTTATAGATGAGGAAAGAAAGCAGAGAGGTTTGTCCAAAGTCACAAGCTGGTAAGTGGTGAAACCTTTTCTCTCTACTCACATCAGCCAATGTACAATATAATATTAAAAGTTCTAAGCAGGGACTTGCTCAGTGGTCTAGTGGTTAAGACTCTGTGCTTCCACTGAAGGGGGCACAGATTCAGTCCCTGGTCGGGGAACTAAGATCCTGCATGCTGCAAGATGTGGCTGAAAAATTTTAAAATAAATTAAAAAAAAATTTTTTAAGTCATAAGCAAAATAAAAAGACACATTATAGAAAAAGCAACTAGTACAATGATCATAAATCTGTAAGCTCCAACAACACAAATAGCTGTGTCTTGAAAAAAGTTTACCTCAACTCCAGAAAAATAAACGACCCAATCAAAAAATGAGCCAAAGAACTAAATAGACATTTCTCCAAAGAAGACATACAGATGGCTAACAAACACATGAAAAGATGCTCAACATCACTCATTATCAGAGAAATGCAAATCAAAACCACTATGAGGTGCCATTTCACACCAGTCAGAATGGCTGCGATCCAAAAGTCTACAAATAATAAATGCTGGAGAGGGTATGGAGAAAAGGGAACCCTCTTACACTGTTGGTGGGAATGCAAACTAGTACAGCCACTATGGAGAACAGTGTGGAGATTGCTTAAAAAACTGGAAATAGAACTGCCTTATGATCCAGCAATCCCACTGCTGGGCATACACACTGAGGAAACCAGAAGGGAAAGAGACACGTGTACCCCAATGTTCATCGCAGCACTGTTTATAATAGCCAGGACATGGAAGCAACCTAGATGTCCATCAGCAGATGAATGGATAAGAAAGCAGTGGTACATATACACAATGGAGTATTACTCAGCCATTAAAAAGAATACATTTGAATCAGTTCTAATGAGGTGGATGAAACTGGAGCCTATTATACAGAGTGAAGTAAGCCAGAAGGAAAAACATAAATACAGTATACTAACGCATATATATGGAATTTAGAAAGATGGTAACAATAACCTGGTGTACGAGACAGCAAGAGACACTGATGTATAGAACAGTCTTATGGACTCTGTGGGAGAGGGAGAGGGAGGGAAGATTTGGGAGAATGACATTGAAACATGTAAAATATCATGTAAGAAACGAGTTGCCAGTCCAGGTTCGATACACGATACTGGATGCTTGGGGCTAGTGCACTGGGACGACCCAGAGGGATGGTATGGGGAGGGAGGAGGGAGGAGGGTTCAGGATGGGGAACACATGTATACCTGTGGCGGATTCATTTTGATATTTGGCAAAACTAATACAATTATGTAAAGTTTAAAAATAAAATAAAATTTAAAAAAAAAAGAAAAAAGTTTACAACTTGCAGATGAGAAAATATAGTACTTATAAAAGTATTTATAATGCAAAACAAGTAAGTTCATAGAAAACAACAGTAAAAAGCAACTTGACAAGAAAGTGGACTATAAATATAAATATGCAGAAGAGTAAATGTTAATAGGCAGATGAGTCAATCCAGACACCTAAGAAAATATTTTCAAAACACTAGTATACAGAGAAATAAAGATGTATTACATCTATCAAACTGTCAAGAATTATGAGCCTCAGTTAACACCTTACGCAAGGTCTTCCTATGGCTGACTGGCTCGTGCTCAGTTGTGTTTGACTCTTTGCGACTCTATGGGCCTGTAATTCACCAGGCTCCTCTGTCCATGAGATTTTCCAGGCAAGAATATTGGAGTGGGTTGCCATTTCCTCCTGCAGGTGGATTATGTACCACTGAGCTATCAAAGAAGCCCCTATGACTGACCAGGCCTAACTTAGTCTAGACTGCCCCTTCTGACCTCTCTGCTTTCTTCTCTATCACTCAGCCACTGTCCAGCTTCAAATACATCTTCAAATGTAAAAAAACATTGCTCCTTCTGCCTAAACACTCACTCCTTAGATATTATCATGGCTTTCTCCTTCATTTACATCAGGTCTTTGCTCCAAAGTCAACTGCTCAGAAATGTGCCCTTATCACTTAATGCAGAATCCCCCTCCCACAAAGCTTCCTCTGCTTATCTTACTCTATTCTTCCTTACATTTATCAGTTACCTAGTGTAACTGATTGTCTTATTGCATTTGTGCAATATTTATAGAATTGTATTAGTCGTTGTAATGTACTTGCTTATTGCTTCTCTTTCTCAGTAGACTTTAGACTCCAGGAAAGCAGAAACTGTTTTTCAATCTAGTGTCTAGAATAATGCCAGACACACGGCAGAAATATTCAAAAATTTGTTGGTGGAATGAACAAACATACAATGAACAACCACGAGTAAAGGTGCTAAGAAAATGGAACTCTTCTAAAGAAGGACATATGGATTCACACATTTTAAAATTTATATAAAATTATGCACATGTATGACAATATCTCTTTTTAACCTTTAATGGGTCAGCATCCATATAATCTAAGTAAAGTTTCAAAATTTAAGGACATACACATAAAAAGGATGTGTGTAATGATACTATTTGTAGAGGAGAAAAACTGGAGACAAGAAAAAAATGCTCACCAATAAGGATATGGCTGGATACAACATGGTACATAGACAGCAGAGACCATGTAAGCTTTAAAATAGCTGAAATTAGATCTGTGCCTATTGACAGGAGGATTTGTATTAAATAGTAATCAAGAAAAGCAATATTCAGATAAATGTATACAATGTGAGCTCATTTTACAAACCAATGAAACCTCCTCTCTATATCTGTGTGCATAAATAGGCATGATGAAGGCTGAGGGGATAGATTTTAAATAATGGTTATGTGGGGTTTGAGTTTGGTAAGGAAAACAAGAATTCTTTTGAAAAAATGTCCACACCAAAATAAACACAAGATATGGCCACCTTATAAAGTTACAGATATGACAGATATCATTGGCTGTCCATCCAACAGCCCTCCCCTTTCATTCTTTCTTGCTATCTTTCTACCTGTCAATAGAGAAGCAGAAAACGCCAGAAGCACTCTTTCCCAGCTTCTCTTGAGGGTGAGGCATGGCCATGCACTCTGATCAATGTAAAGTAAAATTCTGCTAGGGTCTCCTAGGAAAGATTTCTTTTCTCCTTGAAAAGAGGGATATGAGGAGAAACAGCTTATTTCCTGCTGTTGAACATAGTTATCTGAGGAAGTTATGGCTGGAGCTGTGAGAGCCATCTTGTGACTATGAAAGGAAAGCCAAGAAAATCAAGTCCATACAAAGTCTTGACTTTGGTAAACTGCTCTAAATCCTATAACCACCAACCTCTAGCTTTCGTACTATGTTATATTTAATTAATAAACCTCTATAGTTAGTATTACTTTTAGTAAAATATTTGAGTCAACTGTAGCCCTGTATCTTAACTAGCTCTGTGCTTATGTGGGTATTTATGAATACATGAAAATTTGACCATCAAAACATTAACATAGTTCTCATAATTATATAAATTGTTTAAATTGTTTGAATCTTTAATAAGCAAATATTTATATAGTCAGATCAAAATAATAAAGCTGATTTCACTATTTTTAAAAGTGATAACTTCAGGGTCAGAGATAAACATTAAAAATTATAAGTGTGATTATGTAACAGTATAAATTATTAAAATTATTACTCATTGAGAAAATGCAGTGTAAAAATAATCTCACTAGCCTCTTAAAAAACTGAAAATTGTAAAACTTTAAGCATTATCTTAAATAAGAAGGGCTAAAAATATTACATGTCATGGAATATTTAACATTTGCAAAGAACACAAGAATGCTTTGAAAACAGAATATCCACTGCAAGAAGCAAAAATAAAATATACATTTTATAAAGACAAAAGCAAAGAAAATAGTTTAAAATAAACACTGAAAAAAGAAGTAGCAATCAAATATTGGGGAGAATTTTTATTTTTTGGCTGTAACAAAAAAATCTTGAGTGTGCACTATAAAGCTCTTACAATAAGAAGCCAACTAATGAATACAGAGATGACGGAAGTAGAAAAATCACCACTTGCCAATCGTAACTGAAAGTGAGACCATCAATGAGCATCAAAACTTTGAGGATATTTATGGAGAAACAGTTAAATCTGCTACAAGAGATTTAACTACTACAAAGGAAAATTCACAAGTTTATAATAGAGATACCCACAGATATCACCTTAATCAAGCAAAGTTACTACCACCAGTAATCGAACAAACTGATATGTGTTCCTTGGTTAAGATGCCCTGAGAAACGTATTTACTCTATACTTGCCCTAAGTTCATAGCCTGATTCTAATCATGAGCAAACATTCAAACCCAGAAAGAGATATTCTACAAGATACTGGCACATACTTTTCAAAAATGTTATCTCCTTAAACATAGAGGACTGAGGACTTGTTTCAAATAGAGACTAAAGGAATATTGATAGCTGAATGCAGGGTATAAATGGAGGCTTTCATTTGGTATCAAGGAAACTGTCCAGTAAAATGATGGTAAAATTTGAATAAAATTTATAGATTCTATTACTGTGATAACCCTTATTTCCTGATTTGACATTGCATTATGGTTATGTAAGAAAATGTTCTTGTTTTTAGAAAATATACACCAAAACTTTTAGGAAACACACTGATGTGTTTAGGACAGAGTGGGACATCAGCTTATCCTCAAGTGGTTTAGAAACATATTTTAAATAAGTGGCAGGAATTCCCTAGCAGTGACTCTGTGCTCCCACTGCATGGGGTATGGGTTCCATCCCTGACTGGGGAACTAAGATCCCACATGCACCGTGGTATGGCGAAAAAAATCAAAATAAGATAAAATGGATAAAATGTTAACATCTGATGAATCTGGGTGAAGGGTATACGGAAATTCTTTATATTATTCTTGCAAATTTTCTATAACTTTGAAATTGTGTCAAAATTAAAAGTTTTAAAATGCTTATCTGTAGTTCATAGATAGATAACTTTTATTGGTCTGAAATGAAATCTATTCATTTAAGAGTCAGATCTAAAGCCAAGTGGACCTCAGGGAGTAGAAAGAAGCAACAGTTCCTAGAAGCAAAAGGTTCTGGGCAGGTAACATCAGCGATGTCTACTGCAATGGAAAAATAGCCATTTCCCTTACAATAAAGCACAACGAAAACTGTCATCTTTGAGCATCAAGTAACATTGCATTGAACTGTACAAAGCAAAAACCGTTAGAAATGCATGTAGAAAATGAACATATCTACAAATCTATTATTAGAGCAAAAGCATCATTAGGGGAAGAGATTTTTGTTCTGTTAGTATAAACTAGTCTGGCATATAGCAACCATTTAGTAAGTGTACTTTCACACATTTACATAAACTCATGGATTATGATCATCATTAGGGTAGAATCATGTCTATTTTGTTCTCATGTCTATTCAACAGCAATGGCTGGCACATAATAGATGCTCAATCAATATTTGTTGAACAACTAAATACTGAATCTGCACTTTCATACTTGTGGGACATGGAGTAGTATCTTTAATAGATTAGAATTACAGTATGATAATCTAATGCACATATTCTCTCCACCTTCTAATTTTTAATTTAAGAAGCTGGTACTACACTTGGGTAAGACTAATACAGGCTCTTTTGCTATACAAAGTAAGTATCCATGTTGTTGCAAATGATTGGTTTACCAGTCATGAACCATGTGATCTTAAATAGCTGTCTTACAATGTAATTATTGTCTCACCATGTACTCTGAAGAAAATCCACATCCCACGGAGTACCTATCAGCACAAAACCATCATTACTTTGGAGAATGTCTAAACTATTTAACTGATTAAGAGTTAACAACGCCAAGTGGCAAGATAACTCATTCAGCCATCTAGGAATGTATTTTGTACTTGACTCTAATTAAAAATTAAATTAACCAAGTATAAACCATCAATGGAGGATTTAGACTTTTTTTTAATGCCAACTGATATAAACTGCTTCATAAATTTAAAGGTTCACATTACTAGGGATACTTTTCATGGTATTTTTTCAAACTGCAGATTGTGAATATCTGAAAAGGACCGAGACCAAAATTTTAAAATAGACTAGCGTAGAAAAATCTCAAGATGCCTTCATTCCCTATGGTAGAATACAGCTGAGTGAAACTTTTGGTATATACATATATAAACAAAGCCACAACATAAAATGTTATTGTAGGCAACAGTAAGAAGTATACTGAAAAATGCTGTTCGATGCTTTAGAACAATCTCTCAGTACAGCTAGACCCATCTGCAGATTTGATGACATTCCATTCAGGCATGTCTTTATCAAGCTCAACCTTCACAAGAAAAATATGAAACTCTGCTTCTAAAATATATTTACTGTTGCTGTTGATCAGTCGCTAAGCTGTGTCCAAGTTTTTGAGAGCTCATGGACTGCAGCATACCAGGCTCCCCTGTCCTCCACGGTTTTCTGGAGTTTGCTCAAATTCATGTCCACTGAATCAGTGACGCTATCTAACTAACCATCTCATCCTCTGCTGCCCTCTTCTTTTACCTTCAATCTTTCCCAGTATTGGAGTGTTTTCCAATGAGCAAGCTCTTTGTTGGCAAAGTAATGTCTCTGCTTTTTAATATGCTGCCTAGGTTTGTCATAGCTTTCCTTCTTTCATCCTAATTAACAGACTTTTTAGCTCCTCTTCGCTGTCATTAGAGTGGTACCATCTGCATTACCTGAGGCTGTTGGTATTTCTCCCGGCTATCTTTACTCCAGCCTGTGATTCATCTAGCCTGGCATTTCGAATGACATACTCTGCATGTATATTAAACAAGCAGGGTGACAGTATTCAGTCTTGTTATACTCCTTCCCCAATTTTGAACCAGTCAGTAGTTTCATGTCCAATTCTAACAGTTGCTTCTTGAGCCACACACAGGTTTCTTAGGAGACAGGTAAGACAGGTCTGGTATTCCCATCTCTAACAATTTTCCAGTTTGTTGTGATGTACACAAAGAGTTTAGCCCAGTCAATGAAGCAGCAGATGTTTTTCTGGAATTCCCTTGCTTTCTCTATGATTCAATGAAGGTGAGGAATTTGATCTCTGGTTCCTCTCTTTTCTAAACTCAACTTGGGTATCTGTAAGTTCTCGGTTCATGTTACTATTGAAGCCTAACTTGAAGGATCTTGAGCATAACCTTCCTATCATGTGAAATAAGCACAACTGTATGGTAGCTTGAACATTCTTTGGCAATGCCCTTCTTTGGGACTGGAATGGAAATTGAACTTTTTCAGTCCTGTGGCCACACTGCTGAGTTTTTCAAATTAGCTGACATATTGAGTACAGCACTTTAGTTCTTCAGATACCTGCCCGAAAGTAAAACTTACTGCTATTTGAAACTTGTTAAAAGCAATGACAAAATGCCCAATATCTGAGCTATTGTTTTGAACACTAGATATAGATTATGTCATACAGTATGGTCCCTGGGTCACATTAATCACAAGATCCACTTACAAAATTTCTTAGAAATGTAGAATTAAGGCCTGACTCCAGCAATAATCTTTCAGACTGACCATCTGATTCATGCGCACAATGCAATTTGAAAAGGATCGGTTCTCAAGGGACACAGGACCACTGACTACCATAACCAATAGAAATTTATGGGACACTTGCATTGTAACAATTATGGGTGAGGCACATCTGGAATTACTAGGGATGAGCAATACACAGATGTACACACCTAAGAGCTGGTATCCCAAATGACATTCAAACACCCTGCCAGCCATTCATGTAAAAGATTTTAAAGTCTACTTCTAATATTGAAATTTGAATCTAACTGTATTACCTAACATGTAACACCAAGTAATCTTTGCACAATTTTAATACACTGAATTTTCCAGAAATATTTTGTATAAGATGAAAAAAGGCATACTTAACTAAGCATTGTATAAGATGAAAAAAGGCAACTTAACTAAGCATTGTTTACCATTTCAGAGTAATTTGCTAACTTGCATTTAGAGTTATGTTCACACTGATACTGGGTATGTGTTCAAATATCTGATTACCTTCCTTAAATAATTACATTTGAGCTAAAATTATTTTCCTAAAAGCTTCCCTTTAATTTCCCGTCTTATTCTATTACTAGCTCTGTTATTCTAGATAGGGAATTTTTTCTTAAATAAGTAGTAAAGCTTCCCTGGTGGCTCAGAAGTTAAAGCGTCTGCCTGCAGTGCAGGAGACCTGGGTTCGATCCCTGGGTCGGGAAGATCCCCTGGAGAAGGAGAACCCACTCCAGTATTCTTGCCTGGAGAATCCCATGGAGTGGAGCCTGGTGGGCTACAGTCCATAGGGTCGCAAAGAGTCGGATACGACTGAGTGACTTAAGTTATATTAACTATGAATTTCACTTGAGGATAATGAGTATGCAATATATAACTGGTTTAAGAAATTATGCAGCCCCTACCATTCCCCTAGTTCAGGGGTCCTTGATATGAGAATACAAGGACATTCAGCCCAAGGAAACCATAGTGGCTTCACAACAATAGAAATTCTAAATAATACAACTTGATAACATACATCTAGCCATCCTGAGGGGTTAACACATAACTCTGTTCCACCCAAAACCGTTAAGATTAACAACTACTACATCACACCCTGAAACTATATACAATGGGCTGGATTATAAACTTGGATCTCAAAATGTGGTCAAGCCTCACACCCAATTTCATTTATGGAATTGCAATTTGCATCATTTTACCAGCCTACACTGGCTATTAAAAAACAATCCCATAAAAGCTAGAATTACTATAGAGTGTCAGTCACTGCATGATGTACACTACAGGAGTTTTTTTAAGGAAGACCTACAGAAAACTAAAATTCATTACAGATTTGCTCTGCACCAAGCACTGAACTATATACAACCAATCTTGTCTCACGACTGCCCTCTGATACAGGTTATCACTCATTTCAGAGATGACAAAAACCAGCTTAGAAATCTCAACCAACTTGACTAGGTCCATACATCAAATAGACTGCAGAACTAGAATGTGAACTGAGGCTATTGCTGCTAAGTCGCTTCAGTCGTGTCCGACTCTGTGCGACCCCACAGACGGCAGCCCACCAGGCTCCCCTGTCCCTGGGATTCTCCAGGCAAGAACACTGGAGTGGGTTGCCATTTCCTTCTCCAATGCATGAAAGTGAAAAGTAAAAGTGAAGTCGCTCAGTCGTGTCCAACCCTCAGCGACCCTATGGACTGCAGCCTTCCAGGCTCCTCTGTCCATGGGATTTTCCAGGCAGGAGTACTGGAGTGGGGTGCCATTGCCTTTTCCGAACTGAGGCTATTGGACACCAAAGCATGTGTGTGTTTTCCAGAGCAGGTTGCCATGTAGTCTTCACCTCTACTGTAGAGCATCTACTGAATCCTGTCTTTGACTATCTAGCCAGCTGGATACTTAACACAAAAATTGTGTCCCACAAAAGGCAATGCCCAAGCATGACAGCATCATTGAAGGACTTGCTTCTCCATTTTATTTATTAGAATGGGCTTTATGGAATGCACTTTGGATGCTAACCTCACTTCTGGCTTAATTTTTTCTCACATTCTATCTTCAATTTTTCACTTCCTATAATAAAGCAAGAAACAAAGAAGCATAGCACATGCTGCTTTAGGTAATACAAAAAAATGTATTATTAAGACAGTCCTAATAGAGTGAGTACAAGCTTTGCTAAATGATGTAGAAACTACCGTGCAATCACTTTTATAGTTAAAATCCCAATTATCATTCTGAGAATAAGTACATAAGCTCCAGTATTTCCCAGTTACAGACCTCTGGTTACCTTGGCTGCTTTTCAGAAAGTAAAAGAAACCTTAACATACAGATAAACAATGAGCATTTGAGGATGTGAAAAAAGTAAAACAGGGCTCAGTGGCATGTCTTTAAGCTAAGAACCCAGACAATACCATGGACAATCAAGAGAAACTGCAGTGGACTCAAGGACAAGCAGAGAGGAAAAAACTAGATATCGAGGCAAATCACACTTTGTTAACTAAGGTCATCAGGTGGGAATGGGGTTAGGGGCCTGCTGGAAGTGCAAAGGAAATGAAAACAGGTTAAGACATTTAGATTTACTGACACCAAAAAACATTTAGAGTAAGGATCAGCAAACTTCTACAAAGGTCCCGCGAGTTGTATCTTACACTTTGCATGCCTGTCTTAGTCACAACTAGTCAACTCTGTCATTATAGAACACACATCAAAGGGGAAAAAAAAAAAAAAAACCACACGTGAACAAATGGGCAAGTCCATGTTTTAATAAAACTTTACAGTAATTACAAAACATAATGTATACCAAATATGACCTATGAGGTGTCATTTGCTGCCCTGACAAGAGGTTCAGCAGGCACGAAGAAACATGGATCTGAAACACAAGAGGGAGGTCGTGGCTAAGGACAGAGGTTTGGAAGCCACTGTCACAAAGTGACAGTAAGGATAACCTAAGAATAGTAAAGACGGAAGATATGAACATTTAAAGACAGAATTCTTATAAAACAGCAACACTTGAAAAAAGCATGAAGAGAAGGTAAATGATTTTCTGAAAGGAGAAAAAATGTGTGAAATGGGAACTTATGAAAAACAAACATCCTTAAAATCAAGTGCCAAAAGAAACTTTTTATGACAATATAAAGATGCATCTGGGAAATATACTCAATTAAAAAAAACTGCAAAGTTAAATTCAGTCTGAGGCTTGAAAACAAAACTAGGTCCTGTTATCAGTGCTGATTCAAGCTTTTTAAATGTTTACAAGCCTAAAACAGAATTAACAACTTAATGCTTATCCTTTGGAAAAAGTTTAATCTAGAGAACTATTTTACTTGTATTTTAAAACAATACTGGCTCATTAGAAAAAAATAAAACAGAATCGATCATAAAAATATCATGAGGACCAAAACTGAAAAACTTGCTAAGCAGCATTCTGTAGAACACAACTAGAACACTGAAGATGATCCTTTTATGTACATTAGAACAGTCTGGGTTTGGAATGCATAGAGACTAAGGGCCATTTAGTGCTAAAGAAAAGGGATGCCTAAGTCGCTCAGTGGTAGAGAATCTACCTGGCCAGGAGGACACACAGGTTTGATCCCTGGTTTCAGAAGACCCCTGGAGTAGGAAATGGCAACCCACTCCACTATTCTTGCCTGGGAAATCCCGTGGACAGAGGAGCCTGGCTGGCTTCAGCCCACAGACTTGCAAAGACTCGGACACGACTTAGCAGCTAAACAACAAAAAAAAAAAGGAAACTGCTTTTATATAAAAAAAATTATACTATGCAAAGGTAAGACTACAACTTACACTGGGAAAACGTAAAGACAAAAATTTCAAGCAAGCAAGGAAGGAACCCAGTCCTTCAATAAGACATACATTCATATAATCAATCACTAGAATATAAAAGCTTTATATGTGTTATGACATGTAAAACTGAACTTTCCAAGATTATTAAATGAGAAAACAATGCTGAATGATTTGGGTCCAAAGAAAAAAGTCACACGTACCTGGTGTATGCACAGAAAATTCTTGGACATATATAAGAAATGTGAGTGGTACCTTGAAAAAGAAAAGTACGATTGAAGAAGATAGGCAATTGTCACCTTGTGTAGAAAGACTACCTTTCTGTAGTCAAAATAGGTTATGTGTTCTGTCTGGTCAAACACTGAAAAAAAAACAAGTGACTAAATGGAGAATTGCTATCTACAAAACCACATCAAAGCAAACATAATCACATTTAAAATGCTTCAACAAATTCAAAAGTACGCTAAAACGACGAAGCTTTTTAAAAGCACAATCTCATAACTGAAGAGCCACACCCACAAAACCACTTGGACAGTCATACAGATTTCAGCAATGTAAAGTAGAAGTTGTCTTGCAAAAGCTGTAATTTACACACGAGGGTTTGGTCCAGTCCTCCTATGTAGTGTGATCCATTTCGACTCACTCTAAGTTAGTGTTGAAAGGGTGTTTTATATTTACCTCTAGACTACTAATCCCTAGTAACAGAAACTCTAGTTCTATTACAATAATATAAGCTATTTGCAGAAACTGTGGAAAGATAGAATTATTTTGAATAGATATCCGCTTTTAAAAGTTTAGAGCAGGGACCAGTCTATTTTGTTTTCTTCTGTACATCCAGCATCTACAGCACAATAAACTGAGGTACTCAAAATGTGTTTTTTGGAGAAAAAGTAGGGGCATAACTTCTGTGCAAAACTATTACGAATTTATAAGCTCAGAAGTAAAAGAAAAAGGGGCAAGATTAAAAACACGGAATCTGGTTCCTGTGAATTGGGAAAGGCATAGCACATTTCATCTCACACCCAGTTTCAATTTTTTTGCTTCTGGCAGTAAAACAATCACATGAGTATTAAAACATGAAACTATCCAAGGTGTTAGGATGACTACCTCATGTCTACTTTGAAATTCACAGTAAGCAAGATATAACAAAGTATTATTGAAAGATGCCACAGACTGGGGCCGAAACTTCCACAATAAGTCAGTTAGTTGTGAGATGAGAAGTAGAGATAATAAAACTGGCTGGTTTTAGCAATTGATGGGCAAATGAGCTGATCCTGACTACTGAAGACAACCTAAGAGTGGTGTCTCTCCAACTGTATGTGACAAAGGAGCAGGTTTAAACCCCAAAATGCACACTCCTGTCACAAATATATATTGTATATATATATCACATACTTCTTCCCGAGTGGTGCTAGAGGGAAAGAACCCACTTGCCAATGCACGAGACACGAGAGACATGGGCGTGATCCGTGGGTCGGAAGAACCCCTGGAGGAGGGCATGGCAACCCACTTCCAGTATTCTTGCTTGGAGAATTCCACAGACAGAGGAGCCTGGTAGGCTACAGTCAGATACAACTGAAGCAACTTCCACACACACAATGTCACAGCAATATCTGATTTCTGTAGAAGTTTCTAGATACTCAATTTCTATACTGGTCTAGAGAGACACCTACTAGCACTACCTAGGGTTTTGTTTCTTAACGTCAATTTGATCTGAAACCTTGTATTTATCCGGGTCTAACTCTTGAGTGAGAAAATTCAGCTCTTTTTTCCTTCTACTCAGTAGATGAAGACCATCCAATCCAACAATTAGATAAAAAGTAGCACAGAGACTTGTCATTAACTTGTTTTAATTTTAAAATGTAAAACATCACATTATCACACTGCCTTAGTAAATTAAAATTATCCTTTTGAATGCAAACTTCAGCATGTAAGAATCTCAACTTGAAAACTTCACTTTATTTTGCCATTTATCTTAGAAGATAACAGGACATAGATACTTAAAACCAGATATGAAAATATTCACTTGATCTATGTACCTCTAAACTCCTGTACCTTTGTTTCCATGTTCTCAGGAAAAAAAGCCGAATGATTGAGTGTGAACAGAGTACCCTCAGGGGATTCCCTATCTCTTATATGTTTCATTATCAAAGGAAGTAAAATTTAAAATGTTCTGACCTATATACACTGACTACAATCTGGTACAATGTACTGTAGCCCATGAGGTAGGCTCCATACCTCTGAGACTGTATCATGTGCTTTACAGAATTTCTGGAACAAAATTTCCAGGACTCAAATCCATACTAAGTGACTTAAATTCTCACTGTTTTTGTTTCTTCATCTGTAAAAAGGGGATAAGAGCACCTACATCAAAGGGTTATTGTGCAGGTTAAAGTGCATGTGAAGTGCTTAGAACACTGCCTGGCATATAGTAAGTACTAAGTAAGGATTTTAACTTTTTGATTCTTTCATAGTATAACTCAAATCCTCTGAAGAACTAGAATTTTAACAATTAAATTGGTTAAATGAAATATGGCATATCCTTATGATGAAATACTAATTATCCATTAAAGATTATTTTAATAATCTATTATGAAAATATATTTAAGCTATAATATCCTGTTGAACAGAAAGGAAAAAGTAAATTAGAAAATCATGTACAATCTAATCTTATATTTAGAAAAGATGCTAATAGTTATAAAATTTGCAAGTTATTGTGATATTTAAGTGATATTTGCCAAAAGACACTCAGAATCATTCTACCCACACTGGAAAAAAAAGACTTAAAACCAATTGTGATTCTCAGCTGATAATGAGGAGAATAATAAAATGCCGTAAATTAGGATTCTTCACAATTTAGAACTGTGTACATTTAATGCATTATTTCTTCTCGACTCTCAAAGGCTGATGCTTCTTAAAATGGACCGCATGCTAGAATTAATAAAGCACTGATTTCTGATACATTCCTCCAATGCCACCCACTGCCAACATACTAACACTACCACTGTTACTTTTAAGCAAGCTCTTGAAGTGCTCACAAACTACATATACCAAAAGACAATAAGTCACCTTAGCCAATCACCCAAATTTAAACAAGATATTATTAGGTACATATATTGAGATTATAAATATAAAAGATACAGTATTTATAGAATACTGAACAAGGGGTGTTGGTGGTATTGAGAGTACTCAGATGGTAGCTTGTGGTACCCTCTAAGCTGTTTTAAATTCTTCAATAAAATCAGTATTATTAATTTCACATTTATTTTACATAGGATTCTTGTCAAACTTATCCGTTTTAAATGATTAATTCATAATCACCATCTAGAGACAAAATTTCCTCTCAACTAATGATTATTCTACCTACAGTTCAGCTCACTCTGTCTACAATAGTTATATTTCATTTTATCAAATCTGAAATATACAATTATGCATTACAGACAAGCTGTTTTCAAATTTGCTTAAAGAGTAGATCATGTTTTCAATTTTACATAAAGCCATACACCAGTTTATCATTAAAAATATGAGTCTTCATAACCTGTTTATTCCAATTCTCTTTAGACAGCAACACTAACAAAATTCTTAATGCATACACCCCCATCACCTACAAGTCTTTCCCTATGTTATTATTTTGACACTTAAAGAAGAACATCTCAATTAACAACCAAGTTTTATAACTACTATCCCTACCAATCAAATGGTGATGCATCAAGGTGGCAATTTTCATGAGTTTTAACATATTAAGAGTACATTATTTACCTAAGCCTAAAGGTAGCGCCTTATTAAAAAAAAAAAAAGCCACATCAATTTAATTTCATATATATGATGCTACCTATTCAATTTATTAAAAATTAAAATAAACAAAATAACCAAACTAATGCTCCAAACTTATGCTGTTCATGTGGAAGACACTACAAGATATGACACAAGAGAGACTGCCTTGCAATAAGAAATACAAATTCCTTCTACAGAGATGGAGAAATAAAAGGACAATTCTAGTTGTCTAAAAGACAATTCACTGTACACATTTTATTTACAGTTTTGTACACTGTCTTAATACGAATGGGACCGCTTTTCTACTTGAGCCAATTTTTTAACCAAAGCAAAATAACCTAAGTAATACAAAGTGTTAAAATACAGCATAAAGATACAAAAACAAACATACTAATTCTAATTAGGAATGTAATTATGATGTTACATTTTTTATAATCCACAATTAAGTTTAGGAAATCACACATAGATCACTGATTTGAATGAAATGCATAAATTTGTAGCAAAGCATTGTAGTTTTAAGTTATAAAAAAAAAATTACCAAAGAATGCACAAAATTAATGTTTATTCCACCTTTGTGTCATATTCCTGGATCCTTCACCAATGTTACATGAGAAAGAAAAACTAAGCAAAACAAATGAAAAACTGAAATCAGAATCACTAATGTTATCAAGTAGGGAAACAAATAAATTAAAATCTAGCAGCCATCAGCAAGAGTACAGCACAGATAATGCTGTAAAAAGAAACAAAGAAAATTGCCAGAAAACTGTATGCATCATACTCTTTCAAACCAGCAAAATATGCTCCTGCATACAATGGAACGTAAACAAAATCATTCTCTTGTAAGGTATAGAAATGCAAGTTCTTTTTTTTAATATTGCAGATGGGTCAAATGTGTTTGTAATGGTTATTTCTATTAAGCTATTACAGAGTGGGCCAGGAACACATGGATTCTGGGGATGATGTGTACTGTAATTCTTTGATTGAGATAATGGACACTCTAGCCAAAAAAAAGAAAATACGAACACAGAAGTACAAGACAAAGGCGAATGAGACTTCTCTTATATCTTAGCAACATTTAGATGGAAATCAAATTTAAATGCAGTCCACTCTGCTTTTGAAGAGGCTTTGGTTCAGCTCCCAAATCTCGATTGCTTGACGCAGTCTCCTATGAGAATACTCAGAAGGTGTCTTCTTAAACAACAAACCTATTTTTAGTGGTGGAGCCGCTCTTAGTAGCTGTGTCTGCATGGGACTGATAACCAATCACTATCTTTGGAGGAAGTCCTAACCTTTCCTTGTATACCCTCCTATAGGAAGAAAAAGAAAAGTAGCCATTAATTTTTATTCAAACATACACCCCAAATCCAGCATTACTATTCTTTATTAAAAAAAAAAAAAAACTATAGAGAGTGAAATAAGAAACTGCACATTTTCTTTTTGGCAAAATATACTCTTCCTTTTCACTACAATTTGGTTAATCACTTAACCAATATTTGAGAATCTACTATGTACCAAGTACTGTGGTAATTATCAATAAATTAATAATAAACAAAGCAAGGACAGTCCCTGGGGTTATGGTATTTATAGTTTAGACTATTTGATTATTTACAAACAAATAATCACAAATACATATGGTGGAGCTGTATCACATACAAAATTAATTTGTATAAAATCAATTACATGCACATATTTTAATTTTTTGATCTAAAATGCTTCAATTATATTTTACATACAAACTTTAGTATTTTATGTTACTGCAATTACATATTTACCTTATCTATTACTGACAAGAAAGCACACTCAAAAATTAAACACTTTGAAGGCAATTTGTAATATTTTCAAATCATATGTGATTCTATTTTAAGGACAAATATGATGAGTATCAAGGAGGGTAAGTACAGGGGCTGCAATATCATTAACAAGAAGGATCTAATCTCCTGGAAATCAAAGAAATCTCTCCTTTTAAATTTATGAGGTCAAAAGTATAATGCTAAGAGAATGAAGCACATCTGAAGGCTGAGGAATAAAAATAAAGCTCAGTGGCTACAGCTAGCAAGAAAAGTGAATATGAGAGTTAAGGCTGACAAGGTAAAACTGGGCACAGATCACCATATAATCTGAGAACATCATAGGTCAGGCTAGAAATCTGGTATCTGAGAAGAGCAAAATTTAAAAATAAGCACCAAATGAAACAAAAATAAAGATATATATATTTTCATGGAGTGGAATCCTCCAGTATACCAGGAAAATTTATTCATACTGTACCCTCCAGAAGATTTCAGTACCTTCCCTAGAATAAGGTATTTAAAAATAATTTTATATAACTAAAATTATAATTAATATCAAGTTGACATTAGGATACAATGTACCTTCAATTATACTTAATCACTAAAAATCCCAGAAAGCAAGAGCACTGAGCCATGCAGCTTAAACGGGTGGAAAAATATCCTTCCTTGAAAAACTGAAGTCAAATGTTTAAATAGAGATTTCAAAAATTGTTAACACTGACACAATTAAAAATCTTCCCAAGGAAAGAAATTCATATCTAATTTCTTTAATGCATTTTCAAAGAAATATGAGATCCTCACAATCAATAAGATTCAATGCTGACAAAAACATCAGGAATATGATGACAATCAATTATCAATTTTCTCTTATAGAAACCCTCTGGAAAATGAAACCTGGAAAATCCCCACACCTTTTAATCCAGAAAGGAATCATGTTCATAGAATTCATACTGCTGGAAAAATCAACATACAAAGGGGCAAATCAAACATATTGAGACCTATGACCTGTACTTAATTTCAATATAAAATTTAAAGTTCAGTTTTACTAATTTAAATTTAGTAAAAATTAACACTGACTGACATTTGAGGGGGAAAAAAAGGACAGGCAATTTTTGCAAATAGTAATATTTGCCAAAAAGTTTTAAAATATATACATGTAGGTTTTAAGCATGGAGAAAACCAAGCTACTGTCACTTATATCTCAATGTAAATTTCATGTAAGTGTACACATATGTGGCAAAATACACATATACCATTTGCCAATATTCACCAAACGTATTGAGTATTATACATAAGCACTGTGGTTTTTAAAGTACATTAAGGAAAAGACACATTCTCATTTGATAAATAAAATGTGACATGCTAAAACAGTGTTCCAGTGATTCTATACTCCATTGATAGGAAAAAGAAATTTTACAGAAATGAAAAAGGATGAACCAGACATAGAATACCAATACAGCAGTTCAAGGTTATAAAAGTGTTCATGAAAACAAGAAAAATAATGATCTACATAAACATATTTTTAAAAAAGCAGTTCTGCTTTTAGTTATCTATTTTAAAAGTACACAAACAGCAAAACTTACCCTATATGTGTAACAGCTTCTCTGTTTTCACATTCAGTAGTCCATATTGCTATTTTATCACCTTTAGCTCTAACATTAACAACAGCTCCACATACATCATCACTGTAGTCATCAAAAGATTCTCCAATAAGGCACAGCAGCTTAAAAGAAAAAACTGAATTTCAAATTACATTCAACAGGTTATAAACAGCTTCTTTAAGTTGCAAAATGTCTCATATATTTATATACAAAGCTAAAAAAGTTTTTAAAATCAAGAGTTTTATATATGTAGTTTTTTGTCCTGGCCTTTAAAAAACTGTTAGATTCTTTAATACCAACAAACAGTTTTGCTAACTTTTTCAGTAAACTGGGAAACTGATGTCAGGGCACAAAAAAGGTGAATTATTTTACTAATATTCATTTGCTCTGCTGCTGCTACACTTGCCAGTAAACAAGTTTTAATGGAATAAATGAAAAAGCTGCTCATGGATGAAATGCCTCTTGTTCCTGTTGCTTTTCATGAACTTTCCCTAATTTTTAAAAAAAAATATGGTAAATACATAAAATAAAATTTACCATTTTAACCATTTTTAAGTGGATGGTTTAGTAACATTAAGTATATTCATACTGTACCACCATCCATCTCCACAACTTTTGTCATCTTGCAAAACTGAAATGACTTAATAAAGAGTTCTAAAATGGTATTTACTGATAATCTCTCCCAAAAGAAAATTAAGTTTTTCCTCAATAAAAGCCATTTATTGAAATATTTTTTATTGCTCAATTTAGTAAGTGCTAACCAGGAACTTCCCTGGTGGTCCAGTGGTTAAGACTCCATGCTTCCATGGCAGAGGGCTCAGGTTCGATCCCTGGTCAGGGAACTAAGACTGTGCATGCCATGTGGCACGCTTAATATGCTAACTACAGACCAGACCAGTGTTCAGGATACAAAAAAGATTATAATCCCTGATCTTAAAAGCCTGGGGTTTAAAACCTTTCACTAGAGAAAATGTGTATTATCTCAATTTAATAAATGTCGTATGAAGCCTAAAGTTCAAAATTATATCACAACATATAAGCTGAATGATATCAAGCTACAATTTCACTATTTCCTTCACGGATCTAAAAAGTTGAGTGCACAGAGCAATACTCTAAGGACTGTAAAACTTTGTATCATACAAAATGTGAAAGTTACCACAATTTTGAACTTAATGAAATGACTAGGATGACCTTATTGTGGAAAGTCAGTCAACTGCCAATCACTTTCTGGATTTGTAATATGTAGCAGGGCATTGTACTCTACTAGTAAAAGTATACAAGATTCGTTCACATGATAGAACAAAATTAAGTCCTGGCCTAGATTTCTAGAGTGGGCATCCTTATCTTCTCTTTGAGTAACCAATGAAAAAGGAACAAAGTTTTCTACCACTTTAATGGCAGAAAGTGAAGAGGAAGAGCCTCTTGATGAAGGTGAAAGAGGACAGTGAAAAAGCTGGCTTAAAGCTCAACATTCAAAAAAATGAATATAATGACATCTGGTCCTATCATTTCATGGCAAACAGATGGGGAAAATGTGGGAAACAAGAGTCAGATTTCATTTTCTAGGGCTCCATAAGCACTGTGGACGGTGACTGCAGCCACAAAATTAAAAGACACTTGCTCCTTGGAAGAACAGCTATGACAAACCTAGACAGCATATTAAAAAGCAGATATCACTTTGCTGGCAAAGGTCCGTATAGTCAAAACTATAGTTTTTCCAGCGGTCATGTATGGATGTTAGAGGTGGGCTATAAAGAAAGGTGAGCACCGAAGAAGATGCTTCCCAACTGCAGTGCTGGTGAAGACTCTTGTGGTACTGTAGAAGATTCTTGAGAGTCCCGTGGACAGCAAGGAGATCACACCAATCAATCCTAAAGGAAATCAACCCTGAATATTCACTGAAAGGACTGCTGCTGAGGCTCCAATACTTTGGATACATGATGCAAAAAGCTGACTCATTACAGAAGACCCTGATGATGGGAAAAATTAAGGGCAAGAGGAGAAGAGGGCAACAGAGGATGAAATGGTTGGATGGTGTCACTGACTCAATGGATGTGAGTTTGAACAAACTATGGGAGATAGTGAAGGACAGGGAAGCCTGGAGTGCTGCAGTTCATGGGGTCGCAGTCAGAAACAACTTAGCAACTGAATAACAACGACAACAAAGTTTTAGTATCAAAAACAGCTTTATAATTGTAAAACCTTACTGTCTCTAGCCAAAAACGATCGAGGTCACTTCGTCTCTGCTGTTTGTTCAGTGTAATTAGCCATCGTCCTCCTCGTTTGTTTTTCTCATCTTCCCACATAGGCTCAATACCATCCTACAAGGTTAGGGATACAACAATATGAGACAATATTGTTAGTTTAACTTAAGATAATGACTAAAAACAGTAAGCAACAACCGTGTTGTTTACTTTATACTCGTAAAACTGTTACTGAGGTAGTGGGAAAGCACACAAAACAAAGCTAGAGGCATGGGATTGCAAAAACAGAGCCTTGACTAGGGTACTTACTAGCTATCAAATCTTGGGTTTGACTTAATTTGGAGGTTCTAAAGTAGCATACTTTGGAGGTTCTGAGTAACATACACCTTTGAGAAGCTATACACATTTCTATATCTAAAAAATACATATGAGAGAGCTAATGACTGTCCCACCCACTAACAGCTGACAAAACTCATAAGTATCTCAAGGACACACATACTCCTGACAAACTCTGCACTTCGGTCTGCTCAAGTATATAAAGAAATAGGAGTGGATAATCAAAGCTCTCCTCAAAATCAATCACAGTATGTGCCCATACAGCCAAATTCTCACTTAATTTCAATTATTTATACTAAAAGAAGCCAAAATATACTTATGCTAAAATATGGTAAAGCTAATGTAATTATTCTCCAAGCATCACAACATTAACTATTTCTAAGTTCGTGGTAAGATTTTAATGAATACCTGAATGGTCCAGTCTTATAATAAATATATGAAGTCACCAATTAAGCATACCTTAAAAAGTGAGTAGTCACAGCCAGGCATTAAATTACTAGACAACTGGATATGGTTGTACAGACTAGGTAAAAGAAAAGAACAATTATAAACATAGAAAATGTAGTGCGGAGTTTAGGTGTTTATGTGTACATTCAGAGAATATGATAAAAATAAACAAGATAAAAAACTCATTTACTTTTTTCCCCCCTATGGAGTCAATTTCTGAAACAGACCAAACAGATCTTAATAAGTCAGCTTTAAGAATCAACATCTGATGATTTTTAGAAAATATCTTCAGTGATTTTATCCTGACAATTTTGGTGTATTAGTTAACTTAATATATACACATTATTATAAGAAACTGAGAAGAGATGTACCAGATGGCTGTAAGTAAAAAATCCATGAGGCTAATAAGCCATTTTAAACATACAAAAAGACCAATCTAGAGAAAGAAAGACAAAACTCCCTGATCATCAGGATTGCATGACTAAACTAGGTCAACATTATTATTATTTGTGAAAGTACCCAAGAGTGGAAAAGATCAATAGTTCCCAAACGACACACACCATTACTAGTTTAAGTGAGCAAGCATAATAATCTTTGGGGGAGCTTTTAAAGACAGAACAGTTCCACATCCTACTTCTTAGAATTTTAATTCCTTAAATATAGGCTGGAACCACAGAATGTGTATTTCTAAACTATTTCCCAAATAGCAATGTAACAGATTAACATTTAGGATGAATTAGGTATTCCACTAGCCTGAAGGTAGAATGCTAGATTGGATCATTTGATCTTGAAGTCTACCATAGCAAAATTGTTATAAAACTGGCAACAGAGTAAGAATGCCTTGCCTGTCTCCAGTATTTTATACAGAAGTGATGATCTTATACGACTAGCAATAATACCACATGGATGGTATTATTTCCCTTAGTAAGATTTTCTTACTGCTATTTTAACCCAGTCTGTGAGTATTTCATGTAGAGTTTTAAGAAAGAGTCAAGGATTCTTTGGATGACATCCCACAGTTTAACAACAAATCCAGTTTGAATGAGAGAACATTAAGACAGCATACAGCTTGTTGGGTTTTTCTATCTAATAGTAACTCTTTCCAAACTAGATTATCACTGACAAGATTCCACTAGGCAAGAAGAGAGACATGCAAACTAACAGTAACTACAGAATTAGAACCACCATTTCTATACAATTAATGTCTAGTATGGAAGGGACATTCTTCAATGGCATTCAAAGTAGAAAAGACCAACGCTTCTTTCTGCCGCCTTCTTTCTCCTTAATCATGCTCTAAGGTCTCTTACTAAGTTCACAATTAGAATCTGTAATGGCACACTTAAATAGAATCCTAATGCTACAGACAAGACTAGATTAAAAAAAGAAAATCTCAATAGCTGTTTCGTTAAATTTGCCCCCCAAACGTGAGAAACTAAGTGACAAAGATAGAAAGCTTAAGGGTTTATCTCTCAATTATGGCATAATAATCCACTAAGCAATAACACTTCTTACAACATACCTAAAAACTGTGGCGTCATGTTCTAATTAGAGGTCACTTAGATATATAATTATGTAAAACTGGTGACAGCCAAACAAACTTAGATAAATGCAAATCTTATTCAGTGGGAGAATGGCTCAGGACTCTTGCTCTCCCCTCCTCCACAGGATACTGGAGACTATTATGTTTCAGAAAACTCTTGAATAAATACAATTAGAGAAGAAAAACACTCAATGTTTTGATGAAGGGCAAAACAGAACCATAATTTAACTAGGCCTATGAATTACTGGGAGTTTCAAATGTAGTTCATTTAAAAAATTTTTTTTCACTAAATTAAATTTTGTTTTTTAAAAAAAAGCCCATAAGTTCAATTAAAAGTGACCCAAGTGATCTCAACATAGTTTTCTTTCATTATCCTATGCTTTGTTTGTTTTCAGTGATTCAAATGCATACTAAATGCCTAGTTTAGTATGCATTTGAAGTATACATCATATGTATAAAATTTTAAATCATAATCTATTAATTTATAATTTTCTAGCCACAATCTATCTGTGTGATACACCCAAGTATTAACATTAAAACACAGGAATCACATCACTGCTATGATCCAAAATACACCAACTGAACAAATTAGAATACTTAGATAACTGCTCGATAATTTATAGCTCTTAAACACGTTTTTAATAAGCTGTATCTTTCATGTTCTCCAACAGTTTCTCCCTATGTATTTTTCAAGCAAATAAGACATAACTAAATAAACTGTTTTTAAAGAATCAATATTCCAAAACTTCTTGCAAAGAACTTTATAGCTCTAAATTAAATTATATTGCTAAATCTGAAACAAAATCTCAAAAATATTTCAAGTATTCTTAAGTTGACCACTAAGTGTAATAAAATTATCTATCATCACAGACACTGTCATTCTTTGACAAACCCTGATTTATAAGCAGTTTGGCCTTTGAAATCTCAGAATCTTTATCACAGGAAATCCACAGTTTATACTAAAAAGAATCTGCAGAAATGCTAAGAAAAGCATTCTTTTCCTAAGAAAGCTCTGGAATAAAAATAGAGCAAATATGCGTAGGTAACCAAGAAAGGGGACAAGGTCCTAAAAGTTGTCAGAAGTTCCAGTGACAATAAAGGATTCTCAATGAATGACATCTTAGGACAAGGAATAGAGAATAGGCAGAGCTAAATGATGACAAGATGGAAGCTTTCTAAAACTGGTGAGAAATAATCACCAATTCTAACAGTTGTGAGAAGATGAACAAGCAAAAAAGTAAATATTAACTGTACACCTTACCCTTCTTTTTGCGAATACAACTTAAAATAAAAAAGCACACAATAAAACAAACATCCTAAAATGGTTACTTACGCCCAAAAGTCTTCAACAGTATCAAACTTAGAGATCAATCGAAGGTTTGCTTGCCAAGTTTTGCTTTTATCATTTTTAAAAAACCAGAGTGCCCATCTAAAAACAGAAAGTCAGTGTCAACAGAAGTTTTACATCCATGTTCAAAGCAGCAGTGAGTTTCACTTACTAATAAAAATGTTGTCTGAAGACAGTTTTCCAAGTAGACATACATTTTATAACTTTATGATCAATGCTTGATAATCTCAGACATAAAAAATGAGATGCATTTCAACACCTACTTGGTAATTTGTATTTGCCAACCCCTGATCAAGGAAAAAAATATTTTGAAAAAGCAAAGGCAGAAAAACTATTAAACACACAGTATCAAGTACTGTACCCTGGATTTCTAAAACTAATTCAGTCTTTCCTGAAAAAATTAAAAACAGAACTACCATTTGATCCAGCAATTCCACTTCTGGATATTATCTGAAAAAATGAAAATACTAACTTGAAAAAGATATATGAATCCCCATGATTAGTACAGCTTTACAAGAGCTTAAGATACAGAAGCAACTTAAATGTTCATCAAGGAGTGAAAAAAGAAAATATGTATGTATGTATGAATGTGTATATTCAATGGATTATTCAGTCATAAAAGAGAAGGATGGACCATAGGACTTTGTAACAAGTTAAATAAATCACACACTAGACAGGAAAAACAAATACTATATGATTTTGCTTATACATGGGATCTAAAAAAAACTTTAAAAAAAGGAGAAAAACCCAGCCCAAGCTCACTGATACAGTGAACAGATTTGTGGTTCCCAGAGGCAAAGGGGTGGGGAAATGCATGACCTTCAAGTGGTACAAACTTCCAGTTATAAAATAAATCACGGGGATGCAACGTACAACATAGTAACATAGTAAATATAGTTCGTAATACTGCATTGCAAATTTGAAAGTTGTGAAGAGACTAAATCTTAAAAGTTCTCATTATAAAAGAAATTATAAATATGTATTGTGATAGATGTTGATTATGATCATTCCACAATACATACAAATACTGAATCACTGTGTTGTACATTTGAAATTGTTATACCTCAACTGAAAATAATAAAATTCCATTCCATCTTTAAAAAAAAAACTTGCAGTCAGCCACCAAACTCTTGAGAGTCCCTTGGACTGCAAGGAGATCCAACCAGTCCATTCTGAAGGAGATCAACCCTGGATTTCTTTGGAAGGAATGATGCTAAAGCTGAAACTCCAGTACTTTGGCCACCTCATGTGAAGAGTTGACTCATTGGAAAAGACTCTGATGCTGGGAGGGATTGGGGGCAGGAGGAGATGGGGACGACAGAGGATGAGATGGCTGGATGGCATCACTGACTCGATGGACGTTGAGTCTGAGTGAACTCCGGGAGTTGGTGATGGATAGGGAGGCCTGGCGTGCTGCGATTCATGGGGTCGCAAAGAGTCGGACATGACTGAGCGACTGATCTGATCTGATCTGATTAAAGGTTTATTCTAAGAAAATGACTGGATGACTAAGCAAAAATATTTGTCCAATAATGTTCTTAAATTTGGAAAACTGGAAACATCTTAAGTGCCTATCAACAGTTCTTAGAATGTGGTTTACAAGTCCCCGTAGGCATCTTAAGACCCTTTCAGGAACACTGATGAGTAAAAACTACTTCATAAAAATCCTAAGATATTTTATTTTTCACTGTGTTGACATTTTCACTGATGATGCAAAAACAACAGTAAACCTAGCAGTGATGCACATAACAAGAATCATACAGTGGCACCCATGTCTACCATTTGTCACTGTTCTGTATTATCACCAACTCTCAGAAGAATAACTGTCAGTTTCAGTTAAGAATGCCACTAATGAAACAGTAATAAAATACTTGTTTTATTAAATTTCAATCTGTGCACATGTTTTTTCTGTACAAAAAATACTTCTGCATACCAAATGCAATGCTTAGACAATTGAGTTGTGAGGAGAACTAGTCGCTTTTTCAAAGAACACCACTTTTACTTGGAAGAATAGGCTGATCAATTATGGTTACTTCTTGAAAAATGAACAGAGTGAGCATGTTGCCAAAATTTAAGCTTTCAGGAGAAAAATCAGAATTTTGGCAAGCCTGCAAGTGTCACTGAGCACGAAAATTTAACAAAACTTGGGTACATTTCTGAGGCATTTAGTAATGATAATGTTATTGTTTTGATATCATATAATGAAAAATGTCAATATTTAGATCTACAAACTCACTGAACCAGTATTTTCTAAATGACCAGTGGTATGCATGAGTGAAGAAGGATATATTCCAAATGCAAGACAGATGAATGGATTTTAAAGTAACAGAGTAGAAAAAAGTTACTGGATGTGGTTTCAGATTCTACATTGCAACTAACCTGCAAGAAACCTAGTATCAAAGGAAGGAGCTATTCATAATTATAAAAGGCCATTAAAATTTCTCCTTTTCCAACTATGTATATTTGAGGTCATATTTTATCCTTGTACTTCCTCTGAAACAACGTTATCTCCAAAGACTTGAAAATGCAGAACCAGCTATGAAAACCTAGCTGATTTCTATTAAGCCAGGCACTAAAAAATATTTACAAAAATGCTGTTCTTCCCACTACGTATTTTTTATTTTGAATAAATGTTTCCATAAAAATCATTTACATTAACATGCAATGGGTTAAGTACATATGTAATTTTATATTTTTTGAGATTTATTTTATTTTCTAATATAGCAAATGAAAATAGATGAAAATCTACATAACCTGTAAAACACTGTGGAATCCTCAATAATTTTTAAGAATGTAAAGGGGTCATGAGCCCAAAGAAGTTGAGATTTAAATAACAATAAATAATTTTAAAAATATAATAAACATAATATATACATGCAAGAAGACTTCTAAGAATGTAAAGGGGTCATGAGCCCAAAGAAGTTGAGATTTAAATAATAACAATAAATAATTTTAAAAATATAATAAACATAATATATACATGCAAGACTTCTAGGCCGCTATTAAATGTGTTAATTGTGTGGGTTAAAAAAAAAAAAAAAAGGATAACTGTGTGGGTAAAATTCTCTTAAGACTGACATGAAACCCAGCAACCATGGAGGAAAGTTGGTATTTGATTATATGAAAATAAAAAACCTTTAAAATAACACAACTCTTTAGACAATGTTAAAAGACAAATGACTTGGAAGTGTATTTCAACCTAATCCCCCCTTGGATGGGTTAGCATCCCTAATGTACAATGCTTGGAAATAAACTTGAAAAGATAACCAAAAAGAAAATAACAGACAATAAGAATTGAACAGACTTCTCACAGGTAAAAACACAAATAAACAATTGTCTTGAACAAAACTGTTTGAAACTTCAATAGAAGAAATGCACATTTAAAACAATAAGACATTGTTTTCGCAAGTTAGGCTAGAACCAATCTGACAGGCAATTAAATTTAAAAGATTGATGGTACCAGTTGTCAAGGATGTAGAAATCAGTAAGTCTAAGCAGATAAAGGAGGATAATTTGGCAGTGTCTATAAAGGTAGATAATGGGCAGTCTTAAGCCTAAGAACTCGGAAATTTTACCATATAGATATACCGTACTAAAAAAAGAAAGTATATATATATATGTACATTGAAAGGTTTTGGAAAAATACAAACCAAATTTTTAACACTGATTATTTTGGGGAGTGGAGCAAAACAAAATGGGGAAGAAGGTATCAGAGAAAAACAGAAAACTTAACTCTTTGTGCCTGGCGTGCTGCAATTCATGCGGTTGCAAGGAGTTGGACACGACTGAGCGACTGAACTGAACTGAACTGAAAACTCTGTATACTTTGTGCCTCAATGATTTAATCATTCTTATAATACTATAGCGATTTTTTAAAAAGAAAACATAATTCCTTACAAAATTATTTACAAAAAGTAAATAATGAAGAAATTACCAAAATCAGAACCAAAAATGTCTCAGAACAGTTTTTAATTTCATATTATTTTACACAAAAAATAGAAATTATAGAGAAATGAAAATCCTCAGACTTCATTTTAGGATTTAATCAGTTTGTTCACTGATAAGAGCACCTTTCAGGAATCTCAGATTTCATCTTAAGCTATGATGGATATATGCCTTGATCTCCCACAATAACAGCGACATGAACTGTGTTCACAGACAGAAGACAGTGAGCTTTTTATACGATACCACTGAAAAGATGGGGGGAAAATACTTTAAAGGTTTTAGTACTGCTGCTAGGATGAACTATATAAAACTGCCACTAATCAATTGTCCAACTTAGTATTACTTTGGCACAATCTTTCCTGAGGAAGAATTTTTTCCTTTTATCAACTATTTGACCTTTGATATTTCACACACTGGCTGACAATCCACAGTATCTAGAGAACTGATTTGTTCCTCCCTGGAGGGTATGCTGAATCACCCACCTCCTACGAAAAAACTACTAAAGCATATTTGGACTATTACTTCAGGAAGTCTACAATGATAATGAAGGGGAAGAAAAGGACATAAAGGGACAACACATTTTTCAGATAAATGAAACCTAATTATAGACTTGTAGGGTGTGGGAGAAGGGGAATGAAAGGAATTAAAGATCCTCAAAAGTTAATTTATCCCATTTACTTTCCTCCAGATTCTTACAATGTTTCTGAGTGTTCCCACCATCAGCTCTCAGTGAATTAAAGTTTTATCAGATAAACCAGAAAGATATTTAAGTAAAAGCACAAACACACTGGGAAGTGGTAGGGTGGAGGTAGGAAAAACCATATACTGAAGTGTTGAACTACTACATTGCAACTATGAAAACTTAACTCATCCTAAACTCTCTTTTCCTCTTCTAAACTTCTCTTAAATTACAAACCAACCAATATCCAGACTCCATATACCCTAGGCTCTTTCTCCTTCACAGACCATCTGAACTTTCTCCTTCAAATTGTCTATTCCTGCTCTATACATTTGTATATTTCTATTCACTCTTCAAACTATGCCAATCTTTTCTATCATCTACTCTACTAAACTTTCTCCAGTGTTAGCAAGGACTTATTGTTCAATCCAATGAATATTTGACCTTTTTGGGGCATATATGCTGTACCTTGTCCTTAAATCATTTTCTTGGTTTCCATGACCAACACTCTGTCCTAGTTTATATAGTATATATTTCTATACACTTCCATAGGCATTTTAAAAAAAATTTTATTGAAGTACAGTTGATTTACAATGTTATGGTAATTTCTGCTGTACAGCAAAGTGACTTAGCTATACATATGTATATATATTTTCATATTCTTCTCCATTATGGTTTATTATAGGATATTAACTACATAGTTCTCTGGGCTATACAGTAGGACCTTGTTGTTTATCCACTCTTTATATATAATAATTTGCTAACTCCAAACTACCAGTCCATCCCTGCCCAACCCCCCCTCTCTTTGTACCACGTCTGTTTTCTTCATAGCCATTCTTACCCAAAAAAATCCCCATGTGCTAATATTCCTAGCCTCTGTTGTGAGTCAAATTCACTTAAGAGAACCCATTTACTACTATGGTTTCAACTACCATTCAAAGTTCTACTTTCTGAGCTCAAGATTCACATATAAAACTGCTTGCCAGACGTGGGTCATCCAAGTGAAAATGGAATCCTCAACCTAACATACCTAAAACTAGTCTTATCTAATCTTCCCCTCCAAACCTGTCCCATTCACCATTTACCTTGTTGCCCAAGTCAAAAAATCTATGTGTCAGAAAGCTTACCTGTTCTGTAAAGGGTGTTTAATATAGTGTTCTGGGTTAGCAACCTCCTGATTAGATTCTGTTTTCTCTTCTTCTGTAGGCGGGGGATTCGGAGTAGGGGTGGTTTCCTAGTGGAAAATAATTAAACATTATAAACTTAACATGAAAAAATAACATTAGGAAATTTATTTGTACATTTTTATTGAAATACAGTTAATTTACAATGTTGTGAAAACTTAATCTCTATGACAGCAATAGTCTAAATAAATGAACCAATACTGTCCATAACATTTTTTTAAAGAATGAATTATAGGAGAAGCATTTGATAAAGTAGACCACTAGCCAAACTCTGAGAAAAGCACCAGACTCTTCTAGCATCTCTTCATTAAGAGCAAAACGTTTCTCAAATTTAAAATATATATTGTTATCTTCCACTTACACATTTAACATAAGATTGTTAGACACCATGCAAAATAGGAAAACGAAGTATCTTTCTTTTAACATCCCATTAAAGTGCTGTGCGTGGCAGGGGTGGTTAGTGGGGAGGGCCGGTTCAACTAAAGTTTGGAGAGCATAATTAACTTTATTACATGACACACAAAAAATCTTTATAAAATGAGTAAGGCAATACTACACAGATCCTTGCCCTCATGTCACACTGTTATGATATATGGTAACTAAAGTTGAGCAACTTCTGTCATTTTCAAATGACCCTAAGGAAAAAAGCTGGATACCAGCTTGAAGTGAAATCTTCTTAATCAGGAAAGGTGTACATCAAGGCAGTATATTTCCACCTTGCTTATTTAACTTATATGCAGAGTACATGATGAGAAACACTAGGCTGGATGAAGCACAGCTGGAATCAAGATTGCCGGGAGAAATATCAGTAACCTCAGATATGCAGATAACACCACCCTTACGGCAGAAAGTGAAGAAGAACTAAAGGGCCTCTTGATGAAAGTGAAAGAGGAGAGCTTAAAAGTTGGCTTAAAACTCAACATTCAGAAAAATAAGGTCATGGCATCCAGTCCCATCACTTCATGGCAAACAGATGTGGAAACAGTGAGAGACTTTATTTTTTGGGCTCCAAAATCACTGCAGATGGTGACTGCAGCCATGAAATTAAAAGATGCTTGCTCCTTGAAAGAAAAGTTATGACCAACCTAGACAGCATATTCAAAAGCAGAGACATTCCTTTGCCAACAAAGGTCCGTCTAGTCAAGGCTATGGTTTTTCCAGTAGTCATGTTTGGATGTGAGAGTTGGACTATAAAGAAAGCTGAGTGCCAAAGAATTGATGCTTTTGAACTGCTGAAGACTTGAGAGTCCCTTGGACTGCAAGGAGATCCAACCAGTCCATCCAAAAGGAGATCAGTCCTGAATATTCATTGGAAGGACTGATGCTAAAGCTGAAACTCCAATACTTTGGCTACCTGATGTGAAGAACTGACTCGTTGGAAAAGACCCTGATGCTGGGAAAGATTGAAGGCGGGAGAAGTGGACGACAGAGGATGAGATGGTTGGACGGCATCACCGACTCAATGGACATGAGTTTAGGTAAACTCTGGGAGTTGGTGATGGACAGAGAGGCCTGGCGTGCTGCAGTGCATGGAGTTGCGAAGAGTTGGACACAACTGAGCAACTGAAGTGAACTGAGACATAGTTATCATCATCATTTAAAAATGTCATGGAAAAATGGAGCCTGAGAATAATGCATATTCTCCACATTAATCTATGTAATTCTTCACCCTACTTTAAATTGGCACCAACAAAAAGATAGCTAAGAAAAGGGACCAGAAGCTGAAACAAGTTGATAAAAAAGAGGAGGGCACTGCAACAAGGGTTTGGATATCAGATTTAAACTGAACCAGAAAAATAAAGATACATATTCACATTAACATTTTATAAATCAGAAATGTATGATCTAAAAGACTTCAAAGCAGACAGATGATACATATTTTACAAAATAAAATTCATTTTTCTAATCAAAAAGACACTTTCAGGAACTACTTTTTACTAGCCTATGAAGTCACTCACAGCAAGGGCTTTATTTTGATTTTGCTCACAATTGTAATGCCAATGATGACAATGCTACACCCAACAGAAACTTACTGGCTTGATTCCTTAAATTTTAAATGTTTATACAGAATAGTTAAGGCCCTAAAATTTACATATAGTAGCCAATGCCTTAATATCACCATTTTTACCAGCATTTTCTCATCACAATACATTTAAATCTTCAAACAGATGATCATTACCAAATGCCATTCTTCACTAGCTTAAAATTAATGATGGCCTGCAAACAGGGGCAGTCTGAGTGAATAGAGAAAACAGGAAACAATCAGGGACTGATAAGGCAGGTGGGTTTCAGGAACAGTGGTACCAGAGAAAAGGGAGCTGCAGGAGTGAGACTCAAAAATCTATGTATAAATCTCTCAAATGCTTGGCTGTGACTCCTGAACTGAGGTGTTCAGAGTGCAACTCTGGGCGGCCTAGATGAGAACAGCTGAGCCAAGACTTCAGAGGCTGAACAGCATTTGGAAGACTAAGTTCAGATCCAGCCAGAGTGGATGGTTGAAAATCCAGCTTTCAGAAGAAATCCATATGCCTAGCAAATTCTAAAAGTAATCCCTGACAGGATCAAGGTAATCTGATAAATTAACTGCCCCACAAGGACTGAACTCTCTATTCTTCACAGGAAAATGACACAAGTCTGAGCCTCTATGAATATTATCAACAATACATAGCAAACAATCGAACATTATCAAACATGCAAAAAAAATCTTCTACAGCAACTGATGATCAAGAGATTAAACTGTCTATAGAAAGAGAGCTAGATAACATACACAGGATCTAGGTAACAGGACTAGCAGACAGTCTTAACTTTTTTTGTTTAGTTGTTGCGTCTGACTCTCTTGTGACCCCATGGACTGCAGCCCACGGGGCTCCTCTGTCCCACGAGATTCCCCAAGCAAGAATATTAGAGTGGGTTGCCATTCCCTGGTTGAGGAACTGTGATCCCACATGCATGCAGCATGGCAAAAAACTTTTTAAAAAAAAGATACTCTTCCTCTCAAAGTTAAGAAATACTGCAAATTCTCTTATTTACCTAAAGGACAATGATTAGTAAAATGTACTCATGACTTCAAAATCCTCATTACAATCCACAATTGTAAAATTCCAGTGTTTACATCTTTTATCAATACCTCAGCAGCACATAAAAAAACAATGAATTTACACTAGGAGTAATAACAAGTTTCAGAGGATACAAAATGTCACTTCCTAAGTAAGTACATTCTTTTCTCCTATTTCTACTCTTTTCACCATTAGCAGAATGATGGAAGACTTAGATGGTATCAAAAGTCTCTAGATATTTAAGAACAAAAACCAAATACGTTCACTTCCTTAAAAAGTGTTCCTTTAAATTGAAAGTTCTATTTTAATTGAAATTTTAGTCTTTATATTAAGAATATACAATTCTGGAGTTTTCCTATAACTGAAATAAAAATAGTGACTAATCTTTAAATAAATGTGTATAGGTATGAATAAGTATACTATTTTAAAATCTTTCATCTTTGCTTTCAATATTACACAAACAAGCTAGATTTTAAGACAAATACTCTAAAATGCTTTGAAAGAAAATGTTTATTAACCACAGACAATCTTTTCAGTATTTGACGTTTTTTAATATAATAAGCCTTTTCCCCTCCTTGGCCACACTGACCAGGGATGGAAGCTGTGCCCCTTGCAATGGAAGTACAGAGTCCTAACCACTGGACCACCAGTGAATTCCTGTCTTTTTTAGCCTTTTAAGCTACTATCTAGAGTCTGATAGATGTTCAAATTTTTAAGCTTATTTGAATTTCTCAAATCCTAATAAAATGATTAATAGCCAATTGTTTCCATGACACAATAAAAATTACTCAAATACTCTACAAAAATATGGCACAGACCAGATCTAGTAAGAAATCATTTTC
The DNA here is from genome assembly GCF_032452875.1 of Bos javanicus. Lineage (NCBI taxonomy): Eukaryota > Metazoa > Chordata > Mammalia > Artiodactyla > Bovidae > Bos > Bos javanicus. The sequence continues at coordinate 26,004,891 of NC_083873.1, read as the reverse complement.
ATGATGGAAATTACTTATGAAAACATTAATCAAGGACATATTTTCTCAGTACAAATTTTCTCAGGTCATGTTGTGCTATGGCCATCTACTTATCACAACAATTCAAAGCTTTAAAAAGCTTCAATCAACCATTCACCCTGAAAGCTTCTTGATTCTACAACTATGTTGTACATTATTGCAAAGGAAAATATTTTTGTTTGAGACTACTGAGACATGCTCCATTATAAAATCATTTTCTGTTCATTTCTTTCAACTTACTGTTTTATTTTTTGCTTAAAATCTCTTAACTTTAATATAAATAACCAGGGTGCATTTTTTCAACTTAGATAAAGCAAAAAAACACACCAAAGTATAGCCATGTTCGATGTTATTTTAACCTTTATGATTAATTCCATGGCGGTGGTCTGTTCTATGGGGAAGCTCCAATATCCTTTTTTTTTTGGCTAGACCACATCTTAGCTACAGCGATCTAGTTCCTTGACGAAGGATCAAACTTAGACCCTCAGAACTGGGAATGCAGAATCTTAGCCACTGGACCACCAGGGAAGTCCCTCCCCTAACTTTTAAATCTGTGGTAGTACATATAATGAGAAGTAATGTCCAGAATGATGGCCATGCTGTATTATTAAATTCTTTGATCAAAAATTAGTTTACAATTATAGTTGTTGTTCAGTTGCTAAGTCATATCCGACTTCTTGTGACTCCATGGACGATACAGCACACCGGGCTCCTCTGTCTTCCACTATCTCCCAGAGTTTGCTCAAATTCTTGTCCACTGAGTCGGTGATGCTAACCATCTCATCCTTTGCCACCCTTTTCTCCTTTTGCCTTCAATCTTAGACATACGCCAAATTAATTACAGACATATACCAAAAAAGAATTAAGTAACATAATTCAAAAGAACCCTGAAAGGGGGAATTTCCTGGCAGTCCAGTGGTTAGGACTCAGTGCTTTCACTGTCACAGCCCAGGTTCAATCCCCGGTCCAAGAGACTGGACAGCCAAGGTATTTCCTACATCCAATTTAAAAACAAAATTCTCTGTTGCAATGTCCTGCAACATCCCTCCAGCTTGGTGACCACCCAGCTTGGTGGTCACCCCACAGAAGGAAATTTCACTGAAAATTACATTTTAAATATCCCAGAAACTACCCAGACAAAACCAGGAAAGGCTAATTTTAAAGACCATGGCCACTCTCAAAGTAATCAAATACAATTTCAACCTAAAAGACAATCTGCAAGTGAAAAACCACTGTATAACACATTTCAGGTGGGTAGAAAGGTGAATAAAGCCGTGAGATGGTACAGTGTTTTCTCTAGAGATAGTAAGGAAGCAGGGAGTCTAAAGAGAGCATTTATGAAACCAAAGATAGAGTTACAACAGTAGACTGGAGCAAGACTGTAAAACGCCTCAGGCTAAAACTGTATCTTTCCACATGGAAGCAGTGGAAGCCAATAATTGACAGGTCAAATTTATTAAACACAACAAGTAAGGCAATAGAAGAGACAACCAGTTTAAGAACAAGTTATTAAACCTGGTTTTGGATTTGCTGAGTTTATGAGATTCAAATTAAAAATATATGAAGAGGGCTTCTCTGGTGGTCCAGTGGTTGGGAATCCACCTGCCAATGCAGGAGACTCAGATTCAATCTTTGGTCCAGGAAGATCCTATATGCCACAGAGCAGCTAGGCCCAAGCACCGTTAACTACAGACACCGTGCTCTAGAGCTCACGAGCCGCAACTTCTGAAGCCCTCACACTCTTGAGCCCTGTGCCCTGAATCAAGGGAAGCCACCGCAATGAGAAGCCTGTGCACTGCTCGCCACAACTAGAGAAAGCCTGCACACAGCAACGAAGACCCAGCACAGCCAAAAATAAATAGGTAATTTTTTAAAAAATATGGAGAGGGAGAGTAAGAGCTTTCAATTAACAGATACAAACTACTATATATAAAATAAACAAGGTCCTACTATACAGCACATGAAACTATATCTTGCAATAACCTATAGTGGAATACAGAGAAGTACATATATTAATACATAACATTATATGTATATACATACATTAATAAACTGAATCACTAGGCTGTACACCAGAAACTAACAGGATGTTGTAAATTAACTATATTTCAATTTTTAAAAATTTAATATACAGTATTACAAATTTATCATTTGACTCAATGGACAAGAGTTGAGAACTCCAGGAGATAATGAAGGACAGGGAGGCCTGCTGTGCTGCAGTCCACAGGGTCACAGAGTCGGACACAACTTAGTGACTGAACAACAACTACCAGCTTATTAACCCAGCACTTCAGTAAACTGAAAGCACTACATATTAAAGATAGGAAATAATGAACAGAAGGGTAAGCAAAGAACAGAAAAGGACAGCAGTGCTTTATGACTTTTCAAGTGGTAACACCAATCCTCACACTTGTACCAAACTATGAGTTTTTTTACATGATAGGTAACATTTACTAAGCAGTCACTAACAAGCAATAGGCTACATTTATATACATTATCTCAATATAGGGAAGGAAGCCCTATAGGGCCTATAGGAAGCAATATAGGGCTTCCCTTGTGGCTCAGCTGGTAAAGAATCTGCCTGCAATGCAGGAGACCTAGGTTTGATCCCTGGGTTGGGAAGATCCCCTGGAGAAGGGAATGGCTGCCCACTCCAGTATTCTGGGCTGGAGAATTCCATGGACTATATATAGTCCATGGGGTCACAAAGAGTCAGACATGACTAGGTGACTTTCACTTTCATCTCAATCTTTACAATATATGAAACTACTATTCTCTGCTCTTCAAACTTAAGCCGTGGACACTAATATGTACTGTCTATATGTATACAGCAGGACTGTCAGGATTCACAAATAGGGATACTATGTCTCTAAGTTTTACCTGTTTGTTGTTTTAGCACAATTATTATTACTAGAGCCCTTGTTCACTCTCACAAGTGTCCAGAACGGTTACCAAGACACTCGTTCCAGGTGGTATAACCCTACAGTATATATTAATACCATGCTTTATACCACAGCCTCAGGTTCCACACCTTCACTCTCTTCCAAGTGCATGCCACAAAAAAGACAGGAATAGTACACTTCACTCTTCCAACACAAACACACACTCCACTAGGAAAAAATATGTAAATACCAATGATTAATTATAGGGATTTGATATTATGCAAGATAGTATACTAAATACCTATATGATCAAAATATCTTAAGAGCTACAGGTAAACATAAATAAAAGCTCTTTTATGGATACAAATAATTAACTCTAAGAATATTATTATTTGATATAAGTAACATATGTAAATAGACTTCATGATTCTTTGACTCTTCCTTTTATTATCCAAACATTCAGTTCCCAGGTCTCTTTTTAGCAAAGATGCATTCCCCACAGACCCTCCCATATGTAAATTAGTACAATTAACTAGTACACAAAAACAAATAGCCTCATCTGCCTTATAAGGAATGAAAAATCCGGTATAAACACTAAAAACTGCCACAAATAATTAAACCAACTATTTTTGGATGTTAGTTTTCAACTACATTATCCATAGTAAAGGAATACCCACTAACCTGGCATCACTCATCATAAGTCTAACTATAGATTTTTCAAGTATTCCCTGTCTGTATCAAAGGATCAAATTGGTGACACCTTCGTGCCACAAACTAAAAAGCTAGAGAAGATAAACAATAAATGTTGATTTAGCAAATACAAATCTTCTAGAGTTTAAAACACTGCTCAAATAGATAATTTTTTCATGTAAAGGACTGTGAGAGCCTATATATTACCTCTGATTCCAGATAGTACTTTTTAATGTTCTTTTAAACTAATTTAATATGACACCTAAACTGAAAAAAATTGAAAATTGAGGTATAGAGGGAAGAACTGTGACCATCTGCACAAACTGTACTGTGTCCCAAAATTACTGCAAAATTTAATAACTGTTCAATTTAAGTTATAATAACTATCTAAAATTGAAGACTAGCACTAGATTTTTGAGTTTAATTTGCTGCACTATAACTAAAAAATAAGTATTTTTGGATAGTCAGCAAGCTACATCTAATGACATTTTACTAACATAAAATAATTCCTATAGGTCCTACTTGAATTTCTGATCTTCTAGAACCTAATTTTTAAAACTAGAAAGACTTGTAGCCATTTAAAATAAACTAATTTTTAAAATAGCATTAATATTTGTCAACGAAATTATTCTGCACATCTTGGACAAGTCTACCAATTCAGAAAGTGTGGTAGAGACTAAAGAAATAACAAACATGTATGATCTAGAATAAGGTTAATAATAAAATTTAAATGTTAATGCTACTTAAACCAAAGGCAACCAGAAGACTCAAATATTCTTTTTAGTTTTTATTGGAATATAAAACAATGTTCTGCTGTAAACCAAAGTGAATCAACTATAGTTGCGTTATTCAGTCGCTAAGTCATGTCTGATTTTTTGCAACCCCATGAACTGCAGCATGCCAGGCTTCCTTGTCCTTCACGATCTCCTTGAGTTTGTTCAAACTCATGTCTATTGAGTCAGTGATGCCATCTAACCATCTCATTCTTTGTCTCTCTCTTCTTTTGCCTTCAATCTTTCGTAGCATCAGGATCTTTTCCAAATGAGTCAGCTCTTTACATCAGGTGGCCTCAGTATTGAAGTTCAGCATCAGTCCTTCCAATAAATATTCAGGGTTGATTTCTTTTAGGATTGACTGGTTTGATCTCCTTGCAGTCCAAAGGACTCTCAAGAGTCTTCTCCAGCACAATTCAAAAGCATCAATTCTTCAGCATTCAGCCTTCAGGGCTTCCCTGGAAGCTCAGCTGGTAACCTGCCTGCAACGCGGGAGACCTGGGTTCAATCCCTGGGTTGGGAAGCTCTCCTGGAGAAGCTCTATCCACCCTAGTATTCTGGCCTGGAGAATTCCATGACTGTCACAAAGAGTTGGACGTGACTGAGCGACTTTCACTTTCAGCCTTCACTATGATCCAAGTCTCATATCCATACACGACTACTGGGAAAACCATGGCTTTGACTATACGAATCTGAAAGCAAAGTGGTGTCTTTGCTTTTTAACATGCTCTCTAGAGGTTTGTTATAGCTTTCCTTCCAACAGCAAGCATCTTTTTAATTTTATGGCTGCAGTCACCATCCACAGTGATTTTGGAGCCCAAGAAAATAAAATCTGTCTAAAAAAGAAGGGATATATGTATAATATAAGCAGAATCAGCTACACATATACATATATATCCTCTCTCTTTCGGATTTCCTTCCCAATCAAGTTGTCAAAGAGCAGTGAATTTCCTGTGCTATCCAGTAGTTTCTCACTAGTTACCTAGTTTATACATAGTAGTGTATATGTCAATACCAATCTTCCAATTCAAGACTAATTTAAAAATAGCTATGGAGAAATTTATGTAAGCTGAACATTATATAAAAGTAAAAATTAGTGTTTCAAATAAATCAGTAATATTAAAATGTTAGGACAAGCACCTACACTGCACAAAATTATATTGGTTCCAGTAATGTAATAATTTATATTTCATTCATTCTTTAAAGTTTTATAATTATAATTTGAAAGGCAAACAGTGTAAAGAATTTAACTGCTGCTTCTTTTAAACTTTATTCATGGACATCCCTGGGGATCCACCTGCCAAGACAGTAGACACAGGTTCTATCTCTAGTCTGGGGAGATTTCAAATCTCATGGGGCAACTAAGCCCATGTGCCACAAGTACTGAGAGCCCATGCTCTAGAGACCATGAGCTACAGCTACTGAGCCCGAGTATGCACGCCCTAGAATAAGAGGAGCCACTGCAAGGGAAAGCCTGAGCACTGCCAACTAGAAAGGAGCCCTCACAAGCTGCAACTAGAGAAAGCCCGCACACAGCAATGAAGATCCAGCACAGCAAAAAATAAGTAAAAAGATTTTTTTTAAAGTTTATTTCTTTTAATTTGAAAAGCATTACTCAAATGTAACAATACTGATTAACTGTTAGTTTAAATAATCAATTTTAACATGTCACAGTTAAACAAGCAGTTGAATTCTTTTTAAATTCCATGCGTTAATTTTAAGTTCTATAATGCTAAATAGCAAGGGGGTATAGCTTTGTGTAAACTCCAGGAGTTGGTGATGGACAGGGAGGCCTGGGGTGCTGCAGTCCATGGGGTCGCAAAGAGTCGGACTCGACTGAGCGACTGAACTGAATGCTAAATGTTAAAATTTTAAATTTCAACGTTAAAATTTCTTACTAAAACTATGGTTTTAATAAGAATATTACATTTATCCTTTTATTCTCTGAGTATCTGAATCATCTTTCCAAAGAAGTCAACCTGTATTTCTTTAAAAATTAAAAAACGAGGTACTGCAGTCACTGTTTCAAATGTCCCCAGGTTTAGAGAGTTTGGTTATATCCTTTCACTTAATGAACTACCCAAACTTCCAAATATAAAAACATCTATAATCTTTAACCCAGTTATACTTTAAATTCTGTATTTATTCAAAGGAACTCTCAGGATAATAGGAGCTTTATATATTTTACATTAGTAAGCAAAAGTAGAGTCAAAAAAGATACAACCAAAGGTAACAGATAAATCAGTGTTTATGATATATGAACTAGTTTCGAAAAATCATTTTAAAATGCTAACATAAATGCGGAAAAAGATTTCAGGACTGAATAAACAGAGAATTTTACTTTTAGGGGGCTGGGAGCCACTTTTTTAATTTAACAAGTCCTAAATATATTGTGATACCTCCAGACAATAGAATATTATTCTACAATAAGAAAATAAGCTATCAAGCTGTGAAAAGACATGGAGGAATCTTAAATGCATACTACTAAGTGAAAGGATCCTTAAAGGGTACGTACAGTTTAACAACTATATGATAACAATCATATTTCTGGGAAAGACAAAGGATAGTAAAAAGATTTGTAGTTGCTAAGGGTTGTGGAGGAGGGAGGGATAAACAGAAGACTTTTAGGCAGTGAAACAATTTGTATGAAACTATAATGGTAAATGGGTTATGTCAAGTGTCCAAACCTACAGAATGTGCAACAATAAGAGTGAATCCTGATGTCAACTACAGTCTTCAGGTACTAATGATGTGTCAATGTAGGTTCATCCAGTGTTAACAAACGTACCATTCTGGTGTGGAATGTTGATTGCACGGGAGACTGTGCATGTTGGGGCAGGATGTATGTCAGAACCCTTTGGACATTCCTTTCAATTTTGTAGTGAACTTAAAATTGCTCTAAAAAAAGTCAAAGGAATAGGAAAAGGCACAAAGGGAGACATGGTGGGCGGGGCGGGAGGAAGAGTCCACAAACAAGTAAACCAGAAAACACATTGTTAGGATTGCAGATGATTTTTTCTTCATACATATCTAAATGTTCCAAATTTATTATGACAAAATTAATATTGAAGCCCAAATATATATAGTGTCTACTTCTGGACTGCTCAGTCTGCTCCAGAAATGTCAGTCCCCACTTGCACCAACATCACATTCTTAAAAGTACCTTTGTTGAATGTTTTTTTTCTCCTTGCAGGGGACATTCTTCTTTCCCCTTTTCTCCTCCTTTTCAAAAACTTACTGCCATTTTCATTTGTTTATTCTTTCAAATAAACTTACAAACTTTTTCTTTAAATGGCCAGAGAATAAATATTTTAGGCTGGGAATCTGATCACTTATTCATTGTTTTGTTTTACAATCTTGTGAAATAAAAACCATTCTTAGCAGGCCACACAAAAAAGCAGCCCTAAGGCCAGCTTGTGAACCCCAACATCAAGTGTAGCTTCCACTGCACTAGCAAATATTTTGATTCAGTTTATACGGAATGTACACATCAACTTTAGGAAAAAAACATCTTTCCAACAGTAACTCTTTGAAAAGCAAATTATGATTCTTCACTTATTAAAGTCCTCTACTGTATTTCTCACTTGATTTATGAATCCTGCAAACTGTTAGGATTTATAATTTCTAGGCACTTAAAGACTCTGGTATTTGAGCATATGATTGCTGCAAAGAACTTCCTAGGTTTGTTATTATTCCTGGCATTTTTGGCCTACTTATATAGAAAAATTGTTAACATTATATTCTATAATCAGAATGCAACGTTACTTTTTAAATGTCACAGTAAGTATTAGTTCTTTATTTCTCTTCTATTCAGTAATCCAGTATCTCGTAGGTTAAGGGAGAGCTGGGTTAAGCACTCAAGAGTGCATGGCACATGATAGGCACTTAAATGTTTGCATAAATAAACGATTCTAATTTTGTTCCCAGTCAAAATTGCACTAAAACTACAGTGAATTAAAAAAAAAAAAAAGAAGGTCCACAATCATGGGGAGAGCAGGAGAAAAAAAAAAGAAAGAAAAGTGGAATGTAGATGGACAAGTGGTAACTATCAATATACACCTTAAAGTCTCCTGGCAGCACCTTTATAACTTGGAGTGAAGGGAGTAAATTAAAAAGAATTTGGAGAGGGCTTCTCTGGTGGTCCAATGGTTAAGAATCTGCCTTGCAACAAATGAACACCAGTTCAATCCCTGGTCCGGGGAGATCCCACATGCCGCGTGGCAACTGTACCCCAACTACTGAAGCATATGGGCCTAGAGCCTGTGCTCCACAAGAGAAGTCATCTCAATGAGTAGCCTGCACCCCACAACAAGGAGCAGCCCCCACTTATCACAACTAGAGAAAGCCCATGTGCAGCAACAAAGACCCAGCATAGCCAAAAATAAATAAATAAAAAGAATCCAGTGAAAGCTGTTTCGGAAATAACTAGGTCTCTCCATCCCCACTGGAGAAGGCAATGGCAACCCACTCCAGTACTCTTGACTGGAAAATCCCGTGGACAGAGGGGCCTGGTAGGCTGCAGTCCATGGGGTCGCTAGGAGTCGGACACGACTGAGCGACTTCACTTTCACTTTTCACTTTCATGCATTATAGAAGGAAATGGCAACCCACTCCAGTGTTCTTGCCTGGAGAATCCCAGGGACGGAGAGCCTGGTGGGCTGCCGTCTGTGGGGTCGCACAGAGTCGGACACAACTGAAGCGACTTAGCAGTAGCAGCAGCTCCATCCCCAGCCCCACCCAACCACTCCAGGTCCCCAGGACTGCTGCCATGAGTTCAAGAATAAAAAGAAAAAAAGCAACTCGGAGAAAATAGTCAGGGATAGATCATGCCTTTAAAAATATGTACCTATATACGTCCTCCAAAAGTTATTCAATTCAAAAGCATACAATTATTCCAGGAAGCTATGAAAATGAGCATTCAGAAGATCAGAGAGACAGAGAACATCTGGAAATTTAAATTATGAGACAGAAAAGGTTTGAAGTGGTAAAGAACCTGCCTGCCAATGCAGGAGACACAACAGATGCAGTTTCAATTGCTGGATTGGGAAGATCCCTTGGAGGAGAGGCATGGCAACCCACTATCACCAGACTGGATATATGGGTACAATAAAAATTGTATTTCAGAAAGTGAAATCGCTCAGTCGTGTCTGACTCTTTGCGACCCCATAGACTGTAGCCTACCAGGCTCCTCCTTCCATGGGATTCTCCAGGCAAGAGTACTGGAGTGGGTTGCCATTTCCTTCTCCAGGGGATCTTCACAACTCAGGGATTGAACGCAGGTCTCCCACATTCCAGGCAGACGCTTTAACCTCTGAGCCATCAGGGAAGCGGTATCTCAGTGTAGTTTTAATTCAGATTTCACTTATATTATGAGTAAGGATTAGAGTCTCTTATGTTTTATGCCTCTACTTCCGTTTCAGGGCTTCCCTGGTGGCTCAGATGGTAAAGAATCCACATGCGATGCAGGAGACTGAGGTTTGATTCTTGGGTCGGGAAGATGCCCTGGAGAAGGAAATGGCAACCCACTCCAGTATTCTTGCCTGGAGAATCCCATGGACAGAGGAACCTCGCAGGCTACAGTACATGGGGTCACAAAGAGTTGGACACAACTGAAGCAACTTAGCACACACAGAAAACAAAACAAAAAAGAGATGGGAAACGAGAGCAAAATTTATATTTAATTTAGAGAGCACACAAGAGCATGTCAGAGCATGCAGACATGAACGACTCAGTGAACTAGTGACTCCAATATATAATTAACTGTTTCAAAGAGAAAAACGGATAGGGAAATCACCAATAGATCTCTCAGAAGAGATGGATATGTTTGCTATATATGGATAAGAGTTACTATATTTAAAAAGTTCAATGAGTACCCAGCACAACAGATAATATTCATACTAAAGTATGTCACTGTGAAATGGGGACAAGGAAACTCGACAAATTTCTGGGGAATGGAAAGCGAACTAGTCACGTTAAAAAAAAAAAGTCATCAGAATAATTCCTGAATTAACAATTATGAGAGAAAATGACCATGGGACTTAAAAATTCTGAACAAAAGACTACACCCAGCCAAACTACATGTTCAATACGCATGGTGTCAAAAATCTTTCTCATGCACCTTTTCTCAAAAATTTTCTGGAAGATGTGATCCACCATAGTGAAAGAACCAACCATAATCAGAGGAAGAAAAGAGATACAGCAAACAGAGGGGTGCAACACAGAAGTCACGAGAACAAATCAGGAACATAGTCAAGAGGGATCCAAGCAAGACAGGTGTGCACCAGATATAGAGAACAACAGTCTAGACTGGAGCAGTGCGATTCAGGCTACATTCATTTTGCATCTGTTATGACCAAAGGGCTTACTATGCTACCTTCTATTAAAAAACAGATTGACATGTGTCTGGCCTGGGTGTTTATATACACTTAACTTAAACATAGGCTAACAAAGCTCCTTTCCCCCTCTTTTGTGCCCTACTCCCTGGAACAGCTAGGAATTTGACACCAAAGTTAACCTATTCTTAAATACAGAACAACTCATTCCAAGAGACTTCTTTCTTAACTGAAGGTTCTCTGCCTGGCCCATTTCACAGCCCCACCAGGTAACCATAGAGTCCTGTGTTTCCCAGAACATAATCTTACCCATTGGTTTTCCCAAGAGGAGCTCTAGTAGAAATTTCAGGAAGTTGAAACCAAGCTATTAACCCAGAAGGTGTGTTCAACTACAGTAGCAATACTGCGCTTTCCTTATACATCATCTAAGTTTTTAGTTTTTCAAAATTAAAACAGCTGAAAGATACACAGACTGGATATTAAACTCTAAAGATAATTAGACTGTTCAAAAAAATCAAGGAAATGATTAACATGAAAGTCAGGATAGTGAATAGGTAAGGAGGCAAAGAAATGAAAATGTGACCATGGAGTAAAAAGCTGAAGCACTGATGATGTCTTACATGACGGGTCTTCAGTTTATTACTCTAAAACTTACAGACACATGTATATTTTTTCTACATATAAATATCTCAGTTAGAAAGGAATTCTAAAAAGAAAAAAATTGTAGCCTGATAGCCAACTACAGTAACAAAAGTGCTTTATCAGAGGAGTTTTTAAATTTTCAATTTGTTGACAAAACATTCACCCTACAGATATACCACCTCATGTATAGAATACAGGTAAGAGTTATTCATCATAGCACTTAACTAGCAAATGGTTGGAATTCCAAAGTAAGTTACCTGGCTAAACTGGGGATGTGAAGTAGGGTAGGAGGTAAAGGATGTGTGTGTATGACAGGAGGGGAGCTGTAGACTACTCAAAAGTATGGCTACATGGATACAGGGAGGTATGATTCTTTAGGGGGCATAACTAACAATCTTCTACACCTTTGAATTTTCTATTGCCTTTCTCAAATAATCACAGTAGTTAACCCTGGTGGCTCACGATGGTAAAGCATCTGCCTACAATGCAGGAGACCCAGGTTCAATCCCTGGGTTGGGAAGATCCTCTGGAGAAGGAAATAGCAACCCACTCCAGTACTCTTTCCTGGAAAATCCCATGGACGGAGCAGTGTGGTAGGTTACAGTCCATGGGGTCGAAAAGAGTCAGACACGACTAAGCGACTTCACTTCACTTCCCCGATCTTTCTTTAAATTTAGGTATGGATAACACAGCCAAACCAATAAACACAAATGGTACTATAATTCATCCCCAGATTAACAATCACATTCCCTCTTATAATCAATTCAGGATTATACACTTTGATATACTGATATGCCTTAATTGGACCCCAGGAAGTGTTCATCAATATATAAATAATATGTTTTAAGATCAACCCATGTAATATATATCATCAGAAAAAAAAAATGAAAACTTGATTGTTGATATGAAATGCTCTAAAAGACATAATAAGTTAAAAACACAAGAGGCCAAAATAGTGTATGGAGTTGGCTACCACTTATTTTTTGTAAAGGATATACAGTTGATCCTTCAACAATGTAGAGGTTAGGGGTACCGACCCTATACAGTCAAAAATCCACACACAACTTTACAGTCAGCCCTTCTCATCCAAAACCTGGCATTTGCGGACTCAAACAACTGCAGATCATGTAGTATCACAGAATGCATTTAGTGAAATTAAAAAATCCATACATAAGTGGAGCCCCACATTTCCAATATCACATTTGCTTGTGTATACATATAATATAGTGTGTGTGTATATATATATATCTCCTTCAGTATCTGTGGCAGATTGGTTCCAGGACCCCCTAAGATACCAAAATCTACAGATGTTCAAGTCCCTTAAATAAAATGGCACAGCAGAGAGAGCCCTCCAAAATTTGACCAGTTGACTGAATCCTTGGATGGAAATCCGTGCTGAGGGTGGGAGGGACACTGAATATACAAATCTCCACAGAAAGATAAGAACTGACCATGCTGGTTGCCCCTAGAAGTGATCCATCTGGATAGGAACAGCCTGAGCAAACCTCATTGTATACTCTTTTGTACAAAAATTGATTTGTGGACAATGTAAACAACAACTGGCTATTCACACACACATTTTCTTAAACAGCAAAACAAGGTCATATGACAATTTTGTCAAGACCAAATAATTATCTTTGCAAGTTGAATATAGAAAAAAATTAGAAAGATGTCTTCCTAGAATAAAATTAAACAATAACTTGCCCAACGAAACTGGCATTTGTTGTATCCAGTTATTCCTTACAAAGTTGTAACACAATATGTGTTTGTATATACCAGGATATATCTAGATTCTAGAGCCACTGTCCAATTCAGTATCCATTTACTACATATGGAATTAAATTACAAGTAATTAAAAATTACATTTAAAGTTTAAAAATCATTTCTTTGTTGGATTAGTTTTATTTCAAGGGCTCAACAGTGCAGCTAGTGGCTACTGTATTAGAAGCACAAATACAGAACTTTTGATCCTCACAGAAAGTTCTCCTGGACAGCATTTTTTCAGAAGAATCCTCAAAAAAGCCAATTAACATCTGAATGCTTTGGAGAGAACTAGGTGGTTGGAAAGAACAGGAGATATCTCACACCAGTAAGATAGGACTTGGCCTGTGCCAGGCAGCATCCTTAATGTTTCATGTTAACTGTTTTAATCCTTACTGTACTTCAATTATTTTCCTTTGTAATCCTAAGTATTAATATTTTATTTAATGCATTTAAAAACAGTATTCTGATAATGAGGTCACAGGCTCCAGCAGACTGGTAAAAGGATCCATCACCTTTAAGGAAAAAGTAATTAAAAAACCTAAAATAACATTAAAAATTAAGATCCAAGCGTGATTTTACTAATACTGTTTGAGAATACAAGTTGTACAAGTTCAAAACAAAAAAATAAATTGTATCACTCATAATCCCATCATGCCACCACCCATACATCCTTTCAGATTTGATTTTATGTTTGTGTGCAAACTATGAGTCATTCTATCCTTAAGGTAAGAGTTTTTCTTAAAGGTAAAGAGTTGGACTTCTGAGTATTGGTTGAATTTTAGTTTTTCTAAGTGTAGTAATAAAGCCTGTAGACAGAACCTGGGTTTGAGTTCCAGCACTCTCACTTAGGAACTCAGTGACCCTGGCAGAAATTTTTTTTTTAGTTACTTGAAATGTGAATGTCTCACCAATAAAAAGTATTTATCCCACAACATTAAAATTTTTTTAAAACTACAAGAAAAAGATGTGTATTTTCTCTTTACTGAAGTATTTCTTGCCTTAGTTAATACTTTAAGTTATCAGACTTTGTGGTTACATAAACTGTTATCCTAAGATGACCCATGGAAAACCCCATAAGAATTTTTTATAACAATTTAGTTCACATAAATACTAAATTCTTATTGACTGTCATAATAAGCACAGCATTTTACAGTAACAAGTTTAAAATACATAACTAAAGAAATTTTAGCTTTATAGATTACTGCAAAGAATTTGCTGCAAAGATTACTCAGAGAAATCTTAGTCATATTACCACCTCCGCCAAATAATTCAGCTTTTAAGATGAGTGACATATTATAACTGAAACTTTTTCAAATGGCAGACCTTTCACCAAAATTACTAAAGTACAAAGGTAGCTGAGAACAGATTTCATATTTGCAAATTTTTAAAAAATTTTACTATACTGTTTCAACTAGCAAAATATTTTACCTGTCAAATCATTTGAATTGACAAGGTCCAGAAATCAAATGAGAAGGGGGAGAAGGGAAGAGATCATTCACTTTCTTTAGAAATCAACCCACAAAGTCCTAGACCATTTACTGAAGAATGAACAGTATAACTAACTTGTTTAGTCCTCAGACTTTGGACACTTTGCTATTTCCTTAAGATTCTATACTTTGGATATCAGCAAACACTGTAGTACAACAGAAACTAAAAAAGTCCACATATTTTCTTTTAGAGCTGTAGCAAAATATCTATTAAGTTTATCAAATTAATCTTTCCAAGTCACACAAGGAACACGCATTACATGCCTGTTGGAAAGACAGTGTCATGTTTAACACACTCTGGAACTTGGCTGCCTTAGTTTGAACTCCACCCCACCACTTATTAGCTGTGCAATCTTGGGGAAGTTAGTCACACAAAGTTACTTCATCTCTCTGTGCCTTGGTTTCCTTATCTGTGAAATAAGAATAATACCTACCTCATAAGGCTGCTAAAAAATTCAATGAATACATGTAAAGCACTTAGTAAGATGCCTGACATACAGTAAGTGCTGTGTTAACTATTAAGCTATAAAGACTGCTTAAGTTAAAATTCACTATTACAGACTATTATTTAAAAGAACATTTCTATTAAGTCAGTTGCTTAGAACTTTAAATCTGTAGCCCAGGAAATGCAAAGCTGGTTAGATCTGTTATAATTCCAGACTCTTAGTGAACACAGTGCGCAAAAACTACAGCTTCCCATTGTTTCTATGAAAATGTATCAAAAGTTCCAACTGGGGAAAAAAAATCTTATTTTTCTGATCACATTCTCAGGTTCTACAAGTAAGAGACTAGAAATGACTACATAGTACTTAAGAGACAAAAGTCATCTTTTTTCTCTAGACACATATAGGAACTTTTAAAGAGAACACTACTGATTTTTACTGTAAAGAGAAGAGTATCAGTTACGGGTAATAAGTTTTGTATTTCTGAATAATGGCAAAGAAAAGATAAAAATAAAGTCAGTTATGTGAATCTCCTAGCAAAGAGAGGAAAAGGTAAGCATACCCATGCATGAATGCACCTGCATGCAGCACATCAATGGAATATTAACTTTATCTAGTTCTTCGTAACTGACGAATTGTCATCTCTGAATATTGTATTTGAAAATCAAAATCACTGTATCTTATTCCCATTTTTCAGCTAGCCTTAGAAATTTCAAGGTCACACAGATATTAAAATTAGACTGTAATTCAGGCTCATTTCCACTTCTCAAAAAATTCTCTATGACAAAGATGGAGCAACTCCAAAACAGCAAGAAAATTTCTAATAGAAGCAGAGAAGGAAAGGAAGAAATTACCACTGCTATAACTACTACTTCACAGGTTCCTTGTTACATCCAGGACTGCAGGTACTTCTATATTCTTAATCTTATATAAATTAAATAGGATACTTAAAAAAATTTTTGTGTAGAATTTTCTATCCAAACTGGATTATGGTTACATAATTCATTAAATATTTTATTCTCTGAAACTCTGGAGTACAAACTATGTTTCTAAGCTGGACTTCTCTAAGTCAAATAATTAGGCATAATATTAATTCAGAGTAAAAAAGTAAAATGTAAAATATAAACACTAGAACCAAATTTCTTTGGCTGATGAATGAACTCTGATAACACTATGTTTTCTTAAAGCAAAAACACACGTATTAATATGCAAGATCTGCTTGTCAATAGTCTTTGTTTAGCAAAAAACATCGCATTATATAACATATTTGTCACATGAATTTAAGATTTACTTTTTATAAACTCTCTGCAAAACATGTTTCTAAGGGATAAAAAAGGAAACATTAGATTAGCTGACTGTCCAAGTGGATTCAACCTATGTTAAAAAAATTGAAAAAACACAATGTAAAAGCAAGTAAAATTACATACCTTCAGTTTAACTAAAGAAATAAAAATCTCTTATCTTTAAAAGAATTACAAGTCAAAAAACAACCCAATAATGAAGAAAACAGAATGAAGATAAAAGCTACCAAAACAATGTCCCAATGGAGGCAAGATGGCCTGCCATTTTTATCAACTGATATTACGTCTAACTTTGATCTACTCACAAGCTCTAATTCTGAACTGGCCACAATTCAAATGCCAAGAGTAACAGGAGAGTATTGTTCAAAATTTTCCCACAGTACCTGTTAAGATAAATGGTTCCAATTTGCCTATCAACCTTCTTAACAAATTTAGTATCATTCAGTATCCTTTTGTGTGTCCATGTGTTCTGTCCTGGGTGTTTTTTTAAGTATCATTGATTTACAAAGTTGTGCTAATTTGAGGTATACTGGCAAAGTTTTAAATACACACACACACATATATATTAACCTTCTTTTTCATTATAGTTATTATAAGGTACCAAATATAGTTTTCCCTGCGTTATAAAGCAGGTCCCTGTGCTCTGTTTTATATATCATGGGTTTCTGTTAATCCCAAATTCCTAATTTATCCCTTCCTCCTCCCTTTCCCCTTTGGTAACCATAAATTTGTTAGAATTCTGTGTCTGCGAGTCCATTCTTGTTTTTAAAGTAAGTTCATTTTTATCATGTTTTTTAGATTCCGTCTAAGACACATCTTAATTTAACTGATCTCACACGCACATGCTTGATAATCACATAATATCAAATTGACAGTGACTGATATTTTACATTATTTCAGAGACAAAAATTCCCTGAATGCTTACCAAGGTGGGACAAGCAGGAAAAACTTATGACTCTTTAGGTGCTTATGATTATGCCCAGCAAAAAAGGAATAAGGAAACTCACAAGCTAACTGAAATAGCAATGAATAAACACACTTTTTTGTAGGCTTTACAGGGATACTTCAATTGCAACAAATACTAATCAGCTGCTTAAAAAAAAAAAATCCGACTACTTAAAATTGCGAAAAAGAATTCTAAATGACTAATCTGTGGACAAGGGTACATTAAAAAAAAAATCGCATTTTTTACACTAAAAATGAACTCTTTAAAGTATTTTACAAGCATCCTCAAACTACCATAGTTTCAATCTGGCTTTCGACTTTCACAAACCAGATTTTTAGGTTCCCTACTCCCCAAATTTAAATGCAGTATTCAAATCTCCCAAGGGTCAGCAACTAGAAGGAATACTATACTGTATCACTGACCAGGATCATTAGAAATTAAGCTTCTAAAAGTTTACACTGAACAAGGTATAAAATCCCATTTTGTATAATTTGTATCTTCAAGAGCACCTGGTACAAACTCCTAAACATATCAGGGGCTATAAATAAACACTAAAAACTAAAACACTCCTTCAACACTTTGTGGTTTTGCTCCCTGCTTTTGAAACAAAACAGCATAGCTTTGCAAAACCCAAAGGACCTAAATGTTACTGAAACTTCAGAGAATACATTATTGTTTTGTTTAGAGGGTTTAGCCTTGCCCTTATTACCAGCTGTAATGCTTTTAACTGATGCTAGTACAGAGGGCAAGAGAGTTGATCAGTTGTAAGTAATACCAGAACCCATTAAAGGGTTTTAAGTTAAAGTTTACACATTTATCGTTTAGCTATTTAACATCAATGTTCTAAAAATCAGTTAATTGTATCAGCAACTTAAAGAGAGTTCTGTAATCAATCTAATTTCCAGGAAAATAAACACATACTGGTACCAATAAAAGAAGAAATAACCAAGCTTTCTGCCTTTAACTCTGGCAGGAAGCTAAGGATAGTTTACATCAATGTAATGAAAAATAAGCATTTGTGTATTCTACAGACCTTTCTATACCTAGTTTTCAAAGTAGTTATAGAAATCTTTAAAGAGTCAAAGCAAATTGGGAAGCCATTATCAAAATCACAAACTACCATTAAAGATACACGAAAACATCTGGCAACGAAGGTCTGGAATTGGTTCCAGAGTATCAAAGGTTTTCTGGTGAATGTATTACGCCTCTAAATTATCACTTAGATGCGACATTCCTAAAACGGCAACATAGGCCTAGAAGTTTCAGTGAGCCAGTGCAGGCAAAACCAAACTATGACAAAGATACTCTCTCCTTTGAGCGGTAACAATCAACTTTGTGCTCTGGGATCGACTTGCTTCAGAGAAGTCTAAGATGGTACCTAAATTGGGAGGGAAGCCAGTAGAACGGATAAAATCAAATGGAAAATGAACTCGAAAAGTTAAGTTTCTATTTCCAATAAACTGCGTCTGTGAAATCTTCCAGACGATAAAGACTCGGTAGAACAGACGGATCTAGACCCAGACGCATTCTCTGAGGCGTGCGCACAGCGCGGAAGGATGAATGAATGAAGACAGGCGCGTGTGAAATGCAGCTGGTCCGGCCGGCAACCAGACCGGCAGCAGCTCTCCGTAGGCCTCGCTCCTCCCCCTTCCCTCCTCCATGACAGCCCGGTCTCGAGCACGGAGGGGCGAGGACAATGTGGTCCCCCTTCTAACCACCCCCCCCACTTTCATCCTCCTCTCAGAGGTTTACCGCGCGGCACGGGGTTCCCCTCCCCACCCCAAACCTTTCTCGCCTCCCCTGCCGCCAACCCCGGCAACTCTCCGACGCGCTGGAGTAACATGCGCTCGCCCCTCTCGGCTCCCCTCGGCGAGGTCGAAGCTTCTACGCGCGTGCCGCGGCACCACTCCCGCCCAACCCACCCTCTGGCAACGCGAGCCCACCGGCCTCCCGGCCCACCGATCTAAGGAACCCCGGCACGCGCGCCGCACCCGAGTCCCTGGGCTATAGAGAGGCTCGGGAGGGAGAGAGGGAAAGGCTGCCCCGGGGCGCCCTCCTCCATCTCATTCCTGGCCGGCTCGCCGCCCACCCTCCCTGCGGATCCCGATGCCCGCTCGGAGCCGGCCCCGCGCCCTCCTATCCCGAAAACACAATTCTCACAACCCTAGCCCAGGGCCCCGAACACCCTCCATCCTCGTGGTCTTAAGGCTCCGCCGGAGGCGCCGCCCCTCCCCCACTCCTCTCCCCGAGCTCTCGGGCCCCCACCAGAACGTGTGCTCCACACGCCGTAGCGGCCAACCTCCGGGGCGCCCCCAGTTGTCCGCGGGGAGGTCAGGCCCAAGAAGAGGGGGAGGGGGCGGCAAGGGGTAGCATGCGCGCCGGGAACGCCGTCCCGCGGGGTCCCCCAGTCCGAAGGGAGACAGAGCGCGGGGACCAGTGGGGGTGGGGGCCAAAGGCAATACTCACCGGTTCCACAGTCGCCATCTTAGATCGATCTGATCGCACAACCGCTCCTGAAGGGGGGGGGGGGTGGGGAGAGGAAAAAAAGGGGATTCAAACCGGATTGGCCGGCTACTGTTCACGTGACGGACGTGTCCGTTTGGCCCTGGCGGCGCCTGCGCAAGACTGCGGCTGCGTGTTTAACGAGAGGCTTCTGGGAAGTGAAGTCTCTCCCGTCCCCCCCCCCCCCCTTTTTTTTTTCTTTTAGGCAAAGAAGTTAAAAAAAAAAAAAAAAAGAACCGGTCACGTGGTCGATGGGTACGGTTCGCGCTTCTCGGCGCGGGGGACACTTGCGTTCTGCAGGGTGGTTTTCAGTCCTCTGCTCTTCCGCCTGGATAGATGCTGTCGCACTTACTGCCAGGCATGCCTACTGTGCCGTTTGTCGCCCTGTCCTCCCATCTTCCCCGGAAGGTTGGGAACCGAAGGCTCAGCACGCTCAATAAGGCTTCATTTGCTTAATTGAGGTCCTAGGACGAGTTGCCTGTGTGTTTATTTAATTTTCTTTTGACTTCTCACCATTTTCTCTTAGTTTTAAAAAGAGTTGGTGTTGGAGAATAGTTGTTTGAGCAGTCAGCCCTCCTCGGTCCCTTGGCTCCGCTAACACTGGTGGTCACTCATTGCCATCACTGCGAAAGGGGGTGGCGGAACCGCCCACAGTACCCACTTGCCACAGGTTGGGGGAGGGGGAGTGCACCCGACAGCTTTTCCTGTTCCAACTCCTGAAATTAAGACTTCAGGGTTAAATCTTGCGTGGAAGTAAAAATGATTTGCAAGTTGTGTCCTCCCGCTTCCACTGTTCTGCTTTAACGTGAACGGAAACCGCCCAAGTCCAGGTGCCAGCCAGGGAAGCCACTCCGGCCCCCGCTGACTAAGCCCTGGACTGACCGTCAGGAGTCGTTAGGCCAGGTCAACTATGACTCTTGACGTTGACTCATTCTCGTTAGGCAAGTGACTTAGTCAGTGCCTCAGCTTTTTCATTTATGAACCACAGATAATAATACACTTACCTCACAAGGGTTTGCTGTGCTAGTGATTGTAACCAGTTTTGTAGATGCATCGGACTCTATAAATGCTTCACTATAGGCAACCTCGTGTCTTCCTAAGGATCAGCGGCTTCCCTTAATGTTTTTTTTTTTAAACAATTAAAAATTTTTTTCTTTTGTGTACTTTGTTACATTATCATATACACCAATGCAATTTTAAAGTTTCAAGACAAGCTCCGCCCCCCCCCTTTTTTTAACTGTAGCTACCCTCCACAGAGACTTTAATGTTCAGGAAAATATTGTTATATTCACAATAATCACTGGCAATTAGAAATTCATTCCCACTATGGCATCCTACATTTCCTTTCCATGTAAGATACTGTGCTGTCATTTCTCAAGACAGTGTTACTCTGCACGGTTATGAACAGAGGTAAAGATATCTAGTAGAGTGCTACACTAAGGTTTAATGAGGAAGACATAAGTTTCTACTTTCCATGCTTTTTAAGAATGTTAACACCAGAAAAATAAGTATAAGCAGGTTGCCTGTGCCTGCCTGCTTATAGTGTTGCTGATGTTCTTAACTGTGTCATACCTATTATTGAGTACATAATGGTTGCTTGAGTTGACTAACACATAATTGAGGCTGTAATAAGAACTCAAAAACCATGGCCTGTTCATATGCTTTGGTTTACCTGGATGTCAGAGACAATTAATGAAAGCTTCTGACCAGTCAGTTTAGCTTTAGTAGGTTTAAAATAGAATTCTGAAAAAATAAATGGATAATATGGATTTCTATTTACAGAGACTATCTACTTTTAGCCTATCCAAAGTAATTACAGTCGATCTCAGTCTTACTTTCTGTTGTTTAAAATTAGTATCCTGTTACCTGCTCTGACTATATAGTATAGATGTATTCTTTTCCCAGTTGTCTAGATAACAGAACAAAAGAGATTTAAAATTTAAAGAGATTTTAGTCCCCATGTGGGATTGATAACCAGTGATGTTTTAAAAACTTGTTGTAATGATAGCTTCCATTTTATTAGCTTTTCTCTTGATAAAACACACCTCACTTTGGTCAATCATCCTAGTGCTTCTACAATATATGTGTATATACTCCTATTCTTTGCAGCTAATTTCTATTTTGTATGAGCTTTGTTGCATGTGTTTTATGGCACATTCATATGTCTTTGCCTAATATCACCATCAGATTCTGCCATGTCAAAGACTTGGTGATTAGGTTTTTAATCTATGTATCTACATGGTGGTTTTGTTTTACCAACCTGAAATACACAGAGCAGAAATTTTATACTTTATCTTTTAATCCACATAAAAGTATATTTTTGTGCTTGTACTTAAAGAGTAATAACAGGATATTTATTATGGGATATGGTATTAAAATACTTTTATACTTACTGGAGTTATATAATTAATACATAACTAATGACCCAGCACAGTATCATGGTGAAGTGAAGTGAAACTATTATTTAAAAGCCTGGAATAATTGGCTATCATTTAACATCTGTAATTAGTCATGATCTTTTCTTTGCATAGTATATTCCTGACGCTGATACATTATTTGTCTTTATAGATTTAACTCATGGTAAAAAGACTTTAAATAATTTAATAAAATACATATAATAAAAACATCACATCATTTTTATCATGTATTTTGTCATTCAAATTTTATTTAGATTTCCTAGATAACCAATGTCATTGTTTTACTGGGCACTGTTTAACTATGGTTCAAACTAATCACATCTGCCATGATCAATCCCTCAAAAATATTACTGCTACACTGCCTAGAAATTTTTTTAAACAGGCCTTGGAATTTTAGACAGTCTATTTAAATTAGATCCCTTTCTTAGACTCTGATTAGTACAAAGCAATCATTTGTCTTAAAGTGAGTAGGTTTTGAAACTGAAGATACGAAATTCTATAATAAAGTAAATGATTCTTAATATTTTCATGTTGGGTATTAATTTTAGATAAACCTAAAGCAACCTCTAGTTAACACTTTTTTTAAAACTATTTTACTTTTTTTTTTCCACTTTTTTCATTCTCAAACTTGGTTATACTTTACAGTCTATTTTTTAAATTACTATTGTCACTTTCTACAATGATGTTACTTTAGGAAGGACTGAAAATGATGGCTTCTAACATGATGAATAATCTTTTAAATTACAATTAGTTTAGTATTTGTGAGCATGAGCTCCAATGTCAAATTTTCTTGGTTCATAATCCTCATTCTACCATTTACTGTGTGACCATATGGAGATATCTGTCTCTTTCTGCCTCATTTTTTGTCATGAGTTAGATGGGGCAATAATAGTACTTACCTTGCATGATCAGTGTGAGAAATAAATTAATCCATTAACATGCTTAGAATAGTTCTTAGAACATAGTAAGCACTCTATGTTAACTATAATTACCATGATAAAATATCACATGAACATAAATTTCTTATTTCTACTTTTTGTATAGTATAGTATGCTAAAAAATTCTTTTATGCAGAGAACCAACCCCCACTCACTGTCTTTAAGCATAATTAAACATTATCACCTCCATCTTATAGACAGACTCAGTAAAGTTAGGGGACACAGGCAAGTCCACCCAGCCAATGGTGAGCCGGAATCCAAACCCAGTTCTCTCGACTCTAAGATATTCCTTTCTCTATATCAGAGCTGCTTTCCTCCAACAGGGTCTTCCAAAATGCCTAGGTCTTTTTGAAGAACTTTTAATACTAAGTTCAATTACAAAACTTGACAATTCAAGTACTATGTTAGTAATGAGAAATGTGTAATATTTGAAGGATATTGAAAGGACATGGGACGCTCAGGCACTTCCTTTCTGGCCTGTAAAATCTGTTTGCCATCCTAAGTCATGGGTATATAAATAGTTCACTACCCATATAAAGAAGTGTGACTAAGAACCGAAAGGGTGCAGCTAACAAGCACTAATAAACACTCATTCACCTAATGATAGAGACAGTCACTTAGTCTCTTCCCTCGTTGCATTCAGATCCCTGTTCCAGTGCTATCCCCTGAAGGAAGCGCTCCTTGACCACCCTATCTAAATTACTGTGGTCATTACTATTTATCCCCTTGCACTGCTTTATCAGACCACTTTGTAACCCTTGCTTTAAACCCAATATTATATTAAATATTATTTAATTGTTGGTTGTCTCCACTAGTAAAGTATTAGCTCCTTGATGATTTGTAGGTAGATTGCTAACCAATATTTGGGAAAAACCCAAGTCTAATTTTTAAAACTTTACCAAAGTCTGGCCTCGGGACTAATAATGGAATAGAAAAAATTTCTATGTCCAGGCATCATGTTAAGCAGTTTACATGTGTTGATGATACCTCATTTTATCTTCAAAAGAACTTTCTGAGATAAGGCAACTGAGGTTAAATAACATTCCCAGAAACACAGTTCTGCCTTCAGGGCTCTTAACAATATATGATATTGACTAGATTGTAATTGGACTGCCTAATAAGAAAGTCAGTCATCGGAAACAATGAGAAATAACCTGCAAAGAGTATGTGAAAAATTCATGTTTAGTACCAACAATTACTATAAATACACTTAATGTACCTTTTAAAATTGAAATTAGAAAAAAATTTAAATGTATGGGATGCAATCAGTAGTCTATAGAAATAACCCACATGATTGTAAACACCCAAAACTCAGAAATTTGGGTGGAACTTCAGAGAGGATTTTCTGAAAATCCATGACTGCATTTTCATTGCTACATACCTGAGTTAAGTGTTACACTGAACTTGTCTAAAGAAAGAAATGTATTAATGGGTGGAAGTTGATCTGCTTGCCATGTGTAACAGAGGAATCCAGGATAACAAAATTTGATGATCTAGCATTGTTCTGGGGACAGAATAGTTGTTGTTCAGTCGCTAAATCCTGTCCAACTCTTTGTTACCCTGTGAACTCAGCATGCCAGGCTTCTCAGTCCATCACTATCTCCCTGAGTTTCCTCAAACTCATGTCCATTGAGTCAGTGATGCCATCCAACCATCTCACCCTCTGTTGCCCCCTTCTCTTGCCCTTAATTTTTCCTAGCATTGGGGTCTTTTCCAATGAGTCAGGTTTTTTGCATCAAGTGGCCAAAGTATTGGAGCTTCAGCTTCAGCATCAGTCCTTCCAATGAATATTCAGGGTTGAGGGGACAGAGTACCCTGGCACAAAAATATGAACTCGGGTCCATTGGCCCCCAGTGAGAATGGTTTCTTGGGGACACCACAACTATACAATTGCCTTGTTTTGATTCCAGGTTTACCAAGCAACCATATGATGAACATATCTTCTGGTATTGATTTGTATATATGTAGGGTTGATATGGATACATGAATGTCTAGGCCACAATAGTTACATTGCTCAGAGTCCATTTTTAAAATGGCATTAAGTTTTTAGCTTGTTTTACTTATGCTCTAGTAGCTTGGCTAAAACAAGACTGCCCCTGTGGACTGGATTTTCTATGTGTCCTCAGACTGTGATGATTCTTTGTTAAGTGCCAATCTACAGGAACTGTCTGGATGGCTACCCTCCCTAGGGCCTGTCAAGTGTTCTTCTCCAACAGCATCTTTGGAGACTTGTGAATTATAAATTTTTTAATTCATCTGCCTCTAAATTCTTAAAAACAGGGGATGTACTAAGAATTCTCAGATATTACCCTATATGTTTCAAGTAGCTAATAGAAAACCGTGATTACTGTTCTGTAAAAATAAAATAATCATAATTATACTCCCAGAAAGCCATTTATATCTTTTTTAAAAAAATGAGAAATCACTATTAAAGATTTGGTATTTGGGGAGAGCATTTGTCAGGTCTGTGGATGCATTTAGTACAAATGTGACAGCATTCACAGCTCTGAAATGCAAAGTTGGGAAACAAAGGCCCGTACTTCCTCACATCAATGCCTGAGATTATCAGGTTTTAAGAAAGGGAAAAGGCTTTGACCCTGATATACATATTAGCAGACTGGATGTTGCTGTTGTTGCTGTTCAGTCACTAAGACGTGTGCGACTCTTTTTGACTCCATGGACTGCGGCATACCAGGACTCCCTGTCCCTATCTCCTGGAGTTTGCCCAAGTTCATGTCCATTGCGTTGGTAATGCTATCCAATCATCCTCTGCCGCTGTCTTCTCCTTTTCCCTTCAGTCTTTCCCAGGATCAGGGTCTTTTACACTGGATGCACTTAGAAGTCACTTTATAAAAAGTGACTTCTGGGAAATGGAAAAAAAAAAAAAATACCATGCTAGGCAGATTTATGAAACCTGTTAGTTTAATTGTGAGGCAATTTATGGAGATGGAAGCTTAAAAAAAATCTGACCTTGCTTAAAAATTTTTCCATGTATGTCTATGTTTTTCCCTCCTGAAAGGTAAGAAAATAGGTTCATATGATATTAATAGTCAAATGGGATATCTATTTCATTTTGCCATAAAATAAGATGGCAAGTAAACATGATCTTATTCCTTTCTTAGAGCTTAATTTTTACATTCTGAAAGATATTTTGGAAATATATAGGAAAATGTCAGCAGTCATTGTTGAAACTGAAAAACTAAAGGGGAATTACTGTTTTGTTAGGTAACAAAAAAAAAGAAAGTGAAAGAAAGAAAGTCGTTCAGTCCTGTTCAACTCGTTGCGACCCCATGGACTGTAGCCTACCAGGCTCCTCCCTCCATGGGATTCTCCAGGCAAGACTACTGGAGTAGGGTGCCATTTCCTTCTCCAGGGAACAAAATAAAAGATTAGCTAAATGTAATTAATACTTGAAGAGCAAATCAATCAGTAGAACTTGACTGAAAATATTTGAGTGAAAACATATAACTGTAACTCAATAACATTTTTTTGTCTTGAAATGTTACATTATATGTCAACTGTACCACACTACAACTTAACTATACCATTATTTTGGGAGATTAAATCACCTGATAGAAGACATTGTTTTGTTGCTCAGTTGTTAAATCATGTCCGACTCTTTGCAATGAGCCCATGGACTGCTAGGCTTCCCTGTCCTTCACTGTCTCCTAGAGTTTGCTCAAACTCATGTCCATTGAGTCGGTGATGCCATCCAACCATCTCATCCTATGCCCTCCCTTTCTCCTCCTGCCTTCTATTTTTCCCAGCATCAGGGTCTTTTCAAATGAGTTGGCTCTTTACATCAGGTGGGCAAAGTATTGGAGCTTCAGCTTCAGTCCTTCCAGTGAATATTCAGGGTTGATTTCCTGTAATATTGACTGATTTGATCTCCTTGCCATCCAAAGGACTCTCAAGAGTCTTCTCCAACACCACAGTTCAAAAGCATTAATTCTTCCGCGCTCCGCCTTCTTTACAGTCCAATTCTCACATTCACACATGACTCTTGGAAAAACCACAGCTTTGACTTATGAAGATCTTTGTGGGCAAAGGGATGTCTCTGCTTTTTAATATGCTGTCTAGGTTTTTCATAGCTTTTCCTTCAAGGAGCAAGCGTCTTTTAATGTCAGGGCTGCAGTCTCCATCTGCAGTGATTGTGGAGCCCAATAAAATAAAGTCTATCACGGTTTCCATCATTTCCCCATTGATTTGTCATGAAGTGATAGGACTTGATGCCATGATCTTAGTTTTTTGAATGGTGAATTTAAAGTCAGCTTTTTCACTCTCCTCTTTTACCTTCATCAAGAGGCCCTTTAGTTCTTCTTCACTTTCGGCCATTAGGGTGGTGTCATCTGCATATCTGAGGTTATTGATATTTCTCACAGCAATCTTGATTCCAGCTTGAGCTTCATCCAGCCCAGCATTTTGCATGAGGTACTCTGCATATAAGTTAAATAAGCAGGGTGGCAATATATAGCTTTGATGTACTCCTTTCCCAGTTTGGAACCAGTCCGTTGTTCCATGTTCAGTTCTAACTGCTGCTTCTTGACCTCCATACAGATTTCTCAGGAGGCAGGTCAGGTGGTCTGGTATTCCCATCTCTTTAAGAATTTCCCATAGTTTGTTGTGATCCACACAGTCAAAGGCTTTAGCATAGTCAATGAAACAGAAGTAGATATTATTCTGAAATTCCCTTGCTTTTTCTATGATCCAACAAATGATGGCAATTTGATCTCTGGCTCCTCTGCCTTTTCTAAATCCAAATTGCACATCTGGAAGTTCTTTGTTCATATATTGTTGAAGTCTAGCTTGAAGGATTTTGAGCATTACCTTGCTAGCGTGTGAAATGAGTGCAATTGTGCAGTAGTTTGAACATTCTTTGGCACTGCCCTTCTTTGGGATTGGAATGAAAACTGACCTTTTTCAGTCCTGTGGTAACTGCTGAGTTTTTCAAATTGCTGGCATTTTGAGCTCGACACTTCAAAAGCACCATCTTTTAGGATCTGAAATAGCTCAGCTGGAATTCCACCATCTCCACTAGCTTTGTTCCTAGTGATGCTTCCTAAGGCCCACTTGACCTCACATTCCAGGATGTCTGCTCTAGGTGAGTGATCACACCATCATGGTTATCCGGGTCATTAAGACTTCTTTCTAAATAGTTCTTCTGTGTATTCTTGCCACCTTTTCTTAGTATTTTCTGCTTCTGTTAGGTTCATACCATTTCTGTCCTTTATTGTCCCCATCTTTGCATGAAATATTCTGTTGGTATCTCTAATTTTCTTGAAAAGTTCTCTGCTGCTGCTGCTAAGTCACATCAGTTGTGTCCGACTCTGTGCAACTCCATAGATGTCAGCCCACCAGGCTCCCCCGTCCCTGGGTTTCTCCAGGCAAGAACACTGGAATGGGTTGCCATTTTCTTCTCTGTGAAAAGTTCTCTAGTCTTTCCCATTCTATTGTTTTCTTCTATTTCTTTGCATTGTTCACTTAGGAAGTCTTTCTTATCTTTCCTTGCTATTCTTTGGAACTCTGCATTCAAATGGGTATATCTTTCCTTTTCTCCTTTGCCTTTAGCATCTCTTCTTTTCTCAGCTATTTGTAAGGCCTCCTCAGACAACCATTTTGCCTTTTTGCATTTCTTTTTCTTGGGAATGCTTTTGATCACCATCTCCTGTACAATGTTATGAACCTCCATTCATAGTTCTTCAGGCACTCTATCAGATTGAATCCCTTGAATCTATTTGGCACCTCCACCGCATAATCGTAAGGGATTTGATTTAGGTCATACCTGAATGGCCTAGGGGATTTTCCAACTTTCTTCAATTTAAGTCTGAATTTTGTATAAGGAGTTCATGATTTGAGCCACAGTCAGCTCCTGATCTTGTTTTTGCTGACTGTATATAGTGTCTCCATTTTCGGCTGCAAAGAATATAATTGATATGATTTTAGTATTGACCATCTGGTGTTGTCCATGTGTAGAGTCATCTCTTGTGTTATTGGATGGTGTTTGCTATGACCAGTGCCTTCTCTTGGCAAAACTCTGGTAGCCTTTGCCCTGCTTCATTTTGTACTCCAAGGCCAAGCTTGCCTATTACACGAGATACCTCTTGACTTTCTACTTTGGCATTTCAGTCCCTATAATGAACATGACATCTTTTTTTGGTGTTAGTTCTAGAAGGTCTTGTAGGTCTACATCTGGTGCTTAGCTTCATGGAAAAAAAAAAAAATCACACCTACTTCCAGAGGGGAATGTGTCTATTTGCTTTTTAATTTGAAGCTGGGATGGGACAACAGCTTAAATTGGCTTGAATCTATATATTAAACTTTTGCCCCTCAGAATGTTTAAGGAAGGAATTCCCTGGCTTTCCAGTGGTTAGGACTCCTGCTTCCACTGCCAAAGGCCCAGGTTTGATTCCTGGTCAAGGAACTAAGGGCCCTGAAGACACACAGCCAAGGGAAAAAAAAATTAAGGAATCTTGGAGTAAAACTGGAATTTAAAAAGTTATTTTATTACTTCCTTGGCAGTCCAGTGGTTAAGCCTTCCCGTTCCAATGCAGGAGGGTGTGGGTTCCATCCCTGGGCAGGGTAGCTAAGATCCCAGTTGTCTCTGGGCCAAAACATAAAACAGAAGCAATATTATAACAAATTCAATAAGGACTTTAAAAATGGTCCACACTAAAAAAACTCTTTAAACAATTATTTTTATTGTTTTATTTTATACTGTTCTTTAGCTTGGTGATTATTTTTTTCTTTTTTACCCCTTGGTAACTTTTTAAAATGCATTTAATCTTATAATGGTTTCATTTTAAATACAATATAACAAACATCATAGAATTGGTGCTCTTGAATTGTGGTGCTGGAAAAGACTCTCGAGAGTCCCTTGGATGGCAAGGAGATCAAACCAGTCAATCCTAAAGGAAATCAACCCTGAGTATTCACTCGAAGGACTGATGCTGAAGGTAAAGCTCCAATACTTTGGCCACCTGATGTAATGAGCCGACTCATTGGAAAAGACTCTGATGCTGGGAAAGACTGAGGGCAGGAGGACAATGGGGTGACAGAGGATGAGACGAGTGGATGGTACCACCGACTCAATGGACATGAGTTTCAGCAAACTCCAGGAGATAGTGAAGGACAGGAAAACTTGGCCTTCTGCAGTCCATGAAGTTGCAAAGAGTGGGACACAATTTAGTGACTGTACAACAGTAACAACAAACAGCATTAGTATAATCCCATGAGGTGCTTTGTTTGTTCTTTGGCCACACTGTACAGCTTGTGGGATCTTCCCGGATCAGGGAACGAACCTGGGCCCTGCAGTGAAAGCACAGAGTCCTAACCACTAGACAACCAGGGAATTCCCCCAATAAGGTTTTGAATGTCTGAAAATCCTGCAAACATCATATTGACCCACTATATCAATGACACCATTCTAATCAAACTGGTTAAGCACAAAAGGGCTACAACATTGGAGACCTTGGCAGGACATATGTGCAATCAAAGAGTGGAGAATAAAATGTACTAAGATTCAGGAGCCTGCCATGAAAATACAGTTTTTAAAAAATATATATATTTATTTAGGTTGTGCCAGGTCTTAGTTCGTGGCACATGGGATCTAGTTCCCTGACCAGGGGTCAAATCCAGGCTCCACCCCCACCCTCTCCCCACATTGGGAGCACAGAGTCTCAGCCACTGGACCACCAGGGAAGTCCCTGAAAATACAACTTTTAAAAAACTTATTTATTTTTTAATTGAAGGATAATTGCTTTATAGAATTTTGTTGTTTTCTATCAAACATGAAAATACAATTTTTAAGAATCCATTAGTCAAGGGCATGTCAGGATATGCCTTCCAAACTAAAGGATCAATTATGGTATCTCACATTCCCCCACAGTGAAAAAGGAAGCCCAACATCAAATATGTCTCTTCAAGCTTTAAAGGCAGCATGTTCTACATGTGGGTTCAAGTGATAAGAAAGGCTGCTAGCTTTGAGTAGGGAGAGGAGAAAAGACTTTGAAGTAGTATCAGACAGGCCTTGGGCTATACTGCCTGGAAGACATATGATGTTAGATGTGTCAATGGTGGTGAAAGTATGTGGACTTTTTTCAAACCCCAGTGGGATAATCACAATGCAGGCCTCTAGGGTTCTAGAGAAAGGCCACAACATTTGCAGCAGAAAATTTTACTCTTGAAAAAAAAATTCTGGCCTGTTATTAGACCCTGGTAGAAGAAAGGGGTCTATTTTGTTTGTTTTTGTTTTCTCAGGCTGCACCGTCTGGTATGAGGGATCTTAGTTTCTCGACCAGGGATCAAACCTGTGCCCCTGCATTGAGAATGCAGAGTGCAGTGGACAACCAGGGGAGTCCCAAAAGGGGCTTACTCATGGTTACTGGACACCAAGTTACTATATAGTTATAACTATCCTGGTGAGGTGGGTTCTGTGAGACCTACTTCACCAAGTCAAAGCTTAGGCAGGCTAGCAATGATTCATTACAAGATGAAAGTGGTACATCTAGGATTCAGCATAAATAGGACTAATGGGCACAAGCAGGTTGCCCCAGCATCTTTCCTTCCATTACTATGGCTATATGGGAAATTTCTCAGGAAGAGCTTATGGAGGAGAAAGATTCAAGCTTGAACCAAGGCTGGGTTAACTCAATATGTGGATGCAAGCTGAAAAGAGAAGAGTCACTACAGCCCCACATAAGTGTGGCCTCAATAAAAAAAAAGGTGGTGAGTGAATTTCCTCCCAAAGGGTACATTGTGTCCTGGCTCCTTTACTTTGTGTGGAAAGATAAGTGGCCCACGGTTAGAATATATATAAACTCATGTCAATGGTGAATGGCTTGGCCAACTGGGCAGGAATCTGAAGGAAGATTACAAAATTAGAATAGAGTAGGTCTAGGGTAGAATGCATAAACAGATGAGAGTGTACACAAAATATGAGGATCTTTGTATCCTATGTTAATCTCCACCAGACAGCATCCATCATGGAAGAAACGTAAGCAACTAAGAAACAAAATGACTTGGCCACTTGATGGTAGTCAGCCTCTGTCATCAGCCACTTCAGTGCTTGACCAGTGGGTGCTTGAACAGAATATCCATGGTGACGGCACAGGGACTCAAAAAGATGAATTTCACTTACCAAGGCTGATCCATCTACTATCATCGGCAAAATCCAACTTAGTAGACAAAGAAAGGAATCATCATTCCGTCAGAAATAACTGACCCTGATGACCAACCAGGAAGGGAGGATATGCTTGGTGCCCAGAAAATCCACTTGGGTACCTCTTGATACTTCCTGCCCAATTGTGACGGCAAATGGACAAGTATACAAATTATTATGTACCAAAGACGATGTGGTTCCCTGGGAACCAGACCTATAGGATAAGGACCTGAGCCAAACCATGAGGCAAACTGCCAAGACCAGCAAAGGTATTCTCAGAGAATGATAAGACTCTTCAGCAGATAGTGGAGGAGAGGCAAGATGAACTCAGCCACAGCCCTGACATCAGGGCTGTAATTCTTTCCACTCAACTTCCACTTCTAAATTTCCCCTAAAAAATAGGTCTACTGGATCTGGGAGGAGGTGTTCCAGAATGTATGTGAAGAAGCAGCACAAGGGTTAAACCGCTGTCAACATAATGGTGAGCCACCAAGGTTTAACTTAATGAATGGCTTGTTGCTGCAAGCTCTGTGTCAGAGTTTGCTTCCCAGGGAACCCAACCAGTAACAATCAATATACATAGATGACAGTTTAAAATTTTGAATAATTATAGTTTGAAACACAGTAAAAGAACACCTATATTTAGCGTATTTTTAAAAAACTTAAAAGAACATGTACTAGCATTTGAATTGACTTGGAGAAGTTTATAATTTAAGTTATAATTTATGAATGAATTAGAAAATATATAATGGCATAATTTGTCATAACACTCTGAGTACATATATTAAGCTGAATATGTAAATCAAAGATGAAAAGTATTAACTTGCAAAGTGACACATCTGACAACTTAAGTTGTGATTTACATATTTTTTAGAAATTGCCTGTAAATAATCCATGTCATGATCTGAAGGATTACTATTGCCATTTAGGATAATACAGTTTGAGAATGTGGTTCAATGTTATTATACTTAGATAGATACCTTACTCACATCTATATTTAGAAATGCTAAAATCCTGAAATGTTATTTCTAATGTCCCTGCTATTTTTGCTTGGTAAAAATTCAGCATTTAAACAAACTGATCTTATAGTCTCCAATCCCCAACACCAAATTCTAGACCCTCGAAGGCAAGACCTTCCCACTAAGTGACATTATGTGATTATTAGTCAGGGTTCTCCAGAGAAATAGAATCAATAGGAGATACGAACAGGAATATATATACATATTCAGTCGCTTCAGTCATGTCTGACTCTGCAGTTCTATGGACTATAGCCGGCCAGGCTCCTCTGTCCATGGGAATTCTCTGGGCAAGAATATTGGAGTGGGATTTATATATATATATTATAAATATATATATATATATTTATATATATATAATATATATATATTATAGGAATCAGCTCACACAATTATGTAGGCCAAGAAGATCCACAATCTGTGGTCTGAAAGCTAAAAATTAGGAAAGCCACTGGTGTAATTCACTCTTACTCTGAAGGCCTAAGAACCAGAGCAGCAAATGTTATGTATTCCAGTCCACGTCCAAAGGTCCAAGAATTGAGAAGTTGATGTGAAGTCTGGGTCCTAGTGCAAAGGCTGGAGAAGATGGATGTCTCAAACCAAGTAAAGAGCAAATTCACCCTTCCTCCACTTTTTTGTTCTATTCAGCCCCTGAGCAGATTGGATGATGCCCACCCACATAGATGGGTATACCATTCAAACACTAATCTCTTCCAGAAACACCCTCACAGACATTTCCAGAAATAATGTTTTACCAGCTATCTAGGTATTCTTTAGCCTAGTCACGGGGCACATGAATTTTTTTTTTTATTTGAAGTATAGTTGATTTATAATGTTGTGCCAATCTCTGTTGTACAGCAAAGTGACTCAGTTATACACATATATACATTTAAAAAAATATTCTTTTCCATTATGGTTTATCCTAGGAGATTGAATATAGTTCCCCTATATTTACAGTACAGTAGAATTTGTTGTTACATTTATCCATTCTAAATGTAACAGTTTGCATCTATACCAACTCCAAACTCCCAGTCCATCGTCCTCCCTACCCCCCATCATTCTGGCAATCGCAAGTCTGATCTCTATGTCTGTGAGTATATGTCTATCTACTAAATGGGGTCATTTGTGCCATACTTTAGATTCTGTATGTACGTGATACCACATGGTATTTGCCTTTCTCTTTATGACCTCCCTGTGGCTCAGACAGTAAAGAATCTACCTGCAATGCAGGAGACCCAGGTTTGATCCCTGAGTCAGGAAGATCCCCTAAAGAAGGGCATGGCATCTGACTCCAGTATTCTTGTCTGGAGAATCCCATAGACAGTGGAGCCTGATGGGCTACATGGGGTTGCAAAGAGTAGGACACAACGGAGCAACTAACACTTATGACTTCACAGAGTATGATAACCTTTAGTCGCATCCATGTTGCTGCAAATGGCATTATTTCATTCTTTTTTATGGCTGAGTAGTATTCCATTGTATATATGTACCACATCTTCTTTATCCATTAATCTATCAATGGACGTTTAGGTTGTCTTCATGTTTTGGCTGTTGTGAACAGTGCTGCTATGAACATATGGGTGCATGCGTCTCTTTGAATTAGAGTTTTGTTCAAGTATATGCCTCAGAGTGGGATTGCTGGATCATATGGTAATTCTATTTTAGTTTTCTTCCTTCCTTCCTTCTTTTACTTCTTGCCACAGTCTTTGGCTTGCAGGATCTTAGTTCCCCAATCAGGATCTAACCCATGCTCTTGGCAGTGAAAGCCTGGAATCTTAACTCCTGGCCCACCAGGAATTCTCTATTTTTAGTTTCCTAAGGAACCTCCATACTGTTTTCTATAGTGGCTGCACAAATTTACATCCCCACCAACAATATAGGAGAGTTCCCACTTCTCCACACCCTCTGCAGCATTTGTTATTTATATACCTTTTGATCACGGCCATTCTGACTGGTATGAGGTGGTACCTCATTATAGTTTTAATTTGCATTTCTTTAATAATCAGTGATGTTGAGCATCTTTTCATGTGTCTACTGGCCATCTGCAGGTGTTCTTTGGAGAAATGTCTTTTAAGGTCTTCAGCTCATTTTTTTGTTTGGGTTAGTTGTTTTTTTGTTGAGTTATATGAGCTGTTTTTATATTTTGGAGACTAAGCCCTTGTCAGTCACATAATCTGTGAATATTTTCTCCCATTCCATAGGTTGTCTTTCAGTTTTTAAAATGGTATCCTTTGCTGTGTGAAAGCTTGTAAGTTTTAAGTCAGGTGCCCACACCTGACCAATCAACAAAGTTCAGCAGTGCTGGGGTATTCTAACTTGGGTTATAAAGTCACTCTTGGGCCAGTCAACTCTGCCTAGAGGAAGGCGTAGCATGTATAACAATATGATGACTGTGTGAGCCAGAGAGTGGGAGGAGTGGGAAGAGTAGGTTACAGAAAAGGGGAAGGAGTGATGTGCTACCAAGAAGAGAGTGTTTAACATAGGAGAAATCAAGACAAGAGCTTAATATCATACAAAGATGAATAATTATCCAGGTTGACCAATATAGGCATTATAAAATGTATAATCTCTAATAACAGAGTAAAAACTAAAGCATATTTTGAAAGAAAGATAATTTGAAAATATCTAGAGGGATATATATTGCTATATTAACAGTGATTATTTCTGGAGAATGTGCAAGGGGAAGGGATCAAGGTTGCGGGGGTACTTTCTAACTTCTATGGTGTTTGAAATTTTTTATAAATGTGACTACATTTGTAGTGTACCAAAACTTTTGAATATAGAGAAAAGAGAGAAGACCTAAGATTTCTTAAAAGTCCTTTAAGCAACAGAAATAGGGGAATGATAAATACTCAGAAACTAAAAGAGGTGCCATGTGTGATAAAAAAAAAAAACAACCTAGAATCTATAGACTGTAAGAGAAACTGATTCCATAGATTTGAAATGAAGAAATAATAGCTATTTACTCTCTAGGAGAAGAACATCTGCAAGAGAAATGAAATCCAAACTGACGCAATTGATAAGATACTGATGGCCTAAGTTGTTCAGTCGTGTCCAACTCTCTGCTAGCTTATGGACTGTAGCCCGCCAGGCGCCTCTGTCCATGAGATCCTCCAGGCAAGGATACTGGAGTGGGTTGCCTTGCCCTCCTCCAGGGGATCTTCCTGACTCAGGGATCAAACACACCTCTCTTACGTCCTGCATTGGCAGGTGGGTTCTTCACCACCTGGGAAGAGCAAGATACTGATAGAAGGTCACTAAGTGATCTGGATTCTAGATAGGTAAGAAAGAAAAATAAATAATTAGAGGAATCTGAGGCAAGAGAAAGTCGTTAAGGACTAGTTCAAATATTTCTAAGACCTAGATTGTTGAGATAGAACTGTAACCAATAATTTAAAACATAACAAAATGGGGTAGGGGGTACCTGTAGGTGGTTCAACGATCTAAAAGCAAGGAATGTTACGAAATGATGAGTTTGTTTCCCCAGAGAGAATGGAATGAGGACCCCAGAGAGAACGGAATGAGGAAGAATAGCATGTTGCCTGATTAGGTAGAACTTGATTTTTTTTTTTTTTTTCAAAAAAATATAAAAAAACAAATTTAAAAATTGGCCAGCTGTTACTCTGTGTGAACACAGAATTTCCCTTTAGAGCATATCTTTTCTGAGAGGAACTGCTGGAGTGACTGCTCTCAGTTATGTAAATGTAAGAATATAGGCACTCTTTACCCTTTATTTTGTGGCTTGATAAAGCCTGCCCTTCCTAATGCCTCTTCATATGCAAATTTTCATGGAAAGCAAAAGGAGTCTCCTGGGTAGAAAGGAACCAAGACCTTGACCTCTCCTGTTTTGCTATTCCAATTTATTACCATCTATTTAATGGACTGAGCCTGTCTCAACTCATGCCCTGGCAGTGAAGGACACCAGAAATCAGCCATGAAGAAAAGGGGCATCTGGGGATAGGAACCAAGCCCTACCTGGCATAGCGTGTGGCTCCCCAGGAATCTCTCCCCCTCACCGCTTTACCTTTCACTTGGTTTGGAGGATGTGTTCCCAAATATAAGTTAAAATGCTATAGCTTTGGGGCCTACACCGAAGGTATTTGGTGTCCATTTGAACCAGCAAGATTATCATTGCTATGTTAGTAGACAAAATAATACCCCTGAACTACAACTGTTAGTGAACTGGGCCACTTCTCTAATTCTTCTTCAGTAGCTAAACAGTTTGGAATTAGGACATACCCCCTTGGCGAGTTTGGGATTAACCTACACCTAGAGGGTTCAGTGGGTAAGGGATCTGACTGCCATGCAGGAGACACAGGAGACGTGGGTTTGATTCCTGGGTTGGGAAGATCCCTTGGTGAAGGAAATACAACCCATTCCAGTTTTTCTTGCCTGAAAAATCCCATGGACAGAGAAGCCTGGTGGGCTACAGTGTATGCGGTCACAAAGATTTGGACACGACTGAAAAATAGAACAGATAACCAGCAAGGACCTACTGTACAGCACAGGGAACTATACTCAATGCTTTGTAATAAACTACAAGGGAAAAGAATCTGAAAAACAATACATATATGAAACTGAATCACTGTGATATATACCTGAAACCAAGACAACATTGTAAATCAACTATACATCAGTAGAAAAATAAATAGAAAAATTCTGAAAAAAATAAAAGAACAGGTCTCCTTGGACTCAGTAAGTCTCAAAGTATTTTTTCAATAAGTCAGAGAAAAATGCCCAAACAAAGCCTATTTCCCCAATACTGAGTAGAAATTACCAAAATCAATCAAGATGGCTTAGGTATAATTAGAGAGGCACAACTGGATTGTGATTTTGACCAAGAAACTTAGAACCAAGTGGTTGCAGTAGATCCTGCCAGAACAACAACTGTGTGATTCAACAAAGGAGTGGGAGTTGGTAGTGGCCTCTCAGTCATCATTAAAAGCAAAGTCCAGAAAGATAAATTTGACTTCGTATTGTTTGCAAATTCAGGGCCCAGGAACACAATAGGGTAGCTGACTTGCCAGCCAAGAACCACCCAGTATCAGGCTTACAAAACTGTTGACACATAGTATTGAATAGTATATAACACTCAAAAACAGCCCTATAAAATTAATCCTGATAATTGCTTCCAGAGGAATGCTGACAAAGGCAAGCGGAGCCTAAAACAGCACTTAATCTCCCTTGTACCTCACCACACATGTTTCCTTTCCTGAATTTTCTATTCTGGTTAACAGTAAAATCACTTTCCAGTTAGTCTTTTCTATAAATCTTAACATCCCTCCAATGACAGTCTCTCTCCCATTTTCTATATCTAGAAAACCATCAGGTATTCCCAATTCCTTTAAAAAAATTTATTTCTTTATTTATTTTTGGCTACACTGGGTCTTCATTGCTGCTCTGACTTTTCTTCAATTGTGGTGAGCAGGAGCTACTCTCTAGTTGCAGAGTGTGAGCTTCTCATTGCAATGGCTTCTCTTTCTCTTGCTGTGGAGCAGACACAGACATACACCCATATATGTGTTTATATACATAGAAGATACACTGTCGGAAGATATCTGCACTCCTGTGTGTGTATCTAAAGTTAGATGCGAGAAATATACATATATGCACACACATAAGGATACACACACACATCAGATCAGATCAGTCTCTCAGTCGTGTCCAACTCTTTGTGACCCCATGAGTTGCAGCACGCCAGGCCTCCCTGTCCATCACCAACTCCCGGAGTTCACTGAGACTCACATCCATCGAGTCAGTGATGCCATCCAGCCATCTCATCCTCTGGCGTCCCCTTTTCCTCCTGCCCCCAATCCCTCCCAGCATCAGAGTCTTTTTCAATGAGTCAACTCTTTGCATGAGGTGGCCAAAGTACTGGAGTTTCAGCTTTAGCATCATTCCTTCCAAAGAAATCCCAGGGCTGATCTCCTTCAGAATGGACTGGTTGCATCTCCTTGCAGTCCAAGGGACTCTAAAGAGTCTTCTCCAACACCACAGTTCAAAAGCATCAATTCTTCGGCACTCAGCCTTCTTCACAGTCCAACTCTCACATCCATACATGACCACAGGAAAAACCATAGCCTTGACTAGACGAACCTTTGTTGGCAAAGTAATGTCTCTGCTTTTGAATATGCTATCTAGGTTGGTCATAACTTTCCTTCCAAGGAGTAAGCGTCTTTTAATGTCATGGCTGCAGTCACCATCTGCAGTGATTTTGGAGCCCAGAAAAATAAAGTCTGACACTGTTTCCCCATCTATTTCCCATGAAGTGGTGGGACCAGATGCCATGATCTTCGTTTTCTGAATGTTGAGCTTTAAGCCAACTTTTTCACTCTCCACTTTCACTTCCATATACACACACACAAATAGAGGTGCGGGGGTGCAGATATCTTCCGACAGTATATCCTCCATATATATATATATATATGTTGTTTTTCTGTCACAAAGTTGTGTCCAACTCTTTGTGACCCCATGGACTGAAGTGCACCAGGCTCTTCTGTCCTCTTCTATATATAGTGGAATACTATTTAGTCACAAAAGAAGAAAAAGAAGGAAATCCTGCCATTTACGACCACATATATGGGTCTATCTCTGTTGGAAGATATATACAGAGATAAGGGGGTACAGATATCTTCCAAAAGACATGGTGGTTTCTTTTCCTTTGGACATATATTCAAAACTGGAATTGCTGGACCTATTTTTAATTTTTTGAGGTGACTTCATACTGTTTTCCACAGTGACTGCATCAATCTACATTCCCACCAACAGTGCACAAGGATTGGGGTCAGGTCATTTTTGGTCGTGGTGGACTGTTCAAGTGTGTTCTAGGATGTTTGGCACTGTCGTTTGCTTCTACCCTAAAGATGTGAGTAGCACCCTTTCTCCAGGTGTGACTAGAATGTCTCCAGATATTGCTGAATGCCCCCTGGAAGGCAAAATTATCCTGGGTTGAGAAACAGGGGTGATGCATGTGCGCTCAGTCATGTCTGACTCTGTGACCCCATGGACTGTAGCTCGCCAGGCTCCTCTGTCCACAGAATGTTTCAAGCAAGAATACTGGAATGGGTTGCCATTTCTAACCCCTGGGGATCTTTCCAACCCAGAGATCAAATCCTTGTCTCCTGCGTCTCCTGCACTGGCAGGTGGATTCTTCACCGCTGAGCCACCTGGGAAGCCTGAGAACCACTGGTCTAAGCTATTCATTTTCCAGTGTTAGGTTTCAGACTGGGAAGGTTTTCCAAACCTGGTCAATGTAACATTAAGGCTTGTCCACTAGAGGGCTTCTAGGAAGATTTCCTTACTCCTAGGAAAGTGGAGACAGCAATGGCAACCCACTCCAATACTCTTGCCTGGAAAATCTCATGGAAGGAGGAGCCTGGTGGGCTGCAGTCCATGGGGTCGCTAAGAGTTGGACACTACTGAGCGACTTCCCTTTCACTTTTCACTTTCATGCGTTGGAGAAGGAAATGGCAACCCACTCCAGTGTTCTTGCCTGGAGAATCCCAGGGATGGGGGAGCCTGGTGGGCTGCCAGGGATGGGGTCGCACAGAGTCAGACATGACTGAAGCGACTCAGCAGCAGAAGAAAAATGGTGGCTCAGATGGTAAAGGCTCCGCCTGCAATGCAGGAGACCTGGGTTTGATCCCTGGGTTGGAAAGATCCCCTGGAGGAGGGCATAGCAAACTACTCCACTATTCTTGCCTGGAGAACCATGGACAAAGGAGCCTGGTGGGCTACAGTTCATGGGGTCACAAAGAGTTGGACACAACTGAGCAACTAAGCACAACACAGCACAGGAAAGTGAACCCAAAAAGAGACATTCTTGCTGGCAGTTGTGTCTTCATGTAAATACTTAAATGGTTGCAGCCATCTTGTGACCACAAGGGAACAAGTTTTAGGATAAAGCCAATTTGGAGGGAGAAATGTAGGAATGTAGAGAACTGCAAGAAATGTGCACCCTTTAGTATTGAGTGGATGATTTCCCTGCATGCACCTACAGCCATTTAAAAAAAAAATATTTTATTTATTTTATTTGGAGGATAATTACAATATTGTGATGGTTTTTGCCACACATCAACATGAATCAGCCATGGGTATACGTGTGTCCCCCCCTTCCCGAACCCCTCTTCCACTTCCCTCCCTACCCTATCCCTCCAAGTTGTCCCAGAGTACTGGCTTTGGGTACCCTGCTTCATGCATCGAATTTGCTCTGGTCATCTATTTTACATATGGTAATATACATGTTTAAACGTTATTCTCTCAAATCATCTCACCATCTTCACCCTCGCCAGAGTCCAAAAGTATGTTCTTTACATCTGTGTCTCTTTTGCTGCCCTGCATGTAGGATTGTCACTACCATGT
Organism: Bos javanicus; assembly: GCF_032452875.1. NCBI lineage: Eukaryota > Metazoa > Chordata > Mammalia > Artiodactyla > Bovidae > Bos > Bos javanicus. The sequence goes on along the minus strand of NC_083873.1, from coordinate 25,963,222 downwards.
TTTAGAATTCCATATATATGCATTAATATACAGTATTTGTGTTTCTCTTTCTAACTTACTTCAGTCTGTATAATAGGGTCCAGTTTCACCCACCACATTAGAATTGACTCAAATGTATCCCCTTTTAGAGCTGAGTAATATTCCATTGTGTATACGTACCATAACTTCCTTATCCATTCATTTGCTGATGGACACCTACTTTGCATCCATGTGCCAGCTATTGTAAACAGTGCTGCAATGAACACTGGGGTACATGTGTCTCTTTCAATTCCACCTACTGCAATCTTATCTCTGGGCTGCCAGTTATTTTTGAGTATATTTAGGTATATGTATATATTTTGAATATATCTAATAAACAGCAGTATATATATAATACACCAATTTACTCTCACTTGGGTTTGTGTATTTGTTCACATACTATTTGTAGGAGATGCCTCCATATAAATATACTGTATATAGAACAGTTTCATTCTTTCCATTGACTGAAAATTATTTCATCTTATAGATAAAATAAAACTTATTTAATCAGTATCCTAGAGGCTTTTGCTTGCTTTTTTTGAAAAACATTTTTCTAATGTAAAGAATGGTTCAATAAACTTCCTCATACATAAGTCATTTCACATGTGAGTATGCATATGGGATAGATTACAGAAAGTTCCAGAAGACAAAACTTGAGTTTGCCCCATGCCTGAATGCCTGTAACTATTTACATAGCGTTTACATTGTATTAAATACTTTAAGCAATCTAGAGATGATTTAAAGTATACAAGAGGAGGGCTCCCCTGGTGGCTCAGAGGTAGAGAATCCATCTGCCCATGCAGGAGACATGGGTTTCATCCCTGGTTGGGGAAGATCCCACATGCCGTGGAACAACTGAGCCTGTGCTCTAGAGTCTGTGAGCGCCAGATACTAAGCCCATGTGCTGCAACTGGCAAAGACTGAGTGCCTCGAGCCTGTGCTCTGCAACAAGAGAAGCCACTTCAATGAGAAGCCTGCTCAGTGAGGCTAGAGAGTAGCCCCCACTCATGGAAACTAGAGAAAAAGCCTTAGGAGCAATGAAGACCTGACACAGCAAAAAATAAATAAAATTATATAGAAGAGGATAGGCACAGATATAGAATATGCAAATTCTATACCTTATATATAAAGAACTTGAACATACTTAGATTTTGGTATCTGTGAGGGGTCCTGGAACCAACTCCCTGTGGATATTGAGGGATGACTACTTTAATTTGTGTGTGTGTGTTTTAATTTTTTAATGTGGAAAATTCCAAACATACACAAAAGTAGTAAGAATAACAAGTCTCATTTGCTATAACCCAACTTCAACTGTTATCAATTTATGGCTTTCAAAATTCTTGGTATGAACCTTTCCCTGGTTTCCACACAAATGAGAATATTGTTCTAGCAAGGGAGAAAACTACTAGGAAAGGGAGGATCCATGGGTCCGTACCTATCTTTTTAGATTTTCTGAAAGTCTTAAACCCAAAACTTGTGCTATTCTGATTTAACTGCTTTTTCCGCAACAATAACAGCCTTATCAGGCTGTCACATCTGTCCCATTTTTTTTGTTTTCACTCTAATTACCCTACTTTGGCCCATCATAACTTTTTTCCCCTAAATCATTGCAATGGCAGCCCAATTGGTCTTCCCGTATTCAAACATCTATTTTCAGTCCACCCTTCATATTGTTCAAAGATCATTTTTATATCATAAGCCTAATTATAACAGTCTGTTTAGAAGCCCAAGAATTGCCCTCATTTGCCTACAGAATAAAATTCAAACTGTCTTTTTTCCCACAAGAATCTGGATTGGACCTTTTTAGCCTTTCCTAAATTTGGAAAACTCAGCAGTGGCTGCAGGACTGGAAAAGGTCAGTTTTCATTCCAATCCCAAAGAAAGGCAATGCCAAAGAATGCTCAAACTACTGCACAATTGCACTCATCTCACACGTTTGTAAAGTAATGCTCAAAATTCTCCAAGCCAGGCCTCAGCAATATGTGAACTGTGAACTTCAAGATGTTCAAGCTGATTTTTGAAAAGGCAGAGGAACCAGAGATCAAATTGCCAACATCTGCTGGATCATCGAAAAAGCAAGAGAGTTTCAGAAAAACATCTATTTCTGCTTTATTGACTATGCCAAAGCCTTGGACTGTGTGGATCACAATAAACTGTGGAAAATTCTGAAAGAGATGGGAATACCAGACCACCTGACCTGCCTCTTGAGAAACCTGTATGCAGGTCAGGAAGCAACAGTTAGAACTGGACATGGAACAACAGACTGGTCCCAAACAGGAAAAGGAGTACATCAAGGCTGTATATTGTCACCCTGCTTATTTAACTTATATGCACAGTACATCATGAGAAACACTGGGCTGGAAGAAGCACAAGCTGGAAATAAGATTGCCGGGAGAGATATCAATCACCTCAGATATGCAGATGACACCACCCTTATGGCAGAAAGTGAAGAGGAACTAAAAAGCCTCTTGATGAAAGTGAAAGAGGAGAGTGAAAAAGTTGGCTTAAAGCTCAACATTCAGAAAACGAAGATCATGGCATCTGGTCCCATCACTTCATGGGAAATAGATGGGGAAACAGTGGAAACAGTGTCAGACTTTATTTTTGGGAGCTCCAAAATCACTGCAGATGGTGATTGCAGCCATGAAATTAAAAGATGCTTACTCCTTGGAAGAAAAGTTATGACCAACCTAGATAGCATATTCAAAAGCAGAGACATTAATTTGCCAACAAAGGTCCATCTAGTAAAGGCTATGGTTTCTCCAGTGGTCATGTATGGATGCGAGAGTTGGACTGTGAAGAAAGCTGAGTGCCGAAGAATTGATGCTTTTGAACTATGGGGTTGGAGAAGACTCTTGAGAGTCCCTTGGACTGCAAGTAGATGCAACCAATCCATTCTGAAGGAGATCAGCCCTGGGTGTTCATTGGAAGGACTGATGCTGAGGTTGAAACTCCAATACTTTGGCCACCTCATGCAAAGAGTTGACTCATTGGAAAAGACTCTGATGCTGGGAGGGATTGAGGGCGGGAGGAGAAGGGGACGCCAGAGGATGAGATGGCTGGATGGCATCACCGACTCGATGGACATGAGTTTGAGTGAACTCTGGGAGATGGTGATGGACAGGGAGGCCTGGCCTGCTGCGATTCATGGGGTCACAAAGAGTCGGACACGACTGAGCAACTGAACTAAAGAATATGTCAGGCAGTACACTATACTATAGAACAATATATACAATACACTATACTACAGAACAATATACTATAGTTCTTCCACCCTAAGATACCACTGATTATGACACATCATGGATGTAATACAGCTTTGGGGTATGAGTCCAAGTGGCAAGGTGGCCCCTACACACCATTGATAAGATATAATGATTTCACAATTATCACAGATACCATATCAGGGCAACAGCAAAAACTGGATGGCATACACTTTTATTCAACATAGTTTTGAAAGTCCCAGACATATTACTCACAGAAGAAAAAGAACTGAAATGAATCTAAATTGGAAAAGAAAAATTAAAACTGTTGCTGTTTACAGATGACATGATACTACACAATAGAAAATTCTAAAGATGTTACCAGAGAACTACTAGAGTTCATCAATGAATTCAGTAAAGTGGTAGGACACAAAATTAATATACAGAAATTTGTTGCATTTCTATATACTAATAACAAACTACCAGAAAAAGAAATTAATGAAATAGTTCCCTTTACCATTACATCAAAAAGAATAAAATACCTAGAAATAAATCTACCTAAGTAGGAAAAAGACCTGTACTCAGAAAACCATAAGATACTGATGAAAGCAACTGAAGACACAAACAGATGGAAAGATATACCACATTTCTGGGTGGGAAGAATCAATAGTGCTAAAATAAGCATACTACCCAAGTCAATCTACAGATTCAATTTAATCCCTATCAAAATACCAATGATATTTTTCACAGAACTAGAAAAAATAATTTTAAAATTTGGATGGAAACACAAAAGGCCTCAGATGGCCAAAACAATCTTAAGAACAGAGCTTGAAGAATCATGCACCTTGATGTCAGACTATACTACAAAGCTACGGTAATCAAAGCAGTAATCAAAGCACAAAAACAGATAAACAAATCAGTGGAATAGGATAGAGGGCCCAATATTGAGCTGGATTCTAAATAAGAGCTGTGCCTTCAGTAGAGGAAGCAAGCCATGGAGACATAGCAGGGAGGGGGTCAGGGAACAGATATTCCTACTTCAGTCTTCCCTCACTCTCTTATTTTCAAATTAGCTGAACCCATCTGGAAGCCAGAGGAAAAGCAAGTCTACCAGTGCAGTTAAACTTCCCCAGGAATAAGGACTCTTCTCAACAGCGTGAATATTTAAAATGGAGCACAGTGAAGAAGGGACCCAAAGGAGCAAATACAAGTTATCTGATACACCCTCCATCCCATCTACTTTAACTCTTAAATCACAGATTATATCTCCACACATCTATATATTTGCACATTTAGCTGTCATCTAGTCTTCAAGTCCAGATTAATTTTCTTTTCCATGAAGCCTTCTTTGCCTTCTTTAGTCAATTTGTTTTCCTATATGTGCTCATAAAATTCCCTTTAAAAGATTTAATTTTTATACCTTAAGCATGGTCTATATATTTATCCTCTCTGATATAAACATTTTGATGGTAAGGGAAAGTTTTCAGTCATTTTGTCTTATGCCTTCCACTGAAAATGCACAAGCCCACCCATCACACTGTCTTCTGCTGCTGCTGCTGCTGCTGCTAAGTTGCTTCAGTCGTATCCTACTCTGTGCGACCCCAGAGACGGCAGCCCACCAGGCTCCCCCGTCCCTGGGATTCTCCAGGCAAGAACACTGGAGTGGGTTGCCATTTCCTTCCCCAATGCATGAAAGTGAAAAGTGAAAGGGAAGTCGTTCAGTCGGGTCTGACCCTCAGCAACCCCATGGACTGAAGCCTACCAGGCTCCTCCGTCCATGGGATTTTCCAGGCAAGAGTACTGGAGTGGGGTGCCATTGCCTTCTCCGTCAGAATCAAATATGTCAGAGCTAGAAAAAAAAAGTCCTAGAAACAACTCATCCATCTACTTTATTTTATCAGTGAAGAAACTGGATCTCAAATCAGTGTTGGAAAGAGCACAATAAAAGCTAGTTGAAGTGAAAGTGAAGATTCAGCCAAAAAAGCAATGATGCCTTCAAGAGCACTTTCAAAACAAGTGCCTTTCCAGCGGTGATGACCTCCTCATGAGAACATGCCTCTCGCAAAGGATCTTCTTCATCCCTCTCCAGAAGAGGAAAAGAGGAAACACAAGAAGAAGCGCCTGGTGCAGAGCCCCAATTCCGATTTCATGGATGTAAAATGCCCAGGATGCTATAAAATCACCACTGTCTTTAGCCACGCACAAACAGTAGTTTTGTGTGTTGGCTGCTCTACCGTCCTCTGTCAGCCTACAGGAGGAAAAGCAAGGCTTACAGATGGATGCTCCCTCAGATGGAAGCAGCACTAAAAGTACCCTGTATCAGGATGAATGGGAAACCATCCCAATAAACACATTTTGGATACAAAAACAAAGAAAAAAACAAGTGGGAAAAAAACTACCTTTTTGTGGAAAGTCTATGGTACCTTGTCAGCTGGAAAACAGTTGATGAACTGGGTTTTCCCTCAAGTCTCTGCTTTTCTAAGAAGAATGAATTAAGTTCATGCATATAGGTCTTAGCAGAGAACCAGCCCATGGTAAACAAAGAAAAGTGAGCATTTGCTCTAGGGAAGTGGTGGTGAAGTAACTTTCAAGAAATTTCAAAGTAAGATGTTCCTCTGATATTTTAACCTTAAAATTTTAAACAAATAGGGAATTCCCTGGCAAACCAGTGGTAGGACTTGGTACTTTCTTTGATGTGGCCCAGATTCGATCCCTAGAAGAGGAACTAAGATCCTGCAAGATATGCAGCGTGACCAAAGGGGGTAAAATTAAACACAATAAATTGTGGGACATTCATACAAGGTAACAATATACATCTGCTAAAATGATGACCACTGGCTCTGGGAGTTGGTGATGGACAGAGAAGCCTGGTGTGTTGCAGTCCATGGGGTCACAAAGAGTCAGACATAACTGAATGACGGAACTGAACTGAAAATGATGACAAACATTTATAATTACTGACAAGGAAAAATGTCTATAGTATATTGGAGGAGAAGGCAATGGCACCCCACTCCAGTCCTCTTGCCTGGAAAATCCCATGGATGGAGGAGCCTGGTAGGCTCCAGTCCATGGGGTTGCTAAGAGTCGGGAACGACTAAGCGACCTCACTTTGACTTTTCACTTTCATGCATTGGAGAAGGAAATGGCAACCCGATCCAGTGTTCTTGCCTGGAGAATCCCAGGGATGGTGGAGCCTGATGGGCTGCCGTCTATGGGGTCGCACAGAGTCGGACACGACTGAAGTGACTTAGCAGCAGCAGCAGTATATTGTAGAGTAAAAAAGTAGGTTATAAAAAGGCATGTATAATATACTTTTTTCATTTTAATTGAGGGTGATCTGGAAGGATGTTTACCAAAATGTCAACAATGGCTTTAACTGGTTACTGGTTCCTCTGGTCAATTTTACATTCTTTAAGCTGTTCTGGAGTATTTAATTGCTTTGTAACCTGCTTGTATTATTTTTAAAATCAGAAAATAAACGTTATTTTTCATACCAAAAGCAAAAACCAATAATAGGTAAAGTCACCTTAAATAGAGTGGCTTCCAGATCAACCCAAGTGGACAATGTGTTTGTTAGTTACTCAGTTGTGTCCAACTCTTTGCGACTGCACAGACTGTAGCTCACCAGGCTCCTCTGTCCATGGGATGATCCAGGCAGGAATACTGGAATGGGTTGCCATTCCCTTCTCCAGGGGATCTTCCCAACTCAGGAATTGAACCCAGGTCTCTTGCATTGCAGGCAGATTCTTTACCACTGAACCACTAGGGAAGTCTTTAACATATCTAAAGAAAAAATGTGTCAGAGAGCAGGGGTCTGATCAGTTATTGAAGTGCTGAATGAGAAGAATCAGAGACACAAATTCAGGCAGTACCCGTGCAAGCTCTGTACAAGAGAGGGAGAATCATGGCCAGTGGAGAGGCTTTATTGACAAGACCATTCCTGTTGGGTAGATGGGTATCTCAAGCACTCTCAGCCGATGACCTTAAATTATAACAAAAGAGAGAAACAACAAATACCTATATTAGAAATGAGAAAGGGAATGTAACCAAAAATCTGGAAAAGATTTTTTTAAAAATTACATGAACATGTTATATACAATTTATTGCCAAAAAAATCAAAGAATTTAGCTAAGAAGAGCCATAGCTAAACACAATAGCAACAACAGAACTTAAGAAGATGGGCAAAGTACTGTGTGCATGAGTATGTGCTCAGTCATGTCTCTTTGTGACCCCATGGACTGCGGCCTGCTAGGTTCCTCTATTGATGCGATTTTCCAGGCAAGAATATCGGAGTGGGTTGCCATTTCTTACTCCAGGGGATCTTCCTGACCCATCGATTGAATCCGTGTCTCCTGCATTGACCCAACTATGTGGGTAGTTGCCAGCTGAGCAAGTACCTGCTTTTTCAGGCACGATGCTCAGGGAGGAGCAGAAAAACACGTACATAAGATGAGCTGGAGATGGGACTGTGTTAGTCTGAGTTTTAATTTGCATATCATGGTGAAACCCATCTGTGGAACAAATCAGAGGTGGGTCTCAAGGATGTGACTGATTATAGGTATCTGTAAACACTGGTCATATATGAAATAGAAGAAATCATTCCTTAGGTAAGAAATTCCTCAAAGATTGAGCTGAAATCTTTTAAGGTCATATGCACATGGTGACCAGACCTGTGGTATGTCTACTGGCAATATTTGTTTTGGTTTTCTTTAGGCCCCTTGTGATTTGGGACCTCTCACCTCTGCTTTTGGTTTGCCATAAGTATTATCTCTTGCACCAGGATTTCCCCCTAAACCTCTGAATTCTCTTACTTCATGGGCACATCTCCTGGGTATCTTTTTCCTCTTCAGCAAGCATGACATTTTATAACCTGAAAAACTATTTTATTTTTTTTGGCCATGCAATGTGGCATGTGGGATCTTAGTTTCCTGACCAGGGATTGAACCTGTGCCTTTTACACTGAAGCATGGAGTCTTAACCACTGGACCACGGTGGAAGTCCCCGCAAAGTTCTTAGGGTTTAGTCGTCACTTTATCTAAAATTAGTTATAGTTTTTCAAATTTCAAATTTCTTTAGTTTCTTTTTTACTTAAAATGGAGTATTGATATGTAAGTTAGAGGAATAATGATGGAAATGAATTATGCTTTATCATGTGTCACACATTGTTCCAAGGACTTTACACATGAAATTGCATCTAATCCTCATCACATTCTATGCTGCTGCTGCTAAAGTCACTTCAGTCGTGTCCGACTCTGTGCGACCCCAGAGACAGCAGCCCACCAGGGTCCGCCATCCCTGGGATTCTCCAGGCAAGAATACTGGAGTGGGTTGCCATTTCCTTCTCCAACGCATGAAAGTGAAAAGTGAAAGTGAAAGCGAAGTCGTGTCCGACTGCTAACGTCACTTAAGTCGTGTCCGACTCTGTGAGACCCCATGGACTGCAGCCTACCAGGCTCCTCCGTCCATGGGATTTTCCAGGCAAGAGTACTGGAGTGGGTTGCCATTCCCTTCTCCTCACATTCTATGAGATGGGCACTATTATTATTCCCATTTTCAAATGAGGAAACTGAGGCACAGAGATGTTAAGTGCATTTCCAGGTTCACCCTGGTAACAGATGCAGAGTCAGAACCAGAATCCAGACTGTTTGGCTCTGGTGTGGGTCCTAGTCGCTTTGACATGATGCTGCAAGAAGGCAACCCAGAATATTTGAGGGAAATAGTCCTTCTTTTATACATAACAATCATTCATTTGCTCCTTCATTTATCATACTATTTGGAGTGCATACTATGGAAAAAAGGAAAATGGTCTTCTGGGAATGGTATAGACATTAAAAACCAAACAATCAACCAGTGGAACTTCCCTGGTGGTTTAGAGGTTAAGACTCCACATTCCCAATGCAGGGGGCCCAGGTTTAATTCCTGATCAAGGAACTAGATCCTGCATGCTGCAACTAAAACCCAGCACAGCCAAAAGAAACCCCAAATAAACAAACCCAACAAGTGCTATTGAAATAGAAAAATGTTTAAACTCAAGATGAAATAGTTTAATCAATTGTATTAGTGATTTATTATAATTAGATTTGTAATTAACTTTTGAGTTTATGGTAAATTGTTCTTGAATCTGTAATGAATGCTTTTGACATTTCTCAACAAAACTAGCTCAAAATTACATTTTATTTTCTTTATTTAATTCTGTTTAATTTACATAAAAATTTGCTCTAAGCAAAGCTAAAATAGGTTAGCAAGATAGATTCAAGTCTTTATTTTCTTTGTTCTTCAGTCCCATGAATTACTGACAGCTTTCTTAATGATTCTGAAATTCTGGATTTCAATGATTTATTATTTAGGCAATAATTTCTGCAAAGTTGCTGAAAGCTGGCAAGTCTATAATTAATTACATGTATTAGCCTAAGCAGTTGGCTCTGACATGAAGTGGGTTTGTTTTTCTCATCTCTACAGTATTTTCTGTCACTGTGTTAGCACTTGCTAATGTCTATAGAGCTGCTTTGGTTTTCTTTTAGAGGTGGGAAGAGAATACTTATTTATGCACAGTTACTTGAAGATTTCATTTTAATCTGGCAGATAGAATTGGGGGAGAAAGTTGTAATTAGGTGAATTTCAGGCAAGAGCAGAAGTGTCTGGCAAACTGGTAAGGTGGGCCCACATGGAACCATTTGGATGAGGACAAAGTTGCCTCTTGGGAGAAATCACTTTGAAGAAAGTCAAGTCAGAAACAATGGACTTGAGTTTTAAGAGAATAGTGATCTTGGCAGCCTGGTGGCTATCATTAAGCCCATTCTCATTTACAAGTCTCCTGAGTGGGCGTCTGGGACCTCGGGAGAAGAGATCCCAAGTAAAAATTGAAAGTGCTGTTTCACCGAAATCTGTTAAGACCCGGATACTGCTGGTTTGGATTCCCCCAATGAGAAGAGACAGGGGAGAAGCATTTTTCTTTAGTGCCTTTGGGTGGTGCTTGGTCAGAGACACTGCCAGGCAGAGCAAGAACTGCCATGCATGCTGGAGTGAAGCAGAAGCTGAGATGCCTGTGGAACCATCGCAGTGTCTGCAGGGAACTTGGTACCTATAGTGCTCATCATGTGATTCAGAGGCATTCCTGAACACCAGTGAAACCCGGCAGGAATTACCACGCCAGCAGAGCAGGGCCAAATCCTGCCAGGGAAACATGTTTTTGGTCGAAGAGCTCCAGGTTCCAGCAAGTGAATGTGGTACCTGGTGGGGTGGGTTTGTGAGCATATGTGAGACACCTAGTGAAGATGCCTAAAACACTTCAAGAAAGTGAGGTTTCAAAAGGAGACTGAAGTCCTGCATCATGTAGGTGATGATGTCAGTTGATTACTAGTTGGTTATTTCTCTTAACATGACTTTATTTGCATCTACAAGCTAGTGGAATCTGGACAAATGAATACATATAAAATAGTGTTGAGATAACAAGTCATCATCAGAACTGTTGGGGATCTTTTCAGAGGGCCACTTGGAAGCTTGTGTCATAATAATATTTAGAGATAAAGAGAAAGTGTAAGGGCTTCCCTGATGGCTCAGCTGGTAAAGAATCCACCTTCAGTGCGGGAGACCTGAGTTTGATCCCTGGGTTGGGAAGATCCCCTGGAGAAGGGAACGGCTACCCACTCTAGTATTCTGGAGAATTTCATGGACTGTATAGTCCATGGGGTCGCAAAGAGTCAGACACAACTGAGCGACTTTCACTTCCACTAGAAAGTATAATCTCATTTTGTAGTCACAGGCTACCATGTTGCTTAAGGTCTTACTTAAGACCTGATAACCCAGACTATGGCAAATGTACAAATCTGGACTCTGGTCATTGTATCAAAAAGGTCATGGAACCAAACAATGTCTGAATGGGTCAGGATGGGGTTTTATCCTCAAAAGTGAAAGGAAAGTGAAGTCGCTCAGTTGTGTCCAACTCTTTGCGACCCCATGGACTGTAGCCTACCAGGCTCCTCTGTCCATGGGATTTTCCAGGCAAGGGTACTGGAGTGGGTTGCCATTTCCTTCTCCAGGGGATCTTCCTGACTCAGGGATTGAACCTGGGTCTCCCACATTGCAGGCAGACACTTTACCATCTGAGCCACCATGGAAGCCTCAAAGGGAAAGGATATATTTATATTCTGAGAGCAATATTTGGTTTATTTACCCTATCTTTAATTAGTGGTAATATTGAACAAGCTAAGCTTTAGGATACCTGTTTGCCCACAGCGCCTTCTAAGTTCTTCCCTGTTATCCTTTTCTAGAGTTTTACTTCTGCATACAATTCTCTTGTATGAAAGGACCCTGACACCTTATTCATTGTCACAAACAAAGGCAGGTATCAGATCCAAGAAAAGTCAATAACCTATGAGTTGAGGCCCTTTTTTGGAGTTTCCATGTGGGAGAACTGGTTTCTACACGGGTTCCTCAGGCCACCGTGCTGGGCCCGAAGCTCCTCGAGGACAGATGCTCTTTTGTTCGGGACCTTGCCCTATATATCTCTTCATCTGGCTGTTGATCTATATCCTTTAATATCATTTTAAAACAAATCAGTAGTCTAGTGAGAAAAAAATGAACCTATAAGTTGATCTATCAGGAAAACTCAATTGGGAATAATTGCAATTAATTAGTCTGATGAATATCATCTTTCTTTGGGAGGTGTTCAAATGGTAGCAAAAGCAAAAACTGAAAGACAAAGATCGACAAAAGGTAACTAGTACAAGCCTATAAGTAGGAGAAGTCAAGAATAAGGAGAAGCTAAAATAAACAGATGCCATTATGTTGAAAGAAAGAAGATGGTCAGTTTACTGCTGGGAACTAGAGCAATCAGAAACAGACAGTAACTGAGTCTCTTCTATGGTCGAGCATACAACAGAGGTCAGTGAAAGCTTAGAGTCACTAGAACTGCTGGATATCAGGACAGACCTTCCAGTTCTGAGTCCTGAGAGTATGTCTCTATTGGTAAACCCCAGCTACCCTCCACACTGCTATAATAATTTGTTTAAAAACATCAATATGGATTTGAATAGGTAGGAAAATGTATTTGTTTACAAGGTATACCAAATAAAGTTAATAAAATGAGAATGACAACTTGAAATCAGAATTCAAGAAAAAAAAAAAAAAACTAGTAAATATCCTCATTCCAAGGGTCTGTAATTGTACTGGGCATAAAATTTGAATCTGAGCTTCCAGGTATCTACAGCAAAAAGAAAAAAAAAAGAACAAAAAGTATTTTGGAATGTTTAACTTTTTTTTTTTTTTTGGCTGTGCTGAGTGGTGTGAAGGATCTTAGCTCCCACTTAGTTCCCTAAAGTGGAAGCACGGAGTTAGCACAGAGTCCTAACCACTTGATTGCCAGTGAATTCCCAAAAATATCTAATTTTTTTCTCTTTATTTTTCCCTTTCCTTTTCGCTCATAAATGTAGGTGGGAAGGTCTTTGCTTTTTTCATCAAGATGAAGTGTGTGTAGTAAGGATGGGCATGGAAGTCAGCTGGAAAACTCTGGTGTCTATTTCAAAAGTTTAAACCTCAGCAGAAGAGAGAAAGTACAAGTAGGGACAAAATGACTTGGAGAAAGTTGAAGTAAAAGAGCTTCTCTCTGTTAATAATAATGTTAAAAACACTCTAGGTTCAATGAGGGCCAGAGGCATGGGTTTGGACATGGGTACCTGGACCATACTTTTGGTAGTATTGCAAGGGAGAGAACAAGATAGACCCTAGAAAGCCACAATCGCAGGGTTCTTGAGACCCCAGGGTGCACGGAGTTCACGGCCTTGGTAATCATGCAGTGAACCTGGTGCAGAAGCAGCCCAGAGCTGCTGGACTTCAGGGGATGATGTGGACAGAGCATGATCAGGGCTGTGAAGAGATGACCAACAACCCATGGGCTGAATTCCACCTGCTGGATGCTGTGGCACTATGTAAGATTCCAGAACTGTGAACCATCCTGGGTATGTTGGGGTCAAGCTCCAAGAATGAACAAGGTTAAATTTCAACACATCAGAGGAAGGGTGCTGGTGGTGCTCAGAATCAGGAAGTCCCTTGTTGTAGAACATTTCTTCTACACCTGTTATCTGTGAACTGAAATTCACAGCCACTATATTCATATTATCAGAAAAAAGTACCAAGATCACTTATAAGTTTCAAGTTAATCACAGTGGCTATGATGACAGGCTCTTTCAAATCACAAGCCAAAATGACAAGGTAGGGAATCTTAAGTGATGGGGCTTTAAAGTAAGGAAGACAAGTATCTGTTTTACAGTCAGACTCTCCTCCCACTGGAATGAAGCAGGAAGGTTATTTGGGATGTTAGCCGTTTGTTTCATTGTATTCTCATGATGCCATGGGTCCCTATTGCAGTCCTATACCATTCTGGCGACTCAGCTACTTTTTGCAGCCCCCTATTCCTGCTATTCCATTCTCTCCATTGTCTTTCTTAGCTTTTCCCATTCACGGTGTCTGACAACTCTTGGCATTTATTGTCTCATGGCTTCTGATCATTGTCTTTTCTCTGGGTGTTTGTTTGGTTTTGTTCTTTTCATTTTTTGAATTCTACCCCTGTAATAAACTGCTGACTTACTCTATGTGTTAAACACTCAGCTGTTACAAGACAGAATATTGGTCCATTCATTCCGTCATGGCTACTATTGTTGGGCAAAGTTCTCCCACTTGGGTCATCTCTACTGCACTGAGGGCTATGGGTTCTTGAAACTTTTACAGCCTACTTTACAAGGAGTGTGGTGGGGACATACTCATGAGAATAATGATAATAGCTAACATTTACTGAGTGTTGATTGTGGGCTAGGCAATATTTCAAGTGCTTTACAGTAGTCTGTTCAAACCTCTGAATAAAATTCCTACTTTATAGATGAGAAAGCTGAGGTGGTTAGAGGTGAGCAGTATTTCCAAGGTCACACAGCCAATAAACAGCAGAGCCGAGGTTCTAGCTGGGCAGTTTGGCTTTTAGTCACTAAATTTCCAATGCAACTGTATTTAAAGAAACCTATGCTGGAGTTTTCCAGTGGTCATGTATGGATGTGAAAGTTGGACTGTGAAGAAAACTGAGCGCCAAAGAATTGATGCTTTTGAACTGTGGTGTTGGAGAAGACTCTTGAGAGTCCCTTGGACTGCAAGGAGATCCAACCAGTCCATTCTAAAGGAGATCAGCCTTGGGTGTTCTTTGGAAGGAATGATGCTAAAGCTGAAACTCCAGTACTTTGGCCACCTCATGCGAAGAGTTGATTCATTGAAAAAGACTCTGATGCTGGGAGGGATTGAGGGCAGGAGGAGAAGGGGACAGCAGAGGATGAGATGGCTGGATGACATCACCGACTTGATGAATGTGAGTTTGAGTGAACTCCAGGAGTTGGTGATGGACAGGGAGGCCTGGTGTGCTGCGATTCTTGGGGTCGCAAAGAGTCGGACACGACTGAGCGACTGAACTGAACTGAATGCTGGAGTTGCTGTACATAGCAGAGGGGGCCAGCTGACCACCAAAGATTCAAGTTCTGTGTTCACAGTGGAGAGCTATTACTGGAAAGCAGCTGTCCAGCCAAGGACTATGTTTTCTAGTCTCTCTGAATCTAAGGACTGGTTCTAGCCAACATGAACAGAAGTGACATTCTTTTGCATTTGGGTCAAGGAGGTAAACATCTGGAGTGACTTCTGCTGCTGATGCTGCTGCTAAGTCACTTCAGTCGTGTCCGACTCTGTGCGACCCCATAGACGGCAGCCCACTAGGCTCCTCTGTCCCTGGGATTCTCCAGGCAAGAATACGGAGTGGGTTGCCATTTCCTTCTCCAATGCATGAAAGTGAAAAGTGAAAGTGAAGTCGCTTAGTCATGCCCGACTCTTAGCGACCCCATGGACTGCAGCCTAGCAGGCTTCTCTGTCCATGGGATTTTCCAGGCAAGAGTACTGGAGTGGGGTGCCATTGCCTTCTACATGTTCTGTTTCCCTTCCAGAAAACCTTGGAACCTACCTATGTAAGATGGTAGTGCTATAAGATGGAAAGAGCCTAGTTCTCTGAGCAACCACTTGGAGAAAAATTGCCTAGGAGAGCTACATGATCGGGAATATTGACTAGACTTTATAGAAAGTAGAAATAAACTTTAAAGTGCTGAGATTTGGCGTTTATTTATTACAGCACTGAGCCTGCTCTGACAAATGCATGTAAATGCCCACTTCTTGAATAAAACTTGCAAATTTGTTGATACATATGTGGTTGAGACATTCTAACCAAACAAATGTCTTGGAAACTGATATTAAGTGAGATGATGTAAACAATTTTGACAAAGGCTCTGGGAAGAAAGGGCTTCCCTGATAGCTCAGTTGGTAAAGAATCCACCCCCAATGCAGGAGACCCCAATTTGATTCCTGGGTCAGGACGATCCCCTGGAGAAGGGATAGGCTACCTATTCCAGTATTCTTGGGCTTCCCTTGTGGCTCAGCTGGTAAAGACTCCACCCGCAATGGGGGAGATCTGGGTTCGATCCCTGGATTGGGAAGATCCCGTGGAGAAGGAAAAGGCTACCCACTCCAGTATTTTGGCCTAGAGAATTCCATGGACTCCATAGTCCATGGGGTCACAAAGAGTCAGACACAACTGAGCGACTTTCACTACTATTACTACTACTGGGAAGAAAATGTTGTTAACTCTTTATGGATCTTTACGAAAAATTAAAGTCAGACAGAGTAAGACAAATATGATATCGCTTATATGTGGAATCTAAAAAAATGGTACAAATGAATCTATTTACAAGACACAAAAAGAGCCACAGATGTAGAAAACAAACTTATGGCTACCAAGGGGAAAGGGGTAGGGATAAATCGGGAGATTGGGATTGATATATACATACTACTATATATAAAATAGGTAACTAATAAGCACTTACTGTATAGCACAGGGAATTCTACTCAGTACTCTGTAATGACCTATATAGGAATAGAATCTAAAAAAGAGTGGATATATGTATAGGTATAACTGATTCATTTTGCTTCACTTACTTCAGTTAGTTCACATGCTGCAGCTAAGACCTGGCACAGACAAATAAATAAATAAATATTTTAAAAACTATACACCAATAAAGGTTAACTTAAAAACCCCTAACAGGAGCACAAGGAACTCTGCTCAATGTTATGTGGTAGCCTTGATGGGAGAGTAGTTTGGGGGAGAATGGATACATGTATATGTATGGCTGAATCCCCTTACTGGCACTGGAAACTATCAAAACATCATCAATCAGCTATTGTCATTTAGTCGTTTAGTTGTGTCTGACATTTTGTGTGTGTGTGTGTGTGTGTCTGACTTTTTTGCAACTCCGTGAAGTGTAGCCTGCCAGGCTCCTCTCTCTGTGAGATTTCCCAGGTAAGAATACTGGAGTGGGTTGCCATTTCCTTCTCTAAGGAATCTTCCTGACCCAGGGATTGACCCACATCTCCTTCACTAGCAGGTGGATTCTTTACCATTGAGTCATGTGGGAAGCCCTAATCAGCCATACTCCAATATAAAACAAAAAGTTTCTAAAAAATTACTTTAAAAATCCATAACAAGGACTTCTCTGGTGTCTCAGTGGTGGAGAATCCACCTGCCACCATGGGAGCTGTGGGTCCTATCCCTGGTCCCGGGGGATCCCACATGCATCAGAGCAAATAAGCCCCTGCACCACGGTTATTGAGCCTGTGCTCTAGAGCCCAGGAAGCGCAACCTACTGAGCTCATACACTGCAACTACTGAAGCCCGAGTGCCCTAGAGCCCATGCTCCACAAGAGATGTAACTGTAGCCCAGCTACACAGTAGCCCCCACTTAGCACAAATGGAGAGAAGTCCATGCAGCAATGAAGACCCAAAATAAATAAATCAATACAATTATATATATATATCTAAACCAATAACAGCAGTAACTGACTTCTATTCTGAATGTGTGACAATATGTGCAAATATTGTTGTAAGCTCAGGCATCTTCTCCTGGATCTTCTAGCATTACCATGTGAATAATCAAGATCCTACATTGGGAAATACTGTGAACTACTTCCACATTTCTTGGATCTATATTCTGAGAGATCCAGGATAGCATATTTCCCAATATTATGGACTGAACTGGGTCCCCCTCAAATTCATTTATTGAAATTCGAACCCCCAGCACCTCAGAATGTGACTGTATTTGGAGACAGGGCCTTTAAAGAGGTAATTAAGATAGAATGGGCTTCCCAGGTGGTGCTAGTGGTAAAGAACCTGCCTGCCAATGCAGGAGCCATAAGACACCCAGGATCAATCCCTGGGTCTGGAAGATCCCCTGGGCGAGGGCCTGGCAAACCACTCCAGTATCCTTGCCTGGAGAATCCCATGGACAGAGGAGTCTGGTGGGCTACAGTCCACAGGGTCGCAAAGAGTCGGGCAAGAATGAAGCGACTTAGCAGGCAATAAAATGAGACCATGTGGATGGGCCCTAATCCAATATGACATGGTATCTTTATAAGAGATTAGGACACAGACAACACAGGCCACAGGATGATCATGTGTGGATACAGCAAGAATTTGGACATCTACAACAAGCAGAGTGGACTCAGAAGAAACCAAATATGTCAACAACTTGATCGTGGGCTTCTAGTCTTCAAAATCGTGAGAAAATAAACTGTTGTTTAAGCCACCGAGTTCATGGTATTTTATCTCAGTCCAAGCAAATAAATACATCCCCAAAGGCCCTATGACCTCAGAATCAGCATTCTGCTTCTTCAAATCTCCTAAGTCATGGCAAGTGTAATCTTTTACAGTGTGGGAAGGATTCTTTATACATGAGCCAATCTCTAAATCTGTACAACAAACATTTTTACTTTACTAATTCCATAGGCAAGAGTTCTCTTCTTGCATCCTATGGAACCCTTGTATATTAGAAGCTGATCTTTTATTTTCTGAGATGAGACAAACAATCCAACTCGTCAAATAAGTAGGAATATCCCCACTAAGCTGTTGATTGCATTTCAATCTTTGAATATAACTAAAAGTGTTAGAAACATTCTTTCCACAATCTCATGAGTTCATCAAAGGCTTTCATCCTAAGTGAAACAGAAGAGAGAGATCTTAATGGCAAATAGTTTCTTTCAATATTTGAGACTCTCAGGAATATAACATGATTTTGTAGGTGATCTCTATTTTTAGAAGCCTTAAAAGTGTAGGTTCACGAATATCAGACTTTTCAGAGAACCCTGAAAAAGCACTTACAATTCAGTTCCGCCACTCATTCGTGTCCAACTCTTTGTGACCCCACGGACTGCAGCACACCAGGCTTCCCTGTCCATCACCAACTTCCAGAGAGCTTACTGAAACTCATATTCATTGAGTCGTGATGCCATCCAACCATCTCATCCTCTGTCAGCCCCTTCTCCTCCTGCCTTCAGTCTTTCTTAGCATAAGGGTCTTTTCTAATGAGTCAGTTTTTTGCATCTTATGGTCATATCTTAATTCAGTTTTTATACATTATAGAATCAAGTACTTACATATCATATCAATGTTTTAAATAAGAAGAGATGACATGAGACATTGAAAACATATCCTCTTCATCTCTGTAAAATATATCAGAATACATAGATAAAACATTTATGATTACAAAATTACTTGAGATAACTTAGAGAACTAATATTCTTGCTGTAAAAACTATTATTGAAAAAAAACTTGCCTAAATATACCAAGTATTTAAGAAGACATATGGCTTAACTGTAAGATAAGGAATGAGTGAACTGCATTATTCAGTTGCTTTATTCATTTCGATGCTGATGACACCGGGAAAAGCAAAGTAGACAGATTATGCAATCCAGGTTGCATATTGACACTTCTTGAATTATCAGGAGACAAGTATTACAGTATCACACAGTTACACTGGTTATTCTCATAAGAGCTGCTGTACTCACAGCTAGATGAAGCAACTTTCTCCCAAAGACATTCTGACCTTGGTAGCCCATCTGACCTCTCCTTTGAGGTTTCTCTGCTAGCCCCTGTGGAATCTCACCTCTTTCGCTGCTTTCAGACATGCCTAGAACAGAGCTGAAATGGGAGTCCTGCCATAAATCAAGCTCCATGAATGGATACTATAAATTTCCTAATTTATATGCTACATGGTGTGTGTTCCTTAGAGAGTCATAAAGCTATGCAAACAGAGTAACTTGGAAAGCACTGCTAGGAAAGGACCTTTTTGCTAAGAATGGAAGCAACAGAAATCTGTAAACTCATATCATGTGAATGAGTGTCCCACTGAGCACTGCAAAATTGCAGCTGTAGAGGGCCCCCCAAAAAGCTTGGGTGAGCTATCAGAGAAGAAGCTGATATAAATCTGTAAAACAAATAGATGCTTGTCTTTCATTTCCAAACTGGCTTGGTGTAGTAGTTGTCTTTCCAGCCATCTACTGGAAGGCAGAATAAACCATTCTGTGTAATTTGAGCCCAAATGGAAAGATATTAAGAATTATACTTTGCTTCTTTTCTGGGCTTCTCTCTTTGCTAAGAGGGTTGCTGTGAACATAAACAGAATACAAAAGCCTCTTTTCTTGCCTATAAATGTTATGTTCCTTGGTAATGAAGTTTCCATCTTTTAGATCCTGCTAGCCTGTTGCATTATTTTCGCAGTTCATATGAGAAATTAAGTTCAGAATCTGCAACGTGGCATTAGTGTTAATGTATATTTCAAATGTTCCACAACTTATGGATAGTTGTCTAATTCTATTTTCTTAAACACTTTTTATTTTGTATTGGGGTATAGCTAATTAACACTGTGATAGTTGTCTAATTCTAATTACTCAAAGATTTCACTTCTTTTAAATTTATCTCAAGCACTCAAAACAGAAAACCAGAATAATGCTTATTTTACACCACACTTCTAAATCCACTTAAAAAAATCACTTCTGGTTCAACTTGTATAAATCAATCTTAGAACAGTCTTGCAACACGTAGAATATGTCAGCAGAGATAAACTCAAGCAACTCTTCAGTATCTCTTGCTGCCTCAAAGGGTTAGCAGATGATGCCATTTGCCATTTTAATTTGTTAAACAGTATTGAGGGAGATCAGACTGTAACGTGAAATACGTATTTCAAATTAAACTCTGTAGTGCTTGGTTGATATTTATCTAAGGCACTGCATTTTAGAGTTGTAGTAGCACAGAAATTGAATCAATTAATTTTGAGGCTGTGTAAATGAAACGTGTTTTCTATGAAATGTAGAGAATATGATCTAGGGGTTTGTTAGGTTTGTGAGTCCAGAATTCTTTCTCAAACGCTATTTTTAAGAAATGCATGTTGAAAACTCTCCATCTTTATAACTGGACTAAAAACCAGGACTTGTAATGAATTAGAAAGAAATATGATATTTTGAACAAATAATGTGGGCTTCATATTATTAATATTATAAATAGCATAGTGTGTAAATTAAAGAAATAATGTTTCTTCTTTTTAAAATGGTGTTTCCCCTATCTTCACAATTTTAAGAAAGTACACATTCATTAGGCATAATGGAAAATATAGAAAAGTATATATATATTAAAAAAAAAAACGATTTGTCACTGTTCTACCATCCTAAGGTAAGTATTGTTCATATTTGGATAAGTTACTTCCATACAGAAACATACTTTTATATGCTTCTGTTTTGAGTTGTGTTTGTTTCTTAAAAATTTTTAAAAATTGTGTCCTTTTCAGTTAACATAATGTAATAGCATTTATCTATGTTAATACATATCTTGACAAACAATTTTAAAGGGCTATACAATTTTCTATTAGATGTAGGCTCTAAAATTTATTTATTATCAAATCATTAGGTATTTAGGTTAATGTGAACTTTATCATTAAGTATGCTACTGTGAATATCCTTCTGAATAGAAACCATTCTTTAAAAAAAAAAATTATTTATTTGGCTGAACCAGGTATATGTGCTCTTTAGTTGCAGCATGTGGGATCTAGTTCCCTGACCAGGGACTGAATCCCAGGCCCCCTGCATTTGGAGTGTGGAGTCTTAGGCACTGGACTACCAGGGAAGTCCCTAGAAAATATTCTAAATTTTGAATTTTAGATTATTTATTTAGGCTTTCTTCTCAGAAGAGAAATCAGATTTAAAGATCTTTTATAAAAAGGCCACCACCATCAGAAATCTATGAGAATGCTGTTTCATGACACTTTTACCAACACTGAATAGTACTGTACATATGACTTCCTGTTAAGCATGGCAGAATAATCATTTATTTTTCCTTCTACTCAAGGCTTCCTTAAAGGGGCAGTAAAAGAATAAAATATATATTAAAACCCACAAGGTCAAAGAAAATGGGAATGCAAACATGAGATTTGGACAAAAGGAAGTTGTGAGTCCAGGAGCTGACTGGGAGAATAAAGTGAAAATATGCACACTCATTCCTGGGGTTGAGGCAGTCAGATAAACACACCTCTTTGGCAGGAGACAGGAGAACCATTTTCTTGAATGATTTAAGATCAGGAGGAAAAAAACCACCAAATAATTACATTTGGAGTTCCCAGCATTCAGACAGAAAGTTGGAGAAGAGAATGAATAGAAAATATTTTTTTAAATATTAAAAGTTCTTAATGAAAATATTAAGAATCATATGGGACACTGATAAGAAACAATATACATGTAACTGAAATTTACTTTTAACATATGTGAAATGAGAGATATTGACTAAGAATAACCAAAATCCAACAAGAGATATCAAGCCATTGAGCCAATAAACTCTAGACTTAACAGGATAAATAAAAAGAAAATCATCTCTGGGATATTATAGCAAAACTAATGAAAACCGAAGACAAAGGGGGAAATCTTAAAAGCATTTATAGGGGAAAGTATCACTTTCCAAAGAACAACAATAAGACTATCCCCACTAGTTCCAGGGCATTTTCATCAGTTAAAAAGAAACCCTCAGTCATTCCCCATTCTCCTTGTCCTCAAGAAACCACTAATTTAATTTCTATTTCTATGGTTTTGCCTATTTTGGACATTTCATATAAATGAAATTATGCAATATGTGGCTTTTTGTGTTTGACTTCTTTCACTTAGCATAATACTTTTGAGGCTTACCCATGTTGTAACATGTACTTCATTCTTTAAATGGTCGAACACTATTCCATTATACAGATACAATACATTAAAAAATTCATTAAGCAGTAGATGGACATTTGTGTGGTTTTCAACTTTTTGGAAAATAAATGCATGGGTTTATTTCTGGACTCTCAATTCTGTTTTACTTATTTATATGTCTGTCTATAAACCATTACCACACAGTTCTTTATTTTTCTTGAAAACAGTTATCTATCCTTGATATTTGATTCTTGCTGAAACCTTCGGGGTTACAAACTCTGTGTTGTCGGTTGTTTACTGACCTAATCTGAGATTCTATAATAATGCTTACGATATGGTAGGTGCTCAATAAATTCATGATAAAGTTGAATTTGGACTTAGTCATCTGTTTGAAATAATTCTAAACAGAATTTTGGAAAATCTTTCAGAGGTTTTCTAAATATCCAATTTTATTTCTTTCAATTATTCATTGGCTAATTTTATTACTTTTAATTTTTTACTTTTGTTCTTTTTTTATATAAATAAAATATAATTTTATTTATTTATTTCTGGCTGTGCTGGATCTTCACTGCTACTTGGGCTTTTCTCTAGTTGCACTGAGCAGTGGCTTCTCTTTGTTGCAGTGCATGGGCTTCTCATTACAGTGGCTTCTGCTGTTGCGGAGTACAGGCTCGAGGGCACACAGGCTTCAGTAGTTATGATGCATGGGCTCAGCACTTGTGGTTCCTGGGCTATAGCGCTCAGGCTCAGTAGTTGTGGCAATGGGGTTAGTTGCTCTGCAGCATGTGGGATCTTCCCAGACCAGGGATTGAACCTGTATGTTCTGCTTTGACAAGTGGATTCTTTACCACTGAGTCAACAGTGAAGCCCTATATTTGTTCTTAATTCACCATTTTTCAATTTATTTTTTCCCAAATTTCTACCTAATTTTCCTAAGATTATTTATTCAATCATTCCTCGCCTTTATATTGATTTGTACCCAGTGTTGCAAAGAGATGGACATGATTAAAGTTACTTAGCACATATACATCATACATCACATGTGAGGAAATCCTCTTATATAGGAGGGGCTTCCCTCATAGTTCAGTTGGTAAAGAATCCACCTGCAATGTGGGAGACCCTGGTTAGATTCCTGGGTTGGTAAGATTCCCTGGAGAAGGGATAGGCTACCCACTCCATTATTCTTGGGCTTCCCTTGTGGCTCAACTGGGAAAGAATCTGCCTGCAATGTGGGAGACCTAGGTTTGATCCCGGTGTTGGGAAGATCCCCTGAAGAAGGGAAAGGCTACCCACTCCAGTATTGTGGCCTGGAAAATTCGAGGGACTGTATAGTCCATGGGGTTGCAGAGTCAGACACAACTGAGCAACTTTCACTTCACTTTTTCCTGGAGAAAGAAATGGCAACCCACTCCAGTGTTCTTGCCTGAATCCCATGGTCAGAGGAGCCTGGCAGGCTATAGTCAATGGGGTAGGACACAACTTAGCGACTAAACCACTGCCACAGAAGGGAGGCAAGGAGAAACTAACTATAAAGGAGATTCAGAATCTGAATTCAGATATTATTGTTTTTTGGACTCTATCATTCTGCTTTCTAGACTACTTTGTCCTATGGGACTATATTATTGATATTATACTGGTTCCATATATAGTTTTATATATTGTAAAATTAGACTTCTCTTTTAATTATTACTTTCCTTCCATAAATTTGTGACTATCTTTTACTGTTATTAAAAATAAATAAAATCATTTCAACAATTAACAAAACAATAATAACATATATCACTGATTTTAAATGTTAATTATAACTAACCTATATGTTAACTTGGGATAAACTGAATCAGAAAAAATGTTTGTACACCTGGAACTAGCACAACATTGTAAGAAGTCAACTATACTGGTCTTTATATTTATTTAAGTCTTTCAATAAGGTTTTCCAAATTTCTTCTTCTTGATATTAATACATTTCATGAAAAGCTACTTGTTGGTATTTTTTTAAACTGGTTTTATTTTATTTTTTTTTTACATAATTGTATTAGTTTTGCCAAATATCAAAATGAATCTGCCACAGGTATACATGTGTTCCCCATCCTGAACCCTCCTCCCTCCTACCTCCCCATACCAGCAGAAGTATGATGGGATCATCCTTCCTGGCAAATAAATTCCCGTTTCCATCCAAAAGGCCAATAAAACATTTGTAAACTGGTTTTATAAAAGAAATTTGTTATATTTTCTAGTTTGTTATCTCTAGTAGATGTTATGTATCAAATGAGAAAATCATTCTCTTAGAAGTATTTACAAGTATTTATCAAATAATATTTACTGTGTTTATTTAAAATATAGCTTTAAGTATGTGTCTTATTTAAAATATTTTAAGAGCCTCTGTATTTATGTACACACTAAGTGTGGGAATTTTTCCCCCATCATGATTCCACATATATGTTGGCAAATTAAGACCAACAGAACTTTTGTTATTCATACTAACAATTTATCAAAGCATTTATTAAAATGCATTGAGTACCTTATAATTTAATAAGAAGGAAAAGATGTCATTGCTTAGAATCTTAAACAGCCTGTTAAAATCTGGTTATTTAAAAATTGAAAAAGAATATTGCAGAAAAGCTATCTATGGCAACACAGTAAAGGAAATACTGGCTTCTAGAGAGGTTTTCAGCAAAACATGCTAATTCTATTTCATTTCATGAATAAAAATCATTATTGGAGATATAATTTACAGTATCCACTGTCTGATGAACACATACATATTGTACAGAGGAACACATGTATATGTTTTATGTCATTCATGACTGAAATGTGCATTTCTGTAATCCTGTTCTATTAGTTTGCTACTCTATGTACACGGGGAGAAGGCGATGGCACCCCACTCCAGTACTCTTGTCTGGAAAATCCCATGGATGGAGGAGCCTGGTAGGCTACAGTCCATGGGGTCGTGAAGAGTTGGACATGACTGAGCGACTTCACTTTCACTTTTCCCTTTCATGCATTGGAGAAGGAAATGGCAACCCACTCCAGTGTTCTTGCCTGGAGAATCCCAGGGATGGGGGAGCCTGGTGGGCTGCCGTCTATGGGGTCGCACAGAGTCGGACACAACTGACAGTGACTTAGCAGCAGCAGCAACTATGTACACAGACACACAAACCTAAACAAAGTGCATACAATGTTAATATTAATTGTAAAAACCACTTTCTAGTAGAATTAAAATATGTACATGTTAAAATTAAAGAATTTTAATTAAGGTCAAGCTAACTCCTCAAAACAGGTAAGGCAATTTTTCCAATACCTGTGGGTCAAGCACTGGCCCTGACTATAAAAAAAAAAAGTTTATCATACTATGCATTAGAAAAGTTAACTAGCAAAGCTATAGTAATCAAAACAGTGTGGCACAGGGACAAAAACAGACACACAGAGCAACAGAACAGGACAGAAAGCCCACTCAGAAACCCCACAAACTCACGGTTAACCTACAGCAAAGGGGGTAAGAATATACAATGGAAAAAACCCAGTTTCTTCAATATGTGGTGCTGGGAAAACTGGACAGCTACATGGAAAAGAATGAGATTAGAACATTCTCTAACATCAAATACAAAAATAAAGTTAAAATGGATTAAAGACCTAAATGTAAGACAGGATATTAGAAAACTCCTAGAGAAAAACATAGGCAGAACACTCTTTGACATAAACTGCAGCAATATTTCTTTTGATCTGTCTCCTAGAGTAATGGAAATAAAAGCAAAAAGACACAAATGAGAGCTAATTAAATGTAAAAGCTTTTACACAGCAAAAGAAACCATAAACAAAGCAAAAGACAACTTATGTACTGGAAGAAATTATTTGCAAACAATGAAACTGACAAGGGAGTAATTTCCAAAATATACAAACAGCTCATAGAGCTCAGTTTCAAAAAAAAATAAAATAAAATAAACAAACAAATAACCCAATCAAAAAATGGGCAGAATACCTAAATAGACATTTTTCCAAAGAGGAAATTCAGATGGCCAACAATCACATGAAAAGATGTTCAACATCTCTAAACATTAGGGAAATGAAAGTCAAAATCACAATGAGGGGCTTCCCTGGTGGTTAAGTGGTTAAGAATTTGCCTGCCAACGCAGGAAACACTGGTCCGATCCTTAGCCTGGGAAGATTCCATATTCCGCAGAGCAACTAAGCCTGTGCATCACAGGCTCTGAGCTCTAGAGCCCATGCTCCCCAACGAGAATCCACCACAATAAGAAGCCCATGCATCATAATGAAGAGTAGCCCCCATTCACCACAACTAGAGAAAGCCTGCATGCAGCAGTGAAGACCCAATGCAGTTGAAAATAAATAAATAAATACAATTAAAAATACCCCACAATGCAATATCACATCACATCTGTCAGAATGGCCATCCATCATGAAAAAGTCTACAAGTAACATGCTGGAGAGGGTGTGGACAAAAGGGAACCCTTCTATATAATTAATGGGATTGTAAATTGGTGCAGCCACTAGGGAGAACAGTATGGAGGTTTCTTTAAGAACTATAAGCAGAGTTACCATATGAACCGGCAATCCCATTCCTGGCATAGATCCAAAAAGGATGAAAACTCTAATTTGAAAAGATACATGCACCCCAGTGTTCAATAGTGGCACTATTTACAATTGCCAAGACATGAAAGCAACCTATAAACGTCCATCTACAGATAAATGGATAAAGAAGATATGGCAAACACCCCCCCACACACACACACACATACTGGAATACTATGCATCCATAAAAATAATGAAATAATACCATTTGCTGCAACATGGATGGACCTAGAGATTGTCATACTAAGTGAAGTCAGTCAGAGAAAGACAAACAAATGATATCACTTGTACGTGGAATCTAAAAAAGTGATACAAATGAACTTATTTACCAAACAGAAACAGACTCATAGACATAGAAACCAAACCTATGGTTATGAAAGTGGTGGGGAGAGAGGTAAACTAGAAGCTTGGGATGAACAGATATCCACTGCTGCTGCTGCTGCTGCTAAGTCGCTTCAGTTGTGTCCGACTCTGTGCGACCCCATAGATGGCAGCACACCAGGCTCCCCCGTCCCTGGGATTCTCCAGGCAAGAATACTGGAGTGGGTTGCCATTTCCTTCTCCAATGCATGAAAGTGAAAAGTGAAAGTGAAGTCGCTCAGTCGTGTCTGAGTCTTAGCGACTCCATGGACTGCAGCCCACCAGGCTCCTCCATCCATGGGATTTTCCAGGCAAGAGTACTGGAGTGGGGTGCTATTGCCTTCTCTGCAGATATACACTACTATCTGTAAAATAGATTTTTAAAAAGGACCTACTGTATAGCATATGGAACTATATTCAATACCTTGTAATAACTTATAATGAAAAAGAATATATGTATATTTGAATCACTTTGCTGCATGCCTGAATACAACATTGTAAATAACCTATTGTTGTTTTTGTTGTTGTTTAGTCACTAAGCCATATCCAACTCTTTTATAACTCCTGAGATTCATAAACTAGCCTCCTCTGTCCATGGGATTTCCCAGGCAAGAACATTGGAGTGGGTTGCCATTTCCTTCTCCAGGGGATCTTCCCAACCCAGGGATTGAACCCTCATCTCCTGCATCAGCAGGTGAATTCTTTACCACTGAGCCACCAGGGAAGCCCCCAAATCAACTATACTTCAAGTAAAAAAAAAATGTCATTACTGAGAAGCTGATAAACAAAAGTGCATCCTAGGCTGCATATACGTGTATATTTCCATTTCTTCATGTGCTTATTCTACGGATATTGTGAAAGTCATAATAATGATTGGTAGAATGCTGATCAAACTCATTTTCTCTTATGTTGAGGCTACAGATAAACTGTTTTCTAGCATCCCTTGTATGTGGCCGGGGACTGACTTCTGGACAGAGGAATGCGCTAGAGTGAACTACACCATTCCAGCGGTGACCTGTGAAATCTCATGCATAGGAGAGTTCTCGTGGCAGCCTATTCTCAGGTAAGGATTCCAAGGACCCAGGATGTGGTATACATAAAAGACTGATCTGGGATCTGAGATCAGATTGACTGAGAAAGCAGGGCTTCCCCGACTGATCTGTAACTGACTCTGACATACGGAGATATAAACTCTTGATTTTTTTAAGTCACTAAGTGTTTTGGGATTGTCTATTACAGCAGTTAGCCTTCCCTGACTAATGCTAATGCCACGTCTATACTGTGCCAGCCCCTATTCTGGGTACTAGGGACATAACAGCAAAAAAACAAGAGAGACAAGTTCCTGCTCTTACAGGGTATGTCATATATAGAAGGGAGGCAAGCATAAGCAGTGGTCATTTACATTCATATGGCACTTTATGGTTTACAAAATGATTTCATAGGTACAAATTCATTTGATTTTCTTAACAACATTCTACAGATGAGGAGACAAAAGCTGAAAGATCTGAAGAGCGTTGCACAAGACAAAGGGTTTGGAACTAGACACATGGACCAGTTTTCTGACTCCCAAGCCATTGTTTACACCATGGTGCTTCTCAGCTATAAAAACATGACGGAGCAGGGCAAGTGTTAGTCCTTGTCATAAACTTGTGTTATTCAATTTCAATGAAAAGATATATTATGCAGAAGTATAAGAGTCTTTGTGGCAGCACTGCAGGAGAGGTAGTGGAGGGATGTGACTGGGGAGGGGTACCCTGAGGACCTCAACTGTATTGACCAGTATTTCATTTCTTAAGAGGCTTGGTGGCTGCTGTTGTCTAGTTGCTAAGTCGTATCTGACTGTTCTGCAATCCCTTCTCAATCTGGCCCTCTACCCTTTGAGGTGGACTTGGATGGTCCACTGTAGATGACAGGCTCCTTATTCTTGTAGTTTTAGAGGACTGAAGGGAAGGAAGAGAACGAGGTCCTAGATTACTGACTTTGGGGTGGATTTGGGCTGGCTGTGTCTCTTCACCAAAAGTCATAACTCCTGCTAGGAGGCCTTCTCCTCCCAGCTCACTCTGGATTTTGGCATTTGCATTTATTGCGTCGAGCACTGGAAATATCCAGTAAGTTACCATGCATGAATCTGCTGAATCCTCAACATCAGTGTCCATTCTGTGGGCCCATGAAGGGGAGCAGATAGAAACAAAAAACTAAATTTTGGTGAATGTTAATAAGCTTCTTGGCTACAAATATTTCTTCGGCAGACATGAAACATTCTTTAGCATCCATCAATAAAAATGCTACTCTGGAAAGAGAAAACTAAATTGATCCATTTTCCACTGCATCTGAATACCAAACCTTCTGGCTTTGATTTTCTAGGACAGTTGCAACTTACTGCCCTGTCCTCTTACTCCTTCAGATTGAGAAATGTAAATATTTTCCCATTGTTAACTCTCAGTTATTGTACCATTTCTTTTGGTTTTCCAAGGCCCTGTCCAATCCTTAGTATATAGTCCTTTTTTTTTTTTTGGCCACAGTGTGAGACATGTAGAACTTCCCTGAACAGGGATAGAACCTGTGCCCCCTGCAGTGGAAGCATGGAGACCTAACCACTGTACCACCAGCAAGTCCCTATTCCTTTTATCAAATTCTTTACTTTTCTCAAAAAACCCAGCTTGAGAGTATTATCTGCTTCTTTTAGGGTGCTAATAAAACCAGTGTTCTCCCTTCCACCCCTGACTCTCTTTCAATTACCACACACACATACCTTTTTTCTCTTTTGAACATTTGAAATAATTCATAGTTACATCACATAAAACTTAAAGAGGAAAAACGTTGACTGAGCACTTATTATACATCAAGAATTGTGATAAGGTTAAGGGTTGGGAATAGAAAAAAAATAACACATAAACCCCCATGTCACAAGGAAGTTACAGACTAGTTGGAGAGACAGGTGAAAGATTAAAGGTAAGGGACAGTGGTTAAGAGCATGGGACTTGTAGTCAGACAGACTTGAACACAAGCCCAGGCTCAGCCACCTACTGTTTATGTGAACTTGGGCAAAAAATGGGATTAGTACTAGGACTTGGGCTTTCAAATCCCAAAGAAGGGCAATGCCAAAAATGTTCAAACTACCACACAATTGAGCTCATTTCACATGCTAGAAAGGTAATGCTCAAAGTCCTTCAAGCTAGGCTTCAACAGTACATGAACTAAGAATTTCCAGATGTACAAACTGGATTTAGAAAAGGCAAAGGAACCAGAGATCAAATTGCCAACATTCATTGGATCATAGAAAAAGCAAGGGAATTCCAAAAAAACATCTATTTCTGCTTCATTGACTAAGCTAAAGCCTTTGACTGTGTGGATCACAACAAACTGTGGGAAATTCTTAAAGAGGTGGGAATACCAGGCCTGCATCCTGAGAAACCTGCATGCAGGTCAAGAAGAAACAGTTAGAACCAGACACGGAACAACAGACTGGTTCAAAACTGGGAAAGGAGTATGTCAAGGCTATATATTGTCACCCTGCTGATTGAGCTTATATGTAGAGTACATCATGCGAAATGCCGAGCTGGATGAAGCACAAGCTAGAATCAAGATTGGTGGGAGAAACATTAATAACTTCAGATATGCAGATGTTGCTGCTGCTGCTGCTAAGTCGCTTCAGTCGTGTCTGACTCTGTGCGACCCCAGAGACAGCAGCCCACCAGGCTTCCCCATCCCTGGGATTCTCCAGGCAAGAACACTGGATCGGGTTGCCATTTCCTTCTCCAATGCACGAAAGTTAAAAGTGAAAGTGAAGTCGCTCAGTCGTTCCCGACTCTTATCGACCCCATGGACTGCAGCCTACCAGGCTCCTCTGTCCATGGATTTTCCAGGCAAGAGTACTGAAGTGGGGTGCCATTGCCTTCTCCGGATATGCAGATGACACCACCCCAATGGCAGAAAGTAAAGAGGAACTAAAGAGCCTCTTAATAAAGGAGAAAGAGGAGAATGAAAAAGCTGGCTTAAAACTCAACATTCCAAAAACTAATATCATGGCATCCAATCCCATCACTTCATGCCATATAGATGGGGAAAAAATGGAAACCATGACAGACTTATTTTCTTGGGCTCCAAAATTACTGCAGATGGTGACTGCAGCCATGAAATTAAAAGACACTTGGTCCTTGGAAGAAAAGCTATGACAAACTTAGCGTATTAAAAAGGAGAAACATCACTTTGCTGACAAAGCTCTGTATAGTCAAAGCTATGGTTTTTCCAGTAGTCATGTAAAAGTTGGACCATAAAGAAGGCCGAGTGCCGAAGAATTGATGCTTTTGAACTGTGGTGCTGGAGAAGACTCTTCGGAGTCCCTTGGACTGCAAGATCAAACCAGTTAATCCTAAAGGAAATCAGCCCTGACTATTTTTGGAAGGACTGATGCTGAAGCTAAAGCTCCAATATTCTGGCCACCTGATGTGAAGAGCCAACTCATTGGAAAAGACCCTGATACTGAGAAAGATTGAGGGCAAGAGGAGAAGGGGGCAACAGAGAATAAATGGTTGGATGGCACGCCAACACAATGGACATGAGTTTGAGCAAACTCTGGGAGATAGTGAAGGACAGAGAAGCCTGGTGTGCTACAGTCCATGGCGTGGCAGAGTGGGGCATGACCGAGGGACTGAACAACAACGAGGACCTACCTCACAGAGTCCTTGTGAGGATTAAAAGTAACTGCATTAGCATCTTACTTATCCTTACGTAGTAGTACTTACTTGTACACATGACCATATCATATAGTAAGTTCTTAATAAATGTTACTTAAAATTATTGTCAATTGCGATAGTAACACCTTGCACCTGGTTTGGAGGCAGCACAATGGAAGGTACTGATGGAGGAGAGCTGCATGTGTTAGTCGCTCAGCCGTGTCCTACTCTTTGCTACCCCATGGACTCTAGCCCTCCAGGTTCCTCTGTCCATGGGATTCCCCAGGCAAGAATACTAG
This sequence comes from Bos javanicus, assembly GCF_032452875.1. Taxonomy (NCBI): domain Eukaryota; kingdom Metazoa; phylum Chordata; class Mammalia; order Artiodactyla; family Bovidae; genus Bos; species Bos javanicus. The sequence continues at coordinate 25,931,008 of NC_083873.1, read as the reverse complement.
AGGGGATTGCCATTCACTTCTCCAGGGGATCTTCCCGACCCAGGAATCAAACCTGGGTCTCCTGCATTGCAGGCAGATTCTGTACCATCTGAGCCACTAGGAAAACCCAGAGAATACTGGAGTGGGTTGCCATGCTCTCCTCGTGGGGATCTTCCAGAGCCAGGGACTGAACCTGTGTCTCTTACATCTACCTGCATTGGCAGGCAGGTTCTTTACCACTAGCGCCACCTGGGAAGCCCCAGAGTTGCATGAAGTGAAAGTCAAAGTGTCACTTGCTCAGTTGTGTCCAACTCCTTTCGACTCCATGGACTGTAGCCTGCCAGGCTTCTCAGTCCCTGGGATTCTCCAGGCAAGAATACTGGAGTGGGTAGCCGTTCCCTTCTCTAGGGGACCTTACCAACCCAGGGATCTAACCTGGGTCTCCTGCATTGCAGGCAGGTTCTTTACTGTCTGAGCCACAGGGAAGTCAGAGTTGCATGGGTCAACACAAATTTAACGGGTGAAGTGATACCTGAGTTGGATCTTGAAGAAACAGTAATTTCACCAAGAGATCAAATAGGGATCAAATACAATTTCCATTATAGCAAAAACATTTTTTTTTCTTTTGGTCCAAGATTCAATCCAGTGTCAAGTGTTGTATTTAATTGCTGTGTTTCTTCAGATCTGGAACAGTTCCTCAAATCTTTCCCTGTTGGGACACTGGCATTTTGAAGAGTACAGGTCAATTATATTATAGACTGTCTTCTGTTTGGATTTGTCTGATGTTTCCTCACGATTAGAGTCAATTATGCATTTTTGGCAGGAACACCACAAAAGATACACTGTGTTCTTGGTGTTTCATATTAGGAGATGCACAAAGTTGATTTGTCCTATTACTGGTGATTTTAACTTTGATAACATAGTTCAGAATATCTGCAAGGTTTCTCAGCTGTGAAGTTCCTATTTTGCCTTTTTTAAATGGTATATATTTTGTAGGGAGTTACACTAAGGTTATGTAACTATTCTGTTCCTTAACAAATATTCTCCAAATCAATTTAGCATGGCTTGAGTAAAGTATTCCGATGCATGCACCTGTGCTAAGTCACTTTAGTCATGTCTGACTCTTTGTGATGCTATGGACTGGAGCCCACCAGGCTTCTTTGTCCATGGGATTCTCCAGGCAAGAATATTGGAGTGGGTTGCCATGCCCTCCTCCAGGGGATCTTTCTGACCCAGAGATCGAACCAGTGTCTCCTGCTTGTCGGCAGCCCAAGTATTACTATGAAAGTGAAAGTCCTCAGTTGTGTTGGAGTCTTTGGATCCCACGGACTATACAGTCCATGGAATTCTCCAGGCCAGAATACCAGAGTGGGGAGCCTTTTCCTTCTCCAGGGGATCTTCCCAACCCAGGGGTCAAATCCAGGTCTCCCTCATTGCAGGCAGAGTCTTCACCAGCTGAGCCACAAGGGAGGCCCAAGTATTACTACCAGATCAGATCAGATCAGTCACTCAGTTGTGTCCGACTCTTTGCGACCCCATGAATCGCAGCACGACGGGCCTCCCTGTCCATCACCAACTCCCAGAGTTCACTGAGACTCACATCCATCGAGTCAGTGATGCCATCCAGCCATCTCATCCTCTGTCGTCCCCTTCTCCTCCTGCCCCCAATCCCTCCCAGCATCAGAGTCTTTTCCAATGAGTCAACTCTTCGCATGAGGTGGCCAAAGTACTGGAGTTTCAGCTTTAGCATCATTCCTTCCAAAGAAATCCCAGGGCTAATCTCCTTCAGAATGGACTGGTTGGATCTCCTTGCAGTCCAAGGGACTCTCAAGAGTCTTCTCCAACACCACAGTTCAAAAGCATCAATTCTTCGGCCCTCAGCCTTCTTCACAGTCCAACTCTCACATCCATACATGACCACAGGAAAAACCATAGCCTTGACTAGCCGGACCTTTGTTGGCAAAGTAATGTCTCTGCTTTTGAATATGCTATCTAGGTTGGTCATAACTTTCCTTCCAAGGAGTAAGCGTCTTTTAATTTCATGGCTGCAGTCACCATCTGCAGTGATTTTGGAGCCCAGAAAAATAAAGTCTGACACTGTTTCCACTGTTTCCCCATCTATTTCCCATGAAGTGATGGGACCGGATGCCGTGATCTTCATTTTCTGAATGTTGAGCTTTAAGCCAACTTTTTCACTCTCCACTTTGGGTAATTTTCTAGTAACTTCATTTCTTCCACATTTATTATCTGACATTCTGTTATAAAGAAGTGCTTACTTTTGTTTCTCATTTGTATGTTTTTATCAGTATGTGTTCATGGATGACCATTTTTTAAAATGGCTTATAACCTGATACTATCATTATTTATTCTAATGCTCGGATTATTTCCAGTTTGGTCAGTGGGAGCTCCTTCAAATTGGCTCCAATGTCCTTTTTATACTCTCCATCACCTTTGTGCTTTACCTTATGTTTTGGTACAATGGGACTTTACAGACTTACCTTGTACTTCCCCTGCTCCTGTAAAGTACCTCTTCTCCAAGAAGCTCTGATTCCTTTCAGTGGGGAATGGTTTTTAGAAACCAAGATCTGGAAACTAGATGTGTTCATTGCTACTAGGTTCTCTTAGTGGGCGAAGTGTTACCCAAACATATACACATACAACTGAATTATATATCTAAAGTTTGAGTTCATACTGATACTTCTATTTCCAGTATAATCCTACACGATTCATTCTAGCCTTCAGTCTTCCCATATTTTAAACTTACTGCTTAGACAGTGAAAATTTGGCTTTCAATATCCTTAGCTACTTATTTTCTCATTTTCCTTTTATGTACCAAGCTCCTGATGCTTGATTATCTCCTTTGCTTTGGCCTAGTGTTGGCAATGGCATCCCACTCCAATACTCTTGCCTGGAAAATCCCATGGACAGAGGAGCCTGGTGGGCTGCAGTCCATGGGGTCACTAAGACTCGGACACGACTGAGCAACCTCACTTTCACTTTTCACTTTCATGCACTGGAGAAGGAAATGGCAACCCACTCCAGTGTTCTTGCCTGGAGAATCCCAGGGATAGGAGAGCCTGGTGGGCTGCGATCTATGGGGTCGCACAGAGTCGGACACGACTGAAGCGACTTAGCAGCAGCAGCAGCAGCAGTGTTCCCACAGATCCCCTTAGCTCTGACTATTTCACTGGCCCCAATTCTGCGAGCTTTGGTTACCTCTTGGATCTTGGCTCCAGCTCCACAGGCCCCATATTAGCAAAGGATGTTAAGCATGGGAAAGGCATGATCAGATTTGTCTCTTAGAACAATCAGTTTGATGGCAGGGATTAGATTCAATGGAATTAGAAGTCGTTAAGAAGCTAGGCTTAAAATGGCCTAAACTAAAAATGCAAAGAACAGAGAGAATACAGAAAACAAATATTTAGAAGATAAAAGCTATAGGATTGAGCAATTAATTTGATGCTGAAGCATGGGGAAGAAGAGAGAGCCCAATTTCGTTTTTGGCTGCACCGCATGGCTTGCAACATCTGTTTCCTGACCAGGGACTGAACTCGGGCCATGGCAGTCAAAGTGCTGAATCCTAACCATTGGACCAGCAGGGAAGTCCTGAGAGAGCCTAATTTTTAACTTGGGAGATAACAGTAGAAAGGCTGTCACTAAACAAAATAGTGAATTCATGAAGAAAAGCAGATGTAAAGGGGGTGACAAAAGTGTCTAATAGAGGACAGTTGTTTCTTTTTGACCATATTGAATATAAACTGTCTGTGGACACTTGAAGCAGAGTAGCTAGTTGGAGATAGCTTTGGGCATGTGCTTAGACATTACCTGAAAAATGCTCTTCTGTGTGTAAAAGTTCAGAGAAACAAGTGCCTTAGGGCCAAAGGACTCTCAGAAACACCAAATCCTTATCTGAGACTCTGAAGTCCATTTTTTTGGCTCTAAGTGGGCTACCTGAACTTTGCCCCCAGGAATTAAAACAGAAATTAATGTCCAATAGGGACTTTGAGTTAAAAATATCAGAAGGAAGAAAAGAATAAAGTAGGGACTATGTCTGGCACAATTTCATAAAAATCTGTTTTGTTACTTTTTCACAATTAAACAAAAGCATAAAATTGATTGTCTTAAGAACAGCCAGAATGGTGGTCAAGGAAGTTTATGTCACTCAATAGCTTGTCTTGTGGGGGTGAAGGGGACCAAAGAGAAACTTATAGCAGGCTAACTAATATTGATGATAATTATAACTTATCTGTCTCTTAAGCACTTTAAAAAGTCGATCCAAATTAATTATGACAGAACTCTATAAAGTAGGTACTCTAATTTGTATTTTTCTGATATGGAAATATGACTAAGGAAAGGGGTTTGCAGGCAGAGGTTTCAACTCAAGTTGGATTTAGAAAAGGCAGAGGAACCAGCAATCAAACAGCCAATATCCGTTGGATCACTGAAAAAGCAAGAGAATTCCAGAAAAACATCCACTTCTGCTTTGTTGATTATGCCAAAGCCTTTGACTGTGTGGATCACAACAAACTGTGGAAAATTCTTAAAGAGATGGGAATACCAGACCACTTTACCTGCCTCCAGAGAAATCAGTATGGAGGGCAAGAAGCAACTGCTAGAAGTAGACTGGAACAACAGACTGGTTCCAAATCAGGAAAGGAGCACGTCAAGGCTGTATATTGTCACCCTACTTATTTAACTTATATGCAGAGTACATCATGCGAAATGCTGGGCTGGATGAAGCACAAGCTGGAATCAAGATTGCTCGGAGAAATATCAATAACTTCAGATACGCAGATGACACCACCCTTATGGCAGAAAGTGAAGAAGAACTAAAGAGCCTCTTGATGAAAGTGAAAGAAGAGAGTGAAAAAGTTGGCTTAAAACTCAACATTTGGAAAACTAAGATCATGGTATCTGGTCCCATCACTTCATGGCAAATAGATGGGGAAACAATGGAAACAGGGAGAAACTTTATTTGGGGGGCTCCAAAATCACTGCAGATGGTGACTGCAGCCATGAAATTAAAAGACGCTTGGTCCTTGTATGAAAAGCTATGACCAACCTAGACAGCATATTAAAAAGCAGAGACGTTACTTTGCTGACAATGGCCCATCTATTCAAAGCCATGGTTTTTCCAGTAATCATGTATGGATGTGCGAGTTGGACTATAAAGAAAGCTGAGCGCCGAAGAATTGATGCTTTTGAACTGTCGTGTTGAAGAAGACTCTTGAGAGTCCCTTGGACTGCAAGGAGATGCAAAAGGAAATCAGTCCTGAATATTCATTGGAAGGACTGATGCTGAAGCTAAAACTCCAATACTTTGGCCACCTGATGTGAAGAACCGGCTCATTTGAAAAGACCATGATGTTGGGAAAGATTGAAGGTGAGAGGAGAAGGGGACGACAGAGGATGAGATGGTTGGATGGCATCACAGACTCTATGGACATGAGTTTGAGTAAGCTCCGGGAATCGGTGACGGACAGGAAAGCCTGGCATGCTGCACCCCATGGGGTTGCAAAGAGTTGGACATGACTGAGCGACTGAACTGAACAGTGCCTATCTTAATGCAACATCTGTGCTCTTAATTGGCCTACAGTATGGCTTTAGTAAAGATCAAGGAAATAGCAGCCTCCAGAGGAGATGGCCAACAGGAGTTTCCAGTCTCCCTGTGCCTGAGAGGAACCCTGAGGGTCTTTTTAACTAGAATTTTCAGAAATTCCTGTTCCTCTATCTGATTAGCTCAATCTTGCACACAACCCATCAGAAGCCAGCAAACTGGAATTCCTCCAGAGTAGAGGGACAAAGATGACAATGGATATAAACATACAATAAAATACAAGGGAATACGGTAAGAACTTACAAACCATAAAACACGATAGTACAAATACACAAAGAGTTATCATATAGAAAGGGAATGGGACTTCCAGTTTTCTATAAATCTAAGAATAATCCATGGCATAGTGCTATGTGAAAACACAGAACAAAATATTCCATCAATAACAGCAAATATGTAAACATTTAATACACATGTGAAAAAGGTATTGAAGGTAACTAGGATAGATGAAACACTGGTGAGTTTAGGTAATGGTACTATGGCCAATTTGTGTCTTGACCTTTTTTTAGCATTGTTCTTGAAAAAAGAAATTTTAACAAATAAAAGCAAACACATAAAAATAGAAATAAAAAAGGTATAATCAGAGAAAAATGTTCAGCCTTACTATATTCTGATAACAAATAGATTTATCTATTTATCCCAATGAAAAACATTAAATATAGATAATATCTAGCACTAGTAAGGTCTCAGGAAATAAGATCTCTAATACAGTTCTGACCAGAGTGTAAATTTTATACACTTTCTGAGGAAAAAACTGGCAAACTATATAAAAAAGAACAAACAGCAGTGACAATCCTTTGATGCAGCAATTCTACTTTTAAGAGTATATCCTAAATAAATAAGGATTTATGTGAAGTTAGAACTAAAAAGATACTCACAGCTTTGTTTATAATCTGTAACAATTAAAAATAATCTAAATGTCTATTATTAGTGAATTTGGCTCAGTAAATTATATAACAATATTATACAGACATCAAAATTATGTGGGAAAGGTACATATACATATTTATGAAATATACATATATATGCATTATATGAAAGTTGCTCAATCATGTCTGACTCTCTGTGATCCTACGGACTATACAGTCCATGAAATTCTCCAGGCCAGAATACTGAAGTGGGTAGTCTTTCCCTTCTCCAGGGGATCTTCCCAACCCAGGGATCCAACCCAGGTGTCTCACATTGCAGGCTGATTCTTTACCAGCTGAGCCACAAGGGCAGCTCAATATGCATTATATATATGATATATTTTTTACTGCACCACACAGCATATGGGATCTTAGCTCACCAAGTAGAGATCAAACTTGTGCCCCCTGCAGTAGAAGTGCAGAGTCCTAACCACTGGACCACAAAGGAATTTCCTGGAAAAAGTATATTTGATGGCAATATAGTTCACAACTTGAACAAAACAGGTAACTAAATACTCTGCATAGTATGATCCAGTTTTTGGTTAAAAATATTCTATATACATGTGTCATATGTGCATATTGTTTTTACTGTTGTTTAGTCACTAAGTCGTGTCTGCCTCTTTTCAACCCCATGGACTACAGCCCACCAGGCTCCTCTGTCCATGGGATTTCCCAGGCAAGAATACTGGAGTCGGTTGCCATTTCCTTCTGCAGTGGATCTTTCCAACCCAGGGATTGAACCCACATCTCCTATATTGGCAGGTGGATTTTTTACCTCTGAGCCACCAAGAAAGCCTATATGTGCATATACATGTACATCTATGTATATACATATATTTGTTGCTTGATTTCTTTTTATGTATATATAACATTTTACAATTTATTGATTTTATTATTTATATGTACTTATATAACAAAATTATTAAAAATATGTGCTTTTCTCATCTATCAAGTTTGGAAAGACTTTAAAAAATATTTATTAGGTAACACAAAGTTCTCAGCACTTAGTTTGCAATGGAGCAGGATCCTATGGGGCCTTCCATGTGGCCTTTCCCTAAATCCTCTGCTTTAGCTCCTCTCTGAAATACCCAGATAATAGTATTTAATGCACACTGCCTGAATTGTTTTACAGATGTGAAAACCCTTCACAGAATGGAAGATGTTACTTTATAACCCTGAGCACAGAGCCCCAGGCCTTCTGTCACCTAGGGCGGCCGTTTACCCGAGATACCTCACTTTCAGTCAATCAGAAAATTGTAAACCAGCTGATTGCACACCTTGCAGCTCCCTCCATCCTTCACCAGGCTTTAAAAAAATGTGTTGCCAAAACCCTTCAGGGAGCCAGGGTTGGGGGCGGGGGGTGGAGGATGGGGGTGGTTTGGGGGGGCTGTGGTTTAGAGCAAGGAGTCATCCATCTCCTTACACAGTCCTACAATAAACCTTTCTCTGCTCCAAACTCCAATGCTTTGGTTTCTTTGCTCTCACTGTGAAGGTGGGCACATGAACTTGCACTACCAAGTTGATGATCAGTAAATACTAGTCCCTCTCTCCTCTCTCGTGACAGAACCATACTCAAGCACCAATTAGAAAATGGCAGACCTGGGATGTAGCCGAAGAGACTTAGGTTTGCATTAGATGACCTCTAAGTGAAAGTGAAGTCGCTCAGTCGTGTCCGACTCTTTGCGACCCCATAGACTGTAGCCTACCAGATTCCTCTGTCCATGGGATTTTCCCGGCAACAGTACTGGACTGGATTGCCATTTCCTTCTCCAGGCGATCTTCCCAAACCAGGGCTCGAACCCGGGTCTCCTGAATTGTAGACAGACGCTTTACCGTCTGAGCCACCAGGGAAGTCCTAACAGATGACCTCTAAAGCTTCTTTCAATTTTGACATTTCATGATCAACACAATCTTCCCCTATTTACCTCTTAAACAATCAACTGGTATAATACAAAAAACTGTATTGAATATTCAGGAGTTGTGTTACTATCACTAGCACGTATTTTGCGAATGGAGGGGGGAGTGGTGTGAAAAATAAGAGGGCACGAGGGAAAGCTGACACAAAACCCAGCACACTTCTTCATTAACAGTTCCCGGGCTTCCTTTCTTTGTGAATGAGCGGCCGTCCTTAGGCCTCAAAGCAGACACTATCCGTAAAAATGGAGTTACTTTCCTTTTCCAAGGAGCTGCCGGGTGGACCAACACAGAAGAGTGGAGTGTCCTTTCCAACGGCCTGAGAGTACGGCAGACATTCAGGACCCTGGGATCCAGTCAGTAGGCGACAACCGGGGATTTCTCGTTAGGCACCGAGAAGGCCTTTCCTAGTCGGCCGAGCATGGCCTTCTCCTCCGGGGGCCGGCTCGCGGCAGGTAGAAGCGCTACCGCGCGGACAGGCCGAGGGCTAGGCCAGGTACCCTTGCGGCCCACGTGCGCACAGGCGGCCGAGAGGCTGGGGCCCTCGGCTGAGGGGCGGGGCGAAGGCCACGGGGCGGGGCCAGCTGCGCGCGAGGGGCGGGGGAGGGGGCGGGGCGCGCAGCGTACTCTGGGCAGGCCCCGCGCTCCTCCTCCTGCTTCTGCACCTAGGCCCGGCAGTCCGAGCTCCTCCCCCGGCTCGGCCTCTCTCCCCTCCCCTGCCCTCCCTCTGTCCAACCGTTCCTCCCTCCCTCCTCCCCTTCTTCCTCGGTGAGGCGCTCCTCCAGTAGCCAGGCAGCATGGCGGCGGTGGAGACTCGTGTGTGCGAGACGGACGGTTGCAGCAGCGAGGCCAAGCTCCAGTGCCCCACCTGCATCAAGCTGGGCATCCAGGGCTCGTACTTCTGCTCGCAGGTAGACTCCCGCTTCCCCCGCGGCCCCACCGCCGCTTCCCTCCCCTCTCCTCTTTGCCCTCGCGGCCGGTCGGGACACGCTCCTCCTCTTCCCCGGGCGGGCTCGCCGGCCGCTCTTCCTCCTCCGCCCTAGTCTGCGCGCCGCCGCCCCCTCTCGCCTCCCGGGGATCTGGGGCCCCTGCGGACCCCGGCCGCTTGGGGCGCCCGCGGGGGTGGGGGCGCGGGCGCGGGCGTGCTGCCTTGTGGGCTGGGGGCGGAAGCGGAGTTGCCCCGGGTCTCCCGACCGCCCTAGGGCGCCGCGTTTAGGAGCCAGTTCTCGATGCGCATCTTCTGACCAGGCGGGGGCTGCCAGGTGTGCGGGCTACGCGGGACAGGTGGGATCGCCGGGGAAGGGGCCAGCCCTGGCTGTGCGAGTCGCCACAGCTGCAGCTCCCGGCGGGGCTCTGGTCTTGGTCGGTGGGGGCTGCGGGGCCGGGTAGTCACTGTGGTCCTACGGGATTGGGGATCGAAGAGACCCGCTGGGCTTGGAGAAGGGATACCTGGGACGGTGGGGGCGCCGAGACGGGCAATGCTAGCTCCAGCCCCACCTACCTCTGTCCCTAGGTTTTACTACCGCACATTGACACTTAAGCAACTTTGGAGTTGCGGATGGAGAGGGAGCTGTGTAATTCATTCTTTTCCTTTGGCACTCAGAATTATTGATTTACAAAACCGTAAGGTAACAATATGAGTCACCTCAGATTAACTGAACTTCCCACTGAGCGAAAAAGACAGTTGCATTAAGGATTATGCTTTAAGGCCGTATTTTAATAAGTTTTGTGCAGTGGAGCAAAGCCAGCATTGAATGGTGTCCGGACTGAAACGTGTGCTGGTGTTTGTTTACTGAAGAGCCCTAGTGTTCCGGCTGCATTTAGACGCTCAGAGTTTTGGCCTGGCGGCATTTGTACGGCTTTTCGTTACAATCCAGTTTTGTTGAAGAGAGGCACGGGAATATTCAAGTACGAAATTGGTAGTGTCCTGCGGGGAGGAGAGCATGCACGAGTCTAAAGGCACCGACAGGGCCCTGTCCTTGCCATTGACTGAGATCTTGAACTAGTCAGGAGTATCTTTCTGAGCTCCAGTCCCACCACTGTCCAGACGGGAAGATGAAGTTTTTACTAATGTATTTCACAAGGTTGTTCTGAGACCCAAAGTATCCAACGAATGTGAAATCTTAATAAAACAAAGGCAGTATTTTTTAAGGCTGGCAGTAGAGCGTAGCACATGTGTATGTGTATATATACACAAATGAATAGAAGGAAAACATACATGAACAGTAAGCACAAATATAACTTTCAAATATAAATGTGTAAACATAAAGCTGTATGTGAAATGAAGATGTAAATAAAATCCCGGAGATCCAGCACTTGTAAGATAAGTTGTTGTAAAAGATCCTAGCAATGTTGTATAGGACTTGTTTTCAGATAGGATATGATCCTTGACCTTGTTAGTATCATTTGGAAAAAGTTACACTTGGAGAAGTGTTGCTCTTTCTAAAAATAGCACTGGGACTTCTCAACATGCTGAACCTGGTCTGAGTCCTTTTGTTTCTTTAAAATAATTTTTAAATTCTGTGATTTGTTGAGGCCTGTGTGGGACCTGGACTTTAAAAAAAAAAATCCAGTAATTTGTTTTTGAAAATCATGTACTCTGAGTAGAATAATGTGGTGTTTTACGTTTTGCTTAAATTTAGTTGTCGTTTTGTAATGTTACATGAAATAATATGTACAGACACTTGTTGAGATTCTGAAAAGATGCTGTGAAACTATACTCATCAAGGATAGGTGATACTCTCCTAGGCATGTATTATTTAGTAGAAAGGACATTGGCTCATTGGGGTTTTTGGGAACATGCCAACACATTTGTGAAAACACGCAGGGTATATTTAGTACAGTAGGTATTTCATGTTGGATTCTGCAGGTATATTTCTTGTTCCATTGTTATGCCTGTAGTTGAATATATCCTGACTGATGCTTGAAGCTCTCTCTCTTCATTCCTGTTGCTTCCTCCTTTAGTCAGTTTTTAAAATTTCTCACCAGTTTCTCTTAGTTCATTTCTCTATTGTAGTTTCCCACCTTGCAAGTAAACACTCACACACACACTCACACACACACACAAATCAAAGGAACAAAACCTTTCATGCAAAAGTTATTTTTCCCCTAGCATAGCGATCTGACTGTGCTTCTCCCCCACCTATAATGAATAGAATTGCCATTACTTGCAGGATTCTAGCCCCATAGTTAGGGCACCTTTTCTGAGTCCAGCTTTATTCTCTTGCTTTAACCAGAGTCTGTATTTATACTTGTTCCTTTACACGGAATATCACCTGTCTTCTGAAATCATAGATGTTCTTTCAGTCCCAGCTTGAGACCTTGTTCAATCACTAAGCCGGTTTCCACATTTATGATGAAATTGGGGCTTCTCCTTGCCACTTCTCTGATCATCTTCACTAGCAGTGGTCAGTCTTTTCTCTTCTCCTTGCTTCTGTGGTCCCCAGGCTGATTGTCTGACCAGCTCGTCTTTGGGAATAAACTGTGAACAAAACTATAAGAACAAAAGTAAGTCTTTTCTGGTTATCCTGTCACAGCACCTTATTTCCTTTATAACATTTTATACAGTCTGATCATTTGATTTTTATCTGTCTTTCAGTCAGAAGGTGAGCATCATGAATAAACTCTCACTGCCCTCTCCTCATTTCTCAACACAATGCTCTGCGTGTAATAGGAGGTCAATAAATGAGTCAAAAGGCAGAATAAAGAGGTGCATTCATGCATGCTCAGTTGTGTCCGACTCTGGGACCCCATAGACTGTAACCCCCCAGGCACCTCTGTCCATGGAATTTTCCAGGCAAGAATACTGGAGTAGGTTGCCATTTCCTCCTCCAGGGGATCTTCCCAACCCAGGGATGGAACCCTCATCTCATGTATTGGCAGGCAGATTCTTTACCGCTGAGCCACCAGGGAAGCCAGAATAAAGAAGTAAACTGCCACAACTGAATCACAGTTCTGTTACTTACTAGCTGTGTGCTTTAGGCAGGTAATCTTTGTTTTTTGTTATAACCTTTCATTTTTTAACATTAATTATATCATTTTTGTTTGCTGGGTCTTTGTTGCTGCGCAGCAGCTTTCTGTAGTTACGGCAAGTGGGCATCTCATTGCAGTGGCTTCTCTAGTTGCAGAGCACTGGGTTTAGCGCACCCAGGCTTTAGTAGTTGCGGCTCCTGGGCCCTAGAACACAGACTCAGTAGTTGTGCACTGGGCTTAGCTGCTCTGTGGCTTTTGGAATCTTCCTGGACCAGGGACCGAACCCATTTCTTGTGCATTCGCAGGTGGATTCTCATCCACTGTACCACCAGGGAGGTCCCATTACAGCCTTTAAAATGGGGCTTTGAATAGTACCAACCTCAGGGTTTGTATGTATTAATGAAACACCTAGCGTAGCAATACATTTAATCAATGTTAGCTCTTTTTATCGTTAATACTGTATTTATGCTTAAGAAGATAGGAATGTTTTTACTTAAGATGCTTAATTTTAAGACAGTTTTTTGTATTTTAATGAGTAAAACCTATTTCACTTGAAATCGAGCTTTACAGGAGTTTGTGATGTTTCATGGTATTTCTTTATAGCTGTATCCATCTTATTCAGTAGTAGTTGACTAGGTTTAATAGTAGCTTAGTAGTTTACTCATAGTCCCAAAGAGTTTGTAAGAGTTTTTTGAGGATGGAGACTGTGCTGTACTCATTTTTGTATTTCTCATAAGTACCTTGTACACAGTAAGCACTCAGTTCATTAAATGAAAGAAAAATGGTCATTAGGCCTGAGAAGGAAAGGCAAAGAGCAGTCAGGCCCTTAGTGAACACCCCAGGGCAGATACTATCTTGACTGTAGTTTAAAGGATCTGCAGAGAAGCACCTGAGTGATTTGCAGCCCTTCATAATGCGTAAGCACTTAAAAGGAAGAAGCCTGGGTTTGGAGTCTTACCTGGGTTTTTTGTGACCATGTCTTTGAGTAGGTTGTGTCCTGTTTTATAAGAGAGCGCTAATGATGCACCCTCCTTATAGCTGAGGTGAAGGTGAATAAGAGCGTGCAAAGCGCCTCAACACTGTGTTCAGTAAATAGTGTTGTTGCACATGCCTTATGTCTACTACCATTGTAGCTAGCCATAAGGAAGGTTTAAAATGTTTGAGGAGGAGTCTTATTTGTTATGAACGTTTTGCACAAATTCTTGGAATAGGTTCTTTCAGAGAAGTAGTGGCCATGTAAAGTGACTGCCTGGATCTTCAGTAAGAAAATGAGTGGGTGGGCATCTCGTATGTTGGAGTGGAAAAGTGAGGAAAGATTTGCACTTCCAATATGTAGGTCTTTGAAATGTAGCCCTGTCCTCTAAAACACTTTCTCCTTTGATAACAAAGTTCCTGACGTTCCTAGGGATTTTCTTAAAATTCCTTACATTACCTCACACTATTTCTAGATATTGCTGTAAGATAGCAATATCTAGTTGTGATTTTTTTTTCCTTAAAAATAACTTTTATTGTAGAAAAATTAGAAAATACAAGTGAAAGGTTGCTTGGTGATAATTTCTGTAAGTCTTTTGATGGGTAGTCTTACAAACATTTATGTATTCCTACATACACTCATGTGCGTATACTTGTATGCATTTTTATCAAAATGGCTTGATCATATACATAATCTTAGGGAATTTTCTCTCTTTTATGTCTTAAGTAATACATTTGGAATGTGTATAATGGCTCCATTTACATTATCCTTTGTAATGGCTGAATAATATAATTATAATAATAATATTTTATGTGATGTACTGTCCTGTATTTACTCATGTATGGTTGAATTTACTCTCTTTTTAATTTTTTAGCTGCTGTTTAACTGTTTTGCAGTAAACGTTCTTGTGAAATTTTAAATCATTTTGATTACTTGAGAGTATAGAGTAATGGTGGGGCTGGTATATAAACCAAGGATTGAACCCACCTTGAGGTGCTGGTAGTTCTCACAGGGTAGTTAATGGATTATTAATAGTTTGAGAACCTCCTGGTGGAGATCTCCTTTAACCGACATGCTTGTATTATAAATGCTTATGTTGGAGTCTTGGCATGAATTATATTTTTATTGTAGAACTTGTAAAAAGCAAACATCATTTGGTTGGTAGATAATCAAAAGTTTAACCAATCTTTAACTCCTTTTAGAGTTTGAAGGGCTATTGGAAGTAGATATGAGCTTATACTGTTCATATAGTTTGTGACAGAAGTGTTAGTCACTTATTTTTTTCTTCCTTTTTTTTTGGTGAGTCTTTTTCAGGTTTGGCATACTTGCACAATATTTAGTTTGGTCTTGGTTAATTTGGTGGGGATGACAAACACATAAGCCTGTGGCTAAACACATACCCAGCTCTAGATAGGAGGGAGAAGCAGTAGCGTGGTGGCTCCTGTATAAATGAGGAGTTGTCCCTGGTATTAATAGGAAATCCTTTTAGTAGATGTAACATGGGCAGGAATGTGCTATAGAGCAACCGTTGAGATCTCTCTCCATGTTAAAATTCTAATGAAACAAAATATAGGTATAGCCATCCTCTCTGCTTGATCTTGAACCTTTCTTGACTCAGTTTTAACATGAAGCATGTGCTTATTCATGCTTGGTCAGCTCAACAATTGTAAATCTTTTTTTTTTTTCCTTTGATTGGTATCAGCCTTGGGTCTGACTTTGAATAAAGAACAGTTTAACACACCCAGTAAGCTAGGTCTGCCTTTCTCAGTGTGTGTATTTAGCTGCAATAGTTGAACGTGGGACAGGGACCTCTGAAACGTCCTCTCAACTGTTCATTGCAAATGATTTTTCTTTTTGTGCACTCTTCACAGTAGCTAAGTTGTGGAAACAACATGGATATATAAATGGGTAAATATAATGTGGCATAAACATATAATGGAATACTAGGCAGTTTTAACAAAGAAGGGAATTTTGCAGTGTGCCACAACATGAATGAATCTGGAGGACTTTGTGCCAAGAGAAATTAGCCAATCATCAAAAGTGACTACACTTAACACGAGGTACCTGAAATTGTTTAAATTCATAGGCTCAAAGAGTGGAATGGGTGAAGGGGGAAATAGGGAGTTAGTAATCAATAGGCATTTAAGTTCAGTCCTGCAGATGGATAAGCTCTAGAGATCTGTTCTTTACCATTGTACCTATATCGACACTTAAAATTATTAAGAGGATAGGTCTCATGTTAAGGTGTTCTGACTATTCTTTTTTAAAAGTTCTGTTTTTTTTTTTTCCCCAGTAATCTGTCTGTTTTATAGCCAGGTTCAGTGGGGACTTCTTCCTGATATACCAGAGCTCTGTGGTGTCTGTTGGAAGGCATTCCTAAAATCCCTGTCATGGGGTCTGCTACTGTGGCCTTTGTCTAGGTCATAGGCTCAGGCCTCTCAAGAGTGGGTAGGGTATAAGTGAGATTTTGTGACTTTAGCAATTTTCTTATCATAAAGTGGCAGGCAACAGAGATGTCTCCATCTCTGTTGAGAACTTGTATTAATTGTTCCTGCCTTGATAAAAGGTGCAAAGGGGCAGCCCTTTGCATCAGATTCTGAAGGTTGCCCTGCCTTATCAATCAAGCCATGAGCTCAGATCATTTAGTAAAATAGGTAAGTTGTAAATGCCATTAGGTTTTAGATGTAACATGACTTTTTCCCCCCCTCTCTGACTGGGCATTTATTTTCTTACTGATTATTTCACTAACGGGTACTAGTGATGGGCTTAACTATTTGAATACTGATAACCTTGCATAGTTTACTACTAAAATGTAGAGGAAAATATAAATGGAGGTATTATGTGATTTAATATTGCTTTTGAATTGAGGTTCTTAAGTACCTTAAAATCAGGATCTGTACTTTTTTTTTTAAACTCATTTGTTTTTATTAGATGTTGAATAGAATAAAAAACTAACAGTAAGTCAACCACAGTATCTAAAGAAACATGGTACAGTAAATGCATCTGTATTTAACCACCTGAATTATTAAAAAGAATATATTAATGAAGCAAGTAAAACCAGAAAGCACCTATGTGTCTCTCACCCTAGAGGTACTCCCTGTTCTGAGCTGCCTTTATCATTCATTTGCTTTTCCATGTATTTGATTCCTTAGATACACATTGTTTCGTTTTGATGTTTCTGAAAGTTTTATAAATCATTGCACGTATTCTTCTGCAACTTGCTTGCTTTATATTCTGTTCTTGAGATTCACCCTTGTTGCGTGTCGCTCTCGTTCTTTCATTTTCATTGCTGTATAGTATTTGTGAATTAATGTATCAGTTTATTCATTCCTTTGTTGATGGAAATTTGGGTTGTTCTAGGTTTTTACTATTATAACAGTACTACTCTAAACATTCTTGTACTTAGCTCCTGATGCCTATGTGCAAGAGTTTCTCTTGGGTATACAACCAGGGGAAAAGTTCTTGGGTCATGGGTTATGTATGCATTCAGCTATGTTTTGACTGAGCCAGAATTTTTTCCAGTGTGATTGTGCTTATTCTCCCATTAGGAGAAACTTTATATTGTTCCATATCCTATCTAGGACTTGACATTAATAGACATTTTTGGATTTTGCCTGTTGTGTTACTTATGAATAACAACATTTGTTGGGCTATTTTTGCATCTGCAAACCTGCTAAAATTTACTGTCCTCAAGAGGCCAAGAGGTTACTTGTATGGACAGGAAGTACTTAAAAAAAAAAAAGTTAAATGACCTGGAGGTGCTAAGTGAAAGTATAGACAAGGAATTTTTTTCTTTTAATTATTTTATAACTTGATTGAGTATCCCTAGCTTTTTACTGTGATGATTTTCAAACATAGAAAAGTTTAAAGAAGAGTCTTATAACTAATTGCAGTATACCGTCACCTACATATTTTGCTCTAATTGCTTTATTTATGAGTTCTTATGTGTATTGCATTTGTATATGTATTAGTTGAAAATTTTTGAGTCACAGACAACATGACACCTTACCCATTCATTACATGGTTACATGTAACCATCTTCAGCATGTATCTTCTAATGACAGGGATATTCTTTCTTACTTATTAATACAGTACCATGATTACCTGTAAGAATATTGCCAAGAATTCCCTAATATTTCCTAATAGTCAATCCTATTTGAATTTATCAGTTATCTCCTGAACATCTTCAGTAGTTGTGTTCTTGGTTAATTTTGGAACCAAGATCCTTTCAAAGCTCACAAGTAGCGTGTGATTGTTACATTTCTTAGTATAGAACAGTCCTTTCATCTTTATTTTCATGATGCTGGCTTTTTGAAGAGACTAGTCAGTTGTCTAACAGAGTGCACACGTTCTTGGTTATCTGATTATTTCCTCGTAGTGTCTCTAAGTTGTTCTTTTATCCCCTGTCTGTTCTGTCAGGATTCACTTGACAGGACACGTGAGTGATGCTGTGTACTTCATATTCTGTCACATCAGGAGGCGCTCCTAAATGTGATCGCTTGGTTAGGAGGTGCTGCCTGCTCACTGTACGCTGTTTTTCACTTTGTAATTAACTACCTACCATAGCGCCTTTGAAGGACAGTGGATTCTGTGTCCTTTTGACCTTCCTCCAATAGTTTCTGATTGTTCCCTAGCTCTCTGGCCCAAGACA
Organism: Bos javanicus; assembly: GCF_032452875.1. Taxonomy (NCBI): domain Eukaryota; kingdom Metazoa; phylum Chordata; class Mammalia; order Artiodactyla; family Bovidae; genus Bos; species Bos javanicus. The sequence goes on along the minus strand of NC_083873.1, from coordinate 25,912,997 downwards.
AACAAGGTTTACCTTGCAGCTTCCCTGTCCCAGATCTGGAATCCAGCCTGTCTCCAATGAGCCCTTGTTTCTGGTAGGAATGTCTTTAGAAATCTAGTTCTGCCTGCTCAGTATGCTCCATACTGAGCCACTGCCTGGAGTCCCTGCCTCGAGAAGAAAGGTACTGAGATCTTCAAGAAAGTGTGCTGATGGCTCTGGAGGACACAAATAAAACTGCTAATGGGCAGTTTTTCAAAGCAGCGTAATAAAAAGGTGCAAAATGGTATAGATAAGGTCCTAGAAGGCCTTCTGCAGGAGAGGTTAAGAAATGGATTTGGGTACACTGGAAAAAATAAATAAAAAGGTAAGTAAAAAGGTGTCTGTTAGCAAGGAGGAGAGGACATTCTCTCCAGGGGAAGGATGTTTATGGAAGTAGGAGCAAGCTGAGGCATGTGTGTTACAGCAAGTAACCACAGCCTTGCAGTGGTGAAGAGTCTGAGTACAGAAATACAAGGAAATAAAATGATTGTTAGCAGGGCCAGAGACTTTGTATTCCACTGAGTATATTTTTTTTAAATGTAAATACCTCCATTTGTTTTTTTGTTATAAAAAGCAGTGCATGATCTTTGCATAAATTTAAAACAGAAGTGTTTAGAGTAAAAGCTGTGTCATGATCGTATCCTAAGAGTGTGTTACAGTTTGGTTTATTGTCTTTCAGACTTTTATATATTTATTACATAGAGGTTAAGAGCATGGAAACTGTCTCAAGAGAGCCTGCATTTAAAACCTGGCTTTGCCATTAATGAGCTGTGTGGGCTTTTTTTAACGTGTTAATTTTTCTGTGCTTCAGTTTTCTCATCTGTTAAATAGGAAATAATAGAATCTACCCTGTAGAGTTGTGAGGATTAACGGTGCATATAGTACTGCCTAAATCAGTGCTTGGCATACGGTCAGCATTCATGTGTTACTTGTTGTTTTTATGTTTTTGAAATAAAACCAGAATCATTGTTTTGTATAACATACAGCTTTGTAACTTAACTTATTTAAAAATGAATTTCTTTTTTCTACAGGTAAAGAACACATAGAGACGTTACTATCCTAACCATTTTTATGGGTACTTTTCAGTGGTGTTTATTATATTTGCATTGTTGTAGAACATATCTCAAGAACTTCTTTAATCTTGCAGAACTGAAACAGCTCATTAAACAGCTCTCTTTTGCTTGCTCCACGCAGCCCTGATAACCACTGTTCTGCTTAACTTGTGGAGAACAGCATGAGTATTTTAAAAGAAACATTTTCCAGGTGATTCGAGGACCTGTTCAGGACTGAGAACCGTATTACCCCATATCAGCTCCTACAACTTGGTAGATATCTCTTGGTGTTAAGAAAAAGTGGGGTAAAAACTTCACCATTCTAGTTTTAGTAGGTACTCTGTAGCCAGTGCTTTGGTGCAGTGAAATAGGTGGAAAGCAGGGTAGTGAGACAAAGCGCTGTCAAAGAAGTGCTGAATAAATACATGTGCCCTGTTGTTAGGCATGGGGTGGGATGAGGTATGGTGTGGACACTTTATGAAGGTAGCATTTGTAACAGACTGAAGGGATAGGTTAAAACTTGTGAGGACAAGATGTGAATGTGAGTGTCAGGAACAGATAGACGAGGTCGTGCAAGGGAAAGGACAGTGTGGTATTCTCTGGGGGAACTCTCATCCTAGTTTAGTTAGGTTGTTGGTACATTTTTCAGAGATAAGGAAGGAAAGGTTGCTCAGGTAAGAGTCAGAGGTTGATTCTTCATGGTGTGGAGAATAAGTCACTCACGGGTTTTGAGTGGTCCTAGTCAGGTAAAGAAATGGGAGAAGAATGAGATTGTGGTATAAGGAAGGAACAGTGTTCAGTCTTCAAGAGTTACTAGGAGGCACAGAATGTACTTGATGCTGTCAGGGGTCTTGAAGACTGTGCCCTTGTTACTTCATGGCCTCAGCAAGTAAGAGGATGGCGGGTGTCCTGAGAAGTATTTATTATGAATACTTTGATTCCTTCATTTCCTCAAATATTCATATATTTTGAAATACAAGTCTTTAGCTAGGTAAGCTGTTTTGTGAGACAGTTCCTCAGTTTATTTAATGAGAATAATCCTATTAGTCCTCTTATTAAAAAGGTGGGATTTGATGTAGGTCTCACAAACCAAGTACAAAACACTCTGAAATCCTCTGAGGAAAATACAGGACTATTTATTTGAATAGCTGCTTTTCAGTGAATGTGATGAATTTCAGCATGTTTATTAATGGTTGATGATAGCTACATTGAAATTTTAATTGGGAGAGAAATTGACATGGTTTGACATTGATCCAGTGCACTGTAAGCTTTAGAACACCAGGTAGTCTGAAAAATGTAAAACATGTTCTGCTTTTTTAGGAGTAAGTTGATAATCTTGTTAATCCCCCCCCCCCCCGCCCCGAAATAGAATCAAGGAGGGTTATTTCTAAATCTTGGCAGTTTTTCCATAGCTGTGACTTTATTTAGAGTAGATATGAAAAGAAAATAGTTTACCATGAATACTTAAGGTGGGAACCAAAACTTAACTGTTGGTCTTTGCACATCATCTTGGGCTTTTTACTTTCCCCAGTATGAAGTGACAATCAAGGAGAATCATTTTGAAATATGGTTCCTTTAAAAAACTTACATTGCTTTTAGTTGGTTCACAGTTTATTAGAGAATCAAATTAAGAGAGATCACCATGAAATAGATTATTAATTGAATTGTAGAGGCAGTACATGCTAAAGGGTTTAGAGGATGTGTCATTTCTCACTGGGGAACAGGAGGAGTTTTACAGAAGACGTTGTATTTAAAATCATTTGTTGTTATCTTCTGAACTCTTGAAGGAAAGTATGATTTGAATGGAGAGGAGGAAGGCATCTGATTATTGAAGCTTAATTGCTTTGAAAGATAAGATATGTATGAAATTGGGCATAGGTCAGAGTGGTACCACCTCCTGCTCCTGTCCCAGTCAGAGCCCCTCTTTTTCTGTTTAAATACTAAAGAGTTCTAGATTTCTTTTTACAAGAGTTCTGTGATCAGTAGGGGTAAAAAGAAAAACTTGGCACCTACTCTGATACACTCCAGATGGTATGCATTTGCAATTAGAATAAAAAATTCTTTGTTTATTTAAAATTCAAGAAGATTTGATGATTGAATTTTTGGATGTTGTCATGTTGTAAATAACATTACCTTCTGAATGGAGAAACTTGAAACAGTCAACAAATAATGCTGCATGTTTAGATGTGCCCACTGTAAGAGGTGAGTCACAAGAACGACAACATTAGGAAGGATGTGAGATTGATGAGAAAAGAAAGAATAACATGATTGTCTTTGCTGATGCTTGCCTGACAAGCCTTGTTCACCATAAGGTGACGTCCCCCAGGAAGAGGTTGAAAGAGACGAGCTGTGTATTTTGGCCACTGGGGGGATACCCAGTTGTGGAGCAAAGAGTAGGCTGTCCAGTTGGTCACACTGTGAGCAGAAAGTATAAACACATTGCCTTAATGCTGTATTAATTGGTTTAAATCTACTTTAAGTGACAAGATGCCTTAACTCAGAAAACAATTTGTCTTTTAGAGAGAATCTTCCTGCAGCTGGAAAACGGCATTCAGCTTAAAATACTGGCTGTAGAAAAGGAACTTAAATATATGTGCACTGGACATTTTAGAGATTATGCCAGTTATTATGTATTCAATATGGCTTTGATTCTTGAAAACACATGCATATGGCTTAGAAACAAATATTCTAATACCAGGTATCTCTTAACCTGGTGTTAGTTTTTCAATTGTTACTGAGAAATCGACAGAACATTAAATAAGTTTAAGGTATTGTTGTACAGTCACTAAGTCGTGTCCGACTCTTTGTGACCCCATGGACTGTAACCCGCCAGGCTCCTCTGTCCATGGGATTCTTACTGGAGTGGGTTGCCATATCCTTCTCCAGGGGATCTTCCCAACCCAGGGATTGAACCCAGGTCCTCTGCATTGGCAGGCGGATTCTTTTTACTACTGAGCCACTAGGGGAGCCCATTAAGGTATACAACATAATAATTAGATATTGTATACTTTGTGAAACAGTTACCACAATAAGTTCAGTTATTATTCATCACCTCACAGTTTCAGTTTTTTTCCCTTGTGATGAGAACTTTTTAAACAACTTTCAAATATACAATATTGTTAGCTATACTCATCGTGTTGTACGTTATATCCCCAGAATTTGGTTTTCTTTCCACCACTTTAAACTGATTATTTTGGCATTCAATTCCATATCTCTAAAAGACATGGTGTATTTCTCTGTCTTGATTATTTGGTTTAGGCCTTGTCACTAGGTTTCCTGTGATGGAGGAAGAGAGTTTGGCAGTTATACTCCTCACATGCCATGTGGCTCTCTTCTGACTTGTAAAGTGGTTTTGAGTCATGTAGTCTACTTGCCACTTAATAGTTGTGTGACCTTGGGCAGGTAGGTCATTTAGCATGGCTCAACTTTTCTCATCATTAAAATGAGTACTGTATATATAGTATCTACTTCATAGGATTCTTAGAACTTAACATATGTAAAGTAGTTGGAATAGTGACTAGCACACAGTAGGCTCTACATAAGTATTATGTATTATTGTTACGGTATAATTACTTTTCCTTCCTTGTACAACTCCATTCACTTAGCTTTCTGTGTAGTAAGTCCCCCTACATACGAACCTTGGAGAGTTGCAAACTTTAAAAGATATGAACGTATGTTTGCACGTCCAGTTGTGTTTAAATTCATGTGTCTGGTGTACATTGTCACATGCGTCCTCCACACGAGGCTGTGCTTTTGTTTACTTTACTGTAAAGTACTGTTGCCATGCAACATCAGGAGATTACTAATGAAGACCTGATGGAATCGGAGGCCCAGAGAAAGGACCAAGAGAGACAAGAGGAAGAAGTAATTGAAGAACCAAAGAGATTCACAACATGGGAAATGGCAAGGGGATTTTCTTTATTTGAGGAGGCGCTGTTAGTTTTTGAGGCATAGAACCCAAACGAAGAATGGTACGTGAAGGTTGCAAAATGCCGTCCAGTGTTCCGGCTTGTCTGTGATAGGAAAAAAAAGAGATACTGCCTAGACATTGCTGGATTGTAGTTTTAAGAGAGTAGATAGAACTGAAAACATCAAGGAGCCAGAACCTGTGCCATCCGTGTCAAGCATGAGTGAAATTGCAGCTTCCCTCCGTGCTGCTGCTGGCGACTGTTCCGCTCTGCCGTCTCTCGCCGCCGCTGCCTCCTTGTCAGTAACTCTTGTTGCGCGTTTACTCAGTGCCCGCCCCTGTGTGCCAGCTGTTGTTCTGTACTACTGTACTTTTCAAGGTACTGTGCTATAAGATTAGAAATGATTTTTTTGCATTTTTTTATGTATTATTTGTGTGAAAAGTATTATAATCCTATTACAGTACAGTACTGCATAGCTGATTGTGTTAATTGGGTGCTTGCGCTAACTATTGGACTCACAAACCTGCTCTTGGAACGGAACTTGTTTGTATATAGGGGGCTTGCTGTAACCTGTAGACGTTTTGTAGATAATCTTTATCAAGCTGAGGAAATTCTCTTCTATTTTACTGAAAGTTTTTATTATGAGTGGTGGTTGATTTTTGTTTCCAACCGTATTGTGGATTTTTGTTTCATCTTGCACTTATGTTACCTTCTGCTTTATGTATTTTGAAGCTCTGTGGATATATACAATTTAAACTGTTATATCATCTTAGTTATTTGACCTTTTAAAAAAATCATTACGTAATTTTCCTCTTTATCCTTAGTAATTTTTTTGTTATTGTCATACTGGTCCTGAGGCTCTGTTTTTTATTTTTATTATTTTTTTAATCTTTTCTGTGTTCAAATGGGATAGTTTCTTTGGTCTTTTAAGTTCACTGAATTTTTCCTGTCATCTCCATTATGCTACTGGATGCTGCTGCTGTGCTTAGTCAGTTGGGTCTGACTCTTTCTTGGTAACCCCTTGGGCTGTAGCCTGCCAGGCTCCTCTATCCATGGAATTCTTCAGGCAAGAATACTGGAGTGGGTAGCCTTTCCCTCCTCCAGGGTATCTTCCCAACCCAGGGACGGAACCCAGGTCTCCTGCATTGCAGGCAGATTCTTCATCAGCTTAGCCACCAGGGAAGCTTAGCTATTGTATTTTTCTGTTTTATAATTTTCATTTGGTTTTTCTGTGTATCTTTGGGAATATTTTCTTTTTTCCCATTGGTATAAGAGTGTTTTTGGTTGATTGTTGGAGCGTTTTAATAATAGCTGCTTTAAATTCTGTCAGTTAATGCCAACATTGGTGTCAGCTTAGCACTGGTGTCTGTTGACTCACTTCCCTTATAAATTGAGATTGTCTTGGTTCTTTATATGCTGGATAATTTTAGATTGTATCCTGTGGGAAGTTTTGCATATTATGAAATCTCGAGTCTTGTTTAAATCTTGTGGAGAATGTTGATATTTTGAGTTTTAGCTGGCCACTAACTCATCTGGTTAGGTTCAGCCTGCAAGTCCTGACCTGCCTTCTTTGGTTCCAGTGTCCGTGCAGTTTTCAAAGCCTCTGCAGCGCCATTCACATCTGTCCCTGAGACCTGAATGATGGTCTCTGCTAGTTCTGTTCTCACACACATCAGTAGTTCGTATTATGAACAACGTGATGGGGTCATTTTAGGGAGCTCCTTCCTTGGGAATTCTCGTTTTTGGTCCTCTGGCCAGAAAGCTGGGGTTGTAGGTACCTACCTTTGCTGTATGTCACAACTGTGCCTTTGTCTGGGCCAAATGACAGGAGGACACAGACAGAAGAAAGTAAAGGGATTTGGCCCCATCCTTTCTGGACTGCAGCTTTACTGATGAAAGAGATACCTCCTGCTCAGCACTTTGGTTCCTAAACACTCATGTTTTGGGTTCACTTGGGGTTTGGGGTGTGAGAGGACAGGGACGAGAAGAGAAGGTGGGCTGTACTCTGAGCACTAGGGGTTGCCTTTTCTGTTCCTTGAGCCAGAATTGGAAGGCTTCTGGACCACTCTGTGTGCCCTGGTGCTCACCTCCATGTTACTCCTGGTGATTTTGGTGGGGGAGGATGGTAAACTCATCGCCAGCTCAGTGGTTCCTCCGAGCTCCACGAAGTCCATGAGTCTGACTTTTGTCTCCTTTGCAGCGTGGCTCCTAATGTCTCTGCTCAGTGCTATTCTGTGGCCATGCCGCCTAGCTGGTGGGATCTTAGATCCCTGGCCAGGAATGGAACCTGACCCACGGCGGTGAAAGCGCTGAGTCCTAACCACTGGACCACCAGGGAGTTCCCAAGCTCAGTGTTTTTTAAATTTAAAAAAACAAAACAAAACAAACCCAAACCTGCCTTCCTATTTGCTTTTGCATCTGCATAGCGTATAACTCTGCCCAAGGTTAGTCACAGGTTGTGCTCACACCCCTTGAACTGGCACGCTGTTTGTTGTTCTTGGTGTTCTTTGCTGCTTTGGCCGGAAAGTCTGTTCAAACTTGAGGTTGTTCCCACTCTTGGATCCCCTTCCGTGATGTGCAGGTTCCCTGAACAGTGGTGCTGGGCTGTACCTAGTCGCTCAGTTGTTTCTGACTCTGAGACCCCATGGACTGTAGCCCGCCAGCCTCCTCCTGGGATTCTCCAGGCAAGAAGACTGGAGTGGGTTGCCATGCCCTCCTCCAGGGAATCTTCCCAATCCAGGGTCAAACCCAGGTCTCCCGTACTGTGGGCGGATTCTTTACCGACTGAGCCATGAGGGAAGCCGGAATGGTGATGCTCATTAGCTACAAAGCCCACAGTCATCACTAGCTGCCTAATGGCCGTAAGTTTTCATCAGCTAAGAATTCACGGCAGGGTTGATGCACACATTGAAGGTATATAGGTGTACCATCTTTTCAAATTCCAAATTTAAATTGCTTTTAAAAATAATAAAATGGATAATAATTAGAATTGAGCACTTGTTATTGACCACACATTTTTACACAGTTTTCCCTACGTTACAGTTGAGGAAAGTGGGACTTAAAGATATTAAGATTTTTTCCTCTATGTTGTACAACTTATAAGTGATCAAGCTAAGGTACAGGTCTGACCTCAAAGTCCATGATTTTTGCCATTGCCTGAAACTTAGTTTAGAAAATCATGTGAGTTTTAAGTTGTTCCTACTTATAAGCCCTTTATGAAGTATGTATTATCCTTAGTAATAAGCAGGCGGTGGATTTTTTGTAACATTTTAAATGCTTCTTTTACCTCTCCTCTCTGATGTTCTTTCCCTCTCCCTTTCTTGATTTAAATTGGTATGTAAACTTCTGTGTTCTCTAAATTGAATCAGTTGGGATAGAGATGTTATTTTATTTAAGGAAATATGCGTCAGCTTCTGTGAGGGTAAAAAAAGATGCTGGGTGAGGCAAAAGTATTTTGTTCACATAACCTATTTAGAAAAGCTTTATAAATAGGTTGTATCAGGTTGCCAATTATATAAAGGAAGATCTTATTTTGTAATTTTGATGTGCATAAATTTAGTTACCACAGATTAGTTAAAACCAGTCTCCCAACCACACAGGTAATGACGTGAAGTACATGAGACTTTACCGCTAGCTATTCATTCCTCAGATGACCTTGGAAATCACAGCCCTGCATCTTGATTAGTGAGCGACTGGCCCCTCTACTTTTTTCAAAGCCTGTCAGTGATTGGTCCCTGGGCATCTGTCACTTGGTTCTCTTGTAGACAGCAGAGCCTGTAGTTGCCTAGCTTTCTTGTTCTCCAGTGATAAACTTATATGACACTTTACAAAAATGAATCATTTGAAAGAAGGAATTGGCTAAGAAGAAAATGCAACAAAGAAATGCTAGGTGTTACTGCTGGATGTGAAACCTAAGTGGAACATAAATGGAATTGTAGAAGAAATAGCTGGCTGTGGGGATGTTGACCGAATGAATGCCCACCATTCTAGAGACTCTAGGCATGCAGTCAGAGGAACTCAGAAACAGGCTGGTTATTATAAATGAGGAAAATGATTGTGATGAAAGGAATCAATAATGTCTTCAGGGAAGGAACATCAATAAAAACTTTACATTAAAGGAACTCTCAGAGGTATTGAAAGTACAAAGAATACAATTTGGAAGGTGTTGCAAACCTAGAAAGTATACCAAGCATGAAAAAGATGCTCACTCCATCTGCTGAGTTATTCAGTGAGAAGAAGGCACACAGGTTTAGATTAGTCCTGATCAGTTTTTTTTCAACATCTTATTTATTTTTAATTGAAAGATAATGTTTTACAGTATTGTGTTGGTTTCTGCCGTACATCTGATAAGTTTTTGAATAAAAAAGTAAAATACTCTAATTTTCAACATATCTAATGTTTTAAATTACAGTATACTAAACAAATTTTTAAAGTTTCCTGTACATTATAACCTAGAGTAAGAGAGTTTTTAATGTTTTGGCAAAAAGTTTTAAAGATCATGAAACAATTTTCTGGTTGATTTTGAAGGTTGCTTTTTATGGTTACAGATTGTACAATGGTTTTTAATGGTTCTATACTACTATGCATAGCAAGGATTGCCTGTATTAAAAGCCAGTGTTTTGGAATTCTTCAGAACCATTCTGTGTACTAACAGGAGTTTTAATTTTGGTTTTGTTGATGGAGATCAGGCATGCAAAACCAAGTTATCAGGTTGTTCTTTTGTTTAAAACCCTTTCATGGCTTCCGTTATCATTAGAATAGAGCAGACTCTTCAGTGTGATCTGACCCCTGCCTCTGTATTTAGTTCTTGTGTTCTACCTCTTCTGTGTATTTTACTTTTTAGCCCTTAGGACTTAGGAAAGTGAAAGTGTTAGTCGCTCAGTTGTGTCTGACTCTCTGTGACCCCATGGACTGTAGCCCACCAGGCTCCTCTGTCCACGGAAGTGTCCAGACAAGAATACTGGAGTGGGTCGCCATTTCCTCCTCCAGGAGATTTTCCGGACCCAGGGAGCGAACCTGGGTTTCCTGTGTTACAGACAGATTTTTTACCATCTGCGCCATCAAGGAAGCCCGTAGGCTTCCTTAGGATTAAACTATGTATTTAATCGTGTAATTAGCCATGTAATATTTGTCTCCAATGGACCTATATTGTTTACTACTGAATGCCCAGCACCTGTGTACATATAAACATATGCATACACGTCCATTCATTCATCCAGTATCAATATACAGTGCATGTTATATCTGCAGGGCACTCTGTACATTATATGTGCATAGATATATTTTTTCCTGTGGAGAAGAATGGTTACTTTCCCAAGATTCTCAAAGGATTCAGTGGTCTGAAAAAGTCAAGTATTGCACTATAGGAATTGATACAGTGAAATGAATACTCAGCCTAGATGGTATCATTAAACATTAAAGATGTTCAGTTTCCAGTCTCAAACTGCATTTGAATATTTGGACATATAAGATATTATATATAGCCCTGAACAAGCATTTAAAACTACTGCATTGTCTGTAGAACATAAAATTCATTTTAAAAATGGTTATCTGTGTTGGGATATACTAACATAATAGTGATAGATGATGAACTGGGAATCAAACTACTATAAATCATGGAGGAATCTGTAAATTTTTCCTTATTTTTTTTTCCTCCTAGTGTGTGATTCAGAGAAGGCAATGGCACCCCACTCCAGTACTCTTGTCTGGACTATCCCATGGACAGAGGAGCCTGGTAGGCTGTAGTCCATGGGGTCGCTAAGAGTTGGATATGACTGAGCGTTTTCACTTTCACTTTTCACTTTCATGCTTTGGAGTAGGAAATGGCAACCCACTCCAGTGTTCTTGCCTGGAGAATCCCAGGGATGGGGGAGCCTGGTGGGCTGCCGTCTATGGGGTTGGGTCGCACAGAGTCGGACACGACTGAAGCGACTTCAGCAGCAGCAGCAGCAGTGTGTGATTGCTCCATTGGTTCAGGGTTCTTTTCAAATACTTCAAAATAATTTGGTAACATAAAATTGAAATATAACAATGACTAAAATGTTTCCAGTTAAGGAAGGTGACACTGATTTTCATGTTTGTTCTTTTTAGGAATGTTTTAAAGGAAGTTGGGCAACTCACAAGTTACTGCATAAGAAAGCAAGTAAGTAAAGTTACACATCTCTATACTGTTTTTCATAGAAGTGACTTCTTGCAGTAGACAAGAATTCTTACACCTCTGTAAGTGTGTGTTTGAATGGTCTGACAGTATATAATCCCAGAAGCTAGAATTAGGGCAATTTTGTGCTTTGTGGTGTTCAATCATGTAAGTAAAATGTGACTGAGTAATACCTTTGTTAATGTTTTATTGCATATGTACCATGAAAACACGAGATGGTTGCTACGATAGTTGGATTGGCTTGACCAGTACCAGAGAATGTCCTGATCTTGGCATCTGGCGCCCACTCTGTCCTGTACTTCAAGCATTTGCGTGTTGCAGGCAGGGGCGCAGGAGCTCCATTTAATCAGATTGCTTTTGTTTTTGTGTAGTGTCCATTTCAATTGCTTTGTCTAACTCAGAATTGTATCACTTTGTTTTTTTGGTGTTTTAATGTTATTACCTGTAGCCTGATGTTTAATTTTCTTTTTTGAAGTTCCTTTGTGAAACACCACAAAGTGAAACTATTGGCTACTTTTTTAGCTATTGCTGTCAGCCACACTGATCTATCACTGATTCAAGTCATCTTTCCTGCTTTGGCAACTCATCCTATAAATTTAAGCCTTTAGGGTGGCTAGCTCAAGACAACTCATCACAATTACTTGAAAATTGACAAGGGCTTTTTGTTCTTATAGCATTGCCATCCTCATGGATGAAGGACTGGCAGATGGTACTGGTTCTTGGTATAAGGTTTCTTTTTCAACTTAACTGATTTTGGTATTTTTAGTTCATCTACTTTATATTTTTAAGGAATTTGCTGATTTGGTAAAGTTTGGTAGATTGTTTTATATTTATATACCTTCAAAATCTCATTGAGATCAATTTAACCACCATTTGAAGGAAAAGGAAATAAAAATTTAAAAAGACATTCTGTGGTTATAGAAAGTGAAGTCTGCATTTAGTCAAAGTGCTAAGGCTATTGTGGGAGGAAATATGGTTAGAGATGAGGAAAAGTGATTGTGAGTAAATGAGTTTAAAAAAACATAAATGACAGGATTTGTTACCTCAAAGGGTAGAGATAGGTTTAAATATGCCACTTTATTTTATTTACTCATACTTTAAATACTGTGCATCAGATGTGTTAGGTAATTTTAGAGCTCTTTGAGCCAATTATTAACATTTTTTACCCAGGAACTTCTGGAGGAAGGCATGGCAACCCACTCCAGTATTCTTGCCTTAAGAATCCCATGGACAGAGAAGCCTGGTGAGCTACAGTCCATGGGGTCACAAAGAGTCGGACATGAGTGAGAACCTAGCGTGCTCGCAGGCACCCAGGAATGTAAAGCATAGGGAACTGAAGGATTGAGGTGAAAGAGTATGCTACTAAAAGAACTTGAAATGAGTCTCTTCTCCAAGTGTTTACCAGCTCAGTGAAGTGTGCTTGTTTCTTCAGTATTGGGTTTCTGAAGATAGGACTATTTTATTATGACTTATACTACAAGACAGTTAAACAGCTGGTGTTCCCGAAGTAATTTTTACTGTATTGGACTGAAACTACTTGTGTTTTACGTACATCTCTGGAGTTTAGTATGATGCCGTGTTTCAGATTGTGCCCTCTTGGATCTGATGGGATTAGGTTCACTGGGTGAGCCTAATATTCTTGGTCCCTTTGGGTGGTGTTGGGTAGAGTCAGCCCTCAGGTGGCCAGTCCTGTATTTTTCACACCCTAATAACCATAGTGGGTAACAGTCTTAGAGGAGGGGATGGTGTGGGGAAACATGATCTCCAGAGCTAAGGAGAGTATTGAGAAAGGGAATAGGGGAAAAAAGAAATAAGAGCTAGGGTTGGGCTGGGAAGCAACCAGAGCGGCTTAAAAGATAGCTCCTTAGTCCAAGAAATTATAGTGAGATAACATAGCAAATAGTTCTGTGTACTGATCTCTAATTAAAGATGACTGAGTCGTATTTATGTTCATGTGGCATATTGGTCTGTAATTTGCTTTTATATCTTTGACTGGATCTGGCATTAGAGTAATCCTGGACTCATAAAATGGGAAATGTCTCCTCCCCTTCTTTTTTCTGGAAAAGGTTGTGTAGTATTGGTATTATTTCTTCAGAAAATGTTTGCTGGAGTTCGCTAATGAAATAGTTAGGACTTGGAGGAGTTTTCTTGGTTGCAGAAGTTAATGAGGCCTTAGGAAAGTTCCAAATGTGAGTTAAAGAGCAACATTTATTTTTCTTGTGTCCTAGGGAAGAAGACCACTTGGCTGTAACATCTTGGAAAGCCTGATGTTACAATGGCTTTAATGCTGATGCTTGAGTGCATTTTTCCTATGCATACCTACTGCCAGAGTTTACGTAGTATTAGCATTTGCCTTTGGTCTGATCTGTGTAAGTTGTAGCACTTCACATCTCAATACTGTGTTAGTATACACTTTTACACTTACCACTAACACACTTTCTTTGTCGCCGATTTTCCTAAAGTAAAAAGGTGGATGTGTTTGACAAGTGTCTTTTGAATAGCCAAAAATGTGGTATAAAAACTCACTTAAAAAAAGAGCATCTCTATGGGAATTCTCTGGTGGTCCAGCTGGACACAGTGCTTTCGCTGCCGTGGCTGATGTTCAGTCCCTGGCTGGGAAACTAAGATCCCCACAAGCCACGTGGCACAGCCAGAACAAACCAACCACCTCTAAATAATACTTTTTCTTCTACTCTTCTGCCCTTCCAAGCTAGTGTGCTTGAGTTTTGGATTGTACAGGGAAGAGGTTAGGTAATATTTCAGAACTGGTTGCAGCAAGCTTTGTGAGCATGGATTACCCTAAGCCTCACCTCCAAACTACCGAAATCATGGGTTTCTTTTGAGGGTTAAATGGGCAGTAATTAGTAAGTGCTCAGCAGCCATTTATCGGGAGAACTGAGTCAGGATTGTGGTCAGAAAATTCTGTCCCAGGCAGAGCTTAGATACGGGCAGTTTTTTGTGAAATCTGACTGGAGGAGGCCACGTGTTTTAGAGAAAGAAGAATGTGATGTGTAATACTTGAGATCTGACCTTGTACGAATCGGGTTCTCTCCGACACCACCTGCAGCTTACCTGGCCCTGTTGCATGGTGATGTTTGAGAGACAACTTACAGGTGTTTTTTTTGCTGGCCTATGCTTTCACAGTCTTTGTGAGAAGAGCAGTTAATGTGCAATTTTGTTACCAACCCCCAGTCCAATTTCTGTTTATTGGATTTCTGTTACGTGTCTAGGACTTAGGGGCTTAGATCAAATTTATCCTTAAATAGTTTAATTTATTTTGGAAGAATGACTTTCCCTAAGTAAATTACACCTAGAGATTAGAAAAGAACTTGCCATATGTCATTCTTGTCTAGCTAGCTTTTGGGTTATAATGCTTGTTTGAGGTCTGCTTTGAATTCTCTTGAAAGTTGATTGTGGACAGTTCAGAATCCAGATCAGTAGGAAGCTTTGAAAGGTTTTACATCCTTCCTTTTCCCTGCATTCTCCCTTGGAATATGTTAAAGCAAAAAGCCTGCATCTTGATTGCTATTCTGTGCTATATTTCTGGTGAAAATTATTCTTGAGTTTCATAATTCAGACAGAAGCACTTGGTGCTATCACAGCCAAAGCAGGTTATCAGGCCTGCATTTAAAACTATTTTCTATAATGTTTGGGGGCTTCCCTGGTGGCTCTGACGGTAAAGTGTTTGTCTGCAGTGCAGGAGACCCGGGTTCGATCCCTGGGTCAGGAAGATCCTCTGGAGAAAGAAATGGCAACCCACTGCAGTACTCTTGTCTGGAAAATTCCATGGATGGAGGAGCCTAGTGGGCTACAGTCCATGGGGTCGCTAAGAGTTGGACACAACAGAACGACTTTACTTTCACGTCACTATAATGTTTAACCCCCGTGGCAATGAATAGAGTCCATTTTTGTCCTGGAATGAAAAACAGCTTTCCTATTGACATTAGCATTCACAGAGGCTTTCTTGAGCTTCATAGGGGAGAAAAATACCTAAAATTCAGTAGCGTAGTAGAGCTTTTCTTTCTCTTTTCTCTTCTTCTTCTTTTCTATTCTTTTACTTCATATGTACTATTATAATTATATTTTCTTCCAAAATAATGTGAATGGATTGGTTGTATTTTTGCATTCTTGTCAATTGCACATCAAGGGTCTTTCACGCCTAAGTTGACCACGTGCTTTGTGGAGAGAATACTCTACTAGTAAGCAGCATTTCCACATTTCTCTGCCCATGTGAACCAAAATTCCCCCATTCCTTCATCTGTAAAATGAGAAAATGAGACTAGATTATCTTTGTCCGTTGTTGTTGATAACTTTAGTCACCATGCTGTACATTATATTCCCAGGACTGACTGACCACATGACTGGATTTTTGTACCTTTTGACCACCTTCACTCATTTCACCATTCCTCTTTGGCTTAAAATATCTATTCTCCCATTTTGTATTTTAGATAGATCACTTAAAGGGGAGTTTTTTCCCTAAAATTATTTGAAGCCTGACTTTTAAAACCTGTGAGAGCATAACAGTAATCAGGAAAAGATTGGTATGCATTGAGAAGTATATAGGCTGTTACTTGGTGTGGGAGGGATTTGAATTCCTGCTGTTTAAAGTCTCAGGTTAGTAGTTCTATTTTAGTTTGTAGATAGAGCAGTGTGCTCAGATACCATTGAGGGTATGTTCTGTGTGAAAAAGATTTTAGGTGCATTTCAGTTAATGCAGCATTATATATTATTAACTAACCTGGGTTTATTAACTAACCTGGGGTCTTTGGTTCTTATATTTCTAATGAATTTTCAGTAACTTTTGATTGATTATTCCCTCCCCTTATCTTTGCCTTTTCCTACTCCCTTCTATTACTCCCTTACATATTACTACTTTTCTAAAATTTTTTTACTGTGATATAGTTCTACTTTAATTTAATATAGTTCTTCCTTCTGTTACCTCCTTCCTGAAAAAAAGCAGACGATACTCATAAAATTTTCAAAGCAACTAAAAATGTTTACTTGACAGTCTGTCATCAGCTAAGTGAGAAGTTGTTTTTTTTTTTTAAACTTTAAATTTGCTTGGGGATTATTTAGAATCTGTTCTTTTAGTAAAAGCATGGAACCCATTTCATAATGTCTGCCCTCAGCTGGGAAGTTTTGACTAGGCTCACGTTTTATATTTCAAAAAACAGGCTTCTTGTAAATTGACACTGTAGAGAGAATGCATTTAGCATTTATTTGAGAAAAGGAGTTTGACCACGTGCTGTTCCTATTCAACATTGTGTAAAAACTGATAATATGTTTAGTTTGGGCTTTTTCTCCCAAGACACTTAGATCTTTCAGGAGGCAGAGGGTTGTGGCTAGAGCAAGAACATAGTATTTTGGGGATTCAGGTTAAGGTGGAAGTTTGCTTGATTTTGTACCTGGGCTCTTTGGCTTGGCTTTCAAGTATGTGATTGTTAAAAATATGCTGCTGCTTAGTGGCTTGAGTGCTGAGGCATTTCTTTCTCTAATTCATCCGTCCATCTCCCAGAAGATGAAAAGGCCAAGCGAGAAGTGTCTTCCTGGACTGTAGAAGGTGATATCAACACTGATCCATGGGCAGGTTATCGATATACTGGAAAACTCAGACCCCATTATCCACTGGTGAGTAAATAAGGTAATAAAAATTTAATATTTTTTTAAACCAGTCTTCATAATTTTCAGTTTCCTAAAAATGGTTCTTATAATTTGTATTCCGATTCTGAATCATGTGCTTAGGATTAAGGTTACATTCTAGCTTTTTAGCTTTCATGGTATGTTGTTTACAAGTTAGTAGGGATAATTGCCAGTCATGAAGCAGAAGAAATTTTAGATTAAGGATCAAGACTTCCTTAATTAAAAAAAAATGAGGTAGAATAGATATTTTTAGGTCAGGATAATGGGAGTATATATTACTACTATTCTAAAATTTTTTTACTGTGATATAGTTCTACTTTAATTTAGATAAGACTTTTCTGCCCCTCTTGCTCCTTCCTGTGTTTTTGGCGGACTGACTTCAGAGTCTTAACCTCGGAATTGATTTAAGTTGAAATTTGTCATTCTGAAATATTTAAATTCTTTTTACTGTTGTCTTTTTATTAAAGAAGTACATCTTTAATATTTAAAATTTGGAAAAATACAAGAAAGTCTCTTTAATTGTAGTTTCCAGAGATAATGACCAGGAACATAACGGTGTACATTTACTTCGAGACAACATTTCGTTATTGCTTCGGTTCACGGATTTGTTTGGAACAACACAGGCGCCTCCCCTGTCTGTGTGTAATCATAGATCTTCAGTGCCCTCTGGCACTCTCTCTGTCGCTTACATGTTCTGGGAAGGGGCATGACAGTAGCACCAGGAAAGTAAAGCTCAGTCCTCACGAAATAGACACGTTGTGATATTTAAGATGTCCTGTAAATTTTTTTTTTTTTTCATTTAAATGAGATGAATGAACTTTTTTATTTGGTATTTATCCCCCCACTTTTATTTGCATTGTTAGTAGATTTTAATAATGAAAGTTACTTTCACATTTGAATCGGATCCAGCTAACTTCTTTGTTGTTTTCAGATGCCAACAAGGCCAGTGCCAAGTTATATTCAAAGACCAGATTATGCTGATCACCCTTTAGGTAAATTCTGCTCTGCTGTTTCTTCATATTTTCAGTTTATGAGCTTGATGACTACTGCAAAGGAAAAGAGTACTTTTTTAGTAGAAAATTTTCATTGCTGCATTTCTAGTATTTTTTTTCCAAGATAAACTAGAATATTTGAATTAAAAATTCTTTCCTCACACTAGAAATCTAATCAGTTCTGAAGACATTGTTTATATAGCTGTTAAAGGCTACATCCAACATAATACTGTATTTTGTGTTGTTATATCAAATTCTAGCTTTTAAAAAAAAGTTATTTTAACATGTTCTCCTGCCTTAATTAAATAATATCTGTTTACATAAAAGCAGATGGTGGAGGTCCTGAGTGCATGCCTAACTAAAGATTCTGTACTGTAGCAGTAATAGAAATAGTAGTAATGGGATGATAATAATAGTAATAGTGATGCTGATGATTCTATAATTGATACTTACTTTTTCATAACTGTGTGTTAAACATTGTGTCAGCTTCTTTACGTGTATTACTCCATTTTATACTTTGAGCACTCCTGTGGTGGGTTCTATTGTCTTCTCCATTTTATATTAATTATAGTGACACACAGAGAAGATAGGTAGTTTGCAGCATGGTGGTGGTTTAGTTGAGAAGTCGTGTCCATCTCTTGCAGCCCCATGGACTGTAGCCTACCAGGCTCCTCTGTCCATGAAACTTCCCCAGGTGAGAATACTGGAATGGTTTGCCATTTCCTACTCCAGGGGATCTTCCCTCCCCAAGGATTGAACATCAGTCTCCTGCATTGTAGGCAGATTCTTAATACTGAGCCACCAGGGATGCCCAATTGGCAGCATCAGTTCAGTTCAGTTCAGTCGCTCAGTTGTGTCCGACTCTTTGCAACCCCATGAATCGCAGCACACCAGGCCTCCCTGTCCATCACCAACTCCCGGAGTTCACCCAGACTCAAGTCCATCAAGTCAGTGGTGCCATCCAGGCATCTCATCCTCTGTCGTCCCCTTCTCCTCCTGCCCCCAATCCCTCCCAGCATCAGAGTCTTTTCCAATGAGTCAACTCTTCGCATGAGGTGGCCAAAGTACTGGACTTCAGCTTTAGCATCATTCCTTCCAAAGAAATCCCAGGGCTGATCTCCTTCAGAATGGACTGGTTGGACCTCCTTGCAGTCCAAGGGACTCTCAAGAGTCTTCTCCAACACCACAGTTCAAAAGCATCAATTCTTCGGCACTCAGCCTTCTTCACAGTCCAACTCTCACATCCATACATGACCACAGGAAAAACCATAGCCTTCACTAGGCTAACCTTTGTTGGCAAAGTAATGTCTCCGCTTTTGAATATGCTGTCTAGGTTGGTCATAACTTTCCTTCCAAGGAGTAAGCATCTTTTAATTTCATGGCTGTAGTCACCATCTGCACTGATTTTGGAGCCACGAAAAATAAAGTCTGACACTGTTTCCACTGTTTCTCCATCTGTTTCCCATGAAGTGATGGGACTGGATGCCATGATCTTCGTTTTCTGAATGTTGAGCTTTAAGCCAACTTTTTCACTCTCCTCTTTCACTTTCATCAAGAGGCTTTTGAGTTCCTCTTCACTTTCTGCCGTAAGGGTGGTGTCATCTGCATATCTGAGGTGATTGATATTTCTCCTGGCAATCTTGATTCCAGCTTGTGCTTCTTCCAGCCCAGCGTTTCTCATGATGTACTCTGCATAGAAGTTAAATAAGCAGGGTGACAATATACAGTCTTGACATACTCCTTTCCTATTTGGAACCAGTCTTTTGTTTCATGTCCAGTTCTAACTGTTGCTTCCTGACCTGCATATAGGTTTCCCAAGAGGCAGGCAGGTCAGGTGGTCTGGTATTCAGAAAAAAGTACATAGATAAGGTAAATTCTGGTAGCATAAAATGTTATGAAGGGAAAAGTGAGTACGTTTCCCCAGAAGTAATCACTGTTAATGATTTCTTGGAGAACTTTGCAGCAGTCTTTGTTGTGCATACACGTGTTAGCACCCTCTCCATCCAGTTATACAAAAAACGAACAAGCATATACGCCTTTTCACCTTGTGGTACTGTATTTTATGTTGTAAATATTCCATATAAGGTCACATAAAACCATTTGTTTTTAATGAGTGAAGTATTCCACTGTGTGTACATGTTATAATTTATTAAACCAGACTCCTATGAATTTATTTCTAGGTTTTTCCCAGTTTATTTCTAGATTATTTCCAGGTTTTATTTCTTCCAGTTTGACCACAGGAACTGCTCTTGTGCACACTGTTCACGTGCATCTTTGTGCACATGTCGAGAGCATTTCTATAAGCGAATTGTCTAAAGTAAAACAGCTAGATCGCAGGATACGTGCATTTAAAAAAATTTGAGAGATAATTACAAATCTCAGCGATTCTTCAGTTAAAAACATGTGAGAGTCTATTTTCTTCTGTCTTCCTCAGCTTAGTATGTTATCAAGTTTTATGATCTCTGCTGATCTGAAAGATGAAAAATGATACTTTGCATTTATTTTAATTTGCATTTTTAAGTTATGAGTAAGGTTGAGCATCTCTTTACTTTTATTATTATTTATTTATTTAATTTATTTACTGGGCCGTGCCAGGTCTTAGTTGCAGTATGTGGGATCTAGTTCCCTGACGAATTGAACCTGGGCCCCCTGTATTGGGAATTCAAAGTCTTAGCCACTGGACCAGCAGGGAAGTCCCCATCTCTTTACTTTTAAAAATCATTTGTATTTTTCTTTTTGAACTGTCTATTGATATCCTTAGCCTTTTTTCTCCCTCTCAGATTACTTAGTTTTTTCCTTCTGACTTATAAACGTTCTTTCTATATTGAGGAAAATAATCTCTTGATGTACTATAAAATGTTTTCTCCTAAGCAGATAGTTACATTTTTGTCTTTGTTTATAACTTTACATTTATGACAAACTTTCAACATTATTTTGTAGCAAAATTTGTCAGTGTTTTCTTTTAAGGTGTTTATGGCTTTATGACCTAGGAAGACCTTTTTGGTTCAGAGATAATAAGAATATTTTCCTATGATTTCTTCTACTATTTCTGTGATTTTACTCTTTTTGTGTGTGTGATAAAATTTTGGGCCCATGTGAAACTTATTTATTATTAGGAGTGAAGTAGGGCTGCAACTTAATTTTTTCCCAGAAGAATATCTGATTGTCACGTCACTGGTTGTTTTTAACAGTCAGTCTTTTTCTTACTGATTTAAAATGTAACCTATATCACTGTATTATATTTTCATATATCTTTGGGTCTATTTTTGGATTCTGTTCTGTTTCATTAACCCATTTGTCTAATCATATGCCATCACCAAACTCTTAATTATTATAGCTATTGAGTGTTTTACCCGCTCCAGTGTTCTTGCCTGGAGAATCCCAGGGACAGGGGAGCCTGGTGGGCTGCAGTCTATGGGGTCGCACAGAGTCGGACACGACTGAGGCGACTTAGCAGCAGCAGCAGCATGGAGTGTTTTAATATTTGGTAGGCCTTGTTGCTCTCTTTTTCAGAATTTTCCTGACTCTTCTTGCATGTTTGTTTTTCCATGTGAAATTTAGGATCAGCTTGTCTGGTTTCTAAAAATGTCCCATTACCATTTTTTATAGGGATAGTATTAAATTTATAGACTAACTTTGGAAGAATTGACACCTTTACAATATTGAGTCTTCCTATCCAAGAACAGGGTATGCTTTTCTATTTTATTTAAGTCTCCTGTATGTCTTTCAGTGGTATTCTAAAATTTTCTTCATTAGGTCTTTTAACATTAAGTTATTCCTGGATATTTTATCTCTTTAAGTTATTCTTGTGAATATAGTATCTTCTGTATTTTTTGATTTGTTTTTTTCATAGCTCAGTTGGTAAAGAATCCACCTGCAATGCAGGAGACCCTGGTTCGATTCCTGGGTGGGGAAGATCCCCTGGAGAAGGGATAGGCTACCCAGTCCAGTATTCTTGGGCTTCCCTGTGGCTCAGCTGGTAAAGAATCTGCCTGCAGTGGGGAATACCTGGGTTTGATCCCTGCGTTGGGAAGATCCCCTGGAGAAGGGAATGGCTACCCACTCCAGTATTGTGGCCTGGAGAATTCCAGGGACTCTCCAGTCCATGGGGTTGCAAAGAGTGTCCACCACCGAGCAACTTTCACTTTCACTTTGTGTATGGCAGAGTTATTGATTTTTGTATATTATAATCTGCCAACTTGCTGAATTCTTATTTCTAGTTATTTTCCAGGTATTCTCTTGTTCTAGGGATATATAATCATATCTGAAATTAATAAAGATTTTGTTCCTTTTCTAAGTTTATATGTCTTATTTCTTTCTCTAGTTAAATACGTCTGCGGTATTGTCAGAACAGTGCTAACAATACTAGTGCTGATAGTGGGCATTCCACGATGTTGGTTCTTGGCTTGAGATTTGTATTTATCATGTAATGGTGGTAGCTGGTTGTGTTATCAGAGCTATCTTTCTAGATGATCATTTATTTTCCAATCTTTAATCTATGACTATGATGAGTTATATTGATAGTTAATATTGAATTATACTTGTCTTTCCAATATGAATTTCACTCAATTCATAGTGTACTATGTGTTTTTTGGATTTTGCTAGATAATATTTTATTTGGGATTTTTATATCAGCATTTATAAAGAGTAGTTTATGGTTATAGTCTTTTTGTCAGATTTTGAAATTATTATTATACTAGCTTTAATGCTTCTCAGTATATGAATAAATTAAGCTGATTTTATTAGTGAAAATTCTTAGGGCAGTATTTTTCAAACTTTTTTTGATTGTGAACTAGAGTGAGAACTGTATTTTATAACATAATCTGTATATATGTGTGTGTATAAATTAACAGCCAAAGATTTCACAACAGCCTGTATATAGTCTATTTTCTATTCAGTTTATTTACTTTAAACAAATGTTAAGTCATAGCCCTCTAATAGCCACTAAATGATCATAAGTTGTAGTTTGAAAAACACTGACTTAGGTTCCAGTTTTAAAAAATAAATGAGTGTAATTAATTCATCAGTTGTTGATATATGCTTGCTACATAGGAGATGATCATGAAAACAGATATAAATTAATTATATGGTGCTGTTCAAAAAATCATTTATTGACCTTATTACACACTGCCTGTCAAATAATAAATATGCCATCTTGACTGATTTCTAATAAATCTGAAAATTTGTTCTTTAGAATTCTTCCTTCAGTTTGTTTAGCAAATTTCATGTTGAAAGTATTTTTTCGGAAACCCTGACCTGGACCCTCCCATATTATGAAATACCGTTGTGTGAATTAGACTGACTATTATTTTATCATTGGGGAGTAATTATGCTTTTATATACTACATCTTTTTGTTCATTTTGGTTTTACTTAGTGATTTTCTTTTCCAGGAATGTCTGAATCTGAGCAAGCTCTTAAAGGTACTTCTCAAATTAAGTTACTCTCATCTGAAGATATAGAAGGGATGCGGCTCGTATGTAGGGTAAGAGTTTTCCCCTCCTCCTAGGATAGGACTTGTTTAAGTAGTTAGAACAAATGAAGTCAATGATTTGCACATGTACAAAGGTGGCAAATGTTACCTAGTAAGACTGTGACTGGCCGTTTTTTTTTTTTTTTTGAAAAAAAATTTTCATTAAAGTATAGTTGATTTACAATGTTGTATTAATTTCTGCTGTACATCTAAGTGATTCAGTTATGTATACATTCTTTTTTATATTCTTTACCATTATGTTTATTCCAGGATATTGAATATGGTTTTCTGTACTATGCAGTAGGACCGTGTTCTCTGTCCATTCTTTATGTAATAGTTATTTCCTATGGTTCTTTGATGAAAATCATTTATCTATTCTTTTATTTCCCTCCCTTTCCTTCTCCATTGTAGAACTGTGAGAAGCCTCAAACTTCATCACTTGATTATTGTTTAGAGTACTTAAGATGTACATTTTTGCATAGAAATCAGTCAAGTGTACTAATTAAACCATTTGCTAGCTAGCCCAATTTTATTTATATGTTTACACAGACAGACATACACATTTATTAATGGATATTAAAAATATGTTAGAAATACATGTAAATAGTTATAAAAATTCAGGATTATTATATTCAAGGTGAGATTCATTTTGTCAGTATTCCATAAAATCTAAGTTAGTACAGAGGATACAGATTTCTAATGCTACTTCATTTCTTCTCTAATGTATGAAGTGTTTCTCTTTTACAGCTTGCTAGAGAAGTATTGGACATTGCCGCTGGGCTGATTAAACCAGGTGTAACTACTGAAGAAATAGATCATGCAGTACACTTAGTAAGAATTGTACTTTTATGCTTTGAGAAATTTTTCTGTACTGTTAGCTGTCTTAGACTTATAAATAAAGTAAACCTAAGTTCTGAATATCTACACTTGGCTAAAAACTAATTTGAAAGCAAATTTTTCACTTTGTTTCAAATATAAAAAGTATTCAATAGACATTATCCCATCTGTAAGTATCTGATATTGGGGTCTGAGGTAAGCCCGAAGTACCTTGTTTCTGAAATGTCACATTTCATAACATTTTAGTTTAGCTTTTACAAGATGATTAATTTTATTAGTGCTTTAGGTAAATCATGCTACCATGTGTGTCAAATATTCTGAAGTCAAAAAATATAACTTCTGAAACTAGTGGTAAAAAATGTTTCCTTTTTTAATCTGTTTACAATAACAAGGCTACAAAGAGACCAGATACATGTTTGTAGTAAATATAGTATCAGTTCACTTCAATCTCTCAGGCGTGTCGGACTCTTTGCGACCCCATGAATTGCAGCACGCCAGGCCTTCCTGTCCATCACCAACTCCCAGAGTCTACTCAGATTCGTGTCCATAGAGTCGGTGATGCCATCCAGCCATCTCATCCTCTGTCGTCCCCTTCTCCTCCTGCCCCCAATCCCTCCCAGCATCAGAGTCTTTTCCAATGAGTCAACTCTTCGCATGAGGTGGCCAAAGTACTGGAGTTTCAGCTTTAGCATCATTCCTTCCAAAGAACACCCAGGACTGATCTCCTTTGCAATGGACTGGTTGGGCCTCCTTGCAGTCCAAGGGACTCTCAAGAGTTTTCTCCAACACCACAGTTCAAAAGCATCAATTCTTTGGTGCTCAGCTTTCTTCACAGTCCAACTCTCACATCCATACATGACCACTGGAAATATAGTATAGGGATATTAAAAAAAATTTTTTTTTTAATTTAGTTTTTTTGACTGTGCTGGGTCTTTGGTGCTGAGCACAGGCCTTCTCTAGTTCTGGCAAGCAAGAGGCTACTCTGTTGCAGTGCACGGGCTTCGCGCTGTGGTGGCTTCTCTTGTTGTAGAGCTCAGACTCTAGGCATGTGGGCTCAGTGGTGGCGGCACATGGGTGCAGTTGTCTCATGGCATGTGGGATCCTCCTGGACCAGTGATCGAACTCATGTCCCCTGCATCGGCAGGTAGATTCCTAACCGCTAAACCACCAGGGAAGTCCAGGTATACTTTATAAAAAAGATTGCTTATCCACCAAGGAGAGACCTTAAAACCCTGTAGTAGATGAGTGCACACATGATATAGTTAGGTTGTTCATAACAGAAGAGCAGTAACTAGTTACTAAATCACATGGAAGGCTAATTAAACCTGCTCTCGTAATCAAGCAAATGCAAGTCATAAAACCTTCTAAATTAGGAAGTATTTTAAAGATATTTATGTCCATTACCTCTCTGAAGATGGTGAAACTGGTACTCTTTTTCATGGTGATGGCATTTAAATTGGGACTATCCTTTTGGAAAGATATTTGACAATGTGTCTTGAGCTATAAAAATGTCTATAACATTTTTTTTTATTTGACATTATAAATCCTAATTTGGGGTTATTCAATATATTATAAAATATAGTTGACCCTTGAACAACATGGGTTTGAGCTGCATGGGTCTTCTTATATGTGAATTTTTTTCAGTAAATATATATATGTACTGTAAATATATTTTCTCTTATGATTTTTAAAATAATATTTTCTCTAGCTTACTTTATTGTAAGAATACAGTACATAATACATGTAACATACAAAGTATGTGTTAATTTCTGTTTTTGGTAAGATCAGCCGTAGTGTATTAGTAAAATGGGGGGGGGCAGTCAAGTTTTATGTGGATTTTGGACTAGGCAGGAAGGGGATCATTGTGCCCACTCACTGCCCCCGCCCCCCCACCCACCATGGCCCAGGGTTGTATATGGTTATGCACCAGTAGCAGTTTGAATGCTTCCTGTAGGCCAGGGACTCTTATGTGCTTATTTTACCAACTCATCTCATCTCCCAACAACTCTGAGGTAGGCACTACTCTCATCTCTATTTTATAGATTAGGAAACTGAGGCAGAGAGAGGTGAAGTTGCCCAGGGTTATTCAATTGAAAAGTAACGGAGCTGGCATTTTTAGTCAATGCAGTCTGCTTCTGTGTGTTCTTAACTACTATGTGGACTGCTGTGAGAATTACAGAAGCAGATTGTTAAAGGAAAAATGATAGGCATAATAGTTATTGGTTATAATATTTGTAGTTGAGAAAACTAAATTTTAAGTAATAGTAGAATTACCAATAAAATTATAGTACATTTCACAAACTGTATTTTAGGCAGCTGTTTAAAAATTACTAGTCTGAAGACTGGCAGTATGGAAAGAGAAATCATGTACGCTGTGACTACCACTGTATAAAAACATCCAAGTAACATAAGACTTGCTTATGGAGAACTAGATCATTTTCTTAGTGATTGCTTTGTTGTTCCTACATGAATGTTCGTATGAATGTTCTATATGAACGTCTCTGGAAATACTTTGAAAGTGAAAGTATTGTTGCTCTGTCATGTCTGACTCTTTGCGACCCCATGGACTGTAGTACACCAGGAATTCCAGTACACATGGAATTCTCTATCCATGGAATTTTCCAGGCAAGAATCCTGGAGTAGGTAGCCATTCCCTTGTCCATGGGATCTTCCTGAATCAGGAATTGAACCCTGGTCTCCCATGTTGCAGGCAGATTGGCAGGTTCTTAATTATTACTGCTGCTGCTAAGTCACTTCAGCAGTGTCCGACTCTGTTCGACCCCATAGACAGCAGCCACCTGGCCCCTCCGTCCCTGGGATTCTCCAGGCAAGAACACTGGAGTGGGTTGCCATTTCCTTCTCCAATGCATGAAAGTGAAAAGTGAAAGTGAAGTCGCTCAGTCATGTCCGACTCTTAGCAACCCCATGGACTGCAGCCCACCAGGCTCCTCCATCCATGGGATTTTCCAGGCAAGAGTACTGGAGTAGTATTTATTTTTTTGGTCACAGGGATAGAGGCATTTATATAAGCATTAAAATTAACTGTGCACATTAATATTTAATATATTTTTCATAAGGAGTTGGTAATTCTAAAATAAATCTTCATATAGTGACATTTGTATATGTTTATAAATATTTGTAATGCGTGAATTTGCTTTTCTTTTGCAATTATTGGTAAACTGGTTTGCTGACTGTTAGAAACCCTACTGTTTGATACTAAAAGTAGTATCTACTATTATTTCTAAAGTAAAATATTAAATAGGTTTTTCATTAGGAACATCTGTACAACAGGTTTTTCCACATTTTTCAGATTTTAAAATCTGATTAATTGCATGCATACTAGCTTTTTCTTTTGCACATTCCAAATTACTTTATTTTTAATTTATTATAGGCATGCATTGCAAGAAATTGCTATCCTTCACCCCTGAATTATTATAATTTCCCGAAGTCTTGTTGTACTTCAGTGAATGAAGTGATTTGCCATGGAATTCCAGACAGACGGCCTTTGCAAGAAGGTGATATTGTTAATGGTAAGAAATGTGTGGCTTTTGTTGCTGTGAACTAAGAAACAAGATTTTGGGAGTCTGATAGTGACTTGCATCTTCTTCACTTGTCTTTAACTTATTTTTTTCATATTTAAAACTTAAATTTAAAATCTCTGGAAACCTATTTTGTGGTTTTCAGTTAACTGCTTTCAAGACACTTCTAGTATAATGTGTTTGTTACAAGTTCTTTAATGCAGAGCTTTAATATGTGACTGGTAAATGAAGAGTGTCAGTGAAATGTGGAACTAATAATTGATTCAAGTGGGATTGTTTTCTTACTCCTTTTAGTCCACTATTACAGATAAAGAGAATATGTAATATGTGAAGAGGATAGTAATATGCGAAGACCTTAAGAAAAAAGGCTCAAAATTCTGCAGAAGTACTGTCCTTGATGTTAAGTTTCGAAAGTGGCTTTAGGGACCACTGTGTTCAGCTATTTTGGGAAACTGCGAGTGCAGAGAAAGAAGCTGCCAAGATGGTTCCCTCTGTAATTAAAAAATAAATTGATGAGTTAGACTCCCCTCGATGATATTTTTAATAGTGATGAACTTGGTTTCTTTAATAATCAGATACCTTTAAGAATCTATGTATTAAACAAGGAAGCATGAGCCCAAGTGTTAAAGGCTACAGAGAATGGACAAACTGTGATGCTGGCTGTGAATGGTAGTGGAGACTTGACTGACACTGTTTTTATATGAATTGTTTTTGCTACATTTGGAGTATCAGTTTATAAAACTCCCTAGGTTTTGAGAGGTCTGCCCAATGCTAATTTACATATAAGCTCTATTTTTTTTTTTTGCATGCATATATTATGAGGTTTTTCAGGAATGTGTGTGTTGTGCTAGAGCCAATACATCTATACTGTGATATTATAACTTGATTGAAGATTTATGGTTTAAAAATACTAATTCAGTGTGCTCTCGAGGATACATTTAGCTTAGTGTGGCTTAGTTGTGTAGTGGTAATCTGTATTTTTAAACATGAAGACAAAGAGAAGTATGAATAGTCACAAATAAGTGAAAGGCAAATGAGTTTTTGAAAAATAACTGTAGAATAGTGTAAATGTTTCTGTTTATTGATTGACTAGGATGAGGAAAAACTTGTTAAAGATAATGAGAGAAAGCAGTATTTTCTGTTTGATGTCACAGTGTGGCAGAGTCCTTTGTTTAATGTTATTAACTTGGGTTATTGATCTTGCTGGAATGTATCCGGGGGGATACATTATTCTTTTGCCATAAACGATTTAATCGCTGTTCTAAGAGCTTTGAAGCCCATCTGGCTTGTGCTATGTGACCACAGACCTGTCCTCTACAGTGAGTTTAGGTGCATTATAGACAAGAAATATCTATTGGGTGTTAAGTTATTTATTCATTGGTGTTGCTTAGAAGTTATTTTTTTCATTAACCTGCTTGATTCTGTCGTGTCAGCAGAATTTGAATTTTGAGATAAAAACAAATGTGGTCTTTATGTTTGCACATTCTTTTGCAGTGGACATCACTCTTTATCGGAATGGTTATCATGGGGACCTGAATGAAACATTTTTTGTTGGAGACGTGGATGAGGGAGCTCGGAAACTGGTTCAGACCACGTATGAGTGCCTGATGCAAGCCATTGACGCAGGTGAGCCTCAGGGCTGGGCACCCGCTGAAGCTGCTGAGTAGTGTGGGGCTCGAGTGACCTGTCATTGCACCATGCATGCCTGGTCCCTTCCAGCTGTGCTTCTGCCCGACCTGAGTTAGCTTTGGGTTTGGCAGCAGTAGGTTTAAAGGTGACTTGAGAATCCCTTGATGAAGATGGACTGAATTATTGCTTATTCCTTTGTCTCTTCTATGATTTATCTTCCTTTTCATTTACTGATAAATGGGGAAGAATGTATTGATAGTTCCAGACTGTAACTTTTCTCCTACTTTTTAATTCTTTCATAAGTGTTCTGTTCTCTTATTATAAAAAAACTATAAGACTGCATCAGATTATGAGAGGAAAACATGAGTGATTTTCCTTTATACTTGCCTTTCCTTTTTTTAAATGTCTCTTTTCTAGAGGTGTCCATTTTTAACATTTAGGTTTTTTTTTCTCCATAGTACATTATTACACATGTATGTGTTTAGTTAGGTTAAATGGAATCATAATATTGTAGTATTATGTAATTTAGTACTTTTTCAACTAATAATAGCTTAGAGATCTTTCCATATTAGAACATGTACATGCCTGCATGCATAGATCTACCTATCCTTTTCATTGCTTTATGTTTTATTCCACAGTATAAAAACGTCTACAACTTTTCCCCTCCTGGATTTTGGTATTTTCCAGGTGTCTTGCTATTACAGTGAATAATGTCTTTGGTGAGGTGTATTTCTGTGGGACTTTTCTCAGACTGTGTCTGTCTTTGTTCGTACAAACAGTTTATCCATGGTTTTTAAAAATTTATGCAATATCTTGTGAGGAAAGAGAAAGAAAGACTTGTTGCAAATGTAAACAGACTATTAGAAGGACAGTTTGAGGGCCAACAACTCTTGAGGTGGAATTCACAGCGTTTGAGCATTACTGGTCAGTGTATTATCCAGCCCTGCCCCACCATTAAATAGATCTGATGTATCATCTACACTGTATAGGACAGGACAGCGTTCTTAGGCAAATAAAGGAGATGGTATAATTTTTACTAATTTAATAAAATCAGAGGAATGAAAAGTGAAAGCATGCGATTATTTTTATATATCAGTATGTGAGATTTTCCTTTCCTTTTAATTCACTGTTGATTATACTTGAAAACTTTGATATTCACGGTGGTATTGTGAGATGAGAACTTTAATATTTAGTATCTTATTTTGGAAGCTTTAGGTTTAAATAATTTTTAGAGTTTAATATTTATATCTCTTTTGCTTCTCTATGAGTTGATCAAAATAACCAGATGGCTGGAATGTTGTTTTACAAAGTCATAGGAATGAAACTTGCTAAGGAACTAAAATCTTTAGAACAGTAGACAACCAAGAGTAGAGGTTGCCTAATCTCTGGAAAGTGCTATTAACTCCTGTGTATGGATCATTCCTGCCTGTTGTTTTCTGATAATTTGACTGCCCATCCTGGTTCAGAGCTGTGGAGAGTTGGACCAACTGTGAAATTAGCTTTCCAGAATAGGGCTCCTCAGCCTGCACGTTTGCGGCATTTTGAGTCTGATGATGCTGTGTCGTGGGGGCCTGTCCTGTGTACCACAGGATGCTTAGTAGCATGCCTGGTCTCTATTCACTGGAGGCCGGTTGCACCACCTCTCCAGGTTGTGACAGCCAAAAAAATGTCTCCAGATTCTATGAAGTGTACCCCTGGGACCAGAATTGCCTCTGGCTTGAGAATTAGGGAGAAGTCTCCATTCTCACACTGCATCATTATTGTTGAACAGGTATTTCCTTTATTGTATGTGCAGCATGGGTTAAAATTTTGCTTTCCTCCCTGCTGACTGGGGCTGGTAAGAAGGCTTGGGTGGGAATGCAAGAAAATCATTATGCAAGTCAGCATGTTCCTCAGAAATCATTAATCTCCCCTGCCCTACCTCCCAATAAAAAAACAACCAAGCTGGTCCATACGGTTAAGAGCAAGTAAATGTTATGAAAATGATTCCTTAAGCCATTTGCCCAGAAATGTGATTGGCTGGAGAGGATGTGGTGTGTCTGAACCTCAGGTTGGAAATAAGCTGGCAGAGAAAGAGACTGTAGGGAGGGGGGGACCCCCAGTACTGTGGCTGGACCCCCCACGAATCCAGCAGAGCCCAAATCCTGGGGTCCCAGTGCTAGGAGAGCCGTAGCAGCAATAAGAACCACTTCTTCTGGTTTTTGTTTAAACAATGGTAAAAGTCATAAAAAATAAACAGGGCAGGAAGTATATAGTGAGAAGTACCTTTCTACATCCTACTCCCAAGATTTTCTTGAGAGGCAAATGAACAATTTGAGAACCACTTATATGGGGATAAAGATGCCCAGGGGAAGCAATTCTTTGAAAAGTCGACCAGACTGAAACCAAAGACAAGTCAGTTTCCTTATGAATGTTCCTTTTTCTCCGGATGCTCTTTATTCTCTTATCTCTCCTGCTCGCTTTAATGGAAAGCCCACTGACCTTAGAGAAGGTGAGGAAGAGAAGTGTGTTTTCCAGTCTCTTTGTTTGTTCAGAGAGCAAGTGGTGCTGCTCCCAGCCCCTGACTGCTGCACAGCCCCTCCTCTTCTGCAGCAAAGGAGGAACCAGGTGCTGCTAGCTTGACTCTCAGCTTCATCGTTTCCTGGCAGTCTAACCTCTCTGAGCTTCGATTTCCTCATCTTGAAAGTCTTACGTGTAGGCGTGTAAAACCTTCAGAATGGTTCCTGGCATAGATAGTGATTGCTTAGTAATTATCAGTTACTCTTTCCCTTTGCCACGAGTCTTCTCTTTTCCTTTCAGTAAAGCCTGGTGTTCGATACAGAGAATTGGGAAACATTATCCAGAAGCATGCACAAGCAAATGGATTTTCAGTTGTTCGAAGTTACTGTGGGCATGGAATTCACAAGCTTTTTCATACAGCCCCCAATGTACCCCACTACGCCAGTAAGTACTGTCCAAAGAGTTTGTATTGGCTAACTGTTTATTTAGCAGATATTTTTTCCCCAAACATTTAACAGGACCCACAGTTTTGTATCTATTAGAATAATCTATTAGCTGTTATAAATAGCTCCCCAAAATGTGTATACTCTGCACATACCTTGCTCACAGTAGTCCAGATCCTGAGTGTGTGGTTACTGTTGGGGGTGCGTGGAACAGTTATTCTTTGATGCAGGCGCTTGTCACTTTCAACACATAGCTTTCAGGGTCACTTTGGGGGTTCCCTTTCTGATCTTAAAGATACTGGGGGGGAGGGGAGAAGCATGGAGGGGTATGCTTGGGAGGTTTTAGTGGGCCAACATGGACTTGGCACAAGTCACTTACATTTACTTTTCATTGGCAGGAATTCAGTCATATGGCTACACTAACTGCAAGGGAGGTAGGGAAATGTGATCTAGCTGAGTACTTTGGAAGAAAAGGAAAATAGTAATTTTGGTGAACGGCCAACACTGCCTGCCACATATATTCTGACTCCTTAGATGAAACTGATTCTGCTGAGTTTGATTTGAGTTCTTAATATATGTCAGATACTGTGTTCTTTGTTGGTATAAATAGAGGAGAATAGACAAAGTATCCTTTCCTGAAATTGAGTGCTGTCTGATAGATTAACAAGGAAGTGTTGGATAATTAGTCTTACAGAACCTTTTCTCTTGAAGAGATAAGACACACGGGAGTAAGTTTGTTATTTAGTGCTGGAAATGAAAGCTATCCACATTAGGTAACATAAGGAATTTAATAAATATAGAGGAGTCACTGCTATGTAGAGACTTTGATGTACCTTCTTGGGCTTAGGTTTGCTCATACATACAATATCAGGGAATGGTACCTACTCTAGAACTGTTACTAGAATTAAATGAGATCTTGCTTGGAAAGCACTTAAAGTTAACTCTTAGAATGAAGATGGTGATGATTTATGTTATCTCGTTTGTGCATCACAACTCTATGAATAATTTCTTAGCTCTCTTTTTAACAAGCAGAGTCTGTGCTTAGGGAACTGATTTACTTAAGTCCACACAAACTAGTGAATAAATGTCAGGGGTAGGATTGGTACCTGGGTTCTGTCTGCCTTTCTAGAGTCAGCCTTTCCCTTGCTGCCTAGTAAGGATGTAAGCAGTTTGGCGCTGAGTCTTGTGGGAGAAATAAAGAATGAGATTTTGGTTTGCTGGGGAAGATGAGAAAGAGCATTCCACATGGTGCTGCTGCTGCTAAGTCGCTTCAGTCGTGTCCGACTCTGTGCGACCCCATAGACGGCAGCTCACCAGGCTCCCCCATCCCTCGGATTCTCCAGGCAAGAACACTGGAGTGGGTTGCCATTTCCTTCTCCAATGCATGAAAGTGAAAAGTGAAAGAGAAGTCTCTCAGTCGTGCCTGACTCTTAGCAACCCCATGGACTGCAGCCCACCAGGCTCCTCTGTCCATGGGATTTTCCAGGCAACGGTGGGGAAACATGAATAGATGCTTCAGGTTGAGACAGACTGAACAGAGACAAGATAAGCTTAGGCTGAGAGTTATGTGTGAGCTAGAAGTGGGCAGTGCCAGATGGAAGATATCTGACTTCATTTTTAAGGAATTGCAGAAGATTTTTTGGCAGGAGAATGGCAAGGTGAAATTGTTATTTTGAGAAGATAAATTTACCAGTGGTGTCTGGGATGTATTGCAGGTATGAGCCAGCGGGCTTGTCAGCCTAATGCACAGTTGTTTTCATAAATCCAGATGTGAGCTGGTAAAATCCAAGATATCAGTAGTTGCCACAAGAAGGGGAAATGAGTGAGAAACCTCTCAACAGGAGAAGCTAGAGAAGTCAATTAAGCACAGCATTTGACATAAATCAATAAGCATTTATTAGCAGACCACAGGGTCCTTTTTATTTCAGCTGGAATTGTGCACAAAGTAAAAGCTAGCAATAGATAATAAGTAGCTGACTTTGTTCCTTCCTGCTCAGCCCTTGGTCACCTATTGTGCCTTCCCTTTAACAGAGTGGAAGTAGCTATTCTGATGACACTGCCGTGTGCCACACATGTGCATGCATGTGTTTTGCGTGTGGAAAAAGTGTGGGCAAGGGAGAGAATGAGAAAAGCACCCTTACTTGCAGAGATAGCACTCACATTTAGGTATGGATTGTATAAAGAGAGGCTTTATTTATTTATATTAATTTTTATTGGAATATAGTAGATTTATAGTGTTGTGCTAGTTCCAGGTGTACAGCAAAGTGACTCAGTTAATGTTGCTTAGTCGCTAAGTTGTGTCTGACTCTTTTGCAACCCCATGGACTGTAGCCTGCCAGGCTCCTCTGTCCATGGGATTTCCTAGGCAAGAATACTGGGGTGGGTTGCCATCTCCTTCTCCAGGAGATCAAACTGGCATCTCCTGCTTGACAGGCAGATTCTTTACTGTTGAGCCCCCCAAAAAACAGTAAAGTGAATCAGTTATACATACACATATATCCACTCATTTTTAAGATTCTTTTCCCATGCAGGTCATTACAGAGTGTTGAGTAGAGTTCCCTGTGCTGTGTGGTAGATTCTTACTAGTTGTCTGTTTTAGGTGTAGCAGTGGGTATGTGTCATGAAGAGAGATTTTTTGAAGGAAATAAAATTTATGGGAGAAGGCGCTACGGTGATGATAGTGTCAGCACGGTACGGCCCCGCTGGTATACAAGATATGCCTCTTGAGTTTCATGTTAAGCTGCTTAATTAGAAATAAACAATTCTGAAAAAAGAGACAAGGACCCATGTATACTTCATTTTATCCACTTTGCTGTATTTATGAAAAGTCAGGTGTTAAATGGGTTAAAATAAAATATGTTGTGGTCTCTCTAGGGAAGCATTAAAGGAAGCTATTGGAGTCTTTGTACAGCAGAGGCTTTTGAATGTAAATGATCCCTTCTTTAACTTATAACTCTGTATTCCTAAGCAACTGAGTGTGAAACCAGGAAATTGTGTAACTTCCCTCCACGTCCTGTATAAAAGAGGTCTTTGTTAAGATGAGCGCTTATGTGCTTCCTTATCATCATGGTTTGGAAGTAAAGGTGATACTGCCCTACCTTGAGAATTTAGATCACGGTAATGCTGTGAGGCAGACAGTAGAGTAGGTGCATGTTTTTGTAGAAGTACTCAGCCGTATTATCTGCTATGGTGTAGATACTCGGAGGGTGTGTTTTTGTTGAATGAGCTGTGATGAGAAACTGAAACCATGAGCCAAAGTGAGCTGGGAATTGTAACTTCTTGAACAGTGAGTCAGTGGCAGGAACAGGAGTGGAACTTGGATTCTCTTCATCAGCACTGACCAGTGGAATTATGTGAGGCACATATGTAATACTAAGGACTTCTGTGGTAGCCCAGACGGTAAAGTGTCTGCCTACAGTGCGGACGGAGGAGCCTGGTGGGCTACAGTCCCTGGGGTCGGAGAGTTGGACACAACTGAGCGACTTCATTTTCTTTTTCACTTTCATGTAATACTAAAACTTCTAGTTGTCATATTCAAAAGTAAGAAACAGTTAATTTTACATTTTATTTAATCTGTTACATTAAAAATATTAGCATTTCAACATTTAATCAGTGTAAAACTATCATTGAGATATAGTCCATGCTTTTTTTATCTTTGAAATCGGCATATGTTTTACATGTACATTCTGACTTGCCACTTTCCAAGTGTTTAGCCTCATGCACCCAGGTGCTGCTGTATCCGCCAGTACAGTTCTCGATTCCTTTAGCCATTTTTATTTCTGTGATACTGCACTGACTCTTTTGATATCCCCAAGGGCATATGACCAAGTCTATATATGTAGTAAGTTGCATGCCATTTGGAGGGAAAGTTCATGAAATTAGAGATAAAAAGTCAAAATTATTTTTGCCCCTCAGATTTTTATAATATTTTAGAAACTCCTGATTTGGAATCTGTAGGTTGTTTATTTTGGCAATACCTAAGATAGTGGAAAGCAGCATGATTGCTGTTCACGAGGAAAGATGTGCAGGAATGTAAACAAGAGGGTGAAGTTAGAACAAACCTAGGCAGAGGTGTTAAATAGAATCAGCTTGTTGAATCCATCCAGTGGATACATGGGTCACCATCTGGAAGCACAGCGGTCTTATCAAGAAAGCCTGAAAGCTGAGCTCTCGCCACCTGGTGGTCAGGCAGAGAAAGTGCAGCCATCCGTTCACTGATGCTCTTACCAGCTCTTGATTTTTATTCTGAAAGTTAACCTGTTCTCCATTTTTGAGATTGTCTAAAAAGACCTATACCTCTTTCAAATTTTTGGCCTTTTTGGGGAGATGGCAAATCTGGACACTAACAGTTGAGTTTCTCATGATGATCCTTAAAAATATATATTGGCAAATTTGGACAAAATATGAGGGAGAAATGGAAATTTTGTTTCCAGTAAAAAAAAGGAATAATCCTGCCAGCATTAAAAAAAAAAAGTAGGTTAGTGCGCAGGGGCTTTTTTTCCCTTTCCAAGATAAGACAGTTTACAAAACTCTCTAAAAATGGTACAGTTGTTTCCGTGGGCTGTGCCCTACCTCCACCCCCATATCCATACCCACTCCTGTCCCAGCCAGGAGATGTGCAACTTCTGGCATAGTCTGAAATATCTTGTTCTCCTTTATACTGTGGTACTTGGATAAGTATGGAACTTCGTTGGTTATATAATTGCTATTCTAACCCTGCTATAACATAAATGGAGGTACTTTTGCTTTCACAGAGTGCTAACTACATCTGAAATCCAGTCTAGGGCATCTCTGTATTTTCCTAGAGAAAACAAGCAAAATGAAGTATGCCTAGGACAATATCTGCCCCAGAGTAGGAGGTTTTCAGAGCCCCCCTGTTTGCTGAATGATCTGCTTTAAGAAAGGGGAGTCAGGAGAGGAGAAATTCATTAATATAAGAATCACTCATGGGAATGTAAGTTGTGTACTTTTTCCAGGGAAGTGTTTAACAATATGCTGTAGGTTTTTTGCTGTGTTCTGAGATTTTTTTTTTTTTTTAATTTCAGAAAATAAAGCAGTTGGAGTGATGAAGGCTGGTCATGTATTTACAATTGAGCCAATGATTTGTGAAGGTGAGGAAAAAGGGATGCCGTAACATTCTGTAATTGAATTTTTATTTACGTTTGGTTACTCATGATCAGATTAGTAGTCTGCTCGATTTTGCTTCATTTCCACTCCCCCCTCTCGAACTCGATTCAGTATCATGTAGAGAACCGAAAATTGTAATGGTTGGCAAGAAAGCGGTACTTTCTCCATGGTAATTCGTCTGCTGTGAGTAGATGCTGAAGTACTTGAGTCCTGGTCCCTTTTCATAAAGCTTCTGTCAAAGGATGTATTGTAATAATTAGTTGCCTCCATCAATCAAGGCCGTGTGGAAACTGTTGCATGTCTTGGTGTGGGTGAGAAAGAGGGGAGAAAAGGAAATTAGAGCCATTTTTTTTGAGGCAAACACAGTTATTTAATTCTCCACAACCTATGAGGTAGAGGTGCTGTCCCCATTATCCATGAGAATAAACTGATTTTTGAAGAGGTTAAGTGTTCAGTAACTTGCCCAGAGTCCCTTAGCTAGTTATGTAGCAGAACTTGTGGGACTCTGAAGTCATGAGCTGTCCTGCCTCTTCAGGGTCTGCACTTTGGTCATCAGGTGCTGCCATCAGACGACTGCTGTGGAGAAAGCCCAGCCCAGACATGCTTTGTACTGGCAGTTTTATGTCCCTGCAGTCGTTGGTCGCTGTGACAGGCGCATGACAGCCGTGATCTGTGTCACGATTCGCGCTCTCACTGAGGCTGTCGGAGTAATAACCGGGGCCTCCTTCACCAGTTGTCTGTTGAGATTAGGGGATGCAGAGGGATGCAGCAGTCGTAGGGCTCTTGCGTCCTGTCCCCTGTGTTAATGGAGTCCCCTCAGGATCCTTCCAGTCTTTTTTATAACCTAATCTTGAGAGTGATAGATACCCCATCACTTCTACCAGGTTTTCTTCCTTAGAAGTGAGTCACTAAACCCAGTCCACACTGAAGGGAAGCATTGGAGGTTGTTTTAGAGGCTGCCTTCTTAACCTGATCCTTAGTTCCCTTTTCTGTAAGATGCAAGTTACAACCTTTATCTTTTATCTGAATGCCCGGGGCTGTGGTAAGAATTAAGTGAGATGGTTTGTATGAACGCAGAGTACCTTTAAAGGGCTGTACAAGTGTAAGATACTGTTTTTGTCACTCCCCAGAAGAATGATGACCCCGCATAAGCAGGTGCAAGATAAGTAAGTATGATGGCAGAGAAGGGCAAGGACAAGGAGAGGAAAGTGTGTTTTGGAATCGCTGCCTACAGTTTGGGAGACCCAGGTTCAGTTCCTGGGTCAGGAAAGTCTCCTGGAGAAGCAAATGGCAATCCACTCCAGTATTCTTGCCTGGAAAATCCCATGGACGGAGGAACCTGGTAGGGTACAGTCCATGGGGGTTGCAAACAGTCAGACATGACTGAGCGACTTCACTTCTTCACTTCCAAGTGGTGTTTCCTGGAGTAAGCAAATAACATTGTGTTGAGCTGGTTCAGGTAATCATCAAATTATACCAGATATACTTCAGTGTAACTAAGCTGGGCTAAGTCTCAGCTCCATAGTGGAAAGTGTCTTAATTCGAAGAGGAATTTTCTCAGAACAGTAGTCAAATATATTTGACTTGACATTTAGTAAAGAATCTGTTTTAGTAGATAACAGTAAAATTAAAGAAGTATTAATGTCTTAAATCCATTTGTGAAAAGATCATTCATTACATTGAAAACTATCTATTCACTCATCGTTAGATGGTTGACAAAGCATGAGTTAACTTTCTTTATGCTGCCTCATATTTTCTTCTTAGACCGGGATTTAATGTTGCAGAAGTAGGTTACCTCACTACTTTATACTCTGGGATTTGTCTGAGGCAGTAAGATCTAATGTTTGGTAAAGAGTATTCAAAATAAAGAATATTACTATTATTTTTTAACATCTAATTTGGAGACATGAACATCTCTGTATGCTTTTTTAGTAGTGTCTGGAATTGTAGAACCTTGTAATTCCGCTGCTGTCTTCCCTGCCCTACATCTCACGCCCATTTTCTCCTCTCATTTTCCTTCGTCTCCCAGCTTCTTTCACTGTTGTTTCCTTTCTAACCCATTCTGCCTCATCATAATTTTTAAATTCTCTTGCTAAACTCCTGTTTCTTTCTCTTTGCCCTCTTTCTGGTTACAGGGGTGTGGCCTACAAAAATTTCACAGTATAATCTGTTCTCACCATTTATGTGCTGCCATTTAAAAGTTACACAGGAATTAAATGTTATCATAAAAGTATAAAAAGTTATCTTATTTCCTTCACAATATACACTGGCTATGGTTTAGTCAGATGCCAAAGTTATATCAGGAGAGAGCTAAATTCTTTAATGCAATCCTGGGATGAGTGGTAATCAGTACATTTACAAAAAGGAAGCTGAGTGCCTTTATTTTGGAAACAGCATCTTCATTCAGTAGTTGAGAAGTATACAAAACGTGAAGTTGTAAAATTTAAACATATTATTGCTTCATTGAACTAAAGACCAAAATGAAGTTGGAAAGGCTTTAGCTTAAACAGATGACGTGTACACAGGAATCTTAATAATGAATTGTAAGATTAGTTTTCTGAGCTACCCAAGGATAGAGGGGCACGGGCAAGTGCACTTCCCTAGAGTGTACTTAGAAAAAGGACTGAGTGGTAGAATTAAGAGATGGTGTTTGTTCGTTTAAGGCGGATGGCAGGATGAAACCTGGCCGGATGGCTGGACGGCGGTGACAAGAGACGGGAAGCGGTCTGCCCAGTTCGAGCACACTCTGCTGGTCACGGACACTGGCTGTGAGATCCTAACCCGGCGGCTTGATAGCGCGCAGCCTCACTTCATGTCCCAGTTTTAACTTCCCCCAAGACGGCACATCTCAGTTATACTTTCTGGCTGTACTCCGCATTTTATTGAGAGTACAGAATGGAAGAGGAAAATTTTTTATTACTTGTTTTGTTTTGACTATCGATAAGGAAGGACTACAACATCTGACATGTGTCCTCAAGAACTTGTCTTGGGTCTGAAAAGGTCAAGAAGAATAAAGGAAGCATTTCTCAACTCCCCTCCCCGCCGCCCCACACACAGATCTCTGCACCCGTTTTTCTTCCTTGCCCTTTGAGCACTTTTACTTAAACCTGCTTCTAGTTGCTTCTGTCACTGCCACCGCTGGGCCAGCACCGCCAGCTGCTTTCCAGGTGAGTGCTGGAGAAGAGAATCCTTGAGACTTCTGCGACATACGTTGCTCCCGATTTTTTTTATTATTATGTATGTGTGGAAGTATATACGTATACATTTTAAATTCCATGTATGTAATTACTGAATACTATGTGACCTGGAGTTTGTACTGATTCTTCCCTGATGGAGTTCTGTGCTGTGATAAACGGACCCATCGTTTGCAGTGATTTAATTCCCAGCTGGAAATTGGCTTCCCTCCTTGCCCTGCTAATTATTGACGCTTATAATTGTGCATAAGAAAGCACTCGGTCAGTGAGACCCTCCAGTGTGGGCTCTGTGTGAGTGAATGTATGGGGCAAAATCCACTTTGGACAAAGGTTATCAGGTTTTTAAAAGTCGAGTTTATGGCAGAAACAGCTGTGTTCCAAACAGAAGCTGGCTGTTGCAGAGAATGACGTTTTTGTAATACATTGCTATTTCAGACCTCTGTTTGGTCATGATGGGAGGAAAAATGCTCCCTTCCCCTCTCTGTCCTACTTCAAGGGCATAACCTTGGAGAGATACTCAGAGAAGGCTGGAGGCTGCCCTGTGGAAGTTGGGGAAGAGACAGTTCTGAAGCCTCTCCAGCAGGGAGCAGAGTCTGGAAGTGCTAACGTCTGGTAAAGCTGGTGGTGGGGCGGAAGGACGTCTCTGGAGGTTGGACAGTTCCCTTGGAGTAGGGATGCGCTGTCCTGGGTGTGCTGAAATCACACTTCTCCTTTACACAGTTGGGAACCTCGTTAGAAATGACCTCCGCTGCCCAGCATCTGTGCTCCTTTCAGTAGTTCAGTCCCAAATGGGAGAGTATCCATGAAGACAGATCAAAGTCATTGTCATTGGAGAATACTTGATTACCGGGTATCTGGAAACTGTATGCGAAGATAATTGGATTACACTGACATGTCACACTTGTAAGAGAACATCTTTCCCAGAGTGCCTCAGACCTTTTTTGCTTTAAAGGAATCACGATAATGTTTTCATTACTTTTTATTATTTTGATGATTTAGTAATGTGGCTGAATCTGGTATAGACTTTTGGGGGTATGTGTGTGAAGTTTTTTATCAAACTGTAATATTTGTGAATGGAATGCCTTGCAATATAAATGTTAATATAATATGTAAAGGGAGATTAAAAAGTTTGATTATTCTGCCACGTGGTCATTAACTTTGCTGCATTTTGTTTGGGATTTTAGAAAGAAGTGGTGGGAATGGAGTGGCTGATTTCACCATTTAAAAAACTCATGATGATTTGAGTAAAAATACTTTTTAATGTTGAATGACTGTATAAAAATTCCAGTCCTGTGTTTAGTTCAGCAGTCTACCAGTAGTATTTGACATGTAACCATGTGTCTGAGAGTTGTTGAAGA
The DNA here is from genome assembly GCF_032452875.1 of Bos javanicus. Taxonomy (NCBI): domain Eukaryota; kingdom Metazoa; phylum Chordata; class Mammalia; order Artiodactyla; family Bovidae; genus Bos; species Bos javanicus. The sequence goes on along the minus strand of NC_083873.1, from coordinate 25,871,133 downwards.
CAAAGATTGCCACACCGGTAGTGCAGCATTTTATGTACTGATCATGGAGTTTGTGGTGTGGGCTTAGTCAGTGTCTACTTTGAGAAAACAAGCTCAAGGAAAAAAATCTTGGTGGGATGGTTTTTTGTTGTTGTTAAAACACCACACTGGTGATGATGCTTTCTCGGTTTGGGAGACGTAAAAACAGCATGGGACTCTAGTCTAATTGTATATGTCTAATTACAAATGTTTACTAGATTTAGATGAATAAACATCTAGGGTAGTTTTATCATTCTGCCAACTTCTCAAAATGTCAGTGTGTTAACTTTTTCTTTTCTGTATTATCTTTTAAAATATATTTTTTTCCCCTACCAGTTGTTCAGCCCCCTTTTAATTATAATTTAGAAGGGAAACATGTTTGCATTTCATCTTCAGTTTCTGGCTTTTGGTGACAAAATGTGTAAAGGTGAATTAGAACCCATTCACCAGCAGTCTTATATTACTTGTCACCCTCATGTCTAAATTGATAGGAAGAAGATGTTTAGGAATTTGCCATCTTAGCTTGACTTCTCAGTTTGTCCTGTCTTTGCTCTGGCTTTTCACGGAGTTTGATTAAATTTGAGAGACGGATGTTCCACTTTGCTGAAGCCCCCAAATTGTGTCTGTAAGCTATTTCTGCCCCCTTCCCCCAGCCCACGTTTTTCTAACTTCCAGCTTTTAATTTTGAAGATTTTTCGAATTTACAGAAAGTTGATAGTGCAGCGAAATACCCATATACCCTTTCGTGCATTCAGCAGTTGTTGCTGTGCCTCGTCTCTTGATATAAGAAGCATTTTTCTTTGGAGAGGAATGGCATCGTACTTTATCTGCTACTGTCGCAGCATCTCTTTTAAAACTTAAGGACATTTCCTGCACGATCATTGTCACACCCAAGGAACTGAATATTCAGAGTTGTCTGTATAGTACACATTCACACCTGAGTCAGCTTTCTCCAGAGTGTTGTTTTTTTAAATGCAGAGTCCAAACCCATGGCATTCAGTTGTCATCTGTAGGTTGTTTTTTTTTTTTTTTAACTGTAGAACAACCTTTTCCACCATTTTTTGATCTCTTATGAAACTGACACTTGAAGAAGTAGGCTCCCCCCAACTCTGCCCACTTCTTTTTGAGTATCAGCATTAGCTTACTGATTGTTTCTAAAAGTGTTGGTCACTCTAAATGTTCCATGTTTGGCCAGTGGAAGCACCTTTAAGCTTATTTGTGGGTCATTTTGCTCTATGCCTATCAGTCTTTGGGCATGTCCTTGCTTTTCGCCATATGTTCTCAGTTTGTCTTATACTTTTCCTGCTCCAGACTGGGAACTGGCTGCTTCTCCAAGGAGCCCTGGTTTCTCTTCATGAGGAATGGCATTTGGAAATCAAGGTCTGGGTACTGCTGGGGTGTTAATTGCTCCTTGGCCCTTTCAGGGAACAGAGCCAGGAACTGCATTTTTTATAAATTCATGTTGATGTATGGCAAAACCCATCACAATATTGTAAAGTAATTATCCTCCAATTAAAAAATTAATTAAAAAATAAATCATGAATTCATTCTGATACTTTGATTTCAAATTTAACACTAGTCTTCCTCACCCTTCCCTGTTTCATATTTGTATTTTCCATCTCCCATAGTGAGAATTTTGGTTCTGAACAACACTAATATTTATTTGCTTGATTCTACATGACATGTAAAATAATTTCAGAATTACAACACCAAAATCACTACCAACAATCAACCTAAGTGCAAAATTTGTGGTTGCTCCTATTCTTGGAACATATCTCACTAGGAGGGTACTGGTTTAAAAGTTAATTGAAGTAATTCGTTTTGATTCTGCTGTATTCTAAATTTCATAAATCATGTGTGTGCTGCTTGTTGCTAAGTTGTGTCTAACTCTTTTGCAACCCCATGGACTGCAGCTCGCCAGGCTCCTCAGGCTCCTCTGCCCATGGGCTTTCCCAGGCAAGATACTGGAATGGGTAGCCATTTCCTTCTCCAGGGATCTTCCTGATCCAGGGATCGAACCTGCATCTCCTGCTTGGCAGACAGATTCTTTACCACTGAGCCACCTGGGAAGCCCATAAACCCATGAGCTATTTTTAAATAATAAATGCAGTGAATCTTGAGGGCAAAACATGCTATAGAGATGGTGGAGATATTTTAGTGGTCTCAGAGTTGGAAACACTGTAATTGATTGAGATAGTGTGATCTACGATTTTGTCTACATCTGATGGTGTGTGTTCTCTAGGTACCAGAGGAGCAAATTGTACCGCTTGTAATGTGGATGTTTAGCCCATTTTCTAATAGACTGGGAAAAAACATCTGGACATGGTTTAAGGATATGGTTTTACAATACAGGCTGCATTATGCTGATATTCTAGAAGTTATTAACATGTTTTGCTTGATTTAGAAAAATGAACATCTAAAGAAAAGCAGCACAGGCTCCATTTACTGAAATTCTGTGGCCCCACTTAGTCTCAACTCAGAAGGGTAGGCAGCCTTCTTACTCCTTTTGGTGCCAAGTGTTAAAAAAAAAATGTCTTGCATTTGGTTATCTTACAAAGGAAAGGCGGGGGTCAGGTGGCCTTGGCGACCTGTTACCTGCTGCTTTTCATTCTGGGGACTTAAGTGAGCAACAGCAGAGCTGTCTGTATATGGTAATTCTATTATATTAAAATATGTGTCAATATTGCCAAAAAAATGTGCTAAAAACCAGTTTATGTGGAGCACTCAGAAGGCCTTCCTGGAAAGATTTTCACTTACCACTTATGTTAAGAGTTCAAAGTATTTTAAATAATCTCTCTTGTGCATGTCCAGCCTTTTTGCTGTTGCGGAGCTTTTATAACTGTTTTGACTCCTGGGTGCTTGGCCCTTTTACTAGTACTCCAGACTCCTCACCCCACTTCCAACAACAGACACATGGCAGGGTTTACTCCCACACGCGTGTAGGCACATTTGCATCGTGGTGTCACAAACTCCCAAGATCAACAAGCAGGACACCAGGGCTGAGATCTCTAATTTTTTAAACTAGTTGCATGGCTTGGACAAATTTCCATCTCTTTAAGGAGGTATCCTATTTGTGCAATGACACAGAGCTTAGCAACTGTTTTATTCTATATATAACGTGACTAAATCAAATTCACTTTATTTTAGTACTTGGGTCAGAGGTCAACAGAAAATTTAGAGTAGAATTTTTTCAAAATTTTTACCAGTACATCTGAGCCCTGGGTGGTTCTGAGGAAACAAAATAGACAAGGATAAGAACTGTTAGTATTAAGATGTAGATTTGCAAAAAAAAAAGCAACAGGTATTTGAAAGCAAATTTCCACTGTTTCATCTAGATCTGATTCTTGGTCATCAGGACTATTTCAGCCCCTGTCTAGAGTCAGGGTAGTTCTGTGGTGAATCAGCACTCCTTTCCTGAAGGGAGCATGTGCCTATTAGCTCATCTCAGTGAATTCTGTTATGATGTCTGGCTTGATAAAAATCTGTGTGCAGTAAAAATCAGTAAAAAGCCCATCTCCCCACCCCCAAGTAAAAAGCCCATCCCATCTGCTTTGTTCTTATAAAGTTCCACCAAAAGAAATCTGTATAATGGAGGACTTTGTATGTACTGGTTCACTGTGCCAGTTCACTTCATAAATTGTTTCTTTAAAGATATGATTTTCTTGTTATAGTTCTATGCACTTATTATCTGAGTAACTGTTTAAATATACTTAAATGTTTTCCAAATATGGTTTGTGGTGTATTTTTTCTAAAGGGTATTTGCTGACAAAGAGTCTGATCTTGCACATTAATTGAAACAAAATTGGTTGAGTAGGTCGTTTTTCCTGGGTCACACAGTATCTCTAGGGCCAAAGAACTGTTAGTTACTCGAAGGCTTTGATCATCAGCCTACTTGGGAGACTGGCAGCCAAGCAGAAGATGTTGTAAAGCATTCTGCACATGTAAAATATGCTCTCTTTTCCCCAGGTCAGCAAAACCTTTGAGAATCACCAGCTACATTTACTTTTGCTTTGAAATGAAAGAAATGGAAGTAGCATTATGTGTAGCCGTTTTTAAGTTGTACACACATTAACTAGCTCCACTGTAACAAAGTTTGGATATAATGCAACTTGTCCCCTCACCTCAAAAACCTCATCATTCCACACATTCTACTTTATATTAGTCCCCTGTGCGTGTAATAAAGACCTTGTTCAAGTCAGACATGCCTATGTATTTTACACCCTGTTTTTCACAGTGAACATCCCTAGGTGGGTTAAATAGAAAGCAACATAGCCCAACATGCTGAAAATGGAAAAGCTGGTAACATATGAAAAATGCCAAGTATATGAGCATTTTCAGTGAGAAACAAAAAGCTGTTGAAAGTTGGTAGTATTGTAAAATTTTAGATCCTTAAAAATTGTTTTTCACTAGCTTTCATAAAATATACAGTGGAGAGATTAGCCATTTGTGGTAAACTTATATACCATTTATCCAATAAAGCAGTTTAAACTTAAAAAAATTCCCAAGAATACTTTTAAGGTGGCAGAGTTCTGATTTTGAACAGCCAGGGTTAGTGAATGTTTTTCAGCCCTGTGTTGTCTGTGTTCTTCCAAAAACTATTTGGTTCCACAATATACATAACAGCCTAGATGCCATCCAAGAGGATGTATTGAAAGGATCTTAACAAGAAATACTTTAAACCTATAGTCCCATGATCCAAGAGCCTTCATGGTGATACTGGTTCCTTCAAAGAGGCAACTGTGCTTTCATCCAGGAAATGCTCATACCTGTTAAACTGAATTAGCTGGCTCAAGACTATGTACACTTCACTGTGACAGAAATGAAAAGTAAACTTCCTAATTGACCAGCTACAAGAATAGGGGTTCCATTATTTTACTATCTTAAAATTGCTTTACTTTCTCATCTTGGTGAACGTAAAATGTTTGCCATTCTCATTCATGTATAACTCATGAGTTATACATGAATGAGTGGAAGAATCTTTTAAAAGAATTATTAGCTCTTCTCCATTATTACCCTCATATGTTCTTTGTTACGGCAATTGCTTAAGGCAGTAAAATATACTTTATTCCTGGAAGGCTGAGCTAAAACAAACCAGATGAAAGTACATTTCTTAGAGCTGGGGTAGACGCTAGTTTCAATTTCCTCTTCTTCCAGTTTATGTAGGACAATAGGTTAGAGCCCTTTGGGCCCCTACTGAGTCTCTAGCCCTCTAGATAAAATGAGAGAAGCTATACTGCTTTGTCCTTCAAATGCACCAAAGATCCAAAAAGAAGTCCTGACCATAACTGCCATTTTCTATTTTCATTTTGGGAGCAATTAAGCCACATCAATCAGAAGAATAATTAAAACAAAAAGCACATGCTTTCAATTCAACCAAAGATATGTATATCAATGTCCTGATATGAAAACAGTCTTAAGATATATGTGGAAAAAATAAAAAGGCACAGAATAGTGTTAATTAGTATTCATTTGTATAAATTATATGTATACATGTTATTTCATTCATAGAAACTTCTGGGAAGATACATAAACTTATCGGTGGTCACTAATTTTGGGGGAGAGGGGGAAGTTTAACTTTTCTTTCCCATGTAATTTTCTCTATTTGAATGTTCTAACTCTTGCATGTATTGCCCTCATGCATTTATTTTTGTGTTAATGGATAACTGGGAGGTTAAGACTACGCACCATTTTTGTTTGCTGCTTTATTCTGCTCAGGGTAAAGAAGCCTAAATGCTACTTAACAACAGCACCAGGAAAACACTGATAGGTTTGACCATACTAAAATAAAAATTTAAAAATATAGAATATATTAAAAATATAAAACTTGCAAAGGATTGGCATCTAGAATAAAGAAGTCTTAAAAAGAACCTGAGCTACGTTAAGTCCTGAGATCAGGTGGGTGTGTGATCTCACCTAAATGACTGTGGAGTCAAGTCCCAGTCAGAGTTGCACGATTTCAGATATTTTGTACAGCACAGGGAAATACAGCCATTGTCTTGTAATAACTTTTAGTGGAATGTAATCTAAGTCAGAGAAAGGCAAATATCTTCTCATGCTTGATGCCTTTACTTCCTTCCAGCCCCCTCCTCTCCTGGACTTTTCCTCTGTGTGCCTTCTACAGAAATGGATCCATCCTCTGCCTGGGTTTCTGCAGTCTGGCACCTCCGCTCTGTATGCCCAAGCCTGGCAGGCAAGGAGCAGAGAATCTTCCGGTTAGAGGGGAGGGGAGAAGAATGTTGTCAGTACACTTAGATTTCTTTTTTCACTTTGACCACATAATCTTGTCTTTTCCGAGAGTTGATGAATAAAGGTACTGAAACCATTTACCTCAGATTGGGACTTGAACCCATGCGCTGGGACTCGAACCCAACCAAAACCCTGCTTGGGACTCAAACCCCACCAAAACCTCACTTGGGACTTGAACCTACATGGCTCGGACTCAAACCCAGTAAAAACCCATGGTACCTGGTTTCAGGACCTAATGAAGCTCAGAAGAAAAAGAATACAAATGACCAAAAGAATGAAAGACTTCAGTAATTAAGGGAAATGCAAATTAGTCATTTCATATCCATGTGGTTTGTAAAAACTGACAACCACTTTGAAGAGCACAATTACACTCATCTCAGATGCTAGTAAAGCTCAAAACTCTCCAAGCCAGGCTTCAGCAATACGTGAACCGTGAACATCCAGATTTCAAGCTGGTTTTAGAAAAGGCAGAGGAGCCAGAGATCAAATTGCCAACATCGAAAAAGCAAGAGAGTTCCAGAAAAACATCTATTTCTGCTTTATTGACTATGCCAAAGCCTTTGACTGTGTGGATCACAATAAACTGTGGAAAATTCTGAAAGAGATGGGAATACCAGACCACCTGACCTGCCTCTTAAGAAACCTGTATGCAGGTCAGGAGGCCAACAGTTAGAACTGAACATGGAACAACAGACTGGTTCCAAATAGGAAAAGGAGTACGTCAAGGCTGTATATTGTCACCCTGCTTATTTAACTTAGATGCAGAGTACATCATGAGAAACACTGGGCTGGAAGAAGCACAAGCTGGAATCAAGATTGCCAGGAGAAATATTAATAACCTCAGATATGCAGATGACACCACCGTTATGGCAGAAAGTGAAGAGGAACTAAAGAGCCTCTTGATGAAAGAGGAGTTAAAAAGTTGGTTTAAAGCTCAGCATTCAGAGAACTAAGATCATGGCATCTGGTCCCATCACTTCATGGCAAATAGATGGGGAAACAATGGAAACAGTGTCAGACTTTATTTTTGGGGGCTCCAAAATCACTGTAGATGGTGACTGCAGCCATGAAATTAAAAGACGCTTACTCCTTGGAAGGAAAGTTATGACCAACCTAGACAGCATATTCAAAAGCAGAGACATTGCTTTGCCAACAAAGGTCCATCTAGTCAAGGCTGTGGTTTTTCCAGTGGTCATGTATGGATGTGAGAGTTGGACTGTGAAGAAAGCTGAGCGCTGAAGAATTGATGCTTTTGAACTGTGGTGTTGAAGACTCTTGAGAGTCCCTTGGACTGCAAGGAGATCCAGCCAGTCCATTCTAAAGGAGATCAGTCCTGGGTGTTCTTTGGAAGGACTGATGCTAAAGCTGAAACTCCAATACTCCACCTCATGCGAAGAGTTGACTCACTGGAAAAGACCCTGATGCTGGGAAGGATTGGGGGCAAGAGGACAAGGGGACGACAGAGGATGAGATGGCTGGATGGCACCACCGACTTGATGGACGTGAGTTTGAGTGAACTCTGGGAGTTGGTGATGGACAGGGAGGCCTGGCATGCTGTGATTCATGGGGTTGCAGAGTCGGACACGACTGAGTGGCTGAACTGAACTGAACTTGAAGAGCAATTTGACAATTTCTAGTAAGGTTTAAAATGTTATCCTGTGATACACATCTTACATGACTGACACTGAGCATGATGTACAAGGATGTTCCACCAGTGTTGTCAGCAACAGAGGAACAATTTGGGAAACAATTATATGCCACAGTTGGAGACAGATAAATGATGGTAGTTCATATAGGTGACTACTACTGCACAGTACTCAGTGAACGGGAGCATCATATACAACAGGGATTAATCATACAGTAATGAGTGGAAAAGCTGCAGAATAAGATAGCATCCGGTTTAACATGTATGACAACATGAAGACTGGCGGGTGTACAGATATGTATAGTAAAAGTATGGCAACCTGGGTGAGAGTGATAAACACGATTCTGGGTGCTGACTATACCACAGGAGAGGAAAGGCAATGTGGTCTGGAAAAGTAAAATGTTAGGATTTGACAAAATAAGTGCTTCAGTTTGGATATTCAGTAAGTAAATGTTTTCCATATACTTGAAATAAGTTCACAGCGGGATCAACAACACAAAACTACCTACTTAAAAGGTAGTTTCAGTGACGAATTCTAGTGCTCCATATGGGCCAGATGCCATACCAGGAACTGCGAATCTAAGTTTGATCAATGCACGGTACCTGCCCTCAAGAAGATAATCTTCAATGCCCCTGGTGGTCCAGTGGTTAAGAACCCACCTGCCAATGCAGGGGACATGGGTTCTATCCCTGGTCCGGGAAGATTCCACATGCCTTGGGGCAACTAAGCTCACACGCTATATAGAGCCCACGTGTTGCAACTCCTGAGCCCAAGCACCCTAGAGCCTTGCTCTGCAACAAGAGAAGCCACCACAATGAGAAGGCCATGCACCTCAACTAGAGAAAGCTGGTGCAGTAACGAAGACCCAGTGCAGCCAAAAAAAAGGAATCTCACCGAAGCAGATTTTGGTTGACTGGAGAAATCTGTTCTTTAATAATGGGTCTGAGATCCTTAAAAGTTACAAGAAAGTTACCAATGACAGTGAAGACAACGGCATACACTCACCACTGCCTTGCCTTCTCTGTCTTTCCTTTAAAGAATGAAGATGACAGGGAGAGAAATCATGAGAGTTAATTCAGCATAAAACAGGTGACAACTCCCACACATACACAGGCATTCCTTTTATTATGTTAGAAATATTCTTTAATGAGCTAGCAATTATTTATGTGAAGAAGAGACTAGAAAACAGATTTATGACAGTATTAGCCTTATCCTTGGTTAGACATATGTAGGAATTTACACACAAAACATTATTGCTTAGAGTAGGTTAATGAAGATCTAAGAATCTGTGAACTTGAAAGAGCTCCTTTCTGCTTATGTGGCTGCTCCAACCAGACCCTAAGACTTAGTTACAAGGATGGAAGAATTCTCCTCTTTTGAACTTAAAGCTTTACAACCGTTCGGATGCTGTAAGAGAAGAAAACAATAAACAAAGGTTCAGAATCCTTTAACACCACTAAAACACTTTTTAAAAAAAATACTTCTTCCTCCATAAGCCCCAAATCATTACCGCAGTCTATACTACACATCTAAAGAGAAAGCTTACCTCTTTCCGGCATGCATCAGATCAAAGGCTTCATTAATTTGGTCAAAAGGCAGACTGTGAGTCACAAACTCATCAACTTTTATCTTTTTGGACATATATTCAGACACCAACTTTGGGACACTTTCTACACTCTTCCATCCTAAAGGAAATCATACATCTATTCATTACTTTTTCCAACAAATCTCTATAGTATGCTTATTATTTAGTAGGTGACAAAGACATCTAAGAGAATGAATTTTTTCATGAATTAAAGAGGAATGAAAAACTTCAAAATCAGCATAGAGAGGAGGAAGAATTTAATACACATCTTTAGTTAAGAAAAAAACAGATGCCTTTTGAGCACTTTTCTTTTTTCTGTGTTAAGATTTACTAAAATCTCATTAAACCTTAACGGAGATTTTAAAACTATACAGGACAGAACTCTAGAAGTCTCAGAACAAGATTATTTAAATCCACAACAGCAAAATTTCTATAATCATGAAATTCAAGGAAGAACAAAATTGATGTGATACATGACTTTATTTCTGTGCTTTTAATTTCAACATAAAGATAACATCTCAGAATAAAAAACTGTGAACTGAAAAGCAAAGTAGAAGACCTTTACTTATATGTTAAGATTTTAAACAAAGTCAGATCCTTCCATTTTTCACTTGTATTATTAAAAGAAGCAGTAAATGTACAAATAAGCCTTCCCCCTTTTTAAACTAGGGTTTCTTTGGACTATATTTCAAGCTTTTGTGTGTGTGCTAAGTCGCTTCAGTTGTATCCAACTCTGTGAACCCATGGACTGCCGCCCACCAGCCTTCTCTGTTCATGGGGTTCTCCAGGCAAGAATACTGGAGTGGGTTGCCATTTCCTTCTCCAGGGGATCTTTCTGACCCTTTTCCAAATCTCCCTCCTTACATCCTCGACAGATTATCTTTTCATTCCAAACTGGTACCTTTTTTTTCCCCCCCTCATTTAAATCTCCTGGTAACAGACAACTACAGCTACTGCTATTCCCTACACCAAAACTTCTATTTACATTGTGAGTCATGTGTTAGCAACACCCATGGGGCCCCAAGGCTCCAGCTTATTTCTCAACAAACATGTGTTTCGGTGAGGCTTCAGTTAGAAGTGACTTCCAACCCCCCTGGCTCAGTCTCCCAGACATTTTTAGAACATTCTCAAATATAGCTCTGGAACCTCAGCTGATGTCCCTGAGCTGCATGTGTGGTTCTACAAGTCTGTTCTAATACACTCAAGTGGGGCATACTAGTGTCTAGGGCTTTGAAAAGAGGGTTTAGTCAGCTTGACATTTTCCTTGACAAATTGTGTAGTATAAAGAAGGAAAACTTAGGCCAAATCCCTCATTTTTCATACTTTCCCAATTTTCTGGCCTTGGAAAAAAAAATGTGGCATGATGTGAGGCAGGGAATGAGACACTTTGTTAGACGCAGGTCATTTCATTTGAAACTCATGCTATGTAATACTTTTTCCTTAGGAGAATTGTAAGGATATATTTTTTAAAAATCTATTAAAAACTTAAGGTTTCCTTCATTCACAATAGTTGGGATATATAAACATGTTTTGATGTCTTTTCTCTTCCCTAGCTGAGCGACCCTAAGAAAGAGAAACTATTTCTTAGCATTCTCCTGGTAGTTGGCAACCCCAGGTAACCACATACTTTTAGGACACTCAAGGGAAAAACGATCAGTCTGGCAGCTTTTCCATTTTGTTATAAGGCTCTGTCTAACTTAAAGTTTTACTCAGACTGGTTACTGCTGAAATCAGTACTGTTTAGAGAGAAGCATGATCACATCCAGGGATCACTGCACTCTCTGGGAAAATGAGTAAAAAAATGCCAATAACCTATGTAAGTCTACCAGATGACACAAGGTGGCTGGCCTGGTTTATCCTGTATCCAGCTTCTGACCTAGCCCCAGCTATTTCATTAATGGAATATTAGTATTTTTTTTCAGGGTATAAAAAGTAGCCTTGTGTTTCAGAAGAAGCTGAGCACCTCCCCAGTCCCCAGGGTTAGTACTCATTGGGATTACAATTCTGCTGAAGGAAATAACAGAAGAAAATGTCCTCATCCATCAAATTACCTCCAAAGGCAGTGCCTTTCCACGTGCGGCCCGTGACTAGCTGGAACGGACGAGTGGCGATTTCTTCACCAGAGGCAGCTACTCCCACTACCACACTGATGCCCCAGCCTTTGTGGCAGGCCTCCAGCGCTGCTCTCTGCAGACAAACCACAGAAGTCAGTGCATTTTGCTAAGAATATCTACTTCTCCAGAAACTTCTGGGGGACAGGGTAGTGGTACAGAGAACTTTTTTAGAAAAGTGGCAACAAAATGATCCAAGTATTTATTAAGTTGTTTAATTTTATTGAACAATTTTAACAGGTACTTTTAAAAGAATTTGCTAATTTGGCTAAATATTAACACAAATTGAAAGGATTTAAAGCTTTTATTTGTTGTCTACTAAGGTTACTGAGTCACTATGTGGATATGTATCTAATTCCATAGCCCATGTTCTCTATAACTGCATCGTTTTGCCTTTTCATTTAATGAAACGCACTTTAAGATACAGCAGAGACTGAAAGGCAAAATAACATTTTCCTTCATCTTTCCCTTGTCTAGTTCAATAGTTATTGTTCCCTTCTTTCAGCAACCATTCTTATCCGAGAATTTAAGATTTCTCCTTTGCAAAACAAAACAATATTTTATCTTAATAAAGGAAATTACATTTAAAAAGGCAGTTACACACACACACAAGCACATGGAATGAAGCCAGGCATACTCACCATGACTTTCACATTACCAATACACTCAAAGGAGTAGTCGACTCCCCCGTCAGTCATCTCAATGAGCACTTCCTGGATCGGTTTACTGAAGTCCTGGGGGTTAATACACTCAGAGGCCCCGAACTCCTTGGCTCTTGCGAATTTATCCTTATTGATGTCCACACCAATGATCCGGGCTGCACCAGCCATCTTACAGCCCATGATAACTGCCAATCCAACTCCTCCCAGGCCAAAGACAGCACAAGTAGAGCCAGGCTCCACCTAACATTAAAGACAGCCTATAAGGTACTCATTCTGTAAGAGTCAGCGAAATCATTAGTTTTCTTACAGGTTGGGCCAAGTTCACTACTTCAGCAAAGCTTTGCTGTATGAAGTTAGAAGGTGGAATCTAAAACCCAGGCCAACACTTACCTTGGCAGCATTCAAAGCAGCACCATAGCCAGTTGAAATGCCACAACCCAGAAGGCAAACTTTATCCAAAGGTGCTAAAGGATCAATTTTAGCAACAGAAATGTCAGCCACAACTGTGTATTCAGAAAATGTGCTGGTTCCCATGTAATGTAAAATTGTCTTTCCTTTACAAGTAAATCTGCTAGTGCCATCTGGCATTAATCCTTTTCCTTGAGTGACTCTAAAGAAAAAGAAATCAATTTTTTAAAATGATGACCAGTAGTTAGAAGACTGTGCTAAGACCAAAACTCTAATTTCTAATGTATTCATTAATCAATTTAGCACCTTTCACCAATGCCTGATTAAGAAAACTTTTAAAAGAATTATAATCTTATGAATCTTTTCCAACATTCAATATCCCTCTAGATTACCTGTCAAGAGTACTGAAATAATTTTAACAGGTACAACTTATGGATCACATAAAATGATTTTAAAATTCCATCATGTGACCCTAAATGCGAGACAGCAAAAGACACACAGATGTAAAGAACAGTCTTTTGGACTCTGTGAGAGAAGGTGAGGGTGGGATGATTTGAGAGGGTAGTGCTGAAACGTGTATATTATCACATGTGAAGTGGATCGCTAGTCCAGGTTCTATGCATGAGACATTGTGCTCAGGGCTGGTGCCTTGGGATGACCCTGGGGGATGGGATGGGGAGGGAGGTGGAAGAGAGGTTCTGAATGGGGAACACTTGTGCGCCCGAGGCCGATTCATGTCGATGTATGGCAAAAACCACTACAGTACTGTAAAGTAATTAGTCTCCAATTAAAATACATTAATTTTTTTAATTAATTTTTTAAAAAAGAAAAAAAAAATTCCATCATGAAACTGTGAGCAAATATAACTTCAAAAAGCATTAAGCCAAAACAGCATCCACACAGCAGAGATTACAAGCAACTAAAAAGATGGGGAAACAGTAGAAAAAGTGGCTGACTTTATTTTTCTGGGCTCCAAAATCACTGCAGATGGTGATTACAGCTATGAAATTAAAAAGACACTTACTCCTTGGAAGGAAAGTTATGACCAACCTAGACAGCATATTAAAAAGCAGAGACGCTACTTTGCCAACAAAGGTCCGTCTAGTCAAGGCTATGGTTTTTCCAGTGGTCATGTATGGATGTGAGAGTTGGACTATAAAGAAAGCTGAGCACAGAAGAATTGATGCTTTTGAACTGTGGTGTTGGAGAAGACTCTTGAGAGTCCCTTGGACTGCAAGGAGATCCAACCAGTCCATCCTAAAGGAAATCAGTCTTGGGTGTTCATTGGAAGGACTGATGTTGACGCTGAAGCTCCAATACTTTGGCCACCTGATGTGAGGAGCTGACTCATTGGAAAAGACCCTGATGCTAGGAAAGATTGAGGGCAGGAGGAGAACGGAATGATGGAGGATGAGATGGTTGGATTACATCACCAACACAATGGACATGGGTTTGGGTCAACTCAGGGAGTTGGTGAAGGACAGGGAGGCCTGGCATGCTGCGGATCATGGGGTCGCAAAGAATCAGACAGGACTGACTGACTGAACTGAACTGATCCAGATCAGCACATAAAAGCAGATGTCCAAACTGGTTAATTCAGATTTCTTAGGAGGCCTATTTCAAAAGTGTAATAGTCCCCATGGATTCAAGTTATCTTCTCTCTTGCAACGGTTTCAAAATTATTTTTGATATTCTAAATGGTTGATGTAACATCTTGCTTAGGAATATGGGCCCTAAAGACAGACACAGTCAATCAGTTCAGTGGCTCAGTCATGTCCAACTCTTTGAGACTCCACGGACTGCAACATGCCAGGCCTCCCTGGCCATCGACAACTCCCGGAGATTACTCAAACTCATGTCCACTGAGTCGGTGATACCATCCAACCATCTCATCCTCTGTCGTCCCCTTCTCCTTCTGCTTTCAATCTTTCCCAGCATCAGGGTCTTTTCAAATGAGTCAGTTCTTTGCATCAGGTGGCCAAAGTATTGGAGTTTCCGCTTCAACATCCGTACTTCCAATGAACACTCAGGACTGATCTCCTTTAGGATGGACTGGTTGGATCTCCTTGCAGTCCAAGGGACTCTCAAGAGTCTTCTCCAACACCACAGTTCAAAAGCATCAATTCTTCGGTGCTCACCTTTCTTTATAGCCCAACTCTCACACCCATACATTATTACTGGAAAAACCATAGCCTTGACTAGTTGGACCTTTATTGGCAAAGTAATGTCTCTGCTTCTTAATATGCTGTCTAGGTTGGTCATAACTTTTCTTCCAAGGAGCAAGCGTCTTTTAATCTCATGGCTGCAGTCACCATCTGCAGTGATTTTGGAACCCCCCAAAATAGTCTCTGTTTCCCCATCTATTTCCCATGAAGTGATGGGACCAGATGCCATGATCTTCGTTTTCTGAACGTTGAGTTTTAAGCCAACTTTTTCACTCTCCTCTTTCACTTTCATCAATAGGCTCTTTAAGTTCCTCTTCATTTTCTGCCATAAGGGTGGTATCATCTGCATATCTGAGGTTATTGATATTTTTCCCGGCAATCTTGATTCCAGCTGTGCTTCCTCCAGCCCAGCATTTCTCATGATGTACTTGCATATAAGTTAACTAAGCAGGGTGACAATATACAGCCTTGACGAACTCCTTTTCCTATTTGGAACCAGTCTGTTGTTCCATGTCCAGTTCTAATTGTTGCTTCCTCATCTGCATATAGGTTTCTCAAGAGGCAGGTCAGGTGGTCTGGTATTCCCATCTCTTTCAGAATTTTCCACAGTTTGTTGTGGTCCACACAGTCAAAGGCTTTGGCATAGTCAATAAAGCAGAAATAGATGTTTTTCTGGAACTCTCTTGCTTTATCAATGATTCAATGGATGTTGGCAATTTGATCTCTGGTTCCTCTGCCTTTTCTAAATCCAGCTTGAACATCTGGAAGTTCATGGTTCACAGACTGCTGAAGCCTGGCTTGGAGGATTTAAGCATTACTTTACTAGCGTGTAAGATGAGTGCAATTGTGCGGTCATTTGAGCATTCTTTGGCATTGCCTTTCTTTGGGATTGGAATGAAAACTCACCTTTTCTAGTCCTGTGGTCACTGCTGAGTTTCCCAAATTTGCTGGCATATTCAGTGTAGCACTTTCACACCATCATCTTTTAGGATTTGAAACAGCTCAACTGGAATTCCATCATCTCCACTAGCTTTGTTCGTAGTGATGCTTCCTAAGGCCCACTTGACTTTGCATTCTAGGATGTCTGGCTCTAGGTGAGTGATCACACCATCATGATTATCTGAGTCGTGAAGATCTGTTTTGTATAGTTCTTCTGTGTATTCTTGACACCTCTTTTTAATATCTTCTGCTTTTGTTAGGTCCTTACCATTTCTGTCCTTTACTGAGCCCATCTTTGCATGAAATGTTTCCTTGGTATCTCCTATTTTCTTGAAGAAATCTCTGCTGCTGCTGCTAAGTTGCTTCAGTCGTGTCCGACTCTGTGCAACCCCAAAGATGGCAGCCCACCAGGCTCCCCTTCCCTGGGATTCTCCCGGCAAGAACACTGGAGTGGGTTGCCATTTCCTTCTCCAATGCATGAAAGTGAAAAGTGAAAGTGAAGTTGCTCAGTAGTCTTTCCCATTCTATTGTTTTCCTGTATTTCTTTGCACCAATCACTAAGGAAGGCTTTCTTATCTCTCCTTGCTATTCCTTGGAACTCTGCATTCGAATGGGTATATCTTTCCTTTTCTCTTTGCCTTTCGCTTCTCTTTTATTCATAGCTATTTGTAAGGCCTCCTCAGACAACATTTTGCCTTTTTGCATTTCTTTTCCTTGGGGATGGTCTTGATCCCTGTCTCCTGTACAGCGTCAGGAACCTCCGTCTATAGTTCTTCAGGCACCCTATCAGATCTAATCCCTTAAATCTATTTCTCACTTCCCCTGTATAATCGTTAGGGATTTGATTTAGGTCATATCTGAATGGTCTAGTGGTTTTCCATACTTTCTTCAATTTAAGCCTGAATTTGGCAATAAGGAGTTCATGGTCTGTGCCACAGTCAGCTCCCAGTCTTACTTTTGCTGACTGTTTCATTCTGTACTCCAAGGCCAAATTTGCCTGTTAATCCAGGTATTTATTGACTCCCTACTTTTGCATTCCAGTCCCCTATAATGAAAAGGATATCTTTTTTTGGTGTTAGTTCGAGAAGGTCACACACACTTGTGTTCAAATCCCAGGTGGCCCTTGTCAAGTGAATTAACCCCTGTGCCTTCATTCTGTCATTAGAAAATCAGAGAAACCATCTTTCTTAGAGATTACTAAAAAATCAAATGAGAGGTTATGTAAGCATTAGCACTGTGCCTGGCACAGAGTGCTTAATAAAAAGGTTACTTTTAATAAAAATAAACCCTAGAACTTGATGTACACTCTTGGATAAACCTTTGGAATATATATGAATAAAATACATACAGATGAAGAAAAAGTCAACTGCCTGTGGATTCAAGAACATTTCCTTTGAGAGAAACATAAATACGACCAGAAACAAACAGATGACAAAGCTCTACCCCAATAACCTTTATATCTTTATGAGAGCAAGTTAAATTTGCTTAGCTCTCAATGTCAGAAACTGCTCTGCTTTCAGAAGAGGCTCATGAACAAAAGGTGATATGGGATATATTTAAGCTTTGAAAGAACTTGTCCTTCTAAAAGCTTACAGACAGCCACAAAAAAGCCTACAACCATTATCCTACTTGGTATGTCAGAAGTCTTTCAGATAGTGTTTGGAATTCTCTTTCAAAATGACTATAGTTATATTTTTTTGGTTCTAGTTTTGTAACTGTGTTCATGTGATAAAATAAATGCAATTTCGTCTTCCAAAAAAAGAAACTAATTTTGTCAATGGCGTTAGAAAACAATGCAAAAACTAACAGATCTCCCAAATAGTGCTGGGTGGGAGTATATGCCATGACTCAGCAACTTCAATCCTAGGGAAATACCCAAGAGAAAGTTGCATAGATGTCCATCAAGATATCCATCAAGAGACACACATGGACGCTCCGAGAGGCACTAACCATAGCAGGGTCAAAGTGGGGAGCAATGTGAATGTCCATGGGAGAAAGGGTAAACAGAGATATTTGGAATGAAACAAAAGAGAATCAGAGGCATACAGCAGCACGGCCACTTCAACAGACATTATGAATGAAATAAACCAGGCAAAAGAGCACATTCTGCATAATTCTGTTTCTATGAAATTTTACAGTGAAAAATAACAATAGTGGTTACCCTTGAGGGAGGTAGGTGTTGACCTGTAAGGGACATGAAGCACTGTGTGGGCAGCTGGAAGGGTTTTCTATCTTGATCTGAGTGAAGGTTATAACTATTAGGTGTGTATAAGCATAAAAATTCATTGAACTGTACACTTAGTATTTGTACACTTTAATTACTTCATTATGTGTATGTTCTACTTCAGTGACAAAAAAGAGGCAAAAGGGGGAAAACAGACACAAGATCTTAAATGCCTCAAAGAAGTTAAGTGTGTTACCTTGCTACAATAAAATAACCACCTTTTCTTTGTCAAAGGGTTATGTTATCTCTTGGAGGCTTCCCAAAACCGTATGAGCTAAGTTTTATTACTTTGGTTTCATGGACAATAAAATGGCTCATAAAAATGCCTTCATTCAATTTCATAACCATGTCCCTCCTTACTACCTATTTTGGCAAATTTACCCTAGTATTATGGAAAGAGAATGGGTTCAGAAAATTGCATTATCTCTCCCAACAGCTGATGCTGCTGAGCATACCACTTAATTTCCAAGTCTAAATTTTCTCATCTATGAAAATACAGTAATACCAGTGATAATGACAGGTTGCCAAGAAGACAGAATGAAATAATGCACGTAGAACGCTCTGTATAAATTGCCACATAATTACTTATCATGATTAATATTACCTCTTGTTTTAAGAATAAAATAAAAAGACACTAACCTTATCTTCTGGCAAAGGTTTGTTTTAGGATTCAGACAAAATTTGCATTCTCCACACTGGGGGATGTAAAGTGGGATGACAGTATCACCTAGAAAACGAACGCAAGGACACTGTCCTGAATTGGTAGCACCTGATTCTAAACAAATTCCCATTCTTGTCAACTCACACAGCTTTGCAGGTTAACAACTTTAAGGCCTAGAACTTTACCTACATAACATCAGACACTGCCTGACTATGCAAAAAAAAAAAAAAAAAACCAAGCTTCAAATTTTTATCTAAATGAAACTTTCAAAACAGTAAGTGGAGAACAAGGAAGTCATGTGCTTTACTATACTGACTTGATGCATCTTCAAAAATTCTTGCTTAATTGGGCAAAAACCATGTCAGATAAGTAGCAGTCTCATAATCAGAAAGGAAACAGCTCTCAAATATTTGTGTTTTCCAGATGAGGAATAAAATCAATCTTGACAACTTACTTAGGCGGTAACTTATTCAAAAATAAACAATGTATAGTGTATCAGAAATATAATTTCGTATAAAAATAAGCCAAAATTGTAAAATAAGTGGTTCAAATATCCTCCTTACCTGCCTTCAGCTTAGTAACTCCTTCACCAACACTCTCCACAATTCCAGCACCTTCGTGTCCCAAGATCACTGGATAATTCCCTTCAGGATCAGCCCCACTCAGTGTATAGGCGTCAGTGTGGCAAACTGCAGTGGCAATAATCTAACAGGATATTAAATAGCATCTGAGTGTATGCACATGCAATTCAGAGTGACACACAGGTCAAAGGAGAGACATTTTTACTTAACAGCATATTTTATTGGTTAGAAGATACACTTCTTTCATATTTTAACCTCTCTAAAATCAGCATGTGCTCATCACCGATGGCATCTTAACAATTGGAATTGGCAGCATTTTCTTAGTGGTACATAAAATTAATGGTACCTTTATAGGCAATGAAACATAGTGTATCTATTTTCCTTTTTGATACATGTTAGCAGGAGAAGGTAAACCAGGGCATGTTATGGGCACGGTGCTTTCTGCGGGTGTGGAGAGGAACACCACCTGTTTGCAAAAGCAGGGAGAGCCCATCTCACTGCTAGCCTCCTCCTGACTGTTGGGGAATGAGATTTCTAAAAAGACATATGCCAGCTTGCTTGGTCTGTGGCAAAATTCAAGAGCTTTTATTGGAACCAACTCCCTCTTGAGCAGCCACACAGAATTTCTGCTTAAATAAGCCCTTTATCCCAATTTTTCTGGCTTTCAAGTATCTCTTTTCTTTTCACACTGCCAAAAGCACAGAAAGGAAAAGTCTTGGGAGTATCCGTTTTTTTGCTTCTCACATTTAAACCTGATTACAATGTAACATTCTTAGCTGTTTGTTAGCAGTTTCCCAGGGAAGACTGGTAGCCCTGTACAGCTCATATTAGCACATCCAGGATCAACTTTTTCTTTAGCAGAAAAATCACAATCAGGTTGATTTCTGTAAAGATTTCAGATTCCTGAGGCTGGGTTAAAAGAATCTGAAAAAATTATTTGGCCCTGGCTTCTCGACTTGTTAAATGTGATCCCTGGAAGCATGAGAAGTGGAGGTGGGATGGGGGAAGTATACTCCAATTCACAGCAAAAAATGGTTACTTTTTGCTAGAAGGTTCATTTTACTCAATGGTCATTACTTTAAAGCACTGATTTTACATCACAAGTACAGAGTAGAATGCCAGAGTATCCAGCTGGCTGCCTTGTGCGATATGCCTCTCTCCAGGGGTAACTTCACTTTCTTTGCCACAGCAGAGATTAAGAGGTGTTGGAATAATGAATCCCCTGAACCTTGGACTTGTCTGCAAAGGTCAGTACATTTTAAAGTTCTCTAAGCAAGCCTGCTTCACTTGCTTGTTGATCCAGTCAGTTAGGAACCTGTTCCCAAATCTTATTTGAAGTTTCTTCCGATAATCCAAAGAATCTTCAGAATACATCTTAAGTTATGGGATCAGCAGAAAGGGGAACATCCTATAAAGTCACCCTAAACCCAGGCTACAGAAGATCAACTGCACTCATCCACTGATCCATGGAGAAGGCTGTTCAGTGCAACACCAAAGCTAAAAAGAGGAGAGGAGCACTGCAAAAGTGAGAGCGATGGACTGAGAGCCGGGATTCCAAGGCTGGATGACTCTCAGTCCCTTCTCCTTGACACTGTCCTTGGGGATTTCTCCTCTGTAGACCTCAGAGGACTCATCTATCTAGAGACCTAATTGTAGGCCTTCCCTTCCAGTGCCTTAGATGTTTCATTACCTTAATTCGAACTTCATGAGCCTTTGGGGGTGCCACCTCTACCTCCTCTATAGAAAGAGGCTTCCCAGCCTCCCAGGCAACTGCAGCCTTGCACTTGATAACCTGCAATGGGGGAAAACAGAGCAAGATGCTTATCCTCCTGAACTAATCACAACTACTTAGTTAATTTAGATGATGATGAATGCTAATCTTAGTATATCACCGATTCACAATGACACAACTCCAAGTGATATTGAGAATCTCCTGGCATGTGTTTATACTTTATATAAATAGTACTCATTAAAAAATTTTTATTGAGATGATCACATGTGGAAGTTTCATTCAGGAATTCCCTGGCAGTCAGTGGTTAGGACTCAGCACTTTCACTGCTGGGGCCTGGGTCCCTGTTGGGGGAGTGAGGGAGGGGAAAACTCAGATCCCTGCAAGCTACATGACCAAAAAAAAGCTTCATTCATCAAATATTTAATGACCCTCTACAACGCATAAGCAGGAGAAGGTTAAGAATACAGGTTCCAACAGAATCTGATTCAGTAGTCTGGTATAGGGCCCAAGGGCTCTGAATGCTTAAGATGTGTCCTATGAAATTTTTTTGCTCAGGCTGGTGTAAGTAACACTGGTTTACTGTAAAACTGCACAGCGGGAAGTGGTATAAGGAAGAGAATCAGAATGGGGGATCTAAAAAAAACAAACAAACTGTACCTATCCCTTTCAATTGTGCTATGCAATACAGTAGCCACCTGCCACATGTAGCTTTTGAGCACTTGAAAAATGGCCAGTTTGAACTGAGATAAGCTGTACCTGTAAAATAATCCCAGGTTTTGAAGACTCACTATTTAAAAAATGCTGATTACATGTTGAGATGGTATTTTGAATATATTGGGTTAAATTTTAATCCAACAATGCCATTTTAATGTGGCTACTAGAAAAGTTAAAATTATATACATGACTCATATTGTATTTCTATAGTACAGTGCATGAGGAAGGTTTTGATTAGTTCACAGAATGATTATGAAACATGTTTATGGAATAAAGGTCCTGCTGAGATTATAGTAGACTTAAAAGCCAATAATTACAAAATGTGTGATTTAAAGGGAGAGGCACAAAGTGCTACAGAATGCAAAATGTGGAGAAAGAGTGTAACAGTGTAACTTTGGTTGGTGGGTTTGGGGAAGTGTCACTTTTAACTAGGATGAAAGATACGAACAGTTACATAGAGATAAAATATCTACATATAGAATGATTGTGAGCTGTGGATATGAAAATGAAGCCCCTAATACAGTCCTTGACAAGGTGCTGCTGCTGCTGCTGCTAAGTCGCTTCAGTCGTGTCTGACTCTGTGCGACCCCACAGAGGGCAGCCCATCAGGCTCCCCTGTCCCCGGGATTCTCCAGGCAAGAACATTGGAGTGGGTTGCCATTTCCTTCTCCAATGCATGAAAGTGAAAAGTGAAAGTGAAGTCGCTCAAGTGGTGTCTGACTCTTCCCGACCCCGTGGACTACAGCCTACCAGGCTCCTCCGCCCATGGGTTTTTCCAGGCAAGAGTACTGGAGTGGGTTGCCATTGTAGCTTCGCAGAAGTAAGTTAGTAGCCATTAGTAGCAAGAGAACAAAAGAGTGGAGGAAAAGAAGAGCTGACCTATGCAGAGGGATGAGTGGCTTGCATAAACTTATGAGGCTGGAAATAATCACTTTTAAAATTAAAATGTAGATATTAAGTGCTGATAAAAAATTTATACACTGCATTAGAAACTTTTTTCACCTCAATGTACCATAAATCCCAAACTCCAAAGGTAAAATTCAAAATACTAACAATGAAATCACATATTCTAAAGATCTAAAGCAACAAGAATAAATAATTCATTCACAATCTAAGCTTTAAATCCCTCCTCCCCCCTTTTAAAGCATATCTGAAAGTTTAACGTTTTCCTTTCAATAACAATTCTAAACAAAACAAAGCCTCACTAAATCCGCAGGCAACTGCCCTACTTCAACATCTGAACTATCACAGGAAAAACAGCTGCCAACTTGTTAAATCTCAAAGGTCGTCGTTTAGACTTTACCATTTCTATTCAAGTTCAAATCTTTCAAGAAAATTTGTTAACTTTGTAAAGCATTAAAACAAACAGCGACGTTAGATTAATCCTGTTACTCGCATATTTCTGCCTTTACTGGCTAATGTGTATTTCAGGAACTTTTAATAGTATGTTGCACAGGGTGCAACCCCGGCTCACCATCCTTAGTGTGACCACTAATCGCGACTAACCTGTAACTCTCAAGTTTTTTTAATCTAAAATGGGGTACTATTTTGCATAGGTGTTACAAAAGGATTCAAGTAGGGTGTGTAGAAAGCTCTGGTGCCCACGTGCTCCAAAACTTTACGAAGCCTTCCAAAGTACAGTCCTTGGAGGCAGAAAGATAGCTCAATTATGAACTACCATGGTGAAACACAACCTAGGGGTTAGGAGCACGGGTTCTAGCTGCAGCTTTGCTACCTGAAAGTATGATCCACAGCAAGTGATGTAACTTTATGTACGCAAAACGTGGGGACTCTTAAACCACCTCCCAAATACCAGGATACCGATCCCACCCCGCCCCCACTCTACGGTTCTCCCCACCCCCATCCCGCTTCGGCTGCCCGCGAAGCAGCAGAATCCAGCCAAGAAAGGAGTCGAATCAAAGCTTCCTCACTCCCTCCCTGCTGAGCTGCTAGCTCCCCACGGCCGCGTTTCAGCTCCACCAGCCAGAGTCAGGCTCCAGGCCAAGCCCCACGCGCCCCCGACTCCTCTCAAGCCAGCGGCCAGGTTCCGCTCCATGCTTTCCCCCTCTCCCTCCCTTTCTTGGACTCAGCCAGCGTAACAGCTGATTATACCTGGTTCGCCATTTCCTCAGACCGCAGTCAGCGTGAAGCAGATAACTGGAAACAGCCGTGCAGGGTCGGGGATGTAGGCGGGGCATGCGTCCGCCTGCGCCGGGGCGAGCGTGGAGGCGGGGGTGCGGGGGCTGGAGCTTGGCGGGTGGGGCTTGAGCCCTGGCCAGGCAGGAGCTCTAGTTGATACCAGGTGGTCTCGCGAGAAGTTGGAGTTTGCAGTAGGCTGGAAAGCAGCGGCGGCGGCCGCTCAGTGAGCAACGTAACACAGTCTGTAAAGTATCTGTCAGATAGATGAGGGTTTCCCCGTGTAACTGTAGCCCAGGCAGCGTAGATAAAGCTTTTAAAGGAGGTATGTGGAGGGCGAGGAACCAGGACTTTCACTGGAAGTACGTGAGAAACCGTAAGAGGACCGCACCTTCTATACAGCTTGTGGGCACGTCTTGAGGGCTCAAGATGAGTGAAAGACAGCTCCGCAGGAGAGTCTCCATCAGCTGAGCTTTGAGAAGGAGGATAAAGGGCTTATTGGGGAAAGTCCCAGTGTCAACTTGGGGAAAAAAAAAAAAAAGCACAAAGGAAGACCTGTGAGTTGAGTTTCTTCAGCGTCTTACTGAGGACTGTGGCCTGGAGACAGCCTCTCAGATATCCCTGAAGAACTATTCTGAAAAGGTGGGGGAAGGCTAGTATACGTGTGATTTTGGGGTGCAGGGTTGTAATCAAGCATTCATCTCCTGGAGGATTATTGCTAGTCCTGAGGAACAGATATCTAAATGATTTTTGTGTTTTTTCTAAATATGGGAGGATGTGAGAATCTAGGTTCTAAAAATGTTTCTCTTGAAATATTTCGAACTATCTAACGGCCTATTTTGCCAGAGCACAGAGTGCCTCTTTCTTGATCTTTTCCCGGAATTCCTCTAAGTGTGTACTGCGGGTCAGTGATTGCTGTGGCTAATAACTCAGGCCTTGTAGAACTGGGTGATGGGCAACATTCTTCAGTTTAAGCCAGGCTCCTATTCCAGCTGCTGCTGAAGGGTGAGTAGGATTTATGGTGGTGGTTCATAGAACATGGGGAGAGAACTATGCAAGGAGGAGAAGGGGGCAGTGAAAAATCCCTGGGACATGGATGCAGTTGATGTGTTTTTAGAGTGGAGCAGAGTGTAGAGAGAGAGAGGATGGATTATTTGCTAGTTTACTCTTAAACTCTGTTAGGGATGCTGGATTTTATTAAAATGGCTTTATTGGACAGACCACTCTCTTCTCGCTGCTCATTTTTTTTTAAACGGCATTTTAATGGCTCCTCAGTATATACCTTAAGGGTTGGTGCTCTCACAAGTATATCCAAAATGTTTCACGTCACCCACTTATCTTTACCGTGATGTTAACTTTTATTTATATAGAGACAACTTCTAGATTGTGAATCAGGATGGCTTCTGGTAAACTCAAGACTTGAGAAGTTCCTCAAGTCAATGTTAAATACTGAACCACAGATTAAAGAAGCTCAGGGAACACCAGGGAGCCTAATGCCAAAACAAAACCAACCAAACAAAAATACACTTAGACATAATATATTCAAACTACAGAAGATCAAAGGAAAAAAATCTTGAAAGAAGCCAGAAGGAAAGAAAACATCTTATGAAAAGAGGAGCAAAGGTAAAAATTACATCCAGTTTCCCCTCAGAAATCATCTAAGCAAAAATATAGTGGAATGAAACATATGTGTTGAGGAGAAAAAAACCTTCCAATCTAGAATTCTGTGTTCTGTAACTTTATCCTTTAGAAGTGAATGAGAGATAAAGACTTTCTTACATAAATATTGATGAAATTTGTTGCCAGAAGACATGCCTTGGAAGAAATGTTAAAAGAAATTCTTCAGAGAGAAGGAAAGTGAGTCAGGTCAGAAACTCATCCAAATAAAAGAAGCGCAATAGGGAATGAATAAGTGACAGTAAAATAAAAACTTTTATTTTTCTTTATTGATTTAGCAGAGAACGTAGCATATAACAAAGTTTTATTCAAAGTAAAAATATTCAAAACAGTATTATTCAAAAATAATAGAAAAACTACTTCATGATTATGAAGTATGCATAATTGAAATGGATGACAGCAATGACACAAGGGATTAGAGAGAGGAATTAGGATTATATTGATTTTGTAAGATGTTAGTACTGCCAGTGAAGCAGTATAGTGCTATTTGAAAGTGAACTTGGATTGGTTGTAATAAATATATATTGAAAATTCTAGGGCAAACACTAATTTTTTTTTAAAAGTACAATTGATATACTTAGAAAGAAGGGAAAATGGAATCATGTATTGGGTTGACACCAAAAAGGAAGAGAAGACAAAAATAGTAACAAAGAAGGGCAACCAATGTTAATGGAAGACAGTAACAAATACAATAGATAGTAATCTGACTGTATCAATAATCATTTAAAATGTCCATGGTCTAAATGCACCAATTAAAAGAAATTGTTAGTGTGAATCTAAAAACAAGTATCAAATATATGTTTTATTTTTAAAAATCTGCTTTAGTTTTTTAAATTAAAAAAATTTGTTTTGGCCATGCTGCACAAAGTGTGGGATCTTAGTTCCCTGAGTAAGAATTGAACCTAGGCCCTCAGCAGTGAAAGCATGGAGTCTTAACCATTGGACTGCCAGAGAATTCCCCAAAAAACCCACTTTAAATAGAGAGATACATATAAATTAAAAGTAAAAGAATGGAGAAAGATAAGCTAATACTACTCGAAATAAATTTAGAATAGCTATATTAATTTCAGATGGCAGATTCAAAGCAGTAAGTATGAGGTATAAAGAGAAGTGTTGCATGATCAAGAAGTCAGTTATCCGAGAAGGCATAACAATCCTTAATGTGTATGTGTCTAACAACAGAGCTTCATAATACATGAGGCAAAAACTGATAGAACTTTAAGGAGAAATACATAAATCCACTAGTACAGTTGGAAGCTTCAACACCCCTCTATCAGAAATGGATAGACCCAGCAGGCAGAAAATCAGTAAGGACATGGTTGAACTCAACAGCACCATCAATCACCTGGACATAATTGACATCAGTAGACTATTTCATTCAACAACAGCAGACTACATTTTCTTCTCACTATCACATGGGACATTCACTGAGATAAACTACCTTCTGGGCCATAAAACACATCTTAATAAGTTTAAAAGAGTAAAACTCTTGCAAAGTATTGTCTCTGACCGCTATGGAATTAAAGATAGCTAGAAAATCTACAAATATATGAGATTAAACCATACACTTCTAAATAACACATGGGTCAAAGAACTCTTAAGAGGAATTAAAAAATATTTTGAACTTAATGAAAGTGAAAACACAACTTAAAATTTGTGGAATGTAATGAAAGCAGTGCTTATGGAAAAATGTATGACATTGAATGCAGGTACTGGAAAAGAAAAAAGATCTAAAATTAATCATTTAACCTTCTATCTTAGGAAAGTAAAAAGATCACTTTAAATCCAAAGTAAGCAGAAGAAAAGAAATAGTAAAATTTAGAGTAGAGGGGAGTTCCCTGGCAGTCCAGTGGTTACAACTCAGTGCTTTTCACTGCCATGATTCCAGGTTCAATCCCTGGTTGAAGAACTAAGATCCTGCAGGCTACATGGCACAGTCAAAACATTAAATTTATAAAAAGAATGAAAGGGAGGCACACAAATTACCAATTTCGGAAATGAAAAAGGGACATCATGATAAATCTCTATGGACATGCAAAAGATAATAAATAATACTATGAATAACTCTATGCCCACAAATTTTATAACCTAGATTAAATGTGCAATTCCTTGAAAGGCAATCTGTCTAAAACTCACACAAGAAGAAATAGAACATTTGGATAGGCCTATATCTTAAATCAAATCAATAATTAATAACCTTCCCAAACAGCACCAGGATCAGAGGGGTTCACTGGTGAATTCTACCAACTATTTAAGAAAGAAAGTATACCAATTGTCTATAGTCTTTTCCAGAGAGGGACACACAAAGGAAGATAGATACTTACTAATTCATTCTGTGAAGCCCACGTTACCTTAATACCCAAACCAGACATAGTCATTACAAGAAAAGAAAACTAGAGACCAATATCACTCATGAACCTACATGTAAAAATCCTTAGCAAAATATTATCATATTGAATCCAGTAATTAATAAAAACCTTAAATGGCACAACCAAGTGGGATTTATGTCAGGTACGCAGCTTTGTTCAACATTTGAAAATCAACTAATGTAATTCATTTCATTAACAGTTCAGTTCAGTCACTCAGTCATGTCCGACTCTTTGCGACCCCATGAACTGCAGCATACCAGCCCTGCCTGTCCATTACCAACTCCTGGAGTTTACCCAAACTCATGTCAATTGAGTCGGTAATGCCATCCAACCATCTCATCCTCTGTCATCCCCTTCTCCTCCCGCCCTCAATCTTTCCCAGCATCAGGGTCTTTTCAAATGAGTTAGCTCTTTGCATCAGGTGGCCAAAGTATTGGAGTTTCAGCTTCAACATCAGACCTTCCAGTGAACACCCAGGACTGATTTCCTTTAGGATGGACTGGTTGGATCTCCTTGCAGTCCAAGGGACTCTCAAGAGTCTTCTCCAACACCACAGTTCAAAAGCATCAATTCTTTGGCACTCAGCTTTCTTCACAGTCCAACTCTCACAGTCATACATGCCTACTGGAAAAATTGTAGCCTTGACTAGATGGACCTTTGTTGACAAAGTAATGTCTCCGCTTTTTAATAGGCTGTCTGCTGCTAAGTCACTTCAGTTGTGTTCGACTCTGTGCGACCCCATAGATGGCAGCCCACCAGGCCCCCTCATCCCTGGGATTCTCCAGGCAAGAACACTGGAGTGGGTTGCCATTTCCTTCTCCAATGCATGAAAATGAAAAGTGAAAGTGAAGTCACTCAGTCGTGTCTGACTCCTAGCAACCCCATGGACTGCAGCCTACCAGGCTCCTCCGTCCATGGAATTTCCAGGCAAGAGTACTGGAGTGGGGTGCCATTGCCTTCTCTGTAATAGGCTGTCTAGGTTGGTCATAACTTTCCTTCCAAGGAGTAAGCGTCTTTTAATTTCATGGCTGCAAGTCACCATCTGCAGTGATTTTGGAGCCCCCAAAAATAGTCAGCCACTGTTTCCCCATCTGTTTGCCATGAAGTGATGGGACTGGATGCCATGATCTTAGTTTTCTGAATGTTGAGCTTTAAGCCAACTTTTTCACTTTCCTCTTTCACTTTCATCAAGAGGCTCTTTAGTTCTTCACTTTCTGCCATAAGAGTGGTATCATCTGCATATCTGAGGTTATTGATATTTCTCCCAGCAATCTCGATTCCAGCTTGTGCTTCTTCCAGTCCAGCGTTTCTCATGATGCACTCTGCATATAAGTTAAATGAGCAGGGTGACAATATACAGCCTTGACGTACTCCTTTTCCTATTTGGAACCAGTCTGTTGTTCCATGTCCAGTTCTAACTGTTGCTTCCTGACCTGCATACAGGTTTCTCAAGAGGCAGGTCAGGTGGTCTGGTATTCCCATCTCTTGAAGAATTTTCCACAGTTTATTGTGATCTACAGTCATTAACAGGCTAAAGAAGAAAACTCCTGTGATCATAGTAATAGATGCAGAAAAGCATTTGACAAAATCCAACACCTATTCATGATGACAACTCTAGGAGTAGAGGGGAACATTCTCAACTTGATAAAGAATATGTACAACAAATCTACAGCTAACAACATACTTAATGATGAGAAAGTAGAAGCTTTCCTACTAAAATCAGGCTCCAGGCAAGGATATCCTTTCTGACCACTCCTTATCAATATTACACTGGAAATCCTAGTTAATGCAGTAAGCCAAGACAATAAAAGATACAGTGATTGGCAAGGAAGAAATAAAGTGGTCTTTGTTCACAGATGA
Organism: Bos javanicus; assembly: GCF_032452875.1. Taxonomy (NCBI): domain Eukaryota; kingdom Metazoa; phylum Chordata; class Mammalia; order Artiodactyla; family Bovidae; genus Bos; species Bos javanicus. The sequence goes on along the minus strand of NC_083873.1, from coordinate 25,841,399 downwards.
TATGACTGTATAGAAAATCTGTTGTTCTTTTTCAGTCACTAAGTTGTATCTGACTCTTTGTGACCTAATTTGTAAGAATTCTCAAAAAACTTGTGGAACTAACTAATGACTATAGCAAAGTTGAAGGATATAGGTGGTACACAAGAGTCCATTGGTTTCGTATATACCATACTTTCCTATATACCAGCAATGAACAAGTGGAATTGGAAATTAAAAACAACATAATTTACATTAGTATGGGGAAAATGAAATACTTGGGTTTAAGTTTAGTAAGGTATGTATAGATCTGTAAAGAAAAACTGCAAAAATCTGAAGGAGCAAGAATGAAATAAATGCAGAGATATTTATTCCATGATCACAGATAGGAAGACTTGATACTGTCAAGAAGCCATTTCTCCCTCTCTTGATTTATAGATTCGACACAATTCCAATAAAAGTCTCAGCAAGTTATTATTTTTTTAATTAATTTTAATTGGAGGCTAATTACTTTACAGTATTATGGTGGTTTTTGCCATACATTGACATGAATCAGCCATGGGTATATATGTGTCCCCCTGTCCCAAACCCCCTTCACACTTCCCTCCCTGTCCCATCCCTCTGAGTTGTCCCAGTGCAACAGCTTTGAGTGCCCTGTTTCATGTATCGAACTTGGACTGGTCATCTCTTTCACATATGATAATATACATGTTTCAGTGCTATTCTCTCAAATCACTCTACCCTCGCCTTCTCCGTCAGAGTCCAAAAGTTTGTTCTTTACATCTGTGTCTCTTTTCCTGTCTTGCATATAGGGTCATTGTTACCATCTTTCTAAATTCCATATATGTGCGTTAATATACTGTTTTGGTGTTTTTCTTTCTGACTTCACTCTGTACAATAGGCTCCAGTTTCATCCATCTCATTAGAACGGACTCAAATGCATTCTTTTTTATAGCTGAATAATATTTCATTTTATATATGTACAACTTTCTTATCCATTTGTCTGCCGATGGACATCTAGGTTGGTTCCATGTTGTAGCTACTGTAAACAGTGCTGCAACGAACATTTAGGTACACCTATCTCTCTCAGTCTGGTTTCCTCAGTGTGTATGCCCAGCAGTGGGATTGGTGGGTCTTATGGCAGTTCTATTTCCAGTTTTTTAAGGAATCTCCACACTGTTTTCCATAGTGGCTGTACTAGTTTGCATTCCCACCAACAGTGTAAGAGGGTTCCCTTGGCTCCACACCCTCTCCAGCTTTTATTGTTTGTATGCTTTTTGATGGCAGCCATTCTGAACCAGCATACCTCATTGTGGTTTTGATTTGCATTTCTCTGATAATAAGTGATGCTGAGCATTTTTTCATGTGTTTGTATGTCTTCTTTGGAGAACTGTCTGTTTAATTCTTTGGCCCATTTTTTGATTGGGTCATTTACTTTTCTGGTATTGAGCTGCTTGTATATTTTGGGGATTAATTCTTTGTCAGTTGTTTCATTTGCTATTATTTTCTCCCATTCTAAAGGCTGTCTTTTCACCTTGCTTATAGTTTCCATCATTTTGCAAAGTCTTTTAAGTTTAATTAGGTCCCATTTGTTTATTTTTGCTTTTATTTCCATTACTCTAGGAGGTGGGTCATAGAGGATATTGCTGTGAGTTATGTCAGAGGTGTTTTGCCTATGTTTTCCTCTAGGAATTGTATAGTTTCTGGTCTTAAATTTAGAAATTTAATTCATTTTTAGTTTGTGTGTGTGTGTGTATGGTGTTAGAAAGTGTCAGCAGTTATTTTTGTGCTGTTGACAAACTGACTCTAAAGTTTATATGAAGAGGCAAAAGACCCACAATAGTCAACTCAATATTGAAGGAAAAGAGGAAAGTTGGAGGACTGACACTACCCAACCTCAAGACCTACTATAAAGTGGTAATAATCAAGACAGTGTGGTTATTGGCAAAAGAATAGACAAATAGATCAGTGGAACAGAATAGAGAGCCCAGACACAGACCCACATAAATACAGTCAATGATTTTTGACAACATATCTAAGAAAATGCAATGGAGAAAATGTAATCTTTTTGGTAAAATGTAGTCTTTTGGTAAAAAAAAAATGGTAACTGGAACAACTGGCCATTCACATGCCAAAAAAAAAAAAAAAAGAAAGAAACTAGAAGCAAACTTCACAAAAATTAAAACCCGTAATGGACCATAGACCTGAATGTAAAATGCAAAACTATAAAAGCCCTAGAAGATAACATAGGAGAAAATCTAGATGACCTTGGTTATTGTGATTACTTTTAAAATACCAAAGGCATGATCTATAAAAAGAACAATTAATAAGCTGGACATCACTAATATAAAAAAATTCTGCTCTCTGAAGTACACTGTCAAGAGAATAGGACAAGCTACAGACAGATAATATTGGCAAGGCGTATCTGATAAAGGACCATTTCCCAAAATATACAAAGAACTCTTAATAAGAAAACTAAAAACTCAATTAAAAAATGGGCAAAGATCTGAAAAAATTGGTCATTAAAGTCACACCATGTTGCAACTAAGCATATAAAAAGGTATTCAACATCATATGTCATTTGGGAAATGTAAATTAAAACAATAAGATACTGCTGCTGCTGCTGTGTTGCTTCAGTTGTGTCTGACTCTGTGCGACCCCACAGACGGCAGCCCACCAGGCTCCCCCATCCCTGGGATTCTCCAGGCAAGAACACTGGAGTGGGTTGCCATTTCCTTCTCCAATGCATGAAAGTGAAAAGTGAAAGTGAAGTTGCTCAGTCGTAAGATACTACTACTCACTTATTAGAATGGCCAAAATCCAAAATCACCGAATGCAACAGGAATTCTCATTCATTGTTGGTAGGACTGTGTAATGGTACAGCCACTTTGGAAGACAGTTTGTTGATTTCCTATAAAACTAAACATTTTCTTACTATACTATCCAGCAATCCTGTTCCTTGATATTTACCCAAAGGTTGAAAACTAATGCCCACAAAGATTTATAACAGCTTTACTCATAGTTACCAAAACTTGGAAGCAACCAAGATGTTCTTCAGCAGGTGAATGGATAAATTGTGGCTCATCTAGACAATGCAGTATTCAGTTCAGTTCAGTTGCTCAGTCGTGTCCAACTCTTTGCAACCCCATGGACTGCAGCATGCCAGGCATCCCTGTCCATCACCAACACCCAGAGTTTACTCAAACTCATGTCCATTGACTTGGTGATGCCATCCAACCATCCCACCCTCTGTTGTCCCCTTCTCTTCCCGCCTTCAATCATTCCCACCATCAGGGTCTTTTCCAATGAGTCAGTTCTTCACATCAGGTGGCCAAAGTATTGGAGTTTCAGCTTCAGCATCAGCGCTTCCAATGAATATTCAGGAATGATTTCCTTTAGGATGGACTGGTTGGATCTCCCTGGAGTCCAAAGGACTCTCGAGTCTTCTCCAATACCACAGATAAAAAGCATCAATTCTTTGGCACTCACCTTTCTTCATAGTCCAACTCTCACATCCATACATGACTACTACAAAAACCATAGCCTTGACTAGATGGACCTTTGTCAGCAAAGTAATGTCTCTGCTTTTTAATATGCTGTCTAGGTTGGTCATAACTTTTCTTCCAAGGAACAAGTGTCTTTTAATTTCATGGCTGCAAGTCACCATCTGCAGTGATTTTGGAGCCCCACAAAATAAATTTTCCACTGTTTCCCCATCTATTTGCCATGAAGTGATGGGACCAGATGCCATGATCTTCGTTTTCTGAATGTTGAGCTTTAAGCCAACTTTTTCACTCTCCTCTTTCACTTTCATCAAGAGGCTCTTTAGTTCTTCTTCACTTTCTGCCATAAGGGTGGTGTCATCTGCATATCTGAGGTGATTGATATTTCTCCGGGCAATCTTGATTCCAGCTTGTGCTTCTTCCAGCCCAACGTTTCTCATGATGCACTCTGCATATAAGTTAAGTGAGCAGGGTGTCAATGTACAGCCTTGACGTACTCCTTTTCCTATTTTATTGGGAGCTGCGTTAGGCATCACTGACAAAATGGAGGCATGGCCCCCAGCCCCCTCTCCTCATTGCGCAGGCACGGACCCGGGATTAAGGAGTTAAGCCTTGTAATTCTGACTTGTCTTTTCCTCTCCTCGGCTGAGTTGACTGAAAAGGAATATTAAGGTGCTTATTGTTCTTGAGAGGAGCAGGAGAAGGCACAAAGCCTTCTGCAGGTGTGCTCAGAAAATAATTCATAAAGTTAATCATTGACATTTGTTCAAGGACTTTTACAAAAGAGTGTTCCAGGATGAGCACATAGGCTGTAGCTTGAGGCCATGGGAGGGATTGCTATCTGAAGCCTATTTGTGAGGAGAATGTTTATGGCAAAGGAGTTTACTGAATTTAGGGCTTAGAAATAATTAAAACAGTTAGAAGTTAAAGATTTAAGGAATGTTGTAAAGTTAGCATATTTTACTACAGCTTATAGAAGTTAGAAATTTTTAGAGATACTAGGAGTTCGTATATTGTCACCCTGTTTATTTAACTTCTACGCGGAGTACATCATGAGAAACGCTGGACTGGAAGAAACACAAACTGGAATCAAGATTGCCGGGAGAAATATCAATCACCTCAGATATGCAGATGACACCACCCTTATGGCAGAAAGTGAAGAAGAACTAAAGAGCCTCTTGATGAAAGTGAAAGAGGAGAGTGAAAAAGTTGGCTTAAAGCTCAACATTCAGAAAATGAAGATCATGGCATCCGGTCCCACCACTTCATGGGAAATAGATGGGGAAACAGTGAAAACAGTGTCAGACTTTATTTTTCTGGGCTCCAAAATCACTACAGATGGTGACTGCAGCCATAAAATTAAAAGACGCTTACTCCTTGGAAGGAAAGTTATGACCAACCTAGATAGCATATTCAAAAGCAGAGACATTACTTTGCCAACAAAGGTTTGTCTAGTCAAGGCTATGGTTTTTCCTGTGGTCATGTATGGATGTGAGAGTTGGACTGTGAAGAAGGCTGAGTGCCGAAGAATCGATGCTTTTGAACTGTGGTGTTGGAGAAGACTCTTGAGAGTCCCTTGGACTGCAAGGAGGTCCAACCAGTCCATTCTGAAGGAGATCAGCCCTGGGATTTCTTTGGAAGGAATGATGCTAAAGCTGAAACTCCAGTACTTTGGCCACCTCATGCGAAGAGTTGACTCATTGGAAAAGACTCTGATGCTGGGAGGGATTGGTGGCAAGAGGAGAAGGGGACGACAGAGGATGAGATGGCTGGATGGCATCACCGACTTGATGGACGTGAGTCTGAGTGAACTCCGGGAGTTGGTGATGGACAGGGAGGCCTGGTGTGCTCCAATTCATGGGGTCGCAAAGAGTCAGACACGACTGAGCGACTGATCTGATCTGATCTGATCTGATAGCTAGAAGCCTTTTTAAGAGATAGTGAGCCTAGGATGTTAGGGCCAAACAGGATTTAGGAAGATAAGTAGTAAACTGAGGAATGTACCATGAGTTACAATGTAATCACAAGTTAACTATAGGACACATTAAAGGAGGTAGATAATAGATGATACAGCTGATTCAGAGAAAATCCCTGAAGCAGGAACTCTGTTTGAAGAGCAACAATGATTTATGGAGATAATAAATCCGGGTGAGAGGGAACTGAAAATGTCAACCCTCTGACCTAATGTTTTTGTAAAAGTATAAAAGAGAATCTTAAACTTGATATAAATAGGCAGTCCAAAAGAAAACTGAGAGGCTGCCTCATCGCTGACACCGTTCATCTCTTCAGGTTGAATCCCTGGCTGCTGGAGCTGGACTCCAGCACTATTTGGAACCAGTCTGTTGTTCCATGTCCAGTTCTAACTGTTGCTTCCTGACCTGCATACAGATTTTTCAAGAGGCAGGTCAGGTGATCTGGTATTCCCATCTCTTTCAGAATTTTCAAGTTTGTGGTGATCCACACAGTCAAAGGCTTTGGCATTGTCAATAAAACAGAAATAGATGTTTTTCTGGAACTCTCTTGCTTTTTCCATGATCCAACAGATGTTGGCAATTTGATATCTGGTTCCTCTGCCTTTTCTAAATCCAGGTTGAACATTTAGAAGTTCATAGTTCTTGTATTGCTGAAGCCTGGCTTGGAGAATTTTGAGCATTACTTTACTAGTGTGTGAGATGAGTGCAATTGTGTGGTAGTGTGAGCATTCTTTGGCATTGTCTTTCTTTGGGATTGGTATGAAAACTGACCTTTTTCAGTCCTGTGGCCTCTGCTGAGTTTTCCAAATTTGCTGGCATATTGAGTGCAGCACTTTCACAGCATCATCTTTCAGGATTTGAAATAGCTCAACTGGAATTCCGTCACCTCCAGTAGCTTTGTTCATAGTGATGCTTTCTAAGGCCCACTTGACTTCACATTCCAGGCTGTCTAGCTCTAGGTGAGTGATGACACCACTGTGATTATCTGGGTCGTGAAGATCTTTTTTGTACAGTTCTTCTGTGTATTCTTGCTACCTCCTCTTGCTACTGCTGCTGCTAAGTCGCTTCAGTCGTGTCCGACTCTGTGGGACCCCAGAGATGGCAGCCCACCAGGCTCCCCCATCCCTGGGATTCTCCAGGCAAGAACACTGGAGTGGGGTGCCATTGCCTTCTCTGACCTCCTCTTAATATCCTCTCATTAGGTATGGACCTAATCGTATGTTAGGTCCATACGATTTCTGTCCTTTATTGAGCCCATCTTTGCATGAAATGTTCCCTTGGTATCTCTAATTTTCTTGAAGAGATCTCTAGTCTTTCCCATTCTATTGTTCTCCTCTAATTCTTTGTACTGATCAGTGAGGAAGGCTTTCTTATCTTTCCTTGCTGTTCTTTGGAACTCTGCATTCAAGTGGGTATATCTTTCCTTTTCTCCTTTGCTTTTTGCTTCTCTTCTTTTCATAGCTATTTGTAAGGCCTCATCAGACAGCCATTTTGCTTTTTTGCATTTCTTTTTCTTAGGGATGGTTTTGATCCTTGTTTTCTGTACAATGTCATGAACCTCCATCCATAGTTCATCAGGCACTCTATCAGATCTAGTCCTTGAAATCTATTTCTCACTTCCACTGTATAATTTTAAGGGATTTGATTTAGGTCATACATGAGTGGTCTAGTGGTTTTCCCTACTTTTTTCAATTTAAGACTGACTTTCACAATAAGGAGTTCATGATCTGAGCCACAGTCAGCTCCTAGTCTTGTTTTTGCTGACTGTATAGAACTTCTCCACCTTTGGCTGCAAAGAATATAATCTATCTGATTTCAATGTTGACCATCTGGTGATGTCCTTGTGTTGAGTCTTCTCTTGTGTTGTTGTAAGAGGGTGTTTGCTATGACCAGTGCATTCTCTTGAAAAAACTCTTAGCCTTTGACCTGCTTCATTTTGTACTCCAAGGCCAAATTTACCTGTTACTCCAGGTGTTCCTTGACTTTTTACTTTTGCATTCCAGTCCCCTATAATGAAAAGGACATCTTTTTTTGGGTGTTAGTACTAGAAGGTCTTGTAGGTCTCCACAGAACCATTCAACTTCAACTTTTTCAGCATTACTGGTCGGGCCATAGACTTGGATTACTGTGATATTGAATGGTTTGCCTTGGAAACGAACAGAGATCATTCTGTCATTTTTGAGATGGCATCCAAGTACTGCATTTTGGACTCTTTTGTTGACCATGATGGCTACTCCATTTCTTCTAAGGGATTCTTGCCCACAGTAGTAGATATAATGGTCATCTGAGTTAAATTCACCTTTCCCAGTCCATTTTAGTTCGCTGATTCCTAAAATCTTGATGTTCATTCTTGCCATCTCCTATTTAACCACTTCCAATTTGCCTTGATTCATGGACTTAACATTCCAGGTTCGTATGCAATATTCTTTAAGCATTGGACTTTACTTTCATCACCCATTGCATCCACAACTGGGCGTTATTTTTGCTTTGGCTCCATCTCTTCCTTCTTTCTGGAGTTATTTCTTCACTGATCTCCAGTAGCATATTGGGCACCTACTGACCTGGGGAGTTCATCTTTCAATGTCCTATGTTTTTGCCTTTTCATACAGTTCATGGGGTTCTCAAGACAAGAATAATGAAGTGGTTTGCCATTCCCTTCTCCAGTGGACCACATTCTGTCAGAACTCTCCACCATGACGTGTCCATCTTGGGTGGACCTACACGGCATGGCTCATAGTTTCATTGAGTTAGACAAGGCTGTGGTCCATGTGGTTAGATTGGTTAGTTTTCTGTGATTGTGGTTTTCAGTCTGTCTGCCCTCTAGAGAAGGATAAGAGGTTTATGGAAGCTTCCTGATTGGAGAGATTGACGGAGTGGGAACCTGGGTCTTGTTCTGATGGGCGGGGCCAAGTTCAGTAAATCTTTAATCCAATTTTCTGTTGATTGGTGGAGTTGTGTTCCCTCCCTGTTATTTATCTGGGGCCAAACTATGGCTGAGGTAATGATAATGGTGACCTCCTTCAAAAGGTCCCATGCACGTACTGCTACACTCAGTGCTCCCAACTCTGCAGCAGGCCACCACCAACCCACACCTCCACTGGAGATGCCTGGACACTCACAGGCAAGTCTGGGTCAGTCTCCTGTGGGGTCACTACTCCTTTCTCCTGGGTCCTGGTGCACACAAGGTTCTGTTTGTGCCCTCCTGTGCCCTCCACAGGACTATTTCCTTGTCCTGTGTAAATTCTGATAGCTCTATGGTGGGGTTAATTACGACCTCCTCCAAGAGGGCTTATGCCATACCCAAGTCTGCTGCACCCAGAGCCCCTGTCCCTGCGACAGTCCACTGCTGACCCGTACCTCCACAGGAGACACTCAAACACAGTTCCGTCTCAATCTCTGTGGGGTCCCTGGGTCCTGGTGTGCATAAGGTTTGTCTGAGCCTTCTGAGCGTCTCTGGCAGGAATGGGGTTTGAGTTTAAACGTGAATTCGCCCCTCCTACTGTCTTGCTGGGGTTTTCTTTTACCCTTGTACGTGGGGTATCACCTCACAGCCGCTCCAGCGCACACAGCCGCCGCTCACTCCAGACCATGCAGTGTTACTGAGCATTAATAAAGAATGAGCCATTAAACCTTGAAAAGTCATGGAAGACCTTAGATGTGTATTATTAAGTGAAAGAAGATGATTTGAAAAGCCTACATAGTTACATACTGTACATAATATTCTGGATAGTGGGGAGAGAGGGATGAATAGGTGGAACAGAGTTTTTGAGGCAATGAAACTCTTCTGTATGATACTACACAGTGGGTATGTATCATACTTTTGTCAGAACCCGTAGAGTGTGCACCACCAGAGTGAACCTTAGCATAGAAGTATAGACTTCAGGTGGTAATGATATGTCAGTGTAGTTCATGTAGCAAAATACCAGTATGGTGGGGAATATTGATAGTGGGAGAGGTTGTGTGTGTGGTAGGAGGCAAGAAGTATGTGGGAATGCTGTACTTTCTGCTCAGTTTTGCTGTGAACCCAAAACTGTTCTAAAAAAAAAAAGTGTATTAAAAATAATAAGTCATAAGTAGATGTGTAAGTCACATATACTTTCTATGAGAAGGAAAACTTGATACAAGGTGAAATCAGAGGCCCTCAGTCTCATTAGAGAATTTGCTAGTGTGGACTAAATTAGAAATAGCCTGACCAGGTAGGAGATAACAGGTGATATTTTCCAAATACAGATAACAAAGTGGTTGTAGTAGAAAAATATAGAAGTATTTGGGAACTTCACCCTCCTGGTGGCATATGGAAGCAGGCTTTTTGTTAAATTCTTGACCTACTATGCTCTCCAGTTCATTTAGTAGAAGAGAGGAAACGGTAAGTGACACCGCTAACTTGTACTTAATTGTGACTCTTAAGAAAATAATTCAGCATATTTTAAAAGGAAGGGCTTATTAGATGAAAATGACCTGTCATTCTAGACTGTGACATGCAAGTAAGTGTTCACTAGACATAGTCAAACAGAATTCAAAAAGTTGAAGCATATTTCATAGAGCTGATAAGAAAGAAACGTACTGAATGAATTGAAGGAAGAGTTCATGAAGCCATAAATGTCTGCTGCATTTTGAGGGGCACTTTTTTTGTTTTTCCGGCTTCAGTTGCCATTGCTTGGGTACATATTCCATCACAGGGGTACAGACAGCGCTTACTATAGCCCCTATGAATTGGAACAGGAAACTATGTGAACTGAAGGAAGCCACAGATGGGTTAAACATGAGGGAGACAGAAATGGTTGGTAGTAAGTCTTTTAAATACTGCAGTCCAAAAGCTACCTACCAAATCCTTTCTGTTGGGAAAACATACATATGCATAGCATACAGAGAAGATAGGCATCTATTAATAGTTTGCAAATCTGAAAATTGTGCAGTTTTTCCTGTTACTTTTCAAGAAAAACATGTATAACAGAATTGGGAGGTCAGACACTTGTTAGGGTGGCTCTGTGATTCCAAAGAAGTACATTTTCTTTGTATTTTTTGTAGGCAATATATTGTAAGTTATCTATTGTTGTAAGAAGCATGAGCATATATTTTTACTGACTAAAACTATAGAGACTGTGGAAAACTTGACAGGCTGGAGAAGTACAGGCATACCTCATTTTATTGTGCTTCACTTTATTGCACTATACAGATATTGCATTTTTAAAAATTGAAGGTCTGTGCCAACCTTGTGTTGTCAGATGATAGTTATCACTTTTAAATGACAAAGTTAGCTATGTACATTTTTTAGCCATAATGCTATTGCACATTTAATAGGATGCAATATAGTGTAAACATAACTTTTGTATGTACTGGGAAGCAGAAAGTTCATGTGACTGACTTTATTACTATATTCACTTTATACTAGTGGTCTGGAACCAAACCTGCAATATCTCTGAGCTATGCTTGTACATAGCTTGTACGACCCAGATAGTCATGATGGTGTGATCACTGACCTAGAGCCATACATCCTGGAATGTGAAGTCAAGTGGGCCTTAGAAAGCATCACTACAAACAAAGCTAGTGGAGGTGATGGAATTCCAGTTGAGCTATTCCAAATCCTGAAAGATGATGCTGTGAAAGTGCTGCACTCAATATGCCAGAAATTTGGAAAACTCAGCAGTGGCCACAGGACTGGAAAAGGTCAGTTTTCATTCCAATCCCAAAGAAAGGCAATGCCAAAGAATGCTCAGACTACAGCACAATTGCACTCATCTCACACGCTAGTAAAGTAATGCTCAAAATTCTCCAAGCCAGGCTTCAGCAATATGTGAACGGTGAACTTCCTGATGTTCAAGCTGGTTTTTGAAAAGGCAGAGGAACCAGAGATCAAATTGCCAACATCTGCTGGATCATGGAAAAAGCAAGAGAGTTCCAGAAAAACATCTATTTCTGCTTTATTGACTATGCCAAAGCCTTTGACTGTGTGGATCACAATAAACTGTGGAAAATTCTGAAAGAGATGGGAATACCAGACCACCTGATCTGCCTCTTGAGAAATCTGTATGCAGGTCAGGAAGCAACAATTAGAACTGGACATGGAACAACAGACTGGTTCCAAATAGGAAAAGGAGTTCGTCAAGGCTGTATATTGTCACCCTGTTTATTTAACTTCTATGCAGAGTACATCATGAGAAATGCTGGACTGGAAGAAACACAAGCTGGAATCAAGATTGCTGGAGAAATATCAATAACCTCAGATATGCAGATGACACCACCCTTATGGCAGAAAGTGAAGAGGAACTCAAAAGCCTCTTGATGAAAGTGAAAGTGGAGAGTGAAAAAGTTGGCTTAAAGCTCAACATTCAGAAAATGAAGATCATGGCATCTGGTCCCACCACTTCATGTGAAATAGATGGGGAAACAGTGGCAACAGTGTCAGACTTTATTTTTCTGGGCTCCAAAATCACTACAGATGGTGACTGCAGCCATGAAATTAAAAGACGCTTACTCCTTGGAAGGAAAGTTATGACCAACCTAGATAGCATATTCAAAAGCAGAGACATTACTTTGCCAACAAAGGTTCGTCTAGTCAAGGCTATGGTTTTTCTTGTGGTCATGTATGGATGTGAAAGTTGGACTGTGAAGAAGGCTGAGCGCCGAAGAATTGATGCTTTTGAACTGTAGTGTTGGAGAAGACTCTTGAGAGTCCCTTGGACTGCAAGGAGGTCCAACCAGTCCATTCTGAAGGAGATCAGCCCTGGGTGTTCTTTGGAAGGAATGATGCTAAAGCTGAAACTCCAGTACTTTTGGCCACCTCATGCGAAGAGTTGACTCATTGGAAAAGACCCTGATGCTGGGAGGGATTGGGGGCGGAAGGAGACGGGGAGGACAGAGGATGAGATGGCTGGATGGCATCGCTGACTCGATGGACGTGAGTCTGAGTGAACCCTGGGAGTTGGTGATGGACAGGGAGGCCTGGCGTGCTGAGATTCATGGGGTTGCAAAGAGTTGGACACGACTGAGCGACTGATCTGATTTGATCTGATCTGATGCTTGTACAAGGGATAGTTTCATGATTAAATATAACATGAAATTAAAATGAGACTTCTTCAGATTGTCTCAGTTTTGGCTAAGAACTTCCAAGGTTAGGCAATATAGGTGTCAAAATTACTCCCATATTTTAAGGCAGGGTGCTGGAGTAGCTTATGTACGACATGCTAAGAGACAGAAAATTTCTTCCATCAACATTAGCTCATTTATTGTCTCTCAGCCATATAAGGGAGAGCAAAGAACTCACGGGGAAGGGCAAAAATGGTTTGGAACGAGAATTTCTTTGGAGTTGTCAGTGTGCTGTATATGCATTTCCTACTTCCTGGTAAGAATGATGAAACACTTAGCCCTCATCTGAAGTCAACAGAAGAACAACAGTCAAAAAGCTTTAAGTATTTTCTCTGGAACTTGGAAGACTCAAGGTCTGTTATCTGAAATAAATTAAAAAAAAAAAATTGTGGCTAGAGGCTGGCTAGAACAGCCTGTCTGGTGGCAGAATGAAATAGAGCAAAGTTTAGTGGCGAGAGTGATGCTAATGTGTTTCCATGGACCAAAGGTGGAAACTGCAAAGTGATACAGTTGTTAATCCCTTGAGGTTTGTTGATCCTTTGAAGAGTTTGGTAAAACTCTTCAAAGGAGATTAACCAAAGAGATCCATCTGGAGAAGTAAGATGACCCTGGTGGAAGCCAAGGACTGTCTTAATTGTCAGTTGTAGAAAGAATCATTCCTTTAAGGAACTGCAGATAGGACATCCCTATTAGGTCAGAGGATTCTTTGTGAAATCCATAGAAATTCCCCACTCAAGAAGGAACTCAGATTCTAAAGGATGCTATACCCAAAGGACACCAGTGTTAGACACCAATTGCAACAGTTCTGGTTGTATAAAATGTAGTCTTTTCTTCCAAATGTCTCCTCTTTTCTAGGCTGGACAGTTGAAGGGACTTGAAACAGTAGCTAGTATGCAATGAGAAGAGATGGAAGATGGAAGGGAGAAGAAGGAAGCCCCTCATTCCTTCCCTACTGCAGATCTAAATTCCTCTGGTAATAATGGCAGTCAAGCCAGTGGTGATGGCCTCAGTCTAGGGTTGGGTTTGATGGTTTAGTCTGCAGCATCTTGAACCTGAGACAAGGAAAATGGTGACCAGATCAGTTCTGCTGCATGGTTTTGGACATAATTTCAAACCATAAATCTCTGAAAGTGTTTTCTAGTTTTCTTGATATTATTAACTCTTGATATTAATAGTTTTCTGACCTAATATCCTTTTAATAAATTCTTTATCATTATAAATTAATCAGAATTGATTTCTATGACTTGCAATGAAATCAGTCAATTTGTATCAGGAGTTTGCAAGAAAAGAGACCATCAGGGAAGTGGGTCAATCTGGGGATGAAAAATCTGACCTAATGGGGCTGAAAGCAAATGAAAACCCAGTTGATTCTAAGGAGTAGATTAAGTATGCAAGGGTGGAACAGTTAATAAAAAATTAACTCTGATTTCTTGGAAGGAAGTATTGAAGGCAAAGCCTTGGGGATCACAAGATTTTTGCCATAAAAGAGTATTAAAATAGATGATCATTCACAGCCTGTGGGTGTAGATGATTTCTTCTGAAAGTGCTGGACAGTTTAATAAAAGAGAATGGTAAATTCTGCTACTTAGTGATGTTGAGTATCTAGTTCAACTTCTCTGACATTCTCCTCCTTCTCATCATTGTTGTGAGATGGCTACTGCAGCTCCAGACTGTTGTGCCCTAACATAGTATCCAAAGGCAGGAAAGAAAGGATATTTTCTTTTGTTTCCCAATTGAAGTACAGTTGATTTGCAATGCTGTGTTAGTTTCTGGTATATAGCAAAGTGATTCAATTACTATCTATATATATGTGTGTATAATACATACATACATACATATATATATATATATATATATATATATATATATAGTTGCTGTTTTTTAATTGCTCTAGTAGTATCCAACTCTTTGCGACTCCATGGACACCAGGCTTCCCTGTCCTTCACTGTCTCCTGGAGCTTGCTCAAACTCATGTCCATTGAGTCAGTGATGCCATCCAACCATCTCATCCTCTGTCATCCCCTTCTCTCCTGCCCTCAATCTTTTCTGGCATCAGGGTCTTTTCCAATGAGTCAGCTCTTCACATCATGTGGCCAAAGTATTGGAGCTTAAGCTTCAGCATTAGTCCTTCCAATGAATATTCAGGACTGATTTCCTTTAGGATTGACTGATCTCCTTGCAGCCCAAGGGACTCTCAAGAGTCTTCTCCAACACCACGGTTCAAAAGCATCAGTTCTTCAGTGCTCAGCCTTCTTTATTGTCCAGCTCTCACATCCATACATGACTACTGGAAAAAGTCATAGCTTTAACTATACAGACCTTTGTCAGCAAAGTAACGTCTGCTTTTTAATACTCTATTTAGTTTTGTCATAGCTTTTCTTCCAAGGAGCAAGCATCTTTTAATTTCATGGCTGCAGCCACCATCTGCATTGATTTTGGGGCCCAAGAAAAAAAAAAATCTTTCACTGTTTCCATTGTTTCCCCTTCTAATTTCCATAAAGTGATGGGACTGGATGCCATGATCTTCATTTTCTGAATGTTGAGTTTTAAGCCAGCTTTTTCACTCTCATTTTTCATTTTCATCAAGAGGTTCTTCAGTTCCTCTTTGGTTTTCTGCCATTAAATTGGTGTCATCTGCATATCTGAGTTTATTGATATTTCTCCTTGCAATCTTGATTCCAGCTTGTGCTTCATCCAGCCCAGCGTTTCTCATGATGTACTCTGCATGTAAGTTAAATAAGCAGAGTGACAATATAAAGTCTTAATGTATATTGTCCAATTCCAATTTGGAACCAGTCCATTGTTCCATGTCCAATTCTAACTATTGCTTCTTGACCTGCATACAGGTTTCTCAGGAGGCAGGTAAGGAAGAGGGTCTGGTATTCCTATCTCTTTAAGAATTTTCCACAGTTTGTTGTGATCCACACAGTCAAAGGCTTTAGCATAACCACTGAAACAGAAGTAGGTGTTTTTCTCTTGCTTTGTCTATGATCCAACAGATCTTGGCAATTTGATCTTTGGTTCCTCTTCTTTCTAAATCCATCTTGAACATCTAGGAGTTCTCTGTTGATGTACTGTTGAAGCCTAACTTGGAGAATTTTGAGCATTACTTTGCTAACATGTGAAATACATGCAATTTTGTGGTAGTTTGAATATTCTTTGGCATTGACTTTCTTTGGGATGTGTGTGTGTGTGTGTGTGTGTGTGTGTGTACGCTTCTATGCACACAGTAAGTCTCCTCAGTCTTGTCCAACTCTTTGCGACCCTATGGACTATAGCCCTCCAGTCTCCTCTGTCCATGGGGATTCTCCAGGCAGGAATACAAGAGTGGATTACCATGCCTTCCTCCAGGGGATCTTCCTGACCCAGGAACTGAGACCACATCTCCTACATTTGCAGGCAGGTTCTTTACCACCAGCACCACCTTGGAAGCCCCATATATATTATATACCAATATACTTGCACCAATATATACATATTCTTTTTCATTTTCTATTATGGTTTGTTTCAGGATATTGAATATAACTCCCTGTGCTATACAGTAAGACCTTATTACTTATTTTATTTATTTATACAAAATTTTCTTTTATATCGGAGTATGGTTGACTAGCATTGTTGTGTTAGTTTCAGGTATATAGCAAAGTGATTCAGTTATACAAGTATCTATTTCAAATTCTTTTCTGATTTTGGTTATTATAAAACATTGACACAGAGTTCCCTGTGCTATACAGTAGGGCCTTGTTATTTATCTTTGTTATATATAGTAGCGTGTATCTGCTAGTTGATAACTCCTACTTTATCTCTCTACTACCCTCTTTCCCCTTTGTTTTCTATGTCTGAATGTATGTTTCATAAATAAGTTCATTTGTGCCATATTTTAGATTTCATATGTAAGTGATATCAGACGGTATGTCTTTTTCTGACTTACTTCATTTAGTATGATAATTTCTAGCTGCATTCATGTTGCTGCAGATGACATACTTTCATTCTTTTTTTTTGGCTGAGTAATATTCCATTGTGTATATATACTGCATTTAGGTTGTTTTTCTGTCTTGGCTATTGTGAATATTGCTGCTATTAACCTAAGGGTGCATGTATTGTTTTGAATTAATAGTTTTGTCAGGATATATGCCCAGGAGTGGGATTGCTAGATCATATGGTAATTCTGATTTTCTTCTTCATGGATCACTGCTTTGTCATGGCAAAGGGGCTTGCATAACTCAATGAAGCTATGAGCTATGCTATGCAGGGAGACCCAAGACAGACAGGTCATAGTGAGGAGTTCTGACAAAACGTGGTCCACTGGAGAAGGAAATGGCAACCCACTCCAGTATTCTTGCCTAGAGAACCCCATGGACAGTATGAAAAAACAAAAAATATGATACTGGAAGATGAGCCTCTCAGGTCAGAAGGCATTTGGTATGCTACTGGGGAAGAGTGCAGGGCAGTTACTAGTAGCTTCAGAAAGAATGAAATGACTGGGCCAAAGCGGAAACAGAGCTCAGTTGTGTATGTGTCTGGTGGTGAAAGTAAAGTCCAATGCTGTAAAGAACATTGCATAGGAACCTGGAATATTAGGTCCACGAATCAAGGCAAATTGGAAGTGGTCAAGCAGGAGATGGCAAGATTGAACATCAACATCTTAGGAATCAGTGAACTAAAATGGACAAGAATGGGTGAGTTTAATTTGGATGACAATTATATCTACTACTGTGGGCAAGGATCCCTTAGAAGAAATGGGGTATCCCTCATAATCAACAAAAGAGTCTGAAATGCAGTATTTGGGTGCAGTGTCAAAAATGACAGAATGATGTTTGTTCATTTCTAAGGCAAACCATTTGAAATCATAGTACAACAATTTAGTTTTCTGAGGAACTCCCATACTATTTTCCCCAGTGGCTGCACCAACTTACATTCCTACCAACAGTGTAGGAGAGTTCTTTTTCTCCACATACACACTCTCTAGTATTTGTTATTTGTAGACTAAAAAAAAAATAATTTATTTTAATTGAGGCTAATTACTTTCGGAGAAGGTGATGGCACCCCACTCTAGTACTCTTGCGTGGAAAATCCCATGTCAGAGGAGCCTGGTAGGCTGCAGTCCATGGGGTTGCTAAGAGTCGAACACGACTGAGCGACTTCACTTTCACTTTTTACTTGCATGCATTGGAGAAGGAAATGGCAACCCACTCCAGTGTTCTTGCCTGGAGAATCCCAGGGATGGGGGGGCCTGGTGGGCTGCCATCTGTGGGGTCTCACAGAGTCGGACATGACTGAAGCGACTTAGCAGCAATTACTTTACAATATTGTAGTGGTTTTTGCCATACATTAACATGAATCAGCCATGGGTGTACATGTGTCCCCCATCCTGAACCCTCCTCCCCCCTCCTTCCCCATCCCATCCCGCAGGGTTGTCCCAGTGCACCAGCCTTGAGTGCCCTGTTTCATGATCAAACTTGGACTGGTCATCTATTTCACATATGGTAATGTACATGTTTTAATGCTGTTCTCTCAAATCATCCCACCCTTGCCTTCTCCCTCAGAGTCCAAAAGTCTGTTCTTTATATCTGTGTCTCTTTTGCTGTCTAGCATATAGGGTCATCATTACCATCTTTCTAAATTCCATATATGTGTGTTAATATACTGTACTGATGTTTTTTAATGATAGCCATTCTGAATGGTGTGAGGTGGTACCTCTTTGTAGTTTTGATTTGTGTTTCTCTAATAATTAGCAGTGTTGAACATCTTTTCATGTGCCTGTTGACCATCTGTATTTCTTCTTTGGAGAAATGTCCATTTAGGTCATGAAGACTTTTATTTTTAAGGTAAGGTTCTGAAATTTTATTATAGTATAAGCAGGCATGACCCAGATAATCACGATGGTGTGATCACTGGCCTAGAGCCAGACATCATGGAATGTGAAGTCAAGTGGGCCTTAGAAAGCATCACTACGAACAAAGCTAGTGGAGGTGATGGAATTCCAGTTGAGCTATTCCAAATCCTGAAAGACAGTGCTGTGAAAGTGCTGCACTCAATGTGCCAGCAAATTTGGAAAACTCAGCAGTGGCCACAGGACTGGAAAAGGTCAGTTTTCATTCCAATCCCATAGAAAGGCAATGCCAAAGAATGCTCAAACTACCGTACAATTGCACTCATCTCACATGCTAGTAAGGTAATGCTCAAAATTCTCCAAGCCAAACTTCAGCAATACGTGAACTGTGAACTTCCTGATGTTCAAGCTGGTTTTTGAAAAGGCAGAGGAACCAGAGATCAAATTGCCAACATCCACTGGATCATCGAAAAAGCAAGAGAGTTCCAGAAAAACATCTATTTCTGCTTCATTGACTATGCCAAAGCCTTTGACTGTGTGGATCACAATAAACTGTGGAAAATTCTGAAAGAGATGGGAATACCAGACCACCTGACCTACGTCTTGAGAAATCTGTATGCAGGTCAGGAAGCAACAGTTAGAACTGGACATGGAACAACAGACTGGTTCCAAATAGGAAAAGGAGTTCGTCAAGGCTGTATATTGTCACCCTGTTTATTTAACTTCTATGCAGAGTACATCATGAGAAACGCTGGACTGGAAGAAACACAAGCTGAAATCAAGATTGCCGGGAGAAATATCAATAACCTCAGATATGCAGATGACACCACCCTTATGGCAGAAAGTGAAGAGGAACTCAAAAGCCTCTTGATGAAAGTGAAAGTGGAGAGTGAAAAAGTTGGCTTAAAGCTCAACATTCAGAAAACGAAGATCATGGCATCCAGTCCCATCACTTCATGGGAAATAGATGGGGTAACAATGGAAACAGTGTCAGACTTTATTTTTGGGGGCTCCAAAATCACTGCAGATGGTGACTGCAGCCATGAAATTAAAAGACACTTACTCCTTGGAAGGAAAGTTATGACCAACCTAGATAGCATATTCAAAAGCAGAGACATTACTTTGCCAACAAAGGTTCGTCTAGTCAAGGCTATGCTTTTTCCTGTGATCATGTATGGATGTGAGAGTTGGACTGTGAAGAAGGCTGAGCGCTGAAGAATTGATGCTTTTGAACTGTGGTGTTGGACAAGACTCTTGAGAGTCCCTTGGACTGCAAGGAGATCCAACCAGTCCATTCTGAAGGAGATCAGCCCTCGAATTTCTTTGGAGGGAATGATGCTAAAGCTGAAACTCCAGTACTTTGGCCACCTCATGCGAAGAGTTGACTCATTGGAAAAGACTCTGATGCTGGGAGGGATTGGGGGCAGGAGGAGAAGGGGACGACAGAGGATGAGATGGCTGGATGGCATCACCGACTTGATGGACGTGAGTCTGAGTGAACCCCAGGAGTTGGTGATGGACAGGGAGGCCTGGCGTGCTGCAGTTCATGGGGTTACAAAGAGTCGGACACGACTGAGTGACTGAACTGAACTGAACTGAAGCAGGCCTATAAAAAGAATTTCATTGATGGAAATGGAGAAAGGGATAAAAATGTTATTTAATAACAGTAAAATAAAGAGGCTATTGTTTTCCTTCTTCTATTTTTACTTTACTTTTTGGCCATATTGTGTGGCCTGCAGGATCTTAATTCCCTGACTGGGGATAGAACTTGTGTTGCCCTGCAGTGGATGCATGGAGTCTTAACTACTGGACCACCAAGAAAGTCTCTTCTTTTTAATTATTAAATGCCTAATATATGTACAAATTCTTTCTAAAAAGACCTTGAAACTTCAGAGAAGAAAAATGGTCTATCCTTGGGTTTAAGTGATAGAATAAGTGCATTCTGGTTTAATAGCATTCCAGAGAGGAAATATTTAGGGCTTTTACACAGTTCAATATTTGTCAACAATGGAGATGACTGGCTAAAGAATATACAAATATAACCCACATTTAATGGTATATTATTCAGAATGGGTGTTTCTCAGACTGCGTGTGGAATATCAAGTTTAAGAATACTTAGCAATATGTAATCAGGAATAAAGAGGATGTGGTAAGGGAGAAAGAGGTGTGTTAGGCGGCTGCAGCTAAAAGAGGGACTGAATTTTGTGATGCTCTAGAGAACAGAACTAGGGAGGCAAACTTTAGTTTTAGCCATAAAGAAAAATTTGACCTCTTTGCAAAGCACCTAAAGAATATTAAAAATGGCCTTGCTCTCAAAAAGCTGTGGTCCAGTGATAATTTTGAAGAATCAAATTAAGTAATGTACCTGAAAGTACTTTTAAAAATGTCAACTGTGATATATGTGAAAGTTGCTGTTGTCTCCCTGAATTCTTTTTCTCAAAGGAAGTTTGTGAAAGTGTTAGTTGCTCAGTTGTGTCTGACTCTGTGGCCCCATGGAGTGTAGCCTGCCAGGCTCCTCTGTCCATAGAATTCTCCAGGCAATATACTAGAGTGGGTTGCCATTTCCTACTCCAGGGAATCTTCCCAACCCAGGGACTGAACCCCAGTTTCCCACATTACAGGCAGATTCTTTGCCATCTAAGCCACCAGGGAAGCCCATTTTCTCAAAGCAAATAGATGGAAAAATATTAAAGAAACAAACACCAGAGGGCATTGTGGTAGCGTTTAGAAAACAATGACAGTCCAAGACATTTGAAGACAGTTAATATCTCTTAAGAAATCTTTTTTTTTCCTTCTAAGAAAAAGTGATGGTATTGCTTTTATTCAGGTATTATTCACCCTGTTAACTGGCATTTTTAAAGATTTCTAATTATTGCAGGTCACAATATCCTTAAAAAAACACACCTGTGTATCTTACTATGTTAGAGAATACAAACCTTTACCTGGTGGATTTTTCATTTCATATTTTTCTTTTGGAGGAGTCAAGTTCCATTTCAGTTTTGTTTCAGTGGCTTTGTGCCCTAGAAATACTATAACTTGTATTGCCCCTGGTATTTCAAAAAGTAACATTTTAGGGAATTTTCTGGTGGTTGGTCCAATGATTAGGACTTGGAGCTCCCACTGCTGGTTAGATCCCACAAGCCAAGAGGCACAGCCAAAAAAAAAACCGGTAACATTTTGGAGAGGGATGAATTGAGAGTTTGGGGCTAGCAGATGCAAACTATTATATGTAGAATGGATAAACAACAAGGTCCTATTGTATAGCACAGGGAAATATATTCAATATCCTATAATAAACCATAATGAAAAAGAAAAAAATTTTAAAGTAACATTTAAAAAGTAACAGATGACTATTAGAGCCCTCAAGAAAACCATACAGTTGTCAGTAGTTTGCAGATTATTTTATATGTCTCTAAAGTGCAGGTTTTAAATTGAAGTTTTCTGCATATTAGCAAATGAATTGTTGTTGCATGATTTTTATTGTTTCTGGAATATTCTGTAAAAACAGCATTATTTCTTACTTTAAGAGAGAGCTATTTGGGTAACTTAGACATTAGATGTACATTTGGGAGAATTATACTATTTAAATTCACTAGGAATTTCAATTGGGGACCTGGATGAGAAAAAAGTCCTTTGCTGCTAAAGGAATGATAATGGTTAAGACTTAAACCCCATACGTATCATCCTGAGTTTTCACTGATTTCATAAATATTCCCAGCATCTTTGTTAAGAATAATGAGACTTTTTTTGTTTTTCAAATCAAAGAAGCAGATGTGGAAAAATAGAAGACTGATAGCGGCAGGGATGGTGAGCATGAGTGTTTGGAGAGAGAGAGGGAAACTACTGCTTCACAGCTTAGTTAATTGTTATTAACCTAGTTATTAATTTTACTAATTAACTTTATTAATAGTTTTAATTAATTAATATTACTAATTAAAAATAATATTCCTAATGGCTATTCTAAGTTATTAGAGTTAGATTTGCGTTTCTCTATATAGGAAAAAAAGAGAGGTACAGAAATGTTTTAGAAAAATTTCATTCAAAAGGTCTAATACAAACTATTCGGAGACTTGTTGAAGGAGGAAACAGACAGAACAGGCTCCATCTTGAAAGCAGGACTCCATCTTGGGCTGGACTGTAGACTTTGAACTATATGCCCAGTATCTATGGAAACGACATACCAACTGGAAAACCAGACCCCCCCGCCCCCATAGAAGAGCCCCAGGGCTCGTACCTAGACTCTCCATCACCTGAAAGAATACCCTAATTATCTGTGTAACCAAATAGAATATAAATTCTATTATGCTTATTGGGGTATGACCACAGGCCTATTGATCATTGTTCACTGTTAACTACCTAGGCTTACAGCTACAGCTAAGTCACTTCAGTCATGTCCGACTCTGTGCAACCCCATAGACA
This sequence comes from Bos javanicus, assembly GCF_032452875.1. Classification (NCBI taxonomy): domain Eukaryota; kingdom Metazoa; phylum Chordata; class Mammalia; order Artiodactyla; family Bovidae; genus Bos; species Bos javanicus. The sequence continues at coordinate 25,818,612 of NC_083873.1, read as the reverse complement.
GCAGCCCACCAGGCTCCCCCATCCCTGGGATTCTCCAGGCAAGAACACTGGAGTGGGTTGCCATTTCCTTCTCCAATGCATGAAAGTGAAAAGTGAAAGGGAAGTCGCTCAGTCGTATTCGACTCTTAGCGACCCCATGGACTGCAGCCCTCCAGGCTCCTCCGCCCATGGGATTTTCCAGGCAAGAGTTCTGGAGTGGGGTGCCATAAGGTATCTGAATCACGGGTTAACTTTGATTGCATCTTTCTTTTCGTTTGTTCAGACTAGTTTCAGGGAATTTGGGGAGGCAGGTTTGGGCACGTACACTTAGGGTATGTAAGATTTTCACAAAGACTGGTCGGGGTCCTTGGCTAAAAAGAGACTCTGCCTTGGGCCTGCAGGTGTAATAAACTACACTCCACTATCTACATTGTCCATCTGAGTGAGTTTGTTTCCTGGAAAGCATGGCTACAACATTGTGAGGATAAATTTTGGTATCAGACAAAATGTATCCATTGAGCATTTCTAATAGAAGTGTGGATTCAAGGATTTTTCTACCTTTAAGGAGTTTACCAACATAGACTTGAAAATAACAATGGAAGAAGCTGCATGTGGTAAGATTTCACTGAAGACATTAAGAGCCAAAGGAGATCAGGGAATAAATACAGCTTTGTGGCTGCCAAGATCTGAGAGGAGGTGGGTCTCAAGCTAGACCTAGGAAGGACTGAGGAAGCCAAGGAGAGGAGGGCAGGGCATGAGGAGAAAGAACAGAACTAACGTAGGGAATAGCATGAGAAAGGCCAGCCACACATGGGGTGCATCCTATCCCCCACAATGCCAACAAAGGGAGCCTTAACTGATGGATTAACTGGCTGCTATTTCTAATGAGAGAGAATTTAAATAAACAGAAATATAAGTTTCTACTTTGAGATATTACTACCTTCCTAGCCAAAGCTTCAGAGAAGTTTATCTTCTCTCAGAGTTCAGTGTGTGGTAAACGTTAAAACAAACAAACAAACAAACAAAAACCCCAAACTGGTAGATTTCAGAAATTATCCTAAACTGAGAAATAGTCTTTGTTACTCTGATCTGAATTTTTACCTATCTTAAACTGTCCATTGTAAAATCTGTTAGTATAACAGTTTGAAAACTCTCATTTTGCTTTTCATATTAATCTTATTGTCTATTATGTCTTGCAACTATTAATAGCTCTATTTACATTTATAATAAGTACATTGTTCTTTGTCATTTCTAGTTGAATATAGAAAATAGATTAATATAAATTATTAATAGATTATTTAGTACAAATTTAGTAAATAGATGTTCACATTGTATGTTGTGATAATTCTTAAATAAAAAAGGGGTCTTATTTAATAAAAATGGAAATTAGAGAGTATAAATATATTTTCTTTAAAAAAATATATATTTATACACTCATTTATATAGTTTCTGATATCCCACACTTGTGATTATAGTTTGCAGTGGTGAAGTGGAGCTAAGAGAAATTAACAGGTATTAAAATTATTTAGCAGCTAATTAAGGAAGAGTATGACTGAGCGACTTCACTTTCACTTTTCACTTTTCACTTTCATGCATTGGAGAAGGAAATGGCAGCCCACTTCAGTGTTCTTGCCTGGAGAATCCCAGGGACGGGGGAGCCTGGTGGGCTGCCGTCTATGGGGTCGCACAGAGTCGGACACGACTGAAGTGACTTAGCAGCAGCAGCAGCAGCAGCAGCAGCAGCTTGTTACTTATTGTAAATTGTGTTACATATATGATGTACGTTTTAAAGATATCTATATCTTATTGTAGTCTACATATCCATAATGATTTTTTTCTGGTAAAAAGATTTTTATTATGGAAAAATTAAAACATATACAACAGTAGAGAGAGCAGTATAATGAAACCCCATATATTTATCACCCCACCTAAAAAATTATAAACATATAGACAATCTAGTTTTATTTATGACCCCTTCATTCCCCACTTCCAGCTCTCCAGAACTAGTTTTAAACAATGCCTAAACACCCTATGACTCTCTTCATAAACATATCAACTATCAAGGTTATTTAACATAGGAAATATTGATATATTGGGTGTTAACTGTAAATATCTGTTTAAACTCATGGCTATCATTATTCATCATATCAGGTAACGGATTAACTAGACAGGTTCAGATTTAGTTAGCTAGTATTTCAAATTCTTCCTGGTGTTGTCAAAAGAGCAGGACTGTTCGAATGCTGTTAATAATAATAAAACAACAATCAGTATAATTTTCATGGTAAATTTCACCAAAATCCACAATTAATTTTTTTTGTTTGTTTCAAGATTTGGTTTAATATTTCTGTATAGATACCTACTTCGCTAAGCCTAATTTCTTTTATCTTGTCACCCACTTCCATTCATGACATTACTAATATTTCATATGGTGTTAGTAATCTGGGGAAAAATTGGAGACCCTCACTTGACTCTGGGCAACGTTCTTGTTGCCCACTGATGTTATAGAGAAGGGGGGTAACTGTTCTTGGCTCTCCTGTAGCTTAGAGTAAATTGGGCATCAAAAAAACGAGTGGCTGATGTGTTAGAATGCTGCTTTCAGAGAATTCAAAGATTTCTACTCCTTCAATATATAGAATCTTCTCCTGGACCTTACTGTTGGAGCTGTGAAATCCCTGGCATCAGCAGGTTGCCAGCCTATGTACTGTTTTCACCCAGGACCTGGAGCTACACCTTCTGATGGAAGGAGAACTTCTGTGGCCTTTCCGCCCCATAAGTCAGGGCCATTGGACCTTAAGAGGCCAACTGGGTGTTGTGTTCCCTCCACTACCTTGCTACTATCAGTTGGTATGGCAGAGGGTCTAACCTCAGTTGTACTTCCTGTTCCTGTATGGCATCAGCATACCTGGATGTATCAGCATCCTTGGGGAGGCCCATCCTCTGCCTTCTCTTTTGCCACCTTTCTAGCTGTGTGGGCAGTCAACTGGTTTTCTTGGTGAGCCAGGGGGAAGCAGGAGACCTCCATTCAGGTGGTCTACCCCTCGGCCTCCATTCTACCACTGATTATCAGGCCTACATGGTATAGTGTGGCAGCCTTGCCCAGGTATTGGTAAAGTAGTACAACATTTTCCGTTTTGCTGCTACTTAGCAGTCCTTGTGGATATATGCCATGACTGAGAAAGAGTGCTGGAGGAGCAATGAATGCCAGTAAGGCTCTAAAGTGAAAGTGAAAGTTGCTCAGTCATGTCCGACTCTTTTTCAACTCTATGGACTGTAGCCTGCCAGGCTCCTCTGTCCATGGAATTCTCCAGGCCACAATACTGGAGTGGATAACTGTTCTCTTCTCCAGGGGATCTTCCCAACCCAGGGATCAAACCCAGGTCTCCCACACTGCAGGCAGATTCTTTACCATCTGAGTCACTAGAAAAGCCCAGTAAGGCCCTAAATCCTAATCTAACTCCTAATGTGATGAATACTACTTACAGGGTTATTGAAATTGTACAAGATATTGTGGGGCTTACACAGTCTAAGTTATTCTTTGTAGCTTAAAGAATAATGCTTATTTTTCCTTTTATTATTTTTTTTTTCCTCTAGAAAATCTTCACTTTGCAATAGGTAGGAAGTAAAGCAACTTTATATCTGTATGAATTAGTTTCAGGTTAGCTCCTAACCACTGTTAGGACCCCAGAAAAAGACTGAGTGAAGTCAAGATATTAGGAAAAGTGTGGACAGGGAGAGACCCTGTAAAAAGGAAGGGAGGAGAGCCCAGAAAGAGCAGGGAGTGGGAAGGGACTCATGAGAAGGAGCAGAATGCAGACAGTCATAAAACGAACTCAAGGATCCCTGTGGGAGGGTGGCTCAGACAGAGCCCACACATTCCACCCCTGTGCTTTTGTCATTCACTGGACTTCTGCTCATGGATTTCTTTTGCAGAAAGAGCTCTGCAACTTTAAAATAGAGGTCTAAAAGCATGGGCTATGACAGATAGTTATGGTTACTGTCAGTGCCCACAGATAATTAGAAACATTTGGAAAAAGAACTACCTCTACCTAACTCTTAAAACACCACCATGTGTGCAATGTTACAACTCCATTGTAGGCATGATTTTCTGGCAGAGTCTACTGCCTCCTGGAAGAGCAGAGGCCTTTGCCCACCTGTAGAACTTGTCTGACCTTGATGTCTCTCTCATTGGGCTTGCCATTACTCTTTATACAGAAGATGTCTTCTGTGGCCAATTCAGTATAGCTCAGGGGTGTCCAGGTCTCTGCCTTTGACATAGTTTGATGTATTTCTTGTAGTATTCTGGATTCAGATCTTCATCCATAGGCTCCTTCTGTGAGTGTTTTACAGGACTGGATAGCTGCATGTCCAACGTGAAGGCCTCAGGGTAGAGGTATATACACTTTCACCCACTTGATATTGAATGATATGCTTGGTAACTGAACTGTAGGGAACTCGGCCATCCAGGTGCTCAAGCTGCTCTGTGGTCTTGGGAATTTCTTGTTGCCTCATTTCAGTCAGATAAGCACAGCTTGTGTAGACTTTTTACTTTTCCTCCATCAGCTGAGTTTTTGGAGGGGAGTCAAATCTCTCATAGTCTTGATCATACCACTGCTTGTAGATATAGGTCTCCCTATCATCCTCTGCCATCAGGGCATCAGAATCCATCCCCTCTCCAAGGCCTAGTTTTCTGACAGAACTTTCTAGACCTTTACTTTGCTGTGGATGTGTGAAAAGCTACATGTCCTCACATTTGGCTACTAGGAACAGGTCCAAGAAGTCTGATGTGATATCATCCAGGTACTGTCTGCATTGAATGCACTTCAGCGGGTGGTGCTTGGAGGACACCACTGTTTTAGTTTGAGCTGTTTTTTCTTTTTCTCAGTTGGGTCTTTGGATGTAGTTTTGCATCGCTTCTCCTCTCTGCTGGCACTTTAATCTTGGACTTCCAGTTTCCAGAACTTTTCACCCTTATCTTTGTAATGAGAAACTTGTGATTTTACTCTTTCAGGTTATTTTTCTCCAGGTCTCTGGCAGCCAGAATCTTTGGGTTGTCTTCTGTGTTTCTTTCCATCTTTCTTATCTCCTTTATCCATTTCAGCCTGAACTTCTGGTTCTGTGTGGCTCCTCCTTAGATTTCTGTTTAGGTATTGGTTCTTTGCTTGACTTCTAAATCTCTTCATCTCTTTGTTCTTCCACTTCCAAGTATGTTTATGGGTTTTACTCTTTCTGGTTCTTCTGCAGCAAGTGATCTAGCAACTGGTTCTCTGGATGTGACTTTATGTCTTTTTTCCTCTTGGTTCTTTTCTTCTTCATTGACAAAATTGTCCAGTTTTGGTCTTTCAATTTCTTCCTCAGGTCTCCTTGTGAAATGAGATGTGATGGTGGTCTGCCTGCTAGTTTGCCTTATAATCCTGGGTGGGCCTAAACTTTGTTTCTCATCTGACTTGCTTTTTCTAGGTATACAAAGTTTAGAAACAAGATTGGGGGACTCCTTTTCCTCTGCTGTTCTCATTCTGCAGTCTTTACCACTTGTTTTCTAGACATCCATTCACTTCCCAACTGAAAGCCTGAGTTCTGTTCTCTAAGGATAGATCTTTATATAAAAAGGATTTGATTTTACCCAAGTAGCCCTCCACTGATAATTCTTCTTTATGTAATTTGCATAGTCACATAACTGCTTCTTTATTTCTATTTGCAGAAATTCATGCAAGAGATTCAGTTTCTTCTTCACACATTCCTTTTCTGTTAAGCTATCTGAAAACACAGGGAGTCTGCTCTCAAACTGCAAAGAAAATCATCTTCACCTCACTCAGCAGGGATGATTTCCTTTTTTTTTTTTTTTAATTGAAGTTCCTTTTGATATGTTGCAATGAACACATTTGCAAATTAGGAAGTTCATGTAGTAGAGATCTTTTCTCAGGTTTCTTCCCCAGGAAATATCCTGGGTCTTCATACTGTGGACCTATTTTCTTCTTTTGCAACATTTATTCTCTGCTTCAGATTCCTGTCATTTAACTGTATGGTTTTCCCCTGCCTCTTTTGTGATATATTTTCTTTTTGTTGCCTGTTTGCATTTTCTCTATTCAATACTGTTCCTGGTGTTTTGTCCTTTGCTCCCATTGACCAATGCTGTGGTTATTTTAACCAAAATCATTGATCCTAGTCTTGCTCCACAGTTACTAGGGATCCCATAATTGGGACACTTTTATAAATCAGTTCTTAGGGTCTATGCCAAGAGAGGACAATATAGCTGAAATTGTAGACTTGAATTACTTACAGGATACCAATGACAAACCTAGAAAATGAGAGAATTGGGACATCCTTGAAGTATTGGACATCTGCCCCCAACTGCTCACATTTTCATGGTTTTCATTTGAATCTGATAATTAAGGGCCTGGAGTGGGCCTTCTATGTCAATTGCAGACCACAATGATTCCAGATCTAGGGCAATAATGTACCAAAGGAACCTGACATTATAATCTAGAAATCACTCTCTCTCCAGAGTAGCCCCAACTGAGTTAAAAATTGTTTATGAAGGGGAAAATGTATGTCAGTTTATACCATCACTCTATTTTGGAACAGTGTATGGAAATCAACTCTGAATATTCATTGGAAGGACTGATGCTGAAGCTGAAGCTCCAATACTTCGGCCACGTGATGTGAAGAGCTGACTCATTGGAAAAGACCCTGATGCTGGGAAAGATTGAGGGCAGGAAGAGAAGTGGGTGACAGAGGATGAGATGGTTAGATGGCGTCACTGACTCAGTGGACATAACTTTGAGCAAAGAGAGAGTGAGTTAGTGAAAGAGAGAGAACTTAGCCAGAGACAATGAAAGACTGTCTGGGAGATAGTGAAAGACAAGGGAAGCCTAGTGTGGTGCACTCCATGGAGTCGTAAAGAATCAGACATGACTTAATATACTCCATGTATATTATGGAGATAGAGTAGGAAGATTTTCTCTTTTCCAAATGACCACTATTTAATCTTTTAAGGGTTTTAAGTACTTCTGATAATGTGGAAAGTGTCAGAAAAGACAAACTGGTTAGTTTTCAACATCAAATGAAAATAGAATCATTGTAAAGATTTTTCAGACTGCTCACTCATCTGGTAATTTACCTTTTTCCTTGGTACATTAGGTCAAATGCCTCATTGACTTTGTCAAAAGGTAGGGTATGGGTCACCAATGCATCCAAATCCAATTTCTTATTCTTGTAGTCAGCAGCCAGTTTTGGAACAGAAGTGACACCTTTCCAACCTGTAATTGCCGAAAATGTCAAATAAACACATGGGTCTTGACATGAAGGGATAGTTTAACCAGTGTTTGTCAAATGAATGAAATTTTTAGGTCAGATATGGGTTGTTTTAAATAGATTATCCCCCTGCCATCTTTATTTATTTATTTTTGTATTTTTAATCTATTAAATTTTTTTAAGAGAAAAATTCAAGATTATTTTCTATTTTTAGATAAGGAATTATCTCAGTTTGATCCAAGTCTACCTTTTGTTCCCCTATGTTGGTCTATTTTAATGTAAAATGAATTTCAATTTGCAAATTACAGTTATCCTTCTATAAAAATTCTGTTTACTTTCAAGTAATCAACAGAATAAATAGCTTTCATATAGTCTTCAGATATGTTCTAGGCACTCAATATTTTAAAAAAATAATTTTTCTTTCAGTAACCTTCATTATGATAATTTGAGTACTGCTATGAAGAAAAAAGAAAACAAAAACTGACCACCAAAGCTTGTTCCAGTTAGAGTACGGCCCATTAATAGCTCCATTGCAGAAACATTCAATCCATTGTCACCAACGTTTACTCCAATGATAGTGCATACTCCCCAACCTACTGTTACACTGTCCAGGGCAGCTCTCTGGAAGGTCAAACAAAAAAAGATGAGCTGAGTAGGTAGAAAAGTAGAACATGAACTGCAATGTGGGTATGTTCAATGCTTCAGGGAAAATTTACACAATTCTGCATTATGACCTTATGGTCATAATATAGATTGAGACTTAAGGCACTTATGTTCTGTTTCAGATAGCACATCCAATAAAATTCTGAACATCATCAAAAATGATATTTAAATGAAACGAAACATATTTTACTCTGTTTAATACCACAGTTATGCTGAACCTATAGTGTATTTCATTGTATGTCAAGAAAAATACACATACATGAAGTTAAGGAAAGATCTATAGATGATATTGTAAACTCGAATCAACAAGTTTTTGACCATTTACAATGGAATATGCAAAGATATTTGCAATTCCAGAGGCTTAGGATCCAAATTAAGTCATGAAGAGAGAGTGAATAAGTAAATATGAGGCATATACTGGAAACTTAATAGATCTCAATGTAGGATAAATTAAAAGAAATGCTATTTAAAACAGAAAACAAAACAGTTAAACAGAAAATGATAGTGGCTGCTGCTCATCAAACATTTCATCTGCTTCCCTATAGTTTTTAGCTCTCCTGCGGTTACATAGAGTCACGTGACTAGTTCTGGGCTACAGGCCAGAGTGATGTGTGCCATTTCCTGGCCAAAATGGAAAAGCCAGTGGGCAACCTGCCAGCTATCCCTTCTGCTCTAACAACCCAGAGAACCTCGTGTTAAGATTGTAAAGCCATGAATTAGAACTTCCTTCATAGCTAAGTCATTACATGGAAAACAGGGACCCAGAGGATTTGCACTGATCTTTGCATGAGAGAAGAAAAAATATTGTTATCTTAACCACTGCAGGTTTGGAGTTAATATGAAATGCCAAGATTGAAAACATAAATAAGTTTAAGAAAAATATAAACTTGTGGATGGCCATTCCACATAGAAGCCCTGTGGTATAGTGGAACATTTAAAAATCTTTTGAGACTAATGTTATAGAAGAAAAGTATAATTTACCCCATATCCTTTGCCATGAGTGCTCAGTCACTTCAGTCATGTCTGACTCTCTGCGACCCCATGGACTGTGGCCCGCCAGGCTCCTCTGTCCATGGGATTCTCCAGGCAAGAATACTGGAGTGGGTTGCCATTTCCTTCTCCAGTGATAAAGTATGAAGTGAGTGAAGTGAGTAAAGTGAAGTCGCTCAGTTGTGACTGACTCTTTGTGACCCCATGGATTGTAGCCTACCAGGCTCCTCTGTCCATGGGATTTCCCAGGCAAGAGTACTGGAGTGGGGTGCCATTTTCTTCTCCTTTGCCATAGTACGTAGTCAACTTGATTCTCACTTGTCAAGGTGACTTTTACTTCACAAGGTGACTTTACTTACAGAAGTTCCACTAGAAATACTGTTGCTTTTCATCACTGAACACTATATGAAAGAAGCAGTCTGAAGTACGGTATATTCGCTCCTTCTTCTCTCGTTGTCTCTGTCTGTCTTACTAGGGATGGAAAATGACCTAGAACTTTTAGAATGTGTTTTGAAATCTTTATTTGAATATGTGTTTATTTATAGTTTTGAAAATTTCTAACATTTCTAAATAGCAACTCTTTTACTTTCTACATTTCTTGTATGGCAGAAGCATTTTTGTTTAACGCATATTGTACAGAAGAACCCACAAAGAGAGGAAAACAACACAGGCACTGCTTGTTACCTTAAGGGAGCTGCTTAGATTATTCCCATTTGGGGTTTGGCTGTGCCATGTGGCTTAGGGATCTTTTTTTTTTTTTTTTTAAACTTTACATAATTGTGTTAGTTTTGCCAAATAAGATCTTAGTTCGCTGGCCAGGGATTAAACCTGTGCCCTCTGCAGTGAAAGTGTGGAGTCTTAACCACAGGACTGCCAAAGAACCCTCCTCTATGTTTTTAAATTTAATATCTTTCCTATTGCCCTTTTCTCCATTTCTGAGCTTTTCTCCAAGCAGGGAATTGACCTCCATAAATATGACTTAGTTAAATGGGTATTATATGCAAATATAGGGTTTTATTTAGTAGCCTCTGATAACTTTTGATGAGAATTATTTTTAATTCTCAAAATCTTATAAAATTGTCCATTACTGTAAATTTCTAATTATTTTGTTGGGTTTCTTAGGCTGCTTTAGAGCATTAGAAATCATCAGAATCAAGTTCATACCCATTACTGGAATGTCTTCAACAATCTAGAAATTTAGCTTTCCTTTCCCTTTGTGGAAGGGTAGGCAGCTTATTTTTTGTGGTTAAATAAACCCATCTCTTTTCATTTGGATTCTCTAGTGTGATTCTGCTCCATAATTTAAAATACATTTCTTGGTGTAATAAATAAAATAATAATGGAACCTGAAAGATTTAGATCCGTGGTTCTCAGCTTGACAAACTTGTAATAAATATTAGTACCTTGGTCCCCAGTGCGTGAGAATATCCTAGATATGGGTCTATTCATTGACACTGAAAAACAACTCCCCAGATACTTCTAAAGTTTTGAGAATCTCTGTACTAGAAAAATAAGGTTAAATAGGCTGAATTTCAGTGCTGTGAAACATGTGAGCCGTGGGAAGTGGAGGAATGGATGTAGCACATTGTAGTCCTCAGGTTCCAAGGACAATTTAAATAGTAGGGCCTGAAGCTTTGGCTGCAGAGGAGCAGTGCAGGACAAGGAGCTCTCCCTGCATGAATTTCAGTAATAGCATTTATTGAGTCCTTCCCACGTGGTGCAGTGGTAACAAATCTGTCTGCCAATGCAGAAGACACGGGTCAGGAAGATCTCCTAGATGAGGTAATGGCAACCCACTCCAGTATTCTTGCCTAGGAAATCCCAGGGACAGAGGAGCATGGTGGGCTAGTCTGTGGGGTCATAAAGAGTCAGACAGGACTGAGCAACTGAGCACATAGGTGCATACGCTTATTAATGGCCAAATCCTCTCTTAAGCAGTCACACTATTTGCAGTGAAACTGTTCTGAGAGGCAAGACCCAGGAAGGGCAGCCTATTGCTCTCAGCAGCTCTTTCCAGTTTCCATTCTCTCCTGGGGAAGACATGTCAGGTGAGAACTGAGGAGAAGAATCAGCAAAGCCTGTTCCTGGGAGACTGAACTACAGAATTGCATTCTTTATAGCCTCCCAGTGCCCAGTTGTGGAGAAGGCAAATGGCACCCCACTCCAGTACTCTTGCCTGGAAAATCCCATGGACGGAGGAGCCTGGTAGGCTGCAGTCCATGGGGTCTCGAAGAGTCGGACACGCTTGAGTGACTTCACTTTCACTTTTCACTTTCATGCATTGGAGAAGGAAATGGCAACCCACTCCAATGTTCTTGCCTGGAGAATCCTAGGGAAGGCGGAGTCTGGTGGGCTGCCGTCTATGGGGTCGCACAGAGTCGGACATAACTGAAGCGACTTAGCAGCAGCAGCAGCAGCAGCAGTGCCCAGTTGTGTCCGCCTCTTTGCGACCCCTGGTGTTTGGATGGCAAAGAATCTGCCTGCAGTGTGGAGACCCAGGTTCAATCCCTGGGTTGGGAAGATCCCCTGGAGAAGGAAAAGGTGACCCACTATAGTATTCTTGCCTGAAATTCCTTGGACAGAAGATCCTGGTGGGCTACAGTCCATGGGGTCATAAAGAGTCAAACACGACTGAGTGACTAACATACACACACATTTTGCAACCCTGTTGGCTGTAGCCCACCAGGCTCCTCTGTTCATGGAATTTCCCAGGCAAGAATACTGGAGTGGGTTGCCATTTCCTTCTCTAGGGATTAAACTGTCACCTCTTGTGTCTCCTGCATTGGTAGATGGGTTCTTTACTGCTAGTGCCACCTGGAAAGCCTCTCCTTAGAGGAGAGTTTTAGGAGCCAGGCTGAGTGAAAGTGTAAATAAAAAGAAATAGTGTCATAACTATTAATACTTCACAGTTCTCACTAATGAAAGAAAAGTTCTCACTAATTTCTCCATAGACAGAAAATTTAATTGATGACTTCTCTAATCATCTTGTTAAAAAAACAAAACAAACCCTTCCTAATGGTGTCTTTGAGCAAATATGCATTAGGCGAGTATTTGCTGGAGACTAAGGCTGCGCACTCTGGAGGCTAACTAATCCCTACATTGCCTGTTGGCTCTTTATCCCATCTTTTGGAGCAGAACATACAGGACTAGAGGTGTGGATCTGCAATCATGCAGTTGCTCAGGACCCTGCACTTAGAAAGGCCCTCCTTTCCTGTCCTGAGAGGAGAAGAAATCTGAATGAATCAAAACTGTAGTGTTTAGGAAAAAAGGATTTAGATTTAATTTTGCAGCTTGTTGATTTTTCAATTGAAAATTTCACATGTAATTTGGACCTAATTCTGCAGACCATTTATTTAGATCTCTTGGACAGAACTGGCTTGTTTGCAGGTTGCTAACCTCTCCTGGCTGTATTTTAATGTGAGAGTGGATACCTTTGGCTGTTAGGAGGGACACCAGTCACCCTCTCTATTCCCTCTTCTAGGACTACCTTTTCTTTTTCCGTCACTTCTCATAGGACAATTCTTTTATAAAGTTTTAATTTGTAAGTTTTCTCTTAATGTTTTTGCTGAATTTCATGTGAAAGAATAAACAAATGTTAATAACACATTAATATTAAGTAGTAATTAGCAATATAACAAATAAAAATTAATTACATGTTATGTAATGTATAATGGCATCTAATATATTAATAAGTATTGCTTATATAAAGTTAACTTGCTGCTGCTGCTGCTAAGTCGCTTCAGTCGTGTCCGACTCTGTGCAACCCCAGAGACGGCAGCCCACCAGGTTCCTCCATCCCTGGGATTCTCCAGGCAAGAACACTGGAGTGGGTTGCCATTTCCTTCTCCAATCCATGAAAGGGAAAAGGGAAAGTGAAATCGCTCAGTCGTGTCCGACTCCTAGTGACCCCATGGACTGCAGCCTACCAGGCTTCTCCGTCCATGGGATTTTCCAGGCAAGAGTACTGGAGTGGGGTGCCACTGCCTTCTCTGAAAGTTAACTTATATATACGTAAATATTAATATTAAATATAAACATATTAATATATTTTCAATGTCAATTATGTCAATAAGCAATATTTATTATATCTATTATAAAAAAAAATACATACCATGATTTTAGCTCCGCCTACACACTCAAAGGCAAAGTCCACACCTCCATTGGTCATTTCAACAATGACCTCTTGAATGGGTTTGTCTAGGTCTTTAGGATTGAGGCAGTCAGTGGCTCCAAGGGCTTTGGCCTTTGCAAACTTCTCACTATTGATGTCAACAACTATGATTCGGGAAGCTTCTGATGCTTTACAACCCATTACAGCAGAGAGACCAACACCTCCTAGGCCAAAGATGGCACAGGTAGAACCAGGTGTGACCTGCAGGCAAGAACATTATAAATTAACTTTTCAAGCAGCTGTTCCCATTTTTGAAAAAGGGACAGAGTGAAGTGGGAGCAAAAAAAGGGACAGAGTTAAGTGGGGGCTGCTGCTGCTGAGTCGCTTCAGTTGTGTCCGACTCTGTGCGACCCCATAGACGGCAGCCCACCAGGCTCCCCCGTCCCTGGGATTCTCCAGGCAAGAACACTGGAGTGGGTTGCCATTTCCTTCTCCAATGCATGAAAGTAAAAAGTGAAAGGGAAGTTGCTCAGTCGTGTCCGACTCTTAGCGACCCCATGGATTGCAGCCTACCAGGCTTCTCCATCCATGGGATTTTCCAGGCAAGAGTACTGGAGTGGGGTGTCATTGCCTTCTCCTAAGTGGGGGAAGGAACAGATATATAAAAGCCTGTCTGTTGTAAAGCTAAATGATATAGCTAAATGGGGGAAATTTGCCAATGTGAAAATGTATGAATCACTGGCTAACTTTGAAGAAACATTTGAAGGCTTTAGAATTAGAATTATCAGCTCATAATTCTACAAACCCAAGTAAAAATTGTTCTCTTGTCTTCCTTTTCCCTTTAGTGTTATGAGAACAAAAACTGAAGCCCACACATTTTAAAGGGCTTATTGGTTTCTTTTTAAAATAGATCTTCCCTGGTGGCTCAGACGGTAAAGCATCTGCCTACAATGTGGGAGACCTGGGTTCAATCCCTGGGTCGGGAATATCTCCTGGAGAAGGAAATGGCAACCTACTCCAGTACTCTTGCCTGGAAAATCCATGGATGGAGGAGCCTGGTAGGCTGCAGTCCATGGGGTCGCTAAGAGTTGGACACGACTGAGCAATTTCACTTTCACTTTTCACTTTCATGGATTGGAGAAGGAAATGGCAACCCACTTCAGTGTTCTTGCCTGGAGAATACCAGGGGTGGGGGAGCCTGGTGGGCTGCCATCTATGGGGTCGCACAGAGCTGTCCATGACTGAAGTGACTTAGCAGCAGCAGCAGCAGCAGCAGACATGCATACACTGGCTTTTGCTACTCAGGGAAAAAGAATATATATATTTTGTAAATATTCAGAATACTGTTCTATACATACTATGTAATCTTTACTATGATACTGTAGTATGAGTTTAGTATATTTACAAATGTATTTCTCCAGAGACTGTTATAAAGTTCGCCAGTAAGTCTAATTGGAAGTAGACATGCATTTTTCTCATTGAAGCAATGTTGTACACAGTTGTGCATAGCTTACAACAGTGCATAAACTGAGTACACTACCAATTGTGTGATACAACTGGACATTTTGTGTAAAAGTGTCTTTAATTGCAGTTTGGGGTGGGGGGGTCATTATAAAGTATTGTTTGTTTTTTTATTTGTGTTAGTCACTTAGTCATGTCCGACTCTATACAACCCCATCGACTGTAGCCCACCAGACATCTCTATCCATGGGATTCTCCAGACAAGAATCCTGGAGTGGATTGCCATGCCCTCCTCCCAGGGATCTTCCCGACCCAGGGACTGAAGCCCAGTCTCCTGCATTGCAGGTGAACTCTTTACCATGTGAGCCACAAGGGAAGGTTATAAGGTATAACCCCACTTAAAAATAGAGCTTTAAATAGTGTATGATTATCTATCTACAGACAACACTCTTAGGACATTTTTATGCTTTCAAAGATCTCTATGAAATGTAATTAATTTGGCAATAAAGGATGCAATCAGATTGATAAGAACAAGGGGAATGGTCCTTAATAATTAATCAGAGTTATTGTATCACTTTTCTTCTCAGAGGTAAATTAAAAATTATTAAAGCTCTTGCCTTTTGTCTAGATTACTGACAATTCATTTCTTTTTACTTGCTCCTATCAAATTTATTTCTCTTTTTTGAGTATCTCATGAGGTGGATTAGCTGTTCTTCAGCATCGGGAAGAACAGATTCTGGGAATTTAGGTAAGCTTTGACTAGATTTAAAAGAAAATTATGGCTGAATCTCAAGGGTTAATATCCCTGAAGAAAGACTAAAGTGGTAGAAGGTAATAGTCAACATGGAGTCCAGAAAAGGGCAGGGTGAAAAGGTAGCTGTGGTGGTGGTGGTGCTGGTGATTGTAGCAAAGAACAGTAATTCTTTCCTGTGTCTCCAGTGTTATCTAGAGGAAAATATGCCTTGAATGCCAGGGTCACATCAGCTCTTAAGTTCTCCCAACTAACAATACCCTTCCTGTAGGAGCCTTCAGATTATAGTTTGACTTCTCATATAGTCTTAAATTTTTGCTAATGAATAAATGAATGAATGAATTTTTAGAAAGAGATAATATACCGAGAGCCAAGAATAGCATCCCTATCTGCTTGACTGATATAATTCTCAACTAAAAGTTGTATCTTGATATTTTGGCTACTAGATCAGCCTTTTATTTTGGTTCAGCTGACTTCATTTTCTTGACACTGATCAACTCTATGTAATCTTATATAAAAAAAATAGTTGGATTGCAAAGCTGAGGACCAAGCCTCACCAAGATGTTTTAGGGGTTACATATGAACCTGGCTTTATTCATTCACTTGCTGAAAACTTTCCAAGCTCATACTATGTGCCAGGCACAAGGCTAGGCCCCAGAGCCATCACAACAAACAAGAGAGAATTCTTGTCCTTATGGAACAAATCATCTAATAAGAAGGAGAAATAAGTGGGAAATATCTCTGTAGTGTGATAAGAAGGAAGAAAGGGATAAATACAGATACTTTAGGGGAAACTGTGAGGGATGCCCAATGCATGCCTGGGAGGATGGAGTAGGTTTCCAATGGGAAGTGACAAATAAATGGAGTCAGACAGAAGAAGTAGGGGAGCTTTCCAGGCAGTGTTGGTGGGAGCCAGGTGTGAAGAAAAGTCTAGAGGCCACATTTAGAACTCAGAGACTGGGGGTCAGGCCCAGGGGAACAGCAAGCCATGAAAGGAAATAGAAAGAATGACTAGCATATTGAAAGAAAAGGGGAATAATTAAAGGGGAATGAAATCTCCAGATTTTGTTGTTTAGGAAGACCAAGCTGGTTGCATTTTGCAGTTTAGAGTTAAGGGATAAAGATTGATGTCAAGGAGGTTCAAATAAGGAGGTCACCAGTAGTCTTGCCTGGGAAATCACATGGACAGAGGAGCCTTGTGGGCTACAATCCACCGGGTTGCAAAGAGTTGGACACAACTTAGCAACTGAACATGCAAAATCCCGCAGAAGTGGTAAAGCGGGGTTGAAACCTACGTGTGCCTGACTCTGGCAGCTCTGTGCTTTCTCTCAGCCTCCCGAAGCTCAGAATGAGGCCCTTGAAATAGGCAGAGCGAGCGCTAGTGGACAGATGGAGAGAGGGAGAGAGGGTAACCAAGGACAGGAAGACAAGAAAGATGGATAGTGTGTTCAGATCTGCCCATGGGGGTGCACTTGGAGGCAAGGGGGTGGGTTCACCTATCGGGTGCTGCATGAGGACAGCGAGGGCGGCCTGGGGACCAGCTTCTCAGGTGGCACCAGAGGGAGGAGGAAGTGGGAGTGGATGGAAGGGGAGCCTTTGCTTGCAGGCAGGCAGTACAAATTAAAAAAAAAAAGAAAAAAAAGGAGGTCGTTTGAAGCATCCAAGTGATAGTGACATCTCTCTAGTCTGTCAGAGCTTTGTAAAAGCTTTGTAAGAGCTTTGTAAAAGCTTCTAAATTCTAACATGGAATTTCAGGGACGCATCTTGCCACCATCAGGGCTGCCATCTGAGATCCTCCCTTGAAGCCACAAAGGGGCAAAGGGAGATGTAGAGATGAATTACTACATTTGAGAGAGAGGAAATGGCAACCCACTCCAATATTCTTGCCTGGAGAATCCCATGGACAGAGGAGCCTGGCTACAGTCCACGGGGTCGGACACGACTGAGCGACTTCACTTTCTTTCACTTTCACTTTCTAATCTGCTGCATCGGGGAGAAACTAGGTGGCTATATGGGTGTAGTTTCTGTTGTTTCTTGACCGGATCTGCTGTCCCAGGACAAGGGACATGTTTAGGGGACATGTTTAAGCAGACTGTGCTTAAATCAGGGATAGTCAATAATCTAACATACTAGTAAAGGAAAGGAAATTAACATGAACTGGATGCCAGCTATATGCTAGCCTCTGGGCCAGATGTCTTACATATGTAATATGATTTAATTATCCCACAGCTATTTGTAATAGATATTACAGTAGAGAGAGAGAGGAGTGGAGAGGTTAAATACCTTGCCTAGAATCACAAAGGTAATAAATGACAGAGCCAGTTTTTGAAGATAAATCTGGCTGCTTTATCATGCTGCCTCCCAGTAACATCTATCTTACACAGCCTGGTGATTAACCATTTTACCTTGGCATTGTTGATGACAGCTCCATAGCCAGTTGAAAATGCACATCCAAGCAGACAAACTCTCTCTAAATTGGCATCGTCCTCTAGTTTGGCAAGGTTGACATCTGAGACCACAGTGTACTGACTGAAGGTACTGGTCCCCATGAAATGGTAAATTGGTTTTCCTTTGCAGGTAAACCTGCTGGTTCCATCTTCCATTAATTTTTGATCACCCATAGGATTTTTAAAATGCCTAGGGAGAAAAAAGATACAAAAAAGGGAAAGTTGATGGACAACTGATTACTTTCCTGAAAGAAAGTACCTACCTGCTCCCCGACGCAAGCACCTACCCTCCCCACTTTGGACTATTTTCAAGTAAATCTCAGACATCACTGTTTCATCTGTAAATATTTCAGTATGTGTCACTAAAAGATTCTTTTAATTCTACAGATTTCATTTGGTTGGTATGTCTCTTATGTCTCTTGATTTATAGGTTCTCATCCTACCCTTTGTTTGTTCCCCTGCAGTTTTTTTTTGTTGAATAAATAGTTATTTGTCCTACAGAATTTTCTTCACTCTAGATTTTTCTGATTATGTTCCTGTAATCTGGTTTAGCATCATTTCTTCATCGCTGTATTTCCCCTAAACTAGTATTTTTGATTTAAATGCTTGATCTGATTCAAATTTTATGTTTTTGTAGGAATATTGCTAAAATAGCGTATGTAGTGTATGCCTCACCTGGAGGCATGTAATAGCTTATCTCTTTGTGATGCTGGAAAGAGCTGATGGTCATTGCCAAAATCTGTTATTTCATTAGAGGTTTGCAAAAGGGTCTATTCATTTTTTGAATATCTGCAACAACCCTGTGAAGTAGGTATTATTGTCTCCTTTTTATAGATGAGTAAATTGAGGCACAGTATGGGGAGAAGAGCCTGGAGGACTACGGTCCATTGAGTTGCAAAGAGTCCGACATGGCTGTAGCAACTGAGCACGAATGTGTGCATAGATATGAGTAGTAAAATTTTAGCTTCTGAAATAACTAGTTTCAATTAGCACTAAAGATAAATATTTCGTTTCTATAGTCTAAGAAAAAATAAGGCAATTAAGATTTTTGACTCCGGATCCAGACTGCCTAGATTCAAAATCTAGCTCCAATCCATGTGGCCTTGGAATAAATTACTGTGACGCATTGCATTTCTCTCTCATCCTCTGTAGAAGTGAGAGGGTAACAGGCAGGTAAAGAACAGAAAATCAGTCTGGGATGCCATCAGGTATACCCCTGGTGCATCTTCACCCCGCCTTGGTGGTAGAACCGGGAGGTCCGAGTATGGTGCCTGCGTCAGTAAGGGACAGACTTAAGTCGGACCAGGGAAGGAAAGCTTCGGTGGAAAGTCTGTCTACACCCCCGTCTAGAGCAGGGAGGGACGCCTCCAGTAGAAAGATGGCGCTGGTCACTTTTTTCTCTCTTACAGATGGGAGCTAACAATTCCAGCCTCACTCCTTTGAACTGTATCCTGAAAAACTGGGATAGATTTGATCCTTAGAGCTTAAAGATGGTATGCCTGATATTCCTATGTGATACTGCATGGCCACGGTATCCATTGGAGGAAGGCAAATGGTGGCCAGTTGGATATAATTATCTTAATTATAATATTATTTTACAATTAGACCAGTTCTGTAGAAAACAAAGGAAATGGGTAGAAGTAGCATATGTGTTGACCTTTTTCTCTGCAAGACATGCCAGACTTATGTCCTAAGGGCATAGATTTGGGTATGAAACCAGCTCCCTCCTGTCCTCCTACTTTGCCCCCTTACCCGGGGCTCCAAACTGAAAGTCAGGCCCCCCACCTCGCCCAGAAGGGTTGCCTCAGTAAAAACCCAAACTGAGATTCAAACTGCCCAAGAAGAGGTCCAAACAACCCCTGTCTCATTATGACCTCAGACTACGCTGGTTTCAAAGAAACTCAGACAGTTGAAGTAAGAGAAGCTCAGACAGCTGTAAGGCGAGTGCAGAGAAAAAGAGAGTGAGCTGGGCAGTCAGGCAAGAAAAAGGAAATTTATTAGAGGGAAAAGAGAGAGTGACTGGCTCTTAAGGAGAACCAGTGTTCTCCCTTTCTGACAGAGTCCTTCTTATACCCCACCAATGAAAAATTCTCTGAAAAGATGGTCACATAGCCAGAGGTCTGGAATCTGGTGGTCTTGCAGCTTTGAGAAGATAAGTGCCAGTGAGATAACAGGATGCCATTTTGGCAATTTGGTCAGTCTCACAGATCACTGTGATTTTATTCTTCATTTGCAAGGTCGACATAATGAGCCATCTTATCAATGAGACCCCATGTGGGCCCTATCATTCCAGCCTTTTTGATTTAGGATAAGGGCCAAAGGTCAATCTTCTGTAACTGCTTCCTGCAGGACAGGAGCATCATGGGCGTAAGATAAGACATTGTGGGGGTAAGATAAGAAAAGGAATGCGGGCCAAGAGGATTTGTGTGGGGTCGAAGTTTTTGATAATCTGAGTGAGTTAGAAGTAGCTCGTGGATAGTTCAGTTGGTGAAGGCTTGTAAGTGGTCCTGCCACTGTAAGAGTTACCCTGGGCTTTGTAGAAGTGATGAGAGTTGGGGCCTGGGGCCCTGGGCACCTTTAGTCTTCAGTGGCAAATCTGAGGAAGCTGGGCAGAGCTGGGTCGGAGGACTCCTGCTCAGAACCTGGAGGGGAATGTCTGGATCCCTGGAGGTGGATTTGGGCAGCTGACCTTCCAATGTCCCGTTATGCCACAGCTGGGACATGGACCTGCAGGGGGCCTTGGCTTTAGGCATGAGCAGATCCAATGGCCTTCTTTGCCGTAGTTGAAGCAGAGTCCAGGTGGCTTCCTTCTTTTGTTGGTTGATGGTGGCTTGAAGCCACATAGGGCAAGGGATAAAAGGTGGCATTTGGTCTGATCTCTTTGGGCCTTCTCTAGCTTTGCCTATTCTTCCCGGTTATTGAAAATCTTAGAGGCTGAATTTAAAAGGTCTCGTTGAGGGGTTTGAGGGCCTTCTGCCTTTTTTAGTTTCTTTTGGATATCTGGGGATGACTGGGAGATAAAATGGGTGTTAAGGACAATGGTGCCCTCTGCTGAAGTGGGGTCTAATTTTGTATATTTTTGTAGCGCTTCTGTTAACCTGGCTAGAAATTGTGCTGGGTTTTCATCTAGCCCTTGAGTTATTTCCCGGAGCTTATCAAAGTTGATGGCTTTATGCCCTGTCTTTTGAAGGCCCACAATGAGACAAGCAACCATGTGATTATGGGCTGCTCGTCCAGGTCTCCCTGCCTGATAATCCCAATTGGGATCTTCTCGGGGGACAGCTGTTGCCCCTACCGGCTTAGTGTCATCTGTCCTGTGTATCTCATCAGCATGCGCCTGAGAGGCTTGCCATACTCATTCCTTCTCTTCTGTGAGAAGAGTGGAGGAAAGTATGATGTAAATATCATGCCAGGTTAAGTCATAAGACTGGGTAAGACACTTGAATTCTTTTAGATAATTATCCAGGTATGAGGAGAAGGAGCCAAGATGCTTTTCAGTCTGAGACAAATCGTGAGGGAGAAAGGGACATGAACCCTAACAATGCCTTCTACTCCAGCTACTTCCCCTGAAGGGAGGAGTGGAGCAGGGGAAGGAGCGGGGTCCGTGGTGAAGTTTCCTGTTTTAAAGTTGTTCAGGACTGGCTATGGGGAAGAGATCTAGGGTGGTCTGGGTAAAGCCTTGGGACCCTTAGGGTACAGGGTGGGGCTGAGATCTCAGAGCTTATTACAGGCAAGGGGATTGGGAGCGATAGGGGGTAGGCTGTGGTTGGAAGGGTCTAAGGAAGAAGAAGAAAAGTCTGATCAGGAATCGGGAGACATTGTATTAGGATAGGCTAAGAGTATTTGAGAAGTAGAACAGGATTCACAGAGAGAGCGTTGAGAGTAGAGAGTGAAGAAAGCCTGAACATAAGGGATTTCTAACCACTTGCCGTTGTGGCAGCAGATGTTATCAAGGTCCCATAGGGTATTATAATTGAGAGTTCTGTTTTCTGGCCATTGGAGCCTGTTATCAAGTCTGTGTTGTGCCAGCCAATGTTAGAATAGTAAATAAGCCTTTTTGGTCTTATCTCCCCTTGGAAGCCCAAGGCTTTTAGGTTTTGGAAAAGGCATCTTAGAGGAATAGATTTTGAGGGCTAGGATTGAGAATTTCCCATTATGGATGAATAGGGAGGTTAGACAAGGGCAAGAGTGAGGAGAAAGGTCTGAGAGAAAAGGCATCCCCATTCTCAGGACTTTCTCAGAGAGTAATAATAGTCTGCTTTGTAATGGGAGTCCCCTATTTCAGAGTCAGATGGGGCGCAAGGCCGAGGGCCCTAGGGCCGTGGAGATCCTCCTGCCTAGCGCTAGGACTTGGAAAAGAGGCTAGAGAGAGAGGATCCGAGGGAATGGGATTTCACTCACCCTTGTAACCGATGGATGAAATGTGGGCTGGTGTGTGGATGTCGCTCCAGCAAGGCAAGTGGAGAGTCCCATCCTGGAGCTCATCTCAGTTTCTTGGCAAGGTCCAAGGGAGGGGACCACTGGAGGTGGGCTCATGAGAGGAGCCCACCCAGTTGCAGTGGATCTTCCCTCCCGGGTTTTCTGACAATGAGACCCCATGTGTGATAGGGCCCACATGGGGTCTCATTGATAAGATGGCTTCTTATGTCGACCTCACAAACAAAGAATAAATCACAGTGATCTGTGAGACTGATCAAATTGCCCAAATGGCATTCGGTTATCTCACTGGCACCTAAGTTCTCAAAGCTGCAAGACCACCAGATTCCAGACCTCCAGCTGTGTGACCATCCCTTCAGAGAACTTTTCACTGGTGGGCTATAAGAAGGACTACGTCAGAAAGGGAGAATGCTGGTTCTCCTTAAGAGCCAGTCACCCTCTCTTTTCCCTCTACTAAATTTCCTTTTTCTTGCCTGACTGCCTGGCTCAGTCTCTTTTTCTCTGCACTTGCCCTACAATGTGGGAACTGCTGCTGCTGCTAAGTCACTTCAGTCATGTTCAACTCTGTGCGACCCCATAAATGGCAGCCCACCAGGCTCCCCTGTCCCTGGGATTCTCCAGGCAAGAACACTGGAGTGGGTTGCCATTTCCTTCTCTAATACAATGTGGGCCTTATCAACAGCAAAAGCTAAGGGTGACATACAGGATGAGATGGAAGACAGGAGACAAAGAGATAAAGAAAAGTAGGTTTCTCCAATCTATTCCTGGGATCATATGCGCAGAGCAGCCAGAGGGGCTGAGGAACAGCCACACAAGCTGTTGCATCTTCATGAAGCACCCACTGGGAGAAATAATCAGTCTATGAGAGTTAATAAGTCCTTTTCTTATCAAGAAATACAAAGAATCAAGGAGGATCTAGGAGACTGTTTAGAGTACCCAGAAAAATATATTAGCGCTTTTAAGGGTGTTACTCTGCTTTATGACCTTACTTGGAAGAGTGTGATGTATGTCTTGAGACAAACATTAACTCCTGCCTCAAAAACTCGAGTTTTGGGGAAAGTGGTTGCTTATGGAGATGAATGGCTTGGTAATGAATCAGTGGGGAAGATGGAGGACAAGATAGCTGCTCTCCCCACTGAGAATCAGGCGGTCCCAACTATAGAATGAGATTGGGACTGTAACACAGCTAAAGGAAGATGGGATCAGAGTCATTTTGTCAGATGTATTTTTGGGCTCAGGCAAACACGTGACTTTAAAATAAGTCTTTAAACTGTGCCAAACTGGCAAACAGAAAACAGAACAGGAAGAGAAGGAAGCTCCTGGTGAATTCCTAGATAGACTGAGGGAAGCCCTTTGCAGATTCACGGAGACTGATCCCAAAAATGAAGAGGGAAGAGTGATCTTAAAAGATAGATTTTTCACTCAATCGGCTCCAGATATCTGCTGTAAAACAGGTATATAGGCCAAATCAGTCTTTAGATAATCTGTTGCAGCAGGCTCAGACAGTCTATTATGGCAGGGAATGTGAGGAAAAGAAAGGCAGAGAATGACAAAACAGGCGGAAACCCTTATAATGGCTGTCCGAACCATTCTTAAACAGCCTGAGAAAAATTCCCAGAAGGACCCAGGTGAAAAGGGATAGGCTTGCTATTACCGTGGAAAGGAGGGGCACCTCAAACAGGATTGCCCTCAGGCATCTAAGTTGCCCTGGCTCCATGTCTGGTCTGCAAGAGACCACACTGGAGGAGAGACTGCCCCCAGAGGCATAGGTTTCAGGGGTCAAACTCTCAAGACAATCAGGACTGAAGGTGCCCAGGGGTCCCCATACAAGCTCCCGTCCTAATTACATCTGAGGAACTCTGAGTATTAATAACTGTGGGGGTGCCAATCCGTCGATTTCCTTTTGGACACTGGGCCAACTTACTGTGTGCTTACTGAAGGCTCTGGCCCACTTTCTCCCAGATCTGCTTCCATAATGGGACTGTCTGGACAAGCCAAATGTTATTATTTCAGTATGCATTTGGGACTCTGCTATTTTCACATGAGTTTCTGATCGTGCCAGAGTCTCCCTCACCCATTTTGGGGAGGGATATACTGAGTAAAGTCCATGCCTCTGTTTTTGTGAATATAGAGCCCTCCCTTTCTCTCCCTTTAATTGAACAAAATGTAAATCCGAGAGTGTTGGCTGATGGAAAGTCTGTGGTTCGAGCACAAAACGCTATCCCTGTAGTTGTCAAGCTCAAATACCCACATTTATTTTAACATAAAAAGCAGTATCCACTGAAACCTGAGGTTAAGGGAGAGTTAAAACCCATTATTGAGAATTTAAAGGAGCTGGGGCTATTAATTCCCTGTAACAATCCGTGCAACACTCCTATTCTGGGTATAAAGAAGTCAAATGATAAATGGAGACTAGTTCAAGATTTACAAACAATAAATGAGGCTGTAGTTCCTTTACACCCCATGGTGCCTAATCCTTGTACTCTGTTGTCTGAAATTCCTGAATGAGTCAAGTATTTTTCAGTCATTGATTTGAAGTTTGCTTTCTGAGTTAAACCTATATTAAATCATCCTCTACCTATGACTTTAAGACAATTGAGAGGATTTTTTTGGAATCGTAGGGTACTGCTGCATTTGGATTCCCAGTTATGGGGAACTTGCCTGGCCTTTGTATAAACTTATAACTGAAACTCAACAAGCCCAAACTGACAAGCTGCTTTGGTCCCCAGATACTCAAAGGCTTTTAAGGCTCTTCAGACTGCTCTCCTGCAAGCTCCAGCTTGAAGCTTGCCCACAGGGTCAGAAATTAATTTGTCACTGAAATAAAAGGTATGGCCTTGGAATTTTTGACACAACCCCAAAGGCCTCACCAGCAGCCTATAGGAGTGTATTCTTAAACTCTAAGGTTAATATTTGGATGACAGTTGGCTTCTTAAATATCAGTCATTGTTGTTAGAAGGACCAATAACTAATCTTAAAGTTTGTGGAAACTTAAATCCTGCCTCTTTCCTTCCTGAAAAAGAAAATGAAACACCCGATCATGATTGTTTCCAATTTCTAACTTTATGCAGCTCGGGAAGATCTGACAGATACCCCATTAGACAATCCTGACATGGAAATATTTACAGATGGTAGTTCTTCTGTTCGGGATGGGAAGCATAAAGCAGGTTATGCCATGGTAATGGCTGAACAGGTTTTAGAAGCAAAATCTCTCCCAGGGAACGAGTGCTCAGCTAGTGGAGATTGTGGTTCTGGCTCTCGAGTTAAGCAAAGGGCAGCAAGTAAATATCTACATTGATTCTAAGTATGCTTATTTGACTTTACATGCTCATGCTGCAAATTGGAAAGAAAGACAATTTAAAATAGCAACAGGAGACCCTATTAAGCACATTTCAGAGAGACTTTTAACTGCTATATATTGTGCGAAAGAAGTAGCTGTTATGCATTGCAAAGGGCACAGCAGGGACAGGAGTAAAGGGTAATCAGCTGGCTGTCAAGTCAGAAAGGTGGCACTTAAGGAAACCCCTTCATGACAGAGGCCTTTGATCTGGACAGGTCCTATGGATAAGGAAAACCACAATATACTGAGGAAGAATTAGAAAGATATGAGAAAAGAGGAGCAAAGTTTATCATCCTTTGATAAAGGATGGTTACAGTCTGAGGATGGATGATCAGTAATTCCTGAAAATGCTCAATGGAAAAGTTTTCCTAAAGCCTTGGAATTAACTAATTATGTAACTCAGCTCTTAGCTTTTCAACAGGCATTAAAGGAACTCTGGGAGGTAACTCCTGACCCAGCCTCTGAGTCAAAAAAGCTTCTGTTTGAGCCAAGAACAGAGGTCCTGATAAAAGTACTGGGATCTGGGGGGCCAATCCCTCTCTCTGGGAAGGCCCTTACCAGGTTATTCTTTCTTCTCCCACAGCTGTCAAAGTGCCAGGAATTGATTCGTGGGTGTACCACACTTGAGTTAAGAAGTAGCACCCTGACCAGAACTAAGTGATGCCATTTTATGCCTTTACTTTCTATGTCTTACTTTGTACTTTTCAGTACAATAATCTGAAAAGTACAGTACAATATTCAGTACAATACAGTACAATTATTCAGTACAATAACCTGATCATCTATGTGAGCCTGATTCTGCTGACTCCAAAATTCCTGAGTCTGCTGTTTGATCCTCAAGATAATGCCTTCCTGTCCTGGGCTCACTCCCACACTGCATTCCACAATCGATGTAATTACTGGGTCTGTGAAGTGCTCCACTCTTCATCAGTGGATAGCTTCCCATGATGGGAGTCCTTCCACTTCAGGAAAAGGACTTACTGCAAATCTGTGACTACCTTCGATGACAACAATTATATGTGATGCCTCATTAATCTGATGACATCTAACAATCCTAAAATCAACAGGTGCAACACTTTGTACCTTAACTATGGACATAATGTGACTTTTTGCTTATTGTTCTGTTTTTGTTGTTTGCTCCCTGCATCTGTAACAGTGTAGCTGGATTTCTTTCTAGTTACACGAAGGTTTTTAAGTTACAAATGGTTGACTCAAACTCCTGTTGACTGCGGCGGCAGCTTCCACCAGCTACTACTTGAGGCCCCTGGATCAGAGACCCTCAATATGAAGGTTAGGAGAATATGTTGCCTCATCAATTTAGGGACAGTGCCTCTTACCAGCTTGGAAGCAGTTACGGAACGAGAATGACTCCCCTTTCCCTAGGCAACATAATTCTCCTAAAAGAAAAGGCGGGAATGATAGGGTAAAAGGCAGGAAGGCTAGGGGTCTCCAAACAGAGGAAACGGGCTGCAAGAGTCAGACATTTTTTATCTCTCTCTGAAGTGGCAGAAGGAAACAGCTACAAGTGTCAGATTTTTTTCCCCTTCTCTATACAAACTTAAAAGGTTTCTCTTAAAATTCTGTGTTGTCATGACAATACCTGGCTCCACCTGAACTTAACTTTTCTCAAACCTTGAGCAAACCAATGCATTTTTCTTATGGAAATGTTTCTCTTAAGCTACGTTAATGAACTATGTATTTACCCTAGAGTCTGTCTTCAAGTAGGTTCCACCTAAGACTCAGAGCCCAATATGTTTTACTCATACAATTGTTCTCCTAATCTATGTTAATGAAACCATATATTTGCTTGGAAACCTGCCTTTGTTCAAGATTCACGGCAATGGTTTTATGGCCCGGGATGACTCACCTTGTGCCAATGTTATCTCAAAATGCATGTTGTGGGTGAGAGGCCTGGTACGACTCTGAGTTTTGAGACATTTCCTTTCTCTAATTAGCAGCCTGCTAGAAACTATATAATATCCCCTTAAAGACTAGCGGGGGGTCGGGAGAGGCACTCTGTCTGCCCTCTTCTGATATCTATGACAGAAGCTTTCTCTCTTTTATACTTTAAAAAAACCTTATTACACAAAACTCTGAGTGATCAAGCCTTGTCGCTGGCCACAGACTGAATTCCTCTCCTCTGGAGGCCAAGAATCCCAGTCTTTCATGGCTCAGCAACAACCTTGAGTAGCTATTATTCTCAATTTGGCACTTATCATTTTCTTTACTATATTCACATAAACCATAAACAATACAGTATATGGTATTGTTATTGTATATGGCTAAATATATGTCATAAACTTGCTTCTTTCCCTACCATTATAAGTGTGAGATTATTCTGGGTTGAAACATTTAGAGCAAGTTTAGCCATTCTCACTTTTATGTGGTAATTCCATTGTGTTACTACACAGTGATTGTTAATATGTTCTCCTATTGATAGACATTTGCCATATTTTCAGTTTCTTGTTATTACAATGTGGCAGTGATCATACTAGTACACGTCCATTTGTGTGATTTTGCAATGGCTTCTTATACACACCAAGAATTGGTGGGTACAGAATATGAACATTTTCAACTCCATTTAGGTATGCCAATGTACTGCTCAAAATATTTGTACCAGCTATCTTACTAATAGCTTATAGAGCTTACTTGAGTTTTCCACAAAAATTTGTGCGTGGACTTAGACAGAACTTGCATTTTCCACATTGAGGTGCGTAGAGTGGAATTACTTTGTCACCTAGAAAAAAAAGGCCAAGTGTTGGATGATGCACGGTTGTTACTTATAGTTTTCACCAGGCGAATTGGTGGAAAACACTATTCTTTATTGTATATATCTTATATTCGGTAGGAAGTATAGGTAGCTACAATACTTTGTTAACCTACAAGATTGCTGATTCTCCCAAGTACTGCATATGTTATCTTTTTTCTTTTTTTCTCTGCTGGACAGTCAAGCAACATATCTGTATTGATACCTTCAAGTGCAGAATCCTGTCTGACACTTTGTTGTCCTTGCAACACTCTGCATCATGACTATTATTTACTATGTCATGCCTATTATTTATTACATTTGTAAACACCTTAATTATAGGAGATATGGGCAATAGGCTTGATATGGAGAGTAAATTATATATCATCTCCATGTTTCACCATAGTTCACTCAAATTCTACATTTTTCTACTTTTTATTCAATTTGAATTTAACAAAGACTTCTAGCCTCTGATGACTAAAGTCCAATAATGATAATTAACATTTGTTCAACCTTTAGTATGTGTCAATCACCATTCTAACTGCTTGCATATATTATCTCTTTAATTCTCAGAATAACTCTTTGAGATGGGTACTATTATTATCCCCATTTTAGAAAATGGAGATCTAAACTGAGTCACAGAAAAGTGACTTAGCTGACTAAGGTTACACAGCCAGTAAGTGGCAGAGCTGTGCCTTAATTGGCTGGACTTCTTTGAAGATTCCAAATTTTGAAGAGCAATTTGCTTCTATAATCTTGTTTGGAATAGAAATGTGATGAGACATTAAAGCCCTCAGCTTGTCACAGTTCTCGGGTCTTGGACAGACCGTGTTATTGCTCTTAGACAAATTAGCGTTACAGCTCTGCGTTACAGCTCTATTTCATTTAGAAAATAGCAGGAAAATCCATCCTCGAGGCGTGAGGGCATGCCGACCCAAAGATGCGAAGATAAGAGTGCCCCAGCGTGCGGGAGAGAGAGAGAGACCCCCCGCCCTTTGGCTCCTCTTTTTATGTCTTTTCCTCTCCCCTGGGCCTGCCCTGTGTAAGTTGGGCTAGCCAGGGGTGCTGTTTGTTCTACCTGAGGTCCTCACTGTGGTCCTTGGACCTTCCTTTGTTCTATTTTCACGGACTTGTCCTTTCCTTGTTTTTTAGCCACCGCCATTCTGGACTCCTGTTTCCTATTCTAACTACCTAACAGAAAGATACTAATATACCTCTCAATTTGGAACATCTTCATTAAAGGAAGAAAGAAGGATATGGTTCATCCTAGATAAGTGACAATTGCATAGCTCATATTCCAGTATTTGGTGGATCTGTTACAACATGTAAAGTAAATAATTTCAGCTATTGTCATGCTTTATATATATTTATCTTACAAGTTCCCAAGAAAACATTTCAGCTAACATTGACATATGCATAATATTTCCCACTTAAGCTACCTAAGGGTCTTCATTCTTTATATATTAAAATAGTTCTGTTTTATTTAGAGGAGGTTGCTGTAAATTGTCATCTGTGCCCCCACGGAGGCTTCGGTGTAAGCTCACTTTGTAGCTTTGCTTCGTAGGACAACTTCTCAGTGCTGGATGTAAATAAAGTGACTGTGTTTTCCAGATTTCGTCAGACAGTTCTGACTGCAGATATTCTGCCTCATTGTTAGATTGTGATAGATTGTGTGTCTTAGTTTCACTTTGGAAAAGATGGTCCCCTTATGTAAGTAGAGATTGATTATAGCATGCAAAGGCAAGACTGTAGCAGAAATTATCCCTGAAATACCCTGACGTTTCCGTTTAGTTGGAATCAGAAATTAAAATACCTGGTTTGAAGTTGGTCACTCCTGGCCCAATACTTTCCACAATTCCTGCAGCCTCATGGCCAAGAATCACTGGGAAAACCCCCCCCTCAAATTGAGGATGGAGAATATGGGCATCAGAATGGCACAGGGCGGTGGCAATTATCTGCAAAGCAATCACAGACTTGAGTCCTGTTTCTGTAATTATATCAATAGGGTTGTTAGGATAATTTTAGGCCAATGACACCTTGAAACTTAACAACACTCATTGAGGTCAATAAAAGAACTGCATTTTGAAAAATAAAAAGAACAATTAAAAATATATTAGGATATATTCTTTCCTCTTAATGCATCTTTGTTTTCTTCCTTTCACTGTCCCTGAAAAATCACACAGAGAATTGGCAGTCACTGTCTCTAGGAGGGGAGAAATCAAAGGTAATAAAAGTCTATTAGAGGGAGTGCAGGAAACACAGGCTTCCAGGGCTTGTTCAGATTTTATTGAAACTAAATGAAATACAATTGAGGTAATAAACTTTTATAGTTAAAAGAGCTGTATCAAATAAAGGATTATCTTAATTAATTAGAAAGTATCCCTGCATTATTCTTCAAGATTCTGTTCATGAGGATATCTCATTCAGTCTCAGGCAAAATCTCTTACTGGGTGATCCCGAGGGAAAATATAAGCCAGGTCAACTGTAGGGAAAATAGAGAAATTGACCCACCTTGTCACCTATGATGCCTCTCTGCTCAGTACCGTCTCTTCTCCCTGCTCTCTCGCTTCTGTTCCCTCCTGTGAGCACCCAAGACCCTTAGCACTTCAGATCTTTTCTTATTTTGAACCAAACTCTCAATCTTCCTTTTAAAACATCTGTCAATACCTGGCAACTGGAAAACAAAAAGAAAACCTACCTAATTCTAATCTAATGTAAATTCCTGTGTCTGATTCTTATAATTCATCCCTCCTGGGAATAAATACCTGTTTTTGATGTGAACCTAAAAACGTAATTCCCCACAGTGGGAAACTCCTGAGACTCTCAGTCAAACCACATAGGTCTGACCTGACCAAAGCCAAGTCAGAATTTGGTGTCTTGTTTATCCTGCCCTGGGAAACTCCATACTCACCTGGATTCGAACTTCATGATCCTTGGGGGGAGCTACCTCAACCTCTTCAATGCTGAGGGGCTTGTTTGCTTCCCAGGCGATAGCTGCTTTGCATTTAATAATCTGAGAAAGAGGGAGAAAGGAGGAAAGGGCGAGGGGTAAAGAACAGAAGGGAGGAAGAAAGACAGAAAGAAAAATATCGTGGAAAAAAGTGAAAGAACATGTTGATACCATTATTTCATGAAAGAGAGTTTTGGGGTTTGTGGCTGGATGTTATACATAGTTATTGTAAAGACAAGGGACCTTAATTGACAATAGGAAGTCAAAGTCTACATTATAGTCATTGCACTTTTAATTTTTGAAAAAAACAGGTGTTTTAAAATTTACCTTAATGTAAGGCCTTGATTTTTTCCCCTCTCCAGAACAGAGAGGATAAATTTATAGGATTTGGAGAGAGTAGATGACCAATATGTATTTTATGATTGAGCGATTGATTTATCAGCTCTGCATTACCTGAATCCTTATTGCTAGAGCGAATGTGTTTTACAACTTTGCTACTCAAAATGTGAACCTCCTTGACACTAGCAGTTATTAACATCATCTGGGAATTTGCTAGAGCTATAAGCCCTGTCCAAAATCCACTGAATCAAAACCTGCTTTTGAACAAGATCCCCATGTGATTCATTTGCACAAATAAGTTTAAGAGATGAGGCTTACATAATTATTAAATTTATCAGTGGAATGTACATTAAAGATTTTGTCCCTTTGAAACCTGGATAAAAATATATGAAAAGAAATTAAGCATTAAAGATTCTATAATCTATAATTTTAGCCCCTTAAAATTTTATTTTTAATTTTAAATATAAGTAATATTGAAGGAAAGTAGAAAGAAATAAACCTATACTTCATTCTAATGCTATTATGTTTACTTTTGGTATGATATTCCTAGTCTTTGTTCACATGAACATGTATTTTTGATACTTGTTATGCAATTTGAACTGTATTTTAAATATCATTAGTCTTATTATAAATTAAACATAGAAATGCAAATAAGAAAAAAAGAAACAAAACCCATCTGTAATTTTGTCTTCTACTTTATGATTTTGAGGTAGATCCTTTGAGCTTTTTCACTTGGGACAAAATTGTATGTAATATTTTATAATTTTTTTATACTTATTAATATACAATGAATATTTTTCCATATTCTTTTCTAAAATTTTAACAAATACAAATTTTATGATTATGGCACAGGTACTGAAATCTCTCTTTTTTGGGCTGCTATAAATAGTATTTAATTGAACACCCTTGTAGTAAGCATTTTGGCAAATTCAATTATTTTCTAGAGTAAATTCCTAGCATGGAGGTCACTCATATCCTTTTGATCATCTTTATTTTTTTCTTCAGATTTATTAAAATATGATTGATATGCAGCCCTGTTTAAGTTCAAGGGGTATATAGGATAATGATCTGACATACATATATGATGAAATGATTACTACAGTGGGATTAGTGAACATCCATCATCTCATATAGACATAAAATTAAAGAAAGAAAAAAAATTTTTCCTGTGATAACTCTTAGAATTTACCTTCTTAACAACTTTTAAGTATAACATTCAGCAGTGTTGATTATATTTACCATGTTGTACATTATATCTCTACTACTTATTTGTCTTATAACTGGAGGTTTGGAAGTTTGTACCTTTTGACTACATGCAATTCTTTCTCTCCATCCCCCTCCACCCCCGCACTCCCTGCCCCCGCCCTGCTTCTGGTAACCACAAACCCGACCTCTTTTTCTATTTGTTTTTGAAGTATAATTGGTCTCTGCTTTTTTAATATGCTGTCTAGATTGGTCATAGCTTTTCTTCCAAGGAACAAGTATCTTTTAATTTCTTGGCTGCAGTCACCATCTGCAGTCATTTTGGAGCCTAAGAAAATAAAGTCTCTCACTGTTTCCATTGTTTCCCCATCTATTTGCCATGAAATGATGGGATCGGATGCCATGATCTTAGTTTTCTGAATGTCGAGTTTTAGAATCATTGGAAGGAATGATGCTGAAGCTGAAACTCCAATACTTTGGCCACCTGATGTGCAGAACTGACTCATTGGAAAAGACCCTGATGCTGGGAAAGATTGAAGGTGGGAGGAGAAGGGGATGACAGAGGTTGCGATGGTTGGATGGCATCACTGACTCGATGGACATGAATTTGAGTAAGCTCTGGGAGTTGGTGATGGACAGGGAAGCCTGGCGTGCTGTGGTCCATGGGGTCACAAATAGTCCAACATGACTGAGTAACAGAACTGAACTGAACGTTCATTGTGTGTGTGTGTGTTCGTGTGTGGATATACCACATCTTCTTTATCCATACATCTCTTGATGGGAACTTAGCTTCTTTTTCCGGCTGGCCATATGGCATGCAGAATCTTAGTTCCCTGACCAGGAATTGAACCCGTGCCCTTGCAGTGAAAGTGCAGAGTCCTAACCACTGGACCTCCAGGGAATTCCCTGGGACTTAGCTTTTGATCAGCTTTAAATTGCTGCTTTCTGAGAGCAATACCCAAGGAAACTTCTTTTAGCAGATGTATAAAGAGACATGCTGCTAAGTCACCTTAGTCATGTCCGACTCTGTGCGACCCCAGGGACAGCAGCCCACCCGGCTCCGCTGTCCCCGGGACTCTCCAGGCAAGAACACTGGAGTGGGTTGCCATTTCCTTCTCCAATGCATGAAAGCGAAAAGTGAAGTGAAGTCGCTCAGTTGTGTCCGACTCCTAGGGACCCCATGGACCACAGACCACCAGGCTCCTCCGTCCATGGGATTTTCCAGGCAAGAGTACTGGAGTGGGGTGCCATTGCCTTCTCCAATAAAGAGACATGCACACACACAAAATCCCAAAAGAATTGATCAAAGAAATTGTATATTTGCTTACTTTTCCCTTGGTGCCCATTTTCTTTGGGAAATTTGCCTTGGAAGTTTCTCTCAAAGTTTCTCTCTGATTTAAGAAGCTCTTCTACTTCTATCCAGGGTGTTCCATGTCCTGTAATGAATTGACTTTGAATAAATACCATTTCAGCTCTTGTGTTCTCCAATCATTTTCTCTCCTTTTTGTTTGCTGTAATCTGAAACTTTGCCCTTCTATTCACATCATCATTTGTGCTATCTTGTTTCAGCTGCAAACCTTCATTTCTTCCAAATGTTATTGGGAGATTTTTGTTTACTTGTTTTTTTTCTTCCTTTATTGCAAAATATAAGATAACATAGAAAAGGTCATTAAACTTATTGGATAAGTCAACAGATAATTATAAAGGTCATTAAAGCTATTAGATAAGTTATCATATAGTTATAAAATTAACAAACATCTCCAGTGCCTCAGAATCCCTCCTATATCCATCCTTCTCTTTCACAATGCTAGTAATAATTTTCTTGCATTTCTTTTATGATTTATGCTTCTCTATACAATATAGTTTAGTTTTACAGATTAGAAGTTATATGGATAGAGTCATAGGGCATGTGTTCTTTCATGGCTTTTTTCCCTCTCAACTATTTTTGTGAGATTTAGCCACATTGGCTGTAGCTACACTTTATTTTAATTATTGTAGAGTATTCCATTATATGAATACTGTAGAGTATTCCATTATATGAATTGACCACAATTTTTTCATCCATTTTCTGTTTTATAGTGAATCAGGATTGCTTAAAAATTCCTTTCATGTATTCTTGTTGTGTTTGTGCTTGAGTTTCCTTAGGGAAAGTTCAGGGCTTTTATGCAACCAACATACCCTATTAAGGTGAAGCCACCTGTTAAAATATTGAAATACTTTTCATCCTGTTGGTAAAAAGCCATAGTATTCTACTATCTTCTCCAGAGAGATAGTAGAACTATCTTTATATTAGTTAAAACTTTAACTAATATTCTATTATTGACTAAGTTTTTCTATCACAATGTTTAGAAGTATGATTTTTACTCTTCGTTTCTACTTTCTCACTACTCATGGTTTCACTTCTCTACTTGTCTGGTTTCCATCTCTATATTTTAATTGAAAATTCTTTGGAAAATTGTCAGTGGCCTCATTTTTTAAAAAGTGACCTTTAAAAATTTCTTTCTAGTGTTTCTTATTTTATTTTTATGACTTCTTTCTCTTTAATCCAAACTTCTGCCAGGAGTTTCTGTGTGCTCCTAGATGTTTCTGTTTTTTTAGATGTTTCTATTTTAATAGTGTTCACGGAATAATTTCATCTTCTTTCTTGACTCCAGGCTCCTTTCTCTAACTTGCCTGTTTTGGCACTAGCATCTCCAATCTTCTGAAACCCCGCTTGACCTTGCTTTCTGCATTGTTTACAAGCTTTGTGTATTCTACCTCTCGTGTGCCTTTCATTTCCCTTTTTCTGTTTTTATTATTACATGTAGACAAGATAGATAAGAGTAATCTTACTTATTGCTTATGTCATCACTATAGCCTTTTTTTAAAAACTGATTTTCCTATGCAGAGCTGCCTCTGCCAGTCTGTGTTTCAAAATGTTGTTAGATGAGTACTCTCTCTTTTTTTTTTTTCGGCTATGTATCTAGGGTTCTTTATTCTCCACAGAGTGATACGTGCTAAGGTGGGTTGGGCTTGGGCCGATGTCCCCATATGTACAGAACTGAATAAAGTGGGTCTCTGAGAAGAAGTCTGATTTGCCTTGATGTGGAGGGGAGCTGGGGAGGATGGAGATGAATGTGACAACCAGGATGTGTTCAGTCCTGTGCTGGTTCTGGCCTGGAATGTAGGGAGTTATGGCAGCTCTCAGGGTGGTCACTACCAGGTAGGGGTGGCCTGCCAGGCTTGGAGGGCCTTTTGTACCACATCTTCCCACTGGGCATCTGATATCTCATGAGCCCAGGCAGGAACCCCTGGTGCAGGCAGGCTTATGCCAGCCATTGTCCTTTTCACCAGCTCTACGTGTTCTGGGTCCATGGGAATAGAGCTGTGGTTGTTCAATGTTGTATCTCCCTGCTCATCTTCGTCCTCACTTTCTAGTGGTGGGTCCGGCAAGCGAATGAAGCCCCAGGGCCTGGGTCCGATCTTGAATATCATCAACTACATCTTCTCCATCCCCCACTGGTGCCAGTTCCACCTCCTCTTGTTCAGGATCTTGGTTCAGAGGCTGGTAGGAGTAGCCAGCTGGTCCTGCCCCTGTTTCCTCTTGTTCTTCCTCTGGTTCCTCACTGCTCCAATCCTCTGTGCCTTCCGTGGGGCCCTGATGTGGCCCCAGTTTCTCAGTCTGATTGGGGAAGATACGTTCAGGACCCACGGTGTCTCCCCCTAGAACTACTGCTGCCATCGGGCAGGGGCTGCTCAGAGCCCACGACCCAACCCTAGATGAGTATTTTCAACAATTTTTACTATATCATTCTCTTCATCTAAAACCATCAAGAACTCTCCTACTGAATTCTCATTCTGGCATTCAAGACCATTTATCTACAACCCAGTCTGTGTTTCAGAACTTATCTTCCAGCTCTCCTCCAATGTACTGTGTGCCTGCCTTCCTGCCTCCATGATTTTGTCTAAACTGGTTCCCCTGATTAGAACACCTACTGCTGCCAGTTCTTCCTACTAAACGAACATATTCTTTGTTTTTAAAGATTCATTTGTTTTTGCTTATACTGGGTCTTCCTTGATGTGTGCCAGCTTTCTGTAGTTGCGGTGGAGTGGGGGAGCTACTCTTTAGTTGCAGTTGCGTGCTCCTCATTGTGGTGACTTCTCTTGTGAAGCATGTGTTCCAGGGTGCCTGGGCTCAGTAGTTGTGGCCCATGCCCTTAGTTGCCCACAGCATGTGGGGCAAGGGGGGCATGATCCCTTTCCAGACCAGGGGTCATTGAACCAGTGTCCTCTGCATTGGTAGGTGGGTTCTTAACCTCTGGGCCACCAGGGAAGCCCTGAACTTATTCAGGACCTTAAGAACATATTCTTTAAAAAGATCTTTTTTTTCTTTGAATCTCTACAGCATTCATTGTGTTTCCATCTCCTTACTGCTCACACATAGATAGCTACATGAAGCAAAATGACTCTGTCTCCAGCCTCCAGTGTCCTTAACTATAATGATTGTATTTACTTACATTTTACACCCTTCACAGAGTACTTCAGAGTCCTGAAAGATACTAGGTACTTAATAAGTGCTGGGCAAATTGAGTATTTACCTTGGAAACCCAATATGCTTTAACATATTTTCTGAATGCTAGGTATTTACCTTCTTTCTGCCCTTCTTTTTGTGCTGCACTTTGATGAGCTTCTTTGAAGATGGGGACTGTCTTTTATATTCTTTCATAAAGAACCTGCTAAGAAGTGTTTTGAGTGGAAACTGGGTAAGAGATTTCGAATGGTAGAACCCTGGGATTTTGAATGTGAAGGTGTCTTCCAATTCTAAAATTAATATTGTAGATTCTTTCCATGAGGATGGCTTTACCTTTTCTAACAGTTGATTTTCAGACTTGTGTTGTTCTCAAAATTTCCAATGTTATATATGTTTAAAAGTATAATCTCTCACCCATTGAATTAATATATACATTATTTTAATAGTAATTCATTAATCTCAGTATAAACACCCAAACAACATATTTGGGATCCATAATGGTTCAAATTGAATTTGTTCTGTTTCTGCACAAACTAGCTCTTGCTTTTTAATGCACATTTCCTCTATTTCCTATATATAATTATGCTTCTTTGATTTTAGTGTTTTTTTTTTTTTTGCAAGTTAAAATATCTGATATCAGTTCTTTCAGTTCCTCAGTCATGTCCAACTCTTTGTGACCCCATGGACCACAGCACGCCAGGCCTTCCTGTCCATCACCAACTCCTGGAGTTTACCCAAACTCATGTTCATTGAGTTGGTGATGCCATCCAACCATCTCAACCTCTGTCGTCCCCTTCTCCTCCCACCTTCAATCTTTCCCAGCATCAGGGTATTTTCAAATGAGTCAGCTTTTCACATGAGGTGGCCAAAGTGCTGGAGTTTCAACTTCAGCATCAGCCCTACCAATGAACACCCAGGACTGATCTCCTTTAGGATGGACTGGTTGGATCTCCTTGCAGTCCAAGAGACTCTCAAGAGTCTTCTCCAACATCGATTCTTCGGTGCTCAGCTTTCTTCACAGTCCAACTCTCACATCCATACATGACTCCTGGAAAAACCATAGCCTTGACTAGATGGACCTTTGTTGGCAATGTAATGTCTCTGTTTCTTCCTATGCTGTCTACATTGGTCATAACTTTCCTTCCAAGGAGTAAGCGTCTTTTAATTTCATGGCTGCCATAACCATCTGCAGTGATTTTGGAGCCCCCAGAAATAAAGTCAGCCACTGTTTCCACTGTTTCCCCATCTATTTCCCATGAAGTGATGGGACCAGATGCCGTGATCTTAGTTTTCTGGACGTTGAGCTCTAAGCCCCTTTTCACTCTCCTCTTTCACTTTGATCAAGAGGCTCTTTAGTTTCTCTTCACTTTCTGCCATAAGGGTGGTGTCATCTGCATATCTGAAGTTATTGGTATTTCTCCTGGCAATCTTGATTCCAGCTTCTGCTTCTTCCAGCCCATCGTTTCTCATGATGTACTCTGCATAGAAGTTAAATAAGCAGGGTGACAATATAGAGCCTTGATGTACTCCTTTTCCTATTTGGAACCAGTCTATTGTTCCATGTCCAGTTCTAACGATTGCTTTCTGACCTGCATACAGATTTCTGAAGAGGCAGGTCAGGTGGTCTGGTATTTCCATCTCTTTCAGATTTTCCACAGGTTATTGTGATCCACACAAAGGCTTTGGCATAGTCAATAAAGCAGAAATAGATGTTTTTCTGGAACTCTCTTGCTTTTTCGATGATCCAGCGGATATTGGCAATTTGATCTCTGGTTTCTCTGTCTTTTCTAAAACCAGCTTGAACATCTGGAAGTTCATGGTTCACATATTGCTGAAGCCTGGCTTGGAGAATTTTGAGCATTACTTTACTAGCATGTGAGATGAATGCAATTGTGCAGTAGTTTGAGCATTCTTGGCATTGCCTTTCTTTGGGATTAGAATGAAAACTGACCTTTTCCAGTCCTGTGTACACAGCTGAGTTTTCCAAATTTGCTGGCATATTGAGTGTAGCGCTTTCACAGCATCATCTTTTAGGATTTGAAATAGCTCAACTGGAATTCCATCACCTCCCCTAGCTTTGTTCATAGTGATGCTTTCTAAGGCCCACTTGACTTCACATTCCAGGATGTCTGGCTCTAGGTGAATGATCACATGATCATGATTATCTGGGTCATGAAGATCTTTTTTGTATAGTTCTTCTGTGTATTCTTGCCACCTCTTCTTAATATCTTCTGCTTCTGTTAGGTCCCTACCATTTCTGTCCTTTACTGAGCCCATCTTTGCATGAAATGTTCCCTTGGTATCTCTAATTTTCTTGAAGAGATCTCTAGTCTTTCCCATTCTATTGTTTTCCTCTATTTCTTTGCATTGATCGCGAAGAAAGGCTTTCTTATCTCTCCTTGCTATTCTTTGGCACTCTGCATTAAAATAGAAATCCAAAAAAGAGTGTATATATATATGTGTGTGTGTGTGTGTGTGTGTATATATATATATATATATCTGATTCACTTTGCTGTATAGCAGAAACTAACATTGTGAAACAACTATACTTCAATAAAAATTAATTAATAAAAAATTTGCCTCTAATCCAACAGCTAATATTCTCAGAAATCACCAATCACAACTGTAACAGAATGTGCATGTCAAATGGGATATAAGCTTGCCTTCCATTATTAAACTGACTGTGTAGTCAAAAATGTCTATAAGAAAATAAAATTATGCTTCTATATCTCAGTGGAGTTCAAATTATGAAATTCATGTTGTGTTTCATGTCAGCTTTCCTGTTAACATATTAATTTCAAAAATTATTGGCTGTGCTTAATATCAACTCCTGACTTTTAATAAAGAAAGCCTAAATATTAAAAAAAAATGTAGGCTGTAATTTCTTAACATTTCCCTCATTTGTCCTTCTAGTCACATAACTACCATTGTAGTTTATTTCTTCAGTATTTCTTCTTTGTTTTTAAAAAATGAGATAAATTCATTTAGCATAAAACTCAGCATTTTGACCATTTTAAAGTATGCAGCTTAGTGATTGTTAAGTATATTTACAATATTATGCAGCCATCATGAATACTAATTCCAGAATTTTCATCACCCCAAAAAGAAACCCGATACTTAGTAGTTTATTTATCCCTTTGCCTATCCTTAGCGCAACCACTAATCCACTTTCTGCCTTTGTAAATTTGCCTATCCTGGACACTTTATTTAAATGGAATCTTACAGTGTATGGCCTTTTGCATTTTCACTTATCATAATGTTTTCAAGTTTCATTCATATTGTAACATGCATCAGTATGTCCTTTTTTATTGCCAAGTAATATTATATTGTATGGATATACCACTATTTATTTATATTTTTTCAGTTGATGAATATATTTTTTCCCTTATTGGCTGTTACAAATAAATATTCTGCTAAAATATTCATGTATGTTTTTTCATGTAGAAAACATCTTTTCAATTCTTTTGAGTATATAGCTAGGAATGAAATTGCTAAGTTAACTCTGTGTGTAACTTTTGAGCAACTGCCAACGTTTTCGTCATGGTTGCACCATTTAACTTTTCCACTAGCAATGTATGAGGCTTCCAGTTTCTATACTCTTCATCCATACTTGCTTTTTTTTTTTTCTTTCATTGTAGCCATCCTAGCAGGTGTGAAATAGTATTCCTCACTGTTTCTTGAATGGTATTTCTCTCACAACTTCTTCATTGACCTCCTAGTCTCTTACTTCTTCAAAATAGATTTCCAAAGGGACATTAAAATCATTTAATTTCCTATTCAAAAATCTAAATGGTTGCATAATAGATCTATCAAATTAGATATGAATTTGCTATCCTGTAACTCAAGGATTTTTAACCTACTAATATGTATGGAGCTACACTTTAGGAGCTAATGCATTAGTTTTCAACAAAGCTGAAAAGTTCAGCTGTCACCTGATTATCTCTTGCTGCTGCTGCTAAGTCGCGTCAGTCGTGTCCGACTCTGTGCGACCCCAGAGATGGTAGCCCACCAGGCTCCCCCGTCCCTGGGATTCTCCAGGCAAGAACACTGGAGTGGGTTGCCATTTCCTTCTCCAGTGCATGAAAGTGAAAAGTGAAAGTGAAGTCGCTCAGTCATGTCCGATTCTTAGCGACCCCATGGACTTCAGCCTACTAGGCTCCTCCATCCATGGGGTTTTCCAGGCAAGAGTACTGGAGTGGGGTGTCTTTTTACCCTCCTTTGTTAATTTTGTTTCCTGTACCTCCACTTCTGTAGGTGAAATTACTACTTTTCCTTCAAGGCTTATCTCAGAAATCATCTTCCAATTGAAGCCTCTTCTGATCTTTCCATTCTTTCCCTTCTTTTGAACATCCAGGGCAATTGGTATGTTTTTTACACCATCTATCCTATTCTGCCTTATAATCTGAAACACTGAGTTCTTTCCTTGACCTTCCTCCTTAGTACAAAGACTTACTCATCTTG
Organism: Bos javanicus; assembly: GCF_032452875.1. Taxonomy (NCBI): domain Eukaryota; kingdom Metazoa; phylum Chordata; class Mammalia; order Artiodactyla; family Bovidae; genus Bos; species Bos javanicus. The sequence continues at coordinate 25,776,973 of NC_083873.1, read as the reverse complement.
TGTCTCTGCAGTGCCTTACACATATAAAATATTTAATAATGATCAACTAATTTGAAATTGTTCAATGGTTTAACAGATATTAGATGAACTTTTTGAGGTACAGAATGCTGTGTGGTACTGAAATGTAGCAGGACCCTATGCTCCTTCTTCCTCATGTCCTCTGCCAGCCTTTTGTCTGTGGAAAAACTTTCAGTTCAGTTCAGTCGCTCAGTAGTGTCCGACTCTTTGCAACCCCATAAATCGCAGCATGCCAGGCCTCCCTGTCCATCACCAACTCCTGGAGTTCACTCAGACTCATGTCCATCAAGTCAGTGATGCCATCCAGCCATCTCATCCTCTGTCGTCCCCTTCTCCTCCTGCCCCCAATCCCTCCCAGCATCAGAGTCTTTTCCAATGAGTCAACTCTTCGCATGAGGTGGCCGAAGTACTGGAGTTTCAGCTTCAGGATCATTCCCTCCAAAGAAATCCCAGGGCTGATCTCCTTCAGAATGGACTGATTGGATCCCCTTGCAGTCCAAGGGACTCTCAAGAGTCTTCTCCAACACCACAGTTCAAAAGCATCAATTCTTCAGCTCTCAGCCTTCTTCACAGTCCAACTCTCATATCCATACATGACCACAGGAAAAACCATAGCCTTGACTAGAAGGACCTTTGTTAGCAAAGTAATGTCTCTGCTTTTGAATATGCTATCTAGGTTGGTCATAACTTTCCTTCCAAGGAGTAAGCGTCTTTTAATTTCATGGCTGCAATCACCATCTGCAGTGATTTTGGAGCCCCAAAAATAAAGTCTGACACTGTTTCCACTGTTACCCCATCTATTTCCCATGAAATAATGGGACCAGATGCCATGATCTTTGTTTTCTGAATGTTGAGCTTTAAGCCGACTTTTTCACTCTCCTCTTTCACTTTCATCAAGAGGCTTTTTAGTTTCTCTTCACTTTCTGCCATAAGGGTGGTGTCATCTGCATATCTGAGGTTATTGATATTTCTCCTGGCAATCTTGATTCCAGCTTGTGTTTCTTCCAGTCCAGCATTTCTCATGATGTACTCTGCATAGAAGTTAAATAAGCAGGGTGATAAAATACAGCCTTGACGTACTCCTTTTCCTATTTGGAACCAGTCTGTTGTTCCATGTCCAGTTCTAACTGTTGCTTCCTGACCTGCATATAGGTTTCTCAAGAGGCAGGTCAGGTGGTCTGGTATTCCCATCTCTTTCAGAATTTTCCACAGTTTATTGTGATCCACACAGATTAAATTTATTTTATCCACACAAATTAAATTTATTTATTAAATTAAATTTTCCACACACTGTCTGTGTGGAAAAACTTTGGCCAAAGGATAAATTTAATCAGAAGTGAGAAAAAGCAGAAGCAAAGAAAAACAATCTGACAAGACTAATCATGAAAATTTTGCACCTTGTTTTATGTCCTTGGATATGTTCCAGTGTCTCTTGGTTTATAGTCTATGGGAACTTGGATAGAATTTGTACTGTGCTATTGTGTGAAAATTGTATAATTTAAATTATGTTGTATTGGTTCATGGTATACACTGTCCTTCTACTTTTCTGTGTATTCATTCTATTAATTTTTGAGAGTTTTATATTGAAATGCCAACTAAAAATCTTAATTTAAAAAAAAGGGGAGGAGGGGGACAAGATGGCAGAGGAGTAGGTGGACGTGAAGTACATTTCTCTCCACGGATACATCAAGAATACACCTTCAGACACACAAGTGCATGCAGAACACTAGCTGAGAGTGGACAGGAGTACCTGACAAGTGGAAAAGAATATATAGAACCATGCAAAACTCAGTAGGACAAAGGAACTAGGGGGAAAAACAGGAGTGTTAGTAGGACTGGACCTGCCCTCAGCGGGTGGGGGACCTGAAGCAGGGGTTCAATCCCCACACTGGGGCAACTGTCTGAGTCAGAGGAGAAACATTTAAGGCTGAGAGTGGAACAGCTGACCTGTGGCAGCCTAAATGGAATGAGAATCAGACGGTCCTTGCCACAGCCATACATACCCCAGACGGGAACCCTGGTTCCCTGGAAGGTGCAGTGGCTGGGAGCTGGAGTTTAGGGATTGTGGAGCAATCCCAGAGTGAGGGCTGCTGTTGACTGCAGAGAGGCAGACTGAGGGGATGTGAGGGAGGAGATCGTGGTGGGAAATGCTGGTGGAGGAAAGTCAGGCAGCCATGGAAGCAAGGCAGTACTGCTAAGTCTACACGCAGAGGGTGGAGCCATCACCATAGCCTCTCTCTCCTCACATGCCAGCATCGGCAGGTGAACAATAGAAAGGCTGGCCCATCAAACACGTGATGCACTGAACTATGGAGTAGGACCCCACCCACGGTGCCCCTTTAAGTGCCTGATACACCGACCAACAGAGAAGGACCCCAGGCAAGGGAGCCCTTTAAGTACCTGAATGGGCAGAGCTATGGAGAAAGACTGGCCAAAGAGGCCTTCTGTTTGTCAGCTACAGTTCAGTTCAGTTCAGTCGCTCAGTCGTGTCCGACTCTTTGTAACCCCATGAACTGCAGCATGCCAGGCCTCCCTATCCATCACCAACTCCTGGAGTTCACTCAAACTCACGTCCATCTAGTCGGTGATGCCATCCAGCCATCTCATCCTCTGTTGTCCCCTTCTCCTCCTGCCCCCAATCCCTCCCAGCATCAGAGTCTTTTCCAATGAGTCAACTCTTCGCATGAGGTGGCCAAAGTACTGGAATTTCAGCTTTAGCATCATTCCTTCCAAAGAAATCCCAGGGCTGATCTCCTTCAGAATGGACTGGTTGGATCTCCTTGCAGTCCAAGGGACTCTCAAGAGTCTTCTCCAACATCACAGTTCAAAAGCATCAATTCTTCGGCGCTCAGCTTTCTTCACAGTCCAACTTTCACATCCACACATGACCACTGGAAAAACCATAGCCTTGACTATATGGACCTTTGTTGGCAAAGTAATGTCTCTGCTTTTGAATATGCTATCTAGGTTGGTCATAACTTTCCTTTTAAGGAGTAAGCATCTTTTAATTTCATGGCTGCAATCACCATCTGCAGTGAGTGACAAGAGGCTTGAAAAAAGACTTTGATAGGGCCATAGCTCCTGCACCTGAGGCAGTCCATGTCCCTGCACACTTGGCGCCACCAGGGTCCCTGCAAGCCAAGCATCTGTGCCACCCTCATGCTCAATTCTCACCGGGGCAGAGCTGCCACAGGCAAAAAATGTCTTGCATCTGTGTGTGCAGGGTCACTTCAGTCATGTTGGACTCTTTGTGACCCTGTAGACTGTGTGGTCTGGCAGGCTTCTCTATCAAGGAGAGGGTTTCTCCAGGTAAGAATGCTGGAGCGTATTGGCCAATACTTGTTGCTGTACCCTTCTAGAGCACTATATTTCCTGTTGCCCTAGCTGTCAACTCCTCTGAGTACCTAGTGCTGCCAGAACCCCTGCGACCCAAGCAGCTGCACCACCTCCACGCTTGGCCCTCGCAGGGGCAAACCCAAATCCTTCAGGGCAGCCTCAGGAGCAAACCCCAGTGGATGACTCACATATAGAGGTGGAAATAAAACCATAATTGAAAACCAGGGGCAGTGTGGCTAAGGAAGAAGACCCAAAACCTTCCCACTAGCTGTACAAGCTGCAGATTAAATCCACATGATCAACTAGGCAGACTCTGTGTCTGTGGAATATATAAAAGGACATTGAGAACTCCCACAAAAGAAAACACACTAGTTCTGATAGTTGTGGGCACTGGAGGCAAGAATACACAGGAGTAGCACCAGATTAGAATCTGAGCTGCCCCCAAAGCAGGTCCAGAGATCAGCACAGCGTTGGAGGGCATCCTAGGGAGGTAAGGTGTCCTGTGACTCCCAGAGAGGGAAAGGACTCTGACAGAAGTGACTCAGAAGAAAAACACTTATTATTCTTATGTTTTGACTTGTTCTACAGATTCTTTTGGATTTTTTTTCTTTTTTCCCCCCTTTTTTCCCTCCCCTCTATTGTAGTTGTCAATTTTATTGGCTCTATGGAATCCAATTAAGCTTTTTTATTCTCAGTCACATTTTTTATTGTTATAAACCTCTGCCTCTATGTTGGACTTTTGCAGTTCTGTGGAGTTTCTCTCTCTCTCTCTCTTTTTTTCTTTTCTCTTTTTCTAATTTTAATTTTAAAAAATCGATTATTATTTTTTCTACATTTATTCCTTTGTTTGCTTTTCCTACTGTTCTTTCCCCTTGCAGTTAATCTTTAATGTATATAAATATTCTTTATCTATCTCTATTTAACTTTTCATATCTATTCTTTCCTTCTTTTCTTTCTCTCCTTTCCTCTCAACATATTTGTTAGTTTTATTTCCATTGCTTTATTCCCTAATTGGCACCTTGCTTTAATTTTGTTTTCTAATTCATGCTTTAGTTAGTTTTGCTCTGGTAGATATAATTTTTGGTTTCCTTCTGGGTCAATCTATTGTACTTTATTTTTGTTGGACTGTTTTGATTTTGCTTATGGGTGTATATATATGTGTGTGTGTATATTCACTCACACTTTTTTTGTTGTTATAAACCTCTGCCTCTACATTGGGCTTTTGCAATTCTGTGAAGTTTTCTTTTTTTCCCTTTTTTCTTTTCTCTTTTTTATAATTTTAATTTTAATTCTTTTAAACCTATTTTTTTCTACATTTATTCCTTTTTTTGCCTCTCCTACTGTTCTTTTCCCCTTGCAGTTAACCTTGTGGTTAATCTTCATCTACCTCTGTTTAACTTTGCTTATCTATTCTTTCTTTCTTTCCTTTCCTCTCAATATATTTGTTAGTTTTGTTTTCATTGCTTTATTCCCCCTTGGCACCTTGCTTTAGTTTTGTTTTCTAGTGTTTGCTTTAGTTAGTTTTGTTCTTAACTGGTGAATATAATTTTTGATTTCCTTTGTTCATTGGGTCAGTCTACTGTACTTTATTTTTGTTGGAGTTTTTACTTTGTTCATGGGTGCATATGTATATGTGTATATTCATTATTTTAATTATTATTTCATTATTTTGTAACTGCCATTTGTCTGGGGTTCATCTTTGGTTTCTCATTTTTAGATATTTAGTTTAATCTCACTGAATGCCATAACAAACCACTTGTGGAATCTTTGTTCCTGACCAGAGATCAAGCCCTGAGTCTTTGGAGTGGGAGCACTGACTCAAAGACCCTAGACTACCAGAGAACTAACCCTGCTGCTGCTGCAGAGAACTAACCCTGCTGCTGCTGCTGCTGCATCGCTTCAGTCGTGTCCGACTCTGTGCGACCCCATAGACGGCAGCCCAGCAGGCTCCCGCATCCCCTAGGGTGTATCAAATAGTGAGAACTCACACAAAGGAAACCTCTTGAATACAAGACTCAATATCACCCAACCACCAGAAGCACCCTGTGTAGGAAGTCTCATCTACACAACAAACAAAACAAAAATACAAACCCAATCATCAATAGACAGGAGTACCACCTCACTCAGCCTTGCCCATCAGAGGCAAAACAAACAAACAAACAAAAACTCAGCACAAATTTCACACTATATGAAGCTTACACAAACCACTGGACCAAACTTAGGAGGGTAGAAACCAAAAGGAAGAAAGAATTCAACCTTCTTCAAGGAAAGAATTCAACTTTCCTTGAAGCCTGGGAAAAGGAGACCTCAAACACAATAAGTTAAGAAAAATAATGAAAAGGCAGAGAAATAATACAAAATGAAGGAATAAACTAGAAACACAGAAGTCCAAATAAATGAAGAGGAAATAGGCAAACTACCTGAAAAAGAATTCAGAATAATGATAGTAAAGATGATAAAAAAAACCTGGAAAATAAAATGGAGAAAATGCAAGAACCCGTTAATAAAGACCTAGAAGAATGAAAGAATAAACATACAGAGACAAACAACATAATTACTGAAAAAAATACTCTAGAAGGAGTCAATAACAGAATATCTGAAGCAGAAGACGAATCAGTGAGCTGGAAGATAAAGTGGTAGAAATAGCTTCTGAAGAGCGGAATAAAGTAAAAAGAATGAAGAGAATGGAGGATAGTCTCAGAGACCTCTGGGACAATATAAAACACACAAACATTCTTATAATAGGTGTCCCAGAAGAAGCGAAAAAGAAAGGGTATGAGAAAATTTTTGAAGATGTTATAGTTGAAAATTTCCCCAAGATGGAAAAAGAAATAGTTAATCAAGTCCGAGAGTCCCATACAGGATAAATCCAAGGAGAAACATGCCAAGACACACAGTAATCACATTAACAAAGACTAAACACAATGAAAATATTAAACGAAGCCAGAGAGAAGCAACAAGTAACATACAAGGGAAATCCCATATGCTTAACAGCTGATCTTTCAGCAGAAACTCTACAGGCCAGAAGTGAATGGCAGGATATATTTAAAGTACTGAAAGGGAAAAATCTACAACCAAGATTACCATACCTGGCAAGGATCTCATTCAAAATTGATGGAGAAATCAAAAGCTTTTCAGACAAGCAAAAGTTAAAAGAATTCAGTACCACAAAACCAGCTTTACAACAAATGTTAAAGGGAGTTATATAGTCAAGAAATACAAGAGAAGAAAAAAGATCTACAAAATCAACCCCAAACAATTAAGAAAATGGCAATAGGAATATATATATCAATAATTACTTTAAATGTAAATGGATTAAATGCTCCAACCAAAAGACACAGACTGGCTGAATGGATACAAAAACAAGACCCATATATATGCTGTCTACAAGAAACCCACTTCAGACCTAAAGATGCATATAGACTGAAAGTGAGAGTGTGGAAATATATATTCCATGCAAATGGGAAGCAAAAGAAAGCAGGAGTAGCAATCTTCATATCAGACAAAATAGACCTTAAAATAAAGAAGATTACAAGAGATAAGGAAGAACACTACATAATGATCAAGGGGTCAATCCAAGAGGAAGACATAAAAAATTGTAAATATCTATGCACCCAACATAGGAGCACCTCAATACATAAGACAAACACTAACAGACATAAAAGGAGAAGTTTACAATAACACAATAGTAGTAGGAGATTTTAACCAATGGGCAGATCATCAAAACAGAAAATTAATAAGGAAACACAAGTCTTAAATGATACATTAGATGAGATGGATCTCATTGATATCTTCAGGACATTCCATCTAAATGCAGAAGAATACACCTTCTTCTCAAGTGTACATGGAATATTCTCCAGATAGACCACATCCTGGGTCACAGATCAAACCTCAGTAAATTAAAAAAAATTGAAATAAAATCAAGCATCTCTTCTGACCACAATGCTATGAGACTAAATATCAATTACAAGAAGAAAACTAAGAAACACAGACACATGGAGATTAAACAACACGTTTCTAAATAACCAACAGGTTACTGAAGAAATCAAAAGGGAAATCAAAAAATTTCTAGAAACAAATGACAATGAAAACACGACAACTCAAAACCTATGGGATGCAGCAAAAGCATTTCTAAGAGTGAAGATTATAGCAATACAATACTACCTCGAGAAATAAGAAAACCATCGAATAGACAACCGAGCTTTACACCGAAAACAACTGGGAAAAGAACAACAGAAAAACCCCAAAATTAGTAGAAGGAAAGAAATGAAGATCTGAGCAGAAATAAATGAAAAAGAAATGAAAGAGCCAATATAAAGATTAATAAAACTAAAAGCTGGTTCTTTGAGAAGATAAACAACATTGACAAACCTTTAGCCAGACTCATCAAGGAAAAAAGAGAGAAGAATCAAATCAACAATATTAGAAATGAAAAAGGAGTGGTCACAGCAGACAATGGAGAAATACAAAGGATTATAAGAGACTATTATGAAAAACTATATGGCAATAAAATAGATAACCTGGAAGAAATGGACAGATTCTTAGAAAAGTTCAATCTTCCAAGACTGAACCAGAAAGAAATAGAAATTATGAACAAGCACTGAAATTGAAGCTGTGATAAAAAAATTTCCCCCAAAACAAATGCCCAGGACCAGATGGCTTCATAGGAGAATTCTATCATTTAGAGAAGAGCTAATGCCTATCCTTCTAAAACTCTTTCAAAAAATTGCAGAGGAAGGAACACTTCCAAAATCATTCTACGAGGCCACCATCACCCTGATATCAAAACTAGACAAAGACAACACACAAAAAAGAAAACTACAGGCCAATACCACTGATGAATATAGATGCAAAAATTCTCAACAAAATTTTAGCAAACAGAATTCAGCAACACATCAAAAAGCTCATACACCATGATCAAGTTGGGTTTATTCCAGGGATGCAAGGATTCTTCAATATACACAAATCAATCAATGTGATACACCATATTAACAAATTGAAAGATAAAAATCATATGATACTCTCAATAGATGCAGAAAAAGCCTTTGACAAAATTCAGCACCCATTTATGATTTAAACTCTTCAAAAATGAGCATAGAAGGAACCTACCTCAACATAGTGAAGACCATATATGATAGCCTATGGCAAAGGTTATTCTCAATGGTGAAAAACTGAAAGCATTCCCCCTAAGAGCAGGAACAAGACAAGGGTGTCCACTTTCACCACTCTTATTCAAAATAGTTCTGGAAGTCCTAGCTACAGCATTCAGAGAAGAAAAAGAAATAAAAGGAATCCAGATGGGAAAAGAAGTAAAGCTCTCACTGTTTGCAGATGACATGATACCTTACAAAGAAAACCCTAAAGATAGTATCAGAAAATTACCAGAGCTAATCAGTGAATTTAGCAAAGTTGCAGTATACAAAATCAATACACAGAAATCACTTGTATTTCTGTATACTAACAATGAAAAATCAGAAAGATAAAGTAAGGAATCAATCCCCTTCAACATAACAACAAAAAGAATTAAATATCTAGGAATAAACTTACCTAAGGAGACAGAAGAACTGTACCTGGAAAATTATAAGACACCAATGAAAGAAATCAGAGGTGACATAAACAAATAGATATTCCATGTTCCTGGGTAGGAAGAATCAATATTGTGAAAATGGCTATACTACCAAACACAGTCTACAGATTCAATGTGATTCCTATCAAATTACCAATGGCATTTTTCACAGGACCAGAACAAAAAATTCATATGGAAACACAAAGACCCTAAATAGCCAAAGCAGTCTTGAGAAAGAAGAATGGAGGTGGAGGAATCAACCTTCCTGACTTCAATTATACTACAAAGCTACAGTCATCAAGACAGTATGGTACTGGCACAAAAACAGAAATACAGACCAATGGAACAAGACAATGGAACAAAGCCCAGAAATAAACCAATGCACCTATGGGCACCTTATTTTTGACAAAGGAGGCAAGAATATACAATGGGGCAAAGACAGCCTCTTCAATAAATGGTGCTGGGGAAACTGGACAGCTACATGTACAAGAATGAAATTAGAACACTTCCTAACACCATACACAGGGATAAACTCAAAATGCATTAAAGACCTAAATGTAAGACCAGAAACTATAAAACTCTTAGAGGACAACATAGGCAGAACATTCAATGACATAAATTGAAGCAAGATCCTCTATGACCCACCTCCTCAGTTCAGTTCAATTCAGTCGTGTCTGACTCTTTGTGACCCCATGAATCCAGCATGCCAGGCCTCCCTGTCCATCACCAACTCCTGGAGTTCACTCAGACTCATGTCCATCGAGTCAGTGATGCCATCCAGCCATCTCATCCTCTGTCGTCCCCTTTTCCTCCTGCCCCCAATCCCTCCCAGCATCAGAATCTTTTCCAATGAGTCAACTGTTTGCATGAGGTGGCCAAAGTATTGGAGTTTCAGCTTCAGCATAAGTCCTTCTAATGAACACCCAGGACTGATCTCCTTTAGGATGGACTGGTTGGATCTCCTTGAAGTCCAAGGGACACTCAAGAGTCTTCTCCAACACCACAGATCAAAAGCATCAACCACAGTTTAAAAGCATCAGTTCTTCGGCGCTGAGCTCTCTTCACAGTCCAACTCTCACATCCATACATTACCACTGGAAAAACCATAGCCTTGACTAGACGGACCTTTGTTGGTAAAGTAATATCTCTACTTTTCAATATACTATTTAGGTTGGTCATAACTTTCCTTCCAAGGAGTAAGCATCTTTTAATTTCATGGCTGCAATCACCATCTGCAGTGATTTTGGAGCCCCTCAAAATAAAGTCTGACACTGTTTCCACTGTTTCCTCGTCTATTTCCCATGAAGTGATGGGACCAGATGCCATGATCTTACTTTTCTGAATGTTGAGCTTTAAGCCCTTTTTCACTCTCCTCTTTCACTTTTATCAAGAGGCTTTTTAGTTCCTCTTCACTTTCTGCCATAAAGGTGGTGTCATCTGAATATCTGAGATTATTGATATTTCTCCTGGCAATCTTAAAGAAAGGAAAAGCCAAAGAATGCTCAAACTACTACACAATTGCACTCATCTCACACACTAGTAAAGTAATGCTGAAAATTCTCCAAGCCAGGCTTCAGCAATACGTGAACTGTGAACTTCCAGATGTTCAAGCTGGTTTTAGAAAAGGCAGAGGAACCAGAGATCAAATTGCCAACATCCGCTGGATCATGAAAAAAGCAAGAGAGTTCCATAAAAACATCTATTTCTGCTTTATTGACTATGCCAAATCCTTTGACTGTGTGGATCACAATAAACTGTGGAAAATTCTTCAAGAGACGGGAATACCAGACCACCTGACTTGCCTCTTAAGAAACTATATGCAGGTCAGGAAGCAACAGTTAGAACTGGACATGGAACAAGGGACTGGTTCCAAATAGGAAAAGGAGTTCGTCAAGGCTGTATATTGTCACCCCACTTATTTAACTTCTATGCAGAGTACATCATGAGAAACGCTGGACTGGAAGAAACACAAGCTGGAAGCAAGATTTCTGGGAGAAATATCAATAACCTCAGACCCACCTCCTAGAGTAATGGAAATAAAAACAAAAGTAAACAAGTGGGACCTGATTAAACTTAAAAGCTTTTGCACAGCAAAGGGAACTATAAGCAAAGGAAAAGAAAACCCTCAGAATGGGAGAAGATAATAGCAAATGAATCTACTGACAAAGGATTAATTTCCAAAATATACAAGCATGTCATACAACTCAATACCAGAAAAACAAACAACCCAATCAAAAAGTGGGGAAAAGACCTAAACAGACATTTCTCCAAAGAAGACATACGGATGGCTAACAAACACATGAGAAGATGCTCAACATTGCTCATTATCAGAGAAATGAAAATGAAAAGGACAATGAGATATCACCTCCTACTGGTCAGAATGGCCATCATCAAAGTCTGTAAACAGTAAATACTGGAGAAGGTGTCGAGAAAAGGGAACACTCTTACACTTTTGATGAGAATGTAAATTGGTACAGCCACTATGAAAGATGGTATTGAGATTTCTTAAAAAACTAGGAGTAAAACCACCATATGACCCAGCAATCCCACTACCTAGGCATATACATTGAGGAAACCAAAATTGAAAAAGGCACATGTATCCCATTGTTCCTTGCAGCACTATTTACAATAGCTAAAACATGGAAGCAACCTAGATGTCCATCAACAGATGAATGGATAAAGAAATCATGGTACATATACACAATGGAATATTACTCAGCCATAAAAAGGAACACATTTGAGTCAGTTCTAATGAGGTAGATGAATCTAGAACCTATTATACAGAGTGAAATGAGTCAGAAAGGGAAAGATAAATATCATATTCTAACACATATATACAGAATCTAGAAAAATGGTACTAAAGAATTTATTTACAGGGCAACAATGGAGAAATAGAGAATAGATTTATGGACATGGGGAGAGGGGAAGAGAGGGTGAGATGTATGGAAAGAGTAACATGGAAATTTACACTACCATATGTAAAATTGATAGCCAATGGGAATTTGCTGTATGGCTCAGGAAACTCAAACAGGGGCTCTGTATCAACCTAGAGGGGTGGGATGGGGATGGAGATGGGAGGGAGGTTGAAAAGGGAGGGGATATATGTATACCTATGGCTGATTCATGTTGAGGTTTGACAAAAAACAACAACATTCTGTAAAGAATTATCTTTCATTAAAAAATAAATTGATTTTTAAAAAGTTAATAAAGAAATGAAAAAAAAATTGGGGGGGGGGAGACTAAATGATAATAGCTGTAATTAACCATAGTTAAGGACCTTTAGTTCCTCTTCAAGGGCTACAGATAATATTCTGAGCCATATCCTGTGAGCTGTCTTACAGATACTGAAATCCCCATCAGGTAGAAGTTAACTACTGTTGACAGACTGTGGCCATGACATAAGCTGTCACAATTCCAAGAACTGGCCTTAAGGAAATGGGAACAAACCAACCTGAAACTGAAGATTAGCTCTACTTAAGACAATCAAGATGACACTGGTCAGACCACTTCTGACCAATTTCAAGATGATTGTTGGAGATCTAGACCCACAAGTATGACCTAAGGCTAAATCTCAAACTCACCTTAAGAAAATTTTATTTTGTACTTTTAGGCAGTAAAAATTTTCAATCCTTCCTTTATGGCGTTTTACAAACCAATATGAAATAAAAGTCTTTCATATTATTAAAAGAAAAAGATGAATGTCAGAGCTGACAGTGCTGTTTCCGAATATAGCCCCCTCCCTTCATCTATAAAAGCTCTTGCCAACTGATTATCAGTGGCCTGGGGTGGGAGGAGTTGGCCTTTGGACCCCACCCCGCCACCGGTTGCCAGCATCCAAAATAAAGCAAACTTTCCTTTCCACTAACCTTGCCTGTTTGTTGGCTTTGGAGCAGCAAGCAGCCAGACCTCACTTTTGGTTATAGTGCTATGTATTTGGCTTATTTATTAGGTAAAAGAGAAACACCCTGTCTTCAATCTAATCAGAGAAATAGGACTGACATATGAAACCTACAGAAATATGTATCCATAAATATAATAACTTTAAACCTGGCTTGAAGGGGAGGAATCATACTGATGAATTGGAAAAGTGGTGGGTGAAATAAGACAGATTCCTGGAAATTAACTTGAAACTATAAAGGACAGTATTATTTGGGAGAGCTGGAACACAGTAGAAAAAGGGTGTAGTTTGTTCAGTAAACCTAGTAACTTAAGTTTCAGGTTTAACAAACATCTTGTTTGTTGATTTTAATTATTTTCACCAGTGTTCCTAATGTCATTTGTTAAGTGGCTTAGAAGTTCAATGACCCATGTTGTTACGAGACTTTTGTTTTCCCATAAGGGTTTTATAGAGAAAACAGGCCTGAGGTCATGGGTCGTGATTTTATAAAGATAGTTTAATTTATGCCAGTGAGAAGATACTAAAGTAGTAATAACCAAATGACAGAGCATTTGCTGGTGGTGAAAGCAGTTTTGAGTGAAATGGTGATTTTGTCTTCGGGCAGTAAATCTGGCTAGCAAGATGCAGGTGTGTGGCTGTCTCTGATTCTCTTCCCAAGAGGAGATTGGGACACTCCTCAGCAGGAGTGGCAGCACTCTCCCAGCCCCAGAGCACTGTTGCTCTGCATTGCTGCAGTTTTTCTCATGATCTTACAGTCAAGACTGTTTAATAAAAAGAAAGATATTTCTAATCTGAGATGGTTTGGGCTAAGACAGAACAGTTACTTTTGGAGGTATTTTTAAAATGCATATTAACTGTTGCATTTTTTTCTTGATTGAGGGGAGGGGTGGTGGTGGGATGGAATAAATGGAAGTCGGTAAAAATTACAGAGAAAATTAGCTATTTATGTATTTTTGGAGATGATTACTCTTACACTTTAAATAAGTTTATGTGATTCATCTTTTTAAAGTATATTTTTGAATACAGATTAATATACTCACATTGCATGAAGTAAACATCTGGCCCATGATAATCCTACTAATTTTAAAGTCCTAAAAAAACAGGATGTTTTTTCATCTAGGGATAAGGTAGTTCTGAGAAAAGAGGCATAAAATTAAACTCATAGGTGGGGCTTCTCTGGTAGTCCAGTGGTTAAGTCTCTGTACTCCCAATACAGAGGGCACAGTCATGGAACTAAGATCCCGAATGCTGCAGAGTGCAGCCAAGAAAACCCACAAAAACCTCCTAGGTGACTGCACACTGTGATGCCAGTTAGTCCTAATTTATAGTCGGAGATATACAGGGCCTGTCAGAAATGCATTGCTGATCTCAGCAAAGCCCATATCCTTGCTGATCAGTACATACATTTATGAAACTCAAATTAGAATTCACAGTTCAGACAAGTCAGTTGGCTTTTGGGAAATCAAAAGAAAGTTGGGTTATTTTGTTTAGAGTAAGGAGGGCTTAAATTATTCAAGATATTTTGTTCAAAAAAATGATTGAAATCTCTGACTCAAGCTAGCTTCCTAAGATCATTATGACTTTAATTAGATTTCCAGGGGCAGGACTGGCTCTGGAGTTGGTTGATTTAGTGGTTCAGTGATGTCAGTAAGAACCCTCACTTTATTTTTTTCTCTGCTTTACTGTCACTATGGAATTCATCAAAGGCTCTTTTTCCTTTTGATTACAGTCCTTGATTGGTACTATATACTTCCTTGTTTGTATGAAATTGAAAGATGGGGAGAGGGAAGGCAGAAGGAGAGAGAAGAAACTGGTTTGAATTTTCTGACTAGATTTGCAGTTCAAGAAAAGAAAAAAAACATCAAGGACTTCCCTGGAGATCCAGTGGCTGAGACTTCACCTGCCTGTGTAAGGGGTGAAGATTTGATCCCTGGCCAAGGAGCTAAGATCCCATGTGTTTCAAGGCCAAAAAAACCAAAACATAAAACAGAAGCAATATTATAACAAATTCAATAAAAACTTTAAAAATTGTCCACATAAAAAAAAAATCTTAAAAAAAAAAAAAAGGAAAAAAAGTTATATCACCCAGGATGAGGGGTTCTGGAAAACAAAGAAATAAAGCCAGGTATAACCCAGTTAAACTCATGGGAGATTGTAAACTAATTAGGCCAACTCAAATCACATGCTCATCTCTAGGCAAATAATTGCAAGGGAATATATTTAAAAGTGCTGTTTGGCTTAATTACATCATCTGGGAGAAGAATAATATTGGGGAATCAAACAGTATCACAATAAACCTGGATAAATGCTCTTTACTCTCTACTCTAGATATACATTTACTTAAAGAAAATTAATGGCTCAAAGTCAAAAAATACCTCCCGTGAAGAGACATGGAAAAATATTGACACCTACTTTTATGATTTCCCTGTTCCATTTGTGTGTGTTTCATGCATGTATCAGTCACCACATGCTTCTCTGTGTCAGCCAATAGGTTAAGTGTGCTATGTCAGTGTCATTGGTTCAACTGTTATGAGTTAGATTTTCTCCATTCCAGGATTTTAGATCAAATTGTTAAATTGCTAATGTTTGTGTTGAAGGATTACAAAGAGGATTGCATGAGGAAATATTAATGGATCAGTATAAATATATTATGGCTAATGAGAAAAAAGATGTGCCTATTTTGGTGAATATCACCTTACACAAATAAAGGACTGCTTGAAATGTACTTTATTTTGTATTGCAAAGGTTATAGAATTACTTGGGATTGTTTGATTGCAGCATCTCACTTGACCTGGCTTTTGGCCAGAGATGTATCATGGAATTCCAAAGCAGAGTCAAATCAGCCTCAGGCAGGAACTGAAACTAGGCAGTAGGCCTCCATGGGAATGTCTCCATTTCTCTTCTTTCTGTGCATCTTCATTCCTCTTGCTGCAGATGGGCCTTCTTTTGATTTCTGTTCGTTTGGTTGAAATTATGATTACTATTTCCCCAGGTCACATATTCCTAAGCCAGACTCCTAGGAAGAGGCTGAATCAAAACACTTTATTTGGTCTAGATTCTAATTTTCCAGGGAGTTTAATGACCATACCTGGTCCCATCAACAAAGATGACTCCTAGCTTCTCATAAATTTAAGGAAGAGGCAGAATCTATGAAGAGATGAGCTAGATAGATTACCTTATAGGTTTTCAATCTTTTACGTTCATCTGTGGTAAATTGCTCAGGAAATTGTCATTCCTATAGTTACATGTGGATAGGATTTCCCTATCCATCACAAAATCAATGACTTTTTCTATGTAGGGGTAAAGTACTGGACTAAGAATCAGGAGACCTTGGATCGAGAGCAGACTCAGCCATTTAATCTTGAGAGTGAATGGTCATCCATGTGCCTAGATTTCATCATCTTAAAAGTGAAAGACTTGAACTAGATCTTGTCTTTTATAAATTCCTTCCAGTTCAAAAGTCGTGAAACTTAAGAAACTATGTTGGAAGAAGAAATGTTTCATTTGGTAGGACCCACAAAGTGAAATCCCAAATTCTTGGGTTGATACTGTAAGAATCCTCTCTTTCTGATCTTTTGTTATTTCAACCGTTTGAAGCTGGAAAGAACATTTACATATTCTAATATAGTTAACTGTGAAGAAAGCTGAGTGCCGAAGAATTGATGCTTTTGAACTATGGTGTTGGAGAAGACTCTTGAGAGTCCCTTGGACTGCAAGGAGATCCAACCAGTCTATTCTAAAGGAGATCAGTCCTAGGTATTCATTGGAAGGACTGATGCTAAAGCTGAAACTCCAATACTTTGGCCACCTCACGCGAAGAGTTGACTCATTGGAAAAGACTCTGATGCTGGGAGGGATTAGGGGCAGGAGGAGAAGGGGACGACAGAGGATGAGATGGCTGGATGGCATCACTGACTCTATGGACATGAGTTTGAGTGAACTCTGGGAGTTGGTGATGGACAGGGAGGCCTGGCGTGTTGGATTCATGGGGTCTCAAAGAGTTGGACATGACTGAGTGACTGAATTGAACTGAATATAGTTAACATATCCAACTATGGAGGTTTATTCATTTAAATTTTTCTGCTCTTGGCATATTTTTGATATTTATATTTCATTCCTTTTATAATTTTATTTTGAAATCCCCAAATGTATACCACTGGTGTCCCTAATTAGATATCTTATTTTATTCTCCTTGTGTTTTCTTCATTGTTTTCTATTATGGAGTTAGTTTCATTTGTGTCTTAGCTGTAGCATATAAATTGATTTCTTAGGACTGGTTTCTGAACCCCACGCCTGCATGGAGCTCATAAACCAGTCCTAAGTAATCAATTTAGAAATCTCAGAATGGGGATTGCATCTAATAGGGACCACCTACTCAAGATCTAGGTTAATCAGTAAAACTATAAAACAAAAATTTCGAGATGGTGGAAGAATAGGACGGGGAGACCACTTTCTCTCCTACAAATTCATTAAAAGAACATTTGAATGCTGAGCAAATTCCACAGAACAACTTCTGAATGATGGCAGAGGATATCAGGCACCCAGAAAGGCAGCCCATTGTCTTTGAAAGGAGGTAGGACAAAATATAAAAGATAAAAAGAGAGACAAAAGAGGTAGGGATGGAGATCCATTCCGGGAAGGGAGTCTTAAAAAGAGAGAAGTTTCCAAGCACCAGGAAACACTCTCTCCGGTGGGTCTGTGGTGAGCCTTGGAATCTCAGAGGGCAAAATAACCAGGAGGAAAAACAAATAAAAAATTAAAACCCACAGATTACGTGCCTAACAGTAACTCCCAGTGGAGCAGCAGCCCAGACGCTCGCATCCCCCACTAGCAAGCGGGGGCTGGACAGGGAGGGGTGGGTTGCACTGCTTAGGGTAAGGACTGGGCCTGAATGCCCCGAGGGCAATCTGAGGGAACTAGCTTGAGATAGCAACCCAATCTGTGGGATAGCTAACCCAGGAAAAGCCTTAACCTAAGACACTGCCAGGCCAGCTCACAGAACAAAGAACTGAGCAGAGCTAGCCAGCTGCAGACTGGCCCATCCCCCTTCAGAGACAGGCAGGTGACGGCAGCCAGAGCCGGAAGGGGACAATCGTGGCTCCAGAGAAGCATCCTATACCAAATTGCAAGCTGACTTTGCTGCTAACCAAGACTTCTTGCGATTCTGGACAGTCGACATTTGCTGGGAGGGTTGCAACCAGAGATCAGCTCCCCAGAAGAGACACACGGCACACCTGAGAAGGCACACCATTTGTACACTCAGAAAACCGAGTAGCTGGGATGGGGGGGCGGGGGGGAGGAGGGCAATAAGTCACAGCCTTCAACTGGGGGCGACTGTGCTTGCTAAGCACCTGGTCACCTGAGCTGCTTGACCTGGGACGGGCACAAAACGCAGGCCCAACCAAGTCTGCACCTTTGTGGAGTACCCGAGAACCTGAACCTGAGCGGCTTAGATGTGGGGAGTGCATGCAACCCAGGGCCCGCATCAGACAGTTCCTGGCAGAGCAACCTAGAGCCTGAGCAGTGTAGACTGGGAAAGCACACACGCTGTGAGCGGGGGCAAACCCAGTGTGGATGAATCACTGTGAGCATACACCAGTGATATTTGTTTGCAGTGTTCCTCTCTCCCCTCAGCACGACTGAACAAGTGAGCCTAAAAAATGTGAGCACCATCACCCCTCTTGTGTCAGGGCATCTGGTCCTATCTCTTCATGGCAAATCGATGGTGAAAAAATAGAAACAGTGGTAAATTTTACGTTCCCGGTCTCCAAAATCACTGTGGATGGTGACTGCACCTTATCTTTGACAAAGGAGGCAAGAATATACAACGGATTAAAGACAATCTCTTAACAAGTGGTGCTGGGAAAACTGGTCAACCACTTGTAAAAGAATGAAACTAGAACACTTTCTAACACCATACACAAAAATAAACTCAAAATGGATTAAAGATCTAAACGTAAGACCAGCAACTATAAAACTCCTAGAGGAGAACATAGGCAAAACACTCTCCGACATACATCACAGCAGGATCCTCTATGACCCACCTCCCAGAATATTGGAAATAAAAGCAAAAATAAACAAATGGGACCTAATTAAACTTAAAAGCTTCTGCACAACAAAGGAAACTATTAGCAAAGTGAAAAGGCAGCCTTCAGAATGGGAGAAAATAATAGCAACTGAAGCAACTGACAAACAACTAATCTCAAAAATATACAAGCAACTCCTACAGCTCAACTCCAGAAAAATAAATGACCCAATCAAAAAAATGGGCCAAAGAACTAAACAGACATTTCTCCAAAGAAGATATACAGATGGCTAACATCCCTTCATTCTTTCTGGAGTTATTTCTCCACTGATCTCCAGTAGCATATTGGGCACCTACTGACCTGGGGAGTTCCTCTTTCAGTATCCTATCATTTTGCCTTTTCATACTGTTCATGGGGTTCTCAAGGCAAGAATACTGAAGTGGTTGCCATTCCCTTCTCCAGTGGACCACATTCTGTCAGACCTCTCCACCATGACCCGCCTGTCTTGGGTTGCCCCACGGGCATGGCTTAGTTTCACTGAGTTAGACAAGGCTGTGGTCCTAGTGTGATTAGATTGACTAGTTTCTGTGAGTATGGTTTCAGTGTGTCTGCCCTCTGATGCCCTCTTGCAACACCTACCGTCTTACTTGGGTTTCTCTTACCTTGGCAGTGGGGTATCTCTTCACGGCTGCTCCAGCAAAGCGCAGCCG
The DNA here is from genome assembly GCF_032452875.1 of Bos javanicus. NCBI lineage: Eukaryota > Metazoa > Chordata > Mammalia > Artiodactyla > Bovidae > Bos > Bos javanicus. The sequence goes on along the minus strand of NC_083873.1, from coordinate 25,757,419 downwards.
CTGCTCCGTACCTTGGATGAGGGGTATTTCCTCACCGCCTCCCCTCCTGACCTTGAATGTGGAATAGCTCCTCTAGGCCCTCCTGCACCCGTGCAGCCACTGCTCCCTGGACATCAGATCATGAACTCCTTATTTCCAAATTCAGACGTAAATTGAAGAAAGTAGGGAAAACCACTAGACCATTCAGGTATGACCTAAATAAAATCCCTTATGATTATACAGTGGAAGTGAGAAATAGATTTAAGGGACTAGATCTGATAGATACAGTGCCTGATGAACTATGGTCTGAAGTTCGTGACATTCTACAGGAGACAGGGAGCAAGACCATCTCCAAGGAAAAGAAATGCAAAAAAGCAAAATGGCTGTCTAGGGAGGCCTTACAAATAGCTGTGAAAAGAAGAGAAGCAAAAAGCAAAGGAGAAAAGGAAAGATGTAAGCATCTGAATGCAGAGTTGCAAAGAATAGCAAGGAGAGATAAGAAAGCCTTCCTCAGTGATCAAGGCAAAGAAATAGAGGAAAACAATAGAATGGGAAAGACTAGAGATCTCTTCAAGAAAATTAGAGATACCAAGGGAACATTTCATGCAAAGATGGGCTCGATAAAGGACAGAAATGGTAGGGACCTAACAGAAGCAGAAGATATTAAGAAGAGGTGGCAAGAATACACAGAAGAACTGTACAAAAAAGATCTTCACGACCAAGTTAATCACGATGGTGTGATCACTAACCTGGAGCCAGACATCCTGGAATGTGAAGTCAAGTCAAGGCCTTAGAAAGCATCACAAGGAACAAAGCTAGTGGAGGTGATGGAATTCCAGTTGAGCTATTTCAAATCCTGAAAGATGATGCTGTGAAAGTGCTTCACTCAATATGCCAGCAAATTTGGAAAACTCAGCTGTGGCCACAGGACTGGAAAAAGTCAGTTTTCATTCCAATCCCAAAGAAAGGCAATGTCAAAGAATGCTCAGACTACCGCACAATTGCACTCATCTCACACGCTAGTAAAGTAATGCTCAAAATTCTCCAAGCCAGGCTTCAGCAATACATGAACCATGAACTTCCAGGTGTTCAAGCTGGTTTTAAAAGAGGTAGAGGAACCAGAGATCATATTGCCAACATCCGCTGGATCATCAAAAAAGCAAGAGAGTTCCAGAAAAATATCTATTTCTGCTTTATTTACTACGCCAAAGCCTTTGACTGTGTGGATCACAATAAACTGTGGAAAATTCTGAAAGAGATGGGAATACCAGACCACCTGACCTGCCTCTTGAGAAGTCTGTATGCAGGTCAGGAAGCAACAGTTAGAACTGGACATGGAACAACAGACTGGTTCCAAATAGGAAAGGCAGTACGTCAAGGCTGTATATTGTCACCCTGCTTATTTAACTTCTATGTAGAGTACTTCATGAGAAACGCTGGACTGGAAGAAACACAAGCTGGAATCAAGATTGCCGGGAAAAATATCAATCACCTCAGATATGCAGATGACACCACCCTTATGGCAGAAAATGAAGAGAAACTAAAAAGCTTCTTGATGAAAGTAAAAGTGGAGAGAGAGTGAAAAAGTTGGCTTAAAGCTCAACATTCAGAAAACGAAAATCATGGCATCCGGTCCCATCACTTCATGGGAAATAGATGGGGAAACAGTGGAAACAGTGTCAGACTTTCTGGGCTCCAAAATCACTGCAGATGGTGACTGCGGCCATGAAATTAAAAGACGCTTACTCCTTGGAAGGAAAGTTATGACCAACCTAGATAGCATATTCAAAAGCAGAGACATTACTTTGCCAACACAGGTCCATCTAGTGAAGGCTATGGTTTTTCCCGTGGTCACGTATGGATGTGAGAGTTGGGCTGTGAAGAAGGCTGAGCGCCGAAGAATTGATGCTTTTGAACCGTGGTGCTGGAGAAGAGTCTTGAGAGTCCCTTGGACTGCAAGGAGATCCAACCAGTCCATTCTGAAGGAGATGAGCCCTGGGATTTCTTTGGAAGGAGTGATGCTGAAGCTGAAACTCCAGTACTTTGGCCACCTCATGCGAAGAGTTGACTCATTGGAAAAGACTCTGATGCTGGGAGGGATTGGGGGCAGGAGGAGAAGGAAACGACAGAGGATGAGATGGCTGGATGGCATCACTGACTCGATGGACATGAGTCTGAGTGAACTCCGGGAGATGGTGATGGACAGGGAGGCCTGGAGTGCTGGGATTCATGGGGTCGCAAAGAGTCGGACATGACTGAGCTACTGAACTGAACTGAACCAAACTGCACAACAAAGGAAATTGTAAGCAAGGTGAAAAGACAGCTTTCAGAATGGGAGAAAATAATAGCAAATGAAGCAACTGACAAAGAATTAATCTCAAAAATATACAAGCAACCCCTGCAGCTCAATTCTAGAAAAATAAACGACCCAATCAAAAAGTGGGCCAAAGAACTAAATAGATATTCCTCCAAAGAAAACATACAGATGGCTAAGAAACTCATGAAAAGATGGTCAACATCACTCATTATCAGAGGAATGCAAATCAAAACCACAATGAGGTACTATTTCACGCCAGTAAGAATGATTGCTATCTAAAAGTCTGCAAACAATAAATGCTGGAGTCGGTGTGGAGAAAAGGGAACCCTCTTACACTGTTGGTGGGAATGCAAACTAGTCCAGCCACTATGGAGAACAGTGTGGAGATTCCTTAAAAATCTGGAAATAGAATTGCCATATGACCCAGCAATCCCACTGCTGGGCATACACACCGAGGAAACCAGAATTGAACAGACACATGTACTCCAATGTCTATCGCAGCACTGTTTATAATAGCCAGGACATGGAAGCAACCTAGATGTCCATCAGCAGATGAATGGATAAGAAAGCTGTGGTACATATACATAATGGATTATTACTCAGCCATTAAAAAGAATACATTTGAATCAGTTCTAATGAGGTGGATGAAACTGGAGCCTATTATACAGAGTGAAGTAAGCCAGAAAGAAAAATAGCAATCCAGTATACAAACGCATATATATGGAATTTAGAAAGATGGTAACGATAACCCTGTATACGAGTCAGCAAAAGAGACACAGATGTATAGAACAGTCTTTTGGACTCTGTAGGAGAGGATGAGGGCAGAATGATATGGGAGAATGGCACTGAAATATGTAAATTATCGTATGTGAAATGAATACAGGGTGCTCGGGGCTGGTGCACTGGGATGACCCAGAGGGATGGGATGGGGAGGGAGGTGGTAGGGGGGTTCATGATGGGGAACACATGTACACCCATGGTGGATTCATGTCAATGTATGGCAAAACCAATAAGATATTGTAAAGTAAAAAAAAATTAAATAAATAAATAAAACAGAAATTTCATACCTAATCTACTTTGTATAGATTATTATAGAACTCTCAGTGGTTCCAAAGAACACTATGATCACATGGTAATTACTGCTTTAGCAATATTCTCTCAGTCTTGAGACTTGGTTGGAAGCTTGAAAACATGTACATTGTGGTATGTGCTCTGTAGCTCAGTCATATCCAGCTCTTTGTGACTTCATGGACTATAGCCTGCCAGGCTCCTCTGTCTGTGGGATTCTCCAGGAAAGAATACTAGAGTGGGTAGCCATTGCCTTCTCCGGGATCTTCTGACCAGGGATCAAACCTGTGTCTCTTGTGTCTCCTGTGTTGGCAAGTGGATTCCTTACTACTGTGTTACCTGGGAAGCCCAACTTATACATACATAAATATTAATATTAGAGTCACAAAATTTCTAGTAATGCCATTGATTCTTTTTTTTTTAATCTCTTTATTTAAAATAAAAATTTTTAAGGTAACAGAAAAGTACCAAGGCCATAAAGGCTTCCCAGGTGATACTAGTGGTAAAGAACATGCCTGCCAATGCAGGAGACATAAGAGACACACGTCTGACCTCTGGGTCTAGAAGATCCCCTGAAAGAGTGCTTGGCAACTGACTCCAGTATTCTTTCCTGGAGAATCCCTATGGACAGAGGAGCCTGGTGGTCTACAGTCCACGGGGTCGCAAAAGTCAGACATGATTTAAAAGACTTAGAATGCATGCACCAAGGCCATAACAGTCAAAGAGAGATAGAGGGCTTAAAAGACTAAGGAGACATAATAACTACATGCGACTTGTGATTGCGAAATGGATCTGTCAGGGGAGTGTGTAATTTCCTCAGTTCTGTCTCGTCACAGATTAAAATTTGAAGTGATGGATGTTAAAGCCCTCAGACAGACCTTGTCTCAGGTCTTGGACAGATCAGTGTTATAGCTTGTGTTACAGCTCAGTTTTATGTAGAAAATAAAGGAAAATACATCCTCGAGGCATGAGGGCATGCCGACCCAAAAGACATAAAGAGAGAGTGAGAGAGAGAGGGAGAAAGAGAGAGCGAGTGAGAGAGAGACAGAGAGAGTGCACATGCGCGAGAGAGACACCCCAGCTCTTTGGCTACTCGTTTTATATGTTTTTTCCCTCCCCCTGGGCCTGTACTATGTAAATTGCGCTAGCCAGGAGTGCTGTTTGTTGTACCTAAGGTCCTCACTATGGTCCTCGGACCTTCCTTTGTTCTATTTTTGCGGGCTTTTCCCTTCCTTGTCTTTCAGCCACCGCCATTCAGGACTCCCTTTTCCTATTCTAACTACCTAACATATCCTTTTGGTCTGAGGACATTACTGGGACAGTTAAGAAATTCAAATGGGGTCTGAGGATTAAATGATCAAAGAATATCAATACTAATTTTCTGATTTTGATATTCTTACTGTAAGAATATCTTTGTACAAAATATGCATTAAAGTATTTGGGGGTTGTGAGATATTATCAGCTTATTCTCAAATGGTTCAAAAGACATATTCTTTGTTCTGCACTTGCTACTTTTTTTGTAAGTTGGGATTGTTTCAAAAAAAAAAATTAAGTATAAAGAAGTCCATATTCTAGTTTTAACCACTTCCTAATAATGCCCTTTGCTGCTGCTGCTGCTGCTGCTAAGTCGCTTCAGTTGTGTCCAACTCTGTGCAACCCCACAGATGGCAGCCCACCAGGCTCCCCCATCCCTAGGATTCTCAGGCAAGAACACTGGAGTGGGTTGCCATTTCCTTCTCCAATGCATGAAAGTGAAAAGTGAAAGTGAAGTCGCTCAGTTGTGTCTGACTCTTCGTGACCCCATGGACTGTAGCCTACCAGGCTCCTCCATCCATGGGATTTTCCAGGCAAGAGTACTGGAGTGGGGTGCCATTGCCTTCTCCGAATAATGCCCTTTATGACATGTTTTTCCCTATGAGTGCAAATTCCAGTCCAGGATCATGTATTGAATTTAGTTGTCATATCTCATTTGTCTCCTTTAATTGTGAACAATTTCTTAGGCTTTATTTATCTTTCATGACAGTAACTTTTTGAAGAACAATGTGACATTAATTCTTGTCTTACATTCTCTTTAAATATTGAATTTAAGCCCAACAAATTATATTCATTCATGTTTTTAAAAAACTAAGACTATTTTGATGATTCAGTGAAAACACACAAGTCATTTTCTTGGGCTACCTTTACTTTCTAATAACCTTCAGTTGCAGTTGAATCCTATTAAAGACAGAATTATTCATGACACTAAAGATGGTAAGGAACACTATTGAAGAGGGAATACTGAAATGAACCAACCTAGACAGCATATTCAAAAGCAGAGACATTACTTTGTCAACAAAGGTCTGTCTAGTCAAGGCTATGGTTTTTCCAGTGGTCATGTATGGATGTGAGAGTTGGACTTTAAAGAAAGCTGAGTGCCAAAGAATTGATGCTTTTGAACTGTGGTGTTGGAGAAGACTCTTGAGAGTCCCTTGGACTGCAAGGAGATCCAACCAGTCCATCGTAAAGGAGACCAGTCCTGAATATTCATTGGAAGGACTGATGCTGAAGCTGAAACTCCAATACTTTGGCCACCTGATGTGAAGAGCTGATTCATTTGAAAAACCCTGATGCTGGGAAAGATTGAGGGCGGGAGAATAAGGGGATGACGGAGGATGAAATGATTGGATGGCATCACCGACTCAATGGACATGGGTTTGGGTGGACTTTGGGAGTTGGTGATGGACAGGGAGGCCTGGCGTGCTGCAGTTCATGGGGTTGCAAAGAGTCGGACATGACTGAGTGACTGAACTAAACTGAACTGAACTGTAATGAAGGTTTTGCAGTATGGGAGAGATATCTGGCTTGACTGTGAATGTAATGAGGACATGTGGAGATTTATACTAAGGAGCAGGTTGGGAGTCAATGGAAGTTTGCTAAGAGGAATCATTCAGAATAGGATTATTTTTGCTACACCAATTCAATAAATTCTTGCTGAAGTCATGCTAGTATGGTAAGATATAAAGGGTGAGGGTTGAGGACTTGGATTAGATACTGAGAATGGAGAAGTTTTGCTAAACTCACCCAACAGGATTGTTGAGTAATACTGATTAATGATCCAGCAGGACTAAGCAGGCTAAGGACAGAATCCAAGGTCAAGGCCTAGTCAGAAGAGGGCTCAGAACAGCCTGGCTCAAGTTCAGTCAAGGAGACCATCTTTTTCACTCCTTGGTAAGGAAGCATAACTTTTTGCTTCTGATGCAGTTTCTTTAGATGTATTTATATACATCCACTTAGGCAAAAAAAAAAAAAAAAAAAAGAAAAAAATATATATTTATAACAGGAAGAAAAAGTGTTATTTTGTTGTTATATACTGTGTTTTAAAGTTCATTTTATTTGCTGTAAGTATTGCTACCCCAGTTTTCTTATTGTTTCCATTTATATAAATATCTTTTTTCCATCTCCTCACTTAAAGTCTCTATGTGTCTTTTGCTCAGGAGTGAGTTTCTTTTAAGTAGCATATAGATGGGTCTTCTTTTTTTAATCCAATCAGCCACCCTATATGTTTTGATTGTTGCTGGTTTTCTGATGTTTTTATAGTTCTTCATTTCTTCCCTTGTAGGTTGCTGATTTTCTTTAGTAATGTTAGTAAGAACCCTGATATGCTTGTGTTCCTTTCTCTCTACTTTTTGTGTATCTGTTTTAAGTTTTGATTTGTGGTTCCCATGGGTTTTTTACCTATAACTTTATCTACTTGTTCTAATCTGGTAGTCATTTAAGTTCAAATATATTCTAAAAGATCTGCATTTTTTTTACTCCTCTCCGCCAAGTTTTGTGTTTTTGATGTCATATCCATGTCTTCATGTTTATCCCTTCACTGTTGATTATAGTTACAGTTGATTTTTATTGTTTTTTTGTCATTTAATCTTTTTAGTTAATTTAAATTGTTGATCTCTAGCCTTTACTATATATTTGCTTTTACTAGTGGTATTTTTTTCCTTTCCTAAAGATTCTTAGCGCTTGCTGTAGCTTTTTCTTTTCCACTTAGAGAAGATCTTTTAACATTTCTTTTAGGATAGGTTTAGTACTGATGAACTCTTAGCTTTTGCTTATCTGAAAAGTTCTTTATCCAAATGATAATCTTGCTTGGTAGAGCATCGTATGCTATATGTTTTTCCCTTTAGCACTTTCAACATATCATGCTGCTGCTGCTAAGTTGCTTCAGTTGTGTCCAACTCTGTGCGACCTCAGAGATGGCAGCCCACCAGGCTCCCCCGTCCCTGGGATTCTCCAGGCAAGAACACTGGAGTGGGTTGCCATTTCCTTCTCCAATGCATGAAAGTGAAAAGTGAAAGTGAAGTCGCTCAGTTGTGTCCAACTCTTAGTGACCCTATGGACTGCAGCCTACTAGACTCCTCTGTCCATGGGATTTTCCAGGCAAGAGTACTGGAGTGGGGTGCCAGTGCCTTCTCCGTCAACATATCATGCAACACTTTAAATATATCATTCCATTTCCTTCTGTCCTACAAAGTTTCTGCAGAGAAATCAGTTCAGTTCAGTTGCTGTTATGTCCAACTCTTTGCCACCACAGGAACTGCAGCACGCCAGGCTTCCCTGTCCATCACCAGCTCCCAGAGTTTACTCAAACTCATGTTCACTGAGTTGGTGATGCCATGCAACCATCTCATCCTCTGTCATACCCTTCTCCTCCCGCCTTCAATCTTTCCCAGCATCAGGGTCTTTTGCAAGGAGTTAGTTTTTTGCATCAGGTGGCCAAAGTATTGGAGTTTTAGCTTCAGCATCAGTCCTTCCAATGAATATTCAGGACTAATTTCCTTTAGGACGGACTGGTTTGATCTCCTTGCAGTCCAGGGACTCTCAAGAGTCTTCTCCAACACCAGAGTTCAAAAGCATCAATTCTTTGGCTCTCAGCTTTCTTTATGATCCAACTCTCACATCCATACATGACCACTGAAAAAACCATAGCTTTGACTAGACGGACCTTTGTTGACAAAGTAATGTCTCTGCTTTTTAATATGCTGTTGAGATTGGTCATAACTTTTCTTCCAAGGAGCAAGCATCTTTTAACTTCATAGCTGCCATCATTATCTGCAGTGATTTTGGAACCCCCTAAAATAAAGTCTGTCACTGTTTCTACTGTTTTCCTATCTATTTGCCATGAGGTGATAGGACCAGATGACATGATCTTCGTTTTTTGAATGTTAAGCTTTAAGCCAGCTTTTTCACTCTCCTCTTTCACCTTCATCAAGAAGCTTTTTAGTTCCTCTTTGCTTTCTGCCATAAGAGTGGTGTCATCTGCATATATGAGGTTATTGATATTTCTCCTGGCAATCTTGATTCTGGCTTGTGCTTCATCCAGCCAGGCATTTTGCATGATGTATTCTGCATATGTTAGATAAACAGGGTGACAGTATACAGAATTGACATACTCCTTTCCTGATTGAAAACAGTTTGTTGTTCCATGTCTAGTTCTATCTGTTGCTACTTGGCCTGCATACCGGTTTCTCAGAAGGCAGGTCAGGTGGTCTGGTATTCCCATCTCTTTTTCCACAGTTTGCATAGTTTGTTGTGATCCACACAGTCAACAGCTTTAGCATAGTTAATAAAGCAGAAGTAGATGTTTTTATGGAATTCTCTTGCTTTTTTAATGACCCAGCAGATGTTAGCAATTTGATCTCTGATTCCTCTGCCTTTTCGAAATCCAACTTGAACATCTAGAAGTTCTTGGTTCACATATTATTGAAGCCTCGCTTGGAGAACTTTGAGCATTACTTTGCTAGCATGTGAGATGAGTGCAATTTTGGGGTAGTTTTAACATTCTTTTGCATTGCCTTTCTTTGGGGTTGGAATGAAAACTGACCTTTTCCAGTCCTGTGACCACTTCTGAGTTTTCCAAATTTGATAGCATATTGAGTACAGCACTTTAATAGCATCATCTTTTAGGACTTGAAATAGCTTACCTCCACTAGCTTAGTTCATAGTGATGCTTCCTAAGGCCCATTTGACTTCTGACACCAGGATATCTGGCTCCAGGTGAGTGATCATACCCTCATGGTTATCTGGGTCATTAACATCTTTTTTTGTATAATTCTTCTGTGTATTCTTGCCACCTTTTCTTAATATCTTTGGCTTCTGTTAGGTCCATACCATTTCTGTCCTTTATTGTGCCCATCTTTGCATGAAATCATCCCTTGGTATGTCTAATTTTCTTGAATAGATCTCTAGTCTTTCCCATTCTATTGTTTTCCTGTATTTCTTTGCACTAATCACTGAGGAAGGCTTTCTTATCTCTCCTTGCTATTCTTTGGAATTCTGCATTCAGATAGGTATATCTTTCCTTTTCTCCTTTGCTTATAGCTTCTCTTCTTTTCTCAGTTATTTGTAAGGCCTCCTCAAACAACCATTTTGCCTTTTTGCATTTGTTTTTCTTGGGGATGGTCTTGAGCACAGCCTCCTGTACAATGTCACAAATTTCTGTCCACAGTTCTTCAGGCACTCTGTTAGCTCTAATCCATTGAATCTATTTCTCACTTCCACTGCATAATCAAAAGGTACTTGATTTATGTCATACCTGAATGGTCTAGTGGTTTTCCTTACTTTCTTCAATTTAAGTCTGATTTTTGCAATAAGGAGTTCATGATCTGAGCCACAGTCAACTCCCAGTGTTTTTTTTTTTTTTTTTGCTGACTGTATAGAGTTCTCCATCTTTGGCTGCAAAGAATGTAATCAATTTGATTTCGGTATTGACCATCTGGTGATGTCCATGTGTAGAGTTGTCTCTTGTGTTGTTGGAAGTGGGTGTTTCCTGTGAACAGTGTGTGCTTTCTTGGTTAAACTGTGTTAGTCCTTGCCCTGCTTCGTTTTGTATTCCAAAGCCAAATTTGCATGTTGCTCCAGGTATCTCTTGACTTCCTACTTTTGCATTCCAGTCCCCTATGATGAAAAGCACAACTTTTTTTGGTATTAGTTCTAGAAGGTCATCATAGTACCATTCAAATTCAGCTTCTTCAGCATTACTGGTTGGGTCATAGGCTTGGATTACTGTGATACTAAATGGTTTGCCTTGGAAATGAACAGAGATCATTCTGTAATTTTTGAGATTGCACCCAAGTATGGCAGTTTGGACTTTTATTGACTATGAGGGCTACTCCATTTCTTCTAAGGGATTCTTGCCCACAGTAGTAGATATAGTGGTCATCAGAATAAATTTGCCCATTCCAGTACATTTTAGTTCACTGATTCCTAAAATTTTGATGTTCACTCTTGCCATCTCCTTTTGACCACTTCCAAGTTGCTTTGATTTGTGGACTTAACATTCCAGGTTCCTATGCAATATTGTTCTTTAAAGCATCAGAATTTGCTTTCATCACCCATTGCATCCACAACTTGCCATTGTTTTTGCTTTGGCTCCATCTCTTCATTCTTTCTGGAGTTATTTCTCCACTGATCTCCAGTACCATATTGGGCACCTACTGACCTGGGGAGTTCATCTTTCAGTGTCCTATCTTTTTGCTTTTTCATACTGTTCATGGGGTTTTCAAGGCAAGAATACTGAAGTGGTTTGCCATTCCCTTCTCCAGTGGACCATGTTTTGTCAGAACTCTCCACCATGACCTGTCCATCTTGAGTGGCCCTACATGGCATGGCTCATAGTTTCATTGAGTTAGACAAGGCTGTGGTCCATGTGATCAGTTTGATTAGTTTTCTGTGATTGTGGTTTTCATTCCTTCTGCCCTCTGATGAATAAGGATAAGAGGCTTATGAAAGCTTCTTGATGGAATAGACTGAGTGTGGGGGAAACTGGGTCTTGTCTGATGGGCAGGGCCAAGCTCAGTAAATCTTTAATACAATTTTCTGTTGATGGATGGGGCTTTGTTCCCTCCTTGTTGTTTGGCCTGAGGCCAGACCTCCACCAGAAACTCCTGGACACTTACAGGTAAGTCTGACTCAGTCTCTTGTGGGGTCATTGCTCCTTTCTCCAGGTTTCTGGTGCACACAAGGTTTTGTTTGTGCCCTCCAAGAGTGTTTTCCCAGTCCTGTGGAAGTTCTGTAATCAAATCCCACTGGCCTCCAAAGTCAAATTTGGTGGGGTTTCTCAGTCTCTTTGCTGGATCCCCAGGTTGGGAAATCTGTTGTGGGTCCTAGAACTTTTTTAACAGTGTGAGAATTTCTTTGTATTATTGTTCTGCAGTTTGTGGGTTGTCTGCTTGACAGCTCTATGGTGGGACTAATGGCAACCTCCTCCAAGAGGGCTTATGCCACACTCTTTGTGACCCAGGTCTGCTACAGCCAAAGCCCCTGGCCCTGTGGCAGGCCACTGCTGACCTGTGCCTCCACAGGAATCACTGAAACACTCAAAGGCAGGTCTGGCTCAGTCTCTGCGTGGCCTCTGGGTCCTGGTGCACACAAGGTTTTGTTTGTGCCCTCCCAGCATCTCTCGCGGGTACGGGGTTTGATTCTAAACATGATTTTGTCCCTCTTACCATCTTGTTGGGGCTTCTTCTTTGCCCTTGGATGTGGGGTATCTTTTTTTTGGTGGGATCCAACATTCTCCTGTTGATGGTTGTTCAGCAATGAGTTGTAATTTTGGAGTTGTTGCAGGAGAAGATGAGCGCACATCTTTCTACTCCACCATCTTGTGTTAAGTCCTTCTACTCTGCCATCTGTATTACTGCAGTCGCTTCCACCAGTCTCCCTATTTGCCTTGTTACTCTTCTATAGACTGTTACAACTTTTTTCGGATCCTATCATTCCTCAACTGATAACCTTATAGGGATTCTCTTGTATATGATTCTTTTTCTCTTGCTACTTTTAGAACTCTCTCATTAATGAAATTTTTCCATTTTGAGTATGATATGTCTTAGTGTGGGTCTGTTTGGGTTCATCTTGCTTGAGACTCTCTGTACCTGGATATCTGTTTCCTTTTTCAGGTGTGTGCTGGGTCTTCTCCTTTGCTCAGTGTCCAGCAAGACCCAATTGGGAGCAGGGTCAGGTCTCTAGTTGCTGGAGAAAAAGCCCTGAGGGTTGGGTCTGATCTGGTTCCAATCCCTCTAAGTGTGTGCTATCCATCTTCCCAGCAACTAACTGCTCCCTCCACCCAGAGGGAAGTGGTGCTTGAGCAAGACAGGCTGGTGTAGGTTTTCAGCCTGAGGCTGGGTATGGGCTGTGGCAGTGCTGGTCCCAGTCAGAGCTCTGGATCTGTTGACTCCATGGGCATTAGCAATGGCCACCCTCACCCTGTTAAGATGCCAGGTAGGGTCTGAATAGGCTCCATCCTACCCAACTGCTCACTCACCCTGGCTGCATCTTTTCTTGCCCTAGTGTGGAGCTGTGCCATGGAACAGGAAGGCCAGGGCAGAAACTTGGTTCAGGCTGGGGCACAGGCTGGGACATACGCTGAGGCAATTGCAGGAAACTTCTCAGAGTCCCAGACAATTTCAATTGGCTTCCTCCACCTTGTTTTGGGAGAGAGCAAGGAGTGTGCACACATTCTTTGTGAGTGGAGTCTAGGTTTCTCACAGTCCTGCTGTCAGTCCCACTGGTTTTCAAACCAGCTAAGTGGACTTACCCTCCCAGTGTTGGACCCCAGGGCTGAGGTGCTCAATATGTAGTTCAAACTGCTCACTCCACAGGGAGGATATCTGAGCCCATGTAATCCCCCTTCTCTCTGTGTCCCCTTTTAGAGGTACAGGTCCCAACCTGATCACTTCCCTTCCCTTCTTACCTCTTTAGAATAGATATGATAATCCTATTTCATTGGGTGGTTTGAAGAATTCCTTGAGATAATAAATATATATAGTGCTGAGCACACAGTGCTGTACTTCGTCACTCAGTCGGGTCTGACTCTTTGCAACCCCATGGACTGTAGCCCACCAGGCTCCTCTGTCTATGGGATTTCCCAAGCAAGAATACTGGAGTGGATTGCTGTTTCCTGATCCAGGGGATCTTCCCAACCCAAGAATCAAACCTGTGTCTCCTGCATTGGCAGGTGGATTCTTTACCACTGAACCACCAGGGAAGCCCTAACTTGAGAAGTAGTAACAGACAGTTTTGGACTAGTAGCTTTGGGGTTCCAGATCTGGGATAGGACTGGGTCCTTGGCTAACTCCAGTGGAAGTTCTTTGCTTTCCAGAAAAGAGACTTTGAAATGTCCATGCTGATAAATCATTAGCCAAAAGTCCTTTGATCTCACAGTCTCTATCTTGGGTAGGGTAAAGAGAAGGCTTATTTTCACTGAGAGATTGATTTCTATAATAGGAGTTTGTCCCGTTACAATTCTTGTTTACAATTTAAATTATTAACCAAGATAAAACTGCTGTTTGGTTTTATTTAGTGGAAACAAACTAACCCTCACTGAGTGCCTAGTTAGAAATCAAGCACCTTTATGCACATCATTGATTTAATCCTTATTACAGTCTGTGAGGTTGATATTATGTTCCTTATTAACAGATAAAACAGCATAGCCACCTTATTTGATGCCAATCAGTTGTTAGTTAGAGGAGTGGGGATTTGATTTGAAATGTTTGCTTACAAAGTTCATGTTTTTTTTCCAGTTAAGCTGCTGGTCTAGAAAGTTGTAAAATTTGAACTTTGTAATTTTCTTACTCCTGAAATTCCCTGTAGGTAGAATTTTGACTTCCAGGATCTTGCTCATTTTACTTTTACTGTAAAATTTTAAAATAAATTTAAATTAAATTTGCATTTACTTTTATTTTTGTTGTTCATAAAATTGTAATGAACTGCTTCTCTACATCCTAGTTAGAAAAGAAGGTTATTTTTTTTTTCATCTTTAGATGAGTGTCTGTAAAGTGATAATTCATATTAAGGTAGTTGTTTTAGCATTAGTATGTCAGACAAATATAACTTATTTTTCAGATTTTAGCATAAACCTCACTTATTCAAGGTAGGCCTCCTCAAATCTCTCAAACCAGGTCAGGGCCCCTATGTTACTCTCCTAAAGCCCCCCCATACTTTTTATTCATAGTACTTTTAGCTTTCACTTTCAAATTTGGTGTTACTCAGTTGTATCTCTAGGGTGAATAGTACACAGGATTTAAATGGATTTATAGTAATTCTTTATCATTGGCTTATAATGCAAACTCTAGGTACATCGCAGGCTATAGTGGGGGATCTTTCTCAGGATAAGCATGAGCTGCTCTGAAGCAGAGTCAACATAATATGTTTTTCCTCAGGAGAAAACAAAGGTGGGTGACTACAGAAAAAGATACTGAGTCATTATTATTATTATTTTGGTTCCACTGGCTCTTTGCCGCTGGGCTGGCTTTTCTCTAGTTGTAGCAAGCGGGGGCTACTCTGCACTGCAGTGTGTGGGCTTCTCATTGCAGTGGCTTCTCCTGATGTGGAGCACGGGCTCTAGAGCATACGGGCTTTGGTAGCGGTGGCACATAGGCTCAGTAGTTGCAGTGCTCAACAGTTGTGTGGGGGCTGAGTGGCTCCGCGGCAGGTGGGATCTTCCTGGATCTTGAATCAAACTTGTGTCCCCTGCACTGGCAGGTGAATTCTTTGCCACTGAGCTACCAGGGAAGCCCATTACTGCATCACACATGTTTTATTGAATATTAGTGAAAACCAAAATGAGTAATTACAGTTCAAACGTTTTCACATCCTCCTAATGTTAGAAGCAAAGCATGCCTGTCAAACAAATAATGAAAACCTAAAAATCAGAGAACAGATCCCAAAAGAGAGTAAAAACACTCAGTGCAAATACAAACTTTTTATCTAGGCCTATTAAACACACATTGCTGTATTAGTACTTACAGGTTCCCTCAGTATTTAAAACCTGACTTTCATCTAAAACAGGGCCATCTTTTCATTCTGATTCATAGCTGCCAATTATCTTCTTTTTCTGATATTTGTCACAGTTTGTAATTTTCTATTTATTTATGTGTTTACATGTTTAATGTCTGTCTTTCCTTATGTCTTTCTTATAGTCTCATGACTACAAACTCTATCAAGGCAAGACTACATCACTTTTGTTCAAATCGTGCATGTGGTGGCTGCCAATCATGCCTGGCAGACAGTTGTCACACACACGATTTATTTATTGAACGATGAATAACTAAGATCAGCAATTTTTGGATACAGGGCTGCTGCTGCCAGTGCAGCAGGTAGGGATCGAAAGTGGTCGACACACAGTTTGGGAAAAAGAAACTAGAGAGAGAATTAAAGTTTTAGAGATGGGGCTGGGGGACTCAAGACCTCTTGGATCAAGAACCCTGTTCCTCAGAGCCACATCACTTTTATTTAGTGTCTTGGTAGGAATTCCCTGGTGGCTCAGACAGTAAAGCATCTGTCTACAATGCGGGAGACCAGGGTTCGAGCTCTGGGTTGGGAAGATCCCCTGAAGAAGGAAATGGCAATCCACTCCAGTACTATTGCCTGGAAAATCCCATGGACAGAGGAGCCTAGCAGGCTACAGTCTATGGGGTTGCAAAGAGTCAGACATGACTGAATGACTTCACTTTCTTGGTAAGCAAAGAGTATCTGTTTTACTACAATAAAATCAGATTCCTGTGTCCTTGGTCACGTCTCTCATTTTTTTGATCACTTTGAACTACCTTTGCTATTTTCTTGTACAATGGGTATCACCCAGTTGGAGGTCATACCCCCACATATGCCTTGGGAAAACATCTTGGTGTGTGCACAAACAGCGTTCTGAACTTGTGCTGACCCGGCATCCCAAGGTCCACACTAAGTTTTTCCTTAGCTTAGCAGGGCATGACAACCCCAACTAATAACCTGATATACTTTTGTTTAGATTATACTATACTGCTATATTTTGCTTTTATTCTTTACCCATGGTGTTTTTCTCATGGCTTAGCCAGAGCAACAGGCAGCTGATTATTAACCCTGTCCTGGGTCATCTTTCGGAGAAGGCAATGACACCTCACTCCAGTACTCTTGCCTGAAAAATCCCATGGACAGAGGAGCCTGGTAGGCTGAAGTCCATGGGGTCTCGAAGAGTTGGAAATGAATGAGTGACTTCACTTTCACTTTTCACTTTCATGCATTGGAGAAGGAAATGGCAACCCACTCCAGTGTGATTGCCTGGAGAATCCCAGGGACAGAGGAGCCTGCTGGGCTGCCGTCTATGGGGTCACACAAAGTTGGACACAACTGAAGCGACTTAGCAGCAGGGCGATCTTTAAATAAGAAAGTGTCACATTTGACATCTCTATGAAATTAATGTCGTTAAAAAGATATCTTGTTAAAAATTATTTCTTGTTAAATTAATCTTGGTCGTTATGCATTTTGCAGATTCATGGGAAATTATGGGTGTAAATGTAATTTGTGAGATTGTGAGAAACTTCCAAAGGCTGGGTCCATGCATTAAGAGAGGTTATTGAGGGAATGTCTATTGGATTGCTGATGACAACTGCTACTGAAACATCATATTCACAGAGGGGTGCTTTGGTTCAGGGGATTTGAAATCTGTCTGGAAAACACCACGGAGGTGCCTCAAGACTTGTTTTGTTGCTAAGTAGTATCTGACTCCTTGTGAACTCATGAATTGCAGCATGGCCAGGCTTCCCTGTCCTTCACTATCTCCCTGAGTTTGCTCAAACTCGTGTTCATTCAGTCACTCATGCCATCCAATCATCTCATCCTCTGTTGCCCTCTTCTCCTCTTGCCCTCAATCTTTCCCAATATCAGAGTCTTCCAAAGAGTCAGCTGTTCCCATCAGGTGGCCAAAGTACTGGAGCTTCAGCTTCAGGATTAGTCCTTCCAACGAATACTCAGGGTTGATGTCCTTTAGGATTGACCTGTTTGATCTCCTTTCTGTTCAAGGGATTCTCAAGATCTTCTCCAGCACCACAGTTCAAAAGCATTAATTCTTTGGCACTCAGCCTTCTTTATGGCCCAACTCTTACATCTGTACATGACTACTGGAATTAGTTAAGAGCATGTTGTTCAGAGTTTTAAAGACCTACATTTTAAATTATTTGTTTAAAAACATTACAAAGTCATACATGTTTTTTGTAGACTTATGTTGGGGTTGTTTTAATCCATCTTTCACCAGTAATTTGCTATGTATGATTTCTCTTTTAACAATGACCAGAAGGCCTTTACATTCTTTGAATCCTCTTTTTCTGATATGTATATCGTCTCTTGGTTTATATTTGCTACTCTAGCCATCAAAATATGAAAAATATCTAAGATACTGGAAAGGGCACACTTTACAGAAACAAATATTGCTGTTTTTTGAGGTCGCCAGGTTGCTCATGGCAAACTATGGCTGAACACTTGAAAATGCTACTTGGGATAATACTACAAAGTATTATAATCAAAGCAGCACGGTATTGGCACAAAAACAGACATACAGTGATCACTGGAACAGAACACGGAGCCCAGAGACCTACAGCCAATCTACAATGAAGGAGACAAGAATGTACAATGGAGAAAAGACAGTCTTCAGCAAGAGGTGTTGGAAAAGCTGGACAGTTCAGTCAGTTCAGTTCAGTCACTCATTCATGTCTGACTCTGCGACCCCATGAATCGCAGCACGCCAGGCCTCGCGACCCCATGAATCGCAGCACGCCAGGCCTCCCTGTCCATCACCAACTCCCAGAGTTCACCACACTCATGTCCATCAAGTCAGTGATGCCATCCAGCCATCTCATCCTCCGTCGTCCCCTTCTCCTCCTGCCCCCAATCCCTCCCAGCATCAGAGACTTTCCCAATGAGTCAACTCTTTGCATGAGGTGGCCAAAGTATTGGAGTTTCAGCTTTAGCATCAGTCCTTCCAAAGAACATATAAATCAGTGAAATTAGAACATTCCCTCACCTATATATAAAAATAAGTTCAAAATGGTTTAAACGCCTAAGTATAAGACATGACATCATTAAACTCCTAGAAGAGAAAATAGGCAAAACATTCTCTGACATAAATTGTAGCAATATTTTCCTAGATTAATCTTCCAAGGCACAAGAAATAAGAGCAAAACCAAACAATCCGGCCACACTGTATCTTTTGATTAGTGAATTCAATCATTTTACACTTGGGGTGATTATTGATAAATGGGGACTTGGTACTGCCATTTTATCTTTTGTTTTCTAGTTGTTCTATATCTCTATTTCCTTGTGTTTTTGTCTGATATTTTAGTTTGGTGCTCGTCTATGGTATTTTTCTTGGTTTCCTCTTTTTAAAAATGTTTTGTGTCTCTGTTCTCGATTTACATTTTGTGGTTACCATGAGGTTTGTACAAAACATCTCACAGATAAAATAGTCCTTTTCCTGCTGATAACATCTTATCTTCACTTGTCTATATAGGCTGCATCCTTTCCTTCTTGCCCTTTTATGTTTAGGTTGTCTCAAATTATCCCTTGTTATGGTGTGAGTTGGTTACAGATAGAAGTAGTTATAGTTACTTTTACTGCTTTCCCCCTTTAACATGTATGCTGTAATTGTTTAACAACTTATTCTGATATAGGGTTGCAATTTTCTGATTCCTTTTGTCTATTTAGCACCTTACGCCAAGTTTGCTATACTTGCCTTTTCATTTCAGGTACAGGAGCTCCTTTTAACATTTCTTATAAGGCAGGTTTAGTGGTAATGAAATCCCTCAGCTTTTGTTTATCTGAGAAAGTCTTTATTTCTCTTTCATATGTTAAAGATGACTTTGCTGAATAGAGTGTTCTTGGCTGATATTTTTTTTATCTTTCAATAGTTTGAGTGTGTCATTCTACTCTCTGCTGGCCTGTAGAGTTGCTGTGGAGACATCTGTTGTAGCCTAATGAGGTTCCTTTATAAGTCACCGTCCTTTTCTCCTTGACTGCCTTTAAAATTCTTTCCTGTCATTAAATTTTGCCAGCTATAATATATTGTGTTTTGGAGAATTTCTTTTTGCATCGGGGTAGTTCGGTGTTCTCTTAGCTTTGTGGATTTGTTTACCTAGTTCATTCCTCAGGTTTGGGAAGTTCTCAGCTACTGTTTCTTTATATAAGCTCTCTGCTCCCATCTCCCTCTCTTTTCCTCCTTGGATGCCCATTATTATCATATTGCCCTTTCTAATGGAGCCAGATAGCTCTCATATTATTTTTTCATTTTAAAAGGATGTTTGTTCTCACTCCTCTTTTGCCTGTGTCATTTCTAGGTTTCTACCCTCACGGTCACTGATTCTCTCTTACATATGGTCTTCTTTATTTTTAGTGCTTTCTAATGCAGTCTTCATCTCACTTATTGAGTTCTTTGGTTCCAGAATTTATTTGATTCTTTATTTGAGAGCTCCAATCTCTTTGGAAAAGTATTCCTTCTGTTATTCATTTTAATCCTGAAATTACTGAACTTCATTTCTGAGTTTTCTTATAGCTTATTGAGTTTTTTTCATGACAGCTATTTTGAAATTTCTATCAGTTGAGTCAGTTCAGTTCAGTTGCTCAGTCATGTCCGACTCTTTGCGACCCCATGAATTGCAGCATGCCAGGCCTCCCTCCATCACCAACTCCCAGAGTTCACCCAGACTCACGTCCATCGAGTCAGTGATGCCATCCAGCCATCTCATCCTCTGTCGTCCCCTTCTCCTCCTGCCCCCAATCCCTCCCAGCATCAGAGTCTTTTCCAATCAGTCAACTCTTCGCATGAGGTGGCCAAAGTACTGGAGTTTCAGCTTCAGCATCATTCCTTCCAAAGAAATCCCAGGGCTGATCTCCTTCAGAATGGACTGGTTGGATAGATCACAGTATTCTCTGACTTTAAGTTTGATTTTTGGAGAATTATTAATTTCTTTTTATAATTTCATGTTATCGTGGTTTTTCATGGTGCTTGATGGGTTGTCCCTCTGCCGGTGCATTTGAAGTAGCAAACATCTTTAAGCTTTTTATTTTTTTTTAGCTTGAATCTAATAATTCGATAAATTGTAATTAAAGGACTTTTTTTTTCCCAACAAAACAGATTTATGTTTATGAAATATAACTCTATGGGTGGCAATATAGTTCAAATCTTTTATTTTTCTTACATAAGCTGCCTCTGGCTATATTTGAGATATTCCCACTCTGCACTGTCCCTGCCAGAGGTGTTGCCCAGTGCCCTTGTTGATACTGCTCATGCCTTTGGGGTTGCCGGTGCTTATTGATCCTGGCATTGCTGCTGTCACTGGCATCATTGCCTGGGGCACTGGATTGGTTGGTGCCTCCACCACATCTGGGATCACCTGAGTTGCCACCATAGGGAGAGGAGGAGGGTGGGAGGAAGAGCTAAGGTTTTAGATCCCTCTGCTGCATCTGCACTTGTGGCGCTCACAGGAGCTGCCACTGAGGATGCCAGTGAGCTGGAGTCGAGGGTGCTTTCAGGGACAGAGCTGCAGGCCCCACTGCTGCATAGCTCAGAGACTGGAGTTGTGTGTTTCACCTCTCCTGATGCTACCAGGCTCTCTGAGGCTACAGGCTCAGCCACCACAGCTGGGGAGCTGGGGTCTCAGGGACTGCCTCCATAGTGTCTTCAGTTCTGCCTCCTCTCTGTGTTCCAGTCTACTGACTTTTAGATGTACAGATATGGACATCTCTGACATCCTCGTGTGTTGGGCAGAGGGATTTTTGTTGAGTTATGGATGTTTTACTGGTTGGAGACTGAAGGGGAGAGACAAAGGGAGTGTTTCATGCTCATGTGATGCCGACATCACTCTTCTCTAAACCTGTTGGCTTCTTCCAAAGCATTTATGGTGTCTTCATCTAGTTAGGTAGGTAGAATAGGGAAAAGGAGTCCAAAATGGCGGTGGCTAAAAGACAAGGAAGGTCAAAGGAAGGTCCGAGGACCAGAGTGAAAACTTCAGGCAGAACAAACAGAACAAACAGCACTCCTGGCTAAGCCCAATTTGCATAGGGCAGGCCCAGGTGGAGGAAAAAACATATAAAAGGAGGAGCCAAAGCGCTCTCTCACGGACTCTCTCTCTCTCTTTCTCCCTCCCCACGCACTCCTCCACTCTCTTCTCTTTGAGTCTTGGATTCTCCTGCTATCTTCTAAATAAAATGGAGCTGTAACACTGATTTGCCTAAGAGCTGTAACATGGTATGTCCAAGACCTGAGAGCTGTGACATGCCGAGGGCTTTAATGTCTGTTGCTCCTGGGTCAGGAAGATCCCCTGGAGAAGGAAATGGCAATGCACTCCAGCATTCTTGCCTGGAAAATCCCATGGACGGAGGAGCCTGATAGGCTACAGTCCATGGGGTCGCAAAGAGTTGGACATGACTGAGCGACTTCACTTTCACTTTCGCCTTAGTAAGGCTCCTTGTGGTCTCCAGGCAAGGATAGGCTACTGCCTGTGGCAAGGGGGAGTGGCACACTTCTTTAGGCCTACAGCATTTAGGAGAATCTGCAGTTCAAAGTTAAGATAGTCCAGTTCAGTTTTAAGATATCACCTCTTTCCTATCATTGCCCTGATTTTAGTGACAGATTTATAGATGAAAACTTCTCTGCAATTTTGCTAATATCATAATTAAATCATTGGCCTGATTTTTCAGCCCAATTTGTCCTCTAGTTGTAGGAGATAAGGGGACATTTAAATGCCGCTATAGAAGTCTTGTGGTTGTTAGTCATACTCTTGGTTGACTGTTGTCTGACTCAAGCCTATCATTTTTTCCCTTCAGTGAATTGATGACACTTAACAATAACTAAATCCACAGCCCTCATTATTACCATTGCCATCTTATCTCTCAAGTGCTATAATACTGCACGAGGCAGCACATATCCTGTAATCTGTATCCCATCCAAATTAATCACAGGAGACTCACAGTAATTTCACCCCAAGAGCATGCCAAGAGAGACTGTATCTCACTTACTACCAGTATATTAGTTATCTGTTGCTTAGTGCTTTAAAATAAGCATTTGTGTTCTCAAAGTGTCTATTAGTCAGGAGTCAGGGAACAGCTGAGCTGAGTGGTTTGGTTCAGGGTGTCTCACAAAGCTGTAATTGAGGTATTGACCAGGGCTTGTCATCTCAAAGCTTGGCTCAGGAAGAATGTTCTTCCAGTTTCACTTACGTAGTTGTTTACAAGCCTCAGAAGACCCATTTCTAAGCTCAAGCCCTCTCCTAAGGCTGCTTCTTAATGTACCAGCTGGGTTCTCCCAGAACAAGCAATAGAAGAGAGACACTCCCCAGATGGAATAGAACTCAATTTCAGAAACAATGTCTCATCATTTCTGCTGTGAAACTTGAGTCATTAAGTCCAACCCACATTTAAGGAGAGGGGATTACACAAGGGCATGAATACCAGAAGGTGGGGATCATTGGGGTCCATCTTACAATGGGATCCAGCTCACAACTGTACTTGAATAACTGATTTTTTTTTTTCACTTAGTATAATGTCTTCAAGTTTCATCCATGTTATCACCCATGTGTCAGAGTTTGTTTCCTTTTAGGGGTGAATATAATTCCATTGTGTGTACATGCACAATTTTTTTTTATCCATCCTCTGTTGATGGACACTTGGGTTGCTTCCACTTTTTGGCTATTATGAATAATGCTGCTATGCATTTGGGTGTAAGAGTGTGTTTTTAAAGCTGACTATCAAAGTGGACAGTTGGAGTTTAATCTTATAGGGATACTCTGTCGACTGTGTATTTTCTAGCAACTTTTATCAGTCATTGGCTGAGGGCTTCTTGGGAGGTACAGATTTCCTGGAACTTGTGGCTTATTGAATGTACAATAAGCTCATGAATGGTGAGTTTTGTTTCTTTGGTGTGAAATCGGGCAGAACTTGATGTGGAAGAAACACAGTGTGCAAGGAAATGTGGGCTCAGACAGAGAGAGAACGATGAAATGGGAGTATCCTGGGTGATTTTTATTTATTTGAAGGGTCTGGGATTGGGTGATTCAAATCAACTTTAATCTAGCTCTGAAAGGGAGGATATTCCTGGGTGACACTTGGTCACATAAGAACAATGGTGATGAAGTGATGACAGTAGAAGCTGGATATGAGCCCATTGCTAAATGAATCAGAGGCAAGCAGATAGAAATAGCGTTGTGTGGATAATTCTTCTAAATTGTGAAATTATGCAAATGGCCTTTAGTTGGTGAGCATCATACTTAAAGTAACAGGACACAGCGGACACTAAAAAGAAAGGAAAGGAAAAAAAAGTTGAAATGTTTCTAAAGCAACATTTGTGATTTGAATTTCAAATTTTCACTTTGTATACCAATGAACAAATTGAATTCCCTTTCCTAAAGTTTAGGTGAAAATAAGCAGATTAAATCAGTTATGAGATTTTTCAAAATGATGTGAAATCCCAAGAGTAAGGAATATGTAAGTAGGCTTATACTCTCTTGGGGAATACTAATGTCCAGTTTATGGCTAGTGTTTGGTTTGTGGGCCAAAGATAGGTGCTAGAATTTAGAATTCTAGAGATAATTTCTCCTTTGAAATAGAATGACAAAAATAATAATTGTCTTTTTATAAATTATGAACTTAAATTTGGGCTAGAATTTTATGAGCTAACTTCAGTAAGTTAATGTACATTTAAAGCAATACCAAATTGGAAATAAAATTCTAGTGGTAAGGGTAGGTGATCATTTAAGTATTTTAAGAATTATGTATTATAAAGTGGTAATAAAACAAAATGCATAAGGGAAGGAGATTTTTTGCAAATTCCTGAAACTTCCTTCAGCTGCCTGTATGTGGCTTCTCCAGCCATGACTTCCCTGGCCTCCCCCACCTCCACACACCATTTCTCTTGGCCCCAAATACTCAGACATAAAAATTGTGTGAGTCACTTGCCATTTTCCCGTTTTCATTAATTCAACTGCTTCATTGATTTTGTCAAGATTCAGAGAATGGGTAATTAGTGCATCTAGGTTAATCTTCTTTGCCATATAATCAGAAACCAGTTTAGAGGCACCATCTCTGCCTTTCCAGCCTGGAAATACACAGATAAACAACAGATTTTATACACGAGAGCCAGTATACAAGAAAGGCCCTACAGTTTGTTGCTGGAGGTGTTGGCTTTGAGGAAATACAAGGATTTCCTGCTAACTTATCTGGACCATCAGGAGAATGAATGCCTGTCCCAGCCATTTACTTTGTGTGGAAGGCTTTTATCCTGGAGGAGACCTCTGGGCCTGCAGAGGAGTATTTGTTTACAGCAACTAGAACATGGACCTCTTCTTAGAGATGCTTCGTGTGTGTGTGTGTGTGTGTGTGTGTTGATCTGCAGCTTCATGAAAGAGCCAAATATTTTAAGGGAAGAGAAGAACTTTCACCATGGCAGTGCTCAGTGACAGCTTTTGAAAAATGAATGTTTATAAAGCGAGATAAGAATAAAATGTGCCTTTAGGAAGTAAAATTGCACAGGAAAAGATGGAGTCAGTTAAGATAATATAAAACTTAGCATTGTATTTTCTCTGTTCTTGTGAGTCTCAAGAAACATTGTCTTCTTGTTTAGCACTGTGCTGAGCGACATGCCCAGTGAGTCACCACAAAGAATTTGGTGGTCTGCTCATTTCTGCAAAGGGTGAGTGATTTTGCAAGGAGGCAAGTGTCCTAAGCAGCTGGTTCTGTGACAGGGTCTTGGCAGTTATTTGCTTTTCTTGGTTCCAGCCCCAGCCAGTTTCTCCAGCCTTCCCAAAACTATTCTCAACACTATCTAAAACACTTCCAATACATTTATTTTCTGTTTAAGTTGGTTTTAATTATTTGTAATCAAGAATTCTGATGCTCTGTGTTATGACATGAGGCATGGTGTGTTTTTCTATTTGTTTTTATCATTTAAAAAGTTGAAGTGTAATTAATATGTAACATATTTGTTTTCTATGTATAATGATTTGATATATGTATATATTATAAAATTATTACTATTGAACTAAGTTTAGTTAACATCCATCACCACACATAGTTACCATTTTTTCTTGTGATAACAACTTTTGAAGTCTTTTCTACCTGTTGATTGGTGATCTGATAAAGCATTTTTATATCTATGTAAAGAACACTTTCACTTGTTTTTTGTTTCTTCTTTTAACCAAAAAAAAAAAATACAAAAACAAAAAAAGATGGGTCCAGGAACATAGAACTAGGCTAGATAGTGTTTGTGAACAAGGCCACTAATTTTAGGGGGAAATTGTTTCACTGTGTACATTATAGGAGGTTTAGCAGTCCTGTCCTTAGAGGCTATCCTTTAACTGAAAACCTTTGAAACCAGTGGATTATACTATCTGTAGAAGGAATTAACTTACATTCATGACCATTATACGAATGTATAGGTGTCGAGCAAAATAGTTTCCTTGTGAGTTTTATTTGAAATATTAGTGATCCTATTTAACAAGAGTTAACTGAGTATGTGTATTTGGAATCAACAATTATTGTCTCGAAGGGAAATATTGTCTCTAGAGGGAAATAGGAATGGGTATGTCTAATTACCCCAAATGGGGGAACTGATAATCAAACTGATTTATTATTTTTTTTGGCTGGCCATGCCATTTTTCTACTCTATGCCCATGAATTCGGTAAGATTCCTGGTACCTACAGTACACTGCCATAAGTAGTTGGGAGAACACAAATGGATCACCAGTCCCCAAAATTCAGGTAGCTCCTGGTTCTCATCTCTTTTGCCCAAGAATTCAAATTTCCCCCAAATATCTGGATAAGTATATGTCTCTTAATTATCAGGTTGCTTGCTTATGAGCTTAGAATCCCACACAGATTTATTTTAGTTTGTTTTCTACTTCCTCAGTAAGAAAATGCTTCTAGAGTCCTTAAAATATATAAGTTGTAAGACAGGTTTAAAAAATGGAAAACCAAGAGATTGTATGAAAAATTTTTTTTCCTCTGGAAAAAATATTCTCTTTCAATTTTATCGGTCATTTCTCTTTTCAATCATGAGTTCATTATGTTTAATGTCTTTGAGTTGTACAATGCCAACTCGATTGTTTTGGGTAAGATTTAACATTAGTTGAACCATTTACTAAGAATTCAGTATATTCTCCAAAGAATTCCAGTTGGCCGTCATGTAACTGAATTGAATAGTTATTGATCACAGTATTGCCTTTCCTTTTTGATTTAGAATTTGCATTAAACTTTGGACACTAATCAATTAAAAAAAATCTCTTCCTTTGCATGAGAAGAAAAATTACTAAGAAGCAACTGCATACATCAATATTCATCCCCTTATCTTAGATACTTGTGTGTTGAAACAACTATAATCTAAAGCTCTCATTCAAGCATTCATTACACATTTCTTTACTTCCCTCCTCTATAATCCCACACATTTCCATTCTTCCCTGAATCATTCATACCTCCATAAACAGATCCCTTTAAAGAGCGTCCTGAGAAGAACAAGTGGCCACTGATGTTGAGTTGGACACCAATGATTAACCCAATAATCACGCAGACCCCATGGCTCTCATGGCAGGAGGCCAGGGCAGCTGCCTGTTGTAAAGCAATGGAAAACAATGAGGGGTTAAGAGGTGTACTTTAGAGTTGGACCTAAGTCTGAATCTCAGCTTGACTGTTCTCAGTGGTCTGTTACATGCTTTCCTGATGCTCCTTGTCCTCATTTGAAATAACATTTATTTTCTAAGAAGGCACTGAAACATAAATAAGACATTGTGTACTACAGAGTATAGTATCTGGTACAATAGATGAGAATAAAAAAATGAAAATAAAGGCACCCATGGTAGTAGTAATAACAATAATGACAGTAATAATTTTTATACTGACACAGGTGGTTAGTTAGAGCTGACATATTCATAGGGCTTCCCAGGTAGCCCTAGTGATAAAGGACCCTTCTCCCAGTGCAGGAGATGTTAGAGATGCAAGTTCAATCCCTGGGTTGGGAAGATCCCCTGGAGAAGGAAATGCACCCCCCCCCCCCCAGTATTTTTGCCTGGAGAATTCCATGCACAGAGGAGCCTGGTGGGCTATAGTCTGTGGGACTGCAAAGAGTCAGACATGACTGAAGCGACTTAGCATATTCTTTTAGATAATGAAAAATATAGTTGGCTATTTGTGTAGCATCATATATTAGCAAAGTTATAAATAAGCATGTTCCCATTATTTATTTTGAAACGCTATTTTTGGGAGCAAGACTATCTGCAGGAAAGCCTATGATTTTGTTGTATCATTTTTATAGATGAGGGGATTTATGTGTAGTGAGGAATGGAAACATTTTGTAAGCTGAGGAAAGAGTCTCAGTTGGAAGAGACAGATCTTGGGTTTTCATGGAGCTGATTAGAAGATGGAGACATGCAACCCAATAGTATGCTATTTCTACAGTCCCAAAGAAAGAGAGTCTCAATTTGTGAAATAATGTCCTATCCATTTATATTCTTACATAAACCATATTCAGCCAGAAAAATTACCATTTTTTTCCCTTCATTCTTGAACTCTTTTAATCAAGGTTGGTAAATAATATTTCTTGGACGATTATCTCAGATCCAACATGATAGACTTTGTGAAAGTGTAGAGCTTTGCAGGGTCATTAATTATTCTTACCACATTTAAATCTTCTGGCTTGGAAGTTATAGTTACTAAGCTGCTCCTTATTATGAAATAATTCAGTAAGAATTCCTTACAAAGCTTTTTTTTCCTGTCTATTGTAGGCTGTCTGCTTATTTGAAGGAATAGTATTGATATAATGGAACAGAGGGAGAAGAAAACTCAGTATGGGGGTTCAGTGTTTGGGATAGTGAATATATTTATAAGAGTAGACAGAAGGTGCCAGGTGGGATGTCAGGGGCACAAAGAGAATTAAATAGAAGATTGTGGAGGGAATTTTAGAATTTTCACTCAGTTAAAAATCTGAAATAAAGACTGGGGGCTTCCCTGGTGGTCCAATCGATAAGAATCTGCCTTCCAATGCAGGGGACACAGATTCGATACCTGGTCAGGGAAGATCCCACCTGCCGTGGCATGACTAAGCCTGTGTGCCACAACTTCTGAGCCCATGCACTGCAACTACTGAAGCCCAGGCGCCTAGAGCCTCTGCTTCACAAGAGAAAATCCATGGAAATGAGAAGCCCGTGCACCACTATAGAGTAGCCCTCACTCACCACAACTAGAGGGAGCCCTATGTGCAGCAATGAAGACCTACCACAGCCAATAAATACATAAATCTTAAAACAAAAACAATGACTGATAGAAATAGCAGTGATTTTCATAATTGAAAATCACATACCACAGTTTCTGGATTTCCAATGACCTCAAAGCTAAAGTCCACACCATCACCTGTCAGGTCAAATAAAACTTCTTGGATGGGTTTCTCATAGTCCTGTGGGTTGATGCACTCGGTGGCACCCACTTCCTTTGCTTTCTCAAATTTGTCTTTGTTGATGTCCACTGCAATGATCCTGGTTGCTCCAGCTGCTTTGCAGCCCATGATAACAGACAGGCCAACTCCTCCCAGGCCAAACACAGCACAAGTGGAGCCTGGGGTCACCTGCATACCCAAAGGCAGAAAAAAAGAGCAAAGAGAACAATACTGTTACTTAATTGGACAGACAAGATCTGAATGCACTTTTTTATGAGACATAAACAAAGGCCATCTTCAAATAAAACATGTGACTAGAGAGTTTTAGCTTCTCAACATATTTCTAGATATGGGATACTTTTTGACAGAGGAGCAAAAACTAACCTGTAAAAAGAGTTTTAAGTCTCAGGAATTAGGGTAAATAGAAGAAGTTTAATGAACTTTCATTGACTCTTAAGACTTATTTAACAGAGTATTTAATTCCATATATTTTTGAGTTTTCCACCTTCTTGCAACATTTCCCTTCTCTTTTCTTTTGGATATCCATAAACTTTGCTTCACTTATAATGTCAGTGCCTTATAAGTAAAGACTTATTTTTTATTGGGTCTAAAATGAGACTAATTTAAATTGAACCCCATACTAAGTCTCTGGATAGTATAAGGACTTATGGAGATTGGAAAAAAATAAAGAACCAAAATTCACTTGCTGCTTCAGCCTGGATGGGAGAGGGGTTTGGGGGAGAATGGATACATGGCTGAGTATGGCTGAGTGCCTTTGCTGTTCACCTAAAACTATCATAACATTGTTAATCGGCTATACTCCAATACAAATAAGAAATACAAAAGAAAAAAATTTTAAAAAAGGAAATTTATTAACCACTTAAAGAAAGAAGCTAGGCAGGTTTGGGTGATATTCAAGAAACTGTCATTTAACAGTAACCTACTCTAGAGTTCCCCAGTGGCCTAGTGGTTAGGATTCCAGGCTTTCTCTGCTGTGGCTTGTATTCAGTCCTTTGTTGGGAAACTGAGATCCTGCAAGTCAATGTGGTACCACCAAAAAGAAAAAAAAATAAAATCAAACAAAGCAGTAACCCACTCAACCAGAGTGGGGTTACCTGACTAGTCTGTTTTATATGCCAACATCTTCTCCATCAATTGGTCTTTTTACTTCCCTTTTGTTTTTATAGGAACTTTTCACCATCTGTTAAATAACAGAATAGAAGCTCAATGGGCACTTTTAGCTGTTGAATCCCAGCACCTGGAACAGTGAATGGCCCCATAAATGTATGTTGAAAGAAAAAAAGAATTAACTGGAATGTGGAAGGATATATAGTCATTTTAAAACTGTATTATGTTTCACTTCCAGGAATACCTGATGTCTCCACTTGTGAATGGCATCTAGACTTAATCTGCCACATACTACTGACCAAGAAGGAATGGGAAATATGTGCAAGGGAGTTTAGGTGACTAGGCAATAATAAAGAACTTGAGGATGTTTTGAGGCAGGTTTGCGAGTCTCTCTCAGGCTATATGATCAGACATGGCCCAGATACATAAGGCCTTCCAACTCCATATGTCAACAATTACATTCATAATGGATATAAATGCTTCTCACCTTGGCAGTATTGATTGCACCACCATACCCAGTAGAAAAACCACAGCTAACTAGGAATACTTTCTCCAGAGGTGCAGCTGCATCAATCTTGGCGACTGAGATTTCATCCATTACTGTGTATTCAGAGAAGGTGCTTGTATTCCCAAAGTGGTATACTGGTTTTCCCTTGCAGGTAAATCTACTGGTACCATCAGACATCAGGTGGGTTTCTGCCTGTCTTTTATAGACAAAAGCAAACAAAAAACATTTATTTGGAAGCAGAAAGTTTAGATTCCTTTTAAGGAAATTGAATTAATTTTTCAAAAAAAAGTTTGTAAAAACTTACTTGAGTTTTATACAAAAATTGTCTGCAGAATTAAGGCAAGAGGTGCATTCACCACACTGTGGTAGAAAGAGTGCGATAACTTTATCTCCTAAGAAAGCAAAATTGTTTATTAAGGCATTATTTTTAAAGTAAAGAGATAGCGGTATCTCAGGAACTCAACAACAAGGCGCTCAAGAAAATATAACTAAGAATTAGTTCCACATTTAATTGTGCTTGCTATTGTGGAGAATACTTACGAAAAAGGGGATATCTTTGGCATGTGTGCCTAGCTCTGGGCTCAATGTCTGACTCCCAAGGGGCTGGCCTCAGATTTGCTTCCTTTCTAAGTTCCTCTTGAGGCACCAGATGGCTTTGTCATGTAGCCACTCAGCCAAGTCTTTTCTTACATTTCCTATAAAACTTCTGGTGTCAGGAATTGAATTTAAAATTGTCTGGATACCACAAACTCACAGAATAAGCTTCTGGATCCGGGAGAGAGGATTGTCTCCATGCTACCTTCTGTGTTTTGTATCAATCCTTTCTCCAGAGGTAGCCAGTTTTTTCTACTAATGTTCCAAGTATAAGAAGAATATTAGAATAACCTGCCTGTGATGGACTTACTGACTGCCCCATTGTCTATCCTTGTAAACCAGAGCAATTTACTTCATATTTTCTGTAAAAATAATTTGTAGAATTTCATTTATTTTCAGTTTTTTAAAAAAATAATACATACTCATGGTAAAATTTAAACTGCACAAGTGAAAATTGACATCCAAGTCTCTAGTCTTCCTTCTCCCACCCTAAAGGCAATTACTTTTATCAATATCCAAGGTATTTTTCAGAGACATAATCCCTTTAGAAATACAAAAACTAGTATACTATGTACCCTATCATAGGCTTTGCTTTTTTATTTAACAGCTGATCTTGGAGATTTCTTATCTCAGAATGATACAGCATTCTATCATTTATTTAATATTTACATAGTATTCTGTTATATAAATATATTGTAATTTATATTTAAGCAGCACCCTGTGTACTGACAGACATTTAGGTTGTTTTCTATTTTTATTATTTCTTCCTCTCTGACATGAAAAAGAACAATGCAATGAATATTTTGAGCACGCATGGTCTGTGGTAGACAGAATTTCTAAAATGGCTCACCAAAGATGTCTTATCCTAATTCCCAGAAATTAAATATGTCAAGTTATCATGCCTGTGAATGTTACATGGAAAGAAGAGAGGCTTTGCAGATGTAATTAAGATTACTAAGCAATTGACATTAAAATAGGAGATTATCCTGGGTTATTTAGGTGGACCAAAGGACTTCCCTGGTGGCTCAGATGGTTAAGCATCTGTCTACAATGTGGGAGACCTGGTTCGATCCCTGGGTCAGGAAGTTCCCTGGAGAAGGAAATGGCAATCCACTCCAGTACTATTGCCTGGAAAGTCTCTTGGACAGAGGAGCCTGATAGGCTACAGTCCATGGGGTCGCAAAGAGTGGGACACGACTGAGCGATCTTCTTCACCAAAGATCCATGAAAGGAGACAAGAGGAAAGCAGAAGAGGAGGAAAAAGCGATTCAAAGCATGAGAAGGACTTGATGTGCCATTGCAGCTTTGAGGCTAGAAGTGGGTAAAGGGACCCCATGAGAAGGAATGTGAGCAGCTTCAAGGAGCTGAGGGCTGTAGCCCCAGCTGACAGCCTATCAACTGAGGTTGAGAACTTTAGTCTTACAACCTTAAAGGTTGTCAGCCCTAAATATTACACTTTCAAGTCTTTGCTAATTTTTTAGATAAACAGTTTTTCTGTTGTCTTTAAAATTTTAATTTATTTAGGGTTTGAGATTGGGCATCTTCTTAGATGCTTAAAAAGCATTTGTGTGTATATGTGTATATATCTATATCTCTCTATATATTTCCTTCCAAACTAGATGTACATTTCCTTTGCCAATTTTCATAAGTTAGTGTTAAAGAATTCTTTATAAATTAAAGAAATCTGCCCGTCATATTGGCTTGTTGATTTGGGGGAAGGGTATTTTTTTAACACAGAATTTTAAAGAACTTTATTTTCAAATTTATCGATATGTTATTTTACATCTGAATTTTTTGTGTTGGTTAAAATTTCCTTCTCTTCTCTGAGGTATTACAAAATGTTCTGTTACAATAATTTATAATACTTCTATGGTTTCGCTTTTCACATTTAATTCTTGGATTCATATAGCATCTTTCTTTCTATAAAAATGTAATAGCAACTCAAGTTACTTTTATTCTCCAGAAAACTATCCAGTTGTTTCAATATTATATGTTGAAATCCATGTTCCCCCCCTCAAAATTGAAAGGCAAACTTAATCCTATATTAAATTCCTACATTAATTTGATCCAGTTCTGAACTTCTTCCCTATTTAGTTCACTAATGTGTTCAACTGTTTATCATAGTTGAACTATTTATCATACTTATCATATGCTTCATTTAAACAATTGTTCAACAGTTTCTATCAGTTGATTTTTTTGAGGAAATTTTTGTCTCATTTGCACTTTCTTTCAAGTTCAATTTCAGTACATTCTATTTTTTATTTTTATTAATATCAAAATATAAGTATAAATAATACATTTAGTATTTTTCTGTAATTTATACTTAACCCTCCTTTTCTAAGAAATGGGCAATATTTTACCTTTTATTTCATTTATGCTTAACATAATTTAAGGGATACTTTTTATTCCTGAGGTGGGTTCCAAGTTGCTGCTATCTCCTAATTCCAGGTACCAGTTCATACCTGCTTTCACTGTGCTCACTCCTTCTCCCACACTCTCGACTATTCCAGCTCCTTCATGGCCCATAATGATAGGGTAGTGTTGGTGCTGAAGATTTTTATCCTTCAACATTTTCATCTCAGTCCCACAGAGCGCCGTGGCCACCATCTGTATGGAAGGCAAAGAGGAATATAGTTTTCTCTGTCTCAGAGATGTTGTAGAATTGTTAATGTTGTAAAGTGTTTTGGTAGTTTGATATGCTGCATTAATATTAATGCATTAATTTCTTAGTTTTAATTCTGGACAAGGGCCAGTAATGTGTTTCAATCAATACAATGTTTTTCACTAGCTAATTTTGATATCAAATGATTTTAAAACTTACTGGAGAGGGTAGGATGGGCTCAGAAGAGACCGTTGTAAAACCACATGTGGCATCAAAGGTCTCACTTTGTGCTTCACTGTAGCTTGTGGGTGGGAGTGTGGAGGAGCAAGACCAATTATAGAAATGAAGGAATTGGAATATAGGAAGGAGAGGGATAATGCCTCCTATTATAATTGAGGTTCTAATTTATTTCACATGAGGGCTTTACAGTTATGTTATTGGTACAAGTTGTAATACCACTTTTTGTTGTAAATCAGCCAGATAGTTTAAAGTGGAGGCACTCAGAGCAGTGGTTACTAAAGAGTTCAGAGCTGAAATCTTGGCTCTGCACCCCTGTTTAACTGTGTGATCAGGGGAGGAATTGTCCTTCTGAGTCTCAGTCTATTCATCTCTAAAATGGGTATGGGGTTGGAATGCATGTGCGTGCACACACACACACACACACATACACACACATGGCTAAGTCAAGAATTAAAATCTATTGAAATTTGACCATGTAAAAGGGGGATAATTTGAAGGGTATCATAAAATTGCCTGTAACCTGCTGTAAGCAGTGCAGTTAGAATTAATGGATCTAGAAATCCATCAAGCAGCCTTTGTCTTCATCTGTCTACTTTGACTCAGTGTGTGTATAGCTGCATTTTCCCATCATTCTCTGAAGACAGGCTTTCTCTTATTCATATGATCGCATGGTTAAAAATGACTGCCAGCCTTTAGTCCCTCCAGCCTCTCTAGTTCCCTCCATCCCCTGTCTTGCTCAGACTTTGTATCTTGTTCAAATTCTTGAGTGAGAGATTCAGATTTGTAGCTTATCAGATAATGGCTCCCTCCATCCCCTGTCTTGCTCAGACTTTGTATCTTGTTCAAATTCTTGAGTGAGAGATTCAGATTTGTAGCTTATCAGATAATGGCTGGATGTTTTTGAGTTGGTGTCCACATCTCTCTGTATGAGTTGCGATCCTGTGGGTGGAGAGTGAATAGAGATGGCCAAATGACCTTCTGTGCACTCCATGGATCATATAGGCCAGAGAAGACTTTTTGAAAAGAGGGCATGGATTGCACAGGCAAGGTAACTCAGAAAATGATGATCCCTCTGTGATCCATTAATAAACAATACTTATTCATCATTACTAACATTAAATAGTGAAAATTCAAAAGAAACTGAACTAGAAGTCAGGTGAGCTACCTTCTGGACTGGTAGCCTTTTATTAGAATCACCTAGGGGAGATTTAAAAACTCTAATGATCAGCCTGTGTGCATGCTAAGCTGCTTCAGTCGTGTCTGACTCTTTGTAACCCTATGGACTATAATCTGCCAAACTCCTCTGTCCAGGGGATTCTCCAGGCAAGAATACTGAGTGGATTGCCATGCCCTCCTCCAGGGAATCTTCCCAACCCAGGGATCAAACCCAGGTCTCCTGCTTGGCAGGAGGGTTCTTTACCACTAATGCCCCTTAGGAAGCCCAATCAGACTGCACTCCACACCAGATAAATCACAAATTCAAAATGTCTAAGGGTGGGATTCAGTTTTCAGCATTTTCTAAAGCTCCCAAATGATTCCAGACATATAAGCAAGGTTGAGAAAAGCAGTTGAAGTCTCTGTTCTTATTTAACCGCTAGAAGAGTCCTGTACATTATTGATTTTAATCTTATTTTTAAAATAACAGGTATCTGTAAGCCTCTTCCAGCTCTAACCTGAATTCCAAAGACTGAGTCTTGATTTATCTATAATCAAACAAAATTTCATAAAACATACAGTCAATCCTTCTTATCCATGGGTTTTTCATCCATGGATTCAACCAATAAGGGATTGAAATTATTTTTAAAAAATCCATAAAGTCCCCCAAACAAAACTTGAATTTGATGCATGCTGGCAACTATTTATATACCATTTACATTGTATTTATAACAATTTGTATAGCATTTATCTTGTATTAGGTATTTTTAAGTAACCTAGGCGCTAGTGGTAAAGAACCCTTCTGCCAATGCAGGAGATGTAAGAGACATGGGTTTGACCCCTGGGTCAGGAAGATCCCCTGGAGGAGGGCACAACAACCCATTCCAGTATTCTTGCATGGAGAATCCTATGGACAGAGACTGGCGGACTACAGTCCATAGAGTCACAAAGAGTCAGACACAACTGAAGTGACTTAGCAGAAGTGAATAAAGTATACAGGAGAATATGTGTAAGTTATATGCAAATACCACACCATTTTATATAAGGAATTTGAGCCTCCTAGGATTTTGGTATGGAGTGGGGGAGTCTTGGTACCAATCCCCTGCAGATATAGGGGGAGGACTGTATTTCAAGGTAACTTAAATATCATGAAGAATATCATAAAGAAAATTGAAAGTACAGATTAAAGTATGGTTTGTGGGTAGAAACTTATTTTAATTAGTAGTAGTTAAAAATAAGTGTCCATTGGGTATGTAACCTATGCTATACCTTCCCAACTGTTTCTCTGTTTGGATTTGAAGACTAATGGAAATGTTTAATAAAAAAGAAATAGGATCATCCCAGTGCACCAGCCCCAAGCATCCAGTATCGTGCATCAAACCCAGACTGGCGACTCGTTTCATATATGATATTATACATGTTTCAATGCCATTCTCCCAAATCATCCCACCCTCTCCCTCTCCCACAGAGTCCAAAAGACTGTTCACTGGGATGACCCAGAGGGATGGTATGGGAAAGGAGGAGGGAGGTGGGTTTAGGATGGGGAACACGTGTATACCTGTGGCAGATTCATGTTGATATATGGCAAAACAAATATAATATTGTAAAGTTAAAAAATAAAATAAAATTAAAAAAAAAAAAGAAATAGGAGAGCATATAGTTTTCTTTCTGAGTTGAACATTGTGAAAAGAATGTATAACCTACAGTGAACAGCTCTGAGTTTTGGTGTGGAAATATTGTGGATTTTTTTTTTTTTACCTTTATGCGAACTTCTTTTGCCTTTGGTGGAGCCACTTCTACCTCCTCAATGGAAAATGATCCACCAGGCTTCCAGACTATGGCTGCTTTGCACCTGATAACCTGGGAAAAAGAATATGGAGGCAGAAAGGGAAACTCCTTAGGATTGGGAGTTAGAGCATTCCTATATTAATGATTATTAGAAGGTTGAATCCAATTCTTTCACACTCAAGCCTAGATAAAAAAAAAAAAAAGGAATAAATCATTGCTTAAATATACTCAGAATGTAGCCTCTTGACCTCAACTCAACTTTTCTTGTACTATCAGTCTCTGTATTCAAATCAGTCTTGCAATTCTAACTGTATGTACATACTGCTACACAACCAAGAGGATAGATGTCATACTTTTGATCTTATGATGAACGAAGTAGTTCAGTTTCAGGGTAGAAATGACATTGCAGTGTGAGAGTTATTTGTGGTCCTAGGTATGGGAGAGAATCAGTTTTGGGGTGCAGGCAGGAATGGAGACCATCTAGCTGTGGCATTTCATCAAATGGTGGTGGTCACTGGCAGACTGAGATTGAAGAGGTTGTTGGTGGTAAGGTAGTCCTTCAAGGGTTCTGATTTCAGCCCGTCATCGTTCTCACTATAAATTATTATCCTATGTGATTTCACCTAGTTTATACAGAATCAATTATTACTTTTATATAGATGATCTTTGCAACAGACTTGTTACTAAGCTTTAGATTCTATTCATTGGCTATTTGAATGTGCTTAGTTGCTCAGTCATGTCCAACTCTTTGAGACCCTTTGGACTGTCCTACAGGTATCTCAAATTCAACATGATAAAACATGAAGACACTGTTATTTCTTTCTTCCACCACGCCCCTTCCCTTGACCAGTGGTGGACACAACACACAATTTGTTCTTTGCTTTCTCTGTTTCAATGAGTTGCCATGTAATCTATTCAATAATACAAGAAAGAAACCTGGAAAGAGCCTTGATTTGTCTCTTTCCCTCAACCTCCACAATCTAAAAATTTCTGTAATCTGACCCCTCTTCTCCATTTCTGCTGCTACTGTGTGGTCCAGTCCTCATTGCCTTTCACCTGGCTTGGTTCATCACCTTGAAGTCCATCTTTTATAGCGTTGCTGTGCTTAGCTGCTCAGTTGTGTGTCTGACTCTTTGTGACCCCATGGACTGTAGCCCGCCAGGCTCCTCTGTCAATGGGGATTCTCCAGGCAAGAATACTGGAGTGGGTTGCCATGCCCCCCTGGGGATCTTCTTAACCCAGACCGGAATTGAACCCAGGTCTCCCAATTGCAGGCAGATTCTTTACTGTCTGAGCCACAGGGAAGCCCTGAACTATAATCCTTATCATGCTAATTCCCTACCTAAAAATGATATTGTCACCAATTGTTTGTCAGGATCTGTTGACATGGTCTACAGAGCTTTCCATGATATTCCTGTCAGTCTTTCCAACCTTATTTCTAGTCATTTCCTGCCCTCAGGAACAACAGAAAAATTCTGGATAATTTTGTTCTGTTTTTCCTCATGTTTCGTCTACCTGCAAAACTGTCTCCTCCTTTACCTGGTGAATTTTTACATCTGTAAGTTTTCTTTTATATGTCACTTTCTCTGGGAAGCCAGGCAAGATTAGGAGCAATGCCCCTCTCTTTTTTACTACCCCTGGACTCTCTTTCATAATTACTATGTCTCTGTATGAGATCCTTTAAGGAGGGGATATATCTTTAACTTTGGAAAGTTTGATATACGACTTGATATATTGCCTATTAAAGGACTGAAAAAAAAAAAAAAAACCACTGAAGAAAGGCAAGGCACATAAAAGGAATAAAAGAAAAGGGGAAGGAGAAGGAG
This sequence comes from Bos javanicus, assembly GCF_032452875.1. Taxonomy (NCBI): domain Eukaryota; kingdom Metazoa; phylum Chordata; class Mammalia; order Artiodactyla; family Bovidae; genus Bos; species Bos javanicus. Next base: position 25,719,025 of record NC_083873.1, on the reverse strand, counting down.
AGATATTAAGATTAAGATTGTCTTCCACTTTTAGGAGTATAGAGAGTAGTTGAGTGATGCTGCTAAGTCGCTTCAGTCGTGTCCGACCCTGTGCGACCCCATAGACGCCAGCCCACCAGACTCCCCCGTCCCTGGGATTCTCCAGGCAAGAACACTGGAGTGGGTTGCCATTTCCTTCTCCAGGTGTTGGTAAATAGACAAGCACACAGGTTGACACATTTATGATATGACATAAAAAAGAATGCCATACTTACTTTCCCGGTAGTACTCATGCTGATTTTCTCTGTGTTCTTCTGGCCACAGATGAATATACTGAAAAAAGGAGATTCTGGTTACTTTCAAAGTCCAAGGGAGTAGAGGTCACTGTTTGATCAAGAGGCTGAGTCCTGACCTTTGTGTATTAATCAGGTAATTAATACACCTCATAACTGGAAACAGATGTTCCTGTTCCTTGATGGAAGTTCCTAATTATAATATGAAAAAGATTTAGCTCAGTGCAAAAGCACAAAAGGTGAAATTGTGCAGTTTTTCTTCTATTAGTCGTGAGGTTCCCTCTTAGTATCCATTCTGTTGAGTTTTAAATTTGGTCTTCTAAATGTCCAAGTTTAAAATTTCTATTAACATGTATAAAATTGTGTCTGTGTTGTTTTTCCAATGCAGATATGGTATCTATGAGTCTAAATTTGAGTAACCCATTGGTTTTCCAAGCATGTGTCACATTGTTGAGGAATTAGGATGTTACTAGCTAGTTTTATCTAGGAGTTTAGCATAAGCTCCTCACCTCTTGGTATGCTGAGCTGGTTACTCAGAGAAATTGAAACCAATTTGGGTAAGAAGCCTAACAATCAGGATTTGAATTTGAGCAAATCTCTGTACGTGGATTAAGAGACTTGACCAGGACCCTGATGAACATGAGGAAAAGGAAATACATTCCCAATGAAAGGTAACACCAGTAGGCAGGTTTTAGCTAGAAGGGAAGAAAAGAAGATTAAATGCTCTTTCTGTGTCATGATATGAGCATATGATTTTCTTCCTTAGCCTGTGAGATTACAGTGGATTATATTGATTAATTTTCAAATACTGAACAAGCTTTACATATCTGGAACAAATTCTACTTGGTGTATTAGTTTTCTTTTTTTGCACTGTCTTTGTCTGATTTTAGTTTCATTACTGATTATTATTAGTAATAATAATTTCATAAAATTATTTCTTCTTCTTCTGTTTTCTGGGAGAGAGTGTATAGAATTGACATTAATTCCTTAAATGTTTGGTTGAATCCTTTAATGAAACCATCTGGATCTAGAGATTTCTATTTGGGGATGTTTAAAATTGTGAATTCAATTACCTTTGTCTTTGTTAGGGGGTTGGTTTGGTTTAGTCTCTAAGTTGTGTCTGATTCTTGCAACCCTATGGATTCTAGCCCACCAGGCTCCTCTGTCCAGAGGATTTTCCAGGCAAGAATATGTAAATACTCTGTTTTGTATTTTAGTCTGCAGTCTTTGAGCAATTACTCCGTTTCATCTAATTTGTCAAATTTATGTGTGTAGAATTACTAATGAAGAGTGAAAGTGAAAGTTGCTCAGTCTTGTCTGACTCTTTGTGACCCCATGGACTATATATACCATGGAATTCTTCAGGCCAGAATACTGAGGTAGGTAGCTTTCCCCTTCTTCAGGGGATCTTCCCAACCCAAGGATGGAACCCACGTCTCCCGCATTGCAGGTGGATTCTTTACCAGCTGAGCCACAGAAGTGTTAGTATTCCCTTATTACTCTTTTGATGTTTGCAGTGTCTGTAGTAATATACTCTGTTTGATTCCTTATTATTGATAATTTGTGTCTTTTTTCTGTTTTTCTTTGTCAGAAGCCACTCTTATATTTCAGGCATTCATTTGATGCTGGGGTAATGATGATGAATGTGATATTCAGAGTCCACAGTCTCATAGTGTGAACAAATAATCAGACAATTACAATACAGTGTTTGACATGGTATAATGGAGGGAGTAGAATATGCAATAGAAACAGAGAGGAAGTATATGTAATCTATATTTCTGGGAGCCCAAGGCTGATAGAGTTGGGCCAAGAGAACGCACTGGTCATAGCAAACACCCTCTTCCAACAACACAAGAGAAGACTCTACACATGGACATCACCAGATGGTCAACACCGAAATCAGATTGATTATATTCTCTGCAGCCAAAGATGGAGAAGCTCTATACAGTCAGCAAAAACAAGACCAGGACCTTACTGTGGCTCAGATCATGACCACCTTATTGCCAAATTCAGACTTAAATTGAAGAAAGTAGGGAAAACCACTAGACCATTCAGGTATGACCTAAATCAAATCCCTTATGATTATACAGTAGAAGTGAGAAATAGATTTAGGGGACTAGATCTGATAGACAGAGTGCCTGAAGAACTATGTATGGATGGAAGTTCATGACATTGTACAGGAGACAGGGATCAAGACCATCCCCATGGAAAAGAAATGCAAAAAAGCAAATGGCTGTCTGGGGAGGCCTTACAAATAGCTGTGAAAGGAAGAGAAGTGAAAAGCAAAGGAGAAAAGGAAAGATATTCACATTTGAATGCAGAATTCCAAAGAAAACAAGAAGAGATAAGAAAGCCTTCCTCAGTGATCAGTGCAAAGAAATAGAGGAAAACAACAGAATGGGAAAGGCTAGCAATCTCTTCAAGAAAATTAGAGATACCAAGGGAACATTTCATGCAAAGATGGGTACAATAAAGGACATAAAAGGTATGGACCTAACAGAAGCCAAAGATATTAAGAAGAGGTGGCAAGAATACACAGAAGAACTGTACAAAAAAAATCTTCATGACCCAGATAATCATGATGGTGTGAGAACTCACCTAGAGCCGGACATCCTGGAATGTGAAGTCAAGTGGGCCTTAGAAAGCATCACTACGAACAAAGCTAGTGGAGGTGATGGAATTCCAGTTGAGCTATTTCAAATCCTGAATGATGCAGTGAAAGTGCTGCACTCAATATGCCAGCAAATTTGGAAAACTCAGCAGTGGCCACAGGACTGGAAAAGGTCCGTTTGCATTCCATTCCCAAAGAAAGGCAATGCCCAAGAATGCTCAAACTAACACACAATTGCACTCATCTCACATGCTATTAGAATAATGCTGAAAATTCTCCAAGCCAGGCTTCGGCAATATATGAACTGTAAACTTCCAGATGTTCAAGCTGGATTTAGAAAAGGCAGAGGAACCAGAGATCAAATTGCCAAAATCTGCTGGATCATGGAAAAAACAAGAGAGTTCCAGAAAAACATATATTTCTGCTTTATTGACTATGCCAAAGCCTTTGACTGTGTGGATCACAATAAACTGTGGAAAATTCTGAAAGAGATGGGAATACCAGACCACCTGACCTGCCTCTTGAGAAATTTGTATGCAGGTCAGGAAGCAACAGTTAGAACTGGACATGGAACAACACACTGGTTCCAAATAGGAAAAGGAGTACATCAAGGCTGTATATTGTAACCCTGCTTATTTAACTTACATGCAGAGTATATCATGAGAAACGCTGGGCTGGAAGAAGCACAAGCTGGAATCAAGATTTCCAGGAGAAATATCAGTCACCTCAGATATGCAGATGACACCACCCTTATGGCAGAAAGTGAAGAGGAATTAAAAAGCCTCTTGATGGAAGTGAAAGAGGAGAGTGAAAAAGTTGGCTTAAAGCTCAACATTCAGAAAACGAAGATCATGGCATCTAGTCCCATCACTTCATGGCAAATAGATGGGGAAACAGTGGAAACAGTGGCAGACTTTATTTTTGGGGCTCCAAAATCACTGCAGATGGTGATTGCAGCCATAAAATTAAGACACTTACTCCTTGGAAGGAAAGTTATGACCAACCTAGATAGCATATTCAAAAGCAGAGATATTACTTTGCCAACATCCATCTAGTCAAGGCTATGGTTTTTCCAGTGGTCATATATGGATGTGAGAGTTGGACTGTAAAGAAAGCTGAGTGCTGAAGAATTGATGCTTTTGAACTGTGTATTGGAGAAGACTCTTGAGAGTCCCTTGGACTGCAAGGAGATCCAACCAGTCCATTCTAAAGCAGATCAGTTCTGGGTGTTCATTGGAAGGACTGATGCTGAGGCTGAAACTCCAATACTTTGGCCACCTCATACGGAGAGTTGACTCATTGGAAAAGACTCTGATGCTGGGAGGGAGTGGGGGCAGGAGGAGAAGGGGACGACAGAGGATGAGATGGCTGGATGGCATCACTGACTTGATGCACATGAGTTTGTGTGAACTCCGGGAGTTGGTGATGGACAGGGAGGTCTGGTGTGCTGCGATTCATGGGGTTGCAAAGAGTCGGACACAACTGAGCAACTGAACTGAACTGAACTGCAGGGTCTTGCTATAATGAGATTTGGACAATGGCTGGGGGTTAGGAACAGCGTTTGGTGGGGATGGGGTTTGAGAATGGCTGAGTGGGAAGGCTCACAGACAAGGACTCTGGTATCTTTTAAAGGACAGGAACTGGGGGAAGACTGAAAGAAGTTCAATGTAATTAAGGCACAAGGAATGAAATGAAAGATGTGAGGTTAACATGAAAGATTCATGTAGAGAAAGGAGTGGTGAGAATGCCAAGTTTACTTAGCTGGTAATTGGCTATGGGATTCTGGTAAGTCTCTACACTGAGCTTCCCTTGGCCTTGATTTTCTTCCCCACAAAATGAAGGTGACAGCCAAATAATCTCAGAAATTACCTCTGCCCATACCCGAACAAAGCTAAATTTAATAGGTCCCTTTGCAGAAAGGCTCCACAGATGGTTTCTGATAGTGAGATTGGGAAAGGTTAATAATATTCTAGTCCGGGAATCTGTATAACAACCAGAGCTTGGTCTGCATTTGGTTTTTCTCATAAAGGTTCATCTCAGTTTCTTTGCACTCTGTTTTGTTCTATTATCACATGCACCGTTAATACTACAAAGAGTAATGTTATTTATTTTAATGTTTGGTGCCAAAGTCTGTTGTTGCTAAATCATAGATAATTATTAAGCCAATTTCAAAAAAGAAAATGTAAATAAAAGTAATATTTCCTCATACTCCAATTAAATAATGTAAATTGCTTGAGGACTTTGTGAATAAGTTGGGGAAAAACTACCATTTTTCTAGGGTCAAATTCTGAAATAAGGTTTCAAGGTAGGTAACATGACTATATTAAATTAATACCTATGGCTTCTTTATAGCTACTACCTGTTTGTCATATTTAATGTGAAGAGCAGAAATGGCACCTTTTCTGACCTTTTTATGTGCTTGTAAACTCCGCAAAAGTTTTATGTGCTTGTAAACTCTGCAAAAGTAGCCACTTCAGCAGTAATAGCATGTTCTCCATCAAATTAGCATCAATGCCTCTTTCATCTCGGTTTGTTTCCAAGGCAAAGCATTCAATATCACAGTAATACAAACCTATGCCCCAACCACTAATGCCGAAGAAGCTGAAGTGGAACAGTTCTATGAAGGCCTACAAGACTTCTAGAACTAACACCAAAAATATATGTCCTTTTCATCACAGGGATTGGAATGCAAATGTAGGAAGTCCAGAGATAACCTGGAGTAACAGGCAAGTTTGATCTTGGAGTACAAAATGAAGTAGGACAAAGGCTAATAGAGTTTTGCCAGGAGAACAACTGATCATAACAAACACCCTCTTCCAAAAACACAAGAGATGACTCTACCCATGGACATCCCAAATGGTCAGTACTGAAATCAGACTGACTGTATTCTTTGCAGTTAAAGGTGGAGAAACTCTATATAGTCAGCAAAAGCAAGACCAGGATCTGACCGTGGCTCAGATCATGAACTCATTTTTGCAAAATTCAGGCTTAAACTGAAGAAAGTAGGGGAAACCCCTAAATTCAGTATGACCTAAATAAAATCCCTTATAATTATATAGTAAAAGTTGACAAATAGATTCAAGGGGTTAGATCTGTTAGACAGACTGCCTGAAGAACTGTGGATGGAGGTTCATAACATTGTATAGGAGGCAAGGACCAAAACCACTCCAAAGAAAAAGAAATGCAAGAAGGCAAAATGGTTGTCTGAGGAGGCCTTCGGAGAAGGCAATGGCACCCCACTCCAGTACTCTTGCCTGGAAAATCCCATGGATGGAGGAGCTTGGTGGGCTACAGTCCATGGGGTCGCTAAGAGTCAGACACGACTGAGCAACTTCACTTTCACTTTTCACTTTCATGCACTGGAGAAGGAAATGGCAACCCACTCCAGTGTTCTTGCCTTGAGAATCCCAGGGATGGGGGAGCCTGGTGGGCTGCCATGTATGGGGTCGCACAGAGTCGGACACGACTGAAGTGACTTAGCAGAGGAGGCCTTACAAATAGCTGAGAAAAGAGGAGAAGTGAAAGGCAAAAGAGAAAAAGAAAGATATATTCATCTGAATGCAGAGTTCCAAAGAATAGCACAGAGAGATAAGAAAGTCTTCTTAAGTAAACAGCTCAAAGAAAAAGAGGAAAAAAAAATAGAATGGGAATGACTAGAGATCTCTTCTAGAAAATTAAAGATATCAAGGGAACATTTCATGCAAAGATGGGCACAATAAAGGACAGAAATGGCAAGGACCTAATAGAAGCAGAAGAGATAAAGAAAAGGTGACAAGAATACACAGAAGAACTATACAAAAAGGTCTTAATGACCCGATAACCATGATGTTGTGATCACTCACCTAGAGCCAGACATTCTGGAATATGAAATCAAGTGGGCCTTAGGAAGCCTTACAACAAGCAAAGCTAGAGGAGGTGACAAAATTCCATTTGAGCTATTTCAAATCCTAAAAGATAATGCTGTGAAAGTGCTGCACACAATATGCCAGCAAATTTGGAAAACTTGGCAGTGGCCACAGGACTAGAAAAGGTCACTTTTCATTCCAATCCTAAAGAGCACTGACAAAAAATATTCAAAGGACTGCACAATTGTACTCATTTAATATGCTAGGAAGATAATTCTCAAAATCCTTCAAGTTAGGCTTCAACAGTACATGATCCAAGAACTTCCAGACATACAAGCTTGATTTAGAAAAGGCAGATGAACCAGAGATCAAATTGCCAACATCTGTTGGATCATAAAAATAATAAGAATTTCAGAAAAACATCTACTTCTGCTTCATTGTCTGCTCTAAACTCTTTGACTGCATGAATCACAACAGGCTGTGGAAAATTCTTCAAGAGATGGGACTACCAGACCATCTTACCTGCCTCCTGAGGAACCCAGATGCAGGTCAATAAGCAACAGTTAGGACTGGACATGGAACAACAGAATGGTTCCAAATTGGGAAAGGAGTTCATCAAGGCTGTATATTGTTACCCTGCTTATTTATCTTATATATGGAGTAGATCATGCAAAATGCTGGGCTGGATGAATCACAAGCTGAATCACATCTCCAAGATGCCAGGAGAAATATCAACCTCAGATATGCAGATGATACCACCCTAATGGCAGAAAATGAAGAGGATCTAAAGACCTCCTGATGAAGGTAAAAGAGGAGAGTGAAAAAGCTGGCTTAAAACTCAACATTCAAAAAAAGAAGATCATGGCATCTGGTCCTATCTGTTCATGGCAAATCGATGGTGAAAAAATAGAAACAGTGGTAAATTTTATGTTCCCGGTCTCCAAAATCACTGTGGATGGTGACTGCAGCCACAAAACTAAAGGACACTTGCTCCTTGAAAGAAAAGCCATGACAAACCTCAGTTCAGTTCAGTTCTAATGCTCAGTCATGTCTGACTGTGATCCCATGGACTGCAGCTTGCCAGGCTTCCCTGTCCATCACCAAATCCCAGAGCTTGCTCAAGCTCATGTCCATTGAGCTGATGATACAATCCAACCATCTTATCCTCTGTCGTCCCCTTTTCCTTCTGCCTTCAGTCTTTCCCAGCATCAGGGTCTTTTCCGATGAGTCAGTTCTTTACATCAGGGGGCCAAAGTATTGGAGCTTTAGCTTTAGCATCAGTCTTTCCAATGGATATTCAGGACTGATTTCCTTTAGGATTGTCTGGTTTAATCTCCTTGAAGACCAAGAGACTCTCAAGAGTCTTCTCCAACACCACAATTCAAAAGCATCAATTATTCAGCACTCAGGTTTCCTTATGGTACAACCCTCACATCCATACATGATTACTGGAAAAACCATAGCTTTGCCTAGATGGACTTTTGTCAGGAAAGTAATGCCTCTGCTTCTTAATATGCTGTCTAGGCTTGTCATAGCTATTCTTCCAAAGAATAAGCGTCTTTTAATTTCATGGCTGTCGTCACCATTTGCAGTGATTTTGGAGCTCAAGAAAATGAAATTTGCCACTGTTTCCATTTTTACCCAACTATTTGCCATGAAGTTATGGGACCAGATGCCATGATCTTCATTTCTTGAATGTTGATTTTTAAGACAGGTTTTCACTCTTCTCTTTCACCTTCACAAAAGGTCTTTGGTTCTTCTTCACTTTCTGTCATAAGAGTGATGTCATCTGCATATCTGAGGTTATTGATATTTCTCCCAGCAATCTTGATTCCAGCTTGTGCTTCATCCAGCCCAGCATTTCTCAAGATGTATTCTGCATATAAGTTAAATAAGCAGGGTGACAATATACAGCCTTGATGTATTTCTTTTCCAATTTGGAACCAGTCTGTTGTTCCATGTCCAGTTCTAACTGTTGCTTCCTGACCTGCATACAGATTTCTCAGGAGGCAGGTCAGGTTGTCTGATATTCCCATCTCTTGAAGAATTTTCCACAGTTTGTTGTGATTCACACAGTTAAAGGCTTTAGCATAGTAAATGAAACAGAAGTAGATATTTTTCTCAAATTCTTTTGATTATTTGATGATCCAATGGATGTTGGCAATTTGATCTCTGGTTCCTCCGCCTTTTCTAAGTCCAACTTGAACATCTGGCAGTTCTTGGTTCATATACTGTTGAAAGCTAGCTTAGAGAATTTTCAGTATTACTTTGCTAATGTGTGAGATGAGTGCAATTGTGGGATAGTTTGAACATTCTTTGACATTGCCTTTGGGATTGGAATGAAAACTGACCTTTTCCAGTCCTGTGGCCATTCCTGAGTTTTCCAAATTTGCTGGCATATTGAGTGCAGCACTTTCACAGCATCATCTTAGGATTTGAAATAGCTCAAATGGAATTCCATCACCTCCACTAGCTTTGTTCATAGTGATGCTTCCTAAGGCCTACTTGACTTCACTGTCCATGAAGTCTGGCTATAGGTGAGTGATCACACCATTGTGGTTATCTGGGTCATTAAGATCTTTTTTGTATAGTTCTGTGTATTCTTGCCACTGCTTCTTAATATTTTCTACTTCTGTTTGGTCCTTGCCATTTGTATCTTTTATTGTGCCCATCTTTGCATGAAATGTTCTCCTGATATCTCTAATTTTCTTGAAGAAATCTCTAGTCTTTCCCATTTCACATTTAATATGATGACAAACCTAGACATCATACTAGGTTTAAAACTTATGTTCTTCTCCATTTGAATCATGAGGCTAATGCAATGTTTCATACAATGGTGTATGCAAGAAAATATAAACTGAAAGGTAAATAACACAGATTTTCAAGCATTTTAAATTTAGTGTTCTCAAAAAATTTAAAGACCAACATAACCATATTGTAGGTGAAAATGAAAAGGTGAATCTTATTTCTTGTTCTTGTTGTTGTTTCTGTTCAGTCGCTAAGCTGTGTCTGACTTCTGTGACCCCAAGTACTGCAGCATGCCAGGCTTAAGACATCATATTAAAAAGCAGAGACATCCCTTTGCCGATGAAGGTCCATGTTGTCAAAGCTATGGTTTTCCCAGTAGTCATGAACAGACGTGAAATTTGTACCATAAAGAATGCTTAGTACCAATGAATTGATGCTTTCAAACTGTTGTGCTGGAGAAGACTCTTGAGAGTCCCTTGGACAGCAAGGAGATCAAACGAATCTTAAAGGATATCAACCCTGAATATTCACTGGAAAGACATACGAAGCTGAAGCTCCATTTTTTGGCCACTGGATGCTGACTTACTGAAAAGCTCCTTATACTGGGAAAGACTGAGGGCAGGAGGAGAAGGGCACAACAGAGGATTTGATTGTTGGATAACATCACTGACTCAGTTTACATGAGTTTGAGCAAACTCAGAGAGATAGTGACGGACAGGGAAGCCTGGCATGCTGCAGTCTTTGGGGTAGCAAAAGTCAGACAGAACTTAGTGACTGAATAGCAACAACAAGAAATTAGATTAAACTTTTGCATTTTCACCCACAACGTGGTGACATTGGTCTTTAAATTTAAAATGCTTGAAAATCTATGTGTTATTTAATTTTCAGATTATATTTTCTTCGATGCACCATTGTATGTAACATTGCATTAGCCTCATGCTTCAAATGGAGAATGTAAGTTTTAAATTCTCAGCATGCTTGTCTTTTCTTATCAACATGAAGCTTCAGTCCACCATCAATAGTGTAGGAACTATTGTTTTTATAGGCTAATGATGGGTGGATCTTGGTACTCTCTTACTAGTATGACCAATAGGATACTTTTATTTGAATATTGCCTGTGGATAGGAGTGAGCTATTCAGCTAAAGAATTTTAAAGGAGACCTATTTAAGGGTCAGTTTCAGAGTTCTATAAAAATTATTTGGGTCATGTTGTTTCAGAACCCATAACCCAAGTCCCATCAGCTCTGCACTCAATGTACAGAGATGCAAGAATGGACTCATAGAGCCAGAAAGTGGCTTCAAGGTCAAACACTCCAACACTGGTTTTCAGATGCTTTGTAACTGACTGATTTTAGTCAGTCTACCAAGTGCACTTTAATAATTTCAACCAAACTTATTGTTAGTTTATATCAACCACTACTATATTGCATAGCAATATCATATAGTAAAGCTCAGGAAAGGGAATACAGCATCCTAGGAAAACCCAGTTCTCTTTAAATGTAAACATTCTTGCACTCTTACTTGTTTACATGGAAAATATTTCGCAGTCAAGACTTTTGAACTCACTCATTACTCTATACAAACACAATCTGCCCCTTGCAAAATAAATTTTTCCTGCTTACTATCTGGAAGGCTTTTTCTCTCTTTTATAGGTTCTTATGCACAGTTGCAGTTTCTACAATGTCTTTTACCCATTGTTCATGTTGTAGTTATACAGTCTCACAAGGCCCAACTTGGGAGTGACCTGCTCTCAGAGGGCTTCCCCAGTCTTCCAATCAGAAATGAGGTCTCTATGCCTTGAATCTATAGTCTTTTGGATTGTCTGAGCAGATATCACATCCAGTCCTATATTGTAGTTCTTTTTGTATGAGTATCTTATAATACTGAACCATCAGTGACTTGAAGGCAGTGCTTACTTTTATCTCTTTTTCTAGTATGTCTACCACAGTGTGGTTATTAAATGTTTAGTAAATGTATGCTGAAGAGAAATACTTCTGAAGTATCAAATAATAAACTATTGATTAAAAATAAACCCATAAAAGCAGCACAAATTGTACTTTGTAAATAAATAACTCTCTGGAGGAATTTAGATCATTTCAAAATTATGTTAGTGATAAATAGGTTGCTAATTAAGTTGTACTGTAGTTTAATTTAACTTATATCAGTACTCAAATCACAAAGAAAATTTTACTATAACATAACTTTGTAGTATTTATTCTTTCATTGGTCTTTCCTTTTCATTTTCTCATTTGATCTTCATACCTGACTCTCAAGGGAAAAGGTATCATCCTCATTTTATAGATGACAACAGTGATGACATGGGCAAAGGCACTTAGGGTCACACAGGCTTCCCTGGTGGCTCAGGTGGTAAAGAATCTGTCTGCAATGCAAGAGACTGGGGTTTAATCCCTGGGTTGGGAAGATCCCCTGGAGAAAGAATGGCAACCCACTCCAGTATTCTTGCTGGAGAATTCCATGGACAGAGAAGCCTGGCAGGCTCCAATCCATGGGTCGCACAGAGTTGGACATGACTGACCTACTAACCCTTGACTTTGACTTCAGGGTCACACAATGACTGCTTAAAGGGTTCTTCACAACTGATTTACAGCTCTTGTATCTACATGGTTTCCTACAACCACTCTCTTTTATACTTGAGTTGAGACTTCTCATTTTTCATAAAAGTTTGGATGTAAGAGTCATATGTATAAGACATCATGCAGAGATACATTACACAAACATACACACGTACACACAAACACCAGTTTTCATCTTGGAGCAATTCAAATGCCTTATTCATTTCTTGCAAAAGGCAAGTTATAGGTTATAAGTAGATCTATGTTATTTTTTTATTTTTTGGAAAGTAGCCAGTTACCAGTTTTGGAGAAGGAAATGGCAACCCACTCCAGTATTCTTGCCTGGAGGATCACATGGACGGAGGAGCCTGGAAGGCTACAGTCCATGGGGTCCCTAAGAGTCGGACACGACTGAGTGATTTCACTTTCACTTTTCACTTTCATGCATTGGAGAAGGAAATGGCAACCCACTCCAGTGTTCTTGCCTGGATAATCCCAGGGACAGAGGAGCCTGGTGGGTTGCTGTCTATGGGGTCGCACAGAGTCGGACACAACTGAAGCGACTTAGCAGCAGCAGCAGTTACCAGTTTAGGAATAGAATCTCTGGTTTTAAATTCTGTAGAAGGAAATGTCAATAATAAAATGGCTTCAAAAAAAAAAAAAGCAAATCTAATCAAAGAATCAAATGAATTGTTTATGTATAAAATTGGAAAAAGCATTCATGGGGATAGCAAACCATTTACTTTTTGACTCTTTTCCTCTTCATCAAAAGCTATTGAGGTCCTTTAATGGACCAGAACCTGGTGGTCCGGAGTCAACGATGAGAAAGTGAAAGGAGAGAGGCTAATATTTCCTGGGTTATGAAGCCGGCTTTTGCGTTCCAGGAAATCAGCCAGAAATAGATAGATAGAGAGAGAAAGAAAGAAAGACATGGGGACCCAAGCTCTGATGGAGCAAAGGTGTTTTAATCAATATGGTGTGGGCATATATACTGTAGTTATTCTCAACAAAAATAAAGATTAAAATTCCAGACTTAAAAACAAAGGCGATCCATATTAAAGAGAGAGGGAGAGCTGTAAACAATCACTTTTACTGTATGGTTCACAAGAAGGAAGAGGGTACTTATCACCATATTGAAAAACTAATGAAGGAAATGCGTGGATCCCTCAGCCCCTGGAGAGGCTTGCCTCTCCTCTTAATTCCTGAATATTCAGGAATTAATAAGGAACAGAGGATTCCTTGACAGATCCAAAACAGCACACAGGAAACCTCCTGTTAAATGCTTCCTGACAATTCCCCCTATTTTATTGTATTTGTAAAATGAAATTTGATTTGTTTCCAGTTGTAGGCACTATGATTAAAATGAATCAAGAGTAACACAAAATTGAGGTAATCTGGAAGCAAGTCCAACCATGGGACCTTCTTCCCAGGGTCATTGGAGATGACTGGTTGTAATGCACCCATAGGTTTTATAGATGTATTAACTTTTCTAAGGTCTGTTAGGAGATGCCATTTGCTAGATTTCTTTTTTATAACAAAAATAGGAGAGTTCCAAGGAGAACAAGATTCCTCAATATGCTTTAATTCTAGTTGTGTATCTATAAGTTCCTTAGTCACCCGTAATTTCTTTTTTATTTGTCATAAATCTTTTTTTATATTTTTGTATTCATCATTTTATTTGCCATATCTTATATTTTTTTATTAAAAGCATATATCTTACTTTTTTTAGCAACTATGAAGTGTCTTGTATATTATCATTTTATAGATTGGTAGATATATTTATTATATCATTATAATATATATTTATTATATATATTTATATTTATACATATAAATATATCATACATTATATAATATATTTATTAATAGTTTAAAATCTCTTTAGTTTTTCTGTAAGAAAAACTTTTTCTAAGAGGAAGTTAATGTTCAGTAGTTAATGTTTTAAAATCTTATTTTATTTGGAAATGACCTAGTTATTTAATACACTTTTATTATTTAGTTTAGTATAACTCTAGAAATTTAAGTTATCCCAATCCTAAGAGATTATTTTAGATTATAACAATAGATTATTCTATTAAAAATATGATTATTTTTAATAGAGTTTATTTAAAAGTTTTCATTTATATATATATATCTAAACTTATTGTGTTTGAGGTCTCCTTTTCCCAGGCTTCACAATTGAATCCTTTCTTCCTTTTGGTTTCTGCCGTACCCCACTCCAGTACTCTTGCCTGGAAAATCCCATGGGCGGAGGAGCCTGGTAGGCTGCAGTCCACTGGGTCGCTAAGAGTTGGACACAACTGAACGACTTCCCTTTCACTTTTCACTTTCATGCACTGGAGAAGGAAATGGCAACCCACTCCAGTGTTCTTGCCTGGAGAATTCCAGGGACGGGGGAGTCTGGTGGGCTTCCGTCTATGGGGTCGCACAGAGTCAGACACGAATGAAGTGACTTAGCAGTAGCAGCAGCATATATATATATATAAAGAGTTATCTTTTTGTTGACAAATTTAGTTTACCTTAAACCTAGGCATAATAAAAGTATTATATAATGTTGATGACTTAAGACAGGTCTTAATTAGATTAGCAAACAATTATATTTAAATTATATTTATATTTAAATAAACATTATATTTAATATTGAATATTTTTTAGTTCACGTGAATTTGAATTTAAATAGAGCTCATTAACTTCATATTATCTAAAAACAAAGCTGCTATATCTATGGCAGCACTGCTAGATGTTGAGGGTTTCAGGGAAAAGATGGAATTTGTCCCTGGTTTTTGTTGAAGGAGATCTAGGGGGTCCCTGGTTGGAGTTTTCCAGAATAGGTTTTCTTTCAATGTCAAATTTAGATTTACAATCTTTGGCCCAATGAATTCTTCTACAGCAGAGGCAGCAAGGGCAGATTTTTGGAGGTTTTTTTTTTTTTTTTTTTTAATTAGCTTTCTTAGGGCAGTCCCCTTTTAAATGGTTCTTATTTCCACATGTAAAGCATCCTTCATTTCCCTTTCTTAAGGCAGCAATCATTGTTTCAGCTAGCATTTTCATCTTTTGAGTTTCTGATCTTAGATTGCAACAAGCATTCAAATATTCAATGAGTCCCTGTCTCACGAATTGGAGCTATAGCCTTTTGACATTTCTGATTTGCATTTTCATAAGCAAGTAATTTCTCTAGTTGCCTTTTATCTTTTTCTCCGATTACAGTACAGGAAATAGCAGTTTCTAATCTAGCTAAAACATCAGCATAAATTTCATTCAGTTCAGTCGCTCAGTCATGTCGGACTCTTTGCGACTCCATGAATCGCAGCACGCCAGACCTCCCTGTCCATCACCAACTCCCGGAGTTGACTCAAACTCACATCCATCGAGTCAGTAATTTCATTAGGTCCTAGTAGAGGAGAGACTTTTAGATTCACACCTGTGGGCAGAGGAGGAGCATTTGGAGCAGCCAGGGCACGGCTTGTAGGAAAATTTTGCCAGAAATCTATCGGAATATTTTTTCCCTGTCTGGCGGCTCATTCAACATTCTCTTTGACCCGGTGCCAAATTTCTAAATTAAAACTGTCTTTATCAAGGCACCAGGGATTATGTTTAACTATTGTTTGAAGGTAAGCCTCTACTCGTTGGCGCAAAATCCAAAGTCCCTGAACTTTAAGTAGAAAAGTGAGGGGGCTTTCCAGCCGATTGACCCGTGTTTTAGTACTTACCCGCCTCAATAGGCCCTGGGGTCACTCCGTCTGAATCTGCCACGTGTACCAAGCTCCTGTTCTGGGCGCCACTTGTTGAGGTCCTTTAATGGACCAGAACCTGATGGTCTGGAGTCGACAATGAGAAAGTGAAAGGAGAGAGGCTAATATTTCCTGGGTTACGAAGCCGGCTTTTGCGTTCCAGGAAATCAGCCAGAAATAGAGAGAGAAAGAAAGAAAGACATGGGGACCCAAGCTCTGATGGAGCAAAGGTGTTTTAATCAATATGGTGTGGGCATATATACTGTAGTTATTCTCAACAAAAATAAAGATTAAAATTCCAGACTTAAAAACATAGGCGATCCATATTAAAGAGAGAGAGAGCTGTAAACAATCACTTTTACTGTATGGTTCATAAGAAGGAAGAGGGTACTTATCACCATATTGAAAAACTAATGAAGGAAATGCGTGGATCCCTCAGACCCTGGAGAGGCTTGCCTCTCCTCTTAATTCCTGAATATTCAGAAATTAATAAGGAACAGAGGATTCCTAACAGATCCAAATCAGACACAGGAAGCCTCCTGTTAAATGCTTCCTGACAAAAAGCAAGGTAATTTAATTCATCGTGGAATGCAGTTGCATTCATAGTACCTGGATTACCAGTATGGTAGATGAGCCCTACATGGACCACAGGCGACTGTTGGGAGTGGATTCAGTACAGCCATGATCACAGACCATCGGCCTGCAGTTCTCCTTTGTGCCTAGGGCACCTGTAATTTCCTGTAGCAGCTTACCCTCCGGCGAGTATGATTTGAGCTACCACATACCTACTCCCTCCCTCTGAGGCTCTAGATATGTCTGCTTCACAAACCTAATGTCTCAACCTCAGAAATAAATTTCTGCACTTCAGTTATATTTTGAGAGAAATGTAGTCAAGTAGTTGCAGAATATGCTAGTGGCACCCTGCCTAGACCCCATTGACTATGTGATCACTGTGAGCAGGGCAAAAACAGGCATGATTTTCCCCATTTTTATAACTTTGAGAGGACTGAGGTTTCAAGAAGTTAAGTATTTTTTACTGATTGTATTTATTATGCTTTTCATTTTTTAATACTTTATGCTTTGATATCTTGAGACCTGGCAGACACAGGGAGAGACTGCCTCTCCCAGGATTACTTAATTTCTAGAGATAGCGAACAGCTTGCTTAGGTATCTCTTTGATATGCAAGCCAACCAATCTCAGGTTCGTATCCCCCAACCACCTCCTTTTATTGTTGCCAACTGTCTGGGATGTTATCCTCTTGCCCTAAATCACTCCAAGTCCAGTTACCAGATAACTGAGGACCACCCCTATGGCTCAGAATCCACTGAAGCTCACTTACAGATAGGCCTTGCCTATCCCACCTTGCTTACTCCTTTTCCTGAAATCCACAATAAAGGCTCTGGCCCATGCTTTTCCCGACCTCTTTCTGTCTTCTTGGCTGACCCTGCATAGCATGTCATGCTCCTCCTTTGGGGGAAACTGTGAGTAATAACTTCTTTTAAGGCAGTTGTCTGTATGTCTGTCATCGTCTATATCTGACTAAGTCAAATCCTGGGTATATTTTAAGACACTAATGCATACCTAGAAATTTGCAGAGCTGAACCTAGAACCCAGGTCTTTATATTCCTAGCAAGGTTTTGTTTCTACAACATTAGGTTCTTTATAAGTGTCATGTAAAATTGCATTTAAGGCTTTTTTGAAAAGTTAGGATATGGTTACAGGCATTATTTTAGGAAAAAGGTTGTGTTCTCTTTATAAAAGATGACTAATACTCTTTATCAAATCCTTGACCTCAAATATTTTGTTGCCTAACAGGACAAGTTTCACTAAAATATTTGCATATTATGTAATTGTTAGGCAAGATTTTGAGTGGCTTAGAAACTTGTCAGCATGGAATTGAGTGATAGGAAAAGCCCATCATAGATTTTTTTCCATCCAGAACAAGAATCTTGTTAAGGGTGATTTTCCTCAGTGTGCTTGCTGCATGTAGTGAGGGGGGAAGAAAATGTGGCAGATATAGAAGTGTTAGAAAATATAAGTAAATTCCTTCAATGAAGCCAAGGACTAACATTGAGAGGAAATATCAGTATCGATTACGCTTAGTCATTCCAAGGACCAGCCTAATCACTTTGAAACAGTTTAATTTTTAAATTGTGTTTTTATTCAAATTGGAAATTCAGACATCTAGAGTCCCTGGAAAAAGAAACTTTCAGAATGGGAGGTTGGTCAATGGTAAAGTTTTCTCTAGTATTTTGCATTGAAATACTAATACAGTCTTATTTACATCTAATCAACTTATGCAAAACCACACCAATGAAGAAATAAAAGAGCTCCCAGATATCTTAAAAGGGCAAAAAAATCCTTCAGTTATCTTTTGCAACATTTATCTTTTGTGTAGTTATAGGTACCTTCCTCCTCATCTTTTGTTAGGGCCATTAAGCTACTATTATCATTGTCATTGTTTCTGCTACAATTAAACATTAATTTTAGTGTTTTAATGAGTAATATGTGTCAGCACTTGTTTGCCAAGTGCTTTACCTGCGTTTTCTCATTTAGTTTTCACTACACTGGGTAATAAAGGATGTATTGTTCACCCTATTTTTCAGACAATGGGACTGGAAATTAAGGACTTTAAATTACTTGCTAAAGTCACTAATTTCTAGTAAGTGATCTGAAAGCAAAGCTCATGTGTTTAAGTTCTACACCATAGTTTTCTCAAGCATTCTAGCAAAAGCCAGAGAACAAAATAATCTCAACTATGCCGCTGGCCACATGTGGCTATTTAAATTCAAATTAATTGTAATTAAATATAATTTAAAAGTAAGTTTTCCGGTTGCAGTAGCATACTTCACATGTTCAGTGGCTACATATGGCTTATGGCTAATGAGCTGAACAATAAACCAAAGAAAAATTTCATCATTGAAGAAAATTTTCTTGGACACAGCTAGTCTGGAATCATACTGGGTGTGGGTGTGAGGGCTGGTGAGAGTGGGAATGGGAGATGTCTGAAGAAGAGAGATTTAAATAACAACACATTAGAACTGTCTGCTTTGTTCTTAAATGGCAAATTAGAGTGACAGTTAAGGTGAGAATTTACAGTCAATACAGTGAGATTTTCTTCTGGTGTTATCCTTTGCTGGGGAGTGGCCCAGAAATGTAAGATGACTTCCCAATTATGAAATGTTTGGGTGCCAATGAGTACACTGAAGTGTGACTATTCTATATCATTGATAATGTCAGGATATTAATCTATTTTTGTTCCTATAGGACAGGTAAGAGATACCTATGGGGAAGGTAAAGGTGTGCTCTTTGATTTTAACACATTATCTTCTATTTTCTTTCATAGAGGAATATCTTTCCTCTATGAAACTTTTTCATACCTCCATTTCTTGCAAAGAAGAATTCAAGGTATCCAGATTTCTGGAAAAGACAATGTTGCGTCAAAGACCTACCTCCTATGACATCATGTCTTATGGTTTCCCAGAGATAATCAGCCTTGGGTCAAAGGAAGGCTGTACATTTGACAGATCACGTGTACTCCATAGCTCAGAGGATGTGACTACAGAGCCATGACCTAATTTCAGAGACAGACTGATTAGCATCTCAGTGACCCCAAATCACACCTCTTCTGACTTAGTCTAAAATATATTTTCTAGGTAGCTATATGAGAGACCTAATATAGACTAGAGCATATGGTACATCCCTGTAAGATATTAGGCAATTAATTACAATTAAGTTTTTCAGTCTTTAAAATGAGGATATTAGTACTTAATTCATAAAATGACATTAAGATTAAATGGGATAAATTATGTAGATATCTCAGCATAGGGCAAGGCACATAAGTTCAGTTTACATAGTCTAAATTTCTGCATTACAAGTTCTAATATTAAGACTTTATTTAGAATAGAGAACATTATACTTTATCATGTAAAGAATGCAGAGTTCCAAAGAATAGCAAGGAAAGAAAATAAAGTCTTCCTCAGTGATCAATACAAAGAAATAGAGGAAAACAATAGAATGGGAAAGACCAGAGATCTCTTCAAGAAAATTAGAGATACCAAGGAAACATTTCATGTAAAGATAGGCACAATAAAGGACAGAAACGGTATGGACCTAACAGAAGCAGAAGATATTAAGAAGAGGTGGCAAGCATACACAGAAGACTATACAAAAAAGATCTTCATGACCCAGATAATCATGATGGTGTGATCACTCACGTAGAGCCAGACATCCTGGAATGTGAAGTCAGGTGTGCCTTAGGAACCATTACTAGGAACAAAAGCTAGTGGAGGTGATGGAATTCCAGTTGAACGATTTCAAATCCTAAAAGATGCTGCTGTGAAAGTGCTGCACTCAATATGCCAGCAAATTTGGAAAACTTGGCAGTGGCCACAGGACTGGAAAAGGTCAGTTTCATTCTAATCCCAAAGAAAGGCAATGCCAAAGAATGCTCAAACTACTGCACAATTGTACTCAACTCACATGCTAGCAAAGTAATGCTCAAAATTCTCCAAGCCAGGCTTCAACAGTACATGAACCATGAACTTTCAGATGTTTAACTGGATTTAGAAAAGGCAGAGGAACCAGAGATCAAATTGCCAACATCCGTTGGATCATCGAAAGACCAGAGAGTTCTAGAAAAGTGTCTACTTCTGCTTTATTGACTATGTGAAAGCCTTTGACTGTGTGGATCACAACAAACTGTGGAAAATTCTGAAAGAGATGGTAATACCAGATCACCTGACCTGACTACTGAGAAATCTGTATGCAGGTCAAGAGTCAACAGTTAGAACTGGACATGGAACAAAGACTGGTTCCAAACTGGGAAAGGAGTACGTCAAAGCTGTATATTGTCACCCTGCTTAATTAACTTATATGCAGAGTACATCATGAGAAATGCTGGACTGGATGAAGCACAAGCTGGAATCAAGACTGCCAGGAAAAAATATCAATAACCTCAGATATGCAGATGACACCACCCTTATGGCAGAAAGTGAAGAAGAACTCGAGAGCCTCTTGATGAAAGTGAAAGAGGAGAGTGAAAAAGTTGGCTTAAAGCTCCAGATTTGGAAAACTAAGATCATGGCATCTGGTCCCATCATTTCATGGCAAATAGATGAGGAAACAATGGAAACAGTGACAGATTTAGTTTTGGGGGGCTCCAAAATCACTGCAGATGGTGATTGCAGCCATGAAATTAAAAGGCGTTTGCTCTTTCGAAGAAAGGTTATGACCAACCTAGACAGGTTATTAAAAAGCAGAGACATTACTTTGCCAACAGATGTCCATCTAGTCAAAGCTATGGTTTTTCCATTAGTCATGTATGGATGTGAGAGTTGGACTATAAAGAAAGCTGAGCACAGAAGAATTGATGCTTTTGAACTGTGTGTTGGAGAAGACTCTTGAGGGTCCCTTGGACTGCAAGGAGATCCAGCCAGTCCATCCAAAAGGAAATCAGTCCTGAATATTCATTGGAGGAACTGATGTTGAAGCTGAAACTCCAATACTTTGGCCACCTGATGTGAAGAGCTGACTCATTTGAAAAACCCTGATGCTGGGAAAGATTGAAGGAAAGTAAATGAAGGGTTTAGAAGGAAAAGAGGTATAAATAAAAATAAACTCTTCTACAATGTATGTAGTGCTTCATGGTTTAGAAATTTGGTATATATAATTTCATTTTATTCTTACCCCGACCTCCAAACTAATTGTTCATATCATCTCTTTATTAATAAGGAGACTGAATTTCATGAAGACTAATTTTAGCTCAAATGAAATGTCTGATTTAAAATTCCATGATTTGGCTCTTGTGTCATGCTCAGTCATGTCTGACTCTTTTGGAACTCAATGGCCTGCACCGCCAGGCTCCTCTGTCCATGGGATTTTCCAGGCAAGAATACTGAAGTGAGTTGCCATACCCTCCTGGGGATCTTCCCAACACAGGGATTGAGCCCAGGTCTCTTGCATTGCAGGCGATTCTTTACTGTCTGAGCCACCATGGAAGTTCCCTCAGCAATTCTAGGGAAATATGTCCTTTTGTTGATTTATCCACATTGACAGACAACCTCGAATTAAATAGCTGACTGTATGATGGATTGTATGAGGCCTCCAAACGTGGACAGAAGAAAAATCAAAGTCCTATTCTCTGGAAACCATACACATACTGCTTACACTGAACAAAGGGCAATAGAAATGACCCAGTGAGCATTCTTCTCTGTTCCCCAAGATTATTTAAAGTCTACCTCAAACATCGGCTCCTCTACCAAGCTTCCTGAGCCCTCCACTCAGAATGCCATCTCCTTCTCTGCTTCCAAAGCACTAGTTTATACCCATGATACAGCACTTCCCAGACAGGCTGATACATACAAGACTTGATGGTCTGCCTGTCTCTCTCCCATAGATTATAAGCTTCTTTTTATGGATAATCACTGGAGTGAATGTTTATTGAGAGTTGTCCTATCTGTCAGCCTCCCTGAGAAGTGCTTTAAAAGGATTACCTCATTTGTTCAACCCTCTTTTTGTAGATTAAAAACGGACAAAGATAGTTAATACTTCCAAGTTCACATAGATAGTAAGGATAGGATCTTCCCAAATCTATATCCGTGTTATAACCACTGGCCCATACTGCCTCCTGGCATAGGTAGAGACCAACTCTTACCCATCTTTGTCACTCTGCTGAACCCACCTGAGTGCCTGGAATGAGGAGGTGTTCAGTCAGTGCTGATTGGTACTGAGTGGAGGAGAAATGCCAGGGATGGTGGGACCTCCCTGGTGGTTCAGTGGTTAAGAATACAACTTGCAATGCAGGGGACGTGGGTTCAGTCCCTGGTCTAAGATCCCACATGCTCCAGAGCAACTATGAAGCCCAGGTACCACAACTAGAGAGAGCACGCTGCAACGAAAGATCTCGCATGACACAGTGAAGACCCCCGGTGCCACATCTGAGACCTGATGCAGCCTATTAATTAATTAATATTTTGGGGAAGGTGAGCATCTTTGCCGACTGATTGGTGTCTAACTGCTGTGCTGTGAAGAGGAGGAGAGTGCTGGAACAAACACCAGTCTCTCTACAGAAATGTTTTGACAGATAGCAGCTCTACAAAATGAAATAGAGATTGATATGAAAGAAAGATTGATAATGATTGAATTGAATAGAAATCAACTTAATTCAATACTGATGTTCAAGACTCAAAATAACTAAGCAAATTTAATCCCTAAAAATAAGCATCATTAAACTGCCCTTGATAGAGATTCAAACCTAGTTCTCCTATACACAAGAGGAAGAGGAGAAAGAAAAAGGGAAGAAGAAAAGTTTTACTCTACACTTTTGATTTCTGAATTTCTTGACTCAAATCTAATCCAGAGAGTAGTCTCCACCCATAAAACAGACCACAAAAAAGAGTGTATGTGCTAAGTTCCAAATGAATTATACAAACGAAAATCCTTTTTAGTCATGTGGATAGAGAGAGAAACAAGGATGAAGTACAAATGGTGACTTCCCTAGTGGTCCAA
This sequence comes from Bos javanicus, assembly GCF_032452875.1. NCBI lineage: Eukaryota > Metazoa > Chordata > Mammalia > Artiodactyla > Bovidae > Bos > Bos javanicus. The sequence goes on along the minus strand of NC_083873.1, from coordinate 25,695,735 downwards.
TAGTTAAGAATCCTCCTGCCAATGCATGGAACATGGGTTCAATTCCTGGTACTGGAAGATTCCACATGGTGAGGAGCAACTAAGTTTGTGCGCCACAAGTACTGAAGCCCACACACTCTAGAGTCCATGCTCTGAAATAAGAGAAGCCACCACAATGAGAAGCCTGAGCACTGCAACCAGAGAGTAGTTCCCGCTCACCACAACTAGAGAAATTGCAGAAGAAATGTAATTGTGGATGAAACACAATAAAGCCACTAAAAGTTAAGCTTTAGAAGAATACTTAAAAAATGGGAAATTGTCAAAATGTAATTTTAGACTTTTAAGATGCAAAACATAATATATAAACATATATATATATATATATATATATATATATATATATATATATATATATATATATATATATATGGGCTTCCCTGATGATTCAGACAGTAAAGAATTCACCTGCAATGCAGGAGACCTGGATTTGATCACTGGGTCAGGAAGATCCCCTGGAGAAGGGAATAGCAACCACTCCACTATTCTTGCCTGGAGAATTTCATGGACAGAAGAGCCTGGAGGGCTACAATATATGGGGTCACAAGGAGTTGGACACGACTGAGTGACAAACACTTTCACTTTCACACATACACACACACACACACACACACACATATATATATATATATATATATACACACACATATACATATGGAGAGAAAAAGAGTCAACTATAGGACTCCCCAGGTGGTACAGAGGTAAAGAACCTGCCTGCCAGTGCAGGAGAGGTAGGAGACTTGGGTTCGACCCCTGGGTCAGGAAGGTCCCCTGGAGCAGGGCATGGCAACCCAATGCAGTGTTCTTGCCTGGAGAATCTCATGGACAGAGGAGACTGGCAGGCTACAATCCATGGGGTAGCAAAGAGTCACACAGGACTGAAGCAATGTACCACACAGTCAACTATATATATAAGATAGTCAACTTTGAAAAAATAAAATTTATATATGTGTAGAAAAAGTTCCAAAACATTTATAGTGATTAATAAATGATGAGATTATAAGGATGTTATTTTTTCCTTTATGCTTCCTATATTTTACGAATATTCTAAATTGAACATATATCACTTATAATAGAAAAAGTATTACTTTAATAAAGAAAAATAATAAGCATCTTGTTTAAAAGTGATTTACATACACAAAAGATAGTGGTTTAGAAAGAGAAAGAACAATCCCAAGGGAAACATTTCATTTCTAATCTCCTTAAGTTGGAGGGCAGACCATAGCTGAGATTCAGGTCTAAGACTCAGGAACAGAGGTACTGGAGCTCCAGAGAAGGGTGAATTCTCAAGCTTAGCAAGGCTGCTCTGCCAAGTCAGGAACCCTGATGGGAACACTTAATGGCCAAGAAGAGAAGGATGAAACATTAAAAATAGTTAGAAAAGAGACAGTCAAATATGATAGAAAAAAATCAGGAGAGTGTTGAGGCAAGAAGTGAAAGGAAGAGTTTCAGGGAGTGATCACTTGTATTGAACTGTCAAGATGACTGCTGAAAATGTTCATTGGCTTTATTAAAACGGACAGCACTAATAAGATTAAATAATGGCTCTTTCAGGGGAGTGTTAGGGATATAAAACACAGAGGCATGTTTGAAGGACTGAGAGGAAGGTGAGGAAAAAGAGAAAATGAATGCAAAGGGTCTTTTTCTTAAATTGTGTCTTTTCTTAGACAATATGACCCTGGTATATTGCTGGCTGTAAAGTAACTGCCTGACACCACTATAGAAACTCCCCAAAGCTGCAAAGTCCAGATTACAAAGTCAAGTTATACATGGACATCGGCATCCTTTTATAAGTAAAATTCAAGTTATTCAAATTTAAAAGTCAATCCACTATTTAGTCAGATTGAGAAGTTCCAATTACTTGACTACAATTGTTCTTTCTCATGGCCAGTCAGCAGAAGCCCAGATTAATAGTGCTTGGCATGGAATTCTTCACCCTCACTTCAGACAGCCACATACACTTCCATCTTGATTCCCAGTGGCAGCTGGAAAGAGATTCTGGGCAATGAAGGTTTGTTTCTGCTTTCCTTTTCAGTGGTAGAGTGTGTTAAAAAGCTGACAAACCACATCAAGAGAAGACATCGATAATATTGCGCTTCATAAGTGGAGACAGGCAATGAGGAAGGAGAATAGGATGAGTGCAGATGCAGACACACGACTAGCAACAGGCCTAAAGGGGGGTCCCCTCTGATAACATCCACTTTAATTCACTTAATCAATACTAATGTATCAGGCACCATTCCAGATACTTGGAGTAGAGAAAAATAGCAAGAGATTCAAAGCTTCTGTTCTTCTAGGAACTGTAGGGATACAGACATTCAGTTCAGTTCAGTCGCTGAGTCGTGTCCGACTCTTTGCGACCCCATGAATTGCAGCACGCCAGGCCTCCCTGTCCATCACCAACTCCTGGAGTTCACCCAGACTCACGTCCATCGAGTCAGTGATCCCATCCAGCCATCTCATCCTCTGTCATCCCCTTCTCCTGCCCTCAATCCTTCCCAGCATCAGAGTCTTTTCTAATGAGTCAACACTTCGCATGAGGTGGCCAAAGTACTGGAGTTTCAGCTTTAGCATCATTCCTTCCAAAGAAATCCCAGGGCTGACCTCCTTCAGAATGGACTGGTTGGATCTCCTTGCAGTCCAAGGGACTCTCAAGAGTCTTCTCCAACACCATAGTTCAAAAGCATCAATTCTTCAGCGCTCAGCCTTCTTCACAGTCCAACTCTCACATCCATACATGACCACAGGAAAAACCATAGCCTTGACTAGACGAACCTTTGTTGGCAAAGTAATGTCTCTGCTTTTGAATATGCTATCTAGGTTGGTCATAACTTCCCTTTCAAGGAGTAAGCGTCTTTTAATTTCATGGCTACTATCACCATCTGCAGTGATTTTGGAGCCCCCCAAAAAGAGACAGAGCTGGCAGAGCTTTTAGTAGATTGGGTATAAAGAGGGAAAGGTTTTTGCCTGAAGCAACTGGGTGACTTTTCAGGATATTGTAAGCTTTCTCACGAGTGAAATGGGGATGGAGGAAAATGGGCAGGAATGGGGGGTGGCGGTCAGATGTTTGGTACGAGTATTGCAAGTGGGACAGTTATCTCAGGAAACTGGACAACAAGTTGGTTAGGGAAAAGCTGGATTGCCAAGCAATGCTGACATCTCATTTGTCTTGGTGATCATACTTCACAGTGGAACCAATCTGCCCTGTGATTTTCCCTGTTGATCCTCCCTGTTCACCCTCAGCTGCTCAGGAATGTCAGCATGGCTGTGATCATAGCTACCAAATTCTTTTCCAACCTACAACTCTGGCCAGTTTTCCTTGGTCTAGGAGTGAACACCCAACCCAAGCTAAGCAAAAAGAACCTTTCTTTCATTTTTGGACTTAAGAGAGAAACCTGAACTCTCTCATTGCAGTTGTTAGATTTCATAATCATGTGTGGCTTTTTTTGTGGCATATTCCCCAAAAGCAAGGCCGTGCTGAGAAAATGAAAAAATATCCTGGGAGACACTGTAATAATAATGGATAACACTTACAGAAAGGCAGTGCTATGTGCCCACCACAGTTCTAAACATTTGTCGCATGTTGACTCTCTCAATGTTTAAAGCAAACCTATGAAGTAGGAACTGCTATGATCATTTTCATTTTATTTATGGGGAAACTGAAGGACAGGGAAGTTGGATTTCTTACTGACATAAGGCATGTAAGACATGGAACTAAGATTGGACTGCAAGTCTGTTAGTGTTAGTCCCCATGCTTTTAACCACTGCACTGTACTGTCTCACGGAACAGAGAGGGAAATCCTACGGAAGTTGAATTGATCTGAGTTTCTGCTCTCAATTGCAGTCCTACCCTTGACCTTGTTTGGCTGTTTGCTTAGGGCTCAGAATATACACCCAATAAAGGTCTAGATTTAGGCAACAGGGTAGGAAACAAATGACTATTGTTTTGGTCTTTAGCAAGATTGCTATGGGAGAGACAAGCCCAAGCTGGACCTTCTGATCCATGCCAGACTTCATTTCAAGTCAGTCAGCCCAAGCACTGCTGAATAGGAATGATGTATACATTCTAAGAGTAGATGCATGGGTGCAGAAAGCTTAGAGATCAGGGTATTATTTAAAAAGAGAGAAATGAACAAGACTGTGTCCCTTCAATCCTGTTCAGACACCTCCACTCTCATACCTTCTTACTTATATGAATGATAGCTCCCTAAATAAAGCATAGGCACTTGCAATGCCTCCTAAGAGCATTCTCCTGAGCTTGTAAGCCAGCCTTCTCTGCCCAGCCCAGTTTCTCACCCAAGTCTTGAGATTCGAGCTTCAATAATTACTAGGGAGAACAAGAGAGAAGCAGTATTAGGGCAAGACCCTGAGAAAATTAGATAGCAGTTATGAAACCCTTACGAAAGAAAACAAAGAGTTATGAACACGTGATTAGGGGGTTAAGAGAGTTCTTTTGCTGGAAACGCTCCAAGCCTAGAGACATGTAATTATTGAATCTAGTTTCAAACTATTCTCTCACACCTACTCATAGCTAAATTACTCACACCTCATGGTGTCTGTGAACTATAAAGGTTTTCATCAAAGAAGCTGTTTCACTGACTTCCTCGAGGGAAGCTTTGAAGGACAGTGAATAAATCATGTCTAAGGGATGCTGCGATTCATGGGGTCGCAAAGAGTCGGACACGACTGAGTGACTGAACTGAACTGAACTGAACTGAAGGGATGTGAATCAACAGCTGCCAGAGTGACCAGCCAAGAACTCACATTCTTACTCTGCAAGTTAGTAAACAGTGCCCTCGGTGTTTTCTGATCTAATATTTGCCTTAGTATCTATCTCTAGCAGAAGCCAACTATTGAGAGGGTAACAGGCAGGAAGGCCAGGGTTCTCCAAATGGAGGAAATAGCCTGCAAGTGTCAGACATTTTTATCTCTCTTAAGCGGCAGGAGGAAACAAACTAGCAATATTTTTTTCCTTCTCTATACAAATTTAAAGGGAGGTTTCTCTTAAAATACTGTGTTGCCATAATGACACCTGGTTTCGCCTGAAGTTAGCTATTCTTGAGCCTAGAGATGACCAATGCCTTTTTCTTATGGAAATGTTTGTCTTAAGCTATGCTAATGTACCATGCCTTTACCCCAAACTCTGTTTCCAAGTCGGTTCAGCCTCTTGGCCCAGAACCTACTTGACAAACCAGTATGGATATTGTTCCCCTAATCTATGTAAATGAAACTATTTGTATGGTGATCTGCCCTTCTTCAAGATTCAAGTTAATCATTTTATGGCCCAGGATAAACCATTTGGCGCCAAGACTATCCCAAAATGCATCTTATGGGTGAGGGGCCTGGTGCCATTCTGAATTTTAAGACATTCCTTTCTTTCATTAACAGACTGCTAGTGACTATATAACATCCAGCTGAAGACTAGCAGGCGGGTACTCTTTCTGCCCCCTTCTGATGCCTATGTCAGAAGCTTTCTCTATCTCCTTTATACTTCAATAAAACTTTATTACACAAAAGCTCTGAGTGATCAAGCCTCGTCTCTGGCCCCGGATTGAATTCTTCTCCTCCGGGAGCCAAGAATCCCGGTGTATTCGCGTGATTCAACAACAACCTTTCACTATCAAACCAAATATCATCCTTATTAACAGGAGCAGTGGCTTCGCCATCATCAGCAGCATTACTCCAAGCCCACATTACACAGTTTCACTTTACCTTGATTGAGCTTAACCCCCTATTTGGAATATGTTACCTACTCTTTTATTTTACATAAATTCCTTCTTCAAAATGCAGCTAAAGTGAAAAAGTATTAGTGGCTCAGTTGTATCCAACTCTGTGCGACCCCAGCAGGTTCCTCTGTCCATGTAATTCTCTAAACAAGAATACTGGAGTGGGGTACCATGTCCTTCCCCAGGGGATCTTCCCAACCCAGGTATCGAACCCACGTCTCCTGCATTGCATGTGGACTCTTTACCATCTGAGCCACCAGGGAAGCCCCAAAGAGCCTGTTGCCTCCCCTCCCCTCCAGGGAACCTCAATCTCCCAAGTGACAGGCAGGATACTCACCACGATAGTAACAAGGATGGCAAGTCTCATCTGAATCTCATCTCTCATCATTCATAATGACCTCACATTGTCTTTGTCATCATTTTTTGTCATCTATTTGTCTTTGTCATGTCTTTGTCATCACTTATTTCTCAGCTTTTTAACAGTATTTTGTATTATTACTTGTGCTTTTCCATCTCTTCGACTCTTGGAGACCCAGTGTTATACTGGTATCACCTGCATCTAGCAATTCCTGGCTTTGACTGATACTCCAGAAATTCTTAACTAATTAAGAGCTGATCTTTCTCTTAGTTTATTCACTTTTTTTTTAATAATCACTCCATTGCCTTTTCACCTATTGCTTCCCTTCAAACTGTCTTCCCCCTAATACAGCATCCTTGTTGTTGGCACCCTCCTGAATCATTTTCTCATATTCCTTGCTGTCCTTCACTTTCACATATTTGCCAACCATTCACCTCTCTAGTTTCCCCATGTTGATGTGTGATTATGTGATTATTTTTAATTACTCTCAGCACATAGATAATTTAGTTTCCCCAGGAGCAGAGTCAAATAAATGATATTCTTTTAGGCATTATAAGACACCGAGGAAAACAAAACTCATCATGGACACCTTGGGCAAGGTAAGTGCTACTTTTGAAATAGGTCTATATCATCTTTATTAAAAAGTGCCAAATCACTGCCGATGGTGACTGCAGCCATGAAATTAAAAGATGGTTGCTCCTTGGAACAAAAGTTATGACCAATCTAGACAGCATATTAAACAGCAGAGACATTACTTTGCCAACAAAGTTCTGTCTAGTCAAAGCTATTGTTTTTCCAGTAGTCATGTGTGGATGTGAGAGTTGGACTATAAAGAAAGCTGAGCACTGAAGAACTGATGCTTTTGAACTGTGGTGTTGAGGAACACTCTTGAGAGTCCCTTGGACTGCAAGGAGATCCAACCAGTCAATCCTAAAGGAAATCAGTCCTGAATATTCACTGGAAGTGCTGATGCTGAATCTGAAATTCCAATACTTTGGCCACCTGATGTGAAGAACTGAATGTCTCATGAAAAGACTCTGATGCTGGGAAAGATTCAAGGTGGGAGGAGAAGGGGACAGCAGAGTATGAGATGGTTGGATGTCATCACCGACTCAAGGGACATGAGTTTGAGCAAGAAACTAGTTGATGACCTAGGGTGTACCTAATAGATTTCAATAGCCCTAGTTTATTTCCAGGGTTAAACAAGCACCATGAGAGTGGGTGAGTCATTTTAAGTCTTTGAGTCTCCCTTTCCACATCTTTAAATTAAGGGTAATTAGACGTGCCCTGTGTTTCTCTGAATATTATTATAGGGATCAAATGAGGTCATTCATGTAAAAAATTATTCAAATAAGTCTCAGACAAAAGAAAAATTCCAAACTAATTTATCCTGGGCCACTTAATTCCTACCCAGATGATATCTATAGGGATCTGGGGTTCTGATGATAATGCTATAAAAGGAGTAATGCCACTGAAGTATCCCTTCACCCCAGGCCATGAAGGAGCTGGAACTGTGGAGAGTATTGGCGACAGAGTGAGCTCAGTGGAACCAGGTGGAAATGGACCACAAAAATCTTTGCACAAACAGCCCACCACCAAAATGCATTAGCATATTTACAGGAGAAATAAGTTGGTTTGCCTCTAAATTGTTTTACCTAATCATATATCATGGTAGTAAATATATCCAGTGATTCCAAGGGTCACACAGTTTCACTGCTGTCAGTGCTAGCAATCCAGAGTGGCAGTGGCTGAGCCAAGTGACTAGTTGAGATAGGATCAGTGTACTTCTAAATAGATTAAAATCTCCTTAGGAACAGGGGCTGCTTCTTTTCTTTCCAAACAGACAATACAACTCTATTACAAACATTAAACTTGCTGAGTGACGAGATTTTAATTGTTACTCAAACTAAAAGCAATTATAATTACATGACACAATAGAAGTGTTAGCTAATATGAAAATGACAATCATATTGCAATATAAATGTATCAAGTCAATATAAATTTACACACAATTTTGTTTATCAAATATATGTCAGTAAAAACTTTTTTTCTAATGAATTATTTGTCAGCAGAAAGGGAAATTTTATAATCTGGCAAGTTAATTTATTCTGACATAGCTGCAGAAGAATTTAGTTTCCTTTTTTATTGAAATACAGTTAACACACACACACAATACTATGCTACAAGAATTCCCTAGCAGTCCAGTGGTTAGGACTCCATGCTGTCCTGCCAACAGGTTGGGTTCAAAGCCTGACTGGGGAACTAAGATCTTACAAGCTGCATAGTGTGGCCTATAAAAATACATGTGTGTGTGTGTGTGTGTGTGTGTGTGTGTGTGTGTGTATCAGTTCAGTTCAGTTGCTCAGTTGTGTCCACCTCTTTGGGACCCCATGGACTGCAACATGCCAGGCTTCCCTGTCCATCACCAGCTCCCGGAGCTTGCTCAAACTCACGTCCATTGAGTTGGTGATGCCATCCAACCATAACATTCTCTGTCATCCCTTTCTCCTCCTGCCTTCAAACTTTCCAGCATCAGGGTCTTTTCCAATGAGTCACTTTTTTGCATCAGGTGGCCAAAGTATTAGTTTTGGCTTCAGCATCAGTCTTCCAATGAATATTCAGGACTGATTTCCTTTAGGATTGACTCGTTTGATCTCTTAGCAGTCCAGGAAATCTCAATAGTCTTCTCCTACACCACAGTTCAAAAGCATCAATTCTTCAGCGCTCAGCTTTCTTTATACTCCAATTCTCACATCCATATGTGACTACTGGAAAAGCCATAGCTTTGATTAGATGGACCTTTGTTGGCAAAGTAATGTCTCTGCTTTTTAGTATGCTGAATGGTTTGATCATAGCTTTTCATCCAAGGAACAAGCGTCTTTTAACTTCATGGCTATAGTCACCATTTGCATTGATTTTGGAGCTCAAGAAAATAAAGCCTGTCACTGTTTTAATCGTTTCTCCATCCCTTTGCCATGGAGTGATGGGACCAGATGCCATGATCTGGTTCACATAATGAATAATAATGTAAGAAATGCTGAGACAAGAGAAAAGTTTAGCAAGAATAATAAAGATTGATGAAGGTAGCTGGAAAGAACATAAAAGAAGGAACAAAAATTTAGAAAAGAATTGTATTAGGACAGAAACCTAAGTCAAACTGCAAAATGGGTATTCAGTGGCTCAGGTAGCTAAATAATACATGTCATCTGGTTTTAGAAACAGAAGTATCTAGAGCAAGCTTTCTCAACCTTTCCAGTCAGTCTGTAATAGGTATTTACTGGTTGCCTGCTGTTCCTCAGGTACTTTCTGTGTTGATGGAAACAATGATAAGTAAAAATGTTATAAATAAGACAGTGTCTCTCCATTTCTGATGGAGACCTGCCTTTATTTTAGAACTCATTTATCTTATCTCATTTTTAAATTTACCATTTTATATTTCTGCTTCCATACTTTCATTTAAAATTTTCAATCTGTTCTTTTTGTTTAAGCTTACTCTTTTCAAGGAATAATTTTAAACAATTAAATATTATGTCATTAGTTTTTGGAAAATTATGCATAAGTGCTGCACTCAATATGCCTGCAAATTTGGAAAATCAGCAGTGGCCACAGGACTGGAAAAGGTCAGTTTTCATTCCAATCCCATAGAAAGGCAATGCCAAAGAATGCTCAAACTACTGCACAATTGCACTCATCTCACACACTAGTAAAGTAATGCTGAAAATTCTCCAAGCCAGGCTTCAGCAATACATGAACCATGAACTTCCTGATGTTCAAGCTGGTTTTAGAAAAGGCAGAGGAACCAGAGATCAAATTGCCAACATCTGCTGGATCATGGAAAAAGCAAGAGAGTTCCAGAAAAACATCTATTTCTGCAGAGCCTTTCACTGTGTGGATCACAATAAACTGCGGGAAATTCTTCAAGAGATGGGAATACCAGACCACCTGACCTACCTCTTGAGAAATCTATATGCAGGTCAGGAAGCAACAGTTAGAACTGGACATGGAACAACAGACTGGTTCCAAATAGGAAAAGGAGTACGTCAAGGTTGTATATTGTCACCCTGCTTATTTAACTTATATGCAGAGTACATCATGAGAAACGCTGGACTGGAAGAAACACAAACTGGAATCAAGATTGCCAGGAGAAATATCAGTAACTTCAGATATGCAGATGACACCACCCTTATGGCAGAAAGTGAAGAGGAACTCAAAAGCCTCTTGATGAAAGTGAAAGTGGAGAGTGAAAAAGTTGGCTTAAAGCTCAACATTCAGAAAACGAAGATCATGGCATCCGGTCCCATCACTTCATGGGAAATAGATGGGGAAACAGTGGCAACAGTGTCAGACTTTATCTTTTGGGCTCCAAAATCACTTCAGATGGTGACTGCAGCCATGAAATTAAAAGACGCTTACTCCTTGGAAGGAAAGTTATGACCAACCTAGATAGCATATTCAAAAGCAGAGACATTACTTTGCCAACAAAGGTCTGTCTAGTCAAGGCTATGGTTTTTCCTGTGGTCATGTATGGATGTGAGAGTTGGACTGTGAAGAAGGCTGAGTGCTGAAGAATTGATGATTTTGAACTGTGGTGTTGGAGAAGACTCTTGAGAGTCCCTTGGACTGCAAGGAGATCCAACCAGTCCATTCTGAAGGAGATTAGCCCTGGGATTTCTTTGGAAGGAATGATGCTAAAGCTGAAACTCCAGTACTTTGGCCACCTCATGCGAAGTGTTGACTCATTGGAAAAGACTCTGATGCTGGGAGGGATTGGGGGCAGGAGGAGAAGGGGACGACAGAGGACGAGATGGCTGGATGGCATCATCGACTCGATGGACATGAGTTTGGGTAAACTCCGGGATTTGGTGATGGACAGGGAGGCCTGGCATGCTGCGATTCATGGGGTTGCAAAGAGTCGGACATGACTGAGTGACTGAACTGAACTGAACTGATTGCTTAAAAACATTACATAATAGTATAATAATGAAGGTAAGAATTAGCTGAAACTTCACAATGTCAGCATAGACACTATTAACTTTTGAGTAAACATCCTTTCAGAACACTTTCTTTTCTATCCTTTTCTGTTCCATTCCATTATCTGTGTGTGGAATCTATCTACACATTATTTATAAAAAAGGTTATATAGCCTTACGCAAATGAGATTTTACATAAATCAGTGTTTTTCAAAATGTAGTTTGGCAAGATCACCAGCATCAAACCACCCAGAGTTACTGGGATCTGCCTATGAGCTAATGAATAGAACCCCCCTGTCTGGGGTTTTAGATAGTTTGACTTCCCATTTTTACCTTATTTTCCATTTTTGATTAAGTAATGTAAATGCATAACAAAAATGAAATATAAGGACCTATAATGATAAAGCAATTTTTCATTCCTAACTTCATTAAACAGAGGTATACACACTTAAAATTTCCTGTTTTTAGATCTTTTGGTAGTTACTCCATGGAATGAAGTTATATGCCTATGCTTTATTTATCAATTTTAAACAAAATATATTAATACATTGCATAAGTAACAGCCAACTCTACCTTTCTTTTTCTTCCTTAAAACATTATTATTCATAGTTCTATTGGTTACATTTGTAATTTTAAATTGAAATGGTGGAAGTAAGATAATTAGTATTTAGTTCTCTCATATTAAAATTCATATTCTAAGATAGGATGTCATATTTTTCAAGAAACAGCAATAATAGGAATGAAAAATGAAAAGACATGACAGAAAAGATTGGGGAAGTAATAGGTAGATCAGGTACAAGAAGAAGGGACCAAAAGGGTCAGGAGTGGTTTCTGTCTTGCTGCTTGTTTCCTTGCTCTGGGCACTTAGCACAATCCTGTCTTCAGATATGGATGTGTGAAATCCTACCAATAAGGACAGTACAGTTTAGATTTATTACTTCTATCACACTAGTTGAGCGCAATCTCAAAAATGACAAAATGATCTTGGTTCATTTCCAAAGCAAACCATTCAATGTCACAGTAATCCAAGTCTGTGCCCCAACCACTAATGCTGAAGAAGCTGAACAGTTCTATGAAGACTTACAAGACCGTCTAGAACTAATACCAAAAAAAAAAAAAAAAAAATATGTCCTTTTCATCATAGAGGACTGGAATGAAAAAGTAGGAAGTCAAGAGATACCTAGAGTAACAGGCAAGTTTGGCCTTGGAGTACAAAATGAAGCAGGGCAAAGGCTAACAGAGTTTTGCCAGGAGAACACTGGTCATAGCAAGCAGTCTCTTCCAACAATACAAGAGACAACTCTACACATGGACATCCCAGATGGTCAATACTGAAATCAGATTGATTATATTCTTTGCAGCTGAAGATGGAGAAGCTCTATACAGTCAGCAAAAACAAGACCGGAAGCTGACTGTGGCTCAGATGAACCCCTTATTGCAAAATTCAGACTTAAATTGAAAAAAGCAGGGAAAACTCGTAGACCATTCAGGTATGACCTAAATCAAATCCCTTATGATTATACAGTAAAAGTGACAAATAGATTGAAGGGATTAGTTCTGATAGACAAAGTGCCAGAAGAACTATGGAAGGAGGTTCAAAACTCGGTACAGGAAGCGGTTACCAAAACCATACCCAAGAAAAATAAAGACAAAATGGTTGTCTGAAGAGGCCTTACAAATAGCAGAGAAGAGAAGAGAAGTGAAAGGCAAAGGAGAAAAGGAAAGTTATACCCTTCTGAATGCAGAGTTCCAAAGAGTAGCAAGGAGAGTTAAGAAAGACTTCCTCAGTGATCAATGCAAAGAAATAGAGGAAAGCAATATAATGGAAAAGACTAGAGATCTCTTCAAGAAAATTAGAGATACCAAGGGAACATTTCATGCAAAGATGGGCACAATAAAGGACATAAATGGTATGGACCTAATAGAAGCAGAAGATATTAGGAAGAGGTGGCAAGAATACAAGAACTATATAAAAAGGTCTTAATGATCGGGATAACCACGATGGTGTGGTCACTCATCTAGAGTCACATTTCCTGGAGTGTGAAATCCAGTGAGGCTTAGGAAGGATCACTACAAACAAGGCTAGTGGAGGTGATGGAATTCAAGCTAAACTATTCCAAATCCTAAAAGATGATGCTGTGAAAGTGCTGCACTCAATATGCCAGCAAATTTGAAAAACTCAGCAGTGGCCACAGGACTGGAAAAGGTCAGTTTTCATTCCAATCCCAAAGAAAGGCAATGCCAAAGAATGTTCAAACTACCACACAATTGCACTCATTGCACATGCTAGGAAGATAATGCTCAAAATCCTTCAAACTAGGCTTCAACAGTATGTGAACTGAGAACTTCCAGATGTACAAGCTAGATTTAGAAAAGGAAGAAGAACCAGAGATCAGATTACCAATATCTGTTGGATCATAGAAAAAGCAAGGGAACTCCAGAAAAATATCTACTTCTGCTTCATTGACTACTCTAAAGCCTTTGACTATGTGGATCACAACATATAACTTGTGAATTATGTTTCATGGAAAGAAAGGAAGAAAGAAGGAAGGAAGGAAGAAAAAGAAAGAAAGAAAAAGCCACATAGTTGTGTCTGACTCTGCAATTCCATGGACTGTAGCCTGCCAGGCTCCTCTGTCCATGGAATTTTCCAGGTAAGGATACTGGTGTGGATTGCCATTTACTTCTCCAGGAGATCTTCTTGACCCAGGTTTTGAACCTGGGTCTCCTACACTGCAGGCAGTCTTTACCATCTGAGCCAGTCTTAGATAATTAAGATAGCTGAAATCATAGGATCAGGGACTTAGACACAGAAAGGAATGGTGTAAAAAAATACTATAAATTATTTGTATATCATTAGCAGTCCACGGAGAAGGCAATGGCACCCCACTCCAGTACTCTTGCCTGGAAAATCCCATGGACGGAGGAGCCTGGTGGGCTGCAGTCCATGGGGTGGCTAGGAGTCGGACATGACTGAGCAATTTCACTTTCACTTTTCACTTTCATGCATTGGAGAAGGAAATGGCAACCCACTCCAGTGTTCTTGCCTGGAGAATCCCAGGGACAGGGAAGCCTCGTGGGCTGCCATCTCTGGAGTCACACAGTCGCACACGACTGAAGTGACTTAGCAGCAGCAGCAGCACAGCAGTCCACAGTCAAATCTGACCAAGTTTTATTCTCTAGATGTTTTAATAATATTACAAAAAGTGCTGAGAAAAATGAGATCACAGGGCAGAGAATTACCATTTCTATTCACTGACCACAGGCATTTAATAGAAATACCACGCTTTAAAGAAAAATCCTCTAGGCCTGAACAGGGAGTTTCTATCCCTAGGGTTGTTAATAGTGATGCCTTTTACTCTAGGTTTATTTTTAAATCTGTTTAAAGCTGCTTGAGTTGGCTTTCACTTATATTAGATCCTTGAAGAGTAGGATCTTGCTTTCTATCAAAGCAAGAGTGTATTAATTAGCAGCAAGGGAAATTATTTAGTCATGGAGTTAATAGTGAAATTTTATTTTATGAAAATTCCCAATTGATTCCCTAAATTGACTTTGCCACATTAATAGAATAGTCCTCTTACAACTGACTGCCACAGCTGAGAAGTGAAGACTTTTTCCCAGATAGCTTTCCTTGTCAGCTTTAATTTTAACATTGGAAACTTCAGGAGAGATAATTAGAAAATTAACTAACATTGGAAGTAAAAAGCACATTTTAACAAATTGAAGCTATTTGGGGAATTAAGAAGATGGGACCAGAACAAAACCACTCTAGATATGTATTTTATTTTTTCTCAGTAAGACAGCAGACATTTTGTTTATACTTTCATATAGCCTTTCACTTATTAACCTATTCATTTTCTATTTCTTTTATTTTCTGTTTTTTCTCATTTTTAGTCAGGCAGGCTCAGTACCTTAGTGTCATTTCAAACTCCTCCCTTTCTGCTGCTTTTCATGTAATTTCATTTATTTCCAGGCTGCTTTTTCTATTTTTTCAATGATTTCTGCTTCCATCCTCTTGTGTCCACTCCAGTATAGGTACTCTATTTAATTATTTCTCCCTCAGACTACTATAATAGATTAACAATGTGTCTTGTGTTATTGGCCACTTCTCATTCCGATCATCTTTCTCTCTGTTGCCAGTTTAATTTTCTAAAGACATGCATTCACTTATATCCTTCTACCATGAGCCTTCTAAGCCCTGCTTCCAACAACATTCTGACGTAAAAAGGGGAAAAGTCTTTCAAGTGATTCCCATTGAATGCATTTATTTATTCAGTCTGTTTTTCACTTTCTCTTTAAAAAGATACAATATCCAGTATATCTCCAAGGGTATCCATAAAGACTAATGCAATGAACTGAACCATCATATATCTGTTAGTTGGATTAAGAAATGAACTGAAGTTATGACAAACTTAGACAATGTTTTAAAAAGCAGAGACATCACTTTGCCGACAAAGGTCCGTACAGTCAAAGCTATGATCTTTCCAGTAGTCATGTATGGATGGGGTAGTTGGACCATAAAGAAGACTGAGGGCTGAAGAATTGATGCTTTCAAATTGTGGTACTGGAGAAGACTCTGAGAGTCCCTTCAGCTTCAAGGAGATCAAACCAGTCAATCCTAAAGGAAATCAACCCTGAATATTCATTGGAAGTTCTGATGCTGAAGCTGAAGCGCCTATATTTTGGCCACCTGATGTGAAGAGCCAACTCATTGGAAAAGACCCTGGTGCTGGGAAAAATTGAAGGCAAAAGAAGAGGGCAGCAGAGGATGAGATGGTTAGATAGCATCACTGACTAAATGGACATGAGTTTGAGCAAACTCTGGCAGACAGTGAAGGACAGGGAAGCCTGGCGTGCTGCAGTCCATGGGGTTGCAAAAAGTCAGACACAACTTAATGACTGAACAACAGGAACAACATATCTTGTTTCATTGCACTTTGCTTTATTGAGCTTTGCAGATATTGCATTTTTCACAGATTGAAGGTTTGTGGCAATCTTGTAGCTGAGTTATATTATCAGTGACATTTTTCCAGCATTTACTTACTTTATATCTCTGTCACATTTTGGTAATTCTTGCAATATGTCAAAGTTTTTCATCATTATTACAATTGTTATGATAATCTGTGATCAATGATCTTTGATGTTATTATTGCAAAAATATTAAGACTTGCTGAAGGCTCAGATGATGATTTCCATTTTTTAGCAATAAAGTATTTTTTAAAAAAGGTATTGTACATTTTTTAGCCATAGGCTATTATATATTTAATAGACTAAAATATAATGTAAACATAACTTTTATATGTACTGGGAAACCAAAAAATTTCTGTGATTTACTTTATTAGTATTCTCAGGAACCAGACCTGCAATATCTCTGAAGCATGCTTCTAATTTATTTTTTCTCAGTAAATCATTAATCAGCAAGTGTTTCAAACATGTTTGCATAAAAAATTTACATTGCATTTTCTTGTAATGAAAAGAAAATGTCTATCTTTGGTTAGTTTTCTTTCTTACTCCTAATCCTGTATGTGTGTATTTTTGTTTTCTCTCTTTTTCTTGAATTTGCTTTGCTCAAGGTCACTGAGGGTGGTATAGGCCCTGGTGAAAACTGCTTTTCGACAATCTAGAAAGAGCAAACTGGCTTGAAATCTTTACATGGATTCTCTGTGGATATTCCATACAGTTAGGCCTGAGGCTCTGGCCTGGTAATTTGTGTGAGTGCCCTTTCCTTATCTCAACCTAGATCTTGCCAGTTTCTTCTATGTTATTACGTAGGCTAATTGTATACCACGCAGGTAGGGAGGAGTATGTATGGCACTTCTGTGATCCACTTGAGTATCTCCCAATATTCTATTGTCCAGTTGTAACATGCAGCAACCATAGCTCAGGAATGCTATGATTCCTCAAGCCATTATGAACCTGCTTGAAAGCATGTCTGCTTTCTTCAGAAAGCCTCCTTTTTTTTTTTTTTAATTTTATTTTATTTTTAAAATTTACAATATTGTATTGGTTTTGCCAAATAGCGAGATGAATCCGCCACAGGTATACATGTGTTCCCCATCCTAAACCCTCCTCCTTCCTCCCTCCCCATACCATCCCTCTGGGTCGTCCCAGTGTACCAGCCCCAAGCATCCAGTATTGTGCATCGAACCTGGACTGGTGACTCGTTCCATATATGATATTATATGTATTTCATGCCATTTTCCCACATCATCCCACCCTCCCCCTCTCCCACAGAGTCCAAAAGACTGTTCTATACATGATTGTCTCTTTTGCTGTCTCATATACTGGGTTATTGTTACCATCTTTCTAAATTCCATATATATGCGTTAGTATACTGTATTGGTGTTTTTCTTTCTGACTTATTTCACTCTGTATAATAGGCTCCAGTTTCATCCACCTCATTAGAACTGATTCAAATGTATTCTTTCTAATGGCTGAGTGATACTCCATTGTGTATATGTACCACTGCTTTCTCATCCATTCATCTGTTGATGGGCATCTAGGTTGCTTCCATGTCCTGGCTATTATAAACAGTGCTGTGATGAACATTGGGATACACGTGTCTCTTTCAATTCTGGTTTCCTCAGTATGTATGCCCAGCAGTGGGATTGCTGGGTCATATGGCAGTTCTATTTCCAGTTTTTTAAGGAATCTCCACACTGTTCTCCATAGTGGCTGGACTAGTTTGCATTCCCACCAACAGTGTAAGAGGGTTCCCTTTTCTCCACACCCTCTCCAGCATTTATTGCTTGTAGACTCTTGGATAGCAGCCCTTCTGACTGGTGTGAAATGGTACCTCATAGTGGTTTTGATTTGCATTTCTCTGATAATGAGTGATGTTGAGCATCTTTTCATGTGTTTGTTAGCCATCTGTATGTCTCCTTTGGAGAAATGTCTATTTAGTTCTTTGGCCCATTTTTTGATTGGGCCATTTATTTTTCTGGAGTTGAGCTGTAGGAGTTGCTTGTATATTTTTGAGATTAGTTGTTTGTCAGTTGCTTCATTTGCTGTTATTTTCTCCCATTCTGAAGGCTGTCTTTTCACCGTGCTTATAGTTTCCTTTGTTGTGCAGAAGCTTTTAAGTTTAATTAGATCCCATTTGTTTATTTTTGCTTTTATTTCCAATATTCTGGGAGGTGGGTCACAGAGGATCCTGCTGTGATGTATGTCGGAGAGTGTTTTGCCTATGTTCTCCTTTAGGAGTTTTATAGTTTCTGGTCTTACGTTTAGATCTTTAATCCATTTTGAGTTTATTTTTGTGTATGGTGTTAGAAAGTGTTCTAGTTTCATTCTTTTACAAGTGGTTGACCAGTTTCCCCAGCACCACTTGTTAAAGAGATTGTCTTTAGTCCATTGTATATTCTTGCCTCCTTTGTCAAAGATAAGGTGTCCATATGTGCGTGGATTTATCTCTGGGCTTTCTATTTTGTTCCATTGATCTATATTTCTGTCTTTGTGCCAGTACCATACTATCTTGATGGCTGTGGCTTTGTAGTAGTGCCTGAAGTCAGGTAGGTTGATTCCTCTAGTTCCATTCTTCTTTCTCAAGATAGCTTTGGCTATTAGAGGTTTTTTGTATTTCCATACAAATTGTGAAATTATTTGTTCTAGCTCTGTGAAGAATACCCTTGGTAGCTTGATAGGGATTGTACTGAATCTATAAATTGCTTTGGGTAGTATACTCATTTTCACTATATTGATTCTTCCAATCCATGAACATGGTATATTTCTCCATCTATTAGTGTTCTCTTTGATTTCTTTCACCAGGGTTTTATAGTTTTCTCTATATAGGTCTTTAGTTTCTTTAGGTAGATATATTCCTAAGTATTTTATTCTTTCTGTTGCAATGGTGAATGGAATTGTTTCCTTAATTTCTCTTTCTGTTTTCTCATTATTAGTGTATAGGAATGCAAGGGATTTCTGTGTGTTGATTTTATATCCTGAAACTTCACTATAATCATTGATTAGTTCTAGTAATTTTCTGGTGGAGTCTTTAGGTTTTCTATGTAGAGGATCATGTCAGCTGCAAACAGTGAGAGTTTTACTTCTTCTTTTCCAATTTGGATTCCTTTTATTTCTTTTTCTGCTCTGATTGCTGTGGCCAAAACTTCCAAAACTATGTTGAATAGTAGTGGTGAGAGTGGGCACCCTTGTCTTGTTCCTGACTTTAGAAGAAATGCTTTCAATTTTTCACCATTGAGGATAATGTTTGCTATGGGTTTGTCATATATAGCTTTTATTATGTTGAGGTATGTTCCTTCTATTCCTGCTTTCTGGAGAGTTTTTATCATAAATAGATGTTGAATTTTCTCAAAGGCTTTCTCTGTATCTATTGAGATAATCATATGGCTTTTATTTTTCAATTTGTTAATGTGGTGTATTACATTGATTGATTTGCGGATATTAGAAAATCCTTGCATCCCTGGGATAAAGCCCACTTGGTCATGGTGTATGATCTTTTTAATGTGTTGTTGGATTCTGATTGCTAGAATTTTGTTAAGGATTTTTGCATCTATGTTTATCAGTGATATTGGCCTGTAGTTTTCTTTTTTTGTGGCATCTTTGTCAGGTTTTGCTATTAGGGTGATGGGGGCCTCATAGAATGAGTTTGGAAGTTTACCTTCCTCTGCAATTTTCTGGAAGAGTTTGAGTAGGATAGGTGTTAGCTCTTCTCTAAATTTTTGGTAGAATTCAGCTGTGAAGCCGTCTGGACCTGGGCTTTTGTTTGCTGGAAGATTTTTGATTACAGTTTCAATTTCTGTGCTTGTGATGGGTCTGTTAAGATTTTCTATTTCTTCCTGGTTCAGTTTTAGAAAGTTGTACTTTTCTAAGAATTTGTCCATTTCTTCCACGTTGTCCATTTTATTGGCATATAATTGTTGATAGTAGTCTCTTATGATCCTTTGTATTTCTGTGTTGTCTCTTGTGATCTCCCCATTTTCATTTCTAATTTTATTGATTTGATTTTTCTGCCTTTGTTTCTTGATGAGTCTGGCTAATGGTTTGTCAATTTTATTTATCCTTTCAAAGAACCAGCTTTTGGCTTTGTTGATTTTTACTATGGTCTCTTTTGTTTCTTTTGCATTTATTTCTGCCCTAATTTTTAAGATTTCTTTCCTTCTACTAACCCTGGGGTTCTTCATTTCTTCCTTTTCTAGTTGCTTTAGGTGTAGAGTTAGGTTATTTATTTGACTTTTTTCTTGTTTCTTGAGGTATGCCTGTATTGCTATGAACTTTCCCCTCAGAACCCCTTTTACAGTGTCCCATAGATTTTGGGTTGTTGTGTTTTCATTTTCATTCGTTTCTATGCAAATTTTGATTTCTTTTTTGATTTCTTCTGTGATTTGTTGGTTATTCAGCAGCGTGTTGTTCAGCCTCCACATGTTGGAATTTTTAATAGTTTTTCTCCTGTAATTGAGATCTAATCTTACTGCATTGTGGTCAGAAAAGATGCTTGGAATGATTTCAATTTTTTTGAATTTACCAAGGCTAGATTTATGGCCCAGGATGTGATCTCTCCTGGAGAAGATTCCATGTGCGCTTGAGAAAAAGGTGAAATTCATTGTTTGGGGATGAAATGTCCTCTAGATATCAATTAGGTCTAATTGGTCTATTGTATAGTTTAAAGTTTGTGTTTCCTTGTTAATTTTCTGTTTAGTTGATCTATCCATAGGTGTGAGTGGGGTATTAAAGTCTCCCACTACTATTGTGTTATTGTTAATTTCTCCTTTCATACTTGTTAGCATTTGCCTTACATATTGTGGTGCTCCCGTGTTGGGGCATATATATTTATAATTGTTATATCTTCTTCTTGGATTGATCCTTTGATCATTATGTAGTGACTGTCTTTGTCTCTTTTACAGCCTTTGTTTTAAAGTCTATTTTATCTGATAAGAGTATTGCTACTCCTGCTTTCTTTTGGTCCCTATTTGCATGGAAAATCTTTTTCCAGCCCTTCACTTTCAGTCTGTATGTGTCCCCTGTTTTGAGGTGGGTCTCTTGTAGACAGCATATGTAGGGGTCTTGTTTTTGTATCCATTCAGCCAGTCTTTGTCTTTTGGTTGGGGCATTCAACCCATTTACGTTTAAGGTAACTATTGATAAGTATGATCCCGTTGCCATTTGCTTTATTGTTTTGGGTTTGAATTTATACACCGTTTTTGTGTTTCCTGTCTAGAGAATATCCTTTAGTATTTGTTGGAGAGCTGGTTTGGTGGTGCTGAATTCTCTCAGCTTTTGCTTGTCTGAGAAGCTTTTGATTTCTCCTTCATATTTGAATGAGATCCTTGCTGGGTACAATAATCTGGGTTGTAGTTTATTTTCTTTCATCACTTTAAGTATGTCTTGCCATTCCCTCCTGGCTTGAAGAGTTTCTGTTGAAAGATCAGCTGTTATCCTTATGGGAATTCCCTTGTGTGTTATTTGTTGTTTTTCCCTTGCTGCTTTTAATATTTGTTCTTTGTGTTTGATCTTTGTTAATTTGATTAATATGTGTCTTGGGGTGTTTCACTTTGGGTTTATCCTGTTTGGGACTCTCTGCATTTCTTGGACTTGAGTGATTATTTCCTTCCCCATTTTAGGGAAGTTTTCAGCTATTATCTCCTCAAGTATTTTCTCATGGTCTTTCTTTTTGTCTTCTTCTTCTGGGACTCCTATAATTCAAATGTTGTAGCGTTTAATATTGTCCTGGAGGTCTCTGAGATTGTCCTCATTTCTTTTAATTCATTTTTCTTTTATCCTCTCTGATTCATTTATTTCTACCATTCTATCTTCTAATTCATGAATCCTATCTTCTGCCTCTGTTATTCTACTATTTTTTGCCTCCAGAGTGTTTTTGATCTCATTTATTGCATTATTCATTATATATTGACTCTTTTTTATTTCTTCTAGGCCCTTGTTAAACCTTTCTTGCATCTTCTCAATCCTTGTCTCCAGGCTATTTATCTGTGATTCCATTTTGATTTCAAGATTTTGGATCAATTTCACTATCATTATTTGGAATTCTTTATCAGGTAGATTACCTATCTCTTCCTCTTTTGCTTAGTTTGGTGGGCATTTATCCTATTCCTTTATCTGCTGGGTATTCCTCTGTCTCTTCATCTTGTTTAAATTGCTGAGTTTGGGGTGTCCTTTCTGTATTCTGGCAGTGTGTGGAGTTCTCTTTATTGTGGCGTTTCCTCACTGTGTGAGTTTGTACAGGTGGCTTGTCAAGGTTTCTTGGTTAGGGAAGCTTGTGTCAGTGCTCTGGTGGGTGTAGCTGGATTTCTTCTCTCTGGAGTGCAATGAAGTGTCCAGTAATGAGTTATGAGATGTCTATGGTTTTGGGGTGACTTTGGGCAGCCTGTATCTTGGAGCTCAGGGCTGTGTTCCTGTGTTGCTGGAGAATTTGCTTGGTATGTCTTGCCCTGGAACTTGTTGACTCTTGTGTGGTGCTTGGTTTCAGTGTATGTATGGAGGCATTTGATGAGCTCCTGTCAATTAATGATCCCTGGAGTCAGGAGTTCCCTGGAGTCAGGGTTTGGACTTAAGCCTCCTGCTTCCAGTTATCAGTCTTATTTTTACAGTAGTTTCAAAACTTCTCCTTCTATATAGCACCATTAATAAAACATCTACGTTGAAGATGAAAAGTTTCTCCACCGTGTGAGTCACTCAGAGAGGTTCATAGCATTACATGGAGAAGAGAAGAGGGAGGGGGGAGTTAGAGGTGACCTGAATGAGATGAGGTGGAATCAATAGAGGAGAGAGTGGGTTAGCCAGTAATCACTTCCTTATGTGCACTCCACAACTGGACCGCTCAGAGATGTTCACGGAGTTATACAGAGAAGAGAAGAAGGAGGAAGGAGACAGAGGTGGCCAGGAGGATAAAAGGGGGAAATGAAAGGAGGGAGACAGATCCAGCCAGTAATCAGTTCCCTAAGTGTTCTCCACCATCTGGAACACACAGAAATTCAGATTTGGGTAGAGTAGAGAGGGGTTAGGGAGGAGACACAGGCGACCCGGTGCAGAAAAAGGAGAGTCCAAAGGGAGAGAGAGCAGTCAAGCCAGTAATCTCGCTCCCTAGTGAAAAATGGGTATTCAAGATTGGGGTCTTAGGTACAAAATTGGTAACAAATACATAAAAGCAAAAATTAAAAATCTAGAGTAGAGTTTGGAATTTTAAAAATACAATGTTAAAGAAAAGAAGAAGGAAAGGAAAGAGAGCAAACAAAAACAAAAACAAACAAAGTTGTAAAAATTATAAAGAAAATATAGGTACAAAATTGATAACAAATACCAAAAAGCAAAAGTTAAACATCTAGAATAGAGTTTGGAATTTCAAAAATACAATGTTAAAGAAAAGAAGAAGAAAAAGAAAGAGAGAAAAAAACAAACAAAAACAAACAAAGTTCCAAAAATTATAAAGAAAATATAGGTACAAAATTGATAACAAATACCAAAAAGCATAAATTAAAAATCCAGAGTAGAGTTTGGAATTTCAGATATACAATGTTATATAAAAGAAGAAGAGAAAGAAAGAGAGAAAAATAAAAGTCACAAAAATTATAAAAAAAAAAAAGGTACAAAATTGATAACAAATACCAAAAAGCTAAAATTAAAAATCTAGAGTAGAGATAGGAATTTCAAAACTACAATGTTAAAGAAAAGAAGAAAAAAACAAAAAACAAAAAACAAGGTCACAAAAATTATAAAAAATATATATATGAAGTTTGCTTTAAAAAATAGGGTCCTTTTTTTTTTTTTGCAAAGTAATAGTAGGTTATAAAAGTGAAAATTAAAGGAATAATAGAGGATTTAAAATTTTTTTAAAAATTAAAAAGAAAAAAAGAAAGAAAGAATGATTGTAAAAATAGTAAAAATATATCTAGGACTTTCTCTGCTTTTGTTGTGAGTATTGTGGGGTCAGTTCATTTTCAGCTAGTTCTTTGGTCTGACTTACATTTCTCAAGATCTATAGGCCCCTTCCTATGTAGTTGATACTAACCACAGGGTTTTAATCTATTGCCTGTAGCTTCCAAGGCGGTTCCCTCTGTTATAGCTTCTTCTGTTTGCTGGTCTCTTCAGTGTCTGGTTTCCACCCTGACACAAAGGGGACGGTGGTGGACACTTTTTTTTTTTTAGGCTCACTTGTTCAGTCACGCTGTGGGGAGGGGGGGACGCTGCAAACAAATAACACTGGCTTGTGCTCGCAGTGCCTCAGCCACACTGGGTCTGCCCCTGCTCACGGCGCATGTAGCCTCCCTGCCCACACTGCTCAGGCTCTAGGTTGCTCCGCTGGGAACCATCCGTGGCCGGCCCTGGGCTGCTTGCACCTCCCGGGTCCAAGCTGCTCAGGTTCAGGCACTCGGGTAGTCCTCAGAGGCGCAGACTCGGTTGGGCCTGCGTTTTGTGCCCTTCCCAGGTCCAAGCAGCTCAGGTGATGAGGTGTTTGGTGAGCGCGATTGCTGCGACTTATCGCCTCCCCGCCACTCAGTTATCTAGGTGTACAACCGGCGCACCTTCTCAGGCGGATGTTGACCGTCCAGACCCCCAAGAAGTTTTAGTTAGCAAAAAAAGCCTGCTTACAGTTTTTTAGATAATGTCTCTCTGGGGCTGTGATTGCTCCCTTCCGGTTCTGGCTGCCTGTCACCGGAGGGGGAAGGTCTGCAGCTGGCTATCTCTGTTCAGTCCTTTGTTCCGTGTGCGGGCCTGGCAGTGTCTTAGGCTAGGGCTGGCTTTTTGCGTGGTAGATATCCCACAGTCTGGTTTGCTAGCCCAAATTATTTTGCTCAGATAGCACTCAGGTTATTCAGGCCAGATCCTTACTCTAAGCTATGCAGCCTGCGCCGTGCCTCCCTGCCCAGCCCCCGCTTGCTAGTGGCGTGTGCAGGCATCTGCGCTGCTTCTCCGCTGGGGGAGTTAACGTAGGGCTCGCAATCTGCAGGTTTTAATTGTTTATTTATTTTTCCTCCCTGTTATGTTGCCCTCTGGGCTTCCAAGGCTCAGCACAGATTCGGCAGTGAGAAGGTTTCCTGGTGTTTGGAAACTTCTCTCTTTTTAAGACTCCCTTCCGTCCCTCCCTCTTTTGTTTCTTTTTTTGTCTTTTATATTTTTTCCTACCTCCTTTTGAAGACTTGGGTTGCTTTTCTGGGTGCCTGATGTCCTCTGCCGGCATTCAGAAGTTGTTTTGTGGAATGTACTCAGCGTTTAAATGTTCTTTTGATGAATTTGTGGGGGAGAAAGTGTTCTCCCCGTCTTACTCCTCCGCCATCTTAGCTCCTCCTTCCAGAAAGCCTCCTGATGTTAGTAATAAACCTTTTCATACCCTATTGGCCTCATCGGTGACATGTGACGTGATCAGTGACATATGTGACATCATCAGTGCACATTTGAACAGATTTTAAGTGAGAGATCCACATTCCTAAAAACAGATTGCTCACTAGGACTTTTAGGACTTTACAAAATTCTTTGCTCCTGATGCTGCCTATGGCTCTGTCACCAACAAAGATCCTGTTTCTCAGGTTTAGGGAAAAATACCTATGGCACATTAAGCCAGGGGTTAGCACTATAGAGCCAGCATTGCTGTAGAGGAGGCCCTAAACCCTGGCAATGCTGATATGAGACTCTCTGGAGGAAGAAACTAAATATAAATAGAGAGGATTTCCTCCAAGTGTGGCTGGTAACTACCCTAAAAATACAACTATTTGACCCAGCTGTAAATACAAAACTACTGAAAACTTTATAAAATAGAAAAACAAACAACAGAAGTTTTTGTGTTTCTATAATATAGGTTCTAAATTAATATCTGCTGAGATACAACAATTGACAAATTTTCATGAACTTAATATTAGGGTATAGTTATAATTGGGGATCCTTCTACATTTAAACCAAGAGATTTGACTAAATTTAAGTAAAAGGCTCTCTATACTCTTAGGGGAGTGACCAAATATAAAACAGAGGAAAATTAGGTATTCCTTATCTTAATGATCAGAACTATTGCCTTATTTAAATTTCCCATGGTCATATAGCATCCTTGTCCTAAAATATCTCCTAGTGGTTATGCACATTCTGGCCCAACAAGTAATAAAACAAATCGCTGGCACTTAAAATTGGCTTTCAAAAATAACCCCTCACCCCAGTTAAAATAGTTGATACAGCATAACATAAAATAGGGATTTTAAGGATTGAAACCCATTATTCAAGACCTAATTAAAGAAGGGATGGTTATCTCCACTCTCTCTCCATTTAACAGCCCAATTTGGCCTGTTCTCAAATCTGAGAGGAATGATTGGCTCCTTATGATGGACCACCACAGCTTTAATGTTGTGGGCATACTGGTAAGGACCCTGAAAGTGAAAGTATTAGTCACTCAGTCTTGTCCAACTCTTTGGGACCCCGTAGACTGTAGCCTGCCAGGCTCCTCTTTCCATGGAATTCTCCAGGCAAGAATACTGGAATGGGGATACTGGAATACTGACCCAGGGATCAGACCTCTGCCCTGCAGGCAGGTTCCTTACCATCTGAGCCATTAGAGAATCCCCATTGAGGCCCCTATACCAATATTATTGAAATGAATTATTATTTTCTGCAAAGAGTTTTTATAGTTACAGCTCTTACATTTAGTTCCTTGACCCATTTTGATTCAAAATGGATCATATGGGAGGAGATAGGGATCTAACTTTATTTTTTTGCATGTGAGTATCATCATGTCAGCATTATTTGTTGAAAACAAATTCTTTGCCAACTGAATGGTCCTGGCACCCTTGTCAAAAATCAATTTATCACAAATGTATGAATCATAGATAATAAACTAGGGCAATTAATTGTAGGGCTCAATTCCTCTTCCTTTCACTCCAAATACTCTTTCATTGCCTAATGTTCTGTCTTAAAACCATTGTCATATACAGATGTGAAAGATATATATGTTATATATATATAATACATGTATATGTATATATTATACAATTTATATTTTATATACAAATATTATACATACTTTTTTTTTTCAGTTTTTTTTTTTCAGATGGGAGGGTAAATCTCATCTCAGTTACTCATTCTTGACTGGAGTGAAAGTCTGGGATTAATTCATACTTTTTCCAAATGATTATTTTTTAATATAGGGGAAAAAATGACTTAAGATCTGTCCTCTTAGTAATTGTTGAAGTGTACCACACATTGTTGTTAACTGTAGGCACAATATTGCACAGACTTCTAGACCCTTTTCATCTTTTGTAACTGAAACTTTATACACATTGAACACCAACTCCCTGTTTCCCCTTCCCATAGTCTCTGGCAACTGCTATTCCATTTTCTTCTTCTATGAGTTTGACTACCTTGCTGCTGCTGCTGCTAAGTCGCTTCAGTCGTGTCCGACTCTGTGCGGCCCCATAGAGGGCAGCCCACCAGGCTCCCCCTTCCCTGGGATTCTCCAGGCAAGAACACTGGAGTGGGTTGCCATTTCCTTCTCCAATGCATGAAAGTGAAAAGTGAAAGTGAAGTCACTCAGTCCTATCCAACTCTTAGTGACCTTAGATACCTCATAAAAGGGGAATCATGCAGTTGTCTGTGACTGACTTATTTCAACTTAGAATAATGTCCTTCAGGTTTATCCAAGTTATCACATATGGCAAGATTTCCTTCCTTTATAAGGTTTCTTAGTATACCATTGAATGCATATACCAGGTTTCTTTATATCAAACATTCCAGTGTAACAATGGGGAGGGGATTAATGTTTTTTTTCCCTTACATTTTATATGACTGATTGTTGTTGTTGTTTAGCTGCTAAGTCATATCTGGCTGTTCTGCAAACCCATGGACTGTAGCCTACCTGGATCCTCTGTCTATGGGCAAGAATACTGGAGTGGGTTGTCATTTCCTTATGCAGGAGATCTTCCTGACCCAGAGATCAAACCTGCATCTCCAGTATTGGCAGGCAGATTCTTTACCACTGAGCCACAAGGGAAGCCCCATATGACTGATTACTGATGATAAAAAGAAAAATTCTGCACTTAAATAAAATTTCAGATCTTGTATAGTAGAGGGGAAAATGTAATAAAGGAGAAACAAAATTTTTGTTGATATATTTTGGCCACACTGAAAAACATGTGGGATCTTTCCCTGACCATGCTCCCTGCATTGGAAGCACAGAGTCTTAACCACTGGACCTCCAGCAAAGTCCAAATGAAATTCTCTTTTGATTGAATTTGTTTGGGGACCTTCAGCTATATGGATGTCTATATCTCTCTTCAGATTTGGGAATTTTTTAACCATTATTTCTTTAATTATACTTTCTTCCTCTTTTTCTCTGTTCTCTTTATGATAATATCATAATGAAATACTATTTTTCCTGATGTTGTCCCATAATTCACATAAGCTTTCTTCACTCCTTTGAGTTGGATTGAATTATCTCTATCTGCATTCCCTTATAGCTTGCTGAGCTTCCTTCAAATAATTTTTTTGTCAGGATATTTGCATATCTCCCTTTCTTTGAGGTTCTCTACTGAAAAATTATTGTGTTCCTTTGGTAATGTCATGTTTTCTTGGTTTTTCATGTTCTTCAAAGTCTTGTATTGTTGTTTTCCCCTTCGAAAAAGCAGTAACCTCCCCCACTCTTTACCAGCAGGCTTTGGATTCACCTGTTAGTCCAGCTAGGGATTCTGAGGCTTTCTCAGACGTCTCTATTGATGCACCTGCTACGCAGTTTTTGTTCCCTCTTGGGAGAGGGGCATTCTTAAGATTGTATCCCTTCTCTCAGTCCTGCAAAAGCAGACCAGGTGTGGAGGGCCCCTCATTTGTTTCCCAAGGACAGCGCCCCAAACTGCTCATGTTTGTGAGCCTTCAGTCCATCTTGCAGAGTTAGGGCAGCTTTCTGCACTTGCTCATTAGCTGTCTGCAGAGGCTTGCTCTTTCTGGCCACGGATGGACAGAGAGGGTAAAGGGCATCAGGGAGGAATTTGGAGTGTTGGGGATGACAGTCGGTCAGCTGGGGTTCATAGATGAGGCACCCCAGTGGCTCATCAGTAGAATTCCTGACGGAGTCCATGAAACGGTTAGTAGAAAGAACAGTGAAGTGTTTAGTAGAGTTTCTTTGATGACCTCAGCCCTGGCTGCTATATTCCAGCCTCTCCCAGTCCTTTCATCTGCAGACTACATCAGTAATCTGGGTTAGGTGAGAAAGAACTGGGCCTCTTGGGAACTGTCTCACATGTTGGGGAAACTGGACACTCACTCCCAAGCTCTCACTTTTCCCTTTGGGAGAAATTGTCTGACACAGGGTCTTTCCTAGCACCAAACCGTGCTGCCTCAAGGGAAGAGTAATGCAGACAAAGGGAAATGTTCTATTTCCCCTCTTCAGTGTGTCTGTTCTTAGGATTTTTTGATCTAAAAATGTGCTGGAATTTCTTTGCTGGACTCAGACTCCCACAAAGGTAGTCTCAACCCTGCGTGGCTACCAAAATCAGTGTTCTGTGGGAGGATGATGGTTAAAATGTTCTAGGCAATGGCAACCCACTCTAGTACTCTTGCCTGGAAAATCCATGGACAGAGGAGCCTGGTAGGCTGCAGTCCATGGGGTAGTTAAGAGTCGGACACGACTAAGCGACTTCACTTTCACTTTTCTCTTTCATGCATTGGAGAAGGAAATGGCAACCCACTCCAGTATTCTTGCCTGGAGAATCCCAGGGACAGGAAGCCTGGTGGGCTGCCGACTATGGGGTCGCATAGAGTCGGACACGACTGAAGCGACTTAGCATTAGCATTAACATTCTGCCATCTAATTGATGTCACTCCCAGACAAATCTCTTTTCTGAGCTTAACAGTCCTACTTATTTTTTTAGTAGTTGTCCTAGGGTTTGCAATATACATTTACAGCTAATACAAGTCCATGTTAAAATAACAGTATACTGATTCATGGGTAGTGAGTACCTTGTAATAACCAAATGATCCTAATTCTTCCCTTGTTTCCCTTGTATCAGTGCTGTCATTTATTTCTTTTATACACAAGCATATAATGTATATATACAAACACACATAATTGAATACATTTTTGCTACTATTGTTTTGAACAAACTATTGTCTCCTATTTCATTTTAGAAAAAGTAAAATGAAAGATTTTACTTTTCCTTTACTTCTTCATTCTCTGATGCTGTTTTCTTTACACAGATCTGAGCTGCTGCTGCTGCTGCTGCTGCTGCTAAGTCGCTTCAGTCGTGTCCGACTCTGTGCGACCCCATACATGGCAGCCCACCAGGCTCCCCCATCCCTGGGATTCTCCAGGCATGAATACTGGAGTGGGTTGCCATTTCCTTCTCCAAAGCAGGAAAGTGAAAGTGAAAGTGAAGTCGCTCAGTCATGTCTGACTCTTAGCAATCCCATGGACTGCAGCCCACCAGGCTCCTCCATCCATGGGATTTTCCAGGCAAGAGTACTGGAGTGGGGTGCCATTGCTAGACCTATATAATTTTCCTTATTTCAAAAGAACTTCTTTTAGCATGTCTTGCAAGGCAGGTGTCCTGGCAATAAATTCCATCAGTTTTTTGTTTATCTGAGAAAGTTTTTATTTTCCTTCCAGCCTTTTCTGTGGATGTCTTTTCTTCGAACTTGTGTATGTAAAGTGCTAATTAGAGGGATTTGCCAGTTTCTTTTTTCAGGAGCTTGTTGTATCTTGTTTCCTCTGTAGTCTATGTAGCTGTGCAGGTTCTCTGATTCTGCAGTAGCAAGCCACTCTGTTCTCCCTGGTCCACTAGGCAGCTCCCCTATCAGGGCCCTGAATCAGGCCAGAGGGATTGCAGTCTTGGACCCTCCTCTGAAATGCCTACTCCTGGATGCACACTCTGTTCCTCACCTTCTCTCTCACTCTGAGTGAGATGAGACAAAAATTGGTCCATCTGGCAGGCTACTCTCAGAAAGTTGGTATGATGGTGCACACTCCACTCCTTTCCCTTCCTCCTGAGGGAGACTTTTCTGGTTGTGCACCTTCTCCCCATTGAGCAAAGTTGTGAAGTCAAAGTGTTTGTCACTCAATTGTGTCTGACTCTTTGTGACCCCATGGACTGTAGCCTGCCAGCCTCTTCTGTCCATTGAATTCTCCAGGCAAGAATACTGGAGTGGGTTGCCATTCCCTTCTCCAGGGGATCTTCCCAACCCAGGGCCTGAACCTGGGTCTCCTGCATTGAAGGCAGATTCTTTACCATCTAAGCCACCAGGGAAGCCTGAGCAAAGTTGTGTTGGCACTTTCAGCTGCCTGCCACTTTTCCAGTGTCTCTGCAGACCCCCAGATCGACACATTGTGCTGATTCATCACCCCCTTATTGAGGGGTGAGGAGAGACAGAAATTAGTCCTTCAGGCAGCTCTCAGAAAATAAAAAATGTAGGTGGCATGTTCCTCTCATTTCTTTCCCTCCCTCCCAGAGAAGTCTCAGGGTGAGCTGTTTATCCCAGATAGGCAAAACTGTGCCAACTAGGCCTTCCAGTTTTCTATTGTGCTCAGCTGCCTCTGAGCCTCCAGCCTACGGTGGTTCTGCCAACAGTGAAAAGTGGGGTAAGACAAAAATCAGGGCTCTGAAAATGTGGTGTTGACTCTGAAAAGAAGGGTTCACTCTCTCTTTTCTACCAAAAGGTTGCAGGTTGGGGCCTTTCTCCCTTGACACTGAGCTATGTTAGCTTGGGGGTGGAGCTGATACAGGCAAAGTGATGCTGCTTTTCTTACCCTTTTCAGTGTAGCTGTTCTTGGTTTTGTGTTTGCTTGTGGTATGGCAACTTCTTCAGTGGAATCTTGAATTCACATAAAGATGTTTGGGTTTATGTGAAAGTGCAAGTGTTAGTCGAGTCTGACCCCATGGACTGCAGCCCACCAGGCTCTTCTATCCATTGAATTCTCCAGGCAATAATACTGGAGTGAGTTGCCATTCCCTTCTCCAAGGGATCTTCCCAACCCAGGAACTGAACCCAGGTCTCCTGCATTGCAGGCAGATTTGTTACCATCTCAGCTACTGGGTTATATCATTACTAAAGTGGTGTTTCTGCAGGGAAAGGAGGACTAGGACTTCCTATTCAGCCATCTTGCTGCTTTTACTCTCTGGGATTAGTTTTTCATCAGTAATCCCAGGGTTTATTTTCAGTTTTATGTTGCAGGTAATATGTAATTAGGTAGAATGGTCTTCAGATTTTGCCTTGGTGTCTAGTAAGATACTTTTACACAGGTAATATCTGAGATGTTATGGAAAATGTGTTAGTGATTTAAAAATACTATTTTTTAATGCATAAAACTCAATTTTTGCTGTTTAGATGGTTACATAGGAGACATTATAAGAAGCACTTGATAAAGTTCTTGTAAGTAGTGCTCAAAAGAGCATTCATAATTTAAAAATATACAGCTACATAAGATTAATTCAATGTATAGTCACACTTGATATTGATACCATTTCTCTGTTTCTAAAACCAATAATCAGTAGCATTGAATAGTTTGGTTGCCTGAAATGCAAAACCAGTGCCCAAACCAATCATTTCCACCAACCTCCGATGGGTGAGCATTTTGAAGTTCAGAGACTCGGGCCAATCCTTCTCCTGGGAAACTTTCTCCTCCTTCATTTCAGGTGCTGATGAGCCCAGTGGAAGCAAATGCTCTGAACTTGAAGATGTTGGCTGGGCACATTCCCCCATGTTCACTGGTGTACATGTGGAACATGTGACCCAAGCACTCAGAAGTTACATTGTTCAAATTGTTTTGCTGGATGAACCTGTATCATCAGCAAAACCACCACCACTTTGACTGATCTGGCATTGTTAGTTCATTGTATAGAGAATGTCTCTGAAACACTCAGGCATGCCCAACAATAGCTCTGCAGTGTGTGGATAATTCACCATTTTTATACCTGTACTTTCCTGTCAAGTAATACATACTGTGAACATTCTTGTGCCACAAAAATGTTAAGAATCTTCCTCTGAAAATAAATCAACTACTTCCATCCAATCCATTTACCAAAAGGGAATTTATTTTTCTGCAATAACATGTAAGCATACAGTAACATACCTAAAAAGAAGGTATACTCTCTGTACCATCAAAGAGGAAACATGAGAATATTGTTAGCTGAGCAAGAAGAGGAAATGAAAGGTGATTATAAGTTTGAATTGATTCATAAGATTAATAAAATTATTTAAATACCACAATTCCATATAGTGAATCTATCCATTAGCTTTTAAGATTATAGTGGCCCATGATCACACAGCCATCTCTGCTATTTTAAAGTTAACCTTGGCAAATAGATTTCAGTAGAAATAAAATTTGTAATTATTAAAAACTTGATCTTTATGTAAATTTTCTTCTTGAAGATCATGGAAAACTATACCCAAGAGTGACACCAATATCCAAGGCGTCGGATAGGCACCAATTATGTTTTGTTTGCTGTATCCTCTATATCTATTTGAGTGTGTGTACACACACCACACACACATACACACACACACATATAAAAAACAGCTATGTGAGCACATGTGCATGCACGCTCAGTTTCTCAGTCATGTCCATCTCTTTGTGACCCTATGGACTCTCACACACCAGGCTTCTCTGTCCACGGGATTTTCCAGACAAGAATACTGGAGAGGGTATTTAGCACATAAAAGGTGCTAAATTCATATGCTGAATAAATGAATGTATGCTGTAGTGATGTTTTCTATTGGTAATCTAGTTTAGTGCTAGAAGCACAGACTTGGGAAATGGAAAGACCTGCGTTTGCAACCCATTTCTGCTGTTAACTAATTGCTGACCTTGAACAGTATTTAATTTTCCAGAGCTTCTGTTTGTTCACATGTAGAATAAAGAAAACTTACATCGTAAGTCTTTTGTCAGGATAACTGGAGGGGCCTATAAAGCACTTAGCATACTGTCTGAAACCTCAAAGCATCCAATACAGGGAAGCTACTATAAATATTGAATGAAGCTCTTCTGTAGATAGTACATGCTTCTAGGGACTTAGAAATTTATTATATTTTTCCATAGAGAAAAGACTTCCTAATCATACGGATTGGAGATGGGGAAGAAGGATGAT
The DNA here is from genome assembly GCF_032452875.1 of Bos javanicus. Classification (NCBI taxonomy): domain Eukaryota; kingdom Metazoa; phylum Chordata; class Mammalia; order Artiodactyla; family Bovidae; genus Bos; species Bos javanicus. Next base: position 25,661,624 of record NC_083873.1, on the reverse strand, counting down.
TCGAGTTACTGTTATAAGTTCCCTCTCTTGTTCAGAGAATAGTAAAGATAGTTGATAAGTACTTATATTAAAATGTTTAGTATAACTTCTAAACTATTAGACAAAAGGAAATGGTGTGAAGTACTCAAAAAGAAGAAAGGGAATAGCATAGAGAACACAACATAGAAAGAAAGCATAAAAATGAGGAAGAAATAAAATCAGGTGTCTCAGTAATTATAGTAAGTGTAAATAGATTTGTCAGTAATTCAGTCAGACCTTTCTTGTAGCTTGCTGTACCAGGCATGTGCTAGGCCCAGTATGTAGACTGGTAAGTAAAAGCAATGTGATGAGGATGCAACCTCTCTGCATCTCTTGTATTGCCTTTCCTGTGCATTCATTTCATTCTTAGCTCAGTTGTTTTTCCTTCCTGGAGCTGCTCAGAAGTGTTCTACCAACTTAGCAACCCTGGCAGAAATAGCGGAGCTCTGTCTCAGAGCTCCAGTGGAACTCCTTCAACAGAGTCTCAGGAGCCTGGCTCATGCCAGAAATCAGACTGGCATGAAAAAGGATCTAAAAGAGTGGAAAAGAATCTAAAACAGTGGGTATACATATATGTATATCTGATTCATACCATATGGAGAGGAATATGTTAGTTCAGATGTCCACTGACAGATGAATGGATAAAGAAGATGTGGCTCATACCGACAATGGATTGTTACCCAGCCATAAAAAAGAATGAAATAATGGGATTTGCAGTGACATGGATGGACTTAGAGATTATCATACAGAGTGAAGTGAGTCAGACAAAGACAAATATTGTATGATATCCTTTATATGGAGAATCTAAAAAAATGGTACAAATGAGTTTATTTATAAAACAGAAAAAGAAACTTGTAGAAACATGTAGAAAACAAACTTACGGTTACCAAGGAGGAAAAGGGATAAGGGCATAAATTGACACACTACTATAAATAGGGGCTTCCCCGATGGCTCAGATGGTAAAGCATCTGCCTGCAATGCGGGAGACTCAGGTTCAATCCCTGGGTCAGGAAGATCCCCTGGAGAAGGAAATGGCAACCCACTCCAGTACTCTTGCCTGGAAAATTCCATGGACTGAGGACCCTGGTAGGCTACAGTCCATGGGGTTGCAAAGAGTTGGACACAACTGAGCAACTTCACTTTCACTATATATAAAATAGATTACAAGAACCTACTGTGTAGCAGAGGGAACTACTCAATACTCAGTGATGACTTATATGGGAAAAGAATCTAAAACAGTGGGTATACATATATGTATATCTGATTCAATCTAAAAGAGTGGATATATGTGTATGTATACCTGATTAACTTTTCTGTATAGTAGAAGCTAGCACAACATTGTAAAAACTACTCCAATAAAGATTATTTAAAAAATAAAGACCAACTGGTGCTTTTGCCAATTTGAATGGCAAGTAGATCCCAGGTTGGCTCAAACTTCAAACATCTGCAACACTTGTACTCCAATTAATATCTGCTAATATGACAAGTAGTGAAGTAAAATTTGATAATTGCTGTGGTGTTGATGTTCAGTTGGTAACTCATGTCTGACTCTTTGTGACTCCATAGACTGTAGCATGCCAGGTTTCCCTGATAATTTCTAAATTTAACTTCAAAAGAAAAAACCAGAAGTTAAACATTAGGTACATGCTGTGGACATCTGTAGTGCCTGAACCTTCAGTAATAGGTTCTTTAGCACAGAATCCACTTCCTGGAGTTCTAGACCTCTCCCAGACTTCTATGCCCTCTCTAATCTTGATATAGCTGGATTTAGAAAATAGGTTCAGAATAGTTTCCATTATAATTTGAAGTCATTGTTAATATTTTCATATCACTAATGAAGCTGATAAGAGGTATGAAGTCATTCTGATTTAAAATTTTTATTTATTTACTTATTAATTTATTGTCATGATGTGCTTTTTTCTGAAAGATTTTTTAAGAAAATCTTTCTGCTTTGATGTTCTGAAATGTCATAATAATTCATTTGTGAGTATTTTTTCATTAATTGTTTTTGGTACTTGATGAGGGGATTTTTTTAGTGTGCAAAGAGAAGTATTCTATATTTTCAGATCTTGAAAATTTTCTATTTCTTTCATCATTTCCTTTTTGCTTCTTCTCTGTTTAAATTTCAAGTACTTGTATGTCTGATATTATGTTTTTCTCCTCCTAGCTTTTTTTCCTGTTATAATTTCTGCGGGTATTTTTGTCTTCTCTTTTTTTTTGAAAGGTTTTCTTCTTAAAGCCTTACATTATTTTTATTTTTAAATAAAAATTAGTTTTATTTTTTTAAAAAATTAGTTTTATTTTTTTTCTCTTTTTTTATTATTATTTTTTTTTTACTTTACAATATTGTATTGGTTTTGCCATACATCAACATGCATCTGCCACGGGTGTACACGTGTTCCCTATCCTGAACCCCCCTCCCACCTCCCTCCCCATACCATCCCTCTGGGTCATCCCAGTGCACCAACCCCAAGCTTCCTGTATCCTACATTGAACCTGGACTGGCGATTTGTTTCTTATATGATATTATACATGTTGTAATGCCATGCTCCCAAATCATCCTCCCTCCCTCGCACAGAGTCCAAAAGACTGTTCTATACATCTGTGTCTCTTTTGCTGTCTCGCATACAGGGTTGTCATTACCATCTTTCTAAATTCCATATATATATGTGTTAGTATACTGTATTGGTATTTTTCTTTCTGGCTTACTACACTCTGTATAATAGGCTCCAGTTTCATCCACCTCATTAGAACTGGTTCAAATGTATTCTTTTTGATGGCTGAGTAATACTCCATTGTGTATATGTACCACTGCTTTCTTATCCATTCATCTGCTGATGGACATCTAGGTTGCTTCCATGTCCTGGCTATTATAAACAGTGCTGCGATGAACATTGGGGTACATGTGTCTCTTTCAATTCTGGTTTCCTCAGTGTGTATATGCCCAGCAGTGGGATTGCTGGGTCATATGGCAGTTCTATTTCCAGTTTTTTAAGGAATCTCCACACTGTTCTCCATAGTGGCTGGACTAGTTTGCATTCCCACTAACAGTGTAAGAGGGTTCCCTTTTCTCCACACCCTCTCCAGCATTTATTGCTTGTAGACTTTTGGATTGCAGCCATTCTGACTGGCGTGAAATGGTACCTCATTGTGGTTTTGATTTGCATTTCTCTGATAATGAGTGATGTTGAGCATCTTTTCATGTGTTAGCCATCTGTATGTCTCCTTTCGAGAAATGCCTGTTTAGTTCTTTGGCCCATTTTTTGATTGGGTCATTTATTTTTCTGGAATTGAGCTGCAGGAGTTGCGTGTATATTTTTGAGATTAGTTGTTTGTCAGTTGCTTCATTTGCTGTTATTTTCTCCCATTCTGAAGGCTGTCTTTTCACCTTGCTTATAGTTTCCTTTGTTGTGCAGAAGCTTTTAATTTTAATTAGGTCCCATTTGTTTATTTTTCTTTTATTCCCAATATTCTGGGAGGTGGGTCATAGAGGATCCTGCTGTGATGTATGTCGGAGAGTGTTTTGCCTATGTTCTCCTCTAGGAGTTGTATAGTTTCTGGTCTTATGTTTAGATCTTTAATCCATTTTGAGTTTATTTTTGTGTATGGTGTTAGAAAGTGTTCTAGTTTCATTCTTTTACAAGTGGTTGACCAGTTTTCCCAGAACCACTTGTTAAAGAGATTGTCTTTTCTCCATTGTATATCCTTGCCTCGTTTGTCAAAGATAAGGTGTCCATAGGTGCGTGGGTTTACCTCTGGGCTTTCTATTTTGTTCCGTTGATCTATATTTCTGTCTGTGCCAGTACCATACTGTCTTGATGACTGTGGCTTTGTAGTAGAGCCTGAAGTCAGGCAGGTTGATTCCTCTAGTTCCATTCTTCTTTCTCAAGATTGCTTTGGCTATTAGAGGTTTTTTGTATTTCCATGCAAATTGTGAAATTATTTGTTCTAGCTCTGTGAAAAATACTGTTGGTAGCTTGATAGGGATTGCATTGAATCTATAGATTGCTTTGGGTAGTATACTCATTTTCACTATATTGATTCTTCCAATCCATGAACATGGTATATTTCTCCATCTATTAGTGTCCTCTTTGATTTTTTTCATCAGTGTTTTATAGTTTTCTATACATAGGTCTTTAGTTTCTTTAGGTAGATATATTCCTAAGCATTTTATTCTTTTCGTTGCAATGGTGAATGGAATTCTATCCTTAATTTCTCTTTCTATTTTCTCATTATTAGTGTATAGGAATGCAAGGGATTTCTGTGTGTTGATTTTGTATCCTGCAACTTTACTATATTCATTGATTTCCTCTAGTAATTTTCTGGTGGAGTCTTTAGGTTTTCTATGTAGAGGATCATGTCAGCTGCAAACAGTGAGTTTTACTTCTTTTCCAATTTGGATTCCTTTTATTTCTTTTTCTGCTCTGATTGCTGTGGCCAAAACTTCCAAAACTATGTTGAATAGTAGTGGTGAGAGTGGGCACCCTTGTCTTGTTCCTGACTTTAGGGGAAATGCTTTCTATTTTTCACCATTGAGGATAATGTTTGCTGTGGGTTTGTCATATATAGCTTTTATTATGTTGAGGTATGTTCCTTCTATTCCTGCTTTCTGGAGAGTTCTTATCATAAATGGATGTTGAATTTTCTCAAAGGCTTTCTCTGCATCTATTGAGATAATCATATGGCTTTTATTTTTCAATTTGTTAGTGTGGTGTATTACATTGATTGATTTGCGGATATTGAAGAATCCTTGCATCCCTGGGATAAAGTCCACTTGGTCATGGTGTATGATCTTTTTAATATGTTGTTGGATTCTGATTGCTAGAATTTTGTTAAGGATTTTTGCACCTATGTTCATCAGTGATATTGGCCTGTAGTTTTCTTTTTTGGTGGCATCTTTGTCAGGTGTTGGTATTAGGGTAATGGTGGCCTCATAGAATGAGTTTGGAAGTTTACCTTTCTCTGCAATTTTCTGGAAGAGTTTGAGTAGGATAAGTGTTAGCTCTTCTCTAAACTTTTGGTAGAATTCAGCTGTGAAGCCGTCTGGACCTGGGCTTTTGTTTGCTGGAAGATTTCTGATTACAGTTTCAATTTCCGGGCTTGTGATGGGTCTATTAAGATTATCTATTTCTTCCTGGTCCAGTTTTGGAAAGTTGTACTTTTCTAAGAATTTGTCCATTTCTTCCACGTTGTCCATTTTATTGGCATATAATTATGGATAGTAGTCTCTTATGATCCTTTGTATTTCTGTGTTGTCTGTTGTGATCTCTCCATTTTCATTTCTAATTTTGTTGATTTGATTTTTCTGCCTTTGTTTCTTGATGAGTCTGGCTAATGGTTTGTCAATTTTATTTATCCTTTCAAAGAACCAGCTTTTGGCTTTGTTGATTTTTGCTATAGTCTCTTTTGTTTCTTTTGCATTTATTTCTGCCCTAATTTTTAAGATTTCTTTCCTTCTACTAACCCTGGGGTTCTTCATTTCTTCCTTTTCTAGTTGCTTTAGGTGTAGGGTTAGGTTATTTATTTGACTTTTTTCTTGTTTCTTGAGGTGTGCCTGTATTGCTGTGAACTTTCCCCTTAGCACTGCTTTTACAGTGTCCCATAGGTTTTGGGTTGTTGTGTTTTCATTTTCATTCATTTTTATGCAAATTTTGATTTCTTTTTTGATTTCTTCTGTGATTTGTTGGTTATTCAGCAGCGTGTTGTTCAGCCTCCACATGTTGGAATTTTTAATAGTTTTTTCTCCTGTAATTGAGATCTAATCTTACTGCATTGTGGTCAGAAAAGATGCTTGGAATGATTTCAATTTTTTTGAATTTACCAAGGCTCGATTTATGGCCCAGGATGTGATCTATCCTGAAGAAGGTTCCATGTGCGCTTGAGAAAAAGGTGAAATTCATTGTTTTGGGATGAAATGTCCTCTAGATATCAATTAGGTCTAACTGGTCTATTGTATCATTTAAAGTTTGTGTTTCTTTGTAAATTTTCTGTTTAGTTGATCTATCCGTAGGTGTGAATGGGGTATTAAAGTCTCCCACTATTATTGTGTTATTGTTAATTTCCCCTTTCATACTTGTTAACATTTGTCTTACATATTGTGGTGCTCCTATGTTGGGTGCATATATATTTATAATTGTTATATCATCTTCTTGGATTTATCCTTTGATCATTATGTAGTATCCTTCTTTGTCTCTTTTACAGCCTTTGTTTTAAAGTCTATTTTATCTGATAAGAGTATTGCTACTCCTGCTTTCTTTTGATCTCTATTTGCATGGAAAATCTTTTTCCAGGCCTTCACTTTCAGTCTGTATGTGTCCCCTGTTTTGAGGTGGGTCTCTTGTAGACAGCATATGTAGCGGTCTTGTTTTTGTATCCATTCAGCCAGTCTTTGTCTTTTGGTTGAGGCATTCAACCCATTTACGTTTAAGGTAATTATTGATAAGTATGATCCCACTGCCATTTGCTTTATTGTTTTGGGTTCGAGTTTATACACCGTTTTTGTGTCTCTTGTCTAGAGAATATCCTTTAGCATTTGTTGGAGAGCTGGTTGGTGGTGCTGAATTCTCTCAGCTTTTGCTTGTCTGTAAAGCTTTTGATTTCTCCTTCATATTTGAATGAGATCTTTGCTGGGTACAGTAATCTGGGCTGTAGGTTATTTTCTTTCATCACTTTAAATATGTCTTGCCATTCCCTCCTGGCCTGAAGAGTTTCTATTGAAAGATCAGCTGTTGTCCTTATGGGAATCCCCTTATGTGTTACTTGTTGTTTTTTCCTTGCTGCTTTTAATATTTGTTCTTTGTTAATTTGATTAATATGTGTCTTGGGGTGTTTCACTTTGGGTTTATCCTGTTTGGGACTCTCTGGGTTTCTTGGACTTGGGTGATTATTTCCTTCCCCATTTTAGGGAAGTTTTCAACTATTATCTCCTCAAGTATTTTCTCATGGTCTTTCTTTTTGTCTTCTTCTTCTGGGATTCCTATGATTCGAATGTTGTGGCATTTAATATTGTCCTGGAGGTCTCTGAGATTGTCCTCATTTCTTTTAATTCGTTTTTCTTTTTTCCTCTCTGGTTGATTTATTTCTACCAGTCTATCTTCTATTTCATTAACCCTATCTTCTGCCTCCATTATTCCACTATTTGTTGCCTCCAGAATGTTTTTGATCTCATTTATTGCATTATTCACTATATATTGACTCTTTTTTATTTCTTTTAGGTCCTTGTTAAACCTTTCTTGCATTTTCTTAATCCTTGCCTCCAGGCTATTTATCTGTGATTCCAGTTTTATTTCAAGATTTTGGATCATTTTCACTATCATTATTTGGAATTCTTTATCAGGTAGATTCCCTATCTCTTCCTCTTTTGTTTGGTTTGGTGGGCATTTATCCTGTTCCTCTACCTGTTGGGTATTCCTCTGTCTCTTCATCTTGTTTAAATTGCTGAGTTTGGGGTGGCCTTTCTGTATTCTGGCAGTTTGTGGAGTTCTCTTTATTATGGAGTTTCATCGCTGTGGGTAGGGTTGTATCGGTGGCTTGTCAAGGTTTCTTGGTTAGGGAAGCTTGTGTCAGTGTTCTGGTGCGTGTAGCTGGATTTCTTCTCTCTGGAGTGCAATGAAGTGTCTAGTCACGAGTTATGAGATGTCAATGGTTTTGGAGTAACTTTAGGCAGCCTATATATTGAAGCTCAGAGCTGTGTTCCTGTGTTGCTGGAGAATTTGCGTGGTATGTCTTGCTCTGGAACTTGTTGGCCCTTGGGTGGTGCTTGGTTTCAGTGTAGGTATGGAGGCATTTGATGAGCTCCTGTTGCTTAATGTTCCCTGGAGTCAGGTGTTCTATGATGTTCTCAGGATTTGGACTTAAGCCTCCTGCTTGTGGTTTTCAGTCTTATTTCTACAGTAGTCTCAAGACTTCTCCTTCTATAAAGCACCATTGATAAAACATCTAGGTTAAAGATGAAATGTTTCTCCACAGTGAGGGACACCCAGAGAGGTTCACAGAGTTACATGGAGAAGAGAAGAGGGAGGAGGGAGTTAGAGGTGACCTGAATGAGATGAAGTGGAATCAAAAGAGGAGAGAGCAAGCTAGCCAGTAATCACTTCCTTATGTGCACTCCACAGTCTGGACCACTCAGAGATGTTCATGGAGTTATACAGAGAAGAGAAGAGGGAGGAAGGAGACAGACCTGGCCAGGAGGATAAAAGGGGGGAATGAAAAGGAGAGAGACAGATCCAGCCAGTAATCAGTTCCCTAAGTGTCCTCCACTGTCTGGAATACACAGAGATTCAGAGAATTGGGTAGAGAAGAGAAGGGGAGGGAGGAGACAGAGGCGACCTAGTGGAGAGAAAGGAGAGTCCAAAGGGGGAGAGAGCAGTCAAGCTAGTAATCTCGCTGCCAAGTAAAAATAGGTACTGAAGACTGGGTTCTTAAGGGTACAAAATTGATAACAAATGCCAAAAAGCAAAGATTAAAATTCTAGAGTAGAGGTTGGATTTTCAAAAATACAATATTAAAGAAAAGAAGAAAAAGAAAAAAAAAAAAAGTCACAAAAGTTATTTAAATACATATATATATGAAGTTCGCTTTAAAAATAGGTTTTTTTAAAAAAAGTAATAGTAGGTTATAAAAATGAAAGTTAAAGGAGTAATAGAGGACTTAAAAATTTTTTAAAAGTTACATAAAAAAAGAAAAGAAAAAGAAAAAAAAAGAATGATCATAAAAATAGTGAAAATATATCTAGGACTTTCTCTGGTGGTGTTGTGGGTAGTGTGGGGTCAGTTCATTTTCAGATAGTTTCTTGGTCCGGCTTATATTTCTCAAGATCTATAGGCCCCTTCCTATGTAGTTGGTACTAACTACAGGGTTTTAATCTATTGCACCTGTCACTCCCAAGGTGGTTCCCTCTGTTTTAGCTTCTTCTGTTTGCTGGTATCTTCAGTGTCTGATTTCCGCCCTGACACAAGGGGGCGGTGGTGGACACTTTTTTTTTTTTAGGCTCACTTGTTCAGTTGCACTGTGAGGAGGGAGGGACACTGCAAACAAATAACACTGGCGTGTGCTGGTAGTGTCTCAGCCACACTGGGCCTGCCCCCGCTCATGGTGCGTGCACCCTCCCTGCCCGCACAGCTCAGGCTCTAGGTTGCTCCACCGGGAAGCATCCAAGGCCGGCCCTGGGCTGCATGCACCTCCCAGGTCTAAGCCACTCAGGTTCAGGCACTCGGGTAGTACTCAGAGGCGCAGACTCTGTTGGGCCTGCGTTTTGTACCCTTCCCAGCTCCGAGCAGCTCAGGTGATGAGGTGTTTGGCGAGTGCGGTCACTGTGACTTATCGCCTCTCCTGTCCCTGCCGCTCGGTTTTCTGGGTGTACAACCAGCCCACCTTCTCAGGCAGATGACTGTCCAGAACCCCAAGAAGTCTTAGTTAGCAAAGAAGCCTGCTTGCTGTTTGGTAGATAATGTCTCTCTGGGGCTGTGATTGCCCACTTAGGGCTCTGGCTGCCTGTCACCAGAGGGGGATGGTCTGCAGCTGGCTAGTTCTGTTCCGCCCTTTGTTCTGTGTGCGGGCCTGGCGGTGTCTTAGGGCTTTTCGCGTGGTAGCTATCCCACAGTCTGGTTTGCTAGCCCAAATTAGTTCGCTCTGATTACCTTCGGGGGCATTCAGGCCCGATCCTTACTCTAATCAATGCAGCCTGTGCCTCCCTGCCCAGCCCCCACTTGCTAGTGGTGGGCACAGGAGTCTGCACTTCTTCTCCGCTGGGGGAGTTACCATTGGGCTCGTAATCTGTGGGTTTTAATTATTTACTTATTTTTCCTCCCTATTATGTTTCCCTCTGTGCTTCCAAGGCTCGGCACAGACTCAGCAGTGAGAGTGTTTCCTGGTGTTTGGAAACTTCTCTCTTTTTAAGACTCCGTTCCAGAGATGAAGCTCCGTCCCTACCACTTTTGTCTCTTTTTTTGTCTTTTGTATTTTTCCTACCTCCTTTTGAAGATAATGGGCTGCTTTTCTCGGGGCCTGATGTCCTCTGCCGTCATTCAGAAGTTGTTTTGTGGATTTTACTCAGCATTTAAATGTTCTTTTGATGAATTTGTGGGGGAGAAAGTGGTCTCCCCGTCCTATTCCTCCACCATCTTAGGACCGCTTCCTGTCTGAAACTTTCAAAAGTCAACGTTATATTTAGCAGAGTCTCATTCCCTAAAGATATTATTTAGTTGTGATTTAAGGCCAGTTCAGTTCAGGTGCTTGGTCGTGTATGACTCTTTGCCACCCCATGAACTGCAGCATTCCAGACTTCCTGGTCTATCACCAACTCCTGGAGTTTACTCAAACTTATGTCCATAGAGTCACTGATGCCATCCATCCATCTCATCCTCTGCTGTCTCCTTCTCCTTCAGCCTTCAATCTTCCCCAGCACCAGGGTCTTTTCCAATGAGTCAGTCTTTCACACCAGGTGGCCAAAGTATTGAGGTTTCAGCTTCAGCATCAGTTCTTCCAATGAATATTCAGGACTGATTTCCTTTAGAATGGACTGGCTGGATCACCTTGCAGTCCAAGGGACTCTCAAGAGTCTTTGCCAACACCACAGTTCAAAAGCATCAATTCTTTCAGTGCTCAGCTTTCTTTATAGTCCAAATCTCACATCCATACATGACTACTGGAAAAACCATAGCCTTGACTAGACAGACCTTTGTTGGCAAAGTAATGTCTCTGCTTTTTAAAATGCTGTCTAGGTTGGTCATAGCTTTCTTCCAAGGAGCAAGCATCTTTTAATTTCATGGCTGCAGTCACCATCTGCAGTGATTTTGGAGCCCAAGAAAATAAAGTCTGTCACTATTTCCATTGTTTCTCCACCTATTTGTCATGAAATGATGGGACCAGATGCCATGATCTGGGTTTTGGAATGCTGAGCTTTAAGTCAGCTTTTTTCACTTTTCTCTTTTTCTGTCATCAAGAGGCTCTTTAGTTCCTCTTCACTTTCTGCCATCAGGGTGGTGTCATCTGCATATCTGAGGTTATTGATATTTCTCCCAGCAATCTCAATTCCAGCTTGTGTTTCATTCAACCCGGCATTTTGAATGATGTACTCTGCATAGAAGTTAAATAAACAGGGTGACAATATACAGCCTTGACATACTCCTTTCCCAATTTGGAACCAGTCTGTTGTTCCATGTCCAGTTCTAACTGTTGCTTCCTGACCTGCATACAGATTTCTCAGGAGGGGTCAGGTGGTCTGGTATTCCCATCTCTTGAAGACTTTCCCACAGTTTGTTGTGATCCACACAGTCAAAGACTTTGGCATAGTCAATAAAACAGAAATAGATGTTTTTCTGGAACTCTCTTGCTTTTTCTATGATGCAATGGATGTTGGCAATTTGATTGTTTGTTCCTCAGCCTTTTCTAAATCCAGCTTGAACATCTGTAAGTTCACGGTTGATGTAGTGTTGAAGCCTGGCTTGGAGAATTTTGAGCTTTACTTTGCTAGTATGTGAGATGAGTGCAATTGTGAGGTAGTGTGACCATTCTTTAGCATTGCCTTTCTTTGGGATTGGAATGAAAACTGACTTTTCCAGTCCTGTGGCCACTGTTGAGTTTTCCAAATTTGCTGGCATATTCAGTACAGCACTTTCACAGCATCATCTTTTAGGATTTAGAATTCAAGGCCATATATATTTTGAAAATCCATGTACTCAGCGTTTGTTTTTACATCACTTCTGTATATTTCAGTTATGCATGTTTATACTAAAATTTCATATTAGTACATAAGAAGTAAAGTGAAAGGTAAAAGATCTTCATCTCCTTATAACCAAGATTAGAGGAATGAAAAATAGTTTTGTTAGATATTAGCTAGCTGGGGGCTTCCCAAGAGGTGCTAGTGTTTTAAAGTCTGCCTGCCAGTGCAGGAAACTCAGAAGACATGGGTTTGATCCTCGTTTTGGAAAGATCCCTGGAGAAGAAAATGGCAGCCCACTCCAGTATTCTTACCTGGGAAATCCCATGCACAGAGGAACCTGGTGGGCTACAGTCCACGGAGTTGCAAAGAGTTGGACATGACTGAGCACACACATAGAGATATTAGACAGCCAGTTTATGGTGCAGCTGAAAACACCAAGAATTAATAGTACTTCACAGGTTTATTACAGTCATGGAATATATTGACAAGGAGAGAGGAGGCAAATCTGATTAAAGTCATATGTGCTGTTTTCTTTCCCCCTCTATTCAATCTCTATGATATCAATTGTGAGAAGTAAGCAATGAAAGTTAGCTAGCTGGGTCTAGCTTATGGTTTTCTGTCCTGTGAGCTTGGGAAGAACACCTGGGCAGTCAGGAGTCCCATATCTACATACATATCTGTACCTATGTCCATATCCATATGTACTTAGGTTGCATTTTAAAAGCAGAGCTGCTGAAACATGAAGCCTCAGTTCTTTCCTTTTCTTAAACTCGTGGCATGAAAAGAATCCCTGACTGCCTGTTCCTTCCATTCCCTACTGTCCCATTTCCTTCGCAATCTGAAATGGATTCAGTCTGTCTTTTCACTCTACCCAGTTTTTGGAGCTTTTGTGTCACAAGATCATATCCATTGTGCTTTTCTCATAGCAATTTATTATACCACAAATACAGGAATAATAATAATAATAATAAATGATTGAGCTTCCCTGGAGGCTCAGATGGTAAAGAATCTGTTTGTAATGCAGAACACCCGGGTTCAGTCCTTGGGTCAGGAAGATCTCCTGGAGAAGGGAATGGCAACCCACTCCAGTATTCTTGCCTGAAAAATCCCATGGACAGAGGACCTGGTGGGCTACAGTCCATGTACTGTCACAAAGAGTTGGACACGACTGAGTGACAAACACTTTTACTTTCACAATAATAAATATTAAGTATGCTTATTGTTTATGGGATTCTCCAGGCAAGAACACTGGAGTGGGTTGCCATTTCCTCCTCCAATGCATGAAAGTGAAAAGTGAAATTGAAGTCGCTCAGTCGTGTCCGACCCTCAGCGACCCCATGGACTGCAGCCTTCCAGGCTCCTCCATCCATGGGATTTTCCAGGCAAGAGTACTGTAGTGGGGTGCCATTGCCTTCTCCGCATTGTTTATGAACTCCTTGCTAAATGGTAATAAAGAAAAATGATTTAGAGCACAGCCTTTATATTGCTTAGATTTCAGTCTTTGTTTTGTCACATAGCTATTTCATAGTGAGTGAATTAATCAGTCTCTCTATATCTTAGTTATTTCATCTGTGAGGTGGAGATAATATTCCTGAACACATAGGGCTAAGATGAGGATTATATGATGATTATGAAGTATTTAGCACAGTGGCTGGTATTTAGTAAGTACTCCATTATACTCTGGTGGCTTATTTAGGAAGTTTATATAACTCTTTGAACTTCCAGCATCCATTATATATAGTGGATAAAAATTGAAATCATCAGACAGGCAGCTGTTAATCTTTACCTTTAAACATAACAGTGGACACAAATTCTCATCCATTTTAGCTTTGTTCTATCATCTCTTCTTCCTATATCTTTATTATTCTTATGCTTTCTGAATTGGAGGTTCTCAGAGAATTATTTTCCTTTTTCCTGCTTCCTTATTTCTGAAAATAATCATTGTTTTAGCCTAAGCATTGAGCAAAATTTCTTAACTTTTCACCGAGTTTTTGTGATTTATTCTCTCAAAAAAATTCATTGAACACTTACTTTGTACCAGATACAGGGGATAAAGATATGATATGCCCTAATGATGCTAAAGCTGAAACTCCAGTACTTTGGCCACCTCATGTGAAGAGTTGACTCATTGGAAAAGACTCTGATGCTGGGAGGGATTGGGGGCAGGAGGAGAAGGGGACGACAGAGGATGAGATGGCTGGATGGCATCACGGACTTGATGGATGTGAGTCTGAGTGAACTCTGGGAGTTGGTGATGGACAGGGAGGCTTGGTGTGCTGCGATTCATGGGGTCACAAACAGTTGGACACGACTGAGCGACTGAATTGAACTGAACCGAATTGTGTCTGGGGACAGTGAGGTTCAGGAAAAAGCTTTCCATCTAAGTGCATCTTTCTCCTGGCCCTGCTGTGTGTTTCATGGGTTTTTTGTGTTTTGTCTTTCTTTCCAAGCTTCTGTTCAAGTGTAGAAGTGTTCCAGCTTGGGGGACAGTTCTTGGTAGCTGGGTATTTCCAACCCCAAGCTTCTGATACAACTCTGGTATCAGCTCTTTTATTTTTCCAGTTGTGTTTTGTTAAGAATACATTCTGTTACTAATTTTTTTCATGATTTTAGGTCACATTGATAGCTTTTATCTATGTAACAAAATAGTTATTTTATTCTTTTGAAACTCAGTTTCTCCTAGCCTTGTCTTTCTATTCTTTAGAATGTTTGAATTCTATAATTTTTATTCTTAAGTTTAAAATTTCTTAATTTCTTTGCCTTATCTTTTCCCTTTCCTTAGATCTCAATTTTCCTATTATTTAAATTTTTATACGTTTTCATTTTATTTCATTTATACAAGTGATGTCCAGTCTTAAAAATCATCTTATAACATTACTCTTATTTTCCCACTTGACAGTGTGGCAGTTGATACTCAGAGAGGGAAGGGCTTGTTAAGGTGGCAGAGATAGACTGGCAGGATTATATTTAAAGTATTCACTTAAGAAAAATTTTCATGTGTTTTTTTAAAATTCTTGGACCTTCCCTCATGAAGTCAGCTGGACATTTTGAGCTCAAATCTCAGGAAGTGATATTACAAATGAAACAAGATTATAAAAGAAAATTTCCTTGTGATTTCTTTGTTTCAACAGCAAAAGTTTAAGGCGAATGTAAATGACTCAAGAACAGATGAAAAGCATAAGGATAAAACTAGATAAAAGGAGCTGTTTTTATCCTTCTCCCAATCTCCCAGCCTTAGTGAGGAAATAATTATATTTGTTTTGTGAAGAGAAAAAGACTTGAAAAGGAAGTTATGAGGTCGTAGGTGAGTTTCTCTTAAAGAGTCCTATACATGCTTCCTCGGGGTGCAGGTGGCAAGATTTCCCAGCTATGCTTTTATGTTTGAAAACACAGATGGGAACTGTACCTCAGCGTGTCATGGGCATTGTAGGCATAGGATGGTATGAAGACCCCAGGATGGAAAATGGCTCACTGTGTCCTGAGAGAGCCTTTCAAGAATGTATGAGACCCCATGTGTTGTAGAAACAGCAAAATCATCATGTAAACCCTGGATTGGTGTGAAAGATACAGAGAAATCTGTATATTGAGAACAGGAATAAGGGATAACTCAGGGACAACTTTCATGTACCGATGACAGAGATTAGTTGGGTTGATGGACATATCACAAATGTTATCAATCAAATCCCACCATCCCTTTTTTTAATGTCACAAAATGAATTATATAACATCTATTCTCTAAGAGGCTATTTTATTAGAATTAAATTCAAGGTGCACTTGTTTCATTTTTACAATCACACTGCATTTCCATATTTTTGCGGCTCTTTTCACTGCACTGGAACAATCAGGGAGATGAAACAGGAAAGGAATAAACTCCCCAAGGATATCCTTGCACTTTTCATTATTTGGGATCTCAGAACAGCAGAACACAGCGGATCCTGAAACATAGAAGTGTAATAATAAAGCCATTAAATTCCTTGAGAAACAGTGATGTCAGCAAAGCAATTACATACTGTATTGAAAAACTGAGTTGCCTATCCCCACCCCACTCCACCTTCATCTAGTTTACCTATAAGAAATATAGGATGGGGTGAAAACAGGACTCGAAATCAGCTATAACAGGAAGACCCCAGCTTTGAGCACCATTTCTTCTGGCTACATAATCACAAAGACATCCAAACCCTCTGCTACAGCTTCTGATCAGCTTCCATCAATCCTAGAATCTAATCCCATGTCTAATTAGGGAAGAATAAATGGGTTCCTTAGTTCCTTTCTGTTTGTAGTGTGTCTACTACCTGCTAGATCCATTCCCCTCTTCTATTATTTGTTTCTACAATTTTAGATGAGTTTTCTTGACTCTTCATTCTTGATGTAAATGGACTGACATGCTAGGTCTAAACCAACAAGGTATATAGCAGGCTAAAATTTAAATGCCTATCTTAAAATAAAAATAAATCATAAAACAAGCAAACGATATAGGTAGAGAAGTGGGGAGAGACTAGGAAAGAGAGATGTTCTTAAGAACCAGAATTAGAAAGTCAAAGAATTCATCACAGAAGTGATTCCTCATTTACTCCTTGTTACTTGCTCTCCACTGTCTCCAGCACTCAGGACAGTCCTGGCAAAGAGTGTACCATCACTCAATATGCATTGAGTATATAAATGAACACACTGAATAAACACTTCATCCCTAAAGGTATGCTAGCTGGAGCAGATTGACATTTGTCAAGAAATGATGTAGAAAGGCTTTGTGCCCTGGGTAGAGTCTGAACCTTTGCCTCGAAGATCCTTGTAAGATTTTATCATGCCAGTAATGTCAACTCATTTATTCTAGATCATTTCTCTAACCAGAAAACTATTGCATAATTGACCACTGTGGAGTAGACTGGTGCTTAGTGTTATACCGACTCCTCAAACATTTCTTTGAGATAGGTTAATACAGGTCTTTCCCAAAGAGGAACTTGCAGATAAAACCTTTTCTTATCCTTGTGACAACAGGAAATAGGATACAGTATATGAAAGAAGGTCTTCAAGTAGCCATCTTTTTTTCACAAAACCACTTAGGAATGTTTGAAAAGTCATTTTTTCTGTGAGTTCAGGGTAAAGAAGTTCATCAAAGAAAACACTCACGTTTTTCCAGCATGATACAACTCGAAAGCTTTGTGGAGCTGGTCAAAAGGCAACTGATGGGTTATTAATGGATCTATATTAATTTTATTTTGTAGGTAAGCAGTCACTAGTTGGGGAAAACAGTCTTTGGTTTTATAATCTGCAAAATAAAAAGGCTATTGTAATAAGATTTGAGAAATATCAAACTAACCAAAAGAAAAATAAGTAAGTTGTGGAGATGGGTAAAGTATTCTGAAAATTTGCCATTGATGAATTCATTTGTACATCAGAAGTTGTTGGCTTTTGTTGCTAAGTGTGGCTGCTCCAGACAGTTCTGTTACCTAGAACACCTTTGGAAAAAAAATAGAGTTGATATTCACATGTTATTGGGTTAAAAACTAATTAAAAATAAAGTAGAGTCTCCAGCCCACCTCCAGGGTTTAGCATTATACAATGATTTCCTCATCTCTCTATTCACACACATTGAGATGGCATGGGAACTTTTGATCAGAGCAATGGATGGAGATGGGAATATTAATTAAGTAAAGCTATTGGTCAGTACTGCTCAGAAATAAGGGCTCCTATGGAAAGACAAATATCAGTGCCAAATACCAAGTTGGTGCCTGTAATTATCCAGAAAGCCTCGCTGTTAAAATAGCACAACAAACTTTGAGTCCACCAGTGCAGAACTGAACTTAGCTGGATTATTCCAAACACTGGGGAAACCCAGAAACTATTTTGTAGGAAAACCCAGAAACTATTTAAAATTTTTTATTTAAATGTAAAAAAAAAAAAAAAACAAACCTATTTAATTAAATTAACTAATCTGCAAAATACACCAATTCATTGGAGAAGTCTTTGAAAACTTATACCATTATAGGTCTGTTTCCCAAAGGAGAAAATTTTTGAATTACGTTTCTACAAAGTTGAAAGAGATTTTGTGAAAGCAAAAACAACTGACTTACCTCCTAAACACACACCCTTCAGTGTCCGACCAGTGGAAACTGTTTGAGCAGAAAGGGAAAACTTTGAATTTGGTGGAGACACTCCAGTGATTATGCAGACACCATGGCTCACGTGGCAGGAGTCCCAAGCAGCAACCTGATAATGAAAATAATGACAATAAGTAGATGCCCACACATAAGGAACAACTATCTGCAGTGTTGGAAGGAATTGTGGAGTTCCTAGATTTCAGACCTCTTCCTAGGCAGATGCTACTTACTTTGAGCTCAGCTTCAACGCTGCCAGTGAGGGAATCTCATTAGAGAACCAGTAGAGTTTAGTGGTGGAGAAGGCAATGGCACCCCACTCCAGTACTCTTGCCTGGAAAATCCTGTGGACGGAGGAGCCAGGTGGGCTGCAGTCCATGGGGTCGCACAGAGTCAGACACGACTGAGCGAGTTCACTTTCACTTTTCACTTTCATGTATTGGAGAAGGAAATGGCAACCCACTCCAGTGTTCTTGCCTGGAGAATCCCAGGGACGGGGGACCCTGGTGGGCTGCCGTCTATGGGGTCGCACAGAGTCGGACACGACTGAAGCGACTTAGCAGCAGCAGCAGCAGAGTTTAGTGGTAAAGAGCACAGACCCTGCCGCAGTGTGACTTTAGGCAAGTTACTTAACCTCCCTATGTCTGTTTATTTGTAAAAAGAAGAAGAATACCAACTATGTCATAGATTTGTTACAATGCTTAAGTTTTAAGTTACAAGGCTTAAGATTAAAACATTTAGAACGTTATCTGGCACAAAGTACTGTGTGTTTATTTAATAAAATTACCCGCCACCTCAAAGACCACACATACTATTATTCTTTGCCTGACCTTCTCACTTGTATAACTCTGTTCAGTTCATTTATATTTAATAAAAACAAATATATATACATATGTGTGTGTGAAGCTTCATTTAAAAAAACCCAGTTTTTTAAGGGTGTGGAGTATACTTCACGTCAATCTATTTTGCTTCCTTTTCTGGTTCTTAACCTTCTATCTCGCCCCTTCCTGCATTTTGCCTATGTCTCTTTCCTGTTACATCACTGCATCTACTTCCTTCACCCTTTAACCATGTACATTAGATACACGCTGAAGTGAATCGAATGCCTACTTCTTTCCTCTACCCTGTCAGTTCTGAGTCTAGGGTCTACCTTATTCTCCCTGAACTTAACATACTGGTGCATAGGCTCATTTTTCAAATAATGAATGGTTCTGATACAGAACACACATGAATATCATATGTGAATTACATAATGTTGATACTTAAATATAAAAACATGTTCGTGGACAAAGAGCTAGGACTACAGGAAAGGAAATAGTGCTTGTTTAAACTTCATATATTATAGTGTCATATCTTTAAAGTATATATTGCTTTTATTTTTAAGATGGATATTTTAGAGTGACTATACATTCCATTTTTAGGTTTGGGGTCCACAGGTCCAAAACATATGTTCAGGGGAGTTTTATACTTAGTGTGTCCCCACCCGCTAAGCAAGCATCTATAGACACAATTCGTTTTACTGTGCTTTGCATTTTTCAGATACTGTGTTTTTTACAAATTGAAGGTTTGTGGCAACCCTGTGTTGAGTAAGTCTATCAGCACATTTTTTCCAACAGCATTTGCTTCCTTTTTGTCTGTGTCACATTTGGTAATTCTCACAGTATCTCAAACATTTTCACTATTATTATATTTCTTATTGTGATATGTAATCAGTGATCTCTCTTACTATTACAAAAAGATATATTGTAAAGTAAAACAATAAATAAATAAATAAAACTGAGATAAAAAAACAAAAAGACAATGACTCTCACTGAAGGCTCAGATGATTAGTGTATTTTAGCAATTAAGTATTTTAAAATTAAGGTGTGTACATTGTTTTTTCTTAGACAAAATGCTATTGCATACTAATAGACTACAGCATAGTATATGTGGTGGAAAACCAAAAAATTACTTGACTAACTTTATTACAATATTCACTTAATTGTGCTGGTCTGCTTCTACTCACTGTGACCCAGACCCACACACCATGGTTTCTGCGAGTCCGATGGCCTCAAAGGCAAAGTCAACACCGATGCCTGTCATTTCCTTGACTGCCTCCTGGACTGGCTTCTTGAGATTTGAAGGGTTGAGACAATCTGTGACCCCTAATGCTCGTGCCCGAGGAAATTTTTCCTCGTTGATATCAACTCCAATGATTCTAGAAGCACCAGAAGCTTTACAGCCCATGACAATAGCTGAGCCGATTCCTCCAAGTCCAAAGACCACACAGGTAGAACCAGGAGTGACCTACAAATTCACAAGTCATGTGTGTGTTAGGAATCAAATCTGGACACTTGTATAATTAAGAAAACAAACAAAAACCACCATTGAGGCTTTTGGAACTATTGACCCCAGTTGAAACATTTGGACTGTTTTGGTCTTGTTTTTATGTTTTCTCGGCAGATCACTATAACATACTAATACAGCTATTTTCCTCACCTTGGCCGAGTGAACAGCAGCCCCATATCCTGTAGGCACCTCACAGCTTATGACACAAATCTTATCCATGGGAGCAGCAGCATCAATTTTTACCACCGAAATCTCAGGCACAACAGTATATTCGGAGAATGTACTTGTGCGGAAAGAATGATAGATCTTTTCTCCTTTGCAGGTGAACCTACTTGTGCCATCCAGCATTAATCCAGAAGAGGGTAGAATGCTGTTCAGCAGTGACACAGACAGGCACAGCAGCGACCCAGACACACAGAGTTGTAAAGAGAGAAATGAACACCTTTAGCTCCAGGTCAGTGCTTGCACAATATAAGCGATTTAATAAAAAGTGAAAAGATAAACAAAAGATGGACAAATCTACTAACTCTTGCTTCTCACAGAAGTTTCCCTTGGGATTCAAGCAGGCACTGCATTCTCTACACTGTGGAACAATGAGTGTGAGGACTTTATCTCCTATATATAGGAAAAAAAAAACCCAAAAACATTAGTTTAAAATATTATTGAAACACAATAGTGCAGTGATAAAAATTTTATTGAATGATTTGATAACTTGCTGTGGACAGATTATGACAAGTATAACATACCCCATAGCTATTTTGGAGGAAAAATCCTATAACCTGGTTTCAGAAATTCCATTATTATTTTGGGCAAATGATGGAAATATGGGGATATTCCTTGCTGGATAGATAATTGTAGGTCTGCTTTTACTCTGGAAATAAATAAAACTGGGAATGACCCTTAGAGATGTCATCTACTCTAACCTTTTGGTTTTCCTTTGAGAGATTTAAGTCTGCAGCGGTTGTTACCTGCCTGAAGCTGGATAGCAGCAGAAACCTTTCTATGGAGCCTGCTTGCCCCACAATGGCACAGGGACCCACAGCAGGTCTGTGACATGTTTTCTTCAGGGGACTGTGGTTCAGGATATTCTCAGTTCTAAGAGTAAAACGAATAGGTTTCTTTCTGCAGAGAGAGGCTGCTTCTGGAACGCTTACTACAGAGGGTTGTTTTTAGGTTGCACAGTTTTAGAGTGCATACTGATTATGTGTGGGTCCAAAATTTAACCCTCCTGGGACCTAGGGTTACAGGCTGGGAAGGTGAAGAGAATTAATGAACACAGTCATCACAGACTTATAAAACTGTACAAAGCCTTGTCAAAGGTCTACAACCTTGTCCCTAAACATGTGTATGGTTCTTACATGTATTTGTAATCTTTTAAAAATTTCTTTGAGTTTATGAGACTTCCCTGGTGGTCCAGTGGCTAAGACTCCACACTTTCAATGCAGACAGTCGTGGTCAGATTTGATCCCTGGTCAGGGAACTAGATCCCCCACGCCACAATTAAAAATCCTCCATGCCACAGCTAAGACCCGGTGCAGCCAGATAAATAATTATTTTAAAAAGTCTCTTGTAAGTTTAGATAAGGAACATCTTAACTTCACTGGCCCTAAAAAATTCCAAAGATACTGAATCTCAAAATCAGGAGAAGCTCAAATTCTGCTGCCTTATCCTGTCCCTCAAATATTCATCATTTTCCACAAAACTTTCACTGGGATTTGTTTAGTTAAAGAGGAGTTAGCTCACTAACTATTGGCATTATCTTCTTGGCGATGTGGAGAAGACTATGTCTTTTTACTTCTGTCCCTCCTCCTAGGCCTAGTGTCAATGCACGGCAGGTACTCCATCATTGTTTGCAAAATGAATACCCTGACGATAGCTTTGTCAATGTCCTGACCACATGCCCTTTCTTAAATCTCATTGTGTGCCTGGTTCCAAGCTGTGAGGTTCTGTGGACTCTTCATACTCTGACCATTTCAGATGTGCCAAGAATGGCTGTGTCAAGGTCCCTTGCGATATGCCTGGGGAAGAGTGTTTACTTATTTGATTCTTTGAAATATCATTATCATCCTGTCAACAAAGTTCTATTAATACATTCTACTTGATCAGAACATTCATTCGTTAAACATTCAATGCATTCCAAACCTGAACAGGCACTATGCTAAGTATGTGGGGGACACTATATATATATATATATATATATAGAGAGAGAGAGAGAGAGAGAGAGAGAGAGAGCTGTCCCTCAAAAAACAAGCCAGTGGAACTACATTGGACTAAAAGACTCAGGCACGGCTAAGGAAACTATATAAACAAAATGAAAAGGCATGCCTACTGAATGGGAGAAGATATTTGCAAGCAATATATCTGATAAGGGACTTCCCTGGTGGCCAAGATGATAAAGCATCTGCCTACAGTACGGGAGACCTGGGTTCGATCCCTGGGTCAGGAATATCCGATCCCTTGGAGAAGGAAGTGGCAACCCACTCCAGTACTCTTGCCTGGAAAATCCCATGGACAGAGGAGCCTGGTGGGCTACAGTCCACAGGGTCACAAAGAGTCAGACACGACTGAGTGACTTCACTCTCTGATAAGGGGCTTATATACAATATTTGGGCTTCCCTGATGGCTCAGATGGTAAAGAATCTGCCTGCAATGCAGGAGACCTAAGTTCCATCCCTGGGTTGGGAAGATCCCCTGAAGAAGAGAATGGTTATCCACTCCAGTATTCTTGCCTGGAGAATTCCATGGACAGAGGAGCCTGGAGGGCTATTGTCCAAGGGGTTGAAAAGAGTTGGACATGACAACGTAATAACACACACACGCAATATATTCAATAAGCTTATACAACAATGAACTTAACATCAGGAAAACAAGTGACCTGATTTAAAAAATGGACAGAGAACCTGAAGAGACATTTTCCCAGAGAAGGCATATACAGATGGCCAACAGACACACGAAAAAGTGCTGAATGTTACCACTCATCAGGGAAAAGCAAATTAAAACCACAGTGAGATACCACCTCACACCTGTCAGAATGACTACTATCAAAAAGACAACAAATAAGTGTTGGTGAGGATGTGGAGAAAAGGGAGCCCTCATGCACTGTTAGTAGGAATGTAAATTGGTGCAGAAACTATGGAAAACAATGTGGAGGTTCCTCAAAAAATTAAAAATAGAATTTCCATGTGATCCAGCAATTTCACTCTTGGGTATTTACTCAAAGAAAACAATTAATTCAAAAAGATACATGAACACCAAGACTTATTGTAGCATTATTTGTAATAGCCAAGGTATCAAAGCAACTTAAGTGCCCACCGATTGACAAATAGATAAAGATGTGGAGTGTATATATACTATGCATATGTGTGCGTGTATATATATATATATATACACACATATATATACATACACCCAGGGGAATATTATTCAGCTATAAAAAATGAAATCTTGTCTTGTGTAATAACATGGATAAATTTAGAGGGTGTTATGCTAAATGCTGTTGTCCCAGGTGATGCAGCGGTAAAGAATGTGCCTACTGATTTAAGAGGTACAAGAGACACAGGTTTGATCCCTGGGTCGGGAAGATTCTCTGGAGGAGGAAATGGCAACCTGCTCCAGTATTCTTGCCTGGAAAACTCCATGGACAGAGGAGTCTGGCAGGCTACAGTCCACAGGGTCACAAAGAGTCAGATACTACTGAGCGAATGAGCACACACAGGCAGGCTAAGTGAAAGAAGTCTGACAGAGAAAAGCAAATACCATGTCATCTCACATGTATGTGCAATCTAAAACACAAAACAAAACAAGATGAAAACAGATTCATAGATGCAGAGGGGAGGGAATGAGAGGGCAAAAGAGGTGATGGGGATTAAGAAGTACAAATCTCAAGTTATGAAATAAATAAGCTGTGGGGCTGTAATATACCAGCATAAGCAATATGATCAATAATACTGAAATAACTTTTTTGGGGATAGATGATTGCTAGACTTATCATGGCAATCATTTCATAATGTCTGCAAATATCTAACCACTCTGCAACACACCTGAAACTAGCATTATATGCATATACACACACACACACACACACACACACACACACAATGTTCAAACTACCGTACAATTGTACTCATTTCACACACTAGCAAAGTAATGTTCAAAATTCTCCAAGCCAGGCTTCAATAGTGCATGAACCACGAACTTCCAGATGTTCAAGCTGGATTTAGAAAAGGCTGAGGAACCAGAGATCAAAATGCAACATTTGTTGGATTATAGAAGAAGCAAGAGAATTCCAGAAAAACATCTACTTCTGCTTTATTGACTATGCCAAAACCTTTGACTGTATAGATCACAAGAAACTGTGTGAAATTCTTAAAGAGATGGGAATACCAAACTACCTTACCTGCCTCCTGAGAAATCTGTATGCAGGTCAGGAAGCAACAGTTAGAACTGGACATGGAACAACAGACTGGTTCCAAATCGGGAGAGAAGTACGTCAAGGCTGTATATTGTCACCCTGCTTATTTAATTTAAATGCAGAGTACATCATGTGAAATGCCAGGTTGGATGAAGCACAAGCTGGAATCAAGATGCCGGGAGAAATATCAATAACCTCAGATACACAGATGACACCACTCTTATGGCAGAAAGTGAAGAGGAACTAAAGAGCCTCTTGATGACAGAGAAAGAGAAAAATGAAAAAAGCGGACTTAAAGCTCAGCATTCCAAAACTCAGATCATGGCATCTGGTCCCATCATTTCTTGACAAATAGGTGGAGAAACAATGGAAATAGTGACAGACTTTATTTTCTTGGGCTCCAAAATCACTGCAGATGGTGACTGCAGCCATGAAATTAAAAGATGCTTGCTCCTTGGAAGAAATGCTCTGACCCATCTCGACAGCGTATTAAAAAGCAGAGACATAAAAAAAAAAAAAAAAAAAAAGCAGAGACATTACTTTGTCAACAAAGGTCCATCTAGTCAAGGCTATGGTTTTTCCAGTAGTCACATATGGATGTGATAGTTGGGCTATAAGGAAAGTTGAGTGCCAAAGAATTGATGCTTTTGAACTGTGGTGTTGGAGAAGACTCTTGAGAGTTCCTTGGACTGCAAGGAGATCAAACCAATCAATCCTAAAGGAAATCAGTCCTGAATATTCATTGGAAAACTGATGCTGAAGCTGTGGCCAATACTTTGGCCACCTAATGCAAAGAACTGACTCATTGGATAAGCCCCTGATGATGGGAAAGATTGAAGGCAAGAGGAGAAGGGGACATCAGAAGATGACATGGTTGGATGGCAGAGGATGAAATGGTTGGATGGCATGAATTCGATGGACATGAATTTGAGCAAGCTCTGGGAGTTGGAGATGGACAGGGAAGTCTGGAGTGCTGTATGTGGGCCATGGAGTCCCAAAATATTAGACACAACTGAGCGACTGAACTGAACTGATAGGATCTTAATTCCCCAATCAGGCATTGAACCCAGGCTGTTGGCAGGACAGCATGGAGTCCTAACCACTGGACTGCTAAGGAATTCCTTTAGCATAGTATTGTGTGTTTGTGTCAACTGTATTTCAATAAAAAAGGAAACGGTGAATTCTTCTGCAGTTATGTCAGAATAAATTAACTTGCCAGATTATAAAATTTCCCTTTCTGCTGACAAATAATTCATTAGAAAAAAGTTTTCACTGACATATATTTGATAAACAAAATTGTAAGTTTATATTGATTTGATACATTTATATTGCAATATGATTGCCATTTTCATATTAGCTAACACTTCTATTGTGTCATGTAATTATAATTTCTTTTAGTTTCAGTAACAATTAAAATCTAGTCACTTAGAAAATTTAATGTTTATAATATAGTTTTATTGTCTATTTGAAAAATAAAGAAGCAGCCCCTGCTCCTAAGTAGATTTTAATCTACTTAAAAGTACACTGGTCCTATTGCTGTGGCTTAGCTCAGCCACTGCTACTCTGGATTGCTAGCACTGGCAGCAGAAAAACTGTGTGACTCTTGGAATCACTGGATATATTTATTACCACAATATGTGATTAGGTAAAACAATTTAGAGGCAAATCAACTTATTTCTCCTGTAAATATGTCAATACATTTTGGTGGTGGGTTGTTTGTGCAGAGGTTTTTGTGGCCCATTTCCTACCTGGTTTCACTGAGCTCACTCCTTCGCCAATACTCTCCACAATTCCAGCTCCTTCATGGCCTGGGATGAAGGGATACTTCAGTGGGATTATTCCTTTTATAGCATGATCGTCAGAACCACAGATCCCTGTAGATATCATCTGGGTAAGAATTAAGGGGCAAGGATAAATTAGTTTGGAATTTTTCTTCTGTCTGAGACTTATTATGAATAATTTTTTTTACATGAATGACCTCATTTGATCCCTATAATAATATTCAGAGAAACACAGGGCAGGTCTGCTGCTAAGTCGCTTCAGTCGTGTCCGACTCTGTGCGACCCCAGAGACGGCAGCCCACCAGGTTCCCCCGTCCGTGGGATTCTCCAGGCAAGAACACTGGAGTGGGTTGCCGTTTCCTTCTCCAATGCATGAAAGTGAAAAGTGGAAGTGAAGTTGCCCAGTCGTGTCTGACTCCTAGCGACCCCATGGACTGCAGCCCACCAGGCTCCTCTGTCCATTGGATTTGCCAGGCAAGAGTACTGGAGTGGGTTGCCATTGCCTTCTAATTACCCCTAATTTAAAGATGTGGAGAGGAAGACTCAAAGACTTAAAATGACTCACCCACTCTCATGGTGCATGTTCAGATCTGGAAATAAACTAGGCTTTTTGAAATCTACTCTGTACACCTTATGTCATCAACTAGTTTTGCAATACGAGAGTCTGTTCTATCCAGTGAAGGATTTTTGACCACGTATCCACAGCACCACCATTGAGAAACCCAAAATTTTAAACCCAGTATTGTGGAATGTTTTCCCAGTCCTCTGGGAAAATAGATTTTAAACTAGCATATTGAAAACATTAAGTTAATAATATAAAATGTGTTTAACTGTTGCAAAATTTAATTGGCATTGAGAAGTTTTAAACCTTCTCAGTTAATAGCCTAAGTTTTCTTGTCTGTGGATAGACTCAATCCACTTATATTGATCATAGAAGTGAAACATTTCCTGTACCATAGCCTCTGTATTACTCCTCTGCCAGGAATTCATCCAGAAAGCATACAGGCAGGGATACTGACTAGTTGTTTCAGTATCAGTAGTGGGAGTGCGGGAACACTGGGAACAGCTTTGATACATGAAATAAGATTTACTTACACTTGCCTTCACAAGTTCAAAGATTTAAATTTACCTTAATACGAACTTCCCCAGCCTTTGGTGGCTCAACCTGCACTTCCTCAAGTGAAAGAGAAGAGTTTGTTTTCCAGGCAATGGCTGCCAGGCATGTGATTGTCTGTTGATACAAGGACAATAAGATGACATCATTTAGCGATAACATTTAACTTCTGATCATACAAATGACACTTGCTATAATTTGTAACAATAAGAAAATCACACACAAAAAGAAAAGAGATCATTGCAATTTCAGACATAAGCTGGTAAAATTTTAGCATATTTCTTTTGAGTCTCTTAAAATATTTTTATACAGTAGAGATCATGTCATATAAGCAGTTTTGCATTTTAGGGTTTTTTGTTTGTTTTGTTTTAGCCAGTGAAAGCCACCATATATTGAACATTTACTGTTTGCTTGTTCTAAAATGTTTTCTCGTGATTTCAAAATGCTTTATAATTTTAAATAGCTGTTTTATATTTCATCATTTGAATATATCCAAATATTCTTAATCAGCAACAAAATCATTTCCATTGTTTTGACTATTATAATATATATTGTTTATAATTTTGACTTGCCTGGTTCCCTTAAGCAAAAATTACTAGGGGAAGGATAGAGACATGGTTAGAGTGAAACTGATTTCTAAGTAATTCTACAGAAAATTTGAATGATTTTGCACAACTCCTAGAACTGTAAAACAGTATCTGTCATCATTTTTCCCACTCTCATTAGCATTGACTGTACTCATTAAAAACAAAGTGACTGTCAGAAAAAGCTATTTCTTTTTATTAGTATTTTTTAATTTTAAGAATGTTGAAACTTTTTATGTTTATGTGAGTTATACATATTTTCTTCTTTTTGTGGAATGTTTGGTCCTATATTTTATGTAAGTATCCACTGGCATCTTGGTATTTTTTTACTATCATTTGACCTATTTGTGCATTAAATGAGTGACTGGTTGTCCACTATCTTGTCATACATGATTTTTCCTTCTTGATTTTCGACCTTTAATTTTTTATGAAGCTATATGTGCATATACACGACTGAGCAACTGAACTGAACTGAACACACATTAACATTTTGATTCATAAAAGTATGTTTTCCTTTATTATTTAGTCCATTTCCATGGTTTGAGAATTCTCTCCATTGTTGATGTTGTTCAGTCACTCAGTCGTGTCTGGCTCTTTGCGACCATGTGAACGTCAGTGCACCAGGCTTCCCTGTCCTTCACTTTCTCTCCATATAAAGACCAAATAAATATTTGTTACCCTCTTTCTGACCTAAATCAAATCCCTTATGATTATACAGTGGAAGTGAGAAATAGATTTAAGGGCCGAGATCTGATAGATAGAGTGCCTGATGAACTATGGAATGAGGTTCGTGACATTGTACAGGAGACAGGCATCAAGACCATCCCCATGGAAAAGAAATGCAAAAAAGCAAAATGGCTGTCTGGGGAGGCCTTACAAATAGCTGTGAAAAGAAGAGACGTGAAAAGCAAAGGAGAAAAGGAATGATATAAGCATCTGAATGCAGAGTTCCAAAGAATAGCAAGAAGAGATAAGAAAGCCTTCTTCAGCGATCAATGCAAAGAAATAGAGGAAAACAACAGAATGGGAAAGACTAGGGATCTCTTCAAGAAAATCAGAGATACCAAAGGAACATTTCATGCAAAGATGAGCTCGATAAAGGACAGAAATGGTATGGACCTAACAGAAGCAGAAGATATTAAGAAGAGATGGCAAGAATACACAGAAGAACTGTACAAAAAAGATCTTCACGACCCAGATAATCACGATGGTGTGATCACTGACCTAGAGCCAGACATCCTGGAATGTGAAGTCAAGTGGGCCTTAGAAAGCATCACTACGAACAAAGCTAGTGGAGGTGATGGAATTCCAGTTGAGCTATTCCAAATCCTGAAAGATGATGCTATGAAAGTGCTGCACTCAATATGCCAGCAAATTTGGAAAACTCAGCAGTGGCCACAGGACTGGAAAAGGTCAGTTTTCATTCCAATCCCAAAGAAAGGCAATGCCAAAGAACGCTCAAACTACCACACAATTGCAGTCATCTCACAAGCTAGTAAAGTAATGGTCAAAATTCTCCAAGCCAGGCTTCAGCAATATGTGAACCGTGAACTTCCAGATGTTCAAGCTGGATTTAGAAAAGGCAGAGGAACCAGAGATCAAATTGGCAACATCCTCTGGATCATGGAAAAAGCAAGAGAGTTCCAGAAAAACATCTATTTCTGCTTTATTGACTATGCCAAAAACTTTGACTGTATGGATCACAATAAACTGTGGAAAATTCTGAAAGAGATGAGAATACCAGACCACCTGACCTGCCTCTTGAGAAAATTATATGCAGGCAGGAAGCAACAGTTAGAACTGGACATGGAACAACAGACTGGTTCCAAATAGGAAAAAGAGTTCGTCAAGGCTGTATATTATCACCCTGCTTATGTAACATATGCAGAGTATATCATGAGAAACGTTGGACTGGAAGAAACACAAGCTGCAATCAAGATTGCCAGGAGAAATATCAATAACCTCAGATGTGCAGATTACACCACCCTTATGGCAGAAAGTGAAGAGGAACTCAAAAGCCTCTTGATGAAAGTGAAAGTGGAGAGTGAAAAAGTTGGCTTAAAGCTGAATATTCAGAAAAGGAAGATCATGGCATCTAGTCCCATCACTTCATGGGAAATCGATGGGGAAACAGTGTCAGACTTTTTTTTTGTGGGCTCCAAAATCACTGCAGATGGTGACTGCAGCCATGAAACTAAAAGACACTTACTCCTTGGAAGGAAAGTTATGTCCAACCTAGATAGCATATTCAAAAGCAGAGACATTACTTTGCCAACAAAGGTTCATCTAGTCAAGGCTATGGTTTCTCCTGTGGTCATGTATGGATGTGAGAGTTGGACTGTGAAGAAGGCTGAGTGCCGAAGAATTGATGCTTTTGAACTGTAGTGTTGGAGAAGACTCTTGAGAGTCCCTTGGACTGCAAGGAGATCCAACCAGTCCGTTCTGAAGGAGATCAGCCCTGGGATTTCTTTGGAAGGAATGATGCTAAAGCTGAAACTCCAGTACTTTGGCCACCTCATGCGAAGAGTTGACGTATTGGAAAAGACTCTGATGCTGGGAGGGATTGGGGGTAGGAGGACAAGGGGACGACAGAGGATGAGATGGCTGGATGGCATCACTGACTCGATGGACGTGAGTCTGAGTGAACTCCGGGAGTTGGTGATGGACAGGGAGGCCTGGCGTGCTGCGATTCATGGGGTCGTGAAGAGGTGGACATGACTGAGTAACTGAACTGAACCCTCTTTCTAGATTTTTATAGTTTGATTTTAAAATATTTAACTCTTAAATCTACCTCAAATTATTTTGTGTAATATAAATTTATAGAATCTAAATGAATTGTCTCAGCATGAACTCTTGATGAATTTTTCTTTCATTTATTCTTAAATTAGCACCTTTACTATAGAAGTTCTTCAATTTACAAGTTTCTTTTTGGAAATATAAATTTGTCTTACTGTCTATTCTTGCACTGACACCTCAGTAAATAACTTTTTGATATTTTTTAATACCTGGTGGTACTAGAGCCCTTCATAACTTTACTGGTGTTTCATTTGCAAGTTTACTGCATTAGTAACTGTAAGACATTATGAGATGAGTAAACTATGTCTTCAAAAAACTTAGAAATCAATCAAGGAGATATAATTTCTTATAACACAAAGAAAAGGGAAAAATGCCACAAAAGAAGTTCAAATAAAAAAATAAAATTATATACTTTATGGAAAACGTCTTCTATTTCAGAAATGATACACACTCAAGGTAGAAACTTGGAAAACTCAGATAAGGGAAAAGGAGGGAAAACTTCAAGTCTAGTACCCAGCAATCAGCATTTTTAAGATTTTATAAACAGATTAATTAAAACATTTTTTAAAAATTTTTATTGGAGCCTAATTGGTTTACAATATTGTGCTGGTTTCTGTCAAACATCAGCATGAATTAGCCACAAGTATACATATGTCCCTTCCCTCTTGAACCTCCCTCACATTTCCCACCCCGTCTCACACCGGTCAGAATGGCCATCATTAAGAAATCTACAAACAATAAATGCTGTTGAGGATGTGGACAAAATGAAGCATTGTTTTTAAGAGTATGACTCTGGAAGGAACATAACGTCTAGTACTAGGAAACTGAATAAGTAAATAAATAAAAACAGCACAATCATTTCCTTGGAATGAATTTCTTTGTTAAATGATAGGCACATTTTTAAGGCATTTAGTACAACACTGTCAAACTATCACCCAGTAAGTTTCTATCAGTTTACTTTCCTAACAGTGGTGCATGAATTTCCATAGGGAGGAAAACATTGAGTATTATCCACAGAAATCTTTGATAAGCTGTCTGGAGAAAGTATCTTAGTTTTGTTTCAAAGTGCACTTTTTGGATAACTAATAAAGATGATATAGACCTATTTGTAAAGTAGCACTTACCTTTCCCAAGGTGTCCATGAGGAGTCTCTTGTTTTTCTCTGTGTCTTATAATGTCCCAAAGAATATCACTTCTTTGAATCTGCTCCTGGGGAAACTGGACTATTTATGTGCTGAGAGTAATTAAAAATAATTACATAGTGACACGACAACATCAGGAAACCAGAGAGGTGAACGGTTGGCAAATATGTGAAAGTGAAGGATAGCAAGGAATGTGAGAGAATGATTCAGGAGTGTGTCAACAAGGATGCTCTACTGGGGAGAAGCAGTTTGAAGAGAAGCAATAGGTGAAAAGGCAATGAAGTGATTATAAAAAAAGGTGAATGAACTAAGAGAAAGATCAGCTCATAATTAGTTAACAAGAATTTCTGGAATATCAAGTAATGCCAGGAATTGCCAGATGCAGGTGATACCAATATAACACTGGGTCTCCAAGAGTCGAAAAGATGGAAAAGCACAAGTAATAATACAAAATACTGTTAAAAAGCTGAGAAATAAGTGATGACAAAGACATGACAAAGACAAATAGATGACAAAAACGATGACAAAGACAATGTGAGGTCATTATGAATGATGAGAGATGAGATTCAGATGAGACTTGCCGTCCTTGTTACTATCGTGGTGAGTATCCTGCCTGTCACCTGGGAGACTGAGGTTCCCTGGAGGGGAGGCAACAGGCTCTTTGGGGCTTCCCTGGTGGCTCAGATGGTGAACAGTCCACATGCAATGCAGGAGACCTGGGTTCGATACCTGGGTTGGGAAGATCCCCTGGAGAAGGGCATGGTACCCCACTCCAGTATTCTTGTCTAGAGAATTCCATGGACAGAGGAACCTGCTGGGGTTGCACAGAGTTGGACTCGACTGAGCCACTAATACTTTTTCACTTTAGCTGCATTTTGAAGAAGGAATTTATGTAAAATAAAAGAGTAGGTAACATATTCCAAATAGGGGGTTAAGCTCAATCAAGGTAAAGTGAAACTGTGTAATGTGGGCTTGGAGTAATGCTGCTGATGATGGCGAAGCCGCTGCTCCTGTTAATAAGGATGATATTTGGCTTGATAGTTGGCTTCTGCAAGAGATAGATCAGAGAAGGCAATGGCACCCCACTCCAGTACTCTTGCCTGGAAAATCCCATGGATGGAGGAGCCTGGTAGGCTACAGTCCATGGGGTCCCGAAGAGTCGGACACAACTGCGTGACTTCACTTTCACTCTTCACTTTCATGCATTGGAGAAGGAAATGGCAACCCACTCCAGTGTTCTTGCCTGGAGAATCCCAGGGACGGGGGAGCCTGGTGGGCTGCCATCTCTGGGGTCGCACAGAGTCGGACATGACTGAAGCAACTTAGCAGCAGCAGCAGCAGAGATAGATACTAAGGCAAATATTAGATCAGAAAACATCAAGGGCACTGTTTATTAACTTGCAGAGTAAGAAATGTGAGTTCTTTGCTGGTCACTCTGGCAGCCCTTGATTCACATCACTTAGACATGATTTATTCACTGTCATTCAAAGCTTCCCTCGAGGAAGTCAGTGAAACAGCTTCTTTGATGAAAACCTTTATAGTTCGCAGACGCCATGAGGTGTGAGTAATTTAGCTGTCAGTAGGTGTGAGAGAATAGTTTGAAAGTAGATTCAATAATTACATGTCTCTAGGCTTGGAGCGTTTCTAGCAAAAGAACTCTCTTAACCCCCTAATCACGTGTTCATAACTCTTTGTTTTCTTTCGTAAGGGTTTCATAACTGCTATCTAATTTTCTCAGGGCCTTGCCCTAATACTGCTTCTCTCTTGCTCTCCCTAGTAATTATTGAAGCTCGAATCTCAAGACTTGGGTGAGAAACTGGGCTGGGCAGAGAAGGCTGGCTTTCAAGCTCAGGAGAATCCTGGAGTCTTCTGTGGTTCAGCAACAACCTTTCACTAACAAGGGTTTTTGTTTGTATAATTCATTTGGAACTTAACACATACTCTCTTTTTTGTGGTCTGTTTTATGGGTGGAGACTACTCTCTGGATTAGATTTGAGTCAAGAAATTCAGAAGTCAAAACTGTAGAGTAAAACTTTTCTTCTTCTTCTCTTTTTCTTCCTCCTCTTCCTCTTCTTTTAGGAGAACTGGGTTTGAATCTTTATCCAGGACAGTTTAATGATGGTTATTTTTAGGGATTAAATTTGCTTAGATGTTTTTAATCTTGAACATCAGTATTAAGTTGATTTCTATTCAATTCAGTCATTATCAATCTTTCTTTTATATCAATCTCTATTTCACCTTGTAGAGCTGCTATCTGTCAAAACATATCTGTAGAGAGACTGGCGTTTGTTCCAGCACTCTCCTCCTCTTCACAGCACAGCAGTCAGACACCAATCAGTCAGCAAAGATGCTCACCTCCCCCAGTATTTCTTTCACTTTTAAAAATATTAATTAATTAATGAGGCTGCATCGGGTCTCAGATGTGGCACCGGGGGTCTTCACTGTGTCATGCGAGATCTTTCGTTGCAGCGTGCTCTCTCTATTTGTGGTACCTGGGCTTCATAGTTGCTCTGGAGCATGTGGGATCTTAGACCAGGGACTGAACCCATGTCCCCTGCATTGCAAGTTGTATTCTTAACCACTGAACCACCAGGGAGGTCCCACCATCCCTGGCATTTCTCCTCCACTCAGTACCAATCAGCACTGACTGAACACCTCCTCATTCCAGGCACTGGGGTGGGTTCAGCAGAGTGACAAAGATGGGTAAGAGTTGGCCTCTACCTATGCCAGGAGGCAGTATGGGCCAGTGGTTATAACACGGATATAGATTTGGGAAGATCCTATCCTTACTATCAATGTGAACTTGGAAGTATTAACTATCTTTGTCTGTTTTTAATCTACACAAAGAGGGGTGAACAAATGAGGTAATCCTTTTAAAGCACTTATCAGGGAGGCTGTCAGATAGGACAACCCTCAATAAACATTCACTCCAGTGATTATCCATAAAAAGAAGCTTATAATCTATGGGAAGGAAGACAGGCAGACCAACAAGTCTTGTATGTATCAGCCTGTCTGGGAAGTGCTGTATCATGGGTATAAACTAGTGCTTTGGAAGCAGAGAAGCAGATGGCATTCTGAGTGGAGGGCTCAGGAAGCTTGGTAGAGGAGCCAATGTTTGAGGTAGACTTTAAATAATCTTGGAGAACAGAGAATACTCACTGGGTCATTTCTATTGCCCTTTGTTCGGTGTAAGCAGTATGTGTATGGTTTCCAGAGAATAGGACTTTGATTTTTCTTCTGTCCACGTTTGGAGGCCTCATACAATCCATCATACAGTCAGCTATTTAATCGAGGTTGTCTGTCAATGTGGATAAATCAACAAAAAAGACATATTTCCCTAGAATTATTGAGGAAACTTCCATGGTGGCTCAGACAGTAAAGAATCGCCTGCAATACAGGAGACCTGGGTTCAATCCCTGGGTTGGGAAGACTCTAGAGGAGGGCATGGTAACCCACTCCAGTATTCTTGCCTGGAGAATCCACATGGACAGAGGAGCCTGGTGGGCTACAGTCCATGGGGTCGCAAAGATTCGGACATGACTGAGCGACTAAGCACAGCACAGCACATTCTGTCAATGTGGATAAATCAATGAAAAGAACACATTTCCCTAGAATCACTGAGGGAATTATTTCATGACTAGTTCTTTGCCATGTAAATAAGCTTTAATTATGTAGTTGCTGAGAAAGGACTGAGGAACATTCATCCACTAGAGAGGCAAGGGTGGTCATACAATTTCAAGTTGCTTCCAATTTGGAAGGGTCTGAAGGAAAGAAGAAAGTCCAGATCTTGTGTTCGGTGTACAAGGTCCTTCACAATCTGATGCTAACCTTCTCATCCACCTGACCCCTTCCTACTCTCCAATACAGCACCTATGTTCTTTATAAAGCTTTTATTTTTGTACCCCAAACAGAAACCCATCCCTCATTTAACCCTTACCCATCATTTTCCTTATTCTCTTTTCTGTCCTCTTAGTCTATTCAAAGTGAAAGTCACTTAGTCGTGTCCAATTCTTTGTAACCACATGGACTATAGCCCCCCAGGCTTCTCTGTCCATGGGGATTCTCCAGGCAGGGATACTGGAATGGGTTGCCATGCCCTCCTCTAGAGGATCTCCCAATTCAGGAATCGAATCCAGGTCTCCTGCATTGCAGGCGGATTCTTTACCAACTGAGCCACCATGGAAACTATTCAAATCCTACCCAGATCTTGAGACTGAGGTCAAAAGGGCCTTCTATGAATATTTGTTAGCTCTGTTTCATAGTCATCTTGTCAGCACCAGCAATACTTTTGTGTCATATGGGACACATTTTTTGCTTTGAACTTTTAATTTTGTGTTGGGGTATAGCCAATTAACACAGGTTTGATCCTTGGTTCAGGAAGATCCCCTAGAGAAGGAAATAGCAGCTCATGCCTATATTCTTGCCTGGAGAATCCCATGGACAGTGGAGCCGGGCAGGCTACAATCCACAGGTCACAAAGAGTCGGTCAAAGAGATTGAAGTGACTTAGCATGCATAGCCAATTAACAATGTTGTGATAATTTTAGGTGAACATCTAAGGGACTCAGCCATGCATATGCATGTATCCATTCTCCCCCAAACCCTTCTCCTATCCAGGATGCCACATAAGAGCAGAGCTCTTGTGCTATACAGGGGACCTTTTTTTTTCCTGTTGTTTTCTGTATTTGACATAGAGATCAATTACTTACTCTACTGGAAATTTCTGGTCTGGGGCCTTCTTAAATTTCATTTATGTTCTCAATGACATTTAGTAGCATGTATGCAATAGGTGTTTAATAAATAATTATTGGGTTCTTGTGCTTAGTTACCTTAGAGCAAGCTTGTGCTAACCATGCGATATCCAAGGAAGTCACTACTACCTGGCCTTAGACATCTCCCAGTGTGAAGTCTGTAGGTTAGCAACACTATTAAATGCTCACATGACTGAAAATGCTTGCATTCTGCTCTTTAATGCTGAATCCTCTGTCTGGGAAGTCCAGTTTTCTGTCTATCAAACTCTCTGCCCATTTTTGGATTGGGTAATTTTTTTTTTTTTTTTAGTTGTATGAGCTCTTTGTATATTTTAGAGTAAGCCCTTCTTGGCTGTATCATTTGCACATATTTTCTCCCAGTCAGTGGGCTATCTTTTTGTTTTGTTATGGTTTCCTTTGCTGTCCAAAAGACAGTAAGTTTGATTAGGTCCCATTTGTTTATTTTTGGTTTTTGTCTCGGGAGGCTGAAGAAAGAAAACATTGGTATGATTTGCGTCGGAGATTGTTTCACCTACATTCTATTTTAGGAGTTTGTGGGATCTTGTCTTATATTTAGATATCCTTTAAACCATTTTGAGTTTATTTTTGTGTATAGTGTGAAGATGTGCATGCAGCTGTCCAGCTTTGCCAACACCACTTGCTGAAGAGACTGTCTTTCCCCATTGTATATTCTTGCCTCCTTTGTCAAAAATTAATTGTCCATAGGTGTGTGGGTTTATTTCTGGGCTCTCTGTTCTGTTCCATTGATCTGTATGTCTATTTTTGTACCAATACCATGCTCTTTTGACTACTGTAGCCTTGTGGTATTGTCTGAAGTCTGGAAGGGTTATACCTCATGCTTTGCTCTTTTTCCTCAAGGTTGCTTTGGCAAATCTGGCTCTTTTTATGGGTCTAAATAAATTTTAGTATTATTTGTTCTATTTCTGTGAAAAATGTCTTGGGTAATTTAATAGAGATCACATTTAATTTGTAGATTGCTTTGGGAAGTATGGCCATTTGAAAAACATTAATTCTTCCAATCTAAGAGCATAGGATAGTTTTCCATTTCTTTGAATCATCTTTAATTTCCTTTATTGATGTTTTGTAGTTCTCAGCATATAATTCTTTCATCTCCCTTGTGAGGTTTATTCCTAAATATTTTATTTTTGGGGGTGCAATTTTAAAAGACTGCTTATATTCCTTTCTGATATTTCATCATTAGCGTAAAGAAATACAACTGATTTCTGTATGTTAATTGTGTATCCTGCTACCTTTCTGAGTTTATCAGTTCTAGTAGCTTTTGTGTGGAGTCTTTAGGGTTTTCTGTATATATTATCATGTCATCTGCTGATGATAAAATTTTACCTCTTCTCTACTAATTTGAATACCTTTTAGACCTTTTTCTTGTCTGATTGCTGTGGCTAGGACTTCCAATACTATGTTGAAGAGAAGTGGTGAAAGTAGGCATCCTTGTCTTGTTCCAGATTTTAGCAGGAAGGCTTTCAGCTTTTCACTGTTGAGTATTGTATTGGCTGTGGGTTTGTCATAAATAAATTTTGTTATGTTGAGATATGTTCCATCTACCCACTTTCATAATGGTTTTTATCATGAATGGATGTTTAGTTTGGTCAAATGCTTTTTTCTGTATCTCTTGAGATGACCATGTGGTTTTTGTCCTTTTTTAATTTAGGTAGTGTATCACATTGATGGATTTGCATATGTTGAGCCATTTTTGAGACCCTAGGATTAATTCAGCTTGGTCATGGTGTAAGACCTTACTTATCCGTCATTGGATTTGGTTGCTAATATTTTCTTGAGAATTTTTGCACCTATATTTATCAAAGATATTGGCCTGTAGTTTTCTTTTTTGGTAGTGTCTTTGTCTAGTTTTAGTATCAGAGTGACGGTGGCTTTGTAGAACGTCTTTGGGAATATTCCTTCCTCTTCAATCTTTTGGAAGAGTTTGAGAAGGATTGGTATAAGTTCCTCTTTGACATTTGGTAGAATTTCCCAGTGAAGCTATCAGGTCCTGGAATTTAGTTTGTAGGGAGTTTTAAAATTACAATCTTTTTTCACTTCTACTGATTTGGCTGTTCAAATTACCTATTTGTTCTTTATTTAGTTTTGGTGGGCTATATGTTTCTAGGAGGTTGTCCATTTCTTTGAGGTTGCCAAATTTGTTAGCATATAATTGTTATAACTGTTCATAGTATTCTCTCATGATTTTTTGTTATTTCTACAGTATCTATTATTATTTCTCCTCTTTGTTTTTTATTTTGTTCAATTGGATCTTCTCTTTCTTAATCTTGGTGAGCCTGGCCAGAGGTTTGTCAAATTTTTTTACCCTTTCAAAGAACCAGTTCTTGGTTTTATTGATTATTTCTATTTAAAAAAAAAAATCACTATTTTATTTACTTATTACCTCTCTGACCTTTTGTACCTCCTTCTTTCTGTTGACTTTAGGTTTTGTTTGTTGTTTTTTCTAATTCCTTTATGTACTGGGTTAGGTTGTTTATTTGAGACTCTTCTTGTTTGTTTTAAAGACACTGAATCAATATGAATGTCTTTATAAGAACTGTTTTGTTGCATTCTGTAGATTTTGTTTGATTGTGTTTTCACTGGCATTTGCTTCAAGGTATTCTTTAATTTCTTCTTTGAGTTCATGTTTGACCCATTGATTTTTTTTAGTCTCCATGTACTTGTTTTTCTCATTTCTTTTTCTGTGTTTGATTTTCTGTGGCATGTAATTTCATGCCATTGTGGTCAGAAAAGATGCTTGAAATAATTTCTATACTCTTAAATTTGTCAAGGCCTGTTTTGTGCCCTAGTATGTGGTTAATACTAGAGAATGTTCCATATGCACTTGAAAAGAATCTGTATCTGGCAAGAGCTGGTACTTTGAGAAGATAAGCAAAATTGACAAACCTTTAGCTAGACTTTACAAAAAACAAGAAAGGGCTCAAATAAATAAAAGAGGAGAAGTTAGAACCAATAACATAGAAATACAAAGGATAATGAGAGACTACTAAGAATACTCATATACCAACCAAATTATCAACCTAGAAGAAATGGGTAAATTTTGGGAAACATACTATCTCCCAGGACTAAATCAGGAAGAAATAGAAAATCTGAACAGACTGATTATAGTAAAGAGGTTGAATCAATAATCACAAGCCTCCTGGAGTCTGGGGAGAATGGATACATGTATATGTATGTTGAGCACTTTGCTGTCTACCTGAAACTATCACAGCACTGTTGATTGGCTATACTCCAATATAAAATGAAAAGTTAAAAAAACTGATGAGGAGGGAACACTTTCAAACTCATTTTCTGAGACCAACATTACCCTGATACCAAAACCAGATAAAGACACTACAAGGAAAAAAAAAAAAAGAAAGAAAACAGGCCAATATACCTGATGAAAAAGAATACAAAAATTCTCAACAGAATATTAGCAAACCGAATTGAACTGTACATTAAAGGAATCATATACCGAGAAAAAAGAAATAATCACAAATCTCCCTATGAGAAAAGTCCAGGACCAGACAACTACATTGATGAATTCTACCAAACATTCAAGCATTAATACCAATCCTTCTCAAACTCCCCCTAAAAATAGCAGGGGACACTTCTAAGCTCATTCTAGGAGGCCAGCATTACTCTGATACCAAAATCAGGAAAGGATACCACAAGAAAAGGAAATTACAGGCCAATATCCCTGGTAAAATGCAAAAATCCTCAGCAAAATATTCATAAACTGAATTCAACAATATATAAAAGGATCATATACCACAATCAAATCAAATTTATTCCAGAGGTGCAAGGATGGTTCAACACTCAAAAATCAATCAATGTGACATACTACATTAACAAAATGCAAGATAAAAATTATATAAACATCTTAACAGATGCAGAAAAAACATTAATAAAATTCAACATCTAATTATGATAAAAAAAAAAAAACTTTCAACAGAGTGGGTATAGAGGGAATGTACCTCAATAAAGGCCACAAATGACAAACCCAGTGACACAATACTCAGCAGTGAAACTCTGAAAACATTTCCTTGGAGATGAGAAACAGGACAAGGATGCCCACTCCTGCCACTTGTATTCAACATAGTATTGGAAGACCTAGCCAGAGCAATTAGGCAAGAAAAAGAAAAGTCATCTAAATTATAAAGGGAGAAGTAAAACTGTCACTATTTGCAAATGAGATGATAGTCTATGGAGAAAACCCTAATGACTCCATCATAAAACTGTTAGAATAAATACAGTAAATTTGTAGGATATAAAATCAATATACCTAAATCTGTTACATTTACATACAGTTATAATGAACTAACAGAAAGAAAAAGAAAACAGTATCCTTTACCTGAAACCATAAAAATAGAAGAAAACATAGGCAGTAATCTCCTTGACATTGAACTTGGTGATGATTTGTATGTGTGTGTTTGACACCAAAAGAAAAAGTAATAAAATTAAAAATAAACAAGTAGGACTACATCAAATTATAAACCCTCCACAACAAAGAGACTAATAATAAAATGAAAAAAAAAAACAACTTGCTGTATGGAAGGAAATATTTGCAAATCTATCTAATGAGGCTTTACTATCCAAGTAAATATATAAAGAACACATACAATTCAATAGCAAAAAACCAAACAACTGGATTAAAAATGTTCAGAGAACCTAAAGAAATATTTTTCCAAAGAAGACATTCAAATGCCCAACAGACACATGAAAAGGAGCTTGATATTACTAATCATCAGGTAAATGCAAATCAAAACCACAGTAAGATATCACCTCACACTTGTTAGAATGACTATTATCAAAAAGACAAGAAATAAAAGAGCAGGTTTAAGATCCAGCTTTCAAAAAACTAAGATCATCACATCTAGTCCTTTCACTTCATGGCAAATAGATGGGGAAAAAAATGGAAACAGTGACAGGCTTTATTTTCCTGGGCTTCGAAATCATGGTGGACAGTGACTGCAGTCATAAAAATAAAAGACTCTTGCTCATTGGAAGAAAAGCTATGACAAAGCTAGACAGTGTATTAAAAAGCAGTGACATCACTTTGCTGATAAAGTTCCATATAGTCAAAGCTATGGTTTTTCCAGTAGTCATGTACAGATATGAGAGTTGGACCATAAAGAAGGCTGAGCACCAAAGAATTGATGCTTTTGAACTGTGGTACTGGAGAAGACTCTAGAGAGTCCCTTGGACAGCAAGGAGATCAAACCAGTCAATCCTAAAGGAAATCAACCCTGAAGAGTCATTGGAAGGACTGATGCTGAAGCCGAAGCTCTAATACTTTGGACACCTGATGCAAAGAGCCAACTCATCAGAAAAGACCCTGATGCTGGGAAAGACTGAGGGCAGGAGGAGAAGGGGAAAACAGAGGATGGCATCACCAACTCAATGGACATGAGTTTAAGCACGCTCAGGGAGATGGTGAAGGACAAGGAAGTCTGCATGCTGCAGCCCTTGGGATTGGAAAGAGTCAGACACAACTGAGTGACTGAACAACAACAGCAAAAACAAGTATTGGCAAGGATATGGAGAAAAAGGAATGCTTGCACAATGTTGATGGGAATGTAGAAATTGATGCAGCCACTATGAAAATAGTATGGAGGTTCCTCAGAAATTTAAAATAGAGCTATCATATGATCCAGTGATTCTACTTCTAGGTATTTAGGTAAAGAAAACAAAAGCACTGACTGGAAAAGATACATCCACCTACATGTTCACTGCAGTACTATTTATAATAGCCAAGCATAGGAAAAAACCTAAGTGTCCAGGTGAATCGATAATATATACTCTACTATGTATATATTGTGGAATTTTATTCAGCTATAAAGAAACTATAAAGAAGAATGAATACTTGCCACTTGTGACAACATGGATGGACAACAAGGACGTTAACCTAGGTGATAAGTCAGACAGAGAAAGGCAGATACTAAAAGTCTCCTAATTGGCAAGTTTAGACTTAAATTGAAGAAAGTAGGGAAACCACTAGACCATTCAGGTATGACCTAAATCAAATCCCTTATGATTCTACAGTGGAAGTGACAAATAGATTCAAGGGATTAGATCTGACAAAGTGCCTGAGAACTATGGATGGAGGTTCGTGACATTGTATAGGAGTGATCAAGACCATCCACAAGAAAAAGAAATGCAAAAAGGAAAAATGGTTGTCTGAGGAAGCCTTACAAATAGCTGAGAAAAGAAGAGAAGCTTAAGGCAAAGGAGAAGAGGAAAGATATACCCATTTGAACGTAGAGTTCCAAAGAAGAGCAAGAAGAGATCCTCAGTGATCAATGCAAAGAAATAGAGGGAAAAAAATAGAATGGGAAAGACTAGAGATCTCTTCAAGAAAATTAGAGATACCAAGGGAACATTTCATGCAAAGATGGGCTCGATAAAGGACAGAGATGGTATGGACCTAACAGAAGCAGGAGATATTAAGAAGAGGTGGCAAGAACACACAGAAGAACTGCACACAAAAATATCTTCATGACCCAGATAACCACAATGGTGTGATAATTCACCTAGAGCCAGACATCCTGGAATGTGAACTCAAGTGGACCTTAGGAAGCATCACTACGAGCAAGGCTAGTGGAGGTTATGGAATCCAGTTGAGCTATTTCAAATCCTAAGAGATGATGCTGTGAAAGTGCTGCACTCAATATACCAGCAAATGGAAAACTCAGCAGTGGCCACAGACCTGGAAAAGGTCAGTTTTCATTTCAATCCCAAAGAAGGGCAACACCAAAGAATGTTCAAACTACCACACAATTTGCACTCATCTCACATGTTAGCAAAGTAATGCTCAAAATTCTCCGAGTCAGGCTTCAACAGTTCGTGAACCTCCAGATGAACCTCATAAACTTCCAGATGTTCAAGCTGGATTTAGAAAAGGCAGAAGGACCAGAGATCAAATTGCTAACATCTGCTGGATCATTGAAAAAGCAAGAGATTTCCAGAGAAACATCTATTTCTGCTTTATTGATCACACTAAAGCCTTGGTCTGTGTAGATCACAACAAACTGGAAAATTCTGAAAGAGATGGGAATACCAGACCACCTTACCTGCCTCTTGAGAAATCTGTATGCAAGTCAAGAAGCAATAGTTAGAACTGGACATGTAACAACAGACTGGTGCCAAATTGGGAAAGGAGTATGTCAAGGCTGTATACTGTCATCCTGCTTGTTTAACTTATATGCAGAGTACATCACACAAAATGGTGGGCTGGAGGAAACACAAGCTGGAATCAAGATTGCCGGGAGAAATATCAATAACCTCAGATATGCAGATGACACCACCCTGATGGCAGAAAGTGAAGAGGAACTCAAGAGCCTCCTGATGAAAGTAAAAGAGGAGAGTGAAAAAGTTGACTTAAAATTCAACATTCAAAAAATGAAGATCATGGCATCCAGTCATATCACTTCATGGCAAATAGATGGGGAAACAATGGAAACAGTGACAGACTTTGTTTTGGG
Organism: Bos javanicus; assembly: GCF_032452875.1. Lineage (NCBI taxonomy): Eukaryota > Metazoa > Chordata > Mammalia > Artiodactyla > Bovidae > Bos > Bos javanicus. The sequence goes on along the minus strand of NC_083873.1, from coordinate 25,617,441 downwards.
GGGCTCCAAAATCACTGCAGATGGTGACTGCAGCCATGAAATTAAAAGATGTTTGCTCCTTGGAAGAAAAGCTATGACCAATCTCAACAGCATATTAAAAAGCAGAGATATTACTTTGCCTCTAAAGGTCCATCTAGTCAAAGCTATGGTTTTTCCAGTAGTCATGTATGCATGTGATAGTTGGGCAATAAAGAAAGCTGATCCCTGAAGAAGTTGATGTTTTTGAACTGTGGGTATTGGAGAAAACTCTGGAGAGTCCCTTGGACTGCAAGGAGATCAAACCAGTTAATCCTAAAGGATTCAGTCCTAAATATTCATTGGAAGGACTGATGCTAAAGCTGAAACTCAGTACTTGGGTCACCTGATGAGAAAAGTTGACTCATTGGAAAAGATCCTGATGCTGGAAAAGATTGAAGGCAGGAGGATTAGGGGACAATGTAGGATGAGATGATTGGATGGTATCACCAACTTGATGGACATGAGTTTGAGCAAGCTCCGGGAGACAGTGAAGGACAGGGAAGCCTGGGTGTGCTGCAGTCCATGAGGTCATAGAGAGTTGAACACAACTGAGCAACTGAACTGACTGAAATAGTCTCATTTGCATATGGAAATTCAAAAAACTAAACGCAAAGATATAAAGAACAGAATGTTTACCATAGGTGGAGGTTGGGGGTGAGTGAAATAGGTATAAGGGTAAAAAGTACAAGCTTTCAGTTTATTATTATTTTTTTTATTTCTTTTTATTTTATTTTATTTTATTTTTAAACTTTACATAATTGTATTAGTTTTGCCAAATATCAAAATGAATCTGCCACAGGTATACATGTGTTCCCCATCCTGAACCCTCCTCCCTCCTCCCTCCCCATATCATCCCTCTGGGTCGTCCCAGTGCACTAGCCCCAAGCATCCAGTATCATGCATTGAACCTGGACTGGCAACTCGTTTCTTACATGATATTTTACATGTTTCAATGCCATTCTCCCAAATCTTCCCACCCTCTCCCTCTCCCACAGAGTCCATAAGACTGTTCTATACATCAGTGTCTCTTTTGCTGTCTTGTACACCGGGTTATTGTTACCATCTAAATATCCCAAGGATGTAGTATATAGCATAGAGAATATAGCTGATAATATTGTAATGCATTTTTGAAAGTTGCTAGGAGAATAAGCCATAAAGGTACTCATCACAAGTAAAAAACCAATAACAAAAGAAATATTCAGTCCTCAAGTTATTTCTCAATCTCTCTCTCACCCATTCTAAAATTTGGAATTAGCTAGGAAACACTCATTATTTAAACTTAGAAAGTACTAAATTTCTCTTCACTTCAAAGTTGTAGTTATAACCCTTTAAGGCGATTAGGCATCTCCCAAACACTGGAAATTATTGGTTTGTTGGTGAATGGTAGTCTTTATATATCATTTTTAGGTAAGAATTGTCTGATGACTTCTGACTTGTTCATAATAAACCTACTAAATTATTTGCTGACATGGCAAATACTTCAAAGAGCAAGACTGGACAAGGAAACCTCTGTAATTTCTTTGTTGTGAGTTATTTATTACCTTGTGAGTTATTCAGCAACCTCCAGGTTCTTTTGATGACTGAGATAAGATTATACAGATGATCTTCTGGACCTTGGATCCAAAGTGGATGAAATGAGCAGAACAAGGACACATGCATGATCATTAATTTCATCAAAATGGTGCTTGGCCTTGAGTGCGTATAGTGCTCTCATTCTAGTTTTATTCTTGCCACACTGAGTTTGGTTTCTCTTCCTATGCAATGTCCCGTTTCCTGAACATTGCTGCGTATTTTTTCAGATAAACGTAATTTAATTTATTTCAATAAAATTGTCCATTTAACATTTTTGGGGGGCTACTTGGTAGAGGTTATTTGTTCAATAATCATTTGCTAATGGAATTAAGTATTAGGGTGTCTAAGAATATAATTATTAAATACATACTTGCTCTTACTCTAACTTTTGAGTAATTTTTGAATGCTTCTGTCAAAATGACTTTCTAATTCTAGAGTAGCTTGTATGATTTGTAAAGTAGCAAAGGATTAATTTAATTATATTATTATATAATATAATTTAATTATATTACTTCTTTTTATTTACTATTTTTGGAGGAGCTAAGTCACTGTATCAATGCTATTAAACCATCAACATGCAATTACTCCTCTACAAATTTTGAAAATTTTCTTCATTTTGACTAAGCTTTTTGTGGTTGGCTGAAAGTGAGTGCAAGCTATATATATTCATAGTTAACACTTTTTAAAGGAAACCAGCAAATATGGAACCCACTCCAGTGTTCTTGCCTGGAGAATCCCAGGGATGTGGGAGCCTGGTGGGCTGCCGTCTATGGGGACGCACAGAGTCGGACACGACTGAAGCGACTTAGCAGCAGCAGCAAATTTGGAAATTCTTGATTCTAGAGTCAAAATTATTGCTGAAGGCCAGCAGGACACACTGACCGTGTGCACCATTACAGCATACCAGCCACTCTGTGGTTCCATTTTTCTACTTTGATTTCAACGTCCCCTTCCCTGCCAATGTCAATGTGAATAAAGAGGAAGTTTTGGGTGCAGAAGGCACCCCTACCTCCCTCTCATACACCTCATGGAGCATTGTGCCCCTCTGTGAGAACACTAATATGCTCACCAACCCCGCTCTCCACCTGCTCTCCACGCCTGGGGGGAAGGAACTGGATGCAGACCTCTGTGCAACCAGTAGGATTTTATGCCCACTATGTGACATGGGCCTTTAGAACCATCTCTTTGTCCTCAGTATCACACATTATCAGCACCAAGATAAAAGCGCTGGAGCACCCATCAAAATGAGAACGTAGTGTTCCATGATGTTAGGACATTCTGAAAACCTAGGGATATTCTGAAAGCTCCCCCAACCCTAAATATCTGCTTCAGTGTCTTTGAGAAGACCATGACACTGTTCCCTACATTTACATGGCAGTTCATAGTTGACAAAGCCTTTTCACTGGCATCATTCCATCTAATTTTCTATGAACCTGTAATCAGTTCATGACTTCTTAAAACAAAGGATAAAATGGGCTTAGAGAGGTTGAGTAATTTACTGAAGGTCACAAACAAGTGGTAGATTACTTGCTCTGAGTCTAGAGTCCTTTCTACAATATCGAAGCAAGTCACATGTAAACTAAACTAAACTAAGCTAAAACTCTTTACATGAATAAGCTTTCATTACACATTTAGAGATGAAGCTCAAAATGTAAATCTTCCTTAGAGAAAGGATTAACAAGTGGGTACCATAGGCTTTCACAAGTTCAAAACGATTAAATATTTCGGGGTTGCAGACTTAAGCCATGGTAGTTAATAGAAAAGTTCTCGTTCAAAAATACTTTTGCAAAAACATACATCTATATGTGTATGTGCATAGAAAATCCATTGCTTTGGATGTTTGTGCCATTTCTTAGTTACCCATTTTACATGCTGTGTCCACAGCTGCTTTATTCCCATCCCTAGACTTCAAGGTGCCATATTACTTTTTAGCTACCTTATGGCTCATTTTCAGTTAACTACAGTTGCAATGATAATAATTAAGATCTTTTAACCAATAAACTTCTTTCTTGAGTAAAAATTAGACTTTTTGGAATATGATTCTAAGAATAGTTCAGTTTTCAGATTTAGTATTCAAACTTCACATTTATCACATGTAGTGTGAAAATGTAGTATAAAAACACTTCCCTTCACCTTAAACATGTGTGATATTTACCTTAAAAAATTTCCTTCATTTAGAATTTCTGGACCTTCTCCACTTATAAATCAGAGTGTATTCTTTTTCAAACTATAGTTTTTACTGTAGGGTTTTGCTACATTTCCTAAAGAGGAAAATACAGACAGTGGACATACAGGTAGACAATTTTGAGTACAATACACCATCACATATATGTTGAGGGGAAGTATAATAAGGTCCTTCTCAATGACTACGGCTAAAAGACTAAGGGTGGCAAAGACACAAAAAGTACAAGAAGTCAAAAGAAATACCATTCCTTAGTCTGAAAGGTGACATGATTCAACATGAGCAGAATGATTAAGAAGACTTTATTAGACTCAATTACACATATGATGGTTTATCTAGCTCTCACTTAAATTTTTAAAATTTGCTTGAAAAATGATTTCACATTGATTTTTCTTTTGGAAAGCTCCCATGTGCAATTTATTGGTAGTACCTCTGAAGGACAGAATTATTGATGATGTTTGGCTGATGTTTCAGATGATAGAGGAGGCAGAAGACTGCCAGAAGTGAAGGTGTGTGTATGGTCTCAAAATGTCAGGATGGTACGGACACTGAAACCGAAAATAAAAGATAGAAATTGTTTTAGTGTTTAGATAATATACACTCTTCCGTGGGAGAGTACAAAGAGCATTCAGTTTGTCTCTTTGAAAAGCTGTGTTTGTTTCCTGCTATTCCATTCCCATTCCTAATGCACTCAAGTCAAGTAAAAGGTCAGCTCATCTTTTCTTTCTGTTGTCTTTCTCCAACCTGAATCTCAATTATAACGTTCTGAGTGTGACTATCATTTAGGCTTCATTGTGTATTAGATTTTCAAAATATCATTTTTGAGAGTCTACATTCCTTATACAATAACAAATACAAAATAACAATTGATAATTACATGTAATAAGTTCATGCTATCTGTCACTCTGTAGAGCCTCATCATGTATTTAATCATTTAAACCTCTATTTAAACAACACTATGTGGCAGGTTCTAATATTATTTCCATTGTAGAGATGATAGATGCAGAGATTTAGAGAGACTTGTACCTTACTTTAAAACATACATCTCGTGTGGGCTCCTGGGATTTAAATCCAAATAGAAAGTTGCACAAATTATAAGATGATAGATAATGTGCCTAAAAGTGCTGATAATGTAATAAAGTTAAGACCATGCTAAAATTTTAACAGAGCTTAGATAAAGAAATGCTTAAGAAAACTTAAAAGTAGAAAAAAAGTTGATTTGTGTTTGGAGAGACTTTATTCTTTGGAAGATCAGAAATGTAACATTTTACTGGAACTAATGTCCTTTCTAAAAACCATCTTCTGATGGATAAATGGTTTAGAAACAGATGATCTATGTATCTTAAAAAATTATTAGTATATATGTATATATGTGTGTGTATATATATACATATATATGAAAAAATGTATATAGATAATTTAGGAACTAAAGAACAATATAAAGAAGAAAGTAAAAATAACCTGTAATCCCACAACTTAGAAATAATCAATGTTAATATTTTCTTGAATTTTGATTATCTTTTTTCTAAACATATGTTAAGTTTTTATTGCTCTGATTGAAAACTTGGAACAGTATTATATATATAAGTTCTGTATTCTCTACTCTATAACCTAAAATTACATCAGGAGAATTTCCCAATTTAATGAAATCATTTCCTTTTAAATGGCTTAATTAATTTCTAGTAATGTTTGGAATTTATTTAATATTCTTTTAATGTTCAACTTTTAGGATGTTTCCAATTTTTGCTGTTATAGATAACAAACATGCTTAAAGATATGTTCATTTGCATATCTCATAATTTCTGTAGAATAGATTCTGAGAAATGTAACTGTTGGGACATAGGATCTACGTTTCTTTTTTTGAGGTTTCTTATACATATGACCAAACTGCTTTTTAGAAAGGATGTGATCTGGTACTGTTTGGATGCTAGTTTCTTTCCTTCTTCAATTATATTTATCAGACTAAGTGTCTAGTATATATTATGTGTATAGCTGCTTAAGAAATAGTGTTTAAAACCAAAAAACCTGATGAGCAGAAGTGTGAAGTCACAGAGAAAGCAGAGACTGTGGAACAAGAAGGTGGGAGTTAGGTAAAACTACCTATAACTAACTGTGTCTCATTTATAAATGCAAGTGATGAAATTCTTCTTTTTAGGTGTTTGTAAAAGATTAATATTAAAGGTAGAAAATGAAACTGACTTTGTTTTGTAAGTTTTGAAGAAAATGTAGATTTAAACATTTAAAATAGCATTTTGTACCCTTCCTCTTTGCAATAATTTTTATTTGTGAAAAATCCATTGTAGATGGAAAAATAAGAGTAAAAATAATAGTCAGCATTTTTTGAAAAAAGTAATATATGCATAGAAAATGATGCCTGTATAGCTCCACTGACTTCCATAATGAGTTTTTTGGATGTCTGGAATGTAATTTAAATTTGTAGCTATTAATAGTCAACCATTTTAAGTGGCCAGGCAGGGACTGGGATAACTCCATGTTATATGACTATATGTCTCTGATTCTTTTTCCTTGCAAAGCAGAGAATATTCTTGTGAAGATGGCAGAGGGTCTGATCATTCAGATTTGCTGTGACCAACATAATTTAGCTTCAGCAGAACAAGAAATACAAAGCATTTTAGTTTCTTGCAATATAATCTTATGTGTTCTACATGCAGAGACTGAACTGGGAATGGAAAACCAAGGCAATCCATCCTTGCCTTTCTCTCATCCTTCAACCTCTTTTTCTCTGTTAGTCAAACCCCACCAAAACTTAAAATCTACCTCATTCCAGAGCGAAGCAGGTCAAATCCTTCATTTATTTTTTCAAGTGGTAAAACATGGGTAATTAACTGATCCAGTGAAAACTTCTTAGCCATGAAATCAGTCACAAGTTTGGGGACAGATTCTTTACTTTTGAAGCCTGAAAAGAAAGTGACATCAATGTTAGATTCATCCAGATATAAGCAGAGGTTTAGAGACAAGACTTTCTACATAAAATTTAAATGAAAGTTTATAAAGTGTCCACAGACTACTGTTGCTGAGGTTAATAAGAGTGTATGTTTCAATATCTTTTTGAAGTGATTTGACTTTTAAAAAAATCTCCCCGCCCAACAAACCAGAGCCTTTGGTTATTAGTTCCCTCATAGAGAAGTTATAGTGTAGATGGTTGTTCTCAGAGTCAAGAAGAGATTCAGTAGTTGTCGACATCTGGGCAGTGAGTGCAGACATAAATTGTTGCTATGGGTTTCCTGGATCCTCCTAGGCATCTCAGTGCATTATGCAGTCACCAGTGTCAAAAGAGATGATGCTGAAAGATCCTAGTCAGTTTATGGGGACACCACTAAAGTCTACCTTGGGACTTTTTGGGTACATTAGTTCCACATCTAGTTGATTTGGAGCCTCTAGATACAAAGGAATCTTAGTGTATTTTTAACTACATTGCATTTTAAACCCTTGCCTTGTCACTTGCAAAAGGGAAGAATTCCTGACCTTAGAAAGAATTTAGCGCTCAAGCCTAACTGCTGCTGCTGCTAAGTCGCTTCAGTCGTGTCGGACTCTGTGCGACCCCATAGACAGCAGCCCACTAGGCTCCTCTGTCCCTGGGATTCTCCAGGCAAGAATACTGGAGTAGGTTGCCACGTACCACCAAAAATAGCTCCTTTCCAGGTACGTCCAGTCAACAGCAACATGGGGTTCATAGAGATATTTTGGGCATGAGGAGGTACTCCTACAATGACGCTTACACCATATGCTTCTTGACAGCACAGCAAGGCAGACATCTGGAATAAAATTAATATGTAGCATCATTAAAGTGGATTCTCTGGTAGTCCCCATTTGTGAAACACAGTATCATGTGCTATGGATCTAGTTAAATTGTGAGTGTGTGGCTGGAAGAGATTGGCTTTTTCTTCACTTCCCATTATTTCCTAAAGCCACTACATGTGGCTTTAGAAGATGCCCAGAAAATATTTTGAATGAAACGGTAGATGAATGAAATTGTATGTTTTATGTACATAAATCTTCTTTAGAAAATAATAAAGATGAAAATACCATTACACATATATAATCTGATTCTTCAAATAAAGGTAACGTTTATCATCATGTGACCCCAGAGCAATCTGAAATGGTTAGTTCATTTAATTATTAAGTAGATATCTTGCACTAAGTACTTTGAACCAGGTATTTTGATGGTGAACCAGATATATGGTCAGTTATATCATCAATATTTCTCTCTTCTCCTCTTGATGGTCTTCCTTTTTAATGGATCCATATTTCTACTGCCCATTTAAATGGGCACCATTTTCCTAATTTATATACATTTACCCTAAAGACCATCTCCAAGAAAAAGAAATGCAAAAAGGCAAAATGGCTGTCTGAGGAGGCCTTACAAATAGCTGTGTAAAGAAGAGAAATGAAAAGCAAAGGAGAAAAGGAAAGATATAAACATCTGATCAATGCAAAGACATAGAGGAAAACAATAGAATGGGAAAGACTAGAGTTCTCTTCAAGAATTTTAGAGATACCAAAGGAATATTTCATGCAAAGATGGGCTCAATAAAGAACAGAAATGATATGGACCTAACAGAAGTAGAAGATATTAAGAAGAGGTGACAAGAATACACAGAAGAACTGTACAAAAAAAATCTTCATGACCCAGATAATCATGGTGGTGTAATCACTCACCTAGAGCCAGACATCCTGGAATGTGAAGTCAAGTGGGACTTAAGAAGCATCCCTATGAACAAAGCTAGTGGAAGTGATGGAATCTGGTTGAGCTATTTCAAATCCTAAAAGATGATGCTGTGAAAGTGCTGCACTCAAGATATCAGCAAATTTGGAAAACTCAGCAGTGGCCACAGGACTGGAAAAGGTCCGTTTTCATTCCAATCCCAAAGAAAGGCAATGCCAAAGAATGCTCAAACTACCGCACAATTGCACTCATCTCACTCGCTAGTAAAGTAATGCTCAAAATTCTCCAAGCCAGGCTTCAGCAATACGTGAACTGTGAACTTCCAGATGTTCAAGCTGGTTTTAGAAAAGGCAGAGGAACCAGAGATCAAATTGCTAGCATTTGCTGGATCACGGAAAAAGCAAGAGAGTTCCAGAAAAACATCTGTTTCTGCTTTATTGACTATGGCAAAGCCTTTGACTGTGTAGATCACAACAAACTGTGGAAAATTCTGAAAGAGATGGGAATACCAGACCACCTGACCTGACTCTTGAGAAACCTGTATGCATGTCAGGAAGCAACAGTTACAACTGGACATGGAACAACAGACTGGCTCCAGATAGGAAAGGGAGTACATCAAGGCTGTATATTGTTACCCTGCTTATTTAACTTATATGCAGAGTACATTGGAGAAGGCAATGGCAACCCATTCCAGTACTCTTGCCTGGAAAATCCCATGGACAGAGGAGCCTGGTAGGCTGCTGTCTATGGGGTCGCATAGAGTCGGACACAACTGAGTGACTTCACTTTCACTATTCACTTTTCATGCATTGGAGAAGGAAATGGCAACCCACTCCAGTGTTCTTGCCTGGAGAATCCCAGGGATGGCGTAGCCTGGTGGGCTGCCATCTCTGGGTTTGCACAGAGTCGGACACGACTGAAGCGCCTTAGCAGCAGCAGCAGCAGCAGCAGAGTACATTATGAGAAACGCTGGGCTGGAAGAAGCATAAGGTATCAAGATTGCCAGGAGAAATATCAATAACCTCAGATATGCAGATGACACCACCCTTATGGCAGAAAGTGAAGAGGAACTAAAGAGCCTCTTGATGAAAGTGAAAGAGGAGAGTGAAAAAGTTGGCTTAAAGCTCAACATTCAGAAAACTAAGATCATGGCATTTGGTCCTGTCACTTCATGGCAAATAGATGAGGAAACAGTGAAAACAGTGTCAGACTTTATTTTTTTGGGCTCCAAAATCACTGCAGATGGTGATTGCAGCCATGAAATTAAAAGACGCTTACTCCTTGAAAGGAAAGTTATGACCAACGTAGACAGCATATTAAAAAGCAGAGACATTACTTTGTCAACAAAGGTCCATCTCGTCAAGGCTATGGTTTTTCCAGTAGTCATGTATGGATGTGAGAGTTGGACTGTGAAGAAAGCTGAGTGCAGAAGAATTGATGCTTTTGAACTGTGGTGTTGGAGAAGACTCTTGAGAGTCCCTTAGACTGAAAGGAGATCCAACCAGTCCATCCTAAAGGAGATCAGTCCTGGGTGTTCACTTGGAAGGACTGATGTTGAAGCTGAAACTCCAATACTTTAGGGCCACCTGATACGAAGAGCTGACTCATTTGAAAAGACCCTGAATCTGGGAAAGATTGAAGGCAGGAGGAGAAGGGCATGACAGAGGATGAGATGGCTGGATGGCATCACTATCTCAGTGGATATGAGTTTGGGTGAACACCAGGAGTTGGTGATGGACAGGGAGGCCTGGTGTGCTGCAGTCATGGGGTTGCCAAGAGTTGGACATGACTGAGCACTGAACTGAACTCCCGTTTTTTTGAAGTATGATTGACAAAAATCGTTTATTTTTAGGTTGTACGCCATGAGTTTTTAGGATGTATAGTGTGATGATTTAATATACATATGCCATGTGAAATAATTACCACAATTAAGTGAACACATTTATAATCTCACACAGTTACTAGTTTTTTTTTGCAGTGAGACCATTTAAGATCTTCCTTCTCAGCAAATTGGAGTTATATAAAACAGTATTATTAACAGTATTATTAACTATAGTTAATAATACTATAGTAACCATGCTGTACATGGATGTCTCCAGAACTTGCTCATAACTGAGAGTTTGTACTGTCTGACATCTACCCATTATTCCTCCCCTACTTCCTCCAGCCCCTGGCCACCACTGTTCTACTCAATGGTTCTAAGAATTTGAATTTTTTTAGACTTCACATATAGGAAAGATCATACAATAATTGTCTTTCTGTGTCTGGCTTATTTCACTTTGCATAATGTCCTCCAGATTTTTCCAAGTTTTTGCAAATGTCAGTACTTCTTTTCTATGGCTGAATAATATTCATTCATATATATACATATATACAGTTCACAAATGTATATTATACACACACACACACCTCACAATTTCTCTATCTATTCATCCATATGGACATTTAGGTTGTTTCCATATCTTGGCTATTATGAATAATGCTGCAATGAGCATGGGGATGCACATGTCTAAGATAGTTTATTTTCTTTGTATATATTTCCAGAAGTGGGATTGCTGGATCACATGATAAAAGATCTATCTTAAATCTTTTGAGGAGCATTTACACTGCTTTTCATAATGGCTGTTTTATATTCCCACCAACCGTGCACAAAATTCCCTTTTTTCCACACCCTCTTCAACACTTGCTATTGCTTTTTTTTTTTTTTTATAATATTCATTCGAAGAGGTATGAGGTAATAATCCCTTTGTGATTTTGATCTGCTTTGCCTTCTAATTAATGATGTTTAATTCAGTTCAGTTGCTCAGTTGTTTCTGACTCTTTGTGACCCCATGGACTGCAGCATGCCAATCCATCACCAACTCCCGGAGCCTACTCAAACTCATGTCTATTGAGTCGGTGATGCCATCCAACCATCTCATCCTCTGTCGTCCCCTTCTCCTCCTGCCTTCAATCTTTCCCAGCATCATGGTCTTTTCTAATGAGTCGGTTCTTCACATCAGCTTCAGCATCAGTCCTTCCAATGAATATTCAGGACTGATTTCCTTTAGGATGGAGTGGTTGGATCTCCTTGTACTCCAAGAGACTCTCAAGAGTCTTCTCCAACGTCACAGTTCAAAAGCATCTATTCTTCGTCGCTCAGCTTTCTTTATAGTCCCACTCTCACATCCATACATGACTACTGGAAAAACCATAGTTTTGACTAGATGGACCTTTGTTGGCAAAGTAATGTCTCTGCTTTTTAAGAAGCTGTCTAGGTTGGTCATAGCTTTTCTTCCAAGGAGCAAGCTGTTGGCCAAAAAAGCCATATAGGTGTTGGTGAAAATGGGCATATTTTAAATGTGCTTTGACCTTCTGTGAGCTTTTATTTATTTTTACTCTGTAACTTAAAAAGAAAGCCTTTTCCCTCCAGTCAGGTTTTTAGACATGTGTGTAGTAAGAAAGTTGTTTAGGAAAACACCCCCCACCCCAGAAATATATAGTAGTTGACCCTTTGATTTTGGAGTATGACACTTGGACGATCAGAGAACCTCAGGACATGTGGCTATCAGATACTTAAAATAATCCAATTCCACAAGAGAAAATGGAGGAAAAACCATATTAAAAATGGCATAAGGAGCAAGTGACAGCCTTGGAAAGCGACAGCCTTGGAACATCAGTCGTCTATGGAATAACTGTTCCTGGTCAAGGCTGCAAAGAGCTTTACTCTTAAGGTGCTGCTTCCTGTTAGCAGCACTGCTGGGACTTACTGGAGAACCTAAAGAGAGTGATTGTGTTGGTCTCTGGGGGTTTATTCACTAGGATTCTAGAGAATTCTGCTTAGGGCGAATGTAGCTAGAGATGTGTTCTCTGTTGCAATTGATGATATCTGTAATTATTTGAAAGTAGTATCATGTATGGGGTTTCCCTGATGGTCACACAGTAAAGAAAGCCTGCAGTGCAGGAGACCTGGGTTCGATCCTTGGGTTGGGAAGATCCCCTGGAGGAGGGAAATATCATGTATATTTTAAAGATGATGTAAGTTTTGCACAGTTGGAAATGGTACTTCCTTTTGACAACACCAGATAACATTTATTAAGAGCTTACCACTGACAGGTGGCAGTTGCTAAATATATTACATGTGTCATCTCATGTAATCCGCAAACAACACTACAAGATACATATCACTTAAAATTTTTTGGTGGGAAAACCTGTTGACCTTTTAAATTATTCAGTTCAGCACACAGATTTGGATGCTTTTTATGTACCAGGCACTGTGCTGTCTGCTGTGATAAACGGGGCATATTTTCTGTTAATAAAATGATAAGGAGCCTAAAGTTTCTCATTGGTTTTTTTTTTTTTGGTCCAAGTATGGTCTTGAAAAAAGAGAATTCATTAAAACATAGAAATATTGTTAAATCATTTTTTGTTAAGAATGTGTTGAAAAATCAAACTTGCCAACTTGAGAACAGAATTTATATTCTTTATATGTACTTGAGTTTGAATTTTTAAAACTAAAAATTAAATTTATGACGGCTCAGTAAACCCCCCCTCCCTCTCTAAACAGGACATGATACTCGTACTCGTGACAGGTTTTTTTTGTTTTTTTGTTTGTTTGTTTTTGACTGATGGAATGAGATTCCTCATCATAATAAATTAAGCAACCCAGGTAACAAATAGGAAATGGAAAATCATCATAGTTTTAAAAATATTCTTTCTATATAATGCTTATATTCTGCCACATTAAAGAAAACTCTAGAATGCAGAAGCTTATGTCTTGACACATTTCAAAATACATACCATGGTGTCAAGCCGACCGATGACTTCAAATGAAAAATCTACACCTCCACCACTCACTTCTTTCAGCACCTCCTCGATGGGTTTCTCGTAGTCCTGAGGGTTGATGCACTCCGTGGCACCCACCTGTTTGGCCCTTGCAAATTTGTCTTTGTTGATGTCCACTGCAATGATCCTGGCTGCTCCAGCTGCTTTGCAGCCCATGATAACAGACAGGCCAACTCCTCCAAGGCCAAACACGGCACAGGTGGAGCCCTGGGTGACCTGTGTTTTCAGAAAATGTGAAAATGGATTAAGTAATGATTGTTAAGGGCTTTCCAGGTGCCTCAGTGGTAAAGAATCCGCCTGCCAATGCAAGAGATGCGGGCGCAATCCCTGGGTCAGAAGATCTCCTGGAGAAGGAAATGGCAACCCACTCCAGTATTCTTGCCTGGGAAATCCCATGGACAGAGGAGCCTGGTGGGCTACAGTCCATGGGCTAACAAAGAATTGGACATGACTTAGCAACTCAACAACCACCACCACCAACAACAATTGTTAGAAAGGGCCTAAATTGTATAAAGCGCCATGCTTTGTTTTTTTCAGAAGTTACTCAAATTATGTCCAACCTTTTGTAAAAACCTTTTTTGACTTTAGCTGCCTCACACTTGAAATGACGGGTTTGAATTAGATTAGTGTTTCTCTAATGTTCCTGGACATTAGACTCACCTGCTGCTGCTGCTGCTGCTGCTGCTAAGGCGCTTCAGTCGTGTCCGACTCTGTGCAACCCCATAGACGGGTGGCCATCAGGCTCCCCCATCCCTGGGATTCTCCAGGCAAGAACACTGGAGTGGGTTGCCATTTCCTTCTCCAATGCATGAAAGTGAAAAGTGAAAGTGAAGTCACTCAGTCGTGTCTGACTCTTAGCGACCTCATGGACTTCAGCCTACCAGGCTCCTCCGCCCATGGGATTTTCCAGGCGAGAGTACTGGAGTGGGGTGCCATTGCCTTCTCCGTTAGACTCACCTAGGAAGCTTTAAAAAAAATCTCAATACCCAGGTCACAGCCCATAAGCAATTAAATCAGACTCTGTGCCGGTAAGTGGAAAAAGATATGCAACCCACTCCAGTATTCTTGCCTGGGAATTCCCATGGACAGAGGAGCCTGGTAAGCTTCAGTCCATAGGATCACAGAGGGTAGGACACGACTTAGCAACTAAACAACGACAACAACTCTGCAGGCAAGACCAAGTCTCCAAATGACTCCAGCGGGAAACCCAGGCTGGGAGCCAGCGGACTGGATGACCATTGAGCTCTAGATGCTAGTAACTCCCCTCTTGAAGAAAATCTAGTGCCTCAAATCTGTTGATGCCAGCTTCAGTCCATCACACATACACAAACACAATTCTAGGGAAATTAATAATAAATGGAAGAGAGGAGACTGAGAAAATAATCCAACTGAACCCTCAATAATTAACACCTTGGTTCAAAAACTTTCAGTAGTCATGATGTATAATGAGAGCAGAAAGAAGCTGTGAAGTAGAGAAGAGTTATCCCCAGCTTAAGCAAACTTAACAACAGGGGAAATTTAACAGGTAATTTTAAGATAATACAGCTTGAGATCAATGTGTTCTTAATGAGTCTTTATCTCTGCTTTAAAAAATACACAAATGAAAAATAATGCAATGAAAAGCTGGTTTATATTTTAATAATGGATGAAATCCATTATCACAAGTACCCTTGGCTTCCACTCTGTGCGCAGGTTCAATTAGACAATCTGTTCAGATGATGCAATTGCACAAGGGACTTAGTGCTAAGGTCACAGAAATTTGGAAAACACGCACTCACAATAGCTTAACTTACCTAAGGGACTGTTTAATAAACCTAGTCTGTTATAGTCAGACTTCACTGTGGATAAAATGTTCCTCCTATACCAAGAAAACATTCTGTGGGGGTACGACACCACTTTTTTACCTTAGAAAAAGATGAGGCTTGTGATTGTGATTTAAAAGTGTTGGTAAATATCTACTGTGGTTTGTCATTCAGCAGGAGTTTTGAGGAGGCTAGTCGCAGTTGTCATGTTAACTACCTGTAAGATGTAGGGCAAATGGCTTTATGTCTCTGGGTGTCAGTCCATAAAACAAAAGGATACTACTAGATTTCCAACCTTTTAGGAAGAGAAGACTTTAAAGAATTTCTCCTTAAAACCTGCCACATTGAAGTTTGGGTGTGTGTGTGTGTTCATGGCTGGGGAGGAAGTATAGCAGTGGAATAAATGCTTCATGCATCATCGAAGCCTTATTGCTTTCCTCGTAGAGATACAGAGAGTGGGCATGTTGGTGACCCTCAGTTTGGAGGTATATCAGGATATCAGGTCAGGCTCTGGAATCTCCTGTTGATCCTAATTCTGGGAGTAGAGGATCCATGAACTAAACTCATAGTCAGCCCCTTCATTTTGTTTACTTTTGCTTCCTCAAAACTTAGCAGAACCTATTGTTCATGGCTCATGTAGGCACTAAATGAATGATAAAATGAACTCCTAGGTCTAAAACTTAGTAATACCACAAAGAACACATACAGAAGAATAATTATGGAAAACACCTTTACTTGTTCTTAACTAATTATCAATAGCTTTTCATTTGTGGTAACAGATACATTTTCTAGGACATGCCCTGAATTCCTTCTGAGGGTATCTTCTACTTTTAATCAACATCCTCAATTCTGTGGAGCATAGCAATGCTATTATGGTAGAAGAGGGGAAAGCTTCCAATAAATGTGAAGAATGATCTCAGATTCCTGTGAGAAATTGCTTTGCTTTTAGCTCGTGACAGTCTGAGTGTAGCTGGTTTTATCACTCATTGTTATTCCTACCTTGGCAATTTTGACTGCAGACCCATAACCAGTAGAAAATCCGCAGCCAATGAGACAGACTTTCTCCAGTGGTGAGTCTGCATGGATCTTGGCCACTGACATCTCATCCACCACTGTGTACTGGGTGAAGGTGCTGGTGCCGAGGAAGTGGTGGATGGGCTTCCCCCTGCAGGTGAACCTGCAGGTACCATCATTAAGGGTCCCCCGAGGCTCCTTCAGCCTGGTCAGTGCAACACACAAACACAAGCGGGTATAAGACAGGAGCAAAACTAGCGTGCAGCTTCCTTCACTGCCAAGGAGAGTAACAGATACTCACTGGTATTTCAGGCAAAGGTTGGCTTCTGGGTGTTTACAAACATTGCACTTTCCACACTGGGGAATAAAGAGTGGGATGACTTTATCACCTGGGGATGAGGATAAAACAGATTCTTCTTAAATTTCTACACAGGAATTAAGAAATTAAGTAAGAACTTAAAGCTTCAGTTCGGTCAGTTCAGTTGCTCAGTTGTGTCCAACTCTTTGCGACCCCATGAATTGCAGCACGCCAGGCCTCCCTGTCCATCACCAACTCCGGGAGTTCACTCAGACTCACGTCCATGTCCATCGAGTCAGTGATGCCATCCAGCCATCTCATATCCTGTCGTCCCCTTCTCCTCCTGCTCCCAATCCCTCCCAGCATCAGAGTCTTTTCCAATGAGTCAACTCTTCGCATGAGGTGGCCAAAGTACTGGAGTTTCAACTTTAGCATCATTCCTTCCAAAGAAATCCCAGGGCTGATCTCCTACAGAATGGACTGGTTAACTTAAAGCTTATACATATGTATTAGAGGCACTTGACTTTGAGAAGTCTCCAAGAATAGGGTCCTGTCAGCATTATGTCTTGGTCATTGGCTGTCAGTATTGTTATCGGTTTGAGTTTATATATGCTGAAGACGCCCAAAGAAATTGCAAATGTGGAAAACATGATTTTTAAAAGTAGTTCCACTGTGTTGATAGTTCTCTTTTATTGTGTGCCCTTTCTCTTAGGGATTTTATAGATATGATCTCATTTAATATTTAGTAATTAAACCTTAAATAGTCTTACTACTAATATAAATATATATTTCAGTTGTGAGCAGTCTGCCATAGTTCCACTAGATAATCTGTTAATAGTTTATAGTAATAGTACAGTAATAGTAATAGTAATAATACAGTAAAAATAAGAACCTCAACATCCATTTCCTGGCTTTTCAAAGTGATTATCCTTATCTCTATTATGAAGTGAATCCTTCTTTTAAAAAATTAATTCTTTTTTAAGGAAAACAAACAAAAAAAGGACAAGTAAGAATTTAAGACAGTCTTCTGAAAACCTCAACCGTCAATAATGAGTTAGATACTTTCTTTTAGGATAGGAACTGACTTTCAAATGTTTGTAGCTGATGATTTGTAGATAATTTATTTTTACTGGTGGAGGGAGCAGGGGTGAAAAGTAGGGGTGTCATTTGTTATTAATAGATTTCTAACTAAAGGAAATATTAAGAGCTGAAACTCAAACCAGACAACTTATTTTATTGTTTTTGGTTTACAGGTCAATTAAATGTTTTGTAAGTCGGGAGGTCAAATCTACTAGCTAAAGTGATTTTTTAGAATTAAACATAATTTTTATTTTTAATCATCTATGCTACTTATCCAAAAGACTCAGAAAAATAACATTTAAGAGATTATATGCAATGATGGCATGGAAATTTTCTGTTTATTCACTGTTTACCTCTAAAAACATTTGTATTAATATATAATAATAGGATACAGTAAATATTCAAGAAAATTGGTAACCAGTCACGTTTAATCATGGTTTAAGGAAAAGTGGGGAAACAGTGGAAACAATGTCAGACTATTTTTTGGGCTCCAAAATCACTGCAGATGGTGACTGCGGCCATGAAATTAAAAGACGCTTACTCCTTGGAAGAAAAGTTATGACCAACCTAGATAGCATATTCAGAAGCAGAGACATTACTTTGCCAACAAAGGTCTGTCTAGTAGAGGCTTTGGTTTTTCCAGTGGTCATGTATGGATGTGAGAGTTGGACTGTGAAGAAGGCTGAGTGCTGAAGAATTGATGCTTTTGAACTGTGGTATTGAAGACTCTTGAGAGTCCCTTGGACTGCAAGGAGATCCAACCAGTCCATTCTGAACCCTGGGATTTCTTTGGAGGGAATGATGCTGAAGCTGAAACTCCAGTACTTTGGCCACCTCATGTGAAGAGTTGACTCATTGGAAAAGACTCCTGGGGGGGATTGGGAGCAGGAGGAGAAGGGGACGCCAGAGGATGAGATGGCTGGATGGCATCACTGACTCGATGGATGTGAGTCTGAGTGAACCCCGGGAGTTGGTGATGAATAGGGAGGCCTGGTGTGCTGTGATTCATGGGGTCGCAGAGTCGGACACAACTGAGCGACTTAACTGAACTGAAGGAAAAGTGGCCATATATTCAAAGGGGAAACCTGTGAATGGGCTCCACGTCCCACCTGAGAAGAGATTATGTTGATTCAGTCCAGAGCTCACAATCCCCACTGTGTGAAGTCAGCCCTGAACAGGTTCAAAACACTGATTATGTTTGTCCCCACTATGTCTAGACATGTTTTTTCTGTCTCATCAGTAGTTTTCTTTGGACCTGGTAGAAGACAGTGCTTGGCAACACTAACATGGGAATTAACTGATAATGAACTCTACCCTGGCAGACACTGGGTCTCTTTCAATCCTCATGTATTCCCAGGATCTAACGTGGTGCCTGACATCTAGTAGGTCCTCAAGAAATACTTGCTGATGTAGAGAATACAGTAGTGCATGGATGCATATATGCCTGAGTCAGGCAGGAAGCGGGTAAAGAAAGAGACCTCTGTCCCAGCTCAGCCTTAAATACGTCATCTCTCATTGCTTCAGTGTCATTATCCAGGCTACATCATCTTAGGGCCCTGAGCCAAGGCACATTTCCTAAGTGTGAATTCTGTACCTGGTCTTACTGTAGTCACCCCTTCTCCAATGCTCTCCACAATGCCGGCTCCCTCATGACCTAAGACCACAGGAAGACGTGTGACCAGAGATCCATTAACCACATGGTCATCTGAGCGACAGATTCCTGTGGCCACCATCTATAGGGTAAAGGGGGGTTGATTAGATTCAGATAAGACTATGACCCTCAGATTGACTTAACATACTCATTTTCCTGAAGTTGCATTGAAGAATTTTAAAGCGTTTTGCTAATAATTCCTACTCTTCCAAATACAGTTTCAAATTATACCTGAAGTTATTCAGCCTGGTAATGCTCCACTTTCCTTTTATGCAGAGTAATCTGTGAAATAATTGTTTCTGAACTATTGAAGTCATATAATATGCAGCCTTTTTGATAGAAATAGAAAATGCAGATAAGAAAATAAAGTTACCTAAGTGCCACCACATAATGCTAATTGATTTTAAATGATATATATTCGTTTGCACTTTTTTTTGTTGTTGTTGTTGTTATTTAGTTGCTAAGTCGTATCTGACTCTTGGCGATTCCACGGACTGTAGTCCACCAGGCTCCTGTGTCCGTGGGATTTTCCAGGCAAGAATACTGGAGTGGGTTGCCATTTTCTTCTGCAGGAGATATTCCCAATGCAAGGATCGAACCCACGTTTCCTGTGTTGGCAGGCAGATTCTTTACTGCTGAGCCACCACATAAATTCTTCTTCGTTTCACTAGGATTATACTGTACATACTCTTTGGTCTCTTTTTAAAAAATTTAACAATTTTGATTTACAGCTTCCCTTGACAACAAATGTAATTCCACTATCTGGATGACTGTATTACAAGTGCTTTGGTTACTTTCATTGTTACATTCTGAAAAATTTAAACCTAAGATTAAATAGAAATGGAAAAAAATTTTACCTTAATACGAACTTCATGGGCCTTAGGGGGTGCAACCTCCACCTCCTCAATGGAAAATGGTTTATTGAGCTCCCACAGCACAGCTGCTTTGCATTTTATTACCTGAAAATTGAGCAGAGAGATGACACCATTGTCCCCCCAGCCTCGAATTCAGGGAATGTGCCTTTAATCTTTTTACATGTACCATCTAGCCCCATGTCTGAAACTTAATATTGTTCCATGAACATGAACAACCTCTGATTTGCAAAAAGAATAATAGTGACTTTTTATAAAAATGTGTAAGGCAGTAACACAAGGAAAGAGAAACAGAATTAACTGTAGGGAGACATTGAGATAAAAATGTAATATATTCTTCTATGAAGAAAGATCATCATTGTTTTTCCCTCTGAAGGTTCTATTTCCTAATGTGGTTCTGAAATTGGTTGTTTATCCAAAGCTGTTGTCTTGTCCATGAAGTTCTAAATCACTATCATATTACTACCAGATTCAGTGTCTGTTGACATGAAATTCATTTCCCTCTTGCTCAATTCTCCACTTAAGCCAAAATGATTTGACTTTAGAATTCCTAAGCCTCCCAGCCTAGAATTTCTTTCTCTATTTGCCTGCTCTTTTGATTTCTCTCTCTATTTCTTCTATGGGCTCCTTGTTTGCATCACTCATTTGGAAGTTAGATTTGGCAGCTCTGTTTTGTTATATAATTTATGAATAGAGATTTCTTTCAGATTGGATTTGAGCCTAAAATTGTAGAGATTAAAACTACACACACACATAAACACACACACACACACACTTAAAAATGGGAGAACTGTGTTTGACTTTCTAGCTAGCATAGCTTACCTACAGATGTTCTTACAAATAACAGTTAAGCATATATGTTTAGTGCTTGGGAATGTAACATAAGGGTTGTCCTCACTTTTGCAAAGCTGGTGTAATTGAGAGTTTTTTCTAAAGAGAATTAACAACATACTACAAACATGATAAAAATTCAATTGAAATTTATCTGATAATTTATTTTTACTATATATACACCAAATCCTTCCACTTTGCAAAGTGTTCATCATGGCCAATGCCACAAGAAATATAAGAGTGCTTGGATATAATACACTAATGGTAGAGAGGTATTGAATTTTGGGGTGCCAATGATGTAGCAGGAACAAGTGGCTGTGTTGGGTGAAATACGAGTTTGACTTTTAAACTTCACAGGGTAGTATTACTGAATCATTAGTCTTATTTTTCAGATGAAAAGCTTGAGGCTCAACTGACTCAATAGTTGAGAGTACTTTTCCCAAAGTTACAAACCTGGGTGTCTGAAGAATGAATACCATTTTATCTTTCACTACTTGATGATAGTAAAAGATTAACAAAAGATTAGAAGTTAGATAATAATAATAGCAGTGATTAATATTTAGTGAGTTATTTCTATGTACCAGGCACTATTTTAAATGCTTTCCAGTATTAGTTTATTAAATTCTCACAACCGCCTTACAAAAGTAGGTATTATTACTATTGTCATTTAGCATTTGAAGAAAATATAATGCCAGAAGGTTAAACATAAGTGAAGTGTTATCATATAGCTAACAGTTATTGACATTGTACCTGAGGAGGGGGGATTGATTGCCTGTAATTCATAAATTTAATTAATGCATTTGGCCTACCCTTTTGATCTCTGAACTCTGAGTTTTGAAAAATTAAAATTTTCTTTTTCTTAAGTATTCTTCATTTGAAATGTAATATGCTACTGTAAATGCCAATCAGCAATGCATGAAAATAAAGATAAAATAAGAAAACTGCCAACTGATCATCTGTATGGTTTCCAACCAGTCTTATTGATATAGGCCTGATATATATATAGGCCTGATATAGGCCACACTATACAGGCCTGCCATTATAGCAAGATATTATATTGCACAATTCACTCCTTACACAGCAAGCCTACTAGAAACAATTGCACAGGCTTTTGCCATTAAGCAGTTAAACAACATGGATTGATTGTATTGAACAACCACGTGTATTTCTCTGTACCTGTAAGCACATTGAACAAATAAACATGAGTCTGTGGAAGGCTTAGAACCAAATATATCTGTTCTCAGTGTAAATAGTGGTTCCAACAGTATCAGTATTATTATTATTTTTTTTGTTTTGTAAAATCACGTTGGCTTTTGCATGAAGATAACATTTCTATGGGAATTCCCTAAATTGTGCCATAATAGGACACTTTAAAATCACAATTTGCATGTTGATTCTGGTTTGCTTTATTTTTAAATTTTTTTTGTTTTTTGATTGGAGTATAATTGCTTTACAGTGTTGTATTAGTTTCTGCTGTACAACTGTGAATCAGCTACACGTATACATATATATCCTATCCCTCTTGAATCTCCCTCTTACTACGCATTTCCCCCCCCATCCCACCCATTTAGGTCACCACGGAGCACTGAGCTCGGCTTCCTGCGCTTTAGGGCAGTGTCGCACCAGCTGTCTGTGTGGTGTCGCACCAGCTGTCTGTTTCACACACGATAGTGTATATGCGTCAGTGCTCCTCTCTCAAGTCACCCCACCCTCTCCCTCCCCTGCTGTGTCCACAAGTCCATTCTCAACGTCTGCATCTCAGTCGGTTTGCTTAGCCTTGATGATTCTAATGCTTTGAGGTCAATAAAAGTTTTGTCACATTTAACTTTCCTATATTCATAAAAAGAATGATTATGATCAAAGAGAATAACATTTATATTATAAAGAATAATATTAAGTTATATTATAAAGAATAACACATTTATATTATGATATCTTAATATAGACATAACTTCTTGATAAAAACATTTCATTTCTAACATTAGACTTGAAAATTACTCATGACTGGCTATAACTATTTCACATTTACTTAATATAGGAAATACAGATTTTAATATATATAGATGCTCTACATACTTCTTAAAGATATTTAGGTATTGCCCTTCTCAATTGTAGTTTAGTATACTTTGTATATTGAAGCATATATCTTAAGTTGTATTTCAGTATAAATTATTTCTAATTTATATATGAATTCTGTTATTCATTAAATAGTGTATCTCTATATATTGCATGGTTGATTCCCAGGTGGCTCAGTGGTAAAGGATCTGCCCACCAATTCAGGAGATGCAGGAGACATGGGTTCAATTTCTGGGTCGGGAAGATCCCCTGGAGAAGGAAATGGCAAACCACGCCAATATTCTTGCCTGGGAATTTCCATGGACAGAGGAGCCTGGCAAGCTATAGTCCATGGGGTTGCAAAAGAGTCAGACATGACTGACCGACTAACACACAGGTTGCTGGCTGCCGGGGTCCAGCCCCGGTGGATCCAGGGAATTCGAAGCGGGGACGGCGTCGGCGAGGATCAGGAAACAATTGCTTAATTAAACGTTAATTAAGGATATAAAGAGTAATAGAATGAGGATAGCTCAGTGAGGAAATTTAGTGGAGAAAAGCGGCTGAAATAAGGATAGCTCAGTGAGGAAATTCAGTGGAGAAAAGAGGCTGAATAATTCAGCCAGAAGGTAAGAGAAAGAACGACATGGTGAGACCAAGTTTTGGTGAACAAGGCCCGCACTTTATTTTCCAAAGTAGTTTTTATACCTTAAGTTATGCATAGAGGATAATGGGGGAAGGGGTAGAGTCATGCAGCAAGCCAGGCTTTCTTCCTGCAAACTTATCATATGCAAAAGCTTAGGTGATTTGCATCATCTTCTGGCCCAGAGGCCTGTTTCTCTAAAGGTGATTATTCTAAAGTCAGGCGCCAGCCTCCAAAAAGCATTAGATAAAGTTGCATTCCTACAGAGCAAAGGTGTGGTGGGCTATAACAAGAAAAAGAATTAACTCAAGGGTCCCAGGTTACAAACATTAAAGCTACTACTTACACCAATTATATTAATCAATACACTGCCAGGGACACAGCAGATAAGGGATATGGAAACTTAGCAGCAAACATTGGCCCAACAAGTGAAAATCCCTTCACCAATACAATTTCTAATCAATCTTTTAACTGCTCAAAGGAATCTGTATTTAGACAGTTTAGAACATCTCATGCCTCTCACAGTTGGGAGGCTCTGAACAATCACGTGTGGCCGGAAAAACCTATTCAGGCAGGCTAGAGGATTTCCAAAGGAGTTTGTAGGTTAAACACTGTCACACCCAGGAATTATTAACTGGAGCTGTAAGCTAACTCTTTTTTCAGAGAGAGGTAGTGGGGGACAGCCCCCCATAAAGTCAGAGGTGTAGGTGAAAGCACAAAGCAGAAAGTAGGCAGACTTTGGTTTTGGGGGTAGATGGGGGACTCCTGAGGCTTGATCCCGCCTTTGCGTATGCCGAGCCTCCTTCCTCATGACCTTTGTCATGGGCGGAGTTCCTCACACTGGCTATGGGCAGTGATAGAATTCCAGTTGAGCTATTCCAGATCCTGAAAGATGATGCTGTGGAAAGTGCTGCACTCAATATGCAATATGCACTCAAAATGCAATATGCTGGCTCCCGGCAGCTGGCCTCCTGAATAAAGGAAACTTTCCTTTCTAGCCAATGCTTGTCTCTCGAGCAGTCAAACATGAGTATTACATTAATTAGAATAATTCTAAAAAAAAAAAATTGCCTTACTTTTCCTGCTGTGCTCATGTTTCTTCTTTTCTCTGCTGGCAGGAGATGTGAATTACAGACTTACAGGCTCTTCCCTGTTCAAGTACATACAAGAGATAGATTGCACAGATTCTTATATGCTTGAACACCATCCTGTTACCCACATGTGATCTGGGATCTTTAAGCCCTGCCCATCAGCTTATTCTTAGACCTAGTAAAACCAACAGTAACAGGGCACTGAACCAGCACTCAAATATTAACTTTGTTTGCAATATGCTAATTTCAAATAACATCTTGACTTCATTAGTTAAATATTTTCTTACATGTACCTTTTTTTTTTTTTCTGGAGTACATATTTCTCCTCTCTCATTCCCACATAGGATGTTCAGAGTTCTGTTTTCCCTTTGTATAAACTGAGCTCCGACTTCAAATCAACATAACACAGTTAGCAAGGAGGAGTAAGAAAGCAGCACAAAAGGCATAGGACAGAGAGAGCTACAAGCCCGAGCGATGTGTTTGCTCCAGCACGCTCCCACTCTTAACAACAGAGAAATCAGACACCAGTCAGTGACAGCAAAAGTGGCATTTCTGCTCCATACAGTATCAATCGAAACTGACTGAGACCCTCCCTGTTCCAGATATTCAAGTGGGTACTATGGGGTGACAGTGATGGATAAGAAATGACGTCTACCCGTGCCAAGAGGCAGTATGAGGCCGTGGTTATAGCACGACCTTGGAGTCGAGCCGACCCTGTCCTTACTAGCTGTATGAATTGGACTTGTTGTTAAACTGTCCTTGGCCTTAGTTTCCTTATCTATAAAATGAAGATGAAGAGTATTGTCACCTGGAAAGGTTGTTTGATGAACAAATGAGTTAATCTTTTTAAAGCACTTAGGGATCCTGACAAATAGGATGGCCTTTAATAAATATTAGCTACAATGATCATCCAAAAAGTAAACTCATAATCTATGGGGGGGAAAAGGCACAGCAAACCAAGTCAGACGATCTGTAACGTTCTATATCAGAGAGAGAGCATCCTGTCTGAAGAACTCAGAGGAGGCTTTGTAGACCTTTCAGTTAGAAACTAAATAATGATCATTTTGGCAATTATTCAAGAAAACTCACTGTGAACTTCCATTGTTATTTGTTCAGTGCAGTGAGTATGAGAAAGAGAATATGAGCTTGATTTTTAATAAATCTCAAGTCTTTTACCAACAATTGGAGGATATGGTTCATTCAACTACTTAATTAGACTTAGTCTGTCAACATATGTTAACAAACAGGGTATATTTCTCTAGAATTGTCAAGGGAACAACACCACTGTCTGTTGTCAACTTTACATATGCAGACATGGAAAGCCATACTACAGCTACACTGTCCACCCAGCAGAGAGGGTCGAAAGGTCTTCTGTCTCACTATGGTCTTATAAACATTGACTAGACACCACTTCTACTGAATGGCTACCATACTGCTCTCACTCACCTTGACTCGTGAAGGACAGCAGTGCAAAAAAAGGGAGTCTGACCACTTCTCAGAGATTCTGGGTGGTATCAAAGGGCTGATATGTCCCAAGCAATTCAAAAGACTCGTTGGGTTGACTTGTTTATAGGATAACGGAAGGATAAGGTATTGGCAATACTGTAAATTCTTAATAAATCGTTGGTTTATTTATGAGATATAAATTTGCAGGAAGCTAAAGGCCACAATTAACTGAGCATCTACTATATTTCTAGAACTCCACTGGGAGTTTTTCATGCATTCTCACCTACTATCCTCAGAGCAATCCTACAAGGAAGATACTCTTATTATTCCCATTTCATAGATTAAGTAAGAGAAGCTCAGAAATTATAGGTCCCTAAGTATCCTTTCTAGATCAGAAATATTGGCTTCAAGAACATCAAGATACTCAGGCTGATGTTAGTAAGAATGAATGCATGCTAAGTCCCTTCAGTTGTACCCGACTCTTTGTGACCCTATCTACGGACCATAGCCCACCAGGCTCCTCTGTCCATGGGATTCCCCAGGCAAGAATACTGGACTGGGTTGCCATGCCCTCCTCCAGGGGATCTTCCAAAGCCAGGGATTAAACCCGCATCTCTTACATCTCCTGCATTGGCAGGCAGGTTCTTTACCACTAGCACTGCTTGGGAAGCCCATTAATAAGAGTGTTAGGGTGTAAATATAATAGACAATCACATAAGCATCAAAGGGCTTGCATATGGAAGTGAATTGCATATGGAATATCAGGGCTAACTGACTATTTCACATCTTTGATTCTCCCTCTCTGTTTGAACATAGCCTGGCCTTGGCTTCTGTCTTTTAATTAAAGTCTCTCTGTCAAGCAGTTGGGTCAGATATTATTTTATTCTGTCTCAGCTGCTATTAATATATAAAAAATATCATAGACTGGGTAGTTTAAACAGAAAATGTTAATTTTTTACAGTTCTGGAGGCTGGAGCCTCCAAAGTCAAGGTGCTGGCAGATTCGGTGTCAGGTGAGAGTCTACTTCCTGTTCATAGATGACCATCTTTTCACTGTGTCCTCACATGGGTTAAGGAGCAAGGAAATCTCTAGGGCCTCTTTTATAAGAGCACTAATCTCACTCATGATAGCTCTACCCTCCTGACCTTATCACCTTCCAAAGGCCCTGCCTCTAAATACCAGCTACTGGGGACTAGGTTCAAACTTATGAATTTTGGGAAATGCAAACATCAGTCTATATCAGGTGCCCAGTCATGAAATAATTAGTATAAAACAGAGGGTTGAGGTTTAGCAGGTGTAGAGTTATACCATCTCTAATGGTATCATGAAGTTGGAAAGTGGCAGTGGCAGAATTCTAGCCAGGTCTGCTCAATTCAGAAGCCTATATTTTCCCCATTACTTTATAAAAATAAATCAGGGCGGAACAGGGTTTGAGTAAGATATTTATCTGTCCACAAAGGTAGCCCCCACATTATATAAGGCTTGACAAAGAATACTTTATCTAGCAAGGAGATTAGAAATCCAATTCAAATTCCTTATTTTATAGGCCAAATGACTTGGCAAAGCAATGTGGTCAATATTTACTTAAAAGATATTCAGAAAGGAAAAAGATAGCAATACTTCCCATGGTTGCATAAATAATCTAACAGCTTCAACTATTGTGTGGTTTGGGCAGATAAATAGAAAGATTAGTAATAGCCAAACATTTAAGTTGCTATGGCAATATGTTTAATCTGCTCAAATCCAATACCATAAATCAAGTATTTACTTAATACTTTACTTTGACATTGAAGCCTAAGTTAGTGAAGGAGTTAAAGTTATCTCTTTTTCCCCTAAATTAGAAAATATTTTGGCAACTTTGACTCTTGACCATGACCTAAAAAAACATGTAGAGAATGTTTAAAATATTTGTTTGTAGATCTTGTGAAAGGTGCTAGGAAATAATCTCAGAGAAGTGTTAAGGCAAAGCCATGCAGATTTTCTTGACAGTTTTCCCTGAGTTCCAAACTTGAATGATCTTAATATGTAGGTGAAAGGCTTTGGCATAGTCAATAAAGCAGAAATAGATATTTTTCTGGAGCTCTCTTGCTTTTTCCATGATCCAGGGGATGTTGGCAATTTGATCTCTGGTTCCTCTGCCTTTTCTAAAAGCAGCTTGAACATCAGGAAGTTCACGGTTCACATATTGCTGATGCCTGGCTTGGAGAATCTTGAGCATTACTTTACTAGCGTGTGAGATGAGTGCAATTGTGCGGTAGTTTGAGCATTCTTTGGCATTGCCTTTCTTTGGGATTGGAATGAAAACTGACCTTTTCCAGTCCTGTGGCCACTGCTGAGCTTTCCAAATTTGCTGGCATATTGAGTGCAGCACTTTCACAGCATCATCTTTCAGGATTTGGAATAGCTTAACTGAAATTCCATCACCTCCACTAGCTTTGTTCGTACTGATGCTTTCTAAACCCACTTGACTTCACATTCCAGGATGTCTGGCAAGTCAGGGAGCAACAGTTAGAACTGGACATGGAGCAACAGACTGGTTCCAAATAGTAAAAGGAGAACATCAAGGCTGTATATTGTCACCCTGCTTATTTAACTTATATGCAGAGTACATCATGAGAAACGCTAGACTGGAAGAAACACAAGCTGGAATCAAGATTGCCGGGAGAAATATCAATAACCTCAGATATGCAGATGACACCACCCTTATGGCAGAAAGTGAAGAGGAACTAAAAAGCCTCTTGATGAAAGTGAAAGTGGAGAGTGAAAAAGTTGGTTTAAAGCTCAACATTCAGAAAACGAAGATCATGGCATCCGGTCCCATCACTTCATGGGAAATAGATAGGGAAACAGTGGAAACAGTGTCAGACTTTATTTTTCTGGGCTCCAAAATCACTGCAGATGGTGATTGCAGCCATGAAACTAAAAGACGCTTACTCCTTGGAAGGAAAGTTATGTCCAACCTGGATAGCATATTGAAAAGCAGAGACATTACTTTGCCAACAGAGGTCCGTCTAGTCAAGGCTATGGTTTTTCCAGTGGTCATGTATGGATGTGAGAGTTGGACTGTGAAGAAGGCTGAGTGCCGAAGAATTGATGCTTTTGAACTGTGGTGTTGGAGAAGACTCTTGAGAGTCTCTTGGACTGCAAGGAGATCCAACCAGTCCATTCTGAAGGAGATCAGCCCTGGGACTTATTTGGAAGGAATAATGTTAAAGGTGAAACTCCAGTACTTTGGCCACCTCATGCGAAGAGTTGACTCATTGGAAAAGACTCATGCTGGGAGGGATTGGGGGCAGGAGGAGAAGGGGACGACAGAGGATGAGATGGCTGGATGGCATCACTGACTAGATGGACGTGAGTCTGGGTGAACTCCAGAGTTGGTGATGGACAGGGGGCCTGGTGTGCTGCGATTCATGGGGTCACAAAGAGTCGGACACGACTGAGGGAATGAACTGAACTTAACTGAATATAGGTGTTTTAGTGAAATATTGTGGTTCAGTGTGGTGAAATGCTATGTAAATATAATTTTTGAGATGATACAGACACAAAAATATTAAGTAATGATTTTTGAAAAATTAAGTATAGTTGATTTACAATGTTGTGTTAATTTCAGGTATACAGCAAAGTGGCTCAGTTATACATATCTATCTATCTTTTCTTTTTTGGATTCTTTTCCCTTGTAAGTTATTACAAAATATTGAGTAGGTTCTCGTTGGTTACCTACTTTATATATAGTAGTGTGTATCTATTAATCCCAAACTCCTAATTTATCCCTTTCCCCATTCCCCTTTGGTAACCATGTTTATTTTCTATGTCTGTGGGTCTATTTCTGTTTTGCGAATAAGTTCATTTGTATCATGTTTTTAGATTCTGCATTTAAGAGATATCATATACAATGTTTAAAGTAATGCAAAATGGCATGAATTCCACACTTCAATAATATGAAAGTATGTACCAAGGAAAGATGTGATCTACACACTGAAAACTGTTGTTTAATGATGAAGAAGACTATGGTGATTTTCCACAGGATAGAATTATTTTTATTGATCATCACATTACATAACAACTTTTCTTGAGTAATTACTTTATTAGTGCTTTATTTACATTGGTTTAATTTTTATTAGTGCAATATTATCATACATCACCTTTTGTAGATGGGTAACTGAAGATACTAGATTTAAAAACAGATTGTGATAAGTTTCTAAGAAGTTTTCTCCAAAGTTCTTTTTTTTAAAGTGTTTATTGAGGTTGTTACAGTATTTTTTCTGTTTTCTCTTTTGGGTTTTCGGCCAAGAGGCATGTGGGATCTTAGCTTACCAACCAGGGATGGAAAGGGAACTCTTAACCCTCACCCCCAGCATTGGAAGGACCTCTAGCAAGTCCCCAAAGTTTTTAATAAAGAATAATAATGATAATACTAGTAGTTAACAATTATGTATATTTTGTATCTGCCAGGCACTGTTCTAAGTGCTTTATATTTACCAAAAATTCTCAAATCAATCCGATGCAGTAGTGTATTCCTTTTTACAGATGAGGAAATGGAGGCCCAAAACCAAGTTCTTCAGCCAGCATGGGGCAGAATCAGGATTTGAACAATTGAGCTCCAAAGTCCACACTCATCTGTTTACTGCTCTAGTCCCAGGACTTAGTGAAAGTAGCAAAGGATGAAAAGAGAAATTACAAAGGAAAAATTAAAGTACATGTGATAAAATCTGAAAAACTCCAGTGTTCCAGTGCAAATGAGTGGGAGAAAGCAGTTTTATTGACTAACAGGAGAAGTTGATTTGAACATGTTGAATTCTAGATAACCTTGAAATATTCTGAGAGGAATGTCCAGTTGGGAATGTAATAAGCAATATAAAAGGACTCAATGTATAGATTTAAAGAGTATGCAAAGAGAGGTCAGAGAACTTCTGGTTTTCAGTCTGTCATGCAAGAAGCTTGGAAGTCACCACACCATCCTAACAGCAAGTAAAATGTTGAATAAACCGAGAAATCAACTCTTCATAGATCCATAAGAGAAATGAGGTCTCAGGGCAGAATGTTTCCCCCAAATTGGAGAAGTCAACAGGTGAATACAAAACATCACAACTTACTGGTGTAGCAACGTCTGCAGGAACCAGCCTTGAATAAGAAGACCTGAATTGTAACTGATGAATTGCTGAGGCTCAGTTAAAAACTGAGGGAGTTAAACAACTTCAGGGGGGATCCATTCAGAAGGAAACCCCCACACTTTTGTGAGTTTTGTCTCCTGGATCTTGACCAAATTCTCAGATATTGGAGAAAAATCCCCTCCTGCTTCTTGCAAGGGGAGAAGAGCCTTTTGGAAATAGGCCAGTATATTTTGTTCTTCTTAACAGGCCTTTGATCGTTCCACTAGTCATGTACTGATGTGAAACCCAGACCATACAGAAGGCAGAGTGCCGAAGACTTGATGCTTGCGAACTGGTGCTGGAAAAGACTGTTGAGAGTCCCTTGGACAGTAAGGAGATCAAACCCATCAGTCTTAAAGGAAATAAACCCTAAATACTCATTAGAAAGACTGATGCTGAAGCTAACTTTGGTCACCTGGTGCAAAGAGCCAACTCATTGGAAATGAGTTCAATACTTTGGCCTCCTGATGTGAAGAACTGACTCATTGGAAAAGACCATGGTGCTGGAAAAATTGAAGGCGTGAGAAGGGCAACAGAGGATGAGATGATTGGATGGCATGACCGACTCAGTGGACATGAACTTGGGCAAACTCTGGGAGACAGTGAGGCATAGGGAAGCTTGGTGTGCTGCAGTCCATGGGGTTGCAAAGAGACAACTTGGCAACTGAACAACAACAATGCCTTCCCTCAGAGAAGCTAGTTCACTAAAGCCTAACCTTCTGGGGTTTTCATGAGAGCCTAGATTATCTGGGCAAAGGGAAACACCCAACCCCAGCCAGCTCTAGCCATCTTGTCCCACCTAAGGGGGCTTGAGAGGTGGGCTGAGAAGCCCTGATGAAGTGCACGGTGCAGGGGCCCAAGCTCACTGAAAGACTGTAGAACCATAGAATCTTCCCCTCTCTCATACCTCGCCACTGCATTCCTATTTTCAGCAGTTCCTTTTTGCCCAGTATAACATGTCCAGATATCAAGAAAAAATTACAAACTATACTAAAAGCAACAGTTCAGTTCAGTCGCTCAGTCATGTCCGACTCTTTGTGACCCCATGAATCGCAGCATGCCCGGCCTCCCTGTCCATCACCAACTCCCAGAGTTCACTCAAACTCATGTCCATCGAGTCAGTGATGCCATCCAGCCATCTCATCCTCTGTCGTCCCCTTCTCCTCTTGCCCCCAATCCCTCCCAGCATCAGATTGACTTTTCCAATGAGTCAACTATTCGCATAAGGAAAAACAACAGAGTAAGCCTCAAAAGCAGACTCAGATATGGCAAAGATACTGGAATTAATGGACTGGGAATTTAAAACAGCTATGATTAAGATGCTAAGGTCTCTCCTGGATAAAGCACACAGCACGCAAGAGCAGATGGACAGTGACAGAGCAGATGCAGAGAGATGCCCTGTCCTTTCCTAGAAGGAAGTCGGGATGAGTGGAGCTTGGCATTAAATAGGTATAAATGTTTTGTGCTGAGACCAGCCCAACAATGAACTGACCTGAGGGAGTTGTGCTGCAGAAGAATAAAGAAAAATAAGACTCAGAAAGAAACTGGGGATCATGGGGCTGATGCCATTCACAGGCAAAAGCTCGGATCCTAATCCTAGCATGCCTTTTCTTGTTAACATCTACTTCCTGTACATGCTCTAGAGATATCTGTTCTTTACAATCTTAGATTGGGGATAAAGATACACAATGCACAGCCCTCAGTGTCAAAGCTTCAGGCCTTTCATAACTTTGTAGCCCTTCGGCTAGTGATTCCTGTCTCAGCAACTCCCTCAAGGCTCTGGTTATGGGAACAGTCAGTAATGGTTTTCTGTCACTCACATCAGTATTTCAACATCTTGTTTTCAAGATGTCTTTCCAAGATGTCCCTTTTATTGCTCCCAGCCCTTCGCTTGGGGGTGATAAGAAAGTCATTCTTATTTTTCAAGGAAGCCATGTTAATTATAGTACAGGTCTGTGCATAGCATATTCCCTACAGTTTTGCTCTTAATATTGATCTGTTGTCATGGTTTACACTTTCATAGTCTGCTCTGTGATGTTGGGACTGTGCCTT
Organism: Bos javanicus; assembly: GCF_032452875.1. Taxonomy (NCBI): domain Eukaryota; kingdom Metazoa; phylum Chordata; class Mammalia; order Artiodactyla; family Bovidae; genus Bos; species Bos javanicus. The sequence continues at coordinate 25,584,173 of NC_083873.1, read as the reverse complement.
TGCAAATTCAGTTTCTCCAAGTCCCTTGATATGTAGCTTCCCTAAAGTTTCTGTCACAGAAATCTGAACACAGGAAAAAGGGAGGAGCCTTTCTTTGCAGTTCTCATTACTGTTATGCGTGTCACACAGTTGGCTCCACTGGCCAGGTGCTTATAGGCGCTCGGGGCTCCAGGCTTGCTTCATGCGTCAGAGGAAGCAACGGTGGCAGCAGCTGAGCGCTCTCCTGGCAGAGTGAGTGTGAGCTTTGGCTTCTGAGCAACCGCTGTGCTGTACCCTGTCCTCAGAGGCCTAAGTCACAACCCTGGGGGGCTCTTTTGCTCAGGCTTCCGTTTTGGCTACCCTGCCGCATTTTTTTCACTCTCCCAGCCCTTTTGAGGCTTAATGCTCTTTGTGATCTCAGTATGCCCTTGCGGCTCCCGACTATCCTATAACCCATTTTCCGAATTAAATCCATTTTATTTGAAACGTAGAGTTTTCTGCTTTCCTAACTGGACACATTGATACAGCTTTGGCACCAGGATTGGTTCCAGAAGCAGACCCTCAAATAAATGTTAATGCCAATTGAGTTGATATCATGTTTATGGTCTTATTTTGTTGAAACAGAAAGCACTGGGATGAGTGTGTTTAAGGGATGTGAGAAGAAAGGCGAAGATCTAGAATTGTCAACAGAGAAGCCCCTAGAGCAACTGGGTTAACAAGGCCTAGTTGCTCTTTCCCATGACAGATTTATACGGGTCTGACTTACAGTGTTCTGTGCACCCTCCATGTGCCTACAGGTAGAAGTTTTCCAGAACACTTCTGTCAGGGGAGTTTGTAGTTTCTTTGGTTCTGTCTTGCAACAGCAAAAATTTGAAGCAATGGATAGACCAGTGTTATAGCTCAGTTTTACTTGGCAAGCGAAGGAAAACACATCCTCGAGGTGTGAGGGTGGGCCTCCACCCCCCACCCAAAAGACACAAAAAGAAGAGGGGCCTGAAGCTCAGTGTTGGCTCCTCTTTTATATGTTTTTTTCTCCTCCCCTTGAGCCTTCCCTGTGTAAATTGGGCTAGCCAGGAGGGCTGTTGCTTCACCTGAGGTTCTCACTCTGGTCCTTGGACCTTCCTTTATTCCTTTTTCGTGGGCTTTTCACTGCATTGTCTTTTAGCTACCACCATTCAGGACTTCCTTTTCCTATTCTAACTACCTGACATCCCCCCCTCAAGAGATGGGAGGTCTAATTCTTTGGGAATAGGGGCATCGAGGTCTCTCTGGCTACTTCCTGCTGAACTCGGGTGGCAAGGGGCCTTGAGCCGCCCCCTCTTGCTAGTCTCAGGCCTCAGAGTCCGTATAGTGGTGTCCATAATAAGTAATGCCCAATGCTTTCAAATCTATGGGGCTGCCCAGAGTCTGACATGACTGAAGTGACTTAGCAGCAATGCTTTCGAGACCCCTTGGGTGACCTTAGAAGTAAATGATGTCCCATTGTCACTTTGTAATGACCTGGGGAGACCAAATCTCAGAATGATTTCATGGAGCAGTTTTTTTTTTTTTTTTTTTTACCACCTCCTCAGCCTTCTCAGTCCTGGTGGGAAAGCCTTCAATCCATCCTGTGAATGTGTCTATCATGACCAATCGGTATTTACACCCTTGAGAAACTGACATCTGGGTGAAGTCCATCTGCCAGCCCTCTACTAGGTATGTCCCATGTCGTTGGATGGGCTGGGCCAGCTGGGTCTTTGAACTCCTTGGGAGTTGTTTAACTGGCAAGTGGGACAAGAGAAGACCACTTGCCTTATAGTCATTTGGAGGCCTGTTCTTCTAAAGGACCTTTTTAGTAATCTTTGGAGGACCTTCTTCTCTAAATGGTGTCATGTAAGGAGTTAACCAACTTCCATTGGAGGTTCTCAGACAGAAAAAGGAGTCCCTCCTTTAGGAACCACCCCTAAAAAAGGGGTGGTTCTTGAAAGCCCTCACTCTTAGCTTTAAGAGTCTCAACTTCAGTATATGAAGGAGTTTCTGGAAAATTAGTCTGTGGAACTAAGATGGCAACTCCTATTAAGTCATTGTTCTATAATACTGCTCTCTTAGCTGCCTGATCAGCTGCCTGGTACCCTCAGGCCCCTTCCATGCTCACTTTTTGGTGTCCTTTACAATGGGAGACTGAAACCTCAGTAGGCAGATAGACTGCCTCCAAGAGCCTAAGGATATGATTGATGGAACCCTCGGGTGGTCAAGTGGCCTGTTTCTTTCCAAATAGCATGTGCATGTAGCACCAGAAAGGCATACTTGGAGTCAGTGTAAATGGCTACTTTTTTTCCTTTTCCCAGCTCTAAATCTCGAGTCAGGGCTATGTCAGCTAACTGGGCGGAAGTAGCTAGCGGCAAAGGTTTAGCCTCTAGGGTCTCAAAATTTGAGACTACTGCATATCCAGCTCTTCTTTTCCCATCCAAGACAAAGCTGCTTCCATCAGTATACCAGATTTCCTCAGGATTGGTCAGAGGATCTTCTGACAATACCCCTCGGGGTTTTGTCTAGTGGTCCAAAGTTTTTAGGCAAGATTGAAAGGGGAGAGAGCCCTTGGAGGTAGGCAGAGGGTGGCGGGTTAAGAACCTTACAAGGAGATATAGTAAGGCCTGGATTTTCCATCAGCCCTACTTTATATCTGAGGACTCTTTGATCAGATATCCATAAATGGCCTTTCCCATTCAGGAGTTGTTTCACTTGATGACTGGTAAAAATAGTTAGTTTGCCCCTGAGAGAGTTTTAAACCATCTTCTATCAGGACTGCAATAGCTGCAACATTTCAAAGGCAGGGTGAGATCTCTTCCCAATAAGGGAGTAGGACACTCAGAGGCCACCAGAACCCGGTGGGAAAATATTTGTCCATCCCAGCAACATAGAAGTACTCAGGTGAATCTTTTTGTAATTTTTTTTCCTGTAGCAAAATGGTACTGCCTTGGGAGGAGAAGCTTCCAGAGTAGAAGTTCAGGTCAGGAGCCCCTGTGTCAACCAAGAAATTCTCAGACCCACCTGCCACATCCAGTTGTACCCTTGGCTCCAGCCCTGTCATGGTTATCTGTGACAGGCGGGCTGGCTGAAGCAGGCTGCTTCAGTTCTGTTGAACCCATCGTGAGGGAAGGCTTGGTGCTTGACCTCAAGGCTCTTGGGTCCCAAGGGAAGAGTGCCACCCAATGTCCCAATTGATGGCATTTGTAGCAAGCCATTCTAGGAGACTTGTCACAGTTTGGACACTCTTTGGCCCAATGTCCTGCCTGTCTACATGCTAGGCATTTGCCTTGTGCCCTGTCTTCAAGGAGTTGGGGTTTGTGATAGGGCTTTCCTGGAGGGCAGACAGCATCTGAGCATGCCTTGTCTCTTTTCTTTTCTCCCTTTCCTGGGCCTTGGCTTTTCCTGTTCCCTGTTATAAAAGGTATGGGAGGCTGTCTGAACCATCTCATCTAAAGAGGCAGTGGGGTCCTGCTGCTGTAGCTGTTGTAACTTTATCCTGATGTCTGATGCACATTGGGACAGAAATTTGTCCTTTAAAATCACCTGTCCCTCATAAGAGTCTAAGTCCAGATTGGTAAACTTGTGGAGGGCCTCTTTTAGCCTTTCCAGAAAGGCAGTGGTGTTCTGGTTGGATTCCAAAGCTATTGCTGAGACCAGGCACAGCCCCACAACTAACATGCTTCCTTCTGTTTCCATGGGTGGACTTCCTTAGGGGTGAGTCTTTCTGAAGCTTATCCTACCCAATACTGTTGCAACCTGAGAGCCAGGCGTCCCCAGGTCAGGATGCAGATGCCCAGGCAGGCTGAAGCATGACAGCCTCCTAGAGATCAACTCCCCGGGTAGGTCGAGGCAGGTAGGGCTCATGAGAAATCGATCCCTGGGCAGGTTGAGGCATGTAGACCTTCTGGGCCTCCCAGACTGGTGGATCCCTGAGCACATTGAGGCATGATAAACTCCAAGGACAAGATCCCTAGGCAAGTCAAGGCAGGTTGACCTCCTGGGACCCCCAGACTGGAGTTGGGCATCCCCAGGATCTGCAGCATGACTAATGCTGGGTAGAATTAAGGGGTTGTAATCTTAACTCATTGCTGATTTGTCAACCACAGATGGCAATAGATATCATGATGTAAAGCAATCCAAGTCTTTGTCCTGAGATTGGGAACCTAGTGAAACAGTGATAAGCCTTATTCTCTTATTGCTCTGAGGGAAAGCAAGTCACTGATTTCCTTCCAGGTCCTCCATAAGAACAGCTTAGGGTGTTTCCAGTGGTAAACCTTTCACTGTCATCGGTTCAGTTCAGTTCAGTCACTCAGTAGTGTCTGACTCTTTGCGACTCCATGGACTGCAGTACACCAGGCCTCCCTGTCTATCATAAATTCCTAGAGCTTACTCAAACTCATGTCCATTGAGTTGGTGATGCCATCCAACCATCTCATCCTCTGCCATCAACTTCTCCTCCCACCTTAATCTTTCCCACCATCAGGGTCTTTTCAAACGAGTCAGTTCTTCGCATTAGGTGGCAAAAGTATGGAATTTCAGCTTCAAGATCAGTCCTTCCAATGAATATTCAGGACTGATTTCCTTTAGGATGGCCTGGTGAAATCTTGCAGTCCAAGGGACTCTCAAGAGTCTTCTCCAACACCACAGTTCAAAAGCATCAATTCTTCAGCTCACTCAGCTTTCTTTATAGTCCAACTCTCACATCCATACATGATTACTGGAAAAACCATAGCTTTGACTAGATGGACTTTGTTGGCAAAGTGATGTCTCTGCTTTTAAATAAGCTGTCTAGTTTGGTCATAACTTTTCTTCCAAGGAGCAAGCATCTTTTTAATTTCACGGCTGCAGTCACCATCTGCAGTGATTTTGGAGCCCAATAAAATAAAGTCTCACAGTTTCCACTGTTTCCTCATCTATTTGCCATGAAGTGATGGGACCGGATGCCATGATCTGAGTTTTTTGAATGCTGAACTTTTTGCTAATCTTTTCACTCTCCTCTTTCACTTTCATCAAGAGGCTTTTGAGTTCCTCTTCACTTTCTGCCATAAGGGTGGTGTCATCTGCATCTCTGAGGTTATTGATATTTCTCCTGGCAATCTTGATTCCAGCTTGTGCTTCATCGAGTCCAGCGTTTCTCATGATGTACTCTGCATATAAGTTAAATAAGCAGGGTGACAACATACAGCCTTGACATACTTCTTTCCCGATTCAGAACCATTCTGTTGTTCCATGTCCAGTTCTACCTGTTGCTTCCTGACTTCATACAGATTTTTCAAGAGGCTGGTAAGGTGGTCTGCTATTCCTGTCTCTTGAAGAATTTTCCACAGTTTGTTGTGATCCACATAGTCAAAGGCTTTGGCATAATCAATAAAGCAGAAATAGATGTTTTTCTGGAACTCTCTTGCTTTTTTGATGATCCAACAGATGTTGGCAATTTCATCTCTGGTTTCTCTGCCTTTTCTAAACCCAGCTTGAACATCTAGAAGGTCATGGTTCATGTACTGTTGAAGTGTCATAGACCCACTCTATGTGGGTCTATGTAATAACAGAAGTAATGACAAAGGAGTGGGTTATCTGGTTCTGTCAGGGGCATTAAGAGTATTTTAATAATAAGCAGGGTGGAGCGATATTGCCTACAGGGGGGCAGGGTCCTGATAAGAAGGAACAGATCAGATGTTCCATAAAAGTGGAGTGGAGATTTGATCTGGGGGTATGTTTGTAACTTTAGGAGAAGGATGGCAAGAGTTTGCGCCCATACAGCCTGCAGGGCTAACTCCTGCAGTGGCAAATATTATCCCTGGAAGCCCAATTGCCCTTGAAGGAGGCCACCAATAGATGGACTTCTAGCAGGCATTGTGTGCCTGTCATCTGCCCTAGGGGGTTCACTGAGAAATGCTATTGTTGCACATGTTGCAGAAAGCTTATCTAGAGAGATTGGAATTTGCTTCTCTCTGAATCTGAACAAATCTACCTCTTACCTATCACTGTTTTTCTCACTGAATTTTTTTCAATGAGACATCAAGAGCCTGAGCTTCATTACTTCCTGAAACCAGGCACCATGGGTTTTGGCCAGGTTCAAGCCCCAGTTGGATACAACCAAGTGACTAAGCATAACACAGAGTCCCTGCCATATGGATATGAGTCCCAAACTTAGGTAAATGATTTCAAGCACAACTTGCAGAAATGGAAAGATGATGACCTGACCAATACTTTGTAAGCAGTAGCATAGATGGAGAGAGGAGCTGAAGGATGGGAGGAAAAAGCAGTGGGGAAAATGTGCTGAGGAATCCCCTTCATAACCTGCCAGAAAATCTGCTAAATACCTGACCTGTGCTCACAGTTTTCATTGGCCTGATCCTTGGCACAAAGAAGATTAAGGAAAGAAGAATCCCCAGCCACTTGGGCAACAGCTACTAAGGCACAGCAAATAGTAGAGCCTTTGGGACACCCTAGGGCACCCACTGCCACTTGCCTGTTTGCAGGGGGTTTGAGGAAAGAAGAAATGAGAGATTGTAAGGAATTAAGATTTTGTTAGACATATGTCCTTCCAGCCATGGCAGCAAGGTCTTCCTACCCCAACCAGAGATTTTCTGGAATCTGAGACTGAGCTGTGTGAGCTTATACCTCTTTTGTTTTTGCTGTTCCAGTTTCCAGCACTCTGGGCTTCTTGTCACTTCCACTGCACTGGATTTTCTTCGCATTCAGATTCCACCGTGGGAGCTTTTGCTGAGTTGGGCTTCTGTTGTTCTTGGCCTCTGCCTTGCAGAGGTTGTTTCAGCCAAGCAAAATCTGAGAATGGCACCATATATGTCAGGGGAGTTTGTAATTTCTTCAGTTCTCTCTCGTTGCAGTAAAAATTTGAAGCAACGGACAGACCAGTATTACAGTTCAGTTTTATTTGGCAAGCAAAGGAAAATACATCCTCGAGGTGTGAGGGTGGACCCCCACCCCCACCCCCAACCCCCACCCAGAAGATGCGAAGAGAAGAGGGGCCCAAGGCTTAATTTTGGCTCCTCTTTTTATATCCCTTTTCTCCTCCCCTTGAGCCTGCCCTATGTAAACTGGGCTAGGAGGGCTATTTTTTTCACCTGAGATTCTCACTCTGGTCCTTGGACCTTCCTTTGTCCTATTTTTGTGGGCTTTTCCCTTCTTTGTCTTTTAGCCACCACCATTCTGGACTCTTTTTTCTTATTCTAACTACCCTGTCCTGGGTGTTTTTTGGAAGGAATGATGCTAAAGCTGAAACTCCAGTACTTTGGCCACCTCATGTGAAGAGTTGACTCATTGGAAAAGACTCTGATGCTGGAGGGATTGGGGGCAGGAGGGAAAGGGGACAACAGAGGATGAGATGGCTGGATGGCATCACGGACTCGATGGATGTGAGTTTGAATGAACTCCAGGAGTTGTTGATGGACAGGGAGGCCTGGCGTGCTGCAATTCATGGAGTCACTAAGAGTTTGACACGACTGAGTGACTGAACTGAACTGAACTGAATACTTCCAAGGTGTTGCAACATAGTGCCTTTTGAATTCTTATTTGATGCAGTCACTGAAAACATAACATTCAGCTACATATACCTATTTTTGTACATGCTATGAAATTGGTTTTAAAACATTCATTTTATGCTTTATGAATTTTGGAATGTAACCAATTCTTCCTGTCTTCAGCATTTTTCCAGTTTTTTATTTTTATTTTACCAAAGTGATACAGGAATATACAAATGCAAAAATGTTTCCTGCAAAGCCTAACCACAGCATTCACTTTACCACTTCTTCCTACATTTACTCCTCCTTAGAAGCCACTGCTTTCAACTTTTGAAACTTACTATTTTGTGTTTTCTCTCTGCATCTCTAAGGAGCATGCATATATTCCTAACTTGGTTTTTCTTTGGGCTTTTGTTGTTCCCATTTTGATGGATGAGAATTTGGGGCCATCATTACCACAAAAGGACTATACTTCCCCCCATTTCCCAACAAAATAATAGATGTTAGGGTAATTTATATTATAACGGCTATGTAAAGGCTACTTACACATGAGTCATGTAGTTTGCACTGCCTTTTTTCTTTTTACCTGAACAGTTTTGCTTTTTCCTAGGATTAAATACTGACTTTAAAAAACTATTTTGTTTTTGTCTTTATACTTAACTAACTCAAAGCCCAAAGCATCACCAGCTGCCTAATTCTCCACTCAAGACATACAGATGCATCAGGAATCCCATGAATTTTGTCTTGATGGGAAGTCTCTCCTGCAGTGGTTGACTTGCTCCAGGATGGCCTGGGTGTGCTCTGCATCTGGGGTCAGGTCTATCTGTTGGGTTGCTTTCTTGTGTCTGCTGTAACAAATTATAGTGTGTGCATGTGTGCTCAGTTGCGTCAGTCGTGTCTGACTCTTTGTGACCCTAGGGACCACATAGCCCACCAGGGTCCTCTGTCCATGGGATTCTCCAGGCAAGAATACTGGAGTGGGTTGCCATGCCCTCATTGCCCTCTATTTCAGGTGCATTCAGTGACTACTAAAAATATGAAGATTAACTTCCTCAGTTCTATAACATTTAGTTATGTTGCTTTGTTAATGTTCTTCCCTCTCTGCCCCCTCTCACTCTGCTTTGTCTGTTCTTTGATTCTGAAACTCCTACTACTCAGACATTGAATGTCTTGATTTGGTACTCTAATTTTCTCTCTCCCTGCCCTTCTCTCCATTTTTCTCTTTGTGTATTTACTCCCTCTAGCTTCAAATCCCCTCTTAAAATGAAGGTGCAGGTGGCAGTGTCAGGGTTTGCAGAGCATGGTACTATCTTCTTAGGGGTTGGGGGCATTTACAAGCCTAATGCTGGCACTTGGTTCTTAGTTCTAGTGGTGAGGACACAGATGGGTTGGAACAGAGCCTTAGTAACGTCATGCAGTAGGGTACCATCTCAGAGCACCCTCCTGGTTTCCAGCAATGACAAATTTGATTTCCAAGATCAAGAAATTCTATTGATTTCCTCCAAATGGTTACAACTTATATTCAAGGAAATAGGGGCCCTAACTTTTTGCTTACCATCCTAGCTAGTCCCCTGATACATTGTGAATGATATTTATATGATGATTGATAAATTTATGGTTCACTTAAGACTTGTGTTACTGCCTGAACATTTATAGCTGGGTAATAAAAGATCTCAGTTTGCCAGAGACAGTTACTGTTGTCCCAGTGTTATTACTGATAGCTCATTTTTCACTTTCAGGAGTGTTCTAGTGTCATTGTACTTATGCCTAGATATAATTTAGGTTTCAGTTCAGTTCAGTTGCTCAGTCGTGTCAGACTCCTCAGGATCCCATGAATCGCAGTATGCCAGGCCTCCCTGTCCATCACCAACTCCCGGAGTTCACTCAGACTCACTGTCCATCGAGTCAGTGATGCCATCCAGCCATCTCATCCCCTGTCGTCCCCTTCTTCTCCTGCCCCCAATCCCTACCAGCAACTCTTTTCCAATGAGTCAACTCTTTGCATGAGGTGGCCAAAGTACTGGAATTTCAGCTTCAGCATCATTCCCTCCAAAGAAATCCCAGGGTTGATCTCCTTCAGAATGGACTGGTTGGATCTCCTTGCAGTCCAAGGGACTCTCAAGAGTCTTCTCCAACACCACAGTTCAAAAGCATCAATTCTTTGGCGCTCAGCCTTCTTCACAGTCCAACTCTCACATCCATACATGACCACAGGAAAACCATAGCCTTGACTGGACAAAGCTTTGTTGGCAAAGTAATGTCTCTGCTTTTGAATATGCTATCTAGGTTGGTCATAACTTTCCTTCCAAGGAGTAAGCATCTGTTAATTTCATGGCTGCAGTCACCATCTGCAGTGATTTTGGAGCCCAAAAAAGTAAATTTAGGTTTAGTCAGTTACAAAAGGCTTCCTTGGGATAAAGAAAACTTTTCAAGTTTCAAGAGTTAGAGGTTTATGTTAATTATTTGAGCAATATTTTCTACAGTGGTGACCTATTCCAATAATACTGTAAAAATTGAAAAAAAAAAAAAGAGTAATGTGGAAGAACACTTAACTAATTTTTACTATTTTATGAGTCATACAACTAAGTAGGATTAGAAAGAGCAAAGGTTAATGTAGCTTAAAAAATTAGATAGACTCATAAGGAAACTATTCTCAGAAGCTATGTTAGAATGAGTCAAAGTCTATATTAATTAACTACAAAATATTCAATTTTGATAGGAACTGATTATTACAAAACCTCTGTTAAATATTCACTGAAAGATTTTAAAGTCATGATTGTGTTGAAGTATGTCAATTTTATTTGTGTAAAACTTGCAATAACCTGGAAATGGGCCATTGCATGAGAATAGATAAAATTATTGAAATTAAAATGTGTGAGAAGTACAATAGTTATATTGTAGCTTTATCAAATTGGTGTGTGAATTTGAGATTAACTCAATGAGATTAATGGTCTTATGTGTGGACTTGATTTTCTTTTTTTAACTTACAGTCCAGAAGATGTTCTGTGTGCTGCTGGCACACACAACCCTACAAAACCAGAACTTATTTATTAGCCTAAGCTGCATGCTAAGGGGAATTAAAAAAAAAAATCCTAGTGTGCACATATGTGTTAAATATTATCTAGATAGGATATTTAACATATTATGCTGCTACTGCTGCTAAGTCGCTTCAGTCGTGTCCTACTCTATGCGACCCCTGAGACAGCAGCCCACCAGGCCTCCCCGTCCTTGGGATTCTCCAGGCAAGAACACTGGAGTGGGTTGCCATTTTCTTCTCCAATGCATGAAAGTGAAAAGTGAAAGTAAAGTCACTCAGTCATGTCCGACTCTAGCGACCCCATGGACTGCAGCTTACCAGGCTTCTCCGTCCATGAGATTTTCCAGGCAGGAGTACTGGAGTGGGGTGCCATGTTCTTTTCAATGAAAGCAAACCAGAAAAAGAACAAGATCTTTCTTATGTAAGCATTCTGTTTTTGTTCCACCACTCCCCAGAAATTGCAGGTAACCTTGGTGGTATCCAATTACCTTAAGGTAGATCGCTGGAGTCTCAAAACAGAATTAGTATTTGTTTATTCTAATGTCAAAAATAAATATCCTCCTAGAATGCTTTGTCTGTAATGTGAATTGCAGGGAGGGCAACCAAAGAATGTCAAAAAATATCTTAAGGACTAGTTCTGCAGTCTAAATTCAGGCCCTGGGAAAGTAGAAGTTAAAAGAAAGCTAGAGTGAAGTCTATTCCTCTATTTATGAAAGAGAGTTAAAAGCAACCGCCCAGCCCCCACCAACGCTCAAACAAAAATAAATAGCAGGAAGGGTTTGGAGGAATCATGACCTATTTGTGTGACACACAGAACCTTCCTCTCTTATAGAGATATTCCAGGGTACATAATACTCAAGTCACCGATTATTTCCAAGTATGGGGATTTTTAAGCCATTTTTATTTATTTATTTCATTATTTATTATGACATTAACTTTATTGATATAAACTTTTTATACAAAAAATGCACCCATTTCAAGTTTACACATTGATAGGTCTTGCTCAATTAATATTCCTCTAAATCTACCACCACAAACAAAGTATGGAAAATTTCCTAAAAAATTCCCTCATGCCCCTTTGCAGCCAGTCTACCTACACACACCCAGCCCCAGGTAACCACTGATCTTTCTATCTTTAGCTCAGTTCAGTTCAGTCGCTCAGTCGTGTCAGACTCCTCAGGATCCCATGAATCGCAGCACGCCAGGCCTCCCTGTCCATCACCAACTCCCGGAGTTCGCTCAGACTCACGTCCATCGAGTCAGTGATGCCATCCAGCCATCTCATCCTCTGTCGTGCCCTTCTCCTCCTGACCCCAATCCCTCCCAGCATCAGACTCTTTTCCAATGAGTCAACTCTTCGCATGAGGTGGCCAAAGTACTGGAGTTTCAGCTTCAGCATCATTCCCTCCAAAGAAATCCCAGGGTTGATCTTCAGAATGGGCTGGACGGGTTGGAACTCCTGCAGTCCAAGGGACTCTCAAGAGTCTTCTCCAACACCACAGTTCAAAAGCATCAATTCTTTGGCGCTCAGCCTTCTTCACAGTCAAACTCTCACAGCCATACATGACCACAGGAAAAACCATAGCCTTGACTAGACGGACCTTTGTTGGCAAAGTAATGTCTCTGCTTTTCAATATGCTATCTAGGTTGGTCATAACTTTCCTTCCAAGGAGTAAGTGTCTTTTAATTTCATGGCTGCAGTCACCATCTGCAGTGATTTTGGAGCCCGGAAAAATAAAGTCTGACACTGTTTCCACTGTTTCCCCATCTATTTCCCATGAAGTGATGGGACCGGATGCCATGATCTTCGTTTTCTGAATGTTGAGCTTTAAGCCAACTTTTTCACTCTCCTCTTTCACTTTCATCAAAAGGCTTTTTAGTTCCTCTTCACTTTCTGCCATAAGGGTGGTGTCATCTGCATATCTGAGGTTATTGATATTTTTCCCAGCAATCTTGATTCCAGCTTGTGTTTCTTCTAGTCCAGCATTTCTCATGATGTACTCTGCATATAAGTTAAATAAGCAGGGTGACAATATACAGCTTTGACGTACTCCTTTTCCTATTTGGAATCAGTCTGTTGTTCCATGTCCAGTTCTAACTGTTGCTTCCTGACCTGCATACAGATTTCTCAAGAGGCAGGTCAGGTGGTCTGGTATCCCATCTCTTTCAGAATTTTCCACAGTTTATTGTGATCCACACAGTCAAAGGCTTTGGCATAGTCAGTAAAACAGAAATAGATGTTTTTCTGGAACTCTTTTGCTTTTTCTATGATCCAGCGGATGTTGGCAATTTGATCTCTGGTTCCTCTGCCTTTTCTAAAGCCAGCTTGAACATCAGAAAGTTCACGGTTGACGTATTGCTGAAGCCTGGCTTGGAGAATTTTGAGCATTACTTTAATAGCATGTGAGATGAGTGCAATCGTGTGGTAGTTTGCACATTCTTTGGCATTGCCTTTCTTTGGGATTGGAATGAAAACTGACCTTTTCCAGTCCTGTGGCCACTGCTGAGTTTTCCAAATTTGCTGGCATATTGAGTGAAGCACTTTCACAGCATCATCTTTCAGGATTTGAAATAGCTCAACTGGAATTCCATCACCTCCACTAGCTTTGTTCGAAGTGATGCTTTCTAAGGCCCATTTGACTTCACATTCTAGGATGTCTGGCTCTAGGTCAGTGATCACACCATCGTGATTATCTGGGTCGTGAAGATCTTTTTTGTACAGTTCTTCTGTGTATTCTTGCCATCTCTTCTTAATATCTTCGGCTTCTGTTAGGTCCATACCACTTCTGTCCTTTATCGAGCCCATCTTTGCATGAAATGTTCCCTTTGTATCTCTAATTTTCTTGAAGAGATCTCTAGTCTTTCCCATTCTGTTGTTTTCCTCTATTTCTTTGCAATGATCACTGAGGAAGGCTTTCTTATCTCTTCTTGCTATTCTTTGGAACTCTGCATTCAGATGCTTATATCTTTCCTTTTCTTTCCTTTTCGCTTCTCTTCTTTTCACAGCTATTTGTAAGGCCTCCCCAGACAGCCATTTTGCTTTTTTGCATTTCTTTTCCATGGGGATGGTCTTGATCCCTGTCTCCTGTACAATGTCACGAACCTCATTCCATAGTTCATCAGGCACTCTATCTATCAGATCTAGGCCCTTAAATCTATTTCTCACTTCCACTGTATAATCATAAGGGATTTGATTTAGGTCATACCCCTATGGTCTAGTGGTTTTCCCTACTTTCTTCAATTTAAGTCTGAATTTGGTAATAAGGAGTGCATGATCTGAGCCACAGTCAGCTCCTGATCTTGTTTTTATTGACTGTATAGAGCTTCTCCATATTTGGCTGCAAAGAATATAATCAATCTGATTTCGGTGTTGACCATCTGGTGATGTCCATGTGTAGAGTCTTCTCTTGTGTTGATGGAAGAGGGCGTTTGCTATGACCAGTGCATTTTCTTGGCAAAACTCTATTAGTCTTTGCCCTGCTTCATTCTGTATTCCAAGGTCAAATTTGCCTGTTACTCCAGGTGTTTCTTGATTTCCTGCTTTTGCATTCCAGTCCCCTATAATGAAAAGGACATCTTTTTTGGGTGTTAGTTCTAAAAGGTCTTGTAGGTCTTCATAGAACCGTTCAACTTCAGCTTCTTCAGCGTTACTGGTTGGGGCATAGACTTGGATTACTGTGATATTGAATGGTTTGCCTTGGAAACGAACAGAGATCATTCTGTTGTTTTTGAGATTGCATCCAAGTACTGCATTATGGACTCTTTTGTTGACCATGATGGCTACTCCGTTTCTTCTAAGGGATTCCTGCCCGCAGTAGTAGATATAATGGTCATCTGAGTTAAATTCACCCACTGCAGTCCATTTTAGTTCACTGATTCCTAGAATGTCTGTATTCACTCTTGCCATTTCTTGTTTGACCACTTCCAATTTGCCTTGATTCATGGACCTGACACTCCAGGTTCCTATGCAATATTACTCTTACAGCATCGGACCTTGCTTCTATCACCAGTCACATCCACAGCTGGGTATTGTTTTTGCTTTGGCTCCATCCCTTCATTTTTCTGGAGTTATTTCTCCACTGATCTCCAATAGCATATTGGGCACCTACCGACCTGAGGAGTTCCTCTTTCAGTATCCTATCATTTTGCCTTTTCATACTGTTCATGGGGTTCTCAAGGCAAGAATACTGAAGTGGTTTGCCATTCCCTTCTCCAGTGGACCACATTCTTTCAGATCTCTCCACCATGACACAGCCATCTTGGGTTGCCTCAGGGGCATGGCTTAGTTTCATTGAGTTAGACAAGGCTGTTGTACTAGTGTGATTAGATTGACTAGTTTTCTGTGAGTATGGTTTCAGTGTGTCTACCCTCTGATGCCCTCTTGCAACACCTACCATCTTTCTTGGGTTTTTCTTACCTTGGGGGTGGGGTATCTCTTCACGGCTGCTCCAGCAAAACGCAGCCACTGTTCTCTATCTTGGATGAGGGGTATCTCCTCACCACCACCCTTTCTGATCTTGAACGTGGGATAGCTCCTCTAGGCCCTCCTGACCTGCGCAGCCACCACTTTCTCTCTTAGTATAGATTGTTTAGCTTGTTCTGTACTCGTATATACATAAAATCAAGCCAGGACAAACTCTCACACATTTAGCTTCTTTCTTCATCATCATGTTTTTGAGATGTGAACATGTTGTGTATATTTGTACTCTGTTCCTTTTTATTGTGAGATAGTAGCTCACTGTATGGATTTACTGGATTTGTTTACCCATCCATTAGGGGATGGACATTTCAGTTGCAATTTTGGCTAGTGTGAAAATAGCCACTATAAACACTTGTAGACAAGTGTTTTTGAAGACATATGTTTTCTTTCTTTTGGATAAATATCCAGGACTGGAATCACTGTGTCATATGGTGGAGAGATGTTGAATTTCATAAAGAAATAGCCACACTGTTTTCCAAAGTACATTTTACATTCCCACTAACTGTGTACATGAATTCCAATTGTTCCACATCCTCATCAACACTTGCTATTGACAGTCTTTTAAATTTAAGCCAATCTAGTTAAGTTCAGTGTTATTCCAATGTAGTTTAAATTTTCACATACTTCAACACTAATTTTTTGAGCCTTTTGTTCTTATTGACCATTTGTATAATTTCTTTTGTGAATTGTTTAAATCTTTTAGTTATTTTTGTTGGGCTATTTTCATCCTATTTGTTGGCAAGAGTTCTTTGTATATTCTAGATACAAGTACTTTGCCAGGTATGTGCTGAGAATATTTAATTCCATTCTTTGTCTTGCATTTTTGTTTCCTTAGTGGTGTTATTAGAGGAGTATAAATTTTTAATTTCAGTAATCTCTTAGTTATTAATTTGCTCCTTTATAAGTAGTGTTTTTGTATTCTAAGAAATATTTGCATGAGCCAATATGCAAAAATTTTTCCAATGAAGTCTTCTAGAAATTATACAGTTTTACCACTCACATTTATGTCTATGATCCAATTTAAGTGATTTTTGTGTGTGAGTATCAGTACAGTTCAGTTCAGTCACTCTGTCGTGTCCGACTCTTTGTAACCCCATGACTCTCAGCACGCCAGGCCTCTCTGTCCATCACCAACTCCCAGAGTTTACTCAAACTCATGTCCATCGAGTTATTGATGCCATCCAGCCATCTCATCCTCTGTCATCCCCTTCTCCTCCTGCCCCCAATCCCTCCCAGCATCAGAATATTTTCCAATGAGTCAACTCTTCGCATGAGGTGGCCAAAGTATTGGAGTTTCAGCTTTAGCATCAGTCCTTCCAATGAATACCCAGGAGTGACCTCCTTTAGGATGGACTGGTTGGACCGCCTTGCAGTCCAAGGGACTCTCAAGAGTCTTCTCCAACACCACAGTTCAAAAGCATCAATTCTTCAGCGCTCAGCTTTCTTCATAGTCCAACTCTCACATCCATACTTGACTACTGGAAAAACCATAGCTTTGACTAGACAAACCTTTGTTGGCAAAGTAATGTCTCTGCTTTTGAATATGCTCTCTAGGTTGGTCATAACTTTCCTTTTCCAAGGAATAAACATCTTTCAATTTCATGGCTGCAATCACCATCTGCAGTGATTTTGGAGCCCCGCAAAATAAAGTCTGACACTGTTTCCACTGTTTCCCTATCTATTTCCCATGAAGTGATGGGACCAGATGCCATGATCACAACCAAGATAATCATGATGGTGTGATCACTCACCTAGAGCCAGACATCCTGGAATGTAAAGTCAAGTGGGCCTTAGAAAGCATCACTTCAAACAAAGCTAGTGGAGGTGATGGAATTCCAGTTGAGCTATTTCAAATCCTGAAAGATGATGCTGTGAAAGTGCTACACTCAATATGCCAGCAAATTTGGAAAACTCAGCAATGACCACAGGACTGGAAAAGGTCAGTTTTCATTCCAATCCCAAAGAAAGGCAATGCCAAAGAATACTCAAACTACCGCACAATTGCACTCATCTCACACGCTAGTAAAGTAATGGTCAAAATTCTCCAAGCCAGGCTTCAGCAATATGTGAACCATGAACTTCCAGATGTTCAAGCTGGTTTTAGAAAAGGCAGAGGAACCAGAGATCAAATTGCCAACATCCTCTGGATCATTGAAAAAGCAAGAGAGTTCCAGAAAAACATCTATTTCTGCTTTTTTGTGTGTGTATAGTAGGACATTGAGGTTCTTTTTTTTTCTTTTTCTGGGCTTCATTTGTTTTCATAAGCTACTTATTCCCTCACCATTTCTTGAAAATCTCTCCTTTTATCTGTCACATTACTTTGGCACTTTTACTTAAACACATGCACAAACACACATGGGTCTATTATTTTTGGATTCTGGAATCTCTAATATGTTCTATGGCTATTTGTTTATTGGTGTGCTAATGCTGAACTATTTTGATTGACATAGCATTATGATAATTCATAAGTCATCCAACTAAGTTCTTATTTTTCAAAAGTGTTTTGGAGACTCTATGTCCTTTGAAATTTCATCCAAGTTTTAGAACTAGCTTGTCATATTCTACAAAACAAGCCCACTGTGAGTTTGGTTGGAATTGTATTAACTCCATAAATCAATTTGGGGTCAAATTATATCATAACAAACTTGAGTCATCTAATTCATAAACATGGTTTTATCTCTCCTTTTAATATCATCAATAGTATCTAACAGCACTGTTTAGCATACTTGAGGGTATAATTCTTATATATATATTTTGTTCATTTTATCCCTGAGTATTTCATATATTGAATGATATGTAAATGAAATTTATTTTTCAATGTTTAATTATTACCATATTAAAATATAATTGATTTTTGTATATTGACATACATATTCATTAACCTTGCTAAATTCACTTCCTAAGTCTGGAAGCTCTTTGTGCATTCCTTTAGGGTGTTTTCTGTATATAGTCACAATATCTGTTAATACAAGCAGTTTAACTTCATCCTTTCTAATATTGAGGCTTTTTGGGTTTTTTTTGGTCTTAAGAAACTTGTTTAGACCTTCAGCACAATGTTGAAATGGTGAGAATGGAGTTCTTTGCCTTGGTTCCAAATAGGCATATGGTCTTAAACTAAGTATGAACTAGCTTTAGATTTTTTCATAGTTCTCAGAGATTTTTCTTATCATGCATGAATGTTAGATATTGTCAAAGGTTTTTCTTGCATCTGTTGAGATAGTCATATGAGTTTTCTCATTTACCCTGTTATGAATTACACTTACTCTGTGGTTAATTACATCAATATTTGTATATATTTAAAAAAATTACTTATTTTATTTCTTTTTGGTTGTGCTGGGTCTTTGTTGCTGCATGTGGGCTTTCTCTAGTTGCGATGAGTGGGGGCTACTTTTCATTGCAGCTCTTAAGCTTCTCATTGCAATGCCTTTTCTTATTGTGGAGCACAAGCTCTAGGCATGTGGGCTCAGTAGTCATGGCTCTTGGGCTTTATAGTACAGGATTTAGTTGCTGTGCAGCATGTGGAATCCTTCCACAGCAGGGATCAAACCAGTGTCCCCTGCACTGCAAGGAACATTCTTCTCCAATGCACCACCAAGGACGTTCAACATTTGTATACTAAAGCATCTCCCTTCCTAGGATAAATCCCACTTGATTATGACATTATCATTTTTACATATTATTGATCTGCTAATATTTTGTTAAGGATTTTTGTGTCTGTGTTTATGAACTCTAGTTTTGCTGTAAAATGTTTGTCTGGCTTAGATGTCAGAGTAGTAGTGACGATAAAATGGGTCCCCTCTTCCTCTATTTCCTAAAGTTATGGAGTAAATTGTTATTCTTCCTAAATATCCCTAGTTAGAAGTGGAGTTTACTTTGTGGGAAGAGTTCTAGTTAAGAATCCAATTTGAAAGATAGACAGGAAAGAGGTGCAGGATTAAGCAAAGTGCCTGAGCCCTTAATCATAATGTGAGTTTGTGAAACTTCCAAAAGTAATAGGTACTTGAAAAGAATAGAACATGGAAGTAATATTAGAAAGTAGAATTAAGCAAGAGATTATAGTGCTTTCTCTCCCTAACATAAACAAACTTTTGAACTTCCCACATGTATATTTATTCTGTAATTCAGAACTGCATAATTAGTGACTCTGAATTTAATGTCAACATTATATAATATTCCATAAAGAATATGGTGAATTTAAAGTTCTGTGCTTCTTGATAATTTGAGCACCTCCACTCTATAAGGTCTTTCTGACTCTAAAACCTTGTAGGAAGAAGAAAACTCTTATTTTACTTTGAGGTTTTGTCACAAACATTCAATGGTTGGATGGGATCCTTTAGTTTACATTATTTTTATATAATAAAATTGAAGGTCCTACATGAGATTATGCAATTTACTCAGGTCATGTAGAGTTTATGAAACATCTGAAATGGGAACTCCGTGCATTTCCTAATATACCTCAGTAATATCGGGGTCTAGGCATTGCATCCCTGGGTTCAGTTATAGGGTTAACATGATAGAAAATAGCCATGCCTGCTACCCCTCCATACAACCAAGCCAACAAAGATTAAAAAAAAAAAAAAAATAGAAAGAAAATGTCATCCACAGTAGAAATCCAAAAGGTCAGAGTAGATTTCCTGTCAAATCAGAGTAGATGTCATATCAAATCAGAGTAGATTTCCTGTTTGTATTGAGAAGTGTAGACTTTGAGACACACCTCGTACTTTAGCCTTTGAACCATATTGTAACTTAACAGAGGAAATAAGAATGTATTTTGTTTTACCTCTCTTCTCTGTGCTTTTTTTTCAACTTGAAGGGCTGTACAGACGACTGGGAAAAGTGGCCATTCCTGAAGTATGAAGTGTTGACTTTGTTCATTATAATTATTCTACTGTCCTGGACAGGTCCTACAACATTACTGCCTCCCTTTCTCCACCCAGGCTTTTCCATAAATGCTATGTGTGAAATGAAAGGGGTCTGGAAAAGGCACATGGCAACCTTAGGTGCTTAGCGACCTAAGCAAAATGGTTGCAAATGTGGATAGAGTGTAGGAAGAGTTCACAGAAATGTCTAGTCCCATGCATAATATTGTTCAAATAGAAACTGCATTCTGCATGGCAGTTACGTTGCTAGTCTGCCTAAAATGAACTAGGAGCTAAGCACCTAAATTAGCTTTAGCTACAGAATGAGGCTAAGGTAAAGGTTGGAGTCCAAGTGGTATCTGAGTGAGTGGGAAACTTATACAATAAGCTATAGGTACAAGTTTAAAGAGCTTCCCTGGTGGCTCAGCAGTAAAGAATCCGCCTTCCGGTGCAGGAAACGCAAGAGACATAGGTTCGATCCCTGGGTTGGGAAGATCCCCTGGAGGAGGGCACAGCAACCCACCAAGTACTCTTGTCTGGAGAATTCCATGGACAGAGAAGCCTGGTGGACTACAGTCCATAGGGTTGCAAAGAGCTGGACACGACTGAAGTGACTTAGCACGCACGCACAAGTTTAAAACGGCTTCCCAGGTGGCACTAGTGGTAAAGAACCCACCTGCCAATGCAGGAGATGCTGGGGATGCACATTCTATCCTTGGGTTGGGAAGATCCCCTGGAGGAAGGAATGGCAACCCACTCCAGTATTCTTGCCAGGAATATTCAGTCATGTCTGACTCTGCTACTAACACACATGCACACACACAAGTTTAAAAATCCCCTCAAAATGGAAGCAGTAGAGAGTAGAATGGAGAAGGCAATGGCACCCCACTCCAGTACTCTTGCCTGGAAAATCCCATGGACAGAGGAGCCTGGGGGGCTGCAGTCCATGGGGTCGCACAGAGTCAGACACAATTGAGCAAATTCACTTTCACTTTTCACTCATGCATTGGAGAAGTAAATGGCAATCCATTCCAGTATTCTTGACTGGAGAATCCCAGGGATGGTGGAGCCTGGTGGGCTGTCGTCTATGGGGTCGCACAGAGTTGGACAAGACTGAAGCGACTTAGCAGCAGCAGCAAAGAGTAGAACTGATACTCTTGACAGTAAATCAGTAACCTAAAGAACAAACTTGAGACACTCATCAAGAAACCCTACAGTTGGTTAAAAGAAACATAAAACTTCTTAAGACAAATGATGGTTAAAAATAAAAGAATAAATAATAGGTAATAATGATTTATTCATTCAGTTAATTTTTATTGAGCATGCTCAGTCGCTCAGCCATGTTTGACTCTGTGACCCCATGGACTGTAGCCTGCCAGGCTTCTTTGTCCATGTTTTTCCTGGCATGAATACTAGAGTGGGTTGCCATTTCCTCCTTCAGGGTATCTTCCCAACCCAGGGATCAAGCCTATGTCTCCTGCTTAGCAGGAAGATTCTTTACCACTGCACTTCCTGGGAATCTTTTATTGAGCATCTGTTGTGTTTTAGGCATGTATTTGGCAAATTCAAACAAAGAGAAATAAAGATGGTTTCATAAATATCATATAGAGTTCAAAATGAAGAAGCATGAGACCAGATAAAGAGGATCATCTTGTATTGATAAGAGGAAAGCTGAATTATCAAGAAATATCCTGGCATTAAATAATATTATGTTTTACAAGTTTTATTATAGAGAAAATGATAGAAGCAAACAATGAGAAGTTGGAAGTGCTAATCTGCTGTAAGAAAGAGGAATGCATACAGATTGAAACTCTTTATCCATGAGAATTCTTGGGCTCCAAATTACAAAATACAAATGAACAATGACTTTAACTCCTGCTAATTAATGTGAGGTCTACAGACGAACAGCATGGGCATCACCAGGGAGTTTTTTAGAGATGAAAAATCTCAGGACCCACCCCATACCTACTGAATCAGAATCTACATTTTAACAAGGTCCCCATCTGATTGAAACACATGTTACTTATTAATATTCACACATATACTTGATATGTAAAGATTTTGAGTAATAAAATAATTTCATATGTGTGTATAATAAAGTTATATGTGCTATATACTCTGCTTACAGAGTTAACCTCTTTTTTTGAACATTCATGGAAGACATAAAAAATTCCTCACTAGGCTATAAACAAGATTCCTATTTGCTCCAAAGAGTAGAAATTGTGCAAAACATATAGTCTGAGAAGTAGATTAAAATTTAACTATACTGATTTGAACAAAAATCAGTCAGCCAAACAATAACAAAACTCTATAACAACAAACAGAAACTCTCATTAGCTATTGTTTCAAAGAAGTAATTAAAATTATCTTCCAATCCAAGAATGCGGTATATTTTCCATCTGTTTGAGTTGTCTTCAATTTCTTTCATCAATGTCTTATAGTTTCAGAGTACAAGTCTTTTGCCCCATTAGGTAGATGTATTCCTAGGTATTTTATTTTTGATGTAATGGTAAATGGGATTGTTTCCTTAATTTGTCTTTCTGATAGTCCATTGCTAATGTATAGAAATGCAATAGATTGCTGTATGTTAATTTTATATCCTGAAACTTTACTGACTTCGTTGATAAGCTCTAGCAGTTTTCTGGTGGTGTCTTTAGGACTTTATATGCATAGTGTCTTGTGATCTACACACAGTGACAATTTTACTTCTGCCTTTTCAATTTGGATTTCTTTTATTTTTTTCTTCTCTGACTTCTATGGCTAGGATTTCCAAAACTAGGTTGGACAAAGTCATGAGAGTTGGCATCCTTGTCTTATTCTTGATTCTAGAGGAAATGCTTTCAGTTTTTCACCTTTGGTATGATGTTACCTGTGAAACCCACTTGTCACATATGGCCTTTATTACTTTGAGATATGTGAGATATGTTTCCTCTGCTGCTGCTGCTAAGTTGCTTCAGTCATGTCCAACTCTGTGCAACCCCATAGATGGCAGCCCACCAGGCTCCTCTGGCCATGGGATTCTTTAGGCAAGAATATTGGAGTGGATTGCCATTTCCTTCCCCAATGCATTCATGCATGCTAAGTCGCTTCAGTCATGTCCGACTTTGCACGACCCTATGGACAGCAGCCCACCAGGCTCCTCTGGCCACGCGATTCTTTAGGCAAGAATGTTGGAGTGGGTTGCCATTTCCATCTAGGCCCACTTTATTGAGAGTTTTTCAAAATAAGGAATGGATATTAAACTTTATCAAAAGCTTTTTCTGTGTCTATTGAGGTGATGATATAGTTTTATTCTTCAATTTGTTAATGTGGTGTATTGCAATGATTGATTTGTGGATACTGAAAAATCCTTTCATCCCAGATAAATCCCACTTGATCAAGTTATATGATCCTTTCAGTGTGTTGTTGGATTTGGATTATGGACTTTTTAGAAAGCTACATACCAAGAAGTGTCAAATAGGCAAATATGCTTATAGGGTCAGAGTTCCAGAGAGAGGCCTGGGCTGGAGATGTAGACTTGAGGGCATTAGCACAGAAGATTTGAAACCAGGGAGTGAATGAAAGCACCATCAGGGGAGGGATGATGACAAAAGTATGTTAAGGAACAACATTAAAACAATATTTTAAAATTAAAACAATAGGAAGTCTTTAGGTCGTCTTTGGTCCAATATATTAATAAGATTGATATTATAATATATTAATAAAATTGATACCTAAGGAGTAGAAAAATTTTCTAGAAAAGGTATAAAACATCAGGATATGACTGGTTTAAAGACCTGTGACTTTAACTGTAGAGGCAATAGTGAAGTCAGTTTGTGTAGCAAAATTGGCAGTTTCCTTCTGTAAGGCAGGAGAATTTAACAGTCACCAAGGATACAGGAGCCAAGATGTGATCAAATGTGTAGGTTGTTGGAGAGGGGTCAAAAGCTCTACTGGTTAACAATGAGATTGCTATCTTTTCCTCTCTTGTCCTGTATACATTGCTTGCTTTGCTTGCCTTTCTGGTTTCCTTAAAATCCCTGTTGGTTAACAACTCATGTACTCTTCCAGTGATATTTCTTTTCACCTTAAGTTTGTCATTAATCAATCCATGCTGTCTTTATTCTGGGGTTTTGGGGTGAAATTGGAAGGTAGGAAGGGGAAGAACATGAAAGTAGAGCTGGTAAAGACAAGAGCAGGTCCTATTGGCTTTGCCAGAGAGCATGTCTTTGTGGGACATAGTGGTCTGTGCAGGAAATGTTTAGGTTGGGAGCTGTGGTTCTCTTTCATTAAAGCTTGTAAAGAATCCTGAGTGTATGGGAAGGATCAAACATAAGAGGAAGACATCACCTTTTCTTTAAAAAATTCAGGGGGTGGTCCTAAGATGTCGGAGGAATAGGATGGGGAGACCACTTTCTCCCCAACAAATTCATCAAAAGAACATTTAAACGCTGAGTAGATTCCAAAAAACAACTTCTGAATGCCGGCAGAGGACATCAGGCACCCAGAAAAGCAGCCCATTGTCTTTGAAAGGAGGTAGGAAAAAATATAAAAGACAAAAAAAGAGACAAAAGAGGGAGGGATGGAGCTCCATCCCGGGAAGGGAGTCTTAAAAAGAGAGAAGTTTCCAAACACCAGGAAGCACTCTCACTGCCAAGTCTGTGGCGAGCCTTGGAAGCACAGAGGGCAACATAACAGGGAGGAAAAATAAATAAATGATTAAAACCCACAGATTATGAGCCCAGCGGTAACTCCCCCAGTGGAGAAGCAGTGCAGACGCCTGCACCTGCCACTAGCAAGCGGGGGCTGGGCAGGGAGGCACAGGCTGCGTTGCTTAGAATAAGGATCTGGCCTGAATGCCCTGAGTGCAATCTGAGGGAACTAACTTGGGCTAGCAAACCAGACTGTGGGATAACTACCACGCAAAAAGCCAGCCCTAACCTAAGACACCGCCAGGCCTGCTACAGAACAAAGGACTGAACAGAGATAGCCGGCTGCAGACCATACCCCTCCAGTGACAGGCAACCAGAGCCAGAAGAGGGCAATCACAGCCCCAGAGAGACATTATCTACAAAACTGTAAGCAGGCTTCTTTGCTAACTAAGACTTCTTGGGGTTCTGGATGGTCAACATCCACCTGAGAAGGTGCACCAGTTGTACACCCAGAAAACCAAGTGGCGGGGACGGGGGAGTCGATAAGTTGCAGCGACCGCACTCGCCAAACACCCCATCACCTGAGCTGCTCAGA
Organism: Bos javanicus; assembly: GCF_032452875.1. Classification (NCBI taxonomy): domain Eukaryota; kingdom Metazoa; phylum Chordata; class Mammalia; order Artiodactyla; family Bovidae; genus Bos; species Bos javanicus. The sequence continues at coordinate 25,559,099 of NC_083873.1, read as the reverse complement.
CCTGGGAAGGGCACAAAACACAGGCCCAAATGAGTCTGCACCTCTGAGGACTACCTGAGTGCCTGAACCTGAGTGGCTTAGACCTGGGAGGTGCATGCAGCCCAGGGCCAGCCCCTGATGGTTCCCAGTGGAGCAACCTAGAGCCTGAGCAGTGTGGGCAGGGAGGGTACACAGGCAATGAGCGGGGGCAGGCCCAGTGTGGCTGAGGCACTGCGAGCACACGCCAGTGTTATTTGTTTGCAGTGTCCCTCCCTCCCCACAGCGCGACTGAACAAGTGAGCCTAAAAAAAGTGTCCACCACTGCTCCTATTGTGTCAGGGCGGAAATCAGACACTGAAGAGACCAGCAAACAGAAGAAGCTAAAACCGAGGGAACCACCTTGGAAGTGACAGGTGCAATAGATTAAAACCCTGTAGTTAGTACCGACTACATAGGAAGGGGCCTATAGATCTTGAGAAATATAAGCTGGCCCAAGGAACTATCCGAAAATGAACTGACCCCACACTGCTCATAACAACACCAGAGAAAGTCCTAGACATATTTTTACTATTTTTATGATCATTCTTTTTTTTTTTAATTTTAATAAAAATTTTAAGTCCTCTATTACTCCTTTAATTTTCACTTTTATAACCTACTATTACTTTGCAAAAAAAAAAGACCCTATTTTTCAAAAGCAAACTTCATATATATATATTTAATAATTTTTGTGACTTTGTTGTTTTTTTATTTTTTTCTTCTTTTCTTTAATATTGTATTTTTGAAATTCCAAACTCTACTCTAGATTTTTAATCTTTGCTTTTTGGTATTTATTATCAATTTTGTACCTTTAAGAACCCAATCTTCAGTACCCAATTTCACTTGGGAGTGAGATTACTGGCTTGACTGCTCTCTCCCACTTTGGACTCTCCTTTTTCTCCACCAGGTCGCCTGTGTCTCCTCCCTACCCCCTCTCTTCTCTACCCAACTCAGTGAATTTCTGTGTTCCAGATGGTGGAGAACACTTAGGGAACTGACTACTGGCTGGATCTGTCTCTCTCCTTTTGATTCCCCCCTTTTATCCTCCTGGCTACCTCTGTATTCTTCCTCCATCTTCTCTTCTCTGTATAACTCCATGAACATCTCTGAGCAGTCCAGACTGTGGAGCACACATAAGGAAGTGATTACTGGCTAGTTTGCTCTCTCCTCTATTGATTCCACCTCATCTCATTTGGGTCACCTTTAACTCCCTCCTCCCTCTTCTCTTCTCCATGTAACTCTGTGAACCTCTCTGGGTGTCCCTCACTGTGGAGAAACTTTTCATCTTTAACCTAGATGTTTTATCAATGGTGCTATATAGAAGGAGAAGTCTTGTGACTACTGTAAAAATAAGACTGAAAACAAGAAGCAGGAGGCTTAAGTCCAAACCCTGAGAACACCAGAGAACTCCTGACTTCAGTGAACATTAATTGACAGGAGCTCATCAAACACCTCCATACCTACACTGAAACCAAACACCACCCAAGGGCCAACAAGTTCCAGAGCAAGACATACCATGCAAATTCTACAGAAACACAGGAACACAGCCCTGAGCTCCAATATACAGGCTGCCAAAAGTTACTCCAAAATGATTACATCTCATAACTCACTACTGGACACTTCATTACACTCCAGAGAGAAAAAATTCAGCTCCACCCACCAGGACACCAACACAAGCTTCCCTAACCAAGAAACCTTGACAAGCCACCTGTACAACCCCACCCACAGTGAGGAAACTCCACAGTAAAGAGAACACCACAAACTGCCAGAATACAGAAAGGCCACCCCAAACTCAGCAATATAAACAAGATGAAGAGACAGAGGAATACCCAGCAGGTAAAGAAACAGGATAAATGCCCACCAAACCAAACAAAAGAAGAAGAGATACGGAATCTACCTGATAAAGAATTCTGAATAATGATAGTGAAAATGATCCAAAATCTTGAAATCAAAATGGAATCACAGATAAATATCCTAGAGACAAGGATTGAGAAGATGCAAGAAAGGTTTAACAAGGACCTAGAAGAAATAAAAAAGAGTCAATATATAATGAATAATGCAATAAATGAGATCAAAAACACTCTGGAGGCAACAAATAGAATAACGGAGGCAGAAGATAGGATTAGTGAAGTAGAAGATAGAATGGTAGAAATAAATGAATCAGAGAGGAAAAAAGAAATATGAATTAAAAGAAACAATCTCAGAGACCTCCAGGACAGTGTTAAACATAACAACATTTGAATCATAGGAGTCCCAGAAGAAGACAAAAAGAAAGACCATGAAAAAATACTTGAGGAGATAATAGTTGAAAACTTCCCTAAAATGGGGAAGGAAATAATCACCCAAGTCCAAGAAACCCAGAGAGTCTCAAACAGGATAAACCCAAGGCAAAACACCCCAAGACACATATTAATCAAATTAACAAAGATCAAACACAAAGAACAAATATTAAAAGCAGCGAGGGAAAAACAATAAACACACAAGGGGATTCCCATAAGGATAACAGCTGATCTTTCAACAGAAACTCTTCAAGCCAGGAGGGAATGGCAAGACATACTTAAAGTGATAAAAGAAAATAACCTACAGCCCAGATTACTGTACCCAGCAAAAATCTCATTCAAATATGAAGGAGAAATCAAAAGCTTTACAGACAGGCAAAAGCTGAGAGAATTCAGCACCACCAAACCAGGTCTCCAACAAATGCTAAAGGATATTCTCTATTTCTGCTTTATTGACTATGCCGAAGCCTTTGACTGTGTGGATCACAATAAACTGTGGAAAATTCTTCAACAGATGGGAATACCAGACCATCTGATCTGCCTCTTGAGAAATTTGTATGCAGGTCAGGAAGAAACGGTTAGAACTGGACATGGAACAACACACTGGTTCCAAATAGGAAAAGGAGTACGTCAAGGCTGTATATTGTCACCCTGCTTATTTAACTTATATGCAGAGTACATCATGAGAAACGCTGGACTAGAAGAAACACAAGCTGGAATCAAGATTGCCGGGAGAAATATCAGTAACTTCAGATATGCAGATGACACCACCCTTATGGCAGAAAGTGAAGAGGAACTCAAAAGCCTCTTGATGAAAGTGAAAGTGGAGAGTGAAAAAGTTGGCTTAAAGCTCAACATTCAGAAAACAAAGATCATGGCATCCGGTCCCACCACTTCATGGGAAATAGATGGGGAAACAGTGGAAACAGTGTCAGACTTTATTTTGGGGGGCTCCAAAATCACTACAGATGGTGACTGCAGCCATGAAATTAAAAGACGCTTACTCCTTGGAAGGAAAGTTATGACCAACCTAGATAACACATTCAAAAGCAGAGATATTACTTTGCCAACAAAGGTCCATCTAGTCAAGGCTATGGTTTTTCCTATGGTCATGTATGGATGTGAGAGTTGGACTGTGAAGAAGGCTGAGCACCGAAGAATCTATGCTTTTGAACTGTGGTGTTGGAGAAGACTCTTGAGAGTCCCTTGGACTGCAAGGAGATCCAACCAGTCCAGTCCATTCTGAAGGAGATCAGCCCTGGGATTTCTTTGGAAGGAATGATGCTAAAGCTGAAACTCCAGTACTTTGGCCACCTCATGTGAAAAGTTGACTCATTGGAAAAGACTCTGATGCTGGGAGGGATTGGGGGCAAGAGCAGAAGGGGACGACAGAGGATGGATGGCATCACTAACTCGATGGGCGTGAGTCTGAATGAACTCCGGGAGTTGGTGGTGGACAGGGAGGCCTGGAGTGCTGCGATTCATGGGGTCGCAAAGAGTCAGATATGACCAAGCGACTGATCTGATCTGATCTGATTCTCTAGACAGGAGACACAAAAACGGTGTATAAACTCGAACCCAAAACAATAAAGTAAATGGCAATGGAATCATACTTATCAGTAATTACCTTAAATGTAAATGGGTTGAATGCCCCAAACAAAAGACAAAGACTGGCTGAATGGATACAAAAACAAGACCCCTATATATGTTGTCTACAAGAGACCCACCTCAAAACATGGGACACATACAGACTGAAAGTGAAGTGCTGGAAAAAGATTTTCCATGCAAATAGAGACCAAAAGAAAGCAGGAGTAGCAATACTCATATCAGATAAAATAGACTTTAAAACAAAGGCTGTGAAAAGAGACAAAGTAGGACACTACATAATGATCAAAGGATCAATCCAAGAAGAAGATATAACAATTATAAATATATATGCACCCAACATAGGAGTACCACAATATGTATGACAAATGCTAACAAGGATGAAAGGGGAAATTAGCAATAACACAATAATAGTGGGAGACTTTAATATCCCACTCACACCTATGGATAGATCAACTAAACAGAAAATTAACAAGGAAACACAAACTTTAAACAATACAGTAGACCAGTTAGACCTAATTGATATCTATAGGACATTTCACCCCAAAACAATGAATTTCACCTTTTTCTCAAGTGCACACGGAACCTTTTTCAGCATAGATCACACTGGGCCATAAATCGAGCCTTGGTAAATTCAAAAAAATTGAAATCATTCTAAGCATCTTTTCTGACCACAATGCAGTAAGATTAGATCTCAATTACAGGAGAAAAACCATTAAAAATTGCAACATATGGAGGCTGAACAACATTCTGCTGAATAACCAACAAATCACAGAAGAAATCAAAAAAGAAATCACAATATGCATAGAAACGAATGAAAATGAAAGCACAACAACCCAAAACCTGTGGGACACTGTAAAAGGGGTGCCGAGGGGAAAGTTCATAGCAATACAGGCATACCTCAAGAAACAAGAAAAAAGTCAAATAAATAACCTAACTCTACACCTAAAGCACCTAGAAAAGGAAGAAATGAAGAACTCCAGGATTAGTAGAAGGAAAGAAATCTTACAAATTAGGGCAGAAATAAATGCAAAAGAAACAAAAGAGACCATAGCAAAAATCAACAAAGCCAAAAGCTGGTTCTTTGAGAAGATAAATAAAATTAACAAACCATTAGCCAGACTCATCAAGAAACAAAGGGAGAAAAATCAAATCAATAAAATTAGAAATGAAAATGGAGAGATCACAAGAGACAACACAGAAATACAAAGGATCCTAAGAGACTACTATCAGCAATTATACGCCAATAAAATGGACAACGTGGAAGAAATGGACAAATTCTTAGAAAAGTACAACTTTCTAAAACTGAACCAGGAAGAAATAGAAAATCTTAACAGACCCATCACAAGCACGGAAATTGAAACTGTAATCAGAAATCTTCCAGCAAACAAAAGCCCAGGTCCAGACTGCTTCACAGCTGAATTCTACCAAAAATTTAGAGAAGAGCTAACACCTATCCTACTCAAACTCTTCCAGAAAATTGCAGAGGAAGGTAAACTTCCAAACTCATTCTATGAGGCCACCACCACCCTAATGCCAAAACCTGACAAAGATGCCACACACACAAAAGAAAAACTACAGGCCAATATCACTGATGAACATAGATGCAAAAATCCTTAACAAAATTCTAGCAGTCAGAATCCAACAACACATTAAAAAGATCATACACCATGACCAAGTGGGCTTTATCCCAGGGATGCAAGGATTCTTCAATATCCGCAAATCAATCAATGTAATACAACACATTAACAAATTGAAAAATAAAAGCCATATAATTATCTCAACAGATGCAGAGAAAGCCTTTGACAAAATTCAACATCCATTTATGATAAAACTCTCCAGAAAGCAGGAATAGAAGGAACATACCTTAACATAATAAAAGCTATTTATGACAAACCCACAGCAAACATTATCCTCAATGGTGAAAAATTGAAAGCATTTCCCCTAAAGTCAGGAACAAGACAAGGGTTCCCAGTCTAACCATGACTATTCAACATAGTTTTGGAAGTTTTGGCCACAGCAATCAGGGCAGAAAAAGAAATAAAAGGAATCCAAATTGGAAAACAAATAAAACTCTCCTGTTTGCAGATGACATGATCTTCTACATAGAAAACCCTAAAGACTCCACCAGAAAATTACTAGAGCTAATCAATGAATATAGTAAATTTGCAGGATACAAAATCAACACACAGAAATCCCTTGCATTTCTATACACTAATAATGAGAAAATAGAAAGAGAAATTAAGGAAACAATTCCATTCACTATTGCAATGAAAAGAATAAAATACTTAGGAATATATCTACCTAAAGAAATTAAACACCTATATATAGAAAACTATAAAACACTGGTGAAAGAAATCAAAGAGGACACTAACAGATGGAGAAATATACCATGTTCATGGATCAGAAGAATCAATATAGTGAAAACGAGTATACTACCCAAAGCAATCTATAGATTCAATGCAATCCCTATCAAGCTACAAACAGTATTTTTCACAGAGCTAGAACAAATAATTTCACAGTTTGTATGGAAATACAAAAAACCTCGAATAGCCAAAGTAATCTTGAGAAAGAAGAATGGAACTGGAGGAATCAACCTGCCTGACTTCAGGCTTTACTACAAAGCCATAGTCATCAAGACAGTATGGTACTGGCACAAAGACAGACATATAGATCAATGGAACAAAATTGAAAGCCCAGAGATAAATCCATGCACCTATGGACAGCTTATCTTTGACAAAGGAGGCAAGAATATACAATGGAGAAAAATAATCTCTTTAACAAGTGGTGCTGGGAAAACTGGTCAACCACTTGTAAAAGAATGAAACTAGAACACTTTCTAACACCATACACAAAAATAAACTCAAAATGGATTAAAGATCTAAATGTAAGACCAGAAACTATAAAACTCTTAGAGGAGAACATAGACAAAACACTCCCTGACATAAATCACAGCAGGATCCTCTCTGACCCACCTCCCAGAATACTGGGCATAAAAGCAAAAATAAACAAATGGGACCTAATTAAAATTAAAAGCTTCTGCACAACAAAGGAAACTATAAGCAAGGTGAAAAGACAGCATTTCAGAATGGGAGAAAATAATAGCATTCTCCATTTCAGAATGGGAGAAAATAATAGCAAATGAAGCAACTAACAAACAACTAATCTGAAAAATATACAAGCAACTCATGCAGCTCAGTACCAGAAAAATAAACGACCCAATCAAAAAATGGGCCAAAGAACTAAACAGACATTTCTCCAAAGAAGACATACAGATGGCTAACAAACACATGAAATATGCTCAACATCACTCATTATCAGAGAAATGCAAATCAAAACCACAATGAGGTACCATTTCACGCCAGTCAGAATGGCCACGATCCAAAAGTCTACAAGCAATAAATGTTGGAGAGGGTGTGGAGAAAAGGGAACCCTATTACACTGTTGGTGGGAATGCAAACTAGTACAGCCACTATGGAGAACAGTGTGGAGATTCCTTAAAAAACTGGAAATAGAACTGCCATATGACCCAGCAATCCCACTGCTGGGCATACACACCGAGGAAAGCAGAATTGAAAGAGACACATGTACCCCAATGTTCATCGCAGCACTGTTTATAATAACCAGGACATGGAAGCAACCTAGATGTCCATCAGCAGATGAATGGATAAGAAAGCAGTGGTACATATACACAATGGAGTATTACTCAACCATTAAAAAGAATACATTTGAATCAGTTCTAATGAGATGGATGAATCTGGGGCCTATTATACAGAGTGAAGTAAGCCAGAAAGAAAAACACCAATACAGTATACTAATGCATATATATGGAATTTAGAAAGATGGTAACGATAACCCTGTATGCAAGACAGCAAAAGAGACACAGATGTATAGAATAGTCTTTTAGACTCTGTGAGAGAGGGAGAGGGTGGGACGATTTGGGGGAATGGCACTGAAACATGTATAATATCATATAAGAAATGAATCACCTATCCAGGTTTGATACAGGATGCTTGGGGCTGGTGCACTGGGATGACTCGGAGGGATGGTACGGGGAGGGAAGTGGGAGGGGGGTTCAGCATGGGGAACACATGTATGCCCATGGTGGATTCATGTTGATGTGTGGCAGAACCAATACAATATTGTAAAGTAAAAAAAAAAAAAAAAAATGTAGGATGGAACTAGAAATGCTTTACAGGTAGAACTGGGGTGAAGTCCTTTGAAATATTTATTCACCCAAAAGGGCCTCTTGAGGGCTGAATGCTCCATGGACTATATCCTAAGCATACAATAAACAAGGCAGGTTCTCCTACCTTCTTGCCCCAGCTCTCAGAGCTGCACTGATCAGCCCTCACCTCATTCACAGTAATAATGAACAAATACTGAGATGAGCCAGGATGCAGTCTCACTCTCTCTCTCCATTGCTACACAGGGGCATCAAAGTAAGAAGCATTCAAAAGCTCAAAGGCCAATGGAAAGGATCCTTCACCCTGACACAGAGTTGTGTGTGTATCTCCTGTATGTCCCTGAGTTCTCAGAAGGGCAATGCCTCCCCTAGTTCCACCCCCCCCCCCCATCCCAGGGAACTCCTCCTTACTTAATGAAATCCATGTTCTTAGCCAGGAGAAAGCTAACTTGTTTGTTGTGTACAAGTCTATTAAAAAAAAAAAAGGCCAATTTGGATTTTTATCACAGTCTCTTTTTGCCACATGGTAGGCAGCTGAAGCCAGAAAGGACCCAAGGCACTCATATACACAGTGAGCACATGTCCCTCTTCCACTGTGACCAAGCGAAGTGACCCCTTTGGCCCTCCCGAGACCAAGGCCACACCAATGGAGACCATTGCAGTCACTTCTAGGACACTTCTTTCACTATTCCTGAACTATAACATGACTTCAGTTCTATACAGTTGAAAGGAAAGCTGCTCTTAGGTTTTCTTGAATCCCACATACCACCTAGGGAATACTCGGTCTACAGAGAAGGCCTTTCTTTCAAAGGATCTCTGACTGGCAGGCTTCATTTTTCCCTTTGAGAATACTTGCTAAAATTGAGCAAAATTTGTTCTGGTGATTTCTACTGCATTTCTGAACTTTGGGTAGATGAAAGGTGAATGAATTATACATAGGATTAGCCATTAAAAGTTGATTGTTAATGAAGAGATAGAGAGCAAACTAGTGGTTACCAGTGGGGAGGGTGTAGGAAGGGAAATTTAGGGGTGGGGGAGAGGGAGGTACAAATTACTGGATGTAAGATAGGATCAAAGATGTTTTGCACAACATGGGGAATATAGCCAATATTTTGTAATAACTGTAAACAGAAAGTGACCTTTAAAGTTACATAATGTTTTTTTAAAAGTTAATTGTTAATGATGACAATAATTATGTCCTTGATTCTCCCTAAAACTGGTTTTTGTTTCAAAGTTCAAGAGAGAAGCCAGCCAATACTAGCTTTGAAACAAATTGCAAATTCTGTTACTGCATCTTGAGCCTGTAATAGCTAAAGGACACTGATAATTGAGTGTAGTCTTTATATCTGCCCAGAATTTCAAAAGTGTCTTATGTGAAAGAATTAGCCTGAGGCTGATACCAAGAGTAGTGCCGCTAAATATACATAGAATTCTAACCTTGGTTCTCAAAGAATAAGATTTTTATTCCCCTTACATAGAGAAAGAAACTGTTACATAAGACAGATCCAGTGACACAATGAATGGTGGGGATGATTGGAGAAGCTGTGGAGGCAGATGTCCTGTTCAGAGACCTAGGTGTGTTTCATAGATTTGTAGGTTAATATAGCAGAGAAAATGGTTTCTTCTGTCCCAGTACTTTGTCTTGTCAAGACACAAATCTTCTTTTAAGCACTGCATTATTCTATATCTCTGAAAAAAAATTTATATATAGAAATACATCATATATTCATATCATAAAAGGGGAGGATGGTGGTCACAAAGTCAATTGCAGATTTCATGCTGGCTTTAATTTCTCCCTAGAACACCATTTTATCAAATTTCAAGACAATCTATTGGCTCTCCATCTTAGAGATCCTGGAACTGTGTGAATGGACTAATGGGGGCAAAGAGCTACTTAGGATATTAAAGAAGCATACATCTTTTCTTAATAAGACTGCTAAGAGGTCAAATTGCTTTTCTTTCAGTTGGGCTATGTAAACTCAGTGTGGTAACCTTAGATATCTTATGCTGATAAGAACCTGGTGACAATGTATGGTTTTTATTGATAATAACTGCTTTAAAATTATGTTTGGTAAACAAATTGTTGTAAAACCTAAAGTCCATGAGAGGGTTACAATAGTGTAAGGGGAACAGTTGTGAATCATCAGAGACCCACTAGTAATATGAAGGAGCACTATGGTCAAATCATCCAAGTCTTTGGTTGGTAAGTAATTTCATGAGAAATTCTCAGTCACTTTTGGATCAGCTTAGGTTGTCTCTGAATAATTCCAGAGGGAGTCATTTATTTACTAAATATTTATTGGTGAAACCCTATGGTGCTTCCCTACCATGTCCTCAGCCTGCCTTTTGTCTGAAAAATATTTAGGCAAGGAATAAGTTTAGTCAGAGATGTGAGAAAATGCAGAAACAAAGGGAAACAGTCCAATAAGACCAAATAAAAATAGTTTACTCATTAAACATAGTTAAGGATCTCCTCAAGGGCTATAGATAATATTCTGAGCCATGTCCTGTGGCTTGTCTATTAGATACTGAAACCTCCACCAGGAGGAAGAAGTTAACTACATGATGACTAGACTATAGCCATGACATAAGCTGCCATACTTCCAAGAACTGGCCTCAAGAAAATGGGAAAAAGCTGACCATGGAACTGAAGATTAACTCTACTTTAAGCAATCAAGATGATGCTGATCAGACCACTGATGACCAATTTCAAAATGACTGTCCAAGATGACCGTGCTGTTTCTGAATGTAGCCCCTTCCCTCTGTCTATAAAAGCTCTTGCCCACTGATTGGCAGTAGAGGGGGGAATCAGTTTTTGGATAGGAGTCTGCTTCCCCCTCGTCCCCATCCTGAAATAAAGCAAACTTTCCTTTCCACCAGCCTTGCCTCTTTATTGGTTTTTGAGTGGCAAGTAGCCAGACCCTACTTTCAGTTATATTGAGACCTAGGCGACAAGCACTGTGCCAGGTACTGGGGAGAGAAAGAAGAGTGAGGTAGATGCCCCATGCTTGTGATACCCTGCCTGACCTTCAGATCATTCTCTGTCCTGCTCTGTGCTCTCAGGAGGCTGATCCCAACAGCTGGAACAACAGGCCTCCCTGGCCTATGGATTCTGGCTGGGTCAAGTCAAAGAGGTTACCAGCAGATGATCAAGGGTGAAGGACAGAAAGACTGGGATATTTCTTTCCTGTCTTCCTCATCACCCATCCTGGTTGGGCAGGGACTGTTTCTTCTGCTCTCGGCCACTGCTCCTGTCAGGCAGCCCGTCTGCTATGTCTCCAGCTCTTGCTGGCTTCTGGTAACTCTTCCCTGCCCTTGCCCTTCAGGCCTGGAAGTGATACCAGTTTCCCACTGTAATAAGACTTTGAATACTTCATCACCCCTTGTTGGAATGACCCACACTGCCTACAGTTCTTAAAAGAAAAAGGAAAAAAAAAAAAACCCTTCTTAAACTTTCTTCAATTAAACTCTAGTTTGATTAAGTTTACTATTTCCTGCTAGGTTCCTGACTGACATTGGTCTTGACCTCAAGTTAATTACCAAACAAGTCAATAAGCAGCAGCGATTCAATGTGAATATGACTGTGATGAAAATTCTAGTTTCTGGCTTCCTGGGTTAGAAATTCACCAACCTGTGGAAGAAAGACCAGAATATGACATGAAAATGTTAGTAACAACCAAGGTAAACACTTAGAGATCACTGAACGAAAAATGTCATTTCAACCTACGCTTATTGGTTTAGAACATAGGTGAGGAAATGTAGGGGTAGGAGGTTTGAAGAACATAAAATAGGAGAATGGGGTCAATTCAGTGGGATTGAGCTAATATTAATAAAGGTAAATAAAGTATAAAAGAAAGACTTTCCCCAATAGCTTCCTAAGTTTTCAAAATCATTTGTAAACTGGAAAATTATTTATATACTGATTAACAAATAATTTTCTGTACATTCCCTCTCATTTGTGAAGCAATCCCTAAATCAGGCATGATAAACATGGAAAGATGTGCTTTGTTCAAGTCACATGGTGATCCAGCATTTCATTTTGGTGTTTTCATCAAGCACAAAATATTCAACTGTTGCTTCATTTTCCCCAACTCTACTACAAGAGAGAAATGAACAAGGCAGTTGAAAAAGTGTCCCAAGGTACATGTAAAAGGGAGCAGTGGTTTCTGATTTTTCTTCCTATTTTAACTATGAACTTGCTCATAACTCTTTGGCCTAGACAGTGCCAATTTCAGCCTCTTTCCAAGTCCAGAGGAAACCAGTCCTCAGGGGATCTTTTTTTTATACTTTTATTTAAGAATCTGTATGCATTTTTTAAGAAACACTATTGTATGTCTGTTCTTGTTAGCCTCTCCTTTGGCAGCTGAAGACAGACACAGAGACTTGTGAGGAAACAAACACACACAGAATATGACAATCTAACATGGCACACAGAATGACCAACTCACACTTAGGCTATTGAGAGAGCAGACAGGCGATGAGGTCAGAGGGAGTGTTCTTGAGGAGTGAAGACTAAAATGAATCCTAAAGGAGATGCAGGAATTTGCTAAGACGAGGGAGAAAATTGGGGGAATAGTCTAGGAATAGGAATAGCAAGAGAGAAAGCAAGCAGGAAAAAGACAGCCAAACACGGTGAGTGCAGAAGAAACCCAAGCATTTTAGTGTTGCCTGAGTGTGGTGAGAGGGAGGGCCCTTCAGGAAGGGCCTTAGACTCGTGTTCATGTCCAAGAAGCAAAGTGAAGTTCTGGAGTCACTTGTAAGTAAAGGAGCGGCTTGTTCAGATTTGCTCCTTGGCTATCTCATTCTGGAGATGGTGGGAAAGACAATTCTGAGGGGAATAAGACAAGAGGCAGGGTGTAGGGAATTTCCCAAAGCTCTCTCTGTAACTACCTTAGAGGAAGATAATAGGATATCAAAACATTTCTCTTTAAGTAGGTAATTTCCCAAAGATTAGGGAAAATGAAGTTACACATACTGTGTTTTGGTTGAGTACATTCATCCCTTGATATCCATGTGCAATTAGTTCCAGTACCCACTGTGAATGCTCAGATTCCATCATCTTCCTTCCACATCCACATGTTTGACATCCAAGGATATGGAGGGCTGACTCAAAAAACGTACACTTAAAAACTCAGTAAATCAGTGACTTCGCTGGTGGTCCAGTGGTTAAGACTTCACCTTCCAATACTGGGTGTACAGGTTTGATGCCTGGCCAGGGACCTAAGATCCCACATACCTCCTGGACAAAAAACCCAAAAACATAAAACAGAAATGGTATTAAATGGCTTACATCAAAACAACAACAACAAACCCAAACTCAGTAAATCTAACTAAAACAATGCCATGATTCCCAAAGTATCACTAAACTTGTTTTTGGTAAAAGATAAAGCAGTTAAGTCCATGGTATTTAGACTCAGAATCCTCAATCTTGGTTTTCAGGGGAAATAAACCAGTGAAAGATAAATCTACTTTTTAAGAGAAAGGGAGCAGTAAGTTCTTGCTCTGATAGGAAGTTCTCACATCAACGAGGTCTGTCAATAGAGTGCACCTGAGCTTGGCATTCTCCCCACCCTTTTCAGGTGAGGTCTATTCCTCTCACACTCGCCTAACAGGAGTCAACCAGGGCGGAAGCCAAGCTGCTCCACAGTGAACAGGCCTTCAGTCTCCACCCTGTACTTCCTGTCCATGCGGAGGCTGGGAAATATCCTGCTCTGAGCCTCAGGTAAGAGAATGTAGTACAAGGAGGTTGGTGCCACTTCCTACTTTGCTCTCAAAAGGCTTTTTGGTATTTTAAAGAACAGAAAAAGAGTGCTCATTGTGGGCCTTCCTGTGGATAGACTTGGAGGATTTGAACAAGTCTGTTCAAAGCTGTACTGTAATAGGCAGGGACTTGTGTTGATGTTTGTTGTAGGAATTTGGGCAAGAGATGAGGGAACAAATCACAAACTGGGGAAACTTGGTAGTAGGGAAGAGGGCAAGGGAATTGATTGGTTCGTGGTTTCAGAGGTAAAATCAAGAGGTCTTAATAAATCATTTGCTGTGGAAGCTGGTGGAAAGGGAAGATTCCAGCAAGGGGCCTGGCTTTTGAGTTTGAGTGGATGGTAGGGCCACAGACCGAAGTGAGGAACCAGGAGGCATATCAACTTTGGAGATACTAAGGGTTTAGTTTTGGCTGTGCTAGTTTGCATTGCCCCTGGAATAGTGAGGTGGTTATTTCCAGGAGGTGGAGAGACAACCCATATGGGTGCAGTCAAAATGCCGGGCTAGTCTCGGGGTAAAGTAATCGGGATATAGACGCTCAGAGATATTTCCTTGTGTAAATTTTAAAAAAGAGAAAAATATTATTGGTTAAAAGGGGAGAGACCTCGTGTGGGAGGCCTCCTAAGTGTGGTGTGGAGACTTCTGGGGATGGCTAGGTGTTTTCTTTCAGGGCCTGTTGCTGTTCCTACAAGCATTGCCTGCTGCACTGACACCAAAGGAGCATGCTTGATCTCTTCTGTGAAAGTCCTAAGTCTAGTGGCTGGGGCCAGTTGAGCCTCTGAAATATACATCCAGTGTAGGGAAGTTACCCAGTTTCTTCATTTTTACTCCGACTATAATTAGAGGAAATCATTTGGATGAACTGAGATATTCAAAGCAATGAAAAGAAAAAGATAGATATTAATATCCTTCACACAAGATGAACTGTAGAATTTGGAGAAATTGGCATTCTTACAAAATGACATGTTATGATGATAATTTGTTTCAAAGGGACAACAGCCCAGATTAGGCTAGAATTCTGCCATACCAAGCTTCTAGAAGCAGGTAGAGGTGAAATAGGGCCTCTTGGTAGTGCCAGGGCTGAGCTCCTAATGAGAAAACTGTGTTCTCTCTTTCTCTACCCCACTTCCCCCTCTTTCCTGCCCCTGCTGCAAGTTATTTTCTCCTTGATCAAACTCAAGAATTTCTTTCAGATTCAGCCAAGTGTTCCCCAGAACCTTCAGTGGTTTCCTGGGGAATGCCTTTTTTTTTTTTCCTGATTTTCAGATGCCACGATTAATTCACTAGCATGTGTCCCCTATTTTGCAAAAATAAGCTGAAAGTGCTCTCAGTTCAGTTAAGTCCCTCAGTCGTGTCTGACTCTTTGCAACCCCGTGAATTGCAGCATGCCAGGCCTCCCTGTCCATCACCAACTCACAGAGTTCACCCAAACTCATGTGCATCAAGTCGATGATGCCATCCAGCCATCTCATCCTCTGTCGTCCCCTTGTCCTCCTGCCCCTAATCCCTCCCAGCATCAGAGTCTTTTCCAATGAGTCAACTCTTCACATGAGGTGGCCAAAGTATTGGAGTTTTGGCCTCAGCATCAGTCCTTCCAATGAACACCCAGGACTGATCTCCTTTAAGATTGCTTTAGCTCCCTTCATTCCTGAGAAGGTGTTCTTCAGTCATCTTTTCCAAAGTAAAGAGAAACCAAGAGCCATCATTCCTATTACAGCTTTTGAAAGTTAGAGCTAGGTGGGACCTCAGGAAACAGGTACTGAGTTTCAAACCCAGACCTTCTGAATCAGGTTACCACATCATGCTTTTGACTAAACCTGTGTAATCTACAGTCATAGTACAGTATTTGTACTTCATGGGTTTTTGGTAGGAAAGTTTGTTTTACACAAGGCTATGCTGAATGAAGCATACTATATTTGAGGCATTCCAGGTCATTGTGAAAGATTTGGTTCTTTGACAAAATTTGCATTGAAACATAAAATGCTAAACAAGCTAAAAGAATTTTTCTCCAAATGTGCAATTGCAAATCCAAAAAACTTTTCTAATTAAAATGTTGACTTGACTTTTAAATTAGTCTTATTCATTTACAGGAGAGAAAAATAAATCCAAATTTGCAATTAAATATTTGACTACTTGAAAGAGTAGTTGCTACTTTAATTCTTTGACTAGCATGATGATGTATTTAGTTGGACACTTGACACAGCCAGAAATATATAATCCTCTCAACTTAATTGTTGAATCAGTCAGTAATGTCTGCGTAGTGTTCATTGGGCATAGAATGTTTTACTAGGCACTGTTTCAAGAAAAAAATTTTAGCACAGTATCTTCTAAAACTTTGCATGTGTAGTGCGTTGAATTCTCACAGAAAAGACATACTTCACTTTTCTGTAGCCTGTTGGGTGACTGGCAATGTCAGAAGAGTGGTGGAAAGAATTACAGGAATCTAAGGCTGATTGGTGAAGGGAATCCAGTTCTATGAGGGAGTCAGAAACAAGAAGATGAATAAAATAGATATCCATGAAGGAGGTGAATATGGCAAGCTAGTTTATGAGGCCTCAGTCAGCTAATTGTTACAGAGGAATAGAAAAACTTTTTGATACAGAGAGGAGTGAGAAATAAAGAAAATGCTGATGGGAAGAATTTTGTAGGTTGGAGTTAAGGTCATGGGGGAAAGAGTATTCCTGGGAAAGCTATATCTATCCATCTACAGCCATTTTCTGGAGAAGGCAATGGCAACCTACTCCAGTACTCTTGCCTGGAAAATCTCATGGATGGAGGAGCCTGATAGGCTGCAGTCCATGGGGTCTCGAGGAGTCAGACACGACTGAAGCGACTTAGCAGCAGCAGCAGCATAGCCATTTTCTTCTTCTAAATAAAAATCATTTGATGTTAATCTTGGTAATAACTAAAGCACGTTCTTTTCTGGACAAGTGCATATAAAAGCTGACTATTGAGATAAATATATAAAAGTCTTCATAAGGAATCAGCATTTAGAATATTATTAATGTTTTGAGGCCATTCTAACCTGTTCTAAGTTCCCAGTAGGAGATGGTCAACTTTTCCAGATTACTGGCCTTTGGATATGTGGTTCCTCCAACTGGGAGAATTCTGCCCCTCTCTTCATGGGGCCTGTTCCAGCTCATCAGATGTGAGCTTAAATTGCACCTTCTCAGAATGGCCTTCTAAGACACGTTATAGAAAGTTGGAAGATTCCTTCCTTCCATTTTTTTCTCTAACACAGTGCTTTAGTCACTGCCCTACTTAACACATCATGTGTTTAAGTGATATATTTGTATGTTTATTTACTTTCTTATTAAGTGGGTGTCTTGCTACACTCTATGCTCTGTGAGGGCAGAGGCTACATCTGTTTTACTCACCACCATGAGCTACGTGTTTACCTAACTCATTGCTTGGTATGTGGTTGAAATGAAAAGAAAAATTGCATAATAAATTCATACCTTTCATTCATGATTTAAGTAGATAAAATTGTAGATTATTTTTTAAACAAGAAGTTGGATGTTTATTTAACATTCTTATAGCTATTTCTTTAATCCTCTGATTTAACAGCCAAGGACTCAGTTTGATACTGCTTCATGGCTTTGTTGATTAGAAATGAAAAATACATAAAAACTATGAGTTTCCTGATCTCTCCTTGCTGCTGCTGCTGCTAAGTCGCTTCAGTCGTGTCCGATTCTGTGCGACCCCATAGATGGCAGCCCACCAGGCTCCGCTGTCCCTGGGATTCTCCAGGCAAGAACACTGGAGTGGGTTGCCATTTCCTTCTCCAATGCAGGAAAGTGAAAAGTGAAAGTGAAGTCACTCAGTCGTGTCTGACTCTTCACAACCCCATGGACTGAAGCCCACCAGGCTCCTCCGTCCATGGGATTTTCCCGGCAAGAGTGCTGGAGTGGGGTGCCATTGCCTTCTCCGGATTTCTCCTTAGGACCAGCATTTTCTGTGATATGAAAAACTGCTCATAGGCAGGTTTCCCTGCGAAGACTGAAGAAGGTTTTTCTGTTTGGCCATGGCGAGCTCAGAAGTAAGAAACGATTTCACAAAGTTTCATAATAAGCACTAAAAATATAAAATTGTGACATACACAACATTTTAAAAAATAAAATTTATAAGAAACTCTAGGCATAAAGTGGAGTTCATTTAAAAAGCTGGTCTGAGAGAGATAAATGTTTATTCCTTTTTAGATTCATTTCTTCTGATGTAATTATACTTGTATATAACTTTAGATATCCTTGTGTAACAAGTTTTCTCAAAATTTGAGGTAAGGGTCATAAACATTAATATACTTTATGTATTTTTCTGGTTAAAAATGCTTTTGGGGATCAGTTTTCCTTCATTAGGTGTTTGGGTTGTAACTGTAGATGTTGCTAATGGATGAGGGAAGTCTCTGAATGATTCTTAGGTAGAGAGAGAGTGTGTGTGTGTATTGCTTGTATATGTATATATTTTCTAATAAATTGTAACTATAAGTGCTTTGAGAATTGCCATTGCTAAACAGTTGATGATGAAGGTACTTCACAAAGGAATTTAATATGCCTTTTTAGCTATTTCTGCTGTTTTTTGTTTTGCTTTGTTTTTCAAACCTAGATTAAGTGTAGATCAATAACGCAAAGGAAAGAAATTTTACCCCTTGGGTTCAAGCCACTTTCCATTGGGAAATACTCATCATGTAAAAGTAAATACTCTTAAGTACCTAGACTTTTTGCAATCTTCCAAGGCAGGAATGTACAAGCTGTATTGCAACCTTATATTGAAACCTCCAATTTCTATTGTACCCACATTACTTACTTTTCTTACAAAGTATTTCACATGTTTCATGTAGATGTCTTAATGCTTTACCCTTAGAGAATAAAAGTTTTATAATAAATAGAACTACCCTCTTAAAAAATCACCACAAAACATTTTATAAAATCTTTAAATTTTATTAAGAATTTTAAGTATATTGTGTATATAGATACAGGGCTTCCCCAGTGCCTCAGAGGTAAAGAATCCACCTGCAATACAGGAGATGTGAGTTCAATCCCTGGGTCAAGAAGATCCCCTGGAGAAGGAAACGGCAACTCATTCTTGCCTGGAGACATGGACAGAGAAGCCTGGTGGGCCATGGGGTCACAAAGAGTTGGACACGACTTAGCAACTAGACAGCAAAAATGTAAATAGATATAGCAAGCTATGCCAGTACAGATGTATACAATTAAAAACATTATTTTGTTAAATGGAGTCATTACTAAGCAAATCAGGACATAGGGACTGCTTTATTGAAATTACTATTAGGATATATATGTAATATATATATTACACTGTGATTGTAGCTGAACTTGTATGTTTAATAGTATTATCAGTTCAGTTGCTCAGTTGTCCGACTCTTTGTAACCCCATGGACTGCAGCATGCCAGGCCTCCCTGTTTATCACCAACTCCCAGAGTTTACTCAAACTCATGTCCATTGAGTCAGTGATGCCAGCCAACCAACTCATCCTCTGTTGTCCCCTTCTCCTCCTGCCTCCAATCTTTCCCAGCATCAGGGTCTTTTCCAAGGAGTCAGTTCTTCGCATCAGGTCACCAAAGTACTGGAGCTTCAGCATCAGTCCTTCCAATGAATATTAAGGACTGATTTCCTATAGGATGGACTGGTTTGATCTCCTTGCAGTCCAAGGGACTCTCAAGAGTCTTCTACAGCACCACAGTTCAAAAGTATCAATTCTTTGACACTCAGCTTTCTTTATAGTCCAACTCTCACATCCACACGTGACTACTGGAAAAACCATAACTTTGAGTATATGGACCTTTGTTGGCAAAGTAATATCTCTGCTTTTTAAAATGCTGTCTCAGTTGGTCATAACTTTCCTTCCAATGAGTAAGTGTCTTTTAATTTCATGGCTGCAGTCACCATCTGCAATGATTTTGGAGCCCCCCAAAATAAAGTCTGTCATTGTTTCCACTGTTTCCCCATCTATTTGCTATGAAGTGATGGGACCAGATGCCATGATCTGAGTTTTCTGAATGTTGAGTTTTAAGCCAACTTTTTCACTCTCCTCTTTCACTTTCATCAAAAAGCTCTTTAGTTCTTCACTTTCTGCCATAAAGGTGGTGTCATCTGCATATCTGAGGTTATTGATATTTCTCCCAGCAATCCTGATTCCAGCTTGTGCTTCATCCAGCCCAGCATTTCTCATGATGTACTCTGCATATAGGTTAAATAAGCAGAGTGACAATATACAGCCTTGACATACTCCTTTCCCAATTTGGAAATAGTATTATAAAAAGACATATTTTCCTGAAATATTCATGTATGCTGACAAGTCTCTTATACTATGCTTTTCAGTTTCATCTAGTTATAAAATGATTCTTAATCATTTAAAATGCACTCCTCCCTTGTATCCTCCCTTTCACTATTTCTTTCCTAATCAAGTAACTTACATTATGCAATGAGCTGTTTTCAAAACCTAATTCAACTTATCTTGGAACAAGTGCTTTTTAAAAATATTTACATTTGAATCCAAAAAAAAATGGTTACGTGTTAAAGGCTATCCATAAAATTAATATTAGTGTAGGAAATGCATGTGTCATATCTTTATGTCTAAATCTACTGTGTAAAATTCTTTTAAAAAGTCTTTATTCCAACATAAAAATCCAAGTATATATATATGTATATGTACTTGATATATATTATATATGTACTTATATGTATGTTATATATTACATATATACAACCTTAAAATATGTAATTTTGGCTTTAGAACATGTAAGTTAAAAATGTTAATATTGCTGACCTAAGAACCCAGATAATTCCCAGGTGCTCATAAGACACTGAATGTTTATTTCATGAAGACTATATATCTTCATATATATATATCTGTCTTCAATCTTGTGCTTCTGCTTGTATTTATGAAACAGATCCATGGTCACAGCAGAGAAAGTATAAAAAGGGAAGGTCCAGGTCACCATTACACAACACAGACCTTCTGTCACCTAGAACCTCAAAATGTCAGGCCTGAATTTAACTAAGGTAATAACTGTGCAAAATGAGAGCAAGCATGCCCCTGTTCACTGCAGCACTGTTTACAATAGCCAAGATGTGGAAACAACCTGTGTCCATGAATGGATGAATGAATGAAGTGTGTGTGTGTGTATAATGGAATATTTAGTCATAAAAGAATGAAATTTTGCCATTTACAACAAAACGGATGGCCTCAAGGGCATTATGCTAAGTGAAATGAGTCAGTCCAAGACAAATGCTATATGATCTCACTTGTATGTGGAATCTAAAATAACAACAATTTCATAGATACAGAGAACAGATTAGTGGTTGCCATAAGCAGGATTATGGGGTGGTAGAAATAGGTGAAGGGAATCAAAAGTTAAAAAAACAAGTAAGCAAACAAAACCTAATCTTCAAGGATCAGAAGAAAACACACTTTTAAAAGCACTTTAAAAACTATAAAGTAAGGAAATTTTGTGGCAATACTTGAAGAAGTGAGGGGGTTTGTGATGAAATAAAAATACCTAAGATGAAATCAATCTACTATTAAAAAATCAGAGGTTTTAAAAATTGGTTTTATAGGACAATGACACAATAAGTCTAAGAAGAAGACTTATTCTTTTTGTAAGTCTATATCAATCTTGCTACATAAAATAATATAAAATATGAAGGAAACATACATTTATAAATATTAAATTTAAAAAGTAGCCTATGGGGAGAAGACAAAATAACCATAAAAAAGAAGGTACCTTTGTCCTGAGTTAAGCAGTTCAAATCTTTCATTGATTTTTCTAAAAGGTAAATCATGTGTTATCAATTTGTCCAGGTCAAATTTCTTTTCCAGGAAATCAGTCACTAGGTTTGGAACATAATTTCTGCTTTTCCAACCTGTAAACAAGCTCATGTGTTCTCTTTGCTGCTGCTGCTGAGTCGCTTCAGACTTTACTAAATGATTTTTATATTTTTTTATCTTCTATTTGTTCCTTCTCTCTCTTGCCCTGTTACCTCTACCCTGGATGATGCTATTCTCAGCAGCACACAATGGAACTGCATTTCTCCCTTCTTAAGAAACAAATGCAGAAACCCCATGAAAAACCTTTCTTGCCCCCACATCTTCTAGCTACCCCATATCTCTTCTCCTTTTGCAGAAAAACTACTTTACAGGAAGAATTGTCTCCAGTTCAATGTTCTCGGTTCCACTTCCTTTTCTCTTATTTTCTCTTGAGCCCACTCAGTACCTGGCTGCTATAGTTCTTGTCAGGGTCGCAGAGACACAGACTATGGTCAGTGTGAGCCCAAGCCTTTTCTCTTTCCACAGTACCTGGGACACAAAAAAAGAGAGGCTGGTTGGTACAGATGAGATTCTTCAGAGAGGGCTCTTTAGAGAAAATAAGACTACTTGAGAAATAAACAATAAGAGATATAAGTTGAGCTTCCTCACTTTGACTATTTGTGTGATGTGGGGATATTATGGATTATTGATGAGTTAGAAGTAGAATTCACATATTAACTGAATGTCTTTTGAGTATATGCTAAGTACCAGGTGGCTTCCCTGATGGCTCAGATGGTAAAGAATCCACCTGCAATATAGGAGACGTGGGTTCAATCCCTTGGTTGGGAAGATAACCTGGAGAAGAAAATGGCAACCCACTCCAGTATTCTTCCCTGGAGAATCCCATGGACAGAGAAGCCTGGTGGGCTACAGTCCATGGGTTTGCAAAGAGTTGGACATGACTGAGTGACCAACACTTTCACTTTAAGTACCAGGTACCATTTCAGAGATGGGAACATGATGGGGGTCAAAATGCCCTGTCCCTAATCTCAGGAAGAACAGGAAGCCTAAGAATCCTCTCCCTTTAATTCAGGGAGACTGACAGTAAACAAATATTGCAGAGCACATCATCAATGACAAGACCGAAGGAGAAAAACAGAGTAGGAGCAGTAGGTTGTGCAGAGGCCGAGGCTAGGCAGGTGGGGAGGGAATGTGATTTTTCAAAGCTTAGGGAAGGCCAGTCTGATAGGGTAACATCTGAACAAAAACATAAAGGACAGGAACTATCCAGAAATCTTGGGGTAAAGTAGTTCAGGGAGAAGGCAGAGTCATTATAAAGGTGTTGAGGTGAAGTGTTGGCCAATGAGAACAGTGAGGAGGCCAGTGTGGCAAGAAAAGAGCAAGAGCAGTAGTAGCAGCTGGGGTCAGAGGGCCGGATCATAGGGGGCCTTTCGGCCATTGCATGTTTGAGAGTTTATTCTGAGTGAGAAAGGAAGACATTAGAGAAGACATTAGAGAAGACATTAGAAGAAGACATGGGAGAAGGGTGACCTGATCGGATTTCCCTTTTAATAGTCTCACTCTCTGGCTGCTCTGTAGGGAATACTCTAGGAGACAAAGGGCAAAAGCAGGCAGACCATTTAAGTCATTGATGTCACGCAGGAAGAGGTGATGGTGACTTGGACGAGTGATGGTGCTGGTGAGAAATGATCAAATCCTGGGTATACTTTGAAGGCATAGACAACAGGCTTTGCTGAAATATTCATGGTATGAGAGAAAGAGCATAACCCAGGGTTTGAGGCCTGATTAACAGGAATGATGGAGTTATCATTTATTGAGATGGGACGGCTGGGAGGCAGGAGTGGTTTGGGGCAGGTAAAGTTCACATGTCTATCAACTATCCAAGTGGACGTGCCAGGTAGGCAACCTTTGTATCTTCAGGTCTAGGCTGAAGACATAAACTTAAGTGTTATGGGTAGAGTGTATTTAAAGTCTTGAGACCACAGAAAATCACCTTGGAAGGAAGTGTAAATAATGAGAAGAGGACTGAGCGCTGAACCTTAGGACACACCAAAGTTAGAATCTTAGGGATGTACGGGAACCCAGCAAAGATTCCTGGAAAGAGTGACCAATGAGGAAGGAAGAGGAGGAGGAATAAAGGAGAAAGAAGAGGAGGAGGAAGAGAGGAGGAAGAACAATAGCAGCAACAAAAAAGTAATATCTAGAAGTGAGGTGAACAGAGTGTTTGAGAAAAAGGGAGCCATCAGCTATATCAAATCCTACTGATAGTTCATTTAAGACCAGGACTGAGTTGACCATTGTCTGTGTCAGTCTTTCTGGTGTTAATTTCAATCATCCCCATAAAATAGGACAATCCCTTTTATTTTGGGTTTAGATCCAGAACTTTCTGTTGATGCTATTTAGTGAATCAAATAAATTCTATTTTTCATACACATTCTCATGTATGTTGAAAATAATAGATGAAATCAGAAATTTCTGTTCCATAAAATCATCCCAATAGGGAGTGCTGGAGCCTCTCATTCGGGCCTTAGGAGAACTTGAGTTGCGGATGCTAATACTAAAAATATGCCCACCAATACTAGCACTAAATCAAGGTAGGGGGATTATCTTTTGTATCATATGGCCACAGTCTCTTTTTAGATCACTTCATAACCATTCTTGGAAGAAAGACTTTTCAGGGAAGATATGATGAGAAAACAGACTTCTCATTGTCAACAGAGTTAAAGCCACACTCTCAGGCCAGAGGCTCTGTCGTTCTTACCTTCAAAAATGCACCCTTTCCACATGTGTCCAGTGAAGAGCAGCACTGGGTGGACGTGAGCATCTTGGCTGATGGAGGAGCCCCTGCCACCACATTGACCACTTAGTCCATGCTGCAGATGCAAAGGCATCAATCCAAGTGTAGAATGAAGGAGAATGTGTCTCATCTCATGTTATAGACTCAGAAATACCCTATGTACATTCTGGTTCTAATAGTTGATTTATTTTCCAAGTCATGAAGTAAAATTAGGCCCATATGCCTTTTGCTTTATGCTTATTTTAAAAAATTCTCAACACAATTTTAGTCACAACTTAAACTTGTTCGTACATTTGACTTTTAAGGCAGAAAGTAGAATGTGGTCAGTGTTCATGGCATTTTCAGTTTACCATGGACCAAAATGCAGGGGGAAATTTCCTATATTTTCAGAACAATATCACCACTGAGAAGGTTTAGAAAGCCATTTGAACTAAACTAAATCAAATTACCTATACTGAATCAATTGACCCAGTTTTCTTTTATTAAACTTTAATATGAAAATGAAATCAAATGTTAAAATGTAGGACAAAGAAATCCCTTTCTTGGTTGCATCTCTGAGACTAATCCCACATTTGCTGGTCATCCACCCATTAACTATTCGTTAATGGTTTTTCTGAATACTTGATAGGTTGTAGCAATAGATATTATTTATTAGAGATACATGTTCATTAAAGTATCATCTGGAAATCAACAGACCCTAACAATATCCAATATTGCATATTGACTGTATAAACGTGGTATTTGTTGCTATGTAATAATTCTAAGTGACACCAGGGAAGGGGAATAACAACAGTGGTAAAGACTACTTATTCCTAAGGTACCAAAAGTATTAGAGCAATTTTAGTCTACTGCTCAATTGGAGCAGAATTGACTGTGTCCCATATTGTCCCATATTGCAGTTCTCCCTTCTTACTGTGGAAGGGATGCATTTTTGAAGGTAGGAACAACAGAGCCTCTGGCCTGAGAGTGTGGCTTTAACTCTGTTGACAATGAGAAGTCTGTTTTCTCATCATATCTTCCCTGAAAAGTCTTTCTTCCAATAATGGATATGAAGTGATCTAAAATGAGACTGTGGTCATAATGATACAAAAGATAATCCCCCTACCCTGATTTAGTGCTAGTATTGGTGGGCATATTTTTATGCCCACCAATCTAAGCAGATCTAAGAAGATCTGCTTAGATCTTCTGACCTCAGATCTAAGCAGAAGTCTGGTGCTGCTGACTGCCACAAGGGAGGCGTATTTTAGAGAATTGAAGGCTTCTATTTTGAGAGAATTCAGATAAGAGACGGAGCAGGCAATGGCAACCCACTCCAGTACTCTTGCCTGGATAATCCCATGGATGGAGGAGCCTGGTGGGCTGCAGTCCATGGGGTCAAGAAGAGTCGGACATGACTGAACAACTTCACTTTCACTTTCCACTTTCATGCATTGGAGAAGGAAATGGCAACCCACTCCAGTGTTCTTGCCTGGAGAATCCCAGGGACCAGGGAGCCTGGTAGGCTGCCATCTATGGGGTCGCACAGAGTTGGACACCACTGAAGTGACTTAGCAGCAGCAGCAGCAGATAAGAGAAGGCAAAGGTCAGGTATACAGTGAGAAATTGGCTACACCATGGTTTTGAGGGAAGATGGCCAAATCTGGAATAGCCCCTCTACCCATGCCCTTTGCTCCTGCTCTTTCCCCAGAGAGTCACTTTAGGCTATTTGGCTTACAAAAGTTCAAGAGATGTAATCATTGTTCAAAAAAAAAAAAAAATGCCATATATACAAAGCAGAGTAATACTTGAACAATTTTCCCTGATGGTTGACTCCCTCGCAGTGTGGTCACAGGAGAGTGGTATGATGTGATACTTAACTTTACAGGTAGACCTGCATGTAGGCTTTTGTGTGGCTTCAGGCACAACTGCTTCATGATTACCAGGTATTTTGCCTAATAGGTAGTTACTATTAGTAAAGCTATGGAAAATGAGTTTACCTTTGTGCAATCAAGGTAGCTTGTGTATTGTGTGGCTCCCGTATCATGGCTCTTACCATAGTTTCAAGATGCCCAATAACTTCAAAACTGCAGCCTGTAGTGTCACCTGTCATTTCTGACAGCACCTCACTGATGGGCTTGGTGAAGTCCTTGGGGCTGATGCACTCAGTGGCTCCTACAGCCATTGCCTTTTCAAATTTGTCTTTGTTGAGGTCAGCCCCAACGATCCTGGATGCACCAGCTGAATTACAGCCCATGATGACCGAAAGGCCAACTCCTCCCAGGCCAAAGACCACACACATTGAGCTAGGGGTGACCTGTGAGGAGACAAGTCGTGTAAATGCTAGACCTAGGGTAAAAAGGTAGAACCTGCAAAGTATCTCCAATCTTAGAATATGAAATTCAGAAGATCACTTTGATGAGTTACTAGGACCGAATGACTCATTCTCGTGACAGTGCCACAAAGAGAACCAGAAACAGCACAAACCCATGCCAAATTTGTTTTAGATTTGGTTTAACCAGCATGTTCTTAGTGATCATAACTGAGTCTTTTGTAAATAAATTATTTTTCATCAAAGTTGAACCTCCATGTTGCAATAGATTATCGATCCATGCATAGCTTCAGAAAGAAAATATAGTTAAATCAGTTGGGGGATTTGTACCCTGTACTATGTATTATTAGGGTTTCCCTTGTGGCTCATATGGTAAAGAATCTGCCCGTCATGCAGGAGACCCAGGTTCAATCCCTGGGTTGGGAAGATCTCTTGGAGAAGGGAATGGCTACTGATTTCAGTATTGTTGCCTGGAGAATTCCAGTGGACTATGCAACCAGCACATAGTCCCTGGGTTGCAAAGAGTCAGATGTGACTGAGCAACTAACACTTTTACTTCATGCTATATTAAAGAAGATTCTAGCCAAAAGTCATCTTCCTGATATGCTATGCTAAGTCACTTCAGTCGTGTCCGACTCTGTGTGACCCCATAGACAGTAGCCTACCAGGCTCCCCCATCCCTGGGATTCTCCAGGCAAGAACACTGGAGTGGGTTGCCATTTCCTTCTCCAATGCAGAAAAGTGAAAAGTGAAAGTGAAGCCGCTCAGTTGTGTCCGACTCTTAGCAACCCCATGGACTGTAGCCTACCAGGCTCTTCCGTCCATGGGATTTTCTAGGCAAGAGTACTGGAGTGGGGTGCCATTGCCTTCTCCGCATCTTCCTGCTAGAACACTCTTAATCCTATTACACAGCAGCGAGCAAGGAAACCTGAAAACAGAAAGACCTGTATCTATATATGCATGTGTTTTGAAATGTCTAAACTTATAAGCAGAGATTTATGTGGGTAAGACGATGGCACCCAACTCCAGTACTCTTGCCTGGATAATCCCATGGATGGAGGAGCCTGGTGGGCTGCAGTCCATGGGGTCAAGAAGAGTCGGACACGACTGAGCAACTTCACTTTCACTTTTCACTTTCATGCATTGGAGAAGGAAATGGCAACCCACTCCAGTGTTCTTGCCTGGAGAATCCCAGGGACAGGGGAGCCTGGTGGGCTGCTGTCTCTGTGGTCGCACAGAGTCGGTCACAACTGAAGCGACTTCGCAGCAGCAGCATGTGGGTACAGAGGTGCCATACGCACTCTCCATGAGCTGTAATTTCATCTGTGGCCTCCCAAGCTCTCGGTTCAGTTCCTGAACTTGGAGCTTTGAAATCCGTGTGGCCATTCTCTCAGATATCATTCATCATTCACTCATCCACACAACACATTTTATTGATGACTTCTTTGTGGTCAGAAACTAAACTGGGCATGTTCTGCCTTTTCTCATAATTTCTCTGGTAGTTTTACTAGCACAGTAAAAAAGTAGAATACTAATTTAAACTATATCCAACATCCCTTCTCTCATCTCTTTCTTGGAATAAATCTGTTTCAACAGCCATATGTATATTTTCCACAAACTCCTCACCTTTTTAGTCTTCCACATATTTGGACATCCCTTTCCTTTATTCATTCATACATCTCTTTTTTTCCCCAATTATTATTTATTGAGTCATTACTATGTCCAGGCTCCTTGCTAAGCAGTGCAGTGAACAGAGACTTGGCCCACACCTTTCTGGAGCTTGTGGGCTAACGAAAAGAAGAGGTATGAGAATTTGAGATTTAGGACCATACTATTAATGAAGCAGTCATGTTACCTTGAATAACAGGAAGAGATTCCTGCTTAGATGGAGTAGATAGAAAGAAATAAAGAACTTCTTTGAGCAAGCAGATGATTTTTTTTTTTGAGAAACCATTTATTTCTCCTTAATTTTTAGATTATATTTTACTAGGATGCAAATCTAAATTGGTAGTCTTTCTGTGTCTTCCCTGGTGGCTCAGTGATAAAGAATTTGCCTGCAATGCAGGAGACCTGGGTTCAATTTCTGGCTCAGGAAGAACCCCCTGGAGACAGGAATGGCTACCCAGGAATGGCCACCCAGGAATGGCCATCCAGTATTCTTGCCAGGAGAATCCCATGGACAGAGGAGCCTGGCAGTCTACAGTCCATGGGGTCACAAAGAGTCAGGCACGACTGAGCAGCTAACACTTTCACTTTCCTGTTTCTTCCAGTATTGTATCTTTTCCCAGCAGGTGATCTTTAAACTGAGAATAATGTTAATGAAGCAGCCACATAAGGGCTCAGTAGATGAGCATTCCAGACAATCAGAATACTTCGTGTAAATATTTTCATGCAAGACAGGGACAGCTCAGCAGGCTCACAGATCTCACGAGAGGCAAGTGTGTGTGGATCATAGTGGGTTAGATGAGATTGTTCCAAGAATGGGAGCTATTGAAGGATTTTTAACAAAAGGGTGGGAAGATTTGGGAGAATGGCATTGAAACATGTATAATATCATGTATGAAACGAGTTGCCAGTCCAGGTTCGATGCACGATACTGGATGCTTGGGGCTGGTGCACTGGGATGACCCAGAGGGATGGTATGGGGAGGGAGGAGGGAGGAGGGTTCAGGATGGGGAACACATGTATACCTGTGGCGGATCCATTTCGATATTTGGCAAAACTAATACAATATTGTAAAGTTTAAAAATAAAATCAAATTTAAAAAAATGTAATGCAGACCAATTTATGTTTTATAAAATTACTCTGATTTGTAAATGGAGACTTACTGGAGATTGTCCAGAGGAGTAATGAAAACAATAAAAGGAAGGCCATTGCATCCAGTGAAGATATGATGAAGAAAGTGGAAAGATTTAAAATATACCTTGTAGGTAAAGTTAGCAGGACTTGCTGCTGGATTGTATATAAGGTGATGGAGAGGGAAGATCGAGGATGAAGAAAATTAGAGTGGGCATAAATATGTCTGGGTGATAGGGAGGAAGAAAATTAAGAATTCCATTTGATACATACTCAGTTTGAGATACCTGTGAGATCCTCAAAGGGAGATGTCAGGTATGGCATTGGATGAAAGAATTTGGGGTTCAGAGAGAGTACTGGAGATAGAAATTTCAACTCAACTAATATATGGACCATTTTTTAGACTTTGGAGTTGGATGAGACCACCACATATGCGATTGTTTGTGGGAATGGTTTAGTTTATGAATTTTGTGTTATTTTACCCACTTCTTCTATTTATTAAGAGTGACATAGAGAGTCAGTTTAGTTGCTCAGTTGTGTCTGACTCTTCGTGACCCCAGGCACTGCAGCATGCCGGGCTTCCCTGCCCATCACCAACTCCTGGAGCCTGCTCAAACTCCTGTCCATTGAGTTGGTCATGCCATCCAACCATCTCATCCTCTGTCATCTTCTTCTCCTCCTGTCTTCAACCTTTCCCAGCTTCAGGGTCTTTTCCAGTGAGTTAGTTCTTTGCATCAAGTGGCCAAAGTACTGGAGCTTCAGCTTCAGCGTCAGTCCTTCTAATGAATATTCAGGACTGATTTCCTTTAAAATTGACTGGTTTGATCTCCTTGCAGTCCAAGAGACTCTCAAGAGTCTTCTCCAACACCACAGTTCAAAAGCATCAATTCTTCAGGACTCAGCCTTCTTTATGGTCCACATCCATACATGACTACTGGAAAAACCATAGCTTTGACTCTATAGATGGACCTTTGTAGGTAAAGTGATGTCTCTGCTTTTTAATATGCTGTCTAGGTTGGTCATCGGAGAAGGCAATGGCACCCCACTCCAGTACTCTTGCCTGGAAGATCCCATGGACGGAGGAGCCTGGTAGGCTGCAGTCCATGGGGTTGCTAGGAGTCGGACACGACTGAGCGACTTCACTTTCACTTCTCACTTTCATGCATTGGAGAAGGAAATGGCAACCCACTCCAGTGTTCTTGCCTGGAGAATCCCAGGGACGTGGGAGCCTGGTGGGCTGCCGTCTCTGGGGTCGCACAGAGTCGGACACAACTAAAGCGACTTAGCAGCAGCAGCAGGTTGGTCATAGCTTTTCTTCCAAGAAGCAAGTGTCTTTTAGTTTCATGGCTGTAGTCAGCAACTGCAGTGATTTTGGAGCCCAAGAAAATAAAAGTCTGTCACTGTTTCCATTGCTTCCCTGTCTATTTGCCATGAAGTGATGGGCCCAGATGCCATGATCTTAGTTTTTTGAATGCTGAGTTTTAAGCCAGCTTTTTCACTCTCCTCTTTCACTTTCATCAAGAGGCTCCTCAGTTTCTCTGACATAAGTTGAGTCCAAATAATCACTCTTAAGCTTTCACATTTTCATACTATATATGCTAGCCATTAGAGGTTGCATTTTGTCCCCCCACCTAACTACTTATTCATATGTTGAAGTCTTAACTCCCAGTACCTCAGAATGTGATCTCATTTGGAGATAGGGTTTTTGCAGAAGTAATAAACTTTAAAATAAAGTAATTAGATGGGTTCTAATCCAGTATGATTGATTTCCTTATAAAAAGGGAAAATGTGGATAAAAAGACTGGCATAAAAGGAAGGTGATATGAGGAGACATTGGGAGAAGATGGCCAAGGAGAGAGACCTGGAACAGATATTTCATTCACAGCCCTTAGAAGAAACCAGTCCTGCCAGTACTTTGATTTGGGGTTCCTAGTTTCCAGAATGTGAGACAATAAGTTTCTGTTGTTTAAGCCACCCAGTCTGCGGTGGTTTGCTACAACAGCCCTAGCAAGTTAACACACCAGCATTAATAGTTATTTTGTGAAAAAAGATTAATTTTAGATGTGAATCTAAATTTTAGAAAAAAATCTGAAGGAAATACAGAAGAAACAAAATTAAATCTAGAGATTTTATTTTCTCTTATTCAGAAATAAAATTTTGAATCTGAATTTTTCATTTTCTTCCAGTTGATTTGGCATTGTGTAGAAACAGCCTGCATAGGAGATGCTTTCAACAGTTTTTTGTTTTTTTTTTTTAATTTCAGTTTTCCTAAATAAAAAAAATCATTTAAAAAATAAAATAGGAACTAGCCCACCCTGCTTCTTACCTTGCCAATCTTAATAGTGGCCCTGTATCCAGTGGAAAATCCACATCCAGTTAAACAGACTTTCTCAGGAGGAGCTGCATCATCACTCTTAGCGATGGAAGTTTCATCCACCGCCGTGTACTCAGTGAATGTACTGGTGCTCAAGAAGTGATAGACTGGCTTGCCCTTGCATGTAAATCTGGTGCTGCCATCAGCCAGGACTCCATGACCAGTGATGCTGTTTGATATGTCAAATACTCACGTTAATTCAATTCAAAAATTAGCACAGGAACAATTAAATGGCATTAGAGAAAAGTGACTGAAACCTACTCTGTCCTTATACCAGGGTTGCCATCTGGGTTGCGACAAGCATTGCATTCTCTACACTGAGGCAGAAAGTGGGGGATGACTTTGTCATCTAGAGAGAAAACATGATATAATGTGTTGGTCATTAATGTTAAAGGATAAAATAGACGAATGTGAATTGAGCCCATGCCACATGCAAGAAGCCTAAGAGTAGAGGCATGCCTTGGAGATATCACAGGTTCAGTTCTAGACCATTGCTGTAAAGTGAGTCACACAAATTTTTTGGTTTCCCAGTGCATGAAAAAAAATCATGCTTATACTATCCTGTAGTCTATTAAGTATGCCATAGCATTGTGTAAAATAGCAGTGTATACATCTTAATTTAAAATTTTGCTATTGGAAAAATGGCACTGATAAACTTGATTGAGGCAGGGTTGCCTCAAACTTTCAATTTGTTAAAAAAAATGCACTTTCTTAGAAGCATAATAAAGCCAAGTGCAATAAAAAAGGTATGCCTGTATTCTAAAGTTTATAAGCACACCAAATTTGTTTGCTAAAGTTTGAGACTTTGCCAAATTAAATTTCACTCTATACAACCCATTTTCCTTGTGTTCTTTTATCCTCCTCAATTCATTAAGGCTCCTCTAATAATTCCTAGTTTGCACTATTTCCTTTGATAGGATAGACAACCCTACTTATCTCAGACTTGTGGCTCGACATTTGCACACCTGGTTTCACTGTAGTGACTCCTTCTCCAATGCTGTCTACAACCCCAGTGGCTTCATGTCCCACAATCACTGAAAACTTAGACACTATTGCTTCCTTTTATCACATGGTCATCTGTTTGACAGATTCCCATTGCCAACATCTGGGTTCAAAGATAAGAACATTCACCAACCAGCAAAGGGGTTGTTTTACAGTTGGGAAGACATCTATCTCTTTCTTGAAAAGACTACAATTGTTTATGCTGGATGACTGCCCAATATAATAGTGTTGATTCTCAAATTCTGAGCTCAGGATCAACCATCAAACCAAAATCTCTCTCTTTAAGGAATTTATAGTACTGCTGCCTCTGGCTGTATTTTTGAATCTCAGTCTTTTTGAAGTAAACTGATGCTCCTGTGAGGAAACTAGAATGCAGTTTGTTACCAGGCACAAAAGTAGATTTTTACAGTTAGTTCCTCCTCTTGATGAAAGACAGAGGGAATGGGAATGGTTTGCAGAAGAGAAGTGAGCAAAATTGTATGTTACCACAGTGCTCAGATAACAAGAGATGGTCAAAGAAAGATGGCAGCAATGACTATTCAATAACCTGGTGATCAAAACAATGGTTAGGCTCTGTCCAAAGGAGTCGGGGGAATGTTCCAGGAAGCTGTCATTTCTCCAGGCACAAATGAGTTCCTTATTCTTTGTGAAAAGTAATCTCAATGTTATTTGATACCCAGAAGATTTTAAAAATAGTCATTAGTGATAATGATTAACCGTTTTTATCAGTGTCAATAAAAATTCAACAAATAAAAGTTATATAGAGCAGATTAGTAGACTTGTTTTTAAAAATCAATAACTAAGTCATTAATTTTATACCCACTATGGCCTTATCAATTAAAAAAAAAACAGAATGAGAATTAATAACTGAAAATTGGGAAACATTTCCTTATTTAAGGATCCCACCTCACAATAATGATATACTCAAAGTAGGGGTGATAAAATTTTAGGCTTATATGCACTCTCAGGTGATTACCTTAATACGGACTTCTTTTGCCTTTGGTGGAACAACTTGTATCTCAGTGGAAAAGGGTTTCTTCTGTTCCCATAGCAGAGCCACTTTACATTTAATAACCTAAGAAATTGGTGAGAGTTATAAACAGGCTCCAACTTTGTCTTTGCAGTTACAGACCCTCTGAATGATACGAATCTGAACAGATCACTTTGTAATCTTTAGAGATCATCTTATGTACACCTGTGATATACTAGGAGAGCAGCCCAGAGACACTAACAACTGGATCGTGATCACAGAGCACATGGTAAGCAGGGCTGGATCAGATTCTGAGGTACACCCTTTCCGGCCCTTAGCTTTTTCTCTGCCTGTGCTCACATAATACTTTACTAAACTAGGTTCTTTTACTACCATTTCAAAGTAACAAAATGTCACCTGTGTATCACTCATTCACAAGGGCAGATTTATAAAAGAGAAAATGTTGTTGCTATATCTTCAAGAATCTAAGCCAGTATTTAATAGCTGTGTAATCATGTAGCAATGGTGAGGTTATTAGAAAATTAGCTTGTTTAGAGATGAAGGAAACCATGAACATCATGATGGGTATAGACTGCGAATTCCTGGATGACTGTGTCTTTGCACCTCCTAATCCCTTTTTGTACCCAGCCCAGTTCTTGCATCTCATGGGTCTAGATAGGTGAGGTAAAGCTTCTTATCTCTGCTGCTGCTGCTGCTACTAAGTTGCTTCAGTCGTGTCTGACTCTGTGCGACCCCATGGACATCAGCCCACCAGGCTTCTCCCCTCACAGAAGTGGAAATTAAAGGGTGGAGCGTCTCAGTGAAGAGCCTTCAGCTGTTCAACTGGTTTTGGTAGTTATTTAATTAAAGAATTTTGCTGACATTACTGAAATCAGAGAAGGGGAGAGAGAGAGATTGTTTTCTTGACTTGGCATCCTCAAGTCTGCTTAGGAATCCTATAAAATATTTTAATTCATTTGTTCAGACACCAAATGAGTTATCAGTTGTCTTTCATCTTACTTGTCAACTAATACACCATTTCTAAGACCTGCTTTAGATGGAGAGTTACATGGCTCTTTTACAAGAGATTTTGAGAAATGATATGCTGGAAACAGTTGGGACACTGAAAGCCATCAGTGATTTTAACATTCACCCTCTGCCTCTCTGAGGCAAATGTCATGGGTCACAGTGTTGCTGACTCTATTGTTTTATTCCTGTCCTCTTTGTTGTCGTTGTTCAGTCACTCAGTCTTGTCTGACTCTTTGTGAGCCCATGGACTGCAGCACTGTCCTTCACCATCTCCTGGAGCCTGCTCAAACTCATGTCCACTGAGTCAGTGATGCCATCCAACCACCTCATCCTCTGTCATCCCCTTCTCCATCTGCCTTCTATCTTTTCTACCTCTTCCAGCAAGTAATGTCTCTGCTTTTTAATACACTGTCTAGGTTTGTTGTAGCTTTTCTTCTAAGGAGCAAGTGTCTTTTAATTTCATGGCTGCAGTCACCGTCTGCAGCGATGACCCCATGAACAGTATGAAAAGGGTCACAGTGCAATGTGGTCCAATCTTGATGCTAGAAATTTCACATCACAATCCCACACTAATTCCTGCTGGATTAATAGTTGAGATTTAAAGTCAAACTATAAATATAAAGTACGTGGAGCATTGAGGAGTTTTTGTGCTTGAGAATGACAGAAAAAAGTCATACTGGAAACATCTACGAATGAACATTTTGTGTCTCAAGAAGTAGTAAATAGCAGTATGTGCCATTGAAAGTCAATTTATGGAAACATTTTGCTTACCAGAACAATTGCCCAGCTATCCTGAAATTCAGTTATTAATAATGTCAATAGAAGCCACATTTTTCCATTTTTCTTATTGAAAAAGCTCCCATATGCTGTTTTATCCTATTTCTACTGGCATTCTCTGAAATCCTAACCCTTTGCTCTCCCTCATCCCCCAGGATATGCTTGCTCAACAGGCATTTAATTCCCCAAGAAATATCCCCAAGTATTTAATTATGTTAAGATATTCAAGTTCTAACAACCAGACCCACATTATTAGATCATGAGGATACAGAAATGTTCTGCTTAATTTCCCAGCAGTGCCCATTTTGTCTTTCTTTTTGCGCTGTATTTCAGTAAACAGACTTATTCTGCCTGTTGTTTAGCTCAGTCTGCTGTAAATAACAGCGTCTTGTGCCCTCAGATAAATGGTCTGGCTCAAAAGTTCTGCCTTGAGTGATATGACTCATGTCTTCAAGACTTCCAATGAGCCATAAGCTTCACCCTTGGCAGTCAAGTTTTGAAAAGAAATATGGTAACCTGTAATGATCAAACCATGAGCAGAGCTCTAACAAAGGCAAGATAGTCAATCCTATTGAAAATGACTGAAAGCTTTTTTATCCATCTTATTTCTGGGGATATAAAAATATATAAGGTTAGTTTAGCTCAACATAACTCAGTAAAAATGAATTGTGTGCTTCTTTAGCTGCTCTGCAAGGCACAGCTGATTTTAGGGATGTGTGTGTATGTATTTATTGATGTTCTATTAATACTTCACAACACAGAGACTTGATGTAGTTTGTGGAAAACATGTAATTAAACATAAATGAAAACAAGGCCAAGAAAATGTAAAAGATTGGAATAGAAGGTCAAAATTAGAAAAGAGGAGTCAAGGATATATAGAACATGGGTATGGGTAACTATGGTTTCTAGATATTTGAGGGAATAAAAGATACGTAAAATTTGTTAGCTCTGCGTGTGGACAGATTATGGACTGAACCCAAATCACCATTACACACAGCTGTCTTGTACAGTTGTAAAGTTGCGTACAGCACAAAGTCATACAGTGCAGAGGAGAAAGGGAACTGAAGTCCAGCCTGTATCCGGCTCTCAAATGTTAAGGGTTTTCATTTACTTGGCAAGTGTTTCACTCTTCTGAAGTAGTTGTTTAACTACTTTGAGGGACTTTTTCTGAAAATAAGATACAATGGTGCTGGAATCTTTGAGATTTACTGACTATTGATAGGAGAATACCCAGAATGGATTTTATTTTTTACACTATTTGGGAGTGCACTGGCACATTCACCTCCAAGTAAATTTATTTTACACAAAGCAGATTTTACTCTTGTGGAGTCAGGCTGTAGGGCAGGTTTTCCAAGTCTACAAAGCTGTTCAGATTGTGAAATATACTTTTAGACAACAAATATGAGCAAAATTTTCTTTTAAAAACCTGACATAAGCTTTGCCCACAGATACCTCTCTCAGTGTAATATATTAAATGTTGTAGGTCCACCTTAAAATCTACATACCTAATTCAGGATTATGAACTAGAAGGACCTTGTTTATCCATCCTATATGTAGTACTTACGTCTGCTAACTCCTGTCTCCCGCTTCGATCCCCAACCTCTGTCCCAGTCAGCAATCACAAGTCTGTTCTCCATGTCTGTGAGTCGGTTTCTATTTTGTAGTTAGATTCATTTGTGCCAATTTAAGGTTTCACATAGAAGTGATATGGTATTCTCTTTCTTTTTACTTCACTTAGTATGATAATCTCTAGATGTATCCATGTTGCTGCAAGCGTCATTATTTCACTCTTTTTCATGTCCGAGTAGTATTCCATTGTATATATGTGCCACGTCTTTGTCCATTCATCTGCCAATATACCTTTAGGTTGCTTCCATGTCTTGGCTATTGTGAATAGTGCTGCTGTGAATACAGAGGTGCATGTATCTTTTTGAATTATAATTTTGTCCAGAATATGCCCAGGAATGAGATTGCCAATATATTTAAAATTAAAAGAAGAAGAAGAAAGTACATGAAAGAAAAAAATAAAATTATCAATTAGAATTAGTCATGCTAACTTACATACATGGGTGCATGTATCTTTTTGAATTATAATTTTGTCCAGAATATGCCCAGGAATGAGATTGCCAATATATTTAAAATTAAAAGAAGAAGAAGAAAGTACATGAAATAAAAAAAAATTATCAATTAGAATTAGTCATGCTAACTTACTGGCCAATTTAAATCCACAGATAAAAGCATTACCAGTCAATCAGCCTTGACTGGGAGCACCGTTTTCTTAGCAGCAAAACAGTGAAGAAACCCAGTATGTCTCACAGGTATTACCAGACAGAGTTAAGAGTTAAGTGAACCAAACATCTATTCTGAGTCTTAATCTTCAAATCAAAGATGGCAAAGTTTACGTCAGCAACAAAAAGTTGTTTACTTAAGAACACAGGCAAAAGAGTACCAATACTCAAGGTGCCAGCACAAATACAGAAGTCCTCACTTGGTAAACTCCCTCATGTGAAATTTTCTCAGTCATGTCCAACTCTTTGTAAATCATCCTTGTTTGCCAGGATTGAGGGGGTTCTCAGGACACAGGAGTCTCGGTGTTAAAGCCAGGACAGTCCCAGGCAGCTGAGTTGGTCACCCCTGTGCGCCGGCATCATCACACAGTCTGTGTGTGTGGTGGGCAGAGTCACATGAGCTTCAGGGTGTCAGCTGTCCTCTCTGAGTCCTGGTTGTCCCCCTCCATCCTCCGTCATGGACCTCAGTCAGGAGTTGGATCACCTAGTCTCACATTGACAGCTGCTGCTGCTGCTAAGTCGCTTCAGTTGTGTCCGACTCTGATAGATGCCATAGATGCGACCCCATAGATGCCAGCCCACCAGGCTCCCCCGTCCCTGGGATTCTCCAGGCAAGAATACCGGAGTGGGTTGCCATTTCCTTCTCCAATGCATGAAAGTGAAAAGTGAAAGTGAAGTCGCTCAGTCGTGTCCGACTCTAGCAACCCCATGGACCGCAGTCTACCAGGCTTCTCCGTCCATGGGATCTTCCAGGCAGAAGTACTGGAGTGGGGTGCCATTGCCTTCTCCGCACATTGACAGCAGGGGAGTCATACTAGTTAGTGGAGTCAGGAGAACTAGGTCTGACTATCAACTCTAGCAGTGACTTGTAAGTGCTCGTGACAAGACACTAAATGCTCTGAATTTCCCAGTGAAAGGGAATGATCTGACTTCAGGGCTTGTCATGAAGCTGAAGTGAGGTACTGTGTGTGGAAGTGCCCATCAAATTGTGGAACACTCAGTGTATGAAAATTACACTAAGTGATATCTCTAAAGTTAAAAAGGTAGGAAAGAGGCCTTTGTGTGCAAAGGGAAATGGACCTCTGTTTATTGCTGAATCATTCTTAATGAGCAGAAATAGTTACACAGTTGGAATATCCCAAGGCATTAAAAAATCTGCTAGTAACTTGAACCACAGTGACTCTTCTGCCTTAGCAAGCCAAACCTGAAGGGGAAATTTCACTGTGGCCTCTGTGGCTAAAATTTTCAAACTCAGGTGGTAAGTCAAACAACCAGCTGCAAACTGAAACTTATCCTTTAATCCTTGAGCTATGCCAAGCCAGGCGAGGATGAGGCCAAGCTGGAAAGTGGGGTTGAGATGGGGTTTCTGCAGCTTTGCCCTGACAGGCGAAGATTTTGCTAATCCTTTTTCAGGTACGCAGTGCCAGGTCTCAGAACTGCAGTGTGAGATTATGCTTGACAGTTTCAGAAAATTTTCTTCTGCACGCAGAACCTGAGCAGGGAAAGAATCCTGAGAAGATATTTCATAATAATGCCAGGGCTTCACATCACTCCAGCACATCTCCATTGTGCTCAGCTCGCCAGCCCAGTGTGCTGGTTGATGAGAATTTCCATTTAAAGAGGTCAGGAATTGTGGGGAAAGTATAAATCCAAGCTGTTTTGTCCTCCTGTTGAGCTTCCCTTAAGAATAAAACAAACCAGATAGGGAAATTGGCTTTGCTATGTGTCAGGCTGAGGACTAGTTGAAAATAATTCTAGAGCGCCAAGGCCTAGCAGTGCTTCATTACAGACATGGCCTAGGGATTGCTTCTTGCAGAGGACGAGCCACAAACTATCACAGCAACAGGAAGGGAGCTGCCTTAGGACCAGAAGACAGGAGATCGTGGCCTTGGGAAGAAGGCAGAGATGGCTCTGGGAAGCACTACACAGCATTAAGTCAAATTCATTGGTTTCTTCTCTCTTTGCATCTGTTTCTAGAGTTCCCTTCAGGGCTTGTCTGGATAAAACATGGAGTAAGAGTCTGGAATATTAGCACCAGACGTACCCACAGACCACTCCTCTATTACAAAAGCCCACTCCATATTCAGAAGGAACTCTTCATGGCACAAGGAGAATTTGGCTTTCATAGTCAATCGGCTTTTTCTGCAGTTTCACCCAGGCTCTCCTTGTGTTTTAAATTATCATTAAGATGGTTAGAGGGTAGATCCAGGGGAATGTTGAATCCCATCTCCGTGGGTTCTGTGGCCTAAGAACTTATCAGTTTTGCAAGTTCAACAACTTGATTCTATTAGTATGCCTAAGTTTGATTAGATTCTGAAGGCTGATTCACATGAACCACTCTCATGACGAATTGATACCCTGTATCAGTTCAGTTCAGTCGCTCAGTCGTGTCCGACTGTTTGAGACCCCGTGAATTGCAGCATGCCAGGCCTCCCTGTCCATCACCAACTTCTATACCAATTCATTATTTTATAATTTATTAATTTATAATACTCACCACTATAACTTTGAACAGATTCTGCACAAGGAACATAATAGATGTAATATTCAAAATATTTATCAGACCTGAAAGGCATGAGCACCAATTAGTCAGAATGGGTCCACAATCCATTATAATAGATGCCAGCTGGCTTGCTGTTTTAGAACATATTAGGAAGACAGCCCTAGAAATAGAGGCAAGAGTTCATATTTAGGTAACCCACTTCCTGCCAGATACTAATATGCGATCAATTCACTTGGATTTTAAAAATCAAAACCTTACAATGATCCTTTGAGGAAGGCATTAAAAAACTGACTATAGATTTCAGACAACCTGTCCTTGGTCCCACAGGTGGTTAGATAATCTGGGTTTACATGCAGGTGCATATGTATCATACTGCAAAAGTAAATCCACCTCACCCCACCCCCGGTACATTCATACTGGAAGCAAATTTAGATCATATGGTCAGCTAATGTTGATATTATAAGAGGAAAGAGATTAAAGGAATTTTTAAAATTTTAAGGTTTTCCTTAAGAATGCCAAGATTGTCTCAAAAAAAAAAAAGAGTTAGACTTATTTTATTTTGGCTCATTTGGGCTAGAAAAGCTAACCTCTCTGGACCTGCATGGTTATCCTGCATAGGACAGAGTTGAGTGTGTGTCCATGCCTGGCAAGAATGAAGCTAAAATAAAAGTGAGGCATTTAACTCTGGAGCAATTGGCTAAGTACCAATGCTGAGAGTATTTAGAAAACTTTATAGCAACTTGACAGGAATAAGTATATATCTATTGAATCTAATAATTAAAAAAATACAGGCTAGTATTTTTATATCTTTGTTTTTTATTTCATTTTTCTGGTAATTCATTTATATTATATTGTACAAGAGGATCAGTCCATGATGGAGTCAGGGAGGGAAGGTAACGGTTTTTCACCATAGATGATTTGGAAAGCACAACTCGAAACCATCTCTTTGGATAACCTTGGGTATGTATTAGTTGCTCAGTCATATCCGACTCTGTGACCCATGGACTGTAGCCCGCTAGGCTCTTTTGTCCATGGAATTCTCCAGGCAAGAATACTGGAGTGAGTAGCTATTCCTTTCTCCAGGGGGTCTTCCTGACCTGGGGATCAAACCCAGGTCTCCTGCGTTGCAGGCAGATTCTTTACTGTCTGAGCCACCAGGGAAGACCTTGGATTACCTTGTGTCATGCTAAAGGCCACACTTTGAGGGAGATTCTCCCTGTACCTGCTGCCCTTCTCAGGCTGTCATTGGGTCCTTTATCATCTTTGGTTTCATTATCAGGGTCAAATGTAACATCCTCAGGGGTAGGCTTGTCTCTGCCAGTTCTTCTCAGAGGACACGGTTGCAGCACTCTTTCATTTCTCTATAATATACCTGGAAAAAATGGCATATATAAGTATAAAACATGAATCTCCACTAAGTGGTAAAAGAAAAAGGCAGGGCTCAGTTGCGCTTGGAGATTAGCAGTGGGTGCCTGGGTGTCTAAGGCTGACTTGGAGGCTCCTCAGCCAGCTGCACTTCTGAGGGGAAGAGCCCAGGGCATTGTTAAATATCTGTGATTAGGCAGAATCATGGTCATGCTTTTCTTTTCTGGTCTGAGGAATGATGGTATGTGACAGGATGGAGCCGTATGGCAGTTCTCACTGAGGACAAGACCCAGGCTTGCATAACATGAGAGAGCCAGTGGCTAAATGAGGTCTGAGCTATCCTGTGGGG
Organism: Bos javanicus; assembly: GCF_032452875.1. Taxonomy (NCBI): domain Eukaryota; kingdom Metazoa; phylum Chordata; class Mammalia; order Artiodactyla; family Bovidae; genus Bos; species Bos javanicus. The sequence continues at coordinate 25,516,907 of NC_083873.1, read as the reverse complement.
GAGGACTAAACTGTGAATAACTCTGCAGCTTGTCCTGGATCATTTCAAATCAAGAAACTTCTGACTTAAATATAAAAAGTTTAATTATGCCCCAATATAGAGAATTTTATTTTTCTAATTAAAAAAATCAACAGAGTCTAGGACTTTCCTGGTGGTGCAGTGGATATGAATCCACCTGCCAGTACAAGGGACATGGGTTCAATCCTCTGTCTGTGAAGATTCTACATGCTGCAGAGCAACTAAGCCCATGGACCACAGTTGCTGAGCCTGAGTGCTGCAGCTACTGTGCCTTGGGCCTGTGCTCTGCAGCAACAGAAGCTGCTGCAAAGAGAGGCCTAAGCACCACTACAAAGAGTAGCCTCTGCTCATCACAACTAGAGAAAGCCCACACACGGCAACAAAGACTCAATGCAACCAAAAATAAACAAATAAAATTTTAAAAAATAATAATAACAAATAATTGTTCTTAATATAAAAAATCAAAACAGTCTAATTAAGGGTTTGGTTTTGATGTTGGGGCTTCCCAGGTGGCCCTACTTGTAAAGAACCCGCCTGCCAATGCAGGAGACATAAGAGACATGGGTTTGATCCCTGGGTCAGGAAGATACCCTGGAGGATGAAATGGCAACCCACTCCAGTATTCTTGCCTGGGAAATCCCATGGACAGAGGATTCTGGCAGGCTATCATCCATAGGGTCACAAAGAGTTGGATACAACTGAAACAATGTAGCAAGCAAGCAAGATATCACTTCCTTTAATACTTGAGATCTCCGATGTGAGAGTTGGACTGTGAAGAAGGCTGAGCGCCAAAGAATTGATGCTTTTGAATTGTGGTGTTGGAGAAGACTCTTGAGAGTCCCTTGGACTGCAAGGAGATCCAAACAGTCCATTCTGAAGCAGATCAGCCCTGGGATTTCTTTGGAAGGACTGATGCTAAAGCTGAAACTCCAGTACTTTGGCCACCTCATGCGAAGAGTTGACTCATTGGAAAAGACTCTGATGCTGGGAGGGATTGCGGGCAGGAGGAGAAGGGGACGACAGAGGATGAGATGGCTGGACGGCATCACTGGCTCGATGGATGTGAGTCTCAGTGAACTCCGGGAGTTGGTGATGGACAAGGAGGCCTGGCGTGCTGCAATTCATGGGGTCGCAAAGAGTCGGACATGACTGAGCGACTGATCTGATCTGATCTGAATACTTTTCCGAAACATTTTAGTGCATAAAGCACTAAGGAAGGACAGAAAACTAGAGTATTTTGTATCAGAATATGCTTGAAAATAAGAGATATGGCCACATTTCTGCCAACATGATCTCTGATTCCTCTGCCTTTTCTTAATCTAGCTTGAACATATGGAAGTTCTTGGTTCACGTGCTGTTGAAGCCTCACTTGGAGAATTTTGAGCATTACTTTGCTAGTGTGTGAAATGAGTGCAATTGTGCAGTGGTTTGAACATTCAAAGCTATGGTTTTTCCAGTAGTCTTGTATGGATGTGAGAGTTGGACCATAATGAAGGCTGAGAGCCGAAGAATTGATGTTATTGAGCTGTGGTGTTGGAGAAGACTCCTGAGAGTCCCTTGGACTGCAAGGATATCAAACCAGTCAGTCCTCAAGGAAATCAGTCCTGAATATTCACTGGAAGGACTAATGCTGAGGGTGAAGCTCCAATACTTTGGCCACCTGATGGGAAGAGCTGACTCACTGGAAAGGACTCTGATGCTGGGAAAGATTGAAGGCAGGAGGAGAAGGGGATGACAGAGGACCAGGTGGTTTGATGGCATCACTGACTCAATGGTCATGAGTTTGAGCAAGCTCTGGGAGATAGTGAAAGACAGGAAAGCTTGGTGTGCTGCAGTCCATGGGGTTGCAAAGAGTCGGACACGACTTAGTGACTGAACAACAACAACTTCGGTCACATTGGTCTCTCTTTTTAACTGAATGTTCTTTCAATTAATGATAGCTAATATTTATTTTCTCATTAATTCATTATCTCATTTAATGTTCATAAACTCCCTCCAAGGAAAATGGTGTTACTATGTTTATCAATTTTATACATAGTAGTATATATCTGTTAATCCCAAATTCCAAGTTGATCCCCGCCCCGCCCCCCGAACTCTTTCTCCTTTGGTAACCATAAGTTTGTTTTCTATGTCTGTGAGTCTATTTGTTTTGTAAATAAGTTCATTTCTACCATTTGTTTAGATTCTACTTGTAAGTGATATCATATGATATTTGTCTTTGTCTGACTCACTGCAGTTAGTGTGATAATCTCTAGGTCCATCCATGTTGCTGCAAATGGCATTATTTCATTCTTTTTGGTGGCTGGGTAACATTCCATTGTGTGTGTATATATATATCATGTCTTCTTTATTCATCTGTTGGTGGAAATCTGGATTGCTTCTGTGTCTCGGCTGCTGAAATAGTGTTGCTGTGAACATTGGGGTGCATATATCCTTTCAAATTAGTTTTTGTCTTTTCTAGAATTATGCCCAGGGCTGGGATTGGTAGATCATATGGTAACTTTTTAGTTTTTTAAGATATATCCATACTGTTTTCCCATAGTGGCCGCACCAATTTATATTCCCACTAACAGTTTAGGAAGGTTCCGTTTTCTCCACACCCTCTCCAGCATTTATTATTTGTAGACTTTCTGATGATGGCCATTCTAACAGGTGGGAAGTGATACCTCATTGTGGTTTGGATTCATATTTCTCTAATAATTAGCAACATGGAGCATCTTTCAATGTGCCTATTGGCCATTTCTATGTTTTCTTTAGAGAAATGTCTACTTAGTTCTTCTGCCTATTTTTTGATCAGGTTTTGTTGTTGTTGTTGTTGTTGATATTGAGTTGTATGAGCTGTTTGTATATTTAGAAATTAAGCCCTGTTGGTTGCACTGTTTGCAAATATTTTCTCCCATTCCATAGATTGTCTTTTCATTTTGTTTATGGTTTCATTTGCTGTACAGAAGCTTGTAAGTTTTATTAGGTCCAGTTTATTTTTGCTTTTATTTATAGTGCCCAGGGAGACTGACTTAAGAAAAATTGCTATGATTTTTGTCAGAAATGTTTTGCCTGTGTTCTCTTCTAGGAGTTTTGTGGTGCCATGTCTGTCACGTCTTATGTTTAAGTCTTTAAGCCATTTCGAGTTGAGTTTTGTCTATGGTGTGAGAGTGTTCTGACTTCAGTGATTTGCATGTAGCTCTGTCCAGCTTTCTCAATACCACTTGGTGCGGAGGCTGACTTTTCTCCATTGTATATTTGTGCCTCCTTAGTTAAAGATTAATTGACCATAGATGTGTGGGATTACTAAACCCATTTTAGAGGTGAGGGGTATAAGTTAAATAAACCTCAAAGGTAATCTCAAAGGGGAAATGATGTACTACTTGAGTGACATGAAAACTAAGTGTGGGTCATGGAAGTGTTTATAGGACAGCCGGACAAAGGTAGGAAGATGAGGAGGAGAAAAGGGGGAGGAAAAGAGCTGGAAGACAAGTAGTCTGAGATCTAAAATCAAGTTCTACATTGAGCCGTCATTCACAGCATGAAGAACCCTGTACAATAGTCTGAGTGGCCCTAAATCTGAGGAGCAGAGAGCAGCATGAAGCCCTTATTGACTTGCTCACCCACACACACAGTCAGCCTCAAGGAGGAAGGAAGGGTTCTTGAATGCAAACTACCAGGCACATCCAGGCCACGGTAGAATTACCAGACTCTTGGGTAAACACACCCAGGTCATCATCTGTGGTTCTACCTCATTTAAAAAAGATCATCTCTATTCTCAAAGAGTTAGCCACCCTCTTTTCCCCATTGCTTTCATCACTGGGCACTATAAAGCCTAAATAGCTAGTCAAGTGCTATATAAAGAATTTAGATGGAAACAAGACAGATTTCAGTGGGTTTGCATTCAGACTTACTGGCTAGGAAACTTCAGGCAGTTGATGTAATTTCTTATACCCACATTTTTCTTATCTGCTAAATGGAGGAGCTAATGTCTTTCTTGTAGGGAGACTGCATTGAACAGTGCTTAAGAGCTCAATCTCTGGACTCTGACATCCATTTGAGAATGCCTCTACCTTTGATTAATTACCTGATTTCTTCAAGCCTTAATTTCTTCATCTATAAAATAAGAATAACACTAATAGCAACTATTCCACAGAATGGTTATGAGAATTGAATGAGATACCATATACTTGACACACTCCCTGAGAAATGGTTAATGATCAACAAGTATTAGCTTTTATCATTATTACTGAAGCTCACACACAGTGTAGATCTGTCCAATGCATGGTAACTACCCTTAATAGGATACACATGGTGAGATTTGAGTCTTTTTTTTTTTTTTTTTGGCTGCATTCGATCTTAATCACAGCATTTGGGATCTTCGTTGCAGAGTGCTGGATCTTTAGTTGCAGCATGTGGGCTCTAGTTCCCTGACCAGGGATCGAACCTGGGCCCGCTGCACTGGGAGCTCGGAGTTTTAACTGCTTAATTCTCAGACCACCAGGGAAGTCTCAGCTTTGAGTGATTTTATGCACATTGTTTTCTCTGAATTGCCACTCTTGTTAATACATGTGTATTTGATGATGAAAGGCTGGTTTTCTAGATCTCTTCTCTTTAGATATGTAAGTCTTCACACAGATATAGGCTCAAGGTGTGGAGAAAGTCTTAAGCAAGCTTGAATACTGCTCTATACATCTGTGAGGTCTAGCTTGGAAGAAAGCAGTGGGTTGAATATTCTCTTAACCAGAACCTCAGAATACAATCTTGTCTGAAAGTAGGGTCTTTGTGATGTAAATAATTGAGGTATGCTATGTGTGCGAAGTCACTCAGTCGTGTCCAACTCTTTGCAACACTTTGGACTGTAGCCCATCAGGCTCATCTGTCCATGGGGTTCTCCAGGCAAGAATACTGGAGTGGGTTGTGATGCCCTCTTCCAGGGGGTCTTCCATACCCTGGCCGGTGGGTTCTTTACCACTAGCACCGCCTGGGAAGCCCAAAGCTAATGCTAGTGTCCATATAAAAAGACCATGTGAAGATACAAAGCGGGAGACACAGACGAGAATGCTCTGTGACCACAGCAACAGAGAGCAGAGCCATGCAAGGACAAGCCAAGGACGCCAGGGAGTGCTGACAACTGCCGAAATCTAGAAGGGAGGTTGGGGCAAAGGTCCGTCTAGTCAAGGCTATGGTTTTTCCAGTGGTCATGTATGGATGTGAGAGTTGGACTATAAAGAAAGCTGAGTGTCGAAGAATTGATGCTTTTGAACTGTGGTGTTGGAGAAGACTCTTGAGAGTCCCTTGGACTGCAAGGAGATCCAACCAGTCCATCCTAAAGGAGATCAGGCCTGGACTGATGTTGAAGCTGAAACTCCGATACTTTGGCCACCTGATGTGAAGAGCTGACTCATTTGAAAAGGCCCTGATGCTGGGAAAGATTGAGGGCAGGAGGAGAAGGGCACGACAGAGGATGAGGTGGTTGGATGGCATCACCGACTCAATGGACATGGGTCTGGGTAGACTCCAGGAGTTGGTGATGGACAGGGAGGCCTGGCGTGCTGCGGTTCATGGGGTCGCAAAGAGTCAGACACAACTGAGCAACTGAACTGAACTGTCTCAATGACTCTAGAAGAATGCAATCCTGTGGAGAATTTTATTTTGAATTTCTGGCCTCCAGAAACTATGAGAGAACAAATGCCTATTGCTTTAAGCCACCAAGTTTGTGTAATTTGTTAGCGTAGCCCTAGGAACTGATACATGAGGGATCTCCATCCAAAAGAGGGAGTAAGTGTCACAGTATCTCTCTTCTGCAGCAAGGAGGAGTGAAGGGGCACGTGTGGGGTCCTGAATGGCACACCAAAAAATGGGTTCCAGTAAAGGCAGGTGCAAAGAGCTGACTCATTGGAAAAGACCTTGATGCTGGGAAAGACTGACAGCAAAAGGAAAAGGGGGAGCGGCAGAGGATGAGACAGTTGGATGGCATCACTGACTCAATGGACATGAATTTGAGCAAACTCTGGGAGATGGTGGAGGCCACAGGAGCCTGGCGTGCTGCAGTCCATGGGCTCACAAAGAGCTGGACATGACTGAGCAACTGAACAGCAACACCGACCAGAGGGCAGGTGTGTGTTCTCTCAGTGGCCTGTTGGGTGTCTGGGGGTAGTGCTGTGGCATGAGGAGCTGAGTGCCAGGCAGAAAGGGGCAGTGAATTATGATCACACTGAAAGGGACAGATGAGCCGAAATTGGGCCCCTGAAGTTCTACCAGGGTGACCCACCACACAGATTTGGGGGCTGTGACACACTAGGAAACACTCACTCACAAAGTCATGAATCCTTTTAAGTATAAAGCCGAAAGCTGACTACCTTCTTATGCTGCAATGACAGCACTGACATTCAACTACTGTATTAAAACAAGTTCTATCAGCCAGTTTTAAATTTAATGCTAACAAATTTTAACGCAGAGATAGCCTGTTAATGAAACAACTAAAAAAATTTTTTTTTTTTAATGAAAGCTTTTTCTGCTTTAGATATCCCAGGGCTCAGGATGGGGACTGTCCTGAGTTGTCCTGCCAAGACTTCATTTTAACACCTCCTAAGAAACCTTTCTTGCCAAATTCAAACAGGGGAATCTATTCAAAAAGTAGCAAATCAAACAAGCATTCAGAGAGAGCTAAGTCATGGTAAGAGTGGAACCTCCCTCCAGCAGCTGGAAGAACCCAAAGGATGTAAGGGCTTGACCAGTTTTACAACAGGATGGCTTGACTGGGCAGCTGAGAAAGGGAAAAACTAAATCAAATTGGAGTCTTGGAAACTCAGTTCAGCTGAATCTCCTATTTAAGTCACAAATGTCACCAGTATAAATGGCCGTTCAGTTATCCCAACACTCAGTGGATCTTCCACACATCCAGTGAGGTTTTATTGGTTTCTACTATGGTATAGGTGCTGGGATATTGGTGGAGGGTACTGAAGTGATGAAGAGGTACTCTTTGTTCCAAGAAACTTAGAGTAGAATAGGTTATCAATAATTTTTTTGTCTCATCTAAATAACCCTAAATTTTTTAAAAGAATAAATAGGGTGACGAAGCATGGCCACTCCAGCAGATGTACACATGTATACATACGCACACACACTAAGAACATTGCCCACATCACAAAAACGACCAAACATTCTACTTTGGTGATTTACAAAGCATGTCCACACAGTTTTGAATACTCTTCCCTTGAGGAGGTGGAGTTTCCCCTCTCCGTGAGTAAGCTGGACATGGTGACTTGATTGGGCTTCCCTCATAGCTCAGTCAGTAAAGAGTCTGCCTGCAATGCAGGAGACCTGGGTTCGATCCCTGGGCCAGGAAGATCCCCTGGAGAAGGAAATGGCAACCCACTCTGGCATTCTTGCCTGCAAAATCCCATGGAGAGAGGAGCCTGGAGGGCTACAGTCTATGGAGTCGCAAGAGCTGGACATGACTGAGTGACTAAGCACATAAGGCAGTGACTTTATTCTAAGGTATAGACTTTGGTGGAGGTGATGAAGTGTAGTTCTGAGACCAAACCATAAAAGTCATTGGCATATGTTCCTTCCATGCTCTCTGTCTTGGGTCACAAGGGAAGCCCTGTACTGAACAGCCCCATGGACAGGACCTGAAGTTTCCTGCCAGGAGCCATGTGAGTGAGATTGGAAGTTGGACTTTGACCCTGGTCAAGTCTTCAGGGACTGCAACCCCAGCTGACAGTTTGAAGGAGACGCCAAGAGAGACCCTGAGCCAGACCCAAGCTAAGCCTTCCTGGATTCCAGATGCTCAGCAACTGTTGTCATTGTTTAGTCACTAAGTCATGTCCAACTGTTTTACAACCCCATGTACTATAGCCTGCCAGGCTCCTCTGTCCATGGGATTTTGCAGGCAAGAATACTGGAGTGGGTTGCCATTTCCTTCTCCATTTTCTTTTTCCTCCCTTTACTAACTCCAGGGGATTTTACTGACCCAGGGATTGAATTCACGTCTCCTGTGTTGACAGGCGGATTATTTTGTGTGAGGTCATAAATGGTTGTTATTTTAAGCTGGTAACATTGGGGATGGGAGAAGGCAATGGTACCCCACTCCAGTACTCTTGCCTGGAAAATCCCATGGATGGAGGAGCCTGGTAGGCTGCAGTCCATGGGGTCGAGAAGAGTTGGACACGACTGAGTGACTTCACTTTCAGTTTTTACTTTCATGCATTGGAGAAGGAAATGGCAACCCACTCCAGTGTTCTTGCCTGGAGAATCCAAGGGATGGGGGAGCCTGGTGGGCTGCCGTCTATGGGGTCGCACAGAGTCGGACACGACTGAAGCAACTTAGCAGCAGCAGCAGCAGCAACATTGGGGATGATTTATTGCACAGGAAAGATAACTAAAGCAGCTGGTTAAAATGAATACTGCTTCCTTACCAATTACAACAGATTCATTTCTGTTGCCTTCTTGCTAAGTGTCTTGATGTTATTCCTGATAATTGTTTTTGAAATGCTCAGTCAGAATTGTTTCTGTTTCCTGACAGCATCCAATCCAGGACAAAGCTCCACTTCCTGAAACCCTCCAGAGACTCACCTAACAGAAGCCCAAGTCTTAGAAATTTTTCTAACATCCCCTTGTTAAGATGACTCACGCTTCTGATGACACTCTATCTCTTAACACGACAGGCAGATAAATCCAAACTTTTGTTACAGTGCGTTCCTGGTGGACTTGGACTAAAGTTGTCACAATAGTGTGGCGCTGTACTGGGCAGTAAATTTCATGTACTGTGCAAGGATAAAAATCAATTCAGTCTGTTAATAGATACAATTATAAAAATATTAGCTAATATTTACTGAATGCTCACCATATGCCAGATATAGTGCTAAGTGCTTTACATGTATTATATTAGTTTAGTAAAATAACTTTATGTAGTGGCTGACGTTATTATCCCCATATTAGAAATGAGTAAATTGAGGTGTTGAAAGGTTAGGAACTGACCTAATGTCACACAGCTAGGAAGCAGTGGAATTTAAATGCAAACTTTCTCCAGACCAACATTCCTAACCATCAGTGGATTATCCCCCATCAATGTATATTATGCTGCTGCTACTGCTAAGTCACTTCAGTCGTGTCCGACTCTGTGCGACCCCATAGACAGCAGCCCACCAGGCTCCCCCATCCCTGGGATTCTCCAGGCAATACTGGAGTGGGTTTCCATTTCCTTCTCCAATGCATGAAAGTGGAAAGTGAAAGTGAAGTCGCTCAGTCGTGTCTGACTCTTAGCGACCCCATGGACTGCAGCCTACCAGGCTCCTCTGTCCATGGGATTTTCCAGGCAAGAGTACTGGAGTGGGGTGCCATTGCCTTCTCCAATGTATATTATAACATTTACTTAAAATTGGATAGCCAGTGATTCCATAGTATCTCCTTCAGCCTGGTTGCAACCTACCCCACTAACTGGCAGTATTTCTGGAGTGCTACCTTTTCTAATCATCTAGAAGCAAATTTAAAATGTTTTTTATTAAGTTCTCAGCAGAAGAGAAGAATGGGGAGGGCTCAACAGCTAAAGAAATTTTGAAAGCCATGAATCTAACCTTCTCTTCTATAATCATCATGAATCTGGACTCCAAATACTCTACAGACTCTTGTTCTTAGGAGATTTAAGTATAAAAATCTTTTTTTGGAAATAAAATATGATTTCTGTTTTTTTCCAACCCAGTAAGTAATTGAAGAAATAATAAACACACTAAGAAACTTCCTAAGCAGTTAATCTAATTTCCCATTTGCTTCTAAATTATCACTTCTCATAAAAAATAATGTTCCTGCAGAGTTAGAAAAATAAAGTATGAGAGACTTGGGGCAGTGTTGGCATGACAACCAGGGAAGAGGAGAGCCTTGGGATAAAGGACAGTGATTGAGGAAGAGGAATTACCTCCGAGGAGCAGGCTCTGAGAGAAGAGTTACATGCATTTAAGCCAGAAGAAGAAAACCAGGAGACTGGAGTTGTCTGATGATCAATCATGCCTAAGGAGCTGTGAAGTGAAATATGATCACTGCTTCAGACTCCCCGTCAACACCTCTTCCCTGCTCTGCCCTTGTCTGCAAAGATGCTTCATCATCCCTTCATTCCACTCATTCATTTAGATATTCATTCTCATCACACTACATGCAAAATAAAACTCATGTACAGCATGGTTAAAAAAACAAGGCATAGTCACATAAAAAATGTAGTAAGAATACAAGCAGTGAATGTTAAACAAGGAGTGTTGCATTAATTCAGAAGACAGGGGCACAGTTTAACACAGCCTCAGGGACAAGCAATCCCACAGAATGGCTTTTGCCTATGGCTATTCCCAGATATAATTATTTGGATTTATTCACACATCTCCTCCATTTCATCAGTCTTTGCCTTGTCTCCCATTAATTGCATCATACAACTTGGGTCCCCCAAGTAAAGTCCCCTTCTTTACATGTTTTGGGGTCTGAGGCTTTCCTACATCTAATTCCCCAGACAAATTCTCTTCCTGCCTGCCTGTCTTTGTTCTGTGCAAGGACAGGACTCACCAACCCATCTAAGAAATGAATTTAGGTGCAAGAATTAAAGGAAATGTACTGGCTCTAGATTTCTTCTACCACTTGATACCTTTTAAAAAGGTAATCAAGTTTGGGGATAGCCTGAGTCATGCCAGAGTCACACCATATTCTGCCTATTCTGTTTTTTTGGTTTGTTTTGTTTTGTTTTAATCTTGGCTTCCAGAAGCCCAACCTGAGTTCACACTCTATAGCACAGCCACCATGGAAATGCAGATTCTGCTCCTCCCCTCTCCATGCACCCCAGTAGAAAAGTGAAAGTCAACAAAACAAATTAGGTGATATAAAATTATTCATCAGGATAAACAAATTATCAACTTTTTCAAGTGCACCATGAGGTTGGAATAGTTCCTTTTAAAGAGAAAAATGAAATTAGACTAAGCAACATAAATTAATTTTACATTTGAATGCATGTGTGCTAAGTTGCTTCAGTCGTGTCTGACTCTATGCAACCCTATGGACTGTAGCCTGCCAGGCTCCTCTGTCCATGGGATTCTCCAGGTAAGAATACTGGAGTGGGTTGCCATGCTCTTTTCCAGGGGAATCTTCCCAACCTGGGGATTGAACCCATGTTTCTTAGGTCTCCCCCATTGGCAGGTGAGTTCTTTACTCCTAGTGCCACATGGGAAGCCATATATTTCAATGATCCATTCTAAAAACTTAAGAATTCATCTGAAAATATTAACTATATTTCCTTCCCCATATCCTTTTTGTTTTTCAGTCACTCAGATATGTCTGACTTTGTGACCCCATGGACTGCAGCACAACAGGCTTCCCTGTCCTTTACCATCTCTATGAATTTGCTAAAACTCATGTCCATTGAATAGGTGATGCCATCCAGCCATCTCATCTTCTGTTGTCTCCTTCTCCTCTTGCCTTCTCTCTTTCTCATCATTAAGGTCTTTTCCAGTGAGTCAGTTCTTCACATCAGGAGGCCAAAGTATTGGAGCTTCCGCTTCAGCATCAGTCTTTCCAATGAATATTGAGTACTGATTTCCTATAGGATTGACTGGTTGGATCTCCTTGGAGTCCAAGGGACGCTCAAGAGTTCTCCAACACCACAGTTCAAAAGCATCAATTCTTCAGCGCTCAGCTTTCTTTATAGTCCAACTCTCACATCCATACATGACTACTGGAAAAACCATAGCCTTGACTAGACAGGCCTTTGTTGGCAAAGCGATGTCTTTGCTTTTTAATGTGCTGTCTAGGTTGGTCATAGCTTTTCTTCCAAGGAGTAAGCATCTTTTAATTTCATGGCTGCAGTTACCATCCTCAGTGATTTTGGAGCCCCCCAAAATAGTCTGTCACTGTTTCCACAATTTCCCCATCTATTTCCCATGAAGTTATGGGACCAGATGCCATGATCTTAGTTTTCTGAATGTTGAGTTTTAAGCCAACTTTTTCACTCTTCTCTTTCATCAACAGCCCCTATAGTTCTTTGCTTTCTGCCATAAGGGTGGTGTCATCTGCATATCTGAGGTTATTGATATTTCTCCTGGCAATCTTGATTCCAGCTTGTGTTTTTTCCAGTCCAGCGTTTCTCATGATGTACTCTGCATAGAAGTTAAATAAGCAGGGTGACAATATACAGCCTTGACATACTCCTTTTCCTATTTGGAACCAGTCTGTTGTTCCATATCCAGTTCTAACTGTTGCTTCCTGACCTGCATACAAATTTCTCAAGAGGCAGATCAGGTGTTCTGGTATTCCCATCTCTTTCAGAATTTTCCACAGTTTATTGTGATCCACACAGTCAAAGGCTTTGGCATAGTCAATAAAGCAGAAATAGATGTTTTTCTGGAACTCTCTTGCTTTATCAATGATTCAATGGATGTTGGCAATTTGATCTCTGGTTCCTCTGCCTTTTCTGAATCCAGCTTGAACATCTGGAAGTTCATGGTTCACGAACTGTTGAAGCCTGGCTTGGAGAATTTTGAGCATTACTTTGCTAGCATGTGAGATGAGTGCAATTGTGCGATAGTTTGAACGTCCTTTGGCATTGCAGTGAAAACTGACCTTTTCCAACCCTGTGGCCACTCCTGAGTTTTCCAAATTTTCTGACATATTGATTGCAGCACTTTCACAGCATCATCTTTTAGGATTTGAAATAGCTCAACTGAAATTCCATCACCTCCACTAGTTTTATTTGTAGTGATGCTTCCTAAGGCCCACTTTACTTCACATTCCAGGATGTCTGGCTCTAGGTGAGTGATCACACCATTATGGTTTTCTGGGTCATGAAAATCTTTTTTGTATAGTTCTTCTGTGTATTCTTGCCACCTCTTCCTGATATCTTCTGCTTCTGTTAGGTCCATACCATTTCTGTCCTTTACTGTGCCCATCTTTCATGAAATGTTTCCTTGGTATCACTAATTTTGACAAGATCTCTAGTCTTTCTCATTCTGTTGTTTCCCTCTGTTTCTTTGCACTGATCACTGAGGAAGGCTTTCTTATCTCTCCTTGCTAGTCTTTGGAACTCTGCATTCAAATGGATATATCTTTCCTTTTCTCCTTTACCTTTTGTTTCTCTTCTTTTCTCAGCTATTTGTAAGGCCTCCTCAGACAATCATTTTGCCTTTTTGCATTTCTTTTTCTTGGGGATGGTTTTGATCTCTACCTGCTGTACAATGTTATGAACCTCCATCCATAGTTCTTCAGTCACTCTGTCTGTCAGATCTAATCCCTTGAATCTATTTGTTACTTCCACTGTATAATCATAAGGAATTTGATTTAGGTCATACTTGAATGGCCTAGTGGTTTTCCCTTCTTTCTTTAATTTAAGCCTGAATTTTACAATAAGGTGTTTATGGTCTGAGCCACAGTCAGCTCCTGGTCTTGTTTTTGCTGACTGTATAGAGCTTGTCCATCTTTGGCTGCAAAGAATATAATCAATTTGATTTTGGTATTGACTATCTGGTGATGTCCATGTGTAGAGTCTTCTCTTGTGTTGTTGGAAGAGGGTGTTTGCTATGACCAGTGCATTCTCTTGGCATAACTCTGTTAGCCTTTGCCCTGCTTCATTTTGTATTCCAAGGCCAAATTTGCTGTTACTCCAAGTATCTCTTGACTTCCTACTTTTGCATTCCAATTCCCTATAGTGAAAAGGACATCTTTTTTGGGTGTTAGTTCTAGAAGGTCTTGTAGGTCTTCATAGAACCATTCAACTTCAGCTCCTTCAGTATTACTGATTGGGGCATAGACTTGGATTACTGTGATATTGAATGGTTTGCCTTGGAAATGAACAGAGATCATTCTGTTGTTTTTGAGATGCACCTAAGTACTGCATTTTGGACTCTTGTTGACTATGATAGCTACTCCATTTCTTCTAAGAGATTCTTGCTCACTGTAGTAGATATAATGGTTATCTGAGTTAACTTCACCCATTCCAGACCATTTTAGTTCCCTGATTTCTAAAATGTCAATGTTCACTCTTGCCATCTCCTGTTTGACCACTTCCTATTTACCTTGATTCGTGGACCTAACGTTCCAGGTTCCTGTGCAATATTGTTCTTTACAGCATCAGACTTTACTTCCATCAGCAGTCACATCAACAACTTGGCATTGTATTTGCTTTGGCTTCGTCTCTTCATTCTTTCTGGTGTTATTTCTGCAGTCTTCTCCAGTAGCATGTTGGGCACCTACCGACCTGGGGAGTTCATCTTTTGTGTCTTATCTTTTTGCATTTTCATACTATTCATGTGGTTCTAAAGGCAAGAATACTGAAGTGGTTTTCCATTGCCTTCTCCATTTTCAGTTTGGTTAATTTTCAGTGTTTTAGAGGGAAAAGCAAATCATAGGTTTGGGAATTAGTGACTGACCTTGGCTGGGTACTAGCCATAAACTTTGACCAAGTTACCACATTTTTCCAAGCTCCAGGAAATGACGCATGTCTTAAAGGAATGTTTTAAAGATAATGTAATTAATATGCACCTTGTAATAGGTAGTTACTAGGGTAGTTCTATTTATTTTTGATTGCTAATCATTATTTTGGAGTGTAATACTTCCTATTTGTCAACCGAGTACCTACATAGTTTAAGTTCATACAAAGCTTCCAGGTATAAACGGTTTACTCTCCAAGGTTCCGCCTCCCCCTGCTCTGTCCTCAGGGAAGGCTCACTAGCTGGTTTAGTTGAAGGACTCTCTTGCCCTCTGGTTGGGATTTGGCCAAGTGGGGATCAAAAGCAGAATAACGGCAGAGTCAGGTTGAGGGTTTATCTCCCAGGTACCTCCCTGTGGGTCCTGCTACCAGAGGCCAGAGCTACAGTCAGGAAGCCCCTCTGTGTAGCCACCCTTCTCTCTTTCTCAGTTCCATAAACACTCCCCATCTCTTCCCCCTACTATCTTCAGGGTACTAGACCACTTCTTGTTTGCTGCTTTAAAAAAAAAATTGCTGTCAGCAACTTTATAATCTATTGAAGCCTTCTCAGTAATTCAGCTTGGAGACAGCGTCTGTTTCCTGTTAGTGTGCATATGTGCATGCTAACTTGATTTAGCAGTCTCTGATTCTTTGTGACCCCACGGACTGTGGCTCTCCACAGGATTCTCTAGGCAAGAATACTGGAGTGGGTTGCCATGATCCAAGATCCTCCAGGGGATCTTCTGATCCAGGGATCAAACCCATGTCTCTTATGTCTCCTGCATTGGTAGCTGGGTTCTTTACCATTAGTGCCACCTGGGAAGCTCATTTCCTGCTAAAGCTAGAAATAATACAACGGTTATTACACTTCCACTATTCAGTTCAGTTCAGTTCAGTTCAGTCACTCAGTCGTGTCCAACTTTTTGCGACCCCATGAATCACAGCACACCAGAACTCCCTGTCCATCACCAACTCCCAGAGTTCACTCAAACTCACGTCCATCGAGTCAGTGATGCCATCCAGCCATCTCATCCTCTGTCGTCCCCTTCTCCTCCTGCCCCCAATCCCTCCCTGCATCAGAGTCTTTTCCAATGAGTCAACTCTTCTCATGAGGTGGCCAAAGTACTGGAGTTTCAGCTTTAGCATCAGTCCTTCCAAAGAAATCCCAGGGCTGATCTCCTTCAGAATGGACTGTTTGGATCTCCTTGCAGTCCAAGGGACTCTCAAGAGTCTTCTCCAACACCACAGTTCAAAAGCATCAATTCTTTGGTGCTAAGCCTTCTTTACAGTCCAACTCTCACATCCATACTTGACCACTGGAAAAACCATAGCCTTGACTGGACGGACCTTTGCTGGCAAAGTAATGTCTCTGGTTTTGAATATGCTGTCTAGGTTGGTCATAACTTTCCTTCCAAGGAGTAAGCGTCTTTTAATTTCATGGCTGCAGTCACCATTTGCAGTGATTTTGGAGCCCTAAAAAATAAAGTCTGACGCTGTTTCCACTGTTTCCCTATCTATTTCCCATGAAGTGATGGGACCAGATGCCATGATCTTAGTTTTCTGAAGCTTTAAGTTTTCTGAGCTTTAAGCCAACTTTTTCACTCTCCTCTTTCATTTTCATCAAGAGGCTTTTTAGTTCCTCTTCACTTTCTGCCTATTATTACTTCCAAATTTCATTAGATTTTGTTTAATGTGTGTGTATAGTTATAGTCATCAATCAGGTTCTTCCATGAGGCTTTCCGTCATAGCTAACAGAAACGTGTTATGAAGGAGGTTTGGCTGGACAGAAGCTTTAGTTTTAAGCAACAGGGTTCTGGTCATGATTCTGTATTTCTGAGCTCTGTAGTGTATCCCAGACTTCTGTCTAAGCCTCAGTTCTTTCATCTGTGAAATAGGGATAATAGTAGTTTCTATCTCATGGGATGGTTAGAATACATGTAAATGTTCAATTAATGTCGAGTGTTATATTACTATTATTATGCCCAAAACAAGAAAAGAATATCCAGCTGATCATGAATGAGCAGCGGAGCTGTCAAGTCTGCCTTCAATACTGTAACATTTCAGGCCAAGGTGGAGGTACTTAAAAACCAGGACTTGTGTGAACCCAGTGTGAACAGGAAACCAGGTGGCTGGGTGCTGGAAGAACAGTCAGCACCCTCTGGTTACAGAAAAAGTCTTGCAGGAAGCCTGGTTCCACTGCTATTTTTTTTTTTCCAACCCAGACTGTGCATCAACCTACCAGGAAAGGTTTTTTAAAACAAACTGTAGGATGTATTCCAGAGCTTTAGAATTTTCACAGAGCTACTGAAGTGCTTCTGATATTCAGCCTGGGCTATCAGCCTTACCCCAAGGAGCAAGGTATTACCCTGGGTAGAGGTCACCCCCTGCTGTACCCTGTGGCCCTCCTCTGCTCCATAGCCACACAGGGACCAATCGTATCAGTCTTCAAAGAAAGCAAATAATTAGACAATTTTAGGGCTAGGATGCTAGCATTTACCTTAGGATTACCAGCCATAGATTATAAGTCGGAGTTGTTTCTTCAACTCAGATATAGAGTCCTGGTGCCAGATATTAATAAACTCAGTATTTTCTGGTGGGGGAGAGGGGAATCTCAGCCTACTGACTTCTTTTTTTGAATGTGTTTTTTCAGCGTACTGACTTCTGACATGGTCAGTTAGGGCAAGATGTAGAAGGTCAATTTTGCTAGTGGAAGCAATCTATTGCTGATGTTCCAATTTATCAAGAGTATCTTATCAAAAGGGCTATACATAAGTCTTCACTGAGTTTTACCCTTCTAAATGGTTTATTATTTTAGGAAACAGAATGGCCACAGCAGTTCCTGTTTCTGAAGGCTTCCATTCCAGCTCTTCCTGCCCTAGCTGACCGGAGCATGGCCAAGTCTGTGGATAGCATGTTGCCGCCACCTAGTGGTGAATGTGGCACTTTAACCTTGTGGGGGGAATAAAAATCTCTTTAGAAGAGAATTGGGTTTCCCAGGTGGCTGTGCTGGTAAAGAATCTGCCTGCGATATGGGAGGCCTGGGTTTGATCCCCGGGTTGGGAAGATCCCCTGGAGAAGGGAAAGATTACCCGCTCTAGTATTCTGGCCTGGAGAATTCCATGGACTATATGGGGTCGCAAAGAGTTGGACACGACGGGGCAACTTTCACTTCATTTCACTTCTCTTTTTAGGAGAAAATTGGGAGAGTGGATTAGCAACATCATTTTGAAAACAATGTTGAATCCCCTATTACCTTCCAATAAAAAAATAAAATCCACCCAATATATCCCTTCGACAAATTTGGATATTCTATAACTAGCTGTTATTTAAAAAAAAAAAAAAAAAGAATAGCCATAATCATTTCCCCTCTTTTCTCTATTTACACACTACAGTAATTTTTCCTTAATTAAAAAAAATCAGAAATAAACTATCACCCTAACTTCTTAATATTTGGGAGGTATCTAATGTGGATATACCAATGACAGACAATGCTCTTTCAACCTTTTTAATGAACCCTTAAATATCAAATGCACAGCACTTCTGATGAATGAAATGTTTCTTCTCAGAGCCAGGAGAGCAGTTTGGAAGCACTTGGTTTTGAGTTCTAACAGAGATGAATCTCACCTTCAGAGAGATCACTTTGATAGGAATTGATAGTAATTAGATTTACAAGCTGGAAAAAGTCAAGGTATCACCTTCCCTTTGCTGTTTTGTTGGTTGGTGATCTGATGTAAGCTCGTCCATCCTGAATTTCCCCAAGGAACTCAGAAAACATTTCTCTTTTTTTTTTCTCTCTCTTACTCAGATGAGGGACTAGAAGTGTGAGAAAGAAATCGCTCATGCATTTAAGTCTGAGTTTCGCAACGCTGTCAGCGTCCTCAGGCTGATGATGCCTCTCTTCGCTCAGTTCTTCTCAATGTGGTACCAGTTTTGCCGCCGGCTCTCTGTGTGATCCTGGGGAACTTGTGCATGTCAGCTGCATTTCAGTTGGACACACTTAGAAGAATGTTTTCCAGGTAATTATATTAGGGGTGAGATGGGAAGTCTGGAATCCAGAACAGAATCACTGTGAGATCCTTAGGCTGATTTTTTATTTTATTACTTTATTACTTATTTAAAAATTTATTTGCTTGCTTTATCTTCTAAATTCCACATATAAGTGGTAACCTGTAGTATGTTTCTTTCTCTGCCTGACGTATTTCACTTGGCATAATACCCTTCAGGTCCACCATGTCACCGCAGTATCTTTTGGCTGTTTGAAATGGATGGGCCTAAGAGCAGGCAAGGGAACTGGATTGCAGGGCTGGCGCTCAGCTGTCCTCTCCCAGCCGCGACCAGCACGTCCAGAGCCTGTGTGCGGTACTTTGTGCTTTGAGCAAAGTACACTTCCCTGTTTACAAAAAAAAAAAAAAACCAAACAAACAATTCTAGCATGTTCACCATGTTCCAGACGTTGTGCATGATCACATTCCATTCTAAAGATTTCTGAGGCTGAGTTTTATTGTGTACAGTGAACAGATAAGGAGACTGAAGCCTCAGCAGTGAAGTAAACTGACCCGGAATCACACAAGGAGTATTGAAGCTGAAACATAAGCCTGTTTTGACCCAGGCTCAAAATCATCTGGGTTTAAAATCATCTGGTTTTGCTGCATAAATTAGCACCTAAGAAATCTGTTATAGAAAGCCACTTGCTTTTAAACCAAGAACGTGCTGTCCCTGTGTGCTGCCTTATAAGAAAGAAGTAACTTGGTGCAGAGGAGGCACAGTACACACTCAATAAATGTTTGTTGAATTAATGAATAATTAGTTTATAATTGCATATCTTGCAGTGTGATATAGCTGAAAACTTCAGCTGCATATTAATAATTTTATATCTCCAGATTTTAGAATTCTTCCTTAATGACTATAAAGAACTCTACTCTTAAGACAGAGATCAGAAGCCATGTAGAAAATAAATTATAGACAGCCAAAATGAATATGCTTAATCTGTGAGACACATTTCTTTTTTCCATCTTTCCTCTCTTCACAAATTTTCACTTTTATTGTCATTTTCTGAATACTGCAAAGAAATGTGTAATGTCATTACAATTACAGATATTAATAGCATGATATAATTCAACAAATAATTTTATTTAGTGAACTCAATTTAAATATATTATTTTTCAGAGGCAAACACTAGCTAGAGATGTCATGCAGAGAAAAAAAATCTAGGGGTGATCAAGTTTGGAGAAATATTTCAATCTGAAGCTGCCAGTGATTGGAGAGAATTTTAGGATGTGGTAAATATGGCATCGAGGAATGTGGCTATACATGGGCTCAGATTAAGTAGAAAGTTTGTGAGGTCAGGATACAGCTAACAATATAGGGGTGAGAGGTTGAGTTGTCTTGACTCCTACTGTGAATAGTTCAGATTTTGCTAAATGGAGGAATAGGAAAAAAAATTATAATTGGAAAACAAAGCCACAATGATTCAAACATTTCAGATTTTTCCTTTTGTAAAAATTGTGATGATTTCATGTCACCACATGCTTTCTTTTCCCCAGAAAGGAACTCGTGACATAATGGGACCATTATGGGCCTCCATTCAGGAACTTTATTTATTATTTTGGGGCACTTTCTATGTATACCACAATGAAAGCATTTTCTAGTCATTATTGTAAAACATTTTTAAATTGCAATAAAATACATATAACAAAATTTACTACCTTAACCATTTTGAAGTATACAATTTAGTGGCATTAAATAGTTCACATCATGCAACCATCACCATGATAGCTTACAGTGAAGAGTGTTGCATTCGTGGTCTCCAAGGAAGAAGATTTAGCTTCAGGACCAGGGACCAGACTTGATCACTCAAGAGCTTTTGTGTAGCAGAGTTTCATTAAAGTGAAAAGGGACAGAGAAAGATTCTGACATAGACATCAGAAGGGGGATGGGGAGTGCCCTTCTTGCTAGTCTTTAGCAAGCTGTTTTATGTCTGTTAGAATGTTATTGATCAGATAAGAGCAACACCTCAAGGCTGAGGGAGTTTCACCAGGCCCCTCACCCACAAAATGCATTTTTGAGATAGGATGGCAGGAAGTGTGTCATCCCCCAGCCATAAAACAATTAATATGAATACTGGTTTGTTGAGCTACTATCAGCCAAAAGTTAGTCTTGCTGCTGCTACTGTTAAGTCACTTCAGTTGTGTCCGACTCTGTGTGACCCCATAGACGGCAGCCACCAGGCTCCCCCATCCCTGGGATTCTCCAGGCAAGAACACTGGAGTGGGTTGCCATTTCCTTCTCCAATGCAGGAAAGTGAAAAGCGAAAGTGAAGTCACTCAGTCGTGTCAGACTCTTTGCGACTCCATGAATTGCAGCACTCCAGGCCTCCCTGTCCATCACCAACTCCCAGATTTCATTCAAACTCACATCCATCGAGTCAGCGATGCCATCTAGCCATCTCATCCTCTGTCGTCCCCTTCTCCTCCTGCCCCCAATCCCTCCCTGCATCAGACTCTTTTCCAATGAGTCAACTCTTCACATGAGGTGGCCAAAGTACTGGAGTTTCAGCTTTAGCATCATTCCTTCCAAAGAACACCCAGGACTGATCTCCTTTAGAATGGACTGGTTGGATCTCCTTGCAGTCCAAGGGACTCTCAAGAGTCTTCTCCAACACCACAGTTCAAAAGCATCAGTTCT
This sequence comes from Bos javanicus, assembly GCF_032452875.1. Taxonomy (NCBI): domain Eukaryota; kingdom Metazoa; phylum Chordata; class Mammalia; order Artiodactyla; family Bovidae; genus Bos; species Bos javanicus. Next base: position 25,495,789 of record NC_083873.1, on the reverse strand, counting down.
TCAGCACTCAGCTTTCTTCACAGTCCAACTCTCACATCCATACATGGCTACTGGAAAAACCATAGCCTTGACTAGAGGGACCTTTGTTGGCAAAGTAATGTCTCTGCTTTTCAATATGCTATCTAGGTTGGTCATAACTTTTCTTCCAAGGAGTAAGCGTCTTTTAATTTCATGGCTGCAATCACCATCTGCAGTGATTTTGGAGCCCCAAAAAATAAAGTCTGACACTGTTCCCACTGTTTCCCCATCTATTTCCCATGAAGAATCTCAAGGTAGAAATAAATACAGATTTTCTATGTCTTACTTTAATACTTTTCTTTGGCTGCTAAGAGTCTTTGTGACCCATGGACTGTAACCTGCCAGGCTCCTCTGTCCATGGGATTTCCCAGGCAAGAATACTGGAGTGGGTTGTCACTTCCTTCTCCAGGGGATCTTCCTGACCTAGAAATCAAACCAGGGTTTCCAGCTTTGCAGGCAAATTCTTTACTGTCTGAGCCACTAGGGAAGCCCCAAGACTATCACAGTAATTGGAAAACTAATAGTTCCTGTGTTTAAGAACTGAAATGGGTACTGACTCCTCTTCTTTGACCCTCCCCCTCCCCCAGCACTCATCACTCAAAAGAGCTTTGAAGGTGTTGTTACATGTCAGATCAGCTATGGAAATTTTCAAAATGGGTGCTCTTAAGTTTAAATGCAAATTAAAAATCTTTGGAGCTATGGTTCAGAAGATTTGCCTAGATATGAGAATTTATCTGCATTCTAATGACTTTTTTTCTCTCTGGTTAAGAGAAATACGAAGGGAACATCTGAAGGCCACCAAAGAAGAGAGGGATTAGAAGAGTGCAGTCATTGCTTATACAATTTTATGGTGCGTGTGGTGAAGACATATATATTCACCTGAAGATTTATTTGTCTGGACCCCCTCATTTGAACATTCTGTATCAGGAATACATAAATCTATAGGAAATAAAAATGTTTTATTCTTACATAAGATGGGAATAAAACAATCTATTGTGATAATGTAGAATAGAGGTCATCTAAGAAAGTAACGCTGATATGTATTGTTACTTCAATTTTAGTTCAAATTGAAGCCCCCCTTTCTTTGTTGGTGGAGAGCCTTATATTAACACACAGCTCTTTCCTGAATGATGCAAGTCAATTCCTTCCTGAATTTGTTCTCTGTGCAACACATGAGTTATTAATGATCCATATTAATCATTTTTTGGCCATAAAATCAGACACGAATTTAAAGCCACTCTCTTTGCTCCTGAAACCTGAAACAAACAAAATCAAAACACGTGCCACCAAATGGGACTTTTTGTTGGGTTACATTTTTATGTTACCAGGAAGACTAGTTACTAGCAAGGCTATTAATAAGATGGTTTTAATTTTATAAACACTTACTTAAGTTAGAAAAATAATTTTAATTACATTTCTGCCTTTGTTTTAAAGGTTTCTAGACAAGTGGCTCTCAGGTGTCACAAAGCATTAAAATTGCCTGGGATTGGGGATCCTGCCTAAAATTCAATATCTAAGTTCTCTTCCCAGGAATTTTGACTCAGTAAGTCTAAGGGGTGGAACCCAGGAAATTATATGTTAAAAAACTTTTAAGAGATGTGAGTTGGTGACGGACAGGGAGGCCCGGCATACTGCGGTTCATGGGGTCGCAAAGAGTCGGGCACGACCAAGCAACTGAATGGAACCGAATATTCTATCAGCAAGGTGTCCACATCATTGGTGTGGAGCTCAATGAATTCTCACAAACTGAACCCACGCATGTAACCAGCACCCAGTTCCAGGAACAGAATCTCCTGGCACCCAGAGCCTTCCTGTGCTCGGTCCTCGCACTCCCCTGTCACAAGGAGGACATTACGCACACCAGGACTCCAGAGGTTAGTTTTGCCTGTTTCTGTATTTCGTGGAATCAGAGGATTGTGCAATTTCTACTCTTTGATTCTGTCTTCTCTCATTCAACATTATGTTTATGAGGTTCGTCAGTATTGTTGCGTGTAATCAGATCATTCATTCTCACTGCCATGCGGTATTCCATTGTGTGACTATACCCCAATTTATGTATTCACTTGATTTTTGTTGGGTATTTGGGTCACTTCCCATTTGGTCTATTAAACTGGTCCTGCTGTAAACACTGCTGCTTGAACAACCAGTGAAAGGGGAGCCCTATAATCAAGGTTCATAAAAGAAAGTCTCAGGACCTATAAGAATAGTGCCTTAAAGCTAAAGGGGAAAATAATAATGTCAGACTTGTTTTCTGAAAAAAAGTGCTAAGAGCAAATAATAAGGCTTTTAATGTTTTAATGCTATGTCTTAAACAAGAATAGAGGGAAAGAACAGATAAAGAAAGCAGAATGACTTGACTCTTCTTACGTCTTTTCAATAAGGAAAACACTGGCAGGAAAACAATGGGTAGAGTGCACATGGTTAAGACAGAGCTGAGTCCCAGTATAGGCTAGAAGGTAGTGAGTTAATCAGTGGCAAAGTCAAATGCTAGCAAATACATCCCTTAAAAAAAAATTTTTTTTTAATTTGTTAATTGAAGGATAATTGCTTTACAGAATTTTGTTGTTTTCTTCCAAACATCAACATGAATCAGCCACAGATATACATATGCCCTCTCCCTCTTGAACCTCCCCTCCCATCTCCCTCCCCATCCCACCCCTCTAGTTGTTCAGTTCAGTTCAGTCGCTCAGTCGTGTCCGACTCTTTGAGACCCCATGAATCGCAGCATGCCAGGCCTCCCTGTCCATCACCAACTCCCGGACTTCGCTCAGACTCACGTCCATCGAGTCAGTGATGCCATCCGGCCACCTCATCCTTTGTTGTCCCCTTCTCCTCCTGCCCCCAATCCCTCCCTGCATTAGAGTCTTTTCCAATGAGTCAACTCTTCACATGAGGTGGCCAAAGTACTGGAGTTTCAGCTTTAGCATCAGTCCTTCCAAAGAAATCCCAGGGCTGATCTCCTTCAGAATGGACTGGTTGGATCTCCTTGCAGTCCAAGGGACTCTCAAGAGTCTTCTCCAACACCACAGTTCAAAAGCATCAATTCTTTGGCACTCAGCTTTCTTCACAGTCCAACTCTCACATCCATACATAACCACTGGAAAAACCATAGCCTTGACTAGACAGACCTTTGTTGGCAAAGTAATGTCTCTGCTTTTAAATATGCTATCTAGGTTGGTCATAACTTTCCTTCCAAGGAGTAAGCGTCTTTTAATTTCATGGCTGCAGTCACCATCTGCAGTGATTTTGGAGCCCAGAAAAATAAAGTCTGACACTGTTTCCACTGTTTCCCTATCTATTTCCCATGAAGTGATGGGACCACATGCCATGATCTTCATTTTCTGAATGTTGAGTTTTAAGCCAACTTTTTCACTCTCCTCTTTCAACTTCATCAAGAGGCTTTTTAGTTCCTCTTCACTTTCTGCCATAAGGGTGGTGTCATCTGCATATCTGAAGTTATTGATATTTCTCCCAGCAATCTTGATTCCAGCTTGTGCTTCATCCAGCCCAGCATTTCTCATGATGTACTCTGCATATAAGTTAAATAAGCAGGGTGACAATATACAGCCTTGATGTACTCCTTTTCCTATTTGGAACCAGTCTGTTGTTCCATGTCCAGTTCTAACTGTTGCTTCCTGACCTGCATACAGATTTCTCAAGAGGCAGGTCAGGTGGTCTGGTCTTCCCATCTCTCAGAATTTTCCACAGTTTATTGTCATCCACACAGTCAAAGGTTTTGGCATAGTCAATAAAGCAGAAATAGATATTTTTTCTGGAACTCTCTTGCTTTTTTGATGATCCAGTGGATGTTGGCAATTTGATCTCTGGTTCCTCGGCCTTTTCTAAAACCAGCTTGAACAACTGGAATTTCACAGTTCACATATTGCTGAAGCCTGGCTTGGAGAATTTTGAGCATTACTTTACTAGCATGTGAGATGAGTGCAATTGTGCGGTAGTTTGAGCATTCTTTGGCATTGCCTTTCTTTTGGATTGGAATGAAAACGGACCTTTTCCAGTCCTGTGGCCACTGCTGAGTTTTCCAAATTTGCTGGCATATTGAGTGCAGCACTTTCACAGCATCATCTTTCAGGATTTGAAATAGCTCAACTGGAATTCCATCACCTCCACTAGCTTTGTTCATAGTGATGCTCTCTAAGGCCCACTTAACTTCACATTCCAGGATGTCTGGCTCGAGGTCAGTGATCACACCATTGTGATTATTTGGGTCATGAAGATCTTTTTTGTACAGTTCTTCTGTGTATTCTTGCCACCTTTTCTTAATATCTTTTGCTTCTGTTAGGTCCATACTATTTCTGTCCTTTATCAAGCCCATCTTTGCATGAAATGTTCCCTTAGTGTCTTTAATTTTCTTGAAGAGATCTCTAGTCTTTCCCATTCTGTTGTTTTCCTCTATTTCTTTGCATTGATCACTGAGGAAGGCTTTCTTATCTCTTCTTGCTATTCTTTGGAACTCTGCATTCAGATGCTTATATCTTTCCTTTTCTCCTTTGCTTTTCACTTCTCTTCTTTTCACAGCTATTTGTAAGCCCTCCCCAGACAGCCATTTTGCTTTTTGCTTTTCTTTTCCATGGGGATGATCTTGATTCCTGTCTCCTGTACAATGTCACGAACCTCAGTCCATAGTTCATCAGGCACTCTTATCTATCAGATCTAGGCCCTTAAATCTATTTCTCACTTCCACTGTATAATCATAAGGGATTTGATTTAGGTCATACCTGAATGGTCTAGTGGTTTTCCCTACTTTCTTCAATTTAAGTCTGAATTTGGCAATAAAGAGTTCATGATCTGAGCCACAGTCAGCTCCTGGTCTTGTTTCTGTTGACTGTATAGAGCTTCTCCATCTTTGGCTGCAAAGAATATAATCAGTCTGATTTTGGTGTTGATCATCTGGTGATATCCATGTATAGAGTCTTCTCTTGTGTTGTTGGAAGAGGGTGTTTGCTATGACCAGTGCATTTTCTTGGCAAAACTCTATTAGTCTTTGCCCTGCTTCATTCCGTATTCTGAGGCCAAATTTGCCTGTTATTTCAGGTGTTTCTTGACTTCCTACTTTTGCATTCCAGGGGCCTAAAGGAGCTATTCCACATTCAATGTTAGAAAGGGTGTGTGAGGAGATACCCCTCATCCAAGGTTAGGAGCAGCGGCTGTGCTTGCTGGAGCAGCCGTGAAGAGATACCCCATGTCCAAGGTAAGAGAAACCCAAGTAAGACAGTAGGTGTTGCAAGAGGGCATCAGAGGGCAGATACACTGAAACCATACTCACAGAAAACTAGTCAATCTAATCACACTAGGACCACAGCCTTGTCTGACTCAATGAAACTAAGCCATGCCCATGGGGCCACCCAAGATGGGCGGGTCATGGCGGAGAGATCTGACAGAATGTGGTCCACTGGAGAAGGGAATGGCAAACCACTTCAGTATTCTTGCCTTGAGAACCCCACGAACAGTATGAAAAGGCAAAATTATAGGATACTGAAAGAGGAACTCCCCAGGTCAGTAGGTGCCCAATATGCTACTGGAGATCAGTGGAGAAATAACTCCAGAAAGAATGAAGGGATGGAGCCAAAGCAAAAACAATACCCAGCTGTGGATGTGACTGGTGATAGAAGCAAGGTCCAATGCTGTAAAGAGCAATATTGCATGGGAACCTGGAATGTCAGGTCCATGAATCAAGGCAAATTGGAAGTGGTCAAAGAAGAGATGGCAAGAGTGAATGTCGACATTCTAGGAATCAGCGAACTCAAATGGACTGGAATGGGTGAACTTAACTCAGCTGACCATTATATCTACTACTGCGGGCGGGAATTCCTCACAAGAAATGGAGTAGCCATCATGGTCAACAGAAGAGTTCGAAATGCAGTACTTGGATGCAGTCTCAAAAACCACAGAATGATCTCTGGTCGTTTCCAAGGCAAACTATTCAATATCACAGTAATCCAAGTCTATGCCCCAACCAGTAACGCTGAAGAAGCTGAAGTTGAACGGTTCTATGAAGACCTACAAGACCTTTTAGAACTAACACCCAAAAAATGATGTCTGGGTTGTTACAGAGCCCCTATTTTACCTCCCTGAGCCATACAGCAAATTCCCATTGGCTATCTATTTTACATATGGTAATGTACATTTCCATGTTATTCTCTCCATACACCTCACCCTCCCCTTCCTCCCTTGCCAGTCACGTCCATAAATCTGTTCTCTACATCTGCATCTCCAGTGCTGCCCTGAAAATTTCATCAGTACCATCTGTATAGATTCCATATATATGTGTTAGCATACAATATTTTTCTTTCCCTTTCTGACTTACTTCACTCTGTATAATAGGCTCCAGGTTCAGCCACCTCATTAAAACTGACTCAGATGTGTTCCTTTCTATGGCTGAGTAATATCCCATTGTATATAGGTACCACCGCTTCTTTTTCCATTCATCTGTCGATGGACATCTAGTTTGCTTCCATGTTCTAGCTATTATAAATAGTGCTGCAATGAACACGGGTACATGTGTCTTTTTCAATTTTGGTTTCCTCAGGGTATATGCCTAGGAGTGGGGTTGTTAGGTCATATGGTGGTTTAATCCTAGTTTTTAAAGGAATCTCCATACTGTCTTCCATTGTAGCTGTATCAATTTACATTCCCACCAACAGTGCAAGAGGGTTTTCTTTTCTCCACACCCTCTTCAGCATTTACTGTTTGTAGACTTTCTGATGATAGCCATTCTGACTGGTATGGGATTATATCTCATTGTAGTTTCGATTTGCATTTCTCTAATAGTGAGCAATGTTGAGCATCTTTTCATATTTGTTAGCCATCTGTATAGTTTCTTTGGAGAAATGCCTGTTGAGGTCTTTTTCTCACTTTTGATTACACTGACTGTTTTTCTGGTATTGAGTCATATAAACAAACTGCTTGTATGTTTTTTTAAAATTAATCCTGTGTCAGTTGTTTCACTTGCTATTATTTTCTCCAATTTGGAGGGCTGTCTTTTCACCTTGTTTATAGTTTCCTTTGCTGTGCAAAAGCTTTTAAGTTTTATTAGGTCCCACTTGTTTATTTTTGTTTTTCCATTACTCTAGAAGGTGGGTCATAGAAGATCTTGTTTTGATTTATGTCATTGAGTGTTCTGCCTATGTTTTCCTCTAACAGTTTTATAGGTTTATGGTCTTACATGTAGGTGTTTAATCCATTTTGAGTTTATCTTTGTTTATGGTGTTAGCAAGTGTTCTAATCTCATTCTTTTACATATGGCTGTCCAGTTTTCCCAGCACCACTTATTGAAGAGGCTATCTTTGTCCTATTCTATCTTTGCCCTGTATATTCTTACCTCCTTTGTCAAAAATAAGGTACCCATAGATGAATGGGTTTATTTCTGGGCTTTCTATCTTGTTCCATTGGTCTATATTGCTGTTTTTGTGCCAGTATCATACTGTCTTGATGACTGTAGCTTTGTAGTATAGTCTGAAGTCAAGAAGGTTGATTCCTCCAGCTTCATTCTTCTTTCTCAAGATTGCTTTGGTTATTTGGGGTATTTTGTGTTTTAGCAAATACATTCTTATCAAAAGAACTTGTACTTGTGATTCTTATAGCCACAGCAGAGTCCAGACCCCTGGCCTGGCAGCAACTCAGCATCCACTAGTCATGGGTAAAAGCCCTGGATTCCGGGTCTGACAGACATTGGTTTAACACCTTTGCTGTTACCTCACAGTGGGTGGGGACTGTGGGCATGGCTTAACTTGAGCCGAATCTCCAGATCAGGGTCTCATAAGGCTGCAAGCCAGGGGCCAGCTGGGGCTGGGCTTTCATCTGTGGCTTGGGGTCCTCTCCAAGCTCTTGTGGTTGTTGGCTGACTTACTTCCTGGCAGCTGTAGACCTCATGACTGCTTGCTTCTTTAAGGCCAGCAGGTGAGCTGTCTGTTCTTGTGTATGCCTGCTTAGTCACTGAGTCATGTCCAACTTTTTGTGACCCCATGGACTGAAGCCTGCCAGGCTCCTCTGTCCATGAAATTACCCAGGCAAGAATACTGGAGTGGGTTGTCATGCCCTCCTCCAGGGAATCTTCCTGACCTAGGAATTGAACCAGGGTCTCCTGCATTGCAGGCGGATTCTTTACCAGCTGAGCTGCTGCTGCTGCTAAGTCGCTTCAGTCATGTCCGACTCTGTGCGACCCCAGAGATGGCAGCCCACCAGGCTCCTCCATCCCTGGGATTCTCCAGGCAAGAACACTGGAGTGGGTTGCCATTTCCTTCTCCAATGCATGAAAGTGAAAAGTGAAAGTGAAGTCGCTCAGTGGTGTCTGACCCTCAGCGACCCCATGGACTGCAGCCCACCAGGCTCCTCCATCCATGGGATTTTCCAGGCAAAAGTACTGGAGTGGGGTGCCATTGCCTTCTCCGTACCAGCTGAGCTACCTCAACCTAAATCTCTTTTAAAGGGCTCACCTGATTAGGTCAGAACCATCCCAAATAATCACCTTTTGGTGAACAGACTTTGATAAACTCTAAGTAATTCTGATTTTAGATCTTAATTATATCTTCTAAATCTCTTCATCTTGCTTATAGAATATAATCACAGGGGTGACCTTTATTCTATTCACAGGTGCTCCCACAGTCAAGGGAAGGAGATTCCACAGGGTGTGGATACCAGGGAGAGAGAATTTGGGGGCCAGTTTATAGACACTTGCATAAGTACTATTTTCTGGGATTGCAGATACTTGATGCAAATTTAGTATTGAATCAGTGCTTTCAAAATGGACAGAAGAGAGTACTGGATGGGTAAGACACCAGATGAAATTTTATTTTTGTATTGTTTTAAATTAGCATTTTGCCTTTCACAAATTATTTGCATTACCTTCTTATAAGTTAATCAGACACTAATGACATTTTTATAGTAAATGCAAAATGAGGATAAAAATGAATAGGCCTGATCCATTCATAGCTCCAAGATGCAGCCACTTGGAGCTTGCACATGGAGAAAATGGACCTAAGAGTTACCTACATATTCACACCTGTGTGAATCTGCTAGGGCTGCCATGACATAATGCCATTGACATTATGTGGCTTAAACAACAGAAGTTTATTTTTTTCAGAGTTGTAGTGGCTGGAAGTCTAAGATTAGGTTGCTGGCTGGGTTGGTTCCTGGTTAAACCACGCTTCCTGATGAGTAGATGGATGCCTCCTTGCCGTGTCCTCACATGACCTTTCTTCTGTATGTGCAGAGAGGAAAAGAGAGAGAGCGCTGGTGTTTCTTTCTTCTCTTCTAAGGATGCCAGTCCTAGCTGTTTAGGACCCACCCTTATGACCTCATGTAACTTTACCTCCTTCTAGGTCCTGTCTCCACACACAGTCATGCTGGGGGTGAGTGCTTCAGCACAGGCATCTGGGGGACACCGTTCAGGCCACAGCAATACTCAAAAGTATCCGTGGACCGTGAACAACCTGTGGAGCTTCCTGCTGCTGATTACCTGTGTTTTAGAGATTACTAATCACCATTCATAGATTCATGCATATATCCCAAGAAATCTCTCCATCTGTTTTCTACCTTTGCTGAAAATAACAGCGTCTTGGACTGATAGTCTGTTACCAAGGTAACAAGGACACACAGGCTGCCCTGAACAGTGCCCCAGAGCCATCTCAGTCCACGGTTCTGACAGAATTACTGCAAACTGTGCCCAACCCAATGAGTTGTATCATTTTTTTCTGGTAATGAGAGAAGACAGGTCCTCATAAAGGGGATACAACAGAATTATGGTTACATGCCAGAAGTATATCTCCTTCTAATGGATGACGCTTGTCTCTCTCTAAGGAAAGGTGTAAACCACAAGAATATAGACACCTCTCACACATGGTTTAGGTATGCCAGGCTCTGTGGTAGAGATTACTGCTTATAAACCTAAATTATGTTTTCTAAGCCTCTGTTTTAGAAAGGGGTGGGAATGTACCCTGTGAGGAAACTACATTTTCTGTGTCCCCCCACCTCCGCCTTCCTTCCCCCCTTCCTCCTGCTCCAGCTACCAGTGATCAGCGCATCCAGATTACTGCCTGGGATTCACGGAAAGGCTCTTACAGGAGGGGCACATGGCTAGCTTGTGCCCCTGTCTGTCCTTACCCGCCCCTGCCTTTCCTCTTGTTTTCTTCCTGGATTATTGATGTGATTCCTGGCAACAGAGTAGCCATTTGGATGATTAGAACTTCAGGCACTATCTGGAATAAGAGTTAAACTCCAGAAGAGAAGCTGCACCTTAAGCAAGATGGACCTAAATGTGGAACAAGCCTAGGTCCATAATGACACTATGAAAGTGCTGTTATCAACCACGGAACTCTTTCACATGAGGGAGAAATAATCTCTGCTACTAGCTGCATAAAGCCAATTCCTAACTGGTAGAAAGTATAGAAAGAAAATCTCAAAATGCAAAAATTACTTTGGAAAATCCTTTAAACCCCCCATAAATAATATGTAAATCCTGAATGGGTTATAGGTGCAGAGATGCTGAGCCTTTAATTCTTGGGGCCAGTCAGGAAAACAAGATTGTATTAAATTCTATCCTTGTATTGTTGTAAATTAAGTGTTTGCCCTTCAGGAATTAGCTACATTGCTTTCAGAGACAGTAATTCAGCTATCAAAAGTCATGTGTGGTCTGAAAAGAAAAATATTGGGAAGCACCAGTATATATAATCCTGACAGTTGACAGCAACATATATGTTTGTACACTTGTGTGTGTGCATAGTAATTTCATCTTTAATTTTCATAGAGAACTTTATGACTTTAATTGTATTACTTAATATATGTTAATGATTTTTAATTAACATTTCAATTCTTTTTCAAGGCTGTTGAACAGTCATCAGCATGGTCATCCTGATTATTCGAGCAGGATGACTGGGCTTCTTTAAAGTCATTCACACTTTCTCCCTACGTGGTTTTTGATGAGCTAAGTTTGATTACATCTGCATGGTATGTGTTCTTTAAGCAAAATTCTGCAGAGAATTATCGAAATTCTTCCCCCACTCTCTGTTGTTCTTTCTCTTGCATTTGATTCAGCTCTATTTTACATTCAGAGATGAGAAAAGTCATTGCTGCCAAATGGCTCTGTCAAGCTGTGGGTAGGTAGAACTCTAAGAAGAATGACAAGTGGAGAGGTTCTGGAACTCAGATTTCCCCAAGGAATGTTACCAGGTTGCTAAGCTATATAGAGTATCTTAACAACCAGGGAGCCACATAGGGCTCAGCCCTTGGAGCAAGAGTGGGAGAAACTGGAGGGAGACAGTTACATTCATTTGGAAGCCTTGGACATTAGTCTGTCTCTGCCAATTAAGGATTCCCAGCTCAAGTACAAAGATTTCAGGAAATCAATGACAACTGAAGATAGACCCATTACAAGGCTTGAAGGGTATCACAAGCCTTGAGTTCCTGTCAGCCAGACCACCTTCCTTTAAAATTGACCTCAGGTATAATTTTAAATTCATCATTAAAATAATTTTTTTAAGTTTAAGGTTTGATTTAGTTGATGGACCACAGTTGAGCTGACCTTTTCAAGACTACATAAAAGCCAATTAAATCTGTTTTGAGGAAATGGGGCATTGCCTTTTAAAGTAAACCACCTATTTTTGAGAGATCAACAAATAAAAAATGCTGAATTTGTGGGATAAGAACATTCATTCTTTGAAAAGCTTTACTTAATATTTATTGAGCATAAACAATGTGACAGGTGGAAAATTGGACTAGATCACTGCCTGCTTGATACATCCTACTGAGAGAAGCAAAAAATAAACACAGAAATGTAAAAAAAAAGTCAGAGTGACATACATTATGAGTTATGAAGACAATTTAAAGAGGGTTGAGGGAAAGAGAATGGGATAATGGTAGAAATGACTTTGGAGAGGGGTAGGAAGCCCTCGGAGAAGGAAATGGCAACCCACTCCAATATTCTTGCCTGGAAAATTCCATGGACAAAGGAGCCTGATGGGCTACAGTCCATGGGGTTGCAAAGAGTTGGACATGACTGAGCACACACACATACACAGGAAGCCTTTTGGAGAAAGTCTTACCAGACAAAGCCATGAACAAGGTGAGGGAGGAAGTGATGGGAAGATCTGGGTGGCTAGGGGCTCTGCAAATGTAAAATGGTTCTGCATTCATCACCTAAATAACAGTCTTCACATCTGAAGGAATTCAGAGTAACTTGGCTGCTCATTGATCAGCTATCGTTGTCTTCTTTTGTAAGCATACATTTTGCATATGTGCTATTTTGGACTAAATTAAATCTGTATTTAATACACATCTGCATGGTATTTTCCAAGTTAATGGCCAGGACTAGATTAATAATGTTTTTAAAACTACCTATTCTGAGGATTTTGTGTCATGTGGTCTAGATAAAATTTAATAATTTACTAATATATAGGTAGATTTTAGAGGCTTTAGAAGAGGAAATATTTTTCCCAGTCCTTACATGATTCCGAGTGGTGAATGGTAATTTTAATTAGATTTTCCCACAGAGTTACCTTTATACAGGTTTTTCTTCTGTTCTTCAGGATGAAAGCACAGTTTTAGACTCACAATTAAAATAGAATTATAAACAGAACTTGGCTACTTTGACTCAGCAAATCTTTTGGATGTATCCTCTTAAGATATTTCAGCCTAGGTTTTATAATAAGGCAGTCAGGCAAGTGGTGATGGAATTCCAGTTGAGGTTAAGGAAGTCCAGTGGAGCTGTTTCAAATTCTAAATGATGATGCTGTGAAAGTTCTGCACTCAATATGCCAGCAAATTTGGAAAACTCAGCAGTTGCCACAAGACTGGAAAAGGTCAGTTTTCATTCCAATCCCAAAGAAAGGCAATGCCAAAGAATGCTCAAACTACCGCACAATTGCACTAATCTCACACACTAGTAAGTTCAGTTCAGTCACTCAGTCGTGTCCGACTTACAACGACCCCGTGAACTACAGCATGCCAGGCCTCCCTGTCCAACACCAACTCCCGGAGTTCACCCAAACTCATATCCATCGAGTCGGTGATGCCAACCAGCCATCTCATCCTCTGTTGTCCCCTTCTCCTCCTGCCCCCTATCCTTCCCAGCATCAGGGTCTTTTCCAATGAGTCAACTCTTCACATGAAGTGGCCAAAGTATCAGAGTTTCAGCTTCAACATCAGTCCTTCCAATAAACACCCAGGACTGATCTCCTTTAGGATGGACTGGTTGGATCTCCTTGCAATCCAAGGGACTCTCAAGAGTCTTCTCCAACACCACAGTTCAAAAGCATCTATTCTTCGGCACTCAGCTTTCTTCACAGTCCAACTCTCACATCCATACATGACTACTGGAAAAACCGTAGCCTTGACTAGATGGACCTTTGTTGGCAAAGTTATGTCTCTGCTTTTAAATATGCTATCAAGGTTGGTCATAACTTTCCTTCCAAGGAGTAAGCGTCTTTTAATTTCATGGCTGCAATCACCATCTGCAGTGATTTTGGAGCCCCCAAAAATAAAGTCTGCCACTGTTTCCACTGTTTCCCCATCTATTTGCCATGAAGTGATGGGACCACATGCCATGATCTTCATTTTCTGAATGTTGAGCTTTAAGCCAACTTTTTCACTCTCCTCTTTCACTTTCATCAAGAGGCTTTTTAGTTCCTCGTCACTTTCTGCCATCAGAGTGGTGTCATCTGCATATCTGAGGTTATTGATATTTCTCCCAGCAATCTTGATTCCAGCTTGTGCTTCTTCCAGCCCAGCGTTTCTCATGATGTACTCTGCATATAAGTTAAATAAGCAGGGTGACAATATACAGCCTTGATGTATTCCTCTTCCTGTTTGGAACCAGTCTGTTGTTCCATGTCCAGTTCTAACTGTTGCTTCCTGACCAGCACACACTAATAAAGTAATGCTCAAAATTCTCCAAGCCAGACTTCAACAGTATGTTAACCGTGAACTTCCAGATGTTCAAGCTGGTTTTAGAAAAGGCAGAGGAATCAGAGATCAAATTGCCAACATCTGCTGGATCATCAAAAAAGCAAGAGTTTCAGAAAAACATCTACTTCTGCTTTATTGACTATGCCAAACCCTTTTACTGTGTGGACCACAACAAACTGTGGAAAATTCTTAAAGATATGGGGATACCATACCATCTTACCTGCATCTTGAGAAATCTGTATGCAGGTCAAGAAGCAACAGTTAGAACTGGACATGGAACAACAGACTGGTTCCAAGTCAGGAAAGGAGTATGTCAAGGCTATATATTGTCACCCTGCTTATTTAACTTACATGCAGAGTACATCATGAGAAATGCTAGGCTATATGAAACACAAGCTGGAATCAAGATTTCTGGGAGAAATACCAATAACCTCTGATATGCAGATGACACCACTCTGATGGCAGAAAGTGAAGAAGAACTAAAGAATCTCTTGATGAAAGTGAAAGAGAAGAGTGAAAAAGTTGGCCTAAAGCTCAGCATTCAGAAAACTAAGATCATGGCATCTGGTCCCGTCACTTTATGGCAAATAGATGGGGAAACTGTGGAAACTGTGACAGACTTTGTTTTTTTGGGCTCCAAAATCACTGCAGATGGTGACTGCAGCCATGAAATTAAAAGACGCTTGCTCCTTGGAAGGAAAGTTATGACCAACCTAGACAGCATATTAAAGCAGAGACATACTTTGACAACAAAGGTCTGTCTAGTCAAGGCTATGGCTTTTTCCGTAGTCATGTATGGATGTGAGAGTTGGACTGTGAAGAAAGCTGAGTGCCGAAGAATAGATGCTTTTGAACTGTGGTGTTGGAGAAGAGTCTTGAGAGTCCCTTGGACTGCAAGGAGATCCAATCAGCCCATCCTAAAGGAAATCAGTCCTGAATATTCATTGGAAGGAGTGATGTTGAAGCTGAAACTCCAGTACTTTGGCTACCTGATGCAAAGAACTGACCCATTTGAAAAGACTCTGCCTGATGCTGGGAAAGATTGAAGGTAGGAGGAGAAGGGGACGACAGAGGATGAGATGGTTGGATGGCATCACCTACTCAATGGACATGAGTTTGAGTAACTTCCAGGAGTTGGTGATGGACAGGGAGGCCTGGCATGCTGCAGTCCATGGGGTCACAAAGAGTCAGACATGACTGAGCGAAGCAACTGAACTGAACTGAGTCAGGCAAGACCCAAGATATTTAGTAAGAATTGTTTAAATGTTCACATTTGCAAATTGTTTAGTTTTAAAAAGGGATTAATATAAAGAAGGGTAAGTTTTCTAACACTATCACTGGCATTTAGTTGCAATGTCCTGTTCTTACCTGAGTGGAAAGCTTGGAGTTTGAGCCTATTTATATAGCTCTGCTGAGCAGCAGTTACTGACACCCACAGTTAGGTGACTAAAACATGTTTTTAGTACTCTGCTTCTCACCATTTGGGGATATGCTCTTTAAAATCTGAACATGTGATGGGAATGCGTCTTTCATGTGAACATTACCATCATGTGTAGCACAGTGGGGAAAGAGGTTGACAACTCCTACTGTCTATTATATAGTAAATACCTATGAAGCTAGACTACTAGAAGGTGTGTTTTTCCCCCCTTGTGTTGTTTTTTAAACTTTTTTGGCTTTTAAAATATGTCTACTATTTTATCATATGACTGTATTTCAAAGTGAAAGTCACTCAGTTGTGTCTGACTCTCTGTGACCCCATGGACTATACAGTCCATGGAATTCTCCAGGCCAGAATACTGGAGTGGGTAGCCTTTCCCTTCTCCATGGGATCTTCCCAACCCAGGGATCAAACCCAGGTTTCCTGCATTGCAGGCAGATTCTTTACCAGCTGAGCCACAAGGGAAGCCCAAGAATACTGGGGTGGGTAGCCTATCCCTTCTCCAGCAGATCTTCCCAACCTAGGAGTTTGGTCCCTAGTAAATAATCCATGGAAAATTTGTAGAAGTAACTAAAGTTGATTTAGTCTACTGAATCCATCCATCATATATATGTGTTTTCCATTGATGGATTTCTCTAATACTGGTTTAGGGAAACTTTTAGTTACTTCCTTACAAAATCAGTGAGATTTCTGTTTCTCTAATAAAGATAATACTTATGAGTAAGTTATATATTTCCTTGTCTCTACTTCTATTAATTCCTTACTTTAGTAATATGTTCTATTTTTTCTCTTGTTTTGAGAGGAAAAAAATCCACCCTTTATGAGAATGAATGATCGTTTCATTTCTTCTAGATTTGTGTCTGAAAAAGTTACAGTCCAAAATCAATTCTTGCTATAAAGAGAAATCTTTAATAGATAAATATTATTTCAAGCCAATTAATGGACTTGAAAGCTATCTGTTAAAATCACTGAGCAATGAATTATCAATTAAAAAGTGCTGAAATCAATATAGGCAATAGGAAGGAGAGTAAGATGTGGGCCATTATTAATAACAACAAAATGTTGCTAGTTTGAGGTGGTGGTGGTTTAGTCACTAAGTCGTGTCTGACTGTGAGCGACCCTATGGCCTGTAGCCTACCAGGCTCCTCTGTCCATGGGAATCTCCAGGCAAGCGTACTGGAGTGGGTTGCCTTTTCCTTCTTCAGGGAACCTTCCTGACTCAGGGATTAAACCTGCACCTCTTGGGTCTCCTGCACTGCAGGCACATTCTTTACTGACTGATCCACCAGGGAAGCTCTAGTGAGGTAGTTGTTTTTCAATTGCTAATATTTTTAGAGCGGTTTTTAAGCTTATGGAAAAACTGAGCAGAAAGTACAGGGAGTTCCATATCCCTCTGCCCAGCTTCTCCTATTATTAATCTTGCAGTAGTGTGGTACATTTGTTACAACTGATGAACCAATACTATACATTATTAACTAAAGTCTATAGTTTACATTACAGTTCACTCTCTGTTGTATAGTTCTGTGGGTTTTGACAAAATGCATAATGTCATGTATCCATTTTCATGGTATTGAACAGTATAGAGGTTTCACTGCCTCCCAGATCCCCTATGCTCTACCTATTCATTACTCCTCCACTTCCCTTCTGGAACCCTTGGGAACTGCTGATCTTTTTTATAATCTCTAGTTATCCTTTTTCTGGAATGTAACATATTTAAAATTACACAGTATGTAGCATTTTCAAATTGATCTCACTTAGTAATATGTGCTTGCTGTGCTGTGCTTAGTAGCTCAAATCAGATCAGTCGCTTAGTTGTCAGTCGTGCCCAACTCTCTGAGACTCCATGAACCATAGTCCACCAGGCTTCTCTGTCCATGGGGATTCTCCAGGAAAGAATACTGGAGTTGGTAGGTTATCTCTTCTCCTGGGGAACTTCCCAACCCAGAAATTGAACCAGGGTCTCCTGCATTATAGGTGGATTCTTTACCAACTGAGCTACCTGGGAAGCCTGTTTAAGTTTCCTTAAACATGTCTTTTCAGGGCTTGAAAACTCATTTCTTTTTAGCACTGAACAGTATTCCAATGTATGGAGGTACACATTTTGTTTACCCATTCCTACTGAAGGACACCTTGATTACTTCCAATTTTTGGCAATTATGAATAAACATTATTTGTAGGTTTCTGTGTGGATGTGTTTTCAACTTTCTTTGAGTAAACTTGGAATGCGATTGCTAGATCCTGTGATAAGACTATATTTAGCTTTGTAAGAAACTTCTAAACTGTTGTCTAAAGTGGCTGTATCATTTTGCATTCCCATCAATGGTGAATGGGCATTCCTGTTGCTCTACATCCTCATCAGCATTTGGTGTTGTCAATGTTTTGGATTCTAGCCATTTTTAACAGGTGTAGCAGTATCATATTGTTTTAATTTGCAATTCTCTAATGACAAATGATGTTGAGTATCTTTTCATATGAATGCTTATTTGCCATCTGATAATCTTCTTTGATGGGCTTTCCTGGTGGGTCAGATGGTAAAGAATCTGCATGCAATGAGGGAGACCTAGGTTTGATCCCCAGGTCCGGAAGACCCCTGAAGAAAGGAATGGCAACCCACTCCAGTATCCTTGCCTGGAGAATCCCATGGACAGAATCTTCTTTGATGAGGTGTTCAGATCTTTTGCCCAGTTTTTAAGTGGGCTATTTATCTTTTACATCTTAGGCCTATGACACTGGGTCTAATAAACAACTGTTGAGTGGTTGAAGAAAAATCATTAATTACCGAATACAGCAAATAACATGTCCAAAACTCTCCGGTTTATTATCTGTAGATGTAATATC
Source organism: Bos javanicus (assembly GCF_032452875.1). NCBI lineage: Eukaryota > Metazoa > Chordata > Mammalia > Artiodactyla > Bovidae > Bos > Bos javanicus. Next base: position 25,477,578 of record NC_083873.1, on the reverse strand, counting down.
ATTCTTTTGCTATGGGATTTTTTTTCTCCTTCAAGTTTTACCATCCTCTCAGAAGATACAAATTTAAGATGCTGGTTTTCTTAAGAGTACAATATGAAAAGTCCTCATTTACAGTAAACAGAATGTAAAGCACATTTGTGGCTGTTTTATTTTAAAGTTAACATTACATCAAAATTGATTGATAATCATGTCATATATTTTATGTTGGTGATGTTTTATGTTTCTCACAAGTGCTTCAATTTTTGCAGGGAAAAATTTTTATCTGTTCCGCTTATGTCTATCTTGATTTTAATGTTTACAAAAATTTGGTCTTAAAGTAAAATTAGCCTCACATTAACAAGTAACATTCTTAATGTCTTTCTTCTGACATAAGAGACAACTCAGGGCAAACAAAGATGATGGAGAAACGTTTGATGTGCAAGAAAATGTCTAGAACCCCTTGTCTAAACAATTGTCATGCTGTGATTTCAGGGTCTGAGCACCTCTGGAAGTGAGGTTAACAAGGTACACTCCAAGACCTTTTGTGGCAAGAGTGGAGAGGAGGAAACCAACACTCTGTGAACATGAGCCTCAAATCCCCGATGTCTGCTCCTCAGTTTGAGAGCAAAGGCAGCCATATTTCAGCTAGAAATGGAAGCTGTTTTCTAGTCAGGCACACTCCTCATCCCAGAAGGGTCTGCCACATCAAAGGTGAGGTAATTCAGAGTCCTAGAATGTCTCTCTCTCCTCTATATTCGGACTACTTGATGATTCCAGTCGGTAAACACAGGGGTGTTATTCAAAACACCGAACCACTGGTGAGGCACAGGCACTGACTGTTGGGACCAGATGCCAGCACTGGAGCCAGGGCAGAAGAGGCCTGCAGACAACCCCTGTGCAGGCACTTACCCCTGGATTACTTGGTTGATAGGAAAGGGACCTGGAGAGGTGCCAAAGGGGCCACTCAGGAAGCTCAGGGCAGCAACTGACACAGTGGTATGAAAGTATCTCAATTTTTGACAACCTGTACAGTCGTGTTAACATCTACATGTTAAATACCAGCCTGGAGAACCATGCATGTCATTCACTCTTTCATTCTCTCTCAATCCTTTCTTTTTTCTCCTCTTTCTCCCTTTCCCCCTTTCCTCCCTCTCTCCACCTTTCCCTCTCTTTATCATTTTGAAATTTTAGTTTTGGTCATACTGTACACTCCTGAATTTTTTCCTCTATTCCTGTAGTTTCTGTTTTTTTTTTTTTTAATTCTGCAGTAAATGTTGGAATCCCTTCACAGGTAAGTCCTTGGCCATTTTCTCTTTTTAGTATATACCATAATCCTAGTCAAATTTACTAATTCTCACTGCAAAACATTATCCAGAAGCTTCTTGTGCAATTTCTTGGGAAACAAAGCAGCCACCTGTCTCTAATAATTCACTTATTAACAGAGCTGTGTCCTGCACACATATGCTTCCTAAGCTGCCCAGTTTTATATAACATGGCATTGATACTAAAAAGAGGGCCTGGATATAATTCAATATGAGCCAAAAGCAAATAGCTATTATGGGAGAATGAATGAACCCAGAAGGCTCTGAGGAAGGAGGTTCCTTTTTTTCTAGGTTTTCCTTCCTTCCTTCCCACACAACTTACCTTGTCCTGCCTCCTGTTCCTCACTCTAATGACTCTCTCTTTTGCCAGCACAGAAGAGCCAATGTGTCTTTTATGGGGCCTTGTTACGTTGAGACATTCTAGATGCTTTCAAAAATCTAAATCTGATATTCCTAAAGAGGGCTAACATAGTCCCTCTTAGTCATTATTAAGACATGGGAAATGAGAGGTCTGTCTGGGATAGCAGTAAATCTACTCCACTTAACTCCCAGACCAAAGATCAAAGATGTGGGCCTTGGTTCTCAAAGCTAACAAGATGGCAGGACATTTTAAGAAGGGATGTGTTGCGAACATAATTTGCTACACTGACTTTTAAAGATTGTCCACCCAGCACTGGTTCATAAAATCTGAAGTCTGACATCTTTACATACATTTTATAATATCTAGTTTGAAAATTGTTGGGAATTCAAAGAAAACCTGCCAAAAACCTAACCTGGTGGTTTTTCTTCTTATCTGTACTCACTTAGGTTTGAATAACATTCCAATCTGTAATGTGAATGATGATGAGAACTCATTTAGAACATTGTGGGGTGCTGGCCAGTCCCACCACTCACAGAAAGATGAGATACCATATGCCAGATGCAGCTACCCACCCAGTGCTGTGGCCACGGAGAGCCCTGTCTCGCCAGCCCTTAACGGGGTCAAAGTGCCCCCACGGCCTCATTCTGGTGAGTCCCTCCCAATTCATGAAATCTTTTCTGAGGCTTCCTGCCAACTCTCAGGAGGGAAAATATCTATATAATTGCTCACATACCTGCAGTCATTTTCAAATAGTCATGACATTTTCCCACTGTGAAATAGTTATTCATTATAAAAATTTCCACTCATCTAATCTCAATTCAGTTCAATACTGTTAATAAATATGATTTAAAAAGATCATTATTATTAATTGTGCCCAAGCCAAATTTGGCATGGTTCTAGTCTCTAAGCCCTACAAAAGTACCTGAGAGAGACCAAAAATGAATGTTAGCCAACATTGGTAGAGAAACTACTCCAGACCAAAACTGCATCAGGGAAATGCAGTGAGGATGGAATGTCATGTTTACCTTTTCCTCACTGGATGGTCAACTCCTTAAAGTCAGGGCCCAGTTTTACTATTCTCCCAGGTCCTGAAACAGAACCTGATCTTTAGCAAACATTTAATTCAATTAATTCATGCTTATTAAGTTAAATTTAAAGTGATTACTCAAAAGTACAGCATGATGACTGTAGTTAGTAATACTATATCATATATTTGAAAGTTAACACAGAAGATTTTTAAATTTCTCATTACAAGAAAAAATATGCAACTAATAATCATTTTACAATATACATATATCAAATCATTATGTCGTACAGGGAGTTCTAGATGGTAGAAATTATATCCAGTACTTTTCCCTCTGTCCTTTATAATTACAAACTATTACTAACACTTTCAGGGCACATGAAAATTATTTTGGCATAATGTGGTAAAACACATATATCTTCTAAAAGGTAACAGTAAGACGAATAGATTCCATTCTAGAGTCTTCACATGAGTTAATTCATTTCATCCTTTTCACCAGCAATGAAGAATTAAAACCCACTTATTCCACCATCTTTCTAGTGTCCCTTCTTGTATTGTAGAACCTAGAAACCTACAAATTACTTTTGCAAGAGTCCCTTGATGAGAATGAGGAGTTGCCATCTGGTAAGACTTATACTGCAGACGTAGGGCTAAAGTCATCTTTTTAGCTGCTGTCTGCTATCAAGTGTGGCTGGAGACATGGAGCTTTCCTAAGACAGCATCTCAGTGTTCAGATACTGGATTTATGAGTGTTAAAAGGCAAAGTCAGCCAATGTGGTGATCTTCTGATTGCAACAGTGATCCAGTGCCTAAGATTTAGCCTCATGGATATTGTGACAGCAGTTGACATGGCCATGGCCTCCCGAGTTTCCTTCCTCCAATTGTGATAAAGGCTGTGCCCGCCCTGGTGGGTCAGGCACATGGTATTGTTCTTGAAGTGATTTGTGAAGATCAAGACAGAGTTCACTCTCACCTTCTCCCACTGTGTCCATAAGTCTATTCTCTACTAGCACTGACATATATACACTATCATGTGTAAGATAGTGAGAAGTTGCTATATAACACAGGGAGCCCAGCCTGGTGCTTTGTGATGACCTAGAGGGGTGGGGAGAGTGGAGGGGAGGGAGGCTCAACAGGAAGGGGATATACATATATGATAATTTATATATTAATATATAATAATGTATATATATTAATGACAATTCATGCTGTTGTGACTATACAGGGGATATATATATTTATATAAAAGGGGATATATATAATTTTTATATATGTGATAATTTATGTATATATGTGACAATTCACATTGTTGTACAGCAGAAACCAACACAATGTTGTAAAGCAATTTTCCACCAATTAAGAAAAATCTATATAAAGAGTTCACTGCTCCAACTGTAATATTACAAACAGCTAAATTCTATGTATTATTTACATTTTTGCTTAAAATAGATGAGAGGTTTCTGTTTCTCACAAGTGGACACTAAGCAGAATCACTATCCATAACTTCCTTCTCACTACTTGGAGAGAGGTAACTTTATATTAAAAAAAAAAAAATCTTTCCTCAGCTAGAACTAATGAATTCAGTTACTACTGTGTATATGCACAAAATCTTTTCAGCTTTTAAAAAATTGTTTTGTTAACTATGGCTTCAGTGGGGGGGGAAAAAAAAACAGCATCACACAGAATGTATATTTAAATGAATGCAAAAGGAAAGTAAGCAAATATTTAAGTGTAATTAAGGGTAATTTAATTAGATGGCTATGTGAAATTGGCAGGGTTGCAAGACAGATGAAGTACATAGAATAAAGAATGTAATTATAACTCAACACACATCTCTTTTTGTCTACAGGGCAAAGAGTACACATGTAATCTCTTTAGTTAGAGAAAGTGACAGTCATATGGACAGAAAACAAAGAAAACATGTCTTATACTGAAATACATACTTTTTAAGAACCAGTTTACCCAGATCAAGAAAGTTCTTGTAGTATTTCTTTATCGCTTCTTCATGGGCATAGAATTCATTTTATAAATACATTTTTATTATGTTGTTAAAGTACAATTCTACCTGCAGGTTTTCTAGTATTTATAAACAGATACCTGGGTTGACTTTAATTGAAATTCAGATGTACTCTCATCCATTTCAGCAAGTGATGGATGTATCATGTGGTAGAAATTATTTTTCAGTTTGATCTAAATAAATATATTTTTCCTGTCATTTCAGAGCCCTGTCGAAAAGTCAAGGAGTGCTTCAAAACTTCCAGTGATAATCCCTTAGTAATTAAAAAGGTAAAGAATCAACTATTTATAGCTACCTATTTGGTTTTGACTTCTATCATTTCCTCTCCTTCTCTTCACATATATATCTTTCTGGAAAAGAGTTTTTCACAATATTTTTTTTTCCTACAGCTTTAAGTATAATTAACATGATATAAAATGTACATTTTTAAAGAGTTCAGATTGATGAATTTTGACATACTTATTTACAGACTGAAATCAAGAGAATAAAGACTTCCCGAAATTTTCTCATGACCCTAGCCCTCCCACAGGCAAACATTTATCTGCTGTCACTAAAGATTACCATGCATTTTTTAGGATTTTAGGTAAATGAAATTTACAGTGATCTCTTAAAAAATCTGGTTTCTTTAACTCAGCATGTTTAAGACTCATTCATCTTGTTATGCGTATCATTCCTTTTTTTATTGCTGAGTAGTATTCAATTATATTGGTATCTCACAATTTGTTTATATGTTCACCTGTTGATGGACTTACGTTGTTTCCAGTTTTTAACAAAGCTGATATGAACATTTGTGTACAAATCTTTGTATGGATATATATTTTCTTTTCTCTTGGGTACATAAGTAGGAGTGGAATGACTGGGTCTTACAGTAGTGTGTGTGTTAGCCATTCAGTCGTGTCTAACTCTTTGCAACCCCATGGACTGTAGCCTGCCAGGCTCCTCTGTCCACAGGATTCTCCAGGCAAGAATACTGGAGTGGACTGCCACTTCCTCCTCCAGGGGATCTTCCCAACCCAGGGATCAAACCTGGGTCTCCTGCATTGCAGGCAGATTCCTTACTGTCTGAACCACCAGGGAGGCCAGGTCTTACAGCACATGTATGTTTAAATTTTTAAGAAACCACCAAAGTTTCCAAAGTGATTATAGGATTTTACATTCTCACCAGTTATATATAATGGTTTTCTTTCCTGCATATCCTGTTAAAACTTAATATGACCAATATTTTATTTGGCCAATCTAGTGGGTGTGCAATGGTATCTCACTGTGGTCTTAATTTACATTTGTCCAATGACATGTTTTCATGTTTTTACTTGCCATCCATGTATTTTTTTTACATAAAGTATATGTTCAAATATTTTGTCAGTTTTTTCAATTGGGGTGTTGGTCTTTTTATCATGAAGTTTTAAACATTTGTTATATATTCTAGATACAATTCTTTTGTCACACATACATTTAGCAAATGTTTTCTTCCAATTGAGGCTTACTGTTTTTTTAGGTATTAGTGTCTTTTGAAGAATCAAAATGTACAATTTTTATAAATCCCAAATTAAAGATCTTTTTCCTATGGTTTCAAACTCACATGCTGTTTATTTGTTTCTTTTGCCTTACTGCAATGGCTAACCTCTAGTACAATGCTGAATTTAAGTGAGGACAGCAGACATTCTTGCCTTGTACCTAATCACAGGGGGAAAACATTCAGACTTTTGCCATTGTGGTATTGGTTTACTTTATCCAGAGGTGCCCTTTACATGGCTGAAGCAGTTTCTAGTGTTCTGAGAGTTTTTATCAGAAATGGGGGTAGGATTTTGCCAAATGCTTTTTCAGCATGTATTTGAAATGATCATGTGATTTTTATTTTTTAGTCTTAATAATGGTGAATTGCATTGGTTAACCAAATGTTAAACTAGACTGCACTGCTGAGGGAAAACTCCACTTGATTATGATGTATTATTCTTTTTATATATTTAATTTCATAAAACAGTGGTTAGCATTTTTGTGTCTATGTGCATAAGGGATATTTGTAGTTTATTGGTAATGAATGTCTTTCCCGGTTTTGGTAAATGGGTTTATAAAATCAGTTGGAAACTCCTTTTTAATAGTCTAGGAAATTTTACGTATAATTAGTATTATTTTTTGTTTAAAAGTTTAGTAGAATTCTGCAGTGAAACCATCTGAACCTGGAGTTTTCTTGAAATCAAGATTTTGGTTATGTTTTTCAAAAAATGTGTCCATTTCATCAAAGTTATTGAATTTACTGATAAGAAGTCATTCATAAAATATCCTTTAAAATATTATATAATCTGCAGATGTTCTGTCTCTCACTCTTGATATCGGTATGTAACTTGTCTTTTTTTTTTCCTGATGCTCCTAGAGGTTTATTAGTTTTATTATTAAAGAATCAGCATTTCATTTCATTGATGATCTCTATTTTTTGTTTCTATTTCACTGACTTTGGTTCATGTCTTTATATAAGATGAAAACTTATGTGTTGAATTGAGACATTTTCCCTTTCTAATATAGGCATCAGTTCAGTTCAGTCGCTCAGTCGTGTCCGACTCTTTGTGACCCCATGAATCGCAGCACGCCAGGCCCCCCTGTCCATCACCAACTCCCGGAGTTCACTGAGACACGTCCATCCAGTCAGCGATGCCATCCAGCCATGTCATCCTCTGTCGTCCCCTTCTCCTCCTGCCCCCAATCCCTCCCAGCATCAGTCTTTTCCAATGAGTCAACTCTTCACATGAAGTGGCCAAAGTACCGGAGTTTCAGCTTTAGCATCATTCCTTCCAAAGAAATCCCAGGGCTGATCTCCTTCAGAATGGACTGGTTGGATCTCCTTGCAGTCCAAGGGACTCTCAAGGATCTTCTCCAACACCACAGTTCAAAAAGCATCAATTCTTCGGCGCTCAGTTTTCTTCACAGTCCAACTCTCACATCCATACATGACCACTAGAAAAACCATAGCCTTGACTAGACAGACCTTTGTTGGCAAAGTAATGTCTCTGCTTTTGAATATGCTATCTAGGTTGGTCATAACTTTCCTTCCAAGGAGTAAGCGTCTTTTAATTTCATGGCTGCAGTCACCATCTGCAATGATTTTGGAGCCCCAAAAAATAAAGTCTGACACTGTTTCCCCATCTATTTCCCATGAAGTGATGGGACCAGATGCCATGATCTTAGTTTTCTGAATGTCGAGCTTTAAGCCAACTTTTTCCCTCTCCACTTTCACTTTCCTATATTACTATAATTTTTCTACAAACACTGCTTTGGCTGCATCCTCCAAATTTTACTTGTTGAGTTTTCCTTTTCATTCTGCTCAACATACTACCTACTTTCTTTTAAACCTCTTGTCTCATGAGTGAGTTAAAATTACATTAATTTCCAAATATTTGGGGATTTTAAAGTTATCTTTATATGATTGATTTCCAATTTAACTCCATTATGGTCAGAGAACACCCTTTACTTTGAAACTTTTTATTTATTGAGATGTTATATGGTCCAGAGTATGTCCAACCTTGATAAATTTTCCATATGTCTATAAAAAGAATGTTCACTCTTGAACATTGTCTATAAAAAGAATGTTGGTTCTTGGGAGAGTGCTATGTAAATATCAATTAGGTCAAGTTGGTTAATAATGTCACTCAAGTCTTTGATAACCTTACTGATTTTCTTTTTTCCATCACATTATGGTTTTTATTTTTTAAATTTACTGTTTAACTGGAGTATAACTCCTTTACAATGTTGTTATTTTCTGCTGTAAAACAACATGAATCAGCTATAAGTATAATGTCCTCACCCTCCTAACCCTTCCTCCCATCGAGCCCCTCTCCCCTCCACACACAATCCCACCCTTCTAAGTTGTCTCCTTTTTCTATCAGTTATTGCTTTTTTCCCTGGGTCCCGGCGCACACTAGACCTTGTATGTACCCTCCAAGAGTAGATTGTCTTTTTCCCCCAGTCCTGTGGAATTTTTGCAATCAAATACCACTGGCCTTCCAAGCCAGATTCTCTGGAGCCTTCTCATACTGTTGTCAGACCCCCAGGCTGGGAAGCGTGACGTGGGGCTCAGGACTTTCACTCCTGTGGAGAACTTCTGTGGTATAACTATTTTTCAGTTTGTGGATCATCCACCTCGTGCACATGAGATTTGATTTTACGCATGTGTCCCTCCTACAGTCTTGTTGTGGTTTCTTCTTTATCTTTGTGTATAGGGTGTTTTTTTTGGTACACCCTACATTTTTTTTTTCTTTTTTGATGGTTGTTTGGCAGTTAGTTGTGATTCTGGTGTTTTTGTAAGAAGGAGCCATTTTGATGACAAGTCCTTTTTCTAATTCACATTATAATTTCTTCTTTGACTCATGACTTAATTATTAGACATTATTTATGAAAAATCATTTATAGGAATCTGAAGATCATGATAAATGCATTTTCTTCCAGAGAATTGGTGTTTGCTTCTGTAGGAACCCTGAGGCCCTACCAGCCTCGACCAATTTACCCAAGTTCAAGCCTTGATCTAAGGCTATATTTCTTCAAGGACTTTGCATTTCTAGGTCACCTTGACCTTGAAGGTGTATATCTTTGTTGGCCTTTATTTGGGTCCCGTCTTTCAGGAACTTTAAGACTGTCAAAAGGAAAGTTTTCATTTTCTGGAATAAGACAATGATCTCAGCGAAAAAATGACTACTGTACACCCTACACCTCAAGTGTCTCATTTCTATTTTATTTTTTGACCCATTAATTCCTAAGTTATTCATGCAACAGTTTAAACTTAAAAAGTATTTTAATCTACCATTTTAGCTGTGTTCAGTGCAGGGTTGAACATAAATATATACATGCACATACACATATATATACATTATGTAAATGTGTGTGTATATATATACATACATACATATATAATATTGCTATTCCCCTAAACAATAAGTCTGTATAATAAACCTTAACAGAAGAGTGCATTTACAATATGTATATACAATACAGCTTTATTTTCTCTTGTGTTGTTGTTTACTTGCTCAATCATGTCCAACTCTTTTGTGACCCCTTGGACTGTAGCCCACCAGGTTCCTCTGTCCATGGGATTTCCCAGGCAAGAATACTGGAATGCATTGCCATTTCCTTCTCCAGGGGATCTTCCCAACTCAGGAATCAAATCCATGTCTCCTGCTTGGCAGACGGATTCTTTACCACTGAGCCACCTGGGAAGCCCTTATTTTCATTAAACATCAACTGAATACTGCTTTAGAGATTGTAATCACTGCAGTCCCTAGCTGACACATTCAGCTACCAGCTTCTGTGTACCTTTATGTATTACTTTCTTCTGAAGATGAAAAAGCCTCTCTTGGAATAGACAATACAGTTCTTTTAAAAAGACTGCAAACAGTATATTCACCTCCCAGAACAAAAAAATAGCCTTTCTATCTCCTTTTCCAACTAACCAAGGGAAGTACCTGAGTTTACTCCTCCAATTCTCCAGCTCTCAGCTGTCATTTAGCAGAGCCAGGAAGCAGTGGCTCATACCATGTAGTTTCTTCACAGAGAGCATAAAAACTCTTGGCTGACTTTCTCCAGTCATAAAAGTACAATCTCAATAGAAAATCTCATGTGTCGTGAGTTGGCTGTTACCAGAAGCAGCAGGATAAATGATGGTTACATATTAAACATTGTAGAATTATCTTTTAAACCAAGGGTTTAAAATGGTTTTATAAAAAGTAAATAACATATCATTAATTTGTTCCATCTTCAAATGTAAATATTTGATAATGAGCTTTTTAAGGGAGGATTAAAACTAACCTCTTCTTACTTTCATGTATGTGTCTCAGTTACATTTCTCATTCATTTTACATTCAATTTTCATAGAAAATATAAGTGGATGCATATGCATATTGATTATATTATACCTATGATTTAGGATGAAATGAAGGTAAAAAATCCACCACTGACTCCAAAGTCATGCTCTACTGCTAGTTCTTCTTCTTCAGAGGTGACGAGTACCAAGACTGCCATCAAAGAGAACACCATCTGCATACCAAACTATCTGGATCAGGAAATCAAAGTAAGAGGCAGGTTTATTCAATCCATAACTTGGGAACACCATGAATGTACAAAAAAATCACATCACTAGCATCCTTAAAACTCTTTAATGGTTCCCATTGACAACTGAATTGAGTTAAAACTACTCAGCCTGAAATCCAAGGCCTGCTCTTGTTTTTCACTTGCAGATTTCTTCCTGGGACACATTCCTAAATCACGGCACAGAGAAGTGGAGGCCAAAAAGGGAGTAAGAGCTTCATTAGTTAGAGAAAAAAGAGTTTAGAATTTGGAGATGCTGAAGTGGCTGGAATTTGCAAATTAAGATACTGAAGAAGTACCTGTGCAGAGAATGAGCTTCAGAAATCTGTACAAGATTGCCTGAGTCTTTAGCCCAATATAGACTGCACCTGCACAGGATGGGAGTCTGAGACTTGGCAGAAGACAGCTAATGGGAGGGAATGTGCTGCTTAAAGATACTGGAGTTGTGATCTGCTAGAGTGAAGAGACCTTGGTGAACACACCAAGGATACAGCTGAGACACCAGAAAGGTCACACCTTAGTAAAAGAATAGGGGGCTCTGACCCACATTTGTGGCTAATCTAGATCTACACTCTCAAATCCTAAAATCAAATTTCAGTAGACCAAAATCACCCACTTTATTTATCACCACTTATAACTGCTTTCCAGAATAAAAGTGAAGAGAAAGCAGAGTTCTGAGGAAGACATCTTCTATTTTCTTTCACTGAAATGATTAATTACATTCTTTGAGAGCTGATCAGTAAATGACCTATGAGTTAGAAGAAGCCAGGGGTGATGTGCAATCACTATATTGATGACAAAACCGTGAGAGGCAGAGTGGCCTGGAAAATACCACAGGGCTATTCTTCTACTTTTGCCATTTCCATTGATTTGCCATGAAATTAGAAACAAATTTAATTTGTTTTCTTCCAGGATAAGGCATCAAGGACAGGAATCTTAATAAATCAAAGCTGAATACAGGACAGCAGATTTTTCTGCCCTTTAAATTCTGTATTTCCAGCACCTAAATCAATGATAGACACAAATATTGATATCTGTTGAATTAATAGTATTTTAATAAAAGTTTTCAGGCAGAAAGTCTAGGAAAAAATATGTTTCAGTAGCTCAAGCAAGAATTGATGGTTTACACTGTGTCAAGCAAGGCTGTGGGGATAAAGAGAAATGGAGATTTGAGACATATTTACAAGAATTTACTGAACTTGTTTGGCAGTGTGACAGAAAAGGACAAGGGAGTCATCTAGGGTGAATCCCAGGGTCTTGCTTGGACATACATTAAACGTATGCAGGTGCCGTCCACTGAGATGGGGAACCAGAAGGGACAGCAAGTTTGGAGCAAGTTTTATAAATAAAAAAGATGGGTGGAGTTTTAGGTATTTGGGGTTCAAATTACCTATAGTATGTCTATGGCCACAGATGGACTGATGTTCAGGAGACAGGTTTAAATTTCAGGTATGTCTAAATTCCAAAAGCAGATACAATTTAGGGTAAATCTGGAAATATTACATGTGCTTAATATTTTGAACTTTTAATAAACTCCAGTACTTTGGCCACCTCATGCCAAGAGTTGACTCATTGGAAAAGACTCTGATGCTGGGAGGGATTGGGGGCAGGAGAAGGGGATGACAGAGGATGAGATGGCTGGATGGCATCACTGACTCAATGGACGTGAGTCTGGGTGAACTCTGGGAGTTGGTGATGGACAGGGAGGCCTGGCGTGCTGCGATTCATGGGGTTGCAAAGAGTCGGACACGACTGAGCGACTGATCTGATCTGATCTGGTAGTCCATTTTTATTATTTCCTCTATCACCAACACGGCAGTTAGCTGCCAAATGAAAAAGAAGTCAATGAAGGATTCTGATTGACTAAAGAGAATTATATTCCTATCTGATTGGGCCAATCACTGTGTTCTGGGGCCTGAGGAACAATGATGAATCCAGCTAGGTTCACTCACTACAGAGAGAAGCAAAACTGATGGGGCAGTTCTGTGACCAGAGAATCCCATGATGCAGTAGGAAAGGATCAGTTCCCAAAGAGAAGAAAAGTGAATCACTCCTCCATAAGATGTTGGTACTGAAGAGACAAAACAAGAGAAAACTGCATGGCTTAACCTCAACTATTGCAGTTGAGCCTTTGCAGTTTGAACTGCGTAGGTCCACTTATACGTGGATTTTTTTCAGTAGTAAATATGACAGTGCTACATGATCCATGGTTGGTTGCATCCAGGGATGTGGAATTTAGAATATGGGGGAGCCACCTATACAGAGGGCTGACTCTAAGTTATAGTTGGATTTTTGACTGCCTGGAGGGTTGGCAATAGACTAACCTTGCCTCACTCAAGAGTCAACTGTATTCGTACTGAAGATGTTTTTTTTCCTATTTGAAATCTGGCTTCCAAGTTAAAATCCCAGTTGACTTGAATACTGTGTACAGAGTTACATTTGGGATGACAAGATTGTGGAGACAGTAAAGGAAACCTTATAAACTGCTCACTATGTAACCCTAATATTCTCTGTCAGATTCTGGAAAAGCTGTGTAACATTTTACGCACTGATTCTCTGGCAGAAGTTCTACAGTGGCTGCTCCATGCAAGTTCAAAAGGTGAGATTATGTATTTGTGAATACTGAGCTCAATTTATGGCCAGAAACTAGGAAATGTGCCAATGTCTGAAGTTTTCTACCTTGGATTTGCAAAGATAATGCTGCAATTTTATTTCCCTAGTGTTCAGTATCAGAGTCCTGTATATGCAACTGCACACAAGCTGGTCATGCCCCAAACTGAACTTCTGTGGGTGATGTGAAACGCTTGTGTCCAGAGCTGGTTTGTGCTTCTCCTCGCGAGCCCATGCACCCATGCTCTCCCTGAGCATATCTCTGGCCTACTGGGAGCCCTCCACACAGCCTGTTTCCCCTCTTCAATGTGGATGGCAGGAGCACACCCTTCCAAGTTCCAGATTCTAACACCTCTGCCAGATCCTCACCAAAACAATCAAGTCAGTCATCTCCCAGCCTCCTTTAGGCTCTTTTTGTTTCGTTCCATGAAAAATATATGCCAGTCCCAAGTGGGAAAACCATAAATAACACAGAGCAGCTATCCTCAAACCTAGCTGGTTATTTGACTGATTGAGGCAAAACTTCTGAGGTGGGTGGGGCCTGAGAATACGCGTTTCTAACAAGTTCCCAAGTGATGCTGATAAGCCTGGTCCGGGGAGCACCCTTTGAAAATCACTGTAGTAATGAGAGTTGGGAGATACCCATGTGTTACGGACAGATTAATAATTTTAAATGGAATTAAAGGCATTTGGAATACCTTACCTCAGGAATTCAAGATTACTTGGCAGGCAACTGAGAAGTATTTGGGGGTAAGGAGTTTTTATTTTTTATTTTTCCTTTTTAAGAATATAACTTTAAAAAATTTATACAAATAATGAGTGCTTACTGTTGGGCAAAAAAAAAAAAAAAAGGTAATGTATAGAACAGTCCTTTGGACTCTGTGGGAGAGGGAGAGGGTGGGATGATTTGGGAGAATGGCATTGAAACATGTATAATATCATATATGAAACAAGTTGCCAGTCCAGATTCGATGCACAATACTGGATGCTTGGGGCTGGGGCACTGGGACGACCCAGAGGGACGGTACGGGGAGGGAGGAGGGTTCAGGATGGGGAACACGTGTATACCTGTGGCGGATTCATGTTGATATATGGCAAAACGAATAGAATATTGTAAAGTTAAAAAAAAAAAAAAAAAGGTGAGCCAGTCCAAAAAAAAAGAAGAAAAAATTATCACAGACACCATTTTAGTAATGCTTTGATATGTATCTTTTCAGAGATGCTTATAACTTATTTAAAATATTAGTTTTAATTTTCATGAGCTCCTCCTGTACTTAGTATTTTTTATAGGTATCTTTGTTTTTATCTGGCAGTGGCCTGTAAGGCTGGATTCTGTACTCAATATTTAAAATCTATTCTACTGCCACTCAGGGACAAGTACCCCCGTGAGTTAACTATTCTGAGTAGTCTGTCATATCACAGGTGGAGAGAAACTAGGTTGATGTGAACCACCTTTTCTACACAAACGTTAACTCACACAAAGGTGCTTACCCAGAAAACAGGCTACCTTTCAAACTGGAGTGCTGGGTGAAAGAACTAATCCTGTGTTTCTAGCCAACATGATAAGTGTAACCTTCATGACCCCTCTCTTTTTTAAATCAGAAAAGGAGTGGGTCTCAGCTTTGATTCATGCTGAACTGGCTGAGATAAACTTGTTAACTCGTCTCAGAAGAAACACCTCAGCTGAACCAGCAGCAGAGACTGGGAGGCCACCCAAAGTCAAGTCACCCTCAAATTCATCAGCAAAATCAAAGGTGCTAATCAGTTCTAAGGAAGGACATCAACAGAGGAGGTAATCAGGCTTGATGGCCAGTTATGGAGCATGTGGCTCATAAAGACTTTAAATTCCCTTTTGGTTATCTTTCAAAACACTAAAATTGCTGAAGTTTTAAGTAACCTCCTTATTCAGTAAATGACAACAATGTACTTGTTTTTTCATATTACATTTATGAAAATGAAAGAAATCATTCTAAATTCTACTATTTAGAGCATGTTGGCAGAGGCCATGTCTTCCTTACTCAACAACCTACCTTTTTGAGAAAAGTTCCCTTTCCACTCAGAGGAGCCACCCAGAAATCTAAGAAAATGTAGTGTGGTTCTCAGTTTACTGAAAAACAGAAGCAATAAAGAAAACCAAAACTTCATTGTTACTGTATACTTTTCAAGAATGCATATCATATAGGTATCACTTTTTCTTTCTGTCTAGAACAATGCAGGATTAAAATATATTGCTTAACCTAACTTCCCCTGACATATGCCTGGGGGCTACCAGAGGGAAAAATAACTATTAAGGGAATTAGGAATTATTTCAGCAGAAACTTTTCTCAAGCCTTGTAATTTTAATGACAGAAGAAAATACATATTTATGTGTAACACCATAGTGAAAGAATATGGTAAGATGTTGTTTAAGCTGGGAGAGAAAATCATTTTGCTTTAAAAGCAAAAGTTGGGTAAATCTTAAATTTGGAGAAAATAAATATTCAAAACAAGTAATATGTCACTTTAAAAAGCATTAAGATGGAGGAGAATTTTACATTGCAAACAGTTGCCACCTTGAAGTTTCCATACAACTGGAGACTGGGAGATAGGGTCAATTTCTCTACCCTAGTGAGAAATATCTGATGTACTGTTCATATGTTTACTCCAAGTCAGAAGAATTTTTCATCAGAAAGTACATTTAATGCTATCTGCATCAAAAAAGAGATGTTTATTTAAGAAACATACATTTCTTAGCGTGATGATGATGGTTCGGTCTATAGAAAATATTTGTATCTGTGAATTTCATTTTGTTTCTCCAATTGATTTAGAGTGTCAAGTCAAGGATCTGAAGAAAATAAGGAAGTACTGAAAGGTTAAGTACAGTTTGTGATAATTACTGAATTGATATAAGGAAACCAGTAAGTATCTAACTAGTTGGAGACACAGGTATTACGGATCTATGGTTTTAAAGGGAGTATAATGCAATAGTGATTTACAGCTACTCTTAAGGGACAGCATCTGCTGAATTTCTCGTAGAGGTAAATCTGACCTGTTTTTGACTTTGTTTTGAAAGGCAAAGTGCCTCCTCACACTATTTGAGAAGCAAGACAGCAGGAACTCTAGGTCTGGTCATTTCAATCCAGTAACCGGAAAAGACCTGCACTGACCTAACAAAAAAAACAGTGGTATCAGTTTGGGTTTTTCACAGCTTAACTGTCATTGAACTAAATGATTTTCACTTGAAACAAAGTCAGCCTGAGAAAACAGTAACATTTTGGCAATCAGCCACAACATATGCCTGAGACACAGCTTGAATACAGTAGCAGTAGAGCAGCAGCTTTGTGTCCCTGTCAGAAGTCCAGCCCCAGCCTGCAATTGGGAACAAGACTTATCAAGAATTGTGGAAAGCCCTGGTTTGGTCCAAAACAGCCCAACTGAAATATCCCTGTGGGTTCCGCCAACTCCTAGCTTTAAAACAAACAGCAACAGTGACTACAGAGCAGCCACTATGAAGCATGTTTACAAGCCTCAAATTGTCTTACAAGTCCTTCTTACATCAGGAATGATACAGCAATCGATTAAGAGATCCATGAGGTCACTCTAAACCCCAGCGGTTTCTGTTGGGGTTAATCAAACCCAAAAGAAGTGCTATTTGCTAATATGAGGCAACAATAAGAATAGTTTAGAAATTAGAAAACATTCCCTTACTCTGACACTCCAAGGATGGTCTATTGTATCTGACTCCTCCTAACAAATTCTTTACCCTAGGACCATAAAATCCTGACAGTGATGACATCTATTATTCATGTCTTATCTGTAGGTCACAAATATATTTTACCGTGTCTAGATACTTATATACAACCCCCCAAATCATACCCCTTAGCCTTTGGTATAGGTATTCAGTTCAGTCGCTCAGTCGTGTCCGACTCTTTGCGACCCCATGAACCGCAGCACGCCAGGCCTCCCTGTCCATCACCAAATCCTGGCATTTACCCAAACTCATGTCCATTGATGGTGATGCCATCCAACCATCTCATCCTATGTCGTCCCCTTCTCCTCTCACCTTCAATCTTTCCCAGCACCATGGTCTTTTCAAATGAGTCAGCTCTTCACATCAGGTGGCCAAAGTATTGGAGTTTCAGCTTCAGTACTTCCAATGAATATTCAGGAGTGATTTCCTCTAGGATGGACTAGTTGGATCTCCTTGCGGTCCAACGGACTCTCAAGAGTCTTCTCCAACACCACAGTTCAAAAGCATCAATTCTTCGGTCCTCAGCTTTCTTTATTCTCCAACTCTCACATCCATCCATACGTGACTACAGAAAAACCATAGCTTTGATGAGACGGACCTTTGTTGGCAAAATAATGTCTCTGCTTTTTAATAAGCTGTTTAGGCTGGTCCTAACTTTCCTTCCAAGGAATAAGTGTCTTTTAATTTCATGGCTGCAATCACCATCTGCAGTGATTTTGGAGCCTCCCAAAATAAAGTCAGACACTGTTTCCCCATCTATTTGCCATGAAGTGATGGGTCCAGATGCCATGATCTTAGTTTTCTGAATGTTGAGTTTTAAGCCAACGTTTTCACTCTCCTCTTTCACTTTCATCAAGAGGCTCTTTAATTCTTCTTCGCTGTCTGCCATAAGGGTGGTGTCATCTGCATATCTGAGGTTATTGATATTTCTCCCAGCAATCTTGATTCCAGCTTGTGCTTCATCCAGTCCAGCATTTCTCCTGATGTACTCTGCATATAAGTTAAATAAGCAAGGTGACCATATACAGCCTTGATGTACTCCTTTCCCGATCTGGTATTCATTGTCTCCCCAAATCCTTCTTTCTGCTTGGATGTAGCTAATGCAGGCCTTGGGAAGGTCTTATCAGTGCAGCTGTTTTAACCTGCTTGTCTGCTTTGCTTTTTTGTCTGTCAGGACTGTAGATACTTCACCTTTCTCTCACTGGCCCCATTCTTTGCCCATCACCAGCTCTAAATGGTTCCTACCAAAATGAAGTTTGATTCTAACTGAAAGAACATATCCTGCATGTTGTAGTACAAATAGCTCATTAAAGATGCTACTGCTGCTGCTGCTAAGTCGCTTCAGTCATGTCCGACTCTGTGCAACCCCAGAGACAGCAGCCCACCAGGCTCTCCCATCCCTGGGATTCTCCAGGCAAGAACACTGGAGTGGGTTGCCATTTCCTTCTCCAATGCATGAAAGGGAAAAGTGAAAGTGAAGTTGCTCAGTCGTCTGTGACTCCTAGCGACCCCATGGACTGCAGCCTACTAGGCTCCTTCGTCCATGGGGTTTTCCAGGCAAGAGTACTGGAGTGGGGTGCCATTGCCTTCTCCCATTAAAGATGAGCAGGTGGTAATAAAGATGAGAATAAATAATTTTTATGAAATTTGGGTATATCTGAACCACCTAAACTTCATACAGTTTTTTTTTTTTTTTGTATGTCATTTGCTACTAAGACATGACAGAAGTTACTATATTTGGATGTCCAATTATGGTCTTATTGAGACTTTTTCTATTTCAGAGGGCAAGCCTCCATTGTTTATAAGAAGAAATCAGACGAAAATACCTGTTGCAGAATATTTCAGCAAGCCAAAATCTCTTCCCAGGCCTAAAACTCAGGAGACCACATCAACAAAGCCAGTGTCAGCAAGGAGTATACAACAAGGATACAATCTCTCTGCCCAAAGAGCATTTTATCCTGTAACATACCGAAGGTAGAAATGGTAGACTGGGCTAAACCTTTCAGAAACACGAGTTTCACTTTGTTATGACATCAATTATGAAAAACACATTTTTGGTATGGAGGAATCAACAGCTCCTCTATATGGTGGTACATGTAAATCTCAAAGCAACTGTATATAAAGCTACTAAATAAATATTAATGGAAAAATTTCTATTTGTAGTTAATTAGTACCTTGTATAAAAGAAATGTTTATTTATATACTACATTTCTAGTCTTGGGCTACTATTAATATTAATACATAAGTACTGGACTCTGATACTAGAAAAATCATCCATAATCAGAATTCAGGCAATTTAAATTCAACACTACCCCAAACTCTGATAGAAAATCAACAATAATAAACAAACTGAATTTTAACATCTGAGCTACTTCTCGCAATGTACTGTGTTCAATAATATAGACTATTGAAAAAACCATTTGTTAAACATTTGTAACAAATGTCATAAGTTAGGAATAATTTTTCTTTTTGTGAGGAGGTGAGCCTTTTTCTAATAGTCTAACTTATGAGTCAGAAAGGAACTACCGCTGCTAGTTCCTTTCTATTCACTGCAAATTGTGAATGATATTAACAACGTTTCCTAATATTGAACTTTTGGTATTTCTAAAATAAACCACTCAAAAAAAATAAATAAAATAAAATAAGCCACTCTAGGGCCATGCTGACCTGCCTCTTGAGAAATCTGTATGCAGGTCAGGAAGCAATAGTCAGAACTGGACATGGAACAACTGACTTGTTCCAAATAGGAAAAGGAGTATGTCAAGGCTGTATATTGTCACCCTGCTTGTATATGCATGAGTACATATATATGCAGAGTACGTCATGAGAAACGCTGGGCTGGATGAAGCACAAGCTGGAATCAAGATTGCTGGGAGAAATATCAGTAACCTCAGATATGCAGATGACACCATCCTTATGGCAGAAAGAGAAGAACTAAAGAGCCTCTTGATGAAAGTGAAAGAGGAGAGTGAAAACATTGGCTTAAAACTCAACATTCAGAAAACTAAGATCATGGCATCTGGACCCATCACTTCATGGCAAATAGATGGGGAAACAGTGGTGGAAACAGTGCCAAAATCACTGCAGATGGTGATTGCAGCCATGAAATTAAAAGACGCTTACTCCTTGGAAGGAAAGTTATGACCAACCTAGACAGCATAATCGGAGAAGGCAATGGCACCCCACTCCAGTACTCTTGCCTGGAAAATCCCATGGACGGAGGGGCCTGGTAGGCTGCAGTCGGTGGGGTCGCTAAGAGTTGGACACGACTGAGCGACTTCACTTTCACTTTTCACTTTCACTTTTCACTTTCATGCATTGGAGAAGGAAATGGCAACCCACTCCGGTGTTCTTGCCTGGAGAATCCCAGGGATGGGGGAGCCTGGTGGGCTGCCGTCTATGGGGTTGCACAGAGTCGGCCATGACTGAAGCGACTTAGCAGCAGCAGTAGCAGACAGCATATTAAAAACCAGAGACATTACTTTGCCAACAAAGGTCCATCTAGTCAAGGCTATGGTTTTTTCAGTGTTCATGTATGGATGTGATAGTTGGACTATAAAGAAAGCTGAGCACTGAAGAATTGATGCTTTTGAACTGTGGTATTGGAGAAGACTCTTGAGAGTCCCTTGGACTGCAAGAAGATCCAACCAGTCCATCCTAAAGGAGATCAGTCCTGAGTGTTCACTGGAAGGAATGATGTTGAAGCTGAAACTCCAATACTTTGGCCACCTGATGCAAAGAGCTGACTCATTGGAAAAGACCCTGATGCTGGGAAAGACTGAGGGCAGGAGGAGAAGGGGATGAGAGAGGATGAGATGGTTGGATGGAATCACTGACTCAATGGACATGAGTTTGAGTAAATTCTGGGAGTTGGTGATGGACAGGGAGGCCTGGTGTGCTGCGGTTCATGGGGTCACAAAGAGTCAGACACGACTGAGCGACTGAACTGAACCGAGGGCCATGCTATGTTCTTCTTTCAGTGTATTGCTGAATTCTGTCTACCAATTAGCCAATCTTTTGTTTAGAATGTTGGCTGTGATATTGAAAACAAAAAATATTCTTATAAATTTCATGTGTGTATGCATGCTTGCACACAATGTTAATACTAACACATACCGCATTTACTGTGTGTCAGGAATCATTCTAAACACTTTAGTTATAGTAACTTATTTAATTTTCACAGTAACTATTTGAGATCACTATTATTGATATCCTCCCTTTTTTTTTTTTTAAATAAGAAAACTAAGGCTCTGAGAGTTGTACTCACTGGAATGAGACAGAACAGTTGTAACAAATGTCATCATTCAAATACAACAGAGGTTTTTTCTGCATGTGTCTGAAGTGTGTGTTTTCAACCAGCAGATGACTTCACTTCACTTGGTGATTCACAAGCCCTTTATCCTTCCACCTTGTGACTCTACCATCATCAAGGTTTCACTGTTAACTTCACCTTCCTGGAAAGAGAGGAAAAAGTAAAAGTGGAAGAAAGTATTAACTTCCAATAGCTGCTATAGTAAATTACCACAACTTAACTGGTAAGCCAACACATATTTAAATTCTTAAAATTCCAGGGCTGAGGTCCTAAATAGATCTCCTTGGGCTAAAACCAAGGTGTTGGGAGGGCTTCACTTCTTTTGGAGGCTTTAGGCGGGAATCTGTTTCCTTGCTTTTTCCAACCTCTAGCAGGTACCCACACTCCCTGGCTCATGACTCCCTCTGTCTTTAACGCCAGCAGGGGCTGGTTGAGTCTTTCTTGTAACACATCACTGATACTGACTCTTTAGCTTCCCCCTCTTCCACTGTTAAGGATCCTATGGTTACACAGAGCCTGTCTGCTATCCAGGTTATCCAAGATAATCTTAAAGTCAAATAATTAGCAATTTAATTCCCCTTTACCATGTAACACCATAGGTTCCAGGAATTAGGATCTCTGGGAGAACATTATTCTGCTACCAAGGGAGGGGACATCTGCTTCAAGTCTTGGTCTTGAAATGGGAATTGTTACTTCTGGTCACCTTCCATGGTTGAGAATTAGTCTAGCTGAAAGGAGGCTGAGAAAATTATTAAGCAGGAATCGTATTTCCAGCTACAACTATATTCTGTGGTGGACAGTTAACTCTGACACAAAAGTGACTGGTTTAAAGTGTAGCTGGAATCTATTTGCTTAACCAGTAGGCACCACTAATATGTATCAAGACTATGCTCCTTCATTAAATTCATTTCAAAGCTTGCTCTCTCTCTCTCTCTTTCCTGTCAGGGAGAGGTTGCAATAGCATTGTAGATTCCTTTTCCTTGCAAACTTAAGTAAAATTTGGGCTTCCCTGGTGGCTCAGAGGGTAAAGAATCTGCCTGCAGTGTAGGAGATGTGGGTTTGATCCCTCAGTCAGGAAGATCCTCTGGAGGAGGAAATGGCAACCCACTACAGTATTCTTGCCTGGAGAATTCCATGGACAGAAGAGCCTGGTGGGCTATAGCCCATGAGGTCACAAAGAGTCAGACACAACTTAGTGAGTAATACTTTCACACTTTAGTAAAATTCACCTATCAGACCATGTAGGTTTGGTGTCTTGGGAGTGGTAGTCCTTTGACAATTTTATTTCTTCTGTGATAACTGGTCAGTTTATATTTTCTGTATTTTGGAGAATCAATGTAATACAGCACATTAACAAAATCAAGGACAAAAATCACACCATTATTTCAATCAATGCAGAAAAAAATCTAACAAAATTCAACACCTTTTCATGATCAAAACGTTTCAACAAGCAAGGAATTCACGGAAAGCTACCTCAACATGCTGCTGCTGTTGCTAAGTCGCGTCAGTCGTGTCCGACTCTGTGCAAGGCCATAGACGGCAGCCCACCAGGCTTCCCCGTCCCTGGGATTCTCCCAGCAAGAACACTGGAGTGGGTTGCCATTTCCTTCTCCAATGCATGAAAGCAAAAAGTGAAAGTGAAGTCGCTCAGTCGTGTCCAACTCTGGCGACCCCATGGACTACAGCCTACCAGGCTCCTCCATCCATGGGATTTTCCAGGCAAAAGTACTGGAGTGGGGTGCCATTGCCTTCTCCGTACCTCAACATAACAGAAGCCATATGTGAAAAGCCCATAGCTAACATGGAATTCAACAAGGGAAAGTGTGACAACTTTTCCTTGAAGATCAGGACCAAGGCAAAGATGTCCATTCTAACTACTTCTATTCAACATAGTCCTGGAAATTCTAACCAGAGCAATCCAGACAAGATATAAAAGGTATACAAATTGGAAAAGAATAAGGGGAAGAATATAATTAAAATGATTTATTTGCAGATGATATGATCTTATATGTAAAAAACCTTAAAGATTCCACATACAAAAAAAATCCCCTTTAGAACTAACAAATTCAGCAAAGTTGAAGATGCAAAATCAACACTTAAAAATCAGTTGCATTCTGATACACTACAATGACCAAATCAAAAAGAAAATTAAGGGGAAAAAAATCCCACGTCCTATAGCATTAGCAAGGATAAAATACTTAGAAAAAAAATTAACCAAGGAGGTGAAAGACTTATACACTGAAAGATAAAAGACAATGCTAGGAGAGATTAAAGAAGAAAGGAAATAAATGGAAAGACACTCCACATGTATCGACTGAAAGACAATAATGCTAAACTGTCCGTACTACTCAAAAAGATCAACAGATTCAGTTCAATCTCTGTCAAACTCTCAATGACACTTCTTATAGAAATAGAAGAAAAACTGTAAAATTCATATGGAATTTTAAAGGACCCTGAATAACCAAAACAATCTTAAAAAAAAAAAAAAAAAAGGCAGCTAGCAAGCCTCAGACTCTTTGATTTCAAAACATATTACAAAGCAACAATAGTTAAGACAGGGTAATACTGGCATAAAGATAAGCATACAGACCAATAGAAAAGAATAGAGGGCCCAGAAATAAACTCTTGCATACATGGCCAGATGATTTTCAACAAAGGGCTGAGACTACAATGGGAGACAAATGATGTTGGGAAAACCGGATATCCATATGCAAAGGTATAAAGTTACCTTATACTTTATAAAAAATTAACTCATTTGATTAAAGACCTAAATGTATGAAGCTATGAGTCAAAAATAAATAAATAAATAAATAAATGTAAGACCTAAAACTATTAAGCTCCTAGAAGAAAACAGGGGAAAAACTTTAGGACATTCAATTCAGCAGTGATTTCTTGGATATGATACCTACAACACAGGCAATAAAATTAAAGATAAATGGGACTCCATCAAATTTTAGAACTCCATGGCACAAGAAACAACATAGTGAAAAGGCAACCTATGGGATGGGAGAAAATATTTCCAAATTATATATTTGATAAGGGATTAATATCTAGAAAATGTAAGGAAATTTTATAACTCAATGATAGAAAAGAAACCAATTTTAAAATAAGCAAAGGACTTGATTAGACATTTCTCCAAATAAAATTTTACAAATGGCCAATAAAAATGTGAAAAGATGTTCAACATCACTAATCATTAGAGATGATCACAAGGAGATATCCCTTCTTTTTTTTTTTTATACCCATCAGAATGGCCACTATCAGAAGAACAGAAAATAAGTTTTGGTGAGATACAGAGAAGTTGGAATGCTCACACATTGTTGATGGGAATGTAAAATGGTATACCTATCATGGAAAACAGTATAGATTCCTCAAAAAATGGAATTAACATACAATTCACTAATCCCATTTGTGGGCATATATGGAAAAGAAATGAAAGCAGGATTCAAAGAGACAGATGTACACTCATGTTCATCACAGCATTATTCAAAATAGCCAAGAGGTGGAAGCAATCCAAATATTCATGAACAGATGAATGATAAAGAAAATGTAGTACAATGGAATACTGTGCAGCCTAAGAAAGAAATCCTGTCACATACTATAACTTGCATGAACCTTGAGGACATTATGCTAAGTGAAGAACCAGTCATAAAAGGACAATATTGTATGACTCTACCATATGAAGTATCTAAAGTAGTCAAAATGATAGAAAGATAGTTACCAAGGACTGGTGGGAAGGAGGAAGGGAAATTAGTGAGTATAGAGTTTCAGTGTTGCATGATGAATATGTTCTAGAAAGCGATTCCCCAACAATGTGACTATACTGGGTTGGCCAAAAAGCTCACTAGGGTTTTTCTATATAATCTCACTAAACCATACACTTAAATTCGATGTTATATGTTTATCATAACAAAAACCTAAAGTGGAAAATATATGACTTGAACAGCATAGTTAACAAACTTCATAAAATGAGTGTTCCCTCATTTTTAGTTCTCTACAAAGAATCTGTGTAAAATAGGTATTTGCTTTTGGTATGTCTCACAGATATTCCCATAAAACATTTGGTCCTGGATTTTATGATACTAAATCAAATTACTTAGAATTATAAAATTATTTATGGTACTAAATTTTTTTGGTGATTTTAATTTTTATAAGTCATTTCACATAAACTTTCATGTGTATTGACACAAAGTAGTTTATAATTCCCATTTGTTTACAATTTAATATCTCCATCATTTCTATATTATCTTGTCTCCTTAAAGTTTTCTTCTTTAAAAGACTATTTTTTTAAAAAAATTGTTGCCTTCAGCCTCTTAACTGTATGTTTGTTTTACTTTTAATGCTGATTTTATCTTGTTTCCCTCTTTCAACTTTGAATTTTATTCTGTTCTTTTATAACTTGTTAAATTAAATGCATGGCTCAATAATGCTAGTCCTTCTTTTTCTAACTTAATGGGCTATAAATTTTCCTCTAAACTGTTTTACTACATTCCACAAGTTTTCATACAGATTGTTTCATTAAATTTACTTTTAAATATTTTCTAATTTTTTCTTTTGTAACCTATAAGCTGTTTTGATAAGCCTTTTCAAAAAAAATTTCTCAAACATATGCTTTTTAAACTTGTTGTATTTTTTTAATGATTTATAATTTAATTGCATTGTGATCAAATAATATGATAGGCAAAAATGATCCACAATAATTTTCTTGTGGGTAGCTTTGAGGGTTAGCATATGGTCAATGTTATAAATGTTCCATACAACTTGAAAATAATGTGAATTTTAAAGTCGTTAGATACACAGGTATATCCATTAAACCAAGCTTGTTAATTGTGTTGTTCAAATCTTACATATCCCATCTAATTTTTCTCTTCATGCTTATTTTCTAACTATTATGGTAGATGATGTAGTTCTGTGGTCTTTGTAATTTTGTTCACTTTGATTCATGCATTTTGAAATGACGTGTAAATGTAGTTTAGAATTTTATAATTAAGTTATAAGAAATTATCTGCAATATTGTTTTTTATGGTTCTAGGTTGCAAGCCTTTCCTCTTGTCCCACAAGTTTATTTTCTACTTTTACTGTTATTAGAGAAGTTGCCTATATTATTTTTACTTTTGAAATTACTTTCCTTTGTGATTTAACAGATACTTTTATGAATGTCCCTTATGCACTGGAAAACTTTTCACCTATAGAACTGGATATATATCAATTATATCTCTTATTAATTCTAGCATTTACATCTTCCATAAATTTATATTTTGTCCGCCTGAGCTATCATGTATTGAAAAGAATGAATTAAATTCTCCTTATACAACTGCATTTCTTATATATATTTCATATAATTCTCAGTTTTCTTTCAATGAATTTGAATATTATGCTACCTGGTGCACAGATATTCATAACTATGATATGTTCACTAAGGATTACTTTCTTGAACACTACAACATGCCTTTCTTTTGCTTGTTTCACTATAAAGTGTTGAACCTTCCACCCATGTTAAAACTGTGACTTCTGTCTTCCTTTTTATTATTACCCTGATACGCTTCTATTTTAACATTGCTGAGTAAACTTACTAATACAGCAAATACAGCATAAGTAATAAAGTAAATACAGTAAATACAGCATAAGTTTAGGTTTTGAGTTTTTAAAATCTCATCTGAGTGACTTTAGACCATATCTGGTGATGGGACAGACAGATACTGTCTTGTGTGGTCACTGTTTTATGTTAGTACTGTTTTTTCAATGTTTCCTAAAGCAACTCTGACTTCCATACTTTGATAAATGTTCGTTCTAATAATTTAGAAAGTTTGAATATTCAGAATCTTATCAATTCAAAATCCTTAAAGCAAAGCCTAAAACAAAGGGTTTTATTATTCCTTTTGGGGGGCAGGCAATGTCAAAAAGGAAGAGTGAGAAATGAAGAAAATGAGACAAGAAGTGAAGGGATGTCAATATGAGAAGGTATTATCAAGTTAGCTGCTGTTTGGTTTCAAACCAGTTGACTGCTTAACCCTAAGGGATAGGCTAAATGGGATAACATTCCCATTTTACAAATCAGGACTCTTGAGACCTAAAAAGGTTGAATAACTTGCCCAGAGTCACACAACTATCATGTTGCAGTGGGGAGATTTAAACCAACTCTTTCCACTAATTGTATTATCTCTTGATTCTGTCACTGGTTCTCCCCTTCCTATTTAAGTGCCTACTATATGTGTCTAGCAAGAAGCCAAGAAAACAGAGATAAAAATCTCTTGCTAACTGCAAGAAATTTCAGTGAGCGTTCTAGAACACTGCTGTCATTAATTCTAATCTCTGCCATTCTTTTTTCTTATTTATTCACTTTTTACAACAGTTGTCTGTACTATTCTTGGCGCTGTATGGACAATTCTTGCCTTCTATCTATATCATCTCAGTGACCATTCCCAGCTATAAGGTGAAATAATATATAATTTTACCTTCTAATTATAATTGGTGGGTTTCATAATTGTTCATTCACCTCTTAAAGCATTCCTAAAAGGAATCTTCAGAATGGCTTTCTTTTGGCTTTTCCAAAGCCAAATTAAAATTCTCCATAGTGCAAACACTCTGATCTCTGGAGAAACAGTCTCAACAATGTCCTTTCCCTTAAACAGGAGCTTGCTTTATAAAGACCATGCATTTTTAAAGAAATGAAATGAGAAAGCAGCCAAGATGGCGGAGTAGAAAGACCTTGAGTTCACCTCTTTTTAGGAGCACACCAAAATCACATCTGCATAACAATCACTGATGAAAAAGACTGGAAGCTACCAGAACTAAACACATCAAGAAGGAACCACAAGAGGGCCAGGAGGGGCAGATTCACAATATAATCAAATCCCATACCCTCCAGGTGAGTGACCCACAAACTGGGGAATAATTAGGCTGTAGAGGTTCTTGCACAGGAGAGTTCTGAGCCCCACATCAGACTCCTCAGCCTGGAGTCCGGCACTGGGAAGATGAGTTCCCTGAACGTCTGGCTTTGAAGAAGGAGCAGGGCATGCAGTCAAGAGCCCTATAGGACTGGAGGAAATAGAGACTTTACTCCTAAAAGGCACACACAAAGTCTTAAGCACACTGGGACCCAGAGCAAAAGCAGCAATTTGATAGGAGCCTGGGCCAGACCAACCTGCTGGTTTCGACCAGTCTCCTGGAGAGGCAGGGGTGGCTGTGGCTCACACTGGGGGCACAGACACTGGTGATGGACACACTGGGGAACATCCAGCCTGGTGAACACTGTTGCTGTTGACAGTTAACATCTTGGCTCATTAGCACCAAGACCATCAGATCCACTGAAGCCTGTGGACTTCAGTGCTAAGATGCTTCAGGTCAAACAACAAATTGGGCAGGGACATAGCACCACCCAACACAAATAGGCTTCCTAGAGAACACTCAGCCCAAGCCTCTGGACTCACCTCTAGACACTGCCCAGCCCACCAGAGGGCCAAGACAAATCAAAATCAAACAAACAAAAAAAACCCAATCAAAAACGTACAGATAATCTAAACAAACATGTCTCCAAAGAAGATATACAATAGCCAATAGGCATGTGAAGAGATGTTCACATTGCTAATTATTAGAGAAAAGCAAATCAAAACTACAATAAGTTATCACCTCACATCAGGCAAAATGGCCATCATCAAAAAGTCGACAAATAAACGCTGGAGAGCATGTGGAGAAAAGAGAACCCTCCTACACTGTAAGCTGGGCATGTAAATTGGCACAGCCCACTAAGGAGAACCGTATGGAGGTTTCTTAAAAAACTAAAAATAGTTACCTTAGAACTCACCAATCACACTCCTGGGCACATTTCCAGAAAAGACAAAAACTCTTAATTCAAAAGATACATGCACTCCAGTGTTTGCTGCAGTACTATTTACAATAGCCGAGACACACAAGCAACCTAAATGACCGCTGACAAATGAACAGATAAAGAAAATGTGGTGTGTGTGTGTGTATATATTTAACACAATGGAATGTTAAAACAGAATGAAATAATGCCATTTGTAACAACACTGATGGACCCAGAGATTACCATACTAAGTCAAGTAAATCAGATAAAGACAAATATCACATCACTTACATGTGAAATCTAAAAAGTTATACAAATGAATTTATTTACAAAACAGAAACAGACACAGAAAGCAAAATTAAGTTACCAAAGGGCAAAGTGGGGGATGAGATACGTTAGGAATTTGAGATTAACAGATACACACTACTCCATACAATATAGATAAACAAGGACTTACTATGTAGCATAGGGAACAATATTCAATATCTCCTAATCACCTATAGTGGAAAAGAACCTGAGAAGGAATAAAAAATATATTTTATAAAGTGTGTATGCATAACCGGATCACCTTGTGATACACCCAAAATCTTGTAAATCAACTAAACTTCAATAAAAATAAACTTTTAAAAATTAAAAAAAAAAATGAGAGAAAATCCAATTATTTCAGCAGACATATCTCATTTTGATGCATTTAAATACTAACTAAATTCCCCACCTTTACTATGTTCCAATACAAGTGACTTTAATATTACTTAAGTTTTTAAATAAAGTACCTCAGATAAACCAAAACAATTTTGAGAACATAGTAAAATAAGAAAAAATTACAATTATTTAAATAAAAACAAAAATTTAAATATCTCAGAAATTAGTCATTTCTAATTGTCATCTTCACCTTCTTGTCATCAGCAATCCAAATTAGATATGGACTTGGAGTGAACAGAATTGTATCCACCCAAAAGATATAGTTCAAATCCTAATATATGATACCTGTGGATGTGAACTTATTTGAAAACAGTTTTTGTAGATAAAATCAAGTTAAAATGAAGTCACAGTGGATAATGGTGAACCCTAATCCAATCACTGGTATCCTTAAAAGGACACAATACAAGCACAAAAGACAGAGGGCAGAAGTCCATGTGATGACAAAGATTTAGGTGATGCAGTTTCAAGCCAAGGAACGCCAAGGATTGCTGGCAACCACCGACAGCTAGAAGCAGCCAGGAAGGAATCTTCACTAGCCTTCTGAGGGAGTATGAGCCAACCAACACCCTGATTCTGGACTATCAGTCTCCAGAACTATAAGAGTACATGTCTTTTGTTTTGAGAATAAACTACTGTTGTTTTAAAATAAACTACTGTTGTTTTTAAATAAACTACTGTTGTTGGCAGTATTTTGTTACGGCAGCCCTGGAAACAAATGTAGGGCTTATATAATTAGTGAAAATTAAACTACATGGTGCTTGTAATGACCTTTCCCCACTTTTCAATATCAAACTGAGCCTTATTCCATATGGAATGATTTAAATTATAAGCCTAACATTTCATGCTACTAACTATACTTAGAAAAACCTGTAACTTTGAAAAACACAACTTAAGACACAAGCTCTATTCTTCTACAACTGTGGGGGCTTTTCTTTATTTACATACATTTCTCACAGACCTTTAAATGGGTTACTGTAATAGATTACTAAGAATAAAGCAACAAAAGAGACAGTGAATGTCAATATTAAATTCAGTGAATTTTCGATCAAATATGTATATAATCTGAGATGCCAATAAGTAAAAAAAAAACAGAAACTTAATTTATCCAAACCTAGTAACTAAGGCTTCTGAAGTGTTACTTTAGCTGTGACAAAGAATAATCACGTTAAATATAACTGCTCTACATTTACTGGCAGGAACTAAAACATCTACTAGCTCCACCATCTCTTGCCAATGCCCTCATATAAATGTTTGGTTATAGATATTTACATTTCATGAAATTTAAATTCCTTAGTGTTTTTCAGCACATTCACACAAATAATATAGATATGGCAACTCAATCCTATCATCAATAACAGAATTATACATGATGTGGACAGACACATGTATATACAATTATACGCATATTTTCATACATGCTTATAGTATTTACAGAAACATATTTACATTAGCTTAAATATTATTATACGATAGACAGATGCACATATAAAGTTAACTTTATTTGCTTAAGAACCAACATTATTTTAAAAAAGTACATATGGAAAGAAAAGGATAGCTGCCAAGGGCTACTTTTTTAAGAGCTGTTTCTTTTTAAATTTGGGTAATGACAAAAATGGATCACTACGCCTTTTTTAAAAATAAGTTTATGTATTTATATTTGATTGGGCTGGGTCTTCACTGCTACATGTGGGCTTTCTCTAGTTGCTGTGCATGGGTTTCTCATTGAAGTGGCTTCTCTTCTGGAGCACAGGCACTAGAGCACGTGGGCTTCAGCAGCTGCAGCTTGAGGGCTCTGGAGCGCAGGCACAGTAGAGTGCACGTGCTTAGTTACCCAAGGCATGTGGAATTTTCTCAGACCAGGGGTCGAACCCGTGTCCCCTGCATTGGAAGGTGGATTCTTAAGCACTGGACCACCAGGGAAATCCATCAACAGCTTTTTAAAATAATCTAGCCTGAAAAATGGGCTTCTCTGGTGGCTGAAAAATTAATTTTGTAATTGAAATCATTTACCTTGATTATTTAAATTAAGAAAATATATTAAAGTCTTAAGTCCTCAGTGCTTGCCTTAGAACCACAAAATGCATCACACACACACAAAAGGATAGAGATGGGTCCATATTCCAAAAGACATCAATGTTTGAATATAATTCAAACAAATTCAATCGAATCCAGGAATACTGGAATGGGTTACCTTTTCCTTCTCCAGGGGATCTTCCTGACCCAGGGATTAAACTCATGTCTTCTGCACTGGCAGGTGGATTCTTTACCACTGAGCCACCACAGAAGCCCCTTATCAATCCAATACTTCTTTCTTCCTAAAATCACTATATTCCTTTGAAATAATTAAAGTGAATATAAAAGCTGCAAATAGAAGGTAATTTCCCATTCAGAAAATTTTGTTAGACTTAAAGGAGATTTAGGATACTTGCCTCCACAAATAAGTAGGCAATAAATCAGAAAGACACTGATATAAACATATAGTAATAAAACTGAAAGGTCTGAAGGCACATTCTGAAGAACACAATCTTGTAAATAAAAGAACATAGATTTACTAATAGGGTAATATTCTCAAGTAATGCTTGTTTGAGGCTTAGAAAATTTTTTATTTTACATATTTAACTCTTATGCAAAAACAAAAAAATGCTTTCTTATGAGTACTTTTTATCACTTAATTCAAAAAGTTAAAAAAAAATTCACAACAGAAATAAAAGAAAATGAAATTTCTTTCCAATTCAAATATTCTGTGAAACACCTCACTTTCTCCTGATTATTCCTTAAACTTAAGGAAAAAAAAAAAAAGTGGTATTAGTGTGGTACAGAGTTCACTGTAGATTCAGTGCTATTTTCTTTATCCTGCTTTTCTTCCTCGTGCGTTGAATCTAGTTCATGCCTATTTTCCTCCTCACTGGAATCACTGTTTAATCCACCTTCAACTCTGGCGAATTTCTTGTCATGTGAACAACTTTCACAGGCTTGGTCTGTGGGAACAGCTCCTTTCCTTTGGGGTAAAATAGTGAAAAATGCTTCTTGCCAGTCTCTTGTCTCCAGGTATTCCAAAATAATCTCAAACACTGCAACGAAGACAAACTCCGTTTGTTTCTTAGCCTAGCTCATCACAATGCTGTATACTTTAAAATACATTGCTTTTGTGTTAAGAGTGCTAGCATGTCCTAATAACTACTTTGTTCTTATTACTTTCTTCTCCTGTATTAGCTGTCAGAGCTAATATGTCCCAAGGCTCTCAAGGCTGCTACTTTGTAGCTTTTCCTCATATCCTTTCTTAACCACTCAGAGGTTTATCATTATCCATTGTCAATTATAATTAATAGACAGAGGACCCCTCTTTGGTTTCCTTCTTATTCTTCATTCCTTCCATATCTCTATCCTTTATATGCAAACAAACAAACAAACAAAAAAGGTGGGGGAGAGCTACCATTAATCTAAATTTCTTCTAGCTTTCCACTCACTCTGGGGAGTGTCTTGTCTCCCTTTTTTTTTTTTTTAAATACTGTCCCGCCAAGTTCTTCTCACTTTTAACACATTGATGAAAGGGTAAATTTGGATTACTTTATGATAGAAAAGGAATCCATTATATATCAAAAGTCTTGGAAGAGGTTCATTCCTTGAATCAATAAATTCATTTCTGTAACTCCCTAGAGCCTGCTACAGAGAAATTTAAAAAACCCAATTAATAGTTGTGTACTAACAAAAATCTCTACTAAAAAACATTTCAAAAAGCAAAACTCCAGGCAAAGACTTAAGTCTGAGGATATCTATTATAATATTCACAGCATATTATAAATATTATAATATTTACTATAATGTAGTAAAAAGAAAAACATGTCAACAGAATGGCTGTATTATTGTATTGATATATTCAGATGAAGAAAAAGTTACACAGCCATTAACAATGATTCAATAAATATAAACGGAGGGAAAACACCCCACATTTGTAACATTTTATGTAATAGAGTAAGAATCCAATTATATAATAAAGGATATATATGCATAGGAACGGAGAAGGCAATGGCACCCCACTCCAGTACTTTTGCCTGGAAAATCCCATGGACGGAGGAGCCTGGAAGGCTGCAGTCCATGGGGTCGCTGAGAGTCGGACACAACTGAGAGACTTCACTTTCACTTTTCACTTTCATGCATTGGAGGAGGAAATGGCAACCCACTCCAGTGTTCTTGCCTAGAGAATCCCAGGGACGGGGAAGCCTGGTGGGCTGCCATCTATGGGGTCGCACAGAGTCGGACACGACTGAAGTGACTTAGCAGCATGCATAGGAAAAGAACTTGGAGAAACACCAAAAAGTTACTATGAAGTATTTCTGGGTAGTGAAATAACACCTACTTATTTTTCTTTACACTTTTTTATACCTTCAAAACTTTCTAAAATATGCATGTATCAGTCAAACAAATCATAAATGACATTTTAATTTTCCAAAGGTATATATTTTCTATTTTTACAAAATGTGAATAGAAGGTTATTTTTCAGTGTTCACTCAGGTAAATTTTTAGCTTATAAGCTTATGGCTTACCATGATTAACTGCCAAAACTTTTCTACTATTCATCTTCACAAAATTCCCAAGGGGAAGCTGTGCATGATCAATTCCATGATCTGATGCTTGTTTATACGTGAGTCCCTAAAACAAAGACATCATCACCTGGACTAGAACATTATATTATTTAAACTTAAGTCTATGATAGAATAAATAATTTTTAGGAAAGACTTTAGTTCAGAGAATGTAATCTGAATTTGTGTGTGTATATTTAACAGCTAATTTGAAAACATTCTCTTGATAATAAGTATAGTCAGAATGTTGCTGGTATTTATTTTAACCAAACGAGGAAACCAAAGACATTAAGCTGTCTATCCTGTCACAAAGTTCGTCAGTGGCAGAACCAAAGGAAAAACCTGGCTCATGCCTCCTGACTCAAGCAGCTTCTCATCACTCCACACTGCCTTATTCTCAGCTTATTCAAACTGAATTCTTATAGAAGCATCATCACTCTTCTCATGAATCTGAAAGATAGAACTGTTTCAATTATATAGCACTAAGAGGCACAAGTGGCAAAAACTGATGAGATAAAAACCTGAATGAAAAAAATTTCCTATTGTCCATAAATTTTATTTTTTCATTTCTGTCAATTAAAAGAATGCTGAATTATGGGGAAAAAAAAAAAAACCCAAAACCCAAAACCCAACCTTAGCATGGTAGCATGGTAGAATAAAAAGCTTTAGAAAGGAAATCAACTTAAATCCTGTCTTAGGACTTTGCTTTAATGAAATGTAAACATTTTAAAAATTCTATTAATGTTACACTTAATTTATGTGTGAGAAACAGAAAAGTAAACAAATAATACAACTTTCAGTGGAACAATACTTACTGGATGCATGAATTTCAACTTAAAAAAAAAACGCTGAGTATGAATTTTCTTCCCAAAATTAAAATCCTTAAAGCCTGGGTCTAATCAGGACTAAAAGAGCCCAAAGACATAACACAGGAGGAAAAAGAGCTAAATTTCTTAACTAATAATTTGCATTTTCAAAAAATAATCATTCATTTATTGGCCACTCCATGCTACACAGCTTGTGGGATCTTATAGTTCCCCAAACAGATTAAACCCAGGCCCTTGGCAGCAAGAGCACAGAGTCCTAACCACAGGACTGCCAGAGGAATTACCAATAGTCTGGATATTTTAAAGGCCAGTATTTGATAATAGATCAAGTCAGGTCTTTTTGAAAACAAAATCGTTTTACTTCAGAGAAACATACAACATCAAAGAAAAAAACTAGTTCTACAGAAATAAGAAAACAGAATTTTTCTAAGGAAAAAATAGGCTAAAGATCATTCTGATAAAATTCCCTACGATGCTATAGAGCTGTACTGCCCAACTATAGCCACATGTGACTATTTAAACTTATTATAATTTTTAAAAACTCAATTTCTCAATCATACTATGTACAACTCATGCTCAACAGCCAATGGGTTACCATACTGCAACACGATGATATAAATACTTCCAACAATGCATAAAATTTTCCTGCACAGTGGTGCTATATGAGAATAATGAATTACTGTGTATTATTCTGCTGACAACATTTCAGCAGATACTTAGCTAAATAAGTTGAGCTTAACTTAGCACAATGCAACATAACTGGAAAAATACAAAATAATGTTTTCTTTTAGAAAGTGTATTTCTATAATTTTTCTTTTTTTTATTATTATTTTTTTTACTTTACAATATTGTATTGGTTTTGCCATACATCAACATGCATCTGCCACAGTGTACACATGTTCCCCATCCTGAACCCCCTCCCACCTCCCTCCCCATACCATCCCTCTGGGTCATCCCAGTGCACTAGCCCCAAGCTTCCTGTATCCTGCATCGAACCTGGACTGGCGATTCATTTCTTATATGATATTATACATGTTTTAATGCCATTCTCCCAAATCATCACCCCTTTCCTCTCCGACAGAGTCCAAAAGACTGTTCTACACATCTGTGTCTCTTTTGTAACTTTTCATTTGAATGAGGGTAAGGAGGTGGGAAGAGACAAAGTACAAATTAAAGAGGACAGAAAACACATCCCATATAATTACATATTTGAAAATGGGTGTAAGTTTACCAATTTGGATATAAATTTTGGTATAAATTAATATAAATTTTACCAGCAGCCTAGAAACTGATTAGCAAAAGCAGCATTTATCAATACAGAAAATCATTTAAGCACGTGGGCTCCAGAGCAATCTGGAGTTTCAAGTGTCTACTACCTATTATTATTGATTTTAGATTTAATTTTAATATGCCTCTGGTTCCTCATCTGTAAACTGTGTGTACTAACAGCACTGACTTCACTGGGTTGCAGTAAGGATAAAGCAAGCTAACATATGTGAAATGCTTTGCTTAGCTAGAAAGGTGACCAAAATATCACTGTACTCAATAAACATAAGCACTCAGTACTTACTATCAAGAAAATTAACATTACTATCAAGAACACTGGTACAGCAATTTTTTCAAGTATGAGCAAAAGCAAAAATAAAAACTTAATAGTATGTACCTTGT
Organism: Bos javanicus; assembly: GCF_032452875.1. Taxonomy (NCBI): domain Eukaryota; kingdom Metazoa; phylum Chordata; class Mammalia; order Artiodactyla; family Bovidae; genus Bos; species Bos javanicus. The sequence continues at coordinate 25,440,570 of NC_083873.1, read as the reverse complement.
GATGGTTGTGATCTACTAATCCTCCAATCACATAGGCCTTTGATTCATCTAATTCCTTTAATATATTAGGTGAATCTGATGTAAGATAAATCAGGTCTTCTTTCTGTATGAATTCACTATAGTGCTCTGGTTTGATATGGATATCCTTTAAAACACAAAGAGAAAGATGCTATTAATTAATAGGATTTTGTGAAAATTGGCTAAAAATGATTATTTTCTTTTCCCTAGACAAACCCACCCAAAAAACATATGACAGGAAGTCTGAAAGAATATTTTAACAATGTCTTATTTAGAACCTATCACTCGAACATCTTTTCACCTCACATCTCAATTATTTAAGTAGCCTCCTGATGCTATTTCCACCTCTAGCCTCAGATCCCTCCAATTTACTTCCTCACATGGCTGGGGGGCTCGTTTTCTGAAAACACTATTCTCAATGTTTCATATTTATCTGTAGGTTATAATTCAAGCTCCTTAACTTAGTAACTCTCACCTCAATACAGCACCAATCTATCTTGCTAACTTTCTGTTCCAACAAAACAAATGCATTTGTTATATATTTGCTCACATTGTTCTCCAGCCAAAGAATGCCTTCTCCAATTACTTCCTTCTCCATTTATATGAATCATCAAAAAGAAAGGGCTTACAGATTTAATAATTTTCATGTATCGACTTCCACAAAAATAGACATTTGAAATCTTCTTTACCAAAACTATCAGGTCAGAGGTACAGGCTGAACAACAGTAGGCAGAATTTTGCAAATTGCACCAAAAGAAAAAAGGAAGATACATCACAAGGTTTAGATGGCACGTCTCAATAATTTTTGTGGAAATAAAAAAATAAAGCAGGAGACCTCTCACATAAGTGTATATAGCCTATTGATTAATAAGCAGCCATTTTTCTGGAAAATGATATATGATAAATATGATGCCTATGCTTAATAAAGGCCCCAAGAGGAATGTGCATAATTAGAAACTTGTGAACTCATATGTCTCTGGAAAACTGGTGGTATAAAGTAATAAATTTTACAAGCTATAACTGAAATAACTGAAAGTACGCCTACTCTAACTCATTACAGTATTTCTTAGGAAAACAGGCATGAACATAAAACTTGGTAAATTTACTATACTTTAGAACTTAAAAAGACTTTTGAAAATGTTTTATACTACAGACTATTAATAAAATAAAAAATGCAGTCATTATAGGATTAATGAGTGAGACAGGGAAAGTCTGTCACAATGAAAACTGGCTTGGAGAAAGGGAAAAAGTATAAGAATAACCCACCACTTCTCTGAGTAGAATAGGATTAAGGTTCCTTAGGGATTGGTACTAAAGCCAATCTATACATCTGTGTCTCTTTTGCTGTCTCGCATACAGGGTTATCGTTACCATCTTTCTAAATTCCATATATATGCATTAGTATACTGTATTGGTGTTTTTCTTTCTGGCTTACTTCACTCTGTATAATAGGCTCCAGTTTCATCCACCTCATTAGAACTGATTCAAATGTATTCTTTTTAATGGCTGAGTAATACTCCATTGTGTATATGTACCACAGCTTTCTTTATCCATTCATCTGCTGATGGACATCTAGGTTGCTTCCATGTCCTGGCTATTATAAACAGTGCTGCGATGAACATTGGGGTACACGTGTCTCTTTCAATTCTGGTTTCCTCGGTATGTATGCCCAGAAGTGGGATTGCTGGGTCAAATGACAGAGTAGTTTAGTTCAATAGAAAAAAAAACATGTGAGCCACATACGTAATTTGAATCCTTCTAGTAGCCACATTAAAAAACAAATGACAAGGGGCTTCCCTAGTGGTCCCATGGTTAAGAATCCACCTTGCAATGCAGGGTACATAAGTTTGATCCCTGGTCTGGGAAGATCCCACATGCTGTGGAACAACTAAGCCCATGCACCATGACTACTGAGCCCCAAAGCTGCAACTACTGAAGCCCTAGTGCCTAGAGCCTGTGCCCTGCAACGAGAGACGCCACAGTGATGAGAAGCCTGCACACTGCAACTGGACAGTAGCCCCCGCTCACCACAACCAGAGAAAGCCTGGGCCCAGCAACGAAGGCCCAGCATGGCCAAAAATAAATAAATAAGAAAATTTAAAAAGTGACAAGAAATACTTGAAATTAATTTTAACAATACATTGTATTCAACACAATATACCTTAAATGTTATCATTTAACTTATAATAAATGTGTTTTTTTCATTTTAAGCAGATATCTTACATTCTTTCTCTGTTTTGTACTATCTTTGAAATCCAGTGTTTATTTGACATTTATAGCACATCTCAAATCACCAGTCACACTTCAAGAGTTCAATAGCCATGTGTGGATAGTGGACATCAGAGGGTATAGAACAGATTTAGGAGAAAACAAATACATTTCCAAATTTTAGAGTGACTTCACTCTTATAAATAATGTATAGCTAGTTTGCTGGGTTGAGATTGCATATAGACCTTTAATTCTTTCTTTTTTCAAAAAATATGTTTTAAAGTTGGCAGTAAAATAGCAAGTGAGATTTCATGAAAGAAGGTACAAACTATATCTCAAGTCTCTTAGCGTCTCTCCTTGGTAAACTTAGACTTAGGTACAGTGGTACACAGGGTTTGGAGCTGCTGACTCATATTTGTTAGCACTATGTAGAACTCAGGTAAAAAATGTAGACCTTTAAGCCTAAAAATACTTTGTATTATATGAGAGTTAATCGATTTTAGTTACCTTCCAGTTGACCCATCCTTTGTCATTTTCATCCATATTCTTTTTCAGCTGGCCTCCATGGCTTGTCAAATAAAACTGATAAAGAGATTGGCAGGCATAGAAAGAGAGACTGAAAGACTATTAAAGCCAATATTTTATTTCCTCTCTCACTAATTTGACTATCAATGAAACACAAAATATTTTCATTCTGGACAAAAATTAATTTATGACATTAATTTAAAAATTAATTTATGGCTTTAAACATGACAAGATTTATCTTTGATAGAAATGTGTATTTTTGTGCATCTCCTAACCCACTAACTTCTGTATTCCACTTACATTTTCATTCCATTTTCTAAGCAGTTATAATCTGCCTCTTGTTTAATGATCACTTTTCTATAAAATTCCTGCTTCCATGTCATTTCCCTTCCCCTTCTTTTGCCACTACTGTTATTTTTTACTAGTCCAAAGTCTTCATAATTTTGCTTTGACTTTAAACCCTGAAACCTATTTGAAATCTAATCAAGGGTGAAAATAATCTAAAATGTGAAAATATAATATTACTATCACTTGATAAAAAGAAAATATCTAACCACAATTTTAACAAGATTTTCTAGTTTTTAACATCAGTGAGTCAGAGTTAATTTTTAGCGCACTTAGAATTAAAACAATAAGAAAAATGACCCTACTCTTACGAGCAGTCAATTAGTCTCACAAATCACTCCCTCAATCCTTCAAAATTATCAGTGACTCAAAATCCTTTTAAGTAGAGAAAATCTGGCCAACAGGCACAATGGCACGTATCAGCCTGGGGCAGTTCCCCTACTCCCCAGAAAGGAAGGATTGAGAGCTGAGAAACTGGTATGAAAATATGCGTGTGTCCTTTAATGACGATGGTCAACTATACAACAATGAACAGGTCAAGATGTATAGGACTGATGACTGGGTACAGTGTGTTTGAAAATAATATATGAAAAACATTTAAAATATTCTCTTTTTGTAGAAAAATAGAACATTTTCCCAAAGAGACATTTAGCTTATTAAAAAATATTACCTGTAACACTCATTCTTGTAAAGGCAATCAGGATTATGTATGCATTTTCTGAAGGAAGATATAAAAGGAAACTGGAAGTTTGTTTTAAATTTCTCAAACATACCTGCACAGGGTGCAGTGCTCGTCGATTTTCTGCATAACATCGTTGAATCTGCTTATGAAGTTTCTTAATGTCCTATAAAAGAGTGCAATTTTTAAAGTAATATTTTCAAAATTACCTGTGGCCATTTCATAATCTGAGTGGAACAGAATAAGCAGGAAGGATAACTAGATAGGTACATTTCTTCTTTAGAAATACAAGTCCTTTCTGACTAATTTCCATTCAATTTCCTAACATATTATTTAAATAATTAATATAAGTCAATACTCTGTAAGTGACCCATAATTTCATATTTTGTATCCACTTAAAATATAAGTTCACGAAAACTTTCACTCTTCTTAGGAGACAACAAAAGAAAAAAATAAAACTCTTAGAGCCATAGTATTAAAATTTTCACAAGTTAAAAAAGTTTAGAAAGTAATTAAAACATAGTAGCATTGTTTAAACAACCAAGTTTCTCAGACTATTAAATAATCCTCTTAAGCCAATCATATTTTTCCCCTTTCTTTCAGTTAGGATTAATAACAAAACCCCCTACAGCTCTTTACAATTAGTATGCAGTTACTGAGTTTCATAATCTATTACAGTACCTGTCTTTCCCTCTGTCTATACATATACATATAAATAAAAGCAAGTTATTAGCTATTTAATACTTTAATTTAGGGCCACAGATTTTGAAAAGCTTAACTTAGGAAGCATTTTTTAAGGAAAAAATTTTAAAAACAATTTTTTTAAAATCTAAAAGTTGGTTTTTTTTCTGGCCACTCTGTGCAGCATGTGGGATCTTAGCTCCCTAAGCAGGGATCAAACCTGTGCCCCTCCACATTGGAAGTGAGGAGTTTTAACCACTGGACCACCAGGCAAGTCCCAACTTAGTATGTAAAGCTGGTTTGGTGGTGCTGACTTCTCTTAGCTTTTGCTTGTCTGTAAAGCTTTTGATTTCTCCGCTGAATCTGAATGAGAGCCCTACTGGGTAGAATATACATTCCTATACTCTAACAACAGAAGATGAGAAAGAGAAATCAAGGAAAGAGTCCCATTTACCATCTCATCAAAAAGAATAAAATACCAGGAATTAACCTACCCAAGGAGGGAAAAGACCTGGATGCAGAAAACGAGAAGATACTGATGACAGACATCAAAGATGTGTGACACAAACAGATGGAGAGATAGTATACCATGTTCTTTGATTGGAAGAATCCATACTGTGAAAATGACTACACTCCCCAAAGTAATCTACAAATTCAATGCAATCCCTATTGAATTACCAATGGCATTTGCCACAGAACTAGAACCAAAAAATTTTACCATTTGCATGGAAAAACAAAAGATCCTGGAGAGCCAAAACAATCTAGAGAAGGAAATATAGAGCTGGTGGAATCAGGCTCCCTGACTTCAGGTTATACTACAAAGAAAGCTACAGTCATCAAAACTGTATGGCACTGGCACAAAGACAGACATAGTGATTGATGGAACAGGACAGAAAGCCCAGAAATAAACCCATGCATCCATCATCAACTCATCTATGACAAAGGAAGCAAGAGTACATGATGGAGGGAAGACAGTCCCTTCCATATGTGGTGCTGGGAAAACTGAATAGCTACAAGAAAAAGAATAAAATAGAACACTTCCTAAAAACATACACAAAAATAAACTCAAAATGGATTAAAGAGCTAAATGTAAGGCCAGGTAGTATAAAACTCCTAGAGGAAAATATTGACAGAACACTCTTTGACATAAATCACAGCAAGATCTTTTCCAATCCACCTCCTAAAGTAATGAAAATAGAAACAAAAATAAACAAATAGGACCTAATTAAGCTTAAACACTTTTGCACAGCAAAGGAAACCATAAACAAAAAAGGTAACCCTCAGAATGGGAGAAAATATTTGCAAAAGAAGCAATTGACGAGGGATTAATCTCCAAAAAAAATAGAACGGCTCTTGCAGCTCAATATCAAAACAAACAACTCAAAAGATGGGCAGAAGATCTAAACTGACATTTCTCCAAAGAAGACATACAGATGGCTAAAAAGCACATGAAAAGATGCTCAACATCACTAATTATTAGAGAAATGCAAATCAAAACTACAATGAGGTATCATCTCACACCTGTCAGAATGGCCATCATCAAAAAATCTACAAACAATAAACGCTGAAGAGGATGTAGAGAAAAAGAAATCCTCCTACACTGTTGGTGGGAACATGAACTGGAATAGCTACTATGGAGAATAGAATGGAGGTTCCTTAAAAAACTAAAAATAGAATTACCATATGATCCAGCAATCCCATTCCTGAGCATACATTCAGAGAAAACCATAATTCAAAAATATACATATATCCCAATGTTCACTGCGGCACTATTTACAATTACAATAGGACATGCAAGCAACGTAAATATACTTCATCAGATGAATGAATAAAGACGATGTGGTACATACATACAATGGAATGTTACTCAGCCATAAAAGGAAAGAAATTGGGTCTTTTGTAGTGATGTGAATGAACCTAGAGTCTGTCATACAGAGTGAAGTAAGAAAAAGAGAAAAACAAATATATTAATGCATATATGTGGAATCTAGAAAAATGGCACTGACAAACCTATTTGCAGGGCAGGAATAGAAGACACAGATATAAAAAATGGACTTGTGGACACAGGGGGAAGGAGAGGGTGAAACTGAAAGAGTATGCACGACCACATGTAAAACGAGTACCTAGTGGGAAGCTGTCGTGTAAACACAAGGAGCTCAGCCCAGTGTTCTGTGATGACGTAGACAGGCGGGATGGACGGTTCAAGAGGGAGGGGATATACACATACATATAGCTGATTCACACTGTTGTACACTAGAAACCAATACAACATTTTACAGTGATTATACTCCAGTTAAGAAAAAAAAGAAGACATGGTACATTTATATAATGGAATACTACTCAGCCATAAGAAAAGAAATAATGCTATTTACAGCAGCACGGATGGACTTAAAGAGACTATCATACTAAGTGAAGTGAGTCAGGCAGAAAGACAAATGTGTGTCACTTCTATGTGAATCTAAAAATATGACATAAATGGACTTATCCACAAAACAGAAACAGACAGACAGAGAACAGACTTGTGCTTGCCAAGGGGTGAGAGAGAGATAACTGGGGATCTGGGATTTAGCAGATGCAAACTACTACACACAGAATGGATAACAACAAGGTACAACCGTATAGCACAGCAAACTATATTCAATATCTTGTAATCATAATGGAAAAGAATATGAGAAAGGATAAATGTGTGTATATATATACATATATATAAATGCATAACTGAGTCACTTTACAATAGAAACTAACACAACATTGTAAATCAACTATACTTCAATAAAATAGTTTAAAAAACACATACACACAGGAAACCAACAAAATAGCCTAGAGATGGAAGCAACATAAATGTCCACTGACAACAGATGAATGAATAAATAAAAAGTGGTTTATATATACACTAAAATAGTGTTCAAGCTTAAAACGTAAGGGAATCCTGACACACACTACAATGCAGGGGCTTCCTAAGGGGTGCGGTGGTAAAGAACCCGCCAGTCAATGTGGGAGACATGGGCTCCATCCTTGGGTCAGAAGATCCCCTGGAGTAAGAAATGGCCACCCACTCCGTTATTCTCGCCTGGGAAATCCCATGGACAGAGGAGCCTGGTGGGCTACAGTCCATGGGGTTACAGAGAGTTAGACATGACTGAACAACTGAGCACAGAACAGTGAAGACATAATGCTCAGTGAAAAAAATCTGTCACGAAAGTAGGATTCCACTTATATAAGATACACAGAGTAGACAAATTCATAGAGACAGAAAGTAGAATGGCGATGCCAAGGGCTCAGGGAAGGGGAATGGAAATGGTTGTTCAATGGGTATAGAGTTTTAGTTTTGTAAGATGAAAAAGAGTTCTGGAGATTGGCTGCACAACATAAGTGTACTTAGCGCTATTGAACTGTACACTTAAAAGTGGTTAAGATGGTAAACTTTGTTATGTACATTAAAAACCACAATTAAGAAAAAAAGATGCATTTTAGTACATAAATTATATCAAAGTAATATTACATATTAAAGCAAGAGTTATTAAACCTAGTTCAGCTACAGGATTTTTCTGACAATGATTCATGATACCTTTAATACCATCAAGCTGTCAAAACTGCAGTCAATGATAAGGCGGAGTGGGCTGTGAACAACATCTCTTCGAATACGTTTTCTGTCACTTCCATCTGAATTTGACTCAGGTTGACATTGTCGCTCTAATTGCTTTCTCTTGCGTTTTTCCTTCCGTTTTTGTCTAAAATTAGTAGAAAACAACTTTTTGTTATTTGGATATTTACAAAACTTTTCTAAACAAAAAAAAAATTATTTTAAAATCAGTAGGCTAAATCATAAAAAACTGCTACTTCTGTGGATCAAAAATTGTCAAATACCAGAAATTTTAGATAGTCTAAAAGTTTTACATAAAAAATGAGTCTGCAAAAGCAAAATATTTTTTACACAGATCTGAACTATAAGTTCATTTATTATTGGTAGCACGTTATACGGGGCTTCCCTGGTAACTCAGCTGGTAAAGAATCCACCTGCAATGCAGGAAACCTGGGTTCAAGGTTCGATCCCTGGGCTGGGAAGATCCCCTGAAGGAGGGCATGGCAACCCACTCTAGTATTCTTGTCTGGAAAATTCCAATTTCAGAGGAGCCTGGTGGGCTACAGTTCATGGGTTCACTAAGAGTCAGACACAACTGAGTGATTAAGTACAGCACAGCACACAGCCCATTATATGTACTTAGAAAACTTAAAATACTGAGTTTGAGAGTTATAAAACATTTTACTTTTATCATTTCCCTACATGATTTTCAAGCAACAATTATAACCATATGTAAAAAAAAGTAAAATTGTTATTCAACATAGATTCAGATATCCTAGCCACAGCAGGCAAAAGAAAAAGAAATAAAATGAATCCAAATTGGAAAAGTAAACTGTCATTGTTTCCAGATAACACAATGTTGTATACAAAAAATCCTAAGGATGCTAAAAGAAAATAACTGGAGCTCAACAATGAATTTGGTAAAGTTGTAGGATACAAAATTAATACACAGAAATCCATTGCATTTCTACACACAACAAACATCAAAAAGAGAAATTAAGGAAACAGTCCCATTTTACCATCTCATCAAAAAGAATAAAATGCCAGGAATAAACCAACCTAAGGAGACAAAAGACCTAAACTCTGAAAACTATAAAACACTGATGAAAGAAACTGAAGATTACACAGATACAAAGATATACCGTGTTCTTGGATTAGAAGAATTAATATTGGGAAAATGACCATATTATGCAAGCAATCTATAGATTCGGTGCAATTCATATCAAAATATCAATGGCATTTTTCACAGAACTAGAACAAAATTTTCTGAAGCTTGTATGGAAACACAGAAGACCCTGAATAGCCAAAATAATCCTGAGAAAAAAGGATGAAGCTGGAGGAATCATCTTCCCTGACTTCAGACTATACTACAAAGCTATAATCATCAAAACAGCATCACACTGGCACAAAAATAGAGGCACATACATCAATGAAACAGAAAGCCCAGAAACATGTCAATTAATTAATATCAATTAATCTATGATGAAGAAAAGAGTACAGGAAGGAGGAAAGACAGTCTCTTCAGTAAACGGTCTTGGGAAAACTGAATAGCTACAAGGAAAAGAATGAAACTAGAACACTCCCTAACACCATACACGAAAATAAACTCAAAATGGATTAAAGACCTAAATATAAGGCCAGATACTATAAAGCTCTTAAGAGAAAAATATAGGCAGAAAACTCTGACATACATCACAGCAAGATCTTTTCTGATCCGCCTCCTAGAGTAACAAAAATAAACTTAAAAGCTTTTGCACAGGAAAAGAAACCATCAACAAAATTAAAATACAACATATGGGCAGGGAGTAAATATTTTCAAATGATGTAACTAACAAGAATTTGCTTCCAAAATAAACAAAAAGCTCATACAGCTTAATATTAAAATAGAACAAAACAAAACTGAACAACCCAAACGAAAATTGAGCAGAAGATCTAAACAGACATTTCTCTAAAGAAAACATACAGATGGCCAATAGGCACATAAAAAGGAGCTCAATGTTGCTTTGGAGAAATGCAAATCAAACTACAATGAACTATCATATCACCTCACACCAGTCAGTATGGCCATCATCAAAATGTCTATGAATAACAACTGCTAGAGGATGAAGAGAAAAGGGAGCCCTCCTACATTGTTGTTGAGAATGTGAATTTGTGCAGCCACTACAGAAAACAGTATAAAGATTCCTTAAAAAACTGAAAATAGAGTTACCATATGGTCCAGCAATCCCACTCCTGGGCATATAGCCAAAGAAAACTCTAATTAAAAAAGATACATACACCCCCAACATTCATAGAAGCACTGTTTACAAAAACCAAGACACAGAAGCATCTAAATGTTCACTGACAAATGAATGGAGAAAGAAGATGTGGTATATATACACAATGCAATGTTACCCAGCTATAAGCAAGAATGAAATAATGCCATTTGCAGCAGCATGGATGGATCTAGAGATTATCATAAGTGAAGTAACTCAGACAAATATGTTAGCACTTACATGTGGAATCTAAAAAAAGTGATATAAATAAAGTTATTTACAAAACAGCAGTAGACACACAGACACAGAAAAGAAACTTATGGTTATAAGAGTGGATAGTAAGGGCGTAGGAAGAAGTTAGGAGTTTGGGATTAACATACACATTCTGTGCTCAGTCACTTCAGTTGTGTCCAACTCACTGCAACCCTAAGGACTGTAGTCTGCCAGGCTCCTCTGTCCATGGGATTCTCCAGGCAAGAATACTGGAGTGGGTTGCCATGCCCTTCTCCAGGGGATCTTCCCAACCCAGGGATCAAACCCATGTCTTACACATGTTCTGCATTGGCAGTCGGGTTCTTTACCATTAGCACCACCAACAAGGACCTACTGTATCACACAAGGAACTATATTCAATGTTTTGTAATTATCTATAATGGAAAAGAATCTGAAAAAGTATGTATGTATATGTATATATGGGGCTTCCCTGGTGGCTCAGATGGTAAAGAATCTGCACAGAATATGGTAGACCCAAGTTTGACCCCTGGGTCGGGAAGATCCCCTGGAGAAGGAAATGGCAACTCACTCCAGTACTCTTGCCTGGAGAATTCCATGGACAGAGGAGCATGGCGGACCACACTCCATGGGGTCGCACAGTTGGATACAACTGAGCAACTAACATATTCACTTTTTCATATATATATATTTCACATATATATATATATGTGAATTAACTATGAAAAATAAAGTGTTAGTTGCTCAGTCGTGTCTGACTTTTGTGACCCCATGGACTGCAGTGCGCCAGGCTCCTCTGTCTGTGGAATTCTTCCAGTCAAGAATACTAGAGTGGGTAGCCATTCCCTTCTCCAAGGGATCTTCCTAACCCAGGGATCAAACCCAGGTTTCCTGCATTGCAGGCGGATTCTTTACCCTCTGAGCTACCAGGGAAGCCCATAAAAATAAAATGAAGAAAAAAGTGTTAGTTACTCAGTAGTGCCTGACTCTTTGCAACCCCATGGACTGCAGCCCACCAGGCTCCTCTGTCCATGGAATTCTCCAGGCAAGAACACTGGAGTGGGTAGCCATTCCCTTCTCCAGGGAATCTTCCCAACCCAGGGATCAAACCCAGGTCTCTCACATTGCAGGCAGATTCTTTATCATCTGAGCCACCAGGGAAGCTCTTCAATAAAAATAAAAGTTCTTTTTTAAGAAAAAGCTGCTCCCATTTTTTTAAAAGTAAAATTATGAAAAAAAAAAAACCTCAGGTTTTTCTCTCATCTACATCAACAATTAATTTTCTAATAAATTTTATCTTTCTACAATAACAGCTTAAGCCTAACTGCTCTTACCAAAACCTGTAATAGTTCTAGCAAAATCAATGTTAGGCCCAAACTTGACCTTTCTGAGATGATTATTTTTGTTCCATATCTAGGACATGGATGCTAACTATATCCTTTTTATAAACTGGTTACTTTAGAAATTGGGGTGCTACTCACAATATGTGTGGGTGAGAAAAGTGTATTGTGTAAATTCAGCAACACTGCTAAAAAAAAGAAAACAATTTAAAACAGTTTTAGTAGCCAACTGACAAAGTGAGCTAACAATATGTACAGTCCCAATTTAATTAACATAATTACTATTGCATAATTATGTAACTGCATAATTACTATATTGAAGGTTCAACATTCCATATCTCTAAATAGGGGTAGAATATATGCATTTTTATACATACTTGCGGAGTTCTCGTTGTTCTTCCCATTGTTTCTGTTTCATTAGCTTCTTCATTTGCCGTTTAGATATTGGTTGAAACCTTTCACTTGATCCGGGCTTCTGATTTTGCTCTCCATCTTCACTTAAGTTTTTCTGTCTTTCAACATTACAAGTCTCACTAAATGCTGGCAACATTTCAGATGACATTATTTGATGCCTCTGAAAAATTGAAAAGCAACTCTGACATGAACAGATGATTTACAACCAAAAAAAAAAAGTAAAAAAAAAAGACCAAAGGATGCAATTAAAATGAAACCATATTAGTAATGAAAAAGGTGCAAATTTAGGCAATCAATCGTCATTTACTGGCAAAGATCATTTGATGAAATGGGCTATTTTCATACACTATTGGCAGCACAGAACAATTTTCCCAGAAGACTACTCAGACCTGTATGTTTGAAGAGATTTAAAATGTTGATACTCTTTCTTACAATAATTTATTTCCTTAGAATTCCTGTAAATTAATTAGAAATATAAACAAAATTAATAGAAAAGAATACATGTATTACTGCTATTTTTAACAATAAAAAATTAGAATATCACCAAATGGGGACTAAATATAAATTACAGTTCACCTATAACACTGGATTGGAATACTAAGCAGCCAAGAAAAATGTTTCTCAATATTATTTAGTGATAAAGGGAAATAATTATGTTAAATAAGAAAATCAAAACAAAAAATGTTCAATTTTCTTTATATATATATATGTGTATATATATATACACACACACACACACACACACATATACACACATGTTTTAATTCTGACCCACCCATGGCTTTCTGCATTTTCCAAATTTTATATAATGAAAATATAGTTTTATAAAAGAAAAACATATTATTTTTTTTAAAGATATGGAAGGCACATTTTTGTACTTGTTTTTAATACTGTCATACAGGAAAAGTGCTAATTTCACTATCTGGGTGGACACTCAACAATTGATTTTTGACACAAGGTGTGCTATACATTTCTAAATTTTGGACAGTACAGAAAACAAATTGAGTTGCCCCCCAACATATTTCATTATAAATATGTAATTATAAATTTTTCACTTAAGTCACAGCTGAAAAACAAAATATGTAAACTGACTCTGTAATCAGTTTACATAATATGTAAACTGACTCTGTAACTCAGGGCCATCTAAAACATCTTATTTAGATTTAACCACCCACTCTGGTAGCTCAGTTGGCAAAGAATCTACCTGCAGTGTAGGAGACCCAGGTTCGATCTGTGTGTCAGGAAGATCCCCTGGAGAAGGAAATGGCAACCCACTCCAGTATTCTTGCCTGGAAAGTAAAGTCCCACGGACAGAGGATTCTGGCGAGCCACACTCCATGGGGTCGCAAGAGTCAGACACGACTTAGCAACTAAACTACAACCCACATCTTTACATCCACTGTTTAGAGCTAAACTTGCCTTTAGAGCAGGGAAAATGATAGAAATACTGAAATATCTTTTCTCTTTAATTATTAACACCATAGCTTAAGAATATGTGTTCTTTATCCCTATCAAAGACTAAGCATGAAGTCTGCAATATTCTATCAGTCTTACACAAAAATGGGTAGTTCTTCCCTTTCACAGGGATAGCTAACAAGTCTGTGCAGAGAAGCCAACATCTAAAAGGAAAAAGAACAATCGCCACAATTCAGAGACTGGAAAGAAAAGAACTTCACAGAACATAATTTGAGCAGCAGTTTCATTACATGGTTCTTGCCTTCTTTAAACATGCAATGATGTAATAGGACATATGGGGTACCTAAGAAAAGTTAGAAAGTTTATCAAATTTTGACTGCAAGACAAGAAATTTTAAGATGTATGATTTAGGGGCTAGAGCAAAGCCCTGACATGTTACTTCACTGCCAAATTACTAAGAGGGGGAAGAATCATCTAGGAATACAAAAGTTCACAAGTTTTCTTTATGCCACCAACCACTTTTTTCCACTGGATCATAGAAAAAACAAGAGAGTTCCAGAAAAACATCTATTTCTGCTTTATTGACTATGCCAAAGCCTTTGACTGTGTGGATCACAGCAAACCATGAGAAATTCTGAAAGACATGGGAATACCAGGCCACCTGACCTTCCTCTTGAGAAACCTGTATGCAGGTCAGGAAGCAACAGGTACAACTGGACATAGAACAGACTGGTTCCAAATAGGAAAAGGAGTACATCAAGGCTGTATATTGTCACCCTGCTTATTTAACTTATATGCAGAGTACATCATGAGAAACGCTGGGCTGGAGGAAGCACAAGCTGGAATCAAGATTGCTGGGAGAAATATTAATAACCTCAGATATGCAGATGACACCACCCTTATGGCAGAGAGTGAAGAACTAAAGAGCCTCTTGATGAAAGTGAAAGAGAAGAGTGAAAAAGTTGGCTTAAAGCTCAACATCAGAAAACTAAGATCATGGCATCTGGTCCCATCACTTCATGGCAAATAGATGGGAAACAGTAGCTGACTTTATTTTTCTGGGCTCCAAAATCACTGCAGATGGTGACTGCAGCCATGAAATTAAAGGACGCTTACTCCTTGGAAGGAAAGTTATGACCAATCTAGATAGCATATTAAAAAGCAGAGACATTACTTTGCCAATAAAGGTCCATCTAGTCAAGGCTATGGTTTTTCCAGTGGTCATGTATGGATGTGAGAGTTGGACTGTGAAGAAAGCTGAGCGCCCAAGAATTGATGCTTTTGAACTGTGATGTTGGAGAAGACTCTTGAGGGTCCCTTGGACTGCAAGGAGATCCAACTGGTCCATCCTATAGGAGATCAGTCCTGGGTGTTCACTGGAAGGACTGATGTTGAAGCTGAAACTCCAATACTTTGGCCACCTCATGCAAAGAGCTGACTCATTGGAAAAGACCCTGATGCTGGGAAAGACTGAGGGCAGGAGGAGAGGGGGATGACAGAGGATGAGATGGTTGGATGGCATCACTGACTCAATGGACATGGGTTTGGGTGAACTCTGGGAGTTGGTGATGGACAGGGAGGCCTGGTGTGCTGCGATTCATGGGGTGGCAAGGACTCAGACACGACTGAGAGACTGAACTGAAACACTTCTTTTAAGGGAGATCATCTCCTAGAAATGACAACTCAACTTTGACTCTCCACTGGAAAGTTCACTCGGCAGGGCTAACATCTGCTTTTGCCCAACATTACACTGGCAACGCTAACACAGTGCCAAGCACTTCGTAGACGCTTATTACGTACAGGTAGAACGAATAAATGAGTGAGTGTGATATTATAAAGGGCTTCTAAAGGCAATGAAAATTGTAACATCAAACATTTATTAATTCTTACTATACTTAATAAAAAAGTTATTATCTAATTTACTCTCTTAAAAAACCCTACACACAGAAGTCGCTCAGTCGTGTCTGACTCTTTGCGACCCCATGGTTTGTAGCCCACCAGTCTCCTTGGTCCATGGGATTTTCCAGGCATGAATACTGGAGTGGGTTGCCGTTTCCTTCTCCATAAAAAAAAACCCTAAGGGGTAGTCATATATGCCTACTTTGCAAAGGAAGAGGTACAAAGATTACTTGCCCAAAGTTACAAAGCTCTTATATAATTCCTAAGAAACAAGGCACCTACAGCAAATGTTGCACAAAATAGGTCCGCAAATACTTGTTGAATGAAGTAATGGAGCGAAGATTCAAGCCCACATCCAACTCTACTGTATTCTAGAAATCCAAAGTCTTATTTAGAAAATGGGAATTTCCAAACAATGTTAAAGAGCTGTGTTGCTTTCACCCACCTGCTGTTGAAAGGCTCGGGGAAGACCTGTGTCACCAAAAGGTAATGGACAGGAAAAACCCTTTGGTTCTACTTGTATGCCAGTGCACCAAAAAAAAAAAAAAAAACAATCGGGAAACTTCCTAGAGATCACTGCCAAAAGTTTATGTCTGTGACATCCTGCCTTCCAAGCTTGCAACACATGACAATGGCAGATAAAATATTAAAAGGGGAAACAAAAAAAGTATAGCTTTTCTCAAAATTAAGAACAAGGTCTGCTGTGTTAAAACAGCTGAGAGTTTTCCTATCTTTAAAGAGAAAAATAATAACACAAGACAGAGGATGGGAGACAGATGGGAGGCAATTTAAGATGAACCCTTACACTGGTGTTAGGGGTGAGGCTCCTCTTTCCAAGAAAAAATGCCTAACAACAGGTAAAATTAAAGATAGCTTATACAAAGCTGACTACTTGGGGGAAACAGACACCAGCCTTTTGGCTACAACCTGGGCCCAGATATGAGGTGACATATGAACGTACAATATGACCGAAATTCTCAATCACAGATATAGGCTCTGCTATTGGTCTGAAGCACTGAAAAGGGTCATGGGGTGGAAGGAACCACAAAATCAGTAGCAGACAGAGGTAGTTTGGAAAGGAAAGCTATAATTCCATTCCAGATGAGTCTGCAAAGCAAAATTATAAAAGGACAGGAAATGAGGGAAAAAAAGAGTTAATGAAGAGTAATAACCATAAAAACAAAAATTGAGAAATTGATACACAAAAACGGGCATAAAAATAGCAAAACAAGAATTCATTAAAAAAAAAAAAAAAAGGACCAATTTGGAAACCAGGAAGTGAAGTCATAAAAATTTCAACATACGAGGCAAACTCCAGATTACTTGGAGTCCAAGAGGTAATTGATGAATTAGAAGACAACCTCACAATCTGATTCGGAGTTCAGACAGAAAAATAAAATGAAAAAAATCGTATGTCTGAGCATTTAAAAAATGTGAGTAACAGCTTGAGAGAAACATAGGCCAAAAAGGTAACTGGAGGTAAATGTAGAACCTTGAGCACATTCATTAACTTTTTTTAATCTAGAAAATAAGGTTACTACTCAAGAAACAGGAGACAGAGGGAACACAGTAAGCCTGAAAAGATAAGAAAAATTTTAAACATGAATTGTGATTCCGAGGATCACTTTTATTTCCTTTCCAAAAATAAACACATGAATAAAAATTAGCAATGAATATATCCAAAACAATATAGAAAACATAAGCTAAACCTGCCCCTTAAGCTAAATGTGCGGGTTTCCCAGGTGGCACTAGTGGTAAAAAAAAAAACTAAAAAAACCTGCCGGCCAACACACCATGGGTTCCATCCCTGGTCAGGAAGATTCCCTGGACGAGTGCATGGCAACCTACTTCAGTATCCTTGCCTGGAGAATCCTCGCACAGAGGAAACTGGGCTACAGTCCACAGGGTCGCAAACTGTCGGACACAACTGAAGCGACTTGGCATGGAGGAACACAAGCCAAACGTGCAGACTTTAAGGCACAATTAAAAATCAGAGGAAACAAATTGCTTTCTTCATGAAATTGATTAATATTGTAGGAGAGAATATTTCTATCATCAGTGGCATCGGTTTTCACTAGTTTCCTACTATGATCAAAAGAGCAAGTGTTGATTGGCTCTAGACTGTGAAAATTTTAATATAACAAAGTACAGTAAAATTTTACAACTCATGCACACCAGGGGGAGCTTTCGCCTTTCCCAAGAAGTCCAAGTTAAATTTAATTTGCTTATCATTGCATACTAATATTTTTAAAAAGCCTATCAAATACAAAGGTCATGAGCTTGTCAATATCATTATCACTGCTATTTTAAAAGTTATTTTCAATTAAGAAAAAGGAATGTAGTAAAAGAAAAGTTTTTAAAGCTTTGAATAAGCTAGATACATTGCAGGGAATGATGCAATGATCAAGCATCAAATGATGCTAGATTGAGATCCTTTCATTATTGCTTTCCACACACTTTACAAAGACATATACCAACTCCTACTGCCTGTAACATACGGTAAGCATTTAACTATGCACTAGTTTGTTCAGATTAACCTGTTAAGTAAAATATAAACACCATGGCAGAGTTTGCATTCGTCCCTCACATGCAGTGCTATTCACTGCACATTTTAATTCATTCACCAGGTTCAACCAACTTTGTAGCAATTACAGAAATAATTGTGCCAAATTTAGTTTACTTGAGCACTGAATTTTTTTAAATGGTTCGTTTAGTTAGATATAGATTATCTGGTGGTTTTATGAAACTATGGATAAAGATGACTAAGGCAATTTTGTGTGGGATAGATTAAAAAAATTGTATCTCTATTATCCTTGTATTTCCACTTCTCAGCACAACTCCTGGCAGGGAGATTACACATTATGAGTGTGACTGGCCGAAAGTTTAAAAAAAAAAAAAAAATCATGGCTTTATTGATTGGGCTAAAGTCTTAATAATTTATAACACAGCCTCCTTTCCAGAAACATCCAAAGGAATGTCGAAATAACCGCAGAACGGAATTAAATGACCTAACGGTGGTAAAGAAGGAATATCCTTTTTTAAAACGCGAGGGCCAGATTTGCAATAACGACTCGGTTCAGCTGTGAGGTCCCTTAGGCAGAGGCCTGGGCCATGATGGGGAAAGGCGGAGGATTTATAACAAACAAAAAAGCGAGAAATGTGCTGTTGCTATCCTCTGTGTACCTCTAGAAAAATTCCTGAATTTAAACACAAAATGTTTCAGGGAAATTCAGTAACACCTTGGACTTCTTAAAATAGTCCTCAGCTCACCACGGTGGGGCCTAACAGCACCTGCAGCAACTTTCCCCTGGCCTCTCGCCACATTTCACAGCGCTCAGAGACATCAGCCCTCGTAGGAAAAATGAGGAAAATGAGGAAAAACGAGGTTTACAGACGAAAAGCGACTTGCCCACGGTCACTTGCCAGTAAGTGGCACAACCACAACTCGTTTTCCGGCCTTTCAGAGTCCAGATTTCCCTCTCCCTTCATTCTTGGGAAGCGAACACACTTCACATACTAGGACCGTATCTTGACCCCAAACAGAAGTCGACAGCAAGAGGTCCTACACTAGTGACCAGAGCCGAGCCCGACTCTCGCCTCCATGTCTCAAATGCGTGGACGCATTCCAGAGGCGGGGTTAATTTGCAGCCGACGAATCAGAAAGCTGTTTGGCGAGCCGAAGGGGCGCGCTCTCTCTGACGTCACTTCCTTCCGGAGCTGGGTCTTTGCTACCATTTTCCATTATCCCACTTACCTCTTGCCCGGAAGCCCTATTGCTAGTGGAAGGCGGGATCGGCACGCGCTCCTTTTGCTCCCGGATTATATCAAAAGGTAGATGAGCGCAAGCCTCCGCGCCAAGACACTTACCGAACAGAGGAGTTGTCGGGAAATCTGATAACCTCTCAGAAAGCTTTTTGTAGTGGTCTTTACCACTCGAGAAGGTCCTCTTTCGGAAACTTCAACTCCCAGAGGCAGAGCCGGTAGCTACACGTAGAAGGCTACGGAGGTTACGTCTTACGTCAGCCCACTGCGCCAACTCCGGACCCGCAGTGGGAGAAAGGGGCGGGGTTTGTGTGGGGCGGGGTCTGGGGTTAGCGTTTCTGGAGTGGGAGGTGTTTGAGTAATAATACCTGTTTTTCCAATTCAAGGCAGGCATACACCTGCCGGCATTTATTCATTTATCTTCGTGGGCATGGCGAGGGATGTTAAGACATTCCTACTCTTAAAAATGACAAACACTAATAAAGGGCTTATAATTCTTCCACGTTTGAGATGAGAAGAAAGCATCTCTTGCCTAAATTATTTGTATTTATAATACAGGAGGTTTTCAGTATCACATAATTTTACACAACTCAAGTGGAAAATTAGATTTTAAAAGTGAATCAAGCTCCCAGTAAGAGGTAATTAAATCTAGAATGTTTACGCCTTTTCTACCTTACAACCATAAGTCTTACTCTCCATTCATTCTTTGAGCTGTTTTTCATATACTGTTTTGTAAGACATCGGGTGACGTTTCATTGTTTATAATGCCTGACTTTCCTATGTAATCTTTTTGATATATATATAGATCAAGTCACCTGAGGGAGAGCTGTAACCTAATCTGGTTGATGGTCATTTTCTATTTAGTTTTTAATTTGGTCCTACTTCTAATAAGTGATTATTGCAGAATTCGAAGATAAGAATGATGTTTGAATCAGTGAATAGAAGACTGCCCTCTCAGTATGGAAAGAACTCTGGAGTGATTTATACTTGATATTTGGAAACATTCTAACATGTTTAAAGGTTTCTGTGAATAGGAAATTAAATTCCAGATTTGACTTTTCTGAAAGAATTAAAATTTCTGTAAATTTAGTTACAAAACTGAAATCACTCTTGCTTTAAACCGTCGAATTTTACTTGAAAAACTGTAACTGCAACATGGTTGTAGGGCACTCTTTGTTTCCTCATTATGTCAAGTCGAAAAGATCTTTTAACTAAGAATTGGCAAGGAAGTCTGGATCCACTTCTGATCTGTTAGTAGGGCATCTTTTTTCAGCTACCTCCATATCAGGCCAAAGAGTAGCTGAGCGAGGATTAGTAATTGGATATTTAGCCCTTCACATGTAGGTCATTAAGCTCAGGCTGGCATAGTGATGTGCCAGAACTTTCAACAGCTGTTCAGTTGCCCCTCAGGGATCTGTTTTATGAATAATTATATATTTTTCAGGGCTAATACCTGATAGCCTTATTAAAACAAAAATTTTAAGTTACTTACATGTTTTCTTTTGACATAGCCCTTAACTTTATAGTCATAGGATGTGAATTTTAAAATGATTCTAGTATCATCCAAAGCAAGCACTAGCAAAAAATGGACAATTTAACCAAACATACAGAAAGCATATAGAAAATACAGGAAGGCAAAAACCATAATATGAAACAGTATTATTTTCATTAATTTGTAAAACTCATTTATTTATTTGACATACTTATTGAGTCCCATGTTTTTCTGTCTTAGTATTGTTGATACAAAGATAACTAAATCGTGATCTTTGTTCTTGAGGAATCCTTAGTCTAGTGGGAGAGCTGGTGTTAAATATCATACAGTATAATGTACTTGAGATGCCTGTACATGGAAAGGAGCAACTAAATGTTCCTGGAGGTGAGTGACATAGTTTCAGAAACTGAATAATTTGTTCTATCTTAGAAAGTAAATAGAAGTTCTCCAGTTATCAAGATGGAAAAGTATGTTAAATATTGGGAACGGTGAAAACAAAGGCATGTCATAGTTTGGTACATGACTGATAAGCAGTGGGTAGGATGAGAAAGGAGGAGGAAAGACTGACCCTAAGGGTTTTTCTAATTTAGACAACTGTGTTAGCCCCTCAGTCATGTCTGACTCTTTGTGACCCCAGGGACTGCAGCCTGCCAGGATCCTCTGCCCTTGGGATTTTCCAGGAAAGAATACTGGTGGGTTGCCATTTCCTTTTCCAGGGGATCTTCCCAATTCAGGGATTGAACCTGGGTCTCCTGCATTGCGGGCAGATTCTTTACCATCTGAGTTCTAATTTGGACAACTGTAGGAATGTAATTCTGTTAACTGGATCATTTGGCAAATAGTAGAAGAAAATTAGGTTTTTAAAAAATTAGTTTGGTTTTGAATATATGGGTTCTGGGGAGTCTGCAGAACATCTAAGTAGAAACAGATCTAGAAATTATCAGCACATATTTGGTATTTCAAGCCAACATCAGAGGTTGAAATCAGAGATGCTAGATCATAGGTTACAAACCTTTAATGTCTATTATGACTAGAAGGTAAATGGCACAAGCTGCCTAGAAGAAAAGTGCCACAAGCCTGAGAGCATAGTCTCTGTTTAATCAGGGAACAAGTTCCAAGTAGTGGGCCTAATGCCATCAGAGCTCAATTTTTTAAGAGCAGCCAGAGGTCTGGTCTTCTATATGAAATCTGATTTTTAAGTGTTGGTAACTTATTTTGTTTGTTTTTAAGTACTAAGCAAAGCATGTCTTGGACCACATTTAGACAGCAGCCAGTTTGTTAAATTGGACTGTAGATCACAGGTCCCCAACCCTCAGGGCCATGGACCAGTTAGGAACCAGGCTGCATGGCAGGAGGTGAAGGGTGGTAGCAAGCAAAGCTTCATGTACGGCGCCCAGTGGCTCACATTATCACCTGAACCAATTCCCCCTCGGTCCTCCTCCCACCACCACCATCCATGGAAAAATGGTCTTCCACAAAACTGGTCTTTGGTGCCAAAGAGGTTAGAGACTGCTGCTATAGATTGTAGAGAAGAGGGCTACAGATAAAATCAGAATGTTAGGACACAAATATGGTAATAAAGTGATGAGCTCCTCCAAGATGCTTGGCCTGAAAACATAGAGCAGTCATCACAAATTATTTTAAGCCTAGTTCTGATGTTTTATACGTATGATAGTACTCTTCAGCAGGTTGGGGTGGTATGGGAATAGAGTTATACTTGTAGGTATATTAATTTGAGGCTAAGCAAAAAAAAAAAAAGGCCTATTTTAAATGACATGAAAGGTATCTAAAAGGCAGAATCAACCTATCATCTGTAATCATTTCAACTTGCATTTGGATTGCCTTCAAAAATATAGAAAAAGCTTGTAAAAATGTTTTTAAAAATACCGTATCCCCCACCATCCTGAGTAATATGTGAATATTGAAGACTCTAGGAAGACGACTGGAGACAGTGTGGTCTGAATCTCCTCATAAAACAGATAGAGCATCTAGGATAGCAAAACGACAGTAATTACAAGAACAAATCATGGCTACAACAAGAAAGAATCCTTTTAAAGTTCAAAATGTGAACAGGTGGGAGCAAACCTCCAACTTAATATCAGAATCTGCGTAAGAGGAAATAGTGGGAAGACAACAGAGTAGCCAAAGGCCATGAGAACCTCTGACTGCCAGCAGGTATTCACTGACAAGCAAGGGAGATCAATATGAAATTAGCAGCAGAACTGACAGACTCTAATTTCAGAGTGAATACAGACGGATGAGCAGGAAGGTCTGAAGGTGCTCATGGGGTGTGGGGGGGTCTATGAATTCTCAAAACTTAATAAACCTGAGCTTCCTTCTTGGAAAAGAGCCCAACACTAAGGGGAAACTTCTGGGAGTAGAATTCCAAATTAGACAGATAAGAGACCATAGAAGCAGAGAGAAAAGGTCCAGATGACAGTGGGAGAAGAGAAGACAGAGCTAAGAAATGACCAGAATATAAAAGTGTCGTTTTATGAAAACATCAGAAAAGGAAGCTCTGGAAGCTAGAAAATCTATCCTACACACACCTGTCTCTTAAAAGTATAGAATAGCTTATTTAAAGTAAAAATGTGCCATGAAAAGAATTATAATTGAATTCTATGTAAAGCTGTTATAATAAAAATATGAAACAGCAAAAAAGATGAAAACTGTAACCCAATATTTCAAAACAAGGGAAATTTTTTTAAATGCTAGAAGATAGAACAACATAAACCAGAAAAACTCAGAAATAATGTGATTGGAGAAAAGATTTGAAGAGGAGTAACAAAACTCAGAAAATATGAAATATAAAAAGTACATAACATACTGAAAGTGTGAGCAAATATAAGAGGAAAAGGAAATAGAAGTAAAACTGTTCTCAAGTGACGTGATTGTCTATGAAAAACATCCCCAAAAAACAAAAACTACTCATGGAATTAATAATTGATTATAGCAAGGTCACAAATGACGAGGTTAATTTAGGAAAGTTCCTGTCTACCATCGATGAACAGTTGGAACTTAAAATTCAAGAAAACATTAACACCAAAAACAAAGGTATGCATCTAACAAAATATACAGGATCTATATGAGTGAAACTACAAAACTCTGATGAAAGAAAGATCTAAATAAATACAAGATTCTGAGTACATGGATTAAAAGACAATATTGTAGGGACAAGCTCAGGTCTTGCTTTCCCATACCATTTTCCAATAAAAGGGACCAGAGCTCCTTGGAGAAAGGGCTGACTCTAGGATTGGGGTAAAAACATACAAGATGAGCCTGGAGCATGTTGTAGGACCAGAAATGAAGGAAATGCTTGAACACACACACACATACAAAGATGGGATATGTCAAAGGAACATAGGAGCCAACTGAATGAGCTCCTGATGGCTAAAGCTGGAACAATTGTAGAAATAAATGTAAAAGTCATATTGGATTATAACCCCAAATATAAAATAAATAGTTGTTCTTATGATGTTATAAATCATAAATAAATATGGAGGAAGAGATCAATCCCTCATGCAAAGAAACTCCAAATAATTTATATAGATGCTCCATCCTCAAAGAGGAGGAATATAACTCCTTAATCTTTAGGTATGAGCTGCCCATAGCACTTCCTTCCAGAGAGTTCAGTATGGAAGAGAAGGTTTTAAAAAAGTAACTTTACAGTGGAGAAGTCTGACAACATTTGTCAGGTGATCAAGGTCAACATCAACAGTGATAAATCATACCTTTGATATAGTGTGATGAAATGGCACCTCTATGGTCTTCCTCCAAACCTACAAGCCGACTCGTCATAAGAAAAAATATTCCATAAAACTAATAAAGGAGCATTTTATAAAACACCTCTCTTGATCCTATAAAACATGTAAAAGCTGTCAATGCCATCAAAAATGGGGAAAATCATTATATGTGGAATCTAAAAAAGGAAGGGAGCAAAGGAACTTACCTATAAAATAGAAAGAAAGTTACAGATATAGAAACCAAACGTATGGTTACTGTGGCGGGGAGGAGGGGGACAGGGATAAACTGGAGGATTGGGATTTACATACACACTATTATATATAAAATAGGTAACTAACAAGGACCAGCTGTGTAGCACAGGGAACTCAACTCAGTACTCTGTAATGGTCTATTTGGGAAGAGAATCTGAAAAAGAGTGGGTATATGTGTAACAGACTCACTTTGCTATGCACTGGAAACTAAAACAACATTGTAAATAGTCCCAGAAATTTTTTTTTTTAACTGAAGAAAATTAGAAACTCATAGCTAAGAAACGCCTACAGGTACATGACAACTAATTTTAATGTAACCTGGATAGAATCTTGGAACAGAAAAAAGCGTTCAGATCAGATCAGATCAGTCGCTCAGTCGTGTCCGACTCTTTGCGACCCCATGAATCGCAGCACATCGGGCCTCCCTGTCCATCACCAACTCCCGGAGTTCACTGAGACTCACGTCCATTGAGTCAGTGATGCTATCCAGCCATCTCATCCTCTGTCGTCCCCTTCTCCTCCTGCCCCCAATCCCTCCCAGCATCAGGGTCTTTTCCAATGAGTCAACTCTTCTCGTGAGGTGGCCAAAGTACTGGAGTTTCAGCTTTAGCATCATTCCCTCCAAAGAAATCCCAGGGCTGATCTCCTTCAGAATGGACTGGTTGAATCTCCTTGCAGTCCAAGGGACTCTCAAGAGTCTTCTCCAACACCACACTTCAAAAGCATCAATTCTTTGGCGCTCAGCCTTCTTCACAGTCCAACTCTCACATCCATACATGACCACAGCAAAAACCATGGCCTTGACTAGACGAACCTTTAACATTAGATTAAAACTAAGGAAATCTGAATAGAGTATGGGTTTTAGTTACTATGTCAATTATTAATAAATATACCACATTAGTGTAAGATATTAATAATGACAACTGGGTACAGTGTATATGGGAAATCTCTGGAATGTCTTAGTAAAAAAAATGATTCTGATCAAAATTTAAGCTTTGTTTTCTTTACAATAGTTCATTGAAAGAAAGCCATCAGTTTTCTTCCTAAATGCTAGAAATTCAGTTTGTGACCAAAAATAAAGTTAGGCTCCTCTTAGGGTGAATATTATTGACCCACAAGGAGTTTTTGGTTGTTGTCAAATACATGTGTGTGGAGGTGTGGGAGGTAAAGGTAGAGTTTGTTTAATAACTCCATTATGCAAAAATGATTATCCTTTTTGCAAGTCTTGGATTCCATATATTTCAAAACTGTATCGTTTATTCTTTTTAAGGAAAAGCATTTTCCTCAGTGCATTTTTCTTTTATTAAAGAGAATTCTTAAACAATACCTTTAAAAATAGTTTATATGTATTCTCATATAATTTTTGCTTAGTATAAAAGAGAGCATCACTTTATGAGACTACAGTCCCTAAATTAGGACTGGAATTGACATATACATATTACTATATATAAAATAGTTAGCTAATAAGAACCTACTGTATAGAACAGAGAATTCTACTCAATAATCTGTAAAGGTCTATGGGAGAAAGATCTAAAAAAGGGTCAGTCAGTTCAGTTCAGTCACCCAGTCATGTCCGACTCTTTGCGACCCCGTGAATCGCAGCACGCCAGGCCTCCCTGTCCATCACCAACTCCCGGAGTTCACTCAGACTCACCTCCATCGAGTCAGCAATGCCATCCAGCCATCTCATCCTCTATCATCCCCTTCTCCTCCTGCCCCCAATCCCTCCCAGCATCAGAGTCGTTTCCAATGAGTCAACTCTTCGCATCAGGTGGCCAAAGTACTGGAGTTTCAGCTTTAGCATCATTCCTTCCAAAGAAATCCCAGGGCTGATCTCCTTTAGAATGGACTGTTTGGATCTCCTTGCAGTCCAAGGGACTCCCAAGAGCCTTCTCCAACACCACAGTTCAAAAGCATCAATTCTTTGGCACTCAGCTTTCTTCACAGTCCAACTCTCACATCCATACATGACCACTGGAAAAACCATAGCCTTGACTAGATGAACCTTTGTTGGCAAAATAATGTCTCTGCTTTTGAATATGCTATCTAGGTGGGTCATAACTTTCCTTCCAAGGAGTAAGCGTCTTTTAATTTCATGGCTGCAGTCACCATCTGCAGTGATTTTGGAGCCCAGAAAAATAAAGTCTGACACTGTTTCCACTGTTTTCCCATCTATTTGCCATGAAGTGATGGGACCAGATGCCATGATCTTCGTTTTCTGAATGTTGAGCTTTAAGCCAACTTTTTCACTCTCCACTTTCACTTTCATCAAGAGGCTTTTGAGTTCCTCTTCACTTTCTGCCATAGGGTGGTGTCATCTGCATATCTGAGGTTATTGATATTTCTCCCAGCAATGTGGATTCCAGCTTGTGCTTCTTCCAGCCCAGCGTTTCTCATGATGTACTCTGCATGTAAGTTAAATAAGCAGGGTGACAGTAGATATGTGTATATGTGTAACTGATTAACACAACATTGTAAATCAACTCTGCTCCAATAAAAATTAAAAAACAGACAAATTGAGAAAGTATTAACTGACAAAAGGCAAAGACAAAAACTACAGTCCTCTCAGTATCTGTGTGGGATTGGTTCCAGGATCCCCACAGTCAGCAAACTCTGTAGATGTTCAAGTCCCTTACAGTTGTCCTTCCTGGGTATCCCCTGGTTCCTCATCTGCTGATGCAAAGGGTGGACTGTATTTCTTACCTACCAAAAATATTTTTTGCAGGATTCCTTGAGAATGCTAATTCCCTAATTGAATTGAAAATACTAGTAGAATTTATTATGACCACTTAGGGAAAACTTGAAGAGTCCCTCTAAAAAGGTTTTTTCATTAGTGTTGCTTCTTTCTAGGACAGAGTAAAGTCTGTCTTTACTTCCCTCCATAGATAGCTATCATACATTTTGACTTCCATAGATAGCTATCATACATTTTGACTTAACTATATCTAGAAGGGTCGGAGAAGGCAATGGCACCCCACTCCAGTACTCTTGCCTGGAAAATCCCATGGACGGAGGAGCCTGGTGGGCTGCAGTCAATGGGATCACTAAGAGTCGGACACGACTGAGCGACTTCACTTTCACTTTTCACTTTCATGCATTAGAGAAGGAAATGGCAACCCACTCCAGTGTTCTTGCCTGGAGAATCCCAGGGACGGGGAAACCTGGTGGGCTGCCGTCTATGGGGTCGCACAGAGTCGGATGCGACTGAAGCGACTTAGCAGCAGCATATCTAGAAGGGTAATACATTTCCTTTCAGCCTTTAGTGGGGTAAAGTTCATTCATCTTCTAATCTAGGAAATGAGTTAACTCCTAGCAACCTCTGATACTTATTAGAAACACAACTGTACTTTGGAATTAGTTAGCCATTTTTATTTCATAGTCTCTTATTATCACTGCCAAATAGAATAGCAGATATTCCATACTGCCATGTACTTACCAGTGGATTTCATTGAAGAGCATTGTTTTAAAATCTATTACTTGATTGTGACCTGACTAGCACAGATCAGTTTTTTCCCGGAGACAATCTGTTCAGCCTGGAACGTCTAACCACAGCAATTTAGCTACCTGTTAGCCTCCACACAAAAGTGTGATGGACTTATTAAAAGACAGTCTGAATTGATAATTCTATGTCATACCTAATAAATCAATTTTCTACCTCCTATCTCTAATATTGTTTAAGTAAAGGAGAAATTGGATTTAGGTTTCAATGTTTGTTTTTCTATGATCCTTAAATCATTTTACTAAATTAATCTGAATGTCATTTTGCTAACATGTGAAATAATGGTTGTTCAGCTATACTACAAAACATTCAGTGCTTGGCATAGTGTATTAACCTAGTAATTGTACCATAGATGGCAAGCTCTTATTTTTGTATCTTGCTGTGCTTCTGCATTGCTTCACATGCTGTGTAAATAGCTGATTTGCACATGATAAGATTTGGAGGTATCTCCCACAATATTATAAAATGTCACTTTGCTTGGTCAACAGACTAACCAAGGAGAATGCCTCTCCTTTGGTATACAGAATTCACTGGATATGAAAAGGCTTTGGCAATCTTATTTCATCTCTGAAACTATCTTAAGAAGTCTTTCAAATATCTTTGTAAAAAGTTAAGGATGATGGTTTTTATTACCAATAGAAGTAGCCTTATTTGAACATCCTATATTTAAATGACTACTTAATACAGTGACTCATACGTGCTTTCTAGTGGAAAGCAAGTGCTCAAATGAAACAGATTTTGTTAGGCAATAGTGATATGCTTTTAACTGGTTAGACTCTGGTAAACACCTGACGACGAATAGTACTTTAACCGAACAGACACGTGTCGTGCACCACATAGTCGAACCACAAGCATGTAGCTGTAAACCTCAAATGAAAACAAAAGGCTGTTCTCATAAAATTTAAAATAGTCCTTAATCTAAACAAAAAAGTGTGTAACGTTTAAATGACTATAGTGGCTTCATATCACTATATATGCAATGCAGAAATTGTGGGACTACATTGAAATCTATTCAAATGTAAAGCAATAAAGCACTTTCACGTTATCTCGTATTTATAATACCTACCATTCATAAAAACTTATATTTCTTCAACAGTTATTTTTCTAAGAGGACAACTTATTATTTTCTATTTACCCCAGGACAACTTATTATTTATAACTTTAAAGTGAAAGTAATAACCAAATATTTTATTTTTGTATAGGTACTTTAGCCATGATTTATATGTAAAACATGATAGCAAATGAAGTTTTAATCTCAATAGAGGATAAAGACAAACAATTTTCACATTTCAGTTCTTTATAAAAAATATACATATTTCAAAAGGAAGTATGCTTAACTTTGAGATTTTATATTTTAGATTTCATCTTGTGGCCCTATCAAGTTGACTATCTTTACCTGTGTTGTCTAGAAGATTTAAGCTTAAGGTTAGGGTTCTAGAAAAGGGTTTGGAGAGAGATGAGGTTAGATTTAAGAACCCGTTATGCTTAAACCTGGCCATACTGCTGCTGTTTATGCTAGGTCATGTCTGATTCTGTGACCCCAGAGACTGTAGCCCATCAGGCTCCTCTGTCCATGAAATTTCCCAGGCAAGAATACTGGAATGGGTTGCCATTTCTTTCTCCAGGGGATCTTTCTGACCCAGGTCTCTGGCTTGGCCAAGAGGTGAATTCTTTACCATTGAGCCAGCAGGGAAGCCCCAAACATGGCCATAAGAATTTTCAATTTTATTTGAAAAATCCCTTTACCAACATATTATTCCTTCCTTTGCCAAAGCATCCCCACATGGTTTCCAAATCACCTCATCTTAGTAGGTTTTATTCATAGCAAGTTTCTCTTGCCGAAGTTTACAAGAGCAGAGCTGGTTTAGTTAGTGTGGTCTTAGCCATTCTAGGGTATTCACTTTAATTCTAGAGAAGTGTCCTAATTAATTTTCTGTTGCAGAAGTAGTAAGGACTGGAATCCCCTTTCTGAATTTCTGCCTAGAACTGGAATCCAGAAAGCACAGGGAACTCCAGCCAGCCAGTCTGAGGATCCAGACAATTGTTTATTGTCATAGCTATAGCTAGAGGTCTACTATCATAAACTCAGTTGCCCGCTAGTGTTAATGGTCGACAATGCTGATTCACACGTAAGAAGAATCATCTAGTTTTAAG
The DNA here is from genome assembly GCF_032452875.1 of Bos javanicus. Classification (NCBI taxonomy): domain Eukaryota; kingdom Metazoa; phylum Chordata; class Mammalia; order Artiodactyla; family Bovidae; genus Bos; species Bos javanicus. The sequence goes on along the minus strand of NC_083873.1, from coordinate 25,410,074 downwards.
AAATGAATGTTGAATCTATTCTAACATTATTTTGAAGTGATTGGTGGTGGTACAAGTTAAAATTTTAAAATTCAAATTCTAAAATTTAGAGTGATTTTTTAGTAATAGCATACCCATGGTATAAAAAATTTCAGATGACCATACAAGAGAATAAAATTCCATCAAGTTTTCCTGAGTTCGCAAATCCTCACCACCCTCCCACATCAAATGGTAAATGTGAAGACAGGCATTTAATGATATAGGCATGTTGATGATTATGTGCTGAGCAGAAAAGTATCATCCCCAGTTTTCCTAGATTGCCCCTCTGTGCTTCTGAATTTACAGGATGGCAACTGGTTTAGTTTAGCTCTCAAAAGTGAAAATTTTCTTGATTTTTCTTATTGAGTAAAAAAGTAAAAGAGGGAGAGACTGAAAACTATAGCCCACCTAAGTTTAATCATTAATAGTGAGCCCTTCTGTGAACTTAGGTCCTGATTTTGGAGTTTGGAATCTGACCTTTCTCCCAAAGATAAACATTGTTGCAGGTTCTGAGAAGGGTCACTCCCTTGCTGCCATTGAAAGAGTCCACTTCTCAGTGACTTCTAGCTGGAAACTGAATGCATTAAAGGGTAGCTGAATCAATATGATTCTTCTCGCTGTGCTTTTTCTCTGCTTCATTTCCTCATATTCAGCTTCTGTTAAAGGTAAGTTTGTGTTGCCTTCTGCTAAACTTTAATTTTAATCGTTCAGGGGGAAAAGTGTGTGTATGTGTAATGAAAGAATTCTTAACTAAGTGATCCTCAAACCCATGTAGCTTTAGAATGCTGGTGAAGGCATGACTGGGTTGGAATGAAAACTAAATTTGAATTCCTACATACATTAAGAAAACAGAGGTTCCTTTTAGTTTCAGTCCTTCAGACTAGCATGCTTCTTGCTTCATTCTCTCATTCATGGTTTATTTTTAAAGGGGAGAAAAAAGATGCCAACTATTGTTATCTGCTGCTGCTGGTCACTCAATGAATGCAGCTCCTTCATTTGAATTGTAAAAGTAGATTTAAAAAAACCAGTTCTTAAATTTCCTTCTAGTTGCCTAGCAATGTGACATCAAAAAGAATTAGACTCAATGAAAAAGGCATTTAACTTACCACAGGATTATGAATGAAATGGTAAAGCCTGTATTTTATTCTATAATCATTCAAAAAAGATAACATTATCATAGTTGGTGGATTATAGAAAATAAAACTCCATGACATAGATTTAAGAGATAATATTTATCTTTGGAAAAATAGTGTTGCTCATTATAGTTTCTATTTTAAGATAATATCTATTTAAAGACATACAAATTGCTAACTTTCAGAGCAAACAAACTTTTGAGTAACGATTTCAAAAAGCTGTATGAAATATATTAATATGTAATCTTGTTTTAAATCAGCTAATTTATGCATGCCTTGAATTTCTAAATATTGGGCCTGTAAAATGATCGCTTTTTAGAATCTCTTAAGAGGACTCTCCATCAAAGTCAGTTGCCCTATTATAAAACAGCATGGTAGTGTCCAATTTTAATAACTGTGTACGCTAAGCAACTGATATAAAGCAGTTCACTTGTAAGCTTCTAAAATCCTCTTGAGATAACTGTGGCTTTTTTTAATAAGGTAAAGTTTGTCTCAAAATTTTTTGCATGGAAAATTTCCACATGAGGAAAAGAGACAATTTTTGCTATTGGAACAATAAATTTGGGGGGGGGACTAAATTATTTCACCTAAGCAAATTACACTTCAGATTCTTTAAAGATTATACATATATTTATATGCATATATATATATGTGTATATATATTACTATTTTCTAAAATGTTTGGTAAAGATACGGCCCTTACTTGGATGAAAGAAAATTTTAATGAGAAAAAATAAAGGTTTGTAAATTATATCTGACAGAGAATTGTGAAACAGCTTGTATTTTATCTGTCAAATACTGCTAAATATTCATAATATGACCAATTTATGCACCATGAGATCAAACCTAATACCATGATTATTTTGAGAAACATGATTGAGCTATTGTGGGCTTCTCTCTTTTCCCTTACCTACATAGAATATTGGATAACTTGATGTTTTCAAATACATGCATTTGTAAAGATTTAAATACACACATATACACATACAGGAATGACATACAGGAAAATATGACTGAGAACATAATAGATAGCTACAGTTTGTTGTAAGTTCAGTGACAAATCCAGAATTTTAGAAACTGAAGCTTATACAATTTAGGCTCCATTTTTGAGAAAAAAGTAATCTACATTTTCACAAAAAATATTTTACTTTTGCAAATATTACTGAAAAAAAGATTGACATGTATGCATAACACTAGGGTCCCCTTCTAAGATCTTGGAAAAGGCCTGGGCAAGTGGGGGCTGCAAAGCTTAAGTGTTATTAGTGTTGTGATACAAGCTGCTTGTGACAAATATCGTGAATAAAAAATATAGGACTTGGCAACTTTCTCTTACCCAGATGGGTAACTTCTTATATTATGGTGCTTTCTTCACTCAGTTGGGTCCGATTCTTTGCAACCCCATAGACTGTAGCCCACCAAGCACCTCTGTCCATGGGATTTCCCAGGCAAGGATACTGGAGTGGGGTGCCATTACCTTTCCCAGGGGATCTTCCCAACCTAGGAATTGAACTCTAGTCTCTTGTGTCTCCTGCACTGGCAGGTGGATTTTTTACCACTAGTGCCACTTGGGAAGCCGTGTATTACAGTATCATGGTTTAATAATCATAGATTCATTGTCCTTTAAAATGATTGATATTTAATAAGTGAACTAGTTGTGAAGAGTTTACTTTAAAATCAGGCCATTATAAATTTGGGATGTTATGCATCACTTCAAAACTCATCTCAAAGTTAATTATCGATGCAATTATTTAGCAAATCTCCAGATCTGGGTGGATGTTGAGAGCAGATTGGACTGTAAAGAGAATGAAGAAGGAGTTAGTAGAGAGAAGAGATATGCTGACTCAATGTTTGGGAGACTCTTGTTTCCTCTTTTTCTAAATAATATTTTGTAATTGTGGGTCTATTCTCACTACCTTCTTTGGGTTTTCTTCATAATGCTTTTCCTTTCGATAATCCACCCATATGTACACTTTCTACTTAATCTTGTTACCTCTAAACCTGAACTGTTCCTTCACACGAGTCTTTATTTCCTGGCCTGACTATACTTTTCAGTCCATTCACAACAACCATCTTCCATTTTTTCCCTCCCTTATCCTTCATCCTACTCTTTTCTTTCCAGCCTTCTGGGTTTCTGTTGGATTCCTGCTGCTGCTGCTGCTAGGTCGCTTCAGTCATGTCCGACTCTGTGCGACCCCATAGATGGCAGCCCACCAGGCTCCCCGTCCCTGGGATTCTCCAGGCAAGAACACTGGAGTGGGTTGCCATTTCCTTCTCCAATGCATGAAAGTGAAGAGTGAAAGGGAAGTCGCTCAGTCGTGTCCGACTCTTAGTGACCCCATGGACTGCAGCCCACCATGCTCCTCTGTCCATGGGATTTTCCAGGCAAGAGTACTGGAGTGGGGTGCCATGGCCTTCTCCAAAGTCCCCTTATCTTTCATCCTTATCATCAATGCAGGTCTCTTCAAGCCTCACCTTTACTAGCTTATTTCTATTTTGTCTTTTTGCTTAAGTAAATTAGCTGTTATATTGATCTGAGTTTAATAAAAGAATACTTTAAGATATTTTTTAAAAAGTTTAAAATTAAAAGCTTTTTTCTTTTTGTGGTAGTAAAAATATATCTCTCAAAGGAACACATTGAAAAGGTACAGACTCCTTTGGGGGCTAAAAATTGATTTGCTCATTTAATCTACCATCAAGTCCTGTTGCCCTTCTGCATACTCTACAGAGCAACACCCGAAGACAGAAATTTAGTCAAGATATATAAATGGAACATGCCCCCACTTGCCAGTATTGCTGGATCTCTTAGTAACATAAACAGAGAAATACTTATCAAAGAGGAAAGGACAGCCGGGACAACACTTCAGCACCATCCACTTATTTAAAGGATGTATCTTTAAATCCTTTTTAGGATGTATCTCCTATTGAAAGAGGTAGGAAAAGTTGTAGAACAAAGCCATTCTTTCCTCTACTTTATCACTTCCAAGTCATCGTCAGGAACTGAAATATATTGTCCCTTTTCACATTCTTTGGACCAGTCAAGTAAAAACAAACAAACAAACAAAAAACTCAACATGATAGTTTGGAAGCCTTTGGCATTAAAGAGAAACTTTTCATAGTTATTTTAATCAGAAGCCACTTCAGGTTGTCCGCAAAACTTGAATTTTAGTATATTCCTACATCAAATTCCGCATTGTATCTGCTACATTGAGTTAAACGTGGAGTCAGCTTTTCTTAACTGCCCTATAGTGCTTACCTATCAGAATTGCTGTAAGGGTAGATAAGGCAACAAGTATTTCCTTTTTGCCCTTTGTGGAGTTTGATAGGTGTCATAAAAAAGAAGGCCTCTTTGACCAAAATATCTTCCTGGTCAGAAAGCCGGTGTTTGAATCTGCTGCAGTATCCCCAGTTTGGGGAGGCTGGAGAGACTCACAGACTTTGTTTCCTTCAAGGTTTTTCCTGCCTTTGTCTGCCTTCCTTATCTCATACCTGAGGTTCTGCCTGACTTGGTGTTTGGACACAGCCTGTTTTCATGTACGCATTTAGGTACCCACTCTGTTACTTCCTTCTGGCTTTTCTGTTAAAATCCTCATCCCCTTTCATTGAAGTTTTGTCAGATCATGTAACTTCACCACCCAAAACTTTGCAATAGTTTTTCATCCCAGTCGAATTCTAAGTCTATGCAAATACCTTCCCCCCTCACCCACCATCTCCCAGCCACTCATGGGTGCCTATTTGACCTCATCTTTTTCAGCTTTGTCTTTTACCCAATCCCAGAGTCTTTGGCCTCTCTGTTGTTCCTCCATTACTCCTCTGGGAACTCTCCTCAGGGTCTTTGAACTTGTTCTCCCTTCTGTGGGGGGATGGAGTGGAGTGTGGGAGTGAGACATGGGAGGAAGAAGGGGTGGGCAGTGCCCTCTCCACAGATATCCAAGTGACTAGCCTAATGTCCTCGCCCAGAATATTACCTTCTCAATAAAGATTTTCCCCTCAGCATCCCCATTTCCTTTCTTATTTCATTTTTCTTCATTAGCATTTCTAATATTCTTTATAATTTACTTATGTACTTTTCCAATGAGTCAACCCTTTGCATGAGGTGGCCAAAATACTGGAGTTTCAGCTTTAGCATCAGTCCTTCCAATGAATATTCAGGACTGATCTCCTTTAGAATGGACTGGTTGGATCTCCTTACAGTCCAAGGAACTCTCAAGAGTCTTCTCCAACACCACAGTTCAAAAGCATCAATTCTTCGGCACTCAGCTTTCTTCACAGTCCAACTCTCACATCCGCATGTGACCACTGGAAAACTATAGCCTTGACTAGACGGACCTTTGTTGGCAAAGTAATGTCTCTGCTTTTTAATATGCTATCTAGGTTGGTGGGGGTTTGGGGGCAGGAGGAAAAGGGGACGACAGAGGATGAGATGGCTGGATGGCATCATCAACTCGATGGACATGGGTTTGGGTGAACTCCGGGAATTGGTGATGGACAGGGAGGCCTGGCGTGCTGCAATTCATGGGATCGCAAAGAGTCGGACACGACTGAGCAACTGAACTGAACTGAACTATGTACTTGCTTTTTTATTGCCCTTCCCCCCTCATTTAAATGTAAATGCCGCAAAGATAGACCTGTTGTCTGCTTGTTAACTGGTATAGCCCCAGAACCTAGAAAAGTGCTGACTACCCAGTAGGTGCTCAGTACATCCTTGTTGAATGAATGAATGAATTCCTAGCTCACTCCCCAGGAATGGAATAGGTCAACCTAAAGGTTTATATGTATAGTGTAGGTAAGAACATGGTCTCTGGATCCAGACAGGGTGTTAGAGGCTTCACCACTAATTTCCTGAGTGATCTTGGGTAAATTGTATAATCTCTGTATCTCTTGATTTCCTCATCTATAAAATCAGGCTAATAACAGTACCTACCCCATTAGATTTTTATGAGGATTAAATAAGTTAATATGTAGGAAAGACTTAGAACAGATAGTAAGGAGATTTTCTTAGTTTTTGACTTTTCAAGTAATTTTACCTCCTTTCTCAGCTGCCTCACTTCTCTCCTACTCATCTCAGCCTCGTTTTCTGTCCCTCTCCCATATACATATTTTCTGTGGGGGAAAAAGAGACATGGTTGCTTGTTACAGTTAACTAGTCAATTCTGCCTGGTTAGCCCTGACGAAAAATGCCTACTGAAATCTTTTTTTACTCTTTCCTGAGAGCTATGAATAGAAGATTTATCAAAAGACTTTGTATGACCTCAGTTCATCTTTGGGAAAGACTGGATGCTACTCTTTTATGTTTTCTTTGGGTTAAGATATACTGTTTGGAAAGTGTATGGACTCCTCCATATATCTTTTTTTTTTTTTTTTTGGTTATGATGCTGACTTGTATTCTATTTGACATTAAACGTTAAGTTGTCCCTTCCAAATTAAAGCCTGTGCTGGATTTTATGTAGGAAAACATCATTTTATTCAGCAACAACTAATTTAAATTTACATATGTGTTGCCTTGAAATGTACTTTAATACTGAAAGTTTGCTAATTTAATTAATAGGATAAATTACCTTGAAGGGATATTTTTTAAATGTTCAAAATATCCAATGTAAGGGACTACCATCTAACTGCTAAAATTTCTTTGGCTTTGACCTGTTGTATTTTAAATATGTTAATTGCAAATTATCAAGCAATCTCTGGCTGAACTTCTACTTGAAATCAAATTTTATTATTTGATTTAAAGAAAGCTGGGCAGGGAGAGGGGAAGAAATAATATACATATAAGTTAAAGCAATACGATGATATTTATTTTAAAATATTCTATAGTTCAACCAAGGCAATATTTAGATAATCAGATTATTATTTAAAGATACAAACTAAGTTTTCTGAAATGGAAGCTTATTTCTTTGTTAGTTGTTGTTTTTGTTGTTGTTCAACCAATAATTTCAGCAGATGAAGAAGTAGAACCATGTTTCACTTAGCAAAGATTTACTCCCCTTAACAAATATAAGCTCCCACTGGGTACCACTGTGCTGGAGAAGGAATGTGTTGATGATAAGATAGCGTAGTCCCTGGCCTGCTGGGTGCCTTACAACTAAGACTTGACTTGTATCACTGTCTTTTTTACAGGTCACACAACTGGTCTCTCATTAAATAATGACCGACTATACAAACTCACATACTCCACTGAAGTTTTTCTCGATCGGGGCAAAGGAAACCTCCAAGACAGTGTGGGCTACCGAATTTCATCCAATGTGGATGTCGCTTTACTGTGGAGGAGTCCTGATGGTGATGATAACCAACTGATCCAAATTACGGTGGGTATTTTCTACCAGAGAGATGCAAAGATTAGATGTTAGCAAAGTTTTTGAGACGTGTACCATTCAGTAGCACTTGTTTGTGCTGTTGGTCATATGTTCATTGAATATTATCCATCACTAAAATAAGTAGATATACAGTTTTGAAGTTTTGCTAATCAAAAATTATCTGATCTTTCCAAATTATTGAAGCAGGCAAATGAAGGTGTCTACTGGTAACTGAAGTATTATGTTCAGTTCTATATGTCATATTTTGTTGTTGTCCAGTAGCTCAGTTGTGTCTGACTGTGATCCCATGGACTGCAGCATGCCAGGCTGTTAATATGTCATGTTAATAGGTACAATAAACTAGAATCCATTTGAAATGTTCTGCATGTAAGGAGTGTAGAATCAATGTCATATGAAAAGCAATTGAGACCACTCTAAGTGAAGGAGGAGACAAATTGTGACCTTCTAGCTTTCCTGTGTTCCTTGATCTGACAGGTGGAATCACCAATGAGGGAGTAACTTATTCTGCTTTCTTCCTGATGACAGAACCAGGTGCTTCCCTGAATGGCAGTGTTTAGTCAGTTATGATGCTTTAGATTTATGTGTTGACAAAGAAGGTCAAATTAGATGGCCTTTGGGGCCTCTTCCAAATTTAATATATGATTCCACATTTGCTTTTCAAGGACCTAAAAGCAATAGATTTCTTTAGTAAAGTCAGTTCTCCTTCTACATGTCAGTGTGAAACAGGTACCAGGACCAAGATTTTCCTCATTGTAACTGGTAAGTAGTTGGTAATATACTTTATAATGAGGTATCATTGCAATACATTTATCAAGTGATCTTTGTTTCTTTGGTTGTCTCTAATAGCTGTGTGTGTTTTCCAAGTTGGATCAAAACTTTATCATCCACCTCCCCATTTCTCAGTAGAACAGTATTCTGCAGAAAACATTCTGTAGCTCTGTGTTCAGTAATCAGATTGTTAATGCTTAATTTTGTATGTATAGATGAGGTACAATGGGGCAGGATACCTTTCAAACAAAAGTTACAGAAAGTGAAGAGAGTAGGCAGATAGCAACAGTTCAAAACAAATGAAGAGAGTGAAAACAACATTAAAGAGCCATATTCCAGCCACAGTTACTATAAACCTGAAGTCACAGGTTCCTTTAATGTCAGTATTTTTACCTAATTCAAAAATCTAAGTTTTGAATACCTTCTCCTTTCTTTTAAAGATGATGGCTAGGTACTGTGAATCATGTGTTGAATAACAGAAGAAATTATGGCCAACCCTGTTTATTGCTTTACCATTTTATTTTCTAGGAAACTCTGATGGAAACAGGTATAGGAAGTTTTTCTAATAGGTTTCTTTCCGTGATTCCAGATGAAAGATGTAAACCTTGAAAATGTGAATCAACAGAGAGGAGAGAAGAGCATTTTCAAAGGAAAAAAGTCATCTCAAATCATAAGAAAGGAAAACTTGGAAGCAATGCAAAGACCTGTGCTCCTTCATCTAATTCATGGAAAGGTAAACGAGATTTTTGGAGTTCCACATGTTTTTTTCCCCCCAACTTCATATTTTTCTTCCTTAGGTAGATATTAATATTATTTTAGGTGATCATGGTGTCACTACTTTTGTGAAAATGGAGTTTTTTAAAAATAACTAATAAATGGAAGTCACAAATTAAATGTTTCAGAAGTAAGTCAAGGCATTGGATTCACTTATATTACCTAGCCATTTATATTCCCTATTTTTATGAGAAATCTTTATAGTAGAATCAAGTATTTGTTTATTGATGAGAGACAGTATTAAAAGGTACATTCCTTATTAAATTAGAAAGGATTAAAAAGCTACTGTAACACAATAGGTCATCATAGATGAATGGATAAATTCAGGAAAGTAGGCAAATTATAAGAATGAAATGATCTAAATTAGATAAGTGATATGCATTTGTCATAAGAGTATCAATAACTGGCTCAAGTACAAAATTGAAGCTTTTGAAGGGACATGGCATTTCTAAGATAGAGTTGATTAAAAAAACACATTTAGAGATTATTTTAAAGTTATGACTTTGAAGAGCATTTTATATACTAAAGTAATGAATGAGCACTATATGTTGGAAATTTGCTCTGAAAATTCTGTAAATGTGATTACTTACAATTTGAGTCTCATCTCTTAAAATTATCTTAGTATGTTTGGAATTGAAACACAATTGTGATCTGTGAATTTTCAGGCATTAAATATGGGTTTATGAAGAGTATAGATATTATATTGACATGTTAAAACATACTATATTAGTAAAGATGAAAGCTTACTTTCAGGAATTAATGTAGAAAAACAGAAAGGGACCATTAAAACTTAAAATCTCTAAAATTTCTCTAGATCAAAAATTTCCAGATTCAAACTAAAAATGAAAACAAGTACTTTAAAATACAAATTTAAGACATGTAATATGTTGCTATTCCTGATGCTCATTTTTAGTAAAGTACTAAAAAGGGATTCTCAAGAAGGATTATTGTATCATCACTCTCTTACAACCAAATATGAATCACCATTTCAGGAATGCTTCTCTCCCTTCTCTACTTGTGAAATATTAATACTTATTATGCTTCAAGCTTTGCTTACAGGCCTTTTCTTTTGTAACATTCACACCCTTTTAACCAGCTGGAAATAACTATCCCTCTTTAGAAACTTCTTAGCACATTATAGCTCACTCATAGCCCTTATCACTTTCCTTTTGACCATTTGTGTTCATTGCTAGATGATAGGTTTTGGTGAAGAAACTTGTTTTTCCTCTTTATATTCCAGCCCTTCTACTCTCTTCCTGCGCAAAGCAGTCAGAACCAAGTCTTACACTGACTGATTCGGTGTTCTGGAAGCCTTTCCCAACCCCTATGCTCCCCTGAGCCTACCCAGGTATTGCTAGTGGTAAAGAACCTGCCTGTCAATGCAGGAGACATAAGAGATGTGGGTTCGATCCCTGTCGGGAAGATCCCCTGGAGGAGGGCATGGCAACCCACTCCAGTATTCTTGCCTGGGTAATTTCATGGACAGAGGAGCCTGACAGGCTACAGTCCATGGGGTCACAAAAGAGTTAGATACAATTTAGCTAAAACATACTTAACCCTTAATACCTGTACTGACCGAAGGTATTACATGAATTTTCTCTTTTATCTCCATAACAGCCCTGGGAAGCAGGTGCTGCTTTTTCATCCTCTTGTAATAGATGAGGAAATCAAAGTTAAGAGAAGGAAAGAAACTTGCCTGCTGCTGCTGCTGCTAAGTCGCTTCAGTCGTATCCGACTCTGTGTGACCCCATAAGACGGCAGCCCACCAGGCTCCCCGTCCCCGGGATTCTCCAGACAAGAATACTGGAGTGGGTTGCCATTTCCTTCTCCAATGCATGAAAGTGAAAAGTGGAAGTGAAGTCGCTCAGTCATATCCAACTCTTAGAGACCCCATGGACTGCAGCCTATCAGGCTCCTCCATCCATGGGATTTTCCAAGCAAGAGTATTGGAGTGGGGTGCCATTGCCTAGGGTCAAACAATTAGCAAGTGGTGGAGCTGGGATTTAAAAGAGAGGGTCTGTGTGGAAACGTCTGTGTTTTTACTGTCTTTTCTAGCTGGAAAGTATTTGGGGGAAAAAACCACGTCTCTGGTTGCTTTGTAGTCTTCTTGTCACTCTTCACTGTATGTATTAACTCAGTTGATTTTCATATGGCCCAACTTTGTAAACAACAGGAAATACTGGTATTTTTTTCTTTGGCATTCCATTGTGGCAACATGCTTGAGCCATAACTTATTAATTGCATTTATAATCTAAGTGTGAAATGTTAGTCACTCAGTTGTGTCCAATTCTTTGTGACCCCATGGATTGTAGCCCACCGGGCTCCTCTGTCAATGGAATTCTCCAGGCAAGAATCCTGGAGTTGGTAGCCATTCCCTTCTCAAGGGGTTCTTCTCAATCCTGGGATCAAACCCAAGTCTCCCAGTTTGCAGGTGATTCTTTACCATCTGAGCCACCAGGGACGCCCAAACCAGTCAGGGCTAAAGGAAATCAGCCTTTCCTTTCGTTGAAAGGAAATCCTTCTTTGATTGAAAGGATGCTGAAGCTGAAGCTCCAACACTTTGGCTAAACCACAACCGATCATTTTATAGCCCTGCGGGTGGCCGTTGAGTACAAAGTCTTTGGTTGGACTCAGTGCCTCCCTGTACAAAGGCTGGGATGGAGCTGCCACATCATTATTTCAGTGACCCCAACGTGTCATTTCTGCAGGAGCTGTTTCCTGTGATACAAGTTAAAGTACATTGTGGTATCTTTCATTTCTATGATAAAGTACTTGTTGGAAAAACCATGACCCTGGAGATAAAGAAGCCACGTGGAATTTTTAGCCACTTCACTGTCAGAAATATCATTATTTTAACTATCACATCATCTTACTATGGGAGAAATTATGAAAGGAAAGTCTCTACTGCTGATTGGCAGTTTTCTCAGAGAGTATTGTCTATCCCAGACTCAATTTAAGTTTTACTCCCTGAAATTTCTTTGATCTCAAGGTTTCTCACCAGCATGTATTTTTGTCTTCTCAGAGTCCAAATTCACATTATAAAAGATATCCCATGAAAACACACAGATGCATGTTTATTGCACATATGTTTTTTTCCATCTTCCCTTACTTAAATGTTTGGGTATGACTCTAATTTATTTACAAATTAAGTTGGAAACATGACAGTTTTCTACTTAAGACTGACGTGCAAAAGATGGCTCGTTACCACATGGATTCTTTTTTGGCCTGAAATGCTAATCCAATTAACTGGAATATTACCAGATTTCTATTTCTGGTTTTTTTTTTACTATATTTACTATATTTACTCAGTATTGATTGAATTATGTGGCTGCTGAGTCTGCCCTTCATTTTTGTTGTCCTTAGGCATTGATTTGCTCTCTGAATCTGGCAGCGTGGCTCCTGTATCCACACCCAACCTCCAAAAGAAAAGTGACACCTTGAAAGCCTCCTAATTCTTTGTGTACTTCTTCACTTGTCTGTTTTACAAGGTACCATTTCCTAGCTATGCTCTTTCTTAGGTACATATGAAAGAGACATACATGGCTTCAGCTAAGAAAGTAGACCAAAGAAAGTGACTAATCTCTGTTTGCTGTGATCCTTTTTGTTCAGTTTTGCTCTTTGGCCGGTTAATTAAGTTTTGCTTTCTCTTTTTCGTAATGAATGTGTAAATTGAAGGAATGTATAGAAGCATTTTTTTCTTTAAAAAATATGAATAATCCCTACTGATTTCTAGGGGAAATTGGCCCTCAAAGTTTGGCCAAAAGAAGCACTGCATCTCCTTCGTCACAACCCACCCTTATCCCTCTATGTTTAGTTTCCTTGGGTTGACGGCTTACTTTGTGATGACTATGCTGCTCTTTGGAAGCTTCAGGGACTGTGAATTTAGATAAGAGTCCTGTGCTCTTGGATATTCAGAGCTCATTTCAGAACTGAATGAAGTAATCAGATTTATGGCCTGAATATAGTAAAACTTACTCAGTTCCTGTTGTGAAATAATGAATTTAAGATTGTGTCAGCCACATGGATTAAACTTCAAAGTTCTGACTTTATTATTTTCTTAATTACCAAAAGTCCACTTTATTCTAACAGTTTTGACATTTATGGACACAAGTGCTCTCTTCCCTCTGGGTCTCAGTGGTCTGCAACTAAAGGGAGGGAATGTAGGCCCCAAAGGTTAGCAGGCACATGAAAGGAAAAAGAGACTTGTTGTCTTTTCTAGTGCTATGGAGACAATAAAAACTAATAGGAGGAATGAAAAAGAATTTTCTGTCTCACACTTTGTGTTGTTCAGCCTGCCAGGAAAAAAAGTCTGTCACACCATTTTCTTAGGGATATAGCAGTCAAGATCAGAAGAAGGAGTAGGAGGGGAGCATTTAATCTTATATGTGAAGATTAAATCTGTCAACTGGGTTCCTGAAATTTTAGGGAAAACTTTATAAGCAATTCAGGCATATTTTATAGCTTGGAAGCAAACTGAGGGTACCGATCAAGTACAAGTATGGTAGTACTTTTCCTACTTAACGGATCCTCTCACTTTCTGAGGTATTTAAGGCTCAGGCCTAAAATGTCCCAGACCGTAGGCATGTGCATATTGCTACCGAGCCCTTCTGACTGTGTATGGGCTCAAGAAATCCAGTTAGGATCCTTTAATAGTCCTGATATTTGGAGATTAAGTACTCCCAAATATTTGCAAGGAAAGTTACACTCTAATTCCTCAAAGGTAAGAAGACCTAGTTTACAAAATAGAGCATCAGAAACTCAACCTTGGTTCTGAGAAATTGTCAGTGATTTGTTTGAGAATATGATACCGTGGATTTCCAGACGTTGAGGTCACTATTCCAGTTCCCTTTTAACCTGGACAAACACAATCCCAACATTTATAGGTTCATCCAGTGTAATGACTAAAATTGATTGCCGGATAAAGTACCCAGTAAATCTGTCCCTAGGCAAAATATATGTAGAAAATAAAAATAGAAAATTTGAGTTTGAATTATTAGGCAAAATATTTTCATCTAAGGTATGAGGGAGTTTTCATGTACACTAAATTGTTCAGATTGGTATTAATTAAATTTATTGCATAATGACTGAGCTTTCAGTTTTACTTGAGAAGTCATGGTTGGTTTTTTTTTTTTTTTTTCATGGTTGGTTTTAAAGAGAGATAGGAAGGCATTCAGGATATTTCTGGTAGACATGCATCTATAATTACCATAAACTTTGGGAATTTTTATAGGGAAGCTATATCCATCCTCTCCATTTCTAAATCATGTGATGTGTTTGAAGTCAATACAGGGTAAAAAATGACAGCCTGCTTTCCAGAAAATTCTTTGTATTTTTATCCTTGTTTCTTAAACATGAGCTAAATGGTCAAAATGGTATGAGACATAGTTATCGTCTCTGTGCCTGTAAATGTCAAGGATGAAACAAAGCTAAGATAAGCCGTTTATTATTGTAGCCAAATCACAGTCCCCTTCCTCATTCTAGCCTTTTTTCTGCTTTCTGAAGAGAAACTCAAAGCAGTACCTGTGGCAGGCTATGCAGTGTTAGCACCCTAAACCTCAAATCTTCCAACCTTCTATGTCTCCTCATAGCCAAGGCCAACAGGAATGCTCTGCAGGGCCAATGAACATCAGTCTTGTGGAATTTTGTCCATGGGCATTTTGGCCACGTGTGGGCCCTTATCATAGCCCTTAGAGGCCATGCTGTCTCAGGATTCTCAAGCATGGTGATTGCCATTCTCTACAAGAATCTATTTTTGTGCTGCTGCTGCTGCTAAGTCGCTTCAGTCGTGTCCGACTCTGTGCGACCCCATAGACGTCAGCCCACCAGGCTCTCCCATCCCTGGGATTCTCCAGGCAAGAACACTGGAGTGGGTTGCCATTTCCCTCTCCAATGCATGAAAGCGAAAATTGAAAGGGAAGTCTCTCAGTCATGTCCGACTCTTAGCGACCCTATGGACTGCAGCCTACCAGGCTCCTCCGTCCATGGGATTTTCCAGGCAAGAGTACTGGAGTGGGGTGCCATTGCCTTCTCCCCTATTTCTGAGATGTTACTTTGAAACTTGATTAGTTTTTTTAATTCTGTTTATATATTTTTGACTGTGATGAAGACTTGATTTTTGTCTTCGCTGCTCTAAGCGGGAATTCTCTAGTTGCAGGGGCTGCTGTTCTGTGAGGTGCAGGTTCCTCATTGTGGTGGCTTCTCTTGTTGTGGAGCATGGGCTTTAAGAGCATGGGTTTCAATAGTTGTCGCATGTGAGCTCAGCAGTTGTGGCACTCCAGCTTAGTTATTCTGAGGTATGTGGGATCTTCTTGGACCAGGAATCAAACCCATGTCCCCTGCGTTGGCAGGCAGGTTCTTAACCACTGGACCACCAGGGAAGTCCAAACATTGGTTAATTTTTGTTCCAAGCAGAATTATAGCTAGGGAATATGTTGACATGCTTGAAGAGAATGTTCCTGATTTCTCTTTCTTGGGCAATCCTTGTTTTCACAGAAACCCCATCCTGTATCAGTGCTTTTTTTCCTTTTCTATGTTATTCCCATCATAGCCAAAGCCTTCATTATCAACCTCCTGAAATGTCATATTTTGGTGGTCTAGCCTTTTGAAATGTAAATGGCTTCTTTTCACCAAAAAAGAAGTCCCAGCTTTGAACTAACAGATCTCTTTCTCCCAGAATTGATAGGAGTGAGAATCTAACCTTTCCTGCTATTTATTTAACCAAGTCTCGTAAATGATCCATTTCTGCTCTATTTATGTTTGTTCTTTTTTCACCTAGATCAAAGAGTTCTACTCATATCAAAATGAACCAGCAGCCATAGAAAATCTCAAGAGAGGCCTGGCTAGCCTATTTCAGATGCAGTTAAGCTCTGGAACTACCAATGAGGTACTTAATAATATTATTAAGCATCTAGAATCTTATTTGTTAATATAGTTACTAAAATTGTTTATATGGCTTTCTATTTGGAGAAATTTAGTAAAAACAAAAAAAATTACTCCTATGGTAATGATTAGAAAAGGTGAGTTGGGTAGTTGTCTCATTTACATATGAAACAAATCGTCCTTTACCCCAATTTGTATTTGAAGACAGGGGAAAGGAAGTTAGAAACAGTTATACTAAGGAGACCAATAGAGTGACTGAATGATCAGTTCAGTTCAGTTCAGTTGCTCAGTCATTTCTGACTCTTTCTGACCCCATGGACTGCAGCACACCAGGCTTCCCTGTCCAAACCAACTCCTGGAGCTTACTCAAACTCATGTCCATTAAGTTGGTGATGCCATCCAACCATCTCATCCTCTGCCATCCCCTTCTCCCCCTGCCTTCAATCTTTCCCAGCATCAGGGTCTTTTCAGATGGTCAGTTCTTCGCATCAGGTGGCCAAAGTATTGCAGTTTCAGCATCAGCATCAGTCCTTCCAATGAATATTCAGGACTGATTTCCTTTAGGATTGACTGGTTGGATCTCCTTGCTGTCCAAGGGACTCTCAAGAGTCTTCTCCAACACCACAGTTCAAAAGCATCAATTCTTCGACACTCAGCTTTCTTTATAGTCCAACTCTCGCTTCCATACATGACTACTGGAAAAGCCTTAGCTTTGAGTAGACAGACCTTTGTTGGCAAAGTAATGTCTCTGCTTTTTAATATGCTGTCTAGATTGGTCATAACTTTTCTTCCAAGGAGCAAGCGTCTTTTAATTTCATGGCTGAATGATAGAGACCCAAAAAACTTTGGAGAACATTCCAGTGACCTCACTGTGCATCCCTATGCCATAGGGAAGTTATAATACCTGGATAATAACTTCCTGGATTCACTGCAGAGATTCTGGTTCAGTAGATTAGCATCTGTATTTTAATAGTTTTCTCAGCTAATGTAGGTGCAGTCAGTTTGAGAAACTACTAGTCTGTATGAACCCTTCCATTTAATAGATGAAAACAAAGGTGAAACGACAGAAGTTTAGTGGCTCCCCAAGTATTATATCTAAAGCAGAGCTGAGTCCAAGTTTTCTTGTCTGAATTCAGCCAGTTCATGAGCTGGTAAGAAAATCTGATGGCAAGTCTGGGCCAAGAGAATGCTGGTTAGCTTGCTGAAAAGACTGAGGGTAGAAAGACTGGCTTGTAAAGGCCAAAGGGACGCCTCAGAGAAGCTATACAGAGTCAGTATTGAGATGTATTTGCCTACATTCAAATTATTGATGTGCCTTATGGTGAGCTGAATTAATGCCACAGGTTTTAAAGGACTTAGCTCATCAAAGCATGGGTGTGTTTGCATGTATACACACACACACACACACAGCCTACACATAGTATTAAAAGTCAACTCCCCTCACCCCATAATTACCCATTTGAGTGATTTTGACTATGACTAGGTCATTTTTGGGGGTTCCAAAATCCCTGCAGATGGTTACTGCAGCCATGAAATTAAAAGATGTTTGCTCCTTAGAAGAAAAGTTATGACCAATCTAGACAGCATATTAAAAAGCAGAAACATCACTTTTCCCACAAGGTCTGTCTAGTCAAAGCTATGATTTTTCCAGTAGTCACGTATGGATGTGAGAGTTGGGCTACAAAAAAAGCTGAGCGTCGAAGAATTGATGCTTTTGAAGTGTGGTGTTGGAGAAGACTGTTGAGAGTCCCTTAGACAGCAAGGAGATCCAACAAGTCCATCCTAGAGGAAATCAGTCCTGAATATTCATTGGAAGGACTGATGCTGATGCTGACACTGCAATACTTTGGCCTGATGCAAAGAAATGACTCATTTGAAAAGACCCTGATACTGGGAAAGATTGAAGGCGGGAGGAGAAGGGGATGACAGAGGATGAAATGGTTGGATGGCATCACCGACTCAATGGACATAGTTTAAGTAAGCTCCAGGAATTGGTGATGGACAGGGAAGCCTGGTGTGCTGCAGTCCATGGGGTTGCAAAGAGTCGAACGTGACTGAGCAACTGAACTGAACTGAACTGAGGCCATCTGTCCAATTCCTATTAGACATTAGAGAGAAGTAGGAAATCATTTATTATTCCTGGGGCAATAAGAATGTGCTCATAAGACTCAAAGAGGATGGAAAGGAATCCACATGCTGCAGGAAACACTGAATTCTTCTGTCTTCCTATCTTGTCAGAGAAAGGAATCCTGCATGATGTATTAGAACCCCAATTTTTAAGCTACTTCCCACTGGAATTCAAATGGTTCATATGAGAATCCCATCTGAAACATTGTATTTTGGCTTTTCTTTTTAGGTAGACATCTCTGGAGATTGTAAAGTGACCTACCAGGCTCATCAAGACAAAGTGACCAAAATTAAGGCTTTGGATTCATGCAAAATAGAGAGGGCTGGATTTACGACCCCACATCAGGTATGCTGCCTATCACTTTCTTTAAGGCAACCAAGTTCTTTTTGTAGAGACGATTCAGAAATAATAGGTGAATAAAGCAGCAATATAATTTGGGAACACTTGTAATTTTTAGTTTAGGGTATAGTATTATATAATATCAAATGAATGGATTTATTTTAATATATTGTAGGTTTGTGTGTTGAAGGAATATGAAGGGGGCGTTCTTGTGAAAATGAAAAGATAATTTGCTATTTGGCTTGATTCAAAGATAAAAAGCTGATTGCTTGTTACAACCACATTTATTTATTTAGGTCTTGGGTGTCACTTCGAAAGCCACATCTGTCACTACCTATAAGATAGAAGACAGCTTTGTTGTAGCTGTGCTCTCAGAAGAGATACGTGCTTTGAGGCTCAATTTTCTACAATCAATAGCAGGCAAAATAGTATCGAGGTAAGATAATGCTTAAATTTTCTTTACTGTTATTTAATGTATTATTAAAATTTAAAAATATATATGCATATATATACATGCACATGAATTAATATATTTATTGCTTCCTCATTTTGACTGTGAGCTCCTTTAGAACAATTATTATGTCTTGTTCATCTTTATTTTTCATATTATCTATAATAATATGTGGCATGAAGTAAATACTTAATGTTTTAAAATAGGACTTCATTAAAAATAAATTGTTTACTGAATAAAATTTAAATTTTTAAAAGGCAAACACTTTGATTCATTCTTATTTATTTTCTGATTTCTCTAGCAAATGCTTTTAATATTTAGATTAAAAAAGTGGCATTTGTGTATTCTCTCCTCAAGATTATTTTTTTGTCATTGTTGTTAATAAACACAAAAATGTTCTATCGTAAAGTGATATGACAGAATTTTTGCTGTGATTTATAGTACTTACATATTCAAGACTGTTATTTCAATTTGAGAAAATTTCTCTGGTCAGCATAGTTCCCACAGGCTAAAGGACTAAAATTTCAAATCTAAGAATATGTCTTATTTTCAGATTTTAATTTAGAATAACACATCCTAGCATTAAATGTAAGTTATATCTTCTGCTGTTATTTCTCAAATATTTCTTCTGAAGTAACCCTAATGTCAGAGGTAAATGGTTAAAATCTTGGTAGAAATGCCTCAAACCACAAATGCTTGAAATTTTATTGAAGTCTCCTCTGGATTAGAACCTTGCGTTCTACTTTGTACCACATCCATCTTGTTTTCATATAAAATTAATATTTTAAATTTAGGTTTATCAGGATTCCATTGTTCTATAACACACCACTCCAAACTTAGTAGTATAAAAAGCAGCAATCACTTTATTATTTTCTCTCATACTCGTGACGCTTGCCTTGATCCTGCCTTGCTTGGTGTGTGCTGTGCAGTTGCAGAGCTGGTTCACAGGCTGCTCCCTCACCTATCTAGTGTCTGGGCTGGAGAGTCACACTCCTTAGGCTCCTAATGCATCTCTCTTGATCTCCATGGGGCCTCTCAACATGGTAGCTTCAGTAGCCAGACTTCTTACATGGTAAGAAGGTATGTGCTGCTAGCATGCCAGATGAAAGCTGAATTCCCTTTTGTGATTTATTGTTGTTCAGCCACCCAGTCGTGTCTGACTCTTTGCAACCCCATGGATTGCAGTACGCCAAGCCTCTCTGTCCCTCACCATCTCCTGAAGTTTGCCCAAGTTCATGTCCATTGCATCAGTGATACCATCCAGCCATCTCATCTTCTGATGCCCTCTTCTGATGCCCTCAATCTTTTGCAGCATCAGGGACTTTAGCGATGAGTCAGCTGTTGACATCAGATGACCAAAATACTGGAGTTTCAGCTTCAGCATCTATCTTTCCAATGAGTATTCTGGGTTGATTTCTCTTAAGATTGACTGGTTTGATCTTGCAATCCAAGGGTCTCTGAAGAGTCTTCTCCAACATAAAAGGACTTAGCCTTACAAGCCATATATTGAAACTTCTAGTGTTCTCTACAAGTCCTGGCAGTCACAGAGTCCTGCCCAGGTTTAAGGAGAGGGATGTAGACTCCACCTTTTGAAGGGAGAGAGGCAAGCTACTGAAAGAGCATATCAGATTATTGAGGCCATATTTACAAAACAAGATTTCCTAATTGTCTCAGTAAGTGACATGTGGTTGTCCTGAAGATATCATTTTTCAGAGAACTGGGCTAAAGCCCAAAGAAGTGACATCATATATCTTGCTCAGCATCCAGGCAAATTTTCTTTCGTGTAGTCTCTTGTCATAATATTTTGAAATCCCAGGCTTAAACTTTCAAACCTTTGAATAAAATTGTTGCTCCAGAAAAGTTTCATAATTATCTTGAGGTTTCTGTTACTGCTGGAGATCTCTCAGTTTGAAAGACATGGCCTTACAGAATTTGAATACATTAGTATCGTTTGCCAAAAGAATGACAATTAATAGCTTGTTCACTCAAAAGAAGGCCGTTGATGTGGTATTTCTCTTCCCTGGTTATGCAGGCAGAAACTGGAGCTGAAAACCACAGAAGCAAGCGTGAGACTGAAGCCGGGAAAGCAGGTTGCAGCCATCATTAAAGCAGTCGATTCAAAGTACACGGCCATTCCCATTGTGGGGCAGGTCTTCCAGAGCAAGTGCAAAGGATGCCCTTCTGTAAGTGTGAGCCACAGCGCTATGTGGCCAAATCATGGAATAATCACGGCCTACAATTCTGTTTTCCTTTTGTCTCCAATGGAAGCTTCAGTTAATTTATAAGGAAAGTTTACAAAGAACTTCCAGCCACCACTGAGTTATAATAGCAGTAGCCTAATAATATGCTATAATAATTAACAAATGACTACCACATCCACTTATTTCAAATAAAAAATGTTATGACTTGAAGGCAGCTTCCTCAAAGAAGACCTCAGAATGCAGTGGGGATAAGCCTGATGAAGTTAGGGGAAGCATACAGCATTGAGAGCATAGACAGTGGCCTGAATCCTGAAAGTTCTGCCTCTCGGGAGTAATATGTCCAGGCTTCTCAGGTGGATCAGTGGGTAAAGAATCCACCTGCAATACAGAAGATGCAAGAGATATGAGTTGGATCACTAGGTCGGGAAGATCCCCTGGAGGAAGACATGGCAACCTACTCCAGTATTCATGCCTGGGAAATCCCATGGACAGAGAAGCCTGGTGGACAAAAGTCCATGGGGTTGCAAAGAGTAGGACACAACTGAAACAGCTGAGCACACACACAGTAATATGTCCACAGGTGAAATGTTTTACTGAGCTCAGTGTTCTGAGAGCTGCTAGGAGGACTAGAAATGGATACCAAGCTCTTCACCTAAATCAGGAACACTTATTTACCACACCCCAACCTCTCCTACTGTTACAGCCAGAAATGAGCGCACCCCCAAGGCTGAGTGTGTGAGTGTGTGTGTCTGTGTGTGCAGGTATGAGTGTATCTGTATGTATTTGTGAGTGTGTGTGTAATATTTTTAATCTAATAAAGAATAATTTCTTTTGTTGCATAAATCAGTTGTGATGTATGGCCACAGATATGACTCTGGGTTCCAGCATGTCCTAATACTTAACCCTTGGCTTCAAGCTCTATTTGTAGCTACCAGAAGATGCTCTTCCCTTGGCCATTATTAGTGTTCAAAAAAGTGGAATCATCAAGAGCTAATACCAGAATTTGCTTAAAGTGCAAGGCACTAATTCCTTATTAGTTTCTCAAATATATCAAAATTGAGTGAAGGGGAAAACAAAATGAGACAAAAATAATTGTTCTCAAACCTTGTTTCTTCTTTTTCCCCCACAAATTATCTAATATTCCAGTGTCATTTTCTAATGTCATATGAGATGGAAATTATTTAGAAAGGTGACTAATGAAACCAATGATCTTTTCTTATTCTGTTAATTTCTCCCCCCATAGTTATCAAATATTATGAGCCATCTAAGATTTCTCAAAACTATTTCTTCATTATTATAGGAAAGATAGGAAAATAATTCTTCATTATTACAGGAAAGATAGGAAAATAATTCTTCATTATTATGTCAGTATAATGTCACCATTGCAACTCTTTAAAGAAAAAAATTCTGACTTAACACTGATGTGATCTCTGCCCTCAGAAACGACCCAGTAAATCTAGCTAAGTACAACTGGAATATTTTTTTGGACTATCCTCTTAAGATTAGATGACCAAAAGGGATTTGAAGAAGATCAAAATGTGTATCCGTTGTTATTGGAAGGAATGAATAATTTAAAAACTGGTAGCATGCAGATTATGCAGAGTTAAGACAGAGGTCACTAATGGGATTTAACACATTTTTTTACAACTAGGGGAGAAGTGGTAAACTATGAAAAATAAGGTTTTGAACTTTTTTCTAAGCCAAAAGATGTTATTGATTAGAACTATTTACTGTTTTTAAAATCACAGCAGCATAACAGTAGTGTATATGAGGATTCAGTCCAGTTCAGTCGCTCAGTCGTGTCTGACTCTTTGCGACCCCGTGAATCGCAGCCTGCCAGGCCTCCCTGTCCATCACCAACCCCCAGAGTTCACTCAGACTCACGTCCATCGAGTCGGTGATGCCATCCAGCCATCTCATCCTCTGTCGTCCCCTTCTCCTCCTGCCCCCAATCCCTCCCAGCATCAGGGTCTTTTCCAGTGAGTCAACTCTTTCACAGCAGGTGGCCAAAGTATTGGAGTTTCAGCTTTAGCATCAGTCCTTCCAATGAACACCCAGGACTGATCTCCTTTAGGATGGACTGGTTGGATCTCCTTGCAGTGCAAAGAACTAAGAGTCTTCTCCAACACCACAGTTCAAAAGCATCAATTCCTTTATCTAAATGCCACTCCACTTAACACGGATATATGAAATGAACAGTTCAGATCTCAGCAAGATGATGTTTTACTATTACTAGTATTTCATACAAACCATAAAATAAAGAGAATAAAGAGATCAAATTATTATAAAAACTGGTTTTCAATAAGGTTTCAGTTCATAAGAAACATGACACAATTCTTCAGCAGTTCTGATGATTTTTCCCAACAAAATATCCTGTTGTTAATGAAAATTCAACATAATTTCACTATGGTAGTCAAAGCCTGGCTTCAGATGTAACACCGTTTTGTAACCATGGAATGACCTATATGCCCGGAATCTTGAGGTCATTTGAGCTAAGTACTAATCGACAAGTCCTCTTGAGGAGGACTTGCGCACTGATTAACAGGCCTCTGTATTTGCCTCTGAGAGTCATAGGAACGTGATAGGGGCAGGGGCAATCAGATATATTGAGGTAAGATAAAAAGAGCTTCTTTTGCTTGTCAGATACAAGGAAACATTTATTTCTGGAGAGAACATTCTTTAGAAACACAGATGTTCAGAATTATGAGTGTGGTCTGGGCCTGTGGCCATGTTTTGCAGCTCTCAGAGCACTGGCAGTCCATCAGAAAACACCTGCAGCCTGACAACCTCTCCAAGGCTGAGGCTGTCAGAAGCTTCCTGGCCTTCATCAAGCACCTCAGGACGGCAAAGAAAGAAGAGATCCTCCAAATTCTAAAGGCAGAAAACAAGGAAGTACTGTAAGTTCCCTGAACATTTCCTGGGGTTGTCTGTAATAAAGTGTTTCTGGGTTGCTGTTTATTAAGCAGGTAAGATCCCTTTTTTGAATCAGCTGCCTCACCTTCAAACCAGTTGTTTTGCTATTTCACATTTGCATTGAACAGTTATACCTCAGTGCAGTAACTCAATGGTTAATTGGCCAGAAAAGCAAGTTTTCAGCAGTGACTCAGAGTGAATATTTTATTTTGAACATTTTGTTCTTCATGAGTGTAAATCAGGTCTAGATTGGTACACAGATAGGGGGATGGTAGGACTGTGATGTGATACCACAGTGCAGGCGCTGCCACACTCTGGTGAAATTGTGTTCCCAGAGCTATTAATTGACACTCAGAAAGAGTTCAGAATTGATTATAAAAACAAACAGACAAACAAAAACAGTTATGTTTTTTCTATTAAAAATGAGCTTTCATTAAAGATACAGTGATGATTGTCATAGAAGCCTTGTTTTGAAGAGAAAATTGAGAACTGAGATTAACAGCAAAAAGAATCCAGAGAAAAGAAATATGTACATCATTTGAGTATTCAGTGGAAGAGTGCCTTATTTTACATCCACAATAAAGAGAGTTGACAATTCTCAAACTTACTTTGTAAATACCAATACAAATACACTTTCTAAATAGAAGTGTTTTGGTCTGTAAAACAAAATTTATCTGCAACTACAAATTCAACTGTTTTACACTAATTATCCTAATTGATGATATAGAACATGGCTCAATTAGTTTGACAAACAGTGGAAACTAGCCATTAAAATAGTCAAAAGTATAAAATGGCCAAGTTACACCCCTTCCCCCACACATACAATACACACAGCAACAGTGGTCACTGAGTTCAAAGGACTTGATTACTCAAGAATAAGAGAATATAGCTTTTTTCTGGAGAAGATTGTTTATTCTTGATTGTACTGTTATTGACTTGACTTAGGTCATTAAAAAATTGATATGAATTCCATATGACTAACTACAAGTTAGTTGGATACTCTCTTCAAAAATAAACATTTAAACTGAGTTAAATATATGCAAAATTATAAATTCTCAGACTCTGTTTTAATCATAGAACTTAAAGATATATTTTAGAGTGACTTATCTTTTTGTCAAAAAAAAAATTACTGACAAAAACAGTGCAAAATTTGGCTGTTAACTTAGAACAGAGATTACACTAAACCTTAGACTTATTTGTATCCTAAAAATCTTATGGTGGCAATAATTTGTATGATTTCATGATACATTTTCTAAATCAGGTTATTTACCTGATAATATTTTCAATATTGTATAATATCATAGGAAATAAACATGTAACATTGTATAGTAGAAAAGATATTCAGTTCAGTTCAGTTCAGTTGCTCAGTTGTGTCCGACTCTTTGTGACCCCATGAATCGCAGCACGCCAGGCCTCCCTGTCCATCACCAGCTCCCGGAGTTCACTCAAACTCATGTCCATCGAGTCCGTGATCCATCCAGCCATGTCATCCTCTGTCATCCCCTTCTTCCCCTGCCCCCAATCCCTCCCAGCATCAGAGTCTTTTCCAATGAGTCAACTCTTTGCATGAGGTGGCCAAAGTACTGGAGTTTCAGCTTTAGCATCATTCCTTCTAAAGAAATCCCAGGGCTGATCTCCTTCAGAGTGGACTGGTTGGATCTCCTTGTAGTCCAAGTCACTCTCAAGAGTCTTCTCCAACACCACAGTTCAAAAGCATCAATTCTTTGGCCCTCAGCTTTCTTTACAGTCCAACTTTTACATCCATACATGACCACTGGAAAAACCATAGCCTTGACTAGATGGACCTTTATTGGCAAAGTAATGTCTCTGCTTTGAATGTGCTATCTAGGTTGGTCATAGCTTTCCTTCCAAGGAGTAAGCGTCTTTTAATTTCATGGCTGCAATCACCATATTAGGATGAACTAAAATCATAAGACCTAGTTTTAAATTCTGACTTCCAAAATCATATAACCTTTAAATAAGTCATATACATTCAGTCTCCCTTAGCCTCATTTTCAACATTCATAAAATATAGAGAATTCCTTCTGTTTATTGTAGTATAGTGAAAGTCAGGGTGGTGGAATATAACATTTCCCAGTTTCATTATGTGTATCCTATGGCTTTCAGGTTATTAACAAGTACACCAAGAGGAAAGGCTCCTGTGAGCAATTGAGTTTGAAAAACACTGGGAAAAAACACATCAAATAGTTCTCTTTATTGCAGCAATATCTGGCATCTTTAATCTGATAATATTACAAATAAGTTTCCTTAAATATGTTCCAAACTTACATGACCTTGAAAATCCCTCTTCTTAAAGCATTTTGTAGGATTAGTATTACATGAAAACACTTTAGAAAACACTGTAATTAAGACCCCAGTATTCCAGAGTCAGAAAAAACTGAGTTCCAATCCTAGCTCTATTTTTACCAGCTATGGGACCTTGAACAAATGATTTGATACCTCTGAGTCTGTTTCCTTATGTATAGGGAGAATATTAGTGTTAAACTGACAGAGATGTTCAGTGAGCTGATGGTATTAATAACAGCATGTATTTATTGAGCATATACAATGTGCCAAGCACTATTCTAAGTGTTTTACACAGATCATGTGATTTAATCCTCCTGACAACCCTAAAATAACTGCTCTTTATAGCCCCATGTTACAGATAAAGAAGTTAAAGCAAAAAGAGGTTCAGTTCAATTCAGTCAGTCAGTCATGTCCGACTCATGGACTGCTGCATGCCAGCCTTCCCTGTCCTTTGCCAACTACCAGAGCTTGCTCAAACTCATGTCCATTGAGTTGGTGATGCATCTGCCATCCAACCATCTCATTCTTTGTCATCCCCTTCTCTTCCTGCCTTCAATCTTTCCCAGGATCAGGGTCTTTTCCATTGAGTCAGTTCTTTGCATCAGGTGGCCAAAGTATTAGAGTTTCAGCTTCAGAATCAGTCCTTCCAATAAATATTCAGGAGTGATTTCTTTAGGATGGACTGGTTGGATCTCCTTGCAGTCCAAGGGACTCTCAAGAGTCTTCTCCAACACCACACTTCAAAAGCATCAATTCTTTGGTGCTCAGCTTTCCTTATGGTCCAACTCTCACATCCATACATGACTACTGGAAAAGCCATAGCTTTGACTAGATGAACCTTTGTTGGCAAAGTAATGTCTCTACTTTTTAATATGCTATCTAGGTTGATCATAGCTTTTCTTCCAAGGAGCAAGTGTCTTTTAATTTCATGACTGCAGTCACCATCTGCAATGATTTTGGAGCCCAAGAAAATAAAGTCTGTCACCGTTTCCACTGCTTCCCCATCTGTTTGCCATGAAGTGATGGAACCAGATGCCATGATCTCAGTTTTTTGAATGTTGAGTTTTAAGCCAACTTTTTCACTCTCCTCTTTCACTTTCATCAAGAGGCTTTTTAGTTCTTCTCTGTCTGCCATAAGGGTGGTGTCATCTGCATATCTGAGGTTATTGATATTTCTCCTGGCAATCTTGATTCCAGCTTGTGCTTCCTCCAGCCCAGCATTTCTCATGATGTACTCTGCATATAAGTTAAATAAGCAGGGTGACGATATACAGCCTTGACGTACTCCTTTCCCAATTTGGAAAAGAGGTTGCATACCTAAAACTGCTAGTCAGTGTTTGCAATAATAACACTTAATAAGTATTATCTCTCTCTCAGTCTGCTCCATTCCATGACATTTTGTTAGGGCCAAAATGGTATAGTACAAGAATATCTTTTTTAAAATATGTGTATATGTAATGCATTAGATACGTGTATGTATTTGTTATGCAGATGTGAAATGAAATATATACAGACATCTTATGTTCATTAGTATAGCAACTAGTTTCAGAAATATTACCATCCCAAGACTCAACCAATCAGAGATTCTTGATGAGTAGATGATGTAACTAGCACTTTCCTTCAGGAGTTTCACTCTCTAACAACTAATTGTTGTGATTGAACTTGAACCATGCTTGTGTGCATGCTAAATCGCTTGTTGTGTCTGACGCTTTGTGATTCTGTGGACTGTAGCCCACCAGGCTCCTCTGTCCATGGGATTCTCCAAGCAGGATTCCCCAGGAGGGTGGGTTGCCATGCCCTCCTCCAGGGGATCTTTCTGACCCCAGGGTCGAACCCGCCTCTCTTACCTCTCCTGCACTGGCAGGCAGCATCTCTACCACTAGCACCACCTGGGAAGTCCGAACTTGAACTGCACCATGGTGCTTTTTATTTTTTATTATTTTTTTATTTTGGCTTTTTTTTTTTTTTTGCTTTTTATTTTTTAAAAAAATGAGCAGAAATTTCTTTCTTGGATATAAATGAAAGTTAAAAGAATGTGCCATCTTTCCACTGAATGATACTACCTTAGTTATACATTTAAGAAATGTATATAGTTGCAAAGCTAATTAGAAAAAGAATTGATTTGGGAGACCATAGCTTTTACATATTACTTATGGAGAAAAGAATTTGAACCTAATTTGTAATATTATTTATATAATTTTATTTGCAAACCTCCAAATTATATTTGGCTTAGGGTAGAGTGGAAGTGAGAAATAGATTTAAGGGCCTATATCTGATATATAGAGTGCCTGATGAGCTATGGAATGAGGTTCGTGACATTGTACAGAAGACAGGGATCAAGACCATCCCCAAGGAAAAGAAATGCAAAAAGCAAAATGGCTGTCTGGGGAGGTCTTACAAATGGCTATGAAAAGAGGAGAAGCGAAAAGCAAAGGAGAAAAGGAAAGATATAAACATCTGAATGCAGAGTTCCAAAGAACAGCAAGAAGAGATAAGAAAGCCTTCTTCAGTGATCAGTGCAAAAAAATAGAGGAAAACAACAGAATGGGAAAGACTAGAGATCTCTTCAAGAAAATCAGAGATACCAAAGGAACATTTCATGCAAAGATGGGCTCGATAAAGGACAGAAATGGTATGGACCTAACAGAAGCAGAAGATATTAAGAAGAGGTGGCAAGAATACACAGAAGAACTGTACAAAAAAGATCTTCATGACCCAGATAATCACGATGGTGTGATCACTGACCTAGAGCCACACATCCTGGAATGTGAAGTTAAGTGGGCCTTAGAAAGCATCACTACGAACAAAACTAGTGGAGGTGATAGAATTCCAGTTGAGCTATTCCAAATCCTGAAAGATGATGCTGTGAAAGTGCTGCACTCAATATGCCAGCAAATTTGGAAAACTCAACAGTGGCCACAAGACTGGAAAAGGTCAGTTTTCATTCCAATCCCAAAGAAAGGCAATGCCAAAGAATGCTCAAACTACCGCACAATTGCACTCATCTCACACGCTAGTAAAGTAATGCTTAATTCTCCAAGCCAGGCTTCAGCAATATGTGAACCGTGATCTTCCAGATGTGCAAGCTGGTTTTAGAAAAGGCAGAGGAACCAGAGATCAAATTGCCAACATCCGCTGGATCGTGGAAAAAGCAAGAGAGTTCCAGAAAAACATCCATTTCTGCTTTATTGACTATGCCAAAACCTTTGACTGTGTGGATCACAATAAACTGTGGAAAATTCTTCAAGAGATGGGATACCAGACCACCTGACCTGCCTCTTGAGAAATCTGTATGCAGGTCAGGAAGCAACAGTTAGAACTGGACATGGAACAACAGACTGGTTCCAAATAGGAAAAGGAGTACTTAAAGGCTGTATATTGTCACCCTGCTTATTTAACTTCTATGCAGAGTACATCATGAGAAACGCTGGACTGGAAGAAACACAAGCTGGAATCAAGATTGCCGGGAGAAATATCAATAACCTCAGATATGCAGATGACACCACCACCCTTATGGCAGAAAGTGAAGAGGAACTAAAAAGCCTCTTGATGAAAGTGAAAGTGGAGAGTGAAAAAGTTGGCTTAAAGCTCAACATTCAGAAAATGAAGATCATGGCATCCGGTCCCATCACTTCATGGCAAATAGATGGGGAAACAGTGGAAACAGTGTCAGACTTTATTTTTCTGGGCTCCAAAATCACTACAGATGGTGACTGCAGCCATGAAATTAAAAGATGCTTACTCCTTGGAAGGAAAGTTATGACCAACCTAGATAGCATATTCAAAAGCAGAGACATTACTTTGCCAACAAAGGTTCATCTAGTCAAGGCTATGGTTTTTCCTGTGGTCATGTATGGATGTGAGAGTTGGACTGTGAAGAAGGCTGAGCGCCAAAGAATTGATGCTTTTGAAGTGTGGTGGTGGAGAAGACTCTTGATAGTCCCTTGGACTGCAAGGAGATCCAACCCGTCCATTCTGAAGGAGATCAGCCCTGGGATTTCTTTGGAAGGACTGATGCTAAAGCTGAAACTCCAGTACTTTGGCCACCTGATGCGAAGAGTTGACTCATTGGAAAAGACTCTGATGCTGGGAGGGACTGGGGGCAGGAGGAGAAGGGGACGACAGAGGATGAGATGGCTGGATGGCATCACTGACTCGATGGACATGAATCTGAGTGAACTCTGGGAGTTGGTGATGGACAGGGAGGCCTGGCGTGCTGCGATTCATGGGGTCGCAAAGAGTTGGACATGACTGAGCGACTGATCTGATCTGATCTGAATACAGTAAGATTAATCTGTATATTCTGAGGGTATATTAAGTGAGAAAGAAGGCAGTTAAGAGAGAGGCTTAAAATAAAATGGGGTAGTGTCTTTCAGAGAAATCCATCACTTTTCTTTTGTTTAAATAAAAAATTTTCACTTCTTTAGGAAACTCAAACCAATGGGGTCTATGGTGCTACTGCTAAGTTGCTTCAGTCGTGTCCAACTCTGTGCAACCCCATAGACGGCAGCCCACCAGGCTCCCCGTCCCTGGGATTCTCCAGGCAAGAACACTGGAGTGGGTTGCCATTTCCTTCTCCAATGGGTCTATGAATGGTAGCAATTCAAATAATTTATTAAGCACCCTAAAATTGATATCTATGACTGTTTTCTGTTTTAGACCCCAGCTAGTGGATGCTGTCACCTCTGCTCAGACACCAGACTCATTAGATGCCATTTTGGACTTTCTGGATTTCAAAAGCACCGAGAGCGTTATCCTCCAGGAAAGGTTTCTCTATGCCTGTGCATTTGCCTCACATCCTGATGAAGAACTCCTGAGAGCCCTCATTGTAAGTCAGATGGACACTGCCAAAATTAAAGCTCTCAGCTGATCTTCGGAATCTAAGCAGTAATTAAAAGTTGCCAGCATCAGAATAAAAGCTGAAACTAGAACCTTCTGATTATTCATATTTAAATTCTATTAGACTGTTTTCTTTCATTAATCACTAATTGTAGAGTAGATTATTTCACAAAGTAGAATATTTCACATAGTGTATCTTTGCAATTCCTCTAGATAACTTAAGCTATGTTTAATGGAAATTTAAAGATTATATTCACCTATTATGTAATGTGACATAGGACAAATTTCAATTTCAGTCTTGGTTATACTTCACAATTTGACTTTAAAAGATTTATTTTGACTTCAAAAATCTTGGTGCTATTTTATGTACAGTACATTGTATAACATATAATCATTATATGTTATGTATTGGGTTGGCCAAAAAGTTCCTTTGGGATTTTCAATACATTATTACTGAAAAACCCCAATGAACCGTTTCACCAACCCAATACATATTAATTCTTCTGTTACTGAAAAATTATATTGGAAGCAAAATCTAGAGTTCTCTTGGACCCAGGGTTTAAAAACAGAAAGTGCACTTATTCACTTATGATTTAGGGGAATAATTCATAATCTTTTTGGAAAATAGGCTTGTTTGAAAATCCGATAGCATTAGTGAAGTCCCTCGTTACCCACACGTACAATTTTACAGACCATTTTTTCGATTCACTGATGCAGTGAATATAATCCATAAACCTCTCAGGAATTCACAGATCTATGTTAAAAATACCTAGAAAGACTTTACCAACTCTTCAGTTCAAAGCTAGATAGTGAATTTATGTGTCCCCAAAGCAAAATTCAGAGTTTGAAATCTAGAAATATGGAAACAGTTTCTTTAGGCTTTGGCTACTTTGTTTCTTACTGAAAAATATTCCATGAAAATGTTTAAATGTTTTGGTTATCTGTTTTATCCCTGTTTGGCTAATAGAGTAAGTTCAAAGGTTCTTTTGGAAGCAATGACATCAGAGAATCTGTTATGATCATCATCGGGGCCCTTGTCAGGAAGTTGTGTCAGAACCAAGGCTGCAAACTGAAAGTAAGTGCAAATCCAGTCTAAGTCACTGTATATATAGCTCCAAACCATCCTATTTAACACTCACATGCTGTCCACAACTGGTGTTCCTATTTCCCCTCACCCTACTCTATTTTCACCACCTGCAACCCACTCCAGTTTTCTTGCCTGGAGAATCCCAGAGACAGGGGAGCCTGGTGGGCTGCCATCTCTGGGGTCGCACAGAGTTGGACACGACTGAAGCGACTTAGCAGCAGCAGCAGCATGGCAATTATTGCTGTTGAACATACTTTATAATTCAGTTAATTATTACATGGATTATTTATTCTGTCTCCCACTGAAATATAAGTTCACTGCAGAAATGGATCTATGTTCATTCCACACCAATTGCTTAAAATGGTGCCTGGTATATAGGTAATGTTCAGTAAGTGCTTGCTGAAAGTGAATAGTCCAAGAATCCCGCATCAAGAAATATTTATTGAGTACCCACTGTGTACTGTACTCAACTTTGAATGATGTATATATGTATATATGGTAAAGTTCTTATTCTTCAATATTAGATTCTAAGGCTACCTCCTAGGGCAGACTATTATCTATAGTAAGTATGGTTTGCAGTTTTTGAGTTTTTATGGGAGAAATTTAATTACTTCTAACTACTTTAGAACTTTATATTTTATTTTTAATTTCATTTCCTCAAAGCTTCTCCACTTGCCTGAGTGGACTATCAATTTTAACATCTTCCTCATTAAATTATGACAAAACACTCACTTTAAAGCACAACTAAATATGGAAAATCTAAATGAGTTAATATCCAACTCAACTCATCTTTCTGTAAGGCAAATAGGTTAAAGATGTTTAATACATACAAATATAATCTTTTTTCCATCCATGTTTATTATATAACCAGCTTTCAGTCAGCATTTTACTTCTATTTCTGTTTCCCATTAATATTTGTTTTTGCTTACATTTTGATCTCACTGCATCCTAATTTCTTTTCTCCCCCAAATTTATATTTGGAAAAAATTCAGACCTATGAAAAAGTTGTGAGGATAGCTCAATTCCATGAATATTTGTATACCTACAAATCTACCTACATTATAATTCATATAAATATATGAAATAGGAACATGATTTGAAAGTCAAATATTCATCTAAATTTGACAGTTGTTAATGTATTGTCCTATTTGAATTATCTTATTTCATTTTATATTATTTTGGTTGAACCCTTTGAGAGTAAGTTGCATGCATCTGACATTTTACCCCTGAAGACTTTTACTTCTCATTACTTGAAGGTCGTTGCATCTAGGCTCTTACAATGGACAGAATACATGTATTTATACTTATTAAATTGTGAGTTCATACTGCTACCTCTAATTCTAATCCAGTTCTACAGGGTTCTTTCTCTCCTTCCATCATTCCATAATTATATCTTCCTTCTCCCACAGTGAGAACCTTGGTTCTCAAGAACATTAATACTGTGATTCATTTGCTCAGTCCTAAAGCATGCACAAAATAGCTTTGAAATTGTTACACGAATATCACTACAAAAAACAAACTACCTTAAGTAAAGTTCAAGACTTCACAATCTTTTTGTCTTTAGAATATATTACACTAAAGGTGTATAATCAGAGTACTATGCTCAAACATTACTTGGGTTAATTCTTTTTTATTCTCTTTTGTTTAGTTATGTTATTAATCTGATATTTATTCATGTTCATTAGATTTTGTTTGAATTCAGTTTTAGCATCCTTTCATCTTTGTTAACTTCATTTCTTGAATATATGAAATAGGAACATGATTTGAAAGTCAAAACTTGATTTTAAAAATATCCTCAAAGAGGTCTCATTCCCTTTCCTACCCTTCCACCCATTCTTACCTACTTTTTCTACATAAGTGGTATCATTAGTTTTGGGTTCTCTTTCCTGTCTCTTTTTGCAACAGTAAGCAGGTGTACACACACATTCTTATTCCTTTTTTCTTACACAAACTATAAACTTCTGTATACATTCTCTTGTATCTTGTTTTTTCCACTTAACAACATATTCTGGACATCAGCCCATACTGGTTCACAGAGATCTTTCTCCTCCCTTTCACAGCTGCCTAGCACTCCATGTGTGTTAGCCTGAGACACTGCGGTTTATTCTCCCATGTATGGTCATTAGGTGATGTCCACTGCTTCTGCTCTTTACAAATAATGTTTAAATGGATAATCTTGGGCACATTTTCTCTTATTTTTGGAGCTGTAGCTTCAGGGCTAGGGTACTGGATCAAAATGCAGATCTGTTAGCTTTTGCCAAATTATCTTCCACGGGATTTGTAACATTTTAGGTTCCCACTAGGATGCCTATTTCCCAATAGGCTCAATAACAATGTATGTTATCAAACTTTTGGGTTTTTAGAGTTCAGTCTGATAGTTGAGAAATAGCACTTCTTTATTACATTTAAGCTTTAGCATCTTCATTCTATTTGAGAGTCTTTTATGTCTTCACTACCCCCCATCTCTCCCATTGTGTGTGTGTGTGTGTGTACCTGAAGCCTATAGATGACACTGAGCCCCTAAAACATACCTAGTAACAAAGGTAAAATAGAGCCTATTTCTAATTTACTTTTCCATTAAACTATTAACTAGTAAGTTAATAGTTTCTAGGCCAGAAAACATAAGGCCTTTCCTGATTAAAGAATATGTTTGCAAAGTACCTGCTACACAGAAGGCATTCAAGAAAGGTTTTTTGAACAGTGTGTCAGCGTTAATGAAATTTGGAATTGAGTGGAAATGAGCACTCTTTAAACAGTTAGAATAAGACCTTACAGTTGAGTCCTAAGTGCTATCACCATAGTTAATACAAAAGTAAAGGTGAGTGCCACCAGTTAGGCACCTCCTAACCATTATTTAGAATTTCAATGAATGGGTAATTCTAGGAATAATTGATCACAAGGGAATTTTTAAAATGACTTTATACATTCAGAATGTGTTTAAAAGTAAATATGCCCATTGTTAATTATACTCATTGTTTGTTGCAGATATGTTAATGTGTGTATTTAAAAAATAACAATACCTTTATCAAGCTTTACTTTTTCATTTTCATTGCGTGCCTCGGTCAAGCAACCAGTGCAAAATGTTGTAAAACTTTAGGCTGTTGTCTTGGACACAAGAGTGAAGCCAATCTTACCCAAGCTTTGTTTCATGTGTGGTTACACACATGTCTGATGTAGAATGTGTTCTTTTAGGGAGTGATAGAAGCCAAAAAGTTAATCTTGGGAGGACTTGAAAAAGCAGAGAAAAAAGAGGACATCGTGATGTACCTGCTGGCTCTGAAGAACGCCCGGCTTCCAGAAGGCATCCCGCTCCTTCTGAAGTACACAGAGACAGGAGAAGGGCCCATCAGCCACCTTGCCGCCACCACACTCCAGAGATATGATGTCCCTTTCATAACTGATGAGGTAAGTTCTCCAAGAATATTTTCAACCTTCACAAAAGGGAAAAAAAAAAGCATGCCTAATCATGAGTCAAATGCAAACTTCTCTGAAGTCACCCTATTCCCCCCCAAACTAAGAATTTCTTTTTCCTGTTTAGAAATAACTTCAATTGGATTTAAGTCGGTTCTGAAGTAGCCTCACATTTTGAGTAGATAATGCCCTATATCATGAAGCATAAATATTGAAGCACCTTCTCTTACTTTAAGAAACAAATTCTTCTCTGAAATATCTTTATTTCCCTGGTGGCTCAGACAGTAAAGAATCTGCCTGCAATGCAGGAGACCCAGGTTCGATCCCTGGGTAGGGAAGATCTCCCTGGAGAAGGAAATGGCTAACCACTCCAGTATTGTTGCCTGGGAAATCTCGCAGACAGAGGAACCTGATGGGTTACGGTCCATGGGGTCGCAGAATCAGACATGACTGAGTGATTAACACACACACACACACACACACCCCACAAGTTTTAAGATGCTCTTAAATTGTTTGACATGGGAATAACCTGGCTTAAGTCTGACCATTCAGGAAGCCATCCAAATTAAAAATTTTTTTAGGACAGAGAATGTTTACAAAGTGTAAGATAAACTGCCTGCTCAGAATGATGCTCTAAGTTTGCAGCTACATTTGTTGATAGGCTATGAAGTGTGATAATTAGGGTCATGAGTGTTTGAGACAGACAGATAGATTCTGGCTCAGTCTCTTCTTAGTTGTCTTTGTTTTGATGAGTTTCTTAATTCCTATGTACCCGAAAACAAGGTTAACATTTGAGAGAGAGAACAAGGCAGAGGGGAGTAGAATTGAAAGAAATACCTAGTGTAGAACCCCTATTGTTAGGTGATGCTAGTGACTAATGAAATTAGTTGTTGCCACAGGGTGTAATTATTTTGATGAATTTTCTTCAGTATTAACATTTTGTAAAAAAAAAAAAAAAGAAGAAGAAAATCCTCTATTATAACCTATGGCCTTTGGATGATAATGATTATCAGTATAGATTCATCAAATGTAATACACGTACCACTGAGATGCAGGATGTTGATAGAGGGGAGGTTGTGTGGAAGGGGGAGTGGGAAGGGATGGAGATCAGGAGGTATATAGGAATGCTATACCTGCAGCTCAGTGTTTCTGTGAACCTAAGATTTCTCTAAAAAATAGTCTATTAATTTTAAAAAGATGGAAAATTCTGAGGCATTTCATTGTAAGGAATATAGGTTCATATAGTCATCTCTCTCCAGAGGTCCCTTGCCGTGTAGCAGTAGTACCTTTGAAAAATCTATGTCTGTTAGGTAATACTATGATATGCTGCATAGCAATCAAGACTCAAAAATCTCAGTTTCTCACATCTCAGCTTCTCATCCATGCTATGGCTAATCCATGCTAAGGGAAAATGTGGCCATGAACTCACTATAGTAGTAGATGAAAGAGAGGGATAAGATATATCAGCACTTAACTGCCTCAGCCCAGAAGTCACCCACAGAAATTCTGCTTATGGTCTGTTAGCCAGAACTATGGCCCCACCCTAAGTCAAAGAAATGTGGGAAATATAGAGGCACATGTCTATTTTTATGAGCATGAACTCTTCCTGCCACGGTATAAATTCATGAGATGAGATGTGTGCTAACCAAGCTTGAACATCTTGTCTACAGGTAAAGAAGACTATGAACAGGATATACCACCAGAATCGTAAAATACATGAAAAAACTGTGCGTACTACTGCAGCTGCCATCATTTTAAAAAACAATCCATCCTACATGGAAGTAAAAAACATCCTGCTCTCTATTGGGGAACTTCCCAAAGAAATGAATAAGTACATGCTCTCCATTGTCCAAGACATCCTACGTTTTGAAACACCTGCAAGGTAGGGGACAGCGCCCCTCTCTCTGCTTATCCAAGCTTGTTTGTATAATGATGTGATACACATGTGGCTAATAATAACGGTGTGGTCTTTATGCTGGGTTATGTTGCATAAAACCAAAGAGTTTGCCAAATTTCCCGTAAGAGAAGTATTTAGCAGGCCAGATTAAACTTCGCCTTGGCACTATGATTTGGAACTCTGGATATGGTTTTTTTCACTCTAGGTCTCCTGTTCGGTCTGGTAATATCATATTGCCAAATGTTAGTAATGTTTTAAAATCCAACTACATTTTCAGTAGCACTGAAATCTTCTCTCGGCCTTACTTCATCCCTGGAGCAAAGCAGAAGAGAGCTAATCACTCACTCACATGCAGTCCCTGTGAATATTTGAGGACTGCTCTTTACATTTTCTTCTCCATGCTAAAATCATATCACCTAGTGATTCTGGGGTGAACCCTGTAAGGCAACATTCTTCTTCTTCCTCTCAATAATGTTCTACATCAGACCTAGGTACAGATTTCTTTGGTGGATTATTTTCTTTTTTTGCTGTGCTGTTTAAATTTTATTATTACTGATGCAATTAATGTTAAGTAGTCAGGAATGGCAATAAGAGTGAAAGTCTCTTGGTCGTGTCCAACTCTTTGGGACCCCATGTGCTATACAGTCCATGGAATTCTCCAGGCCAGAATACTAGAGTGGGTAGCCTTTCCCTTCTCCAGGGTATCTTCCCAACCCAGGGATCAAACTCAGGTATCCCAGGTCTCCCATATTGCGGGCAGATTCTTTACCAGCTGAGCTACAGGGAAGCCCAAGGATACTGAAGTCCATAGCCTATCCCTTAGAAGGTTAAGCCTTACTTAGAAAGAGATGCTCAGGCTTCCCAGGGGGCGCTAGTAGTAAAGAACCTGCCTGCCAATGCAGGAGATGAAAGAGACATGGTTTCAATCCCTGGATTGGGAAAATCCCCTGGAGAAGGGCATGGCAACCCACTCCAGTGTTCTTACCTGAAGAATTCCATGGACAGAGGAGCGTGGTGTGTTATAGTCCATAGGGTTGCAAAGAGTCAGACACGACTGAAGTAACTTAGCACACACATTGTGTTTTACTGGGATGTTTCTTTTTCTTTTCTTTTTTCTTTTTTATGGCCATGCTGAGTGGTTTGTGAGATCTCAGTTTCCTGACCAGGGATTGAACCCGTGTCCCTTATGGTGGAAGCTCATGAAGTCCTAACTGTTGCACCACCAGAGAAGTCCCTTGTGAAGTATCGCTTTAATTGAACATTAGACAACACTAGAGGGTATAGGAAAACATTTAAAGAAAGATTGGGCAGCCTCTCCAGTTTGGTACAATTTTCCTTAAAGGTATATACTATTTGACAATAGAACCACAATGATTCAAAGAACATGTTGTTTTCCACTTCTGAGTTGTGTCCATCACTCAGCTTCAACCATCTCATAGCTGGGTGTCCTCACCTTGCTGTCATTTTGATACCAAACTAAACTTCAGATATCTGAGGAATGAAGGGGAAAACCCTCATCCTGATGCTGACACTCCAGCTGGCACCTCCCTAGTCTTGGAGTGGCATGAGGAAAATTTGGCTCCTTCTTTTTTCCACTGAGGATTTGGGTTCCTTCCAAATCTGACTTGGGAAACAGCCATCACAATGCAGCTTTTTCCTTTTTTGTGTTATAGCAAAATGGTCCGTCAAGTTCTGAAGGAAATGGTCGCTCATAATTACGATCGTTTCTCCAAGAGTGGGTCCTCCTCTGCATATACTGGCTACGTAGAACGTACGTAACCCAGAAAGGGGTTCTCCCTCCCTGCCCCATGCCCTGCTCAGTGTTGCTGTGACTGTTGTTAAATTTGCGGATTTTTTTGTTGGTGTCATTAGGGACTTCCCATTCGGCATCTACTTACAGCCTTGACATTCTTTACTCTGGTTCTGGCATTCTAAGGAGAAGTAATCTGAACATCTTTCAGTATATTGAGAAAACTCCTCTTCATGGTATCCAGGTATCTCATTTTTTTCATTAATTTTGCTTATTTGACTATGTAAGCAGTTAGTGTGAAGTAGGATAAAATATATACTAATGATAACACTGTAGAATGTGTAAATTAATCATGGATCTATCATGTCATCCTGATTCCATCATCTGCAAGAGGCTGTGTGGTTTATGGTCCCAGAGAGTTTCAAATATGCAAACATCCATATTTTTTCAAAGGTACAAATGTTCACAAAATTGAAATCATGCCAGTATTTCTCACATATGTTTTGCAAAAATATTTTATTTTTACTCGTAGATATGTATACTCCTTGGAGCTCCAGATATTTAATTCTAGAATCTATTTCCTTCTCTTGGTGTTTCTATGGAGAGAGTGATTCTTCATAATGAAAGCTCTCATAATAGAATATGGTTCTCTGAAGAGTTGATCTAATTTTTCTAATACTTCTAAGACAGAAAAGAGTAAAGTGGAGACATTTGACAACTGGCTGACTTCCATCCCTTTAGTTTTACCCCAAATTTGGTGATAATCTTTAAAGGCTTCCTAATTTCAAAATATACTCTCTTTTTAGTTTTTATGCGTATCAAAACTATAATCTTCTAAATAAGCTCACTTTATCTTTAGAAATGATTTAGTGTTCTATAAACTTGAGTTCTTATCAATATTGCATTACTACACTGTTTAACAGGACTCTAGTCAGAAACCATGCCTCTGTCCTGAGGAATCACCATCTGTTTTCTGATATGCACTCTGAAATGCCAAACACCCATGGCTAGGGCCCTGGGTGTGGAGGACAG
This sequence comes from Bos javanicus, assembly GCF_032452875.1. NCBI lineage: Eukaryota > Metazoa > Chordata > Mammalia > Artiodactyla > Bovidae > Bos > Bos javanicus. Next base: position 25,369,836 of record NC_083873.1, on the reverse strand, counting down.
AGAATATGTAGGATTCCTATGTCTGGTAGATCTCAGGGTGTGAACCTGCTCTCGATGTTCAACGTCTCTTCTTTTACTGGAAAAGGTTTTATGTGGAAGGTTGTGAGTCATGGCTTAGAGAGTTGCACACCCTCTCATAGCACAGACTTGGGCCAACTGTGCCAACATCTCTCCACCTCGTTTTCAGGGGCTCCCTGAGACAGGCAATCCACTGTGTATGACAATTCTGCAGAAACTGTCTCTAGGATGACGCCATTAAATGGAAAGTTCCTGTTCTTTGCAGTCAGACAGAAGAGGTTTGAGACCTATCTCTACCATCTGAGTGTTTTTTCAGGCTTCATCTACAAAATGGATACAATCACATGTACCTCCAAATGTGGCTGTGAGAATTAAATGAAGAAAACAAAGAAGAAAGAAGAAAACAAACTCATATTCAGGCACAGAGCTGTTTTTGTTTTATTTTTTGCCTATTTTTTTGCAGCTGCAGGCAACTTTTGGAACCCCAGGAAAGTTGTAGGTGTAGCTCATCCTCTTGTACAGAACGGGTGGGGAACTAATGCCATGAATGCTATATCCGTTTTCCCTAGGTGGTCATTGAAGCCCAAGGACTGGAGGCATTAATTGCAGCCACTCCTGATGAGGGGGAAGAGAACCTTGACTCCTATGCTGGCTTGTCAGCTCTCCTCTTTGATGTTCAGCTCAGACCTGTCACTTTTTTCAACGGGTACAGTGATTTGATGTCCAAAATGCTGTCAGCATCTAGTGACCCTATGAGTGTGGTGAAAGGACTTCTTCTGCTAATAGATCATTCCCAGGTAATTCAGTCTGCACGTGAATATTGAATATACTAGTCACATTTTATATACATGGAGGATACAAGATAAAGTTCCACTCACCTTGGAGCTCACATTCTAAGCATTCGACCCTCTTGGCATTATTGTCCTTTCTCCTTACCTACAGGAAAATGGGTTTTCTTTTGCCTGTATTATCTGATTAAGACGTCGTCTCACTGTTGAGGCAAAAGAGGAACTACTCAACATGAATGTAATACAATGTCATTATATCTCAGTAAAACTAAAAGTGGGGGAAGGAAACTGATAGGAACAGAAAAAAGAAACTATGGAGAAAATAACTTAGGATTCAACAGAAGAGAGATGGCCTTATTTCTTTCACTTGGCTTTCTTGGGTACAAATATGATATTTTTTTCTGAACACAAGCACTGAACTACAAGGCTTCATAAGTTACTGATGACATTGGTAAAGATTCAAGTAGTGCATCATCCCTACCATATCAGCAGAGGCACAAGCAATCACTGACACCAACCACATGTTTAATGGACACTCTTTGCCCCACATTCTCATGTTCACAGAACCTTACAAAGGTCCATTCATTGTTAAAGAATAAGAGTACTTTCATTCACTTGACCTGCATTCTTCAGAATAGTTTTCAGTTTTCTTCACTCCTAAATCTTATATTACTGTACTAAGATATGACAATAGTATATTCTGTATGGTAAGATTTAGGTGACCAGGTTACTGTAGGGTGGGAATGGTCTGTTTCATGGAATTTTCTCAGAAACAGAAGAGGGTTAATCTGAATAACCTTTGAGTTTGAGTGTGTTTGATGCTTAATTTTTTTTTCTTTAATAACTTGACATTTCCGGTCTTACTAAGCATCAGTTCAGTTCAGTTCAGTCGCTCAGTCGTGTCCGACCCTTTGCAACCCCATGAATCACAGCACACCAGGCCTCCCTGTCTATCACCGTCTCCCGGAGTTCACTCAAACTCACTTCCATGGAGTCAGTGATGCCATCCAGCCATCTCATCCTCTGTCGTCCCCTTTTCCTCCTGCCCCCAATCCCTCCCAGTATCAGAGTCTTTTCCAATAAGTCAACTCTTCGCATGAGGTGGCCAAAGTACTGGAATTTCAGCTTTAGCATCATTCCTTCCAAAGAACAGCCAGGGCTGATCTCCTTTAGAATGGACTGGTTGGATCTCCTTGCAGTCCAAGGGACTCTCAAGAGTCTTCTCCAACACCACAGTTCAAAAGCATCAGTTCTTTGGTGCATAGCAATATAAAAATGGAATATTTGCTAAAAAGAGGATCTTATGAAAAATCGTTAAAGTGATCACTTGCACTCTAACTTGTATTTTTGAGTTGAAGAAGTATGTGGAAATTGGATTAAAATGTACAGACTATAGGACTTTCTGGGGAACTTTGCTTTTGTGGTTTATTCAGAAGTAATAGCCTAGGTTTGACTTTTGCCTCCACTAGTTACCTTATGGAATGGGCAAATTTAACTCAGATACCCATTATATCTACTACTGTGGGCAAGAATCCCTTAAATGGAGTAGCCATCATAGTCAACAAGAGTCCAAAATTCAGTACTTGGATGCAATCTCAAAAACAACAGAATTATCTCTGTTCATTTCTAAGGCAAACCATTCAATATCACAATACTCCAAGTCTATGCCCCAACCAGTAGCGCTGAAGAAGTTGAGGTTGAATGGTTCTATGAAGAACTACGAGAGCTTCTAGAACTAACACCCAAAAAAGATGTCCTTTTCATTACAGGGAACTGGAATGCAAAACTAGGAAGTCAATATGTACCTGGAGTAACAGGCAAATTTGGTCTTGGAATGCAGAATGAAGCAGGGCAAAGGCTAATAGAGTTTTGCCAAGAGAATGCACTGGTCATAGCAAACACCCTCTTCTAACAACACAAGAGAAAACTACACATGGACATCACCAGATGGTCAATACCAAAATCATATTGATTATATTCTTTGCAGCCAAAGATGGAGAAGCTCTATACAGTCAGCAAAAACAAGACTGGGAGCTGACTGTGGCTCAGATCATGAACTTCTTATTGCCAAATTCAGGCTTAAATTGAAAAAAGTAGGGAAAACCACTAGACCACTCAGGTATGACCTAAATCAAATCCATTACAATTATACAGTGGAAATGAGAAATAGATTTAAGGGAATAGATGTGATAGAGTGTCTGATGAACTATGGATGGAGGTTCATGACATTGTACAGGAGACAGGGATCAAGACCATCCATAAGAAAAAGATATCTAAAAAAGCAAAATGGCTGTCTGAGGAGGCCTTACAAATAGCTGTGAAAAGAAGAGAAGCAAAAAGCAAAGAGGAAAGGAAAAATATACCCATTTGAATGCAGAGTTCCAAAGAACAGCAAGGAGAGATAAGCAAGACTTCCTCAGTGATCAATGCAAAGAAATAGAGGAAAACAATAGAATGGGAAAGACTGGAGATCTCTTCAAGAAAATTAGAAATACCGAGGGAACATTTCATGCAAAGATGGGCACAATAAAGGACAAAAATGGTATGGACCTAACAGAAGCAAAAGATATTAAGAAGAGGTGGCAAGAACACACAGAAGAACTATACAAAAAGATCTTCATGACCCAGATAATCACGATGGTGTGATCACTCATCTACAACCAGACATCCTGGAATGTGAAGTCAAGTGGGCCTTAGGAAGCATCACTACAAACAAAGCTAGTGGAGGTGATGGAATTCCAGTTGAGCTATTTCAAATTATAAAAGATGATGCTGTGAAAGTGCTGCACTCAATATGCCAGCAAATTTGGAAAACTCAGCAGTGGCCACAGGACTGGAAAAGGTCCATTTTCATTCCAACCCCAAAGAAAGGCAATGCCAAAGAATGCTCAAACTACCACACAATTGCACTCAATTGCTAGCCAAGTAATGCTCAAAATTCTTCAAGCCAGGCTTCAACAGTATGTGAACCATGAATTTCCACATGTTCAAGCTGGTTTTAAAAAAGACAGAGGAATCAGAGATCAAATTGCCAGCATCCATTGGATTATTGAAAAATCTAGAGAGTTCCAGAAAAACATCTATTTCTGCTTTATTGACTATGCCAAAGCCTTTGACTGTGTGGATCACAATAAACTGTGGAAAATTCTTCAAGAGATGGGAATACCAGACCACCTGACCTGCCTCCTGAGAAATCCATATGCAGGTCAAGAAGCAAAAGTTAGAACTGGGCATGGAACAACAGACTGGTTCCAAATAGGAAAAGGAGTACATCAAGGCTGTATATTGTCACCCTGCTTATTTAACTTATATGCAGAGTACATCATGAGAAACACTGGGCTAGATGAAGCACAAACTGGAATCAAGATTGCTGGGTGAAATATCAATAATCTCAGATATGCAGATGACACCACCCTTATGGCAGACAGCAAAGAAGAACTAAAGAGCCTCTTGATGAAAGTGAAAGAGAAGAGTGAAAAAGTTGGCTTAAAACTCAACATTCAGAAAACTAAAATCATGACATCTGATCCCATCACTTCATGGGAAATAGTTGGGGAAAGAGTGGAAACAGTGACAGACTTTATTTTGGGGGGCAAAATAAAGTCAAAATCACTGCAGATGGTGACTACAGCTATGAAATTAAAAGACGCTTACTCCTTGGAAGGAAAGTTATGACCAACCTAGACAGCATATTAAAAAGCAGAGACATTACTTTGCCAACAAAGGTCCATGTAGTCAAAGCTGTGGTTTTTCCAGTAGACATGTATGGGTGTAAGAGTTGGACTTTAAAGAAAGCTGAGCACTGGAGAATTGATGCTTTTGAAGTGTGGTGTTGGAGAAGACTCTTGAGAGTCCCTTGGACTGCAAGGAGATCAAACCAGTCCATCCTAAAGGAAATCAGTCCTGAATATTCATTGGAAGGACTAATGCTAAAGCTGAAACTCCAATTCTTTGGCCACCTGATGTGAAGAACTGACTCATTTGAAAAGACCCTGATGCTCTGAAAGGTTGGAGGTGGGAGGAGAGGGGATGACAGAGGATGAGATGGTTGGATGGCATCACTGACTCGATGGACATGAGTTTGAGTAAACTCTGGGAGCTGGAGATGGAGAGGGAAGCCTGGCATGCTGCATTCCATGGGGTTGCAAAGAGTCGGACACAACTGAGCGACTGAACTTAACTGAATTGAACTGAGTTACCTCCTGTGTACTCTTGGGAAGTTATTTCATAGCTTTATACCAGGAATTCCTACACATAAAGTAAGGTTTTTGGAACAGATGGTTCAATTTTTTTATTAGCTTTGTTCTTTGCTGGATAACTCAAGGATTTTGATGTGTTGGGTTTTGTTTTTGAAATCAAAAATTTTAAGATCTGTAAGTGACCTGAAATATCAGATTTCCTAAAAATCCACCCAAACATCATTGGTTGCGACTAGAAATTAATTCCCTTTCTTTATTATTCTTCATAACAGTTCAGGATAGCTATAGATAACAACAACAACAACAAAAACTTAATTTAGGGTAGTTTGACCAAATAGTTTGATTTTTATCATGTAAAAAATATTTAGAAGTAGATAGTCCAGGGTTGATATGGCAACCTTAGGTATTATTAGGATGCAGGTTCTTTTTCCATCTTCACTTGTGGCTTTTAACCTCATCTTGCCACCTCAAGATTCTCAGATGGCTGTTGTACTTCCAGCACTAATTTCTCATTCCAGGAAGGAAGAGGGAAGGGTAAGGGGCAGCAGAATCTGACTCTTTTCAAGAACTATCCTACAAGCCCTATCTATTTCTAAAAAATAAAACCATATGCAAATAGAAGTCCTTTGTTGTGATCAAAACTGTGTCATATGGCTCTCTAGCTGCAAGAGAAGCTGGTAAATATAGTTTTTTTGGTGGTTGTACCAACACTCTGAACAAAACTGTGTTTCTGTTACTATGAATGAAAAGAAGAAAACAAGCAATGCCTCTAATACCCCTTAATTCTCAAAATCACACATGAAAAATTGTTCTCAAATTAATCAGAGAACTGCACATCATTACACTGCACATTTCCATTAAAGTATTACCTGTGGGAGATAATCTTTTTTTTTTAGTTGGGGGGCTGTGGTGGGGCTTTGTTGCTGCACATGGGCTTTCTCTAGGTATGCAGGCTTCTGACTATGGTGGCTTCTCTTGTTGCAGAGTGCAGCAAGACTAGGCACACAGACTTCAACAGTTGTAGCACGTGGGCTCAGTAGTTGTGGCTCATGGGCTTAGTTGGTCCACAGTGTGTGGGATTTTCCCAGACCAGAGATCAAACTGGTGTCCCCAGCATTGCAAGGTTGATTCTTAACCCCTGGACCACCAGGAAAGTGCTGGGGAAATCCATTCATAATGAAAGAATCTCTGAAGAAGTCCTAAGAGTGCTGAGAAAGTAGTTCACAATTTAAGATGCAGGAATAATCACAGTTCAATATCATCTATATGTACTCACCTTCCCATCAGCAATGCTTAATGTCTGAATCAGATATTAAAGTTGATGCAAACATAAATAGTAATCTAGACCAGGGTTGGGAAACAATTTATGTAAAGGGAAAAAAGTAAATAGTTCAGGCTCTGTGAGACATATGGTCTTAACCATTGTAGAGTGACAATAGCTATAAATGATATATTAACATATGAGTGCATCAGGGTTCCAATAAAGTTTTATTTACAAAAGTAGTCAGTGGGCCAGGTCTGCCTGCAGTCCATAGTTTGCCAACCCCTGATCTAGATTATCTTTATGGTTTTTCTTTTTAAAAAACAATATTTTACTGAAGTATAGTTGGTTTAAAATGTTGTGTAAGTTTCTACCATACAGCAAAGTGATTAAGTTATTGTATTTTTTTTATTAATTAAGCTAGGGCACCACAGGCATATTCTAAGAGAAAGATCTTCACTTAGCTATTAAACATAGCCCAGTGGCAGTGTATTTTAAATTGAAGTATTTTGCAGATCTCAATTTATTATAGAAATGAGCTGTTTGAGTCTCCCTGGCTCTGCAGAGTGCTCCAGTAATGCAATTCCAGCTTGAGAGGCACATACCACTCTAGGTCAAGTGCTGACATTGCAGGAAATTTTGGCAGTTGAGGGACTGTCACAGCCACCAGGGCAGATGGAATTACTCTGTACTCTCTCTCTCTCTTTTGGCTAATTGGATTACTGTTCAGAGAAGGATGTTTGATAAAGTCAGATTAATAGGGGGATCCTCTTTAGCCAGCAAGGAACATACTTTCCTGAATGGAAGCAATGGGATGAGTTATCAAAACATAGGTGTCTGAGCTATAAGAAACACCTTTAGGACCAAAAGTAAAAGATCAAAGGGGTCCTATTAGCTACAAATACAAAGCTCCAGTATCTTGTTCTTCTAGTTCATGGACAAGAATTAAATATGCACTCTGAGTCAAATAGGACATAAACCTATTGCTGTTTTAGTCACTAAATCGTGTCCGACTCTTTTGTGATGCCATGGTCTGTAGAACACCAGGCTCCTCAGTCCATGGGGTTTCCCAGGCAAGACTACTGGAGTGGTTTGTCATTGCCTACTCCAAGGGGTCTTCCTGACCCAAAGATTGAACCCAAGTCTCCTGCCTTGGAAGGCGGGTGCTTTACTGCTGAGCCACCAGGGAAGCCCATAAGCCTGTACTTTATCTTTTTTTGCCATATTTCTTAGAACAGGCCTCCTTGCACAGTAGGAGACAAGTGAGAGTTATGATTCTGTGATAGTCATGTATGGTAGTAGAAAAGTCTCCCCACTAGAGACCATCTGGATTATCAGTCTAGCTCCACAAGTAGCCTTCAAGCCTCATTTTTCTTTTCAATCTTCAGATATAATGCCAACCATGGAAGATTTGTATGGAAATGAAATGAGATACGAAATATAGAGCTTCAAGGGGCACAACAGATACTCAAAAACCATTAGTTCTACTTATTTACATCCCTCAAAAAGTAAAACCACTGGGCTGTGTGATTTAGTCCCTTTCATGAAGGAAAGCGTGGTTTGTCCTTCTACTGGGGTCAGTGGTCTATCCTGAACATATTCGTCTGTGATTATATGTAAGAACTCTTCTTTGATCCCTTTGCATGAGAGATGGAATCTTCCCAGAAAGCCAAGGCTCTCCTCAAAACCCACACTGCAGTGGAAATGCTCTCTCCCCACAAAAGGAACATTGTCTAATAGCCGTGAAATGTTCTTTCCCATGGTGCATGGTGTGTTTTGACATCCACGTAATGTATGGTCAGTGGGAAAACCAAAGTCTATGTCATAGACCTCTGCCGAGTTGGGTGGACTAACAAGATTATAGCTTTCAATTGGAAATATAGAATATGATCCAAAGAAAGAAATACTTCTGAGGCAGGGCACACCGTAGGGCCCATTTGAAAGCAATTACCATCATGGTATAAATGCAGAATTTGTATCTTGGTTCTGCAGTTCATAGGATGGGTTACAATTTGAACATGATTATTTGTTTTTTTTTCAGGATAATTTGTTTTCCTTCATACTAGTTATGATGCCTGAGACAACCCCTGCATCCTTCCACAACCACATTTTGTTCTAGACTTAATGTAGCAACAGGTATCCTTAGGGCTGTCTCCTAATGTGTGTGTCCTGAGCTCTGTGTCAAGAATCTCATGTTTTCATCTGAATATCTTTCAGACCAAAAGTAGTTTCATGCCACAATCAGACTTTTTTAGTAAACCTATTTCTATGACTGAGACTCTTGCCACTGTTTTTGAAAGTTGGAGAAAATCCAGGGAGATTAATGACCAACACAATCCTCTCTAGAAATTAACATTGCAGCATTAACAGTTGATGAAAGCATGGTTTGTTTGGTCTGAGTAGGGTAGTTACATAAAGAAGTTAGTCATGCTGCCAGTTGCCACACATCTAAGATCTTCGGAGGAATATAAAAATTAAGAGTATTGAGCCTTTTTTGAAGAACTGTTGTCATTTCCAACATTGTCCCCGGGCAATCTGATTCCAACCCAGCTGAAGAAGTTTTCAGCCAACATCACCCCATCTAGTGTACACAGAAATTGCAAGACTTAAAAGGTATATGCTGGCAATCAGTATAAAACAGTGGGCTTCAGACAACTACAAAGCTGCTGAGGATGGACTATGTTTCTACGTGATTGCTGTCACTCTGGAATATGCTGTGTGGTTCATGGTGATCTTTTATGTTATACTGATGTCATTCCAAACTTCAAATAGTAGGGTATTAAGTCTTAGTTAAGTTACCCTGCCTTTCTTTCCCTGCTTTCCTTTCCTAGGCAATTCATAGAATTTGTATACTGCACCAGCAGTTTTTATCTTTCCTTACATTTGCCAGCAAGATGCAGTTTACTTTGACACAGCACATAACTACAGACGTGCTAAAAGACTTCTGGAAATCATTTATCCCAGCCCTCATCCCCACCCTAAAGCCAATGCTGGATTTCCGAGGGAGATGGCTTCATTTTTCCTAGTCTGGTGGCTCTCAAATTTGGGTACATCAGAATCACATGAGGTCTTGTTAAAACACAGATCCCTGGGCACCACCCTCAGAGTTTCTAATTCAGTAGATAGGGAGCTTGCATTCCTAACACGTTCCACAGATGCTCCTGCTACTCATCAGAGAACCACTTTGAAAACCATATTCCTCCCAAAGTGAGGCAACGGTTGAGAGAAAGCACCTTTCTCAACTGACACTTTACTTGTTTATTATTTTAATTGATTCAATAATGTAGCATTATCAGTACTCTACTTCCAGTGATCAAGATTAGAATGTGTTTCCCAGCCTAGAGAAAGACTTCAACATTAACACAACTCCAGTGGTATTGCAGGAGGAATGTGCTATTAGGGGCTGGCTAAATAGTGCTGCTGCTTCTCCTCCCCTCTCCCTTCACCTTCCCCTTTCCCCTCTTCCTCCTTCCCTTTCTCCTTCTAACTATTATTACATATTTTTGTTTCTAGGAGCTTCAGCTGCAATCTGGACTTAAGGCCAATATGGATGTTCAAGGTGGTCTAGCTATTGATATTACAGGTGCCATGGAGTTTAGTCTATGGTATCGTGAATCTAAAACCCGAGTGAAAAATCGGTAAGCATTTGTATAGTACTCTATGAAAAGAACCACAGATATTTCTTTTTTAATTTTATTGAAGTATAGTTGATTTACAATGTTAATTTCTGCTGTATAGCAAAATGATTCAGTTTTATTGATACATATATATGTTGTTTTTCATATTCTTTTCCATTATGGTTTATCATAGAATATTGAATATAGTTCCCTGTGCTATATAGTAGGACCTTGTTATTTATCCATTCTATATATAATAATTTGCCACTTCTAATAGCAAACTCCCAGTCCTTCCCTTTGCCATCCCACTCCCCCTTGGCAACCACAAGTCTGTTCTCTATATGCAGAGATATGTTTTTGGAATCCTTTAACCTTCCAACCCCTCAAAATCTATGCTTTCTATTTGTAATCATTAAATCATAGAGTAGGGAGTAACCATGGGAAGTCATTCTTACCATAGATCCTCATGAGCAGGTAGGTATCTAATACAACTTAGAGAAGGATCTTTTTGCTTTTAAAGACATCCATGGACAGCTTGCCCAGTGGGTGAGACATCCATCTTCTCTTGGTATTCCACTTTCAGTTCAGTTCAGTCGCTCAGTCGTGTCCAGCTCTTTACGATCCTATGGACTTCAGCATGCCAGGCTTCCCTGTCCATCACCAACTCCTGGGGCTTGCTCAAACTCATGACCATCGAGTCGGTATTGCCATTCAACCATCTCATTCTCTGTCATCCCCTTCTCCTGCCTTCAGTCTTTCCCAGAATCAGGGTCTTTTCCAAGGAGTCAGTTCTTCGCATAAGGGGGACAAAGTATTGGAGCTTCAGCATCAGTCCTTCCAATGAATATTCAGGACTGATTTCCTTTAGGATTGACTGGTTTGATCTCTTTGAAGTCCAAGGGACTCTCAAGAGTCTTCTCCAACACCACAGTTCAAAAGCATCAATTCTTCAGTGCTCGGCTTTCTTTATGGTCCAACTCTCACATCCATACATGACTACTGGAAAAACCAAAGCTTTAACTAGACAGACCTTTGTTTTGCTTTTTAATACGCTGTCTAGGTTGGTCATAGCTTTTCTTCCAAGGAGCAAGTGTCTTTTAATTTCATGGCTGCAGTCATAAAATTAGCAGGGTAACAAAATATTCCACTTTAGTAGTTGACAATGCTGTCAGAAAACTTTACTTTTAAGCAAATTATTTTAGCTTATCCCTCTTGTTGAGATTTAAAATCTTTCTTCTTTTGCTGTCTTCAGTGGAGAAAAATAAAAAGATGATCACTTTTGTGCAGAATCTAAGTCTTAAATATTCTGAGTCCTTTAAGTGTATTTATCAGTGTTCATTTTTCTAAACGGAATTTCCTCAGGTCCTTTAGCTTTTTTAATTGACCCATCAGATCAAATGAAAGCATTTTATTTTGACCTTAAAGCATCTTTGAACTAGCATTATAATCAAAAGAATTTTTCTTCTGTTTGTTATAGTATTGAAGAAAAGAAAATGAAAAATGAAATTGATTTTTACATTTTTGGATATTTAAAAATACAGTGGGGCAGAAGTGAGATAGGAGTGCTAAAATTAGATTTTTAAAATTTATTTTGAACAATGGGTGAAAGAATTGAGAAAAATCAAAAGGTAGCACACTTAACATGAAAGATGACCTTCAGGGTTACTGAAAGGAACCAAAGAATGAGAAATGCGAGAAGCTTTCAGAGGGATAAGCAATATAATTTAGGGCTTCCCACCAAATCAGTCATCATTCTCCTCTTTTTCATGTATTTTCTGGATAGAAGTTTTCCCAAATTAAACTGAGTTGAAGTATTTGCGTAAGGAAGTCAACAACAGCAATGCCAAAAAAATAGCTGGCTTTTTAAAAGGGACACAATATCCCTAAGTGTCTGCCAGTGTCCACATTATAGCCAATTCATCTTTAGTTTTCCATTTGCTCATTTAAAGATGATCTAAGCCTTTGTTGCGGAGAAGGCAATGGCACCCCACTCCAGTACTCTTACCTGGAAAATCCCATGGACGGAGGGGCCTGGTGGGCTGCAGTCCATGGGGTCACTAGAAGTCAGACACGACTGAGCGACTTCACTTAATTTTTTCACTTTCATGCATTGGAGGAGGAAATGGCAACCCACTCCAGCATTCTTGCCTGGAGAATCCCAGGGACAGGGGAGCCTGGTGGCCTGCCGTCTCTGGGGTCGCACAGAGTCGGACACGACTGAAGCGACTTAGCAGCAGCAGCAGCCGCAAGCCTTTGTTGAGTGTAAGATGTGAGAAGGTATGGTAAAGGATTCAGGGATTTAAATGCTACCACCTCCGACCTACTTTCCACTGGCAACAACAGCAAGTGTGCTGTGAGTAGGACGGCAAACATTAGTAGGTCTATCAAAAGAGTGTAAAGTACAACTCATATTTCATCTGAAGTCTGCAATTAAATTAGAGTGGTCCCAGAGGTAAGCCTTATAGAATTGCGTATCCTCTTCATTTTCCCCCAAGACTTTATCCTACTCAGTCCAGTCTGTCTAGGTGATCATTGGAGAACCTATGATATCTGTCCTTTCTGAGCCATGCAATGTACATGCTGTAGGAATTGTTCTTCATGATACTATATATTTTTTAAAGAATATCTTGGCAACCATAGACTTCTATCACCAAAGACCTTTTAGAGAAAGTAATGAAATGAATGAAAATAACTACATAGAAGCCAAAAGAGAGATAAGTACCAAGAAAATCGTTGTAAACATCCGCTGTCCTCTGGGTGAGCTTAGATTTTAAGATAATCAGGTATTTCTGACTTTCTGAAAGGACCAGATCCCAGGCATCTTTTCCTCTTGGCTCTTGGTATGCCCTTATCAAACATTAATGCCAGATAGACATTTCATTCCCACATTTAGAACTGAAGGCTGGGAGAGGACTCAGAGGTAAGGCAAATTTTCACTGCCCAAGTCCTAGAACTATCCAGGCTCTGGTACCAACAGAATTCTAAGCAAATTTAGGTCACCTTTCCAGTTATCAATGTCAGAAATTCAGACCCCATGGTCTGTTAGTTCAGCTCACTTAAATGTGATTCATGGATTATTTTGCTCAATTTTTAGGGTAAGTGTGTTAATAACTGGTGACATCACGGTGGACTCCTCTTTTGTGAAAGCTGGCTTGGAAATTGGTGCAGAAACAGAAGCAGGCTTGGAGTTTATCTCCACGGTGCAGTTTTCTCAGTACCCGTTTTTAGTTTGTCTGCAGATGGACAAGGAAGATGTTCCATACAGGTAAGAAACAGGACTTACAGAATGTTCCAGGGACATCAAGAGTTCACCAGGAACTTGCACCCAATTTTGAGCATTCCACAGAAATTAAAGGAAAATGGTAAAACCCAGTGAGACATGAATTTTCTTTAAATGAGTAAAGAATAATTGATGACTAAAAAAAAGTCAGTTTCTAGCATGCCAAGAAACTATAATGACAAGTTCATTTGATTCTGGAGATAATATCATATTCTAGCCCAGAAATAATTTATCAAGACAACAAAGAGATTTGATTTAGTGTAAGTTTCCACATAGTTTCAGCAAAAACACTAGATACGTGTTTACTATCAGCTGTTTTCACAGTTTTCTCTTGGATAGAAAGCTCAAAACAGAACATCTGACAATCATTTACCATGGCTTAAAAGCCCAAATGAATTCACAAGTTTTATGTAATCCATATAACAGCAACTTGACCTGGTTTAAGTTTTGGCTCAAGCTTAAGTGTTGGGGATTTTGAATTTTAAAAAACATGCTTTTATTAGAGTACTTGTGTGTGCATGCTCAGTCTCTCAGTTGTGTTCAACTCTTTGCGACCCCATGAACTATAGCTTGCCAGGCTCCTCTGTGGAATTCTCCAGGCAAGAACACTGGAATGGGTAGACATTGCCTTCTCCTGGCAATTTGATCTCCTGAGGATCAAACTCAGGTCTTTTACATTACAGGCAGATTCTTTACCATCTGAGCCACCAGGGAAGCTTCCCTGAGGCTATTAAGCCATTGTTAATTTATATTAACTTATGTCTAGAATGGACTTCCCTGGTGGCTCAGAAGATTAAGAATCTGCCTGCCAATGCAGTAGACCTGGGTTCAATCCTTGGGTCAGGAAGATCCCCTGGAGAAGGGAAAGGCTACCCTCTCTAGTATTCTTGCCTAGAAAATCCAATGGTCAGAGGAGCCTGGCGGACTACAGTCCATGGGATCACGAAGAGTTGGACATGAATGAGTGACTAACACACACACACACACACACGCGCGCACGTGTCTAGAATAAACCTCCACTAACACATTAAAAAGAAAATCAACCTTCCAGTGGTCAAAATGCAGTGACCAGCAGCCCAGGCACAAGGCTAACTGATCTGGTTCCACATTTCACTTGGCCCAGAGCTCTGGGGGTGTTTCCCTGTCAGCATTGTTGGCTTAAACCCAGATGGATTTGCTCCTTACTAAAAGGGGTGTACCCCAAAGGCAGGGCCCCTGGAATGAGGGATGGGAGACATAGCAAGGCCTACAAAGCTTAGCAGCATCTCCAAAAATCTGAGAGGCATTTGGTCCTTCATGCCAGAAAAATGAGTGGCAGGACTCTCATATCCCAGGCCTGTGAAGTGTATCTGTTAGTGGGAAAAGAAATGGGAAGAAAAAAAATCACCCCATTAGTGGGAACGAAAGCTTTGGTACTGATGTCCTTTCTCAATTGGCTTTGACTCAGAAGCTTGAAGTATTCATTCAATAGCTGGGCTCTGATGGGTGTGGTGTGACTTTAATATGTGTGTGATTTTGTTATTGTTGCTGTTATGCAGGCAGTTTGAGACAAAATATGAAAGGCTGTCCACAGGCAGAGGTTACGTTTCTCGGAAGAGAAAAGAAAGCCTAATAGGAGGATGTGAATTCCCGCTGCACCAAGAGAACTCTGACATGTGCAAGGTGGTGTTTGCTCCTCAACCAGAGAGCAGTTCCAGTGGTTGGTTTTGAAACTGATGGGGGCTGTTTCATTAGACTTCATCTCGCCAGAAGGGATAAGACGTGACATGCCTAAGTATTGCTCTCTGAGAGCACAGTGTTTACATATTTACCTGTATTTAAGAGTTTTGTAGAACGTGATGAAAAACCTCACATAATTAAGTTTGGGCCTGAATCATTTGATACCACCTACAGGGTCATTATGAGCCACTCTATGTGATACTTTAGTAGCGTTCTGTTTTCCTGCATCTCTCTCAAATCACATTTACTACTGTGAAACTAATTCTGCCCTAAGAAGAAACCATTGTTTTAAAAAAAAAAAAAGACCTACACACACTAAGGGGGAGCACAGTTTTGTTTCAAAAATGTTCAATCTCTGTATGAAGTCCTTGGTAAAATCTTGCATGGCTTGTCTCTACCAAACATGCCCAATCAGGAAAGTGGACCTTTTTGTTGCTGTTTTTAGGGGGCATGAGGGAAAAGGGACACGACTTTTAAAGGCTTCTGTCAACTATGTTCAAGAATTAATATTTATCTCTTCTACTGTTAGTTTTATTGAGCCTTGAGGTAGGAGGCACACAGAATTGACACGTACCATCTCATCTCTGTGCTGGCCACATTGATGGCTAGAAGAAAGCCTGTCAGGCCTCTGCCTCCTGCCTTACAAAAACGTCAGACTGAGCTTATCAGAATTAGAAATACTAACTTCAGGAACTCCATTTGACTTTTGTTGTGCTGTGTCTCTTTGAGACTTCAGTATGGTCCACTGTCCTTTATAAGGAAGATCGTCAAATAGTCATCATTTTTTATCTTTCGATCAATTGTTTTGTGGTGGAAGTTCCAGTCTGTTGGACTATAATCTACAAAAGCTAGGAGAACTTAATAATACTTTAAGAAACTGATGGATTTGGATTCTAAAATATGAAATCAAGAAAAGAATGTCTCTATCTGTACAAATTAAAAGAAACATTAAAAGAGACATCTCTTACATCTCCTGTATTGGCAGGTGAGTTCTTTACTACTAGCGATCAGTACTTTACTCTTTTTACTGTTGAATAATATCCCGTTATATAAATATGCCATTTATCAGTTGATAGACATTTGGATAGTTTTCACCTTTTCATATGTTAACCATTTTCAAGTATTTACTAATAAAAAGACACATGTGTTAGTGACAGGATCCAAACAGATAACAGGTGCTCACTTGTCCATAAAACACACACACACACACACACACTATGGGATTTATGGAAGTTTAAGTAGCCCACCATTAGTTGTAAATTTAAGATGATATGTGATGAAATAAATATGTGGAATTCCTACTGAATTGCTTTTGTCTTCTGTTACTTAGTTGTTGTCGTTCAGTTGCTAAATCATGTCCAACTCTTTGCAACCCCAAGCAGCACGCCAGGCTTCCCTGTCTTTACTATCTCCAGGAGTTTGTTCAGACTAGTGTCCATTGAGTCAATGATGCCATCCAGCCATCCATTAATTTGAGCACCATATTTATCTGTTACCGTCACTTTCTGAGCACAGACACACCTACAACAGAGCCTCTACAGCTCTACAGAATAGGCCAGGTGCTCTAATGAGTGGTCAGAACCCTTTGGAAAATACACTGCTGGAAACAGCAGCAGTCAGAAGCTCTTAAAAACAAGCTCTAAGCCCAGTTTTTTAAAACTTTGGACCAGCACACTTATTGTGTTATTGAGAAAAGAAAAAAGACTAAAAAGCAAGAGGGTTTTGGGGGGTACTGGTAGTGGTGGTGGCATTGGCCTTGGAGGAAACATTCTATAGAGATTCTGTTGTTGCAGCAAAAGCAAGTTGATGCAGAGCACTGAGCTCAAGATGTTGGGAGCTAAGAAACCTCGGCTATGTGATGCTTGGCAAATCCCAGCTACTTCTGTGATAACAGCCTGTGTGGTGTGTGTGTGTGTGTGTGTGTGTGTGCAGGCTCAGTCGTGTCCAGCTCTTTGTGATCCCATGTATGGTAGCCTGCCAGTTTCCTCTGTCCATTGGATTTTTCAAGCAAAAATACTGGAGTGGGTTGCCATGCCCTCCTCCAGGGGATCTTCCCGATCCTGGGATTGAACCCATGACTCTTACATCTCCTACATTGGCAGGTGGGTTCTTTACCACTAGTGAGCAATATTTGACTCTTTTTATGGTTGAATAATATTCCATTACATAAATATACCATTTAACAGTTGATGTTCATTTGGGTAGTTTTCACCTTTAGTTATCATGAGTAATTCTGTCATGAACTTTTGTCTACAAATTTTTGTGTGAGCATATGCTTTTATTTCTCTTGGGTATATGCCTCATAGTAGAATTGCTGGGTCAAACAGCAATTGTATGTTTAGACTTTTAATAATTGCCAAATGCTTTTCATGTGACTACACCATTTTACATTTCCACCAGCAGTGTATAAGGTTTCTGATATCTCCTTATCTTCAACAACAATCTTACTGCCCTTTTTAAATTATAGCCATCCTAGTGGATGTGAAGTGGTACCTCACCATTGTTTCGATTTGTGTTTCCCTAATGACTAATGATGTTGAGCATTCTTCAGTGCACTTACTAGCCACTGCATATTATTACATCTTCTTTGGAGATATGTTTATTCAGATCCTTTGCCTTTTAAAAAATTGGATTATTTGTCTTTATTATTGAGTGGTAAGAATTCCTTATATATTTGGGGTGTAAGTCCCTTGTCAGATAAATAACTTCTGAAAATTTTTTCCATTCTGTGTGATGTCTTTTCACTCTCTTGATAATGTTCTTTGAAACACAAGAGTTTTTAATTGGTAGTGAAACCCAAGTAATCTATTTTTCCTTTTGTTGCTTGTACTTTTGGTCACATCCAAGAGGCCACTGGAAGTCCAAGGTCACAAAGATTTACCCCTATGTTTTCTTCTAAGAGTTTCATGCTGCTGCTGCTGCTGCTGCTGCTAAGTCGCTTCAGTCGTGTCCGACTCTGTGTGACCCCAGAGACGACAGCCCACCAGGCTCCCCCATCCCTGGGATTCTCCAGGCAAGAACACTGGAGTGGGTTGCCATTTCCTTCTCTGAGAGTTTCATAGTTAGCTCTAAATTAAATATTTGATCTAGTTTGAATTAATCTTTATATATGATGTGCAGTAGGGAGTCCAAATTCATTCTTTTGTATGTGGACACCTGGTTGTCCCAACAGCATTTGTTGAAAGTATTTTTTTCCCCCACTAAATTGTCTTGACATCTTTGTTGAAAAGCAATTGACTGTAAGTGTAAAGGCTCACTTCTGGATTGTTTGTTTTATTCCATTAATCTGCATGTTATCTTTAGTCCAGTAGGATACTCTTTTGATTATTGTTGCTTTATAGTAAGTTTTGAACTTGCAACCTGTGAGTCCACCTACTTTTTTTTTTTATTTAACTTTACAATATTGTATTGGTTTTGCCATATATCAAAATGAATCTGCCACAGGTATACATGTGTTCCGCATCCTGAACCCTCCTCCCTCCTCCCTCCCCATACCATCCCTCTGGGTCGTCCCAGTGCACCAGCCCCAAGCATCCAGTATCGTGCATCGAACCTGGGCTGGCGACTCATTTCATATATGATATTATACATATTTCAATGCCATTCTCCCAAATCATCCCACCCTCTCCCTCTCCCACAGAGTCCAAAAGACTGTTCTATACATTAGTGTCTCTTTTGCTGTCTCGTATACAGGGTTATTGTTACCATCTTTCTAAATTCCATATATATGCATTAGTATACTGTATTGCTGTTTTTCTTTCTGGCTTACTTCACTCTGTATAATAGGCTCCAGTTTCATCCACCTTATTAGAACTGATTCAAATGTATTCTTTTTAACGGCTGAGTAATACTCCATTGTGTAGATGTACCACTGCTTTCTTATCCATTCATCTGCTGATGGACATCTAGGTTGATTCCATATCCTGGCTATTATAAACAGTGCTGCGATGAACATTGGGGTACACATGTCTCTTTCCCTTCTGGTTTCCTCGGTGTGTATGCCCAGCAGTGGGATTGCTGGATCATAAGGCAGTTCTATTTCCAGTTTTTTAAGGAATCTCCACACTGTTCTCCATAGTGGCTGTACTAGTTTGCATTCCCATCAACAGTGTAAGAGGGTTCCCTTTTCTCCACACCCACTCCAGCATTTATTGCTTGTAGACTTTTGGATCACAGCCATTCTGACTGGCGTGAAATGGTACCTCATAGTGGTTTTGATTTGCATTTCTCTGATAATGAGTGATGTTGAACATCTTTTCATGTGTTTGTTAGCCATCTGTATGTCTTCTTTGGAGAAATGTCTATTTAGTTCTTTGGCCCATTTTTTGATTGGGTCATTTATTTTTCTGGAATTGAGCTGTAGGAGTTGCTTGTATATTTTTGAGATTAGTTGTTTGTCAGTTGCTTCATTTGCTATTATTTTCTCTCATTCTGAAGGCTGTCTTTTCACCTTGATTATAGTTTCCTTTGTTGTGCAGAAGCTTTTAATTTTAATTAGGTCCCATTTGTTTATTTTTGCTTTTATTTCCAATATTCTGGGAGGTGGGTCATAGAGGATCCTGCTGTGATGTATGTCGGAGAGTGTTTTGCCTATGTTCTCCTCTAGGAGTTTTATAGTTTCTGGTCTTATGTTGAGATCTTTAATCCATTTTGAGTTTATTTTTGTGTATGGTGTTAGAAAGTGCTCTAGTTTCATTCTTTTACAAGTGGTTGACCAGTTTTCCCAGCACCACTTGTTAAAGAGATTGTCTTTAGTCCATTGTATATTCTTGCCTCCTTTGTCAAAGATAAGGTGTCCATATGTGCGTGGATTTATCTCTGGGCTTTCTATTTTGTTCCATTGATCTATATTTCTGTCTTTGTGCCAGTACCATACTGTCTTGATGACTGTGGCTTTGTAGTAGAGCCTGAAGTCAGGCAGGTTGATTCTTCTAGTTCCATTCTTCTTTCTCAAGATAGCTTTGGCTATTCAAGGTTTTTTGTATTTCCATACAAATTATGAAATTATTTGTTCTAGCTCTGTGAAGAATACCGTTGGTAGCTTGATAGGGATTGCATTGAATCTATAAATTGCTTTGGGTAGTATACTCATTTTCACTATATTGATTCTTCCAATCCATGAACATGGTATATTTCTCCATCTATTAGTGTCCTCTTTGATTTCTTTCACCAGTGTTTTATAGTTTTCTATATATAGGTCTTTAGTTTCTTTAGGTAGATATATTCCTAAGTATTTTATTCTTTTCATTGCAATGGTGAATGGAATTGTTTCCTTAATTTCTCTTTCTATTTTCTCATTATTAGTGTATAGGAAAGCAAGGGATTTCTGTATGTTGATTTTATATCCTGCAACTTTACTATATTCATTGATTAGTTCTAGTAATTTTCTGGTGGAGTCTTCAGGGTTTTCTATGTAGAGGATCATGTCATCTGCAAACAGTGAGTGTTTTACTTCTTCTTTTCCAATTTGGATTCCTTTTATTTCTTTTTCTGCTCTGATTGCTGTGGCCAAAACTTCCAAAACTATGTTGAATAGTAATGGTGAAAGTGGGCACCCTTGTCTTGTTCCTGACTTTAGAAATGCTTTCAATTTTTCACCATTGAGGATAATGTTTGCTGTGGGTTTGTCATATATAGCTTTTATTATGTTGAGGTATGTTCCTTCTATTCCTGCTTTCTGGAGAGTTTTTATCATAAAACGATGTTGAATTTTGTCAAAGGCTTTCTCTGCATCTATTGAGATAATCATATGGCTTTTATTTTTCAATTTGTTAATGTGGTGTATTACATTGATTGATTTGCAGATATTGAAGAATCCTTGCATCCCTGGGATAAAGCCCACTTGGTCATGGTATATGATCTTTTTAATGTGTTTTTGGATTCTGATTGCTAGAATTTTGTTAAGGATTTTTGCATCTATGTTCATCAGTGATATTGGCCTGTAGTTTTCTTTTTTGGTGGCATTTTTGTCAGGTTTTGGGATTAGGGTGATGGTGGCCTCATAGAATGAGTTTGGAAGTTTACCTTCCTCTGCACTTTTCTGGAAGAGTTTGAGTAGGATAGGTGTTAGCTCTTCTCTAAATTTTTGGTAGAATTCAGCTGTGAAGCCGTCTGGACCTGGGCTTTTGTTTGTTGGAAGATTTCTGATTACGGTTTCAATTTCCGTGCTTGTGATGAGTCTGTTAAGATTTTCTATTTCTTCCTGGTCCATTTTTGGAAAGTTGTACTTTTCTAAGAATTTGTCCATTTCTTCCACGTTGTCCATTTTATTGCCATATAATTGCTGATAGTAGTCTCTTATGATCCTTTGTATTTCTGTGTTGTCTGTTGTGATCTCTCCATTTTCATTTCTAATTTTATTGATTTGATTTTTCTCCCTTTGTTTCTTTTATGAAAGGAGAAATTAACAATAACACAATAATAGTGGGAGACTTTAATACCCCACTCACACCTATGGATAGATCACCTAAACAGAAAATTAACAAAGAAACACAAACTTTAAATGATACAATAGACCAGTTAGACCTAATTGATATCTATAGGACATTTCATCCCAAAACAATGAATTTCACCTTTTTCTCAAGCACACACGGAACCTTCTCCAGGATAGATCATATCCTGGGCCATAAATCTAGCCTTGGTAAATTCAGAAAAATTGAAATCATTCCAAGCATCTTTTCTGACCACAATGCAGTAAGATTAGATCTCAATTACAGGAGAAAAACTATTAAAAATAGCAACATATGGAGGCTGAACAACACGCTGCTGAATAACCAACAAATCACAGAAGAAATCAAAAAAGAAATCAAAATTTATATAGAAATGAATGCAAATGAAAACACAACAACCCAAAACCTGTGGGACACTGTAAAAGCAGTCCTAAGGGGAAAGTTCATAGCAATACAGGCATACCTCAAGAAACAAGAAAAAAGTCAAATAAATAATCTAACTCTACACCTAAAGAAACTAGAAAAGGAAGAAATGAAGAACCCCAGGGTTAGTAGAAGGAAAGAAATCTTAAAAATTAGGGCAGAAATAAATGCAAAAGAAACAAAAGAGACCATAGTAAAAATCAACAAAGCCAAAAGCTGGTTCTTTGAAAGGATAAATAAAATTGACACACCTACTTTGTTCTTTCTCAAGATTGTTGTGGCTATCCTGAGTCCCTTGAGTTTCCATATGAATTTTAGGATTTAGCTTGTCAATTTCCACAAACACAGCTGGGATTCTGATAAGGATTATATTGAATCTGTGCATCAGTTCGAGAAGTATTACCATCTTAACAATATTAGATCTCCTGATCCATGAATCTGAGACACCTTTCCACTTACTGAAATCTTTTAAAATTTCTTTCAACAATGTTTTATAATTTTCATAATATAAGTTTTGTACTTCTTTTGTCAAATTTATTCCAAGTGTTCTATTATTTTTGATGCTATTGTGAATGGAATTGTTTTCTTACTTTCATTTTTGAATTTTTCATTGCAAGTGTATAGAAATGCAGTTTTTTGTATTTGATCATGTATCCTGCAACCCTGCTGAACTCACTTATTAGTTCTAATATCTTATGATAGATTCCTAAAGATTTTCTATATACAAGATCATATCATCTGTAAATAAAAACTGTTTTACTTCTTCCTTTCCAATGTAAATTGCTTTAATTTTCTTATTGCTTAAATGCCCTGGCTAGAACTTGGAGGCTGAACAGTGAATGGAAGTAGTGAGTGTGGACATAGCGAAGATGGTGGTGCTAGTGACGATGGTGGTGGGGGTGAGAGCAATGAGGGATGATAACCCCAGAACGTGCAAGGAGGGCTCAAATCACTTGGTAATGCTCCAGCTCCATTTTCACTAATTAATTTACTTTAAAATTCATAAAAACTTATTTGAAAGCTTAAAACATATTTAAAATAGTCTAAATGTGCTCCTGTACAGGGAGGAGAGACAGAGTTCAAGATGTCTATCCTGTCCCTGGGCTTCCCACGTGTTTCAGCTGGCTTCTGACATTAAGAGTCTGTTCTGGACTCAGGTTGATCAAATATTCACTGCACTTCCTGCACTAATTTAGTTGTCAACTGAGACAGTGGGGACAGCAGATGGGTGGAACCAGCAGGTTGTGGCTTGAAATTCCAGGTCTACAATCTGTTGGTTGAATGAATTGGGGCATATGACTCTATTTGTCCTCTTTAGAATAGGTATGATAATCCTACTTCACTGGGTGGTTTGACAAATTCCTTGAGATAATGAATATATATAGTGCTGAGCACACAGTGCTGTGCTTAGTCACTCAGTCGTGTCCAACTCTTTGCAACCCCATGGACTGTAGCCCACCAGGCTCCTCTGTCCATGGGATTTCCCAAGCAGGAATACTGGAGTGGATTGCCATTTCCTTCTCCAGGGGATCTTCCCAACCCAGGAATGAAACCCAGGTCTCCCACATTGCAGGCGGATCCTTTACCGACTGCACCACCAAAGCACACAGTAGCATCTGATAAATGTTATTTTCCACTTTAATTAATGTTGTTTTTAGTATTAGAGATGTCATGAGCAATGTTCTTAGTCATCAATGATCAGTTTCAACAAAATGGTATTTGTTTCTACTTTCTACTTCTACCTTCCAACTAGTGAGATAGCACAGTGGTCGTGCTCCTCTAACTCTATGGCCAGGATATCTGAGCCTCTCACATGCAGCATCCAGAGAGTGGGAAGCAGGGAGGGCAGTTTGGAATAAGACCACATGATTTCTTTACCTTTCTTCAGCTACTACTTAACTAGGATTGGCTTCTCTTGTGTATCAGACTCCTTTACTATCCAGGACTTCTAAAATCCCCAGATGGAGTCAGGTCTGTTTGCAGCTTGAGTGTGCAGACAAGCAGTTCACACTCACAGAGCCTACTGCATGACTGCATATTCTATTTGATGAGGTTAGCTGCGGCTGCTGCTGCTAAGTCGCTTCAGTCGTGTCCAACTCTGTGTGACCCCATAGACGGCAGCCCACCAGGCTCCCCCGTCCCTGGGATTCTCCAGGCAAGAACACTGGAGTGGGGTGCCATTGCCTTCTCCGGATGAGGTTAGAGAAGAGCATAAAAGTTGATATCAATAAAAAGTCCACCATTGGAGGTACAATGCTAAGTCGCTTCAGTCGTGTCCGACTCTGTGTGACCCCATAGACGGCGGCCCACCAGGCTCCCCCGTCCCTGGGATTCTCCAGGCAAGAACACTGGAGTAGGTTGCCATTTCCTTCTCCAATGCATGAAAGGGAAAAGTGAAAGTGAAGTCACTCAGTCGTGTCTGACTCTTCGCGACCCCATGGTCTGCAGCCTACCAGGCTCCTCCGTCCATGGGATTTTCCAGGCAAGAGTACTGGAGTGGGGTGCCATTGCCTTCAAAAACTAATCATTTACCTTCCATAGTGGGATTAACATTAATCTAGAATGAGTTAGTAATCCTTTGCTACCCTCCTATTAATAAGAGTTTAATTTGTTCACAGTTGACTTGGAACATCACATAAACCTGTATGCTATTTTCATCCTTCTATTTTTACTAAAAAGATTCCTGCCATAATCTTCTAGGATTACATGTAAAAGTTTGGACCTTCTCTTTCCAGAATAGGATTTAGATTATATTACCTGATTCCTTTGTTGGTGAAAGTGAGTCACCTCCATTCTGTTTTGGGTTACCTATCCCCACCTTTTTAAACTTCTCCCACTCAATTTGCTTGAAGATCAACCGTGTAAACACAGTCAAAATAAGATTTCCATGTGAGACGAATTAAATTATTGAGATACAAAGAGATGTTTGTGAGTGAAGATGTTCTAATATATTCCCCAATAATGGAAGAAGACATAAGCTTTTCAATAAAATCTGAGAGGACCTTGGTGAAGCCAAAGCACTTATGGGATGATCAGACAGTCCCCAAGACTTAATTATTTGTACTTCACCAAAGTCTTCCACAGTCTCCGAGTTACCCATTCATCATTTTATACAGAACCTCCTAGGCACTATGCACTGCTTTAGGCACTTCATAGGTGGCCTATAATTTCATTCTCAAAATAATCCTATAAGGTAGAAACTGTAATTATACACCTTTCCTGTATGGAGAACTGAAGCACAGAGAGAGAGACTCAGGGCCTTGTGTAAGATCTCATAACCAGTAGAGAACACAGGATTAATCCAAGAGTCTCCCTCTAGCGTTCAAGCACATAATCATCGTCCTCTGCTACCTACCCAGGATTCAGTTTGAGCTCCTAAATCTGGAAGTGAGTTTCCTCTCCACACTTAAATTCAACGTTTCATTCCAGCTTCAACCACATGACTCTTCACAAACAGCACCCCTCATGTTCCTGCCACATATACTCTCCAAACACACCAACAGCCAGCTATTCCAGTTCCTCATCTCTCACCCTTCGTTCTGCCCAAACGAATCTCCCTAAGCAGTTTCCATCGTATTTCCTGTGCGTAGAAGCTGCCAATGACTGAACCACCTGCTTGCAGGTACTTAGTACGTCTACCACCCACCTGGGAATTAAAAAGGGTGAGCTTCTCAAGCTTAGATCCACACTTGGAGAGCCTTGCCCTAGAGAAAAAGAAGATACTTAAAGTCATAAGAAGACTCCCAGTCTCTTCTAAAGTGTGCAAACTGTATGTGTGTGTGTGTGTGTGTGTGTGTGTGTGTTTAGAAAGTGGGGTTATTGGGTGGGGGAGGGGTTGAAAGCAAGCGTTTGTATCTTAGCAGTGAATACGTATTTCAGCAAATAACAAGGCGCTTCTCATCCCTCAGTCTTCAGGATAATTTTATACAAGTGAAGTGCTAAAATATGAAGTTTCTAAATAAGGTGTTTACATGTTTTGGGGTGGATGATAGGGAGATATCTGTGTCAAAAGTTTTAAGATTGTTCATGACCTTTTATTAGAGAACTTTGTCCCAAGGAAATCATCAGAGATGCTTGGAAAGATTTGTGTTCAAAGATGTCCATGGCAGCATTATTTTCACAGCCCAAAACCATAAGAACTAAGTGCTTAAAATATGAGATTAAGTAAACATGAAATAAGATATAGATGTTAAAAAACATTCCTTTAAAAATATTGGAAGTTAAAGAGGTAGGTTTATAAATTTATAGAAAAAATAGACTACAAAATAGCATGCAAAGTATCAAGTACACTTGCAAGCAATAATATTTGTTTCTGGAGGTATTTTGCTTAGTGATTAAGAATTTTCCCTACTTTTTAGTTTTTAGATTATTTTTACATTTCTAAATTTCCTTCAAAGAACATGTACTATGTTTATAAACAGAAGATATCCCAGTAAGTGGTTTGAGCATTTTTAAGCAAACTGTATAGGAGTGAACTTGAATTTTTCAGTAGCAAATGTGCTATAATGGAGAGGTATATTGTAGCAGTTTATATTTCTTTTTTTTGTCAGTAGTTAATATTTATTGAATGCAACTACAGGCTAGGAGTAATTTGCATTATCTCACAATTCTTTCTTTATAATAATATATAATATGCCACATATTATATGTATATTATAATGTTATCCTATAATGCTCTATCTAGTGTGTGTTTGTGTGGAATATACATACATGTATAATAAAACCTGTTTCACTCTCTATCCAGTAGTACTGAAGGTATATAAGCCTTCAGGGATGATTATACTCAAGGGACAATCTGTTGATTGAGGCAGAAAAAATACATGTAAGTTTTTGCTGTGTCTTTGATGACTATCTTTTCACATCACTTCTGTTGGATAAACTTCCTGTCAAAGGGCTTGGGCCATGCTACTGCCCGACACGCTCCTCTCCTTAATGCCCTTCAACAGCTCCCTGCCTTCTGCACAACTAAACAGCTGCTTCACTTTCGGTCTCTTGCTATTGCGCTGGTTTTCTGCTTCTCTTCACACCTAGCCCTCTTTGCGCCACGCCTGCCCCATGCTGGGGCGCTGGCATGGATCTCCTCTTTGCAGCCGTTGGCCAGTTTCCTCTTTCAATCTCCATGCCTTCGACAAGGCTTAGACTAAAGAGCTTCATCAGCGTATCAGGCATTCTCATCATGTTTAAAGGCTTCCTGAAATCCTAACCTCTTTGTGAATCAGAATGTCTGGCATATAGCAGACATTCATTCATTCCTAAAGAACATTAATTCCCTCCATGCTAGAAATACACTAGTGAGATTCTGCCCTCTGAGATTCCAGTATACGCTCAACACACACATAAAGCACACCCAACAAACCTTTTTTTTTTATTGGAGTATAATTGCTTTCCAATGTTGTGTTAGTTTCTGCTGTACAACAGTGTGGATCAGCTATACATATACATATATCCCTCTTGAACCTCCCTCCCCTCCACATCCTACCCCTCTAGGTCATCGCAGAGCACTGACCTGAGCTCCTGGTGCTATACAGCAGCTTCCCACTAGCTATCTATTTTACACATGATGGTGTATAGTGTATACATGTCAATGAACAAATCTTGTATAGACCATTCTCATTCTAGGTTTTTTCTAGAATCTTTGACCTAACCTACACTAGTCTGCTGCTGCTGCTGCTGCTGCGTCGCTTCAGTCGTGTCCAACTCTGTGCGAGCCCATAGATGGCAGCCCACCAGACTCCCCCGTCCCTGGGATTCTCCAGGCAAGAACACTGCAGTGGGTTGCCATTTCCTTCTCCAATGCATGAAAGTGAAAAAATAAAGTGAAGTCGCTCAGTCGTGTCCGACTCCTAGCGACCCCATGGACTGCAGCCCACCAGGCCCTTCCATCCATGGCTAAGAACTGGCTTTAAATTCCTTCTTTAAAAAGTATCTGTTTAAAAGCACTCCTTAATTAGGATGGTGGTTAAAACAAGTCCCCAAATTATTGGACACTCTTTCCATTGAGAGATGGGACTATGTTTCTGCCCACTGAAATCCGGGCTCTGTGAATGCTTGTCAGATAGAGTAAAAGTGATGCTGTCTCACTCTGAACTAGGCCTTGAGAAATGGGCGGTTCCTGTCTGTTGGATACTCATTTTTGGAACCCAGCCACCATGTTTTGAGGAAGTCCAAGCAGTCCAGGGTTCGATCCCTGGGTTGGGAAGATCTCCTGGAGAAGAGAAAGGCTACCCACTCCAGTGTTCTGGCCTGGAGAATTCCATGGACTGTATAGTCCATGGGTTGCAAAGAGTCAGACACAACTGAGCGACTTTCACTTTCTGATCACTTTTCAAGCTGTCCATGGGGAGGCCCAGCTGAAGAGGAACTGAGGTTCTTGACTGGCTCCAACTGAACTCCAGCTGACAGCTATTATCAGCTTTCTAGTTATAGGAATAGGCCCTCGTGGAAGTAAATTCTCCCTAGAAGTTGAGCTGCTATGAAAAGCAGAGCCAAACCTTCCATGCTGAGCTCTGCCCAAATTGCAGACTCACAAGTTAAACACATGAGTTTTGTATTTTTTAAGCCACTAAGTTTTAGGGTGGATTGTTACTCAGCAATACACAATGAGAACAATGGTTCTGGACATACTGCAGTGGATCTGCTTTAGGAGGGCTTTGTTAGGTGGTTAAATTGCCCTGTATAAGAAATAATAGGAAAATAAGAGGATTCTGAGTCATCAAGCTAAGGAGCAGAGGATGAAGAGAGGGAGAGGGCTCCAGCCATACAGAGGATGGGTAAAGCATAAATGAACTCAACAGCCAGCAAAATGATCTAGTGCTAGAGATGGGAGGGGCTATTAGGAACAGGGGTGCAAGTGCTCAGGTTAAAGATGTTTGCTGACACAGCTGGCTGCAGGGATGGGGCACCTGCTAATCTCTGTGCCATTACCGTAAGCATTCAACATAACCCTGCCACATGTATACAGTCTCAAGTCTGGAATACTCAGGACAGGATGGGTATACTGCAATGAAGCTTGGTGGAATAACACAATGCAATTATTAAGGTTTACAGTAACTTCAGTGGTAGAGCTGATCCTTCCTGCCCTGACTGCAAGTGTGCACCTCATTTATTTTGGTTTTGAAGGAAGACCACAAATTCTTTCCTTGGCCTCAGTGTGGACACTTGGGGACATTCGTCGTCTGGGTTTCTCTTTGGTGTCAGTGGAGCATCCCATACCTGGTAGGTGCCCCTCACAATGTTACTTAATAATGCAAGCAGGTAGATGCCTTAGATACCTTGATTAAGTGAAATACTCTAGGTCCAAGGAAAGACCATATCAGACTCTGATGTCAAGAACCATAAAATAATAAATTCATGTTGTCTGAAGCCACTATTTCCAGTGGCTTAAGCCACTAAGTTTGTGGTTACCACAAGAGAAAACTAATACAACCTGGATGTGAAACATTATAATAGAGTGTTTTAAGTTAAAGGAAAGATTTGTTAGAAGACAAAAAAAAAAAAAAAAAGGAAAATGTCCAAAGCTTATTTTTTGAGTTAAAAGAAAGACAAAACAATGCACATTTTCTTTGCATTTACTTTTACTGGAAAAAAAAAAAGAAAAAACAACAACAAAACATTTTTTTTTCCCAAAAGAATCAAAAGACCATTACACAAGATCGCACAATCACTTACAAATGCTGTCAATTAAAGGTAAGTAGGCTAGTCTCACAGAGTCCTTGTCTAAGTAGTTTTCTCCGTATGCAATACACTGACAAAGTAATTCTCAGAGCTGTTGGGCTGGATTCACAGTCCCACTGGGCATGCTCACTGCATTCCATAACTGAATCACATCAGATCTCAAGTAGGAACTCTTCCACCAAGATTTCTATCATGAGAGCAGTTTAAATAGTCACCTTCTTTCCATTTCCCACTGGCTTTTTTCATAGTCAGGGGTATAGTTCAGCGTTATCCAATGTCTTTCTCCATTTACCACACAATTTACTCTCCTTTGTTTGGGACCTAACTTCCTCAGTCTTCACATTCTTTTCAACCACCACTGTCTTTACTGTACAATAAGATGAGTTCAGTGTAAATATAGAAACCAACATCTTCAAAGGGGGAGAAAAAGAAAGGACCACCTGCTAGAAAAAGGATACAGGGATGATAGGTAATTTCAGGAAGCCCTAGAAAGGACTTTTTGCCATTAACATTAGCTTGTAAAACGCAAGTATGAAACTTAAAAAAAGAAATCAAATTTGATGTGTTGTGTGTGTGTTTTATTTTGCACCATTATGAATCAAATACAAATACAACTAATAATATGCTCTAAGTTGCAACATGAAACAAGAATGGTAACAGCTTACAAATGCTGTGAACGTTCAGTTCTCTTCTGAGACATGGGGTATATCAATACTCCATTTTTCAGAATCCTCCCCTGGGCCTTGTAATCACACATGCCACAGACGGACCTGTGTTTCTATTTTCCCCCCAGAGGACTGGAGTCTGCAATTCTTATTAGATTCAAACTCAAGGTACAACTTAGCAAATGCTACATGCTTTATTAATGATTTTATGCACCTGTGAGGTCTACTTAGGACCCAGAAATTAATTAAGAATATAGAAACAATCTCTTGAAAATATATATCATATCTCTACATATACCTCTTTAGGAATCATGTAAAAGCCTAACATATTCTGTGAATTTGATCTTTATAAGTAGTTTTCTAAAACAAACCTACACATAATTTTTCCCCTCAACAGTACTGATAAAATACAGGGCACCTTTTTCCTTTCAAGTATTTGGGTAAAATAGCATACCCTGAGAATTTGGGGTGCAAACCTACACCTTGTAAACTGTAGAATGAAACTCCTCAAGCACCACATAGGAAAATGTGTACCATGATGGTTTTAAAACACAGAGACTATTACTGAATGTGTCTTCTCATGCACATATAATATATACTTATCATGAGATTATAGTCAGTCTACTTAAGAATCAACACTGTCCTGCAGTCCAAAGTATTATTTCAGGTAGCATGAGCATTCAATTTGTAACAAACACAGACTTCCATTTCTATGAAATATGAAAATAATTTAAATGCATTAAATCTCTTCAAGAGGCAAGAATGATGAAACCAAATTTGAAATTAAAAAGATTTGTATAGCTATGTATTTCTGAGTGACATAGGATGGTTTTGAAGAGCATGTTAACATTTAAGATTCATCATAAAGATGTCAAAATGTAATTTGTTTTAGCTTATTTGCTCAATGATATCCAGAGAGCCATACACATACAGACATAACGTAGATGCAGACATACAGAGAGCCAATATGTTAAGTCATTAACTGCATATTTGGGCTTCATTTCATCCTGAGGGCAATTTCAGAGAGTGTTTTTCAAGAAAATACATTCTGGTGAATTAAACTGTTGTACTGGTTACAAATTTGTTCAGTTTCCAACAACAATTCAAAAGGAGCATATTTCAACCTGACCATTTGACCAACAGGGAAATAGGGGAAATGCATCAAGATTTCTACACAAAATGCCCTGTGGTTCATCTGGAAAACTACATTTTGACATGTAACCCCAAGAAGAGATGGCAAAAGCCAGACTCTGCAATTCTAATTAGATTCAAGCTCCAGGAACCCTATAGGAAATGTTACATGCTTTATTAATGGCTTTGTATATTTAAACCATAAAATGGTAGCTTGGTAGCTGAAAGGACACTGTTAGGGTGATGGTTTTATGGGCCAGAAGGTTTCATATACTCTTGGCTTTTTCTACTTAGCTTTGGTTGAATAAAGAAGGACACAAGGACTTCATTCAAATATCAACACAACCTCAAGAAATAAAACAATGAAAAGTGAGGATTTAGATTTACCTTATGTTTTTAAAAATGTTCCCCTCTATCATTTGAGGTGGTAAATGGCCTGGCAGCTTTGCTTTTTATGGCTTGATGAAATAGAGAACCATGAAATTATCACAGATGACATGGTATTCATAGAACACTACTTTAAAAATCACTTTTTTTTTAACCACTTGGATATTTACGACAACGAAAGCAGCTTCTCAGAGGACATGGCCTCTCTGATAGGGCCAACAAATGAAAAGTTCTTTCTTTCCTAGTTTACCTCAATGTGAAAATTTGAGGCTTAGATCTGTTAGGGAAAAATAATGATAAATAGTGATAAGTAAGCTTATGGGATCCCCAGACCCTTGGTAGGTAAGACTCCACCACATTCTCTAGGAAAGGAGATATCTCTCTTTTTGGAGACCTGGAAGTAGTTGACTACTTAACACCAGCACTGGGTTTTCCTAAAAGTCACATGGAGTTTTGAAATAGTCTTGTCAATTCTGGTTCTATCTATGAAATTCTATCTGAGTTTCACAGGATGTGTTCAATACTTGAGATTTCAGTGTTCTGAAAGCATTATAAGTTATTTGAGTATTATGTTTGAGATCTTTAACTGATTCTACATTCTTGTTTCAGTATTAAGTGACCCAGACCCAGAGCATCTCTACTGAATATAAGGAAGGGCTAATGCTGGGAGAGACACTTCCTAGTAATGAAAAATTAAGTTCTGGGGTGAATCTGTTGATGGAGTTGAGTAAGATGACTTCTATAACAAAGGAATAACACTTCCCCCAATTGTGGCACAAGGGCATCTTTTCCAAATACAGGGACTATTTCATATTTCATGCTCCATTATCTCATAGAGGCAGTCTCCTCATTTCATAGCTCATCAGCCCAATGATTAATTGAATTGTGACCAGAGCTGACTATTCCTGTCTCAAACCCTTCCTTTTACCCAAAAGAATTCTTTTCAGAGTAAGATCCCTTTAAGGAAAGCCCTGAATATGAAATTGAGTTTTTTTTTTTTAAAGAGTACAACTGAGATGGAAACATAACACGTATCTTCAGTCATGAACAGTATAAATTTCTGTGGTTTCAAGTGGCAATTTTAAGCAAAAATCAATATTGATGATCATTAAAATAAAAATAAGGCTTTAAAAATTACCAGAATGCTTTATCTTTGAAAAAATAAGTAAATAAGAGGAGATTCCTTTTTGAAAAGCCCAGGAGAACCTTCAAGTTATTCTTTTTAAAAGTAAGAAATATTCCAATGTAGCATTTGCTGAATATATATTGACTCACTTATAAATTATGATGAGCTAAGTATCAGTTCAATCAGCTCTTCAAAACTTCCCATGAACACTCACTAAAATAACCTTCAGAAGTGGGTTACAACTGAGGCAGTATTGAACATCAATGAAAGATTCTATGATTTGGATTCTCGACATCTCTTAAAACCATAAGGAGCAAGTGATATAAACCTAGATCACTGCTATTGGTATCGTGACAGCTGGAGAGAATCGGAGCCACCAAATCAGAGTTCACTTTCTGCTCCACTACCCCAAACAGGCCACATTTCAGACTCCAAACAATCTGTGAGAGAGAGGAGTATGCAACTATGGAGGGAATCATTAAAGAAGAATATAATCCTCCACACTCATAGCAAAGCTTGGATTCTAGAGGGAAATAGATATTTTATACCTTTCTGAAACTAAGACCTTAATCTTAAATGCAACCACTGGCTCTCCAGTCTTTCAAACCACTCTATTTTAAGGCAACAAATGGTGTCATGGCATTGTACCAATGGGAAAGTTAAAACAAGGCACAAAAGTTAAAACCACTGCTTTTCACAATCACATTTGAAATCATGCTAAACCCAATAAAAGGACATGTAAAACATAACCAATAGAATGACTAGGCTTGGCTGGTCTATGATTCATATTACAGACCCATCATATTTAAACCCAGACAAATGCTACAACTCTGCCAGCCAGTCCTGATATATTGCAAGAATCTGTAGGGAGATTTGTGATCCAAATGACTGATTTGCTAGTTTGGTTTACAACAAAACCAATCTTATTCTGTTGTATGTTTTGACTGAACTACAAGAACATGTAAGAGATGGTTTGCCTAGTCACAAATGCAGGAAGGAAAGATAAAGGGAAAGCTTATATTAAAGTACAAAAGGAAATAGTTTTACATAGGAAAAAACACAACCATTCAATCAGCAATAACACAAAGTGTCTTAACAGGGTTATTCAGAAAAGTATAGAAACTTACACACTTGTTTATAAGAAGCAAAAACTAAGAATAACATATCTAGAGGAAGTTTTTCAGGTGATTCTTAGTGTTGTTACAATGAAGCCTTCAGATTTAAGAAGGTTTGTCCATCTTTCTGTCTTGCTCCTATAAACAAACATAGTCAAAGAAAAGACTGTTAGTTCTAAAAGTAAATCTCAGTCTTAAAGAAGCAAGAAAAATGCCAAGATACATTTTATTTAACTATTTGGCTAATTTCTATGTGAATAATGCTGAAGTTCACATTTTAAAATTGGAGAATGTGTTTCTGAACCTACTAGACATCAAATGGGACATCTTTTTGAAACTTGAATTAAATACAGTCAATCCATTCAAAAATTATTTTAGAGTTAAATATTTAGTTTTACTGAAATTATCCATGACAGAAAATAGTATAACAGATATGTTGTTAAAACATGAAAAAATGATATTTAAACTAAATTGGAACATTTGAAATTTATCATGAGTTATTAATTTAGTTAAATTAATAAACTCTATACTCTAAAGTGAATGGTCACCACCTCAATTATGTGGAATTTCATACTGTGCATTTTGTTTGAAATGAGATACACTGGTTAGAGTCTATAACTTACTTGAATCCATTCTAAAACAAGCATTGACGTGTTCAAAATCTTACTGAAAATTAGCCCTTTCTTTCTGTCAATCTCTCTATATATTGTATATCTAATAGAACTTTGCCTAAAGAACTTTTTAAAATTAACCTTTGGGAGTTGGAACTTGAACATAATATTATGAAGACAGAAATAGAGTGGCCTACAGGTAATATTTTTTTAGGGATTAGACGACTCTATCATGTGAAAAACAACCTTTAAGAAGTATCAAATAACAGCTATCTAATCAATTATATGCAATCAGAGTAGAGTGGCAAAGGATATTTTAATCCTGCCATCTAGAAACTGACCTGTGTTATATATATGCTTAAGGAACAGGAAGACTGTAATATTAATTATAGGTTTAGAGCTCATATGTATATATTTCAAGTTTGTTGATTTTACCCTTTTGTACTTTATATCAAGAAATTACTTTCAAGAGAAAAGGGACTGTTGTGGGTCTGGAAACTTCCCATTTGCTAAAGTTTTTCTACCTTAGGACACACAGAACAGGAAAAGAAAACATAATTACAAGGGGAGGAAAAGAAAACAGGAGACCAAGAAGAAAAATGTCAATGTGGATCTAAGGACAACTCAGGCTGAGTCCCGTCATGAAGCAAAGTTTGCAAGGACTCCTTGAGCAGAGAGGGGAGAGAGACAGAGAGAAACAGTGAGAGAGAGAAAGAGAGAGAGGGAACACCCCAGGAAAGGGAGAGCAAGTTGAGGAATGGAGGAGAAATCTGTTTCTACCAATTGCTGGGATCATTTTCAGGGACTTGTCTAGATAACATCTTTTCACTCATTTGTGGGATATTGCTTCTGCTAATTGGAGAAAGAAATGGCAACCCACTCCAGTATTCTTGCCTGGAAAATCCAATGGATGGAGGAGCCCTATATATTAACTTTAGAGGAACTGTGTTTAAACTCTTGAAAGTAATAAGGTTGCTCCAGTTCCTATTAAGGCTAAAATAATGATTGCCAGTTGAACCTGGCAGAGGGTCATGACGAAGTCAGGGAAGGGAGGGGGTGACTGTACTGTCACCAGGCAGTCTGGCCTGGATGACTTCCCATGATTTTTAGGACGGAACCCATGACAGAGTTCAGCAGGGATGTTGGGTCAGATTCTCCCTTGCTCCACATGGGCCTGCGCTCAGAGAGAGGGGAAAACCACCACACGCAGCTGGCACCCTATGCCCAGAGCTGTATAACATGCTGGAAAGTGTGGGGGATACTAGAGGACCCTGATCACAGCCAACTCCTGCCCCCAGGGGGTCAGGCAGCATGCAGAGCTGTGAGCATGACCTCCGGTTCGGAGAAATACCAAGAAATCCTGCATACCGGCCCCTGGTGCTGCCCTGAGAGTATGCAGGAAAAAGGGTTGACTTTCTGCCTTGGTGGAGGCCCCAGAGAGATGAGGGGCTTCTGAGGCATTGATGAGCTTCTAGTCTCCAAAGAAGATTGAACTCTTATGACAGGGCATGGACTGTGTGCCATGTCCTTTGCAGTGATTTTATGATTCAATCTTCACAATGCTCCTGCAAGGTATCCCCACTCTACCCTTGAGGAAACTGAGGTCCAGAGAGGGCGAGTCATTTGTCTGAGGGAAGACTTTGAGCCAGGGTGCCTGACTTCAAGGCACATATACCTGGGTTTTAGTCAAAGCCACACAGCTTCCTTTGGACTGAAATGCATGTCCCCATCGGCATTTAGCAGACCCTACTTTCAGGTGACATCCCACACCTGCCCCCCACCCCCCTGAGTTACCTGTCCCTCCCCCCCAACACAGATTACCCCACCCCACCCCACCCACACAAACACTGGCAGCCACAGCCCCTAGAAGTGCTGAAACTATTTCTCTTTGGGACACACAGTGTTCTAACGACTAACGAGAGCTAATTTTTTAATCAAAAGAGAAACACACATGGAGGCTTAAATATATGCTAGACATTGCCAGACTCAGTTTCTTACCTTATTTTCTCCCCTTTTCCCAGTTAAGAAAGAGGGACAATTCACAAGGAACTGAGATGTGCAGGGCAGAGAGGAAGAAAGTGGGCAACACATGGCCACTGAGCTCCAAGGGCCTGGATTTCAGCTGGTCTCTTGATCTGGGACAAATTATTTTTTCACTTGTCAAATGGGGATAAGAAAGTACCCACTGGCTTAAAGAATCAAGTAGCATGATGTTAAATCTTGGTATATAATAAATGAA
Source organism: Bos javanicus (assembly GCF_032452875.1). Classification (NCBI taxonomy): domain Eukaryota; kingdom Metazoa; phylum Chordata; class Mammalia; order Artiodactyla; family Bovidae; genus Bos; species Bos javanicus. Next base: position 25,333,134 of record NC_083873.1, on the reverse strand, counting down.
TACACATTAGTTATTAATTTTCCTTTCTTCTTAATTTTATAGAGGTTTGAGGAAAATACAATGACCAAAAAAAAAAAAAAAACCCTGTAGAGAAAAGCACAAAATAATAAGAATGAGGAAAGCTACAATCCAAGGAAAGAGAAAGGGAGAAAAAAGAAATGGCAAAAAAAAAAAAGACAAAAGGAAGATAATACAACAGCAGCTATATATAATCATCAGGAGAGGAAGCCACAATCACGGTAGGAAAAAACAGATATAAATGAATTGATTCAGAAATGTGATCATGGGATGAGCTGAAAATGAAACGTCGAGCGTGCTGCCTGCAGCCCGCCCTGTGACCTCGTGCGCGAGGCTGCCGAGAACACAGGTAAGGGAGCCGCCACTTCCAGTGGTCTAGTCCATGATGACAACAGACTCCAAGCAGAAAAGGGAGGAGAAGGGAAGAAGCAAGGTGGCACTTTAAACTAAATCAACTTCAAGGGAACAGGAAAGAAGAACCAACAATAAGGAATAAAAAAGAAATTATCAAAAAACAGAAAGCAAATTCTCAAACAAATGGAAGGGGAAGCAAAGAGGAAAAGTAAGATGTGGGCCAGACCCCGGGATGGAGGAGGAGAAAGAAGACTTGGAGAAAAAGAGAAGGGGGCTGGGCAGCATTAAGAAAGAAGCAAATGGAAATAGACTCTGGTCTGGGATACTTCAGTTCTGAGTCCCAGTTCTGCCCTAGATGGACACTGTGACTTAAGAAGGGTCAGCCTGAATTTTCTCCTGCAATTTTTACACAAGGGGACAGGGTTTGATGATCTAAGGACCCCATGGGGCCCCTTTAGAGAACCCTATGGAAATCATTTCCCCTGAATCCGCTCCCTTTCTCCTTCCTCTTTAGTTGCTGATGTCTGGGGCTCTATTCAGGAGGTAGAAATAACTCCAAAGAAGTGAGGAGAAAAAGAAAGAACAATGACACAAGAACAGTATAAAGCACACTCAGAAATGAAGAAGCAAATGGGTCAAGTATTAAAAACAGAAAAGACATTCAAAGGAAACAAAATAATTGCAGTCCCCACTGGGTGGCAGGCATGGTGCCAATAACAGTTTTCTGTTGTTATTATTACATATATCTTTATGCCCTTGTAAATGGTACTTAGTATCAAGTCTCAGATACAATTTTAAAGCAAAAATACAGCATGTAAGCGGGTGGGCAGGAGAAAGCAGGAGACTGAATATGTTAGGGAAGGAAAAATATAGCCACATGCCTCAAATGACAGAAATCTAAAATACAAATAATCTCATCAGAAAAGGCATCAGAGATACTGTGGAGAAGGGACTTCCAAAATGAAACATAACAAACGACAAAGGCCTAACAAGAAAGGAGAGAGCTAGCAAGTGTTGAACTGGTATGCCCAGCACACTGGTGTGTTTCCAGTGGGTTTCTGTTGTAACTCTCTGGCCACCAGCTGGGAACCGTTTGGTCCATTTATCGCACTGTGTGATATCATTACTAAATACAAATAAAATACATAATATTACTACTTAGCTTCTGAGATGGGTTGTGACCAGGCAAAGATTGAGGAGCACTGCAATTTTGTTCACAGGAAGAAGAGAAATAGCAAAGACACCCCTATAAAAACGAAACTAGAGGAAAATTCAGAATAATCCGAGAGGAGCAGCAGCTGGGTATACTCAAATCTATATGGGGGAGAAAGTAAGGCTCCTGGTTACAACGTGCAGCTAAAAATAGATGATGAAATACTTATTATTTGAGCTGGAAGGAATCTTAAAGGTTAAGACAGGATTTGAACACTGGTTTTGCAGTTCTGTGTGTACAGCTTATGTCTTCCAGCTGGAGTGCAGGCTCCTGGCTTGTATTAATAGGATGGTCACATGTGGATTCATAGCCTCACCACAGAGTTCACCATGGCTGATGGAGTGTAAACATGTAATTCATGCTCGTGGAATGAATGAAGGAGTTAGTGTGTTTTATTAAACATTCATTTTACAAAAGTCAAGAGAATCAGAGCAGGTCCAAGGTGTCCTGGCTGCCAGTCCTGGACTCATTAGGCTCCTCTGCCATCCTTTTTTTGTTTCATGACTCCTACCAACAAACAAACAGCACAGTGTGTGGTCCAGGAGCCAGGAGCCAGCCCCATGGGTCCTGGTTCTCTCCCTCTCTGGGGCCCACTCCAGCAAAACCACTTCTTTCTAAAGCCCCAGTTTTATTCTCCATGAAATGCTGTGTTTGGATCAAGTCATTTATGTGACTTAGTTGAGAGGGGCACATAAAACCCTACTCTACCTCAAGAAAAAACTCTGGAATAAGTCTAGTTTTCAAAGGAAATCTTAAAGTGAAACTAGCTTCCAGGCCTTCTCACACTGACTGTCCGTACAAACACCAACAGATGAACGGGGGTGTACCATGTAATTTTTGCTATATCTGAACCATGTTTAAATTTTTTCACACAAGGAAAAGAACTATACATTTCCTTTTTTTTAACCTGACTTTTCTTTGGCAAGTGGCATAGAACTTTCAGGATGCTGAGTCTTGAAGGATTCTAGTTATCATCTGAATTTGGGTAATTAGATTTTCACCTATACACAGAAAGCTAATAATTGACTCCTCTATGTGTGTATGTGTTTGTGTGTGTATATGTATTAATTGCTCAGTTGTGTCTGACTCTGTAAAACTGCATGGACTGTAGTCCGCCCAGCTCCTCTGTTGATGGAGTTCTCCAGGCAAGAATCCCGGAGTCAGTTGCCATTCCCTTCTCTAGGGGATCTTCCCAACTCAGAGATTGAACCCAGGTCTCTGCATTGCAGGCAGATTCTTTACCTTCTGAGCCACCAGGGAAGCCCCAGTTATCTCCTTGCCTATCGTTAAATCTTGAAGCCAGCTTTTGCCTTTCTATTTTTAGGGTTGTGGAGTAAAATAAATGTTAAAGAAATGAAAAGCTTTCAAATAAATCACTGTTCAAATATCTAGTACAAAAAACCTGGGTTTGTATTTATGTCTGATGGAAACCACTCCAGCCTAATCTCTCCAGACTCAGCAGACGGGAGAAGGGCCAGAGGCAGCTGCTACAGGACACGAAGCTAGCCTGTGCCACTTCCTCCCTCCTCGGGGCCCTGTCCTCCTTTCCCCTTGCCCTGTGCCTCCACAACTCACACAAAGGCCTCCCAGGATTAGCTGCTCCCAAACAGCCTTAGGTAAACATCCCACCTGTCCAGAAGATGAAAACACTTTTGTCTAGAGGCTACTCCTTTTCTTCTGCAAAGCTATCTCTAAATTGGGGCCTCTTCCACATGCATATTTCTTTATTTTCTACATTGAACAACAGTTGCATTATTCATCATTAATCTTTGCCTCCCTTCTTTATTTGTGTTCATTACATATGGCCCGTTGCAAATTCTTGGAAAGGAATTCAAATCATTTATTTCTAGATTAGAAGTGAAATGAGGGTTGTGCTTTTACCTGATTTTTTTAAGGAAGATCCAAGGATTATTGAACAGTGGTCTATTGTTTATTTTGCAGCCTAGTAAATATAATACATAGTAAAATCCCTTAATTTGGAAAGCTTTTATATTTTGCAACAACTGTTACATGATCTGACATTCACACAAATGTTGAGCAGTAGAAATCATTGACACACAGTTGTCATGGGTCCTAGAGAGTTTGCATGCCCCAGAACATACAACTGGTGAAAAGATGCTGGCTCTCTGATCCTACATCTTAATTTAAGGCTTTTTTTCATTGCAGAAAGAAACAATGTTCCTCTCTTTCTTTTCAGTACAGGAATGGCTTATTTTTTTCATGTAAGCATAGAAAGGGTTCCTCCCCTCTTCCTCTCCTTTCTCAGTTCAGTATGTTCTTACGGAGGTATGAAACCCCTTAGAAGCATTTATGCTGTCAACCCTTCCTCATGTGAAGACAACAGGAGAAGGAGAGGGCAAATCTGTCCGCCCAGTGCAGGCAGCTTCCTCCTGTATCTGAAGGGTGTGTGTGTGTGTGTGTTTAGCTGCTCAGTCATGTCCAACTCTTACGACCCCATGGACTGTAGCCCGCCAGGCTCCTCCGTCCATGGAATTCTCCAGGCAAGAATACTGCAGTGGATTGCCATTTCCTTCTCCAGGGGATCTTTCCAACCCAGGGATTGAACCTGCATCTCCCTTTCATCACTGAGCCACCAGGGAAGCCTGTCTGAGGGTTGCCCCTGCCTTATGTGGTTGACCTAAAGTGTCCTGGTTCAGAAAGACCTGGCTCCCCTTCTTATCAAGTTCCATGGACTGTAGTAACAGCAAGGATTCCCACTGATGAATTTCGAATTCTCACCGATGGGCTTCGGTGTCAGAATCCACATCTACTTCACTTAGAGAGGGGAACAAGGGGGAGTTGATTCTTTTCTGACGGGAGAGAATGCAGATAGGAAAGGGTGCCTTGTAGGCATTCCCAGCAGAGCATAGTGGATTCACTCTGAACAGACTGGATCAAACACCACAGCTTCATCCCAGGAGCCACTGCAGCTTGGGAATCTCCCATCCCATGGGGTCAAGCCGTGTGTGTGTGTGTGTGTGTGTGTGTGTGTAAAATACCTTAAAGACTTTGTAAAGACTTTGGACTTGCCTAAACAAAGTATTCTGATTGTCTGAAAGCAAAAACAAGACCTTAAAATAGGCTCTTTGTATAAGAAACTTCAAGAGAAAGATGTGGAAGATGGACAGAAGCCATTCTGCAGATTTTAGAAAACCTCTTAACAAGAAAATGTCAGTCTTTGACTCTCCTTTCTCTGAGGAGCAACCAGAGTAATGGTGTTTCCAAAGATGTCCTGTGCTTCTGTCACTGGGGCTGCAAGGAATAAAGCTCACTCCACAAAATCCAGACCAGGTTTTCATTTCTTCCCCCTGCCAATCTTCACCCAAGGCTAACCCTGATAGATCCCTCCTACTCACTGCGGGAAAAACACTCAGGCAATTTGAAAAGGTCAAAGGGAAAAGGCCAGCCATGGGGCTGAGGAGTGGGGAGAGAAGGAAGCTTGGCAGGAAAATTAGCTCCCTAATAATTTGAATGGGGTTCTATTATGAAAATACCTCCTCTGCTATAAACCTACCACTTCAAACACAAAGCATTAGGACTCTTCTTAATCCCTCAAACCTGATTATCAAAGTGATAGTCACTCACCAGCAGCTGCTCCCTTTGGCTTTCTGGTGACCACTCATCATCTGTGTTCTACCACGAAGCTCATGGTGGTGCCGTCAAAGGACGGGGGTGCGATGATCCGCGGCCCCAGGGGCTGTGAGGTGATGCTGATGACAGGCTTGCCGTGCAGCTGGGCAAAGCCCTTGGCCCCTACGAGCTGGGAGGTGGCTGCCGGGGCAGAGGAGGAAGAGGAGGCGGGAGACTGACCAGAGGCCATGAAGTAGGGGGCCTCGGTGAACGCTGCAGCTGCTTCTTTGCTGGGGGGCTCTGCTGTCAGTGGGGAGAGCTCACCGCCCGCTGGAGTGCGAGCAATTGGCGTGGGCTGCAGGGCGTTGGCGGGCAGCACCGTGGGCAGAAACCCGGGGTAGATCATGTAAGTGGGTCCATAGGCCCCAGGACTCAGGGCCAGGGGAGGCACAGGGAGGGACATGGGAGCCACTGCCTGCTGCTGGGAGGTCATTGGCACGTCCACATACTGCCCCGTCTCGGGGTCAAACAGTCTCCGGGTCATGGGCTGTACTGGTGTGTCCACCAGATAGTACTGGCCAGTGGTCACATCCAGGAGCATCTTGCGCTGGGTCTGCTGAGGTGGGGGCTGCTGGAAGGGGTCTGTGGGGATGGGAGCTGGGCCGGCAGGTGCCGGGGCTGGCATGCCTGGCGGGGAGAAGCAGAGGACCTGGGGCTGGGCGCTCTGTAGGGTGAAAGGCAGTGGCTGCTGGTGATAGATGGCAGTGGGGGGATGCTCAGGGCTCTGGGGCCCCGCGGGGGCAGCTACTGTCTCCCTGGGGTGGTCAGGTTTGGTGCGCCAAGCTGGCCGGCTGGTTCCACTGACCTGAGAGCCCTTGGGACTAGTGGGAACCTGACTGCGAGCACTCAGGGGGGGCAAGCTGCATAGAGTGGCCGCAGCTGAAGATGCTGGGGGTCCCTCCCTCCCTGCCCCAGGCCTGCCTGGAAGCTCTCCAGCTGCAGAGCTTCCTTTAAGAGGGATGGTCAGGTAATTCTCACAGTCACTATTGCTCTTTTCCAAATTGCTGCCGATTTTCCTGCTGGTCACCTCTTCCAGAGGTGCCCGGGTGGCCGGAGAGATCTTGAGGGACCGCAGTCCCTGCGATTTGATGCCCTTGGCGGCCGCCGAGGGACTCTCCGGAGAAGGGCCTTGCGGAAACTTGCCAGCGACTCCCCCAGTTTTCTGGGTGCTGCTGGCACTCACTGTGAAGACATTCCGTTGGCTGGGGAGTGGGGGCAGGGGCTGGGTTCTGTCCACATCCTTGTGCACCGGGGGAATATAGAGGGACCGGGGCCGCTCCCTGGCCAGGTTCTCAAAGGCCGCCGCGCGGGCAGACACGCTCTCGGTGCTGGGGTTGGAGTTTCTCCGCTGTAGACGCTCTGGACCCCCTCTCAGGACCACCCCGCCTTTGTTCCCGACGCCCCGCGGCTCCTCCGGCTCACCCAGCCGTCTGGACAACTTGTCGGGGTCAGCGCCCCCGGCCCCTTCCCTCTCCTCGCTGGCGATGAGCGACAGGACGTGGCTGTCAGTCAGCAGAGGCAAGGGGTCGCTTTTCCGCTTCCACTCGTTCCTGTTGAAGCTGTACAGCTCTTCCATGGACCTCACGGCCGCTGTCAGCTTCTCCAGGGCATTCCGGGATGTCTTGGGGCCTTTCCCTTCCTCCCTGACCTCCTCCTCCTTGACCTTCTCTGGGGTCTTCTGAGCCTTGGAGACGATCTTGAGCACAGGCAGGTAGGAGCCCTGTTCAGGCTTATTGGGGGCGATGGTGGCTACCGGCAGCCTGCCAGATGCCCTGTGCACCAAGACTGTCCCTTCTGGCGAGGAGGAGTTCAAGACCCTGCTGCCTCCCTTGCCCGCATTCTCCCTGGGCTCTCGCTCGGTGCTGTCCTCCCTGGGGTTCACCACAGCCTGGCACGTGATCACCATGGGGGACAAGGATCCAGATCCCCCAGCGGCAGGAGCCAGCTGCCTGGGTTTGGGCCCAGTCAGCCCCTGCTCTGGGGTAACGCTGCCCTTGTCACTGCTGTCCCCTGACCCCTTGATTAGTTTCCGGACATCTCTCACCTGATGGAGGGGGCCTTGGGCCTTGGACTTGTCCCTGACGTCTCTCACCTGGAACTGGGGCACTTTTTCCAGGCTGTCCCCCCTGAAGAGCTTCTGCTGGGCCCTGCTGTTGTCCTCATTGGTCTTGAAGAGGTTGGAGGCACTGCCGCTGGCCAGTTTGGGTGTGAGCAACTTGGCAATGTTGAAGTCCGAGCTCGGCTGTTGCACGCTCCCCAGGCGGATCTTGATTTCAGGAGCCTTCGGTCGGATCACTGCCGTGGAGGTGGCCTGAGCAGCAGGATACTTGGTGGCCTGCTTCCCTGGCTGCTTATCCTTGGGTGTCTGCTGGATGTTGGGGACAAAGAGACGAGACATGATGGTGGACTTGCTGGCAGAGATCTCCCCCAGGTCGGCCCTCCAGTCACCCCCCTTGGGGAGTTTCAGCTTCCCAACGGGGGCTCTTTCTTCTCTCTTCTCAACCTCTCTCTCCTTCCAGGACCGGAATGCACTGTTCTGACTGCGGAGGAAGATGCCCTTGACAGTCTCTGAGGCACTCTTTTTAATTTCACACACTTCTGGGAGTCCATTGGCAAAATGATGGCCGGAGCCTGCGTGGCTCTCCCGAGGGGCACTGGCTTTGAAGATGGGGGATTTAGACCCAGCTACGGCCCCCTCCCCGCCGGCATCAGACATGCTGACCACCGTGTACTCAGAGCCAGCCTCCGAGTGGCGAGAACTCTGCCTCTGCAGGCCCCTCTCGCGCTGCTTCTCAGCCCCCGGGGGAGGGCCCTCCGTCTCCTTGGAGGTGCTGGAGAGGTGATGGTGGGATGTGTCGCTGAGTTCTCCCCTCTCCATTTTGAACTCGTGTTCCCGCTGCATCTTCTTGGAGATGACGTTTTTGAGCAGGCTGGAAGCAAACTTGGACTTCTGGGGGCCATCAGCGCGGGAGGCCGGCTTGCCACTCTCGGAGGTCTCTGAGCCATCATCCGTGTACACTGACCCGGAGCCCTTGCTGGGGCCTTTGGTGGCCTTGCAGGGCCCCGCGGCCAAGCTGGCTTTGCTCTCACTGCGTAAATTCAGAGGCTCGAGAAGGGTGACCACGCGCGGACCGGACTGGACCTGCTTCTGGAAACACAGAGGTGTCTCCACGTGTTTGATCTCGCCCTCGACTTTGCTGACCACGAACTCCAAGGCCTTGGTCTGGGACTTCTTGGATTGGATGTAGAGCTGGTCTGCCGTGGTCCTGGCCCCACCGCCCTTCCTCAGCCCTGCAGCCACTGAGGCCGCGCTGCTCCTCAGGAGGCTCTGTTCCACCCTGGCTCCAACACCTCCACATTTTAAGTCCAAGAAGGTTGACCAGCGCCCAAAGCCGACTTCGGAGAGCGCGGAGGACTCCCGGGAGCTGATGTTCAGAGCCTCAAAGTAGGGGTAAGCGAGGCTCCGGAAGGCCCGGGAGGTCAGGTTACGCACCTCTTTGTCCGCATCGTCCAGCTCGCTCACGGCACTGGAGGCTCCACTGGAGTAGTCCACCAGCTCCTTCGCCCGGATGGCCCCGCACCGGGTCTGCAGGCGAGCAGGGACGGCGATGAATTTCTTTGCATGGTCCTGAGCCACGGCTGCAGCCGGGTCTTGCTTCAGCGAACTGGAATTGTGTTCAGCAGCTGTAGAGATGCGGAGGCTCATGTCGCCTTCATGCTTGGCAGCATAAATAATGTTTTGCTTTGCACACACGTTGCTAGGCTCATTTATAGCCCGGGAAGTCGGTTTGATTGATAGGAGGATCTGGCTTGCTGCGTTCCCACAGCTGCTGGCGGCGGTGGCTGCTGCTGCCCCTGAAGCCGCCTCCGGGGGCTCGGGCAAGGGCTCCCGCGGGGTGGCCGTGCCAGGCCCCGTGGGTGGGGGAGTAGGGTCAGCGTCCGAGGGGCCGCTGCCCACTTCCGTGCTGCTGGTGTCGCCGCCGCCACTGCCCGCGCTGGGACGGGCGGGGTCGCTGCTGGTGGGGCTGGGTGTCCGGGTGGCGTTGGTGCTGGGAGTGGTGCTAAGGTAGCAACTGTTGTCGTCGTCCTCTTCGGTCAGGGTGGTGACGTCCTCTGGGGTCTCGTCGCTGCCACCGAAGGAAGCGTAGTCCACAAATGAGTAGATCACGTTGTTGTCCTCGAAATCCCAGCGGGAGGCCAGGCCCACGTCGAAGTCCATGTCCTGCTCCACCTCGCTCAGCTGGATCTCGTGGGTGGTGATGTAATGGGCCTCCTGATTTCTGGGGGGGTCCCGGCTGCCCTGAGACTTGGCAATAATGTCTCTGCACTCTGTGGCATCTGCTTCCCCACATCTCCCTCTTCCTCCCCCTCCCCATCCTCCTGCTTTTTCCCCTTCTTCTCCCTTGGGCTGGCAGCTCAGCGCGTTCTCACCACTGTCACTCTCGAAGCCTAAGGATGAGGACGAGGTGGCCAGAGCCCCTGTGGATGTGGTGGTGCCATCCATCTTGGACAGGCCACTTTCTTCTGCTCCGTCCACCGGGGAGGAGGAAGAGGAGGAAGAGAAGGGGTTGCTGCCCTCATCGGTACCGGAGAGCTGGGATCTGGAGAGTTCCGAGGGGACAGAATTCTTCAGGGGGGCCAGAGCTTCGCGCTCTTGACTGCTGACTTCGTCTTGGGCTTTCTCCTGGGGACTCTTCAAGCCCCTCTGATCCCCCTGGTGCTGCTCCTGAGTGAGTCTCATGGTCCGGGGACTGTCCCTGGGGACTCCAGCTGAAGCGCACATCTCCACATATTTTGCTTCTCGCAGGGAGGAGGCTGATGGCTTGGGAAGCGGCTGCAGCTGCTGCTTTAGCTCCTGGCTATCTTGAGCTCCGCTCGCCCCGTCCCCCACCTCCTTGGATCTGGCCTGCAGATTCAGTTCAGGAGGGGTGCCTTCCATTCTGAGCCCTTGCCTAGGTGTCAGCGACAGGAGGAGACAGTGGTGAGCGACGGGACTGTCCTGGGTCCCTCCCTGGCCCTGGAGGGGCTGCAGAGTAGCCTGAAGCAGGGTCCCACGTGCCTGGACTGGCCCCAAGGCTGCAGGCACCCTTGCCACTGCCGCCACCACCTCGCAGTTCTTCAGCCCCTGTGGCGGGGCCCAGGCCAACCTGAGGGAGGTAGGAAGGCTCCTGGGTTGGGTGGCAGAGGTGGTCTGTGGCCAGGGGGCTGCTGCTGTGGCCGAGACTGTGGCCAGCTTCCAGCAGCCAAGCTGTTCTGTCCAGTTGTTGGCCTGACGCTGTCGGCAGCTAGGAGTCTGAATGCCATCGACCACGGAAGAAGCAGCATCTGTAGGTCGACTCCGGGACTTCCAGAAATGAAAGGAAAGCATGTGCTGTTTCTTGTGGAGCCTTGTCCCTTTCCTGGATGGGGTAAGAGTGGGTCACGTCATTCCAGAAATATTTTTAGTGTCTATTCCCCAGTCATACTGAAACCACACTTGAGGGTAGAGAGAAGAGGCTCTGAGATGAAGAGAGAATGTGGGAGGTAGAGAAGACGTGTGGGTTCTAATTGAAATCAACCAAATGTCCTATGTAATCTATTACGAGGATGTCTAGCAAGTATGAAATTATTCTTTACTCACTGCCGTCTTTCATTCCCAAGTCTGATTAAATGTGCCCCCCACTCTTGTTCTTAAATAAATCTGAATTCAGCAGTGCATTTCAAATCAATTAAGGACAGCCCAGAAAGACTTCAAAATCTCCCTTGGACATATGGCAGCTTTATGTTTGTCTGAAAATCTATGCCTTTTCTTTCTCTTTCATCTTAAATCGGTTGAGTTCTGGTAATACTACCTTTTGTAGGAATAAAACACTCTATTCCTCCTTCCCCAAAGTTCCACTTTATGAAACATAATCTGTTTGTTTAAAAATAGGAAGAACTCCTCCAGCCCTTACTGTTGACTAAAGTGTAAAAGGGCAATTTCAGAGACTTGAAACTTAACACTTGAAATAAACTTTTAATTAGACTCACTAAAAAGCACCACATGGTTCCAAACTGACACTACTTTAAATCCCTACAATCTCAAAAAGTTCCCTAAACTTCCAAAACCGTGGCAAGACAATAAACCTCCAATTATATATAGAGCCTGAGCCGCAGCCTCACGATTCAATTACACTGGCTGGACTCCAGACCTGCAGGGCACCGCCTGAGAAGGCACGGGAGAACAACGAACACACTTACCCTTCACGAGTACAGTGAGGCTGGGAGGGAGGCTCAGAGAGGAAATGTGACCCACTGGCATGCCCCATGGCACCGAAGCCAGAATCCTAGGTCACTGGCTCTGAGATCCTTTCATTTCAAACAATTCAGGAGTTGTGCAAGTGTATTTGCCAGGCAACCCCAGATGGGGGTTCTGTGCTGGCCATCCTCAGAGCAGATCTCTTGGGTCTATCAGTGAAGAATCACAAGTCTTGGTTTGGTGAGATCTGGCTCCCATCGCCTGCCAGGCCCAGGTCCACCACTATACATAGTCTATGCGTCACTTATGCCGATTGAATAAAGCACTATTTTAAACTTTCACATTTGTGGGAAGCAAAAATAACACCATCAACCATCCCCTTCCAACATGAAGGCCACCCCCGCACTGAAAAATGTTCCTTCCTCTGGCTGGGCGTGGGGGGAGGTATGGAGTGGGAGCCCCTAGCAACTGAGGCATCCACCTTCTCATCCTTGGGATGTGGACAGTGCAGCCCTACCATTCTCCCGGAACAAGTCTCTCCTGCCCACATCACTGCCATTGAAAACACGACATAGGGAAGGCTGGAAATACCAAGTATCACAATGTGGATAGAGAGCCAGAGTGCTAGACACAGAGAGTAAAAGAGAAAAGGAAACAGAAACAGAGAGGGAGAGAAGGAAAGAACAAAAAAGTGAGAGAGAAAGAAGGGACTTGCTAAATTTGTGATCAAATTTTTGATTATGGAGAGCCAGGTGGAATGGCACAAAATCCTAGATTCTTAATGATAAGAAAAAAATTGTGAATCGCAATAGTTACAACTAAGAGTTGCATAGTGTTTACTGTGTGTGAGTCATTATCTGAGGCACTTTTAGATGTGTCTGTATTTATTAATTTAATTCTCATTACAGCTTGGTAAGTTAGGTACAATAATTGTAGTGAATTTACAGATGGAAAAGCTGAAGTACAGAGATGTTAAGAAATTATAGTGAAGTTGCTCAGTCATGTCTGATTCTTTGCAACCCCATGGACTGTAGCCTACCAGGCTTCTCCGTCCATGGGATTTTTCAGGAAAGAGTACTAGAGTGGGCTGCCTTCTCCTTCTCCAGGGGATCATCCTGACCCAGGGATCGAACCCAGGTCTCCTGCATTGTAGGCAGATGCTTTACCCTCTGAGCCACCAGGGAAGCCCAAGAAATTATAGAGCAGAATTCAAACCCAGGCTGTCTGGTTCTAGAGCTCACCGCTTCACCATGCTGCTACACTGCCTTGCTGACTTCCGTACTCAAATACTCTCTGCTGCACCCAGACGCCCGATTAGACTGGAGCAGGGCATCCTAGGCTATTTCATCTGAATGACCACAAAATAAGCCATGTAACCATTTCTTGGTTTTGTTTTGTTTATATCATCAGCCTGTATTCACATTATGTATTCAGGGATTAAGGAACATGAGCCTATAAATAAAATGAAATAAAATATATCTGTCTCCTCCAGGCAAGCAGAATACTTCCAAAGCCCCATTTTAATTTTGCTTCAAAGCCTGGGATGAGAAACCCTGAATACTGCCTCAAACACTGTGGGCCATACACACTCCTCAGCTGATTATAAAACAGAGTTTCTGCCCATCATGGCAATTATACTTCAAGAAGAAATGTTTCCAGCACTTTCCATATGGCCCTGTCTGTCATGACAACTCAACAGATTTTAGCAGTTTTGCCTTACAGTTGGCAAAGCACACAATTGAAAGGTCAGATGCCCTGGATGTAGGTTAAACATAATTATTCAATGTCCTGAATTCTAGAAGCTTACTTCCAGAGTTTTGCTTCTTCCAGAGAGTACAACCCTTGCCCAAACTCCCCGCAAAGAGAGAAGGTTAACCTAAAATAGGCACTTACCTCCAAAATACCTGTGTGGCTCCTTTTCTCTATTCTAAGTCAATGCCAGCATAGGAAAAAAATTGTAGGAAAAAAAAATTGGCCTTTTTCAAGTAAAGTCAATTTCCAAAAAGTAGAGTTTAATTCAAACCACAAGTTCTATTTAAAAATCAAAAAAGCAGAAAATTTGGAGTAGAAGACTCTATTAAAATATTTTTTTTAAAAAAGAAACTCATAAATGGAAAAACAAGGACCAATCATAGAGTAAAGTAAGACAAAAGCACCAAACTTCTGCTTCCTGGCATTTCCAGAGCTCTAGATTAGTATATGCTACTGTGAAATAATTTCAGTTTTGATGAGATAACTTTTTGTCATTCATTAGCCATGGAGCCATTTATTCCTAACATGACTACAGTCATTTTTTTTTTACAGATGAACTCAGTGATTGCCTACCTGATCTCAGCTCTTGAGCAATTAACAGTGACTAATATCACCAGCATTAACCCATGCTAAGCAAGCATACTTGCTAGACTAGGCAAGGTATACTCAGTAGATAACTTTATATGGGAATTCAAAGAGCAACAAAGGAAATGACTCATGTCGTTATATTTATCTCTGAAGAGAAAGTTTCTTAGCATTCCCTGAAAGTCTTATGCGATGTATCACAGTGAAGAAAACTTTAACATGATTAAAGAAGAATGATGGCCAGGCTATCCACCAACCAGTGAAAGGGGATGGTTATATTTCAGGCCTCTGACAGTGGCCTCAAATATCTCAAATAGACAAATACCTCATTCCAAAGCAAAACAGTTATCCAGTGTAGACTACAAGACCAGAAATGAAGAGACAGGTTTAAACTCTGACTCAAACTAGACAAAGGATTTTTCAAACACAGGCATTTTCAGGATTCTCTGAGGTGCAATGGGGGACAGTTTCTGATTACTTTAAATTTGGAGTAAGGCTTCCCATTGCGTTTAAGTTGTGGTGCTGGAGAAGACTCTTGAGAGTCCCTTGGACTGCAAGGAGATCAAACCAGTCAATCCTAAATGGAATCAACCCTGAATATTCATTGGAAGCACTGATGTTGAAGCTGAAGCTCCAATATTTTGGCCACCTGATGTGAAGGGTCGATTCATTGGAAAAGATCCTGATGCTGGGAAAGATTGAGGGCAGGAGGAGAAGGGGGTGACAGAGGATGAGATGATTGGATACATCACATTCATTCAACTCGATGAATATGAATTTGAGCAAACTCTGGGAGACAGTGGAGGATGGAGGAGCCTGCCGTGCTGCAGCCCATGGGGCTGCAAAGAGTCAGACACAACTTAGTGACTGAACAATAACAAAGGCTTCCCAAAAACACCTGCACACCTATTTGCACACACTGATGTGAAAAGGCTTTTCTGTTGGCCACTGCTTAATGTCCAGGAGTGTGGCCAGCTGTTTCTCCTCCTAGCCAAGGCCGACACGCCTAAGAATTACATCTGAAAGAAAAGCATAATTTTTGTTTGTTTGGTTGGTTGGTTGGTTTTTTCGCTGGTGGTGCCAAAGAGCGAAGACAGGTAACCTGGATGATTTTTTACAACTACTAAGTGCTGGAGCCCTGGCTACCTGGCTCTGAGAGACTCAAACCCACACTCAGTTGATGACTGAGCTTTCAGTTCATGAGGCGGAGGTCACAGGCTCTTTCCCAGTGCTGGCCAGTAGGCCGTTCCACAGCCTCCACCAGCTGCCTGCACACGGGAGCAGCTGGTCACCATGGAGTCCAAGGAAACGGAATGGTAGGATTAGTGTAAAACTATCTCTGTGAATAGAAAACAGTGTGTCCCATGAGGATGAATAAGTAGCACTCTCTTCTTGTGCAAAGAAGAGCACATTATCATAGAAGCGTGCCATGCACATCGGAGATGCAACCCCTTAGCTATGCCCTTAAAACTTGGAAGGACAGAAAGGGGCAGTTCATCACCAGAAATAAAATATTCATAGACACTCAAGCCTGCACACAGAGGGCAGAGGTGGTGCAAAACGTCCTTCACTTATCCCCTTGAGTCAGGCTGTATATCTGAGGTTGCTCCTCTTGTGTCCATCCCCACCCCACCACTCCTCTGGGTTTCCTAGACATTTTGCACCCCCCATCCTTGCCCCAGACCCATGCCCCTTTTTCCTTTTGGCCCCCGACAATAGTTTCTATCTTGTTGTCTCTTGAGGGAGTAGTGGAGTTTTTGGTGTTTCAGATATTACGGGATAAAGAAAAATTGTCCCTTCTACATCAACCTCAAAGTGAAACATTGACAGGACAAATAAGTCTTCCTCTATGGAATACAGACCACTTTGAAGAGCCTGTCAATGTTTGTCCATCTCACCCAAGTCTGTCTGTTATCCTAGACTGTAGGAGGCAGAAGCCTGAGAAGGGTGCTGCTAAGGTTGCCTCCTTGGTCTGAGAAAGCAGGTCAAGGAAGAGGCCTCCTTAGGGTTTCACAAGTTAAAGTAAGATTTTTCCAGTTGGTAATGAAACAGAATTCACATCATCAGTCAGCTCAGCTGCCTGTCTATGGAATAACATGAATAACTTATTTCTAAGACTTTAGAAAGGAAGCTTGTTTTGCCTTTTAATTCTGGATATTGCATTGCGAGGGCTAAAAATCATGTTCCTGTTTTGTATTACTTTGGTAAGTATTTTTTCTCCCCACATTTTTGATTTCAAACTGGTGATTTCAAACAGGAGCCTCTATAGATACGCTCAGTATTTTATTTTTCAGCTTTCTATTTTCTATGAATATTTGAAATCATTAAGAAAATTAAGATCTAATTTCTTTCTTTACTCCAAATCTGTTCAAAACTCAAGTACTGAGATGCAAATTAAGCAACTTGTGAGCAAATAATGTGACAGCTTCTGTCTATCATATGTAATATGACCATTAGGGTTCAATAATATATATACAGGAATGTTTATTGCAGTGTGTTTTGATAGCAAAACAAATTGGAAATCACATAAATATCAACCAGTAGGGGACGATTGATTGATTACAGAGCACACATACTCTGACTCATTGTGCAGACACTAAATAAATAGAAACATACGTTCTAATCTTCGAAGAATTGCCATGAAAAGACAATTACAGAATAAAAATGTACTAGTATGACTCTGTTTCAAATACAACAATAATAAAACTCACTTAGTGAACATAGTTCCTAGAGTTCATAGTTGAATCAACAGAAAATAGATAAGCATAACACCAAACTAACATTGTTTTTGTATATGTAGGAAGATAAGATTGAACAAGTATGATTAAATCTTCCTTCATGCAGCTCAGTATTGTTTGAACTGTTACAACAAATATGTTTTTCTTGTATAATTTAAAAAAAAGAAATTATTTTGGAAAAATTTCACTTCTCTATAAACATTCCTTGAGCCCAAGCAGCTTAGCGTGGAAACAAAGACAACTCAGGCTGCAGTAGACCAAAGAGACTTTTCAGTTTTACTTCTTCATTTGATTTAATTAATTGATTGCTTTAAATTTTGGTTGTGCTGGGTCTTCATTGCTGTGCGTCGGCTTTCTCTAGTTGCGGTGAATGGGGGCTACTCCTTGTTGCAGTGCACAGGCTTCTCATTGCGGCGGCTTCTCCTGTCATGGAGCCTGGGCTCTAGAATCATGGATTTCGGTAGTTGCATCACAAGGGCCCAAAGTTGCAGTGTGCAGGCTCTCGGGCATGAGGGCTCCGGTAGTTGTGGCACATGGGCTTTAATTGCTCCACAGCATGTGGAATCGTCCCAAACCAGGGATCAAATGCACGTCCCCTGCATTGGCAGACAGACTGTTATCCACTGAACCACCAGTGAAGTCCTTACTTCCTTATTTTATTAATGTAGGAAACGAAGTTCAGAGACTGTAAGAGACTTGCCCAAGGTCACACAGCGATGAGTAGCAGAGAAAGAGTGGAATCCATTTCTCCTGACTCCAAATTCAGGGTTTGTTCCTGTGTTGCTTAAACTTTGTCCTCAAAGTAACCAAAGGGAATAGGAAACCAAATCAGATTCTCAAACAATTGGAGTATGTTCCCGAAGAATAAAGAATTTTATTGTGGAGTTATGTTTTACCTTCAAAATCAGTGTTGGTTAGATAAACAAACCATAGCCACATGCAACAATATGGATGTACCTCACAAACATAATGTTAAGAAAAGAAGCTAGATGTAAAGAGAACATACTAGATGGTTCTATTTATTTAAAAATCTGAAACAGGACAACCTGAATCACTGGTGTTGGAAGTCAGTCTGGATGGTGGTGACCCTTAGGGGACAGTGTCAGAGAAAGGCCAATGGGGTCTGGAGTGCTGTAACTTCTATTTTCCAATCCACATGCTGATCACATGGATGTGTTTACTTTGTGAAACTATATTGAGCTGTATCCTTATGATTGTTCACTTTAAAGTTTTTTTAATTATTTTACTTTTATTTTTGGGCCACACCCTTGGCATGTGGGATCTTAGTTTGCTGACCAGAGATTGAACACACCCCCCTTTACTGGATGTGCAGTCTTAACCACTGGACCACCAGGGAAGTCCTATGTTCATCAAAAAATTGATGTGATGTTTACAATCATAGTATACTCATATATAATTTCGTATATGTATTTTCAAATATTGAAAAAAATGTGATAGTTTGTCAAACACGCACTATTTGTCCCTTCACATACCCCTTGTCAAACTCCAGGGTGTCTCCAGAGGCGTGGGCACCCGGGTATGGATGAGAAGTGAGGCATCATGGCCATCTCTGGCTGCAGGAGGGAGTCAGGATATTTTAGGCCAAGCAACAGAGTGTTCCAAAGCTTGGGCACTGGAGTTACACTGCCTGAGTTTGAATAATGGCTCTACCTCTCCTAGCAGTACAACTGAGGACAAGTAATTTAATTTCCCTTTACCCCAATAGGGTACATGTCAATAGAGCTGTGAGAATCAAACTGGATAATCCACTTGAAGCACTTAGCACAGGGCCTGGCCTGTTGAAGGCATGGGATAAATGTTAATTATTGCCAAATCTTGTTAAGCTGTGTGGGAATGTTAACCCTTCCCTACCTACATGGGTATCTCCCATGTCCACCTTCCAGCAAGAACACTGCATACTGCTTTATACATATAAGAGGCTCAATATTCCTGAATTGAATCCAGTGCTTCCCCTTGGTCTATAGGAGAAAGTCTAATATCCTAGTTTTCATTTAAGATTGTTCTTCATTTCATCCCCATCTATTTTCCAGCTTCAGTTTCTTCACTCTTCCATATTAACCCCTTGTCCCAATCATACAAGTCTACAACCATTCCCAGCTATGCCTTACACTTTTGTATCTCAGAATGTTTCATTGCTTATGTAAATTTGCATTGTCCCCACTTCCCAAAACAATCTTCCTGCTCCTCCGTACCTTCTATAATTTAACCAGTTTTTTAAGACCCAGATTAAATTGATCTCCTATAGCAATGTTTCTAATCTTTTCTGTTTTACAAAACCCTTTGAGAATTTGACAACTGCAATTTGACAATTTCTCTCTTTTAGGGAAAAAATATGTGCATACATACAAACTATCTGATTCTGGGCATTTATGATCCCCCTGAACCCTGGTCCAGCCCCCAACCTGTGGTCCTTGGACTCCAACACCATTACAAAGTGACTCTTGTTCTCAATACCCATAGCAATCCCTGTCTGAACTAATAAATGGTCCCTTCTTTTGATGTTTATTTTCACTTTCTTGCATGTTTTTTCTCATACTCAGATTGTAATTATTTTGAGGAGAAAGGATTTGTCTCACACATCTCTTTGCCCTCAATGACTAGGCAATATGCCTTATATATAGTGAGTCCACAGTAAAAACGTGTTGACTCAGTTCAGTTCAGTTCAGTCATTCAGTCGTGTCCGACTCTTTGTGACCCCATGAATCACAGCACACCAGGCCTCCCTGTCCATCACCAACTCCCAGAGTTCATTCAGACTCATGTCCATCGAGACAGTGATGCCATCCAGCCATCTCATCCTCTGTCGTCCCCTTCTCCTCCTGCCCCCAATCCCTCCCAGCATCAGAGTCTTTTTCAATGGGGTGGCCAAAGTACTGGAGTTTCAGCTTTAGCATCATTCCTTCCAAAGAAATCCCAGGGCTGATCTCTTTTAGAATGGACTGGTTGGATCTCCTTGCAGTCCAAGGGACTCTCAAGAGTCTTCTCCAACACCACAGTTCAAAAGCATCAATTCTTCGGCGCTCAGCTTTCTTCACAGTCCAACTCTCACATCCATACATGACCACTGGAAAAACCATAGCCTTGACTAGATGGACCTTTGTTGGCAAAGTAATGTCTCTGCTTTTGAATACGCTATCTAGGTTGGTCATAACTTTCCTTCCAAGGAGTAAGCATCTTTTAATTTCAAGGCTGCAGTCACCATCTGCAGTGATTTTGGAGCCCAGAAAAATAAAGTCTGACACTGTTTCCACTGTTTCCCCATCTATTTCCCATGAAGTGATGGGACGGGATGCCATGATCTTCGTTTTCTGAATGGTAAGCTTTAAGCCAACTTTTTCACTCTCCACTTTCACTTTCATCAAGAGGCTTTTTAGTTCCTCTTCACTTTCTGCTATAAGGGTGGTGTCATCTGCATATCTGAGGTGATTGATATTTCTCCCAGCAGTCTTGATTCCAGCTTGTGCTTCTTCCAGCCCAGCATTTCTCATGATGTACTCTGCATATAAGTTAAATAAGCAGGGTGACAATATACAGCCTTGATGTACTCCTTTTCCTATTTGGAATCAGTCTGTTGTTCCATGTCCAGTTCTAACTGTTGCTTCCTGACCTGCATACAAATTTCTCAAGATGCAGGTCAGGTGGTCTGGTATTCCCATCTCTTTCAGAATTTTCCACAGTTTATTGTGATCCACACAGTCAAAGGCTTTGGCATAGTCAATAAAGCAGAAATAGATGTTTTTCTGGAACTCTCTTGCTTTTTCCATGATCCAGCAGATGTTGGCAATTTGATCTCTGGTTCCTCTGCCTTTTCTAAAACCAGCTTGAACAACTGGAAGTTCACAGTTCACGTATTGCTGAAGCCTGGCTTGGAGAATTTTGAGCATTACTTTACTAGCGTGTGAGATGAGTGCTATTGTGCGGTAGTTTGAGCATTCTTTGGCATTGCCTGTTCACTTATCATCTGCTACTATTATCCTCTTCTTAGGTGATCTTATCCTGGCCCATGGTCTTAAATGCCTTACATTTGGGACTTCCCTTGTGGTCCAGTGGTTAAGAATCTGCCTTCCAGTGCAAGGGATGCTGGTTTGATCCCACATGCCATGCGGCAACTAGGCCCGTGCACCTTAACTAGAGAATCCAGCCCACATGCTGCAACTAAGACCTGAGGCAGCCAAAAATATAAATAAATAAATAGGTTACATTTGTTGGGGCCCATCAGTGTTATGCCTTCAGCTAGACATCATCCCTAAATTCCAGATTCGTATACCCCGAAGGCTCCTTGAATGTCCAATAGGCATCACAGATGTAAAATGTCAAGAAGGGAACTTGTGGTTGTTCACACCACCCTTCCCTTTCCCCAGATATTTCCATTCCAGGATTTTCCATCTCAGTAGTGGTACTTCCATCAGTTGAGAGCTGGGCCCTCCCTTTTACGCTGTTCATCTCTACCCATTCTTACAGTATTAGTCACTCAGTGTTGTCCGACTCTTTGTGATCCCATGGACTGTAACCATCAGGCTCCTCTGTCCATGGAATTCTTCAGACAAGAATACTGGAGTGGATTGCCAGTGCCTTCTCCACTACCCATTCTTGCTGCTGCTACTTCAGTCGTGTCTGACTCTGTGCGACCCCATAGACGGCAGGCTCCCTCATTCCTGGGATTCTCCAGGCAAGAACACTGGAGTGGGTTGCCATTTCCTTCTCCAGTGCATGAAAGTGAAAAGTGAAAGTGAAGTCGCTCAGTCCTGTTCGACTCTTAGCGACCCCATGGACTGCAGCCTATCAGGCTCCTCTGTCCATGGGATTTTCCAGGCAAAAGTACTGGAGTCGGGTGCCAGTGCCTTCTCCACTACCCATTCCTCCATGTTGGCGGCTCTAGATACTGAGAGTAGGGAACGGCTTTGGCATATATTTTGGAGATTAATTTAAGAGGACTTAAGAATGGGTAGTCTTCTTAAATTGATCTCCAAAATACATGCCAAAGCCGTTCCCTACTCTCAGTCTCTAGAGCCGCCACCATGGCCCAACCCTTCACCATTCTTACAAGCTTGGGAAAACTGCTGTCCTTGCTCCCTCTTGGCCCTTTGAAATTCATTCTCAAGCTGCCAGAATGAATTTTTGCAAATACAAATCAGTGCTGCTGCTCCCTCTTAAAACCTTTCCATGTTCTTAGAATAAAGTCTAACGTACAACCTGTGTTTCCAGGGAAGCTCCCTCAGTGCTCCTCTATAAACAAACTAACTCCTGCCTTGGGGTGTCATTTTGTCTGACAAACCCTCTTTCCTTCATCCTGGAGTTTGACTACCTCGCTTTTCCTTATCCCTTATTTTAGTTCAGTCTTCATTTTCTTATGAATCTTCCCTGACCATCACATATCAAGTGGGCATCTGCAGCCTGGATGGGAGGGAAGTTTGGGGGAGAATGGATACACAAATATGTATGGCTGAGTCTCTCTGCTGTGCACCTGAAACTATTTACAACATTATTAATCGACTATGTGCTGTGCTGTACTCAGTTGCTCCGTTGGGTTCAACTCTGCCACGCCAAGGACTGTAGCCTGACAGGCTCCTCTGTCTATGGGGCTTTCCAGGCAAGAATGCTGGAGTGGGTTGCCATTTCCTCCCTTAGGGGATCTTCCTGACCCGGGAATTGAATCGACGTCTATTCATGTCTCCTGCATTGAAGGTGGATTCTTTACCACTGAGCCACCAGGGAAGCCCATTAATCAGCTATACTCTAATATCAAATAAAAATTAAAAACATAAAGTAGGCCTCAGAATGACCATGGATCCCATTACTTTGTATATTCCATTTTACTCCGATCCAGTTATCTTTATAAAATGTATGTCTGTATTTATGGCTCATCTTTTCCATCAAAATTTAAATGCTCTGCAGGCAGGGATCATATCTGACTTGTTTGTTGATTGAAACCCAACATCTTGGAAAATACAAGCTCCACGAGGTCATAGATTTTCTTTTCTCTTTTACTTTTTTGTTCTCTGATATTGTCCCTGGTGCCTAAAACCGTCCTCCCACATAGAAAGCACACAACAAATCTTTGTTGACTGCTGAATGAAGAGTAGGGACTCAGTAAATGTTGTTTTGTCTACATTATTGAATCAATCAATCAATGGATTAATTATTACTTCAGGGTAATTGGAGAAAAGCTAGCAACATTATTTAGGGAAAAAAATCCTCCTTAAATGAATAGCTCAAAATGATTTATAATAAATTTATCAGAGCCCTATGGGTATTATTAATACATTGTTTATAAACAGTTGCATCCAAAGTCCTTAGAAACACTCAGTACTCAAAAGCTAGTAAATAATTCCCTCCTTATCTTGTTTGCCTTACAACTTTGCATTGTAAAAAAAGTTTCTAAATAAAGCAACATAGATTTCTAAATAGAAGGTTATCAAATAATACACATTTAGAATCAATATGCATAATGAATTGATCCTAACATAATGACTTTTGTATATAACTCAGCTCAACAGTTGATCAGGTAAATCCAGAAGAGGCTTCTTTGGAGTATTTCATAGCCCTTCATTAAATCAGTCACTGCCTCCAGCAAAATTCTCTGCTCTCTGTAGACTGGCCCTTTATATCATGCAGGAGCCTCCTGGGTCGAAAGAGATGTCTGAAAAAGGTCGTCTTTAAAAGGTCAGGGGTCCTTCATCAAGAAGCACTGTTTACTTTAAGCTCAGAAAGCTGACTATCTTCTGCCAGCAGCCATGGGTGATGAAGAGCGCAAGGAGATCTTTCACTGCTGAGCATCTAGGCTTAGTGGGATTACAAAGGAAGGAGAAATCAGCCAGATACATTTCAGGCCTGCAGACCCTTCTTATATTTATAACAACATGTTTTCCTAGTAACAGTTTATTTTGCTGAAAACATTTAATAAAAACTTTCAGAGCCTCTTATGAGAAGATGGTTTCACATTCCCTAGTCAAGCACCTGCCTGACTTTAATGTGCTACTATTTTAGGTCCTGGAATCATATACCCCCTTCCATAAGACTCAAACTGGTCTCTTTATAATTACCAAGCTCACAGTCCCTAAGAATAGAAATAGGTGCAGAGGCTTTTTCTGGATAACTCTGGTGAACTGTCCTCTCTCAAGCCCTTAGCAGCTGGGGAAGCAAACTCATGGGAAAGAATATTACTTCTAACACAACACACTTCAAAAAAAATTATTTAAGTATAGTTGATTTACAATGTTGTGTTAATTTCTATTGTGATACATACATATATATATATATATTATTTTTCACATTCTTCCCCATTATAGTGTATCACAGGATATTGAATGTGGTTCCCTGTACTATAAGGTTGGACCTTGTTTATCCATTCTGTATATAATAGTTTGCATCTGCTAATCCCAAACTTCTGATCCATCCCTTCTACTCCCCAAACTCAGCAATCACAAGTCTGTTCTCTGTATCTGTGAATCTGTTTCTGTTTCATATATAAAGTTCATTTGTCAACACAACACAATTTCAATACAACAGCTCACACAACATTCTTTCACTGATTTTGACACATGTTCTCCTGGTTTTGAAAGTTCTTCTCACCTGAGTTTTCTCCCAGCTATCTTAAAGCAACCTTTGTGCAGTTCTGGATAAGATCTAACAGACTGATCAAACATACAAAGAGATTTGGATTGGAACTTGGGACCAGGGGACATCCATCCCTTGGGCTTTCTCATTCACTAAATGGCCATTTTAATTCACAGTAGAGTCACAGGCTGGTTGGGCTACTAAGATTGTGTTTAAGGTAAAAAGATGTGCATGGTGCTCAATCACTCAGTTGTGCCTAACTCTGTGTGACCCCAGGGGCTGTGGCCCAGCAGGCTCTTCTGTCCATGGAATTCTCCAGGCAAGAATACTGGAGTAGGTAGCCATCTCCTTCTCCAGGGGATTTTCTCTACCCGGGGATTGAGCCTGCATCTCCTGCATCTCCTGCATTGGCAGGCAAATCCTTTACTATTGAGCCATCTAGGAAGCCCCAACGTAAAAAGACACGTAAGTTAAAAATTACCTAGGAAATCCCTTAAATTGCCCATAAATTCTGATTTCGGGTTTTGAGTATACAACCCTGTGTAACATAATACGTGAATCTGCATGATTGTGTACAATAGATAATTTATAAGTGCACGTGTTTATTCAGTATGTAATAAGAGCACATATGCAGAAGAGCATTTGATAACATTTTTATTTTCCAGCCTCCCACCCCACAAACAGAGTGGTTGAATTTGCATAAATTAAATTTACTTGAATTGAAGATGGATCGCTACTGCAGCAATCAGAGGTACTATTTGCCCTCTGAGTACTAACCTGAAGCCTTGATTTCTGTTCTGTGCTTGAAATAAGCCTATTTGGAACCAACTATGTACCTGAGATCATTTTCCCAAGGGAAGTTTTCAGGCATATCAACGACCTTACTTAGACAAACAACATAGTCACAAGAAACTCGTACTTGGGCCATCTGATTATCTAGGAAGGCAGGCAATTTTTCTTTCTCAGCCAGAGCGATGATCTTTTCAAATTCCTATCCTGCCTTTCTTCCATAAAATGATTCATTCACTCGATGGACTTTAGATGTAGTATTTGAATTTTTTAAAAAGCCGTTAAATGTAAAACATGTTCTATTTCTAATATTGTAATAAGTAATCAAATTTAAATTATTTGAAAGGCTGAAGTGAGTGCTTTGAGGTTGTGTATATCTGTGTGTGTGGGTACGTGGAGGGTGGGGAGGACCGGATTGCACAACCTCTAAGCAGAGTTATACCTCTCAAAATACACCTCTAGACCATATATTTACCCTTTTGCTGAGAATGGATGTGTTTCTTCAGTTCTCACTTTGTGGAGCTGCACTTTCTAAAGTTGAACTCTCATTGCTACTGGTGTAAAGACCAGGATGAAGACTCCACAGAGAAAATAAGAATGCTGTCCTCTACCCAGTGTCTGAGGAGTGGAGAATGTAGAATCCTCATAATGAAACACCAGGTAACTTGGAAAAACTGGGATAACCATAGCTAACATGCCGAGGAAGAGGATCAGAGGAGATAAAGCACAAATGTGTGAAGTACTTAAAATATTGCCTGCACACACGGAGTTCTGCATGTTGTTAGTATGGCTTCTATTGCTCATCTCATGACAACAGGCATCCTGGGAGTGGTTTGAATTTTTTGGAACCATCTCAGTTCAGTTTAGTTCAGTCACTCAGTCATGTCCGATTCCTTGCAACCTTACGAATCGTAGCACGCCAGGCCTCCCTGTCCATCACCAATGCCTGAGTTCACTCAAACTCATGTCCATCGAGTCGGTGATGCCATCCAGCCATCACATCCTCTGTCGTCCCCTTCTCCTCCTGCCCCCAATCCCTCCCAGCATCAGAGTCTTTTCCAATGAGTCAACTCTTCGCATGAGGTGGACAAAGTATTGGAGTTTCCGCCTCAGCATCAGTCCTTCCAATGAACACCCAGGAATGATCTCCTTTAGGATGGACTGGTTGGATCTCCTTGCAGTCCAAGGGACTCTCAAGAGTTCTCCAACACCACAGTTCAAAAGCATCAATTCTTCGGCGCTCAGCTTTCTTCACAGTCCAACTCTCACATCCATACATGACCACTAGAAAAACCCATAGCCTTGACTAGATGGACCTTTGTTGGCAAAGTAATGTCTCTGCTTTTGAATATGCTATCTAGGTTGGTCATAACTTTTCTTCCAAGGAGTAACCGTCTTTTAATTTCATGGCTGCAGTCACCATCTGCAGTGATTTTGGAGCCCCCCAAAATAAAGTCTGACACTGTTTCCACTGTTTCCCCATCTATTTGCCATGACCAGATGCCATGATTTTAGTTTTCTGAATGTTGAGCTTTAAGCCAAACTTTTCACTCTCCTCTTTCACTTTCATCAAGAGGCTTTTTAGTTCCTCTTCACTTTCTGCCATAAAGGTGGTGTCATCTGCATATCTGAGGTTATTGATATTTCTCCTGACAATCTTGATTTCAGCTTGTGCTTCATCCAGCCTGGCATTTCTCATGATGTACTCTGCATTTAAGTTAAATAAGCAGGGTGACAATATACAGCCTTGACGTACTCCTTTTCCTATTTGGAACCAGTCTGTTGTTCCATGTCTAGTTCTAACTGTTGCTTCCTGACCTGCATATAGGTTTCTCAAGAGGCAGGGCAGGTGGTTTGGTATTTCCATCTCTTTCAGAATTTTTTTTTTAATCTTTTAAATTTAAATGTATTTATTTTAATTGGAGGCTAATTACTTTACGATATCGTATTGGTTTTGCCATACATCAACATGAATCTGCCACAGGTGTACACGTGTTCCCCATCCTGAACCGCCCCTCCCACCTTCCTCCCCATACCATCCCTCTGGGTCATCCCAGCGCACCAGCCCCAAGCATCCTGTATCCTGCATCGAACTTGGACTGGTGATTCATTTCTTATATGATATTATACATGTTTCAATGCCATTCTCCCAAATCATCCCACCCTCTCCCTCTCCCACAGAGTCCAAAAGACTGTTCTATACATCTGTGTCTCTTTTGCTGTCTCACATACAGGGTTATGGTTACCATCTTTCTAAATTCCATATATATGCATTAGTATACTGTATTGGTGTTTT
The DNA here is from genome assembly GCF_032452875.1 of Bos javanicus. Classification (NCBI taxonomy): domain Eukaryota; kingdom Metazoa; phylum Chordata; class Mammalia; order Artiodactyla; family Bovidae; genus Bos; species Bos javanicus. The sequence continues at coordinate 25,305,964 of NC_083873.1, read as the reverse complement.
ACTTTCTGGCTTACTTTACTCTATATAATTGGCTTCAGTTTCATCCACCTCACTAGAACTGATTCAAATGTATTCTTTTTAATGGCTGAGTAATACTCCATTGTGTATATGTACCATTGCTTTCTTATCCATTCATCTGCTGATGGACATCTAGGTTGCTTCCATGTCCTGGCTATTATAAACAGTGCTGCGATGAACATTGGGGTACATGTGTCTCTTTCAATTCTGGTTTCCTTGGTGTGTATGCCCAGCAGTGGGACTGCTGAGTCATAAGGCAGTTCTTTTCCAGTTTTTTAAGGAATCTCCACACTGTTCCCCATAGTGGCTGTACTAGTTTGCATTCCCACCAACAGTGTAAGAGGGTTCCCCTTTCTCCACACCCTCTCCAGCATTGATTGCTTGTAGACTTTTGGATCGCAGCCATTCTGACTGGTGTGAAATGGTACCTCATAGTGGTTTTGATTTGCATTTCTCTGATAATGAGTGATGTTGAGCATCTTTTCATGTGTTTGTTAGCCATCTGTATGTCTTCTTTGGAGAAATGTCTATTTAGTTCTTTGGCCCATTTTTTGATTGGGTCATTTATTTTTCTGGATTTAGCTGTAGGAGTTGCTTGTATATTTTTGAGATTAGTTTGTCAGTTGCTTCATTTGCTATTATTTTCTCCCATTCTGAAGGCTGTCTTTTCACCTTGCTTATAGTTTCTTTTGTTGTACAGAAGCTTTTAATTTTAATTAGGTCCCATTTGTTTATTTTTGCTTTTATTTCCAATATTCTGGGAGGTGGGTCATAGAGGATCCTGCTGTGATGTATGTTGGAGAGTGTTTTGCCTATGTTCTCCTCTAGGAGTTTTATAGTTTCTGGTCTTATGTTTAGATCTTTAATCCATTTTGAGTTTATTTTTGTGTATGGTGTTAGAAAGTATTCTAGTTTCATTCTTTTGAAAAAAAAAAAAAGCATTTCAATGAAATAGCAGTAAATAGAAATTATGATTCCTCTTTCTATGAAATGTCAAACATTAGGAGAAATAATATTAAAATTCCCAAATACCTCCATGATAGCAATATTCAGGAAATAGTTTATGGTAAACATTTTTAATAAACAGCAGCATAAAATAACCAGTGTTTAATATCTCTGGTGTGTGAAATACAAATGCATATATCCTCAATATAAAATAGGCTTCTTGTCATTACAATTTCATGCTTGTCTATTTGAAATGCCCATAATAACAAAAAAAAAAAATAAAAAATAAAAAAAAATAAAAAACATTAAATTGTATATCTTAGCATGGAGGCAATATGATAATCAATAAGTTCAAAATCTTCATGAATCTTTAAATTAAGACTTCTACTACAGCATATATTTTCCCCCATAAAAATGCAATAAAATTTAACTAAAAAAAAAAAGAAAGTATTCTAGTTTCATTCTTTTACAAGTGGTTGACCAGTTTTCCCAGCACCACTTGTTAAAGAGATTGTCTTTTCTCCATTGTATATTCTTGCCTCCTTTGTCAAAGATAAGGTGTCCATAGGTGCGTGGGTTTATCTCTGGGCTTTCTATTTTGTTCCATTGATCTATATTTCTGTCTTTGTGCCAGTACTATACTGTCTTGATGACTGTAGCTTTGTAGTAGAGCCTGAAGTCAGGCAGGTTGATTCCTCCAGTTCCATTCTTCTTTCTCAAGATTGCTTTGGCTATTCGAGGTTTTTTGTATTTCCACACAAATTGTGAAATTATTTCTTTCAGAATTTTCCACAATTTATTGTGATCCATACAGTCAAAGGCTTTGGCATAGTCAATAAAGCAGAAATAGATGTTTTTCTGGAACTCTCTTGCTTTTTCCATGATCCAGTGGATGCTAGCAATTTGATCTCTGGTTCCTCTGCCTTTTCTAAAACCAGCTTGAACATCTGGAAGTTCACAGTTCACATATTGCTGAAGCCTGGCTTGGAGAATTTTGAGCATTACTTTACTAGCGTGTGAGATGAGTACAATTGTGCAGTGGTTTGAGCATTCTTTGGCATTGCCTTTCTTTGGGATTGGAGTGAAAACTGACCTTTTCCAGTCCTGTGGCCACTGCTGAGTTTTCCAAATTTGCTGGCATATTGAGTGCAGCACTCTCACAGCGTCATCTTTCAGGATTTGAAATAGGTCAACTGGAATGTCATCACCTCCACTGGCTCTGTTCGTAGTGATGCTTCCTAAGGCCCACTTGACTTCACATTCCAGGATGTCTGGCTCTAGGTGAGTGATCACACCATCGTGATTATCTGGGTCGTCAAGATCTTTTTTATACAGTTCTGTGTATTCTTGCCACCTCTTCTTAATATCTTCTGCTTCTGTTAAGTGAAGTGAGGTCGCTTAGTCATGTCCGACTCTCTGTGACCCCATGGACTGTAGCCTACCACCCTCCTCTGAACATAGGATTTTCCAGGCAAGAGTACTGGAGTGGGTTGCAATTTCCTTCTCCAGAGGATCTTCCCAACCCAGGGACTGAACCTGGGTCTCCCACATTGTAGGCAGACACTTTACCATCTGAGCCACCAGGGAAATCATCTGCTTCTCTTAGGTCCCTACCATTTCTGTCCTTTATCGAGCCCACCTTTGCATGAAATGTTCCCTGGGTATCTCTAAATTTCTTGAATATATCTCTAGTATTTCCCATTCTGTTGTTTTCCTCTATTTCCTTGCATTGACCATCTAGTGAAGGTTTTATCATTCACTGATCCAAGATACTCCAGACATATAAAAGGCTGGTAGAGTTCACTTTTAATGCTAGATATCCATTTGCAACAAAGACTCAGCCACATCTTTCATCTGTAAAACCTTTAGTGGGAAACAGAAGTAGGCTGTGATTTCTCAGAGAGTGAGTAGAAACCTGGAGAAAGAGTGACTCTATAGGTTACTTAGTTCAACCTACTTAGTGTAGAACTGATAAAATTGAGAATAAGAGAAGCACCAATGTAATCGACACTTGTGACTATGACTGTCTATGCTAAAAGTGGGTCTTCTTTCTTCATTTGTCCAATTCCAAGGGAACGGAGAACCAAAATCACACTTAACCATGAGATTGAAACACAGCCCAATCTTCTTTAAAGAATGTGAACGCCATGTATCTTTTTCAATTAGTCCTACTATGAAGATTTAGCTAAACCCACAAAGTTATCAGACACATGACCAAAGCCATAGTTAAACATCTCTATAAAGAGTTGAATGGTAGTTTAGTCACTAAGTCGTGTCCAACTCTTGCAGCTCCATGGACTGTAGCCCACTGGGCTCTTCTGTCCATGGGATTCTCCGGACAAGAATACTGGAGTGGGTTGCCATTTCCTTCTCCAGGGGATCTTCCTGACCCAGGAATTGAACCTGGGTCCCTTGCATTGCAGGCAGATTTTTTACTGACTGAGCTACAAGAGAAGCCCAAAGAGTTGAATAGCTGAACAATATATGCATTTTCATTATCTATAATAATAGGCAACCTACCTGTAAAAAGAGCAATCAATATGAATATAAATAAACACCAAAATTAGATTTATTGCTAAAATTTTGCCCTAATTGACTTAGTAATATGATGCTTCTATCATGAGAATACCTGCAAAATGCTTGCTATATTGTGGGTTGTAGAAAATGTTGTGAAAAAATTAGAAAAATAGGCAAATTGTAAAATTAAATAATGATTATTACAGTGTAACTACACGTGGGCAAGAAGAAATATAGCATAATAACTGAGATGACTATAATATAGAAATGAAAACGTTTTATCTTTTACCTTGTAAGGAGTTTACCTGCAAGTTGAAAACAAGGACATTTTTGCCTTCTACATTGTCCTCATCCTCACATTGTCGCCACCACCATTGTCATCATCAACATCATTAGCAGCAGCATCAATGCCATTTACTGAGCAGGTTTTAGGAGCCAGCAATGTGCTAAGTGTTTGATATGTGTTATCTAATTAATTCTTATATCAGTTAAGTTCTTTATAATCGTGACGCTGACAGAAAAACTGATGCACATCTTTCCTAAGGTCATATTGCTAGTAAGTGGTATCAGAACAGTGGTTTAACTGAACTCTGTTCATTCCAAAGCCTAATTTCGGAATCACTAAGCTCTATTGATAAACTGTGGTAAATCTCAAGGTAAAGGAGTACAAAGTTCAGAACTCAGAGAATATTTTCAAATGGGGATTCAACTGTACATGAGACCGGACAAATAAAGTTGATGACTTATTAGTGCTCTAGGGTTTGAGGGAGAATTGTACCTTCAAGTTCTAGGTGACACTGTGTTCCTTCACTCATGAGGTTGCAGTGAAGATTCTGGAGAGAGCTGAAGATGCACGAGGCTGAGCTGGAGCTGGAGAATCCACTTCCAAATGGCCTACTCACCCATTGGGAAAGAAATCTAGCTTCTCACTGGTGTTGGTGGAAGCCTTAGTATCTGACCACGTGGACCTCTCCTTAGGGCTGCTTGAGCATCTTCCTAACATGACACACGGCTACCCCAGAGCAAGTGATCCAAGAGTAAGAGAACAAGGCAGAAGCCAGAATGCCTTTTATGACCTGGCTTTGGAAATCACATACTGTCACTTCTGCCTCATTCTATTGATTACAATGTGGGAGAGGACTTCTCAAGAGTGTGAATTCTAGGAGAGAGGGATGGCTGGAGCCACAGACTTCTTCCAAAATTCCCCATCACTGTCAACTTAAGTAAATAGTGAATTTTACACACAGTTTCTATTAAGATGTTTAACCTTAAGACCATGACCATTCTCAGGTATTATTGTGTTTACTTTTAGGAAGCTTTCATAAAATATTTGGACTAAAGATCATGAACAAAGAGAACTCATTTGAATGTCTTCTCTTTAGCAGTCATTATTCAATAACCTTCCATTCTTAATGCATTATTCCTTTATTTTTCAAGGATGTTTAGATCCTGGGATCTACTGCCATCATTATCATTATGGTCCTATCTTGATATTGAATGAAACTGTAATAAACATAAAGGCCAACATAAGACACTGGGAATTACTCCTTACCATGCTTTTTTGACACTGTTTCCACTGTTTCCCATCTATTTCCCATGAAGTGATGGGACCAGATACCATGATCTTAGTTTTCTGAATGTTGAGCTTTAAGCCAACTTTTTCACTCTCCTCTTTCACTTTCATCAAGAGGCTTTTTAGCTCCTCTTCACTTTCTGCCATAAGGGTGGTGTCATCCGCATATCTGAGGTTATTGATATTTCTCCTGACAATCTTGATTCCAGCTTGTGCTTCCTCCAGCCCAGCGTTTCTCATGATGTACTCTGCATATAAGTTAAATAAGCAGGGTGACAATATACAGCCTGACGTACTCCTTTTCCTATTTGGAATCAGTCTGTTGTTCCATGTCCAGTTCTAACTGTTGCTTCCTGACCTGCATGCAGGTTTCTCAAGAGGCAGGTCAGGTGGTCTGCTATTCCCATCTCTTTCAGAATTTTCCACAGTTTATTGTGATCCACACAGTCGAAGGCTTTGGCATAGTCAATAAAGCAGAAATAGATGTTTTTCTGGAACTCTCTTGCTTTTTTGATGATCCAGTGGATGTTGGCAATTTGATCTCTGGTTCCTCTGCCTTTTCTAAAACCAGCTTGAACATCTGAAAGTTCACGGTTCATGTATTGCTGAAGCCTGGCTTGGAGAATTTTGAGCATTACTTTACTAGCATCATGTGAGATGAGTGCAATTGTACAGTGGTTTGAGCATTCTTTGGCATTGCCTTTCTTTGGGATTGGAGTGAAAACTGACCTTTTCCAGTCCTGTGGCCACTGCTGAGTTTTCCAAATTTGCTGGCATATTGAGTGCAGCACTTTCACAGCGTCATCTTTCAGGATTTGAAATAGGTCAACTGGAATTCCATCACCTCCACTAGCTTTGTTCATAGTGATGCTTCCTAAGGCCCACTTGACTTCACATTCCAGGATGTCTGGCTCTAGGTCAGTGATCACACCATGGTGATTATCTGGGTTGTGAAGATCTTTTTTGTATAGTTCTTCCATGTATTCTTGCCACCTCTTCTTAATATCTTCTGCTTCTGTTAGGTCCATACCATTTATGTCCTTTATCAAGCCCATCTTTGCATGAAATCTTCCCTTGGTGTCTCTAATTTTCTTGAAGAGATCTCTAGTCTTTCCCATTCTGTTGTTTTCCTCTATTTCTTTGCATTGATCACTGAAGAAGGCTTTCTTATCTCTTCTTGCTATTCTTTGGAACTCTGCATTCAGATGCTTATATCTTTCTTTTTCTCCTTTCCTTTTCACTTCTCTTCTTTTCACAGCTATTTTGTAAGGCCTCCCTAGACAGCTGTTTTGCTTTTTTGCATTTCTTTTCCATGGGGATTGTTTCGATCCCTGTCTTCTGTACAATGTCATGGACCTCCGTCCATAGTTCATCAGGCAGTCTATCTATTAGATCTAGTCCCTTAAATCTATTTCTCACTTCCACTGTATAATCATAAGGGATTTGATTGAGCTCCAAAATCACTTCAGATGGTGACTGCAGCCATGAAATTAAAAGACGCTTACTCCTTGGAAGGAAAGTTATGACCAACCTAGATAGCATATTGAAAAGCAGAGACATTACTTTGCCAACAAAGGTCCATCTAGTCAAGGCTATGGTTTTTCCTGTGGTCATGTATGGATGTGAGAGTTGGACTGTGAAGAAAGCTGAGCACCGAAGAATTGATGCTTTTGAACTGTGGTGTTGGAGAAGACTCTTGAGAGTCCCTTGGACTGCAAGGAGATGCAACCAGTCCATCCTAAAGGAGATCAGTCCTGGGTGTTCTTTGGAAGGACTGATGCTAAAGCTGAAACTCCAATACTTTGTCCACCTCATGCGAAGAGTTGACTCATTGGAAAAGACTCTGATGCTGGGAGGGATTGAGGGCAGGAGGAGAAGGGGATGACAGAGGATGAGATGGCTGGATGGCATCACCGACTCGATGGACATGAGTTTGAGTGAACTCCGGGAGATGGTGATGGACAGGGAGGCCTGGCATGCTACAATTCATGTGGTCACAAAGAGTCGGACACGACTGAGTGACTGAACTGATGCTTTTTTGGATGAAAAGTATCTATTAGGACTCCTCTTGACATTGTTTTCATTTCTGTGTCTCTGGCATTACAGTATATTCTACCACATAGTGATGCAAATAAGACACAAGATAGAGCTCTTCTTGTGACAAGTGACAAGAACTTTGTGGATGTTCTTATTTGAGATAATCTTTGAAAGAGTAAGTTCCAAATTAGCTTCAAAGATATTCACAGGTAGATAGGTTAATAAGGGTATAAAACTCTCCACATAGTCACATAACTATGAAGAGAAAATAGGCCTTGTGCCAGCTCAAGTCATGAAGGGTCCCAACTTCATGGAAAGGTCGGGCCAACTATTCCATCTGGGTTGGTGAGTCTCAGGAAAAATGGAACAGACTGAGTTGAAGAAAAAAAAGAAATGTGATATGATTCATGTACCAGGGAAGCTTTGCCGACAGTCCAGTCTATGGTAAGCTCTTTCATGCTTGTACAAAACCAGGCCAGTTGCAGTAGTAATAAATCATGAGGATAATGTCAGAGTGGAAAGGGTCCGGGTCAGAGAGCTGGGAGAGATTTGTATTTGAGGCTTCTAGAGGCAATGTCCTAGAGGAGGAAATGGCAACCCACTCCAGTATTCTTGCCTAGAAAATTCCATGGACAGGAGTCTGGCAAGCTACAGTCCATGGAGTCACAAAAAGTTGGACACTACTGAGCGACTGAGCACAGAGGCAATGCGGCAGGGATACATAGTCATTGTTTAAAGGAGTCAAAATTGTAACCATGGAAATGGAACCAAGCACAAAGCCCAAACTTTGTATGAAGACAGAAATGAGAGAACAGCAAGGTAGACCAGCAGAAGAATAAGATGCAAGGCAGAAACAGGAATAGTTTGGGGAACTTGGTTCTGAAACAGAGACTGAGAATGATTTACTCCCATCAAACTTTACGGTCACCACTCCATCAAAACTGCTCTTTTAAGGGTCAGCATTGAGTCCTTGGCTTTAACATTAAGCCTCACATGGTTAAATACAAAGATCAGCTCTTTACTTTTTTCAGCCAAGTTGGAAAGAGTTGATTATATTTTCTCCCTCGATTATATTGATAACTTTCTTCATTTGGCTTCCTGGAAACTGTGTTATTTGGCATACTGCCTACCTTGTTGATCAGTCCTTCTAAGTGCTCGTTATGTTTTTTTTTTTTTTCCCTCAGTGCTTGGTCCTTTCTTTTCCATATATACACATTCACTTGTGATTTCACCCAGTACCATTCAGGACTTTCAGTATGATTTATATACCAATGATTTCCCAATTAATATCTCCATCCTAACTTCTCTTGTGAACTCAGATTCATGTCTCTGCTGAGGTGTCTAATAGGCATCTCAAACTTCATACATCCCAAATGGAGCTCCTTATCTTATCCTCAAATCTGTTTTACGTGAAACCTTTCCTGTTTCAGCTGATGGAAACTCCATCTTTCCAGATGCTCAGGTCAAAATCCTTAGTGTCATCTTGGAATCCTCTCATTCTCACACCTTATGGCCAAATCCATCAGCAAATGCTATGGCTCTTCCCTCAAAGTATATCTAGAACCCTACCTCTCTTACCACTTTCCTTGCTTATTCCCTTCCTCTTGCCTCCATCATCTCCTCCCTGGATGACTGAAGCAGTCTCCTAAGCATTCATCCTGTTTCAATCTCCCCGCTCCCCATCTTTGCCTGCAATCTATCCCCAACACAGCAACCAGATGCTTTCTTTTAAGTCAGAGCAGGTCATTCTTCTGCTCAAAACCCATTTTCCAAAAGAGTAAAAGCCAGATTCCTTATAATACCCAAATAGACCCTTATGAGCTGACCTCTCCCTTATTTTTCTGATTTATCTTTATTTCTCTCTCCCTTACTCTCTGTTCCAGCCATAATGGCCTCTTTACTGTTTTTTAAAAATGTGAGGTACTTTGCACTTTTGTGGATCACATTGGCTGTTCCCTCTGCCTGTCACCCTCTTCCCCAACATGGTTAGTTCCCTCTGTTTCTTCAAGTTTTCGCTGAAGTGTCAGTTTCTCAAGGTCTGACACTTGAGGTCTGCCCTGGCCATCCTAGTCAAAATGTAAACCTGCTCTGAACTGTTTCACCCCTGATGACCTTTCACTGTTCACGGTGTTAAATAGTACTTACTACTTTCTAATACACTATGAAATTTGCTTATTTATACTTATTTATTGTGTTTTTCACTGTCCTACTCTCTCCATAGCTAGATGGAGAGAGAGCAGGGCTGTCTGGCTGTTTAGTTTACCCATATTCCCAAGCATTTAGCAGAGCATCTGATGTGAGGTAGGTGCTCTGTAAATGTGTTAAGGAAATACATGATTTTGCATATTAAAGGGATGAGTTTTGATGCACTGTGGAGGGGAGACGTCTGAAGAAGAGTGAGAGGTGAAGAAGACCAAGTAGGAGCCTAGCATTTCAGGTGAGAGGTGACAGCAGTTGAGTAATCCAGTTTCTGGCCCAGTTGTGCTGTCTGAACAGAGCTGGCCTCACTGGGAGTGATTGCTGAACACTGTGTCCTCATTTGGTCCTGGCCTTACTCTTAAATCTTGATGGATAGTATCTCTTTAAAGCCTGGCTTAAATGTTAATATCTATGTGAAGCCACAATCAACTTCTGTCCCATCCCACGCCAAATTCATTACTGCTTCGCTTGTTTTCACAGCATCATACCCATCCCTTTTATATAACACCAGCTGCACTATATGAAAATTAGAATACATGCCTTTACGTAGCCGTGACTGTTTGCTTTTCCTGCCAGACTGTGAAGCTCTAGAGAAAAAGTGATTACTTTTTTATTTTTTGGTCTTTATCTTTGTAACTAACCTGAGATTAATACCTGACCATTGTAAATTGTCAGGAAATAAATGACAATTATTTTCAATCCAACTGAATTAATTTCACTTTAAAGATGAATATCTTTTTGTCTTAAATGGTATTAGTGTAATCATGTAGTAGCAATAGATGCAAAATAATTCTGAAAGAAGTTATGCAGTTTTACAATTTTTAAAATAATTTTTTAATCGAATGAGAGGGACTACAATTTTAAAAAAATTTAATGTATAATAGTTTAAGCATAATAGTTTGTGTTTTGGTTTTGTTATTTTGCCAGGAAAAAAAGATAAGAATTTCAGGTGATCGCTCATTAAGTCCCAAGTTTCTGGTCTGAAAGGTGAAGCATGTCTTCAGCTACAAAGAAGCAGATTAAACCAGTTGTGCTGTCAGCTTGAAGCATTTGGAAGCTGGCCAGAACTGCCTAAGATTTTTTTTTTTTCCTTCTTATTCTCTTCCTTTCTGCCAGGCTCACTCAGTGAATCCATTTGCAGAATCAAATGAAAATCAATCCCTTTTATGCAAACCTTCCTGAAGCAACAGGGCTATGTTTGGTCACAAGAGTGGAGGTTCGTGCAGTGAAAGCCCTCGTGGTGATTTCTCCCCACCTAGGGCTTGCCAAGGTCCACTCCACCATGTAGTGATGAAAGGGAGGATCAAGCAGTTTTCTCAAAGCCCAGCTCCATCAGACAGGCCTTTTCTAAATATAGCAGACTTCAGTAAACAGCACTGTGAATGTGCAGTGTGCTTGCTGGAGAATATATCTACCTCCATCAAAATTTTATGCACGCATGTACATTTCTAGATCTTGTTGGGCCCTTTTTTATCAATTAAAATGCTAAGTAAATTCTCTTTTTATTTTAAAAATTGACATTTGATCAGTTTCTGCCCTGTGCTTTAGATCAACTAACTCAAGAGAAAGGGCTCTGAATGAGGGAAGGTTGACTAAATGAAGCTTAACCACAGACAAAGCTGAGGTCTCTGGGATTCTTGAAAGTATCACCATAGACCAGGTTACTGTGTCCAGGATATGAGACTTCCGCCAGTCAAAAGAGGACTGGTTTAATCAGATTAAGACATTGCATTGCTGTAGACAGATTCTCCTGAGCAGTGACTCTGATATAATTATAAAAGTGTGTTCTGTTTTATTGTCTGAAGCCCCCAGTGGTGAAGGTACTGTCCTTATTTTTGGTTTGGGTACACCTTTGAGCCTGATGGAAATTACAGATCTTTGTTCTGGAGCCAGCACCTGATCCTTGGGCTTCAGTTCACTCTCACCTAAAAAAAGATCAGTAGAGAAAGCATACCAAGTGTGCAGAGCTCAACAATGGTTTAGGACAGGCACCATGAACATGATCTCCAAGGGATCCCTGGGGATCACCACCAGAGGATGTGAAGGTTCAAACTGACTTTGGCCCATGAAGCCCGCATGCAGGTGGGAGAGACACGGAAATCTGAGAGGGGACACTGTCTGATATCAGCTTCCCTCACCACTGAGCTCAATCGCTTTAGTTTTTACATAAAAGAAAGTTCAAAACCTCAGTGATTCATGACTCTTCCCATCTACTGTTTTTAATACTTGTGATTAGGGGGTGGGAGGTTTTTCATATACACCAATTTCTACCTTATTCATCTATCAAGTCAACCCAGCAAATTAGGATCCCAGTTTTAGAAAACAAATCTTTCAGTTTTGAACCAGATAGTAAAGGAAATAAAACATTAGATAATGCTACCATATATGAGAGAGGTAGATTCTGATAGACAGGACCAAACAGGAAAAGTTAAGAAGTTTAATTTCTTTTTCTTGCACTCTGCTTTAATCTTTTTTTTCCTTTTTGTGCCTACCAACTATTTGTGTAAACTTTATGTGCTTCAGTTTCTCCATCTTCAAAAAGAGAGCAAAGTAGGGATTTATGCATTTGCAAAATGAGAGGTCGACTCTAGGAAAATCCAAAATAACATCTAAAAAAATAACTGACAATATATACATTAATCGTGGTTTTCTTCTCTACAAAAGGATTCCTCAGTGGGTTCCTTTAAATCAGAATTACACTGCCAGAGCTTTTACACACAGCTGTTAGCAGTGGAAAGAATCGAGACCTCAGTTAGAGTCCCAGCTCCACCATTTATTAGCTGTGTGACCTTGAGCACTTAAGCCAGTTAACCTTTTTGAGCTTCTGTTTTCCCTTCTGTAAACGGAGATAACAACACCTACTTCACAGACTGGTTAGGATCAGATGAGATAATTTGTGTAGAAGCACTTGGTTAACATCACTCATTTATCTGTGAGTTCAGTGAACATTTAGGGAGCAGGAACCATGTGCCAGGCACCATTAGGCACTGATATTGTGATCAGCAGTGTGTGGCACTTTCATTCGCAATTTTCATCTCTTACAGACTTCTGACTTGATTAGTATGTAGTAAAACCCCAACTTCTCAGAATTACATCAACTGGGTAAAGTGAAAGGCAATTACACATATTCATTTACTTCCTTGTATATTTCATATGCACCATGAATTTATGAACCAAAGACCTGCTTCTAGAAGACTTATCATCTTGATTGGCTAATGTGAAATAAGGGAAGGTGTGGGACCCTCAGCTTTTCCCAAACAGAATGGAAAGGAAATACCTCAGGGTATGTGGGTGCAGATGTTACTGAAGGGCTGGCCATTCTGAAGACTCTTCTAAGTTTCTCTGTGGCTCATATCTGGGGCCCTGGAATTGGGCACTATGGCAAGGTGTCCTTGTTTGGGCTGGTTCTTATGTTCCAGAGCCAGGGTATATTGATGGAAGTGCTCCCTCAGTCTATTCTCATGCCAATTGCCTTGTGCCACCTCCCTTTGTCCTTCTTCAACCACCTGAGGGCCCACTGCTGTATGCCCTCCTCTTCTCAGCTCCTGTGTGAAGCAAGGACTGTTTCAGTCTTGCATTAGATCCTAAGAGCAACCATCCGGAATTTTGCCTTACCTTCACCTCTTCTATTTAGTAGGACTTTTAAACCTCATAGAGTATTCTCAAGCAGCTGTGTAGACTATCTCTAGAAATGTTTGTTTGCACAGCCATAGCAGGAAGGCACAGCTCCAAGAGGCTTTAAACGCACTGTGGTCTCTATCAGCAGCATCTCCCGGAGTTGCTCAGTGCACAGCCTACCAGCCACGTCTGGTAGCCTTGATAGGAAAATCAGAAGCTTGGGAAGAGTCCCTGAAATTGAATCTGAATCTTGATCACATGTGAAGGCCACACTCTTTCATGCCCCCCAAATTGTTCTGACCACTTCAATCTGGCTTTCTAGTCAGCAGTCATGTCCTGTCTAAGTACAGGCATGCTTAATGTCTTGGAATCTATCTCCTCCACTCCATTCAAATTGTCACCACCTCAGTGCAGGTCTTCTGTCATCTCTCGCCTGAATTCCTAGAGCCACCTCTTCTTTGGTCTCACTGCTTTCTGTCCCCCCTCCCACCACCATCCATTTGCTAGTGTTGACAGGGTGACCCATCTCAATCACAAGTCTCATTTTGTCATGCCCCTGTTTGCAATCCTTTAATACCTTTCTATTGCCCTCATGATAAAGCCCAGAGTCCTTGGCATGGATACAGAACCCTTCACGATTCTAGCTCCTGCTCTGGTTTTCTGCTTCTAAAACACTGTACTAGCCCAAGTCAAGTCCAGGCCTTTGTCTAACATCTGCCCTGCCAAGAAGGCCCTTCCATCCCCCGCCCCTTCCTCCTGACCAAACCCAGCTCAGTGATGAAGACAAAAGCAGGGACTGTGCATTTAATAATGAAAATACCTCTTAAGCCCCGAAAGTGTGGAAGCTTGAAGAAAGGTCAGGAAGAAATTCATGGCCACACCTGCTAGTTAGATCCTGGTGGCAAGAAGTGCAGAGAGCCCTGAGGAAAGCAAGTCCATTCTGAATCTATTGCTCTCTGTTCTTTCCTGGCCTCTGGGCCACCATACAAAGATAACCAGATGGCGGAAAGGCCCCATAAGTGGCAGCCTCAAGTTGCCTGGGAAGTAAGGCAGAAAATGCAGCAGAAAAAGTTCAAGCATAGGAACCAGAAAGACTGAGTTCTGGTCACAGTATCTTTAGATCTCAGCTTATCATTTTATTGTGAAAGGACTGGACTCTGTGGGATGTTTTCATATTGTGCTTTGTAGAGCCCTAGGGGTTCCAGATGCTTTTCAAGAGCCACCTCAGGGGAAGAGAAGGGATGTAGAGGAGGAGGCAACCCCCAGAGCATCCCCCCTCTTGTCTTTCATTCTCTTCTTCTGTGTAAGAGTGCCTCTGAAAGAAGGATTATGCTGCTTAAAATGCATTGGAAAGCCCCAAAAAAGGTGAATGAACAGCTGTCATTCCACTAACCAAACTATGCTTGAGCTTCTCCCAGGGTCAAGGGGGACTTGTTGACTGATGCGGTCAGTGGGAACCAGGCAGTACTTGTGACTACTCCCCAAGCCACCTACCCCTCTACTAGCTTCAGCTGGGCTGCTTATGGTTCAAGGATCAGTTGGATTTTGTCCCCAAACCAGTCAGCACCAATTATACTTGTTATTTTGATTGTATTTTTTTCAGTTCAGTTCAGTTCTGTTGCTCAGTCGTGTCCAACTCTTTGCAACCCTATGGACTGCAGCATGCCAGGCTTCCCTGTCCATCACCAACTCCCGGAGCTTGCTCAAACTCCTGTCCGAGTCAGTGATGCCATCCAACTAGCTCATCCTGTGTTGTCGCCTTCTCCTCCTGCCTTCAATCTTTCTCAGCATCAGGGTCTTTTCCAATGAGTCAGTTGTTCGCATCAGCTGGCCAAAGTATTGGCCAGCATCAGTCCTTCCAATAAATATTCAGGACTGATTTCCTTTAGGATTGACTGGTTTGATCTCCCTACAGTCCAAGGGACACTCAAGAGTCTTCTCCAACACCACAGTTCAAAAGCATCAATTCTTTGGCACTCACCTTTCTTTATGGTCCAGTTCTCACATCCATACATATGTGGGAAAACCATAGCTTTCACACCTTTATATTCTTTTAATTGCATATTATACAAGCCAGTGAAATACAGTAAAATGAGTTTCATAAGTATTTCTGTGAATACTAAGGAGAATGATTTGGAAAGTCTTTTTAAAGTCACTAATAATATTGCTATGAAATTACATGTAGACAAGTTATTTCTTTGTAAACATCTAGATGGAATCTACTCTCAGATGGTTTAAGTTACTTGGAGTTCCAAAAAATTGGAACTCTAAAGAAATTCAGCCTGGGAATTGTGCATGGTGCATTGGAAAGTGAGTTTCACCCATAAAAGGCAACGACACAACTTCAAACAGTGTGTCCACACTCAAAACAGGACCTGGCCTTCCACTAGACACTGGAAAATAAATAGACATCTATGTTTTAAGACAACATATTTATATGTATGTGTATTATTTTTATCATTCATCCCTTTGACTTTTTCAATTGGCTGCTAGCCCAACCACTTATGTACATGTGTGTGTGTGTGTGTGTGTGTGTGTATCTAGAGATAGACTAGAAAATATTCTCTCTGCAAAAACAAACAAACGCAAAAAAAAAAAAAAAAAAAAACCCAGAGCAACAGCCCCGGATCTGAAGTTCTGTTGGCATTTTTCCTCCAAACAGAGAAGACACTTGTATTGAAGTGGCCCCTGACTGGCCTTGCATTTGTGCAGCTGCCAGGCTCGGTGGCCACTACAACACAGACAACACGGCCGTTTCCAGCTACAACAGGTGTCCCTGATTTTCAGTCTTTCTTAAATTTCAGCAGAGACTGCAGTATGATCATGGGAAAAAAAAAATAGCTGGACAAGAGGAAGAAAGATAGTCGAGGGTGTGAAGTGAGTGGTGTGCCTGGGGGCCTCTCTAACTGGTTAGTGCATTTGTGGTGCCAGAGGGCTCTGCTTGGTGAGTTCAATATTAGGAAGATTTACTGATTCTTCTTTCCACCACGCTCAGTCACTGAATGGCTTAGCCCATTTGGGTCAGGTAGTGACAGCACATGGACCACACAAAGCCATCTTTGCCCAGCAACAGTTGTAACTGTTTAGAGCAAAATTAGCATTACTAGAGGTCAATAGAAATGTGCCAACTGGGTGGGCACTGACCTAAAAAGAGTAATACATTAGTGCGAGAAAGATGCCCTACCTCCGTTGGTGGAGGTAAGCTGCTGCTAAGTCGCTTCAGTCGTGTCTGACTCTGCACGACCCCAAAGACGGCAGTTCACCAGGCTCCCCCGTCCCTGGGACTCTCCAGGCAAGAACACTGGAGTGGGTTGCCATTTCCTTCTCCAACGCATGAAAGTAAAAAGCGAAAGTAAAGTTGCTCAGTCATGTCCACCTCTTAGCGACCCCATGGACTGCAGCCTACCAGACTCCTCCATCCATGGATTTTCCAGGCAAGAGTACTGCAGTGGGGTGAGATTGCCTTCTCCATGGTGGAGGTATAGATATTCTGAAATCTGAGTGTGGATCCCTGGTGTGCAAAGCAGTTTTGTGAAAGACTAATAATTTATTTTATAAGGAGTCACTATGACCTGTAATTAAATTACAACATTTAGTAAACAAATCAAGATCTTAGTTTCTTAAATTATAAATATGATAGGAGCTTTCAGAGTGGCAGGGCTTCCCTGGTATCTCAGGTGGTAAAGAATCTGCCTGCACTGCAGGAGACCTGGGTTCAGTCCTTGGGTCAGGAAGATCCCCTGAAAAAGGGAATGGCAATCTACTCTAGTATTCTTGCCTGGAGAATTCCACGGACAGAAGAGCCTGGAGGGCTACAGTCCACTGGGTCGCAAAGAGTTGAATCACTGAGTGACTAACACTTTCAGAGTGGCATATTGGCCCATGTAGAATTCCACCTGGGAAAGTAGACTAGGTCTTTTAAAACCTCTGAAAAGTAAATATGTCCTACATCCAACAACTCTCCCACCACCTCAGCCTCTATTCCTCATAATGGCCATTATCTCAGTCCAGACAGATTTTATGTATATTAAAATGTATTTTCTTTTTATAACACAGTTGAAATCACATCTTATATACTGTTCTGTGACTTGCTCTATGCATCTTATTTTTAAAGCTATACCACAGTGGATAGTTCTCTTAATAACCATAAATTTTTCAGCTAGCTAGCTCATGTCATACTTTAGAGAGGTAATAGGGGCATAAAGGAAAAAAAACACGGATACAACACAGAAGGATATAATTTTTTCAAAAACTGCTGGCAACGTGGGAAATACAAGGGGATGGGGAGGGAGCTGACGTCTGAGGATTAGACATACCTTTTAAGCGCAAAAATAGGCCTACTGTGATGAATTGTACCACCATCTATAAATTCAGAGCTAACTTCAGTCTCAGTGAGAATGTTTAATTTTCCAGGGGGAAATCCATAGAACAGAACTTGAGTAATATCAGGACAAGCCCTTTGCATTGTCATTATCCCTAACTGATCTCTGCTAGCTTATAGCAATTCAACTAAGGAACTAATTAAGTAGGAGTCGGAGTTTTTGAAAGCCAGCCTTCTGGTGGAGGGGAATCAAGCTGTTATGAGGGCTCTTTATTCCTTTGGTTAATATTTTCCCTTTCATCCAGGACTGTGCTTACTCTTTGAGGGTAAGTTGAGTGAGCTTAATGGAGTTCTATAAATTAAAGGAGCCAACTGGAGCACAGTTCTTGGGGGATGAAGAGTCATGGTGGTCTACAGCTTCCATCAGTAGGATGTAGTCCTTGAGTTCCACAAGAAGGGCATTGGATTTGGAGTCGACTCATGTGCTGAGTTCAACTCCAGGATCTACTATGTTCCATCCATGTGACCTAGGCATTACTCAACCCTCAGGCTACTATTTATTCATGTGAAAGATGAGGTATATTCATCTCTCCATTACAGGGCTGTTGGGAGAAGTCACTAAGATAACATTCTCAGATCCCTGTGCACACCGTGTCAGTCACTATGCTAGATTTAGAGAGACGGGATACATGCTAAGCATGTGGTGGGCAGTCATTAGAGACTTGTTGAGCTGACATGATCCCATAAAGTCATCGGGAGACTCAAAAATAATCAAAACATAAGACAGTCATTGAAAGGGCTTTGGAACTGTGCTGCAAGGTAATAGATTAAGTAACTCTTTCCACATAAGCTCCATAGGTCTTGTTCCCCAGAAACAGAAATGGAGAGAAAAAGCAGGGAGAATAAAAGTAAGACATTTCTTGAGACTAAAAGAAAGATTCATAGAACTAATATCTAATATACCCACTGCAGCATAATTATTAATGAAAAATTCTGTCGTGAAAGGGCCACAGCTTAAGCTCAGTCGTGTCCAACTCTTTGCTTCCCCATGGACTGTAGTCTGCCAGGCTCCTGTGTTCACAGGGATTCTCCAGGCAAGAGTACCAGAGTGGGTTGCCATGGCCTCCTCCAGGGGATCTTCCCAACCCAGGGATCAAACCCAGGTCAACCACATTGCAGGCAGATTCTTTGTCATCTGAGCCACCAGGGAAGATACTAAACCCTGCCCTATTCTCCTCAGATGCAGATATTAGATCTGTATTTCTCAACCTAGGCATTATTGACATAGATAATGCTCTGTTGTGGGGAGCTGTCTCATGCATTTTAATGTGTTTAGCAGCATCCCCAACCTCTGCCCTCTAAACGCCAGTAACACCCTCCACCACGTTGTAACAACAGAGCATGTCTCCAGACATTGCCAAATATCCCATGGGGAGTAAAACTGCTCCCACCTGAGAAGCACTGCTCTAGGGTCTATTTGAAAAAAAAAACTTAAGATAATGTTCCCCAAATATATCCCCAATGAAGAGACTCAGTACCCAGGCTTAGCTGTATATCAGCACCTCAGTAGCTGGGACACTTATGAGTGCAGATGCTTCTGCCACCTAGCTTTGACCTTCAGTCCAGCTGCATATTTGTGCCCAAAGGGCAAAAGGACTACAAAAACGAAAAGATCTGCTTTCACGGAAGTCTCTCCGAGACACTGAGATATATCCCTTCTTGTTACTTCCTCTTGCTAACCTTCCTATAACCATTTTGCCCCTTTGAGGCCACAGTGTCAAAGTAGTACTGTAGTGATCATATCTTTCACTCTGTACTTTGGATGCTTTGGCATCTTGGAGCTTGCTGGCCCTGGAGGGACTCCTATCCCAGGCATAGGCAGTTTCTAGAGGTATCAAATAGCTTGCATGAGTGTGCCTTTCAAATGTAAATCAATCAACCCAGAGGTCAAACTATCGACCACCTCTTTGCACATGCAGGGTTACTATTTCCTGGCTCTAAACATCTCAGGATCAGGTACCAGACAAGCAGGGACAGCCCCCGTTGCCCAGAGCCCACTATTGGGCTAAGCCATTTAAACCAGTCAATTCTAGGCTGCATACCCTCCTTGCCCATTCCTTCCCACAGAAACCATGACAAAGGCTCTTGTCCACTTTCCTCCCTGGCCCCCTCAGCCTCTGACCCTCATGCTTCCCCATGTGCCCCATCCTCTTGGAATCTGTGAGTGTAAGGAACGATCTTTTCAATGGCAATTGTCTCCTGACCCGTCAGCTCCTCCATACCTGGAAAATAAAATCCACAGTTTAAAAAGTGAAAGTGTTAGTTGCTCAGTCTTGTCCGACTCTTTGTGACCCCATGGACTGTAGGCTTCCAGGCTCCTCTGTCCATGGGATTCTCCAGGCAAGAATACTGGAGTGGGTTGCCATTCCCCTCTCCAGGGGATCTTCACAACCCAGGGGCTGAACCCAGGTCTCCTGTATTGCAGGCAGATTCTTTACCACCTGAGTCACCAGGGAAGCTGCGTAAGATTGAGGGTAGGAGGATAAGGGGATGACAGAGGATGAGATGGTTGGATGACATCACCAACTCAATGCAAATAAGTTTGAGCAACTCCAGGAGATAGGGAAGGACAAAGAAACCTGGCACACTGCAGTCCATGGGCTTGCAAAGAGTCGGACATGACATAGCCACTAAACAGCAACAGTTTTAAAAGACATCATATGGCGTACACTCACAGCCTCAGGGGCTTCCTTCAGTTCATCAGGCATGCTGAGGCCCTTCCTACCTTGCCATTCCTTCTACCAGAGATGACCCTGTTGCTTCAGAAAGACCTTCCCCCAGACCTAGCCAACTTCTGCACATCTAAATCTCATCTCAACGGGATCTTCCTCAGAGACCTTCCGTGAGCCCCAGCCTGGGTCAAGTCCCTTTGCCATTATTCTCAGGGCTCTCTGCTTTTTCTTCACGGCACTCCACATAGCATGTGTTGGATTCCCTGGTGATTATACAATTAAGGTTTGGTTTCCTGCAAAAGATTGAAAACACCAACAGAGCTGCAGTTACGCCTGTTTTCCTCACTATTGCATCCTTAGGGCATTGCCTGGTACATGCTATGTGTTCAGTATTTGTTGAGTGAATGAATAGATGAATCCCTTGAGGCCTCCTAGAAATGAGACGTGGAGTCTTTGAAGAGAGCCTAAAGCCCAGCAAAAGAAAGTTGGAAGAGAGGCAGAGAAACATATTTTATTACTGTTAACATGGCTTCATTTTCCCCAGGCAACATACAGTTGGCAGCATAAGGTGTCAAATAAACTGTGGAATATCATACAACCATTAGAAATCATCTTTGTAATCCAAGTGTTTCATACATATGTCATAGTATATTAAAAAAAAAACAGTATGTAGTTATTCAAATTATATTGCAGTTTGATGTTTGTTAACATATGAAAAGGATCCTGATATATTTTTTGCTTTTTTTAAGAAAGCAGGTTTTAGAACAATTTGTAGAGATTGAAATTGCTTGGTTTAAAATTAGTATAAGGTTATATGTACATGCTTTTTATATGCCAGACACTATGAGAAACATTTTATCTTTATATGAAGTATCTTATAACAGCCTTGTAAGGAAAATATTATCATTAGTGAAGATTTTGAAGATAAAAAAATGAGGTTTTTAGAGGTAGAACACTTGTTTATGGCTCAGAGCCAACTAGATTAAAAGTTCTCTTCTCTGGTTAGTTAGGACTGCTTATTTTATATTTGCTAAATTTTTTACAAATAGACATGGGTTAATTTAATTTTGCAATAAAACATATTTAATTTTAAAATATATTTAAGTGTTTTTAATGACAAAAAAAATGTTCCTTTTTTTTTTTTTCAAGTTGAGCATGTGGGATCTGTAGTTGCAGCATAAGAACCCTTAGTTGAGACATATGGATCTAGTCACCTGACCAGTGACCAAACCCGGGCCCCCCTGCACTGGGAGCATGGGCCCTTAGCCACTGGACACCAGGGAAGTCCCAGAAAAAAAACATTCTTTATGCAGTATTTAAGATCTTCCCTGTAGCTCAAATGGTAAAGAATCTGCCTGCAATGCAGGAGACTTGGGTTTGATCCCTGGGTCAGGAAGATCCTCTGGAGAAGGAAATGGCAATCCACTCCAGTATTCTTGCCTGGAGAATCCCATGGATAGAGGAGCCTGACGGGCTACAGTTCATGTGGTCGCAGAGTCAGACACGACTGAGCAACTAACCCACCACATGCAGTATTTATTGTCAGATAGGATAGTAAGACAAGTATATATATATATATAGTATACTTTCAGTTATATTTTCTAAAATGCTGAAGGAACATACTAGAAGGAAATGGATACAAATGTTATAAATGAGTCTTTCTTTCTCTTTATCTAGACTTTTTTATTTCCCAAATTTCTTACAATGACTTTGCATTTGCCTTCATTATTAAGCAATTTACCAAAGTTGCCTGCTGTATAGCAGTGAGCCCTGAGATACTGCAACTTCAGACCAAATCCCAAGAAAGTATCTGAGCCAATTTCAGCTCTCCTCCCACAGTGTCAGGTATGCAAGAAAGAGATGTAAAATGTTTTCCTATAGCAATGTTAATTTTTATTTCAAAGCTTCATTTTCCAAGAATGGAAAATCTTCCTCTCAGTACACCTTACTCTCCTTCCTTCCCCAGCCCACCTCTTCCTTCACCCCTGTCCACGCTCCCATCATAAAGATTTACCACTGTATTTTAGGGCATCTCAAATATCAGGGAAAGAGTACCTATGTTAATATCTCAGAAATATTATCCCCCCTCACATCAGTGGTGCTGAAACACTGAAACAAGCAATCTGATCCCAAACAGACCATGCTGGATTTACCCATCTGAGTGACTGCCCTTTGCAAGGCGGACTAGGTTGTAAAATCCACCATCCTGTGACTTCAAGTCAGCCAGGCTGACAGAAGCTCTCTTTCCTCAGGTTGAGGATTTATTGTCAAATGGAGATAGAATCCTCTTTACCTAGAAAGGGTGGTCACCCCAGGTCATCCTGGAGGGAATGAAAGAGTACATAGAAGCCTCAGCTGGCAGCTGCTCTTGCCTGGTAAGTAGTCTCTCTGCTCTAGAGCAGATGGCATTGGCCATGCCACCTAAGTCACTCTGGAAAGTCACAAACACATTTAAATACTGGCTTTGGTTTTCCACACTGAATGTCCTTTGAGCTTATACATTCATTTAAAGAATACATCTTCTTAAGTTTACATATCTATATCTTTTGAGTTTGATATATGCATGATATTATATGCACATATCACTAGCATTTATGTGATGTTTACTTGACAGGCTGTCAGTGAATTTTCAATACCTACCTAACCCAGTGCTTGACACCTCCTGCCTGTGTACCAAGTTGCTTCAGTCATGTCCGACTCTGTGCAACCCTGTGGACCATAACCCGCCGGGCTCCTCTGTCCGTGGGATTCTCCAGGCAAGAATACTGGAGTGGGTAGCCACTCCCTTCTCCAGGGGGTCTTCCCGACCCAGGGACTAACACCGGGTCTCTTATGTCTCCTGCATCAGCAGGCGCTTTATTTACCATAGCGCCACCTGGGAAGCCCCCTGGCGCCTCTTGGGCCCTCATCTCTGTGTTGGGTTGATGATAAATAAATGAACAGTAAATGAGTCCACCCTTTCATAAAAGGGAAATATCCACAGATAACATGCACACACAATTCAAAAATATTTTATCTATAAAAATGACACCTGGGAGTCTTAGGGATAAGAGTGTAACTAGCTGCTTCAGAGCTCCAAAGCTGGAATAGACTCATCTGGCTGTGGGGATCCATCTGGAGTAGAAAATACTTAGAGCTGAGCCATTCTGAGTGTGTGCGGGGGAGGGAGATCCTTCTTCGTCCTCAGGTGTACTAGGTTCAGACTAGAATGGAGGCATGCCAGGGAACCTGCAGAGAGTCAGCTTTAAGCTTAGCTTATCTCACAACTCAGGAAGGCCTCAGGTAGAAGAGCATCCTTAGGTACCTAGGACTAGCCAGGCATACACAGTGGGGACTCCTCATAGTGGCTGTACAGTATAGAATCAGCCAAGAACCCAATCTCAAATACGGATCTCATAAGAAGTTTGGGAATTTGTAACTTGGTGCCTGTGGACATCCTCTGTTTTTATTCTCATTGTCATGGTTATTAACTTTGCAATTACATTTATTTGAATACCTACACTCCAGGCACTGTACCAAGTTCTTTGTTTCTAATCATTGCAACCTCTCGGGAAGGTTTTATTATCCCCCCATTACAAAGGAGAAAATAAGCCCCAGAGAGGGCTCACAGCTAGGAAAAAGCTTGCCTTCTCAGCTCAAAACTCCATTACTGACTCCTCATCACCTGAAGTTCCCGTTTATATGTATATTTCAAAGAATCCTAGAGGGTGCCACAGAGGCACTTTCGGAGCCATCTCAAGGCAAGTTACAGGGTTCTGCCCTGAAGCACACATTTAATGAAGCTTTCCTGATTTCATCTATTTTCAATAATAAGCAGTCACACAAGATTTAATTTCATTTCTTCAGGGCTCTATTCTGATATTTGAAAAGAAAAAAAAACAAACCAGAAACAAAGGAAGAGATTGAAGTAGGAAGGGAGGGATGGAAAGATTAAAAACCACCAGCCTAAACAAAGAAGAAAATCTAATCTTAATTTTGGCATTTCTAGACCTTCAAAAAATTTCCCCAGGATATCATTCCTTAAGGAATCACAATCTCTATTCTTGAACACTTTACTCCCATTTTAAAAATTGTAAAGTGAAAAGAACTTTGAAGTTTGAAGAAGAGCAGAGTAAAAGAGAGGGTTTAAATTCATTGTCCTGTCTGATCTTCAACAGACCATGCCCTTTATTTTCAATTACGATCAGTTTGATTCATCCCACAGTGTTTGCTGAGAAAATCCAAGTGTTAAACCAAGGTAGACAGTCATGTTTCCTGTAAAATTAAAGGACTGTTCTGCTGGTATTGCCCAGAAGCTATTATCTGTTGATGCAGAAATAAGAGGGCTACTCATGTTATTTACCATTAGAAAGCATCCCTTAACCATTTGCATGCCACACATTTCCTTTGACTACCACTGCACTGCGCACGTGCTCAGGGCTGCCCTCATCACAGCTGACGCTGGTGGACACGATCATTTGGGGCTGGCTAATTGGCTATGGTGACTCCTCAAAATATGGAGCCTCTAATCTTTCTTAAGAAAAGAATGTGGCAATACAGAATGTTCTTCAATTAAAACAATTGCAAAAACATAAGCGACCACAGAAATAAATTTTCCGAAAGAAAATAGGTCTTATAATTATAGATCATGCTTGTGGGTAAATTAAAACCCGTACACTAAATAGGTGCAATGTCTAAGTGATGCCAGCACTGTGTGCCAGAGGTCAAATCTATTCTAAAATAGATCTTACTTTTCCTGAATCATTCCTTTTGCTGTTGTAAAACAGTGGGGATTAGAGGATTCCAGAAAATGACATCTCAGAGTTTCCTCAGTGATGAGTCACCCAGCAGAACCTGGGGCAGGGAGTGGAGCTGTTTACATGAGTTTGGCCACGCATTGAGAGCCTCTCATTTATGATAAGCTAAGATTTAAAGGCCTCTTTTAGAAAGGAAATAGTGAATTTAGTGGGGACCCAGAAGAGAAAAGAAAAAACAGAGATTCTGCTTCTCATAGTTATGAGTAACTGATGGAGATTTGAAACGAGAATAGATGCGAGCAGTCATTAAAGGCAGATAGATGATACTATGAGGACCTGATGCTAACTTGGGATAGTAGGTGAGGAAGAGAAGCTTATTTTGAGGGTGAAATGAATCCTAGCATATCACTGTCTAGTGAATATGTGTCAAGTAAATCATTCAAGTTCGAGAGAATGGATAAGGGCTTGAGGTGGAACATCCAGGGCCCCAAGGTCACAGAGCCCTTGCCGAGTGGAGTTGCTGTGGTGGTGATGGTGCAAGATAGAGTGCCTGGGGGCACACGGACACGCTGAGAAATGCCTCCCTCCCCAGGGGCCAGCGAGAGGGCAGATCCCAGGACAGGTCGATGAGCTGCCTGGGACCCAAGCCTAGGGATGCCATTTGGAATCAACTGTGGGTGAGATGATCACCACATTTTAATAGGGCTCATCCAAATGTGTGTAATTTACCCTAGCCAACTCGGCGTGGGATCAGTGACGAAAAGAAAAAGATGAGGGCTTCCCTGGTGGCTTAGTGATAAAGAATCCGCCTGGCAGTGCAGGAGACATGGGTTCAAACCCTGATCTGGGCAGATCCCACGTGCCACGGAGCAATTAAGCTCATGCACCACAACTATTGAGCGTGTGCTCCAGAGCCAGCGAGCCACAACTGCTGAAGCCCACGTGCCCTAGAGTCCGTGCTCTGTGATGACAAGCCACCACAAGGAGAAGTCTGCACACCACAACTCGGGAGTATTCCCCGCTCACCACAACTAGGGAAAAGCCCACACAACAGTGAAGACCCAGCGCAGTCAAAAACAATAAATAAAATTATTTTTAAAAATAAAAACAATAAAAACTTTAAAAGTTGGATTATCTAGCTAAGACACATGGGATTCGCTTTAGTCAGATTAAGGAAAGAAATCTCCACCTTCTGTGTTAGCCAATTCTATGCTAGAGTCAAAGAGGACCTCTGCCTCAGATGGACTAAAAGATGAGGTCGTTCTCCAACTTGGTGACAGTGAGGATGAGGAGAGGAGGGTACCATGTGCTGGGGATGCCCTGTGCAGATGGCAGGGGCCATCCTAGACAGGAGGCTGGAAAGAGACAGCAGTGTAGCAACAGGAAAGGTGAAGTACAAGAGGGAAAGAATTAGGACTGCTTAGGATGCTTACCCTTGCCCAATCTGGAACCTTCCCTGTAGACATGTTGATGTATTGGATGTGGTCATTCGGCAGCTGGTGGGAAGTGTGAAAGCTCCCAGCAATTTCCAGTGATTACCTCTACCATCACACACCAAGGATGAAAAGAGAATTTATATAAGCAGCATCTTCGTGAACAGAGCAGTGGCCCACAGTAATACTCTTCTTAACTCTACCTCAAGCCTCATAAAAGATATACAGATTGAATTTATGATAGAAATCTTGAAACAGGATGACGTCTTGAGCAGAAGGATGAGTGATACACAAAGTCCTGCCTAACTGCCCCCTATTCAGCTAGGGCCTCTTTCCTGGGATGGTTCTCTAAACCCAATCTCTGAATTTTTACTTTTTCAGTAAGGATCAAATGTCATTTTTTCAGATACAACCCTTGTTGAGATTGTTGCTACTGGCCAGTTTTATACACTTTAAGTGAAGCCATAACCACAGACTTTTTTGAATGAAATAATCCTTTATGCATAAGTTATGCTTTGTATCACATGACAGTGTTTGCATGAGTACAACTAACAGGTCGAGGGCAGGCCTTTGAGCTAAAGAGTCATCTATAGCCTGATCAGCAGCTTGTGAGTTGGCTGGAGCCAAAATGATACCTGATAAGGTTGTTCCCTAGGTGTTCCAGGCACACTGCAGTCAGATGCTCTCTCTCAGGGACTTTAACTTAAAGAGAGATGGAAAGGAAGAGAACTTGAAGGATGCAGAAGTAAGGCAGTACATAGACGCCTAAGACCTCAGGATGGCAGAGGCTGTCAGTGGCAGCAGAGACAAAATGCTGAGTCACCAAAATGGTGGAATGCTGGGATAGACAGCGAGAGATGTGTCCTGTTGATGGGATGTGGATGTAACCAAAGGACCACCAGATGAGAGCAAGCAAAGTGTATTTACTCTGAGTGTGCTATAGCAAGGGAGTTTGCCACTGCCAGTTACATTTTGGCAGATACTCAAAGGCAGGCAGAGGAGTGGGACAGCTTCACAGTGGAAAACAGGAAGGCTTCAGCTAGGCTCCGATTGGAGGCGATGGCATGGGGAAGCTGTACGTGGGTGAACTGTTCACAGAAGTGGGCCATCCTGTGTGATTGCTTAGAGGTGCACACTTGACTTTCTTAAAGTGGTTTTAAATTGGAAGCAGGGACAAAAATTAGGGAAGCTGTCAGTTATTAATCAGATTCCAGGCGTGTTGGGCTGATTGTTACAAAGGTTATCGTTTAGCTTCCTAAACTGTTGCTGGAGATAGCAATAGGTTCCTGCAAGTGTGATTTTTAGCAGGTGGGTTTCCTGGGTTGTTTATTGCAGACAAGGGCTTGGTTTCCTGGGCAGGTTGCTGCAGGCTGTGGGTCATGGGTCTGTTTTAATAGGTGGTCTGGCCATTGTCCATTTATGTTCCATCTCTCAGGAAATCTTTAGCATTTGTGTCTGAACAGATAATCCGGTTCTCTATAGTATCTGACTCTATGGTTGCTGAGACTGTTCCCTGTATTTTCTGTTTCTGAAATGCTTTCTGTTTCCAAAACTGGGGCTATCTCAGGTTTCACACAAATTCTAGGAAAGCCCTTAGTTCCAGGCAAACCAGGATGGTAGGTCACCTACCTATATATACTCTATATTAACTGAGTTAATAAGCAAGCATTGGTGGTTTTTAAGTTCTCATCATACTCAATATTTCTATCCCTTGAAAAATAAAACAGCCTAGCTAATGCAAGTCAAAATGATATCCTCAGGCTGAATAATCAGAATAGTAAAACGTGCATTAATCTAATATCATTTGCATGTGAGTGTGATAGCACGTGGCCCTAGAAATTAGGAGGCCTGAGTTTGCTGCCAACCAGTTCTGTGACCTTGGACACATCACAGAGGAGCATAATGTTCACCTGTGCGTGTCTGGACACAGTGTACAGATTTGGTTTTGACAATTCCTTCTCTATAGCTTAGGAAATGTTTGAGCTCATATTTTCTCATTTGTTAAATAGAGATTCTAACAATCTAGATTTAAGACCATTGTGAGAAGTCTATGAAAAATAATGTATGTAAAACAGTTGTCCCATTGCCTGGCACATAATATGCTTTAATACATTAATGCACATTGTGAATGTATGTTCTTGCCAATACCTCCTGTTATGGACTGAGTTGTGCCCCCCGCAACCAACTCTCCCCAATTCATATATTGAAGTCCTAGCCCCCACCCCCATAATTCAGAAGGAGACTATTTGAAGATAAAATATTGAAAGAGGTGATTAAATGAAAATGAGGCCATAAGGGGTGCAGCCTCATCCAGTAAGACTGGTGTCCTTATAGGAAGAGATTAGGATACACGCAACTACAGAGGGAAGGTGATGTGAAGACCAGGGAGAAGATGGCCACCTACAAGCCAAGGAGAGAGGAAACCAATTCTGCTGACACTTTGATTGCATACTCACAGCCTCCAGAATCATGGGAAAGTTCATTCTTTTAGCCACCTAGTCCATGTTACTCTGTTATGGCCATCCTAGCAATCTAATATACCTCCTAAAGAGATACCATCCTGATTCAAATAAACAACTTAAGATAGAGTAGCAACATATTGTAATCTGCTATTTGGTTGATTATTGTCTGATCTGATCCATATCTGATTTTTGTACATCACAAGAAAATATAATGCAAAATGTTTCTATTCAAGAGATCTCTGTAGCAAGCAAATGTTTGAATGTTTCAGAATGAGTGAGTTTCCAACCATGTTGACTGAAATTACATTAATTTTGTGCTATATAAATCTTTGAACCACCTTTTGGGATTTGGATTTCAGTTTTTTCATGAACACCTGATTCCTAACCTCAATAAATGAGAAAACCTGTGTTTCGAAGAGCAGTCTACATGCTCCATGACAAAATAGAGTGTCTGCATCACCAGAGGCAGTAAGATGCCTCTAGAAGAGATGGCTGCTGTCAAGAAGGATTCCCTCTTCGCTATCTGACACCCTCTGTTGCCAGGACTATAGCCTGGCCTGGTGTAGTCTTGTGAATCTTTAGGTACTGATGAGCTCAAGTGCCTGAACAACCACATGGAGGGGTTCTTCCTCCAGGGGACTGCTGGAGGGAGCCAGGGGTGGCCCCTGTCCTGAATCTGTCCCCCTCTGATAGATTAGCTTCTGATAAAGCAACCAGTTAAGGGAGGGCTTAGCTGGCGGCTCATATAGTAAAGAATCTGCCCACAATGTGGGAGACCCAGATTTGATCCCTGGGTTAGGAAGATCCCTTGGAGAAGAGAATGGCAACCCACTCCAGTATTCTTAACTGGAGAATTCCATGGACAGAGGAGCCTGGTGGGCTATAGTCCAAGGGGTTGCACAAGTCGGACACAACTGAGTGGCTAACACTTTAAGGGAGGGCAGACTACTTCAGTGATTCCAATTAAAAAGTCAAGGCTGCAACTTATTTAGACTTTTCAACTTAAAAGACTTGAATCCTTTTTTTGCACAGGTTATCTGCAAATTCCTGACTGGTTTTCAGAGAGACAAGGGCTGCTCCATTTCCTACATTCCCAGAGGAGCATATGAGCTACTCTCACTGAGGAAACAGCTATTCTCCTGGCTTGGATGTCAATTTCCTTCAAAAAGGCAGGACCAGAGCAAGAGAATAAAATTGAATTAAACATAAAAAACAGGCTGTACTACGTCATAACCACAACTAAAGCAAAGTAATACCACAGCAAACATGCTGTAAAACACAGCAAGCACACCCTCTCAAGAAAAACGCATGGTAATTTGATGCCTCTCATTTGGAACACACACCAGAGCTTTGAAAAACAAAACAAAACCAAAAAACACCTGAGGAATCCAATCTAATGGAAGTTTAAAAAATAAATAAAACAACAAACAACATGGAGTGTCTAGAAAGGATTTCCCAGGCAAGAATATGGGAGTGGGTTGCCCTTTCCCTCTCCAGGAGACCTTCCCAACCCAGGAATTGAACCCACACCTCCTGTATCACCTCCATTGGCAGGCAGATTCTTTACCACCAAGCCACCAGGAAAGCCCATCTAGGAAGGAAGAAAATATCAAGCTAGTATACGCAGAGTGCCAAAGCACCCCATTGATTTGAAACTCCAATTTAATCGGTCACCTAAAACCGTATGGGATGCCCTGACCGACTACAGTTTGGGATATTTGTAATATCCACCTCTATGTGACTTCTGAGCTCCATTCCCTTCTGCTCCCCTGATGCTAGCTGAGGAAAAGGAATGACAGTTGAGGCTGGAGGGAGCCTGAATTTCTTCTCAGGCTGTCAGAGAAACAGCTATTCCCTTCTAGCAGGGACTTCATTTCAGTCTGAAAATTTTTGGCACAGTGCTCTTTACCTTTTCTCCAGCCTTTCAAATTTGAATTCTATAAATATTTGGGTGTTTTTAATTACTACAGAAGATA
Organism: Bos javanicus; assembly: GCF_032452875.1. Lineage (NCBI taxonomy): Eukaryota > Metazoa > Chordata > Mammalia > Artiodactyla > Bovidae > Bos > Bos javanicus. The sequence goes on along the minus strand of NC_083873.1, from coordinate 25,275,397 downwards.
GCTATGCTGACTTACTTTTTAAAAATTTTAATTGGAGGGTAATTGCTTTACAATATTTGTCTTGGTTTCTGCCATACAACAATGTGAATCAGCTGTAAGTATACATATGTCCCCTCCCTCTTGACCTCCCACCCCTCTAGGTTGTCACAGTACTGCATTGAAATCCCTGTGTTATACAGTAACTTCCCATTAGCTATCTGTTTTACATATGGTAATGTATATGTTTTACTGCTACTCTTTCAATTCGTCCCACCCTCTCTAACCCCCTCTGCCCTTGAGTCTGATTTATTTTTAAATAGCCTTTCAAATATTTTGAAGTCAGTGCTATACTCTGAGAATCCTTAGTTTGGGAGATGTTCTGTTCTCCAAGGAGCCCAATGGCAGTTCCCAACCCACCATTACGAAGTTAAGGGAAAGTTGCCTGTGACTTTAAACTCCCAAATTTTTTCTCAAGTGAAAAGGAAGGTTGGTGGTGGGGTTGGAAAAGGTTTAACTCTTTGGTCTTTAGAATGTTCATGCAGCCTACAAAATCCCTACCAGTCTTTTTCCTTTCTCCAGGGACTGTGGCAGTGAAGTGCCAGAATGATACTCTGTGAGCTGCAGCTGGGGGTCTGTCCACTCTTCTAAGCACAACTATAATTTAGAACAGCTTTAATAACCTCCAAAGGTATAATATTAATTCAAATGCAAACTTCTGCTCTCCCAAACACTGAGTCTTTCACGCTTAATTTCTTTCTTGCCTTGTGCATATTGCCATTATTTTAATATGAACCAAGGGCAAAGGATAAAGTTTTCCACCACATCCCTCTACTTGATTAAGTCCTACTCTACACTGAACTCAGAGCCCTCTAACAACCTTGAAGACCCTTCTCCAGGTGGATCTAGTCCCATCCTCTCAAGTGTCTTACAGCACCATGTTTGTCCACCTGTAATAGCACTCAGCACACCAGAAATGCCTCTCAACACTGGCCTACACACTTCGTGAGAAGAGAAACAGTATATGATTCTTCTGTGCATTCTCAGAGCCCAGCACCATCCCTGGAATACAGGGGAAGTAACACCATATTGAGTTGAATTTTCAAGACTCTATTGAAGTCAAAGACACCTTTGGACACCTCTTTTTTATGAAAACTCATCCATAATCAAGATCTAAAAAATAAAGACAGTCCCAAGATAAGGCTAACACTTGATATTCTGTCTTTGTGACAATTTTCTTTAAAATTATAGAAACAGTCTCAGATCTGTTTGTGCATCCATGGGATTTCCCAGACAAGAATACTGGAGGGGGTTGCCATTTCTTCCTCCATGGAATCTTCCCAACCCAAGATTGAACCCACATCTCCTGCATTAGTAGGCAGATTATTTACCACTGAGCCACCTGGGAGGCTTATCAGAGTCATTGTCCTTGGGATTCATAAAAATTATTGAGGGAAGAGCTGATGTCAAGATCCTTGTAACTCTGAGAGTTACAGTTATTAAAGGGAGAGCTGAAGTATGTTAAGGACCTTCTGAGTTCTCTTTCTATTTCATGAAGAAGGGCAAGATTCAAAAAGAATTAAATCAATTTTTGCCTTGTATGCTTATCTCCATGATCATGAAATTTTCACAGTCAAAAATATTAGTGACACTTGAAAAGAGTTTATTATTTTAGAGTTAGACCATGTCTTTTTTTTTAACATATTAAGACTTCACTCAATAAAAATGTACAATTTACTATCTTCTGGGCACAGTGATAGACACTGAGATTGCAGCCATCACTAATCTTGTCCTACTCAAAATCCAATTGTCTTGCCCCCTACTTCCTTATTAATTTTGTTCAAGGTAACAGTGTGCTGGGGTTTCCCTGGTGGCTCAGTGGTAAAGAATCCACCTGCCAGTGCAGGAGATGTGGGTTCGATCCCTGGGTCGAGAAGATCCCCTGAAGAAGGAAATGGAAACCCACTCCAGTATTCTTGCCTGGAGAATTCTATGGACAGAGGCGCCTGGTGGGTTACAGTCCATGGGGTTGCAAAGAGTCAGACACAGCTGAGTAACCAAACAACAACAACATGTTGAACTGAAAGTCTCAGCTTTGTGGAGTCTCAGAATTAAGTGTGGCAGAGTCACACCATCATGGACAATAGAATATAAACTAAAGGTTTCTGGGAGATCATCTTTATGCTCTTAAGTCATTTGGGGGCCAATTCTTTGTTACTTGCAGCTGAGTGAAGTTCTGACAATACAGCCAGGCAAGCCCAGTTGAAGAGTGGCAGTTATCTGCCGGAAGAATGATGGGGCTTAAATGTTGATGTCTCATATCCTGAGCCTTTTATCTCCCGACCAACCTGAAATCTTCTCTGTGGGTGGATGAATGAGAAGAATTGAGGAAATACATCTTCCTCTGTTTTAGGGAAGGAAGAGGATTATGGGCCCATATGATTACCATTAGGCCAAAGACACAGTGTGGGTGTTTGTTGCAAAGTAGCCATGTGTGAATGGCTGTGTTCTGGGGAGGGGTAAAGAAATAAAGTTCAAAATGAAGGTCAGTTCCCATTGTGCTATGAAACACCTCCAGGGCAGCAATCTGGCCCTTCCCAGGGAGGCAATATGATCATTACAGGAGGATGTGTGTGTTTGTAGTCGCTCAGTCACGTCCAACACTTAGAGACCCTGTGAATGATAGCCCTCCAGGCTCCTCTGTCCATGGAATTCTCCAGGCAAGAATACTGGAGTGGGTTGCCATTCCCTTCTCAAGGGGTTCTTCCCAGTCCAGGGATTGAACCCAGCTCTCCTTCATTGCTGGCAGATTCTTTACCATCTGAGCCACCAGGGAAGTCCACAGGAGGATACAGAAGGCATTTATTTCTTATTTCTCTAAATCCAGATTTCCTTATAGACACTGTTACCGATGCCCTTTGAGAGAAGGTGGTCTGGGACAAGAATTTCCTTCTTAGCAAACAAATTGTAGCTGAAAGTCAAACCCCCTGGTAGAGGAGTACTGGATTAGAGGAGGGGATTGATGTTAAATGAAATGAAATGGAGTGACACGACTACATTTCCTGCCTCTCCTTTGAAGTCACCTCAGTGCTTAGATCATCTTTGTAACAATCATTTACTTTTGCCTGGAGAAGCAAAGTCCCACTGTTACAGGTAAATATAGAAAGACACTGGAAACGCAGGCCTTTGAGGAGCCAGGATCCTCTATAGGAAGCCACCTCATCCCGATGACAAAGAGATAATAAAGCGACTCCAGCTGGCCTGATGGGTGTTTAGGAACTCAAACAGCTGCTTCCGGATGGAGCGTTCCCACCTTTCACAGTCTTTCAGCGGAAACAGTTATTGGCTCACTTGTGGGATAGAAAGTCTTTCCAATTAAGCATAAAGGCACAAGATGAGAGCTGGCAAAGTCTCCCGGAGGGGTCCACCTCACATGGCAACCTGAGTCCCTGCTGAGGACAAGGGTGCCTCTATGCACATCAGATGCTGTGGTCACAGACAAGGGACCAGGGTGCTGAGGATGGAGTCCTGCTCACTTTTTCTGTATTATGTCATTTCTGGTGTTGGAGTCTTTAATAATTTTTTCAATCATAACCATAAATCCTTTCTGAGCAGCTATATGTGTATGTGTGTGTTGGAGGGTGCATTTGTCCTGTATGTTTGGAGAGAAAGGAAAATGAGAAGGAAGAAAAAGCCTCTTTCTCCCTGGAGACTGACATATTTGCAATCATCATATGAGATGTTTATAAATAAATATATTTACAGTATTTTCTGAATGGCTCAGATATAAGAAACATAAAGAAGAAATGATTGGACTAAATAAAAAGTCCTAGGAAAGGGTCTTGCTACTTACAGAGCAGGCTTTTTTTTTTTCTCTCCATCACCTGCCTACCCGGTCTGGCCAATTCATGTTGCCAAGGCCAGTGACTCAGCAGAGAGTGCCTCCAGCAGCTACTGAATGACACCCTGCGAGCTGCAGCTGTGGTCTCTCCACTCTTCTAAGAGTGACCGGCGAGGTGTCGTGTCTTTGTTCTTCCTGTTTCTGTTTTGACATGCATGTCCACCACTGCGTGCATTTTCTGTATGTTTCTACATTGTCTCCTTATTATAAAGTACCCCAGTAAAGTTCTACTAGAGAGACCTCCTGCAGTCTTCAGTCTCAAGTGTGCAATTTTCTGATCCGACTTGGCCTTTAGAACAGTTGGATAGCTCCAACCCCTGGCAAACATTGCTTGGAGCTGTGCACTGGAGGTGTGTTGCTTTATGACACGGTTAAGTGAAAGCATATGCTTTCCTCTGTTTTGGCTTTCTCTGTGCTCAGAGCAGCAATCAGCCCAATCAGGTTAACCCTGATGAAGCAGATGAGAAAACCCAAGGCTTCTTATTGTTATTGAGAAAAGCCCATGTTCAGTTTCTTTGATCTCTTTAGGGGAGTTTACCTTTTATCTGGAAACTAGGAATTTCCCTCCATGTTAAAAATCACAGATTTGCCATTAGATGGAGCTCAATGAAAGAAAGAATAGAGAATGGGCTATTTCTGTGTTAGAAAGAGATTTTTCCTGGGAATAGTATTAGAAGTGTGAAGGGGGCAAGTTTCACTCTGGTATATGGTTTTACAGGGGAAACCTCCTCAGTAATGTAAACTCAGCAGATATCTGTCTGACATTATTGTCATCAGTGCAAACCCACGAGCATGAACAACAGAGAGGAAACTGTTAAATGTGAAATATAGGGCCCTAGGAAATGATATCAAACCTAATAGAATAATCTAGTTTATATGACAGGGTGTAGTGTATATGAGCAAACACAGAGTCCTCATAATTTATAAAGTGAGGTCTATCTACATGTGTGCTCATGTTCAGTCAGACACGACTCTCTGTGACCCCATGAACTGTAGCTTGCCAGGCTCCTCTGTCCATGGAATTTTCTAGGCAAGAATACTGGCCTGGTTTGCCATTTCTTACTCCAGGGGATTCTTTCCAACCCAGGGATCGAACCCACGACTCTTTCATCTCCTGCATTGGCAGGTGGATTCTTTACCCGAGTGCTACCATCTAGCTCATCCCACTTCCGTGCTTCTCAGTTAACCACACTACCGTCTCCCCAAAAAAAGGAGAAAACTAGAGTCAAAGAGACATGCAGCCTGAAAAGAGAAAGGTCACTGAGTGTTCACGGTTAAAAGGCAGTTTCCAGTCTGGCTCTGTGTGCTGGGGGCATGATGGCTGAGCCAACTGCCCAACCAGGAAAGATTGTTCTCTTTGCTTTGTGGGTAGGGCCAAATCAGGACGTACAGGATCCTACGTAATAAGGAAAATGTGTATGTCATGGGAAAAATACAGCATTTCTGAGGGACATGGAGTGTAAAAAAAAAAAACAAAAACCTCAAAGGGTTTTCTTAATACCAAGCCAGTAATATAATTTAGTTGTATCATAACCATTTATATCCCATTGAGTGACACTGGGAATTTGTGAAGGACATTTCATCTAAACACTTCTGTGTGATGATATTTTACATTACCATGAGCTTAAAACACCAAGGGAAAGAAAATAAAAATAAATCATGTCACTTATTTGTTTGTACCCACACTAAACCATCATACTATAAGCATTTAAAAGGTGAATTTGGTTCTATGAACTGATCTGTACCGATCAGTTTTTGAAAAAAGTCATTTTCCTTCTCTTTTCTCATACACACAGGTGCAATTCTTCTCTTCATGCAGGGATGGACTATTTGTCCTTTTCTTTCTTCCTGTCTGCATCACTTGACATGTCATAATAGATGTGCCTTTAAAACTTTTACAAATCAAAATGTTTTTAATTGCTATAGATAGTCTACTACGCTTTGGAGAAGGGCATGGCAATCCACTCCAGTGTTCCTGCCTGGAGAATCCCATGGACAGAGAAGCCCGGCGGGCTACAGTCCCTGTGTCACAAAGAGTTGGACATGACTGAGTGCCTAATGCAATGCAAGTCTACTACACTTTGGGCTTCCCTGGTAGCTCAGCTGGCAAAGAATCTGCCTACAGTTCAGGAGACCCTGGTTTGATTCTTGGGTTAGGAAGATATGCTGGAGAAGGGATAGGCTACCCACTCCACTGCCTGCAATGAGGGAGACCTGGGTTCGATTACACTATTAGAAATAATTTCAGAGAAAAAAACATCTTTTAGGAGGTAAGTAATTAAACTGTTGTAAATCTTTTCTCATAAAAAGTTCATTCTCCACAGTGTAATAGATTGTAGTGCTCTCTTCATATATGGCAGGTGTTCCCAGCTTGGCCAACTAGCTCTTGTTTTCTAGAAAGATGTTTGAGAGGTTCTCAAAGATTCCAAAGGTCTAACCTCCTTTCCTAGACTTCCAATGACAACCTCACATGCCTTCATTTACCTCCTGATTTCCACTCTAAGAGTCTCCAGGAAGATATTTTCTTCCAAAGAATCAAGGAAGAAATCTCAAGGGGCTGAAAGCAAGATGCAAGATTAGGAAGAAGACAAAAAAGCATAATTAAGTGTCATGGCACTAGTCTGTGATTCAACATTAGGCTTATAAGTGAGTTCAGTTCAGTCACTCTGTCATCCAATTCATTGCAACCCCATGAACCGCAGCATGCCAGGCCTCCCTGTCCATCACCAACTCCTGGAGTCCACCCAAACCCATGTCCATTGAGTTGGTGATGCCATCCAACTATCTCATCCTCTGTTGTCCCCTTCTCCTCCTGCCCTCAATCTTTCCCAGCATGAGGGTCTTTTCCAATGAGTCAGCCCTTTGTGTCAGGTGGCCAAAGTATTGGAGTTTCAGCTTCAACATCAGTCCTTCCAATGAACACCCAGGACTGATCTCCTTTAGGATGGACTGGTTGGATCTCCTTGCAGTCCAAGGGACTCCCAAGAGTCTTCTCCAACACCACAGTTCAAAAGCATCAATTCTTCAGTGCTCAGCTTTCTTTATAGTCCAAGTCTCACATCCATACATGATCACTGGAAAAACCATAGACTTGACTAGATGGACCTTTGTTGACAAAGTAATGTCTCTGCCTTTTAATATGCTATCTAGGTTGGTTATAACTTTCCTTCCAAGGAGTGTCTTATAATTTCATGGCTACAATCACCATCTGCAGTGATTTTGGAGCCCTCAAAAATAAAGTCAGCCACTGTTTCCCCTGTTTCCCCATCTATGTGCCATGAAGTGATGGGACCAGATACCATGATCTTAGTTTTCTGAATGTTGAACTTTAAGCCAACTTTTTCACTCTCCTCTTTCACTTTCATCAAGAGGCTTTTGAGTTCTTCTTTACTTTCTGCCATAAGGGTGGTGTCATCTGCGTATCTGAGGTTATTGATATCTCTCCCAGCAATCTTGATCCCAGCTTGTGCTTCATCCAGCCCAGCGTTTCTCATGATGTACTCTGCATATGAGTTAAATAAGCAGGGTGACAATATACAGCCTTGACATACTCCTTTTCCTATTTGGAACCAGTCTGTTGTTCCATGTCCAGTTCTAACTGTTGCTTCCTGACCTGCATACAGGTTTCTCAAGAGGCAGGTCAGGTGGTCTGGTCTTCCCATCTCTTTCAGAATTTTCCACAGTTTATTGTGATCCACACAGTCAAAGGCTTTGGCATAGTCAACAAAGCAGAAATAGATGTTTTTCTGGAACTCTCTTGCTTTTTCCATGATCCAGTGGATGTTGGCAATTTGATCTCTGGTTCCTCTGCCTTTTCTAAAACCAGCTTGAACATCTGGAAGTTCACAGTTCAGGTATTGCTGACGCCTGGCTTGGAGAATTTTAAGCATTACTTTACTAGCATGTGAGATGAGTGCAATTGCATCAGTGAGTACGTGGATTAATTTGGATTCCTATTCCTGCACTTACCCCCTTTAAAAAAGAAAAAATATATGTATATATATATAGAGAGAGATGCCCCAAGACTCAGTGACTGACTGGGAAATGAGAGGGGGAAAAGGGATCAGAAAGATTCGGGGTTCCTGACGTGGATCACCAATGGGTAATGGGCCCTTCACTGTGCTCACGATGGGCATTTCTACAAGTTCAGGGCTAGACTGGTAAGTGCAGAACACATCTGCCTGCACTGGGTAAAAGACAGTGTTATAAAGAATGGCAGGACTAGGGCCATATTTATATAATGTTTTGTAGTTCTCAAAGTATTTTCAAAATCACTATCTCTTCTGACACAGCAATCTGACAAAGTATGCAGGTTAGTTATCAATAGCCTTGTTTTAGAGATAAGAAAACTGAGGCCCCAAATGCTGAATGATTTTCCAAAGGTCACAGGGGAAGTAGGTGGTAGGGTGGGGCTTGACCTTTAGTCTGCTGACTCCAAATCTTCAGGGCACTGAATGTAGTATTTAATTATTTTTCATAACTTCATGAGTGTTAGGTTGCTGGTTTGCAATTAGAGTATAAATTCTCTGAAGCAGAGGATGATAGTGTGTATGTGGTCCTGGAGTTTCTTGATCTTAGCCACAGGTTGTCCTGTGCATTATAGGGTGTTAGGTAGCAATCCTGGCCTCTACCCACTAGACCACTAAGGCCAGTAGTGTTCTCCAAGCTGTGGAAAGTAAATATGCAAGCAGGCATTCCAAATATTCCCTGGAGGGCAGATCATCCCAGTTGAAAATCAGTGATTTAGTCACTTCGAAGTCCTAAGCACAGAGGAGAAACCCAGTAAATTTCTAGTGATTGACTGAAAGCTTACATGCATTCTGAAATGCTTTTAAAAGAAACCAGTCCGACAGTGAAGTTAAGATGGTACGTAAGGTCAAGGACATTACCTGTTTTAGAGTTTGGAACGGTGCCTAACAAATCAGGAAGGCTGTGGTGGCGACTGTGCTGGTGCTGATCAGCAGATTAGTTTTATAGGGATCAATTTGGGAAGAAAAGAGGAACATTGTTTCTCTCATACATAGGTATGTGCACAATGCTGCGTCTCCCTGCACGTGGCAATAGCGAGTCTTGAGCACAGGATGCACTCATGTATATTTCATTTGTTTAGAAATCCCAGCCACCATAGAGCAGCTCATTAAAGGGCTGTGAGTAGAAGGAGCCCAGGATTTGAGCACCTTGGAAGTGGAGTCTATTTCTATCTCTGCTGCTAACCGAGTAGTAAGACCTTTGGCAGGTTACTGCCAGTCTCTGAACTCAGAGTCCTCATTCACAAAATGAGGTTGGAATGTATTTTCTCATAGGCTTCCCAGGTGGCACAGTGGTAAAAATCTGCCTGCCAATGCAGGAGACACAAGAGCTTCAGGTTCGATCCCGAGTTGGGAAGATCCTCTGGAGAAGGAAATGGCAACCCACTCAAGTATTCCTGCCTAGAGAATTCCATGGACAAAGCAGGCTGGTGGGCTGCAGTCGTGGGATCATAAAGAGTTGGACACGATTGAGCGACTGAGCACCCATGCACCTTCCAATATAAACATTTACTGATGATTCCATGATAACAGGTTCTTGATTTTCTATCTGCAAACTTGGATATTGCGTGTGTTCTTGAATTCAAGTGTTTCTGTTTTTCAAAGGTAATAAAGTGCATAAAATGTTTTAAATAACACTTTCAAGGGGGCTGAGGCAGCACTCTCCGATCAAACACATTAATGTTTCTGCAGTAAAATGTTTGGCTGTTCACACTTAGTGAAATAAATGAATATAATGAACAGCCTCACTTAAGTTCAGGTAAGATTTTGTTGCCAAACAAGTTTGCCACAAATACAAACAAACAAACACTCTTTTGGTTTTTACACCACTTTTAAAGTCAGAATTGTGGGTATGTAATCATAGGAGTGCAAGTCACTCAGTTGTGTCTGACTCTTTGCAACCTCATGGACTATACAGTCCATGGAATTCTCTAGGCCAGAATACTGGAGTGGGTAGCCTTTCCCTTCTCCAGGGGATCTTCCCAACCCAGAGATCGAACTCAGGTCTCCCACATTGCAGGTGGATTCTTTACCAGCTGAGCCACAAGGGAAGACTGTGTAATCATGTATATGTACTCAATTCTAATTAATGATAATTCATTAATAAATCAAGTTATAGGTAAGTAAAATCTACAAAATAAGCATAAGAACACTTTTTAACCCTTTGGGAGATAATTTTATTTAAAAAAATAAAAGGTCTTTTCTTAATATTTATTCTTCTGGCTTCCGAATTTCAAAGTTAACACAATCGGCTTTTTTTTCAGGCCTTAATTTTGATTTTAACATTTAATTATAATGCAAAATTTATTATCCCAGGTAATGTGTATGGGACGGAGACGGCAATAGCAACCTACTCCAGTACTCTTGCCTGGAAAAGCCCATGGATGGAGGAGCCTGGTAGGCTGCAGTCCATGGGATCGTGAAGAGTAAGACATGACTGAGCGACTTCACTTTCACTTTTCACTTTCATGCATTGGAGAAGGAAATGGCAACCCACTCCAGTGTTCTTGCCTGGAGAATCCCAGGGATGGGGGAGCCTGGTGGGCTTCCGTCTATGGGGTCGCACAGAGTCGGACATGACTGAAGCAACTTAGCAGCAGCACCAGCAGCAATGTGTATGAGAAAAGTATAGATGGAAAATGAAATGAATTCTTTTCCCTTAGTTTTACATATAATGAATTTAATGAAAAGAATAACTGAATGAAAACTTACCAAAATAAAGACAACACAATTTAACAAATAAAATAAATAAAGTATTGTTGTTTTATTTATATTAATTAGGGTCATGTCAACCTGCAGCTTGGAAAAAGGAAAAGGGAACAGAATTCGGTGAATATCATTCCCATGGCAGTGCTACGAGAAGGCTCAGGTGGGTTGGACGTGAGTCTCACCCTGTGGAGCTCTGTTTCCCAAATGACTATTAATAGTACTGCCGACCATGGCACCTTCCCTCCCCCACTCAGCACTTGCTGTCACGCATTAGTAGTACTCCACAACAGGAAAAGCACCTCTGAACCAAATACACTAAGAAGTACCAAGAAGAGCATGCGTGCTCATGACACTGACAGGTAAACTAAGGGAGGCGATGAGCCAGCAGTAAAGACTCATGCAGTCTTTCCATCAGGAGTTGAGAGCAGAATACAAGTGTCTCGCACTTTCTATGAGCAGCCAAGTTTGAAGCTGAAACTTTACACATTTCAAGCCATAGAGAAATGAAAGACAGAAAGTGTTGGGAAAGGGACAGAGGGAGGAAGACAAAGAGGCAGGGAAGAGTTTGTGAAATAGTGTTGGTTATGGAAATTTTCCATGCATATCTGCCATTTAAGTCATCCATTTCATCACATTCATGACTCTGCTGCTGATGCTGATAAACGTCTATCAGTGTGCACGGCTTGGGGAGTACAGTGAGGAACAAGGCATTTGAAACTTAGAGCTTGGTGACGTAAACAGACAATAAACAAGTAAGAAAAATGATTTCAGATAAATGCTGTGAAGGAGAACAATTGAGTAACCGAATGGCACTTACCTTGTATGGGATAGTTCTGATGGGATTTTTCAGTGGAGGCCTTTCTAGGAGGTGTTAGAAAAAGGAGAGCAAGTCGGCCCTGGGAGGCACTCCCGGTGCCAAAGCCAGAACACAGGAGTACAGGAAAGTGCGCGGAAGAGGCGGGAGGTGGGGGGACGAAGGGGCAGAAGAGGCAGGGTCCAGGCTGCAGGACCTGTAAGTCACAGTGAGGAGGCTGTGCTTTATGGCAGGGACAAGGAGAAGGCCCTGAAGGGCTTCAGCAAAGGACAGGTGATCTGGTTTATATTTTAAAACAAACATGCCAGCTGTCTTGAAAAGGGGCACGGGTGAAACTGAGAGCACTAGTTAAAAGGCTAATGTGGATGAGGATGTTGCAAAAATGTAAGAACGCTCTAATCCCCTAAGACTAAGGGCTAGTTGATGAGAGGAAGAGATATTACCTTTTCACATCATTGTCTTCCAAGCTTATAATTTGTGTAAGTTTTACACGTATCTATTTATGTTGTCGACTTGAAAGGTCTGTATGATTAAAAAACATATATTTCTTGGTGTGGATGCTTTTTTTATATTCCAAATATGGACAAGACATCCACAAAGACCATCTTGTTAAAGACCTAAGCATTCACACCATCATCAGATGAACAACTCCTCTTTAACTTGTCCAGCTCCCGTAGGATATTAAAGACTTACATTATATTTCCTTTCAACCCTTACCTTCCTAGGTTGAGAAATATCTGACTCATATAGATGCCCTTTTATTATTGTAGCTATTTTCAGCCCTCTTGCCTCTCTTTTTTCAACTGACTAGTGGATTTTCTTGAGGTGTAGAATTAGCCCTGCATCTGAAAAGCCAAACGTGAATCCTGTGTTTTATTGTGTTTCCTTTAGAGCAAAATTGTACCTTGTTTCAGCATTTGTATTATGCTTCAGTGGGTCAGAAGTTTGTTCCAGCTCAGAACCGTGAAAGGTAAGGGGATCAGCTCTATTTAGTATAACGCAGGCATGAGTACAGGAGATGAGTCATCGAGGGCCATCTTGGAGGCCTCCTACCACACACAGGACAGTAACTAGAACAGGGAAGGGCCTACGGGGGAGGAGTACATCATGGAACCAAACACACCACACGGAGACCAACTACTGTCCTTCAGGGGACGACCCACTTGCCAGATGCAGCATCTGGAAGGGATGGCAGCCATGTCATGTCTAGAATGTAGAGGGCCACGCATGTAGTATCACAAGGGCTCAGATCAGGCATCAAAACATGGCCATGATTCATGTCAGAGCAGGAAGTATTTGATTCAAATGGGCATGGAGCAGCATCTGGGAAAATAGTTATCATTCACTTATTTAGTAAATGTTTACTGAAGAACTATGAGCGAGACAGCAGAAGAAACACAGATATAAAGAACAGACTGTTTGATTCTGTCAGAGAAGGCAAGGGTGGGATGATTTGAGAGAATAACATTGAAACATGTATATTATCATATGTGAAACAGATCACCAGTCCAGGTTCGATGCATGAGACAGGGTGCTCAGGGCTGGTGCACTGGGATGACCCTGAGGGATGGGATGGAGAGGGAGGTGGGAAGGGGGTTCAGGATGGGGAACACATGTACACCCATGGCTGATTCATGTGAATGTATGGCACAGACCACTACAATATTGTAAAGTAATTAGCCTCCAATTAAAAGGAAAAAAAAATAAAGTAATTGAATTAAAAAAAAAAGAACTACGGGCACTAAGGCTACAATGTGAAGACTGACTCCCTGACATCATGGCACTCAGAATTCAGGAGCAACTGTGTCTAAGTGAAAAGGTCACTACAATGCGAGGAGGTCTGTGACAGAACACAGGGTGGTGGGGATTTCTTAAGGGGAACATTTGACCAAGAATTAAAGATCAAGAGGGGTGAGAAGAAGAAGTAACAATGGCACGAAAGAAAGAAAGAGTTAAGAAAGAGTTGGAAGTGAAACTTCTCTCTTGCCAGGAGAAGAGCAGCTTCTCAGAAACCCATCTTTCTTTCACTTAAGAAAGAGTTGGAAGTGGAAGACAGGGAAGCAGAGAATATTCCAGTGAGTATAGCACTGGGAACAGAGATGACCCTGGAGCAAGAAAGAACCAGTCCCCCAAAGCAGCCGAAAGGTGTCTAGAGCTATGCATGCCACACTGAGGCAGCAAGATTGACAAGGGAGTAGCAACCCAGTGCAGGGTTTCAGATGGGGCAACGGGGTAGAACCGCAACCTCAGGAGGCAGGAAAGCTCAAAGAGAGGGAAAGGAAGGCGCAGCCCTGGAGTCCTCCAGACAGGAATCATGAGGCTAGAATAGTATCGGGCGGGAGGTCTAGCCAACGTGGGTAGCATCTAAGATGGGAGGTCTCTCGTTTGTTCATATCAGACGCGGTCATTTTCATGAAAGTGACCAGCACAAAGAGGACCAGGAGAGGCAGGGAGGGACCCTGAGAGGCGAGGTGGAGCAGGAGCTGAGAGGATGAGGCAGTAGATGGGCAGAGGAGACCTCAGACAAGAGTATCAAGAAGCTAATGCCAGAGTGAAGACGAAGCAAGTAAGTTTCAGGAGCTAACCTCACAACGTCTGGACAAACATCCCTTCATACCAAGCCCCAAGCTTCTTGCCAGAAGAGTAGGTTCTCAGAAAGCATCTCAGACCACACAAGATGAGTAAGGGGAAAATAGTCTGCTTGAAATTAACATTGCAAAGCAAGGCAGAAATGGTGATATCCCTGGTGCCTAAAGTCAGAGCAGACCTGGGGTAGTAAGACTGGATGCCATTGCCTCCATGAAATCAGAGAGCTGCAGAACAGATTGGGAGACTGCATGGACTGAGCTTTCAACGAGGGTCCATCAGTGGTCCTGATGGTGGAGAAAATAAGCAGGACCCAGCATACAATAGTTCCTGACCCACAGAAAGTGTGAGGCTGTGCGTTATTTCTTAAACTTTAGTCTGCATCAAAATAATGTGAATCCTTGCTAAAATACAGGTTTCTAGGGCTCACCTCTAGGCATGCCAATCCAGCTGAGCAGGAGTGAAGTGCGGTGTCAGTCTGGAGAGGGAATGGCTACCAACTCCATCATATTTTTTATGTTTTAGTGTTTTATGAAGACTTGTGGGTAATTCTGAGGCCAAGAAGGGGAAGATCACGCTTTGAAAACAGTTATTTGGAACTTGAAATTTAGCCTAATGGCTAAGAGTGTGGGCTCCATAGCAAGGCTGCATAGATATCAATGCCCAGCTCTGTCACAGCCCACAGACTCCCAGAAGGTCAGCCTATGCCTCAGTTTTCTCAGCTGTAAAAGGGGGTGATGATACCTACCTGACTGGGTGGTTGCAGAGATTAGACAAGTTAATGAATGTAAAGTACAGCACCTAGTACAGTTTGAATTCTTAATGTTAGCAATTAGCTGCAAACTTACACAAAAGTGCTGGAAAACCTGTTTAGCAAAATTTACACGTGAAATTTCAAGCCTCATGGATTTTTGTAGGCCTCAAGATTTCTGGTACAAGAAGAAAGAATAAAATTTGCATCAATATCCATTTCTGTCTCCACTGATTGGTCAAATACTTTATTCCTTTCTGCCTGTCCTGAAACTCTTGAACTCAGTACAATTATTTAAAAATGTTAAAAATGAGAGGAAGTCAGAAACAGTATTGGAAATACTGATCAAATAGTGTAAAGATGATTATCATTTTTGTGATGTGCTTCTTCCCTGTCGCATTCGAACGGCGATGTGTGTGATGAGCTCTGATTGGGCCGCATCTTTTCACCCAACCACCCGTCATACTGCTCAGTGGGCGACACCAAGCACTTGCCAAACTCACTCTGCCCTGATGCTTAAGTACTCAGATATCATAATTCAGCCCAGCCCTCTGATTTGCTACGATGAAGACAAGGTTGATGACAATTTCCACCTCCATAATTCTCAGCCATTTCCTCTGTAGAGATATAAGGCAAGTCATACTGTCCCTACCCACTCCAGTACTCTTGCCTGGAAAATCCCATGGGTGGAGGAGCCTGGTAGGCTGCAGTCCATGGGATCGTGAAGAGTAAGACATGACTGAGCGACTTCACTTTCACTTTTCATTTTCATGCATTGGAGAAGGAAATGGCAACCCACTCCAGTGTTCTTGCCTGAAGAATCCCAGGGACGGGGAGCCTGGTGGGCTTCCGTCTATGGGGTCGCACAGAGTCGGACACGACTGCAGTGACTTAGCAGCAGCAGCATACTGTCCCTATTCTTATAAATAAGGAAGCTGGAGCTCAAAAAAATATATGTGGCTGATGAAAAGGATAGTCAGGATTCAAGCCCAAGCCTTCAAATGCAGTCTAATCTTAAATATATATATCTATTAATCTGTCTTTCTATAGAATAAAAAGAGAGGCCATTAAAAATAACATTATACCTAGAGATTAGAGTAGGACTTCAAAAAAAAAATGAAAGAGAAGGAAAGCAATACAGTAAATTATGCACATGAGGAATAACAAGCTAGTGATACAGTCTAAATGTTTAGGTACCCTCACTTGAGTGCATTTGTATGACATGATTAAGATATATATATATATATATAATCTATACCTATAAAATGATTTTTAGCTGTACAGTTATTTAGAAGTAAACTTCATGAATACAGTTGTTCAAGTTAGAGTAATACGATACAAGAGGAAGGGAATATTTGATGGTTGTAAAATGATTCTGATAGAAAATTTTCATACCTGCTTTTGAGAATGTGTAGGAGAACCATACTCAGTTCTGTTTATTGAGCACCTACTCTGTACTAGGAATTTTGAAGAGGTGATTTCATGTAGATCTGAAAACAAACAAAAAAGCTAGGAGTTGGCTTCCACATTTAATGAAACAGCAGCTGAGACTCACAGTAGTTTGTCCACTAGGCTGGGACTTGTGATGATGGAGTGAGTCGTTATTTGAAGCCTGTATGTCTGACTCCAGTCCACAGTCTTGCTTCAACACCAGCTACTGCAAATGAACAGAACTAAAAGGATTTTCGTTTCTTTCTCTTCTGGTTCCTTAAGGCTGGGTCTGTTAAAATCTATTCTCCTTCATAGACATTTCTCCCAAATCTGCTTCTTCTTATTCTTTCTGTGTCTCCCCTGGCATTATCCCAATTAGTCAGGCTTGATGCTTTTCTTCCATTCATCCCCCATCCAATCTGCTTGCAAGTTCTGGCAATTCTAACCTTGTCTTCATTTTCACATCACTCCCCTGTCTCTGCCTGACAGAAACCACCTACTGCAATGCTGCCCTATTTCTAGCTTACTAGGTTGAAGTAACCCCTCAAATGGCTCCCAATGATCCCTGCCTGCTGATATTTACACCATTGAATAATCCCCTCCACCTGCATGTACCCTGGGCTTGGCAACTCACTTTGAATGAATAGAATAACATAGTAAACAGAATATGGCACGTGGGTGGGAAATCACTTCTGTGATTAGGTTACAAAAAAGACTGGTTTCCTGCCTGCTTGCCCTTTCTTGCTCTCTCCCACTGGCTTTGATGGACGCTGGCTGCCATGTTATGAGTTGCCCTATGGAAAGGCTCTTGGGCTTCCCTGGTGGCTCAGAGGTAAGGAAACTGTCTGCAATGCAGGAGATGCTGGTTTGATCCCTGGGTTGGGAAAATCCCCTGGAGAAGGGCATGACAACCCACTCCAGTATTCTTCCCTGGAGAATCCCATGGACAGAGGAGACTGGACGGCTACCGTCCATGGCGCCACAAAGAGTCAACATGACTTAGCAACTGAAACAAGAACAATGGAAAGGCTCACAGGGGTGGGGGAATAAAGGAGGTTTCTGTGCCAGTGGCATCAAGGAACTAGGATTCCCAGTCCACGTGCCTATGAAGAGCTGAATCCTGCCTGTAACTCCATCCAGATTTTGGAGCTACAGAAACTATGAGACAAAGAACACTGACTCATTTAAGATGCTACATTTTGAGATAACCCGTCATGTAGCAATAGAGAACCAGTACCCAATCCAGGAATAGCATTGTTAGTTTTTCTGCTGCCAAATTAAACTTTCTGAAATAAAGGTCTGATTCTGTCATTCCCGTGACTTCTCATTTGCCTCTAGAAAATGCCTAAGCCTCTCAACTTGGCAATGATGCTGCTTTATCACCAAGTCCCAGTATACCAGTTAATAATTGATTAGGGATTAGTTGAAGGCAATACTGTATAATTCAGTTATCAACCGAGGCTGCTCTGTTCCCTAAAAGCTGAATAAGATTGATTCCAACCACTACTACACAACTTTGCAGAAGATTCAACATCCTTCCCAAGGTTCCTACCAATTCTTGGTGGGTTTTTGTTCCCACAATTACCTCTGGCTTCATTTCACCTTTGCCGAGTTAAGTCAGGGTAAGTGTTCAACTCTGCGACTCATGTCCAACTCTTTGCAACTCTATGGACTGTAGTCTGACAGTCTCCTCTGTCCATGAAATTCTCCCGGCAAGAATATTGGAGTGGGTTGCCATTCCCTTCTCCAGGGGATCTTCCCAACCCAGGGATCAAACCCAGGTCTCCTGAATTGCAGGCATATTCTTAACCATTTGAGCCACAGGGAAGCCCCATGGATTACCTCTCCATCCCTCACCTGTTACTGTTCCACATCATGTCAGCCCAGATGTGAAACTCAGTCCCTTTCCTTGACATACACACACACACACACACACACACACACACAACCATACCCTTATACAACACTGTTGTGTGAAGCAGAGTTTACCAAATTTCAAGGATTTGCTTCACAGCTCAAATAACTTGAATACTAGACATCACTATTAAAATATATTTGGAAGGCAGAAAATAAAATATAAATTAATTTTGGTTTATATTTGCATAAACACTGGAAAGAAATACTAGGAAGTAAAAAAGGAATTGCCTAGTGGGAGTGGTCGGAGTGGGGTGGTGGGTGCATAGGAACAAAAGCTGAACTAAGACATTTCACTCTGTCCTCTACGTCATTTTGATTTATGAATTACGTAAATTGTTTTATTTTTCAGAAAATTCAAATTTAAAAATTAAATTAAGAAACCATTTAGATGCCCTCCGTTGGGAATTTCTCAGCGGCTGGATTCTGAACAGCCCTCTCCCCTCCCATTTCTTCTCCTTTTACACTCCCTCCAGAATTGAGTCCTTTTACTGCTCTAATCTAGATTTTTCTCTCTTAATTCAATCAAACTCTCTTTTGTCCATACTCTCCAATTCAGCTCCAGGCCCACTTTTCCACATTAAAGGACTCATAAAAGTGCTCATAGGAGCAAAGTACAAATGGAGACCTAGGAGTGATACTTTTAAATTCAGTTCCTGCCCCACCCTTCCATTAGGATACAGAATAAGAGAAGGGACTGGGAAGAGGTGTCAATGGGGCTGTGATATCACAGAGAAGTTGAAAAGGAGGAAACTCTAGTAGGTGAGGCTTTTGAAAGGATCTCAAAAGGAATCTGTGCTTAGTAAACAATTTTGCTTGTGTCCAGACCCATTCAGAATACCTCTTCCTTCAGCAAACTCTCCTCGAGTTCATCCTGTTGATACCACCTCCCTCTCCTCTGACATCCTGGCATACTTAATCTATATGTCTCTTGTGGCAAGAGCATGCTCTACCTTACATTTTAATTATTTGTTTTCATTTTGCCTATTTCAGACTCAGCTCTTTTGAGAGAAAAGTAGTTGCATTGCTTAAACGTACTGTGTCCATCAGAGATGTTTATCAAGAACTTGTTGAACTAATTAATTCACTTAAGAATGTTAATATTATCAAAGCTTCCCTGGTGGCTCAGATGATAAAGCATCTACCTGCAATGCGGGAGACCCCGGTTCAATCCCTGGGTCGGGAAGATCCCCTGGAGAAGGAAGTGGCAACCCACTCCAGTACTCTTGCCTGGAAAATTATCAAGGCACATCTTACATCACAAAAGAAATCTAATATTAGAAAATTAATATTGAAACATCTGAATCAAATGATCAAGAGGTTATTATTTTATGGCTCAATATGTTTCTGCATCAAGGTTTGTCATACACAGTTAAATAGACTGAGTCTGATAATTATTATCCCGTGGAGCTTTAATCTGGAGAGGACTGTGAATATCTGTTTGAGAAAGTGTGCATTCATTTCTGAGATGAACCCACACTCCCTTCCTAAGTAGTGCAGGGATCCGGAAGAAGGGCTGACTCTATTTGTCTCAGGTTGGTCTTTTTTCTCTCTCTGGCCTCCTGTGTGTAACAGATGCAAAAGAAAGGCTTTGCAGAGTTATAGCTAAGCCAGGAGAACCGTCTCCAGGGAGGGATCAGTTAACCTTCAATAGCTCATCTTTGGCAGGTAGTTGCTAAATTAAGTTCTGTAGATTAGTGTATTTCAGTCTTCCCATGCATCAAGCAGACTGTTCTCACTCCTGTGAGTAAGCCCTAAGGAAGTTATAGCCATGATGATCCATGCGGGGGTGAGAACTAAACTCCAGACTGGAGAAGTTTTCAGCGTAATAGTTTTGTTTTTTTTTAATGTTAGAATGTAGCAATTATGTAGAATGCTAGCAGGTATTAAAACTTGCAGGTATGTTTTAAACAAGAACCTTTACCAAATGATTTACAAAGAAAAGACAGGTGTGTCTGTTGCATTTGTAAAGAAATGATGACATATGGTAATCAAAGACCAGGGAGTAGGTGAGACCCTTCTTCCCCACTTCTTACAGATTTCACTGTACCTGGGAAGATAAATGTCAGACCTCTTATTCCATTTCTTTGATTTACAGCAGAACTTTATCTTGTCTTGAATCACATTTAACATTGTCAAGGAAGAAAAATGACACATACTCAGATATGTTTTGCTGAATTTGTTAAAAGGCATCTCAATTTTGAGTTAGCCTTATTGGAAAGCAATATGAAAATAGGTACTCAAAGTTTTAAATATGCCTGTGATTCAACTAAGAAACTTCACTTCTGGAAAGAAACAGTTAAATCTTCGTTCCAAATACATACCTCTAAGAATATTTGTGTGAGAACTATTTGTAAGCATGAAGAGTCAGAAATAACCTAAATGCCCAACAACAGAGGATTGGTTAAATCAATTATAGCCCAGCCATATGCGTAAGTATTATCCAGCTCTTCAGAGGGAAGTCATAGAAAAAGTATCACTGAAATTAAAAGATATTCACTATACATGCTTAACTTTAAAAACAATATATGTTACACACTCTTAAAGAAAAACTCAACAGCTAAAATGTGTTCAGTGTTTACGTATACCAACATTTCTATGCATCTTCTGTATTTAAAACAGTTTTGTATTTAAACTGTTTTTAAAAACTTTTGTATTTTGTATTTGTATTTAAAATAGAAAACTGTATTTGACACAGTTTTATCAAGTAGATATTACTGTTACTTTCACTTTACAAATGATGAATGTTCTCAAGGTCATAGGGGTAGTAAACAGCAGAACCACAGAAAAGATAGTGAGGGAGAGAAAGGGAGAGTTCAGAAGGTAGAGACAGATGTATACTGCACCACTTTGTTGCACAGCAGAAGCTAGCACAACACTGTAAAGCACTTATGCTCCAATAAAAAAGAAAATAAACAATAAAAATGGGCAAAATATTTTGACAAAAAAAGTATCTGCTGCAAGATGTTAAAAGCTGTTCTTGCCATTTGTATGGGATTGTGAATTTTGTTGTTTTCTTCTTTTTGTCCAGATCATCTGTAGTTTTTTTCTCTAATGAGTCTGAGTTGATTTCATAATTAGGATTGCTTAGTCTCTCTAGTGTCTTTTCTTCTCTTTGGTCATTTTCAAGGTAGCCTCACATTTATGAGAGGGCACTCTGGCTCACATGGTTGAAGGGATGGTGGGTAAGACATGAATCCATGCAGAATTCTCTAGATCGTGCCATGCTCTGCTGCAAAGTGGCTGGTCTCAGGTGTTCCTTGATCCCTGAGGGGCAACGAGTCTTACCTGACTTTTTGGATAAAGTCTTCCATTGCCAGTGACTACATAGTCTTTGGCCACTGGGATCCTCATTCTTGGAGGACTCTTCTTCCCAATCCTAGCCTCTATGGATCAATGATGCTCAAAGAACAGCTGTGCTCCTATAAGTCAGCACCTGGGCACGTCAGCACCTGGGCACATCTGCACCCCATGAAAAATCTATGTAGACTCAAGTATTACTTTTCTTTTTTTTAATTGTGTTGTTGTTGGTTAGTTGCTCAGTCGTGTCCAACCCTTTGTGACACCATGGACTGTAGCCTGCCAGGCTCCTAAGTCCATGTGAAGAAGGAATTCACAGGGCCTGGACTCCATCTTAGGCCTGTTCATGCTGATCATGCTCGACCACCTTTCCAATGGACTCTGAACTCTGTGTTTAGTGCCTATGAAAACAACAACAGAAGGATAAGACCCCCTCCAGACGGGGGAACCTTGAAAATCATATCTAGGTTACTCATCGCCTAAGAATAAACATACACTAATCACCCCTTCCTCCAGACAGGCCATAAATTTTTCTGTATCTATCAGAGTGTAACCTCAGGTTTATTGATTGTTGGCTAATTGTTTGACTGTTTGAGCACTTGAGCCCATAGCACATGAATGATGGGGTTATTGGGATTGTATTTTCCTTGGTTTATGTAAGTCTCAAGGAATTTGGAGTGGTGGCTTCAGACACGTACACATGGGATATGAAAGATTTTCACAAATGCTGGTTGGGATCCTTGGCTAAGAGGAGACTCTGCCTTGGGCCCGCTGGTGTAATAACTGCACTCCACTATCTGCATTGTCCTTCTGAGTTTGTTTCCCGGAACGCGTGGCTACAACACATGGAATTTTCCAGGCAAGATTACTGGAGTGGGTTGCCGTTTTCTTCTCCATTTATTGTGTTAAGAGCAGATAACAAAAGTCCATGAAGCCAACTCAGATGGAAGAGGAACTAAAAGAGATGACAGTGGAGAACCACATGTCACCATTTGCCATGAAAGCTGTCAAGTAGAAGTAGCCTGAGCTTTGAGGCCACACAGAACATAAATTATAATGCAGCTTTGCTAGTTACCGATGGTAAGATGACCAGAAGTGAACAAATCTCTCTCATCACCAGTTTCCTCATCTAAAAGGTGGAAATGGTCACACCTATTAAATAAGATGTCCAGAGAATAAAAGCAGATAATGAGTAAATGAGAGTAAATAATGTGTAAATGGCATAGAATAGACGTTCAGTAAACAATGGCTAAACAAAACAGATCATCATCATTATCAACATCACCACTACCATCATTAGAAAAGGCATTGTATGAAAAGCTAGAAAGCCGCTCCTGGTCCAGGCCTAGAGGAAGCTGTTAGAGGTCATTGCATGGATAATGAGCGAGAGCCGGAAAAGAAGATGGAAGATAGATCAACCAGATACTTGAGGAAATTTTGCGTGCATGCGTGCTCAGTTGCTCAGTCGCTCAGTCATGTGTGACTCTATGGACTGTATCCTGCCAGGTTCCTCTACCCATGGGATTCTCCAGGCAAGAATACTGTAGTGGCTTGCCATTTTCTCTTCCAGCGGATCTTCCCAACCCAGGGACCGAACCTGCCTCTTCCGAGTCTCATCCATTGCAGGAGGATTCTTTACCGCTTAGCCACCGCTTTCCTTCACCAAGGAACTTGGGGTGAAGGAAAATGAGGGTGTATATGGGATCACTATAGATATGGAACCTGGCATGGAAGTAAAATCAAACTCCAGGAAGCTGAATTTAGAAGGGCCATCCTGTTTCCTCTGCTGAGCCACACACAAGCAACAGGGAAGGAGTGGGAGGAAGAGCAGAAAAAATAGCATCCATTATATTTAGACTTTCCCCTGATGGTGGTAAGGGCCATGGATCTTATAAGCATCCTCCAGAGAGGTGGCTTCAGTATCCAGGCACCAAGCCACCTCTGAGCACAGAATATATTGCAGCCTGGGTGTTCTCGCACTGCTTTTGCAGAGGGACTCACTTCTTCATTCCCTTGTCTTCCTGTGCAAGGCCCTTTTAACTATTGAGAAACCTTTACTAGCTGCTATGGCTGTTGCTGTGCTGGAGACAAGGCTCCAGACACACATAGGTGAGCAAGATGGCTTACCACTCAGGATGGACATTTCAAGGAAAGGGGAGATGCCACAGTGAGGCTTTCTCTGGGCAAGCGGTCCATCCCATACAGGATCTAGGAGAGGTGTTCAATATTTGCCCCTGTTTAAGCCTGCTCTTGTTGTTGTTATTTCACTGCAGTTCTTTGAATTTATGGAGCTCTCACCTGTTTCTAGCCTACACTGTGACAGGTCCCGGCCCCCATGATGAATGCATGGGTGAAAGGCTCTGTTGGTCTCTGGACTGTCCTCTCCGGGAACCCTGCCCAACTATCTGACGGATGAGCAGACATGTCTGCAGGCTAGATTGTTGTCTACTTCTCTGCCAGGCCGGAGAGCTCTACTGGGGAACATTCTATCCTGGAGTGAGTAAAATATTACTAATCTCCCCCAACAGACCAATATATATGTCTGTGCCCACACCACTTACAGTTTCACAGCTGGGTTGCTGTAATGATAACAGAGAATTGTTTTTTATCTAAATTAACATTACTGTTTGCCTACAATCTCTTCTTAGAAGTTTTTTTTTTTTTTTTAAGGAAAATGGGGCTGAAATATCTCATCTTAATCTATGCATATCTGATGTACAGAGATTCAGGAAAAAACAATTTTGCCCATTCAGAGAACTTGGAAATGAAATTATACATTATTTATACCATAAAAATGCTTTTCTTCCATAATACAACTCCAGAAATCCTTTATTCAAATCATCTACTGTGATATAAATATTGTGACTAAAAGTACAAGCCTTTGGCTTATTCTTTCCTCCAAGTCTCAAAACTATCTGTTCATTTAATTAATGAGTCAGTCTCAATTCAAATTTATTAGCATATGAAAACACTGGCCAGGCTGAAATCCCCAAAGTCTTCTGAAACTCAAACACAACATTAAAATCCAAAGTCAGCTTAATTGGCAAGTTATCTTTATTTGTGACGGACCTGTTAGCTTTGTTCCATTGCTAACAATGGAACAGTTAGCTAACAGTGCTAACAGTTCAACAAATGGAATGTGTTGAGCCAGGCAGAGGGCAGACAAAAATGCTCTCAAACCCTTGAAAGTCTCCTAGGGCAACCACATCATTTCAACAGGGTGCCTCACACGGGTTGCCATGGGAACTCAGAAAGGGAACAAGACAAGAGAGTGAAAAAGCTGGCTTAAAACTCAACATTCAAAAAATGAAGATTATGGCATCCGGTCCCATTACCTCATGGCAAATAGATAGGGAAACAATGGAAACAGTGACAGATTTTATTTTCTTGAGCTCCAAAATCACTGCAGATGGTGACTGCAGCCATGAAATTAAAAGACACTTACTCCTTGGAAGAAAAGCTATGACTAAACTAGACGGCATATTAGAAAGCAGAGACATTACTTTGCCTATAAAATCTGTCTAGTCAAAGCTAGGAGAAGGCAATGGCAACCCACTCCAGTACTCTTGCCTGGAAAGTCCCATGGATGGAGGAGCCTGGTAGGCTGCAGTCTATGGGGTCGCTAAGAGTCAGGACACGACTGAGCGACTTCACTTTCACTTTTCACTTTTCACTTTCATGCATTGGAGAAGGAAATGGCAACCCACTCCAGTATTCTTGCCTGGAGAATCCCAGGGACAGAGGAGCCTGGTGGGCTTCCGTCTATGGAGTCGCACAGAGTCTGACACGACTGAAGCGACTTAGCAGCAGCAGCAGCAGTCAAAGCTATGGTTTTTCCAGTAGTCATGTATGGATGTGAGAGTTTAGACCATAAAAAAAGCTGAGTGCTGAAGAACTGATGCTTTTGAACTGTGGTGTTGGAGAAGACTCTTGAGAATCCCTTTGGCTGCAAGGAGATCAAACCAATCCATCCTAAAGGAAATCAGTCCTGCATATTCATTGGAAGGTCTGATGTTGAAGCTGAAGCTCCAATACTTTGGCTATCTGATGCGAAGAACTGACTCATTGGAAAAAACCCTCATGCTGGGAAAGATTGAAGGCAGGAGGAAAAGGGGACAACAGAGGATGAGATGATTGGATGGCATTACCAATTCGATGGATGTGAATTTGAGCAAGCTCAGGGAGTTGGTGATGGACAGGGAAGCCTGATGTGCTGCAGTCCATGGGGTTGCAAAGAGTCAGACATGACTGAGCGACTGAACAGTTTAGAGATATCTGGAGGAAGTGTTCACCAGACCTAAAATATGAAAGATATGTAGAAATTGGCCTGGCCAGGGGAGAGGGTGGACATCTACTTTCCAGCAAAGTGATTTACCCATGTTTGACATGTGAGTCAGGCTCCCCAGGTGGCTCAGATGGTAAAGAATCTGCTTGCAATGCAGGAGACCCAGGTTCAGTCCCTGGGTTGGGAAGATCCCCTGGAGAAGCGCACGGCAACCCACTCTGATATTCTTGCTTGGAGAATTCAGTGGACAGAGGAGCCTGGCAGGCTATATTCCATGGGATCTCAAAGATTCAGACATGAAGGAATGACAGCAGGTGAAGACAGAGAAGTTTTAGATTAATCATAAAACATTACTAGAGCCAAGCATTTTGGTCTACAGAAATGACAATTTCATATGGTTCCACCAACCATCAGGAAAGTCAGTTTCAGACAACTTTTACTAACTCCAGGTTGAAGAATTTCCACTTCATCTTGCTTGGAGTGGGAAAATAATGAAGAATTGTAACTAGGGGAGTTTCCAGCTAAGATTTTAGACAGATTGTTCTCACAGATGAAGAGGGTGGCCAGAACCACTTTACCCGTCATCTCCAGCTTCTCTTATTTTCTCCCATCTGGTCATAGCCTAGATAACAGATAGCAGGGGTCTGGACTAAGACTGAGGTACTAGTGCAAAGGAGCAAACATGTAATCACAAGAGAAAATCTACTGGAGTCAGTGACTAATTTTCAGTGGAGAAGATGAGAAAGAAGAAAGTCCCATGTTTCTGGTTTGCTTCACAGGAGGGAATTTGGAGCCATTGGTGCTGATGTTCAGCCACTAAGTCATGTCCGACTCTTTGCGACCCCATGGAATGCAACACATCTGGCTTCTGTGTCGTTCACTATCTCCTGAAGTTTGCTCAAACTCATGTCCATTGACTTGGTGATGCCATCCAACCATCTCATCCTGCCCTCATTCTTTCCCGGCACTGGGGTCTTTTCCAATGCTGGAAGGGATTGAACCTGGGTCCCCTGCAATGCAGGCAGATTCTTTATCATCTGAGCCACCAGGGAAGCTTCTTGGAGCCATTAACTCATATGGAAAAAAAAAAGAGAGAGAGAGAGAAAGAGCATGTCTGGGGTGAAAACAATGAGTTTTGGATATTTGGGTTATGAGGTGCTTGAGATAAGAAATTGAGTATAGGAGTGTAATTTAGGAAGGATTCTGATTTGGAATTAGAGATCTGGAAATTGTTGGATCATCAGGGGTCAGGGTGTCGGATAAGGCAGGGGGACTCAGAACATGAGAGAGGTTGACACTACTTAGAAACATGCAGTTTTCCCGGGACTATAGAGATTTTATGTTTTCTTTAAATGCTTTCAGTCTTAGTTAGAGGAGGCTTTAAAAATAATCTTACTTGAAAGTCCACTTATGAAAAAGAGTTGCTGTGGCTGAAATGGGGGTGAAAGCTGCAGAATCTCGCTTGCTCAGGCTCCCCACTTCTTTTTGTTTCCTTGAGATGGTCCCAGAAATCTCTGAGGAACACTTGGAAAATGATTTATCTGGACTAGTGGTCAAAAAATGCCTCCTTTGGGTCATATCCTGCTCACCACCTGCTTTTGGATAAAGATACTGGAGTATAGCTACACACACTCATTGTCTGCATTCGTGCTATAGCAGTAGAGTTAAGCTGTGACATGGATTATGGAGACAACAGAGAGAAAATATTTCCCATCTGGTCCTTTACAGAAGTTGGCTCAACTCTGAGCTACTTGTTGTTTAGTCACTCAGTTGTGTCCAACTCTTTGTGACTGCATGGACTGCAGCCCGCCAGGTTCCTCTGTCCATGGGATTCTCCAGGAAAGAATACTGGAGTGGGTTGCCATTTCCTTCCCCAGAGCCTCCTGATTTAGACTAAACTCTTTATTTCACAAATGAGAAAGCTGAAATCCAGAGAATTTAAATGACACTTGAAAAGCTGCTTAGGCTAGAATCCAAATCTTGAGATACAGCCTGCATCGTCTTTTAAAAAGAGAAAAGCAATCAATTTAAAAGAGAATTAGCAATCAACTTGCCAAAGAATGAACTGGATACATTGCCACAGTAATTCCAGATAATAATAATTCTAAAGAACAATAATAAAAACAGCAAATAGCTCTGAACTTCCTTTCACTCACTGTTGAATAAAATACAGTTTTTAGCATTTTGCTGTTATCTCTGAAATAAATTCCCTTTGTCCTGTATTACTAATTGTTCTTCCTTAATCCAATGACAAACTTTATGTTAAAATGTGAAGGACTGTGTAAATTTTTTTCCTAAAGTAAATGAATAGCCTGCATGCTAAATTGCTTCAGTCGTGTCTGACTCTTTGAGACCCCATGGACTGTAGCCCACCAGGCTTCTCTATCCATCGGATTCTCCAGGCAACAATACTGGAGTGGGTTGCCATTCACTTCTCCAGGGGGTCATCCCGCCTCCAGGGGATCAAACCCACATCTCTTTGGTCTACCGCATCAGCAAGTAGGTTCTTTACCACTTGCGCCACCTACAGTAAGTAGTAGTCGCTCAGTTGTGTCTGACTGTTTGAGACCCCATGGACTGTAGCCCACCGGGCTCCTCTGTCCATGGGATTCTCCAGGCAAGAATACTGGAGTGGATGGCCATACCCTCCTCCAGGGGATCTTTCTGACCCAGGTCTCCTGCATTGCAGGCAGGCTCTTTACTGTCTGAGTTACAGGAAGTCCCACACAGTAAGTAACATGGTTTTCCAAGATAGAGTCACTATGATTGATTCACAGAGGTGGGTCACCTGCACATTTATTCACTCTCCTTATACCCCAGGACACGCCTGGGTCCCCTATCTCTCTTCCCCACCCGCACCCCCACCCCCACCCCCGCTTTCACCCTTTCCCTCATCTACCTTTCAGGCATCCAGAGACAAGCTAAGGGATAAGGGTGCAGAAGCTTCAGAGATGGAGATGTGAGGAGAGAGGCAGTGGAGGACCTGCCATCCAGATAGGGGCAGACAGTGGAAGGAAAGTTATACCAACCTAGATAGCATATTAAAAAGCAGAGACATTACTTTGCCAACAAAGGTTCGTCTAGTCAAGGCTATGGTTTTTCCTGTGGTCATGTATGGATATGAGAGTTGGACTGTGAAGAAGGCTGAGCGCCGAAGAATTGATGCTTTTGAACTGTGGTGTTGGAGAAGACTCTTGAGAGTCCCTTGGACTGCAAGGAGATCCAACCAGTCCATTATGAAGGAGATCGGCCCTGGGATTTCTTTGGAAGCAATGATGCTAAAGCTGAAACTCCAGTACTTTGGCCACCTCATGTAAAGAGTTGACTCATTGGAAAAGATTCTGATGCTGGGAGTGATTGGGGGCAAGAGGAGAAGGGGACGACAGAGGATGAGATGGCTGGATGGCATCACTGACTCGATGAACGTGAGTCTGGGTGAACTCCGGGAGTTGGTGATGGACACGGAAGCCTGGCGTGCTGCGATTCATGGGGTCCCTAAGAGCCGGACACGACTGAGCGACTGAACTGAACTGAACTGAACTGAAGGATGGTCCTGCCTCTGCATCCCTCCTCCTCCTTCGGTCCAGCTCTTCCACATTTGGGTAGAGGAGGAGCACAAGGCAAGAGGCCCAGGCTGCAGAGTCTAAATGTAGTTCAGGCAGCACCAACTGAGAAGGAAAACTGAGCTTCCCGCAGCTCACCAGAAGGATTTTAATGGAGTCATTTAGAGATCTGGAGTTGGTCTCCGGTCATCCACTGACAAAGCAATATTGAAAAACAGACTCCATTTTCTTCCATTTGTATCCTGTATTTTCTAGAACTAGAACAGTGAAGTAAATATAGATACATGAATGGTAACTTTATTATGAGGTTTCTTTTAAGGATGAGGAGGGGGAAGTTATCTGTCACAAATGAAAAGAAAATGGTTACTTTTGTAGATATATAAGCACTGAGATGTTTAAAAGTCTCAGAATAAAATTCCCATTGTGTTTAGTTAAGACCTTAATAGATCACACCAAGTGGAGAAGAGAATGTGAAGGAGGAGCATAGCATAAAGATCATTATGAAAAAACGAGGCAGTTAGCTCTTTTTGTAAGTGTACCAACCCCCTTAACATACCCATCTTCACTGGTTTCGTAAACCATGAGTTCTATTTCATATCATTAGCCAAGTTGATTTCAAATATAATGAAGGACAGCATATTTAGGGTTAAATTCAAACCTTGAGAGTTGACATTTTAGTATCATGCATTTATTTATTAACTATTTATGGAGTTGTTTACTATGTGCCAGGAACTGTTTTAAGAGCTTCATAAATACTGACTCGGATAGTTACGGAGCATATCTGAAAAAGAACTGAACATCCATGTATAAAAATTGGTTTAGAAAAAAAAAGAAAAATATTAGAAGCAAGATTCAGGAAAAAGGGAAGCAATGTGTTGACAATTTGCGCTTCATTTTATTATATTCTCCTTCTACAGAGCCCCTCCTTTCCTAAGTACCTTATTGTTTCACTTGGAGTATTTCTGTGAGAAAGATAATCCATGCCTAAAGACTGCTTGGCCGGCAAGGGATTTCATCTCCTTCTGGGGGTGCTCACATTAATGATAGGTTTTTTGTGCTACTGGGATTTAAAAGAAAAATAAATTGCTTACATTTCTGTTCTTTAAGTTATTCTACATACATCTTTACACAGATTTAAATATGTAACTTGTATTTAAATTAGAATTAAATTACACTATAATTATAGATTTAAATATGAAAACTGTAATACCAAAAAATTTATTTAATGACAATATTTGTACATTTCCCAATTACCAAGAACTTTCCATAGGTGTATAATAGCCATTTCCTATAGCCATAGTCCTCAAGTTTCCATTATTTTCCTTTCCTTTTTATTTCATCTGGAAAGTGTCCTGTTCTTCCAGTTGGCTCTTCTGGATCTTTACAAATCTCTGACTTAGGCATTTCCACTAGATTTACAACCTTATTCATGCAAATATGATTCTGTGTGTGTCCTTTCCTCCTTCAATTTGCTCACATCTAACCAACTTTTATTCACAGAATTCAGAGACCTTGCAAGGTCATCTTTCCCCCAGACCCCTCCATCATTTGGTCAGAGTGTGCTATTGGCCCTGAAGGCCTCGTTGCCTGAAGCCAGCAGACGGGTATGTGAGTTTTCCATGTATTTCTGCTGTCTGAGCCCATCTATTTCCTGAGCTCATGCCTCATCCTCAAGTCCACTCCCTTCTAAGGCTCTTCTTTGTATCATATAAAGCAGGTATTTGAATCTCTTTTCATTCATTCATCTGACAAATACTGTTTGTTGAGCTTATAGTATGTGCCAGGCACAGGTGTGTTATCTCTGTGTATCCAATGATCAACAAAACAGACATCATCTCAGGTCCTATGGAGCTGCAGGAAGTAAACAAATGTTCTTGCAATTGGGTTAAGTGCCTGGAAGGAAATAATGGAGAATCACTGAGGAGAACGAAAGAGCAGACCTACTAATAGTGGTCAAGAAAGGCTTCTTAGTAAAATGTCATGAGAGCTGGGATCCTCATTGCTTTTTCTAGGATACATTTGCCTGATTTTCACCCTTGTCTTTCTTTCATCTCCTAGGATCCTTTCATAGAAGTTCCTTTCTCTGTTAGCAGAGCTCCTAGGTTAACACACACCTTTGTGAGGAACTTTAAAAACTTTCTTTGTTGTCACCTGTTGCCTTAGAAATGAAAGAGTATGACCATGTGGTGACCTACACATAGGTACGTGAGCCACCAACTGTCCTCTACTATGGGGTCAAAGTAAGATGCCCTCTGTAGATCGTGGTCCTTACAACCCAGTCAAACTTGGCCACTGGGAGAGAGATGTGGCTCCAGAGATAACATGGCCAACTTTATCTTGTTTCCTGAAAACTCTTCTGATCAGTCTCTTTCTTCCTCAGGATTTTTTCCTCAGGTTTTGATTTCTGAATTTCTTCTGCTGCCTTCATCTCCTCTGAATGGCATATCAGTATTCTCTAAACCATCCTCCACTTGTACAACTTTAATAATTTGAAGCTCCTTTATTCCCTGGACCCTTTGCTTTGGGAGGCAGGAGAGTACAGTGGTTAAACACACAGCCATACACTTGAACCCACTCTTTACCACTTTCTAGCAGTGAGATCTTGAACAAGTTACTGACTTCTTAGATTCCACTTTCCTCATATGTAGAGTGAGAACAGGTCATCTGTACTAATTTTCTATTGCCATGTAACAAATCACCACAAACGTAGTGGCTTAGAACAGCATGTGGGTATTATTATTATCTCACAGTTTCTGTGGATTAGGAGTCCAGGTAGAGCTTAGCCCAGCTCCACTGCTCAAGTCCTCACCAGGCTGCCGTCAGGGCATCGACTGGGCTGCGTTTTCATTTAGAGACTTGATAGGGGAAGAATCTGCTTCCAAACTCCCTTGGTTTGTTGAAAGAAGTTTTTTCCTTGTGGCAACAGGACTGTGGACCCCACCTTCTTACTGGCTGTTGACTGGAGTCTGCCTTCAGGTGTAAGATGTCAGTTCCTTGACTCATGGCTTCTCCAACAAGGCCACTTACTTCTGTGAGCAGGAGAGTCTCTAGCTCAAGTCTGCCAAACAGGAGTCTTAAATGATGTAACACAATCACGTGCCTTTCACCACATAATGTAACCTAATCAAAGGGGTGACATTCTATCACCATTGCCACATTCTATTGTTTGAAGCAAGTCACAGATTCAATCTGCATTCCGAGGATAATAATGGGTGTGGCACCAAGGAGCAGAGACTGTTTGCTTCTTTTAACAGCTCTGTTAGGTCCCCACAGTTATCTTTGACTTGCTCTTCAGATTTTTTCTATTTTTCACTTCTGTGTTTGGAAGTTGGGGAAATATTTGTTTTTAGAATTTTCTGCACCAAAGGGTCACTACTGATTCTTTTACTTGAGAAAATTTTGGCATGTTTTAAAGTATCAGTCTCTGATATTGAGAAAAACTAATTCAGAATTCTATTGACCTTCCCTCTTATAGTAATAGCCTATATAGTATGTATATCTCTTTCCAGATGGTGCAGTGGTAAAGAATCTGCCTGCCAATGCAGGAGACACAAGTGATGTGGGTTTGATCCCTGAGTTGAGAAGCTCCCCTGGAGGAGGGCATGACAACTCACTCCAGTATTCTTGCCTGGAAAATTCAGTGGAGAGAGGAGCTACAGTGCATTGGATCGCAAAGAGTCGGACATGACTGACCACATGTGCATGTCATCATAGTATGTATGATGTTCTAGGCACTGTTCTAGATACTTTATCTATATTAAGCTAACTCAATTACTATACAGAAACATTTGATAAGATATCTATTATTATTATACACATTTTAAAGATGGAAATGAGATATGGAGGAAAGAGGAAACTGGGGCACAGAGAGGCTAAGTGACTTGCCTAAGGCCACACAGCTAATAAGAGATGGAGCTAATATTCAGACTACAAAATCCATCCTCTTGAGTATTTTGTTATGTTCCCTCTCATATTTTCATATCTTCTTGTTACAACATTTTTCTTAATTTACAATAACTTTTTCCATCTCTCATTTCCTTTATCCAAATTACCACTTTTTGAGAAACTACACTGGTTGGATGGCACCACTGACTCGATGAACATGAGTTTGAGCAAGCTCTGGGAGTTGGTGATGGATGGTAAAGCCTGGCCTGCTGCAGTCCATGAGGTTGCAAAGAGTCAGACAAGACTGAGCGACTGAACTGACTGATGCTGTGCTTAGCCGCTCAGTCATGTACGACTCTTTGCGACCCCATGAACTGTAGCCCGCCAGGCTCCTCTGTCCATGGGGATTCTCTAAACAAGAATACTGGAGCCGGTTGTCATGCCCTTCTCCCAGGGGATCTTCCCAACCTAGAGATTAAACCCAGGTTTCCCGCATTGCAGGTGGATTCTTTACCATCTGAGCCACCAAGGAAGCCCTTTGAGAACCTAAGTTCTCCTATTAGTACAGCAGGATCAGAAAAAGAAAGTACAGCATCTCTCATAATCTTTATTCTTCTAGGCATATAAATGCCACGAACCTTAATGATGATTACTCTTTTTTGGAAGAATATTCCTGTTTACTGCTATATTCTTCAGTCCTCTATTTATGCAAGGTGATCTG
The DNA here is from genome assembly GCF_032452875.1 of Bos javanicus. Lineage (NCBI taxonomy): Eukaryota > Metazoa > Chordata > Mammalia > Artiodactyla > Bovidae > Bos > Bos javanicus. Next base: position 25,241,533 of record NC_083873.1, on the reverse strand, counting down.
AGGTATTTGATTTCCAGTCACCTTTTTGTTGTATCTGATCTCATTTGTATGCTTTCTGTAACATAGTTAAGTCCTATTATACCATAAACAGGACAAACACCATAAACACTCCAAAGTCAAACTCACTTTTACATTTATTTTAGAGAAGGAGAAAGGAAATTAAAGCTTATCAACTGGCTCTTAGGCCAGAAGAGAGGGTGTCGTTTCAAATGTCTTATTTAACCTTCACAATGAGCTATGAGGCATGTGGTTCCAGCCTTATTTTACAAGTGAGGAGTGAGCCCTCAAAAGGAAAGTTACTTCTCCCATAATTACTGATGGCTTGCTTTGATCCATCACTCTGTTTCCATACATTATCTTATTTAATCTTTGGAGCAACCAAACCAGGTTGTATCACTTACGTCCATTTATTTATAGACAAGGTTAAGTAAATTCCCTAAGATCATACAGCAAACCTGGTTTTTCTGACTCTAAAGACTATTTCCTTTCCTCTTTGCCACATCTTAGCTCCCATTTCTGTTGGAGAACCTGTTATTATGTTCTTTAATCCTTCTTTATATGAATTTCTCAAAATTAGGGTAAATTCAAATGTCTAGAGGACCAAGCAGGTGAACAAAAGGGAGTGAGACATGCCATGTGTCAGAAACACAAGGGTGCAAACAATGATGCATGGAAGTGGCCACGGGTCCTAGACCGCATTGTTCTAGGGGCGCATGCTCAGTACGAGCTTGAGGCTGGTCTGTGCAGAGTACAGGTTTAGAAGCGCTGCGTCACTGAGTGATGGAGTCTCTCTGAGGGCTCAAGGGCCCACATTTCCATGTGGGAACACGCCTTAGACTCCAGATCTTCAGATTTTTTAAGGTGAGACAGAAAGTTATACTTTTAAATTATACTTCCTAATTTACAATGACAGCAATTAATTCAGGTCTTTCCTCTTGAGCTTCCAGTAAAATTTCTAAATGCTCTCATGTTCCTTCTGTTTCACTTTACTTTCCTCCTTCTTTTCCCATAATTTCATAGAATTTATTTTCCTTATTTCCTATATAATTTTTTCGTAGTAGGTTCGTTTTACAATGTTGTTAGTTTCTGCTGTACAATGAAGTGAATCAGCTACATGTATCCATATATCCCCTCCTTCTTGGACCTCCCTCCTAATTCCATCATCCCACCCCTCTGGGTAATCATGGCACCGAGATGAGCTCCCTCTACCATACAAATACAATGGAATATTACTCAGCCATTAAAAAGAATGAGATTGGGTCATTTGTAGAGATGTGGATATACCTAGAGTCTGTCACAGAGAGTGAAGTAAGTCAGAAAGAGAAAAACAAATATCATATATTAACATATATATGTGTAATCCTATATAACTTTTTAAAGGAATATTTCATCTCTAACTTTTCATATGGCCTTTATCACACAGGGAAAAGACAACCTTCTTTGAACCAAGTTGAGAGGCTTAGATTCTTCCCTCAGAGCTCTCAGGAGGAACCAACTGTGCTGCCTCCTTAGTCTCAGATCTCTAGTCTCCAAAGCTGTGAGAAATAAATTTCTATTGCTTAAGCCACCCAATCTGTATGCTTTGTTACAGCAGCCTGAGAAGACTCATACACCCTCCTTCACTTTGTTCAAGAGAGCAGCAGGGTAACCCTGTGACAACATGAGTCTGTGGGGATATGGAAAAAGAAAGAAAGGAAAATAAAAGGAAATAGGAACTGTAATTGAATTCTAAAAAACAAACAAAATAAACCCTGAGTCTGTTGGAAGGGGGATTTCTACCCCTTGTGAGTTCTTATGGTGGCACTAATAACAAAATTGACGCAGGAAAGATGAACAGAAGAAAAAGACATTTTAATTCATGTCACAGAGGTCTCACAGAAATGGGACCTGAGAGGTGGCCAAAGCAGGAAACTTTTGTACTTTTTAGACAAAGAAACAATACTTGTGAGGAATTGAAGGACCAAGAAACTTCAGTTTGCAGTACCCAATTAGTGAAGAATGCAAACAGAACATGGGCTTGAGGTAATACTTTAAAGAAGTTTCAAGGCTGATTTGGACTTCGCAGATGGTGCTAGTGGTAAAGAACTCGCCTCCCACTGCAGGAGACACAAGAGACACGGGTTTGATCCCTGGGTTGGCAAGATCCCTTGGAGGAGAGATAGGTTACCCACTCCAGTATTCTTGCCTGGAGAATCCCCATGGACCAACCCACAGGGTTCCAAAAAGTCGGACACGCCTGAAGCAACTTAGCACGCTTCATGCAAAGCTTGTTTATACAGGTTTCTCAGCCAGAATTCCCTTTCTGGTGATAAGAGTATCTTCCTGCCTCTGCGTACAGGGAAGGGCTACTTTCCCTGGAGAGATTTGTCTCCTGCTTTCAAGGATCAGGAGGAGGGTCAGAGTGTCCCTCTTGCACTGGCCATTTCTTAAATAACTTTAAGTCAAAATAATGCCATTGTGGTGTATTTGGGGGCCGCCTGCCCTGGGCCCCAAGAAGTCAAATCACATCTCTTCTCTATTAAAACTCCCCATGGCCAGAGTGATCCACATGCCCTCCGTCTTCCCAACCTCCTGTCCTGCAGCCTCCACTCACCCCCTCTCTGGCCTCCCCTGTACTGCTGAGCCTTCTGCCTCAAGCGCTCTTCCCAGGCTCTTCACCCGGCCCAGGTACAGCCTTTCCAGTGAGGCCCTTTCTGGCCATTTGATTTAAATTTACAACTCCTCACATCCTACTTGGCTGCATTCTCAAGCTCTGTAGCCCATGTTACTCTCCAACATAGGACATTTCAATTTTAATATTGTCTGTCACACTGCTAGAATAAGTTTTACTGAAGGCAAGGAATTTTGACTACTTTAGTCACTCCTTTCAGAGAAGGCGATGGCACCCCACTCCAGTACTCTTGCCTGGAAAACCCCATGGACAGAGGAGCCTGATAGGCTGCAGTCCATGGGGTCGCTAGGAGTCAGATATGACTGAGCGACTTCACTTTCACTTTTCCCGTTCATGCACTGGAGAAGGAAATGGCAACCCACTCCAGTATTCTTGCCTGGAGAATCCCAGGGATGGGGGAGCCTGCTGGGCTGCGGTCTATGGGGTCGAACAGAGTCGGACATGACTGAAGTGACTTAGCAGTAGCAGTCACTCCTTTATCTATAGTTCCTAATACATAATTGGTACTCAATAATTAGTTTTTGAATGAATAACTGAATTCATGAATGAAGAAAAATTTAATATAAATTAGAATGTTTTTTTTCTTAAATCTTCAGTGATACAATTGACTTCATCCTTCCCTTTCCACAGTTTATACCACATTGTAATGTAAAACTTTGTCTGATAGTTTTACTGGTGCTATTAACTTTTCACACTATATTTAACCACAGTTTAATACCATTTAAAACTTCAAATCAGGGGTTAGGGGGAGGGAGGGAGGTCCAAGAAGGAGGGGGATATATGTCTATTTACAGCTGATTCACATTGTTACACAGCAGAAACTAACATAACAATGTAAAGCAATTATCCTCAAAAAAAAAAAAAAAATCCTAATCAGTTCTGAAAGAGAATGAGAACTTTTTTTCCTTCATAACTATCAATGGCTCTTTTTATTATCCCTTTTCCTTGATAAAATAAACCTAATAAATCTAAAGCAAATATAGTTTTTTGCTGTTCCTGAGTTCCCCATTCATAATGTTTGTCCTGGCCATAAAGTTCTATTCTCCTGCATATCTATTCTTTCTTCACAGAATTTTGAATTGCTACAACCATATTCCTTGGTTTTATCTCAATGAAACTAGTAATCAAAGTTCTCACTGCCTTGCTGTGGCCAATGTATAATGTCTACTTCCCCAGTAAATCCATAAAGTCATGCTTTCCACTGGAGAAGGCAATGGCAACCCACTCCAGTGTTCTTGCCTGGAGAATCCCAGGGACGGGGGAGCCTGGCGGGCCGTCATCTATGGGGTCGCACAGAGTCAGACACGGCTGAAGTGACTTAGCAAGCAGCAGCAGCATGCTTTCTACATGAAAAGAAATTCTGAACAAAACTAAAACCATTATACTTTAATAAGCTGCTAAGGATAAATAGTAAGAGATGTCTTAATCTCTGAAGGTTGAACCATATTCTAAACTTGATGAGAGTTAGAAAGGCTGTATTAAAATTTTTTAAAAAATGGCCTGGAAAAGTTTCAGAATGATTTTAAGCATTCAGCATCTTCAATATATCTTAGAAGCCCCTGAGCTCATCCTGCCCTTAGTAAAAAAAAAAAAAAAAAAAAACCTTTATTTATTTTTGGTTGCATGGGTCTTCCTTGCTTGCACAGGCTTTCTCTAGTTGTAGTGAGCAGGGGCTTCTCTTTGTTGCGGTGAGCAGTCTTCTCTTGTGGAGGACGGGCTCTAGGCACACAGGGTTCAGTAGTAGCAGCACGCGGGTTCACTAGTTGTGGCTTGGGCTCTAGAACCTAAGCTCATTAGCTGTGGTGTAGGACTAGTTGCTCCACAGCATGCAGAATCTTCCTAGACTAGGGATCAAACCTGTGTCCCATGCATTGGGAGGTGAATTGCTATCTATTGCACCACCAGGAAGTCCTCATTCTGCCCCTTTTGAAGGACTTTTTTGATGGCTACTTTTCTCTCCATCATGTGACTTGCAAGATTAAAAACTGTATCTTCCCTAAAGTCTCTCCGATCGAGAGTCTATGACTGTTACTCACATTGGGTAATGAACTTGCCCACAAATTATTTAAGCTGTCGTTGGTATAAGAGTCATTGTTGAAATGTTTTTGATCTTTAAGTAAATATGTTTGTAAGCAACACTTCAGCTTTCTTTTCGGTTTCTAAAGGATGTTTAGGAATCAGAGTTATAAAGAGACTGTTCTAGCCATTGAAGCTTCTGACTTAATTTCACTTGATTTCAGCAGCTTCTGACAAGTATTTGCCAAGTGAGACCATGGTGGGAGGCAGAAGAGATGCAAAATCTCAGCCTTAAAAATGCTTGCCTCCTGGCAGGAAACATCAAATGAACTAACGTCTTTAAAACAGTGAGAGGCCAAAAATGCAAATTGGGTGGTACTAATGAGAAGTGTAAGAGCAGTTCAGAGAAAAGGGAGAAGTGCGGTCTGCACGATCAGGGTAGGCCTCAGGGAAACAGGCAGCATTTTAGGTTGAATTTAGGAGCACTGGGGTTGATGAGGTAGGCAAGAGTGAACCAGGAGGGGAGGGGGCAGAGCACAACCTTTGAAGAGAATGACATAGCCTGAGAACACAACATAAACTGATCAGAATCAAATGGGTCCAAGGTGGCAGATAAGTCCGCTTCAGCTAGTTCTTGATCCTCAGTATATGCTTACTGTAACACTTTAGCAAGCTAAATGACACAGCCAGAAGTGCCATGACAGTTCCAAGGCCAACCATCAAAGACCAAAAAGTACACGGTGGACCAATTCCTGGAAATCTCCGCCTCTTCCCCAAAATGGTTGGAATAATCCTCCCACTCATTAGCCTTTTGAAATTACCCAGCCCATAAAAGCTAACCACACCACATTTCAAGGCCACACTCCGCTCTCTGTGATAGCCCACCCTTGTCTGTGAAGTCTATTTCTCTCTGAACAAATCCACTTCTTATCTATCACTATCTCTCTCTGAATTCTTTCTGCGATGAGACATTAAGAACCAGAGCTTCATTAGGTCCTGAAACCAGGTCTGTGATCTCAGTTGGAAGTGCATGGGCTTGGCTGGGTTTGAGTCCTGGCCATGTGGATTCAAATCCCAAGCACGGTTTTGACCAAGTTTAAGTCCTGGCCTTATGGGTTCAAGTCCCAAACTGGGTTTTGATTGTATTTGAGTCCTGCAAGTGGTTTCAAGTGCCAGTCTGAGGTAAATGGTTTCAGGAGGGTATTATGGTCAACCGAAACAGTACAGGCAAAGCATGAACATCTTTCCTGGAAATCTCAATGGAGAAGAAAAATCTCCAGCCTCCAGTCCTTTCCTCCCTTCCCCCAAGATGTCTGGGTGCCTGCCCCATGAGTTTCCGAAAACACAAGAAGACTTAAGCCCACGTGTGTCAAGTGAGAGAAGACATTTGATGTCTATCCCCAGAATAGCTATGAGTAGTCTCTTGACTTTTCCATTAGATTTTGAAGAAAATAAATGAGCAAATGTCAGATTCAAATAGATCCCCCAAGAAGGATAATTTTAGTTGACTCTTTGGAACTGGAAGCCTGTCTGGGCACGTACAAGCACACAGATATCAGTTACCTTTGGTTACTGAGGAGGAGCAGGTGTCTAAACAAAGCTTCTGCTAGCCAAACTGATTTAAAATGGCACAGCCCTCCTCTGCAACCCCAGGGATTAAAGAGCATGAGGCAGGCCCAAGATCATCTTCTCTACAGATGGCTTCTGAGGACACCTGTACTTAATGAACTGTCACAGTCTATGGCTACATTTAACTCTGACGTTCTGTCCCCAGAAGAATACAGAGTATTCCGGACTATCTGTCCTGAGTTCAGTGCCTTCTGGAACAATGCTGGGTCTCTCTGAGCTCCCGTGTAACTCGAAGTCAGGCAAAGGTATAACTTCTGCATTATTACTTTTTCAGTTTGTCCAAACATGTTTACTGAGCATTTACTCTGTGCAAGGCTCCCTGCCAAATGTTTGAGAGAAAAACTGAGTGCAAAAAGGTGAATGAGGCAACTTATATCTTCACACAGTGTAAAATCTTTGGTAGCTCTATAGGGGAGAGTAAGTCTCAAAACTTTGCATAAAAAAAAAAAAAAACTTTGCATAAATCTTTATTGTTTGTATATAAAAAAATTTCTATCTCCTTAGCCTGGCATTCAACTTCCATTCAACTTCTCGCACAGAATATGCCAAGAGGAGGCAGGGAATGGCATGATTAATTTTGAGGGAAATTTTCTGGACCATCACCTCATAAGTATCTTTCGACTTGTATTTGCCAAAACAGACAATATTCTGATTGGGAAGAAAACATTCTACATAACAGAAGTATGTAGACAAAGGTACAGAAATATGCAAACACGTGGTATATTTGAAAAGAGTAACCCAGTGTGGTTAGAAGGGCTATAATGTAAAAATATGTTTTTAAAAGTGCGTTGAAGCTAGATGATGGGGAAGTTGAATGCCGGGCTAAGGATATAGATTTTTTTTTTTTAATATATACAAATAATAAAGAGTTACTGAAAGTTTTGAGCAGGAGAATATAGCAAGCTGATTTTTAAATATTAGTGTATGAAAGATAGCAGCATAGGCTACCCTAAAATAGGCCACTTTGGCATATGTATTGTTTTGAACTGAAGGTAATTGAGAAAGAGCAGATGTGAGAAAAACCCCACCCTCCCGCTGTCAGTCTAATTTAAGGGGCCCATTCACCAGACCTAAGATGGGAGGCAAGAACTAACTTTTCCCTACCCTACATGTGCTACAGGGAGCAGGAATGATGGACTGAAGATAAAAAAGGCCAGTTAGGACCAGCGATCACCTTATTCCTAGAGTGAGATGATGGAGGCCTGACCTAGTCCAGGGAGAGTGAGAAGGCCTAAAAAAGAGGCTGGTTCACAACGTGGACCAAGGTCCAGAGAGGAAGAGAACATGGCTCTGAATGCACCTGGAGCTGATGTCTGAATGCCATCCTCCACCACACTTTTCATGAGCATCCTGATGATAGTTGGGACCTCAACCTAGTCACAAGTAAAGAAACTTTAACTTACAGACCTCTACAGACTTCTAGAGTTTCCCAGACCACAACTAGTGATGAGTAGATGAAGGTTGGCCAAGGATCTGACTTAAATCCAGGAACTGGGAGAATAAAATAGTTGTAAATGAGGAGGAGGGAAATCTCAAGAACCAGGTCGTGAAAGAAGATTGAAGAACACACTGGGTCTTCAGCTGCCAGGGGGCCATCAGGGTAGTGACCATCCAGCTGATTAGAAATGCTCACTTACTCTCTCACAGCATTTAATAGAGGTGGTGTTGTTGTTCAGTTGCTCGGCCGTGTCCGACTCTTTGCGACCCCACGGACTGCAGCACGCCAGGCACTCAGTATGCCCGCAAATTTGGAAAACTCAGCAGCGGCCACAGGACTGGAAAAGGTCAGTTTTCATTCCAGTTCCAAAGAAGGGCAATGCCATCACACAATTGGACTCATTTCACATGCTAGCAAAGTAATGCTCAAAATTCTCCATGCCGGGTTTCAACAGTACATGAACCAAGAACTTCCGGATATACAAGCTGGATTTAGAAAAGGCAGAGGAACCAGAGATCAAACTGCCTGGAGAGTTCAGTTTCAAAACGGCGTAGTACAGGACCTGATAGAGGTGACGGCTGCTATTTCAGAAATTTTCAGAACATTTAGAGTGATGTTTTGTTTTTCCATTCATTTATTTGTTTGAAAAGCTAACTGTATATGAAATATAAATATATTTATAAATATATTTATATTTATAAATGTAAGTTTCATTTCTGGTGAATCTCCCAAACTAAAAACAAGAAGAAAGAAAATATTCTGAGGTCAGATCTCTTCTGGAAAACTTCAGCAGAGTGTAGAAGCAGACATTATGGGAAATCTTGTTAACAGAGCTGCTGCTGCTGCTGCTAAGTTGCTTCCACTGTGTCTGACTCTGTGCTACAAAGGTCATAATCGTTTGTCTTTGAAGAGGGGAGACCAGGCCTTTGGCCTGAAGGCACAGGATGAGGTTCATTTATTTTAATTCCATCTACTAAGACCCTTATCTACATAAGCAATTGTCTTTGGCCAGTTATCATGGATTATGCCTTTCCTGAATCAAATCCTAGAACTTCCTCTTTCCCAAAGATCCTGAGGAGGGGAACTCTGTTCGTGGGGACCCCCAAAGAAGTGGCCCCCCAGGAACACACCTGTGTTCTGAGTAGCCTGCAGGCTTTGCCTCAGGAACAGAAGGAGAAGCCACCCTTTGACCAAAGAGCTTATTCAGGAGCAGCGGGAATTAAAGCAGTTTGATAGAATTCATGCAGAGGAGTTTCAGATTCTTCTGAGAGTAATGCTAAAGTGCTCCAGTACTTCCAGAGCAATTATTAACGTTTTTATTGGTTGAAAACTTTGGAAAGATTCAGATTACTAGAATTAATACCTTGAAATTATCTTGCTCAGCATCTATACAATTATCTTAACTTCAGTAATAACAGTTGCTTTCATTTCTTCCAAAACGCTTTTGTAAAACATGGTTTGGAAAACACATTCCTGTATGACAAAAGCAAAAACATAAAGTAAATTTGGTACCCAGATGTGAGCATTTTGATAAGTTCATTCATAGTTATAATTTAGCAGTGTGTTGATGCAATTGACATTTATGATTGTTGTTGCCTGCAAAGGAGTATTCATAGCCTTGGATTTCAAAGTAATTGTGAGTGTGTGTACATATGCATGTGTATGTATGTTTGAGGTTTGCCTCAACTTGCAGAAGAAAAATTGTATAAATTAGTCATATGGGAAACTATTTTTGCCCCAAAAGAATTCTTGATTCCTGTCCTGTATCATTACCTTACAGTTTGAGGAAGATGAAAATGTCATCTGAAAGGGAAAATGTGCTTAGGAAATTCACTACGCCTCTTTTTGATTTTTAGGTAGTTTCCAAAAAGCCGACATGGGGTTTTTTCTTTGTGACTGTTTCTGTTACAAAAGAAAGAGACATATATGTATAATTAAGATGTTTTTTAACAAAGAATGAGTTTTACCCCTTATTTGGACCTAAAACCAAACATTCTCAAGATACGAACTTCTCTAGCAAAGGAAAACAGATGAAAACAAGAGAAAACATTCTTTGTAACAAAGCCATCTTGTCACTAATGAATTTGGGTTATTATGGCTAGCCATGACGCACATTCCCATGGTGCAGGGGCAGTGTGATATTCGGAATGGAAGATGCAGGCTGGTTCTCAGAGCCTTAGACACCCTCTCAGATCCAGTCCTCTCTGCCCCAGGCCTCCTCCTGGCTCATTCCCAGCTGTGGCCTCTCAAGTGGAACCTTGTGGAACCTTGTGTAAATCTGCCAGCCCCACCAGGTCCTATGCCTGGTGGAAACTTAGCATCTGCACATGTTATTTCCCATCTTCCCTGCTGGAAGACGCTCCTGACATGTAATACTCCAGGCTTCCAGAGTCACTTGCCAGGAATTCACTATTTTTCATGGCAGGGGTCCACGAATCACTCTACTCTATAGATGGCCAGGCTGAGTCCCCAGGATTGAATGACTTGCAGTCTGAAAATCCCTCACAGAGCAGTGGCAGAGCCAGGTTCAGAGGACAGGAGGGCCCCCAAAGAAATAGGTCACCCCAAAGGCAAACTCTGGAAGTGAAAATGTAGCCTCGGGCTCCGTGGCAGGGGAGAACTTTGAGTCAGGCTAAATATAGTGACCTGAACTGGAGGACAGCCAGTGCTCAGGCTGCCAGACTCATAGGAGCATTCTAGGATCCTTAATTGCCACAGGTGGGCTGCATAGTTCTTTTAAAGCTCTCCTAAAAATAAACCTTCAATGAGTCTAACTCCAAGGGTTGATTGTATTATCATTAGAAAAGTCAGCATGAAAAGATGTAGTGGTGAGGAGGAGGAAGAAGAGGTGGGTTATTCTTGGGAAATTGGAGGAGGTACACGCCATGAGTTGCTGGGGCGTGATGTTGAATTTTTTTTCTTCTTCTTTTTAAAAAATGTCTTAACAGACAACTATGTTCTTTACTCTTTCTGTCAACCTGTGATTGCTCACTGCTTCCAGGGCTCTGAGGGTCAGTCCGTCTCACCCGTGGAGTTGTCTGTGTGCATCCTGGGATGTCAGCCCCACACAGGGCCAAGTGAGCCCACCGCTGGGCCAGCAAGGTGCCTTCTCCACTCCCTGGGGAGCTCCAACCTCCTTGGGTACAGTGGGGTGATGGAACAGTGTGGAGATGAAGAAGGGCTTTGGAGCCAGAGAGACCTAGAGTTGGAACCAGGGTTTCACGCGTACTGATGTTTCCAGATGCAAGCCTCGGATTATCTGTTTCTACCTCTGAAATAATAATACCAGCCTTAAAACAGAGGCCGTGAGATCAGCAGGGTGATTACCAAAGGGTCTGGCTCATCTGCTTTCAGGAGTCCTTGCTTAGCATCTAAATAATCCCCTTGAACAGTTTAGGTCATCGCAGTTGCTTTTAGTGCAATGAAAACCCTTTTGTAAAACACGGCCTGGTACCGGCAATAGAGTATTGGGGACAGCCTTAGTTTTACAATGTCAGTGGTTCCATGGGGTAACACCCAGAGAATAACTTACTTTATGACTACCAGAAACACAGGGAAGAGACGCTCTTCTGCACTGGTATTTCAAATGTCCTCTTTCATTTTTTGACTCCCAACTTACATGAATTTCCCTCCTTGCTGGAAGGCAACAGGGCCGGGGCCCAGCTGTGCGGAACCGGCTCTGGTGGTACGTTTGCCACTGGGGGCCCCGCATATCTTCACGTGCGTGTTCCCCTTTCCCCAAAGCAGAAGCCATGATCTCTGCTTCCCCAACCTACCGACTCCCCAGTTTTCTGTGAGCTCGTAGTCAATCAACACTGGACTCAGTGGGACCATTTTTCGCTGAGGGATTTCTCCAGAGACACAACCTACAAGCCGAGTCTCCCAGTTCATCAAAGCCACTCTCACCTCCCACACTCCTGCTTTTAAACATAACCTGCAATAAACAAACAGCCTTATTTTGCCACGAGTTGGCCCCTTTTCTGTTTGACTATTATTTCCATCCAAGTTGACTCCTTTGTATTTTCTTCCTATACATTCTTTTAAAAAAAAGCTTTTACTCTGAGACTTTGAGCTTTTCTGAAGCTAGTGGGGGGGGGTAGACATCTTTGGCTTGAATTTTGTTGATGTGCTTGTAAAAATTCTAATTATAACTCTCTGGGGAGTTGCTCTGCACAGGGCTATAGAAGAGCTGGACGGGTGGCCAGACACACTGGCAAGGATTAAACAGACATGTCACTTTGGGGCTGGACGCAGCTGCCACAGCTAGCACCCCAACCAACAACCCTGGGGGCAAAAGTTTACCAGGATACACTGTTGTGTTTTCCTTGGTGCTCAGAAGGAGACCTGTGCAAGGAAGGAGATGGAAGGACCATTGATTCGGGGAAAGGTGGCTGCCTCTCCCAGCTGATTCAGGGGCACCAGAGAGTCCCCTGAAATAATTCCCCTACCTTGTTCTCTGAAAATGGTCCAAGCCTTTTATTCCATAATTAAAAGGTCAAGTGTAGAATCTAAACACCCCTGCTAAAGTCACAGTGTGTGCTTTGCACTTTAAAGTCAGAGCCTGACCCGACTAATCAGGGGACTGTCTTCGGAGACAGCACAGTCTTAGAAGCCCCCTTAGAAGAAAAAACTTTGGAGAAGAGAATTTATGAATGTGTTTTTCCTGGGCCAGATCAATGAAGTTAAAATAGATTTTCTCATCAAGGACGTCCATGGAGGAATCTCAGGACAGTTACTCCCACTGCTCAACTCCCACCACCCCTGCTTTACAATCAGCCCTTTGGGATAAGAATTGTCTATTTCCCTGAGTGTATAGTTTCGATTGTTGTTTGCAAATGTAAGGGCTTGCAAGGAGGCGAGGAGAGCACCAGATTGCTTGTATCTTCACTTCACAAACTTTGGCTGTGTACTGGCAACATCAGCATCACATGCGAGGCTGATGAAAAATGAAATATCGATGGTTCGGAATTACAGTCTGTATTTTAACAAGATCCACAGATAACAAATCTGCATATTAAAGTTTAAGAAGCACTGACTCACACCTTATTGTAGACCTACTTATTCTAGGTTTGCAAGTTGGAAAGGCAACCGACAGTTTCTGGATGCTGAAAGGGGATAAGAGGACACAAGAACATGGACCTCATTCTATCCACTGGTAGATTTACCTGAATGTCTCCATGGTCCATCAGCTTGGCCGTCCTAGGCAAAACTCTTTCCCAGTTTGTCCCTGTGCCTGCTGGATCCACATCCTCCACCCCCGTGTCGGGGTCCCAGTCACTCCTCATTCTCGTGTCTGTCTTGAGGGTCCTGGAAAGGAAAGGGGTTCCCTCATAGACACTCTACCTGCCGCTCCAGCTGCTGCTTGGCTCTCTTTGTATCCAATCCCTGAAGCTTTAACACTTCTGAAGACATGTCTCCAACCACCCTCAGAGAAAGCGGACGTGTTCCGGACCTCTGAGCCCAGAGCGGCTGCTCTCTGTTCTACTGTCAACCTGGAGAGCCTTACCATCTGCTTTGTGGTCTCAGATACTCACCTCTTTTTCAGATTAAGAACATCTTCCTCCAAGTGGCCACCTCTTTTCTGGAGAGGAGGCCAGTGACTGAGAAGGGTGGGAGAAGAAAGGAGCCTCGTGCAAGATGGTGGAGAATGTGGCTCAGCTCAGCCCCAGGTGATGCTCTGCAGTGGTGCTGAAGAAGCCGTTCAGCATAGACTAGAGTTCAGCATGAAGGTGTTTTCCTGAGCCAGGCCATAGTATGAGCCTCCCTCCAATTCTCCAAGCAAATCTTTGGTAAAGTCTTCTGTCTCCAGCTCTTTGTTAGGAGAGCTGAGGTTTGAAGGACCATGTATAGGCAGAGGTTGGGGGTGGGGGGGTGGGTATAGCTAGAGGTCAGAGGCAGGGGGGTGGGAGTGGTGTTGAGAGAAGGTGTTGCTGGCCTGAGAAGCCAGAAGAGATGAACATTTCAGTGGAAGCCAAAAATGGAAGAGAACAGTAACTATAAAAGTGTCAGTGCTCCAAATTCATGGAAATCTTGGGGATATCACTGGATTTGTCCCTGAATAGGAGATGGGAGCACTGAAAAACTGATGCTTTCAAACTATGGTGTTGGAGAAGACTCTTGAGAGTCCCTTGGACTACAAGGAGATCAAACCAGTCAATCCTGAAAGAAATCAACCCTGAATATTCACTGAAAGGACTGATGCTGAAACTGAAGCTCCAATATTTTGGCCACCTGATGCAAAGAACTGACTCATTGGAAAATACCCTGATGCTGGGAAGAAAGATTGAAGGTGGGATGAGAAGGGGATGACAAAGGATAAGATGGTTGGATGGCATTAATGGATATGAACTTGGGCAAACTCCGGGAGATGGTGACGGACAGGGAAGCCTGGCACGCTGCAGTCCATGGTATCGCAAAGAGTTGGACATGACTTGGCAACTGAACAACAACGATGGGATGGGAAAGCCTGGAACAATTACTTTTTTAATTAAAGGAATGAGTGGCCCCCAAACAGACTTGGATCACCTAGGAAACAGTTACACAGTGAGTATCCCTGGGCCCTTTACTTCCAGGACACAAAGGGGCAGGAGAGTGAGAGAGATTAGGTTGAGCTGAGGCCAAGAAAAGCCACTGCTACCTGCCTGCATCTGCCCTTGAGGACCCCCTTTCTCACCCCCTGAAATTCAGCTTCTGCCCCTGTCAGGCATGTGTGTGTCTGAACCCTAAGTCTGGATAAAGTTCAAATCCCTTTTCATGGGTCTTTAGGGCCCCAGAATTACCAGTGATATTGAGTAACCCCTGACCCACAGGAAGGCTTGGAGCACCCAGGGAAGATCTCCATGGGGAAGCAACCTGTCCTGACACCTGCAGAATTCAGCTGCGCTACGGCCGAGAGACCTGGGTACAAGAGACCTTGGGTTCATGTTAGCTGCCGCCAAGAAAACAGAGCTGGGCTTTTCTGTTTCTGGAAGTTCTCCTTTCTCCCCATCCCCAGCTCACTGCCAGCCAGCACAAACAGATGTTTCCAGGGAATGCCTGAGCCTTCCTTGGTGCAGAGTGCTGACCCGTGTAAACAGGAGGTTAGGTCACACCATGGCCAGCTTCTTTGGCTCAGGCTTATGGCATGCATCCTTTACCCAGAAGCCCCCAAATCTCTTGCCATATCACTCTTGGTCTGCAGGCTTTTCCATCATCTCCAAGTGTCCTCAACATTTGGAGGGCGTATGAACCACCAGGGGTGACAGTCAAGGATGCAGGTCCTGGGCCCTGGGTGTGGCTGGGGCCCTGAGGCTGTGGACACCATGAGAGAAGCCCAGTTCTAGTGCTTGGTCTTGGTTATCCGGTGTGCGAGCACAAGCTCTCCACCCTCCAGGGTCTTCTGGAGGGAGCCATTCAGTTTTCCTTCTACATGGCCTTTGGCTCCTTAAATTCCCTTCAGGTTCCTCCCTTTTGCCTAATGCAGGAGACACAGGTTCAGTCCCGGGGGAAGATCCCCTAGAGAAGGGTATGGCAACCCATTCTGGTATTCTTGCCTGGAGAATCCCATGGACAGAGGAGCCTGGCAGGTACAGTCCACAGGGTCACTAAGAGTTGGACGCGACTGAACGACTAAACTTTATTTCATCAGCTTAGCCAGGGCCCTCTTCTGTAGTTTCCCTGATCCCTTCATTTTTTTCCCCTAAAACCCTCTTCTAGTTTCTCATAATTCCACCCTTCCTCCTGCTTCCTCTTTCCACTTAACTTTCTAGAAAAAAATTCACCTTCGTAATAGTCCCCTTAATATAGACCAAAAAACCCAAAAAAACAAAACAACACAAAACACAATTACATGTTAAAGCAAACTTCTCTTTGTTATCATTAGAATTTTTAAAACATCAAAAAGTCCATGTTTATATGATTAACTTATGGGCCAGGAAGGAGCAGTGACACATAGTCTAGTTCAGAATTGTTGCTGGGGCCAAATCATGTTCTCTGTCAAGGCGGTGCAGGGCGGGGGGACTGCTCTCAATTGCTCTCATTGTGAGACTAAGAACCTCAAAGGTGTTGTCACTGTTCTCAGTTACTGATGGGATTGGACATGAAATGAGACTTCACTCAGTGAAGAAAGGAAATGTTCTGAAGATTTGTATTTACTAATGAAATTTCATTCAGTGAAAGGAGTCTGCTCTAGTAGTTTAACAGTTAACGTGTAGTAGTAAAAAAAAAAAAAAAGGAGAAGGCGATGGCACCCCACTCCAGTACTCTTGCCTGGAAAATCCCATGGATGGAGGAGCCTGGTAGGCTGCAGTCCATGGGGTCGCTGAGTCAGGCACTAGTGAGTGATTCACTTTCACTTTTCACTTTCATGCACTGGAGAAGGAAATGGCAACCCACTCCAGTGTTCTTGCCTGGAGAATCCCAGGGAAGGGGGAGCCTGGTGGGCTGCCGTCTATAGGGTTGCACAGAGTTGGACACAACTGAAGCGACTTAGCAGCCGCAGCTGCAGCAGTTAAAAAAAAAAAAAGATTTCTGCTTTAGCAGTTTGTCACCTACATGCTTTATTTTAAATGAAAAATGAAATGTTTTGAAGATTTATATTTACTAAATGAGGGGGGAAGTAAGTTCTTAAAATATTTTGTAATCGCAGGGACAAAAATCATTTTGAGATAAAAACTGAAATTTTAGATTCAGATCACTTTTTACTTATTCAAATACTTTTGGTAAAGGTCAGAACGCTTTAAAGGAAAGGAGAGCAGAATTAAGAATTAGACCATTTAAAGCTTGATGAGACACACAGCAAACGATACTTGAATCATTTAACGTTTTTAATAATCTACAAATGAGGTGTTGGGTAGTAGTCCTTAAATTCGGCTTCTTTAATAAAGAGCTATACTTGCTTTTTCTACTTTCTTTATAGTAAGTGGAGTTGCTCAGTCGTGTCCGACTCTTTGCGACCCCATGGACTGTAGCCTACTGTAGCCTACCAGGCTTCTCCATCCATGGGATTTTTTCCAGGCAAGAGTACTGGAGTGGGTTGCCATTTCCTTCTCCAGGGGATCTTCCTGACCCAGGGATTAAACCCAGGTCTCCTGCATTGTAGGCAGACGCTTTACCCTCTGAGCCACCAGGGAAGCTCTTTAAAGAAAGCTGTTTTTTCTTTATACTTGCCTCTATAGATGAGGGAAAGCAATGGAACTAATCTCCACTCTGAATAAAGTAGCATGGCCCCTTAACTGGAGCTTCCCTGGTGGCTCAGATGGTAAAGATGGTAAAGCGTCTGCCCGCAATGCGGGAGACCTGGGTTTGATCCCTGGATCGGGAAGATCCCTTGGAAAAGGAAATAGCAACCCACTCCAGTACTCTCGCCTGGAAAATTCCATGGACCGAGAAGCCTTGTAGGCTGCAGGCCATGGGGTCGGCAAGTGTTGGACACTAGTAAGCGACTTCGCTTTCTTTCTCTTAACCAGTGCGGTATGACTGCCACCTAGTGGCAGAATATCCTCATCACAAGCGTCCTGCCGAGCGGATGGCAAGGAGTTGGGTGCTGAAAGCTCCCCGACTGCAGGGCTGATCTGCAAGCTAAAAGCATCAGGTGACTATAATAAAATTAAACTTTCTACCATGTTAACTCTTACAGCTTCTATTTTAAGGTCTATTTTAAGAAATACGTCTGTATTGATATAGTTTTAAAGGGAGTTATGTAAGGACATGTTAACCTTGATTTTCATTCTTAGGGAGTTTATCTTATTTCATACAGGCTTCAAATGGACAAATAATATATATATATATATGTGTGTGTGTGTGTGTGTGTGTGTGTGTGTGTGTGTATAATATATACATTTATAAAATATAAATCCCTATGAATTTAATTCTAGCCCAGAAGGCACTTTGTGACTTAAAAAAAAAGCCCTAAAGTTTGGTGACTTTTGTATCCCTGGAATGGGTAAAGAGAGAACTATGAGCTAAGTCAGATCCACTCAGCTCCACCACTGACCTCAGGCTGGACTGAGGCAAGATTGCTCAGGTCCGACTGCTGGACCTCAGGCCAAGAACTTTATGATGTGCCAACCCACTTGCCCAGCCTATTAAACGGGGGAGTTGAAATAGACTCTCTCCTAAGATGCTCTCCATGAAATTTCTAAGACCTCTCTTGTTGATTCATTTCCTCCCTAAGTGGGACCAAACGTTTTGAAATTTTAGCTGACCTGCTCCATTCCCTCTGCATGCTCCACCCCCATCTTATTATGGGTGATTTTAAGGCTGACCCATTTTCATAACCTAGTTCTATCCTGGAGCCTCCAGGGAAACGAGAATATCTCAGAAATATGTCAGCTGGCCAGCTGGTTCAACAATTTTTCCTCTTTGCTATTTGCACCTATTGGTTCATATAGCAATCTTTTCAGGTAAACTCAGACCAAGAAGACAAAAAGGATTCAAATAAGGCCCACAAGATCTGAAGGTGTGTAACCTGACATGGTTTCATTTTGTTGAGTTAGCAGCTAATTTTGCAAACTGAAAAACACCAGCTTGTGTTCAAGGTTTCATTTCAGTCCTGCTTTCTCTATTCAGCAATCAATGGAAAGACAATTAAGCACGACCTTTCTGTACAGATGGTGCCACCCTTCACAAGCAAATAGCACCATCATATTAACCCTCAAATGCAGATATTTGCTTATTTTTGAGACTTTAATAAGGTACAGTGAGTGCTGAAGTACAGGCATTGCAGAAGAAAGCTTAATATCATTTAATCTGCCTGTATCACTTGTGAAAAAGATCGTACTGCAGTTCTAGGAAATCAGGAGACAGGCAAAGCAAAGCACTATTCTTAAACCACACGGACATGTGCTTTCTTCAAATTATTACAAACACCGCTCTATCTGAAGGTATGTTGATCCCTGTGATAAGCAGTGTTTGGTTCAATGCAATGGTCCCCGACTTCAATGCAAAGCATGATATGTACTGTGCGTGGGCAGGAGAGCTTCAGCAACTCTGTGGGACTGTGGGAAAGTCACAAAATCTCAAAGTTCAAAGGAATCTTAAAAGCGATTTCCTCCAAACATTAAGAATCGTTTTATCAGTAGCTACAAAGTCAGAGTAAAGGAGAGAGTGAGAGCGATCTAACCCCAAGGATAAAAATTGAGAAACAGTGATAAACCAGAGTGAGAGACTTTATTTTGGGGGGCTCCAAAATCACTGCAGATGGTGACTGAAGCCATGAAATTAAAAGACACTTGCTCCTTGGAAGAAAAGCTATGACCAACATAGACAGCATATTAAAAAGCAGAAACATTGCTTTGCCTACAAGGTTCGTCTAGTCAAAGCTGTGGTTTTTCCAGTAGTCATGTATGGATGTAAGAGTTGGACCATCAAGAAAGCTGAGCACCAAAGAATTGATGCTTTTGAACTGTGGTGTTGGAGAAGACTCTTGAGAGTTCCTTGGATTGCAAGGAGATCCAGCCAGTCAATCCTAAAGGAAATCAGTCCTGAATATTCATTGGAAGGACTGATGCTGAAGCTGAAACTCCAATACTTTGGCACCTGATGCAATTAGAACTGACTCCTTGGAAAAGACCCTAGTGCTGGGAAAGATTGAAGGCAGGAGGAGAAGGGGACAAGAGAGGATGAGATAATTGGATGGCTTCACTGACTCGATGGACAGAAGTTTGAGCAAGCTTCAAGAATTGGTGATGGACAGGGAAGCCTGGCATGTTGCAGTTCATGGGGTCGCAAAAGTCAGACATGACTGAGTGACTGAACTGAACTGAAGAGTACATGCATGCCTGCTCAGTCACTAAATCATCTGATTACTTGCAACCCCATGGAGCATAGCCCACCAGGCGCCTCTGTCCATGGAATTCTCCAGGAAAGCATACTGGAGTGGGTTGCTACTTCCTTCTCCAGGGAATCTTTCTGACCCAAGGGTGGAACCTCTGCCTCCTGGCTTGGCAGGAGGATTCTTTACCACTGAGCCACCAGGGAGGTCTGACTAAGAACACACTTCTTTCTAATTTTTTAAAAATGGACTTTCAACTTCCTATCTCCTAATTATTAAAGTGGTATTTTATATCTTAGAAGAAATACAAACAATATTAAGAAGGATTTAAGAAATTGTATATAATTTCACATATTCATAGCTGTTTCCAGCCTACCTTTTGGAAAATTTCCTACCTTTCCTTCTATCAAGTTTTTCTTTAAATGATTAGTATTATTTGTATATCTATTCTAAAGACTCCCTGGAAAACTGTATTTTTAAAGACTATATAAAAATCCACTCCATGGCTGGGCCATACATTTCTTAACTATTCTGTTAACAATAGGCATTTAGGCTCTTTCCAGCCTGTCAGTCTTATCAGATGAAGATTACTGTATTATTATTGTATTTGTCTATTTTGGTCTATGTGGTAATAACCACATAGGCCAAATTTGGGTTGAACCAAATTTGAAGCACATTTTCAACCATTATTTGGGTTGAAATTCCTAGAAATGGAAATACTAGGTCAAAGATCATTAAGAAATTTTTACAAAACTTCCCCAGTGGCTCAATGGTTAAAGAATCTGACTGCAGGGACTTCCCTGACTTCCCCAGGGGTTAAGAATCTACCTTGTAATGCAGACAATGCCAGTTGGATCCCTGGTTGGGGAACTAAGATCTCACATGCTGCAGAGCAGCTAAGCCCTCTCTCCACAACTACTGAGTCTGCGTGCCACAACTAGAGAGTCCGTGTGCCGCAGCAAGAGATCCTGCATGACCCGATGAAGATACTGTGAGCCACAGCTCACACCCGACACAGTCAAATAAATAAATAGATATTCAGCTCATTCAGTCGCTAACAATAACAACAAAAAAGAATTCACATGTAATTCAGGAGACACAGGAGCCTTGGGTTCAATCCCTGAGTTGGGAAGATCCCCTGAAGAAGGAAATGGCAACCCACTCCAGTTTTCTTGCCTGGAGAATCCCATGGACAGAGGAGCCTGAAGGGCTACAGTCCTTGGGGTCGCAAAGAGTCTGATATGACTGAGCGACTAAGCACGCACACACAGACTGTAGCCCACCAGGCTCCTCTGTCCATGGGGATTCTCCAGGCAAGAACACTAGAGTGGGTTGTCATGCCCTCCTCCGGGGGATCTTCCCAACCCAGGAGTTGAACCCAGGTCTCCTGCATTGCAGGTAGATTCTTTATCATCTGAGCCACCAGGGAAGCCCAAGAATCCTGGAGTGGGTAACCTATCCCTTCTCCAGGGGATCTTCCCGACCCAGGAATTGAACCAGGGTCTCCTGTGTTGCAGGCAGATTCTTTACCAGCTGAGCTTAGAAATTAAAAATAAACTGCTAAATGGCCAGTTTTCATACCCAGAGCAGTGCATAAAAATGTTCCTTTATACCAGACCTCACTGACATTGAACATTGGCTTCCTGTAACCACGCAGAGCTGATGAAACACCAGGAATGGGCTTGGGCACAGAACACATGGTAGACACGAAGGAAGAGTGACTGTAGTATCCCGGGTTAGTGCTCCCTGACGTTTACTCACTTCTAATCACTCACTCAGGCTCTTCCTAGAAGAGGCGGGGCCTTAGCCTTTATCCCTCACATCCTCCACAGTTATTTCTCACTTTCCAGAAACATCGGCTTACACGTGCAAAACCAAGTCTCCTGCTCTACTCTTGGTGCCAAGGGTTTTGCCAAAGCCCTTTAGCCCTCGTCCTCCTTAAGGTTGCTCTATGTAGCACAGGACTCCACCTGCTCCCCAGAACACCACTTTTGGCTAAGCCAATCTGGCTCTTTGGAGGCAGTTAGTAAAGTGGACAGAAGCAGGTGAGAAGGGCTGGCTTTTGGCTGCATTTCAGCTCTCTTGTTAGGTAAGTGACTTTGCATAACTACCTTCAGTGGATCTATGGTATCATTGTTTATAGAATACTCTTGGTGTGAGAAAAAAAATGAGCTTGAAGTAGACCAGATGGACCGTTTTGATGTTTTGGTGAGACAATACTTTGTTGTGTTGTGTGTGTGTGGGTGTGTGTGTGTGGGGGTGTCTCATGCACTGATGCTCACTAGATGCCAGTAGTTCCCCAAGCTGTGAACCAAACCATCTCTAGATGCTGCCAAACTGGATGGCAAAATTGCCCCTGTTGAGAACCATAGTTTTAAGGCCTATGGACCATGTATTAGGATTCTCCAGAGAAAAAGAGTCAATAGTATATGTATGTATATATCTATATATCTGTCTATATCAGTATCTATTTATCTATGTAACTATTTATATATATAAAAAGATTTATTTTAAGGAATTGGCTCACCTGATATTGGAGGCTGGAAAATCAAAAGTCTATAGGATGAGCTGGCAGGCTGGAGACTCAGGAAAATCGATATTCCAGTTTGAGTTTCAAGACTGTCTGCTGTGGAATCAGGGAGAATGATGTTATGGATGAAGTCTGAGGGCAGTCAGCTGGAAAACTGTCTTGCTTTTGTTCTGTGCAGGCCTTCAACTGATTAGATGAGGCCCACCAAATTATGAAAAGCATTTTTTTTTTTTTTTTACTTTACAATATTGTATTGGTTCTGCAATACATCAACATGAATCCACCACAGGTATACACGTGTTCCCCATCCTGAACCCCCCTCCCACCCCATACCATCCCTCTGGGTCATCCCAATGCACCAGCCCCAAGCATCCTGTATCATACATCAAACCTGGACTGGCGATTTGTTTCATATATGATATACATGTTTCAATGCCATTCTCCCAAATCATCCCACCCTCTCCCTCTCCCACAGAGTCCAAAAGACTGTTCTATACATCTGTCTCTTTTGCTGTCTCGCCTACAGGGTTATTGTTACCATCTTTCTAAATTCCATATATATGCATTAGTATACTGTATTGGTGTTTTTCTTTCTGGCTTACTTCACTCTGTATAATAGGCTCCAGTTTCATCCACCTCATTAGAACTGACTCAAATGCATTCTTTTTAATGGCTGAGTAATACTCCATTGTGTATATGTAGCACAGCTTTCTTATCCATTCATCTGCTGATGGACATCTAGGTTGCTTCCATGTCCTAGCTATTATAAACAGTGCTGCGATGAACATTGGGGTACATGTGTCTCTTTCAATTCTGGTTTCCTTGGTGTGTATGCCCAGCAGTAGGATTGCTGGGTCATAAGGCAGTTCTATTTCCAGTTTTTAAAGGAATCTCCACACTGTTCCCCATAGTGGCTCTACTAGTTTGCATTCCCACCAACAGTGTAAGAGGGTTCCCCTTTCTCCACACCCTCTCCAGCATTGATTGCTTGTAGACTTTTGGATCGCAGCCATTCTGACTGGCATGAAATGGTACCTCACTGTGGTTTTGATTTGCATTTCTCTGATAATGAGTGATGTTGAGCATCTTTTCATGTGTTTGTTAGCCATCTGTATGTCTTTGGAGAAATGTCTGTTTAGTTCTTTGGCCCGTTTTTTTGATTGGGTCGTTTATTTTTCTGGAATTGAGCTGTAGGAGTTGCTTGTATATTTTTGAGATTAGTCCCTTGTCAGTTGTTTCATTTGCTATTATTTTGTCCCATTCTGAAGGCTGTCTTTTCACCTTGCTTATAGTTTCTTTTGTTGTGCAGAAGCTTTTAATTTTAATTAGGTCCCATTTGTTTATTTTTGCTTTTATTTCCAATATTCTGGGAGGTGGGTCATAGAGGATACTGCTGTGGTTTATGTCAGAGAGTGTTTTGCCTATGTTCTCCTCTAGGAGTTTTATAGTTTCTGGTCTTACATTTAGATCTTTAATCTATTTTGAGTTTATTTTTGTGTATGGTGTTAGCGAGTGTTCTAGTTTCATTCTTTTGCAAGTGGTTGACCAGTTTTCCCAGCACCACTTGTTAAAGAGATTGTCTTTTCTCCATTGTATATTCTTGCCTCCTTTGTCAAAGATAAGGTGTCCATAGGTGTGTGGATTTTTCTCTGAGCTTTCTATTTTGCTCCATTGATCTATATGTCTGTCTTTGTGCCAGTACTGTACTGTCTTGATGACTATGGCTTTGTAGTAGAGCCTGAAGTCAGGCAGGTTGATTGCTCCAGTTTCATTCTTCTTTCTCAAGATTGCTTTGGCTATTTGAGATTTTTTGTATTTCTATACAAATTGTGAAATTATTTGTCCTAGCTCTGTGAAAAATACCCTTGGTAGCTTGATAGGGATTGCATTGAATCTATAGATTGCTTTGGGTAGTATACTCATTTTCACTATATTGATTCTTCCCATCCATGAACATGGTATATTTCTCCATCTATTAGTGTCCTCTTTGATTTCTTTTACCAGTGTTTTATAGTTTTCTATATATAGGTCTTAAGTTCCTTTAGGTAGATATATTCCTAAGCATTTTATTCTTTTCGTTGCAATGGTGAATGGAATTCTATCCTTAATTTCTCTTTCTGTTTTCTTATTATTAGTGTATAGGAATGCAAGGGATTTCTGTGTGTTGATTTTATATCTTGCAACTTTACTATATTCATTGATTAGCTCTAGTAATTTTCTGGTGGAGTCTTTAGGGTTTTCTATGTAGAGGATCATGTCATCTGCAAACAGTGAGAGTTTTACTTCTTTTCCAATTTGGATTCCTTTCATTTCTTTTTCTGCTCTGATTGCTGTGGCCACAACTTCCAAAACTATGTTGAATAGTAGTGGTGAGAGTGAGCACCCTTGTCTTGTTCCTGACTTTAGAGGAAATGCTTTCAATTTTTCGCCATTGAGGATAATGTTTGCTGTGGGTTTGTCATATATAGCTTTTATTATGTTGAGGTATGTTCCTTCTATTCCTGCTTTCTGGAGAGTTTTTATCATAAATGGATGCTGAATTTTATCAAAGGCTTTCTCTGCATCTATTGAGATAATCATATGGCTTTTATTTTTTAATTTGTTAATGTGGTGTATTACATTGATTGATTTGCGGATATTGAAGAATCCTTGTACCCCTTGGATAAAGCCCACTTGGTCATGGTGTATGATCTTTTTAATGTGTTGTTGGATTCTGATTGCTAGAATTTTGTTAAGGATTTTTGCATCTATGTTCATCAGTGATATTGGCCTGTAGTTTTCTTTTTTTGTGGGATCTTTGTCAGGTTTTGGTAGTAGGGTGATGGTGGCCTCATAGTATGAGTTTGGAAGTTTACCTTCCTCTGCAATTTTCTGGATGAGTTTGAGCAGGATAGGTGTTAGATCTTCTCTAAATTTTTGATAGAATTCAGCTGTGAAATCATTTGGACCTGGGCTTTTGTTTGTTGGAAGATTTCTGATTACAGTTTCAATTTCCGTGCTTGTGATGGGTCTGTTAAGATTTTCTATTTCTTCCTGGTTCAGTTTTGGAAAGTTGTACTTTTCTAAAAATTTGTCCATTTCTTCCTCGTTGTCCATTTTATTGGCATATAATTGCTGGTAGTAGTCTCTTATGATCCTTTGTATTTCTGTGCTGTCTGTTGTGATCTCTCCATTTTCATTTCTAATTTTATTGATTTGATTTTTCTGCCTTTGTTTCTTGAGTCTGGCTAATGGTTTGTCAATTTTATTTATCCTTTCAAAGAACCAGCTTTTGGCTTTGTTGATTTTTGCTATGGTCTATTTTGTTTCTTTTGCATTTATGAAAAGCATTTTACTTTACTCAAAATCCACCAATTTAAATGTTAATCTCACTAAAAAAAAATGCACTCACTAAAATACTCAGAATAATATTTGACCAAGTATCTGAGCAACTTGTTGCCCAGTCACACCAACACATGAAATTAACCATCGTAGATATATAGCTCACGTGCATATGAAGACAGAGATCACATTCTGGGCAGTGACCCAGAGGATAAACAAGTGTTTCAGTTATTGATCAGTGGGTAACACACCACCCCAAACTCGGTGGCTTAAAACAGCAGCCATCTTATCATGTGTGTGTGTTCCTTAGATCTGAAATTCAAACAGGGAGTAGAAGGGAGGGTTTATCTCTGCTCTTCAGTGTCTGGGACTCAGCAAGACACATATCCCTGAGTCTGACAGCTGGATGGAGGCTGGGGTCATCTTGTGGTTCTTCAATACTGTTTGGAACTGGGACTGAGTTAACTTGAGTTGGGTCTCCTGGGACTGTAAACAGAGCACAGTCAGGAAGCATGGCTTCTCCCAGTGTTACTGCTGGGTTCCACAAGGGAACACTCTGGAAGGAATGTCTGGAGATTGGATGTTCAAAGAAACCAGGCTGAAGCTGTGAGGCTTCTGATGACCTCCCCTCAAAAGTCAAGGAGTGTCACCCCATCATATGCCTAGCTGACATCTTCACTTGTCTGCTTTATAATTCTCAACAACTAAAATTTATCTCCTAATATGTAATATTTCCTAAGCAACTTAGAGCCCACACCATGGGTCTGCTGATCGTATTTTTTCAGAATTTTAAGTTACCCAGGAAACCATGTTTTCTCTAGGAGTGCACTTGGAAAGTAAAATCCAACGTGTTTATATTCTTCCTTTCCCTTTCAAGAGAAAGCGTCTTTTCTTTGTTTCCAGTTTCCTGCTCTCCTGAGAAAGGAAAGGGAAGAGTGGATTTTATACCTTGCTGTTGGTGAGTTACGGCCATATGCGTGTGTGTGTGCTCAGTCGTGTCAGTCGTATCTGACTCTATGACCCCATGGACTATAGCCCGCCAGGATCCTATGTCTATGGGGATTCTCCAGGGAAGACTTCTGAATGAGGTTGCCATGCCTTCCTCCAGGGGAATCTTCCTGACCCAGGGATCAAATCATCTCCTATGCCTCATGCATTGAGGTGGTGCTGAGCTAGTAGGGAAGCCCAAGTTATAGCCACTTACAGACAGCATTATCCAACAAAGAATCTAGTACTGCTTATCTAGACAAGAGAAGAAAATGAAAGGGTCCCAGTTAATTCACATGACCTTTGATATTGATCACACAATTGTGGCAGAGAACACAGAAATGGTGGCTTGAAATAAAACTCCAACTGACGTACTTTTAAAAGCAATATGGCAGCCCTGAGCTTGCCACAGAGTTAGAAAGAGAGTGAGAAGCCTTCCTTTTGGAAAGCTGGCCTGCAGCCGAAAAACAATGGTTAGTTCTTTCTTCCTCTATTGTTCCTCTCTTCCAACTTTATATGAAATGATACTTTCTTCTTTTTCATGAGCGGGAAGAACAGCCAGTAATAAATAGGGTGAGGGTCCCTCAAGCCCAAGCTATGGTAACCGCAGTCCATGGTAATCCCATATATTGTTCCCTTTTCCAGAATGTATTATTTATTTCCCACCAACATAAATGATGGAGAAGAAGAGATCATGCTTATGTAACAGTTAATCAACCAAAGGAACCAAAAAACCATTCCCCTTGCACTCTGAAGAGCATGGATAGAGTTGCCATTTCCAGGTAACCAGGTGCAAAGAAGCATTGTACATTTGAGCTTTCCATAGAGAAAAATAGATTAGGAAAAGATTTAAAAGTTTCTTCAACCACATGGAGTCATTTCTTTTGAAAAACTTCTTAGAGTAATCCCAAATGTTAGAAACCTATTTTTCTAATAAATAAATTCAAATCTGGACAAAATAACTCTCCCTGAATCCTCTTAATGAGAATATTGATGATTAAAATGTGATAGTCTTCCCGACAAAGGTTGATAAAGAAAATAATTTTCCGTCGAAGAATAAGATGTTCCAAAATTGTCAAAACAGCTCAAGACTGTTTGTGCCCATTTCTATGTCCAATACAGTGTGGAAAGAATTCAGTTCTATGAACCAGCATCATTGAAAAGAGAATAATGAAATAAATATGAAGTGAGCTATGTGCTTTTAAAAAATATTCTTTGTGCTTGTTTGGAAGGTGTTTGAAAGCAAAAGTTACAGTTTCTTTAATAAATATATATACATGTTGTTGCTATTATTTAGTCACTAAATCATATCTAACTCTTTTGTGACCTCGTGGACTGTAGACTGTCAGGTTCCTCTGTCCATGCGATTTCCCAGGCAAGAAGTGGGTTGCGATTTTCTTCTCCAGGAGATCTTCCCAACCCAGGGGGTGAGCCCATGTCTCCTGCATTGGCAGGCTGATTCTTTACCACTGGGCCACCAGGGAAGCCCAAATATATATTATATACTATTTATATATGGAGTAGCCATCATGGTCAACAGAAGAGTCCAAAATGCAGTACTTGGATGCAATCTCAAAAACGACAGAATGATCTCTGTTCGTTTCCAAGGCAAACTATTCAATATCACAATAATCCAAGTGTATGCCACAACCAGTAACGCTGAAGAAGCTGAAGTTGAATGGTTCTATGAAGACCTACAAGACCTTTTAGAACTAACACCCAAAAAAGATGTCCTTTTCATTATAGGGGACTGGAATGCAAAAGTAGGAAGTCAAGAAACACCTGGAGTAACAGGCAAATTTGGCCTTGGAATACGAAATGAAACAGGGCAAAGACTAATAGAGTTTTGCCAAGAAAATGCACTGGTCATAACAAACACCCTCTTCCAACAACACAAGAGAAGACTCTATACATGGACATCACCAGATGGTCAACATCGAAATCAGATTGATTATATTCTTTGCAGCCAAAGATGGAGAAGCTCTATACAGTCAGCAAAAACAAGATCGGGAGCTGACTGTGGCTCAGACCATGAACTCCTTATGCCAAATGCAGACTTAAATTGAAGAAAGTAGGGAAAACCAGTAGACCATTCAGGTATGACCTAAATCAAATCCCATATGATTGAAAGGGATGAAATAGATTGGAAGTGATGAAATATATGGAAGTGAGAAATAGATTTAAGGACCTAGATCTGAAAGATAGAGTGCCTGATGAACTATGGAATGAGGTTCGTGACATTGTACAGGAGACGGGGATCAAGACCATCCCCACGGAAAAGAAATGCAAAAAAGCAAAATGGCTGTCTGGGGAGGCCTTACAAATAGCTGTGAAAAGAAGAGACACAAAAAGCAAAGGAGAAAAGGAAAGATATAAACATCTGAATGCAGAGTTCCAAAGAACAGCAAGAAGAGATAAGAAAGCCTTCTTCAGTGATCAATGCAAAGAAATAGAGGAAAACAACAGAATGGGAAAGACTAGAGATCTCTTCAAGAAAATCAGAGATACCAAAGGAACATTTCATGCAAAGATGGTCTCGATAAAGGACAGAAATGGTATGGACCTAACAGAAGCAGAAGATATTAAGAAGAGATGGCAAGAATACACAGAAGAAGTGTACAAAAAAGATCTTCATGACCCAGATAATCATGATGGTGTGATCACTGACCTAGAGCCAGACATCCTGGAATGTGAAATCAAGTGGGCCTTAGAAAGCATCACTACGAACAAAGCTAATGGAGGTGATAGAATTCCAGTTGAGCTATTCCAAATCCTGAAAGATGATGCTGTGAAAGTGCTGCACTCAATATGCCAGCAAATTTGGAAAACTCAGCAGTGGCCACAGGACTGGAAAAGGTCAGTTTTCATTCCAATCCCAAAGACAGGCAATGCCAAAGAATGCTCAAACTACTGCACAATTGCACTCATCTCACACGCTAGTAAAGTAATGCTCAGAATTCTCCAAGCCAGGCTTCAGCAATATATGAACCGTGAACTTCCTGATGTTCAAGCTGGTTTTAGAAAAGGCAGAGGAACCAGAGATCAAATTGCCAACATCTGCTGGATAATGGAAAAAGCAAGAGAGTTCCAGAAAAACATCTATTTCTGCTTTATTGACTATGCCAAAGCCTTTGACTGTGTGGATCACAATAAACTGTGGAAAATTCTGAAAGAGATGGCAATACCAGACCACCTGATCTGCCTCTTGAGAAATTTGTATGCAGGTCAGGAAGCAACAGTTAGAACTGGACATGGAACAACAGACTGGTTCCAAATAGGAAAAGGAGTACGTCAGGCTGTATATTGTCACCCTGCTTATTTAACTTACATGCAGAGTACATCATGAGAAACGCTGGACTGGAAGAAACACAAGCTGGAATCAAGATTGCTGGGAGAAATATCAATAACCTCAGATATGCAGATGACACCACCCTTATGGCAGAAAGTGAAGAGGAGCTAAAAAGCCTCTTGATGAAAGTGAAAGTGGAGAGTGAAAAAGTTGGCTTAAAGCTCAACATTCAGAAAACGAAGATCATGGCATCCGGTCCCATCACTTCATGGCAAATAGATGGAGAAACAGTGGAAACAGTGTCAGACTTTATTTTGGGGGGCTCCAAAATCACTGCAGATGGTGACTGCAGCCATGAAATTAAAAGATGGTTACTCCTTGGAAGGAAAGTTATGACCAACCTAAATAGCATATTCAAAAGCAGAGACATTACTTTGCCAACAAAGGTTCGTCTAGTCAAGGCTATGGTTTTTCCAGTGATCATGTATGGATGTGAGAGTTGGACTGTGAAGAAGGCTGAACGCCGAAGAATTGATGCTTTTGAACTGTGGTGTTGGAGAAGACTCTTGAGAGTCCCTTGGACTGCAAGGAGATCCAACCAGTCCATTCTGAAGGAGATCAGCCCTGGGATTTCTTTGGAAGAACTGATGCTAAAGCTGAAACTCCAGTACTTTGTCCACCTCATGTGAAGAGTTGACTCATTGGAAAAGACTCTGATGCTGGGAGGGATTGGGGGCAAGAGGAGAAGGGGACGACAGAGGGTGAGATGGCTGGATGGCATCACTGACTTGATGGACGTGAGTCTGAGTGAACTCTGGGAGTTGGTGATGGACAGGGAGGCCTGGAGTGCTGCAATTCATGGGGTTGCAAAGAGTCGGACACGACTGAGCAACTGATCTGATCTGATATATACAAATATATGTAAGTGTTAGGTAGGTAGAATAGGGAAAAGGAGTCCAAAATGGCGGTGGCTAAAAGACAAGGAAGTTCCGAGGACCAGAGTGAAGACTTCAGGCAGAACAAACAGAACAAACAGCACTCCTGGCTAAGCCCGATTTGCATAGGGCAGGCCCAGGTGGAGGAAAAAACATATAAAAGGAGGAGCCAAAGCGCTTTCTCTCAGACTCCACGCACTCCTCCACTCTCTTCTCTTTGAGTCTTGGATTCTCCTGCTGTCTTCTAAATAAAATGGAGCTGTAACACTGATTTGCCTAAGAGCTGTAGCATGGTTTGTCTAAGACCTGAGAACTGTGACACGCCGAGGGCTTTAATGTCCGTCGCTCCAAATCTTTGTTGTGACAAGACAAAGAACCGAGGAACATACACTCGTGTGACATAAGCCTATATATATATATGGTGTGTGGCCAATTTATTATAAAAAATTACAAATATTTTATGACTGTTCAGCATTTTGTTGAAACCATCTAGTGATGCTGTGGGAACTGGTCTCCCTACAATGCTTAATGCCAACTCAGTGGAGCATGGGGACGGTAGGGATGAGGGGTCCTGGAAAACATGGGATACAGGACCCAAAAAAGTATGACATCAAAGGCAAGAGCAACGGATGGGACAGCAAGATGAGAAAGGGAGAGGGGAAGGAAGAGTGAAAAGAGGAAGACAGTCATCTTAGTGAACGCTGCTACTTTCCTAAAAATTTAAAAAAAAAAGATTAAGTGAAAGGAAAACCAGAATTTGCTAAAATGGGATCAGAATAGATACTAAAACCCTGAACAAAAAGCAGTAGAAAGAGAATAGGAACTCTGCCTGACTGTCCCCCTATCTCTGCAATGTTCACATTCAGCGCTTCCCTGGCCAGGACTGGCCTCTGTTCTGAGTGAACACTGTGCTTCTCTCTTAACAAACTGTAGCTAAAAGAATTTTAAATATGGATGTACCACTCATTCCTGTGTGTTATCAGAGCTTACCAGGCCATCTCTAGACACATAGGAATCCCTCCCCAGCAGGCAGGGTAAGTCAAGATCTCAGACAACAGGGATGAATAGATGCCAGAGGGAAGGCCTGGGGAAAAGCTAGAATAATGTCAGGTACAGACCGACCTCTTCTTGCTGGTGGTGGTTTATTCACTCAGTTGTGTCCATCTCTTTACAACTCATGGACTGTAACCTTTTGGGCTCCTCTGTCCGTGAAATTTTCCAGGAAAGAAGACTGGAATGGGTTGTCGCCCTTCTCCAGGAGATCGGAATCTTTTCAACCCATGGATGGAACCTGGGTCTCCTGCATCGCAGGCAGATTTTTTTTTTTTTAATAATTTAATTAATTTATTTATGGCCGTGCAGGGTCTTCGCTGCTGCATGGGCTTTCTCTAGTTGTAGTGAGTGGGGGCTACTCTAGTCGTGGTGCCCTGGCTTCTCACTGCAGTGGCTTCTCTTGTGCAGCGCAGGCTGTAGGGTGCTAGGGCTTCAGAAGTTGCAGTGCATGGCTTTAGTTGTTCTGCAGCATGTGGGATTTTCCTGGATTAGGGATTGAACCTGCATCTCCTACATTGGCAAGTGGATTCTTTGCCAACTGAGCCACCAGGGAAGCCCTTCTTGCCGTCTTGATTTCCTATAAAGCAGTCTCCTCAAACTTGAAAGCACTACAGAGTCAGCTTAGGGATATTGTTCAAATGTAGACACTGGTTCAGAAGCGCTGGGATGAATCCAAATGCTACATTCTTACAAGCTTCTGGTGATGCGGCTGGTCTTCAGACAGCACTAGGAGGAGTGATTTGTAGAGCACCCTGACGAACCCTGATTGAGTCGGGTGTCACAAGAGGAAGGGAGAGAATGAGAGACTCTTTCCTGCAGGTTCCTATAGACAGTATGCGGGAAGCAACATATGTTCTTTGTTCCCTTATTACAGTACTTTGTCCGTTTCCCCAGGATTCAGAGTGATGACAGTTTCCCTTTAGAACTTTTAGGGAGCTGGCATTCTCTACCCATGAGACTGGACACAGAGCAATACCAGGTGTGAGTCACCCAGGGAAGGAAGTGGAACTCAGAGATTATGGGAGCTCTAACCTGTCCTTTGAGCTGGGCACCTGGCTGGCCTCTGCAGCTCTTCTACTTTGTTCTCACTTAATCCTTCTTCCCTGGAGGAACAATAATTATCTCTGAATCACGCTCAACCTGAACATCGAGTGTATGTTGGAAAGCTTGAATAATGGAAGCAGCAATATTGAGAAAGTGATAAAAATCAGACTTCAGGACAGAGGCTACTGGTTCAAATCTGACTTCTTTACCTCCTTGAGAGATGTTTCTGACCTAGAAGCTATCTCCGTGCTCCTTGTGTGTGAGACAGAAGCAGAGGTGATGGAATGCATCCCCTACAAACCAGAGGCAAACAGCATTAAGAAAAACCATGGTTTGGCCTCCCGAGGAGAGTCGGAGTTACTAGTCAATCTCAGTTGGAGTATTTCCTTTGATGCCGGAGTCCAGCCCTGGTGGATCCAGGGAATTCAAAGAGGAAACGGCATTGGCGAGGATCAGAAAAAAATTGCTTAATTAAACGTTAATTAAGGATATAAAGAGTGGTTAAATAAGGATAGCTCAGTGAGGAAATTCAGTGGAGAAAAGAGGCTGAATAATTCAGCCAGAAGGTGAGAGAAAGAATGACATGGGGAGACCAAGTTTCAGTGAACAAGGCCCGCACTTTATTTTCCAAAGTAGTTTTTATACCTTAAGTTATGCATAGAGGATAATGGGGTAAGGGATAGAGTCAGGCAGTAAGCCAGGCTTTCTTCCCGCAAACTTATCATATGCAAAAGTTTAGGTGATTTGCATCATCTTCTGGCCCGGAGGCCTGTTAACATTTTAAGACCCTTTCTTCAGAAAACTTATTTTTCTCTAAAGGTGGTTAGTCAGGCGCCACCCTCCAAAAGCATTAGATAAAGTTGCATTCCTATAGGGCAAAGGTGTGGTGGAGTATAACAAGAAAAAGAATTAACTCAAGGGTCCAAGGTCACAAATATTAAAGCTACTACTTACACCAATTATATTAATCAATACACTGCCAGGGACACAGCAGATAAGGGATATGGAGACTTAGCAGCAAACATTGGCCCAACAAGTGAAAAACCCTTCACCAATACAATTTCTAATCAATCTTTTAACTGCTCAAAGGAATCTGTATTTAGACAGTTTAAAACATCTCATGCCTCTCACAGTTGGGAGGCTCTGAGCAATCACATGTGGCCAGAAAAACCTATTCAGGCAGGCTAGAGGACTTCCAAAGAAGTTTGTAGGTTGAAACACTATCACACCCAGGAACTTTATTAATTGGAGCTGTAAGTTAACTCTTTTTTCAGAGAGAGGTAGTGGGGGACAGCCCCCGTAAAGTCAGAGGTGTAGGTGAGAGCACAAAGCAGAAAGTAGGCAGACTCTGGTTTTGGGGGTAGATGCTAGAGAATTTCCAGGGGGACTCCTGAGGCTCGATCCCGCCTTTGCGTATGCCGAGCCTCCTTCCTCATGACCTTTGCCATGGGCGGAGCTCCTGCTCCCAGCACTTTGACAGTAACTGCGTGTTGCATGAGGCAGTGTGGGTGTCCTCAGGGGTGGCTACCTAACTTTGCATGTTTCCTGACTGACACAACACTCCTGCCAGTGCTTTGGGGCTGGGGTGGTGAGTGTCAGTGGGAGGAGTAACCAAGTTTCACTTCCTTGCTGGTTGGAGACTTGCAGCTACAGCCGGCTTGAGTCTTACTAAGGAGGGGAGACTGTGAGGAACAGCAGAGCCGTCCCTCTCTGCCTCTTACCCAGAGCACCTTGGCAGGGGCTTTGTGGACGTGAGGGGTGTGAATGGGCAGAGCAGAATCTCTAGAAGGGAAGATGAGCACCCAGGATCCTTCAGATCTGTGGAGCAGGTCGGATGGAGAAGCGGAGCTGCTCCAGGACTTGGGGTAAGAGGGCAGGTCCCCTGCTCCAAGAGCTTCTTGGGTGAACCTTAACTCACTGCTCCTACCTGAATGCTCAGCTTGATGAGTGATTATCCTTAGTACTGTCTCTTTCTGAATCTCAATCTTCTATCCTTTTTACTCAAAGGACAGTAGATACTCATCTCTGTGTGGGGCCAATTCCACTGTGAAAGCACATATCATCTTTGTAGATCTAAAAATAAATAGGTGGAGAAAATGGGACAAAAATAAAATATTGGAAATTCTTTGAGATTACGGACAGAATTGGGCTAGGGTCACTGATGTTGCTGGGTTTCCTTGCTGTTATTGATCTGGTTTATAAATAAATGTACTGTTAAACAGTTCTGAGCTCCAAGCTGTGAAATAAACAGAAAGCCTAGACCCTGCTGTAAGGGAGAGGGACTTTTTCAAAAGAGAAAGAATGAGGAAGTGTGTGCAGCCGTGTCCCATATATGTTTCTTTCTCCCGACACTGCACTTGTGACCTCTTGTATGCATGCATGTCTGGAAGGTCAACTTTGAGCCTTTCAAATACTAACAAGTCAGGAAGGGGATAAACTTTCTGCTCCAAACAGGCTGTACATTTAAGTAGGTGAAGTCATCATAGTCCTGTCTTTAGAAAGGGACCAGATAAGACAGTTCATCAGGATACTCAATAAAAGAAGCAAGTATTGCACAAGAGAAGGGCAGGGGATTTCCTAGAGAAACTGCTCCTTTCCCCGGATGCACCAGGAATAGACTGGCGAGGCTGGTTTTGACACCTGTGATTCCAGAGAGGTAAGCGCTGCACCTGCTATCCTACTAAACAGCTCTGATCTTCACAAACACCCAAGGACAGAGGACCTTCACTCATCTCCATCTATCAAAG
Source organism: Bos javanicus (assembly GCF_032452875.1). NCBI lineage: Eukaryota > Metazoa > Chordata > Mammalia > Artiodactyla > Bovidae > Bos > Bos javanicus. The sequence goes on along the minus strand of NC_083873.1, from coordinate 25,206,121 downwards.
GAAGGAAACAAGCACCAAAGGGACTGAAGAAGTCCCAGCGGTTACCAATCAATTACGAGTCAGGTTTCCAATCTGCCAGGTCTGTGTTCTTAATCAGAGAAAAACTAAAGTAGGGATGAACTCTCTCTCCATGAAGACTACAGAGAGTGTATCTTTTGGAGTTGTATTACTATAAGAGTTCTCAACAAGTCCTGTCTTTATTAATAGATTTTAAACTTGAGGTCTCAGAATTGAACTCTACCTTCATGAGGTAAATCAGACATAACAGCTAGACTTTTCAGTAAAGGAAACTCCCCTTAAGGGGAGTGGAGTCAGAGCTCCAGGACCAGAAGTCAGAGCTTCTAGCCTCCTGGACCAAATCCCCAAACAGCAGAGGTAAAATGCCCCCTGAGCATCCAAAACAGTCATCACAAAGCCGAGGCACGAAAGCGGGAAGCTGGGCTCTCACTTAGATCTTTATTAACTTATTAAACTATCATTCTTTACGCGATGGGTTATCTAGATTCCCAGCCCACAACTGGTAGGAAGCCCCAAAGGAGAAGAGACAAAGGAAATACTCAGCTCTACTCCCTTAATTCACCAATCCTTGAACCGAGGCTCTGTGACTGAGTGCCCTTGGCACTCACTTCAATGACAGAGATGAGCTAATGCTGTCTCTTCTCCTCACCTTAGTGCCCATAGCAGGAAATGACTACAGGTAAAACCCACAAGGAAACAGGTGTCTTTCCTCTACATGTGGAGATGGACATCCACTGCGACGCCCAATTACCCCCAAAAGGTGCTTTTATGTCCAGACCTCTCTATTTCAGGAGGCCCGGATATGTCTTTAACATTGGAGGATGGTTTCTGCAACAACAGGCCAGCCACAGTTGTCTAGGGAAATTGCTCTACAGTTGTGTTTCTTAATCTTGGCCATGAACTAGAATAACCTAAGGAGTTTAAAAAAATTCCCTGCCCACGCCACCCACCAGACAAATGACATCAGTGTCTTGGGAGGCAAGCATTTTCTTTGTAGAGTTTCCAAGTGATTCCAGAGGGAGACTGAAGTTGAGAATCCCTGCACAGAACAGAAATCCGTCAGAAGCACTGAGTCAATGTGCCCTTGTTTTTCATTTGTTGAGTATGTACACGAGGAATCTTAAAGCCATGAATAAATAGATACTGATATTTCATTTGCGGGTTTGGGAGCATTTTGTTTACCAGTTTTTTACAGACATATTTAATAGATAATAGAATCCACTCATTTCTAGTGTACAGTTCAATAATTTGTAGTGGCTTTAAAGAGTGCTACAACCATCACCATAAACCAATTTTATAACATTTTCATCATCCTGATAAGAAACCACAAGAGCATTTTTTTTTTTAATACTCAGTGTTGGGTTAATATATCACCTGGCTGATGGATGGCCCTGTTTCCCAGGTATAAATACTCTGACCATGGGCATTTTCAAGCTGCCAAAGGTTTAACAACAAGCTTACAAAATCCCTGAGAATTTAATAATGGACTTGAGCTCTTGTCCCTCTAGGACAATCCTGATACACTTCTCGTTGGTCATAGGATCTGAGAAAACTTGAAAATGACTTCTTGTCTCTGGCGGAATTCTGAATAAAGTGAAACTTCTTCTTTGAACCTATAAGCTACTGGTTAGGTAGAATCTACCTCCAAGTAGAATGTGGAGGCTCAGTGATGTCTGACTCTTTGCAACTCCATGGACTGTAGCCCACCAGACTCTTCTGTCCTTGGAATTTTCCAGGCAAGAATACTGGAGCAGGTTGCCATATATTACTCCAAGCAATCTTCATGACTCAAGGATCGGTCTAACCTATGTCTCTTGCATCACCTACACTGGCAGGCAGATTCTTTACTACTGTGCTACCTTGGAATCCAGCTACCCCTAAACTTCTAATTAATTCAGTTTTTCAAATGCTCCCTAAAAACAAAATGATTTAATGCAGTTGGTAGATAAAAAGGGGCTGATTTTATTGCCTTCATTTTAAAATTGTTTTTAAAAGGATTATTTGAATAGTTAGGTAGATTCTTAATGTTTGTATTTTTGATATAGACAAACAGATAAGGTGATGGTTAAATGGAAGACATGTCATGCATTTTTGTTCTTCGGTCCCTATTTTCCTCCGGGCTCTGAAATCTATCAGCTCTGCAAACTAACCCCTGAATTGCAGCAGCTCCATCCCCTGCCTTTCTAGGACACACATGACCTGCACAGAAGATGCATTTATTCTCTCTAAAGCAACTTGGATGCAGTTCTGCGTCTCATTTGTCAAGTGTCAGCCTAAAAACATTTTTTTCTTCACCCTAAACATATTCACGCAGCCAGAAGCAAAGGGGAAATAACACAATCTGCAATGGTTGCTCAGCTTCACTTACACACCGGCCGAATGGGGGTTGGGGGGAGGTGGGAAGGGAGGGGCAAGGGCCGTGGAGGATGGACCGTGTGAAGGAGAAGGTGGACAGGGAACAGAGGGCAGGCTGTGTGAGGCTTTCAAAATCAAGTGATGGGGAAAGGAAACAAATAATGATGATTCGAGACACCACCTAAGGAGCAAACTAGGCTAGAATTGCTCATCAGTTTCGTGTTGTCCAACTCTTTGGGACCCCATGGACTAGGTCCGCCAGGCGTCTATGGAATTTTCCAGGCAAGAATACTGGAGTGAGTATTCCCTTCTCCAGGGGATCTTCCCTATTTAAAGGCTGCCCTGGTGACTCAGACGGTTAAGAATCTGCCTTCAATGCCTGAAACCCAGGATCAATCCCTGGGTCGGGAAGGTTCCCTGGAGAAGGGAATGGCAGCCCACTCCAGTATTCTTGCCTGGAGAATTCCAAGGACAGAGGAGGAGCCTGGTGTGCTACAGTCCATGGGGTTGAAATGAGTCAGACAAACAAAGCGAATAACAGTTTCACTTTCATTTTAACCATTTAAAATTCCCACAATTCTTTTATTATAACAAAAATTCCTACAAACAATGTAGGAATGGTGTAGGTTTGTAGTTTGTTTAAGGATGCTCCCTTGCAAATGGTGTAACTACTACAGACACAAAAGGGATACAATGAAATAAAAATATTTTAGGATATTTTAAAACTAAATATTCATGGGGACTTCCTGGTGGTCCAGAGATTACAAGGGACGTGGGATCCCACGTGCTGTGGGGCAAAAATGTAAAAAGAAAAGAAAAAATCATTCAAATTATCTAGTCATACATATTCTTTCCAGTGAGAAATATAGTAAATATTCCTTTAAAAAATATTCTTTTGTTTTATATATATACTTTCCCAAGTCTCAAATTTGATAAGAAAGTATCTGTGTTTGGCTGTGTTTGTCGAAGTCAAGAAAGTAGATTCTAAGCTCTGGATATTAAAATAAATTAATTAAAAAGTCTCTCACTTCTCACCTCTAAGAGAAGGTTAGACCAGATGAAGGGTCAGCAAACATTTTTGTCCAAAACCCAGGTTATAAATATTTTAGACTTTGCAGGCTTTATGACTTATGCTTCAGCTACTCACATCTGCCCTTGTGGGGTAAAAACAGCCATAGATAACACAAAAACAAATGACTGTGATGGTGTGCAAACACAATGTTATTTAAGGACCTACCCTAAAATTTGAATTTCATATGATTTTCATGAGTCACAAAATATTCTTTTTTCCCCCCTAACTGTTTAAGTATAGAACTCCACTTGGCTCACAGTAGAAACAAAATCTTGTACCTTGGCAGGAATTGGCCCTCGGATGATGACTTGCTAACCTAGGGAATGAGTAATAACAACTAAAGCAAGTTCTCACGGCAAGGCAGGCATTTTACATACACTCACTCTGGTCTTTGAATGATACTGATGTTCCAGCTCTACATCCAAGGAGACTCATCAGCAGAGCAATCAGACTGCCTGGCATCCTAGAGAATCTGGGTCCCCAGTCCATGCTTATCCCATGGAACCAGGTTGTTCTCCTGTTCTAAGAGTCACATGCCAGCCCCAGGCCATTCACATCATTTGACCTTCACAATACCACCATCAGCACAGTGTGATTATGCTCATTTCATAAATTCAGGAGGTGACTTCAAGTCAGTCAGGTGAACTGTCTCTAGGTCACAGACCTCGATGTTGGTGCCCTGACAGTGCCTAGGAACTTGCTCCAAAGCTGCTACTCCTTCCACGAGATGAAAGAACGTAAATGTTCTAAGAATGGCAATTAGTCATTGCTGGATGCTCACCATATAGCAGGCATTATTTTAAGCCCTTTGCTTGTGTGACTTATTAAATTCACACATCACTGTGGGATAGATACTACCACTTACGTCATTCTTGTTTGCAAACGGAGAAATGAAGGACAGAGCTTTTATTATCACACGCCCAGGTTTACAAGCTCACAAAGCTTCGAATCCAGGAGTTTGGCTCCAGAGCACACATTTTTGTCCACTAATATAACTTCCTAATTTCTGTCCAACTTCTCTCTTCTTATTATACCTGCACTATTAGTGCTGGTGAGAACTGAGAGAAAAAAAAAGTTCTGTGATGACTACCACCAAAACTTTTTTTTTTTTAACTAAAAGACATTATTCTTTCACATTCTTCATATAATAAATATGCACACAAAGCCAGATCAATATGCTAACTCATCAGAACTTTTAAAAATTGAGGGTAGATTCCTTTCTTCTAGGCTAGACAAATTGAGTAGGCTAAGAAAAACATGGTAGAGTCAAAGCTTTAAAGGAACCTGTTTACTTGATACCAAGTAGAGCAATGAAGCTTGTTCCTCTTCTGGCACAATTCTGTAATCTCGGACTCTAAAAATGAGGGTGATTCTCTTGTGGCTGAGCAAGAGTACGTAACTTGTAGTGCACAGTTCGATCTCTGCTCGAAGCAATCGAATTTCCTCTTCTCTTGCTGTGTTTCTGTTCCTCTATGGGTAACAGTGACTTCCTCCTACTTACATGTGGAAGTCTGGCCACACAGGTTCTCCACACTGAGTGGGGTCACTTTGCTTCATTCATTCTCCCTTCTGTTCCTTCATAGATCCGTCTGTTGAATGATGACATTATGCAAGGCAGTGTGGGAGATGCTGGCAGCAAGAAGTGGCTATCCCCTGGAGGAGTTTACAGGGCAGAGGACAGGGAGTGCCCGTGTGGGTGGAGTTAGAAGGCAGGGTGGAGGGGCCGGGTCATCACTGTGTCTGCACAAGGCACACGGCAGATGGCCGGCAGGAAGGAGATCCATAGGATTTCTGTCAGGTGAAGGCAGAGAGAGAGACATTTTCTAAAGAGAAAATGGCATGAATAACACAGTAGAAGAAGAAAAGCGTGTGTATATTCAGAAAATGAAAACCGTCCACGTGGACTCGGACCCTCCCAGCCCCTGGGAGGGTCATTACTCAGCATTCAGCCTGACTCTGGCCTTCACCTCTGAGAGACCCCACCTTCGGCTACATTCTTTGAGAACGCTTCCACCTGGTTTCTTACCCTTTTTTTTTTTTTTTCAAACCTGGGTTAATTTCTTGTTCCCACCAACTCCCTCCCCACAACCATCCCATCAGCTAGGATAAACTCCTGGTCTGAGCCCACACACTCCGGCTCCTGCTCCCTGATGTGGGCCCATATCTGAACCCCACTGCAGCTGGGTAGCTGAGTCTTAGCTGTCGCTTGGTCACCTCTAGGCTCCCTGTAGTCCTGTGCCCCCAACTCCCTGCCCACTAGTGTCTGCTCCCATTGTCTCTTGTTAGAACTGCTTTGTTTAAAAATCTTTAAAGTTTAAAAAGCGTAAAGGCAAGAGTTCAATTTGTTTTGAGAAAAATATAGCTATGTCAGACAAGGTTACTTTTTGGAGGCACGTGCCGAATTACTTAAGATTAAAGTGCTGTGATATCTGTAATTTACTTTTAAATGTTCACCCAAAAACATAGGAAGAAAATATGGCAAAAAGTTAAAAATTATTTTACCTAAAATATGGATATTATTTAAATATGTGGATATTATTTATACTATTTTTCTACTTTCTTATATATCTGATATTATTCATCACAGTTTAAAATAATAATAAATGCATTAATTATTGATGATTTGGGGAACAAAGAAAAGCACCCAAAATGACCCCCAAAATGACATATTATTCAACTTCTTTCCAGTCTTTTAAAAGCAGTTTTCTGTAAATACACACAGATGGAATTGCGGTCATACCATGTATATCATTTTGCTCTGAATTTCTGGTACCGTATATCTTCTTCATCTACTTTTGGTTCTTTCTCAAAGTGGATTCTGGGTCTGGTCTCTCCTTAGGCAGCCTGTTTCTCTATTTTAAAATCTGAATATTTAGACTGGTCCAAATTCCAGAAAGCCTTAAATAGATTAGGAGTTTGGACTTGGGTCAAACTTCATTTGACAGTATGGAAATATTGAACATTTACAGGAACGTGGAATTGTGTGGCCACCATGCTTTGTTTTGGGATAGATTAACCTGGGAGTTGAGCATGATGCATAGCAATGAGTTCAGAGCCAAGAAAGCTAACGAATGAGGGAGTTTACAGATCTGTGAATAAGAAACTAGGGAGAGGATCTGGGAATAGTAAGGAAGGAACAGGGTTAGATGCCAGTAATTCCTCTGAGCTAAAAACATAAGGGATTCATACCCAAATAAGAATGAGTTCTGCTTTTGTATAGTTTTTCAAAATGACATCAAAAAATTTTTGACAATCTTACTGTCATGAATGTCTTCTAATTCATCTATTGTTTGCTCTATCATTATAAAAATCTAAAGGTGCCTGGGTCTCATTTTACTCCTCAGAGCATTCTGACTCACCACCAGTTTTGTCTATGTTTTGGATTAATCCTCCACATAGTCTTAGAACCATTTCCAGATGATGTCAGTCCTAAGGCCCTCAGAGGTTTGGACATCTGCTCCAAGCTGAGCACTGAGTATTCCTTTTGACAATGAGCAATCTAGGGGCAGGGCTGTAGGTTACACAGCTTTGTCTATTCCGTCCAAGCCCAGCACTTGACAAAGAGCAGAATTCTAAATATCTGAATTGCCTCAAGTTGGGTCAAAACCAAGACAAGAACTCAAGGTCCCTGACTTCAGTTTTCCACACCAACACTGGTGATGTATATATTACCCTCAGACTCACTCAGTCCTCTTAACAAATGGTTTGTCTGCTGGGAAAAATTGACCTCAGTTGGAGGCATCACCTAAACAATGAAATAGACAGGAGATAATGAAACAAGGATCTTTCTTTTTTTACATTCCCCCAAAGTTTGGGACTTTTTCCTATAGATGTAGCTTCCTGAAAGTGACAGTCTCTGCCTCCCGTCCCAGCCCACAGGGGTAGGTTGTCAATGACAACTACAGTCTGAGGACACTTACCCCCTCTGAAGCAGCATTTCATGATGTTTAGATTGTAAGGGTAACCAGACTAAGTGCAGAGTCAAGCTTGCTTCCACTCAGATATGAGCCTTCTTGAGAGAGCCTCTGGTTTGGGATGTCTGCCCAGTCATTCAAGTCCCCCTCAAGCTCTTATCCATGACATAGTTTTTCTAGTCAGTCTCTGCAATTTGGTTCGCAGTCCCAATCACACATTCCCCGATCCCCAGCCACGGGGAGAACAATGATGCTCTTTTGGTTTTACAGCCGTTTGTGCACGCTGCAGGCGGACCAGGGGACTGGGCAGGATCTCCGCTGGGATGAGATGCAGTTTGCCCTCATCCTCCACCCTCCCCATTCCTGGTGGCTCTGCCCTAGGGTCTCACATGTCTCTGACCTTCCTGTGTCCACTGACCCAAGTCAGGCTCTGTGGGTCTGCGTCCTTCTGGCACTTGGGGTTCTCCACTTCTGTGTCCTGGATCACTGTACTGCGTCCTGGATCACTCTGGTGGGTCTCTGTTAGTCCCTAGGTGTTTCTGGCTACCTATGTGAGCCTCTACCTGTGCCTTTCTCGGTCTCCCGGTCTTTGTGTCTCTCTTTCTACAGTTCTTGGCTTATGTGTCTCTGACCCTTTGTGTCCCTCTGTGTCTCTGGATTTCCGAGTCTCTGGCTCTCTTTCTGTGTTTCCACCTCTCAGGACTTCTTGTCTCACTGCTCAGGCTCCTTCAAGAACAAGTTTGGCCTGGTTTCCGACTCCCACAGAATTATCAAACCTGTTCAGTCTGTTTCCTTTTACCTGGGCCTTGGCTCCACGAAAAAACACTGGAGGCCCCACCTTCAGTGCACTGTGTGACCAGAGACATACTCTGGCTCTGTCATCACTCAGGTATGCCCCATTTAGCTCTGCTACTATCATTTGTAAATGTGGGCATTTAGAATGGCAATGGACAATGCCTCGGACCAGCCGGTTCCATCACAGAAACCTCCTAATTGGAAAGACTGTGGTGGGTCTTTCTACAACTGCCCCATGTATCACACTATGATACATAGAGCTTTCAAACTTCTTTGCCAAGCCTCTGCTTGGTTCTGTTTTTTTTGGATGGGATCCTTTGCTACAATCAATGGAAAGATGAGCCCACATCTGTGAACAGCGAACTCAACATGCTCATGTGGACAATACCACATTGTCACATAAAATATGCCATAGCCTGACTATGGTACCAATTTCACTACTGACATCTTCTGAGCTGATAAGACATTTCCTTTTCCTTAACCCATGATTTCTGATGGCCAAGTGCTTCATTTTTTCAGGAAATCAAAGTATCTAACACTGCTGCTGCTGCTAAGTCGCTTCAGTCATGTCTGACTCTGTGCGACCCCATGAAAAAATGAATACAAAAGCAATCCCATGGAGTGACTCAAGCACAGAGGATGAAATAGCCTGAGTTAAGATGGCTTAGTTTGCGATTGCCTAATAGATTTATTTTTTTGTTGTTGTATCACCATTGTGTTCAGAAGGATTCTGAGGCCAAGCATAAACTTAGCAAGGAAGAAGACAGAGAGTGCAGACTTCCCCTGTGCTCCTGTGGCTAAGACTCCATGCTCCCAGTGCAGGAGGCTGGCTCTATTCCTGGTCTGGGAATTAGATCCCACATGCTGCAACTAAGAGTTTGTGTGCTTCACTAAAGATTTCAGGTGCTGCCACGAAGACTGAAGATCCTGAGCACCTCAACTAAGATTTGCACAGCCAAATAAATTAAAAAAAAAAAAAGAAAGAAAAGGGGAGTGCATCATATGTTACGAATTTGCCATCTTTGGTCTAGAGAGTTCAGAAAGCATGTCAGTGCCATTCAAAAGTGAGAATAATTTTCAGAACTGTTTCTTTTGCATTCTAAAGCTTCTCAAATATAATATATTTAAGCTTTTGATTAAGAAGGCTTGCCATCTTACTTTTTGTCTAAAAAAAAATGCTTGTCATGAACACGAAAAAAAGTGAGCGTAATTTTGAAAATGAATAAAAAGTGAAAACTCTCTAAAGAAGAGTGCTTTTGTTGGCCATTCAACTCCAGAGCCTATAAGCTGTTTTCATACAAGCAGGAATTTCTGTTATTGCTTTGGGTTAAAATATGTCCTCATAAGTCTGAAGGGACAGAATCTTATTTCTATGTAACTTCTCTTTGGCAGGAAGGGGGAAAATAGGTATTTAAATATGTGAATAATCTGTAGACGTGAGTTAGGAAGAGATTTTCTCCCCAAGATGTATATAACCAAAACTGGATGTATGGCTCATGTTTTAACATGCAAGACTGGTTTCTGTGTCCACTTGTTCCTCCGGTGTTACTTTGCATGATTCTTCAGTATAGACCGTCTGTTCCAGGTAGGCATTGTGTTTTCTGTAGACCCATGCATACGTCAACCCCAGTGCCTTTGCTGATGCTACTGCTCCTGTTGGAATGCTCTTTTCTCTTACACTTAATGAATTCTATATCTATTCTTCAAGTTCCAACTCATGGTCTTCCTCCTCCATGAAGCTTTCCTTGATCATTTCATTTCCGCAGGAGCTCCCCCTTCTATATCATTTACTGTCCATATCACTAAGATAGCAGCTATCTGGGGATTTTTTTTTAATTAAATTAGCCACAGACCCTTCTCTTTCCTTCCTAAGTACTGTAAAGCCACTTAGTATACTCTTTGCTCTCTTTGTCTCCCTCTTTAATACTACATACATTACACTCAAACCATCAAGATTGTTGAAGTGAATTAAAGTTTTTAGGACCAAGAGTCCTTCAACTCTGTGCTTCTCAAACTCTAAACTCATACCAATCATGTAGAGCTCATGATGAAAACAGATTATAATTCAGGGGGTCTAGGAATGTGAATGTGCTAATGTGAATTCCAACAAAATCTCAGGGTTCTGAATGACAAAAGACCTCACATTGTTTTTCAAACATCAGGTACAACCCAAGCATGTCCTTAAAGTTAATTTAGGGGACCACAGTCAATATTTGTTAAAAAAGAAATAGGAAAGAAAATAGTAAACAGCATTTAAAAGGATAGTATTTTTCCCTATAACACTTTTTGGATTTTTTTTGTATGCATGTTTATAATGTAACTGTGTATACACACACACACACACAACACACACACACACAGAGATACAAAATATATTTTATGCTGTTGGTTAATTCAAAGAGCTTGAAAACTTCTCTTTCAAAGGACAGAGCAGAATGAGAAATAATTGTATCAACAAATTAAGTTAAGACAATTAAAATCAAAGGGATAAGAAACCATGAAGACTCCAGTACAGTGGGGCAGTTTCCCAGAAGGCTCTAGCGCAAAGGGCACTGGAATGAGAGAAGAGGCGGAACTGAGGATGGGGTTTCTGGATGGAGCTCGTCTGTTTTGTCTGTGGTTGAGCTTATTTCCTGTATCTCACTGAGAGGCAGCTATGAAAAGTCTTTAGTGGGTGGATGTTTCCTAATTTGTTAATGTATCATGGAAGGGATAACGCCACAGTTTCCTTCAAGGCCAGCTGCGGGTTTGATAAGCTAGTAAGCCCAGTACAAATATTCTTTGGAAGTTTGGTAAGCTTTTGTTGACTCTATTACCCTTGAACCATTTATGACAACATGTGGGCCTTGGGAGAAAAGAAAATACAACATTGCTTCAAATGTGTTGTTGTAAAGAGTAGTTTCTGGCTCTTTTTCACTTCTTCAGGAACAATGAGACAAAATTTTGTTTTTTTTTTTTAAGTTTCTGGAAAATGAACCTTATCCCAAACAGCAGAGGAGTTGTATTCCCAACAACCAACACAATGCCTAGAATATTCATAACTGTTGTTGTTCAGTCGCTCAATTGTGTCTGACTCTTTGCAACCCTATAGACTGTAGCACTCCAGGTTCCTCTGTCCATGGGATTTCCTAGGCAAGAATACTGGAGTAGGTTACCATTTTCTTCTCCAGGGGATCTTATGGACCCAGGGATCTAAACCTGCACCTCCTGCATTGGCAGATGGATTCTTTACCACTAGGCCACCAAGGAAACCCCATGTATGTTGTATAAATTGCAAAGATTGTATCTTGCTCTCTTCTGCAAAAGTTAAAGAATCATATAAGAGGTTTATTAAAGAAGTCAATATTCCAGCATGAAAATAAGAGAGTTTTCCTACCAGGTGTTATTATTAGTCACCTTGACAGATGAGAAAGATGAAGGTTGCTACTTGCATGGGGTCATAAGCAATGTGTCAGAAGTCACTGGGGCAGATGGACTCATCACTGAGGAAATGAGTGGAGATAAAGGCATGCTCTTGCCTCACAAAATTTTCACGGCTACTGCATGGGTGTTTGTGAGCCAGGTTGACTGCGTATTAGCATTCTTTTTCGCTTGGCAGTTCCCAGAAGTAAAAAGGTTTTTTATTGCACTAAATTCTAAAAACATCATCTAATGCAGCTGGCGGAGATGTGGGAGAGCCACAGAGGAACAGGACTTATTTGGGGGTTTTAATCAGCAGCAGGTCCAGCATGAATCAGCAGCGTGATGCAACTATTAAGAAACGAATGCAATCTTGGGCTGCCTTGCCATGTACCTGACAGCTGGAACAGGGAGATCCTCTGGGCTTTTGGTTTGCACATCAAATCTTACCTTGAAGATAGATTTTAAATATTTGGAAAGTATTCAGAAGAGATAAGTTCTCTGGGTGATCAAGGGACTGAAAGTCTGTCATAAAAAGAGAAGTTGAAGATGATGAAAACAAAAGCGAGAACATTTTAAACACTTTTAACTATTTGGGTAAGTGACATCTATATAACTCCAAGAAGTAACTTTGAGATCATCTGTTGAAAGCTGTATATCAGGAAACAGTAACCTGATGTAGGCAAGAGTTTTCTGGCCATAAATCATAGAAGTATGTACAGGTTTGCCTGTACAAGCTGTGAGTTCCCCATTACGAGCAATATGTAAACAAAGATTGGATAAGAATCTTACTAGGGTTGAGACTTTGCCCACACACTGTACAAAAATTAGAAATATAAACCAAGCTGTTGGCGATTAGGGACTAAATGTAGCTTTTATTTACTAAGTCAAACATTTTAATTGTTTACTCTAAAAAAAAAAAAAAGCAGATGTGACTTTTATAATCTGTGAGTTTATTGTGAAGCCAATGAAGCTTCAGCTTCAGGGCCTCTGTCTTGCACAGACCCTAGTGAGGCAGTTAAAATAAATGCATCAGTTGGAAAAATATTTAAGAGTAGTCCCTGAGCATTAAAATTTTAAATACACTTACAGCTCATTTATGAAAGAAATTTGATAGAGGTTCTCAAATTTTCCAACAGTCCTAAAAACGTCATTATCAACATCACATTATGAAGTTGAAAATAACTTTTCTCTGCTATCAATAATTTAAAAAATTATAGGTGACTGAATTATTCTGTTCTCTCTATAGAAAATTACAATAAAACATTGTTTTACATGAAAAAATAACTAAAGATGATATGGCCAAAAGTGTAGAGAAAAAAGTATGGAGGTGTGTTAAACAGGTATTTAATGAATATAAGTTGTTTTCTCAGTTTATCAGCTTTTAATTTTTTTAATTTGTGATATAATTAACATATAACATTATATTTGTTTCAGGGGTACAACATAATGATTCAATATTTATGTATATCGCAAAATGACCACCACAATAAGTTCAGTTACCATCCATCACCACATGGGTAACAAAACATTTTTTCTTGTGATGAGAACTTTCAAGAGGAAATTTGTGCCTTTTGATACTCTGTATTCATTTTACTACCCCCTCAACATGCATCTCCAGCATTCACCAATCTGTTCTCTGTATCTGTGAACTTGGTGTTTTGTTTGCTTTTTGTTGTTTTATTTTTTCTTATTTTTCATAGTTAAATGTTGGTGTATTTCATTCTTTTTTAATTGAAATATAGGTGGCACAGTGCTAAAGAATCTGCCTGCCAATGCTCAATCCCTGGGTCAGGAAGATCCCCTGGAGTAGGAAATGGCACCCTTTATTCTCCATTGTTGCCTGGAAGATTCCATGGACAGAGGAGCTTGGCAGGCTATGGTCCATGGGGTCACAAAGAGTTGGACATGACTGAGCAACTGAACACACGCACACATATAGCTGACATACACCGTTATGTTAGTTTCAGGAGTACTACACAGTGACTTGATACTTGTATACATTATGAAATGATCACCACAATAAGTAACCATCTGTCCCCTACAAAGCTCTTACAATATTATCACCATTATTCCTTATGCTGTATATTACATCCCTGTGGCTTATTTATTTTATAACCAGAACTTAGTACCCTTTAATCACCTACACCTGATTCACACACAATCCTTTCCTTTCTGGAAACTATACATTTGTTTTCTGGATCTATGAATCTGTTTTGTTCTGTTTGGTTGGTTGTTTTGTATTTTAGATTTCCCATATAGGTGATATCATACAGTATTTGTCTTTTTTCTGTCTGACATTTTGTTTAGCACAAGGCCCTTAAGGTCCACTCATGTTGAAAATGGCCAGATTTAACGCTTTATGGCTTAGTAACATTTCCCTTATCCATTCATCCATTAATGGATGTTTAGGTTATTTCTGCATCTTGTCTACTGTAAATAATGCAGCAATTAACATGGGTTTTATTTTTTAACATATATGTTTTCTAACCAGTGCTTTAATTTTCTTCAGATAAATACCCAAGAGTAGAATTGCTGGGTCATATAGCAGTCCTATTTTTAATTTTTTGACAAACCTCCAATCTGTTTTATATAGTGGTTGCATCAATTTACATTCCCACCAACCTTTTTTTCCACATCCTCACCAACACTGGTTAGTTCTTGTCTGTTTGATGACACCATTCTAACAGGTGTGAGGTGATATCTCATTGTGGTTTTGATTTGCATTTCCCCGTTGATTAGTGATGTTGAGCATCTTTTCATATATCTGTTGGCCATCTGTCTTCTTTGGAAAATGTGTATTCAGATCTTCAGTCCATTTTAATATTGGATTGCTTTGGATAATTTTTTTTTTTTGCTATTGAGTTCTTTCTCTAGTCTGAATATTAACCCCTTATTGGATATATGATTTGCAAATATTTTCTCCCATTCAGTAGGTTGCCTTTTCATTTTGTTGATGTCAGCTTTTAAAATTTGCAATCTATTATGAACTCTTACTCTAAAAAACTTTTCTCTTTTGGTAATTTAATATTAATTTTTCTTAAAGAGACTTCCAAATTTTACAAGCTTCAAGTCCCTTAAAATTCGAATCTTCCATCTAAAGTCAGAATAATCAAATAAAAACACTTTAAACACAGCCCCAGTTATAGGAATTTCGGCCCAGGCAATTAGTACTCTATGTAATGAGCTGTTGTGTATGCATTTTAAGCCATAAAAAGCTCTGTAGACATCAGCCAAGGAACAGTCAGCATCCAGAGCCAAGCATAAGATAGCATCAATATCCTCCCAGGCTCATCTCACCATGCCTGGCTGCTGCCCTTGGACACTCACCTGGATATTGCCCACCCCACTATGCAGGGCTCTGACCTGATACATACCTGGTGTCTGCCTGCTTCCTGGCCTTTGCTCCTGTTATTCCCTTTGCACAGATAGCTTCCTGAACAATTGTCGCTCCAAATTCCACCAGACTTTAAATAGAGAAAGTCTGTCTCCCCCTCTCCATCCAAGTACTAGGTCACTTCCAGAATTCAATAAATAGTAGTTGAATAGGTAAATAAAATAAAATAATTAAATACAATAAGCATTACCAGGGCCCTGGAGGTTGGATTAAGGTAGAAATACTGTCTTCTCTTTTTCAAATTTTAGTTACTTAATTAATATATGTATTTTTTTTATTAGAACAAGCTAAATTAGGAAAATTTAATCAAACTAAGGACTCTTAACAATACTCTCAATCATGGTTCTTTCCATTAAGGACCATTCTTATGAGTTTGGAGTATATTTTATTAGCTTCCCATTTTGTGCTTTTATGTACTTTTATATGTGTATGTGTTGTATTATTTGGAGATGAGAGAGTTTTTCTTTAGTGGTTTCATACTGTACCTGATAGTATGTTTTGGGATCTGTCGGCTCTGACATGTGTGGACATAAACATTCCGTGTTTTCCCATGGGGGTGCAACTGGCATTCTGAGCGTGCCAATTCTCAGTTGCTCAGAACTACGTCAGTCTTCACAGGGTGGTAAGCATCTTGGCATTCCCTCAAGGAGTGCTGGTTGCACCCGACCTTCTGCCCCAAGCATTTGGTGACCAACACGCTCTCACCTTTTCAAATTCTGATTAACTTTTTTTTTTTTTCATAGCTTTAAAAAAAAAAATAACTAGAGGATAATTTCTTTACAAAGTTGTGCTAGTTTCTGCTGTACAACAATGTGAAACAGCTATACGGATGCATATATCCCCTCTCTCTTGAGCCTCCCACCGCAATCCCACCCGTCTAGGCCGTCACAGAGCGCCAGGCTCTATCGTGTGTGTGTTTTACACACGATAGTGTATACATGTCAGCGCCACTCTCTCAGTTCACCCCACCCTCCCCTTCCCCACGGTTCCAACTGTCCATTCTTCACATCTGCATCCCTGTTCCTGCCCTACAAATAGGTTCATCCGTACCATTTTTCGAGATTTCATATACAACATATGTGTTAATATTAGATATCTGTTTTTCTCTTTCTGACTTACTTCATTCCATGTGACAGACTTAGATTCATCCGCATCACTACAAATGACCCAGTTTCGTTCCTTACCTGATTAACTTTTAACAAAATCTCATCCTCTGAGCACTCAAATTTATCATCTCACTGTTGGTGGAAAATTAGGATGGCTCCTAATTTTTATTCTCACAAATGCTCTACGGTAAACATCTTCATTCACACTTCCTTCTGTGTACTTGTGAGTGTTTCACTAATCAGACATCAGAAGTGGAGTCACTGGTCATGTGGGCATGTCCGGTTATACTAGATATGTAAGTTCCCCTCCAACTTAAACACCTGCCAACAGTAGATGATAATATCCATTGCCCCTAAATTCTCTAATACTTAATACTAACCAGTCTGGTGGATTAAAAAAAAATACTACATTATTGTTTTAGTTTGCATTTCTCTGATTAATAGTGAGACTATTTATTTGCAATACATATTTTCTCTTCTGTGAATGACTTTCATTTCCTCTTCTGTATATGTACATATTTTAATTCTTACTATATATGCTTTGTTACCAGAGAAAAAGCACAGTTTTAAAATAATTTGTGTGTTCCTTAAGGCCTGCTTAGATGTTGGGCCTTTCAAAAAATGGCCGTGATCTTTACTCTGTCTTGGGTGTAGTTCACAAAGTACTTCTCTCACCCTCTTGACTAGATTAATGGTTTCTTGAAGCCCAGCCTGGGATTTTATTCCCTTTGACCTGCCTAGTATAATGCTTTGCACAGATTTGTACTCAGTAGGGAGAAGGCAATGGCACCCCACTCCAGTACTCTTGCCTGGAAAATCCCATGGATGGAGGAGTCTGGTAGGATGTAGTCCATGGGGTCACTAAGTTGCACGACTGAGCAACTTCACTTTCAGTTTCATGCATTGGAGAAGGAAATGGCAACCCACTCTAGTGTTCTTGCCTGGAAAATCCCAGGGACGGGGAAGCCTAGTGGGCTGCCGTCTATGGGGTCGCAGAGTCAGACACGACTGAAGTGACTTAGCAGCAGCAGCAGTACTCAGTAGACAAAGATTTATAAAGTCAAATGATAGAAAGTAGAAAAGGTTAACTATAGGAAAACTACTGACTGACCAAGACTATATTTTCAATCTTTTGATCCTTTTTGAAAAAACTGTTATTTATTTATTTGTTGGTTTCTTTTTGGCTGTGCTGGGTCTTCACTGCTGTACTTGGGTTTTCTCTAGTTGCGGCGAGCAGGAGCTACTCTAGTTGCAGTGCATGGGCTTCTCTTTGCAGTGGTTTCTCTTGCTGTGGGGCTCAGGCTCCAAGGTGCACGGGCTTCAGTAGTTGATGCGCACAGGCTTGGTCGCCCCACAGCATGTGGAATCTCCCTGAACCAAGAACCAAACCCGCATCCCCTGTGTTGGCAGGTGGATTCTTAACCACTGGACACCAGGAAAGTCCCTAACCTTTCACTCTTTATGAACACAATCTTGAACCATCCTTAGCAAAGATGGACACATTCCTACAAAGGATATGTAATGCTGTTTGGCTTTATAATCACTTCCCTGAAAGATAACCTGATCTAAAGTTTCTGGGAAATGATGCTTACCTCAATGAAGAGAGGAAGTTTAGGCATTTGTGGAAGAGTTGTTTGGGGAATGAAGATCCTCATTGCCATGCAGACATGGTGAAGTGTAGGTGGCTGCCTGGCAGGCTCTGTCTTAGATTTGCCTGGGCCCAGGACTCCGTGAAACCTGTCATGGCCATGCTGACTCTACCAAGCTGCTACCAAGAAATTAACAACTCTACCAAGAAATTAACAACCCCTGCGATGTTCCAAATTACAGCACAGTGTAATGCTTTATATTCAAGTATTTCTTATGTGCTTATGATATATAGTTCCTGTTTAAAAAATTACCATAAAAAAGTTCTCAACTGGGACTTCTCTGGTTGTCCAGTGGTTAAGAGTCCATGTTGCCAATGCAGGGGATGCAGGTTGGAATCCTGGTCGGGAACTAAGATCCCACATGCCCTGCAGCACAACCAAGGGATTGAAACAACAACAACAACAATAAAAACTGCTATCAAGCTGTAATTATCAGAATTCTATAAACGCTTTAAACAGACATCATTAGATCTTGTTTAAAAGAATTCCAATGTCCAAATTCTTTACATTTTAGAATTTCGTTGCTTCAGATAAGTAATCTATTAACTTAAACTGAAATGTCCATTCAAAATAAAATTATTGGCAACATTTCAGAACTTGTGACCTCATAAAGATTTCATTTATCAAAAAAATTAGTATTCTGCCTGTAACCAAACCTGAAGTTTTTGATAGCCTCACTTTTAGCTCCTCCAATTTTCCTTTTTTTTTTTTAATTCAAGTATCATTGATATACAACATATTAGTGTTAGGTTCCAACATTTAAAGAATTTGATCCTAAGAAGATTTGAGCACATTTGGGAATTAGTCCAATGAAGGGGTAAATAACTCAATGGGATTTCTTATAAAAAATGCTTTTCCTTGCCATTGTTTTTAGTTAGCAAGTACATTTCTAACTCAGGACGGAGGCATCTCTGCCCCACAGAAATGTGCTAAAGAAGCAGACATTAGGACATGCTGATTTAGAAAACATAGCTCAGAGACCTATATAGAAACTCCCTCTGCTTTTAGTCTTATGTTTACTTTTTATTATCAGGCTAAAATATCATAGCACAGCACATCCCAGCAGATCCATCACTCTCAGAGAAAGGCACTTCCTTGTACACCATGCACACCTCTGTAATAGTACTGAGTTCACTGACATTATCAGCAATATTTGTGTAGCTGCTCCGGTCTCCTTCCCCTTCGCTGCCCTGCACTGTAGCTCCTAATAGCAGCTGCTACCCACCATGACCTAGCTTCCCATATCTGAAAGAAGCTGAAAGTAATCAACAAGTATATCTGAGCAACAAGAAAATCACACCTCAAAGGCAACATCACAAGTTATGGCTTTGGGGATCTCAATGGCTTCGTGACAACTAATGTGCTTTGAGCTCAACTGTTTGCCAAGACTGCTTTGACCATAGCAAGCAGAACTTACTGCTGGCCCATGAGGCACTGCTGTTATTAATTCTATTTTAGAGGTGAGAAAACTGAGGCTTAGATTGGTTATATAACTTGCCCAAGGTGTTACAGCTATAAGAGTTTTCACGCGGATCAGGACTCCGGCAAACTGACACCAGAGACCACAGTCCTAATCACACACTGAACTGCCTCTATTGACTCATTAAAAAGAATGGGAAAGGAAAAGGGAGTGAGGTGCAGAACAGGGAGCCTGGGATGCTCTTGTCTCCATAGAACTGGGATTGGGGACATGCCTGGATGCCTCTGGACACAAAGGATTCCTCTCAGGAGGAAGCACAGAAAATGGGTAACATTGGGGTCCTCTGAGGAAAGGAACAGGGGTGATGTGGGTTAAAGGGGAGAAAAAAACTTCATTTTCATTATGCCTTCTTTTGAACTATATAGATTTTTTTATACCATGTGTTACCTTTTCTAATGTGTTTTTGGAGTTTATTTATTTATTTTTTTAAACACATACATTAGTCTGAATATCCTTGGGACTTCCCCAACTCTGCAGGTATTTGTGAGTTTTAAACAATAGTGAACAGGGCTTGCATCTCTGTATAAAACGTCTGAATTCCTTGTGTTCAACTTCATTTCCCTCATGACAATGGACTCTGGTATAACAGCTCAGTGGTTTTACACATTACAAAACATGGTACCACACTTTTAAAAGACAGTGTGATAGATCAAAAGAAAGAGAGATAATTGGCCCAAGCCTATTCTTATGGTTATTTTTGACTTGAAATTTTAAAAATCTTTCTGTCTACAAAGTAATGTGTGTTTGTTTGCTAGGACTTGCATGAGTAAGTACCACAAAATGGCAGTACTTAAACAGAGGAAACTGATTGTCTCGTGTTCTGGAGATTAGAAGCCCCAAATCAAGGTGTCAGCCCCAAGTAGGGTTGGTTCCTTCTGAGGGCTATGAGGGGGATCTGCTCCAGCTCATCCTCCTTGACTTACAGATGGCCGTCTTTAGGGAGAGTGTTCACAAGGCACTCTCCCTGTGTGCAAGTCTGTCTCCAAAAGTCCCTTTTTTATGGTCCTATTGAATTAGGACCTACCTTGAAAATGGAAGTGTTAGTCACTCAGTCGTGTGTGACTCTTTGTGACCCCATGGACTGTAGCCCGCCAGGCTCCTCTGTCCAAGGGATTCTCCAGGCAAGAATACTGGAGTGAGTAGCCACTCTATTCTCCAGGGGATCTTCCCATCCCAGGGGTCAAACCCAGGTCTCCTGAACTGCAGGCAGATTCTTTACCATCTGAGCCACCAAGGGAGGAGACCCCTAGGACCCACCTTAAGAACCTCATTATAACTTGCTAAAGACCCTGTCTCCAAATAAGGAAGCATTCTGAGGTACTAGGGCTCAGCACTTCAACATAAGAGTGTTCAGGACACAATTCAACCCATAACACTCTGGGATAAGGCAAATCCCTCCTTTCCCCTTCAGCCTCATCCAGCAATTTCCTTTTCTTGATGTCTTGGCTCAGAGTTTGGTCTCAGGGCTACCAGGGTGGAGAATATTGCTGAGGTAATCTCTGAGAGGAAAACCCAGTGCAGGAAGAGTCCCCCGTAGTTCACTCTGAGTGAAAGTGCTGCTCTCTTCTCCCCAGGTGGTACCATGGCAACCTCACCCGCCATGCTGCTGAGGCACTGCTCCTCTCCAACGGATGTGATGGGAGCTACCTTCTGCGGGACAGCAATGAAAGGATTGGGCTCTACTCCCTCTCTGTGAGGTAGGATTCATAAGAACTCTATGCATTTAGTGGGGCCCCATCTCTTACTTATATGGGCACTGACTTCAGCATCACAGGCAGATTGCCAGAAAATGGAATTCGCTTGATTCTTGTTAGATCAACAGGTCCAAGGATGCCAAGCTCTGAGTGGTGAGACTGCAAAAAACATGCCTGCTCCTTCCATTAGCAGGGAAAATATTATTAGAGCTGGGACAAAATAAAAATGTAAAGCTGAAGGAGATTTTATGAATTATTTAATCCAAAACTCTTGCTTGACTGATGAAGAAACTGAAGTGGTAAAGTGTCTTCCACCCAATAAAACCATGCTAGAAACAGCACCAGAATCCTCATCCCTGGAGCCTGGCCCAGTACCCTTTTCACTGTTCTTTGCTTCATCTGGAAAATCAAAATGACTTGTGGCTATGCAACTTTCATAACCACAAACTCAAGCAGGCAATGTGCAACTTTTAATTTTTTTCTATAAACAGAATTTCTCAAAGTTCCATTTCCCCTCACTGTTAAGAAAGTTAATCTAGTCCCCACCAGATAGGCCTGGCTCAAAACAGTCATTGGCCAGCCCTGTCAGGGTTTCTCTCGCACACTTTCTCCTGGCTGACTTCCCTTTCAGAGAAGGTGACCTAGCCACCTGATAATCAGGGGGAGTCATTGGTTATCTGTTAACATCTGTCACCTTGGCTTCCATTGACATATAGCAAGTCTCACTGGGTTCACAGGCAGTTGCTAGGATTTGAGGACTCCATGAAATTGCCCTCGGCCACCCATCCATTAACCTCAAACCGTTATTGTTTTATTTTGTTTATAAATTTTTCTAAACAACATCTTTGGGAAAATTTTTAATCAAAAGTGGAATTCTGCTTGAAGTAGGAATTTAATCTGGATTGAAGCAGGAATTGTGCTTTCTCGAATCAACAGCAAATGTTAAAATTATATTTAATGGTTGGATTGTTGATCCTTTATTGCATGGATCACTCCAAAATCTCAGACAAACCTGTGGAATTGTTGGCTCAAAGAAAGTTAACTTTTCACTTTTACATGTTTCATAAGGCTTACAAAGAGATAACACATATATTACACCTATATACAAATTTAAAATATAAATTGTTAATTTCCATTACAAGCACTTGGAAATGCTTTAAAAAGTAATAACCACCAGCAAAAGTGAGAAGGACCAAAGACCAGCTCAGGAGAATGGTTGTTTTTATTCATTTGTTCATTCACTTCCTTAATAATATTTCAGAGCATCCATTCTGTGCTTACCACTTTGATAAGTGTTGTAGGAGATTTAAAGACCTTGTCTTCAGGAAGTCTAGCCTCACAGGGGCAATAAGGCCACATATAAATACTTTACTACAAAGGAGAGGCTATAAATGACGTGAAAGACGGCAAGGTAAGTGTGTGGATTGTTGAGAAGAGAAAAAACAAGTAACTCAAGCTGGAATATCATGCAGTATTTGATAGAGTAAGTGGCATTTGAACTGACACAATCAAAAACAAAGCAGAAGAAGTCACAGGTGAAGGGAACAGTACAAGCTAAGGGACAAAGACAGAAGCTCCTAGGAGAATAGTACAGCTGGCTGGACTATGGCAGTTGCCAGAATGTGGTCCCCAGACCAGTAGCATCACTTCAGAGCATGTTAGGAATACAAGTCTTAGGCCCAGCCCCGGACCTACTGAATCAGGAATTCAGGGGGTAAGGCCCAGAAACTTGCACCCTTTGGGTGATTCTGACTTCTGGTTTTTGCTTAAGGTGGAAAGTTACCTGAAAGAGAATAATAGTGGAAGTGAGGCCATGTGTGTGTGTGTGTGTGAGTGTGTATGTGTATATGGTTATAGATATATATAAAATTTAATTTTCTGCCTTATTCCAAAAATGGCAATGTAGGAAAGTTGGTATTTTATTCAGCAGGGAGTGAAATAGGTGTGGGAAGAAAAGGACTGGGCTCACATAACTGCTTAAGTGAAAAGAGGCAGAATTTGTACTGACTCCCAAGTAAGGGAGGAGGACCAGGCACAGAGGAGAATCTGGGGAGAGGGTGGCCTGCCGTTTCTATCATCTCTCTTCCTGTCTCTCTTACACTTATGCCTCCAGCAAAATACAAACAACCCATTTGAAAAGCGAGCAGACCTTAATAAATGTTTCTCCAAAAAAGACATACAGATAAGCACATGAAAAGATTCTCAACACTACTAATTATTAGAGGAGTGCTATTCTTTAAATGCCAGTGGTTTTGGTGATTGTGTCATAACTCCGTTTTGAGAAGGGTTTCATGGTGATACTAATGCCTAAGGTTACGTTTCCCTTCAAAAAAGATACTTGTTTCTTAAATAGCATTAAGGTTTTTTTTCCTTTTTTTTTTCTTTTAGAGCCAAAGACTCAGTCAAACACTTTCATGTTGAATATACTGGATATTCATTTAAATTTGGCTTTAATGAATTCTCATCTTTGAGGGATTTTGTCAAGCATTTTGCAAATCAGCCTTTGATTGGAAGTGAGACAGGTAAGCTATGCACATATAGTTGACCTGAGAGATATTGTTTCAGAAGGGAGGCGGGACAAAATGGATTTCAAGTAAATGGTTGTCACTTCTATTGGATTATGTGCATACTATATACAATTGGGTATGTTTAGAAACATTTTTTTTCAATTACTGTGCCATAGGCTACATAAATAAATTATATATAAATAAATTATATACAGACATTTCAGTATTATCCTTAGGAGAAAACAAGGTGCTTTGTACAAAATAGGTATTTTTCTCAGGATATATTATTTAGTGGATTGACTAAAAGCACACATTAAAAAAAAAATGGCCTAATGATGTATACAATAAAGAATAGAGGAAAAAAAAACTTTTTGATTCATCAGAAGTTTAGGTATGGGCAGTTTGCCTATCTGGGAGACACAAAATGTTCATTTTGAACAGTTTTTGAGCATTTTTAAAAATGAAATTTACACTTAAATTTCCCCAAAGGTCATTGAATAGTGAAAATACTGACTAAAAATTGTTCTCCTAAGTCTTGGTTTCTTGTAAATTTTTAAATGGGGCTTAAGTATGCCTGAAAAAGTTTGAAATTTCCTTTTTGGGTGGTTAGAGTCAAACCAGAAAATTCAAATTAAAAACAAAATACACTCTCTTGACTTTTTAATGATCTAGCTCATTTGTCTGTACTATTTAAAGTACGTAAAAGATTTCCTTTGTATTTGTGTAAAAAGAATCACAATTTTGTATGTCCTAAATGATGCTAATTCTCAGTTAATCAAAAGTTGGACAATTCCAAGAATCAAGCACAAAAGGAACTCAAGCATTAATAACACAGTCAGTTGCTGAGAATTTGTACACACTCATGTTCATGGTAAACTTGGTTAGCGGGCTTTTTGTTAACCACTCTGGGGAGAGATACGATTGCCTTTTCCTCTTCTGCTATTTCTGTGGCCCGAACAGACCCTGATATGAATCATACAGTGTTGAGCAGAGACGGAAACCACAAAATAGTTGCCTTACCTTATACTGACCGTGCAAGATCTTTAATAGAATATTCCAAACCGTAAGACTGAAGCGATCATCTTTTTTTTTTTTTTCTGGTGGAAATTCTCCTAATCAACCCTGAAAATTACCATTTAACCAGCAGTAGTTCTCTTAAATAAAGAGCAAGTGGGGATGAATTTATTTCCATTGCTACCTTGGCCCTGTTGTTCAGTTGCTAAGTTGTGTCTGACTCTTTGTGACCTCATGGGACTACAGCAAGCCAGGCTCCCCTGTCTTTCACTATCTCCCAGAATTAGCTCAAATTCATGTCCACTAAGTTGGTGATGCTATCTAATCATCTCATACTCTGTTGTCCCCTTCTTCTTTTGCCTTTGATTTTTCCCAGCATCAGGGTCTTTTCCAATGAGTCGGCTCTTCCCATCAGGTGGCCAAAGTATTGGAGCTTCAGCTTCAGCATCAGTCCCTCCAATGAATATTCAGGGTTGATTTCCTTTAAGATTGACTGGTTTGATCTCCTTGCAGTCCAAGAGACTCTCAAGAGTCTTTTCCAGCACACTACAGTTCAAAAGCGTCAATTTTTTGGTGCTCAGCCATCTTTATGGGTCAACCCTCACATCCCTAAATGACTACTGGAAAACCATGGCTTTGACTAGACGGACCTTTGTCAGCAAAGTGATGTGTCTGCTTTTTAACATGCTGTCTAGGTTTGTCATAGCTTTCCTTCCAAGAAGCAAGAGTCTTTTAATTTCATGGCTGTAGTCACCATCTGCAGCAATTTTGGAGCCCAAGAAAATAAAATCTTTCACTGTTTCCACTTATTTCCCCTTCTATTTGCCATGAAGTAATTGGACTGGATGCCGTGATCTTAGCTTTTTGAATGTTGAGTTTTAAGCCAGCCTTTTCACTCTCCTCTTTCACCCTCTTCAAGAGGCTCTTCAGTTCCTCTTTAATTTCTGCCATTAGAATAGTATCATCTCCATATCTGAAGCTGTTGATATTTCTCCTGGCAATCATGATTCCAACTTGTGATTCATCCAGCCCAGCATTTCTCATGATGTACTCTGCTTATAAGTTAAATATGCAGGGTAACAATATACAGCCTTGATGTAATCCTTTCCCAATTTGGAACCAATCAGTTATTCCATATCCAGTTCTAACTGTTGCTTCTTGTCCTGCATATAGGTTTCTCAGGAGACAGGGATAGTGGTCTGATATTCCCATTTCTTTAAGAATTGTCCACAGTTTGTTGTGATCCACACAGTCAAAGGCTTTAGTGTAGTCAACGAAGCAGAAGTTTTTCTGGAATTCCCTTGCTTTTTCTATGATCCAATGGATATTGGCAATTTGATCTCTGGTTCATCTGCCTTTTCTAAATCCAGTTTGTACGTCTGGAAGTTCTTGGTTCATATACTGCTGAAGCCTAGCTGAAGGATTTTGAGCATTACCTTGCTAGCTTGTGAAATGAGTACAGTTGTGTGGTAGTTTGAACATTCTTTGGCATTGCCTTTCTTTGGGATTGGAATTGAAAACTGAACTTTTCCAGCCCTGTGGCCACTGCTGAGGTTTCCAAATTTGCTGGCATATTGAGGGCAGCACTTTCACAGCATCATCTTTTAGGATTTGAAATAGCTCAGCTGGAATTCCATCACCTCCAGTAGCTTTGTTAATAGTAATGCTTCTTAAATCCCATTTGACTTGACTTCACACTCCAGGACGTCCAGCTCTAGGTGAGTGACCACACCATGGTAGTTATCAGGGGCATTTGGACATTTTTTGACTTCCTTGGAAGTCACAGAGTCAGCACTGTGACCTATGAACAGTTCTTCTGTGTATTCTTGCCACCTCTTCTTAATCTCTTCTGCTTCTTAGGTCCTTACCATTTCTTTTCTTTATCATGTCCATCCTTGCATAAAATGTTCCCTAAATATCTTCAATTTTCTTGAAGAGATTTCTAGTCTTTCCCATTTCCTCATTCAATCATTTTCCTCTATTTCTTTGCATTGTTCACTTAAGAAGGCCTTCTTATCTCTCCTTGCTATTCTTTGAAACTCTGCATTCAGATAGGCTTATCTTTCCCTTTCTTCCTTGCTTTTTGCTTCTCTTTTCTCAGCTATTTGTAAATCCTCTTCAGACAACCACTTTGCCTTCTTGCATTTCTTTTTGGGGGGATGGTTTTGGTCACCACCACATGTACAATGTCACAAACCTCCATTCATAGTTCTTCAGGCACTCTGTCTATCAGATCTAATCCCTGGACTCTATTTGTCACTTCCACTGTATAATCATAAGGGATTTGATTTAGGTCATACCTGAATGGTCTAGTGGTTTTCCCTACTTCCTTCAATTTAAATCTAAATTTGACAATAAGGAGTTCATGATCTGAGCCACATCACCTCCCACTCTTATTTTTGCTGACTATACAGAGCTTCTTCATCTTCGGCTGCAAATAATATAAACGACCTGATTTTGGTATTGGCCATTTGGTCCTATACATGTGTGGAGTTGTCTCTTGTGTTACTGAAAGAGAGTGTTTGCTATGACCACTGCATTCTCTTGGCAAAAGTGTTAGCCTTTGTCCCGCTTCATTTTGTACTCCAAAGCCAAACTTGCCTGTAACTCCAGGTATCTCTTGACTTCCTACTTTTACATTCCAATCCCCTATGATGAAAAGGACATCTTTTTTTTTTTTTCCCTCACCTCTTATATTAGTTCTAGAACGTCTTGGAGGTCTTCATAAAACCATTCAACTTCAATTTATTTGGCATTAGTGGTTGGGGCATAGACTTGGATTACAATGATGTTGAATGGTTTGCATCGGAAACAAACTGAGATCATTCTGCCAGTTTTGAGATTGTACCCAAGTACTGCATTTTGGACTCTTCTGTTGACTATGAGGCCTACTCCATTTCTTCTAAGGGATTCTTGCCCACAGTAGTAGATATAATGATCATCTGAATTAAATTTGCCCATTCCTGTCCATTTTAGTTCACTGATTTCTAAGATGTTGGTGTTCACTCTTGCCTGGAAAGTTTTTTAATTTCTCAAATCTCTTCCCTTCAGGCTTATTTCCTACCTTTGTCCCAACCTACACTTATTTTTGTTCAATTCTTGGGCACTGGCAATGGGCAGTAGATGTTGAAGCTAAGGACTCTGTTTCACCTACTTTGATTTTTGTCCTTCTCCTTGTCCCCCAGGTGCTGGGACAGTGAGTGATACTTTGGGTGAGTGAATGAGTGAATGAATGAATGATGACTATGAGCTGCAGCTCTTTGTGTCTTTCAAAGCCAGTATCATTATTGCTTTCAGCCTTCTTTTCTCTCTCCAAGCAAAGCTGACTCCCTTCTTTTAAACTCTCCCTCTAGATTCTATTTTCAATCTCTCTGGTCATTCTCCATGCTCCTGTATGGATTTTCTCCAAGTTAGGAAAGGGTACATATTCTGCATACCAGCAGATTTCAAAAATCATTTTTTTAAAGTTTTTTTTAACTGAAGTGTAGTTGATGGATAATACTATATGTGTGTATATCAGTTCAGTTCAGTTCAGTTCAGTTGCTCAGTCGTGTCTGACTCTTTGTGACCCCATGAATTGCAGCACTCCAAGCCTCCCTGTCCATCACCAACTCCCAGAGTTCACTGAGACTCACGTCCATCAAGTCAGTGATGCCATCCAGCCATCTCATCCTCTGTCGTCCCCTTCTCCTCCTGCCCCCAATCCCTCCCAGCATCAGAGTCTTTTCCAATGAGTCAACTCTTCGCACGAGGTGACCAAAGTATTGGACTTTCAGCTTTAGCATCAGTCCTTCCAAAGAAATCCCAGGGCTGATCTCCTTCAGAATGGACTGGTTGGATCTCCTTGCAGTCCAGAGGACTCTCAAGAGTCTTCTCCAACACCACAGTTCAAAAGCATCAATTCTTCGGTGCTCAGCTTTCTTCACAGTCCAACTCTCACATCCATACATGACCACTGGAAAAACCATAGCCTTGACTAGATGGACCTTTGTTGGCAAAGTAATGTCTCTGCTTTTGAATATGCTATCTAGGTTGGTCATAACTTTTCTTCCAAGGAGTAAGCATCTTTTAATTTCATGGCTGCAGTCACCATCTGCAGTGATTTTGGAGCCCCCCAAAATAAAGTCTGACACTGTTTCCACTGTTTCCCCATCTATTTGCCATGAACTGATGGGACCATTGCCATGATCTTCGTTTTCTGAATGTTGAGCTTTAAGCCAACTTTTTCACTCTCCACTTTCACTTTCATCAAGAGGCTTTTGAGTTCCTCTTCACTTTCTACCATAAGGGTGGTGTCATCTGCATATCTGAGGTTATTGATATTTCTCCCAGCTATCTTGATTCCAGCTTGTGCTTCTTCCAGCCCAGCATTTCTCATGATGTACTCTGCATATAAGTTAAATAAGCAGGGTGACAATATACAGCCTTGATGTACTCCTTTTCCTATTTGGAACCAATCTGTTGTTCCATGTCCAGTTCTAACTGTTGCTTCCTGACCTGCATGTAGGTTTTTCAAGAGGCAGGTCATTGTACATATAGTGATTCACAATTTTAAAGTTTTATTCCATTTATAGTATTACAAAATATTGGTTATATTCCCTGTTCTATACAATTATCCATGAAGCTTATTTTTATACATATAGTTTATACCTCTTAACCAACTACCCCTATGCTGCGCCTCCCCTTTCCCTCTCTCCACTGATAACCACTAGTTTGTTCTCAGTATTTGTGAGTCTGCTTCTTTTTTATTTTATTCACCATGGTGGTGGTTTAGTCGCTGAGTCGTGTCCAACTCTTACGACCCCATGGACTGTAGCCCACCAGGCTCCTCTGTCCATGGGATTTTCCAGGCATGAATACTGGAGTGGTTTGCCATTTCCTTCTCTAGGGGATCTTCCTGACCCAGGAATCAAACCTGGGTCTCCTGCATTGCAGGCAGATTTACTATTTTTTTCTGTTTTTTAGATTCCACATATAAGTGATATACAATATTTGTCTTTCTCTGTCTGACTTACTTCACTTAGCCTTATGCCCTCCATCCATATTGCTGCAAATGGCAAGATTTCATTTTTTATGGCTAAGTAGTATTTCATTGTGTGCATATGTATGTGTTTTATTTGAAACGAACATGTTGCAGTAACTTCTGGCTGAACCTCCTGTCACTGATCCAATCACTAGGTGGTTGGGACAATGTTGGGACATTGGGACAATGTTAAGCTTTTCCAGCAAATACAGTCATCTGAATAAATGTCTGTGGCTAATACAATAGGGATTATAAAGATCTGTAACCCAGACTCCTATAGTAGATTTCTCCAAATCTAAAGCTTGCTGCATCTCTTGTCATTACTATAATATTTATTTATTGCAATAAAACTTGGGAAACTGAGATTTTCATCCTCTCCATTGCCTCTCCTCTCTTCTATTCATTACCAAGTTGGGAATTTGCTACTATTTAAACCTCTGCTATAGACTCCAGGTGATGATAGATTTGCACTTGACAGTCTGGCTTCCAGCCCTTGAGTTATATTCCAGGAACTATAAAAATTCCTCTTATCTGTCCCTGCCAGCTGAAGGCAAAACCACCAAAGCTGGGAACAAGAGGCAAAACCCATAACTTGTGAGTGTTCCTACTTTGTCCTCTGGGAGTAATAGGCCTCAGGAAATAAGATAACATGCACCACACGCAGAAGCTGTGATGGCTCTTAAATCCCAATGATTCTTGGGAGTCACAGTCAGCACTGTGACCTATGAACAACCGTGAACAGAAACTGGGATTCCATCTCCTAAAAACCAAACTCTTGTTCATTTAAGGGCTGGCTCTTGCAAAATTGTAATTCAAGAAGATACATATACCCTATATTCATAGCAGCGCTATTCACAACAGCCAAAACGTGGAAACAACCTTAATGCCCATTGGCAGATGAATGGACAGAGATGTGATATACATGTATATATCACACACACACACACACATACACACACGCAGGAGTACTACTAAGCCACAAAAATGAAACATTGCCATTTGCAGCAACAAAGATGCAACTAGAGATCATCATACTAGGTGAAATAAGTCAAAAAAAGAAAGACAAATACCATGTGATATCACTTACACATGGAGTCTAAAACATAGCACAAATGAACCTGTCTGTGCAACAGAAACTGACTCACATAGGGAACAGACTTGCGGTTGCCAAGGGCAGGGGGCAGCAGAAGAAGGGTGAATTGGGAATTTGGGGTTAGCAGAAGAAAGCTATTATATATGGAATGGATGGGCGACAAGGTCCTACTCTATATCACAGGGAACTAATATTCCTTGTCCTGTGATGAACCATAATGGAAAAAAATATAAAAAGAATATAGAACCATAATGGAAAAGAATATAAAAAAGAATATATATATATACACATATATATGGCTGAATCACTTTGCTGTGCAGCAAAAATTAATACAAATTGTAAATCAACTATATTTCAATAAAAAAATTTTAAATTAATAAAAAAGAAATGGCTTCCAGTGATCAGGAGACCTCCAGCTAATGATTCCTTGCTCACTATCAGATGAAGTGCAAATTCTTATTAAAATTTTTGCTTGGTTAAGGATCACCTGGGGATGCATTTTCCTGCATTGTGGATAAGACCCTGTCAGGGTCCTGACATCCCGATCTCTGGAATGGGAAGGACTAGAGCTGGGTATTTCAGGCCTCTCAGCCCAGAGCCCACTCAGGCCAACCTCACTCTGTAGGGCCTGGGAGTGAGTTTATTTAAGGGAGACTTTATCTTTGAGGGCAATGGGAAAGATAATCAAATAACCAACAACTGTAAGCTTTTGCTTTACAGTTTTCGGTCTGAATAATGTCTTCGGTAGAGTGAAACCAGAATGCTTGGTTCTGGGTCATCAGAAAATATTCGCATTCAAGATAGGTAAAAGTGTTAACCTATAGGGATATATACTCTTTTAAGATTATTTCCCCTATTTTATTCTTATTTTCTTTTCTTTAAACTCCCAGGATTTCTGTTTTGTTAATGAAGAATGAAGATTCTTGTGAATAAGATCTAACCCTCCTAATAACTTCAGGATTCTATTATTCTTAAGTCTCCTTTTCCCTTGCTGTAATATCTCTAATCTCCATTAAAGTTTCCATTCACTGTAATTTCTTCTTATTTCTCTCTTAAGATACTTCTCCTTCTCAAAACCCAATCATCTCCCAAGTATATCATAGAGATATACAATGTACCCATTTGCTTTTACTCTATTCAGT
Organism: Bos javanicus; assembly: GCF_032452875.1. Classification (NCBI taxonomy): domain Eukaryota; kingdom Metazoa; phylum Chordata; class Mammalia; order Artiodactyla; family Bovidae; genus Bos; species Bos javanicus. The sequence goes on along the minus strand of NC_083873.1, from coordinate 25,174,463 downwards.
AGCCCTTTTACCTTTTAACATATTTTTATAAGATATTTCAACTGTTTGATGTGGACCATTTTTTAAGTCTTTATTACATTTGCTACAATATTGTTTCTGTTTCATGTCTTGGCCACGAGACACATGGGATATTAGCTTCCCAACCAAGGATTGAACCCGCACCCCCTGCATCGAAAGGTGAAGTCTTAATCACTGGACTGCAAGGGAAGTCCCTATTTTTAACCCACTTATTTTTTTAAATATCTTCACACTCATATATAAAGTCTATGAGAAGAAGGATTCTTGTCATTTTTTTTCCCTGTTATGCCCCATCACCTAAAAGAATAAACGCTAATCATGACCCACAGCATTCCTTGGATAGTATACCAATACCAACGTCCACATTGCAGCTTTGGGGACAACATAACAACTAGCAAGCTGCTGGCAATTTTTACTTCCAAAATATGTACAAAGCATAATTTGAAAATGATTTGTGTTGTATGCATGCTCAGTAATTATTAAATTCAGACTCTGCCTTTCATTTGTAATAGCAAAGTGAAGTGGCTCAGTCATGTCTGACTCTGCAACCCTGTGGACTGTAGCCCACCAGGCTCCTCCGCCCATGGGATTTTCCAGGCAAGAATTCTGGAGTGGGTTGCCATTTCCTTCTCCAGGGGATCTTCCCAATCCAGGTATTGAACCTGAGTCTCCCACACTGCAGGTAGACTCCTTACCATCTGAGCCACTAGGGAAGCCCTGTAATAGTAAGATGTTATGTGAATCTTCTACTCATATTTGTACATGGCTTCTAAATTCAACTCAAATAGATTTGAAAATATGAGTTTTTTTTAGTATGGACATGTTTGGTTCATTATTAATTTTTAATGAGTCCTCGAGTATTTGACTCCAGAGAAGACGATGGCACCCCACTCCAGTACTCTTGCCTGGAAAATCCCATGGACGGAGGAGCCTGGTAGGCTGCAGTCTATGGGGCTGCACAGAGTCGGACACAACTGAAGTGACTTAGCAGCAGCAGCAGCAGCTTGTATTTGACTAAGATTTGTCTTGGAAAATGTACCCAGCATTTATCTTTATGCTTACATGTCCAAATAGTATTAAAATAAAAATTGCCTTTTCCATTATCTTTTCTCTATATTGCAATACTTTTGTACATGAAATTGTCATCTACAATTTATAAATTACTGTGTTGTGACTTTAATCACCTAACTAGCATGAAAAAAAGAATAAGTGCTGTGTTTGTGCTTACCCTTTATAGTGATTGGTTCTCAGTTTTGAAGATCCTATCTGGTTCTTTGTTAAATGTCAAATTTCCACTTCTCTTTTTGTTCTGATATGGGGATTCCCAACCTTTTGATAACTGCTACGGTTATTATTATTTTATTTTGTGACTCTGGCCATTTCATCCAGGTGACATTTTAAAATAATTAAGTTAAAATTAATTTTAATTTGAGAACTATGTGACACTTCTGAAAATAATTGGTGATAACTTAGAATATTGTCAAACCACGACCAGGAGTCACTTCTTTTTTTTTTTTCCTTAATATTTATATTTATTTGTTTACCTTTGGCTGTGCTGGGTCTCCATTGCTGCTTGGGCTGCTCTCTAGTTGCAGGGCACAGGCTTCTCGTTGCAGTGGTTTCTCTTGTTGCAGAGCACAGGCTGTAGGGCATCTGGGCTTTAGTAGCTGCAGCACGTAGGCTCGGTAGTTGCTTACTCCTGAGCTCTAGAGCACAAGCTCAATAGTTGTGTGCACTGGCTTAGCTGCTCCAGGGATGTAGGATCTTCTTGGATCATGGGTTGAACTGGTGTCTCCTGCATTGACATGTGAATTCTTTACCACAGAGCCACTAGGGAAGCCCAGAAGTCACTTCTTTAATTTATGTTTGCCAGAAACACAAATCTTCATTTGTAGATGAGGCATGTTTGGAAAAGTAAAAAGCAGGCAAGGACGAGAATGAAACAAAACTTTGCAGAGTTTTACTAAGTTCCAGGCATGCTATTAGATATTTTCACACATGCCAAGTTATTTAATCTTCTGGACCACCCACAATAATGGGTAAAGTCATCCTATTTTCAGATTAGGAAATAAAAACTCAGAGATTTTAATTTATTTGCCCAAGTTGCAAACATAGAAAACATTAATGCTGAGATTGGAATCCAGGCTAACCTGGTTCTAAAGCCTGTGTGCTTTCCACTCACTTTGTGTTCTCCTAAAACTGGTGTCCCAGTGACACTACAGGCAGTATTGCCACAGCACAGCATGGCTCTGAATGGATTAGGATGGGGATCAGGAGTCCCCACGCGGATTAGGAGTCCATGCCACGTGATGCACAAAATGCTTGTAGGATATGGCAGGCCTACAGTACATGGTTTAGTCCTCAGTCTCCTTAAAGCCTATAATAATATTTCTGATATGATATAAAATCCTTGTTCTAAAGAATATGACTCAGTTTGAACTTTGGATTTATTGTTATTCTTAATTTATTAACATGAATTTTTACTGGAGAAATTATTCTAGAAAATCATAAAACACAAAAAAAGTTGACTAGAGTGGTCCAGTGGTTAAGAATACACTTTGCAAGGCAGGGGACATAGATTCGATCCCTGGTCGGGGAACTAAGATCCCACACGCCGTGGGGCAACTCTGGCCACATGCTGCAACTACTGAGCCCACGCACGCTAGGCGCATGCTCCACAAGAGACGCCACCGCAAGGAGAAGCCCACCCTAGCAACTGGAGAACCAGCAATAAAGACCCAGTGCAGCCAAAAATAAAATAATCAAATACATTAAAAAAAAAGTTGACTAGAACACATCCCCCAAATACTTAGGCCCTCATGCATGCCTCTCCAGAAAGGATATAAAACAGCCTATGTAACTACAGTAAAGTTAAATAAAATTTACAGTGTGAAGAGAAGGGGGAGGAAAAGAAAAATGAGAGGCAAAAATAAAATGACATCAGAAGTGAAGTACATCAGATGAATATTGCACATTTACTGAAACAGGATAAACATTTGGTTACTACACATCCTAATATTTCTTCACCTTCAGTTGGGCTTGTGCAGTTAACCAGATTTATGCAATGCTGGAATTGGAAGGGAGCTCAGAGACCTTTTAATTACTCCTTTACAAATGAAGAAACTGAGGTCTGGTGGAAACGTTGAAGTAAAAACTCTCATTTTCTTTTCTTAAGTTGCATCTTGAAGAATCCATTTCATCAAATTTTGATTGATACACGTGATTCTCTTGTCCACAATAACCAAAGTACATTTCACATGCCATAGAGAGTTTCCATGGTGGTGATTAACACTAAGGCTAAGAAAAATGGGTGGTATGATGTGTAAACATGTGAACCTCAGGTCTAACTCCAGCCTTTGCTATGTACCAGCTGTGTGTCTTCAGGCAAATTATGTAACCTCACTGAGCTTCAGTTTCATCATCTTATAAAATTGAGCTGATGGTAATAGTTGATACTTTAATGACTTGCTGTGAAGACTGAATGAGATTAGGCATGTAGCACAATGATATTTATAATAATTCTTAGCATGGCAGAAATAATCATTATTAATGTTACTTTAAGAAGCCTTTTTATGGTAATTCATTCCAATAATTATATGCTTCTGCTGCTACTGCTAAGTCACTTCAGTCATGTCCGACTCTTTGCAACCCCATGGACTGCAGCCTACCAGGCTCCTCTGTCCACGGGATTTGCCAGGCGAGAGTACTGGAGTGGGATGCCATCGCCTTCTCCAAATTATACGCTAGAGCTATATATTTTTTGACATATCATGAAGCGTTGGTTGAGGGACAATTGGATTAATGTTTTCATTAAATCTTTGAGATGTCTTCTTCAAATTTTAAGTCAGTTCCATAGTGCACTCATATGAAAGGTAGAATCAAGTACTCCAACTGATTTGCCTTGGATATTATAACAGAATCTTCTCTTGCCCTGGCTGTCACGTCTGCTTTTCTTAACTCAGTGTATTTCTCCCTATGAGACTAGAAATCAAATATTAAAACTCCTTCATGTGTAAACAAACGTGATTTTACTAGCACTATTTTATGATGAGTTCAAGTCCATTTGCAGAGCAGGTAGCAAAGAAGAAAACAGAAAGATCTTCAATATTCTTTTAACTCCCCTAGAAAGTTACCCTGTATTAGCCGGAGGAGATGGAGGAATCTGCCATGCATATGCAGCAGGAAAGCCTGTTTTCTGAACCTGAGGGCAATAATGAAACATAGATGGATATGATCTATTTTAATGTAATTCATAATTAATCATTTGTATTGAGAATCAGTTATGAGCTGGGCACTGCTGGCCACTGATAATATAGCGATGAAACAGGTATCGTCCTTGCCCTCCAGCCGTCTTCCAGTCTAGGTGGGGAACCTGGTGGCAGCGCTCACTTCAGTGGAAAAAGGAAATATTCTAAACAAAGTTTCCTTTTTGGGAGCTATGTGTGCCCTGCACTATACTCTAGTTTAGATATCAAACCAGTGCCTGAGGCTTGAGACTGTCCTTACTTATTTTTGGAATTCCTGCTGGAATATTAAATAAGGAGTCTTTCAATGCAATCTCATAGTACTATACCCTAAGTAGGTGTCTGTAAGTTACAGTTCAAAAATATTCCCCCACCAAGAGTTTCTGATACCAGGTTTCATGTCAAAGGCAGGAAACAACAATCTCCTTCATGTAGTTCAGAAACTGAAGTGAAACACAGCCAGGGTTCCAACCTGTAGTTGCAGATCTTTCTTCTCTCTCTACCAGCCCCTGCCTCCTTTTGTTGCCCTTTGTCAGAATCTTCTAAGTCCTGGAATTTGTTTGGTCTGAATATCACTAACCCAGAGTTCTTTCTTATGAAGTCAGCATGCTGTCATGAACCTTGAATCTTCTAACTTAATAAGTCTGTGATGGCTACATTAGATAAGTTTCTTTCAATTGCCAATGACAGAAACTAACCCTAGCCAGCCGAACTTCTCTAAAAAAAGATACGGGGAGAAAAGTGGGAATTTTTTGGAAAGATATTCGTATTCCCATTCAAAATTTAAGGGCAAGAGAAACAGAAAGAGACAACAAGGAATCAGCCAAGTGATCATGAGGCTACTCTGAAGCTTTCAGCACATTGAAATACCTGCCTTCCTCATGCTCTGATCAACTCAAAACTGTGCCTTCATGGAGTTGCTTCTGAAACCAGCTTTCATGTCAAAGGCAGGAAACAACAGTCTCCTTCGTGAACAGAAACTGAAGTTAGTGAACCATCTCTCCAGAGAAGTGATTAAGCAGATCCCTGGGTCAGTCCAATGAGTGAGTCCAGGTTAGGTGTTTATTGGGGAGAGCTAGGATCTCTGGGGGTCTACCTCTGTGTAAGGGGATGGGATGGTGTTTAGAAAAGAGGAAATCATTGTAAGCCTTGAAGCCATGCCAAGAAGTCCATATATTGGCCCTTTCTTGGGCAGAATGGTTGGCTAAGGAGACATGTCTCTCAGGAGACCAGATTTGTATCAGTGGAAGCTTGAATTTTATAAGTAGCTTGTTATTTTCTTCATGACACCATTCAAACTAGCCTCACGCATAGTCTTAGTAGTTAAAATTAATATGTCAGTTCTGCTTTCCTGATTGACTCAGTATCATTTACATTAGTTTAGCTACTCATTGATTAAACTTCAGAGGAAGTTTTCAAAATAGAATTTGAGTGCTCCCAGTGGAGATATGGGGCTTCCCTGGTAGCTCAGCTGGTAAAGAACCTGCCTTCAATGAAGGAATCCCCAGTTCGATTCCTGGCTTGGAAAGATCCCCTGGAGAAGGGATAAGCCACCCACTGCAGTGTTCTTGGGCTTCCCTGATGGCTCAGTTGGTAAAGAATCTGCCTGTAATGCTGGAGGCCTGGGTTCAGTCCCTGGGTGGGAAGATCCCCTTGGAGGAGGGCATGGCAACCCACTCCAGTATTCTTGCCTGGAGAATCTCCATGGACAGAGGAGCCTGGCAGGCTACAGTCCATGGGGTCACAAAGAGTCGGACATGACTGAGCAACTAAGCACAGCACAGTGGAGATTTGGAGAGCTGAACTTGGGTTTGTTGTCCTGTCCTGTCCTTGCCCTGGCCAAGTTAACTGTGGACCTGGAAGCCTGGTTCATTTCATGTTCTTCCCTGCCTTACACCTGAATTACTGTGGCATTTGTTCATTCATTCATTCACTCATTAAGCTTTCTCTATGTCAGAAACTCTCGGAGAAGGCAATGGCACCCCATTCCAGTACTCTTGCCTGGAAAATCCCATGGACAGAGAGCCTGGTAGGCTGCAGTCCATGGGGTCGAGAAGAGTCAGACATGACTGAGCGACTTCCCTTCCACTTTTCACTTTCATGCATTGGAGAAGGAAATGGCAACCCACTCCAGTGTTCTTGCCTGGAGAATCCCAGGGACGGGGGAGCCTGGTGGGCTGCTGTCTATGGAGTCACACAGAGTCGGACATGACTGAAGTGACTTAGCAGCATGTCAGAAACTGTATCAGGAGGTAGGAATACAAAGATAAATTTGACACCATACCTTCTCTGAAAGGACTCACAGGGCTTGGAAATGTGTGTGTTGGAAACGCAACGGCTTTATGGTCCCAAGTGATTACAGCACTGCAGGCTCAGGCAGCAACCCTGGCCCAGAGATCCTTACACTGCCGCACAACAGGACCCTGAGGCTAAGCTTACCACCCAGAAACTGATACTGTAGTAAACAGAATAATGATGCCTCCCCACTTCAAAGGTGTTCATATCCCTCCCTGGAAGTGTAAATGCTATGTTACATGGCAAAAAGGAATTAAATTTGCTGATAGAATTAAGGCTACTAATTATCTGACTTGGAGATGCAGAGCTTATCCTGGATTGCCCAGGAGCATCCACTATGATCACAGTGGTCCTTATAAGATGGAAGCAGAGAAGGAGACCTGGAGAGACAGCAGCATGAGAAGGACCTGACCCACTGCTGCTGGCTTTAAAGATGGAGGAACGGAGCCGCCAATCAAGGAATGCGGGCAGCCTACAGAAGCTAGAAAAGGCAAGGGAAAGGATGGTCTCTGAGAGCCTCCAAAAGGAAAGCAGTTCTGCCAATACCTTCCCTTTAAATTATGAGACCCACTTCAGACTTCTGACCTCCAGAACTCTAGGATGATCAAGTCAAGTTACGTCACTATATTTGTGATGATTTGTTACAGCAGCAATCAGTTCACTTCAGTTCAGTGGCTCAGCCACGTCCGACTCTTTGCGACCCCATGAACTGCAGCACGCCAGGCCTCCCTGTCCATCACCAACTCCTGGAATTCACTCAAACCCATGTCCATTGTATCGGTGATGCCATCCAGCCATCTCATCCTCCGTTGTCCTCTTCTCCTCCTGCCCTTGATCTTTCCCAGCATCAGGGTCTTTTCAAATGAGTCAGCTCTCTGCATCAGGTGGCCCAAGTATTGGAGTTTCAGCTTCAACATCATAGGAAACTAGTATAGGCAAGTATATACCTGGGTGATGCTTGGTTCTATGCAAAAGGACAGAGGATTGACCAGGGGCATCTTTCTAGGGCATCATTTAAAATATTATTTTCATATTAAGCATATGAATAGGATAATAATTTAGCATCAGCTTTGAATTTGAATGGCAACCCTCTCCAGTATTCTTGCCTGGAAAATCCCATGGACAGAGGAGCTTGGCAGTCCACAGTCCTGGGATTGCAAAGAGTCGGACACAACTGAGCGACTTCACGTCACTTGAAGATGAAGCACAAGATTTCACATTTCTTTTCTAATTTGTGAGCTGCATTGAGACCTGAGCTCCGGTCTTCTCCTCCACTGTCAGACGGAAGTGTTCAGAGGCGTCTGTCTGAGTGCTATAGTCAGTGACTCTCTAGACTACTGCCATGGTTATTCTTAGCACATAGTTCCATTTAGGTCTTTTTTACCTAATTTTAAAATCCATGTTCCCAAAGATGGCGCTCACTGGAATTTCACTTAAGAATTTAAAAATATATCAGAACGTAACAACATCTAACATTTTTATAATCCTTTCACGAGCCCGTCTTTATTTGGAGCTTAAAACAGCTTCATGAAGAAAGGGTAATCATTCTCACTTGTCAGAGGAAGAAAGAGAAGCTTGGAATAGAATGTCCAAAGCAACAGGGGCTAAGTGCCATTGTGGCTCTTTCCACAAAGCCAGGGTGGCTGCCAGAAAGTGTTTCTCTCAGGCAGGTCCCTGAGTAACCGGTCCCCAGTTCAGCAAGCCTCTGCCGTGTCACAGCTGCATCCATACGGGCCCTGCACAACGGCTGCTCTGGGTTTAGGTGTTGCTGCTTTCACTATGACTGTAAACCTGTAACCGGCCCCTCGTCCCAAGATGACTGGATCTGTTCTCATGAAAGAATCTCCTCAACAGAAAGGAGTGCAGGCAGTGTGCAAGAGCAGGACTGGGCCTTCTGAGAACTGCAAAAGCAACTTTTCACTGTGATCCCAGTGCTCCCGAGATGAGTTGGGTGCAGAGCGAGGAGGAGGCCACTGTTTGGGGTCCCCCTCTTTGGCTGTTCTCAGTGACCCTTTCACTTTCCAGCAGGGCCTTATCTGGGCCCCTGTGTCAGAAGACATTGTGCTGTTTTTGCAGTCAGTTCACTGTCTCTACTCAAATCTCATAGAAAGATTTTGCTTTGTTTGTAGGTTTATCATTATTATGTTTTTTTTTTTTTTTTTTTAACTGCAGAAGAGGTATTTTCCTTTCCTTGTTGCGTCTTTTTCACTCCAATTCAAAGTCTATACTTTCTGTGAGCTTTCTGTCACCCATCAAAGAAGATTTCCCTGACCTGATATAAATACCACGCTACCCAGACCCCTTTCTCTTTTCACTCTTCATTCCTTCACTTTGCTTTGTTAGGGTTTTCATAACAATTCTCTGACTTCTCTTTTTTTCCCAAAATGTTTCTGTCTCTGTGGCCATGAGAGTGAATGCTGTGTCTCCTTGGTCTGCTGCTATATCCCCTGGGCCTACACAAGTGCCTGGCACTCAGGAGAGCTCAGGAAATATGTGTTGAATCAACTACTGAAATCTTTGCATCTCACCCAGTGTCTGGTACAATCCTGGACCTTCCGTATGAAAGACCCAAGTGAAAAAAAAAAACAAAAACCCAAGAAGCCAGAGCAAAAGGGAGAAAACCCTTAACTTACTCTTTTTGTAGTCACTTTCTAGTTTCTCATTGACTGATTGATCAGGGGAAGGGAAGGATGAAGAAGGGGGAAATATCAGTGTTGAGTTGAAAGCTCTCAGCCCCCAATACCTGGCCCCCACAGGCTGGGGGTGGGGTGGGCTTTTTCTGCCTGGACCACCTCCTTCACATGGAAGTGAAGGTAATTACACAGTGGCCTTAGCCTATTCACTTCATATCCACCAAAGAAAAGCAAAGCCTTCTTTTCCTTCAGCTGTCAATGGGGTGGTAGGAGACAGTAGGGAAAATGCTATGAGCTCATATTTTTTAGGTCCATGGATTTGTTACAAGCTGTTCTGAAAATAGTACAAAGTAGAACAGTAGAATAAATCCTCCTATACCTGGTACATTGTGTGGTTTTGTTTGCACAACTTTTATAAAGCCCACCTGGAAAACCAACAGTTATTGCTAAGGTCTAATGGAGTCTAATGGTGTTGCCTCCCCTAGGAAAACATTTCTAGAGCATTCTATAGAACTGCACTTCTTATGCATGATCTTTTTTGTCTCTGTGGTACTTTTTATACCCTGCCACCTACAGACATCTCTCCTAAAAAGCAGAGTTACCACATGCACAACCAGCATGCTTGGTTCACACTGCCGACGGTGGTCTCATCACCCTATTCAGTTAAATGACTATATTCATGGCTAATTCTGTCCTAGACTAGAAGGGCAGAAATTATCTCACAATGCTTTATATCTCCAGTGTTCAGTTTAACAGCCTGGAATGTAGTTTGTACTTGATAAATGTTGAGACAGTGAGTCAGTGAATCCATGTAAAACAAGAAACTTTATGATCCAGGCACAGTGATCTGGTGTTAGCATTTGGACTCTCTTTTTGGGGCTTATATTCGATTTTTTTTTTTTTTTTGGTCTACATGCAGGCACTCTGATTGTTCTGAAACACCCCTATCCCAAAAAAGTGGAAGAACCATCCATTTATGAATCCGTCCGGGTTCACACAGCAATGCAGACGGGAAGATCAGAAAATGACCTGGTGCCCACTGCGCCTTCTGTAAGTGGCCATCCATCTGCCCACCGGGCTCACTGTCCAAAAGCAATAACATGCAATAAGTTACACACATTTTACAGTACTTTTGTTCACATAAAATTCTACCTTGGGATATAAAACTGGAAAAGGAACGTAAAGTTCTAAGCCTATGGCTCATGTGGTCCAGGGTAAAGTGTAAAAAAAAAAAAAAAATTAAAATGCGATAGTGATAGGATTTTAAAGATTTCAAAAATGGCACTTAAATCCTGTCCTTACTTCACCAAACAAGTTCATAGTAGAATGTGCGAAAGATGTTTATGGTCACACAGTTGTCTAAACGGTTATTCTATAAATTCATTAAAAAAAAAAAAAGTTATTTTACATTTCAACTTTCTCTGGAAGAAAAAGATTCTCCACCTTTACTATAAATTCTCAGGATATTATTTTCTTCCCTGGCCTTTTTATTGCTTATGTTTTTCCTTCACTAAATGAAGGATCCAGACAGAAGCATTTGGACTCCTTTGTAGCACGTGAGCCATTGTCCACTTTCAGTGCAGTGGGGGCTTTCATTGCTCTCTTTGGAGTCCACTGACGTTTGTTCTGTGAGCTGTGACCCTGTAAAGATTCCTCTCCAGCACCTTCTTCCCTTCACTGTGCCCAGGGCGCCCTGATTCCTTTCCTCTTTCTCATTGGCTGCATGCTCTCCTATAAGGTATCTGGCTGTGTCCTCATGATAAAGAGGATCACACCTAAATGAAATGTCAAGCACTAGTTCTAGATAGCAATCATTATACGTATTTAGCTATAGATTAAATGAAAACATGCATGACTTTTTTGTCTCTGCGGCCGTACTTCTTCTACCCTGCCACCAGAGACATCTCTCCTGAGAAGCAGATTTACCGTGACTTCCAGCTTAACAGTTTTCGGCGGATGGCCACTGTCTTCATCCGCCTGGATCCTCCTCTTCTCCCTGGCCTGACCTTATGCTTCTGTCCCACATTCACGCTGGAAGACCCCGCGTTTCTGAATGCTCCTCCTCTCCTCCCTGCATCTGAAACCCTGCCAACATCTCTGCTGTTCCCTCATCCTTAGAGGCTTGCATCTGGGATCAGTCTCTTCCAGAAAGCCCTCTTGACCCCTTCTAGCTTCCTCTAACACCCCGTCCTCTGTGCATGCTCTGCTCACCTTTATCCTAGAATCATCGGACAGGAGGCTGGCTACCTGCACGGAGTCCCCCCTTCCCAGGAGCCTGAGACTTTACCCGGAACTGGAATCATAATCAGTAGCTTTATAGGCTAATCAGGTTCACGACACATTACATTGTTACTACACTACGTCCACTCAAAAATAAAAATCCTGGAAATTGGCTGAGGAAGATGTTTTAGCTTTTTTACAAAGGGACGTAGAAGACCTCTGAACTAGAGAAACTTAGGAACGCAAGACAGTAAATAGTCTCAAGTCGAAACAGACCAGACAATACATCATGATCCAACCAAGTCTTTGTTTTCCGGTCGACTGTGCTTTTCCGGGAGAAGGCAATGGCACCCCACTCCAGTACTGTTGCCCGGAAAATCCCATGGATGGAGGAGCCTGGTGGGCTGCAGTCCATGGGGTCGCTAAGAGTCAGACACGACTGAGTGACTTCACTTTCACTTTCCACTTTCATGCATTGGAGAAGGAAATGGCAACCCACTCCAGTGTTCTTGCCTGGAGAATCCCAGGGACAGAGAAGCCTGGCAGGCTGCAGTCCATGGGGTCGCACAGAGTCGGACACGACTGAAGCGACTTGGCAGTACTCTTCCTGTCCTTTCTCTTCACCATCCTACCCCACCACCAATCACTTCACCATCATTTTCATTTGTACTCTCAGTTTTACTTTACATTCTTCTCTGTTACCTTCCCCTAAAGATATCCACTCAAGGTCGATCAAACCAGACCCTACTGCGTGCGTCCTTTTTCAATAGTAGAATGCAGATAAGACCGCACTTGTGGAGTTAGTGTGAGCATGAGACATGGGGCATACTTAGGTAGAAACAACCTTCTTGGGATCAAATTCTGCAAGCTTTATTGCTTGCCTCCTTTGCCCACTCCAGGTGTCAGATGGACTCACCTGCCCAAGGATCCAGCAATGAACATACGCAGGTTCTGCATAATGGCATTTTAAAAACAGTGCTGGAATTCCCTGGGGGTCCAGTAGCTTGGGGGTCCTATAGTTAGGACTCAGCCGTTTTCACTGCCCAGGCTGGGTTCAATCCCTGATCAAGCAACTAAGATTCTGCAGGCCAGGGACAAGGCCAAAATTAACTAATTAAAAAAAATGAAACAATGGTGAGTGGATAAGTTGAAAATGTCTTCACTCACACTGTATAATGATAAGTCCATGACATTTGTTGTGCATTGATATGGACAGAAAACTAGAAAGATTTTCTAGTGGATTCTTGTGTCACAGTACTCCTCACTACGGAATGAACCAGCCAGCTTGGGAACAGTCACCGTCTTATCAGGGACTCTCTTCCCCTGGCTGAACACAGGAGTTCACAGCTTTGATTGAGGGCTTGCTTCTGGGCTTCTGCCTGCTCTTGTGGAGATGCCCTTCTTGCACAAGCACTGGCAGTGGAGGAAGGTGATTAAGTACTATTTACAGGAAAAAGAACTTCTTGCTTGAAGTGAAAATGAAAATAGGTGTCCTATCACCCAGAAATGTAGATGCTTCTGTAAGACTGTTTACCATCCTTTGGCAACTGCATTTGGGGAAATGATTGTTTATATATTTCATACACAACATGGAGTTGGGCTTCTGAGATAGGATGAATTTAATTAATTCGTTTGCTTAGCAAACTTTTTAAGAAAGTGCCTACAATGCACTGAGGACTGTTTTAAGCACTGGAGGGTTGGCAATAAATTAGGCAAATGCTCTGCCCTCATTGAGCTCACACTGTAGTAGGGGGATCATGACAATCATCAACAGAATTCTAACCCAGATTCTAATAGGAAATTAGCATTGATGCAGTGCCACACTCCCATCCACAGATCCCATTTAGGCATCAGTCATCAGTTTTCTTAGTAAGGCGCCTTAGAGCATAAGGATGCAATCCAAAATCACAAGTTGCCTTTATCTGTCCCGCCTCTTGAGTAGGCTTCATTCTGGAACACGTCCTCAGTTTATCCCACCTGATGGCTTTTGACTAAAATTAAGGCAGGCAGGGCTTCCCAGGTGGTGCTAGTGGTAAAGAACTTGTCTGACAATGCAGGAGACATAAGAGATGCTGGTTCGATCCCTAAATCAGGGAAGATACCCCGGAGTAGGAAATGGCTACCCACTCCAGTATTCTTGGCTGGAAAATTCCATGGACAGAGGATCATGGAGGGCTACAGTCCATCGGGCTGCAAAGAGTTGGCCATGACTGGCATGAGCACACACAAGGCAGGCAGATAGAAAGGATGATAGCCGGGCTAATGCTTTAATTTTAAAATATTTAGGTTGTTTCCAATCTGGGGCTATTAACTCTCTTCTTCTAGATGAGAAGACTTAAAAAATAAATCTGCTGCTGTATAGATATTTCCTTTCTTACCTCCCAAGACCATAAATAAAATTGGTATGCTCAGCTCTTTTCTCTGCAGCCTTTCACTTATCTATCAAAACCTTAGAAAAATACTAGATTTATCATATGTTGTTTGGATGGAGGTAAGATGGAGTCAGTAGCATGATTTCTTAGTGTGATTTCAATTCTATCAGTACCTTCCACAAAATAATTTATCTTTATTTTGCCTCTGTAGACTCAATAATCCAAAATGGTAATTTTTTTCTGTTTCCATAATATAATATCCAAACTCAATTCAGTCAGTTCAATTTCTTCTAATGTCAAAATGAATCAAATTGATTATTCAATATCATATTCACCAATGCTATTAAACATTATTTAAATGAATACCTGGGAATTTCATTGTTACTTCAATGCCATAAGAATTTTAAAGGAAGTGGTCATAGTCATATGTTATTTCTGGCTTTAAATCTTTATTTTGATGGTTGCTGTTCCTCTTTTTCCTTGGTAGGGAGAATTCATCTCAGGAACAAATACTGTGGAAACTCCCATGAAAAAACATTGACATCAATCAAATCATTTCCCAATTTTTATTCATTTTTTTCTTACTAATATAAGATGTATTATGATATCATAGAACAAAATAGCCTACCATGAATCTAATTTCTTCAGGAACGTATGAATTTTGACATTTTTTCACCTGAGGGTCCTGGTTTTATGCAAATTGCTATTCATACTGTTCCCACCATTCCTTATACTTCATAGGTGCCAGCTATGTGTCATAGTGTTACCCTTGAATTATTGATAGGTGAGATAAAAGAAATGACTCATTCTCACTTTAAATCCTTTCTGGATGAATTAAGTCTAAATAGATATGCACTCTTGAGAGTCTATCCCATGGAATATAGGCCTCAAGAGATAGTCTGTGAAAAAAACAAAGGGGTGGGGTTGGAGAATTATATGATAAATTGTAGAAAACGTGCTTTCTAATTCACAAAGCAGTTTAGCAGAATACAGACTCCGGGAAGTACAGAAATACCTCTTCTTTGCTTTATCCAAAGTTGCCCATGTACTGAGCTTATGGCAGTGTGTGTGGCCGTGTTTATGTACATAACACCCCAGCAACAATCCGAGCAGCTGGGATGCACAGACATCCTTTGCCCAATGCAGGCTCTTAGAAATGGTATAGCTTATATAACCTGGTTGACTGCAAAGTGCTAACTCACGTCAGAGGAGAATCTGTGCACGGTTCTCTGTTGCTGCAAAATCACACCGGACAATCTGGTCTGAAAACAGTCTTTACCACACGGGAAGGATTTTCAAGTGCCTCAATGAAGAAGGAAAGGCAATTACTAAAGATCAAAGGCAAATTCGTTTCATTTTAAAATAGGACAGAAATAGACAAAATTCAAGTTGTGATAGTCCTGGGCTTCATTTGAGTGTTTATTTCTTTTTCAGCTGGGCACCAAAGAAGGCTACCTCACCAAACAGGGTGGTCTGGTCAAGGTAAGGAAGCACGTGGCCTCCAGCATCAGCCACAAAGAGAGAGAACGCATCCTGGGGGCTCAGTTCTCATTTTGACTTTTAAAAAGCAGAACTGCCTACTCATTTTGACCCAGCTATAACATTTACCTGTTTACAGAATTCATCTTGATGGCTAATGTTAGTCAAAATTCTATAAAATCACTTGACTATTCTTTGGCAAAGTGACATGTATGAAAATAGCCTACCTATCATTAATACTCAAAACTTAAAATCCTTTTGATGCAACAATTGAGGATTAAAGTAGCAAATTAACTCTAGCACATATCTTTTTTTTATTCAATAATTTTTTTACCATCTCAATCATTTTCTAAGCCTTTAATTTTATATTGGGATATAGCCAATTAACAATGTTATGGTAGTCTCAGGTGAACAGCAAAGGAACTCAGCCATTCATATACATGTATCCATCCTCCCCCAAACTCCCCTCCCATCCAGGCTGTCATATAACATTGAGCAGAATTCCATGTCTAGTACATACCTTTGCCTTTTAAGAATTTTTTTTAGTTAAAAAAAAGTCAAAATTTTATGAAATGTTTACTTAACAGTAGACAAAAAAAAAAAAAAAGAACAACAGGCCAACCATCTCACTGGTACTAATGTAACTATCTTATAAAATCCCAAATAAAACAAAATTTAGGACTTTACTAGTTGGGAGGTATTCAACTGTTTTGTTTATGTGACTGTACCTTTAAAGGTACTCAATTTCATATTCATGGGCTAAGAAGGCCTTCATGGAGTGTCTGTTCTTTCTCATTTAAAGTGTCAGGGCACTGAATCTCTCAAGGGTACTGGCCTGCTTGAATTTAACCTAAATATTTAGTTATTTTGTCCCGACTCAAGTGTATTGTTCCTGGGAAGAGGAAGTATTCATGTTCGTAGCATTATTTTTAAATCCACTGTTACTTCCTTTAGTTGGAAACATTGCCACCAAAGATGATGAGCGTTCAGTTAGTACAGAAGAAGGAGACCAAAAAAAAAAAAGGGAGACAGAGGGTAACAAGACAGTGGGTAACATTTTTCCACCAATGACCTGGAATTTCTAGGCAAGGTTTAGAATAGCATGTGGTTTGAGGTTCCTAAACCTCAGTTTGTTTGTTTGTAAAACAAGAATAATAATATTTGGCATTGTATGAGGGCTGTCTATAATGTATATAAACCTCCAAGGATAGTATGAATTTTCAATAGGTGCTCAAAAATTATATCTATTCTTACCATAGTTTTATTAAGATTATTGAGCCTTACTAAGATGGAAATTTTAGTGGTTTATTGTAATGTAAATCACCTTAAATATTTATGATAGGTTATTTCTTTTTACTTGCTTAAAAATGTTAATGATATCTTTGCCTCTGTTATGAGCTTAAGGCATGGAATCATTTTAATTTTTTAAACTTTAAAATTTTAAGGCTCACTTTGAAAGTTTTTTTTTCTCAGAAATAACACCACAAGAATATTTCATTGTATCTAATCTTGTAGGTACTTTTACAACAAAAGGAAATTATCCGGTCCAGATATTATAATCGTGTATGCAAAGCCTACATGTTTCTTTTTTTTTTTTTTTCAGACCTGGAAAACGAGGTGGTTTACTTTGCACAGGAATGAACTGAAGTACTTCAAAGACCAGATGGTAAGAAACATGATCATATATTTTCCCTTTAAAAATGAGCTCTCGAAATGAAAAGAATATCTGCCTTTTAAAATCCCTGAAATTTATAGGAAACATCCTATAAATGACTGGAGATGAGAGTTCTTGATTCCTGATATGAGCAGAGCTTTCTTGCATAAATGAGACCTGTATAGCAGACACTGTTCTCAGTCTGGCTAACCTCTAGCTCTCAGGGGCATGCCACCCGCTATGTTTAGAGCAGTGGAATTGTTCCCTTACCACATTGGGTGGACTGTCTCTGTAGCAGTGTTCTCCTCTATTAAAAATATGTCCATTTATCAGGTCTAACTCATTAAGCAAATTTAAAATTATTTCATCTCTTCTCATTTTTCCTACACAAAATTTCTGAGAAAGTGGATGTCTAAAAACACAGGAGAAAAATATGCCT
This sequence comes from Bos javanicus, assembly GCF_032452875.1. Classification (NCBI taxonomy): domain Eukaryota; kingdom Metazoa; phylum Chordata; class Mammalia; order Artiodactyla; family Bovidae; genus Bos; species Bos javanicus. The sequence goes on along the minus strand of NC_083873.1, from coordinate 25,157,109 downwards.
TCCTTCCACGTGTTAAAAATCCATCTCCACCGAATTTGAATTGACAATGAAAGTGTCTTTCTAATGTCCAATTTCATGAAAAGCCAATCCCCAGATAAGCATGTGGCTTTCCTTAGGAAGTTTTTCTATTATCAATTCCTGTAGTGGAAGTAAAGTTAACAGTCACTCATAGTGGAAACTTGTTTGGGGAATGAGTGAGGAACAGATTTGTGTGTGTGTGTTTTATCATGACATAGTTTGTCCTTTTGTTTTAAGTCACCAGAACCAATTCGGATCCTAGATTTGACGGAATGTTCAGCTGTACAATTTGATTATTCACAGGAAAGGGTAAACTGCTTCTGGTAAGTTGTTTTATAGAGGAAATGTTTTTTAAAATCTTCTTGCCAGACACTTATTTTAGCAGAATAAAAAATTGTATGTCTAATGTACACAGATGTTTTGATCTGAGGCGGTACATGCATATTAGGAGTCCTTTCAGCTGAATGTGACATAAAATCTCATTTGTTGTTGTTCAGTCGCTAAGCTGGGCTTCCCAGGTGGCACAGCGGTAAAGAATCTCCCTGCCATGCAGGAGAAGTAAGAGACGGGGGTTCAATCCCTGGGTTGGGAAAATCGCCAAGTTGTATCTGATTCTTCTGTAACCCCATGGACTGTACCCGGCAGGCTCCTCTGTCCATGGGATTTCCCAAGCAAGGATACTGGAGGGGGATGCCATTCCCTTCTCCAGGGGATCTTCCCAACCCAGGGGTCAAACCCACATATCCTGCACTGGCAGGTAGATTCTTTACTACTGAGCCACATGGAAGCCCTATACTCATTTAAAGCCGTATAGACAAATAAGCAGTTCTGCTGGATCTGATTCTTTACATCGCACACTGCAACAAGTATGATGCCCATGGCAGGATGCCAGTCACATGTTAGACAGCTTTCATTCCTTTGAGATGTTTTATTCAATTTTAGTTATAACTTTGCTGACTCCAAGAATGAGTGATTTGTGTAATTATGACAATTCTTGCAGATGGCACCAAACTGTTTTATTCTAACACTATCAGTGTGTCATGATAATTTTCCAACTGGGAGGAGTAAAGTGTCTTGAGAAAAAAGTGTTTTATTTCCCACCATTTATTTTAAAGTTTTTAAACATATAAAATTTGAAAGACTTACATGGACCTCTGCTCAATGTTATGTGCCAGCCTGGATGGGAGAGGGGTGTGGGGGAGAATGGATATATGGACATGTATGACAGAGTCTCTTTGCTCTTCATCTGAAACTATTATAAAATTGTTAATCAGCTATACTCCAATACAAAATAAAAAGTTTGAAAAAAAAAAGAATAAAAAAAGTTGACTTATATACCCATATACCCTTCACCTAGATGCATCAATCACTAATATTTTGCATATTTGCTTTATCTCTATCTATTCACTTTCTTTTGTTGAACCAATTGAAAGTAAATTGCAGACATCATGGTACTTTCCCCGTGAATATTTAAATTTGTATCTACTAAGAATAAAAATATCACCTGTAGAACAATATCACTGTCCTACCTAAGAAAATTAACATCAACTATTGTTAATTAATGATTGGATAGTATCAGCCAATGATGGAAATCTTTTTTAAATTCACATAAAGACACTGTACACACTAACAGGGGTTTATATTTCTCATATAACAACCAATCGGGAGGCAGACGGCTACACTGACAAGGTCCTGTCCAATGTCTATATAGTTCTTTTGGTCTTTTCCTCATGCTTACTACTTCAGGGGCCAAGAGAAACAGTCTAGCTGTAGGTCTCATATTTTCATGTAAGCCATGAAGAAAGATGCTGGGATGGGATGAGCCAGGTCTGCCCTATCAGGAAAGCAGACATTTTCTCAGAAACTCTCCTATCATATTTTCCCTCCTATCTCATTGGCCAAGACTGCAGCCAATGGCCATCGGCAGCAGCAAGGGAAGCTAGAAAAGGATACTAGTATGATCATGATTGCGCTTCCCAGGTGGCTCAAGTGGTAAAGAATCTGCCTGCCAATGCAGGAGACACAGGTTCAATTCCTGGCTCGGGACGATCCCTTGCAGGAGGGCGCAGCAATCCTTTCCAATATTCTTGCCTGGAGAATCCCATGGACAGAGGAGCCTGTCAGGCTGCAGTCCATGGGGTCGCAAAGAGTCGGACACAACTGAGTGATTGAGCATGCACACATGATTATAATTGGCTCTAATTGTAATTTATTGCCTGGGGTTCTGTTAGCAAGAAGAAAGGAAAAATGATCTCTATTAACAGGTAGTTAATCATGTCTCTCATAAGGAGTACCAAACAATGACAATTCCAGCAATCAGTCACACCCCCTCCCCAATTTCCCCTCTGTCTACTAGTTGCCCAAGGGGACTTCACATCAAGGTTTACCTTTCATACACAGAGACTTACCTCTTGTCTATTCAACATTATTTACTGGTGTAAACAAGATACGTCGCTTTGGTTTTAGAGTATAGAAACCCTTCTGGTTTCAGTTCAAGGCTTTTTTTATTTTTATTTTTTCACGAAAAGGACAAAAAATTTTTTTTAGTGTTTTGTGTCTCAACTGTTAGGATAGGAAGTGTGGGCAAGATATAAATCAGATGATTTTTTAAGTTAATTAATTAGACTGCATCAGGTCTTATTTATGGCATGTGGGATCTTTTAGCTGCAGCGTTTGAACTCTTAGTTGCAGCGTGTGGGATTGAACCTGGGCACCCCTGCATCGGGAGCTGGGAGTTTTAGCCACTAGACCACCAGGGAAGTCCATGAGTCAAATGATTTTGACTCTATAACCCAAGACACAATCAAAGGAGGAGTTAATTCTGTTCCTAGAACAGTCTTTCATGCCAGTAGGCAAGTTTGTCTTCCCTTCAGCAAAGATTTTCATGGCAAGAAGGAGGCAAAGTGAATAGTTGAAGAGATTTATTGTCTCCTTTGCCGCTCTGAAAAGTTAAAACTGCCTTCATCCACAGAGGCCGCTGTCTTCCTTGTTGCAGCCAGCTAACACAAATGAATTCCTTCAGCAAACTCTCTTATTTGTGTTGCTTGTTCTTTGAATTGTAGCACAAGTTCTGAGCCATGTAACAAATCAGCGGAATAAACACATGTGTGTATTCAGCCTAGATCATGAACAATGAAAGGATCTGGGTTTGACCTGGACCTCTTCCCCACCTCCATCCCACTCTTTGGACTCATTAAAATATATAAATATGCCTGTAAAAATAATAATGTGAATCTACAACATCCTCAACATTTCTGCAGTTTGCCAGCAGGCCTAGCTCTCTATATACAACTCCTGAGGTTCTTACCCAAGTTCTACGTCAATTCTTTTTCCACTTGGAATACTTTAATGAGTGCTCAACTAATAAGATGTTCAATGGTCTGGAATATCTTACATTCTTTCTTTTGTCTTATCAGCTTAGTATTTCCATTCAGGACATTTTACCTCTGTGCAAAGACAGGAGTAGAAGCTGACGAGTGGATCAAGATATTACGCTGGAAGTTGGTAAGTTATTCGTGTCTCTGAATGCCTAGTACTCCCAAATCACATGTTGATGATTTCAAACTTATTTCTACTGGAAGAGTCAGGGAACCCCTGAAAACCTATGGGAAGTCAACATGCAGGCTTGTGGAAGAGTCTCTTCATTCTTCTCGAACATGGAAGGGTTGAAGAAAGGAGTAAGGACAGAAGAATGAGGCTGCACCGGGGTCTCATTGCCAGAGCCTAGCCTAGTGTGTATCAGACTTCTGATGTCTGTCAGACTTCCTGTTAGTGTGTGGGTGGTCCAAGTTGGTCTGGAGGAGGACGTGTGGTACCAGAAGGACAGATAAGAGGAACGCTGACATACCTCTGTAGTAGAAAATCCTTTTATATTGTCAGAGAAGGTGGACTTGCCAGAAAGACTTAGCTTAGTGTCCTGTATAATCGTTACTTTGTGCAGGTCAAGGACAAAAGGTATTCTAATTTATCTGCTTTCCATATACCTCCCGGGAGGAAGACAAAGTGCTTATAACAACATACTAGTCTCATGCAATTTTTGTGCGTGTGTGTGTTTGCAAGTTAGTCAGTTGTTAGCCAAGAGATTGTCAAAGCTTTCTCAAATTTCATATAAATACCACCTTGAATCCCTTGATGTTTTCAGCTATAGACAGTAATCTCCAATTTTCAAAATGAAATTAGCTTATATTTAGAATCTTACTGAATAGTCCTTTCTAAATACTAGGATTTTTGCCTTTGGTTGTCTTTTCAATTTTAGATCCAAAGAGCTATAGCCCTCCTTTTGAGATAGTTCCAATGTATTTGATATTCAGTGGGGAAATATTTTGCCATATGAAGTCTTTGCTCAAATATGAATTATTTTTTATTGTTTGTTTGATAACTTTGAAAGTGACACATAATCATTATAGAAAATTTAAAGTAAAAACAGCAAATGAACATTTCAGATTTCTCCCTTTGCATATAAACATTTAAAACCAATTTTAATCATTCTGTAGTGTTCTTCATCTGCTCACTTAACAATATATCATGAACATTTTTCCATATGAATACATTTAGATTTATATCTTCATTTTGATTCATTAGTGTTGCTATTACTAAAAGTGCTAGGCCAGTTCCCAATTTGTGTATGTTTTAGCAACCACTTTATAGTATTTCTCCTGAGAAAAAAACAGAAAACAAGAGTAAAATTGGGGAAGTGGGGATATGATAATTACTTGTTGTTGCATACTTTTCTTACCGGTCAGCATTTTGTATTTAATATTGGTTAAAAGCCAAAGTTTGTTATCTGAAAGTTGCTCAATAGTCCATACAGGTGGGTGTGCTTTCTTACAGTCTCAAATAAGAAAACAGCTCGATCAAGGGGATGGCACAGTCCGATCTCGGTCGTTCATCTTTCAGTAGACAGATCCCCCTCGGTGAGGGAGACCCTGACGCAGGAGCAGGGTGGAATGCTCCCAATGCTGGGGTCCTCGGCACATTTCACATGAGAACTGACTGAGGGCTTTTCTGTAGAAACAAATCAAAAGCAGAGGCAGATTTGGACCGTCCAGAAGACACCACATTTGCTGACTCAGGGAAAACTGCTGCCCTTCAGGATCCTGCCATCTCCCTGAGACTACCAAAGCGTCCTCGTTCTGACAGGAATGGACAGACCACTGCAACCAGGCATGCTGGCTCTTAGAACATGCAGTAGGAGATGGTTCTGTATTCCCTCATTGTTGTCCCCAAGCTGGTTGACTGGTTACCCGGAGTCCCACCCTGCATCATAGTCAGCTCATCTGAGTCCCAGACTGTGTGTTTAACCAGGAAGGAAATGGCTATTTATGTAGCCTGAAGCGTAAGACTGCTTCTTCAGAAAGTATATTGGGATAGAAAACGTCCAAGATTGGTGGGAGGGCAGTATTTTTGTTTTTAATTTTTTCCCTCATTTATACAAAAAACAAAGCTATTTCCAAAACAAAAATGGAAAATATTTTTAATATTTATTTTCTCTTTGTAAACAGCTCAGATATCTAATGGGTCCTGTTTTCCTTCTAATGAGAAACCCGTGAGAACTAAATCTCCTATGGGCTATGAGGCAGAATGATAAAGATAACAGGAGGTACAATATTAAAAAATCATCTCTTTTAGTCATTTTGGGGGAAATATAGAATTCTTATATTATTAATATTCTTATATTATTCTCATTCTTATAAAGAATGAGAAAACAAATAGAGGAAGAGTGAGAAAGTATAAGTAATTTCTAGTTTAAATATAATAATGACAATTATTACTGTAACAGTAAGAGAGGACTTGTAAGCACTAAGTTCTTCATCCCACACTTCTCAAACAGCCTGAAAGAGACTTCTCAAGGAGAGTGTGTTTTAACAGTGCCTTCCAAAAAGTGAGCAGTAGGTACTGGCCCAAGAGAATTAAGATGTATCCCGCACTGCCAGGAGCATCCTACACCTTATTCAAGAGCAACTTCTTTTGCCTACTGAGGGAGCAACACTAACCCACATGCGGAGTGTAATGATGTGTTACACAGCATTTTCAAGCCAGAATAAGGGGGTTGAAATTGGGAGATAAGATACCATCATCCAGAGCTCCTAAGTAGATTATAACTCCTTCTAGAATCTTTATTAATAATGCTTTAATAGGCTGAAGTTTGAAGGGAGATTAAAGTGTAGGAAGAAACCAAATAAAGATGTTGTAGGGCAAAGCTATGACACTGCTCTTACAGTCCAAAGAGCAACTTTGTTATTGAATACATTTCTTCTGTTATTTGAACATCTCTCAAAAATTACATTTCAACAAGGTTTTTAATGTATTTTGTAATGTTTGTATCATATGAGATAAAGCAAATGTCAAGTTAAAATGTATTGTGTCAAGTTTGCAAAGTAAGAAGTTAGACATAAATGTTCACTGAGATGTAGTTTCATGTTTTGTTTTAGATCCAGAAGTGTTTGTGTAGGTAGCATTGTTTCTATTTTTTGTAAAATATGTTATTTATATCCTTTGGTTGTATCAAAAAGAGCATGATTTTGCTGTCTGTAATATTTTGCTATTAAAGTGTTTTTAGTATCTAATTAAAAAAATACAATTTATTAATACCATAAATAGCAATGAAGAATCCACTTTGGTTAGACTACAAGTTACTAAGGATTGAAGGATTCAGAGTTGAATAGTCCCCGTCCTCAAGGAGTTTTTAGTTGAATATAGGCAAGATAAGAAATACATGCATAATAATGCATAAAAGTAAACATGATAAATGCTGAAAGTGAGGCAGCGCTAGATGATGGGGTGTGCTTTAGCAGGACTGTTGTTCAGTCACTAAGTCACGTCTGACTCTCTGTGACCCCATGGACTGCAGCACGCCAGGCTTCCTTGTCCTTCAGGAGCTTGCTCAAACTCCTGTCCATTGAGCTGGTGATGCCATCCAACCATCTCATCCTCTGTCATCCCCTTCTCCTCCTGCCCTCTATCTTTCCCAGCATCAGGGTCTTTTCCAGTGAGTCAGCTCTTTGTATCAGGTGTTCAAAGTATTAGAGCTTTAGCTTTAGCATCAGTCCTTCCAATGAAAATTCAGGATTGATTTCCTTTAGGATTCAGCATGGAGGAAATCATTCTTTGGGAGGCTTTTGACATGATAAGGGCAGTCTAACACATACCATGTAATTAGTAATAACCCAGATGTTTACCTGCTCTCAACAGCCCTGGAAAGTGGTCGTGATTTCGCCTCCTGAGGGAGATCAGGAAAAGGGCCTCGAACAAAGGATATTTCGTGCCAATGGCAGGCAAGTGGGGTTGTTTGAGATAATAGCGGTCAGTGTCAAGCTCTGTCACTAACAGTACGTGCTCATTGTAAAGGAAGTACCTCAAGACCCTGCCGAAGTATCAGCAGTTGTTCTCAAAATTCCTCCAGGGAAAATCTTGCCCCACAGAAGCACTGTTGCCTCTGGATGAGGGGAGCCCCGCTCAACAATGGGAATGGCTGTAACTACCTCCAGAGAAACCTGCCCTTATTCCAGGGCCGCTGGGCAGAATGCTCAGTGCTCAGAGCCCTCTCATCCAGCCAGGTGGCACCCACAAGTGGGCTCTTTGATCCTCTCCTCTCTCTCACGCTGGGAGTGCAGCTTAGGGAGTCACACTGTCGGCTTCAGGAAAGAGCAAGAGAATTACTACAGGGTGAATGTAAATTCTGCTCCCCTCCTCTACTGCTACTTCAGGTCAACTGCAGCAAACCTGAATTTCTGCCCATCTTTCCAGCCACATGCAGCCTTACACACTGCTTACCATGGATTCAGGAGTTTCTTAAATTATCTGTGGAAAAGGGCAGGTTTTTTTTTCTTTTTTGATATTTATGATCACTGGGATTTTGTAAAATCTAGTTACTAGAAAACTGAAGAAACAAATAAAACTATCACAATCCATTTTTTTAAATTCAATAGACTTGGGACGTCCCTGATGGTCCGGTGGCTAAGACCCTGAGCTCCCAATGCAGGCGGCCCAAGTTTAATCCTTGATCAGGCAACTACATCCTACATGCTGCAACTAAGATGGAAGATTCTGTGGGCCACACCTAAGACCCAGTGCAGCCAAATAAATAGATAAAATATTTTTTAAAATTCAATAGATGTAGTATACCTGCTGTTCTTTTATACCCTGAACTCTCAACTTCTGTAATTTGTCATGTACTAAGAGAACAGCCCAGTCTGTGGACTACATCTCAAGTAGCTCTGGCTAGTGGACTGCCAAGTAAAACAGACCAGAGCCTTCTTGAGGAAGAATTCATCTTGATGTTGCTATAATGTGCTTAATAACATCTACAGCCCCTTGAATTTATATAAAAGAGGTTATCCTCCGTAACACGTGTGGGCCTCATTCAAGCCCTTGAAAGACCTGAAGAGCAAACCTGGGGTTTCCACAGAGAAGAAACAGATGGCGGGCTCAGCTCCTGCCTGAGATTTTCCAGCTTTCTTGCCTGCCCTACAGATTTGAGGTTTGCCAATTTCCAAAATCAGGTAACCAGTTCCTTGAATTTAATCTAGTTCATATATATCCGACTGGTTGTTTCTTCGGTGAACCCTGAGTGATACAACTTCTTTTCCCAAATACCTCATCATTTTATATTTTATTGTTTGCTAAAATATTTTATTATTTTTGAATAGTTAAAAATTTAAGAAGTGCAATAAAGTTTACAGTGTAAAGGGTCATTCCTAGGATCTCTGTTCCCCAAGTATCCAGTTCCACTTCATGGAGGTTATCAATGACACCCCATTCTGTGTATCTCCACGGACACCATCATATCAATACAAGCAAGCATCAACATGCACACGTATTTTTTCTTCCTATACATAAATTGCAGCATTGCAGTTTCGCCGAACACTATTTTTCATTGAACATTATGTTTTGGAGATCATTCCACCTCAGTACCTAATGTCTTCTTTTTTTTCCACTGAGCCAATGTAGAAATTTCTCTAACCAATCCTCTATATTAGAGTGAACATATAATTTATCTAAAGTGGGACACTTGAAAGGAGCACTAACGATTACACCAAGAACAGCAGGTATAAACTGACGTTTAAAAAAGTCACCTTATCTGATAGATACTTCAGCTGTTTCTAATCCTTTAATGTTACTAAACTGCAATGAATACACTTGTACTATACACTTTTCACACGTCCCTATGGACTGGCAACATAAATATCTAGAAGTGGAATTGGGGGCTTTTGTGTCAACTTCACCAGTCATTGGGTGCCCAAATTAAACATTTGTGCCTGTGGGTTCTGTTTCTTTGGAGAATCTTAATACAATGTGTCAAAGATTATGCACATTTGATCTTGGTATAGATTGCCAAATTGTGCTACTTAAAAGGGTATAACAATTCACATTTCCAACAGTGGGGAATTAAAAAATGTGCTTTTTGAATCTTTCCCCATTGACTTATGATGTCATTGTTACAATTTTTTATGTCTTATATGTGTGTACTAAAGTCTGTTTCTGGGTTATTCTGTTCTACTGATCTGTCTAGTCATACATCTAATGTAGGTTTGTACTATCTTTAAAAATAATCTAGTTCTATATTATCTTTTCAAAAATTCCTTAAGTTTTACCTTCCCAATGAACTATAGAATAATTATAGAATCTATTATACCTCTTAAAATGGAAATTTTAAAAGTAGTACTATTCACTATGCAAAGGTTAGTGAAGTGAAATCGCTCAGTCGTGTCAGACTCTTTTCGACCCCATGGACTGTAGCCTACCAGGCTCCTCCCTCCATGGGATTCTCCAGGCAAGAATACTAGAGTGGGTTGCCATTTCCTTCTCCAGGGGATCTTCCCAACCCAGGGATCGAACCTGGGTCTCCCGCATTCCAGGCAGACGCTTTAACCACTGAGCCACCAGGGAAGCCCCTAAGTATCTCCATTTATTAGTTCTCTTTCCTGGGATGTGTGTATGTATGCACATTGTGTGTATGTGTGTGTGTATAAAATATATAGAGAAATAAAATCACAATCTTGGTCACCTCATTTATAAAAGACTTTCTTGTTTCATGCATCACTGCACTGGCAAAAACTTCCTGGGCACAATTAAATAAAAATTGGGATAATGGGGATTCTAGATTTTTATCAATGTGTCTAATGCCTCATTAGGTTGTAACAACTAACTATTTATAGCTTGCTGCAGGTAAAACATTTCTCTTGTCCTAATTTCTTTGTAAAGACTATTGTCCTTGCTAAATTTTAATGCCTCATCTTGTGTTTTCTATAGCATCCTGTGCACAGCTTCATCGCAACACTTCCTATGCCTGTTTTGTTTACTGAGCTGTACATTCTTTAACGATAGGTACCACGATTTAGTCTCTTATTTGTAGAGGATGGGAGGAGAGTGGGAGGGAAGAAGGGAAGGAGGGAGGAAGAAGGAAGGAGGCAGGCCCAGTGCCTAGCCAATCTCACCACACAACTTAAGGGACTGCACTCAGTCTTATGGCACATAAAATGCATCCTTGGAGCACAGAAATATGACATACACTTGTGTGCCTTAGAATTCTGCAATGTGGTACTTCTAGTGAACAGCACACATTTGCTACTCAATGCCAGGTACCAGTGATGAACTCTGACTGTCAAAGAACCCAGGAGGAAATTAAAGCCTTGAATGATAGACTGCGTTCCTAAACATGAAAAGCCACATGCTAGAACTGTGAGACCAATTACACAGAGATTACATTAGGCTCCTGGATGAGGTTTATTTTCCAACTGACAACTTATTTAAGGTAAAACAGTCTCCAAACTAGACAAGAAACACTTATTTATGTGGTTGCAAGAGTGAATTAAATTACAGAGTTTAAACATTTGAAAACAGTCTGGGGAGGGGGGGGAAAGCTATATAGTGTTCAAACTGTACTTTTAAAAATACTATTTATCCTCATGTATGAAAAAAGGGATATACTACCATGCGTACATACATACCAATACTGGAAACAGAATTCAATAATGAATCACACCTAAATTTTACAAAGAATAAACAAACATTAAAAAAACACTGATTGGTTATAGAAAGCAGAATGGAAGAAAAAACCATTAGCTATCATCTTCATTTCCATCAAAGAGCAGCACCCTCTAAGAAGAAACAAATTCGTTAGTAAGACTCACCTACAGTGCACAACAATATATAGAAATGAAAGTTAGTGATTGTACTGGTTTCATTCACTTTTCCTAAGCCACTTTTATCTTTCTCACACTCAATGCAAAGAAAATAATATGAAGAAAAATATGTCCTCACTATTCACAATAAAAAGAGTCTGCCCTATTCTGCAGGCCTGGCACATGGTATAAAAGGGAGCACTTCATGGCTCAAGGGGATCAAAGTATCATTTTGATTCTGAGCCACCAAATAGGATCTCACACATATTTGGTGACTGGACTAACTCCACAGGAGCTGCGATATAGAGTGAACCATTTCTGTGGTATCCCCAGATCTCACTAAATAAGAAACAGCCCTACACAAAAAAAGATAACCATCAACCTGTCCATAAATTCTATCTGTAAGGCTCTTTTTCTAGAGTAAAGTGGAAAAAGGGGGTCCTTGAGTACATGGATACAAGTGTCACTGTGGCCTAAAGATTGCTGGATTGATATTGTGTTTGATGATGAAGAAAACTCCAGATTAAGAAACTTCCACAACTTGTCTCAATTCTTCAAATAATGGAGCAAGTTCCTTTTCCAGGCTGACAATTAGTCCTAAAGCAAAGAGATTAAGAAATTTGAACATTAGAAAAATGCTTATCAAAATTCGTATACTAAAAAGTAAATGAGACATAGTTCATTCTCCATAACTACACTTAAAACAAAATACTGTAATTCTGAACAAAATAATTGAAAACCCACACTTATTATGAAGTTTACTTTCATCATCTATTATTAATGTAAGTAAATAAAACCACTGATATGCATTAGAAGATGCAAAATAAATTATATATGTGCTATAATTTTGCTGGAGTTTTATGAAAAACTTCAATTCATTTATACCTCATTATTTCAAAATTTGCACCAATTCAGGAATAATACACATGATTTTTACTAAAGGAAAAAAAAAAAAAAGACTTTTTTCCTGAGCCAATTTTAATGAACTTTATTAAAAGATAGGTAGATAGCAAAGGAAAAATTAGATACTTATTATATAAATTCAGTAAAGCTAAGGCACAAATGCATATTTCAAAGGCAAAAATATTTTAAAGATGCCTCCTCATAGGACTATAAAATACACACCGAAAGCAGCAAGCTAATCTAGAAATCAGCACATCCAGCTTGTTAGTTTCCTAGGGTAGAAGGCTGTATAATCTTAAACACTGCTTGTTTTTCGCTCAACTAAAGATCTTCCTGTCTCACACAGCATTCAAAGCACCTGGGATTCATAAGGAAATGTTCTATGTACTAGAATACAATTCTGGAGATTATCGTAATTTATAATAACTGATGATTTTATAGTATGATAGTGATTTACCACAACTGAGGTTTAACATATTTAAAATAGCGACACCACTACTATCCTATACATTTACAAAGAGTTTTCACACACAGTATTTTACGGCTTGAAAGCATTTAGAAATGAAAGACACCCAACAGTTCATTCAATCTAAACCCCACATTTTAAACATAAGCAATCTAAATACAGGCTTCAGTGACAGCTGGAAACAAAACTGGCTCAAATATCTTGCAAATAAAAAAACAGAAAAGGAAAGTAAAGCAGTTCTAACAGTGGTGAAATCTGGAGATAGACCTTTGAAAAATTCCACTTAAACTAAAACAGAGTAAAAAAAAAAAAATTGTAATTCAACTGAATACTGAATACTGTTATGATTTTACACAAAGATAGCCAGTGAAGACCCCTGGATATAATGAGATCTTATAATGCTCTCTAGAAAGTACAGCTTCCAAGTGTTTGTCCTCAAATTCTTCCACTGTGAAAAAGAACTGAGTATATTCATCCTAGTCACACTCTTTAAATTCCCAAACACATTTACCTTGCCCACTATTGTTCAAGATTTTATAGATTGGTCCTAATGGAACTGAATTTATCTGTGATCGTTTTTATGTTTTGTTTGGTTATTTTCTCTACTGTTTTTTTTTTTTTTTTTTTGCTTTCTGAAACTGTTGTAATATGAGCAAGATACTGTATTAAAGAGGTGAAAATAACATTTAATTTTCCGTTCTATCTTAAATGATATTTATCTATACGTCATCTCATCTGAACTAAAAAATAATAGCACAAGATCAAGAAAGCAGTTCTTAGCTCCATTATACAGATATACATATATATATATATATATATATATAAACAATTCAGAGAAGTTATATTTCCAGAAAACAAGGAATAGATGGTAGCACTGGGCCATGCATTAAGGTTTTCTTACTCTAAATCTGTGTTCTTATCATATTAGACTATTCAGATCTGGTATTATAAAGATTAAAAGCTGTATTTAAGGTGATTAAAACATACCTGTATTAGCATTGCTGCTGGCTATGAAACTCACTACCAAAGGTAAACGATTGAATTGAACCACCTAAAAAGAGAACAAAATCTAAAGTATACTGTTATGTAGTGAAAAGGCGGTATAATTCAAATCAAGTATCTTAATCTTTCTAAAAACTTTAAATGTGTAAGATACTAGCTTGACATCATGGTATTATGTCATGAAAGGTGCAAGAGTTGAAAATAAGTATTTCCGTAAAACAGACTTACTAATTATTTCTTAGAGACATTAATACCACTTAGTCTGGAAAGTTTCTAAGGTGGGGCTGCATCTTCCTCATCTTTTTTATATTCTAAAGCCCTGCAAAGTGTCAATGACATAGTAGGGGCTCAATAAATATTTGATAATTAAGGAGCTAAAGGCATTTTTTCTCAGTCATTCAAGTGGTTATAAAGTCTCAATCTTTTGCCTCCTCTGTACCACTATAATTTAAATTAACTTACATTTAAGTTAACTTTAAATCAGCTATCTTTTTAAAAAGTTTAGTTTCAACCTAACCTTTACTGACTAAATTAAAGGTCAGATGAGCTGGTTATCTTCTGCCTAATAGACACTAAAATATACAACTTTTAAAATAAAAAATACCATACATGTATCATTGGTAGTGCATGACTTATACCCTGGGAAACACTGCTCTGTAGAAAGCAGTGTGTGTGCTCAGTTGCTCAATACTGGAGTAAGCTGCCATGTCCTACTCCAGGGGATCTTCCCGACCCAGGAACTGAAACAGTGTCTTGTGTCTCCTGCATTGGCAGGCAGATTCTTTACTACTGTGAAGAAGTTACTGATTTATTCTAAAGAAAATGCAGCTGGAGATCAAGAGATCTGTAGCAACTAATTTCTCTCCCACAAATAATAACCTCATTTATTTTATATATTTATATATTTCAAGCCAAAAGATGGGATTAGTAGCAATAACAAATGTAAATAACTATCATTTGACTTTCAAGGAAAATCCTGTATCTGTCACAACAACAACAACAACAACGACAAGTGTGTCATTTGAGAAATCAGTTGTTAAATAAGCTCAGGGCACCATCTACTGGAGGTATTAGTAACAGTGACCTGACTTACCCATTTCAGGATGACATATATTTTACTATTTAATTTTTAATCTAATTGTTCATATTAATTAATTCCTGAAATAAAATGTGAAAAAAAATCTCTACAGTTTAACATAACCAATTTGAAGGTTAAGATGTTAAAATTCCATCACTTTGGAAACCAAAATTTAGAATTATATAAACAAACTATTCTACAAAGAAGAGATAATAATAGTTGAAATCATCAGCAAACCATTTGATAATTATGAACTTACCTGGTAGGTATTATAGTAACAGATGATACTTTTATTTTTTGAAAGTCCGAGTTTGCTTCCTTGGTCTGTTGCAAGGGCAAAAGTTGATAAGAAACCAGGTCTCAAAGCATGCTCTGGAGCATTATCATTGGCCACTGGAAATACAAGTGATTTAAGTAAAAATTATGCAGGATATACAGTGGGAAGAGATTTACAGTAGTTATTTGCTTTTTTTGACAAAAACATAAACTTACAGAAAAAAAGAAGCACAAGAGTTAGGCTTCACAACACTGAACTTCATAATACTAATTGGGTCTCATCAGTTTAGGTGAGAAAAACCATTCAATCAGAAGTTGAGGGATCACAACTAAGGGAATAAATGCTGGTTCTCACAATTTTTCAAAAAATTTCAAATGAATACTAAATATCTCTATTTTGTTAATATCTAACTTAAAACAGGTTAGGATTATCAGTACAATTAATAAATTGAACATTCTGGTTAACTATGAACAAAGTGAGAATACTGAAAAAAAGTTTCATAAACCTTTGCTCTTACAAAACCCACAGAAACATCATTTGTAGACGATGATATTTCTACACCTGGCCACTGATTTAAGTTTTTTTACACTCACTGAAAGGTCTAGATGGAGTTGGTTGTACCGTAAGTGCTGAGCTTAAGGTTTTAACACAGAGATCCTCAAAAAGAACACTGGAACTGAAAATCTGAGATTACTTTGTTCAAAGTCCTCATTATAGAATTGAGAAAAGGAAGTGATTTGCCCATGGCTACCTATGTTCTGTGCTGGGTTAGGAAGCACACTGGATCACGTATCAGAAGATGATGGGTTCTATGACTATCTCGTCACTGACTCATGAGCAACTTGCAGCTGACAATGTACTCTTTGCACCTGACCACTTTCATTAATAAAATGAAAGAACTACATTAGCTAAATTCTAAACTTTGATTGAATTCTAAACTCTGAAATTATCTGACATATATGATAACTCCAGGTGGAGAATGTATTATAAACAAAATATGCAGGACATTATTTAACCTTTCTGTCATATCACATATACTTAAAAAAAAAAAGCTAAACCTTAGGCAAAAAGAAAACTTTTCTTTCCTTTTTTTTTAGGTTAACCAACTTTTCTTTAGGCAAAAATTCTTGCTAGATTCTGGTTAACTAAAGTAACTGTGAAGTTAAAAGTTTTTCAAAATCTTATTTCCAATAAGGAAGAACAAGAAAGAGTAAACAAAACAATAAATTTATGTTAATTCAAGTGTATGGCTGTTTATTCTAAAACCACCAGCAATATTGATGAAAAATACATGCTGGGGGAGTCCATGGGTGTAATATGTCTAGCTGTATATGTGCTCATTCTCATCATTCAGATTTACTAATCGTTTACGTTATACATAAAATGTCTTTAATGGGAAACTGGGCCTTCAATAAATCCTTACTTAAACTCATGCTATCATGAAATAGTTGATATATAATAAGATTCCAACCTATCCTTCAACACACAAAATCAAACATTTTCTTCCAAACTAAGACTATGTCCTGAATGTATTGAATGGGTTATTTTTTGCTTGCTTTCTG
This sequence comes from Bos javanicus, assembly GCF_032452875.1. NCBI lineage: Eukaryota > Metazoa > Chordata > Mammalia > Artiodactyla > Bovidae > Bos > Bos javanicus. Next base: position 25,140,680 of record NC_083873.1, on the reverse strand, counting down.
TATTACTCAGATAGAAATACATTTTTATTCGAAGTCGAACATGGCACTGACATGTAATTGCGGCATTTTACCTTTGATGACAGGCACTCCATCTCTATCTGACACAACAATAGCATGGAGCCCCTCAACACTAGAAAGGAAAAGTTAATATATGATAAAACATTGTCTCAAAATATGTACCTTCAAAATCACAATGATAATTCTCATGTATATTTCTGAAAAACCATGAGGACTCAATCACTGATATAAGCTCCTATAACGTTTGCAAAACTCTTCCACCATAAGAAGCAAAAACAGATCCAGTTGCTGCCTTCACACAACTTACAATCTAAAAGGAAGAGTGGCTATCATTCAGATCACCTCACACAAATGTAAAACTACAACTGTGAGAACTGCCATTAAGAGATGTGTGGGGCCACGAGAGAGCTTACAAAAGGAGGGGTAGATTCAGACAGGTGGGTCAGGGAAGGCTTCCCGGAGGAAGTGGTTCCTCAGCTGAGACATTATGGTAATAAGAAAAGTGGAGTGGGGAGATCATTGTAAGCCGAGAGAAGAGGACAGAAAGAAGGGAGGTCACAGGGCAATCCCCTCAACACGTCTACACAAGAAGTAAACAGAATGGTCAAGACCACAGCTCTGAAGTAAGAAAGACCTGAGCTCCTGTTCAGGCTCTGGTGTTTACTGTTTATGCTACCTGGCATCAGTTACAAAACCTCGCTAAGCCTCAGTTAATATGAAAACGGGGATACTTGTACTCATCTGTGTGTGTAAGTCGTTTCAGTCCTGTTCAACTCTCTGTGATCCCATGGATTGTAGCCCGCCAGGCTCCTCTGTCCATGGGATTCTCCAGGCAGGAATACTGGAGTGGGTTGCCATGTCCTCCTCCAGGGGATCTTCCTGATCCAGGGTCTCCTGCATTGTAGGCGGATTCTTTACTGCTGAACCTTTGGCTACCATGAAGTTTAATACAATGATGCATGCAAAGTGGAGGGTGGCTGGTACATGATTAATATTCAAAAATATGAATTAATATCAATGTTGTCATCTGTACATCCTGAGAATAACATAATTTGTCCCTGCAATTTAAATATGAAATTATTAGTGAGAATTCCTAGAGCCCCAAAATGTTAAAAATTATAATGGGGAAACATTCAAATCATCATCATTTATACTGGGCTTCCACATGGTGCAGTGGTAAAGAAACCGCCTGCTAATGCAGGAGACATTGCCACAGTCACCCAATCTTTAGCAACCACTTGCCAGACTGGTCAGCAGCCATCAATACTGAGGCAAGATCCTCCACCAGCAAAACATTAAGACTCATTAAAGGCTCAGATGATGGTTAGCACTTTTTTAGCAATAAGGTATTTTTTACCTAACAATGTACATTGTTTTTTTTAGACATCATGTTGTTACACACTTAACAAACTACAGTGGAGTGTAAACGTAACTTTTGTATGCAACAGGAAACAGAAAAAATTGTGACTTGCTTTATCTCAATATTCACTTTATTGCAGTGATCTGGAACCAAACCCACAACCTCTCTGAGGCATGCCTGTATCTTAAAATATCTACAAGCTGCAATGCTTGCTGTTCCTACTACATCTCCAAATAAAGGGATGATTGTTACTAGCTTAGGAAAGAGAAGTATTAGCTTAATATTTTAGCTTAGGAATGAGGAGTATTACTATTAACTTAATCTGCAGGTGCATAGCGTTATCTCTGACAGTAACAATGGGTGTCTCTGAGACGGGAATCGTGTGGCTGGAGGACAAGGATAAGAAGCTCCTCACTCTGTGTCCTTCAATTAACTTTTGCATCTTGAACTTTATAAATATATTGCCTACTCAAAACGTGGCAGTGTTAGTCACAAAGTTGTATCCAACTTTCTGTGACTCCATGGGCTATAGCCATGGAGCGGGTAGGCGTTTCCTTCTCCAAAGGATCTTTCTGACCCAGGGATTGAAGCTGAGTCTCCTGCATTACAAAAAATTGTGAATCACTATACTGTATACCCCCATGTAGATGCAGCAATTAGGTCTTAAAGGCAGTATTAAAAATAAAGGCAAGTTCCTAGGTTTTTTAATCCAGTAAACTGCTATGAAAGAACTCTAAAGTGGCAAAAACTGGGTTCTAGCCCTTTACCATTCACCAGCTGTTTAATTTGAGACAAGGCATGTAACTTCCCTGGGGGATCATGTTGTTTATCTGCAAACTCAAACCGTATCACTTGTGCTACCTACGATTATGTTAGCTATTTGAAAGTGCGAAATAACAGCAGAACACAGGATTAGTCTAAGATAAACAGAAACGAAATACTAAACAAAACACGTTAAGCAGAATTCATTTAGTAACAAAGTAGTAATTTTTTACCTCGGTAATTTTTTATACAGGAATCGTTTTAGATCCTGAAAGAGAGTATAAAAATTATATTATAATAATATGCCCAGTACTGGTTCTCTAGATACTGTCCTAGCCACATCTCAGGTACCTTAAGTATTCATTCACAACCATTCTTGCTTGTGCTTTGTCTTTCTCCTTTTGCTTTTGATGTTTTAAGGAGTGGTGTAACTTGCAACAACTAATCTTTTCCTCTAAGCCTCAGTTTCATTATTTGCTGAGTAAGCATAATTAAAGAACCTACATTATAAGACTGTTACTAAAGTTTATTGAAAACACTCATGTCAAGTGGTTAGCATATCCATCAGTGGAAACACAAATACATATTAGCTATAATATTAAATCACACTTCTCATACTACTGTACATCTTGTTGCTAACTTTGAGTTCACTTGAGAATATATTATGAATACTTATCCACGTCCACAGACTTTTTTAACATCACTTTAAGATCCAAGGTAAGTTAACTAACTTCATGAAACTCAGTTTTCTTACATGACTAAAGACAAATGACAATGTGTGTCAAGCATTCAGCATGGAACATAATTATGACTTTAAAAAAATTAGAAGACTACTTGGTCTCATTACACTCTCATTTGGGGAATTTCACTGACAATCCAGGTAGCAATCATGAGTTCTACATAGGTAAATCAGATATATCTTGTTTTGACCCTCTAATTCCTACTACTCTCCAAACCTGAATGTTGATTTTATTCCATGCTATCACCACCAGCTTACTTTTGCTCTCATCTTAAACACAAAATCACAAAACTCATCATTTTCCATCCAAAATCTGGATTTCCCCAATCTCTCCCTCTGTCCACTAATGGCATTACTGTTCCCTGTTACTTAGCTTTGAAACTTAAGGTAATATAATCACCCTAAACTCATGTGTCACTTTAAAAACCACTTGTGAAGTCAAGTATTTTTAAACTGATGTTCTCCTCTCCTTTTCGGATGACATTACAATTTAGGTTCATTTTAATATTTATGACTTACACCAGCCTCCCAATTGGTATGATGGCCTACCACTTCTGTCACACACATTTCTACACAAAGCCAATAATCATATAATTCTCCTTCTCTAAATGGACAATTGCAGTGACTCTCAACCCTGGCTACGGACAACACTTGCAGAGTATAAAAAGAACTCTGATGCCTGTATTGAAAATGCTCCCCAGAGGATTTTTCATGCAGCCAAGATCATGAACCAATGTTTGAATGGCTCTCCACTGTTTACCGAATTATGTACAAATCCTGCAGATATTTGAGGCTCTCTACAATATGGATGGGCTACAACACATTTTATAGTCCTGCTTCCTACCACTCCCTCATACATTTCCTCAGCCCCAGATGAAATGGGCTATTCACAGCTCTGCAACACACATCTTTCTGTTTCCTATCTTTAATTTTGCTCATGCTTACATTCTAACTATTAATATTAATACCCTCTGGATCTTAAAAAAAAATGCTACTCATCAATTAGAGCTAATCTCAACCACCAAATACTCCAAACAGGCTTCCCTGATAAAGACAAACTGAGGTAATCCCTCTCTTCTCTGAATTTTCACACAATAATGTATGCATATCTATGATCACTTGCCTACTGTACTTTTTTTTTAACCTTTAAAAATCCTTAAGGAGAGAAATTATACCTTAGTTATCTTTATTTCTCCCACAGCCCTTAAAGAACAATCTTTTCAAGGGAGATGCTCAAAAGAATTCAGCGATTTGATTATGCCTAGAGAATGAGGCCTCAAAAATATACTGGAAGACCCCCAAAAATGGAGTGATAAAGACATAAAAAGTTGCTAAATGTTGAAACACATAATCCTGCAACCTAAAAGAAAAATCAGATTCATATTGTTGAATAATCATTTAGTGTAGTTAAAAGCATGGATTCTGGAGTCTGCCTGGGTTGGTATCCTGACTCAGCAACAAACTAGCTGTGTAATCTGAGGAAGTTACTGGATCTTTCTGTGACTTAGCATCTTCATCTATAAACACAGTGATAATAATAACAGTGCATATCTCATGAAAGTTATTGTAATAATTAAATGAGTATCTGTTCAACGTTCCAAAGAATATTTAGCATGTATATAAGCAAAATGTGTGTGTGTTAGTTGCTTAGTCGTGTCCAACTCTTTGCAACCCCATAGACTGCAGCCCACCAGGTCCCTCTGTTCATGGGATTCTCCAGGCAAGAACACTGGAGTGGCTTTCCATTTCTTTCTCCAAAAGGAATTACAGAAAGAAAGTGAAGTCGCTCAGTCATGTCCGACTCTTTGTGATCCCATGGACTGTAGCCTACCAGGTTCCCCCATCCATGCAATTTTCCAGGCAAGAGTACTGGAGCGGGTTGCCATTTCCTTCTCCAATATAAGCAAAATAACAGTATGTAAAATATAAACAAATATAAACATTAATAATATTAATTCCCTGTTGTTTCCAGAAACTAGTACAATAAAGTTTCCTAAATTTAGAATTTTAATTATATTGCTGTGTTAAAAAGGCAATGGTTATAAATCATCTGAAATTGCTACAGTGAACCCAAAGAGACATAACTGGAAAAAGATTCAGAGCAGCAAACCATCATTTACAAACTGAATGGGTAAATATGAAGAACCTGTCTTATGCCCGCAGAACTGGGGCGTGGGAAAAATAAAATTGTCTCAACCTCAGGCACCTTTAGTGTCTTCTACCCCCATTCCAGGCAGAAACTCGGGGCCCCGAAAATTACTCCTATTAGTCTCTGACTTTAGATCCTAGACAAAGCAATTGGAGGGAAGCGGTAAAACGAAACAAATTTGTATTTGGGAAGCGCTCTCTCTCCCCACCCAGCAGTCTCAACCTACTCTCCACTCTCTCCTTCCTCTTATGTGGGGGTGTTAACTCACATCCGCCATGATGAACCCTTTCCTCCCGCAGGATCAGTCTCCACGCCTGAAAGAGAAACTCCGGGTGACTCTCCCCTCAAGACTTCCTCTCCCTCCCACCCCCAACCTAATAAGCAGTGTCAGTTCTCCGCTGGGTCAGGCAAGGATCCACGGTTCCAGGGCTCCAGCCAAGGAGGCTGATTAGCGTCGGAGTTCCCAAATACTCAGGCGGGTAACCGAGATGCCTGACAGCTCACTAACCCCCAAGATCCAAGCCCAACCGGGAGGCGAAAGCGGCGTCTTCTCTTCCGTCTCACCGCCCGGGCCACTTGCGGCCTAAGCCACCGGGCAAAGTGGCTGCAGTTACCTGGCTTTCTGGGTTGCCTGGTTCTCTGAACTGCCACTTCAGGGACAACTTCTCGGACAGGTTCCTCTAAAAGCCGCAGTCACATGATTTGTGACCTCTTCTGTGCTCCCGGAAGCACTTCCCAAGACTCCGACGCTGGGTGACTCGGGATTTCCGGGGCGGTACTTCGACAAGGGAGCGCGCATTTGCGCGATAAGCCCCGGCCCACTCAACGCGGGTGCTTTTTGCGGCCGTGCGGAGTTCCGGCTGTCCCAGACCTCTGCACTTGAGTAGAGCTTGCTTTGCTTTGAGAACGCGGAACCCTGAAGATTTCCCAGAAAACGCAAGCAAGAAAACGTATTTGTTTGGGGAGGGTGCATAAATTTCATTATTTTTTTCTTAGGGTCCGTTATCTTAAAACCTCTTCTTGTAGATGAATAAATTTAAAGGGGGTGGTGTTACATACTGAACAGCAAGCCCCAGGTCCGTCGGTCTCTGATCGCAATTTAATAATCCTTTCGCTTCCCGTGGGAGCTACCCTCGTACTGTGACTTGTCTGGATTGAATCAAGGATCCTTGAGCTTTCTGGAGATCTCCTTTGTGTGTACATCAAGCTTTTACATATGCAGACATGGAGCAACTTTCTTTCATTGGCTCTTTGTTTAGAAGACCGTACTTTTAAGGACTGTCTATAATTTTTTTTTTGGTGCATTGCTTGTTTGCACATTGAAGGAAAACCTACAGTAAGTGGTAGGAAAATGAGTTCTAGGGGAACTTCTTTTCCACAGGTCATCAAGTTCAGTTCAGTTGCTTAGTCCTGTCCGAGTCTTTGCGACCCCATGGACTTCAGCACGCCAGGCTTCCCTGTCCTTCACCAATTCCCAGAACTTGCTCAAACTCCTGTCCATCGAGTCGGTGATGCCATCCAACCATCTCATCTGTCGTCCCCTTCTCCTTCTGCCTTCAGTCTTTCCCAGCATCAAGTCTTTTCTAATGTCACCTTCGCATCAGGTGGCCAAAGTATTGGAGCTTCAGCATCAGCGTCAACCGTTCCAGTGAAAATTTAGGGTTGATGGATTGACTGATTTGAGCTCCTTGAAATCCAAGGGATCCCTGAAGATAGAAGTGCAAAAGGAACCAGCTATAGACCAAGGTATGGTGGAAAGATACTAATTTGCTAGTTACCCTTAGGAGGATGAAATTGTAAGTTACAAAGCACCTAGCTGTTAAAAATGATCTCCTTGTCATTATAAGAGAACTTGACAGTTCCATAGCAACTGACATCATTTAAGACCACTTCCTTTTCCGTTGATTTCTTAGCCTCTGGAACACCGCACTTATTTTAGTTTCTCACCCAATCTCCTCACTCTTAAAGCTTGTCTTCAATTTTTCTGCTGTTTTTCTTTCCACAGTATCCTGAGAATGTGATTCCTAAATCTGCACCTTTCCTCTGAGTTCGAGGTTCGTATTTTCAGCTGCTGGTTGGATATTGGATATTTCTACATACTTCTGTCAGTTCTAACCCAAAGGTACTAAAAACTCCAGTAAACCTGTTTCCTGATCTATGTCCTTGTTGGTTCCATGATTCTGTCAGGTATCATGTTTTCTCTTTCCTTTCTCATGTCCTTTTCTCACTTAACAATGATTTTTTACATTTATATTTTTTCAGCTCTTCATTCAACCCTTATTCAGCAAGACTTGTATCAGTAGCCATTTAAGGAAGCCCAGTTAAACGTTTCTAAAACAATGTACATTATTGCTGACCAAACAAATCTTTAGTTACATACCATTGCAGACAATAGTTGATAGTCTTTAATCATTTTACTTGTAAATGCAATCTAATGTGAATCCTATTTTTCAGCCAAATTGATTATCTCACCCTTCCATCAAAATGGCTATTATCCCAGGCAGTTGTGGAAATTCCTAAATCTGAAATGTTTATTTCTCCTGTAGGAGAGGAAAAACTTCCTTATACCTTATTAGATTTTGTGGCTGGGCTAACAGTGAAATTGACAGACAGATTGACAGAAGCAAAACATAGAAATGCATTTACTACTTTTACATGTACATGAGAGTCTTCAGAAGAAAAATGGAAGATCCAAAACTTGGTTAGGCCCAAAAATTGATATGCCATTTTACACAAAGAACAATAAACTTGTGAGGATGAGACAAAACAAGGGGCTTAGGCTAAGAGAAGTAAATTGTATGACGGTGACTATTAAACATGGAATAAACTAGTGGAAGATAAGGGTTATTTTAGTAGGTTTGTTTATATAGGTCCATATCAGTGTCAGTCCCATCTCTGGTGATAAGAATGTTCTTCTCTTCCTGGTAGAAGGAGGGCACATTTCCCATGGGAAGTTTTATGACAAGCCTTTAAGTGAAGGTGGGAGGTCAGAGAGCCTTTCATGCATTTGCTGTGGCATATTTCAGGGTGACGTGTTCTAAACCCCTTTATTTTCTACCTTAGCTATTTAAATCTTGTTTCCTTATAACACCTTCTCATCCATCATATTCTCTTGAATGTTCCTATATATTACCAAGAACAACTGATACTTATTTGTGCATAATTATGTGTCATAGCTTTAATTTGCTTATCCAATGAGACCATAAAGTCTAGGAGGGGTCATGGTTTCAATTTTTTTTTCAGTTTCTTACAATGCTTGTTTCTTGCACTCTGTAGGTATGCATTCAACATTTGTAGAATGAAAGTCATTACGAGAAGTCATTAGTCTTGACCCTGACTAAAACTCATTTCTCATTTCCCCACTGTTTCTCCCCTTCATTTGCCCCTAAGTTTGGAGTCAAATAAAAATATGAACTCTAGCAAGACTTCTAATTTCTGGAAGCATTACTTTTCATTTTAACAAAATTATCCATCTTAATAACATTATTACATAGTAGTTGACCTGGAAAACATTGCTGATTTTTTTCTTCCTCTTGAGTGGCAAAAAGGGAGAGCACAGCTTTCCAAGATCTTCAGATACCAAATACCACCACTAACGTCTGCCAATTGAAAAATCTAGTAAGATTTTTAATTTCCAAGCATGGTGGTTTCTAAATTATGGCACGTCAGTAGAGCTCCTTATGTACTCAGACTGATCTGTTTGCATTTACCCATCAATAACACTGCTGTTGGTCCAGGACTAAGGGAAATATTTACTGACCTAAAAGATTATCAGCACGATATGCCAGTTCTCCAAAGTGGGATGTAACAGATGATTGCTGAGGTTCAGAAAGAAACAGACATTGTATGCATGCCTATGCACATAAAATTTTTATCTCATTATACAAATTTGCTATTTTGCATAATAGTACATTATATAGTTAACAAATATACACATGCTCTGACTTTGTTATATCAGAGCCTTTGTTTTTGCTTCTCTTTAGCTTAAATTTCTCTCAGCTGTTGAATACAGCTTTAAAAAAATTTTTTAATTCTCACTTTTTAAAAAAATTTTGGTTTCCTATCAAAAAATAAACAATCATCTGAATTTAGGTTGGTTCCACTGTCTGTGTAAAAATTCTAGCTGGTATGCAAACTCAAATGGGAAGGAGAGGCTTGCTGATTCTCCAACATACAAAAATAAAAATTTTATAACTTACACTGGCTGAGTTGTAAAATGTCTTATAAATTTTGATTCTGCCTGTGGCTTGGAATTTAGCCCATGGAAAATACAATTTAAGATCTATACAATAACTTTCTCTACTGTACTCTCACCCATTGTTGTCACACACCAGTCACTTCAGAAATCACTAATTCCCTTGATCTCTGGCTTACATCTAATAGTGAAATTACTCACTTGTCAACATCTTACACACCCCTGCCATCTTTCCTGCCTGACATAACCTCAAATTTAGATGAACTAAATTTAGATGAACTATATATATATATGTGTGTGTGTGTGTGTGTGTATATATAGATATAGATATATATATAGATAGATAGATAGATATATCTATATATATATAGCCTCATGGGATTTGGCCCTTAATTCTCTAACCTGGTCTCGGTCCCTAGGTCATAATCTTACAAGTTTGTTTTCACTTCTGTAAAGTTTCTATGACCTTATCTACTTAGCACACTCTGCCTGAAATACTTATCCAGCATTCACCTCACTCTGACTTATCTTATCTTATGGGTTTCAGCTTAAACTCACTTTCTCAGAGAAAACTTCCCTAACCTCCCAAAGTTTTCTAGATACATGCTTTCATTGTACCTTGTAATTTTCTTTATAGCATTTATCATAAGTAGTTATTTACTTGACATTTATTTCCCTTGCTAGATGTAAACTTCATGAAGATTTTGGTCTTGTTCAGTGATTAATTTCCACATTACTTCCCAGGTCATAGCAAATATGCATACGTTTGTTGGTTGGTTGAATGAATGAAAGAAAAGTCATAGTAAGAATATAAAACATGATAAGAACAAATCCTTTACAGTGAGAACAGACCTTTTTATTCATATATTGAGATAAACTGCAAAGACTGAAAGACAAAAATTCATCATAAATCATTCAGCAGAACATTCATTAAAAATCAAATGTATTTTCTTTAACAGAGTTCTCACACAGAAAATTTCATTGTATGTAAGTCTGATACAACATTAAATATTTTACAACTCAGACATTTCATTTTTAAATCTAACTGTATAATTTTGAATGCACTATAGACAAATAAGATCTTTACCAATTTCACTTCATTTAACTTATACAAGGCTTCCATTAAAATTCCATCACACCTTGAAAATTACCTGCAGCTTTTAAAAAAACACATGATCTAAGCTTTATATGGAAAGAAAAGTCTTATGTAGCAATCCAAAAACTGAAAAAAACAAAAAAGGTAAGAAGCATTTCTTAATACAAATAAATTACAAAAATACCATTTATGTGTGAGTTTCTTTCTTTTCACTGATACAGTCATCCATCCAGAATCCAAAACAATTCATTTTAAAATCGATGCTTAAAATACTCCAATGTCACTGAAAAATCTATTATTTTAGTGGTACTATTAAATGGCAAAGTAGAATATCAGATTAGAATCTCCCAACTCCTGTACTGAAGTGAATGAGACATTCACATTCATGCCAGATGTCATCTGTTATGCATTACCAGACAGTTTCGCAATCAATAATCCCAATTTTTAATGAAAACTTACTAAAACATTGCAAAAAACACTTCTTACCCCTTACATATTTCCAGACTGCTATAGAAAATACAATTATATTTGAAGTATGGGCCTTATAGTAGGAATCTCTGTTAAAATATGGAAAAGATCAATAAGAAGAACTCGCACCAATGAAATTCTATGGACTGATTTTCAAATTTAGAAATAAGAAAATCCACTGCTAATGGAAGCCCTGCACTGTGCAAATATAGTGTGGTATATATTAAACAATCACACATTTGAGGTATTAGCTGGAAAATATATTTATATATATATATATTTATCTATATATATACACCTATACATGGACACATCCAGAGAATATTCACAAATCTATTGGCCCCAAAACCAGCAGATAATAAAATTAAATGAAAAGAAATTACATACCAACAGGAAAGTTACACACAAGGAATTTACAAAAGATGTGGTTACATAATCCTTAATATAAGGAATATGTTCTGAACTAGTGTTTTGAGGGAAAATGTTTCCATTTATATGAAACTGTCTATTTAATAGTAATAAACCAGAAAGGAAGCCTGAATTCGAGGACTGTATTGCCTGCCAGATGATCAAAGGGATGTACAAGAGTTCTTGAAGATGCTCATTCTATGCACTTTTTCTTTAAAAATTAAAAAAAAAAAAAAAAACCCAGAAACTATGACGTTATTATGAGACTATATAGAGAATTTTACAAACTTTAAGCAGTAGTCCAATGTGGCCAAGAGATAAAGTCTTTCAGCTATCTAGTACAGATTAAAATTAAGATCTATTATTCATTTTCAGAAGGTTTTGTTTAAAAAAAAAAGATTATAAATGCCCTTTCAGTTGGTTACTCAGTATGAAGACAGACAACAGTATAGTAATACTGAACACAAGCTTCATATGGAGAAGCTAAGTAAGTGCACAAATTCTCCTTTTGAATCTTTTGGTCTTTTGACATAATTCTTACTTAACTAAAAGACGGCTTATTGGTCCTCAGGCCAACATCATGGAATATTTCACTGCCTTTACACAGGTGGGAGTTTTTAAATGAAATCTGTTGAATGAATTATTAAGTAATATTAACATGTCACATCTGTTAAATAACACCTGCATTTAAAAATTCTACAGATCAACAAAGGGAAGTCAAGAGGTTAATCATTTCTCTCAGGATCTATTTTACATACTAGTGTAACTAAAGATACAACAGGAAGAACACTTAAGCATTAAAGTGCAATTAACATAAAGAGCTGGAATTCTATCTTCCTGTTCTTACCAATAAAACCTGAGGTGACATACAAGCAGAGAGGCCTAATGTACTGGCACACATGTACCTTAAGGATTTACTTTTCTCTACCAAATCTTTGTAGATCATAAATAAGAATGGAATGATTACGAAACAAATACTTATTTAAACATTCAAATGCAGTCTGTTCCCAAAACATAGTTTTACTTATTATTTCTCATTGTCAAGAATTAAATTCTCAGATTTGCTCACAATAAATTCCAAAACTTACAAAGGACTAACATCTATCGGGAAACAAAAAAATCAAAAGAGGAGAAAAGGTACTATTTTACTTTCCCCCAAATTCCTGCAAGAACACTGATGTCTGTGTGTGTGTTTAAAAGGGATAAAAATGTAAAGCATTAATATAATTGCTTCCAAACTTCTAAAATACCAGTCAGAGAAGCTAGTAAAGCAATATTCAAAGACTGAGAGCATTTAGGCAATGATTAGAATAAAGAGGACAAGTTATCACATTAAATTGGAGAGCTCAGGTAGCTAAAAATACGATGGCTAAACATTGGGATTTTTGTTAGAAGAGCAGAAAAAGTGATAATCTTATGTTTTAAGATAGCTGACACTGAAAATCAACTATACTTTGATTACAGAAACAAACAAACAGATTAGGTCATTTTACTTTGTAGAATTAACCCAAGATTCTAAGACACTTACTTGGACGGGCCTTTACATCATGACATAGGTGACATTAAGGACTTACTCTTTACTTGCATACTTTACATGTAGCTTAAATTGTCAGGCACTCGATCAGTCCTTTACCAAAGTCATTTGAACAGTTTATCAAACACATTTTATGAAATTTGAAGTAATGCAACTGAAATATAATACTGTCCAAAAGCCATGTATGACTTTGTAATATATAACTTCACTTAACATGATTAACTTCACCTGTTCCTTTAAAATCAGGATTAAGGGAAAAACAATCAGTCAACAAGAGTTCAATTCACATAAACATGAATCACAATAGTGTAAATTTCCCATTAAAACCAGAAAATTAATGGATGGAATTTTTTCATTTAAATTTTTATAAGTTTTTTGGTGCATATAAACTTTCAGTTAATTAGAATGCTATTACTTTATTTTTTTAAGAAACTCATTCTATAGGCTGAAGAAAACATTTTAGATTATATTTTCTTTTAGGCATGCTATTTTTTTTTTTTTTTAAGGTTACATTTCTAAAGAAAGTTGGTTAAGCTGTCCAGTTTTTCTAGGACAGTATCTTGTTTAGTTAAACGACTAATTCAATCAAGGCATTTCTATTGATAAGAGAACATTTAAAAAAGAATGGTCATTTCAGAAGTTCTATTCAACATATGCTATATAAATTATACTCAGGAAAAAAACTTTAAATAAAAGAACACCACGCTCTAACCAGCATTCTCCCACACACAGAAAAAAACCAAAGATGTGTTTATGTTCTGTTAAATGAGTATGAAAGCAAAATCATTAAAATACTACTTGTTAAAACATAGAAGACTAGAAATCAAATAGCTTCATATCTCATATATAGGCACCAAAAACTTCAATTTTTCTAATTTACATTTTTGGATGTAACTGTAAGGAGCTTATTCCTATAGGATTAACTGAATTACTTAATGGTGAATAAATCTGAGCTCAAATTTTGTAAAGATAACCTGCTATAAATCACTATTCTACCTGCTGCTATATTTCTGTTCACTGTGCGTATGGCCAAACAGATCATGCTCTGATCAAGTAAGTGTGCTGTAATCTACGTATATGTTTAACAGTTGGCAATCAGGTTAAAAGGCACAAGCTTCATTTTAGTAGTAATTTTTCTTATTACTTAGACAATAGTAAGAACCCATTTACTTTTGGATCCTGCTTAAATGATCACTAAGAAGAAACTGCAGATTTCCACGGGGCAAGGGGTAAAACAGGTAGGTCCTTTTCTTCATAAATTTTAGCAGCCTTCAAAGATGTACATATGAACATGTGGGGGCCTTTTAGTTATTGGAATTGCAAATGATGTAACTGCAATTTACTGCTGAAGACCCTTTTTGGTTAATATTTATATAGCCATTTCCTCATATTTTCTTTAAAATCTATCAGTATAGCATTTCATTTCTATGCATGGCTTAGCAATTCATAAACTAAATAAATAGCAAAATGATACTTTACACCAGTTCATTTATCTCAATATATACTTTAGAATATAATGGCAATATTAAAAATATCAATTTTATCTAAGCTGATAATGCTACAAGATTTTACACAAGTTAAACAGCTTCTGTTTTTTTTCTTCTCTTTTTGATAAAGTTTCATTGTAAACTCCACACATTTGACATCTGACAAGAAAAATGTAATTTTGTCATAAAACATTTATTCCATCAATTTAAACTAAAGTGTCTCATGGAGTTAAACCCAAAAGAATTTAAATAAAAAGGCAATAAACTGTATATACACAAAATGATCATTCTATAAATATTTACATGACAAGGGAAAAAAATGGAGGATCTAAAAACCAGAAATTGCTACAGGTATGATAATCCTTTCTCAAGACATTTTTAGTTAGGAATCATATAAGCTTTTAAAGTAAAAATAATTACAGAAGCATAACTAAAATAATAATTTTAGTTTTCTTTTTCTTACTATTTAAAGGAGCCAGTAGGTCATAAACAGTCCAAGATTTCAGGATCAACTATTCAGTTTAGTTTTCAATATCAAATCTTTTTCTTTAGCTCTCATGATGAAACTAAACTTACAGAAAAAATAGAAAGTACTCTAAAAGGTATAAATAAAATTCCCATTCATCCTCCTTTATAAATACTGGTCAGCCGCTCCAACTCTTTACAGTTGTCCATGCTTAAGGCTTCTGCCTTCCTTCGGAGTCGTTCATCATGGTAAACTTTTGCTGCATACTGCATATCTGTTTCTGTTAACAAACAAAAATATTTTGCTAAGTAAATAATTTAGATCAACTAGTTGTTTAAACTCATGATGCTTCATAGAAGCCCTTCAAAATATTTCTATTAACTGTTTTTTGTTTTTAAATTTATTTGGCTAGGCCAGGTCTTAGTTGCAGCACACAAAATCTCCAACCTTCACTGTAGCATGTGGAATCTTTAATTTTGGCATGTGAACTCTTAGTTGTTGCATGTAGGATCTAATTTCCTGACCAAGGACTGAACTGGGGACCCCGGCATTAAGAGCTCAGAGTCCCAGCCACTGGACCACCAGGGAAGTCTCTTATTAGCTGTTTTCGTTTTTGAAAGAAATCCAAGTACTAGACCTAAAAGCCATGTAGAATCTTACCACGTAAAATAAATACAAGTTGCTCAGGAAAAGAAATAAGAATAGTATCCTATCAACCCTTTCCCTCCTCTACTCCTGTTCCCAAAGGTTTAAAAACAACTGCTCTAAAGCATCCTCTGGATCTCTTTCCCCAAAGATATCACATGCTATTCAATACTGTCAGTGGTTGTTTTTGCTGTGACCTTTATTAAAGTTCCAGATTAATTATGTTGAGGTCTGAGTAGAAAAATTTATAATCTTGTTCTGAGTTTATCTGAATTAATGCAGGGGCCCAGGTTTGATCCTTTCATGCCACAGCTAGAGATCCAAGTGCTACAACTAAGATCTGGGACAGCCAAATAAACCAATAATTTCTAGAAACCATATATACTAAACTTATTGAAGGAACACACACACACAAAAAAAACCTTACTATACAATCAGAGTAGTGGTATTTAGCAAATAAGTACTTTTCAGCCTTCCTTCAATATGTAGGTAACATTAGTAAAGAAATATAGACTAGAAATCAAACATTCTTCAGGGAACCTATTCCTTGTCATTTTCCTGGTAGTCTCAGCCATTTCACTATTAACACTTCTAAAGGGTGGGAGCAGTTTAGATAAGATGTAACCAAAAACAGAGACTAAATTAGAAGACATCAATCAGGACGATATTCAAAATAAACTCAAAGATAAGTGTATACTCTGTTTGTAAAAATCTTCAGAAATGATCAATCAGGATTTAACCAATCAATCAAAATCATTCCACTGCTTTTATTTACAAGTGCTGCCGCTGCTGCTATGTCACTTCAGTAGTGTCCGACTCTGTGCAAAAAATCCATCTGCAGATGATTCTTTTCACGTGAGGTAGATAAACCAAAGTTCATAGAGCTAGTAAAGGCAGAATCTAGATGCCAATTCAAATCTTTACCTCCTAGCCGAATATTCTTTCCATTACCTCAGATTACTGCTTGTATTTTATGAAACACCCATTTAACCAATCTAGACTTCTGACAGTATTAGAAGTGACTTCAAAACAGAAAAATGCTGGCGAAAGACTATCCAAGCCTTTAACCTATATATCAGATCAGATCAGTCACTCAGTCGTGTCCGACTCTGTGACCCCATGAATCGCAGCACGCCAGGCCTCCCTGTCCATCACCAACTCCCGGAGTTCACACAGACTCACGTCCATCGAGTCAGTGATGCCATCCAGCCATCTCATCCTCTGTCGTCCCCTTCTTCTCCTGCCCCCAGTCCCTCCCAGCATCAGAGTCTTTTCCAATGAGTCAACTCTTCGCATGAGGTGGCCAAAGTACTGCAGTTTCAGCTTTAGCATCATTCCTTCCAAAGAAATGGAAATCCTTTGGAAGGAAGCATCATTCCTTCCAAATCCAGGGCTGATCTCCTTCAGAATGGACTGGTTGGATCTCCTTGCAGTCCAAGAGACTCTCAAGAGTCTTCTCCAACACCACAGTTCAAAAGCATCAATTCTTTGGTGCTCAGCCTTCTTCACAGTCCAACTCTCACATCCATACATGACCACAGGAAAAACCAGAGCCTTGACTAGACGGACCTTTGTTGGCAAAGTAATGTCTCTGCTTTTGAATATGCTATCTAGGTTGGTCATAACTTTCCTTCCAAGGAGTAAGCGTCTTTTAATTTCATGACTGCAGTCACCATCTGTAGTGATTTTGGAGCCCAGAAAAATAAAGTCTGACACTGTTTCCACTGTTTCCCCATCTATTTGCCATGAAGTGGTGGGACCAGATGCCATGATCTTCGTTTTCTGAATGTTGAGCTTTAAGCCAACTTTTTCACTCTCCACTTTCACTTTCATCAAGAGGCTGAATTTGCTGAAGTTTATTTTAAAAATTTCAAATATACACAAGTTAAAGAGTACCACAATAAACATTCTAGAGCCCTTGACCTTGATTGACTAATTTTCACATTCTGTCAAATCTGCTTTAGCATTCTACAGTAAAGGCTGCTGTTACTGTTGTGGTGGCGATTATTTTGTAGAACTTTTTGAGAGTTAAGTTACAGGCATCATGACCTTTCATTCCTAATACTTCAGCAAGTTTCTCCTAAGAACAAGGGCATTCTCTTACATAACCACAATACAATTTTCAAATCCATAAATTTAACAATGACATAATACTATTAGACATAATACTATTATCTAATACATAGTCCATACTCAAATTTCACCAGTTGTCCCAATGATATCCTTTATAACGGTTTCCTCCCACCCAGGATTCAATTTAGGATCACATACTGTATTCAGTTGTCATGTCTCTTTGTCTTTAAGAGCTTCATCTTGTTTCATTGATATTTTTGAACACAAGCAAGTTGTTTTATAAATAATGACATTAAACAGATTTAGCTAAAACTTCTGATAGTAACTTTGAAAGACACATGGAAATGTGTACAATACAGCTGTAGACAATGTGGTATAGTGGACAGAAGATGGACTGAAGGGTCCATGAAACCAACTGATAAGTGATCTTGTTGAACTATTACGAGATTAAATTATGCAAAAAAAAAACCCACTTGGCTCATGCTAGGGAAAGAGTAAAACAAAATTATAACAAACAGTAATATAGAATACATATGGGTACAAGGCATTATGCTAAGTGTTAACAAATATTATCTGTTCTGGTCCATATTTTAATGATGAGATAACTGAGATTTAGAGAGGTTAAGTAACTTGGCCTAGGTAACTGTGTTGATGAAGTCAGGATCTTGCAAGGGATTCCAAGAGCCAACACTTTAAACATAACATTACACTTTAATCCATAAACGTGAATTATCTTTCCTTTCTATTTATGCGGTCACTTCCCTATTATTTAATAGAATATAAGCATGCAAAACTCAAAAATCACCCGTTTTGGCTGGGGACTAGAACTTGTATTTGAAAGTGATATATGTAATGTACTCATCATTCTTTTAGCACAAAATAGGTAGGCCTTTCATTCATTCATGTGTGTGTGAGTATTAGTTGCTCAGTTGTGTCTGACTCTTTGCAACCTTGTGGACTGTAACTCACCAGGCTTCTCTGTCCATGGAATTCTCCGGGCAACAATACTGGAGTGGGTTGCCATTCCCTTCTCCAGGGGATCATCCTAACCCAGGGTCTCCCACATTACCATCTGAGACACCAGAGCCCTGTCATTCATTCATACAAATCCATTACTCATTCATCCAACAATTGTGCGAGGTACTACAGATAAAAAAATTAAGTGAAATAAAATTAAATAAATAAAATTTGGCAAATACTTCTCTTAAGACATTTGGCTAATGCACAGTTTCTCAACCTCAACAAAACTGGTATATAGGCTAGATAATTTTTGTTGTGGAGGCTGTCCTGTGCACTGCAGAATGTTTCAGCAGCATCCCTGGCCTTAACCCATTTAGGTGCTAGAAGCAATCTCTTCTACTCCAACCCCATGTTGATTCACATAAAGTTTCCAGACATTATCAAATGTCCACTGGGAGGTGGGAGCAAATCATTCCCAGTTGAAAACCACTAAGGTAACCTTCTCTACACTGAGAACATACTGATTCACAGACTCAGAGACTCAAACAGCAAGGAGGTTTCTACTCTAATTATCAAAATATAGAAGAAGAAACCAAGGCTAGAGATAAGAACTCTCTGAGAAATATATAAAGGTAATGTTTTATCAAATTTTCCCTAGTAGATAAGAGATAATGTTAACTGCTTCCATTTTCTGAGTATTTACTGCATATGAAACACTTTAGCTATTCCCTGATTTAATTTTCATAACAAACCCATAAAGTTAGGTATTAATGAGAAGACTGTAGAGCACACTGCCTAGATTCTGAAAGCAAATAGGTTTTGAATCACAGATTACCTTAATGACTTTGGCAAGTTATTAATTAATCTCTCTTTGGCACAGTTTCCTCACATGCAAATTGGGTATAATAACCTCACAGTGTTGTTGTAGATTTTAAATAAGTTAATATACATAAAGTGCTTGGGACAATGACTGAGAAAATAGGTATTATATAAACTACAGTTATTCCTCTTCCCACTCATCATTATCATCCATCTTATACATGAGGTTAGAATATTTGTTACTACTCACTCAGCTAAAAATTTCAGAGCTAGGATTCAATTTCAGTCTATTTAATTCCGAAGTCTATACTATATAATCTACTTTATGACTTGGAACAGACAAAAAACTATAATGAACAGTTCACAAGGAACATTTCAGCAGATTCTTATGGTCAATCTTTTTATAGAAACAACTAAATTAAGGAAGCTGAGGCTGGAAGATGCTAAACAATTAAGTGTTCACAAGAACTTTTCTACATACAAAATAAGTAAAGGAAAATGAATTGTCAACAAAACTCATTGTACACTAACAGTGCTACCTGTGGAAGCTAAATTAATGAAGAATTTCAAAGTTAATTCTGAAACAGGATGTATATTAAAACTGATGACATTGTTTATGCCAAGACTTTCTTTCTTAGTGGTCATAAAATAATGATGCATGTTACAACCATCAACATCTTAAATACAATGAAATTTGATACTATCTACTTATTCCACCTATAGTTACTAAGAACAACAATAACACAAATACCATTGTCTTTGCCACGTGCCAAATATTGTTATAAGGCCGCAAGTACGTTAAAACACATTGTCTCACTTAAGTACCAGGCTCCGGGTAGGTGCCAGGCAATTTTAGAACATCCTTTGAGTAAAGAAATCTTCAGTAATCAATTCCAAGACTCTGAATAAGTTTTTAAATGTTAAACATTTAAAATGTAAACTTACTTTGTTGTCTTTCTTTCCAGCAATTATTTCGAATATTAGTCACATAATCTTCTTCCACGCTCTTTTCTACCTTTTGTAGTAACATTCCTTTATATTCATTTTTAAAGTCCTTGTTGACATAATAAATGACACCTAAGTTTTCTGTCTGCATTTTAATTGTTTGTCCTGATCCACTGTAAAAGAAATGTTTGATCATTATTTTTTAATTAAAATTGTACATTCTGATTTGCTTCTACAAACCAAGCTAACAAAAACAATTAAAAATAATTTAAAAATTACTATTGGTAATCAAGTATTTATATAATTTCAAATTACCTAAAGCTACTTTTTTTATGTGATAAAAAAGTAATCATATTTTAATACATTATGTTCTTATAAGTTCTCTCAATTTTTAGTTAGCAAAAATCTTATTTGTAAGAAATAAATTATTTGTAGACCAATCATTTTAATACTATAAAAGAACTGGTGATATGGTTCTACAAAGTTTCCTTTATCTTCATTGTATTATACTAAAGTTTTTTAGAATGTATACTGCATTAAATTTGCTTTGTCCCGATCGCTTATAGAGTACAATATATTGTGGAAAAATACATAAAAAGTAATATTTGCTTTTATTTAATCAATATTTTATAAACAGAAGAGTAACATCATTTCCACTTTAATGACACAAATCTATGTATGTAGCATCAATCACAATTCTACTTGTCTTTTTTTTTTTTATTTTTATTTTTTAACTTTACAATATTGTATTGGTTTTGCCATATATCAAAATGAATCCGCCACAGGTATACATGTGTTCCCCATCCTGAACCCTCCTCCCTCCTCCCTCCCCATACCTTGTCTTTAAAGTACTTTTGTCTTCTGAAGGTTTTTGTCTTTGATGTCAATCCATTACCTATTACATTAAATTGCTATCAAGTTCAAATATAGCACTTCTGTCCTTATCCACAATAGAACAGAAATGTAAACTAACAACACAAACTTACTGCTTAGGTAAACTATCTTTAAAATTAAAGATTTTTAAATGGTACACATGAAGTAAGAGAAGATTTGTCATTTAAAAGTTTAAAAGTGCACAGGGCCCTTTAAAGTTATCTAAGTAAAAAACAACAATTTTGGGGGGTAAAACTTCACTTAGCTACTTACGATCTGGGATATAAGGAATAAGGAGGATTAGAGACCATCAACTGGCTTAATAATGATACGAGGATCAATACGATAATGGGCATCAGCTGGATAAACACAGAAAAACCTCCCTGTAAAAAATCATCAAAGAATAACAAATTGCAATATAACTGTAGTTGTCAATAATCCAACAGTTGTCAAACATTTTTAGAGGAGAAATGACATTTGAGATCATCTGATTCAGTGCTTCCAAATCTGCCTGATCAAACCAACGTCCTGGGATGATTCTTAATAATACAACTTTTTAGGTGCTTCACCTAGAGATCCTGACACTGTTCTGGAAAACACTGATATAACCTGTTCATGGGGTTCTCAAGGCAAGAGTACTGAAGTGGTTTGCCATTCCCTTCTCCAGTGGACCACGTTTTGTCAGAACTCTCCACGTGACCCGTCCATCTTGGGGGGCCCGACATGGCATGGCTCATAGTTTCATTGAATTAGACAAAGCTGTGGTCCATGTGATCAGTTTGGTTAGTTTTCCATAATCGTGGTTTTCATTTTGTTTTTTCTTCCTTGGAAGAAAAGCTATGACCAACCCAGACAGCATATTAAAAAGCAGAGACATTACTTTGCCAACAAATGTCTGTCTTGTCAAAGCTATGCTTTTTCCAGTAGTCATGTATAGATGTGAGAGTTGGGCTATAAAGAAAGCTGAGCACCAAAAAACTGATGCTTTTGAACTGTAGTATTGGAGAAGACTCTTCAGAATCCCTTGGACTGCAAGGAGATCCAACCAGTTAATCCTAAAGGAAATCAACCCAGAATATTCATTGGAAGGACTGATGCTGAAGATGAAACTCCAATACTTTGGCCACCTGATGTGAAGAACCAGCTCCTTGGAAAAGACCCTGATGCTGGGAAAGACTGAAGGCGGGAGGAGAAGGGAACAGAGGATGAGATAGTTGGATGGCATCACTGACTCGACGGACATGAGTTTGACTAAGCCCTGGGAGCTGGTGATGGACAGGGAAGCCTGGTGTGCTGCAATCCATGCGGTCACAAAGAGTTGGACACGACTGAGGGACTGAACTGAACTGAACTGATATAACCTGATCTCATTATATAGATGAGGAAGTTCTCTGTCTCCCTCTTTTTTTTTTTCTTTTCCATAGATACTCTATCAATATGCAGCAGGTTGCAAAACTATTTTTACCTTGGATTTGAGGGTGGAACGTGGACACTGATGAAAATGGCAGAACTGGGGCCCAGACCTTTTAATTTCTAGTCTAGAGCGCTTTCCATTTACCTTTCTCTTTCGTGTAATTTAACTGCTATATGCAATTAAGTATAACTGTATTAGAACAAGGAAAGTTACTTCTAATTTAAGTTTTTCAGTGTTAATTCTAAACTCTTTAGACCCAACAATAAGAATTTACCTTAGGAACATGAACATTTGAGATTTATCTTCATTAGAATCATAGAATATCAAATGTGAAGGTGCCATATTGCCCAACCACCTGCCACCCTGACTTCTTCTCCTGGTCCCCCATCATCCCTAGGGGATTCTCTAGTCTATGCTGAACACCTCTGGCAAAAGAAAACTCATTACTTCCTTTTAAAACAACGTGATCTGTTTTCAGACAACTCTATCCTTTTCCTGAGCTGAAATTTGCCATTTTCTGATTTCTAATCATATCATAAACATACATCTCCTCTTTCTTCTTCTCTTTCATGTCCACTATGTCGATGCTGATGTTGATTGCTATAACCAGCTCGTCCATTTGAAAATGAATGTACACTACCTAGAAAATTAAAAGCAAGGTTAAATTAGGGAGAAAGTTATATTATATTTTCCTTTATATTTTAATTTTTTTAATTACTAAAATAATGCACATTTGAGTAATGAACTCTTACTGCCCTCCTGTAAATGAAAAGTGGACAAAACCCAGAATGATTCTTGTTTCCCTTAAAGTAAAGGAGAAACTCTTTCTTGATGAAAACTTTAGTAAGAATTCCTCTCTAATACTGCATACAAACAGGACTTTTGTTGTGGTTGGTTAATTTTACAAATCTGGGATCATTAATCTGAAACTCTGCCTTCTGCATTTATCAATGAATCATAAGTATCTCTAGAAATCAAATGATACTACTTTCATTCATTAAAAAAAACAGCTGTATAATAAACTATCGTACAGGTGGACCACAACTTTCCAACATTTTCTTGTTGATGACATTCAAGCTGTTTTCAAAAAAAGGTGACCAATGAGCAAGGGCTATCACTGATAAAGTAAACTATGTTAAGACAAGCAAAAAAACTGCAAATCAACGATCAGAAAGTCACTATTTCCTGAAAGATTTCTAATTGTTCCTAGCATATTTTTAGTCAAAATTATTAGTCTGAATAATTTTTCTATGAGAGGGAATTACATATCCTAATATGTCAAGGTTATATTTTCAGTCATTAATTTGTTTTATATATCCTCTTTCTTTCAAGGATGTTTTACAAAATACCTTATCAATGACCACAGTGTTTCTCAATAATATTCAGACAGTGCTACCAGGCCAAATTATACTGCTACATTCATAAAGACTCTCCTAATTTTGAATGGGATGTTTAACTCAGCACCTTTTTAAACTGTGGTAAACAAAACTAGAGCTACAATTTTAAACACCTTAGAGAAGCTACTCTTAAAAAAAATTAATTTCCACACAAGCAACTCACAGTAAATGTAAATAAAACTCAATACTACATATGCTGTACTAAAAAGTCTATTTAGTAGTACTTCTATAGCACTTTACTTTGATAGCCTAGTTCAAGTAATTATTTCTATCTTAATGTAATGTAAGGTGTTAAAACCCACTTTATATAGAACCAATGATTCAGACATTTTAATATTTCAATGGAAAATATCTCCACATGTATTCATAATATATCTATAATGTTATTAATTAAATATCTATGAAGATCTTCAAAGAACCCATGCCAAATAGTCCTCCAATAGACAGATTACTTCCTATAGTTGTAACAGCATTTAACTAAGACATTGCCACTCGATTTCCTACTTATAGATCCTTTTTTCAGCTTTATGTAAAATATAGAACATCTTTTTAAAATTAAAATATATTCTGGGAAAAATACAGACTTACAATAAAGCTAATAAGTCTACATTTTTATCATATTTTTATGAAGAACTATCACAGGACCATAATACTATAAGAAATCTCAGAGGGAGGTACATAAGTCTCTAAATAGCCTAATTGGTGGTAAGGATCTCTAGCTTCATAAAATATAATATTTATAATTAACACTAAAATACCTGAAGGAAATCCGCCACCAAAGAATATATTAAACAAATCTTCTGGAGTTATATCAGCTTCACAACCTCGATGGAAATTAAATCTACCATTGTTCTGCTGATTACATGCTTGTTCTTCATTGCCTGTGAGGTCATACTGCTTTCGTTTTTCTGGATTGCTTAAAACAGCATAAGCATTTCCAATCTCTGAAAAAGTAATGAGAAATTGATAAGCAAAGTTTTCACATTAAAAAAGACTGTACCATATAAAAGCTACTTGTCAAACAACAAAAAAGACTTGAGGCTAATCAGAAAAAAAAATACAACAGTAACAATTTCTTTTAAAGGTATTATATACATTGCTTATAATTATATGTATTACCTCCCAATACAATTTTTTATACTGTACAGTCTCCCTACTGCGTTGAAGATAAAGGAATGCCCATCTTGCTTTCTTACTATTGTGCTCTATCCCCTAATAGCCTGCTATGATTTCCTTTTTGAGTATCCTAATCTAGTCACTCACTAGTAACAGCAATAGCTACCAACTGCCAGGCTCTGAACCCAAATATCTTATTATATTATCCATTAGTATCCCCACTTTACAGATGAAGTCCCCGAGTTTCAAAAAGGTTAGGAGACTTGTTCAAGATCAAATTTAT
Organism: Bos javanicus; assembly: GCF_032452875.1. Lineage (NCBI taxonomy): Eukaryota > Metazoa > Chordata > Mammalia > Artiodactyla > Bovidae > Bos > Bos javanicus. The sequence continues at coordinate 25,115,473 of NC_083873.1, read as the reverse complement.
TTTAGCATAGTAAGTGAACTCTCTGCAACCTACACCATAAAACTTTTTTTTGCACACGCCAGCCCAGAGTGAGGTATTCTTCATTCTAATCCTGAACAATTTATTTCTCTTAAACTGTCAACTCCATGAAGGTAGGAACTGTGTGTTTCATTGCAATATCTCCATGGTCTAGCATAAAGTCTGAATTTTTAAAAAAAATGAATCCACATAGTCTCTAGTTTTCCTATCTTACTTTGCTACTTTTGTGATATTCATAAAAAGTTCGATTTCCTATCTCACATTTCCATGTCCAAAAGAGGACATTAATTACCAAAATGTCTTCTTGAGGTAATTTACAAAAACTGTACTGCTTTAATCTAACAGCAGGAATTACCCTATTCTTATTCTGAAACTTCTAATAACTAATCATTTCACAAATACAACTTGCTTCTCAAACTAGATCATAAGCCTCTTGCATATGGGATTATTTTAAAAATACTTTCTGGATCCCATGTGGTGGTTGTCATAGGTACTGAACAAGCAAATAGATGCTCATTAGATAGTTGTTTCTGGATGACTACATATCACATTGAAATTAATTATATGCAGATACTCTGGAACTTTTTTCTGATTCAGAGATAGCTTTCCAGTCATCTGTGAACACTATGGAATGAAAACTTAGATGAATAGTCCATTTATCTTGAGGAGATGGCCCAGAACTTTCTTTAGATTTCCAAATAGATCTATGACTCAGAAATATAGCAATCATTTATAATGTTGCTCTAATGGGAAAGCATAATCAGAGATCCAAGTAATGTACTTACAAACATCACCAAGGTACATACCCAAAAAAGAAGCATACTTATCAATATCTGCCAAAGTTGTACTTCCAGTATTAATAACAGTTTTAGGATTCTTAACCTCTATACACTGAACCTATTTCAGGTTCATAATACTATTACTTTTTAAACTATTAATATATTGGCAACTCAATTCTACTTCTAAGGCTTTGCTATAAAAATAATTTCCAAATGCTATGATATTTTAGATGACATTTGTGAAAAATTGTCATAATTCATAATTGTATATGTAAGACAATTTAGTCTATCTACTGTGACTAATTTACTATTTATTTACCTTGTGCTATACCTATAATCAAGATTTTTTTTCAGTTCTTTATTATCTTAAAAATTAAAACCAAAATTCATTTTGGTATTCAAAGCTCACAAAATACATTTCCATCCCAGTGTTGTTTACTTCACAAAAAGATACAGTCCACTTTATTAATTTTCCTTTAATTACACTGTTTATTTTGAGGTTAACTTTAGATTCATATGAAGTTGTAAAGAGTAATATAGATAGACTCTTCTACCCATTACCCAATTTCCCCCATGGTAATACCTTATAAAATTATTATATCAAGCATACTGACATTGATAACAATCAGGATATAAAACATTTCCAGCACCATCTCAGGCTGCCCTTTTATACCCACATCTACTTCCTTCTCCTCCTTTCCCTTTTAACTGCCTACAACTACTGACTTGTCTTCTCTATTTCTATAATTTTGACATTACAAGAATGTTAAATCAATGGAATAACAATATATAAATGGAATGAAATCTCCTAGATTGACCTTTTTCAATCAGTATAGTTCTTTGGAGATCGATCCAAGCTGTTATGTAAGTCATTCATTCCTTTTACTGCTGATTAGTTCTCCATGGGATGGATGTATCACTGTTTCACTAATCACCCAATGAACAACATCTGCGTTGTTTCTAGGTTTTGGTTATTACAAATAAAACTGCTATGTACATTCATGAATAAGTTTGTGTGTAAATATATATTTTTATTTCTAGGATAAATTCCTAGAAATGCAATTGCTGGGTTGTCTATTAGTTAAATACTTAGTTTTGGGAGAAACTGCCAAATTGTTTTACAGAGTGACTATGTCATCTCATAACCTATCAGCAATGTGTAAGTGATCCAGTTACTCTGCATCTGTACCAGTATTTGGTGTTCCTACTTTTTTAATTTTAACCATTCTGATAGGTGTGCAGTAGAATCTCATTTTGGTCTTACTTTGCAATATCTCTAATGGCTAATGAATGATGCTAAAAACTTTTTCACATGCATACTTGCCATGTGTATATAATCTTTAATAGGATGTCTCTTCATGTCTCATATCCATTTTCTAATAGGGTTGTCTATTTTAATTCGGAGTTTGGGGGAGTTCTTTATATATTATGGACACTAGTCCTTTGTCAGATAGGTATGTGCTTGGCAAATATTTTCTCCTTCCTTGTTGCTTGTCTTTTCTTCTACTTCATAGCATCTTTGCAAAGCAAACAAATTTTTTTGATCAAGTCCAACTTATCTACTTTTTGTGTTATAAACTGTCTAGTGTTAAGTTTTAAGAAGTCATTACATAGCCTAAGATCCTAAAAATTTGTTCCCATGATTTTTTGCTAAAAGTTGAAGTGCTGTTTTACACTTTATAAGATTCATGTTGAACTCATTCTTATATAAAGCATGAGACTTATTTCAAGGTTAAATTTTGCTGTTTGTTTTGCCTATGAATGTCCAGTTGCTCCAAAACTATTCTGTTGAAAAGGCTATCTTTTCTCCACTGAATTGATTTTGCGCTTCTGTCATACCTCTATGGGTTCCCATCCTGTTCCACTGATCTATGTGTCTCTTCTTCTGCCAATTCTATACTATTTTGCTAACCATAGTTATAATGTAAGTCCTAAAATCAGGTACACTTATTTCTCCTACTCGTTTAATGAATCATTTATTCAGGTTCTTTGTATTTCCATATGACTTTCAGAATAAACTTCCTTTCATCTACAAAGAAGTCTGTTAAGATTTTGACAGGAAGTGTATTAAATGTGTGTATCAACTTGGGAAGTCTTGACATCTTTACTACTGTGTCTTTGAATCTATGAACATGATATATCATTCCATTTATTTAGATCCTCTCTGATTTCTTTCATTAATATTATATAGTTTTCAGCATACAAATCTTAAACAAGTTTTGTTAAATTTACACCTAAATATTTCTTGTGTGTGTGTGATTATAAATAGTAATGCATTTTTAAATTTCAGTGTCTACATGTTAGAATGAAGAAATATACTAAATAGTATACATTAGTATGCAGATATATACTAAATAGTAATCGATCTTTTTATGTTTATCTTACACCCTGAAATCTTGCAGGATTCACTTATTGGTTCTAGGATTTTCTTTTTGGTACATTCCTTAGGTAGTTTATACATGATCATGTTATTCGCAAATAGGGACAGTTTATGGGCCTTTCATTTCTTTCTCTCACCTAAATGCACTGATTAGAATTTCCAACACTATGTTGAGTAACTTATATTTGTTTTGTTTTATAACTAATTTTCAGTTGTACTTTAGTGTGAATAACAGGGAAAAGTCTTCCTGAAAGTGGAAGTCCTCACTGACTTTTAAATCACTTCCCTCATTCTCATACCCAAGTTTTTGCCATCTTCTCTAACCAAAGAAATCACACTCATCTTGAGAATACATAATTCCCACATATAATATGGAAGCTTCTCCAATTACTCTGATTATAACTCTACTGTACCTATCTGGCTTTTCTTTGGATATCTTTATTCTATGTTTTGAATTTTAATTACAGTCAGTCTTCTGGGAGATCCTGGGTAAATCAGTTAATCTCTTTGAGATTCACATTTTCTTACTTGCAAAGGGATGACACTGGTTCCTGTTTACTTCAGAAGATTTTTAATAGCATTAAAGTTTTAAAAATGGGAATGAAAAACTATAAAATGCTTGTTGAATGCTAGATATTACTATTATTCCAAATGTTCTGTGTGAGATTTGTCTCCTCTTCATAAATTACAAATTCATTTAATAAGAGGATATCTCATATTTTCTTCTTGTATTTCTCTAGAACTTTAGCCCACAAGGTAGACTGACTTCTCTATTCTTAGAAAATCAGTCTAGATGTTAAGAATACTGAGGGGCTTCTCTTGTGGCTCAGTGGTAAAGAATCCACCTGCTAATGCAGATGACACAGGTTCAATCCCTGGTCCAGGAAGATCCCACCACATGCCTTGGATCAACTAAGCTCGTGAGCCACAACTACTGAGCCTGTGCTCGAGAGCCCGGAAACCACAACTACTGAAGCTCATGTGCCCTAGAGCCTGGCTCTGCAACAGGAGAAGCCATCGCAATGAGAAGCCTATGCAACATTACTAGAGAGTAGCTTCTGCTTGCCACAACTAGAGAAAAGCCCATGTATCAATGAAGACCTAGCACAGTCAAAAAGAAAGAAAAAAAAGAATACTGAACTACAAAACCTGACATAGGCAGTAGCATCTGATCCACTATTATTTAACAAACAAACAAACATACAGTTAATCAATGCCCTTTGTAATCAGATTCATGCATATGTCACCAGGCACATGTATTATTCAAACAGTCTACGAAATACTTGGAGTCTTTGAAGATAAATGCAGACAGGGCATATTTTGAAAATATCCACATCAGAGAGAAGGAAAGGGATATATTTCAAATATTTTTAAAGGTATGTTTATACATATTATGCAAGTTATTGTCTAGATGTAAATAAAATATTCCCTGCCTTGAGAAGTTCAAAAACCTAATTAAACGACAAAGAGCTATATGACCTTAGTTTATTTAATCTACCCTCTTTGCTGGTAAGCTTTTATTTTTACAGTTTTACAAAACACAATGAAAATATATCTTCTACCTAATCTCATTCCTTAACTAATTGTCTCTTTTTCTATTCTTGAAGGAAATTTAAAAAAAAAAACGGTTTCCATCTTCTGTAAAAAGTATTTTAGCAATCACAGAGCAATAAATCTATACTTACTTCTTATACAAACAAAAAACTATAGTCTTTATTTAGACTAAATAGCTTGGTATCCCAGACACAGAAGTTAAGATCAATTGATTAAGGAGGAAATAAGATGATTCAGAAGGTCATGAAAAGATCCTATGAAGGATCTTGCCACTTGAATGAAGGAAACTTGCCACTTCTCTGTGATGACACACTAGCAGTAATATTGTCTAATTAACTACCTTTGTTCACCAATCTTCTGTGGCTTACAGTCTGGGTTTTCTTTTATTTCTTTATAGCTGCACCATGTGGCATGCAGGATTCCCCATCCAGGGATTGAACCTATGCCCCTTGAAATGGAAGCACAGAGTCGTAACCACTGGATCACCAGGGAAGTTCCAACAATCTGCGTTTTCTATGTAGTTTCTACTCAATGAAAAATGGGTTCATCAACCACCACCCTAGTATGATCCTCTTTGGAATTAATAAACTGGCATTCTGATTTACAAATAACCTGTGTATTGAATAATGTGCACCTTTCCTCTACAGATGAGTCATCACCCAGCATGTTGATCAATATTGTTTCTAGTTTTGCAAATTAGAGCATTAGATTCTGAAATGTACCACATCAAAGTAGCATCACCTTTGTAAAACTTCTCTGAGTGTCTGTGTGGGATGACATTTATGTTGCTCATCTCTTCAAAACACAACACAAGCTGTAAAAATATTGGTAGATCCACTCACTGTTATTCTAAGACCAATAATGCTATTAATAACACAACTTCAATACAGAAATGGGAGAAAGAAGCATGTTCTTAGCATTAATGAAGAATTAATACTGAAATCATCTAACAGATCACAGACATGCAAATATTTCACTGCCAAACATTTTAAACATCTTAAAAACACAAAAAATTTTAAATTAAATGAGTTTAATTCTGAATGTGAAAAAAAATTTTTTACCTTTGTGGGGGGGATATGTGGTAAAAGCTAGTGTTTTTGAGTAAAGAAACTTTTCCTGTACTTTCAATATGCTACTTTTAATTTAAGGAAACAATCAGAGAAGGTTCTCACTGTCACAGTGGTATCTTAATTTCACCAGTACCACTTTGGCAGCTGCTTTTATTGAACTATATTAATAATCCCCAAATGTATGCAGATTGGCAACTTCCTTTAAGAAATAAAACTATTCTGGAAACAATTTTAACGGTATTTTGTTGAGTGACCAATTGAGTCATGTATTTTTTAGGAAAATTTAAAAAATTAGTATCTCCTTTCTGTTATTCCAAAACCCCAGCATTTCACCGTAAACATCATACGTTGGCTCTATGAATGCCAAATTCACAAAAACAAATAATAACTTAAGCATTTTCTTATTAACCAGAAAATAACTCCTATGAATAAATTGTAATAAACATGAAATTATAAAATCAGTTCTCTCACACTTGTTTTCTAAATTGACAAAATAAAACTGAAGTAATAAAGAAAATGAAGAAAAATGAATAGTAGCTAAGAGGAAACAAACATTCTTGAAAAAAAAAATCATGTTAGAACTACATATGAAAAATGCAAAAAATTGTCTGGAGTTAACAGAAATAGAAGAACACTGGACAAACAGTGATTCTAAGTAATTTTCCAATTCTAGACAGTCTCTAATATTTAAAAAACTCACAGAAAATATATTTTACTTTTAACTCCTTTAGATCCAGCTGGTAAAATGCTAGAAGCTCATGCACAGTCATCACACTACTTGTGTGGTAAACAAGAAAGCATGCTTGTGTATCTAGAAAAGTTACTTTGAAATTTGCAAAAGCTGACATGATGCTTTTGTGAAGCCAAACAGCATTTGTTTGGCTCTTGGTGTAACAAGTTAAGTTTTAAAGGATTTTGAGGACCCATGCTTATGCTGGTCCTCACCAGTCTAAAATGCTTATGCACCAGTCTAAAGGGAGGACTTAGTATCTGAAAGACTATAAAGTGAATTCTAAAAAGAGCTTAGAAAATTGCTTTAAAAGGTTTACTTTACTTTTAAAAGCATCTGTTGCTCCAGGTGCATGGTTTTTGTCTGGATGAAACTTCAAAGCAAGCTTTCTATAAGCTTTTTTCAAATCTTCATCACCAGCATCTTTGGTTACTCCAAGTACTTCATAGTAATTTTTACATTTGTTTATGCTGTGAACAAGAGAGTGTGTTATAAGTAAATTTCAAGGAAGAACTTTGAGTAATACTTCTAATTTTTTATTGATTCAGTTCAGTTCAGTTCAGTCACTCAGTCATGTCTGACTCTTTGAGACCCCATGAATCGCAGCACGCCAGGCCTCCCTGTCCATCACCAACTCCCAGAGTTCACTGAGACTCATGTCCATCGAGTCAGTGATGCCATCCAGCCATCTCATCCTCTGTCGTCCCCTTCAACTCCTGCCCTCAATCCCTCCCAGCATCAGAGTCTTTTCCAATGAGTCAATTCTTCGCATGAGGTGGCCAAAGTACTGGAGATTCAGCTTTAGCATCAGTCCTTCCAATGAACACCAGAATAGTATAAAGAACTATTTGTGGATTGTTTTCTCAATATTAAATGATAGTTTATCCATTAAGGGTCATTGCTCCATTCTCTTTTCAACCACAGACCATTTTTCCAACCCCTCTCTAAGAAGAATTAACCATGAGAATGTCCTTGTACAATTTATCTCAACTACAGAGAAGTAAAGCAAAGCTCATAACAAATGTGGATGTAGGACAGAGCACATACTAAAATGAGAGAGTAAGAACAATTTTACAGTACTCTTAAATACATAAGAAATCCCAAAACTCCTCTCAAGATGTCACAGCTAAAGATTAACAGACATTGCATTTCAAGAGTTTTGTTGTTGCATAATGCAAACCTAACCAAATAGCAAAGCAACAGTTTAGTGCATGTAAAACAACTACTGTATCCCATGGCTTAAATGTCAAAGCAAGTGAATTCAGCCAGGCAATGTTAAAGAGAGTTCACGTGTGTCACTCTCCATGAAAGATAAAATCTCATAATAAAATACATTATGGGACTCAAACATATTTGTTACACCTGATTTTCATTTTGATGAACATACTCTTAAAAGACTACTTACATAGTTTATAACCCTAAATATGCAATATTTAAGCCCAGAGTCTTTGAAGTAGGTTAGGAAAAGAAGTACTGCGAATGGAGCAAAGAACAGTAATCCTTTTGGATGCTTACATTTTCTCATGACCTAATAATTTTCCTTCTCTAAAATACAGATATATTTTACATATTTTTTGGTGTGTACTTTATGATTTTAAATGTGTTCCATGTATGAGTGGCTTGATGACAGGTAGTAACAGGTTAATGGATCTGAGGCACAATTGTTCATTGACAGCTAGAGGACTGCAAAGGCTGACTCTAGGTGTTCAAAGAAAAGAGAAAAGATTGACCTTTTTTCGCTACTACACCTATTAGTCATCACAGTGCTTGGTACATGAGGGGTTCTCAGTAAATATTTATGGAATAAATGAACTTTAGTTCTCCTTTCGTAATGAAAGCACTCATCATTTGTTATATGAACAAGGGTAAAAAGAGAACACACTGAAAAGATTACAGAATTATTTTATAATCACATCAACAAAAATCTGTTAGGCAGTCTTCTTCATAGTAATAATAATTAAAATTAGACTCTTCTACTTTAGATAATAAATATTGACACAAGTCAATTTATTTCATAAGCATGGCATTTCCTTTATTTAGGAAATAATATTTATTGACTCATTACTGAGTCAATAATATTTATATCCCAGGGTTCTTGAGATCAGTTAGTGAACAAAACAGAAAATGATTACTCTACCTTTGTAGAGACTCATTTTCCTAGATATGTTAAGAAACTATGTGACAAAAAAAAAAGAAACTATGTGACAGAAATAAAGGGAAGAAGGACATGTACAGAACACCTACTGTGTCCAGAAGAGGAGAAATTCTTTGAGAAGCCAGTAGAGAGGTATAAAATCAATGTCACCAATGGACAAACTGTAGACTACATATTTCAAGTAATGCTAAACATATACTCATTTACTTAACTTTTCACACCTAAGCAAGAAATTACCATTCATGTATTAATTTTAATCCATATATTGTTCATCATACTCATTTTCACCAGCTAAATGCATTTGTCACAGTTTTTATAGTTTGCTCCTGCTTCTCCATTCTCATTGAAGAATTAAAAAAGAAAGGAAGTAAGGAAAAAGAAAATAAATTAAAAAGAGGTAAACTGTTACCTGCACTGGAAGGAAACATTGTGGACAAAGGCCAGAAAGATCTGTCTGGGAGCTCAACAAGGGAGAAGTATGCATGGCTCAACTTTTATGTCTTCCTTTATGTGCTAGAAAGCATACTGGCTGGGGCAGGGAGGCCTTGTTCTATTCTTTTTTCATATGTTATAGATGACTTTTTGTTGTTGTTATTATAGATGATTTTTAAATGTACTCCAAATTTAATTGGTATTTAGGAAAATAATTCTTTATTCCTGAGACAAAAGATTATTTATTTTATAAATTTAGCAAAATGATTTGTTTCCATTTAAAGAACTATAGCTTAAAACCAATCCTAATGAAATCCCCATAATTCAAATAATTTTAACAGTTATACAGAAATGTTCCTAACTGATAAATATAATGATGGCCAGTTAATGATTTCACACTGATCTTATATTTTTAAAAGAAAAAGATGGGCTTTTTTTCCAATGAGATATTAAAAATCTCCTCAAATAAGACCTAGGACACCTTTTGCACTGTGATTTTTCAACACATTTCAACACTTGAAGACAATAAACAGTGCTTAGTTTCACAGAATATGAGTTTTACAAAGTTACACACTTTTTGTTCAGTCTTACTGTACGCTAGCTCTTACTTATGCAATGGATGCAGTATTATTGCATGGCTTCTCCCTTTGAGCCAAAATGTCACTGAGCAACTTGTTTGCATAATCATGCTAACCAGCAAGATAACATGGCTTTCTTCAGAAAAATCCCCAGTGTACAGGTAAAACAAAAACACACAGCATGTAAATGTTTGCTGGTGATCTGTTACCTCACTAAAGCAACACTGATGAAGGCTAATATGATGAATAAGTGTTACATGATTAGCTAAAGCTAAGCAACTCTTATATAAGGTAGCAAATGAAATACTCTGAATAACTCAGGGATTCTATTAAAGAATGTTCTGATCATATTAATCCCCCCCAAAACTACATTTATGTAATACAATAAAAAGGTATGCTAAAATTGACCAGAGAAACCATCTCTAAACACAGGCACAAAACTAAGCTAATTCTTGTAACTCACTAAGAATTCAGTCTGAAACTTGGCTGGCTCCTCAGTGCTAGCCAGCAATCCTGCCTTCCTGTCTGCCTTTCTGGCTGCAAGTATTCCATACTTTCACTATTCTTCTCAAGCTTTCAATCTCATTTCTTTCTTCTAAACCTCAGAGGATAACTTCATCTCCAATTTCACAGAGAATACAGACCCAACAGACAGGATCTCTCTCAACATTTTATTTCCCTCTGCCCAATTGTGGCCACATACAAAAGTGGATCTGCACCCACCATCATCTTTCATTCTTCTATTCTCAAAATGTCCCCCTGCCTAACTACTGAAAAAGAGCGGAAAACAAAACACTGCTCTTCTTTATTTCTACCATATCTTGAGCTACTCCTGTTTTCCTTTCAAGGCTAGAGTAGAAGAAATGAAGAAAAGAGATTTTTTTAAAATAATATCAGATTCAGGAGATTCCTATTCTCCAAAATTTCAATTGTTTGGGGAAGGGGGTATATTTTCCAATATACAGGTGATTCTATAGTCTTTCTTTAAAAACAAATTTAAAATAATTCTAAATAAAAATCACATATAACAAAATTCACTCTAGGTCTTTTACTGAGAATATGTTCTCCTAGTAAAAAGTAATTTCTAGCAGAAAATACAATTTGGTTTTTGGAGAGAGATGGCTTCCTAGAACACATTTCGGCACACTGTTTAGTAGAAGCTTTTTCTTAAAGGAATTCAAAAGCAAATCTCTCATTTTTTCACTTATCTCACTTATTCAGCCTCTGACCCAAAACTACAGTTATAAAAGTGGTCACCAACATTATTTATAATTCTTAAAGGACTTCACTACCATTCAGGCCAATCGAATACCCTTTATCATGATTTCATCATAGTTAGGGAGTCTTTGTTCTTATTGTTGTCACACACAGATAAAATGTTACATTTAAACTTTAGCATATGTATGAAAAAAAGTAAAATATAAATACATTGATACTTAATTTAAAAATAACTTCAATTCCAAATAATGCTGAGTTAAAAAGAACTAACTAAAAATAAGAATGGAGAAAAAAAGGAAAAAAAAAAAAAAAGGAAGTACGGTTAAAAGAGGATAATAAGAAAGGGCAAAAGAGAAAGAAAACTAGCTTTACCTACTCTTCACTTAAGCTAGTTCCCTGCTATTCACTCTTCAAGTTGAACTATCTGATTAATCAGAGTCCTTCACCCTTATACTTTAGATTCCCTAGAGAGCAATTCCAGTACAACATCAATACAGCCTCCTTAAGGTGTATTGATGTTGTGTATAGAAAAAATAACAGTATTTTTTCTAGTGTTTCATACTCAGTTCATTTTCTTTCCAGAAAAGATTTTCTTAATTACAAAATTAATAAAGTTAAATCTCCAAAACCCAGTTCATAATTTACCAATTCTACCTAATTTTCCTGCTTTAAGTAGAGGTGTATCATGAAGTAAAAATATAACACTGAAGCAGAACAATGAGAGTAAGAAAAAATATTAAAAGGAGAAGACTATAGTATTTGCTATATATAAAGACAGCCTTAAAGAAAGAATATAAATAGAAAAAAAATTGTCCTTCATTTATATAAGTAGAAAATTGAAAATGCTTTGCAATCGCACTCAATATTCTCCTCATATGAAATTCTCCTTCATACATATATATATATATATACATTTGCTGTTGCTGTTGTTTGTTTTTTTGTTTGTTTAGTTGCTAAGTCTTGTCTGTCTCTTTTGTGACCCCCTGGACTATAGCCCATCAGGCTCCTCTGTCCATGGGATTGCCCAGGCAAGAATACTGGAGTTGAGTTGCCACTCCCTTCTCCAGGGGATCTTCCAGACCCAGGGATAAAACCCATGTCTCCTGCATTGGCAAGGGGATTTTTTTACCACTGAGCCATCAGGGAAGGTTTCACTGTACTGTGTCAAAAAATTGAAGCAATCTTCCTAAAAAAAAATTTTTTTGGTAATTAGTTTTGTGCCTTATATTTAAAAGATGGAAATTTCAATAGAATTGGTAATTTACACTACTTTATAAAGAATATGAAGCATAAGACACCAAGAGTTCAACTCCTCAATGTCTGTTCTTCTACTGAATTGTAATTAAAACCCATTTTTTAGGTGTTACAACATTAAACTTACATTAGCATCAACAACAACTGACATATATATAAGTCATATTCATTCCTACCTGAGAACTCCATCCACTTGGTCTTTGGTGTAGCCTTTTCCACTTTCACCACTACCAGATGAGCTGTCCTTTGTGCAATTAGGTTTGCTTTGATCACCACTACCTGATGGTTTTCGGCAATGAGGGCTATTTCCAGCAGTGCTTCCATTTTTCATGATAATTTCCAACAGTGCTGTAGAAAGATATGGAAAGCATACTCCATCTGTTTACATCAAGATACATACACATGGTCTTGAGAAGAAAGTTATAAAGCTGACAAAATGTGTACTCCAGAAAGATACACCATAGGGCCTTTTTAAATAGATAGTAAGCATTCCCTTATGTATAGCTGTTCACAGATCACTAATCACTATTTAGAAGTAGAATATTAAGTTTAATGTTAATAACTCAAAATTACTATCACCTAATTTCTTATGACATACTTTATTTGTAATATCATGGTGAAACTGCCAAATACCAAAGAAAACAATAATCCTTAAAGTAGCCAATGAGATTATCTACAAAGAAACAAGTTCCCTGGTGGCTTCCCTAGTGGCTCAGAGGATAAAGCATCTGCCTGCAATGCGGGAGACTCGGGTTTGATCCCTGGGTTGGGAAGATCCCCTGGAGAAGGACACGGCAACCCACTCCAGTACTCTTGCCTGGAGAATCCCATGGACAGAGGAGCCTGGTGGGCTACAGTCCATGGGGTCGTAAAGAGTCGGACATGACTGAGCGACTTCACACACACACAAATACACACACACACACACACACACACACACACACTTATTTCCCAAAAGCAACAATGGCAGCTAAATTGAGCAATAGCTTCAAAATGGTCAGGGAGAATAACTGTCAACTTGAGTTCTGCACTGCTGCTGCTGCTGCTAAGTTGCTTCAGTCGTGTCCAACTCTTAGCAACCCCATGGACTGCAGCCCACCCGGCTCCTTCGTCCATGGGATTTTCCAGTCAAGAGTACTGGAGTGGGGTGCCATTGCCTTCTCCGGAGTTCTGCACTAATTTTCTGGAAATTATGTAAGATTAAAAACATTTTCAAACAAACAAACACTGATAAAATTATCACTAAGATTTCACTGGAAGATATTTACTACCTTGAGATACCACTTTACATCTACTAGGATGACTATAATCAACAAGGTGGACAATAACATGTTGACCAGGATGTATTACTAGGAAAATGGGAACACTCATATATTGCTAGTGGTAATAGGAAATGGGGTGCTTGCTTTGAAAAAAGATCTGGTAGTTTTTGCAAAGATTAAACATATAGTTATTATCTGACCCAATATTTCTATCTCTCAGTGTATATCCATGAGAAATGAAAACATATATACAAAAACTGGTTCACATATGTTCATAACAGTATTGTTCATAATAGGAAAAAAGTGGAAACAATTGAAATGTCCATCAACTGATGAGTAGATGAATAAAATGTGACAGGTCCATACAATGGAATACTATGACAATCAAAAAAAAATGAAGTACTGATATATGCTGCAATACGGCTGAACCTTGAAAACATATCAAGTGAAAAAAGTCAGTCACAAGAGACAATATACTGTATGATACCATTTATACAAAATCTAGAGGCAAATCTAGAGACAGAAAGGTCAGTTGTTGCCAAGGGGAGGGAAGGATGAACTCTGGGAGAATTAAGAAGTGATTGCTAGTGAGTATGAGATTTCTTTCTGTGATGAAGAAAATGTTCTAAAATTAATGGTTGCAATGGCTGCACAACTCTGTGAATCCACGGAGTGGTATGCTCTGAATGAGCTGTGAGATATGTGAATTACATCTCAGTAAAGCACTATATATATTCCCTTGTAGCTCAGTTGGTAAAGAGTCTGCTTGCAATGCTGGAGACCTGGGTTCGATCCCTGGGTCAGGAAGATCCCCTGGAGAAGAAAATGGCAACCCACTCCAGTACTCTTGCCTGGAGAATCCCACAAACAGAGGACCCTGGCAGGCTACAGTCCATGGGTTTGCAAGAGTCAGACATGACTTAGTGACTACACCACCACCACCAAAGCTGCTATATAGATTTTTAAAAAAATCCAGCAGTCATTGCCGCACAGCCTGTGAGATCTCAGCTCCCTGACCAGGTATTGAAACCAGGTCATGGTAATGAAAGTGCTGAATCCTAACAGTAGATCACCAGAGAACTGCCAGTAATTATTTTCAATATTCCAGAAAAACATCTGCTTCACTGAATATACTAAAGCCTTTGACTGTGTGGATCACAACAAACTCTGGAGAATTCTTAAAGAGATGGGAATACCAGACCACTTTACCTGCCTTCTGAGAAATCTGTATGCAGGACAAGAAGCAACAGTTAGAACTAGACATGGAACAACAGACTGGTTCCAAATTGGGAAAGTAGTATGTCAAGGGTGTATACTGTCACTCTGCTTATTTAACTTCTATGCAGAGTACATTATGAGAAACACTGGGCTGGAAGAAGCACAAGCTGGAATCAAGACAGCTGGGAGAAATATCAATAACCTCACATACACAGATGACACCACCCTTATGGCAGAAAGTGAAGAACTAAAGAGCCTCTTGATGAAAGTAAAAGAGGAGAGAGAAAAAGTTGGCTTAAAACTCAACATTCAGAAAACTAAGATCATGGCATCTGGTCCCATCACTTCATGGGAAATAGATGGGGAAACAACGGAATCAGTGACAGACATTTATTTTCTTGGGCTCCAAAATCACTGCAGATGGTGATTGTAGCCATGAAATTAAAAGACGCTTGCTCCTTGGAAGCAAAGTTATGACCAACCTAGACAGCATATTAAAAAGCAGAGACATTACTTTACCAACAAAGGTCTGTCTAGTCAAAGCTATGGTTTTTCAAGTAGTCATGTAGGGATGTGAGAGTTGGACTATAAAGAAAGCTGAGCGCCGAAGAATTGATGCTTTTGAACTGTGGTGTTGGAGAAGACTCTTGAGAGTCCCTTGGACTGCAAGGAGATCCAACCAGGCAATCCTCAAGGAAATCAGTACTGAATATTCATTGGAAGGACTGTTGCTGAAGCTCAAACTCCAATACTTTGGCCACCTGATGAGAAGAACTGACTCACTGGAAAAGATTCTGATGCTGGGAAAAATTGAAGGAAGGAGAGAAGGGGACAAGAGGATGAGATGGTTGGATGGCATCACTGACTCAATGGACATGAGTTTGAGCAAGCTCCCAGAGTTGGTAAAGGACAGGGAAGCCTGGCATGCTGCAGTTCATGGGGTTGCAAAGAGTTGAACACAACTGAGTGACTGAACTGAACTGAACATATAAGAGAACTTTCTTCCAAATCTTTTTCATAGCTCATGCATTCAAGAGGTCACCAAAGACATAAGATATTTAGTTTTTATAACAATTTAGTTATAGATGGTACAGAAAGGCTCTTAATTAGGTAGCTATTTTGGACTCCTTTCTCATTTAAGTCAACATAGAGCATTGAGTAGAGTTCTCTGTGCTGAACAGTAGGCTCTCATTCAGTTCAGTTCAGTTCAGTTGAGTCGCTCAGTCATGTCCGACTCTGCGATCCCATGAACTGCAGCACACCAGGCCTCCCTGTCCATCACTAACTCCAGGAGTTCACCCAGACTCACGTCCATCGAGTCAGTGATGCCATCCAGCCATCTCATCCTCTGTCGTCCTCTTCTCCTCCCGCCCCCAATCCCTCCCAGCATCAGAGTCTTTTCCAATGAGTCAACTCTTCGTATGAGGTGGCCAAAGTACTGGAGTTTCAGCTTTAGCATCATTCCTTCCAAAGAACACCCAGGGCTGATCTCCTTCAGAATGGACTGGTTGGATCTCCTTGCAGTCCAAGGGACTCTCAAGAGTCTTCCTCAACATCACAGTTCAAAAGCATCAATTCTTTGGCGCTCAGCCTTCTTCACAGTCCAACTCTCACATTCCATAACACAGGAAAAACCATAGCCTTGACTAGACGAACCTTTGTTGGCAAAGTAATGTCTCTGCTTTTGAATGTGCTATCTAGGTTGGTCATAACTTTACTTCCAACGCATATAACACACAGATACACATACACATACATTCATGCATCATGCATATATATATTTCTTAGCTCTGTCTACTGAGAGGATCTGGAGGCAATGACACACTTGTAGCAATGAGCTTATCAAGTGTCTATATATTAGTTTCCAAGTATCATTATCCACTAAAAAGAATCAGGACTCCTGGGGCAAGAATTGCTTCCGAGGGCAGAGAAATGAGCTTGAAAACTTTTTGTGTTTGAAAGTAAAGAAATTCAAAGAATGATGAGGACATGTCATAAGACACAGGAGCTTGAAGGGGCTCCTACTGATTAAATCTGAGGCAATCTGAACATCAAAATGAACAGTGATAATAATAGATTAAATAGGAATCCATGTTAATAAATAAGGTTGAATGTCAATTAATAAACTGTAGAAGGAATAATGGAATAAGAAAACCAACATTTGGCAACCATCAGAAATTTATTCTGGAAAGAATCATCAATGAATGCTAAAAGGAGCTTTGGAAGTTTGTTGTAGAATAGGACATTCAGAGTTTTAAAGTATTTTCCCACAAAATATTTATTAATTACAAGAGGGGAAAAAAAGTAAGTTTAGAGTAGACAAACCTGGTAACACCAGCTTCACCAAGTGATCAAAGTTAACCTCATCAGTAAGGACCAAATCAGCATGTTCCCTGATATGTTACACTAAGAATGCAACATCACTTCTATGGTATGCCTGCCAAAAATTCATAAGGAAATGTCAGCCAAACCTAAATTGAGGGAAAATCTATAAAACAGCTGGCCTGCATTCATCAAAACACAAAGATCAAGAAAGAAAAGAGACTGAATGCAAACTGGTACAGCCACTATGAAAAACTGTATGGAGGTTCCTTAAGAAACTAAAAACAGAGCTACCAGCAATTCCACTCTTGAGCATATATCCAGAGAAAAAATGGTTCAAAATGATATGTACACCCCAGTGTTCCCTGAAACACGGTTTACAATAGCCAAGACATGGAAACAACCTAGTCCATCCACAGATGAGTGGATAAAGAAGATGTGGCACATATACACAATGGAATATTACTAAGCCATTAAAAAGAATGAAATAATGCCATTTGCAGCAACATGAATGGACCTTGAGATTATCATACTAAGTGAAGTAAGTCAAACAGAGAAAGATAAGTATTTTATGATATTGCTTCTAAGTTCAATCTTAAAAAAAAATGATACAAATATACTTACTTACAAAACAGAAAGACTTGCAGACTTATAGAGGGAACGAGGTGGGGAAGTGTAGGGGAGAGGGATAAACTGGGAGTTTTGAATAAATACACTGCTGTATTTTAAACAGATAATCAACAAGGATCTCTCTGTGAAAATGGGAAAAGAATTTAATATACAGATACATGTATAACTGAATCACCTTGCTGTACACCTAAAACCAACAAAATATTGTTAATCAACTATACTCCAATATAAAATAAAAATTAAAAAAGGAAAAGAGAAAAGATGGTATCTAGATAACAAAATATGGCAAATAAATGCAACGTAACAGGGAGAACTGGCAGAATCTGAATGAGGTACTTACATTAATTTCATGACTCTGACAGCTATACTGTTGTTATGTATGAGTGTCCTTATCTTAAAAAACATACACTGAATTACTTAGGTGTAATAGGATATCATGTCTACAACTTACTCTTGATTGGTTCTGGAAAAAATATAAGAACAAACTGTATACCTGTGGGGGTGGAAGAGAGATAGCAGGGAGAAAGAAAGGGCATGATAAAGCAAATGCAGTAAAATTTTATCAAATAGGAAGCACTGAGTGAAATGTATACAGGAAGTGTACACTACTTTTAAGACTTTCCTATACGCTTCAAAGTATTTCAGAATTTTCAAAAAGCTAAAATGAAGAGGGAAAATTGAGAAAGTATATGCAAAAAAAATTTAACTGTTTTCAGTAATTTTATCAGTGAGGTAGTACTGGTAATGTTACACTGAAACTACTACATATATCATGTGGCATAAAGCAAATAAATAATCATGACATATTCTACCATTTGCCATGGCCTTGAAAACCAGGATTACTACTGTGGAAGGAAAAAGATAGAAATATATGCAAGAAAAGTTTAAAGACCCCAAAATACTTAACTTAAATTTCATTTACTAGTATAAATGTATAAGATGTTTTAACTTAAAAAAAAAAAATTCCCTAGTCTGTACACTGAAAAGGCCCAGAAACAATGACAATCTATTAACCACAGCATCGTTTGTACCAGACCATGATACTAAAACACCATTTTCCACTAAAAGAAACCAGGGCTTATTGGAGCTACGTTTGATTCAAGATCTAGTACAGGGAATGTATAAGAGAAATCTGAAACTTTATGTCATACCAAAGAGAAAGAAAATTATTAAAGACTATTAGGAATGTGTCTATGAAACTCAGGAGGTAACCTAAACAGGTTCCACCAGCCACATCTAAAAAAATTATATTATCTGCTTTTGGAAAACAGGAGTCAATTCCTTTTCTTGAAAACTGATAAAAGCAGTCAAGCACTTATCATATCTTGCCTTTCCTATATGAACTCTACCACTGTGTAACCCTAAGATAGGTGAGGGGGAAGTGTCTCTTTATAGAATTATTTCAGCCTATAAAAGAATAAATTATTTTGAAAAAATTGTGAAGCCAGATGGGAAAGTGGTTATATGTATTTATATTTACAGGTGGCCACAAAGTCCCTATGCATGCTAGTTAGAAGTTATTTGTACATTCCTTTCATTCTTTGCACAAACACATTCTCTCAGTTTTTCTAGACATCTTCCATGCTAACAGCTAGATGCTGGATATTGCTAAAGCAAAAGATAAATTTTCAAGTTATTATGATACTGAAAATCTTTCAGAGCCTAGGGGTTCTGCTTAACAACGGCTATGTATATATATGCACTCACACTAAGCATTTTGGCTCCAAACAGTGAAAATTTGAACAAGTTCCATTACCTCTGTGTCCCAATATCCAGTTTTATCATCTTAAAAATGGAATCAGCAAGGTTTTCTGTATTAACAATCACTGGAACCAATGCCTGAGAAGGTAATGTGGTTCAGTTCAAGTACTGCCAGAATTTGGAACTCACAACCTTTTTCTGACTTATTAAATGTCTTAGCTATTATATGAGATCACATTTATAATAATGAGCAGTATTACGAACATTAGTTGAACAGATATAAGATATCTCCTTATAAACCAGATTACTTTTGGTTTTAAAACTGTCCAACCTTATTTTATATGTTCATTTTCCAGACATACAGCTTTGCTTGTATGTCTTAATTAATGTAATCTGTACTTAATTTATACATATCCCATATTAAGGACCAGTGAAAAAGTAAACATAATATTAAAAATGTTTATGTGGCTAATCCAAAAGTGAATAACCAAGATCCATTTTTATTTCATAATGTTCTGCTGCACACCTATTATATATAATACCCATCACTAACAAAACCTAAAATAAGAATATATGATTTGGAAAACAGATTTTTTCATTCCAGGCAAACTGAAAATAGCTTTTATTTGTGTGATTATAAAAGTAATGTTGTTCAGTTCATTTAAAAAAGATAAAGTAAAGATCTCCTATAAATCACACACAAGAAAAAAAAAATCACTCAACCATTGTGATATATTTATATATCTATATATAAATATATATATAGCCAACTAGAGTAGCTAGTTATATATATATCTAGCTATATATATATAAATATATATATGTATATATTTATATATATCTAGCTACTCTAGTTGGCTAGCTGTCTAGCTTTTTTACATATTTTGAAACAAAATGAGAATAATCTACATATTTGGTAGCATGCCCTTAATAGGTTTATAATTCAATGTATATATCATTTTATAGCAATAAATCTAGGTGCACATCATCTTTATTTTTTAAGACCTTATTCAGGACTATTGCAATAGGGGAGTGACAGCAGGCTGAACTCTGAATTCAGTAAAGACAACTGGAAACTTATAGTCAATGAGCACGGTAAGGTGGGTCACTGAACGGAAAATTACTGAGGCACATCATTGTTTTTAAGTGCACAGTGTATACAGGCAATTCAATTTATTTAATAATTCCCAATGATGGACTCTTTCCAAATTTTTGCTACAATGACAACCCTTATATACATTTTCCCATACTTGTCTATTGTGGGAAAATTTCATTTGTGAATATATTATCACAAAAAGCCTTACAGCTTCATTTATTTATGAACAAATTGTCTTCACTGATAAGAGATAAAACTACCTAAACAGGTATCATTCCAGAAAACCAGGATTTATAGATGCCACAAGTATATGCAAAAGACTGGTAGAAAAGATGATAACATTAAAACAGTTCCTGACAGCAGAGCAATTTTTAATCTAGGAGAGGAAGAGCTATATACATAAATAATACAAGAAATAAATGCAAAGCAGGGAGAACTACATATTAACTAAGAATGGAATGAGTACCTGAATTCACATGGAAATTAATCCTAACTTAAGGCAATTTTTTAATGTTAAACAGGTAAATAAAAAATGATAGAAAGAGACAAATATTAATAAGTAACTCCAAGCAATCATCCAAATACTTTTGCCATTGTACTAATACATGAAATTCTTATAGCACTTAATAAACTAACCTCATAATAATCCTGTGAAGACTACAGATGAGAAAACTGTGGCTTAGGAAAGGAAAAGGGAATGATAGGAACGGAACCATTTTTGTGTCTAGCAGAGATTTCCTATTGCATTTCTCTAAAATGTAAGCTCCAAGAGGACAAGAACTGTCTTATTGATCACTGACTCCCTAGTTCTGAGAAGAGTGCCTGCCACAAAGAAGCATGGATTCAGTAAATATTTGTTGAATAAATATATCCGCATCCTACAGATGTCGTAATTGAGGCTCAGAAAGACAGTTATGGATATAAACAAATAAAACCATTAAATTAAGGTTTAAAACTAAGTTTAGTATTCTTTCTTCAACTATAATGTCTGAAACAGTTTGGTTATTAGCTGAAATGTGGAAATCATTTTATAATATTTAACTAGTGCTACCAAAATAACTGTTTTGAATGTATAATTTACACTTATCACTAAATTTTGATTAAGTCAGAAACAGAAAGAAAATGGTATTGTCTTCAAAGGAATAGCTGAATAATACTCCAGATGTGAAATGACAGTTTTAACTGTTTTATCATTTTAAATGAGACTAAAGGGAACAGAACTTTGAACTTTTTATCAGGTTTAAATTTTAAAATAAAGTAGCAAAAAAAAAGGAAGAAAAATCTTTACAAATAGCTCTCACCTGAGGGGAAATAATAAAAAGAGGACTATTTTAATTTGCTATTGTACAGATAGAGGTTGCAAATTATATAAGTTATATTCATTAAGTAGACACAGGATGGCCGTTTTTGAAGCTGTAGACTGCCATTTGGTTCAAATTACTATGAAACTCTTGAAAATAATTAAAATGTTTTTCTCTGAAAAAAATCTATACTTCAAACTGCCTAACAATTAGAATTAAACACTAAAGTATTAAAACAGCAATGTAAAAAATAAAAAGCAATGTAAAGCATTAAAACTGAGAGGCTGTATCTCTCTGTAAAAATCTAAACATATCAATAATCCAGTAAACAAAGTTTAAGAAATCAAAATGCAATTTACTTCCTCTTGCTGATATTTTCCAAGTTTATATTTCCTATGTAGCATCATATACATATATTAATCCTTTCAAATGTAAACCAAACTTATAATATGAAAATATTTGAAAGTTATAAATCCAATTTGCTTAGAAGTCCATTTAAATAAACTGTAAAATAATATTCTCAACTAAATACTTAGAAAGCAAGCAATGTCCTAGATTCTTTTGAGGATGCAGTTTTTCCTTAAGGAAAACCCTTGCCAATTTTTTTAAGTGGTTTATCAATCAGATTCCTTACCTAGCAAGAATAAAATTGTAAAGGGGACAAAAACTCTGGAATTTAGCTAGAATTTAGACTCACATTTTTGCATTTACTATATAAAAACAAGAGAAATCAAAATGCAATGTTTTATTTTGCCTACCTTAGCATGAAAATACATCCAAGAGGAATATTAAGCTCTAAGTTATAAAGATGTGAAAGTGGTCTAGAATACATGAAATTCAGGGATGACAATTTTTCATTTCATTTTAAACAATAGCTTCAATTCCCTTCTACACTAAATATTTTATCAGGAGCTTATACAAATGTTCTAGATCTTTTCCGCCTCCTCTGTATTCTTAAATTATTCCAGTATACATCTGAGAACATTCTATGTAAAATACACTTTGTTAAGTATTTGCACATGATCTATTTCGCCTAACATTAACCCTGTGATGAAATCCTTATGTTATACATAACTAAACAAGGCTTGGCAATGATAAGTAACTCATCCCTGTCAGAGTAACTCAAATCTGTCAGAGGCAAAGTCCATATCTGAATAAGGTCTTCAGACTACACCACAACTGTAGCTAATCACTTTATGTCATAATCACATGTTGCCTTACAATACATTGTACTATTAACTTTCACTGTTACTGTCGTAACTTTCCCAATGTTCATGTCTTTAAAAGCAACAGCTGTATTGTGCTTTGATATCTTACAGTATCTTTAGTAGATTGATTCACGTTGCTTGTTTCATAGAAGAATTACAGACTATAGGTTTAAAAACTCTTTGTCTCACACTTGTTAAATAGAAATGACACCAAAATTATCAAGCACTATTAAATGCTTCCCATGTATTAACTCATTTAATCCTCATGCCACCCCTATGAAATTGGTACATTATTGTCCTATTTTGTAGACAGAAAAGCTACAAGCTAGATAGGTTATTTAACTTGCCCAAGATTAAGGTTACAAGGGAGTTACGGTCAAGGCTTCAAAAGCCAAGGTATTCTGTCTGGAGTGGTTACATGCTTAAAGTTAAAACTGTCCCTCAAGTCTGTGCGTGCATGTGTGCTAAGACACTTCAGTCACGTCCGATTCTTTGCAACCCTATAGATAGTAGCCCGCCAGGCCCCTCTGTCCATAAGATTCTCCAGGCAAGAAGACTAGAATGGGTTGCCTTGCCCTCCTCCACAGAATCTTCCCAACCCAGGGACTGAACCTGTATCTCTTTCATCTCCAGCATTGGCAGGCAGGTTCTTTACCACTAGTGCCACCTGGGAAGCACCCCCTAAGACTACATAATGACTAAATGAAATCATGCATTCATACAGTAGAAAGATTCAAAAAGTTTTAACTCTTGGCAATGATTTCTTGAATATGAAACCAGTGAAGTGAAGTCGCTCAGTGGTGTCTGACTCTGCGACCCCACGGACTGTAGCCTACCAGGCTCCTCCATCCATGGACTTTTCTAGGCAAGAGTACCAGAATGGGTTGCCATTTCCTTCTCCAGGGGGATTTTCCTGACTGAGGGATCAAACCCGGGTCTACAGCATTGCAGGCAGACACTTTACCATCTGAGCTACAAGGGAAGCTCTAATGAAACCAAAAGCATAGGCAATAAAAGAAAAAATAGACAAATGGGCCTATATCAAAAGGAAAAAACTCCCATGTATCCAAGGAAACAATAGAAAAAAGACAACCTACAGAATGGGAGGAAAAAAACCTTCAAATCAGACATCTGGTAAGAGTTTCCTAGGTCGCATGAGTGGTTAAAAAACCCATCTGCTAATGCAGATGTAAGAGTTGTGGGTTCAATCTCTGGGTTGGGAAGATTCCCTGGAGGAGGGCATGGCAACCCACTCCTGTAATCTTACCTGCAGAATCCCATGGACAGAGGAGCCTGGCAGGCTATGGTCCATAGGGTCACGAAGAGTCAGACAAGACTGAAGCAATTTAGCACACCGGCATAACTCGACAACTAAAAATAACCTAATTTAAAAATGGGGAAAGGACTTGAATAGTTCTCAAAAAATGATATAAAAATGGCCAATGAGCAAATAAAAAGATCCTCAATATCACTAATCTTGAGAGAAATGCAAATCAAAACCACAGTAAGGTATCACCTTACTTGCCAGGATGGGTACTGTCAAAAACGAACAAAAAATCAAACAGAAAATAACAACTGCTGATGAGGATGTGGAGAAACAAGAACTCTTGCCCACTGTTAGTAGGAATGTAAAATTGTGTAACTCTTACAGAAAAAGGTATGGCAATCCCTCAAAAAATGTGAAAATTAAAATTACCAATATGATCCAGCAATCCCATTTCTAGGTATATATCAAAAACAATTAAAGCAGGATCACAAAGAGGTATTTGTACACCCATGTTCTTAGTAGCCTTATTTACAATATAGACTGTGATGGTTTCCAAGATATGGAAACCATCAATGCAATCTATTCCTAGATGGTGAATGGATATTGAAAATGTGGTATATGCACACAATGGAATACTATGAAGCCTTCAAAAAGGAACCACCATATTTATGCTACAACATGAATAAACTTCAGGGACATTGTACTAAATTAAATAAGCCAGTGAAAAATGGCAAATACTAAATAATTCCACTTACTATATAATAAGTATCCAAAGTAGCCACATTTTTAAAATAGAGTACAGTGGTGGTTACCAGGGGCTGGGTGGAAAGGGAAAACAGGGAATTGTTTACTTGGCATAAAGTTTTAGTTTTGTTAAGACAAAAAATTCTGTAGATCTGTTGTACCACAGTGTGAAAATGTTTAACGTTATGGAATTGTATTAAAAATGGTTAAGTTGGTAAGCTTCTGTTTTTGCCACATTAAGAAATAAAATCACTTATTTTCTTTCATTTCCCCTCTTTCATTTTCCTCAACAGCAGGGAAATAAAAAGGACAAAAAAAAGTAAAGAAATTCAAGGACTTCAATAAGTAGGAAAAAACTAAGAAAACAACAATAAAATGAAACAGGTAACCCCACACTCTTACTGACTTATTGCTAATTTTCTTCTTAACGTGGAAATATCCTGAACCTCAAGTGAAACTGTATCCTATGGACCAGATAATGGAATGTCGTGGTTAAAGGCCTTTTGAAGCTGGAGAGCTCAAATACTATTTTGACTTTGCTACAAATTACTGTGTGACCTTGGGTAAGATATTTTCATTCATTCACTCATTCATTCATTCACTCATCAAAAGGTCTGTTTTCATATGAGTGAGCCTGGTCAAATGAATTCTAGGATCGATCTGAGGAATAAATGAAATAAGTCATATTAAACAGTAGGTACTTTACAAGCACTCACGAAGTGCTGGCTATAATTACTTTAGAGCCTAGAGAGCAAGAGAAGAGCACTTGGATTTCGACTAAAGGAAGTCCAGAGCTCTTCCTAAAGATGTGTCTCATTTGTCGATAATTATGGTGCTATCAAATCAGATACTATTTAGCAAACCTTCACTGACTCTATCATTCTTGTGGTCCTCTCTTCTGAAGAACTCTCTCCCAGGGAAAAGCAATGTCATCTCAGGTGTTCGAAAATGTTTGCTTTGGGAACAGCGTTTTCTACCCCAGAGGCGGTGGAACCAGGGACCTGTATATTAACCACTGAGTTCCCTGTTCCTCTCACTTCACTAGGGACCTAGGCCTTAATCGCGGATGAGGATGGGGGGGGGGGGGTGTCACACAACCACACATCCAGATATAAAGCCCCATCTGGTAAGGCAGGACCAGATGAATCTCCTGGGAGAATGACAGCTGGACATTCAGGAAAACCGATAGGCGAACTGGCAACTCTAGCCGGGTGGCTCAGAGCCGGCATCTCGCAGGTAGGCCGGTGAGGAGGGAGTCTCGGGGAGCCCACGGCCGGCCCGGCCCGGATGTTCAGGGCCCGAGCGGGGGTGTGTCGGTGAGGAGCGTTCTGGGTGTCCGACCGGCGGGGTCCAGCGGGTGGGGGGCTCCGCGGCTCCATGAGGGGCGACGGTGGGGGCGGGGGCGGGCTGCGCGGCGGCCCGGGGACAGGGCGGGGAGGAAAGGGACCGAGGGCCTCACCGCGGGCCGAGGGCAGTGGGTAGAGCTTCTCGGCCTTCTGAAGGAAGCGCTGGGCCTTCTCGCGGTTGCCGGCGTTCAGGGCCTCCCGGGCGATCTCGACACATTTCTCCGCCTCATCCCGGTTCCCCTCCATGGCTTGCGCCTTCTTCCGTTTCCTGCGGGAGCTCAGCAACGAGGGGCGGAAGCCGCCGCCGCCGCCGCTGAGGAGACAAGGCCGGCCGGGGCTGGGGGCGTGCGAAGGCGAGCGGGGAGGAGCGCAGGCGACCGCGGCGGCGGGGCCCGGGCGCACTGGCGGGCTCGCAGCTCCGCCTCCTCACGGCGGCCTCCCCGCCCCCCGCGGGTCGCTACGGCGCGAGCCGCATCCCTCTGGCCCCCGGACTGGGCTCCGCCGCCGGGCCGTCAGAACCGGCTCGCTGGTCCTTGCCGGCGCGGACAGGCTCGGGGCCGACCGACCTGGAGGGTGAGGGGAGCGTGCGGGCGATACCAGGCCGGCTGGCCGCCGGAGGGGCTCTCTTGAAGGGGTTCCGTCGCGGCGTGGACCCAGCCGCCAGCCTCAGCAACGCGATGCCCTCCAACCCCCAGCGCGGCCCGCGAAGGCGGTAGCCCGCCTTCCGGGCGACGAGTGGGGGTGGTGACATTCGTTTTCAGGAAAATTCCCAGGGATCGAAAGCCCCACCTCCGGCCCCCCTCGGCCTCGGTCAGACTAGGGAGAATTCGGTCAGGTGAGGACCGGGCTGCCAGTCCCTGGGCACCGCTTCCGGCACAGCTGTTCAGGAACCCAGTAGGGTGTCCTTTGACCCTAATTCCTGTTTCATTGCCTTATTTCATTCATACTCCATTTTTCTGACTCAGGGCCATTAAACTGTCTTAGTACATCCCAAGAGGTACAAACACTTAATTTGTAGTTTGCACTTATTCTGGTGAAAATAAAAACACTAGTAGCCATGACCAGAAAGGACAGGAATCAGTTCTTTGGCAATGTATTACCTCATATAGGTAAACTTGGGTTTTCTCCCTTCTCCCATTTTAATCATCACCTTTGTGAAATACTTGCCAGGTTGGTATCCTCAGTGGAGGCAAAGGGCCCACTTTTTGCTTGGTATTAAGAACTTGCCAGAAACTAAGTGTCAAAATGATCCACTTAACCTAATTACAAAGTAACTATTTTCACACATTGTTCAGTAAAGATATTGTCTGCTATAGCAGCAAATATGGTAACTCAGGACTTTCAAAGAAATCTTGATTCTTCTCTGTTAAATGTGAATAGTTATGTTCCCCAAAGATGTTACCATATACTGAACAATTTAACGCAAGTAACCTTCAAAACAGCGTGTAGCACACTACAATTATCAGTCTAAACTGAAAAGTCCCTTCTGTGTAGGTAGCTACATACAGGACCTTCCTAACTGGTCTCTGCTCCCAACCCCACCCAAGCCCCCACAGTGCTCTGGTGTAGTGCCGCTATCACAAACAGCAATCAAAGCTAATGAACTGAGATGGTTAAACTGAGCCTAAAAAACATCAACTTGTGCTGAAGTTTTAAAATCTTTTAATAGTTCATTACACAGTATTTAAAAAAAAATACTTGGGCCTTTTAACTTTGTTGATCTACAGACAGAATTAACAGTAATTTAAAGGGAAGAAATGTGCTTAAGTTATTGCTAGGTAAGATACCTATTCAACAAAGCTGTTCCTACTATAATCAAGCAAATTTTATACACAACTAGTTTGGGATATGACCTTTATTGAGCTTATCCACCAGAGTGGAAATAATGTCTGTACAAAACCAAATGTTTGTTACTATAACTTCTGCATCACAATTAAAATCCAAACAGTTTTTTAAAAACAGTCAACTCAATCAAAACCCACTACTTCAGAATCAATAGCTTCTTTGAAGCCACAGTAACACTTAAATATGGTTAAGACTCAAATGCAGAAATTTGGTTGGTTGGAAAGCTAATTAAACTTCCAACTTTCTCAAATAGAATTACAAAAAGGCAAAATTGTGTTTTTCACAGAGATACAGTCCACTGGAATCACCAACACTGGACAGCTGTTAGAGTATTTAGAGTCCTGAGATAATAAGGAATCCAGGCATCCTTTAGACAGTCTTCTGTTGTCCTTTCTTTCCAATCAGAGATTTGTGGATGTGTGGAATGACACCTAGAAGAGGGATAAAATAACATAGCACTTTAAAACCAACAGTTTAATGTTCAACTTGGAAGATGTCTTTCAATGTGAGGCTAAGTGCAGAGTAAAAATTCAGAAATACATAGAGAAATCAAATTTCATGATGCAACCATACTACAGATCAATGAAAATATACTGTGTCCTCTTTTAGACTGAAAATTACTAGAGGGAAATTTAAAAGCAAATTCTTTTCTCTAGAGAAATTTATAAGTTAATATTTACATACCACCACCAGCAATTGTAGCCTTGATGAGAGAGTCCAATTCTTCATCTCCACGAATAGCAAGTTGCAAGTGACGAGGGGTAATACGCTTTACCTTCAAGTCTTTCGATGCATTTCCTGCCAATTCAAGTACCTAGAAGGCAGAATGCAATCAATCTCCTTCCAACTTACATTAATGTCAAGATCCAGACAAGAATCAAACCTTCACGATGAAGGTGTATCTACCAACTGTCATCTCCCCCACTACCTGAATGGCAAGATAAGCAAAAGCCATAAAGAGGGCACGCAATTTTATTTCCTAAGGCCGCAAACTCAAGCTCAGGAGGATCCCCATCATGATCACCAGCCCCCCCTAGCGTTGTCGGAAGCTTCTCGCCGCGTTCAGAGCCTGGGAGTTTTCTTGCATCACTTTCCTCCTTCCCTCTCGCCGCCTCCCCCCACCCCCTCCCAACCTTTTCCAGATTATAGGCGTACACCCATTTACCTCTGCGGTGAGGTACTCCAGGATGGCTGCGCTGTACACAGCGGCAGTCGCGCCCACACGTCCATGGCTAGTCGTCCTAGATTTCAGGTGTCGATGAATACGGCCCACCGGGAACTTCGTTTTTAGCATACACAAACATAAATGCACAAAGATAGACGAGTCAAAGATAATTATACGCGCGCCAAAGGCAGGGGCATGGACGGTGGTGCAGCAACGCGCCCCAGCACAGACACACGTGATCGCCCCCCCGCCCCGATATTTATTGCATCGGTAAACCAAGTCGCGACACTATCACCCACGCAAAGACGAAACGCTAATCCAGAGCGATGATAAACAAGAGAGGAAAAGGAAAGAAAAACGCCACGATTCCCAGAATGCACGAACCACCACTGACCTGCAAACCGGCTCTCTGCGAGCGGGAAACCGCCTTTGTCTTGGCCTTTCCGGAGTCCTTCCCAGCCTTACCGCCAGCCTGCGGCGCGCACACGCCCGCGAGCGAAGGAGGAACGCAGAATATAGGATTACCAGAGCAGCGCGCCCTTCCCCCACCACGCCGCGGCTCGGGCGCGAGCGCGGCCCCGTGCCCAGCCGGGGTCTCCGGCCCGCCGCGCGCCGCAAGGACGACCCCGCCCGCCCGTCCCCCGCCGCGCGCTCGGCGCGGCCGCGCGCCTCGGTCCGCCCGCTCGCCGCCCGCCGGCCCCCAGCGGCGCTGCGCGCGCCACCCAACCGTCACCGCCCGCCGCGAGATCCGAGGCTGCTCCGCTCGCCGCCGACAAAACACCTCCCCGTGCTCTTCCAAATCCTGTCTCCGCGCGTTCCCAACCGTCGCCGCTTCACCCCCATCTCCGTGTGTAACGGGTTTTTCTCCCGCCGGCAAAAACCCGCGGAGTCTTTGAGCGTCTCCACCAAGTTTACCATTTCGAATTCTGCTGAAGCTCAAACAAGCAAGGCAGAGAAAGGACTAGTCAGACACCCAGCGAGAACCCGCCGCCTACTCCTTCGTCGCACCGCGATTCAAACTGCGCTGTCTCCCGCCTTCCCCGCTCCCTTTATACTGCAGAATGTTCCCTCATCCGGGAACTCGGATTGCTCATCCCACCAATGGCTGCCACCCGCCCTCGGGACGCGTCCTTGAAGCTTCAGCCAATGAGAAAGCGAAGAAAAGGGCGGAGGGGCGGGCGGTTCACAGCTCGAATTCCTATTGGAGCATGCGGAAGGAGGTGGGGGAGGGCGGAGGGATTGGAACTGGGGAGAAGAAGGGCACAGCGGCGGGAGGGAAGAAACAGAGCGAGCTATGCTGCGGGAGCTAGGGGGCCCCCCCCCGCGCTGGCTGAGGTCACGTGTCCGAGAGGCGGAGTTGAGAGGCTCAGGGGAGGGGCACGCAGTATCGCGCACCCCACCATCACCCGTTCGCTTTCGTCCCCTAACCTGATTCCGGAGACCACGTGAAGTCTCCGCGGGGTCTAGCGCGCCCCACTTCCTGCCCTCCCCTTCCAAATGAGCACCTCGAAGGCAGAGACCCACCAGTCCACAGCCTTCTTCCGAGGCCCGGGGTACTCTTCCTTGATACCCTCAGCATCGCCCAGCTTTTTCAGTCTGACAGGTGGCGCGAACGCGTCCAGTGAGAGGAGCCCCAATTCCTTCCCTGACCACATCCTTGATAGTGATTTCAGTCTTCTAACCCCACTGGGCGAGTCTCGAGCCACCGACTGATCATGATACACTGCTCCCACGTCATTTTCAGTTCTAACTCCCTCGTCTTTCCTCACCATTTTTGAATGCCCTAACCCCGCCACCCCACCCCAGTGGGATACTTTCACGGGAAAAACGGTGATGAAAGCCCTCTTGCTGGTCAGAAAAGACACTTCGGTCTACCCCTAGAGGGCTTGGAGTGAGACGGTATTCTTTAATCAAATCATAACCCGTATCTTTCTGGAGATTACACATCAATGGGTTGTACCTATAGCCTGGTGTCTAAAGTTGATTTAATGAAACCTCAAAGCTATTCTGTGTCAACTTTTCTATGCTAAACAGTTTGCTACATGACAAATGTTCGGTAAATGTCAGTGGGGTAACTTCTAACGTGATTCAAAGACAGTTACAGATGGTCCATGTAATCAGTTGCAAATGATGGGCTAAAAAAATAGTACTGTACACACAGTACTATCATAATGCCAGCTATTTAGTCGTCCAACTAATAGATTAATAACACCTGTGTACATGTCCAGCTGCTTGAAGACAATAATGATCTAAATCTTTTATATTTATAGCATTTAATAGTGTATTACCTTTTAAATATATTTCTGATGTCAAAAAGTTTTAATATATGTATTCTTAAGTACTGTAGTTTGAGTTTCAGTTTGAAAGAGTTTATCAAATTAGAGGACCCCTCCATATCTGGTAGGTAAGTAAGTTCCAGTGAAGAAGTTCCCAACAATTTGACAGAGAGTTTTGTTATTTTCTTCCCCTTACAAATGAGGAATTTTTACATTGTAGTCAGTAGCAAGAGTTAATCAGTTCTCCCACTGAATTGTTACAATGACATTTTAAAACTGTGAAACCTGATGTAATAGTTAATCTGAGCTCTGCAGAGGCTTCCTGATATGTAATTTAGAAGCCAACGTTAATACCTTTTCCAGTTTGGATAATATGTACTCTTTGCTATGAGATCCAGCTATAGGAATTCACTGTTGCCTCACTGAACAGTGGTTAAGAGAATGTGCTCTGGAGCAAGTAGACAAGAACTCTGCTCTGCTTCCTTCTCAGTATGTCATCTTAGTTACTTTTTGGAGCTTCAAGTTTCTCTTCTCTCCATCCATGGAATTTTCCAGGCAAAAGTACTGGAGTGGGGTGCCATTGCCTTCTGCGTATGGAAAGAGTACAATACTACCTATTCTCAGCTAGTTGTTGAAAGATTAAAGGAGAAGGTATGCAATGTATGCTCCAACGTGTATTTATCACGTAGCAGCAGATAATAATGATGGTGTCCTCTACATTGGATGCTGAAGTGAAGTGAAGTTGCTCAGTCGTGTCCGACTCTTTCCGACCCCATGGGCTACAGCCTACAAGGCTCCTCTGTCCATGACATTTTCCAGGCAAGAGTACTGGAGCGGGTTGCCATTTCCTTCTCCAGGGGATCTTCCCGACCCAGGGATCGAACCCAGGTCTCCCACATTGCAGGCAGACACATTGGATGCTGGGGAAGGATGAAATAAAGTATCTTTGATTCCTACATCTTTTCCCTTGTCTAGCACACCGTCTTCGTTTGACATGAAAGTAAAAAGCCGCAGTGCAACCCTGAAACCTACCTAGGCCCCCTGCATTGGGATAGCAGAGTCTTAGCCACTGGACCACCAGGGAAATCCCCACTTTAATTTTAGATTGCCTATCACTTGCTGAAATGGATCTTAACTGTTATAGTAAGTCAACACCCTAAATCTTGGGGAAAGAAACACACTTTACTCTGCAGCACTGAGAAACCCATCAGTATTTCTGAGAAGGGGAGAATACAGCATTCCTCAATTTTAAGGTACTAATTTAGCATGGGGTAAAAGCCAAATCATAAAAGAGAAAATTTTTGTGAGAAGACTGGTAAAGCTGATGTATGTCATTTAGGTATAAACCCTAAAACCATGTAACACTGAAACCAAGACAAGGATGTAAAATCTTGAAGGAAGACTGAGTAATATTTAGTAACTGGGTGTGGCATTTAAGAAAGTGTAGGAAGGATGTAGATAAATGAGAAAGGGCATACAAGAAGAAGCTCAGGTTTTTTGGATTGATGGTTTAGGATATGAAGTAGCATCTATAATAATGAAAATGCCAAAAGGGTAGACATGGATGAGCAGAGGAGGGAAGAAAGAGGAAAGCCAGGAACGTTATGAAAAGTTTAAGCTGACATTCAGGGAATCCAAGTGGAATTTTCTAGTAAGTATGTTGACAATGAGGGCAAGAGTTTGTGAAAGAAAAATTTTCAAAGATATATCCTAAGAAGCATACCTAATAAAGAAACTTTAGGTGATGATGTCAGCACTGTTACAAGATAGCATGAGGCATGTTTAACAGTTTATGTGAGCAAAAATTGGTTGGATCCACTTTTAAATTAAGTGAGCCATTTTAAAATTTGTAACTCAACAAAGTGGTGACTCAGATGGTGAAGAATCTGCCTGCAATGCAGGAGACCCAGGTTTGATCTCTGGGTCAGGAAGATCCCCTGGAGTAGGAAATGGCAACCCACTCCAGTATTCTTGCCTGGAGAATCCCATGGACAGAGGAACCTGGTGGGCTGTAGTCCATGGGGTCACAAAGAGTTGGACATGACTGAGTAACTAACATTTACTTAAAGTTTCTTGTTATTAAACATGTTTTAAAAAATCATCGATTTAACATGTAAAAACAGCAATCAATTGGAATTGGCAGCGCCAAGCTGGAAGTAGTTAGAGGCACTCCACCAACAGGAGCTGGGGGAGAAGACTTCTGTAGGGAAAGTCTGGAAGCAAAGAAAGGAAATTATTTGATTGGCTTTAAAAGATCTGATTAACTTAAAGCAATTGGTCATCTCTAGGTTTTGATTTCATAGCCTTGAGGCATTCACAGGTATAGATTTTAGGCTATTTTCATAGCATTAGAGCCACCTCAGTCTAATAACCTTGTTTAATTAATTTGACACCACAGACGCCAATACCAAGGAAAAGAGTGAATGCAACTGAAAGCTGAAGAGCAGTCAAAAAGATCTAGAGAAGTAAAACGTAGTGTCTCACTAGACGTAATGATTCCACACTAAACTAGAAACTGTAGTTACTACATCTTGTAAGATGATGTTTACCACATGTATATTGCTCACTCTAGGTAAAGAACAATCTGTATTTGGTCTTTACTACTCTCTTCTGGAGAAGGCAATGGCACCCCACTCCAGTACTCTTGCCTGGAAAATCCCATGGACGGAGG
The DNA here is from genome assembly GCF_032452875.1 of Bos javanicus. Lineage (NCBI taxonomy): Eukaryota > Metazoa > Chordata > Mammalia > Artiodactyla > Bovidae > Bos > Bos javanicus. The sequence continues at coordinate 25,081,253 of NC_083873.1, read as the reverse complement.
AGCCTGGAAGGCTGCAGTCCATGGGGTCGCTTAGGGTCGGACACAACTGAGCAACTTCACTTTCACTTTTCACTTTCATGCATTAGAGAAGGAAATGGCAACCCACTCCAGTGTTCTTGCCTGGAGAGTCCCAGGGACGGGGGAGCCTGTTGGGCTGCCGTCTATGGGGTCGCACAGAGTCAGACACAACTGAAGCGACTTAGCAGCAGCAGCAGCACTCTCTTCTGTTTACCAAAGATGATGATGTTGCCATAAATTCTGAAACTAAATGGCTTTATCAAAAGTCTTGGTTATTAAGTAAATATTTTTTGCCCAATGTTATAAGATAATGAGGAAAGTCCATTTGGTAAATGCTGTAAATCAGAAATTCCACAAGGCTATCTTAGTACTGTTGGGAATCGAAATGCCACTTTCATCCTGAGAAGTTAAGGGAGCACCACAAAAAAAGGCAAGTTTAAAGCCATTCAGTTTATATTGCACAGTCCTCTACAGACTCAGCCCCAGGGGAAAACCATATAAAAGATGTGACCATCACATCTATTGTTAAAACCTTGCACAGATAAGTGTGACTCCCTAGGCCTCTCAATAGGATAATCATGGCTCAGAGAAGAAGCTGAACGTTTTTCCATTCCCTAAGACTTTCCCAGCTTTATTTTGTGTAGGTGCTATGTATGTGTGTTGGAGAAGGAAATGGCAACCCACTCCAGTACTCTTGCCTGGAAAATCCCATGGACACAGTCCACAGGGTCGCAAAGAATCTGACATGACTGAGCGACTTCATTTCACTTTATGTATGCGTGTATGTGTGTGTGTGTTTGTGTGTGTGTGTGTGTGTGTAGGAATGGGAGTGGTTGCTTGAAATTATTTGTCAGCGTAGAGTAACCTAGTGAAAGCTAACTAATCCAACCAACAATCTATCTGAGAATCATGTTGTTTACTTTTGTAACTGCTTTAAGTTTTCCCCAGTTTGCTATAGAATTACTTTCATTGAGATTTCGCACTGTCTGGGCCCAGGCAGAGAATGAAAGAGCAATGCTTTTGTTCAAAGGAATAGATAAGGCTATCAGATCATGATTAACGAATCACTAGGTTTAGGATATTTGAGGCATGATATTAAGCAAGATCAATTGCTCAAAATACTTTTTGAGCCTTGTAAATTCTGTACACTTACAAGGCATTTTATGAGTTTTCTATGGAATTTGACCTAGAGGTCAAATTTCAACCTAAACATGTCTGAGGTAGACGTGATCATGGCTTATCTTCATTTTAAAAGATGAAGAAACAGACTTAGGGGACATTCAGGGATAAAAGAGACCCGATGTACATTCTCTGTGGTCTTTTATAGTTTTGTACTTCTGAGTTAAAAACCTTGGAAGAGGATTTGATTAGCGCCCATGACCATATATACCTGTGATTTTCTCTGTCTTAAATGAAATAGATGCAATCTCTGAACAATTTTGAAGACATCAATGTTATTCTTTCTAGATGAATACCATTTTCATTATCTTCTCGTGTCCTGATGTGTTGTGAAATAAGTTATTAATTTCTTCGATAAGCCTTCTCTACTGCTCAGAACCTCAGCAGGAAGCAGCCTGAGATGAACTCTTCCTCCATTAATAGATTATTCCAACAAGTCTAGGCAAGAGCTGGCCAGGTCATTCATCATATTTCACCACAGGATATGGAAATTTACATGCTGGCTCTTTGTTTAGATTTTTATTTCCTGTTTTTAAAGTAAAACAGTGTACTCATTTTAATTCTCAAAAATGAAACAAATCACTTTTTGTCCAAACTTAGCTGACAATTCAGGAATTTTATAAAAATTTGAAGAAGAGAGAAAAGAGTTACTATATATTATTATAATGTAGAACCTGTTTCACAATACTGATTTTGTAATAAAACTTTACTAATTTTACAGAAAGTGCTGTTTCAAATTAATGAATATTATAAATTACAGAGCACTTGATAAATATATATATGATATGTATAAAAATAAACATATAGCAAAGGTATAATACTTTTACATATGGATATATATAAAACTCCAAGTGACCAGTAAATAGTTTTGCCAAGAACAAATATAGTTATCTCCAACTCTTTGCGACTCTGTACTGTAGCCCGCCAGGCTTCTCTGTCCATGGGATTCCCCAGGCAAGAATTCTGGAATGGGTTGCGATTTCCTTCTGTAGGGGATCTTTGTGACCCAGGAATGGAACCCATGTCTCTTACATCTCCTGCTTTGGCAGGTGGATTCTTTACCATTAGCGCCACCTAGAAAGATCATATATAACACTCCAAGTGACCAGAAAATAGTTTTGCCCAGAACAGTATTAGTAGATTTGCTTTAAAAAAGAATTTATAATAGCATTAATGATTTATAAATGTATCAAAGATCAAGAACTTTTATAATATATATTTGGAAATTTCTGTATTTTGTGTTCTCTATTAAGTAGGTTTACAAACATTCTTTGTGGCTGATTTAAACCATAGTTCAGTTTCTGTTTCCAATGATATATTAAAAATTCTCAGATGGGATCCGAAATATTGAGGCTCTACTCTTGGTTGTCTGTGGCAATCTGATTGCCTCCCAAAAGTGGGGGACATGACTTGAGACTGCATTTACAAAGCATCACATTTTTATTCAGCCTGCTTATTTTGGAGGTAGGTCAAATCTCCCCAAGTCACTCCTAGGTGCTGAAACTTTGTGTTGAATGATAGCTCATGTAAAAATACAGACACATAGAGAACTGCACCTGTCATGGCTCTTTTGTTCCATTTGCTTCACACATATCCAAAGGCTATTTTGCAAGTGGGACACAGCGCCTTTTCACTGATATGATCTTTTTATGGGTTACAGATTTCTATAGAAACATTGGAACAAATATATTGAAGAATATGAAGCAGATAACCAGAGCCTTAAATGACCAAGACTGGCTCATTGTTCATCAAATCCTTTTTTTCTTCCTGAGCTTTCCACCAGAACTCCTGCTCCATGCAGAAGGGGTGGCCTGTGACTGTTTCTTGTCAAGATGTGTGGAAGTGGTGTGTGTCATTTCTATATCAGGGCTTTTGAAAAATAAATGTGCCTTCTCCACCCTCTTTTTCTCTATTGAGAGTTGGATGCAAAGCAGGAGACTTCCAAGTAAGATAAGAGATTAAAACCATGAGATCAATCTCACAAAAGCCACCTGCCAAGAAAAAACACCAGGCAAATACTTGTATTGTGTTTAGTCACCACAATTTTGTTGTTTGTTACAGCAGTTAGCCCTCCCTAACTAATTGCCTAGCTTACAGACACAAAACGTGAAGGCAGAGGTGTTTTTGAGAGACCTGCTGCTGCTGCTGCTAAGTCGCTTCAGTCGTGTCCAACTCTGTGCGACCTACGTATGTGTAATCTATTATTATTAGTATGCTGATTTCATTTGCCAATACTGTAAAATAGAAGGATAAGTTTTGGCAAACATTCCCTACTAAAGAATCCTTGTTTTCATTATTCCTTACTTTTAAAAAATTAATTAATTAATTTGGCTGCTTTGGGTCTTATTGCTGCATGTAGGATCTTCGATTTTTGTTGAAGGATGCAGGATCTTTATTTTCAGCATGCAAGTTCTTTAGTTGAGAATGTGAACTCTTAGTTGAAGCATGTGGGATTTAGTTTCCAGGGATCCAATCTAGGACCCCTGCATTGTGAGTGCAGGGTCTTAGCCACTGGACACCAGGAAGTCCCCATTAGTCCATACTTTTAAAAAGACTGTTATTGTAAAAATATAACTTATGCACAGGTTTACTTTCCATGGCAGTATTTGTAAGAGCAAAAGACTGGAAATAACCCAGGTGATCGTTGATCGGTTCAGATCAGTCGCTCAGTCATGTCCAATTCTTTGAGATCCCGTGGACGGTAGCATGCCAGCCTTCCCTGTCCATCATCAATTCGTGCAGCCTGCTCAAACTCGTGTCCATCCAGTGGGTAATGCCATTCAAACATCTCATCCTCTGTCGTCCCCTTCTCCGCCTGCCCCCAATCCCTCCCAGCATCAGGGTCTTTTCCAGTGAGTCAACTCTTCGCATGAGGTGGCCAAAGTACTGGAGTTTCAGCTTTAGCATCATTCCTTCCAAAGAACACCCAGGGCTGATCTCCTTCAGAATGGACTGGTTGGATCTCCTTGCAGTCCAAGGACTCTCAAGAGTCTTCTCCAACACCACAGTTCAAAAGCATCAGTTCTTCGGCTCCTTCCCTATTTGGAACCAGTCTGTTGTTCCATGTCCAGTTCTAACTGTTGCATCTTGACCTGCATACAGTTTTCTCAGGAAGTAGGTAAAGTGGTCTGATATCTCTAAGAATTTCCCATGGTTTGTTGTCATCCACACAATCAGAAGGGTTTAGCATAGTCAATAAAGCAGATGTTTTTCTGGGACTCTTGCTTTTTCTACGATCCAACAGAAGCTGGCAGTTTGATCTCTGGTTCCTCTGCCTTTTCTAAATCCAGCTTGAACATCTGGAAGTTCACATACTGTTGAAACCTGGCTTGGAGAATTTTGAGCATTACTGTGCTAGCGTGTGCTGCTGCTGCTCCTGCTGCTAAGTCACTTCAGTCGTGTCTGACTCTGTGCGACCCCATAGACAGCAGCCCACCAGGCTCGCACGTCCCTGGGATTCTCCAGGCAAGAACACTGGCTAGTGTGTCGGATGAGTGCAATTGTGCAGTAGTTTGAACATTCTTTGGCATTGTCTTTCTTTGGGATTGGAATTGAAAACTGACCTTTTTCAGCCCTATGGCCACTGCTAAGTTTTCCAAATTTGCTGGCATATTGAGTGCAACACTTTCACAGCATCATAGTTTAGGATTTGAAATGGCTCAACTGGAATTCCATTACCTCCACTAGCTTTGTTTGTGGTGATGGTTCCTAAGGCCTACTTGAGTTTGCATTCCAAGATGTCTGGCTCTAGGTGAGTGATCATACCATATCATGTTTATCTGGGTCATGAAGATCTTTTTTGTACAGTTCTTCTGTGTATTCTTGCCACCTCTTCTTAATATCTTCTGCTTCTGTTAGGTCCATACCATTTCTGTCCTTTATTGTGCCCATCTTTGCATTAAATGTTCCCTTGGTATCTCTAATTTTCTTGAAGTGATCTCTAGTCTTTCCCATTCATTGTTTCCCTCTATTTCTTTGCATTGATCACTGAGGAAGGCTTTCTTATCTCTCCTTACTATTCTTTGAAACTATGCATTCAAATGGGTATATCTTTCCTTTTCTCCTTTGCCTTTAGCTTTTCTTCTTTTCTCAGCTATTTGAAAGGCCTCCTCAGACAACCATTTTGCCTTTTTGCATTTATTTTTCTTGGGGATGGTCTTGAACACTGCCTCCTGTACAGTGTCACAGACCTCCATCCATAGTTCTTCAGGCATTCTGTCTATCAGATCTAATCCCTTGAATCTATTTGTAACTTCCACTGAATAATTGTAAGGGCTTTGATTTAGGTCATACATGAACGGCCTAGTGGTTTTCCCTACTTTCTTCAATTTAAGCCTGAATTTGGCAATAAAGATTTTATGATCATTGAAAAAGCAAGAGAGTTCCAGAAAAACATCTATTTCTGCTTTATTACTATGACAAAGCCTTTGACTGGGTGGATCACAATAAACTGTGGAAAGTACTGAAAGAGATGGGAATACCAGACCACATGACCTGCCTCTTGAGAAACCTGTATGCAGGTCAGGAAGCAACAGTTAGAACTGGACATGGAACAAGAGACTGGTTCCAAATAGGGAAGGAGTATGTCAAGGCTATATATTATCACTCTGCTTATTTAACTTCTATGCAGAGTACATCATGAGAAACGCTGGGCTGGAAGAAGCACAAGCTGGAATCAAGATTGCTGGGAGAAATATCAATAACCTCAGATATGCAGATGACACCACCCTTATGGCAGAAAGTGAAGAAGAACTAAAGAGCCTCTTGATGAAAGTGAAAGGGGAGAGTGAAAATGTTGGCTTAAAACTCAAAATTCAGAAAACTAAGATCATGGCATCCAGTCCCGTCACTTCATGTCAAATACATGGGGAAACAGTGACAGACTTTACTTTTGGGGGGGCTCCAAATTACTGCAGATGGTGACTGCAGCCACGAAATTAAAAGACACTCGCTCCTTGGAAGAAAAGCTATGACCAAACTAGACAGCATATTAAAAAGCAGAGACTTTACTTTGTCAACAAAGGTCCATCTAGTCAAGGCTATGGTTTTTCCAGTAGTCATGTATGGATATGAGAGTTGGACTATAAAGAAAGGTGAGTGCGGAAAAACTTATGCTTTTGAACTATCGTGTTGGAGAAGACTCTTGAGAGTCCCTTGGACAGCAAGGAGATTCAACAGTCCATCCTAAAGGAAATCAGTCCTGATTATTCATTGGAAGGACTGATGTTGAAGCTGAAACTCAAATACTTTGGCCACCTGATGCAAAGAGCTGACTCATTTGCAAAGACCTTAATGATGGGAAAATTGAAGGCAGGAGAGAAGGGAACAACAGAGGATGAGATGGTTGGATGGCATCACCAACTCAATGGACATGAGTTTGAGTAAACTCTGGGAATTGGTGATGGACAGGGAAGCCTGGAGTGCCTTAGCCCATGGGGTCGCAAAGAGTCAGATACGACTGTGACTGAACTGAAGTTCATGATCTGAGCCACAGTCAGCTCCCGGTCTTGTTTTTGCTGAAAATACGGAATGTACTTCTCCATCTTTGGCTGCAAAGAATATAATCAATCGGATTTCAGTATTAACTATCTGGTGATGTCCATGTGTAAAATCTTCTCTTGTGTTGTTGGAAGAGGGTGTTTGCTATGACCAGTGTGTTCTCTTGGCAAAACTCTGTTAGCCTTTATCCTACTTCATTTTATACTCCAAGGCCAAATTTGCCTGTTACTCCAAGTATCTCTTGACTTTCTGCTTTTGCATTCCAGACCCCTATAATGAAAAAGAGATCTTTTTTGGGTGTTAGTTCTAGAAGGTCTTGTAGGTTTTCATAGAACCATTCAACTTCAGCTTCTTCAGCACTACTGGTCGGGGCATAGACTTGGATTACTTTGATATTGAATGGTTTGCCTTGGAAATGAACAAAGATCATCCTGTCATTTTTGAGATTGCACCCAAGTACTGCATTTCAGACTTTTGTTGACTATGATGGCTGCTCCATTTCTTCTAAGGAATTCTTGCCCACAGTAGTAGATATAATGGTCATCTGAATTAAATTCACCCATTCCAGTCCATTTTAGTTCATTGATTCCTAAAACGTCGATGTTCACTCTTGCCATGTCCTGTTTGACCACTTCCAATTTACCTTGATTAGTGGACCTAACATTCCCGGTCCCTATGCAATATTGTCTTTACAGCATCAGACTTTGCATCTATCACCAGTCACAGCCACAACTGTTGTGGATTGGCTCTGTCTCTTCATTCTTTCTGGAGTTATTTTCTACTCTTCTTCAGTAGTCTGTTGGACACCTACTGACCTGGGGAGTTAATATTTCAGTGTCATATCTTTTTGCCTTTTCATCCTGTTCATAGGGTTTTCAAGGCAAGAGTACTAAAGAGGTTTACCATTCCCTTCTCCAGTGGACCTCATTTTTCAGAACTCTCCACCATGACCCGTCTGTCTTGGCTGGCCCTACATGGCATGGCTCATAATTTCATTGAGTTAGACAAGTCTGTGGTCCATGTGATCAGTTTGATTAGTTTTCTGTGACTGTGGTTTTCATTTTGTCTGCCCTCTGATGGATAAATATAAGAGGCTTATGAAAGCTTCCTGATGGGAGAGACTGTGGGGGAAAGTGGGTCTTGTTCTGATGGGTGGGGCCATGCTCAGTAAATCTTTGATCCAATTTTCTATTGAAGGAGGTTGCCATTATCTTCATTACCTCCATCAGAGTTTGGTCTCAGGTCAAACAACAGGGAGGTAACACAGCCCCTCCCATCAACAGAAAATTGGATTAAAGATTTACTGAGCATGGCCCCACCCATCAGAAAAAGATCATTAATAGAGAAAAGTGAAAAGTGAAAGTGAAATTGATCAGACTCTTTGTGACCCTGTGGACTGTACCTGCCAGGCTCCTCTATCCATGGGATTTTCCAGGCAAGTTTACTGGAGTGGGTTGCCATTTCCTTCTCCAAGGGATCTTCCCAACCCAGGGATTGAACCTGGGTCTCCTGCATTGCAAGCAGACTCTTTACTGCCTGAGCCACAAGGGGGCTTCATTAATAGAGAACTTATTAATAAACTATGGTTCATCAACTTAATGAAATAAGATGGAGCTGTAATGGGAAATTATATAAAAGAAAGAAAGTACGTAATAGGTTATCTAGCATGTTGTGTTTTGTATAAGTTGCATATTTGGTAATATTTGCAAAAAGAAACAATAGTGGATTGATAAGCCAAAAATCAATAAAAATTATGTTAGTAAGAGGGAGGGTAAAGAGAACAGGGATGGAAGCAAAACTTGTTTCACAGGTTTTACCTTGGTGTGTTTTAAATCTTTTTATATAATTAAAAAATAGAACTTAATAAGTAGTCTGTAAAAATTAAAAGCAAACAGCTAAATAAATCTGCTTGGATATTAAGTTAATGCCATTTTCTAACAGAGAGAAGAAAGTATATCCAAGTAAACTTAGAAGTAGTATTACTCTTAATCTTTAGTGGAATATATTATTGTTGTTGTTAAGTGGTGTCTGTCTCTTTGTGACCCCATGGACTGCAGCACACCAGGCTCCTTTGTCCTCCACTATCTCCTGGAGTTTGTTCAAATTCATGTCCATTGAGTTGGTGATACTATCTAACCATCTCATCCTCTGCTGCCCCCTTCTCCTTTTGCCTTCAATATTTCCCAGCATCAGGGTCTTTTTCAATGAGTTGGAATATACTATAAAGGCACACACACACACACAAATACCAAGAAGTCTTATAATTCTTTAAATAGTCAATGTTGGGAATAATATCAGTATTGTTACTTTTAAAATTATTACAAGTATATAATAGGATAAGGAAATACGTTAATTTTCTTAAGTATCAGTAATTTAGCATAAGGGGAAAAAGAGATATGAATATAAAACCAGAAAAAAGACCCTGTAATCTTATATTTGAATGGGAATATCAGTGAAAAAATATAAATTTTCCTTGGTTCTTTAAAAAACAAAAAGGCAAAGCTCTGTATCTTAAATCTCTCTAAGGAAAAGCCTTAGAAACAATGACCAGCTACTAGCAGTAAATAATGGGAAGATCCCTGTCTCTAAATACCATTTCCTACTAAAAGCAGTCATTGGAGAAGTGACTGACTCCAAGGGCTGGGGCAAAAAACGTATGTGATGGGTTTGTGATATTATAATATTATATTGTCCCAGAAAGTAAGGACACTATCAAAGATAGTGAAATCCTGCAAAAAGGACATAGAAAAAAGTGTGAAGATTCTCCCACTGGCCAAAATGGGGGTAATTTGAACACTGAAATAATACCTTTAAGTGTAAGCCCAACACATTGAAATGAGAAAAAGCAATGAGTTCAACTTAGACAGAGAAGAGGGGAAGAAATGGGACAGTGGAGAGAAGAGGGAGAGGGAGGAAGGAAGGGATAGGAGGAGGGAAGGAGAAAGAGAAGAGAAAAGAAAGTCCATTGAATGCCATTGGAAGTGTCCACAGTATCAACTCATTACTCTAAAAACTAACAGTTATAGGGGGAGAGGTGAACAGTACATCTTATCTCTATGCAATGAACTGTATTCCATTTTGAAGTGAAAAGTGAATGTGTTACTCGCTCATTCATGTATGACTCTGCCCCTACCATAGACTGTAGCCCACTAGGCTCCTCTGTCCATGGGATTCTCCAGGCAAAAATACTGGAATGGGTTGCCATTCCCTTCTCTGGAGTATCTTCCTGACCCAGGGATTGAACCTACGTCTCCCACAGTGCAGGTGGTTTCTTTACCATCTAAGCCACCAAGGAAGCCCATATTGCAGTTTATACTGAATTAATTAATGAGGAAAATTTCTTCTAAACAAAAGAATTCCAGTTAATAAATATAGAAGAAATAATAAAATTAGAAAAAAAAATCCCATTTTGCAACCTTCACATGAATCACTTAAAGTTCATAAATCTATGGTAAAACCACTTTTTCTTCGTAGTATATTCCACTGAAGATTGAAAGAAAAATATTTCTAAGTATACATGGAGTAATCTTTGTAAAAGAATATTTATAGATGAGGCTGTGTAGTTTATTTCATATCTATTTGAGTCTTTAGGACTAACTTCTTGTCCATTGGAAATCAAAGAACACCAGACAGGCAATGCAAAGGACCATTATTAGCCACATATATGAAGTGGAAAATTGACCTGGTTTTCCCAATAAGGAAATAGTAGTGAGAAGAGAAGGGGAAGAGAGAGGGAGAGATTGAGAGATAGAGAGAGAAAGAGAGAGAGAAGAACTCTGTTCTAAATTGAGAAATTTAAAAAAAGAATTAAAGAGACAGTACAACCCAATAGTATGTGTGAACCTTCTTTGCAAGCTGATGTTTTGTCCCTAGTTTTGTTTTTCTTTTGTTTTTATGTTTAGATAATTGGGGAAAGTTGAATATGAACTTAGCATTAGATAATATTAATGAATTATCATTAATGTTATAAAATAAATTAATAGCAATTAGTTATGTAAAGAAATGTCCCTTATTTTATTATTTGTAAAGAGGCACACTAAAATATTTAGGGTAACATGTTTCTATTAAAAAATACTCAAAAATATTTATGAAAACATGTTTGGAATTTGCTTTAAAATGTTTCAACCGAAATAAAAAAAATTTTTAATGCAGGAAAGATAAACTTGGCAAAATGTTGATGATTGTTGAAATTGGGTATTTATATTTTGAAAATTTCAGGCAAAGTTCAAAAAAATTTTTTTGAAGGCAATGAAACTGCTACCATGTTATCTTCATGGTGGGGAAGGGAAAAAATTGTAAACTTTGCTCTGTAGTCTTGCAACGCTTAAGTTCAACACACATGGCCCCTCCTTTGTTGGGTCTGAAACTGTTTTACATCGTGGTTTGCCCTTTAATTTTGTTTTTTGTAAAGAGTAACCCCAATATCTGATTTGTACAAACGAGGATGGCTCCTCAGCCACTCTGGTTTCACCATGTGAGGATCTTTTATTGTTTGATGTTGCTAGCTGTCTTTAACAAACAAGTTTATCTCTCTAAATGTTTTTATTGTTAATTTTGTTTTGCTTTGGCTGTACTAAAATAACATACAGGGAATTTGTACAAGAGTTCACAGTGTACCAATGTGAACCACAAAAGATAAGGAGCAATAAAACAGGACTAGAATAAAAGGAAAATTGAATTCAGACATGTGGATCTGACATTGATACTGCCCAGTTAGGGGACATTGGTCACATCAATCTCTGTGAATACTGCACTTCTCTTGGGCAAGATGGGAAGGGTAACATGGTTATTGTAAAGACTGCAGGAGCTAGGGGAGGTACTTTTTCAACTCTAAACCCTTATTACATTATTAGCAGGAAGAATGAATACTGGTAATATTTCAATGATTATTTTTACTTTCCAAAAGTGAAAAGTTTCCTAAATTAATTTTTAAAAGTAAAGCAAATAAGCACACCAAAGTTTTCCAGTAAAAGATGCCAGAGTAAAGAGATGATACTTTCATAATGTACCTGTTGCACTGTTTTATGCTTTTCTTCAATATACCAAGTCTTGGTGTTGGCTTTACCTCAGCACCTAATACAGTTCCACCTATTCAAAAACTTACAGGTAAATTTAGTACCATACTGAAGGGCAACAGGTAACATTGACTGTGGCTTAACTTGTTTTCAGTAATTTATAATTTCAATTTGCAGTCAATACTCAGTGCTGTTATGCCCTTGAACTAAGCTTTTCTCTAAATTGTTTAAGGCACTTAAACATCTTGCATTAATGAAAAATTGTTTTACAATATAATTGTAAATCATGAAAAGAGAATTAAAGAGAAAACATATAACCTTTTGCCCTATTGTCTCTGCCAATGTAGGAGGAAGGGAAGGGCCAGGGAAGATCCTCTGGAGGAGAAAATGGCAACCTACTCCAGTATCCTGGCCTGAGAAACCCCCCTACAGAGGAGCCGGGCGGGCTACAGTCCATGGGGTCACAAACAGCAGGACAGGACTGAGCGACTGAGAGTAAGCACAAGCACTCTTCGACAGAAGAGACCACGCGAAAGAACATGAGTATCTCTTTCAAGTAATTAATGACTTAAGGGCTGCAAATACTGTAAAACAAGCAAACAAACAAACAAAAAAAGATTTCTTTTCCCAATGAATAGCAATAAGAAACGCATTTCATCCAATTCTACATTTTATGTCAGTAGAAGGATTAGATCAGCTCATCAAATACAGAGCTCCACAGTGGCTGTTTGCTTGGCGCCTGCCAAGCCCCGCTTCTCTACAGTTCTGTGCTGCCTTGTGGACTTAAACTATTATTCAGGTGAAAAGACAGAGAAAACAGACCATATCCCTATGGATACTGTTAATACTTCTAACACCTTTATCAACTGGCTCTTTCATATTTCATGGCCCTCGCTTTTTTACAGACTGATCTTTTAAGATAAAAAATTACCTACATATCTATCTACCTGTTTTTGAAGGGGTTAAATGCTTACACACTTCAACAGCTTAAAAGGCTAAAAAAAGAGGTATGTAGTGAAAATTCTCTCTCCCATCCCTGTACCCCAGTTATCCAGAAATATGTTTCCCCCATATTTTTTTGATCACCTGCTTTTGTTCACATTGCTGTCTTTATCTGAAATGTCCTTCAGACATCTTTCATTTTTTTCCCCCTTCACTTCTTCAGAATGTAGCTTGTTATTCTCCTATAACAAGCATTCCTTGAACCATCAACTCTAAAATTGATTCCTTATTTCCCTTATTTTGCATAATTGAATACGACTTATACCTTGCTTTCTTTAATATATTTAAAATGCTGCTGCTGCTACTGCTGCTGCCAAGTCGCTTCAGTCATGTCCAACTCTGTGCGACCCCATAGACGGCAGCCCACCAGGCTCTCCCATCCCTGGGATTCTCCAGGCAAGAACACTGGAGTGGGTTGCCATTTCCTTCTCTAATGCATGAAAGGAAAAGTGAAAGTGAAGTCGCTCGGTCGTGTCCGACTCTGTGCGACCCCATGGACTGCAGCCTACCAGGCTCCTCCGTCCATGGGATTTTCCAGGCAAGAGTACTGGAGTGGGTTGCCATCGCCTATTTTCAGATTTCCTGAACAGAAGATTTCTGAATGGCTTATGGATTTGTAGTTTCCTTGAAAGCAAGAAATGATCCCTATCTCTTTTGTTTTCACGTAATAGGCAGTCTGGACTTGATGCCTAATGTGTTCTCTATCCTCAAACATCTTACCTGGTGCTTCTCAAAATTTACTGCTATTAGAATAAGCTGGGAAGATGTAGAAACTCATAATCTCCTACCTTCACCCCATTTCAATTACATCAGTATCTCTGGGGGTGTGATCTACACATAAGGACTATTTAAAACTTGCCACATAACTTAGCTTCCAATGTGAAGCTAAGTTTAAGAATCTGTAACTCAACCCACCTGCATGCCCTCCATCTCAGTCCTTGCCCGCATTTCATGAAACCATGCTCTTCCCATCAGTATCAGACATGCCCACTCCTGCATTCACAGCCATCTTTCCTGCTTTTCTCTGGTCACAGGTAAAAAAGTGTTCCTCTTCCTCCCGTAGCCCTTCTTCCAGCAGCCACATTTTCTTTGTTCCCCTTCCCTGAAAACCTTCTGGTAAGGTTTTGCTATGTAGATGGTTGTCATTTTTTTCCTCCTCCAAGTCTCTCTTCGACCCACTTATATCTGGCTCTCATTCCCATCAGGCCTCAAGAATGTCCTTGTCCATGTCACTTGTCACGTTGCCAAACCCAAGGGCCAGTTTTCTGCCTCCTCCTTACCTCTCAGCAGCATGACCACTCTATGCTCCGAACGCTATCTTTCTTGATTTGCTGAATCCGTGTGGTTGCTCCTTCTCCTCTCCCTCTGTCCCCTCTTTATTGACTCTTTGCTACCAGACTGCAGGATGGCAGTTTCCTAGGGCTTCATCCTAAGCCCTCTGCTTTCTCCACACATTTCTGTGTACAACTTGTGCATAGAGATGATTTCAGGTAGCAAATGATTTGAAAAAAATTTTTACCTTAATTTCTTTTCAGTGATATTAGAAAAGACTACAGCCTACAAATCGAACTCACTTTAAGGCTATAAAGTGAAAGAGGTAAGTTTAAATAAAGTACACGACAAACTCCTTAAAACACCCTTTACATATCTTGGTTCTTTCCTTAAATTTCTCCAGACCACAGCTACCTTTGTTCCTTCCAAAATCCTCCATCAACTTCTAGGTTTCCCTTTTTCTTTAGCCTTCCCTTCAAGCATCCTTTCCATTCTTCCCCACTCGTCTCCAGCAGAAACATCTTGATGCACTCCTGTACGCTCTAATTTGAAACTGCTTGTACAATGGAGAACGTAGTGTAGTGTGTGTGTTAATCACTCAGTCGTGTCTGACTCTTTGCCACCCCACGGAGTCAGGTTCCTCTGTCCATGGGATTCTCCAGGCAAGAATAGTGGAGACAGTTGCCATTCCCTTCTCCAGGGAATCTTCCAGACCAAGGGATCAAACCTGTGTTTCCTGCATTGCAGACAGATTCTTTATCATCTGCAAGGTGATTCTTTATTACCCTTCCACCACGGAAGCCCGAAGGGTCACCTAGTAGAGAAATCTTTAAAATGGGAAATGTATACATTACCAGGAAGCCACAGAGAAGTTACTTGATGTAGAAGAGATATTTTGGGGAAGAAAGAGATGTAGCAATAAAATGATGTATACATATATTTCAATAATAAAATCCATCTCAAATATGTTTTTAGTATCAAAGCATCTAGAATTGTTCACATTTAGAAATGCCGGTATACTGTAGAAACAGGGAGTCTCAAAAGCACCTGGGTCAAGATCGAGGCCCTCATCTTCATCACTAATTTATTTAAATATTTAATGAGGCTGAACATTGTCAATATATAACTCTATCTAATTATTATTAATAGATTTGCATACCTTTTAATAGAATACCTAGACTAAATCTTTTTTCTAATATTTCTGTTAGAATCTCTTAAGCTCATAATAATAATTTCTGACATGATATATATAACAATTCTATTAGTATCTATAGGTTATATTTATTAGTTCATAATAAAGTAAACAAAGTATACTGTCTTTGTAGGACTGGAAATAAAACAACACAGAAGTCAGTGTCTTAGTGAAAGTGCAAGTCACTCAGTCGTGTCTGACTCTTTGTGACCCCATGGACTGTATAGTCCATGGACTTCTCCAGGCCAGGATACTGGAGTGTGTAGCCTTTCCTTTCTCCAGGGGATCTTCCCAACCCAGGGATTGAACCCAGGCCTCCCTCATTGCAGGCAGATTCTTTACCAGTTGAGCCACAAGGGAAGCCCTAGAATACAGGAGTGGGTAGCCTATCCCTTCTCCAGCGGATCTTCCCGACCCAGGAATTGAACAGGGTCTCCTGCATTGCAGGCAGATTCTTTACCAATTGAGCTCTCAGGGAAGCCCGTCAATGTCTTAATGTGCAACCAATTTCTATTATTATCCTATTACTGCATTTTTTTTCATTTAAAGTATTTTATTTCTTCAGACAGGAAGGCTACGAAGTTAAAAGCTTTATAACCAAAATTTAATATAATAATTCATTTTTCAAAGCAGCCACAAGCTTTTCAACTCTGGACATCCAGGTTACACAACAACCTAAACCTTCATGCTTTCTCCGTAAATGTACATCTTTCTCAAGAGGCCTTGCATTCAGACTCCACAGCTTAAATTCCTGTTACAGGACTGAACCAAACTGAAATCAGGCTGCAACCAGCCTGTAGGCCCTGATGTACACAGGGCTCTGGTCAAATGCTCTCCCAATCCTGGATCTATCATGGTTCATTCAATGTCTGTTTACTGCCAACAGTGAGCTCCAGAGGGCAGGAAACTGAAGGTTGTGCATATCTACACGTGGTTCACTTGGAGCACCAGCAGGCACTGCTCCTCCAAGATTCATTCTGTACCGTCTGTTCACGCAAATAGTAAACTCTGATTCCCGGGTTGAGACAACATCGGATGAGGCACAGACAACTAATGATGAAGAGAAAGCACTGCAGATGCGAAAAAAACCTATTACTGCATTTTGTCTTTGTTTTGTAATCTTCAGTGTGGTTGTTTAGTATGGGTGGTATCCTTTTTCAGCATCACAAACTATAACAACCAATAAACTGTAAATGAGGCAGGTAAATAAGGTGTAAATCCTTGGGAATGAAACAATACTTTATATATTTATGTAATGACTTTTAATAAATTAACCCTTGCATTTGTGGGGGCTCATACACTATATTCCTGAATGTTTACATGTTAAAAATTAAGCTAACATTGCTAAATATCTTTTATCTCCCTACACTGAAGGGATTACATTTATAATAACAAAAATTTTAAAATATGAGGAACTATGTTACTGTTTTATAACTCAAAGTCAGAAAATGTAAAGGATGACTGATTTTAATTATGGTTGGCATGTCTGGCCTTTTGTTGATGAACCGGTGATATTTAGATAATATAAAGGAATATGGAACTAATAAATTAGTATATATTTATTTAATAATAATTGTTACTCTTCCTTTCATTTTAGAAATGTCATTAATTATGCTATGATTAATATTTTAATGCAACATCTGTAGCAGTGTGCCAAATTAGACAATATATTTTGATTCAGTAGAACTTTTTGATAGTTTTTAAAAATGCTTTAACGAACCAGTGTGCATTTTATTTTATTTTTTAATCTTGCCACACAGTGCAGCATGTGGGATATTATTTTCACCACCTGGGATCAAATCTTTGTCCCCTGCCTTGGGAGCACGGAGTCTTAACCACTGGATCACCAAGGAAGCCCTGATAGTTTTTAAAATTAATTTTAATCAGGCAAAACTTTGCTGAAGCAATACCATCAGATTTTTAATATAATTCTTAATGCAGTTCTTAGATCTGGTAATGAATCATGAATTTTACATATCAAGTATTGTAGTAGGTTTGCGTATCATAAATTATTGTTACCCTAAAAGATTTTACAAAATATTTAAAATTTCATTGGCATCATTTTTATTGGAATTTATGCTGTCTCTTAAGGCAATATCTAAATCTGTATAGTAATGTAAAGAATTGATAGCACACGACTGATGCCATATCTAGATTTACATGCTCAGTTATAATATGAATGACCATATTGAAAATCGATTCTTGGCTACCATGTGCAATTATGGTGATTGTCATGTTAATTTATGAGCAGTTTTAGAACCACAAACAGAACATGCATGAAAAAGTGGACACTAAGCACTACTGGAAAATAATATTTCCTTACCCAAGAAACTACAGCATTGCCCTGGATTTAGAATTGCCTTATAGATGTGCAGTGTTATCAATAAGTAGCCCTATTTTTAAATAAAGATACATATTTCCAGGGCATAAAAAGTCAAATCTCTATTTTGTGAGTTGTGCGGTGATGGGTGGAGATGCAGATGTTTCAAAATGTCTTGAATGCCAAAGTGATCACTGATATTTGAGAAAGTGAATTAAAAATACATATCTACCAACCAACAAGGTTTAAAGTTGATGTAAATTATTGATGTTTATTTCTAATTAAGTGACAATTTTTAGAATGTTACTCAAAGTAAGCTTAAATATGCATAGTGCTGCTAAATTTCTGAGTCAATATATCATTTCAATACAAGTGAAATCCATAAATATTAGAAAGGCAAAATTTTGATTTAATGAAGAGTGGTCTGTGGACTACCAAGAAATAATTAATATTCAGGAAGTAGTATATATCGAGAACTGTGTGACAAAAATCTAAATATAAGCAAGGAATATATTTAAAAATATATTTTTTTATTTTATTATAGCAAGAACTTGTAACATGTGATCTGTCTTCTTAACATATATTTAAGTGTATAAAACAATATTGTTAACTCTAAGCACAATATTGTACACTAGATTTCTAAACTTTATCTGAATAACTGAAACTCTATACCTATTGATTAGCAATTCCTTGTTTCCCCCTGCCTCCTACCCCTGGTAACCAGTGCTCTGATCTCTGCATCTATGAGTATGACTATGTTCGACGCCCTCTGTGAGTGAATTGTGCAGTATTTGTCCTTCTGTGACTGGTTTATTTCACGCAGCATAATACCCTTCAAGTTTGTGCATGTTGTTGCAAATGACTGAATTTATTTCCCTTTTTAAGGCTGAGTAATACTCCATTCTATGTATATATCACATTTTCTTTATCCATTCATCCATCCATGTACAAGATACGGATGATCTTAAATGAGCCACATGTTAATATATGAAACAGAGCAATGAATTTTATTACAAGCTTGTGAGATCTATGTAATTGCTTTTCTAGAATTGTATTTTTAGTTAGAAGTTGGGATGAGAAAATTGAGTTTTAAGAACCCTTAATCCCCTACCTTAGTAACATATTTAGACCAGTTTGTTTGGAACGAAATGCCTTCTGGGTTTTTGATGATCAAAAAAGTCATCAGTTTATAAAGTAAACAACCAACTATATTCAGTGACTTAATAAGTGTTTATTAAGTACCCACTCTATACTAGCTATTGTTCTAAACACTAGTTTATAACAGTGAACAAAAACAGAGTCCTGCCTTCAAAGAACATACATTCTGTAATGGGACAGAGTGGGGTAAAGACACAGATAGAGAACAAATGAGTAAATTATATACAATGTTTGAGCATCAATATTGTGAAGAAAACAAGTCAGTATAGGGGTATGGGGAGTGCTGGGCAGAGGTTGCAGTTTTAAAGGGATTGTCATGGAAAACTTCACTGAGAAGGTGATCTTTGAGTCAGGAAGAGCTAAGTTTTAAAATATACAAGCATAGTTTTTAAAAATCTCAAACTTAAAGAAAAATTACAAAGAACTAATTTTGAGGCTTACAGACTTCGAGAACAAACTAATGGTTGCAGGGAGTAGGGGACAGATTGGGAGAAGGGATAGTAGGGAATTGGGAATGGACAGGAACACAAGGCTGTATATATACCAACAAGGACCTATTGTATAGCACATGGAACTCTGTTTAGTGTTCTATGCCAGCCTGGATGGGAGGGGAGTTTGGGGGAGAATGGATACATGTCTATGCATGACTGAGTCCCTCTGCTTCCCAGGCGATGCGGTGGTAGAAGTATAGGAAGGCCTGCCAATGCAGGAGACCTGGGTTTGATTCCTGGTTTGGGAAGATCCCCTGGAAGTGGCAACCTTTCTGGTGTTCGTTTGCCTGGGAAATCCCATGGACAGAGAAGACTGGCCAACTACAGTCCGTAGCAACAACAAACAACAAAGAATTTGATAGCCAAAGTGCAGAACCAATCCACTAACAAATATTTTTAGAACTTCTACTAAGACACAGAGAATCACTGCTGACCAAACTTTTCATATTTCCAATAGTCTTTTAAGATTTCCATTTACAATAACCCAGTAATTAACGATCATAATGCTAAATGAGGCATCTTGAAAGGCAAAGTGAAGTTCCACTTACTTTGTCTTTACAGGAAGGAAAATATGAAATATACACATTAGGACTGATTTCAGAAAAACGACTGACAATTATTTAGTCCTTAAGTTTTCGTTGTCCGAAAAATTTGTGTGTGGAGAAAACTTCATTTTATTTATTAGACTCATTAGAAAATAAAGTGCTAGTGTTTGTATAAGAGCCAAGCCAAATGCAGGGTCCTACACTCACTGCCTTCAGCCAGCCGTTGTATCTTAGAGCAGTCACTGAACCTCTTAGGACCTTTTGCTTCCTCAGCTATAAAAAAATAGGAAAGAGAAAAGAAAGTGAAAGTGTTAGTTGTTCAGTTGTGTCTGACTCTTTGCTATCCTGTGGACTGTAGCCTACTAGGCTCCTCTGTCCACGGAATTTTCCAGGCAAGAATCCGGGAGTGGATTGCATTTCCTACTCCAGAGGATCTTCCTAACCCAGAGATCTTGCTTCTCCTGTATTGGCAGGTGGATTCTTTACCACTAGGGCCAATTGGGATGCCCTTATAAAATAGGAAGGTGGTCTAAAGTAACTCAAAGATAACTGTGAACTCTAAAATTCTATATTTTAAAGAAGATTATGAGTTTTTTTTTTTTTCCAATCTCTTAGGAAGAGCTTCAAGTGTATACTTTAAGCTTAAAGTATATACAAGTCATTAGAGGATAAAGTATTTTATGTTGGAACTTGCCCAATGGGGCAAAAGAGACTGATTAGAAATGAAATCTTCACTCACAAGATACCGCACAAGTCTAAGAATAAGATCTGGTTTTCTCTCAACTGGTAGAAAAATTTAAATAATGGCATATGGAATCCATAAGTAACTAATTTACTGTTTATGACTTACATCAGAGATCAGTTGTTGGAATTTCCCAGAAGGTAATTTCCCATTGTGGCTTGTCTTTCCTGATATATGGACCATTGGAAGGCACCTAGACTACAAATCAGAACAGTGACTAATATTTAGTTTGTATGGCGCTTCTGCAGTAAGTGTTCCTCCCATCTCCCCTTCTTTCTTAAAGTCCATGTCCTCAGTCTGACTTCTCAAGGCATAGCTTTAATGTCTTTAGGTGTATTTCCCCCTAACTTAAACCAATCATATTTCCTCACTTGGGGTGTTGAACTAGAGAATGTTAATACTGATTTAGATATAAGGGAAATTGTAAAAGAAAGACCATACCAGGCAATCCTAAGAGGTGAGCTGGAAAGTGACAGCCCACGTGTCTGCTCAGATTATTGGGTACAGAAAACCTGAAAAGGTTAAGGAGAGTGGAGAAAGGAAAGGAGCACGGAAGAGCAAAGACACAGCTTTCACAGCTTCTGTAAGGTAATGTCATATTTTTACAATGAACTGCAATTTACAAATTAAAAGACTAATACTCAGAAGGGGAATGACTGACTTTCCAAAGGTCACATGACTAATTACTATCACAGATATTTTGGAACCTCACTTTTTTGACCTCTAAACTGGTTCTCTTCCTACTACACTCTACTAACAGTACTGACTCTGCCATTGACCTTGTGACTTTGGAAAAGTCAGTTAATCTCTCTGGGTCTCAGATTCCAGGTTAGTAAAGTGCAGTTAAAACATAAGCTTTGCCCTACTTCATAGGGTTGTTTTAATACTACATAAATATTTTAATTCTTATTATGTTTTAGAGTTTATAAAGGGACAATGACACATGATTTCATACTGTCCAGTTCCTACAAAGATGCTATAAAAATCAAATAAGAATGTATGCAAAAGCAGTTGCATGTAATTATCACATGCTTCTACTTCCATATACTACTTCCCATCTCTGAAGCTGTTGAAATTCTTGAGATACATTAATGAATTAAAGGTTCTCCAGTGATACTGGCCAAACAGACACCATATAGCCTGTTTGATAATGCTTAGAATAAAATAGAGGCATAATGAGAATTTTATAACTTGTAATGTCCAAATTCTTCAAACAGACTTTCAGGGCTATTAATAATCTGTCCACCACGACTTACAATATTCTTGTAAATATCCTCCAACTTTATTACTCCCAGTGTTAAATGTTAAGTGAATTCTCTCTCCGTGTAGATCTCTTTGGGGGTTCATTTAGTATTCCTTTTCTTTTTAGCTGGACAATATATGTTAGTGAAAAGAACTTGCTAGAAATAGACCTTTAGCAATATGGTGGCCAGCTGCTGGGGTAGGGATGTATTCTACAGCCCTATGGTTGGGTCTTAGTCTTTTATTGATCCTGTGTCTCATTTAATAACCCATCTTGATCATTTAAGTTTACATTGAATGGAAAGAACTAGGTATTGCTTGAACATTATCCTCATTTTCTAGGATCTTTGGCAAGTCATTTTGTCTCTCTAAGCCTGTTTTCTGGTGATAGTAATATTTACCTTGTAAGAGATGTTTCCAAAATAAAATAATTCATGTAAGAGCATTTTGTGAATTCAAGGGCTACACCAGAGTACAGGGTTAAAAAGTTGCTATTTTGCCAACAGGTCCGTGTATTAACATTTTAATGCCTACACAGAAGTTTCAAAATTTCCCAACATTCTGCTGTTTGTTAAAGAATGCCGTCTAAGTTGTAAAAAAATTTCCCCAATGGAATTCAAAAAAACGACTTTGAGATTAAAAAAAATGTAACCTATGAGTTTTCTCCCTCCATACTGGGCCATGTGCTAAAAAGACTCGATAAGCATATGGGTATCCATCCAGCTTGCACATGACCCCTCTGACACTGAATGTCACCCACCAAAGACTATTCCATTTTCACAGCTTCCACTAATCAATCCTAGTTCCTCAAAGCCTCACAGAATATTCCTAACTAACTGCCCCTCAAATATTTGACAAGAACAGTGAATTCCTCTCGCTAGGTTTTCAAGTTTTTACCAATCTGACCACTGTGCATTAGACATTTTCAGTTTTTCTATTTTTCTCATGGTATCTAGAATAGAGCAGAGTATTCCAGATGTGGTATGAATTATAAGGAAAACAATCACTTTCTTTATTCTAGGTCCAGTACCTCTATTAATGTGTCCCTGGACGTGTGTGTGCTAAGTCACTTCAGTCGTGTCTGACTCTTTGCCACCCCATGGGCTGTAGCCTGCCAGGCTTCTCTGTCCATGGGGTTCTCTAGGCAAGAATACTGGAGTGGGTTGCTGTGCTCTCCTCCAGGGGATCTTCCTGACCCAGGGATTGAACTCACATCTCTTACGTCTCCTGTATCAGCAGGTGGGTTCTTTACCATTAGCACCAGCTGGGAAGCCCTAACATGTCCTTAGTTCGTATTCAAGTTTTAGTTAAAATCTTGACTTTTCTTTTTCTTTGCAATGGCTGGTGGCTGAGCCATACTTCCCCTGTTCTGTTTCCCCCAATGGCTTTTTAAGGTTCAACTGCAGGAATTTAATCTATTCTTTGTAGATTTTGTCCTGTCAGATGCAAAAGTGAAAGTGTATAGAAAACATTTTTGTTTCCCAACTTTTCATTTCACGTGAAATCTGTCCTAACTTCTTCCCTGTCCTTAGACTATGTAAAACCAAGAACAGTGCCCCTGTATCGCCAGTATTGGCTTTCTTTGTACTTGAACTAATGCGAGTTCAAGTTTCTGGTTTTTGCACCCAAAACAGCTGTTGCTAGAACATGGCCTTAACCTGACTAGGGCTGACTTTACTCATCCCTAGTCTGCAGGACTGGAGGCCAGAATAAGGAGCTGTCTCAAACTGAAAGATCAAGAATTGTGGAAGCATTGACTACACAATTGTTGGAATAGAAGAAAGTACTGCAATTTTCTGTCTCTTATACTGAAAATGGAAGCAGCTATGTGTAGAAGAATCAAGTATGGGGAGGCAGGGAATGAATGCAGTTGGGGGTGCAGGGAAGCAACTCCACTGGCCTTGGAGTTGGGGAATGTTAGTTATTATCTTAATTCTGCTGCATTCAAAGTGTGTGACACTGAACTAGTCACAGCCTTCTCAGCCTTTGGTTTTTTCATATGTAAAATTTAAAGAGTTACATGGATTACGTATGATATCTAATACCTTTTCAGCTCGAAATGTCAGCTTTCGGTGTAGCTCTGCACCACTTTGCCGTTGCCCGTAGCAGCCCTCTTTATCCTTGCTTTTGTTTCTCTATCTGAAAGATATTTCTCCCCAAGTCCTGGAGACAGCCAGGACTGTCACAGTGTGTGACTGTGGTTCCTAGAATCAAAACCTTTCCTCTCCCTCTCTAACCGTGTCATGTACAGGTACAAGCCTGAACATGTGCAAGCTTTTTTTGTTCTTTGACTTTGGACAAGTTCATTCCTGCTTTCTCAAGTCTTCCCAGGCCTAAAGTGAAATCTAGGGTCAGAGGGAAAGATGTATGGAGGGAACATCTTGTCAGGAGAAAACAACAGACTTGAGTTATTCAATCAGAAAAAAGCTTAGAAGATTTTTTGGCATGAATCCAATTCTTGATGATTGATTAGGGCTTCCCTGGTGGCTCAGATGGCAAAGAATCTGCCTGCAGTGCAGGAGACCCATGTTCGATCCCTGGGTTAGGAAGATCCCCTGGAGAAGGGAATGGTAACCCACTCCAGTATTCTTGCCTGAAGAATTCCATGGAAAGAGGAGCTTGGTATATTACAGTCCATGAGGTCACAAAGCATCAGACACAACTGAGTGACTAACATTGCACTTCATTTTCAATTCTTAATTGGTGGCTTAGTGGTAAAGAATCTGCCTGCCAATGCATGAGACACAGGTTCGATCTGTGGGTCAGGAAGAACCCCTGGAGTAGGAAATGGCAACCCACTCCAGTACTCTTGCCTGGGAAATCCCATGGACAGAGGAACCTGGCGGGCTACAGCCCATGGGGTTGCAAAAGAGCCAGACAGGATTTAGTGACTAAACAACAACAACAAAATTCTTGATAAAGTACTTGTTTTTGATTTTTTTGGTTTATTTTTATGGTTTTGATTTTTTTTTTATACTTGGACTTTATAGTTAAGCAAAAATGACATACTATCTTTTATATACTTATTCATGTGTATGCTTTAGTATTTTTATATAATTTTAAAATAGATTAATACAGAAACAGATTATCAAATTCAGAAGATACAAGAATGCATACATACCATTTCATCTACACTTCACTGTTTTCTGGATGTTTATCTTCCCTTCTAGGAAGGAATCACTACTTATACTAGCATTTAAAAAATTATTTATTTATTTGGTGTGCTGAGTCTTAGTTGTTACATGTGGGATCTAGTTCCCTGACCAGAGATTGAGCCCAGACTCTCTACTTTAGGAATGAGGAGTCTTAACTGCTGGACCATCAGGGAGGAGCCAAAGTTTTTTTTTATTTTTAATGAGACCTTCTAGAGATATTTTTATCCATGCACAATCACACATGAATTCATGCACACATGAATATAGTCACAAATATAAAGACTGCTATAATTATGAAATTGTTATAATTGTTTTTCCCCTATGGCAACATATTATGTAATAAAGCATCTTCACCCACTTACCAGTAAGGCTTGGCTCTGATTGCTATAGCAGCATTTGGAGAGCTTCCTCATTTATTTAATCAGCTTTATAGTATTTCAGTGTTTGAGTGTATCAGAATTGGCTTATTTAGTTTTCTATTGCAGTTGCAAGTAATATTCTTTTACCTTTGTTGATTTGTGCATGTATATATCCATCCATAAGACTGGTTTCTAGAGATAGACTTGCTGGGTTAAAGGGCAGGTGTATGTGTGACCTTGATGGATGCTTCTAAATTTCACCCCCTAAAATAATGGTTGCTTTTATTTATATTCCCAGAGGCAATATGAAAGGGTTTGTTTCCCCTACACTCATTTCAACACAGTGACTTATAAACTTTTGGGTTTTGCCAATTTGATAGATGAAAGACAGTATCTCATTGTTGTTTTAAATTGTATTCTCTTACTGTGAGTGCAGTTGGCTATCTTTTCATGTGTTTAAGGACTATTCGTCTTTCCATTTTTATTAAGTATCTGTTAATATAATTTGCCAATATTTCTATATAGGTATCGTAAAGACAAGTTTGATCAGGTTATTTTGAATTCTGTAAAATAAAATCCAAATAATGGTCAGAAGTCAAAACAGAAGGTTTTTAATCTTAAAATAATTAAAGAGAAAAGATTTGAAAGAATTTCTGCTGATCATCTTCCCTTCAGCATTTCATTCTCTGTCTTCTTTTTCCTATTCATTTCTGTTCCTTCTCTCTCTTAACTGTTTGTAAGATTTTAAGTATATGTATGTAGTATATCTATTTACTGAGCACAGTTCTGTGATCTGTTTCCTTATTGGGTAAAAATAAAAAATAATTAGATTTAATTAGAATCAATTAAAAGATGATTCTACATTTCAGTTCAGTTCAGTTGCTCAGTTGTGTCTGTCTCTTTGCAACCCCATGAACTGCAGCATGCCAGGCCTCCCTGTCCATCACCAACTCCTGGAGTCCACTCAAACCCATGTCCATTGTGTCAGTGATACTATCCAACCATCTCATCCTCTGTCGTCCCCTTCTCCTCCTGCCCTCGATCTTTCCCAGCATCAGGGTCTTTTCAAATGAGTCAGCTCTCTGCATCAGGTGGCCAAAATATTGGAGTTTCAGCTTCAACATCAGTCCCTCCAATGAACACCCAGGACTGATCTCCTTTAGGATGGACTGGTTGGATCTCCTTGCAGTCCAAGGGACTCTGAAGAGTCTTCTCCAACACCACACTTCAGAAGCATCAATTCTTCGGTGCTCAGCTTTCTTTATAGTCCAACTCTCACATCCATACGTGACTACTGGAAAAACCATAGCCGTGACTAGATGGACCTTTGGTGACAAAATAATGTCTCTGCTTTTGAATATGCTGTCTAGATTGGTCATAACTCTCCTTCCAAGGAGCAAGTGTCTTTTAATTTCATGGCTGCAATCACCATGATTCTACATTTATTAAAGGATAAATTAAAGATACAAATTTTTTTTGTGTGTCGGAGGTTTTAGTTGGAAGCAATAGAAACAATGGATGATTTGAACACAAATGGAACAGCTCTAGAATCTGTGGCAGGCATTTAACTAGGTTACTGATCTGTGAATAGTGGTTTGAGTCAAGTAACAGAACTCTGAGTCTGTCACAGTCATTGAGCATGGCTTGATCACTACTGATAAAAGACCCTGGGGGCCACTGCTGGTACCGCTCTTCCTTTACCCTAGAAGATGGATGTGGCTGATACTGGCTTCTCTAGCTTAAATTTAGAGCACTCCTTTGATCTTTGGAACCATAGCATCTGATTTAGTTTGCTAAGCTTTGTTTGGTCCGTGATCTGGTTGTGGTGTCTATGTTCTAACTCAAGAGAAGCTATGGAAGCCAGTATCAGGCATGCTCACCTTCTGTAGTCAAAGCCAGGCTCAAATAATAAAATGGGGGAGGCTCCATCATTGGAAGGGTGTTTAGATTCTGTATGGCCAAAAAGATTGACAGTCATCAGCAATTCTCACCTGCTTTTCTTCTCTGGGCAGAGATCTTCAAAAGATGACCACTTGAAAATCAATCTGATACACTATTTCTTCTCTTGGCCTGAAATGTTGAGGGCTAAAGAGGAAAATAATTGGTCCCCTCTTTGCATAACTTGGTCAGAGTTTGGCTGAGAAAGGAAAGAGGAGGTTACAGGTAAAGAAATAGCTGCCAAAGCCAAAATTTATGTAAAGCCAGAGTTTATGCCTGAAAGTACCAATTTGTAATCCTTCCTTCACAATACTCTGATATTAAAATTATACAGTCTCTTTCCATCTGCTTACTTTTTCTCAAAAATGATTTAATACATTTACAATTTCTCCATGAAAATGACAAATTTATTGTTTTTCTATCTTCTGGAATTTCAACAACAAAGTTAGGGCTAGCCATAAAGATACACATGGCCTAAAAAGTGAATATAATTCATTTTCCTCAGGCTAATTGCACTAGTTTGTTAGAGCTGCTACAAGCAAGTACCACAAACTGGGTGGCTTAAAACAACAGATGTGAACCTCTTGCAATCCAGGAGACTGGCAGTCCAGGTTCGCTAGAAGTCCAAGGTCAAGGTATCTGCGGGGTTGGTTCTTCCTGTGGGCTGAGGGGGAAGGCTCTCTTCCAGGCTTCTCTCTTTGGCTTGTGCTGCTGCTGCCGCTAAGTCGCTTCAGTTATGTCAGACTCTGTGCAACCCCATAGACAGCCTCCTACCAGTCTCCTCTGTCCCTGGGATTCTCCAGGCAAGAACACTGGAGTGGGTTGCCATTTCCTTCTCCAATGCATGAAAGTGAAAAGTGAAAGGTAAGTCGCTCAGTCATGTCCTACTCTTAGCGACCTCATGGATTGCAGCCCACCAGGCTCCTCCGTCCATGGGATTTTCCTTGGCTTGTAGATGGCTGTCTTCTCTTGGTGTCTACACTTCGTTTTCCTTCTGTCGGTGTCTCTGCATCCACACTTACCATTTTTATAAGGACAACAGTTATACTGGATTAGGGCCCATTCAAATGACCTCATTTAACTCGCTTATCTCTATAAAGATCATATCTCCAAATATGGTCGCATTTGGAGTGCTACCTATGCAGACTGCAACGTTTGAATTTTGAGAGGGACACAATCAACATTAATCCCGTTGCTAATCTTAATAAAATTTTGTGTTTAAGAGAGGAGGAAAGGAGACTGTAAAAGACTCCTTTGGCTGTATTGGTTTCTAATTTGAGAAGATAGTAGTGCCAAGGGCCAGGAGTCTGAGATAATGGCATTTCCAAACATGAACAGGCCTGAGAAGACCTCTCAGTATGCAATCTATGAGAGTGATGTTTTAAAAGAATAATTTGCAGACATGATCTAGGCAATTACATATATGGAGAATTTGGTAGGTATGTGTCCTGTGTATGCAGCACTAGAAACATTTTGTGTGTGTGAGAGACTTAAAAGTACAACTTCTCTAATTTGCTCTAGGTGCTAAAACTTATTCTGAAAACAATTTGACAATATTACAATAGAACTTAATCCTGCTATTTTTACTGAATTTTCCTTTGATTATAGGAAATCATAGATCAATACAAAATCTCAGAACTCACCAGTATTTTCATATGGATCCATCCAACTGAATGAAACCAACTTTTTGGAGCACCTAAATTTAAAGCAAAATGCAGTAAAGAAATATACGAAAGCCAGAAAATTTTGATGGAATCTTCTCTAATTCTTCTGTCTTATCTATCTCACAGGACACAAAAACAATAGTATAAACTACATAAAGCTCTACAAGTCCAAGGTATTTTAACCAAACTATGAGTAAAGCCTCACTTTTGCTTTTAGGTCACTGAGACATCTGGCAAATACTTTATGGGTCTCAAGCACCTCAGAAATAAAAGGATTGCAGAGATGTTGCAAAAAATTAATAGTATAAACACTTAATCCCAAATGTTATTAAACAGCTTTATTAAAATTATGGCCTGAAGGTTTTAAAATAGATTGCAGTTTAAGACAGCTGATTCTCACCTGAGTCTCCTTTGCACTTAGTCTAAGTTTTTTAGGTTCCTACCATATTCCATCTTGGACTTTGGCAAATTGCATGTATATTTCACATCTTTGGCAAGTTATACCTATTTTATGCCATACTCTGCACTAAGCTCATGGGAAGAATGTGTTCTATTCATTTTCCTTTTCTTTGAGGGCTTCCTGCTTTACATGTTGCTGAATAAAGGAGTCACTGTAAACATTATCTTGGAAACACTTGAATGTGAATGAGCAAGGTAACCACATGATGGCAGTATGTTAAAGGAATAAAGAGTTCTTCACTTCAAGCCGTCGTTTTAACTTAAAAACATCTATATGATCAAAGAGAAAAACCTCAAATCTACCTACTTAGTGAAACCTTTATCTAGTTTATTTTTACAGATGCAGGAACTGAGGGTGAATGACGGTTACCAGCTTTCAAAAACAGCAAGGATTAAGAGAGCTCTGAGCTCTGAGATTTTAAAATAAAACCAGACAATCAGGCTGTGACTCATCCTTCAAACTGAACGATTTTGGGTAACAAGTAAGGGAATTATTTGGCTAATTGTACAAAGAAGAATAATTTATGGATCGTGCCTAATTTTACTGTCTAGTAGTTATACAAGACATTTGGGGTTACTCTGCTGATTAAATTGAAAAACCTCTCAGTTACATACATGCATGCATTACTTTTGAATGAATAGCCAAAACATTGCAACGATGAATTTGAGCAACAATTTTGCCTTGTAGTCTGTGACTAAGAATTTTTATTTCACTAGCAAACAGATCAGTCAACATTTGAAAACCTCCAACTGCTTGATAATTGCCCAAGGAATGAGAGAGAGCCAGAGGCAGGTTCTTGTACTGGAAAAGTCTAGGTGTGATTAACAATGTCATCAGACAAGTCTTTCAAACTCTTGGTTTTCTCTTTTCTTTTTCATTGGCTTTGTTTTCAGCTAGGATTTCTTTTGTGATGGTGAACATCACTCCAGGTTGCATTTAGTTGGAGGTTTAGCTAGTTCAAAAAGAAAGGTGTCTATCCCATAGTTTCAACAAAATCTCTGGGGCTGGCTCCCATTGGCTGGTCTTGGATACTTACAAATTTCTGAACCAATCACAGTGGCAGGGAGGAACGGGATGCTCTGACTTGCCAGTTCAATCATAGGCACTCAACTGGACCCAGAATGGAGTCATTTTCCTCTGCAGTAATAACATGACCTGAGAATGCAAGAATAATGGCACCCCACTCCAGTAGTCTTGCCTGGAAAATCCCATGGACAAAGGAGCTTGGTGGGTTGCAGTCCATGGGGTCGCAAAGAGTTGGACACGACTGAGCCACTTCACTTTCACTTTTCACTTTCATGCATTGGAGAAGGAAATGGCAACCCACTCCAGTGTTCTTGCCTGGAGAATCCCAGGGATGGGGGAGCCTGGTGAGCTGCCATCTACGGGGTTACACAGAGTTGGACACGACTGAAGTGACGCAGCAGCAGCAGCAGCAGAAGCAGAGAATGCAAGAACAGAGGTTTCCCAAAGGAAAATCAGGATTCTGTTACCAAAATAAATGGGAAGGGATATTAGGCAGATTGTTGTTTAGTAGCTCAGTCATGTCCAACAGCTCCAGTACTCTTGCCTGTAAAATCCCATGGATGGAAGAGCCTGGTAGGCTGCAGTCCATGGGGTAGGTAGGAATCAGACACAACTGAGGGACTTCACTTTCACTTTTCACTTTCATGCATTGGAGAAGGAAATGGCAACCCACTCCAGTATTCTTGCCTGGAGAATCCCAGGGACGGGGAGCCCGGTGGGCTTCCGTC
Source organism: Bos javanicus (assembly GCF_032452875.1). Taxonomy (NCBI): domain Eukaryota; kingdom Metazoa; phylum Chordata; class Mammalia; order Artiodactyla; family Bovidae; genus Bos; species Bos javanicus. Next base: position 25,050,248 of record NC_083873.1, on the reverse strand, counting down.
TATGGGGTTGCACAGAGTTGGACACGACTGAATCGACTTAGCAGCAGCAGCAGCAGCAGCAGCAGCAGCATGTCCAACAGACCCCATGGACTGTAGCCCACCAGGCTCCTCTGTCCACGGGATTTTTCCAGGCAAGAGCATTGGAGTGGCTTGCCATTTTCTTCTTCAGAGGATCTTCCCGATCCAGTCTCCTGCAAGTCTCCTGCTTTGCAGGCTGATTCTTTACCACTGAGCCACCAGGGAAGATAAACAATAGCTGCTCACCAAAAGAAATTTACAAGACGCAGTCCCTGCTCTCAAGAACCCTACACACTTATAAATAATCATGAACTGAAGAAGTATGATCATCAACATTATGTTTACAGTCGCTTTAGAGTTTTGGAAATACTTATTTCTTGCAATCCTTAAAATAAGTGTTTCAGATCAGTCCTGTTTTGTGATTAAGGACAAAGAGAAACATAAACATTAAATTATTTAACTGCTGCTTAGCATGTCCAACACAGAACTTACGCCAAAATAGAAACATATTTTTATTTTCCCAGATGACAGTAGCTCTACCTGTGTATAACACTAGGGCACGCTTGTGTGTGTGTGCTTAGTCTCTCAGTCGTGTCCCATTCTTTGCAATGCTATGGACTGTAGCCTGCCAGTCTCCTCTGTCCATGGAATTCTCCAGGCAAGAATACTGGAGTGGGTTGCCATGCCCTCCTCCAGGGGATCTTCTAAACCCATTATGGGTAGTTATTTGTGAGTCGAAAATACTTTCATATTATAGGATCTGTTTGCATGTGCCCAGTTGTGACCGCATGGACTGTAGCCCACCAGCTTCTTCTGTCAATGGAATTTTTCCAACAAGAATACTGGAGCAGGTTGCCAGGAACCCAGGGATTGAACATACGTTTCCTACATTGGCAGACAGATTCTTTATCACTGTGCCACCTGGGAAGCTCCCATACATTATATGATCTAATATGCAATAATCAAGCTGTGTTTGACAGAAGAAATACCACCTAGCACAGTGTTTTCTCAAATTGTGGTCTGCCTACAGAGTAATTTCCTTAAGTGTTTGTTATAAACACGAATTCAAGGTCTTCATTCTTCAGACTTCCTGAATCAGAACCTCTAGAGATGAGGTCCTAGAAATTAATGTTTTTAAGCCAGAGGCTCACATGAGTTTTATGCACCATGATGTTTAGGTATTTCTGACTTAACACATTTAATTACACACAGCCTTAGTGATCTAACAGTTATAGGAATGAAATCAGACATCTGCAGGATTCCACTCAGTCCCTCCTTTAGGTTTTGCCTCTTAGTCTAGTCATATTTCCCTTTTTATTCTCTTCCCTCTAAATTAAAATATTCATAAATTAGAAAGACTAAGAATTATGCCATCATGTCATCTAATTTGTGATATTCCAAATTAATCAGTGAATGAGTATCAATTTTTGTAGCAAATACCATAAAATAAAAACTTAGAATTGGAAAGGAAATTAGCTGAGTGGCTCTTAGGCTCAGATAAGGAAACTCATTTCCAGGAAAGTGGACTTGCTTAGCTAGGAAGTTGGTATGGATGGTCCTTTTGAAACTACTCATTTTTAAATGACTATCTCATTTGGGGAAATCATCATAAAATTCAGTTAACATTTAGAATTAAAACCCAGCTTTAGTTACATTTAATTGTGTGCGCACTAGAGCATAGAATTCAATTTTGGAATCCTGAACCATATTTTATTACTTGTCTTTATGAATAGTTAATGGACATTTGCTATTCCTATGCATGTATTCCTCATTATATGCCCACAGTGGTAGGAGTAAGTACTTGTATTTCCATTTGCTAAATGAGGGATCTGAGGCATGTATAGATTAGAAGTAGGAACTAGGAAACAGGAGGTCAAGGGTTTCCTGGTAAGGCCAGCAGGCCCTGTTTTCTAAAATGAGCTAGTTAAACTGAGTTGGAGATGGAAGACAATGACTGGTGTATGTTAATTTTCTTGACAGGGATTTTCCATAAGTGCAGTATAGCTTAGGTTTAGATTTGTGATGTTGGCCTGACCACTGAGGTGGCCTCCATTTGGTGAGTCCAGATGTACGGGTTAACTTTATTAATATAATATAACCATGTGTTACTTTTGCTTCATGATTTTAAGCTTACCTTACTTTGCTTTTCATTTTCCTTGGTGTTCCTACAGTTTATTTTCTTCTGCTTCATCTTTTCATCCTATACTTTCTTTTAGAGCAAAATCACTTCCTTTTTATTATACTACTCTAATTTTAACAGTTACTAAAAATGAAGATTCAAGTTAGTCACTTTTTATATTGTATTACTTTGGCAAAAACAACCTTTTCCCTGTTTTATTTTTCTTCAGATTGAGGCAGTTTGACTAACTTGGTTTGTTCAAACTGAGGGACAAGAGGAAATAAATCTGGGTGTTCAGCATAAAAAGAGCTAATGACAAAGACATATTTAGGGACAGGGGCTTTTTGTCTTTCCTAGGTTATTCTTCATGTCTTTTTGATATCTCTGTTCTCTGGTTCTTATCTTTAAAAGACAGCTGTTTTACCCCAGGCATAAATCAGAATAGAAAAGCCAGTTACCCAGCAAAGCTGGGCCTGGAGGAAGGATGAAAGGGAATAAGCCTCCAGAGAAGGGGAAAGGAAGAATAAAGGACCCCTGGAGAGTCCACTGGGCCAAACACAACAAACACGCTGGTGAGCACAGACAGAACAGAGGCACTGACTAGGGAAGAAAAAGATGACGCCTTTGATGCCTCATAACCAGAAAAGAAGATCCCAGGCGAGTGACACACATGCCTTGGGAACAATTCTGCCCCAGAAGTACAAGGCGCACGCCCGCGATTCATGGAGTACATGGGAGGTAAGTAAGGGCTCAATTCCCGGGCTCGAGACCAAACAGGAAAAGAGGGAGAAATGTGCTAATTGTAAATCATGGTTACATAACATAGGAACCACACTGTATTTTTCCACAATGCTGCAGTTAAGAATTAATAGAGGAAATATTTGTTTTCTTGGAGAATATATTGAAGACACATTTATTCAAGATTATATGCATCAAAAGTTTTTTCAAAATGTATATATACACACAAATTTGGACTTCCTGACTTAATCAGTTAGTTTATTTAAAAACCTGTAAACAAAGAACTCATAAAACACTCGTTAAAATTTAGCTGATTATTTGACACCAGATAGCTAGCCTCGCATTTTTCCATTTTTTAATCTGCTGATAGAAATCATATAAACATAGTTTAATTTATACGAACTTAGCTGAAAAGTTGGAGGACTAATATCAATTTCAGTTAATGTTTTTATGTTTTGAAAGTTTGTTTGGTATCAAACAGAGCTTTTAAAAAGTTGAAGCTCTGTGTGAGGAAAATAAAAATCTACTACGAGACTTGCTTGCTATTACTGTTGTCAGCTCATTCATATTTTAACATCCTCTTACTCTGAGGTATTAGAAACTGGATTATTTTCATGCAGGTAAATAAAGGTGATGGGGGCTACAGAGGTGGTGGAGGGGGGATGCTAGTGGTTTTGTGATGGCAAAGAAAATGTATTTATGAACTAATGAAAAAGTACACATTTTTCATTAATGTGTAAAGCTAGAAATGCAACTTTAGGTACTTTAATGGTACTGGTCTTGATTTGTACTGCTGCTCACAACTCCCCTTAAATCTACCGCTTTACTCTGTGCATTTCTTTTCTCTTAGTTGATGGCTAATGGACATTGTACACCTGATAATCCCCAAAGAAATGAAACTAGACAGGACCTTTAAGGAGCATAAAAATTCAACTCTGAGCTGTGTACACACACACACACACACACACACACACATATCAGAAACCAAAAGAATTTAGGGAGAAACTGTGAGGTACGCATAAGAAAAAAAGCTATGGAATATATTAAGGTAGAACTTAGTTTTACAGAATACTCTTGAACAGAAACTATTGTAACTGCTATGCTGTCAGGCAATACTGAGTCTGAATAACAGCAATTATATGAATATTTTAAGACTACAGATACTTCCTTATGTATAGGGTTTTTAAAAAATTAGTTTTAAAAAAACTTTTGCACCATATGGATACAGTGCAAAATTCAAGAATTATAGTAAGAGGAAGCCACTAATCCCCTATCACAAACTCCTACTTCATCACTCCTAACCTTCACCCACCAAATTCTGCCCCCTGGAGGCAACTACAGTTAAGATATCTTGTGTGTTGTCCAGAAATGTTATATGCAAAATTTCAAACGCTCTATTTTGTCTCTTGGTTGAAACTTAAGAACTTCAGCTTTCCATTGACTTAAAATAGCAAAGTAGAATTCTAGTCTTTGGTTCTCACATGGAAATGACTTCCATATCAGTCCAGACAACTGAGAGTTTGCTGATTATGCCAGGCATGGTCCCCATTCTGCCTTAGAGAGAGTTCTTTTCTCTCTCAAGATAAATAGACAACTCCTAGGAAGCTGTCCTCCCTTAATGGACCCTATTTCATTAGTTCATCGCCGAGAAATTACAGCTGATCCAAATGAAAATGTAAAATGAATGTGATTTACTTGTTTAGTTTGAATGATATGGGTGACCTGGACTGTGAAAAGAGACAGATTACTCTTTGTTTTTTATTGTTATAACCAAGCTTTCCTATCTGTTTTGGGTGAATTATGACCAGCCACCTGAAAATACACTAATTAAAAAAAACCAAAACAAAAAACAAAACAGGGAGAAGCTATGCATCTTCCTCCTTGCAGAGTACTGATAAATTTATACAACTATCTTGTCTATATAAAATACTTATTATTAATAATTCAGCAATAGAGCTTTCTCTTTAAAAAATTGATGATGTCACCAAAATAGCTATAATTTGCAACCATTTAAAACTTACTAAAATGGTATGGCAGAAAGTCCTTATCCAAATATCCATGGCTCCTATAATGCCAAAGTTTTGTTTTGATATTTATAGCGGATAAATGCCAGCACTGTGTTAGTTCTCATTGCAATAAATGTGAGATTAAATTGGAATGACAAACAAGCTATGATGACAGTTAATGACGGGAACACTCTCTGGTACTCCCTGCTGCCATCTAAATTGGTCCACATAGCAGTCTGACAGGTGGGTTGCTGGGTGCAAATTGTTGTTATTGTTTGGTCACTGAGTCCTGTCCGATGACCCCATGGACTTTAGCCTGCCAGACTCCCGTGTCCATGAATTCTTGAGGCAAGAATACTGGAGGGGGTTGCCATTTCTTTCTCCAGGGGATCTTCCCTACCCAGGGATCAAACCTGTGTCTCTTGCATTGGCAGGCAGATTCCTGACTACTGAGCCACCTGGGAAGAAAGACTGCTGGGTGCAAATAGGACCATTCAAATTTGGCAGAACAGTTACACAGTGATGGTATTCAAGATGAGCATCTCATACCTCAGAAAGTATCCTAATTGATTGCTAGTTATGAATCATTATGTCCTTAGTATGTGCCAGCAGGAAGTCACAAGAATCTACACCTGTTCAATACTTATTTTCCTAGGTCAACCATCATTAAAATGTTCATTGTCATTATTTATAAATTAAATTTGAGTCTCTGAGGATAAAAGTCTTTTTTCTACCTTCTAAATTAAAATTTTATTTTAACGCTATAAACAAATTTTTTTAAATCAAGTATTTCACAAGGTTTATCATTTAAAAACAGCAGTCTTCTCCTCCTTCCTTCTCCTGATTATTGTTCCTCAAAAACTACTTCTAACTTTTAGATCTTTCTCCTGGTATTTATAAATAACATTCATGTAGTACTATTTTGTTCAATGTATTAATATTGATAAATTCTTATTTCTAACCTCTGCACTCCTGTCCTTCAAACACGAAATTACCCTTTCTTTGTTCTAGTATAGCTACAGCTTCCTCTTTGCTAAACCAATATTCAATGTTTATTATTATGCCCATTTAAATATCATTTACAGCTGACCCATGTAGTATATTATAGGGGAGGAAAAATGTTTTCCTTGACCCTTTTGATTGAGTCTGAAAGTTAAACTGACAAAGACAGATTAATAGGAGGAGGAAAGCATAATTTATTTGACATGTTTTTACATGACATAGGGACCTTCATAAAGAAATGAAGATCTGAAGAAGTGGTTAAACCTGAATGTTTTTGCTAGGTCTGATGAAGAATGGCCAGCTGTGAAGAAATGTGATAGGACAAAAGGTGTGAAGTCAGTGACGTGACAGGGAAAACTTAGCGAGACCTGTTCATCTGGATTCTGGGTCCTAGAGAAAAGGATGTTCCTTTCTTATAGGTATAGGGAGGGTACCTCTACAGGAGAGATCATGTGACCTGCTTCAGGGGAGAGGGGCAGGGGAAGGTCAAAGAGACCCTCTTGCTTATTCAGTTTTCTCAGACTCTTTCAACTTAAAATATTAAATATGCCAAGGTGCCATATTTTGGGGTCTCCTATTCTGAGCTCCATCAACACAATGATTACAATTACTTTCTTCTATAATTTTGTTGTCTAGACAGTTATACTTTCATCTTTTTATTTTTTGGATTAATTTTCCATATGCTTATATCTAATTCATCCTGTGTTGCTTTACAAAGCATTACCTTCCTCTTAATATATTCTAGAAGAGATGGAAAGAATACACAGAAGAACTGTACAAAAAGATCTTCATAACCCAGATAATCATGATAGTGTGATCACTCACCTAGAGCCAGACATCCTGGAATGTGAAGTCAACTGGGCCTTACGAAGCATCACTAGGAACAAAGCTAGTGGAGGTGATGGAATTCCAGTTGAGCTATTTCAAATCCTGAAAGATGATACTGTGAAAGTGCTGCACTCAATATGCCAGCAAATTTGGAAAACTCAGCAGTAGCCACAGGACTGGAAAAGGTCAGGTTTCATTCCAATCTCAAACAAAGGCAATGCCACAGAATGCTCAAACTACCGCACAATTGCACTCATCTCACACGCTAGTAAAGTAATGCTCAAAATTCTCCAAGCCAGGCTTCAGCAATACGTGAACCGTGAACTTCCAGATGTCCAAGCTGGTTTTAGAAAAGGCAGAGGAACCAGAGATCAAATTGCCAACATCCACTGGATCATCGAAAAAGCAAGAGAGTTCCAGTAAAACATATATTTCTGCTTTATTGACTATGCCAAAGGCTTTGTGTGGATTACAATAAACTGTGGAAAATTCTGAAAGAGATGGGAATACCAGACCACCTGACCTGCCTCTTGAGAAACCTATATGCAGGTTAGGAAGCAACAGTTCGAACTGGACATGGAACAACAGACTGGTTCCAAATAGGAAAAGGAGTATGTCAAGGCTGCATATTTTCACCGTGCTTATGTAACTTATATGCAGAGCACATCATGAGAAACGCTGGGCTGGAAGAAGCACAAGCAGGAATCAAAATTGCTGGGAGAAATATGAATAACCTCAGATATGCAGATGACACCACCCTTATTGCAGAAAGTAAAGAAGAACTAAAGAGCCTCTTGATGAAAGTGAAAGAGGAGAGTGAAAAAGTTGGCTGAAAGCTCAACATGCAGAAAACTAAGATTATGGCATCTGGTCCCATCACTTCATGGCAAATAGATGGGGAAACAGTGGAAATGGTGGCTGACTTTATTTTGGGGGCTCCAAAATCACTGCAGATGGTGATTGTGGCCATGAAATTAAAATATGCTTATTCCTTGGATGGAAAGTTATGACCAACCTAGACAGCATATTGAAGAGCAGAGGCATTACTTTGTCAACAAAGGTCCGTCTAGTCAAGGCTATGGTTTTTCCAGTGGTCATGTATGGATGTGAGATTTGGACTATAAAGAAAACTGAGCGCCAAAGAATTGATGGTTGTGAACTGTAGTGTTGGAGAAGACTCTTGAGAGTCCCTTGGACTGCAAGGATATCCAACCAGTCCATCATAAAGGAGATCAGTCCTGGGTATTCATTGGAAGGACTGATGTTGAAGCTGAAACTCCAATACTTAGGCCACTTGATGTGAAGGGCTGACTCATTTGAAAAAACCCTGGAGAAGGGGATGACAGAGGATGAGATGGTTGGATGGCATCACTGACTCAACGGACATGGGTTTGGGTGGACTCCAGGAGTTGGTGATGGACAGGGAGGCCTGGCGTGCTGTGATTCATGGGGCTGCAAAGAGTCAGACACGACTGAGCGACTGAATTGAACTGAACACTTCGGATAATCTTGGATTTCCCTTTTCTCTTTAAGACACACCTTCCCTCCTACTGCTCCAATCTGGAAATTTGTTCTCACCACCTGCTTCTCAGGAGCCTTCCTGGAATGCCCATCACAGCATCCCAGAAATCCCCTTTGCCCTCCTCCTGTACTGGATCCCTCATCCTTGGATCCTGAGATGCACCTCTCCTTTTCTGATGGAGTGCATCCTCTAGTAATTTCCTACAAGACTGCGTGAGAGGTAGATGTGGAGACATTTCTGTATCTGAACAGGAAAATGTCCTAAGTCTACCATTAACTTATGTGATAGTTAGACTGGGTGTCTAGAATTCTAGATTTCAAGGGCTTTATTCTTAAAATTTGCAGGGTTTGTTCTACCATGCTGCAGGTAGCAGCTTTGAGGCTGAGATATCTGAAGTATTCTGATTCATGCTTCTTGGTATGTGACTTCCCTTTCCTTTTCCCTCTTCTCTTCTCATCCCTGACCCTCAGGAGCTTTTAGAATCCCTTTTCTTTAGCCAGTGCTCTGAAGTGTCTCAGTGATACTTGTTTATGTGATTTGTTTCCTTCCTGTAGTGCTGGACATCACCTTCAGTTATAGTGTGACCTTTCAGTCTGGAAATTCCTGTCCTTCAGTTCTGGGAAATTTTCTTAAATTGATTGTTTGATAATTTTCTCCTCTTCATTTTTACTCATTTCTTTATGGAACTCTTATATTTGGAAATCAGATTTCCTGGAAAGATGCTCTAATTCCCTAACCTTTTTGTTTGCTGTTCTCTCTCTCTCCCATGGCCCCCACCTCTCTCATTGGTTTCCTGTCAATTTAATGAGGTTTCAGGAGGGAGTAAACTCCAATACTTTGGCCACCTGATGAGAAGAGATGACTCATTTGAAAAGACCCCGATGCTGGGAGGGATTGAGAGCAGGAGGAGAAGGGGACAACAGAGAATGAGATGGTTGGATGGCATCACCAACTCAATGGACATGAGTTTGAGTAAACTCTGGGAGTTGGTGATGGATAGGGAGGCCTGGCATGCTGCGATTCATGGGGTCGCAAAGAGTCAGACACGACTGAGCAACTGAACTGAACTGAACTGAATACATGAATATATATTTATTGCATGATATTTAATCACAAGTCTGACAATTGTGAAAAAACTGAAGTTTTGCAGTAAACTAACTGTTCCCTAAGAGCTAGTGGCTAAGCCCTGCTGCTGCCGCTGCTAAGTTGCTTAAGTTGTGTCCGACTCTGTGCGATCCCATAGATGGCAGCCCACCAGGCTCCTCTATCCCTGGGATTCTCCAGGTAAGAATATTGGAGTGGGTTGCCATTTCCTTCTCCAGGCTAAGCCTTAGTGGCCAGTATTAAACCGGTAGTTGATATGGCATTATCCTTTTTATTTTTTAAATATGAAATCACCTTACATGAAAACTTATGAGGATGCCTGACTAATTACTAACTAGTCTAGAAATGCATCCACAAAGTTTAGGATAGGGAAATTATTCCCAAGTAGGAGAAAAAAAAATCCCTTGAATGAAATCTTTATCTTGTCCATAATGTTAAGCCAGTCCCAAATTTCGGTGACATTCGATTATATGGCATTATATGGCATTCTCTTGGCCATATAAACACCCAACACTCAAAATAAAAACATGTCATTTTTACTACTGATCTGAAATGCTACTACTGAAAAATAGTAGTGTATACTACTACTAAATACTACTACTACTGAAAAATACTACAGTTGCTTAATTTATATATAGGAGAAGAAAATGCCAGATTTTATCCTAGTTTGAGCTTATATTTTTAGCCTTCTACACAGATAATTATGATTCAAGGGACATTCAAGAATGCATGCTCCTTTAACTGATTATTGTGGTTCTCTTTTAGCTTAACAGTGGCTTTCGATATTCCTTATATGTTCCCCAAGCTTTCACTCCTCTAATGTTAACCAGGACTAGTTTTTTTCTGTAGCATGGACATACATGTGGATTGCAGGCGCTGCTGCCAGCTTCCCCTCCAACATGAGGACCAGATCTGTCATTCAGGAAATAGGTGCAAAGTTTATTCCTGGGCTAAACACTCACAGGAAGGGTGAATACGTAAGATGGCATAGGAGACATGTAGCAATCCTGAGAGATGAGTCACGCACTTAGTCGGAGAAGCCATAAGTTTTATTATCTTTTTTTTCCTCTCAGGTTTTATTTTATTATAATTTATTAGAGAGTATCTTGGAGAAGGCAATGGCACCCCACTCTAGTACTCTTGCCTGGAAAATCCCATGGGCAGAGGAGCCTGGTAGGCTGCAGTCCATGGGGTCACTAAGAGTCGGACATGACTGAGCGACTTCACTTTCACTTTTCACTTTCATGCATTGGAGAAGGAAATGGCAACCTACTCCAGTATTCTTGCCTGGAGAATCCCAGGGATGGGGGAGCCTGGTGGGCTGCCATCTATGGGGCCGCACAGAGTCAGACACGACTGAAGTGACTCAGCAGCAGAGAGTATCTTTCCCCTTGTTGTTTAGTTGCTAAGTCATGTCAGGCTTTTTGTGACCTCATGGACTGTAGCTCGCCAGGTTCCTGTGTCCATGGAATTTCCCAGGCAAGAATACTGGAGTGGGTAGCCTTTCCCTGCTCCAGGGTATCTTCCCACCCCAGGGATCAAACCTGCATCTCCTGCATTGGATTTTTACTAAGCCATTGGGAAACCCCACTTTCCCCCACCACAGTTTACCTGTTGATCAGTTATTTATTGCAACTGAGGGCATGAAAGGGTAGTAGGCCATGAGAAAAGGGTTAACAGCAAGTTTGGGCTGATCCAGGCCTGCCTCGGAATGTCTCCTCATGGTACTGTTTCCTTGGCCACAGCAGAGTGAAGATAAAATGTGGAATGTTGTGTCTATCTTGCTTTATTTACCCCTGGTCTGTGCAGCTGGGGTGCAGTGAGTGGTGGTGCAGGCCTTAGGCTGACCTGACTGGAACGGTTTAAAAGACAGGTGGAAAGTTGAGGGCGGCCTCACGGAGGCCCAGGGACCACACACACCTGCTCTGTGGCCGTTCTGCAAGTTGTGGCGGAGGGGTGGCTTCCAGGCCCCCGGATGAATGCAGAGATTATACCACCTGTATTTCCTCCCGCATTTCCCTCCATAAAGCTGAGCAAACAGACTGTTAGACTGAAGCCAGTTTGTGGCTTGTGAGCCTGGCTGTCAAGTTGGACTAGTAACAACCACTGAGGTACTGTAAAAGCAAATTCAAAACTGTTATCTCAGGTTCTTTTTTTTTTTTTTGGTAATTAAAGCTATTTTCATTTTGTAAATTACCAGTGTATTTTATGGTTTCCTATTTCTCAATAAATGAATTCAATGGGTTTTCCCTAACTGAAGCTAAGGACAAGCTAGAGATAACTAGTAAGTATTGTAAATTAAGTTCAAGTTCTGCTCCACTTAGACTCATTCATTGAACTATTAAAGAAGCTACAGTGTATGAGGCAGGTAGCTGGGTATACAAAGAAAAATGAAAATAAGCAGAACAACCTTTCTTTTGTGTAGCCTATACAATGTGGGTTTATGCGTGAGTGGGGCTGGGAGTGGTATCACTGATGCTGTAACAGAGGTGAGTACCCATCGCTATGGAAGAAAAGGAGGGTCCTCTAACCGTCCTGAAGAGCTCAGGTGAGATGGGGGCGGTTAAAGTGAGTCCACAACAGTGGGGAAGGAGAAGAGCGAACATATGAGAGACAGGAGTCTGATGACACAGAACTTGGAATTGATTGAATGTAAGGGAAGGGGTTTGCCCAGGTGGCTCAGTGGTAAAGAATCTACTTGCCAATCAGGAGACACGAGTTCAATCCCTGGGTCGAGAAGATCCCCTGGAGAAGAAAATGGCAACCCTGTCTAGTACTCTTGCCTGGAGAATCCCATGGACAGAGGAACCTGGCAGGCTACAGTCCATGAGGTCGCAAAGAGTCGGACAGGACTGAGAGGCTGAGCACCTGTGCACGGGAGGTGAGGAGGGGTGAGCTGTGAGGGAGAAGACAGGGTATTTAACTCTGGACAAGTACCATCCTCTTCTCTCCCCTGGAACAATGTAGTCTGCATCTTTATAAAAGAGCTTATCATTCTGTTTTGCAACTTGCTTATATCTCCCCCCACAACTTTGAAATGCTTGAAATCAAGGCCCAGGTCCTATGTTTATCTTTGTAACCACAGAGCGTAGCACAAACTATGTCCTCAGATTTATAGGACTGACTATAGCCAGGGACTGAAATACTGATTTCAGTCTTTTATCACAAAGGATGCACTTAAAACTCTTTTTTCTCGTAATGAATTTTGTGTTTTAATACATTTCTACTAAGCAAATTGCAATATAAAAATAATCTCTGGCTTATGATCCTTGCTGATATAAACACACACCATAATCCTTAAAAAATTCCAATCAAAAGTAAAGCAACTTGATGTTTTGGCTAGTTTTAGCAGTGCTACTGTAGTTAAATATTGTGTGTGTGCGTGCTCAGTCACTCAGTCCTGTCCTATGAAATACTGAAATAGCTTGGAATTTCCTTTTTTCCCTTCATGCTGATTTTTAGGATTAATGCTTGGTGATGTAGCTAACTTTAGCTCATTCTTGCTTAAAAATTCAGCACAATGTTGAACTTTTAATGCTGGCTTGGTTGCTACTTCTATGAGAAGAGAGGGTAAGAGATGAGAATGAGTGTGTTTTTATCTTTACAGTGCTTTAATTCTTTAAAAAAAAATCTGGAGTGAATATGGCAAAATATAAACCTACTCAATATGGCTGGTGGGTACATGGGAATCAAATTTATTTTCTGAATGCTTTAAAATTTCATACTTTAAAAGTGAAATGGCTGATTTCAAATGCCTTTTTAAAACAAATACCCATTAAAAAGTTAACACATTTACTCATGATAAAAAAAAAAATACTGTGAAATTCTCTTCTAAATACTGATTGAAAACATCTGCCCTTAACTTCAGAAAGGATAACTTTAAAAACATCAGAGTAAACACAGAATTTCAATTATTGACAATAAGGGAAGACAGATCATAAATTATATGAGAATTTTAACAATTGAAAATTTGATATTTAAAATTAAGATTTCATTGAAGCCTATAAACCCTAAATTATCACCTTTATTCAGATGACTCAGACATCTAGACATCTGTAAAATTCCTAACACCCATAGCCAGCAGCCTGCTGTACCACCCTTCTTGAGCCCAATGTGATCCAAACAAAAGTCAGCCACCTCTGCCTCCTCTCCCACTGAGTGCATCCTAATCTGGTCCTCTTAATCCAGTGATTGGAGTCACTGCAAGTCAGAAGCCCAGGGCAATTTTTTTGGTCATTAAGCCTTGCAATGTTAGCATTCACTTCATCCCAGGCTTCTTTACAGGAGTCTTTTTAAAACTGTGTCTACTTTATCAAGGTTGTAAGTAAACTAGCATTAGTCCATGAACTCAAACATACACAAACTGGGACACAGTCAATGAGTGAAAGCATGTGCATGAATGAGGGTTCCCAGGCAGCGCTGTGGAACAGTCTTGTTATCCTGGGCTTATCTCTACTCCCCCAAGCAACGTATGATCATCTGACACACAGACCAAATGAATCCCTGGGCTAAATATCAGTAGAGCTTAAATTTTTTAATGTATTATGTTCACAGAAGTTTGAATATTTTCCTTACTCCCCAGTGGAACATCTTGTGTACTTCACTTTGACAGCTGTGGCTTTATATTGTGATCAGAGTGACAGTTTTGAAACTCAAAATGATCATGTTCCCCCCTAACTCATGTCCCTCTCCCCCTCTTCCATAGACATGAACACTCCAGAGATTACCTATTGCTCTTAAAATAAGACCAAAATCCTAACATAGCCTTTGATCAAAACTTTTCTTAATTTTCCCACTGTCTCCTCCAGCTTCATCTTCCCCAAACTAACCCTTGCTCTTTGATACAAAGAAATGAAAAGTTGAGCTTTCTTGTTATACAGTTTCATTCTAGTACTTACCACAGTTGTAATTTTACTTGCATATTTTATTATTAGTATTTATCTCCCATATCATAAGCAATAATGTTTTCCATATTGTTTTTGTTTTGATCACTACCTAGTATCTAGCATAGTCCCTGGCTCATTTCTTTTTAATGAACAAATGGTCTAAAGAGAAAGAAGATAAATCATTCTCTCAAAAGATTTATATTTACATAATGCATTTGCCTATGAACCCAGATAAAAGAAGGATATGTGAAAAAAATTCAAGCATCAATCAATAAAGGGGAAATATAAGTAAGTAATATTTATGAGCTTATAGGAAGAAAATGGAAGCTCCTTAAAATTGGAAAAGAATAAAAATGGTTTTAGATTTGGAGGAAGACATAGACTCACTGCTTTGAGCTGATGGCATAAAATTATAGATGACAGTAACAAATTTGACCTTTACTTTTTATCAGTATTGCCATTTGGGTATGTCGATTGTGGAAAATGGCCTAGATGTTCTCAATAAGTTAGCCTATATATATTTTTTGGTCCAAATGAATTATATACTTAGAAGGCTTGCAGATGAAATTAATAAATTGTATTATGTGGATGTGTATACATACATGTAGGCTAAGTTGCTTCAGTCGTGTCTGACTCTTTGTGACCCTATGATTGTAGCCCTCCAGGCTCCTATGTCCATGGGATTCTCCTGGCAAGAAAACTGGAGTGGGTTGCCATGCCCTCCTCCAGGGGATCTTCCTGATCCAGAGACTGAACCCATGTCTCCTAAGTCTCCTGCATTGGCAGGTGGGTTCTTTACCACTAGTGCCACCTGGGAAGCCCCGAAAGTAAGCCCTATTGGCTTTCAAAACCAAGTGCCCAGAGGGTGAAATCAGGTGAGCCAGGTGACAGTTCACGTACAGCGGGTTGAATTTCATCACAGGAACCCTGATTTGGGGGAATCCTGATCTTTTATACCAGACAGGAGGCCTGACTAACCTTTGCTTTGGAGGGTGTGTTTATTTCCTAGGTGACAAAAATACCACAAACTGCTGAAAACCACAGACACTTATTCTCTCACAATTCAGGAGGCCAGAAATCTGAGGTCAAGTTATTGGCAGGTTTGGTTATTTCTTGGAGAAGGCAATGGCACCCCACTCCAGTACTCTTGCATGGAAAATCCCATGGACAGAGGAGCCTAGTAGGCTGCAGTCCATGGGGTCGCTAAGAGTCGGGCATGACTGAGTGACTTCACTTTCACTTTTCACTTTCATGCATTGGAGAAGGAAATGGCAACCCACTCCAGTGTTCTTGCCTGGAGAATCCCAGGGACGGGGGAGCCTAGTTGGCTGCCGTCTACGGGGTCGAATAGAGTTGGACACGACTGAAGCAACTTAGGAGCAGCAGCAGCAGCAGTAGCAATTGGTTATTTCTGGAGGCTCTGCTCCATACTTTTCTTCCAGCTTCTACTGGCTCCAGAAATCCTTGGTGTGGGGGAGGCTCACCACATACAACTCAAGTACAACCCCTTGAATGCAGTATCTGTTTACCTGTGACCCATGAGACTAAAGAGACAAGTCATCTGACTCCACACACCCAACATATGATGTTGGAACCAGCATAGGAAAACTGCCATAGACATTTCAGTTCAAAAATGGGGAAAGTGGGAGTCACAAAGGAGTTCCCAGTCTAGAGCAGTTCTGGGGTACCCCCAGACAAAGACTGGAAGTTCCTTGATTGGATTCCAAGGTCTGGAATGACTCCGGACCTTCTCCATGACTTCTGGCTCCATCCTCTGAGCCCTTGGCTTCACTCTCTGATTCATCCTTCCTTTCTTCATCACAGAAATCATGTTTTGCAGGTGAGTTTTCTTAGCTTACTTCCTGTAAGTAGAAAATCAGAGGTTCAATGACCTCTTTTTATTTTGCACCCTCTCTGTCCCTATGAGTATCTTTGCTGATATAATTCTCTCAAATCTTTCTGGACATTCTGTGAGGCTCATTAGAGTTCACTCCATTGCACAGAGCCACCATCACACATCATTTTCTACTT
This sequence comes from Bos javanicus, assembly GCF_032452875.1. Classification (NCBI taxonomy): domain Eukaryota; kingdom Metazoa; phylum Chordata; class Mammalia; order Artiodactyla; family Bovidae; genus Bos; species Bos javanicus. The sequence continues at coordinate 25,033,994 of NC_083873.1, read as the reverse complement.
TTCTTTGCCCATTGTTTTCATCTATCCCTTTGAAATTTGTACCTCTTGCTTCACACTATTCCCTATTATCCTTCTGTTCTTTATAGCATTTATTATCATCCAATATAAATTTTACTTTTTAAAAAATTTATTGTCTGTTCACTCATTTTCTAACCCAACTATAATTTAAGCTACAATTGGTCAGTGAATTTTGCTTGTTTTGTTCACAGTTATCAGAACAGTGTCTGACACATACAAAATACTGAATTAATGACATAATTTCAAAAAGGATTTGAAGAGTTTCAAAACAGACATTCATCTTCTGTGAAACTTTGTGACATATAGAAATATGTGAAAGAGTATTTGTTCAGGAAGCAGAATCAATAGAGATGACTTTGGATGCCCTAATAGGATTAAAAAATTAAAGTCTCCTCCAATGCACACACATATTCGAACAGACCAAAAAAAAAAAAATACAAAAACACTTCAACAATAAGGAACACCACTACTATCACAAATGCACTCACACAAAGACTGAAACAAAGACTTTTCAATACATTATTGTGAATAACCAACCAAAGAGGAAAGAGATATGTTATCAAAGTTGAAGTTACATTATAGAAATTAGAGTAATATACAACTTATTGTGTAAGTATAAATATTTATAATTATAACTCATCATTTTGTTCATATTGGACTATGCTAATTATTTTTTCTCTAGTGTATCTTCAATATGACCATTAAATATATTTAATTATCTTTGTTTTGTGCTTATAAGAACTCTAAATGAAAGTCTGTAAAACACCATCTCTTGTTCTCCAAGTTTTCAATTCCTGATTGATTTGTTTGGTTAAAAGACTTGAGTGGAAAAGTCTATTTTTAAGCTCTTGATCTTGGAATCAGTAATAGATATTTAGCTTTCATGGCAGCTATAGAGAATTGAGTTTTTAAGTTTGAAGCTACATTTTTTTCTTCTCCTAGAAGAAAAATCATACCTGAGAGGGAAGATGTCAATCACACTGTATTTTTCTCAGAGTCTGAGGCCCTCCTCAGAATCCAGCTAGGTAAGGGTAAGAGAAGGGTATGGGGCCCTGAGCTGTCCATGCTGGTGAAGCTCTTCATGGTCTTGCTGCATTTCAAGGCTGCCCCACAGGACTGAGTTTCCTCTCAGCCACTGACCTCTGCATGAATCAACATCTCAGAAGGTGCTTGCCATATTTCTGAAAACAGTAATGGCCACATTGATTCTGTTGATGGACAATGTAAACTTGTTTGAGCATCAACCCATGGCTGAAGTACAAGCTTCTTATGGGAAGAACCTCACTTAGTAGAGCTTCCTGAAGGGAACTTACAGGTATGTTCAAGTTGCTAGAGAAGACTGATGTTGGGAGTACCCTGGTGGCCTAGTGGATAGGATTTGGGCTTTTACTGCCATGGCCCAGGTTTGATCCCTGGTCAGAAAACTGAGATTCTGCAAGCAATGCAGCATGGCCAAAAAAGAAAAAAAAAAAAAATTGATGTCAAAGCTCCTGCTAATCCACCAGCTCTTTTAGGAAGTATCCTCCACCATCAGACGAGGCTACTGGTATGAGCTGAATTTTGTCCTCCACCAAATTCATACGTTAAAGTCCTAACCTCCCTGCTGACACTGTACCTCAGAATGTGACTGTATCTGGAGACAGGGTCTTTACAGAGGTAATTATGTTAAAATAAGTTCATTAGTATGGGCTTTTGGTGTCCTCATAAAAGGAGGAAATTTGGTCACAGAGATGTAAAGGGGACAGATGAGGCAGTTATAGGGAGAAGACAGTCATTTATAAGTCAAGGAGGAAGGCCTAGAAAAAACCAATCCTGCTGACACCTTGATCTGGAGCATCTGGTTATAGATTGTGAGAAAATTCCTTTCTGCTGTGTAAGCCACCCAGTTTGTCACATTTGGTTATGTCAGCCCTAGCAAGCTGTGGGTTTTCTCATCTTCCGGAGACCCGCTGGCTCACCTGGACCTCTTTAGGGAGGAAGCTGAAAGTGCCATCTGAAGGTCTTTTAATTCTGTCATTGCAGCCAGAAGTGTCAGAGGAGACCAGGGCTGTGGGTCCTTCAGACTGGCAGAACAGGGCAGGAACCTCCCTCCCACCTTAGCCTCAGCACCATATTTCTGCCCAAACAGCAAACATATTAATTCTCTTTTCTGCTTCCTCTTTTGTTTCTGCCTTCATTTTTTCCCCCTTTTTTTCCTTAAGATCCTGTTGGTCAGTATCCAATCCTAAGTAGTTACCCAAGCCAGTTATATTACATCACCCAGAAAATTAAAAGTATACCACCCAGAATGATTAAAAATAAAAGACTAGTGATAATGTTCCCCTATAAACAGAGACCTATGCGGAACATCCTTCATCTGTAAACCATATGAATCTCATCCTGAAATGCCTTTCTTCTAGAATATATTCATTTCTCCCACGTCTGAACCGTAAGTATATCCCCACACTTCTCTTCTTGTTCCTCTTTATTTTTGTAGCTCCTAGTCATATCAGGAAGCATGGTCTCTCTGCTTTACATCTGGCTGTATTCCCAGAGCTTCCATTTCCATGTGGCACATCTTTATGCTCACTTGGGGTACCCCAGTGCCCAGCATATTGTTGGCCAGAGATACCTGAAAGGTAACTCCTTTGCTCATCTTGTGCTCATTTTACTAGGGGAAAGGGAAGGAGAGGCGTTTGCTGGTTAGAATTTGTTTATGTATCTCTAGGTTTACAGAAGATTTTAGTTAATAATTGACTGAGTCCCTTTTTTCTCTGATACCCTTTGGTTTCACCCAGGAGCTGGTGTGGTGAAGGATCAAGAGATGGCAATGCACTGGTTTAGGTAAGAAAAACAACCCCTACCAAAAGCAAACCTCTAGAGCTGTCATTTCAGGAAGTGCTGAGATAGAAAACCTTATGATTTTGGCGCTTCTTCTCTAGAACAAAAATAAGGTACACTTTCTTGAAGTGTTGGTAACTTCTTTTTCCACTCAGCAGTGAGGTAGGATTAGTGACGGAAGTGATGTCTCATGCATTTCAAAACAGTCTACAGATTAGCTTTAAAAGAGCTAAACTGGAGAATATGTACTATTCTAGATCAAGATCCAGAACATCAATAATTTTATTAACCAGCACTGTATTAGCATTACCTTGCTTATTAAAGTTTTGAACTCTTGACAATTAGAGACAGATTCATTTGAATTTAAAAGTAGAAATGCATTTATCTATTGTTTATTCTATTTTGGGCCTAAATTCCATTCAATATACAAATTTTTCCACGGGCAGCTTTTATAATTCTGATTGTATAGCATTGGTGTGATGAGTCCTCACAGAAAAAAACATATTATATTTGCAGTTTGAGAAAGTAATAATAACTTTGGAAACAAAGACTTGAATGCTTTACCTAACACTCTAAGGGTTAGACAATGGGAATAAATAGGCTCTGAGATGTTAGAAACTCCATTCTACATGGAGACTGTGGTAGAAAACAAGGACAAGTTAGGACTAAGGTCAAAGTCACTTGATATAGAGAACTGGCTTAGGGTTCATGAAGTCTCAATTTCATCAAAAGTAGAAACCCCTGAAAATGGAATTTTGCCATAGTATTCTTTAAAACGATATTGTCCAATATGGCAGTGACTAGCCACATAGGCCTCTGAGCCCTTGAAGTGTGGTTAGTGTGAATGGAATGTGCTATGCATGTAAAGTACACACAGAGTTTCCAAGACTTCATATGAAGAAAGGAATATAAAATATCTTACCAACAATTCTTTGTATTGATTATACATTGAATGATAATATGTTGGATATATAGGATTAAATAAAATATATTATTTAACTTTACTTATTCCTTTTAAAACTTTTGATGTGGCTATCAGGACATTTAAAATTACCATGGCATGCATTTTATTTCTATAGGGTAATGCTGATGATCAGAGTCTCCTATGATCCAGAGAAGTGTTTGGTTATCTGAGTGAGCAGTGAGCACAGCCATGGCTTTGCCATTGCCCTCGTATTGATGAGATCATCCTTCTCAGATGCTTTTTGTCTTCTTGCTAGAATAGTGGGTGACAAGCTTGGCTACATATTAGAGTCCCCTGGCGAGCTTTTGAAACATACTAATGCCCAACTCCAGACTGACTGAGTTGTGCTGAAAAGCATCCTGGGTAGCTGTAACGTGTAGGGAAGTCAAACCACTGCTCTAGAAGTCCACATTGATTTATAAAGTAAAAACGAACCAGCAGAGGAAGTCATTTCAGTAACACATTTTAAAACGAAGTTTAAAGTGGATATTCTGACCAAATTCACCTACCAACAGAAGTACCTTTGAGAATCAGGAAGGGAATGACATGGCTCTAGAATGGCTAAGCATGGTTGGTATTTAACTCTGCTTGGCTGGAAGCCTTGCTACTGAGACCTAGGCCACACACCAGCAACACTGGTATCACCAGGCGGGTACTTGTTCGAAATGCAGTATTTGAGGCCCTGACCCCAGCCCTACTGAAACATTATAACAAGATTCATTTGTTATAGTGAATGAAGATTCATAATCTTCATTATAACAAGATTCTGGGGTGGCTAGTACATGGATTAAAATTTTAGAAGTGTTGCCCTAAATAATATTTTGTAAACCAGACCTTCCTTACATGGGGCATACAGTTAAAAGCCAATTTCAAAAACATTTCTATTTTTCAGTGATGGAGTCCACTGTCAGGAATGGGATGGGGAAAGTATTACAAGGCAAGATTCCTCCCAGCATATTTTAAACATATCTTTTATGGTTCATGACTCATTAAATTTATTTATTAAATTAGTGCCTCATTAAAGTTTTCTTTTTGTCAATTGTGAAGCTTTCTTATCTAAATGTCTGGTGGCTCAGATGGTAAAGAATCCACTCACAATGCAGGAGACCCAGGTTCAATCCCTGGATTGGAAAGATCCCCTGGAGAAGGGAATGTCAACTCACTCCAGTATTCTTGCCTGGAGAATTCCATGGAGGGAGAAGCCTAGCGAGTCCATGGGGGTCCATGGGGTCACAAAGAGTTGGACACGGCTGAATGACTAAGCACACACAGCATGTTGTAATTTTAATATTTTTTTTTCCCTGTGAAAAGTCTATTCATGCAGTCTGCTCACTTTCCCAGTGGATGTTGTTATTTTCCTGCTTACTTTTCAAAATGTTTATGCATTAGAGATAGAAAACTTTTGTATATTTCCTTGTAATTTGGACTTTTCCCACCTAATCATAAATAAATGAAAAGAACTGCAAAGTAGCAAGGCAATAATTATATAAATTGCACTGCCCAATATGATGGCCATTAACCACATGTGGTCATTTAAATTTAAATAAACTAAAAAAATTCAGTTTCTCGTTGCACTATCTACATTTCAAGTATTTAATACTCACACACAGCTAATGGTTACTGTAGTGGAAAGCACAGATGCCAAACATTGTCATTTTTGTAGAAATTTCTGTTGGAAAATATTGGCACATTACATATTTCAGCAACTGGAAATAGTGCTTAAGAATCAGGTTACATGCTACTGAATTCCTAATATTCCCAGATGGTCCTTTCCTATATTTTGATTTCCTATATATTTTGGAGAGAAGATTGTAGTTATTTTAATGTTTGGAGAAGCTGATGAATGAGTTTGGAACAAATAAGTGATTGAAATAGTCTTACAACATCAGTTTTGTTTTTTTTTTTTAATGCTTTGCTTGTTTCAAATAAGAGTTTTCATTTTTTTTTTTTTTAAATGAAAGAGGCTTATTAACATTTGTCCCAATGTAAAAGACAGAAGTAATGGTTTTTCAGAGTGTCCTTCAGTCATGCCTGACTCTGCGGCCCCATGGACTGTAGCTCGCCAGGCTCCTCTGTCTATGGGATTCACCAGGCAATACTATTGGAGTGGGTTGCCATGTCTTCCTCCAGGGGATCTTCCTGACCCAGGGACCAAACCAGCCTCTCTTACGTCACCTGCACTGGGAGGCAGGTTCTTTACCACTAGTGCCACCTGGGAAGCCCCATGATTTCCAGTAATGGTTACATATTTGTATTAACAGTGCCTTTGGTTGTATTAAGGGAATCCATTTTCACAGCATTGTTTCCTTGTTTTTTGTTGCATATTCCTCTCCAATCTGATTTCCACTTCCATTTTCTTTTCCTCTCTTTTTCAGACGAGCCTCCCAGCAGAACCATCCTCATGGTTCCTTTAACCTTGCAGTAGGAAAACTGAAAAACATAACTGGATCCATGGAAGTAGGGTAATGAAAATTAGCAGTTTTCTCCCTTCCAACTGAGATGTCATTCCTTCTAAACCTGCCCCCATACATTACCTGAAATTGACAGATGAAAGCATTTTATATATAGTGCACTTCCCACTCTTGCCTTTTTATCTACTTACAGTGCTATGAGTTATGATAAAAGTCACAAAGTAAAAGGATCTAAGATTCATATATGTGCATAGAGCCCATGGAATAAATTCATAAGGTATCTGATGAGTCCAAAATGAAAGGCCAGGTTATTTCATGATCCTAAGAGTCTCCTGTGAATTTTTAAGGTTCCTAGGAGTCCCATCTTTACAGCTGTAGAGCATTTTCTCATAAACAGAACAGAACATGGAAGAGTATAAGGTAGAAAGCTCTTTTGGGACACAAATTCTGTTTGTGTTTATGAGATGAATCCCCTTTTGATTATTCACAGTCCCAAGAGAAATACTACTTTTTTCTCTGGAGAAGTTTTTCTTAAAGTTTTTGAGTAGTTCATAATCTGTGATATTTTCATGCAGAGATTCTGAGTCAGAAACATCTTCTTTCATAGGCCTTCCCCAAATAAACTTCAATTTTCAGCTTGTTTTAAGAAATGCAACTGACATGTATTCCATTACCACGTTCTATGTGTAATTCCCACCCCCCAATCGTAGACTCCAATCCAGCTCAAGTTGATGAGTAGATGAGGTTCAGAAAGAAGGAGTCTCAGTGAGAGCCTGAAGGATGGTGTGGGTCTAGGGACTTGGTGTAACACGCAGGTATATTGGTTTCACGCATTACTTGGTAATGAAATTTTGAAATGACCAATGGGAGGCAGCCAAATCATACGGTGCAGTCAGTGTTCTCTTTCACAACTGCTGGTGGGCAGTTTTACAACTGACTGATGAGCAGGTTGAATGGAGCCCCTCTCCAGTTACCACTCTCAAACCAAAATATAGAATTTGCTTGTAAGAAAGGGGTGTCTCAGACATTACCTAAGAGTCTTGGCTGGAAAAATTTTTCTAAATGGGGCAAAAGTATCCAGCTGGACTCTGATGTTGTAAGACTGTTTCTTTGGGTAGTTTTTTATTTTATTATGAAGACACTCATGATGAAACCCAGATGAAATGGCAAGTGTTTCACTCAGTACCTTAGAATGAGTCTAAACAGGTGTTAACATGGCCCTTAGCCTAAACACTTGGACATGCAGGTTCTTTGAATTCACTTTTTCTTTGTGATTCTACTAAGTAACTCTCTCTCCTAGGGACATAGAGATGCTCCTTCATGTTGCTGCAAGACAGGGGATCCAAGAGGCCCAGGAACTTCTGGAGAATATTATTTGGACTAAAAGCAAGCCCTTGCCAACTAAAAGAGTGGGGAGTTTTTTATAAACATTAACACATGTCACGCATGCTTTTTCTGAAGCAGGGTCTGTGTGTCTCTTGTCAACCGTGGCCTTGCAGTGTTTTGTGGAACTGTCAGTGGAAGTGGATTTTACTTACAGTTTTATATGCTGCTGCATCTTCAATTTGCTGTTCCAAGTCCTTTAAAGCAGTAGTACCCAACCTTTTTGGCACCAGAAATTGGTTTCATGGAAGACAATTTTTTCCGCGGACCAGGGGATGGGCGGGGGATGGTTTCGGGAAGCTTCAACCGCATTACATTGATTATGTGCTTTATTTCTTTCATTATTGCATCAGCTCCACCTAGATCACCAGGCATTAGATCTCAAGGCTGGGTATTGTTGCTTTAAGGCAAGGTGTTGCCTATATGTTTTCCTGGGGTCGGAGTTTGACCTCTTCTGGATGGAGAGGTATTTTCTTTTGCTTGCATGACTGCTCACCTCAGTTAAGTTTCAAGTCAGTGAGCACTGTACACAGTGGTGGGAGGGAAGGAAGAAACCTGTCACACTAGAGACTTGGCTTCTTAGATGGGTGAGTTGGCGCCCACACATCCACGGTGAAGGAGATAAACTCTTCATTAGCCTAATCTATGACATGTGGTGTTCTGCTTAAAATAAACTCGTTTTCATCTCTACATTTCAATTTTCTGCTCCATTAGGTTTCTATGGTATTTTATTGTATTCGCTTTTTGTATTACAAAAAGGCCTTTATGGGGAAAAATAAGAAGGCCATGAATATTGTCACTAGGAGGGAAAAGGCTAAAGTAGAAGAATTCAGAGTTATTGAGCTCCTGACATGTGTATGGTTTTTCCTAACTGCTTTCAAGTATGTTAGTATTAACTTGGATCAAAGCCTTATGAGGTGGGTAGTATTATCATTCCCATTTTATAGATGTAGAAACAGGTGTAGAGAAGTAATATGTGCAGAGTCATAGCATGACTGGTAAAATAGGTTTAAATTTCTTAACTAGTTTGACTAACACTTCTCCCTTAAATTATTTTTTTTCCCCCTTAAATTATTAACATCTCATTCCTAAGAAATTCAAAGATGCTCCAAGAGCAGGTACATGACTCTATTACTAGTACACAATGAGAACTTACCTTAGCCAATGACTCAGTCATGTTTTCTAACTGTATTATTTGAGCACAAGCCACATATTCATATTCTTTTAAAGTACTATTTTTAATCTTCAATATAGCTAGCTGCATTTATTACATTTCGATTATAGCATGATTCTCTCCTGGGAATTTAAATTCAGAAACATGATGTAAGAATGACAAAAGTGTTACAATAGAATTCAATAACATAATTAAGCTGTGTATAAGATACTTGTTTTGCCTTTAAGTTCAAGTGTCGAGTTTATACTAGGTGCATGTTCAGGATGACTGAATCTCAGGCAGTCTCTTTGTCCAGACTTGAGCATATAAACATTTAAAGGATGAAGATAAAAATGGTCAAATATTTTCTTTTTTCCTGCTTTTCATTATTTTACAAGCACTTTAAAACTCTTCAATGTAGAAAATCCAAAATTCATAAACTAAGGTCTTCACTTGAACCTCTGTTAAGTATTTCTGTCATTCCTAGAAACACTTCAGGTTTTCTTTACATTTTTCCAGAGGACACAGTCTTCACTTCAGTCTATGTTGTTTAAGGTATATTAATAACTCTGAAAAATTTATCCTGAGCCACGAATTCCATTTGCATAATACTAGGACAATAATTTCAACCATCTTGTAAATGTGCATTTTTTTTACCTTCACGATGATACCCACTTTCTGCGTACTAAGTTGATAAGTTGTGTCCAACTCTTTGTTACTCCATGGACTGTAGCCCTCCAGGCTCCTCTGTCCATGGGATTTTTCAGGCAAAAATACTGGGATGGGTTGCCATTTCCTTTTCCATGGGATCTTCCCAACCCAGGGATCCAAGTCTCATCTCCTGTGTCTCCTGCACTGGTAGGCAGATTCTTTACCACTGAGCCACCTGGGAAGCCCTGATACTCACTTCAGTGTATTTCATTTTAAAGTCGTATTTCAAAGACATATAAGTATTTCTTATAGTGACCCTGGTGGCTCAGACGGTAAAGCGTCTGCTTACAATGCGGGACACCTGGGTTCGATCTCTGGGTTGGGAAGATCTCCTGGAGAAGGAAATGGCAATCCACTCCAGTACTATTGCCTGGAAAATCCCATGGACAGAGGAGCCTGGTAGGGTATAGTCCGTGGAGTCACAAAGAGTCTGACACAACTGAGCGACTTCACTTCACTTCACTTCGTAGTGACAACCAAAACTGGCCATTGTGAGGATATACCGTAGAAATAATCACTAACTGGTGTTAAATTTATTTTTAAGAAATTCTTTCAGGTGACTTCTATAAGCATCTCAAGCTAATACTGATTTTGTTTGCATTCAGTTCAGTTCAGTTCAGTCGCTCAGTCGTGTCCGACTCTTTGCCACCCCATGAATTGCAGCACGCCAGGCCTCCCTGTCCATCACCAACTCCCGGAGTTCACTCAAACTCACGTCCATTGAGTCGGTGATGCCATCCAGCCATCTCATCCTCTGTCGTCCCATTTTCCTCCTGCCCCCAATCTCTCCCAGCATCAGAGTCTTTTCCAATGAGTCAACTCTTTGCATGAGGTGGCTGAAGTACTGGAGTTTCAGCTTTAGCATCATTCCTTCCAAAGAAATCCCAGGGCTGATCTCCTTCAGAATGCACTGGTTGGATCTCCTAGGGACTCTCAAGAGTCTTCTCCAACACCACAGTTCAAAAGCATCAATTCTTTGGCGCTCAGCTTTCTTCACAGTCCAACTCTCACATCCATACACGACCACTGGAAAAACCATAGCCTTGACTAGATGGACCTTTGTTGGCCAAGTAATGTCTCTGCTTTTCAATATGCTATCTAGGTTGAAGATAATGTCTTTTAATAGTTCATTGTTGCTGAAATAAAGTAATAAACTAATTGAAAAGGCATAACTACAATTAGAAAGACTATGTATGTACTCACTTTAAAACCTCTTCACTTTTAACCTTTATGCCAGAGTGTTAAATAGAGCATGACCTGCCAGTCCTCTAGGGTTGAAGCTAAATCCCTCATGCAAAACTGGAGAGTGAGAAGGATCAGGAATCCCCTGAAGCCAAAGCAATACTTCTACCTTTCCTTCCTGGAGTTGGAGAAAGAGTCAAGTGAGAAATGCAAGAAATAAAGAGGAAGAGGGGAAGAGGAACAGAGAGAGAACTTGTTTGTGTCCATTGAATCTGGATTTAGAAATGGAAACAATGTATTTTAAAGTTTATTAAAAATTAGTATTTGGCATATCTTAAAAACTGAATTAAACTGTTGGTGAGTTGCTCACCCAGGTAACCCAAAGGCAGTACTAATATCTGAATAAACTTTTTCACCTAGGATCCAACTTACTGCAAAAACTATTGATGCATTTTAAATTCTTAATATGACTTAGAAATTTACACATGTTCTTTTTGTGCCAAAGTAAACATGTGAAGTCCTCCTCTTGTTCTTTTTTCACTCTAAATTCATGCTGTTCTGTCAAGGAGGCAGGAGACCAAACGAGTGTGCACCAGCTTTGGAAACAATTGCATGAGTTTTGCAGTCTTGAACATGTGGATTTACCTTTCTAAGTTGCCTCAGCTGTGCAATATCAACTACCCCATAGAGTCACTGTAAGGATTAAATGAGCTAATGTTTAAAAAGCACAATGCTTTGCATAAAGTAAGCAACTGTATTGAAGATGGGTATAAACGTTGTCTGGTATGAGAAAATGAGAGAGTCGTTGTTTTCTGTCAGAGTGAAGCAAATGAAACTAAGCCTCAGGTCCTCACTTGCTGGAACCCCTCGCAAATGTACTCAGAATAAGATATTTTAACCCGAGTTGACTCGGATCACTTTCGCTTCTCATTTTGACTTCTTCTCTATCACATTTGCCCTGGCATAACCCAGCATTGAAGGACTGCAGGCATTTCTGGATTTCAGTTGTGGGAAGTTGAGTTGAGAATATGTTTAGTTTGGGTTAGTGCTTCCCTGTTGGCTCAGACGGTAAAGAATCTGTCTGCAATGCAGGTGACTCCGGTTTGATCTTGGGTCAGGAAGATCCCCTGGAGAAGCAGTGGCTACCCACTCCAGTATTCTTGCCTGGGGAATTCCATGGACAGAGAAGCCTGGTGGGCTACAATCAACAGGGTCACAAAGAGTCGGACACAACTGAGTGACTAGCAATTCCTTGCTTACTTAGTTTGGGATTGGGGGATATATCTCATACTTCCACGTATAGTTGAGTTACTGCTAGCTGTCTTGGTGTTGCAATGGCTTCTGGAAAACTTCCAACGGCTCACTGTAATTTGTGCAGGTGCAAAACCAGAGGTGTGGTCAAGCTGTTGAATATTTGTGCAGGAGCCAGTCTCAGAAATACGTGGGTGGTGGAGGAGGACATAGCTTGATATGCAGCCATATAAACTAGATGCAACAAGTATAAAATTCTTTTAAACCCTTAGGGCTCATGTCATATAAATTTGGTAAAAGCCTTTCCAATATTAATCATAATCCCCAAAAGTCACATGAACTTACCAATAATAAGCTGTGAAACTGAAAGTTTTCCTAAATTATCAATAAAATAAAATTTGCAAACCCTGTTTACAGAGATACCAAAGTCCTTCTATTCTCTCTATAGAAATTTTAAAATAATTGTCCTATGAAAAAGTGTTCAAAAAGCATGAAGTCTAAAACACAGGAAAAAAGGCTAATAGGAGTATGTCAGGAAGTTAACACCATTGTTATTTCTTTCTGGATGCTCACAGTATGTGTCAGTTTTTAGTTTATTTGTTGTGATTTCTTTCTTCCTTTTTTTTAATTCCCTGATACATCTGTATTCAATTTTGGATTCACAAGTTTGCGATTCTTTTTCTAAAGGGAGCCCTCAAATTGTACAGGCTTCTGAAGCACACTACTTGGATCTGACCCCCTTTGTGATCGTCTGCCAAATGGCCCAAAAGGACCTTGATTAACATACCTCTGCTTGTTACTTTCCTTGTCTGTGAGTTCTAAAGTAGTGTAAAACTGAGAAACCTAAATATAAGTCAGCACTCTGTCATGGCTTCTGTATCCAGGGATTCTCCCTTGACAAGGAAACCTGATTGGCAGGGAAGCCTGGCGTGCTGCAGTCCATGGGTTCGCAAAGAGTCGGACACGACTGAGTGACTGAACTGAACTGATAGAAGGGATGAGCATCTGTGGACCACAGTGTCTGTGGGGATGGGAGTCCTGGAACCAACCCCAGTGGATACTGGAGGGATGACTGTATTTATAGTGATGGAATTTTAAAAAAAGCTTTTTATTTTATATGAGAGTCCCTTGGACTGCAAGGAGATCCAACCAGTCCATCCTAAGGGAAATCGGTCCTAGGTGTTCATTGGAAGGACTGATGTTAAAGCTGAAACTCCAGTATTTTGGCCACCTGATGCGAAGAGCTGACTCATTTGAAAAGACCCTGATGTTGGGAAAGATTGAGGGCAGGAGGAGAAGGGCACGACAGAGGATGAGATGGCTAGATGGCATCACCGACTCCATGGACATGAGTTTGGGTAAACTCCAGGAGTTGGTGATGGACAGGGAGGCCTGGTGTGCTGCGGTCCATGGGGTCGCAAAGAGTCAGACACGACTGAGCAACTGCACAGAACTGAGAGTATAACCAACTAGCAAAGTTGTGATAGTTTCAGGTGAACAGCGAAGGGACTCAGCCACATATATACATGTATCCATTCTCCTCCAAACTCCCCTCCCCCCCCCCCCTGGCTGCCACATAACATTGAGCAGAGTCCCCTGTGCTATACAGTAGACCCTTGTTGGTTATCCATTATAAATACAGCAGTGTGTACATGTCCATCCCAAACTCCCTGACTACCCTTCTCCTGGGCTGAGATTTTTTTTAAAATTTCATTCCACTCTTCCCATTGGTTCATTTCCTTTTAGCAAGCCAAGTATTGGCTTTGCATTTCTGAGGGAGAAAATGGGGGTTCTTAGTCCCCTTCTTTCCCTGCATAATCAAGCAGGAGACTTTGACGCTACAGATTCCTGACCATACATAATGAGATAACAAACTCTACCATGCCCCAGAATTAAACTGGAGAGAATTACTTTCTGGGAGAAAAAACTGAGGCTGAAGGAGGTCCATCTGACTTATCAAGGACACAGAGATTGGCATTAAACCCAACTATTGGTTGGATTAACTAATCTGTAATTCCTTGCTACCTTGCTAAACGACTCACTTCAAAAGCCAGAGGAAGAAAGATTTACCTTGAATGTACTTTGATATAGATGTTTCCTTGGCAACCGATTCTAAGTCAAAAGCAAAACAGTGATTGAAAATATGCACTTTTGTTAAAAAATTGTGGGCTCTGAAACAGCAGTCTCAGAAGCTCTTTCCCATCCTTTGTTAATTGAAAAGAGAAGTTCTTTATTTCACATGCTGTTATGTAGCCATTATTTTAGAAAAATCTGTCTTCTAGGCATTAAAGTAGGAGGCCATTTTCCTCCCCCCTCTTAATCTCCCTCTGCTTTGGCCTTTTGTACTTCCTTGCACTCACTCAGAGTCATGTGTGTAATTAGCGATTGCCACCGCCCCCACTCCCACCCCCTCGCTCCATTGACATCTTGTCATCAGTACCTGTCTCTAGTTGAAATGGTCAGTTATAATTTTGTTGCAACTACTCGATGGACATGAGTTTGAGTAAACTCCGGGAGTTGGTGATGGACAGGGAGGCCTGGCGTGCTGCGATTCATGGGGTCACAAGGAGTCGGACACGACTGAGCGACTGAACTGAACTGAACTGAAAGGTAGATTACTATGAGCATAAGGTATGTGTATTATCAATAGAATACCTATTTTTTCTCTATATACTTTAAATTCTTGGGTTAGGATAAATCACTCCAGTATTACATACCTTGTATAGATTAGCTTTTAAAAGCAGAGGCTTTGGGACTTCTCTGGCGGTCCAGTGGTTAAGACTCTACACTGCCAATGCAGGGGGCATAGGTTTGATTCCTAAGATCCCACAGGCCACACAACCAGAAGATGAATTAAAAAAAAAATCATCTCTAATAAATTTCAAAAGCAAAATTTTAAAAATTACTAAAAAAAGAAAGAAACTTTTACTGAAATACTTTGCTTTAGGCCATCTCCTTCCTTAGAAGGATCCTGACTCTGTTGGGATATTGTTCCCTAGCTTTGCCAGCCACACTGCAGTCTGAGCCAGCAGCATTAATATCTCCTGGGAGCTGGGGAGAAATGCAGAATTTTAAGCCCCACCCCAGATCTACTGAATCTGAATCTGTATTTTAAGATCCTTGGGTGCGGGGTACTCTTTCTGCCCCCTTCTGATGCTTATGTCAGAAGCTTTCTCTATCTCCTTTATACTTTAATAAAACTTTATTACACAAAAGCTCTGAGTGAGCAAGCCTCGTCTAATAAAACTTTATTACACAAAAGCTCTGAGTGACCAAGCCTCGTCTCTGGCCCCGGATTGAATTCTTCTCCTCTGGGGGCCAAAAATCCCGGTGTCTTCGCGTGATTCAACAACAACCTTTCATCTTGGGGGCTCATCCGGGATCCTTCAGGACAAGGTAAGGATGCTTGGAGCTTTAGTTCTTTGTTCTCTTAGCGAACACGTTTTCTGCTGTGCTTTACTAACTCTACCGTGTGCTTGTGTGAATGAATGACAGGCCCTGCATGAAGCAAGTAAGGAGCCCTGCTCTGCGGTTCCACGGTGATCTCATACGGCTAATGGCAGAAATCTGTCGGGGGTTATACCGACCTGCCAATGCCAAGAGGCACCCAATGTCTCCTTCGGGAACCAACCAGAAATGAGCAAAGCGTGTGGACCGAACTCTCCTTTCTCGGTCAAACTTTTCGGTTTCTTTGACCATTTCATAACTCCTTGGGAATTAGAAGTACTAACCCAATCTATTGGATCATAGACTTTCAAGGGACTTGTGATCTATACTGTTATTGTGTACTGTGGCTTAGGTCCCAAACTTGGATTGGTATTCAAGAAAGCGTCTAGCCTCGCTAGGAATCGAAAGTTCAGAAGCTAGATGGAGCTCTAGCTCCCAGAACATCTCTGAGGTTAAAGGTTACTCAGATTGGAACTGCAATGGGTTTTTTTTCTTTGGTAACACCGGCTCTTAGTGGATCAGAGGAGGCTGTTATACTGGTGTGGTGATGCTTGGAAAGAACATCTCAGTTTTATGTTCGTGTCGGTCTTATTGTGGTCAGGAAATACTCAGGGGTGTGCACATGCACTCAGGTGATGACGAATGTTTCCCCCAGCAGTCTTAGCTTGGGAGGCATTCCAGAAGGTTACTCTGATTCACCCCGGGTGACATCAGAGGCAAGCAAGGTTAAAGGTGAAGAGCTGGACGTCAAGTAGGGATGCTATCAAGTCTACCCCTGGTACATCCCCACCCCATCTCGGTGGTAGAACCGGGAGGGACGAGTACGGTGCTTGCGTCAGTAAGGGACTTAGTCTCCCTGGTAAGTCCGACCAGGAAGGAAAAGCTTTTGGTGTGACGTCTGTCTACACCCCCGTCTAGAACAGGGAGGGACGCCTCCGGTAGAAAAATGGCGCTGGTCGCTTTTTTTCTCTCTTACAGATGGGAGCTAACAATTCCAGCCTCACTCCTTTGAACTGTATCCTAAAAAACTGGGATAGATTTGATCCCCAGGGCTTAAATAAGACACACCTGGTCTTCCTATGTGATACTGCATGGCCACGGTATCCACTGGAGGACGGCGAACGGTGGCCAGTTGGAGGGTCTCTTAAGTATAGTACTGTTCTACAATTAGACCGGTTCTGTAAGGAACAAGGGAAATGGGTAGAAGTAGCATATGTGTTTCCCAATCTATCCCTGGGATCATATGCACAGAGCAGCCAGAGAGATTGAGGAACAGCCACACAAGTTGTTGCCTCTTTATGAAACACCCACAGGGAGAAATAATCAGTCTATGAGAGTTAATAAGCCTTTCTCTTATCAAGAAATACAAAGAATCAAGGAGGATCTGGGAGACTATTTAGAGGACCCAGAAAAATATATTAGAGCCTTTAAAGGTGTTACACTGTTTTATGACCTCATTTGGAAGGATGTGATGTATATCTTGGGACAAATGCTGACTCCCGAGTCAAAGACTCGAGTTTTGGGAAAAGCGGTTGCTTATGGAGATGAATGGCTTGGTAATGAATCAGTAGGGAAGAGGGAGAACGAGATAGCGGCCCTCCCCACTGGGAATCAGGCGGTCCCAACTATAGAACCAGACTGGGACTACAACACAGCTAAAGGAAGATGGGATCAGAGTCATTTTGTTAGATGTATTCTTGAAGGACGTAGGCAGGTGCGTTCTAAGCCTTTAAACTATGGCAAATTGGCAGACATAGAACAGGAGGAGAAGGAAGCTCCTGGTAAATTCCTATATAGACTGAGAGAAGGCCTTTGCAAATTCACTGAGATTGATTCCGAAAGTGAAGAGGGAAAAGTGATCTTAAAGGATAGATTTCTCACTCAGTCGGCTCCAGATATCTGCCGTAAGCTATTAAAACGGGCATATGGACCAAATCAGTCTTTAGATACTCTGTTACAACTGGCTAAGACAGTCTATTATGGTAGGGAATATGAGGAAAAGAAAGAAAGGCAAAAAAAGACAAAGGAAAAGGCGGAAGTCTTTGCCATGGCTATGAAAAACGTTCTTAAACAGCCTGAGAAAAATGCCCAGAGGGACCCAGGTGAAAAGGGGTGGGCTTGCTATTACTGTGGAAAGGAGGGGCACCTCAAGCGGGATTGCCCTCAGGTATCTAAGCCGCCCCCGGCTCCATGTCCAGTCTGCAAAGGACCACACTGGAAGAGAGACTGCCCCCAGAGGCATAGGTCTCCGGGGTCGGACTCTCAAGACAATCAGGACTGAAAGTGCCCGGGGATCCCCACACAAGCTCCCATCCTAATTACACCTGAGGAACCCCGGGTATTAATAATTGTGGGGGGCCAATCCATCGATTTCCTTTTAGATACTGGGGCAACTTATTCTGTGCTTACTGAAGCCCCTGGCCCACTTTCTTCCCGATCTGCTTTCGTAATGGGACTGTCTGGACGAGCCAAAAGGTATTATTTCAGTTATTCTTTATCTTGCAACTGGGATTCTGTGCTGTTTTCACACGAGTTTCTGATCGTGCCAGAATCTCCCTCACTTTTGGGAAGGGATATACCGAGCAAGGTCCATGCCTCTGTTTTCATGAATATGGAGCCCTTCCTTTCTCTCCCTTTGGTTGAACAAAATGTAAATCCTAGAGTATGGGCTGATGGAAAATCTGTGGGCCGAGCACAAAATGCTATTCCTGTAGTTGTTAAGCTCAAAGACCCGCACGTATTTCCACATAAGAAGCAGTATCCACTGAAACCTGAAGTTAAGGAAGGGTTAAAACCCATCATCGAAAATTTAAAGAAGCAAGGACTATTAATTCCCTGTAACAGTCCTTGCAACACTCCTATTTTGGGTATAAAGAAATCAAATGGTAAATGGAGACTAGTTCAAGATTTATGAATAATAAATGAGGCTGTAGTTCCTTTACACCCCATGGTGCCTAATCCTTATACTCTATTGTCTGAAATTCCTGAACGGGCCAAATATTTTTCAGTAATTGCTTTAAAGGATGCCTTCTATTCAGTGCCTTTGGTGGAAAGAAAGTCAATTTCTATTTGCCTTTGAAGACCCTACGCAGCCAGCTTCTCAGTTAACCTGGACAGTTTTGCCCCAGGGATTTCCTGACAGTCCTCATTTATTTGGACAAAGTTTGTCACGGGATCTACAAAACTTTAATAGCTCTGAAGTGGTGGTGTTACAATATGTAGATGATATTTTGTTCTGTGCTGAGACAGGAAGCTTGTTCACGAGCCTCAGAAGATTTCTTAAACTTTCTTGCAGGCTGTGGTTATAAGGCATCAAGAGAAAAGGCTCAGCTTTGTCAACAAGCAGTTAGATTATCTGGGCCTAATCATATCAGAAGGGACTAGGGCCATAGGCCCTGAGAGAATTAAACCTATACTAAATCATCCCCTACCTATGACTTTAAGACAATTGAGAGGATTTTTGGGAATCACAGGTTACTGTCGCATTTGGATTCCGGGTTACGGGGAACTTGCCCGGCCTTTATATAATCTTATAGCTAAAACTCAGCAGGCCCAAACCGACAAATTGGTTTGGTCTCCAGAAACTCAGAAGGCTTTTAAGGTTCTTCAGACTGCTCTCCTGTAAGCTCCAGCTCTGAGCTTCCCCACAGGATCAGAATTTAATTTGTTTGTCACTGAAAGAAAAGGTGTGGCATTGGGAGTTTTGACACAACCCCGAGGGCCTCACCAGCAACCTATTGCTTATCTAAGCAGAGAATTAGATGTAGTTTCACGCGGGTGGCCCCACTGCCTAAGAGTAATTGGGGCAGCTGCTTTATTAGCACCTGAAGCTTTAAAAATAATTAATGGACGAAAACTTACTGTACTGACTTCTCATGGTATGAGTGGAATCTTAAATTCTAAGGTTAATATTTGGATGACAGACAGTAGGCTTCTTAAGTATCAGTCATTGTTGTTAGAAGGACCAGAAACTAAGCTTAAAGTTTGTGGAAATTTAAATCCTGCCACTTTTCTTCCTGAGAAGGAAAATGAAACACCTGATCACGATTGTTCTCAATTCCTAACTTTAAACTATGCAGCTCGGGAGGATCTAAAGGATACCCCATTAGACAATCCTGACATGGAAGTATTTACAGATGGCAGTTCTTTTGTTCAGGATGGAAAGCGTAAAGCAGGTTATGCTGTGGTGACTGCTGAACAGGTTTTGGAAGCAAAAATCTCTCCCCCAGGGAACCAGTGCTCAGTTAGTGGAGCTTGTGGCTCTGACCCGAGTTCTGGAGTTAAGCAAAGGGCAGCGCATGGGCCTGATAATATATGTGAGTCTACTTCTGCTGACTCCAAACATCCTGAGTCTGCCGTTTGATCCTCAAGACAATGTCTTCCTGTCCTGGGCTCACTCCTACGCTGCATTCCAAAATCGGTCTAATTGCTGGGTCTGTGGAGCACTCCCCTCTTCATCAGTGGAAGGCTTCTGGTGGTGGACATCCCCACTTCAAGGAAAAGACTTTCTCCAAGTCTGTGAATACCTTCGACAACAATCGCATGCAATGCCTCTTCTTCATCCGATGACATTTACCAACCCTAAAATGGACTGGTGCAACACTTTGCACTTTAACTATGGACATAATGTGACTTTTAATTTTGATTCTGATTGTTTTGTTTTTGCTGTTTGCTCCCTGCATCTGTGATTGTATAACTGGATTTGTTTCTAGCCGCATGAAAGCTTTTAAGTTATAAATGGTTGCTCAAACTCCTGCTACTGCTGTAGCTTCCTCCAACTACTATTTGGGGCCCCTGGACCAGATATCCTCAATATGAGGATTAGGAGAATATATTGCCTCACCAATTTAGGGACAATGCCCCTTTTTCAGCTCGGAAGCAGTTATGGAACGAGAACGACACCCCTTTTCCCTAGGCCACATAATTCTCCTAAAAGAAAAGGGGGGAATGAGAGAATCATTTCCTAGGCAGGTTGATAAGGAGTCTAGGGGTCCCCAAGGAGAGAGGGGTCTGGAATTCTCAAGGAGGAAGAAAGGACAAACTTTTTTTTTCTTTCTCTACATTCCTTAGGATTATATAACAATAATGTATCCTGCCTAAGGACAGTCTCTGGATCAAACCTTCTGGCTGTTATCTTAAAATGTAAATTATGGGAGTAGGTCTGATGAGGTCTTTACAACCTCCAGACATTCTTTGGATTATTTAACTTGTTAACACTAGCAAGCGGGTACTCTTTCTGCCCCCTTCTGATGCCTATGTCAGAAGCTTTCTCTATCTCCTTTATACTTTAATAAAATGTTATTACACACACACACACACAAAAGATCCTTGGGTACTTTATATGCACATTGAAGTTTGAAATGGACTGTTCTTCACTGCTTGGTTTATTTTCTTTAGGACTTACATGAACAATTTGTTTCAGATATACCTTAGTGGTTATATTCCTAGGCTTGAGGAAGGCAAGGAGTTCTCTTGATTGGAGGTTGCCAGCCTTTACTGGTGAGCTGATTTTGGGAAATTCGCTTAGCTTCCCTAAGCCCCAGTTTTCTTCTCTGTAAAATGGAGACTATAATAGTACTCATCTATGGGGTTATTGTGACCACTAAACAAGAAAATACGTATAAATTAATCAAGCCCCATATTATAGATGTACATGATAACTGATAAACACTAGTCATCATCATTGTTACTCCTAGTTTATTTTGTCTTATGGGACCATATAACAGGATTTTTGTTGTTGTTATTATTGGGGGTAGGAAGTATAGAGCCAAATTTAAGCCCTTTCCAGCAGGTATTTGAACTTATGATTGACCTTACCCAAGTTTCATCTTACTTTTTATATTTATTTTTCTTCACTACAATTTCCTCAGATTTTTACATTTTATTATGTTCACAATATCTTTGTAAGCCACTTCAAAATAATTTTATACTGAGATATGACATAAAAATTGTCATCATAATTACAAACGTATTAGTCTACAATATCCACTCCAAATTATTTTGACAGCCTTGTCTTACTTTTTTTCTCTACCATCTTCTTGCTATAGTTATATTGGTTGACCCAGTAACCTTGTAAGGCAGCGATACTTAAAACAATTTTCAAAGAATGTTTCCCTCTCTTTGCCTTTTTATTCACCACTGTATCTTCAGCATGGTACCTTACACATGATAGGTGTATAAGACATATTGAGTGGTTAATCATGTACAGACTTACATCTTACATCACTTAAGATTTACATCTCTTCACGTTTGCTATTAAATGGAATGGGCTTTCTTCATCTTTTAATCCATCCAGTACATTGGACTCAGATCAAGTGCCACCCTTGCTGGGAAGACTTCCTTGACCCTTCAGGCTGGACAGAGGGGGTTCCTTCTTCCCAAAACTATGGAATTGTGTAACTGTGTTACCCAACTGCCATTTGCCATTCCTTCTTATATTGGTTACTTGTTTGACAGCACAAGCTTTGGAATCAAGAAGTCATGGGTTTAATCCTATCTGGGCCACATACCAACTGTGTGATTTTAGAAACATTGCTCAGCTTCTATAGGACTGTCATCTGATCTGTAAAATGGGAAAATGGCAGCGTTATATCACTACCATAGCTAATGTATTGATTATAGATAATCATTGATTATAGATACTGTGTGTGATTAGCATATTACTAGAGATACTGACATAATCTGTCTTTTTTGTCAAGTTAGACTCAGTAATCTTCTCTTGTGGAATCAGCAAGAAAATATTATGGGGCTATGAGTGAAGTCATGTTCCTGTAACTCTTGAGGATTCTTTTTGACTCAGGCTTCCAGGGCTGACAGAAGCTGCTGGAGTTATGTCTATTGATGATTTGTGGTGAATGTAATTGTGATTCAGTGTTGTCTAGGTTTCATGACTCATCAGTGGTGGTGCAGGAGGAAGGTAGAAAATATTTACTGTTACCCAGGGATTGCTGCAAAACACAGTTTCAAACTCTCTTTGGATTTCTTTTTGTTGTTTCTCTTTATTTCTCCTTTTTCATTGTGTAGCATTTCTCTTTTTTGCATTTTTTTCCCTAAGAATACATTATAGATATCAGAGTTAATTTATTCCAAGGGAGTGCTGTGTTTTTTGCTTTTTTCCTTTTGGAATTTCCCTTTAAAATAACCTCTAGCCTCTTTTAGTTTTATGCAGAGGCATATTTTCAAGGTTCTGAAATGCAAAATGCATGAGAATCAAACAAACAAATCTTTCAGTCTTAGAATTTTGAGAAAGAGATTCATTAAAACAATTCTCTTATTAGAGACTATACAAAGTTACATGAGATGCTTTTTTTATCCACAAAATCCTTGGAGATATGGATATATTTTACTCTAAAGCTGATATGTATATTTTCAGAAGTTTTTCTTATGAATACGTATTGAATAAAAGTTCTTTGAGCAGCAAAGAGCCTGGTGCGTCAGAATAGTATGCTCATTATACATTTATAGTGGGCCTCTAACTATGCTAGTTCTTTCTCCATATGACAGTTGAGGGTACATTCAGAGCAAATCTGATCATCTTGCTTTCTGATTAAAGTCCCACTGGCTCCCTACTGCCTACAATATTAAATCCAGGATGAAAGCCTTTGCTTATTCTGGCTCCAAATAACCTCCCCTGCCTCAGCTTCAGCCCCTGCAGCTTGCATCCACTCCCAGAGCTCCAGCCACAAAGACTTTCTTACCCTCATGACTACAGGTGGCGCTCTTTCCCAGCTGGGCTCTGCACAGGCTGTATCTTCCTGCTTGTTGTAAAGAATCAGTCCAAATGCCCTTTCCACTAGGAAGCTTCATTGGAGTTCCCCCAAAATTATTCTTTACTCTTGGGTCCCATAACAATTCATAGACAACATTTACATAGCACTTACTATGCTGGGTAATCGTGTTTCCATTTACAAATCTCTAATTAGCTTCTGGGCTATTTGAAGGAGAGTAGGTTGCCTACTTTATTTGTATCACCCACAACATCCATTCCAATGTCTATTACATAGAAAATACCCAATGCAAGTTAGTTATTCATGGACATATTCATGTACACTTACATATTTTAGGGAACACAATGCATGTTGCTTCTGTCAGTTCAATTTAGTTTTGTTGATCTTATACATATGAAATGATATTAATGCAAATATTAATACAAGCCCTTATTTTTTTTTAAATAAACCCAAGTTCACACTGATTTGTACAATTATGAATATTGGAAAACATTCCAATTTTTTTTCCTTGTGTGGATCTATTATTTGAAGGCATATATCAGCTCCCAGATGCCACAAGTTGCCCGAGTTTCTCTGCTGTGATCAGCATGTCAGCACAGCTGCAGTTCAGATTCCCTGTTGGTCACTTAGCTGATCTTTTTGGTTGGTAAGAGACCAAGACTACTCGCAGAACTCTGTAACCATGGTGATAAGATGCCCTATTTTAACTTTTCAACAAAAAAGATGAGATGCTCTAGCACTTCTGGGCCTGTGGTTCCCAACGGTGTTTTGGGGAGCCATTCAAGCATTTAACCTATAGAATCAGGCCTTGAACTGATAATTACCTTTCTGTTTATATTAGATACCTTTTAAATTAGGGATGGTGACTGATAGCACATACAGACCATGACCAGGCAAATGTGAGGTCTAGGGCAAACCTGGGAGGCTTGTCATTTATATTATACATCAGCTGGAAAAAAGCTCCTTTAAGCTAAGGGTTTTGTTTTTTAAATAAAATTAGAGTACTCACCAAAATAAAGACTGTATGCTTTTTCACGAGTGATGAAATTACCCTATTATGGAAGATGGATGTGATTCTTTTTGTGTGTGTGTGTGTGTAATAAAGTTTTATTAAAGTATAAAGGAGATAGAGAAAGCTTCTGACATAGGCATCAGAAGGGGGTAGAAAGAGTACCCTGGATGTGATTCTTATAGAAAATCAAAGTATTTAATTAGACTGTGTTTTCCAACAAGATTAGTCTTAGACCTTGTTAGAAGGGTAGTTGTGTACACCTGAGATTTAGGGGGCTCAGGGAAGGTACAGTGTTCAATCTCCTCCTTTTCTTTTAATCTAAAAGTCTAACTTGCCAGAATTTTTTCCTTTAAATGCTTACAAGCATTATACAAGCATTAGTATAAGCGTTTCTAGGGAAGGCATCACACTAAGAGAGAGGCTGAAATTTAGTGGCCTGTGAAATAAAACTGGTTGTAGGCACATTTGTTTGGTCTAAAGAGTGTCATATATATATATATATATATGTGTTTTGAACCAACATTTGATCATAAATAAGAGACTTCACAGAAAAAAAAAAAGTCCATTACCATTAAACAACAGAAGATGTGGCAAAACTAAATTCTTACAAGGTTGGGCTCAGATCACTATTGTCCTATTTAAGGCAGCCAGATTTGTCTCTAATTTGTCAGTCTCTACTCCTCCCAACTTATAGTCAGATACAATTCTTTAGGCCGTCCTCACTCATTTACTTACATTCCTGGCTCCCGTTGGTAAATAGAAAATAGAGCAGCCTCAATAACTGTGACAATTTGGGGGCTGAGAGTAAAGCATTTGCTTCATGTTTGGCCTAGGATTGCCTTCATCTCCAAGAGATCTGGGGGCTTCCCAGGTGGGGCAGTAGTAAAGAATCCACCCATCAATGCAGGAGACACAGGAGTCTCAGGTTCAATCCCTGGGTCAAGAAGATGCCCTGGAAGAGGAAATGGCAGCCTCCTCCAGTATTCTTGCCTGAGAAATCCCATGGACAGAGGATCCTGGCAGGCTACACAGCCCATGGGGTCGCAAAAGAGTCGGACACGACAGTGACTGAGCGCACACGCACACCAAGAGATCTAGAATATTAAGACTTTTCCTTGCCTCTTGTGTTGTTCCTGCCTGCTGTGGACAGAATGTTGTGTCCCTCCTAACATATATGTTGAAACTCTAACTGCCACTGTGATAGTGTTTGGAGACGGGGATCTAAGGGACGTAATTAGGTATAGATGAATGTGGGGCCCTCTTATGGAATTTGTGTGCTTAAGGAAAGAGACCAGAGAGCTTGTTCCCTCTCTTTTTCTACAAGAAGACACAGCAAGAATGTGGCTGTGTCTATAAGCCATGAAGAAGGTCCCCACCAAGAACTCTATCCTGATCTCAGGCTTCCAGCCTCTAGAACTGTGAGAAATATATGCTTACTGTTTAAGCCATTCAGTCTATGGTACTCTGTTATCACAGCCATAAATAGTTAACACACTGTCCCATTCTCCCCTTGGGGTATTCTCAGAAAACAAACAAACTAAAGAAAACAAACAAAATGTGTGTTTTTAATATATTTCCCTTCAAGCATTCATTCAAAAATTCTTATTATTTAAATTTCTAGCACAAATACATACATACATACCACATACGTACATAAATGTGCCAGAGAAATTCGGCTTTTACTTGAAGCTGGGTTGATTTGACTGAGTTTTCTGAAGTTGTTTAGTGTCACCATATTTGGGAACATATTTCACTTGTACCTGATAAATGCAGCAAATTGGAGTTAAAGCATGGACCTTATTCTGTAAATTTAATTTGTGTGAGGAAAAAAAAAAAAAGTTGACTAATCTATTCCCAAACCCCATCCTCTGCAAAAGAGGTACTGTTTAGGTAAGACGTTTACTTGATCCTATTGTGTAAAGAGGAGTCTGAGAAGAGCAGATGCCTTGGGCATAGTCCAGAGATGCTTCAAGATTGGGAAGGGAAGCATATGCAGAATGCTTTCATTCTTCCTTGGAAGACTTTGCTGCTGCTGCTGCTAAGTCGCTTCAGTTGTGTCCAACTCTGAAGACTTGAGAGTCTTAGAAATTGATCAAAGCCTCTAATTTCCTCTGTCCAGATTTCTTACATGTTCAGTGATTTCTGAAATACAATGTTTATTTTATAATTTGCATTAAGCTCAAAATGCAGGTATGTGTGCAGGAGTTTATATGCAAACATTTTTGGAAGCAGAAACACTTTGAATTATATTCATACTGTTATATTTACATTAAGCTCTATATGGTGGCTGTGGAGGTGCACCACTCCAATGTCCCTTTAAGAGATCTGCAACTGGGAACATAGTGAACTGATAGCCCGGCTGTTACACCTTTGGATCCACTGTGGCAAGATGTGAGGCCACACTTCCCCCGGGCTGCTGTCCACAAATCACGGATCACAGAGTCAGCTCAGATTCAGTGTGAGGACACCGCATTGGCTAGCTGAGACTTTGCTTCTGTCTGAGGCTCTTCCCGCCCAATACCTCTTTCTCTATGCAAATATCAGACATATAGCAGGGTCTGAAGGCTCTCTGCCTTCTCTTGCTTTTTTCTCGTTGCAGACATTTCCTCTAATAAATCCCTTGCACCCTTTCTTGTTTCATTTGGCATCTGCTTCTCAGAGGATCCAAGCTGAAACGTTGCAAGTGATTAATTCTCATTGGCAGAGTCAAGAGGAATTAAAGAACAGTATCACACAAGAACCAGAGGAGGACTGTGTGGGTGCCTTATAAAGAGCACAAAATGATCAAAAAGGACAAACTTTCCTATCAGTCAGCAAGGGTTTTATGGCTGTAGATACTGTAAGGATGCAAATAAATTTGAGAACAAGATGTTGGTTACTGCTGTTTGTAAGGGATGCATGCGTACACGCTCAGTCGCTCAGTCCTTTCAGACTCTGTGACCTACGGACTGTAGCCCACCAGACTCTGACCATGGGATTCTCCAGGCAAGAATACTGAAGTGGGTTGTCATTTCCTGCTCCAGGAAGGGGTAGCAGAGATCAAATCTAGTATAAGCCAGGCATTAACTTATTAAATTATGCAAGTAGATAATATAAAAAGAAGTAGAAAAGACCCCTATGCTGGGAAAGATTGAAGGCAAGAGGTGAAGGGGAGGACAGAGGATGAGATGGTTGGATGGCATCACCGACTCAATGCGCATGAGTGAGCAAAGCTCTGTGAGATGGTGAAGGACAGGGAATCCTGGTGTGCTGCAACTTGGCCTCAGTGGGCCTGGGTCCATGGGGTTGCAAGGAGTCCTACACAACTGAGCAACTGAACAACAACAAGATAATAAAATAAACAGAAAAAGTTTCAATGGTGAATTGCCAATTGTTATGGTCAATAAATACTCTGAGTTCAGAGAGAGGAAGGAGAGACCACCTGGGACTTTAGAACTTTGGGAGGAATATTATAGGATAAACCTCTCTAAAAGCTGGCTGTTGCAACTGGATAAGCCTTGGTTACTCTCACCACTGAGGAAGTGATAATGGAGGAGACTGAAAGAGGGTTATGTGAGTATTAGGGAAGGTAGTCACCCAGCAATATTTTAGAGCTGTATTTCCTTGCAAAGTCATTGTTATCTATAAGAAACAAAAATATTTTCATTTTGATGCTAGTATAAAAAATAGTATTTGAGATCCCCTAAATCATCTTCTAATTGAGGTCTAACTCAATTTCTTTGCCTCCTTTTGTTTATGTTCATAATTATGTTGGTTCCAAAAAGTTTCACTTGTATCATCACAAGGTGGTGAGAAAAAACAGAAGTAGACTTAATATATAAATGAAGTCAAGGGAAGGCTAAGTTGGCATTCTTGCAGAAATAACTGTTTTGCAGGACTTACCTGGTGATCCAATGCAGGGGGCACGGGTTTGATCCCTGGTCAGGGATACTAAGATCCTGCATACCGCAAAGTGGTGCTTCTACAAATAATAATACTAGGTCTGCAGAACTGTAGTTTGAGTACTGAATAGTGGTGACAAAACTAAATCCTCAGCTAGTACAGAATTATAAATATCACAAATTCAAAGCCATCACGTACTGATAGGTATGATATGGCAGATTCAACAAAACACTTTTAATTGTCACATTAAGTGAATGTGATAAATTTGGACATATATCTTTTTAGTGTTTAAAATAGAATTTATAAGTTTAATTTGGTTTTAGTATCACATAAAATCTATAAGTGTAAGGAGTCTATACTCAGTCTTGTGTACAATTCACTCGTGAGTATTCTCTGCCTTCCTCCTGTCTCATCCCCAAAAGGGAGAAGTGTGTGCTCACTTACCTCTACTCTCTCACCCACACTCCAGAGGAGGGGCTGCTTCTGAGCAGATCATTGGTAAAGAACCCATGGCAGGTGGAAGCCTCACTGACTTGGGTGCGATGAGTGGAGTCCAAGTTTGAAATCCGCACCTGCTGTAGAACTTGAGCTGGTGCTCTCGTGTGGTGTACAGATTCCACTCCATTAAATAGACTTAATATGTAAATGAAATGTTTTCATCAAGTGAAGGCCAAGTTGGCATTCTTGAGGCACATTCAACAGGACCCCTGAGTTAAAAAGAGAGGGGTCGGATTCTTAGTGAGAGAAGCAAAGTATGTATAACAAAGAGCTGAGAAACTGAAAAAGGTCGTAAGTTGAGAGTTTAAAGAGAGTTTGGAGGAATTTGGGTAAGAAAGAAAGTGTAGGTTGAGGAGGCTAGGAAACGTGGGAGCAAAGCCAATCTGAGAAACATTTCTGGGAGTTACAAATAAGATGCTCACAGTGTCTTTCCTGGAGTCACAGGTAAAGACTGGAGCTCCTTTTTCAGAACTGTGGGGAGGAAGACCTATCTAAGCTTAAGGACAGGAGGGAATCCTTTTTCAATATTCCCTTAGTTGCAGACCGCTGATATGCTGGTTCCTCTAATTATATGAACCAATAAGTTCAGCAGGAAACTTCTCAAGGACAGATGTTACATTTCAAGGGAGATATTGAGAAAGGAAATAGTCTCTCAAGAAAAAAGACACCCAGCCCCATCCAAGTCTGAGCTGCTCCTCTTTTCTGAAGTAGGGGAATTAGCTCTTGATTCCATTCCTTCTTGCCTGGAGGCTTACCAGAGTTGTAGAGTGGGCACTGCAGTCTTGAGTAGCTCCCGGTTCATACATTCTTTAGGGTCACAGTTCTCCTGGCATTAGCTAAATGGAGTTTCACTTTCTGTAGGAAGAAGCCTATGTCAGAGAGGGTGCCCAGTGGCTGGGTAAAATGCAGTTATCTCAGCACATAATATAATCAGCATCCCGTCAACTGTTCATGGGGCTTCCCAAGTGGCACAGTGATAAAAAGAATCCACCTGTCAATGCAGCAGACTCAAGAGATGCGGGTTTGATCCCCTGGAGTAGGAAATGACAACCCACCCCAGTATTCTTTCCTGGGACATCCCATGGACAGAGAAGCCTGGTGGGCTACAGTCCCTGGGGTCACAGAGTTGGACATGACTGAACATGAGAATGTATTGTACATTGTACAACTGTACATCTCCAAGAGCTCTTGCAGCTGCCCATTCCTCTCCATCGCTCCTCTCTTTGATCTCATGCATTGTTGTAACAGTTTTTGATAGTAAGCCATGCTTCCAGGAGTTGTGTTTTCTTCCACGTGTTTATGTCTGCTCAGAGCTTACTGTATGTCATCCATGTCCCTTCAGGCTGCTCACTAGTTAGATGCTGCAGTGAAGCCCCTCAGACAGTCTCTGCCTCTGTAGGTTATAGCCTAGTGGTAACAGAGTCTTTAAATGAGAAATAATTCAAATGTTCAGCACGATAAGGGCTTCCAGGATTTTATTCCAGGGGAAGGGAAAGTGGGAGCTCAGAGAAAGGCAGCCCAAGATGCCCAGAGGGTCTTTAACCTGAGGCCAGAAAGATGAGGAGGAATTCACCAAGTAGAGGCCCAGCAGAGGGCAGAGGAACAAGAAGGCTTCTAGCACAGCCAGGGAGAGGCTAAATGGTACCCAGGAGAAAGGAGAGGACTGGCATTTTGGGGTTAAGTGAGTTAGTCGGGAGTCAGTCCCAGTGAGGTCTGGTCTCAGTCTCAAATCTAGAAGGACCCTGTAAACCAGGGGAAGATTTAGTGTTTTATTCTCAGGGCTACTGGAAGGCAATCAAGGTTTGCAGCATGCAGAATTCATTCCAAATGGCAGCTAATTTGTGAGCGCAATCTGATGACATCACTCTCGTTTTAAAAGTTTTAGTGACTTCTTAATGCCATCCGAATGGCATCTAAATTTTTAATAAGGTGTGCAAGGCCCTGCTTGAACTTAATCCTGCTACTTTTCCAGGCTCATCTGAAATTCACTGTCCCCATCTCCCTCTTGCGCTTTCTTGCTCACCCCAGACTCCTTCTCCTCTGCTGTAGCCTAGGGCCTTTGATGCCTTTTTGACCTTAACCCAGTAAATAATTTTCAGTATTTTGCACTGTGATGCAGTATACAGACATGCACACATAGACAGGATATAACAGAGAAAATTTTATGGAAAAAAATGGCAGATATACACTAAGTATTTCCTCTTCTTTTTTCTTTTCTTCCTTAACAATGTGGGGGTAATCTGGGCGATGTGCTAAGTTTGTCCGACTCTTTGCGACCCTGCCGGGCTCCTCTGTCCATGGGATTCTCCAGGCAAGAATAATGGAATGGATTGCCATGCCTGCCTCCAGGGGGTCTTCCCTTGGAGGAGGGTCCTTCCCAAGGATCAAACCCTTGGGTCTTATGTCTCTTGCATTGGTAGGCAGGTTCTCAGGTTCTTTACCATTGGTGCCACCTGGGAAGCCCAGATTAATACTTACTCAATTGATTTTATGACCCCCAGTTCCCCCATGAGCCAGGTGCTCCCTCTTGCTGTGGGGCTTCACACATGTGCTTTGTCTTCGCCACTGTTCCCTGGGGGTATTGACCTTCCCATCTCAACCTAACTAGAAGGGCTCCGGGAATCTTGGCTGATTTAGCAAGTCCAGTCCCCTCTTTTTGTCACAAATATTTAGTGAAAGCCTACTGGATGCCAGGCACAGGTTAAGGCCTGGACCAGAGTGGCTTCATAAGCTCTGAACTCAGCAGAGCCCCGCATTTGGCTGCAGGCCCTGCTGTTGCTGTTTTGAAATTCTTAACATTTTTTCTTTTTTTATAAACAAGAAGCCCCATATTTTCATTTTGTACTGGGCCTTGTAAATTATGCTGCCATTCCTGCTCTGAGGTACTGAACAAAACTGACCCAAATCCTCACTTTCACAGATTCAGCTTCTAGCGCTTGTTGTGTTTTCTTTTTTTTAATTTTATTTTATTTTTAAACTTTACATAATTGTATTAGTTTTGCCAAATATCAAAATGAATCCATCACAGGTATACATGTGCTCCCCATCCTGAACCCTCCTCCCTCCTCCCTCCCCATACCATCCATTATTGTGTTTTGACTTCCACCCTTAGCAGTGGTCATCTGCATGGCATCTGCCTATCTGTCTGTCTGTTGGCCCAACTGGACTGTAAGTTCCTTGAGGGCAATGTCTATCTCCTGCTGTGATATCCAGCACATATTATACTGCCTGGTACCTTGCACACGTGAACGGATTAATGTAGAACAAATTAGTGAATATGCATGATGCTCCAAAGTTTTGCCCCATAATGCGTGATTCTCTTAATCACGGTTATCCTTGATATTCCTTTAAATTTTTTAAAATTATGTTTTTATTTAATCTGGTATATATAAAATATTATAGTTTCTATTTCAATATACAAAATATTGATACATTTTATATTCATTTTTTTCATACTAAATCTCTGAAATCCAGAATATGTTTAACACATACAACATATACTTGATATCCCTTTGATGAGACTGCACTTGTATTAAAACTCCTTCATTGGCTATTTGCCCATTCACTTTGAAGTGATAGCTGTTGAAGTTAAAATTGGAAGTATATTAGTGAGTTCTGTTTACATTTATGAGTGTGAAGAATTCACCAAGAAGATCACTGAAAACAAGATTTTGAATTCAAGGATCATTTTCAAAGTGAACAGAAAAAGTGAAAGTAAAAGTCACTCAGTCATGTCCCACTCTGCGACCCCATGGACTTATTCAGTCCATGGAATTCTCCAGGCCAGAGTACTGGAGTGGGTAGCCTTTCCCTTCTCCAGGGGATCTTCCCAACTGAGGGATTGAACCCAGGTCTCCCACATTGCAGGTGGATGCTTTACCAGCTGAGCCACAAGGGAAGTCCTTAAAAATATTTTTTGAGATGATCAATGACTTTGATTGGAAATGAGATAAGGGCAGAGGAAGAGTATCAAGCAATGAGAACTCAAGGGAAAGCAAGATGGAAATCTTGCCTTTTGCTTATGAATGTCCTTTAAAATATAACTGAATTACTTTATAATTTATTTGTAATAATATTAGTTCACACTTGAAGATAGGGGTATAGGAAGCACAGTATCTATATGATGTCATGATCATAAATTGGGCAAGTAAAATGTTACTTGAACAAACAAATTTTAGTCAAAGAACTCCAGTATTTAGGATATTTTTGTTTGTTTGTACACCAAGTTTTAATAATAGTTTACAGGTTATATTCTGTAAACACTGGAAGTTTTATATATCTTTAAAACACTTAAGGGCTGCTGCTAAGGGTTAGTAAACTACATGGGCTAGCCTTATCTCTTACCTTTTACTGCCATCCTGTGGCCATTTCATTTTCTGGATTTGCAAAAGTACATTTTTCAAAACCTTATTTTCCATCTTTATCACAGATTGTGGTTTCAGATTTTATCAGTCCTCAATTAACATAGATAAACTACAGTACACAGAGTTAGTAGCATTTTGCTACATTAAGATGTTCCATCATACAGTAGTATATAAACGTTGTGGAATTTTAATTCTGAGCAAGTGTCCATGAAATATTTTCCAAAAACACTGTTGTCAAACATCTCCTGGTTTCTTTTCATCCCTCCTCCTTAACCTGGCTTTTTGGTGGCTGTTTAGGCAGTAGCAGTTTATTGTTGTCTCAAGGACACACTCCCTGGATTGTCTGTCTCTATTTGAGATGCAGATACATTCTTCTGGAATCCAGGTTTGGATTTCTTTTCTTGGAGGTCCCATCTTCTGATCATCTAGATTTCTACTAAGTCGCAGTGCCCTAAATCAATTTGCCCAAAGTAATATAGCTCAAGTCAGTATCCAGCAGAACCAATATATATGCAATGAATATTCATTGCACCCTGAGTCTCTCATCTCACCTTCCAGGCCTCTGGATCTGACTGCCTTTTTTACCTCTCTCTGCACAGAGACCTTGTCACGGGAGCTAACACCACTGCCTTTCTCTTTGAGTCATGAGATTTGTGTTCTCCTTCCCCTTTAAAGCATCTTAACTTTCCCTAAAGATTGGGACCCTCTGGCTTGAAACCTCTCACTTTAGCTTTTTTATTTCTAACTTTTAATTATAAATTGTATCACATACAGGAGTATATATTTTGTGCAATTTAATAATGCTAAAGAAATGAATACTCATGTACCCACCACATATCTTAGAAAAAAGAACATACCAGTGCCTCAGAAGTCCCCTGTGTGCCTCTCCTTAATGGTGTCCTCCCACTACACACCCACCCACCAGGTACCCTTCCTTAATGCTGTCCTCCTACTATACACCCACCCACCAAGAGAAAACCAGTACCTCGAATTTTGTGTAAGGTGTCTCTGTGCTCGTCTGTATAGTTTTCACTCTATCAGTTAGGGTCTCGTCAGGAAAGCAGAGCCACTGTGAGCGATGTGGGATGAGGGGTTTCTTATAGGAATTATACCTGAGATCTTTCAGTGAAAATCTGCAGGGGACCATGGGAGAAGTGCAGAAAAAAACACTAGGCTGCCTCCTGAGGCATCTCGGTCTTGGACGAGACAGACCTGCAGGGGAATCTAAGTGTTGAAACATGTCCCCCAGCCATAGAAAGCGTGTTAGTCACTCAGGCGTGTCTGACTCTTTGTGACCCCATGGACTGTAGCCCACCAGGCTCCTCTGTCCATGGAATTCTCTAGGCAACAATACTGGAGTGCGTTGTCATGCCCATCTCCAGGGGATCGTCCTCACCCAGTGATCGAACCCTGGTCTCCTGCACTGCAGGCAGATTCTTTACCATTTTTCTGAGCCACCAGGGAAGCCCTTACAGCAGTGGGGTGGGGCCACAAAGAGGGAGCTGGAGGGGACTGTGGAAGTGACCGCCTCTGCACCGCTGCCCTCTGGGGGCCATTTGCCCACTGTCTTGGTCCAAAGCCAGCAGTGGGGAAAAGGGGCTGAGGGATGAGGAGAGGAAGTTCAGCTGGCACTCCTTGGCATCTCTGCTCTGCCCACCGCATCTGACTGCCCACACCTTTCTATACACAGTGGATACTACTCAGCCATAAAAAAAAAAAAAAAAAAAAAGCATGAAGTCTTGCCATTTGCAGAAACACAGATGGACTTCGAGGGCATTATGCTAAGTGAAATAAGTCAGACAGAGAAAGATGAATACTATTTGATATCACTTATATGTGAAATCTAAAAAATACAACAAAGTAGTGAATAACAAAAAAGAAATAGACTCACAAATATAGAGAACACACTCTATATACAAATATAGAGAACATACCAGAGGGGAGTAGTAGGGGGCTGGGGAGATACAGTATAAGGGAGAGGGAGTGAAAGGCACAAACTATTGGTTATAAGATAGGCTTCAAGGGAATATAGCCAGTATTTTGTAATAGTAACAGTGAGTGGAGTGTAACCTTCAAAAATTGTAAAACACACACACACACACACACACAATGGCTGCAAATAAACTTTACAGGAAGCATTAAAAAAAAGAAAGTGTCTGCAGCTTCTCCTCTGCCTCCAATGTATTGCTCAAGTTCCTCTTTTAACCAAGGCTAACCTCAAACCATAGAAGGAAGGAAACTCTGGGACTTGTAGTTCATAGCTTCAGTCAAGTTGGCGACAGAATAAACTCCTAAGACAATATGCTGTTTGGCTTGGGCTATATTTTTATCACAATAGAAATCGTGCCATATTTTTTTTTTATGATTTGCTTTGTCTTTTGTTATTATTAATGTGGTTAACATCATTTTTTGAGATTCTTTCTGTTGAGTCATTCACTTTTAAGTACTGTATATAGAATTCCAAAATATGAAAGTATAATTTATATATCTGCTTACATATTGTTTAGATATTTGTTTTTTCCCTAGCATTTGCTCATATGAGCAATATTTCTATGAATATTGTATATGGCTCCTCATGACTTTCTGTAATGCGTGGACCTAGGAGGGGAATTGCTGGGCTAGAGAGTGTGCCATGTACAACTTTATTATGTTTGGTCAAGTTGTTTTCCACAACTCTTTCTGAGGCTAAATACTTTCACTCTGAAGACATTTGGCATGTCAGATACTTTAGTATTTGCAAGATCAGAGAGGCACAAAATGCCATCTGGATTCAATTTTTGCCCTTATTATGAGTGAGTCTGGACATCTTTTTATATATTTATTCGTCACAATTGTTTCCTCTTCTCTGAAATGCTTATGCCCTTTTTTCATTTTTTCTTTGTAGTAGTTTTTCATGAATTCCAGGTAATATCCTTTTATTAGTTATTTGCATTACAGAAATTCCCTTCCAGTTTATGGTTCTTTGGCCAGTTTTAGCCACTTCTGCCTTTCTGTTCTGTTCTTGTCATGTAATTACTGATTCCTCTCCCCTTTCCACACTGGCTCACCTTATTGTGCTCTTTATAGTGTCTTTTGATGAACAGAAGGTCCAAATTTTAGTATAGTCAAATGTGGCATTTTCTCCCTGCTTATGGTAACTTTGGGTCTTACACAAAAGACACTTCTTTTCTTCCAGATTGTAAGGATATTCTCTACTGCCTTGTAGAATTGTTTTGGCTTTCACATTGAGGTCTTTAGTCCTTAGTTTTCCACAGATATAGAATACACACTAATTTATAACTGAGTTTCAACATGTGTGTAGGTTTGTTTCTGGCTTCTCGTCCATTCTATTTGTCTTGACATCTGCAAGAGCAGGTGTTCCTAGCTTGCTTTTCTTTAGCTTAGGACTTCCCTGTTGGTTCAGATGGTAAAGAATCTGCCTGCAATGCAGGAGACCTGGGTTCAATCTCTGGGTTGGGAAGATTCCCTGCAGAAGGAAATGGCTACCCACTCCAGTATTCTTGTCTGGAGAATTCCATGGACAGAGGAGCCTGGTGGGCTACAGTCCATGGGGTCGCGAAGAGTTGGACACAACTGAGCAACACACACACACACACACACACACACACACACACACACACTCATAAACTTATGGCTGCAATTGAAGACTCTCACTTTCCTTGGTGGTTAGCTTTAGCCATGTTTGGTAGAGTTCTTGAAGACTGGTTGCAATGATTCTCTTTGCTGCTTCCATACTCTTTGCAATGTGATTTTGTTGCTTCTCTTTTCAATATGTAGAGTCTATTTCTCCACCCTTTGAGTATGAGCTGGCCTTATGACTTGCTTTGGTTAATAGAATGCAGTGGGTATGATATTTTGTCAGTTCATCACTCAGTCTTGGAATTTTGCTGCTGTTTGTGAACAAGCCTGGGCTAGCATGCTGAATGGTGAATGACACATGACTAGTCACATCATCCCTTCACATGGCAGTCAGCCAATCCCTGGTAGCAAAATTGCCTAGCTGACCTGAAACTGACCAAAAATGCATGAGAGATTCCAACAGAGACCAGAAGAGCTGCCCAACGAGTCTAGCCCAAATTATCAACCAATGGGGATTGGATGGTTACTCAGAAATAACTAATGGGGACTTCCCTGGTGGCCCACTGGCTGACTCACACTCCCAATGCAGGGGGCCTGGGTTTGATCCCCGGCCAGGGAACTGGATCCCACATGCTGCAACTAAGAGTGTGCATGCTGCAGCTAAAGTTCCTGCATGTCACAACTAGAAGATCGAAGATCTGTGTGCCACAGCTAAGACCCAGCACAGTCAAATAAATAAATAAAAATAAACATTAAGAAAGAAATAGCTGAACACCAAGTGACCAAGTTCTTGCCAATATCTTGTAAGCAGAAGTGACACCTACACGTTTGGTATGGCTAGCTTTCTCCTTAAAGAGGCTGACTATGGAGGTCACCTAACCTGGATGGTACTCCACTCCAGTATTGCCTGGAAAACCCCATGGACAGAGGAGTCTGGCAGGCTGCAGTCCATGGGATCACAAAGAGTCAGACACAACTGAATGACTTCACTTTACTTTACACTTTTTAACCTGGACCATGCAGATGTAGAGAGAATTCCAGGACAGCAGACTCCTGAAATTCTCTAAGATACTCTTGAGGGTCTGAGAGGTCAAAACTATTTTAATAATAATATTCAGTTGTTATTTGTCTTTTTCACTATGTTGAGCTAATAGTGGATAAAGCTGCTGTTACTTTTGCCTACTATATTGGCAGAGCAGGAGAAACACCTTAGAATTGGCTCATTTGAATGACTTTGGGGGGGTTTGAAGCTACAGGAATGGCCCCTTGTTGTCTGACATCTGGTCTTGGGATTTCTATTCTTTATTTTTGCTGTGCAGCACAGCATGTAGGTTCTTAGTTCCCCCTCCAGGGATTGAACCCATGCCTGTTGCAATGAAAGTGTGGAATCTTAACCACTGGACCACTAAGAAAGTCACTGGCCCTGGGATTTTTAAGGTAGAGGAACATTGCCTCCTGGGGTGCACTGATACTTCACATCTTTGCCAGTATTTGGTGTTGTCAATGGTAAGGGTTTTCAGGGGTTCTCAGTGATTTTTTAAGAGTATAAAGGGAATAAAACACCCCCCCCTAAAAAAAGGGAATAAAAGAACAGACTGTATTATTTACATATCTTTAGAGCATGTAATTTTTGCACCTTGTTTTATGTCCCTGGATATGGTCCAGTATGTCCTAGTTTATAGTCTATGGGAACTTGAATAGAATTTGTATCCCACTGTTGTGTGAAAATTGTATAAATCTTAGTTATGTTGAATTGGTTCATAGTGGTTTGCAGGTCTACTATACCCTTCTACTTTTCTGTATATTCATTCTAATAATTTTTGAGAGTTTACTATTTAAACTCTAACCAAAAGTCTTAACTTAAAAAATAATTCTAATATATAGTGAAACTATAGGTAACTTTGTTCTGCATTTCCAAGTCTCCTATAAATGTGTTATCATACTTTCATAATTAAAAAATAAAAAAGAAAGAGGAAAAAAAGAGTATGAGGGGGTTCTGAGACAACAGGTTTGAGAACCACTATCCTAGAGGATCCC
The DNA here is from genome assembly GCF_032452875.1 of Bos javanicus. NCBI lineage: Eukaryota > Metazoa > Chordata > Mammalia > Artiodactyla > Bovidae > Bos > Bos javanicus. Next base: position 24,995,555 of record NC_083873.1, on the reverse strand, counting down.
AAGCATCAAGATGGCAAGAATTTGATTCCTAAATTACTTATAGTTAATCAAACCAGTCAATCCTAGAGGAAATCAACCCCGAATATTCATTGGAAGGAATGATGCTGAAGCTGAAGCTCCAATAATTTGGCCACCTGATGCACAGAGCTGACTCATTGGAAAAGCCTCTGATGCTGGGAAAGGTTGAGGGCAAGAGGAGAAGGGGGCGACAGAGGATAAGATGATTGGATGGCATCACCAACTCAATGGACAGGAGTTTGAGCAAACTCCGGGAGATGGGGAAGGATAGGGAAGCCTGGCATGCTGCAGTCCAAAGAGTTGGACACGACTATTGACTGAAGGACAACAAAAAAAGGAGAAAGCTAATGAAACCAAACATGTGGGTTTCAGTTCTGCTCACATGATACTGGTGAGAACTTGGTCACTTGGTATTCATTATCTATTTCCGAGTAACCATCCAACCCCCATTGGTCGACAATTCAGACTAGACTCGTTGGGTAGCTCTTCTGATCTCTGTTGGAATCTCTCATGTATTTTCGGTCAGTTTCAGGTCAGCTAGGCAGTTTAGCTACTGGGGATTGGCTGACTGCCAAATAAATAGACGGTGCCTGTCTCCTGTCTGAGAAGCTAAGGGAACCACACCCTGGGGTCTGATTCTTGCCCAGAGCGTCTGGAGAGAGGATGAAGGCTGATGAATCGCTTCGGTGGTAGTGGCTCCTGCTTTACAGCTTGGCCTATTTCCAAGCCATTGTCAAGGTGGAGGTGCCTGAGCGTCTCCCCAGATGTGGGTTGCAGGTCAACAATCCAGTGTGAGTTCCACATCTGTCTGATAGGCCTGACATGGGGAGGAGTCCTTAGCAGAAGGAGCCTGGAGGTTCACGTGAGAGAGGAGTTGTAAGTGACTACTGGGAAGATAAATGATTCCTCTGGGTCAAGGGAATGGGAGGAGGTAGGGGCATGATGGTAAAGCATTGAGGAATCCACTAAAGCCCCGTCACCCCAGAGAGGGGGCACTGCCTTTGCCTTCCTGGACCAGGGGCTAGCCTGGCATGAGTTAGTTCCTTCTTTTCCTTTCCCTTCCTCCCTTCTCTGAACCAGGCCCAGAAATCCAGGAGCTACCCATCTGGCAGGTGGAGAAGCAACAGGAACAAATCAAAAAGAAGCGACCCAGGTGACTTGCTCATTGCAGACATCCAGCCTGAAGCCAGAACTGGGGGAAGAAGAATTAACAAAAAATTATTTGGAAACTGATTAAAATTTGGAGTTCTAACTATTATATGAGACTGGATATTTAACATTTTGCTCAGCTGAATGTGTTTTAAAGAGAGGATGGGGACCCAAAAGTAAAGCTGCATTTTAACTATGTTATTTTCCATGCATATATTTTCAACATATCCAATATTAAAATAATCTGTTTTGAGTCTTCCCTCATGGTCCAGTGATTAAGACTCTGAGCTTCCACAGCAGGGGGCAAGGATTTGATCCCTGGTCAGGAAACTAAGATGCCACATGCATGTTGAGGGGTGTGGCCAAATGAATAAATAGAAAATAAAAAATAAAATAATCTGTTTTGAGTCTCCATATTTTGATTTTAAAGGTGTCCTTAAAGAGAGTACATTGGTAACAATAAATAATAGTTAAGAAAATAACTCAAGCGATTTGCAGGTTTGTGGGAAAGGTAATGAGTTTCATTTGGAAATGTTTTTGTGTTGTCTGACCAGTGGACGGAAGGACAGTATGCTTTTTATACAAAGTCTTGTAACAATGTTGAACAGATGGTAAATACTGTGTAATATTTAGCTATAATAAGAATTATTACTTAGTATTTGAATATCTGATGTAAACTTATTCACTTCTTTGTCCTTAGATGTGATGGTCATATCTAATGATTTAAAACAGGAGCAAAGTAAGCAAACCAAAGATACCACTTTTCTTAACTGTAGCAGAGTGTTTTCTCATTTTTTTCCCACCTGGATCTGAAATATTAGATTATGGATCCTTTGAGACTATAAATCCTGACTGTATTTCTGATTGCTACATGTCAATCACTGTTCAGAATACTACTCTGGCAATTGGTTGAGCTTTCTGCTGAGCAAATTATAATCTAGTTCAGTTTATATTAGTATACTTTGGTGTCAGTGATATTATGTAAATTATAACTTTATTAACTTAATATATTTTAACTGTGGTGGTACTGCAAATTAAAGATGATTTAAATGTTTTTAAAAAAATGTTTAGACTGTACTTTCAGTGAATACTAAATCATGCGAAATGCATTTGAAACAAATAAGTGAATAAAAGTGTATTATCTCCATTTTGTTTATGTTAATTGAACTTTATTTTCAGGAAAACATCTTCATATTTTGACTGAATTTTCTTTAAAAACAAGTTTAGCAAAAATAAAGGCAATTAATTTTGATGGAATATCATTTTTATTTGCAAATTTTATATGTAGTACTTTAAAGCACTCAGCAATTCTTGAGTAACTATGTAATAAAACAATCCAGAGAGTTGAAGTTCTAAATCTTATTAAAAAAGTAGCATTAACTTTGGTTTAATCAATCCATACTATTTTATAAAATCACCATATACCCATTATTAATCATCCCCTATAAACTATCTGTATGGGAAAAAGGTGTCTTTTCTCTTTTGATAAGCAGGTTCCTGGGAGAGTCTGAGATTAGGTTAGTTTGTTTAGTCATTAATCTACTCAGCTCATAAAGTACTGATTATGGGCTAGGTGCTTGTCAAGATACTGGACTTATTAAAAACAGTGACATTGATGAACAAGCCACCTTCATGGACTTCATGTTCTTGCAAGGTAAACATAAAAACTGTGTAAATGAACAAATCAATAATATGATTTCTAGAGAGTGGTAATGCTATGAAGAAAATAAGATATGGCAATAGGGCAAAGAACAACTCTTCCATTATTAAGATGACAATTTTTCTTTTATTTCAATTGGATTTATATCTCATATTCTTATCATGTCTTGATATTCATTAATAATTTGGTAATACTTATTGAGCATTCAATTTGTACTAGGCACTCTGTTAAGCAGATAACTCTGTTATCTACATTATCTCATTTAACCGTCAACATTCCCCAAAGAGTGAGTGTCATTAATGTCTGCATTTTCTACCTGAAGACTCTGAAAGCTTAGAAAGTTTTATTGTTTTCCCTCAGGTTACATGGATTATAAAAAGGCACAACTGGGATTCGAACATAAGTCAACATGACTATAGAATTGGGATGTCTAATATGCTAGCAAATAAACATAAGTGGCTATTTAAATTAATTAAAATTTAAAGTTCAGCTTCTGAATCACATTAACTATATTTTAAATGGCCACTAGCCACATGTGGCCAGGGGCTACCACATTGGAGTGCACAGCTATATTCCATAATCCATAATCTTCCATAATCACAGAAGCTTGTATTGGACAACACTGCCTAAAGCCTGGTTCTCAACCATGTGACTAAAAGCCTCCCTTTCAGTATATTTTTCTTAAATGTAATAAAAGTGAGGGCTTCCTGATGGCTCAGTGGGTAAAAGAATATGCCTGCAGTGCAGGAGACACAGGAGATGCAGGCTTGATCCCTGGGTCAGGAAGATACCCTGGGGAAGGAAATGGCAACCCACTCCCGTATTCTTGCCTGGGAAATCCCATGGGCAGAGGAGCCTGGTGGCTGCAGTCCGTGGGGTCACAAAAAGTCAGACACGACTGACTGACTAAGCACACATACACATAAAGAAAGTGTCTACGTTTTTAGATCTTTGACTTTCGTAAGAATAGCAGATATATTTCTTTAGGGTTTTGCATTAGTACCAAACATTTATTGAATAAATGTCTCAATGGTATTTTTCTATATCCAATCTTTCTTTCTCAGACTGTTGTGCTTGCTTTTCCTTTGGGGAAATCTGAAATTTTGGTATTACTCTACTGTTAAGACACCTGCCTTAGAATACTCCTCCCATGTATTTAGTGCATTGATAACACCTCTATGGTTGTGAGAGCTGGACTATAAAGAAGGCGGAGAGCTGAAGAATCGATGCCTTTGTACTATGGTGGTGGAGAACTCCTGAGAGTCCCTTGGACAGCAAAATCAAACCAGTCAATCTTAAGGGAAATCAACCCTGAATACTCATTGGAAGGACTGATGCTGAAGCTTAAACTACAGTATTTTGGTCATCTGATGCAAACAGCTAACTCTGGAAAAGTCCCTGATGCTGGGAAAGATTGAGCACAAAAGGAGAAGAGGGCGTCAGAGGATGAGATGGCTGGATGGCATTACTGATGCAATGGACGTGAACTTGGGCAAATTTTGGGAGATGGTGAGAGACAGAGAGGCCTGGCGTGCTGAAGTCCATAGGGTCACAAAGAGTCGGACATAGCTGGGAGACTGAACAACACTTCTGCACTGGAGCTCACCATAGACTGGGGAACAAACTCATTTCCTCTGACAACTCTCTTAATTTAGCATTCCTAAAACATTACATGAGATCAGGAATTTCTTTTTTTCTTTCTATTCTTTTAAACTTGGAGGTTAGTTATTTTATATTTAGATATCAGAGTTTGAAGCTAAAAGCTCTCTTAAAAATCATCACACAATCTCTTTAAAAAAAGAAAAAGTTTGCCTTGTCATGTTTAAAAACAACTGCACTATAGAATGATCTTTTACTTTTATCTAGTTTCATTTTTTCTATTTCATATTCAGTGCTCCCGTTTAATTGAGTTTAGGTTTTCCAATTTCTCCATCTCTTCTTTTTTTTTTTAATGTTCTTTCTAAAGCCTTTATTAAACATAGTAGAAAAGCTTTTGTCTACATATATATAAATAATAAGTATAATATATATATTAGAAAACATCAATTTTTGCCTAACTAAAAAGTTTATGACATTTTGATTCCATTTGTTTGACTTAGTATGAACAGAATGCTAGATTTCTAATTAAAAAACTAGATATGCAGCAAAGGTTTACTGTATAGCATAGTGAACCATAGTTAATATCTCATAATAACCTATAACGGAAAATAACTTCAAAAATAATATACTTGTTGTGTACCTGAAACATTGTAAGTCAACTATACTTCAAAAAATATATATTTTTAAAAATTATTTATAAATTTTATTTTTGTCAGCTCCATTGAGGTTTAATATAAAATTGTAAGATACCTAAAGTATACATCAAGGTGATTTAATATACATGTATACATTATGAAAGGATTCCCCTCATCGAGTTAATACCATTCAGAGAACATTTAAATTTTATTCTCTTAGCAGTTTTCAGTTATACAATACAGTGTTATCTACATCAGTCTTCATGCTTTTCACTAGATCTTCGGGCCTTATTCATCTTACAGCTGAGTTTGTACCTTTTACTAACCTCTCTCCTATTTTTCTCCCCTTCCTTCTCCCCAGTCCCCGACAACTACTTTTCTACTTTCTGTTGTATGAGTTTGACTTCATTATTTTAGATTCCACATGCAAATGATACCATGCAATATCTGTCTTACTCTGACTTCTTTCACTTAGAATATTACCCTCAAAGTCCATCCATGTTGTCCCAAGTGGCAGGATTTCCTTCTTCCTTGTGGTTGAATACTATTTCACTGTGTATATACAGCAAATCTGCCAGCAAAGGTCCGTCTAGCCAAGGCTATGGTTTTTCCTGTGGTCATGTATGGATGTGAGAGTTGGACTGTGAAGAAAGCTGAGCACCGAAGAATTGATGCTTTTGAACTGTGGTGTTGGAGAAGACTCTTGAGAGTCCCTTGGACTGCAAGGAGATCCAACCAGTCCATCCTAAAGGAGATCAGTCCTGGGTGTTCATTGGAAGGACTGATGTTGAGGCTGAAACTCCAATACTTTGGCCACCTCATGCAAAGAGTTGACTCATTGGAAAAGACTGTTGCTGGGAGGGATTGGGGGCAGGAGGAGAAGGGGACGACAGAGGATGAGATGGCTGGATGGCATCACTGACTCGATGGACATGAGTTTGATTAAACTCCGGGAGTTGGTGATGGACAGGGAGGCCTGGCGTGCTGTGATTCATGGGGTCACAAAGAGTTGGACACGACTGAGTGACTGAACCGAACTGAACCGATACACCAAATCTTCTTTATCCATTCATCTGTCGATTTATGTTTAGGTTGTTTCCATATCTAGAACTATTGTGAGTAATGCTGCCATGGACATGCGAATGCAGTGAGGTTAGGAGGGTCTGAATCACAGGGTGAAGGCAGAGGGAATTACAAAGTTGAAGAGACCCTTTCGCTCAACGGTGCTTTGCCTTGACTCTCAGAAGGAAGATTCTCAAAGTGTCAGCACCACCCAATCAACCTTATCTGCCAAAGGATGGCTCGCCTACCCTCAGAGTGTTTTAGTTTTTATTTTTAGATCATGTTTCCATAAAAATTATCCTTTTAAAAGCAGGCTTTTCAGTCTGAAAATTATACTACCCGCTCCTCAACCCCCAGCCTGTGCAACATCTCAGGGAAAGCTTACCTTTGGGGGAAGGTGGTGGATGTAGTTGTGGGGGTGAGGTGGGCTCTGGTTCCCTTGTGGGGAGCAGTCCAGCAGACACGAGTTTCTGTCCTAACATTCCCCCAGGAAAATGGCAGGCCTGCTGATTCCTTTACTGGCTCAACTATAAAGTCAACAACACCTTCCAGAAACAAACGTTAATTTTGTTCTCAGAGACAGTAAAGTCTGAACTGATACTGAGGGAGAAACAGTGGTGAGAAGCCTGCCCTGACTGGCCGGGGAGTCAGTGACTGACAGCGGAATGCCGAACGGTGACTTTTTTGTCACTAAGGGATGGGAGCATCAGCAGGGGAGTCTCCTCTGATTGGGGACTACGGGTATGGGGAGAGGGTGACTTTATGTGCCTCCAGCCACATAAAGATGAAGGACACGGTACTCCCAGCTTAATGAGAAGTCAAGTAACAGCCATCCACACTCTGAGATGAGCTCTGTAACAGTCAGGCAAGAGCGCCTGAGGGGACAGAAGGAACATTCTTAATCATTGTGTGTTGTTACATGAGGAGCTTCAGGCAGAGTTTGCCAGGAAGTGACATTTCAACTCCATCCTGAAGAATGAGTACATCTTTGCCTCAAAGACTGAGGGGGGCAATGGTGGGAGGGGGATAGCACAGAGTCATCAAGAAATAAAGTCTGAGGAAGTTCTCAGTTTATTAGAATTTCTTTTACTTAGACACGTGTCTTCCTTGGCTTTGAATCTGACATTTAAAAAGAGAAATATAAAATATCACAGAATAACCCATTTGCCACCTACTTTTTTTTTTTTTTTTAAATCAATTGCCTCTTTCGCCTTCAAATTTCCAAAAATATGTATTAAAGGCCTACTATGAACAAAACTACCAAGCACATGGACTGGAGTTATGGCATTGCAGGGAGGCATTGCAGCCTATTAGCTGTCTGATCTTGATCAGGGTGTGTCAACTACCTCATTCCAGCACGGGGATCATAACATCTGCCCAAAAGTGTTGCTGTAAGAATTAAATGATTAACACATGGAAAGGACTTAGAAGAGAGTCTAGCCCATAATAAAGACTCTCTGAGGATTAGATACCATCATTATGACCCCAAAGATTACACATATCGGGCTAATATGGAAAATAACAACTTAACTTGCCTAGAATATAGAACATGGAAAAGTTGAGAAGAAGGGGCTTGGAAGTTAGGAAGGAGCAAGACTGTGGATAGCCTTGAATGCCAGCCTCAAACACACAGGTTCTTACAGATTTACAGATATTAGGGCACCACTGAAAGTTTGGAGCAGTTAAGAAGCATGATCAGTCTAACCATTGCTTTGGATAAATTCTCACATTAAAAAGTCTACCATATACATTTACACAATGGAATATTACTCAGCTATAAAAAGGAATGCATTTGAGTCAGTCCTAATGAGGTGGATGAAACTGGAACATATACAGAGTGCAGTAAGTCAGAAATAGAAAGACAGATACTGTATATTAGCACATACATATGGAATTTAGAAACGTGGTAATGACGATCCTACATGCAGGGCAGCAGAGGAGACACAGATGTAAAGAACAGACTTTTGGCCTCAGCGGAAGAGTGTGAGAGTGGGATGATTTGAAGGAATAGCACAGAAACATGTATATTATCATATATAAAATAGGTGGCCAGTGCAAATTCGATGCATGAAGCAGGGCACCCAGAGCCAGTGCTCTGGGACAACCCAGAGGGATAGGGTGGGGTGGGAGGTGGCAGGGGGTTCAGGATGGGGGAGACACATGTATACCTGTGGCTTATTCAAGTTGGTTGATGTATGGCAAAAACCATCACAATATTGTGAAGTAATTATCTTTCAATTAAAATAAATAAGTTAATTAAAAAATAAAACGTCTACCATCATTTTTCCGATCTTTCCATCAGTTAGTTATTAAAGATACATTTGATGGGAAAGGAACCTTGAAGTGTTTATTTATTTGGGGATTTGTGTAGGTGAATGTGTTTCTTTATATTCATTTGGGTAGCAGTTGCTTTTGAAGAACAGAAGAATCTGTGATGCAAAATGTTTATGCTTGAGAACTGGGAAACTTAGAGCTGGTCCTTAAGCTATGTTGAAGATATATCTCCTTAGTCATTGCCTGGAACTGAGCTAAATAGTAGAAGTATTTATATATATATATATATTATATATATATGTATTTGACAGATATTTATTTTATCTGCATTTTGTGAAAAATAAAGCCAATAGAAGACTGTTTTAAGGCTTGTAGTCCATTGAGAAATGCAGAAAAATAAATTGAAATTTTATAATGTAGTTTGATTAATGTTATACAATAGGAGCACTTATTGCATACCTGGATTTAGAGAGAGGTGAAAATTGAGGTCTGGTGGATGGTTCAGAATTTTCCAGGCAGAATGAAGTTGTGGGTTTCAGACAGAGGAAACAGAATGTATGGGGCCTTGGAGGCAAGAGAAAACATGGGGAAGGCTGCAAAAAGCTAGCAGCTGTGGGTTGCTTACAGTGTATTAGTTTCTTACCTAATCAACCTTTGGGAGGGAAATACAGTTAAGAAACAAATCACTGGAAACCTAAGGAGGTAGCTTAGTTAATTATCTGAAACCCAAGTGAAGAGAGAGGGTAACGATGATATATGTCAAGATTTGAATGTGGAAGGAAAGCACTCAAGCAAAAGGCTTATGAGTTGAATCTTCAACCAACTTATGGGTAGAGTATTCTGTGTACTGTTTGTAAATACACATATCTTCTGGACACAGTGAATTTCAAACACAGCGGGCTCTGCTGTATTTAGTTTTATGTTATTAGATTAACCTACTGTTTTGCCTGGCATATAGTAAACACTCAATAAATATGAACTACTACTATCATCTCAATATTGTAAGAATAACATGTGAGAAAAAGGCATTTAACAATGGAGTCATGTAGAGGATGATAATTAGAAAACACTGGTGATACAGTTGATGTGATTCTTTTCTCTCTCATAGCCATTTCCTTTTCCATGGCTATTTCTAGCCAAGGAGATACAGAAAGATGTGACTGAATTCTACGACAGATCAGTGTGGGAGCTGTGCAACCTTGATTCCCTGAATCAATTCCACCTCAACTCTTAAGCAGTGAGTGCTAGTGACTGCACCCCAGGGTTTTTTTTTTTTTCTCAATAAAGCTGCAGATAGGGGATTCTTCAAGGTAGAGGACCAAAACTGTCATCTATATTGTTAAAATTAGATCCGATTGGCTCAAATGCTAAAGCAAGGCTGCTACTACAAGCAGAGTATATTCAAGAAATAAAGTCAAGGATGAATCAATGCAAAAATGTAAAGCTGGATACACATGAAGTTGGGAGTGACTGAGAGATTACCCGGTCCTCAAGCTCTCAAGAAAACTGAAAAAATAGAAATAAAACAACACCCTCCACTCTCCCACCCCTAAATTCACCAATATAAATACCATCCTCCTCAAATGACTTGGACTTTCCAGATTATAAAGAAAGAAAAATTTATGTTTTATTTTTATTTTGTATAAAACCATCATTTAGGCAGGTGTAATGGAAAAAAATTTATAATTAATAATATATGCTGTCTGTAGCATAAATAGTTTTTCAGGAATGCTCACACCATGTTTGTAAAGCATAAAATTTTAAAGGAATTAACTCTTATTTGTTGGGCATTTTCTAAGTACTGATAATAAGCAAGAGACACTAGGAATACTAGGGTAAAGAGTGAACGATAGACAAACTGACTTTCTTTCTAAAGGGGAAGCTAACCATGAATCAAATAGTCTCACAAAAAATGTCAAAATGTGACTGTGATAGGTGCAAATGAGAAGCACACACTCCTCTGAGATTGTGTAGTGGCGCACTGGACCCTGATTAGGGCTGGGAGTGTGGGTTCAAGTCAGACCTGAAGAATAAACGAAAATTGAATAGGTTAGAAGAATTGATGCTTTTGAACTGTGGTGTTGGAGAAGACTCTTGAGAGTCCCTTGGACTGCAAGGAGATCCAACCAGTCCATCCTAAAGGAGATCAGTCCTGAATATTCATTGGAAGGACTGATGCTAAAACTGCAATACTTTGGCCACCTGATTCAAAGAACTGACTCATTTGAAAAGACCCTGATGCTGGGAAAGATGAAGGTGGGAGGAGAAAGGGATGACAGAGGATGAAATGGTTGGATGGCATCACTGACTCAATCAATGGGCATGAGTTTGAGTAAACTCCAGGAGTTGGTGATGGACAGGGAGGCCTGGCGTGCTGCAGGCCATGGGATAGCAAAGAGTCAGACATGACTGAACGACTGAACTGAACTGAACTGAACTGAATAGGTTAGAAGAGTGGGATGTGCAGGGGGAGAGTGATCCAGAGAAGAGCACATGAAAAACATTAGGTTGGATGGGACTCGAATCTGTTCAAGGACTAGGAGTGGGTCCATGAAGCAGAGCTCAGAGGAGAGGGGGTGAGCAGAGAGCAAGGGGAGGCTACGGAGGTAGGAAGAGGGCAGTAAGAAAATCCCAACTTTTAAGTTGGTACATCACCACTTGGGAAAAAGACTGTATTTCTCAGCTTTCTTGTGGCTAAGTTTAGGCCAAGGGGATGTAAGAAGTACTGACTGCAACTTCCAAGAAGTTTCTTTAAAATAAAAAAGACATGTTCTTTCCTCCCATTTTCTCTTTCCTATGGATAGAAATGCAAATAAAGTAGCCATTCTGAAACATGAAATGACCTTGCGATAGAAGTCCTATGTATAGCAGAGCTACAAGATGGAAGGAACTTGAGTACCTAATACTTCTGAGCATTACACTAGACAGCTTGATAATCTAGACTCTTGGGGAGAGAAAAAAAAAATACCGTTTTCTCTTGTGTAAGCCACTGTTATTCAGTTTTATTTCCTGTTCATCACAGCTGATATAATTGTAAAGATAGCTTCAGGGTTTCAGAAGTCTAGAACTGGCCTAGCTAAATCCATAGTTTTTCAGTTTTTGTGTACTCTACTGCCACTTACGTCTTTATGACTGGCTAGAGAGGGAAGAGATGTCTAGCTAACAGGAAATTCATCTGGTTGCCCCTGGCTTCATCTTAGCATTGCTGTGAAGTATCTCACCAGGGTAAGATCCTTAGAAATACTTAGGCAAAGTGTGAAGACTGAACCATGGTATGATGAAGTTTAAAAATATTTCACATAATTGATATATGTCCTTCAGTTAAGTAAGACCTCCTTTCCTGAGAAGGAAATAGGATATTTTGGAGAAATGTATGTCAATCAAAAGGGAGACAGAACCTGAGAGAACGGAGAGGAAGTTTCATTTCCTTAGTGTAGAGAGGTCCCGCTGAACTACTGGCTGTACTTTAGAAGGTAGAAAGCCCTGGACAAAGCATATGCTACACAGTATAATTTCATGTTCACCAGCTACACCAGCTTGAGGCAGTGTTTTTCAGATTTTCTGTAAGCCATGGAACACTTTATTGTTAGTATTATTATTTTTGAATTGAAGTATAGCTGATTTACAATGATTCAGGTATACAGCAAACTGTGTTTATATATATGTATGTGTGCATATATATACACATATATCTGAATATATATCGGAGAAGGCAATGGCACCCCACTCCAGTACTCTTGCCTGGAAAATCCCATGGACAGAGGAGCCTAGTAGGCTGCAGTCCCTGGGGTCGCTAAGAGTCGGACACGACTGAGCGACTTCACTTTCATTTTTCACTTTCATGCATTGGAGAAGGAAATGGCAACCCACTCCTGTGTTTTTGCCTGGAGAATTCCAGGGACGGGGGAGCCTGGTGGGCTGCCATCTATGGGATCGCACAGAGTCGGACACGACTTTGCGGCAGCTGAATATATATATATATAGTCTCTTTAAGCTTGTTTTCGGTTATAGGTTATTACAAGATACTGAGTATAGTTCCCTGTGTTGTACAGTAGGATCTTCTTGCTTATCTATTTTATCTATAATAGTCTATATCTGTTAATCCCAAATTTCCAATTTACCTCTCTCTGAATTTCCCCTTTGGTAATCATAAGTTTGTTTTCTCTATCTGAGAGTCTATTTACGTTTTGTAAAGAAGTTCACTTTTATCATTTTTGTTTTTGTCTGACTTACTTCACTGAAGTTTAATATTCTCTAGGCCCATCCTTGCATGCATTCTTAGTCACTCAGTGGTGTCCAACTCTTTGCAACTCCAGGAATTATAGCCTGCCAGACAAGGCACCCCACTCCAGTACTCTTGCCTGGAGAATCCCATGGATGGAGGAGCCTGGTAGGCTACAGTCCGTGGGGTCGCTAAGAGTGGGACACGACTGAATGACTTCACTTTCACTTTTCAGTTTCATGCATTGGAGAAGGAAATGGCAACCCACTCCAGTGTTCTTGCCTGGAGAATCCCAGGGACGGGGGAGCCTGGTGGGCTGCCATCTATGGGATCGCACAGAGTCGGACACGACTGAAGCGACTTAGCAGCAGCAGCAGCAGCAGCAGCAGCAGACTCCTCTGTCCATGGGATTTTTCAGGCAAAAATACTGGTGTGGGTTGCCATTTCCGCCACCAGGGGATCTTCCCAACTCAAGGATCAAACCCATGTCCCCTTTGTCTCCTGCACTGGGAGGCAGATTCTTTTCCCTCTCTCTCTCTTTTTTAAATAATTCAGTTCTAATTTATTATGTACATTTTTTTGCTAGGTTCCAAAATAAATAATTTTCTTAGTTATTTTTAAATCCTTAAAATAGTCAAATCATGTTGCTTTGACTTAAATTTTTAATATTTAGTAATCAAATGCATTTTTATCAGTTTAGGCAGGAAGATTCTTAACCACTGAGCCATGTGGGAAGCCCTCTAGGTCTATCCATCTTGTTGCAAATAGCATTATTTCATTCTTTATTATGGCTGAGTAATAGTCCATTATATACATGCACCACATCTTTATCCATTTATCTGTGGAAAGGAAAGAAAAAGGAAAGTGAAGTCACTCAGTCTTGTTTGACTCTTTGCGACCCCATGGACTGTAGCATATCAGGCTCCTCCGTCCATGGGATTTTCCAGGCAAGGCTACTGGAGTGGGTTGCCATTTCCTTCTCCAGAGGATCTTCCTGACCCAGGGATCAAACCCGGGTCTCCCACATTGCAGGCAGACACTTTACTTTATCAAATAAAAGCTTACTTGGAGGTCATATGTATATCAAGTTGGCTCCACACAGCTGTTCTTATTGGCAGGGACATCAGAGGTAGACAATCCTGCCTGAATCCCTTCCAAATCTCCCTCCAGCTGTGACTCCAAGAGGGGTTTTAACAGAACACCTTAGAGCTCCAAGCAATGATGTTGGAAGAGCAATTTCGGGGAAAAGGGGGCACAATAACAGTTATAAAATAGCATTTTTCTGGCTCCACTCTGACTTTTTCTGGAAAAAGTTCAGCCCCATTCTGATTCTTTATACTTTTTTCCTGGACATTTTTGAATGTCATCAGCTAAATTGTCACCTTCTAGAAAGACCTTCCCTGATTATGCAGTCTGGTAAAGGGTAGCACCTCTCAAGTACTCTTTACCATATCACCATATTTGACATTTATTTGTAGGACATTTTATTCTCAGAAATTGCCTTGTTTCATTCACCAGTGCCTTATCTTTTTCCTTCTTGTAATGTCTGTTTTGTTTACTGCTATGTCCCCAGTACCTGGCATGGTGTTTGGCATAGTGAATGTGCTCAAGAAATATTTTTTTTTGGCAAATGTATTTGTTCCCAGAATTGCCTTTAAAAATTACCACAAATTGGATGGCTTAAAGCAGCAGAAATTTATTCTTTCACGATTCTGGAGGCCACAAGTCTGAAATAAAAGTGTTGGAGGAGCTCTGCTCCCTCAGAAGGGTCTGGGAAAGGTGGCCCTCAGCGTTCCTTGCCTCACTGTTGCCTAACTCCTCGTTGTTGCTACTCTCTGTCTCTGTCTTCACATGGCCTTTTCCTTGCTCTCTATGTCTCTCTGCTGGGGCTAAGTCGCTTTAGTCGTATCCGACTCTGCGACCCCATAGACGGCAGCCCACCAGGCTCCCCCATCCCTGGGATTCTCCAGGCAAGCACACTGGAGTGGGTTGCCATTTCCTTCTCCAATGTAGGAAAGTGAAAAGTGAAAGTGAAGTCGCTCAGTCGTATCTGACTCTTAGCGACCCCATGGACTGCAGCCCACCAGGCTCCTCCGTCCATGGGATTTTCCAGGCAAGAAGGTCTCTTCTCTTTGGATTTAGGGCCCACTCAGATAATCCAGGATGATCTCATCTTGAGATCTTTAACTTAATTACATCTGCAAAGACCTTTTCCCAAATAAGATCACATTCAGAGGTTTGGGTGGGGTTGGATGCAGACATGTATCTGGCGAATCACTATTCAAGCCACTGCAGCATCACACTTGAGGGAGGCATAAATGAACAAGCTTACCAGCCCTTTGGCTGCCTGTGGTGTCTGCCATTTTCCTCTTCCGCTCTGGCTGTTTGGGGTCATGTTTCCTGTCATTGCGGATGCCCAAAATGACAGCTATCATCCCAGTGACTAGGTCAGGGAAGTCAGCAGGACAGCCAGAGACACAAAGGTCTCAGGTGTCTAAAGATGTGGCTGTGCCCAGGCGGCTGTCTCTGCACACTCCTGAAGCTGTGGTGACTTGTCTCTTAGCAGATGTCAAGCCTGGTGACTCTTTATCTCCTCCTACTGAGGTGGGCTACCATTCCCTTCTCCAGGGGATCTTTCTGAGCCAGGGATCAAACCCAGGCCTTCTGCATTGCAGATGGATTCTTCACTGTCTGAGCCACCAGAGAAGCCTCTAACCACTGCAGGAGGAGTCAGTTTGGGGACTCATTGTTGCAAGAAACGAACTGAGACTGGAAGGCTGAGTTGGAGATGAATCTGAGTGACAAAAACTATGCTGTGTTCAAAATTACACTCCCACCCTTCTTTGAGACAAGCTTGTCTGTATTCCCCCAGTCTTTCCCCAAAAGGAGAAGTTCCTACCTAGGGGTGTCCTGGTACTTCATGTAAACAAATCCTTGTTGGTCCATCTCTGTTCTCCAGTTACGCCTGGAGTGCAGGCTGAATCATTCATTATTTATTCCCCAGCATAATAAAACCTTTACTGCTTATTTGCAACAGAACTAGGGGAATAAAGATTCAGGAAGCAGAAACGCACAAGCTACAGCAGTCTGTTTAAGAGCAGGACAGCTCTACTGTTGCCTATGTCTTCCCCAGCGTCTGCCGGAATGGCTCTAACGGCGGTCTCAGCGATGCGGTCCTCCGGAAAGAAGGGCTGAGCTGCTGTTTCCTTCATCTCCCACCTGCTTGCCCTGTCTCCTGCATTCCCTGCTGAGGATGACAAAGAATGGTCCAGCTCTGTCTCCCTATTCGAAGCCCTCTTTTGCTGTGCATGCCAAACAGAACTCCAATTTCTAAATCGGAGGCCCCAGAGCATTTACTTTCTCACCACTAATTTCCCTGGAAGAAACCCTGATCACGGGGGAGAGATGAAGACATACACATAATTGAAGCTCAGATACTTTCCCCAAGGCCACAGGCTTTTTGCAGAGACACTTATGACTCCTAATGACCACTGGGGGTCCCCAGAGGGCTTTTCCAACCACCAGAGGCGCCGCATCCCTCACCCCTCCCGCCCCTTCCCAAGATGCCCGGAAGCCCCAGTCAAAAACCTCATTAAGCTGTGACGTCAGGCAGCCTGGAAGCTGCGCTGTGGTTGTGCCCATAGGTATGGCTAAGCCTCAAAGGAGTGGGGCTTCGTGCTTTCCCTGTCAGCCGAATTTTCAGCTTAAATCATTGTTCTAATGTTATTTTATTGTGCTTTGGGGCACTGGTGGGTAGACTAG
Organism: Bos javanicus; assembly: GCF_032452875.1. Taxonomy (NCBI): domain Eukaryota; kingdom Metazoa; phylum Chordata; class Mammalia; order Artiodactyla; family Bovidae; genus Bos; species Bos javanicus. Next base: position 24,979,174 of record NC_083873.1, on the reverse strand, counting down.
GTGGCAGGGGAACAGCATTTAATTTCCTTTGGAGTTTGTAATATGATTGACACATCTCGAATTCTTGGGTGAATAAGACACAGTTTATAGTCCTTGAAGTGGCGAGCAACTTCGGGCACCTTTTTTCATGTCAAAGTTAAATGTTTGCGAGGGGAGAAGAAAAAAGGAAACAAACACTTACGAAATATCTAACATATAGTACATGGTTTTTAAATTCATCGGGGCTTCCCTGGTGGCTCAGATAGTAAAGAATTTGCCTGCAATGCAGGAGACGTGGGTTTGATCTCTGGGACGAGAAGATCCTCTGGAGAAGGGAATGGCAACCCACTCCAGTATTCTTGCCTGGAGAATCCCATGGACAGACAAACCAGATGAGCTACAGTCCACAGGGTCACAAAGGGTCGGACATGACTGAGAGACTAACACTTTCATTTACATTCATTATATTATTTAATCTTCAAAATGACCTCATGAGGTTGGGATTATTGTTCCAGACATGCAGATCAGGGAGGTGACATTTAGAGAGATTAGCCTGTCTACTGTTCTACTGCTAATCAGGAGGGCGGTTCCAATAGCACCTATCTGGATACAAATTATGTGCAGGGCTCTTTGCCCCATATCCCTCAGCTTTCTGGTTTTACCATTTTACCGAGCAAAGGCCTCCATTCATAGGTCTACCTGAAGCTTTCAAAGTACATAACCAAATCCAAAAGGTGAAGTTTCCCTTTTTTGGATAATAAAATTCAACTTCAAACTTAATCAAGCAAATGCTTACTAAATACCTTTTATCCATCAGGCTTTATGGCTACTGGAGGTTCAATTGGGGGCCTCATGTGCTACATTCAGGCTAAGAAAGAAAGCAGTACTGTTGTGGGAAATGTGTTATTTAGACCAGAATGACATGGACTGGCTGTGTCTGCATAAAGTCAATCAAGGGAAGAGGAGGAGGGTGACCTGATGAATTACTGCAGAAGAGAAACTCACGATTCCTTACCAGACTCCAAACAAAGGGTAATGTGACAAATAAAGAAAAATGACCAGGTTCACAGCATGGCGCAAAGTGTGTCAATCCACAGAAAATTCAGCAACAGGGAAAACACACAAGGGTCTCTTTTAATCAGCTCCATCACAGGCCCAGCCCAGGGCCTGCAGCAGAGTAGACTCCAGAATTGCTGATCCCAAGTTCAATGAGGTTCTTAAAAGTGTATCTAGGCCCACAGCGGGTGGCCCACACTCCCTGCAGCACACGTCACACTCAAGTGAACTCCATTCAGTCTGCCCTGCAAAGGAAAGCTTAAAATGAGAAACCAAACCTGGACACTTCCAGCTCACAGGACGCTCTTAGATTCCTCCCAAGTTATTAACAGAGAAATGTATTTGTCTATTAACAATCATCCAACAATTATATATTTATAGGAAATATGCCTCATTCCGAAGTATTACATCCTCTAGTTTTATCATGAAGAGATCCTAAAGATTTGTGAAGGTAAAATGACTCTGATGTCCCTTCAGTTCAGTTCAGTTCAGGCGCTTAGTCGTGTCCGACTCTTTGCGACCCCATGGACTGCAGCACACCAGGCCTCCCTGTCCATCACCAACTCCTGCAGCTTACCCAAACTCATGTCCATTCAGTTGGTGATGCCATACAACCATCTCATCCTCTGTCCTCCCCTTCTCTTCCTGCCCTCAAACTTTCCCAGCATCAAGGTCTTTTCAAATGAGTCAGCTCTTTGCATCAGGTGGCCAAAGTATTGGAGTTTCAGCTTCAACATCAGTCCTTCCAATGAACACCCAGGACTGATCTCCCTTAGGATGGACTGATTGGATCTCCTTGAAGTCCAAGGTACTCTCAAGAGTCTTCTACAACACCACAGTTCAAAAGCGTCAATTCTTCAACCCTCAGCTTTCTTTATAGTCCACCTCTCACATCCACACATGACCACTGGAAAAACTGTAGCCTTGACTAGACCAACCTTTGTGGGCAAAGTAATGTCTCTTTTTAATATGCTGTCTAGGTTGGTCATAACTTTCCTTCCAAGGAGTAAGTGTCTTTTAATTTCATGGCTGCAGTCACCATCTGCAGTGATTTTGGAGCCCCCCAAAATAAAGTCAGCCATTGTTTCCCCATCTACTTGCTATGAAGTGATGGGACAGAATGCCATGATCTTAGTTTTCTGAATGCTGAGCTTTAAGCGAACTTTTTCACTCTATTCTTTCACTTTCATCAAGAGGCTCTTTAATTCCTCTTCACTTTCTGTCATAGGGTGGTGTCATCTGCATATCTGAAGTTATTGATATTTCTCCCAGCAATCTTGATTCCAGCTTGTGCTTCATCCAGCCCAGCATTCTCATGATGTACTCTGCATATAAGTTAAATAAGCAGAGTGACAATATACAGCCTTGATGTACTCTTTTTCCTATTTGGAACCAGTCTGTTGTTCCATGTCCAGTTCTAACTGTTGCTTCCTGACCTGCATACAGGTCTCAAAAGGCAGGTCAGGTGTTCTGGTATTCCCATCTGTTTCAGAATTTCCCACAGTTTATTGTGATCCACATAGTCAAAGGCTTTGGCATAGTCAATAAAACAGACATAGATGTTTTTCTGAAACTTTCTTGCTTTTTCCATGATCCAGCGGATGTTGGCAATTGGATCTCTGGTTCCTCTGCCTTTTCTAAAACCAGCTTGAACATCTAGAATTTCATGGTTCACGTATTGCTAAAGCCTGGTTGGAGAATTTTGAGCATTACTTTACTAGCGTGTGAGATGAGTGCAATTGTGCAGTACTTTGAGCATTCTTTGGCATTGCCTTTCTTTGGGATTGGAATGAAAACTGACCTTTTCCAGTCCTGTGGCCACTGCTGAGTTTTCCAAATTTGCTGACATATTGAGTGCAGCACTTTCACAGCATCATCTTTCAGGATTTGAAATAGCTCAACTAGAATTCCATCACCTCCACTAGCTTTTTTGTAGTGATGCTTCCTAAGGCCCACTTGATTTCACATTCCAGGATATCTGGCTCTAGGTGAGTGATCACACCATCGTGATTATCTGGGTCATGAAGCTCTTTTTTGTATAGTTCTTCTGTGTATTCTTGCCACCTCTTTTTAATATCTTCTGCTTCTGTTAGGTCCATACCATTTCTGTCCTTTATCGAGCCCATCTTTGCATGAAATGTTCCCTTGGTATCTCTAATTTTCTTGAAGAGATCTCTAGTCTTTCCCATTCTATTGTTTTCTTCTATTTCTTTGCATTGATCGCTGAGGAAGGCTTTCTTATCTCTCCTTGCTCTTCTTTGGAGCTCTGCATTCAGATGCCTATATCTTTCCTTTTCTCCTTTGCTTTTCACTTCTCTTCTTTTCACAGCTATTTGCAATGCCTCCTCAGACAGCTATTTAGACTTTTTGCATTTCTTTTTCTTGGGGACAGTCTTGCTCCCTGTGTCCTGTAAAATGTCATGAACCTCTGTCCATAGTTCATCAGGCACTCTATCATATCTAGTCCCTTAAATCTATTTCTCACTTCCACTGTATAATCATAAGGGGTTTGATTTAGGTCATACCTTAATGGTCTAGTAGTTTCCCCTACTTTCTTCAATTCAAGTCTGAATTTGGCAATAAGGAGTTCATGATCTGAGCCACAGTCAGCTCCTGGTCTTTTTTTTTTTTCTGATGGTATAGAGCTTCTCCATCTTTGGCTGCAAAGAATACAATCAATCTGATTTCGGTGTTGGCCATCTGGTGATGTCCATGTGTAGAGTCTTCTCTTGTGTTGTTGGAAGAGGGTGTTTGCTATGACCAGTGCATTCTCTTGCAGAAACTCTATTAGCTTTTTGCCCTGCTTCATTCTGTACTCCAAGGCCAAATTTGCCTGTTACTCCAGGTGTTTCTTGGAGAAAGCAATGACACCCCACTCCAGCACTCTTGCCTGGAAAATCCCGTGGATGGAGGAGCCTGGTGGGCTGCAGTCCATGGGGTCGCTAAGAGTCGGACACAACTGAGTGAGTTCACTTTCACTTTTCACTTTCATGCACTGGAGAAGAAAATGGCAACCCACTCCAGTGTTCTTGCCTAGAGAATCCCAGGGACGGGGAAGCCTGGTGGGCTGCCGTCTCTGGGGTTGCACAGAGTCGGACATGACTGAAGTGACTTAGCAGTAGCAGCAGTCTGGTGTTTCTTGACTTCCTACTTTTTCATTCCAGTCCCCTATAATGAAAAGGACATCTTTTTTGGGTATTAGTTCTAAAAGGTCTTGTGGGTCTTCATAGAACCATTCAACTTCAGCTTCTTCAGCAAGATGTGGCATCTTAAATGGCCCAACTCTTCTACAATCTGAGGCAGAAGAGCCAGAGTAGGAAAGACAGAAATACATGTTGTATAATTTTAAGTCACTTGCCCATGATTGAAAGCTTAATAAGCATGTTCATCTTAGGAGAAAATGGCGATGATGAAATTTCTTTGTGCTTATGTTACCATCTCTCCACCAAAGACCTTAAAATTAACTCTCAATAGTGCCTAAAAAATTGATAAAACCAGTAGAACTCTTCCTAAAAATGTTGAGGCCTCCTTTGTCATAGTAAAAGTGTGGAAAAGAAAAAAAAAAAGATCTGGGAAGGAAAATTCTAAGGCAAAATTAATTTCATTAATTAATATCATCTGGGCTTGTAGGTGATAGGAAGTGATAGCATTTGGTAAGTAAGACACTTGGAAATTCAGAATTTTTAAAATAGCAGTATTCAATTTTTCAGTTTATAAAAAGACAATAGCAATTAAAAAAAAAAAAGCATTCACCATTTATTGTGTGCTATGTGCCATGCATTGATCTGACCTAAACTCTAAAATAACAATTTCTCTTAATGCTTAGACTTTACTAACCCCATGTGTATGAGGGACACATTTAGAGCAGTCAACTACCTTTGCCTATCAACCGACAGCCAGAGAGTTTTGATGGCTCCTTAAGCTGTTGGGAAGATTTGTTCATACAGGTGGTCTCACTGTATTTTTTCACTGGGGTACATGGTTAAGTTAAATAGCTGACCTTGGCCTATTTTTGCAAAAAAAAAACAGCTATAATTTATTGAAAGTCTACTGTGAACCAGTGTCTTCTCATATTGTTGCTATAGTTCACTCACTAAGTCGTGTCAAGCTCTTTGTAACCACATGAACTGTAGCCCACCAGCCTCCTTTGTCCATGGGATTCTCCACGCAAGACTACTAGAGTGGGTTGCAATTTCCTTCTCCAGGGGATCTTCCTGGACTGGGGATCGAACTCTTGTCTCCTGTACTGGCAGGTGTTTTCTTTACCATCTAAGCCACCAGGGAAGCTGCATCTTCTCTTATATCATCTGTTAATTTTCACCAAAATATCTGCCAGAAAGGCTTTATCTTTTCCTTTTCAAAGAGGAGGAAACTGAGGCTTATATTGCTGGAAAGTGTTGGAACCAGGAGTCAAACATAACTTTGGCTTCAAAGCTTGTTCCTTTTATGTTCCAGGCCCAAGTTCCTCCTGCAGATCATGCCAAATGCCTGACCTGCTTGCCCAGGACAGACTCCCCTAGTGGAAGGTACACAGTCAATGCCCTTGGCATGAGACCCCAGCCTTCTTGGTTTCAAGAGAGCCTCAGTCCTAGTTACTTACTTTTTTTTTTTTGGTCATCTTCTGATACTTAGCCAGAGACCCTGAAGTTGCATCTTCTACTTGTGACTCACTCTGTTTTTCTGTTTTGCTCCTTATTAATAAAAATAACTGACAAAACAAACAGGAGGACAAGCCACAAAATATGAACAGACAACACATACCCACAGCTTCTCTTTTTTTTTGTTTTATTCTGTTTTCTTTCCCATTTTAGACACACTGGGTGGTTAACAAAATCTACCAGAATATATCTTACTTATTTTCAGGATCTGCCAGAAAACTGTTATGTTGTTTTGGATCTTGAGTCGGCTCCCTCAGCCACACCCTTGTTTGGATGAGGTGAGCCCAAGAATAAGAGAATCAGCAGTTGCTTGGTTGCTATTTCCATAGAGAGGAAGTGGTTAGACATCACTCTAATGAAGAAGCTCTCCTCCTTAATCCGGGATGACTGAGGATGCTGGAGCTCTCTGGTCAGCTCTGGAGCCAGCAGCCTGCCTCATCTCCCTGCCTTTAGTTCCCTGCTTCATCCCTTAACACAATGAGCTCATTTGTTTACTGCTTTTCTTTCCTATTATGCAGTAAGCTTTATGACAATGGGGACCAAGGTTCCAGTTTTCATTTCTTTCTAGCAACAATTGGTTTTCAGCCAAAGATAGTGGGAAAAATATTAAGAAGATAAATAAGTTGTATGAGTTCAAGGACTTGACAAGGAATTTGGACTTTATCTTATAGTCCAGTGGTTCTCAACTTCCCCCCCCTACTCTACACATAACGAATGTGATCCACTCCTACTAGTAATTCTTATTCTCTTCTTGAGTACATGTTGGGGAGAATGGTGAGCGAGCAGGCAGAGAGCAGTCATGTACTTAGAATCTCCAAAGAGAGGCATTTTTGGAAAAAAATCTCTTAGCGAATTGTGGAAACCATTTCCCCAGCCACCACCAAGGGCAGTGAAGAGAAGGAAGAGTCAATGAAATTTTTGACTGGGAGCAGGGAAATAGGAAGAAGCCTTTTTGGAATGATCTTGTTCAAGTGTCCTAGGTTAGGATGGGCCTGAAATCAGAGATTGTAGTCAGCTTATTTAAATGCTATAAAAATCTGGGCTATATTGTTGATAGAGTCCCAAAGAGGAAGGGTGAAAATGAGAAATACTTTGAAGGAAAAATTGATAGGAGGAAGAAAAGAACAGTGACCACTACATTTAGAAAATTTGAGCTTTGCTGATTGAGGAAGAATAATTCTACTAACAGAATTAGGGTAGGAGAAGGAAGATGCTCATTTAGGGCAAAGGAACATTGAGTTTTCCCTTACTTTCTTAAGTTGGTACCAGTAGAATTAACTATTGTTGAATTTTCATTTTTGCAAAAAGTTTTGGAGTCAAGTGTTCCTCCTTACAAATATTTAGTTTTGAGAGTGTTTAGTTTGCTAGGTTTGTGAAAAGCCAACTCTTTGGAAAGAACCAGATGCTGGGAAAGATTGAAGGCAAAAGGAGAAGGGAGAGTGACAGAGGATAAGATGGTTGGATAGCATCAGTGACTCAATGGACTTGAATCTTAGCAAACTCAGGGAGGCAGTAGAGGCCAGAGGAACCTGGCATGCCTCAGTCCATGGGGCAGCAAAGAGACGGACACGACTTAGCGACTAAACAACAACAAAAGTTTGCTAGATATAGATAATTTGATGACACCAAAACCCATTTTACACAAATTTGTTCCTCTGTGAACTAAGACCATTTTATTTACCACATAATCTTTCTTTGTTGATGTTAGCATATGAAAGCTTATACCTAATCAAAATACTTATAAGTAAGGACAGGTGGACTTGGTCATATTCCCTTAAGGTCAGATTCCTGTCTATAGATCAGTTTTTATAACTCAGATTACCATCCTTTCTTTTATAGGAAAGATAGTCCATGGCTTACTGTGGCAGATACTCTTCAAAGACAGCTGTCGACAAATCCTCCCTTTATCTTTGCACATGCCACTTTTTCCATCAAGAGGTGGATTTTATTTCCCTTCCCCTGAACCAATAGGTTTGTGCAGGCTTCAGCCAATAGGTTTAGGGGCAGAAATGATGCATGGCCTATTCTGGGCTTCACCGTTTACAGCAAGGTAGCTTCTGCTTTTTCTGTCTTGGAATCCAGCTGGCATGCTATAAGGAACCCTAGGCTATTCTGCTTAAGAGGAAGGTCTTGAGGAAAGGCTGTCGATGATCAGAAACCATGCAGAAAGAAAAGGCATGTGAAGGAGAACCAAAATGCCCCATCAAGAGCCGGCACCACAACCAACTCCTACACAGAGGAGGAAGGGCTTCTTGGAGCTTCCAGCCCAGCAGCTCCACCTGCTGGTGGTTACCTGAGTGACTCCGCCACCATCACAAGGGGCAGAGGCACTTCCCAGTAAATTGACAAAATTGGCAGTGAGACTAGATCACTGTTTAGGGTGGTTTGTTACATAGCAGTCAGTAACATACACTTACATACCTGAAATTCCTTTTTATCATGTAACACTAAACAGATAAAAATAAATCTTAAAATATAGGTCATAATGTATAAGGGAGGTAAGTTTTCTCCTCTACATTCTTTTGGTTTCCAGCTGGGACTGACATGAGACAGGTTAACAGGAGGAAAGCATACACATTTTATCAAATTTTACATCTGCAGGTGTCCCCACAGAAAAATGAAGACTCAAAGATGTGGCTGGGCCTAAGTGCTTATATACTACATTGAATGAACAAAGAGTGGTGATTTTGGAAAAGTTAACTACAAAATCTGGGAAGACTAAAAGAAGATAAGAATTATTTTAACAAGGTCTGTTTGTACCTGTTTCTCTTGGCCTTGATTCCTCATCTCTTTCCTCCTGGTGTAGGGACAGCATCCTTCATATGGGAATTTCATATCCTGCTACTGGGAAGGAAGGTCAAAACACCCTTCTTGCATCTGCTGTTTTTTTCAATTTCCTCTAAATCAAAATAATCAATATGCCAAAGCAGCATATTTCGGGGTTTTGTGTTTTGAATCTCTTCAAATGCACGATAATAATACAAGCACTTAGTGAACCTGCCACATTATAGCTAGAACATTTTCAAAGTCATTGGAGCTAAATCTGTGACCCAATCAGAGGTAATCACCATCCTCAATTCTTTATTGATTATCTCTTTGCTTAAAAAATAAAATAGCATTATCAGGACTTCCCTGGTAGAGCAGTGGATAAGAATCTGCCTGCCAATGCAGAGGACACAGGTTCAATCCCTGGTCTGAGAAGATTCCACATGCCATAGAACAACTAACCCGTGTGCCACAAGTACTAAGCTGCGTGCTCTAGAGCCGTTCTCTGCAATAAGAGAAGCCATCGCAATGAGAAGCCCATGCACCGCAACGAGAAGCCCATGCACCGCAACAAGGAGTAGCCCCTGCTCGCAACACCAGAGAAAGCCCGTGCGCAGCAATGAAGACCCTGGCTCTCTCTGTCCTCCACTTCTTGCTGCTCAGAGTGTGGTCCCTGGAGCAGCAGCAGTAGCACTCCTTGGGAGCTTGTCAGAAGTGCTAAAATTCAGGCCCCGCCCTGACTTATCCAATCACCCACGTATTAACAAGATCTCCAAGTGATATGCAGACACACTGGAGTTTCAGGAGCAGGGTCAGCCAAGCTGGGGTTCACAAATCTGTGGGTGCATGTGTAGGGGGGAAGCTTCCTGGGAATGAGAAAAATGAACCATCAAGGGGTTCATTTTCACCAAGGAAAGGCTTCCTCACCCAACACATCGTAGAGGGGAAGTTGGACATAAAAGTACAGCAGACTTTTATTTATCCTTCATGTTATGAGAGCGAGTTCATGTTGTGCTTGTTCAGATTACCAAGGGCCAGCATTTATGTAAGGCTAGTTTATTTCCTTCCTTTCTATATTTAGAAAAAGCTATTCCTCAAAGCCTGACCTGTTTCAGAATCACCCGGGCTGCTTGTGTCCCACAGCTGATGAACTGGGGCTGTACTTTTAATAAGCATCCTGGGGGACCCCTTGGACACTAACATTTAAGAAGACTCACTGAGCATTCCCTGGGTCCCCAAACTTTGCCCTGATGCTGCTATTTCTTTCTCATGACACTATTTCCTTATCATTATCCAGAAGTTGGTCATGTCAGAGACCAGGGGAGAGGGGAAGACCAATGTGGGAGGAAAAGTGAAAGTGAAAGACATTCAGTCGTGTCCGACTCTTTGTGACCCCATAGACTATATGGTCCATGGAATTCTCCAGGCTAGAATACTGGAGTGGGTAGCCTTTCCCTTCTCCAGGGGATCTTCCCAACACAGTGATTGAACCCAGGTCTCCCACATTGCAGGTGGATGCTTTACCAGCTGAGCCACAAGGGAAGCCTGATGTGGGAAAAAGGGAGGGTAAATTCTATACTATTGCTGCATAAGACCATTCCCTTCTTTTCGTATTCTTTCCATCTCTTGCTTTGCACACAGGTGTCTCAGTAGTAAAGAATCCACCTGCCAATGCAGGAGACGCAGGAGACACAGATTTGATCCCTGGGTTGGGAAGATCCTCTGGAGAAGGAAATGGCAACCTACTCCAATATTGTTCCTTGGGGATGTTTATGGACAGAGGAGCCTGGTGGGCTACAGTCCATGGGGTGGCAAAGAGTCAGACATGCCTGAGTGACTAACACTTCAACTTTTTCAGTTATATTTTATATGAAGTCTGTGGGCCAATCTGAGAAGAGTGACATTGATAATGGCTTTTAATAGAAAATTTGTTAGAGCTTGACTTGTTAATCTGGAATGTAGCCCATTTGTACACTGGGGGCTGCTTATGTCACTGTATGTCTAAGCTGGCAGATGATAAGAATGCCTTTACTTGTAGATTCCTTGGCAGGTGATAACTGTCTTTCCAAACAAAAGAACCTAACAGACATATCAATAGTACCAGAAGATGCCTTAGTCACCAGCATATGACTATCCCAGATGTTATATCTCTTATATTGTATGCTTAGTTACCCAGTTGTGTCTGACTCTTTGCAACACCGTGGACTATAGCCAGCCAGGCTTCTCTGTCCATGGAATTTTCTAGGAAAGAATACTGGAGTGGGTAGCCATTCCCTTCTCCATGGGAGAAGGGATTACTGACCCAGGGATTGAACCTGGGTCTCCTGCATTGCAAGTGGATTCTTTACCATCTAAGTCACCAGGGAAGCCCATCTCTTATATTAGAAAGACCATCAGAAAGACCAGCTTGTCTTTTAGGTTTCAAGTGCAATACTGATTTTTAAGTAGGATTCCAAAGTCAAATACCTTTCAAAATTTTGTTTCTTAGACAGGCTTTGTGATATTTCTTAGGCTGTAGAAGAGCTGGGAAGAGGAAAGAAGGTAATGATCAGGCAGAGAGCCCTGGCAGGGTGGTGCCTGAGCTCCTCCTGGGACGAGTTTTACTAGAGAATTAGACTCCACAGGCTGCATATTTCTGAGGGGTTTCTGTAAACCTGGCTGCTGTCAGGGACAAAGCAAAAGGCAGAGTAGTGTTGGAGCCCTGTTGCCCAGAATGTCTTGTGGCAGACACGAAATAAAAATTACAAAGAAGGAAAATGTCATTTTCAAAAACTTACAGTGATCTTGAGAGGCTTCCTTGGTGTCTTTTAAGTTTTTTTCAATAAGCAACTTACATTCACAGGAAGAGAAGGCTATTTTCTCTAAAGACACTAGAAAAATAATTGTCAGTGAAGGTTTATTCACATATCCTACAGACAATCTTGTATGGAATTTGGGAAGAAGCAATTTGGAAATCTTGATTTTGGAAACTGCAGCAGTTCTCACGTGTAATAGAATCACGGATACTGCATCTTAACAGGACTGTGTATTGCGTAGATAAATGTCACATACTGTGCTTGTATATTTGTAAATTTTTTTTCACTAAAGCAATGTGGCTTAGTGGAAGAAATATGCATTTTAAAATCAGACAGAGATAGGTACAAACTCTAATTTGCCCACTTAAGTGTTCTTGGGCAAAGCATTGGGGATCTATTATAATAGTGTTTTCCACCTAAAAAATGGAAATAGAAATAGCTACCTCTCAGGGCTTTTGTGAGCATGCAATGATGTCACAGCATCTAACACGTGCCTACACACAGTAGGGGCTCAATGTTTGTTTCATAAATTGGATATTTCACTTTCCGGGCTGATACATTTTCATGTATATAGTAGGTTAAAAGTATATTTTTTAACTGAAACCAATTAATTGTGATAAAAATATTATGAATGTTGGAAATAAGTGCAGAATTTATGACGGTGACCTACTTTGATGAGTTAAGTAAGCATATTTAGTCTTTTCTCCTAACTGCCTTTCTTGTTTGACTACTCTCCATGCAATGAAAAGTCATGTTAAGATATGAAAGGATAAGTAAAAAGTTTATATACCATAAATTGTATGTAAATCTAAAAATAAAATATGATGAAAAGGAATAAGACATACTAGATTGAATGAAAGATTGGCTGGTTGGTTGATTCATTGCTCCCAGCCCTTTTTTCCTCCTTCAAACAAAACCAATTGAATTGTTTCCATTCTGAGGAATTTATTGTTGATCTGTACAGAAAAATAGGAAGAAATAAACAACAACAACAGAGATGAGTTGATGAAGCTTGGGACGTGGTAGAGTCAGTTCTTTACACCAGGATCTTTACACCCATGTCTATATATCCTGACTCCCTGCTGAGATGGTCAGTGTAAAACCTTTTTGCTCTCTGTTTCTAGTTTGGGGAGTATTTTGAAACTTACTAAATTTTCCAGTGTCTCCATTCTGTGTCCACCTGACCACCTTTGCCAGGTGTTACATAGACTAATTCCTCCTCAAGGGTTCTGCTCTCCAGTCCAGAAGACGCCAACAGGGCAGAACAGTAGGAAAGGGCTCCTGGTCTCAAGGGCTGAACTTTTAGTGTTAGTTATAACCATACCATTGCAGGCTTCCTGGGTAGCTCAAACAGTAAAGAATCTACCCACCATGCGGGAGACCTGGGTTTGATCCCTGGGTCAGAAAGATCCCCTGAAGAGGATTTTTTTCACTTTAAAATAATTACATGATGAAATATATTAAATTTATTTAAGAAAAAGTTATTAAGTGTCCATACTTAATATATAGGCACTTAATATATGGGTGCTTGGTACTATGTCAGCTTTACTAAACTGAAATTAGTTTCCAGAATTCTCTTGCATGTGTGTTTCAGGGTTAGACTTGTCCATGAGAGAAATTTGCATGGTATTTGGAAGACAAAAAAGAAGCACAACCATTGTTTTGTCTTACTGCTCTGAAATTTGGTGCAGGGTGCCCGGTGCCGTGGCAGCCTGTGCATGTTGTCACAGATCTGCTGGCTACCTTGGTGGCCAGGTGGGCTGCACCTGGGTCTGCAGCTTCCCCAGCTCTAGCTCGGTCATCTTCTGCAGCGACTCTGTTCCCTGGGTGAGTGCGCGTGTGGCTTCGTGTCTACGGCCTTGGCGTCTCCTGCAGACAACCTGCGTCACTGAGGCTGGAGGATGAAAGATAGACGTGGGCTCCTGTTTATACTCTCTCTCCCTTGCTTTCCTTCTTACTGTTCTTCTCAACTACTGTTCCAGCTTACCTATTGCAGCTTCAGGCTCCACATCTGATGCAGACAATGAGTGCCTTTATTATACATCACTCATCATGGGTCTGCTTCTCTGGGGAACTCACCACCAATACAGTCTGTATGTACCAAACACTGGGCTGGGCTTTAGAGACAAAAATGGGGAGCCAGGGAAGTATTGACCTTCTTTCCAGAGTTTAAATTCTAGTTTAGGATATTATTATTATCATACAAAAGGAGCTACACATAGTGTTTTTACTTTTCAATCAGGCTGAGGATTCTTAATGATACACTGTTTTGCGTGCTAAGTCGTTTTAGTTGTGTCTGACTCTGTGATGCTATGGTCTGCAGCCCGCCAGTTTCCTCTGTCCATGGGATTCTCCAGGCAAGAACACTGGAGTGGGTTGTCATACTCTCCTCCAGGAGAGCTTCCCAACCAATATACTGTTGCTGCTAAGTTGCTTCAGTGGTGTCTGACTCTGTGTGACCCCATAGACGGCAGCCTACCAGGCTCCCCGTCCCTGGGAGTCTCCAGGCAAGAACACTGGAGTGGGTTGCCATTTCCTTCTCCAGTGCATGAAAGTGAGAAGTGAAAGTGAAGTCCCTCAGTCGTGCCTGACTGTTAGCGACCCTATGGATTGCAGCCCATCAGGCTCCTCCATCCATGGGATTTTCCAGGCAAGAGTACTAGAGTGGGATGCCATTGCCTTCTCCAAATATACTGTTACAGCATTTAAAATTTTTTCAAAGGTTTTCTTGTTATTTAATCACTGTCACAACAGATACAAATGCAAAGAAGACTAAGAGAGGATTTAAAGCTTCCCTCAGGCTAAGCAGGGATTTCAGGCAACTCTTACCCAAAGATCATGCAGTGTACAAGTGGCAGATATTTAATCTTTGGATTCATATTCCAGCACTTGTTTAAATGTAATAGTTATGAAAATTTTTTAGTTGCACCGGGCAAATATTACTATCGATTGTGTCTCTGCATGACCAAAATACTTATCAATCCAGAAAATTACAAATATAATAGCAGACTTGGCACCACGCAGAAAGCCACAGGGGACTTTTCAGCTTTTGAATAATTACTTAATGTTCAGTAGATATGACCATAGAAATATGAACAAATAAAATGTCAGTCATCTGGGTGCCCTTTCTTTTGATGCTAAGCTTCACAGAATAGGTACCTACAGGTTTCCCTTTTAGATCATGCCTTCCCATGGAGTTGTAGGAGAGATGGGGAGGTTTGCACTGAAACTTGGAGGTGATTAACTCCAATATATCTACATAGGGGCAGAGCTAGAGCAGCAGACACCTCTATCAGTTATGCCACCGAGATGAAATTTGACAAAAAGTGATCATCACAGTAGTGATTTTGTAACAGAAAGGAAAGGGGCAGGACACAACTTTTGGAAGAATGACGTAGCCCAAGGACACAACATAAACCAATTAGAATCAAATGGGACCAAGACTGCAGACAGGACTAGACCTTGCTCCTCAATCAGCAAGTGAAATGACAAACCCAGAGGGGTCATGGCAGTTCTCTGTTAGAAGACCAAGGAGTGGGCAGTGGCCCAAATCCTGGAAATCTTCCAAACGTAGTTGGAATAATCCTCCCACTCATTAGCATATGAAATTACCCAGCTTGTAAAAACTAATCACGCCACATATTGCAGGCTGCACTTGCCCTCTGTGCTGGCCCACACTCTGTCTATGGAGGGTGCTTCTCTCTGAATCTGAATAAAGCCACTTTTTACCTATCACTTTGTCTCTCACTGAATTCTTTCTGCGATGAGACATCAAGAACCTGAGCTTCCTTATGTCCTAAAACCAGGTACTGTGGGTTTGAGTCCCAGCCGTGTGCATTCAAGTCCAAAGCAGGGTTTTGGTTGGGTTCAAGTCCCAGCCATGTGGGTTCAAGTCCAAAGCAGGGTTTTGACTGGGTTTGAGTCCCAGCCACGTGGGTTCAAGTCCCTATCTGAGGTAAATGGTTTCAATTCTTCCAGAGCCCTAGTAACTGCTAAGTGGATCAGGCCAGTAATCCAACCAGCAAGGTATTCTATTTCTCAGGAGCAGGACCTTTGACCTCTGTGATGTGATTCTTTAAGAGTTGAGGCATATATTCATCATCTTTAACCTATTTTTTAAATTTTTTATGATAAAATTAATATCTTCTGGTTTGTAAAATTAAACTCTGTAGAAGTATATGGAGAAAAAAAGAAGTCTCCTGTCCCTCACCTTCCCACCCCCTCTATCCTACTCACCCAAGTTCTATTCTCAAAAAGTAACACATACATATTTAACAAATATCAATATTTACTGAATGCCCTTTAATTATTAACACCAGGCACTATTCTTGGTCTTGGAATTATCACAGTGAAAAACACTGACCATAAAGATCATTCATTTACTTTAGGTCTTAGTCTGTTCAGGCTGCTGTGACAAATTACCATAGACTGGACATTTTAAATAACAAACATTTGGTTTTCACAGTTTTAGGGGGCTGTGAAGTTCAAGTTCAAGGCACAGCAGATTCAGTATCTGGTGAAGCCCGCTTTGTGTTCTAAAGTGAAGAGCACTAGGGAGCTAGATTCCTCTCTCATAAGCACACTAATCTTATTCATGAGGGCTCCTCCCTCATGACCTAATCACTTTCCACATGTTCCATCCCTAATACCATCATATGGGTGTTAAGATTTCAATATATTAATCTGGGGGAATAGAAACATTCGCTCCATAGCACTTTACATTTAGCTCATGGTACAATGATATATACATGTTTTAGTTAAGGTACACCAATACTGGTGATACATAGATGCCAAATATTTAATAGCTCCAAATTAGAGAAATTTATTTCTTGCATATGTAACATGACTCAACTGCAAACAGTCTCTCAGGCACTTAGGATGGTGGAAGCTCTACCACTTCTAAGACATACATTTCAAATTTGTAGAACAGTGGTCTTTCAGTTCAGTTCAGTCGCTTAGTTGTGTCCGACTCTTTGAGACCCCATGGACCGCAGCATGCCAGGCCTCCCGGTCCATCACCAACTCCCACAGTTTTCTCAAACTCATGCCCATTGAGTCGGTGATGCCATCCAACTATCTCATCCTCTGTCACCCCCTTCTCCTCCCACCTTCAATCTTTCCTGGTATCAGGGTCTTTTCCAATGAGTCAGTTCTTTGCATCAGGTGGCCAAAGTATTGGAGTTTCAGCTTCAGCATCAGTCCTTCCAATGAATATTCAGGACTGATTTCCTTTACGATGACTGGTTGGATCTCCTTGCAATTCAAGGGACTCTCAAGAATCTTCTCCAGTACCACAGTTTAAAAGCATCAATTCTTCAACCCTCAGCTTTCTTTATAGTCCAACTCTCACATCCATACATGACTACTGGAAAAACCATAGCTTTGACTAGATGGACCTTTGTTGACAGAGTAATGTCTTGGTTTTTTAACATGCTGTCTATGTTGGTCGTAACTTATCTTCCAAGGAGTAAGCATCTTTTAATTTCATGGCTGCAGCCACCATCTGCAGTGATTTTGGAGCCCCCCAAAATAAAGTCTGTCCCTGTTTTCATGTTTCCTCATTTATTTGCCATGAAGTGATGGGACCAGATGCCATGATCTTAGTTTTCTGAATGTTGAGTTTTAAGCCAACTTTTTCACTCTCCTCTTTCAGTTTCATCAAGAGGCTCTTTTGTTCTTCTTTGCTTTCAGCCATAAGGGTGGTATCATCTGCATATCTGAAGTAAATGGTATTTCTCCTGGCAATCTTGATTCCAGCTTGTGCTTCATCCAGCCCAGCGTTTCTCATGATGTACTCTGCATATAAGTTAAATAATCAGGGTGACAATGTATAGCCTTGATGTACTCCTTTCCCAATTTGGAACCTATATGTTGTTCCATGTCCAATTCTAAATGTTGCTCCTTTACCTGCATTCAGGTTTCTCAGGAGCCAGATAAGGTGGTCTGGTATTCCCATCTCTTTCAGAATTTCCCACAGTTTGTTGTGATCCACACAGTCGAAGGCTTTGGCATAGTCAATAAAGCAGAAATAGATGTTTTTCTAGAACTCTTTTGCTTTTTCGATGATCCAGAGGATGTTGGCAATTTGATCTCTGGTTCCTCTGCTTTTTCTAAATCCAGCTTGCACGTCTGGAAGTTCACAGTTCACTTATTGTTGAAGGCTGGCTTGGAGAATTTTGAGTACTACTTTGCTAGTGAGATGAGTGCAATTTTGCAGTAGTTTGAGCATTCTTTGGCATTGCCTTTCTTTGGTGTTGGAATGAAAACTGACCTTTTCCAGTCCTGTGGCCACTGCTGAGTTTTCCAAATTTGCTGGCATATTGGGTGCAGCACTTTCACAACATCATCTTTTAGGATTTGAAATAGCTCAACTGAAATTCCATCACCTCCACTAGCTTTGTTCGTAGTGATGCTTCCTAAGGCCAACTTGACTTTGCATTCCTGGATGTCTGGCTCTAGGTGAATGATCACACCATAGTGATTATCTGGGTTGTGAAGATCTTTTTTGTATAGTTCTTCTTTGTATTCTTGCCACCTCTTCTGTTAGGTCCATACCATTTCTTTCCTTTATTGTGCCCATCTTTGTATGAAATGTTGCCTTGGTATCTCTAATTTTCTTGAAGAGTTCTCTAGTCTTCCCCGAATCTATTGTTTTCCTCTATTTCTTTGCATTGATCACTGAGGAAGGCTATCTTATCTCTCCTTGCTATTTTTTGGAACTCTGCACTCAAATGGATATATCTTTCCTTTTCTCCTTTGCCTTTCACCTCTCTTCTTTTCACAGCTATATGTAAGAACTCAACCATTTTTCCTTTTTGCATTTATTTTTCTCGGTGATGGTCTTGATGTATAATGTCATTTTGGTGAGGGCCTTCTGTATAATGTCACGAACCTCCATCCATAGTTCTTCAGGCACTGTCTATCAGATCTAATCCCTTGAATCTATTTCTCACTTCCACTGTATGATTGTAAGGGATTTGATTTAGGTCATACATGAATAGTCTAGTGGTTTTCCCTACTTTCTTCAGTTTAAGTCTGAATCTGGCAATAAGGAGTTTATGATCTGTGCCTCAGTCAGCTCCCAGTGTTTTTTTTTTTTTTTAAACTTTACATAATTGTATTAGTTTTGCCAAATATCAAAATGAATCCGCCACAGGTATACATGTGTTCCCCATCCTGAACCCTCCTCCCTCCTCCCTCCCCATACCATCCCTCTGGGTCGTCCCAGTGCACTAGCCCCAAGCATCCAGTATCGTGCATCGAACCTGGACTGGCAACTCGTTTCTTACATGATATTTTACATGTTTCAATGTCATTCTCCCAAATCTTCCCACCCTCTCCTTCTCCCACAGAGTCCATAAGACTGTTCTATACATCAGTGTCTCTTTTGCTGTCTCGTACACCGGGTTATTGTTACCATCTTTCTAAATTCCATATATATGCATTAGTATACTGTATTTATGTTTTTCCTTCTGGCTTACTTCACTCTGTATAATAGGCTCCAGTTTCATCCACCTCATTAGAACTGATTCAAATTTAATGGCTGAGTAATACTCCATTGTGTATATGTACCACAGCTTTCTTATCCATTCATCTGCTGATGGACATCTAGGTTGCTTCCATGTCCTGGCTATTATAAACAGTGCTGCGATGAACATTGGGGTACACGTGTCTCTTTCCCTTCTGGTTTCCTCAGTGTGTATGCCCAGCAGTGAGATTGCTGGATCATAAGGCAGTTCTATTTCCAGTTTTTTAAGGAATCTCCACACTGTTCTCCATAGTGGCTGTACTAGTTTGCATTCCCACCAACAGTGTAAGAGGGTTCCCTTTTCTCCACACCCTCTCCAGCATTTATTATTTGTAGACTTTTGGATCGCAGCCATTCTAACTGGTATGAAATGGTACCTCATAGTGGTTTTGATTTGCATTTCTCTGATAATGAGTGATGTTGAGCATCTTTTCATGTGTTTGTTAGCCATCTGTATGTCTTCTTTGGAGAAATGTCTATTTAGTTCTTTGGCCCATTTTTTGATTGGGTCGTTTATTTTTCTGGAGTTGAGCTGTAGGAGTTGCTTGTATATTTTTGAGATTAGTTGTTTGTCGGTTGCTTCATTTGCTATTATTTTCTCCCATTCTGAAGGCTGTCTTTTCACCTTGCTAATAGTTTCCTTTGATGTGCAGAAGCTTTTAATTTTAATTAGGTCCCATTTGTTTATTTTTGCTTTTATTTCCAATATTCTGGGAGGTGGGTCATAGAGGATCCTGCTGTGATGTATGTCAGAGAGTGTTTGCTCCCAGTCTTGTATTTTGCAGACTGTATAGAACTTCTCCATTATTGGCTACAAAGAATATAAGCAATCTGATTTCAGTGTTGGCCATCTGGTGATGTCCATATGTAGAGTCTTCTCTTGTGTTGTTGGAAGAGGGTGTTTGCTATGACCAGTGCATTCTCTTGGCAAAACTCTATTAGCCTTTGCCTTGTTTCATTCTGTACTCCAAGGACAAATTTGCCTGTTACTCCAGGTATTTCTTGACTTTCTACTTTTGCATTCCAGTCCCCTATAATGAAAAGGACATCTTTTTTTTGGTTGTTAGTTCTAAAAGATCTTGTAGGTTTTCATAGAACCGTTCAACTTCAGCTTCTTTAGCATTACTGGTCAGGGCATAGACTCAGATTACTGTGCTATGGAATGCTTTGCCTTGGAAACAAACAGAGATCATTCTGTCGTTTTTGGGATTGCATCCAGGTACTGCATTCCGGACTCTTTTGTTGACTATGATGGGTACTCCATTTCTTCTAAGGGATTCTTCCCCACCTAGTAGATATAATGGTCATCTGAGTTAAATTTACCCATTCCAGTCCATTTTAGTTCACCGATTCCTAAAATGTCAATGTTCACCCCTGCCATCTCCTGTTTGACCACTTCCAATTTGCCTTGATTCATGGACCTAACATTCCATGTTCCTATGCAGTATTGCTCTTTACAGATTGGACTTTACTTCCATCACCAGTCACATCCACAACTGTGTGTTGTTTTTGCTTTGGGTCTGTCTTTTCATTCTTTCTGGAGTTATTTCTCCACTGATCTCCAGTAGCATATTGGGCACCAGTCAACCTAGGGAGTTCTTCATTCAGTATCCTTTTTGCCTTTTCATACTGTTCATGGGGTTCTGAAGGCAAGAATACCGAATGGTTTGCCATTTCCTTCTCCAGTGGACCACGTTTTGTCAGAACACTCCACCATGACCCACCTGTCTTGAGTGGCCCTACATGGCATGGCTCATAGTTTCACTGAGTTAGACAAGGCTGTGGTCCACGTGATTAGATTGGTTAGTTTTCTGTGATTGAGGTTTTCAGTCTGTCTGCCCTCTGATGGAGGAGGATAAGAGGCTTATGGAAGCTTCCTGATGGGAGAGAATGATTGGGGGGAAAGTGAGTCTTGTTCTGATGGGCAGGGCTATGCTCAATAAATCTTTAATCCAATTTTCTGTTGATGGGAGGGGCTGTGTTCCCTCCCTGTTATTTGACCTGATGCCAAACTATAGTGGTGGTAATGAAGATAATGGTGACCTCCTTCCAAAGGTCCCGTGCACACACTGCTAAACTCAGTGCCCCCAACCCTGCAACAGACCACTGCCAACCCACATCTCTGCCAGAGACTCCTGGACACTCACAGGCAAGTGTGGCTCAGTCTCTTGTGGGGTCACTGATCCTTTCTCCTGGGTCCTGGTGCACACAAGCTTTTGTTTGTGCCCCTAAGACACTGTTTCCCCAGTCCTGTGTCAGTTCTGGCAGCTCTATGATGGGGTTAGTGGCCTCCTCCTCCACGGGGGCTATACCACACCCAGGGCTGCTGCACCCAGAGCCCCTGCCCCTGCAGTCCACTGCTGACCCGTATCTCTGCAGGAGACACTCAAACACAGTTCTGTCTCAGTCTCTGTGTGGTTTCTGGGTCCTGGTGCACACAGGTACATTCGAGCTCTCTGAGCATCTCTGGCAGGTATGGTCTTTAGCCAGGTCAACTGGATAGGGTCATGGAGGAGACAATGAGGAAAGACTTTTATAGGCTTTGTTTGGGAGTAGAGCACATTTACACCTTTGTTCACATTTCACTGGCTAGAACTACATGACTTCACTACACCACTCACTACCTGGGTGACCTTGGGAAACTTATTTACCATCTCTGTGCCTCAGGTTCCTCATGCATAAAATAGAGATAATGAGTACCTATTCCTAGGGCTGTTTATTAACTTAATTGTATAAAACACAGGACGCCTTTTGAACAGCTCCAGGAAGAAGAAGGGAATAAACATTTTTAGTGAGAAGTTAGTTGTTCCTGCTCAATAGGTCTAACCTTTTCCCTGTACACAAACAGGATTCAATTTAACTACTCTTCTGAAACATATTTAAAATGTAATGTGTTCCAAATATTATTTCATGTTAGAATTATAAATCTACCTACCATTTTAACAACTATTCAGTATTTTCCCCCATTCTCTGTGGACATAGCATTGGAAAAGTTCCAATCCCAAGGAAAGACAATGCCAAAGAATCTTCAAACTACTGTACAATCGTGTTCTTTTCACATGCTAGCAAGGTCATGCTCAAAATCTTCCAAGCTTGGATTCAGCAGTATGTAAACAGAGAACTTCCAGATGTACAAGCTAGGTTTAGAAAAGGTAGAAGAACCAGAGATCAAATTGCTAACAAATGTTGGATCTTGGAAAAAGAAGGGAATTCCAGAAAAACATCTACTTCTGCTTCATTGCTTATGCCTAAGACTGACTGTGTGGATCACAACAAACTGTGGAAAATTCTTCAAGAGATGGGAGTTCCAAACCACCTGACCTGCCTCCTGAGAAATCTGTATGCAGGTCAAGAAGCAACAGTTATAACTGGACATGGAACAACAGACTGGTTCCAAATCAGGAAAGGACTATGTCAAGGCTGTATATTGTCACCCTGCTTATTTAACTTATATGCAGAGTACATCCAGCAAAAGGCCAGGCTGGATGAAGCACAAGCTGGAATTGAGGTTTCAGGGAGAAATATCAATAATCTCAGACGTGCAGATGACACCACCCTTATGGCAGAACGTGAAGAGAAACTAAAGAGCCTCTTATGAAGGCTAAAGAAGAGAGTAAAAAAACTGGCTTAAAACATTAAAAAAAAAAAAAAACAAACTAAGATAATGGCACTGGTTCCATTGTTTCATGGCAAATAGATGGGGAAAAAGTGGAAAAGTGACAGACTTTATTTTCTTGGGCTCCAAAATCACTGCAAACAGTGACTGCAGCCATGAAATTAAAAGATGCTTGCTCCTTGGAAGGAAAGCTATGGCAAACCTAGGCAGCATATTAAAAAGTAGAGATATTACTTTGCTGACAAATATCTGTGTAGTCAAAGCTATTTTTTTTTTCAGTAGTCATGTATAGATGTGAAAATTTGACCATAAAGAGGGCTGAGTGCTAAAGAATTGATGCTTTCGAATTGTGGTCCTAGAGAAGACTCTTGAGAGTCTCTTGGACTGAAAGGAGATCAAACTAGTCAATCCTAAAGGAAATCAACGCTGAATAGTCGCTGGAAGGACTGATGCTGAAGCTCCAATACTTTGGTCACGTGATGTGAAGAGTAGACTCATTGGAAAAGACCCTGATACTGGGAAAAACTGAAGCTAAAAGGACAAGGAAGTAGCAGAGGACGAAAGGGTTAGATACCCTCACTGACTCAATGGATATGAATTTGAGCAAACTCCAAGAGATAGTGGAGGACAGAGGAACCTGGCATGTTGTAGTCCACGGGGTCAAAAAGAGCTGACACGACTTAGCAACTGAAAAACATCAACAATAACAATTCTGCAGACATATATAATATATTTAACTCTGTGATGAATATCTTTGCTTATCAACTGTGCATATCCATGCTGTGTGCCATAAATGCTTGGCAGTGAAATTCCTACCTTGTGCTGTCACACTCCATGTATGTTAAAACATTCAGCTATCAAATGCAGGAAAATCACTCTAAGACAATTTAGAAGACTTCTTTTTGGTTCAGGAGATCCTACCAGAGGAGGAAACATAGGACCTGCCTGCCAGCTTTTCATTTTTCCTTGCTCTATCCCTTGTGGTGGTGGAGCCCGGATGCTGTTACCCATGTAAAAGGAAAGGTTTAAAGTGGCATCCTTTGGGCTTTTACCAGAACATGTTGCTGAACACCAAGCCTTTCAAGATGGTCCTCCTGAGCATCCTTAGAATCCTAAGGATTGTGAAATCTTCTCATGGTTTTGGATTATAAATTCAGTCTTATCATTATTACATTGTGTATTATAAGCCAAAATACTTTAACTGTTTTAAATGTTAAAATTGTTTTAAAAAGAGACAAAATATTTTTCTCTTTTTTTAAATAGAAAAATGTTTAAATTTATGAGGAAATAATATTAACAATAGCTCTCTTTTATTTCTGATTCTTATAATTGTTGAGTCAGTTTTTTCCTCGGTTTTTGCAGCAAAGATTTGAAGGGATAGACAAGCTTAAACAGGCAGAATTTTATTAAGCAGGCAGGAATAGTACAACCCCAAGACATGAGAGTGGGCAGACTCTGTAGGAGTGGCCTTGACCCATCTTGACTTTTGTGTTTATACTTCTTATCTCCTATTCCTGGAGCCTTATTGTATGTGCTTGCTCCATCACTCAGTCGTGTCCGACTCTTTGCCACCCTATGGACTATAGCCCACCAGGCTTTTCTGTCCATGGGATTCTCCAGGCAAGAATACTGGAGTATTGCCATTTCCTCCTCCAGGGATCTTCCTGACCCAGAGACTGAACCTGTGTCTCCTGCGTCTCTTGCATTGGCAGGAAGATTCTTTACCATTAGTGCCACCTGGGAAGCGTTGTTTTTCTGCCCTTTGTAAAATAGGGCTTGTACCCACTACCAGTCAGGAAGGGAGCATATTTGGGTATGTTTTTTCCTCTGGAGGTTCCCATTCCTGTCCTGGGATTTTCTTCCTTTGTCTCTTTTCTCAATCTTTTCCCTTTCTTTGTCTGCCTTTTAGGCCCCATTTTCTCTACCATTTTGGACTCCTTTTTCCTATCCTAACTACAGGGGGTGACAGAGGATGAGATGGTTAGATAGCATTATCAACTCAACAGATGTGAGTGTAAGAAAACTCTGAGAGATAGTGAAGGACAGGGAAGCTTAGTGTGCTGCAGTACATGGGGTTACAAGGAGTCGGACATAACTTAGCAACTGAACAACGATAGCAACTACCTAATATAACGATCTTCTAAGAAACATCATGTCCATTTAAGAGATAAAGAAACTAAGACTCAGAGAATATAAGTAATTTGTCTTCAGACAATTTTGTGGGAGAAGTTTATGCAACTTGGATTTAGTTAAGCCTAATTCCAAAATTCCTCTTCTATATGAGTCAGTCTCCAAAAGGAGACAGTCATTATTCCTTAAGACTCGTTCTGCCAGTAAATGGGATTAGAGCTTGAACTGACAGGCTGAGTTTTAGCTGTGGTTGTAACTGAGCAAGACCCTAAGGGGCCTTCTCAGAACAGGCGTTCCCCCATATCCTCTGCTTCAGCTCCTCCCTGATAATAGTGAGTGAAAGTATTTGATACAAATTTCCTGGGTTGTTTTACAGATGTGAAAACCACCCCCACCAAATGGAAGAACTCCCTGATGACCGTGAGCACATGCTCCCGGGCCTCGTGGACACTAAGGTTAACCTCTGTGACACCACCCTGCTGCCTCACCATTAGCCAATCTGGGATATATTGTGTTTAAGTTGATCTTGTACCCTGCAGCTTCCCTACCATCTGCCCTTTTTAAAAAAACGCTTTGCTGAAACCATTCTTGGAGCTCCAGGATCTTCGCAGCATGAACCACTTCATTTCTTTACATGGCCCTGCAGTAAACCTTTCTCTGTTTCAAACTCCAACATTTCAGTTTGTTCGGTCTCACTGTGTGTTAGGCACACGAACTTGTGTTAACACAGCCTCAAGTGCTTTGTTCATCTCACCTTCTCCCTAGCTGGGCTGGGACCCCTATTCTATGCTAAGCCAGCAGTCAGCACTGGGGACTTATTCTCATTGTAGTGAGAAATGGAGTATTTCCTACCATATCAATAAACAAGTACGTCACAGTCATCAGTGATTCCAGCCCTCCAGGGCAACCAGGAAGGAGAACAATATCTGCTATCTGGCAACCATCAGGCTGCAGCCACTCCTTAAGGTGAGCACTGAGGAAAATGCAGGATACTGGCCCCAGATAGCCGAGATGCCTATGAAAGAAATGATTTCAGTGAGCCCAGACTCTTGCATCTTCCCACACATAGAAAAGCACTAAATTTCTTAGCTTGAAATATCTGGTTTAATTCACAAAAATACTTTTGATGGTCAGACTACCTGCCCTTCATTGCAAACTTCTCTAAAACCTTCCCACTGAATAAAACAACTCTCAGCTTTTAGGTTGTGACCATTTTTTAAGTCAACAGTAGCATCTTTCCCACTCTCCTCACATGGCCTCTATCTTTGTTTCATTCACCATAATTGGGTTTCTCTATGAGTAGTCTATAGAGAACCTGTATGGAAATTACTTGGGATATTGGTTTAAAAGATACTTTCTAGGCTTTGGGGATTGGACTCAGGAATCTGCATTTTAAACCAAATCCCTAGGTATTTTCATGCACAGTGAGATTTAAGAACCACTTTACTTTTTGCAGGAAAGAAACAGCTTTATGCAGAGAAGGACTGTCTTATTCATTGTTGTTTCTAGGGGGGCTGATATTCATTAAGCACTCTAATTATTTCTTAAGAAAACTAATGAACCAGGCTGTAGTTCCTAAACAAATGCAGGTCCATGGTGTTTATCTCTGTAGCCTTGGCACCTAGCACATGTTTGGAACATTATATTATAGGAATTCAATGGATGTTATAAATGAAGTTTTAAAGGAATAATTAAAGGTCAAAGAATTGAAGTCGAATTTTAATTTGTTATATGCTGAATCTGTGGCTTTGGGCAATTCACAAACCTCTTTTAATCTGAATTTCCACATACATTGGAAAATGATATTCATCCATATATCTCACAACTCATTGTGGATACCAAATCTGTAAGTGAAATTTCATATAGAAAGCACTTAATGCTATATCTGGCACAGAGCAACTGCTGAATAAAGTGGTGTCCACTGTAATGATAGTAATAATAATAATGCCTGTAAAAATGCTCTGTAAAGGACCATGCAGTTACCAAGTACTATGATTATCCTCATTGTGAACTTAATCAAGCAGGCTGTGTAGACAATTAAACTTTGCTCTGCTCATAAAATAGGAACAGTAGCAGAAGGTGTTTGATGTGTTGAAAGGTCCAGAGAAAGATGGGAGGTGAGTTGCAGCCTCCAGCCACTTGCTTCCCGTGTGGTCCCATGGAGAAGGCTGTGCACCAGGACAATATCTGGTCCCGTCTTATACTGTGTTAGCAACCTTCCTTGAAGGAATAGCTGTCTTTTCAGGTGCTGCTGCTCAGGTCTGGAAGGGAAGGATCTGATGAAAGCCCACAAGACCTGACAAGTAATCTCCATCAGCTTATTGCTCTAAAGTGAAAATAAAACACAAATGTTACATGTGAAGCAGTCAATTTCAGGCCTTGCTTTTTGATATTTTTCCAGTTTAGGGGTTTTATTATCCTTCCGTTGACAAATTACATTTTGATCCACTTCAAAGGGCTTTTCCATTAAAGTAACAATAGCCAGGGTTTAAGGGAAGCCCTATGTCTGCTACACACTTGCTAGGTTGCTGTGCCCGTCTGCATGGAAGATGTCAAGTCTAATGGATTTCATTTCTTTAAGTAAGATATATGTTTTTAGGGTAGTATTTAGAGATTTGGGAAGATGACAAAATTGTCTAAAGGAAGGAAATGGCAATGGGCCTATTTCAGCTGTAAGTGGAGTCCTATAGCTGAGCAGATGTTTTCCAATCAAAATTAGTGGGAAAAATGACTGTCTACAGGGAAAAAAAAAGTCAGTCATCAAAAAAGTTAAGCAAATTCCTATAATCATGCAACACAATCATCAAAGGAGCAAATATTAATTTGTTGAAATACTAACTATATTTTGGGGCACCACCAACTAACTATATTTCAGGGCCTGCATGTTTTCTTGGGAAATTTAGCCTGTATAAACTCAGCAGTTTATGGTCATGCTTTATGGCATAGGCTGCTGTCCCAAAGGTCAAGTCTAGTGGGAGGAGGAATGGGGACCCTGTACCAGAATGATCTTCATGTAGACTGTCAGTGACCTACCACAGGCATGGCCTGTCTGAAGGACATGAGCTAGCCAATTGATTCTTAACCTTGACCTAAAATATCCCAGCAAGAATTCACTGAAAGTGGGTAGAGCCACATAGAAGATTTGGTGTTTTCTCTCCCCACCTCTGTCTCTAGAGTTCATTTAAGGAGCAGTTCTCAAACATTACTATGGATCAGAATTACCTGGAAAATTGGTTAAAACACAGCTTGCTGAGCCCTTCCCTCAGGGGGGATCCTGGGGCATTTTTGCTTCTAACAAACTGTAGTTCTAACAAATGCTGTGGCTTCCGGCTCAGGGACTGGTATATTTTGAAAATCCTTCATCCAGAGCACAGTCTGATTATTGCTTCCTATTCCATGGACTCTATTTGTCTCTAAACCTGGGTTCTGGGAATTCACTTAAGGTATCATTAGTTTTGAAGACTTTCTGTTTGTGCTACTCTTGATCAACCCTAGTATTTCCACTGATATTAGTCCTATGGCTTAATGTGTGTACATGTATTTTGAGTGCTTACCTTATCTGGGAAGAAAGATGGAACATTTTTTCAGCTGAATTTCTCTTTTAAGCTAAGGAGAGCATTATGGTATTGGCAACCAATAATGATTGAAGACTTGCCCATTAATAAAACAAAGTAAAGCAAAACAAAAACCCTTCCCCTGTTTAACTTTTCAGATTGTCTTCCAGAAGTCATCTTTTAGCAAAAGAATCACATGGTAACATCTGGAACCACCATTTACCATGGAGAGAGAGAGAGATATATATATATATATATACATAAAATATGTATGTGTGTATATATATATATAAAGATAGATATATATATATATATAAAATATATATGTGTATATATATAAATGTATAAATGTAAGAGACATATATATATATCTTACATATATAAATTGGGCTTCCCTGTTTGCTCAGGGGTAAAGAATTTGCCTGTAATGCAGAAGACCTGGGTTTGATCCCTGGGTCAGGAAGATCCCCTGGAGAAGAAAATGGCAACCCACTCCAGTATTCTTGCCTGGAGAATTCCATGGACAGAGGAACCTGGCAGGTTATCTTACAATTAATTTTCTCTGCTAATTATGGATAGTTCTTTTGGAAGGAAAAGGATACTTTTTAATGCATTTTTCTTCCACATAAGACTAGGCACATACATTAAATATATATTTATCACACAAGGACTCCACTGACTCAAATGCCACTGAGGTTTTAAAGTATCTCAGATTGTACAATTTCTAAGTTAATTTCTTTCATATCAGAAGGTCAGGTCTCTCATTTCGCTCAGTCACTCTGCTCACTGATCCATCACTTGAAATCCAGATGGTGCATACCTGTGCAATAGCATGCTTTCTAACAGGTAAGAGTTCTTGCTCTATTTAAGGCTTGCATACTAACAGTGTATGTTATTGACATACAGAGATTACATAAAGATGACCAGTTGTGGTAGTACTGCAAACACATTTCTACAATTATTTTTACAGATGACACATGCAATCACAAAAGAGGAGAGCATTTGTTTTTAAAGCATAGGAGGTAATGTTCAAAAAGCTGTCTTTCCTAAAATACAAACTTGACCAACTTTGATGTCAGATCTTGGCATGTACTCTTTTTTCCTCTCTTCAAGGAAGAATTTTATTTTTAGTTTTCCATTTCTCTTTCCATGTCCACTTCATTTCTTTTCTTCTTTAATGAACTGCTTATGAGAATTAGCTTGAAGATGGTTCAACTGCTTATAGCCAGTGCCTTCCTGTTTCATCTGCTTCTTCTTCCCTCTCTTCTCTCCTGATACAATTAGTCGTCAAGGTTCTATATGTAGCCACCTTGGAAGATTCTCAGATCTGTATAAGAAGTGCTATGTAAGAAGATGCTTACACAGCATTTTAAGACTCCTAGTTTAAGATTTTATCCATTTGCTTACTGTGGTTTGCTCTGTGAAATAAAGTTCCTTAAAAATAATGAAGTTAAGGTTTACTAGAATCTAATTCCATTTAGTCTCCCTTCTACCTTTCCTTAGTCTTTCTTGCTAAAATCAAATATTGCTATATTAATTATTATAAGTTGAATTTTTAGAGAAATTCTGGCATGATCTTCATTAAGTACAAATCCCATCAATTTCATAAGGCAGTAAAAGTAATTTTATCACAAACACTAACCAGTTAGTTAAAAAGTTGTATAAATTCTAAGATAATTTTTTTCCTAAAAACTTTATTTCCTCTTCATGCCTCGTAAATGTGTTATCCTTGCTTTCAAGTTACTTCCTGTATAACAGAAACCTCTGACAAATATCCTATTTCAGAGGCCCCAGATACGATCATGAAAAGCTTTTGAGAGCCCTTGCTCTCAGGCTGATTCAATACGAAATAAGATTTTACAGTCGTCTAAGAGCCTCTTAGCTTCCCCTAACTCCTCTGCTGTCTCGTCTCTCCTCCTCCAGTGACATTCTGACAGTTACAGCTTTTCCAGGCCACCCAGATAATATCTTTGTGCAGAAAATATTACTTAAGGGAAAAATAAATTAAAATCCTTGTGTCTAATCTTCAAGAAGGAATCTGTAATAAAATATTAGACATATTTACATACATATTACCTTCTTCTTAGATATTCCAACACTGGAAGACACTGGCAGATAGAAGTAATGCGGGTAGATTTATGACCTAGGAAGCTTACAGAACTGCTCTCAGGGCAGTCAAAGGTAGTTTCCTCCATAGTCTTGTAAAAGAGCAATTTTTATTTGGAACAAGTCTCACTCATTCTTCTGTTTACTATTAGCATGTAATATCTTTGGTACCTTTTCTTCTATATCAGATAGTATTAAAGATGTGTTTCAGGATGCCTGCCATAGCAATCATTTATTGAACTAGAAATGGATAAAGGACCCCAAAACCATCAAGTCACGAACTGCTCAGCGTCCTGTGAGGTCTAACTCTAACACAGGAGCCTGACCAAGTCTCCCTGGTGAGACTTGTGTGTTAAGATACTCGGTGACAACACAAACCAGCTACAGGGTTTGAGCTGAAAAGTCACATAGGGTCAGAGTTAGGATAATTGTTTAGAGCCTACTTAAGAGATGGTTAAACAAAGGAAGCAGAGAGAGAATGGTGCAGTTTCACAGAAAGAGGCAGAAGAGAGAAAACCACGAGTCCTGGAGAGAGAAAGAAGAGAACAGAGACAGTGAATCTGAACCTTGAGTTTTTTGTTGTTGACATTTCAAGAAGCTCAGCTTTCTTTTGCTGCTTTTCTTTTTTTTTTTAGTTTTAATTTTGGCAGTGCTGGGTCTTCAGTACTGCTTGCAGACTTTCTGTAGTTGCAGCAAGGGAGGCTGCTCTCGTTGCGGTGCGTGGACTTCTTTTGGCAGTGGCTTCTCTTTGTGTGGAGCACAAGCTCTAGAGCCCAGGCCCGGTAGTCTTGGCACATGGGCTTAGCTGCTTCTCTGCATGTGGGATCTTCCCGGACTAGGGATCGAACCAGAGTCCGCTGCAGAGGTAGGCAGGTTCCCAACCACTGGACCACCAGGGAAGTCCTCTTTTGCTTCTTGATATTGAAGTCCATGAAATCCCTGCATCCTAAAAGTAAGCTACTTTCTTTTCCTGTTTTACTTTTAATTTGAGTAGGTTTTCAGTCTTGTGACATCGTCACTGAGGTGTTGTTTTTGCTCAGGACCTCTTATTCTTTCTCCCTGTTTAGGCATCAGGGAAGGCCACATTCCATATCCATCGGATAGGGTTTCACTGTCAGAAATCTAAAGGAGGAAAAACATTCAAGTCTTAGTGCTTGAACTTCTCGAGTAGACATTCACCAATGCAAGGCAGAGATAATCACTTGAGAGAAAAGACTTTTCAGGGATCAAAAGTCAAGATCCCAAGATGTCTGGACCACAGACAAGGACATGAAGACAGATGGAACCTCAAAGGACTGAGATTTGCTGAGACCTTGATTTGACTAATACATCAAGGAATTTGTCTGAGTTTTATCCAGAAGTGAGTGAATTAAGTTTTCTACCATCAGGGAAAAATTGGGGACTGAGAAAGAAGTAAATCCATCTATAGAAAAGTTTAAAGTCAATTTAAAACAGAGAGTTATATTTTCCTCTCTGAGTTTATATCCTATGAAAATTGTACCCTGAATATCAAGCCATAAGAAAACACAGTGATTCATAAGGGAAGTCATACAAAGAAATAAAAATAACATATTTCCTCTTTCAACATGCAGACATAACAGCCTGGGATGGACACTCTCACATAAAATCCTATGGGGAGGCGTCTCCATGCATCAAGGAATAGAATAACAAATTGAATGCTTGTCATTACTGAACTGTGAAATGAGAATTAAACTCCAAATTATCTCATTTAAACTACAGCTACCACTTGGCCACAGGCTTATTATCATCCCCATGTTATATATGAAGAAACTGAGCCCTAAAGAGATCAGTGCCTGTGGTTTCAAAGCTATCAGGTCAAACTCTGCTATAAATACATTCCCAGCTCCACTAGGACAATAAACTCCCTGAGCAAAGTCTGAATACCAGTAGGACTATTCAAGAACTATTTATCTTCATGGTCTTTGGGAAGCACTTTGGTATCATGGAATGATCATGGACTTTGGAATCAAACTTAGGTTTTAAATCTGTGTTAGATTAATTAAACATCCTGGCCATTAGACTGAGGTTGCTTTAATGCTATCACAGCCTGTAAGTAACTCCAAAAAACTAAGCTTGTAAATGCCTCAAGGTTATGAGATGGAAATCTAAGGACAGCCAATCACAATCTGACAACTTGGCTTTAAGCTATAGCACACCATATACTTTTTTTTCTTTGCTTCCACAACTTCTCTAGATAAGCCTTTCCCCAAGCTGATGTTAGTGGAGTGCTCCTAACCACTTCTAGTTTGGGGCTGCCCTGTTAGAATCAGTTTTTGCTCAAATAAACTCTTAACATTTTAAGTGTGTCTCAGTTTACCTTTTAACGCCTGGCTCCTGGGCTCCCCAGGTGACTCAGTGGTAAAGAGTCCATCTGCCAGTGCAGGAGATGTGGGTTCCATCCTTGGGTTGGGAAGATCCTTTAGAGAAGGAAATGGTAACCCACTCCAGTATTCTTGTTTGGGAAATCCCATGGACAGAGGAGCCTAGTGGGCTATGGGGTCACAGAGAGTTGGACTAGACTTAGAGACTAAGCAATAACAATCACCAGTAAACATAAGCATGAGAATGTGGAGAAGTTAAACCTCTCTGAGCTTCACTGTCCTCATCTACAAAGAGAAACTGTTATGTCTCACTTGCAAGCTGTCATGATAATTATATAATGTAATACATATAATGAGTGCATAACATGTTTTTATTTGATGGGAGCTTTATTTACCAAATGCCTGGCTCGTCCAGGATACTCAACGAAAGCTTGTTGGGTAAATGGGGGCAGAAGAATCACCCATATCTAAGTACTAAGGACTATTCAGAAAATGTATTATTTGTTCCATAAAATAAGGATATTGATCTGAGGAAATAATATTTTTGCAAAAAGAATGCTTTTTTTACTGAACTGGGAGAAAAATGAATATTTCAACCATTTGTTGTCTGTTGATTCCTATCCATGATTTGTTTGGAAAATATGCTTGTACAGAGGATACCCCTGTGGTAAAGTATTAACGAATTAAGCCAAATGTCATTAAGTCTGTCTCATTTCTCATTCATGAGGAACTTCAGTAGATCACAGAAGCTGGCATGCTAATTCTCTATGCTCTATATTTTTCCATTTTTCAATTGCTCTCTACTTTGCCCTGCTTATTTAATTAACGATTGGCTACTTATCAGGCTGTAGAAGAATCCTTTTTGGCTGCCTTCCATTTTACAAAGTTTAAGGAGGGAAGTGTCTCATTTGGATTGTGCAGGCACCTCTGACTTTGCTCATCCATATTCATGAGTCCCCCTGGTTGTGTTTTCTCTGTGTGAATTGCTCTTAACAGATCATTCTCCCTCAAACTCTTTGCATTCACACAAAGATGCTTCTATAACCCACAGGGACATTCACAGCAGGTGAAATCTCCATTACTGGTGGGTAGACAGGAATGTTAATTGATTTCAAATATTAACATTATTTTCTCTAAACTTCTCCTCTAAATATTTTGCTTACAGCTATTTGAATTTTGGACTTTCTAAAGGCAAGAATGCTTCAATCTGAATAGAAACCTTGTAGTAGTAGGTGAAGCAAAGACAGCTGTGATTGTCTAAAAAGCCTAAAAATTACCTCCAGATTACTCCAGGGTCAATGCAGGCAAGACTGAAAAGAAACTTTTAAATTTCCTCCCTCACTCTTAATTTTTCTAGTTCATTCTGTGCTTGTGGCTTATGTTTCCTGGATTTTAGCAGGGCTATTTAAGAAGGTGACTAGATAGAATTAAAACCCTTTTAGAATGGATCTTAGAACCTAAATATTAATAGACATTTCTCCAAAAAAGACATACAGATGGCCAATAGGCACATGAAAAGATGCTCAATGTCACTAATTATTTGAGAAATGCAAATCAAAACTACAACAAGGTACTACCTCATTCTGGTCAAAATGTATATAATGGAATATCGCGTGCATGCTAGGTCACTTCAGTCAAGTCCAGTTCTTTGCAACCCTCTGGACTGTAGGCCACCAGGCTCCTCTGTCCATGGGATTCTCCAGGCAAGAAAACTGGAGTGATTGTCATGCCCTCCTCCAGGGGATCTTCCCAACCCAGGGATCGAAACTGCATCTCTTGCAGTGCCTGCATTGCAGGCAGATTCTTTACCACTGAGCCATTGGGGAAGCCTAATGGAATATTATTCAGCCATAAAAAAGAATAAATAATGCCATCTGAAGCTACATGGATGGACCTAGAGATTATCATACTAAGTGAAATAAGCCAGATAGAGAAAGACAAATACCATATGATATCACTTATAAGTGGAATATAAAATATGACAAATGAATTTATCTATGAAACAGAAATAGACTCATAGACATAGAGAACAGACTTGCGGTTTACAAGGGGAATGGGGGGCGAGGAAGGAAGGGTTGAACTGGAAGTTTGGGTTAGCAGATTCAACCTAGTATATGTAGGATGGATAAACAATAAGATCTTACTGTATAGCACAGGGAACTATACTCAATATCCTGTAATAAACCATAATAAAAAAGACTATGAAAAAGAATGTATATAACGGAGTCACTTTGCTGTATACCAGAAACTAATGCAACACTGTAAATCAACTATATTTCAATTAAAAAAAAATAGGTTTTAGAAATAATTTTCTTCTCCAAACTTCCTCTATTTAAATGGAGATTCAAAGAAGAGATTTGAACAGCAGTACACTCCTAATGAATGTTACAGCTGCACCTAATGCCCAAGGCTCCTTGAGTCCTCTACTAGCTACAACATGGAGTATAACTTGCATGAAGTCAAGGGACAGTCTAACAGGAAGCATTAGGTAGGCCTAAAGCGTATTTAATACCAGGCAGTGTCTGACTTCCCAGGTGGCAATAATGGTAAAGAACCTGCCTGCCAATGCAGGAGGTGGAAGAGATGTGGATTTGATCCCTGGATCATAAAGATACCCTGGAGGAGGGCATGGCAACTCACTCCAGTATTCTTTTCTGGAGAATCCCATGGACAGAGGATCCTGGAGGGCTACAGTCAAAAGAGTCAGTCATGACTAAAGCAACTTAGCACATACAATGTCTGATTTAACTTCACCCATGGGGTTTGTAAGTTTCCTTTTGAATGGACATCTGGTAGTGCTCCTGGCTGGCCCCGTGTCTCAGCACCCTCTTTGCAGATTCCCTCCTAGCAGCCTGAGATATTTCTCTCTCCTTGCACTTTCCCTATCACTTTCTCCACAATTAATTGGCTCAGGACAGAGGAATACCCATTTTCTTGCTCAACAGGGAGCTGGTTGGGCACAGATAGAATCCACATTCTGCTTTAGGGCTATAGAAGTGATGGGTTCTTGGCATCTCCCCTGGGGACCCAGGATACCTTGTCTTAGAAACATTGCATACAGTCGGTGGGTTGCAGGCAGTACTGATCAGTGGTTAAAATGATGGGTTTCTGCATTTGAAAGGCCTGTCTTGGGACCCATCATCAAGAATTAGTAGTTCAAGCTTGAGTTTTCCTGCTTGTGAGAGCTGCTGCTGCTGCTAATAACAATAATAAGTATTTAACTTATGGTATTGTTCTGAAGCTTAAATGTGGTAATAATGAGCATATATTCCATGTTGAAACATGTTAACTATTATTTTAAATTTTATCATACACTAGCAACACATTCAAGTTCATATTAGTCTTAAAAAAAAAAAGCCTTTTGTGGATTTGCCTAGAAGTCAGTGTATATTATAAGTTAAATAATTAGGGTGACAATATACAGCCTTGACGGACTCCTTTTCCTATTTGGAACCAGTCTGTTGTTCCATGTCCAGCTTTAACTGTTGCTTCCTGACCTGCATACAGGTTTCTCAAGAGGCAGATCCGGTGGTCTGGTATTCCCATCTCTTTCAGAATTTCCCACAGTTTGTTGTGATCCACACAGTCACAGGCTTTGGCATAGTCAATAAAGCAGAAATAGATGTTTTTCTGGAACTCTCTTGCTTTTTTGATAATCCAGCAGATGTTGGCAATTTGATCTCTGGTTCCTCTGCCTTTTCTAAATCCAGCTTGAATATGTGGAAGTTCACAGTTCACATATTGCTGAAGCCTGGTTGGAGAATTTTGAGCATTACTTTACTAGCGTGTGAGATGAGTGCAATTGTGCAGTACTTTGAACACTCTTTGGCATTGCCTTTCTTTGAGATTGGAATGAAAACTGAACTTTTCCAGTCCTGTGGCCACTGCTGAATTTTCCAACTTTGCTGGTATATTGAGTGCAGCACTTTCACAGCATCATCTTTCAGGATTTGAGATAGCTCAACTGGAAATCCATCACCTCCACTAGCTTTGTTCGTAGTGATGCTTCCTAAGGCCCACTTGACTTCACATTCCAGGATGTCTGGCTCCAGGTGAGTGATCACACCATCTTGGTTATCTGGGTCATGAAGATCTTTTTTGCATAGTCCTTTTGTGTATTCTTGCCACCTCTTCTTAATATCTTCTGCTTCTGTTAGGTCCACACCATCTATGCCCTTAATTGTGCCCATCTTTACATGAAATGTTCCCTTGGTATCTCTAATTTTCTTGAAGAGATCTCTAGTCTTTCCCATTCTATTGTTTTCCTCTATTTCTTTGCATTGATCGCTGAGGAAGGTTTTCTTATCTCTCCTTGCTCTTCTTTGGAACTCTGCATTCAGATGCTTATATCTTTCCTTTTCTCTTTTGCTTTTCACTTCTCTTCTTTTCACAGGTATTTGTAAGGCCTCCTCAGACAGCCATTTTGACTTTTTTGCATTTATTTTTCTTGGGGATGGTCTTGCTCCCTGTCTCCTGTACAATGTCACAAACCTCTGTCCATAGTTGATCAGGCACTCTATCAGATCTAGTCCCTTAAATCTATTTCTCACTTCTACTGTATAATCATAAGGCAGCAACAGTTAGAACTGGACGTGGACAAACAGATTGGTTCCAAATAGGAAAAGGAGTACGTCAAGGGTGTATATTATCACCCTGCTTATTTAACTTATATGCAGAGTACATCATGAGAAATGCTGGGCTGGAGGATGCACAAGCTGGAATTAAGATTGCCTGGAGAAATATCAATAACCTCTGATATGCAGATGACACTACCCTTATGGTATAAAGTGAAGAAGAACTAAAGAGCCTGGGTCGGGAAGATCCCCTGCATGGCACTTACTCCACTATGCTTGTCTGAAGAATCCCCATGGATAGAGGAGCCTGGTGGGCTGCAGTCCATGGGGTCATAAAGAGTCAGACATGACTGAGTACTTTGTGTATTGTTGCTAATTTGTCTTTGTACTTTGTGTTGTTGAAAATGTTTACAATGGGTGAGCAGGTATCACACAAAATAAAAAAAAGAGTAACACTAAAATAAATAAATAAATAAAGAGCCTCTTGATGAAAGTGAAAAAAGACAGTTAGAAAGTTGGCTTAAAGCTCAACATTCAGAAAACTAAGATCATGGCATCTGGTCCTATCACTCCATGGCAAATAGATGGGGAAACACTGGAAACAGTGGCTGACTTTATTTTGGGGGGCTCCAAAATCACTGCAGATGGTGACTGCAGCCATGAAATTAAAAGATGCTTGCTCCTTGGAAGGAAAGTTATGACCAACCTAGACAGCATATTAAAAAGAGACATTGCTTTGCCAACAAAGGTCTGTCTAGTCAAAGCTATGGTTTTTCTGGTAGTTATGTATGGATGTGAGAGTTAGACTATAAAGAAAGCTGAAGGTTGAAGAATTGATGCTTTTGGACTGTGGTGCTAGAGAAGACTCTTGAGAGTCCTTTGGACTGCGAGGAGATCCAACCAGTCCATCCTAAAGGAGATCAGTTCTTGGTATTTCTTGGAAGGACTGATGTTGAAACTGAAACTGCAATACTTTGGCCACCTGATGCAAAGAGCTGACTCATCTGAAAACATCCTTATGCTGGGAAAGATTGAGGGCAAGAGGAGAAGAGGATGACAGAGGATGAGATGGTTGCATGGCATCACCGACTCAATGGACATGAGTTTGAGTGAACTCATGGGAGTTGGTGATGGACAGGGAGGCCTGGTGTGCTATGGTTCATGGGGTCGCAAAGAGTCGGACACAACTGAGCGACTGAACTGAACTGAACTGAACAATGTATGTTATATAAGGTTTTTTTCTATGGTGAAACATTCTGTTTTCTGAATGAATTTGGAACCTCATCTGTTTATAAATTAAACCTGCCCCTTCTCTCTGTCTTCCTTTCTTCCTTAATATCTCTTCAACTGGTTATAATGAATGAAATATCCTGAATCATTTTGCAGATTTTACTACTCACTTATATCTGTTTTCAAAGAGGTAGTCTCTATATATACATTAAACAAAGTATTTGCTTTGGTTCTTCATGTAGATCAAGGGGTGGGGTGAGCAGTATCTTGTTCATTCGCCCTATAGCTATACCCCAGTGCACACTCCCGGTGTGTCCGTGTGCACTTGGCATCTGCTGGCTTGAGCATGAGAGGTGTGGGCTGCTGCCCTGAGGGAACCGAGCACTGATGAGTGTGCTGAAAACCCCAAACACCTTTGAAGGCCCCTGAGCAATTCTAGGGAGAAGGAAATGGCAACCCACTCCAGTGTTCTTGCCTGGAGAATCCCGTGGACAGAGGAGCCTGGTGGGCTGCCGTCTATGGGGTCGCACAGAGTCGGCCATGACAGCAGCGACTTAGCATGCATGCATGCGTTGGAGAAGGAAATGGCAACCCACTGTAGTATTCCTGCCTGGAGAATCCCGTGGACAGAGCAGCCTGGTGGACTGCCGTCTATGGAGTCGCACAGAGTCGAACATGACTAAAGTGACTTAGCAGCAGCAGCAGAGCAATTTTAGAGGCTGTTTTTGAGAAACTACTTTTGAATGATAAAATGTTTTAATCATAACATCTTGAAGAAAAGAAAAAAAGAAAAAAAGAGGCCCAGTAAGAATGTCCTTTTTTTTTGTTATCTTGTTTCACTGGATGTATGATCCCTACTGGGATATAATTTTGCCCAGAAAGCATAATTTTTGCCTTGTACAAGTCAAAAGATACAAAGATCTATAGGCTCAAACAAGCTATTTCTTTTTCTTACACACAGAAACTGTTAGAATCCACATCTGTATGCATGGAAACTAGCCTGGGGATAGGATGGGAGGAAAGAAGTTTTCAGGAAGAAGAGCGAAAGCGAGCCTAATTCAGAGAGAACTCCATCGCTTACTGTGTTGGGGAGAAAATTAGGTGGTACTCAGTGCAAATTTCATAAAGGTTTAGTGTTAGAGGATGCAATAAAGTGATTTAGAACCATATGGAATTATCTGAATTCTTTCTGTTTTTTAAAGGTATGGTTAATGCTGAAAATTATTTAGAATTCAGTAGAGTGTTTAATGGAGAAGGCAGTGGCACCCCACTCCAGTACTCTTGCCTGGAAAATCCCATGGACGGAGGAGCCTGGTAGGCTGCAGTCCATAGGGTCGCTAAGAGTCGGACACGACTGAGCGACTTCACTTTCACTTTTCACTTTTCACTTTCATGCATTGGAGAAGGAAATGGCAACCCACTCCAGTGTTCTTGCCTGGAGAATTCCAGGGATGGGGAAGCCTGGTGGGCTTCCGTCTATGGGATCGCACAGAGTCGGACACAACTGAAGCGACTTAGCAGCAGCAGCAGCAGCAGCAGAATGTTTAAAAAACAGGATACTTAAGAAAAAGTAGGAAAGCAGAGTATTAAACAGAAATTGAATGACATTTCCTAGGGTGGGAGAGAAATAGTTACTTCTAGTAAAAGGGCCAAGGGTAGAGGATACAGGCAAAGAAGTGGATTGCAGTCCCCTCTCCTCCCCTCCCCTACTCACAAGGGTCCCAGTGCAGGCTGAGAACACAGTAGAGACTTAGAAGATACTTGAATGATCGAGGACTTAAAAAAGGCTCAGTGGTGGTTTAATGAGAAGAAAAATTGACCTGTCAATTTTATTCCACATTTGAGCAGCTCTAATCATTAGGCATTTCTTCCTAATACTGAAATAAAACCTGCCTGTGCATACCTTTATTCACTACTTCTAGCTCTGCCTTCTGGTATGATGTAGAATAAGTCATATGTTTCCTCTGAATGACAACTCTTCAAATATTTAAAGACAGCCAAGTTACATCTCTATGGCCTCCGGTCCATTCTTAACCTGTCCCAAGGCATCTTTAATTTTATTCTTCATCTATTCTTTGTATGACCTGTTTTATAGATATTTTATTCTCTTGGCTTCTGGAGGCATTACAGTTGGTCAATAAGCTTTTGAAACATTGGCCAGAACAAAATATTTCAGATTTAGGAAGCCATTTCAAAATAGTGAGGGACCATCCTTGTCTTGGATGCTGTGCTTTGAATAAACAGAAACGAGCTCTCGCTTTAAGTTTGATAGTCACATTTCATCATCAGCTCAGTCTGAACTTTCA
The DNA here is from genome assembly GCF_032452875.1 of Bos javanicus. Lineage (NCBI taxonomy): Eukaryota > Metazoa > Chordata > Mammalia > Artiodactyla > Bovidae > Bos > Bos javanicus. The sequence goes on along the minus strand of NC_083873.1, from coordinate 24,938,534 downwards.
TTCAGTTAAATACTGAGGTCTTTCTCACGCTGACTTTGTTAAGAAAACCTCCTTCATCCCACTTTTCTGTGGTTAATTGAAAAGTATTATCTTGAAACCTTATTCTGACCCCTATTAAAACTCATTTTATTTGTTCAGCTTAGTGTTCCAGCACGATCTAAGCTTTTTGAATCTTAATTTTTGCCATCAAAAGCATATTTTCTTACAATTGTGGCAGATGCTGATATGATAAACATGCCTTCTGTGCTTAATAGAAATGTCAATTGAAGTAATGAGCCTGCATTTTACATGTTAAATTAGAAAAAAGTACAAGAATGAGAGAGGTGTCAGAGGAAGAGCCATTTTCATAAAGTATTAGTAGGAGTATAAACTCATGAAAACATCCTGGAAAGCAATTTAACAATAGGTAGCAAAATGCCAAAGAATGCACATTCATTTTTGAACTGTAATTTCTCTTCTTGGAAAGAATACAAAGGAATTAATCTGATCAGAGATAATAGGACATATATTATTTCAACACAATTTAGAATACTGAAAAATCAGAGAACTTTAAATGTATCAGTAGAAGGCTGAGTTATATTCTATGTAAGTCATAAAATGAAATATTAAACAAGCAGCAAAAGTGATATTTTTATTTGGCTAAATGGGGAAAGAACAGAATATATATCATATATATATACATATATATATATATATATATTTTAAAGAGAAGTATGTGTGTGTGTGATGAGACCATAGTGAAATATCTGGAAGGCCATTTTAACAATGATTTTATATTGGTGGTAGAATCACAGATGATTTTTACATTCTTGTTTATGTTTTTATTATGTAAATTTTCTAAAATGAACAAGTCTTAGTTTTATAATTAGGAGAAATTCAATTTTGGACTTGGTGGGGGAGGAAGTATAAGTGAATCCCAGTTCTCCTAACAGCATATCACAGGAAGTTCCTCTCTGCTGCTGCTGCTAAGTCGCTTCAGTTGTGTCCGACTCTGTGCGACCCCATAGATGGCAGCCCACCAGGCTTCCCAGTCCCTGGGATTCTCCAGGCAAGAACACTGGAGTGGGTTGCCATTTCCTTCTCCAATGCATGAAAGTGAAAAGTGAAAGTGAAGTCGCTCAGCTGTGTCCAACTCTTAGCCACCCCAGGCTCCTCCGTCAGTGGGATTTTCCAGGCAAAAGTACTGGAGTGGGGTGCCATTGGGTGATACAAATGTTTACCAAATTGTCGGATCTGCATCAGAGTTACTACTTGCAATAACCACGTTACTCTAGCCAAAGCCTCTTTGTGTTCTGTAAAGTGGAGTCAATGCCCCTTCGTTTTCATTTTTCACCCTATTGATTGTGTCTGAGGTTGGTTCCCTGGAAACACACTCTGAGATGGAGGTTTGGCTGCCACGGTTGATTGCAGAGCGCTCTCCTTTGGATACACTTGTATGGAGTGTATACAGGACTGAACAGAGGCAGAAGTTGAACAGCAATGCAGTTGCCACCGAGGTCTTCTGTCAATCCTCTGAGGATCTCAGATGCCGAGACAGACATCAGATATGTCCTGTACTGAGACAAGGGATCAGGCTGTGTTCTTTGGTCTTTTTTAAATTTTATTTTTAAAGTTTTTATGCAATTTTATCATTTAACTCCAACCTAAAATCTCTTAGATTACTTCCAGGGATGTTTTTCCTGAATGAACAGACTTTAAAATAGCTTTCTTGACTCCTATTTGCTTGGCATCTCTCCTGGATAAGTATGATTTGCTTTCAAGTCTCAGTTTTACAATGAAATTGGGCAAGTAACTCTGTGCTAAGTTCAGTCTTTGAAAAGTGGGAAAGATTTTAAAAAATTGGTAAGATGATTTCTCTCAGTGGAACAATTCTCACATTTTGAGAAGTAAGGCCACACTATTTCAGATGTGATGAAGAAATAATCTGCCTGACTATTAAAAAAAAAAATTCTGTGTGGGAGAAATGAAACCAGGTGGATAGAATGGAAATGCCATATTTTTTTCTAGACTTTTTTTTTTTTTCTCAAGACTTAGTAAGTAGTTAACTATAGAAACTAAATTAAGTTTTTAAGCTTGTAGTTATTTATTTGTGGATTTTCTTTTGTTGCTTTTAAATAAAAGTTTGGTGATTGAATTCAAATTTTTAAAAACTAACACTGGAGTGTTTATTCTTTCATATAAAGGTGGATAAAGATAATTGGTGCAATTGAGAGATATAATTTTGTTGACCATTATCCCCACATTCAGGGTTAGAATCTCATTAAGCTCTTGTGAATATTTTGAAAATGACTGAGATACTTAACAAAATGTTCATGCATTCATAGCAATTTTCTCTTAAAAACCAAGTGAAAGTTAATTATGTAGATTTATATCCTGACCCACTTTTGTTGATTCAGATTAAGGGTCTTACATGAAACAAAGCATGGTCACAAATCAGGTACTGTTTCTTCTTTTCAATGGAAAATTGTACTTCCACACTGGTAAAAATCCAAGGCTGGGAATAGTGCCATAAAATATTAAAATAATAAACCATAAAAGATACACAGCCAATTACATAAATTTATCAAGGTAAATCTCCCAACTAATCCTCATCCTGAAGTGAAAATTCCGTTTAAATTCATTGACCAATATTTTACAAAATCAGTCATTTCCATGCCAAGAATATTTGGTATAGAACTAATAATGGGGTTGTTAGTACTTAGATTCATTTGTTCTGGTCATTCTTCAGCTTATCAGCACTTTCCCTCTGAGATACTAATAAGAAATACATCAAGAAAATACCATAGAGACTTAAAATTTTAACCACCCACATTATCATTATCATCTTTATTATACCATCATCATTATCAATTCCATCAAAGCACTGCAAAATTCTTCAATAAAAGTGACATTTTAAGAATTTCTTACTGAAAATAAATGTTTTTTTGAAACACAAATCAGTTCCAGCTCACTTAAAACTATTTTTTCTTGTTTATTAAGTATCTTTTTACATTTGTTATATTATTTCAAGAGCTTGTGACTAAGATATTAAAAGGGAGAAGAATGTTCTTATTAGCATGGATGAAAAATAATAATAACTGGAAGAATGCTCCTTCAAACTTCTACTTAAAAGTTGGTTCAATCAGTTTCCTGGATATTAGTGAGGATTCTCTAAGGTGATAAAGAGAAGCTATTAACAATCAGCTTGGGGGGAGGGTGGGAGGGAGGCTCAAGAGGGATGGGATATATGTATATGTATAGCTGATTAACATTGTTACACAGCAGAAACCACCACAACATTGCAAAGCAATTATCCTCCAATTAAAAATAAAATTTAAAAATTACCTTGACAGATGTATGCTGCTAAGTTGCTGCCAAGTCGCTTCAGTTGTGTCTGACTCTGTGACCCCATAGATGGCAGCCCACCAGGCTCCCCCATCCCTGGGATTCTCCAGGTAAGAACACTGGAGTGGGTTGCCATTTCCTTCTCCAATGCATGAAAGTGAAAAGTGAAAGTGAAGTCGCTCAGTCGTGTCCGACTCTTAGCGACCCCAGGGACTGCAGCCTACTAGGCTACTCTGTCCCTGGGATTCTCCAGGCAAGAATGCTGGAGTGGGTTGCCATTTCCTTCTCCAATGCATGAAAGTGAAAAGTGAAAGTGAAGTCGCTCAGTCGTGTCCGACTCTTCGAGACCCCATGGACTGCAGCCTACTAGGCTCCTCTGTCCATGGGATTTTCCAGGCAAGAGTACTGGAGTGGGGTGCCATCACCTTCTCCAACAGATGTACAAAAGCTATTAAAAACTGGTAATTGCCTCTGTCCTTTCAGGCTTCCATAACAAAATACCATGGACTGGTGACTTAAAAACAACAAACATTTTTCAGTCTGGAGACTGGAAATTCAAAATCAGGCTGTCCACATGGTAGGGTTCTTATTTCTAGACCTGTTTCGTAGACAAAGCTAAGAAATACACAACACTCACACACATGTGCACACATAAACACATGCACACTAACGTTAAAAAGACCTTACAAGTTCAAAGATTTTAGGGCTTAAGATAAAAGCTATAGGGCTTTTAATTTAACCTCTTCTGTTTTATATTGATATCTCCCTTTCTTCCACCATCAAAACCCCTAGCTCCCAAGGACACAGGGAATAATAGAATTTGAAGATCCCATAATTATTCATTTACTTTATTTCACATAGTGGTCTCAGAATAACAATAATATTACCACAGCAATGTAATTAGTAAGTACAGTTATTTTGTATATGTTTCCTCCTTATCACTCCCTTTATGAGTTGTACCTTTTCTGCATTTTTAAAATCATACAGCCATCACATACAATATTACCTCCTTGTTTACCTTCATTTTTGCCATAGTTCTATACACAGTTAACTTTAACTTTATCCACCAGTTCTTATATTGATATCTCGAGTTATTTTAGCTTTTTGAAGCCTGTTTTCTAGTTGATTCCTTAGGAATGGCCCATGAGAATAGTCTTTGAGCTCTTGAATGTTGATAATTCCTCTGTATCCTTTTTTGAAAATCTATTTTCTCTGGGTAAAATATCTGTACCTCATATTTTCTTTCTTTAATAATCTCAAACATGTTATTCCATTTTTTTCTGGCATAAAGTGTTGCTTTTGAAAAAAGTCTATTTTTCTTTTGCTTATAAGTCATTTATTCTTTTTGCCTAGATGCTCAAAGGATTATTTCCTTACTTTTAATGTTCTGTAACTTTACTAAAGTGTGTCTTGGGGTGATTGCTTTAATATTATAAAGTGCATGGTATGCACTTTCAAAATATAAACTAAATTCTATTTTATTTCTGTAATTTCCTGAATTACAGTTTTTTGTATTTATTTTGTCTCCCTCTCCCCCTTTTTAGTGACTCTATTATCACCACAGATGGTGACTGCAGCCATGAAATTAAAAGATACTTGCTCCTTGGAAGAAAAGTTATGACCAACCTAGATAGCATATTAAAAAGCAGAGACATTATTTTGCCAACAAAGGTCTGTCTAGTCAAGGCTACGGTTTTTCCAATAGTCATGTATGGATGTGAGAGTTGGACCTTGAAGAAAGCTGAGCGCCGAAGAATTGATGCTTTTGAACTGTGGTGTTGGAGAAGACTCTTGAGAGTCCCTCAGACTGCAAGCAGATCCAACCAGTCCATCCTAAAGGAAATAAGTCCTGAATATTTGTTTGAAGGACTGATGCTGAAGCTGAAACTCCTTTGGCCTCCTGATTCAAAGAACTGTCTCATTTGAAAATGATGCTCCCTGATGCTCGGAAAGATTGAAGGAGGGAGGAGAAGGGGACGACAGAGGATGAGATGGCTGGATGCCATCACCAACTTGATGGACATGAGTTTGAGTGAACTCCAGGAGTTGATGACGGACAAGGAGGCCTGGTGTGCTGTGGCCCATGGGGCTGCAAAGCGTTGGACATGACTGACAACTGAACTGAACTGATTATCACTGTGACTTTTTTGTCTAACTTCAGTATTTGCCATTTTCTTTTGAATCATTTTGTCTTTCTTTATATAATTAAAAATATTTATTTATCTTTTAGGGCTGCATGGGGTCTTCGTTTCTGCCCTTGGCTTTTTCTAGATAGAGTGAGCGGGGGCTGCTCTCTAGTTGCGGTGCTCAGGCTTCTCCTTGCGGTGGCTTCTCTTACTGTGGAGCGTGGGCTCTGGGGCATGCTGGCTTCGGTAGTTGTGGATTAGTTGTTTCATGGCACATGGAATCTTCCCAGACCAGGGACTGAACCTGTGCTCCCTGCATTGGTAGACAGATTCCTAACCACTGTACCAGCAGGGAAGTCCCCCTTTACATCTTTTGATTTTAAAACTTTTCTTATTTTTATCTTCTATTACTCTTAAGGCATTTATTACTATGTACATTCATTCTTATAACCCTTATTTAGTCATTATTTCTGAATTAATTTTTGCTTTTCTTTAAAATTTTTTCCTCCTAAGTTCTATCCCAGCTTTTCTAATGCTGATTTTCATTGTTTTTTTTCACATCTCTGCTGCTGCTGCTGCTGCTAAGTCACTTCAGTTGTGTCCGACTCTGTGTGACCCCATAGATGGCAGCCCACCAGGCTCCCCGTCCCTGGGATTCTCCAGGCAAGAACACTGGAGTGGGTTGCTAGTTCCTTCTCCAATGCATGAAAGTGAAAAGTGAAAGTGAAGTCACTCAGTCGTGCCCAACTCTTAGCTGTTACAAAGCTGGTGGGTGTGTGCTTAGTCACTTCAGTCATGTCTAACTTTGCATCTACATGAACTGTAGTACATCAGGCTCCCCTGTCCATGAGATTCTCCAGGAAAGAATACTGGAGTGGGTTGCCATTTCTTCTCCAGCAACCTAGGGATTGAACCTGCACCTTTTATATCTCATGCATTGACAGGCAGGTTCTTTACCACTAGCTCCACCTGTGGTATGTTCAAGTCTTGTGAGAATACTCATTGATTTGGATGTCTTCTTCCAATCACCTTTTCTGGGATGACAATTCCTTTTCTTTGGGAATTGACTCTACAACTTGTCAGTCATGCTTGCTTGGGAGCTGCTATATGTACTTGTTTCTGGTAAAACGAGTTCAGGCAACAAGTTCAGGCACTCGATGCAAACTGAGTTCATCTCTGTGGCTTTTGATGTTGTCCTTGAATTCGATGTCTTTCTCATGACTACAGGCAGCCAAGTTTTCTGCCACGTGAAGAAAGTTATTCTGCACTCTATGAGAACAATAGAGCCCAAAATACTAAGAGACACAGACATGAGGATGGAGAAGGAATTCTGACTGCATTCGAGGTTATAGTTATTCCTGATGTCCAGATAGTTCCATGATTTCTCCCATCTTGGTTATTCTGCTTGATACCTAAATAAATATCTTATTGCTGCTGCTGCTAAGTCGCTTCAGTCGTGTCCGACTCTGTGCGACCCCATAGACGGCAGCCCACCAGGCTCCCCGTCCCTGGGATTCTCCAGGCAAGAACACTGGAGTGGGTTGCCATTTCCTTCTCCAAAGCATGAAAGTGAAAAGTGAAAGTAAAGTCGCTTAGTCATATGCGACTCTTAGCGACGCCATGAACTGCAGCCTACCAGGCTCCTCCGTGCATGGGATTTTCCAGACAAGAGTACTGGAGTGGGGTGCCATTGCCTTCTCCCTATCTACATAGGTATATTTGAGTAGGAATCTGTTAACAGAAAGAATATATCTTAGAATGCTCTTACATGGCTTTTTACACAAGCAATAATGAAGCCTGTAACATAATAAACACTTTCAAACCCTGTAAGAACCATTTTTTTTTCTTCATTTCTGCCCCATTTTTCAGTGTCTTAAGGCTTCATCTTAGAGTATCCTCATTTAAGCTTCTTTCAGTCAGAGTGTTCTCATTTCTGCTTCACAGACAACTTTAAATCTTGGAATGGATACATTTTCTCTTCTGTATATATATATATTATATATATATATATAGACATCAGAGGAAAAAAAGTATATATATATCTTTTTTTCTCTAATGTTTAATCTCTTTGTGTTTTCCTTCTATGTCCTACCTTGGCTTTTCGAATTTGTTATTCCACATAATTTTCTTGATTCTCTGCAGTGTCTATTCTGCTCTTTACTGTGCCCAAAGCCAATTTTCATTTTTGCTACTGCATTCTTTTCTTATTTCAGCCAACACCCTCTGTAAATCTGCCTTTATGTCAGCATTTTTGTTTGTAGAGATGCCTGCTCTGGTTTTATAGAGTCTCCAAGATTTTTGTGAGGACACTGAGACCAAAATTCTTACGTAATTTTGAAGAAAAGAATTTTCAGAGCCATGACCTCCCTGGTCTTTAGGGAAATCTTTCCTTCTCTTCCAAGTGTTTTCTTTCCCTTATGTTTTAGTAGGCTCCGTTGTTTATTTCGCTGACTGACTGGGGAAGAGCTATCCAGGATGGCATTTTCCAACCAAGTTCGGTTTCCTTTGTCTCCTTTCTTCACTCTTTTCTTCACTTGGTCCAGGCAACGTTCCTCTTCTCAATCTAAGCCTGAAGGTCAGAACGTGGCATTTCACTTTTCTTCTGTTTGTAGTGCCTGACGGGTACTCACCACATATGACTGTACTAGGGCTGGAGTGACGCTGTGTTCGGGCTGCACTGGGCAACCAACTGAAGTCCTCTGAACCGTGTCATATGCAAAGAAACGCACTCGTCTCAGCAGTCCTGGCTTTCTTCTGTCTCTTTTAATTTTTGTGTTTTTTTCCTTTTTCAAACACAAAACATCCTTTGCATGCTATCTTAATGTTCCTCTCTACTTCCTACTAATAGAATGGAAAAATAAAAACAGAAAAGAGCTGATAAAAGTGACATAAAAGGATGACAGTTCTATGAAAATATTTACTTACTTGTTTTCCTACGGAATCTAGCCATCATATTCCGGAGTTAGGTATACCAAAGGGAAATGAGTCAGAGATTTTTTCCTTTTGTTTTCTTTGGTGAACATCTTTTGTTTTGGGGTCAGATAATTAAGACATAAGGTCCCGTAATTTGCTTTTCAACTTATCCTTATTGACAATGTATTTAGGGGAAATTACATGGAAAATTTGGTACAATGTTTTTTCTTTTGCTATTGTCAGTTTTTGTCTTCTTTAATCATCATGAATGTTTTGATGGGAGATGGAAAAGTAGAAACATCTCACCTATATTCATCTTCCTTATTAAATCTCATTCAATTTTGAGGAATTGTACTAGTGTTTACGGAGGCCAAAACAATCTATTAGCAAGTTTAACATGTTTGTATTTTATTGCAAAATACAGAAAAACAGAGATAGCCTCTATTCTGGGGCACAGACTCTCTATAGTACAGTGAGTAATAGCATGGACGTTGGAATCATATAGATACAGGTTTAAATTTAGGCACCACCACTTTCTGTGACTTTGGGCTACTTACTCATCCATTCTTAACTTCATTTTGTCGTGTGTGAAATGGATGCAATAGTACTTAATTTATAGGGTTACTGTGAAGAATGTAGTTAGCATTGTGTTTGGTATATCATAAAACTCAGGAGTTGATAGCCTTGATTGATTATTACAAGTATGACAAAAGATATTATCTTTGAATTTCATGAGCGCATGTGAAATTCATAAGCCCTGTAAGCAGGATTATCTTATTCAATACTTTTAGAAAATATTTATGATACACATAAACCATTATATGAGCTAGCATGTAATTATTTTAACAGTATGCCACAAATACTACCAAAAATAATTTTCCTGTGCTATGCACCTAACCCATATCTGTTAGCATGAAAATATACCCCTAGGCAATTTGTGTAGGAAGTGATTATTTGGTTACTCAATTAGGAAAGTCGCAATTGATTCACACAGAGTAGATGTCTAAAATAAAATTGTTAACTTGCTTTCCCTAAAGGCAAAATGGTCTCTTTTAAGAAAACAACAATTTCCCGCATAAGAAATAAAACAAAAAGGTCTCAGTAAAAATAGGAAAACAAGTTTGCACTAGTTGTGCAGAGCTTTGTGAGAGTCCAGCTGAGGAAGGTCGGTCAAAACACCACATGAGTGCATCCAGAGCAGACCAGCAAAATCCCTGCTCAGGGCCAGTGGGTCTCAAGGTCATAGAGCTTTGTCCTGCCTTGGCAGGATAGGCATTAGGGATCAAAGAACATAATTTGCATCCAAACTGGCATAATTCTGGAAGCAGAATGTGCATATATTCTTGTTAATCTCACTAAACCATTTCATGTGCCAAGAAATGTATCCACCTAAAGCCAATTTTTGATTACACAGGAATGAATTGCATAATTTATCACTTATCTGGCTATATTGTTGCTTCTCCTTTTCTTCTTCCTCTGCTGCTCAATCCTTCTATAATCTGTTAATTCCTCACCCAGGGAGTTAGCTCTCATCTATAACTGAAGTTTTACTAGTTCACCTCTGATAGCCACTTGTATAAGATATTTGAAAAAGGAGACATTTGAAACTATAATTTTTAACAGGGTGTTCACATATGTGAATTTCATTTATTTGACTATTTTCCTTAAAAATAGCAGAATGTATTTTTATTTTAAAACATATCCAGCTTCATGCAGTGTATTGAGAGAGAGAGTAAAAGGAACAAGTTTAGCAAATGCTAAGGATGTGAAATAGAAATGACCATCAATTAGGGAGGAGCTGTTGGTTCAGAGAAAAACTGACTTCTAAGGGGATTCATTGCCTTGGATACAGCGCAAGGTGAACTAGCAGTTAACACATGGTTTGATATAGATTCATATCTTCAAGAAATTCAAAATGTCATATGCTAGGTACATGACTCTGGAAAATTCCCTTTTAATATCTTTGAGTCTCAGCGTGGTTAATTGTGAGGTGTGGTTCAAATGTAAACTCTATCATGTTTATTTAGATTCTTCTAATGAGGAGTCTGAGAAAATGCAGGGATTGAAAGTTCAAAACAGCACAGGAAATGAGACCTTTGCTTGGAGAAATTAAACAGTCTTGCAGAACAGGAAAAATTCTGAGGGAAGGGGACAAAGCAGTATAATGTTATGGATAACAGCTTAAACCCCAGAGCTAGACTATCTGGGTTTGAACCCCAACTCTGCCAATTACCTCGTGTGTTACATTTTTGTTCCCCATTTTTCTTATCTGTGAAACTGGGATGATAATGATGATGCTTACCTAGTGTGGTTTTAAGGAGTAAACATGTAAAATGCTTTGTTGCTGCTGTTTAGTCGCTAAGTCATGTCCAACTCTTTGTGACCCCATGGACTGTAGCCCTCCAAGTTCCTCTGTCCATGGAATTTTTCCAGGCAAGAATACCAGAGTGGGTAACCATTCCCTTCTCCAGGGGATCTTTCTGACCCAGGGATCAAACCCGTGTCTCCTGCATTGCAGGTGGATTCTTTACCACTGAGCCACCAGGGAATACCCAGCAAAATACTTAGTATTAGCCTTAGTGTAGCCTTAATACTTATGAAGTAAGTTTTGAGGAGAGAAAAATCAATTCTTAAATAGCCTCGACAGTTTTGTGCTAAGAGCATTTACTTTATATATGGGCGCTTATTAGTTGACTGTTACTCTAACTTGGATATTATGTGGTCTGGAGAAGAAATGAAAAGTAATTTAAAAATCTGTGTTTTAATTTGTGTATAGGATTAAACAATGAAGTGGATTAAAAATAAATCTACTGTTGAATCTTCATACCAGTCATAAGAGGTCTATAGGTTGTCACAACAATCCATCTGAGTTTGAACAGCACAAGCTTCCCTAAAGTCCCCCAGAAGGCCAATAAGAAGACTATTTGAAGGAAGGACATCTGAGTTTCCCATGGTAAGACCAAAACACTCACAAAGTACTGTAAATAGTTGCACACAATTCTGGAAGAGGAAGCTGTAGGAAAGAGTAATATAGAGCTTGAGCCCCTGTGGTGTGAAGAACTGGACTGGATGGATTGGGGATATCACTGCAGCATAGTACCGTGACAGGTAGGCTTATCCCCAGTTGCTTATTCTCTGCCCCGTGCTTTGGCTAGTGAGATGTGAATGAATATGATAGCTGTCTCCTCCAATTGAAGCTTAACTGAGCGCTTCATCTTGAGTCCTTTCTTTCCACCTTTACCATAAGGATAGGAAGTCTCAGATGCTGGCATCTGGATTTGGGGATGGGAAGACACGTGAGTCCAGCTGAGTTCAGCAGGGCCCAAGTTAACAGGAAGAAAAAGCAGGGGCTTGTCATCAGCCGCTAAGAGATTTGGGCTGTTTGTTCCCACAACAAAAGTTGACACGTACAGTATTGTTTGGCACAGTTTCCTCTCCCCAACTCCTTAAGGACATGGTCTCTATAGTCTAGGGCAATTTGTGATGCCAAAAAAGCACTTTTGTACATTAGTCAAACTTTAATGTCTGTAATATCATATCCAGGATGCCCTCATGATGTAAAACTAGTAAATCTAAGCATTTGTTCATTGATATTCTAAATTTGGGGCCCTTTTTGTTTATATCTTTGACGGATTGGTAATAGGTTTGGAGGACAAGCATTTGTTGTCTTTTTCTACTGATGTTGAAGTACAACATATATTTGTGGCTCTTGAATTATAATGATTTATTTGAAGTAGATGGAATGATAATAACATTTACTTTACATTTCTACAGCTTCTTTGGTCTAAGGCAGTCAAAGAGCTCTTCAAACAGTGTCTCAGATTGCTCTAATTCTTCCACAAGCAATGAGGTAGCTGTAATGATTGTACAGTGTTTGCAAAGTGGAAACATGGGAGCTAGTGAAAGATGATGCTGGGCAATAAAGTATCTGGATGTTTGAAATTACATAGGCAAAGTATCAATGACCAATTACATTTAAAATAATTTCTATAATGTGCTCAGTCCTACTCATTGTGACCCCATGGACTGTATGTAGCCCACCAGGTTCCTCTGTCCATGGAATTTTCCAGGCAAGGATACTGGAGTGGGTTACCACTTTCTACTCCATGGGATTTTCCCAACCCAGGGATAGACCCTGAGTCTTCTGCATTCGCATGTAGATTCTTTACCACCAGCGCCACCTGGGAAGCCCCACTTTCTATTGTAAACTAGGATATATATTACACTATTTTTGGACAAGTGGAGTTCAACTTTATAGTGGAAGAGAGCAGGTTAGTGATCTCATTACAAGATGAAGCATCTGTTTTCAACCCTACCATGAATATTCCAATACATTTCCTTACCTTCCTTGTAATTTCCTTACATTCTCTGTAAAAGTGATATAATTTGCTTTTTTCTCATTTCATTCATTGGAATTTTTAAAAAAAGTTTTCTTTGTGGTTAAGTACATGATTCAGTTATAAACATTTAATAGATTCAAGAGAGCAATGTGTAGTCTTGGTTAACATGGTACATAGTTTTAGATATTTCTATCAAAGTAGATTTTTTTTCCTTGTGAATTACATTTCTTTAGACCATTAATTATGTTTTCTCTGTTTGATTTATTAGGTTCTGAAGAGACATATTAAAATCCTTCACCGTGATCATGACTGCTGTCAATATTTTGTTCAATCCTTTTCCTTCATAGATCTCAGCACTATTCACTACTCCAGTTCTTTTTCTTGATGATTTCAGCATTCCTGTAGATTAACCATTCAACACCTTTTTCTCTTATTACCAATTATTTTTTATTCTGCTTGTCCTTAGCCACCCTCTCAGCCTTTACCAATACTTTTAAAAACTATCATTACTAATAAACAAAATGGTTTCAATTTTAAGCACTCCAACTCTTGTCTCTGCCAGGTCTACCCACTCACCTGGTGAGTATCTGCATGGTACCTATATGTTCTTCCTTGCCTTCTCTTAAAATGATGGATCCCTGCTTCTTTCGAGAGCAACCTCTTGCTTTTGTATTCTATCCTTCATTTACTTTTCTACTCATGGATTTCTTTTTTTTTTCCAGCAAGTCTTCTTTCTCTTTCCTTCTCTCCGGCATCACTAATCTTTTCCTTTTTACCAATCATTCCCATCCACATACACACAGACTGTAAAACTCCCATAAAAACACAAGCCTTTCTCAGATTCCCTACCTCCCCCTGACTCCCCAGAATACTGTGCCCTTTCTCTCCTATCTTGAAATATTCATCATGTCCAGTGCTCATTCTACATTTGCTCTTGAACCCATTCTTCTCAGACTTTGTCATTCTAGTTCACCAGAACTATTCTTTTAAAATTACTGATGACCTCCATGTTGCCAAATCTAGTGATCAGTCCTTAGTCCCCACCTTCAACTACCTGGAAGCATTTTTATTATAAATAATTGTTCCTTCCTTGAAATACTTCACTTAGCTTCTGGGACACCTCACTCTCCTGATTTTCCTTTGCCTCCCTCTCTGTTCCTATTTGTCTCCTTCTGAGCGCCCCTCTTCTTTTTCATGCCCAAATGATGGAGTGCTCCAGGGCTTGGAGCTATTTATCATCTCTGTATACAAGATTTTTCTGGTTTTCTCAATGGAGCGTGTTACAAGTCTTTATATATTGACAACCCCTGAGTTAGTCTCTCAAGTCTTGGCTTTTCCCCTGAGCTGTAGGCTTATAAATCAACTTTCTGCCCTTTAGATGTCTAATAGGTGTTTCAAACAGAATTCTTGGTTTTTCTGTTCACATCTGCTGCTTTCTTAGTCTTCCATCTCTGTGACACTATCACAACTAATTATCTATGCCAAAAATCCAGGGGTTATATTTGATTTCTCTCTTTTCCTCATACTCCACATCAATCATCCTTTTTTTTTCAATTTCTTATACAATTTTTAAAGGTTACTTTTGATTTATATTTATTACAAAATATTGGCTGTATTCTCTGTGTTGTACGGTACCTCCTTGGGCCTATCTTACTTCCAACAGTTTGTGCCTCTCACTTCCCCACCGCCCCCTCCTTCCCGCTCCCCACTAGATGGTTCCCTGTATCTGTGAATCCGCTTCTTTTGGTTGGATTCACTAGTCTGTTGTATTTTTTAGATTCTACAAACAAGTGATACACAGTATAAGTCCTTCTCTGTTCATGACATTTCACTTACCATAATGCCCTCCAAGTCCATCCCTGTGGCTGTAGATGGCAAAACCACTCTCTTATCTTTTAAATATAACCCAGATTCGGTTACTTCTCAGCACCTCACTGGCCCGAAACACCACCATCTCTCTTTTTGATTGCTACCAACCTCTTGGAACTCCTCTTCTTTGCTTTCCCTTTTCTCTCCCTTCAATCAGTTCTCTAGAGCAGCAGTAGGAGTGATCTTCTACAGATAATAACTGCTTAAAATCTTCCAGTGATTTCCAGTTTTCTTAACGAGGAAAGCTTCCCTTCTGTGGCTCACAAGGCCTCCCTGGTCTGGCCCTGACTCCCCTCCAGGCGTGTCCTGCTCTGCCCAGCGGTCAGCTCCAGCCACACCACTTTCTCACTGCTCTTTGAACCCTGAAGGCTTGCTCCTGCCTTAGGGTCTTCATGCTTGCTCCTCACACCTCCTGCAGTTTGCTGCCTCCAGAGCCCCACACTGCTTTCTAGCTTTATCTGACTCTTTGCTTACATAGCACTTTTTAAGAGTGAGCCCGCTGCCCCTTTTATAGCTCTTTTTTAAAATATATTTTTTTTATGTCAACCATTTTTAAAGTCTGTTGAATTTGTTACAATATTGATTCGGTTTTATGGTTTTTGATTTTTTGACTGTGAGGCATGTGTGATCTAAGCTCCCCCACCAGGAATTAAACCCTCACTCCCTACATTGGAGGGCAAAGTCTTAACCAGTGGACTTCCAGGGAAGTTCCAAGAGAGAACTTCCACAATAATCATTTCCTAAATAATTTTCAGTACCATCCTCTCATCTCTCATCCTGCTTTATTATATATTTCTTTGTTTATTGACTATTTCCTTCTATGCTGACATATAACAAGTTCTAATGATTGTGAGAAATGTGTCCATCATGTGAGAATCAATCTAGTCACTGCTGTCTCTCTGCTTAGTAATGCTTAGCAGATTGCAGATACTCAATAGACATCTGTTGAATGACTATATGCATAAATTATTTTTTGACATTGTCATATAAACATCATTGTGTCCTCTTTGTATTGTAAATTTTATACTTTAAAAATTTCCTTTGTTTCAGCTAATGTACTGCTTATGACTTCAATATTATGCTGCCTGTTTTCTTTTTATTTATAGTGGATCACTCAACCTTGGTGCCTCTTTTTATTTATTAACTTTTATTCCAAGTGGTATCTCCTATTTCACTGCTGATTTGCCAGGTTCAGGTCAGTTCGTTCCATGGGCGTAGTGGTTTAGCAGAGGCTAACCTACATCAACAGCTGTAATTCTTTAGATCCAGTGTTTTTCTTGAAGTAAACCTCTTGAGTAAGAGTCTTCTCCTAGGGCCTGACTGGCTGTGGGGTCAAGAAAAAGGCTGTAATCAGTAGGTCCTCCTCATTTGCTTTTGTGAAGTTCAAATATTATTTGTGTACAAGGATCGAGGATGGGTAGAGATGGGACCTTAAGCCACATTGCTAGCAGATGAGCATGTTTTTCAGTTGCCAAGTCATGTCCAACTCTTTGTGACCCCGTGGACTGCAGCACACCAGGCTTCCTTGTCTTTCACTATCTCCTGGAACTTACTCAAACTCATGCCCATCAAGTCGGTGATGCCATCCAGTCATCTCATCTTTTGCTGCCCCCTTCTCCTTTTCCCTTCAATCTTTCCCAGCATCAAGGTCTTTACCAGTGAGTGGACTCTTCCCATCAGGTGGCCAAAGTACTGGAGCTTCAGCTTCAGCATCAGTCCTTCCAGTGAGTGTTCAGGGTTGATTTCCTCTAGGATTGACTGACTAGATCTCCTTGCAGTCCAAAGGACTGTCAAGAGTCTTCTCCAATACCATTGATAGTCCTAAAAGGTTGATCTGAGGGGAACATTATTCACTAAACTCATGTATGAATGGATCCTACTATTGAATGACAGTACATGGTAGAAGTCTGGGTGTAATTTATCCATTTACCATGAATCCTATGGTTGAACCCCTCTCTCAAAATCATTTCCACAGCAGTTATTCTAAGCTGGGACCAAGACTGTCATTTCTCTCTCGTTTTAATCCTTAATATTTCTGTCCAAGTCCCATCTGCCCTCATTGCTGAACGGGGAATGTCAGGCAGCTGTAAATAAAAGAAGACTACAGTGCATTCATACCCAGCTGGTGACACGTCCAATATGATGATCTTTGAAAATTGCCTCACATGCATACAGTCATGGAGTACTTTCTCATGTCATCAACCCTAAGTCAGTTGCCGATAATCTAAAACCAATTCCTCACTTTTCTAGACAAATGTGTCATTCATCTTAATGTTTTTCTTGACAAAGGCAACTAAGCCACTAATCATCTCTGGTCAGGTTAATAAAGCAATAAAAGAAATAAAAATTAGAAGTGGCCAACTGGGGATTTTTTTTATCCCACTTAAATCTTATTATAAACTTACTACTTGAAAAAACTCAAGTGTAATACATTGGTAGGTAGGGGAAGGTCCAATTTTGATCATCAGATCCAAAAATGAGAGCAGATTCTGAGATATAACTACTGATTGTATTTATTTATTTAATGAGGGCTGTGTAGTCTCAAGCCTACTAGACGCTGAAGCTTGTCTAACTGAGCTTTACACAATCAATTCAATTTTCTTGAACTTTTATATTTTAGGGGACTTGCTGGTTAAGTTACTATTCTCCTCTGTATATTGGGAATATAATAAAAAAATTAAAACAAAATCCTCAGATTAAATGAAAGAGCTGGGAGGACTTCTTGCCCCTGCTCTGATAGTTAGGTTCTCTTCCTGGCCAATTTATCAACTTTTTGAGCACTTCCTAAATATTCACTCACTTGTGTACCCACTTAATCATTTGTTCATTTTTGCTGGGTAACTTCTATGTGTTACCAACTGTTCTGAGATCTGAGGATAGGTCTGTGAGCAAAATAGATACCTTCTTACGCTATGGAGCATTCCTTTTATTAAGGGGAACCAGTATTTTAAAAATAAGCAAACAGTCATGTAAAATAATGTCAGTGAAAACTGCTACAGGGAAAAATAAAACTAAACTCAGTGGGTAATCTACTTCACAGTAAATGAGAAAACCTTTTGCTCTTCAGCTATGTGATTATTAGTGTGACATCCCACTGAAAAGATATGCCAATTATCATGCTGATAAACTGAAAGCCTCGGTTTCTTTTTTGTTTGTTTGTTTGTTTTTCAGGATAATGGTTTCATGAGAGATTACCCAGAATGTCCTGGAGACTCTTATTAAAAACTCAGATTCCTGGGTCCCACCCATAAAACCATACTAAACAGACTATTAAACCATAATCTGAAGGGATCAGGCCTGAACTTGTGTGCCTTTGAGCGAGAACCCTGGCTAACTGGATATGCTGCTAGGATGGGAGTTACTGCAGCTACATAAAGAATGAAACGGACATTAGGCACAGTCATTCTCTTTATTATTGGTACATGGAGGAATCTGTTAGGATCGAGTATAGACAGTTTGTGGCTTTTATTGACTTTTCCTCATGCTTAGTCTCTGTAGGCAGGAAAAGGTCAGAACCAGTTTCATGACCTCAGTATCGAGCCTTAGTTACCAAGGCTCCTGTAGCACCTCAATATTACTTTGAGGTCAAACCAGGCAGGTGTTTTGATGGATCAGGTAGCAATTTACAGCTGCACACGACTGTGATGTGATTTGATCTTCTAACTCTCTGTACTGGATACACAAGCATTCATCTCTTAGATGAGCTGTGTGTGTGTACCCACGAAACAGAGAATAAAAAGACAATCGCTCCTATATGTGACATGGCTTTATTGTCAGAACCGTAGTGCCTTATTAGACAAGACATGGACCAAAACTTCAAAAAGGACAGGTGATAATAATTTTGTTGGTGGTGTTGCTTTTTAGTTTATTTTTAATTGGGGGATAATTGCTTTACCATATTGTGTTGGTTTCTGCCATATATCAACATGGATCACTTAGAGGTTTATGCATATCCTCTCCCTCCTGAACCTCCCTCCCACCTCCCAGCCCTCTAGGTTGTCACAGAGCACTGGATTTGAGATCCCTGCATCATGTGGCAAATTCCCACCAGCTGTCTAATTTTACATATGGTAATATATATGTCTCAATGCTACTCTCTCAGTTCATCCCACCCTCTCCCCCTACCCGCTGTGTCCACCATGTCCACATGTTTTTTTTCTCTATGTTTGCAATCATAATTTTTGACCAATGTTCCTCAATTTTTAATAGGACTTTGGACAATAATCCCGCATAGAGCAAATAAGTTTGTTAATTACCTAGTGTATTATTTGTGATCAGTAAGCCTCAGGGAACACATCAGGAGGTTATATTGCTTGAGGTTAAAGATTATGTGGGGCTTCCAGTGATTGTGGTTATGTTCTGTGGTGGTGGCTTGCAAATCTGCCTTCATATTGATAAGTTACCTGACGAGCTTAAGAAAATCTCCCTCACCTCCAGATATTCTGAATTGTTCTGAGGCAGAGCCTAGGCAGTTGATTAAAAAAAAAAGAGAGAAGAAAACAAGCCTCCTAAGTGACTCTGAAGTGTGGTCCAAGCAGAGGGTTACTCCCCTGTGATGCGTTGATCTTCATGGATCTTCACAGGAGCAGGCCTTGTATGTTCTCATTCATCTCATCTTTTTTTGTTTTGTTTTTTTTTTCCCCAATTTTCATATTTAATCAGAAGCAAAGCACATATTAGCCACACCTAGATGCTTGTCAGGGAATGGACCCTTGAATTCACAATCACTCAGTTACCTAGTCAGAAGTTGACTTAAAAAATACTATTGAAAATTATTCAATAAAACCTCACTGGGTTTCAGATAAGGGGAAAAATAGCCCCCAAAAGAATTACTAGAAAACAAATAATCAGTAGTACTTAGTTTGTAACCACTAGCAGAACTTCTTATTTATTATAAACTCTCTTGTCTTTTTTTATTCAATTCTATGTATTATCTTGCAGTATTAAAATTTTTTTTTGACATACAAAAATCCCCTATCAATGCACTTCAATGACAAGCTTTTAAAAACAGGGACTGTATCTTTTATGTCTCTAGTCTTTTATCTTTTATATTTCCTCAGAATACAAATGGTGCCAGGAATCTAGTAGGTGTTTGATAAATATTTTTAAAAGAATGAATAAATCAGTGGATGAACAATTAATCTTATGTCTCAGGTGACAATATTAATTGTACCACCAAAGAATAATAAATAGAAACTTTTCTAGAAATTTTAAGTACAAAAATAAAAGCAAGTACCATAAGCTGTATTAAAAAGCAAAATTAATCCTGCTAATGACATTCTTCCCTAGATAGAACCGTCTTTATCTTCTTTCTGCTGAGTATTCTGGGCTCCAGACTTTCAGCAAGTGTGTAGCTAAGTGAGAACCTGGATGCCTGCTTAGCAGGAGTGATGGATGGCAATTTATCAGTTTCTTCCTATACTGGTGGCTGAAACTTACTGCTCTCAGCACTTGCCAGTTGCTGGTGATTGATGGGTTTGTTTACTACTTCTTCTTTTGGTCTGGAGGGAGATACTGAGTGGGGTTTCTGCCAGCACTCTGGAAGGTTTGGCTCAGTCCCAGAGCCAAGAGCTCTGCAGCCCAAGCTGTGTTTATACCACAGAAACCCTTGGGCTTTTTTGGATTTTAATCACTTTCCTAACAGATGTATTTCTGTTAGGATGGACCAGGCATTGAAACTTGCACTCTGCTCATTAAAACTTAAACTCTGTTTGGTTATAAGGCAGTGTTTATTTGTTTGTTTTTTGCCTCCAACAGAGAAATTAAGTGGAAAATGTTTCTTTCAATCTGATTGCTATTTCCACTGTTGTATTTCTGACCAAAATTAAAGATACTACTGAACTGTAATGTCAGATTATTAATAACCCCTTTTTGCTTGAACAAGAGGGTTAAGTGGAAACAAATGCGTATATAAATTAGCATGCTGCTCGCTATCTGTGAGAAAGGAAAATGTGTGTGTTTACATGAATAATTATGCTTTACACACACAAGCAACATGTCCTTACTTTTCATTATCTGACAAGGTCCATAGTGTGTTAATTGCAAACATGGGCTTTCACACAAAAATAGGAGTTACTTTTAATTTCATAGAACTGTCCTGTGAAAAAGGAGGGTGGGAAATCAAGTCAAAATTAATAAAATGATTTCTGTACTTTTTTACTGACAGAAACCATCGTATACACAGTTTGATAATTGACTTGCATGGCTTTGTTTGCTTGGCAGCCTCTCTCTCTTTTTTATTTCTCTTGTTTTGCTTATTGCCTTCTCTGAAAAGCCCATGGAAACCAGATCTGGTATTTTTATTGTGTTGAAATGATTCTGGTAAAAACAGGTTCTAAATAAACACGACAGGTGTCAAGAAAAGCAGCTGGATCTGGTTTAGATGTCTAACAGATGGGAAAACATTAAACTGGAAATGGAAAGAAAGAACCTTGGACTGTCTGATACAGGCACCATTGTGACTGAGTTTTTGACCATTTCCAAGAGCTGCTAGCCACCAGCCTTCATCAAACTGTGACGTTGAGTTGGAAGTTAAAAATGACAAGAGAATTAAACTGTAAGAGCCATGTCCCTTAGAAGGACAGAAGAAGGATGAAGCTATATCTAGTTGAATCAAAATTTTCATTAGAAATATACAGTTCTTTCCTGAACAGCTCTTTGGTGAATAAAGATTCTTTATATTATAATAAAACTGCCTGTGCTATAATAAGTAACAAATAAAATTCATAAATTGTATAAAGCAATGCTGTTAAGTTTCCTATCCTGTAACTTCTGATTCTTCAGGCCATATGAGTCAGGACTTGACAGTTGGCAACAATAACAAATTATTTCACTATCTCTAGTCTTTGCAGAAGCTTCCTGTATCCCAGTGTTTCTAGAAAAGTCCAAGGCATGTTTTGTCTAAGTTCACCAAGACACCCTTTTTAGGCTTTACCATTTCTTTGGTTTTTGCTCTTATTCCTAACTTCCTACAGTGCCTCAATAAGTCTTGTGAGAATGCCTTTCAAGTGCTGCCACTATTAACAGTGTGTGCACGAGTCAATATACTGGGATTCCGTTGGTTGTAAGTGACAGAAACCCAGTTTATTTATTTATTTTTTAAAATTTTATTTTATTTTTAAAACTTTACATAATTGTATTAGTTTTGCCAAATATCAAAATGAATCCGCCACAGGTATACATGTGTTCCCCATCCTGAACCCTCCTCCCTCCTCCCTCCCCATACCATCCCTCTGGGTCGTCCCAGTGCACTAGCCCCAAGCATCCAGTATCGTGCATCGAACCTGGACTGGCAACTCATTTCTTACATGATATTTTACATGTTTCAATGTCATTCTCCCAAATCTTCCCACCCTCTCCCTCTCCCATAGAGTCCATAAGACTGTTCTGTACATCAGTGTCTCTTTTGCTGTCTCGTACACCGGGTTATTGTTACCATCTTTCTAAATTCCATATATATGCGTTAGTATACTGTATTGATGTTTTTCCTTCTGGCTTACTTCACTCTGTATAATAGGCTCCAGGGTCATCCACCTCATTAGAACTGATTCGAATGTATTCTTTTTAATGGCTGAGTAATACTCCATTGTGTATATGTACCACAGCTTTCTTATCCATTCATCTGCTGATGGACATCTAGGTTGCTTCCATGTCCTGGCTATTATAAACAGTGCTGCAATGAACATTGGGGTACACGTGTCTCTTTCCCTTCTGGAGAAACCCAGTTTAATTTCACTTTGATTGATTAGCTGATGAAATTCAATGGCAGGACAGCAGCTGTTTCAGGAACAAGAGGAGTCAAGGAATCCAACCCTGCCAGGAGTCTCCTTCTAGTTTTTCATTTTTGTCTTCCTTTGCTTTCTTCTTATCTTTAGCCTGGTGGCTCAGCTGGTAAAAAATTCACCTGCAATGCAGGAGACCTGGGTTCAATCCCTGGGTTGGAAAGATTCCCTGGAGAGGGGAATGGCCACCCCACTCCAGTATTCTTGCCTGGAGAATTCCATGGACAGAGGAACCTTGTGGGCTACAGTCCATGGGGTCGCAAAGAGTCAGACTCTATTGAGCGATTAACACTTTCATTGTCTTATCTTCAGACTAGCTTTCTATTATTCTCCACATCACATGTTGAGAGTTTCTTATGTTTGTATTTTATAATCCAGGCACAGCAAAGAGCCTGCCAACCCTCTGAATTCTAGAACTACCAAGGCTTGGCTCAGTGTGGGTCAGGGACGCTAATCTGGATCAATTAACTGTGGCAGTGGAGGAATAATATGATGATGGGCTCAGTTTGAGGTAGGGCCCCATTCCTGGATTATCAGTGGTGGTCAGGGAGCAAGCTAACACAACTGCTAAACAACATGTGGTCAGAAGTCATGTCTGATTTCCACACTGCTGAGTCCAGGGCATTTAGCATAGACCTCCTTACTAATAGGTATTTTAAAAAATTGTAGAATGAATGGATTGCATGTGTGTGTAGTGCAGAGAGGTGGGAAGCAGGGATATGAAAGGGTTTCCCTGACAGGAGATCGACCAAGACAGTGGAGTAGAAAAACCCTGAGCTCACATCCTCTTACAAGTGCACCAAAATCACAGCCACCTCCAGAACAACCATCTACAAAAAAACCTAGAACCTACCAGAAAAAATCTACAACTAAAGACATTCAGAAGGAACCACAGCCAGGAGAGTAGGAGGGGCAGAGTTGTGATACAGTTGAGTCTCACATCCCCTGGGGTGGGAGTAGCTGGGGGTGCTGACCCACGTACTGGAGAAAAGCCACACTGCAGAGGTTCTCCTACAGGAATGAGAGTTCTGAGCCTCATGGCAGGCTCCCCAGTCCAAGGGGCCTGCATCAGGAAGAAATTTGGATTTGAAAGCCAGTAGGGCTTATTTTTGGAGTTTTCCGAGTTGGTGCTAGTGGTAAAGAACTCGCTTACTAATGCAGGAGACATAAGAGACACAGGTTAGATCCTGGGGTTGGAAAGGTGCCCTGGAGGAGGGCATGCCAACCCTCTGAAACATGACTGAAGCGACTTAATACACATGTATGCACTTACTTTTTAAAAACATCTGAATCTAGTACCAACACAATATCAAAAATCTTAAAAAATAGAGAAAAGATAAAAAATTACAAATGTTCACCATCTTAATGAAAAAATGTTCAACATTTTGTGTATATAGTAATTTCTCTCTGTTTTTTCCCCCTAAACATAGTTTTTTAAAAATGACAACAAATATAAAATAGCTTTAATTACTTGGCTACTTTTTAATCTCATTTGTTTTACTTATTCTTCTGTATGCCTTTTATATATCCTGGCATGGTCTTCATAACCATCTGATACATTTTTAACATAAATTAAGTTAGTATTTAATTATGTTTGCACCCCACGATCCAGAATGCTTCCATCTTTGATTTCAACGTCTGGTAAGGAGAAGACTCTTTCGAGTCCCTTGGACTGCAAGGAGATCCAACCAGTCCATCCTAAAGGGGACCAGTCCTGGGTGTTCATTGGAAGGACTGATGCTGAGGCTGAAACTCCAATACTTTGGCCACCTCATGCAAAGAGTTGACTCATTGGAAAAGACCCTGATGCTGGGAGGGATTGGGGGCAGGAGTAAAAGGGGACGACAGAGGATGATATGGCTGGATGGCATCACCGACTTGATGCACATGAGTTTGGGTGAACTCTGGGAGTTGGTGATGGACAGAGAGGCCTGGCGTGCTGCAATTCATGGGGTCGCAAAGAGTCGGACACAACTGAGCGACTGATCTGATCTGAACTGAACTGAATAAAGCTTCTAACAATGGAATCCATTTTTAGAAAAATCCTCTTTAATAATAGATGTCATGCTGCAGTCAGTTTGCAGCTCAGAGATCCCCTGATAACTGAACAGGGTCATAAGATGGAACAGTTTTGCTGTTTGCAATTGTCCCAAACACTCATCCATCAAAAACTTCAGTTGGATAGTTTTTTAATCAAATGAAAGGGATAAGGAGAGAGGAAACATTGTATTTCGTTTAAGATACATAGCTTTAACAATTTATGAATTGAGAGAAAATTTGCTGCTCAGTATTTGAGGCTTATTTTCATCTCTCACTCTATTTTTTTAATGTCTCTCCCTCAAATCTCAAAATATTTAGATAATTTCCTTTTCATTTGATCATGTGGATAGAAAGGACAGCATTTCACAATCTCAGCATGCAGAAAGTAAATTAGAGAATTAAGCCACTTTCCAGGTATTTCAAGTTAATGCCCAATCCCCAAACAAATGAAACCCCTGGAACAATTTCCTACTGTCTCAATTATCTGACTCTTTCAGGTGAATATTGATTATTTTGACCTGGATTGTTTTGCAGTTGCTCTGTTGGTACACATCTATTTGCCTAAGAGACGGAAGTGTATGGATCACTGCAAAGGTCTGAAATGATTACTTTAGAAATATACTGTGGCCTCCAGTAAAAGACTGGTTTCCCAAACTTTGTCTGTTTTGAAAGAATTTCAGAAAACACCATGGGAATACTTACTGTGGGTTAATTCTGGAACTCTGCTCGCTGCAGCTTTAGGTATGACAAGCATTAGGTCCTCAGCACAGAACGCCATCCTCCAAAGCTGGGGAGAGCCTGATGGGAAACCTGTGGAATATACTGAATCCTATGGGATCAGTCCTAAGGGATATCAGTCCTGAATGTCCATTGGAGAGACTGATGCTGAAGCTGAAGCTCCAATCCTTTGAGCACATGATGCAAAGAACTGACTCATTGGAAAAGACCCTGATGCTGGGAAACATTGAAGGCAGGAGGAGAAGGGGATGACAGAGGATGAGATGGTTGGATGGCCTCACTGATTCGATGGACATGAGTTTGAGCAAGCTCTGGGAGATGGTGAAGGACAGGGAAGTCTGGAGAGCTGCAGTCCATGGGGTTGCAAAGCGTCGGATACAACTGAGCGACTGAACTGAACTGATGGGATTAGTCATCTCTGGGTGGCCAGTGTCCCCAGAAAGCAAGGGACAGGCTTCATTTTTTTTTTTTTTTTTTTGCAATGTGCACAAAACCTTCAGTATATTAGATAGCAAGTTTATTATATTCTATTTGCATCCATAAACAATTTTAAGGAGAATTTATACGAAACAAGTAATTTGAGAGGCTCACTATTTTGGTTGTGGATTTGATTACTCTTTTCTTTTTCTTCATTTTTCCTGCCAAATTTACTTCTAATTTTGTGTGGTAGAGGAGGTTGAGTTGACATTATGTGTTTTGAAGGGTCTCTGTGGTCCTAAGAGCTGTAATTGTGTCTTTGGAGGAGGATCAGAGTGAAAGGAGTGGTGGATCCTCATGTTGTGGGGAGAACTCCATCAAGAAATAGTGAGGGGAGTGTTCCAGTTTCAAATGTGGCCACTTCATGTATCTGGAGTGAATATTTTATTTTGTGAATATCTTATATTTAAATGTCTGAATGCTTGGTGACATTTAAGTCAATAGTTTCAAACTTTTTGGTCTTAGAGCTACTTTACTGTTTTAAAAATTACTGAGATTTTTAAAGAGTTGTTGCTTACATGGCTTATAACTATGAATGTACTGTGCTTAGTCGCTCAGTCGTGTCCGACTCTTTTCGACCCCATGGACTGTAGCCCTCCAGGCTCCTCTGTGCATGGGGATTCTCCAGGCAAGAATACTGGAGTGGGTTGCCTTGCCTCCTCCAGGGGATCTTCCCGACTCCGGAGTCGAACCAGGGTCTTCTGCATTGCAGGTGGATTCTTTACCAACTGAGCTATCAGGGAAGCCCTATAAGTATGAATGTCACTGTTTAGAAATCAAAGCTGAGAAATTAGATTCATTTAAGATTCTAAAATAATAAACCAGTTACATGTAATGCAAACAACATTTTTACTAAAATTATTTATCTTTTTAAAAATAAAAAAGACAATACAGTGAGAAGAGTGACAATGTTTCACAGTTTTGAAATTTCTCATACTTAGTACATGGTGGTTGGGTTTTCAAATCTCCTTCTGAATCCAATCTGTTGCAATATGTTATTCTGGTTGAAGTATGTATGGATATGTAGTTTGGAAAGGTTGTTTAAACTACCTTAAAAAGGTCATTATGAGCAATCTTTTTTGATATTACACCACAACTAGGCAATCAGTAGTTCTTAAAGCTGAAGCTGTATCAGTGAAATTTTTGTGTGCTGCTGTGTTTGAATCCTTTTGTCTGTCTTGCAATGGGACTGGATCTTTTAACTGTGTTTGGTTTTATAACATCATGCATTGGTTACTTGGAAAATATTGGTTCACTGAGCTATGCATATTTTCCAAATGTTAACACTTTTTACTTACCATTCTTTATGATGAAATCACATTCATTAGTATCACCACAGATCCCATAGAAAGTGAAAGTGAAGTGAGAGTGAAAGTTCAGTAGTGTCCGACTCCTTGCGAGTCCATGGACTATACAATCTATGGAATAGTCCAGGCCAGAATACTGGAGTGGGTAGCCTTTCCCTTCTCCAGGGGATCTTCCCAACCCAGGGATCAAAGCAAGGTCTCCCACACTGCAGGTGGATTGTTTACCAGCTGAGCCACAAGGGAAGCCTGAGAATACTGGAATGGGTAGCCTAACCCTTCTCCAGTGGATCTTCCCAACTCAGGGATCAAACCAGGGTCTCCTGCCATTGCAAGCAGATTCTTTACCAACTGAGCTATCAGGGAATCCCTCCCATAGAAAAGCCTTGCAGTATTTCGAAACTGTCAACCTCAGTGCTGGGTCTGAGTTTTTCAAACTGCTAATTTTTGTTGAAAGCTTAAAATCGAGCATTGGCAACAGATTCAATTAGTTGTTTCCCATGAAATAACAAGGTAACATTGTTCTTTTTTGAGAAAATATCTGCCAACACCAAAGTCTGAATAATCACAATCAGTATTGTCAGATCATCTTTCAAGTAAAAATAATTTTCTATGAAAAGAGCAGCCATTTCAGGTTACAAGTCAAACAATGGCCCGAGTGCTTTTCCTTGAGATCAACATGGTATGCAGCAGAGTGCTTTAAAAGTTGATGTATGGCAAAACCAATACAATATTGTAAAGTAAAAAATAATAATAATAATAAAAAAGGAAAAAAAAAGTTGGTAAGAGAGTCAATATTAAAAGTTCTCATCATAAGAAAAAAATTAGTAATTCTGTGTGATGATAGATGTAAAGACTAACTGTGGTGCCCATTTAGCAATTTATAAAAAATATTGGCTCATTATGCTGTACACCTAAAACTGATATATGTCACATCAACAACAAAAACAAGTGCTTTAATTGTGTGCCTCGTTTCTGCACACAGAATATTAAAGATGTGTAACTTAGGGCTTGAAGTTTTTTTAGATTTTTTTATTCCAGTAATTTACTTCTTCCTAATTGTAGATGATGAAATGAGGTTCTGAGGTCACAGAACTGATCGGGGACACAGTCAGGATTTAAATGGACAGCTGATGACTTACAGCTTCTAGCATCTCCTCTTGTTACTCTGAGAGAGAGCTGCAGAGAGCTGCAGAGACCTGCTCCCCACTTCCTACATTCTCCCAAACTAGGAAAGAAGATGTAACAGGTTCACCCAGATATTTCCAGTCACTTGGCAGAGAATTTGCATATTTCTCTAGTCTTCTCAGCCAGCAAGACAACCATCCTGGACCTCACCACCATTGCGGCCATCAATGCGGCCACCACCACAGCTAAGCTCTGGGTCCCAGAAGAGGTAAGGAGTCCAGAGGCTTGGCTCCTGAGCAATGAAGCTGTGATCAAGATGACACTGGCCAGCGCTGTTCTCAAGATCTTAATTGTGGCGCTGATTGCGTACTCTTGTGGAAGAGAATGAAAGGTAAGTGGTCTGGAACCCCCAACCTCTCCCCAAGATTCCCAGCTGGGTGTTTCTCAGAACCCTCCTGCATCAGAATGTCCAAGGGTACTCAGTAAAAATGCATAGCCCTGCAGGACCTGAGGTCTGGGCTTGGGAATCTGCATTTTACCTCCTCAGGTGATATTTGTGTGTCATCAAGTTTGGGGACCACTTCTCAAGACCAATTCCTTTCCGTAAACCTGATAATTTTCCAGTTCTTGTCTCCTGACTTAATCATTTCTTATGAGTCTCACCTTTGGTTCACGAGGAGGGAGGGCCTGCCCTGGGAAACACAGGTTAGAGCAGAGAGGACAGGAAGGTGGCTTCACTCAGCAGGCACTGGTTGGACACCCATTTTTCAGGGCCTGGCTTGTAACTGGAGATGCAAAAGTAAATAAAACACAGGCCCGGCCCTCAAGGAACTGGGGGATGGGAGGATAGGGGCAGGTGGACAGTTGCCTCAAGGGCTAATGCTTGATGCTGGGAAAGACTGATGCTGGCAAAAGAAGAGAACAACAGGGGATGAGATGGCTGGGTGGCATCACCAACTCAAGAGACATGAGCCTGAGCAAACTCCAGGAGACAGAGAAAGACAGAGAAGCCCAGCATGCTGCAATCCAGGTGGTCACAAAGAGTTGGTCACGACTCAGCCACTGAACAACAATGGGAGGTTGGGCAGAAGAAGGGGTAATCAAGGAGGACTTCTCAGAGGAAGTGACACCTGCAAAATCTATCAAAGAATTAGCCAGCGGGTGAGGGTTGTATAGAAGTCACTGTCCTTCCAGGGAAAGGAAAGTATTCTGGGAACTCAAAGTAGCTGGGGACTGTGGAGGAGCCAGGAGATGGGAGGAGACCTTGGAAACCACACCCCAGAGCAGAGAACTGGTTAAGGCTTGAATAGTTTAAAATTAACATTTCTTTTGCTTCATGAAGAGCATCAGTGAGTGAAACCGCCATTCACATTACTATCATCATCATTAGTATTTTTATTTCACGTACACTATTAGCTCATCAGTGGCATTACCTTGATTTGTGCTTAAGCACTAATGGTTTCTCCTGTTATTGCTTTTCACCATCAATACAAATGCCGATACTGTGGAAAAGACACTAGCATCATAGTATTGCTATGAAAATAGCTCTGATCTCAGACTCCCTGAAAATATCTCAGGGGTTTCCAGGGGTCTGGGTACCACACTTTTAGAACCACTCATCTAGATCCTCAACTGATTTTTAAAATATTTTTGCATAGTATAGAAGTAGTGAAAGTATAGACTAAGTGAAAAAAATGGGGGACATGAAATTTTAATGATGTTACAGATTATAAGTTTTCATGAGAATTTTCATATTATAAGAAATAAGAATATATTTCCCACTGTACAAAAATAACTTGTAGAAGTCAAAAGCAATTTGTTCTCAAATTTATGTTAGAAAATGATTAAAAGCTTCAACAAATATTTTAAAATACTATTACTAAGTTATATAGAAACGAGAAATGAGAAAGTTTAGAAGTGATAAATATATAGATATAGTTTGTTAATTTTTATTTGATAAATTTATACCCCCTTTGCCCATCTCTCCTGATACAATTTTATTAAGAAATTTTAATAGTTTAACATCTATTATTCATGTGTATGCTTCATAGAGTAAATTTCATTTGTCTATTTAAATGAATATTCACTTCGATTTTAGGTAGAAAAATTCTGGTATCAAATCAATTCTGTAAGCATGGCCAGTGCTGCTACAAAGTAAGTAGAAATGTTACATGAAACCAATAACTCTTGCTGTGCAAAGTGCTCTTTCTTTTTTTTCCCTCTTTTTTCCTTCCTCCCTTCCTTTCTTTTTTTGCCTATTTTCCATTTGTTTTGGAAAGTTATTTATTTTTTTAACTTATCCACAGTGAACTTTCTTCAGTCTGAAAAAGAATAGGCTTTACCCGTTGTTTTTTTATTTTCTCTTTTAAAGAAGCATTCTATTCTTGCTAAAATGTATCTCTTGGAATATATCTGAAATAAATATCACACATCACTCTGACCTTCCTTTTCACTTTTATTCTTCAGCTGGAGTATCTCTGTGAATGCCTTTCCACGTACAGGAAGGTTATTGTTTGATCTCTTCCACCTAGCAGTTCTAGCATCAACATAAGGGACAGATTGCTCTGTTCCTGTCTTCTAGGAAGAGCAGGTAGCAGTTAAGATTTCAGACTCTGGAGTAAAATGGCTTTGGATTCTAATCCTTTATTCCCTCAGCTTGATGAAGTTACTTAACCTCAAAAATTTTGGTTTCTTCATCTGTAAAAATAGACTAACATTAGTGTCTACTACATGAAGTCTAGTTGAGATAATACATGCATGGTATTTAGCACAGAGACTGGCACAGCTCAAGGTATGCTTGTCATTACTTTTGATTCTCAGTGTCTTCAGCATTTATGTTACATGACATGCAAAGGTTCCAACAATAAATGCTAATTTCTTTCTGTATGGTTGACTTTTGCACTGATAAAATTTCTGAAAACTATTGGTCCTTATCAAAAAGAAAATTTTAATAGTACGAAGAGAGTCACAAATTTATATACACAGATGTAAAAAGAATATAGAGTTTATATTCTCTCTCACTTATTTGCTCTTTCTTTCAAGGGTCTGATCTACTAAGTTGCAAAGTGGAACAATTTATTCTAAATTCAATAATTTTAATCTAATCCAATAGTTTTGGACTTCCTTGATGGCTCAGTGGGTAAATTATCTGCCCGCAATGCAGGAGACACAGGAGACACAGGTTTGATCCCTAGGTTGGGAAGATCCCCTGGAGAAGGAAATGGCAACCTACTCTAACAGTTTAAGTCTTCAGGCAGCCTAATAGTTTTGGTCTAAATCTCAATGTTTTGGTCTCCTCCTTCTCAACCTCCTTCTCTCCAACATGGTGTCTGGGTACACTGGAGGGGGTACCCACTGGTGAAGGGAAACAGATGGTCTCTAAGATGTATTTTCAAGACTGTGTACTGTCCTCTGGTCCCTATGGAAATGCCTCTTGTTTACCTACAACTACTGCTTGCTCTGTTAGTAGGCTGAGGTTGTTGTCTATTCTCTATACATTTAGGATCAGGGCCAAATGGCTGTGTGGTGATTAGCCTTAAGATCTGTCAGTTCAGTTCAGTTCAGTCACTCAGTTGTGTCCAACTCTTTGCGACCCCATGGACTGCAGCATGCCAGGCTTCCCTGTCCATCACCAACTCCCAGAGTTTACTCAAACTCATGACCATTGAGTCGGTGATGCCATCCAACCATGTCATCCTCTCTCATCCCCTTCTCCTCCTGCCTTCAATCTTTCCCAGCATCAGGGTCTTTTCCAATGAGTCAGTTCTTCACATCAGGTGACCAAAGTATTGGAGTTTCAGCTTCAGCATCAGTCCTTCCAATGAATATTCAGGACTGATTTCCTTTAGGATGAACTGGTTGGATCTCCTTGCAGTCAATAGGACTCTCAAGAGTCTTCAACACCAAAGATCAAAAGCATCATTTTTTTGGTGCTCAGCTTTCTTTATATTCCACCTCTCAAATCCATACATGACTACTGGAAAAACCATAGCTTTGAATAGATGGACCTTTGTTGACAAAGTAATGTCTCTGCTTTTGAATATGCTGTCTAGGTTGGTCATAGCTTTTCTTCCAAGGAGCAAGTGTCTTTTAATTTCATGTCTGCAGTCACCATCTGCAGTGATCTTGGTGTCCGAAAAAATAAAATTTCTCACTGTTTCCACTGTTTCCCCATCTATTTGCCATGAAGTGACGGGACCAGATACCATGATTTTAGTTCTCTGAATGTTGAGTTTTAAGCCAACTTTTTCACTCTCCTCTTTCACTTTCCTCAAGAGGCTTCTTAGATTTCTGTGACATCCATTTATTCTTGGAACGCTTTGCCCTTGTCACTGACTCTGACTCTGAGACAAGTCAGACTATGAGTTGACCTTTGTGTGCCATGTTGGAGTCAAGTGGGAACATCTATTTTAGGAGAACTCAGCTAAGACCCTTTCTCTGCCTAATCACATGATGCTACTATAGCTTTTACATGGTTGCCACCACCCATCCCCACCCCCCACCCCATCTGCCCCACATAAAGGAGGATAAAATGCTTGTGTTTTAGGAATTTCCATAAATGCAATACCCTGAGATAGGAGAGCAAGACACACATATCTCATATACTTTTGGTTGCTTTTCTTCACCCAGGTTGGGAAGGTGGGCTTCCCACCTCCTGAATGCCACATCCTGGGGATCTGGTGCACCAGCCCTGTGTCTCCATGTGCTTAAAGTGGTGGACTGTGAAGTAGATATCTTTGTCTCTCTTTGTCTTAACAGCCTGGCTTTCAGGTCCACTTTCTCCCTTAAACAGTTCAAGAGCCATCTCTGAGAATCAAAGTTGAGCAATACTGTCTTTGTTCTAGGCTTCTTCCTTCCCCATAGCAATAAATCCTTGGCTCAAATTCGTTAAGAAAAGCTGAAAGGACCTAGAGGGGGAAGTTAAGAACATCATTTTAATATTCACAACGTAAGATCCTCTGTTACATTTGTTTACCAATGTTTGTCTAAATACAAAACCCATGCTTTTTCTAATGCACAGTATCCGGCACTGGGTAAGCCCATGGTCTTTCAGGGCAAGAAGAAAATCAGAAATCAGACGATATAAAGAGACTTGAAGTAGTTGGAATTTGAAAAGAAGCAGTGAGGAAGGAGAGAGATAGACATTAAAGATTCTCTGAAAGTGCTCATGCCAAGTATTATTGCCATAAGAATGGATGTACTCCTGATCATTTCATCACATTGCCTTCAAAACTTTTACATATCCCTATATTAAAGGGTTATTAGTGAAATGATTGGAGTAAAACACAGATTGGTCTCATCCAATTGTATATCCAAAATATTTAGGTTATAATCTAAAATATTATTTTTTGGTGGCATTTCGTTAGCACTTGAGATCCCTTAAAATGAATTAGGACACTGGAGTCAGTGTATCTGGGTTTGAGTCCTGGACCACACTCACAGGGCATGTGAGAATTTCAGTTTTCTCATCTATAAAGTGAGGATTATTGTAGACAACACTTATTGTTGTCTGTACACCAGGCACTTTTCTAAGCACTTGTGTATTAACTTATGGAATCAATAAATAACCTCAGGATGTATTACTGTAATCTGCTTGGAGATAACACAATTATGTCTCTAAGAAATTAACTTATTTGTTCATGATTAAATAGTTAGTTAAAGGCAAAAGTAGGCTTAGAACCCCAGCAGCATGTCTCTAGTTCTGAATGATATTTATAACAGCGAACACTTTTTTCACTGGAGTATAATTGCTTTACCTGTTGTTAGTTTCTACTGTACAACAAAACGAATCAGCGATATGCATGCATGTATCCCCGCCCTCTAAAACTTACCACCCCAATCCTCTAGGTCATCACAGAGCACTGAGCTGAGCTCTCTGTGTAATGGAGCAGGTTCCCACTAGCTATCTATTTTACACGTGGTGGGGAGCCTGGTGGGCTGCCCTCCATGGGGTCACACCTAGTTGGACACGACTGAAGTGACTTAGCAGCAGCAGCAGCAGCAATGTATATATGTCAATCCTACTCTCCAAAATTTTCCCACCTTCCCCTCCCCGCCCCGTGGCCACGTGTCCATTCTCTGGGTCTCTATTTCTGCCCTGAAAATAAGTTCATCTGTACAGTTTTTCTAGATTCCATAAACATTGCATGACTATGTGATATTTGTTCTTTTTCTGACTTACTTCACTCTGTACAATAGATTCTAGCACTGTTTATCCTGTGAGATAGAAACAATTTTTATTTCATTTCATAGGTTAGAAAACTGAGCATGGTGAGGTTGAGTATCTTGCTCAAGTTGACGCTACTGATGTGTGGAACCAGGTCCATGTAGTCCGGTTTCAGAGTTTGTACTGTCAACCTTCATGCTGAACTGTCTCAGAGTAATTTCGTGAGCACTACTTGAGAAAATCCATGTGAAATACTTAGCTTCCCTGGTGGCTCAGACGGTAAAGCGTCTGCCTGCAGTGCAGGAGACCCGGGTTCGATCCCTGGGCTGGGAAGATCCCCTGGAGAAGGAAATGGCAAGCCATTCTAGTACTCTTGCGTGGAAAATTCCATGGACTGAGGAGCCTGGTATGCTACAGTCCATGGGATCGCAAAGAGTCGGACATGACTGAGCGACTTCAGTTTCAGGCACAGAGAAAATGCTAGATAAATACTAAGTAATTATTAGTAACCAGGAAACCCTAAATTGGCAAACATGATGGAGATCTGTTAAGCATGGAGTGTTCTGTATAGATAAACCTTTTGTTATATGTATCATTTTTGTACCTGTCCCATTATTTGGTTTTATATAATTTTATGCATTCATCCATTCAATCAGTCAAACTTGCCTCATGTTACTTTTAATGTGCTAGCCCGTGCAAAGTGTTCCGGTATGTGATGGGCAGATACCTCTGAAAAACGGCTCATGCACTTGCTGCACTGAAGTTAAAGATGCCTTAAACAACTTCTGTAACAACTCCAGACTAGCAGTAGAGCTTCTCTGCTGCTGCTGCTGCTGCTAACTCACTTCAGTCGTGTCCGACTCTGTGCGACCCCATAGACGGAAGCCCACCAGGCCCCCCCGTCCCTGGGATTCTCCAGGCAAGAACACAGGAGTGGATTGCCTTGCCTTCTCCAATGCATGAAAGTGAAAAGTGAAAGTGAAGTTGCTCAGTCACATCCGACTCTTAGCAACCCCATGGACTGCAGCCTACCAGGCTCCTCCACCCATGGGATTTTCCAGGCAAGAGTACTGGAGTGGGGTGCCATTGCCTTCTCCGAGAGCTTCTCTAGCTAATTTCAATTGTTTGGAGGAAATGTGTTCTGGATTTAGGTGATACCTACCAACACTGTGCCACTTAAGTTTTTGTGCCAGGCTAAGTTTTTGCACCTGTCTTGTAACATCTTCACATGCATAGCTTTATTGTGCTCTATCTCAATCTGGAAGCTGTGAGCCAAACTTTATAGCTTTTCACTTAATGTCTTGCTCGCTGTTATTTCCTTAAATATTTAAAAAACACAGCCTCTATTCTAAATGCCATTTTGCTTTTACTAAGGGAAGAGAGTCTGTACAGCCTAAAAAAATACAGGTTTCAGAATTAGAGCATTAGTTCTAAGTCGATTCTCTTGGCTCTTTGAACTCTCATGTGTTATTTAACCACAATGAACCTCACCTTCCTCGCTTACGACTGGAGATAATAATTTGTACTCTGCAAGACTGCTGGATGATTATGTAATTAAGGACAAAATCTCCTTGTCCCTCCAAGACACTCTACTTGTGCTGCGTATTTGTACTGAATCATGATTATTCTAATGTTAAAAAAGTATAATTTCATTTTTCTTAGTTTGAAGTCATTGCCAGTCATTACTTTTCCATAATCCATTTGCTTTTGTATAAATGAATCTTGTTTTGTTTTTTTCTTCTAGTTTTTCCATGGTGATGATAATAATAGAAATGGAGTGGTGAAATGCGATTTTAAGCTGATGAAAATATATATTTTAGGGGGAATAAAGTCATATCATTATGGAGATCAATATAGTAGATTAGATAGGCTGATGAGGAAAGAAAGTGACCCAAGTAGAATTTTAATACAATGAAAAGGGAAAAGGTAGAATAAAAAACAGATTTCAAAACTGATTATGAATAAAGAGAGGAATGAGAACAGTGAGATGTGCCTTGACTTTTGCAAGCCAACATTTGAAATGATAAAACAATAGAATCTTAGAATTTGAAAGGCTCTTAAAAGCCAAAAGGGGTCCAGTACCTGCCACAGGAATCTCACCCACAGAATCTCTGCTGGATGGTCATCTGCCATTTCTTTCTAAAGAGATTTTGAATATTTATAAGGCAGTCCTTAGGACTATAAAGCGCTCTGTTAGTCTGATTGACATGCCCTTTCAAAAAAAAAAATACCATTCTTGGAAAGATCACGTAATTTTTACCTTTTATAGGAAAGTCCTTCAAATATTCAAAGAAAGTGCTTTCTTCAAATCAAACAACCTCTTCTCTTAATTGTTCCCTACTGGTTGCCAATGTTTCCCCCAGAATATAGAGCATAGAATAGACGTGATTTTTTGTATGATATTTTCATACAAATTGTTGTTAAGCCAGATCTATTGCCTACTGCCACGTGGATTATTTTTTTCAACTGAAAGAAGATTTTACTAATACCTGAATCAGGATTTAAACTGAGACCCAAATGGTTTCAAAAGCATGCTTTTACTAGCACCATATTATTCTACTGTAACCTACATTTGAGGCACAGAAAACTGATTTCCTCCAAATACCCACATTCCTCCCATTACTGTAATTCTCCACCAACTGTCACTTGCGCCTGTAATAATTCTACTCATTTCAGTCCTTGTAAATTTTCACTCAGCTGTCCATAATTAGAACAATTCTACGTTTTCCTCCTTAGGCTTGACCCTGCCACCCAAGACAGACAGTCTATGTTGAAAAGAAAATAGAGGCAAGGATCCAGGTTGCCTGGATCCTGAAATAAGCTTGACTTGAAAATTTTTTAATTGTTTTTAATTTTTATTGAAATATAGTTATTAATAATTTACAATGTTGTGTTAGTTTCAAGTGTACAGAAAAGTGATTCAGTTATTATTTTTTTAGATTCTTTTCAATTATAGGTTATTACAAGATACTGAATATCATTCCCTGTGCTATATAGTAGGTCTTTGTTAGTCATCTAGTTTATATATAGCTGTGTATATATGTTATTCCCAAAGTCCTTATTTATCCCTTTTCCCTTCTTACCTTCAGTAGCCATGAGTTTGTTTTCTATGTTTGTGGGTCTATTTCTGTTTTATAAATAAGTTCATTTATGTAATTTTTTAGATTCTACATATTAGCAATATTATATGATATTTGTCTTTGTATGACTTACTTCACTCAGTATGATCATCTCTAGGTCCATTCATGTTGCTGCAAATGGCATTATTTCATTCTTTTTTATGGCTGAGTAATATTCTACTGTGTAGACTATATTTTCTTTATCTATTCATCTGTTAATGGACACTTAGATTGCTTGCATGTCTTGGCTACTGTAAATAGTATTTCTATGAAATTCAAGGTGTGTTTGGAATTACAGTTTTCTCTGACTATATTCCCAGGAGTGGATCTCTGGATCATATGGTTGTGTTGTTGTTATTCAGTCACTAAGTCTTATCTCATGCCACTCGTGGACTGTAGCCCTCCAGGCTTCTCTGTCCATAGGACCTATCAAGCAAGAACACTGGAGTGGGTCACCATTTCCTTCAGGGGTCTTCCTGACCAAGGGATCGAACCCACATCTCCTGCACTGCAGTTGGATTTTTTATCACTGAGCCAACAGGGAAGCCCGGATCATTTGGTAAGGCTAGAGTTTTAAGGAACCTCTGCACTGCTCTCCATAGTGGCTGCACCGATTTACATTCCTGCCAACAGTGTACGGGGATTCCTTTTCAGCCACACCCTTGTTATAAACTTTTAAATGATGACCATTCTGACTGAGCTTGATTTTATTCAAAATAGTATAAACTCATAGAGGATAAACCATGTCTACAATGTCTTTGAACCAAAAATATTTGAATCAGATACTTTTTCAGAATTTACTTATTTAAAATGGAGCTAGAAAAATTTCAGGAACAGGTGTTTAGAGGTCTTCAATCAGGAAACCCCATAAATCTCTCAAAATATTTTAGTTTTCTAAAAGTTTTCAGTAGAAATCAAACCTATTTTTTAAATAATGGAAACAAATAAAATAGATTGCTTTTAGTGTTAAATGTTTCTGAACAATTTTAAGCAACAGAACATTTTTGCAGTGGATTTTTCATTTTTTAAAAAGCAAGGTAGCTTGCTTTCCATCAAGTCATATTTTATTTTATATTTTCTTATTGTATATTAATCACAGAAATAAGTATTTTACTTGCTAATGTTTAGCAGACACGTTTGTAAAAACTAATATCTTATTTCTTCTGAGAATTTCCCTGAGGATTTTCCTGTTTCTGAGTTTTAAGGACAGTAAGACTGCTTGATATCTAATAACCAAGAGGATCAATTTACATTATATTTAGAAATAACCTCCCACATGTTACTACATCTAAGTGCTAGCTAACAGTTTTAGCTTTTGCTAAAACAGCTTTATTTTCTTTATCTAATACCCACAAACCCTGCCTAGGTTTTGTATTTTTGTTTTTAATCACCATTTTATTTTGAACTACGCTACTGTGAATCTATTTTTTTCTCATTTATGAAAACAGCATATCTGCCTTAACACTTTAATTAAATTCCATTCCTTTTGTGATTTTTTTTTCTTTCTGAAGAGTATAAATCAATCAAGTTTGCAGAGTTCTAGGAGGAGGCCTTGATGTAGCAGAATATCAAGAAATTCAATACATTTAATCGCAGCATGTATTGAGGTCATGGGACAGAAGTCATTTAAAAATAGATAGCTGTTATGGTAATTGACTCTTCAGCATGCATTTATTGGTTGCAGGAAAGAATGAAAGAGTTCTTTTGAAGCACTTAAATTTCCAGTCCTTATTCTTAAAGTTGCTTTGAAATTTGAGAGACAGAAGCATTGCAGCTGCTGGTCAAAGAGCTACCAAATAGGACTTATGTTTAAAGCAGAGAGTGGTGCTAGATTCTAATTGAAAAGGACACACAGAGCCTGATAGTGTTATAACTAACCGACTAGCAACAACACATGGAGATTGTTGAGTGACTTTTAGACTCAGAAAATCAGAGAATCAGAGAACCTTATCAACGAGGGGAATCTTATCAATGATGAAGGGGAACTTTCTTTGCATTTATTAAGAAGATCATCTGAGATCTTAAGTGCTTTTCAGATAGGTGGTATAAAGTAGTGTCTAGGTCAGGTGGGGAAGTGGCCTCCTGGAATGCAGACCTCCAGCCACAGAAGAGACTTCCACTTGGTGCTGGTGTCTTTTACTCTGCAGGAATCCAGGTCTTACACACATCATGGGATTTTTAAGACAGAAATCTAGATGCTACCGTGACAGTTTCTGGGCCACTTTGCACAACTGCACAAATTGTGAATGTTCAGCATACACAGTGTATGTAGTATGTCTATTTGTGAACCAAACAGAAGATTGCACACAGATAAATTGGTAGGCAGTTTGCAGCCTCTTGTTCAGACTGATAGAAAAGTCTTTTTTATGAAATGAGATCTATTTTTCAGTAGCTTTGATTCCTTGGATCTTAGGGTCCTATGAACAAATGTAATCTTTATACACGCACACAACGGTATTTCAAATATTTGAAGCTAATACCTAAATTTAGGGGCTGGTAAGCCAAAGAAATAAATTCTTAGTCTGTTATGAATGTATGATGGTGAGTGTAGGCTGGTTTCTACTTTCCACTTCTCCCTCTTCTGAATGATAACAACCACTTTAATAACATGCCTGGAATCTTGCCTTAAACCAATCAGCGTGGCTCAATTGTTTGGAGGCTGTCAATCTCTGGTCTACCCAGTGAGGAGTTCTAAGGTTTGCCACCTGTGGGGTCCTTCCTGCCAAGTCCCTGAGCCCATGAGAATGTGGCTGGCAGGGGATTTGGGGAGTGAGATCCTAAAATAGTTTGTTGTGTCCACACCTGGTGTTGAGGGAATTTAGCCCCTTGGTGACTTTTTGAGCTTTATACACTATATCCTCTCTCCCTAATTCCCTCTGTGTGTGGCTGGTCTCTTTTAGACTATAAAGGTCATGCTTAAAATCCAGTGGTACAGACTACATCCAGAGTTTGCAGTGTGCACAGTTCCAAGCACTGCTTAATGTGTATTGTCATTAAATACTCTCAGTAACTCTGTAAAGTACTAGCCTTCTTTATTAGAGACAAAGAAACTGAACACAAGAAACCCAACCATGAACACACAATTAATTGGTAATAAAATAGAGATTCAGACCCAGGGGATTAGCTTCAGGATGTGTACATCTTCCTTCCCATGGCTCAGCCTAGGTCCCTGGGGTCTTCACAACCAATTAATATTCCTTCACAGACTGGAACTGGACTGTGAAAAATGCCCACTTTAGTAGAGACTGTGATCTACTCTCTGCCCTTGTTTGGCCTGCAGCCAGCCTTATCTCCCCTCTGCTTCACACCATCTCTTTATCAGCTTGCAAAGACAGCAGCCAGTTCTCTTGGGTGTCCATGCAATGGCCAAGGAATTCTTGTTGCTCGTTTCTGACCTGCCTTGCTCTCCTCCTCTTTTCATCCCATGTTACTTCCAGGCTCTGAAATCACCATCTGCTCTGACTGTACAATTTGGTGTTTGTACTTGGTCCCCTTTACATTTGAACCTTGGCCTGATTTGACTTGACTTTCCAGCATTTAATGCCTCATGTTGGCCTGGCTCTGCTAAACTTCAAACTCACATGGTTTGCATTTGGATTCTACAACTTCATGGTTGTAAGACTTTGAACAAATTATATATCTCTTTGAGGTTTATTGGAGAAGGAAATGGCAACCCACTCCAATATTCTTGCCTGGAAAATCCCATGCACAGAGGACCCTGGTAGGCTACAGTCCATGGGGTCGCAAAGAGTTGGACACGACTGAGCGACTTCACTTTGAGGTTTATGCTTAGCAA
This sequence comes from Bos javanicus, assembly GCF_032452875.1. Lineage (NCBI taxonomy): Eukaryota > Metazoa > Chordata > Mammalia > Artiodactyla > Bovidae > Bos > Bos javanicus. The sequence continues at coordinate 24,897,413 of NC_083873.1, read as the reverse complement.
AATGGAGAAATTGTTCCTTGCTTATTGAATTGTGAGGATTAACAAACAACATATATAAAGTATCTAGTGCAGTAAATCACACAAAAGAAGTGTTCAAATGACACTTCTTATCATGACAGCCATCGTTGGGAAGTAGGAACTGAGTAATTTCCAGCCAGGCCTTAAAAATCTCAGCTAAGCCTTTACACTAAGCCTCAGATGGCTGCGCAGGATAAGATGAAAGTACTTGTTGCAATCTTTAAATAGTTGGCAACTCTAAGTTTAAAAAATCAGGCCCTAAGATGTCCTTATCTTTGAGAGCAATTGATAAGAGGTGAATTTATCAAGAATGATCAATGGATGGTCGTTTACAGTATATGCAATGAAAGAAACATGCAGTAATTTAATTATGCATTTAAGTTACTATTTTATTAAAAAAATACTGACAGGATTATGTTTATGATTATTTTCTTCCTTTTTTTTAAGCTTTGTTTTACAACCTAGCCTCTGTTAGGTATTGTTTGTTGGAGGTTCAAACAAATTCCGCTTAAAAAAATGCATTTATTGCTTTTTGATCAAATAAAAATTACCTATAATTTCATAAGCTAGAGAGTAAATACAGATAACACAATTTACTGTGTATCCTTCTAGGCTTTTTTATTTGTAAATATGTGCATGCTCAGTTGCTCAGTCATGTCCAACTCTTTTCGACCCCATGGACTGTAGCCCCCTAGCCTCCTCTGTCCATGAAATTTTCCAGGCAAGAATATTGGAGTGGGGTGCCATTTCCTTCTCTAGGGGATCTTCTTGACCCAGGGAGTGAACCTGTATCTCCTGTATTGGCAGACAGATTCTTTACTACTTGAGCCACCTGGGAAACTCTTTGTAAATATACAGTAAATAGAGATATAATAACAGGAAATAGAGATAAGAATTTCCCAAGTCACTAAATCATCCTTGCAAAACCATGCTGGTATATGAATCCTTTGAGTATTTAGCTGTATGATAACTTAATTCCCAAGTTACCTGATAAAATTGCGATTTTTACTGCTATAAAATTAATATATTTAAAGGATATGGCTTTCTATTTTTCCTTTCAGCATCTGAATCCTCTTTCTATGTTAGGACTCCTCTCCACCCTCAACTATAGAAGCTGAAAGACATGCCAGATATTAGATTTCCCAGCCTCCCTTGCAGATAGTGTATGGGCTTTCCTAGACCTTGAATAGAAGGGTAGAGGGTTGAAGATGTTATTGTTAAATATGAGCTTCCCAAGTGGTGCTATGCTATGCTATGCTAAGTCACTTCAGTCATGTCTGACTCTGTGCAACCCCAAAGATGGCAGCCCACCAGGCTCCCCTGTCCCTGGGATTCTCCAGGCAAGAACACTGGAGTGGGTTGCCATTTCCTTCTCCAATGCATGAAAGTGAAAAGTGAAAGTGAAGTCGCTCAGTTGTGTCCGACTCTTAGCGACCCCATGGACTGCAGCCTAACAGGCTCCTCCGTCCATGGGATTTTCCAGGCAAGAGTACTGGAGTGGGGTGCCATTGTGGTAAAGAATCCACATGGTAATGCAGGAGACTCAAGAGATGATGCAGGTTTGATCCTTGAGTTGAGAAGATCTTTTGGAGTAAGAAGTGACAACCTCCTCCAGTATTCTTGCCTGGGAAATCCCATGGACAGAAGACCCTTGTGGGCTACAGTCCATGCAGTGGCAAAAGAGTCAGATACATCTAGGCACACACACACAGGGTGAAGATCTCAGTATAAGTGGAATTTGGTTTGGGTATAAAACAAAAATACATGCAGGTTGTTCTAACACAAGGAGAGGTAGCAAGCAACAGAAGAGTATAATGCTGTGTGTTGGACCCCTTTCCCTCTTGGGCTTCCTCTAGAATTTATTTGACCACATGCTCTTTCTTCAAAGTACATGATGCTTGGTCCTCTGATATTGTGTTCTAGTTTTCATCCTCATGGCCATGATTTGACAGTCTAATCCTTTTTACATACTTTTCATTAAGCTAGCTTTTACATTTTTAAAATTAGATAAAATGAGAGAATCTTGTGTTTACTGTAGTTTTCTTTAGTGTTGTAGTTTTTTCTTTGTTTAATTAGGATTGTTACTTTTTTTGTTAGTGCCCTGGTTACAACATTGCACAGGTTTTGCATGGTCTTCCTTAAGTCTTATTTTTCTGTAAACTGTTATTTTTAGAGTGCTGTTCAGCAAAAAAGGAAGTTTCTTAGGAATACTATGTTGGGCTAGAGAAGAAGCAAGGGTAATTCCTTCTCTTGCTCAGTCATATCAAATCCCAGAGAGTCTTGTTAAATATGCAGTTTTCAGAATCCACCTCACATCTGATTCAGAATCTCCAGCGGGGGATGATTCTGGCAATCTGTTAACATGTGACTCGGGTAATTCTTATGTTATACAAGTTAGGGAAGCTTTGTGCCCTAAGAGGGCACAGAATAGTCATGCTTTCTCCTCCCCTCAACATTAACACAGTATTGCCTTCAGTTAAAGACCCCTTTAAAAATAATTAATTGCAACTATATCACCTTCATGATTTAAATTGTCCTGGTCCATGGGATCCTTCACTGTCTGGTTTTATTTGCCATATTCCTTTTAAGGCAAGTCTTCTCAAACTTCATTTTAGCCACTCGCACCAATCATGAAGCCAAGCAGCCTGCCCAAAGGACCTGCTCTATTTCTATTATAATATGTGAATTATCGAATATGAGATAATAACAAAAACTTTCTTTGTAAATGATGCAGGCAGGCTAAGTGAATTTTTATACTGCTTTACAAATGCTTTGTGCAAATCTTGTGAAGATAGAGGCTCAGATGAAGGACAGGGTATAGATGGTGGGGCAAAGGGTACTTGTCAATAGAAGCTTTTTATGTTTTTAAGCAGAAAAGTACCTTACATTTAGAGGTTGTTGTTGTTTATTTGTTTGTGTTAGCTTTGGCTTGCTTTCCTGGTCTAATCCTGAATATTTTAAAGTGGGAATTTTATTTTGTTTACTTGTCCTGCTTGAGCTAAAATACAGAAAAGACGCATTATAAGACTGTCATAAAAAATTTATTGTAAACTGTGTAATTTGTGTAATATTCTGTAAACTCAGAGTAATAAAGATAAACCAACCCATAATGGCAATGCTTAACGTCCAGTAATTTTCTTCCATAAAAGCCTTGTTCATTATTCTTCTAGTTACACCTCTGAAACCAGAAATCCCATAGTTCATATCAACATTCAGCTGGACTTATTGTTAGTTTCTCCGCTTATTAAAGAGAAACTCAATATATACCAGTCAATCAGTAATAAGAAATAGTTGTTCTATATTAATAACACTCTACTCCTTCCAATTATTTACATGTAGGTTGATGGGAGGATTTGAATGCACAGCAGTCAGTTTGGGTTGATTATCATGAAGACCTGAAGCAATACTTTGCAGGGCTTTGCATCAAGAGCAGCCTTGAATTTGGGCTCCTGTGCTTAGTCACTCAGTCATGTCTGACTCTTTGTGACCCCATGGACTATAGCTTGCCAGGCTCTTCTGTCCATGGAATTCTTGAGGCAAGAATAATGGAGCAGGTAGCCATTCCCTTCTCCAGGGGATCTTCCCGACCCAGGGATCGAGTCCAGGTCTCCCACATTACAGGTGGATTCTTTACCATCTGAACCACCAGGGAAGCCCAGGTCTCTTGTAGTGCACACCAATATGTTGGTAACTCCAGCAATAAAGTACTTATTGTCCCCACATAAACTGGAAGAGGCCATCTGGGATGGCTGTATACAATATTATTTGGGGCCTTTACTTCACACTGGAGAATTTCTTATGGTTTGGCATATCTAAGATCCCAAGTGCAGAAGTTTGGGGCATTCAAAAGTTCTGAGAGCTAACGCTGCCAATTAGGGAGTTATTCTTCTGCCATTTTTAGTGAGTCAGGTCAGAACTTTGCAGCTGTTCTGTCCACCTACTACAAATACACAAGACCCCAGTAAAGACTTCTTCACTGGTAAACACTTCCTCAGTTTAATTATAGATGCATAATGTATTAGTCCCATTTGTGTTTGGAATATCAGAATTATTCGACCTGAGTGTGATAACAGTATATGTGAGTTACCCTCAGAGACTGACACAGACTGAAGTTCAACAGGAAGTTTGATAATTTAGAGTTTAGGAGAGTTTTAGATTTCTCTTTTTTCCATCATTTCTACTGAACTTTTATTTCTCAGTTCCTCCTTTCAACATACACTCTAAAAGAACTGGTTGCTGTAGTGGATTCCATACCCTATTGCAGCATCCAGGTTTGGGACGCTCACTACCCTGGCTGCTCAGAGTGTTGGTGGCTGACAACTTTCAGCCAACCCCTCTCCTTACACTGCCCTCACCCAAAGCCATTCTTGGAGGTAGCCATTCCAATAAAAAGTCATAGTCCTCCATTCAGTTTTCAAAACTAAGCCAGTTTCTAATCTAGAACCCATTTACTGAAGGAGAGTTCAAAATTCCTGGAGAAAAGTTGCTGGTAAACCCATGCTAAGTGTATACAAAATTGATGATCTCCCTACCCCCTTAGTCTTTCCCCAAAGTGACCTACAGCCATTTATTTGGGTATTTATACAACAGAAAATGGAGAATACATCATTTCAAGGTGTGTCAAACACGAGGTCCGAGTTGACATTGATGACCTGGAATTCGAGCGTCGTCATAACCTCCAAGTAATAAATAGAGTCCTGGTCCAGCTCCAGCTCGCTGTGTGTCCGCTGGACTCATGGGTATACCCTGTAGTCATTTCCTTGGTCCCCACAAGTGTAATTCCAGTGGAGACATTTGGTAGTTGGCAGAATATATTGGCGACTTGATATACAGGGTGAGAACTACTCTCTTAACCATGGGGGTCTGGGTCACCCCTTTAGCAAGTCAGCTGACCAGCAGAGGTGATGAAGAGGAAGCGGAGAGTCTAGAATGGTGGCAGACAAGGGAATGATGCTCCGCTGTGGCTTTGAGACCCCCTGCAGTGGCAGTGCTGTTGCTTATCCCACTCACCTTTGTCAGTTTCCGTAGGAAAAGAGGCCAAATGGAATCATGCGAGAGCTGGACGCAGAATTTATTATATTCACACAAATGAATCTGAGTGGCATGAGTGATAGACTGAGGTAGATGCTGCAATGTGACCCCAGATACCCTCTTAACATCTGAGGCCGGCATCTCCCCAACTGTTGGGAATGTCGAACCTCAGGAATTGCCTCAACTGATGAGCGCTGCCTGGCCCCAAATCACACGTACACCTGTCCTCGGCAGCTTGTTTCTAAAGCCTGGTCAGTGAGGGTGAGGATAAAGGCAGACCCTGATTCCCCAAGGGAAATAACTCGGAAGGGCATCTAACTCTGGGAGATCAGGGGAGGCCTTTTTCTGGAACCGTGTCAACAGTTCAAGTATCTCCTTTGCTTAGTCTGTTTTGCTTCCTTCTCTCCACTAGGTTGTTGATCACAGGGCATAAGCCTTCTGCTTGCGAATCTCCATCTCAGAGTCTATTCCGGGGAACTCCACCTAAAGTAGTTATTAAAGCAGAAATGATGCCAGATGTAAGATGTGCGGTCATCTTATCTCATGGAGGCTTCTGTAAGTTCTCTCATAACTCTATCTGGATGAACTTCTGCATTAAACAAGCAGCATAAAATCCAGAATATTGGAAGTTTACCAATGACCTCCTTTTTCTCTTCCTTATAATTGTCGTTCAGTCACTCAGTTGTATTTGACTCCTTGAGACCCCATGGACTGCAAAATGCCAGGCTTTCTTGTTCTTCACTATCTCCTGGAGTTTGCTCAAACTCATGTTCATTATTGAGTCAGTGATGCCAACCAACCATCTCATCCTCTATCATCCCCTTCTCTTCGTGCCCTCAATCTTTCCCAGCATCAGAATCTTTTACAATGAGTTGGCTGTTTGCATCAGGTGGCCAAATTATTGGAACTTCAGCTTTAGCATCAGTCCTTCCAATGAATATTCAGGGTTGATTTCCTTTGGGATTGACTAGCTTGATCTCCTTGCTGTCCAAGGCACTCTCAAGAGTCTTCTCCAGTACCACAGTTCTCTTCCTTATACCCAGCCACCAAAACCTTATCATTTCTCTTTGCAATGACTCTTGAGCTAATTAACATCACTGTCATCATTATATTTAATATACGTCAGTTGTTTCTTGTCTAGTTTAGACTCTTCTTGCCTCCCACCTTGGCTATTTCAGTTCTTCACTGATCTCCTGCCTCCTGCCTTTTTATCACTCCTAAACTCTTTATTATATACAGTGTTTTCTGATTGATTTCCCCCAAGTCCTACATTATAATAGTACCTCACTGCTTATAAACATGAAATAGCTCAACTGTGTAGAAACTGCCTTTCTTAGAGTGACATCCGAAAGGCCTCTGCATTCTGGGCCTCTATTTTTTTCTAATTCATTCTAATCTAATTTATAATCTATTTTATAAATAGTTATTTATAAAACTATTTTATAAATAGTTATTTATAAAACTATTTTATAAATAGTTATTTATAAAACTATTTTATAAATAGTTAATCTATAATAGAGTTTTTATAAATAGTTACTAATCTATTTTATAAGTAGTTACTGAATATGCAAGTCTGCCTTAAAGTTGCTCAGAATGATTCAAAACTCCTGCTGCTGCCTCATTCTTTCTATGTGCAATGCTCTCCCTTGAATAAATTCTCTCACAAATATTGATCCTTTTAAAAATACATAAAGTATTAAAGCACAATGAAAAATACAGAGAATTATTTTAAAAAAACACCTGTATACTAGGTTTTAACAGTTTTCAAACCTATTTATTTATCTTTAGGTTTTTGATCAATAATTCATTTGATATGCTCCTGTATAATTTTCTTAGATCTCATTCATTTCCAAAAACATTTTTTATTGTTTTCTTTTCTTATATAAATATTTAAGGCTATACATTTCTTTTTATGTCTATACATTTCTTTTTTATGTTTTAACTGCATCCTAGGTGTTTTGCTACATAACAATTTCATTATCATTAAATTCTAAGTTTATAAAATTATCTTGACCTAAGTGTTTGTATTTGTATTTAAATTTCCAAATGTATGGAAGTGTTATGGTTGTTTCCAAGCTTTTATTATTTATTTTACACAATAGTCTTTGTTAATTTAATGTTTGCTAGTGTGGTAAATTTGAGGATATATTTCCTGTGGACATGGAAGTAATCTGTATTTATAAGTTGAGGATTTATAGTTCTATGCATGGTTACTAAATATAGTATGTATGATGTCATTCCATCTTTCACTTCTTTAATTCTCTTTGGGATTGATCTCAATTGTTGTGTGTGTGTGTGTGTGTGTGTTAGTTGCTTAGTCGTGTCCGACTCTTTGCAACCCCATGGGCTGCAGCCCACCAGAACCCTCCATCCATGGGATTCTCCAGGCAAGAACACTGGAGTGGGTTGCCATTTCCTTCTCCAAAAGGAACTATAGAAAGAAAGAAAGTGATGTCGTTCAGTCGTGTCTGACTCTTTGCGACCCCATGGACTGTAGCCTACCAGGCTCCTCCATCCATGGAGTATTCCAGGCAAGAATACTGGAGTGGGTTGCCATTTCCTTCTTCACTCAGTTGTTAACAGAAGTATATTAACATTATTCACTATGTGTACAACTTTCTAATTTCATGAATTTGTACTTACTATGTTATTGGGTACATATGTTATAATCAGGGAAGAAAAGTCATTTGTTTATTGTGCTGGACTTTTCTTCTTCTTCTTTTTAAGATGATGTTTTCAGGGATTTTAAATTATTCTTATTTATTTACTTTTGGCTGCCCTGGGACTTTGTTGCTGCCCTCTCTAGTTGTGGGTGCGCAGGCTTCTCACTGTGGTGGCTTCTCTTACTGGGACTCGTGGTCAGTAGTTGTGGTACACAGGCTTTAGGTGGAATCTTACTGGACTGGGGTCGAATTCATATCTCCTTCATTGGCAGGTAGATTCTTATCCACTGGACAACCAGGGAAGTCCTGTTGTGCTTGATTTTTAGCAACAAATGGCAAGTATTAACACTGGCTGTTGGGAGCAATTCTCTGTGGGTTGTTTATGTCTCTCCATCTCTTATAAGTGAGGTAGTGATTGCCCTCTGGTCTGAACTATCTTTTCAAGGATGTTTGTATAGTGATCAACAGTGGGAAATAGGTAGTATATTCTTCTGGAGCAAAGGGCAGGCATATCCATTACAAAAGATTTGGGTTCCCTAAGCTCAGGATTGCACTCCTGTAACACCATGAATAGGCATCCTTTGGTTTCAACACCACTGATACGGTGGGCCTTGGCAGGGATGAGAGCACTGATGCAAATATGCTGATTCTCATGCTGCATGAGAAGTCTCTTTCCCTGAAGTCTTCCACAAACAACCATGAAATTGTCACAGGCTAATACGAGAAAATCCTTTGTCTCTATCCCAGGAGTCTTGTGTCTTCACAAGTATCCATGAAACTATTAATACATTACCTCTAAAGTAGGGTTCATCTTAGACCCTTTAGAGCTCTTCCTTTCATGTTACAACTTGTCTGCATTGCTGCTGCTACTACTTCTTTCCTACTCCACAGTGCCTATTATAGCAAGTTCTATTTGATTTATGTGGTAGTTACCTAGAGAGTTCTCTGAAACACAGTAAGAGTTGACTGATTATCTTTATTCTATTGCTGACAAAACATTGCAAAGTTGTGTTTTATACACCCTCCACGTGGTTTTAGTCTGGATTTTAGCCTTGAAACAAGTTTATAAAACATCTCTCCTTTTTCTCCCAGCAAAGTCAAACGAGCTATAATATGGTTTTGATTTGAGATTTGATCTGTCTGCCTTTCCATTTTCTTCAGCTTGCCTTGAATGGATTTATTAAGTTTTTAAAAATATATATTTGAAAATCATTAACTAATATTATTATGTAAATAACTTGACCTAAATATCAGTTCTAGAAATAAGTTTAGAATTTAGTTATCTAGATGGTCAAGTTCCTCAGCAGCTTCTTCCAAATAGTCTGCATTCTTCAGCATGCTCCATCATATTTTTTCACATATTGTGTGTTCAGGCAATAAACATCATTTTATTTTATTCTCTGCAAAAGTAAATGTATCACAAGACTAATAATATGTAATCCATGGTCAAATAGTAATGACTTTTGCATTTTATAGTGTTTTCATTATTTATTCCATGGTTGCCCCCTATGGAGAGAATAATTGAATGCTGCCTATAATAATTGTTGCAGTTTGCTCAAAGTATTTATACTAGGAAAAATTAGTGGTCCAAATAAATTCTCAAATTTTCATATCTCTTAGAGCTGGTTCAGTGAAAGTATACTTGTTGGAAGTATAGAAAATTCTAAAGTAGATATATAGTTTGAATTTTGCTTAAATTTTAAATTGCCTACAGCCTTTTAAAATTTTTAAAAGTTTTATTTATTATTAAGTACAGAAAGAGATGTATAAAATACATGTAAAGCATAAAGAGTCAGGATTCAACAATATATGCATGCCTAAGATGTTTAGAGATACCAATATATGTGGTTTATTTATTTAAGAAACCCAGGGATTCATGAGCACAAATTTCAGGAGAGTGGATACATCTGGAGTGACAAGAAAGTAAGTGGAAATAATGAGGAGCTCACAGAAAAAATTAAAGGTGATAGTCGAGATCTTTCTATAAAAGTTGGAGGTAGGCGTGCATATATTGTGAATCCTGACTCCTTATGCTTTATATACATTATATATCTTTTGTACTATCTCTACTAGCACTGTTGATGTTTTCTGTGAGCCCCTCATTATTTCCACTTATAGTCTTATTCCTTCAGATATATCTACTCTCCTGAAATTTATGCTTATGAAACCCTGGGTTTTTAAAATAGATAATCCACATGTATTGGTATCTCTAAACATTTTAGTTTTCTATGTTTTTACATCATTAAGTAAGCAAAAATAGCCTATTTATTCTTTTCTGATTTTTAAAAATTTATTTTAATTGGAGGCTAATTACTTTAAAATATTGTATTGGTTTTGCCATACATCAACATGAATCTGCCACGGGTATACACGTGTTCCCCATCCTGAACCCTCCTCTCTCCTCCCTCCCCGTACCATCCCTCTGGGTTATCCCAGTGCACCAGCCCCAAGCATCCTGTATCCTGCATTGAACCTGGACTGGCGATTCGTTTCATATATGATATTATACATGTTTCAATGCCATTCTCCCAAATCATCCCACCCTCTCCCTCTCCCACAGAGTCCAAAAGACTGTTCTATACATCTGTGTCTCTTTTGCTGTCTCACATACAGGGTTATCGTTACCATCTTTCTAAATTTCATATATATGTGTTAGTATATCGTATTGGTGTTTTTCTTTCTGGCTTACTTCACTCTGTATAATAGGCTCCAGTTTCATCCACCTCATTAGAACTGATTCAAATATATTCTTTTTAATGGCTGAGTAATACTCCATTGTGTATATGTACCACAGCTTTCTTATCCATTCATCTGCTGATGGACATCTAGGTTGCTTCCATGTCCTGGCTATTATAAACAGTGCTGTGATGAACATTGGAATACACGTGTCTCTTTCAGTTCTGGTTTCCTTGGTGTGTATGCCCAGCAGTGGGATTGCTGGGTCATAAGGCAGTTCTATTTCCTGTTTTTTACAGAATCTCCACACTGTTCTCCACAGTGACTGTACTGGTTTTCACTCCCACCAACAGTGTAAGAGGGTTCCCTTTTCTCCACACCTTCTCCAGCATTTATTGCTTGTAGACTTTTGGGTAGCAGCCCTTCTGACTAGCGTGAAATGGTACCTCATTGTGGTTTTGATTTGCATTTCTCTGATAATGAGTAATGTTGAGCATCTTTTCATGTGTTTGTTAGCCATCTGTATGTCTTCTTTGGATAAATGTCTGTTTAGTTCTTTGGCCCATTTTTTGATTGGGTCATTTATTTTTCTGGAATTGAGCTGCATGAGTTGCTGGTATATTTTTGAGATTAGTTGTTTGTCAGTTGCTTCATTTGCTATTATTTTGTCCCATTCTGGAGGCTGTCTTTTCACCTTCCTTACAAAGCCACAGTCATCAAGTTTATGGTACTGGCACAAAGACAGAAATATAGATCAATGGAACAAAATAGAAAGCCCAGAGATAAATCCACTCACCTATGGACACCTTATCTTTGACAAAGGAGGCAAGAATATACAATGGAGAAAAGACAATCTCTTTAACAAGTGGTGCTGGGAAAACTGGTCAACCACTTGTAAAAGAATGAAACTAGAACACTTTCTAACACCATACACAAAAAACAAACTCAAAATGGATTAAAGATCTAAATGTAAGACCAGATGCTATAAAACTCCTAGAGGAGAACATAGGCAAAACACTCTCCGACATAAATCACAGCAGGATCCTCTGTGACCCACCTCCCAGAATATTGGAAATAAAAGCAAAAATAAACAAATGGGACCTAATTAAAATTAAAAGTTTTTCTGATTTCTTATTGCATTTGGTATTTTTTTATTTTTTAATTTAAATTTATTTATTTTAATTAGAGGGTAATTACTTTACAATATTGTATTGGTTTTGCCATACATCAACATGAATCCACCACAGATGTACATGTGTTCCCAATCCTGAACCCCCCTCCCACCGCCCTCCCCGTACCATCCCTCTGGGTCATCCCAGTGCACCAGCCCCAAGCTTCCTGTATCCTGATCAAACCTGGACTGGCGATTAGTTTCTTATATGATATTATACATGTTTCAATGCCATTCTCCCAAATTCTCCTCCCCCTGCCTCTCCCACAGAGTCCAAAAGACTCTTCTATACATCTGTGTCTCTTTTGCTGTCTCACATACAGGGTTATCGTTACCATCTTTCTAAATTCCATATATATGCATTAGTATACTGTATTGGTGTTTTTTTTTTTTTTTTTCTGGCTTACTTCACTCTGTATAATCAGCTCCATTTGGTATTATATCCTAAAGATTCATCCGGACCCTTTATAACTTAAACTCTATTTGTTTTCACTATTATAGCCTGCAGTTTATGAGCACAGCACCATTCATGTATCCATTCTATAGCTGATGGACGTTTGTGTTGTTTCCACATTATTCTTCTACCAGTGTGATGATAAACTGCCAGTCTCTTGACACATGGGTGAGAGAGTTAAAAGCGGTAATCTTACAACCGGGAAATGAGTACAGGGATAAATAACATGTTTTCCCTGAGGTGTGTGAAACACAGTTTTAAGGTGACCAATTTCCAAAGCCTTTGCTTCTATGTATGCTCCTTCCTAAAATTAATCTCCCTGAGAACTTGCCTGAGATGCAGGTCTGACTTGCTCACTTCCCCTGTAACAAGCCTCTTACCTCGCTTCACAAAAGACATGCTGCTCACTATTGGCGCATCTTACTTTAATGCCTTATTCAGGGGCATAATAACCTCTCAGGTACCAAACATTGCTCTAGGATAGTTGGAACCATTGCTCTAGGATAGTACTGAGAAAGCTAATTATTTGAATGTCTGGCATCATGAGTGAAATTGTGTACCCCCCAAATCCATATGTTGAAGTCCTAATGCCTTGTACCTTAGTACTGCGACTATATTTGGAGACAGAGTTTATAAAGAGATAATCAAGGTAAAACAAGGTCTTTAGGGTGAGTCCTAATCCAATATGACTGTTGTCCTTATGAGAAGAGGAGATTACACAAACAGTACAGAGGGAAATGATGTGAAGAAAAAAGGAGAATGCTGCCATCCATAAGCCAAGGAGAGAAGCTTCAAGAAAAAAGCAACACAGCCAGCCCCTTGGTCTCACACCTCAAGCCTCCAGACATGTGAGGAAGCAGGTTTCTGTTGCTCAGGCCACCAAGCCTGTGGTATTTGTTATGGTAACTATTACTTCTAGCTAAGAAGTTCTGCAAATCTGGTGGTCTTTAGTCCTTTGATTTCAGTTAATTCAGTTGCTCAGTCGTGTCTGATTCTGTGACCCCATGGACTCTTTAATTTTCTTGAAGACATCTAGTCTTTCCCATCCTATTGTTTTCTTCTATTTCTTTGCATTGATCACTTAGGAACGGTTTCTTAATTTTGATCTCAACAATTAGGAAATAAAATCTTATTGAACTGTCTCTGTCTAAATCATCTGAAATATTTTTTGGAAATATATATTCATATGACTTTGGCATATATCTTGAAAGTAGCTCAAATATTGATTACAATTATGTATTGTAATTGGCAAATTTTTTGTAGTCCCATCTACTTATTGGTACTAATACATTTTCTCATAGCTTACATCTGTAAAGACAAAACATAGGAAATGGTGCTTGATTCTCTAATTCTAGCAAAAACAATATCAATAAATTAATTCACTAATTTAAAAGGATCATTTCACTTGCAAATCAAAACCACAATGAGATGCCACCTCACAGCTATCAGAATGGCTATTGTCAAAAAGAGCACAAGTAACTATTCTTGGTGAGGTGACAAGTGTTCCCACTTTGTACATTGTTGGTGGGAATGTAAATTGGTGTAGCCACTGAGGGAAACAGTATGGAAATTTCTCAAAAAACGAAAAATAAAGCTACCATATGAGCTGGTAGTTCCACTCCTGGGTATGAAAGTGAAAGTGTTAGTCACTCAGTCATGTCCAACTCTTTACAACCCCATGGACTGTAGCTGGCAGGGCCTCTCTGTCCATGGGATTCTCCAGGCAAGAATATTAGAGTGGGTAGCCTCTCCCTTCTCCAAGGGATCTTTCTGACCCAGGGATCAAATCAGGGTCTCCTTCATTGCAAGCAGATTGTTTACCCCACTCCTGGGTATACATCTAAATAAAACAATAAAAGTGATTCAAAAAGATACATGCATCCCAGTGTTCCTAATGGAATTATCTATAATTGCCCAGATATGGAAGCAGGGTTTCTCAGGTGGTGCCAGTGGTAAAGAATCCACCTGTCAATGCAGGAGATGTAAGAGATGTGGGTTCTATCCCTGGGTAAGGAAGATCCCCTGGAGGAGAGCATGGCAACCCACTTCAGTATTCTTGCCTGGAGACACCCCACTGACAGAGGAGCCTGCCAGGCTGCAGTCCACGGGGTCACAAAGAGTTGGATAGGAATGAAGTGACTTGGCATTCATGCATGCACATGGAAACAACCTACAGATGTCCATCCTCAGATGAATGGATATTTAAGATGTGGTATAGATAGTTAGATAGATAGAAACACACAATGGAATACTACTCAGCCATAAAAAAGAATGAAATTTAGTCATTTGCAACAACATGGATGGACTTGGAGGACGTTATGATAAGTCAAGTAAGTTAGAGAAAAGCAAGTACTATATGATATCACTTATATGTGGAATCTAAAAAATATAACAAACTAGTTAATATAACAAAAAAGAAGCAGACTCACAAATATAGAGAACAAACTACTTAGTAGTTCCCAGTGGAGACAGATAAGGAGGAGGGGCAACATAGGGGTAGGAGATTAAAAAGTATAAACTAATATGTATAAAATAAGCCACAAAGGTATGTTGTAGAGCACTGGGAATATAGCCAATATTTTAAAATAACTATAAATGAAATATAAACTTTACAAATTGTGATTATATTGTACATCTGTAATATATAATATGGTACATCAATTATACTTAAATAAAAAAATGTAAGAAAAGGAAAAATTTACAAATCCAAAATTGTAAACTATTAGGCTAATTATGGTAACTCAAATTAGATAGACTATTACTTAGTCATCAAAAGTGATCTTTATACAATGATCATTATTGTAAGAAGAAAGATGTTCATAATAAAAGGTGAAACACAAAATTGAATAAAAATTCCAAATTCAGGGTGAAAAAAAATCATTTCACTGAGATAGTATTATTTTTTGCTTAATAGTATGTAGATAATTCAAACATATTCAATGTTGTTTTTTATTGTGTACTATTACTATGTAAGGTTAACTCAATCATATAAGTAACATTTAAAGACTTATTGTCACAGGAAATTTTAGAAATTATAATTTAAAATTATAATCTTGATTATATTTTAAGAAGGAATGTTAATAAAAGACTTCCAAGTCTAAAATATATGAAGGTAAAATTCAGTTTAAAAAGTAGACTTTAAGAAGATACAGGAAAAAAGAAAAAGTAATTCTGAAAAATTTTATTGTTGAAATAAGTAAGTAATTTAGTGTTTTCTAAATTGTTGTTGGTGAGTTTTAAATCACCATGCTATTTACATTCCATTGGAAACATTCAACAAGGTGATGTAATCTTTCATTTAAAAAGATCATATTTACCACATAACAAACATGTATTATTTGCAACTTTTTAAACTTAGGATAAAAATTTTGGATGGCAATTAGAAAAATATAGCAGAGGGTGTACTTTTCCAAAATTCTCTTAGATGTATCACAAGCAAAAAAAGTTTGAAGAACATTGATATAGATTTGATAACTAAAAATAGAATTGCTAACTCATAAAGTATGTTTATCTTCAGCTTTACCAAATAGTGCCAGGCTGCATAGATACACATATTGGCATGTTGAAATAGGTTTTTTCCCTTGTATCTTCATCAAGATTTGGAATTTTCAGAGTTTAACAAATCTTTTTTTGAATCAATATGGATGTGTATACATTGGTGTCTTGTGCTTTTTTTCTCATTGTGCTTTTAAGTTGGATTTCCCTATTTACTAATTAGGTTATGCATCTTTTCATATGTTTACTACAGTATAGGTTTCCTTTTCTATAGAGTGCCATTCAAGCTTTTGCAGATACTTTTTTTTTTTTTTGAGTAGTTTGTGTTTTTCTAGAATTTTCTAGTTTTTCAAAGAATTATTTCTTTGAAATAATTCTTAACATTATGGCTACTACCTCTTTTCAGTTATATGTATAGTATCAAGATACTTTCAATTCATGACTTATATTTTTATTCTTTTTTAGTTTTATGTGACGGAGAAGGCAATGGCACCCCACTCCAGTACTGTTGCCTGGAAAATCCCATGGATGGAGGAGCCTGGAAGGCTGCAGTCCATGGGGTTGCTAAGAGTCGGACACGACTGAGTGACTTCACTTTGACTTTCCACTTTCATGACTGGAGAAGGAAATGGCAACCCACTCCAGTGTTCTTGCCTGGAGAATCCCAGGGACGAGGAAGCCTGGTGGGCTGCCGTCTATGGGGTCGCACAGAGTTGGACACGACTGAAGTTGACTTAGCAGCAGTGTTATGTGACAGACAAAAAGTTTGAAGGATTTCTTTGAATCTTAAGAAATCCTTTTCTACTTCAAAAATCATAAAAATATATTGTCATCTTAAAGCTTCCCTTTCACATTTAATTATTTAATCAACCTGGAATTGATTTTCATGCTTGCCATGTATGTATTCAATTTCATTTTTTTTTTCACATAGATAATTATTATAGTTCCCTTTATTGGAATACACCATCATTTATTTGCTCATTGATCTAAAGTGCCAACTCTGTTATAAATCAGCTTTGCAAATACATATGTGTAGGTCTGTGTCTGGGCTATTGTTTTACAGACTAACTCATCACTTTCTGTGTAGCAGAAATTCTGTTTTCAGTTAAAGCCTATTTCCTTCTGGGCATACTGTGCTACCACATTTCCCAGCCCCTCTTGCAATTGAATGAGTCCATATGACTGAGTTCTACAGGGGATGTAGACAGACGTTATATACATGACTTCCACACCTGGCCCCAAGTTTCTCACAAGATCCTTCACAGTCTCTCTTATCTCGAGTTTGTGCCAGGTGTGGAGGACCGAGTAGAGCACTGTGAGTCCATAATCAATGGCAGAGTCTAGGCAGGAGTCTGGGATTTTAAACATCCCATGATCCTCCTCCCAGTGCATTTTCGTGTATCTCTCCCTCCTCATCTGCTCCTAGTGAGCCTTGGACGTTTGGTTTTATTATCACTTGTTTAAACCGATACAGACAATTGAGACTCAAGTGCATGAAGGTACGTGAGAAAGTAACCAGGTCAACTGCAAAAAACAGGTGTAACGGTGCCAGGATTGAAACGCATGTCTTTTCAAATATTTAGGATTTTTATTCTAGGCACAGCTCTGTTCCAATGAATGGTGAATACTGTCAGGAGTTTCCTCATTCTTTTCTACCTGAAAAGAAATCACATTAAGAATTCTTTGAACTTAAGGGCAAATGTTTCTGATGTTGTTTTTATAGTCCTTCACTGATACAGATAAGATGTCTATGCTGCCTAGAGCAGTTGGAGGCAGCATTGTGAGCACAGCTTCTGAAACCAGCTTTTTTTTTTTTTTTTTTTGTCTGCAATTCATCTTAATTGTGGCACACAGAATCCTCTCTGGTTACAGCCTGTGGGGATCTTTCAGTTGGGACTTTCGAACTCTTAGCTGTGACACACGGGATCCAGCTCCCTGACCAGCCACTGGACCACCGGAGAAGTCCCTGCAAAGCAGCTTGGTTTTATACCTTGGCTGTCTTGCATAACTTGGTGTGTTGGGCAAGTTACTTAACCTCTCTGTGTCTACTCATTTAGCCATAAGATGGACATGATAATGATCTCATTCCATAGGGCTGATATGAGGAGTAAATGAGATGGTTTATGTAAAGCACCTCAGTTAGGCAGCCTAGATGTAGCAAGTCTTATTAAATGCGGGTTATATAGTGTCAGAAATCCGAACTAATGACATATATTTGAGGAGACAAAAAATAGGTGGACAAGATTAAAAATTCAAATTGATGAATAATTGTGGAATTAGAGATATGTTGCTCTAATAGGATATTCTGGTAAAAATTAAAATATACACTGGTCTTACCATCTGATGTATTTGTATCCGGCTATTAGGAAAACTATACAAAAAGCCTATACACAGTGAGTTTTTTTTTTTAAGACAGTAGCCAAAGGAGCTTAAATTATTAATGTCTTCCAGTGAAAAGTATTATTGTATTTGAAGAACTATGAAGTGAATGACTCTTTGATACATTAGTCAGTTCAGTTCAGTCGCTCAGTCGTGTCCAACTCTTTGTGACCCCATGGACTGCAGCACGCCAGGCCTCCCCTCCCTGTCCATCACCAACTCCCGGAGTTTACTCAAACCCATGTCCATCGAGTCGGTGATGCCATCCAGCCATCTCATCCTCTGTCATCCCCTTCTCCGCCTGCCTCCAATCCCTCCCAGCATCAGAGTCTCTTCCAATGAGTCAACTCTTCGCATGAGGTGGCCAAAGTATTGGAGTTTCAGCTTTAGCATCAGTCCTTCCAATGAACACCCAGGGCTGATCTCCTTTAGAATGGACTGGTTGGATCTCCTTGCAGTCCAAGGGACTCTCAAAAGTCTTCTCCAACACCACAGTTCAAAAGCATCAATTCTTCGGTGCTCAGCTTTTTTCAAAGTCCAACTGTCACATCTATACATGACTACTGGAAAAACCATAGCCTTGACTAGATGGACCTTTGTTGGCAAAGTAATATCTCTGCTTTTCAATATGCTATCTAGGTTGGTCATAACTTTCCTTCCAAGGAGTAAGTGTCTTTTAATTTCATGGCTGCAATCACCATCTGCAGTGATTTTGGAGCCCAAAAGAATAAAGTCTGACACATAAGCACATGCAATTTACAACTAGAATGTTATAATAAAGGGTACAAATAGCCTTTGTCAAAATGGAGATAAATACTTCTTCTAAAAGCTTCCCTCAAATACTGTCAAATATATTTTAAGGTGATCATTGCATAACTCAGAAAAGACAAAGTGGACAAGAAAATTAAAAATATATGCTGCTTTATTGTCAAAATTGACAAACTTAATTTCCTTTAACAGGAATATTAATTTAAGGGTCTCTATAAAGCCATCACTATTTTGTGAGTATAAAAGACAAGAGAGTCAAAGACAACTGTTAGTGGGAAAAGGACAACAATTCTACATGCAGGCCAGATTCCTCACCCACAGAATCACAATGACCTTCAGAGCCCTAGGCAATAACAGACATGCAGTACCAACTCAACTGATCTTGGCCCAGTTGGTAAGATTGGCTTTGCGCTATCTTTCCAAGCACTTGAAGAGTTCCGTTTGTTGGAACACTTGCTGATTTGAATAGTGAAATTTTAGATCATTTATGGGATTAGAAACAGGATCACACCTGCTTTTGAATTACACTAGGTTGAAGCCATGGTCCCTACAATGCCGGCCTCAGGTATGTAAACTCCTGCCAATAGCTTGGGCAGGAGACCTAAATAAGCTCCTTATCCATGACCAACAGCTAGGATGTGAAGGTCTTCCTGAACGAACATTATAACGTGGACGCTATGCTTTCTCCTTAGCATTAAAAGATAAAGATCTAGCTAGTTGGAACAAGAGAAAAAATTAAAGGCCTTTATTGTTCCCTGGGGACAGGTGTCCAAGGATGAAGAAAGCTGGGTGTGCATGCACTGGTTATCTAGATCACAATTTTCATTCTCTAGTCTGTACTATAAACTAGATGTGTGTGTGCACTAAGTCGCTTTGGTAATGTCCAATTCTGTGTGACCCCATGGACTGTAGGCTGCCAGGCTCTTCTGTCCATGGGATTCTCCAGGCAAGAATACTGGAGTGGTTTGCCATGCCAGTGGGATGATCCAGGGGATCTTCCCAATCCAGGTATCAAACTCAAGTCTTTTATGTCTTATGCATTGGCAGGTGGGTTCTTTACCACTAGTACCACCTGGGAACCCCATAGACCAGATATCCATAGCCAAAGGAGACCTTGTAAATATGCCCATCTTAAAAATGGAAAGTAATGGTGTGCAGCTATCTTTGAATTTTCAGGTTAAGGAAGTTTCCTTCAGTTCCCAGGAAAGGCCAAGGATGAGATAACACTGATATGGTGAGATGGTGATATCTGAGATTAAGTATATGTAAAAGTAAAATGAAGCTAGATTATCAAGTGAATGTGAAAGGAACCTGAACTCACTTATCCTTGTATACACTCACCATTCACTCAATAGAAGAGGAATCAACTACATGCAAAAAAATCAGCATTTTCCATTTTTCTAGTTTAAAGATAAAATTAAATACTTATGAACTAGAAAAACTGAGCAGGTATTGTACCATATTATTTAAAACAATACTGTGGTTACTGAAATGGTAGTTCAAGTTTTTGCCACCTCTTTGAAACAGAAGAGTGGAGAGGATGCAAAGAAACAGAAGTTTGTGACTCTGTTCCCAATGCAAGATTCCTTATTCACTTTTGCATGAGGTTAGGATCTAATTAAGCTCACCCACTTGATTAATTTTATACTCCTATATAAGAACTCTTCAACTTTGAGTAGGGGCAGGAAATGGGTAGTATGGGCTTTTGGAAATTTCGATGGGCTAAAAAGCATTCATATAAGATTCTGTGATTGAGAGGATCACACTGAAAACTTATAGAAAAAAAGCCATATGAAAATCAAACTAGGCAAAGTGGGTTTCTACAGTCTATTGGCAAGACTACCTGGAACACTTGTGGAGTCAAATAAAAAACTAAAGTGTATTGCTTCTTTTCTTATTCTATTCCATTCCATTTTATAAAAACTGTGGTAAATTCAGACAATGTATTCTCTCGCTGGTCATCTCTCAACAGCCCCAAATAAGCCCTTCAGTTGGGGTGGCTGTGAATATGAAACCCAAGGAAGATGATTTCAGCTTGGTGTGCCTTGCGGAGAGCAGGCAAGGCAAACTACAATGACTCTGGGCGGCTGTGAAGTTTTTATTACCCAACCATAAAAAGGACTCTTTCAAGTGCTTCCCTTTTAGCACTCTTCAATGACTGTTGTGCCCATCAAGGAGTAAAGCTTTTTCTTAACAAGTCGGAATCCTGAGCTCAGGATCAGAGTTCGCCTGAGGCCAGAGGAGAAGCGACCTCGACTAAAGAAAAAATCCCTGAAGCTCGTCCATGAGCAGTTCTCCTGCTTAAACACAAGGGTGAGCTCAAAGGTGGGCACCACGCTAGAATCACACACAATCCTATCCAGCTTTTTACATACATTTTCAATTTCCAAGTTCACGTGCATAACACAGCCCCGCAGACCACAGGGCTCCGTGGAGGAAAGTCTCAGGACGTCTTGAGCAATCCTCTGGGTCAGTTTTTCAGGAACAAGGACTCTGGAGCAGCCAAGTTTGGTGTGCTTAGATTTGGACAGACAGTTCTCCAGCATTTTAACCAAACTCTGGCAAGTTGTCTCCTCAAATACCACCTCATTGAGGTTGGGCTCAGGAACAACATAATCCCAGTAGTCAAAATCTGTGGAAAATGGAAGTTTAAGATTAAAACAAACAAACAAACCCAGGGGCAGGAAAAACACACCCAGATTTGGCAACACTGTTTATTTCTATCTATCAGATCTACTTGTTCTAATATTTGTTTGGAAGTCATTTGATCTCACTTTGCTGTTAACTTTCTGAGTAATAAAGCAAATCAACTGACCTGAGACTGAAAGTTCATCTATGAAATAAAGGTTTTGATAAATAGGGTAGGTAGGCTATAACCATTTTTCAATAAACTTATATGTGTATACACACACACAATCTTAAAGACTATGTAACCAAATCTATTCATGGCTATTTTCGAATACTAGTGATTTTCTTTTCTATCTTGCTCCCTGATTTGCTTATGGGGGGTTTCAAGTTTCCTTTTATAGAGACTATGCATTAGGTTTGGACTAAAAATGTTAATAATATTTTTGGACTAAGGATTATTACTTTCTAAGAATTCACTCATTTATTCTTGTAAAACAGTTTTTTCTTTTTTTGCTATTATTCTTTAGTGATGAACTTAAAATGACCTTGATGATGAGCTATATTAAACATCAATTAAATTTGTGTTTTCTTTAAAAGTCTTTACTGGAATGACCTGTAGATCCCTATTTTAGCTTCAACCTCTTTGATTAAAAATTGCCCACAGAGAAGACTTCTGAGGTTCGCAAGGATATTTATAACTGGCTGGGTGGGTTTTTTTTTTTTTTGGAGCCGAGCAAAACAAAATAGTCCTAGGAAAACAAAATTAGATTTGCTCAAAGGAAAAGAGATAGCTCTGCATTTGGTCACCTACCTTCCAAATTAATCCTACCCCTTGGCAGGATGCCATACCACACACACAGTCAACTGAGCAGGTCACAGGCAGATGCCCTGTGGGCTCCCTGCCTGAAGTCTTCTGCACCTTTGTTGGCTACTATATCCCTTACACACTTAGGTCACAGTGTGTGTGTGTGTGTTTTTAAATAAATAAAACAAATGCACTCCAAATTATAAGGCTCTTTTTTTAAATCTATGTTGAAGACAGAGAATTTCAGAGCTTTGGCTTATAAAATTAGATCATCAACCACTTCACCTTCTAAATGAGGAAGGCCCAAACGATCTTAAGCAATTGATCTATGTCCACACAGATCCTTAGTGGCAGCACAACATGTTAATTTAGAAACTGTTTAAAATTACAAGACAATATGTTCAGCATCACTGCAGTTTTAAAGCTTCCCTTTGGCATTAAAAAATGAAATAATGGGTATATCCACAAATAGAATACTACTCAGCAACCAAAAGGAACACATACTGATAGAATCAACAGCATGGAATGGATCTCAAAATCATTAGGCTGTGGGAAAGAAACCAGATACAAAGAGTACATATTACACGATCTATTTGCATGTAGTCCTAGAGGTAAAAGTAATCTATAGTGACAAAAAGCAGATCAGTGTTTCCCTGGAGACAGGGGAGAGGTAGAGTGGGTAGAGCAAATGGGTATGTGGGGCTTTGGGGGCAGAAGGTGATGGTACTAGTTACACAGGTGAATGCATTTGTCAAAACACACATAACTGTATACTTAAAATTCATCATAACTTCACAACCATGTAGGGTAGGGACCTGTATAGTTTTTAATCCCAAGGAGTCTATCAGCCACAGACTAGACCAGGTATCCCTTGGGATTTTATTTTTTGCTTCTTTTGATTCTCACTATCATAGACAGAAGATGCTGTTTTAAAGAATCTCTTTAAGATGGATTTTATCGCATCTCCAAAATTCAAGGAGAGGGTCGACAGGCATGCCCGCCAATCTCAATCCACCCAGGGAAGGCGGCCTTTGGAGGGAAGAAAGGGAGGCGGTTGGGAAACTCACCATTTAGCAGGCTCCCCGGGTAGAAGCCATGGTCCAGCAACTCTGAAATGCTGGCCGGGTTCTTACTGCTCAAACTGCCAGTTGCAACCATGGTCAACGGCTCTGTTTCCCTCGCGGGGCGGAACGGCCTTTCCGGGGCGCTAGAAAAAGGAGGCAAGAAGGACCGATTTGCAAAAGCAAGCAAGACGTGCAGGAGCTCCTAAAATGCCCAGCGTCCCCGGAGCGAACAAGGAGAGGCATTCATTTTCCAAAAGGGTGGACTCGGCCTCTGCAACTCAGGTTCACAAAACCCCGGGAGCAAAGACGCCAACTAACAGCCACAATCAACTAACTCAAAGTTGGCAAAACTTGGAACCGATTCGCCCCGCGGAGCTCACCCCTGAGCCCAGAGGAGCGGAGACCCCCGCCCCCATTCCTCCCACCCAGGCAGCCCCTGGCCTCACATGCTGGGGGTGCGCCGGGGCCGACGTGCTCGCTGGTCCAGCAGCGGGTAAATCGAGGCCGGCCTGGTCTTCAGGAACCCCCTCCCTCGGGGGCTCAGTGACCTGCGGGCCCAAGCAGCCACCGGCACCTTGCTCGTCCCGCCCCGCGGTTCAGGCTCCACTAAGCTGCATCGCCGCGGGGGTGGCGAGCACTTTATATGCCCAGCCTCCTCACCCGGCCCCGGCCCGCCCACCTGCACCGCCCCGCCCCGGGCCCGGGCCCCGCCTCCCCGGGGTCCGGTTGCATCTCCACCCGCACACTTCCAGCAGCCCTAGGCGAGCCGCTGGCAGTTGAGGAAAAGTTTGCGGTAGGATTGACACCTGTTGTTTCTTGGGTGGGCTACGGGTCACCACGAGTGCAATCCTGGGTGCACGACTCTCCCCAAAGTGATCGCTCGCCTCCGCCACCAACCTGGATTCTTTGGTGCGGCCCCTCTCCCCAGCGTGTGCACACACACGCTCCTGATGGCTTTGGTGAAGTTCTGTCCCGGGGAGGCGAGAAGCTTTCTGACTTTGTCTTTGACAGTGACCCGAGTCTCTGCTCTGACATGCCGAGCACTTTGCTTGAATATGTTTAGCTGTTCAACGGGCACCATTTATGCACTTAGTGCTGGCCTCTGACAGAATTCATTCTACTTCGCGTCGCGTCCCAAGGTTTCTGTACCCTCCTTTCCCGCACGCGGTCAGCTCTAGCTTGCCTTCCCGCATCCGAGGCTCCCCAGCCTGGGGTCTTCTCTGCACCTTCCTAGCGTTTCATCTATGACTAATGCGTTTTCTCCGGGAGAAGGGTGAGCCTGTTACTCTTCTAATTAGACCTGGCTCCAGAGAGCCAGCAGCTTGAATGAAGGGGAGTTTGCCAAGAAACTAAACAAAACCTTTAGTTGGTAGTTTTATTCCTAGTTTTTTTTTTTTTTTTTTTAAACAGAATCTCCATAGTGGCGATATCAATTTACATTTCCTCCAACAATGCAAGAGGGTTTTCTTCACACCCTCTCCAGCCTTATTGTTTGTATATATTTTTGACGGTGACCATTCAAATCGGTGTGAGGTGGTACTTCATTGTAGTTTTGATTTGCACTTCTCTAATAATGAATGTTGTTGAGCACACTGTTCATGTGTTTTATTAGCCATCTGTATGTCTTCTTCGGAGAAATGTCTGTTTAGGTCTTCTGCCCTTCCTGCAATTAAAAAAAAAAAAAAATTAGTGGGGTTTTAGCTGCTTCCACTACCCGTCTGGGTTTCTGGGAGCAGTCATGGTTCGCAGAGACAGAAGTTCCTGGCCAGCCCCATTAGGGGAAGGAACTTGGGCATGGGCAGTCTTGAGGGGCTTGAAGGAATGAAGATACAGTGTTTTATATCCCTGTGAAGCTTGATGTCCTGTTCTGAACCTGAGCGCACCGTGGAGCAGGGGAGTGGGGCAGGGTCAATACCCTGGCACAAGCCATCAACAAGAAGCTACACGTTCTGTGTTCTTCCAGAGTATCTAAGCGTGCCTGTTCAGTCTCTGGTGTGCCAGTAGGAGATGATCTGGTCAGAGCGAGCTTTCCCAATGACAGTGGTGGGTCAGGAGAGGAAAGGGAGGGGATGCTTCAGGGAGAAGACTTTGTACAAATAGGAGGTGCTACCCTTGGCTCTCAGTCCTGTAACCTACAAGGATCTGTGTAGGTTAGGGCCTTGAGAAGCAGTTTCAGCTGGCCAGGTTAAAAACTCTTGAAGTAAAACAACAGCAGAAGGGGTTAGGAAGGTGTGATAAACAGATCAGTGGAAGGACACTGGGAGGCAGAGCAGCAGAAAGCCAGCTCGACAGTCCATTTTTAACTCAGCTCAGGCAGCTGTGCTGCCTGAAGGTCAGGGATCCAAGGAAGGAGATGCCAGGCAGATTTCCACTTCTACTTGAGCAATAGAAAAGGGCAAATAGACCAGACCGTTTAAGCCAAGCACTTGCAGTGTCAAGTGTGGTCAGGACCAATGGATGGTCAAGTTGGGGAGGGCAGCTGCCTGGCAGATGGGGGTAGGGTCAGGACACTACCCTCCTTATCTGGGTGGCAGTGCTAATGAGGCTCACCTGCTTCTAAGGAGAGTAATTCGGATTGATATAAAAGGTGATGTGAACCTATGCTACTGAAGTAAAGAAATGGCCTGTTTCAGCTTCCTTAGGGTATTTAGGCATAGGGCTTCTCAAGTGGCTCAGTGATAAAGAATCTGCCTGCCAAGCAAGAGATGCTGGTTAGAGATTCCTGGGTGGGGAAGATCCCCTGGAGGAGGAAATAGCAACTCACTCCAGTATTCTTGTCTGGAGAATTCCATGGACAGAGTAGCCTGGAGGGTTATAGTACGTGGGTTTGCAAAGAATCAAGACACTGAGTCACTGAGCACGCATGCATAAATTAAGTACTCCCAAAGGGCCAGAAAGATTATTGAACCTTATAGAAAGTAGCAGCTACTCTCAGCTCACCTGAGTAACAGAAATTTTGCCAAGTCCTTGGGGATTTTACCACAGAAAATAATTTACTTATGTATGAAAGATGAATAATGTAATTTTTTAGCTGAAAGGGCCTTGCTTTCAGGAATTATAGAACGTAAATTACTGATACAGAACACAGTTCCTGGGATAATGAGTGGAGATTGTCTTTTAAAAATCTACTTAAAAAGGTAAAAAATCCATTCTGTCTCTGGTTTGCATGTTTTCAGGGTTAAATGAACAGAGCTGATTTTTCCAAAGGAACTATAGAACAGAATTAGGAAAAACTATTAATAAGTGCCACAATAGTCTTGTCACAAGATAGTGTGTTAGAGTTTGTACTGTTGTGAATATACTTAATTGCTTATAACTGAAAGTTGATCACATTGGCGTACCTCAGGTGTTTACCAGATACAGTGATGAAGTTTATTTCATTGCTGGTTTGTTATATCCTTTCTAATTAACATTATAAAGATAGGGTGCTTACTGGAAATAACCATTGTATATGAAGAGAAAGTCTAATTGATTAAATAATTAACTTTCATACACCAGTGTACTATAACAAGCTACCAAAATCATAAGCAAGGACTTTAACTTAAGCACGCTTGCTTTTTTATTACTATAATTTACTCATCTGTCTTCCCACAAAAAAGAGAAATAACAGCAATGAATGGCAACAGTATATTCATCTGATGCATACACAAATATTTAAGTTCCATGCTTCCTCATGTATATATATATAGTATTTATAATATCACTGCTTACATAAAGTGCAAATTTAAACTACCAGCGATTTTGTAAAAAACACAGACAATATGATGTTTTGCTGCTAAGTCACTTCAGTCGTGTCCAACTCTATGCGACCCCATAGATGGCAGCCCACCAGGCTCCCCCATCCCTGGGATTCTCCAGGCAAGAACACTGGAGTGGATCACCATTTCCTTCTCCAGTGCACGAAAGTGAAAAGTGAAAGTGAAGTCGCTCAGTTGTGTCTGACTCCCAGAGACCCCATGGACTGCAGCCCACCAGGCTCCTCTGTCCGTGGGATTTTCCAGGCAAGAGGACTGGACTGGGGTGCCATTGCCTTCTCCGTATGATGTTTTAATGTATTGTTATAGGAAATACTGGTGTTTTGTGCATTTGTGGTTTAGAGTGTTGAATATTTATTACTTCTTTTGCCAGCCCGTTTTCTCTTTTTATCCAATGTGTACCGTTGTTCCTGAGCTCTTATTAATACATTTACATTCAGTTCATTGCTTATTTCATTTCATTAACTATGACACCAGAGGGGAAAATGACTGTGTTTCTTAATCTGTACAGTGGATTCAAGGAGGATTTACAGAACATGAAAGTTGATCTGTGCAATATCCAAAGCCCCTTATCAAACTCATAGGGTTGTTGTGAGGATTAAAAGAGAAACTCTTATAATCAATTTAAAATATTATCCCTTTTTTAATAAAACAAATCTGAGACCTTTGATTTCACACTGTCTCTGGCTCTCCTTGGTTGTGCTAAATTCTAATCCTCATGTGAAGTCTTAGAACAGAGCCTGTTACACAGCAAGTACTTAATAAATGATAGTCATTGTTGCTTTTATTGTTATCTTGAAATTGTAGTTTTCTGGTTCAATGAAGTCAATGCTAAAGGGGCTACATGGGGTTAGAGAAGTATTGCTAAAGTGTTAATAGAACACAATTTATGGTCTTTAATGTTTTCAGGAAATCTAGAAAATATTTGCCACTGATTAGGAAAAACTTTTTTATTAGAATATGTACATAACTGTTTTGGGGAGCAGTGAAGGAGGTCTCCCAATAATATGTAAGAAAATATTGTGGATAAAAAATTACCTGATTAATGCTTGATAATCTAGAAAATGGTTTCCTGGAAAAAAATAAAATTTACAGACATTTAGAATCATTGACTGTAAAACCATCCAGTTGTGTCAAGATAAGTATGACATTCTGGATGAGATAGTTCATCATTATTTTTATTTGTCTTTGAGGATGTTCCACCCAATAAAATTTCCATTTCATCATTAAATATGAAATATGAGTTATTCTATGATATATTGAAAGATTTTCCATTAAGTAACATGGAGACCTTATTAAATATAAGGCAAAAAAAGGTCCAATATAAAATAATATAATATCTACTGCTGCTAAAAGCTGAGAGAATTTTCCAGTAGCAGAAGGCTTCCCTTCTCTAAATTCAAGCATAGAAATGGTTCCCATAGTGACTTATCTCTTAAAATAGTTGTATGACTTTTTTATCCTAATAAACAATGGTATGTATTATCTCCTTTTAAATAAAGCAAGCTGATATATTTAAATGCACACAGTCTCTACTTTTCCTTAATTATGCAAAAGTTTCTAATTCAGGTGCCTACATAAGGGAATGTCAGCCAAGAATGTGGATTAGGTCCTTGACATTTTTCTAGGGATGCAACTTAAAACCTTGGCAAGCCCCAAATTTGAGAATACCAGAATCTCATACCATTTCTTTGGAATTCTTATAAATAAAGCTATACATTCATGTAGGTGCTGATCCTTCATTGTTCCCCCTCCCTTTGCCAGCATAGTGTCCTATTCTGGTGGACAAGCTTTGTACAGCTTTTGTTATTCACATTTGTTTCCCAGAAAAGTTATAATTTGCTTCATGGCATAAATTTGGGGGATAGTATGAGAAGAGAATTAAATCCCAAGAATGCCCAATGGACTAGATAGGGTTTCTGCAGAGTAGCCTTTAGAATATATCTGATCCCCATTCTGCAGATGTCAAGTATATAAAAATGAAAAAACTTGACGAAGTCACAGAGAGGTTCCAGTTTTTGATATTTATGGTGCAGTAAACATGTGGACTGTGGAGCCTGACTATTTAGGTGCATATCCCAGCAATGACACAGACTAGCTGTATAGACATCAGTAAGGTCTTTAACGTTTCTGTGACTCCATTTCTGTCTTTAAAATGGGAATTGTAATAACTTTACTTTATGAAGGGCCTTTGTGGGGATTAAATGTTCAATTGAGTCATGGCTGACTCAATAAACATCAGCCATGATTATAACTGTATTTTGCTCTGATCTTGAAAAATCCCAATGCCTGGTGATCTTGTTATGAAAAGGTAGCTTGAGGAGTGTGGCATCTGTTTAAGCTGTGTATAAAAGTGTATCTTTGTTACACATTTATTCATTGGTTGGTTGACATTCAGAAGTATTTATTGAATATTAATTTTCTGCTAGGCACAGAGAATACAAGAGTCTCTATATCCTAGAGATTGTAGTTTAGAAAGAAGTGCAGACAAATAAATAAAGATTCCAATTAACGAGCCAAGTTAGGGGAGCTACAGTGTACTGTGGCAGTGCAATGATATAAGCACTAATATGTTCTGAAGGAACATATTGCTATTCACCTTGTTTCATGGACCAGTAGCATGAACATCACTTAGGAGCTCCTAAGACATGCAGAACCTCAGTCCTCAATCCAAGTCAAACACAATCTGCTTTTTAAAAAGATTCCTAGGTGATTCATATGGTACACAATTAAATTCTGGGAAGCTCTGCTTTTTTTAAAAAAAGTATTTATTTATTTGGCTGTATCAGGTCTTAGTTACAGCATGTGAAATCTTTAATTGCAGCATATGAACTCTTAATTGTGGCATAGGGATCTAGTTCCCTGACCAGGGATAGAACCTGGGTCCCCTGCTTTGGGAGCATGGAGTCTTAGCCACTGGACTATCAGGAAAGTCCTGGGAAGCTGTACTTTTAATTAAAAAGAATTAACAAAACAATAAGATGATCTAAGTATTTGTAAAACTTTTTCTGGGCCAATTAATAAAAAGCATTTGAGTTCCTACTCTACAATAAGGCCTGGCCTTGATGAAAGGTGGTTCCCAGCTGGGCAAATGTTTGTGGAGTCTCCATAGCTCCTATTGGCCATCATGGCCTTGGGCTTGCCTCAAGAAATGACACAGTTATGTGAGAACAGTCCTGGTCCTGTTTAATAAACTTGACACACTATCAAACTCTAAATTGTTTTTAATCTTGATGAAATGGAAGCCAGTTATGTAAAAAAGGAATGGGCTTACATTATAAAATGTATTTAAAATGATTGATTGGTGGAATGTTGAATTTGGAAACAACAAATTTGGAAGGAGGGGAGCAGTATAGAAAGATATATGTCTTATTACCTCCAAATTTACTGGAGAGGATAAGTACAGTTATGCAAGTTTTCATCTCTTCTTCTGTAATCATATCATAAACTATACTTTAAAACATTGACTTTGTTTTTTGAAATATTGTGCTGTGGTTAAGAACTATTTTAATAAATGATATACAGTAATAGAGGTTCTAAATCATAAATTGCTGAAGCAGCCTTTTGGGAGATGTCAATATACCTGGACCCACACTGAAGTACATTCAGTTGTGTGACATTACTGATGCATTGTATCAAGCTGAGCAATAAATGGTACTTAGAAAATTATTTATAGCAATGCATAATTACTTTGGCAGTAGGTTTAGACGTCCATATGCTAAAAGCAAAACAGTGCTCACCTCCATATGTGGAGGGAAACAGCAGACCTCAGTGATTTGACTAAAGGCTGTGACTCAGTCAGGCTAGGCTTCAAATCCTGGATCTGCCACAGATAGGCATCCTGAAATTAATGGAAATGCTTTGAATGTCAGCCTCCTCATCTGTAGTGCAGAACATTCAATGAAACAACATATGTTACATTTCTGGCAACACAATTTATACATATGAAGAGCTCAGTCAAAGGTGGCCATTCTAAATGCACATGGCTTATATGAATTTGCACATGTAAGTAAAAGCACATTCTATTTAAGCAAATAATTTGTCATGTGCTGTGTTGGGTTTTTCTGCTGCT
Organism: Bos javanicus; assembly: GCF_032452875.1. Classification (NCBI taxonomy): domain Eukaryota; kingdom Metazoa; phylum Chordata; class Mammalia; order Artiodactyla; family Bovidae; genus Bos; species Bos javanicus. The sequence goes on along the minus strand of NC_083873.1, from coordinate 24,866,434 downwards.
AAGTCACTTCAGTCGTGTCCGACTCTGTGCGACCCCAGAGATGGCAGCCCACTAGGCTCCTCTGTCCCTGGGATTCTCCAGGCAAGAACACTGGAGTGGGTTGCCATTTCTTTCTCCAATGCATAAAAGTGAAAAGTGAAAGTGAAGTCACTCAGTCATGCCCAACTCTTAGTGACCCCATGGACTGCAGCCTACCAGGCTTCTCCATCAATAGGATTTTATAGGCAAGAGTACTAGAGTGGGGTGCCATTGGGTTTTTCAGGATGTAGTAAATTTTACTTTGCAGATAATGGATAATAAAGGGTATATTAGCGGGAGAATTAGGAGACCTGGCCCCACATATAGCTTTCACACAGACTTGGTCTCTGACTTGGGCACAGGATAAGTTAGCAGAATCACCCAGAAGTATTGAAAAACTAAAAAGAGATTCACCCAGCCGGAAGGAGGAGAGAGGTATTTATGGATTCCAGAGCAATAGAGACTAAGGTCTGACTTTTTGGCAGTGTCTAGGAGGCAGCAGACACTACAGAGTTCCCATATTTGAAAAAGATTCTCGCTGCACCCTGAGGACCATTCAGAGCAGCAGGAAATGGCCAGATCTGATAGATGCTTAAGGCGCAAGTGATGGACATGTTGTGGGCAAACAATGACTAGAGGGAGGCCGCCTTCATCCCCACCCCGCTCCTGGAATCTCAACATTGCATAGAATTCACCATCTTTGACATAAACACTGGGTCTATGGAGTGGGAGGGTGAGTATGGTGAGGGGAAGTGGGACTGAAATTAAAGTAACCTACTTCTTGGTGGAATAAAGCATGAATATCAGATACTAAGCTAAACAGCAAACAAAAAAGCAGTAATATTGCTTAGTTATAGTTATACTTCTAAAAATACATGAATTTTTTTGTTTCATTCAATTTATACATCATAATGTGGCTTTCTCAGACACTCTACTTTTAGCATTTATATCTAATGTAAGAGTTCCATTTCCAGTGCACAGTTACTATGAAAACTCCATAAACAAGAAATGTATTTGTATTTTCTAAATCAGGAAACTATTTTAAATACACATTATAAAGATATAACCCTTGTAAGAAATTATGTAGATAGAATCTAACAAGTTTAATTGTAAAAATTAGTTTTAAAATAATTATTTTTACACTTTTATCTTACTCTTAAGTAACCTAGGGGAAGTATTACTGGGGCAGGTCCAGAAAACTCAAAATGGATTAAATAACAAAGTTAATAAAGTATAACTGACTTTCATTTTACAATCAATTTAAAAGCTGCAAAGTGAAAAATCAAATTCCTGTCGCTACTTCTCATTCATACCATTCTTTGTACCCCCTGCCTGGAAGTAACCACTTTTTTTAGTTTTTATGCATTCTTCTAGAATTTCTTTATGGAAATACAAGCACATACTAATATATATTCTCATTTTCACTCTTTTTTACCCTAAAGGGAAAACTATATGTTCCTCACATTGCCTTTTTGCACTGACTATATAGCTTAAGAGTTCTTTCTGTATGAACTTATAATTACTCTCTCTAGCCTATAAAGTAGTAGTGTTCTGCCTTATAGATTTTCATCTTACCTGTACATTACAAGGGGTGTTTTGGTTATTGATAGATATTTTGCAGTTACATACAATTCTGTAATGAATAATCTTATTCATAAGTCACTTTGAATGTGAAAAAGATTAAATAAATTCTCAGAGGAGGGGCTTTTGAACCAAAGACAAATATGCAAAATATAGTTTTGTAAGATCTTTATCAATTATCTTTTTCAGAGGTTGTACAGTTTTGGGGACCCACCAATAAAATATGAGAATTTCTCTTCTCACAGGCTCTCCAATATTTGTTCACTTCATAACTATTTTAAGCATTTAATATGCCTTTTTATCGGAGAAGGCAATGGCACCCCACTCCAGTGCTCTTGCCTGGAAAACCCCATGGACAGAGGAGCCTGGTAGGCTGCAATCCATGGGGTTGCTAAGAGTCGGACACAGCTGAGCGACTTCCCTTTCACTTTTCACTTTCACGTATTGGAGAAGGAAATGGCAACCCACTCCAGTGTTCTTGCCTGGAGAATCCCAGGGATGGGGGAGCCTGGTGGGCTGCCGTCTATGGGGTCGCACAGAGTCGGACACGACTGAAGTGACTTAGCAGCAGCATGCCTTTTTATATAGTTTTAACATGCTCTGAAAACCTATTGGCTGGGAGTTGCAATTTCATTCATTCATGGCAGGAAATGTATTGTCCTATTTTGAAAAGGGAGAAACTGTAAGTGGAATGTATTAATCACAATTCTCAGGAAAAACTAAAAATATATCATAGTTTTCCTAATTCCCAGTTTTGGAAAAGTATTAGGTCTGTATCTACAATGATTATTATAACTTCACTGATTGGTCAGTTAAGGCAACAAAGGTTTTTTTTTTTCTTCTTCTACAGTTCCATTTGTGCTGAATTTTCAATCAAATGTTATGGTTATGTATTTTGGTTATGTAAGGACATTGCTGTGTTTATTGAGGTCAAAGTTCCTTTGGTTTCTTTTCAGGAGAAAATCTTCATTTAAAAAGAGAAAGACATCTTTTTAAACATAAAATTTACAAATGGCCTGTAATTTTATTTCAATGTTCAAATAATTCAATAACATTTCCCTCTTTTAACCACTGCAAAATTATAACTTTATTATAGCTCATGGTAACCCACTCCAGTGTTCTTGCCTGAAGAATCCCAGGGACGGGGGAGCCTGGTGGGCTGCCGTCTATGGGGTCGCACAGAGTCGGACACGAATGAAGCAGCTTAGCAGCAGCAGAATATTCAGTTAAATGAAATTTGGTACATCAGATGTCTGTGGATGTAACTGTTTGCGTACAGAAGAGATCATGGGTTCAAGTGCAGGTTTGAGAGTGTTCTAGGTCTGCTCTAACTGATAGCCACTACACACATGTTGTATTGAGCACTTTAAAATGTGACTAGTCCAAAGTGAGCTGTATAAAATACAAACCAGATTTCAAAGATTTAATCGAATGTAAAGAATGCAAAACATCTCATTAATAATTACAATATTACGTCTGTTACATGTTGAGTAGTAAGATTTTTATATATTGGATTAAAGAAAATATATTATCAAAATTAATTTCACTTCTTTAAAAAAATTTTTTAACATAACTACTAGAAAATTAAAATACTATATGTGGTTTGCAGTCATTGTTCACCTTAAGAAATACAAGGCAATACTATTCTAGATCTTTGCCACTTTGCCTTAAAAAAGGAAGCATAGTAGCTTCTTTGCATATAAATGAGGATTTGCAAATTCTTTTTTTTTTTATTTGAAGTATAGTTGTTTTACAATATTGTGTTAGTCTCAGGTATACAGCAAAGTGATTTGGTTATACATATGCTTATATTCTGTTTTCTTGAGGGTTTGAAAATTCTTAAAAGTATACTCTATAAATGGTAACTATTAAGTTGGGGGATCAGGTTTACTGAGATATACTTTAAATATATTAAAACTTACTCTATTTAGTGTAGCGTTCTCAAATTTTAAACAGCTCTTATAGTCATGTACCCACCATTACCACCACAATCAATACAAACAATTCCATCATGATAAAATATTATTACCTTGTGAGTATTTGTAATCAACCTCTTGCCTGAGGCCCAGCCCTGGGCAAACATGTTACACATATGGATTCAGTCTAGACTTTGAGTCTTGTTTCTTTTGCTTAGCATAATTCATTTGAGATTCAGCCAAGTTGTTGTATTAGTAGTTCTTTCCTTTTTATTTCTGAGTACTGTTCAACTGCATATATGATGGACAGGGAGGCCTGGCGTGCTGCGATTCATGGGGTTGCAAAGAGTTGGACACGACTGAGCAACTGAACTGAACTGAACTGAATCACACTTTGTCTATCCATTTGCAGTTGAAGGACATTTGTTTTTTTTCCAGTTTTTGAGGATTATGAGTAAACTCAGTGTATATATTTGCTTACAGACTTGTATATTAATATACATGATCATTTCTCTTAGATAAGTACCAAGAGACTGGAATTGCTGAGTCATATGGTGTTTGTTTAATTTTATAAGAAGTTGCCAAAATGTTTCTTCAAGTGGTTCCAGTTTTGTACTTCCCCCCAGCAATGTATTAATATGAGTATTCCAGGTGTGCCACACCTTTGCCAGAATACGATACTGTCATTCCTCTGCTTTTTTTCTTTTTTAGTCCTTCTAATAGGAATGTAATAGTATCTCATTATGGTGTTAATTTTTATTTTCTTCATGACTCATTTTGTTCAACATCTTTTCATGAGCTTGTCATATGTATATATTACTTGATGAAATATATGTTGAAATCTTTTGCCCATGGCTTTTTCATGGATTTTTTGAGGCTTGAGAGTTTTTTATTATTATTGAGAATTTGAGAGTTCTTATTATTGAGACTTGAGAGTTCTTTATGAATTTAAGATACAAGTCCCCTATTAGATAGATGCTTTGCAAACATTTTCTACCAGTGTGTAGATTTTTAATTCTTTTAGCAGTGTATTTTGAAAAAAAGTTTTAAGTTATGATAATGTCCAATTTGTCAGTACTTTTAGGAGTCATATTTTTGTATCATATCTAAAAGTTTCTATATAACTCAAGATTATAAATATTTTCCTCACGTTTTCTTCTAGAAATTTTATAGTTTTACATTTATGTGTATAATCTACTTTGAGCTCCTTTTTATATGTGATAGACGGTGTGGGTTGAAATTATTTTTTTTTTACCTATAGATGCCCAGTTGCTCTGGCACCATTTGTTGAAAAACAATATGCTTAATGGAATTGCCTTTGCATTTTGATGAAAAGTCAATTGACTATATACATGCCACTTTATTTTTGGTATTTATTGTATTCTATTACTCTATATGCCTGCCTTTTACCAATATCACAAGTCTTGAAATCAAGTAATGTGAATCTTCTAATTTTGTTCTTCTCTTTCAAAATTATTTTGGCTTTCTAGTTCTTTTGTGTCTTCATATGAATTTAGAATCAGCTCGTTAATTTCAAAAGAAAATGTCTTCTGGGATTTGATTAGAAATTCACTGAATACAGGTAAGTTTAAAACAATTTATATTTCAACTTTGAGTTTTCCAATAATAAACATGATACAAGTTCTCCATTTATTTAGGTCTTTGATTTCTTTTTTAAACATCTGTAATTTTCAGCTTATGGAAACTGCATATATTTTGTTAGATTTATACATATTACATTTTATACTATTTTAAAATTTCAAGTTCCAGTTGTTCATTGCTAGCATATAGAGAGGAGAAGGCAATGGCACCCCACTCCAGTACTCTTGCTTGGAAAATCCCATGGACGGAGGAGCCTGGTAGGCTGTAGTCTCTGGGGTTGCTAAGAGTCAGATACCACTGAGTGACTTCACTTTCACTTTTCACTTTCCACTTTCCTACATTGGAGAAGGAAATGGCAACCCACTCCAGTGTTCTTGCCTGGAGAATCCCAGGGACGGGGGAGCCTGGTGGGCTGCCATCTATGGGGTCGCACAGAGTTGGACACGACTGAAGTGACTTAGCAGCAGCAGCAGTAGCATATAGAAATGCAATAGAAATACAGAAATACTATAAAAATGCAGAAATACAAGATATAAGAAAATTGACCTGTTTTTTAACTCTTGCTAAAATGACTTAGTAGTTCTACTAACTTTTAAGTAAATTTTTTGGGATTTTCTCCACAGGAAATCATGCTGTCTGAAAATAGTTTTATTCCATTCATTCCAATCTGCTTTTGTTTCATTTTTTAAATTTTCCCTTTATCGCACTGAGCAGACCTCAGGTGAGATGTTGAATGTGAGTGGTGCGAAAGGGCATCCTTGTCTTGTTCTCACTCTCGGGGAAGCAGGCAGTTCCCACTGTGAACTGTGATGTTAGCTGGAGACATTTTGGAGATTCTCTGCATCACACTGAGGAAACTCTCTATTAATCCTTGTTTGCTAAAAGGATTTTTATTATGAATGGATGTTAAATTTTGTTACATACATTCTTCTAAATCTTTTGTGATGATTATGTGATCTTCTGCTTTAATCTGTTAATATGGTGAATTACATCTATTGATTTCAGAATGTTGAACCAGCCTTACCTTTTCTCATGATGTATTATTGCTTTCATATTCTTGGGTTCAATTTGCTAGTATTTTGCTAAGCTATGACAAACATAGACAGTGTATTAAAAGCAGAGACATTATTTTGCTGACAAAGTTTCATCTACTCAAAGCTATGGTTTTTCTAGTAGTCATGTGTGGATATGAGAGTTGGCCAACAAAGAAGGCTGAGTGCCAAAGAACTGATGGTTTTGAACTGTGGTACTGGAGAAGACCCTTGAGAGTGCCTTGGAGAGCAAGGAGTTCAAACCAGTCTATCCTAAAGGAAATCAACCCTGAATATTCTTTGGAAGGACTGATGCTGAAGCTGAAGCTCCAATACTTTGGCCACCTGATGTGAAGAGCCAATTTATTGGAAAAGACCCTGATGCTGGGGAAGATTGAGGGCAAAAGGAGAAGTGGGTGGCAGGAGGATGAGATGGTTTGACAGCATCACTGATTCAATGGACATGAGTTTGAGCAAGCTCTGGGAGATGGTGCAGGACAGGGAAGCCTGGCATGCTGCAGTCCGTGGGGTAGCAAAGAGTTGGACACGAATGAGCAACTGAACAACAACATTTTGTTAACAGATTTTGCTTCTATTTCATAAGGGATGTTTTCTGGAGTTTTCTTTCTTATACTATCTTTGTCTGATTTGGGTACCAGGGAAATATTAGTCTTATTAAATAATTCATGTAGTACTTTCTCCTCTTGTATTTTCTGAGAAAGTTTGTGTAGAATTGATGTTAATTCTTTCTTAGTTTTATTTTAAATACTGCATCCTTGGAGAAGACTTTCCTAACACTTGAATCTAAATTAGGTCCCCTCAGTTATTAACTCTGCTGGTATCCTTTTTATTTATAGATTTTACCATAAGTATAATTTACATTTTTTGGAGGTTTATTTCTTTAATGCCAGCATTCTCTTCTAAGAGGCCAAGTCCATGTCTGTGCTGTTATATGCCCATTGCTTAGCACAATGTCTAACACCTTATCGATGTTTAATAAATATTGGCTGAATAAATACATGGATCCCTAGGATTTAATGATTGTCATTATTCATTATTCATCATGCAATTGTGAGCATTTTACCTATAATCGCTGCTGCTGCTGCTAAGTCACTTCAGTCCTGTCCAACTCTGTGTGACCCCAGAGACTGCAGCCCACCAGGCTCCCCCGTCCCTGGGATTCTCCAGGCAAGAACACTGGAGTGGGCTGCCATTTCCTTCTCCAGTGCATGAAAGTGAAAAGTGAAAGTGAAGTCACTCAGTCGTGTCTGACCCTCAACGACCCCATAGACTGCAGCCTACTAGGCTCCTCCATCCATGGGATTTTCCAGGCAAGAGTACTGGAGTGGGGTGCCATTGCCTTCTCCGTACCAATAATTACTTACTAGATATTTGTGCAAATTTCTTACCATGAACAGGAAAACATTTCAGACACATTTAATAGGTATTGAAAAAACATTATTTTGTAACAGAATTAAATAATTGCAAACATAATAACTTTCACTGTGGAGTTAGCATTTCCATACATAACCTTATAATGTAAATTGAACAACCTAAAATTCTGAGGAAAACTAGAACTTAAGTTTAGCCTTAGCATGAAACAAAGATTTTAGTAAAAATAAAATGATGTTTTACTTGCTTTTACAGATTAAATATAATAGATTTAAATAAAGAATTCAATGTTATATATTTTCCTTTTTTAAAAAGTAAAATCAGCTAAATATACTTTGGTGAAGCAAATAGCAAGTTAGAGCAGTAAGCAACGTACAGACCATATGGTCCAGACACTAGGCTATAGAAGCAGCCTTCTGTGTTGAGGTTTACAAAGGAAAAAGTTCAAGGAAGGATTTGCAATTTTCATGGCTTCCATTTTAAATAATTTTTTAACTTGTTCTCATTGAGCAACTGCCATCGTTCTGTTTCTTTCAGTAGCAACAGAAGTTTTGGGGAGTGGAAGAGAAGTGATGCCTATGAGTAGGCAATTAAACATGTAGAAGAAATCATAACCATGTTTGAAATAAAATTAAAACACAATTAAAATTCAAGCAAATGTGAGTTTCTCTTGCCAGTCAACTTTCATTCATTACTTCTTTCATTCTTTTGACAAATTATTTTGAGGGCCTGGTTTGTGCAAATGGGCTTCCCAGGTGGCGCTAGCAGTAAGGAATCCACCTGCCAATGCAGGAGATGTAAGAGATATGGGTTCAATCCCTGGACTGGGAAGAACCCCTTGAGAAGGGAATGGCAACCCACTCCAGTATTCTTGCCTGGAGAATCCCATGGACAGAGGAGCCTGGTGGGCTATACAGTCCATGGGGTTGCAAACAGTCGAACATGACTGAAGCAACTGAGGTCACATGTACTAAGCATTGGTGAGGGGTGGGAGTAATATGGGCAACAGTATAGATATGGAATTTGCCTCCATGGAGCTAACAGTTTAGTAGGAGAAAGCAGTACATAGAAACCAGCAGCAGGGGATATGAAGTCCTTTGATAATGGACATAGTATAAACAAGAAGAATATTGACCTAGTCAAGATTGTGGTTATTTGATTTCCTGTTTAAAATGCTATTTGAAAGATGTGCAGGAACTGAATATGCCAAAAGGGGTGAGGAGTGGAATAAATGTTATAGGCAGAGAAATTAATACTATTGACAGCCAATATTCAGTGGGCACTTCCCAAGTGTTCCACATGAACAATTTCTTGTAATCTTTATAACGACCCTATGAATTGAGTGGTGTCATTCCTAATTTAGGGCTGAGGATGAGGAATGAGGAACACAGAGATTTAGAAACTTGCCTTAGGTTACACAGGCAGTAAGTGGTAGAGCTGGGATTTGAACAGTGTTACTCTGTGTGTGACTGTTTGTAGGGAAGATAGGGAATAGTGGAGTTTGTAATGATGATGGAGGGAGGTTGCAGGTAGGGGGAAGTGGGAGAATAAGTGGTGTCAGGAATGAGATTGGGAAGGGTGGAGATACAGCTCAAGTTATGAGGAAGCCATGTGAAGAAGCAAATTGAACATCACTTAAATGTGACCCATATTCTCTCACAATTTAAATTCCTACCTTGAGCTCTTTCATCTTACTTGGTGTAGTAAAGAATATGGTCTTAACTCAATTGACATGACTTAAACATGACAAAGACTATATTCTAGTGGAAAAGTATTTTGCTTGAAGAGAGTTTTTCTACCCCTGAGCCAAATAATCAGGGAAAGCTTCCTTTTGTGAATTTACAGCTTCCTGACAAACTATCCATTGTGTATAGTTTTGTTTTGTTGTTGTTTTTTTACTGAAATATATTCATTTTCTTTTTGTCCTTTGGTCAGAATAATTTATTAAGAATTATTACTTTATATGCTACCGTGACACAGAGAAGTATCCTATTTTATAGTAAGGATATATCACAAATGATTTATTATGAAATATAAAGTATTACATTTTATGAACATTTTAATTTAAAAAAGTTAACTCAAATTCAAAATTTTTCTTGCATATAGCCATTACATTACAATTCTTCTTTATGAGTGGGAGCAGAAAGGGTTATTTTTAGCATGCATTCATTGTGTAAGGAGGGGTTTTGTGCATGTAAATGACATCTGTTGAGTATATCAATGTGGATAATCAACTGGCATGAAGTGTGTTCTTGAGAGGTTTTCCTTTAATTCAGGAGATTATGTTCTTAACCCTAGCAAAGGAGCCGGGAAAGGCAGCAGAGTTCTTCACCATCAGTGTATGACCTCTGTGGGCGAAACAGAGCAAGCACATGTCTCTTCAATGGTGGGTCAGTTGTGAACTCTTTGAAAACGTTAGAAAGGCATTGTAGACAAAGACTTAGAACTCCTTATTAGGAGAGTCTTGCTCAGAATTGATTTCTACATCCACATATTTTCAGAACATTGGACTCATAGCTCAACATTTTTCTGAGTGGAATTGGGAATGTTTATTGACCAGCAGAGTGGTATAAGCTCCAGTCCTTCTCCAGAGGCAGATCAGAGATTTTATGGCTCTTCAGGATTATTGGATTGATGTGATTCTACTTCCTTTCATTAGTAACATTTTAGGTTATGCATTGCTTATAAAATGTGTCTCACAAGATGACTGTGTATATCTACCTTTTAAAAAATAAATGTATTTCAGATGGAGGTTTTTCATGGGATGAAAACTTCTTTAGACTACTTCAAAGAATTATTGCAGTAGGCCCCTCTGGAAGGAAAAGGAATTCTTGTCTTTGTGTTGGCTTGAATCCTTGCTCTGGTGTCCTGACCTCTGTACTAGGAATGCAATAAATTCTAATTTTTGGTTTGCTGATTCAGAGTTAAGAAAAAAAGTCTCCTACAGTCCCATTTTATGGTCAACCCTCTTAAATCTGGAAAAAAGGAGAAATTGTACTTTATGGAGTTGTATAAAGTGGCTTCACTTTGGACAAGGAGAAAAAGAAGAGAGCCTCCTTTTATGCATTAGACTTTCATTGAGTTCCAGGGCTGGTCAAAGGGCCACAAAGGTCAAGGAACCAGGATACCAGTTGAGCTGACACACGCATTCCCTCATACACCACTGTTGCCACTTAAAAGTGTTAAAAGCAAAGAGCAAAAAAAATAAAAAAGAAAAGTCAATAATTGACAGTCTGACAGGACAAGTTGACTCAGCAATGAAGTCACCATTTTCCTAATTTCTGGAAGAAATCCAGTGCTTGATAATTAGAGTTTTTCTAGAAATTAAATTGGTAAAAGGAGATAGTCCCCTTGGACTTTGGCTCTTCTAGCTGGGGAGCTTTGGTCTGGCGCGGTACGATTGGTCTCCTCACACATACCTTGAAGTCGTGAGAAGTGGACGAGATGGCCAATACTCTTATCTGGTACTTGTTCATTTGGGGATAAAGAGACCTGCCCAATCATCTCTTGGCATACGGCAACATTCTTAAACAAATACTTTGTACCTGGACAAGGATCTGTGCTGTGTTCAGTCTTGAGACACGATGGACTGTAACACACCAGGCTTCTCTGTCCACGGGATTTTCCAGGTAAGAATACTGGAGTGGGTTGCCATTTCCTTCTCCACTGGTCAAGAAGAGCCCTTGGTAAAACTACGAAGCAGGGAATTTTACTTTCAGTGACCAGCCTCCCTTCCTCACCATCCAACCTGACCATTTTTACTCACTTCCACCCAGCTCCTGCAGCACAGCTGGATTTTCCCAGATACTTAGCTGAAAGCCCTGGCTTATTCATTATAGGTCAATTTTGCCCTCCCCTGCCATGCCTCATACTCCAGACTTTTCCCCTGTCCCTTAATCCCCCTACAAAAACTACCTGGCTCAGTTCCAATCACTAAGTGCTCTTATTTTTAGGCAATAATGGATGGCCACCACCCATGGGATATTCTGTAATTCCTTTTAATGCATTAGATTGCTTATATTTTTCTCTCTCTTGGATAATATAATTCTCAGTCTAGTTAGAAAGGTAAACAATTAGAACAGTTCAAAAAATGAGAGGGAAGGGCCTTTACAGGCCATTTATTCCACATTCTTTCAAGAACTGCCTATTCCACAAATACCTAGAATTCATTTTATGGGTATGTTGATGTTCCTTGTTCTTGAAGAGAGTTCTGAGCAACTAAGGCAGTTTGGGTGTTTTCAAAATAAAGAGCAAAGGGAAAAAAAAATGTTGTATTACCTTTACATATTTTCCAGATAAGTCTTCAGGACTAAAAGAACCCCAGAAACTACACAAATTTTGTCTATTCACTTCAGTAGTGTTTAAGACATAATCTGGGGTCTTCCCAGGTGGCTCCAATGCAGAAGACACAAGAGACGTGGGTTTGATCCTTGGGTTGGGAAGATCCCCTAGAGGAGGGCATGGCAACCCACTCCAGTATTCTTGCCTGGAGAATCCCAGGGACAGAGGAGACTGGTGGGCTACAGTCCATAGGGTTGCAAAGAGTCAGACACAGCTGAAGTGACTAAGCATGTACATGTACAAGACATAATCTAGTCTAATTGTCTGACTTAAAAAGCTGGGAAACAGAGATAAAGAGAAGGGAAGTATACATAAGGTCACAGAGATTGATTACTGACAGAATGGGAACCAGAACCCAACTTTTAATATAATTGATATGACATATTTTATTTCAATAAAGATGAGTAATAGCTTTAAATATTTATTATAAACATTGGGGCTTTAGATGTCCTATTATAAAGATAATTTTTTAAACATCATTCTCTCCCATTCTTCCTCATAAGCTCCATTTCTAATTTTCTTTTAAATCTATCACAAATTCACCTTCCAGGAATAAAATGCATGAGATTATCTTACTCCAGTCTTATTGTACTTGACATTAAGTTCACTTCAGTTTAGATGCTCAGTCGTGTCCAACTCTTTGCAACCCCATGGACTGCAGCACACCAGGCCTCCCTGTCCATCACCAACACCCAGAGTTTACTCAAACTCACGTCCATTGAGTCGGTAATGCCATCCAACCATCTTATCCTCTGTCTTCCCCTTCTCTTTCCAGCTTCAATCTTTCCCAGCATGAGGGATTTTTCCAATGAGTCAGTTCTTCATATCAGGTGACCAAAGTATTGGATTTTTAGCTTCAACATCAGTCCTTCCAATGAATATTCAGGACTGATTTCCTTTAGGATGGACTGGTTGGAAATCCTTGAAGTCCAAGGGTCTCAAGAGTCTTCTACAACACCACAGTTCAAAAGCATAAATTCTTCAACCCTCAGCTTTCTTTATAGTCCAACTCTCAAATCCATACATGACTATTGGAAAAATCATAGCCTTGACTAGATGGACCTTTGTTGGCAAAGTAATGTCTCTGCTTTTTAATATGCTATCTAGGTTGGTCATAACTTTCCTTCCAAGGAGTAAGCATCTTTTAATTTCACGGCTGCAGTCACCATCTGCAGTGATTTTGGAGCCCCCCAAAATAAAGTCTAACACTGTTTCCCCATCTATTTGCCATGAAGTGATGGGACTGGATGCCATGTTCTTCGTTTTCTGAATGTTGAGCTTTAAGCTAACGTTTTCACTCTCCTCTTTCACTTTCATCAAGAGGCTCTTTAGTTCTTCTTCGGTTTCTGCCATAAAGGTGGTGTCATTTGCATATCTGAGATTATTGACATTTATCCCGGCAATCCTGATTCCAGCTTGTGCTTCATCCAGCCCAGAGTTTCTCATGATGTACTCTGCATAGAAGTTAAATAAGCAGGGTGACAATATACAGCCTTGACGTACTCCTTTTCCTATTTGGAACCAGTCTGTTGTTCCATGTCCAGTTCTAACTGTTGCTTCCTGACCTGCATACAGGTTTCTCAAGAGGCAGCTCAGGTGGTCTGGTATTCCCATCTCTTTCAGAATTTTCCACAGTCAAAGGCTTTGGCATAGTCAATAAAGCAGAAGTAGATGTTTTTCTGGAACTCTCTTGCTTTTTTGATGATCCAGCGGATGTTGGCAATTTGATCTCTGGTTCCTCTGCCTTTTCTAAAACCAGCTTGAACATCTGGAAGTTCATGGTTCACATATAGCTGAAGCCTGGCTTGGAGAATTTTGAGCATTACTTTACTAGCATGTGAAAGTGAAAGTGAAGTTGCTCAGTCATGTCCGATTCTTTGCGACCCCATGGACTGTAGCCTGCCAGGCTCCTCTGTCCATGGAATTTTCCAGGCAAGAGTACTGGAGTGGGGTGCCATTTCTTTCTCCAGGGGTTCTTCCCAACCCAGGGATCAAACCCAGGTCTCCCACATTGCAGGCAGCTGCTTTACCATCTGAGCCACCAGGGAAGCCGCTAGCACGTGAGATGAGTGCAATTGTGCGATAATTTGAGCATTCTTTGGCATTGCCTTTTTTTGGGATTGGAATGAAAACTGACCTTTTCCAGTCTTGTGGCCACTGCTGTGTTTTCCAAATTTGCTGGCATATTGAGTGCAGTACTTTCAGAGCATCATCTTTTAGGATTTGAAATAGCTCAACTGGAATTGCATCACATCCACTAGCTTTGTTTGTAGTGATGCTTCCTAAGGCCCACTTGACTTCACATTCCAGGATATCTGGTTCTAGGTGAGTGAGTGATCACACCATCCTGATTATCTGGGTCATGAAGATCTTTTTTGTACAGTTCTGGGTATTCTTGACACCTCTTCCTAACACCTTCTGCTTCTGTTAGGTCCATACCATTTCTGTCCTTTATCTAGCCCATCTTTGCATGAAATGTTCCCCTGGTATCTTTAATTTTTTTGAAGAGATCTCTAGTCTTTCCCATTCTATTATTTTCCTCTGTTTCTTTGCACTGATCACTGAGGAAGGCTTTCTTATCTCTCCTTGCTCTTCTTCAGAACTCTGCATTCAAATGGGTATATCTTTCCTTTACTCCTTTGCTTTTTGCTTCTCTTCTTTTCACAGCTATTTGTAAGGCCTCCTCAGACAGCCATTTTGCTTTTTTGCATTTCTTTTCCGTGGGGATGGTCTTGCTCCCTGTCTCCTGTACAATGTCATGAACCTCCATCCATAGTTCACCAGGCACTCTGTCTATCAGATCTAGTCTCTTAAATCTATTTCTCACTTCCACTGTATAATCATAGGGATTTGATTTAGGTCATACCTGAATGGTCTAGTGGTTTCAACTTTCTTCAGTTTAAGTCTGAATTTGGCAATAAGGAGTTCATGATCTGAGCCACAGTCAGCTCCTGGTCTTGTTTTTGCTTGACTGTATAGAGCTTCTCCATCTTTGGCTGCAAAGAATATAATCAGTCTGATTTTGGTGTAGGCCATCTGGTGATGTCCATGTGTAGAGTCTTCTCTTGTGTTTTTGGAAGAGGGTGTTTGCTATGACCAGTGCATTCTCTTGGCAAAATTCTATTAGCCTTTGCCCTGCTTCATTCCGTACTCCAAGGCCAAATTTGCCTGTTACTCCAGGTGTTCCTTGACTTTCTACTTCTGCTATCCAGTCCCCTATAATGAAAAGGACATCTTTTTTGGGTGTTAGTTCTAGAAGGTCTTGTAGGTCTTCATAGAACCGTTCAGCTTCAGCTTCTTACATTGCATCAGCTTTTAGGAAAATGTTTTCGGTATGTTTAACTATATAGTCCATTCATTTATTTAAAAAGAGAGCTACTGTGTCTAGTTTGTTTGTCTGATTTCCCCCCAAAATAATTATTCTCTTTTCACTTCACAGCACCCAGAGGATGCTCTGCAGTGCTTTTGATGTCTCTCCTTTTCCCATCCTGTTCCCTTGGCCTTCCTTCTTCTGGGCCACTGTAGTTTGAAAGCAGAAGCTGTAGTGGAGATTAAGCCAAACATTCTCAGGGCTGATTGCAACTGAAAGCACCTTCAGCTGGTCTTTTGGAGGATGTGGCCTAAGGGAGACTTGTATCTTTTTAGTTGTATCACTTTCAAAGCTAAAAATCTGTAAGTAAATAGGCTGGAGGTATGGAAAGCTGGTTGTACGGGAGGAAAAAATGTACAAGGTTTTTAAAGGTTTGGAGGAAACAGTATCTAATTTAGATCAACCTTCTGTCTCTGCTTTTTATGTCCTTGCTGTGAATTCAGGAAAATGAGCTCCCAGTTTAATTGTACTGTGGGTGTGTGCTGTGTAGCCGTGTGTTTAGAGATCTCATAAATTTTTGCACTTTAAATGATCCCTATAATGCCCTGAAAGAATCAAGGCTTCCTGGAAAATCTCAAACTTGCTCCTGGGGAGTTAATTTGTCCCAGTGCAATCTGATTCACCATGATATTTATAGTGGATGTTTTGATTCTGTGCTGGTGCCTTGGGCTCACAGTGCATTTTTTCTAGACAGTGTTGTCATGAAATGTGACTTGCAAAACTATTTAAAGGCTAAAACATCCTTTTAAAAAACATTCTTTTAGGCACAAATCAAGACTGAAGGCTAAACTATTTCTAAATACCTCTCTCTACCCCTCCTGGCTTCTGCTGGACTCTGACGTGGATTTTGATGCTTAAGAACTAATTGGAAAAAACATCAGAACTAATGGAATAAAGAATCTTACTCCCATATCACTAGTTCAGTTCAGTTCAGTTCAGTCGCTCAGTCGTGGCCCACTCTTTGTGATCTCATGAATTGTAGCACGCCAGGCCTCCCTGCCCATCACCAACTCCCGGAGTTCACCCAAACTCATGTGCATCAAGTCGATGATGCCATAAAGCCATCTCATCCTTTGTTGTTCCCTCTCCTGCCCCCAATCCCTCCCAGCATTAGGGTCTTTTCCAATGAGTCAACTCTTTGCATGAAGTGGCCAAAGTATTGGAGTTTCAGCTTTAGCATCAGTCCTTCCAAAGAACACCCAGGACTGATCTCTTTTAGAACAGACTGGTTGGATCTCCTTGCAGTCCAAGGGACTCTCAAGAGTCTTCTTCAACACCACAGTTCAAAATCATCAGTTCTTTGGCACTCAGCTTTCTTCACAGTCCAACTTTCACATCCATACATGACCACTGGAAAAACCATTGCCTTGACTAGACGGACCTTTGTTGACAAAGTAATGTCTCTACTTTTGAATATGCTGTCTAGGTTGGTTATAACTTTCCTTCCAAGGAGTAAGTGTCTTTTAATTTCATGGCTGCAATCACCATCTGCAGTGATTTTGGAGCCCAAAAAACTGGGGGAGGGTATAAATTTTAGCCTCTATCTTAGTTACCAGAAGTGAAAGTCAGTCTGACTTAAATCTATTACTGAAAAGATTGTAGTTTTTGTGTGCTCATCATTGTGGAACATCTTTACTCCCACTTCTGAGATAAACAGGGTGTGAGAATAATTGTGTAGCAAAGAAGGTTCTCTCTTCCTCCTTGTCCCTTCTCTTTCCTCTGGCGGAGGTATAGTAGTGATTTTTCTAACAGTGCTCAGAAATTATGTTCTGAAAGGGTGATTGCTATTAGCAAGGTGAATTTGCTTCCTTTCTGTATGTTTGCTTTTTGTAGATGCTTGGTTATGAAGAATGATGATGTAAACTTCTGCAATGGCCAGGAAGGATCACCAGGTTTTCAGGAAAAATCCAGGAATCGTGGCCAGTCTGAATTTGAAAAGTCTCCAGGATGGAGCTGGGGCCTTGAGGAGAGACCAGAGGGGTTGAAAATGCTGATGTGGAAGATGGAGGCAAGAGAGAAAAGGAAGAGAGACCAGAGAGAAAAAGACTGTAAGACTCATCCCAGACAGACTCTCAACCAGTGCTTTACAGCAGGGGTAAGTTGCTCCACTTTCATCTGGCAAGCATTTGGCCTTTTCTAGAGTCATATTTGGCTACTTGCAACTTGGTGTCTAGTGAGTAAGGCCAGGTGCTAACTACTCTGTGATGTATGGGACAGCTCCCCAATAGAGACTCAGCCAGCCCCAGATGTCAACAGTGCTGAAAAACCTGCTCGAAACCATCTGAGGAGGGACTCAGCAGGAAAGAGTAATGTTTTGAGCACCCTCTGCACACTCACACAAAACCAGCCAATGGCACATTGTCTTCTTCCTGCTAACTATACTTTTGACTCTCCTAGACATTGCAGGTCACCTGGTAAAGAATCTGCCTGCAATGCAGGAGACCCAAGTCCAATACCTGGGTCAGGAAGATCCCCTGGAGGAGGGCATGGCAACCCACTCCAGTATTCTTGCCTGGAGAATTCCATGGACAGAGGAGTCTGGCTTGCTAGAGTCCATGGGGTTGCAAAGAGTTGGACACAACTGAGTGACTAACACTTCCACTTTTCAGACATTGTGGGCATAGCTAAATTTTTAGCATTTGGTTTTTCTCCCCACATTATTTACCTGAGACTATCTGTAATCACACACACACACACACACACAGAGTCTCATATATATTCCCTTTTCCTTGGCATATTAAATCTCTTCAATCTTCCTATATCTTCAGCACTTCCACCCCTGGCCCTTTGCCTATCTTATCAGCAAAGAAATACTTGTTAGGAGGTAGTCTGTTATTCACTTTTTTATCCATTTCTCCAATGAATTTATTGAGGGCCTGTTGTGTGCAAAGCATTGTTAGATACTCTTTGGATCCATCAGTGAACAAAACAAAGACTGCTTGTGGAGATTACATTCTAGTGAGGAAGATAGACAATAAACAATCAATATGTAATAGATGAAAGAGATAATATTTTTAAGAGTGTTAAGCACTTTGTTAAAAAAAAAAAAAAAGAGGAAGAAGGTAAAGGAGGCAAGGAGGAAATGGTCATATATGTTCTTATTTTCCCTCCAAATGCTAACCTTTGGTAAAAGGAGCTCCAAATACAGTGATGAGTCCAATAATCCTGAGTCCACACAAGCAATTCTCTTCCAAGAAAGGCTGAATCCCAGGAGCATGTTTGTAAAAGTTTTGCCAGTTCAATTTATGAAATGGTTCACTGGTCTTAAGCTTAAAATGTAGGTCATCTGGAAGCCCAGGCGTTGGATTATGGTTCAATAATTTCTTGAGGCCCCTCTGATGTTACTGATAGTGAGTGAAGGCGGTTCTCCAGAAAAAGATGGGTTTTTGGCCAGCACAGTATCTGCTATTACTCTTGCTATGAAGTCATAAATAGCGCACTTTGTAACTTTTAAGCCATTTATTTTTTGTTCTGTCAATTAGCTCAGAGAGATTTTCAAATAACCTAGGCTATAAGGCTATAAGTATTTGCACTGTGTACAAAGATGTGGAAGTCAGAGTCCTGAAGCTTAAAGAGTTCACACCCAGAAGAGGTGGACATGGGTCATACATCTCCCTAGTGTGTAGTTACGTGTGATCAAGACAAAAATCGAGCTTCCCTGGTGGCTCAGGTGGTACAGCGTCTGCCTGCGATACAGGAGACCTGGGTTCAATCCCTGGGTTGGGAAGATCTGCTGGAGAAGGAAATGGCAACCCACTCCAGTATTCCTGCCTGGAGAATCCCAGGGACGGAGGAGCCTGGTAGGCTATAGTCCATGAGGTCGCCAAGAGTTGGACACGACTGAGAGACTTCACTTCAAGACAAAAATCAAATGTCATAAAAATACAGAGGACCAAGAAAAAAAATCACAACCAAAGATGCTGAGGGGACTCCCTGGAAAAGATGGCCTTTGAATAAGTCTTACTTATTGAATATGGTTGAAACAGGCAGAAAGGGGAGATGGGACAGGGAGCATTCCCAGCCTAGAAAGAGTAAGAGCTAAGCAGTAGGGACGGAAGGCTGACAAAAAGTGTTTGGGAAGCTGCAGGTTAAATGTGCATTCTGTGAGCACAAGCAGCTTTTTGCAAAAGGATCGCTTAAAGCTCTTAAAAGCCAGATGTGTTCAGATCATACATCTGAACAACTAAGTTCTCTCACACTCTTAGTTCTGAAGTGTAGGGCAGCCAGTTGGAAAGGTTACGGCACTGCTTTGGAAGGCTAGGTTTTCTTCATAATATTTTTTTAATTTGTGCTTAAGTTTTCCACTTGAAAACCTCTGTCCGGTTGAAAGACTTCACCAGCGTGAAACCTCCATTCAAGGCACTCAGGCTTCTGGCCAGTAAAGCTACATTTCAGTGAACCTTCCCTGTTGAAAAACTTTCTGCTCAAATTTTCTCCTCCCATTCCTTCTGGATATCATGCATTACCAATATCATCACTTTTCTGTCCTACAGCTATGCCAGTTTTTTCAGTGTTGAGCTTTATAATAACTGTTAAAGATGAAATTATATATTAACTCAAAAGACTGATAACCATGGTGCAATAAAGCAATTACATTTAAAAACCTAACGTTGGCAATGTAGCTTCAAGACAATGTACACGGAGTAAAATATATTCCCCAGATCCAAATGAAATTCATTATGCTGCCTGCCCCATAGCTGTAAAAAGCCTTTTGGGAACTCATGCATATACAATAGGCAGCATCTTCAGAAGTTGATTTATTTAATCAGAGTGACTACTTATTGAGCATTAATTAAAGAATTCAGGTACTTTACTTGCCCACTCCCTCCCCTCCAGCACTCACTTTTTTTTTTTTTTTTTAGCATTGCAACCTTATTTAATTCTGGCAGCAACTGTGTGAGGTAGGGATTATAATTCTGACCATGTTACAGATGGAGAAACTGAGGCTCAGACAGGTTAAGTAACCTGTCTATGGCCCTAGTGATGGAATGGATACAGGCTCTTTGAAGACCCATTTCTTGGAAAAGACACTTTGCAAGAATATTACCTTCTTGCTCACCCTGTGGGAAGTTGAAACAATGCTAGCAAAGACTCATTCTTACATCCCAATTTAGGAGTGGGATGCTCTGACTTGCTTCTTTCTTTTAAATGAAAAGATTTGCTTTTCATGTTGGTTGATTTTTCAGAGTACCCAGGATTACATTTAGGTTGTCCTTGAAGGGTGGTGGGTGAGAAAATAATTTTAAGGGTTTTGATTTAAGGAGGAGGAAAAAGTAGCAGAATTAGGTATTCTGACATCTAGATCTTACTAGTGCTTACTCCATACTTTTTAAAATAGCACTTGCCATATTGTATTTTAATTTTTCTATTTATATCTGGTCTCCTTCCCCTCACATTTAGGTAGTGAGTTTCTTAAGGATAGATACTGTGAAAGTGCTGCACTCAATATGCCAGCAAATTTGGAAAACTCAGCAGTGGCCACAGGACTGGAAAAGGTCAGTTTTCATTCCAATCCCAAAGAAAGGCAATGCCAAAGAATGTTCAAACTACCGCACAATTGCACTCATCTCATACTCTAGCAAAGTAATGCTCAAAATTCTGCAAGCAGGGTTCAACAGTATGTGAACCGTGATCTTCCAGATGTTCAAGCTGGGTTTAGAAAAGGCAGAGGAACCAGAAGTCAAATTGTAAACATCCGATGGATCATTGATAAAGCAAGAGAGTTCCAGAAAAACATCTACTTCTGCTTTATTGACTTCACTAAAGCCTTTGACTGTGTGTATCACAACAAATTGTGGAAAATTCTTCAAGAGATTAGAATACCAGACCACCTGACCTGCCTCCTGAGAAATCTGTATGCAGGTCAGGAAGCAACAGTTACAACTGGACATGGAACAACAGACTGGTTCCAAATAGGAAAAGGAGTACGTCAAGGCTGTATATTGTCACCCTGCTTATATGCAGAGTACATCATGAGAAATGCTGGGCTGGATGAAGCACAAGCTGGAATGAAGATTGCCTGGAGAAATATCAATAGCCTCAGATATGCAGATGACACCACCCTTATGGCAGAAAGCAAAGAAGAACTAAAGAGCCTCTTGATGAAAGTGAAAGAGGAGAGTGAAAAAGTTGGCTTAAAGCTCAACATTCAGAAAACTAAAATCATGGTGCCTGGTCCCATCACTTCATGGCAAATAGATGGGGAAACAGTGAAAACAGTGGCAGACTTTATTTTGGGGGGCTCCAAAATCACTGCCAGAAAAGGCAATGGCACCCCACTCCAGTACTCTTGCCTGGAAAATCCCATGGACGGAGGGCCTGGTGGGCTGTAGTCCATGGGGTCGCTAAGAGTCGGACACGACTGAGCGACTCCACTTTCACTTTCACTTAAAATCACTGCAGATGGTGACTGCAGCCATGAAATTAAAAGATGCTTGCTCCTTGGAAGAAAAGTTATGACCAATCTAGACAGCATATTCAAAAGCAGAGACATTACTTTGCCAACAATTGTCTGTCTAGTCAAAGCTATGGTTTTTCCAGTGGTCATGTAAGGATGTGAGAGTTGGACTATAAAGAAAGCTGAGCACTGAAGATCTGATGCTTTTAAACTGTGGTGTTGGAGAAGACTCTTGAGAGTCTCTTGGACAGCAAGGAGATCCAACCAGTCATCCTAAAGGAAATCAGTCCTGAATATTCATTGGAAGGACTGATGCTGAAGCTGAAACTCCAATACTCCAATACTTTGGTCACCTGATGTGAAGAACTGACTCATTGGAAAAGACCCTGATGCTGGGAAAGATTGAAGATGGGAGGAGAAGGGAATGACAGAAGATGAGATGGTTGGATGGCATCACTGACTCAATGGACATGAGTTTGAGTAAACTCTGGTATTGGTGATGGACAGGGAGGCCTGGTGTGCTGCAGTCCATAGGGCAGCAAGGAGTCAGACACAACTTAGCGACTGAACTGTACTAAGGATAGAGACTGTGTCTTCCTCAATTTTGTTTCACCAAACTCTATGTGGTCTATACAATGTCTGGGAAGCAGTAAGTGTTCAGTAATCCCGAGTTTTCAGTGACACCTAGGACATGAAAGAAGAAAACCTGGATGGTGCACAGGAGAAGTTCAGACAACATGAAAAGAAGAAGCGAGACTAGAGATGGGAGAGAAACCCAATAATCCAAACACCCCAAGAACTGATGGTTGACCTGATTGGTTGTGTCAATTGAAACAATTGATTATTTTGTCTTTAAAACAGATTTCCAAGCCTTTCCAAATTTGCAATTTTTGGCAGTTGAATTATTAGCAAACTTTGCTGCTGCTGCTGCTGCTGCTGCTAAGTCACTTCAGTTGTGTCCGACTCTGTGTGACCCCATAGACGGAAGCCCACCAGGCTCCGCTGTCCCTGGGATTCTCCAGGCAAGAACACTGGAGTGGGTTGCCATTTCCTTCTCCAATGCATGAAAGTGAAAAGTGAAAGTGAAGTCGCTCAGTCGTGTCCGACTCTTCGCGACCCCATGGTCTGTAGCCCACCAGGCTCCTCTGTCCATGGGATTTTCCAGGCAAGAGTACGGGAGTGGGTGCCATTGCTTTCTGCAAGCAAACTTTACTACCCTCACCTAAAATCACAAGGATTCCTTCTCCTTCTGTTGTTCCATGCTGACCTGTTATTTTAAGTTAGTATGTAGGATTAATGGTTAGAACACTTTTTAATCAGTCATTAGTTTTTCTAAAGGCAGGTGGAGATGTGGGCTTTTTTTTTATTGGCATCATTTTGGTAAAATGTTCATTTTCTTAGTCTCTACTTAGATTGTCTGTATAGTAATTTTGTATTTGACTAAGCACCTTTATAGAAAATAAGATAGGTGTTTTCCCTCAGAGTGTAAATTTGCTGAAGTATGATAAGCTGTTACTTCATCTTTTCCCTTAAAAATCTCTTTTTTCCTGTTTCTAGTCAAGCATTTATTAAATCATTAGGAGAAAAATTTAGGTCATCTTTTTAATGTGCATTGACCTAGTTACATTTTCTTTCTAAGCAGCTGTTTAAACTAGATTTATTGAGGAAAATGGCTGGCTCAGTCTTGCATTAAGTCAGATAAGACAGAAAAATGAGGAAGATTTGCAAAGTCCAGGTAAGCTATGTGGCCCCTTTCTCCCCTTTGCTGTGTTTGATTCTGCCCCTTTCCCTTAGATACCGAGGTCTTATTGGCTATATATGATTAACTGTTTCATATGGATGGTCCTATCAAGCAGTGTCTTCCTTTGAAAGCCTCTTAATTCATATTAAATGGTGATGATTCTAGAATCATCATGCTGCTTGGATCCTTCCCCAAATTAAAGGACACATTCACAAAGAACGGTTTTGTGAATAATGAGCATAAACAGCAGCCACACACATTGCTCACTGGACAGGTTGAAATTGCATGTCTAATGCCCTCAATTGTTTCTTTGAGAGTTGTGTCTTCAGAAACATGAAATAGGATCGTAGAGTGAGTTCATTCTTAATAAATGAAAATTCTGTATTCCCTTTATTTGACAGAAGATGTTCTTTTGCTTTCACATTAATCACAGACTTCTAGATGATTATGTACGGAATTCTCCAAATTTCTTAGAATAATCCTGTTAGAAGTCTAATGGGTCACAGAATATCTCTGTTCTAGATGGAGTAGTTTTGATTGAATATAAGCAAATGGTCCCCTATTCTAGTGCCAGCCTTACTGCAAAATTATGCCTGAAATATACAGAGATCTTAGGAAAATTTGGCTTTGTTAACTGTCTTCCACTGTTTTTGTTTTTATCTAGCTAATTTGAATTTCAGGGAAAACTCAGCTGAATAAAACATTTCATGTAAATTTTGTTTGATCTGGTTTACATTTTTACTTCTAATGAGGCACCGATTGTTAAATCAGCCAACTGGAACTAATAATACAGCAGAATGGCGATGCTCCCTAACATAGTCAGCCCTCCTTGTTCTAGGGGATTATGCACTCCAATAGCCCACTTTACTGTCTGTTGAACAAACCTATCTCCCTTAGTTATGCAGTCTTTGAACACGGTTCTGATTTTCTGTCAGTGCCTTGGGAGTGTAGAGCGGGGCTTGGAGGAAAGGCTTAAGAATCTCCTGCCTTTCCTCCTTAATGAAGCAAATTTGCTTTCTTCTCTCAGTGGCTGCCCTTTCCTCTGTCATCCTGGTCCTATTTCTGGTCTTTTTTTCACCTCTATGCCATGAATAGACCTGTGGTTTCTGTCTCTCTACATTTTAATCTTACCTCTCCACCCCTGGAAAAGCCACAGTCCTCATGCCTACCTTGGGAAATCATACTCATGAACTTCAAGGCTCAGCTTGAAAGCCATGTTCTGCTTGAACCCTTTCCCAAACACCTCAGTCTCTTTCTCCCTCTGCACTTCTTCAGCATTCTGGTTGGTACTGTATACTGCAGCCATTACTCTCTTCCTGATTACTGGGATCATTTGTGTATATTTTATTTCCCCTCTAGGCTATGAACTCCTGGAAAGTAGAAACTGTGCCCTTATTTCTAGAGAACACAGTTCAATACCTGGTATAAAATAGGAGTCAATGATTTCTGGATTGCATGCATAATATCTTAGGGAATATGCTCTCACATTGGCCAATTGCATCCCCTCCATTTTGCATTGCTTTCTTTCACCCCAGATTCCAGAAGTAGCAGGTCCCACACGGAGGGGCAAGTCTTGGGCTCTCTCTCTCTCCTGTGTCTATGTTAACCTGGCCAGAGGCTTGCCAATAAGGGTCCTGTTAAAAGGAAGCCACATCTAGGACATGAGACAAGAAAACACAGTTCATTTTGATCTCCTCAATATGCTGCTTGTTGGTTTCAGTGCCCATCTCATGGAAATGAAATATTTATTTTCCTATTTTCCATTTAATACCTGGATTTAAAAATGGGTTTATATATGAGCAGAACAGAAAAGAAGATGCTCCTTCTATTTTTTTTATGACAATTTGACTGCATTAGAGAGAGATTATCCTTTGATTTCACAGAGGAATACATATTTTAATTACTAGACTGTGAAATGTCCCCAAGAAGAATTTTCTTACAATCTCATTAAATATAACTTCTTTAAGTTCTAAACTCTAGTTTGACTAACCAAAGGCAATGTACTCATGTAACTGTAAAAGTTTAAGACATTCAGAAGAGTAGTAAAAAAAAAAAAAAAACCTAAAAATTCAAGCAATTCATCCAAAGCAGCAAGTGATAAATGCGAAAACTACTGCTGCCAAAAATGTAACTGTAAGCATAAATCCAGAGGAAAATGTGCAGGAATGATGCAATGTTTAAGATACCTTTTAATGGTAAAGTCTATACACTATACACAACTGCGTCTGGGGTGATTAATGATGTTGCAGAGAAATTCTCACAGCATCCTTGGGCTTGACTCTGACGAAAACCATTTTCAGTAACTCTTGAAGATGTTTTTCATGCCCAGTTCACTCATGCAGAGGCTAGGACAGAGAGCATTACTGCTAGAAAGAGAACTTCTAGGGCTTGGCAAGTGACTCAAGGCAAACTCAGGATTATAAATCAGGAAGGCACAGTGTGTATTGGTACATGTGTGAAGCAGAAAACCTTGGTAGAGATTCATTAGCAGAGACCATCCTACCGAGATTTAATGAATAGAGTGTATCCATGAGGGTACTTGCGGGGCGTGGGGCTTCCCTGGTGAAGAATCTGCCTGCAATGCTGGAGACCCAGATTCGATACCTGGGTCAGGAAGATCCTCTGCAGAAGGGAATGGCTACCCAGTCCAGTATTCTTGCCTGGAGGATTTCGTGGACAGAGGAGCCTCGAGGCTACAGTATATGGGATCACAAAGAGTCGGACATGACTAACACTTTCACTTTCACATGGGGGTGCTTAGAGCAAGTATGTTAGAGAAACAATAAAAAAAGGTCCTGAAAAAGCAACCCCTAGGACATGAGACAAGACAACCTGGATGGTGCAGAGGAGAAGCTCAGGCAACATAAAAGGAAGAAGCGAGACTAGAGAAGAGAGAGAAGCCCAGAAGCCATAGCTAGAGGTTCTTCCTTGCTTCCTTTGGAGGAGAAAAGGAAGTGTGAGAACTTAATTCTGTATCCTCCGTAGATGTTTTTATACATTTATACCTAAGGCAATTCTGCTGTTATTTTTGCAGTGCATAGATTTACTGCTTTTTTTTTCAGCACTTCTTAGGTTGTAACCACAAAATCTCAATATAAAGAACCCACTGTGGGGACGGAACTTGCTGACGATTTGAATTAAGATTTTCATGAGTGGGCAGAACTAGAGGTAGCAGATTCACAAATGTAATTCACCTCACAATTCAAATGTACAGTATAAATGTAATTTGTTTATTATAGTCATAACTAATTGCCTTCCTCCAAAATCCCTATTTACTAATTACCAAGAAAAACATTCAAATGTTCTATGTGGTTTAAAGTTGCATTGGATCTGGGAATTTAAATAGTCCATTTAGAAAGTAGTCTTTCTTGGATAAAAATGCCCGTCAATGACAGAAGCATCCCTCACTCCTTTTATTCTACTTTGTTTCTAAGGTGCATGGAAGGGCTGTGGCTTCCAGGGTTTTGGAGGTGGGGAAGATTCAGGAACCTCATACTAGATGTTCCTGGTTGCCTCGCTGTCACACACAACTGAAGTTTGTGGCCAGTGTAACTCTCACATGGCTTGGGTTCCTGCAGCCTTGAAGACAAGGCTGGCTTGTTATCAATCACCTAGCTCTCACATCTGATGAGAAGTCACATTTGGCCTTGAATTTGAGGGTCTGCTCTATAGTTCTTTCTATGGAATCCTTTGTGAGGAGTCTGCTGTCAAGCACCTACCATTCCCCTCACCCCAGACTCTCAACAGCTGAATGTGCCCTGTGGTCACCAAGGATGATTTGGAAAAGGAGAATTTTCAGCTCTTCATTCCCACTATCTACACTTTCCTCACAATTTGAAGTGGCCACACACCCATTAGATGTTGCAACAGGTCATCTCTAACCTGAATCCTCAGAGTGAGTGGGGATAGCCTGTCTTTGACCTCGGTTTGCCTCAGCATTAGAAAGCTCTTCTCCCATCTGGGGCAAATTCCACAGGACTGGACAAGGTCAGTTTTCATTCCAATCCCAAAGAAAGGCAATGCCAAAGAATGTTCAAACTACCACACAATTGAACTCATCTCACACACTAGCAAATTAATGCTCAAAATTCTCCAAGCCAGGCTTCAACAGTACATGAACCATGACCTTCCAGATATTCAAGCTGGTTGTAGAAAAGGCAGAGGAATCAGAAGTCAAATTGCAAACATCTGTTGGAGCATCAAAAAAGCAAGAGAGTTCCAGAAAAACGTCTATTTCTGCTTTATTGACTATGCCAAAGCTTTTGACGGTGTGGATCACAATAAACTGTGGAAAATTCTGAAAGAGATGGGAATACCAGACCACCTGACCTGCCTCTTGAGAAACCTGTATGCAGGTCAGGAAGCAACAGTTAGAACTGGACATGAAACAACAGACTGGTTCCAAATAGGAAAAGGAGTACGTCAAGGCTGTATATTGTCACCCCGCTTATTTAACTTCTATGCAGAGTACATCATGAGAAACTCTGGGCTGGATGAAGCACGAGCTGGAATGAAGATTGCCTAGAGAAATATCAATAGCCTCAGATATGCAGATGACACCACCCTTATGGCAGAAAGCAAAGAAGAACTAAAGAGCCTCTTGATGAAAGTGAAAGAGGAGAGTGAGAAAGTTGGCTTAAAGCTCAACATTCAGAAAACAGATCATGGCATCTGATCCCATCACTTCATGGCAAACAGATGGGAAAACAGTGGAAACAGTGTTAGACTTTATTTTGGGGGGCTCCAAAATCACTGCAGATGGTGACTGCAGCTATGAAATTAAAACACACCTACTCCTTGGAAGAAAAGTTATGACAAACCTAGATAACATTAAAAAGTAGAGACATTACTTTGCCAACAAAGGTCCATCTAGTTAAGGCTATCGTTTTTCCAGTAGTCATGTATGGATGTGAGAGTTGGACTATAAAGAAAGCTGAGTGCCGAAGAATTGATGTTTTTGAATTGTGATATTGGAGAAGACTCTTGAGAGTCCCTTGGACTGCAAGGAGATCCAACCAGTCATCGTAAAGGAAATCAGTCCTGAATATTCATTGGAAGGACTGATGCTGAAACTCCAATACTCTGGCCACCTG
The DNA here is from genome assembly GCF_032452875.1 of Bos javanicus. Taxonomy (NCBI): domain Eukaryota; kingdom Metazoa; phylum Chordata; class Mammalia; order Artiodactyla; family Bovidae; genus Bos; species Bos javanicus. The sequence continues at coordinate 24,837,952 of NC_083873.1, read as the reverse complement.
ATGCGAAGAACTGACTCATTGGAAAAGACCCTGATGCTGGAAAAGATTGAAGGCAGGAGGAGAAGGGGATGACAGAGGATAAGATTATTGGATGGCATCACCAACTTGATGGACATGAGTTTGAGCAAGCTCCAGGAGTTGGTGATGGACAGGGAGCCCTGGCATGCTGCAGTCCATGGGGTTGTAGAGAGTTGGACACGACTGAGCGACTGAACTGAATTGATAAATGGGCACACCCACGGAGATACCCCTCGTCCAAGGTAAGGAGCAATGACTGCGCTTTGCTGGAGCAGCCGTGAAGAGATGCCCCATGCCCAAGGTAAGAGAAACCCAAGTAAGACGATAGGTGTTGCAAGAGGGCATCAGAGGGCAAACACACTGAAACCATACTCACAGAAAACTAGTCAATCTAATCACACTAGGACCACAGCCTTGTCTAACTCAATGAAACTAAGCCATGCCTGTGGGGCAACCCAAGACGGGCAGGGTCATGGTGGAGAGATCTGACAGAATGTGGTCCACTGGAGAAGGGAATGGCAAACCACTTCCGTATTCTTGCCTTGAGAACCCCATGAACAGTATGAAAAGGCAAAATGATAGGATACTGAAAGAGAAACTCCCCAGGTCAGTAGGTGCCCAATATGCTACTGGAGATCAGTGGAGAAATAACTCCAGAAAGAATGAAGGGATGGAGCCAAAGCAAAAACAATACACAGCTCTGGATGTGACTGTTGATAGAAGCAAGGTCCGATGCTGTAAAGAGCAATATTGCATAGGAACCTGGAATGTCAGGTCCATGAATCAAGGCAAATTGGAAGTGGTCAAAAAAGAGATGGCAATAGTGAATGTCGACATTCTAGGAATCAGCGAACTGAAATGGACTGGAATGGGTGAATTAAACTCAGATGACCATTATATCTACTACTGTGGGCAGGAATCCCTCAGAAGAAATGGAGTGGCCATCATGGTCAACAAAAGAGTCCAAAATGCAGTACTTGGATGCAATCTCAAAAATGACAGAATAATCTCTGTTCGTTTCCAAGGCAAACCATTCAATATCACAGTAATCCAAGTCTATGCCCCAACCAGTAGTGCTGAAGAAACTGAAGTTGAACGGTTCTATGAAGACCTACAAGACCTTTTAGAAATAACACCCAAAAAAGATGTCCTTTTCATTATAGGGGACTGGGATGCAAAAGTAGAAAGTCAAGAAACACCTGGAGTAACAGACAAATTTGGCCTTGGAATACGGAATGAAGCAGGGCAAAGACTAATAGAGTTTTGCCAAGAAAATGCACTGGTCATAACAAACACCCTCTTCCAACAACACAAGAGAAGACTCTATACATGGACATCACCAGATGGTCAACACCAAAATCACACAGCCAAAGATGGAGAAGCTCTATACAGTCAGCAAAAACGAGACCAGGAGCTGACTGTGGCTCAGACCATGAACTCCTTATTGCCAAATTCAGACTTAAATTGAAGAAAGTAGGGAAAACCAGTAGACCATTCAGGTATGACCTAAATCAGATCCCTTATGATTATACAGTGGAAGTGAGAAATAGATTTAAGGGCCTAAATAGATAAGGGCCTGATAGATAGAGTGCCTGATGAACTATGGAATGAGGTTAATGACATTGTACAGGAGACAGGGATCAAGACCATTCCCATAGAAAAGAAATGCAAAAAAGCAAAATGGCTGTCTGGGGAGGCCTTACAAATAGCTGTGAAAAGAAGAGAAGCAAAAAGCAAAGGAGAAAAGGAAAGATATAAACATCTGAATGCAGAGTTCCAAAGAATAGCAAGAAGAGATAAGAAAGCCTTCTTCAGTGATCAATGCAAAGAAATAGAGGAAAACAACAGAATGGGAAAGACTAGGGATCTCTTCAAGAAAATCAGAGATACCAAAGGAACATTTCATGCAAAGATGAGCTTGATAAAGGACAGAAATGGTATGGACCTAACAGAAGCAGAAGATATTAAGAAGATATGGCAAGAATACACCAAAGAACTGTACAAAAAAGATCTTCACGACCCAGATAATGAGGTTGCTGTGATCACTGTCCTAGAGCCAGACATCCTGGAATGTGAAGTCAAGTGGGCCTTAGAAAGCATCACTACGAACAAAGCTAGTGGAGGTGATGGAATTCCAGTTGAACTATTCCAAATCCTGAAAGATGATGCTGTGAAAGTGCTGCACTCAATATGCCAGCACATTTGGAAGACTCAGCAGTGGCCACAGGACTGGAAAAGGTCAGTTTTCATTCCAATCCCAAAGAAAGGCAATGCCAAACAATACTCAAAGTACCGCACAATTGCACTCATCTCACATGCTAGTAAAGTAATGCTCAAAATTCTCCAAGGCAGTCTTCAGCAATACGTGAACCGTGAACTTCCTGATGTTCAAGCTGGTTTTAGAAAAGGCAGAGGAACCAGAGATCAAATTGCCAACATCCACTGGATCATGGAAAAAGCAAGAGAGTTCCAGAAAACATCTATTTCTGCTTTATTGACTACGCCAAAGCCTTTGACTGTGTGGATCACAATAAGCTGTGAAAAATTCTTAAAGAGATGGGAATACCAGACCACCTGATCTGCCACTTGAGAAATTTGTATGCAGGTCAGGAAGCAACATTTAGAACTGGACATGAAACAACAGACTGGTTCCAAATAGGAAAAAGAGTTCATCAAGGCTGTATATTGTTACCCTGTTTATTTAACTTATATGCAGAGTACATCATGAGAAACGCTGGACTGGAAGAAACACAAATTGGAATCAAGATTGCCGGGAGAAATATCAGTAACCTCAGATATGCAGATGACACCACCCTTATGGCAGAAAGTGAAGAGGAACTAAAAAGCCTCTTGATGAAAGTGAAAGAGGAGAGTGAAAAAGTTGGCTTAAAGCTCAACATTCGGAAAATGAAGATCATGGCATCCGGTCCCACCACTTCATGGGAAATAGTTGGGGAAACAGTGGAAACAGTGTCAGACTTTATTTTTCTGGGCTCCAAAATCACTGCAGATGGTGACTGCAGCCATGAAACTAAAAGACGCTTACTCCTTGGAAGGAAAGTTATGACCAACCTAGATAGCATATTCAAAAGCAGAGACATTACTTTGCCAACAAAGGTCCGTCTAGTCAAGGCTATGGTTTTTCCTGTGGTCATGTATGGATGTGAGAGTTGGACTGTGAAGAAGGCTGAGCACCGAAGAATTGATGCTTTTGAAGTGTGATGTTGGAGAAGACTCTTGAGAGTCCCTTGGACTGCAAGGAGATCCAACCAGTCCATTCTGAAGATCAGCCCTGGGATTTCTTTAGAAGGAATGATGTTAAAGCTGAAACTCCAGTACTTTGGCCACCTCATGTGAAGAGTTGACTCATTGGAAAAGATGCTGATGCTGGGAGGGATTGGGGGCAGGAGGAGAAGGGGACGACAGAGGATGAGATGGCTGGATGGCATCGCTGACTCGATGGACATGAGTCTCAGTGAACTCCGGGAGTTGGTAATGGACAGGGAGGCCTGGCGTGCTGCAATTCATGGGGTCACAAACAGTTGGACACGACTAAGCGACTGATCTGATCTCTGATATGATCTATTTAGTTTTTAATTATTTATTTTAAGAGGTTTTTTTTTTTTATTTGTTCTTTACTTGATCGATGAAAAAAAAAAAACATGGATGTCGTATTCCATTTACAGCTCTGAGAATTGTATAAGAAATAGCCAATTTAAAAGCAACTTCATGAAGCCATGAATACAGCCATTAACATATTGTTTGAACAGTGTAAGCTGTTTCCCTGTAACGTGAGTTAAATTATCTTTACACTTGTCTTGGTATTGTTCATAAATTCAATGCTTGCTTGTCATTTAATTCTAGGGAAACAGTAAGGGAGTGATCATCGCATGTTGACTTATATGGAAAATCATTGATAGTATTTTGAGTGGAAAAGAAATTTAACTTACCCTTCTGAATGCAACTCAGAACATAATCTAAGTGCAACTCAAAACATTATCTGAATTACTTTACTTTTATGTTAATATTTGAAAAATGAAATCAGTGATATGTATTTAAACAATCTGATTTTAGAAATCTGAGAAACAAGAATGACTGCTGTTGAAATGCTTTTAAAGGTTATACTCCTTAATATTAGCCTTCCAAATATAAGGTTTTGTTTTCAGCTGTAGGTAGCACTGTAATTCTTTGCATATATGTGTCATATTATAGGTACACATATCCATATTCCTAATATAATGTTTTCAATCTTTTGATATCTATTTCATTATTCTGTGAAAAGCTGCCTCTTAGTTATGAAACTTACAGAGGTTTTTTGGATCTGAAGTCATACGTCTGGTGGTATTTACCCAAAACTCCAGCAATCTGCTAAAAAGTGAAACATCCCTAAAACCCTTCTGTTCAAGTTAGAGGGGACTGGAGTGATCATCTACACTTCCCAATATAAAGAACATTCTCTTCTCCTTGGGCGAAAAAGAGTGTAAAAGAAAGACTTCTATCTTCATTCAAGCATCTGTTAACATAACACCATCTTCTACAATCAGGGATATTTATCTTCCTGATTTTATCTGCTTTAAATGTAACTTACAAGGTCCCTTTTATTTTAGTTCTTTTGACTTTAGAATTTTAGCTTTTCTGACATTATTTTGCTTCTATTATTATCTTTTTTTTATTGCAATAAAAATCACATATGTGGCACAGTGGTGAAAGAATCTGCCTGCCAATGCAGGAGACAGGAGATGCGGGTTTGATCCCTGGGTTGGGAAGATCCCCTGGAGAAGGAAATGGCAACCCACTCCAGTATTTCTGCCTGGAAAATTCCACGGACAGAGGAGTCTGGCAGGCTACAGTCCATTGGGTGCAAAGAGTCAGACACGACTGAGGAACTGAGAACACACGAACTGTACAATTCAGTGGTACATTCACCATGTTATTTGAGCCTCACCATCATTCATTTCCTGAATTTTTCTCTTTTCTAAACTGAAACTCTGTCCCCATTAAACACTAAGTCCCCCTGTCCTCCCTTCTTGCATCCCCTACCCGTGGCATCTGCTAATGTACTTTCTGACTCTATGAATTTGACTATTCTAGATACCCTGTATAAGTGGAATCAAACAGTGTTTATCTGCATCTATTGTATGTTGAAATCCATTGTTTTTTAATTGTGTTTTTCTTTGGGTACACATTTATCTTTTTATCATTTTAAAAACTTGAAAGTGAAAGTCGCTTAGGCATGTCTGACTCTTTGTGACCCCATGGGCTATACAGTCCATGGAATTCTCCAGGCCACAAAACAGGAGTGGGTAGCTGTTCCCTTCTCCAGGGGAACTTCTCAACCCAAGGATTGAACCCAGGTCTCCCGTATTGCATGCAGATTCTTTACCAGCTGAGCCACAAGGGAAGCCCAATAATACTGGCGTGGGTAGCCTATCCCTTCTCCAGCAAATCTTCCTGACCTAGGAATCGAACTGGGTTCTCCTGCATTGCAAGTGGATTCTTTACCAACTGAGCCAGCAGGGAAACCCCTTTAAAACTTGAGTTTACCAGAAAGCTTCTTTTGCAAGAAACTGGTTTCACTGGGCACTTCCTTTCCGCCTTTCTCCAGAACCATTCCACTATTCAATAATTAGAATTTTACTCTCAGGTTAATTTCATGATTCTTCTATTAAAACATAAAGGGAAGACTAAATGTAGCCTGATTTCTACAAAGCTATGCTTATTATAGTTGTGTCTGGAAATATCCTGACAAAATTTGTTTTTCTTTTTTTCTGGATCATTGACATTATGCAATTATTGTTGTTGTTCAGTCACTAAGTTGTGTTCACCTCTTTGCGATCCTATGAACTGCAGCATTCCAGTCTTCCCCTGCTGCTGCTAAGTCGCTTCAGTCGTGTCCGACTCTGTGCGACCCCATAGACGGCAGCCCACCAGGCTTCCCCATCCCTGGGATTCTCCAGGCAAGAACACTGGAGTGGGCTGCCATTTCCTTCTCCAATGCATGAAAGTGAAAGTGAAAGTGAAGTCTCTCAGTCCTGTCCGACTCTTCATAACCCCTTGGACTAAAGCCCACCAAGCTCCTCCGTCCATGGGGTTTTCCACTCCAGTGTTTTGGCCTGAAGAATTCCATGGACAGTCCCTGAAGTCACAAAGAGTTGGACACAACTGAGCAACTTTCACTTTCACTTTTCACTGGTGTAGCATTATGGGAGATTTTTTCATGTTTTTTATTTTTATTTTTGCCTCTGTGTTTTCTGATTGTTCTGCAAAAAAAAAAAAAAAAAAAAATTAAAAATTCAATAGTCTGTTTTACAAAAAACAATGCATATGCATTTCACACAATTTATATATCACTAATGTTTGTCCTTATCAAACAATCATGCTTTTAGCCCTGCTGTCTTCTACTGTGGTTTCTTCCGTCCTAAACTCAAGAACCTCATGAATTTCTCTTCCCTGAGAGCTATTTCCATAGAATGCAAAAAGAACCCATGGACACATTCATTGATTTATTTGTTTGATCTCATGTAGTTATTAAAACGTTTTTCCTAAAATTGAACGAAACTCAATTCAAACTGTTTATTTTTCCAAGATAGCCAGGAATTCTTTTTTTTTTTACAGATTTCCTCTGATGTCCAGTTGTCATTAGTGCTGCTGTCTAATCTATAATTTCTCCATCTTGGATATCCAGAGTTTTATTTTCAGGGTTATTTTGGCATCCTAAATTGCTAGAATTGGACCCCAAAAGGGATTCTAACAGTTTTTCTTATTCCTTTTCCCTTCTACCTTCTTGCACTGCCATTTTTCCCTTTGTACTCTAAGGAGAGATCCTTTAGAATGGAAAACACACATACTCCAGCATTTCCTTTATTGTTCAGTGCCAGACATGGAGAACTGCAGAGGATGAGGTTGCTCTGTGGTCTTAGTTGAAATTAATACCTTTTTAAAGATGCAGCGGTGAGTAAATAAGTGAGAGCAACCTGTCAGTCATGAAAGCTGTGCCCAGTGGTTCAAGATTATGACACTGCTCCATGCTGGCTGGATCCTGCTCAGAATAATCTGTTGAGACGTGAGCACGTCCCTTTACAGAGGATGGACAGATCACAACACTTGCGCACTGGACCAAACAATGCTAATGTAGCATTTTCTTGAAATCTACTGTGTTTCAGCAACTTGATCAGACTTTACGTATATTATGTCATTAAGAGATAAGTATTATTCTTGCCACTTTTTTATGGATTAAGAGACTGAAGTTTAGACACCTTACTTGTTCCAAGTCCTGTACATATAGGGTAGATGAAAGATTATTGTCATTTAGTTGCTAAGTAATAACTGACTCTTTTGCAATGCAAGATTAAAACCCTAGTTTTTCTGAGTCTGATGCCCCTGCTCAAAGCCCCACGTGACACTGCTCTACAGAGTACCCTGCCCCTTGAAAGGAATTAGGGCTGTGGTATACAAGAAAAGAATATAGAAGCTGTTGGGCAGATGTGGCAGAAAGAGTAGAAGGAAGAAGAAAACTTGTGGTGGGAGAAATGGAAACTGCCATCAAACATTTTAAGGGTTATAATGTGGAAAAGAACTTCCATTTGTTCCTTGTTTTATGACTCCAGAGGAATAAGGCTTTTGGGGTGGCAGTCACTGAGCCATAGAACAAAGAAAGATCTCCTTAGCTCTCAGTGGTACACAGAGGAGAGTTGCTTTTGGAAGAAGCAAGATCCTGCCTCTAGAGGTGTTGCATAATTGGCAGAGATTGAGTGGGAAATATGCATTTGGTACACGACGGGCTATCTTTAAAAATTCTGTTCAGTAGTGAAATATGTATATAAATACACTCTGTAGACTAGAGAAAATTGATCTGGAAACTCATCCCTTTTAATAGGATTTACACTGGAAGCCGTTTTCCTAATAACAATGAGAGCAAACCACAGACACTGTCTTCTCAGTTTCCTGAGTGTTCAGAGGTGTGAACTTTTGAGATGTTTGCCATGGTGATTGGGGGGTCTGTGGTTGGAGAAACCTAAGTGATATCTCCTAGAACAAAGTCTGTTACTCTAATTTCATGTGTTACATGCCCAAGTCCACTTTCTATTGCAGTTGCTGGATGGACAGAGTGGGCCAAATCTGCGTTCATACTAAGTGACCCACTGTGAATGCTTGCTCTTCATTATCCTTTCTGGAGCAGAAATCTTCCGTCAGGATGGCAAAGGTGAAAGAAGAAATTGTTGGCACATCTGCGGTGCTTACAAACCGTGAGTAGGCGGTAGTGACTCGGGACATTTCCTTTTAGCAACCAATTACCTTGGGGATACGCCACATTTTCTATGTATCTCCAGGCAGGATTTCAAGACTGGTATGCTATTTTGCTTTTCATTTAGAGTGCATAAATTCAGAAGTGTGAATTGCTCACCAGGTAACACAGCAGTATCACAAGAGGTGATGGATTTTGAAACTGACCACATTGAACTTGAGAAGGTAAAAGCAGGGCTTCCCACAACTGATCTTGACCAGCAACATTGCAGTAACACTGCTCTGAATTGTTTACTCAAAATGACACCTAAAACACAATGATAATATCTTTTCACCAGAAGCTTCCATGTCACTTCTTAATCACAACTAAAAAGAAATAAGAAGACCTTGAAGCTGTTTTAGTTTCAGTACTGTCTGGAATGTACTATGGGATTGAGAAAAAGGTTATGTAAAGATGACTTTGGGTGGGGGCAGTGCTTCCTCAGAATCCCAAGGGAAGAGCAGGGGCAACATTTAACTCCTTTCAGATCAAGGCAGGTTTGTGCTATTGTTCAGTCGCTAAGTAGTGTCCAGCCCTTTGCGACCCCATGGACTGCAGCATGCCAGGCTTTCCTATTGTTCACAATCTCCCAGAGTTTGCTCAAACTCATGTCCATTGATGACGGTGATGCCACCAACCAGTTCATCCTCTGTCCCCTCCTTTTTTCTACCTGCCCTCAATCGTTCCCAGCATTGAGGTCTTTTCCAATGAGTCAGCTCTTGCCATCGGGTGGCCAAAGTATTGGAGCTTCAGCTTCAGCATCAGTCCTTCCGATGAATATTTAGGGTTCATTTCCTTTAGGATTGGCGGATTTGATCTCCTTGCTATCCAAGGGACTCTCAAGAGTCTTCTCCAGTACCACAGTTTGAAAGTTCAAATTCAATTCTTTGACATTCATCCTTCTTTGTGGTCCAACTCTCACATCTGTACATGACTACTGGAAAAACCATAGCATTGATTATATGGACCTTTGTCACCAAAATGATGTGACTTTAGTCTGTTGTATGGTCTCCTCTAGTATGTTGTTAATGTTTAATTTTTATTTATATTGAGGTATTTATTGTACACAGTCTTTAAAGTCAAATAACATTAAAGTTTGTTTTCTTTCTTACCATCTCATTTTCCACTCTTTGGGTCTGATCATTCTCAACTTGTTCAGCTATTGCGTCCAATAATCACCCATGTATCTTTAGTGGCATGATTCCATTACTAGTTTAACATACTTTATATTTTAGATGTTAGGAATAGCAGAGGAACCAGAGATCAAATTGCCAACATCCACTGGATCATCAAAAAAGCAAGAGAGTTCCAGAAAAACATATATTTCTGCTATATTGACTATGCCAAAGCCTTTGACTATGTGGATCACAATAAACTGTGGAAAATTCTGAAAGAAATGGGAATACAAGACCATATGACCAGCCTCTTGAGAAACCTATATGCAGGTAGGAAGTAACAATTAGAACTGGACATGGAACAACAGACTGGTTCCAAATAGGAAAGGAGAACGTCAAGGCTGTATATTGTCACCCTGCTTATAGTTACATCATGAGAAACACTGGGCTGGAAGAAGCACAAGCTGGAATCAAGATTGCTGGGAGAAATATCAATAACCTCGGATATGCAGATGACACCACCCTTATGGCAGAAAGTGAAGAGGAACTAAAAAGCCTCTTGATGAAAGTGAAAGAGAGAGTGAAAAAGTTGGCTTAAAGCTCAACATTCAGAAAACGAAGATCATGGCATCCGGTCCCATCACTTCATGGGAAATAGATGGGGAAACAGTGGAAACAGTGTCAGACTTTATTTTGGGGGGCTCCAAAATCACTGCAGATAGAGATTGCAGGCATGAAATTAAAATACACTTACTCCTTGGAAGGAAATTTATGCCCAACCTAGATAGCCTGTTGAAAAGCAGAGACATTACTTTGCCAGCAACGGTCCATCTAGTCAAGGCTATGGTTTTTCCAGTGGTCATGTATGGATGTGAGAGTTGGACTGTGAAGAAGGCTGAGCACCGAAGAATTGATGCTTTTGAACTGTGGTGTTGGAGAAGACTCTTGAGAGTCCCTTGGACTGCAAGGAGATCCAACCAGTCCATCCTAAAGGAGATAAGTCCTGGGTGTTCATTGGAAGGACTGATGCTGAGGCTGAATCTCCAATACTTCGGCCACCTCGTGCGAAGAGTTGACTCATTGGAAAAGACTCTGATGCTGGGAGGGATTGGGGGCAGGAGGAGAAGGGGATGACAGAGGATGAGATGGCTGGATGGCATCACCGACTCAATGGACATGAGTTTGAGTGAACTCTGGGAGTTGGTGATGGACAGGGAGGCCTGGTGTGCTGCGTGGGGTCGCAAAGAGTCGGACACAACTGAGCGACTGAACTGAACTGAACTGAACTATTGACTATAGAAGATGAAAATTTTGCTTTCTTATACCCCTCTTCATGCAGACATATTTATTCTTCTTGGAAACCTGCAGAATAGCTTTATGGTTAAGTCCATATTCAGGGTTTTCATTATTTTGTATTTGTAAGTGTTCACTGCTAAGTATACTTCTGCAAACTTTTATTTTTGCTGTGAATTAGTTGCTTTTTTTTCCTTTTACTCAGCTTTCTGCAAGTTTGTGATTAAGATTCCCTACATCCTTTAACAGAAGCTCTGAAAAATAGCTTTCAATTCTCTTTCTATGCATTTTCCTTCCTGCTTAGCTACAGTCCTGGCATTTGTCTTTGCTGTCATGCAAGGAGATCTCATGTGGTACAACTTCCATTTTTTGGATATCATGTCTAGATCTTTTTGGTTTAATTCTTTGTTCCAATGGAGCATAATATCTATCAATCTCCTTTAAAAAATAAAAAAGGGTGTATAGAAGCAAGATTTTTGGAGAACTTGGGTATCTGAAAATGTGCTTACTTACTCCATTCTAATGTTTGATTAGTATTGAATTGGATTTGAAAAAATTATAGTCTCTATAAAGGAGGACTCAAATGGTAAGAATCCATGATCCTTGATAAAACTGTGCAGTCTAGTGTGCATTTAAGAAGAAAGTGGCCCGAGGACAAACCCAGGGTCTATTGGCAGCAGCTTCTCTGAATGTCACCAGGAGAAAGTGAATTCATTTTTATTTCTTAGAGTCATTGGCTTTATTTGTAAAGATGCTAGAGTGCTATTATCTCACTGGGTAATAGTGTTGCATATCCACTGGTAGGTAACTGTCCACCTTAGGTAACTATCCATCTCTTATTAGAAGGAAATGGGCCACATCAGGCCAAGGTTTTGAGTGTTACCCAAATAAAATATGGGCCTTTCATTTAAGAAGAGAATGCTCAGGTAGAAAGACTGGGCTTCCTTGGTGGCTCAGATGGTGAAGAATCTGCCTGCAATGCAGGAGACCTGGGTTCAGTCCTTGGGTTGGGAAAATTCCCTGGAGAATATGTTCTAATTCTGAGACTTTTAACCTGAGGTTTTCTGTAGTTCATTTATGTGGGTCCCTGAATTCCCTAGACTTCGACGCAAATGTTATTTGTGTCATTTAGGTACTCTAAGCTTCAGTGACCTAATGATAAGGTGAAGATAATATTAATACCACCTTATATGATGGCTGTGAGTTTTGGTATTTAAATATTAAAATATATAAAAATATTTAAAGAGACATGTGATACAAAAGAGTGAAGAACAACTTAACTCTAATCCCCCTCTTTCCTCCATTTAATTGAAGGATAAATTACACAGAGGTTATGTTTCATGTTGATGTGACATTTCCTTTTAGCGTAGCCGAGTTCAGCACACCAGTCTGCTGACTCCTTGTCTAAAATCTTCCCACCTTAGCTTTAGCCAAGTTTATATTTGAGCCTTAACTATCATTATTTCTCACATATTTTACAAGGGAAGGTGAGGTAAAAGTTCTTTGTTCTGAGATTCATTGCCTACAGTTAAATGTGGCCTGAAAGATGCTTCCGAAACCAGAAAGTGTGAAGGAAGCAGCATTTAATTTTTCATTTTATTCTTCTTACCTGGCCATGAGAAACGTGCAAATATAGATAAATTAATGTAGAGGCACTGTTTCCAGTGGTCATGTATGGATGTGAGAGTTGGACTGTGAAGAAAGCTGAGCGCCGAAGAATTGATGCTTTTGAACTGTGGTGTTGAAGACTCTTGAGAGTCCTTTGGACTGCAAGAAAATCCAACCAGTCCATTCTGAAGGAGATCAGTCCTGGGATATCTTTGGAAGGGATGAAGCTAAAGCTGAACTCCAGTACTTTGGCCACCTCATGCGAAGAGCTGACTCATTTGAAAAGACCCTGATGCTGGGAGGGTTTGGGGGCAGGGGGAGAAGGGGACGACAGAGGATAAGATGGCTGGATGGCATCAGCGACTCGATGGATGTGAGTCTGAGTGAACTCCGGGAGTTGGTGATGGACAGGGAGGCCTGGCATGCTGCGATTCATGGGGTCGCAAAGAGTCGGACATGACTGAGCGACTGAACTGAACTAATACATGTAGTATTTTAAATGTATAATATTTACAAAATGTTTTTACATGTTATTTACAAACAACCTGACATAGTAAATTATCACTGACCATGTTTACAAAGGAGAAACTGAGGGCAGAGATTTAAAAAGATTTGGCGTAAGTCACCCAGTTAATAAGGGTTAGCACTGAAACAGGAGCACTTGCCTTCTGATTCCAAGCTCAGTTCTTTTTCCATCATACCATGTGGCCTCCTAATCACCATTAGTCATGCTGCACTCATTCTCCAGTGATGGATACATTTCAGAGTCAAGGCTGAAACTGGAGTGGGTTTTGCTGTCCTTGAGGGTTTATAGTTATGCCCTGTGCATAAGAAATATGTTTTGTTAGCCTGCCAGGTATACTAGACTGAGGGCATGTGGCCTCAAGAACTGGCCAGATACAGGATCCCAGGGAATTTGGGCCAGTGCAGTCATTCACCAAGAGATCAACTTTACTCCTTCTATTTCAGGTAGGTGTTAATAGTAGATGAGTATACAAAATACAAGGGACATGAGGCAAATGTGGCAGCAGAGGTTTATGAAATTACTATATTCCTCAAAAGACCCAGCATAATGTGCTGTAATTCATGTCCAATTTTTTGTCAGCTATATGAATCAATAACAATTTTATTTAAAATGATGTTGTGTCAAGGATTTTATCCCTTGCTTTAACCTAAGAGGTAAATACATAAAAATGTTCTTATATTAAAAATTCCTTTTTATTAATCTTATCTATTTTACTTTAATATTTTTATAAAAAAGAAAAAAAAAGTCAAAATTTTCCATTGTGAATAACTCTGCCACATACAGGACATGAAGTGATTAGCAATATGTAGTAATGTGTAGTGAGCATTTCTGGCTTGCTTGAGATGGGGAAGAAAGTGTTAAATCTTTTCCTTGCTCTTGATTTAACACAGGTGGAACCTCAAAAGGTCTTCAGTATGATTAGTGTTATTTTTTTTTAAGTGTGAATTGCAGCCTCAGAGGGAAGGCTGAAGCAGATCCCGATGGACAAAAGGTTTGAATTTCATTCCCATTTGGTCACGGTCATGGCCTGGACTACAAAAGTCAACACTGCTCTGGATAATTAGAGACCTTGACTTCACCAGACGTGGTCTCATTTTCTCATGAATATAGAAATGCCTCTTTAGGAAAGAGCTTGTAATTAAAATTATCCATTTTGGACAGTATTTCTGCTGGCGCCCCTGGATAATCTATCTCCTTTCCTTTTCCGTAGCTGTAATTGTTTTGAACACTGTATACATCTAGACTGAAGAAACTGTTTCAAGGAAATGTCTTAGGAAACACAAATAATACTCAGCCTCATGTCCTGCATTTTTTACTTTAAATATTTAATGACTAAAATTTACCCAACCCCTAATTTCTCTCACTCCATTTTTTTTCACAGTTTTCTTCAAAAATCAAAACCTCTTGAACTTTTAAATTTTCCATCTATGCTTAAGTACAGTTTTCTCTACCATTGCTTATATTGAGCTGTGTGGCTTTAATAAATTGAAGAAGGCTTCTTAGGGAGCACCTCCAAACTCCATCTGGTTCTTGGTTTTATGTTGCCTCTGCTCACCAACCAATCTTTGTGGTCTCTTAGAAAGAGCCCAGGCATGTGGTGGGGGTCACGAAGAGGATATGTATAAACCATAAGAATTACAAGTCCCAATTATTTAAGCAATTTAAAATTAACTTTGATTTAACCACTACTTCATCTGTATTGAATGAATGTGCATCCGTGCTCAGTCGTGTCAAGCTCTTTGTAACCTTATGGACTGTAGCCCGCCAGGCTCTTCTGTCCATGGAATTTTCCCAGGCAAGAATACTGGAGTGGGTTGCTATTTCCTACTCTGGGGGATCTTCCTTACCCAGGTATCAAACTCTCGTCTCTGGCGTCTCCTGCATTGCAAGTGGATTTTTTACCCCTGCGCCACATTTGTATTGGTGTTTTCCAGTTGTCTATATCTGAAAATTCCAGGTGTATTTCTTCAGCATTCCACTTGCTGGAGAGATGAGAGGAGGGCCGGTAGTACTGGCGAACGCTAAGCAACTGCTAGACGATCTTGATGGATATGCTGTCAATCTGCTTTGCTATTTCCGCCTAGTTCTGATTGTGGTTCTGAATTCTTTGAAGACTGAAAAGAAATTCCTGTACTTCACAATTGAGCTAACAGCTCAACTAGGGGAAAAATACTGCTGAAATCTGTCAGTGAATGTTGCTAACTTATGTTGCATTTATAGACAGGGAGAAAACTAAGCCTAGCAAATCCTTGGGAAGATGTGCAAGCTGGCTGACAGGTGTGACATCTCAGCACAGTAAGTTAAAGCAACACTGAGCAGTGAGTGTTGTCCAGTGAGACTTGATTGGTCACAGATGACAATTCCAGCTCCCTGAGGTGTTTCTCCAATGTCTGTGATTAATATCAAATGTCAAGTAAGGCTCACTTCCAACAATAAGGTCTAAGACATACTCAGCTAAAACAACATAGGATTTTCATTTCCCATAACCCAGTGAAGCTATCCAGACATTTCCTGGGGGATTATCCCCAGGATGAATTACATAAAAAGGGCACTACAAGGGCTTTCTTCCTTAAGCAAAATCTCAAGCAGTGCACAACAGAAGCAGATCCTTATCACTTGCATGATAGGACAGGCCTTTTTATTTTTTTGCCAAAGTTGTTGTGTAGTTCAAGATAGAAGATTCTGAGACAGACTTAGATAGAAACTGAATAATACGTGATCATGGAACAATGACTTCAGTCAAAGCCAGAGTTTGGCTACACATATTTAGAGTGGGAAAAGAAGAGGGGTTCTTTGGCTTTTTAGTTATTGATGCAGTATAACTGATTATAAATATGTGTGTGTATAGATGTATATACATTTTCTTGCTTTTGATGCCTACAATAGCCATCAGCATCAGTAAAAAGTATGTATTTATTTTGCAAAAAATATTTTTATAGGAGATGCTTCAAATCAAAAGTATTAACTTAGCATAGTTTGTATAGAAGACATAGATGGTTTTCCATCTTTTGACTCCAGAAAGGGGTTATTTTTAAGCCCTAAATTGTGGATGTATTCCTCCTTCACATGAGCACACTTTAGGGGAGAGGTCATACGTTGATAACAAAATTGTTTTTATCATTTAATATTTAATTCCTTAGGTTAGTATCTCTGAAGAAATCAAGAAAGTTTGACTTAAACATCCATTTTCTTTGTTGTCCCCTACCTTCTACTTATCACTTCTTTTTCTATGCCTCTCTCTTTATTCATCAATAATTCCACAGGGATTTGAAGTTGATTAAAGCAGGAGTGTGAAAAGCAGAGACATTACTTTGCCAACAAAGGTCCGGCTAGTCAAGGCTATGGTTTTTCCAGTGGTCATGTATGGATGTGAGAGTTGGACTGTGAAGAAGGCTGAGCACCGAAGAATTGATGCTTTTGAACTGTGGTGTTGGAGAAGACTCTTGAGAGTCCTTTGGACTGCGAGCAGATCCAACCAGTTCATTCTAAGGAGATCAGCCCTGGGTGTTCTTTGGAAAGAATGATGCTGAAGCTGAAACTCCAGTACTTTGGCCACCTCATGCGAAGAGTTGACTCATTGGAAAAGACTCTGATGCTGGGAGGGATTGGGGGCAGGAGGAGAAGGGGACGACAGAGGATGAGATGGCTGGATGGCATCACTGACTTCATGGATGTGAGTCTGAGTGAACTCCGGGAGTTGGTGATGGACAGGGAGGCCTGGCGTGCTGCAGTTCCTGGGGTCGCAAAGAGTCAGACACGACTGAGCGACTGAACTGAACTGATGCTGTTCTTACTTTAGTCAGGATTGCATTTTTATGATCTGTCAGTGAAATGACAATTGTATGGGATCCTTTGTGGTTGGAGGACGAGCCAATAAATGCTCTGTGATTAGAAGTGACATTGAGAGTTAGGTTGGCTTGAAACCAAGCTTACACAACACCAATACTAGCAATTAAAAAGTTTTTTTTTTTTTTTTTTTGCATGGACATACAGTTTATTTATTTATTTTTTCCTGATGTTTTTTTTAAATTTTATTTTATTTTTAAACTTTACATAATTGTATTAGTTTTGCCAAATATCAAAATGAATCCACCACAGGTATACATGTGTTCCCCATCCTGAACCCTCCTCCCTCCTCCCTCCCCATACCATCCTTCTGGGTCGTCCCAGTGCACTAGCCCCAGGCATCCAGTATCGTGCATCAAACCTGGACTGGCATCTCGTTTCATACATGATATTTTACATGTTTCAATGCCATTCTCCCAAATCTTCCCACCCTCTCCCTCTCCCATAGAGTCCATAAGACTGTTCTATACATCAGTGTCTCTTTTGCTGTCTCGTACACAGGGTTATTGTTACCATCTTTCTAAATTCCATATATATATGTGTTATTATACTGTATTGGTGTTTTTCCTTCTGGCTTACTTCACTCTGTATAATAGGCTCCAGTTTCATCCACCTCATTAGACCTGATTCAAATGTTTTCTTTTTAATGGCTGAGTAATACTCCATTGTGTATATGTACCACTGCTTTCTTATCCATTCATCTGCTGATGGACATCTAGGTTGCTTCCATGTCCTGGCTATTATAAACAGTGCTGCGATGAACATTGGGGTACATGTGTCTCTTTCCCTTCTGGTTTCCTCAGTGTGTATGCCCAGCAGTGGGATTGCTGGATCATAAGGCAGTTCTATTTCCAGTTTTTTACGGAATCTCCACACTGTTCTCCATAGTGGCTGTACTAGTTTGCATTCCCACCAACAGTGTAAGAGGATTCCCTTTTCTCCACACCCTCTCCAGCATTTATTATTTGTAGACTTCTGAATCACAGCCATTCTGACTGGCGTGAAATGGTACCTCATAGTGGTTTTGATTTGCATTTCTCTGATAATGAGTGATGTTGAGCATCTTTTCATGTGTTTGTTAGCCCTCTGTATGTCTTCTTTGGAGAAATGTCTATTTAGTTCTTTGGCCCATTTTTTGATTGGGTCATTGATTTTTCTGGAGTTGAGCTGTAGGAGTTGCTTGTATATTTTTGAGGTTAGTTGTTTGTCAGTTGCTTCATTTGCTATTATTTTCCCCCATTCTGAAGGCTGTCTTTTCACCTTGCTGATAGTTTCCTTTGATGTGCAGAAGCTTTAAAATGAAAGGGTTGAAGATAGAGGAAGGTCCTAAACTCACCTCTTTCCACAGGCACAGTAGGTCTACAATGGCACAGGGAATAATCCCCTTGGAAAGGGATCTGACAACGGGACGAACACAGCTCCCGCAAGTTCATGTTCTGCCTATTTGATAGGTAAACATTGTTGTATTGTTTTAATTTCCATGTCTTGTGTATTTACTAGTAAGTTTGAGAATTTTTGTTTCTGAGAAAATTACGGTTACATTCTTTACTTTTATTTTTTCCGTGTTGATTTGAAGAAACTCTTTATATATTAGAGAAATTAGCTTTTGTCGATTTCAGTTTTAAAATATTTTCATCAATTTGATTTTTTTTTCTTTAACTATATTTTTGACAACTTTGGCATGGAGAATTAAAGATTATATAGTCTTGTTTGCAATTTTTTCATTAATGGCTTTCCCTGTATGCCTTTTATTGTCTTGTTTGGAAATCCATTT
Organism: Bos javanicus; assembly: GCF_032452875.1. NCBI lineage: Eukaryota > Metazoa > Chordata > Mammalia > Artiodactyla > Bovidae > Bos > Bos javanicus. The sequence goes on along the minus strand of NC_083873.1, from coordinate 24,819,488 downwards.
TACTTGGAAAGTCCTCTAGCTGTAATTTTTGTCCTGTAACTATTTCTAATGTTCTTTTTTTTTTTTTTTAATACTTAGAACTTGAAGCAATATGAAGTTTATCTGACTATTTGGAGTGAGGTGAATATCTAGTTTTATTTTCTTCCATTTGGATATTTTTCCTATTGCCATTAAATATCATTGAATAGTCCATTCTTTTCCCACTAATTGGAAGTTCTGCTTTTATTATATACTAAATATCTACGTATTTAGGGATAAGTTTCAAGACTCTGTTTTCTTGTTTATTTCTGCATCAGAACTGTGCATCAATATGTACTGTAGCCTGTATGTATCTTTTGTTACTGTAGGGAAGAATAATAAAAGTATATTTTATTATTAATAAATTAAAATATTTTTAATATAACTAATAAAAATAATTTTTATTATTCTTATTTTTCATAACATTCAAATGTTTTCTGTGGTGAATATTTTTCAAGTAAGGGGCATTTATTTATAACATCTGTTTAAGTCATCTCTTACAGTTGTTAAAAGTTGTGTCTTATAAATTTGATTTATAAGAAATCAAATTTCTTATTTATTTCTTATTTACATCCTATTTATTTATTATTTACTTAATACTCCTAGAGTTTGCTTATTTATTTTTAAAGATTTTTTGATGTGGACCATTTTTAAAGTTTTTACTGAATTTGTTACAATATTGCTTCTGTTTTGTGTTTTGGTTTTTTGGCCCTGAAGCATGTGGGATCTTAGCTTCCTGACCAGGGATCAAACCTGAACCCTCTACACTGGACGGTGAAGTTTTAACCAGTGAAGTCCCCCTCTTATTTATTTTTATGTGTTTTTAAATCCATTTTATTGCTCTTATTACTGAGTTTTTTTTCTAATTAGGTATTCTTGGTATAAAAGAAAGCTTTGGTTTTGTGATATTTTAGCTTAATTTAGCTTGTTAATAAACTCTATTAGATCCAATTGCTTCTAATTTATCCATACTCTTTTGAAGATTTCTTCTAGCTCGTGGCAGTATATGGCTGCCTCAAGTTCTGATTCAGCCTGCAAGACTCGGCTCAGTTGTCTGCAAAACTCCTTCCCTTGTGCGAGGGGGCAGCTGTGTTATAACAAAATGAGCACCGAAGGTGCACTGAGCACACAGGAACTGGACTCTGATTTATATGCCGTATCAGCTAGGATTGGGTTCAGGCCCACATATCAGAAAATGTGGAGTCGTTTAAACATCACAAGATGACTTTTTAATCGAAATATAATTGATTTACAGCACTGTGCTAGTTTCAGGTGTACCCAGAAAAGTGATTCTGTTTTACATCTGAAAAGAATCTTTTTTAGATTATTTTCCCTTTTCAGTTCAGTTCAGTAGCTCGATAAAGGACAGAAATGGTATGGACCTAACAGAAGCAGAAGATATTAAGAAGAGGTGGCAAGAATACACAGAAGAACTGAACCAAAAAGATCTTCATGACCCAGATAATCACGATGGTGTGATCACTACCTAGAGCCAGACATCCTGGAATGTGAAGTCAAGTGGGCCTTGGAAAGCATCACTACGAACAAAGCTAGTGGAGGTGATGGCATTCCAGTTGAGCTATTTCAAATCCTGACAGACGATGCTGTGAAAATGCTGCAGTCAGTATGTCAGCAAATTTGGAAAACTCAGCAGTGGCCACAGGACTGGAAAAGGTCTGTTTGCATTCCAATCCCAAAGAAAGGCAATGCCAAAGAATGCTCAAACTACCGCACAATTGCACTCATCTCACATGCTAGTAAAGTAATGCTCAAAATTCTCCAAGCCAGGCTTCAGCAATACATGAACTGTGAACTTCCAAATGTTCAAGCTGGTTTTAGAAAGGGCAGAGGAACCAGAGATCAAATTGCCAACATCTGCTGGATCAAGGAAAAAGCAAGAGAGTTCCAGAAAAACATCTATTTCTGCTTTATTGACTATGCCAAAGCCTTTGACTGTGTGGATCACAATAAACTGTGGAAAATTCTTCAAGAGATGGGAATACCAGGCCACCTGACCTGCTTCTTGAGAAACCTATATGCAGATAAGGAAGCAACAGTTAAATAATGAGTATAATGTGCTGTACAGTAGGTCCTTATTGGTTATCTACTTTATATATTGTAGTGTGTTAATCCCAAACTCCTAATTTTATTCTTGCTATGAAATCTGAAGGTGGGAGTAAGGGCTGGTTGTGTGGTTTATGAAGTCATCTGTGATATCAAGAAAATTGTTCCTACATTCTAAGAAAATGTGTATCAGAAATTATGTCTGATTTCAGGCTGGCAGGAGGAAGAAGAGCTGAAAAAGTCCATGATGCCCCTTCTTTTAAGGCCACTTCTTTAGAATCATCCCAACTTCTTTCATGTACAAACCCTAGGGTAAACCTACCCATATGGCCATGGCTAGCCAGAGAAAAGTCTGGGGAAAATGGTTGTGGCTAAACTAGTTGTTAATGAGCCCTGAAATCAGAATGTTTATTACTTAGAAAAAGTGGGTAGAGATGGATTTAACCATCTAAGTCACTAAATTCAAGAGTGAATGTAGGCCAATTCAATTTTTTTTCCAAAAAGGAAAAAAATCATTTTTTTCTCCCCGATGACAGAATAATATACTTCTATTGGAAACCATTCACACAAATCAGAAAATTTGGAGACAAGTAACTGACACTCTTGATTCATGGACCTGACATTCCAGGTTCCTATGCAATATTGCTCTTTACAGCATCGGACCTTGCTTCTATCACCAGTCTCATCCACAACTGGGTATTGTTTTTGCTTTGGCTCCATCCCTTCATTCTTTCTGGAGTTATTTCTCCACTGATCTCCAGTAGCATATTGGGCACCTACTGACCTGGGGAGTTTCTCTTTCAGTATCCTATCATTTTGCCTTTTCATACTGTTCATGGGGTTCTCAAGGCAAGAATACTGAAGTGGTTTCCCATTCCCTTCTCCAGTGGACCACATTCTGTCAGATCTCTCCACCATGACCCGCCCATCTTGGGTTGCCCCACGGGCATGGCTTAGTTTCTAGTGTGATTAGATTGACTAGTTTTCTGTGAGTATGGTTTCAGTGTGTCTGCCCTCTGATGCCCTCTTGCAACACCTACTGTCTTATTTGGGTTTCTCTTACCTTGGGCGTGGGGTATCTCTTCACAGCTGCTTCAGCAAAGTGCAGCCGCTGCTCCTTACCTTGGATGAGGGGTATCTCCTTACCGCCGCCCTTCCTGACCTTCAACGTGGGATAGTTCCTCTCGGCCCTCCTGCGCCAGCGGAGCCACTGCTCTTTGGACGTGGGGTTGGTCCTCCCAGCCGCCACCCTTGAAGACGCTTACTCCTTGGAAGGAAAGTTATGACCAACCTAGACAGCATATTCAAAAGCAGAGACATTCCTTTGCCAACAAAGGTCCATGTAGTCAAGGCTATGGTTTTTCCAGTGGTCGTGTATGGATGTGAGAGTTGGACTGTGAAGAAGGCTGAGCACCGAAGAATTGATGCTTTTGAACTGTGGTGTTAAAGAAGACTCTTGAGAGTCCCTTGGACTGCAAGAAAATCCAACCAGTCCGTTCTGAAGGAGATCAGCCCTGGGATTTCTTTGAAAGGAATGATGCTAAAGCTGAAACTCCAGTACTTTGGCCACCTCATGCGAAGAATTGACTCATTGGAAAAGATTCTGATGCTGAGAGGGATTGGGGGCAGAAGGAGAAGGGGACGACAGAGGATGAGATGGCTGGATGGCATCACTGACTTGATGGATGTGAGTCTGAGTGAACTCTGGGAGTTGGTGATGGACAGGGAGGCCTGGCGTGCTGCGATTCATGGAGTTGCAAAGAGTCGGACACGACTGAGAGACTGAACTGAACTGAACTGACACTCTACCACTCAAATAAATTTCCATTACTATCTCTGAACATTTTTTCATATATCTCCTTGAATAGACACATAATTTTACATAAATGGCATTATTTCATGCATTCCTTGCTTTCACTAAATCTGCTGAGTGGCTTGTATTTCCTTAAGATATTTACACGTACCTTACAATTGTCTGCAATTCCCTTTCTTCAGAGGTGAATAAGGCTGTCTTCCTCCCTTTCTCAGCATAGCCAGTTCTTTGCTCCATGGGTGTGGTTAACTTCCTTCCTTCTTGCTTCTCACTATGGCTCCCTACCTCACTTTCTTTAGGGTTTTGTGCAAATGTGTTTTTCTCAGTGAAGCCTCCTGAAATCCACTCCATTTATAACTATATTCGTCACCCTCCTTTTCATATTTTAATTTTCTCCATAGAACTTATCACCTTTTAAAATGTTATATACATTTAGTGATTTTTCTGTTTTCTGTTTCTTCCCAAGACAATGGAAACTCCATGAAAGTAGGGATTTTTGTCTTGTTCCCTGTTATCCAGCGCATAGAATAGTGCTCAGCCCAAAGTAAGTACTCAATAAATCCTTGTTGAGTGAATAAATCCACAGTAGCTCATAACACCTGATCACATCATTAGTTGTGAGGATTAAATGAGATAACATGGATGAGAACACAGCACAGCAACAGGAGGCAGAGGCTCAGAAGAGGGACACTGAAGCTGCTTTTATTTCCATGTTTCTCTCAGAATACCTGCCATGCTATCTTTAAAATTTTATTTAAATGTTTATTTCACCCTGAAGCTCCATGGACTCTTTAAACCATTCTCATTTGTTTTTGCATCACTGGCATTGATCATGGCCTAGTATATAGTAGGTGGTCTTTAAGTCGGAACTGACATGAATCACTTGTGGCTATTCCTAAATCTGCAAACACTGCCATACTTTCTAATTTCTAAATGCTTTCCCCTGATATCTGTACTGAAATATTTATGAAGCTATTTGGTACTCAGAGGAAATCAAGTTTTAGCACAGCTGAGGCTATCTTCTCTCTCTAGTCAATGGTTTTGTTGAAAGCTCATTTTAATAAATGCACTAGAGAGGCATTTTTGAATAGGGAAGCGTCATTCAGCTTTGTGAAATGTCCAGGTGGAATAAGTATTAGATGCTTTTGTTATTTCTGCCACTTTAGTTAATGAAGCTGTCCCATTTATAATATAATTAGAGCCAGTGCAATCCTCTCACCAAATATAAAGTGACACACACAGGGTCTTGTTATTAAAGCGTTCCCTCTGAAGAGTCACAGGAAACCATTCAAACACAGGACTTGACATACTGGGGTGAATACATCCAATTAAGAAAATGGTAAGTAATTTCATGAGAGAAATTCTAATTCTTACTAAAGATGTTCGGTATCAAATCACCTTTAATTTTTTAAGATCCAGAGGAAGCTATTGTGTAAACATGTTTTTGTTTTCCCTGGATGGGACATTTTTATAAGGCTGTGGTAACAATTCTACCTCTAAATACAAATTCAGAATTCAAGGAGAGAAAAAAAGTGTGTCTATAGTGAGCTCCTAGAGACGGAAGACAAAATTAGTCTTTGAAATTCGGTAGTCTCACTCCTAAGAGTGCAAGATAAGTCAACAAAAAACATAGAGCTCTGCAGAGACAAAATTCAGCTCCTCTTCATGGTCTATTAGGCCAGATACTTTTCTAGCAGTCAGGACTTTCTTTTGTCTCTGTTGCAGAAATCGGTGTTATACATAAAGTGGCAGCTCCTCTGAGTTAACTTGCTTTACACACTGATTGCCTGACTCTTCCATCCATCCAGCTCATCCCTCAAACGCCCCTATACACATTTTCCAGAGCAAGTGTTGCTTTTCTCCAGGGCTTGATAAACGTGTACATCTTTCTTAGCCAAAAACGTCTACATACAGTCAAGAAAATGGACTCTGTAGAATTGAAACATGTTGGGCTTTAACTGAGTCACATTTACTTCATCTACTAGAGTGAATACCCTGAGTTCTGTATCAATCATTTATAGCTACTGTAGTTGAAGTGTGATAACTGTTTTAAGCCATGCAACACATATTTTGGGGTTTGGCAGAGATGCACACTAAATCTTTACACAGCAAATTTCTAAGGCAGTATGAACAGGTAGGTTAAATCATACTTGAATTTGTAAACTTTTAGGATTTCAGGACTCTGATGTAGGATTTAACGCTACTTATAAGGAAGAGGCAGATATCCTAAGGGCTTCACTGGTGGCTCGGTGGCAAAAAAAAATCCACCTACAATACAGGAGACCCCAGTTCAATCTTGGGTTGGGAAAATCTCCTGGAGAAGGAAATGGTAACCCACTCCAGTATTCTTGCCTGGAGAATCCCATGGACAGAGGAGCCTGGCAGGCTACAGACCATGTGGTCACAAAAAGTCGGACATGACTGAATGATTAACCACACACCAATATCCTAATGTCATTTCTCCTTTAAAGCTTCCTCTTCTTCTGTTCGAAGATGCCAGGCACCCATGAGAAATAGTAAGCCTAGTTGAAAAACCTGAACTTAACATCTGAGAGAACCAGATTCAAGTCTCCATCTTGTCATTTACTAGCTTTGTGACCTTTGGTCACATCTTTATCTGAGTCATACAAAATACAGCCAATAACCCCTGTTTCACTGGATGAATGTAAGGGAAAAAATGAGTTTATGTTGCTTGGTTTTTATATACAGCAGGAGCAAAGTAAATGGTAGCTGTTTATTTACCACATTTTTGGGTAAAATTTTAGTATTTCACACGGGGGATTCTCTATAGTAGATGATGTTTTAGTTGACCAAACCAAAAAAAGCTTATTGTAATTTATAGCAGGCTTTATAAATAAAAGGGCTTCCCTGGTGGCTCAGCTGGTAAAGAATCCATCTGCAATGTGGGAGACCTGGGCTCGATCACTGGGTTGGGAAGATTGTCTGGAGAACAAAATGGCTACCTACTCCAGTATTCTGGCCTGGAGAATTCCGTGGACTGTGTAGTCCACTGGGTCACAAAGAGTCAAACATGACTAAGACACTTGGGCTTCCCTCATAGCTCAGTTGGTAAAGAATCTGCCTGCAATGCAGAAGACCCTGGTTTGCTTCCTGGGTCAGGAAGATCTGCTGAAGAAGGGATAGGCTACCCACTTCAGTATTCGTGGGCTTCCCTTGTGGCTCAGCTGGTAAAGAATCTGCATGCGATGAGGGAGATCTGGGTGCGATTCCTGGGTTGGGAAGACCCCTGGAGAGGGGAACAGCTACCCATTCCAGTATTCTGGCCTGGAGAATTTCATGGACTGTATAGTCCATGGGGTTGCAAAGAGTTGGACATGACTGAGCAACTTTCACTTTCATAAATAAAACATTTTAGAGCCATTTCAGTTGTTCTTAAAGCATTATTATTAGTAATATTTACCCTAGTCACTAAATAAAGGCTATTTAACACAACAGATTATGATTCTGTGTTCTATATCTGTTGGTGAACATGACTATTCTTTCTAGAGCCATTCAGAGTGGTTGTCACATTTGGTAAGAGCATTTGTGTATATTTTGTAATAACCTTGAGTTTTTAGTTTGGGGAAGGAGGAAGATGAGAGCAAAGTGTTTGGGAGTCACTTGGAAATGAACAAAATGTGAATAACTTAGGGTGCCTAAAGGACAGAATGACTGAATTGTTTTAAAGGTTGGTATGTAGGCTGTTGAGGGACGTTTGTCAAGACAAAAACCAATGTGAGGTTCATTGCACGAAGGAGGAAAATGGTAGGGCTGGTTTTGACTTCAGTTGGTCAGGCTGTGGGAGGGTGAACAGACTGAAAACCCAGTTTTCTTATTGACAGAAAAGCTGAAAGAAGTTACACGAAAATGAGAAAAGACACTTCAGGTCATTCTGCTCTGTTTGAAGTGGAAACTTTAGAGACACAATGCAGACAAAGACTGAACTTTAAGCCTGGGTTGTTCATCTAAGTGTGTGTGTGTGTGTGTGTGTGCATGTGTGTGTTATTTTTGCCCTGAGGCATTCCTCTTTAGAGCATGACAGTCCATCTGAGTTATTTTTTTTATTGGATTTTGCGTAATTTCCCCCTCTCACTTCAGCAATGGTGTTATTGATGCAGTGGTCTTGGTTTCTAAGAGTCCTTTCTGGCTTCTATCATGACCTCACTGGCATTTCATCCACACACAGGAAGCCAGAAGAGAACTCCTGTTTTATAGGCAAAATGTCTGCAAAGTCGAGGGCACTCAGCTTTGAGCACAATGGCTGATAATTTCAATTTTATGGTATGTAAACATGAAATGTATCCAGTATTTTTGTCAAAACTGTGTGGTAAAACTAAAGCCTCATATCTGGCTATGTTCAGTTACAAGTATTTTAACGGGAAGCAGAGAGGAGCAAGATGAGGTGGGGGTAGGGGGTCACAGCCCTTCTGGAACAGAGCCCCGCTGGGACTTTGGAAGGATGGGGTGGCTCTGACACACCACCACGGTGTGTGTGGTGGGCCAGAGGGAGCAAAACAGAACAATCACATCCTGGGAAAGATGCAAGGCCCTGATGAAAGAGCATTCTTAGGAGACAAATGAGGGAAGGAAAAGTTAGGTTAAGGAAGCTGGGGGAACCAGCCAGCCGAACTGGTCTGGAAGGATTTGGAGATGAAGAACTAATTCCTCTGGTGGCTCCTATGCTTTCAGCACACTGGGGAGGAAAAACTGCTTTTCGAAAGAACTGGGAGGAATGATCAAAATCACTTAGTGAGCCCCTTCTCTGGTTTTGGATATGTCACCAACAAATTCCCTATGTGACTCGGGGCTTATAGTTCACCTCTGAGAGGAGGGAGTCTGAAAGAATGATCATTGAAGACCTCAGACATTTTGGTTGTCAATATTTATTTGAATTAGTGGATGACACAGACCTGGTGACTTGAAAGAAAAATTAGGAACTTGGTTAGAAAATTCTCAAAGGCAAACTTTGTATATACAATCCTCAAATATTCAGATTTAGATAGAACATGAAGAACAACACCAGTCAGAAGCCTTCCTCTGTTTTCAAAAGTAATTTTTATTGGAGTATCATTGCTTTTTAATGTTGTGTTACTTTCTACTGTGCAGCAAAATGAATCAGCTATATATATATACATATATCCCTTCTCTCTTTTGGACTTCCTCCCCATTCAGGTTGCCGCAGTCCATTAAGTAGAGTTCCCTACGCTATACAATATGTTCTTATTATCTATAATATTATTATCTTATTATCTATAAGATATCTAGTTATCTATTTTATACATATTGTCAATAGTATTTATGCGTTAATCCCAGTTTCCCAGCTCCTTCCGTCCCCCTGCCCTTTGGGCTTCCCTTGTGGCTCAGCAGTAATGAATTCCTCTACAGTGCAGGAGCTGCAGAAAATATGGATTCTATCCCTGGGTCGGGAAAGTCCCCTGGAGGAGGGCATGGCAACCCACTTCAGTATTGCCTGGAGAATCCCATGGACAGAGAAGCCTGGCAAGGCTACAGTCCATAGGGTTGCAAAGAGTTGGACACTACTGAAGCAACTTAGCACACAGCACCCCTGCCCTTTCCTTGAAAGTGAAACTGGTTCAATCACATCCAACTCTTTGCCACCCTGTGGACTGTAGAGTCCTTGGAATTCTCCAGGCCAGAATACTGGAGTGGGTAGCTTTCCCTTCTTCAGGGAATCTTCCCAACCCAGGGATTGAACGCAGGTCTCCCGCAATGCAGGCGGATTCTTTACCAGCTGAACTACAAGGGAAGCCTTCCTCTTTACCCCGAAGTCCTCCTTGTTTAGGAGCTCCTTTAATAGAATGTCCATAGCTTGACTTTCTGTTTTCCCAATTCCACCATTCACTTTGGAAAGTTCAGTTTAGGGAAGGTCAGAATTTGTACTAATAATGCAAGAGAGATAAGAAGTCCATGTATCTTTCTTCTTTGGAGTTGGGATCATGGGGAATATGACATCCTTCCCTTTTGAAAGCAGCAAGCTATCTTGGGCGTACAGAGTCTTAATTCTGGCCCAGAAAGGCCTTGCATTTAGGAGGTTGCACTGAGCCAGTGAACTCTGAATTCCTTGCAATTAGCTTGCTGTTTGTAGAAAGATAAATGCTAGTTTAAAAAAACCACAACTTTGGACATTTATTTACTGAGAGGATCTTTCTGTTGGGGAAAATATGGCCTCAGAAGCAATTATCTGGCATTTATTGCTGTAGATAGTATACCTTGCTTTTCAATCTTGATTTACAGGGAAATGTGGAGGAACTTTCCGCTAAGCAAGAAATTTTCTTCTTGCCTATTCAATTTCTCATCTTTATTTTCAGGTATTTTTAATATTTAGAACATTTTTCTTTAGGTCTATTATCTATGAAATTATTATAGAATATAATATAAATTAATAATTAATATAATATATGATATAATATACATTAGAATAATTTAAAATTAATTAAGGATTTAAACCCAAATTCCAAGCATGGTTTGTTACTATTTTCACCTCTTAATAGCCATGTTGCCTTAGATAATTACTTCACTGAATGCAGCCTTAAGATGTGTTTTTACAACTCCAAACTCACTGTTTGTTAATGAAAAATGCAGTCAAACAGCTGGTTGGTTGTTCTGCAAAATTGCAAATCAGCAGAATACTTACTCTTAATTAACTGAATACAGAGAAGACCATGTGGTCATTTCTTCAGTGTGTTCATTGTTAAGATTCAGATTATTAAAAAGGCAAATGATACCTATTTGCTGCACTCTGCATAAGGGTGATAGGGGAAAGGAGAGAATAGGAATGAAATTAGATGACTTGAACCTTTAAAAGCAGTCTTGCCTTTTCTTGCACAAAGTGTTTTTTCCCCCTCTGTTTTAAGATCTCCTTTGGAATCTCAGTGGGAATGAAAGAGCCTTCTGAATACTATCTACTTTGAGCTTACCTAGTCCTTAAAGCACCAAGTAATTTCATATAATTCTTATAACTGGGTTCATCCATTATTATTCTGGGTGGCTCACCATGGATGCTTTACCAGATTGCAAAGAACTCTTCATTTTTCATTTACTTTTATTCAAGTTGAAAGTTTAGAGAAATGTGATGTATATTAACTGTCAAACCACCCTAGGCCTTAACTGACTTGAAAATGCATGAGCCAGGATTTTATTTGGTGGTATTTAAGCCAAGAAAATTTTTTGAAGATTGAAAATTATTCAGAAGTTAAGACATACAGACACTGACGTCTAATCATGTTTTAATTTTAAACAGGATCAGAGGAACAAGGTGATATGAAACCATTCAAAATTACCTGAAAGGAGAGGGGTTTCACTCAAAGGTGGAGTGAACTCCAGATGTGTTCATATGCTGTGCCTAAGGGATTTGGCTAACTAGAATATCCTGAGACCAAAGTCAAGGTAGTCAAGGGAGAATGCAAATCACAGTAATGGGGAAAATGCAGAGGAACCAAAGACCAAATTGCCAACATTCTTTGGATCATAGAGAAAGCAAGGGAGTTCCAGAAAAACATCAATGTCTGCTTCACTGACTATGCTAAAGCCTTTGAGATTACAACAAACTATGGAAAATACTTGAACAGATGGGAATACCAGACCTGTCTCCTGAGAAACCTGTATGTGGGTCAAGAAGCAAGTTAGAACCAGACATGAAACAATGAACTGGTTCAAAATTGGGAAAGGAGTATGTCAGACTGTACATTGTCACCCTGCTTATTTAACTTATATGCATAGTACATCATGTGAAATGTTAGGTTGGATGAATCACAAGGTGGAATCAAGGTTGCCAGAAGAAATATAAACGACCTCAGATATACAGATAATATCACTCTAATGGAGAAAGTAAAGAGGAACTAAAGAGCCTCTTGATGGGGGTGAAAGGGAGAGAGAAAAAGCTGGTTTAAAACTCAACATTCAAAAACCTATGATCATAGCATCTGGTCTTATCACTTCATGGAAAATAGATGGCGGGGTTGGGGGGGAAGTGGAAGCAGTGACAGATTTTATTTTCTTGGACTCCAAAATCACTGCAGACGGTAACTGCAGCCATGAAATTGAAGACACTTGCTCCTTGGTAGGAAAGGTATGACAAACCTAGACAGCATGTTTAAAAACAGAGACATTACTTTGCTGACAAAGAACTGTATAGTTAAAGCTATGGTTTTTCCAGTAGTCATGTACAAATGTAAGAGTTGGACCATAAAGAAAGCTGAGTACCAAAGAATTGATGGTTTCAAACTGTGGTGTTGGAGAAGTCCTTGGATTCCAAGGAGATCAACCAATCAATCCTAAAGGAAATCAATCCTGAATATTCATTGGAAGGGCTGATGCTAAAGTTGAAACTCTAATACTTTGACCACCTGATGTGAAGAGCCAACTCATTGGAAAAGACCCTGATACTGGGAAAGAGTGAAGGCATAAGGAGAAGGGGGTGGCAGAAGATGAGATGGTTAGATAGCATCACTGACTCAATAGACATGAATTTTAATAAACTCTGGGAGACACTGGAGGACAGAAGAGCCTGGTGTGCTATAGTCCATGGTGTCACAAAGAGTCAGGCATGACTTAGGCAAACAACAGAAACCCCAGTTTGCCACATTAATGCTCTAGTGTCCTCTTAGCATCAAGCCACACAGGTATCTATGCAGCACAAACATAATTGTGTGTGTGTGCTCAGTTGTGTACAACTCTTTGCAATCCTATGGAATGGAACCCACCAGCCTCTTCTGTCCATGGAATTTCCCCAGGCAAGAATGCTGGAGTGGGTTGTCATTTCCATCTCCAGGGGATCTTCCTGACCTAGGTATTGAACTGGAATCTCCTGGTGGTTTAGACATTAAGTCGTGTCTAACTCTTGGGACCCCATGGACTGCAGCCTGCCAGCTTCCTCTGTCCATGGGATTCTCCAGGCAAGAATACTGGAGTGCGTTACTGTTTCCTTCTCCAGATGATCTTCCCAACACAGGGATCGAACGTGGGTCTCTGGCATTGCAGGCAGATTCTTTACTGATATGAGGGAAGCCCTATATATTTTTGGCTGTGCCACAGGCATGTGGGATCTTAGTTCCATGACTAGGGATTGGACCCAGGCCCCCTGCATTGGAAGCACAGAGTGCTAACCACTGGACCAACAGGGAGGTCCCATCTCTTTAAATTGGCAGGCAGATTCTTTACCACTGAGCCACCTGGGAAGCATAAACATAATTACTTCACTTCTTAAGACGATTTAAGGGATTCCTACGGCAGTTAAGGAGAAGGGCATGGGCAACTCATTCCCGTATGCTTGCCTGGAGAATCCTATGGACAGAAGAGCCTGGCGGGCTACAGTTAATAGGGTCCGCACAGAGTTGGACACAACTGAAGTGACTTAGCGCATACGCATGGCAGTTAAGATGGAAATTTAGTTCTTTCCATGGCCTTCAAGTCCCTGCTAATGCCCTCTGCTTTTTTCTCAGCCTCATTTAGAACATCTTGCCCTCTGCCCTCACTCCAGCCACACAGGCATTCTAGTCTGTGGGAGCTGCTACGCTGCTTCCTGCCTCAGGGCCCTTGAACATGCTACTGCCACATTAGATAGCTCACATCTCTTCCTCCCTTCCTGGGACACCTTTCATTTGTACCTCCAAATGAATGCTCTATTCACATAAAATTGGTTTTATTATTGTTGTTATTCCAGGATATCATGGTACCTTCAGGGTACTTAATTCAGTTTATAATTATACATAAATATGGTAATTTGATTAATGGCCTCCTTCCTATTTTGCTGTGGAGTAAAGGCCATGACAGCTTTGCTTACCACAGCAACTGCACACTCGTATTGCACATATATGAGGCACTTAGTAAATGTTAATTGAACGAATATTCTCCCTGTATTGCTGATGTTATGGGTGACTTGGTTCTTTTTTCTCTTCTCAGAGAGTCTTCAGTCTTCATCTTCAGTAGACTGTCATTTATCTAGAACAAGTGGCAAATGGAGCTTTATGATTGTAAAGAAAGTCTGATCTCAAACTACACATGCACACATACATGAACACATGCACACACACACACACACACACATAGACTCTACAGGAGGAAAGCACATATGGGGAAGGCAGATGTTTTCATAATTCCTCAAGTTTTAATTAAATTTTGGATTTTCTCACAGAAGGAAACCTGTTTCCTATACCATACTTAGTTCTGAGGCATTAACTACCCACACTCCCTCTTTATGCCAAGAGGGAAAAATTCCCTTCTTTTATTTACTGTTAGCCTTGTTGATATTTTCCCCCTAAAAAGCATTTTCTAAGGAAAAAGTGAGAACTGAGATTAATACATAGTGCAGTTCAGAAGGAACAGCCAAGCTGCTGAGCCCGGGTTCACTTCAGCGTGAGGATGGCAGGTTTGTTTCTGATCACATCTCTGATCCATTGGTCGTGACTGCCTGGAGAATGTGTGAGAGGCATTCTGAGGGCACGGCTGGCATCAGAGGGAAAGTGTGCCATGACTAATTCATTCAACACATACTTACTGAGTGCTGTGCTAGGTAATTAGCAGGGCTGCCAGGAGCGTGGGAGTACAGTCAGCAACCTTGCTAGCCTTTCTCTACACAAGAAGGGCAGATGCAGTCTCGTAAGCATCTTGATTAGTCTCCCTCATCTCAAGGCTTATCCTTCTGCCACATGGTTCTCCATCATCATTTTGACTTCCTCACCCTAGAACCAGGTCTACTAATGAATTTCGCTTTGCTGCTGGACAGGAATCAAACACCCTTTCTTGTAAAACCCCCACATTTTCATGACTTGAGCCACCCAAAACCATCATTCCTCTTTTTTTCCCCTGCTTTCTCTTTTGAGACACATGCTTTAATCCCAATCTAGTTGTACTGACAGAATCATGATGCCTATTGAGGGGCAGTGAATAATCTGATCCTCAGTTCTTGAGCTGTGGTACTTTAGCTATTTATTCAATACCCATTCAGCAGCAACAGTTGAATTCTACATGTATGTGTATTGATTATATATATGCTATTTTTGAATTTAGGAACTTCTAAAGTTTTGAAAATTCATTACCAAACAGATGACAGAGTGGTGCTAAGGAGACACCCTAGGACAGGTTCAGGAATGTTCTATTCCATGCTGATCTTGCCTTTCCCACATAGCTCCATCCCTCATATTCAATTCTGGGAATTGCTGACTGCCTTCTCAAATGGATACAACAAAATAACTTTTTCTCAAACCTTCTGTGATTGAAGCATTATATTAAAATTTTCAATCCCCCCCCCAGTTCTTCTCGCACAGAGCAGAGAATATGAAACGAGGAAGGGAAACAGGGCATAAAAAACAGACCAGTCAGTGTTATCCATCATTGCCTTTCTCCATGAGACCAGAGTGAGACTTGCAGTTATAATTCTTTATCTGTAGCTCCAAATCCAAAAAGCTCTGAAAAACCAAAGTGTTTTCATGGCTGATTTGGCAGCAATACCTGACCAAACTCATGTGGTCATAAAACCTGACCTCAGCTGACTGAAGTCTATTGATAACCTGCATTTCACTTGGTGTGAATAGTCACACACTTTTCTGCAGAAATATTCATGTGTTTGACATTGTTTGCAGTGTTACCTAATGTTCTGAATATGTACTTTATTGCTTTCTTAATGTTTCTTTAATTTTTTTTTAATTTTGAGACTTGTATATCTGTTTGCAGTTGTAAGAAAGAATACATGTAGTATATTCTTCACCTAATTTCCCCCAATGGTCACATTTGTAACTGTAGTACAACATCACAACCAGGAGACTGACTTTGATACAATCCATGGACTTTATTGGGCTTCCCAGGTGGCTTTGGTTGTAAAGAATCCACCTGCCAATGCAGGAGATGCAAGAGACACGAGTTCGACCCCTAAGTGGGGAAGATCCCCTGGAGTAGGAAATGGCACCTCACTGCAGTATTCTTGCTTGGAAAATTCCATGGACAGAGGAGCTTGGCAGGCTACAGTTCATGGGGCTGCAAAGAATCAGACACGACTGAGTGACTGAGCACATATGGGCTTTATTTGGATTTCATCAGTTTTACATACACTCCCTTCAGTTCCTTGCGATTCTACTATGTATAGATTTGTGTGGCTACGACCACAGTCAGATGCAACACAGCTCATCCTAAGGGTCTGTTGCGCTCCCCTATTATAGACACAGATACCTCCCTCACCAGCCCTCTCCCTAGCCCCTTGGCAACCACTTGTATGTTTTCCACCTCTACAAGTTTGTCATTTCTAGAATGCTAGATAAATAGAATTGTACATTATGTGGTCTTTGGTGATTGGCTTTGTTCACTCAGCATAATTCCTATGGCGATCCATACGAGTTGTTTCATGCTTACTAGTATCTGAAAAATTCGAAACTGCAAAACACATATAGCCCAAAGGTTTTAGATAGGAGGCTGTGGGGCTGCACTGAGAGTCTGCTGCTGCAGTTAAACTCCTGCCTGCTCTTTGAACCACTGATGAGTTGGACTGGCAGGACCCCAGAGGCTGTGTTCTGATCAGTGAGTGGGGTCTGGAAATAGTTTGAAACAGACATTTCTGGTGCTCAGTTTGAATGCAGCTCCTGCTGCCCCTCAGACGTTTGCCTCCTGTCGCAGCCTAATTATCCAGTGTTCACAGTGTCTGCCTCATTTGCCTTTGCCTGGGTTTCTCATTCTCACTGCATTTCCCTTCTAGGCCTGAATTTTAACCCTACTTTGCAAATCTGCTTTCCTGAGTTTTGTTTCTATCAACCCCTTTCTCCCGGACTGCACCTGGCTTCCTATATCACTTACATCGACTCTGCTCAGCATGCAGATCTGTGACTCAGGGCTCAAGTTTCCGCCCTGGCCTGTCTCAGGCCTGTGTTGTGTTCTCTCTGACACTCAGATCCTGAGAGTTGGATACAGGGTCTTCCGTGGAGAGCTTCTCGGTGTGGATTCTCATCATCATTAGAGTGAGTTTTGATGTCAATCAAATTAAACTTTAAAAGGAGAGTTATTGTTTATATTCTAAAGCAAAAGTTGCCCCATTTAGGCCAATATACAGTTCAAAAGATAGTTTGGTAAATTCTATAATGGAAATCGTCACTAAATAAAATAAGATAATGTTCTTTCTGTTCTTGACAACTGACTTAAACACATCTCTGAGGGCTGTGTGGGTGTGTGTGTGTGTGTGTGTGTGAGTCTAAAATGGCTAATGATATTTAGAGAAGAGGAAACACGGTAGAACGGCCCAGAAAGGGGACTTGATCCCGTTTGTTCTTGGATCCCACTTTTGAGCCTGCCACAGTGGAAAACACCAAAATAGTCCCTGTTATGACATCATTGTCTCAGTCAACTGTAATTCATTTATGTCTTCCTTTTGGAGAAAGCAAAACTCAAGAAGTCATTGTAGGATCATCAAAATTTTATTTCTAGCCCTACAACTGTTATAAAAACACACCTTCAGGTTAAAAGTGAAAAGTTCATATCTAATCATTCATAGAATTTGTTCATGTGAAACAATTATTTGGGAAATTTTCAGATGCTTGAATGTTTTGCGTTTCCACCTCATGTCTGCCACTGTGCAGAACAGCCTAGTGTTATTCTGTGATACTTTTGGTTAGCCCTGACTGGTCAAAATTTTGCTTTGAGAATATCAATAGGGTCCACTAATTTCCTGCAGAAATCAATTAGGAATGAAGAAAGAAGAAAAAAAGGTAATATCTAATTCTGACTTATTTTATCAGCAAAAATGTTGTTAGTCCTCTTCCCCAAAAGAACAAGCAACATGGATTTGCAAAGAAAGAAAATAAGGGAAAATTAAAAACATATAGGGTAATTTGAGCAATCTTTTAAACATTTGTACAAAAGCAATGGAAAACTGAATAATAAAGTTCTGTATTTTTTTTAGGGTGGATGGAAGAAAGGAGAAAAAAGGATAAACCAGGTTTTCCCTCTTTAAAAATGTTTTCCTTAAGTTTTTTTGTCTCAATGTTCTACTCCCTCCCAAGTTTTTGACAACTGAAAGTTGTCTCATTCTCCTTCAAAGTCTTCCAGAATAGAATTGCAATGAGGTCCTGTCAGTAATTTTTACTTTCAGTTAAAACCACTTTCCTTATGCAAGTGCATTAGCACTGAAGAAAGAGCCATATTGTTAGGCCTTCACTTTTGCTTTTATGTCAAAACTACTTCTGAGAAATTATTTTCATTTGCTTTGCAAATCATCCACAGTTGGAAGAGTCATAAAGTATATAAAGGGAAAAGTACACGAGGCAATACATGTCAGTGGCTGGTTACTCATGTTGGAATAGTGAGGTCGAGGTAAATGAACATGAAAAATAAAGGCTGAAATGTTTCTATTTTTAGCCTAAATTATGGACATAAATGTTTGTTGTGGTTATCATTAGTTTATATTTAAATCCCCACTTAAAGGAGACCTTAGAAGTTTCTCCCTATTGGGAGCTCAGAACAGTGGCTGGCACAGAGTGGTGTTGAATAAATAAATATTTACCGACTAAACGCATGCATGTATGAAGATCTCTGTATTTATTCTTTCTCAACCCTTTAAAAAAATATATCATATGACAGTCCCAGAACCTTGAGGAAAGCAAGTATTAATTTCTGAGTTTGGAACTGAATGTTTATTTATTTTGAAAAACGTTTGGGAATGCTTTGCTTGTGGAATGTTAGTTGCACACGATAAAACATCAGCCTACGTTTCACCCCTACAAAAGTAAAGATTTTTGCTATCTGGTTTAATTATCTAATTAGAATTCAGTAAGCTATGCAGAGGCTTCCCTTTGGGGCTCATTAAATCATCAAGGTTGAGTGTTGCAAGTGAAGGAAACACAGTTTTGAGTGGAGCCAGTTTGTTGCCGAAAAGTCCTTTGGTTACTACAGCGCAGTCTGGTACCCCGGGGCGGAGGAGGAGATGCGGCGCTGGGCGAGGTGGAGCGGCCGGCTAGGATCCTCTTACAGCCAGCAGGGACTAGGACGCTGCGACCCCGTGGCCAAGGCAGCGTGGTTCTGAGTGTTGATGTGCAGGGTCAAACAAGCTTAATCTTTGAAGCCGGCTGACCCCAGCTTCACTGAAGAAACAGGCTGAATCACAACAGCCTCTGGTTTGAAATCCCAGCTCTGATGGAACAGGAGCTTTCCCTGTTGATGCTGCTGCAGCGTTTGCTCCTAATGCCGGGAATTCAAGCGTTTAAGTCTCCAGGGCCTTCGGTTGAAATCCTACCAGCTTGAAAGTCTCACAATTGTTAAAAAAAAAAAAAAAAAAAAATCTAACACACAAAGCCGCAAACTCTCTACATTTCGTTTGGCCAGCCAGGGGATCATAGTCTTCTGAAAAAAGAACACACAGCCTATCTTTTATAAACTGAGACCTCTGCTATTTTTTTTTTTTTTCTGTATTTTAAACTTGTGTTGATTGCCATGCCATGCGTTCATTTCTTAACCAGAAAACAAGAGATATTTTTCACTTGATATAAAAATGCCTAAGTCTTGATAACATCACAATATGTTACTTCATTATAAAAGGCCAGTTCTTCCATGCTGAGTTATACTTACTAGCCACAAAACCACTAGTTGTCAACATATCTTGTTCCAAATGGTTGTATTTTTTTAAAAAATGCAGGACATTTGTCATTTTGAAGCTCCTGCCTATATGATAGGTAGCTGCATGAAGGTTCTTTTCATCAGTTGGAATGGTTTTTACTGAAAGGAAATGCATTTCCATGTGAATGTATTGGAGTTTGCAGCCCCACTGCTGCCTGCCTCCTTGATTTTGGCTCTACTCACAGTTCCTTTTATTGGTTTTTTGGCAGGTTGCTGAGGGCATATGTTTTGGACTTTTCTTGCCTGATTTGTGAGATTCTGCTGACATCCAGGAAAGTGCTGCAAAAAAACCTGTTGCTCATATCCAAGCTTATGTGTTTCGTGGCAGAGCCACGAGCACTGAGCTCAAGTTTCTTGACAACAAGTCTTATTTATGGAGAAACAAACATAGGCGGTATTTCGTGGGACCATGCTGTTCTCTTTCTGTGAGTAACATTTGGCATTTCTATGCAAGAGGGCAAATAGGTTTTTAAACATCTCATATTCAAGGGTGTTATGGAGGAAGGGATGCTGTGCTGACGGTGATGATGATGATAGCTGCCATTTACTGAGCAGACACCCAACACCAAGCAATTTGCAGCCACTCGTCATCACAAAGCTGCAAGGGGAATGCTGCTGTGCCCATTTTGAAGATGAAGAAACTGAAGTTAAGCAGCATTCCCAGAATCTTATGGAGTGTTGAAGCCAGAAGCTTTGGCCTTCCTGTCTCTAAAATTTATGTTTTTTCCCTAAAGAAACCTGAGAGACAAATATTGCTTTTGATTTTTTAATAAAGAAAATCTTGTCCTGAAATTGTAATTCTATTTTGATGACAATGATTAAACATGTACCATAGGAGTTAGTGCCATGAGGATGCTAAGTCACAGCTAAGATACAGTTCCTATTCCTTAGGGACTCATAGACTAGACCAGTGGTCACTGACTGCTGGTGATTTCACCCCTCCAGGGAACTTTTCTGAAGGTCTGGAGCCATTTTTGATTGGCATGGTGGGTGAACATGTTTGGAGCTAGGTTAGGAGTAGGTTGGGGCTTTCCCTTCTCTGGCAGCTCAAACAGTGAAGATTCTGTGTGCAATGCAGGAAGATGCCCTGGAGAAGGGAATCACTACCCACACCAGTATTCTTGCCTGGCTAAACCCATGGACAGGAGCCTGGCAGGCTGCAAAGAGTTGGACATGACTGAGCAACTAACACTTTTACTTTTGGAGTAGGTTGAGGCTAGGCATGCTGCTAAACATTCTACAATGATCAAACAAATCCCACAACTAAGAATTATCTGGCCCAAATTGTTAATAGTGGTGCTGTTGAGATACTGTGGCCTAGAAGAAGAAAAACACTGAAAACATGGTGGAATTTATGTTGTACTTTAATGATGGTGTGGTAGATTGTGTTATTTGTCCAAAATATTTGCTGACACTCTCTGTTGGGACCTTCCATGTGGGAGAATTATAATTCTTGTCCCATTAATACCAGGCACAGCCATTGGACTTGCCTTGACCAATGAAATATGGGGAGAAATTTAAAGAGCCATCCCTCTTTTCCCTCTGTCCTAAGACTGTCAAGTTCCAGGCAGGGCTCCTTTATCCAGAACCTTAAATAAAGACAGGGCTTCCCTGGTGGCTCAGATGGTAAAGAAAAGTGAAAGTGAAAGTCCTGTCTGACTATGCAACCCCACAGATTTTCAATCCTTGGAATTCTCTGGAATTCTCCAGGCCAGAATACTGGAGTGGGTAGCCTTTCCCTTCTTCAGGGGATCTTCCCAACCCAGGGATTGAACGCAGGTCTCTTACTTTGCAGGTGGAATCTTTACCAGCTGAGCTATAAGGGAAGCCCAGATGGTAAAGAATTTGCCTGAAATGCAGGAGACCTGGGTTTGATCCCTGGGTTGGGAAGATCCCCTGGAGAATGGAATGGCAACCCACTCCAGTATTCTGGCCTGGAGAATTCCATGGACAGAGGATCCTGGCAGGCTATAGTCCATGGGATCACAAAGAGCTGGACATGACTGAGTGACTAACACTTACTTATTTAAATAAAGACAGCATGGAGTAAGATGCAGTCTGCCCCAAAGACTGGAATCATAAGCAAGACCTAAACCCTTGTTGAAAGCTGGTGAGGTTTTAGGATTGTTACCGTAACATAATTTTGTCCTTTCTGGCTAATACAGATGTAGTTATTATTTCAACAAGTGACAAGGATGTGGGATTGTGGTAGGAGAATAACCTAGAATAAAAGACTGGAGCCAAGGTATGCTAGATGACAAAGGGTAGATTTTAATTTTATGCATGGGAAGTTTAGTAAGAGTGAGAAAGGAAATTAATTTTGAGATTGGAGGGAAAGGTCATTCAGAAAGGGACACGTAGAGGGGGGCGGGAAATCAGTTAGACTATGATTATAGTTGAGAAGCAAGAGTCTGAATATGGGTAGGGTTCATGTAAATGAAAAGTTGGAGGATTATGAAGACTGATTGAGAAGGAAAAAAATTAATGGGCATGAAAATGTATTTACCATGGACAAGAAGAAGAGATTTAAAGATGATATAAAGATTTTGAGAGAGTATTTTGGAAATAGGTATCACACAAGAACATCTTTTGAGATGGAGAGGATAAATTCCCACCAGAGCTTACTGAACTTGGGATGGGCTTGTCTAGTGGGAGTAGTTCACAGGCAGTTGGTGGTGAGGGTTTGGACAGTAGGAATCCTGGTGTGATTTACATATCTGGGCATCATCCTTGTATAAGGATGCAATTTGGACAATATTATCTAGGGATAATGGCTAGAACTGAAAGAGGAACTTAGGGAAAAGGGAGTTGGGGGATTGGGAAAAATAAACCTGTTGGGAGGAATGTCAGACATCTAAGTAGCAAATGCTGCCATAGCTGGCTGGTAAGGAGCTGTGTGTGGTGCTTGCAGAGACAACAAGAGTGTAAGGAGGCAAATTAGTGCATGCTCCAGCGTAGGTTTCCATGCCCTCCTCCAGGGAGTCTTTCCAACCCAGGGACTGAACCTGTGTCTCAGTCTCCTGCATTGGCAGGTGGGTTCTATGCCATTAGTGCCACCTGGGAAGCCCAGTTAACTGCAAATAAGTGGTTAAATGCCTATGCCCATTATTCCAAAGCAGTTAAGTTTTGGAGAAAAGAAAATAGTACACAGTTATAAGGCCAAAAATTTATAAACATTCATAATGAATGTTTGAAGTTTGTAAAATGTGGAAGTTTGAAGTTTTCTTCAGTGTGAGAATGAAAACTAGAAATAACAATAGCACTTACTTGAAAAAAAAATTCTTGACTTATATTGGAAATTTGTAATTTTAAACTTTAATTGCTGTGTCTTTGCTGTGCCTACCAGTTAGAAATGAGTTTACTATATTCTTTGCTTAGGTATTGGTTGTATTTTTAGGTAAAAATATTCTTCAATTGATTATGACACATTAATCTTCCTTCTCAGTTTTCATGTTTCAGGGCAAACTAGCAGATTTTCACAAGTGAAAGGCTTAGCTTTTTGAACATGCCCTTCTCCACTCCCTTCAGAGTTTGCAGGCAATGCATCCTTTAGTTTTGAAGTTTTGCTGGATGGATCAAATAGGTTGGTGTTATGCTACATTTCTTAAGAATAGGTCAGACCACCATCTATTTCTTTTCCTCTGGCTTCACACTTCAGTATGTTAGGGTCCTGGGACATCATGGCAGAGAAATCTCACCCAATGGTCCACCACCAACCTGCTGGTGGCTGCAGGAATTACAGAGTGCTTGAGAGAAGTCACAGGGATGGATGAGATTGCCCAGGGAGAGAAAGGGTGAAGCAAGCTGCTGAGAAGATTGAATCTGCCTTCTTCTGAAAGCAGCACCAACCAAAGTGATTTCATCCAAAATAATAAATAATGATTTCCTTTCATTTCTCAGCCTAATCATTCTGTCACTTGGTGTTCACTGTAAATAAAAGTTTAGGGCCTTAGATATGGAGAGTTTACTACATAGTTCTCTTTCAGGCACTTAGCAAGTAATTAAGGCTAGTTCTTTGGGGATTCTGTAGTTTACACCAGAGAAAGTTGTTTGAGATTCTATTTTCTGTGCTCAAGCTATCTTATTATCATCATCATAATCACCATCAGTGAAGCATCCTCTCTTATTGCACAGTGAATTGGAATTATAGAGTTAATTTTGGGAGCCTCGTGTTTCCAGGTCCTCGAGATACAACCCTTATCAGGAGCCCAGCATCCTCACGTGCCCACTGTACAACCCATATTTCATTTCATGTTTCTGACCTTTCTTTTCCAACCCTTTGAAAGTTTTTATTTGATTGGTTAATGAAATGGACTTTATTCCAGGGTTGTGCATTTTCCTGTTAATACAGACCTTCTGGAGATATGGGCTTCCCTGGTGGCTCAGATGATAAAGAGTCTGCCTGCAATACAGGAGGGCAATCCACTCCAATATTCTTGCCTGAAGAGTCCCCATGGACAGTGGAGTCCACGGGGTTGCAAAGAGTCGGACACGACTGAGCAACTAACACTTTTCTGGAGCTATAAAGCCTTAACCCATATAGCTCTCATTAACAAAACAATGTTCAGGAAAACAGAGGAGGTATTTTTTGAGACGCCTTGAGATCTCCTTTTAATCATACTACTTTAGTGATCAGTGACTTTGCTTCTCCACTCTGTATATGTAAAGAATAGCTGAATACCATTTTGATGTGGGTTGAGCAGAGAGAAAACCAGGACCTGTGATTAACATTCTTGCATTTTAATTATTGATTGGGAGTACTCAGATGACTTAGCTCTAAGCAGATTCAAAATGTTCCATTATAATTCACACTAGAATAGCATTGAAACATGTATATTACCATATGTGAAACAGATCACCAGTCCAAGTTCAAATTACGAAACAGGGCACTCAAAGCCAGTGCACTGGGACAGCCCAGAAGGATGGGATGGGGAGTGAGGTGGGAGGAGGGGTTCGAGATGGGGGACACATGTATACCCATGGCTGATTCATGTCAATGTATGGCAAAAACCACCACAATATTGTAAAGTAATTAGCCTCCAATTAAAATAAATTAATTAATTTTAAAAAACTTTCAGAAGAAAGCGAATAATTCACATATCTGAATCAAGATGGACAAGGAGAAGCATCAGGGCAGGTCTTGGTGAGGAGAGTGGAATCTCTAGCTTTGTGATTTGCTTAGTTGTCACTGCTCTGCTTCTCTGCCCTGGCAGCACAGTAGGGACCATATGGCAAATTTGTGGGTAGTGGTGGAGGGATGTACCACTCTTGTGCTTAAATTAAACCAGGGAAACTAAGGGAGATGAGGAAGAGAAAAATGAAGGGGCTTTGGTTCAGATATCAAATGGGTGTGCCCCTCCTGAAACCGTTCAAGAATTGCTGTTGGGCTAGGAAGTAGCTGGAGCCAAGGCCTAGGAAATGGGCTATGGTGAGAACATCCAATATGGGAGCTGGAAGCAGGAGCCCTGAGTGACTGTGTCTGGCTGCTTCACTATTGGAGGAGATCTGCTCTTTGCCGATGATTTGAGACCTCATGAGTTTCCCCCATGAGCATGCATCCTTGCAATACCCAGGCCCTGCGTATCTTTGGACATCTAATGGACTAGAAGAGGAGCTCAAATCTCCACATTTGGGAAGCCAGAACGGACAGAGGGAAGTGTAGACTCCTACTATCCACAGATGAAAAAAGAGTACTGAATAGGTTAACTTGCCCAAATTGTCACAGAAAGAAAGGAGAGTTTGAGCAATGTAGTTTTTAACTTCATAGTTGGGGCTTTCCACAGTTAATCTGTTTTGTTATAATTGCAGAAAATAGCAGTGCCACAAATACTAAAATGCAGCTCAAGATTCTCCGGCTGTGTCTCCTCTGTTCTCGGCTGTGTGTGTGTTCTGGGTCCCTCTTGTGGTGGCCGGGGTGGACTGGGCAAGGATGTTGCCCCACAGGGTTCCCAGGGAGGTCTTAAGTTTGCAGATGAGCTGCTGAGTGAAGGTGTTTCCTGGTGATGCTAACAGCATTCAGGGTGACAGATTTGTGTCATGGTCGAGCAATAAAGCAAAGCTGTCTGAGGAAAATTGAAATAATCAAAAGAGAACTTTCTCAGACTCCCACGACCCATCTAACCATGAAGAGCATCTGTACTGTCATGGGCTGCCTCCCCACCTCTTCCATAGATACACTTCTGTGCCCGAAATTAAAAGTAATTTCTCCACTTTTTTACGAGATCCCGTCAACTATCTAGCAAAGGAAATCACTGCTAATTCTCACTGTGATCAAGTTTTTACTGTCTCCTGATTCTTAGCAGCAATCACACTTTCTGTTATTGCCCACATCTTTGAAAATAATCCCCCCTTGACTTCACTTCTTATTTTAGCTACTGCCCCTTTGTAGCATGGAGAAGACAATGGCAACCCACTCCAGTACTCTTGCCTGGAAAATCCCATGGACGGAGGAGCCTGGTAGGCTGCAGTCCATGGGGTTGCTAGGAGTCGGACACGACTGAGCAACTTCACTTTCACTTTTCATTTTCATGCATTGGAGAAGGAAACGGCAACCCACTCCAGTGTTCTTGCCTGGAGAATCCCAGGGATGGGGGAGCCTGGTGGGCTGCCGTCTATGGGGTCACACAGAGTCGGACACGACTGAAGTGACTTAGCAGCAGCAGCAGCCTTTGTAGCAAGCATTTTAAATTCCCTTTTCCCTATTTCTTTTTCGACCCACTCCAATTTGACTTTCCCAGGCCACACTACTGAAACTGCTCTTGTCAAGGTCATTAATGCCTTTGTGGTGCTAATGTCCAGGATGGATTCTCATTTTAACCTGTCAGGAGCAGTTGATACAGTTGATCACACTCATCTGCCTGAACCATCTTCTTCACTTGGCTTCTAAGGCACCACACCCTCCTAGTAGTTTTTCTAACATGCTAGACTCTCCTTTCCTGCTTTTTTGCTTTTTTCTCTTGTCCTTGACCTCCCACAATCAGAGAGCCCCAGAGTTCAATCTTGATCCTCTTCTCTGTCTATGCTTACTTCCTTGATGCTCTAACTTAGGCTC
This sequence comes from Bos javanicus, assembly GCF_032452875.1. NCBI lineage: Eukaryota > Metazoa > Chordata > Mammalia > Artiodactyla > Bovidae > Bos > Bos javanicus. Next base: position 24,792,933 of record NC_083873.1, on the reverse strand, counting down.
ATGACTTAAAATGCCATCTACCTTTCAAAGACCTTTGCATTTATATGTGACATTCATCTCTCCTATATTAAACTTTCTACTTGAAATCTCCATGTGAAGTTCTAATAGACATCTCCACCTTTGTGTATCCAAAAACTGAACTTTTGATCTTTCTCCTAAAAGCTGCACCTCTCTCCCACTCTAATTCGGTCCACGGCAGCTTCATCCTTCAAGGTACTCAGGCTGAAAACCCTAATTAATCTAAACTCCTTTCTTTTGTTCGTCTCACATCTAAACATGCAAGATGTATTGTTTGCCCTACCTTCTCTCCCGTGACATTGCCATAATGCTGATGTAACCGAATCATTACTCACCTGGAAGATTGCAATAGACTTTTAACTGGTATCTCAGCTCCTATGTTTTTCCTCTAGAATCTGTCCTTCACAAGGCAGCTAGAGAACTCCTTTAGAAATATAAGTCAGATCATGTTGCTCCTCTGCTCAAAACCCTCCAATGGGTTCCCATTTTAATTAGACGAAAACCTAAAGTCTTTACCTGCACCATTACCTTCCTAGCTTATTTCCTGCTACCCCTCCTTGTCTTATTCCCTTCTAGGCAAACTGTCCTTAGAGCTTTGGCACTGAAACAGTTTTTTTCCCCTGTGTATCCCTGTGGCTATCTCCTTCACGCCTTCAAGATTTATTCAAATGCCACTTTCTCAATGAGCCCCCAACCCCCTGACAACACCACTTAGGAGTGTAGCTGCTTCCGCCTTATTCTCAGTACCCTTAATCCCTTTACACTGTTCTATTCCTTCTTTTCTTTCCATAGAATTTATCAACTTTCAGTTTACCTTATAATTTGCTCACTTATGATAACTGTTGTTTATTGTCTGTCACTTTCTAGAACATTAGCCCCACACAGGGCTCAGATTATTGTCTGTTTGGTTCACTGATGCTTGAAATTCTTAGAAAAGTTGCTTGGCATATAGTAGATGATCAAAAATGTTAAATTAATGAGCGCATAAACAGTTTCCTTTCCCAAGAACAAGGGCTCCCATGAGGTCAGAAGCTGGGAAAATCAGAAAGTGGAGGAGGGAAGGTGAACAGCAGGATGAGGACCAAGACAAGCCTAAGCCGGCAGGCTTTGTCTTGTGTTGTAGAGGTGGGTTTGACTGATGAAAATTACCACACAGCACTGAAAGCCTCATTCCTTCACCATTCTCCACGGGCTGTGACTTCCAGAATCTCTACTACTTTGATTTTCTGCTTTACATGCATTTCAGTTTGTCAGAATCTCTTTTAAACATATGATGCCCAAAATGAAACACAATATTTCAGATACACTCAACCAGCATCCCATTAATATCATGGGTCATTATCTTGTCTGAGCCTACACATTCAGCAGTGTAGTCAAAAAGATCTTTAACTCCCCAGGGTTGAATGACACATGACTCAGAATGAGCCTGCTGTCAACCAAACCCACGAGTTACTTTTGTTTATTCTTTCACACAAAACATACTTCAACAAAATCTGCTTAACTCTATTCTTTTAACCTATGTGAATGACTTTCATATTTTTTTTTATTAAATTTCTCTTTTCAGTTTAGAGTCGTTATCCTAACCTATCAATATCATAATTCATATCTTAGTGAACAGTCCCAACTTTTCATCTTTGGAAATCCGACAATTAAAAAAAAGTTGTTAAGGTGTTGGTAGAATGTCCTGGACAGAGTTCTTGAGAAAATCTATACCAAACTATTACAAACCTATATTTCCATAATTACAGGATGTATTTAATACTCTGGATATATAGGTTTAAGCTAGCTATTTCTTAATCTTACCCACAAAATTGTTACTGAATAATTTTTCAGCTCTTTTGCTGAAAATCAAATGTACTATGCCTATAGGATTCTGTTGATTTTCCAGTCTAGCATTTTGACCAAAAGAGAAAGTGAGACCAGTTTGGCATAGTTTTGTTAGATAAGTCCATGTAGGCTTTTGAGGAGCCCTTTATATGAACTCACAAACTATCTTTGATTAATTCTGTCTTGCAGTCAGGTTTGCTATTTCCAATTGAAGATTTGATCATCTCCATCACAGTGATATTTTACCTCTGTTTATTTTGTGACTTATATGTGGAAAGAAATGTTCATATACTTCTAGGTAAATGGTCCTTGTCATTTAAATTTTAATATGTTCTTTTCTATAAACACATATATGAAATCTTATCATACAGATTTTAGTGTCATCTTGCTTTTGCTAGTTTGCTTGACTCTTTTCTTTCCTCATCCCTCCTCTTCCATTCACGCTGTCCATTCACTTTTTCTCCAGATACTTCATATTAGCACCTAGTATGCATCTTACAAGGAGTCTTCCTAGCTGGCTGAGTGGTAAAGAATCTGCCTGCTAATGCAGGAGACACAGGAGACGCGGGTTCAATCCCTGGTCTGGGAAGGTCCCTTGGAATAGGAAATGGCAACCCACTCCAGTATTCTTGCTTGGAGAATTTCATGGACAGAGGAGCCTGGTGGGCTACGATTCAAGGGGTCACAAAGAGTTGGACATGACTTAGCATGCATGCATGTACATCTTACATATTTCTATATAATTGCATATTCATATAATCACAGGTGACTTCCTCAATGAACTCTTAGGCAGCCTATTTTGAAGAGAATCAGCTTACCTATCCTTCCCTGAGAGAGGATATTACCCATAAACTGTCCTAGAAGCATCTATTTTTGTATGAGACCTCATATATTTGTATGAGACCTCAACCTAAAGGTAATAGAATAATTCACTATCCTTTCACTCAATAAAATTCATGGAGCTCCTCCTGTGTCCCAGGAACTGTACTCAGTTGTGCAGCAACTCTGGGCCTTGCCAAGGTGCAATCCACCTCTCTATTTTTTCTTGTATCTCTGAAGAAAAAAAAAAATCTCTCTTGCTTAGAAGGCATTTCTTACTAATTGAATGTTTGTGTCCTCCCCAAGTTCACATGTTGAAGCCCTAACCCCCTCCCAGCATTGTTCTCTTTGGAGAGAGGGCTTCTAAGGAAGCGAAGTTAATTGATGTCATAGGGTGAGGCCCTGATCTGATAGGATTAGTGTCCTTATAAGAAGAGACATCAGAGAACTTTCACCAGAGGGAGACAGAGTCTGCTAATTGGGAGACACAGATTTCAGTGTGTTGGGGGAGGGTGGTGAATAAGAGTACACTCTGTGGTAAACAAGGGAAAATACATTTAATAACATCAATAAAATTATAGTTATTCATTAAATGAATGTTGTTACCTGTGTGTCCCACTTTCTTTCAAGACTCAAACATACAGATTTCTCCTATAATGTTCAGCAATATTAAATATTAGTGTATTATGAGCCAGGGCTTTGCTAATAGCTCAGTTGGTAAAGAATCAGCCTGCAATGCAGGAGACTCTGGTTTGATTCCTGGGTCGGGAAGATCCCCTGGAGAAGGGATAGGCTACCCACTCCAGTATTCTTGGGCTTCTCCTGTGGCTCAGCTGGTAAAGAATCTGCCTGCAATGTGGGAGACCTGGGTTTGATCCCTGGGTTGGGAAGATCCCCTGGAGAAGGGAAAGGCTACTCACTCCAGTATTCTGGCCTGGAGAATTCCATGGACTATATAGTCTATGGGGTCACAAAGAGTCAGACACGACTGAAGAACTTTCACTTCACTTCATGAGCCAAATTGTGTTCCCCTACATGACTCCCCCTTACCTTGGAATGTGACTGTACTTGGAGATAAGGCCTTTAAGGGCATGATTAAGTTAAAGTTGGGTCTTCAGAGTGGCCCCAATTCAATCTGATTGGTGTCCTTATAGGAAAAGGAGATTCTGATACAAAGAGATACCAGCAATGTGAGTACAGACAAAAGCCTAAGAGAGGGCCCAGGGAGAAGGGGTTCCTCTGCTAGTTAAGGAAAGCGGCCCCAGAAGAAACCAAGCCTTTAGATGTTTGGGTTTTCACAGTTGTAAGAAAAAAGTTTCAGTTGTTTAAGCCACTCAGTCTGTGGTATTGTGCTATGGAAGCCCAAGTAGACTTATACAGACAGGGTATAAGGATTGCATTTATTTTTTTTCCTAACTCTCCCTTCTCCTAATGTTTTGTAGGTACTGCAGTTACCTTCTGGCCCCTTTGCTGTTTAGGGAGATTATTCAGGTCTGCTCTCAGATGCCCTGGGCACAATATTATTTCTATGAGAATTAAGTACTATCAAATTCATGTGAAGAACATGATTTTTCTCTCTTGACCAAAAAGCTGGCTATCACGGGGTTAACCAGTCATTTTGAAAAGCATGTAGTGTACAACATTCTATCTATTAAAAATCTGTTCTTCCCATAACCTTGCCTAGGACACACTCTGAAAGCACTTTTCATTTATTATTATTTATTGTTCTATTTATGTGAATTTTCCTTCCAAGTTCTGCCTGTAACATTCTCCATCTCCTTTTTATGAGGACAAAATTGTAGTGTACCCATCCAGATGGTGGGAGGTTGGTAGAAACAGACCCAGAAGTGGGCCTTAAAATCTTAAACACACACTCAGTCTTCAAGGCCAAGGTGACTCAATGTATCACGTGGAAAGTGAAGCCAGTGTCCAGGATGGGGCCATGTAGTACTTAATAAATAAAAGTGTAAAGATGGGACCTAGAGTAGGAAATGGCAACCCACTCCTGTATTCTTGCCTGAAAAATTCCATGACAGAGGAGCCTGGCAGGCTACAGTCCATGGGGTTGCATACAGTCAGCCACGACTGAGCGACTGATCGCATAGAGATGGGAAATAGCTGGACTGACTCAGAACTTATTCTCTGGAGCCCAAATCTCCTCGGGGTTCCTGAGCTAAATTCCCACACTTAGTGTATTCTTTGAGCCAGATTCTAATCTGTTCCCTCCTTTACCCTGGAAGCCTTTGCCCCACAGCTGGGGCTCATTTGGTTTGGATTTTCATCTATAAATTGCTGTCAGCGAGGATCTTGAGGAGCTAATTGGTGAAAGTAACCTAAAAAGGGGACCCTAGAAGGGAATGAGGGAAACTGAATTTTCATCATTCCCTTCCTCCAAGAATTGTGTTACCCTTTGCCAAGAAACAACTAGCTTTGAAGCTTGAGTAATCTCTCTTGTTTGAAAGCTAAAAGCCAACTTAGATGAAATGCCATCAAACAAAAGTATGTTTCTCAGTCTTGTTGAGAAGTGTGGAGCGGATAGTGTTTGCGATTCAAAGTTCCACTTGGCCACACTTCAAAGAGGGACTCCAGGCAGAACCGCTAAAAGCTCCGCCAGCACCAGGACGCACAGATTTCTAGTCGCTGGGGCCCCAGCTCAGTTCCTGCATCTGAGAAGCATCATAATTGCTGTCCTTTTAATCTTTTTTGCAGCTTATCAAATGGAGGCCACTTCACAGCAGGACACAGGTTCAAAATAATAAAAGCAAAATTTGTAGTGATTTGATTTTCCCTTAAAAAAAAAAATCTTTGCAGTGATACTGAAGCTTAACAAAAGTACATGAATTTAAATTGGAAAAAGGGGGTTCAGGAACAGCTCAGATGATGGAAAAGCACTTCTGGCATCTAAGAACTGGTTGTGAAACAAGCAAAGTAGATATGAATGTCAGGTCACAAGCTAAGGTGTACAACCATAAAGCTTTCCATTTTTACACAGCCACTAATTTTAATCTCTAGATTCCACTCCATGAAGGTCTTGTAACTTGATCTCAGTCTATTCAGGGTTTTCAGTGTCCAACTGTCTGTTTAAGGTCACCTGTATACATCCCTTAATTAGGCAGTTTTGAGATATCCATTGTCCTGTTGGGATGTGGCCATTTGCTCCTATAACTTGCCATCTTGATGCATCTTGTCCCTATGCCTGACCCATTGCCTCCAGCAGCTCTGTTTACCCCTTCCACATAGAGTTTGGAGCACAGGGACCGTCAGGCCACTTGACATGGCACATGAGAAGTCCTTCCCTAGGTATATAATTGCACTCTGGAGATGTACCTGTATCCCGTCCACCTTTGTCCTTTCTTCTAAGAACTAAATCTGTTCCATTTTAAATACTGCCTTCATTTCATTTTAGGGTCTTTTTTTTTCTTCTTCAAAATATAAGTGTAAAATGAGTAGAGCTACTCTATGCAAAAGGAAAATGAAACAGAGTAAAACATTTTTTAAAAAGAACATAGCTCTATTATAGGGGTCTACATTGTGAGAAGTAAGTAAAATGTGACAACATAAATAATTAGTAAGAGAAAAATGTGATGGGTTTTGTGACTTTAAAGAAAATGCATCCTGGGCAGGGTGTGATTAGCAGCGGGGGCTGGAAGGATCCTTGGCGGAGAGGAGACTTGGGCTGGGCCTTGAATGAGGTATGCATTTCTGCAGGCAGATAAAAAGTGATCGCAAGGGCAATGGACGTTCCAAGAAAACCTAGTGGTTTATTCTGGCTCTAGATCTCCAATTTAGATGACTTCCGAGAAGCACAGGCAGGCTTAGGGTCTACTTACAAGTTGTAAGATAACACATGGGGTTTGAGTTTCTTTGAGGTTTGAGTGTGTCAAGGTCAGTTAAGGTGTACCTCTAAAAGATCCAAAACCCTAGATTAGTTTCAGAGCTCTCCTGATCTCTTGGAAGTGTGCCTGACCACAAGACCAGTCTGTGGGTCAGAGCAGATGAGATCAGGAAGCCCTCCTCAACAAACCTCCCACCCACTCCAGATGGAGTTCATAAGTGCCTCCAGCCCAGCCCAGCCCACCCACCTCTACAACCTTTGTTTGCCTCCCTCATTGGAGTCATCACTTTGTTCATTTTGTTTACAGGGTCATTTTTCCTGCATGCTCCGGTCTCTGAGACCAATGCTATGTTTTATTCTCAGTGCCCCTTGGTGTCTTCAGCATCTAGTACTTTGCTAGGACCTAGCTTAGGAGGAACTTAGTTGAGTAGAAATGAAAAGACCCACTGCCAAGCCTACTTCCTGCTAGTCTTTATGGAGCTCTGTATTTTTATATTGCAGAAGGCAATGGCAACATATTCCAGTACTCTTGTCTGGAAAATCCCATGGACGGAGGAGCCTGGTAGGCTGCAGTCCATGGAGTTGCTAAGAGTTGGGCACAACTGAAGCGACTTAGCAGCAGCAGCAGCAGTATTTTTATATAGGTTGAAGTGAATCTCATCTAGCTCTTGCGATATAAAACTGGGTTGAGTTGGACATTCTCTGTTTTCCCCATTTATTTATTTAAAAAATTTAAAAAAATTAATACAATTTTTACACGTTACTGTCATTTAGTTATTACAGCATATTGGCATATTTCCCATGTTGTACAATACATCCTTCCTGCTAGTAGTTTGTGTCCCCCACTACCTCACCCCTGTGTTGCCCTTCTCCATCCTCCCCCCGGTACGCATCCATTCATTCTCTATATGCGCAACAACTTCTTTTTAGTTATATTCACTAGTTTGCTGTGCTTTTTAGATTCCAGACACTATTGTTTTCCTCATTTCATAGATGAAGAAACTGAAGCAAAGGCAGATTAAGTAACTTTACAAAGATGACAGAGTTAGTAACAACTGGCAGAGCCAGTATCCCAATCCAGTAGCCACCCAATGTCATCAAATACTTGCTACGGGTCTATGCCCTCTACTGCCATGTGTTAGGAGATAGAGAAATGGGTGAATTGGAAGAGTTTCTGTCTTTACCGAGCTTTTATTCAAGAACTGGATGACAGGCTGTACACCAGTAAATAAATATCATAAATCAGACAATAATAAAAGCAAGAAAGCTAATAGCTAGTATAATATAATGACGTCTGACTGGGTCAAGGGAGGCCTGTGACTACTTCTAGATAATATGGCTGAGAAGTCAGTGACAGTTGAAGTGAGATTTAAAGAACGAGAAAGCACTGCCAGCAGAAGTTCTATGGGAAGAGTGCATGGAAGCTCTGCCCTCTTTCTCCACACCTTGCCCTACACTTTGCCCTATGTGTCTCTTCCATCTGGCTGTTCCTCAGTTAGATAATATTATAATAAACTGGTTAAAAAAAAAAAGCTGGAGGGGGCTTCCCAGGTGGCACAGCCATAAAGAATCCATCTGCCAATGCAGGAGATGCAAGAGACACAGTTTCAATCCCTGGGTCAGGAATATTCCCTGGAGTAAGAAACAGCAATCTACTCCAGTATTCTTGCCTGGAAAATTCCAAGGACAGAGAAGCCTGGTGGGCTACAGCCCATGGGGTTGCAAAGAGCTGGACTTGACTGAGCAGCTGAGCACAGAACACAGTACAGCAAGTTAAAAAAGAAAAAAGTTACTTGGGCAGGGAATGGGGAAGAGCTTACTCTTTGTGACTGGAGTTTGGGAAAGAGTTGAACAATTGAAAAAGTGGAAAGGCCATGCTTTACATGTGACAGTAAGAGTTTCAATTTATTCTAAGTGCAGTGGGAAAAGTTTTTCACAGGGTAGTCAAAGGATTTATGGTTTATAAACAGCACTCTATTTTAATAAGGATGATTTGTAGTTGTTGTAGGTGTAGGAGTAGGGAAAACAGGCAGGAGGTCATAGCCCAGTTCTGGTCAGAGGTGACAGCTGCTGGAACCAGGATGGTGGCTCCGTATGGAGAGAAAGGAGTAGGGTGAGAAATATTTTGGAGTTTGAGCCTACAACTCACTGATGGATTGGGTGTGGCAAATAGGAAAGAAAGGGAACCGAGATAGTCCTAGATTTTTTTACTTTAGTCACTGTCTGAACGTTTGTGTCATTTTACAGAGATGGGGAAAGGACTGAGGGAGGAACCAGTCTTGATAAATGAGATGAAATTCTAGAACTTTTGCTTGAACTGTGATTCTGAGCTTCTTTAAATATGCATCTGGAGTCTTAAGGAGGCAATTGTACACGGAGTCAGGAGCTCAGGGGTCGCCCATGTTAAACAGAAGCTTCTGGACAGTGAGTTTTCACATTATCATAATAAAATTTTTGTGGTTTCATCGTTTCTGCTCCAGAGGAGAATCCATGTTTTCAAAAGCATGCCTTGACATCGAAAGTTTATGTTTTATCAAGTCAATTCTAATTCCCACCACCACCTCAGGGTGGCAGTAATATTAACCAGGAAGATCACAGAGTAAGCAAGCTGGAGGCAGTTGGGAAATGAAATGTGCAGATGTGTGTTCATGCAGTATAATCAAACTATGCCATTCTTGGGAAAATTAAGTAACAGCGAGGATTGTATATGGGAAGTCAACAAAACCTCTTAACAAGGAGATTGCTATTAAAATTGGAACGTTGAGCAAATATAGAAACTATGTCGGGAGAAGGAAATGGCAACCCACTCCAATATTCTTGTCTAGAGAATCCCGTGGTGAGGAGCCTAGTGGGCTGCTGTCCATAGAGTCTCATAGAGTCGGACATGACTGAAGTGACTTAGCATGCATGCATGCATTGGAGAAGGAAATGGCAACACACTCCAGTATTCTTGCCTGGAGAATCCCAGGGATGGATGAGCCTGGTGGGCTGCTGTCTATGGGGTTGCATAGAGTCGGACACGACTGAAGCGACTTAACAGCAGCAGCAGCAGCAGCAGCAGCAGAGACTATGTCTAGTAATGGTGCTGGTGGTGTTAAGTGGCTTCATTTGTGTCTGACTCTTTGCAACCCTATGGGCTGTAGCCCGCCAGGCTCCTCTGTCCATGGGATTCTCCAAGAAAGAATACTGGAGTGGATTGCCATTTCCTTCTCCAGGGGATCTTCCTAACCCAGGAATTGAACCAAGGTCTCTTGTCTCTTGCATTGGCAAGCAGGTTCTTTACCACTAGCGCCACCTGGGAAGCACTGATATCTGAATGCAGCCCTTTCCATGGCAAAGTGGTGTAGAACAGGAGCAGATGGCCTTGGCCAGAGCATTAACAGAGTGTGACAAGAATGTGAAGGTAAATTTAGACCAAATCAGAACAGAACCCATTCTCTCAGCTATACCCAGCAAATAATTGTCATCATACTGTGGTGAGGAGGAACTAGAAATTTACATCAAAACCCCTACTGTGCATCCTTTGTAATTTTTAAATTCATTTATGCCTAAATTAACTGTATAATAAGATAAATATATATCTAATTCTAGTTTCTGTTCAATCTCTTTGGACTAAACCATTTTTATTTTCTTACTCACTAAGTCCAACATAAAATTACCAGATCTGATTAATGCCATGCTGGCTGTTAAGATTCTGATGTCTCCAGAGTAGGCAGAACTAGTTGGTGGAACATTTCACATGATGCTGTCTTAGCCAGGTTAATTCCTTCCTGGGTATGCTACAAGATTCAACTAATACCTTAAAGCTAGACACAGATAAATTGGTCACATTTCCTGCCTAAAAGCTAGGAGAGAACAGTCATAAGCAAATGAACCTGGGTTGGCTGGATTTTGCCCTGAGAAGAGGGGATGTATAAATGTATATAGTACATATATAGTACATTTTTCTAAAGAAAAATGGGCCAGGAGGACTGTCTCAGCTGCCTGGAGAGGCAATCTCCACCTCTGCTGCTTGACATCGAATCTTCTAATTAGAGAATCCAGTGATTCCCCCTTTAGACCTTACCCAAGTGGCTAAAATGCTCAGGAAGTCAAGCAGAGTTATTTATCCTTGTCAGTTAATGTTTATGGCTCACTCACTGTATGCTGGCCATTTTATTGACAAGGCAACTTTCTATGAACCATGCTCCTCAGGACGCTGAGGATTAATGGAGCAAAACAGAAGATTTGGCAATTTGGCACCTAGCAGGCTGGATATTCTTCTGCATTTCTCAGGATATGGAAAACTGCTGGGACAACGACAAGCCCATTTTCCATAGAGTTCTACTTGGTTTGCATTATTTTATATCACTAATTGTGCTCTGCATTTATCTGCCTACTATATATGCTTATCAACACATGTAAGAAAATATATCATAAAGCCCATTCTACAAAGGAACAAAACTGGAACCCATGTCAGAACTTACCAAATGCATTCATGAAAGCATGCGGATATATTTATGGGACAAGTTTGGATATTATTGAGAACTCTTAAATGATACAGACAAAGAGATACCAGAGTGTTAGGACATAGAAGCCAAAGGTACCTTTTAGGTGATACAGTCAGATGTTTCTCAAATGTTTTTAAACAGTAGGACATTTTTTTCGATTGAAAGTTGATGCAGAAGCCCAGTATACAGAGGAAAGCTTTCCTGTATGAGGGTGAGGGGAAGGCCTTGCCTTCTTAACCTCCCCTGAGTCACTTCATAGAATTGGAGACAGTTAACAGGACCATTTGCAAATCCATCTGCCTGGCATTAGGAAGCTAAGTCTCAGAGGAGCCCTGGGGTGAGTAATCCAGGGTCACATTGTGCATAGTTTAAGGAATAACAGCTAGAACTTGGTTCTACTGACTCCAGGCCCATTACATCACATACTAGGAATCAGTTTTTCCCACATCGAATTATGTGGGATCAGTGAAGAAAGAATTGCATGCTTATTGCTGTTGCTTTTGTATAGATCTTTCTGTTTCAAGAAGGAGTTGAATGGCTAGAAGCGACCACATGCTTTTGCAACTTGGCCTTTTCTTCTGGTTTTGGGTGGAAGTCTACCTTACTTAGCTAAGAACGCAGATTCTTCCAGTCTTGTCTTAGGTAAGTCACTTATGCCTGTATGTACTGCCATGTTTCAGGGACTTGGAATGTTCAGAACAGTGGTGGATATATTGATAGGAAACTGACATGAATGAAATGTGTCAGGAGGGTTTGAACTATGGACTTCTGAACATTATTCCAGAGACTCCCAAGATGAGGGTTAGAAAGTGGATTCTGAATTATGAGGTTAAACAAGAAACTGTGTTAAAATTTCTTCAGCCCTATTGACAACTCCACAATTCACCCACCTGACTCACCAACATCTCAGCATCTGTGCTGGCCTCCTCCCTCTCCCTGAACCTCATGTGTCTTGGCTGGGGCTGACTTGTTTATTCCAGATGCCCTCCTCCTATGTCTCTTGTCCCTGATATCTTAATATTTCAAATCTCAAGTCTTCCTTAAAGCTTTTCAGATGCCCTTCTCAGCTCTCATGTCCCTTCTGCTATTCCTCCAGACTAGCACTTAGAGATTGCCTCTTATTAGAGTTCTTTGGTATATGTCTGTCTTCTGCTTTCTCAGTTGTGAAGGGCTAAGAAAGCTCTGGAAACGTGTCATATTCATAACATCAGGCAAAATGCTTGCCCATACCCCAGACTCCCAAATGGCTGTTCAGTTGATAAGTTGTGTCTGACTCTTTGCAATCTGATGGACTAATGCATGCTAGGCTTCCTTGTCCTTCACCATCTCCTGGACCTTGTTCAAACTCATGTTCACTAAGTCAGTAATGGCATACAACTATCTCATCCTCCATTGTCCCCTTCTCCTCCTGCCTCCAGTCTCTCCCAGCATCAGAGTCTTTTCCAGTGAGTCAGCTCTTCACATCAGATGGCCAAAGTATTGGAGCTTGAGCTTCAGCATCAGTTCTTCTAGTGAATATTCAGGGTTGATTTCCTCTAGGACTGACTCATTAGTCAAATATAATTATGCAAAATATATAGAAATAGCCTTTTTGTCTTTTTTGATTACAAGTGACAAAGGGGTTATTAGACGGATAGTAGAGACAATCCTAATTACGGGAATGTTATAAAAAATGAGATTTTGAAATTTTATATTTACAAGTAAATAATGGGGATATTCAAGGAATTGAACCCATAAAAAATGTTGCCTGAATTTTGAGTATGTAGAACTTGAGTTGTTCAGCCTGTTTCTGTGGTTCTTTATTGAATTCTCCATTTTTAGAAATTATTTTTGAGCACTGCCTTCTCCAATTGACATGTAATTTCTTGATTAGAGAATTTTTTTTAATTTTAAAAATTTTATCAAAATTTACTGTTTTACTGTTTCTGACTTTACTTTCCTAGGAATTATGAAGGTATAGACAGTATATTTTATGTATCTAAATATACACATTATATATTTTATCTGTCTATCTATCATCTGTCTTGGAGAAGGAAATGGCAACTCACTTTAGTATTCTTGCTTGAAGAATCCCATGGACAGAAAAGCCTGTAGGGTTATAGTCTATGGGGTTGCGAAGAGTCAGAAACGACTGAGTGACTTAGCACAGCATCATCTGTCTGTCTGTCTACCTGTCTATCTATCTTTCTACTTATATGAGAAATAGTCAGGAGCAGGTTTAAGAAACTGTCATCTGTCTGTCTGTCTGTCTACCAGTCAATCATCTATCTTCTTATTTATATGAGAAACAGTCAGGAGCAAGTTTAAAAAACTGTCATTTTGCTTCTTGCTTGATTATAGAATTTAGTAGAAGGATAGTCAGTCACCTTGTTGGGCCTTCTGGAATAATTTTTCAAAATAGTATATGTTAATTTGTAACAAAAAAGCGTATGACATTATAATTAAGGGCATGAACTTTGGAGTTAGACTGCCTGAGTTTGAATCACGATTCCACTACTTCTCAATTGTGTGAACAAGGGCAAGTTGTTTTAACTCTCTGTTTCCTTGATTGTAAAATGGGGATAACAATAGTACTTACCTTGCTGTACTTTACTTGCTGTAAAGACTAAATGAGGTAATATTCTAACTGCTTAAAATAGTACCTGGAACTAGTTATACCATATAAGTGCTAGCTGTTATTATTCTAGAACCCTCTTTTTGACTCTCCCTTCCTACCTCTCTCCCCATGCTATGCTCTTTGGTATGTTCTTGAGTATCAGTTATGTGGCTGAGATGAGCATTAGTAAATATAGGCATATGCACCTCAAAGAACACTACATTTTACTTCTCTAGAGTAGGTGTTAATGCTGATGAGAAAGTTCTTGTATCAAGAGTATTGTAGAAGTGCTGATGACCCTGCTCATACCTGGGAGTAGAATATATGAAGGAGTAATTAGAAACACAGTCCCTGCATTCAGGAAATGTTCTGATAACACAGTATGGGCTTTACTGTAGGCAACTTTGGTGTTTTATTAAGGTATAAGCAGAACTGCATATCTCAAACAGCCATTCTAGATTGCAAGGTTTGCTGATGCTAAAGAAGTGCAAATATATACAATTAATGGATGAATGATAGGGAGAATTGTTTGCTGAATCAGCCTTACACTGAGTTGCATCTGATTGATCATGTTTACAGCTCTCTGGAAAACAACAAGCCTCCTGCATGTACTGAGATAGTTTTAATGATCCCATTGGTTGCCATCAGTCTGCATAATAAGACTCACCTTCATGGACCTTTTCCCTAAGTTTTGAAACTCTGCAGGTTTTTTCCTTACCCTTTTTATATTTCTAAAGTGTGTGTGTTTAGTAGAGAGATGCTCCAAATTGTACTTGCTGTGCTTGATTGGACATGTGACTTTTCCACTTTGGGTTTTAAATAGATTTGCAGATTTAGGAGTCTGCAGACTACCTACTGCACTTAACCAGATAATTTAGCACCCACCAACACAACATAACATAACATCCAGTTATGTTTTCTATGCTTACTCATAGATATAAATCCAAATTATATGTTTACTTTTATTTTTAATATTAATATTTACAGAAACAGAATTATGGATCCTTCATGCATAGGGTCAGCCAAGGCAAGAGAAAAGTAAGAAGAAATGGAATATATATATAATATATACTTATATAATTTTCTTTTTTTTTTGCATCATAAAATCATGCCGTGACTAAGGAGCCTGGCAAGTAGTCACAGGGGAAAAATAGGCAAATGCCAAATACCTGAATAAAAAACAAAGACCTCACATAAATATTCAGACATCCTGTCTCCATAGTATCAGATAACCAGATAGGTGAAAATATCTGCATAATGGACTGAGTATTCTAGATTTTATCTGACATGTGATATCATTTAGGGGTAAACTGGACTGTAAATAATTAAATTAGCTCTTGGAAGTCTCTAGTGCTGTCTTCTGTGTGTGGGACCCAAGAAGCTATAGGAAGGTTAGCAGATGACTTAAAAGCATTTAGCACTAGGTGGTCTCTACTTATCTACTCACCTTGATGCTACCACTTTAAAGAATGGCCCTACTAAGTTAATTTCATCTCAAAAGATAAACAATTTCTCACAGAAAATAATTTGCTAACAATTCCCACAGAGTCGGACACAACTGAAGCGACTTAGCAGCAGCATAATATAAAAATTATTATATAATAATAATATAATTATGAGATTAGAATAATATAAAAATGTCTGGCAGAAATTTGGTTTTGTTTCTAGAAGAAATCAAGGATAGTTTTTATTGTTACCTGGGCTTCCTATGAAAGCTGACTGTGAGCGTTTCTTAGGCGGTCTGAGCCTGGGTTCCTTCCTAAGTCATGTAGGTGTAACCATACCAATTTTGGAGTTGTTATGAGGTTAAACAAGAATCTGTGTTAAAATGAGATGATTTTGACCATTATTATGTGTCTGGATCTGACACATAATAAATGTTCAACAATGGTAGCTGCGGGGTGGTGTCACACACCTGAGCCATTGACAAAGCTTTGGGCTAGTGTAGTATAACTGCACTCAATCATACAACAGCTGTGGCATGAGCGTTTGGTGCTATTCTCGCCCACTACTGAGTCAAGTATGTTTTATTTTTAATAACTGGGACTTGAGGGTGCTCCAGTCTGCAGAGTCTTCTGTTGAGAATGCTCCACTAAAGGGCTCTGTCCTTGAGGGAGCTCAATTTAATAGTTGATAGCCCTTCTGTTATTCTCTGCTGCCCAAAGGAATTTCCCTCTCTGCTCCTAGAAGAGGTAAGAGAGGCAGATGCAATGTTTTATCACATTGGGAAATGATTATTGAAGGTAATGCTTACCACTGCATGATTTAATTTTCCAACTTGCCAAGGACTTAGAGGAATTTAAACTTCTAAGTAGTTTCATGTAGTATATATTTTTTCTATTTAAATTAATGATTGGGGGAATGGATGCCATATGTAGGTAGGTCACTTGTACCTGTATGTACTGCCATGTTTCAGGGACTCGGAATGGTCACACCAGTGGTGGATATATTGCTAGGAAACTGACATGAATGAAATGTGTTGGAAGGGTTTGAGCTATGGACTTCTGAACCTTGTTCTGGAGAATCCGAAAATAAAGTTTAGAACATGGATTCTGAATTGTCTTTCCTGTTAGAAAGGAGTACAGTGAAAGAGGCCTTATTGTCACTGTGGAGACCTACTCCCATCACCCTTTCACTGTGAAGAGCAGAAGAATAGAATCTTAGCTATGCTCCAGTTTCGAGACCAAAACTAAACTGCTTATTTTATCAGAGAAAACTTAACATGAAGAATTGCTGGGCTTCCCTGGTAGCTCAGCGGTAAAGAATCTGCCTGCCAATGCCAGGGATACAGGTTTGATCCCTGGTTTAGGAAGATCCCACATGCCTCTGAGAAATTTATCCCTTGGGCTGCAATCCCTTGAGCCTGTGCTCTAGAGCCTGGGAGCTGCAACAAGAGAAGCCACTGCAATGAGGAGGCCCTGTCCTGTAACTAGAGAGTAGCCTCTGCTCTCCACAACTAGAGAAAAGCCCTTTCAGCAACAAAGACCCACGCAGCCAAAAATAAATACGTAAAAATTGCTAATTTGGTATCAATGAATTAAGTGAAGTGAAGTCGCTCAGCCGTGTCCGACTCTTTGCAACCCCATGGACTATAGCCTATCAGTCTCCTCCCTCCATGGGAGTTTCCAGGCAAGAGTGCTGGAGTGGATTGCCATTTCCTTCTCCTGGGGATCTTCCCGACCCAAGAATCAAACCTGGGTCTCCCGCATTGCAGGCAGGCACTTTACTGTCTGAGCCACCAGGGAAGCCTTAGTTCATATATCAATGAACTAAGAATGCCCCAAAAGAACACTAATGCAGTCCCTGTCCATAAGGCTGGTTTCATGTGTATGTGACCGCTGCATTTCCACGAGGTCTTTCATTTAGAAGGGCATCATACTTGGTTTGCTACAGTCCATGGGGTTGCAAAGAGTTGGATGTGACTTAGCGATAGAGCATGCATGCTTGATTTAATGCTCTGCTGTTGCTATCTTGGAATTCTTAATAATTTTTAAACAAGGGTATAACATTTTCATTTTTCACTGGACTCGACAAATTATGTAATTCATCCCACCTGCAGGAAGAGGCAACCACCTTTAGGCATGGGAAACAAAGGGAAGAAGCTGAGATTATGAAACAAAAAATTTATGAGGTGTGGATGCCACTTAGCAGTGGTGTCTCTGAGTTCAGAGAATAGACCCTGAGAGTCTGGAGCATAACCTTTGAGAATGGGTGCTGGCTGCCTCACACCAGAGTCTTGGAAGGAATGCCAAGGTGGGGTCAGAATCTCTGAGGTGGCATCATGAAGCTGGTTGTGTCAATGTTAGAACTTCAGACTTCTACTGCTAGAAGGGATTGCTACCTATGGTTTGCAGAAGTATTGCTCAGTGATGCCAATAAAGCCAAAGGCCAAGAGGAGAAGGATTCAAGGAGAAGGAGATTAAGGAAGCAGACAAAACGAGGCAAGCCCCTCTCCCTTCCCCAGTCTTCCCATCTTCCCCTTGGCATCTTCCCCAGAGGCAGATTTTAGCAGGCATCTAGCTGGCAGAGTACCACTGTGGGCTATAGCATCCTCATTCTAGAGTCATGAATGATGTACAAAAAGGTGCGCATGGAGGGAGAGCTTAGTGGCTTTCACAAGCAGAGCAGTAAGAGACTAGGAGAGATGTACAGCATGTCTCAAGTCTCTCAGCCCTCCCAATGGCGTTGGCAGTAGCCAACAGAATCTGTTTAGGCAGATCTTCTGATGGTCATACGAACCCTCAGAAGACTCAGCTAGCATGACCTTTCCAAGTAGACTTAGAATATTTGTACCTTCATTTTAACCCATGACCTTTATATTTACATGATACATAATTCTGATTCAGATGTGTGAAATGTTTCGATGCACACGTGTTTTTAAAGGGGAGGGAATAGCTCACTGTGCAGAATATAAACTTTCCTATGAGTGCTTCCTGGAAGGAAAGTTTTAAGTAAACATCAGACGTCAGACTTCTCTCTCTGTCTTCTCTCCAGCTTGGAATTGTGCTTGTGTCAGTGATTGGGCAAAATTTGATAAACTTTACATTTAGTACATTTAGTACAGTTATAAAATTTGCTCAGTTAAGGTAAGGATTATTATTTCATTTCTTTATTTGTTTGTTTTTTAAAGATTTTTACATGGACCAATTTTTAAAGTCTTTATTGAATTTGTTATAATAGTGCTTCTGTTTTATGTTTTGTTTTTTTGGCCTTGAGACATGTGGGATCTTTGCTCCCCAACCTGGGATGGAAACCGCACCCTCTGCATCAGAAAGTGAAGTCTTAACCATCAGGGAAATTCCTATCACTTCATTTTAAGTGAAAAAAATTTTGTGTGGAAGGATTCAAAATTCCCATGAGAAGGTCACCCTCCAAGGATTGGGTGTGTATTTTTTCTTGCTGCATCTCACTGAGCTGTTCCACACCTCCCAAATTACTCTGGTGGCCCAGGCTGTAGCAATAGGAGTTCTGCTCTATAGGTTCGGTGGCAGAAAGGAAATTAGGTTCTGTGCTAGCTCTTCACAGGCTTCCCAGGTGGCACTAGTGGTAAAGAACTCATCTGCCAGTGCAGGAGACACAGGTTCAATCCCGAATCTGGAAGATCCCCTGGAGGAGGGCAGGGCAACCCACCCTAGTATTCATGCCTGGAGAATCCATGGACAGAGGCTCCTGGAGGACTATAGTCCACAGGGTCGCAAAGAGATGGACATGACAGAAGTGACTTAGCATGCACATAGCTCTCTATAAGAGTGGTATCTTCACCATCCATCCCTTTCCCTATACGCTTTACCATCTGAGCCATGAGGGAAGTCTTTCCCTATATGCTTTTTAAAAAACAATGTATATATGTTTTAAGGCAAAAGAGTTTCATCATAATGATGATGTCAACCAAGGTAACTATGAATTTTAGCTTAAGCTTACCTTCACAAGGCTTGTTTCTCCATAAGGCTACCTTCCTAACAGCAGCTTTGAAAACTGGATAAGTCCATGGTTGCTAAAGAGCCAGAGGTACAACTAATGTTTGAGGGATAGGGAGAGTCTGGGATAGAATTGTTTTTTCAGAGTTGTTTGCAAATGAAGAACAAGGATAGAATTCGTTCCTATATGTGCCATCTATCATCAACCACCGTCTTCATCAGAGAGGAGTGGAAGGCACCTTATAATAGAAGTCAAACTTCTGCCTTGAGCAATTTGGCCAGGCCCAGATGACATGCTCAGCTTAGAGCTGCCATTAAGGGGACAAGCAGGAAGGCTGACAGGTTAACTTGATATGCTTGATTTCAACATCATTGTTGGATCAAGGGCAGACACTGCAAGGATGCTGAATTCAGAGAAGTCATTGCTTACAAAATGCCAAAGGTAAGGTCTGAACAAAAATATCTAGGAGAAACCCATATGTGAAATGCATTTTCTTCATAAAGCCCACAGTTTACCACAAAGCACAGAAGAATAAAGTCACCCTTCCCGCTGGTTTGCTCGCTTCTCTTTCCTTTACCAGCAAGGATCCCCAAATTATATAAACATGTAAAGGTTTTGGTGCTCTTCTGGAGAAGGGAAGAAAGACCCAGCTGAATCAGCTTCCTAAATGACTGCATTATTTTACCCTGATGGCTTTAATTAGAGAAAAATAACTGCATTGAGACCATCTGCATATTCATAATGTAGAACATATGACTGGTTTTCAGGATTTTTGAAAAAGAAAATGCATTAATAACCATGCTTCTTTCCATTCATTTCTCACATTCCAGGCTATTTCTTTGAAAAATAGTGTATTTGAAAAACCTGTTTACTCTTTACACGGGCCAAATGTTCTCATTCCTTTAGGCTTTGCCTGTTGTGTCTGCTACTATTATACATTTCAGCAACAAATGCTAAGACAGAATATGGTTGTTTATGAGGAAGAATGCCCCATAAGTGAGTTCATAATGCTTTGTAGATGTGTATTTATATTAACATATTGTCTTTTGTTAGGCATAACTTATTGGAGTTGTATTAATGGAAAGTCCTGCTAGAATTTCCTGAGAGTATGATGAGGACTCAAGCCAAGAAGGGTGTGTAGTGTGTGTGAATAGGGGCGTGTATATGTGCTTGTGTGGATGAGGGTGTGTATATCTTAGGATATGGCAATGCACATCCAGTTTTGACCAAGTGACATAATCAGCAATCATGAAAACTAAAATGATTAAATTTACAGAAATTGTTTCAGACAATGTTATCCTAGTAAGAAAATAAGAATTTTTGAATTTTAAATTCTTAATGAAGTATAAAACAATCTCTAGTAATATCAGAGGAAACTGAAAAAGCAATAAAACTTTCAGGGTTTTGTTGTCTGGCTTTTGGGTAGTCACTGGATCAATAAATCCAATTCCTACTATAAGGTAACAAACAAGAGAACAACCAAAGGAATTAACTATTTTTAAAACAAAGCAGAAAAAGGTGTAAATGGGGGGAAAAGATTAGAAAAGAAATGAAATTGTACTCCTCTGAGACCAAGATGCCATGTTTGTAAAGCAGCAGTAAAAAGAAACTAGTGAAACAAAAATTAGATGGCAGAGTCATGTATGTTGTGAAGAATTGGAGCAAATCCACCTGCTCCCCGGGAGGCTGCCGTGAAGCACGTGTGTCCTGTGGACACGGAGCATCTCGGTTACTCTTGGTCCTCCGAAGGCTCTCTAAAGCCCCCAAGGGCTTAAAGATACAATCTCTTTCTTCTGGTTTGCCATACTTCTTCGAATTTGGCAAGAGGCCTTAGGAGCTTGCTAGCTCAGATGAAATCATCTATAACTTCTTGTCCAGTTTTCAGATAGAAAAGCCAATAGTATTTGGATAAGACATTTTTCATTAAAAAGAAAATACTCCAAGGCAGTGATTGACATTAAAATAAACAAACTGCTTATATCACAGTTATGCCAGAGTCTCTGTTTTGCAAGAGGAAATGATCTGACACTTCCATTTATTAGTGAGGGCATTGGAGATTTCCAGTCATTCTCAAAATCTACTGTGATGACGATCAAATTGGGAATGGTCTTGCTGTCAAGGACATAGTAAATGAGTGACTTCTTTCTCAAGGAATTGACTTAATTAGAATGAATTTTCTCTTTTTTTCCCCTTCTAGGTAGAAAATCACACTTGTGATTAGACAAATATCCTGTTTTGATACAGACTGTATTAACTTAGTTCGGTTGTCATAGCTCTTTGAACAGTAAAAAGGATGTCATCTATGTTTTTATCTGTCTTCTAATTTCTAATAAAGATGATACAAAGTTAATCACTTACCTATGGTTTTGAAATTTCCTTCGTATTTACTGTCCTTATATCTTACTTAAAAATTCCCTTTGCTTTCCTTTTTACTGTGAATATCAAACTTTCTCACAATGAATTCCATCTGGTGTTTCTTGTGCATATAGTGGTGTAATATGAGTATTCTTTTTGCTCTGGGCCCCCTATTGCTTTATTTATCCTATTCATGACTTTTCTCTCTATGAATTATCTCTCAATTATAGCTGGTAAAATTGTCCCCATTCTTTTTCAGGGTACAGAGTATACTTAGATGTAGCCAAGCCATGTTTTAATAAAATATGGGCAATTCAATCAGTGTGACTCTCTTCCTCTTTCTTTTTAAAAATTTGCTTTGTATTCATGCCAATCCAGAAGTGAACCTGGAAGATCTCCTAATAACTGTTTTCCTTCACTTACTGATTTGTGATAGAATGTGATTTACATCTTTTGGTTCTGTGCTTTTAATAATTCCTTAAAAACCTCCACTAAATCAACTATTTAATTGGAAGTGATGCAAATATTTAAAATAAAATTTCCCTGTTCTTTTATTGTGGTCAAATACTTGTAACAAACTTCACCATTTTAACCACGTTAAGTATATAGTATTAATTAGTACATTCACATTGTTGTACCATCATTACCACCATTTGTCTCCAGAACCTTGCCATCACCCCAAATTGAAACTGTGTGCCTGTTAAACAACTCCCCATCTACCGGTCCTTGTTGTTCACTAAATTGTGTCAGACTCTTTGTGACCCCATGGACTGCAGCACACTAGGCTTCCCTGTCCTTTACTATCTCCTAGAGTTTGCTCAAACTCATGTCCATTAAATCGGTGATGCCATCCAACCATCTCATCCTCTGTCACCCCCTTCTTCTCCTGCCCTCAATCTTTCCCAGCATCCAGGTCTTTTGCAATGAGTCAGCTCTTCACATCAAGTGGCCGAAGTATTGGAGCTTCAACTTCAGCATCAGTTCTTCCAAACAATATTTAGGGTTGGTTTCCTTTAGGATTGACTAGTTTGATCTCCTTGTAGTCCAAGGGAGTCTCAAGAGTCTTCTCCAATACCGCAATTCCAAAGCATCGATTGTTTGGTGTGAAGCCTTCTTTATGGTCCAACTCTTACATCTGTACATGACTACCGGATAAACCATAGCTTTGACTATGCAGACCTTTGTCGGCAAAATGATGTCTCTGCTTTTTAATATGCTGTCTAGCATTGTCATAACTTTCCTTCAAAGGAGCAAATGTCTTTTAATTTCATGGCTGCAGTCATCATCCACAGTGATTTTGGAGCCCAAGAAAATAAAATCTGTCACTGTTTCCCCCTCTCCCCCATCTCTTTGCCATGAAGTGACGGGACCAGATGCCATGATCTTAATTTTTTGAATAATGAGTTTCAATACAGCTTTTTCACTCTCGTTTTTCACCCTCATCAAGAGGCTCTTTAGTTCCTCTTCACCAAACTGTGTACCTATTAAACAACTCCCCATCTGCCCACCCTTGGTAACCACTATTTTACTTTCCATCTCTATGAATTTGACTATTTTGGGTGCTTCATATAGTGGAATCATATGATATATATATATATATATATTTTTTTTTTTAATGTATGTTTTCCCTTTTGAATGGATTTAACAGCATTAAGGAGATGAACTGGACTCCCCAAACTGGTCCTGCACTTACCTTCAGTTTCCAGCTCTGTCATCACGAGAGAGGTCAAACTTAATGCCATCAAAATTTATTTCTGAGGGCCTTGTAAGTGGGTCAGCACTGAAAACGTAAGATGGTCTGGACAACCCATCTTTATTTAAATTAGATTCTATTCGACAGACGTTACCCTGCCAGCCCAACCCTTGACCAACACTGAGTCAAGTTATGTAAGTTAAGGAAATCAAAATATATTGTAGTAATTAATTAACTGAAATTATTCCCTCTGTATCTTGCATGTGTGTGTGTATACACTGATAAAAGGAAATGATTTTTTGTGGTAACATTAATAACTAATTTCTGTAAGTCATAGTACAGATCACAAAGACTTTTTCATACTTTCCTAACAAACATGGTTAATGTTTACTAATTAGCTTATTAATGTTTATTCCCACATTTAGATGCTGTAATTCAGGCTCAGTGAGATGAACTCCCTCCCATTCACAAGGCTAGTGAGTGGTGCTACTGGGCTCCAGCGCAGTCCCACTGTGTAGGCTCCATCTCCCTCTAGCTTCCTAATTACCCCCCAGTGGCACAGGAAGCTGTGTCTGGGCTGTGTGCAGTCCCAGTCTGATGCACTAATCAGCAAATGCAGTGCTCTCCTTTTAATTTGATCTTCCAAAAGACTTTTCCCTGTGTCCAACACTCTTAAGCACCAGACAATTGACCTACACATTGTGAGGCTCTGGTGGGGGTCAGAAACTTCCCATGTCCAGCAAAGAGCTCCTGGCAGGCTGCAGCAATTAAGGATCAGGAACTCTTTTTCTCTCACCAAAACTGGGTCACATTACAGATAGTGGGGAGAGATAGTGTGGAACTAGTTCCGAGTGGCAGCTGACCAAGTTCTGCTGCTGGCAACAAACGTGGAAAATGGCTTTATGGTAAAGTCCAACGTGAAACTGCAAATGATTAAAATAATAATGAAAAATGCTGCCAACGGTGTTTATAAAAAAACACTTTCAAATGTGGGGAACATCGTGTAAAGCATATTGGGTTACTCTGTGGTCTTTGAACAGTGTCTCTGTGCCTGGTCTGTACAGGAATCACAGTGAAAGGGCAGAAGCAGAAACCTCAGCTCTGTGCTTTCTTAACTCTTGGAGCCTCACATTCTCAAGAGTATTGTCAGAGTGGTTTCAAGTTTTTTGTTTTTGTTTTTGTTTTTTTAAATGGAGCTTGGCAGAGCTGTAGAAGCAACCCTTGCTGGACAAGTCTGCTGGCAGAGCTGTGTTCTGCTGGTCGTGCAGGGCTGCCAGGTTGGGGAGCATGCCCAGCTGTGCAGACGCCTCTCTCAGCCCCTCCTCCTGGTCTCCTATTTTCCAGAGCACTTTGATCCTCTCTCATTTCCACTCCAAATTGGTCCCTGTGTATACTGTGTCAATTGGCACACTTCTATTAAAGAAATATTTTGCTAATAATATCCTAGCTGTTTTGAATTCTCCACAGCCTCTTCTGTCCTATCTGTGCATAACGGTGATTGTTCTAAATCCTATCATTTAATCTTGCCAATATGAGCTCAACTGGTTCATTTTCTGTTCAATTTGTTTATCACCAAACATCGTGAGTCCAAAGAGTTCAAAGGTTTGCAAAAAGCTGTTTTTATTAAATACCATTTTCTGTTAACAATTTGAAAGATAATTATTAAAAAATGTTTATAGTGGTTTGGTAATTTGTTAATGTACTAATTTGCCCAATGTGCTTAGGCAAATTGAAATAGTTTGTAATTTGAAAAAGCAAATCTTATCACAAGATACTTTATTTATTTATATTTATTGGATTATAGTTGCTTTACAATATTATGTTAGTTACCTTCATGGAATGGCTCAAAATACTCTTTGACTAGCTGTGCTCCACTGGACGAGTTGCTAGACATTTCTGGACATCTATTCTGCATCAAAAATACAGAGTGAAGACTTTCACTTGCTTCAAGGCATTAAAATGCAGCAGTTTTATAAATTTATAAAACAAAAAGCAAACTTGAGCTATTGCCTGAGGACTCCTAGCAGTTACATTTCAGATGCTCTTGGCTGTGTGTTTCTAGAAATCAATTTTCTCTTTTGTCCTCTTTCAACTTATTTTGAAAATCAGTCTCTGGATTTCTTCTGTCTCCTTTCCACTGCAGCCCAGCTCCACTTGTTTATTTCTGGAAGCCAGCAGCTTCTAAACTAGCTTTGAAACAAAACTCTATCAGCTACCAAGATCTGCATGTGAAATTTCAGCACGGGGATTTCATAGAAGAGTAACTTTTAAGGCAGTTAGCTTCTATCCTTTGTTTTCTTTTTTAGACCACTGAACCATTGTCAGATACAAAATTTCTGTGTTTTGTTTGAATTGGGTGACTTGGTTTACATGCATATTTTATCATTATACATTAACTTTATCTGGAACACGATTTTATAAGAGTTCTGTTTGAGTAAGAATGTTTCTATTATGCCTAGGCCTCTTTTATTCCTATGGAAATATGCTTTCAAATGTTATAGTGGAAGTCTCTTGGAAAATAGGATTAAAATGAAAGCATCTCATTCTGAAAGCAACTTTTCAATAATACTATGTGTAAGACTTTGATAAGGTTTTTAGGCTTTTTCTATCTCATAGGATGGTTTATAGTTTGAGAGAAAATTCTATTCCCTCGAGGCAGGATACTTTTATATTTCATAAAGGAAGATATCTAGACTTTAAATTCAGTAGCTTTGGATTTTAATCTCATGCTGCCCTTAGCTGAATGATCTTAGACAAGTCATTTGGTCTTTTTGAGCCTCAGTTTTTTACCTGTAAATTGAGGACAGTAATAATTACTTCCCAAGATTAAAGCTAAATGACATCTAACCTACAGGAGGCATTAAAGAAATGGCTTTAGGATGAATGCTTTTCTGTTAAGAGATGAGAGAGATTTTAGTTCTGCTAGCCTCAGGGTATTATTTTTTCTTTTGTACTTGAAGTAAAAATTCACTGACTACAATTGTGCCATTTAACTATCACTTAATAAATTTGGCTTTAAATGATATCTACCAGTGGTTTTCTTCATCCCTTTTATCACAGCCTTAGCCTTCTTAAAAATTAACTGTCAGCAAAGCAAGTCAGTAATGTAGCGGATACTTTTTTTTTTAATCTCAAACAATACTACCAGTATATAGTCTGCGTTCCCTTTATATGCTCCATTTGCTTATTTGATGGTTTTCAGAACCTGAATCAAAAGCATTTCTCTCTTTTTATCCCCCTCTCACCTCCATGTATTTCATTTTTCCTCTCATTCAACATTTATTTATTGAATGTCGTTACTGGCCAGACACTGTCCTAGGCCCTGTGGTGAAGCCCTGAGCAAACTAGGAGGCCTGCTTTAAATGAGAAGCTCAGAGAGGATGGCATTTAGGCTGAGCATTCTTGAGAATATTTAATATGACATAAATTTCTACTGAAGGCAATCATTTTTCTGGAATGTAGAGCCTGCAATATGATGTAAAGTATGTACATAAACAGTTATGTAATCTCTTTTTCTCTCTGTCTCTCCGACTAGATACCTAAACAAATTCTGATTAGTAGGGGCCTTTCAGGAGGCCATGGAGAGAAGGGAAATTTAAAGATTATATTCTGGACTGATAAGGAAAAAGGAAGGGCAGAAAGTCTCAATACATGCCTATATTTATGGTGCCAGAGTTGAAATTTAAACCAGGACTTGACATTCTTATTTTGGTATAATTTCTTACAAACTGCACTGCTTCTGAAACTTTTGGCGGTCTGCCATGTTTGACTGAGCTGACCAAGGAGGTAGAAAGCATTTACATATTCTGGGAGCCATGCTAAGTGCTGCAAGCAAGAAATGATCCCTGATCTCATGGGGTTTATAGTCAAGTGGAGAAATCAAACCATTCAATTAGTCCTGGAGCCTGTTATGTTTCAGGTACAGAATGTGCTTAATAAGATTTAATACTTGAGTGTATAAAAGTCAATGATCTTGTTCATTTATTCATTCTTGAAGGAGGAGGTGATAACATTGCAGGGCACTAAGATATCACTGAACCGATATTCACTGATAACCTATTATGTATCAGGTATTATACTGAAAACTAGGATATAATGCTGATGATATGGACTTGA
This sequence comes from Bos javanicus, assembly GCF_032452875.1. Taxonomy (NCBI): domain Eukaryota; kingdom Metazoa; phylum Chordata; class Mammalia; order Artiodactyla; family Bovidae; genus Bos; species Bos javanicus. The sequence goes on along the minus strand of NC_083873.1, from coordinate 24,765,766 downwards.
GTCCTGCTCTCATGTAGGTTACTTCTTGCAGAAATGTAAAGATTAAGTATGTAAATATATAATTATTTGTATAAGGTATGTGAAGCACTTGTGTTTTATTTGCATATGTTATAGCAATAATGTGAGTAACAGCCCAGCACTTAGGATGGTCTCCTTCACCACAGGGTCATAAAGCTTTTACAGCATCATCTTATCCTCCCTGAGCAGCAGGAGTGCAACAAAACAGGCACGGCTGCCACTTTCTGCGGGTGTCCTGACACCGATATGAATGGGGCGGTGCTGCCTTCTGACCGCTTTAGCAAGGTTTCTATACCCTCCGGTCAGATGATCACACTGCTGCCCTTGTAACTGCAACTTGGGTCTAAACCAACCTCTTCCCTTCTGGACCAGCTGTTAGGCTGCAGAGAAGGAGACACATAAAATTTATGGACTTCGTATTCTTGTAGCACATTTCTATTGAGGAATTCAAGGCACTCTGGATTTTTTATTTCCTTTAATTGAAAAATAGCCCTGAGATTTAATGTGGAAATGGTAGTTTTCTTGTTTACAAAGTGGAGAAGGCTGAGCACAGGGTCTCTTTCTTCATGCTTCTGCTCTGTTCCTGCAAAATGTCACCTAAGCAGGTGCTCGTGAATCAAGCAGGTGACAGTCCTGATACAATTGGCAAAGTAAAGAAATCCTGTAGTGAAAGTGCTCATGAAATGTACTATTTCTCCTTTTATTTTTTTTATTTATTTATTTTTCTGTTCTGATCTTTTTTATTTTTAAACTTTACATAATTGTATTAGTTTTGCCAAATATCAAAATGAATCCGCCACAGGTATACATGTGTTCCCCATCCCGAACCCTCCTCCCTCCTCCCTCCCCATACCATCCCTCTGGGTCGTCCCAGTGCACTAGCCCCAAGCATCCAGCATCGTGCATTGAACCTGGACTGGCATCTCATTTCATACATGATATTTTACATGTTTCAATGCCATTCTCCCAAATCTTCCCACCCTCTCCCTCTCCCATAGAGTCCATAAGACTGTTCTATACATCAGTGTCTCTTTTGCTGTCTCGTACACAGGGTTATTGTTACCATCTTTCTAAATTCCATATATATGCGTTAGTATACTGTATTGGTGTTTTTTCTTCTGGCTTAATTCAACTTCATGTATGCTTGGCCTAAGGAAGTATGATGTGCCTAAACTACATTTCTTAGACTAGAATCCTTAGTAGAAGTTTCAGTCCAGGGCTCTTTGCTCTGGATTTTATTGAAATGTCAGTGACAAATGGAGCTTCCCCAGTGGCTCTGTGGTAAAGAATCTGCCAGCAGTGCAGGAGTTGCAGGAGGAGCAGGTTCAATTCCTGAGTTGGGAAGATCCCCTGGAGAAGAGCATGGCAACCCACTCCACTATTCTTGCCTGGAGAATCCCCTGGATAGAGGAGCCTGGAGGGCTACAGTCCATAGGGTCCCAAAGAGTCAGACATGACTGAAGCAGCTTAGAATGCAAGCGTGCATGCAGTGGCAAATGAACTTCCATTTGTCTGTAGAAAAAAAAAAGCTTCTAAGGTTGGTCAACAAGACTTTTCAGAATATGGAAATCACTTACACTTCCAATCTTATTTTTCTACTATGGGCTATCTTTCTTTAGCCAATTAAAGTATATGTATAGTTCCTCAGACCCCAGTTCAGCAGATTGGCAGGTAGTTCTGAAAGGTGTGGACTCACTTGCCACCAATAAGCACAAAATGTGGCAGGTGTATAAGGAATTACTCTGCTCTTCTGAGCCTTAAGTGCCTGGGGTGGGTCCCTGGGTGCCCCTGTGACCCCAACCTCTTCGTTGCCCCCTGGGAATCTGCCCTGTAGTGTCCTGTTGGGCTTGAGCCAATTCAGAACCTGACCCTTTTCAGCCAGGCTCTTCTCCTGGCCTTTGGTTCTTATTCCTTCTTAGCTAGCAAAGCTGCTTGTGAATTGCTCTGATTACTCATCCTCTAGCAACATACAGCTTCTTTTTTATACCTTCTTCTTGTCTCTAGAACTGTGCTCATAGTATACTCCTGTCTACGATGTCTTAGCCAATGAAACTTCCACATCTTAAAAGGCTCAAGTCACAGGTTGATCCCTCTAGAAATGCTCCCCCAGTCCACAAGGTAGGTAAATTTTCTTCCATTATTCTTTTACAGGAAGTGGAATTCTAATTTCCTATTTGTATATATATTCATAATAAGATCCTACTTCTAACCCATCCCATTCCCCCTCTACTAGACTTTCAGGTTCCTAAGGATAAGGTCCAAAGTATTCATCTTGGCATACCTAACATGCTAAGACATCATTAAATTCTCAATAAATGTCCCTTGGATGACAATGCTCTTTGATTACTAAGTAGGATCTTTGTCAACCTGGAAAATCTCTTTGAGAACCATGACTCTTACTCACTGGTCATGAGTTCTCACCAGATTCATCCCCCCAGATCAGACATTAGTAACATAGGCCTCTAGGAGGCAAGTGATGGACTTGGGGGAAGCTGATCTGGGCTCACAATGTCACTGAAGCTGGCCAATACTCCATGCCACAGAGACACTGGGAGGTCAGACACAGATTGGACTCCTCAATCCCAACCTGCCGTGTGGAGTGGGGCAATGTAGGGAGAATCCAGACAGGAGGATTGTACTGTGGCTCCACTTACACAATGCAGTCCTGTGAGGAAGCCAGTCAGGCTGTTGAAGCAGGGAAGGCTCTGGGAAAATCTAGGTAGAATGGGAAGAAAGACTGTCAGGTGAGTAGGAAATGGGGTTGGGCCTAACAGGTTGAAGCAGAAGCCCAAACCACATGATGGAGGTGAGCAAAGGGTGGTGGGAGGGAGAGAGAATGAGAGAAAAGGAGGTGGGGAGACAAAAAAGGGAAATTAAGAGGTAGCAAGGTAAGCAGAGAGAGAGAAGGGAGAAAGAACTGAAGAGAAGAGAAGACAGAGGAGAGAAATGGAGATGAGAGAGAGAAGAGGGAAGATAAAAGAGATTAGAAGGGAGAAAGCAGAGAGGGTAAGTGGACACCAGAAGGCTCATCCTGGTACACCACCTGCCTGAACAAAGTCCAGCCCAGGAGTCACCCTAGGGGAGTGGGTCAAACAGCATAATATACCCCTACAATCACCAATAGCCTTCACTCTACTTTGACAGAGACAAATGGGATTTTCTCACCTCTTGTAAAGTGTGAACAAAAGTATTTTAAGAAAATTTGGCTACATTTAATTAGCATGCTACACGATGGTGTGATCACTGACCTAGAACCAGACATCCTGGAATGTGAAGTCAAGTGGGCCTTAGAAAGCATCACTGCAAACAAAGCTAGTGGAGGTGATGGAATTCCAGTTGAGCTACTTCAAATCCTGAAAGATGATGCTGTGAAAGTGCTGCATTCAATATGCCAGCAAATTTGGAAAACTCAGCAGTGGCCACAGGACTGGAAAAGGTCAGTTTTCATTCCAATCCCAAAGAAAGGCAATGCCAAAGAATGCTCAAACTACCGCACAATTGCACTCATCTCACACGCTAGTAAAGTAATGCTCAAAATTCTCCAAGCCAGGCTTCAGCAATTCGTGAACCGTGAACTTCCTGATGTTCAAGCTGGCTTTAGAAAAGGCAGAGGAACCAGAGATCAAATTGCCAACATCCGCTGGATCATGGAAAAAGCAAGAAAGTTCCAGAAAAACATCTATTTCTGCTTTATTGACTATGCCAAAGCCTTTGACTGTGTGGATGACAATAAACTGTGGAAAATTCTGAAAGAGATGGGAATACCAGACCACCTGATCTGCTTCTTGAGAAATCTGTATGCAGGTCAGGAAGCAACAGTTCGAACTGGACATGGAACAACAGACTGGTTCCAAATAGGAAAAGGAGTACGTCAAGGCTGTATATTGTCACCCTGCTTATTTAACTTATATGCAGAGTACATCATGAGAAACACTGGGCTGGAAGAATCACAATCTGGAATCAAGATTGCTGGGAGAAATATCAATAGCCTCAGATATGCAGATGACACCACCCTATGGCAGAAAGTGAAGAGGAACTCAAAAGCCTCTTGATGAAAGTGAAAGTGGAGAGTGAAAAATTTGGCTTAAAGCTCAACATTCAGAAAACGAAGATCATGGCATCCGGTCCCATCACGTCATGGGAAATAGATGTGGAAACAGTGTCAGACTTTATTTTTTTGGGCTCCAAAATCACTGCAAATGGTGACTGCAGCCAAGAAATTAAAAGACGTTTACTCCTTGGAAGGAAAGTTATGACCAACCTAGATAGCATATTCAAAAGCAGAGACATTACTTTGCCAACAAAGGTCCGTCTAGTCAAGGCTATGGTTTTTCCTGTGGTCATGTATGGATGTGAGAGTTGGACTGTGAAGAAGGCTGAGCACTGAAGAATTGATGCTTTTGAACTGTGGTGTTGGAGAAGACTCTTGAGAGTCCCTTGGACTGCAAGGAGATCCAACCAGTCCATTCTGAAGGAGATCAGCCCTGGGATTTCTTTGGAAGGAATGATGCTAAAGCTGAAACTCCAATACTTTGGCCACCTCATGGGAAGAGTTGACTCATTGGAAAAGACTCTGATGCTGGGAGGGATTGGGGGCAGGAGGAGAAAGGGACGACAGAGGATGAGATGGCTGGATGGCATCACCGACTCGATGGACGTGAGTCTGAGTGAACTCCGGGAGTTGGTGATGGACAGGAAGGCCTGGCATGCTGTGATTCATGGGGTCTCAAAGCGTCGGACACGACTGAGAGACTGAACTGAACTGATACATTATTCACTATATACATTGCATACATTATGTGTATATTATGTATGTATTCTTCATTAGATACAAATGCAATGTGATTGTTATGCAAACAAAGCTTCAAAACTAATATCCTAACAACCCACTGTACCACCTGATTCTACCTTAACCATATAGCCAGATCCCCATTTACAGTTCTGGGTTGGCCAGAGTCCTAGTCACAATCAGCTTGTAGATGTGAGTCTGCAAATGCCTTTCTTGGCCTCTTGGCTTCCCAGGTGGTACCAGTGGTAAAGTACCCACTTGCCAATGCAGGAGATGGTAAGAAACATGGGTTTGATCCCTGAGTTGGGAAGATCCCCTGGAGAAGGGCATGGCAACTCACTCCAGTATTCTTCTCTGGGGAAACCCATGGACAGAGGAGCCTGGCGAGTTACAGTCCATGGGGCTACAAAAAGTCAGATACTGAAGCAACTTAGCATGCACGCTTGAGTCAAAATTTAGAAGGTGATCTTGCAGTTTTTTTTTTTAAATAAAACACAAATTTTATTGTATTTAATGCTAAGTTTCTGCTTAAAATTTTTCAGTGGCTATCCATAGCTTTCTTTCTAAAATTTTTTAAAATTCATTTTTATTGGAATGTAGCTGATTTAGAATATTGTGTTAGTTTTTGCTATACTGCAACATTAATCAGTTAAGCATATATTTACTCTTTTTCAGATTATTTTGCCTTATGGGTCATTAGAGAGTATTGAATAGAATTCCTTATGCCATACAGTTAGGTCCCTGTATATTTTATACATTGTGGAATGTATATGTCAATCCCAACCTTCCAATTTATCCTTTTACTCCTCCTTCCCTTGGCAACCATAAGTTTGTTTTCTACATCTGTGTCTCTATTTCTGTTTTGCAAATAGATTAATTTTACCATTCTTTTCGATTCCACATATAAGCGATATCATATGATACTTGTCTTTCTCTGACTGACTTCCCTCAGTATGACAATCTTGATGCAGTTTCAACATCCAGAAGAACAGCAATGAGTCATTCATTCCTTGCACTCTCATTATTAGATACAAAATAGATCAATACAAATAAAGCTTGCCTGTATTGCAAGGCTGCTGTGAAGAAGCGAGACCAGCACTGGGAGCAGTGGCTTACGCGGAGTGCTATTTAATATTGTCTATTATCACTTTTATTTTTATTTGTTTAGTGCTTATACATTATAGTGCAATACCTTACCTGGTCTTTACAAACACCTGTAAGGTAGACAGAGTCAGCGTTACAACCTGGCTGTACTAATGAGGAAACTGGAGTTTTCCCTGAGGTTATACACAGGAAGGAAAGCAGTCCCAGAAGCCCTCCAGTCACCTAGTTCAATGTTGCCTATACTTTTAGGAGCCACAGCCAATGAGACCAGCCAGGGAGAAATGATTATTTCTGAATGGGTCACAAAATAATATAGGGTATATCTCCTGACAGCTCTCTCATAAATGATTTCACAGCTGTGTATTGCTTGATATAATTTAAAAATTTTACTTTCAGCCAGGGTTTATTTCTGTGCTCTTTCTCCATTATCTTTTAAAATTGGGAGAGCAATATGAAAATGTTAAGGCTATGGGGTCACTAAGAGCCAGGGTTCAAAATAAAACTGGCTTCAGAACTGCTCCCAATTATATTAGGGTGTGTAAAACTGACATTTGGGGGTGATTGTGTGGTTTTAAAATAATCTTGTGTTATCTTGTGAGCTGAAAAGACCAGGTGGTAAATCAAGGAGTGGAATGAAGACAACCAATTCCTAACTTGCTCTGTGTCTCTTGACAAGCTGTATAATATCCATACTTCGTTGTCTTCCAAATCAGGAACATCAAATCAGGGTGAACATCAGGACAGCAATGCAACGGGGCTCTGTGATTTCTAGCAGTCACCACATAAGCTGAAGCAATCTGTGCATGAGCAATTTTCACATAGACACGTGAGGAGGTTGGATTTAAGGGTTCAGCTTCCCACAGATGGATACAGTCTAAGGTACTGAGGTGGATGTGGTACACAGAGTTTCATTCACTGCTGCTTTGGGGCTTTAGGGGGTTTTCCTAGGGGTCCTGCTATGGGTGTAGCTACTTCCGCAGGTGGATACATATTAATTCTCCCTCTGCGACCTCCAGAGGATTGCTGAGGAAAAGCGTGAGAAACTGGCATCAATTCAGACATAAGGTTTTCCTACACAAGGTCCACAGCCGAGCACTGAATGTGCCTTGTTCATCTTCTGGAAACCCTAGGAGGCCTTTCCTAAGGCATTTCTGGTGATTTTAAATGTATGTAACCTGAGGGCATAAAGAAATGGAAGTCTAAAGAGACTGCATATCTCTCATAACCATATTCTTCTTCATCAAGTTAACCATGATCTTTACACCCTTAAATAAGAATGTTACAAAATTCCACTGAGAGACAGGGTAGTCTCTCGACCCTCCATGATATTAAAGCTCCTCAGAACAATCATTTTAGAATAAAATTTTCTCAGGGACTGATTCATATTTCAAATTTATGGTCCTGTCTTTATTGATACTCACTGCCTAGGTGATCTCATCTAGTATTGAGGTTTTAAGTACTGTCTGTCTGTTCACACTCCCATGTTTATATCTCCGGCCTGGACCTTTCTTCTAAACTTCAGATTGTATTTCCAGTCACCTACTTTATGCCTCCAAAGCATCTCAAACCTAACATGTCCAAATAGAATTCCTGTTTTTTTCCTTCTAAACCTGTTCTTTTCAAAGCCATCTCCAACTCCATGGATGACACCTTCGTTCTTAAGTTACTCAATCCAAAAACATGGGATTTTTTCCTTCTTTCACAACCCCTATTCAACGTCTCAGCAATTCCTATCAGATTTACTTCAAAAAAAAGGTTTCCAAAATCTGATCACTTTGTGCTAACACCACTACTTGGAGCTGGTCCAAGCCAACATTGCCCTTCAACTATATTATTGTTTTTTAATTTTTTTGACTGGGCTGGGTCTTAGTTGCAGCATATAGGACCTTCATTGCAGTGTATGGGCTCTTAATTTAGGCATGTGGGATCTAGTTCTCTGACCAGGGATAGAACCTGGGCCCCCTGCATTGGGAGGACAGAGTCTCAGCCACCGGACCACCAGGAAGTTCCCATCTAGATTGTTGTAATTCTGTGTGATCTGTGGGGTCACCACCATTCTGTGTGGTCTGTGTGATCCTTTAAAAATGTAAATCAGAATCAAACTTTCTGGAATCTTCCCAATATATGGACATTAAAACAAAACCCTTACAATAACCTACAATAGCCTATAATATGTGCAACTTTCCTCACCTCTCTGTCCTCATTTCTCATTTCTCACCCTCTGTTCTAGGTTTAGGGCTACATGCTCTTCCTTCACAATGCCATCTCTGTATTTTTTGCTGCCTTTCCCTGAAATGCTCCTTCACTAGATCATCTCAAAGTGACCTTCTATATTTGTCTTTCAACTTTTAGATTCTGCTAACTGCTTTCTCCCCTCATTGTCACCTTTCAACTATGGGTTGTAATAAAAGTCTGGAAAAATACATTATCACTTGTGGTTCTTCCTAAATCTCATTTTAGTAAATTGTCCTTTTGTAATAAGCTTCCTTTGAATTATTCTAATTTGAATGTGCTGCCTCTTTCCTGTTGTGACCCTGAGTAATGCAATAATTAGTTTTACATTCTGCATTTATTGGTACTGGAAGTGGCCACTGGGAATAGACCTTCCAAGTGGGATTCTGACATTAAGTTTCTCCTAAATTCATGGATCACAGGATAATCATCCTACTTGGGAAAAGTGGGTACAGAGGTATTTCTATTACCCAGAGTGTCATGATGGTGGTAGAGAATGATTTACAGATGGAGAGCATTGCAGCAGGAGATCACTATGGCAACAGCAGAGATTATAAAGCATGCAGAATAAGCTGACTTCTTTCCCTCAGGGGCTTACTTAGGGAAAAGAGAAATTAAGAGATACAAATTTATATAACACATGTGGAAAACAAGAAGGCCTCAGTGGAAGCTTTGAAGGAGTTCCTCATCTCCCATTGTTGCTATTTGGCTAAGGCACAAACCTGGGATGTGATTATAAAAGGTGGGAGATTGCAGCATCCATCAAATTCTCAAGTATGTCTCTGGGTTTCTCATTTGAAAAGAAGCTGGTAGAAAATCTGAGGCAGGGGATTGGGACATTTGAGCAGACGTTGGGCTGAGGACTTTGTTGTTGTTAAGTCACTCATTCATTTCTGACTCTTTGTGATCCCATGGACTGCAGTATGCTAGGCTTCCCTGTCCTTAACTGTCTCTTGTAATTTGTTCAAACTCGTGTCCATTTAGTTGGTGATGCCATTCAACCATCCCATCCTCTGTCGCCCCCTTTTCCTTCTGCCCTCAATCTTTCCCAGCATCGGGGTCTTTTCCCATGAGTCAGGACTCTGATCCTCTAAATTCTCTTGAAATTCTCTTGCCTGAGGAGGTAGTTTCTGCTCCATCTCCTCCCTCTGAATAGTCTTTGCATAAAAATTTTTCAGGGATTTAACCTAAGGCAGTTGACTCATAATCTGATGCTGATTTCTCTTAGGACCCAACCTCACCAACTCTCATTCCTTCTAGACCTATATAATGAGAGTTATTTTCCCACATAGCACAGTTTGAGAAATTCAAGACCTGACTCCATGAGAAAAGAGCATATAGAAAAGAAAAGAAAAGAAGAGTCAACCTATCTCTATCAGCAGTAGTCTGTTTAGTCAAACCCTTTGGGAAGACCCAAAGGATGCACCATTCACCAAAGGAGTAAGGAATGCATTGATGTGGGACAGCAGATGCTTGAGAAGTTCTATGATGGCTCCTTTTAAGAAAGAGAGGATTGAGAGGATGATGCAGTGTAAGAAGTTCACTGACCGCAGCGTGAATAGTGGAAGTCTTAGATTTGTAGAGTATGTTTAATAGCAATTAACTGTCAGAGATGAGCTGAGTGTTATAAGGAATTATGGAATTTGAACGATAAGCACAGAATTTGGACCTAAGGGGTCTGTGACAATACTTGTTTGTTGTGGGAGTTCCCTAGAAATCATTCTATTAATGGGTTATTTGACATATATAAGTGGAAAAATTATTCGTCCAAAGCACAGAAACCTAACTTGAATCTTTGAGGTGAATTTCATGCCTTCCTATCCAGGTTCTAAATCTAAACTGATTCATACACCTGAAGTCTGTGAACTGAGGAATAGTCCAGGTTCTCCTTCTTTTAGGGGGAGGTGCTGCATCATGCTGCATGTGGAAATTCCACCACCAGGGGTCAAACCCACACCCCCTGCAGTTAAGGGTAGAGTCTTAACCACTGGACCACCGGGGAAGTCCTCCAGGTCTCTTTAAGGAAAGACATCGTCATATGGACTTATCAATCCCGCAAGTCTCTTCCCAAGACTTCCTTGGGAACTCTGAAACCATTTATTATGGTGACTGTGTGCTAAAAAAATGATAAATGCCCACACTTTTGGGGGGTTATTAGACATTGTCTATAAACTGAAGCAATTCCCTAGGACTAAATAGCTTTGTGTCCTAGTGAGCAGGGGCTCATAGAAGCCAGTTAATAGATGCAATCTTGGCTCACATCTGATAGTAGTTCTTGGAAGACTGGGGATAAATACTACTTTTAATTCCTTATCTAGAAATTTTAAGATGATTAATTTATTCAAGAAGAGAAAAAAATCCCTATATTGGTACCATTACCTATGAAGTGGGCAATATTATGATAGAAAATGTCAAGTAGAAATGCCTGAAATGGGCTCCCTGCCTCCATTAATAAGATGATTAACCAAAACCAGTATCTCATTCCTGGGGGTATTATAGAGATTAGTGTCACTATCACAATTTTGAGAAGTGAAATGGTAGTTATACTTACCATGTATTATTTAACATGTCTATTTGGCTGGTATATATCATGGAGACTAATAAACTATAGGAGTGAGTTTGAGCAAACTCAGGGAGATAGTGAGGGACAGGGAAGCCTATATGCTGCAGTTCATGGGGTCACAAAGAGTTGGACATGACTTAGCAACTAAACAGCACCAACAATAGCAAACATAATCATGTGCTGATTTTATGTGCAGCTGTCTTATCATTCCATTTCAATCAGTGAGGAAAATCAGAAGCATCTACATAACAGGGACTATAGTATAGAGTTACTACCTGGCCCAGGTGATATGTGGACCATGCTTTATGTTATAATATAATCTAGATGGACCTTGATCATCTTGCTATTTTCACTAAACATCTCACTCATCTACTACATAAAGATAACATTGTTAACTGGGTCTAGTAAGCAGAAGCAGCAAGCAGTCTGTATATCGTAAAAAGGCTGCATTCTAAAAGGCAGGAATAAAAACTATGAAATTTCAGAGTCCGAAATATGAGTTATCCATTAGGCATAATGTGACCTTTTTTTCTGAAGAAAGGCACAAGTTGCTACACCTTACATGGAACTCATCACTTAGAAAAAGATATTATACCTAGGACCAGTCAGGAATTTGCAGGCAACACATTTGTTTTGGTATAATCCTATTACCCATGTATGGGTAATATTTAAAGTTACAAGTTTTGAGAGGGAAAACTTATAGGAAGAATGGGCTCTGTAGTGAGTCTAGACGGCAATGCAGGCTACTCTGCTATCTGGGCCTCATAATATGGGACACTATAAATAAAGGAAGAATTTATGGCAGATGGAGATGCTCTTTAAGCCTCTGGCAAATTCAATAGGAAGATCAACAGCCTATATACCCAGGGCTCTGGAATAAGGCCATGTCCTTCTTTACTGACAGCTATTTTCCATTTGAAAAGCAGCTTCTGGCTTGCTACCAGACACTAAATACTTTACCATGCAAAGTAAAATGACTATGAAATCTGAAATTTCCATTTTATCTGAAGTATTATTTGATACACAGAAGTTAACACTGGACATAAACAATAATATTATACTATAAAATTGGAATAGCATATACAAGTCTAGTCCCAAGCATATTCAATCAACTGCAGAAGTTGGTGGCTCAGACTCAATATTGTACCTGCCTCTACTGCTTTGCTGTCTTTTACTCATTCACATCTATGACTTCATGGAGAGTTCAAAATGACTAGTGAGTTGTGGAAGCAAAAGCATGGGTCTGATTTGTGGATAGATCCTATGCTTTGCTGGCATCAGCTGAAGGACAGACTTTGCACAACAATCACACTCAGTGGGAACCTTGAAAGACAGTATGATGGAGCTATTATCACTCCATGCAAATACATCTGCCAATGGGACTTCATGTATCTCCTGAGATGAGAATATGTATTTTTTAATTGGATGAAGGACAGGAATGAGTAACAGGCAAAACACATAGGCTGTGCTGAATAACTCTCATGTGAAACTGGAGATCAAATTTCCTCCTTCTGAATTTCCATCTCTGCCCAGGGAGATTGATTTGTGTGGCTACATCACACGCCTCTCTGATGTTCAGTTTAATAAGGCCAACAGGGATCGTAGATAGATCAGAACTAGACGGAGGTCAATGTGTTGATTCCCTTGGCTCCTTTCTTGGAAGTTCACTTTGAACTAGCTGTGTCTCTTGACTCCACATCACTGTGTATTTCAAGGTTACTGTTTCGACATGAGTCTCTTCTTCCATAATCTGGTAACTAGTCTTTCCCTTGTCCTCATAGGCCTGCGGGTGATAACAGCTCTGTTCTACCCAACTCTGAGTTAACGAACCCTTGTGGTTCCGATCCACCCCACCTACAGCTTTGTAAATAGAAACTTAATTTTAAAAAATCCTCTGAAATTTTCCAATTTGAGAGTACCATCTGTTTCCTATTGGGAAATATACCTCATGCAGTCATCTTTCCCTCAGCTACACACTGTTTATTATTTAGAGCTCATGCATTTGCAAGTGACAAAAATATTCCAGCTAACCTTGCTGAAGCTAAGAGGCATAGGAATTTATTAGCGTCCATCACTAGAAAGTCCAAGGGATAATGATTCTGCTTTCAGGCATGGTTGAATTCAAGGGCTCACAGGATTCTGGCAGGGCTCTCTCCTCTTGGCTCTTCTTTATGTTCCGTTTTAGGCAAGTCCTTTCCACAAGGTGACAAATACAGACCTTGGCAGTTCTGGTTTATAGAGGCTTCACAGACTGCAATCCCAGAAAAAAGAGCCTGAGAGATACTGCAAATGTCCTAACTCCTGTCATGATGTTACTTCAGTGGGGAACTACTGGGTGAATCTGAGGTGACTTCCCTGGCTGTCACACAGGCAGTCACATATTATAAATGACAAAACCAGTGCGGTTTGACCGAGGGGTGGCTGTGAGTAGAAAAAAAAATATTGTCTGGCTCAAAGGAGTACCATCTCCTCATCCTTAATTGGAGCTCCTTCTCTTTGAAGTAGTATAGACTTGAAAACAAGGAAGGATACTAAAGTAGAGTGAGTAGGGCAAACTGAAGGCCAGCTTCTGTTTTAAATGGAACGCTCTTCTTGCTAGAATGCAGCATCACTCTGCCTCAGAACAGCTGATTTAGCAAATCCTTTTGGAATGGCCTCTCAGCCTCTGTCTGATTGCCAAGTTCAATAATATTATAAAGAGGGATTCTCTCGGGTAAACGGTGAAGTAGATCTGTTCTAAGATCTGTTCTTGTAAAAGGCAAGAAGGCCTTTTGGCAACATTATTTTTCTTCTTTGGCAACCCATGCTGCAAATATGACTTGGAGCAGTTTGTGTGACCTGTTAGGATGAGGAGGACTGGAGGGATTATCTGGGATGGAGCCTAAATTCCACCCTCCATAATACAGAATACAGCAGCAGAGGGAACAGATAGGTAGGGTGGAGTGAGTTCTTGAAGGGAATAGCCCCCATTAATGTAATTAGCAGAGCCATTGGAAACCTGGGGGTTTCCTATTAAAGGGGGATGTGAGAGTGGCAGGCATGGAAAATAATTTTGGCCTTGGTGTTAGTAGACTGGCGGGAACGGGAAAGAGGTTATTGCTGTCTAGGAAAAGAGTGCCGGAGGTCTAGACAAGGGAATTAACAGTTTATTAGAGAGAAAGTAAGACAAAGAGGTAAAGAAATTGCTCTATGCTGAAAACAGAGTAATATGTGCTAAGCAACGGTAGACAGAATTCATTTGCCTCTTAAATTCCTGTTTGCACATATTAAGCCAGGATCCAAGTCTTAAAGATATACACATTGCATCTTTCACTGAACCTGTCATATTTTGTGACCAGAGATTTGGGCATATTTTACTCAGCAGATGTTTGTTAAATTCTTTATTCATTACTATGTATTTAGTACCTACTACGACTGAGCGACTTCACTTTCACTTTTCACTTTCCTGCATTGGAGAAGGAAATGGCAACTCACTCCAGTGTTCTTGCCTGGAGAATCCCAGGGACGGGGGAGCCTGGTGGGCTGCCGTCTATGGGGTCGCACAGAGTCGGACACGACTGAAGCGACTTAGCAGCAGCAGCAGCAGGACAGGTAGTATAGTGATACAAAAGAAAAATGTGAGTTTTCGTGTTTGGTAAAATGGGTCATAAATACCTATTCTGTCAATTACTAGCTTTGTGTTTTTGGCCAAATAGCTGAACTTCATGTCTTAAATGCAGAACATAATTCCTACCTCATAGGATTGCTGTGGTATTAAATTAGAGAGTGGGTACAAAGCATCTTCCCTGGTGGTGCCAGTAGTAAAGAACCCGCCTGCCAATGCAGGAGATGTAGGAGACAGGGATTCGATCCCTGGGTTGGGAAGATATCCTGGAGGAGGCCACAGCAACCTGCTCCAGTATTCTTGCCTTGAGAATCCCTACGGACAGAGGAGCTTGGCAGGCTACAATCCATAGAGTTGCAGAGTCGGACACAATTGAAGTGACTTAGCATGCATGCACAAAGCAGCTGGCACAATAATTACTCAGCAAAAGGTTGTTGATATTATTACTGATTCCTTAATGAGAAAGGACCTGCTAAAACCAGGATGTTATCATAGTTAGTTGACATGTGTATCAATATTTATTCCCATGTCTCTCCAACAACCTTAAATTTGAACAAAGTGAGCCTGGTAAGGTTGACAGTTTTACCTTTGTAGCCTAGTTGGGAAAGGGGTTTGTGACTTTTCTGTGGTCCTGTTTAATCCCGCATTAGGATTAAAGGGTGGTATATGTTTTGTCTGTCAGTGTGGCTCACAGACTGTACCAGAGGGAACATACACTACCTCTGCTAAGAAACCAAGCTGTGGACTGCAACTTCTGGTTGCCAGCATGGATTTATTTGTTCCTATTTGTCCCGATAGCTCAATATGTTCATTGCATAGTTAAATATCTGTGTAACTTGACCTCTGACCTCCCTTCATCTTGCCACCAGTTAAAACTGCTGTTGCAGAGCTAGTTGTTGTTTTATTGTTGCTGTTGTTATACTAGCGGATGAGAGAGACACACTTAAATGGCATATTTGTTCCCTTATTTTAATGGAGAGAGTTAGCTAGGAGGATGTGGCTACAGCAACCGGTTATACACGTATGCCAGGAGGAGGAAATGTCTGAGTTATGGGGAAGTATCTCTATTTTAACTTTTAGGCATACTGTAAAAAGTGGTTACAGCAAATCATGTTCACACGTGGCTATTGGATATCTCTGGATAGTATTTCAGTTTAAAATTTGACTTCTTGAAATTGTATTTTGAAAGTTGGAGCTTAGAATTGAAGAAAACATATGGATGTGAGAGTTGGACTGTGAAGAAGGCTGAGCACCGAAGAACTGATGCTTTTGAACTGTGATGTTGGAGAAGACTCTTGAGAGTCCCTTGGACTGCAAGGAGATCCAACCAGTCCCTTCTAAAGGAGATCAGAAGGGTGTTCTTTGAAAGGACTGATGCTGAAGCTGAAACTCCAATACTTTGGCCACCTATTGTGAAGAGTTGACTCGTTGGAAAAGACCCTGATGCTGGGAAAGATTGAGGGCAGGAGGAGAAGGGGATGACAGAGGATGAGATGGCTGGATGGCATCACCAACTCAATGGACTTGAGTTTGAGTGAACTCCGGGAGTTAGTGATGGACAGGGAGGCCTGGTGTGCTGCGATTCATGGGGTCGCAAAGAGCTGGACGCGACTGAGCAACTGAACTGAACTGAACTGGACTGAACGCTTTACTTGGTCATTTAAGTGTATGGTGGCTGGTGTTTGTGGATTTATTCATTTTGGAGATGCTCTGTTTGCTTTTTTGCTAATTCTAATTCAGAGTTACGAATCCTGCTTTCATTTTCTTCTCTGTTACTTTGTGCTTGCAACTTCTTTCTGATTTTCCTAGGTATGAAAAAGAGAAATCTTGAGATACGCATCAAAACAACACCAAACAGAAACATAGTTGTGCAAAGCAGAGAGGCCTCATTAAAGTTGTGTTTTTTTTAAGTTACTTAAAAATCAAGAATGACCTTATAAATAACTATAAATATAATAAAAGATATAATAATAAATCTAATAAAAGAATGACCTTATAAAACTCAAAGCATTTTTTGTTTTAATGAATATGTTTATTTCTTTGTTTAAAACTTCCATACTGGCCATTTTCGGGTTGCAAAGAAGAGAAGCATGCTTAGGGTATCACAGATCACAGTGTTTATGGGGAAAGGATGTTGAAGTCTATGCAAAATCACTAAAAATCACTAAAAAGCTCGGCTGACCTGGCCGTTGGTCAAATTTTACGAGCTTGTGCCTATAAATGTTCCATTACTACGGTGTCTCAAATACCTCATCTCTATTACTATTGCTTCTGCTTCTCCTGCCAGGAGGGACCAATTGAGCCTGTGAACCTCAAGTTTTGTGAGTTTAATCCTGTAAATGGAGACAGTCACTGAGACAGACTGTGGGACAGAAACTGAGAGAGGAGACGTGGTTCAATGCCCCGTGAACACCTCTTCTGCATCAAAACACCTGGTCCACGTGTGGCTCAAGTGCCACTCTTTGGCCCAATCAGCTGTGGCCAGATGAGCAGGATCACATATACAAAGCATGGAGTCACCACTCCTGAAGGTCCACCTGGTACAAATTATGGTGTGTTATGTGTATTACCTCTTTCTTAGCAGAGGACATGGTCATGGCAAACCTTCAAAGCAAAATACAGTTCTCTGCACCATACATCATAACTCAAAATGCAGAATCTAGAAACTTCCAAGAACTTAAAAACATACCCTACTTTATACCCATTAAGATGACTTCTATTGAAAAACCAGGAAATATCAAGTGTTGGCAAGGATGTAGAGAAATTGGAACTTTTATGCACTGTGGTTGGGAATGTAAAATAAGTGCAGTTGCTATGAAAAACAATGCCATGGTGCCTCAAAATAATTAAAAATAGAACTGCCATATGATCCAGCAATCGGACTTCTGGTTATACATACAAAAAAAATATACAAAAAAAATATTTTCTTATATATACAAAAGAACTTAAAACAGAAGCTCAAAGGTATCTGTGCACTCATGTTCAGAGCAGCACTAGTCGTAATAGCCAAAAGGACGGAGTAACCCAAGTGTTCATAAGTGGATGACTGGATAAGCAAAAGGTAGAATATTCAGACAATGGAATATTATTCAGTCTTCAAAAGAAAAGAATTCTGATGCATGCTGTCACATGGATGAAACTTGAGGGTATCTTGCTAAGTGAAATAAGCTGGTCACAAAAGAACAGTACTGTACCATTCCATTTCTATGAGGTACCTACCGTGATCTCATTTCTAGAAAGAGAGTAGGATGATGGTGGCTGGGGTCGGAGGGAAGGGGAAAAGAATGAGAAGTCGTTATTGAATGGATGCAATTTCAGTTTCACAAGATGAAAAGATTTCTGGAGGTGGAGGGTGGTGATGGTTGCACAATGATATGCATGTAGTTAATGCCACTGAGCTGTATGCTTGAAAATGGTTATGGTGGTAAATTTTTTGTAAAAATTTTTTGAACTGTCAAAGTACTCCCACATACCCATAAGGCATGCCCCCTTCCCACCCCGCCCCGACACACAATATCATACCTAGGGAAGAATTAGCCCAGAGTAGTTATAAAGTGTGAACAATCTATAACCTGCCTGTGTATGTGTTGGTTGCTCAGTCATGTCTAATTCCTTGTGACCGCATGAACTGTAACTTGCCAAGCTCCTCTATCCATGGAATTATCCAGGCAAGAATACTGGAGTGGGTCACCATGCCCATCTCCAGGGGGTCTTCCCAACCCAAGGATTGAATCCAAGTCTCCCTCATTGCAGGTGGATTCTTTACCATCTGAGGCACCAAGGAAGTCTGTAACCAGGCTGCCTGTGCTCAAATCCTGTCTTTAACTTCTGACAGCTATGTGACTCCAGACAGCTTAACTTCTCTGGACTTCAGTTTCTTCATCTGTAAAGGAGGATAATAATACTATTTAACTCATAAGGGAAATCACAAGGATTACATGAATTCATACAGCACTTAGAATAAGGCCTGGAACATGCTATGTGGTCAAGAAATGACAACTGTTCTATGAAAGTGAAAGTGGAGAGTGAAAAAGCTGGCTTAAAGCTCAACATTCAGAAAACGAAGATCATGGCATCCGGTCCCATCACTTCATGGGAAATAGATGGGGAAACAGTGGAAACAGTGTCAGACTTTATTTTTCTGGGCTCCAAAATCACTGCAGATGGTGACTGCAGCCATGAAATTAAAAGACGCTTACTCCTTGGAAGGAAAGTTATGACCAACCTAGATAGCATATTCAAAAGCAGAGACATTACTTTGCCAACAAAGGTTCGTCTAGTCAAGGCTATGGTTTTTCCAGTGGTCATGTATGGATGTGAGAGTTGGACTGTGAAGAAGGCTGAGCATCGAAGAATTGATGCTTTTGAACTATGGTGTTGGAGAAGACTCTTGAGAGTCCCTTGGACTGCAAGGACATCCAACCAGTCCATTCTGAAGGAGATCAGCCCTGGGATTTCTTTGGAAGGAATGATGGCTAAAGCTGAAACTCCAGTACTTTGGCTACCTCATGGGAAGAGTTGACTCATTGGAAAAGACTCTGATGCTGGGAGGGATTGGGGGCAAGAGGAGAAGGGGATGACAGAGGATGAGATGGCTGGATGGCATCACTGACTCAATGGATGTGAGTCTCAGTGAACTCTGGGAGTTGGTGATGGACAGATAGGCCTGGCGTGCTGCGATTCATGGGGTAGCAAAGATTGGACACGACTGAGCAACTGATTTGATCTGATCTGATCTGATCTGAAAATGCAATAAATTCAGTTCAGTTCAGTCACTCAGTCATATCTGACTCTTTGCAACTCCATGGACTGCAGCACGCCAGGCTTCCCTGTCCATCACCATCTCCCAGAACTTATTCAAACTCATGTCCATCAAGACAGTGATGCCATCTAACCATCTCATACTCTGTTGTCATCTCTTTCTGCCTTCAATCTTTCCTAGCATCAGGGTCTTTTCCAAGGAGTCAACTCTTTGTATGAGGTGGCCAAAGTATTGGTGTTTCAGCTTCAGTATCAGTCCTTCCATGAATATTCAAGACTAATTTCCTTTAGGATTGACTGGTTGGATCTCCTTGCTGTCCAAGGGAATCTCAAGAGTCTTCTCCAACACCACAGTTCAAAAGCATCAGTTCTTTGGTGCTCAGCCATCTTTATGGGCCAACTCTCACATCCATACATGACTGCTGGAAAAACCATAGCCTTGATTAGACGGGCCTTTTGGCAAAGTAATGTGTCTGCTTTTTAATATGCTGTCTAGGTTGGTCATAGCTTTTCTTCCAAGGAGCAATCATCTTTAATTTCATGACTGCAGTCACCATCTGCAGTGATTTTGGAGCCCCCAAAATTAAGTCAGCCACTGTTTCCACTGTTTTCCCATCTATTTGCCATGAAGTCATAGGACTGGATGCAATTATCTTAATTTTCTGAATGTTGAGCTTTAAGCCAACTTTTTCACTCTCTTCTTTCACTTTCTTTAAGCCAACTTTTTCACTCTCCTCTTTCACTTTCATCAAGAGGCTTTTTAGTTCTTCTTCGCTTTCTGCCATAAGGGTGGTGTCATCTGCGTATCTGAGGTTATTGATATTTCTCCCAGAAATCTTGATTCCAGCTTGTGCTTCATCCAGCCTGGCATTTTGCACGATGTACTCTGCTTATAAGTTAAATAAGTGTGGTGACAATATACAGCCTTGACGTACTCCTTTCCTGATTTGGAACCAGTCTGTTGTTTCATGTCCAGTTCTAAATGCTCCTTCCTGACCTGCATACAGATTTCTCAGGAGGCAGGTAAGGTGGTCTGGTATTCCTATCTCTTTAAGAATTTTCCACAGTTTGTTGTGATCCACACAGTCAAAGGCTTTGGCGTAGTCAATAAAGGAGAAGTAGATGTTTTTCTGGAATTTTCTTTCTTTATCTATGATCCAACAGATGTTGGCAATTTGATCTCCGGTTCCTCTGCCTTTTCTAAATCCAGCTTGAACATCTGGAAGTTCACAGTTCATGTACTGTTTGAAGCCTTGCGATACTTTATTGAGTATATAAAGATGAATGACTTTGGTTAAGTGCAAATTGCTTTTCAACCTGAAATAAGGAATTTCTAATTTCCTTGTTTCTAAATAAGAGATTTTCTAATAATGCTGATATTTTAAATGTAAAAGAACAAGAGTTCTTTGCTTTGGGAACACAATGGGTTGGTTTCTTTAGGTCAAAAATGCCCACATATATACCTAGGTATTGTATTCTAGTGTGTCTTTTGGTCATAATTATTTATAGTGTTGCCATTCTCTTGAAGAAAATGTATTTCTACATTGGATATTTTCTTTCTCAGCTTCAGACATTAGATTTTTTCCAGCTTTTCTCTCTCAGTAATTCTGGATTTGTATTTACTGTAGAATGATTTAGAGAGTTTCAGAAACATGGCTGGGCATATCTAATTTTGCAAACTAGACTAGGCTAGATATAGAAGGATCATATTTACATAATGGCCACAGTACCACTAAACTTAAAGCATTTTCCTTTGTATAACAATGACATTCAAATCATTATGCCACTCAGAATATAGCCATAAACTACTTCAGTCAGGAGGCTTAAATATAATACACTGTGATCCTTTTCTCCCTCAACAGACCCGAGGAGGGTCCTGTTTTTCCAATTTTTTCATGTCACCATCCATGCAGGGCATCTCAAATGACTATGTGTGTTTGAGCTTGTGTATGTGTATGAAATTCTTATGTGAAACAAAGTAGTCAGTTTTCCTGATTTGTTTTTGCTTCATTGCAACTATTTTCTCAATCTGTATTATTATTGATGCAGTTTAAATGATCTTTTCTTCTGCTAAGTCGCTTCAGTTGTGTCTGACTCTGTGTGACCCCATAGATGGCAGCCCACCAGGCTCCCCTGTCCCTGGGATTCTCCAGGCAAGAACACTGGAGTGGGTTGCCATTTCCTTCTCCAATGCATGAAAGTGAAAAGTGAAAGTGAAGTCGCTCAGTCCTGTCCGACTCTTAGCGACCCCATGGACTGCAGCCTACTAGGCTCCTCCATCCATGGGATCTTTAAGAGCTTAGTAAATATGCATGTATAACCTGTAACAATAGCAATTTGTTTCAACATATACTATGGTTTTAGAACAAGTGTCATGTGATTTCAAAATTGTCTTTTTAGTTATATATATTGAGAATACAGATATTGTCCTGGCTGTCACAGTAACATATTTTCAAAAGTATATGAAAAATCTAAAATTATACATCTATGTTGTGTTCTTTTTTCCCTTGAAATAGCTATAAGCATGAGATTTGGCACCTCAGTTTTCATTCCAATCCCAGAGAAAGGCAATGCCAAAGAATGCTCAAACTACTGCACAGTTGCACTCATCTCACATGCTAGTAAAGTAATGCTCAAAATTCTCCAAGCCAGGCTTCAGCAATACATGAACCGTGAACTTCCAGATATTCAAGCTGGTTTTAGAAAAGGCAGAGAAACCAGAGATCAAAT
Organism: Bos javanicus; assembly: GCF_032452875.1. Classification (NCBI taxonomy): domain Eukaryota; kingdom Metazoa; phylum Chordata; class Mammalia; order Artiodactyla; family Bovidae; genus Bos; species Bos javanicus. The sequence goes on along the minus strand of NC_083873.1, from coordinate 24,743,965 downwards.
TGCCAACATCTGCTGGATCATCGAAAAAGCAAGAGTTCCAGAAAAACATCTATTTCTGTTTTATTGACTATGCCAAAGCCTTTGACTGTGTGGATCACAACAAACTGGAAAATTCTGAAAGAGATGGGAATACCAGACCACCTGACCTGCCTCTTGAGAAATCTGTATGCAAGTCAGAAAACAACAGTTAGAACTGGACATGGAACAACAGACTGGTTCCAAATTAGGGAAGGAGTACGTCAAGGCTGTATATTATCACCCTGACTATTTAACTTATATGCAGAATAAATCATGAGAAATGCTGGGCTGGATGAAGCACAAGCTGGAATCAAGATTTCCTGGAGAAATATCAATAACCTCAGATACGCAGATGACACCACTCTTACAGCAGAGAGTGAAGAAGAACTAAAAGAGCCTCTTGATGAAAGTGAAAGAGGAGAGTGAAGAAGTTGGCTTAAAACTCAACATTCAGAAAACTAAGAACATGGCATCCAGTCCTATCACTTCATGGCAAATAGATGGGGAAACAGTGGAAATAGTGGCTGACTTTATTTTTGGGGGCTCCAAAATCACTGCAGATGGTGACTGCAGCCATGAAATTAAAAGAGGCGTACTCCTTGGAAGGAAAGTTATGACCAACCTAGACAGCATATTAAAAAGCAGAGACATTACTTTGCCAAAAGGCCCATCTAGTCAAGGCTATGGTTTTTCGTGTAGTCATGTATGGATGTGAGAGTTGGATTATAAAGAAAGCTGAGTGCCAAAGAATTGATGCTTTTGCACTGTGGTGTTGGAGAAGATTCTTGAGAGTCCCTTGGACTGCAAGGAGATCCAACCAGTCCATTCTAAAGGAAATCAGTCCTGAGTGTTCATTGGAGAGACTGATGTTGAGGCTGAAACTCCAATACTTTGGCCACCTGATGTGAAGAGCTGATTTGTTTGTAAAGACTCTGATGCTGGGAAAGATTGCAGGGAGGAGGAGAAGGGTATGGCAGAGGATGAGATTGTTGGATGGCATCATCGACTCGATGGACATGAGTTTGAGTAAACTCTGGGAGTTGGTGATGGACAGGGAGGCCTGGCGTGCTGTCCATGGGGTCGCAAAGAGTCGGACACGACTGAGTGATTGAACTGAACTGAACTGAGGCAGAGGCCATGCTTTACCACTTGCTAGTTACATGACTGGGAAAATAAATCTCTCTAACCCCATTTTTCTTATCTATAAAGTGGAATAATAATACTTATATCTTAGGATATTTGTAAGGATTAAGTGTGAAATCATAGACTATGGCTTCCTTTCGGGACGGCTTCCCCTCACAGTGACATAAAGGCAGGACTGATATTCATTCGATTGTCTCAGATAAAACGGACAGTTCATGAAACAATCTCTATGGCCAGAAGAAAGGCATATATAATACGGCCAGTTTCACGCCAACCATCTTTTTAGTTTTTTTTCTTTTACACTGCACTGAAGTATAATCTACATGTGATAAAATTCACCCATTTTATTGTAGCATTTGATGAGTTTTATAAATGTATACTATTATGAAACTGTCCACTGCCAAATCAAGGTATAAAACATGTCATCACTCAGCAAGTTCCTCTGTGTGTCTTTTAGTCAGATCCTCAGCCCCAGCTCCTGTCCATCAGTGATATATTTTTGTCAGTACTGCTTTGTCATAGTCTAGAATTTCATATGAATTAAATCAATCAGTTTTCTATGTCTCCTTTATTTTATTTAGAATTCTAAATGCTTTTCAGATTAATTCATGCTGCTGCCTATGTAAGTAATATCTTATGGAAAAAGACAAATGAAATTTTTGGCCAACCCAATAATTCCTTTCTTTCTACATCTGGGTGGTAATCCATTCTATGGATATGGCACAATTTGCTTTTCCATCAGTATTTGACAAGTTTGAATTGTTTCCAATGTTTGGTTATTATGAGTAAAGCTAGTATGAATGTCTGTGACAAGTCTTGGTTTCATGTATGGTTATTTTCATAGGGAGGGAAATAACTCAGAGTAGAATTTCTGGGTCATGTAATATGTATTTAATTTTATTTGAAACTGCTGGACTCTTTTCCAAAGTTGTTGTACCATTTTCCCTTTTAATCAGTGATATATGAGAATATAAGTTGCTGCACATCTTTGTCCATAGTACTTGGTATTGTTAATTTTCTAAAATTCAGCTATTATATATTGTGTATTATATATCTAGTTGTGGTTTCATTTGCATTTCCCTAATGACTAGTGACAAATTGCCAACATGTGTTGGATCATAGAAAAAGCAAGGGAATTCCAGAAAAACATCTACTTTTGCTTCATTGACTACACTAAAGCCTTTGAGTTAATCACAACAAACTGGAAAATTCTTGAAGAGATGAGATTACCAGTCCACCTTACCTGTCTCCTGAGAAACCTGTATGTAGGTCAAGAAACAACTGTTAGAACCAGACATGGAACAAAGGACTGGTTCAAAATTGGGAAAGGAGTACAAGGCTGTATATTGTCACAGTGCTTATTTAACCTCCATGGAGAGTACATCATATGAAATGCCAGACTGAATGAATCACAAGCTGGAATCAAGATTGTTGGGAGAAATATCAACAACTTCAGATATGCAGATGATGCCACTCTTTCGGCAGCAAGCAAAGAGGAACTAATGAGCCTCTTGATGAAGGTGAAAGAGGAGAGTGAAGAAGCTGGCTTAAAACTCAGCATTCAAAAAATGAAGATCATGGCATCCAGTCCTATCACTTCATAGCAAATATGTGGGGAAAAAGTGGAAACAGTGGCTGACTTTATTTTATTTGTCTCCAAAATCCATGCAGATGGTGACTGCAGCCATGAAACTTAAAGATGCTTGCTCCTTGGAAGAAAAGCTATGACAAACCTAGGCAGCATATTAGAAAGCCGAAAGGTCTGTATAGTCAGATCTATGGTTTTTCCAGTTATCATATACAGATGTGTGAGCTGGACCATAAAGAAGGCTGAGCACACTAAGAATGGATGTTTTTCAATTGTGGTGCTGAAGAAGACTCTTGAGAGTCCCTTGGAGAGCAAGGAGATAAAACCAATCCATCTTAAAGGAAATCAACCCTGAAAACTCATTGGAAGGGCTGATGCTGAAGCTGAGGTTCCAATATTTTGGCCACCTGATATGAAGAGCCGACTCATTTGAAAAGACCCTGATGCTGGGAAAGATTGAGGGCAGAAGGAGAAGTGGGCAACAGAGGATGAGATGTTTGAATGGCATCACCAACTCAATGGAGATGCGTTTGGGCAAAGTCCAGGAGACAGTGAAGGACAGGGAGGCCTGGCGTGCTGCCGTCCATGGGTCGCAAAGAGTCGTATACAACTTACTCCACTAAACAATGAGTAGTGATTGTTGGTGGGAATGCAAACTAGTACAGCCACTATGGAGAACAGTGTGGAGATTCCTTTAAAAACTGGAAATAGAACTGCCACACAATCCAGCAATCCCACTGCTGGGCATACACACTGAGGAAACCAGAATTGAAAGAGACACGTGTACCCCAGTGTTCATTGCAGCACCGTTTACAATAGCCAGGACATGGAAGCAACCTAGATGTCCATTGGCAGATGAATGGATAAGAAAGCTGTGGTACATATTCACAATGGAATATTACTCAGCTATTAAAAAGAATACATTTGAATCAGTTCTAATGAGGTGGATGAAACGAGCCTATTATACAGAGCGAAGTAAGTCAGAAAGAAAAACACCAATACAGTATATTAATGCATATATATGGAATTTAGAAAGATGATAACAATGACCCTATATGTGAGACAGCAAAAGAGACACAGATGTAAAGAACAGACTTTTGGACTCTGTGGGAGAAGGCGAGGGTGGGATCATCTGAGAGAATAGCATTGAAACATGTATATTATCATATGTGAAATAGATCGCCAGTCTAGGTTCGATGCATGGGACAGGGTGCTCAGGGCTGGTGCACTGGGATGACCCTGAGGGATGGGATGGGGAGGGATGTGGGAGGGAGGGTCAGGATGGGGAACACATGTACACCCATGGCTGAGTCATATGAATGTATGGCAAAAATCACCACAATATTGTAAAGTAATTAGTTTCCAATTAAAATTAAAAAAATAAATTAAAAAAAAAGAGAAAACAATGACCAGTGATGCTAAGCATCTAAACATTTATTTGGTGAAATTTCCTTTTAAATCTTTTCCCCTTCAAAAACTGGGTCATATGTCTTTCAGTTATTATCTTTTAATTATTCTCTGTATATTTAAAATATAAAATCTTTATCAGATATAGATTTTGCAAATATTTTTTCCAAGTCTGTGGTTCGTCTTTTCATCTTCTTAATGATGTATCTTGAGGAGGAAAAATATTTAATTTAATGATATAAGTTAACATTTAAAAATACTTCATAGTTTTTACATTCTTTCAACTCTTTTCCTGCTTCAAGATCATGAAGATTTGTTTTCTATATTTTGGAAGATTAAAAATTTAATCCACTATATTTACATCTATAATTCATTTTCAGTTATATGTATATGGTGTATGATAAAGATATAGGCTCATTTTTTTGCATATAGCAATCTAGTGTTCCAAAGCAGTCTAACTCCAGTTTTTTTAATTAGTATTAATATGCATTACATCTTATTACATATTTTTCTTATTTGTAAATGGTTTCCTGTAGGAAGCATATAGTTGGATTTGTTCATGTACAATTTGACAATCTCTATTTTAATTGCTGTTTTTATATAATTTATATTTGATCTTACTATTCCCATATTCTTGGCAGTATATCACCTATCATATTTGAAGGTAGCAACTGTTAAAATTTCAAACTATAATTATTTCTCCTTACTATGATTCTAGGCTAAAGAAGCAAATTTATAATTTTTCATTCCACTGGTTTTCTGCAGGACTATAATGCAACCAGTAAGAACCACTATAGTCTGCCTAAGAGTTATATTTCTCATTCTCAATCTCTTCATTGATATTCCTGGTTACATAGCTATCTCTGTAACCAGGGCTGGCCCCAGGGAACTATTCCCTTTGAGTTGCTGATATCATTCAGCACTGAGGTTCATGTCTTTAAATATAATGATCCCACTGAAGTCCTATGACCCTTGAGCCCTGAATGTGTGTTCCGGCTTTCCAGATAACTCTCTCTATTTTTATTCTAACTGAAACAAAGCCTGACTCTAAATGAGTGTTCCTTAAAAAGTAGTCTATGGAGTATTTACATAAGAGTCATCTGGGATATAGCTTATAGTGTTAGATTTCTGGACTCAAACTCAAGCTATTTGAATTTATCTGTGTTTCCAGAAGCTCTCTAGGTAATTTTTGTGCATACTGAAGTTCAGAAACCATCATTCTATATCATGAACTTTGATAATTAAAGCTATTTAGTATGTATCTATATGTGTAAAGATATTTATTAATTTTACAATATTATTATATTTTCAATAAAATCTTCTAATACTAATAAAAGGTTCTAATACTTTATGCCTATCTTCCAGGGGTTACTTGTATCCAGTCATTTTGCAGACACCTGTTCTAAACTTGGCAGAGCTGGGTAGGCTGAGTCTATTTTCAATAATTTTATAAGGAAGAAGCAACACAAATGCTCTAAATGAATTGTTGGAGTGTCACTTCTAACCAGAGTAATACCCAGGCTACACGCCAGAGCAATTAAATATGAATCTGGGATGGGAGTCTGGCATAAATATTTTTAAAGGTTCCTATGCTGCGATTCATGGGGTCACGAAGAGTGGACATGACTGAGCGACTAATCTGATCTGATCTGACCTGATGTCATCCCAATGTGCAAAAAAGGTTGAAAATGACACTAGAGCAATGCTTCTTAAATTTTAGCATGCATGAGAATCACCTGGAGAGCTTGTGAAGGCATGAATTCTTGGACTCTACTTGCAGTGGGTCTAGATGGGGCTGAATTTTGTGTTTTTAAAAAGCTCCCAGGTGAAGCTGATGTTATTGGTCCACAGGTTACACTCAGTAGCACTTTATTACATTAATGGTACAGCCTCTTTAACCTTTCAGCCAGGTCTTCGCCTCAGATAATATTACCTAACTTTAAGTAATTAAAAAGATCAGCTGATGCCTACATTAATGAATTATTCCCTTGAGAAGAAAATATAACTTAAAAACAGTTTAACAATAAGCTGTACTTTACATAATTTGAGAAAGACCATTATCACTGTGTACTAGACCATCCTTCCCATATTCTGTGACCTAAATTAACATTATGGCCATGTGATCCTGGCCACATGATGACCAAGACACATCAACAATTTGTTAACCTACATTTTCTCCTCTACTGAAGATTTTAATATCCTATATTCTTGATATAAATGGGGCCTGATTCCTGTGATTAAAGGCCTTTTCTTTTTTTTTTCTAGATTTAATCCTTTCGAACTTCACTGTATCATTTCTCCAATATCAAAAGTAGACACAGAGAGGAAACAGGAATAAGAAGATTCAGTTCTAGCCTGACTTTGCCATTAATCCCCCATGTAAATCTAAAAAAAAAAAAGCCAAAAAGCAAAAAACTGTTTTAAACTTACTGAGCTTCATTTTCTTCATCTATAAAATGAGTGGACAAAATGAGTATTTCTAAGTTCTTTTCCAATTCTAAAATTGTCTTCCTATAATTTCACAAAATACTAGATTTAGAGCAAAAAGGTGTTTACTGTGTGAGTATGTGTTGGTTCAGTAATTCAGAACATTCAAAAAAAAAAAAAACTAGTTAACATACCTAGCTTTTTGGAGTTCTAGGTTTTCAGCTTTTAGAACAGAGCAAATACAATTAAAATGGGTATAGTTTAAAAGTATCTTTGCTTGGTCCAGCCATGGCTAGGCAACCTCTCCACAGAATCTTCTTAAAGTGATAAAAATCATCAATTTCCATCTTCCCTAGTAAAACAAAAGGACTCTGTTGTGCTGGCAGAAATTGTATTCTTCTGTCTATGTGCCAAAAATAAAGTAACTTGATAACATTATTACCAGACTCAAAAATGTTCAGATCAATGATTTTTAATAAGTTTATAAACTGGGATTTCTAATCTGTTAGCTCCATGTGGAGCTGCAGGGTAATTGACAGTAACCTATTTGCAAGGGAGAATTGAAATGTTGGGACTTAGTTTATCAGTGATTTTAAGAATTAACAACTTAGTAACACAGAGTGCTTAAGAAAAATTAGAAACATTTTAGATTTTTTTAAAGGTAGATTATATGGGGAACACATGTATACCTGTGGTGGATTCATTTTGATAGTTGGCAAAACTAATACAATTATGTAAAGTTTAAAAATAAAATAAAATTAAAAAAAATAAAAAAATAAAGGTAGATTATAGAATTTGCACTTAATTACTCAATAATTCCACATCTGGATATATTTCCTAGTGAAATAATTAGAAGCATGGCAAAATCTGCTTCCATAAAGATGCCGAAGGTAGGTTTATATACACATACAGTAGGAAAGTACTGGATACAATCTGATGTCCAGTCATAGAGCAGACAAATGAAATATTTCATCCATGTGTGCTTAGTCGCTCAGTCGTATCTGACTCTTTGAAACTCCATGGACTGTAGCCCACCAGGCTCCTTTGTCCATAGGGATTCTCCAGGCAAGAATACTGGAGTGAGTTGCCATGCCCTCCTCCAGGGGATCTTCCCAACTCAGGGATCAAACCCAGGTTTCGCTCATTGTGGGCAGATTCTTTACCATCTGAGCCACCAGGGAAGCCCCATTTCATCCATAGGATTGAATAATATGAATGCATAAACTTGCTCAGATGGTAAAGAATTAGCCTAAAATGCAGGAGACAAAGGTTCAGTCTCTGGGTTGGGAAGATCCCCTGGAGAAGGGAATGGCTACCCACTCCTGTATTCTTGCTTGGAGAATTCCATGGACAGAAAAGCCTGGTGGGCTACAGCCCATGGGGTTGTAAAGAGTTGGATACAACCGAATGACTAACACCTTCACTTTCAAACTGAATTATAATTATACAAAACATTGAAAAATAGTTCTGATATGTTAACTGATGAAAACCAAGTGCAGAATATGTACTCTAATAATTATGTTACAAAATCATGAGTATAGAAAAGATAGAAAGACTACGAAATATACAATAGTTATATAAGAGATTATGGATGACTTTTTCTTTTACCTTTCTAGCTTTCCATAATGTTTATGTGTTATCTTTATATCACAGTGGCTAAGAGCACAGACTTTGCAGCCATGGTCCTGTGTCCAAAGCTGGCTTCACCTCTTACCACCTGGGTGAATTTGAAAAATATTATTAACACCTCCTCTCAGTTTACTCATTTACGCTATGCTATGCTAAGTCACTTCAGTCGTGCCCGACTCTGTGTGACCCCATAGACGGCAGCCCACCAGGCTTCCCCGTCCCTGGGATTCTCCAGGCAAGAACACTGGAGTGGGTTGCCATTTCCTTCTCCAATGCATGAAAGTGAAAAGTGAAAGTGAAGTCTCTCAGTCATGTCCGACTCTTAGCGACCCCATGGACTGCAGCCCACCAGGCTCCTCCGTCCGTGGGATTTTCCAGGCAAGCGTACTGGAGTGGGGTGCCATTGCCTTCTCCATACTCATTATAAAATGGGTATAATTTTAGCAACTTTTTCATAGTTTGTGAATATTAATGAATTAGGTATAAAATCACTCAGCTCAGAGGATATGGCATGTAGAAAGCATTATACATGTTTTCTATTTATCATTGTTTAAAATGTATCATATTTCATCTATAACATGTTCTATTGATAGAAATATACACTTTTTTTTCTAAATAAAGAGAATAGAAAAGTTCCTTTATCAGGTCTCTCTGACCAATTGCCCACAATTCAGGAAAAATTACTGGTAAACATATATGTTTTATACATAATCCTCACTCTGCTCATATTCTGCATTTTATATCCTACTTCTTGGAAAGTTTCTTATAGGATATTTAGATAAACCAATTGATTTATAGCTACTCACTTAAATATAGGGCTTCAGTGATTATCACTGGGCTTACTTATAATAAGACCCTTAACCTGTGTTTTTGCTTGAGTCTCTGAAATTACCAGAGAAACTTCAGTGTCTTTGACATATATGATCCTGGTCAGCAAATAAGGAAAACGTATTTTTAAAACAACAATTCATTATAGGAAATTTGATTTCAAAAAGGAATATGACTTTGCTTCTTCTAAAGCTCCCTGGAGATGTTTTCATAGTTATAAGGCAATTGTGAAGTTGCTCAGTCGTGTCCCGTTCTTTGCGATCCCATAGACTGTCGCCTACCAGGCTCCTCCGTCCATGGTATTTTCCAGGCAAAAATACTGAAGTGGGTTGCCATTTCCTGGAAGGACTAAAACTCAAACTCGTTAAAAAGAAGGCAACAAATTTTAAAAATCTTTTAAAATGAGAAAATATTTGGAATATCTGGCAGTAGATGATACCTAAGTATTCATAAATATTAGTAGTGACATATAGATATTTCCAAGCACATAGTAAAAAAAAAATTAAACTGCAAGGAACTTGCTTTTTCCACTGCTTCTTAGTCCTAGTTCAGCTTTTCAGAGGCAACTAGTATGGCTTTTATTTTCAGTTCTTATTGTTATTCTACATACTTAAACAATATGCTGGTACTACTATTTCTTGATTTGTCGGTTTTTCTAATCTGACAAATTTTCTGTTTTACCTGGCAAGTTAGTGCTTTTGCATATGGAATGATTACTGATATATTTTAAATGATTTCCACAATTTTATTTTGTGTTTTCTTGTATTCCAATGCTTTTCCCTTCCTCCACTCTTTTCTGTCCTCTTCAATATATCAAGATTCAAAAAATTCTCTCATTTGCTTCAACTATTTTAGAAGTTATGAATTATATCTTTACTGGCTACTTATCATAAAAAATTTATATTAACTGATTTTCCAATGTTAAACCAAATTTATGATGAACATAATACCCACTTTTGTCATGATATAGTATTCCTTTGAATATTGCTGCTTCTGAGTTGAGAACTTTAGAATTTTTTGTATCTTTGCTTATAAATTTTTTGTATCTTTGCTTTTGAGTGAGATTGCCTGTCACTGTCTTCTCTTTTACTGACATTACTTGGATTTTCTTTATAGGCAATGCTAATTCTTAAAATCAGTTGAGAATTGAAACACTTTTTTTAATTCTTTGGGAGAGTCTATGTACATTAGATATATTCTCAGTGTTCAGTAGAACTCAGCAATGAAACAGCCTGGACCTGGAGTTCTTGTGGTAGCAAGTTTCAAATTAGTGACCTGAGTAATTCAATATTAAAATGTTTTACAAATTATTTAAAGTGTTTTAAGAATTTATCTCTTACAAATTAAAACATTTTTTCTATAAAATCTGTAAAAAATGTCAGCTTTTTTCGTGATGAAGTTGGTTATTTCTTTCTCTCTCCATCAACCTAATTTAACAGCTTTTTCAATGACTTGTGACTTTGTAGAACCTCTCCATTATATATTTGTTTTCCATTTTGTTAATATCTTCTCTTCTCTTTGTTTGAAATTATTTATCTTCCAACTTCTTGTTCTGGAGTCTTAGCTTATTTATTTAAGTCTACACAGTTTTCTTTACATGGCGATTTAGTTGCATTCCGTGAAGTTTGGTATGAAGTATTTTCATTTAAAGAAGTGGATATGAGTGAAGCAACAGGAATTGTGTAGTGAATGCTATGATGATGGATCCCATCAATCGCTGAGAGTCCTCCAGGCACAAAGCCCCCCTCATATACAGCCTTGACTGTTGAAAGCTGTCTCACTTAAGGTTATGCCTCTTGCCTTGGGGACTCTGTGTCCAGTGCCTGGTGGACCTGGGCTATAAATTCCTGACCTTCTTTCCCAGCTCAGGACAGTACTTAAGGGTCAGCTTCAAAACTCCCCCTGGAGTCAGCTCAGGTTTCTTCTGATATTTTATCATAGCTATACTTCCCCTGGGGCTTTCCAGGTGGTTCAGTGGTAAAGAACCTGCTTGTCAATGCAGGAGACACAAGAGATGTGGGTTCAATCCCTGGGTCAGGAAGATCCCCTGAAGTAGGAGATGGCAACCCACTCCAGTATCTTTGCCTGGAGAATCCCATGGGCAGAGGAGCCTGGCGGGCTACAGTCCACGGGATCGCAAAGAGCCAGACAGGACTGAGCTACTGAACACACACACACACACACACTTAATTCCCCTTCTGTCCAATCTTGTTTTTTTCCTCTTTCTTCTATCACATATTGATCCTAAGAGGATGCTCTAAAAATCTCCTGGCAGAGTAATCTCTGTGTCATTCTTCTCAGAGTATGAAACCTGTGAGAGAAAGCTTTCTGGAGGAAAGGACAGTCAACCTGGAACTAACACAATTCTATATAAAAATATAAAGCAATCTTGAGAAAGAAGAATGGAACTGGGGGAATCAACCTGCCTGACTTCAGGCTCTACTACAAAGCCACAGTCATCAAGACAGTATGGTACTGGCACAGAGACAGAAATATAGATCAATGGAACAAAATAGAAAGCCCAGAGACAAATCCACGCATCTAGGGACACCTTATCTTCGACAAAGGAGGCAAAAATATACAATAGAGAAAAGACAATCTCTTTAACAAGTGGTGCTGGGAAAACTGGTCAACCACTTGTAAAAAAATGAAACTAGAACACTTTCTAACACCATACACAAAAATAAACTCAAAATGGATTAAAGATCTAAATGTAGGACCAGCAACTATAAAACTCCTAGAGGAGAACATGGGCAAAACACTCTCCAATATAAATCACAGCAGGATCCTCTATGACCCACCTCCCAAAATATTGGAAATAAAAGCAAAAATAAACAAATGGGGCCTAATTAAAATTAAAAGCTTCTGCACAACAAAGGAAACTATAAGCAAGGTGAAAAGGCAGCCTTCAGAATGGGACAAAATAATAGCAAATGAAGCAACTGACAAAGGACTAATCTCAAAAATATACAAACAACTTCTGCAGCTCAATTCCAGAAAAATAAACGCCCCAAAAATGGGCCAAAGAACTAAACAGACATTTCTCCAAAGAAGACATACAGATGGCTAACAAACACATGAAAAGATGCTCAACATCACTCATTATCAGAGAAATGCAAATCAAAACCACTATGAGGTACCATTTCACACCAGTCAGAAGGGCTGCTATCCAAAAGTCTACAAGCAATAAATGCTGGAGAGGGTGTGGAGAAAAGGGAACCCTCTTACACTGTTGGTGGGAATGCAAACTAGTACAGCCACTATGGAGAACAGTGTGGAGATTCCGTAAAAAACTGGAAATAGAACTGCCTTATGACCCAGCAATCCCACTACTGGGCATACACACCAAGGAAACCAGAATTGAAAGAGACACGTGTACCCCAATGCTCATCGCAGCACTGTTTATAATAGCCAGGACATGGAAGCAACCTAGATGTCCATCAGCAGATGAATGGATAAGAAAGCTGTGGTACATATACACAATGGAGTATTACTCAGCCATTAAAAAGAATACATTTGAATCAGTTCTTATGAGGTGGATGAAACTGGAGCTTATTATACAGAGTGAAGTAAACCAGAAAGAAAAACACCAATACAGTATACTAATGCACATATATGGAATTTAGAAAGATGGTAACGACAACCCTGTATGTGAGACAGCAAAAGAGACACAGATGTATAGAACAGTCTTTTGGACTCTGTGGGAGAGGGAGAGGGTGGGATGATTTGGGAGAATGGCATTGAAACATGTATAATATCATATATGAAATGAATCACCAGTCCAGGTTCAATGCACGATACTAGATGCTTGGGGCTGGTGCACTGGGATGACCCAGAGGGATGGTATGGGGAGGGAGGTGGGAGGGGGGTTCAGGATGGGGAACACATGTACACCCGTGGTCGGATTCATGTTGATGTATGGCAAAACCAATACAATATTTTAAAGTAATTAGCCTCCAATTAAAATAAATAAATTTATATTTTTTAAAAAAGAATATATTCAGTAAGTGCTAACAGCTCACAGACTTGGAGAGCAGTGTGCACGTGTGTCTGTGTGCTAAAGTGGAGGGAAGCATGTGTCATGAGGGATAGAACTAGAAAGGTAAGCTTTCCCCAAATTACACAGAATCTTATCATCTACCTTGAGATGTTCAGGGCCTTAGATCCCACTGCTAGTACTATAGCTGTGTGTGCTAGGCACAGCTCATTGATTAGAAGAGCTAGACGGGAATTACTGGGTAGAGTTTCATAGTATAAAGGGAACCAGATTTCCTTCAAATAGTAAAGATATTATCATTTCTTGGGTCTGATAGCATTTAGCCAACAACAAATGTTTGCAGATAAAATGATCACAGAATTTCTAACGACCCAATTCCTCATTAGAAGTCCATTTCACTATTGACTTATCCAGCAGGATTTTGGAAAAATGTTTTTATTCTATGGGGACCATGCAGCCTTTTCCTCTTATGGCTTGCAGGCAAATAGCACCCACAGGGAAAATCCTATTGCACATTGTCAGTGTTCAGATATGCAACCAGATCACTGCTGTGCTTTATTAAAGGCATAAATCTGAACTTGTGCTGAATATGTACAAAGGAAATTTGATTTGTACATCTTTATAATATCAAAGAATGACTCCAGTTTCCAAAGGCAGCCTACTTACTGTCTCATTAAAGGATCAGCACCACAGTAATATTTTCCAATAGGTGATATCATTGACAGGCCTGCATTCCCTATGTTTTATTTTTTAATTAAAAAAAAATCCCCCTACGTTTTAAATATAGTGGGGAATTCAACATAATCGTAAGTAAAATCCAAGCAATTCTCGCTTCTTCAATTGTCAATAATTCATCAGGTATTGAAACATGTAAAATATCATGTAAGAAATGAGTTGCCAGTCCAGGTTCGATGAGATACTGGATGCTTGGGGCTAGTGCACTGGGACGACCCAGAGGGATGGTATGGGGAGGGAGGAGGGAGGAGGGTTCAGGATGGGGAACACATGTATACCTGTGGCGGATTCATTTTGATATTTGGCAAAACTAATACAATTATGTAAAGTTTAAAAATAAAATTAAAAAAAAAAAGGAAATAACGATTACAAAAACAGCAGTCAAAGTTAGGGCTTTTGCCGATGCTCTGGGACAACCCAGAGGGATGGGGTGGGGAGGGAGCTGGGAGGGGGGTTCAGGATGGAGGGACATGTGCACCCGTGACTGATTCATGTCAATGTATGGCCAAAACCACCACAATATTGTTAAGTAATTAGCCTCCAATTAAAATAAGTAAATTAATTTTTTTTTTAAATTAGGGCTTTTGGTGAGAAAAAGACATTTCTGTAATTGTTTATAGAATCCAAGTAGGGGTAGGTGACAGAAGGAGAATGAAAGAAGAGAAAGAGGAAAGTGAGGAGACATCTATGTGTGCTTGATTGAAGAGAAAAATAATGATGTTTTTTTAAAGATTGGAATAAGCTCTTCAAAGATCTGCCACCAGCAGAAAAGTCAGAGCAGTCACTTTGATATAGTGAATTCAGCCTAAAGTAGCAAATCCTGTTGCATAATACAGTCCTTCAAAAGCAGTGTTGCAACTCCTGAGTGATTTAAGTTTAACTTTACCAGCTCAGTGTATCCAGGAGAAAACAATGTTTGTGTACAAAGTTTCATTAAAAAGACCGGTAGGCACAGGGATATTTTGTGGTTTCTATTAGGTTCAGAGTAGCTGCTGCAATAATTGAAAGCACCAAAATTCAGTTGCTTAGCGCAAGAGATGCTATTTCTCACACACAGAGAAATCCAGTGAGGGTTAATCATCTTCTGCCACCTACCTGCAGCAGAGGCTGGGAAATGTGATCTGTGCCTGTGAAGCCGCTTCTCAGCGTCACTTCTGTACTTGAGCAGGTTTTACTGGACAGTTAATTCCGCTCCATGTGAGCCATCACTGTCCTCAGAAAATGGCAACAGATCCCCTTTTGATTTACTTTTCTGATTATTTCTGCACTGGAATGCATGCGTCTGATCTGTGCCTAGTCCTGTGCATCCATTTAGAAATAAATGAATGCAGTTCAATTGAACACAGATTTTTATACTAAATATTATGTGGATCTAAGATTGTAGAGTTACAATGGTCTGTGAATGTTAATAGTAAATAAGATATTATTAGGGTCCTCAGGGAACTCATAGAGGATATTAATACAACCCAATTTCAACACCACCATGTGTAAAATAGCTAGCTTGTAGGAAGCACAGTGAGCTCAGCTTGGTGCTTTGGGATGACCTGGAGGAGTGGAATGGTGGGGGTGCGAGGGAGGCTCTAGAGGAAGGGATCTATGCAAACATATAGCTGATTCACTCTGTCGTACAGCAGAAACTAACACAACATTGTAAAACAATTATACTCCAACAATAAAAAAAAATAAAAAAACAATATCAGCACAATGCAGTTAGTACTAGGTGCTTTAAAGTATATTTTAGGTTTACTCTTTTTTTATATTTTAAATATATTTTAATGAAGCATCATTCTTTGGAGGGTTAATTGTCACAGTTGTACTGACATTTGAATTGACTTAGGTCACATGCTAATAAATGAAATAAACTTTATAAGATTTTAGTAAATCTCTAAAATATAATTATATCGAGGACTTGACATTGCACCCAAAATGTCTGATTTTAAAGAAAATGCTTTTCAATTCTCTTTCCAAAGTGGAGGAAGAGCATCAGGTAGACTTGGAGTGGCCAATGTCATTTTTAATTCCATAACACATGGGCTCAGTCTTTTATTGACAACTAATATTTGATATTTTGTTTTAAAACACTTTAGTTCAACAACTTCTCCCAGATTGAGGAGACTGACAGGTCACACAGTAGTACAACTGCAGCACATACAATAAATAGCTCTCGGCCTATACCATTACTTTCTATGTTCTTCTGTGTTCTTCCCAGCCCAGATTTACTACTCCAAATTCCAATCTCATAATTTTTGACCAAAGATCAAAAGCATTTTGGACCTTCATATCGAATTAGATTTTGTAATGCAAAAAAAATCAAACTCCAGGTCCTCAATCTGCCATTATTTAACTATCTAGTGTCTTAGCAATTTACTTATGTGTGAAAACAGTTTCAGATTAATGAAGAAGCTTCAGTGCCATATGTGGCCTGTAGTCTGTTATTCTAATGCATTTCTGTATAATTATGTCGTCTATGCAGGGGATACTAATGTAAAAGTCCAGTGGACATAAGACATTTCAATAATAGCCCTTTTGTTATTTAGATTTAAACATAATTACTTGTTCAATTTGGAAGTCAGCTTGTTTATGCTACCTTCTGCATGTTTTTAGCTCCTTCTGTGCTATATCTTTCTTATCCTCTTAAATGCAAAGTATTGACAACCTGAAACTTATTTCATAAGCTACAAGCTTAAAACCCTGTGCAATCCTTATGTTTATCAAAACTCTACTAAGTAAGATAATGTATTGAAAATAAATAGGGTTGGTTTTGGGAATACTTCCAACTTTGAGTCTTTGGCAGGGTTAGACTTCCACTGGAAAATAAAATTAGCCAAAGCTCTAGCTCAAAACCATTTGAAAGACAAAGCTATGGGGATTACTCTAATGTATTCAAGGTGTACATGTACTTTGAGTACAGCTAATAATAAGCTCCCTGGAAAATATGATGAAGACACTGGCAGATTATCAAAATTCAACAAAATCAGTTTCATGTATATCTGAGACTACCATCTTCAAAATAGATTGGTGGATTTCAAGTTTACAGTTTCATTTGGAATGCTAACTTTGGGAGGCCTTTTTCATAATCACAGGGAAGGGGACAAGAAGATTTGCCCCCCACTTTTAGTGTGTGTCCTGATGCTGTTGTGTCTCAGCATCTGCCTCCCAAGCAAAAGGCCACCCAGGAGCTGGAAGGAAAGGAGCATGCCAAGGAACTTGTGTTGAAATTTGGCTGCAGTACCCGACTTTTTGCTGTACTTTTAAAGGGTGTTGACTAATATTTGAGTGCTAAGAATGGGGTAGATATTCTACCCACCAAACTCAGTCTCTGTTCTGGAGCAGTGTGCATTCTTAGAGTGATCGGTCTTCAGAAGCAACAGAAAGTTGTTACTTCGTTGTTCTAAAATACAGAAAAACTAATGTTTCAGGCCATATGAATTCCCACAGTAATCTAGCCTCATCTCAGATTCATAAAAAGGGTTTAATTTTCATAACTGAATATATAAACTGCCTTTCTATTGAGAAATTATATCACTTCTAGCACCACTGACTCAACGGACGTGAATTTGAGCACACTCCGGGAGATGGTGGTGGGCAGAAGAGCCTTGTGTGCTGCAGTCCGTGGGGTCACAAAGAGTTGGACACGACTTAACTACTGAACAGCAACAACAAAAGCAGTTGTTTTCAGGGGGTTATGTGAAGGTAGTATGAGTCACTCATGACACTTTTTCAACTTGCACATTCTCTCGTCTCAACAGGCCCTCTTTCTCCCCAAGATTTTGGTGCATCCCTATCCATGGACGGAACAGCTATAATCTATCACTGTGATCAATAGTTACTTGTAAGAGTGGGTTGTGACTCCTGGATATTGGAGTGGGAAAAAGCTTGAAAAACAGCTCCTCTGTCTTGGAATAACTGTTCTCAACAATGTCCCGAGCTCTTCAGGGATTTATGAAGTTAGTAACGAAGACTTGCTGGCGGAGTTCATTATTTTTTAAAACTACCTTGTGGAAACTGTAAGCCTACTGACAGTAAAGCTGCTTCAGCAACTGCATAAAACTTGTCTCTCATCTATGGGCTACAATTTTATCAACTCATGTTGATAAGCTACTATCAACTAGCTATATGAAAGCTCTGATGATACTTACATGTTCCTTGGTGAACAGAAATGGAAAAAAATGAATTTTTATTTAATTAAGTCCATTCCTTTGATTGGTAGATGGTTTCAAAACATGGGGCACAAAGAAGAAAAATAATTCCAAGAGCATGAAGGAATTCAAAATTTTGTCAACCACTGACCTCAAATGAGAGAGAATTCAGCGTAGGAGAAGAATCTGTTGATTTCTCTTTAATCAGTAATTTATTAATAGTTACAACTGTATGTATGTTTGGGTACAGATATGTATGCTGCTGCTGATTAGTCACTTCAGTTGTGTCTGACTCTGTGCGACCCCATGGACTGCCACCTGCCAGGTTCCTCAGTCCATGGGATTCTCCAGGCAAGAATACTAGAGTGGGCTGCCATGCCTTCCTCCAGGGGATCTTCCTGACCCAGGGATCAAACCCAGGTCTCCTGCATTGCAGGTGGATTCTTTACCACTGAACCACCAGGGAAGCCCACAGATACGTATATTTCTTCTAAAATAGGATGTGAGAAATAACATCAAATATATTAATTAAGGGGAGAGTTCTCTACATATTGACAGCTGTAATCACTTATTAACTTTAATTATGATCTTTTAAAATTATTCATGTTTTATTTATCTTCATAAATTTGAATTCCACACCCTTCCTCCTCCTGGGATGGGTGCTGTGGGTGGTGGACTGTGGGAGGTCCAACTTTAGAATGCATTTTAACCCAATTAGTCTTATCAGTAAATTCTGCATCTTACATAAGGTATGTATGATTGACCTCAAAAACATATTTGCAAATACAAAGCTCATGAATGTAGTTCTTACTGCTTTTTGTATAATGGTTGATAAATTAGAATCTGGATACTTGGAGCTTTCTTTCTATTATAGAATTTAGCAAGAATTTCTATCAGCAAATTACTATTAGGAAAGTTGTTGCTGAGACAAGAAAATCATAAAGCAGAGATAGGAGCCTTTGAAAGGGACCAGGCTGTTAACTTTCAGGAAACAGAAAGTTCTTTGTCCTTTTCTCTATTTTCTTCCTAGTTATAATTAGAATTGGAGGGAGAAGCACGAACAGGGCTCTGTCAAACGCAGTGAGAGACACAGGCTTGAGAAAGGTGACAAAGGTTCGAGATGAACAAACATTTGGGTGTGTTGGTTTGATATCCAAGGTATCAGTAAGAAAACGATGACAGGAGACCGACCTATTGACTTTCCTTCATGGAAGAAAGGTGTCATTTAATTCTGAAACTAAAGTGTATTCCAGAAGAATTCTATTTTTTTAAAACAGTAATTTACAAATTCTTGAGACTCCAGCTCATCCTTTTAAGCTGCTTGAAGAGACAGCAATAATACACTGTAAATATTAACCCTGGTCCACTCACATGTTTATTTAACGAGAGTTTGGCATTCTTGGAGTGAATCTGGGCTGTATCATTTTTAGTGTTCAACTGGTGGTCATAGCGACTCTTCAGTCAAATTTTAACAAGAGGAAGTTGGGCACAGAAAGAAAGAAAAGACATGAAGCTGCCAAGCATTTGCCTTGTGAAGTAATATTATAGGGATTCATCTTTTTTAAATCCCTTTCTCTTCTCTGCTTGTTTCCAGTAAAGCAGGAATAATAGTCAGGAACATGAAAGCAGTCTGACATTGGTTCCACTGCGTGTGTTTCATACCTCTCCTCCGTCAGCATGCGCTCTATCTAAACAGCAGAGGAGAGAAGCCTAGAGCACAGCCATCAGAGAGCCAGGATAATACACACCCTGTGTTCTGAGGTCCAGCGAGTCAGAGCGCTCCTAACTAAGTCAGGAAGGGAGTTTTTCAGACGCTCTGAGGACCTAACAAACAATTGCTAGGAAAGCCAGAGATCATCGAATTGTCCATCTGCCAACAGTTCTAAAAAGTGATCTTCCCACTGCTTTGAACTTAGTGAATTTTTTATCCTTTGTGTTCTTCTTCCCCATCACAATACTTAATGTTGTGCTCTGTAGGCACATTGGCCTCTCAACAATTGTGCACAGGTTGGGAGTATGATTTGAAATAACAGGACGAGGCAGGTGAGGTCCATGAAAATGCACTGCTTGGATCTAACATGGGGAGTGGAATGGATGCATTGTCCCACTGCTGCCTTCCAAATCCTCCCTTGTGGGTGACTTGAGCTTGCAGACTCTCTTTAGGTTTGCCCCAGAACTTCTGGAGCTGTGTTGTGGTCTTAGACCCCTCCTAGCAGAACTCCTTCATTTCCTCTCTCCTTCCACAGGGCTCAGACCTGCTATACCCTCCTGAGGGCTTCCTGGCTTTTCCAGCATCCTCCCCTTTGCCCTAAATAAAGGATTTTCACCAATGAACCTCTTACAGGTCTAATACTGTGTTGGCAAACTGCTCCTTAGAGGACCTGAGCTGAAACAAAAGGTAAAGAGATTTTCTTCCATGGTTTAGAGCTCTAGATTTGAATGTAAATAATGCATTAGGGAAAAATTAAGGGGATTCCCAGGTGGCACTGGTGGTAAAGAACCTGCCTGCCAATGCAGGAGATATAAGAGAAACCAGTTCTATCCCTGGGTCAGGAAGATCCCCTGGAGGAGAACATGCAACCCACTTCAGTATTCTGGCCTGGAGAATCCCATGGACAGAGGAGCCTGATGATCTACAGTCCATGAGATCACAAAAGAGGTGGACACAACAGAAGCAACTTAGCACACTTGCAAGGGACAAGAGGCAAACATTCAAATGGAATTTCAAAGTGGGCTTGGTCACCCTCTCACTCTCTCAACTCCTTTGCCTCTCCCAGCCCATTAGCAGATTGGCCAACCTTTTTTTAAAGGGCAAGGTAGCAAGTGTCCTGTGCTCATAGGTGACATGCTTTCTGCTGCAACCACAGAACTCTGCTATTGTACAGTAGAAGCACCCATGGCAACGCATGAAAGAGTGGACATGGTTGTGTTCCAATAAAACTTAATTTAAAAAGCAAATGGCAGGGCATGATTGGCCTGTGGGCCATGGTTTGTGGACCCTTGGTCTTTCAGTTCATATGAAAGATCTTCTTTGGCATAATGAGTCATTTATTTAGACCCCTGGAAACTGAAAAGTCCATTTCAAGTTAAAAAGCACGGGAGACTCTGTGCTCTGAATTGGTATCTTCTTTAAAGACACTTGCCCTGCCATCAGCATTCAAGGCTCTCTTTTGTGGGGATCCAGTGAGAAGGCAATGGCACCCCACTCCAGTACTCTTGCCTGGAAAATCCCATGGACAGAGGAGCCTGGTAGGCTGCAGTCCATGGGGTCCCTAAGTCGGACACGACTGAGTGACTTCACTTTCACTTTTCACTTTCATGCATTGGAGGAGGAAATGACAACCCACTCCAGTGTTCTTGCCTGGAGAGTCCCAGGAACGGCGGGGCCTGGTGGGCTGCCGTCTATGGGGTCGCACAGAGTCGGACACGACTGAAGTGACTTAGCAGTAGCAGCAGCGTCTCATGTGCCCACTCCCCAGATCTCTGCCACTTGTTTACAAATTTGCTAAGCACTTCATTTCCCATTCTAACAAAGGAAAACTTCATTGTTCATGTTGCTGGAAATTTGAAAATGGAAATGTAACAAGAGGATGACTGCATCTTGCAAAACCTTCTAGCAACTACAATGAGTCACCATGGCAACTCTCATTTTTGGATTAAGGCCTTTTGGAGTGGGAGCTGATGAGGAAAAAAAAATGTTGCATGCAGCCAGCTGAGGTTTTGACTTTAGCTAGAAAAATACCTTGAAGTTTTCCCAGACGTGTAGGAGTTGGAAAAAGGGAAGCAGAACTGATAAAGGTCCCATGATTCTGAGAACAAACCCAGGTATGAGGTCAGTCAATCAAATGTCCAGGTATTCTACAGCTGAAGTGAGATGGTAAAGTTTTACTTTCATGATTATGCTTAATTGGTGGTGAACTTCAGTATTTTGTGATTAGTATTTTATGTACTTGAGGTCACTATTAATATTCTTGCCTGAACATGTATATTACACTTGGATTATACTTCTCTCAAAGAAAGGATGTAGACTGGACCCATTTAGATCATCTTTGGTATTTTTATTCCAAACTTCAAGAAAAAATGGCAGAAAATGGCCTTGATTCTTGGACAAGGATCTGGGACGGTGGCAATATAAACCTTGGCTCTCCCTCTTGAGAGCCATCCACGACTCAGAATGGATTTCCAAGCCATTTCTTTGTTTCTTGGCACTTGCCCTGATCCCTTTGTCCTTCTTTCTCTCTTTGTTCTTGTTGAGTGTTGAGACAGAGCCAAACCAGAGTAGTCAGTAATAGATGACAAATTGTCCTTTACACAGAGCCTCTTAAAAATAGTAACAATGTGAAATACTTTTAATGAAGAACCCATACTGTGAGTGTTAATCATCAGATTAATGATAACATATAATTAATATAATTAGTGACAATAATAATAGTTATGAAGTTGTGGATTAAGCATGATCACAATAAGTACTAAAATCATAATGAGATTATCATCTCATTTGATCTTTAAAATAGCTCATGTAAAAACTATGTAGTTGGTATTTTATAGATTAGAAAATTTAGGTTCAGAGTTTAATTCTGATTAAATGATTCTACCAAGAACATAAAGGTTTCCCAGGTGGCGTGCGGTAAAGAATCTGCTTACCAAGGCAGGAGATGCAGGATGCAGGTTTGATCCCTGTGTCGGGAAGATCCCCTGGAGAAGGAAATGTAACCCCTTCCAGTATTCTTGCCTGGAAAATCCTGTGGACAGAGGGGCTTGGCGGGCTATAATCTATGGGGTTGCAAAGAATCAGACATAACTGAGCACACACACACAGAACACCAAGAACATCAACCTGATAATTCATAAAATTGAAATTGTTGGCTAGTCTGGCCTTTAATGACTGAGAACATGAATAGGTTCAGAACTTGAAGCCATATGATCTGGGTTTGAATCCTGGTTCTACTCTTCCATGGTAAATTACTCAATCTCTATGTCTGCCCCACTGGACCATTGAAAGGATTAGTATTTGGGTTTGTGGTGGTTGTTTATTTTTTAATTGGAAGGTAGTTGCTTTACAGTATTGTGTTAGTTTCTGTGGTATAACAACATGAATCATTTATATGTACACATATATCCCCTCTCTCTTGAACTTCCCTCCCACTCTGACCCGTCCCAACCTTCTAGACTATCACAGAGCACCAAGCTGGGCTCTCTGTGTTAGAGAACAGCTTGCAATTAGCTATGTATTTTACACACGATAGTGTACATATCTCAATGCTACTCTCAGTTCGTTCCACCCTCTCCTTTCTCTGCTGCATCCACAAGTCCATCTTCTACATCTGAGTCTTTATTTCCGCCCTGCAAAGAGGCTTATCAGTACCATTTTTCTAGATTCCATATATACACATTAATATACAATATTTTTCCTTTCTGACTTACTTCACACTGTCTGAAAGGTCCAGATCACTACAAATGACCCGATTTTGTCCCTTTTTATGGTTAAGTAATATTCCATTGTGGAGGCATTGCCTAAGATGGTTCAGGAGAAGGATGTGTGCTGATGACACCACTCTAATGGCAGAAAGAGAAGAGGAACTAAAGAGCCTCTTGATGAGGGCAAAAGAGGAGAGTGAAAAGGCTGGTTTAAAACTCAACATTCAAAAAACTAAGATCATGGCAACTGGTCTCATCACTTCATGGAAAATAGGGAAAAAGTGGAAACAGTGACAGATTTTATACTCTTGGCCTCCAAAATTGCTGTGGGCAGTGACTGCAGCCATGGAAGGAAGGCTATGACAAACCTATATGACAAACCTATATAGTGTATTAAAAAGCAGAGATGTCACTTTGCTGGCAAAGGGCTGTACAGTCAAAGCAACTGTTTTACCAATGGTCATGTACAGATGTAATAGTGAACCATAAAGAAGGCTGAGCACCAAGGAGCTGACACTTTTGAATTGTGGTGTTGGAGAAGACTCTTAAGAGTCCCTTAGACAGCAATGAAATCAAACCAGTAAGTCCTAAAAGAAATAAACCCTGAATATTCATAGGAAGAACTGATGCTGAAGTTGAAGCTCCAATACTTCGGCCACTTGATGTGAAGAGCTGACTCATTGCAAAAGACCTGGATGCTGGGAAAGAGTGAGGGCAGGAGGAGAAGGGGGTGACAGAGGATAAGAGGGTTGATTGGCATCACTGATTCAATGGACATGAGTTTGAGCAAACTCTAGGAGATAGTGAAGGACAGGGAAGCCTGGTGTACTGCAGTCCATGAGGTCAGAAATAGTCAGACATGACTTAGCAACTGAACAACAACAACAATATTCCGTTGTATATATGTGCTACAACTTCTTTATCCATTCATCTTCTTTATCCATTGATGAACAGCTAGGTGACTTCCATGTCCTAGCTATTGTAAATAGTGCTGCAGTGAAAAATGTGGTACGTGTGTCTTAAATGAGCATTATTTGGATAATGTTTAGAGCCACACTCAGCATACATACTATATTCGTGTTTGTAAAATAATTATGCTGCATTGGTTCTGAAAATTTGAATAAACTAGCTGACATTAGGAAATCTACCTGACCTTTCTAAGCTTCAATTTCTACTCATGTGCAAAATGGAGATAATACTAGTATCTACCTCACAGTTGTTTGCAAAGCTAATTGGACTTTGTAAAGACCTTATTTCACTACCAGGGACTTACTTAGGGCCTCAAATTTTGTTATTTATTGAACAAGTCTTGGTTCTCTAGAGAAACAGAACGAATTATATAAATGTAGCAAAGAACAGAATAGATTTTGACCTATAAGGAGTTGCCTTATGCAACTGTAGAGTTGCGAAATAAGTCTCTGATTTGCAGGCAGAGAGATGGATAGCCAGGGGAGCCAATGGTATAAATTTCAACCTGAGTCTGAGTCTAAAGCAGATCGATGTGCCAGATCAAAAACAGTCAAGTAGAAAGTGTTCTTTATCAGCTTTCTATTTTATTCAGAGTGAACTGTTTTACTCAGACTACTAGCTCAAGTGTTGACATTCAGAAAGACTCTCCCAGACACACTTAGAAATAATGTTTGTAAAAGACTTTTTATGTGCCTCTAAAATTAATATGGTGAGTCACCCAGAGCCAGACATTCTGGAGAGTGAAGTCAAGTGGACCTTAGGAAGCACTGCTGTCAATAAAGCGAGTGGATGTGATGGAATTCTAGTAGAGCTAATTAAAATCATAAAATATGATGCTATCAACATGTTGCACTCAATATGTCAGCCAATCTGGAAGATCTAGCAGTGGCCACAGGACTGGAAAAGGTCAATCCTCATCCCAGTTCCCAAGAAGGGAAGTATTAAAGAATGTGCTAACCATAGGACAACTGCATTCATTTCCTATACTAGTAAGGTCATGCTTAAAATTTTGCATGCTAGGTTTCCGTGTTACATAAACCAAGAACTTAAAGATGTCCAAGCTGGGTTTGGAAAAGACAGAGGCACAAAGAGATAAAATTTCCAACATTTGCTGGATCTCAGAGAAAGCAAGGGAATTCCAGAAAAATATCTACCTCTGTTTCATTGATTACACTAAAGCCTTTGACTGTGCGGATCATAATAAACTGTGGAAAGCTCTTAAAGAGATGGGAATACCAGACCATCTTACCTGTCTTAGCTGGTGAGATGGCTGGATGGTATCATTAATGCAAGGGACATGAACTTGCACAAACTCTGGGAGATGGTGAAGGACAGGGAGGCCTGGCGTGCTGCAGTCCATGGGGTCCCAAAGATTCAGACATGAATGGGTGACTGAACAAAAATAACAAAATTTATATGTGGAAATCCTAAATCTTGAGGTAATTCTATTAGGAGGTTGGGGGGTTCTTTGAAGGATGACTAGGTTCTGAGGGTGGAGCCCTTATGGATGGGTTTAGGACACTTATAAAAGAGACCCTGGAAAAATCCCTTCCTCCTTTCACCATATGAGGTAACAGGAAAAAGACGGTGTCTAGGAGGCATACCCCCAAAATACACTGAATCTCCTAGTGTCTTGATCTCAGAGTTCTAGCTTTCAGAATTGTGCGAAATGCATTTCTGTAGTTTATAAGCCACTCAGTTTGTGCTTTTTTGTTATAGCAACCCCAATGGACAATGTTTAACCAAATATCTAGGCACCCAGCAGCCCAGTCAAGTTGCTGTGTAAAATTAACTATCCAAGACAATATGGTTATTTTTGTTGTTATTGCATTGTCTTCTTTCATGGAGCCAAAATCTATGCAAATAAATCAATCACATCAACATTGAAATATAACCAAGTATAAATGGCTAATATAGATACTGTGTATAATATTTTAAATTTCTTAGGAGAACACACACCTCATTCAAAGACTAATCTGCTTGGCTGATGAAATAATTTCAACTACAATTTCAAGGAAATTTCTTCTCATAGAGAAACATCTTGTTTAGGCACCACATAACTTAAGAATAATGAGTTGACTGAAAAGACAGTACACGCAACATAGACCAACGTACAAAAAATATTAGGACCTTCTTGAAGTGCTGGAGTTTTAAGGCATCAATTGGGCAGCAGCTTTTTAAAAAGCTCAATTAAGGCAGAGTTCTTGCCAGACAAAGCACCTTTGCCTATTAGGGGAATTTGTGAAGCATCACAGAGGGTTTACTAAAAAAGACCCAGAGGAGATCCCTACAACCTACGAATAAAGTGGCAGGTGCAGAGTATAACTCCCCTCAAGCTGCCCCTCTGAACACATAGACCCACAGCTTGGGTAACCTGGGAAGACCTGGGCCTGGGTGTGATCCAGCCCCTACCGAAACTGGCTCTGTCTCCTCCCATCATCTCTCCTTCGCCTAAGTTAGTTTATATAACTATATAAACTTAGTTAACAGGGCTAGCTACCCTTTCTGTGAGGAATACACTTTCCTGACTCCTGCCTAATTCCTTCTTGTTTTTCTGTCCTAGCCTAGGTGTCATTTCTCCAAAGCGGTTTCCATGATTCCTCAGACAAGATCAGATCTCTCTGATGTATGCTCCAAGAGCATGTGTAGTCCTGACTTGTAGAACTCAACTCTCTTAACTATTTTTCTTACCATATATTTTAATATCTGTATACTAAAATCATGTAAGCTCCTGAAGGGCAGGGCTTGCATTCATTCCATATTCTCTGCTCTTACTACAGTGTCCAACACATAATAGGATCTCAAATCAAAGATGCATTGATTATAAGACACAGTAGTATTTCATCTACCGATAGGAAGAAAAAAAAACCTCCAAATAAACTATGACATGATGCTTTTTTAACATTTAGCATGTTTATTCTATATTTAATAGAAGACATTGCTTATGCCCTCCAGAAGGAACTGGCAACCCTCTCCAGTATTCTCACCTGGAGAATCCCATGGACAGAGGAGCTACAGTCCATGGGGTTGCAAAGAGTCAGACATGACTTAGTGACTGAGCATGCAGTCTTGTGTACACATAGGTTTATTTTTATTTTTTTAAATCACATATCACTCTTGTACTTAAAGGAAAAGTGGGATAAATTGGTAAATACATTTCCTAAACCTCTTCATATTCAGAATCTCTTCTGATTATTTTATTTTTATTGTGATGAACTTTTTGCATGCATGCTAAGTCTCTTCAGTCATGTCCAACTCTGTGTGACCCCATGGACAGCAGCCCACCAAGGCTCCTCTGTCCATGGGATTCTCCAGGCAAGAATACTGGAGTGGGTTGCCATATCCTTCTCTGATGAACTATATACATCACATAAAATTTAGCATCTTAACCTTTTAAAATGTATATTTCAGTGGCATTAAATCCATTCCCATTATTGTGAGATTTATTCTTTAACATCTAGTTTAGTTTTTTTTTCCTCTGCCCCACCTCCCACCCCTAAAATACCCTCTGTGCTGTCAAGAGCATTGGTGATAACACATCTTAAAAACATAATCTACTATTGTCTCTGAGAATTTCTTGAAAAATTCATACTCATCCCTCAAGAGTTTGTATATACATACCCAGGCCGTAACAGCTCCATTATGACTGCTGCTGGGCCAAAGTGATTTTAAGATGCATCCTATTTCTGGGATTGTTGAAAGTGAAAAAGTGAAACAACAAACAATGCATTAGCCAAATAAATACTGCAAAGTCTGTAAATATACATAGGAAGTTCTATGCATGTATTTATGTAGGTTGGTAGATAGCAATGAAATTTCATGCTCAATATATCTGTGAAAAATGAGGAAGCCACATCTGGCTGGGTATAGCCAGCCTTCTTGAGATCTTAGAGATCAAGACAGGAGAGGTGTACCTTCTTTTTATCTTGCTTCCTACCCCTGTAGGGCTGGAGGGAGGAGAGGGCTGGAGGGCTCTTCTCCATGAGGACACTTGGCTCTACCTTTCTTTTGAGCTCTGACACTTTCCTCACCAGCCTCTTAGCCTCTCGTTCTAGCACCTGACAGAATGTATACGCAGTGACTTAGGATCCTGATTCTGTTGAGGCTTGACGACCATAAGTCATATCTAGTCAAATCCCTTTATTTTATAGAAGAAGAAATCTGATCTCCATAGGCAACTTGCTCAAAGTCACATGTGAACAAATAAAGATCAGAGAAAATGGAGTAGATATTCCAGTGAACGGTCATAGGTTAAGCGCCTGGGAAGCCTAAACTCATAATACTTACATTGTTTGAAAACATCTATTATGTGCTAATTTTTTTCTTCTTAACATTCACATTTTGAAGTCCTAAGCCCCAGTACCTCAGAATGTAACTGTATTTGGAGATGAGGTCTTTAAAGAGGTAATTATGGTTAAAATGAGGCTGTTAGGTGGACCCTAGTTTAGTCTGACTGGTATCTTTAGAAGGCAGAGATTAGGACAGAAAGAAACAGACATGAGGGATGCAGCAAGAAATGCAATCATCTACAAGCCAAAGAGAGCAGCATCGGAGGAGACTTACCCTGTTGACACCTTCATCTTGCACGTCCAGCCTCCAAAATAGTAAGAAAATAAATTCTTGTTTAAACCACCCTGTGTGCAGTGTTTTGTTATGCCAGGCCTAGCAAACTAATTCATCTTAATGAGGGAAGAGAGGGGGGATTCAGAACACAATTACAAATGAAGGAGGAGGAGTGCACTTGGATGTTTTAATAACCTACAACAAGACTGGGCTATTAGAGTGTTGCTCAAGAAGTCCCAGGAGGAGGTAAACCCCCTTCCAATCTCAGCACTCTTCTTCCCCAGGCATCAAGGCGCACATGCACCAAAGGCAAGGTTGCAGCACTTTGTGCTGAGCATGGCTTGGCGTTGCATTCCACTGGGGAACTCTGGTCTGCTGGGCTGGGGAACAGAAGGAGGCCTTCTTTCCTTACTGACTGCACACCAGTGTTGGCCTCCAGTTGGTTATGCAGGAGGAATGTACATAGAAGAGAAGAAATCCCATTCTTGGCAGTTTCGTGTTGTTAAATTTATTCTTGAGTATATCTATGCTGTTTATATTTCCCTATAAAGTAATCAATGTCATCAAAAATTTTAAATGTATTAGTATAGAATTGGACAGATTTTTCTTTTCTCATAAAAAATAATTTTCTGTATTTATTATAGACCTTTTCTCATTCCTTGTTTAGGCTGTCTTTTTGTTCCTTTTTCTTCCATACTCTTTTTTTTAAATTTTAAAACATTTTTAATTGAAGAATAAATGCTTTACAATGTTGTGTTGGCACTTTAATCTTCCCTACAATTTATGGCCTCAAAAGAGAATTTTAATTCCTCTATTCAATCTGGTTCCCTTGGAATCTTTAAACCACTGTGCTCACATGCTTTCATTGCCTCTTAACCATTCAGTTACTGCTGGTTTCTTGTGTCATGGGGGACCTGCTCTTTTCCAAACTTATGCCCTGCTTCTTGGGGTAAATCAGTTTCAGACCTTTGCTGTCCTCTGAGTCTTATCATGTTCTATTCTCCTGTCCTGCAGCTTTTCATTTTTTTTTTAGTTGAAGGATAATTGCTTTATAGAATTTTGTTGTGTTCTGTCAAACCTCAATATGAATCAGCCATAGGTATACATATATCCCCTCCTTTTTGAATCTCCCTCCCATCGCACTCCCCATCCTACCCCTCTAGTTTGATACAAAGACTCTGTTTGAGTTTCCTGAGACATACAGCAAATTCTCATTGGCTATCTATTTTACATATGGTGATGTAAGTTTCCATGTTACTCTTTCCATATATCTCACCCTCTCCTCCCCTCTCCCCATGTCCATAAATCTATTCTCTATGTCTGTTTCCCTATGGCTGACCTGCAAATAAATTTTTCAGTACCATTTTTCTAGATTCTGTATATATGTGTTAGTATACAATATTTACATTTCTCTTTCTGACTTACTTCACTCTGTATAATAGCTCTAGGTTCATCCACCTCATTAGAACTGACTCAAAGGCATTTCTTTTTATGGCTGAAATTCTCCAAGCCAGGCTTCAGCAATATGTGAACCGTGAACTTCCTGATGTTCAGGCTGGTTTCAGAAAAGGCAGAGGAACCAGAGATCAAATAGCTAACATCCACTGGATCATGGAAAAAGCAAGAGAGTTCCAGAAAAACATCTATTTCTGCTTTATTGACTATGCCAAAGCCTTTGACTGTGTGGATCACAATAAACTGTGGAAAATTCTGAAAGAGAAGGGAATACCAGACCACCTGATCTGCCTTTTGAGAAATCTATATGCAGGTCAGGAAGCAACAGTTAGAACTGGACATGGAACAACAGACTGGTTCCAAATTGGAAAAGGAGTACGTCAGGGCTGTGTATTGTCACCCTGCTTATTTAACTTCTATGCAGAGTACATCATGAGAAACGCTGGACTGGAAGAAACACAAGCTGGAATCAAGATTGCCGGGAGAAATATCAATAACCTCAGATATGCAGATGACATCACCCTTATGGCAGAAAGTGAAGAGGAACTAAAAAGCCTCTTGGTGAAAGTGAAAGTGGAGAGTGAAAAAGTGGGCTTAAAGCTCAACATTCAGAAAACGAAGATCATGGCATCTGGTCCCATCACTTCATGGGAAATAGATGGGGAAACAGTGTCAGACTTTATTTTTGGGGGCTCCAAAATCACTGCAGATGGTCACTGCAGCCATGAATATGAAAGACACTTACTCCTTGGCAGGAAAGTTATGACCAACCTAGATAGCATATTCAAAAGCAGAGACATTACTTTGCAAACAAGGATCCGTCTAGTCAAGGCTATAGCTTTTCCTGTGGTCATGTATGGATGTGAGAGTTGGACTGTGAAGAAGGCTGAGCGCCGAAGGATTGATGCTTTTGAAGTGTGGTGTTGGAGAAGACTCTTGAGAGTCCCTTGGACTGCAAGGAGATCCAACCAGTCCATTCTGAAGGAGATCAGCCCCGGGATTTCTTTGGAAGGAATGAAGCTAAAGCTGAAACTCCAATACTTTGGCCACCTCATGCGAAGAGTTGACTCATTGGAAAAGACTGATGCTGGGAGGGATTGGGGGCAGGAGGAGAAGGGGACGACAGAGGATGAGATGGCTGGATGGCATCACTGACTCGATGGACGTGAGTCTGGGTGAACTCCGGGAGTTGGTGATGGACAGGGAGGCCTGGTGTGCTGTGATTCATGGGGTTGCTAAGAGTCAGACACGACTGAGCGACTGAACTGAACTGAATATTTCATTATGTATAGGTACCATATTTCTTTATCCACTCATCTGTTGATGGACATAGGTTGCTTTGTGTTCTAGCTATTGTAAATAGTGCTGTAATGAACAATAGGATACATGTGTCTCTTTCAGTTTTGGTTTCCTTGGGGTATATGCCTAACAGTTGGATTGTTGGGTCATATGGTAGATTTATTCCTAAGTTTTAGGGGATCTCCATACCGTCCTCCATAGTGGCTGTATCAATTTACATTCCCACCAACAGTGTAAGAGGGTTTCCTTTTCTCCATACCCTCTCCAGCATTTATTGTTTGTAGATTTTTTGATGATGGCCATTCTGACCTGTGTGAGGTGATATCTCATTGTAGTTTTGATTTGCTTTACTCTAATAATGAGTGCTGTTGAGCATCTTTTCATGTGTTTGTTAGCCATCTGTAGGTCTTCTTTGGAGAAATGTCTGTTTAGGTCTTTTTCCCACTTTTTGATTGGGTTGTTTTTCTGGTATCAAGTTGTATGAGCTGCTTGTATATTTTGGAAATTAATCCTTTGTCAGTTGTTTTGTTTGCTATTATTTTCTCCCATTCTGAGGGTTGTCTTTTCACCTTGCTTATAGTTTTCTTTACTGTGCAAAAGGTACTAAGTTTAATCAGGTCCCACTTGTTTACTTTTCTTTTTATTCCCATTATGCTAGGAGGTGGGTCATAGAGGATCTCGCTTTGATTTATGTCACTGAGTGTTCTGCCAATGCTTTTCTCTAAGAGTTTTATAGTTTCTGGTCTTACATTTAGGTCTTTAATCCTAAATTTTGAGTTTATCTTTGTGTATGGTGTTAGGAAATGTTCTAATTTCATTCTTTTACATGTAGCTGTCCAGTTTTCCCAGCACCATTTATTGAAGAGGCTGCCTTTGCCCCATTGTGTATTCTTGCTTTCTTTATCAAAAATATGGTACCCATAGGTGCGTGGGTTTATTTCTGGGCTTTCTATCTTGTTTCATTGGTCTGTATTTCTCTTTTTGTGCCAGTACCATACTGTCTTGATGACTATAGCTTTGTAGTATAATCTGAAGTCAGGAAGGTTGATTCCTCCAGCCCCATTCTTTCTCAAGGCTACTTTGGATATTCAGGGTTTTTTGTGTTTACAAATGAATTGTGAAAGTTTTTGTTCTAGTTCTGTGAAAAATGTCATTGGCAATTTGAAAGGGATCACATGGAATCTGTAGATTGCATTTGGTAGTATAGTCACTTTCACAATATTGATTCTTTTTACCCAAGAACATTCAATATCTCTCCATCTGTTTATGTCATCTTTGATTTCTTTCATCAGTGCCTATAATTTTCTGTGTAAAGTTCTTTTGTCTCCTTAGGCAAGTTTATTCCTAGATATTTTATTCTTTTTGTTGCAATGGTGAATGAGATTGATTCCTTAATTTCTCTTTCTGATTTTTCGTTGTTAGTATATAGAAGTGCAAGTGTTTTCTGTGAATTGATTTTTTAATCCTGAAACTTTGCTAAACTCACTGATTAGCTCCAGTAATTTTCTGATAGCATCTTTAGGGATTTCTATGTACAGTATCATGTCATCTGCAAACAGTGAGAGCTTTACTTCTTCTTTTCCAATCTGGATTGATTTTATTTCATTTTCTTCTGTTATTGCTGTAGCTAGGACTTCCAAAGCTATGCTGAATAATAGTAGTGAAAGTGGACACCCTTGTCTTGCTCCTGATCTTAGGGGGAATGCTTTCAGTTTTTCAACATTGAGAATAATGTTTGCTGTAGGCTTATCATATATGGCCTTTATTATGTTAAAGTAGGTTCCTTCTTTGCCCATTTTTTGAAGAATTTTAATCATAAATGGGTGCTGAATTTTGTCAAAGGCTTTTTCTGCATCTATTGAGATTATCATATGGTTTTTATCTTTCAATTTGTTAATATGGTATATCACATTGATTGATTTGTGTATATGGAAGAATCCTTGCATCCCTGGAATAAACTCAACTTTGATCATGGTATGTGAGCTTTTTGATGTGTTGCTGAATTCTGTTTGCTAAAATTTTGTTCAGGATTTTTGCACAATATCAGTGATATTGGCATGTAGTTTTCTTTTTGTTGTTGTTGTCTTTGTCTGGTTTTAGTATCAGGGTGATGGTGGCCTCTTAGAATGAGTTTGAAAGCGTTCATTCCTCTGCAATTTTTTGAAAGAGTTTTAGAAGGCTAGGCATTAGCTCTTCTCTAAATATTTGATAGAATTCTCCTGGAAGCCATCTGTTCCTGGGCTTTTGTTTTTGGGAAGATTTTTGATCATAGCTTCAATTTCAATGCTTGTAATTGGGTTGCTTATAATTTCTATTTCTTCCTGGGTTAATCTTGAAAATTTTAACTTTTCTAAGAATCTGTCCATTTCTTCCAGGTTATCCATTTTATTGCCACATAGTTGTTCATAATAGTCTCTTATAATCCTTTGTATTTCTGCACTGTCTGTTGTAACCTCTCCTTTTTCATTTCTAATTTATTGATTTGATTCTTCTTTTTTTCTTAATGAGTCTGACTAAAGTTTTGTCAATTTTGTTTATCTTCTCAAAGAACCGGCTTTTAGTTTTATTAATCTTTACTATTGTTTACTTAATTTCTTTTTCAATTTTTCAGCTCTGATTTTTATGATTTCTTTCCTTCTGCTAATTTTGGGGTTTTTTTGTTCTTCTTTTTCCAGGTGTTTTAGGTGTAGAGTTAGATTGTCTATTTGATGTTTTTCTTCTTTCTTGAGGTAAGATTGTATTGCTATAAACTTCCCTCTTAGAATTGCTTTTCTGCATCCCATAGGTTTTGAGTTTTCTTGTCTCTGCTGTCATTTTTTTCTGGAAATTTTTTGATTTCCCTTTTGATTTCTTCAGTAACCTGTTGGTTTAGAAATGTATTGTTTAATCTCCATGTGTTTGTGTTTTTTACAGTTTTTTTCTTGTTATTTATCTCTAGTCTCTTAGTGTTGTGGTGGGAGAAGATGCTTGATATGATTTCAAATTTTTTTTTTAATTTACTGAGGTTTGATTTGTGACCCAAGATGTGGTCTATCCTGGAGAATGTTCCATGTGCACTTGAGAATAAGGTGTATTCTTCTGCATTTGGATGGAATGTCCTGAAGATATCAATGACGTCCATCTCATCTAATGTATCATTTAAGACTTGTGTTTAGGTATTAATTTTCTGTTTTGATGTTTGTCCATTGGTGTTGGTGAGTGGGGTGTTAAAGTCTCCTACTGTTATTGTGTTGCTGTCAGTTTCTCCTTTTATGTCTGTCAGTGTTTGTCTTATGTATTGAGGTGCTCCTATGTTAGGTGTATGGATATTTGCAATTGTTATGTCTTCCTCTTGGATTGATCCCTTGATCATCATGTAGTGTGCTTCATTATCTCTTGCAATCTTCTTTATTTTAAGGACTGTTTTGTCTGATATGAGAATTGCTACTCCAGCTTTCTTTTACTTCCATGGGCATGTAATATATTTTTCCCATCCTCTCACTTTCAGTCTGTGTGTGTCTTTAGGTCTGAAGTGGATTTCTTATAGACAGCATATATATGGGTCTTGTTTTTGTATCCATCCAGCCAGTCTGTGTTTTTTGGTTGGAGCATTTAATCCATTTACATTTAAAGTAATTATTGATATATATGTCCCTATTTCCATTTTCTTAATTTTGGGGGTTTGATTTTGTAGATCTTTTTCTTTTCTTGTATTTCTTGACTATATAAGTCCCTTTAACATTTGTTGTAAAGCTCGTTTGGTGGTACCGATTCTCTTAACTTTTGTTTGTCTGTAAAGCTTTTTGTTTCTCCATCAATTGTGAATGAGATCCTTGCTGAGTAGAGTGATCTTGGTTGTAGATTTTTCCCTTTCAGTACTTTAAATATGTCCTGTCATTTCCTTCTGGTTTTCAGAGTTTCTGATGAAAGATCAGCTGTTAAGTGTAGGGGAATTCCCTTGTATGTTACTTGTTGCTTTTCCCTTGCTGCCCTTAGTATTCTTTCTTTGTGTTTAATTTTTGTTAGTTTCGTTAGTATGTGTCTTGGCATATTTCTCCTTGGGTTTATCCTGTATGGGACTCTGCCTCTTGGATGTGATTGACTATTTCCTTTTCCATGTTGGGGAAATTTTCAACTATAATCTCTTCAAAAATGTTCTTGTACCCTTTCTTTTTCTCTTCTTCTTCTGGGACCCCTATAATTTGAATGTTGGTACATTTGATATTGTCCCAGAGGTCTCTGAGACTGTCCTCAGTTCTTTTCATTCTTTTTACTTTATTCTGCTCTTCAGAAGTTATTTCCACCATTTTATCTTCCAGTTCACTGATTCGTTCTTCTGCTTCAGATATTCTGCTATTGATTCCTGCTAGAATATTTTTAATTTCAGCAATTGTGTTGTTTGTCTCTGTATGTTTATTCCATAAGTTTTCTAGGTCTTTTTAAATTGATTTTTTGCATTTTCTCCATTCAGTTTTTTGTGTTTTCTCCATTCAGTTTTTGCATTTTCTCCATCCTCCATTTCAAGGTTTTTGATCATCTTTACTACCATTATTCTGATTTTGTTTTTCAGATAGTTTACCTATTTCCTCTTCATTTATTTGGACTTCTGTGTTTCTAGTTTGTTCCTTTATTTGTGCGCTATTTCTCTGTCTTTTCATTTTTTTTAACTTATTGTGCTTATAGTCTCTTTTTACCAGGCTTTAATGTTGAATTCTTTCTTCCTTTTGGTTTCGGCCCTCCTAAGGTTGGTCCAGTGACTTGTGTAAGCTTCTTATAGTATGAAATTTGTGCTTGTTTTTTTTTTTTGTTGTTGTTTGTTTTTCCTCTGATAGGCAAACCTGAGTGAGGTGGTAATCCTGTCTGCTGATGATTTGGTTTGTATTTTTGTTTTTTTGTTTTTGTTGTTGTTTAAATGAGACATCCTGCACAGAGTGCTATGGTGGTTGGATGATGCCAGGTTTTGTATTCAAGTGGTTTCCTTTGTGGGAGTTCTCACTATTTGATACTCCCTAGGGTTAGTTCTCTGATAGTCTTGGATCTTGGAATCAGTGCTCCTACTCCAAAGGCTCAGGCTTGACCTCTGGTGAGGAGTGAATATTCCACAAGACATTTGTTTGGCATTAAGCGAGATTAAAACAAATACCCAAAAGTGAGAAACCAAAGATAAACCCCAAATAAATGGCAGTTACAAAATCAGGCAAATAATAATTAAAATAATGGAATATACACATATACATGTACACCCATAAGCAAAATCAAAACAGTCCAACAAAAATAAAGTACAATAGATTGACCGGTGAATAAAGGAAACCAAAAATTATATCTACCAGTTGAGAACAAAATTAACTAAAGCACAGACTGGAAAACAAAACTAAACAAGGGGCCAAGTGGGGACTTAAGCAATGAAAACAAAACTAACAAATATGTTGCCAGGAAAGGAAGAAAAGAAAGAGAATAGACGTGCAAAGTTAAATAGAGGTAGTTAAAGAAGATTTATATATATTAAAGATTAACTGCAAGGGGAAAAGAGCAGTAGGAAAAGCAAACAAAGAAAGAAATGTAGGAAAAATAATAATAGGTTTAAAAAAATTAAAAGTAAAAAAAAGAGAGAAAATAAATAAGAAAAAAAAAAAAGGGAAAGGGGAAAACTCCACAGAACTGCAAAAGCCCAACATAGAGGCAGTGGTTTACAACAATAAAAAGTGTGACTTAAAAAAAAAAAGAAACTCAGAAGTTTAATTAGGTTTCATAGTGCCAATAAAATCGACAATTGCCACAGAAGGGGGAAAAAAAGAGGGGAAAAAAAAGAAAAAGAAAAAATGAAAAAAAAAATCCAAAAGAATCCACAGAACAAGTCAAAACATAAAAATAAAAAATGTTTTTCTTGACTCAGTGCTGTCAGAGTCCTTTCCCTCACTGGGAGTCACAGTCCAACTCACCTCCCTAGGATGCCCTCCAACACTGTGCTGATCTCTAGACCTGCTGTGAGGGCAGAGAACCACCCCCTCTCTGACAGATAAGCCTGGCAGGCCACAGTCCACAGGGTCGCAAAGAGTTGAAAACGACTGAAGGGACCCTGTGTGCATAGATGTAAGACTTTTTTGCCTGTGGCAGCTCTGCCCCAGGGAGGGTTGAGCATCAAGATGGCACAGCTGCTTGCAACACGGGGACCAAGGCAGCACTGAGTGTGCAGGGACATGGACTACTAAAGCTGCGGGAGTTATGGCCCCATCAGGGTTTTTTTTTGAGCACCTGGTAGCTGGCGATCAGAAGGCCTCTTTGGCTAAGTCTTTCTCTGTAGCTCTGCCCATTCAGGCACTTAGAGGGCCCCCTTGCCTGTGGTCCTTCTCTGCTGTTCCGCACATCAGGCACATAGAGGGGCCCCCCGGCTGGAGTTCTAATCTGTAGATCCGCATGTCAGGCACTTAAAGGAGCATGCTGGGTGGGGTCCTACTCTGTAGTTCCCCGTGTCAGGCACTTGATCAGCCAGCCTCTCTATTGTTCAGCTGCTGATACTGGCCTGTGGGGAGAGAGAGTCTATGCTGATGGCTCCACCCTCTACGTGTAACTCAGCAGTATCACCTTGCTTCCATGTTTTCCTGGCTTTCATCCCCAGGCATTTCCCACCACAATCTCCTCCCTCACATGCCCTTGATCCATCTCTCCACAGTCAATAGCACCCCTCATCATGGGCTTGCTCCACCATCCCTAAACTTCAGCTCCCAACTACTGTGCCTTTTAGGGGACTTGCATCCCTGTCTGGGGGTATGTATGGCTGTGGCAAGGACTGTCTAATTTTCATTCCATTTAAGGTGCCACAGATCAGCTGTTTCACTCTCAGCCTTAAATGTTTCTTGTCTGACTCAGTTGCCCCCTTTCGGGAACTGGACCCCTGTTTCAGTTGCCCCACCTGCCAAGGGCAGGACCAGTTCTGCTAACACTCCTGTTTTTTCCCCTAGTTCCTTCATCCTACCAAGTTTTGAATGATTCTAGATATTCTTTTCCTCTGGTCAGGTACTCCTGTCTGCTCTCAGCTGGTGTTCTGCATGAACTTCTGTGTCTGAAGGTGTATTCCTGATGTATCCACGGAGGGAGATGTACTCCACGGCCACCTACTTCGCCATCTTGTTCTCTGTCCTGCAGCTTTTCTTCATAGGCTGTATTTTACTAGCTTATGTTTACTCTTCCTTGAAGGAAATGGATCTATACCTGGGTTTTATAACCACATCCAATATATAGGCCAACTTCCTCTCACTCACCATGTACTTGAGGGTTTGTTCAATCTTCTCATGTGCATGACAAGAGAACAAACTGTTATATGGTTCCCATTTCCATTTCTGGAGTTTGGCAGCCTTCTGCCTGATGAACCCTGTTGAGGTTTAATCCTGTGACACCCTTCCTCCAGCTCCCCACTCCAAATTCCTTCTGTAATAATTTGAATCCACAAACTAGATGAAAAAGAGAAAACTCAGAAATTCCACTCCTATGACTCTTTTTATGCATGCAGTTAAGACCTGTTCCTCCTATTAAGCCTGTTGTTCTCTGAGTGTTGCAATCTCTATATGGAGAATAGGGAGGTATTATAGAAAGAGAGGCAAGATGTCTTGGGGAAGAGAAAACATGAGAATACCATCTTGCTGGCTTCAAAAAATAGAATCCATGCAGATGCAGGATTCATGCTCAGTATTTAGTTAGGTCATATCCTCTTTTTGAGTTGGACAAGCAGTGAGGGAATAAAAATATACTTTTCTTTCCATTATCTTGCTTTTCAGAAAAACAGGTTTGCTCTCTTTTTCAGAAGCATAATGTGTGTGGGGGACGTTTTCCAGTCCCATTTCATCATTTTAATTCTAATTTTCAGTGAATGTCTGAGTTTTATTCTTTTCTCTGACCTCTAAGTGGGCAATAACTATTTATGTCTTGCCATTTTACTTGTGACAATGTCTGGAATATCTTAGGTTCCCAATAAATAATTAATCTAAACCAAGATCATGGCATCTGGTCCCATCACTTCATGGGAAATAGATGGGGAAACAGTGGAAACAGTGTCAGACTTTATTTTTGGGGGCTCCAAAATCACTGCAGATAGTGATTGCAGCCATGAAATTAAAAGACGCTTACTCCTTGGAAGGAAAGCTATGACCAACCTAGATAGCATATTCAAAAGCAGAGACATTACTTTGCCAACAAGGGTCCATCTAGTCAAGGCTATGGTTTTTCCTGTGGTCATGTATGGATGTGAGAGTTGGACTGTGAAGAAGGCTGAGCACAGAAGAATTGATGCTTTTGAAGTGTGGTGTTGGAGAAGACTCTTGAGAGTCCCTTGGACTGCAAGGAGATCCAACCAGTCCATTCTGAAGGAGGTCAGCCCTAGGATTTCTTTGGAAGGAATGATGCTGAAGCTGAAACTCCAGTACTTTGGCCACCTCATGTGAAGAGTTGACTCATTGGAAAAGACTCTGATGCTGGGAGGGATTGGGGGCAGGAGGAGAAAGGGACGACAGAGGATGAGATGGCTGGATGGCATCACCGACTTGATGGATGTGAGTCTGGGTGAACTCCAGGAGTTGGTGATGGACAGGGAGGCCTGGCATGCTGCAATTCATGGGGTCGCAAAGAGCTGGACCCGACTGAGTGACTGAACTGAACCGAACTGAATAAGTGGATAGCTGTCACCATTGTTATATTACTGGGGTATTAGGAAAAAATGTATCAAGGACAATTAGCCAGGAGAAATTTTCAACTAGGTTTTCCTCTCTTAATTGGAAATCTCGGCCAATTTTATTTCTTCCCCGCCTAGTAAGATGGCTAAAACTATAACATAGGCTAATGACTTGACCTGGGAACTTTGATATGCCAGAAATTGTATTAAGATCAATCATTCATTCCACATGTATGCATTGGAATGCATTGTATGTGCCAATTTAGGTTGGTTCTATGCCAGGGTAGAATTCCTTCCAGTCCCATGAGGAATGAGGTTTTGGAAGTGGCTATGTATACATGATTCTTTACTGTATGAGCCATCAGGGCTTCCCAGATGGTGCAGTGGTAAAGAACCTGTTGATTAGTGCAGGAGACACAAGAGACGTGGGTTCAATCCCTGGGTCAGGAAGATTCCCTGGAGTAGGAAATGGCAACCCACTCCAGTACTCTTGCCTGGAAAATTCCATGGACAGAGAGGAGCCTGGAGGCTTATAGTCCATGGGATCACAAAGAGTCAGACATGACTGAGCGACTAAACATATGTACATACATATGTAAATATGAAGAGCACAGATTAAATATACAAATATAATTTATATTAAAATAGTTGCAATCAATTTGAGATATGATAGAGTTATATAAAATGTACAATGAGACCCAGAAAGAGCAACATTTGAGTTATGTTTGGTTCTTAAGAGAATAAAGACTAAGAGTTATGGAGGATGGTGATCTAAAATAAAGAGCACTTCTGGGGAAGATAGTAGAAGCCATGGTCTGAAATGGTCAGAGATTTGCATATAGTTAATTGTGATTGAAATAGGAGGATGGAAAATAACTGGAAGGGTTTTGAAAGCTCAGTTACCCATGCATGGGTCACTGATGATAATTTTCACCTAGGATTCACGGATGATAATACATTCAGACTGGTGGTAGATCATAA
Source organism: Bos javanicus (assembly GCF_032452875.1). NCBI lineage: Eukaryota > Metazoa > Chordata > Mammalia > Artiodactyla > Bovidae > Bos > Bos javanicus. Next base: position 24,702,728 of record NC_083873.1, on the reverse strand, counting down.
GCCAGAGTGATAATGACTGGAAAAGCTTTTTTGGTTTGCCTAATTTGTGTATGCACTGACAAAAGATTCATAAATTCAATGCAGATGCAAAAAATTGAATACAGAACACATAGATCAATGTAAGAGGAAGCATTATCGTTTAAGAGCAAGAGAATGATAAGCCCCTGTTGATTCACAGGTGGTTGCTCTTTAGGAATTTGCAACATGCTGAGTGGGTGATAAAATTGAAAATGGTCTTACCTTGTTACTGTTGTTTAGTCACTCTTTGCAACTCCATGGACCATAGCCCACCAGGCTCCTCTGTCTGTATAACTTCCTAGGCAAGAATACTGGAGCAAGTTGCCATTTCCTCCTCCAGGGGATTCTCCCCATCCAGGGATTGAACCTGTGTCTCTTGCGGTTCCTGCATTGCAGGTGGATTCTTTAGCACTGAGCCACTAGGGAAGCCCTCTCTAACTATATTCTTAGTAGTTATCTCGCTATCGATACCAAGCAGAAATATTTGCTGGGTCCACATACAAGATGTTAAACTTAAAAACCTAGTTGTAATGTTTTTTAGAAGAAAACTGAAGAATGGGAGTATCCAATAAGGCAACTGATTTATGGTTTTTCTTTAATAAAAAAATTTAGCATGGTTTTCCTTTAATAAGATCATATAGACAATACTTTATTTTGAAGAACTGTATATCTTGAAAAACATTTGATTCCGTCACTAAGCACTGGTTCTGAATTATTTGATATTTTACAGTTTTGCTCTGTCTCCTGGATCTCCCTGTTCAGTTTTGGGTATTAGAGTTACTAGATTTCAGGATTGGGGGCCCTAGACTCTGTCAACTTGTGCTGTTCAATATGGTAGCCATGAAACATGGTAGCTATTGAACATCTGAAATGTGGCAAGTCTTAATCGAGGTGGACTGTAAAGGTAAAATGCACACCTGATTTCAAAGACTTCATTTGAAGAAAAGAACATGTTTCTTTCATAGTTAAATATATATATATATATATATATATATATATATATATATAAATAGCTGATTTCATCTTTTTCTAGTTTTTGATGTGACTACTAGAAAACTTTAAATAACATGACTCATATTTCTATTGAATAGTATTGCTTTAGAGTATGGAAAAACTGTCATAGGATTGTGAGTCTAGTGATATAATTTGCCTAGATGTCAGTGAATATGTGAGCTTTAATCATTCTATTAGCCCAGAACATTCTGATAATCAGTTCAGTTCAGTTCAGTCGCTTAGTTGTGTCTGACTCTTTGTGACCCCATGAATTGCAGCACGCCAGGCCTCCCTGTCCATCGCCAACTCCCGGAATTTACCCAAACTCATGTCCATCAAGTCAGTGATGCCATCCAGCCATCTCATCCTCTGTCATCCTCTTCTCCTCCTGCCCCCAGTCCCTCCCAGCATCAGAGTCTTTTCCAATGAGTCAACTCTTCACATGAAGTGGCCAAAGTATTGGAGTTTCAGCTTTAGCATCATTCCTTCCAAAGAACACCCAGGACTGATCTCCTTTATGATAGACTGGTTGGCTCTCCTTGCAGTCCAAGGGACTCTCAAGAGTCTTCTCCAACACCACACTTCAAAAGCATCAATTCTTTGACACTCAGCTTTCTTCACAGTCCAACTCTCACATCCATACATGACCACTGGAAACCATAGCCTTGACTAGATAGACCTTTGTTGGCAAAGTAATGTCTCTGCTTTTGAATATGCTATCTAGGTTGGTCATAGCTTTCCTTGCAAGGAGTAAGTGTCTTTTAATTTCATGGCTGCAGTCACCATCTTCAGTGATTTTGGAGCCCAGAAAAATAAAGTCTGACACTGTTTCCACTGTTTCCCCATCTATTTCCCATGAAGTGATGGGACCAGATGCCATTTTCGTAGTTTTCTGAATGTTGAACTTTAAGCCAACTTTTTCACTCTCCTCCTTCACTTTCATCAAGAGCCTTTCTAGCTCCTCTTCACTTATACATATCTCCAAATGAGTACCTATTAAATTTTTTTTTTCTTGTGAAGCTAAACTTTTGTTAAGAAAATTTGCTCTTTAAGTCTTTGACCAAATAACTTTTTGTTGACATAATGACAGTTTTGGTAATCTAGCTGTCACAGTTACATTTCAGGCAAGGTCAGTAGGCTAACTGATCTTTCAAGTCTAGGGAAAGATAAATTTCAGCTTCTGTGATGGAAATGGCTTTGAACTAAAAGTCAGAAGATCCGGATTACCGCCAAAGCTTTCTTGGCCACTTATAAACAGATTGCATATTCTCTAGTAATAAATTATTTTGCTGGGATTCAACAATGGGTTTCCATATACATAAAAAGAGGGAAAATGGTAATACCAATCCAACTGATCTCCAAGGTTATTGTGGCAAGTTTATGTATAAGATGATAATTACAGTACAAGATGACCTTAAGTTATCATAGCTTGCACTTTCATAAGAATTTTTGCCTATAAGAAACTTTTCAGTGTTTTTTAAAGAATAACGGGAACTTCCTTCCCAAAGCCCATAAAGGGCCAGTACAGATTGTAATTGGTTATTATTGTTGTCTATTGCCTTGGAATAAAAGAAGCTGGCAGTTACCCTAAAGGACATATCTAGTGACTAGTTGATCTTGATCCTGGATGAATCAATTTTAAAAAATCCACCCCCTTTAAAATGGAGGTAAGGTGGGGTGAGTTACAGTAAATCTCAGGCCTTTGAAACAATTAAGGAGGGAGACTCAAGTGACTGCAATTTGAGAATCAAGTGTGAGTAGTAGTTGATTATTAACTAATACTGAGTGAAATAGCAAATAAAGGGGCCTTTTCTATAAATCTTTAGATTAATGTTTATATCTTAATGGTGTGAACCTTTTATCTCTTTAGTAAAATACCTTATTAATTAACTGGGTTCAGCAGGGAGAAGATAGCCTTTCTTAATTTTTGACTGAAACTATCCCCTAAAATAAATCAAGAAAAGGAAGTATAATCTCGTGTGGTTAAATTGTGCCACTCAAAGGAGTTATTCTAAGTATCGAAATCACATATATTCTTTTGGAAATGCTTGTGACTGTGCTCTTTTCCTTCCTTTCAGCGTTAAAAAATTATTTAAAAAGCAAAATAAGAAGATCTGATGCTGCATCATCCTTTAACTGTTTCTTGCCTCCCTAAGATTCTACTTGGTTGAAATACATTTATAGTTTCTTCAATGCCTATAGAAAGAGAGGCCAAACTTTTCCAGAAAGTGGCTTATATTTATGCTCCAGCTTCATACACTTAATTATTAGTCTGTATTCATCCTCTGCTACATTTAATCTCATTCTGTTTTGAAGTTATTGTTTTCATGCTTGTTTATATGCTAGTCATTGTGCTCAATGATTTGCATGCATGATTTTGCTTAATCTTCTCCCAAACCTTAATATCACCATCTCTGAATTGAGGGGATAACTGATGGAACCCAGCTCCCCTCGCGTGCAGAGCTCATCATTTCATGCCTGTGCTCTGTGCCCAGTGTACACAGTTTGGAGAACAGGCATTGCCACATAATACTGGGTTTGCAGTTTAATCACTTCACGTCACCTGCCCATATACATTAGCAGTAAGTCATAAAGAGCTCTCCTCTTAAGCTACGTGTATCATCCATCCAGCGGTGAGTCCCACACCTTTGTGGCACCAGGGATGGGTTATGTGGAAGATGGTTTTTCAACGGACTGCGAGGAGGGAAGCGTTTCAGGATGTTTCAAGCACATTATGTTTATTGTGCCCTTTCAGTTCAGTTCAGTCACTCAGTCGTGTCTGACTCTTTGTGACCCCATGAATCGCAGCATGCCAGGCCTCCCTGTCCCTCACCAACTCCCGGAGTTCACTCAGACTCACGTCCATTGAGTCAGTCATGCCATCCAACCATCTCATCCTTTGTTGTCCCCTTCTCCTCCTGCCTTTAATCTTTCCCAGCACCAGGGTCTTTTCTAAGAAGTCAGTTCTTTGAATCAGGTGGCCAAAGCATTGGAGTTTCAGCTTTAGCATCAGTTCTTCCAATGAATATTCAGGGTTGATTTCCTTTAGGATGGACTGGTTGGATCTCCTTGCAGTCCAAGGAACTCTCAAGAGTCTTCTCCAACACCACAGTTCAAAAGCATCAATTCTTCAGCACTCAGCTTTCTTTATAGCCCAACTCTCACATCCATACATGACTGCTGGAAAAACCATAGCTTTAACTAGACAGACCTTTGTTGGCAAAGTCTCTGCTTTTTAATATACTGTCTAGGTTGGTCATAACTTTTCTTCCAATAGCAAATGTCTTTTAATTTCATGGCTGCAGTCACCATCTGAAGTGATTTTGAAGCCCAAAAATATGAAGTCTGTCACTGCTCCTACTATTTCCCCATCTAGTTACTGTGAAGTGATGGGACTGGATGTCATGATCTTAATTTTCTGAATGTTGACTTTTAAGCCAATGTCTTCACTCTCCTCGTTTACTTTCATCAAGAGGCTCTTTAGTTCTTCTTTGCTTTCTGCCATAAGGGTGGTGTCATCTGCATATCTGAAGTTATTGATATTTCTTCTGGCAATCTTAATTCCAGTTTGTGCTTCATCCAGCCCAGCATTTCTCATGGCGTACTCTGCATATAAGTTGAATAGGCAGGGTGACAATATACAGCCTTGACGTACTCCTTTCCGGATTTGGAACAAGTCTGTTGTTCCGTGTCCAGTTGTAACTGTTCCCTCCTGACCTGCATACAGATTTCTCAGGAGGCAGGTCAGGTGGTCTGGTATTCCCGTCTCTTTAAGAATTTTCCACAGTTTGTTGTAATCCACACACTCAAAGACTTTTGCATAGTCAATAAAGCAGAAGTAGGTTCGTGAGATTGTACAAGAGATAGGAATCAAGACCGTCCCCAAGAAAAAGAAATGCAAAAAAGCAAAATGGGTGTCTGAGGAGGGCTTACAAATAGCTGTGTAAAGAAGGGAAATGGAAAGCAAAGGAGAAAAGGAAAGATATACCCATTTGAAGGCAGAGTTCCAAAGAATAGCAAGGAGAGATAAGAAAGCCTTCCTCAGCAATCAATGCAAAGAAATAGAGGAAAACAATAGAATGGGAAAGACTAGAGATCTCTTCAAGAAAATTAGAGATATCAAGGGAACATTTCATGCAAAGATGGGCACAATTAAGGGCATAGATGGTGTGGACCTAACAGAAGCAGAAGATATTAAGAAGAGGTGGCAAGAATACACAGAAGAACTGTACAAAAAAGATCTTCATGACCAAGATAATCACCATGGTGTGATCACTAACCTAGAGCTAGACATCCTGGAATGTGAAGTCAAGTGGGCCTTAGGAAGCATCACTACAAACAAAGCTAGTGGAGGTGAAGGAATTCCAGTTGAGCTATTTCAAATCCTGAAAGATGATGCTGTGAAAGTGCTGCACTCAATATGCCAGCAAATTTGGAAAACTTGGGAGTGCAGCACTTTTACAGCATCATCTTTTATGATTTGAAACAGCTTCACTATAATTCCATCATCTCCACTAGCTTGTTTGTAGTGATGCTTTGTAAGACCCACTTGACTTCGATTTCCAGGATGTCTGGCTCTAGGTGAGTGATCACACCATCATGATTAATCTGGGTCATGATGGTCTTTTTTGTATAGTTCTTCTGTGTATTCTTGCCACCTCTTCTTAATATCGTCTGCTTCTGTTAGTTCCATTCCATTTCTGTCCTTTATTCTGCCCATCTTTACAAGAAATATTCCCTTGGTAGCTCTAATATTCTTGAAGAGTGCTGTAGTCTTTCCCATTCTATTGTTTTCCTCTATTTCTTTGCACTGATCACTAAGGAAGGCTTTCTTATCTCTCCTTGCTATTCTTCGGAACTCTGCATTCAAATGGGTATATCTTTCCTTTTTCTCCTTTGCCTTTCACTTCTCTTCTTTTCACAGCTATTTGTAAGCCCTCCTCAGACAACCATTTTGCCTTTTTACACTTCTTTTTCTTGGGGATGGTCTTGATCCCTGCCTCCTGTACAATGTCACGAACCTCTGTCCATAGTTCTTCAGGCAGTCTGTCTATCAGATCTAATCCCTTGAATCTATTTCTCACTTACACTGTATAATCATAAGGGATTTGATTTATGTCATACCTGAATGGTCTAGTTGTTTTCCCTTCTTTCTTCAATATAAGTCTGTATTTGGCAATAAGGAGTTCATGATCTGAGCCACAGTCAGCTCCTGGTCTTTTTTTGCTGACTGTATAGAGCTTCTCCATCTTTGGCTGCAAAGAATATAATCAATCTGATTTCGGTATTGACCATCTGGTGATGTCCATGTGTAGAGTCTTCTCTTGTGTTGTTGGAAGAGGGTGTTTGCTCTGACCAGTGCATTCTCTTGGCAAAACTCTAGTATCCTTTGCCCTGCTTCATTCTGTATTCCAAGGCCAAATTTGCCTGTTACTCCAGGTATTTCTTGACTTCCTACTTTTGCATTCCTGTGCTTTATAATGAAAAGGACATCTTTTTTTGGGTGTTAGTTCTAGAAGTTCTTGTAGGTTCTCATTGAACTGTTCAACTTTAGAAACTGTGCACTTTATTTCTATTATTATTACATCAGTTCCACCTCATATCATCATGCATTAGATCCTGGAGTTTGGGAACCCTTCTATACAATATGCACCTAGAATTATCACTTATGGTGTCTATGGTAACTCTGGTGTCAAAAAAATAGCTTGGACTAATAGGTGGTTAAAAATAGCTTTATTGAGGATGATGATGATAATGATAACTATTAACATTTGGTATTAACAGGTGATTTCAATTTCTATTCTCTTCCCACACATACTTCTTAAAACTTCAACCTTTGAAATCTTCCCACATTTTTCTATCCAGGCAGTTCAACTTCATTTCTACACTTCACACCCAGAACCTCCACAGAGTGGGAAGCTCAGCTATCAGATTTGAGGAACTAGTCTTCTTTTGAAATAAAAACACATTCCAGTCTCAGGAAGTGGGTCATATCTTAGCAACAATAATGAGCTGAGACTGGGCACATCTGCCAAGGATGCTAAAGTGAAGTTCGATACTTTCCTAAACTACAGTTTTTAGATAATACACATATTAATTAAAACCCGCCTCTTGTAACACACATATTGCAAACAGTGGTACCACACTCAGCAAATAAGTGGGTTCTACTGCAAAGCCAGCAAAAATCTCATCTGTGCCTCTTCTAATCAATCAAATCATCCAAACTCTTTGAGATAATTAAATGGCATTGCAATGGGAATAGCAATGTAGTGGCTGACAGTTTTTGTTTTAAATGCCTTTATTTCAGTTTTAGTTCCAAGAAAAATCCTATAAATCCTGAACTGTACTTACATTTATAATTTAAATGAACACATTAATGTACTGTATTATAAAAGCAGGATGAGAAGCCTTCTGATAGTATATTGCCAACACACTGAAGAAACTCTCTCCTTTATTACACACACAAACACATACACAGAGACATACACACAGGCCTTGAACAAGGGAGTACACAGATACCACAAAAACCTGATACTAGAGAAGTCTGCTTAAGATACAATCAAACTTAAAAGTTTTTGCACAGCAAAGGAAATCATAAACAACTCACAGAATGGGAGAAAATATTTTCAAATGATGTGATCAACAAGGAATTTTCTCCAAAATATACAAACAGATCAGCAGCTCAACTATAAAAAAAATTTTTTAATGAGCAGAATACCTAAATAGACATTTATCCAAAAAAGTCATATAGATGGCCAAAAAGCACATGAAAAGATGCATAATATCACTAATTATTAAAAATAATTAAACAATATAAAGTCTATTTTATTAAGGTATATTTTACATATAAAATACACCCATTTTAAGTCTACAGCTTGAGGATTGGAAAATATGTATCCACATATAATCAACACCATAATCAAACTATGGAAACTTCTCTCATCTCAAAAAATTCCCTTTGTTGGCATTTCCCTTATGTTCTGGCTCAAGACAGCCACTGATCTCATTTCTTTTCTAATGCTTTATATAAATGGAGTCATAAAGTATGCATTCTACTATATATAGCTTCTTTTTTACAGCATAATGCATAATGTTTTTTCTGTTGCTTTTGTTGTATTAGTAAATTGTTCCATTTTATTTCTAAGCGGTATTCCTTTGTGTGACCATACCATAATTTGTTTGGAAGCTTTTGGCTATTATGAATAAATCTAATATGAACATTTGTTTACAGATCTTTGAATAGCCAGGACACATGTTTTCACTTGTCTTTGGTAAATGCATATGAATAGAGATGCTGTGTCATATGAGTAGTATACGTTTAATTTTTAAACTTTCTTTCAGGAAGAGTCTGCTAAATTGTTTTCCAAATTGCTACATTCCCACTAGCAGTGTATGAGAGCTCTAGTTTCTCCATATTTCCATCAACACTTGGCATTATCGGCCTTAGTAATTTTAGCTATTCCTTGGAGAAGGCAATGGCACCCCACTCCAGTACTCTTGCCTGGAAAATCCCATGGACAGAGGAGCCTGGTAGGCTGCAGTCCATGGGGTCGCCAAGTCGAAGACTGAGCGACTTCAGTTGCACTTTTCACTTTCATACATTGGAGAAGGAAATGGCAACCCACTCCAGTGTTCTTGCCTGGAGAATCCCAGGGAAGGTGGAGCCTGATGGGCTGTCGTCTTTGGGGTCGCACAGAGTCGGACACAACTGAAGCGACTTACCTCCTTACCTCATGGATATATAGTGATATTTTACTGCAGTTTGATTTTTTAGTTATAAATCCATGAAATTTATTTTTTAAATAAAAACGATAATGAAAAAATTAATACTGTGTGATGTCACTTATATAATGAATCTAAAAATGTTGAACTCATAGAACCAGAGAGTAGAATGGTGGTTACAAAAACTATGGGGTAGGGAAAATGGGGAAATGTTGGTTAAAGGGTACAAACTTTAAGGCATAAGATGAATATATCTTGGGATCTAATATACAGCATAGTGACTATAGTTAATAATATTGTATTGTATAACTGAAATTTATTAAGAGATTACATCTTAAGTGTTTTTACCAGAAACCAAAGCCCTATATACTATACACACATACACACACACATGCATACACACACACACACACACATATATATCATCATATTATGCACTCTAAATATTACGTACAAATTTTATTTGTCAATTATGCCACAACAAGGCTTCCCTGATGGCTCAGTGGGTAAAGAATCTGCCTGCAATGCAGGAGACAAAGGAGACATGGCTTCAATCTCTGGGTCGGGAAGATCCCCTGGAGAAGGTAGTGAAAACCCACTTCAGTATTCTGGCCTGGAAAAGCACAGGGACAGAGGAGACTGACATCCTACAGTCCATGAGGTCGAATAGAGCCAACACACAAGGCTGGAAAAGAAACTATAAACGCTGTTATAATCTATTAATTTCCTTAGAGGTTACCCTCCGTACTGCTTTAGTTTCTATCACTGGAGTTTTAAATTTGCATTTTCCTGATGATTAAATGATACTGAGTATCTTTTCCTGTGCTTATCAGAAAATCGGATTATCTTCTTTTGTGAATTGTCGTTTCATAATTTTTTCTGTTTCTCAGTAGATTGACTTCTTCTTCTTTTTTTTTTTTTTTGAGTCTCCTTTATGTCCTAAATATAAGCCATTTGTCAGACAAATATAATGTAAATATTTTCTCCTATTCTTTGGCTTTGCATTTTCAGCTTATTAATGTTCATTTGAAGAGCAGAATTTTTAGTTTAGATAAAGGTTGACTTACCATATTGTCTTTAATTTGGGCCTTAGGGGCCTTGTCTAGGAAGTCTTTACCAACATTAAAGAATGCAAATGTTATAGGTCTGGATTAAATGTTTAAGGTTATGACGCATTTAGAGTAGCAGTATGAGGTAAATGTTGAGCTTTGCTTTTTCTGCACATTGAATTCTAGAATAATTTGTTGAGAAGACTGTCCTTTCCCATTGAATTATTGTGGCATCCTTGTCAAAAACAGTTGACCATATTTTCATGTGTATATACGGGGAAAGCATACATTTAATTCTTTCTGTAATCTCTATTTTGTTTCATTGATTAAATTCAATTCATAGGTCAGTTCTAAACAGTCTTGATTTGAAATAAGTCTTTAAACCCAGTAGTGTGAGTCTTCCAGTTTTATGCTTTTAAAAAATATTTTAACTATTCTAAGTCCATTTTATTTATCCATATAAACATTGGAATCATCGATTTCTACAAAGAAGAAAACTAGATTTGTTCTAAAACTGTAATAAATCTGTAGATAAATTTGAATAGAACATCTTAATAATATTGTCTTTTAATCCATGATTTACTATGCTTTAATTTCCCCTAGAAATTTGCCAGTTTTAAGCGTACAGCTGCTGCTGCTGCTAAGTCACTTCAGTCGTGTCCGACTCTGTGTGACCCCATAGATATCAGCCTACCAGGCTCTCCAGCCCCTGGGATTCTCCAGGCAAGAACACTGGAGTGGGTTGCCATTTCCTTCTCCAATGCATGAAAGCGAAAAGTGAAAGTGAAGTTGCTCAGTCATGTCCAACTCTTAGCGACCCCATGGACTGCAGCCTACCAGGCTCCTCTGTCCGTGGGATTTTCCAGGCAAGAGTACTGGAGTGGGGTGCCATTGCCTTCTCCATTAAGTGTACAGGGAGTGCACTTATTTTGTAAACTTTATCCTTCAGAGTCTTATATTTCTGGCAATGGTGTAAATGGTATATGTTAATTTTCTTTTTTTTTTGGCTACTAAGTAATTCAGTTGCTTCTGTATATTGATCTTATATTCTGCAACTGTTCACAAATTAACTTCCTAATTTTGGTAGCATTTTTGGATATCTGCTGGGATTAATGCATGACTTTGTCATCTTTGTTTATAAAGGAATGATAAAGTGGCCCCTGTTTTAACTATATCTAGGAGCACAATGCTTTCACTCCTTTTATAGATAAGTAAATTGAGATTAGAAAGACAGAGTGGTAAAGTGATGAAGAGAAAGGATTTGGGATTTAGGGTGGAATCCAAATTTTTACCGTTTACTAGTTGTACAACCTTGGGTAAGCTATTCTTCTGTCTTGGTTTCTACGTATCTAACACAAATATGCTGATGCTGATAAAAAATAATAATACAAGTAATAATTTAATATTAGAAATTGTGTCTTACTACTGTTGTTCTATTACCTGAGATAATGAATGTGAAGGTTTTAGCACAGTGCCTAGACACAGTGACAGGCTTTAGCACAGTGCCTCAGACACCAACCAATGATACTTGGGTAGACTTCCGAATTCAAGTTTAGGAATGCAATATTGATGGACAAGATAGGTTTTTTCCCATTATTTATCAAAACTGTTTTTCCTTTAAAAAGTACCCAGAACAGGAAAAATGTGTATTCAAGCCCATAGGATAAATCCCCTTGAAGAAAGGACAAAGTAAACTTATTCAAGGATACATGAGAAGTCTTATTTGTGGGGAAATTTTGACTGGAAGATTTGTAGGTAATGTGTGATATATTCTCAGTTCAGGGTCCCTACTAGTTAATTAATCCCAATGATGTATATCTTTAATTCTAGGCAATAATGAACAAATTCATAGTTCTTAGACTGTCACTCAAAGCACAAGTTTTAAAAGACTTATCCACTTTTCTTTTTAGAGCCCCATAAAATCTCGAATGATCACAAGAAGGGCTTTGTAGAGAAAAACTAGGAAAAGCTAGCATGCGGTTTATCATTGTCCAAAGATGATCCTCAGATCTATCAGATTGCAAGGGGATATTTCAGCTCAGTCAGGGGGAATTTAGAAGTCTTTCTCTGCTGGCTGATCACAACCAGGGTGTCAGCCAACAACATCCGCTTATTCTCAGATGACAGCAGTTAATTAGCTCTTGTTTCTGTTTTGACTACTGACAGACTTAAATTATATTCATATTGTCGTGCAGAACAAATGCATAGAAAGGTTTGCCTTTGATCTAAATCATATAATTAAAACACATATGGCTAAAGATAATTTTGGCTTGAAAACCAAATACCCTATTTCAACAGAAGTTCAAGTTGACTTATAAAAATGCAGACATTACCTCTGAGATTGACATTACAAAATGTCCTGAATATCTCTGCAAATTCCTCAATCCTCTTATCACTTTGACTTTTTAAAGATTTAACGCTATAGTTGTAAGTATAAATCATGTTCTTTATGTATAATTCTTGAACTAGAATAAATTTCATCCTTTCATTATGATTAAAAAGCTTTCCCTTTTCCTGATCCTTATAAACTCTCTCCCAACAATCTTTATTAAAGGTCAAGAAAATGATTTTTATAAAAGCCAGAATAACATATCACTTGTAGTAATTTAAATTGCAGAAGAATTTGTACCTTTTTGCTGAGGACATCTGTAAAGCATTCTAGGGGTGTTGGGATATTTTCCTTTTAAAGACAAATGCTCCACGCTTGGCATGCTCTAGCCACTGTTGCACCCATTTGAAGACTTCTAGAGTAGAGTTGAGCATGGGCAAAGCACCTCTCAAGGGAAAGTGTATGCATTGGAGATCTTTGCCTTTTTCTATACTCTATTTGCCTTCCCAGGTGGCGCTAGTGGTAAAGAACCCACCTGCCAGTACAGGAGACATAAGAAACACGGGTTTGATCCCTGGGTCGAGAATATCCCTCGGAGGAGGGCATGGCAACCCACTCCGGTATTCTTGCCTGGAGAATTCCATGGACAGAGGAGTCTGGCGGGCTACAGTCCATAGAGTTGCACAGAGTCGGACACGACTAACGCGACTTAGCACACACGCATACCCTCCTGCTTTCTTTTACTTTTTTTACTTCATTTTTCTTCTCAAAGAAACATAAAGAGACACCAGTCAGAAATGCAAATATGCTTTCTGATTTCCTTGATTAGAAGCTGCCCAGATATTGAGAGGTGAAAACCAAAATGATTATTTACATAATCCTTAATGCTGACCATTTTAAAATACACTGCAAAAAAATCAATTGTAAAAGGTAGGTTTAAATAGGCTCTTCTTTCTCCACTAAATTGTCCTCTTTTCACTAAGATAATTTAATGCTGAAATAAGCTTGTTGTGTACTCAGTTGCTTCAGTCATGTCCAACTCTTTGTGACCCCATGGACTATAGCCCGCCAGGCTCCTCTGTCCATGGGATTCTCCAGGCAAGAATATTGAGTGAGTTGCCATGTTCTCCTGCAGGGGATCCTCGTCTCCTGCATTAGCAGGTGGATTTTTTACCTGCTGAGGCATTGGGAAATCAGTTGATGTAATCATAAAATTTACAGAGCTGCCACTGTCAATTTGTGCATTCCACAGCTTTCCAAAGGACTTCAAGCAACATGATGTTTTGATCCCTTGTGTCAAGGAGTGGTCAAGGTTAATCCATCAGCTTTCAACTTTCAACTGAACAATATACCCCAATGGAATGGTAGCTATAATCATATGGTATTTTTAGGAAAGTGATACTCTGAAAAATAATATCATAATTATGTATTTATGAAATGTTGATATAAACTGGAGATTTAACAATGACTGCTAGAACAAATCATTATATTTCTAAAAGAAATAAAATATGCACAGAGAGAGTATCAATCAAATGATGTATGAAAAGTCTCAGTCTTGTTATCTTCTTAATGAATGTGGTACAGAGTGTCATAAATGCCCTTACATCCTTGTTACATACTGTGAATTACAAAGAGAAATACCAAAGAGATGGTAAATTGACTTCCCATGAACAGGGTCTAGTGTGTGAATCCTTTGTCCCTTTCTCACTTCTTAGATGCCTTTCATTAGTGAGCTCTCATATTCTAATAATCAATCCCCAAATACTCATAATTATGGGAAGACAATACTATTGCATTTTCAGTCACATTATGATATTTTTAGTGTGTTGAGTACAGTAATTATTTATTAACAGCAACATATGAAAGTACAAATAAAATATCTTTATGTACAAAGTGGCAAGGCAGGATTTTGACCCAATATTTAATAATACAGTTGCGAATTTCCCCTGTGTTAACATAGTGGAAAACAATAAATACAAACATTAGGTAATATAAGAACAATAAAAAAGTAGAAAAGTCTCCATGGATGAAAACTGTTGGTTCTGAAAACTTTAAATTGAAGGGACAGATTTCATCAGTGAAACCACCTGCTGGTCTGTCAGGTTAACTGCTCACAGATGCCCCTCCTAAAATCCACTCTCCTAGGAACATAGTATTCCTATAAAATGCGGTAATGCACTTCTTCACATCCTAAAGGATAGGGGAGCCGCATGATTCTTTCTGATTCTATTAGATTATTGCATGTCATCTGGACATCACTTCATTGGGACAGGTGACTGGCGAGCAGGATTGGCAGTCAGGATTGATTCCACAGGGCTTTCTCCCCATGGAGCATTGAAGCTGAAGAGTAAGCCTGTTGGGGGGAAACAAACAAGTTCAGATTACAAGAAAGGGAAGAAGTAGAGATGCTGGAGGAAGACCATCGCTTGGTAAGAAATTTTAGTGACCAGCTGAATTTTTCCACCCAGTAGAGTCATTGAAAGGGCTTCCCTGGTGGCTCAGACAATAAAGAATCTGCCTGCAACGTGGGAGACCTGGGTTCGACTCTGGGGTTGGGAAGGCCCCCTGGAGAAGGGAATGACAACCCATTCCAGTATTCTTGCCTGGAGAATTCCATGGACAGAGGAGGCTGGTGGGCTATATAGTCCATGGGGTTGCGAAGAGTCAGACACAACTGAGCAACTAACACACACACATATAGAGTCACTGGAATGTCCCAGAAGCACTTCAACCTCAACAAGTCTGAAAGGAAACCCACTAGAGTGCCTCCCAAACCTATTCCCTCTTGCTCAGTAGTTCCAACCTTTTCTCTTTCCTCCACAATCCATGCAGACAATCAAGCTACAAGTGCAGCCATAATCTATACCCCTAATAGTCCTCACCCACAATGCCTACATTCACACAATCACCACCTCTGGAGAATTTTATTTTCCGGACACTTCTCTATTCCATACTGCTGCTTCATTTCCATTCCAGCTACAGACTTGGGATAGTCAGAACTGCAATGGCCCTCTGACTTCTCTGCTTCTAGTCTTATCACTCTTGATCTTCCACATTAAATACTCAGTGATGTGTTTCAAGCACAAATCTCACCATATTCGTCTTCTGATTAAAACACTTCGCTGTACCCAATCATTAATGGGACATCATTCAAGGACTGTTGCTTGGGGTAACAATGTTATGAAATTTATTGGCAACTTTCATGCTTTGCTGCTGTGTACTGGGGAGGAGAATGAAGGGGCACTCTCCACCTCTCCTTCACAGGAAGGCTTTAGTTTATTACTTTGGGTTTTCTCATTTGCAGTACAGAAACAACTGTCTGTGTTGGTCTGAAAAGGAACAGAAGCCTGAAGTTTCTGTGCTTTAATTGGGAAAGGGGCACACGCCCCCGACATCGAAGGCTTAGGTGCCTTTTCATGCTGCTGGTGGCAATGCCAGTGGTTTGCTGGAATCTGGGAGGAGAATGACACGGTGGGGTTGGGGTGGGCAGGGGGACCAGGGTGGAGACTTGCATTTTACTCCCTCGTGGTGTGGTTGATGGAGGCAGGGCCTTTGGTAGGAACCAGTGCACTGCTGCCTTGCCTGGGAGGAAGAGGGACACTAGTTGCCATGGTTTGGGGGATGCTTTGAAGAGCCAAGAGTGGACAGAGGGTCCATGTCAAGCCTTAGTCTGCGGAAATGACTGTAAAGCAGGGCATTTCTTTTCTTTTTTTTTTTTTTAAAGCAGGGCATTTCTAATGTCCTTCCAGAGTACTTGTGGCCGACAGATGGTCCAGCCCAGGCAAGAGCATGGTGTAATTCTAGAAGAAGTACAGCGATTACTGGGATGACTGAGAAACAGTCCGCACTCTCAGATTTTGGACTAATTTCCTGGGTGTGTTCTACATTCAAGGTCAGAGAGTCTCCCGAAATGAATAAATGGCTTCTTGACGGCATTAATAAAAAGGAAATAATCTGATTTTATTCTGCTTAGGAAAAGAAAGCATTTCATTCTCTCCATGTGGAGTCCTGTACACTGTAGCTTAGCCAACCCCTCTTATGATCTGGTACCCTCAACTGCTTCACCCTCACTCATCAGCCCTGCTGGCACTGAGCTCTATCTTCTAGAACTGTGCTTCCTACATTATCTATGGACCAGGTTGGCTTTTTTAAACATCTCTAATCAGTTGCAAACTGGTATTTTTTAAAATAAAATCACATGAGTAAAATGTTGAAGCAATATCAGATCGCTATAACAATTTTAAATGCTTACACTCAGAGGCTGTACTTAATCTCATTGTGGAACAGAATCAACGGTTCCTGACCCTGCAGCACATACATAAAGAACAGCTCTAGGGTAAACAGTTTTCTATAAAATTTTCCATACCCCATGCAGTTTCACAATTCTTTGCATTTACACATGCTGCTCCCTGTGTCTAGAAAAACCTAGGCCACTTTTTTTCTTATCCTGTAAATCTCAACTTAAATACTAAATTCTCTGAGAAATTTATCATTAAACTTCAAGGTACTATGGCTATCTTTACATAAAGTGAAAGTTACTTAGCCATGTCTGACTCTTTGTGACCCCATGGACTGTAGCCCACCAGGCTCCTCTGTCTGTGGGATTCTCCAGGCAAGAATACTGGAGTGGGTTACCATTCCCTTCTCTGGGGTATCTTCCCGAGCCAGGGATTGAACCCTGGTCTCCCACATTGAGGGCAGATTCTTTACTATCTTATTTACCATATTCTGCTAAAATGATCTTATTTGTATATCTTGCCACGAGTCTAAGCTTCTTCAGGACAGCAACCATGTCATGTTCCTCTTAATATCTGGTCTAGTACTTAGCAGAGTAAGATTTCTGTCGCTTTTTTCTTCAACTGAACCATAATCCTCTGTAGGTGAGCTTCCAAGCGAAGCTAAGTGTTTGCACCATAGATCAGCTAGGTAAATATTTTGATTTGTGTGAGTAGGATAATGGTCAGGATTAATGTGGCACTGATAATTTTTTCTCCTTAAAGATCAGAAATCAACAATAGGAACAAACTGGGGTTGTCATCAGAGTGTATTCCACATTGACAGTCTTTCTCAAGAAACAGATTTTGCTTGCTTCATTAATGATTTTATTCATTAGTTGATGTTCCAGTTTGAATGTCTATACAATACCAGCATAAACTTTCTTTCCAACATTATAATCCCTCTAAAACTCAGTGTGCCAGCTTCAATGATAATACAAAACTTTATGGTCATGGAATCTTTCACAACCCTAAATATTGTATATTTGTGATTCTTTAAAAAATTAATGATTGCTTTAATAATAAAATATCATGTTAGATTCTTTAACCATATCGACAGTACTTTATAAACAGAGGAGCACAATGGTTTTAGGAGAAAAGACCTTTCTATCCTGGTTTTATGGATGTTGAACGCAGTGTAAAGCATTATAAAGAAATTCGTTCAGGGCTATAGACTAGGATTGGAAAATAAATCTCTTTTTACTTGTGATGTTTTCTTTCTAGCCCTCATCATTCATTTTAAATGTAAGAAAAATAATTGAAAAACATATTAAGCTCTTCCGGAAGTTCATGAAGATGCTTTTAGATTATCAAGGGTATCATTTAGAAAATTACAAAAGTACAGTGAATTATATCTGGGAGAAAAGTAGAAACGGGTAATATTCCATTTTGTTAAAGATCTGTGGGAAGAGACTTTCATACAAGTTACTGGTCTTGCTTATTCCTGGTTCTTTATTGATCTGAGATTCCCCTCATATCTTAAATGGGTAGGTGACTCACAGCAGAATGGACAGAGGAACTACTGGCAAGGGAGTGACCAGGTGGCAGCCAGTCCCCTGCCTTTTACAGCATAGGATTGGTCTCAGAACAATTAAAAGGACTTCTGTTCAATTCTAAAATTGTTTTCCCTCTCATTTAAGATTTATCTTGGACACTGTTGCTGTTTAGTTACTCAGTAGTGTCCAACTCTTTTATGACCTTATGGACTGTAGCCCTGCCAGGCTCCTCTGTCTATAGGATTTCCCAGACAAGAATGCCAGAGTGATTTGCCATTTCCTTCTCCAGGGGATCTTTCCAACCCAGAGAGTGAACCTGTGTCTCTTGCATTGGCAGGCAGCCCTATATCTTGGACATGTTTCAGTTTGTTTCAGTTCAGTTCATTTCAGTCACTCAGTCATGTCCGACTCTTTGCAACCCCATGGACTGCAGCGTGCCAGGCCTCCCTGTCCATCACTAACTCCAGGAGTCTACTCAAACTCATGTTCATCGAGTCAGTGATGCCATCCAACCATCTCATTCTCTGTTGTCCCCTTCTCCTCCCTCCTTCAATCTTTCCCAGCATCAGGTTTTTTTTTTCAAATGAGTCAGTTCTTCAAATCAGGAGGCCAAAGGAGTTTCAGCTTCAGCATCAGTCCTTCCAAGGAATATTCAGGACTGATTTCCTTTCGGATGGACTGGTTGGATCTCCTTGCAGTCCAAGGGACTCTCAAGAGTCCTCCAACACCACAGTTGGAAAGACATGTTTATGTGCAATTAAAAAATTATCTTGAGAGTTATTTGTTTTTGTTAGCTGTGTAATGTCATCAATAGGATGAAAAATAATTTATTTGAAATTTCCATACCATTAGACACACTGTTTCTAAACATTTGCTGCTATTCTCTGTATACTAATTTCTAATAATATTTCAATAATTTCCTTATGAGAATTTCCTAAAGTGAAGTTACTAGGTGACAAATGTGAAGATTTTAAGTCTCTTAGCTAATATTACCAAACTGCTCTTCAAAAAGATTAATCCAATTAATCCAATTTATGCTGTCAAATGCAGCATATGAAATTATCTGTTTCACCAGTATGATTTTTAAATACTGGAAAAATAAAGCTCAATTAAATTGAAGGTTATAATTTTATATTACCATTTCTATTTTCTCCTCTATGAATTGCCTGTTCATGGCCTTGGATCATTTAAAAATTTTCCAATTTGTATAAATGTCTTTGGGTATTTAGAATATTAATTAATTGGTCTCGTATTTATGGCAAGTGTTTTCCAATTTATGGTTTTCTTTATGACACGTTTGAAAATTTTAAGTCATGATGTAGTAGAAATTTCTGTCTTGGAAATTGAATTTTCTTGTATTGTTTCATGGTTTGAAAATTCTTAATCAGACACATAATAAAACCTAACTAAATTTTCTTCTACTGTCTTTCTTTTACATTAAGTTCTTTATACATTTCCCCCATATAGATATGGCCTTCCCTGCTGGCTCAGATGGTAAAGAATCTGCCTGCAGTGTCATAGACCTGGGTTCGATCCCTGGTCAGGAAGATCCCCTGGATAAGGGAATAGCTTACCCACTCCAGTGTTCTTCCCTGGAGAATTCCATGGACAGAGGAGACTGGTGGGCTATAGTTCATGGAGTTGCAGAGTCAGACACGACTGAGCGACTAACAGCAACGTATAGATAACATTATAGCTCAGTTGGTAAAGAATCTGCCTGCAATGCAGGAGGCCCTGGTGCAATTCCTGGGTCAGGAAGATCCACTGGAGAAGGGATAGGCTACCCACTCCAGTATTCTTGGGCTTCCTTTGTGGCTCAGCTGGTAAAGAATCCGTCTGAATGTGGGAGATCTGGGTTCAATTCCTGGGTTGGGAAGATCCCTTGGAGAAGGGAAAGGCTACCCACTCCAGTATTCTGGCCTGGAGAATTCCATGGACTGTATAGTCCATGGGGTCACAAAGAGTCAACACAACTGAGTAACTTTCACTTTCATAAATAATATTAGCTAATGATCCTTCACACTCATTATTAACCAGTTTTTTTTTTTTTTCAGACTATTTGTTGGCATCAATAAGAAAAAAGATGTTGCTTTCCTGCTCTGCATTTTTGTGTAGAAATTCTGACCTAAGTAGAAGTTCTATATAACAGCAAATCAATTCCTTTAGCTATGTCACCCTATCACTCCTAATTAATCATGAGAAAATCAATCTAAGAAGAAGATAACAAAGCATATTTGCACTGTAAAAGGGCACAAATATGTATAGAAATACATACAGCTAATATATTTCTAAAATTTGAAACTTAACAAAAGTTGTTTTGTACGAATAGCCATTTTGAGGGTGGTATCAGCTAAATAAATTATACAGGGAAAGTTTAAACTAAAATAATCATTTTCTTATTCTGAAAAATTATGGTTCCTAAATGTAGCAATAAATATGCAATGAAAGGATAATATTTTATGAAACTCTTACTGACCTTCCTCTTGCTGACATGAAGGTCTCAGATTTTAGAACTAGACTGAAGTGATGAAGTGTATCAATCATGCCATGTAGTTTTCAATCTTTTTCTCTTAATTATTTTCTTATTTCTTGTGTGTGCATTTATGTTCTCACTAGACAAACTTCACAGAGAGGGCAATGATCATAGATGAAAGGTATTCTGGAATTCCATTAAATATAATACTCTGCACTAAATAAATGATCATTATATGAAGCAGCAGGCTTTAAATACATCTAGACATTTATACTGAGATGAACATTTTTAACATGAGCTAATGTGTCCATATGTTTGCTGTTACCTACAGATCCAAAGACTTCTCAGCTTCTTTTTTCAACTTCTAGTTCAAATGCATGTGCTAAGTTGGTTCAGTTGTGTCTGACTATTTGTGACCCTATGGACTGTAGCCCAGTCTTCCCTGGTGGCTCAGTGGTAAAGAATCTGCCTGCAATGCAAGAGCCGAAGGAGACACGTGTTCCATTCCTGGGTTGGGAAGAGCCTCTGAAGGAGGGCGGGGCAACCCACTTCAGTGTTCTTGCTTGGAGAACCCCATGGACAAGGGAGCCTAGTGGGCTACAGTCCATGGGGTCTCAAAAACTCAGACACGACTGAAGCATGTCCGTGATACACAGCCTGCCAGGCTCCTCTGTCCACAGGATTCTGCAGGCAAGAATACTGGAGTGGATTGTTATTCCCTCCTCCAGGGGATCTTCCCAACCCAGGGATCAAACCCACGCCTCCTGTGTCTCCTGCACTGCAGGTGGATTCTTTACCCCTGAGCCACAAATGTATCCTATTTATCTTGAATTTCTGAGCCGATATTTGATTTCTAGTTGATACTTTAGAAAGCAATTACTGGTTACTACATTTAAAGTTCAATGATTCAAGAGAAATAAAATGAAAAAGGGTAAGACAAATAGACAATAGAATTGACCAATGTCAAGCATGTTTCTTCCCATTACTTTCATCTTTACTCTTCAGAACATTGTTATGTAATCTCACAATTACTCAGAAAGGCAACAGAAATTATTTACTTCTGCAAATCCAAAGACAAGAGATTAGAGGCTAGGGATATTTTTAAAGTACAAAAGTGGAAAGGAACAGGAATTGGGTGATAATTCATTTTGTTGAGCTTGTTTGGATCAGCACTCGTCCTTATTTTCTGTACAGAGACTGTATTGAGGCTGCCTCCTATATAGAGACTTTTCTTTCTTTTTCTTTCCAACTGAACACTTCATCTTCCTCCAAAGTGGACAATTAGTTACCAAGATTTGAGCATGTTAATAATCTGGAAGGCATTGTTTTTCAATAGGCACAGGATTGCAAAGGAACCATAGCTGGTATGGAAGGAAGCTTTCCATGCACTGGTGAGGGCTTGAACACATTCTCCGTGAATTTCTAACTTCTCAGCTTCTCGAATCTTGCATCTGGAAGAGCTTCCTCTCTCATCCTAACCTACCTTTTGCTGACTAGAGAAGGATGAAGTTCTGACCTGGATATATATGTCTGGATGTCTCCTGCTTTTAGCCAAAGAAGCATCATTTACTCAGTAAACACTGGCTGAGTATCCATAACAGCATTGAACTTGTGCTAGGAAGTAGACCTAGGTAGTGGACATAACAGTGATATACTCCCCTCCCCTGGACACTACCCAGAGTGACTACCATTGCGGTCAGGCCAATTCAGGGCATATACCTATTTGTCCTTTGTTTTTTTCACCGTTAGTTACCAAAAAGTAAATTTTTCTGCAGATTCTAAAAATTATAAGACACTGTGAGGGCATGTACTTAATGTTTCTTGTGAAAACTAAAGTCAGAAGAAAATTTTCTTATGCAATTGTAGAAAGGCAAAAGACCATCCTATGCTAAGCCGGAAAGGTCGACTCCAGCAGGCCTGAAATCGTCCTGAGTTGTTTTACTGCAGTAAGACATACACTTGCATTGCATGGACTCCTGGTCAAAGCATGGCTCACACAGAATGACAGTTGCTCATACCCAGAGGTTTGAGAGCTTTCAATTATTCATTGATTAACAATGAGTGTAATGAGACTGAAGACTTTGCACTGGTCTCATTGAGACACCTGGAAGGCTCTCTCACTCCTCTAGTTATGCAGCAAGAATGTGCCTTCCTGAGTACCCAGGTATAAGACTCCCAGCTGAGAGCATGTTTTGGATCACTTGTTTGAGGTGCTTTGTGTGCACACCCATTGTTCCTAGTCCCACAGAGAAAGCACACCTGGGCATGGTCCTTACAGAGGAAGCACAATTGGATCTCCCATCTGGCATCTCTGGACCCCTTGCCCTGAGCCAACCTTTGACTATGATGTGCTTCTTTACCTTTCGGCAGCTGAGGTGTCAATTTATTTTTTTCACAGTAAATCGCAAATTTGTAAGCACAGTCATCTGGGGTCCTGCAATCCTTCCCCAGCAATAGAACCCTGTTTAACTGCCACTGGAAGTGTGCATATGCTGACCCGGACAGAGGCAAACAGCAGCTATGTGGGAGCACTACCGAAAGGCGGAAAGAATGGACTGCATTGTCCCTGAGGGAGGCAGGACAACTGGAAGAAATCTTCTACAGCCCCCAAGACATTTATTTCTCTGGCAAGTGTTCTTCGTGTTCGTTTTTAGACAAATAGAAAATGATGGTTTCACTGACACAAGCCATTAACTTTTCAGGTTATGAAAGTATAAAAATAATCTGAGCTGCAGCAGGCTAACAAAACAGATATTAATGAGTATCTCAGTGAATGAAATTAGGAAACTTACATATTTATTGCCCAGGTGTGGAGAGGATTCATCAAGCTGTCAGTTCTTGGTTTTTCCTTGTGCAGAATGCTCCCCTAAAAACAAGGTATGTTTTGCTCAGAGAGTGAATAAGGATGAAAATAAAAGTTTCTCAGCTTGTTTTTTTTTTCCAAGGAAAGTCCAATTTCCCCTCAAGAATGTCATCAGAGCCACAATTTACCTCTTGGTATTTATTGCCTGGAAATCCTTCACCAAGATTTATGAGCTTTTCTTGGCCATTGTTTATTTTTATCCTAGAGGAGTGATGCTGACTTGCTCCCTGCAGGTAGATGGTGTGAGCTGGGAGGTGATAGCAAGAGAGGCACCCAAGAGAACAAGTCATTGAATTTTGCTTGGTCCATGACCTGGCTCTGCCTAAGCAAAACTATGTCATATATTTAAAGTGCCATTTTATCGGAAAAACGTTCAAGGTTCCTCTGTTTAAATAATTCAGTGAGAGTTTTGTGAAAATGAATTTATAGGCTTACATGAATATTTTGATGACATACAAAGCAGTGTAGGGAACATTACTCAAAATAACAGCATCTTTC
Organism: Bos javanicus; assembly: GCF_032452875.1. Lineage (NCBI taxonomy): Eukaryota > Metazoa > Chordata > Mammalia > Artiodactyla > Bovidae > Bos > Bos javanicus. Next base: position 24,679,013 of record NC_083873.1, on the reverse strand, counting down.
CATCATCTAATATAAAGATAAATATTAACTTAGGATGATGCGAAGCTGAAAGACCATGAGCATTTTCATGTGCTCTTGAATTTGTGGTCAAAGCCTTTCATATTACCTGTGTCTTTCATGTAGATTCAAGTATCAACATCAGTCATGCTTTACAAAACCAATATCAGTCAAGGTCTCCAGCTTTGAGAATAAATGTCATTGCTTTGCTCTGGCTTTTATCTGCCAGTTAGGACCATCTTCTGGGGACTCAACTGATTCATCTCTTACCTGCACTGTCATGGGGATAATAGTACCAGAGATCTAAGAAGAACAAACCTGGGATTACCCTTCAATAGCTCCTTAAATTTTGTGTTTCAAGAAATGTCTGGCTCTGAGCAATAGCCCTAATAGCTCCCGGCCCAGCACAACGCTTTGCTCACTATTGCATATTTTACAAAAGACACAGCACCTCCTGGAATCCATGGCTATAAAGTACAGGAATAAGAAGTAAACAAAAGAAACATTTATTGAACCCCTACCATCCACCAGAAGTCACATAAACAATTCATATGAAAATTACTACAATTGTTAATATCTCCCTTAATAACTCCCACAGTCTGTCTAGCTGGGAATAGAAAGTGTGAAGAGATTAAATAATTATATGATTCTAATAATACTTATAATGATGACATATATGGTAAAAGCAAACAAAATACAATTATACCTAGAAAAACACAACTGGAAGGAAATGCCAGTATTGATGCCAGGTTGTCTCTCATAAGTAATTTTTAATTTTTTCTATTCTCTGTTTTCTCCATTCTACATTATGCATATTGAGGTCAAATATTAAAATGGCAATTGAAGCCATTAAGAAATATTCCAAGGCAGCAGTGCATGCTGACTTGCCAAATCAACAGTTAGTGGAAAGACCATGTACATCTGGGACAGGCAAGGAAGCCTTAGTGCAAAGGCAGTTGTCGTTCAGTCCCTAAGTCGTGTCTGACTCTTTGCAACCCCATGAACTACAGCATGCCAGGCTTCCCAGTCCTTCGCTATCTCCCAGAGTTAGTTCAAACTCAGGTCCATTGAGTAAGTGATGCCAACCAACCATCTCATCTTCTGTTGCCCTCTTCTCCTCCTGCCCTCAATCTTTCCTAGTATCAGGGTTTTTTCCATGAGTTGGCTCTTCACACCAGGTGGTCAAAGTATTGGAGCCTCAGCTTCAGCATCAGTCCTTCCAATGAATATTCAGGGTTGATTTCCTTTAGGCTTGACTGGTTTGATCTTGCTCTCCAAGAGACCCTCAAGAGGGTCCAAGAGGGTGCTAGTCTTCTCTGGCACGACAATTTGAAAGAATCAATTCTTTGGCACTCAGCCTTCTTTATAGTCCAACTCTCACATCCAAACATGACTACTGGAAAAACCATGGCTTTGCCTATACAGACCTTTGTCGGCAAAGTGCTGTCTCTGCTTTTGAATACACGGTCTAGGTTTGTCATAGCTTTTCTTCCAAGAAGCAAGTGTCTTTTAATTTAGTGGCTGCAGTCACCGTCCACATTGATTTTGGAGCCCGAGAAAATGAAATCTGACACTGTGTCCACTCTTTCCTCATCTATTCGCCATGAAGTGATAGGACTGGATGTCATTATCTTCGTTTTTTGAATGTTGAGTTTTAAGCCAGCTTTTTCACTCTCCTCTTTCACCTTCATCAGAGACTGAGTCAAAATTGAAGGGCTAAAAAGATAGATTTTGAATCTCTGTATGGCTTTATACATCTATGAATCTTTCGCTCATCTTTACAATTTTGTTCATTTCTACTTATAAATGAACTTTTATTTGTAAAAATAAACAGAAAAGTGTATATTTAATGAATAATTACCATAACATACTAACTAGTGCTGGTATACTAACAATATATAAATAATGTGTAAGTACCGCATTATTACCATGGTCAGGAGGGGCAGGTGGGAAAGACAAAGAAGACCAAGGTGCTGTCTCTCCTTAGTTCAGGGAGGAGGACAGTGGGTAGGAGGTGAGTGACATCTGAAGAGTTTGTGTTATTAATACTAAATGGTTCAAAAATTGAGCAAGAGAAATCTGGCACATCATGGAAAGCATGCTGAAGCGTTGGAACTTAATATAAGATAATACAAATTTATCAGTGTTTTCTAAGAAAAGGAAAATTATAATGATTTCAGATCTGCTTTTTCTCCCTTCAAAAGGTTCAAAATCAAGTAATACTTTGAAATTAAATTCAGTGTTACTGTGTTTCCTTTCTTTTGTGGAATCATGTATTCCTTAATTTAGGCAATTTTGTTCATATTTTTATAGCCTTACATGTTAAAAATGAGATAACCTATGTTAACTTTCTGACACATGGTGTAAGTGGGAATCAGTTTAAAATGCCTCATGTCACATGTATATTTTGCAATCAATAATGGTGATGTTTAACTTGGCAAGATTTTTAATTAAATCTGAGAGGCATCTTGTATGTTCTTATACAGGGCTTCATGATCTGCTATGCTTGGTGCTTATTTTTTTTTCTGAAAGCACATTCTCATGTATACTCAGGCTTTTTCTTTTACAATAAAGAAAGCTCCCAATTGAAATAATCAAACTTTAAACATTTATGGACTACATTTTCAACAAAAATATCTGGTTGAGAAAGATCAGACTTAGAGGAATCAGAAAATATGGATGGATAAACATCAAGACAATCAGAGGAGGAAGATTTGGGGCAAGGAACTGCTTTATCTGGAGAAAACATTCAGAACAATAACCATTAAGCATAGAGGCTTATAAAAACCCAGGAAGTTTAGTATCCACTGGCATTTTCCCTGAAGGTGGGTTGCTACAGAGCTCTGTTTCCTTGGAAACATGATTTATTGACCTCTAAAATGGCAAAATTTATTTTGAGATACAAGACTGGAGCTTATAAATTGACCTTTGACTAATCCAATTAATTCTTAAGACCACTGAAGCTCAAATTTCATGTTACTAACCTTGGTGTGTTAATTAACGTATGTTTGTTGGTACGTTTCTTAGGCCATGTAGCAAATACCATGAAAAGTAACAACCATAAATTCTGAATGGTGGGTAGTCACATATTTGTTCTATCAAATTCTTTTCTGTATTTTTTAAATATTAAAAATTTTTTATATATGAGATAGAAATTTAGACTTTATTTTTATAATTATTTCAGACCTTATTCTAGTTATATTTTAGGAAAGATGTAACTATTAGGGAAGGGATATTTAGGTAAAAATAATTATGATACTGTAACTTCCTTTGAGTGTGGTGAGATTAATTTTATAAAGAAAGAATATTCAAATAAATCTCGAAAGATGGGAAGAGATGGAAAGAGATTTGTTTTCAGATGTTTCAGAAGCCATCAAGTCCTGTTAATGGTGGAGAGACTTTAATCAAGTTTAATAAAAACTGTGGTAGTACAAAAAGCATTTGGAAAGGAGTATGTTTTAGATTATCAGTTCTAGGCTATTGAAATCAACTCTGAGTCACCAATTTCACTTTAGCTCTATTACCAAATACTTTCTATAATCAGCTAGGTTGAGCTTTGAGAAGTTATTTTATTAAAAGAGATGTGCTTCCTAACTTGAGATTGGCAGAAATAAAAGTACCAAAGACTAGACATTTTTATTTCCATAGTAATATTTCCTCCTTAGACCTATGACCAGAAAAGCTACTTCTGAAGAAAAGGAAGTTTGGAGAGTTAAGGGCCTTCTGAAACATCCCATCATGGTTTACCCACTTATTATTGCAGTTACTATGAGAGTGGGTGATATCAGCTTATACAGAATTATCCCTGGGCTTTAAAGAAGAATCAGCAAATTTGCAACCAAGAAGCACAAGGTTCTCTGGCAATTTCCCCTTCCAAAAGTCTTGATTCTGGTGTCAATTATCATTTCCCTGGTAGACCAGGTGGTCCTGATCCTAACCCCCTCATCCCTGAAACAGCTATGGGCTTCCTTCCAGGGGCTTCTAGCTCAGAGCTTGGAGAGCCCCAGAAGCTGCCGAGCAATTTGGTTAAATTTCCCAAGAAATAAAGGAGAGTGCAATGAAATTACTGTGATGCAGCTTACAAGATATAGGCAGATTCTGAGAACTTTTCTTGATAAACAATGTGATCACGCTCCAGATCCTCCATGAGCTTACTCATGATTAGTTCACATTCAGGCTTCTGGCCTGTCCCTTCCTGACCAAGCAGAATAGGCTTGACTACTTAGTCAAAGCTGGTGAATAGCTAGGAGAAACTGGTGAGTGGTTTCCAAGTATCCTGTGAATGAATTTTACTCTTTCACTCATTCAGATCGTTACCTTTAAGAAAACAATGTGGGAATAAAGAACAGAAAGATACAACACTGAAAGTCTCAGGAAAATGCTCACATGAGGGATTTGGCCATGTCTCTGCAGATCTTGGGTGCCCTTGCTTCTCAGTTCTTGTTTGTAATTTGTTCTAATTTGAATCCTCTACCTGAAATTGGGACCCCTATCAGTCTTTGATATCTTGCTCTTGAATTGGGACTATATTTAGTCTTTTGTTTTACAAAATTGTTTTCTGCAATATATTTACAATGTTTATCATCTGATATCTTTCACTTTAACATAACATGTATTCTGGGACTACTTTGTATAGGTAAAATTGGGGTGGTTGAATATTTTAAGTATCTTGGATATAACTTGATATTTGTTAGAGCCACCTAGATTGTTTTGTAAAACTAAAATTACTTTTTATTTTCTTGTTTTGAAATATTGGAGTTTTAAATGTTTGGTCTACTCAGTACAAAAAAGGAGTTTGCCTTTTTTTTAATTTTTAAAAGCTATCTAGCATCCCATTTTTCATTATTCTTGATACAAATATAACTCATACAAATCATATCTATATGTTGAAAAACTTTTTACATTTCAAACCAAACAAAATCAAAACCTAAGAAACTGGAAAAAGAAATATAAACTATATCAATAGAGAATTGTATTTTGTCCTCATTGAGAAGCTCAATTAAAATGATGTGAAATGATACAAGATATGATTTACATTTTAATTGATGAATCCAAGTTCCAAGTGGTTATACACAGCCATTACCAAAAATAACAAAACAACAATACTTAAAAAAAAAACCCCGTGGCATGCTTAATGTTTTTTCTGCCACTACTGCAGGATAGAAAATGCCTCTAGTCATCACTCATTCTTTAGAATACATCTACATGCAACCTATCAAAGTCAGATAGTCTAATATCTTATCCCAAATGATATTTCTAGGGCTCACTTTTCCTTCATAGGAGAATTTCTTTATTTCTTGGGGTTAATAATTATTTCTAAAGAAGTTATGCTTTTTTATTGTGGTAACAAACAAAATTCAAGTTAGATTTTGAAATAACCATTTTTCATCTGATCAACATATTGGGAGCTTACCAGACTCATGAGAAATTGTCTTAACAGTGAGAAGCTTCACACTCTCTTTATCGGACTGAGGTCTATTTGAAACAGAAAACATTAAGTTAATACCACAGTAATTAGTATTACATATCTGTGAAACAAAGAAAACATAATATAAACAGAAAGACAAAATACATATACATGTATATTTTTAGGTGTTTCTGTTGCAAAACTTGTGTCTCTTCATATACAGACACAAACTTTTAAAGCACTTTCACTTCTGGAATCAAGTCAATAAATCTCTCTCATTCTGTTACAGTGACGATCATCAGATAAACTAAATGTCAAAATGGGTCATATGAAACACTTGTCTCAGAGTCCATTTTACACGTGCCTTCATTTCTGAATTGTGAGGAGGAAGACATAGAAGAGTTTCCAAACCTTTTAGACCGGTCTGAGTTCTGGGGACATTCATTTTCATGGGATCGTGGATATTGCGGTGTAGTGTCTGAACTGTCTATTTCAACAAGAGTTCCCACCTAACCCTTCTCAGTTCAAAATAGTTTCAAACCCCAGTTCCTCTCCTTGGACATTTCAAGAACCTATACTTTAAATTTGGAAGGCCAGGTGGTATAGGGACATTATTCTTAAAGTTTATGACCCAGTGAATATACAAAAACACCCACAATTAAGCAGGCTATAAAGACAGGTCAACACAGAAAACACAGAATTTGGTTTTGACATTAAAATAGTGTGTCTCTTTGCCGCATCTTGATTGTAGCGCTTGACTGGATTGCTAAGGACCGCTTTGTTTGTTTTAATCAAGCCCAAGCAGGGTAACCATTTGCTGTTAAAGTAAAGCCACTCAGAGCTCTCTCAAGGTGTAGGCACGATTTTACCTAATTGTGAGAAGCATATTGAAAATTTCTATGGGAAAGCTATTTTTAAAATCTAGATATGTTTGTCTATGATTTTTTTCCTCATGGCTGTATTCACTCCTCGATCTTCCTTTTCAACTTTTTATTTGTAATTTTACCACTTTATCCAAGCTTAAGAGGAATCTTCTCTTTTAGTTGTTGGGATTTCTCTTGAATAGAGAAAGCTCCCTGACAAATAGGTGGCCAAATCCCAGATATTGTACCTTCTACCCAAATGCTTTAAAAAACAAAAGTATGAGTAGAGGATCAATGCTTTTCCTTATGTAAAAAATAGAGCTTCCAGAAAAAAAAAAAAAATGATGCAGAGTTACTTACTGTTCATTTCCATTTTCCTGTGTGCCTAGGAGATGAGGAAATTGTTATTAGAATTGCTAACAGCTTGGCTACAAAAACCCTGAGACTCCCGCCACTTTCTATGCAAAGATGCTTCTAAAGCCAATTCTTAACTTTTTAATCTCTCCCCCTATTCCTTGTCCCACTGATCATTTCCTCGGAGATGGTTACCACTCATTCCTCAGTCAGAGCTAATACATTCACGGTCTAGTCTCAAATAGGCCAACTCCACTGAACTGAGTTCTGGACTGATTTTAACCTTATCGTTTCATAGCACAGTGTGGAATAGTATCTATTATCACACATTCCACAGACACCAAAACCTGTCTCCATTTATTTCAATATCTCTGAAAACAAATTAGCCTCAAAGTCTTGAATTGCCTTTTCAGAACTGAGAATTGATTTTTTGGCTTTTCTTTATACGTTGCTCTTTCTGGGGACCCAAATCTCCATATCTGTTGTGAGCCACAAGGCAGATATTGCTTCTAATTGCATCTGAAGCCCATGGATTCAGCCTCTCAAAAGTACCCTGAAAAATGTCACTGAGGCTACTAACTGCAGCTAATCTTCCACCTGCTTTGCCAGGCTGTTCCACAAGCATTTGGTTAGACTGTGAACACAGGATGATTCATTTTGCATAGGACCATAGCCTCGTTGGAGCAGGAGGTGCTGGTCAAAACTTGCATTAATCTATGGCCTATTAGTCAAAATAGTTAATGGAATTGCTTAAAGTCCTTGCTTTCTTCCTGATTTTGCTGTGATTTATTCCATGGCTACTGGTTCTTATCTCTTAGCTTTCCTTTCACATCTAAGATAGCTCTGGTCATCAGGATATGCCTTTGAATATCATTCTCCTGACTTTGACCATTATTATCTTATAAAGACCTTGATTTCCACTCAAGTTTTGGCTACTTCTATTTCTGTCACGTTGGCTAAGATACTCCAACATATGCTGTTTACCAACTAGATCTAACTTCATCTTTCCTACCATCAGTTAAATGTTTTAACAATATTTAAAAATTCCCACTATAGCTGTTACATATGATATCACCTGTAATGCTCATAGCCTTGTTGCAGGATGAACAGATATTTTCTTGTATGCTTGCTTTAATATCTTTCCTTAGAAGACTGTAATATGGGTTCACTAGCAGACAGAAGCACACCAGCAGATTACTTCATGCATATATGCCATTCTCAGTAGGGTTAAGGTTCACACTACTGTCAGCATTATCCAGGTAAGTTTAGTTTCATACAAAAACTTCTGATTCATGTTGGCTTCCAGAGAGTAGAGTAGGTTTACGAATTTTCTGAACTTAATGAAGTCTCACCCACATACTTGAAGAGCGATTAACTGCAGGTGTTTTATGGTGCTAATTTAAGATAACAATGCTATAAATTCTGTGTAGAAAACAAAGCTGACAACAATCAAATGGATTTGGCTAATTGTCCAACTGCCCAATTTGGTTATAAACTACTCCCTGTCTTCAGAATAATTCCATAGTGGTAGGAATCTTACACGTTTTTTTCCTAAATGGTATGGTTCATCATCACCAACTTTTCAAATAATTTATTTACAAATCTCCCTATGCAAAGCAGTGTTTCAGTACACAGTATTTTTACAAATGAATGCTGCTTTGTAAAAGTTTTACAAAAATTTTTTTTTACAAAAAAAGTTTTACAAAATTTTTACAAATTTTTTTCCTATTCTATATACTCAGCACTCTCTGTTTTCCACTTGATTGGTTGATTTCCTGATTGGTGGTTTAGGAACTTAGAGAAATCAAACTGGTTTATAAAAATGCTACTTCCCCTCTGGAAACTGAGTGAGGAAACATAGTTCAGACATTATTAAGAAGTTTATTCACTTAACTCCCAAAGGGAAAGACATTGATTTGTTTTCTTCTTATTTTCCAGCAAGAGCTAAAATGAACACTGCTGTTTTCATCTCGTTACTTCCCTTTGCACTGTCAGGCACAGGCGCCAAGCTGTCCACACCCTGCAGGGTCAGGGACTGGCCTCAGGAGCAGCGTTCATTAGTGTCCTGGGGCACGCTGTCCACACGGCAACCGAGAAAGAGCATGGCTCGTATATGCTATAAAAATGAGTGATTCTTACTCTTTTAACAGTATATGAGTCTTAGGTAGAGTTCTATTAGGGAACTATTTAGAATTAAAGTGAGGAAAGGAAAGGTTTTATTTCACTAAAATTTAGAAGATTCAGTAAGGCTCTCTCTGCTCTGTGTTACCCACAATGCAACGTGAGTGATATGTAGTTTGTGACTCGGAGGGGTTGTCTGATGCTATGGACTGAAAGTTTGTGTTCCCCTAACGTTCAGACTTCCCTGGTGGCTCAGACGGTAAAGCGCCTGTCTACAATGCAGGAGACCTGGGTTCGATCCCTGGGTCGGGAAGATCCCCTGGAGAAGAAAATGGCAATCTACTCCAGTACTATTGCCCGGAAAATCCCATGGACAGAGGAGCCTGGTAGGCTACAGTCCATGGGGTAGCAAAGAGTCGGACATGACTGAGCGACTTAGTCTAGTCTAGTCTAACATTCATATGTTAAATCTTGATGCCCAATATGATGGTATTAGGATGCTGGGCCTTTGGAAAGCAATTAGGTCATGAGGGAAGAGTCCTCAGGAAAGGCTTCGTGCCCTTGTTAAAAAGACCCTGAGAGTTCTGTTGTCCCTTCTCCCACGTGAAGACACAGGCAGGTATAAAAACCAGGAAGAGTGTGTTCATCAGACGTCAAATCTGATGGTGCTTTGCTTGAACTTAGGCTCCAGAACTGTGAGAATTAAATTTTTGCTGTTTAAGTCATCTAGTCTACAGCATTTTTGTTACAACAGCCTAAACAGAATAAGATGTTTGACTTGCAGAGGAAGTAGGCTTATACAGAAGTAACTACACTATAATGTGATAAATAATATCTATAGAGTCAAATTCTATAGAGTCAAAACACTCTACTCTGCTTAGAGAGATGAGATGTTAAAAAAATATAGATTAAATCTGCTTTTAAGGTAAATCCTAATGAATAAGAAGGTGATTAGGTGTATTATAAAAGTTAAGCAGCAGGCTGGACAATCTAGGAGAAGGAATAACATGGATGAAGCAGAATACATGGAGCTCCATTATATTAATACAACCAGGAAGGTGTCTGAAATGAGAAGACAGATTAAAGTTTAAGGTAACATAGGTGAGTTTCTGGGAACTGAAGGGGGATTTAGACAAGCATCCAATGAAGAGTGCTCAAGTTCCTAGAACAGAAAAAAAGACTGAATAAAGATTGAAAGTAATTTGAATAAAATGGGGACTTCAGTTAATAATATATCAATTTTGGTTAATTGTGGCAATTATATCATACTAATGTAAGAGTTTAATAATAAAGGTATTATTAATTATTATTAAGGGAACTCTCTGCAACTATCTTCACAACTTTTCTGTAAACCTAAATCTATCCTTAAGGTTAAAAGTTTATTTTAAAAAACACTTTAAAATAAAATGCAATTAGGGGAGCCATAAATATTCAAGAAGCAGGGAGGAGAAGATGAAACAGCAAAAAGAAGAAAACAAACAGTGAGGATGTAAAAGAAGGCCGTGTCATATCAAATGAAAGAAGCAAGACTTTTCGTTGCTAATGGAGAGATTAAGGAGGATCACAAAGAATTGTGGAACTAGAATCCCTCTAAAAATGGCAATAGTGTTCAATCTGGAAGAACTAATTAAATTAGTAGAACACAACAGTCCTGGAAGACACCTTCATAGGAAGGAAGCTGTGCCTCCCAAGAGGGAAGTAAGACACAAAACACTCTTCTTGAAATTATGGGTCCCACAGGGAAATTATGGGTCCCAGTATTTCTCTTTATTCTGTTACATGGTAATGGAACAAGTCTTCACTATAGCTAAGGCATGTCATTTTATGCCATCTTTAGTACCATACTCCCCAACCAGCCACAAAACTAGGGCTTTTTCGTTAAAAAGAATGTGCCTGTATTCTATAATATCCGCCGTTAGTGAAAGTGTTAGTCACTCAGTCGTGTCCGACTCTGTGACCCCATGGACTGTAGGCTGCCAGGCTCTTCTGTCCGTGGAATTCCCCAGGCAAGAATAATGGAGTGGGTAGCCATTCCCTTCTCCAGTGGATCTTCCCGACCCAGGGATAGAACTCAGGTCTCTGGCATTGCAGGCAGATTTTTTTTTTTACCATCTGAGCCACCAGGGAAGCCCCCACCTACCATTAGTAGTTAATTCCTTACATTCACCAGCACTCAATTGATTCCTACCCTTTCTCTGTATTTCTGTGATCAACCAATATAGCATTTTGTTCTTGCGCACATTTCCTCTCTCTCACTAAGAGTTTAAATTCAAGTTTAGGCTGAGCAACCATATTCTCCTTTTAGGAAAACAAAATGAAACAAAACATGGTTACCTACCTGGGTCTGTCTTCCAGCACATTCGATACAAACCCACCAGAACGAAGACTGAAAGTGTTATTACAATCAAAGCAATAACAATGGGCAAAATAATACCTAAAAAGTATTGGAGACATTGTCAGTTAGAGTGGGTATTGAATCTCACAACACATAGTTTATGAACTGAGAGAAAGCATGCATGCTTCCTTTCTTCTTTAAACATCATTCTATTAAAAACATTACATTTTAAGCAAAGAAGATATATCTGATTCATGGGTTATGCTTTAGTTGTTATTTCTGATGTACCCACTTGATGTCAGTCTTGTAGCCTTTCTGAAATAAAACTCCAAATCTAAGGAAGACTCTCTTGGTGACTGAAGGAATGAGGAAATGGGAGACTGACCACACAGACGATGTCCCTTAGAACCAGACACATATGCATGCTTTATATTCTTCGCTACTTTACATTGAGGCTACTAATGTATAGTTTGGATGAAGGGAGTCAAAAGCACAAACTTCTAATTAGAAGATAAAAAGTACTAGGGATATAATGTACAACTTGCTAAATATATTAATAATTAACACTGTTGTATGTTATATATTCACTGCTGTATGTATGAATATTCATTAGAAGGACTGATGCTGAAACTGAAGTTCCAACATTTTGGCCATCTGATGCAAAGCGCTGACATATTAGAAAAGACCCTGATGCTGGGAAAGAGTGAAGGCAGGAGGAGAAAGGGATGACAGAGGACGAGATGGTTGGATGGCATCACTGACTCAAAGAACATGAGTTTGAGCAAGCTCTGAGCGATGGTGAAGGACAGGGAAGCCTGGCGAGCTGCAGTCCATGGGGTCACAAAGAGTTGGACACGACTAAGTGACTGAAAGACAACAAATGTTATATATGAAAGTTAAGAGAGTAACGAAATCTTGAATTCTCATCACAATATTTTTATATTTCTTTAATTTTACATATATATGAGATGATAGATGTTTACTATTGTGATAAGTTTTATGATGTAAGTACCATTTAAGCTTATACAATGTTGTATGTCAATTGTAGCTCAATAAAACTAAAAGAAAACAAGATATATCTCTTACTGGTTCTATTGAAAATACTCTGGTCATAAAGCTGACTTCCTAAGAAAATCACAAATATCTTTCTGTAATAATATCTGAAAATTAGAACATAACTGAACATAAATGGATATTACAGTGCAACAACGTGGTCTAAGAAATATGTGTGTATTTATGAATGTCTACTTGTGGGTGTGGTGCTGCTGCCATAGTAATTAGGGTGAGTTTTTCCTGTTCTTATTAAGAGAGGGGTTTTGCTGTGTGTTTTAGAATTTGCCTTCTTGTCTGGCAGTGATTTCCCAGGTTAAAACAAGAGTGATGAAAGGAAAAAGCTGTCACAGGAATTTAAGTAGAGATACAGAAGTTACAGTTACTAGTCAGGTGTTCTCATCTACTCGCATATGTAATGCTTATATTTATCAGGGGTTGAGAATAGCTCTCCAATTCATTTGTAGGGTGGGTTACACTTCACTGTTATGGTTAAATAATTGTTTTAAGCAGGTCTTGCTGGGTTCATATTAGATCTTGCATGTGGTCACTAGTGCTTCCTGAAATAAAGATGCCATGACACAGCAGCTCCATAAATGCGGTGCTGACTTCTTGAATGGGATGACTTTACCTAAACCTAAGACAATCTTTTTTCATCACAGCTGCATATATATATATATTCATCTTATTCTTAATTTCCAGGGAAATTCATGAATATCCTCTCTATTCAGTGTTAGTATATACAGTATATTATAAGATTATATATATATGTTTTTGCTAAAATGGAGAATTTCTTAAAAGGCTGTTTTTGACATTAAGATAAAGTTCTGTAAAGGTGAATTTTCATTTTTAATGGAGATCTCTGCCTGTGCATTTTGGCTTATTTGAGGCTAGCCCCATCAATTCACCATGACCTCTGGTGGTAATTGCTTGGCACTAAGGTAAGGAAGGAGCCTGGTGGGCTGCAGTCCATGGGGTCATTAAGAGTTGGACACGACTGAGCGACTTCACTTTCACTTTTCACTTTCATGCACTGGAAAAGGAAATGGCAACCCACTCCAGTGTTCTTGCCTGGAGAATCCCAGGGACGGGGGAGCCTGGTGGGCTGCCGTCAATGGGGTCGCACAGAGTTGGGCACGACTGAAGTGACTTAGCAGTAGCAGCAGCAGCAGCAGCAGCAAAGTAAGGGAAAAAATGCTCAAAGTGTATTTATTAAAACAAGATTCAATAGAAGAAAACTTTTGAAGCAGTTATATGGGATTATAATGGGATTGCAGGTTAAGTAAAGTTGAGAAAAGGCTGTTTATAGTTGAATCCTTTCCCTTACTGGTGACATTCAAACATTCTGCAGATCTACTTACTGCATTGAATGAAGATATATGTGTTACTCACTGGAATAAGAGGGGCTGGTTGTAGAAGCGCTTGCATTTTTTGCATTCTCAAGGCCTACTATTTTAAGAAAAAAAAATGTCAGCTTAGGTTAATGTGTGCCAGTCCTCATAAGCCTTCCCTCACCTCCCCACTCTCTATGTAGGTAGCCTCTGTGATGGATAGGTATGAAGCTTCGAGTGAAAACATTTTATCTCATTCTGAAAGAGTCCTGTGTTATGACTCGAGATTGGTAGGGAGTTAATGTATACAGTCTGAAGAGTTTGGACACAAGCACATACCCGTGAAGCCATCCCCACAATCAAGGTAACAGACACAGCCATCCCCTCCAAAAGTCTCCTCATGCCCCCTCCCATTCTGAGAATGTGCAGTCTGGTTTTCTCTATCAGTTATATCTCAGTAGTCTGTTTTTTTAAATTGGTGACATTTTCTTGGTGAGGAGTAGTCAAGCAAAGCAAGCTTCCTCTCATGCACACAGAATTCATACCTTGAGACAGGGAGATGTTTTCTGCAGTTGTAACTGATATTGAGGATAATGTAGCGGTTCTGAAAGATGATGCTTCTGGTGGTGAAGTGTTAACTGTAGGAAAATAATAAATCTAGAGTCAGAGTCAGATTATAGTATTTACTTTTCTTTCTGGATTTCTTTGCAGATTCAAAACGTTGGCATTTTGGATGATCTGTAAAAACCGTTTATCACTGAATAATGGGATACAAACAACTGTACATTAAATCATGTATTCCTCTTGTATAGATGATTAAATTTGGCATGACAAAGCCTGGGTGTTAGTATTATATCTTCAAGAACTGGCCAGAAATAAAACTTGAACAAGTTTATCATTTTAGACTATAGCCCATATCACCTACTGTAAGAGGTGTAAGTCTCTTGAAAAGTGAAAGTTGAAAGTTAGTCACCCAGTCGTGTCTGACTCTTTGAGATCCCATGAACTGAGCCCACCAGGCTCCCCCGTCCATGGAATTCTCCAAGCAAGAGTACTGGAGTAGGTTGCCATTTCTTTCTCCAGGGGATCTTCCTGACTCAGGGATCGAACCTGGGTCTCCTGTATTGCAGGCAGATTCTGTACCATGTGAGCTACTGCTGCTGCTGCTGCTAAGTCTGAGCTACTAGGGAAGCCCTTAGTCGTGTCCAGCGCTTTGTGACCCTATGGAGTGTAGCCCACCAGGTTCCCTTGTCCATGGAATTCTCTAGGCAAGATACAAGACACTGGAGTAGGTTGCCCATTTCCTCCTCCAGGGGTTCTTCCTGACTGGGGAATCAAATCCCAGTCTCCTGCATTTCAGGCAGACTGTTTACTGTCTGAGCCACCAGGGGACGGGATGCAAATCAATGCAAAAGCATTCGTCACATTTTAGATATTACAACTTTGAGTGATACTGACTTTTTTTATTATTATAAATACTTAAACTGAACAGAAATGCAGTTTATAGTGTTCTTTAGTGGTCAAGGAGAAAGACTGCAATGGAGGCTCTGACTGGAAGAACTGGGGGAAAAAATGATGGAAGATCCCTTCATTTTTATCTTGAAAGCTCAGCAGTGATTTATACTTGTTTGGTTTCTCCAGAGCGACTGCTGCTTGGATGCATGTCCACTGCTCTTTTTTTCCATAGAAAATATTATTTTTAGATTGTTATTATTTGTTGACTTGGGTGAATATCTGCCATCTTTCATCAGAATGACTCAAACAAAAAAATAATAAATAAAAATGCATTATTCAAAATTCATAAATCTCAATAAATTTCAAGGAAATATAGATAATTAAATGTTTTCTAAGTGTACAGCATTTATTCTCATGAATCTGTAATAAAATGTAATTTGTATCTGGAAAAGATTTTGAAAAATCATTCTATTTTTCTTCAAGTATGAAGTAGTATCTTTTAATCACACGTGTTTGCCTTGTCTCTATAGTGCATTGCACGTTCCTGGAGTGTGAGGGCCATCATTCCCACCATTCACATGGAGTTCTGACTACAGTGGGTGTGCAATAAAGTATAACTGACTGCTCAGATGATGTAAGAGTCATCTAATTATGGCCCCTTAGGAATATGAAGATCATGTACAAGTACATACAAGAAATAGATGTTGCCTGTGACTGCCTGGGATCTTTCTCTCTTTGCCACCCACAGCCCAGCACGCACTGCATGCTTATGCATTTCTGACATCCGTGGGGGAAGAAAAATGTTAAGAGTCTGTACAGTTCTTTCTATGCAAGAGATCTGTGGGAGGAAGCTAGATATATGCCCATAAGAACAAAGAAAAATGTCAGGCTAGTGCACTGAGCAGGCAGAAAAAGGAATTTTAAAGAAAAGAGTAGGAAATAGCTGAAAGCTTGGTACTTAGCTGCTTTTACCAGTGTCAAGTGTTCTAGTAAAGATGAATGCTCTTTTGGTTGTGTTGGTAGAGAATAAGATGGCTGATTAAATAACCAAAGGCATTAATCCTCCTGGGATTTCCCAAGGATTAATTTTCAACACTCCACATTCTACCTTATTACCTTCTCATAGGCAGGCTAAGTGGTGGCTACAGTTCTGAGTATAATCTATCTGGATCAGATGAAACTCCAAGCTTTTCTACTTAAAATGTGTTGACTATCCAGTGCCATTGGGAGAAGGCAATGGCACCCAACTCCAGTACTCTTGCCTGGAAAATCCCATGGATGGAGGAGCCTGGTAGGCTGTAGTCCATGGGGCCGCTAAGGGTCGGACATGACTGAGCGACTTCAATTTCACTTTCCACTTTCATGCATTGGAGAAGGAAATGGCAACCCACTCCAGTGTTTTTGCCTGGAGAATCCCATGGTCGGAGAAGCCTGGTGGGCTGCAGTCCATGGGGTCACACAGAGTTGGACACAACTGAAGAGACTTAGTAGTAGTAGTAGTATCCAGTGCTGTTATTGCTAATGATCCAAAGGTGGGCAATAGGGTTAACTCCTTTTTAAAAAATATTTATTTATTTGGCACATGGCACAGGGGCTCAGTAGTTGCCCCACTCTGTGGCATGTGGGATTTTAGTTGGCAAACCAGGGATTAAACCTGAATTCCCTGCATTGGAAGGCAGATTCGTAACCACTAGACCATCACAGAAGTCCCTAGAATTAATATTTTTAAAAGGGGATATGTTGGCTCCTTGAATAAATATTTAATTTTTTTCTTATAACCACTACCTTTAGTTAAAAAATCAACACATACACACACATACACACAAACACACTTCACCTCTATTACACTGAATGCCTTCTTGTGTTTTCTAAACTCTTTTACTTCTTTTTAAAAAATATTAGTCATGACCCACTTAAAGGGAATTAACTTATAATTTGAGAAACCCTGTCCATTAGCATGAACACACTGATAAAATGACAGGTCTTGGCTGAATTCATAAATTGTCAGTTTAATGTGATTCTTTCTGCAATTAAGATGGAGGGAGCCATGATACATGCAGAGCTGATAACTTTTGTGGATCTCACTGAGACTCTTACTATCCCACATTACTCCTAAAGCAATATCAGCAGAGGAGGTACAAGAGACGTGCAGTGGATGGATAAGAGCACAATTCTGAAGACTGAGCCCCTGGGCTCAAATGTGACTTGAGCACTTACTTGCTGTGGAATCTTAGGCAAGGCACTTCAACTCTGTGTCTGAGTTTCCACGTCTAAAAAGATGTTTAGGGCAGACATCCTGGAATTTGAAGTCAAGTGGGCCTTAGAAAGCATCACTATGAACAAAGTTAGTGGAGGTAATGGAATTCCAGTTGAGCTATTTCAAATCCTGAAAGATGATGCTGTGAAAGTGCTGCACTCAATATGCCAGCAAATTTGGAAAACTCAGCAGTGGCCACAGGACTGGAAAAGGTCAGTTTTCATTCCAGTCCCAAAGAAAGGCAATGCCAAAGAATGCTCAAACTACCACACAATTGCACTCATCTCACACGCTAGTAAAGTAATGCTCAAAATTCTCCAAGCCAGGCTTCAGCAATACGTGAACTGTGAACTTCCAGTTGTTCAAGCTGGTTTTAGAAAAGGCAGAGGAATCAGAGATCAAATTGCCAATATCTGCTGGATCATTGAAAAAGCAAGAGAGTTCCAGAAAAACATCTATTTCTGCTTTATTGACTATGCCAAAGCCTTTGACTGTGTGGATCAAAATAAATGTGGACAATTCTGAAAGAGATGGGAATCCCATAGCACCTAACCTGCCCCTTGAGAAACCTATATGCAAGTCAGGAAGCAACAGTTAGAACTGGACATGCCACAACAAACCGGTTCCAAATAGGAAAAGGAGTTCATCAAGGCTCTATATTGTCACCCTGCTTATTTAACTTATATGCAGAGTACATCATGAGAAATGCTGGGCTGGAAGAAACACAAGCTGGAATCAAGATTGCCGGGAGAAATATCAATAACCTCAGATATGCAGATGACATCACCCTTATGGCAGAAAGTGAAGAGGAACTGAAAAGCCTATTGATGAAAGTGAAAGAGGAAAGTTGAAAAAGTTGGTTTAAAGTTCAACATTCAGAAAACGAAGATCATGGCATCTGGTCCCATCACTTCATGGGAAATAGATGGGGAAACAGTGGAAACAGTGTCAGACTTTATTTTGGGGGGCTCCAAAATCACTGCAGATGGTGATTGCAGCCATGAAATTAAAAGATACTCACTCCTTGGAAGGAAAGTTATGACCAACCTAGATAGCATATTCAAAAGCAGAGACATTACTTTGCCAACAAAGGTCCATCTAGTCAAGGCTATGGTTTTTCCAGTGGTCATGTATGGATGTGAGAGTTGGACTGTGAAGAAGGCTGAGCACCGAAGAATTGATGCTTTTGAACTGTGGTGTTGGAGAAGACTCTTGAGAGTCCCTTGGACTGCAAGGAGATCCAACCAGTCCATTCTAAAGGAGATCAGTCCTGGGTGTTCTTTGGAAGGACTGATGCTAAAGCTGAAGAAACTCCAATATTTTGGCCACCTCATGCGAAGAGTTGACTCATTGTAAAAGTCTCTGTGCTGGGAGGGATTCGGGGCAGGAGGAGAAGGGGACGACAGAGGATGAGATGGCTGGATGGCATCATCGACTTGATGGACATGAGTTTGAGTGAACTCTGCTGGTTGGTGATGGACAGGGAGGCCTGGTGTGCTGCAATTCATGGAATCACAAAGAGTTGGAGACGACTGAGGTACTGAACAGAACTGACTGAAGTGAAAAAATATGAGTTTAAAAATACATGTACTCTAATCTTGCATTTGATAAAATATCAATATTAGTAATGTTACCAAAGAATATAAAAATATGCAAGAAGATATATCACATGTTAAAAATTATTCTGAGAATAAGTGATAACATTTATGGAGTATTTTAACTATTTACAATATTATATACTTCTCTAAACCTAGGTTATTTTAAAAATATTTACTATGAGTATGTGCTATTTCTGTGATCAGAAAAATCAATAATAAAATTGGATTTCAAAATAAAAACATGGTGATTATAATTTTTCTTCATCATAGTGTTGTGAAAATTAAATGAGTAAAAATAAATTAAAATTCTTTAGAAGTGTTGATACTAGTATGTTAATTATATATATAGTTAATATAGAAGTTTGGGTAGCTCCTCTCGGCCGCCGCCCCTGCCTTGGAGAGAAGCTCTATACAGTCAAAAAAAACAAGACCAGGAGCTGACTGTGGCTCAGATCATGAACTCCTTATTGCCAAATTCAGACTGAAATTGAAGAAAGTAGGGAAAACCACTAGACCATTCAGGTATGACCTAAATCATATCCCTTATGATTATACAGTGGAAGTGAGAAATAGATTTAAGGGCCTAGATCTGATAGATAGAGTGCCTGATGAACTATGGTCAGAGGTTCGTGACATTGTACAGGAGACAGGGTTCAAGACCATCCCCATGGAAAAGAAATGCAAAAAAGCAAAATGGCTGTCTGAGGAGGCCTTACAAATAGCCGTGAAAAGAAGAGAAGCAAAAAGCAAAGGAGAAAAGGAAAGATATAAGCATCTGAATGCAGAGTTCCAAAGAATAGCAAGAAGAGATAAGAAAGCCTTCCTCAGTGATCAATGCAAAGAAATAGAGGAAAACAACAGAATGCGAAAGACTAGAGATCACTTCAAGACAATTAGAGATACCAAGGGGACATTTCATGCAAAGATGGGCTTGATAAAGGACAGAAATGGTATGGACCTAACAGAAGCAGAAGATATTAAAAAGAGGTGGCAAGAATACACAAAAGAACTGTACCAAAAAGATCTTCAAGACCCAGATAATCATGATGGTTACATCACTGACCTAGAGCCAGACATCCTGGAATGTGAAGTCAAGTGGGTCTTAGAAAGCATCACTATGAACAAAGCTAGTGGAGGTGATGGAATTCCAGTTGAGCTACTCCAAATCCTGAAAGATGATGCTGTGAAAGTGCTGCACTAAATATGCCAGCAAATTTGGAAAACTCAGCAGTGGCCACAGGACTGGAAAAGGTCAGTTTTCATTCCAGTCCCAAAGAAAGGCAATGCCAAGAATGCTCAAACTACCACACAATTGCACTCATCTCACACGCTAGTAAAGTAATGCTCAAAATTCTCCAAGCCAGGCTTCAGCAATACGTGAACTGTGAACTTCCAGTTGTTCAAGCTGGTTTTAGAAAAGGCAGAGGAATCAGAGATCAAATTGCCAATATCTGCTGGATCATTGAAAAAGCAAGAGAGTTCCAGAAAAACATCTATTTCTGCTTTCTTGACTATGCCAATGCCTTTGATTGCATGGATCACAATAAACTGTGGACAATTCTGAAAGAGATGGGAATACCAGACCACATGACCTGCCTCTTGATAAATCTGTTTGCAGGTCAGGAAGCAACAGTTAGAACTGGACATGGAACAACAGACTGGTTCCAAATAGGAAAAGGAGTACGTCAAGGCTGTATATTGTCACCCTGCTTATTTAACTTCTATGCAGACTACATCATGAGAAATGCTGAACTGGAAGAAACACAAGTTGGAATCAAGATTGCCGGGAGAAATATCAATAACCTCAGATATGCAGATGACACCACCCTTACGGCAGAAAGTGAAGAGGAACTCAAAAGCCTCTTTTTTTTTTATTTTATTTTTAAACTTTACATAATTGTATTAGTTTTGCCAAATATCAAAATGAATCCATCACAGGTATACATGTGCTCCCCATCCTGAAACCTCCTCCCTCCTCCCTCCTCCCTCCCCATACCATCCCTCTGGGTCATCCCAGTGCACTAGCCCCAAGCATCCAGTATCGTGCATTGAACCTGGACTGGCATCTCGTTTCATACATGATATTTTACATGTTTCAATGCCATTCTCCCAAATCTTCCCACCCTCTCCCTCTCCCACAGAGTCCATAAGACTGTTCCATACATCAGTGTCTCTTTTGCTGTCTCGTACACAGGGTTTTTGTTATCATCTTTCTAAATTCCATATATATGCATTAGTATACTGTATTGGTGTTTTTCCTTCTGGCTTACTTCACTCTGTATAATAGGCTCCAGTTTCATCCACCTCATTAGAACTGATTCAAATGAAATCTTTTTAATGGCTGAGTAATACTCCATTGTGTATATGTACCACAGCTTTCTTATCCATTCATCTGCTGATGGACATCTAGGTTGCTTCCATGTCCTGGCTATTATAAACAGTGCTGCGATTGAAAGTGAAAGTGGAGAGTGAGAAAGTTGGCTTAAAGCTCAACATTCAGAAAATGAAGATCATGGCAACCGGTCCCATCACTTCATGGGAAATAGATGGGGAAACAGTGGAAACAGTGTCAGACTTTATTTTTTGGGCTCCAAAATCACTGCAGATGGTGATTGCGCCATGATATTAAAAGATGCTTACTCCTTGGAAGGAAAGTGATGACCAACCTAAACAGCATATTCAAAACCAGAGACGTTACTTTGCCAACAAAGGTCCGTCTAGTCAAGGCTATGGTTTTTCCTGTGGTTATGTATGGATGTGAGAGTTGGACTGTGAAGAAGGCTGAGCACTGAAGAATTGATGCTTTTGAACTGTGGTGTTGGAGAAGACTCTTGAGAGTTCCTTGGACTGCAAGGAGCTCCAACCAGTCCATTCTAAAGGAGATCAGCCCTGGGATTTCTTTGGAAGGAATGATGCTAAAGCTGAAACTCCAGTACTTTGGCCACCTCATGCGAAGAGTTGACTCATTGGAAAAGACTCTGATGCTGGGAGGGATTGGGGGCAGGAGGAGAAGGGGACGACAGAGGATGAGATGGCTTGATGGCATCACCGACTCAATGGACGTGAGTCTGAGTGAACTCCGGGAGCTGATGATGGACAGGGAGGCCTGGCGTGCTGCAATCATGGGGTGGCAAAGAGTCGGACACGACTGAGCTACTGAACTGAACTGAATATAGAAGTTTAATATGCATGTTAATTTATACTATATTAATAATTACTTTATGAAAGTGCAAGTGTTAATTGTTCAGTGGTGTCCGACTCTTTGCAACCCCACGGGTTATAGTCAATAAGTCTCCTTTGTCCATGGAATTCTCCGGGCAAGAATACTGGAGTGGGTTGCCATTCTCTTCTCCAGGGTATTTTCCTGACCCAGGGATCAAACACAGGGTTCTGCATTAGCAGGCAGATTCTTTACCATCTGAGCCACCAGGGAAGCCCATATTATTTTATAACAGTATAATAATATAATATTTGTAGTATAAGTAAATTGTGATTAGGCACCTAGAGAGTTGTGACTTTCATGCAAAGTCAATTTACCTAATTTTCTCAGATTTTCTAAGTATAAAAGTATATGACTCTGCAGACACTTAAATGTGAGTGTATGGTGCTCTTAGATGATATAAATTTGCTCTTAGACATTTACTTTTGTTGACTGTATTCAATATCAGATTATTGATATGTTATGACTTAAATTTAGTTTGCAAACTTCAAGCTAGAACTTGGAGCAGGCTGTTTGAGGCCGAGACCCTTGGAACAAACTCTGTTGTAATAAAGTGACCTGCAGAGTCAAGTCTATTGTAATAATGCATATCCAAATTTACCCTATTGGCATCTGACTATGGTACACATTTGGCTCTTGCCAGGTGGCACTGGTGGTAAAGAACCCATCTGACAATGCAGGAAACAAAAGAGATGCAGGTTCACTCCCTGGGTTGGGAAGATCCTCTGGAGGACAGCATGGCAATTCACTCCAGTATTCTCGTCTGGAGAATCCCATGGCCAGAGGAGCCTGGCGGGCTACAGTCCATATGGTTGCAAAGAGTTGGACACAACTGAAGCGACTTATTAGATAAATTATGGAAAGTTTTTAAGACAGAAGACCTTATTGCTGTCCCAGGGCTCTCTGGTGACTACGAGAATGCGCGTCATCAAAGGCGAACTACGGATAGTATAAATTTTGACTGAAGTTCTCCACTTGCTCTCTGAATTCCATCCTTGTGTTTTTACTGGTTTCATACTTCCTGCAGGCAGCTCCCAGCCAGTGGTTGAGCCTGGCAAGGATACGAAAGCAATCCTCCCCCTGGGAACTGTGGACTTCTCTGAGGAGGGACTTGAGCGGAGGAGTCCCTTATGGCTTTCTCAAACTTTTAATTTTAGTTAAGTAATGATATATAGCATAAGATGAATAAAATAGAAATAAGAAATCGAAGCAATGGCAAATGGAAGAAACAAATAAGCTCCTTCTAAGAGTTAATACCAAGCATCAATACGGTTGCTGATGTTGGCCGTAAGAATTGATTCTGAGCATCCTGACATTCAGGGAAGGAGAGCACGGTTTACTCTAGGCTTTCGTTATAAGAGTGGAATATGATCTATTATATAGGTAAGCGGCACATCAGCAGTTCAGTCAATAAATGCTATGAGTATAATTGGTCCCACCCTGTGTTTTGAAAGGCAGTATGCTGACATGATCCCTGAGGTCACTTTTATTTTTTTAATGCTTTTCCTCTAATTTCATTTATTTATTTATGTTGACATATGTTTGATTTACAATGTTGTGTTAGTCTCAAGTGTACAGCACAGTGATTCAGTTATATACACCTACAAACAAAAAATATATATATGTTCTTTCTCAGATTCTTTCCTATTACAGGTCATTACAAGATATTGTGTATAGTTCCCTGTGCTACACAGTAGATCCTTGTTGTTTCCCTATTTTATATATAGTACTATCCAACCAGTCCATTCTGAAGGAGATCAGCCCTAGGATTTCTTTGGAAGGAATGATGTTGAAGCTGAAACTCCAGTACTTTGGCCACCTCATGCGAAGAGTTGACTCATTGGAAAAGACTGATGCTGGGAGGGATTGGGGGCAGGAGGAGAAGGGGATGACAGAGGATGAGATGGCTGGATGGCATCACTGACTCGATGGACATGAGTCTGGGTGAACTCTGGGAGTTGGTGATGGACAGGCAGGCCTGGTGTGCTGTGATTCATGGGGTCGCAAAGAGTCGGACACGACTGAGCGACTGAACTGAGTGTGTACATGTTAATCCCAAATTTCTAATTTACCTCTCCCTACACCCTTCATTAGTCCCTTTGGTAACCATAAGTTTGTTTCCTATATCTGTGACTCTACTTCTGTTCTGCAGATAAGTTCATTTGTATCTTTTTTTTTTTTTTTAGATTCTACATATACATCATACCATATGATATTTGTCTCTTTCTATCTGACTTACTTCACATAATATGATGATCCCTAGGTCCATCCATGTTTCGGTAAATGACATTGTTTCATTATTTTCTGGTTGAGTAATATTCCATTGTATATACAGAACATCTGGAGCAAGCACTTCTTATACTGAAGAACCTGACTTACTTTAAAAGAACAAAAATGTAAGCAAAGCTAAGCTTTTTTAGAGATGGGAAATGTCTCTGCAACTATTCATAAATCATTAATTAGCATTTTAATAAGTTAGGATTTTGATGCCAAGAGTAGTAGGTAAAATTGGTGTGTGGTTTTGTCACTTATGTCAAGTTCTGATATCAGAGTTAAACTATCTTCACAAAATACAGATTTCCTCTATTCTTCTATTCTTGATTCTCTGAAATTATGTTACTTTTGTAGTCAGCTGTTCCTTTACCTGCATAGCCTGTATGGGATTCTCAGAATTGACTCTTTCCCCCCTGCCCCGAGGTGACTTTTAGCTTTAAGATTTTAAGTCTTTTTTTTTCATCAGGGTTCCTTTTAAGCCAGATTTTGTCCTTGCTAGTCTGCATTTTCACCCTTAATGGAACACCTCATGTACTCAATGGGCAAAATATTTAAAGGAAACTTTCCTGCTTTCACATGAGAAAAATTAATTTTTTCTCTCATCAGACCTTAACTTTCTGACCTACTTGTATTCTTTAAGCTATGCAAAAACAATTTATCTCAAATTTCTTTCATTTTGCTTTGGGTCATCAGCATAACTAACCAGAGGTAACAGCACCCTGTAACCCAGTAGTAACCATGACTAGAGATTTGTTTACTTTAAGTAACCATAGAAATATATGTAGAAGGAGGACATATTTTATTTTGTGATTTAATATAGTTATTATATTCCAGAAAATGATATACATATACAAAGAATAAATGGACCGTGCTAATTACTTCCATACACACTAACTTACCTTATTCTTAAACATTTTTATTCTGTACTGTAAATAGAGATACTGTGGCTCACAGAGATGAGGTAACACATCTGACAAGAAGTGGAAGAGCTAAAACATAAGGCAAGCATGACTCAAAACCCTTTCCGTTTCCTTTCCATAAAGCCATGCAACCAAGAGATTTTAAGTGAGTTGAGTTCATCTTTTACTTGCTAATGGCATCATTAGCAATGAGATAAATGAAACTTTTGCAGCATTCTGAAAGTTTTAGACTATTCTCATCTCTCTCCCCAAATATATACATTGTCTTATCTTAAATTCACAATTTGGATAATATGACCAGAAAACATCGAGAAGCTTTTTAATATGTAACTAGGAAGTCAAGAATACCTGGAGTAACAGGCAAATTTGGCCTTGGAGTACAGAATGAAGCAGGGCAAAGGCTAATAGAGTTTTGCCAAGAGAATGCACTGGTCATAGAAAACACCCTCTTCCAACAACACAAGAGAAGACTCTACATATGGACATCACCAGATGTTCAACACCAAAATCAGACTGATTATGTTCTTTGCATCCAAAGATGGAGAAGCTCTATACAGTCAGCAAAAACAAGACTGGGAGCTGACTGTGGCTCAGATCATGAACCCCTTATTGCCAAATTCAGACTTAGAATGAAGAAAGTAAGGAAAATCACTAGACCATTCAGGTATGACCTAAATCAAATCCCTTATGATTATACAGTGGAAGTGAGTAATAGATTTAAGGGATTAGATCTGATAGACAGAGTGCCTGATGAACTATGGATGGAGGTTTGTAACACTATACAGGATACAGGGATCAAGAACATCCCCAAGAAAAAGAAGGGCAAAAAAGCAAATGACTGTCTGAGGAGGCCTTACAAATAGCTGTGAAAAGAAGAGAAGTGAAAAACAAAGGAGAAAAGTAAAGATATACCCACTTGAATGCAGAGTTCCAAAGAATAGCAAGGAGAGATAAGAAAGTCTTCCTCTGTGATCAGTGCAAAGAAACAGAGGAAGACAATAGAATGGGAAAGACTAGAGATCTCTTCAAGAAAATTAGAGATACCAAGGGAACACTTCATGCAAAGATGGGCTCAATACAGGACAGAAATGGCATGGACTTAACAGAAGCAGAAGACACTAAGAAGAGGTGGCAAGAATACACAGAAGAACTATACAAAAAAGATCTTCATGACCCAGATAATCACGATGGTGTGATCACTCACCTAGAGCCAGACATCCTGGAATGTGAAGTCAAGTGAGCCTTAGAAAGCATCACTACGAACAAAGCTAGTGGAGGTGATGGAATTCCAGTTGAGCTATTTCAAATCCTAAAAGATGATTCTGTAAAATGCTGCACTCAATATGCCAGCAAATTTGAAAAACTCAGCAGTGGCCACAGGACTGGAAAAGGTCAGTTTTCATTCCAATCCCAAAGAAAGGCAATGCCAAATAATGCACAAACTACTGCACAATTGCACTCATTTCACATGCTAGCAAAGTAATGCTCAAAATTTTCGAGCCAGGCTTCAACAGTATGTGAAACATGAAATTCCAGATATTCAAGCTGGTTTTAGAAAAGGCAGAGGAACCAGAGATCAAATTGCCAACATCCATTGGATCACTAAAAAAACAGAGTTCCAAAAAATATTTACTTCTGCTTTATTGACTATGCCAAAGCCTTTGACTATGTGGATCACAACAAACTGTGGAAAATTCTCCAAGGGATGGGAATCCCAGACCACCTGACCTGCCTCTTGAGAAATCTGTATGCAGGTCAGAAAACAACGGTTAGAACTGGACATGGAACAACAGACTGGTTCCAAATAGGAAAAGGAGTATGTCAAGGCTGTATATTGTCACTCTGCTTATTTAACTATATGCAGAGTACATCATGCAAAATGAAGTACAAGCTGGAATCAAGATTGCCGGGAGAAATATCAATAACCTCAGATACACAGGTAACACCACCCTTATGGGAGAAAATGAAGAACTAAAGAGCGTCTACATGAAAGTGAAAAAGGAGAGTTAAAAAGTTGGCTTAAAGCTCAACATTCAGAAAACGAAGATCATGGCATCTGGTCCTATCACTTCATGGCAAATAGATGGGGAAACAATGGAAACAGTGTCAGACTTTATTTTTGGGGGGTCCAAAATCACTGCAGATGATGACTGCAGCCATGAAATTAAAAGATGCTTGCTCCTTGGAAGAAAAGCTATTACCAGCCTAGACAGCATATTATAAAGCAGAGACATTACTTTGCCAAAAAAAGTTCATCTAGTCAATGCTATGATTTTTCCAGTAGTGATGTATGGATGTGAGAGTTGGACTGTAAAGCTGAGCATGGAAGAATTGATGCTTTTGAATTGTGGTTGTTGGAGAAGACTCTTGAGAATCCCTTAGACTGCAAAGATATCCAACCAGTCCATCCTAAAGGAAATTAGTCCTAAATATTCACTGAAAGGAAGGACTGATGTTGAAGCTGAAACTCCAATAATTTGGCCACCTAATGTGAAGAACTGACTCATTTTAAAAGACTCTAATGCTGGGGAAAATTGAAGGCAGGAGGAGAAGGGGACAACAAAGGATGAGATGGTTGGATGGCATCACGACTCAATGGACATGAGTTTGAGCAAGCTCTGCGAGTTGATGATGGACAGGGAATCCTGGCATGCTGCAGTCCATGGGGTTGCAAAAAGTTGGACAAGACCGAGTGACTGAACTGAACTCAACTGAACTGATGGGACACTATGTGCCATGCATTGTTCTAAGGGCTTTATACTCACTACTATATTAACAATATTATCATTTCATATAATGGAAGCTAAAGCCCAGAGAGCTTAAATAATTTGCCCAAAGTCACACAGAGCCAGGGTTTGAATGCAGACTCTAGACTCTGGTCTGTCAACCACGACTCTATGCTGCCTAAGCTGCTGCTGCTCAGTAACAATGAGTTATAAGTGCATCTTTATTTTTATTACATGAAATATCACCTATTTCTGGAGAAGGCAATGGCACCCCACTCCAGTACTCTTGCCTGGAAAATCACATGGACGGAGGAGCCTGGTAGGCTGCAGTCCATGGGGTCCTGAAGAGTTGGACATGACTGAGCGACTTCCCTTTCACTTTTCCCTTTCATGCATTGGAGAAGGAAATGGCAACCCACTCCAGTGTTCTTGCCTGGAGAATCCCAGGGAGAGGGGAGCCTGGTGGGCTGCCGTCTATGGGGTCACACAGAGTTGGACACGACTGAAGCGACTTAGCAGCAGTATCACCTATTTCAATTTATTCTCCAATCAAGAGGTTTCTTTATACCAAGAGAAACTAAACCTCTGTTTCTTCAGTGGCTAGACCAGACTGCAGAAACATACAAGGAGACAGAATTCTTCCTAATGTATTAATAGAGAGCATGTTGTAGAGTTTACTGGAGGAGCTCACATCCTTAGCAATATTGTTGAAATGTGTCAATTCTTAAAGTGAGTGCTGGCTAGCCAATCAGTTGAGATTGAGGTTTTTGTTTGTTAGCTTGTTTTTCAGTTGTTCTGGGTTTTCCTTGCTGCTCTCAGACTTTCTCTAGTTGTGGTGAGAGGAGGATAATCTTTGCTGTGATGCAGAGGCTTCTGATAGAGGTGGCTTCTCTTGTTGCAGAGCACAGCTCTAGGTGCAGGCTTCCGAAGTCACGGCTCATGGGCTCCAGAGCCCAGGCTCAGTGGTTGTGGCATATGGGATTTAGTTCCTTCATAGGATGTGGAATCTTCCAGGACCAAGGATCAAACCTGTGCCCCTGCTTTGGCAGGTGGGTTCTTATTCACTGCGCCACCAGGGAAGTCCAAGATTGTGAGTTTTTATGACCGTTCAGTGTAGACTAGAGAGTCTCAAGAACAGGGTTGAGCACTTCTCAGAGACTTATCAGATCCTTGAACCAGAGGAGAAACCACTTAGCCATACCTAGATTTATAGGTTCATATAATTTCCCAAGTGGAAGCTTATGCCAGGCCCTAAGCTAATTTCTATTTCTCATTCCATAACTGAGTTATTTTTTTCACAACTAATTTTTAAACATCATAAAATTTCCAAGTTACTAAAACAACTCAGGATATCATTTGCTATGGCTATATTTCTAGTTTGAGTACATTCTAACTGAACTGTTGAGTACATTTTAACTGAACTGTTACTAACTGAACAATAGTATCAAGATTCTGTCATTCAAAGTTAGAATATTCAGGTAAGTAATCCTCTGTATAAAATAGTTCATGTTTCACATTATATGAATTTACCAGTAACCAACTCCAGGCATTGCATAAGAATGCCTGTGCTTGTTCATTCAAGTGTGATGAATGAATCACGACAGAGAATCCTCCTTTCCAAAGGCCAGTAGTCAATTTTGATGGCAGTTGTCTGTACTAGCTTCTGATTTTCCATAAAAAAGTTAATTTCTAAAAAACAACTGAGGTCCTGAAACACAGTTGAGAAATGAAAGATGTGTACAATAAAATTTTTTGCAAGCTGTGCTGGTCACAATGAGAATGCTGTGATGATTAATTTTTTGTGTTGACTTGGCTATGGGGTTCTCAGATATTTGATATGGTTGTTTAGTCACAAAGTTTTACCTGACTCTTTGTGACCCCATGGACTGTAGCCCAACAAGCTCTTCTGTCCATGGAATTTCCCAGGCAAGAATACTGGAGCAGGTTGCCATTTCCTTCTCCAGGGGATTTTTCCCAACCCAGGGATTGAACTTGCCTCTCAGGTATTGGTCAAGCATTATTCTGGGTGTGCCTGTGAATGTGTTTTTGGATGAGATTAATATTCAGATCAGTAGATGAGTGAAATATATGACCTCCATTAGGGTGGCTCTCATCCAATCAGTTGGAGGCCTGTACGGGGGCGCAAAGAGATGGACATGACTGAGCATGCGCACACACACGCAAACAGAAAGGCTTCCTGGAGAATTGCTTCCAGCAATTCTTTCTGCCTGGTTGCCTTGAGCTGGGATATCAGTGTTTCCGTGCCTTTGAACTGAGCTATTGTCTCCTCTTGGATCTTGAGCTTTCCAGCTTCCAGCCTGGAACTTACAGCATCTGCTCGTCTGGTCTCAGCACTTGGGACTGGGACTAGACGTGCACCATGCACTCCCTGCTTCTGGACCTCGTTTGCCAACTGAGGTCTCAGGACTTCTCAGACTCTGTAATACATTGAGCCAATTCTTTATAATACATCTCTTTAGAGATTTCCATATGTTTATATAAATACATATTTATATATGTATATTCTCTTTGTTCTGCTTCTCTGGAAAACCTGGACAAATACAGTTGTATTTTCAGGAAATTATGGGCAAATGGTTTATTCCTTTCCCAATATATTGAGGCATATTGGTCCATTTTTCTTTGAGCTGACGTCTCTTACAAAGAAATAAAAGGTTAATTTTCAAGGACAAGTTATTAGCTCTGCCTGTCTGTGGGAAAATGATAAGGCTAAACAGAAGTAAATTCTATCATTGCTTTAAATTGTTGTAATGGCCACACACAATGTCTGCATATATCTCCAGGGAATAAACAGTCTTTCATCACTTTTTAGTGGGTCTTTCCATATCCTCATTAGCTCTGAACTCAGAGCTAAAAAATCAAGTAGGCACAAAAGTCTGGCAGCTAGAAGACCACTTTTTTCATGAAACTGTTTCTCGTCTTTCTTAAATTGCTTTTATCTCACCCAGTGTATGCTACCACAGATAAAGGGAAAAAAATTCTTTCCCTCCTCTGATCCTAATATAAGGTTATCTGAGGCTTATCACTGACACATCCCTTTATACCTATATGACTGCTGGAGTTATTATAGTTATTTATTATATTGACTAGTCTTTAGTAACCCTTCATGGCAGGCTCCATGTATCACTCAAAATCTTAGCTAGTGCTATATGTGATGGAACAGAACAAAGATTGAATGCCTCGGTTAGCAGTGATTGGTTGAATATATCCTTCTGTATATTTAGCAGGGGATTATACTAAACTTGGAATCTTACCAGGTATGTTACAGTGGGCAGTTGAAATTTTACTCTCCTACATGTTTTAGATATTGGGTGTGAATTCTTCTTCATGCTTAGCATTACTAAACACAGCTGTCCATTCATACAACCTTTGCACTATTGAATGAAATGAATGGACATGTCTTCTGACCTTGATCAATCATGTCCATCTAACTGTGACTACCTTTCTTGTATGTTTATTATATAAAATTGAATGTCGTATCTACATATAGAAAAGAAAAAGAAAGTATTAGTTGCTCAGTTGTGTCTGAGTCTTTGCAACCCCATTGACTATAGCCTGCCAGGCTCCTCTGTCCATGGATTTCTCCATGTAAGAATACTGGAATTGATATACATTTCCTTCTCCAGGGAATCTTCCCAACTCAGGCATTGAACCTGGGTCCACAGCCTTGTAGGCAGATTCTTTACCATGTGAGCCAACAGAGAAGTCCATATCTACATATAACTGCTTATAATTCATATTTTATATACAGTTGCCTTATTCTGAATTCCAAAAAAAGATCCTACATAAAACAATTACCAATTGCTAGACCCTTAACAATAATTTTTGAAGACAGTGCTAAAGACATAATTTTTCATGGAAATTAAAGCCAGATGCATTATATGAAAGAAAATATCAAATGTGAGAGCTATGAATGTTCTAGTCAAAGACTAAATGTGTATTCAGTTGAGTCAGTTCAGTTCAGTCACTCACTCCTGTCCGACTCTTTGCAACCCCATGAATCACAGCACGCCAGGCCGCCCTGTCCATCACCAACTCCCAGAGTTCACTCAGACTCACGTCCATCGAGTCGGTGATGCCATCCAGCCATCTCATCCTCTGTCATCCCCTTCTCCTCCTGCCCCCAATCCCTCCCAGCATCAGAGTTTTTTCCAATGAGTCAACTCTTCACATGAGGTGACCAAAGTACTGGAGTTTCAGCTTTAGCATCATTCCTTCCAAAGAAATCCCAGGGCTAATCTCCTTCAGAATGGACTGCTTGGATCTCCTTGCCGTCCAAGGGACTCTCAAGAGTCTTCCACAACACCACAGTTCAAAAGCATCAATTCTTTAGAGCTCAGCCTTCTTCACAGTCCAACTCTCACATCCATACATGACCACAGGAAAAACCATAGCCTTGACTAGATGGACCTTTCTTAGCAAAGTAATGTCTCTACTTTTCAATATGCTATCTAGGTTGGTCATAACTTTTCTTCCAAGGAGTAAGTGTCTTTTAATTTCATGGCTGCAATCACCATCTGCAGTGATTTTGGAGCCCCCCAAAATAAAGTCAGCCACTGTTTCCACTGTTTCCCCATCTATTACCCATGAAGTTATGAGACCAGATGCCATGATCTTTGTTTTCTGAATGTTGAGCTTTAAGCCCACTTTTTCACTCTACACTTTCACTTTCATCAAGAGGCTTTTGAGTTCCTCTTCACTTTCTGCTATAAAGGTGGTGTCATCTGCATATCAGAGGTTATTGATATTTCTCCCAGCAATCTTGATTCCAGGTTGTGCTTCTTCCAGCCCAGCATTTCTCATGATGTACTCTGCATATAAGTTAAAGAAGCAGGGTGACAATATACAGCCTTGACGAACTCCTTTTCCTATTTGGAACCAGTCTGTTGTTCCATGTCCAGTTCTAACTGTTGCTTCCTGACCTGCATACAAATTGCTCAAGAGGCAGGTCAGGTGGTCTGGTATTCCCATCTCTTTCAGAATTTTCCACAGTTTATTGTGATCCACACAGTCAAAGGCTTTGGCACAGTCAATAAAGCAGAAATAGATGTTTTTCTGGAACTCTCTTGCTTTTTCCATGATCCAGTGGATGTTGGCAATTTGATCTCTGGTTCCTCTGCTTTTTCTAAAACCAGCTTGAACATCAGGAAGTTCACGGTTCACGTATTGCTGAAGCCTGGCTTGGAGAATTTTGAGCATTACTTTACTAGTGTGTGAGATGAGTGCAATTGTGTGGTAGTTTGAGCATTCTTTGGCATTGCCTTTCTTTGGGACTGGAATGAAAACTGACCTTTTCCAGTCCTGTGGCCACTGCTGAGTTTTTCAAATTTGCTGGCATATTGAGTGCAGCACTTTCACAGCATCATCTTTCAGGATTTGGAGTAGCTCAACTGGAATTCCATCACCTCCACTAGCTTTGTTCATAGTGATGCTTTCTAAGGCCCACTTGACTTCACATTCCAGGATGTCTGGCTCTAGGTGAGTGATCACACTATCGAGATTATCTGGGTCATGAAGATCTTTTTTGTACAGTTCTTCTGTGTATTCTTGCCACCTCTTCTTAATACCTTCTGCTTCTGTTAGGTCCATACCATTTCTGTCCTTTATCGAGCCCATCTTTTCATGAAGTGTTCCCTTGGTATCTCTAATTTTCTTGAAGAGATCTCTAGTCTTTCCCATTCTGTTATTTTCCTCTATTTCTTTGCATTGATCGCTGAAGAAGGCTTTCTTATCTCTTCTTGCTATTCTTTGGAACTCTGCATTCAGATGCTTATATCTTTCCTTTTCTCCTTTGCTTTTCACTACTCTTCTTTTCACAGCTATTTTTAAGGCCTCCCCAGACAGCTATTTTGCTTTTTTGCATTTCTTTTCCATGGGGATGGTCTTGAACCCTGTCTCCTGTACAGTGTCACGAACCTCAGTCCATAGTTCATCAGGCACTCTATCTATCAGATCTAGGCCCTTAAATCTATTTCTCACTTCCACTGTATAATCATAAGGGATTTGATTTAGGTTATACCTGAATGGTCTGGTGGTTTTCCCTACTTTCTTCAATTTCAGTCTGAATTTGGCAATAAGGAATTCATGATCTGAGGCACAGTCAGCTCCTGGTCTTATTTTTGCTGACTGTATACAGCTTCTCCATCTTTGGCTGCAAAGAATATAATCAATCTGATTTCAGTGTTGACCATCTGGTGATGTCCATGTGTAGAGTCTTCTCATGTGTTGTTGGAAGAGGGTGTTTGCTATGACCAGTGCCTTTTCTTGGCAAAACTCTATTAGTCTTTGCCCTGCTTCATTCTGTATTCCAAGGCCAAATTTGCCTGTTACTCCAGGTGTTTCTTGGCTGCCTACTTTTGTATTCCAGTCCCTTATAAT
This sequence comes from Bos javanicus, assembly GCF_032452875.1. Classification (NCBI taxonomy): domain Eukaryota; kingdom Metazoa; phylum Chordata; class Mammalia; order Artiodactyla; family Bovidae; genus Bos; species Bos javanicus. The sequence goes on along the minus strand of NC_083873.1, from coordinate 24,644,709 downwards.
GAAAAGGACATCTTTTTTGGGTGTTAGTTCTAAAAGATCTTGTAGGTCTTCACAGTACTGTTCAACTTCAGCTTCTTCAGTGTTACTGGTTGGGGCATAGATTTGGATTACTGTGATATCGAATGGTTTGCCTTAGAAACGAACAGAGATCATTCTGTTGTTTTTGAGATTGCATCCAAATACTGCATTTTGGACTCTTTTGTTGACCATGATGGCTACTCCATTTCTTCTGAGGGATTCCTGCCCGCAGTAGTAGATATAATGGTCATCTGAGTTAAATTCACCCATCCCAGTCCATTTTAGTTTGCTGATTCCTAGAATGTCGACATTCACTCTTGCCATCTCTTGTTTGACCACTTCCAATTTGCCTTGATTCATGGACCTGACATTCCTGGTTCCTGTGCAATATTGCTCTTTACAGCATCGGACCTTGCTTCTATCACCAGTCACATCCACAACTGTGTATTGTTTTTGCTTTGGCTCCATCCCCTCATTCTTTCTGGAGTTATTTCTCCACTGATCTCCAGTAGCATATTAGGCACCTACTGACCTGGGGAATTCCTCTTCAGTATCCTATAATTTTGCCTTTTCATGCTATTAATGGGGTTCTCAAGGCAAGAATCCTGAAGTGGTTTGCCATTCCCTTCTCCAGTGGACCACATTCTGTCAACATTACCTAAACATTTACCTCAACATTACCTAAAAGAAAAATACTAATTATTTTAAGGAAGATGGGGGATATTTGTTAATTTTTTTAAAGTGAACCTGGATTTAGGCTTTAGCCCTACCATATATCTGAAATTTAAGACTGACCTTTCTTGCAGTTGATAGAATCGGCCATGTTTCTTTCTAATTCACTGTTCAAATCAATGGTTTGTCTATTATCTATTTTAGGAGAATTAGTTTCTATAATTCAAAATTAAAATCTAAAAGTGCTTTTCATTACATGTAAAAATCAATTGTAGTTAAAGCTGGAATTTTGTAAATAAACTTTTAAACAAAATAAAAGATGCTTTGGTCTCTCCTTAAAAAGAGCTGACAATTTGGCAGCCTCCCGATTCTCCTCCATCTGTAACTCCTCCTTGATAACCAATCCATGAAACAGGGGACAGGATTTCTCCAGAACAGTGCAAAGCATCAGCCAACGCAAAGCTGCCCTCTTTGCCTGGATGAACTATTTTATGTTTTGTTTTTCCCAAGGCTTTTTCCAATGCATTTCTAGACTGTGTAGATGGAAATAAAGGATAAAAAAATACCGTGATGAGGTGAAATAGAGAAAGTTAACAATATAAAAATAACTTCCTTTATTATTTGATATATTATGTAGAAGATAAATAATTTAAATTTAAAAGCATATAACTCCCGTTTCTAATTCTTGAGGGTAGACCATGATGACTATTTAGGACATTTGCTGTGAAAATATTAGAGTCACTCATAATTTTCATGGCTTTATTTTTCCATTTTTTAAAAAAAGTTACATGATCTCTGTATTTCCTAGCCACCTGTTCTCCTTGCTCAGCGCTGCAGTAAATCTTTCTCTGGTCCAAAAAAAAAAAAACCAAGTTTCGTGATCTCCTAGGTTTATTTCACATATCTCTCATTTAGTATACAGCAAAGGTGGTTAATATTGATAACCTAAGAGATATGTCACTTATACATGTACCAGATAGGAGTTAGGAAAATAAAAATCTCCAAATAATTACAATTTCAAAACAGTATGAAGATTCAACATGACCATTTTCCTCTGCCAATAATCTTCTCCAATTTCCATTGCTCCATCATCCAAAATTTTTTCAGCTTAAAACTAAGGATGGCAAAGCTTGAGTGCTTCTCAAAGTGATAGCATTTTAGACTGTTAACTGTGGTTTATAACATCATCTCTTTGGATGCCAGGACCAGGCTTTGTTAGAAAGTAGAGACGACAGCAAAAGCACACCCTATACTTCTGGGAGGGGGCAAGCTGACCACACAAACAGACCAGGAACACTAGGTTCTGGGGAGAGGAACATTCCACAAGCTTTATGCATTTCCCAGAGCTGGTTCCGCTAACCCAAGCCCCAGAGCACTCAGACACACTGTTGCATATTCTCCTTGTCTGCATTTTTTTTTTAAACACAAGATTTCCTAAATATTTTAGTTGCCATGTAATATTTTCTTTTATACTATTTAACCCTGTCCTCAAACTGATTGATCTACTTTGTCTCCTTCTTGGGATTTTACTCAGGAATATTCTCAGACAAAAGAAAATGAACTTACCTGGTGTTTCTGTTGCTTTGATTGAACTCTGAGTCTCAGCTTTAGAAAAAAAAAAAAAAGAAAGAAAGAAAGAAAATAGCTAAAATTAAACGTTGAATATCAAATATCTACTCTCACAATTGTTTCAGGTGGTAAATGCATAGAGATTTTAGTTCATTTCTGATTTATTTTCCTCAAGTCACCAAATCATGAGGCTTCCTGAATAAAAGAAACTTCAGAGCAGGGGTCAGTCAACTCTTTCTTAAAGGGACAGATAGCATTTAAGCTTTGTGGGCCATAAGTCTCTACTAACTATTCAGCTTTTGCTATTGTAGTGTGAATACAGCCATATGTAATATCTAAAGAATAGGTATGGCAATATTCTCATTAAATTTTAATTACAAAAATAGACTGGGGCTTGGATTTGGCCTGTGAGCCAAAGTTCGCTGCATCCTCGTTTGGGGCATCTGGTACAACCCCACTTCTTGAATATGCCAAGAGAATCCAGAAGACTACCGAAACTTCAGTGGGTGCTTCATGAGTGGCACTGCCATATGTCATACTCCTACTAAGATATTGCACATCTCTTGATCTGAGGAAGATTCAGGATGGTTCAGACAGATACCTTTGAAATTTAAGAAATTCCTCTAAAGGGAATAGAGCTCAGAAGAGCTTTCTACAAGTAAAATCGCTTGAGAGAATTATAAGCGAATATCATTTCAACAAACTTGAATGTTGGCACCACGAATCAAGATTTTCCACATGAAAAAATATAGAAATATTTGAGATAAATAGAAGCCCAATAATGATGGTGGATACAAACATCCACTTGCTTCCTTTGTATATTCACCTGACGGTCTTAACAGCATCTTAAATTTTACATGCCCCAAACAGAACTTTTTTTTTTTAAACTGAAGTAGAGATGATATAAAATGCTGTGTTAGTTGCAGGTATACAGCACAGTGATTCAGTTTTATATCTAAATATACTCTTTTTCAGATTTTTGCCTTATAGGTTATTGCAAAATATTGAGTGCTAAGTTGCTTCAGTCGTGTCCAGCTCTTAGCAACCCCAAGGACTGTAGCCTGTCAAGCTCCTCTGTTCATGGGATTTCCCGGGCAAGATACTGGAGTGGGTTGCCATGCCCCCCTCGAGGGGATCTTCCTGAGCCAGGGATCAAACCTGTGTCTCCTGTAGTTCCTGAATTGTAGGTGGAGTCTTTACTGATGAGCCACCAGGGAAGCCCATAAGTCCCTGTGCTATACAGTAAATCTCATTATTATCTATTTTATATACAATAGTGTATATATCTTAATTCCAGACTCCTAATTTATCTCCCCTTTCTCCCCTCTTTTGGTAACCACAGCTTTGTTTTCTATGTCTGGGGGTCTATTTCTATTTTGTAAATAAGTTCATTTGTAGCTTTTTGTTTTAGATTCCACATATAAGCAGTATCATGTGTCTTTCCCTGTCCGACTTCACTTAGCATGATACATTCTAGGTCTATCAATGTTGCTGCAAGTGGCATTATTTCATTCATTTTTATGTCTGTGAAGGAAAGTTATGACCAACCTAGATAGCATATTCAAAAGCAGAGACATTACTTTGCCAACAAAGGTCCGTCTAGTCAAGGCTATGGTTTTTCCAGTGGTCATGTATGGATGTGAGAGTTGGACTGTGAATAAGGCTGAGCACTGAAGAATTGATGCTTTTGAACTGTGGTGTTGGAGAACTCTTGAGAGTCCCTTGGACTGCAAGGAGATCCAACCAGTCCATTCTGAAGGAGATGAGCCCTGGGATTTCTTTGGAAGGAATGATGCTAAAGCTGAAACTCCAGTACTTTGGCCACCTGATGCGAAGAACTGACTCATTGGAAAAGACTCTGATGCTGGGAGGGATTGTGGGCAGGAGGAGAAGGGGACGACAGAGGATGAGATGGCTGGATGGCATCACTGACTCAATGGACTTGAGTCTGGGTGAACTCCGGGAGTTGGTGATGGACAGGGAGGCCTGGAGTGCTGCGATTCATGGGGTCGCAAAGAGTCGGACACGACTGAGCGACTGAACTGAACTGAACTGAACTGATGGTACCGTTGCCTCCCAGGTGCACGAGCCAAAAAGTAGTGGCCTTTCTTCTTTTTTTTTCTTGATTCATTTTTTTTTCTCACCTCATCAGCCCTAGCTTCAAAATATATTCCACATATGCCTCACCATTCAATTGACTACTATTCATCTAGCACCTATATCTCTCTCCTTAGTATGTGTAACAGCCACCTAGAAAATTTTTTTTTAATTTACATTTCACTACTCCAATGGCTCCTTATTCCTCTCCTCACTACAGTTAGCGGTTCTCCATAGAACATGGCTTCTGCCTTGTTCCTCAATTCACTCCCGCTGTCACAGCCTGCTTCGTGTCTCCATGGTAGATAAATGTCCCAGGGATCCCTTGCTTCAGACGGCCTGCTGGCCCTAAGCCTGTGGACTGTCCTCTCAGGCCTACACTGGCTCCTTCTCACCCTTCATGGCTGTTCAGGTGTCACCACTCAGAGAAGTCTTCTCCAACCACCTTATTGAAAGCGGTCTTCTCATTTCCCTCTATCTCAGCCCACCATGATTCTTTGTTTGCTCACCAGTTTATCACTCCAGGGACATTTATTTTTTTTAAATGGCTTTGTTTCCTGTAGAATGTAAGTCCAGGAGGACAGAGATTTCTTATTTTACTCAGAGTCATAATTTCAGCATCTACTATCCATACTGCTGCTAAGTCACTTAAGTCGTGTCTGACTGTGTGACCCCATAGACGGCAGCCCACCAGGCTCCCCCGTCCCTGGGATTCTCCAGGCAAGAACACTGGAGTGGGGTGCCATTTCCTTCTCCAATGCATGAAAGTGAAAAGTGAAAGTGAAGTCGCTCAGTCGTGCCCGACTCCTAGCGACCCCATGGACTGCAGCCCACCAGGCCCCTCCGTCCCTGGGATTTTCCAGGCAGGAGTACTGGAGTGGGTGCCATTGCCTTCTTCATACTAGGTCTGTCCATAGTATCCATACTAGGTCTCTGGTAAAAACATAGGGAATGAACAAATAATAATATAAAATAATAATTGATAATAATAATAAAAATAAAAACTAATTTTACCTACTGAATTCAATTTTTAAGGCAAAATGAATGTGTTATTAAAAATTGCTAGTTGGATAATGATAGCTACTATTTTTGAAGCAACTCTTCTGATCAATTCCATATATTAATCATTGATGTCTATGAGAAAGATGTTATTATTTTCATTTTGCACATCTGCAGTAAAGAAGTGAAACTATGTTCTCAAAGGGAGGACAGTGATTATAATTCAGGTCCGTTGGTTCTAAGGTCCATCTTCTTTTACTGAGACAGCTTTTTTTTCCAATAAACTGTTCTGAGTGGAAAGCTTATGTAATTAATTTCTACTTTTCATAACTAGTTAAAATAATTTTGTACATGGCATAATGCTGTACTTGGAGGATGCAGTTAAAATATTTATCAGGTGCCAGAGGATTAGAATATAAACGAAATCAAAACCTTTGTTCTTCCTGCTTTTAATATAAGGTCATAATCTTTCTTGCTGATAGACTTTATGGAGAATGAACAATTTTAAACTCATATCAGACAAAGCCTCCTGACTATTCTTTTTTGCATTTTTTTCATCCTTCAAAAATGCATAATGACTTCTCAGGGACATATTACATAAAATAAAAATGACTATGCCTTAAGAAGTAGTGCAATAGTTAAAAAAAAAATAGCAATTCAAAACCCTTTACTTGAGTCTTCAGAGGTCCAGATATTTCTATATGAATGAATATATTGTTATTCTGAGAAGGAAATTCTGTAAATCTTAAATACTTAATCAGTACTGGGAAATATATACCTTTTTATCCTGAAATCAAGGATGTATTATTTTGAAGATAATAAAACATCTTCATACGGCATTCTATTTTCAAATTTCGACTCAGTTTTGTGAATATAAAATCTGAATAGAGATGAATGCTATGGAATGTGGCTAAAGTTGTGGAAACTAATGAAAAGTGAAGACATCTGTAATTATTCCTGTGTGTGTGTGTTTAAGTTTCATAATGCAAATATGCTTTAAGAAAAGGCCAAATTCTGATCTGGAGAGGAAGCAGGTGTGCTTAGTCATTCAGTTGTGTTAGACTCTGCAACCTTTTGGGACTATAGCCTGCAGGGCTCCTCTGTCCATGGGATTTCCCAGGCAAGAATACTGGAGTGGGTTGCCATTTCCTCTTCCAGTGGATTTTCCAGACCCAGGGATCAAACCTGCATCTCCCATGTCTCCTGCATTATAGGCAGATTCTTTATCTGCTGAGTAAGTGGAAGTTAAATAGAAATGAGTGTAGTACATTCTGTTAACCTAGTCTCAAACTTAGTTGTTGAGTAAAGACCAAATCCTTAATCAGGGTGTTCGGCAACTTAAATCTCTTGGTTGAGTTTGAAACTGAAGTTTGAAGTTGAGTTCAGCTTGAAACTGAAGTCTTATGAAATGCAAATGAACTTCAAAATGCTAAACTTTAATCCACAATTTAATCCCAAACTAAACCTTGCTTAAACTATCAGCTTTTAAGATAGAAAGCTTAAGCAATAATACAAGTAACTTTGCTAAATATTATCTTACAAAAGCCATTGTATTTCCAGCTATATATAGCTGTATATAATTACCTACAGAACATGATTTATCATTTAAAGTCCCAGGAAAAAAATGTAGTTGTTCCCATATATAATTCTTTACTGATTTGCTTAAAAATAATTTACTATGACCAATTAAAATTTTTCTTCTCATTCCCCCTCATACATACCGTCCCCCATTCCTCCAACAAAGCATTGACTGAGTCATCGTACGAAAGATCAGTTCTGGTTTGGATAAATGGTGATGTGTGACTAAGACTTTGTTCTCCTGAGAATTCCTCTTTTATCTGCCCACATGAAATGATACAAACTAATTAAATAGCATGTAAGAAACATTGCAATTAAGTTCCCTGATAAATGTCATAGATAAATGGTGCCATTCACAAAAGAAATAATGAGCCTGAGTGATCAGAAAAATTAGACTTTTACAAAGCATGAGATGCATAGCATTATATGAGAGATTCTATACTGGAAAGTGGCGTTAAATAAGATTGAAACATTCAGTGAGAAAGTAATTATTTTCAATTTTTTTGTGAGTTTATTTCAATGAAGAAGTTTCAAAATTTCAATTTGATGCAAATATGTCATTAATACCTAGAATGTACTTATCTTTTTTTCCACCACACAGGGAAAAGTGCAAATGCAGTCCCCTACAACCACAAATTATGCAGTCAAGTTTTGTGGAAATTGCAGGGGTCAGCACATCCGAAGTGTGATAGATAAGCCACGCTGCGGGGGAGGCAGTGGGGGGAGGTGAAAATCACCTTCATCATACTAGTATCTCCCCTGCCAGGTAAGTATTTGATTTATTTATTAAGCAAGGCTAAAACTCAGAGTCTTTGGTAAGCAACAAAATCTAGCGAGAATTTTATTTTATTTTGCTTACATCACAGAGACTTTCTAGCTTCTGCTTATACTAATTCAAACTGGTTTTTCATTCATGATGGTTTCCTTTTCAAACAAATTTAAGAATTAAAAAGTGCGTCCATTTAAAGAAAGTACTAAATGAATAATAGTGCAGATGGTACATATATCTGGAAACCTCATTAAGGTGTGGGAAATACTGAGGTGATATTTTGTAGAGGTTCTTTATGGTTGCGTAGAATTTTAATAATCAGTTCGAGGAAGGACAAGGGGAAGAAAGAAAGACCATACAGATGAGGAAGACAGGTTGAACAAATCACATGGTCAGGAATAAATCTGGCATGGTTGGCAACAGCAGGAGAACCACTCTGGTGCGAATCCCAGGTTTCTGGTGAGAATCCCAGGTTTATATTCAGTCAGTTGGTCAGTGTTATACTGATTGAACTTCTGTTTGTCAAGCATATGATGCACCCAATTAAAAGCTACCCGCTTTCTAATTCCTTCAGATACTTTATGTGAAATATTTGTAATGAGAGAAAGTGTGGTATATCGATATTTATGGAGTTTGAGGCAAGAAAAACAGGGTTTGAATCACATCTTTTAACATTGGGTGAGTCATTTCATCTTTCTGAACTTGTTTCCTTATTTGTGAAACTGATACCATAAATACCGTCTTTGCTTGGCTTTTGTAAGGATTATCAGTACCAAAATAATATTAATAACTAAAATGTATTGTTTTCTTTTCAGACACTGTTTTAAGCTTCATATTATTTTATCTCTTTTAATCTTCACAAGAATCCTGTAAAAGTGTAGTCATACAACTGTTTTACAGATGAGGAAACTGAGGCACAGAGAAGTTAAACAGCTTACCAAAGGCCAAAGTCCAAATAAATGGTTGTGCTATTATTTGAATCTAAGCTATTTGATTTCAAGGGCTTCCCTGGTGGCTCAGTTGGTAAAATGTCTGCCTGCAATGTAGGAGATCTGGGTTCAATCCCTAAGTCAGGAAGATCCCCTGGAGAAGGAAATGGCTATCCACTCCAGTATTCTTGCCTAGGGAATTCCATGGACAGAGGAGCCTGGTGGGCTACAGTCCATGGGTTCACAAAGAGTCAAACACGACTAAGTAAGTTTGCTAACCCTTCCACTTTCTTTATCTGATTTCAGAATCATTGTTAGTATACAATAAGCCAACTTCCTCTTGGCATAATTGGGGTGACCATTTCTTTAAAGAAGGGTGTGGTGCCTCGAAAAGTACAGGCTTGTGCAGAAGCCATTCTCATGTTCAACCAGTAGTATATCTGAAGTGGTTACTTGATCTTTATACAATTATATATGCTTTTTGTATTAAAAACAAACTCTATACTAAACTAGGATAGATTATGCAAAAGGAAAACATACATGATAAATTATTTGTTACATATAAATGTTATTAACCCTTGACTAAATAACCTACTAATTTCTTATAAATGTTACTTATTTTAATTAATAAAAGTCAGATTTTTCCCTTCAGAGTTCAAGTCTGTAATATTATATCTTCTGCGGTAGCAGAGGCTCTGACATGGCAAATTGTTTAGAAGTATTTTTACCCATACACTTGAGGCTTCCTCTGCCAGCAATGCGGGAGACCCGGGTTCAATCCTGGGATTGGGAATATCCCCTGGAGAAGAGAATGGCAACCCACTCTAGTATTCTTGCCTGGAGAATTCCACAGAGAAGCCCAAGGGGTCACAAAGAGTTGGACATGACTGCGTGACGAACACTTTCACTTTCATTTTACCCACAGTTGCTTTAGTAGAATTAGGTACTGGTACTTGCCCATCTCAATGTCTCCTACCTACAATCTTGTTACACATATTCTCCCTAGCTAAGTCAGAATCCCCAGAAGGAGAAAGCAATAGGCTGTCTTTCCCTGTCAACAGACCTCGTGACTCCTCTCTACTCTAAAATCAAGCCTGAATTTGAGACAATGTCCCCACAGTGCCTTTCTCTGAAGGTCACTATTCAAGCACCCACTGCTCATATGCTTAAGAAGGAGATGAATCATCAACTGTTACACATTTAGCAGACGCATAGTTCGCTTTTATTATTGTTTGTATTGGGGCACTTATAAAATGCATGAGGTTTTGGTTTGCCAAAGGTACTTTTCAGACATATATTGTCTACCATATAAATTCTGCTTATCAGAACCCAAAACACTGCCACAGAGAAATGTTCTTGTTATGAAGGAAAAATGACCCTCCTCTTCAAATTTCTCTACATGGTGACTAACTATATACAATTATTAGTTTACAATTATGGTGTGGAATCAGACTTCTCCTAAATAACCTTCTTCATGTCATGTCTAAGATGATTACAATAGAAAGGGGGGAAATGGATATTACCAACATGCTTCTAGACAAGAGTGAGCCTTGAGTGTCCACAGTGCTTAGAGGTCTCCTAAGAAGAGACTTGGAGACTGAGTCACCTGTAGCGATGTCTTTTTAAGGACTATGTGCTCAGTTGCTCAGTGGTGGCCGACTCTTTGCTACTCCAGGGACTGTAGCCCCCCAGGCTCCTCTGTCCATGGGGATTCTCCAAGCAAGGATACTGGAGTGGGTAGCCATTCCCTTCTCCATTTAAGGACTCTGGGTACGCCAAAAATGCATCCAGTATGTATAATGAGCAGGATTTGATAAGGCTCTTATAGATGATTAGTAGCTTTTCTAGTTAGGATATTTTTACTAAACACACAGATTACTTCAAATCACGGAGGCCAGGATAAGGGAAATACTTGTGGAGATACGTGTGGACTGCAACTAAAGATCTGTCAGGAATCAGAAGAGCTCCAGGTCCTGTTACTTTTTCCATGTCTCTTGAGCAACTTAACCTTGCTCATGGGATCTCTCCATTTCCCCACATACTCTCTCTATAGTCAGTAGCCTTCTCTACTGACTCTGCCAACTCAAGCCTCCTGAAGCCAGAGGCAAGCGCACAAATCACCATGGCCATCTCAGATTCTCTGCTAACCCTGAGCTACTCCAGTCCCCCCTGCTTTTTGGTTTGTTTGGGTTTTCTAGTTCAGTTCAGATTACCCAGGAAGGAAATTTGATTGGCCTAGATCAACATTTTCTTTTTGCTCTTAAATGAATATTTATCTGAAAACCCACCACTTAATCCACTCATTGTAAATATACAACCCAATAATATTTTGTAAATTTATAGAGTCATTGAACCATCACTATAATCCAGTTTTAGAACATTTTCTTCAATATAAAAAACTTCCTTGAGCCTTTCTGCAGTCAGTCCCCAGGCTGGTCCTCAGGTGTAGGCAACTACTTATCTGGTTTATGTCCCCATAAAAAATATCCTGGATATTTCACAGAAATGGAATTGTATTTGTTGTATTTTGTGAAAGGCTTCTTTCACTGCATAATGTATTTGAGATTCATGCTGTTACAGCATGCATCAGTATTTTGTATCTTCAAACTGTTGAGTGGTACTGTCTTATATGGATATCCCATGTTTTGGAACATTCCAAATGCATTTCAAATGGAAAATCCAATGAGATATTCTATTTCACCAATTAATGGACATTTGAGTTGTTCGCAGCATTTGACAATTATGAATAATGCTACTCTTAACACTCATTAACTCCATACCCTGTTTTGATTACTATAGCTTTAGAGTAAGTTTTGAAGTTGGGGGTGGTTGAGTCTTCCAACATTGTTCTTTTCCAAAAGTGTTTTGGCTATTCTAGGTCACTTTCATTTCCATATATATTTTGAAAGTGAAGGTGAAAGTTGCTCAATTGTGTCCGACTCTTTGCGACCCTATGGGTTATACAGTTCACAGAATTCTCTAGGCCAGAATACTGGAGTGGGTAGCTGTGCTCTTCTCCAAGGTATCTTCCCAATCCAGGGATCAAACCCAGGTCTCCCACATTGCAGGCTGATTCTTTACCAGCTGAGCCACAAGGGAAGCCCAAGAATACTGAAGTAGGTAGCCTATCCTTTCTCCAGTGGATCTTCCCAACCCAGGAATCAAACTGGGGTCTCCTGTATTGCAGGCAGATTCTTTACCAACTGAGCTATTGGGGAAGCCCATATATATTTTGGGATTTGCTTATCAATTTCTAGAAAAAAAAAACTTTCTGCTATTCTAATAGGAATTGCATTGACTATTTTATCAGTTACTGATCAACTTGAGAAGAATTGCCATCTTAAAACATTGTCTTCCAAACTATGAACATGTAATGTCTGTTTATTTTATATTCTTTGCAATTTTACATACATATTTGTATTTTAATCATGAATTTATGCTGATGCCTTAAGTTTCAATCTGATAGTGCAGTGTTTAACTTTCCTTCCCCCATTCTGTATTTGTATCTCCCCTTTTCATCTTGAGAACACATTTATCTGTTTTTTCACTTATACCAAGTATTTAGAGCTAATATATTCATTTCAATAAAACAAACTCATCAAGTGAATTTCAGGGTTTCTTTTCAGTGTTTTTCTTTTCTCTCCCTCTCTTTATCCATTCTTCTGGGGAGGGTGTGCAGTTAAGACTGTGTTGTTTACAGAACTTGGATTATTTTTGCATTTTTTGTGTGCTTTATTAACAATTTACATATGGTTAGGTAAAGTGTCTTCTGTTTGCATTTAATGATTTTCTATTTCTGTCTTTGTTGATGGTTATATACTTAGAAACATATATTTGTTTTGAAAATTGATGGTAGATTATTACAGTATAAAACAAGAAAATGTTCAAAACACATATCACAGGCTTTTAAAATTTTTTAAACATACAGCAGCAACTGAAATCACATTTTACACACCCCCACCACAATTTCTTCTTTCTTTTGAACCTTGAAAATGGCTTTGTGTGGCTAAAGTCAGAATCAAAATGATGTCACTTTTCCATCTCATTAGCACTTTCACACTGGTGGTAATGTTTCAAAATCTGATGTCTTTGCTCAAGCAGCAGATGTAATTGTACTAATGAAAATTTTTCTATTTTGATGCTTAGTGGGCTTGTCTAAATCATGAAAACTAACAAGTGGTCTTTTCATATAATGCTAAAATAAATGAATTATTTAAATCATGTGTGCATTACAGTGAAAGCACACAAGTTGCCTTCCCCTCCCTGTCCTGCTGTGTCTGGCCTGCTGGCTCATATGTGCCATGTCTCCCAGATGTGCTCCGATGCCAGACTCCACAGTGTGAATATTCAGAGATTGTGATCAGAAGGAGTTCAGCTCTGCTGTGGTTTTGGGGGTCCCTTAGTCCTTTTGCTCCTCTTGCCTGGAAACTGATCCATGTGTCCATTTTAGAGTCCTAGAACCCACTAGAGCCCCTCCAGATGATGTGCTAGGTATCACTGACTAGCCTGACTTAGTTCAGTTCTGCTCATGTGACTATTTGACCTACGACAAAAAACCTATGGAGGTAGCAGCATGGAATAAAGAAAAGAACACAGGGCAAGGAATCAGAAATGCTAAGTTGTTAATTCTGGTCTCCACTAGCCCTACTGATGGAAACAATCTTTCTTGATGATTCACTTTCAGTTACCTCATTAGATCACTAATTATAAAAGGATATACTTCAGGAACAGCCAGATGAAAGATGCACAGGGCAAGGCATGGGGAAAGGACGTGATGCTTCCATGTCCTCTCCTGTGAACAAATGTTCACATGTTCACCAGCTCGGAAATTTTTCCATTTAGATATTTAATTTCTCAGAGAAGTGTTTTCTAGTCTAGTGTACAAATATTGCATTTCTATTGTTAAATTTACTCTTAAATATTTTATTATTTGTGAGGCTACTATGAATGGAATTATTTCCTGTGGTATAGAATATAATATGAATGGTATAGAATATTCTTTATTAGTTCTAGTAGATTTATTGTGAAATCTTCAGGTTTTCTATATAGATAATGATGTAGTTTGCTGAGAAAAACACTTTTATTTCTTCCTTTCCAATCTGGATGAATGTTTCTATCTCTATCTACCTATTTATAATCTTAATAAACAAACTCCAGTTATAATTTTGAATAGTACTGGTGAGAGTAGACATCTTTGTTGTGTTTCAGATTTTAAAAGGAAAGTATTTAGTCTTTCATTATTAAGTAAAACATTTACTATATATTTTTCATAGATATCCTTGATCAGTTTGAGGAAGTTTTACTTATTTCTAGCTAATTGAGAGTTTTAATTGAGTGGGAATCTTATTTTGTCAAATGTTTTTTCTACATTTGTTGATTCTACTAAGATGGTATATTACATTACTTGATTTTCATATCTTAAACCAACTTTGCATTCCTAAGTGAATCCTATTTGTTCATGTTTTTATCACTTTTCATATGTTACTGATTTTTTCTAATATTGTATTAAGGATATTTGTGTCTGTGTTCATGAAGGATATTGGTCTATAGTTTTATTTGCATTTTCTTTTCATCCTTTTCTATCTTTGGTGTTATGGTAATACTGGCCTCAGATAATTATTTGTCCCAAGTTTCCTCTATGTCACAAAAGAGTTTGAGAAAAATTAGTATTACTTCTGAGAATATTTTTATAGAATTCAGAATTTTTGCCATTCTGCTTGGAACTTTCTTTATTTAAAATTTTAATGCAGAATCTTAAATTGTTTTAGGTCTTTTCAGTCTTTCTAACTCCTTGAGTCAGTTTTAACAATTTGTTCCTTTCTAATTTTTTTTCCTATTTCATCAAAGTTGTCTGATGCTTTGGCCAATCTTACCATTTTCTGTTAGATGATATCATAGATTATCACCCAGGCTTGACCTGATCCTCCTTGGCATCCACTTATTTGCAGCTATGGAGGGATAGAGTGTCACCATACAAAGCAAAGTTGCCAAATCGTTGTCCTATTTGTGGAGATTAGGAGAGAACACAGGCTTTCCTGGTGGCTCAGTGGTAAGGAACCCACCTGCCAGTGCAACAGATGTGGGTTTGACTCCTAGGTCAGGATTATTCTCTGAAGAAGGAAATGGCAAACCACTCCAGTATTCTTGCCTGGGAAATCCCATGGAGAGAGGAACCTGATTGGCCACAGTCCACGGGGTCACAAAAGAGTTGGACACAACTTAGCAACTAAACAACAGCAATAACAACAAAGGAAGAATATAAGTGAGACATGGTTCTTTTGTAAATGTGGGCTGGAAAACTTTCTGAGTTTAGTTCTATCCAATATACTAGTTTAACATTTCAGTGAAAAAGTTGACTTAAAGCTAAGCTCAACATTAAAGTCAACATTCAGTTGACTTAAAGCTCAACATTTCAGTGAAAAAGTTAACTTAAAGCTCAACATTCAGCCAATCCCATCACATCATGGCATGTAGATGGGGAAACAAATGGAAACAGTGGCTGACTTTATTTTTTTAGGCTCCAAAATCATTGCAGATGGTGATTGCAGCCATTAAATTAAGAGACACTTACTCCTTGGAAGGAAAGTTATGACCAACCTAGAGAGCATATTAAAAAACAGAGACATTACTTTGTCCACAAAGGTCTGTCTAGTCAAGGCTATGGTTTTTCCAGTAGTCATGTATGGACGTGAGAGTTGGACTATAAAGAAAGCTGAGCACCGAAGAACTGATGCTTTTGAACTGTGGTGCTGGAGAAGACTCTTGAGAGTCCCTTTGACTGCAAGGAGATCCAACCAGTCCATCCTAAAGCAGATCAGTCCTGGGTGTTCATTGGAAAGACTGATGTTGAAGGTGAAACTCCAATACTTTGGCCACCTGATGTGAAGAGCTGACTCGTTGGAAAAGACCCTGATGCTGGGAAAGATTGAGGGCAGGAGGAGAAGGGGACGACAGAGGATGAGATGGTTGGATGGCATCACTGACTCAATGGACATGGGTTTGGGTGGACTCCAGGAGTTGGTGATGGACAGGGAGGCCTGGTGTGCTGCAGTTTGTGGAGTTGCAAAGAGTCAGACACGACTGAGCAACTGAACTGAACATTTCAGCACAGATTCTTGTACTTACTCTTGGAGTCGGAGCTTTGTGATGTGGAAACAGCATTTGAAAGTGATTGACTCATCACTGTTGCTTCTGTAGTACTCAACTTGGTCTCCATGATGCTTTTGGTGCTAGCTCCTAATTATGAAAAAAGAATGAGTAGTCATCAGGGGTGTAATCAATCACTAGACTGTATCACTAATATTAATATAAACATCCAGTTACAACTTGAAGGTTAGCTACTTAAAGTCTTCTGATCAAGGTATAGAAATTCAGTGTTTTGATATCTACCTTTTGGTGAGTCAGTTAATTACATTTTTTAAAGTGAAGGGAGATTAGACTCTCCTATTTGTCTGATATAGGTTATTTCATTTGATCACATAGTAATTTTATGAATTAAGTAGTAAATATGATCATAATTTTGTGTATGACTCAGAAAAGTTATAGAATTTTCCCACGGTCACATAACGGGAGCAAGCCAAATTTTTCCGATGTGAAACTAGTTCTCAGCTACCCTAGAAAGGGGTTGGTAAGGCAGTAGTAGTAGTTGAAAATGGTACCATGGCTCTCATGCTGTCTAGGAGAGAATTTTCAGGTACGTGGGGTAGCTTGGAGGAAAGAGATGACAGGAAGTGAATAGAATAAACTTTTTAATTATATTTAGTTCATTTTGGGGAGTGGGGGAAGGAAATTTAACAACAAAGAAACAAAGAAAAATAAGCTGAGTTTTCAAAAATAGCATTGGGATATTTTAAATCATCTATATTTGCACGAATATTATAAAACAAAATGATCGATGACCTCAAGGCTTTTCAAAGTACAGCACAGGACTAGTGTTACTGTTAGCTAGATATGGTGTTGGTTGGCAATGAGGGGAATGCAGTTTAATAGATTTTTATCACAAAGAGGCCTGGAAGCCTGAACTGTGGGTACCTTCCAGAAGCGCCAATCAGGTTTCATTCTGTGGCATTAAGCATCTACAGTGTACTGCAGATTCTTAGTACACTTGAGAGATTCATGCTGGAGAAGCTGATAGTTTGTAGAAAGACCTCACAGATGGTGGGTAAATGTGTCTTCCAATGAAAAAGGCTTTAGGAATTGATATGTCAAGGAAAGTGAAAAAATTTGAACATAGGCTAAGGATTAATGCTGCATATGAGAAAGAATGAGTGAAAATGGGCACAAACTTCAGAAGAATCTTAAAGTATTAAATTAAAAGGGAAATATTTGAGGAAGTAAAGAAATGTCTTATTCTTACAGCAGGAAAGCAGAAATTGATCTTTGCAATAGCATGGAAGTGGAAAGGTACAGAAACTCAATACTTGAGGATGGAGGAACATGGGGATAAAGATTTTGCTTTTCACTGGAACTACAAGAGAAGATGCTTGAAAAACATCAGAACAGGAGTTCTTCATAAATCTTCAGAGAATTCTTCTCCTGAGCTAAAATTGGAAACCATGAAAAAGCTATCCTGATGGCCTAAAAAATCCTCTAATATGAAGCAGATTCAGTAGTCTTGGTGATGGGGGGAAAAAAAGAATATGTAGCTAAGAAAGATGAGAGGGGCTACCAGTTTATAAAAATACAAAGAGAAGAGCAGAAAATGGAATAGCTGGGCTACAATGCCAAAAATTTTACTTAAGAGAATTACCACTATATTCACTACTGTGGGCAAGAATCCCTTAGAAGAAATGGAATAGCCCTCATAGTCAACAAAAGAATCTGAAATTCAGTACTTGGGTGCAATCTCAAAAACAACAGGACGATCTCAGTTCATTTCCAAGGCAAACCATTCAACATCACAGTAATCAAAGTCTACTCACCAACCACTAATGCCGAAGAAGCTGAAGTTGAATGGTTCTATGAAAACCTACAAGACTATCTAGAACTAACACCAGAAAAAGATGTCCCTTTCATCATAGGGGACTGGAATGCAAAAGTAGGAAGTCAAGAGATAACCTGGAATAACAGGCAAGTTTGGCCTTGGAGTACAAAATGAAGCAGGGCAAAGGCTAACAGAGTTTTGCCAAGAGAACACACTGGTCACAGCAAACACCCTCTTCCAACAACACAAGAGAAGACTCTACACATGGACATCACCAGAAGGTCAACATCGAAATCAGACTGATTATATTCTTTGCAGCCAAAGATGGAGAAGCTCTATACAGTCACCAAAAACAAGACCTAGAGCTGACGGTGGCCCAGATCATGAGCTCCTTATTGCAAAATTCAGACTTAAGATGAAGAAAGTAGGGAAAACCACTAGGCCATTCATGTTTGACCTAATCAAATCCCTTACAATTATACAATGAATGTGACAAATAGATTCAAGGGATTAGATCTGGTAGACAGAGTGCCTGAAGAACTATGGACAGAGGTTCATAACACTGTACAGGAAGTAGTGACCATAACCATCTCCAAGAAAAAGAAATGCAAGAAGGCAAAGTGGTTGTCTGAGGAGGCCTTATGAATAGCTGAGGAAAGAAGACAGTGAAAAGCAAAGGAGAAAGGGAAAGATATACCCAACTGAATGCAGATTTCCAGAGGAAAGCAAGGAGAGATAAGGCCTTCATAAATGAATAATGCAAAGAAATAGAGGAAAACAATAGAATGGGAAAGACTAGAGATCTCTTCAAGAAAATTGGAGATATCAAAGGAACAATCATGCATGGATGGACATGAATAAGGAAAGAAATGGTATGGACCTAACAGAAGCAGAATAGATTAAGAACAGGTGGCAAGAACACAGAGGAACTATACAAAAAAGATCTTGATGTCCCAGATAACCATGATGGTGTGATCACTCACCTAGAGCCAGACATCCTGGAGTCTGAAGTCAAATGAGTCTTAGGAAGCATCACTAAGAAGCTAGTGGAGGTGATGGAATTCTAGCTGAGCTATTTCAAATCCTAAAAGATGATGCTATTAAAGTGCTGCACTCAATATGTCAGCAAATTTGGAAAACTCAGCAGTGGCCATAGAACTAGAAAAAGTCAGTTTTCATTCCAATCCCAAAGTAGGGAAATTCCAAAGAATGTCTAAACTACTATACATCTGAACTCATTTCTCATGCTAGCAAATTCATGCTCAAGCTAGGCTTCAGCAGTATGAGAACCAAGAACTTCCAAATGTAAAATTGGGTTTAGAAAAGGGAGAGGAATCAGAGAAGATCAAATTGCCAACATCTGCTGGATCATGGAGATGGAGAAAGCAAGGGAATTCCAGAAAAACAGCTACTTCTACTTCATTGACTATGAGAAAGCCTTTTGACTGTGTCTGTCACAACAAACTTGAAAATTCTGAAAGAGATGGGAATATCAAACCACCTTACCTGTCTCCTGAGAAACCTGTATGAAGTCAAGAAGCAACAGTTAGAACCAGACATGGAACAACAGACTAGTTCCAAATTGGGAAAGGAATACATCAAGGTTGCATATTGTCACGCTGCTTATTTAACTTATATACAGTGTACATCATTACAAATGCCAGGCTGGATGAATCACAAGCTGGAGTCAAGATTGCTGGGAGAAATATCAATAACCTCAGATATGCATATGATATAACTCTAGTGACAGAAAGCAAGGAGAAACTAAAGGACCCCTTGATGAGAGTGAAGGAGGAGAATGAAAAAAACTGGCTTAAAACTCAACTGTAAAAAAGGAAGAACACAGCCTCTGGTCCCACCACTTCATGGCAAATACAAGGGGGAAAAGTGGAAGCAGTGACAGATTTCATTTTCCTGGGTTCCAAAATCACTGCAGATGGTGACTGCAGCCATGATATTTTAAAAACGCTTGCTTCTTGGAAGGATAACAAACCTAGACAGAGTATTAAAAAGCAGAGACATCACTTTGATGACAAAGATCCGTATAGTGAAACTGTGGTTTTTCCAGCAGTCGTGTACGACTGTGAAAGTTGGACCATAAAGAAGACCAAGAGCCAAAAAATTGATGTTTTTGAATTGTGGTACTGGAAAAGATTCTTGAGAGTCCCTTGGACAGCACAATCAAACCAGTTAATCCTAAAGGAAATCAACCCTGAATATTCATTGGAGAACTGTTGCTGAAGCTTAAGCTCCAAACTTGGGCCACCTGATGCGAAGAGCCGTCTCATTGGAAAAGATATTGATGTTGGGAAAGGTTTTGGGGAGGAAGAGATGGGGATGACAAAAGATGAGATGGTTAGATGGCATTATTGACTCAATGGACATGAGTTTGAGCAAACTCAAGGAGATAGTGGAGGACAGAGGAGCCTGGCATGCTGCATTCCATGGGGTTACAAAGAGTCAGAGATGACTTAGCAACTGAACAACAACAACAGCAATAGGTGGAACGCATGGAAGACAAAATATAAGAAATTTTTATACAATAATTAACTAAGGATAAAGAGAATCTAATATAACAGATACTTGAGAAAGTCTTATCAGTACTAGAGGGTAAGCGTAGAGAAGAGACTTTGACTCCAACCAGAGTCTTATGTTAGACAACTGATTAGAACTAAGTAGAATGAGTGTGAGGAATATGGGCTGTTTTATAATCTGTGTTGGTATTATCAATGTGAGATTCATTTTGTATGTTTAGGGAGATTAAATCTGGGGGAGTAAACAATAAATGTGGACATTATATTAGGAATTTAAGGTGCGTTTATAGCAGACTGACTTGAGAGAGAGGATTTATGGAGTTAACTTGTGCAGGGAAGGGGATTAAGCAGCTTTATTCCTTTGAAATTACATAATTTGACTTACAGTATCCAATGCACATAACAAAATCTTTTGTGTGGTCACATTGTCTTCAGAAATAGAATATGGGATCAGTGAATTTTTGACAGTTAACATTTACTGAAACACATGTTATAGAATACTAATACTCTGGTATGTTTTGTTTATGTTAAAAAATACTTCCATAGTCAAACTACTAGGAGCTGCATAGATTTTTTAAAAAACATCAAATGAATGTCTTTGGATTACCAAGAATTTTTATAAATGTTATTGTACACTGTAAAACCCTAAGATGGTAACATGTCTTCCAGTACCCACGCCAAAGGAAGAGGAACTCAGATAATGAAACTAGACTCTGATGGGTCCCCAAAGATTCCAGAGAAGCACAGAATGGTGGCAAGGAAGCAATGTATACAGCTTCCAGGGGAATACAAGAAGAGGAGAATGTCTATTTTTATGTAAATATTATATTTCCTTTTTCTTGTCTATATTATTTAGAGGCTGGACTAAGGTAGGCCTTAAGGGTCTATTGGAATGGTGTGCTTAGCATGTCTCTTGCAAAATCATCAAGTACCACCTACAGTAACCCTAGAAAAGTAGGCTGAGCAGATGGCTGAGAGATCCCTGTTGCTTAGGGCTGGCCTAATGGGGTGTTTAGGTGTCTCCAAGTCTCTCTATTCTCTAATTCAATTTCCCAAGGTAAGTGCTTATAGGAATTTGAGACTGATCCTAGGTCAGGAATAAACTTATATCTGTACTTACTTAGAGTGGCTTTTTGCATTGTATGCTTCCTTGGTGGCTCAGATGGTAAAGAATCCTCCTGTAAAGAGGGAGACCTGGATTGGATCCCTGGGTTGGGAAGATCCCCTGGAGGAGGGCGTGGCAACCCACTCCAGTATTCTTGCCTGGAGAATCCCATGGACAGAAGAGCCAGGTGGGCTACAGTCCGTGGGGTCGCAAGAGTCGGACACACCTGAGTGACTAAGCACACACAGCAACCACCCAAGTCAAGTGGGCTGAGATATCTGGTGACCTTGGAGCAATGTCGTAATTTTCTAATCTCTTCGTTCTTTCTTAGAGACTTCACTGATAAATGGATGTTGACTTTCTATTCCCTTAAATTCTATTTTAACCGTGTTTCTTAGAGCCATAGCAAATACTGATAGGAGTTTCTTGTTTATTTTTTCATATCTGTTGATCTTATTTACTCATAAGGTGTTACATATGAAAAGCAGCAATCATATTTATGAGGACATTAAAAATTTCTCAACACTTGAGCTGCCCCTTTTGAAAACTCTAATTCATGATTACCAATGAGGTCATTCCCAGGTCAGGTGATGGGTGAAAAAGAGTTGCTTTGCTTTCCAGTTGTAGAACAGATTCATTTTTTATTTTACTATAAATAGAATTTAAGTAAACAAAATAATGACTACCTCAGTAAATTTTAACTGTACCACTAAAGCCTGAAGGGCTCTGTAGGGAAGCCTTGCAGGCTGTCTTTGATGGTAAGAGAGAAACAGCCAGCAGTCCACTCTGAGCTTTCCACCACTACACGGCTTCAAACTCAGCAGCCCAGCTTTTATTTGTTTGATATATTCACGTTTTGGACTTTCTCAAAAGATTTTATGAGGAAATGATTCTAATTACAAACAATTTTAGACAACTATTGCCTTAATAATGAGGGTCTTAAATTGCACCCATCTCACACGCTAGTAAAGTAATGCTCAAAAGTCTCCAAGCCAGGCTTCAGTAATATGTGAACCGTGCACTTCCTGATGTTTAAGCTGGTTTTAGAAAAGGCAGAGGTACCAGAGATCAAATTGCCAACATCTGCTGGATCATGGAAAAAGCAAGACAGTTCCATAAAAACATCTATTTCTGCTTTATTGACTATGCCAAAACCTTTGACTGTGTGGATCACAATAAACTGTGGACAATTCTGAAAGAGATGGGAATACCAGACCACCTGATCTGCCTCTTGAGAAATCTGTATGCAGGTCAGGAAACAACAGTTAGACTGGACATGGAACAACAGACTGGTTCCAAATAGGAAAAGGAGTTCATCAAGGCTGTATATTGTCACCGTGCTTATTTAACTTATAGGCAGAGTACATCATAAGAAACGCTGGGCTGGAAGAAGCACAAGCTGGAATCAAGATTGCCAGGAGAAATATCAATAACCTCAGCTATGCAGATAACACCACCCTTATGGCAGAAAGTGAAGAGGAACTCAAAAGCCTCTTGATGAACTTGAAAGTGGAGAATGAAAAAGTTGGCTTAAAGCTCAACATTCAGAAAACGAAGATCATGTCATCTGGTCCCATCACTTCATGGGAAATAGATGGGGAAACAGTAGAAACAGTGTCAGACTTTATTTTTGGGGGCTCCAAAATCACTGCAGATGGTGACTGCAGCCACGAAATTAAAAGACGCTTACTCCTTGGAAGGAAAGTTATGACCAACCTAGATAGCATATTCAAAAGCAGAGACATTACTTTGCCATCAAAGGTCCATCTAGTCAAGGCTATGGTTTTTCCTGTGGTCATGTATGGATGTGAGAGTTGGACTGTGAAGAAGACTGAGCGCTGAAGAATTGATGCTTTTGAACTGTGGTGTTGGAGAAGACTCTTGAGAGTCCCTTGGACTGCAAGGAGATCCAACCAGTCCATTCTGAAGGAGATCAGCCCCGGGATTTCTCTGGAAGTAATGATGCTAAAGCTGAAACTCCAATACTTTGGCCACCTCATGCGAAGAGTTGACTCTTTGGAAAAGACTCTGATGCTGGGAGGGATTGGGGGCAGGAGGAGAAGGGGACGACAGAGGATGAGATGGCTGGATGGCATCACTGACTCGATGGACGTGAGTCTGGGTGAACTCCGGGAGTTGGTGATGGACAGGGAGGCCTGGCGTGCTGCGATTCATGGGGTCGCAAAGAGTCGGACACGGCTGAGTGACTGAACTAAACTGAAAATCAGACCTTGTCTGTCCACACTAAAAGTAAGATGAACAAGATCAGAGTAGGCAGAAATAATAAGAGCTTTCATTATTATGAAATTGATATGCTAATACTATTTCTACACAATGCCCAGGAATATCACCTTTTACTTGGACTTATTTACCCTTTTAGAAACAGAATTCTAATAAATTTGTTGTGTGTATTTATGTATGTATATACATGTTATCCACTTAAAGAAGCAACCTAAAATAAATAACCATTCATAGCAGGTTGGCAATCTCACCCAAAGGGAAAAGAATCCTATAAGCATAATCAGAATATGTACCAAAAACAGAAGAAAGGCAAAAAGTTATAAAATTATGTGACTATTTTGTGTTGTAAGAAAAATATGCTATATAAGCAGTTAATACCTGAAAGGCTCATTATTTAATATCCAAGTGTAATGGTTGAGGTTAAAATAATAATACTTATTCATCAGATAATATTTGATTATGATTAGTTCAATGGAGAAAAAAAATTGAAATTAAAAGACTAACTTTCAAATTGCAAATTGTTATTATGAATCTGAACTTTTGTGTTAAGTCATTTAACCTCTCTGAAACTCATTCTGTTTAAATAATAATTTTAAAATAATCTTTTAAAAATGATAATACAACCTAAGGTGTGAACAAGATGATGGATTAGGAAGATCCTGAGCTCACCTCTGTCTACAGGTACAATGAAATTACAACTATTTACAGAAAAACTATCTCTGAATGACTAGTAGAAAAGATTTTCCACAACTAAAGATATTAAGTGGAAATAAGTAATTTACATTGTAAAGAACTCAAGGTAATGATAATTAAGATGGTCAATGAACTTGGGAGAAGAATGACAAGCTCAATGAACTTGGGAGTGAATCACAGTGAGAAGTTTAATAAAGAGCTGGAAAATATAGTGAAGAATCAAACAGAGCTGATACTTCTCTAAACAAGGTATATAAACGGTCCATGAGCATCTAAGATACTCAACATTATCAGTCCATAGGAAAGTGTGAATCAAGGCCACAGTGAGGTAGCATTTCACTCTCACTAGAACGGGTATGACAAAAATGAGAGACAACAGTATTGGCTAGAAAATGAAGAACTGATACCCTTATTCATTCCTGGTGGGAGTTAATATAATGCAGCTGCTCTGGAAAGCAGTTCCTCAGAGTTATACATAGTGTTACCATGTGACTCCACAATTACACGTCAAGCTGTTCATTGTTGACCTGAAACAAATGGACTGCCAGATATTTCTCCAGCAAAGATGCATTTATTTGGGATCAGAAGAGAGCTACAATTCAGAGTCTGCAACCATGGTGAGCCACGTGCAAGTTACTGCACACCAAGGAAACAACAGTTTTATAGAGGGGAAAAAGAGGTGGGAATAGCTATAGTAAACAAAAGTGTATGGCTTTTCATTGAATCATTGCCAGGAAAGAAGAGGGTCATTCTTCCTATTGGGCTCTGCTGTTGACCCAGAAGAGGGCCCTCTTCTGGCCCATCAACTCTATTTAAAATATTCAAGTTTTGTTTATAAAATTTGGACAATACCCGAGAAATGAAAACACATGATCACACAAAAACATGTACATAAATGTTCTTAGCATCATTATTTACAATAGGTTAAAACGTAGAAACAACCCAAATGTCCATCAACTAATAAATAAAGAAAATGTGATCTGTTTACACAATGACATTTAATTAGTCATAAAAAAGTATGAACTACAGATACATGTTATAGCATGGATGAACCTAAGAACATTATACTAAGTGAAAGAAGCCAGACACAAAAGATCATGTGTTATATGATTCCATTTATATGAAATTTCTAGAATAGGTAAATCTGTAAAAGTAGAAAGTAGGGTAATGGTTGCCAGGGACTAAAGGAAGGGTGGAATGGGGAGTGATTGTGATAGATGTCGAGTTTTTTTTAGGGGTGATGAAAATGTTCCAGGTGATTGCACAAGCTTATAAATATACTAAAACTCACTGAATATTATGGTATGTGAATGATAAAAGAAAACTTGTGACAAAACAAATGGCCATTACTCACCATCACTTTTAGTGTTGGGGGTTACTGGAGACAGTGTTAACAGATGAGGCATTTGTGCGGCTTCCTTGCTGGAAGTTCCTAATTTGATAAGATAGATGACATTATTATTAGTTACAATTTCATCTCACTGGTCAAGGAATAAATAAAAATAAGTCTAATTTGAAGGTGAAAATCTTTCTATAGATGCTGGGTAAAATTTGTATAGTTCTTCTGTGTATTCTTGCCACCTCTTCTTAATATCTGCTGCTTCTGTTAGGTCCATACCATTTCTGTCCTTTATCGAGCCCATCTTTGCATGAAATGTTCCCTTGGTATCTCTAATTTTCTGAAGAGATCTCTAGTCTTTCCCATTCTATTGTTTTCTTCTATTTCTTTGCATTGATCACTAAGGAAGGCTTTCTTATCTCTCCTTGCTATTCTTTGGAACTCTGCAGTCAAATGGATATATCTTTCCTTTTCTCCTTTGCCTATTGCTTCTCTTCTTTACACAGCTATTTGTAAGGCCTCCTCAGACAACCATTTTGCCTCCATGCCAGAGGCCAGGGGTGGCGGCCGGGAGGAGCAATCCATGCCCAAGGCCAGGGGCGGCAGCCGGGAGGATCAACCCCACATCCAAGGAGTGGTGGCTGCCCTGGCGCAGGAGGGCCTAGAGGAGCTACCCCACGTTGAAGGTCAGGAAGGGCGGCGGTGAGGAGATACCCCTCGTCCAAGGTAAGCAGCAATGGCTGAGCTTTGCTGGAGCAGCCATGAAGAGATAACCCCACGCCCAAGGTAAGAGAAACCCAAGTAAGATGGTAGGTGTTGCAAGAGGGCATCAGAGGGCAAACACACTGAAACCATACTCACAGAAAACTAGTCAATCTAATAACACCAGGACCACAGCCTTGTCTAACTCAATGAAACTAAACCATGCCCTTGGGGCAACCCAAGACGGGCGGGTCATGGTGGAGAGATCTGACAGAATGTGGTCCACTGGAGAAGGGAATGGCAAACCACTTCAGTATTCTTGCCTTGAGAACCCCATGAACAGTATGAAAAGGCAAAATGATAGGATACTGAAAGAGAAACTCCCCAGGTCAGTAGGTGCCCAGTATGTTACTGGAGATCAGTGGAGAAATAACTCCAGAAAGAATGAAGGGATGGAGCCAAAGCAAAAAGAATACCCAGCTGTGGATGTGACTGGTGATAGAAGCAAGGTCCAATGCTGTAAAGAGCAATATTGCATAGGAACCTGGAATGTCTGGTCCATGAATCAAGGCAAATTGGAAGTGGTCAAACAAGAGATGGCAAGAGTGAATGTTGACATTCTAGGAATCAGCAAACTGAAATGGACTAGAATGGGTGAATTTAACTCAGATGACCATTATATCTACTACTGCTGGCAGGAACCCCTCAGAAGGAATAGAGTAGCCATCATGGTCAACAAAAGAGTTCAAAATGCAGTACTTGGATGCAATCTCAAAAACGACAGAATGATCTCTGTTTGTTTCCAAGGCAAACCATTCAATATCACAGTAATCCAAGTCTATGCCCCAACCAGTAACACTGAAGAAACTGAAGTTGAATGGTTCTATGAAGACCTACAAGACCTTTTAGAACTAACACCCAAAAAAGATGTCCTTTTCATTCTAGGGGACTGGAATGCAAAAGTAGGAAGTCAAGAAACACCTGGAGTAACAGGCAAATTTGGCCTTGGAATACGGAATGAAGCAGGGCAAAGACTAATAGAGTTTTGCCAAGAAAGTGCACTGGTCATAACAAACACCCTCTTCCAACAACACAAGAGAAGACTCTATACATGGACATCACCAGATGGTCAACACTGAAATCAGATTGATTATATTCTTTGCAGCCAAAGATGGAGAAGCTCTATACAGTCAGCAAAAACAAGACCAGGAGCTGACTGTGGCTCAGACCATGAACTCATTGCCAAATTCAGACTTAAATTGAAGAAAGTAGGGAAAACCACTAGACCATTCAGGTATGACCTAAATCAAATCCCTTATGATTATACAGTGGAAGTGAAAAATAGATTTAAGGGCCTAGATCTGATAGATAGAGTGCCTGATGAGCTATGGAATGAGGTTCATGACATTGTACAGGAGACAGGGATCAAGACGATCCCCATGGACAAGAAATGCAAAAAAGCAAAATGGCTGTCTGGGGAGGCCTTACAAATAGCTGTGAAAAGAAGAGAAGCGAAAAGCAAAGGAGAAAAGGAAAGACATAAACATCTGAATGCAGAGTTTCAAAGAATAGCAAGAAGAGATAAGAAAGCCTTCTTCAGCAATCAATGCAAAGAAATAGAGGAAAACAACAGAATGGGAAGGACTAGAGATCTCTTCAAGAAAATCAGAGATACCAAAGGAACATTTCATGCAAAGATGGGCTTGATAAAGGACAGAAATGGTATGGACCTAATAGAAGCAAAAGATATTAAGAAGAGATGGCAAGAATACACAGAAGAACTGTACAAAAAAGATCTTCACGACCCAGATAATCACGATGGTGTGATCACTGACCTAGAGCCAGACATCCTGGAATGTGAAGTCAAGTGGGCCTTAGAAAGCATCACTACGAGCAAAGCTAGTGGAGGTGAAGGAATTCCAGTTGAGCTATTCCAAATCCTGAAAGATGATGCTGTGAAAGTGCTGCACTCAATATGCCAGCAAATCTGGAAAACTCAGCAGTGGCCACAGGAATGGAAAAGGTCAGTTTTCATTCAGATCCCAAAGAAAGGCAATGCCAAGAATGCTCAAACTACTGCACAATTGCACTCATCTCACACGCTAGTAAAGTAATGTTCAAAATTCTCCAAGCCAGGCTTCAGTAATATGTGAACTGTGAACTTTCTGATGTTCAAGCTGGTTTTAGAAAAGGCAGAGGAACAAGAGATCAAATTGCCAACATCCGCTGGATCATGGAAAAAGCAAGAGAATTCCAGAAAAAACATCTATTTCTGCTTTATTGACTATGCCAAAACCTTTGACTGTGTGGATCACAATAAACTGTGGAAAATTCTGAAAGAGATGGGAATCCCAGACCACCTGACCTGCCTCTTGAGAAACCTATATGCAGGTCAGGAAGCAACAGTTAGAACTGGACATGGAACAACAAACAGACTGGTTCCAAATAGGAAAAGGAGTATGTCAAGGCTGTATATTGTCACCCTGCTTATTTAACTTCTATGCAGAGTACATCATGAGAAACGCTGGGCTGGAAGAAGCACAAGCTGGAATCAAGATTGCTGGGAGAAATATCAATAACCTCAGCTATGCAGATGACACCACCCTTATGGCAGAAAGTGAAGAGGAACTCAAAAGCCTCTTGATGAACGTGAAAGTGGAGAGTGAAAAAGTTGGCTTAAAGCTCAACATTCAGAAAACTAAGATCATGGCATCCGGTCGCATCACTTCATGGGAAATAGATGGGGAAACAGTAGAAACAGTGTCAGACTTTATTTTTGGGGGCTCCAAAATCACTGCAGATGGTGACTGCAGCCACGAAATTAAAAGACGCTTACTCCTTGGAAGGAAAGTTATGACCAACCTAGATAGCATATTCAAAAGCAGAGACATTACTTTGCCATCAAAGGTCCGTCTAGTCAAGGCTATGGTTTTTCCTGTGGTCATGTATGGATGTGAGAGTTGGACTGTGAAGAAAGCTGAGCACTGAAGAATTGATGCTTTTGAACTGTGGTGTTGGAGAAGATTCTTGAGAGTCCCTTGGACTGCAAGGAGATCCAACCAGTCCATTCTGAAGGAGATCAGCCCTGGGATTTCTTTGGAGGGAATGATGCTGAAGCTGAAACTCCAGTACTTTGGCCACCTCATGCAAAGAATTGACTCATTGGAAAAGACTCTGATGCTGGGAGGGATTGGGGGCAGGAGGAGAAGGGGATGACAGAGGATGAGATGGCTGGATGGCATCACTGACTCGATGGACGTGAGTCTGGGTGAACTCCGGGAGTTGGTGATGGACAGGGAGGCCTGGTGTGCTGCGATTCATGGGATCACAAAGAGTCGGACACAACTGAGTGACTGTTCTGATCTGATCTGACACTTCTTTTTCTTGGGGATGATCTTGATCCCAGCCTCCTGTACGATGTCAGGAACCTCTGTCTATAGTTCTTCAGGCACTCTATCAGATTTAATCCCTTGAATCTATTTTTCACTTCTACTGTATAATCATAAGGGATTTAATTTATGTCATACCTGAATGGTCTAATGGCTTTCCCTACTTTCTTCAGTTTAAGTCTGAATTTGGCAATAAGGAGTTAATGATTGAAGCCATAGTCAACTCCTGGTCTTGTTTTTGCTGACTGTATAGAACTTCTCCGTCTTTGGCTGCGAAGAATATAATCAGTTTGATTTCGGTGTTGACCATCTGGTGATGTCCATGTGTAGAGTCTTCTCTTGTGTTGTTGGAAGAGGGTGTTTGCTATGACCAGTGCAATCTCTTGGCAAAACTCTATTATCCTTTGCCCTGCTTCATTCTGAATTCCAAAGCCAAATTTACCTGTTACTCCAGATATTTCTTGACTTCCTACTTTTGCATTCCAGTCTTCTATAATGAAAAGGACATTTTTGGGGGGGTGTTATTTCTAGAAGTTCTTGTAGGTCTTCATAGAACCGTTCAACTTCAGCTTCTTCAGCATTAGTGGTCAGAGCATAGACTTGGATTACTGTGATATTGGATGGTTTGCCTTGGAAACAAACAGAGATCATTCTGTCGTTTTTGAGATTGCATCCAAGTACTGCATTTCTGACTCTTTTGTTGATTATGAGGGCTACTCAACTTCTTCTAAGGGATTCTTGCCCACAGTGGTAGATAAAATGGTTATCTGAGTTAAATTCACCCATTCCAGTCCATTTTAGTTCACTTATTCCTAAAATGTCGATGCTCAGTCTTGCTATCTCCTATTTGACCACTTCCAATTTGCCTTGATCTAACATTCCAAATTCCTATGCAATATTGTTCTTTACAGCATTGAACTTTACTTCCATCACCAGTCACATCCACAACTGTGTGTTGTTTTTGCTTTGGCTCTCTCTTCATTCTTTCTGGAGTTATTTCTCCACTGATCTCTAGTAGCATATTGGGCACCTACCAACCTGGGGCATTCATCATTCAGTGTTCTATCTTTTTGCCTTTTCTTACTGTTAATGAGGTTCTCAAGGCAAGACTACTGAAGTGGTTTGCCATTCCCTTCTACAGTGGATCACGTTTTGTCAGACCTCTCCACCATGACCCGTTCATCTTGGGTGGCCCTACATGGCATGGCTCATAGTTTCACTGAGTTAGACAAGGAAATGGTCCATGTGATCAGATTGATTAGTTTTCTGTGATTGTGGTTTTCAGTCTGCCTGCCCTTTGATGGAGAAGGGTAAGAGGCTTATGGAAGCTTCCTGAAGGCAGAGACTGACTGAGGGGTAACTGGGTCTTGTTCTGATGGGCGGGGCCATGCTCAGTAAATCTTTAATCGAATTTTCTGTTGATGGGTGGGGCTGTGTTCCCTCCCTGTTATTTACCTTGGGCCAAACTATGGTGGAGGTGATAATGGCAACCTCCTTCAAAAGGTCCCATGAATGCATTGCTACGCTCAGTGCCCCCAGCCCTGCAGCAGGCCACTGCCGACCCACGCCACCACTGGAGACTCCTGGACACTCATAGGCAAGTCTGGGTCAGTCTCTTGTAGGGTCACTGCTCCTTTCTCCTGGGTCCTGGTGCGCACAAGGTTTGTGTCCTCCAAGAATCTGTTTCTCCAGTCCTGTGTAAGTTCTGGCAGCTCTACGGTGGGGTTAATGGTGGCCTCCTCCAAGAGGGCTTATGCCACACCCAGGTCTGCTGCACCCAGAGCCCCTGCCCCTGCAACAGTCCTCTGCTGACCCGTACCTCTGCAGGAGACATTCAAACACAGTTGTCTCAGTCTCTGTGGGGTGTGGGTCCTGGTGCGCACAATGTTTGTTTGAGCCTTCTGAGCATCTCTGGTGGGTATGGGGTTTGATTCTAATCACGGTTTCACCACTCCTACCATCTTGCTGGAGCTTTTCCTTTGCCCTTGGACCTGAGGTATCTCCTCAAGGCAGAAGCAGAAGATAAAAGAAGAGGTGGCAAGAAATACACAGAACTATACAAAAAAGATATTCACAACCCAGATAATGATGGTGTGATCACTCACCTAGAGCCAGACATCCTGGAATGTGTAGTCAAGTGGGCCTTAGGGAGCATCACTACAAACAAAGCTAGTGGAGGTGATGGAATTCCAGTTGAGCTATTTCAAATCCTAAAAGATGATGCTGTGACAGTGTTGCACTCAATATGCCAGCAAATTTGGAAAACAGCAGTGGCCATAGGACTGGAAAAGGTCAGTTTTCATTCCAATCCCAAAGAAAGGCCATGCCAAAGAATGTTCAAAATACCACACAATTGCACTCACTTATCTCACATGCTAGCAAAGTAATGATCAAAATTCTCCAAGCCAGGCTTCAACAGTATGTGAACCGACTACTTTCAGACATTCAAGCTGGATTTAGAAAAGGCAGAGAAACCAGAGATCAAATTGCCAACATCCATTGGATCATAGAAAAAGAAAGAGAGTTCCAGAAAAACATCTACTTCTGCTTTATTGATTATACCAAAGCCTTTGGATGTGTGAGTCACAACAAACTATGAAAAATTCTTCAAGAGATGGGAATACCAGACCACCTTACCTGCCTCCTGAGAAATCTGTATGCAGGTCAGGAAGGAACAGTTAGAACTGGACGTAGAACAACAGACTGGTTCCAAATCAGAAAAGGAGTACATCAAGGCTGTATATTGTCACCCTGCTTATTTAACTTATATGCAGAGTACATCATGAGAAACGCTGGGCTGGAGGAAGCACAACTGGAATCAAGATTGCCGGGAGAACTATCAGTAACCTCAGATAAGCAGCTGCACTACCCTTATGGCAGAAAGTGAAGAAGAACTAAAGAACCTCTTGGTGAAAGTGAAAGAGGAGAGTGAAAAAGTTGGCTTAAAACTCAACATTCAGAAAACTAAGATCATGGCATCCGGTCCCATCACTTCATGGCAAATAGATGGGGAAGCAGTGGAAACACCGTGAGACTATTATTTGGGGCTCCAAAATCACTGCAGATGGTGTTGCAGCCATGAAATTAAAAGACGCTTCCTCCTTGGAAGAAAATCTATGACCAATATAGACAGCATATTAAAAAGCAGAGATATTACTTTGCCAACAAAGGTCCGTCTAGTCAAAACTATGGTTTTTCCAGTGGTCGTGTATGGATGTAAAAGTTGGACTATAAAGAAAGCTGAGCACTGAAGAATTGATGCTTTTGAACTGTAGTGTTGGAGAAGACTCTTGAGAGTCCCTTGGACTGCAAGGAGATCCAACCAGTCCATCCTAAAAGAAATCAGTCCTGAATATTCATTGGAAGGACTGATGCTGGAGCTGAAACTCCAATACTTTGGCCACCTGATGCAAAGAACTGACTCCTTGGAAAAGACCCTGATGCTAGGAAAGATTGAAGGCAGGAGGAGAAGAGGACGACAGAGGATGAGATGGTTGGATGGCATCACCGACTCAATGTACATGAGTTTGAGTAAGCTCCAGGAGTTGTTGATGGACAGGGAAGCCTGGCATGCTGCAGACCATGGGGTCACAAAAAGTTGGACACGACTGAGCAACTGAACTGAACTGAAACTTTTGTGTAGCTTTACTTTTTCCATTTCCCATTTTTGTCCTCCTTAAGGAATATAATTACTGAATGCTTAGGTGGCCCAGTAAACACACACACACACACATTTCACACACATTTTTGTATAACAGGCCTCCAAAGCAGATTTCTATTGCAGATTGTTACCTGGGTATGTTGAAACATGCAAAAAAGTTGTAAAAGTAAATGCTTTAAAATCATTTTATTTTTCCTAGTGAGAAAAACTACTTGGTCAATAGGACCTAGGAGTAATATGATTTTTTTCTCCAAAATAACATTTAATTTTATTGACTTAGTTATGACTCTGAAACTTCTAATAACCATAAATAATAAAGGAATCTGCAAACTCTTGTAATTAATTTTTTTTCATTTATGAAATGTTGAATTCCCACTGTGTTCAAGGCCATCTCCAAGGCTTTGGAGGGCAGTATCTAAGTCTTAGTCATTTCGGTTTTTTTTCCCTGCTCCTCCTCCCACTCCCTGCAGCCACCACATGCTCCAGCTGGCTCTTAGTCATCTTTGTCGCTTATGTTACCATGAAGAAAAATTCCTGGCACAGAGTAGGCATGTAGTAAACGCTGTTTCAGGGAAGATGGCACTCATACAGGATAGAGGGACCAACCGAAGGATAAAGATCTCCTTTAAGTAGTGAACACAACTGACTGATTCACTACTCATAATAGCATTCCCTTTTTTCTTAAAGCATGTTAGAATGTCCTTTTGCGAATAGGGCACAGGCTCTACTTTTACTATGTGACATTTATAAAATCTTGGTTCTTATATACATATGCGTGATGTGTTTGAGGGAGAAACTATTTAGCTCTGCACAGGTTACATGATACTTTAAAACCCTGGTCCAGGGAAAGTTTTCAAAGGTAAGCTGGCTGGAGCTGAATATTGGAATACAGGAGGGAACCATAAGAGGAAGATAAGATCTTTGGAGGGTTGCTGAGGACAAACACCTCTAAGCAGGTGCTGAAAGTTTGGTTTATTGCTTACTCCTCTTTCTTCACTGTTTATTAGGGAATACAGGTTATTCAAGCAACGGAAACAGAGAAGGCCCTGGCACCCCACTCCAGTACTCTTGCCTGGAAAACCCCATGGACAGAGGAGCCTGGTAGGTTGCAGTCCACGGGGTCGTGAAGAGTCGGACATGACTGAGTGACTTCACTTTCACTTTTCACTTTCATGCATTGGAGTAGGCAATGGCAACCCACTCCAGTGTTCTTGCCTGGAGAATCCCAGGGACAGGGGAGCCTGGTGGGCTGCCGTCTCTGGGGTGGCACAGAATCGGACACGACTGAAGAGACTTAGCAGCAGCAGCAATGGAAAGTGACTGTAATCGGCAGATTCTGTGCATTATAATGTGGAGAGCAATTGAGACTATCTAAGATTTTTCTACACTCAATATGTGGTTATAACTGTAAAAGAAGAAACCAACAACAGAAATGTTATTGCTGAAAGTTAGATTTGAGATTTTTGCATTGTCCACTCACATGATCCCAATACCTTAAGGTAAAGATTTCTTGTTTGTGTGCTTTTTAAGGTAAAGATGTTAAAAATATAAATTAAGTGTCCCCTCCAGCCAAACACAGTGCCTTTGTTTTCACTTCATCCCTATTCTTGGTACCATTAATAACCTTAATTAAATTCTTACCATAAATAATAAAGGAATCTGTAAACTCCTATAATTAATTTTTACACAATGATTATCATTGTGTCATTATGTTTTATTGGCATATATTTCATTTACTGCTTGAAAATTGAAGACACAGAGATGATTACAGAAAATAATTAGGACACACAATGGTAAATAGAAAAAATGTGTATCATCTTTGAGTTTCTGAAGTTCTGGATCTTTTTCTTTTATACCTATCGTGTTTGATAGTGGGAAGAGATGGAACAAATTTGAGCTTTGGCTCAAGTATTCATCAGAAATCTATTTGGCTTCTGTTTCATCTTGGTCTTTAGAAAATAGAAGAGTTAAGTGGTTGTACATTTCTGATGTTCCCGGGACTTGTGTGTGAACAGTGATCTTGTGATGATGCTGATGATCTCTATATACAGTCACTGTAACAATATGCTTGATATAAAAGGCTTAGTGTACTTTAGATTTATTATTAATGTATAAATATTCATTTTCAAATATGGGTAAGCATTTTAGTAAAATTTTTTTCATGTGCTAAGAATGTTAAAATTCTGAAATACAGATGCATCTTTATTATTGCAAAATTAAAGTGCTGCAATATCTAATGAGGATTGTTATGTCTGTCAATTATATGCACAAAACTAATAATACTATATAATAGTTAACCAAAGAAATAGACTGAATTTAATATGAACATTAAGAGATTATATCTATATTTGGGGCTTCCCAGATGGCTCAGTGGGTAAAGAATCTGCCTGCAGTGCAGAAGACGCAGGAGACATGGGTTTGATCCCTGGGTCAGGAAGATTTCCTGGAAGATACCCCTAGAGGAAGACGTGGCAACCCACTCCAGTATTCTTGCCTGGAGAATTCCATGGACAGAGGAGCCTGGTCAGCTACAGTCCACAAGGTAGCAAAGAGTCAGACACGACTGAAATGACTTAACATGCATAGCTATATATATCTTTTAGGGATATATTATTTTGAGTCAACAAATGTTTACAAAAGATTAAATCATAAGAATATAATTCTACTCCGTGAAAAGTGGTTTAGTAAACTATCATTCATAATATTTTCCAAAATAACCTTTTAGAGTTGTGTTTAAGTCTATTTAGAACACAAGTGTTTCAAGAAAGTGTCTAATTTTGGAACATGTCATAACTTGTGAAGATAAACTACAAGCAAAATGTCACCTTTACTACTTTGAAATTTTATAAAAAGGAAAAAAAAAAAAAGTAACAGAGATATCCCAAGTAGTTCAAGTTAAATTCAAACTTCACAAAGAATACAAAGACAATGGATAAAAGGGAAAGATATGGAGAAAAATGTGGTCCCCAAGCCTATTTTTTTCCCCGTTAATCATACAAGAAAATTTACAAGAATGCCTTTTAAAAGTCTTCTTTATAGTTTTATTTTTGTTTCTGGAGCATAAGTGCGTCTTAAACACCACCACAACTGGCCTCCTATAGGGAAGAAATGGCCCCAAATCCCTGGTCTCTCTACTGACCTCAATTGAAATTGAATGTTTATTTAGTATCAAAAACTTGAAGTATCTGTGCTGAGAATTTTTATTCTGCATTATGATTCAGCTTGTTAAAATATCTTACTATAAAGTGTTTTTAAAATGTTGAATAATAGTTACATTTTAATAATGAAATTGCAGGTTTATTTTTAAAATTTCCTTTTATAATGATGATATTCAGTGTTGACCAAATGTTGATTTTAACCCTGGCCATTTGGCCTTTGAGTAAAATGGGCAGAGCATGTGATACACATCGAGAAATAGATCAAATCCCATCTCTCTAATTGAGTAAACTTCTGAAAACAAGCCTGCTCTGGGCAAAGCTCTATCAGCACCTGTGCCACCTTGACTACTTCACAGCAAGGATTCCTATCTTGGCTGTGCATTTTCCATTTTTCTGATGTTAGAATTTCTGCCATTGTCATAAGGAAGAAAATGTATGTATTTTAGATAAATGTGAACACTTGAATCAACTATCTTTTGACCTTTAAGAAGAATATCTGATTGGGACAACTTAAAATGAAAATAAAAATGTTTCTCCAAGGTGTATTTTTTGGTAAATCCTTTATGTCTAAAATGATCTTGGTGGCCATGAGGAATGGGGAATAAAAATGATTTCACTATAGATATACTTTTTATGGTACTATTATATAATTTAAAAGTGGTTACTTTGAAGAATGAGATAACATATAAAACCCCTCACAAGCCTGAAAAGAGAAAGCCGTATATCCTGATACACTGGTCAGAATATGAGAATTTGAGGCCAATTTTCCATGGTCTTCTTTGTTGTTGTTCAGTCACTAAGTTGTGTCCCGCTCTTTGAGACTTCATGGACTGTAGTACGCCAGGCTTCTCTGTCCTCCCCTAGTTACCAAAGTTTGCTCAAATTGATGTCCACTGAGTCAGGGATGCTATCTAACCATCTCATCCTCTGCCGCCCCCTGCTCCATTTGCCTTCAATCTTTCCCAGCATCAGAGTCTTTTCCAATGAGTTGGCTCTTCACATCAGGTGGCCAAAGTATTGGTGCTTCAGCTTCAGCATCAGTCCTTCCAATGTCTGTTCTTCATCTGTGTACTAAGTACATTGTTTTTAGGAACACAGGCAGTATCAATATATTAAGTCCAACTAACTTATGCCCTTAATATACAAGTGGTGATCAAGTAAATCAGATAAGAAGGAGTTCCTTTCTCTTCTCCACTCTTGTTCCCTCATTTTCCTTCAACTGCAGTGGATCCCCAGCTGCCCAATGTCTTCACCCATCTCTTCCACCATGCCAGACTTTCTGTTTCTCATCCTGGATCCCAGTAGTTTGTGGACAGCAGAATCTGTCTTTCCTTTTTCATCTCTTCTCCACCATCATTCTTTCAGCTGGTTTCTTCAGAGACCCCAGAATGTACTCATTTTCTTTTTTCTCCCACTGTTCTATTAGATTTTAACCATTAAAGCCCTTTGAAATGGATTTCAAATGATACTAATTCATTACTATTAATTTGGGAAATTTGATGACACTGTTGCTGCTGCTGCTGCTAAGTCGCTTCAGTCATGTCCGACTCTGTGTGACCCCATAGATGGCAGCCCACCAGGCTCCCCGTCCCTGGGATTCTCCAGGCAAGAACACTGGAGTGGGTTGCCATTTCCTTCTCCAATGCATGAAAGTAAAAAGTGAAAGTGAAGTCACTCAGTTGTGTCTGACTCTTAGCGACCCCATGGACTGCAGCCTACCCAGGCTCCTCCATCCATGGATTTTCCACTGTAGCTTTGTAATAAATGTTCTTATTTTTTGTGATGCACTCTTGGTGTGCAGAGGTAAAATGGCATACAGTCTGAATTGCCTTCAAAATATCCAAAAGCAAAATACAAAGAGAGAGAGAGAGGGAATAATGGAAGAAAAGAAGCAGGAAGGAAGGATGAGGGAGGTACAAAGCAGGGAAGAGGGAAAGAAGGTGGGAGGATGGAAAGAAGGAGAAAGAAAAAGAAAAATGAAGCAAATGGGGTAAAAGCTTGATGATTATTGATTCTGAGAGATGAATTACAGTATTCTTTATTTGTGGGTACATATGGACATCTTTATAATAAAAATTTTTTAAAAAAGTAAAACTATTCTAGTCTATTACCATTTTTATAATTGGATGTGAATAATTTAAAACTTACTTGGACAACTTTTGAAAAACAGACAGATTAGTTTAGTTTTTATTACATGGGTAATCAGTTCAGTTCAGTTCAGTTCAGTCGCTCAGTCGTGTCCGACTCTTTGCAACCCCATGAATCCCAGCACGCCAGGCCTCCCTGTCCATCACCAACTCCCAGAGTTCACTCAGACTCATGTCCATTGAGTCAGTGATGCCATCCAGCCATCTCATCCTCTGTCGTCCCCTTCTCCTCCTGCCCCCAATCCCTCCCAGCATCAGAGTCTTTTCCAATGAGTCAACTCTTCGCATGGGGTGGCCAAAGTACTGGAGTTTCAGCTTCAGCATCATTCCTTCCAAAGAAATTCCAGGGCTGATCTCCTTCAGAATGGACTGGTTGGATGTTCTTGCAGTCCAAGGGACTCTCAAGAGTCTTCTCCAAAACCACAGTTCAAAAGCATCAATTCTTTGGCGCTCAGATTTCTTCACAGTCCAACTCTCATATCCATACACGATCACTGGAAAAACCATAGCCTTTACTAGATGGACCTTTGTTGGCAAAGTAATGTCTCTGCTTTTGAATATGCTATCTAGGTTGGTCATAACTTTTCTTCCAAGGAGTAAGCATCTGAAAAATGTCCCTCAAAAGGAAATAGGAGAAATGTGTGTGTGTGTGTGTGTGTGTGTGTGTGTGTGTACACATGATTTCAACTGTTCTATCAAGTGTCCCTCGACAGGAGCCACCAAAGGTAAAGTTGATGTAAAGGTCTCCCCCATTATGTTTCACATGAGTAGGTATAGAATTTCCCTTTCAAGTGAAAAAGGTAAGGTGTATTCTTGGTATCACAAATTACAATTCTGGATTCTTTCAGTGAAACCTCCACCTCCACCCTTTCATGATCACTTACCATGATCACTTACATATTATTTAGACAGTGTTATTCATCATAGACCATTGTAGGCAGGCTAGGGATCTTCCCACTTAGAAAGCATATGTTCCAAGTAGTTAACAGAAAAACTGTGGAACTTTAACTCTTTGGGACTTTATGCAACATCTGCACTTATCTTCTCTGTTTCCTGGTTCTTTGGGGGGATATTATTGATTACAGGGGCTTTCCTGGTGACTCAGATGGTAAAGAATCTGTCTGCAGTGTGAGAGATGCAGGTTTGATCCCTGGGTCAGGAAGATCCCCTGGAGAAGGGAATGGCTACCCACTCCAGTATTCTAGCCTGGAGAATTCCATGGACAGAGGAACCTGGCAGGGTACAGTCCATGGCATTGCAGAGTTGGATATGACTGAGTGACTAATGTTTTCACACTGTTGCTTGCAAAAGTAATATGTTTAATCAAAATCAAACAATTTTAAGCCAAGGACTCATTTGGCAACTCAGAGAGATTGAAGGGAGATAGAGATTTTATATATATATATATATCGGAGAAGGCAATGGCACCCCACTCCAGTACTCTTGCCTGGAAAATCCCATGGATGGAGGAGCCTGGTAGGCTGTAGTCCATGGGGTCGCTAAGAGTCAGACATGACTGAGCGACTTCATTTTCACTTTTCATTTTTCTGCATTGGAGAAGGAAATGGCACCCCACTCCAGTACTCTTGCCTGGAGAATCCCAGGGACGGGGGAGCCTGGTGGGCTGCCATCTATGGGGTCGCACAGAGTCGGACACGACTGAAGTGACTTAGCAGCAGCATGTATATATATATAATATTATATTTTATTATATATATATATCTTTATATAAAAATATACACATCTATATATATGGAGAGAGAGAGAGAGATGCTTTGTAAAAATTAAAATAAAAAAATGAAATAATTCAGACTGTGGAGTGTTGGTTGAAGGCCTCATGGTCCCTGGCTACCTGACTGTCATTTGGAGTTTCCCTTTGTTGGTAATGCAGATTGTACCACATTTTGAGAATAAATCCCCTGTGCTGCCCTCAATGTGTAATGTAATACTTTCTCTTGGTTCAGTAAAGAAGTTCTAAGGGTTGGTTTGGTTTCACATTAGAATTAGACAGTTTGGATACAACGAACTATATTCATAATACCCCTTTTCTCTTGAGTATCACCATCACATTCAAGTCCAGTGAACTAGCCCTTGTCAATCTTCCGTATGTCTTAGAATGGAAGTTAAACGAGGAATATGAGGGCAAGAAAGACAGCAGTGGAGATTTCCGTTTATTAGGGTACATGATTTTTAGGTCTTTCTGTTACCTTAGCATGCTAACTATATTTCTGCCCATAGGTAATCAACAAACATTTCTATTTCCCCTGCTCCACTGTTTCCTGGACCCAAATGATATGCCTCATTTTATGTTTTCTTCAGGATAGACAATGCATTATGTGCTGTGTTAATGATCTCTTGAGTTTTTAACTGAATGATCCTAATGGCTCATTTTATTTTTCATGGATGATAAGGTAATTTTCTTTAATACCAAGAGCCATAAAACATGATACAGGTGTCACTCAGTCCAGTAACCATAATGATGACACTGCTACTGAAATTTACTGATTATATCAATTATCATCCCAATGTAACTAATACAATCAGTCTCTTATTAATACAGTTCCACCATGTTAGCTGTGCTGCTTACGTGGGGAACTGGAATAGTTAGAAAGATATTTTTGTGACTGAGAAATGATAATTTTTCTTTTCTAAAAATAAACTTTGTATGTATAACCCTCACAATAAGACCATTCTCAAACAAAAAGTGATTCAAAAAAAGAAGTCCACTATGATCTCAGGGCTCTGTATTCAATCCAAAATAACACATACATTTTGAAATAGGGGAATAACCCAGACTTTCATACCAAAGATAAAAGATTCCCAAATAATTTTCCTATGATTAAATTATATGAGTGATAATTTTATTGTTAAAGTTAGAGTAAATTTCATGAAAAATTAATCCTACCTTCAATAGATAGTTCACCTGTTGAATTCTTATCATTTGGTGATGTTCTTGTATCTCTTGTTGGTGGAGTTGTATTTATTTCCGAAGTTGTTGATAGTGGAGTGGTTGTTGCTGAGGTGTCTGAAAAAAAAATTGTGTTAAAGTAGTTTCATTAAAATTTACATTTATTTTGCTGAGAAACATTCTAGTATATTTAAACAAAATAAATTGTATGTATGGTTTTGGAATTAATTTTCTAATTGTAAAAGAATTCAACCTTGAGTTCATTATTCATTCATTCACTCCATCAGCTTCTCACCAATGGCATGAATTTTTAAGATGATTGCAGGAGCAGTCTGTTGTTCTGAAAGAAAATAATATCTTACAAAACCAGTGAGGAATACGTGTGTAAGTTTGACACTTAATTAAGCCAACTAAAGTAACATTGTCAAGTGAAATAATTAAACAAATACTCTCTGGGCAGTGTTCACCAAGTGTTTTTATAGCAAGTTATTGTTACTAAATACTAAAAAATCTCAGTAGTAATTCATTTCTACCTGGAACATAGCAT
Source organism: Bos javanicus (assembly GCF_032452875.1). NCBI lineage: Eukaryota > Metazoa > Chordata > Mammalia > Artiodactyla > Bovidae > Bos > Bos javanicus. Next base: position 24,602,731 of record NC_083873.1, on the reverse strand, counting down.
TCTCCTTTCTTTCTCTCCTCTCCCCCTTTTTTCTCTCTCTCTCTGTATATACGTATATAGATATAGATAGATAGATGTGTGTGTGTCTAACTATATATGTAAATTTATTGTCTATTTGGAATATATTAGTAGACAATAGATTAAAAAATTCAACAATTGCTACAAGCCTAAATTCTTGGCAATAGAGCCACCATAAATCTGCCTTTTAAAATCATTTATTTCTCTCAACTGTAATAATCAAAAGCACAGAAGTGAAGACAATACAATGTTATATATATTATATATTTATTTTTAATAATTATTTTTGGCAATAGAAAGTCACTGTCTTACAATAACTCTTAAAACATCCATTGCAATATTATTTTTTAAAGTGAAGCATGTAGAGCTTCTCAGTGATCTATGGAAAGATTTGTTTCACACAATATTACTGTAATTTTTTAACATTTATAAAAGCATATGGTGTTTCCCAGGTGGTGCAGTGGTAAATAATCTGCCTGCCAATGAAGGAGACACAAGAGGTGCGAGTTTGATCCCTGGGTTGGGAAGATGTCCTGGAGAGGGAAATGGCAACCCACTCCAGTATTCTTGCCTGGAAAATCCCATGTGCAGAGGACCCTGGTGGGGCTACAGTCCATGGGGTCACAGAGTCAGACACGAGTGAGCACACATACACACAAACATACAGTCATACAAGTGGATCCAAGTAGTTCAAACACATGTTGTTCAAAGGTCAGTTGTATATAGAGTCAGAGAAATGCATGTTGATAAGAGGGTGGACTCTGAATAACAAAAACTTTTGTTCAAACTCCAGTCAAATTGGGTATGTCATTACAGTAAATGCATGTCCTTCGTATAACTCGTCAAATTTAAATTTCATTCAAAATTTTCCTCTTTGAATTTGAGGAAAAAACAATAATCTTGAAAGTCAGTGAAAAGTAATATTTGAGATGTCACAAGATAAGAGTGTTCTTCCTGTTTCGTTTTATAGATTGGAGGGGCTTGGGAGTGTTAGTGCTTAGCTCTGACTTTGTTTACAAAGAGCTCACAGAAATTGCTTGACATGTTGAGCATATACTGACATGCTCTGTACACACAGGAACAACAGCATTGCCTTTTCACAGGCTTTACCGAAACCGAATCAAAGCTTTTTTCACCTCTGGAGATACATTCACACCCTTGGTCTTACTACCCTTCCCTCCTACCTTGCAATATCTAGCAGATAAAAGGAACACAGCACATATGAAGTTACCTTTGCTCTATTAATTAGTCATTTTGTTTTTGCTATCTTTCTTTTTGCCCTAGAGTCCATGATATAATACTAATTTCTAAGTTTAAATTGAGATTGAAGAAGAAGTTATTCACAGAAGCATATACTACTTGGGTAGGAATTTCATCTGTAAATAGCTTGAATGATTTCTCTCTTTGACTTGCTAAATAAAAAACAACCTTAATTTCTGAGTATAATCTACAACTCCAGAGATATTTTTCATATTTCTTTTTTCTCTTCCTTACTTCATTCTTTCCTTCCTTCTTTCCTTTTTGCTTCTGCACACACTGGTAGCCAATATGAAAAGCATAGTTAAAGACAGTGAAAGACTTTATGTTGTACCAAACAGTATCACACTTAAGGAGATTTTAATATGGTAGGGAGTATATCTGTACACAATAAATTACAAAGAATACTCTGTTTGAGATGTGTATAACAGTGTTTCTCAAACTTTGGGTTATTAAACAGTTAAAGATAAATGCATTGCAGTCAGAGCTTTTCCCCCAAATGAAAGAGAAAAGAGACAACATTAGAGTAGTTTTGTAAATAATGAGAGTAAGTATTGTTTCATGAAGCTTTTGCTTAGGAGTGTGTGTGTATGTGTGTGTGTGTGTGTGTGTGTGTGTGTGTGTGGTGTATGTCTGGATGAAATGTGTGCCAGTGCAAAATGTATTTCTTACAGTGATTCCAGCTAAAAATTGGAAAACTCTGGGACAAGAAAAATTGAGGCAAGAATTTATAGAAGATGACTACTCTTCTGGCATGAGTAAGGAATACTTCATGAGAGAGTTGACAGGGGCTGGAGCTTGAAGAGTGAGTAACATGTTCACAAAGAAAGAGGAAAGAACATGAGTGAAGGTGTGAAATGGGGGAATGAGAGGGATTTGAGGGCATGCAAAGAGGTTTGTTTGGCTGAACTGCTATTGCTATGAGAAGACTTGGTGGATGTATCTGGTAAAATTCTGGAGACCAGATTATAAAGGATTGTGAATACCAACCCACAGACATGGGACTTTACCTACAAGTCTGTTTGGAACAATGGGAAGAGACCAAAAGGAAATTCAACTGTAGAAAACATGATTGGGAAATGAGGAGGGCAGAGAATGAGAAGCCACTAGTTGAACTTGAACTAAAAGCTCCCATTTCTGTGTTTACCAATGTCGTTGGCCCTCTTGAAGTCGTCGTGTGAAATCAGTAAGTTCACATGTATAGTTTGAAGCTAACTAGTAGGGAAATTTCTAGCCACAAATTTCTACCACATAATTAACATAGTAAGATTGAGAGATTTGCTGCTGTTAAGTCACTGAGTGACTCTTTGTGAACCCATGGACTGCTGCATGCTAGGGTCCTCTGTCCTCCACTATCCCCTGGAATTTGCTCAAATTCATGTCCATTGACTCGGTGATGCTATGTAACCATCTCATCATCTGCTGCCCCCTTCTCTTCCTGCTCTCAGTCTTTCCCAGAATCAGGGTGTTTTCCAATGAGTCAGCTCTTCACATCAGGTGGCCAAAGTACTGGAGCTTCATCATCAGTTCTTCCAATGAATATTTAGGGTTGATTTCCTTTAGGATTGACTGGTTTGATCTCCTGTCAAAAATCTTCTCCAGCACTACAATTCAAAAGCATCCATTCTTCAGCCCTCCGTTTTCTTTATGGTCTAACTCTCACACCTATACGTGATTACTGGAAAAACCGTAGCTTCGACTACATGGAGGTTTGTTGGCAAAATGTTATCTCTGCTCTTTAAAGGAAATGGCAACCCACTCCAGTGTTCTTGCCTGGAGAATCCCAGGGATGGGGGAGCCTGGTGGGCTGCCGTCTATGGGGTCGCACCGAGTCGGACACGACTGAAGTGACTTAGAAGCAGCAGAAGGTTTGTCATAGCTTTCCTTCAAAGGAACAAGCATCTTTTAATTACATGGCTGGTTGACCTCACATTCCAGTTGTCCAGTTCTAGAAGAGTGACTATGCCATCATGGTTATCTGGGTCATTAAAGCCTCTTCTGTATAGTTCTTTTGCATCCTTGCTACCTCTTCTTAATCTCTTCTGCTTCTGTCAATCCTTACGGTTTCTGTCCTTTATTATGCCCATTCTTGCATGAAATGTCCCCTTGGGATCTCCAATTTTCTTGAAGAGATCTCTAACCTTTCCCATTCTATTGTTTCTCTCTTTTTTCACTGTTCATTTAGGAAGACTGAGATATAATGTAAGGCTTTTCCTCGTCTTCTTCCTTCTACACGTTTGGCCACTGATTTCCCAGCACTCATTACTGTCTCCATCACCAGTTCTTCAGATTGTTCAACAGAGAGCATTTCTTCTTTTGGCAAGGATTGACAAATAACCCATATAAATATGGAGCATCACTATGTTCCAGGTAGCATGTGAGTACTTTCTGTGGATTATCTCATTTAATCCTAACAAAGACCCTACAATGCTCATACTCTTATGATCACCATCTTATAGGTGAGGACACTGAAGCTCAAACATGGTAAGCAGCTTGCTCATATTGCACCCTGGGAAGTAAGACAGTTGGAATTTCAGTACAGACACCCTTGACTCCAGAGAAGATACTCTTAACCATCACACCTCTGGCCACGGCGTGGTGGATTCATGCCAAGCCACACTCCCCTCTACCTTCTTTCTGCCTCTGACAAGATGTCATACTCAAAGTGTGGAAGTGACTAGACACACTGATGTTTTGACTCCATGTGCTTAGGATGAAGAAAGAGACAAAATATCTCACTTTTTCTTTTTAATAACAAGCATTCATACTGTCATGTATATATAAATAAACAAACATATAAGATGTTTCTATATTAGACTTAAAGCTTCAAAGGATATTTCTAATCTTTTAAAGGTATTTAAAATTGAAAAATAAAAACAAGAGATTTACTGAGTTTAAAAAAAAATTGCAAATAGAAATTTTCTCTCCTGATATGATGGAAAAGATTTATTCTAACTACCACCATTAATGGAGAAGGAAATGGCAGCCCACTCCAGTATTCTTGCCTGGAGAATCCCACTGATGGAGGAGCTGGGTGAGCTGCCGTCCATGAGGTCACAAAAAGTTGGACATGACTGAGTGACTGATACACACTTCTATTAAAGTTTTATTGACCAGGGTATGAATAGCTATCAATTATGCTTTTACTCTATTATCTGTAAATTTATTCTAGGTCTGATTTGATCTTATACTAAACTATTGAGGGAAATGGTTTTTTCTGAAGTATTTTCTCTTTACAGGACACGGTGAGGTAGCATTTTTTCTCTCTTTACTTCCAAAATGTTTAAAGATAAATTTAACAAGGAGACCTGTGCTTCATGGCTTTACTTGTGCCAAACCAGAGAGTACTGCTCTTGAGAGAAACAGATGGTGCTCCATCCCCATTCCACCCTACCCAACACACTTACACTGAGAGAGCGCAAGGGATGCAAAGCACCAGCTTCCTACATTACGAAAGAATGAAGTATTATTGGGATTTTAATGACAATCACTGTTTTAATTATGATATAAGAACTTTGAGAATTCAGTTTATGGCTAGAAACCAGGTATCCTATTTTCTCCTGTTTTCAAATGATCAAATCATTGACTCCAATCTTCTTAACATGTTTTGTAATTACATTTATAGGTAACTCACAAATAATCTCTGAGAGTTAGAATTTCATCCATCCTCATAATGAGCAACTGTAACCAAAAGTAAGGGGGTCCAGTTGCCTGCCGCTCAAAAGCCAATAAAGAGGCAAGGTTGGTGGAAAGTTTGCTTTATCTCGGATGCTGACAATCCACAGTGAGGGGAAGGTGGACTCCTGTCCAAAGGTCGATTACCACCCCCCGGTTCCCTGCACACTGACAATCAATGGGCAAGCGCTTTTATAGACGGAAGAAAGGCACTACATGCAGAAACAGTATGGTTGACTCTGACAGTCATCTTGAAATTGGTCATCTATGGTCTGACCAGTGTCATCGGGGCTGTTTTAAGTACAGTTAGTCTTCAGTTCCAGGGTTGGTTTGTTCTCATTTCTTTGAGGCCAGTTCTCCAGAGGGTGGCACCTCTTGCCACACTCTTGCCACATGTCATGGTTACAATCTGGTCATAATGTAATTAACTTTCTTCTACCTGGTGGGGGTTTCAGTGTCTATAAGACAGCTCACAGGATATGGCTCAGAATATTATCTATGGCCCTTGAGGAGGAACTAGAGGTCCTTAACTATGCTTAATGACTAAACTATTATTATTTCATTTTATTGGACTGTTTTCCTTTGTTTCTTCATGTTCTCACTTCTCTGACTAAACTTATTGTTTGGCTAAAGTTTTTCCACAGACAAAAGGCAGGCGAGGGGGTGGGGGTGGGGGAGTAAGGACCATAGGGTTCTGCTCTGTTTCAAAACTATTTCCCCATCTACTTTTTCCCCTACCAAGTCTGTGTCTAAAGTCCACTGAAAATCCACTACTAAAGACTGATCTCGCTTTTTCTGGATCAACACAAACACTGAATGATGGTAACTTAAAATTCTACAACTTGAAACCTGGAAAAAACTTTAAAAAAATATCCTAATGTAATAGAATCCATACATTTTACAGCTTAGAAAATGTATGAATTTAAGGGAGTTTCAAAGATCAAGGCACCAATTAGTTAAATTCCTTCTCTAATTCTATTTGTGTATGTGGAATGCACTTGTGGCAGAGACACTGCTGAAGTTTTCCTTTGAATTATTTGAGAAAATATTTTTTCTTAGCCAGTTTTAACCATAAAGACAACTTCAGAAGGTTTTAAGTTCTTTAAGAAAACAGAATGGTTTCTTTATAAACCTTCAAAATACCATTATTAGGTAATAACTTAATAAACTAGATTAATTGCTTTCTGGGACTGAAGGTAAAGTAGATAACTTTGTATTTCAATAACTTAGAATGTATTGCTTCTACTATTTCATATTGTCTTCATGCAATGCCACTTCCTATAAATATCACCCCTTAGACTTTTGGAAACTTTTACAGACTATATATTGAAATAAAATGATTGTCAATTTTCATTTATCACTTGCAGATGCTTCTTCACTATGTATTATAGCTTATAATGAATACAGATCCACTTCTTATATTTATATGTGATGGCAATGCATAAATCTGGATGTTATAAATAGTGAGAAGGTCCCTTTTCATAGTACTTTGTCAGTAATAGCTAGCATAATTTTTGCTCAATATTGTACCCTATATCTTCTTTGTCTGAAAAGAAGTAACAAAGAATTAACAAAGTTTAAGTGGAAAATTTCAGTTTTCCCTCACACATGAAAATATGTTAAAATATTAGTTATATAATACAGTATATTACAAATTTATACATAGATAAGTAAAATATATTTGTATATTAATATAACAACAATAAATACATGAAATATGATACCACTTTCTATATTCTCATCAAAACAGAACCTTCATGAAAGATAAGGGACTGATTCCTTTTAATTATCAGTGTCATATCAACACATTGCCCTTTGACACAGCAAAGGTCACTTTGGCCTACTTCTAACCAAATGAAATACAGTTAATTTTTTTCCTCAATTTAAAGAAAACAATTATTACATGATGATTTCTTCTATCTGCATTGGTCTGATAATTTCAATATTTTCTATATGAAGTGCATAAGTAAGCTACTAGCCAATGAGACTTTTACCTCAACAAACATTTGTCTATTTTAAGAAAAATTAAAAATACCTTTTTCCTAGAAGAATTTAGACTTTATTTTGATACCCAAGCTACACATATATGAAACAACTGTAAGGTTATGTCAAGGTGCTGTATAAAAATGTTGCTGGAGCTTCCCAGGTGGCTCAGTGGTAAAGAATTCACCTGCCAATGCAGGAGACACAGGTCCAGTGCCCGGTCCAGGACAATCCCACATGCCATGGAGTAGCTAAGCCCATGTGCCACAACTTCCGAGCCTGTGCTCTGGAACCTGGGAGTCACAACCACTGACGCCTGTGTGCCCTGGCTCCTGTGTTCCGCAACAAGAGTAGCCCCTGCCCTCCACAGCTAGAGAAAAGCCCGCACAGCAATGGAGGCCTGTGCGGCCTTCGTTAAAATAATGAAATAAATCAATAAAATTATTTTTTAGTGGTGCTATATAATTAATACTGTGTTTAGTTTGTTGTATGCCAGTTCAGTGAAATCAAAGTAAGGCTATGTCTCTATGTATCTGGGATAAACAGAATCCTTCTCCTGGTGGAACAGATTTCAAGAGGAATCAGATAATTTTGCACGAGAAGGAAAGAAAAAATAAAAATTGTTTCACGGCAGAAAAAGAAGTTAGGATATTCAAAAAGAAGGGGAAGGTCAATAGTGTCAAGTAAAAAAGAGACTATACAATATAAGGCCTGCAATGGGGCATGGAGGATATTACACACTTAAAAGTAGAATCTTTTGGGAGAGGAAAACAGGGAAATTTCATTTTAAATGAAAGCATTAGAACTAGTGGGAACTCTTAAAAAAAAAGGATTTGAAGTTTAAAGTATTTTTTCTATTAAAGCTAACAAAATACTATAGCGAACGCAAAAGGTTTGAGAATGCTTATCTTTCGTAGGTGGAATGAATTTGGGGGCTAAGAAGAAAACCTCATCTCTGACAGGAAGAAAACATGCAGATACGTGGGCGAGAGCTCTGTCCCACAGAGGAATCTCCTCAGGTGGCCAGCCATCTGTGAGGTGGGGAGGGAGCGCCAGGCCTGGCAGGTGCCGGCATGGACAGGTGTCTCAGCCACCTGGCCCCTCTGGGGAGGACAGGAAGGCAGCATTGCACTTGTGAGTTTCTTCAACAGAAAACAATAATATCTGCAAAACGGACCCGCGGATCCAAGGTGCTTTGGCTGACAAACGGATGGAGGCTCCCAAGGCAAATTTTCTCCATTCATCCAGGTGTCAGGTTTGAAATTATGGGAGTTTGCAGGTATTTTTCCTTCACAAAACAACTGCGATTCTTTAAAGATCAGGCTCCATGATTGCAGACTCTATTATAAGGGGACTTTTTATATGCTGTACCAGGTTTGAGGTGTGTCAGCTCTTTGAGGTATAAAAAGGCAAAGGTTGTATTTTAATATTTATAAGAATGGGAGTATTCAGGGAAAGAAGTGACCTGGCCATACTCCTGGGCTCTAAGACAACCGTCCCGAGACTCCTCCTGCCGTGCTCTGCTCTGACTCCAGAGAAGAACCGTGATTCTGTGATTCGGAAACCCCCAGCTTTCCTCTGAGCTTAGACTGTCACCACCTGAAATCCTGGGTCTTTGATACAGGCCCTCCTGGCATTTCCTCGGCAACAGGGAAGGTCTCGCTAGACATTCTCCTCCAGCAGGTGACATTAGTTTAGAAGAGCGACTTGCAAGAAATGACACCATGGGAAGTAGAAGGACACAGGGACTCTGCAGTTGTGACATCAGCTAATGATGTCGCTGCGTGAGCCACTTTGCCGCTTTGGGCCTTGGTTTCCTCTCTATGAAAAGTGTCTGCTGAATAGAGTTTCTTCAGCTACAAAATTATATTACTTCTAAGATTAAATTATAATGCAAATATCCATTATGACAAATAATAAAATGTAAGTTGCATTTCTACATACCAAGAAGGAGGCTTGTACTTCAGAAGTTATATACAAAGGCTTCATGAAGTTATAAACTCATCACCTGGGAGAAATCTAAGTCCCCAAATGATTTCTGTATTACAAGGGACAAAATGACTAACTCGATATGCAATCTGAAAATGTTACCTGGTCAAAATATGTTTCCCTTCAGGTGTTAGTCTACCTGGAAATAGTGAAAAAGTGAAAGACAAAATTTGAAATAGATATTTGGATTACTTTGTGTTGGAATGTTCTTTTTTAACATAGAAGAGCAAATGATGAAATATTTTACATAGATAAAACCAATACCAACATGAATGAACAGAGCTCATATACAATAAGCTACACAACTTCTCAACAGAGTGTATGTGTAGGTCTGTATGTGTGTTTATGTCTACTTTCGATTAGTGACAGCTGAGTTTGTAAGAAGTCTACAATATTGCATTTGAAGCTGGAAAATGATATTTGCCTGAATTTGAGATGTCATGTTTATTATTTCATTAACTCTTACTTTTGTCTTCTCTAAATGTAAAGAAAAACTCTCTAGCTGATTTTAAATGCTTTTTAATTTATATCTGTTGAGAGATGGTAATTTCGGTTATTAAGGGGTAAAATAAGAGGACAAAAGTTTATTTCTATCTTCAGAAAAATCAAGGTTGTTTGATTTTTCAAAGACAATCTTTTCTTGCCCTAAAAAGAATGATTTGAATAGACAAACAACTTTAAATAATAGACATTCCAAGAATTAAGCATGTGTAATAATAATTGCTTTCATATCACTTGATTTTAACAATTTCATAGAACAGTAGAACAGACACTACTATTATCTCCATTTTATAGATGAAGAAATCGAGGTCTGATTGTGACTTGTCAAGACTCAGAGTAGAAGGTGTTAGAGCCTAGTTTATATTCAGATGTTCTAATCCCATCTGTCATGTTCTTTTCCTTTACGTTGGCTAGTCTTAGAACTGCAATGCCATGTTTGCGGTTGCAAACTTAGCACACATACATGGGGTTGCAGAGTCAGACACATGCATGCTAATATTTAGCGGCATTCTGTTTTCTCAACTAGTGGGTGCCATTTATTATCTTATTGGGAAGGTAGTTCACAATTTTCATGTAAATGAAGGATTTACTTTCAAAACATTGGAGGACCACTACTTTGTGGATCATGGTGTATCAATAACAGTATAATCTTGTTCATTTGACTAATGGTTTTATATAGGATTACAAGCTGAGCCAGAATTTGATACCTTGTCTTATTCATTCCCTGCAAATAGTGAAGGACAGTCTTTAAACACGCGTGACATACTTTTAATCAGAAACAAATAAGCAAAGACTTAACAGAGCAGGGGATTTACAGCCCTTTGTTTCCAATATGTACCAGTTCCAAGTGCTAGAATAAAAGCATATCTTTCCTCCTGTGAATCTGTTTCTCCACAGTTTTCCACACTGGAGATGGAAAAACTGCTCAGTTTGCTTGGATGGAACCACATGCCCAGTAGATGCCCATCATGTATTTCTATAAGAACAGAGAAGAAGTCATGGTGTCTACTTCCTTGTTTTGGAGACTAGCCTTCTAGCTTTTATATGGTATATTTTTCTAAATTAAAAATATTTGAACACTCCTTCAGGATGCCATCAAAAGAGTCCCTTGTAGTGGGCTAATTAAATCTAACACATTTAAAAATAACTCTGCATGTTGTGGGACAGATGCAGCCTTTGGAAAGAGAGAGAGCTTACACTGAACACTGCAACAGATTTTTGTTATTTAATAGTGGGCAACAGACACGTTTACAGAATATGTTTTCAAAGCTTGGTTGGGAAGTATCTGCTTTGCTGACAATGGAAGAAATTAGGACATCCATATTTAAAGAGAAGGAGAGCAAGAAGTAAAGCATATATTCTTATTTCTCAGTTGACTCACATTCGCCTTATAATTTGAAAGTAGTACCCTTTTGTACAATATCATTAAAATTTAATAAGAAGAATGAACCTCTCCAAATTCCTTTCCCAAATGCCAAGATGAAGACTGGGATGGAAAAGTTTTCTATCTTATTTGGGCTTGCCAGGTGGCACCAGTAGTAAGGAACCCACCTGCCAATGCAAGAAACATAAGGGAGGTGGGTTCGATCTCTGGGTTGAGAAGGTCCCCTGAAGGAGGAAATGGTAACCCACTCCAGTATTCTTGCCTGGAGAATCCCCTGGACAGAGAAGCCTGCCAGGCTATGGGTCTATAGGGTCACAAAGAGTCAGACACGACTGAAGCGACTTAGCACTAGCACAGGAACGAATATTCACCTGTCCCCTTGTAAGAAGTGATTTTGGAAATTCAGAAGGATACCCAAAACTGAAAGAGCTGTAAGCGAGAACTTAATTGGTTTTTCCAAGAAAGCAGAAATGATTTGTTCTTTTTAATCCTTGAGGGTGAGAGAGCAGAAGATTTAGAGGAAGAGAAGAGAGAATAGGCCAAGAAAGAAGGTGAAGCATCTAAAACCTTTTAAGAATGGAGGTATTTAAAACTTATCCTTAACTTTGCACCTCTCTGTTGTAAAGCCCCCCTCCCTACGCATAAAGTCACCTATGCATGCAGCATGCTGGCATGCACTCCACATGAAGTCTGGAAATATCCAGCAAGACTCTAGTTAAGTGGGTCTTTCTGGGCATGCAGGAAAGCATGCGGAATTACATTTTGGTTGTTGCCAGTGCAAAGATGAAGAAAATGTCACAAGGAACCAAATAGAGGACAAGATTCAGTGGATGCAGGAAGGTGGAAATAAAGATGAAACTTAATCTTCTCTCCACCCAGAAGTATTTGAGGAAATGTGAGGCAATGGACTTTTTCCCAGAGCAGCAAGTAAGTCTTTAGTCTGAGCATGTTTTTATATTAAAGGTGGATATATCCAGGAGCCATCCTTGTTATATAAAATTATTCTCATTTTATTAAGTGCTGTTTACTAGACTCAGAATCAAATTTTCTGAGTCACAATTATATGTTTATGGCAGAAGACAATGGTAAATTTGTTCTATAGCAAATCAATCCAGAATTGGCTATAAATTGTTTGCTTCCCAAATATGGCAGGATTTGAATAGACTTTGGAGCTATAGAGCAAGCGCTTCAATGCAGCAGTGATAATTATTTAGATTTGAGATATCACCAATATTAAGTGTTTTCTAACCATGAAAGTTACCATTAGATTACAGTTGAATTTATTGTAAACTGATTTTTTCCAGTTTTAAAGAGGAATTCATGCCAGAACAATTAAATTTTACTTTCCTAACAGCAATATTAATAAAAGAAAACCAATAGATGTATTGTTGCATTATTATAAACATATAATTAGTTTTTTATCCAACATGCTTAAGAAATACAGTGCTCTGTATAACTAAACATTTTTTAATTAGTTTAGAATTATTACGTGAAATATACCAGAAAAATCAATTTTCAAGCAATTCTAATAGATAACATTAACATTCATCTGTGTATCTCCTGCTACTTGTACTTGACAATAGGTGCTTATTAGCTGTTTTTTATATGCTAAATTTAAGTTTTACCTGACTAGCCAGAATCTTCAGACTATTATAATTAATCTATCACTTTAAATAGATCATTAGCTAAAAAAGAAAGTAAAACTTGGGTTGTATTTATATTGAACATACTATCTACTACTGAAATTTCATATTGAAATAAAATTTCTGGGTTTAAATTTATTGGGAAATCATTCCTTTATGCTTTATTACTATTAATAAACATGCCTCTGCTTTTTTTTGTGAATTCAACAGTGTTGAATTTATGGTTCATAAACTGGGATTTATGAGTTTTTTCTAATATAGGGTCACTTCAAAATCTGGGAAAAATTTGTGGGGCATTTTCTATGCTCTTGGCATTTTTATTATTTCCAGTGAGACTTCTGTAACACTTGAAAGTATTACACTTCCTATTCTCATGGGTGATAAAGGTTGAAGTGAAATGTCTTTGCTAAATTCAGAAGAGTCACTTACCAACTATCAAAGTATCTTCAAAACTCTTGTCCATTTTAGCAGGTTTCAAGGGAGAAAAAGAAACTGACAAAAGGAAATGCCATGGTTGGCTGTAGCAGTCTCCTAAGTTTCAATCTCTTGGAAAGTGTGTCCAAACTTTCATTCACTCCTGTGCCACCTTTATGAGTTTATTCGTATTCTTTACCTACTGTTACTTCTTTACTCTTTTTCTTTAAAGTAAAATCATTTTAAACTTAACTATAAAAATAAATAGTATGACAAAAGTCATATTCCATAAAGATATCATTGACTATGATGTTTCTATGCTTGAGTCCTGCTCTCCTTATATTGAAAAGTGAAATTTGTGAATGTTACAGGACAGTAAAGACATAACACCAAACATACACCTAGAAAACTATAAGTATCATGGAGATTTGAGTTAATGTTGTTTAATTCCACTGATGCCTAAAATTATCTCAAGTACCTGGAAATACTGCTCTCGGTGAAAGTTTGTAAAAGCCACTAAATAAGTCTTAAATTATTTTGAATGTACTAAATTTTAGCTTTTCCATATGACAGAAAGTCAACCTTGACTCCATTTTTATCCTTCGTTTTTTTACCTCATGCCACCATGTATTATTCCCATCTTTCTTTAAGAATCAAGGTCAAAAGAGCCCAAAGCTCATTACTGATAATATAGGTATAAACGAAGGACTGAATAGGTGATCAACAATTCATTAACGTCCCGAAAGCCTATGTGGAGAAAATGCTGTACAGCTGATCCTTAAACAACGAGAGGGTTAGCGGTCCTAATCCCTTGTACTGTCTGCACATAATTTATAGTCTTCCCTCCTGATCTGAAGTTCCTCTGTAACCTCTGTATTTGAGGTTCTGCAGCCACCAGTTCAACTGAACTCCAATTGTGTAGGACTATGCAAGCGTTCCTGCTAAGTTGCTTCATTTGTATCTAACTCTTTGTGAGCCTAAAGCGCACCAGGCTCCATGGGCTTCTCCAGGCAAGAATACAGGAGTGGGTTGCCATGCCCTCTTCCAAGTAATCTTCCCAACCCAGGGATCGAACCCACATCTCTTAAGTCTCCTCCTGCACTGGCAGGCAGATTCTTTACCACTAGCACCACGTGAGAAGCCTTGTAGGACTACAGTACTTACTATTTAAAAAATCCACATATACGTGAACCTGCATAACTCAAACCTTTGTTGTTTAAGGATCAACTGTATATAAAAAAGGAGCCATACAGCCTATCATAATCCAGTTAAAATCAAAATCAGGTTTTTAAAGGATAGTGTGTTGAGCTACATTTTTAAGATCTTGGATAATAGTAAGGAAATATACACTGAAAAATAACTATATAAATTATTATTCATTTATAGGACAAAGTTTAATAGGAATAAATATAAAGTGAACAACAAAACAACAAAAGCAAAAAATGTACAAATTTAGTAAACAGTACAGAATAAATACATCAAGAAAAGGTGTAAAGGCAAAGGAAATCCCAAGCAAGAAGTGAATAATTCGTATGATATTTTATCTTAAAATTATACTTGCAGATAAAACTGTATGGTGAGATCATAATATACAACTAAGTAGTAACTATCGTTATTTTGCTTAAGAGTGGTTAGATTCTTATTACAACATGAATTCAGTTTCCATCTCTGCAGTCTAAACAAGTAGGAGCAAAATTATCAAAGAACAGAAACTAATGTGAGTAGAGAGGTAAACTGAATTCCGGGAGGAGAAGAAAAAGGAGTTGGAATGATACACTGTTTAATCTGAGGAAACAATATCTGAAACTAACTTAATCTTTTTCAAATTTATTTCTTTAATATCATTTGTCTCTTTAACTTAATTTCCCAATATGCAAATGAAAGTTAAAAGAATTTCACCTTAAAATTTCACTTTTTTGTTTCACTAGATGAAAAAAAAATCAGTAATTCTTTTACTAATACTCAGTTAGTAAAATGCAGTTCATTAACAAATGATTTTCATATAAGTACCTCAGGAAACACAATGATAACTATAAACCAAAGTAATTAGTAAAATATATCTGCCATGAAAAAACATGATAACTTCCATAATTATAATGCATAACTTTTTATCTATGTTGGAAGAATAGAAAAAAACTATATATTTATAAAATTTAATACTATTATTTTTGCTAGTAGTAATATAGTATTGTAAAATGGTCATAAAGCATCATTTTATCTGTATCATTTATTCAATGGTAAATTTAAAGCTCTGACTTAACGAATTTAATTCATTAAGGCATATAAGAGATATATGTCAAGGCATATAATCCTAAACATGTTTCTGGCTTTATGAAGCAAGTAAATAATGAATCATATAAATAAATTCAGCCAATATTAATCAAACATTTACTGTGAATGTAGCTTAAGAGAAAAGAATTTACCTTGCTAATTGGGAAAAATTCACTTGATACAGGGTGTTCATTCTGTTCATGTAAATATCAATTAAATTTATATCAAAAGCTTGAATTTATTACAAATTTTATTGGATAACACTTGAATTAGCTATTCATTGCTGTGCAACAAATTATTCCTAAGCACAGCTCTTAAACCACAATTATTTACTGTCTTCACAGTTTCTGCCATCAGCTCGAGGCTTGATGGATCTGGAAGATCCATTTACATGGTGGCTCACTCCCCTTGCTGACGACTTGGTGCTGGCTGTCAGTGGAAGGTCAGGTTTTCTCCACTGGGAATTTCTGCCTGGCTGTTCCCACAACACAACAAGATGGTTGGCTTCTCCCTGAGAGAGCAATCTGAGAGACCTTGGCAGAAGTCATATGTCTTTTACTTCCTTGTCCTGGAAATTACATGACATTTCCACTGATTTCCAAGAGTCACACAATTCAATTTTAAGTAAGTGTGAGAATGGGTCATCCAAGTACTTGAATACAAAAGGGAAGGATTATTGGAGGCCATCATGGAGGCTGGCTACCAAACTGCTCAAAATTTGCTGGATTACTTTCAAGTCCAAAGATGACTAGGGGCTTCCCCAGTGATGCAGTGGTAAAGAATCTGCTTACAATGCAGGAGACATGGATTTGATCCCTGGGTCAGGAAGATCCCATGGAGAAGGAAATGGCAACCCACTCCAGTATTCTTGCCTGGGAAATCCCATGCACAGAGGAGCCTGGTGGGCTACAGTCCACGGGGTCTCAAAGAGTCAGACAAGACTTAGTGACTAAACAACAACAAACAACAACAAAACTCTTAAGTATTTAAAATTCTGTTTATAAATTGAAAACAACATCTATCATTTTGCCTGCCTTTTAGGGTTTTATAGAGATAAACGTATATAAAAAGTACTTTGTAAAATCTTAATTAATAAGCAAATATGGCATTATTGTTGTTAAGTTATATAGTCAGATGTGGTACCATGCTGAAATGATTTTATAGAAAACAAAGCACATGGCTTTACTCATAAATACTTTTATTAAATGTTTTATTAGTTTTTAAAAATGGTTAAATTTTTAAAAGTACTTCTCTTACACTGAATTAGAAGGATACAAGAGAAAGTTGAATTTGAGTGAAATTAAGTCCTAAAGTGGAGAAGGCAATGGCACCCCACTCCAGTACTCTTGCCTGGAAAATCCCATGGACGAAGGAGCCTGGTAGGCTGCAGTCCACGGGGTCGCTAAGAGTCAGACACGACTAAGCGACTTCACTTTCACTTTTCACTTTTATGCATTGGAGAAGGAAATGGCAACCCACTCCAGTGTTCTTGCCTGGAGAATCCCAGGGACCGGGGAGCCTGGTGGGCTGCCGTCTATGGGGTCGCACAGAGTTGGACACGACTGAAGCGACTTAGCAGCAGCAGCAAGTCCTAAAGAGGATTAAACATTGTTTCCTTTCATGACAGCCTGTCTGAATCACCGAGAAGCATATACAGCAAGCTTCAATCTAGATTTCAGAAGCGCAGTTCTAGCCTCACAAAGAGGACCAGGGGAGACCAGAGATCTTGAGGTGCACTGATATGCGGGTCAAGTCAGCCTTCAGTCTAGTGGGGTATATTTACAAATCAACTCATATTAAATTAAATATGATGAATGCCTCTGACTACTAAATAGTCGGTTGACCAAAAATTCCTTCAGGGTTTTCTGTACGATATCATGGGAAAAACCCAAATGAGTTTTTTGGCCAACCTAATAATTCCAGGTAAAAACATTTTACAAAAAGCTACTTCAATTCAAGAGGACAAACCTGAGCAAAGGCAAGTCTTACTTGGAAGGCTCTGACCCTAAATAGGTAAAGGTGAATGACACCTGCATTAAGAGTGTAACAGAATGAGACCGAGAGGAAAGCAATAACAGCTAAAAGTAGAACTTCAAGTATCCAGTGTCTTCCCTATTCATAAAGGGATGTGTTCTAGAGTTTCAGGGGAATGGAGAACCCACAAATAGTGTATGATTAATGGCAACAGAGATTTATTTGCTAAAACAAGGTTGTGCTTGTCACAAAATGCTTCAAAAGCTTGCTGACATTTCTCTCCATAGCTTTTTTCTTAATATTTCTTAAGGTTTTCTCTTTTTTTTTTCCCACTTAAGAATCTCTTACAGTAAAAGTTATTAATTATTATTTAAATACACATCTTTTTTTTTTTTATCATTGTTTGTGACAAAAATGAGAAGTACTCATAAAACTCTTCAGCAGAATACCAAGTAAAATGGTGTCTCGAGGAAAAGCACTTATGCAATTTGAGTTACAAACTGAACTTTATGTTTTTTCTACAGATCACCATTTTTACTTGAAAGAATGACTTACAAAGGATAGTCTTTCTTTTGTTTATTTATTTAAATTATAATTGATTTACAATGTTGTATTAGTTTCAATGGGCTTCCCTTGTGGCTCAGCTGGTAAAGAATCTGCCTGCAATGCGGAAGACCTGGGTTCTATCCCTGGGTTGGGAAGATCCCCTAGAGAAGGGAAAGGCTACCCACTCCAGTATTCTGGCCTGAAGAATCCAAGGAGTTGCAAAGACTCAGACACAACTGAGTGACTTTCAGTTCAATTCAATTAGTTTCAAGAGTACAGCAAAGTAATTCAAATATATATGTGTGTGTGTATATATATATATACACACACTTAATAGCTGCCTTTATTTTTCTAATTATTGATTTTTATTTTTCTTATTTTACTGCACTAGCTAGCATATTTAGTACAACATTCATAAAAGTAGCATTGCTGGACAAGATTGTTTCATTCTCATTCTCAAAGGGAAAGCTAACATTTCTCCATCGCGCATGGTAATTGTTGTAGTTTTTGAAGCTACCGTATCAGATTGAGAAAATCCCCTATAGTCTTGTTTCCTAAATGTGTTTTTTTTTTTTAATAAAGAATGAATATTGAATTCTTAAAAGTGCTTTTCCTGCACGTGTTCAGATGATCATATATTTTTTTACACACTCTATCATTGTGGTAAATTATGTTGTTTGATGTCCTAGTGCTAAACCAATTTCATATTGTTAATATAATCCCAACTTGGGGCCAGTTAAGGATTTTTTTACTTTTAAATATTTTTTTACTGGATTTTAAATATTTTACTGGATTTTAAAATCTTTTTTAAAATAATGAAACTGGTACAGTATTCCTCTCCTATAATATTCCTAGCAGGTTTTGATGTCAGCTGTATACTTGCAAAAAATCATGGGCCTTCAATATTTTTATCAAGGGCAGGAATTTTATGTTCATCAAATAAATTGTAAAGATGGGATGGGAAATAAAATAAAGTAGCATTTTAATCACATTCTATGATTTGTGGTTTCTAAATTCTTTAAATTATTTTCTAAGTTTTATGCTTTCTGAACACTATGAAACATGAATAGCAATCAGCATTAGGTTAACTATTTACAGCATATAGTAATAAAAGCATTATTCCTTACTGAAAATTTTAAAAATGATGACCTGAATGTCTTTAAAATTCTGAGGCTGAATTGGCAAGTCTAGTTAGTTGTAGAAAATTGTCCCAGAAAAAATCCATTGAACAGCCATACACACAGTGATAACTTTGCACACCCAGCACTTAGATGAAATCCTACAGGTTCAGGAAACAAGTGAAGGGATTAACCTGGTGCCCACAGGAGTTTGGCAGAGCAGTAAATGAGAGGCTCAGGGTGTAAGAGCATGTAGGTATGTAAGAATGAGACCATCTTCCAACTTAAAGGAGGCACTTGTGACTCCAGTTTACCCGAATGCTGCTGTGAGGAAATACGAGATCCAGAGTTACCAAAAGAGCTGAAAATAAGACTTTCTCTTTATTTCTTTGTTGTTTTGTAAAACTTGTTGATTTTTAAACAGTATCCTGTAGTCATAAAATGGACTTCCCAAGTGGTGCTAGTGGTAGAGAACACTCCTGCCAATGCACAGACATAAGAGAAGTGGGTTCGATCCCTGGGTTCGGAAGATCCCCTGAAGGAGGGAATGGCAACCCACTCCAGTATTCTTGCCTGAGAATTCTGTGAACAGAGGAGCCTGGCGGGCTACAGTCCATAATGTGACAAAGATTTGGACATGACTGAAGCAATTTAGCACACATGCGTGCAGCCATAAAACATTGTGGCCAAACAACACGTCTGCTTGTTAGATATTAGATGTTTCTAGCTTGTGAAACTCTGGAGCAGAGGCTGTTGACTTCTTCCTATCCTGATTTATAAAGTAAGAGCATGATAATGACCAGTTTACAGATTTCAGTTAGTCGTTTTCTAATGCTAGAATTTTTCCTGTAAAATTAGGCCGGATTTGTAGCCTCACAGCTTCTCCATTTTTCTTCATGCTCCAATGCTAGTCATTTCATCCTCCCTACTTTCTCAAACTCCTCTGGCTCTATGGATTATCAAACACATCCTGACCCCACTTGAAACTTCGATAGGATTACTCTATCTGTTTCTGTAATCAAACCATTAGTCAAGGAGGCTAATTTTCTTGAGCAGCCTATTCAGCAGAAGCTCATGGTCTTTTGGTGTCAATGAAAAAGAAGGGAAATGAATAGTAGCATTGAAAGCAATAAGATCTTACAATGAATTGAGAGTGAAGAGTATCTCCTTATAAAGAGATGATCTAAAAAAGCTGAAATTTGAGTCTATGTGACTAGGGAGATCTCAATGTTTCCACTAATATTTGTCTTGGCCAAGTCAAATTTCCTGTTATCCTAAAGTAGTATGAGCAAAAAAAAAAAAAAAGTAGATTACACTGAATTAAAACCAAAATTTTCCCTGAAGGTACTACAGCCTAGCACTTTTCTGAAAGATAAACACTTTTGGTTATCCTGCTGGTAAGCGACAGTGAAAAGAGTTCAGATGACTAGTCACAATTTGAGTCTACTCCAGGATTTCCCGGAGTGCGTGTCAATGTATGAGTGTGCCACAATTATCTGCAGTTAATTACTGGAAACATATTTTTCTGGGTGTTACTCAAAGGGGGTGGACTGGATATCACTGGGAGTGAGCATTAGGAAAAAAATATTTTAATAGATACTTTGGGTGATTCTTATGAGTAATAAACATTGAGGTTTGAGTCACAAAATGCATGTCCTTAGGCTTTTCTCCTCTGATAATGAGCACAATAATACTAGCTTTGTCCAATCCCCTGGGTAATGGTAAAGATTAAATGAAATATTTGATAGGTTTTGAAAAATTTCAGCATTTAAAAGAAGCAATGGATGGATGAATGAGGACCTGGCCAGAGATTTAATGATAAGAAAGAACAAAGGCTCAGGTCTTAAGAGTCGATAGAGGGCCTATGGGAGAAGTTCTTCCCAAATCATTAAGAGTGTTTAGAATGTCTCTCCATCTGTCCATCAATCTCCCTCCCCTTCTCATTTTTTTTTTAAACTAAGTTTTTTTTTGTCTGCAAAGTAATGTCTCTGCTTTTTAATATGCTGTCTAGGTTGGTCATAACTTTCCTTCCAAGGAGCAGGCACCTTTTAATTTCATGGCTGCAGCCACCATCTGCAGTGATTTTGGAGCCCAAGAAAATGAAGTCTGTCACTGTTTCTATTGTTTCCCCATCTCTTTGGCGTGAAGTGATGGGACCGGATGCCATGATCTCAGTTTTTTGAATGTTGAGTTTTAAGCCAGCTTTCACTCTCCTCTTTCACTTTCCTCAAGAGGCTTTTTAGTTCCTCTTCACTTTCTGCCATAATGGTGGTGTCATCTGCATATCTGAGGTTATTGATATTTCTCCCAGAAATCTTGATTCCAGCTTGTGTTTCATTCAGCTCAGCATTTTTCATGGTGTACTCTGCATATAAGTTAAACAAACATGGTGACAATATAGTCTTGAGGTACTCCTTTCCGAGTTTGGAACCAGTCCATTTTTCCATGTCCAATTCTAACTGTTGCTTTTTGACATACATACAGGTTCCTCAGGAGGCAGGTAAGGTGGTCTGGTATTCCCATCTCTTTAATAATTTCCCACAGTTTGTTGTGATTAACACACTTAAAGGCTTTGGTGTAGTCAATAAAGCAGAAGTAGATGTTTTCACGTATGCATATAACTCCTCCCTTTTGAAGTTTGGTCTCATTCATGTCATTCTTGACCTTTTTTCCATTCCAAGGAGAAGAGGCTCTCTTTCAAAAAGGCTCTCCCTCCCAGTCTCAATCGCTTTCTCAATTTCTTTTAACCTTCTTTTTACTCTCAATCTTTTGTTGATGTGAGTTTCCCTCTCTCTTTCTCTCAGTCCTTTTTTTTCCCTATCCCTCCCTCATCCAAACCAAGTACAAATAATGCCATGTAGAAAAACGTGGTGGGGATAATGTCTTTTATGTTGTGCACTCTGAGAAATATTGCTCATGGCAGAGAATTGGCTCTTCTCCATGCAAAGCAGATCTGTTCTAATAGTCCTAGCTGAAAATTCCCAAAGGAGGTAAACATTAAGGAACAGAATTGGATATCTTGCTCCAGAATGAACATATCTGGCAATAACAGAATGAAAATGAAGCAAGATAACTTGAGGCTAAATACACAGAAACTGCATGTTATAGTAAGATCATGCAATTGGAGATCTGAAAGAGAACTTCAGTACCATTTAGTCAAACTGCATCATTCTATAGATGGAGAAATGAAAGTGTTGAGAGGTTAAAAGATTGCTTGGCTCAGTCACGCAGTGAATCCATGGTCACTGGTGACTAAAACCAATGAGTCTTGGTTCAGAGGACAGTACACCCCTCACGACTGCACAGAGTTGGCCTGTGACACCAGCCAGAGTTCAATGAGAAGAAAGGATAAGAACAGTGTTAAATTCCAAGTATATAGACCTATATATAAAGTAGGCTTTCTTTTGCTTTCAATCTTTCCCAGTATCAGGGTCTTTTCTAATGAAGAAAGCTTCTTTTCTAAAAATTGAAGGCAAAAGAAGAAGAGGGCAACAGAGGATGAGATGGCTAGGTAGTATCACCAATTCAATGGGCATGAATCTGAGTAAATTCTGGGAGACAGTGAAGGATAGGGAAACCTTGCATGCTTCAGTCCATGGGGTTCCAAAGAGTCAGGCATGACTGAGGGGTGGAACAACAACAAGCCTTTCCTTATGAAATACACTCACAAATAGTATATACATTGTAGGATTTCTGTGTCTTTACTTGACAAAGTAAAAAGCTGTTAGTCCCATGTCAAGTGCCCCCAGAGCTTTTGATTATTTATTGATCAGTGATAATTTTAAAACCTAGGAATAACTGAATTATTGGATGACTTTACTTTTAAAATGGATTAGTTAGGACAAAGTTATTTATTCAGCATTCTGAACGATGCCTTCAGAAATGGAAAGGTGAAATCTGTAACTAGTGTGTCTTGAATTTCTATAATTTTATAATGGGGGTGAGGATAAGTCTGACCTAAATGATTCAGGAGTACCTGATGAACGGTGCCCAGAATAATAGGATATCAATTTTTTCTTTTGAGCAAGACAAAGGAATGATTCAATACTTGCATTCAGATAATTACTCCATTCTTTTGTGATTTGGACAGTCAATATAAACTAAAGGCAGGCGCTTTCTGCTATTTATACAACAAAAAGACAGCAGGTCAGCTTCATAAAGCAAATCAAACAAGTTGAGCCAATCAAGAGAGTATCCCAAAATGACACACACAGCTTCTCCCAAACACAGGCCTTGGATAAAAAAAATACTGTCCTTCAGTTACTGAAAACAAATCCAGGAATGCCTTGCTATTTTAAACTCTGCTGATTTTTTAACAAATATAGGTTTTCAAATTAAAGCAAGAATGAGTTAGTAAGCATCACCCGTGTGCCCAAAGACAAATATTCAGAAAAAAAACATAATCAATAGATGCTGTCTTTGCTTCCAAGAGATCTATATTCTGTTGGGTTGTAATAGTCTACTAACAGGTTTTTACAGTTTTGGGTGTTCATTGGAAGGACTGATGCTAAAGCTGAAACTCCAATATTTAGGCCATCTCATGTGAAGAGTTGACTCACTGGAAAAGATCCTGATGCTGGGAGGGATTGGGGGCAGGAGGAGAAAGGGACGACAGAGGATGAGATGGCTGGATGGCATCACTGACTCTATGCACATTAGTTTGAGTTGGTGATGGACAGGGAGGCCTGGTGTGCTGCAGTTCGTGGGGTTGCAAAACGTCAGACACGACTGAGCGACTGAACTGAACTGAATTGAACAGGTTTTTAAGTAATAGATAGCACTGTCATTTTTCTTTCTTCTATTTTGCAAATCTGTAGAGTTTTAAACCTTGATATAAAACTTGTACCCAACAAATGAGACTGTTAGAAAATGAAAAATAAGGAAAAGCTTATTGACTCATATAATTTAATTATCTTCATCACAATAATGCAATTACTATTACTAAACTTTTAAAGTAGTTGATTCTATTCATTTAAAAAGATGATTCTCACTTTTAAACCTGGATTTGCAGAGATACGAAGATGGTGGAGGAATAGGTGGACATGGGGTACATCTCTCTCCATGGATAGATCTCCTGATGTATACACCTTCAGACACAGAAGTGCATGCAGAACACCAGCTGAGAGCAGAAATGAGTACCTGACCAGTGGAAAAGAGTATATAGAACCATGCAAAACTCGGTAGGATAAAGGAACTAGGGGGAAAAACAGGAGTGGTAGTAGGACTGGACCTGCCCTTGGTGGGTGGGGGAACTGAAGCAGGGGTCTGATCCCCACAAAGGGGCAACTGTCTGAGTTAGAGGAGAAACATTGAAGGCTGAGAGTGAAAAAACTGATCTGTGGCAGCCTAAATGGAATGAGAATCAGACAGTCCTTGCTGCAGCCATACATACACTGGACAGGAACGCTGGTCCCCTGGAAGGCACAGCAGCTGGGAGCTGGAGTTGGATTGTGGAGCAATCCCAGGGTGAGGGCTGCTGTTGACTGCAGAGAGACAGATTGAGGGGATGTGAGGGAGGAGATTGTGGTGGGAAATGCCAGTGGAGGAAAGCCAGGCAGCCATGAAAGCAAGGCAGTACTGCTAAGTCACATGTAAAGGGTGGAGCCATCACCATAGACTCTCTCCCCACACGCCAGCATCATCAGCTGAACAACAGAGAGGCTGGCCCATCAAACACGTGATGCACTGAACTACAGAGTAGGACCCCACCCAGGGTGCCCCTTTAAGTGCCTGAAGCACTGATCTACAAAATAGGACCCCAGCCTGGAGGGTCCCTCTATGTGCCTGATGTGCCGAACAACAGAGAAGGACCTCAGGCAAGGCAGCCCTCTAAGTGCCTGAACGGGCAGAGCTACGGAGAAAGACTGGCCAAAGAGGCCTTCTACTCATCAGCTACAAGAGGCTCAAAAAAAGACTCTGATAGGGCCATAACTCCTGTGGCAGAGTCAGTCTGTGTTCCTGCATACTTGGCGCTGCCAGGGTCCCCACAAGTCAAGCAGCTGTGCCATCTTTACTCTCAACTCTCACTGGGGCAGAGCTGCTACATGAAAAAAAAAAAAAAAAAGTCTTGCGTATATGTGCACAGGGTCGCTTTGGTTATGTCCAACTCTTTGTGACCCTGTAGACTGTGGCCTGCCAGGCTTCTCTGTCAGAGAGGGGGTTCTCCAGGCAAGAATACTGGAGTGTATTGACCAATTCTGGTCGTCATACTCTTCTAGAGCACTATATTTCCTGCTGCCCTAGCCTCTAATCCCCCTGAGTACCTGGTGCTGCCAGAACCCCTGAGACCCAAGCAGCTGCACCACCTCCACACCTGGCCCTCACAGGACCAAACCCAAGTCCTCCAGGGCAGCCTCAGGAGCAAACTCCAGTGGATGACCCACATGTAGAGGTGGAAATAAAACCACAATTGAAAACCAGGGGCAGTGTGGCTAAGGAAGAAGACCCCAAACGTTCCTACCAGCTGTACAAGCTGCAGACTAAATCCACATGATCACCTAGACAGACTGTGTCTATGGAATATATAAAAGGACATTGAGAACTCCCACAAAAGAAAAGACACTAGTTTTGATAGCTGCGGATATTGGCAGCAAGAACACACAGGAGTAGGACCAGATTAGAATCTGAGCTGCCCCCACAGCAGGTCCAGAGACCAGCGCAGTGTTGGAGGGCATCCTAGGGAGGTGAGCTGGACTGTGACTCCCAGCGAGGGAAAGGACTCTGACAGCACTGACTCAAGAAAAACATTTATTATTCTTATTTTTTGACTTATTCTGTAGATTCTTTTGGATTTGTCCCCCTTTCCCCACCCCCCTGTATTGTAGTTGTCAATTTTATTGGCACTAAGAAATCCAATTAAGCTTTTGAGCTTGCTTTGTTTTTTCCTTAGTCACAATTTTTATACTTCTTATAAACCTCTGCCTCTATGTTGGATTTTTCAGTTCTATGGAGTTTTCCCTTTCTTCTTTTTTTTTTTTTAATTTTAATTTTTTAAACCTACTATTATTTTTTCTGCATTTATTCCTTTGTTTTCTTTTCCTACTGTTGTTTTCCCCTTGCAGTTAATCTTCAACATATATAAATCTTCTTTATCTACCTCTATTTAACTTTGGATATCTGTTCTTTCTTTCTTTTCTTTCCTCTCAACATATTTGTTAGGTTGTTTTCATTGTTTTATTCCCCACTTGGCATCTTGTTTAGTTTTCTTTTCCAGTTTGTGCTTTAGTTAGTTTTCTTCTTAACTGGTAAATATAATTTTTTATTTCTTTGCCTGGTCTACCTACAGTACTTTATTTTTGTTGGACTATTTTGACTTTGCTCATAGGTGCATATGTATATGTGTATATTCCATTATTTTAATTATCATTTGCCTGATTTTGTAACTGCCATTTGTATGGGGTTCATCTTTGGTTTCTCATTTTTGGATATTTGTTTTCATCTCACTTAATACCATAACAAACCACTTATGGAATCTTCATTCCTGATCAGAGATCAAGCCTGAGCCTTTGGAGTAGGAGCACTGATTCCAAGATCCAAGACTACCAGAGACCTAACCCTAGGAAGTATCAATTAGTGAGAACTCCCACAAAGGAAACCGCTTGAATACAAAACCTGGCACCATCCAACCACCAGTAGCATCCTGTGCAGGATGCTTCACCTAAACAACAAAAAAAACAAAAATGCAAACCCAGTCTTCAGCAGACAGGATTACAACCTCACTCAGCCTTGCCCATCAGAGGAAAAACAAACAAACAAACAAAAACTCAACACAAATCTCATCCTATGCAAAGCTTACACAAACCACTGTGCTAACCTTAGGAGGATAGAAACCAAAAGGAAGAAAGAATTCAACCTTCTTCAAGGAAAGAATTCAACTTTCCTTGAAGTCTGGGAAAAGGAGACCTCAAACACAAGAAGTTAAAAAACAAATAATGAAAAGACTGAGAAATACTACGCAAACAAAGGAACAAACCAGAAACACAGAATTCCAAATAAATTAAGAGGAAATAGGCAGACTATCTGAAAAATAGTTCAGAATAATGATAGTAAAGATGATCAAAAACCTTGAGAGCAAAATGGAGAAATGCAAGAATCAATTAACAAACACCTAGAAGAATTACCACCTAGAGAGTTGGACTGTGAAGAAAGCTGAGCACCAAATAATTGATGCTTTTGAACTGTGGTGTTGGAGAAGACTCTTGAGAGTCCCTTGGACTGCAAGGAGATCCAACCAGTCCATTCTGAAGGAGATCAGCCCTGGGATTTCTTTGGAAGGAATGATGCTAAAGCTGAAACTCCAGTACTTTGGCCACCTCATGCGAAGAGTTGAGTCATTGGAAAAGACTCTGATGCTGGGAGGGATTGGGGGCAGGAGGAGAAGGGGACGACAGAAGATGAGATGGCTGGGTGGCATCACTGACTCGATGGACGTGAGTCTGAGTGAACTCCAGGAGTTGGTGATGGACAGGGAGGCCTGGTGTGCTGCGATTCATGGGGTCGCAAAGAGTCAGACACGACTGAGTGACTGAACTGAACTGAGAAGAATTAAATAATAAACATACAGAGAAAAACAACATAATTACTGAAATTAAAAATACTCTAGAAGGAATTAATAGAAGAATATCTGAAGCAGAAGAACAAATCAGTGAGCCTGGAAGATAAATGGTGGAAATAACTTCTGAAGAGCAGAATAAAGTAAAAAGAATGAAAAGAACTGAGGATAGTCTTAAGAGACCTCTGGGAGTATATCAAACATGTCAACATTTGAATTATAGGGGTCCTGGAAAAAGAAGAGAAGAAAGGGTCCAAGAAAACTTTTGAAGAGATTATAGATGAAAATATCCCCAACATGGAAAAGGAAATAGTCAATCAAGTCCAAGAGGCACAAAGAGTCCCATACAGGATAAACCCAAGGAGAAACACCCCAAGACACATACTAATCAAACTAACAAAGACTAAACACAAAGAAATATTATTAAAAGCAGCAAGGGAGAAGCAACAAGTAACATACAAGGGAAACCCCATATGCTTAACAGCTGATCTTTCAGCAGAAACTCTTTAGGCCAGAAGGGAATGGCAGGATATATTTAAAGTACTGAAAGGGAAAAATCTACAACCAAGATTACCATACCCAGCAAGGATCTCATTCAAAATTGCCAGAGAAATAAAAAGCTTTTCAGACAAGCAAAAGTTAAGAGAATTCAGTACCACCAAACCAGCTTTACAACAAATGTTAAAGGGACTTACATAGTCAAGAAATACAACAAAAGGAAAAGATCTACAAAATCAACCCCAAACAATTAAGAAAATGGCAATAGGAACATATATATCAATGATTACTTTAGATGTAAACAGATTAAATGCTCCAATCAAAAGACACAGACTGGCTAAATGGATACAAAAACAATACCAATATGTATGCTGTCTACAAGAAACCCACTTCAGACCTAAAGATACATTTATACCGAAAGTGAGAGGATGGAAAATACATTCCATGCAAATGGACAGCAAAAGAAAGCTGGAGTAGCAATCTTCATATCAGACAAAATAGACCTTAAAATAAAGAATATTACAAGAGATAAGGAAGGACACTACATAAGGATCAAGGAATGAATTCAAGAGGAAGACATAACAATTGTAAATATTTATGCAACCAACATAGGAAACCCTCAATACGTAAGACAAACAGAAACAGACATAGAAGGAGAAATTGACAGTAACATAATAATTGTAGGAGACTTTAACATCTCACTCACACCAATGGACAGATCATCAAAACAGAAAATTAATAACTAAACACAAGTCTTAAATGATACTTAGATGAGATGGATCTCATTGATATCTTCAGGACATTCCACCTAAATGCAGAAGAATACACCTTCTTCTCAAGTGCACATGGAACATTCTCCAGGATAGACCACATCTTGGGTCACAAATCAAACCACAAAGTAAATTTAAGAAAATTGAAATTATATCAAGCATCTTCTCTGACTACAATGCTATGAGACTAGATAACAATTACAAGAAAAAAAAAAACTGTAAGAAACAGATACATGGAGACTAAATAACACATTTCTAAATAATCAACAGGTTACTGAAGAAATCAAAAAGGGAATTAAAAAATTTCTAGAAACAAATAACAATGGAAACATGACAACTCAAAACCTATGGGATACAGCAAAGGTAGTTGTAAGAGCAATACAATCCCACCTGAAGAAATAAGAAAAATATTGAATAGACAACCTAACTTTACATCTAAAACAACTGGAAAAATAAGAAAAAAAAAAGTTAGTTGAAGGAAAGAACTCATAAAGATCTGAGCAGAAATAAATGAAAAAGAAATAAAAGAAGCATAGTAGATTAATAAAACTAAAAGCTGGTTCTTTGAGAAGATAAACAAAATTGACAAGCCTTTAGCCAGGCTCATCAAGAAAAAAAGAGAGAAGAATCAAATCAACAAAATTAGAAATGAAAAAGGGGAGGCTACAACAGACAATACAGAAATACAAAGGATTATAAGAGACTATTATGAACAACTACATGGCAATAAAATAGATAACCTGGAAAAAATGGACAGATTCTTAGAAAAGTTCAAATTCCCAAGACTAAACCAGGAAAAAATAGAAATTATGAACAACCCATTTACAAGCACTGAAATTGAAGCTATGATCAAAAATCTCCCAAAACACAAAAGCCCAGGATCAGATGGCTTCACAGGAGAATTGTATCAAACATTTAGAGAAGAGCTAATGCCTATCCTTCTAAAACTGTTTTTAAAAATTGCAGAGGAATGAACACTTCCAAACTCATTCTAAGAGGCCACCATTACTCTGATACCAAAACCAGAAAAAGACACCAAAAAACAGAAAATAAAACTGCATGCCAATATCAATGATGAACAAAGATGTAAAAATCCTCAACAAACATTCAGCAAACACAATTCAGCAACACATTAAAAAGCTCATACACCATGATCAAGTTGAGTTTATTCCAGGGATGCAAGGATTACTCAATATACACAAATAAAACAATGTGATACACCATATTAACAAATTGAAAGATAAAAACCATATGATAACAGATGCAGAAAAAGCTGTTGACAAAATTCAGCACCCATTTATGATTAAAACTCTTCAAAAAATGAGCATAGAAGGAACCTACCTCAACATACTAAGGGCCATATATGATAAGGCTACAGAAAACATTATTCTCAATGGTAAAAAACTGAAAGTATTCCCCCTAAGATCAGGAACAAGTCAATGGTGCCCACTTTCACCACTATTATTCAACATAGCTCTGGAAGTCCTAGCTACAGCAATAAGAGACGAAAAAGAGATAAAATGAATCCAGGTTGGAAAAGTAGAAGTAAAGCTCTCACTGTTTGCAGATGACATGATAGAGTACATAGGAAACCCTAAAGATACTATCAGACAATTACTAGAGCTAATCAGTGAATTTAGCAAAATTGCAGGATACAAAAATCAATACAAATAAATGACTTGCATTTCTACATACTAACAATGAAAAATCAGAGAAATTAAGAAATAAATATCATTCAACATTGCAACAGAAAGGATTAAATATCCAGGAAGAAACTTACCTAAGGAAACAAAAGAACTGTACATAGAAAATTATCAGACCCCAATGAAAGAAATCAAAGATGACATAAACAAATAGGGAGATATATATTCCATGTTCCTGGATAGGAAGAATAAATATTGTGAAAATGACTATACTACCAAATGCAATCTACAGATTCAATGTGACCCCTATCAAATTACCAATGGCATTTTTCACAGAACTATAACAAAAAATTTCACAATTCATATAGAAACATAAAAGATCCCGAATAGCCAAAGCAGTCTTGAGAAAGAAGAATGGAGCTGGAGGAATCAGCCTTCCTGACTTTAGATTGTATTACAAAGCTACAGTCATCAAGACAGTATAGTACTGGCACAAAGACAGAAATATAAACAAATGGAACAAGATAGAAAGCCCAGAAATAAACCCATGTACCTATGGATATCTTATTTTTGACAAAGGTGGCAAGAATATGCAATGGGGCAAAGACAGCCTCTTCAAAAAATGGTGCTGGGAAAACTGGACAGCCATATGTAAAAGAATGAAATTAGAACACTTCCTAACACCATACACAAAAATAAACTCATAATTTAGGATTAAAGACCTAAATGTAACACCAGAAACTATAAAACTCTTAGAGGAAAACAGAGGCAGAACACTGGAGGACATAAAACAAAGCATGATTCTCTATGACTCATCTCATAGTTTTTGAGTTATGGGAATAAAAACAAAAGTAAACAAGTGGGACCTGATCAAACTTAAAAGCTTTTGCACAGCAAAGAAAACTATAAGCAAGATGAAAAGACAACCCTCAGAATAGAAGAAAATAATAGTAAATGAAACAACTGACAAAGGATTAATTTCCAAAATATACAAGCAGCTCATACAACTCAATACCAGAAAAACAAACAACCCAATCAAAGAGTGGGGAAAAGACCTAAACAGACATTTCCCCAAAGAAGACATACAGATGGGTAACAAAGACATGAAAAGATGCTCAACAGTGCTCATTATTAGAGAAATGCAAATCAAAACTACAATGAGATATCATCGCATATCAGTCAGAATGGCCATCATCAAAAAGTCTACAAATAATAAATACTGGAGAGGGTGTGGAGAAAAGAGAACACTCTTGCACTGTTGGTGGGAATGTAAATTGATATAGCCACTATGGAAGACAGAATGGAGATCTCTTAAAAAACTAGGAATAAAACCACCATATGACCCAACAATCCCACTTCTAGGCATATACCCTGAGGAAACTAAAACTGAAAAGGACACATATCCCATTGTTCACTGAAGAACTATTTACAATAGCTAGAACATGGAAGCAACCTAGATGTCCATCAACAGATGAATGGATAAAGAAATGTGGTACCTATTCACAATGGAATATTACTCAGCCATAAAAAGGAATGCATTTGAGTCAGTTCTGATGAGGTAGATGAACCCGGAACCTATTATACAGAGTGAAGTGAGTCAGAAAGAGAAAGATAAATATTGTATTCTAACACGTATATATGGAATTTAGAAAAATAGTACCGAAGAATTTATTTACAGGGAAACAATGGAGAAACTGACATAGAGAACAGACTTACGGACATGGGGAGAGGGGAGGAGAGGGTGAGATGTATGGAAAGTGTAACATGGAAACTTACACTACCATATGTAAAATAGATAGCCAACAGGAATTTGCTGTATGTCTCAGAAACTCAAATAGGGGCTCTGTATGAACCAGAGGGGTAGAATGGAAAGGAAGATGGGAGGGAGGTTCAAAAAGGAGGTGATATATGTATACCTATGGAGGAGAAGGGGACAACAGAGGATGAGATGGCTGGATGGCATCACTGACTCGATGAATGTGAGTCTGAGTGAACTCCGGGAGCTGGTGATGGACAGGGAGGCCTAGCATGCTGTGATTCTTGGGGTCACAAAGAGTCAGACATGACTGAGCGACTGAACTGAACTGAATTGATGGCTGATTCATGTTGAGGTTTGACAGAAAACAGCAGGATTCTGTAAAGCAATTATCCTTTATTAAAAAATAAATTAATTAAAAGAAAATTAAAGAAAAAAAACCCACTGGATTTTTGGAAGGAGGGATAATTAGGGGATGTCTCATTGTGGGATAGAGGGATAGTCACAATAGCCTTGAGCTGACAACTGCAGGAGTAGCCTCAGCTCCCCAGGGTAAGTGTCTGAGAGTTCAGTATGTATGTCCTGACACTTTCTAAATTCCCTGGAGGTCTGACTTCACGGTTCGAACCACACATATACAAACACACAAACATATACACACAAAATAATTTCTTTTCCCACTTCAGTTAAAAATAAGTTCAATGTGTGATACAAATGATTTCCTGTGTTTTGTGTGTGTGATTTTTATAACTCGGGTATGATTTCAACACATGGTAATTTGAATGTGTAGCAGCCATAAACATATTTAAAGATATATGATTCAAACAGTTATAATGGGTTGGCAGTTAAAGGCCCAGCCAGTTAGAAAGAATTCTCAAATTTATGAAATGTGTTCTTCATCTGTTGATTTCATGAGTTAAATATTAGGTTGCATATTAATAACTAAATTTTAATAGTGATTTATGACCTACAAAGCATCTAAAATAGGTTTTCCACTTAGCATTTAACAGCAGTATTCTGTCAGCAATGATTGTTTTTCTCATTTTTAGATATAGAAACTGAAGATAACAAGCACATAGGATTTTGGCCCACTTTTTTTCACTTTTCACTTTCATGCATTGGAGAAGGCAATGGCACCCCACTCCAGTACTCTTGCCTGGGAAATCCCATAGACGGAAGAGCCTGGTAGGCTCCAGTCCATGGGGTCGCTAGGAGTCGGACACGACTGAGCGACTTCACTTTCACTTTTCACTTTCATGCATTGGAGAAGGAAATGGCAACCCACTCCAGTATTCTTGCCTGGAGAATCCCAGGGACAGAGGAGCCTAGTGGGCTGCCGTCTATGGGGTCGCACAGAGTCGGACATGACTGAAGTGACTTAGCAGCAGCAGCAGCAGCATACTAAGAAGCTGGATCCAAAGTTGATTCTCACATTAAGACCAAAGTTCCTTCCACCAACATATCCCACCTCTCAGAGTAATCAATGCTCAATACTTTAAGACAGGAAATCATATTTAAGAAAGTTGACAATCTCAGTCGGAAAAGTTAGAATTTTCATTAAATACATATACAATTTTGCTTATTAATTTGAGTGATTAGTTTATACATGGAGTTAAATAACTTACAAATCTTAAAGGGATACTAGATAATACACCAGTTTGTATATGTCAAATTGTGCCTGTATATAATGTGGTTAAGAACATAACTGGCAATCAAATTCCAATCCAACATCAGTTCCATTGCGAAAATTTTTTATGTGCTGATTTTTCTCTTTGTGAGAATCCACATTGTAAATATTTAAATATTTGCTGATCCTAGATTGAAATCAACTTGGCAATGAAGTAGTTTATCTAAGGAATGGGATATTATAAAATGTAGGATTCTGAGTTCTCAAGTTCAGTGAAACATAGAGTCACTATACACTGGAATACTATTCTTGGTGTTTATGTATATTACCTCACATGATCTTTCTAATGTCCCCATGAGGTAAGACTGTATTCATCCATGTTTTATAGCTGAGAAAGTTGAAGGTTAAGTAACTTGCCCAAGTTCACACAGAAAGTAAGTGGCAGAGCTGGAATTTGAATCCAGACTGTCTGGCTCCAGAAGAATTATAAATGTGACACTAGGTAATTAATTACTAATAGTTATTTCCTTTTCACTTCTTTCCTTCTCTTTTAAGTCCTATATTAGCTTCACTGATATTTATATTAGAACAAAGAACATTTTTTTCAACCAACACAATAGTGGGTAGGTAGGGAAATGCCTAAAATTTCTTTCAACTCAATCATTAATAATTAATTGAATTCAGGATATTCAGAGGCTAATTATCACTAAGTAGAAATTCTTTCATTGCAAACATTTACAAGTACTGAAGGTGTTATGAGAGGCAGCAGTGCTTTTAAATTACTCAAGTAGTGAGTCTCTACCCTTAATCTTTTCAGTTAGAAAAACTCAACTTATTGCAGTTGCACTACACTGGAGGACAGCAAGCTAGAAGGGAAATTTTGAAGAACAGTGTTCTCTGATTTTAAGCACTATCACTCTATGATAACTTCAACTCTCTCCAAGCCTCAGTGTTATAATCAGTAAAATGGAAATGATAAAACAGGCCTTGAAATGTTGTGATAGAAGGCATGTAAAGTGCCAGCCACCACAAACAGTAGATGTCAGTAGATGTTGTGACAATATTTATCTGGGTTAACTTAGACCAGACCCAGTGTGATCGCCATTCTCTGGGTTTTGACACAACTAATTTAGGTTGGGGCCAGAATATGACTGACTAAACAGAATAAAAATCACTTTACATTTCAGATGAAAGTGAAAGTATTAGTCACTCAGTCGTGTCCAACTCTTTGTGACCCCCACAGACTGTAGCCCACCAGGCTCCTCTGTCCATGGAATTCTCCAGGCAAGAATACTGGAGTGGGTAGCCACATTTCAGATGAACAGAACATTAAGAGAAAAATCAATGTCATTGACATTTTGACTATCGACCTTACAATATAATTCATTACTGACTATATAGACAGACGATTGCCTTAGAAAAGGACCTGCTTGGAATACTGTTTAACTTATTCAACAAAAGCTTTTTAGATTTTTTTTTCCTTGAAGTGAAGAGGAGGAAAGGTAGTGAATATCAATTAGAGTATCAGAGAAATTCTGGTATAATTTGTATACATTATCATCCAAACCAAAATGTTCCCATCAAAAAATTATAAATCCTGGCTTCCTCAAAAAGCAGAGCCAAACAAGGGTTTGTGTACAGTTTGTAGAGGAAAGTAATCTCAGGAAGAGTAGAGAACTAAAACGGTGAAACTGGAGCAGCCATAGAAAAGGAAAGCGTTCACTGGTCCCATTCTTCTTTTTGGCAAAGGCTAGAGTGCAAAGGCTCTTATACGTCTAGCTCAGATACACAACCGTGCCAGGCAGGGCTCTGTAAGTGAAGCATGCCTTAGGATCAGAACAACAGCAGACAGGAAAGCAAGAGATACTCATTGATGTGAGACAAGATACTGTCAAGCTACACCTGACAGGTTGCCATAGCAATGGTTAGACTAAACACATCCAGAGAGGATGTTGGTGGCTGCTTCTATTTAGAGACTCGTTATGATTATCCCTACTGATATGTCATGCCACAAGACACAAAATCTCTATTGATGTTTAGAAAACTACTTTTTTATGGTTGCTGAAATTGTGGAATCATATAGCGGCCTCTATAAATGTAACTGACATCACTAATGTTTCCTATGCTACTGCTGATGTGCAACAGTAGCAAAAAGATCTTATTTGTCAACTAAAAGAATTTCTTTAAACACTCCACAGGCATTATTATCCTAACCTGATAGAGCTATAGTGACCCACAGGAATTCGGTAACAGGAAAGGAGACATTCATTACACAGGAATTGAATGGAATGTCGCTTAGAGTAAATTCCTGCTTTGACATTCAGTGTTTAGAAAAGCATATCTCAAATTGTTCTCAAAGGTGAAGAGGAAGTTGGAAAGTAATGACCAAGACAAAAAGAATATAAAGAACTTGGATTAGACAATTACTCGCAAATTGAAGTATTTCCCTGAAGCTTGAAATACAACTTCATCAATGAAAAGGAAAGGATGGG
Source organism: Bos javanicus (assembly GCF_032452875.1). Taxonomy (NCBI): domain Eukaryota; kingdom Metazoa; phylum Chordata; class Mammalia; order Artiodactyla; family Bovidae; genus Bos; species Bos javanicus. The sequence goes on along the minus strand of NC_083873.1, from coordinate 24,566,621 downwards.
CAATTATCCAGTAAATTAGAAGCTCTCTGAAACCTTCAGATGCTTATCTTTTTTTCCCTCAATATATAAATAATTATGATCAGCAAGATAAAACTGCCAGACAATTTGCTGACAACAACTGTTATGAATCTCTTGAAAATAAAAATTCTAGAATGACCACTTCTATTTTTAGACAGAGATCATTGATGGAAAAAAAAAAAAAAGTGGAGTAAAGAAAAAATGCAAAATAAATGGCTTGGAAACTGAATACTTTTCCCATTGAATTTGTTTCCACATTGGTTCACTCTTTTTACAATAGGTCACCCATCTCAGGTAAGTTCTATTGGTAAGTGTCTAAGAAGCAGTAATAAGTAAGATAATCTGGTCTTAATCTGTAAGATAATCTGAGAAGTAACTCAAATGTTACCTAAAATAACATATGAATTAATGATATATGATATTTATTTGATTTTCTTCCAAATTCTCTTTTGTGAACTTTGCTTTAAGAAAAAAAGCCATTTTGTATTTTTGAGACGTGAGGAGCAAGGTTTCTCCTAGAATATTTATAACTCTAAGAAAATATTACATAAAATATTTGACATCCAAAAAAGAGACAAAGCATTCAGTTGGCCAAAAATTCATTTGGGTTTTTTTATAATGTCTTACAGAAAAATCCAAATGAAGTTTTTGGCCTACCCAACAGAATCAGCTCTATTTAGATATTCTTTCTCCCAATGATTATGGTCAGAGTAGCTTATCCTTCCAGATTTGCTGTAAATTACTATCAGCTGGTACTAGGTCATCTACCTATCCCTATCATCTCCTCCGCTACAGTCTGGAAATGACTTACTTTGATAAGAAGCCCCTTTCCTTATATTTGGTGCTCACTTACATAGCCAGGAATCAAAATAATCCACTTGTTTTCATGTTATGTTCTGTGATTCATACTTGTCCATAACCTTTTCACAAGGATAAGATGTGTGGTTAGTTGCTCAGTCATGTCTGACTATATGACCCCATAGACTGTAGCCCACCAATATCCTCTGTCCCTGGGGATTCTCCAGGCAAGAATACTGGAATGGGTTGCTATGCCCTCCTCCAAGGGAATGTTCCCTACCCAGGGATCTAACCTAGGTCTCCTGCATTGCAGGCAGATTCTTTACCATCTGAGCCACTGGGAAGCCCTTTCACAAAACAAGGTCGTAAACAAGTGATTATCGGATGAAGACATTAAAAATGAAAAAAAAAAAAAGTAATATGTCATGCATTTAGGTATTCATTCAGCTTATTATATCCTTATGTTTAGAACTGTTACTACACAAGTTATAATAAATATGACCTTTACTTTCAAGGTGCTTGTAGTCTGGTAGAGGAGATATGCACACAAATGACTATGAAAATAAGTGCCACAAGTCAGTTATAAATATCAGCATTCAGAAGAGAAGTAAATTGCTTCTCTATGTTGCTAATCTTCCACTGCGCAGGACAAGACTAAAAACTCTTGGGAAACAAGTGTAAAGAACACTCATTTCTTACCATCACCTCCAGGCACAGGTGGGCAACTACCCACCAGACAAATTTAATCTATCTTTGGCCACCTCTATTTGAGTATTTTATTAGGATTTCAAACTCACCATGCCCAAAATCAAATTCACCTAAATCATTTCCTCCTATCTTTCCCCAGCCCTGGTGCCAATCTATTTCCCTATTTCTGTTATTCAAATAACTTTCTCTTTACGTCTCAGTTATTTTCTCTCATAATCAGTCAGTAATGTCAAATCACAAACTGTCTACCTCCTTAAAGCTCTTCATTGACCCTTCTTTTCATTTTATTGATTTTAATACCATTTGCACCATTTTCTTTAGTTTTTATTTATCCTGACTATAATAGTCTAATCTTTATCCTGCTGACAGATTAATCTTCTCAACTGATAGCCCCAAATATATAATTCTCATGTTCAAACACATTTAGAGTCTTTAAAATAGTTAACTATCTGAGTCAATGTTTCTAACCTCGGCATTCAACATATTCTGAGACTATATTTCCAGCACTTAACCTCTGTCCAACCTGTCACCTCCTTATATTTCTAGACAAGAACATAGTGCTTTAAAGTTCTGACTCAGAAATTTCATCCATCCAGGATCTCCAGTTTTTCAAGTTTTGTGTGAAGCCTTTGTTGATATTCCTACACTCTAAACTAAGCTAGTTGTGAATTCTCCATAAACATTATTTACTACTTAAGACTTCTAATATAATCAAACTTATAAATTGGGATTAGAGTTAGGGTTGCAGGATGAGCCAACTATGTGACTCATCCTTCTCTTCCCCCCTTCTAGGGCAAGAGTTGAGTCTTATTGATCTCTATAAGCCCCAGCATCTAGCATAGGATCTGTCTTATAGTGCATTCAATCTGTTTTTTCTCTGTGAAATAGAATGTTCAACCCCTAACAAATAAATTTCAACAAGCAGTTGAATTCATCTTTAGATACCAATAATGTGATGTTTACCCTGCTTGCAAAAGCCTTGAACATTTTAATCTTTCCTAAGTTAATGCAAAGTTCAAAGAGGCAAATGACACTTGAAAAATAAATTACTTCCAGGGCCTCCTTTTTCTTGGACTCCTTCTTCATTTAATTTTTCTCATTCCTGACAGTCAAAAACTCATCGATCTAGACTTAAAAGCCAGAGGAGCTTAAAAGCCACTGTAGGGGTCTGTTCAGTTTTAAATACAATTTAGAAAATCTTGAAAAAGAATGACAGTTCCTTTTCAGGAAGCTCCCATACATATTTCAATAGACAGCTCTCCAAATTAGAGATTGTAAAATATTATACCACCAACGAAGTAATAGAAAAAGTCACTCACTGCCATGCAGAAAGATTTCCTTGATTTTTACAAAGAGTACAAAAGACTATATTTATTTAAATCTGAGACTGACAAAAAAATTAGAAAGAAAAAGAAAAATAGTCAATTTCTCTGAAAGATCATTATTTAGGAATAAATTACCATGCCAAAAAAAAAAGCATGGACCTTCTTGACAACTTGTGAATTTAAGGCAGATGAAATGCCTCCCTCTGTACCCCTATAATCAACCCTGCTGATGAAATATGTTAAGTATTCTAAGCTTGGGGAACATATAAAGCTTTGAAATCAATGTGTTTCCGGTACAGGGGATTAGGAAAAGAACTTAATAAATCAGCTTAGGAAATGCTTCATTTCCTGTACCATATCTGGGAAGGAAAACATAAAACAGGCAGAACCAGGTGCAGCAAAATCATATACGTGGATGGGAAAATCTCTTCCAATTCCTTCTGGACCGCACTCAGCTGGTCAGTTTATGCTCTCTGGAGCTAGTGCTTCTTTTTCTAGGATAAATGGGGTAGATTTTACAGACATTTGCCTTAAATTAACAAAGACTCATTGACAGAGGCTGAAGCAGATAGTCATTATGTAACTGTTGTCTCTGCTCAAATGAAAAATTATTTCACTTGGGTTAAAAGTTCCTTAGAAAGAAGATACTACTAACAGAGAGGTTGGTATCATTGCCAGTGAGCTAACAGACCTTGGTATTTTCTTAACATGACCATAACAGAAAAAAAAAAAAAAAAAACCTGCCAGGTCATCTCTGAGTTATCCTTCACATTTCCATCTTCCTTACAATCAGGTTTTGCAGCCTGCTTCTATGGATTCTATTCCAATTTGCGTTCAAAAATACATGTAATCCAGAGTTTAACAATGCAAGGGACGTAGTGTACTTATTGATGTTTGCAGACCTGGGATGGCAAGAAGCTGAACTCAGACGTTCAGAATTTACATTGACCTGACATGTGTTTATAAGCAGTGTTTCTCATAGCACCGATTCTGATCAATCTCTCCCATGCAAACTGCAGAGTTACTTATAAGCTAGTGCACTGATTTCTGTGCCACCTCATGAATAATTTTTGTTCTGAAAAAAATCAGAACTTTGTAAATCATCTAAGCTAACTTTTGGTCTTAATACCCATTGCAACTTAAATCTGGAAGCTCCCAGATGGGCTGTAATCAATTGTATGTGACTTTATAGTGTTCGGGTATTTGTCCTAAATGTATACACATATTTTGAGAAATTAAAGATAAATATTGTTCAAGAAGGAGTGTGTTTATTTTTTCTTACATAATCACTGCAAATTGGAATTTTGTAATCAGTGGACTTTTGAAAAGAGCACATGCAAAATAAAACTAAGGGCTGTGCTGGTAGCTCAGATGGTAAAGAGTCCACCTGCAATGTGGGAGACCTGGGTTCGATCCCTGGGTTAGGAAGATCCCCTAGAGGAGGGCATGGAAAAATAAAATTAGAATTGAGGTTTTTCTTTTTTTTCCAGGGCTCCTCAGAGTCAGAATTAATGTGTCTCAACTGTGTTCTTTTATGATAGCATTTTGTATTTTGGTTTTTGCACTTATTAAATCTGTCTTGTGTTAGAATTACATGTTTATTTCTCCCAGTTGTGTATTTACCACTGTGGGCAAGGACAATGTCTTCCTCATTTTTGCATACCTTTTACTGCCGAGTACATGGTGGGAGCCTAATAAATATTGATTAAATTTAATTACTTACAGTAAATCTCTCTGGAAGGGTTAAAAGTCAAATGTAATCCTTTCTTGCAACTGGTTATTAATATAGTCAGGGCTTATATAGGTGCATATATATATATCCTTTATCTAAGTTTCAGATTCTGCAGTCAATCAGTAGGGTTTTAATGTCTATAAATTCCCTGAAATGTTATGCAAAATATTGTACATACATGTGTAGATATGTGCTATACACTTTAATCAAGTGACTCTCCTCCTTTCTCACCCTCCCCTCTCAAGATATTAAGATTCACTTCCCCAGGGAGTTTTATCCAACCTCTCAATTTATCAGAGCCAGAAAACAGTTAGGACAAATAATTGGCCAGCAACTGCAACACAGCATTTCTGATTATCACAGCCTTTCTCCATACATGATAACCTTCTTACATCTAGACTTACATCTGAAAAAAGTACATTTTTGAGAAATAGCCCATTTTTAACCAGCATATGATCCTCAGATTGTGACTTTCCAAAAAGGCTACTGTACATACTCAGCACCTTTAGGATGCCATGGAACACACTGGAAGGCCGCTGCTGCAGCAAACGTTTTCCTTCAGTGAAAACAAGCATCCTCTCTGTGGAGCCTTTTCCGTGCACTCTCCAGCCACACACACACACTCAACTCAGCAAATGCACTGCTGCATCTGCATTTCAGGGCAAACTCCCTGAAGGTAAACTGAGGCTCAGAGCGTCTGACCGGTGGTTTCTAATCCACACCATCAGAAAAACAAGAGAAAACGGTACCTGCGATTTGATCATTGCTAGAAATACTGGACAGAAGAAGACAAAAGATGGTGCCTTGAAGCAGCTTCATAGTGCCCGAGGATGGTCACAGCGGCTCCTCTCTCCAGAGTCAGGCAGGGACAACACCCTCCCAGCCTGGCAGGGCCTCAGCAAATGGAAAAGGTGTGCTGGATGTGAACAGCCACTGCCCATTCCTACTTATTTCGGAGGCTCTGATAAAGAACGGGAGGAAATGCACACACTCCCTTTGGGAGTTCAACAGAGAGGAGATTTATTGTTTCAGTCCCTTACAGGAACTCTTTTTTTTTTCCTCTTCCTTTGGCAGCCACTTGTGTTTTTGTTACTACATTATTTTGTTCTTCTTCAACAAAAAGGTCAGGATGGGTTTTGAACAGAAAGAGATCTTTCTTGAGAATGGATCATACAGGCTTTCTAACTTTTGTTTTGAAAGTGTGTTTTGGAGTGATTATAAAGGGGTGACTCGGTTTGGATAAAGAGGCTTTAACTGCCCGAGGGTTAAATTTTAAAGCAGAATTCACAAGGAATCGACTTCTCTTTTTCCAACTTGAAAGCCAAATTAGTAAAGGCCACCTTCTGGAAAGAAAGAAAGTGAAGCCGCTCTGTTATGTCTGACTCTTTGTGACCCTGTGGACTGTAGCCCACCAGGCTCCTCCATCCATGGGATTCTCCAGGCACGAATACTGGAGTGGGTTGCCATTTCCTTCTCGAAGGGATCTTCCCAACTCAGGGATCGAACCCAGGTCTCCCGCATTACAGGCAGACGCTTTAACCTCTGAGCCACCAGGGAAGTCCATCTTTTGGAGATAAGTGGAAAACTTTATGAAAGTAGATCATGCTCTGAGTAAGGGAAAAGACCTCTTATTTAATGGCCAAGGAAGTTTTTCAGGATATTTCTCATAGAATTAAGTAAAATCATGTGAATGCCCACTGGTCATTCCTAGTCTTATTGTTGGAATCTGATGAAGGAAAAGGAAAAATTACTTATAGTACTCCACAGATACTCTTCTCCAGGAAATGTGATTGAAAAGGCACTGCTGGGGTGGGTAGAATGCTCTTGTAACAAATCAGTGAGGTTGAGAGAGATGGAGTCCTTGGACCAGAATACTAATCAGGCAAGATCTTCAGTGTATCAGGGATCTCTTTGATGTTAGCAGCGATTGATTAAAGCATGTAATGCAGCCACAGTCCTGGCTAAAATCCCTGTGTGTGCCAAGTAATTCTACACTTCTCCCCAGTCACAGGCTGCATATCTAATCTCAGCCAATCATCCTTTTATATACCTTCAGGCATGAAGCCCTGTGGACAAAAGAGTGTCAATGGATCAATACTAATTCATCTGCTCCACCAAGAAAACTATTCCCAAATTACAACTCTACCTGTTCGTAAGGAGAACAGACATTTCATGGCTGCACGGCGCTGGGCAGGACTCATGACAAGAGTGGTTAGAACAAGTCACTGATCAAATCATCGTAAAACACTAGTTTGTTTTATCCTAAGTTACACCAAGTCCCAGAAGAGCCTCCAAGTGTCTATTTTGTGTATAAAACCTAATTTTACTCTCCCTTCTAAGTAATTTTCTAAAACAGACTGCCTTTGGAGTTGTTACTCAATTTAGCATATCCTGGACAGTATAAAGATAGCAATGTATGTGAATAGATGTTACATGCATTTTCCAGAAATAAATTGGGGTGTGGCCAAGAACTCACAGTGGAGACTTCACATTACCTCACTTCCTGCTCCTTGTTCTGTTTTAACTCTGGCATTTTTAGCGCTCATGGTCACTTCTTTTTTTTTTTTTTTCATGGTCACTTCTGATGTTGGTTAAAATCACTGTTGCAGGGATGCAACAAAATTTTTATTTCTTTGATTTTGATGCCTGATTGCAAGGCATTTCCGTGAAAAAAATTAGATGCCTATTAGAAGAAAGCTTGATAATAGAAAATTAGGTATATTTAAAAGATAAGTCCTGTAGCTGAGAAAAATAAAGACAAAACCCGAGAAATACTTTTTTAAATGGCTTGGCAAAAAAAAAATGGAAAACTAGGAGTAATACGGTGAGTCAGTTTCATCTTAATTGATGAGAAGGTACTTTTAAGGTAAAATAATTTGTTGAAACAGTGGTGATTGCAACAAGTTACAGAGATCAACGGCATAAAACAGAAAGCACAAACACAATCTATATACAGCTATCTACATATATACATAGACACAGATACATTGCCCATATGTGTGTGTGTGCGTCGAGAGTAGATATAGGCTAATTTAACATATAGTAAACGTGATGAGTAGAATGGATTATTTCATTAGCAATTGTTTACAATTTACAAGTGATCAATTCAAAGAAATAGAGGAAAATAACAGAATGGGAAAGACTCAAGATTTCTTAAAGAAAATTAGAGATATCAAGGGAACATTTCATGCAAAAGTGGGCACAATAAAGGACAGAAATGGTATGGATCTGAGAAGAAGAAGATATTAAGAAGAGGTGGCAAGAATACACAGAAAAACTATGCAAAAAAGATCTTCATGACCCAGATAACCATGATGGTGTGATCACTCACCTAGAACCAGACATCCTGGAATGTGAAGTCAAGTGGGCCTTAGAAAGCATCACTACGAACAAAGCTAGTGGAGGTGATGGAATTCCAGTTGAGCTATTTCAAATCCTAAAAGATGATGCTGTGAAAGTGCTGCACTCAACATGCCAGCAAATTTGGAAAACTCAGCAGTGGCCACAGGAGTGGAAAAGGTCAGTTTTCACTCTAATCCCAAAGACAAGCAATGCCAAAGAATGTTCATACTACCACACAATTACACTCATCTCACACGCAAGCAAAGTAATGCTCAAAATTCTCCAAGCCAGGCTTCAACAGTACATGGACTTCCAGATGTTCAAGCTGGATTTAGAAAGGGCAAAGGAACCAGAGATCAAATTGCGAACATCCATTGGATCATAGAAAAAGCAAGAGAATTCGAAAAACATCCACTTCTGCTTTATTGACTATGCCAAAGCCTTTGATTGTGTGGATCACAACAACCTGTGCAAAATTCTTAGAGCTGGGAATACCAGACCACCTTACCTACTTCCTGAGAAATCTGTATGAGGGTCAAAAAGCAACTGTTAAATCCAGACATGGAACAATGGACTGGTTCAAATTGGGAAAGGGGTATGTCAAGACCGTATATTGTCACCCTGTTTATTTAACTTCTATGTAGACTACCTCATGTGAAATGCTGGACTGGATGAAACACAAGCTAGAATCAAGATTGGCAGAAGTATCAGTAACCTCAGATACACAGATGACACCACCCTTATGGCAGAAAGTGAAGAAGAACTAAAGAGCCTCTTGATGAAAGTGAAAGAGGAGAGTGAAGAAGCTGGCTTAAAACTCCACATTCAAAAAATGAAGATCATGGCATCCGGTCCCATCACTTCATGGCAAATAGATGGGGCAACAGTAGAAACAGTAACAGACTTTATTATTTTGGCCTCCAAAAATCACTGCAGATGGTGACTGCAGCCATGAAATTAAAAGATGCTTGCTTCTTGGAAGAAAAGCTATGACCAACATAGACAGCATATTCAAAAGCAGAGACATTACTTTGCCACCAAAAGTCCATCTAGTCAAAGCTATGGTTTTTCCAGCAATCATGTATGGATGTGAGCGTTGGACCATAAAGAAAGCTGAGTGTCAAGGAATTGGTGCTTTTGAACTGTGGTGTTGGAGAAGACTCTTGAGAGTTCCTTGGACTGCAAGGAGATCCAACCAGTCAATCTTAAAGGAAATCAGTCCTGAATAGTCAGTGGAAGGACTGATACTGAAGCTGAAACTCCAATACTTCAGCCACCTGATGCGAAGAACTGACTCCTTGGAAAAAACCCTGATGCTGGTAAAGATTGAAGGAAGGAGGAAAAGAGGATGACAGATGATGAGATGGTTGGATGGCATCACTGACTAGATGTACGTGAGTTTGAGCAAGCTCTGGGAATCGGTGATGGACAGGGAAGTCTGGAGTGCTGCAGTCCATGGAGTCTCAAAGAGTCTGACACGACTAAGTGACTGAACAAGTTATAACCATCTTAAAAAATCAAAGTTATCTATCTACTTCAAATACCAAAATACTATCTTATATGTTAAAATTTAAATGTAAAAATCAAAATTATAACATTCTGAAAGAGAAATAGGTGTATGTAACTAGAGTAGAGAGGCTATTTTATGCATAAAACCAAAAGAAGTGTTCTTAAAAGAAAGTTTTGATTTGTTTTCTTATATAGAAAGTAAAATATTTTTGGTTCAACACACAATAAGATGAAAAGGCAAATTTTAATGCCTGTAAAAAATAATACATAATAAATATTTTAATTCTTCATATGTAAAGACCTCTTGCTAATAAATAATAAAACAATGACTCTGCACCTTAAACACAGACAAAATAACATCATCATGGAAGAAACAGAAGGCCAACAAATGGAAAAGCGTATTTATCTCAGTAGAAATCACAAAGAATGGATGTTCAAGAATATAACAATGTTCAAGATATAACATTTTTTATTTTTTGCCTTCCCAATATAATTAGGTATATTTTCTGACAGGTCCCAGTTTAAAAGAATTTAAGGAAAGTTACTGTCTTATTCTTAGTATATGATTTTTCAGGTGGTTGTAACCTGACAACATATATCAAAGTTCTTGATACACCAAAACAACATACACCTATATTAAAGAATCATACTCTTTGAACTTGCAATGATATGTTTAGGAATTTAATCTAAAAATGAAGATGCTCATTAAAGTTTATGTTATTATAAACATTTGTCAACATTAATTATTATGGAATAAGATAGAATATTTTGCCACAAAATACCAAAGAAATTGTTATGGATATGGAAACACATTCATGATATTTTGTTGCATGTTCCTGTGCATTTACATGTACATATGCGTATATACCTACACATGAATGTATATATATATATAATAGAAAATATTAATAGTGCTTATCTCCTGGTAGTGAGCTGCAGATGGTTTTTATCTCATAATTGTTTATTTTTCTTTAAAAGTTTCTCAGAGCAAAACATTATTTCTATCTTTAAACAAAACAAAGTTTTTGTATGATCTGATACTTTTTGTTTAATTTAATATTTTGACAGAATATTAATAAAACATTTTGTATTCTAACCTACTTGAATGCTTTAATTATTTGAAAGCTAGATAATTACTTAATAATCTATGGCTTAAGAGTGCTTTAATAAAAGAAAACCTGGGAAGAGACCTAAACCACCTTAACCAGAGAGATGAAAAGATGCTTTTTCTTTTTTTTCCACAATTTGTCCTCTGTATTCCTTGCTGAATCAGAAAGATAAGCTGTTGTGGGGTCACACAAAAGCAATCTCAGAACTCTTTACAAGCACTTCTTAAAGTCAGCCATTGACTTCTTTGACACTGAATAAGTTGTATAATGAAGACTCCAACACTGATGAGTGTATGTTAACTTGTGTGGTACTGAAAAGATTTATTCAGCCGTCATCATGATTGAACCCCCAAATTAAACTTCCTTTCCATACTTGATTCTTCCTCTCTGCCAGCTTGTCACTGAATAAAATAACCTAAAGAAGTAAGAAGACCAAAAAGTGATCATGAACTGGCAAAGAGCGTGAGATCTTGTGTTCAAATCCCGCCTCCTTCCTTTAGTCCTCGGTGGCTCTACTGAGTTACTCAGCCTCATTAAGTCATATTCCAGGGTCTTCTAAAATTGTATATTAAAGCAAACAAACCTTAAACTTGTAATTTAGGCTGAAATAAATTGTTTTAGATCAATGGTATATTTTCATGTTGTTAAGATTTTTAAATAAGCTGTATTATTCCAAAGTGATAACCACTTTGCAAAAAAGTATTCAGATGATGAGAGTTCCAAAATATTGTCAAGAGCAGATTAAACAGAGTCTCAACTCTTTTTCTCAGGATTTTATTTCATGTTGCACTTTTCAGATTTTTAAAAATATCAGGTCTGTTCTCTGGTATAGATAGAACCTAACAAATTATTTTTGTTACTTCCCTATCTGAAATCCCTAGTGGCTCAGATGGTAAAGAATCTGCTTGCAATGCAGAAGACCTGGGTTCAGTCCCTGGGTTGGGAAGACCCCCTAGAGAAGGGAATGGCAACCTACTCCAGTATTCTTGCCTGGAGAATTCCATGGACAGAGGAGCCTGGTGGGCTACAGTCCATGAGATCAAAAATTGTTGGAAACAACTGCGTGGCTAACACTTTCAACACTATCTAAGATGGTAACTGGAATATCTCCTGAAGGTATTGAGAAAAGAGCTGAAGATAAACAGACTCATGTACTAAAGATATTAAGTCCCTCTCCTGCAAAGCCAAAATGGATATGAGGATCAATAGTGGGTCCTGGAGAAGGGAATGGCAACTCACTCTAGTGTGCTTGCCTTGAGAATTCTATGGACAGAGGAGCCTGGAGGGCTACAGCACATGGGTTCACAAAGAGTCAGACATGACTGAATGACTAACACATTATACAACAATGCCAGTAAAATATGTTCCTCACTTCCTGTATTTCTAGTAATCAACTCCTAGTGTCTCAAGGCTAATGCTATATTATTGCTCCTCAAATGAAAAAGGAGACATGGCAAGCTGATTTTTAAAGCTTGCAAAGAACATATTTTTTACATTCTACAATTGTTGTTTACGGTTGTTCAGTCATATTGGACTCTTTGTTACTCCATGGACTGCAGCACACCAGGCTACCTTGTCTTTCACTATCTCCCAGAGTTTGCTCAAACTCATCTCTATTGAGTTGGTGATGCCATCCAACCATCTCTCCCTCTGTTATCTCCTTCTCCTGCTTTCAATCTTTCCCAGCATCAGGGTCTTTTCTGATTAGTGGGTTCTTCATATCAGGTGGCCAAAGTATTGGAACTTCAGCTTCATCATCAGTCCTTCCAATGACTATTCAATGGTTCATTACAATTTTACACTTCAACATATAAAGACAGTTCTTTCACTTCACACCAACTTGATAGGGTTCAATCTCGTAATTCTTGATATACAAGGACATAAATATGGAGGAATCATAAAAACACAGTAGCTCATAGATAAGATTTACAAAAAATTATTTTAGAACAAATTCTTAAGTCATCATTTTTCAGGAGTAACCTTGACAAATGGTGAATGAATTTGCATATCCAACAGTTGAAATGACTGCAGTTCATTATTCTGTAAAAATGTTCTCCTTTTGGACCACTCTTGTTAAAAAGTTCAATCACCATTTTTCATCCTCATGTCCCTTAAGGAGCTCTGAAAATCATTGCCATAAATTGATTTCTTTTTGTGTACAAAACTGAACTTAAGGATCTTTTCCCATTAATCATATAGATCATATTAACAAAGAAATGAGATTTTTACCAGAACTTTTGGGCAATAAATGAAAGATAAATCATCGAGTTATATCTAATGAAGCACAGGTATGGCTACTTCCTTGGAATTCTGGAATATTTAAATGAACTCAGAAATAAACAGGCAAATATAAAGTACTTCATTATTTACTCAACTTTCCATTTAGCTCAGCTTTTACTACATACTCCATGTCCAAGATTTCTGCTCTGATGTCTTATTTTGGATGTGCTGGAAATAGTATCTTAGGGAAATACTCTTTTTTTTTTATGTCAAATGACACCTAATAAAAATGAGTGAGCAGTATATGCCAAGGATTTTTTACAGATATATTTATACAAAAGTGTGATGAAAGTGAATGGCATCTCAGTGCTGTCACTGTTTATATATGTTCCATCCGGCTTAACTAAGCTACCTATTCAGATTTTGCTCCTTTTTTTCCCTACCCATTTTAGTTCTTATTTTCAGTTTAACAAATCCCTTTCGCATTGTTCATCTCTGTGGCCATTTCGTAATACTCAAAGGAATCTTTCATAGGACCAGATCTGAAACAATTTAAAAGCATGATGAGGTGATTTATTTACTTCTTCCTTCCAAACTTCCAGACAAATGGAAGTTGAAATTAATTCTCTACAGTCTGGGTTGTTTCTTTCTCTCCTTTATTTTTTTCCAAATAAAGAAAGCCAGCTACAGGCACAGCTCTCTTGTATTCATAGAAACATATAAACTTAAAATTAGAAATAGTGTCTGTACTGGTTCATTTCTCTTAATAAAGCACTCTTTACACATAACTAACTCAGTGAAAGAATTACCTTACTAATGTCTTTGGGGCTATTCCCCAGGAATTCAAGAAACTGCTGCTTACTCTGTGTCTATTTCATTCTCATTTTGGTCATTCTCTCCCAGTATCCAGTGGGTGGCCTCTACCTACCTGCTGTTTCAGTTTGGTCTTCCCTTGGATGCTGTATCTCAGAACAGCACTCTACTAACCTGTGAAGAAATTTCTCAGATTATGAAATTCTATACCCTCCACCCTGACTCTAGCCAAAACCAACCGAAATTTGTAGCCAAGACTTTAATGAACATCTAGACCCCTGTATTACGCAGGCTCATGTGACTAGTTTTAGACAGAGACTTTACACAAAAGTAACATGTCACTTCCAGGACGATGCATAGAAGAGCCCATATGAGTCCTCTATGTGTTTATTTTCCTTCCATGGCAACCTTTGAGACCGTGTATCCCTGATGGAGCAGTCTGTGTCCCTGGGTAATTGTGTGAAGCAAAGCCCTCCATCTCCAACAACACAGACCTGTTCTGAATTTATATGAGTCTTACATAAATATTTATTTTATTAAGCCACTTAGATTTCAAGTTTATTTTGTTACTGAAGGCTATTTTGAACAAAGGAGAATTATATTTATTACCTTCACTTGAAAATCTTGATTTGATAGAATTATTAGGCTGGTGAAAAGGTAATTGCAGTTTCAGACCATGAATCTTAAATCATTATAACTAGGCTCAAATACACCACTATTAATCGAAATAGGAACCATTACAATCAACACATTTTTGCCAACGAGAAATGTTTGTTTATTTCTGTAGCATAAAGATCTGTGCTAATGATTTCCTGTTTCCTAATGATTGTGGAAGTGTTTTCCCTGCAAAAGTTTGCAGAGATGCTTGAAGACATGGCAATCAGTTGGGGAGAGGGTAGATGAAAATGACAGAGGAGGCAAAACTTCATAGCCCAAACCGTTCAGCTTTTGAAGCCTTGGTCGTGTGATGCGTAGTCAGGCATTGTTGTGGAGAAGAAGTGGGCCCATTTTGTTGACCAATGCCGGCTGCAGGCATTGCAGTTTTTGGTGCATCTCATTGATTTGCTGAGCATGCTTCTCAGATGTAATGGTTTCACCAGGATTTAGAAAGCTGTAATGGATCAGACAGGTGCTGCTGCTGCTAAGTCGCTTCAGTCAGACGGGTAGCAGACCACTAAACACTGACCATGAATGTTTTTGGGTGCAAGTTTGGCTTCGAGAAGCACTTTAGAGCTTCCTCTGGGTCTAACCACTGAACTGGTCACTCTTGGTTGTTGTATAAAATCTACTTTTTGTCATATGTCACAATCCAATTGAGAAATGGTTCACTGTTGTTGCATAGAATAAAAGAAGGTGACACTTCAAAATAACAATGTTTTTGATTTGCAGTCAGCTCGAGGAGTTCATCAAGGCTATATATTGTCATCCTGCTTATGTAACTATATTCAGAGTACATCATGCAAAAATGCTAGGTGGCTAGATGAATCACAAGCTGGAACCAAGATTGCTGGCAGAGATATCAACAACCTCAGAAATGCAGATGATACCACTTAAATGGCAGAAAGTGAAGAGGAACTAAAGAGGCTCTTGAAGGTGAAAGAGGGCAGTGAAAAAAGCTGGCTTAAAAGTCAACATTCAAAAAACTAAGATCACGGCACCCAGTCCTATCACTTCATGGCAAATAGATGGGGAAAATGTGGAAACAGCATCAGATATAAGTTTTTGGGCTTCAAAATCAATGCAGACGGTGACTGCAACCATGAAATTAAAAAACGCTTGTTCCTTGGAAGAATAGCTATGTCAAACCCAGACAGTGTTTTAAAAAGCAGACATCACTTTACCAACAAAGGTCCATATAGTCAAAGCTATGTTTTTCCCAGTAGTCATGTATGGATGTGAGAGTTGGGCTATAAAGAAAGCTGAATCCTGAAGCATTTACGCTTTTGAACTGTGGTGCTGGAGAAGACTCTTGAGAGTCCCTTGGACAGCAAGGAGATCAAACGAGTGAATCCTAAAGGAAATCAACCCTGAATATTCATTGGAAGGACTAACGCTGAAGCCAAAGCGCCAGTACTTTGGCCACCTGATGTGAAGAGCTGACTCACTGGAAAAGAGCCTGATGCTGGAAAAAGTTGAGGGCAAGAAGAGAAGGTGGTGACAGAGGATGAGATGGTTGGATGGCATCACTGACTCAATGGACATGAGTTTGAGAAAACTCAGGGAGATAGTGATGGACAGAGAAGCCTGGCATGCTCCAGTTCATGGGGTCACAAAGCATTGAACATAACTTAGTGACTGAACAACAGCATGAGGCACCCACTTATTGAGCTTTTCCACCTTTCCAATTTGCTTCAAATGCCAAATGACCATAGAGTGTTAAGTATTGAGTTCTTTGGCAGCTTCTCTAGTTGTAAGAGGATCAGCTTTGATGATGTCTCTCAAAGGGCCGTTGTCAACTTCCAATGGCTGGCCACTGAGCTTCTCATCTTCAAGGCTCCTGCCTCCTTTGCAAAACTTTTTGAACCACTACTGCACTGTACATTTGTTAGCCAGATTTGTTGTTGATGTTGTGAGTTGTCTGTTGCTTTATGACCAAATTTGAACTCTAGTAAGAAAATCACTCAAATTTGCTTTTTGTATAACATCATTTCCCTAGTCTAAAATAAATATAAAATAAACAGCAAGTAATAAGTCATTGGCAAAAAAAAAACATAAAGTGTGAAATATTCATTAAAATGATGGATAACATAACCACATTTATTTAAGAATATATTCCAATATCAAACAGCAAAGTTCAGCAGTGTGAAACTGCAGTCACTTTTGAATCAACCTAATAAGACCAAAATGGTCACACTTTTTAGACATCATTAACCTCTCACACTAGATAGTAAATCTTCTACCCACCCTAGTGTATGGCCACCCACTCCCGTATACTTGCCTGGGAAATCTCATGGATAGAGGAGCCAGGGGGTCACAAAGAGTCCAACATGACTGAGTGGCTGAGCATGGACACATATCAAAATAATACATGAGATTTACATATGTAAATTACCCAAAGCAGTTGGCATTCTTCATATCCATCATCACAGAGGCTGATGCACAAAGAGTGATTTTTTTATATCATCTAGATTGAGTTCTCTGTTCTGATCCCAAACTTGCAGGAAGGCCTTATATTGAGTCTTATTTTCTCCTCCACATTTATCTGCTCCATTTTTCCTTCAGCAATAAAATGCAATGGAATCTTTTTTTTATCCAATTTAAGGTTTATTGATTGGCACAGGAGGTGGATGGGAAGGAAAGACATCCAGATACGTTCTTAGAGATTATATAGATATCCTCATTTTACTGAAAAGAATTAGTATATCATGAGAACATGGGCTTTGGGGGGCCAGACAGTCTTAGGGCTGTCATTTTCTCTATGACTAAGGACAAGTCCTCTAATGCTCATTCTTAAAATGGAGAAAAAGTAATTTTCAAAAGTAAGCTTCCTGGTTGGCTTCCCTGGTGGCTCAGATGGTAAAGAATCTGCCTTCAATGCAGGAGACCAAGGTTCAATTCCTGGGTAGGGAAGATTCCCTGGAGAAGGGAATGGCTACTCACTCCAGTATACTTGCCTGGGAAATCTCATGGACAGAGGAACCTGGTGGGCTACAGTCCAGGGGGTCACAAAGAGTCAAACAAGACTGAGTGACTGAGCATGGACACGTATCAAAATAATACATGAGATTTGCATATGTAAATTACCCAAAGCAGTTGGCATTCCTCACATCCAGTCCTATTGCATGACACTAGGATAGAAACAACTTTTTATTTGAATCTTAGTTCATTCATCTATAAAATGATAATGCCAGTTCTAAGTTCTGAAACTATCCAGTTGATAGAGTTATTTCAAAAATTAAAGATGATATGAATGGAAGTACTTAAAAACCTATTACTTTCTATATGAAAGTAAGATACAGATTTTTTTGTTTCCTGAAATTTAAGAATATGTTTCAAAAGTAATACAAATAGTCACAAGACCAGGGTGTTAGTAATTAAGAACAAAACCATTATTAAATGCCTTACCTTGCCAGAATGCAAACAATTTTAGCAAAATGCAAATATTTTGTACCAAGCTTCTCAAAATAAATTATTTCCATTTCACCACAAAATAAAAATTGTTTATAAATGTTTTCAACTTCATTAAACTAATACTGGCTTAATATTTTCCTATCCTGTATAACTAAAGATAAAAATATCTTGGATGAACAACAAAGCTGGGACACAATTCGACCCATTCTTCCAAACACAGACTTTGGTCGGAGGAAATGACATAGTAATGAATTTCACAAGCAGATGAGTGCTACATCTGAGCACACTTCCAACCATAGAACCCAAATTTCCTGCCTTAGGAGGTTTTGGATTCTTATATCCTGAACTGGCCTGACACTATACCACTGAGAGTTTTGTCCATGTTTATCCATAAATCTTAATATTAGAGTCATCCTAAGGAATTTTTCAAAGACCTATATGTTTAGGCTTCAACCATAAAATTTCTATTTAAAAAGTCCAGGGTGGGGACTAGGTATATATATGGCGGGGGGGGGGGTAAATATATATATATATATATATACACACACATATACACCAATAATTCTGATGGTTACTCTCAGTTAATAATTATTGATTTAGATCATTATAAAAAGAAGTTTTTTTTTTTTTAAATAAATATGTGCTTGCTATCTTAAAAGGAAGCAGCTGCCTTTCCTACTCCTCACTCTCAGTATCCACTCCAACAGTCTTCGCTCTAAGAATCTGTGTTTCTAATTTACTCCTTGTAGGCCTTCTTGACATCAGTAAAACAAAGATTTAAAAAGCAGCAACAATATTTCAGAAACTCATTTTTACAGAATTTTTGCTACTTTAAAATGCAAATTCCATTAATTTCATTTATATTTTCAAACCTCCAGCTAATGAAGCCTATCTTGATCTTTTCAAGGGCCAATGAGTTCAGATTATTAAAAAGATATATTTAGTTTTCATGATTTTGAACCCTTCAGTCTCAAACATTTCAAACTGCCTTAAATAGTTGTTTATGATTCCTTTTAAATTCATTATATTTGCATCCTGATTTATAGAACAAGAATAAAATGCCACCAAATTTTGAAGTAATGATTATATTCTAAGTGTTTAGATTTTTTTCCTTTATATTTGGCTGAAGTGTTTTGTGAAAGTGGTTCGTGTCCGACTCTTTGCAACCCCATGGAGCCAGCCAGGATCCTCTCTCCATTGAATTCTCCAGGCCAGAATACTGGAGTGGGTAGCCATTCCCTTCTCCAGGGGACCTTCCCAACCCAGGGATTCAACCCAGATCTCCCGAACTGCAGGCAGATTCTTTACTTTCTGAACTACCAGGGAAGCCCTATTGGAATGTGTTGCTATTTGTTCCTCCTGGGCATCTTCCCAACCCAGGGATTGAATACAGGTCTCCCACATTGCAGGTGGATTCTTTCACCATCTGAGCCAGCAGGAAGCCCAAGAATACTGGAGTGGGTAGCCTAACCCTTCTCCAGGGGACCTTCTTGACCCAGGAATTGAACTGGGGTCTCTTGCATTGCAGGGAGATTCTTTACCAGCTGCCAGAAGCCCAAAGAAGTGTTTTGGTGAGCACTCAAATTTGAGACAAGGTGTGATTCCATTAGGATGGCATTCTGTCTAATCAGTTTAATAACACCATGTTTTGTTTTATGTTGCCCAAATAGACTTCTAACTTCACCTTTGCCACCCAAGTAGAATTCTCTTGTGGGGTGGGGGAACTAAAAAAATCAAGTTGACCCATATGGCAAGCCTCAGTTCCTTAGCAGTAACTATGTTCTATTAAATTAGTAAATTAGCATTTGTGTTTTTTCTCCAACCAGCTTCTTTGATGAAACTAGCTTGTTTTAATTCTTTAGATCTGGCAAATTTGAGTTTCTGGGTCTACTAAACTGAACGCTGATCTATTGTGGCTGGATGCTTATCCACTGTGGCCCAAACATATCATGCCTCTATGAGAGTCCTGTCTGAGTATTACTGGAAGAGCACTGCCTATTCTTTCTGTTGATTTTCATCATGGTGAAAATAATGAAAAATGGAAGCATTTGCTTTACTAAGCATACTGGCCCCATGACATTCCAGGAGACAAAGCTCTAGAAGACAAAATCTGAGGCTCAGGACTAATGGCACCTTAAAAGGCCATGTGGCACCTCTACTCTGCAAGAAGTCAGACTTCCTCTCCACCTACTGTCTTTCCACAGTCTTCATTCTGCATGAAACACCATAGAATGATTGATGAAACTTCCACAAGAGACAGGTCTGGGGGCAGAAGAAGATTAACCACAAAGCTAATGAAATGTATGCTTCAGAGATTTTCACTTGTATATACCAATTTCAAGGTCATCTGGGTGAAACCCAGCAACGCTTGCATGTAGTGATTAAGGTTTTGCTGTAAAATTTATAAAAGGAAGAAGCTTTAACTGCATCAGTTAGGGTTATGGCCTTACTTTCTCTTGTCTCCCTTTTTCTTCTGCTGGGTAGCATTGGAATATATATTATGCTGACATGGCTCAGGAGAAAATTGAGTTGAGAATTTAGTTAGGAGTTGGTGGTATGTATTTTGTGTGGTTTGCAGTCACTTTTATGTATTATTAATTTATGGCTAGCTGCTTCAATGTACTGTCTTTCAGAAATGTCTTCACTGGTCACTGAGTTGATTGGCCTTCTGTTGTACATGGATAGGCCTATGTCTGACTATGATATGAATGCATTTGATAGCTCTTGGTGCTGGAATTTTGTGGACTGTGGAAGCAAAACAATATCTGAAATATATAACATCAAATAGTAATTTGTGAATAATTCTAATCATGAAATGCATCAAATCACACGCTAAATACATGGTTCCTTTTGTTCCCTTCTGTCAGGAAGATAATAAATGCCATATATTCATGCAATTTTTCCTTTTCTCTTAGGAATAATAAGAAATAGAATTTATCCTGTTGCCAGTATTTCTTGGATTAGTATTACAAGCATCAAGCATATATGTGTGTGCAGTCACAGGTATATAGTCTGTGTGTGCATACTTATTTGTGTCTGACTCTTTGTGACCCCATGGACTGTAACCCACCAGGTTCCTCTCTCTATGGAATTCTCCAGGCAAGAATACTGGATTGGGTTTCCAATTTCCTATTCCACGGGATCTTCCTGACCCAGGGATTGAACCAATGTCTCTTGAGTCTCCGGTACTGGCAGGTGGATTCTTTCCCACTAGTGTCACCTGGGAATTAACCTAGAACAAATTTTGTTCAACCCAGATGGAGAAAGACTTATTATCTTTCTCTTCTCCCTGTATAAATGGTCTTACAAAATTTTTCATCATATTAAGAAGTGATCAAGTATTACAAAGCCAAAATATATAGAAAATACATACTACAGAGTGTGTTTTTTGTGACATTTTTAATGCTTTTTCACTTTTAAAATATATCATCTGTTGTGCTTTTTCTCTCTCTAAATGAATTATTCTAAATGAATAATTGCCTTCATACCTTATATCCTTTCCTTAATAATGATCATCACTTCTTATAAGCTTCAGCCCAAATAAAAATCTTTTTCTTGTCCTCCCTGGGGGAGCTAAATGGAGAATGTTAAAATGTCTAAAATTTGCAACTAAAACATAATATGGTCCTGGGAAAATGTCTCTAAATCTGTACAATGTAGCATGAAACTCTACCAGTTCTGTTTTCAATTTCACTCTCTAACATACACACACACACAAAATCACACACACAGGAGCTGCCTAGGCTTTTCCTACTTCAAAGAGCAGAACAGACATTTTCTACATTCAATACTGTAATTTGCATAGACAATCATTAAGCCTTAGTGAAAGAATTCTACAGTAACTTTGTTTTCTTGTTTCCACAAAAGGCCGAATGATACTTCTATTGATTCCAAATCTACTTGGAAAGATAACTCTTTCTCAAGCCTCTGTGTCTCTAAACAATGTTTACCTGCTCTGGGTTTCTGAGAGAAATCTTTAAACTTCTCTTATATGTCTAATCGGTTGTCCTTGGTTACTTACGCTGTAGGCGCTAACTAAGAACATAACTCAAGATCATGCAGAAGAAGGGATCTGTTCTCTCTGGGAAAACCACAAGTAAGATACTCCTTGATCAGATGAATAGATCGTATAACTAAATCTACAAACTGAATAACTGGATTTTATTTTATTTTTTTGTACACAGTCTTTGAAGTAAAAGAAAAGCATTCAGTTGGATGCTAATAAACTTGAGAAGTCTTCATTTAGTATAACACTGTACTAAAGTCAATGACAAACCTAGACAGCATATTAAAAAGCAGAGACATCACTTTGCTAACAAATGTCCATATAGTCGAAGCTATAGTTTTTCCAGTAATGTATGGATGTGAGAGTTGGACTGTAAAGAAAGCTGAGCACCAAAGAATTGATGCTTTTGAACTTTGGTGTTGGAGAAGACTCTTGAGAATCACTTGGGCAGTGAGGGGATCAAACCAATCAATCCTAAAGGAAATCAACCCTGAATATTC
This sequence comes from Bos javanicus, assembly GCF_032452875.1. Classification (NCBI taxonomy): domain Eukaryota; kingdom Metazoa; phylum Chordata; class Mammalia; order Artiodactyla; family Bovidae; genus Bos; species Bos javanicus. Next base: position 24,544,470 of record NC_083873.1, on the reverse strand, counting down.
ATTGGAAGGACTGATGCTGAAGCTGAAGCTCCAATACTTTGGCCACCTGATACAAAGAGCTGACTCACTGGAAAAGACCCTGATGCTGGGATAAATTGAGGGCAAGAGGAGCAGGTCATGACAGAGGATGAGATGCTTGGATGGCATCACTGACTTAATGGATATGAGTTTGAGCATACTCCAGGAGATGGTGAAGGACAAGGAAGTCTGGCGTGCTGCATTCCATGGAGTCACAGGGAATCATACATGACTGAGTAACTGAATGACAAAGTCTCAGAAACTGCCTAGGTGAGTGTCAGGCCCTGAACCAGCCTCCCTGCTCTTGGTCCAGTGCTTTTCTGATTACACTCCTATTCTGTATCCAAAACTCCAGCAAGAGATGGTAGGTTTAAAATACGAAAAAATTAAGGTTCAGCATCACAAAATGAACCCATGACTTAAAAACAAGTTGGAGGTCAAGACTTGTGAACAGTTTTGGAGGTCTCAGAGTAACTAGAGTCAAACAAATAAAATGCAACAGTTTGTAAAAGATTAAATCATTTGTTCAGCAAATATCTATTGAATACCTATTATGAGCCCATCACTGGTGTAGGGGCCAGGTATAAAACAAGAAACAGGACAGATTAGTCCCTGCTCTCATGGTATCTATGATGGGAAAGCATATCTTATTTGCAAATTATTTGATTAATAATATTCATTTATTTATTGTATTAGTTTGATTAAACAACCATAAAAAATACCACAGACTGGTGGCCTAAACAATAGAAATTTATTGCTCACAGTTGTAGAGGCTGGAAATTTTTGAGACTGGATGAAGATACTGCTGATTCAGTTCCTGGTGGGAACCCTCTTCCTGGCTTGTGGAGGTCCTCCTTCTCACTACATCCTCACACGACAGGAGAGAAAGAGCCAGCTCTCTGGTGTCTCTTCTCAAGGTGTGAATCTAATGACCTTGTCGTTGTTCAGTTGCTAAGTCGTGCTCGACTCTTTGTGACCCCAGGGACTGTAGCATGCCAGGTTCCTCTGTTCTCTACTATCTTCCTGAGTTTACTCAAATTCATGTCCTTTGAATCAGTGATGCTATCTAACCATGACCTCATCTAAACCTAATTATTTCCCAAGGGCCCTATCTCCAAATACCATTACACTGGGGCTTACAGCTTCAACAAATGAGTTTAAGAGGGGTGTGATTTAGTCCATAGAACTGATTTAATTAAAAACACAAAAAATACAGAAACATAATCATAAATATTTAATTATTACAATTATTATTTAATTAAAATTGTAATTAGAGTTACCAAAAGAAATGTAAATTATATAATGGAAATATATAACAAAAAAATTCTCTTCTAGTAATTTGGAATTCTCTGAGGACTAGACATTAACTCAAGACCTAGAAGATGAGTCAATTTAGATAAGCAAAGATAGACATTGTTGGGAACTGTGAAGGCCCAGAAACGAAAATATCTTATTGCATTCAAGGCAGAGGAAAAGAGGTCATTATGGCTAGAGAAATGAGCAAGAGGGACGTAATACAATATGAGATTAGGAAGATGGGCAAGCCAAAGTCTGCCATGATAAGGATATTGAACTTTATCATAAGGGTCAAAAGTTTTCAGGAAATTATTGAGCATCAGTGAGTTGCTGATGCTGTGTGAAAGAAAACATTAATCAAGGGGATATGTAGAAGGTTATATTGAGATGGCCCAGTGAAGGATTGAATTAACAATTGAGGATAGTAAAATGATTCTCTAAGGCTCTGACTTGCAGAATTCAAAGACTAGTGGTGCCATTCACAGCGACAAAGAACAATAAAAATACACAGGGTTTCAGGAGGGAGCTCGTAGTTTGATTTTGAAGATGCTGAGTTTTAGGTTTTCTGGAGTTTTCAAGAAGACATATAAGTAGCACATGCATATATCTATCTGAAGATAAGAGAAAAAACATGACCTAGAGATGATGTAAATTTATGTATATGTTATGTACACATTGTTATTTTAAGTAAATGCAATGGATAAAACTGAAAAGGAAAAAAGGGCCTACAGTAATTCTAACATTTAATTGTTGGGTGAAGAATAAGGAGTCTACAAAGAGAAAAGGAACTTCCAAAAAATAAGTTTAAAACTTCTTGACAGAGAAAAAAGAAGAGTGTCTCAAGAAAAGTGGAGAAGACCCACACCCTGGAATGCTGCAACAAAGCTAAGTAAAATGAGGCCTTTACAATGCCCCACGGATTTAGCAACATTTCAATAGGTAATGTCGATGGAAGTCATCTTAGAATGGTTTAATGCATGAGCAGAAGATTGGGGACTATCGTGAGAAAATGTAGACTGCAATTATAAGAGCACGTTTTTTAGTTTAACTGGAAAGAATTGGAGAAGAGAAAGGGAATTACTGGGAGGTGGAAACTCTTTTGGAATGGGACAATTATGATAAGGAGATGGGAAACAGGAAATGAAGATTGCAAGTACATATGAAAGATTTTTCTGCTCAGCTGGGAAGAAGAAAGGAAATGGAAGCTATTACTGGGAGGTGGCTGTAGGTCCTAGGAAACAGTTTTGAAAAACTCACTTAGACTGCAGTAGTGTGGCAAATAGATTAGAGATGCCCATGACAGGAAATGAACAATAAGGTTGTTTTCACACAGCAAACATGACTTGACCTAGGACAGAAATGGGCAGAACTAGATAAATTTAAGAAAGATTTTGAAAGTAAAATTTGCAAGATTTGGTGATTATTTGTACACAGGGAGAGTGGGAGACAGGATGATTCCCAGATTTCTGGTCTGAATTATCAAATTGGTGATCAAGTTGTTTACTAAAAACAATGAACCAAAAGAGGCTTTGTGGGGCTGAGCGTGGATTAAAGTTTGAGCACACTGAGTATTAAATTTTGAGTATGGATTAAGGTTTAGTTTGAGGTGTCTATAAAAACACCAAATAAAAATAAACAGTCAATAGTTAGTCTGGGGCTAGAAGAGAGGAGTGGGTCAAAGACACAGATTCGTAGAAAGCAGCTCTGGTTTATACATGGTAATTACAGCCTTGGAATGGGTGCGATATCAAGGAAGAGCATGTAGAGAGAGGAGAGACGATAAGCTGGAATGCCACCCGAGGAACTCAACCACTTAAAACAGTCACGGCATACAGGGTTATCGTTACCATCTTTCTAAATTCCTAAAATAAATAAATTTAAATTAAAAAAAAAAAAAAAGAGTCACGGTGGATGAGAAGGAAAGCAGCAAGCAGAAAGATAGGAGGGGCTCTAAATGAGGTCCTTGGAGGCCAAGGGCAGAGAATGACTAGAGAAGAAAATTATCAATTTGCAGACAAAGCTGCTGAAAAGTCAAATAAGATAAGGACTGAAAATGTTATTTGGATTTAGGGTCACAGAAGTCATTGATGGTTATTATGGGAGTCAGTTGAATATAGGGTGAAGATTGATTTCAGAGTTAATAGCATGTAACCAGAGTATTTAGACACTTTCTTCTAAGATGTTTGTAAAGAACTGAAGAAGCAGAAGTTGCTGCTATGAGGCTGTATCAGCCGTAAATACTTTATGACATATTCCTTTGAAACAGCTTGCCTCTCAGATGTTCGACCTCAGTGGAAGCTGAACAACTCTGACCAACATACGTTCCTTGTCTGGGCCTGACCAGTCACTTGCCCTAAGAGCACCAGGCCCTCTCTCTCAGCTACTTTAAACAGCCAAGCTGAGCAGTTACACCAGAGGATTTTCTGGCGTCTCCTGACACTTCTGAACTTGCACGGATCACAATCACGGCTGCACTAGCAGATTCCAGGATGGATTCTGGCATCGCAGAGCATTGGACCACAAGGAAAGAAGAGAAATTCATTCCTCAAAGACCAGGCACTGCACAGTGGGAAACAAGAGCCAGACAGCCTTCAGGCAAATCTATTCCCTCACTTTTCTTCCTCCTCGGGACTACTAGGGACACATTTTCTTCTTGTAGCCTTTCCAGAGAAAGTACACGAGTCAAACAGTCATGTCTGATGAATAACCTTCTGCAGATGAAAGAGCTAATAGTGAAGCTGTTTGAAAATACTCATTTTATGTTGCTTCATGCCTTCCCTGCCTCACTTTTCTTTTCAGATATGGCATCCAGACTTCAGTTTTCGTAACAGGCTTCCCGGCTGTGTGCATGCTCAGTCATTTCAGTCACCTCAGACTCTTTGCAACCCCATGGACTGTAGCCCACCAGACTCCTCTGTCCATGGGATTCTCTAGGCAAAAATACTGGAATGGGTTGCCATGCCCTCCTTCAGGGGATCGTCTCAATCCAGCGATCGAACCTGGGTCTCTGGCATTGCAGATGGATTCTTAACCACTGAGCCACTGGGGGAGCCCAAAAGGCTTCCTGGTTAATATTAAACTCGAGCTAATAAAAGGGTCCAGTGGGCCTTTTTTTTTAAGGTAGGGGAGATATGAGCATATTTAATCACTGAAGAAAAGGATCTTGTCGGGAAGAAAATGCTGAAAATGCAGGAGAAAGAGAGACTCATCATTGGGATGTGGTTTTCAAGAACAGAGGCAACAGGGGCTCCAGAGCACACATGGAAGCTGAAACTGAGTTTCATGGAGCTGTAAGTATGTGCCAGGCTCCATTCTCAATGATAGGAATCTACTATCATAATTTTTTCTAGTTCTCACACAATCTGTTGAAGCAATTTTCACCACTGTCCTCAGATTGCAGATGAAGAAATTGAGGGACAGAACTACAGGGAATTTTTCCAAGTCACAGAGAATTTAAGTGGAGGAGACAAAACTATATTACAAGCATCTATTTCCAGAGCCAGTAATCACTCAGTATGTTTTACCACTTCTCTTTTATTAGAAGATAATTTCCTTCATGGTGATTAGAAGAGAGGAAGAGAGGTTCACCACAATTGCAGACATGAAGGTGTTCATGATGGAAAGTTAAGGGAGTTCCCATCAATTTTCTCTACATCTACCAGTGGACTGCATTATCACCAAGAATGAGCAGGAAATGGCTATGTTAGGAATTTGATAACAGTATTAAAAATTAGAAATAATTTCATCTCTAGCCTAGGTTATTGCAAAAACCTCTAATCCATTCACACTGCTTCTGCCTTCATCTCTCACCAATGTATTCTCAATGTGGCAGGCGGGTGATCCTGTTAAACTCAATTCAGATCACATCACTCTGCTCAAACCCACTAATGACTTGTCTGGTTCAGATGAAAAACCCGGCAACAATGAAGACCTATTGTCCCCTACATCACTTACATCTGCCCCTCCTAGTCTCCCAGTGTGAGACCTCCTCCTCTCTCCCTTGTTCGCTTAGCTCCTGACCACCATGAAAGGACAGCCATGGTCTCAGTGCAAGACCTTTGCACTCACTATTTCCTCTACCTAGGATTCTCTTTCTCTGGACATTCAAGTGGGTAGTTTTTTCATATCTTTCAGGATTTGCTTGAAACTTGCCTCTCAGAAAGGCCTTTCCCAGTCACACTAACATATCACCTATCCTGCCAACATTTCTTATCTCCACTTCTTTGTTATTTTCTTCTTAGCACTTACAATTATAATGTATTATATCATATTATACACTTAATTTTTGTTTTGACTCTATTGTCTACTTTCCCCACTATAATGTAAATGTAAAAAAAAAGCAAAAAAGGCGGAACTTTTAATCTGCTTATTTGTTCCTGTATCCTGTGCTAGTAGCTAACACAGTTCCTGGCTCACAGAAGTTCAATAAATATTTGTGGAATAAGTGAATTTTTACAGAGAGTGGAAGTCAGATGCTTATTAAAATGTACTAAGGGGGCTTCCCAGGTGGCTCAGTGGTAAAGACTTCCCCTGCAAAGCAGGAGATGCAGGAAACTCTGGTTCAATCCTTGGGTTGGGAAGATCCCCTTAAGGAGGAAATGGTAACCCACTCCAGTATTCTTGCCTGAGAAATCCCATGGACAGAGGACCTTGGCGGCTACAGTCCATGGGGTCACAAAGAGTTGAACACACTGAACAGGCACACATGAATTCAGGAGCCAAGTTGAGGGTAGTGACCATGAGCATGCCATTTCCTTCTACAGCTGTCAATTTCTGGATGATGGGCACAGAGAGACAGAGAGGGCGAGGGCTTTTCTTCCTCCAGAATTTGGCTCAGAGATGTCTTTTCTTGTCTGTTTTGTACTTTAGACAACATCTTAGATTTCTTTTGATGTCTTATGAAACTTTAGACAGACAAGAATGAAAGATGAGTCACTTTTAGAAGACTTCTTAAAAACTGGACAAGAGTTAGTAACTGTTAGGTATCTGATAAATATTTTGAATGAAGGAAATTGTTTCCACATCCACACGGTGAGCTTCAGTTCAAGCTTTAAGTTGTACATCTGATTTTTTCATCTGGGAAAAACTTGTATTTGTTGGCAGATCTGTGAATTTGCAGCTGAGATGTTCTCCCAGTCAGCGTTTAACTTTGAAGGGTCACAGACCAGGTGTAGGGGACAGATATGCAAGTTAATCCATTCCCATCTGATTTTCCACTCTGAAGAAATGGAGAAGATTGAGTCATTAAGTGATAAGAAACTTCCTAATCGTGACAAACAAGTCTTCTAATGTGCAGCCTTTAGTCTCAGCTATAATCAAGAAGATGGGAGATAAAGGAGAAACTGTAAAGAGAATTTAAAGAAGGTACCATGATCTTCAACTGATTGGTGGCACTTATACAGGAAGAGTGTTTTTTCAAATTTTGCTTGCCACAGGAAGCCTCCAAGGTGTCTACTAAATGCAGACTCCTGGGTCCACCTCCGGATCTAATGTGTGAGCATCTCTATGGTTGGACCCTAGAGTCTTAATTTTAGGTAAGTGCCACAGCTGATTCTATTCCAAGTTGTCTACAAACTAAATACAAATAAACATCTTTATAGAACAGAGCCCATAACAAAAAGAAGGCAAAATTAGCTTCTAAGTTACCAAATTAGTGAAATTTAGACACTAAATCTCCAGTGACTTCTGATAGAAGGAAGCTTTATGTCCTCATCAAGTCTTTTTACTTTTGTTTTAAACAAATAAATAATACTATTGCTTGATAATTTATTTTAATTTTTACAATTCAATCAAAACAGCAATTAGAAGAGAGAAAGATGCTTACTAGAGTCAGGCAAGCTGAAGTCTAATAATAAGAACTAACAGCTGAGAGTCTGTCAGGGAATTAGGAAAACAAAAACTATTTGCAAAAGTGCACCAAAGCCCAGAAAGAATGGCAGTCTAGGACCTCTTTAAGAGGGATAAACAGATCTCAATAGCTCCAGACAGTATCACCTCATTTCAAACTTGTAATGTCTCTGAGTTACTAATGAAAGATTCAATCATTTTTAGTGTTCTCTGAATATGACTTTGGGAAGTGCAGTGAGTTTTACAAAGAGTTAGATGCATAAAAATAATACTGAGTGTAGAATAGATTAAATTTCAGTTATTTGGAAAATTAACAGAAGTGGACAAGTTGATCCCTGATCAATGAGATACGTACACACTTTCCATGTTGATAGTGGTTAAAAATGCCCTAGTATTCGACCTGGGGCTGGCCTGGCATAGGAAGTGGTCTGGCGGGTAGTGTCATAATTTGTATTTATGGTGCTAGAAGCTGAGGAAGGTTCCTGCCTGAGACAGCTCAGGGCACTGCGAGCCAGAGAGTAAAGACAGAACAGTGTGCACGCGAGCTTTGCTTCTCCAAGGGCAGCCCCCGGATAAGTAGCTGAAATACCATCTGAAAATTTGTTAAAATATAGACTCTCCAATCCCACTTCAGACCTCCTGAGTCAGAACCTGTTGTTTGACAAGATTCCTGGGCACAATAAAGTTTGAAGAGTGCTACACTAGTGAGAGCTGGGATTTCCATGTCAAGGGATGCAGTTGATGTTGAAATCTGAGAGTTCAGAGTTCTGAATCACAGAGAGACTGGGAACCCAAAAGAAAGTTCAAGTTATATAAAACTACCAAGAATAACTCAGGGACAACCATATAGCTCTTAAAGACGAGGCTGAGGTGATCAGGTTCATAGGTAGGAGGATACCTTACATACTTTTTCTTAAAAAAATCTCACAGATTAATCTCAAAGTTTCTTCAAAATATTTTTTACTTTAACACAAAAGAAAAATGCACAAATCATGTGTACAACTCAATGAGTTTCAAAACTATTTTAATGAGGCATTTATATGCAAAAAAATCTGTGGTAACATTTGACAAATGTATACACCCAGGCAATTACCACTCTGACCAAAATAGAGATTGTATTCATCACCCCAAATTAATTTCCATCCCCAAAGGCAACTACTGTTCTAATCTCTACTGCCTTAGTCTTACTTGTTCTTAATTACACTATCATTATTGACTATCATTGTGTACTTTTTTTGTATCTAGATCCTTTGCCTTAACATAATGCTTTTGACAATACTTCTATTGTCACACATATCAGTTACTTACTACATTTTTATTTATTCATTCCTGTATGAATATACCTTGGGGCTTCCACAATACCACAACAGCTCATCCATCCTCCTGTTGATGGACAGTGGTTGAATCCTGTATTTTGGCTTTTATAAATAAAACAGCTATAAAGATTTTTATACAAGTCTTTTATGGACAATATTTTCTTTCTCTTGAGTAAATACATAGGTGTGGAATTTCTATTAACTTTCTAAGAAACTGCCAGTTTTCCTAAGTGGTTGTACCATATTATGTCCTCACCAACAATATACGAAAGTTTGGGTTGCTCCACGTGTTTGTCAGTGTTTAGTGAGGTGTCACCAGTCGTTTTTAGTCACATGAAACGGTTGCAACTGTTCAGTGGTGTCTTGTGGCTTACTATGTATTTTCTTGTTGACAAATGACGTTGAGTATCTCTTTTTGTGTGTGCTTACCCCTCATCTCTATTGTTTTGTGAGGAATCTGTTGAAATCCGTTGCAGATACATTTTCTAAAATAATGAAAATAAAATTAGCCACAATAATCTCTCCCATAACACGTGTTTCTCATACAATGCATTCTTGACATTCTGCCACTGGGCATGTATGTCATTTCATCTTAAAAACAGGTGAAACTTAGCACCTGTCCTGGCTGATAGAGTAAGGTGTAAGTGTTGCTCTTCAACTTCAGAGGTTAGATAATAAAAGGCTATGTATCTTACCTGGGTTTCTGGGGATGCTCTCTCTTGAAACTCAACCATTGTGCAGTTTGAAAACCCACACCACCACCTTGTGGAGAGATGCCTATGGGTAGGAAGAGACAGCACCAAGTTGCTTCATGTGAATGCGCCATATTGGAAGCAGGTCATTTAACCCCGTTTGAATTGCCTTAGCTTCCCTTGTGGCTCAGATGGTAAGGAAACTGCCTGCAATGTAGGAGATCCAGGTTCGACACCAAGTGGGATGGAGAAAAGCTGTCTCCACTGAGATTGTAGATTTATGAGGAAAACAAATGATTGTTTTTTTTGGAGCCACGAAGCTATAGAATGAAATGCTATGCAGCATTGGAATATATTTTAGTTGCTTTATAACAAAAAAATTAAACATGTGACAATGACTTTGTGATTAAATGGTGAGAAAAAACACCAAAAGATATTATAAAATCCTACAGACCTCAAACAGAAGCTTAAGAGAAGGCTGTCAGTGAAAGTTATGACAATATTGGAACCAGGAAGAAAGGGGACCCTTATAATTTATTGGTGAGATATGTGGCAATACTGGAAATTAAGGCAACACAGAAAAAAGAAAATTTGACAAATTTACCAAATGAACTCCATGATCAGTTTATCAGGGGTCAGTAAACTTTTTCTTAAAGGGTCAGCAAGTAAATATTTTCAGCTATCTGGATGTACAAGGAGCTCTATCAAAACTACTGAACTATTCCTTTATTGTGTGAAAGCAAACATAGAAAATACATATACAAGTGTGCACAACTGTGTTACAATAAGACTTTGTTAACAAGAATAGACATCATCTCATAGAACGTACGTAACTCATACAGCTAAAGAAATATCTAGGTGAAATATTGAAAGGTCCACTTTTATGTATTCTTATTTGTGATAAAATGTAAGAAGAAAGAAAGGAGTTGAAGAATGACCTATTAACTGTAAAGAAGCCAGGACTTTCTGGATTTGAAAATAAAACTGTTCCTCATTCCCAGCCTCTCCAGATGGCAGAAAATACTCAAAGTAAGAAAAAAAATTCCAGAGCCAAAGATCTGACCCAGGTTGATACCTTAAGCCCCACTCTTAGGAATTCAAGAAGACCTAAGGTGGTGCTTCATAAAATCTTTTAAGTAGAAAGAAAGATTGAAACAATGAGCTACAGACAAGCATTTTCAGGGAGCAGTATTTGATCCTACACTCAGCTGGATCTCCAAATTCCTACTGACTGGAACTAATGCTTATCTCCAATTTTCTCTCCTTTTGAAAGTGTCTGGAGCAGTTAGTTATTCAGTTACTCTTTGCCTCTTTCACTAGTATATTTTGAATGGGCGGGGGATGGGAGTACAGGATGGGTAACTTGTTTCTTTAGTTCCCAGATTTTCATATTGAAATGAACCCCATTTAGAAGTTAGGACAAATTCACCTTGCCTCCACCAAGATCTCATTTAGATGCCCAAATCCTGGACTTCCACATTAAGATTGATGAAGTAATGGATGAGATATGTATTTAAGGGTTTTTTTGAAGGGCATAAGTGTACTTCAAGGGCTTCCCAGGTGGCATTAGTGGTAAAGAACCTGCCTGCCAATGCAGGGGATGTAAGAGATGCGGCTTCCATTCCTGGATCGGGAAGATTCCCGATTCTGTGAAGGAGGGTATGGCAACCTTCTCCTGGGGTTGCCTGGAGAATCCCATGGACAGAGGGGCCTGGTAGGCTACAGTCCAGAGGATCACAAAGAGTTGGACATGACTGAAGCAACTTAGCACACATGTATGCAGGAGTGTATTTCAGTTGGAAAGAAATACTAGTAATTTGTGTCTAGAGGGTTGACTGTGGCAGATTTAATACACCATCCCAAAATTCATCAACAGTTCTTTCATTATGTTCTATAGCTCCTTTCACTGAATCCAGGCTCTGTGACAGTTTGACCAATATGGTGGCAAACCCATTGTGACATTTGGGAAAGAGTCTTGGACCTTCAGTCTTTCGACCCTTACTTAGTCACATAAAAATGGGCCTTGGGACCAAAATACCTCCTCACCAAACACCTCCTTCCTCATAGCCTGTGCTGCACTTTTCAACTTGTGTGAAAATATCTGTCCCTATTTCAGACTCCACGTGTATTCCTTTCTTCTGCTTAAACATGTCTTACAGCACCTGGTCAACACCATTGCAATATCTGCCCCTTGCAGGAAGGGTGCCGGGAGCCAGCATGAGGAACTCCGCCCGTGGCAAAGGTCATGAGGAAGGAGGCTCGGCATACGCAAAGGCGGGATCGAGCCTCAGGAGTCCCCCTGGAAATTCTCTAGCATCTACCCCCCAAACAAGAGTCTGCCTACTTTCTGCTTTGTGCTCTCACCTACACCTCTGACTTTACAGGGGGCTGTCCCCCACTGCCTCTCTCTGAAAAAAAGAGTTAGCTTACAGCTCCAGTTAATAATTCCTGGGTGTGACAGTGTTTCAACCTACAAACTCCTTTGGAAGTCCTCTAGGCTGCCTGAATATGTTTTTCTGGCCACATGCGATTGTTCAGAGCCTCCCAACTGTGAGAGGCATGAGATGTTCTAAACTGTCTAAATACAGATTCCTTTGAGCAGTTAAAAGATTGATTAGAAATTGTATTGGTGAAGGGTTTTTCACTTGTTGGGCCAATGTTTGCTGCTAAGTTTCCATATCCCTTACCTGCTGTGTCTCTGGCAGTGTATTGATTAACATAACTGGTGTAAGTAGTAGCTTTAATGTTTGTAACCTGGGACCCTTGAGTTAATTCTTTTTCTTGTTATAGCCCACTACACCTTTGCCCTGTAGGAATGCAACTTTATCTAATGCTTTTGGAGGGTGGCGCCTGACTAATCACCTTTAGAGAAAAATAAGTTTTCTGAAGAAAGGGTCTTAAAATGTTAACAGGCCTCCAGGCCAGAAGATGATGCAAATTACCTAAACTTTTGCATATGATAAATTTGCAAGAAGAAAGCCTGGCTTACTGCATGACTCTACCCCTTCCCCCATTATCCTCTATGCATAATTTAAGGTATAAAAACTACTTTGGAAAATAAAGTGCGGGCCTTGTTCACGGAAGCTTGGTCTCCCCACGTCGTTCTTTCTCTCACCTTCTGGCCGAATTATTCAGCCTCTTTTCTCCACTGAATTTCCTCACTGAGCTATCCTTATTTAACCACTGTTTATATCTTTAATTAACATTTAAATACGCTGTTGTTTCCTGATCGCCGATACCATCTCCCCTTCGAAACCCCTGACTCCACTGGGGCTGGACCCCAGCAGAAGGGTATAGGATTCCCTTCTGCTTCAGCTCAAGAAGGATGTGGGCAGGCTAACTGCCCTGCACAGGGTTCCAGGAGGAACCCACAGGCAGTGGGAGACAGACACCCACTTCTGGAGCAAGCTCTGTCTCTTCTCCAAATGACGTGACTGTCTTGTATTTTCCTTGGCAACTTCTATACAAAGATGTGGAGGGCAGAATTGTTCAAGATTCTACTCCAGATAATAGGCAACAGATGCCACTTGCTCAACAGTGCCAATTTTTCAAATAGACCTTAATAACCTGAAGCTTCCACATTCTCTTAGGATGCTTACTCTGGGAACCCAGCTGCTCGGCTACGAGGAAGCCAAGCAGCCACATGGGCAGGACATGTGCAGCATGTTATGCACAACAGTCTCTGATGAGATAGCAATCTCCATCCAAAAACAACTTCCAGATATGTAAATAAGAGAGTCTTCAGATGACTTGTTCCAACCTCCAGGCACTGAGTTCCTCTCAGTCTTCATGCCACTTCTGCTGTCCCCCTGTAAAGCAGTTATATGCTGTCCCCTCTGCGTCTTGCTCAAATTACAGATTTATGAGCAAAACATTATAAATAATAGTTTTTGTTTCAAGTCATTACGTTTGGGGTGACTCATTACTCAGTGACAGAAAACTAGAACAAAGTATATTTTTAAATTGAATTGCTTGCTGTTTTGCAAATTGGTTTGCAGAAGATTTTTATATATTCAGGATATACGACTTTGCTAGATACATGTACTAAAAATATCTTCTCCCAGTCTATGACTTTCCTTTTCTTTCTTTTAATGCTAATTTTGGTCAACCAGGTTTTAATTTTGATGTAGTACAATTTATTTTGTTTTTTTTTTATTAGTAGTCTTTCTCTGTTATCTTGAAAGAAGCTGTGCCTACACCAGGTTCGTGAAATATTTTTATTATTCTTTTAAGAAATTTAATAGTTTAAACTTTTACATTTAAGTCTATGACTGACCTGAATTGCACTTGCATGTATGTGTTCCATGAGACAAGTGTTTAAGTTTGTTTCCATGCATTAGCCAGCTATTTAAGCAAAATTTGCTAAAAAGATTTTTCTACCCCAGTTGAATTACCTTGGCACCTTTGCTAAAAAGCAAATAACTCTCCCTGTTCCACTGGTCACTTTGTTTTCATGTTAGCATGATTAAAGTGGCCTGGTAGAAAGTCTTGAAGCCAGATAGTGAAGTTATTATCATGTAGTTCTTCTTAAAAATTATTTTGGTTATCCAAGATCCTTTGTATTTCCGTAAACTTAAAATCAATTGTTAAATTTCGGCAAAAGTGTCTATTGGGATGTTGATAGGAATTAAGTTACATCTATAGGTCAATGGAGAGAATTGCTACTTTTCAACAGTTTTTCAGTCCCTGACCATAGTTCATTTCTCTACTTTTTCTCATGTTTTATATTTTTCAATGTACAGTGGTTTAACAACTTTCACTAAATTTAATCCTGTTTATATTTTTATGTTACTGTAAATGGGTTTTTAACTTTTCCCTTCCAATGTATTGCTTCTAGTATTAAAAACACAGTTGATTTTATATACTGACTTTATTAAAATTATTTCTGAGTTCTGTAAGTTTGTTTTTTTAATTTTTAAGATTTTGCACGTAAACAATTTTGGTACCTGTTAAAGAGTACCAAAACCATAACCATAAAGATAATAATAAACTACAATATATCAAAATATGTAGAATATGGCTTCAGAAATGAAGGAAAGTTTAAAATCAGTGCTGTAAGTGTCCATCTTAAGAAATGAGAAAAAAAAAAGTGCATCAAACAAAATTAAGAAGAAAAAAGGAAATAATAAACAGAGGAAATTAATGACTCACAAATATGAAAAGTAATTCTTTAAGAATATAAAAAAAATTAATAAACACTAGCAGGATTGATTGAGAAGAGGGAAATAACTTTAAACTTTATGGTTAATATTTCTTTATCTTATTGCATTGATTAGAACCTCCAATACAGTGTGGAATGGAAATGGTGAGACCAAACACTCTTCCTCTATCTTCATGAGAAAACATTCTTTTCTTTTACAATTAAATATGATGTGTTATAGGTATTTTTTGCAGATGCTCAATATCAAGTTGAGGAAATTCCATTTGAATTCACTTTTGATGAATATGTTTTAAATTGTGTTCAATGCTTTCCTTACACTTATTTAGATATCTTTCCCTTTATCCTCTTTCATATGGTGAATTACATTCCCTGATTTTTGACAAGCATCTCTGAATTGTGAATTATTTATTTTATATATTGCTGAATTATTTTTGCTACTCTTAAAGATTTTTGTCACTATGTTCATAAGATATAATGGACTCTAGATTTTCTAGTGTATTTGTCAAGTTTTGGTAATAGAGCTAAGCATGTGTCATTAAACAAGTTTGTATATGTTCCCTTTTCCTATATTTTCCAGAAGAGTTTGGATAATACTGATATTATTTCTTCAGTAAATGTTTGGTAGGAAACATCAATGAAACCATCTGGATCTGAATTTCTTATGGTAAAAATGTTGTACAAAAAATTTAATCTCATTAGTATTAAGAGATGCATCAAGCTGTTTACATTATTTCTCCTTTTATCAGTTTTGAAAGTTGTGGGTTTTTTCCCAAGGAATTTATTTTATCTAGTTTGTCAGTTTTATTGACCTAA
The DNA here is from genome assembly GCF_032452875.1 of Bos javanicus. Classification (NCBI taxonomy): domain Eukaryota; kingdom Metazoa; phylum Chordata; class Mammalia; order Artiodactyla; family Bovidae; genus Bos; species Bos javanicus. The sequence goes on along the minus strand of NC_083873.1, from coordinate 24,529,327 downwards.
GTTATTCACAATATTTCTTTATTAATTGTCTAATGTCTATGGACTTACTTAAAGAGAAGGTTAATCTCTCTTTTATCAGTAATTCATATGGTAATTTGTGTTTTCCCTCTTCTCAATCAATCCTGCTAGTGTTTATTTAATTTTTTTTTATATTCTTAAAGAACTACTTTCATATTTGTGAGTCATTAATTTCCTCTGTTTATTATTTCCCTTTTTCTTCTTTTGTTTGATGCACTTTTTCTTTCTCATTTCTTAAGATGGACACTTACAACACTGATTTTAAACTTCCCTTCATTTCTGAAGCCACATCCTACATATTTTGATATATTGTAGTTTATTATTATCTGTTGAACAATATTTTCAAATTCTTTGTGACTTCTAATTTGTCCCTTGAGTTATTGAGAAATTTGTATTTAAATTCAACATACTTAGGGGAGTGTTTAAATATCACGTTATTCAATTGTATTATTATTGGAAATTAGTTTTGCTGTGTGGGAGAGAGCACATTCTTAATGACTTCATTATTTTGAAATGTATTAGTATTTATTTCACGGTCCAGTGTATGATTTAATTTTGTGACCATTTTAAGTCCACTTAAAAACAATGTGTGTTTCATAATTTTAGGGTAAAGTGTTATTCTATAAATGCCAATTAGTTCAAAAATAATTGATAATGTTATCAAATCTTCTATTTTTTTCTGATTTTTTTGTTATCCTAACAATTAGTGAGTTGAATACTAAAATATCTATGATTTTGAATTTGTTTATATTTTTCTCTTTATGAATGTCAGTTTTATAGGTACATAAGATTGCAATGTCTTCATGAAAAACACATCATTTCATCATTATGCAATATCTCTATTTACAATACATTTTCTCATGCATTTATCTTGTCTATTATCAATATAGCCACTCCAGTTTTTGTATGCTAACTGGTTGTATAGTATATTTTTTCTATCCTTTTATTTTCAATACATCTAGATTTAAATTTAAATTGGATCTCTTTTAGACACATTTAATTATGTATTTTTCCCTCATCTTATATTTTCTCAAATTTTTCAATAACTCAGTAAAACAAATATTATTCTAAACATTCTGTGAATCAGGAAACTGAGATGGAGAAAATTAAAAGATCTGTCCTACTCTTCAAACAATGATCTTCTAGCTTTTAATACTGTGTTATTTGAATAAGATAACTAAAACAACTTGATTTACCAAAAGTGATTTTGGCCTAAAACAATAGACATAGGATAGGCTAGTGAAAAAATGCTTTGTGGTCTGTTATCAGTCTACTCTCTTCAGCTTCAATTATAATTCTTACTGTTATCACAGCAAAATAGCCATTATACTTAACCTGTAACCATCTTTTGTGATCCAATTAATATTTATAATATCTTTTTGGATATTCCTGTTTAGATGCACTGTAGGCATTATAAATAGATAGTTACACTTAAAATCTCATGTGGTCCATAAAATCTATGTCTTTTTTTAGCCACAAGGCATGCAGGATCTTAGTTTCCCAACAGGGATCAAATCCATGCGCCACTGCAATGGAAGCATTCGATCTTAAGCGCTGGACTGCCAAGGAAGGACAAGTCTATGTTTTTTTACTCTTTATTTTGAATGAATAAATCAAGACTCTCCACTTACCAAGTCTTCCTTTTTGTTTCTTATTTATTCCTTCTATCTAGTTACCAAGGGTTTTTTTCTCCCCCCTTTCTAATTAAAATAGTTCTTGAACCCATTCCTGCTTCCCCAAAGCACTAGATCTCACCTTCTTGGCTGTGAAATATTTAGCAAGGGTGTTGTAATAGGTCTTATACTTTCAGCCATTTCTCCTTCAAAAACCACAGCAATAACCAGAGTTGTTCAACATTCAATCAAATCTTAAATCCTTTTGCAGCTCTGACAAAAGAAGAGAAAGAAGTTCACATTCTCAACTCTCCATTGTTTGCATGATAAAGACTCTCTTCCTTTGGCAGAAATCAATTTTCACCATACCCCAATTTGCCCTGGCATCTGTCACAGTTCCACACATTTACTCTTCTTATTGATTAGGGTATTCTCTCTCTGATCTCTTCATGACCATGAACTCCTACCCATCTATCTATCTAATTATCTAGCTAAGGAGCTGGCTAGGTGTCTATCTATATGTCTATTCTTTGAGTCTCACTATAAATATGATTTCCTTGTCAAAGAAAGTGAAAGTCAAGTCGTTCAGTCATGTCCGACTCTTTGCGACCCCGTGAACTGTAGCCCACCAGGCTCCTCCGTCCAGGACAAGAATACTGGAGTGGGTTGCCATTTCCTTCTCCAGGGGATCTTCCTGACCCAGGGATCAAACCCAGGTCTCCCGCATTGTAGGCAGATGCTTTAACCTCTGAGCCACCTGGGAAGCCCAGTCAAGCCTTGCCTAATTCCTCAGCCTCAGGCAGATTTAGTTGCTTCCTCCTCACTGTTCCCTGTTATAATTCTTATACCAGTGATGCTTTTATTTCTTCTTCCATCATTATTTTACCTTATTTTAACATTAGTATCTGTAGTATATGCTCAAGATACTGAATACCAGACCCATATTAATACCTATCACCATTATAATATTATAAAACAAAAGTTACTTTTTATTTATGATATGTGATAAGCACACTTATTGGTAGAAGAGTGAAGATGATTAGACCATGCACTAACTAATTGTATTGTCTGCACTGAACAGAGAAATCCAGATTCATTTCCGAGTGAATTTATATCCACACCATACTTAATAATGATGTGCAAAACTCACGAGTGAACGAGGTATTTCACAGCAATATATGTTCGTCTCACCTTCACACTGCAAATACCTTTTTTGACATCACCAACTATATTGTGAATTATTTGAGAGAAGAAAATCACCATTTTTATTCATACTTGTCTTTATTACCCTCCTGTACAGTGACTGGCTCTAGGTGAGTGATCACACCATCGTGATTATCTGGGTCATGAAGATCTTTTTTGTACAGTTCTTCTGTGTATTCTTGCCATCTCTTCTCAATATCTTCGGCTTCTGTTAGGTCCATACCATTTCTGTCCTTTATCGAGCCCATCTTTGCATGAAGTCTTCCCTTGGTATCTCTAATTTTCTTGAAGAGATCTAGTTTTTCCCATTCTGTTGTTTTCCTCTATTTCTTTGTATTGATCGCTGAAGAAGGCTTTCTTATCTCTTCTTGCTATTCTTTGGAACTCTGCATTCAGATGCTACATCTTTCCTTTTCTCCTTTGCTTTTCACTTCTCTTCTTTTCACAGCTATTTGTAAGGCCTCCCCAGACAGCCATTTTCCTTTTTTGCATTTCGTTTACATGGGGATGGTCTTGATCCCTGTCTCCTGTACAGTGTCACGAACCTCATTTCATAGTTCATCAGGCACTCTATCTATCAGATCTAGGCCCTTAAATCTATTTCTCACTTCCACTGTATAATTATAAGGGATTTGATTTAGATCATACCTGAATGGTCTAGTGGTTTTCCCTACTTTCTTCAATTTAAGTCTGAATTTGGCAATGAGTTCATGGTCTGAGCCATAGTCAGCTCCTGGTCTTGTTTTTGCTTGACTGTATAGAACTTCTCCATCTTTGGCTGCAAAGAATATAATCAATCTGATTTCGGTGTTGACCATCTGGTGATGTCCATGTATAGAGTCTTCTCTTGTGTTGTTGGAAGAGGGTGTTTGGTATGACCAGTGCATTTTCTTAGCAAAACTCTATTAGCCTTTGCCCTGCTTCTTTCTGTATTCCAAGGCCAAATTTGCCTGTTACTCCAGGTGTTTCTTGACTTCCTACTTTTGCATTCCAGTCCCCTATAATGAAAAGGACATCTTTTCTGGGTATTAGTTCTAAAAGGTCTTGTAGGTCTTCATAGAACTGTTCAACTTCAGCTTCTTCAGCCTTACTGGTTGGGGCATAGACTTGGATTACTGTGATATTGAATGGTTTGCCTTGGAAACGAACAGAGATCATTCTGTCGTTTTTAAGATTGCATCCAAGTACTGCATTTCAGACTCTTTTGTTGACCATGATGGCCACTCCATTTCTTCTGAGAAATTCCTGCCCGCAGTAGTAGATATAATGGTCATCTGAGTTAAATTCACCCATTCCATAGGCTGCAGTCCATGGGATCGCTAAGAGTCTGACAGGACTGATGGACTTCACTTTCACTTTTCACTTTCATGCATGGGAAATGGAAATGGCAACCCACTCCAGTGTTCTTGCCTGGAGAATCACAGGGACAGGGGATCCTGGTGGGCTGCCATCTATGTGGTCACACAGAGTCGGACATGACTCAAGTGACTTAGCGGCAGCAGCATTCCAGTCCATTTTAGTTCACTGATTCCTAGAATGTTGACATTCACTCTTGCCATCTCTTGTCTGACCACTTCCAATTTGCCTTGATTCATGGACCTGACAGTCCAGGTTCCTATGCAATATTGCTCTTTACAGCATCAGACCTTGCTTTTATCACCAGTCACATCCACAGCTGGGTATTCTTTTTGCTTTGGCTCCATCCCTTCATTCTTTCTGGAGTTATTTCTCCACTGATCTCCAGTAGCATATTGGACACCTACTGACCTGGGGAGTTCCTCTTTCAGTATCCTATCATTTTGCCTTTTCATACTGTTCATGGGGTTCTCAAGGCAAGAATACTGAAGTGGTTTGCCATTCCCTTCTCCAGTGGACCACATTCTGTCAGATCTTCACGACCCAGATAATCACCATGGTGTGATCACTGACCTAGAGCCAGACATCCTGTAATGTGAAGTCAAGGGGGCCTTAGAAAGCATCGCTATGAACAAAGCTAGTGGAGGTGATAGAATTCCAGTTGAGCTATTTCAAATCCTGAAAGATGATGCTGTGAAGGTGCTGCACTCAATATGCCAGCAAATTTGGAAAACTCAGCAGTGGCCACAGGACTGGAAAAGGTCCGTTTTCATTCCAATCCCAAAGAAAGGCAATGCCAAAGAATGCTCAAACTACCGCACAATTGCACTCATCTCACATGCTAGTAAAGTAATGCTCAAAATTCTCCAAGCCAGGCTTCAGCAATATGTGAACCGTGAACTTCCTGATGTTCAAGCTGATTTTAGAAAAGGCAGAGGAACCAGAGATCAAATTGCCAACATCTGCTGGATCATGGAAAAAACAAAAGAGTTCCAGAAAAACATCTATTTCTGCTTTATTGACTATGCCAAAGCCTTTGACTGTGTGGATCACAATAAACTGTGGAAAATTCTGAAAGAGATGGGAATACCAGACCACCTGATCTACCTCTTGAGAAATCTGTATGCAGGTCAGGAAGCAACAGTTAGAACTGGACATGGAACAACAGACTGGTTCCAAATAGGAAAAGGAGTTCATCAAGGCTGTATATTGTCACCCTGTTTATTTAACTTCTATGCAGAGTACATCATGAGAAATGCTGGACTGGAAGAAGCTCAAGCTGGAATAAAGATTGCCGGGAGAAATATCAATAACCTCAGATATGCAGATGACACCACCCTTATGGCAGAAAGTGAAGAGGAACTGAAAACCCTCTTGATGAAAGTGAAAGTGGAGAGTAAAAAAGTGGGCTTAAAGCTCAACATTCAGAAAACAAAGATTATGGCATCTGGTCCCATCACTTCATGGGAAATACAATAGGAAACAGTGGAACCAGTGTCAGACTTTATTTTTGGGGCTCCAAAATCACTGCAGATGGTGACTGCAGCCATGAAATTAAAGGACACTTACTCCTTGGCAGGAAAGTTATGACCAACCTAGATAGCATATTCAAAAGCAGAGACATTACTTTGCCAAGAAAGGTTCGTCTAGTCAAGGCTATGGTTTTTCCTGTGGTCATGTATGGATGTGAGATTTGGACTGTGAAGAAAGCTGAGCACTGAAGAATTGATGCTTTTGAACTGTGGTGTTGGAGAAGACTCTTGAGAGTCCCTTGGACTGCAAGGACATCCAACCAGTCCATTCTGAAGGAGCCAGCCCTGGGATTTCTTTGGAGGGAATGATGCTGAAGCTGAAACTCCAGTACTTTGGCCACCTCATGCGAAGAGTTGACTCTTTGGAAAAGACTCTGATGCTGGGAGGGATTAGGGGCAGGAGGCGAAGGGGACGACAGAGGATGAGATGGCTGGATGGCATCACTGACTCGATGCACATTAGTTTGGGTCAACTCCGGGAGTTGGTAATGGACAGGGAGGCCTGGCGTGCTGCAATTCATGGGGTCGCAAAGAGTCGCACATGACTGAGCGACTGAACTGAACTGAGCTGTATGGTGACTGGGCTTTCCTGGTAGTTCAGACGGTAAAGCGTCTGCCTGCAATGCGGGAGACCTGGGTTCGATCCCTGGGTCAGAAAGATCCCCTGAAGAAGGAAATGGCAACCCACTCAGTATTCTTGCCTGGAAAATCCCATGGACCGAGGAGCCTGATGGGCTACAGTCCATGGGGTCGAAAAGAGTCGGACACGACTAAGCGACTTCACTTTCACTTTCACAGTGACTATCACCTTGAGGCTCCCAACAATAGTTAAAGGCATATTTTTAAACAACTTGCAACTATGGAGGCCACGATTGAAAAACTGTATGTTGTAAAACCTTGAAGGAGTAGTGACTCTGCTTTAATAGTTTATTTTAGGGTTGGGCCACTGAGTAGAATAGACATGGTAGAATGAAGAAGCTTGGGAACTAAGACGGATCTACGCAAGGAATCTCATTAAATGTTTAATCAAGATTTCATGACCTATATAGGGGATTGGAAAGACTCCCTGAGAAGTCATAAAAATTAATTTGGAAGAGAATTAAAAATGAAGGCTCACAGTGCTGTGTAAGTGATTTTGTGTCCCATAAAGCTCCTTAAATGTGTTTATGAGCTGAGCATCCTGTCTTGAGCTCATGAAATAGGAAACAATGCATCAGTCTTAGCATCTCTTGGTATTTGAAATGCTTGGAATTATTATCTCATACTCTTGGCTGTCTCAAAGGAAACAAAACAGAAGTGTATGTTTGGGTCAGGCTTTAATTTTCCAGAAGACTAAAAAATTCAATCACTATCTACCCAGACACAAATCTTGTCTTCTTTTTCCTCTAATCAGAAGGAGCTCATTCTTCTTGGCCTATGTCAACTTTAACAGGCAGTGTAGGAAGGTGATAAGCCAAGGGTATTTCAGCATTCACTCCATATTTATTCTCTTTTCTAACTGTCAGCTTTAATTCATGGTGGAGATCACTGTGTAAATTTCACTGGCTTGTTTTTCTTCTTTATTAATAGTAGGAATAATGAAATGTTAACTAAGATTATAAAAATTTAATACCTGTGACTGCACATTCAATTTCTTTAAATTTTACCATTTTGGACTACAGAAAGCCTTACTTCAAAAAACTAGACAAATGAATGTCAATTTAAAATAAATATTATTATAATATTAAAGCTACAATGTTTAAATGTAAAAAAAAAACCATCATATTTAAAATTACTATTCACTTAACTGATTATTGCACACATTTTTTATAGCACAACCAAAATTTCAAGAGTCAACATGTGACATAAATGCTTAAAGAACAGTTAGTTAGAAAGAGTTAGATCTAGAGACACTGATGTATGGAACAGTCTTATGGACTCTGTGGGAGAGGGAGAGGGTGGGAAGATTTGGGAGAATGGCATTGAAACATGTAAAATATCATATATGAAACGAGATGCCAGTCCAGGTTCGATGCACGATACTGGATGCTTGGGGCTGGTGCACTGGGATGACCCAGAGGGATGGTATGGGGAGGGAGGAGGGAGGAGGGTTCAGGATGGGGAGCACATGTATACCTGTGATGGATTCATTTTGATATTTGGCAAAACTAATACAATTATGTAAAGTTTAAAAATAAAAAAAAATAAAAAAAAAATAAAAGTTGACTATAAATGATTCCCAAAGGTTTTCATCCTGTTCTTTTCAAGCAAAAATATGTAGAGAAAAGCAAAATAAGTTTTAATGTTTCAATTAGGATTAGGCTCAAACACACACACACATTATAAATTAGAATTTATATCCAATTCTTATTTCTCAATAAATAAACAGTTATTTCCCATGAGAGATACTTCTAAGAAAGAAATGAGTGAGGGAGATGAAGAGGCACAAATTTTCAGTTACAAAATACATGAGTCACAGGGATGAAATGTGGAGTGTGGGGAATACAGTCAACAATGCATAATATCTTTTTATGATGACAGATGATAACTAGACTTATTGTGGTGATGACTTTGAAGTGCATAGAAATATTAAATCACTATGTTGTATACCAAAAACTAACATGGTATAGGTTAATTATATGTCAAAAACAACAAATTTATAGAAAAAGAGATAAAAACTTGTGGTTTCTCTAGGTGAAGGTTTGGGGCAGGAGGAGGAAGTCAAGACGTACAAAATTTCAGATATCAGATAATACTTAGTACTAGGGATGTAATGTGCAGTGTGATAAATATAATTAACACGGCTACATGTTATATGTGAAAGTTATTAAGACAGTAAGTCTAAGAGTTCTCATCACATTGTCATTTTTTCTTTTCTTTTTTAACTGTATGAGATGATGGATGTTCATTAAACTTAATGCAGTAATCATTGCATTATGCTGTATACCTTAAACTTCTCATGCGAAGAATTGATTCATTGAAAAAGACTCTGATGCTGGGAGGGATTGGGGGCAGGAGGAAAAGGGGACGACAGAGGATGAGATGGCTGGATGGCATCACTGACTCGATGGACGTGAGTCTGAGTGAACTCCGGGAGTTGGTGATGGACAGGGAGGCCTGGCGTGCTGTGATTCATGGGGTCGCAAAGAGTCGGACACGACTGAGCGACTGAACTGAACTAAACTGAAACTGGAAAAAAAATTGGATAAACAAAAAATAAATAAAACAAAATAAAGTGAATTAATACTAAGACCATGGCATCAGGTCCCATCACTTCATGGCAAATAGATGGGGAAAAAATGGAAACAGTGACACACTTTATTATCTTGGACTCTAAAATCACTGTGGATGGTGACTGCAGCCATGAGATTAAAAGATGCTTGGTCCTTGGAAGGGGCTTCCCTGGTGGTTCAGCATTAAATAATCTACCTGCAAAAAAAAAAAAAAAAAAACTACCTGCAATGCAGGAGCTGCAGGGGACTTGGGTTTGATCCCTGGGTCAGGAAGATCCCCTGGAGGAGGGCATGACAACCCACCCCACTATTCACGCCTGGAGAATCTCATGGACAGAGGATCCTGGCGGGCTGCAGTCCACAGGGTCACAAGAGTCGGACACAACTGAAGCAACTTAGCACACACACACATGCACGCTCCTTGGAAGAAAAGCTATGACAAACCTTGCCAGGGTGTTAAAAAGCAGAGACATCACTTTCCTAATAAAGGTCTATAAAGTCAAAGCTATGGTTTTTCCAACAGTCATGTACGGATGTGAGAGCTGGATCAGAAAGAAGGCTGAGTGCTGTGGTGCTAGAGAAGACTCTTGAGAGTCCCTTGGACTGCAAGGAGATCAAACCAGTCAATACTAAAGGAAATCAACCCTGAATATTCATTGGAAGGGACTGATGCTGAACCTGAAGTTCCAATGTTTTGGTTACCAGATTCGAAGAGCTGACTCATTAGAAAAGTCCCTGATGCTGGGAAAGTTGAGGGCAGGAGAAGCAGATGACAAAGGATGAGATGATTTGATGGTTTAATGTACTCAATGGACATGAGTTTAAGCAAACTCTGGGAGATAATGAAGGACAGGGAAGCCTGATGAGCTGCAATCCATGGGATCACAAAGAGTATGACAGAACTTAGTGACTGAACACCAAACATATATATATATATACACACACACATATATATATACACATATATATTCATCACTGATGCCAAAGTCAAAACTGTGGAAAATTCTGAAGGAGATGGGAATACCAGATCACCTGACCTGCCTCTTGAGAAATCTGTGTGCAGGTCAGGAAGCAACAGTTAGAACTAGACATGGAACAACAGACTGGTTCCAAATAGGAAAAGGAGTACGTCAAGGCTGTATATTGTCACCCTGCTTATTTAACTTATATGCAGAGTACCTCATGAGAAACACTGGACTGGAAGAAGCACAAGTTGGAATCAAGATTGCCTGGAGAAATATCAATAACTTCAGATATGCAGATGACACCACCCTTATGACAGAAAGTGAAGAGGAACTAAAAAGCCTCTTGATGAAAGTGAAAGTGGAGAGTGAAAAATTTGGCTTAAAGCTCAACATTCAGAAAACGAAGATCATGGCATCTGGTCCCATCACTTCATGGCAAATAGATGGGGAAACAGAGGAACCAGTGTCAGACTTTATTTTTCTGGGCTCCAAAATCACTGCAGATGGTGACTGCAGCAGTGAAATTAAAAGACGCTTACTCCTTGGAAGGAAAGTTATGACTAACCTAGATAGCACATTAAAAAGCAGACATATTACTTTGCCAACAAAGGTCCGTCTAGTCAAGGCTATGGTTTTTCCTGTGGTCATGTATGGATGTGAGATTTGGACTGTGAAGAAAGCTGAGTGCCAAAGAATTGATGCTTTTGAACTGTGGTGTTGGAGAAGACTCTTGCGAGTCCTTGGACTGCAAGGAGATCCAACCAGTCCATCCTAAAGGAGATCAGTCCTGGGTGTTCATTGGAAGGACTGATGCTGAGGCTGAAACTCCAATACTTTGGCCACCTCATGCGAAGAATTGACTCATTGGAAAAGTCCCCAATACTGGGATAGATTGGGGGCAGGAGGAGAAGCGGAAGACAGAGGATGAGTTGGCTGGATGGCATCATCGACTCAATGCACATTAGTTTGGGTGAACTCTGGGAGTTGGTGATGGACAGGGAGGCCTGGCATGCTGCGATTCATGGGGTCACAAAGAGTCAGACATGACTGAGAGACTGAACTGACTGAACTGAACTGGTGGACACAGATTGTTTTCATGTCTTGGCTATAGTAAATAATGCTGCTATAAACATAGGGATGCAGATACGTTTTCAAGTTAGTGTTTTCATTTTTTTGGATACATTCTCAGAAGTAGAATTGCTGGATTATATGGTACTTTTATTTTTAATTTTTTGGGAAACTTCCAAACTTTTTCCCTTAGTGGCAACACCAGTTTATAATTCCACCAACAGTGCTCAAAGGTTCCCAGAAAAGAAAGCTTTATATGTGGAACTGAGCTGATTAGAAAGGGTGGCATGCTGGCACAGGTAAGAAGATACGGTTCAGTTCAGTTCAGTCACTCAGTCATGTCCAACTCTTTGGGACCCCCTGAACCACAGCATGCCAGGCCTCCCTGTCCATCACCAACTCCCGGAGTCCACCCAAACCCATGTCCACTGAGTTGGTGATGCCATCCAATCATCTCATCCTCTGTCGTCCCCTTCTCCTGCCCTCAATCTTTCCCAGCATCAGGGTCTTTTCCAATGAGTCAGCTCTTCACATCAGCTGGCCAAAGTATTAGAGTTTCAGCCTCTAATTTTCTCATCCTTGCTCAGCAGTCGTTACTGCTGTCTTAGACTAGAGGGCTCTGGTCTGTCTATCTGAATTCCAGTTTCAACCTATAGTATGAATGAACACTGTGGTATTTTCCCCACCAGATGAATTCTGCTGCTGCTGCTGCTGCTAAGTCACTTCAGTCGTGTCTGACTCTGTGTGACCCCATAGATGGCAGCCCATCAGGCTCCCCCATCCCTGGGATTCTCCAGGCAAGAACACTGGAGTGGGTTGCCATTTCCTTCTTCAATGCATGAAAGTGAAAAGTGAAAGTGAAACCGTTCAGTCTTGTCCGACCCTCAGCGATCCCATGGACTGCAGCCTACCAGGCTCCTCCATCCATGGGGTTTTCCAGGCAAGAGTACTGGAGTGGGATGCCATTGCCTAGCTTGGTTTATTACAAGCAAAACTATATAGTGAACTTCAGCTGCTCATCTGATCGCCACCTGATGGCCAGCCCTGAAATTTGGATGGATCATGGTGATGTCACTTCAGCCTTACCCAGCATCTTCTTGCTGACATTTTTAGATAAGAATCTCACAGAGCTCACAACCAAGTCTCATTCAAGTTATGGTAGCATTCCACTGTAGGGAAAATCATGAGGTTATTGTGCTAGCATGCATTTGGAAGGTATTTGAGTGAAAAATAAAGGACAGGAGAAAAAAGCACTAGCAGCTGCTATTTTAGAAGCTAACAGATGAGCTAGTTAAGTTGGACAGTGCAATCAAAATACAGGGATACAAAAGTGTAACTAACATATAAGAGATACAGCAGTGTATTGAAGTACTTATACATAAAGACATCTTTTAGAATCATCATTCCATTTAAAGTAGAAAACCTGATACATCAGTGACTCTTCTCACTAACAAATTCATTTTCTAGACAGTGATGGAAACAACTATGGGGATTGCTACTTTGAAAATCATTTCAAAAAAAATGAAGATCTGATTTTTAGTGTATAAACATTGGCATAAAATCAAAGGAAGGATACATACAGGGTATGGTCTGATGTATGCACTGGGCTTTAGAAAAGTAGCTGTAAAACATTCACGAAAAAACAGGAGTCTCTGTTCAGTAACATAAAAGAAGAGGGTAATTCAAAAAGGATATGAATCTGTAAGAAAACAAATTCTGACAATTCAATCATAAATAATCCCCTAAATAAGGAAAAGGAGGTGACTTCTAAAGAAATCAGAGTAGCTCTACAGGGAGTTATCTAAGAATGCAACATTATACAAGAAAAGGCACAACTTAAAGGAAGACTGTAAAGAAGTATTCTAGCCAGGAAATTCATTACAAAAAATATTAAATAAAACCCAGAATAAGTTAGAGTTTGTGAAATATAACTGAGGACACCAAAAAGGTCTGTTTTTCTGTTTTATATGAAAACTGATCATAAAGAAGGGATTAGTCTTGGCCATCATGCTGTGGTGTTAAAAGGGAGAAAGGAGAACAAGTCAACAGTTATTTTACTTCTACTTTCCATATGAAAGACAATGATCCTCAAAGTGTACTGGGTAGAACTTCGCTAAGAACAAGTCAGGCTCAAGGCAGGCAAGGAAGAAGAAATTAAACCTATGTTTATGGACAACTACTTTACTAAAAAATTACTATTTTGGAAATTTACTACACATTCTGTTACAGACTCTGGGTATATAGAAATAAGTAAATTGAATACATAACAGCTTTGATCACAAGTGAAATTTTATACACACATCTCATGTACTTCTAGAAATTTAAGACGTATCATTACTTTTAAAAGAGGAAATATCAAGGCTAAGGGAAAGTCATTAAGCTGTTCAGAGATGTCCCATGTATTTAATGGAGACACTGAGGTGAGGATCTAACCTGGTCTGACATTAGAAGTCATGTATTTTCACCTTTCTATCCAATGACTCTCTCTTAAGCAGAGAGTGAAAGTTCATATAAGTTATATCTAGAATGCAATAGTAACTGCAGGCATAGTTGTAGAATGCCAGTTTTCATTCTACATAATTGGAAATACAGCAAGTCCTATGATACCCCACTCCCGTACTCTTGCCTGGAAAATCCCATGGGCGGAGGAGCCTGGTAGGCTGCAGCCCATGGGGTCACTAAGAGTCGGACACGGATGAGCAACTTCACTTTCACTTTCCACTTTCCTGCGTTGGAGAAGGAAATGGCACCCCACTCCAGTACTCTTGCCTGGAGAATCCCATGGGTGGAGGAGCCTGGTGGGCTGCAGTCCATGGGGTCACACAGAGTTGGACACGACTGAAGCGACTTAGCAGCAGCAGCAGCAGCATGATACTGCAAAAGTACAAATACCTTGTTCATTCAAAGGGGAAACATATCTATACATATTTTTCAGAAACTATAAATAGGCAAATTCAATGTAGATTTAAAAATGGAATTTTCTCCAATGATGTATCTGTCAGTCAGTCAGTTAAGTCACTCAGTTGTGTCTGACTTTTTGCGACCCCCATGGACTGCAGCATGCCAGGCTTCCCTGTCCATCACCAATGATGTATAAACACTTAAAAATGAGTAGTAATCACGAGGTGGCTGTGTGATTTCCAAAAATATATATCATATTTAATTTTTAAAATGATTTCGGAAAAGTATTTGCCCACATATCTCAAATATTTCACACAACTATTTCTGATATCTTAATGTTTAATGATTCAGGTAGATTTATGTGTTGTTGGTGGAAAATTATCTCAAAAGATCATGGGAAATAAAAAAGTCTTTGGTGACATGGCATAGGGGCTCTGTTGTTGCCCTTCTTTTAATATGTTTTAACTTTCCAGGTGGCTCAGTGGTAAAGAATATGCCTGCACTGCACAGCTGCAGGAGGGGTGGGTTCCATCCATGGGTTGGGAAGATCTCCTGGAGAAGGGCATGGCAATCCACTCCAGTATTCTTGCCTGGAAAATCCCATGGACAAGGGGAACCTGATGGACCCCAGTTCATGGGGTCACAAAGAGCAGGACACGACTGAAGCAACTGAGCATACAGCACAATCTACATCATATGTGAAGACATAGAAGCATATTTAGAGAAAAACTTGATGCAGAAAATTATGAAGAACAGGTGATGTATTGGGTTCTGAATGAAAATGCAACCAAAGTTTGATAGGCCAAATACACAACATGAAATTTCACAGAGATATAAAAGCTTATTACACTGAGTTTAAAAAATTCATTGCTAACAAAGAAAAGATTTGTGGCTTAACAATACATCATGTTAAAAAAATTATGTCCCAGAAGATTTTAATTCTCACAAATCCAATTGTAGAAAACAGTATAAAATAACTTTTATATGGCCATCTCAGCCTCATTTCTATTCACTGGCACGACCAAACAAAATATATTTTAAGTGAGACATTGCCATAATAAAGTTCACCCAAAAGAGATAGATACAAAGACTGAGAAGATTGGTGAATATTTTAATTGCTCCTGTATCTCTACTGCCTCACTGTGGGTCTGGCTCTCAATCAATATGCACGAATTGATGAACCATGGACAGTGTGTATCATGAGGCATAGTTAAAGGAACCGAAAAGTTTCATCTAAAGAAAAGAAGGTTTAAGAGAGTGATAACAGCTGCCTGCAAGTAAAGGAGGGTCTATCATGTAAAAAGATGGGTGAGATTATTTATCTAGTAGTTTCAGAGGAAATTAGACTTTTTTTTTTTCTGAAATATGATGAAATCTTTAAAATGAGTAAAGGTATACAAAAATGAAATGATAACCTTTTTGAGAGTCCCTTGGACTGCAAGGAGATCACGCTAGTCAATCCTAATGGAAATCAACCCTGAATATTCATTGGAAGGACTGATACTGAAGCTGAAGCTCTAATACAACGGCCTCCTGATGCCAAGAGCCAACTCATTGGAAAGGACCCTAATGCTGGGAAAGACTGAAGGCAAAAGGAGAAGAGGGCAGCAGAGGATGAGATGGTTAGATAGCATCACCAACTCAATGAACATGAATTTGAGCAACTTCGAGGGACAGAGGACAGGGAAGCCTGGTGATCTGCAGACCATGGGGTCGCAAAGAGTTGGACACAACTTAGTGACTGAACAACAAAACAGCCTTTCTGAGTGTGAGCTCTCTATAGTTGAAGGTATTAAGAAGATACAGTCTCATTCAGTTAAAGGAAAGTGGTGGATGGGTATCTGCTTAAACAATTCTAATGGGGAATCTTTCTGACTGTATGTAAAAATATGGCTGGATTTTTTTCTTTATTGTCTTGTGATGTTTCTTATTTTTGTGTTTTCAGTCAGTTCAGTCACTGAGTCCGACTCTTTGAACTCCATGGAATATAGCACGCCAGACTTCCCTGTCCATCACCAACTCCCGGAGCTTGCTCAAACTCATGTCCATCAAGTCAGTGATGCCATCCAACCACCTTATACTCTGTCGTCCCCTTCTCCTCCTGCCTTCAATTTTTCCCAGCATCAGGGTCTTTTCTAAGGAGTCAATTCTTCACATCAGGTGGCCAAAGTATTGGAGCAATAGCTTTAGCATCAGTCCTTCCAATGAATATTCAGGACTGATTTCCTTTAGGATTGACTAGTTTGATCCTGCAGTCCAAGGGACTCTCAAGAGTCTTCTCCAGCATCACAGTTCAAAAACATCAATTCTTTGGTGCTCAGCTTTTTTAATGGTCCAACTCTCATGTCCATTCATGATGACTGGAAAAACCATAGTTTGACTAGATGGACCTTTGTTGGCAAAGTAATGTCTCTGCTTTTTAATATGCTGTCTAGGTTGGTCACAGATTTTCTTCCAAGGAGCAAGCGTCTTTGAATTTCATGGCTGCAATCACCATCTGCAGTGATTTTGGAGCCCAAAAAATAAAGTCTGTCACTGTTTCCATTGTTTCCCTATCTATTTAGCATGAAGTGATGGGACCAGATGCCATGATCTTCATTTTTTGAATGTTGAGCTTTAAGCCAGATTTCTCACTCTCCTCTTTCATTTTCATCAAAGGACTTTTTAGTTTCTCTTCGCTTATGCCATAAGGGTGGTGTTATCTGCATATCTGAGGTTATTGATATTTCTCCTGGCAATCTTGATTCCCGCTTGTGTTTCATTTCGCATGATGAATTCTGCATATAAGTTAAATAAGCAGGGTGACAATATACCACCTTGATGTATTCCATTCCCAATTCTGAGCCAGTCCATTGTTCCATGTCCAATTCTCACTGTTTTGTAGCTTACTCATCCTAAATTTGGGGTGACCTGATGGCTTGGTGGTAAAGAATCCACCTGCCAAAGCAGGAGACATAGGTTCAGTCCCTGGGTCGGGAAGATTCCTTAGAGAAGGAAATGGCAAGCCACTCCTGTATCCTTGCCTGGAAAATTCCAAGGATAGAGGAGCCTGGCAGGCTACCACCCATGGAATTTCAAAGAGTCAGACACAACTTAGTGACTAAATAACAACAATAGTTCTTAAAGTTATAGACCTAAAAGTTAATAGGCCTATTCAATGCTAAAGTTATTCAGGATGAAAATGTTTCATCTAAAGAACACTGGATTTAGTGATTAGAAAATCTTCAGTTCAAAAAATGTTACTTTTTCAGTTTATAATTGAGTAATCAGTAAATCAGCAATCTTAATGAGTTAGGAACCTCCATGATGCCTTCTCAGGTAGCTCAGTGGGTAAAGAATCTGCCTATAATGCAGGAGATGCTGGTTTGATCCCTCGGTCAGGAAGATTCCCTGAAGAAAGAAATGGCAACCCACTCCAGTATTCTTGCCTGGAAAATTCCATGGACAGAGGAACCTGCGTGCTATAGTCCAGGGGGTCATAAAGAGTTGGACACAACTGAGCACACACACACATAAGATGCATTCAATTTCATTAAAATGTAATTCAGAGCTAAGATAGATAATATTGATTGAAAGTGAAAATTACAAGCAATGAGATCCCACTTTGAGAGAAATCCAGTGTCACAATGAGCTTCTGTGACTGCTAGAGCTTCTAGAAGGCCTGCTGTGGCCTTACCGTGCCATACCAGCTCCTTTTTCACAGCCTTCATTGTAGGTTGTAATTGTCAGCAACTTTTCCCTTTGCCCCTCTTCTCCAGGGGCCTGTGAGCTCTGTAGGGGCAGAGATTCCTTCTTACCCACTAAAAGATCCCGAACCCCTCACAAAGAGGTTCAGACTAAGTTCAATAACCATCTGTTGACTAAATTGCATGAGTAAAGTGTGAAATCCTCACTGTTTTAAACTCCAGTATCATTTAACATACAGAATTTATTTTTGGAGAGGATTGGTGAGGACTTTACAGAAAGATGCTGAAAAATATATACCTCACTGGCAATGAAGCCATTTAAAGATCTGATCTTAAAACTTACACTTATTTTCTAACAACTAGAGTATGCTCTATTACTATACTATTATATACCTACTGCTCAAACTTATTATTTTTAGCCTTCATTTTATTGTGAGCATCAAAATTGCTTAAATACCTCTTAGAATACAGTAGCAACCACTATATAAAGAAAAAAGAAATACTTATTCATCAATTCAACAAACATTTGCTAACAGATGCAGTGTTAAAATGATGAAAATGGAAAAATGAACCGCATGCAGTATTTGCTTTTGGAAGTTTTCAGTGAAGTTGGAGAAGCAAATATATAAATAGCTATGTATACCACGATAATAGCATATGAACAAAAGTTGGTGCATTGAAGAGCATTTATATAATAGATAAGGTAAGGTAGATATATCAGAATATATTAAATAAGTCAACACATTTAAGGAGGAACTAACTGATATAAGTGCACTTCCCTGGTGGCTCAGTGGTTAAAGAATCCACCTGCCAATGCAGGAGGTACAGGTTTGACCCCTGGATCAGCAAGATCCCCTGGAGAAGGAAATGGCAACCCACTCCAGTATTCTTGCCTGGGAAGCCCATGGAGGAGAGAAGCCTGGAGGGCTACAGTTCATGGGGTTGCTAAAGAGTCAGATATGACTAAACACTAACAAGTAATGTAAGTAGTAGTTGAAGAGTGGAGGAATATAAAGAATTTCCATCATGTATCTCAAAACCGTGGAGTAAATTATTGAGCTTACTCAGAGCCGGAGGAGCAGAGAATAACATGTAATGAAACGATGAATAAGAGCTATACTTATTATTGCCCTTTGAGGAGTGCTTTGCTGACCACTAAGCTTATGAACTCTATGTTATCACCATTTTTCAGATGAAAAACCAAAGCTAAGAGATTAGTCCAGGTTTCCTAGCTAGTGAATGATAAACTAGAACTGCAGACCACCATCTAATGCCTAGTATTTTTCACTCATATGGAAAAAAATGTTTTCAGACATGCTTAATTCATTGAAATGAATATTCCATGCACGTACCTCTTTTCTGTAAAATTACTTTGAATTCAAGGATTTTATGCATAAAAACACTACCTAAATGTGACATAAATTTTACATAACCACATTAATTCTACACAGAAGCACAGTCCTCTGCCTTCCTCATCGTTTTCCTTATCTATCTGCAAAATGACTTAGGAACATTATTGACATTGGAAGCACACAGCAGTTGCTAGCATTAGCAAGAAAACCTATCTTCAAGGTCTTTTTCTTTCTTAAAAAAAATGGACTGAGTAGATGAATGGTTTAGTTTCTTTTCATCATTGTGATGGTATTCTGAATTGATGGCCATGACAGATCTGTTCTTTACTCTAGAAAATAATGACATTTTCAGGGTAAGTTTCTGTCATACACTGATTACCTGGATGGAGATAAAAAAATAAAAAAGACAGTAACCTTAATTATAAGTCTACTTGCTTCTGAGTTCAGAAGAATATTTGCAGGAAATTTTGACTGGAATCATAGCAAACTCCAAACCTTTTCATGTTAAAATTTCCATTTCTGAATTTTTGAATCTCTTACCAGGAAGGTTTGGGGTTTATAAACACAAGTTAAAATGAAATAGAAACAACCTATGCACTTTAATATTTAATGCCAGAGTTATTAGCATTCATGTTAACTTGAGCTTTAAAGTTAGACAGTGATTTTCGCTTTCTGCTTTCACAAATTAACATTGTGACTATGAACAAGTTATTTAAAATTTCTATACTTAAGTATCCTCACCTGCAAATGCAGACATCAAAAGATTTTGGTTATATTAAACAGGTGAGGTGATTTAATATAATGATT
Source organism: Bos javanicus (assembly GCF_032452875.1). Classification (NCBI taxonomy): domain Eukaryota; kingdom Metazoa; phylum Chordata; class Mammalia; order Artiodactyla; family Bovidae; genus Bos; species Bos javanicus. Next base: position 24,509,614 of record NC_083873.1, on the reverse strand, counting down.
AACACAGTGACCTATATTACATTATCTATTGTTATGGGGTTCCAGAAAAAATACGGTTTTTGAAAATCAAGAGACAGCTTCATCTTAAGTTTGTAAAAATTGTTGGAATATTCAGTTAATTCTGTGGATTAAATTGTCTAGAGCTTCATTAGAGACTGAGATATACAACATGAATTTGCCTTTTCTAGTTTGGTTCCTTAAATCATTTTAACTTTTTTGCAAAAATTTGTCAAGGCTGAAAATGAAATGATAACATTCATTTGTAGCTGAAAATTTTAAATCTAACAGATGATAACTGTTGTCAATTACAATGTATTTATTTTATTGAAAAATAAGCTGAAAAAAAAAAGCTGAAGAAGTTTTCATGGCAGTATGAATTAGAAACTAGAAACAAATTTCATTAAAGTTTAATTTTTTGGTGGCGTAATAATTATGCATGTTAGAAATTATATATCTAGTACGAAGTCTGGTTTTTATTTTTATAGAAAATTGTGTCCACATTTGGAATTTTCATTTAAAATGATATTTGGCTTATATCTGACATTTCCAGAATTACATAATCAATCTACTCAGTATTATATTTCTTATACTGAGTACCTGGAATGGATGATATTTTAACACCATCTACTATGCAACAAAATTATTTTCAGTAACATTCATGAAATGAAGTAAATTTTAATAATGCATAAAGAGAACCATAAATGTAAAAATGTTAGTTAATTGAACTTTGTATATGTAATTATGCAAATGGAAACTTAATTAAATGTTATAAAAAGAAAACACTAGTTAGTCCTTTTAATTGCATTAAGCATTTTTAAGATAGAAAAGTAACACATAAAAATAAGCATTTCCAAAGAGAAAATTCTGCACAATTAAGACAATAATTTGCAAATGGAATGACGAACTGAAGTAACTGAAGTTCTGTATCCTTGACTAAATAGTTAGTGGGATCATGTTTATCAGGTATAATGCTTAAACATAGTGATTGGAGTACCACAGACACTGGATAATCCAACCTAGTGCTGTGCTTGTGGAGGCTCACACTGGTGCAGAGGCTACCGTGAGCAGCTCTTCCCAATTTCATGGTCATTGACATAACATTGGCAGCTTGAGATTAGTCACAGAAGGTATAGTAGATACCAAAGAAATAAGGTTATTTCTTCAGGAATCCAACTGTAACACATTTACCAGTACATCACAGATCAAACTGTGAGCACAGACAATTTCAAAACTTTGAAAAGTTACTTTCAAACAATTGTCTGTAATAAGTCCATAGAGTTGGGAACCAACTGTATAACTAGGAGTCCACTGAATTAATTTTTACACAGATAACAACATAACTGGAGAAACTGTTTAAAACTTAGATGGACAAAAAGTGATTTAGATTGTTGGCACATGGTGATAAAAACGGACTGATCTCAAATGTATTTTATTATCGAGCTGCTGCTGCTGCTGCTGCTGCTAAGTTGCTTCAGTCGTGTCTGACTCTGTGAGACCCCAGAGATGGCAGCCCACCAGGCTCCCCCGTCCCTGGGATTCTCCAGGCAAGAACACTGGAGTGGGTTGCCATTTCCTTCTCCAGTGCATGAAAGTGAAAAGTGAAAGTGAAGTTGCTCAGTCATGTCCAACTCTTAGTGACCCCATGGACTGCAGCCTACCAGGCTCCTCCATCCATGGGATTTTCCAGGCAAGAGTACTGGAGTAGGGTGCCATTGCCTTCTCCATATTATTGAGCTAACTTTTACTTTTAAAGCCAACTTGATTGACATAACTTATTTGCATATATTCAAAGTGCAAAATTCAATAAATGCTAACAGTTGCATACTCTGTGAATTACCACCATCATCAATTTAAAAAAAAATTCCCATGACCCCCCAAAATTCTTCTTGCCCCTGGTCCACAGATATTTCCTATCATACCCAGCTGTAGACAACAACTCATAACTGATAAGGCTTTTGTCCCTGCAGATTAACTTGCATTTTTCTAGACTTTTAAATATATTAAATTATATACCATGCATGCTTTTTATCTAGTTTTTTCTCCCCCTCCACTGAACATTCAGTGTGTTACATTTATCAGTAAGTCAGCTCTTTTCATTGCCAAGCAAATTTCCATTGAATGCAAGTATCACATTTTGGTTATTCACTCACATATTGATGGGCATTCAGATATGTTTAATTTTGATATATGTTTTCATTTCTTTTTATTCCTAAATTATTAGGAATGGAATGTCTAGGTTTTACGATAGGTTCCTGTTTGACTCTCTTAAAAATGAGGAGTTCTCTCAAGTGTTGTAAGTTGTACCGTTTTACCTTGTATTCAGCAGTGTAGGACAGTTTTAGTAGCAATTCATGCTCACCAACATTTGGTTGGATGGAGCAGTTCATTCTCTCTCAGCAGTCAAAGTCTCATAGACCTTACTGATCTGCCTGAATCACACAGGTTTCTCCAAACCATTACTGGACTTCTATTTACCCAGGCCTGTATCACAGGTCACTGTTGAGGCTGAAATTTGAGTCAGCTTCACAATAACCCATATGTTAAGGGTTGGGACAAAATGGAGTGGTTCCCCAGAGGAAAACTGGGCACCATTAAGGAAGGCTGAATGGATTCCAGGAGGCCAAAGATCAATATAATTCTTCTACATAATTCCACTAGGTATAGAAAACTTTGTTAAGTTTTAATTCTGTTCAGAAATAACAGCTTTTTAAACTTAGAAATGTACAATTAAAGAAAAATTTTATTTTCAATTGGAATAATAGTGCAATGAAACATAGCAACTAATAAACATATGCTCAGGACATTTAGTAAAGAAGCTGATGAGTAGGTGTTGGGAAAAACATATTAAGTTCATTGCTTTCCTTTCTTTTTTTTTCTTTTTTTTTTTATTTGAAATTCATGGAAATCTGTCAGTAACACAACTGAGTGTACTTGCTGAACACAGATGGTTGTGTTCTCTTGCTTGGTAGCATAGAAAGCTGGAGAAGGAGGTGCAGATGGCCAGATGGGGGAGGTTTTAGAAATGTGTGTGAGGCCAATGATAACTTTAGAGATCACAAAATTTATGCAAACCTAAAACTTTTAGAATATTTGTTAACCTTAAAACTGATGGTCCCTGACCTTTGAACATCACTGCTGTTATTCAACCTTGGCCTTATAGAAAGGATAAAGAAGAGAAGAGAGATGGGTCAGTCAATTTTCCCATTTTTCATCTGTTTATTAAGTTAGGTCAACTCTCTTTATGTATATGGCTTCCCAGGTGGCTCTGTGGGTAAAGAATCTGCCTGCAATGCAGGAGACTCAGAAGACCCGGGTTTGATTCCTGGATTTGGAAGATACCCTGGAGGAGGGCATGGTAATCTATTCCAGTATTCTTGCCTGGAGAATCCCATGGACAGAGGAGCCTGGTGGGCTACAGTCCATAGGGATTGCAAAGAGTCAGACTCCAATTGAAGCGATTGACCATGCACACACACCTTATGGGTACAGAGTCTGAAGTTTGGTTGGTTATTCAGTTTTCATTCTTTACAAATTGCACGTGAATTCTGAAAGTTGTATAACTTAATGAATAATTTCATTAACTTTACATTCTATGTCATACTACTTCCTACCCCTTACTATGCTCATCTGACATTTTAGGTACATACCTTTTAAATTAATTTTTTACTCTCTTTCTTTCTATCCCCTTACTAAAATTAAAACTTTATGAAGAAAGACTATTTTATTTATTCTCTTCATTGTTGTATTCTTTTCACCAAGAGAAATTCCTGGCATGAAATAGATACCTCAAAATACTTGTTCAATATTTTCTGAATTTGTTTTGGATAGACAGAGGGAAGCTAAAGATGAGAATAAGGACTTCATCTGATTTATTTAGTGACATATCTGAGTGGCTACAACAGTGCCCAGAGAAGAGTAGATTCTTAATAACTGTTTGCTGAATGAATTAAAGATATTCTTTAGTCCTTCTTTGTGAAGGAGACAAGGTTAACTATTGAAGAGTGAAAGAAAGTAGGAGTTAAGGTGATCTAAACAAATTCTGAAGATCTGTATTATTGTGGGTAACTATAAAAGCAGCCAATCAAAGACCCACAGAAGAACTCTGAAACTAAAGAAACACAGTCTACATGATTATATGATTTCTTTCAACATGTCGCTAGCAAGAACAAGGAAGCACACCACCACCTTCTGAAATAACAGATCTTCTCTCTAGCAAAAGTTGCTGTAACGTGTCATGGGATATAGACTGGATAAGAAGAAAAGTGACTTCACTTCTGGGATGGAAGGCAAGCGTATAGGAGTTAGAAGACTCAGTGGACTCCAAGAGAAGAAACGGTGGGATGAGTGACAGACTGAAAACATGATCCATTTTGTCACAGACTGTAATACTGAAAATTTGATTGAGGTATTTCCATTTCTAAGTGATGAGATTCCGCCTGAGGCCAAAGTAAAATGTCAGGCCAAAGTAACATGTCAGCACAAAGTAGAATGGCTTTGTTTGAGGCTCATGCAGCATGGGGAATGGGTGGAAGAGGCCAAAAAATAGAGAACCAGCCTCTAGGTTGAATTTTCAAGAGTTGAGTTGGAGATGTGGACTCTAGAGTCATGTTCAATATGCCCCATGAAGGTGAAAATGACAGAGAAATCTATAGGTGATAGACGTATAAAAGTAAATAGAATGAGCGATAGAGCAAATGGAAAAGTTGATTAGGAGTAGTATAGAGAGACAACTAAAGCCTCAGAAGAAGAAGAGTGGCCACTTAATGACTTAAAAGTGGCATTAGGGAGCTAAGAGAACGGCCTTGGGATAGGAGGGACGAGTCAAATCCGGGAGCAAGATGCCGTGTTGCAGGCTACTGCAGAACTACTTAGAGAGACATAGTGGTTTGGACCAGGGCAGTGGAGATGGAAGAGAGATGAGGAACTGTCAGTAAGGGTCATTTTTTGAAGATAAATTCAATAGAGTTGATTAATGAAACTAAATATACAGCACGAAGCTCATCGGTATTTGGTCTGAAAATCGGATGATTGTTAATCTAGGTGGGCAAGGCAAAGAGAGAGGTCAGTTTGAGGGAGCAAAGAAGAGCTTTATTTGGGCTTTATACGTTTAAGAAAGGCTGATGTCTATTCAAGCATTCACAGAAGTACTGGGAACTGTCAATGGCGTTCATATGCATTGTGTCATGGGTTACACTGTCTTACTGATCCAGTGAGATAGATACTAATATTATTTTAATTTAACCAGCAAGGCTTAGAGAAGTAAAGGGATAATGTCAAAGTCATATAGGTAGAAAGCCTTGAGGGCAAGATTTGGACCAAGGCTGACCAAGGAGCAAGAACTCCCAATCACCATCCAAACAGCCACAAACCCTCCTGATGTAGTGGATCCAGGTTTTGTGGTATCTAAAGAATATACAACTCGGGGAGTAGCTTCCCTGCTGGCTCAGACAGTAAAGAATCTGACTGCACTGCAAAAGACTGGGTTTGATCCCTGGGTCAGGAAGATCTCCTGGAGAAGGGAATAGCTACCCACTCCAGAATTCTTGCCTGGAGAATCCCATGGACAGAGAAGCCTGGTGGGCTACAGTCCATGAGGTCACAAAGAGTTGGACACAACTGAGGGACTTTCACTTTCTGTAAGAAAAGGAACACTGTTATAGCTACAAATTTTGATATGGAAGTAAACATTAAAAATGAGAAAAGAATTTATAACAAGTTATATGTTTTAAAAGCTGTGCAATACCACATACATCACAAAACTCTAGAAAATTAACATAATTCTTAATGGTTAACAAGTGAAAACATTTCTTTAACATTTTCCCTACACTTCTTGTCTGCAAAAAATCTTTGAATACATCTTTCTATGACAAAGTTCTCATAATGCTATTTTCTATAAAAAAAATTGACAGATAAATTAGTTGTGCATCTTTTATGATTTGAACATTTATCAATTTTTAATTATTGATAGTTAAGAAAAGTTTCCTTCAGAGTCACAACTTAGTAATTCTATGTAAATGAGTAGGATTGTTTGGGAATTTATTGGGAAATCTGGAAATTTATTCAAGTCTGGCATACAACGTATAACCAGGTGACATATTGTTGAAGCCCCTTCCTAGGTTTTTCAAGACGTGTATGCAGGGGAGGGACCTGGTGAATCCACCTGTAGTGCTATTTTCTCTCCAAGTAATTGGGGAAAGGAGTGACAGGGCAGGGAGGCCTGTGCTTCATGTCACGTAACCTGAGAGCTGGGCTTCCCTGGTAGCCCAGCTGGTGAAGAATCCACTTGCAAATCAGGAGACCCTGGTTCAATTCCTGGGTCAGGAAGATCCTCTGAGGAAGGGATAGGTTACCCATTCCAGTATTCTTAGGCTTCCTTGGTGGCTCAGATGGTAAAGAATCTGCCTGAAATGTGGGAGACATGGGTTTGATTCCTCAGTTGAGAAGATCCCCTGGAGGAGGGCATCGCAACCCATTTAAGTATTCTCGCCTGGAGAATCCCATGGACAGAGGAGCCTGGCCTGTTACAGTCCATGGGGTTGCAAAGAGTTGGACACGACTGAGCAACTAAGCCCAGCACAGCAACCTGAGAGTTACCCTGCCTGCGTGGCCAGAGAAGGCACTGGCCGCCTCCTCTGACATTCAGCGCCTGGTAAAATTATCAGTTCTCCAGTCATGAGGTGACAGCCAGGGGTTGAAAGTGGAGAAGCTTGGAGAAAATGATGCTTTCTCACAAATTCCTCAAAAATCAGAAAAAAAAAAAAAATTGGCATTGCTTTTTCTATTTCTCTTACCTGCCATCCTGCCATGAGTCACTGAGAATAACCTACTAAATATTTATCTTGCTAAAGCTTTCAATTATTTTAAAATATTTCCTGTTTGAAGATTAAGTATAGGAAGAAATGATACACATTCTTTTTATAATTAACTGATCAATAAGGGAAAGGTTTGCCATGATTACACTGGTACTTGAACTCACTGTCATAAAACAGTGACCGAACTTAAATTGTGCATGGTTTTCTTTCTTCCTTCAATTAATTTTTCTTTGAAATAGTGATATGTTCAGGACTCTTTCTGCTATTATATAACACTGTGAAATGAGAATAGGTAGGTAGTTCACATTTTTGTATCCTTAGGCTGAAAGGTAGTCAAGGACTGGAATAATCATTACAGAAGAGCAACTCTTTGTCCTGGTTGGAAAAACATTATGGATTTAAAGAAAGAGAAACAGTATGAGAATTTTTTAAAAGCCAGGAAATTGGTATAAAAAAGTGGTTTCTGGGATGTTTGGAATCCCATTAAATCTACTTTCCCTTCCATATGTTTAGTAAGCTGAAAGGTATCATGGGGGCACCTTGACTCAATTTAGCATGCTTAATGGAATTTCAGAATTCAGTATAACTAGGATGGCCAACTCCCACCAGTCCAGGGCTCCATTTCATTCTTTAATTGATATAACAGAGTGCCCAGACTCAATGCTCCCACCTGCTCAATTCAGTAGGAAGCCCAATTTGATATGTCAAAACTTCCTATGGGTCCTTACTGTCCTAGCTGCTTGCTAATGGGTCATAAATTCATCCTAGAGGCCTGGAGAGTCCTCATGGGGGCCACAGGGTGGTCATCCCCAAAGTCATCAGTGTACAGATAAGCCTCTCACCGTCCAAGGACAGGAAATCACTGAGCCCACAGCATATGGACTCACATTGTCCTCCACTGCACCTTGACCTTCTCTCTGAACTCAGTGATCCTTTTGTTACACTTGGCTAAGAAAGTAGTAGGAAAGAGGATCCCTAAACTAGGTCTCTGTCATCAGTCAAGGGCAGGCCTATACACAGGGGCAGGTTTGTGTGGGGATTAAATCTTCCATAATGTAAGAGTCCTTTTAAATACAAAATCATAAGTTTTAAATACATAATTAGGTGCAGAGGTAAATATTTCTTTTGAGTGAGGAAACACATCATAAAATGTTGCAGAATCACTAGATTCAGGTCTCTTTAAGATTTACTTTAGCTAATTTTCCAGAAATGGTTCATACAAATGGTCCCCAAGTATACTCTGGATAAAGGTGAGTCCCTAAAAGGGAAACTCCATTAGCTTCATAATAAATTCACTCCTCACTTGGATGGTGTCAGCTCTGGGTGCATTGTTGATTACCAGGGGCTTTGCCAGGAATATTTGGCCCTGACAGTCTGGATGCTTTGTGTAAAGCCATCGGTGAGGCTGCCTCTGCCTGTTGGTGCCTGGAGAGCACTCAGAGAATCGATCCATTTAGACCACCATCTCCTCTCCCTCACTTCCTTGTCAAGACTGGTCCTGACAGGTAAGTCTGGACTGTAGCAGGTCTTTTGAGATTTGAAAAAAGATACGACCTCCTTTAGTTTTTATCTAGTGAAGGTGCAGCCCTTTGACAAAATGAGCATCTCTACTACCACGGACCACATTAATTTTATCCAATTGTATTTATTTTTCCTATTGGTAGTAAAGGATGTACAATGAAGAGATCTCTAAACCCCAACACTTGTCTCCTCCTGCTCGGCAATTCTGCCCTTCAATGTTAGTGTTCCTGGATAGCATTACAGAAATGTATTTTGCAAATGTAAACAAATGTGTGTGTCTGTTTTTAAGGTCTTCCATTTTTTTGTAATGCACTAGAATAGATTCATTATTACAATTTGTTAGAATTCTCTGGTGAAATGATCTGGGTACAATGCTCTTAGGAGAGGTAGACAAGAAGGAAATTCTTTCACATATTTCTCTGTTTCTTTCAGAGTGAAGTCTTGTCTCGTATTGGGTGGGGCACACGGTTCTCCTCTGTTAGTGTTTGCCCGGCATAACTTCCCCCTTTTGTTTTAGCATAGCATTTGCTTTGAAATCTAAATAGTCTTTTTTTGTGCTACCGTGTGTTTAGTCTAATTACACTTACTGATATGACTGATTTTATTCCATTTTAGTATTTTATTTATTTGGATTTTTAAAAAATTATACTTTATTTTTATACTTTTAGTTAAGATTTTTTATATTGGAGTCTGTTTTACTGTTTTAGAGTTTTCTTTTTCTCTTCACAACTTTAAAAATACTTCATAGGTTCCTTAAGAATCCAGTAGTGGTACACAGGTATATCTATTATACCTTGGTACTGTTAAATATACTCAGTATCTTCACTATTTGTTAAAGATGAGATCAGAACATTTACTCATCTAACTTCAGCTCATTTTCTAATTACAGCAGATTATAGTATATACATTTTTACTCAATCTCATAATCTTAACATTTGCCTCAATATTTGTTTTCATAGATAAATAGATTCAGTAATCACCACAAACTTCTTTGCTGTGGCTTTTCCAATCATTTCTTGGTTGGTTAACTCTTGCTCACAGATAGATTCCTCAAGAACAGATGGGAACAATTCCCTTGAATCCTTCTTAAATATATATGTTGAAATAGTATTTTATTTCAGAAAGGTCTTAATAAATTATATTTTAAAATACTTGTGTTATTTTCTTTTATTTCAATTGATTCTATAATTCCCACTATGGTATCTTGGGTCTCCATGGCTTATTTCCCATACCTATGAAGATGTAATAGAATATCATGAGCTGTTTTTGTTTGTTTTAGTATTTTCTTTTTCTTTTTCTCTTTATGAAGAAAGGAATTTGAAAAGGAAATCTGACCATGAGAAATAAAGAAATCTTTTAATACTCATGCCTCTGTTGTGGTCAAACACCAGCATGTAATTCAGCCAATGACCTTCTCCTGGTCTTATTTAAGTTACACTGGGATATGCAAGTGGGTGGTCCCAGATTGCTGACAGCATTATAGGTCTTGCTGGAGCTTGGAACAGAGTCTTGGTCCAATGTAATGAATGGCAATTAGAGGGAAACCTTAGGCCCCCCCAAACTATGTCATCCACCCAAAACACAGTGATAGTTACTCTGTGGACTTTGAGATGTAATTTTTCAAAGCTTCACTTATAGGCTACCCATCTCCTTCTAGAACCTTCTGAAGATGTTCAATGTTATCTTAAGAGACAATCTCTACAAGAATAGAAATCAGATTCTATAAGACCATAGAGAACAGACCAAAGGGCAATTCCTCATGGCAGATGTCTACCCTTGGCAATGACAAAGAGAGTGGACCCGAGTGTCCTGAAGGAAAGGGCATAAGAATTTCAGGCCTCCCATGTAACTGATTTATTATCCAGAGGTGTAGGTTTTACAGCAAAGAAATAATCACATTGGCAGGTTAAGTCTCTAATGTTATGGGGTCAGACCAGGTTCAGAGCTTCTGCAGGGGCAGCTAGCTCAGTCTTACACTGGATTCCCAGATTCCCTGCTCTTTGGTTCTCTGAGTGTTCATCTGATTTCCTGCTGTAATCAGAAAAAGCCTTGCTAGTGACAATCTGTAACTGTCAGGCACAGGGACAGAAAAGGGTCTCTAGATCCAAGGCCTACATGATAAAAAAGAAAAAGAATCTAAGGGAAGTGAGTAGCGCCTGTAAAAAGTGCCAAAACATACCTCTGATTTAATTCTTCAGCTGCTCAGCTAGTTACGTATCTGCTATTCTATAGATATCACACATATTTTCCTATTTTCAGTGTTTCCTCTTTTCACTTTCTCTCAGAGATAGAGTAGAATGAAATATTTCTCCCTCCATATACTGCAATCAATTTTATCAGTAAGTACGGGTCTCAAAATAAAACCATCCTGACCCTCTCATAAAAGAAGGTATTTTCAATTGCTTGCTGATAGCTTAGAAGTACACATCATTTTTCATACTCATACCCCTGGTAATTTGTCATGTGTTTGGACATTTCATTATCAGCAATATTTTACTAACTATTCATCTCTGCTCTTTCAAGAACCTGCTTTTGACATTAAGACAATAGACTTCATCCGGTCAATAAAAGAACATTCCAATATGGGGTGATTAAGGAGATTAAACCAGTCAATTGTAAAGGAAATCAAGCCTGAATATTCTTCGGAAGGACTGATGTTAATGCTGAAGCTACAATACTTTGGCCACCTGATACTAAAGAGCCAACTCATTGGAAGAGACCCTGATGTTGAGAAAGATTGACGGTAAGAGGAGAAGGGGGAGACTGAGGATGAGATGGTTAGATAGCATCATTGACTCAATGGATATGACTTTGAGCAAACTCCAGGAGATAGCAAGGCTTCCTAGGTGTCACTCATGCTAAAGAACTGGCCTGCCAATGTGGGAGACATAAGTAACACAGGTTCAATCCCTGGATTGAGAAGATCCCCTGGAGGAGGGCATGGCAACCAACTCCAGTATTCTTGCCTGGAGAATCCCCATGGACACAGGAGCCTGACCGGATACAGTCCATAGTGTCGCAAAGAGTTGGACACGACTGAAGCCACTTAGCATTCACACATGCCAGGAGATAGTGGGGGACAGAGGAACCTGGCATTCTGCAGTCAGTGGGGTCACAAATAGTCAGACACGATTTAGTGCCTGAACAACAAGAATGTACACTAGCATGTCAGACAACTTGGTTCAAATGGGCACTTTAGTCAATTCTCTCAAAGCCTTGAAAACAGAGATCATGTCCATATTCAACTCATAGGGTTGTGATGAGGATAAATTCAGAGAAGGCAATGGCATCCTACTCCAGTACTCTTACCTGGAAAATCCCGTGGATGGAGGAGCCTGGTAGGCTGCAGTCCATGGGGTCACTAAGAGTCGAACACGACTGAGTGACTTCACTTTCACTTTCCACTTTCATGCATTGGAGAAGGAAATGGCAACCCACTCCAGTGTTCTTGCCTGGAGAATCCCATGGACGGAGAAGCCTGGTGGGCTGCAGTCCATGGGGTCGCACAGAGTCGGACACGACTGAAGCGACTTAGCAGCAGCAGCAGCAGCATTGGGCACCTCTTATATGAACTGAGGGGCTAGAGAATGACAAGATACAGAGGTCAGAGAAAGCTGCTCCAGCGTTTTATTTGGGCAGAAAGCTGAATGAACTGAGAAAACAAGTCATGCAAACACCAGGGAAAAGAACTTTCTAGGCAGAAAAAAGAGCAATTTCAAGGTACTCTGCAGGGAATATTATTGCCATGTTTGAGAAGCTGGGTGAATTGTGATATCATCAGTGAAGTCATGGCATACATTTTTTTAGTGTCCAAGTGTCCAAGTGTTAATCACTCAGTAGTGTCTGACTCTGCAATGCAGGGCTTAGAAAGTTTTTCGTAAGTATTAGAAATTCTTTTTAGTATCTGAATCTCAGAAACATAAATATCTCCCCTTTTTATTATTCTGTTTAATGTAAGAGAATCTACTTATGCTAATCATTGAACCAAGACTCTCTTATTCTTTAAGTCAACAGTCTTGCTGCTGCGAAAAGAAGTAAGTTGACTGGATTCTTCTTTGGGACAAAGAAAGGAGCAATGATTTCAGACTTGCCTTATGCAGAAGTATGACAGGACAATGCTGTGCTTTTCTGAACTTGGGTTGTCTATACTGATGACCTCCAGGAGACAGAGCCAGAAGTAGGTGGTGGGAGAGCTGTACTGCACAGAACTCCCAGAACCAGGGGATTTCTAAAGCTTTTCAGACTGAGACGTCACAGTCTCCACACAGAATGTATTTTGGAAGGGTGCTTCTCCTCTGTTGGAGAAGATATCTATTACATGAGGAATAGTTATTATAGAAAATTATTTTGTTTATAAATAAATAGTATTTATTGTGGAAATTAATAACATGTTAATTAAGAAGGTACAGACCTAAAAGAGGAAGAGCAAAGGAAGGAGAAAAGGATGGAGGAGGAGGAAAAGGAGGAAGAAATCATCTATTAAGCTATCAGACAAACATACTGTTCATGTTTTATTTATTCTTTTTTTGCATACAGATTCTATGAAAATATGCAAAGATTTTTAAATGATATCTTTGTTAGCCTACTATGTTCACTCCACATTTGATCTTTACCATCTTTTCCTGACCATAAATACATCTGAGCACATCTTTTTTTAGTGGCCACATAGTTATCCAACAAATTTGACCCAATTATTTACCCAATTATTGTAACCTTATGGTAACCTCCCTCTAACATGTTAAAAATGTTTTCTCTTCACATAAAGCAATTATGTTTCCAATATGCATGGAAGAAAACAATATATAATGATAACAATCTCCCACCAATAAGGTCACAACTTCAATAAGTTTGTAGATTATTGAACCCAGATAACCTTACTGGTGTAGTCACTCACCCAGAGCCAGACATCCTGGAGTGTGAAGTCAAGTGGGTGTTAAGAAGCATTACTATGAACAAAGGTAGTGAAGGTTAACAGAATTCCAACCAAACTATTTAAAATCCTAAAAGGTGATGCTGTTAAAGTGCTGCCCTCAACATGCAGCAAATTTGGAAAACTCACCAGTGGCCATAGGGCTAGAAAAGGTCAGTTTTCATTCCAATCCCAAAAAAGGGCAATGCAAAAGAATGCTCAAATTACTATACAGTTGTGCTCATTTAATATGCTTGCAGGGTAATACTCAAAATCATTCAAGCTAGACTTCAGCAGTACACGAACCGAGAACTTCCAAAGGTACAAGCTGGGTTTCAAAGAGGAAGAGGAACCAGAGATCAAATTGCTGACATTCATTGGATCGTGGAGAAAGCAAGAGAGTTTCAGTAAAACATCAACTTCTGCTTCATTGGCTACTTGAAAGACTTTGACTATGTGGATCTCAACAAACTGGAAAATTCTTAAAGAGATGGAAATACCAGACCATCTTACCTGTCTCCTGAGAAAACTGTATGTGGTTCAAGAAGCAACAGTTAGAACCTTATATGGAAAAACTTACTGGTTCAAATTGGGAAAGGAGTACGACAAGGCTTTACATTGTCACCCTGCTTAGTTAACTTCTATACAGAGTACATCATGCAAAATGCAGGGCTGGATGAATCACAAGCTGAAATCAAGATTGCTAGGAGAAATACCAATAACCTCAGGTATGCAGATAATACTACTCTAATGGCAGAAAGTGAAGAGGAACTAAAGAGCCTTTTGAGGAGGGGGAAACAGGAGAGTGAAAAAGCTGGCATAAAATTCAACATTCAAAAAATTAAGATCATGGCATCCAGTTCAATAATTTCATGGAAAATAGAAGGGGGAAAGTGGAAGCACTGTCAGTGGGTTCCAAAATCACCACAGATGGTAACTGCAGCCATAAAATTTAAAGGCACTTTCTCCTTGGAAGGAAAGCTATGAAAAACCTAGACAGTGAATTAAACAGCAGAGGCATCACTTTGCTGACAAAGATCTGTGTAGTCAAGGTTATGGTTTTTTCAGTAGTCATGTACAGATGTGAGAGTTGAACCAAAGAAGGTTGAGTGCCAAAGAATTGATATTGATACCTTTGAACTGTGGTGCTGGGGAAGACTCTTGAGAGTCCCTTGGACAACAAGGAGATCAAATCAATCAATCCTAAAGGAAATCAATCCTGAATATTCATTGGAAGGACTGAGGCTGAAACTGAAGCTCCAATACTTTGGCCACCTGATGCGAAGAACTGATTCACTGGAAAAGACACTGATTCTGGGAAAATTATGTTTCCAATATGCATGGAAGAAAACAATATATAATGATAACAATCTCCCACCAATAAGTCTGTAGATTATTGAACCCAGATAACCTTACTGGTGTAGTTACTCACCCAGAGCCAGACATCCTGGAATGTGAAGTCAAGTTGAAGGCCAAAGAAGGAGGAGGCAGCAGAGGATGAGAAGGTTAAACAGTATTACTGACTCAATGGACATGAATTTGAGCAAAGTCTGGGAGATAGTGGAGGAGAGAGGAGCCTGGCATGCCTCAATCCATGAGGTCACAAAGAGTTGGACATAATTTAGCGACTGAACGACCACAACAACAATAAACAACTAGATAGAACAGCATCTATCTGCATTTAAAAGTTTAGGTAGGTAGGCAGATAGACAGAGAGACAGACAGTTAGAAAGATAGATGGACTGTTAGAACTATTCAGTTTACTGACATCCTTAATATACAAATAAGGTCTTAGACTCCTTGTTAAGTTTCAGCCATGGACCATCCCACTCTGAGTACAGCTGCTCACGGATTAGGATGTGCAAATGATGCAAGGCACCGGGTCTGTAAAGTAGGGCCCAGAATCTGCAGCATCAACTTTACCTGGTAATTTGTTAGAAATACTAATTATCTGGCCCCAACCCAGACCAGATATCAGAAGCTCTAAGGATATGGCCCAGCAATCTATTCTAGCAAGACCTCTTGGTGATTCTGATGCACACTCAAATTAAAGAACTACAGAAAGAGGGAATATGGCAGCTGAATACTGTCACTACCAGTAAATAGACCTGTGACTTCCCACCAGTTACATCCTCTGGGCTTCGTTTTTCTCAGTCACAAAACATCAAAAACAGGAAAAGGGAACAAACATTATATTTATAATCACAGAAGTGCTATTATAGATTAAATGGCACTCTATAAGAAAGCAATTGATGGTGCCTAGCATAATAAATACCCATTGATCATTTAAGAACCTATTATGTGATAGACACAGGAACACACAGTAAAGAAAGTAAATACATTGTTGGCCTTCATTTAGCGAGAGAAGAGCAGTTGTGTTTTTTAAGCAACTAAATATCATATTTGCCTTGATAACATACAATGGAGACCCAAGGAAGGGAGTGGCTAATTCTATTTCGGAAGGACAGAGAGTCAGGAAAGTCTTCATAGACGAGAAGACTGTGAGCCATAGAGAGACCGGGGTAAGCTGTCTTGGAAGTTTGAAAAGTCCAGGCTTGTACAGGGGGCAAGAAGAGGTCACTCTTTAGACATGAATGACACATGAATGAGACACAGAATTTCCTGTCATATTGATGTCTGCCAGGAGAGGAAGAGTCAAAGAGGAAGCCACAAGTATTTAGAAGGAACAAAATTCAAGAAAGAGGAAAAAGATACGGTAAAAAGCAAGCAAGATCATGGAGGTCTTAAATGGTCTTTATATTTCAGCTTCCAAGCAATGTCAATTTTCTTCTTTTTCTTTAAAACATTCTTCTAAAGAAAACTGCATTTTAAAAATAGTATTGATGGAAGAAAAGAAATTACAGAAAGGCTATATCACAATTTGAAGCCCAGTGGAAAGGTAAAGTGACCTTAGGAACTTTTTAATATTTCTTTTCTTTCTCTCTTTCTCTTACTAATTGCCTGAAGGAAAGCAAGCCATCATCTTTCAGGGAGAGGAAACTGGGGTGAAAGGGGAGGAAAAGAGGAGAGAAGAAACAAAGAGGTAAGGAATAGAAGGAGCTCTTTGGGGATTCCCATATGCCGGGCCAGGAGCCTGCAGCCGACCTTCAGATACACTGAAGTAAATCATTTACTGCCTTTGGATTTCTTTGGCTCCTCTGTGGCCCATTATTGATGACTGAGTTCTTTGTACATAGTTATTTTTAATGACTTTGTTCCCAAACTAAGCACTTGGTACCATTGTGCCAGTACAGCCCCTCTGAAAATTGACCACTTTGTTCTGTTTAGAAAGAACTATAGATTTACAAATGCAGAAAATAAAACAGTGTCCATAAAGTAGATGTTCTGGGTCCTCTGTTAGCTTATTCTACATTTAAAATGTTTTCCCAGTCAGTCATAATCATGACTTACAGCTTTGCTCAAAGATAGAGGCCTGAGACCATCCACCCTCTAACTCAACTGAGGATGACTTGAGTCCTCACTTCCTCTGCCTTCAAATCTTCAGTGAGGACAGGAGAAATCATGATGCTCTGTGTAAATATACAGATGTGCATTCTTGCTGTGTAGCTCAGGTTTGAAGTTTTCTACTCTAGAAGACATTTACCACTTTCCCTTGTTTTTCCCAAATATGAAGTCAGTCTTAGAATAAAGGAAAGTTCGTTTAGAGATCATGATGCTCGTTTCAATATAATTAAATTGCATACACATAGTCACACTCAGGGAGAGCTGGAACGTCAGCTTCTAATTTGCCACCAAACAAACATTGTCTCCGGTTATTTTCCAGAGCCTAGGGTGGTAACTTTAGTAATTGAAGAGGGGAATAAACAAAGTTAGCATAAAATTATAGTCTGACACAACCTTAAATTCTGCATTTTAAGATCGGGGTGAGCTCATCTGTCACGAGGCCTAAAATAAACAAGTGTCCAGGATGGAAACAATAGTGTAGTTAAAAGTCATCCGCGCAAGTGACTCAAGCTTTCGAAGTGCCTTCTGCCTGGGGCAAAGTGAAATTCTGAGGGATGAATCTGACAATCTCGCTTTCAAGACAGTAACATGTTTAAACAACCACCACAAAATGGACTCACACAGACACACATGCTTTTATTCTCTTTGTAAAATGTTGAAAAATAATCGTGTTGATAAAACATAAAAGTTATTGGGTTGTCCGTGTTCTGAGTTACAAGGTGAATGCCAGAGGATTTACATTTTTCAGAACTTCGAATGGTTGGGAAATGGAAAGAGGAAGTGAAATGAAGTGCCTCTCTGCCTGAACTGTAACAGACCAAGGGACAAGACCCAGGAACAAATATCAAGGACTTGAAGAGTCTTCATGCTTCCCCATCTCAGTAAATGGAAAGTCTTATGTTTCCAATTGCTCAGACCAAACTGTTGGGAGTCTTGACTCCTTTCTTCCTCTCCTGTCTTACGTCTAGTCACGCTGTAAATTCCATCAGCGTGGGCATCAATCAGCCTGGCCCTAGTGACTGTCATTGTTTGCCAGTTTTCTTATCATAGTAGATTGTTTATTGGTCTCCTGTTCCCACAATTGCCCCTTTGTATTCTCTTTTCAACCCAGCAGCTGAATGATACTGTTAGAATTTAAGCCAAACCATAACAATGACTATCCAACTCTCTGAGAGTAAAGCCCAGCTGGTTTATAGTATCCTAAAAGCTTCCCTTGTGGCCCAGCTGGTAAAGAATCTGCCCACAATGTGGGAGACCTGGGTTTGATCCCTGGGTGGGGAAGATCCCCTGGAGAAGGGAAAGGCTACCCGCCTTAGTATTCTGGCCTGGAGAATTCCATGGACTGTATAGTCCATGTAGTCGCAAAGAGTCAGACACGACTTAGTGACTAAACCACCACCATTATGAGTTTTGGTTAAAAATAATTATTTTCATCAGTAAAGATTTTCCTGACCACCTTACTTAAAGCTGAAGTTTCCTCCTTTACTCTCAGGATTCCCCAATTCCTTTCATTATTTCTACCACAGCAGCAATTATCTCCTACAGAATACACATTTTATTTATTTGTTTATTATATGTTTCTTTATCAGGGATGTTTGTTTTTTATGGATGTTTCCACAGTGACTATAATAGTGGCCCTTAATAGTCATTTAGATGACAAAAAGAACATCTTCAAATAATGTAAACTGTACCACTTATAAGAGGGCTTCCCTGCTGGCTCAGTGGTAAAGAATCCACCTGCCAAAACAGGAGATATGTTCAATCCCTGAATCAGGAAGATCCCTGGAGGAAGGGAATGGCAACACACTCCAGTATTATTGCCTGGAGAATTCCATGCCTGGCGAGTTACAGTACATGGGGCCTCAAAGAATTGGACACGATTGAATGATTAAACAACAACAACTTCTTATAAGACCAGCTTTGCTCTGGTTCACTATCAATATTTGGGAAACAGATATGAAGAACCACAGGACTCATAAATAAAAAGAGGGGAAAAGAATTCTGAAGAAACTGTGACTATCCAAAGAAGTGAAGTACCCTTGCTTCATTGGTTTTGTGGCTCCATGGGACAGTCCGTTGACTCATTTCTCTCCCAGGCCCAACAGATGTCATTCTAGAATATTTAGAAGCAAATACGTAGGAAAGAGGAAACAATTTTAAAGACTGGTTTATGAGCAATTAGCCAACAGCATTTCCTAAATTCATTAAGGGTCTGACAACACTGTCCATATTTCCAAATCACAATGATATTCCCTGTAAAACACACATCTAGCATTAAAAAGTGTTAGTAATAATGCTACCAATTTCATTCATAATTTCAACTTTGATTTAAAATAACAGGTCTACTTGCCTCCAGACTAACTTCTCTAAATGCACTCTGGCTTTATTTAGGCCCTGGATTAATGAGGCCATTCTAATTTTTCAAACATGGACTAGGATTAGAACTCTCGTAGCATGACCAAAGAAATGGCTTGGGCAAAAGAGATGAAGTAAAACTTTCCTTCTTGCCATTCTGAAGTGAGGCAATGCACGGCACTGAAGACCTTCAGCTATGGTTGTGTGGCGTCTTAAACTGACCCCGATGGATCTGTAACAATGCACACTGGTGTCCGCCGTTTGCTTCCAACCATCATGGAGTGCTTTCAGGCTTGCTTCCCTGGGGTGGTGGAAGGAATAATGAGTTAGAAGTGAAAAACAAAACTTTTACGTAATAAATAGCCTCGGTGAACGATAACATGGATGAATCTACCCAAGACTGTCTCTCAGAGGCTGAAATGAGTCACTTCACATTTAAAGATATTGCAACAACAAATTCAGATGCACAGAGGACTCATTTTCCAAACAATGCTCTCAGGTCTTATGTTTCACTGGAGAAGTCGAATCACAAAAATTAGAAAGCACCTTCTGGTCGGTACCCTAAAGAGGCATACAAAATTGCCCATTCTATTATTTTCAGAGAAAAAACATCTTACTGCACTGAGCCAAGCAGATGGTGGAAAAGGACCCTTAAGGAATCCAAACCATTAAGGTAGGAGCAGCTTGGAAACCAGACCGAATCCCTGTGACACCAAGAGTTCCCCAGACCTGGAAAACTCCACCTGACATGGCATTTTTCACTCTCCCTGAGGAATCTGATGTTTATAAGGACAGTCTCCGTCTTGGTCTTTTCTGTTAAAAATGAATCAATGACTCAAAGTCAAATAGTTTTTTTTAACGAGAAGAATTCTTTACACCCCCTGTCCATCTTTATGGCCAACAACAAAATATATAAGAACTGAAAGTACCAATTATTAATACCTTAAAATTGTTTCTCCTCACAAGAATTATTTTTTGGTTTGGGCTGTGTAGCACGAGCATTGGTCCACTCACATTTTCCTTAGCTGCTTACATGGCCATGTGCATGTAATATCCCCCCTTTTTTTTAAAACTAAACTTATTGCTACTTTTCATTTCATCCCCTCTGTGCTTCATCAGCCTTTCTGGGTACCATGCAGTGGAGTTCAGAGATCAGCATAAAAAAAATATCTCAGTTAAGAACATCTGAAGAGCTTTGTAAGGCTGTGTAAATATACAGAAACAAACTCACCTATATCAAAAGCGTGAATAACTCCTGAACAGTAATTCAAGGTCAGTGATTTGCTTTTATCCCTTTCCAGCACTTTGCATAGCTGGCAGCTCTCCATTCTTTGGGGAGTACAGGGAAGACAGAGTCCACAAGACTTCACAGTCTCAGCCAGAATTTCCATAATCACATCAACAGATGGAATAATAATCACCACCAAAGTCACTGCACAATCTTTCTAATGCAAGGAAACTTCCTCCTGCTTCATTTCAAAACCATTTCCACTGGCAATTTAGACACTCGGTATTCTTATTTTCTGGAAATGTTGCCAAGTTAATGTGATTCTAAAATAACTGATGAGTCCAAGCCCTGCATTTGAATTCAATGCTCTGGAGGGAGCCACTGAATGCGTGTAGGGAGCTTGAGCAAAGGCAAGGCTCTCTTCAGTGCTACCTAGAAGCCTGTGATGTTCTTGGCCCCTAGAAGTGGTGAATGCAAGGCCAGTCACACTCAACACTGTCTCTAGGCCACCTGGGCCCTGTCTCCACAGCTGCAGTTTTCAATCAGTTTCAAACTGTACTTGATGGTGTCCTTCCCTGGCCTCTAGGTAGTACGTTCTCTCTGTGGTCTTGATTATCCCAAAGAGAAAAGCCAGTTACATGAACTACCTTGTCAAGTATATCATACCAATAAATTTAGATTCATACTTTCTAGAATCTGGTCTGCTATTGTACTTAATGTTTATTGCTAGACAACAGCTCTGAATCTTCCCAAGAAGTGCCATTTGAACAGCCTGACAAATTTAAGTTAATCATTAAAGAAACCTGAAAAGTATGTCTATTGTGTACATTTTAAAATTAGTTGAAATTTAAGGTTTTATTGATACATGCACTGTCTGAGAGCATTTAGAAACAGACACTGGTTTCTCAAAATAATTATTCTAATTTTTCATCTATGAGAGAATCTTTTATTAACATAATGTCCAGGTCACATGCATGGACAGTCTGAATAATCATGAAAGTATAATACTAATATGAATCTCTCTTCCACTTTTTTTAAAATTTTATTTTATTTAACTTTACAATATTGTATTGGTTTTGCCATATATCAAAATGAATCTGCCACAGGTATACATGTGTTCCGCATCCTGAACCCTCCTCCCTCCTCCCTCCCCATACCATCCCTCTGGGTCATCCCATTGCACCAGTCCCAAGCATCCAGTATCGTGCATCGAACCTGGACTGGCGACTCTTAAGACTTCATAAAGTGTCACAGTAATTACTACATATGTACATATGTTTACATAATCTCCTAAAAAGATAATGAAAACAGGGGAGAAAGAATCTATTATTTAAGCAGAAAATTTTATTGAGATCTACTGATATATGTCAAGCATTATAAAAGACTTTAAGAAGAATACAAAGAATCTTTTTTTCTCTTTGTACATTCTATCTCCTTGAAGTTTATATCATTTTACATAGGATCAGCTGTAGTCTAATTGGAAGTCCCTGAAATCTATGTTTATAATAGCAATCTCTCTTCGAAGCTTTACACCAACATTAACAACTATACTAGTTGGCATCTGTTTTTTATAGGGAAGGGGAGGGTTTAAAGTTGCTAGAAAAAATGCATGATGCCCAGTTAAATTTGTTCCAAACTTATGGGACAAATTCACACTTTAAAAAAAAAAAAAAAAAGGCTAATTGTTTATCTGAAGTTCAAAGTGAGCTAGGCTTCCTGAACTATAATTTGCTAATTCTGGCAACCCTGGGGTGGAAGCTGGGATCACTAATTTTATTTTATTTTTAAACTTTATGAATCCGCCACAGGTATACATGTGTTCCCCATCCTGAACTCTCCTCCCTCCTCCCTCCCCATACCATCCCTCTGGGTCGTCCAGGTGCACCAGCCCCAAGCATCCAGTATCGTGCATCAAACCTGGACTGGCGACTCGTTTCTTACATGATATTTTACATGTTTCAATGTCATTCTCCCAAATCTTCCCACCTCTCCCTCTCCCACAGAGTCCATAAGACTGTTCTATACATCAGTGTCTCTTTGCTGTCTCGTACACCGGGTTATTGTTACCATCTTTCTAAATTCCATATATATGCGTTAGTATACTGTATTTATGTTTTTCCTTCTGGCTTACTACACTCTGTATAATAGGCTCCAGTTTCATCCACCTCATTAGAACTGATTCAAATGTATTTTTTTTAATGGCTGAGTAATACTCCATTGTGTATATGTACCACTGCTTTCTTATCCATTCATCTGCTGATGGACATATAGGTTGCTTCCATGTCCTGACTATTATAAACAGTGCTGCGATGAACATTGGGGTACACGTGTCTCTTTCCCTTCTGGTTTCCTCAGTGTGTATGCCCAGCAGTGGGATTGCTGGATCATAAGGCAGTTCTATTTCCAGTTTTTTAAGGAATCTCCACACTGTTCTCCATAGTGGCTGTACTAGTTTGCATTCCCACCAACAGTGTAAGAGGGTTCCCTTTTCTCCACACCCTCTCCAGCATTTATAGCTTGTAGACTTTTGGATCGCAGCCATTCTGACTGGTGTGAAATAGTACCTCATAGTGGTTTTGATTTGCATTTCTCTGATAATGAGTGATGTTGAGCATCTTTTCATGTGTTTGTTAGCCATCTGTATGTCTTCTTTGGAGAAATGTCTATTTAGTTCTTTGCCCATTTTTTGATTGGGTCGTTTATTTTTCTAGAGTTGAGCTGTAGGAGTTGCTTGTATATTTTGAGATTAGTTGTTTGTCGGTTGCTTCATTTGCTATTATTTTCTCCCATTCTGAAGGCTGTCTTTTCACCTTGCTAATAGTTTCCTTTGATGTGCAGAAGCTTTTAAGGTTAATTAGGTCCCATTTGTTTATTTTTGCTTTTATTTCAATATTCTGGGAGGTGGGTCATAGAGGATCCTGCTGTGATGTATGTCGGAGAGTGTTTTGCCTATGTTCTCCTCTAGAGTTTTATAGTTCTGGTCTTACGTTTAGATCTTTAATCCATTTTGAGTTTATTTTTGTGTATGGTGTTAGAAAGTGTTCTAGTTTCATTCTTTTACAAGTGGTTGACCAGATTTCCCAGCACCACTTGTTAAAGAGATTGTCTTTAATCCATTGTATATTCTTGCCTCCTTTGTCAAAGATAAGGTGTCCATATGTGCGTGGATTTATCTCTGGGCTTTCTATTTTATTCCATTGATCAATATTTGTCTTTGTGCCAGTACCATACTGTCTTGATAACTGTGGCTTTGTAGTAGAGCCTATAATCAAAAATCTTCCAGCAAACAAAAGCCCCGGTCCAGACGGCTTCACAGCTGAATTCTACCAAAATTTAGAGAAGAGCTAACACCTATCCTGCTCAAACTCTTCCAGAAAATTGCAGAGGAAGGTAAACTTCCAAACTCATTCTATGAGGCCACCATCACCCTAATACCAAAACCTGACAAAGATCCCACAAAAAAAGAAAACTACAGGCCAATATCACTGATGAACATAGATGCAAAAATCCTTAACAAAATTCTAGCAATCAGAATCCAAAAACACATTAAAAAGATCATACACCATGATCAAGTGGGCTTTATCCCAGGGATGCAAGGATTCTTCAATATCTGCAAATCAATCAATGTAATACACCACATTAACAAATTGAAAAATAAAAACCATATGATTATCTCAATAGATGCAGAAAGTCTTTGACAAAATTCAACATCCATTTATGATAAAAACTCTCAGAAAGCAGGAATAGAAGGAACATACCTCAACATAATAAAAGCTATATATGACAAACCCACAGCAAACATTATCCTCAATGGTGAAAAATTGAAAGCATTTCTTCTAAAGTCAGGAACAAGACAAGGGTGCCCACTTTCACCATTACTATTCAACATAGTTTTGGAAGTTTTGGCCACAGCAATCAGAGCAGAAAAAGAAATAAAGGAATCCAAATTGGAAAAGAAGAAGTAAAACTCTCACTATTTGCAGATGACATGATCCTCTACATAGAAAACCCTAAAGATTCCACCAGAAAATTACTAGAAATAATCAATGACTATAGTAAAGTTGCAGGATATAAAATCAACACACAGAAATCCTTGCATTCCTATACACTAATAATGAGAAAACAGAAAGAGAAATTAAGAAACAATTCCATTCACCATTGCAACGAAAAGAATAAAATACTTAGGAATATATCTACCTAAAGAAACTAAAGACCTATATATAGAAAACTATAAAACACTGGTGAAAGAAATCAAAGAGGACACTAATAGATGGAGAAATATACCATGTTCATGGATTGGAAGAATCAATATAGTGAAAATGAGTATACTACCCAAAGCAATTTATAGATTCAACGCAATCCCCATCAAGCTACCAACAGTATTCTTCACAGAGCTAGAACAAATAATTTCACAATTTGTATGGGATCAGTTTTTATTCTTTCATGTTTTGATCTTTGCATTTTCCCATCTCCTATAACTTGGAGCAATAATCAAGCCCTAAGCATTTCCTTGTCTCAAGGATTTTTGCAGGATATACTTTCCTTGTTGAAACTCTATGAAAAGATTATCCATGATGTTTAAAGAGAAGAGGAGGGAGAAAGAAGATGGAGAAGGCAGAAGAGTGACTTGAGGGAGACATTTCCCTTAGATGACAGAGATCAGAGATGGGCAGGTCTTGCATTTATAAGGAGCCAGCACATTGTTCGCAAGCACTTGTCTAACAAGGATGATAAGGCAAGACGTTGAAGAGGATGATGTGGAAGAAAGGTGTGTCTAGAGGGTAGTACACATGATTCCAAAGTTCCTGGCCCCACTATCCAGTCACATGGGTCAGCAGTGAGTTGCCTAGAAGCAGTGAACATATTACACCTGCAGGTTCTATGTGCACAAAATGATGGGTGCTTTGATGAAAACAGTGTCAGCTGCTGACACTTTTTTTTTTTTTGAATGCTTTGGCATCAAATAATAATACCAAGAATTTTCACACCAGGGGATTATAAGTAAATTTCCTCCTACACACCAGAACTATGGGCACTTAGAGTCTAATGCAATTTGATTTAAAGGGAATAATGAAAATCAGGTATTCCATATTACATTTATGGTATCAAGTTCAGACAGTTTGTGGTAGACACCAATGGCTACTCACCCCAAACCATTTATTTTCCCAAATGTATCCTTGTTGGCAGATTGCCTTCTGCTCTAAGAGCTGAACATACTAGAAATTGCTATCTCAACTTCCTTATAAACGATGAGTATATGACCCACTTCAGGCCACTAGGACCTGGAGAGTTTCTTCTCTGATTAAAACAAAACAAACAAGTCATGCAAAAAAACAAAAATAAAAACAAAAACCTATCATAAGGGAATGGAAAGATGCTCATAGGTACGATGATGTCATTGAGTCATTTGTTAGTCAACTCTGTAATGGCCATGTTTCAGAACCTTTTTGTTTTATGAGACAATAATGTTTTGAGACATGTTTAGATGGTTTTTCCATTATTTGCATCTAAAAGAACTCCCAAATGATACAACACTACTGTTATAGATTGGGTTTTCTATAAGCAGATGCTGAAATGCAGTTTAGGTGCATAAAGTTTATTAGGGACCAAAAACTAAAAAGGAAAGATTAAGCAACAGAAACAGGCAGAGGAAAACGTTGAACTGGCAAGGAGATTCAAAGAAAGTATTACCGGTCACAAGATCGTGCCCAGGTCACAAAGGCCAGAGCTTTACGTTCCTGCATCTCTTGGAAACTGGGTGCAAGCTACCCCAGGAGGGGTGTAACCTCAAGCAAGGGAGTTCTGTGAAGCTAAGGCAAATCTGATGGTGAAGACAGGTGGGTGGTGACTTCCAACCAGGTGCCCTGCTGCTAACCATCAAGCCTTTTCTTGATGGGTGATCTGGGTATCTTCATTTCCACAACAGCTATATGCACACATCTATATATACGTGTGGCTTCCCTGGTGGCTCAGAGGATAAAGCGTCTGCCTGCAATGCAGGAGACCCAGGTTTGATCCCTGGGTTGGGAAGATCCCTGGAGAAGGACATGGCAAACCACTCCAGTATTCTTGCCTGGAGAATCCCATGGACAGAGGAGCCTGGTGGGCTACAGTCCACAGGGTTGCAAAGAGTCAGACATGACTGAGCGACTTCACACTCACACACACATATATATGTGAACACAGAAGTACATACATACATGTATATGTGTATGTGTGTAGATATATATATGTATATGTAAAAACTGTTAAATCAATCTGTATTCTAACACCTCAAATTCAATGTGATCAAAATTAAAGATGACTCTACTCCCATGTCAATAAGCTAGGGCTGACATCTCAAATTGTCTTTAATATATCTTAACTCCCCTCCTCCATCCAGTCAATGCATAAGCCTAGTAAGTGGTGTCTTGCTTTGGGCTGCCCCCCCAGCATTCCCATTAATGTTAGTGAAGTTCAAGTCTCACTGTGCTTCAACTAAGGCTAAAGTCATTTTTTTTCTCCAAACCCTTACACTTCTTCTCCAAAATAATACTACCAACTTGTTTTTCCTAAAGCCAAGTTCTGATCATCTTGTTGCTCCTCATAAAAGCTTTGAGAGCTCTCCTTTAACTATCAAATTTTTTAAATTTCTTGTTTTCCATTCCAGTCTTTTTAGGGTCCTCCCTTTAACTTATCATTTAAGAAAAAAACAGTGAGTTGACCAGTGATTCCAACATAATGCATTTTATTTCTAACATTTCTGCCTTTCTTTTATTGATGCCATTTTAGAAATCTTTTCTTTAACCCGCAGTTATGCCTTCTCAAATTTTATCAGAGGGCAACCTGACCCGTCAGACCCACCGGGCAGTTTGCCACACCGAGACTTACTGGCTGAATGTCAGTCCTAATCTTGGTATATGATACATTCTGCCTTTTATTATGTTTGCTGGGCTGACTTACAAATAAGCAAATAAGTATCTGCTTTAAGGCACCAGAAAAATCAGGACACAGCATATTGAGTTTGCACGGCCCCATGATCTACACATCTGTTCTGCATTTAGGCCAAAAGAGTCCTAGCACCAGCATACACTACTCCTATACCACTATAAATCTGGAGCTCAGCTTAGCAACTTCTTCCTGACACAGGCTTCAAATATATACCATGTGCTTCTCACTTCATGTCTTGAGTTTTCCTGTTATAGACATGAGATGCTGCGGAAACTACTCTTTGCCCACACGCAGATCCCATGGGGCAGACTTGAAGCAATGGAAGAAGACAGGCAAAGCTGTAGACTCAGCATGGACCTGACAAGTTGCACTTCCCTCACCAAGGCTGATCCAACTCCTGCTCCCGTTGAATGTTCAACCTGCGGGCAGTGTATATCAACATTAAGCCCTCAACAAGGCTTCATTCCTCAGGGAGGCTGGTTAGCGGCTTGGCGGCAGGTCAACTATCTCCACTTCTGGAGGAACAGCAGAGCATTCCTACTGAACGTTGACTTCCAGTCCCCATCTGCAGTGTGCCTCACTGCACCATCGTTCAAGTGCTAACAGAATGCCTACTCTGTGAAAATAGTATCCTACACGCCATCTTTGACCAATGTACCAATTCTAAAGTGAAGGACATACAAACATGGGCTCCTGACTATAACATCAACTTACTTATTGCGCTTCCCCTGTGTCTCAGACTGTAAATAATCTCTCTGCAATGCAGGAGACCTGGGTTTGATCCCTGGGTTGGGAAGATCCCCTGAAGGAGGAAATGGCTTCCACTCCAGTATTTTGGCCTGGAGAATTCCATGGACAGAGGAGCTTGACAGGCTACAGTCCATGGGGTCACGAAGAGTGGGACAAAACTGAGCAATTAATGCTTTCACTTACCTATCATGAACCCCATAATCCAGGAATAGCCAGCCCAATCAAAGGTGGAAAGGTCTTCTGAGGGCTCAGCTGAGGTCCAAGTTGAGGCCAGCACTCTGTGGGGCTGGGAGAGGTGTTCTTTGTGTGTACAATCGTGTACTAAAGGGAGGAGGACAAGGAAACACAATATAGGTTACACTAAATTCAAGATTGCAGGTATCATCTGGCTTCTTTTTAAACAAAGAAAGGAGTTACTTTCCTGGGGGTAGGGTGTGGGGAGAGTAATGAAGCCTGACTTGATTGCTACACAGCCAAGATAGGGAGGAATATTTTGAATGCAGGGGACTAACCGTGGTGTCTTTTGGCACTCCTACGTCAAATGTAATTGAGAAAATGTAACAACCACGCCCTTATAAGGGCAACTATAGGCTCAAACCTCTTGGATCTGGATCCAAGATCTGGATGAAGATCTGGATCATCCTACTGGGTTAGCAGTGCAGATGAGTGAGAGTTAGCTGAGAGTGAGAGAAATCTCCAATGGGAGATAGTGAAGGGAGGCGAGGAGCATCACTTATAGGCTGGAACCAATTGTAGCAGTGGTTCTGGAACCTGCCTTGCCAATCCCTTTTACGGGTTTTTGGAAAGTTAAAATGTTTGACCACCCTGATGAATCAGACTTGTACTTCTATATGAGGAAGAAATGAGAGGAGTATCTTAGATGAGACAAGGATGTTGTTAGGAATGAATGGATCTGAAAAGGAGTTCCTTGTTTATATGACACCCCAGATTCGTGCACTGGCTTTGCTCTGGGGTCAGAGTAGGCCTCAGTAACAGCTTACATGATTCCAGTGTAAGCTGCCAGATTACTTCTGGCACCACTAGCACCACCAGCACCACCACAGACCTATAACCTGTCTTACAGACAGCTCCTAATTACACCTATTTGCTCACATCCAAGGTTGAATGGTTCCTGGCTCCCTCCACGTTTCCCTAATACTACTGTGGCATGAGATGGCTCAGCACCCACTTGGCATCCATACATATGCATACATATGCAACCAGAAGTTGCGTATGCAACCCAGAAGTTTGGGAAGTAGATGCTTCATGGGGAAATTTGTTATCAGTGGAAGTTGGGACTCAACAGATAGATTTTTCTCCCTTCCTCCTCGACCAACATGGACTATTTGCAATTGCAGTGACTATATATGGTCTCTAAGAAAACATCCTGAATGACAGTGCGATCAGATCACCAGGAAACTGTGGTCTAGTAGGCAATGATGTTTTACATTTGTTCTTCTACCTCAACTTCTGTACTCCCCAAAAGAGCACATTAGTGCAGAAGTGTTTGCTTTTGTCTGCAATTTCAAGGGAAGCTGGGCTATTACACAGGTATATAAAAACAATAAGAATTTTCATTTTAATGATTTCATAGTTGACATATATATACTATATATATAATTATATATGCTGCTACTGCTAAGTCGCTTCAGTCGTGTCCGACTCCGTGCGACCCCATAGACGGCAGCCCATCAGGCTCCGCCGTCCCTGGGAGTCTCCAGGCAAGAATACTGGAGTGGGTTGCCATTTCCTTCTCAAACGCATGAGAGTGAAAAGTGAAAGTGAAGTCGCTCAGTCATGTCTGACTCTTCGCGACCCCATGAACTGTAGCCTACCAGGCTCCTCCATCCATGGGATTTTCCAGGCAAGAGTACAGGAGTGGGTTGCCATTGCTTTCTCCGACATAATTATATATAAATATGTTATATTCATATATAAATTAAAAAGATAATTTAAGAAACTAAGGAGAGAATTATATATAGTATATATATATAATGTTTATATATAAATATAACATATAATTATATATAAATATGCTATATATATTAACTTATTATATATATATGTGTGTGTATATATATATATATATATATATATATATATATATATATATATAAAATTCTCTCCTTAGTTTCTTAAATTATCTTTTTAATTTTTGGCCACACTGCCCAGCATGTGGGATGTTAATTCCTAGAGACCTAATTCCTAAGACCAAGGATAGAACCAATGCCCCCTGCAGGAGAAGCATGGAGACTTAACCACTGGACAGCCATGGGAGTTCCTATATATGGTTTTTAATTGGTGTTGTCATCATAGAAAAAGTGAAATTGATTTGTATTTCCTTCAGTTACTTTGTGCCTTTGTGTTTTATTTTGGATAAGATTGGGCCTTATAACGTTTTCATAGCTAATGATATGTAATGGTCTTAATCAGACTTCATTATTTCAATTTACTTGGCATCTTCTTAACTAGGCTAATTTGTGAGAAAAGATGTATATCTTGTTGTCATCATCTTTGTATCCCTCACTGAGGCTACCTTAATATTGTTAAAATTATAGGTACTTAAAATATATGTCTAAACTCCCCTTCCTCTGGGACGCTCTGAGATAACGAGTCATGGAGCAAAGGAGGAACAAAGAATAAATGAATAAATCTTAGGTAAAGATGAGCCTGGGAAACAAAGGCTAGTGCTTATGACCAAATTCCAAGGAACAGGTGCTCACTGGAGCAATCAAAGAAAGTATAGTACTATTCAAAAAAAAAAAAAAAGTAATCAAAAACAGATAACTAGGGAAATAGAGGATTTGGAAGACGAGACTTAAATATTAAGCAGGTGCAAAAGAAACTAGGGGTGAGGAGTGTTTACTGCCAAAGAGGAGAGGAAGGGACTAATCGCGTTTTTAAAATGTATTTATTGTTTGGCAGTGCCCACTCTTAGTTGCAACATGCAGGATCTAGTTCCCCGATCAGGGAGCAAACCAGTATCACCTGCATTGGGAGCTCAAAGCCTTAGGTATTGAGCCACCAGGAAAGCTCCCTAACCATGTTTTTAAAAATGGAAGATCCAATTTTCTTTTCTCTGAGAACTTATACTCCCATTGGGAAAAACAAGAAGTAAACATGAGAAGTAGTTGAGCGAGGCTGAAGACCAATGAAGTGCACAAATAACTGCTTATGTAGAAGCACTTCTGGATTTCAGAGATGGTAAAACTTAATGACTGTTAAGTGCTGAAAGGAATTTGCACTGAATGATAATTATGCTTCACCTTAGGGAAATAAATACATCTTGGTAGACCCAGATATTCTACTCAGATGAACTTATCTACCAGAAATGCATAATTATGTTCATCAAAAACACATACAAGAATGCTTTTAGAAGGACTACATATAATCACCCTGGAAAAACCATAAATACCATCTCTAGTAGAATGAATGAATGAAAATTAATTGTGGTATATTCATTCAATGGAATACTGTAAAGCAACTAAATAAACAACAACTATAAGCAATCCAATTAATATGAAGTTCAAAGCCAGGCAAAAGTAATCTAGAGTGTCAGTAGTCAGGAAAATGGTTATCCCTGGGGATGGAAGATACGAGTAGGGGATATGAAGAGCACTTTTAGAGGCAGATAATGTTTTTATCAGGTAAAGAGGCTATATTCACTTTGTGAAAATGTATCAAGATGTATATTTATCATTTTACTGGCATATCTTATAACATAGATTCAGATTTTTTAATCTATAAAAATCCGTATATCACCAGCTGTATAAAGATCTTGATCAATGTTGGCATCCCAACAGCTTTCTTATGCCCACCTCAAATTTCCCCCATTAGGTTATCACCAATCTGACTTCTGTCATCATATATGAGTTCAACCTGTTTCTGATTTTCATACAGTAAATAATAAACTACATAGTCTTCTGTATCTTGATTCTTTTTCTCAATATCATGTTTGTGAGATTTAATATTGTTGTTCACTGCCATTCTCTTGTTGCTAGATATTTTAATTATTATATCCAATTTTAATTATGTGGATATTAAGAACTTTTTTCTTAGCTCTATATAAGAAAGTAAACTTTCTGGGTTAAATGGTATATGTATGTACAGGTTAACTATATATTTGAAGCAGTTTTTTTTTAATGGTTGTACCAACTAGTACTATCACCAGTAATATATATGAGTTCCAGCTGACCACATACTTGCCACTCTGCATGTGATCAGTCTATGTAGTTTTAGCCTTTGGGGTGATTATAAAGACATCACCTTGTGGATTTAATTTGCATTTCCATGATGAATAATCATGTTGAACAATTTTTAATATGCTTATTTGACCAATTAGATACCATACTTCGTGAACTTTTTCCAAGTCTTGCTATTTTTTAATTTTAGTTGTGTTTTCTTATTTATGTTTTTTTTAAATTTCTAGATGTGAATCCATTGTCAAATAATTCATTGCAAATGTCTTCTGTTCCTGGTCTGCAACTTTGTCTTTTAATCTCTTTAAGGTACCTTTTAAAGACAGAATTTTTGATTTTAATAATGCCAATTTTACCCATAAACAGCTAATACTTTTGTAATCTGTCTAAAACATCTCTCTCAACTCCACAGTCAGGAAGACATTCTTCTGCTTTCTTTCGGAGGGTGTTTTCTTCTTTCTTATTGAAGTCTATCATTTATCACAAATATATATTTTTCCCATACAGTAGAGACAGGGGAACAGAGAACTTCATAGGTCATATTGTTTGATATCTTTCATTGAAAGTGAAAGTAAAAGTCACTCAGTCATGTCTGACCCTTTGAGACCCCCATGAACTATAGAGTCCATGGAATTCTCCAGGTCAGAATACTGGAGTGGGTAGCCATTCCCTTCTCCAGGGGATCTTCCCAACCCAGGGATTGAACCCAAATCTCCCTCATTGCAGGCAGATTCTTTACCAGCTGAGCCACCATTAGTTTTGAGAAATTTTGACCCAGAAATTTTTCAAACACTGACTGTCTCATATTCTCTTTCATATCATATATTGGATATTTACTATATATATTTTTTATACTTTCTGTACAATCTATCATTTATTTCATCTCTGTGGATCAATCTGGATACTATTGGTCTATTTTCTGGTTTACTAATCCTCCTTTCTGCTATGTTTAGTCTGATATTAAATGAATCTGCAATTCAGTATTTAATATTAGGTACAGAATTCCCATTTGTCTATTTTTTAATGCATTTGAGGTCTCTGCTGAAATTCTACATACTACTCTAAATTTTGAATATATTAACCATAATTATTTTAAATTCCCTGTCTGATAAAGCTAACATCTGTACAACCCTGTAGTTCATTTATATTGTCTGTTGCTTTTCTCATGATTTTTGCTTACTGTGTTTTTGTGTATTTTTAACACGTTTCATAACATGTTATTTCAAGCCAGAGGATTAAAAATTAAAGAATGTCACAGTGTTGTTGTCTTAATCTAAAAGGGTTAACATTTTCTTTTTCTTTTGGATTTATTTAGATATACTTTTGCTTTGTTTTGGTAGGCAGGCAGAATACCAGCATGTCATCTTAATATCTCTGCTCTTCTTCTTTCTGGATTGTAGCTCCTCAAATCCTGCTTGCTTGTGCTCCACTGCTTTCAGATTGTCACCTTTTATAGTCTAGCCTGCTCTTATCCGTAGATAGAAAGTAAATCCAGCACTCGTTATTCTCTTAATTCTAGAGCTAGAAGCTCTGTTAACAGATGTTTGGTATTTTCAGGATAAGAAAGGAAACAGTGAAGAGCCTTCTGGAGCAGGATCATAATCTGAGAATAAGCCCAATGTTAGAATGGATGCATTTTTTGATGAAGACGTTATCAATTGAAATGGCAAGTTTGTGTTAGGTGGCTGTAAGGAAACAAAAATGCCTGAATGGAACTAGATAATCAAGAATTTATTTCAGAGCTGGTAGGGGGCTATTAAATCTTTTTAAGCAAAGGTGCAATAGAAGGAGTTGGAAAAGTTTAGTCTATCAATTGCCTCTTACAAAAGTAAAAACATCTTGATTTTATGTAAAGGAGATGTCAGAACAGTATAAACCTATATAATCAAAGTGGTCTGACTTCTTGAAGAATAAACTTCTAAAGATACTGTTTAAACCACTTTCATGTAGCATATAGTGTATTTTGATTATCCATTTATCCATCGATGCACACTTGGATTGCTTCCATCTTTTAGCTATTGTGAGTAATGCTACTGTGAACATGAATGTACATATATGTTTGAGTCTCAGTTCAATTTATTTTGTAAAATAATTTTTGATAAGTGACAAGTAGGTTATATCTCCCCCCTCCCAAATTAAACTCACATTGCAATCACTGACATATTTAGGTTTTATTTTCATTTCACTACACTCGCTGATGTTCATCCTTACCATGGCATCCTTATAAAAAATCTAAATGCTGACCATAATAATGTAATATTACTATATGTAGTTACAATGCTACATTTCCTTTCCCTTTTAAACTACTTCATTTTTCTCCTATAGCAATTCTGCTTTGAGTTTAAAATTTTTATTTTATGTACCATTTTTCTATGACTCATGCCTGAAAAATTCCATGGACAGAGGAGCCTTGTGGGCTACAATCCACAGGGTCGCTAAGAGTTGGCCATGACTGAGCAACTGAGCATTCTTCCTTTGCAAAAAACAACTAATCACTGGCTAAGTGATTAAGAGCATATAGTGTGACTGGAATTTCAGAAACATTCCTGCACTATCATAAAGAATATCCTAGGAAAATGACAATGGATCAGAGAGAGGATGGTCAGGCCTGGGAGACCAGTCTGCTCTGAAAGGGGAGCACAGGTAATCAGTTGGGTTATGGACAGTCAGAAAGTCATTTTCAGGGAACACTGGATTTAGGCAAAGCTCTAAAGATTTAAACTGAGCAAGACATCAGAGAGGTCTTCAGCAGAATGTCATCTACACAAAAGGACATTTGGGCGGGTCCGATAGCACACGGCCCAGGGAAAGTGCTTTGGTCTCTAGAAACACTGGAGAATAAGGCAAGGAACTAGCCCTGTGGAATGGGATACTGGAAAGGAACCAATCAAGAAATTGGGAATGAGAGACCAGAGAGTGATGATTCATTGTCTGTTTCCCTGTTATATCGTAAGTAAGTCACATGAGTGTAGGAAACAAAGTCTGAGCAAGACAATAGCAAAGCTAATGAAACTTAAGTCTTTTTTACTTCCTTTCCTTAAAACAGTATTGCTTGAAGATTGCAGAAGTAGTCTGTATCTCTAAGGGGCGTTAAAGTGACTTTGCAGTGAATGTTAAAAGACTTCAGAGACAACTATTCAAGCACATATGTTCCATTCCATGATATTTGTCCAATCATGTTTTTAAAGCTGTAGAATCCTAAGCTGAGATAGAATTTTTTCATGTTCTCTCTTTGAGTTTGGGTCTCTGTGTAGTTGAAAAAAACTCGTAACTCCTTCTATGTGACAAGAACATGCCCCTACTACTTTGTATATGTATTAAGAATATGTTAAGATTTAAGTAACAGCTGTGGTGACATTTTTGTAATATCTATATATTTATTCTCTCTCTATATTTTTTCTGTATAAAAAGAAAAAAACTATGTAATTTATTATTTAACTAATCTATTTTAAAGGCTATGAACAGGTAGGATATTTAGAATTAGAAGTAGGAATTTAGGAGCAAAAAGTGGGAAAGTAAAGAACAGATTCAAGAAGTGGGAATGGATTGAAAACCTAATATGGGGATCATTTAGATTTTAAAAATTATTTCATTATAAAAACAAGATTCTCTAAGGCATAAGATCCAGTATTGCTTTTAAATGAGAGAAAAACACAAGACTTGACACAAGTTACCAGAAAATTCTCAGTTGCCATAGGACATGCAATACAAAAGATACACTTAAAAACCAAGAAATTAGAAATGGAAATCCATGTTGACAAAAGAAGACAATTTTAGGTAGTTTAAAAACAATAGCAATCTCTGAGAGTTTGAATTTAGAACTGTGGTTTTATAAGGAATTCACTAGATTCTGTGGTAAACTTATGCTATTGAAGAAATACTTGGAAAACTTGTATGTTTTGCTTCAATATTTTCTAAAGTTACATCTTATAATTGTCTAAGAAAAATGAGACTCACTTCTATAAGAATAAGCACTCTGTCAGGATCATGAAGTAAAATTTCTTCAGACTGGTAGAAGGCAATAAAGAAACCAGCTGAAGATAGATGGAGAGAAAACATCATAGATATTTGAACAATCTTAGAAGCTGCCTGGCAAAGCTGCTCTTACCTGGGAAAGACTATATTTTAAGACTACATATTCATATTGCAACTTTTTCCATCTCCTGTAAATTTCAGGGAAGATGTAAGAGAATTAAAAAGCAAAAAGTAATTCTGAAGAGACCAATTAGCACCTTGACTTTTCTGCTTATATTAGAAATAATTAAGAGGAAATAAAAAGTTAAACTGAGAACAATTCCAAGGCCTTTGATATCAAGTTCACAGAAAAGACAAGTTGAAACTTGAGGCAACAAGTTGAATCTTAATGTCCTAGGTAAAATCTTGACCTTAAGGAAAATTTCAGGTTGACTTCATGATACTCTGTTTGAGACTAAAATTAAAAAAAAGAAGGAACACAGGTGAAAATTGACATGAAAGATAATCTAGTGCACCCAAACCTCCACTCAAATTCTGTTTCAACATCAAATATAATGTTGCAGTGAACAAAGACTCATGTATTTATACTGTTTAAGGGGCTTCCCTGGTGGCTCAGTGGTAACAAATCTGCCTGCAAGGCAGGAGCCACAGGAGACGTGGGTTTGATCCCTGGGTCAGGAAGATCCCCTGGAGGAGGGCATGGCAACCCATTCAAGTATTCTTGCCTGGAGAATCCCATGGACTAAGGAGCCTGGCGGGCTACAGTCCACAGGGACACAAAGAGTTGGACACAACTGAAATGACTGAGTACACAAGCATACATAATACTTAAACTGGGGGGAAAGGCAATTAACCTGATTCCTAGGAAATCCTAACTATTTAGACCATAAGGTCACCTCTTATAAAATAGGCCGAACCCCTTAGCTACATGGAGGATAATTAAAATGCACTAAAACTAAAATTTTAGTTTACTAAATTTCAGGGATAAATGTCTGGAAAAAACAAAATAGCAATAGCATTTGGAAGAGCAATCCTGAATTATTAAATGTGTACAGTATAGAGCCTATGGTATACAGAAAACTTCTCATTGATTTGCTGGTAATTCTGCAGAGACACCACAGATTGGGAATTGTTCAGCTCTGATTCTTTCTAGCTACCTGTGGGAAACTGGGAAAGTTATTTAAGCATGTAGTCCTCCAATTCCTCATCAATAAAATGGGCATAATCATACCCACTCGCACAATTTTGTTAGAATTTAATGAAATCACCTTGTAAATACTTACACAGTGTGAGCATAGAAAGTGTTCAGTAAATGGCAATTGTTGTCTTTTACCACCAAGAATCTCATCATGCATCTGCACAAAAGCTTTTTAACAATAATGACACTAATATTTATATACACTTCACCATTTCAGAAGGAATCTGGTATCTGTTACCTGATGGATTCCCAGATTCAACTCAGCACAAGCAGGATTTCACTGCAACATTTCCACCCAGTGGAGGCAGTCCTCTATCCAGAAACAAGGCTTCTCTAAAACAGTCCATCTCACTCAAGAAAAATAAATTCTCATTTTTAATTTGCTCTATCAGTTTAGTCAGTTCAGTTTAGTTGCTCAGTTGTGTCCAACTCTTTGCGACCCCATGAATCGCAGCACGCCAGGCCTCCCTGTCCGTCACCAACTCCCGGAGTTCACTCAAACTCACGTCCATCGAGTCGGTGATGCCATCCAGTCATCTAATCCTCTGTCATCCCATTTTCCTCCTGCCCTCAATCCCTCCCAGCATCAGAGTCTTTTCCAATGAGTCAACTCTTCGCATGAGGTGGCCAAAGTACTGGAGCTTCAGCTTTAGCATCATTCCCTCCAAAGAACAACCAGGGCTGATCTCCTTCAGTATGGACTGGTTGGATCTCCTTGCAGTCCAAGGGACTCTCAGGAGTCTTCTCAAACACCACAGTTCAAAAACATCAATTCTTCGGCACTCAGCTTTCTTCACAGTCCAACTCTCACATCCATACATGACCACAGGAAAAACCATAGCCTTGACTAGACGGACCTTTGTTGGCAAAGTAATGTCTCTGCTTTTCAGTGTGCTATTTAGATTAGTCATAACTTTTCTTCCAAGGAGTAAGCATCTTTTAATTTCATGGTTGCAGTCACCATCTGCAGTCATTTTGGAGCCCCCCAAAATAAAGTCTGACACTGTTTCCACTGTTTCCCCATCTATTTCCCATGAAGTGATGGGACCAGATGCCATGACCCACCCATAAGAAGACTGGATTTTCAATGGTTCAAACGCTGTTCATATATTTTCATACAAGTCATATAGTATTAAAACTAAAATGTGCAAGAACACTTGCTTACAAATACTTCATAGTTATTTATGTTTTCCTGTCAATTTAGGAGTGATTTTTATATGTAACTCTTGATACATGCCCTCAACCTCATTACACAAGGTGAGATGACCCCCACCACACACAATCAACTTTAATGCATTTTGTTTCTTCTTCCTAATCTAATTTCTTCCTTTCCTCAAACTTTTCCAACGTGCCTTCTGAAATTCTCATTTTGAGAGAATTGAGAATTCTCATTTCAAAAGGATTCAGAATACTTGTATCCTTTTCATAAAGTATTCTCTGTGGTGCTGCCATATACAATTATGTTAAATTCTACTGAAAATTATTTTTGAAGGCTATCAGTTGGCTGTAGTATTACCTCATCTTCATTATTTCTATACAGTTATTTGGTAATTCTGTCTCTACTTTCATTGAATATGTTGGGATTTGGCTAATAGTTTTGCTTTTCAGCCCAAACTCTATCAGCATCCGTAGTGCTCACTATGTCCTTTTTCATCCTTAAGGTTTGACATTCACAATTTGGTCATAATTACAGTTTTCATTTTCTTAGTAGTAATGCTACCATTCAGTCAATCATTTGTAGATCATGACTTTGCTTTTCCAAAGTCAAGATCTTTGCTTTTCCAAAGATAGGACCACTCTATAGCATCTGTCTTTTATGTTACATAGAACTTAGAATGTCAACTCCCTAATAGAGACGACACAATTGCCTCAACTTTGATCAGGAAAGACCACTGGTATATCAAATTATGGCAGGGGTGAGCATGGTCAGAGTCATGTAGTGAACCTGAAGAGAGTGACTCTGGAAGAAAGACAATTCAATGCTATCTGCTACAGGGTCACTTCTCTGCTTAAAACTTTTTTACATTTTTCTGTCTGCGGTCTTCAAGAAAAATCAAAATTTCTTAGAATAAAATCTAAGACCCTTTGTGATCTCTACAGCCTTGTCACTTTCTCCACTACCTGCCTTTCCTTCTCTGCAACACTAATTTCTTTTGGACAACTGAACACAATGAGGTTTCTCTTGCTTCGTGGTCTTTCCCTTGTTGATTCCTACTTGGAAGGGACTTTTGATCTCCCTTCTTTGGATTGCAAGTTCCTTCCCTTCCTTCCAATCATAATTCAGGCAGGGTCTTTCGAAAAGTGAAAGTAAAGGTGCTCAGTCTGTCTGACTCTTTGTGACCCCATGGACTATAGTCCATGGAATTCTCCAGGCCAGCATACTGGAGTGGGTAGCCTTTCCCTTTTCCAGGGGATCTTACCAACCCAGGATTGAACCCAGGTCTCTCACGTTGCAGACAGATTCTTTATCAGCTGAGCCACAAGGGAAGCCCAAGAATACTGGAGTGGGTAGCCTATCCCTTCTCCAGTGGATCTTCCTGACCCAGGAATTGAACCAGGGTCTCCTCCATTGCAGGTGAATTCTTTACCAATTGAGCTATCAGGGAACCTTGGTGGGGGATCTTTTGAAAGTTTTTAATAAATACCTCTTCCCCTACCTCCTCTCTGGCAGAAGTAACCTGCCCCTGGTACCCTCAGCACTTTATGCAACCTTATATCATATCCCACAATATTATAGCTTCTGATTTCTTTTCTCTCTTGTACTGTATCTTTCTCTCTACTCAAAGAGGTGGGGCCTTTGTTTTTGTAGTTATCTCTGTAGCATCTGTATCTAGCAAAGTACCCAGTATCTATTATATGCTCAGTAAATGTTTGTTGAAAGGAAGGGAGTGGAATGGGTCATGACAGGCTCATCATCAATCAATGGAAATAGCTACTATCTGGTATAATTTTATGTGAATTGGAATTAGGAAACTATAATATTAGCATAACAGACAGCTATGTAAATGTGATCCTTCTTAAACTGTTCACAGAGTGTATAATAAAAACAACTGCTTTATTTCCTAGCCAAAGTCTACTCTGAACTGCCCTTCAAGATTCATGACTTAAATAGCCCAACAGCATAGCTCAGGGAGGAAGAGCCAATAAATCAAATATCTTCTCACTTAATTATTGTCTTTGAAAATGTAATGATGCCTGTTAGATACCAAAACATACTTAACAAACAGTTGCATTTGTGAATTTTTTAAGAATGTATTCTGTGATTACTAAGGATTGGACCAAGAGTATAAAAAATTACTTCAAACATTATATTAGTATATAACAAAATAAACATGCATGAACTTTACCCAAGAACTTTTTAGAGAGCAAAACTAGTAGTTCCAATATCATGTTCTAAACAAACTTTTAAAAAATTAACATTGACAGATATAAATATATAACAATAGTTTTTAAACCTATCAATGCAGAAGAATTCTTAGAGTTTTGAGGAAAAAAAGGAGTTTTGCAGCAATACCTTTCTCAACTCACTGAATCATCATCCTGTTTACTACCAACCTAAATCCCTGAGCTCCTATTGGGAACCTGGCATGTCTTTCTCTTCCAATCTATTCCAGTTGCATGATATTTCAAGCACTCATTGTTCCTATTTGGAATACAGTTCATGCTCTGTCTCTATGGCTGTGTCATTCTCAGTACTGTCTAGACTGTGACTAGTCTCGCCATGGTCCTTTGAGAACCATCAAAACCATCAATTCAATGCCCAAGTTTTAGTTCACTAACATTAAGCTTGTATCAGCATCACTCAGAGGGTGATGGATTGCAGCTTTTGATCATTTTATTTCAAGTGGACTTCTCAACTGCTGTTTTGGTCACCTCATTCATCTTCTAAACTAACTGGCACAGTCCATCTGCTATTATTGCTACTATCTTACTTATGTTTTTCTGTTTTTTTTTTTCCTTTAATGTCATGCAAAATGTCATAACCTGAGGGATGTCTGCCAAAGAAAGGACTTAAGGAGCATTAAGAGAATCCCATAATTGCCCAGTGAGATTTGACTTGGCATGTTATGGATGTAGCCATGGGTGCCAAGACACAATAACCCATTTATTCTCCAATGCTGACTCACCTGTGAAAAGCCTGCATCATGGGGAGCTGCCCCCATAGGAGTCCTGAGCATTTGCATAACCACACCCTCCTCCAACTGATTTATACCAATACTGACAGTAACCTGAAAAGGTAAAGCAGATGTTCTACCCAAAGGCAAATAAGGGGGGGGGGTGCAGAGCAAGAAGGAAAGAAAATTTCCTCAATTCAGATATCATGCTAGCCAGGCACCTTGGGTTCTGCTTTGTTATGCTGTCATTTTCACAACCACCAAAACTGGGCAGTGTTTCTGCACGTTCTTCAGTGCTAACAGGTGAGCAAGATTAGTTAAAGGTTCAGCTGTCTTTCAGACTCAGTATGTAAGTAAATAGATAGATAGATAACAAAAACATAAACCAAATGACAGATTTATGTAGCTATATCTGTCCCCATTCTTTGAATGGAAAATACTCGATAATATACTAAATATTTTCATATTTTTGTGTGTATTTACAAGTAATAATGGCAATTGTTTCAAATAAAAATGTTAAGAAGCTACAGTTTTCAGGATTAAAACTCTATTAAAAGATAAAATCTGGTAAGCAGAATTCTACGTTTTTACTGGGGGTATCATTTCACAGATATTGTAGATGGCGAGTTGTGAGTGCTACAGGGATAAGCACAGGAAGTACCTTGGCAATCCCAGGAGAGATGATTCCTGAGGAGAGAATTGGGGTAGGATTCAAGGTAGATGTGGATTCTCAGTTGACCTTGATGGATGGATAGCATCTAAATGGAAGAAAATGCCAGTTTTCACCCTTTGTTAGCTATGAGCATTGATGATTCCTTCCAAAGTCTCCATACTATGTACTTTTTGAGATTATCCTGAGTAAATGTGAACAAATATTGAGTACTATTTCCAGCAGAACGTGGGATGTGGCATTGATCTTGTTGCCTTGGGCAAGATTGCTTGGAGTGAGTTATGAGTTCCTGTAAAATTATTAAGCTTTCTGGAGAAGGCTTCTCTCAACTCTGTAACCTGATCCTATAACAAGACTTTTGTCTTGATCTCCTATTTTGTAATTCATCTCCACAGACAAATTTTGAATACCTTCCTGAATCTGAATTACCTTGTCTGGGAATCAGATGCTTTATATAATTTTTGTTGCATTTTTCAACCAGAAGCTGGGCCTCGTTCCTTGAACTCACACTTGTTGGAAGAATTTTTCTCCAAATAGATTAGCGACTGTCATAATGCCTAGCTCTGAGCATCACCACTGTAAAGACACTTGTCTATCTTGCAGTAGACAAATAGCCGCTTATAGCAAGGGGGAATTAATGTTGAACATGTAATTAAAGTTTCTAATTATCTAGCCTTGAGATGAGGAGATTATCCTGGATTATCCAGGGGGACTCAGTGTAGTCATGAAGGTCCTTATAAGTGAAAGGAGGAAGAAGAGAGTTGGTGTCAGAGTGATGCAACATGAAAAGACTTGACTGTTCATTGCTGGTTTTGAAGATAGAATGAAGTCACAAGCCAAGGAATGCAAGTGGCCTCTACAAGCTGGGGAAGGCAAGGAAATAGATTTCAGCCTAGAGTCTCAGAGGAATGCAGCTGCACTGTCACCTTGACTTTAGCCCAATGAAAACCGTTTCAGAATTCTGACCTCAACACCTAGAAGATGGTATATTTCCATTGTTTTAACTCACCATGCATGTTGTGGATTTGCCACAATAGTAACTGGAAAAAATATACTTCCCTTCCACAGAACAGATCTTAGAGTATCAAAGGTGGCTTGCATTGAGTACGAGTTATCATGTCCTTTTGGTTTCCTCAAATTGAGGGAAAATACAGTTTGTGGGTAATACCACGGGCTTTGGAATTCAACAAAGGGCAAAATTCTGTTTCATTAATTACTGGCTATATGGCTGCTAATAAATGATTTGATTTCTCTGTGCTCATTTTCATTAAGTGTTTAATGAGGATAATACTCTTCTCATCAGGTTGGTTTGAGGACTGATTGAAATAAAGTATGTAAAGTACCTTACTTAGTGCATGGCAAATGTTATGAATTATTCAGTGTATCTCCATGCCTTTGGTTCCAAAAGTAAGCTCTCCTGTCAGGTTAGTGTAGCGATATTAAGTTAATATGAGTAGAAAACTAGTTTGAAGCGATGTCAGGAAGCATCTTTCCTCATACACTGCTAAGGAGTTGTGATTTAATTTGGTAAGCAAGGAGTGTCATTTAAATTTAAAATGCTTCTTGTCTCAGAAAGAGTACAACCTATTGATATAAGGAAAAAGTGAAAAGTCACATTGAAGTCAAAATAAAGACTAAGAGTCAATATTTCAATGCTGAAATCTGGGAAGAAGACCATCCAATAGTGATAAAGCAGATGGATATCAACTGGAAAGTGCAATCACTGGGAGACTAGTTATTCTTCTGAAAACATCTGGTTTACTGAAAAGTAGCTTTTCCTACCCCTCTCTCTCCCTGGTGTTTAGAAACATGTCAACAACCCAGCGACAATCTTGTAGATGTTGCTTTCTGACCATCTCTTCTTTTGTGTTTCATTCTATTTCCTTACTAATACTTCCTGCCTCTTTGGGG
Organism: Bos javanicus; assembly: GCF_032452875.1. Classification (NCBI taxonomy): domain Eukaryota; kingdom Metazoa; phylum Chordata; class Mammalia; order Artiodactyla; family Bovidae; genus Bos; species Bos javanicus. Next base: position 24,465,576 of record NC_083873.1, on the reverse strand, counting down.
AAAAAATCCATTTGTCAAGAAGTAAATGAAGGGTAATCTAGCGGTCCTCCATTTTAACATGGGAGGTATAAGTCTCCCAATTAAATCACCATAGATAGTGACAGAAAGAGGTTTCACCTTTAGAAGAGCAAATATCATGTACAAAAATGAATTGCAGGTTTTCATGTCTTCACTATTTTAAAGTGTCAGGGAGCTAAGCACTGTGGATAAGAAAAAAAAATTCTAGGCAAATAGAATCACAATTAGAAGAAAATTTGATACTATAATAAGTTGAACTGTGTCCCGCAAAATATATATTGAAGCCCTAAACCCCATTACTTCAGAATGTGACCTTATTTGCAACAACCTTAATAGAGTTGTTGTAGATATAATTAGTTAAGTTAATACAAGGTCATATTGAGATAGAGTGGACACCAAATCTAATATGACTTATGTCCTGTTAAGAGGAAAAGAGACATGTTCAGCAAAATTAAGTGAAGGAAGCAGTCAGACAAAGAGGTTAATCCAGACTAGGTTCTGTGCATCCTACAGGCAAATTTGGAAGGTAAATGATATGTGTCCCACCTTATGGCAAAGGGGCTGGCTTTTTGTATCCCCAAATAAGATCCTATGCTTCTCTGGGTGAGCCAAAGGTGATCTGAGGAGAAGGGGGCAGCGGTTAGCTATCAGCAGCCAATACTCATAGCACCTGGGAAATCTAGACAAGGTCTAGTAAGGGAAACCTGGGAAGGACACCAAAGGAACCTACTACAATGAATACAAGGATAGAGATTGGAAATTTAACCTAACAATCATTGGCAGTCTTTAGGAAACTACTAGGAAAATTGGGAAGGAAGTAAAAAGCAAAGACAAAGCAATAAAAATAATCATTTTTGTTACTAAAACCTACACAGAACACAATTTTAAATGGCTAACTAAATTCCAAACAAACCATTTCAAAATGAAATCCAACTAAAATATTCTAGTTAAATTTTAAATATATAAGACAAATATAATCCACAACTCCTTAGGAAAAGACAAAAGATTCTATTTCCCCACAAATGAATAGAAATCAGACTAATCTTAGAATTCTAAAAATCATCCCTTATCAGAAGACAATTGGAACAACATCTATAGTATCAGAGATTTTTTTTTAAAGAGTGCTCTTATCTAATTAAATAGTTATCTTTTATACACTGTGATATAACAATATCTAACACATTCAAGAGCTTAGAAAATATAACATGTAAATCACATGTATTACTTAGATGTTTTGGGTTGCAAGTAATGTCAACAACTATAGTGAAAAATGCAGAGTGGCTTAGAAATTATAATAATAAAGTACCCAGAAGTATGGTAGATCTTAGACTGGATAATTCAGTGACTCAGTAACATCCAGGACTCAAATCCTTTCCATTTTTTTCTCTGACCATCTTATTTTATTTTCAGTCTAACTTTCATCTTAATAACAGGACTTGTGTACCAGGTAAAAAAGACAAGAGATTATTGCTCCCTATGTAGCTATTATGGGCACAGAATCATTTCCCAGAGCATGCTTACTCACATTTTGTTGACCAGAATTAGGTCATGTTCCACTTTATACTCTCATCATAAATCGATTATGTGTGAAGGGAACATATTGCCATTATTTGCTAAAACCAAGAAGGATGGATGTCTGTAAAATCATGTCTTAAAAAATAAAAGATAGGGAGGCATAGAAAGGATGCAACTAGGCAACCACCAATCTCTGATGGATTATTTTTTTTGAAAAAAGAAATGTTTGCAGTGTTCCTTTAACTGAACAAGAGATGAATCATTTACAAATCTCAAAAACCTCTAAAGGTGTCAGAAAAACTGAAAGTTCCTTCCCTATTCACTCTGAACCTAAACTAGGTTATTCAGTTTGATGATACCCTGACAAAAAAAATGCTTATTTAGTTGTTGCTGTTTTTCTTTACCTATACAACAGCTGTTTATTGAGCCTATAATATGCCTGACATTATATTAGGTGCTGGAAAGAAAGCAATAAGCAGAAACAAGCTTACTGTTTTGATAGATAATTCAACCTGTTAATGAAGGAGAGATCCTTGTTCTAGGTTATGGGGATGGCTGAATGCAAGGCACTGATGCTGATGAGATGAGATCAGCAGCAGCAAATTTTGTAGTAACAGAATCATGCAATGCCCTCTTATTCTTGCTGAAGAATGTAATTGTCTAGTTAGAATAATTCCATGGGCTGTCAGGGAACTGAAGCCCAGCGTCAGGGAAAAGCAGGCACTGTGCTTGGTTGCTGTGAAAAACAAGGCTGTTGGCTGGGGGCAGGGGGTCTTCTCTGCAGGAGCACCATGGAAATGCGAACTTGAGGTTGGGTCATCAGAGGCCCTCCCGCTTTCAGATGGCAAGGCAGTTCACAATGTTAATTTTAGGTCTTATACTTCATTTACTCTCATATATAAAATTTCCTGTGCTATAGGTGTCACACTACAATTGTACGCAGTTATGTCTGGATACCATGTTCTAGTTAAAAACTGGTTTTTTGTTTATTTTTCTTGAGATGTTTTGTTTCTCAAATCTGTTCATTAGTGTTGCCCATCACATCCAGAAACTTCTCAGCTGTTATTTTGTTAAGTAGTATTTCTGTCTCTTTCTTTCTCACCTCTCCCAATGGGATTCCAATTCTAGCTAACTTAGGTTTTACTTTTTCAACAATCTATGTCTTCTACTCTATCTTTTTGTTTTGTTTGCTTTTTTGGGTTTTTTTTTGGACTCATCACTTTTGCCTCCCTTAATTGCACTCTAAGTCATTTGTCTTAGACTTCTTTGCAATTCACTAATTCCTTCTTCAACTGTGTTTTCCTTCCACGATTTCCTTAAAACTGTGTTTTAATTACCATGAAAGTCATCCATTGATCTTTTTTATTGAAGTGTAGTTGATGTATAATGCTGTGTTAATTTCTGCTATACAGCAAAGTGATTCAGTTCTATATATATATACATTCGTTTTTATATTCTTTCTCATTATGATTTATCACAACATATTGAATACAGATGACCATTATATCTACTACTGTGGACAGGAATCTCTCAGAAGAAATGGAGTAGCCTTCATAGTCAACAAAAGAATCCAAAATGCAGTACTTGGATACAATCTCAAAAACGACAGAATGATCTCTGTTCATTTCCAAGTGAAACAATTCAATATCATGGTAATCAAAGTCTATGCCCCAATCAGTAACACTGAAGATGCTGAAGTTGAACGGTTCTATGAAGACCTACAAGACCTTATAGAACTAACACCCAAAAAAGATGTCCTTTTCATTATAGGGGACTGGAATGCAAAAATAGGAAGTCAAGAAACACCTTGAGTAACAGGCAAATTTGGCTTTGGAGTACAGAATGAAGCAGGGCAAATGCTAGTAGAATTTTGCCAAAAGAATGCACTGGTCATAGCAAATACCCTCTTCCAACAACACAGAGAAGACTCTATTCATGGACATCACCAGATGGCCAACACTGAAATCAGATTGATTGTATTCTTTGCAGCCAAAGATGGAGAAGCTCTATACAGTCAGCAAAAACAAGACCAGGAGCTGACTGTGGCTCAGATCATGAACTCCTTATTGCCAAATTCAGACTTAATTTGAAGACAGTGGGGAAAATCACTAGACCATTCAGGTATGACCTAAATCAAATCCCTTATGATTATACAGTGGAAGTGAGAAATAGATTTAAGGGACTGGATCTGATAGAGAGAGTGCCTGATGAACTATGGACTGAGGTTTGTGACGTTGTACAGGAGACAGGGAACAAGACCATCCCCATGGAAAAGAAATGCAAAAAAGCAAAATGGCTGTCTGGGGAGGCCTTACAAATAGCTGTGAAAAGAAGAGAAGTGAAAAGCAAAGGAGAAAAGGAAAGATATAAACATCTGAATGCAGAGTTCCAAAGAATAGCAAGGAGAGATAAGAAAGCCGTCCTCAGTGATCAGTGCAAAAAATAGAGGAGAATAATAGAATAGGAAAGACTAGAGATCTCTTCAAGAAAATTAGAGATACCAAGGGAACATTTCATGCAAAGATGGGCTCGATAAAGGACAGAAATGGTATGGACCTAACAGAAGTAGAAAATATTAAGAAGAGATGGCAAGAATACACAGAACTGTACAAAAAAGATCTTCATGACCCAGATAATCACGATGGTGTGATCACTGACCTAGAGCCAGACATCCTGGAATGTGGAGTCAAGTGGGCCTGAGGAAGCATCACTATGAACAAAGCTAGTGGAGGTGATTAAATTCCAGTTGAGCTATTTCAAATCCTGAAAGATGATGCTGTGAAAGTGCTTCACTCAATATGCTAGCAAATTTGGAAAACAGCAGTGGCTACAGGACTGGAAAAGGTCAGTTTTTAATCCAATCCCAAAGAAAGGCAATGCCAAAGAATGCTCAAACTAACCACAAAATTGCACTCATCTTACACGCTAGTAAAGTAATGCTCAAAATTCTCCAAGCCAGGCTTCAGCAATATGTGAACCGTGAGCTTCCAGATGTTCAAGCGGGTTTTAGAAAAGGCAGAGGAATCAGAGATCAAATTGCCAACATCTGCTGGATCATAGAAAAAGCAAGAGAGTTCCAGAAAAACATCTATTTCTGCTTTATTGACTATGCCAAAGCCTTTGACTGTGTGGATCACAATAAACTGTGGAAAATTCTTCAAAAGATGGGAATACCAAACCACCTGATTTACCTTTGAGAAATCTGTATGCAGATCAGGAAGCAGCAATTAGAACTGGACATGGAACAATAGACTGGTTCCAAATTGGGAAAGGAGTACGTCGAAGCAGTTTATTGTCACCCTGCTTATTTAACTTATATGCAGAGTACATCATGAGAAACGCTGGGCTGGATGAAGCACAAGCTGGAATCAAGATTGCTGGGAGAAATATCAATCACCTCAGATATGCAGATGACACCACCCTTATGGCAGAAAGTGAAGAGGAACTCAAAAGCCTCTTGATGAAAGTGAAAGAGGAGAGTGAAAAAGTTGTCTTAAAGCTTAACATTCAAAAAACTAATATCATGGCATCTGGTCTCATCACTTCATGGCAATTAGATGGGTAAATAGTGGAAACAGTGGCTGATTTTATTTTGGGGGGCTCCAAAATCAATGCAGATAGTGACTGCAGCCATGAAATTAAAAGACGCTTACTCCTTGGAAGGAAAAGTTTTGACCAAGCTAGACAGCATGTTAAAAAGCAGAGGCGTTACCTTGCCAACAAAGGTCCATCTCTTCAAGGCTATGGTTTTTCCTGTGGTCATGTTTGGATGTGAGAGTTGGACTGTGAAGAAGGCTGAGCGCCGAAGAATTGATGATTTTGAACTGTGGTGTTGGATAAGACTCTTGAAAGTCCCTTGGACTGCAAGAGGATCCAACCAGTCCATCCTAAAGTTAATCAGTCCTGAGTGTTCATTGGAAGGAGTGATGTTGAAGCTGAAGCTCCAATATTTTGGCCACTTGATGCAAAGAGCTGACTCATTTGAAAAGACCCTGATGCTGGGGAAGATTGAAGGCAGGAGGAGAAGGGGACGATAGAAAATGAGATGGTTGGATGGCATCACCGACTCAATGGACTTGAATTTGGGTAAACTCCGAGAGTTGGTGATGGACAGGGAGGCGTGGTGTGCTACAGTCCATGGGGTTACAAAGAGTCAGACACGACTGAGCGACTGAACGGAACTGAACTGACTGAATACAGTTCCCTGTGCTATACAGTAGGGCCTCGTTGTTTAAGTATTTTGTGTGTAATATGTAGTTTGCATCTACTAACCTCAGGCATCATCTTTTCAATTCTACAAGTTTTAGTCAATTCTTTTTTCTAACTCACTATGCCACCTTTTATATGTTGTATATGCTGCAGACATTTTCAAGCTCTTTTTTTTAAAAAAATAAGAAGCATAATTGTTTTGTATTCTGTGTCAGGTAATTTTAATAGCCGAAGTGCTTGTTAACTTATTGTTATTGCCTGGTTTCTTTGGTTCTCACTCACAGCGGATGTCATGTTTCCCCATGTGTTTTATTATCCTTGACAACAAATTATTTGGGATATTATTTGGAGGAATAATTTGAGGCTGAGGATGATTATATATTCTTCTAGAGAGGATCTTTGTGGCCTTTGCTAGGCCTTTGGGAGGGTACCAACTCAGAACCAACTTTATGTCCGAATTTCATGTTTACAGTCACCAAATGACCCTAGTAACATGGAACATGGGCTAGTTCATTTCAGGTTCACTGTTACTTAGAAGAATAGCCCTACTGGATCTCATCTCAAAGTGGGTGTACAGGGGCAGTTTCAAAATCCTTATCTTAGTGAACCCTGGGCTTTTTACTCTTCTTATTTATTCTCCTAGAACCCTACCAAGCTGCTAAAACTGTAGTTCAGTTTCACAGTTGCTATTTCTAATGTGATAAGTAACCTTCAGAGCAAAACAGATTTGAGTTCTAGGCTTTTCTCTCCAGTTTCTTGCCTTCTCCTAGGTTTTGGCTGAGTAAATTTTATAGATTTTAGATGGTCAAACATAACTGTTAGATTAGTTGTAGATACTGTTAGATTTTGTTTGTTTGTACTCAGGGATTTTTTGTTGTTGTTTGCTCTTGCTTTCATTTTGACATTTCCTCTAGCTGGTGTTTTAGCTGTTTCCAGTAGAACTGGGCCCCTCTAGTTGTGTCTTGGCTATTTCTCCAGGCATGCATTTTTGGGGCTGCCTCAATGGCTCAGTGGGTAAATAATCCACCTGCAATGCTGGAGACACAGGAGTTGTGGGTTCGATCCTTGGGTTGGGAAGATATCCTGGAGGAGGAAATGGCAACTCATTCAAGTATTCTTGCCTGAAAAAAAAACAAAACAAAACCCACAGACAGAGGAGCCTGGTGGGCTACAGTCCCAAAGGTAACAAAGAGTCAGACATGACTGAGTGACTAAGCACCATCCAACCATACGCTATAGACAGTATTCGCTGGATTCCTAAATTGAAGGATTTGACTGTAATTATTCAGTTCACCATTAGCAAGATGAAATCTCTTTAACACCATAGTTGACAAAGATTTCTCCTATATTTGAAAAAATTTAAATAATTACTAGTTTTACTGTGGTTCAGCCCTTCTCCATGAAGTCCTTTATTTATATACTTAGCATATGGCTTAGGAGATCTACGGACTTCCTTGGTGGCTCAGAGGGTAAACTGTCTGCCTACGGTGCGGGAGACCTGGGTTCAATCCCTGGGTCAGGAAGATCCTCTGGAGAAGGAAATGGCAACCCACTCCAGTATTCTTGCCTGGAAAATCCCATGGATGGAGGAGCGTAGTAGGCTACAGTCCATGGGGTCACAAAGAGTCGGACACGACTGAGTGACTTCACTTTAGGAGATTAAAACAAAAAGGTTCCTTTTTTCTTAAGAATAAAATTTGAGGGGAAAAGTCTTTTATGGCCATTTATATGGCTAAGAAACTCAATATTGATTTTCAGTACCTTTGAAAAATCATACTACACTTTTCAAGTATTTTTTGTCCATGTGTTTTGCTATTTAATTGGTGTGGCTAAAATATATCCAGTGGTAGATAATATTTGTCAATAAACCACTACTTGCTTTGTTCTTATCTAGGAACGGTGACTATGTCTATTTAACACTAGTTAAATATCTATGATGATCTCAACTATAAAGAAAAAACAGAGTAAAGATTGCTAGGGATGCATCAATATCTTACTGGTATTTATCATTTTTCTTTGCAGAGTAGAATTCTTGGTGGATATTCTTCTTTCCTTCTTTGTGGACTTTCAATATTTTTCTAACTTTCCTAACAGGTTGCATTGCTTCTATAAACAATTTTAATATGCAAGCATTGCAAACACTGCAAACAACTCTGTCACCATGATCACCATCATGTATGCATAAAATAAAAATCTGAAGAAAAAACTCACAAACATTACTAGTATTTAACTCTGCATGTAAGAATAGTGGTGCATTTAAATAGATATATGTTTCCTGATATTGTCTGAAAAGCATTTATTGCTATTTTAGTGGAAAAGAATAACTAACAAAACATAAAGATTTCTGAGTACAATAATTATTCCAACTGTGCTTTAGGAATTTTCTTTTAATTTAAAAGGGCACAGGAAAGAGCTGTCTTGGAGAATTTTTTAAAAAGCTGTGATGATGTTTTAGTTGAGAGGTACTGATTAACAAAAATACTAAATGATTGTTTCATTTAAAAGTAAGTTCAGATATAAGAGCCACAGCAAAAATAGCTTAAGCAACACATTACTTAAATCATAAGTAATTAGATTTAAGGAGGAAGAGGCATCAGAATTCTCACATGGTTTGAAGATAGGATAGCCCTTCTAAAATGTAAGGGATTTGGAAGCTGAGGCAGATTGGGAAGGGTTGTCCTGAACCACACTCTGAATACCTTGCATGCTTTCAATTACCATTTCTAGGTGTGATGAGTCTGTTTACTAGACTTCTTTTGCACACAAATGTATTAGCTTTCTATGGGTGCCATTACAAAATACCACAGTCTGGGTGATTAAACAACAGAAATTTATTTTCTCATATTCTGGGGGCTAAGAAATCCAAGATCAGTGGTTTGGTTCCTCCTGAGGCCTTTCTCCTGGGCTTGCACGTGGCCACCTTCTTGCTAGCAAATGTTCTCACACTGTTTTCCCTGTGTGCCCAAGCATTCCTGGTATTTTGGGGATTCAGATTTCCTCTTCTAATAAGGATACTAGTCATATTGGAACCCACTCACCCTCATGACCTCATTTAAATTTAGTTAGCTTTTTAAAGGCCCTATCTCTAAATACAGTGACATTCTGAGGTACTGTTCGGGCTTTAACATATGAATTTGGGAAGGATGTAATTCGACCTATAAAAAAGATAAATTACATTCATGCAAAAAGTTATGAATAAATATTGGTATTCCCAGCAGTATTTTGGATATATTTTAGTAAGTTTAATATATTCAAAGAATAAAATGTAAGAGAAATTTTAAGAATAGCTTATTGGAAATTCTCATGAGTTAAACCAAGTTGCAAGAATAGAAAATGGAAAATGATAACTAACCTACAAAATCAACCTTTTGTAACATACATAGACACAGTTATACATAAAACATAAGGGAAAATAATGGCTATATCCAATTGGTGAAATTTCATGCATTTTCAAGTATTCTATACTGAGACCTATCACTTACATAATAAGGAGAAAAGTGTTTAATTTTTAAAGGGAGAGACAAACTGATTTTTATGAGTATTAGTCTTCGGTTGCAATCAATAGAGAAAGTTCAGTTCAGTTCAGTTCAGTCACTCAGTCGTGTCTGACTCTTTGCGACCCCATGAATCGCAGCACGCCAGGCCTCACTGTCCATCACCAACTCCCAGAGTTCACTCAGACTCATGTCCATTGAGTCTATAATTTAGGCAAAAAGAAAGTTTACAAGAAGGTTATTCTGGTGCTTAGTATACAGTTTGTTATCTGTCTTTGTTACTCTTTTTTAAGAAATATAATCTAAAATTTTTGTTATTTCCTATTTAACCAAAATCAGATGCCACTGTCAGGGAGTGGACTAGGGTGTCAGGACACACAAGTTTTAATAGCTTATTGTTCACTTTTCCTTAAAAGTTATTAACACTATCATCAAGGTAGGTTTATAAATGGCCTAAAACTTTCTGGACAAAATATTGACTACTCTTTTCAAGTTTACAAGTATTCTCTCACAACCACTTTTAAAGATCCATAGTAGTGATCTGTTTCTTATATTGTACTTGTCAAAATTATTTAATCCCCTAATGTGGTGCTTTAGAAAAATCCCCTGGAAGTCTAAATAAATCATATCTACTGGCTTTTTCTTTATTTTCTTAAAAATATCCTCCCAAGCATGTGAGATATCAGTTATGATTCATACCTATAATACTATGAAAGCAATATTATTCTCAATGCATATAAAAACCTAATGTTACTTGCAGCTCTTCCCCTAAGTATTAAAGTTGTTTCAGTGATTTAGAATGCCATAACATCACAGTTTAAATGGGCTATAAACTGGAATTTAGGAGGAAAACTTAAGTTTCTCAGGTCTGTTTATCCTGTGAGGTGATTATGGAAACTCACCAAAAGAGCAAACACTTTTAAAAAGTGCACTGTTAAAAGGTCACGAATAGGAGAAATGTCAAAGATAACCAAGTCCAGATGTCCAAAGATCAACTAACTGATGTCAGCATACAGGAATCATGCAGATAACAGTCAGAGAAGGACAGTTAATACAAAACACCAGCAAAACAGGAGGCTTTCCAGGTGGCACTAGTGGTAAAGAATCCACCTGCCAAAACAGAAGACACAAGAGACGCGGGTTCAACCCCTGGGTTGGGAAGATCCCTTGGAGTAGGAAATGGAACCCCACTCCAGTATCCTTGCCTGAAAAATTCCATGGGCAGAGGAGCCTGGTGGGCTACAGTCCGTGAGGCCGCAAATAGTCAGACACAACTGAGCCACTGAGCATATGACATGAAAGAAACGACAGAAGTTTTTGATACTTTCTTTCTTGCATTTCAAACCATGTGTTTTACTCAGCTTTTCTTCTCATTTCTAGGCACCAGGATAATCATGTGTGTGATTATATCCTAATGATTTGATTTTTTGAATCTACTTCCAAACACATTGTGAAAAGAGTCCTAATTGAACAATGAGAAACCCTGACTGATGGATGTCTCTATTCTGTTGAAAATTCATGCTAGATTTGTGTAGTTTCCCACAAAAAAAGTAGAAAATAGCTTATTGAAAAGAACATTACTTTTAGTATTAAAATGAATATTTTCTTATTCTCCTTTGAATTTTTGATCTGTGCTCCCTAAATAGGCTTAGCATTCTGTATCCCATACTCCCTTAACTCAGAGTTGCAGGTCTGGCCAGCATTTATCACAGGCAACACACTCATAAAATAGCTAGGAAAGGGAAATCGCTGTCCCATGCCAGTGTCTAAAGGTCAGCCATTTCTCATTTTAAATAAAGGCCTTTTTCACTGATGCCTATGAAAGGCCCATAAATTCCCAAGGAAAAGTTTGCCCACAGTATGATTTCTGTGATTATTCAGGAGGAGTAAGGATGAAATGCTCTACGTGATCTCACGGGATCCCACAGCTTCAATCATCACCTCTGTGGGGATGATTCCCAGATTTGTGTCTCCAAACCTGTGTCCGCTCCCAGCCTTCAAGGCCATGGTTTCAGCCGCGCACTGGACGTCTCCACCTGGAAGTCCCGCTGAGCTGTCACACGCAATGCATTCTACACATTGCATTTTCTCAGCCACACATGCCCCCTTATAAGAGTCCCAGTCTCTCTTAATGACATAATTATCTTCCCTGATGCTCAGAACTGAGGACTCAAAGTCAGTTTTTTAAAATTTATCCAATTTATGGTTTTCTCCCATATTAAATTACCTGCCTATATTGATGACACTTTCTTTTTTTTTAATTTATTTTTATTGGAGGATAATTACTTTACAATATCGTGATAGTTTTTGCCATATATCAGCATGAATCAGCTACAGGTATTATTTCTACTTTCCATTTCTATTTTCTCTGACACCATCTTAGTAAATTCTAAATCATTTTTGAATGGATTGAATTCTAAATGAATAATAAAGAGTATCATTAAGTTGAGGTTGAATTCTATGTAAATAATGCATGCTGTCTTTAATTTAGGCACTACTGTATTTATAAATTCTAACCTTTATTCTTTAAATTTCTGTTTACTGCCTTCCCAGTCCCTCATTCATTAGCTCATTTGTTCAGAATTATCTTTGAATGTTCTAGTCATTGAAAACAGAGTATAAGGTACTTGTTTTCACAGAGTGAAAAAGTAAAGGAATAAATTATTTTAGGTATTCTTAAGCACTGTGAAAAATGTTATAATACAGTTTGATAGAGAATGACAAAGCAGTGCCACATTAGATAAAATGATTAGGAAAATCCTTTCTGAATGATCAGAAGTAGCCAGTCATGTGAAGATCTGAGGAACAAGCATTTTCAGAACAAAGTAACATAAGCAAAAAAGGTTAGTATGTTTAGTAAGCGGAAGACTAATGGAGTAGAAATTTTCTGAACCCAGAGCATATATATATGATTAACACTTAGAAAGTCATGAGAACAACTCTCGTAGGGTATTTGCATCATAAAGAAAAAGTAGGATAGGAGGATCAATCCAGTTTTTTTTTTTTTTTTTAACATGAACGTGATTTTATCCGAAAAGAAGACACTAACTGCTGAGAGAAGACTGACTGCAGGGACTTCTGAGTCCAGATGGCAGATGAAGTTCACACTGAAACTCCCCTCTCCCTGCTCCCTTTGAATGAAATTGATCAAAAAAAGAAACATAGTTCTTTCTAAATTTTATTTCTGAACCAGAAAGGAAACACTTAATGGTAAGTAAAGTGTGTAGGCATGAAAAATAACCTGATACAGATATTTGTCACTAGACTAGCAATGCCTATGCTGGGACAGAACCCTCTGCTCTGGACCATAGGTCTATAAAAATCTTCATAACCCCTTGCCATGACAAATAAGAATCTAGGCAATATACTTCCTTCATATCTATCAGGCTTGCTTGCCACTGCACCCTCTGAACATCATGCATTGTACACAGATCAGAGTATTCAGATTTTCACACATATCCTGTCTTTTATACTGTTGACATCTTTGTAACTGCTTTTCTTTTGATCTATGACACCTATCACATCTCTTATTCCAAAAACATATTTTCCCTTATTTATACATGGAATTTTTACAACTGCTATACTTGTAGTTAAAGCATGACTAAAAGTGGCTTAATAAAGGGAACAATATTACTTCTTGCCTCATATAGTGAAATCTCAGCCACGGCCCTCCATGGTGATTGTGTGTGTCAACAGCATAATCCTTCCCCTTAGATTCTTCAAACAAGAAACCAAAACCCACTGGCAGGTACTTAGCAAAAAACTAAGGAGCCTGGCAGGCTACATACAGTTCATGGAGTGGCAAAGAGTAGGACATGACTGGCAACTTAGCACACAAGGTGGAATTATTATTTTTTGGCATTAATTATAAAGATGACAACAACTGAAGATATTAAAAAAAAAAAAAAAACCATAAAGCAAAGTGCTTAGGAAGCATGAGTTTAACTGTCTTGTAATGGACTGTGATTAGTTTATAAGATAAAGTGTGGATAGGACAGTGAAATTTTATATACATATGAACTTTGATCATACCAGAAATCTGACTTTTAGATGCCTGATTTGATTTTATGTTTGTTATTGTTGTGGTGGTGATGATGGGGTGTATGTGGTGAGGGGTCATGTGTTTTCCATTAGTTCTCTTTTATTTTACATTTTGTATTTAAGTCTTTATTAAATCTCAAGCCAATGGGGCAGTGCAGGCAGTATCTGAGCAAGGAAAGTCTCAATAAAAAGCAGAAGTAATAAAAAAAAAAAGTAGAAGTAAATTTTTTCTTTAAAAAGAAAAACTGTGGGCAGTTGTCAACTGTCACATTCTGATTTTTCTAATGAAAAATATCCTTCCAGCTTTAATAACCATATGTGTATGTATGTTTGAATACACATATCTATTAGTGTAAAAAGTTGGGCAATCCTTTATAACCCAAATATATACTTTTTAAAATTTATGAATTAAACGTATACATTTGTATTAATTAGGTGGTCTCCAGACTTCCCTCGTGGCTCAGACGGTAGAGCGTCTGCCTACAATGCAGGAGACCCAGATTCAATCCCTGGGTTGGGAAGATTTCTGGAGAAGGAAATGGCAATCCACTCCAGTATTCTTGCCTGGAAAATCCCATGGACGGAGGAGCCTGGTAGGCTACAGTCCATGGGGTCACAAAGAGTCAGACACGACTGAGTGTCTTTATACCAGAGACAATGAATCAATAGAATGCAGAGGGTAGGGAGGGAGAAATTAAGAAGGAGTGAGATTAAGGAATTGACTTGTGACTAAGAAGGCTGAGAAGCCCCAAGATTTGTGGTTGGCAAACTGGAGACCCCAGAGAGCTGATGGTGTAAGTTCCAGTCTAGAAGCAGGAAACCACTAATGTCCAGCTCAAGCAGTCAGACTTTGGGTGCTCCTTTTACTCCCAGGAAAGTCAATCTTTTCTTCTATTCAGGCCTTCAATTGATTGGACAGGGTAACCCACATTAGGGAGAGCAACCTACCTTAGTCAGTAGTGATTCAAAGTTGTTGTTGTTCAGTCACCCAGTCGTGTCCGACTCTTTGCAATGCCGTGGACTGCAGCACGCCAGGCCTCCCTGTCCCTCACCATCTTCCAGAGTTTGCCCAAGTTCATGCCCATTGCAACATGACCATCCAGCCATCTCATCCTTTGACACTCTCTTCTCCTTCTGCCTTCGATTTTTCCTGGCATTCGAAGCTAACATCATCAGCCACACAGACACACCCATAATAACATCTCACCAAATATCTGGGCACCTGGTGCCCAATCACATGGACACAGAAATTAATCATCACACATTATTGAACAAAAATATCTGGTTCATTAAGAAATAAATATTTCAAATAATTAGATCACAGATATTAAAAACCATCTCAGTATTTTCTTCTTAATTGATCCATTTTTACTTAACTGAAGTTTTGGACAAGTATTTTCTTGGAGGCCATTGCTTCAAGGAGCTTTGTTTATGGTTGTTAAAATTGTACCTTTCTTCAAGTAATCCTTTATATTTCTAATCAAATGTAACTCTTCTCAGTTCTGTCCTGTACCATTTATATACACCTCTGCTAGCAATCAATTCAGTCTGTCCCTTGGTAGATATATAAAGATGTCTGTGTATTGTCTATTTCTCTGAGTTCCTTGGCTATTAGTACCACAATCATTAATTTTAAATCCCTGTTGAACATAGTGGACTGTCTTGTTCCTGGTAAAATGCTCAAAAAAGTGTTTTTTGAGCTAAATTGCTTAAATAAAAAGACTTAATTTCCTATTTAGAAATGAAAGGATTTACCAAAATGAGTAGAGGATCATATTTAAAAAGCATCTAGTTAAAATTTTGGACACATACTTTTCACATTAAAGGCTCAAGGCCAATGCTACATTTCAATTTCACACCATAGAGCAATTTCCTGATGAATATTCTAAATTGCAATTCTCTGAGAACTTGAGCAAAGTCATTCCCTCTCTCCTCATACAATTTAACTTAACCCAAAATGACCCACATTTGAAACCTGAGTCAACCTGTGGGTAGAGAACCCCGTAGAGTAGGGAAACTTTATGGCCAATTTCAATTGCGTTCTTGGTTCAGGGGGCATAATGGCTTCATTTAATTCCTCAGAATAAACTACTCATTCCTCCTTGAGTATTTTCTTACAGAAAACAGTTGAATCTGTTAAATAAATCATTAGCCAATAGTGGCCTGAAAATAGTACTGATAAACATCTTAAATGATGTAAAAGTAAGGTCACTAAAATAGAACAGGACTTCCTGGTGTTTCATGGTTGAGACTCTGTGCTTCCAATGCAGAGGGCATAGGTTTGATCCCTGGCCAGGCAACTAAGATCCCAACTGCCACTCAGCACGGTCAAATAAATAGTAAACAAATAAAATAAATATGTGATGATGGATACTAAAATGCTGATGGAATAAGAAGTGATAACAGGAATAAAGAATTTCAATCAAGTGAATTATTAAATTTTTATGCTATGAAATTTTTGGGAAGCTTTTCCTCCTCTGTATTCCCAAAGCTATCACTAGCCGTCAAAATTTGGTTGGCGGGCAAGATCCTAAAGTTACCAAAACCAGATACCTGTATTTTGGGGCTGCAAATGGGCCAGATATGAAGTTGCACTTATTGGCACAACCCTAGACAGAAGGAAACGTTCCATGGGACTTCAACGCAACCAGATTTAGAATCAATGCTGAAGATTTTAGAGATGGATTGGTTTGCCTTGTAGAGCAGAGAAAGACTGGCACCCTGGGGCGGGGGAAGGGGGCTTGCAGTAGAAGGCTTTGTCCATCTGGAAAGAGGGTAGTGGGTTGTTGTTGCCAATTCCTCATTGCATATCTGGGTTTAGACATCTCTAACTCAAATTAAATAAAAATGTATGTTCAGTTCAGTTCAGTTGCTCAGTTGTGTCCGACTCTTTGCGACCCCATGGGCTGCAGCACGTCAGGCCTCCCTGTCCATCACCAGCACCCAGAGTTCACCCAAACTCGTGTCCATTGAGTCGGTGATGCCATCCAACCATCTCATCCTCTGTCGTCCCCTTCTCCTCCCACCTTCAGTCTTTCCCAGCATTAGGGTCTTTTCAAATGAGTCAGTTCTTCGCATCAGGTAGCCAAAGTATTGCAGTTTCAGCTTCAGCATCTGTCCTTCCAATGAATATTCAGGACTGATTTCCCTTAGGATGGACTGGTTGGATCTCCCTGCTGTCCAGTGGACTCTCAAGAGTCTTCTCCAACACCACAGTTCAAAAACATCAATTCTTTGGTGCTCAGCTTTCTTTATAGTCCAACTCTCACATCCATACATGACTACTGGAAAAAACCAAATCTTTGACCTGATGGACCTTTGATGGCAAAGTAAAGTCTCTGCTTTTTAATATGTATGTTACACTAAGGCAAAATGTTTCATACTTTAGAGTCATGCATAAAGAAAACTTAAAGAAGGATAGATCTGTCCTCTATCCAGGTCTATCCTGGAGAGATTAGTGTTGAGAAAGGCGATGTGAACTCAGGTCAACAACCTAGCATGCATAAGGATTCTCTTGAGTGTAAGTGCTCCATCATGCCTTGTGACCCAATGGACTCTAGCCCACCAGGCTTCTCGGTCCCTGCAATTTCCCAGGCAAGAATACTGGAGTGCGTTGTCATTACCTACTCCAGGGGATCTTCCTGACCCAGGGGAAAAACTTGTGTCTCTGGCATATCCTGCATTGGCAGGCGGATTCTTTACCACTGAGCCACCTGGGAAGCCCCAAGGATAATCTAGCTGTGCCATAGTAATCGAAAGTAGTCAGAGGCAGGGTTGCCTGAAATATTACCCTGGTTACTGTTTAGAGAAAACCCTTACCTCTAGGAAGCAGCTAAGATATTGTAGTACTAAAATGCCATGAACACACTGGCCTATTTCTTTCATTAACTGCCATATACTCAGAATCCAGCACAATGTTCTGTCTAGACGAGGAACCCAAAATGTTTGTTGCAAGTTCGAACGGGTAGACTGACCCAGTGAATATCTACCAGCATACTCACAGCCTTAGCCCCTTATGTTGTTTAAATAAGTTGAATTTCTAATCTTTTAATTTTACTGTTTAATATTCAACTATTAAGATAACATAAATATTAACAGTGTAAAATGAAAGGTAGAGAAGGGAAACTTAGGATATCCTGTTAAATTCAGTATCATCTGACTCCATCTTTGAGAAATTGCTCTGGATTTCAGTTTCCTCAGGTATAACATAAATGACTTAGAGGAAATGATTCTTCAGAACTTGCAGTATAAATTTCCAAAGTAACTGTTTTGTTTGTGTTTTTGTTTTACGGATATTGATTTCTTTTTCCTTCTCTGTAATTTTTAAAACTCTTTCTCTGTTCCTCTGAATTCCCTTTTCTCCTTCTCTTTCCTTTTCTGTCCCCTGGACCCCCACCCCCACCCACTCCTGCTTCACTCTCTCTGTCTCTTTCTCTCCCAGCTCCAGCCCCTCCTCTTTTCCACCTCTTTTAGATAGACAGACGATACATCAATTGATCTCATCATTTCTGAAGGCAGATATCAAATGTAATTATACTAACTATTGCTGTCTGGATGGGGTCACAAGAATATGAGATCTTTACTTTCTGACTTAAGTAGCTGAATAATGTCAGAAGTTCTTCCAGATCAGAAGAGTCTATATCCTTAACAGATCAAGTGATTCCTAGAAATATCTTGCAAATTGTATGTCACGACCTTGAGGCTTAAGAGCATTATGTACATGTCTGATGTAATTCTCATTAATGATGATTATCTTTTCCTGAACAGGGGGAAAAAAGAGAGTCTCATTTAATGAAAATGTTTATCCAAGAACTTTTTCCCCAGTAGCCAAATAACTAAAACATATTTAAGTATTAAATCAAATTTATATGGCATTTTGTAAAGCATATAACATAGCTTTGGCTATGCAGGAAAGAAAGCAGGTTTTCAGAAATTTATGATGTGGTGTCTGGAGACAGGTTTTTACAAGAAGCCCATTTCTTTTCAAGGAGCTAGTTATGGGCAGTGCCTTGAGGCTTCAGCAAAGGCTTTGTCTCCGGAAGCTCCACCACCTGGCATGGAGCTTTTGCTGGGTGTGTTTTTTCATTATTTATTACAGTCATAAGAAAAGTCTAGTATGAATATACTGCAGAAACTATAATCATGAGTGTATTATTCTAAAGCAATTTTATGACATTTCAATTCAAAAACATATTTTTAGAAAATAAAACAAAATACACAAAACCAGGTTGACCACAAGAAAAAATTATTTTCTCCATTCCAAGTTTTTAATGCAAAAAAATCAAATGCTCCTGATCGTCATTCTCACTCTTCCAAGGAAATAACTGAATATTTTCTTGCATTTATATAGAACTTGCTACGTGTGTACATATCTTTCTTGCACTTATTATGCGTTGTGAAAAATTAGACCTATCACATTAAAATCTGTCATAAAAATCTATTGAGTTGTTATGCCATAACTTATGTAACAAGTATCTTGATGATGGACTAAAATGTTTTCCCCATTTAAAAAAATGCAAATATTAAAATGTGGGTGTTTATATATTAACACAACATACAAATGTTACATTAAATCTCTTTGCAATCATATCTTTGCCTGTTTGAATGAGTAGAGCTACTAGAAAAAGTTCAGAAAGATGAAACTGCTGGGTCTAAGAGTATACGCACATAAATTTTGATAGATGATGCCAAATTGTTATCCAAAGGGAACATGCCTACATTTCCCTGTCCACTCAAGTACTGGGTGATACTGCAGAAATCTTTTCCTCTCTAAATGGTGAAAAATTACATCACATTGTTCTAATTTCCATCTTATTATGAGTGAGGCACAATATCTTTTCATGTGATTGTTGGTATTTCTTCCTATGGATTCAAAATGTGAACACATTTTTAATTTGCAGCCTCAGTAAGTCCTCTTAGCTTCTGCCAAGTTTCCCCAGAGGCAACAAAGCATTCTTAAAATAAATAATGTGCTCCCTCACCGCTTCTCACCAAACAGTCCAAAATCATAACAATAGAGCCTCGTTCAGAAAACGTTATAGAAGAGAGAGAGAGAAAGATAGGAGAAGGCTAAAGAGAGACCAGTAGTGAAGTGTGAACTTCTGAGTGATGTCATTTTGAATTTCGTACCTGACACAATGGACGTGAGTTTGAGCAAACTCTGGGAGATAGTGAAGGACAGGGAAGCCTGGCAGGCCGCAGTCCATGGGGTCACACAGTCCGACACGACTTAATGACTGCACAACAATAACTTGATACAAAGAGGTATGCCCTGGTCCATTAGTAGGAGAGAAAAACTGTGGCAATTCCAGGAATCTGCTGTGGCTCTCAGCAGCTCTCTTCACTCAGGCAGTGGCAGTGGGAAAGAGTTCAGAAACTACACTACCATTATAGTTCTGTCCTGGGTTTGCAACCAAAGGTAAGTTTATTTCCCAATGTCCTCTTTTAACAGCATTCCTGTAAATAAGTAAAGAAATACAAGCAGCTATAAATCTCTTACTTATATGTCCACCCCTACAGAGATTACATCCCTGGGAAAATGACTTCAATCACCAGACTCTCCCACCTCGCCTGTATAAACTGAGTGCAACATGACAGGCAAGCAAGGGGTTCTAGTAAGATTTATTCTCATTTCCAAGCATGAGTAACTCCAATGTGACTACTTTTGCTTACAACACCTTTGATGACATCTTATCACTCTGCAGTCCTCACCCTATTTACGTGTCAGGACTATGGAGTGATAAAATTGAAGAATCATACACAAAAATCCAGTCTCCTTACTTCATCGCCACCCTTTAGAAAGGACCTTTCCATTCACCTTTCTCCATTTCTAAAAATAAGTAAACAGTAACTAAGAACAAGCCTGGCCTTTATTATGTATTATGATTTATCAATCATTTTCATGATCACCTCATCTTATGCACAGTTTGCTGACTCGTGCTGAAAATAAAAGTAAGTGACAGAGGTGGGTCCCATACACAGAAGAGCAGCGATGAGAACAGGAGCTGGGTGTGGGGTGAGCGGGGAATAGAGAATCCTTAAAATGATAAAAATCAGTAGTTGATCTTTTTTTTTTTTTTTTATCTTTTAAAAATAGAGAAGGGCTCAAATTTCCTGCTGCTGCTGTAGAAGGATTATTTTTAGATTTGTATAAGGAAACAAGTTCTAAAAGAGGTACCACTGCCAGTGCCATGGCTCTTGAGGCAAAGGCAAGGTGGTGTCTTTGGATCTGAAGAGCAGCTTGTGTGTAACAAAAAAGCTGGTCCTCCTTCAGTGCTCCCTGTGGCCTAGACATGTCATATTTTCTTTGATATTAACGGGACTTAGAAGCCCATAGAGACCGTAGACTTATGAATGTGTAAGAAGGACTTCAAGTTGATAGATCTGTGCATTTGGAAATAATTTTACTATATTCTTCTTTATTCTTTCGCTGTCATTATTTAAAAAAAAAATAAAACAATATGTACATTTAATGGAGTACAACCTGCTGGGTATGCAAAAAACTACACAAATCACACCTAGACTCTAAAACAAGACAGATTTTTGCCAAATTTTGGAGTCAGTGTTAGAAGAGGTGTGTTTTTATTGATTGCTAGTAGTCAATTACCCAGGAGCCAGGGGAATAAGTCAGTGGTATTTTAATAATTTTATTTATTTGGAGGAAACCAAATAACAGGTTCCCATTGAATAAATATGATTCTGTTTACTCAATGACAAATATAAATTGAAAAATAAGCTTGTTTTTTAGAAACTCCAGAATTACACAATCCATCTTAGAAAACAGAATTCTTTCTTACAATAGAGTTTGGGATTCTTTTTCCCTAAGTACTGTGGAATCTACTCGTTGATATGTTTGAGTAGTAAGTTTCCTTTGGGCCCTATTTTAGTCATTTCCTACAGTCCATGAACAGGATACGGGAGGAGTGGCTGCTTCCCATTTATCTAATCTATCTCTAACCTCGAAAACTAAAGGTTAAATTCAACTCCATTCTTGCCCATGGGCTGACAGAGGGGAATCATTTAGCCACAGCAATCACCCACTTAATTTTCTTTACAGTGCCTTATCCTCTCCTGACAGCAATGGTAAGCAGCCAGAGGAATAAAATCTTTGTCTCCCATTCAAATATCTGAAAGCTTTCTAGCATGAACAAAGAGAAAAAGTAATGTGCAACACTACAAACAGCTTCCAAGAAATATCATGCAAATATGAATTTTTGTATCATAATAGTTACCTCCTTTTCTATGGTGAAATTGCAATTGCTAAATGTTTAATAATAGTGTAATAATTATAATCTCCTTTCCTTCATGTATGAAGATGATGTTATTGATCTTGCAATTTTGAGCCTGTAACTCAGATTACTGTCTAGTTATAAGAAAAATTTGGAATTTTCTATTGGGAAAAAAGTAGAAAAAAATAATACATGACTTAAGGATTGTGTGAAAGGGAACTCTGTAATTTTATATTGATCATCTGTGTTCCGTATTTTTGTTGTTGCTTAGTTGATTAGTCATCTCTGACTCTTTTGCGACCCCATGGACTGTAGCCCACCAGGCTCCTCTGTCCACGGAATTCTCCAGGCAAGAATACTGGAGTGGGTTGCCATTTCCTTCTCCAGGGGATCTTCCCAACTCAGGGATCAAACTCGCATCTCCTGCGTTGGCAGGTGGATCCTTTACCACTGAGCCACCAGGGAAGCCTGTTCTGCATAGGGGCAAGATATAAATAGGATAATAAAATGAGGACTGTTCACAAGATCGAAACACTTGAGAAAGCATTGCTGCATTTTACATTGGTCTGTGGATGACTAAACTTTTTACTCTTTATAAATGAGAAAAAGTAGTTTTTAACTTTCCTCACCAGTTACACAGTATCATCTCATCCCAGAAGAGCTGCCTCCTGAGAAAAATTAGTGATTAACCTGGGATTCTGGGAGTTTGCTTTGCTTGCTGGTAGACATCATCTTGCTTTATATATTTGTTCAAGATAAAAATGTGAAAAATAAAAAAATTAGGAACAAACACAGGGCTAGAAATTTGATGACAGTTAAAAATAATATTAGTAGTAAATCCATCAGTTTATAAACTTTGCCATTTTTTTTCTTTTTTTAAATTTAATTTCATTTATTTATTTTTAATTGATTTAAATTTTATTTTTTAGAAGGGAACAACTCTTGGGAATGAAAGTTTTTCTGACCCAGAAGACCTAGTAATATACAGTTAAGTTTGAAACATCATATTTACTAGATTTTTTAAAATATGGTTATTTTTGAAAGAAGAGAATATAAGCTTAATAGAAGTAATTTTGTCTGAGAATTAGTCATTTAGCTTTTCTTTTTTTTTTTTTTAATTTGATTTTATTTTTTAACTTTACGATATTGTATTGGTTTTTCCATGAATGAATCTGCCACAGGTATACATGTGTTCCCCATCCCGAACCCTCCTCCCTTCTCCCTCCCCATACCATCCCTCTGGGTCATCCCAGTGCACCAGCCCCAAGCATCCAGTATCATGCATCAAACCTGGAGTGGGGACTCGTTTTATATATGTTATTATACATGTTTCAATGCCATTCTCCCAAATCATCCCACCCTCTCCCTCTCCCACAGAATCCAAAAGACTGTTCTATGCATCAGTGTCTCTTTTGCTGTCTCGTATACAGGGTTATTGTTACCATCTTTCTAAATTCCATATATATGTGTTAGTATACTGTATTGGTGTTTTTCTTTCTGGCTTACTTCACTCTGTATAATAGGCTCCAGTTTCATCCACCTCATTAGAACTGATTCAAATGTATTCTTTTTTAATGGCTGAGTAATACTCCATTGTGTATATGTACCTCAGCTTTCTTATCCATTCATCTGCTGATGGACATCTAGGTTGCTTCCATGTCCTGGCTATTATAAACAGTGCTGCGATGAACATTGGGGTACACGTGTCTCTTTCAATTCTGGTTCCCTCAGTGTGTATGCCTAGTAGTGGGATTGCTGGATCATAAGGCAGTTCTATTTCCAGTTTTTTAAGGAATCTCCACACTGTTCTCCATAGTGGCTGTACTAGTTTGCATTCCCACCAACAGTGTAAGAGGGTTCCCTTTTCTCCACACCCTCTCCAGCATTTATAGCTTGTAGACTTTTAGATCACAGCCATTCTGACTGGCGTGAAATGGTACCTTATGGTGGTTTTGATTTGCATTTCTCTGATAATGAGTGATGTTGAGCATCTTTTCATGTGTTTGTTAGCCATCTGTATGTCTTTGGAGAAATGTTTATTTAGATCTTTGGCCCATTTTTTGATTGGGTCATTTATTTTTCTGGAGTTGAGCTGTAGGAGTTGCTTGTGTATTTTTGAGATTAGTTGTTTGTCAGTTGCTTCCTTTGCTATTATTTTCTCCCATTCTGAAGGCTGCCTTTTCACCTTGCTAATAGTTTCCTTTGTTGTGCAGAAGCTTTTAAGTTTAATTAGGTCCCATTTGTTTATTTTTGCTTTTATTTCCAATATTCTGGGAGGTGGGTCATAGAGGATCCTGCTGTGATTTATGTCCGAGAGTGTTTTGCCTATGTTCTCCTCTAGGAGTTTTATAATTTCTGGTCTTACGCTGAGATCTTTAATTCATTTTGAGTTTATTTTTGTGTATGGTGTTAGAAAGTGTTCTAGTTTCATTCTTTTACAAGTGGTTGACCAGTTTTCCCAGCACCACTTGTTAAAGAGATTGTCTTTAATCCATTGTATATTCTTGCCTCCTTTGTCAAAGATAAGGTATCCATATGTGTGTGGATTTATCTCTGGGCTTTCTATTTTGTTCCATTGATCTATATTTCTGCCATTTTCTACTTGCTTAAAAGGTATTGTATTCCATATTCTCTCAGGTTTGAATTCTAGAAGTAAACTTTAAAATACTATTTAAGGACTAACTAATGCCATAGTATAACTTTGAAAACTTTGTAACAAACTGATATGATGATAAAGAGCACCCCCACTCCCAAATTGAAATGTGATTCATGTCCTCAGAAACTATGATCTCTTGGATAAGAGGTGTGTTTGGGATGCAATCTGATCCTTCTCTATCCTCTGCTGTGGGAGGAATTAGAATGGCTTTGTGTCTGCAGGGTTACTGGAGGCAAGGGAAATGCAGATCAGGTTATATTCACAAACTTTTTAAAGCTCATTGAATGATGACCCAAGTAGAAATACCATTAAACTTGCATTTAGAATTAAAATTCAAAAGGATGTGGATGATAATTATAAGCAAACGTAAAATGAAAAACTTGCAAAAATAAGGCATTCACTAATGAAATACCATAAGGTTAGATGTAATTCACGTTTTAAAAAGGACTGGCCATAAATGGTATCTTCTGAAATTCAGTTGCCTAAGCTAGGTCTCCACCTCCTGAAAAAAATGCTTCACTGTAGGATACTCCTAGCAATTAGTGGTTATGGATAGAAAGAAGCCAAGGCCAGTTCTGACTTTCTCTTCCTGTGATGCCAAATCTTCCAGGAGAGTCAGCTTTCTACAGACAGAAAAGAATCCTTGGATAAGACATTTTGATAGTCTTTAATGGCTAACTCTCCATGCAGAAAATCTCACCAACATTCTGTTAGCAAGTTGATGATCTCTGATTCTATATGCTCTATTTTCTTTTATAATTACATATATTTTCTCAACTGAACACTAGAAGTATTTAGTAAGAATCATTTATAAGTTGTTATTATCTTTTAATTAATCATCTAATAATTACTTTTACAGTGATGTGGCACTCAACTCACCATCTTCTGATCTTAATTTGGCTTCACAAGCAGTCATTCCAACCAGAAAGAATGCACAACTTGGTCATGTATGTGGTCTCGTATTTCTCCATGATTTTCCAGCAGGTTTGTCAACAAAAAGGATTGGTCACTGAGGTTGGGGGATGGAACTGAGCCTGTAGCTAGGATAAAGGCAGCCCATTTTCAGATGGGTCAGTCCTGAAGGAAAGAGACCACTTTAGCCATTACAGAGATGGGAAGTATTTTTCCTTCATTCTTATTTCTAAATCCAAACTAGCAGGCCTAACCAATCAAACTGGTGGCTATAACCGGAGGCAAAGCATTAAGAAGAATTAAACATCTCTCTCATGATGTATTACAGAATTTCAGACTGTGAGAGGACTGCAATCAAGTAAGGCATTGTAGATAGTAAAGCACCACACTTTAGAAGCACTTCAGTTGCTTGTCCTGTCAAAACTATGAAACACAACCTTTCCTTGGAAAAGGAAGTGATGCCAACTTTTCCTTGTCATCCTCTAGTCCTGGGTCTTGTGATTGGTTCCCTGATATGCTTGTGGCTTACTACCCTTTTCCATGTAAATACGTTAGGCTGTCTTGTAAGAGGGCCATACTGTACCGGCACGCGATTCCCATTCTTAAGGTTCAGTTCAGTTCAGTTGCTCAGACTCTTTGCGACCCCATGAATCGCAGCACACCAGGCCTCCCTGTCCTTAAGGTTAGGATTATTGATGTCTCTACTGGTTTAGAATAGCACCAGTTTGACCCTTTAGCTAAGTGGTCTATGGGAATTGGTTCTCAATTATTCTTTACTAATCAAAATTCAAAAGCACACAAGAGTTCCAGGAACAAAAATAGGCAAACTTAATCACCTATCAAAAATTTACTTTGCGTCTAGCATAGGGAGACAACCCAGTCTTGAAAGAAAATCAGAGTGCTTACCTTCTAATCTTGTTACTTCCCACCATCTAGGTAAGTGACTTAGGGAAAGGCATCCTGTGTGTACTTTAAGCTTGTAGAGTTCTAAAAGCCAGACATGAAGTCCTGTTCTTGGGTAATATGATGAGTCAAGCTTTCATTAAATATATATTTTGTGTGTAGAAGAGTCTAGTATGTATTTTAAAATATTTCTAAGTTCTGGCACAATTTTATAATTCTTAGTTTCCCTTTCACTTTATAAATTTGCCTCTTGCTGCTAAGTCACTTCAGTCGTGTCTGACTCTGTGTGACCCCATAGACGGCAGCCCACCAGGCTCCCCGGTCCCTGGGATTCTCCAGGCAAGAACACTGGAGTGGGTTGCCATTTCCTTCTCCAATGCATGAAAGTGAAAAGTGAAAGTGAAGACGCTCAGTCATATCCGACTTTTAGCGACCCCTTGGACTGCAGCCTACCAGGCTCCTCCGTCCATGAGATTTTCCAGGTAAAAGTACTGGAGTGGGGTGCCATTGCCTTCTCCAAATTTGCCTCTTATTTAGTCACAATTAGAAAACTTTTAAGGTACGGGATTCGAGTTACCCATCCATTTACCAGTCCAGTAAGTGATTCGACTTCTGTCACGGATGCAAATATACACTTCTTATATTACTCAAAAATATTTTAGAACTCAAAGGGAAAATACTGACAATAACCTCCTTTGCCCACACAAACAGTAGTCATTAAGAAAACACAATCTTTTTAGGCAAGAAACAATTTTGTCAAGCAGTTAGTTCCCAAGGTGAAAAGTTCCCACTTTAAAGTCCCACACGGAAATAAGGTCTGGGGACACAACAGAGATGGTTGAATTCAGTGTGAGTCAGTCCTGCATTTTGCAATCTTAAAAAAGAAGATAGTGTTACTAATTAGTGCTTTGAACTATAACTTCAAATGGACTGTGAGTTTCTACTTACATTGCTGAACTTTCTGAAAGTAATAGTTATTTGCTAAAGAAATGGTAAAATGGCAGAAAGGCTGTGGGTAGTCACATTTTCATCCATTAAACAATTTTATTCTAATTTTGTGTGTGTGTGCATGCATAAAAATTTGTCATACTTTCCTTTTCCTTTGGAATTGGCTATAATACAGAAATGCCAGTCAGCTTTCCATCTCTGGTCTGTGAATGGAAATTCTGAGGACAGAAAAATTTATCTCATCCACCTCATGAAACCTACAGGAATCATGAAATAGCTTTTGGGGAAGCCTTGATTATTTTTCTCTCCTTTCCACTGCACTTCCTTCTCTTGAGAGTAAGATGTTTGGGGCATGGTTGAAGCAAGTGGCTAGAAAGGGGACTAAGGGAGCTTGGGTGGGACCCAGACAAAGCCAAGGACATTAGAGCCATGTTAGTTATATTGTTTTTGAGCAGAGCAGAGAAATTCAGAGGCAAGTTCTAATTTCACTCCTGGTTCCAAGTGAATTCAATCTGAATGCTGTGTTTGCAGAATTAATTGTCTGATCTTAATCCCAAATAAGTTAGAGATGCCAGTGTGAATGTGCCCACAGCAACCTTAGCTGTGCCCTCTCATGTATAAGGGTTATTCTGGTACATGGGGCCTCTCATTACATGGTTATGTAAGACAACATCTGAGCAACTCTGGAAATGCTCAATTAAAACAGCAACCATTTTGAATCTGCCTTTAACAGTCCACTTTCCTTTATTTGAAAGGATAAGAAAGTTGTAGGACAAGAAAGTTGTTTTTAAATTTAGAAAAGCTTTTCAACACACATAATGATATTTATAGACTTGCTTTCAGTTATTTTCCCCAATAATCAGGGAAAATTATATTTTTTGTTAAATTCACATTGTTAAATGACTTGAATTGAGGAAATATTCAAGAATTGTCATTAAAATCAAGAGAATGTTCAGTTTCTATACAGCAGTAAAGACTGAATCTGGATTATAAAGTATTAGAAAAGGCATTGCTTTTCATTACAAAAGGATTGTGATGTCATAGTTTCAACCGAATAACTTCTTCCTGACCCAGAAGAAGGGTAGCCTAAATTCAATGAAAATATTCATTTCTTAGGCATATCTGTTAATCCACAGTTGTGCCAGCTTTACTGTGGTGTAAGTGGTGTGCCATTTAGAGTAAATTAAATCATAGTGTGAATCCCAACTATATCCCTTGATGACTGTTTTCAAACTTGATTTACTCAGCTATAAAATGGGAGGATGACACGCACCTCTGTATTTTGAAATAATATAACGAAAGCATTGAACACAGGTTTGCACAGAATACTCAGTTTATATTATTGTCTCCCATCCTTTCCTCATATGTATCAGTGTTACTATGCATATGTGGGATCACTTTCAACCAAAAATCATAGAGTTTTGATTTAATTTCTCAGTTTTACTATGTCTTTCTTAGATTTGTCATCTACATATCTCAAGTTTTGCACTGATGAAATGGGGATAGAAATACCTACTAGGTAAGACTGTTGGTGATTAAATGTGCAAAGTTCCCAGCATAGTGCCTGTCACTAGCAGACCACTAATGAATGACCATGGACTTCACTTACTGGCCTAATTTTGGTTGAAAGGGAGCAATATCAGTAATATCAAAAGTTACTCTGGAGTCAGTCATAAGCGGAGTGTAAGAAATAAAAGTGATAAGAATAGAAAAAATTTTTATAAAAGGATATAAATATAACTTTTGACAATAAGTGATTGTCATTCATAAAATAAAGACTTTATCCTAGCTTAATACAATCCTGTATTAATTGAGATATAAAATTATTACATTGCTTTCATTATTTCTTACCTAAGGGAAATTTTTTTTTCTTCTCAGACTGAGTGAAACGACGGCAATATTTCATAGGGAAAATGAAAGTCTGACATAATTGTAGAAGGGTTATTTTCGTCTTCACTTAGATGAGACTCAAACTTTGACAAGCAGTTTGCAATCATTTATTATGAAGCCATATCATACCTTCCTTTTCATCACACCACTTAGCATGTGTTACATATACCTTAAATCAGAACTAAAATTCTTTAATTTCCTTTCTCTACTGAATTTGTATGGTGAATCAGTTTGCCTATTATATAGACAAAAATAATCAACTAATCAATTATCTCTATTAATTTGGTAAACTTAAAAGGCCTACCAAATGCTTGGAAGGAAATGAAAATTCATTTATTTTCATCTACCTTCAAGCAACACAAATTGTTGGAGTCATCTACCTATGTATGGGACTTCTCCAGTGGCTCAGTGGTAAAAAATCTGCCTGCAATGAGCAGACACAGTTCGATCACTGGGTTGGGACCATCCCCTGGAGGAGAAAATGGCAACCTGCTCCAGTATTCTTGCCTTGAAAATCCCATGGGCTGAGGAGTCTGAAGGGTTGTAGTCCATGGGGTAGCAAAGAGTCAGACATGACTGAGAGACTGAGCACACACACACACACACCCCGCTATGTATACTTTCTTTGTTCTGTATTTTGTAGTCATGGTGTTTGCAAATGTCCATGATGGAAAGCCAGTTAAGAAGCAATAAAGAATTACAGTTTGTTTTTTTTCTTGCCCGTCCCCATCAGATTCTACAAGGGTTTCCAAGAAAGCAGCTTACGTTCACTCAGAATGTGTATATCCATCTGCTTCACATCCTCGTGCCAGAGCCTCTCATAAGAATATTCCCTAAAGCCAACACAAGGTGGCCAGTCTTAATGTTAGGAAAAATGTAGTAACATAGGCAACAGAGTTAGAACTAAATTCCCATGCCACACTGAGCCATTAAGCTATGGCTTTATTCAGAGCTCAGTGGCTAGAGGGGAGAAGGCAGCTCAGATATTTTAATAAGATCAAGGTCATTGGTAAGCCATTTTTAAACCTGTGCAGGATAGAAAAACTTAAATCATCAGCACAATTCATTTACTCTATTTATTCAACAAACATTTACTGGGTTTATCTACAAGCAACTGAACAACAAAATAGGCCAGGTTCCAAAATTAACAACTGATATAAAAGACAAAAATTCTCACCTTTATATGTAACTTAGATTCTGGAAGCAGTAGGCAGATACATAAAGAAGTAAACTAAAATTACTGTCTGTTGGTAATAGTAGAGAAAATAAATCACCAAAGTGTAATGGGTTGCTAGAGTTGGGAAGTACTGTAATTTTATATAGTGGTCAAACACAGCCTCCTTGCTGAGGAGGTACAGTTTGAACAAAGGCCTAGGTGGTGAGCAGCAGAGCAGAGCTATGTGGATATCCAGGGATAGAGTGTTCCCACAGAAAAGGTAGGATACTGGAGGCACTGAATGGGAGCAGGCCTCTCGTTCAGAGCCCAGCAAAGAAGGCAGGGTTGTAGGAGCCAACTGACTGTGGGTGGAGGGGAAATGAGATGGAAAACTACTGTCAGACCTTATGGGCCACTGTAAGGATTTGGCTTTCACTTGGAGTGAGAAGAAGAGCCACTAGAAGGTGTCTGGCAGGAGAGTATAATAATTTGAGTTGCATTTAAAAATAATTCATCTGTTTTCTGTGTGTAGAAATGACTGAACAGAAGAGTGGGCAGAAGACTACTGCAAGCAGTCGAGGAGAGATGATGATGTCTAGGATTAGGGTTGATGTAGGAAGAGTGGTGAGATGGTTGGGAGATATTTGGGAAAAAAAGCTCCAAGCACACATTTTTGCAGTATCTTATATCAGCAATATTAAGGACCTTCTCAATCCAAGGAAGCAGAGTTTCCTGGAAAATCTTTATTGCCTAATTAACTCAGGAAAAATACTTTCAAGTGGTGTCCTGAGCCTCTGTCACTTCACCATCCTTAGACTACTGGAATCCCAGGACTCAGCAACACTTCTGGGTGAATGGGTGGACCATAAACAATAATCTCTCCTTCCATATTCTTTTAGGAATGTTGTACTTGGCACAATAGATTTCCAGTAGCTAAAGCCTCATTTCCTTTGGTCAACATACCATCTGGTGGTTAACAAAGACTTTCCTGATTAACCTTAAGATATAGAGCAAGTTGGTTGGGTAGGAGCAACATTCAGCTCTGGAAATGCAATGGAAGCATTGAGTCTGCACTCAGTGTAGAAAGCTAGCACGATCCCCTCCTCCCAAACATCCACCGTTTTAAAAAAAGGACAGAAATTAAACAGTGATCATATGGAATTCTGAGACTTAGAATTCCCTGGAAGTCAGAACCACAGAGCTTTCTATTTTAGTACTTCTGTAAAAATTAATTGCTTGATAGCAGTAAAAGTTAGGACTTAACACCAAAGAATAAGTCTTTATGTACCTTCAAGAATACAGTTATATAACTGCTGTCATAATTCATGTCCCACATAAAATCTGAAGTTTCAATAATATTGCATAATATTCATATATTAATAGTTCTATCCTTATCTTGATCTCAAATCCCATAAAAGGAAGTATTATATCTTGACATGCCTCCACTCAGTTAGATACTCCATAAATATTTTTTGAACAGATATATACTTTATACTTTTCCATTTTCCTAGAAAGATATATTTGAAGGTCAAATATGATAAAGCATATTTGTGAGCATCCTGAAACAGCAAAACACCATCTTCAGGATGACATCAGAGTATAAGAATCTCCATTTTCAAACAAAGTCCGTGGCTACAGAATGCTGGCAGCTGTTGAAGGTGCAGCCTCACTCCACACTGAAATGTCTGGCACAAGTGATGTAAAGACAGCAAAAGCATCATCTGTGTGTCAGTCATATTATATGCATTAACTCATGTAACATCACAGTTTATTTCAAACAATATCCACTACCATTTGTGAATTTTTACTATGTGCAATCAAATTTTAAGTGTTTTACAAGTATAAAATATTTCACCAATTTTATAAATGAGATACAAGGGCTTAGAAGTTAAGTATCTGACCATGAGCAAAGATTTCTACCCATGCACAAAGCTTTCACTCTTAACCAGCACACAGTGAATCTGCATTATGACTGGAACATAACTACACATGTATGTCAGTGGTGTGAAGATGGATTTATACACATCTTTTCATTATTTCATGAATAGTTTTGCTCTAAATTTGTTCATATCTCTTAATATGGCACACCCAGGATACACAAATTGTTCTGCTTTTTAACATCACAGTCTTCTTTTTGGTACTTTTGGGTATGTCAAGGGAAAGGTCCAGGCTTTGGAGAAAGGTTATTTTACTTACTACATGGCCACAAGGAGCATCCAAATACATCATGGAATTTCTAAAATGCTATGAAGAATGCCTTTAGGCAAATTAAGAAGAATGGAGGTTTCTACCCCTCAGTGTTTCACTCAGGTACTGCAATTTGCAAACTCTTAGCCAAAGGTTTTTAATGTGACTACATTTTTCATTAATTATACATGATGGTTTACCAGTATTCATAATAATAGACTTATATGTATATATTATAGTATATAATTGTGGGTGTATAATATAATTATCTGTGGTTTTTTCCTTTCTTTCTCTTTTTATTAAACAGAATTCTCAGTCATGGGTCAATTCCTTTTAGGTATGGGATTTTAACCAAAGACATAAAATGAACTTACAGATAAAATGTAAGGGCATATTGCATTGTTCCAGAGTAAGTATATGCATATAGTTACATCAGTAAAGCTAAGATGAAAAAACAATTGCTATTGAAAAAAGCTTTGTCTGTGTATACCTATAAAATCCTAGTGGATTAAATGCCCGCAGTTCAAATGAGTCAACATTTTCTGGTTTGATATGATAAATTTGAGAGCAAAATAAACATAGTCCTGTTGGGGTTCCCACCACTAGCTACAAAAGTTGAACCAATTATCAGTTAGATGTTAAATTTCTATCTGTTAAAACATATTAAAATTTTATTCTTCAGACTCATTTGTAACAATGCATTCCTGAGAAAGTGAGTATTTCAGAACACAAAAACAACCTCAACTTACATAAACAAACGTGTGTGACTTCCTTGGGAAAGGTTTGTTGTTTAATTTGTTTTTGAAGGAAGTAATTGATTTTTCTTGGCAGATTTGATAAAAATAACGAGGCCTTGATTGTCTAATCTGAGGTCATGTTCTCCTCAGGAATCATCAGTGCCCGACTCAGATTTAAGTGAATTCAAGCTTTCCTGGGACTCTCTTTTGATATATGACTATAACATGCTACCACACAGCTTCTCTGACATCAAGTTACTAACATAAACAGATTGTAAGTAAAATATATATATATATATTTTACTTATATATATATATATATAAATTAAATATATATATTGTTTAGTTGCTAAGTTGTGTCCAACTCTTTTGCAACCCCATGGACTGTAGCCTGCCAGGCTCCTCTGTCCATGGGATTTTCCAGGCAAGAATACTGGAGTGGGTTACCATTTCCTCCTCCAGGGGATCTTCATACACATATATAAAAATATGCTGGGTCTATATCCAAAGTAATTAAAGCAGAATCTCAGATATTTATGTGCCCATGTTCATATAAACATTATGCACATCAGCCAAAAATTAGAAGCAACCCAAGGTCCATCAATGGATGAATGGATAAGCAAAATACAGTGTATATGCATAAAATGGAATGTTATTAAGTCTTAAGAAGGAAGGAAATTCTAATATATGCTATCATGTGGATGAAGCTTGAGATCATACACTAAATGAAATCAGTTCGTCACACACAAAAATGCTTTATGATTCCACTTATATGAGATACCTCAAATCGTCCTAGAGATAGAAAGTACAATGGTTTTGTCAGGGGCTGGAAGGCAGAGGGATGGGAGATTTGTTGTTTAACATGTATAGAATTTCAGTTTTGCAAGATCAAAAAGTTTTGGAGATTGACTGCTGAACACCATGATTATACATAACACTGCTACACTATATACTTCAAAATGGTTAAGATAGTAAAATTTATGCCTTATGTATTTTACCACAACTTTTTAAAAAGTCAATTGTGAAATTACTTGAATAAGGAGCATTAATGTCAGAGCATTATCTTATTTTTTTTAAAAGAAGTTTTAATTTAGAAGATAGGCATAAATTGTATTTAATCAAGAGTATTTGCACCATGAGTAAAGAAAAGTTACAGTAAACTTATGTGATAGTACTTCAAGTAGCAAGTCTAGTTCAGGGGAAGGAAGTTTTATTCAACTTTGTGCAGGTTACACCGTATCTTGAGTATTACATCTAGTTCTAAATATCACATTTAAAGAGGCAGATCTTCAAATCAAAGGCATTTAACGGAATTCAAATGCAATGGTGACTCATTGGTCACAGAAGGAGTTTAAGTTCCCTGATGGCTCAGTGATAAAGAATCCATCTGCCAAAGCAGGAGACACATGGGATGCAGGGTTCTAACCCTGAGTCAGGAAGATCCCCTGGAGAAGGAAATGGCAACCTATTCCAGTATTCTTGTCTGGGAAATCCCAAGGACAGAGGATCCTGGCGGGCTACAGGCCATGGAGTCGCAAAAGAAGTCAGACATGACTTAGCAACTAAATAACAAAAAGAAAAAACATGATAAAAATGTAAACCACATGAAACTTTTAAGATTTAAATTATGTTTGTATCCTTGATTACATCTTGAATAACTAATCCTGAAATGTAAAAAACAAAAAAAAAACAAATGCAATGGTGAGAAATCTGGAAACTATGTCATATGGTGGACAGCAGAGTGAAGCATTTCAGGTTTTGGGCTCTGTTACAGGAGACAACTGGGCTTAAAAACCAGGCTCTGTCACTGACTAATCTGTGACTCAGAGCAAGCTCTTTAGCTTCTATAACTGTTACTTGAGTCCTCTCCTACAAAATTATGATCCCCCCAAATATTAAGTATTCTGTGATATCCAAAAGGAAAAAACACATATCGTAATTTACAAAGTGCTTAATATTGGCTAATATTACTATAATTTTTATACTCTACTAGTAAACGGCCTTTTTAAGGACAAAGACATGGTAAAGTATAATAAATAATTTTAAAGTGTTTTTAGGACTGTCCTGTGAAAGAGTTCTATCAATTTTTGAACCAGAACACATAACTAGAAGAGTTTAATAGAAAGCTAAAGAAAAAAAAAAAGCTAAAGAAACTGCAAGGAGATCAAAGCAGTCAATCCTAAAGGAAATCAATCCTGAATATTCATTGGAAGGACTGATGCTGAAGCTCCAATACCTTGGCCACCTGATGTGAAGAGCTGACTCATTGGAAAAGACCCTGATACTGGGAAAGATTGAAGGCAGGAGGAGAAGGGGACAAAAGAGGATGAGATGGTCAGATGGCTCACTGAATCAATGGACATGAGTCTGAGCAAGCTCCAGGAGTTGGTGAGGGACAGAGAAGCCTGGCATGCTGCTGTCTGTGGGGGTGGCAGGGTTGGACACAACTTATTGATTGAAAGATGACAATGAAAGAAAAGAAATTTATCCTACATTGAAGAAGGTTATTACATTCAGTGTATGAAAATTAAATAAGTTGCCCTAAGAAGTAGTAGGGCTTCCCTGGTGGCTCAGAGGTTAAAGCGTCTGCCCACAATGTGGCAGACCTGGGTTCGATCCCTGGGTCAGGAAGATCCCCTGGAGAAGGAAATGGCAACTCACGCCAGTGTTCTTGCCTGGGGAATCCCACGGACAGAGGCCCCAAGAAGTAGTAGGGGCTTCCCTGGTAGTTCAGCAGTAAAGAATCCGCCTTCAATGCAGGAGATGCAGGTTCGATTCCTGGGTCAGGAAGATCCCGTGGAGGAGGGAATGGCAACCCACTTCAGTATTCTTGCCTGGACAGAGGACCCTGGAGGGCTGCAGTCCACGGGGTCACAAAAAAGTTGGACACGACTTAGTGACTAAACAACAACAACAAAGAGCAGTGAGCTTCCTGACATTGCTCTTCTTCAATGAGCAAATGGAAGTTAGAGATATGTTAAGACGAATTTCTACTACGATTAGAGTGTTGTGCTAGACAACATCCCTTCTAATATTCTATGCTTCTCTAATATATATATTTTTTAACAGTATCGACTTCAGTTTTCCTCACAAAGCAACTGCTTAATTCTGAAGGACTGGCCCAGACAGAGGTTCTAGTTCCCATATAGCATAGGTAATGGAAAAAAAGATCAAAACTACCCATAAGATGATTGAGAAATCACCATTTTGCATGTTTGCCTCCACAGGAGCGCTGATTGTGGTACTGATGCTGACTGAGAGACTGTCTTTGGGCGACAGTGATAGATGCTTTACTTTGTCCTTTTGAAATGTTTTTAATGCTTGAACACACAGTTAGACCTGATTTATAGGCACATTGAGATAAAAGCTGCAGTAGAAAAAGAACTCTAGGATGTAGGGGGAGTTATCTTCACAGTAACTGAAGAACAGAGGCAGAAGAGTGAGGAGTGTGAGGGAAGAAGAGGCTTTTTAAAATGATTTCACAGAATGAAAAGATGTTTCTCTGTTGGAGGAGAAACGAAAGAATTGGTTTAAAGGCAGAATCTTAACAGAAAAAGAGGACCCTCATGGTCAGAGTCACTGAAGCCAACTAATAGTAAAGCAGAGTGTGGACCTAATGGCACTAAAAAGATTTTAGAATTAAGGTCATGGGACAGACTCAACCACTATATTGTGTATGGGAGAGACCACACATGGGTATTATATCTGATTTGGAATATGCTATTTTAAGATAGACACCAAGATGTGGGTTGGAAGATGCAAAACAGGAGATTGAAACCATGTCATAAAATTAATGATTAAAGAAATTGAAGAAGATGTAGCTTTCGTGAGAGAATATAGGTTTCATAAGATACCTGAAAGATTCTTGTATAAAATACTGTTTTTACAACGTCAGCTGAAGAGAGTCAGAAATAAATGCTAGCCCACCATGGAATCAACCAACTCATGAAATAGATTTCCCGCTGATGCAGGTACCTTGGGGGACTATGGATGATGGAATTTGAAATAGATGACATACACCTAATCCTAATTTTATATTTTAAAATGATAGCTTTTCTCATGGCAGAGAGGTGGATTAATTCAAGACAGTAGGTTCCACACCTTTCTTGAAGTTTTCAGATTTTTTTAGGGTAAGAGGGAGGGAGTATCAATGGTAATCCATGGATTTCAGAATGGTGAGAAGGAAGGTGAAGACTGAGGGAGCAGATAGGAAGAAGTCATCAGTATCAAAAAAAGAGTACAGTAAAAATAGGCTTCCTGGAAGAACGGAGGCAGAAGTCAATTTAGGAAGTTAGTTAACACTCCATTCAACAATTACTTACGAAGGGGCTACAGCATGCTCTGGGGCTCTATTTAGGGCTATAATAATGAACAAAAATGCTGAAGATAATCTGATTTACTGGTTTGGGGCTTCAGATCCAGAGAAAAGATCTGGTGTTTAATGCCTTAGAAGAATTCATTGAAGGAGATTTCAAACAATTTACTCAGAAACAACACTTCACATGATATTATCTTTAATGGAAGAAACAAAATGATTTTAAGACAGAATTTTATGGAGAACACAATACTGTATGTAGGAATTTTAGAAGTTTGTATTAAGTTGAATAGGATAGAAATCATTTGATGTGTAGAAAATCACAATAAAATATAAGATAATTACATAAAAGTGAGAGCTACATATCATAGTCTCCTGCGATGGTATACTTTGGTCAGTACAAAATGAATATATAATTTTAAATTAAAATAGTTATTACTATATATATTACTATATATTTTTATTGAATAAAGCATCCACAAAGTCCTTTTGTCACAACATTTTTCAATGTTTTTCTGCATACTTAAAGTTTGTCAAAATATTTTGATTATTAGCTATCTCAGAGGCTTTGCAAATAACAATTTTTCCAATTTTCAAATTTCACACTGCTCATATTAGACTTAACTCTAACCAAGAGGACACAATTTCTCTCCCATGAAAATATTTTTTAACTCTTTTTACTTCACATAGCTGCAAAATCTGCATATAATTAGCATCAGCATATTTTTATTAGTTTTGATTCACCCAATAAATTATTTTCTAATGGCAGTTTAAAAAGGGTTGGCATGTGTCTGACTTCTGTTGATTCTTTCTTTGTCCACACGCTGGCACTGAGGTTGCCAACAAAACTGGAGATGGATCATATGTTAATTATTGCAATATCACTGGTAGACATCACTTGCCAAATAGATCATCATCATCAATGTTATGTGTAAAATTTTTATTGAAGTACAACACACAAACAAAAAATGCATAAATCTTAAGTGAAGAGCTTGACAGTTTTATGTAAACCGAACTCACTCGGTTAATACCAGCTCTCTGAAACACCCTCTCTCTCCCACTTTCATGCAGAAATCTGTCATAGGTTTAACTATGATCCTGAACACTAACACCAAAGATTGGCTTTGCCTATTTCTAAACCTTATATAAATAGAATAATAAATATGTGCTCTTTTGCAACTGACCTTTTCCACTCAAATTATAAGACTCATCCATTTACAGTATGTTGTTTCAATTCATTTAGTCTTATGATTGCCTAATACTCCATGGTATGAGTATACCAATATTTACCCACTCTATTCTGAATGGATATTGGTTTGCTTCCAGTAGGGCTACTAAGAATAAGGTTTTGGGGAGTTCCCAGGTGGTGTAGTAGTTAGGATTCCGTGCTTTCAGAGCCACAGCTCAGGCTCATTCCCTGGCTGGGGAACTGAGATGCTGTAAGCCATGTGGCACAACCAAAAAGAAAAATAATACTTCTAGCAAGCATTCATATAAATGTCTTTGGACGAACATATGGGTGCATTTCTATCAGATATGTGTACACAGAAGTGGAATTGCTGGGGGATAGGCATGTGTATACTTAACTTCAGTGAATACTGCCAATAAGTTTTCCAAAGCAGTTGTACCAATGTTTGCCTTCTCACCAGCAGTATATGTTTGCACAGTATTCTTGCCAACATGTGGGACTCTCATGTACTCCAAAAAATTTCTGGAGACAAATGAAAATGTAAACACAATGATCCAAAGCCTATGGAATGCAGCAAAAGCCATTCTAACAGAGAAGTTTATAGCAATATAATCTTACCACAAGAAACAAGTATCTCAAATAAACAACCTAACCTTACATGGAAAGCAACTAGAGAAAGAAAAGCAAAACCCAAAATTAGTAGGAGGAAAGAAATAACAAAGATCAGAGCAGAAATAAATGAAAATAGAGACTTGAAAAAAAAAATAGAAAAGATCAATGAAACCAAAGCTGGTTCTTTGAAAAGATAAATAAAATTAATAAAATTTTAGCCAGATGCATCAAGAAAAAAAGGGAGAGAGCTCATATCAATAAAATCAGAAAAAAAGTTACAATCACAAAGGATCATAAGAGACCAGTACAAGCAACTACATACCAATAAAATGCACAACCTACAAGAAATTGACCAATTCCATTTTAGCCTTTCTGATCAAGATGTTGCAGTATCATAATGAATTAGTTTGAATTTTCCTGATGACTAATAAGATTGATCATCATTTTACTTGTTTGATAGCCACTTGGTTATTCTTTTTGATGAAGGTCCTTTTCAGACATTTGTTCACTGTCCTATTAATTTGTCTATATTTCCCCAACTTTGTGAATTTTCTCTTCACTGACTTACTGGTGTCTGTTGGTCAAAAGAAAAGCTTAATTCTAGTGTAGTTCAATTTAGCAACATTTTCTTATGGATGGCACTTTCTACGTTTTCTTCATTGACCTCTACAGTGTATCTTTACCAATAATGTTGTTTAATTGCTCCCAAATTCTTGGTCGAAACATCTAATGCCTGAGAACCAAACAGGATTTGGATATGTCTTATACTGAGCCATTGCAACTGGATTTCCATTACATATATGAAAATAATTTCTGAGCATAATAATTAAAGAATCATTTATGAAATCATGGACTGCTCAAACCTTAGGAGAAAAATCTCCTTTCAACACTGCTGGCTTACATTTAGTATAAGAAAAAAAAAAATGTATTGCTAGACTATCTTGAGTTACATATTTTTATAAAGCTAAAAAATTGGAGAGTAGAAAATCTCACTGCATGTCTATTAAATGTTATAATATCCAAAAAGATCCTGCTCATTTTTGTGGAGTAAGGAACTTAGTCAAACATCATTAACATCATTAACTTAAAACTCATAAATGCTTTGATTACTTTTGCCAAGAACAATATTGTTGCTGCTGTTCAGTCACCCAGCCATGTCCAGCTCTTTGCAACCCCATGGACTGCAGCCCACCAGGCCTCTCTGTCCCTTACCATCTTCTGAAGTTTGCCCAAGTTCATGTCCATTGTATATTGGTGATGACATCCAGCCATCTCATCCTCTGATGCCCTCTTCTCCTTCTACCCTCAATCTTTCCCAGCATCAGGGACTTTTCCAAGGAGTCAGCTCTCTGCATCAGATGACCAAAATATTGGAGCTTCAACTTCAGTATCAGTCCTTACAATGAGTATTCAGGGTTGATTTCCCTTAAGATTGACTGGTTTGATCTCCTTGCTGTCTAAGCGACTCTCAGAAGTCTTCTCCAGAACCCTAGTTTGAAGGCATCAATTTTTTGGCACTCCACCTTCTTTAAAGCCTAGCTCTCACAACCATATGTGACCACTGGGTAGACCACAGCCTTGATTATATGGACCTTTGTCAGCAGAGTAATGCCTCTGTTTTTCAACCCACTGTCTAGGTTTGTCATAGTTTTCCTGCCAAGAAGCAAATGGCTTATGATCTCATGGCTGCAATCACCATCTGAAGTGATTTTAGAGCCCAAGAAGAGGAAATCTGTCACTACTTCCACCTTTTACCCCTCTATTTCCCATGAAGTAATTGGGCTGATGCCATGATCTTAGTTTTTGGAATGTTGAGTTTTAAGCCGGTTCCTTCACTCTTCTCCTTCACCCTCATCAAGAGGCTCTTCAGTTCCTCTTCAATGTCTTCCATTGGAGTTCCATGAAAATAAACTGATACACTAATTTTTCAAGTTTCTATTTCTCTGTCCTTTCTCAAATGAAGATTTTAGCCCCAAAGAACTAATGTCTTCTGCCAGAATACTCAATGGGTTGAAAAAAAGTTATCCTACTTGGTATTAAATAAATATTAGTGTTTATGAAAATAGACTAAATTACTACAGACTCAGATTAGTTCAGTTCAGTTCAGTTGCTCAGTTGTGTCTGACTCTTTGTGACCCCAGGGATGGAAGCACACCAGGCCCCTCTGTCCATCACCAACTCCCACAATTTATCTAAACTCATGTCCATTGAGTCAGTGATGCCATCCAACCATCTCATCCTCTGTCGTCCCCTTCTCCTCCTGCCCCCAATCCCTCCCAGCATCAGAGTCTTTTCCAACGAGTCAACTCTTCGCATCAGGTGGCCACAGTACTGGAGTTTCAGCTTTAGCATCATTCCTTCCAAAGAAATCCCAGGGCTGATCTCCTTCAGAATGGACTGGTTGGATCTCCTTGCAGTCCAAGGGACTCTCAAGAGTCTTCTCCAACACCACAGTTCAAAAGCATCAATTCTTTGGCACTCAGCCTTCTTCACAGTCCAACTCTCACATCCATACATGACCAAAGGAAAAACCATAGCCTTGACTAGACAGACCTTTGTTGGCAAAGTAACGTCTCTACTTTTGAATATGCTATCTAGGTTGGTCATAATTTTCCTTCCAAGAAGTAAGCGTCTTTTAATTTCATGGCTGCAGTCACCATCTGCAGTGATTTTGGAGTCCAGAAAAATAAAGTCTGACACTGTTTCCACTGTTTCCCCATCTATTTCCCATGAAGTGATGGGACCAGATGCCAT
Organism: Bos javanicus; assembly: GCF_032452875.1. Taxonomy (NCBI): domain Eukaryota; kingdom Metazoa; phylum Chordata; class Mammalia; order Artiodactyla; family Bovidae; genus Bos; species Bos javanicus. The sequence continues at coordinate 24,423,812 of NC_083873.1, read as the reverse complement.
GATGCTTAGCCTACAGTAATTCTTTCATAAATATTTGTTGAGTTAATAAATAGATGAATCAATGGAAGTGATGTCAGCCTAATCAAGTTTTTTAAAAATGGCTTACATATAGTAATTGCTAAATCCATAAATACATTGAATCGCTCAGGAATAAGCCCTATACAAATACATTGTTGTCATATAAGTATTGGGCAATTTCAATGTTTTCAAGCATCACTGGGGACTTCCCAGGTGGCACTAGTGGTAAAGAACCTGCCTGCCCATACAGGAGGTGTAAGAGATGTGGGTTCAATCCCTCGGTCGGGAAGATCCCCTGGAGAAAGACATGCAACCCACTTTAGTATTTCTTGCCTGGAGAATTCCATGGACAGAGGAACCTGGTGGGCTACAGTCCATGGGGTCACAGTCAGATAGGACTGAAGCAACTTAGCACACAACGTTAAATTTTTTCAAGCAGACAAATCCTTAATTCATGCATGATCCATACCATTTCTCAGTATTATGGCCTAAGTTTATTTTTAGTTTATAGCACAAAAAGAATTGGACTTTGCTTGGATATTTTTTTTTTCCTGAGCTATGTCTTTTGTTTTGTAGGAGATAGGGACAGATGTGAAGCAGAAGTGATCTATTCCAGAAAGTGCAGGATATTTCTCAGAACAAGTAAATTATAGAGGTCTTGTTTAATACTGCTTGAACTCATCTACATATTAGAAAAGAGAGACGTGATATGAAATTATGGTAATTTACTTTAGAGGAACTAGACATTTATTTACTTATTATTTTTCCTTGTTTTGAAATAAGCCTTGAATTTCACTAAAAAAAGAGAGAGAAAATAAATAGGTGATATGTTGCCTCATTACATAAACAGAGAGCTACTATTATGTTTATTGGTATTCAGTTACATCTATAGGATATCAGAGACTCTTCTTTTATTAAAATTCAGAGTAATAAAAGCAACTGACATTCAGTGAATTATTATGTAGCAGCAATGGTCTAAGGTCTATTTAGATTAATTTGCTTAATTCTCATCCTGACTCTGAGTGGTAGATACTTATATTATCAACCTCTTTTAAAGATGAAGAACCCAAAGACACAGAACATTTAAATAAGCTGCTCAAGGTTATCCAAGGTTGTGGCAGTGTTGGAACTTGATCCTGGATCTGCCCTAGTATAGATGTTAGTAGTTCTGTTATACAGAATAAAAATTCCTCTTTGAGGAACAAATCTGGATCTAAAGTTCATTAATTATTTTCTTCACTATTTTTCTTCAATATTTCTCCAGTATTTTCTTCACTAGTCCATTTAGAAAATAAACTTGGATGATCTTTAAAAAAAATAAAAATACAGAATGTCCTCTCTAGAGCATGTGGAATGACATACAAGCAGGACAGTAACCTATACTTTTTCTAATTCCTACAGGTCATTTCTAAACTGAGAAAGCATCTATTTGCTATTTTAGCAAGTCATCTGAGGTCAGGACTTCAGATGATCAGGCTCAACCATACAAAATGGTGTCACAGGTCAAAATTGACCAACTACTGATAGTTTGATTTAGGTCATACCTGAATGGTCTAGTGGTTTTCCCTACTTTCTTCAATTTAAGTCTGAATTTGGCAATAAGGAGTTCATGGTCTGAGCCACAGTCAGCTCCTGGTCTTGTTTTTGCTGACTGTATAGAGCTTCTCCATCTTTGGCTGCAAAGAATATAATCAGTCTGATTTCGGTGTTGACCATCTGGTGATGTCCATGTGTAGAGTCTTCTCTTGTGTTGTTGGAAGAGGGTGTTTGCTATGACCAGTGCATTTTCTTGGCAAAACTCTATTAGCCTTTGCCCTGCTTCTTTCCGTATTCCAAGGCCAAATTTGCCTGTTACTCCAGGTGTTTCTTGACTTCCTACTTTTGCATTCCAGTCCCCTAGAATGAAAAGGACATCTTTTTGGGTGTTAGTTCTAAAAGGTCTTGTAGGTCTTCATAGAACCGTTCAACTTCAGCTTCTTCAATGTTACTGGTTGGGGCATAGACTTGGATTACTGTGATATTGAATGGTTTGCCTTGGAAATGAACAGAGATAATTCTGTCGTTTTTGAGATTACATCCAAGTACTGCATTTTGGACTCTTGTTGACCATGTTGGCCACTCCATTTTTTCTGAGAGATTCCTGCCCGCAGTAGTAGATATAATGGTCATCTGAGTTAAATTCACCCATTCCAGTCCATTTCAGATCGCTGATTCCTAGAATGTCAACATTCACTCTTGCGATCTCTTGTTTGACCACTTCCAATTTGCCTTGATTCACAGACCAGACATTCCAGGTTCCTATGCAATATTGCTCTTTACAGCATCGGACCTTGCTTCTATCATCAGTCACATCCACAGCTGGGTATTCTTTTTGCTTTGGCTCCATCACTTCATTCTTTCTGGAGTTATTTCTCCACTGATCTCCAGTAGCATATTGGGCACCTACTGACATGGGGAGTTTCTCTTTCAGTATCCTATCATTTTGCCTTTTCATAACTGTTCATGGGGTTCTCAAGGCAAGAATACTGAAGTGGTTTGCATTCCCTTCTCCAGTGGAGCACATTCTGTCAAATCTCTCCACCATGACCCACCCGTCTTGGGTAGCCCCACGGGCATGGCTTAGTTTCATTGAGTTAGACAAGGCTGTGGTCCTAGTGTGATTAGATTGACTAGTTTTCTGTGAGTATGGTTTGAGTGTGTTTGCCCTCTGATACCCTCTTGCAACACCTACCGTCTTACTTGGATTTCTCTTACCTTGGACGTGGGGTATCTCTTCACGGCTGCTCCAGCAAAGCACAGCCATTGCTCCTTACCTTGGACGAGGGGTATCTCCTCACTGCGGCCCTTCCTGACCTTCAATGTGGGATAGCTCCTCTAGGCCCTCCTGCGCCCCCACAGCCATGGCTCTGGGTAACTCCTCTCGTAGCCGCCCCTGGCCTCGGGCACGGGTTGCTCCTCCCGGCTGTTGCCTCTGGCCTCGGCCTTAAATAGATTTAAGGGCCTAGATCTGATAGATAGAGTGCCTGATGAACTATGGAATGAGGTTCGTGACATTGTACAGGAGATAGGGATCAAGACCATTCCCATAGAAAAGAAATGCAAAAAAGTAAAATGGCTGTCTGGGGAGGCCTTACAAATAGCTGTGAAAAGAAGAGAAGTGAAAAGCAAAGGAGAAAAGGAAAGATATAAGCATCTGAATGCAGAGTTCCAAAGAATAGCAAGAAGAGATAAGAAAGCCTTCTTCAGCGATCAATGCAAAGAAATAGAGGAAAACAACAGAATGGGAAAGACTAGGGATCTCTTCAAGAAAATCAGAGATACCAAGGGAACATTTCATGCAAAGATGGGCTTGATAAAGGACAGAAATGGTATGGACCTAACAGAAGCAGAAGATATTAAGAAGAGATGGCAAGAATACACAGAAGAACTGTACAAAAAAGATCTTCACGACCCAGATAATCACGATGGTGTGATCACTGACCTAGAGCCAGACATCCTGGAATGTGAAGTCAAGTGGGCCTTAGAAAGCATCACTATGAACAAAGCTAGTGGAGGTGATGGAATTCCAGTTGAGCTATTCCAAATCCTGAAAGATGATGCTGTGAAAGTGCTGCACTCAATATGCCAGCAAATTTGGAAAACTCAGCAGTGGCCACAGAACTGGAAAAGGTCAGTTTTCATCCCAATCCCAAAGAAAGGCAATGCCAAAGAATGCTCAAACTACCACACAATTGCACTCATCTCACACGCTAGTAAAGTAATGCTCAAAATTCTCCAAGCCAGGCTTCAGCAATATGTGAACCGTGAACTTCCTGATGTTCAAGCTGGTTTTAGAAAAGGCAGAGGAACCAGAGATCAAATTGCCAACATCCGCTGGATCATGGAAAAAGCAAGAGAGTTCCAGAAAAACATCTATTTCTGCTTTATTGACTATGCCAAAGCCTTTGACTGTGTGGATCACAATAAACTGTGGAAAATTCTGAAAGAGATGGGAATACCAGACCACCTGATCTGCCTCTTGAGAAATCTGTTTGCAGGTCAGGAAGCAACAGTTAGAACTGGACATGGAACAACAGACTGGTTCCAAATAGGAAAAGGAGTTCGTCAAGGCTGTATATTGTCACCCTGCTTATTTAACTTATATGCAGAGTACATCATGAGAAACGCTGGGCTAGAAGAAACACAAGCTGGAATCAAGATTGCCAGGAGAAATATCAGTAACCTCAGATATGCAGATGACCCCACCCTTATGGCAGAAAGTGAAGAGGAACTCAAAAGCCTCTTGATGAAAGTGAAAGTGGAGAGTGAAAAGTTGGCTTAAAGCTCAACATTCAGAAAACTAAGATCATGGCATCCGGTCCCATCACTTCATGGGAAATAGATGGGGAAACAGTGGAAACAGTGTCAGACTTTATTTTTCTGGGCTCCAAAATCACTACAGATGGTGACTGCAGCCATGAAATTAAAGGACGCTTACTCCTTGGAAGGAAAGTTATGACCAACCTAGATAGCATATTCAAAAGCAGAGATATTACTTTGCCAACAAAGATTCGTCTAGTCAAGGCTATGGTTTTTCCTGTGGTCATGTATGGATGTGAGAGTTGGACTGTGAAGAAGGCTGAGTGCCAAAGAATTGATGCTTTTGAACTGTGGTGTTGGAGAAGACTCTTGAGAGTTCCTTGGACTGCAAGGAGATCCAACCAGTCCATTCTGAAGGAGATCAGCCCTGGGATTTCTTTGGAAGGAATGATGCTAAAGCTGAAACTCCAGTACTGTGGCCACCTGATGCGAAGAGTTGATTCATTGGAAAAGACCCTGATGCTGGGAGGGATTGGGGGCAGGAGGAGAAGGGGACGACAGAGGATGAGATGCCTGGATGGCATCACTGACTCAATCGACATGAATCCAAGTGAACCCCGGGAGTTGGTGATGGACAGGGAGGCCTGGCATGCTGCAATTCATGGGGTCACAAAGAATCGGACACAACTGAGCAACTGATCTGATCTGATCTATCTGATTGATAGTTTTACCTATTTACCAACAGTTTTACCTATTAACTTTCAGTTTTTTTCTGAGGTACTTCAAGCCAGAGTGTTTACAGTAAACAATGCAAATTAAAAAGTCTATTTACAAATCCAGAATTATTCAGGACCCAGGAAACAGGTGGGGGTGAGGGGGAACAGAAGACACAACCATCATATTCAAAGAACTTAGAATAAGGTGCTACATGAAATGACCAGGGTCAAAGTCACACACAGTCATTACATCATCTTGGAATTATAGCTAGGGAAAGCGACAGAAATTTAAGTCAATGCCTAGATGGATGTGAGCTTTGATAAAAGGGACTGACAGAAAAGGCTCTGAAGCTCATCAAGGCAGAAGGAGCAGCATGATAAAGAGGAAACCATCATAAAGTGTGAAGTGAGTCTAGACTACCTGGGTCTTGATTTCATGGAAATCCACGAAGAGTTTAGGCTAGGTAGAGAGGAAAGAAGGGCAGAAAGTGGGAGCAAAGACTGGACTTGATTCTGCCAGGAGTGACATTAGGCTTTTCCATGAGAACCTTGCAGGTAAAACCACATGAACCAGGAGGATTAAACTGGTTAACGGGCACAGTATAAGAGACCAGGGCAGAGCAACTGATGAGACATTTAGCTAAAGGATCCAGGGCCAAGTGTGAGGGCTAGGGTCAGAGTAGTACAAATGAGAACAATATTTTGAATTCAACACATTAGAGAAATAGTTTGAAGGAAGACATAATACGATTTGATTTTTTATTTGAACTGTGGAGTAGAAAAATAAGACATTGAACTTAAGTGATTAAGAAAAATGGGAATTTATTGTTTTAAAGATAAGTAAAATGGGAAAGAGTAAAAGGCTAGAGAGATGACTTATTTTAATAAATATATAAAATAATGCATGCTTATTATTGACTGCTGTCTCAAGCACTGATTGATAAGGAATGTCAGAATGTAAACACATACACACATATGTAGGTGCATTATACTTTCTGAATCTTTAAAACAACACTGCATGACAAATATCAATATTTCAATTTTATAAGGAAATGGCCTTCCCTGGTGGCTCAGTTGGTAAAGAATTTGCGTGCAAGGCAGGAGACCTGGGTTCAGTCCTGGGTTGGGAAGATCCTCTGGAGAAGGAACTGGAATCCCATTCCAGTATTCTTGCCTAGGAAATCCCATGGACAGAGGAACCTGGTGGGCCACAGTCCATGGGATCACAAAAGAGCTGGACACTACTTAGTGAATAAACCATCAAACCACCAAGTGAGGAAATGGAGACTCACAGAAATAAAATACTTTTCCAAAAGTTGCACAGCACTATTATGACTATTAAGAACAAAGCCAATACTCTCATGTTTCACTCAAGTGGAATTTGAAATGGCAGCTGAATCATCAAGCAACTGAATCTTAAATATAGCACATAACAGAAGACTAGAGCTTGAATGAGAAGTCAAGACAGAATTATTGGATCTGGAAGTCATCGGGATTAGCTGAGCTTTGAAAGTAGGGTTTAGGAGTATAGGAGGAAGACAAAAGAAATAAAACTAAAATCCTGGAAGTTACTTAGAATAATGCATAGAAATTACAGAAGACAGATCAAAAAAGGTAAGAGAACCAGAGAGTTAGAGTGTTGTAGAGAATGGTATCGGAGAAGGTAATGGCAACCCACTCCAGTACTCTTGCCTGGAAAATCCCATGGATGGAGGAGCCTGGTGGGCTGCAGTCCATGGGGTCGCTAAGAGTTGGACACGACTGAGCCACTTCACTTTCACTTTTCACTTTCATGCATTGGAGAAGGAAATGGCAACCCACTCCAGTGTTCTTGCCTGGAGAATCCCAGGGACGGGGGAGCCTGATGGGCTGCTGTCTATGGGGTTGCACAGAGTTGGATAAGACTGAAACGACTTAGCAGCAGCAGCAGAGAGTGGTCTCATGTGGCTCAGTTACTTATCAACAAGTATCCACTGAAAATTTATAGACCCCTAATAAATGGCAGCTTCTGTGATTATGGCAGGGGAAAAACCTCTGCCTTCATGGAGTGAGGAGGGGTAGAAGACTGATATTCATCTAATAATCATACCCACAGTGGTATATTTTTTAAAAAATACAAGATACCTACACATTTTATGGTAAAGGTTTCAGCTAGAATGGAAGCATTCACAGAAAGCTTCCTTGAGAAAGGGGCAAATAACCTGACATCTTAAAGGTCCAAAGGAAATTAAACACTTGGAAATAGTTCTAGAAGAGCATACTGCTGACATAGAGAAAGAATATGCTCAAAAGGTGAGTGTCCAGAAGGAATAGAGACTGGGAGGAATAAACAACAGAGGGCTAGAGTCCAGAAGGGCTTAGAGTTTTAGGAGCAACCCACTTTTTCTGGATCAAAAACTTCTGGAGCCTAAGTTGTCCTATGCTGGGCTTTTCAGAACCTCAGTTGTTCAGATATATGGTAATTAAAGGCAGCTTCTGTCTGTGCCTGACCAGAAAAGGATTTTTGCACTGCTTGCTACTCATTGGCTTTACCCACAGTTTCATTTGATGTTACAGAAGCTATGTCACCAAAACTTCTATTATTTTTAAAACTTATACATTTCTAATAATATTTATGCTAATTAGACTGTCACCTTGGAATTAAATTACGATGTCAATAGAGAATCTTGGCCTACCATGGCTGACAAAATGTACCTCAAAGGGGCACTAAAATGAAAAAAAAAAAAGGATGAATATCAGAAAATGTTGAGGTAAATTTTTTTGACAATAATCCTTGACGCTTGCACTCTGATTCTTTTTGTCTTATCTGTAGTTCTAAAATGGAGTGGAACAGCAGCAAAATACAAGTCTTTGTCCCACAAAGAAATAAAAGCCCATGGTCCTCTCCACCTTTATGTGGTCATAAAATAGGAAGAAGAGCAAGGTGGTGACATTGCTCAAAAGAGTACTGCGTGCCTGTGTTAGTGAGCTGCGCAATTGCCCCATGGTTCCCTGCATGGTCATAAACACCACACTTCAAGGAAACCACATTTGCAATAAGCAAATGTATTTGGGGGAGCAGATATCCATATGGTTAATACATTCTGTATCCTTTGTTAAGAAGTGTCTTGGTCTCCTAGCAACACTGTAGGGAAATCCATCAGGGGTATGAAATTAGACGGCCATGTAGGCGGAATACCTGTAGAGTGTTCAGTTTTATGAAACGCTTTCACTAAAAATTATATATATTATGCAAAACAGTACAGTAATGTAAGGTTAAGATAAAAATTGTTAAACTCCCCCACAACCAATTCAAGGTTCCAGTAGCCAAGGGTCTACAGTGTACAGGAAAAAAAAAAAAGAAAGAAAGACATTATGTGGGATGCCAGATGGGTTAATCATTCTTGACTGGGGAATTTTTTTCTCCCCAAAAAGAGATCACAGAGCATCTTGATACAGGATCTTCTCTTGTATAAACCTTCTCCCAACTTGGGAAGTAAAGGGAACTGAAACATTTTATGCCATAAATAAACAAACAGTGAGTAACTAAATTAGAATTTCAAAATTCAAGGAACAAAGATGCACAACCCTGTATTTTGTAGGTAGTGATTGCAGCTGCGAGTCATATCCCAGCCTGGGCAGGCCCACTCCCAGCTGTCTTACATCTACGGTGTTTGAGGACCTAGCTGCATGCAGATTTCTGGGTCACAACCCCACAAATCAAAGTCCAGGGGGGCTGATTCCTGGAGGATCTGCCTATGGCCAATCTGCCCAAGATGACTGTGAGAAACACAGCTGCATTTTATAGAAAGTATTCTTAATGGTGTTTGCCTATTCCTCACTCCACACCATTACTTTTCACTGGAGGATGAGAAAATTTGCTCTTGCAAAGGACCTATAATGTTTTTCTTCTGCTCAGTTCAGTTCAGTAGCTCAGTCATGTCTGACTCTTTGCAATCCCATGGATCACAGCACGCCAGGCCTCCCTGACCATCACCAACTCCCGGAGTTCACCCAAACTCATGTGCATTGAGTTGGTGATGCCATCCAGCCATCTCATCCTCTGTCATCCCCTTCTCCTCCTGCCCCCAATCCCTCCCAGCATCAGAGTCTTTTCCAATGAACCAACTCTTCGTATGAAGTGGCCAAAGTATTGGAGTTTCAGCCTCAGCATCAGTCCTTCCAGTGAACACCCAGGACTGGTCTCCTTTAAGATGGACTGGTTGGATCTCCTTGCAGTCCAAGGGACTCTCAAGAGTCTTCTCCAACACCACAGTTCAAAAGCATCAATGCTTTGGTGCTCAGGTTTCTTCACAGTCCAACTCTCACATCCATACATGACCACTGGGAAAACCATAGCCTTGACTAGACGGACCTTTCTTGGCAAAGTAATATCTCTGCTTTTCAATATGCTATCTAGGTTGGTCATAACTTTCCTTCCAAGGAGCAAGCGTCTTTTAATTTCATGGCTGCAATCACCATCTGCAGTGATTTTGGAGCCCCAAAAATAAAGTCTGACACTGTTTCCACTGTTTCCCTATTTATTTCCCATGAAGTGATGGGACCAAATACTATGATCTTAGTTTTCTGAAATGTTGAGCTTTAAGCCAACTTTTTCACTCTCCTCTTTCACTTTCATCAAGAGGCTTTTTAGTTCCTCTTCACTTTCTGCCATAAGTGTGGTGTCATCTGCATGTCTGAGGTTATTGATATTTCTCCTGGCAATCTTGCTTCCAGCTTGTGCTTCTTCCAGCCCAGCGTTTCTCATGATGTACTCTGCATATAAGTTAAATAAGCAGGGTGACAATATACAGCCTTGACGTACTCCTTTCCCTATTTGGAACCAGTCTGTTGTTCCATGTTCAGTTCTAACTGTTGCTTCCTGACTTGCTTATAGGTTTCTCAAGAGGCAGGTCAAGTGGTCTGGTATTCCCATCTCTTTCAGAATTTTCCACAGTTTATTGTGCTCAGTGTCATACAAAACAAAAACCCTTCTAAACAACAAAATGAGGTTTTTCTTCTCAGTTGATTAATTGCATGTGTAGATCTACTCATCTTCCTTTCCTACAACCTTCCAACTAATTTCATCAAATATTTATTGTCTACTGTGCTTCCACAACAAAACTACAAGCTGGAAATATTATAGAGCTGATTAAATAGGCATTCTTGGCTTCTGTTTTAGGTACTGTATGGAGTACTGGAGATATGATGAGTAAACTAGATTGCTTCTGTCTGTATGGAACTTGTATAGAGACAAACAAGCACTATGCCTTAAAGAGAGGTGCTATCAAAGATCATTTGTTTAAAAAGCTAAACACATTACAGCTTCTGGAAGAATTTCGATTCTGGAGTTTAAATACAGTCTTTATATAAAAATAATTTGGCATTATCCATATTTATTTTCAAAAGCCATCAAAGACACAAAACACAGAAGGGTTAAGGATCAAAAAAAGAATGGTTAAATTGTGTTGATGCTATCAGAAAAACATGAAATATCACGGGACAGAGGAGGTAATGATTTATTTCTCCTCCTCTATGCTTGAGTTTCTCTGTACCACACACTTTATTTCAAATTCTGGATCAAGGATGAAGAGTTGGAGGTAGCAAAACATGATGTTTTCAGGGAACTATAGATCTCACTTTTATATCTACTTTGATTAGAACTAGTTTCCTAATAAAAGTACCTGCCTCACTAAGCAAAAAAGCTAAAATCTGATTATATTTTTAAAATCAGAATTCTAAGCTTTTCCTTCTTGGATACAAAGAGAAGAAGATTTGAGTAGAAGCTATTTAAGAAGCTTGATGCAAACTCAAATACAGTCTAGAACTATACGACAATTCTCCTTCAAAGTTCACCATCAAGATTGCCAGGTGCTAATGGTTCCAGAGTTAGATAGTGTACTTGACATCTGTTGTTTCTGCTGCCCTCATCTGAGTGCCCTTGGGTTACCTTTCATTTCACTAGAGAAGCCAAATGGGAGAGAGTGTTTCCTCTCCCTATTTGGCAGACAAATCTTGGGCAGGTGAGTCCCAAGGCAGAGACATCAAGGTGCAAGACCAGACAGAGATTCTTGGAAGCAACTGTGATGGACTGAAGACTCCAACAACATGCAGAATGACGTGTGGTTAACAGTGCAGAGTGATGGCCACTGACACAGCATCCTAAGCTGAGTCCCCATTGAAAGGATTTTACCTTTGCTTGGACTTCTTTGGTTACTACTCAAAGATCTTTCTCCAAACTTCTCATTACTTTTGTGATCTGAAACTTTCTAACAAATTATTTTTCTGCTTAAATTAATCTGAGTCAGTTTCTGTTTTCATTCACTAAGAACTTTGACTCATGTGAGTAGGAAGCTGGGGTCACAAATTATGGAGAAATGCTACATCCGATATAACAGAAAAAAGTATCAGTTCTGAAGAGAAGATGAGGGGGGATGAGGTTCCTAACTTGGATCCAGCACATATGAGTGAACTAGGATCACTACAGGGAGAGAAAGTTAAATAGGAAAGCTAGAGGTGACACTTTAATAGATACATAGACAGATTATGTCATCTAGGAGACACCACTGCAACTAGGGGGGAGCTATTTTCAGAACATACTTGCTCCAGGCCTAGAAGGACTTCTACCACACTCATTCATTTATTCTTTTACTCAGTCTGTCATTAATGAAGACCTAACATGAGACAGCACTATTGGTAAGAAAGAGATGGTATTCATCTCCCATAAAAATTACACATGGGCAAGACAGATATTTAACAAATAATTATAAAAACAGTTGATCCTCAGTATTCAGATTCTATATTGATGAATTTATCTTCTTGCAAAAATGCATTTGTAACCCCTAAATCAATACCCACGCTGCTTTAGCAGTCATAGGTAGATATGTTTAGAGGTGTGAGAAATTAAAGTTGCATAATACATGTGTTCCCAACTGAAGGTGAACAAAGAGACATTCTGCCTTTTTTGTTTTCTCTCATAGAGAGGACGGGGGGGGGGGGGGGGGTAGACACAACAGGGGACCATAGAATGCGAGGAGTTCTGGCTCTAGGACCTGTTGACTGGTTTGAATCCCAACATGGCGGGTTAGGGTGGTGTCTTTAAGCCAGTCACTTAACACTTCTGAAACTTGTTTTCTCTCTTGTAAAATAAAGAAAATAGATATACAAGGATGAGTTATTTTTAGGATTTAAGATTATAATCTATGTGAGATACAGAAACATAAATGTATAGATATAGATATTTATGGATATATTTCCCCAGGAGCAATGTTTCAGTATTTGATAATTAAGTATTTGGAGTATAATTATAGCAAATAAATGAGAATTGACCATAATAAATTTAATTTAAATGACAAATACACCCTGTTAGCGTGGGACTACATAGTTAACACCTAATTCAATCAGAGAATCAAGAAATGTCACCATTAAGAAGCTAGTACTTGAAGCATGAGCAATATTATGGCACTGAAATTTTGGAAAAGAAGCTCTAGGAGTACAGAGAGATGTGGTGGTCTGGCTAAACGAGAGCACAGTCTGAAGAAAGAAGAGAGGGAGAAAAAATGAGGCTGGCAGGCAACAGGAAGTTAGTTCTTCATTTCCAGTGTGAGCCACTTTAAGAGAAATTCGGGATTTATCCTGAGGGCATGGGAAGGAATTGATGAATTTTCTGTGGAACTAAGACTTGGCCAGGTTTTCCTGACTCTTATTATCCTTGTCCGCCTCGATTGTTTTAAACACATAAAATAGGTAGGAATTAGGAGAATTGAGATTCCTTGAGAATTTAATTCTGAAATTGGTAACAAAAGCACATCTCAGATGATCTAAGTCCCTTCCGGAAAGGAAATTAAAGGAATTACTGACTAACTGACTCTAGAATCAAATTGTAAATAAGATTACTCTCTCCTGGAAAATCCCATGGATGGAGGAGCCTGGTGGGCTACAGTCCATGAGGTTGCTAAGAGCTGGACACGACTGAGCGACTTCAGTTTCACTTTTCACTTTCATGATTGGAGAAGGAAATGGCAACCCACCCCAGTGTTCTTGCCTGGAGAATCCCAGGGATGGGGGAGCCTGGTGGGCTGCCGTCTATGGGGTCTCATAGAGTTGGACACAACTGACGCGACTCAGCAGCAGCAGCAACTTACTTGTAAAATAAAAGAGCAAATAAATTAAGAAACTATTCATTTCAGTGTCTTAAAAGGTTACTTTTAAACTAAAGAGAGTAGTTGTCTTTTCAAATTTAGAATGTACCAAAATTTTGTTAAAAAAAAAAACAACAACACTTCTAAGTATGTTTCCTAAGCTATTCATCTTTGCTGTAATCCAAGATCTATTCTATAGCTTGAAAACCATAACTGTTTTCCCTAATATAAAAACATTTTATTAAGGTAAAATATATCCAATAAAATTCACCCATTTTAAGTGGACAGTTGTTGAAATCCACAGCAATCAAGACTGAGAACATTTTTCAACATCTTAGAAGAGTCCTCTGGTAGAAAGTTTCAATCCATTCTTTCTTCCTAACTTGGGGCCAAGCTAACACTGATCTGCTTTCTAAAATAATAGGCTTGCTTTGTTTGGAATTTCATATAAAGGAGATCACACAGTATGTGGTCTTTTGTACCTGTCAAATTTTAGATCTCATCGGTCATTGAAGTTTTATGCAAAAATTTTCAGTCTTTTTTTCTCTGTGCACTTTATTTTGGATAGTCGTCATTGGTGTCTTCAAGTTTACTGATTTTTTCTTCAATTTCAAATGATTTTTAATACCATAGTGTATTTTTAATTTCAGATACTATAGTTTTTAATCTCAATTTTTTTTGGATTTTTATACCTTGTAACTTTGTACATATTATTTTCATGTCTTTTTATATCTATGAATATAATTGCATGCTTTATACCAGTTCTTTTAAGATCTTTGACAATTCTATTATTTCTGCCATTTGTGTTTCTATTATATTGATTTTTTTTTTTTCTGGCATTTTCTTGCTTGTTTGCATGGCTGGTTATTTTTACATGGGTTCCAGACATTGTGAATTTTACGTTATTGAGTGCTCGATTTTTCCCCCTTTAAAAAGTATTGGATTATCTTATAGTATGTGTTACATTGTCTGAGAATCAGATCATTTTGAGACTTACTTTATGAGCTTTGTCCTATTGAGTCCAGAATAGCCTTTTCTCATGGGGATAATTTAGCATCCTTACTAAAGTATTGCCCTTTTGAGGGCTGTATCTGGTGCCCTGTGTATTATGAGGTCTCTCTGCTATGGCTGCGGGAAACACAAACTGCTTCTAGTGTCAACTCAAAATACCGTTCTATTTACTGCTTTCCCTGTGCGTTTTCCCCGGGTCCTGGAGAGTTTTATCTGACACAGGTAAATATAAAAGTTCCATGGGATCCCTTTACAGATGCTGGGAAGTCTCTCTGCAGGCAGCTTCCTTTTCTTTGATACTCTGCCCCACAAATGCTATTCACCTTGGTTTCCCTGAACTCTGATCTCTGTCTCTTTAATTCAGTGAAGCCACTAGTCTCTATGTAAAATCTCCCTGCTTGCTCCTGGACCAGGACACTGCCTCCAGGAAGTAAGCTTGTGCAACCATAGGATTCATCCACTTTGTTTCTCCTTTCTGGATCTCAATCTGTACAGACTGCTATCCAGCCTTCAAAAACTCATGTTTCATAAACTTTATTGATTATTCTAGTTGTTTATAGCAAAAAAGAAGGCAATTCTCATAATAAGTAGTCCTTTTCAAGCAAGAAAATAAGAAGAAATATTAAATTATACTGTCTTTTGTGTTTACCAACCTAATTACCTTTACTGCTTCTCTTTAGTTGTTGTTTTTTTTTTTTTTTAATAGATTCAAATTACTGTCTGGTGTCACTAGCTTTCTTTCTGAAGCATTTTCTGTAATATTTCTTAAGGCAAATTTGCTCGCATCAAACTCTCAGTTTTTATCTGAGAGTGTCCATTCTGTCTTCTGTTTCGAAGGATAATTTTGCTAAATAAAAGATTCTTGGTTGACAGATTTTACTTTCAGCACTTTGAGTACATCACCCTACGGCTGCCTGGACTTCACTGTTTGCAATGAGAAGTCAGCCAGTAATCTTACTGGGCTTTCCTTATATGTGATGAGTCATTTTTCTTTTACAGTTTGCAAGATTTTCTCTACTTCTGGCTTTCAACATTTTTACTGTAATGTATCTGACTATGGATCTCATTGAATTTATTCTATTTGGAAATCATTGAGCTTCTTATATGTATAGATTCATGTTTATCATCAAACTTAGTAATTTTTTGCCATTATTTTTTTTTTTCATTGTGCTTCTCCCTCCTCTCCTTTTGGTACTTCAATTACATATATGTTGGTGCACTTAAAAGCATTCCTAATGTCTCTAAAATTATGTTCATTTTTCTTCATCCTATTTTTTCTCTATTTTTTGTATCATGTAATCTCTGTTGATCTTTCTTCAAGATCCCTGAATCTTCCTTCTGTCAGTTCAAATGTATTGTTGAAGCCTTCTACTGTTAATAGTAACCATACTCTTCAACTCCAGAAATTCCACTTTGTTCTTTTTCATAACTCCTGTGTCTTCACTGGTATTTTCTATTTGATGAAACATTATCATATCTTCCTTCAATTCTTTAGGCATGGTTTCTTTTGGTTCTTTGAACATAATAATCATGGCTGTTTTAAAGCCTGTAATTTTCTATTGCTTTATTTTTTTCTTGTTTATGGGTCATACTTTCCTAGGGTTGTTTTGCATATCTCATAATATTTTTGTTGAAAATTATACATTTTAGAAAACATTATAACAAGTATAGGTACTGATTCCTCCAAACCTGTGTGTTCTTCCTCTTTGCTTGATGGTTTATGTGTTTAATGACTTGGCTCAACTAATTGACAAGTTTATTTTGTTTGCAGTATGCAGTGTGTGTTGTCCTGGCTCAGATTTTTCCCCTTACATTAATCTTCTAGTCTGGCTACATAGGATAAACCCTTGGTTGGCTTAAATCACTTATAGATCAAAGGTTATACTTAAGTCTTCCTAATCAGTTTTATTTTTACCGTTTACTACTGAGTACACATGTGGCTTGGGCTGCTATCATAGTTCAGAGATTTTACAGGTTTTGCCCTATATTTAGCCAAGGACTATAAGATTAGTTGGGCTTCCCTTGTGGCTCAGCTGATAAAGAATCCACCTGCAATGCGGGAGACCTGGGTTCAATCCTTGTGTTGGGAAGATCCCCTGGAGAACATAAAGGCTACCCACTCCAGTATTCTGGCCTGGAGAATTCCATGGACTGTATAGTCCATGGGGTCACAAGGAGTCGGACATGACTGAGTGATTTTCACTTTACTTTCATAAGATTAGAGGATCTTCCTCTGATCCCCTCTGAGATGGTACAACCTTGGGCATGCACAGAATCTTCAGACTGCCAGGAAGGAAAGTAATTTTATTTTTAAACCTGGCTTTCTAGGTGTTGCCCCTAGGTTAGAGCAGCTAAGGGTTTGATTAGTATTTAGTCAGAGGTTCTCTTTAAGCCCCTTTTTCTAGTAAGGCTTCTACCCTGTGTTAATGGATGGGTCTTTGTGTAGCACTGGGAATGACCTCAAGCCTCCCCAGCACTCTGCTCAGTTCCTGAGCGAGTGTGGCCTAGTGTATGAGCATACCGTCCCCTAGCTCAGGTGTGACTGTGATCACAGGAGGACTCCTTTTAAGCTATCTCTTTTCCTGATTCTTCTTTTAAATTTCTGGCTGTTCTGCCATTTTGCTTGTATCATGGAGTTAGCAGCTTTCTCTTGCTCTCTGCCAAGATCTCTGTTGCTTTCAACAATGTCATTAGGCAGGAGTTCTCTATTCCCTGTTTCAATATAGTCAATCTCCTCAAGCAGAACTTTGGAGCGTTTGATCTTTATGCCCTGCCTTTCTCACCAGGAAAGGCATCTATACACCACTGCACCAAACCTGTGGGCAGGGGGCATACTTTTCCCCTGGACACTGGGGAAGTGGTAGCCCTTGGTCTTCTCAGTTGGTCCCTCCTATAATGGAATCTTCACTCTATGAGTAAAATGGGATAGGAGTGTCCCAAGTGCCAGTGTTCATGGGTTGCCAAATAAGAAATAGACAGTTCCTTCTAAGAGTACGAGAGAAGTGGGAGAAGAGAGACTCAGACCTCTCAGCTGTATCTACCAGGAATATAGCTCCTAACATGAGACTGAGGGGAAAGACGATGAGAAATGCTGGCAGTCTGCTCTTTCTCAAGTGAAAAACTAGCAGTTGAGGGAGAAGGAGTCCCAGTCTTTCTTCTTGGTGGCACATGACCAATGTAGAACTCTCGTAACACAAAGCACTGGGGATAACAGGATGGGCAAGGGAGCAGGTTAGGACTCAAATACCACAGACCCTCACTGTTCATAACAAGATCAAATAGATCTTCCTGAATGAAAATTTCTCTATTTGCTATATACCCTTAGGACAATGTATGGAGAATTTAAATGATTGCTTTAAAAAAAATATTCAACAATTACTCATCTGGAGTTTCATTAATCCCTTTAACTCTGCTATTCCAAAAGTCTTATTTAGATATACTTCTTTATTTCCCAGAATTTGATCATTTTTCACCTGAAAAATTTTAAACTTTTCCCATTTAATTTTCTTGTCTTCCCAGAGCCTCAATCTTGCCAACTGTTCAGTTAAAAAAGTTTTCATTTTGAAAATAAAATAAGACTAAACTAAATAATTTCCTTTTTTCCTTGCAATTCCTCCATGTCACTGCTGCTGCAGAAGATTAAAGTAACTTTTCCTTTCTATTTCTTCTCCATCCCTTCATTCATACCTTCTTTATTTCCAACATTTTCACAATTCTCTCCAAAATTTTATTTGTAGCTATTTCCCCTTTCCTATCAAAGACACACTAGCCCTACCATCAGTCATTTTTTTTTAAGTGAAAACTAATTTCTCCCTCTGCAATAAGATTAAAGATGTTAATTTATGTAAAGTATTTAGAAGAGTATCTGGCATATGGTAAGTAGACAAAATATATAAAATAATTTTTATTTTTAGTGAAAGGCTAAAGCAGAGTCCTAGAAGTTGGAACTAGAATTGGCTTTAACTTTCAGCTATTTCCAAACTCTGCATTTTATGGATGGGACATCTATAAAGAAATAAATGATTTACCCAAGACTTCAGATCAAATACATACATAGATATTATCTCATTTTTTGCTTACAATGACCCTGGGAAATAGGTTGATTGGGTAACATTATCTGAGGCACACAGAAGTTAATGACTTGCCTAAGCTACCATTAAGTAAGGACAAGACCAAAACGAGAGCCAGATCTCCTGAAGAGCATTTGCACGGGCTCACCTAACATGTTTTTTGCCATCTGCACCACCAGGAAGCTCTTCCCTGGTGGCTCAGATGGTAAAGAATCTGCCTGCAATGTGGGAGACCTGGGTTTGATCCCTGGGTCAGGAATATCCCCTGGAGAAGGAAATGGCAACCTTTTCCAATATTCTTGCTTTGAGAATCCCATAAACAGAGGAAGCTGGCAACCTACAGTCCATGGAGTTGCAAAGAGTCAGACAGGACTGAGCGACTAACATTTTCACTTTCACCTAACATGTTACTGAGTTCATTTTGGATATTAAAAAATGCAATTTAATAGTCTTCTAGAATTTACTAAGGGTTTTCACATAATGTATCCCATTTGCTCTAACAAGTGATGGCACAGGTATTGCAACATGAACAAAGGAATGCGATAGTCCTCACAGAGATTAGAAGTCAGGGTGCACAGCTAGTAAGATGTAAAGCCAAGAGCCCAGGTCTTCTCGCCCCAAGGTCAGAGTCTTACCTCTCCACTAGGCTGCCTTAGCACAGCTCTCAGGATATTCATCTTATCTTCCTAACACAGAGAACCCTCCTACTTTACATTTATAGCTCCATTTAGTCAGGTGTCTTCATAAAAGAAATTATGCACTTTTGTTCTGCAGCTAAGATTTTTAAATTTCAGGAAGCAATTTCATGCTATTACTTCAATCTTTTTTTTTTTTTTTCCCATTCATTTCTGAATTATCCAGGTGGGTCATTTAAAACTTGAGACCTTTAACAGTTCTTCCATCTATTTGTCCTCTGGGTTCACACCGCAGTTTTTGGTAGCAAGATCCTACTCTTTCGTCTTGCTTTCTTTTAGTAAAGAGTATATTACACTCAGACATGTTCACAAACTTTGAGCACTGGTCCACTCACTCATTTACCAATCTTATGCCAAACTCCTCAAACGTCAAAAGACATGACAGTTTTTAAATAATAAAATAGTTGCATCTCTTTGAAATGTCATAAATCATATAAGTTTTCAGAAATTTTCCTTAAAGTTATAAAAGTAGAAAAAGGCAAATAATATCTTCTCATAGATTAAAATATATTAATATTAATATTTTTCCAAAATAAACAGTCTTCAACCTCAATTAGGGTAATTAACTCCTGCTTCTGTATGCAGTGAAAACTAATTTTTCTCACATTAGGTCTTACTATGTTTGGATGCGTTTTCTACAAATAAAAATAGCTTACTTACAGTATCTTCCTATATGATAATTAAAATTTTCTTAACTATTTAAAACAGGAAAATAGTTTTTTTTTCCTATGTTCAAAAAGGTTATATATTTATTCTAAAATATTATTAAAATGCAGAAAATAAAGAAGAATAACCATCTGAAATATCACATTGATAACCACAATTAAAATTTTAAAAACATGCTTTCAGATATTTCAGAAATATGAAATAATTTTTAATGTTCTTTTGTAACTTTTTTTTCATTCACCAGTGCCCATGCTAATGTTTCCATGTCAATACATATAGATACACGGAATCTTTTCTCTTGGTTTTTAAATTTGGGGGAGTAGGGTACTTGGTTTATTTTTTACAACAAATGTAGAATTTTAATAATATATCTCCATATAAGGCACTCTTATCATTGGTAATTACAAGATCTAGTCTAAACTATTATCTTTACCTTCTTTCTCAATCCTTGGTCCCTTCCACCCCTCTTACATGTATACTACCTATAATAAATGTGACATACACCTTTGAATATCTGTGTATCCTCTGTAGACATATATATATATATAAAAATAGATAAACACATGTTAGTATATTAAACTAGCAAATAACAATATACACAAAGTACACTAACACAGCTGAATGCAGCAAGCCACATAGGAATAGATTATTATTCATCATCCCCTTTCACATGCTTTTCTTTTAGACCCATTTTGGCCACAGGCACCATCTTGAAAGTGCTATCTGCATGATTCTGCCTCATCATTGTACAAAAAAAGCAAACACAAGACCGAGAGTACAAGGAATCTTTCTCTGGAACCTCTACATTCTGTTCAAAACCTGAAATTGCTTCTCCATTTGCAATCTGTGACCATGTGTCTCTGTTCTTCTCCCTTTCAATTGTTTTCTATCTTTCATCACACCTCTTTCCACAAGATAACAGTCTTCTTATTTCAAAGCAATGATCTATATTTTATAGTAGCATTTTTAATGCATTAGAAATTTAACATGTCTTTTAAAGATGATATTGGTATTTTTATTATCATTATTATTGCCAATGATGGAGTTCTCTTATAAAATTGTAAAGCTCTGGAGTGGACTATCTCAATCTTACTTTTCCCATGAGCCTTGTGTTAATACATGAATCTGCAGAAATGTTATTTATTTCAAGAGCACATATATTTCCCTAGGGATGGGTCTCTACATATTGCCTTCAAGCACATGTGTCCCTTGAGGATCTGTGGTATTCATAGGAGTGAAATTGCTGGGTAATTGGTTATATGAATATATAATTTAACTACACACTGACAGATTTCTCTTCAGAATCACTGTACCAGTTCATATTTCCACCAATGTCTTCCCTATATTATGGTTTTAACAAGTACATGACATTCCATATTATGGAAGGAAGCACTATAATTCACCTCACCATTCTTCTACTTTTGAATCTTTCTGTTATTTCTACTTTTGGATATATTATATTAAAACTCATAGATACACACCCTTCTATAGAAAGCTTTGTGCAATGTTTTGACCGTTTTTTAAAGACAATTTCTTAAAAATGTGGAAATAGTACAAAATAAAATAACAAGAATATAATGCTTTGGAGGCATATTGGCTAATTGCTTTCAAGAAAGCTTGTACCAATTATAGTCCCTTTCAGAAATCTCTCATATGTTTGTTCATTTACAAAATATTTATTAAGTGCTAGTATTTTTCAGGTACTATTTGGACCCCTGGCCATTAGACACAGAATGATTCTCCATTCCTTAGGGGAGGAGGAATTGTGGGAGAAGAAGGAAGCTAAGAGAGAAAATGATTTCAGTTAGGAACCAGTTTCAGGCTGTCTCCATAGGAAGCTCTGTTAGATAAATTACAGCATAGAAACAGTCCTACTTGAAGCAGGAGGTTAGGCCGTATGTAATCTGTGTCTCCTGAGGTGGAGGATGGGGAGTGGGCTGAGCAGAGAAGCTCTCCTTTTGGTCAAATCCAACTCTCCATCAAAGGGGCAGCTGTGCTTTGTCAGCTGCCACCATTCACACTGGCAAGGGTGGCAGGGAGTCGGGGGTGGGATTAGCGACCTGTGACAGGGATCCGAGAAGTGGGTAAGAACTGGACAAAGGCTAAAGCCTCAATTATCTTTGTAAGTTAAGGACTCTTGAGGCCCTCCCTTTCAATATGAAGGAGGATGAAGAGACTCAATTTTCACTTCTTCATCTCATTTACCTTCTAACAAATAACTTCACAATGGTAGGGTCAACCCAAGTCATCCCCATAGCTGTTTGTCAGTGCTATAACCCACAGTGAAGATCTGAAACAACCAGGAGAAAATTTAGAAGCCTCCTTCTCTTTCTTTCAGTGTAGATAATATTCATCTCATCTTAGGTAAAAAGTAATTTGTAGCTTGCCTACTTCTTCAGGCCAAAATTGAATCTTATTTCCACCAGATGTGCTCAATAAATGAAGACAGGAAATAACATCTCTCCATTTCCAGGTAAGAGAAGATGAGTGAGACTGTTGGGTGCACATGAAGCAGAAACCATCATCACAACCAGAGTGACCAATCATTTGGGTTTGCCGAGGACTGAAGGGTTTCCCCGGAAAGGACACAGAAATTTCAGCATTAAAACTGGAATCATCCCAGGCAAATCAAAACATGTGGTCATCCTAAGTCCAAATAACAAATTCAAATTTTACCAGTATCTGTGGTTAAAAATTGCAATTTTCCACTTTCTTCTTCAACAGAGTTTATAATATTCTTTGAGTTCACTGTACCTATGTAGTTTATGAAGTCAAAAGAAATTGATTCAAAATTTCATGTTTCTCACATGAATTACTGAAGATTTACTCTTAAGCAAGAATCTCTTTTTTAAAAAATTTTTTCAGAGCTACAAATATTGCCAAATGTTAGAAGAAATCAAAGGCAAAAAGAAGCTTAAGAGGTATGCTGCTGCTGCTGCTAAATCACTTCAGTCGTGTCGGACTTTGTGCGACCCCATAATCGGCAGCCCACCAGGCTCCCCGTCCCTGGGATTCTCCAGGCAAGAACACTGGAGTGGGTTGCCATTTCCTTCTCCAATGCATGAAAGTGAAAGTGAAGTCTCTCAGTCGTGTCTGACTCTTTGCGACCCCATGGACTGCAGCCCATCAGGCTCCTCCGTCCATGGGATTTTCCAGGCAAGAGTACTGGAGTGAGGTGCCATCGCCTTCTCCGTTAAGAGGTATAAATAACTTAAAATTTAGAGGTTTCATTCTAAATGAATGACAGCAAGTCAAAGAGCTGCTTTAGTTTCAAGGTTTTTACAAATCCACATTCTCAGACTACAAGGGGGTTTTATAAAGGCATCCCAACTCAAATGTCAGTGTTCAGCCATTTAATCTGTCAGTCTCCTTCACCACGCGGATTGCTAAAATCTGCGCAGGGAAATTGTGGATAGACAAAAAGCTAGAAAAATATAGCAAGGAGAAGAGAAACTAGAGGAGAGAGATGAACCAAGCAAGCTGAGGTGGGCTGGCAGAAATATTTTTAGGAAGAAAAATACCGAAGGATGAATTCCGAGTTCACTTTTCTCTCAGTAAAGTTTTCTATCTCCACCTCCAATGAAGTCTTTTCTACACGCAAATGTTGTGTAGCTTACATCTTATGGGAACTAAAAAACAGGGTTTTGTTTCAGTCCAAGGTTGACAGAGTCTGATAGAAGGACAACTGGAAGAGCGTAAAACACTGTCCTCACAACTGCAATACTTCACTGGATACAAGGCTCCGAGCCAGAGATCACCAGACTCGACTGAGCAACTGAACTGAACTGAGCTGAAAGGTTTCCCAGGTGGCAGCAGTGGTAAAGAACCTGCTTGTCAATTCAGGAGACATAAAAGATGTGGGTTTGATCCCTGGGTTTGGAAGGTTCCCTGGAGGAGGGCATGGCAACCCATTCCAGTATTCTTGCCAGGAGAATCCCATGGACAGAGGATTCTGGCAGGCTACAGTCCATGGGGTCACAAAGAGTCGGACATGACTGAAGCAACTTAGCTATAAAATGGAGGTTCGGAACACTCTTACTTGGATATTAAGGGGAAAGATGATTATATTAGCTGGCATCTGGACAACACTTGTAGACTTTATGGCTCCCTAACACCCAGGTGAAATTCATCCTAAGTGCCTTATCGGTTAAGTCCAAACTTAACCACATCTGCAGGCACCAATTTTTGCTACCACCAGGATATCAGACAAGACAGCCTCTGCGTGCATGATCTTTGTCACTATGCTGCACCATGGTAACCTGCTATTTCTGATAAGATACTATACTATCTCATTATGTATCAGTCACACCTTCTCACTATTTGATACCTACATCTATATTTTATAGAAACTGAGAAGACAAAATAAATTTAATAAGGAAAAAGTTCTGCTACAAAATCTGCTATTAAGTAGAACCTCTTTTTGTTGATAGGCTTAGCCACGTTGCACAAATTGAGTGATTGCTCTGAGAAAATATACAGTATGTAAACCTACCAGGAATGTCAATTTGTTCTTCTCTGATGGATCAAGGACAGAATGCTGGCCATTCATTTTGGGGAGTCATAAAAATAAAAGATGGGGAAGATTAGTGGACATGGGAACCTTATCAGGAAATGCAGGTTGTTACCAACAGTAAAGGAAATGACTGTTATACTTGCAAATAAGGATCTCTATCACATGTTTCACTGGGTCACTGGAAAGACTCCCTAGGAGCTTTTCAACAAAGCATATCTGTGCCTATGCATCCCTCTGGAAATATTTATAAGATTGAAAAGCTGAAATCAGCTTCGCCATTAATATCAATCTCGACTGTCTTCCAAGACCAAAGCTGATTTATTTTTCTAGGAAGATACACTAGAAAGTAACTGATAGTTTTAATTAGGTCACCTAGTCCAGTCTCTGGGAACAGCTCATTGCAATATGCTTATTTGTTTTGCATCTTATGTTACTAGAATATTGCAAAAAAATAATGCTTCCACAATCTTCTAAGGAGAACTCCTAGAAATGTATATAAGGAAAGTGAAGTTGTTCAGTCTTGTCCGACTCTGCAACCCCATGGACTGTAGCCTGCCAGGCTTCTACATCCACGGGATTTTCCAGGCCAGAATACTGGAGTGGGTTATCATTTCCTTCTCCAGGGGATCTTCCTGACCCAGGGATGGAACCCAGATCTCCCGCATTACAGGCAGACTCTTTACCATCTGAGCCGCCAGGGAATCCCTAAATGCATATAGGGAAAGCTTCTCTAATTAACTTTTTTACTAATTGTGATAAAAATATTTTTTTCTTGTTCTTTGTTCAACTCATCTCCATCTAAGTCAGTAGATTCACTACTACCCGTCTTCAGAATTTAATCTTGAAGTCTTAGCTCTATAGGGCGCTTTTTTCCTAAATACCATGAAATTAAAAAAAAAAGATATTTAATGACTACTTCTTAAAATGAAAAAAAAAAAGCAAAGAACCGTAATCTGATTCTTTTACGAATTGCAGAGCTCTGGCCTCCTTCCTCACTGCAGATTAGATAATGGGGAAAACAGAGAGGTAGTTCTATCCCAGGCAAAATAACAAAGTCACATTTGCCCATTTTCCAGTCTGATGTTCCTCTAACTCTAATGGACTGCGTGGTTCTTTATTCCTTAAATTTACTAGGAATGAAGAGCATGCCTGTGCTTTTCCCTAGTGAAACTGTGCCCCTCAACTTTACTCTAATTCCATCTGCTTTTCACAGAGGAAAAGGAAAGCAAAGCTCTCCTCTATGAGCAGGAGCTACTGCTGCTATGAGAATTTTCCACTTTTTAAGCAGTCAGGCAAAGGAAAAAAAAATCAGCTTTTTCCTATTTCTGTCCTCCACATTCCCCTAATTTCCAAGGAGAGTTCTCTACTTGATGGGTTCTTTGGGCTTCTGTGATGCTATAGAAAAGAGAGGGAGTCACAGAGGTAGTGAGTAGGAAAAGCAGAAGACTTAGTCCAAGGTGGTTAGCTAATTTATAGGATAAAATGAAGGCTTCCCAGGTGGCACAGTGGTGAAGAATCCACCTGAAATGCAGAAGATGCCAGAGACATGGGTTCAATCCCTGGAAGATCCCTGGAAGAGGATATGGCAACCTACTCCAGTATTCCTGCCTGGAAAATTCCACAGACAGAGGAGCTTGGTGCACCACAGTCCATGGGGTTCAAAGAGCTAGACACAACTGAGCACATACACACATGGTGAGTGAAGACTAGGAAAATGAGGAGAGGAAAGCCATTGGGATGGAAGCAAACAAGAAAACACTTGAGAAGTTAAGAGTCCTAAAGGAAGAGGTGTTGGAGCAGCTGCAGAATATACTGGGAGTAGCTAAACGATCAGAGAAGGCAACGGCACCCCACTCCAGTACTCTTGCCTGGAAAATCCCATGGACAGAGGAGCCTGGTAGGCTGCAGTCCATGGGGTCGCACAGAGTCGGACACTACTGAGCAACTTCACTTTCACTTTTCCCTTTCATGCATTGGAGAAGGAAATGGCAACCCACTCCAGTGTTCTTGCCTGGAGAATCCCAGGGACAGGGAAGCCTGGTGGGCTGCCATCTATGGGGTCGCACAGAGTTGGACACGACTGAAGTGACTTAGCAGCAGCAGCAGCAGCTAAACGATAAAAGAGAATTTTAACAAGTATGCTGCAACCTGTGTGTTTAGATACCCTGCGTGACTTACATGAAAGACTAGTACACAGTTTGAAATTTTTTTTAATTTACTTTGATTTTCATGACTGCACTTCTGTAATAATAGCTGTGCTCCTAGACTGGATCCTACAGCTCTAGTCTAACAAGGATTATGCTTCTTTGATATGTAAGTTTACTGGTCAGTGAATAATATTAATCCTACTCTGCCCACTACGGTAGCCACCAGTCACATGTGGCTATCAAGCGCTTGAGGCATGGCTAGCCTGGATTGAGATGCACTGTAACCATGAAATACATACAGAATATTGAAGATCTAGTTTAGAAAAAAAAAAAAAACAGAGGAAGGAAAGGAAGGAGGAAGGATAAAGATAGGAAGAAAGAAGGAAATAAATCATATTAATAATCTATATATGAGTTACATGTTGAAACAGTAATATGTTAGCTGTATTAAGTAAAACATATTATTGATATTAATTTACCTGGTTCCTTTTGCATTTTTTAACATGACTAGGAGAAAATTTTCAATTGCATATGTGCTCACATTTTTGGCTTACATTTTTACTGGTAGCAGTGTACTAATTTATAAAAGAAACTGAGAGCATCCTCTGTGAGCAGGACACCATGCGAGATCTTCCTGTGGGTTAGGAAGCAGTTAAGTTCACAAGCTACGGAATTCACATTTCTGGGTTTACTCCTGGCACCATCAGCCACGAGGGATTCATGTAACCCATGTGATCTTAGATAAAGCATTCAACATCTTTATTTACATATTTATTTGCTTGTTTGTTTTGCCTGCACCACACAGCATGTGGGGTATGGGATCTTAGCAGTACTCCCTCCCTCTCCCCTTCCCATCCCCCACTCACCCCCAGGAATTGAACATTGACCTGAAAAATGGAACTGATAATTGTACCTTCATCACAAGGTAACTGATACAGATGAAACACTTATAAGAACATTGTAACATGCCTGGCACATAATAAGAAATTGATCAATCTTAGCTTTTACTACTATTAGGGAGGGAAGGGTACCAAAATGTCTTGAGTGCTCTTTAGGTTTTATGTCTTTCTTAAAGCTCCATGAAGGCAGGGAATATTTCTATTTTGTTCTCTTCTTTTCTTTGCAACTAATAACACAATAGGTAGCAGGAACATATCTAACTAAATACTGAGTGAATGAGTCAGGGATGAAGAATGAACTAATGGACATTATTATTACTCTCATTTTACAGAAGAGGAAATTGAAACTTATGGAAATTCAGAGGTTAAAAAGTTAGAGAAGCAACAAAATCCAAAAATGACAGTGCCAACATTTCAATCCAAATTTACATGAACATTCACAGACTGAACTCCAGGTGCATCCTATCTAGAGAAATAAAATGCATTTCAAATGAAAACAAATAATATTAATATTACTAGCCCACAGATGATGCCATTTAAATAACCTGATTGATGATTACTAGAAAAGTTGGGCCTGGAAAGACTTCATATCCAGGAGGGGTGTTGCAGAAAAGGTTTTAAAGGGCTGAGATAGAAGCTGGACCTCTACAGGTTTATAAAATTTGATTTAGTGGGTGCTTGGTCTGGGAAATGGGATCCCTTGGCAAATGGAACAGACTGAGCACAGTTGAAGTGGAAATCTTAAGGCAAGTTTTTGGGCTGTGAAATGGATCTTTTTTTTTCCTGGAGAAGATAATTTGTGTAAATTTATTAATAAGATTTAAGCAGAAATAAGCTTGTGTTTAGATCTTAGGCTACGAACAAAGGCCAAGTTTAGAAGTTAAAAAGGTGTCAAGTAAATAATAGGATATTACTTTCTGTTTCCCTCTTTAGTTCTATCAAGACAAGATAGTATCAGTGTGCAGGCCACAACAGGAGGAGAGGGATGTTGGAGGTGGGGAAATAATTAAGGATACTATTGCAACATCCTGTCATGAGATAGTAAAGATAAGAATTAGAGACTTGAAATAGGAATGGGAAGAAAGGGAGCAATTTCAGAAACTCTGAGGAGAGTGTTCTAATTCCAAAGACCTAATCTGGATGACCCTAAAGTCTGGGTCACATATTTTACTTTTTTACTTTGCTAAAATATGTGACCCAATTAAAGGGCAATATTCATTTTCCTTTTCTTTTAATATTCATTCTTTATTTCTCTGAATTTGCATATAGCTGACATTTGGCTTGTTCCGAGGTCTAGCCATTCTACTCAGAAATGCTTACTAAACTGAATCCCTCCTTTTGTTCCTATGTTTTACTACCTAGGAACTTGTTATTTATATTCCTTTTTTTTCCTTGTTGGAGTTATTTTCAAGAGCTCCTATGTTGGATTAAAATATTTGTTTATAATTTTTTTCTTTCTGTCTCCAGTCTTGGCTTCCTATGGGTAAAATGTAACACCTCTTATCCTCCAGCCCAGAAATGTCTACTCTTAAGTCTAACATCTACTCTGTGTTCTAAAAATGACTAGCTCATAGTAATGACTAGTTCACAATTTATTGAGGGATTTTAATAAAAAGAATTTGCCTTTTAGGGCTTTATTCTGTGAAGCCTATATGCTTTTATCTGATTCTACAATTAATCTTGTAGAATTTAATATTGTAAATTGTCCATATTTGAGTGTCTTCCTCATTGGTTTGCAACATCTTTGAGAGTAACAACCTCTTGACTATTGAAAAAAGATTAATTTTTTGACTTTAAGTTACTGAAGTTCAGAAAGTTGGGGTGGAATTTTAACAGAGAAAACAAGGCTGCCTCTGTGCTGGATCTATTCCCTTTAGGGCTACTTTTGTACTCTGTTGTCTGTGCTCAGTCATATTGGCTCTGCACCACTGTAAAAGATGTTGCCTGGAGCCTGAAATGTACATGACAGCCCATTCTCAAGGCTCTGCCTCCCAGACTCTACCTTTAAAAGTGTAAAACTTTTCCATTCATATGGAAGTAAAAAGTTGCAGAACAGAAAATAACAATTGTCTTGTTGGAGGTTTATAGGAACATTATGACCAGACCTATATGGACAGCTGCAAAAATAAAGGATTCTGACACCAAGAAGTTTACAACAACCAATCACCCTCTCTCCCCTTCTAGTCCAAAAGAAAGGTGAATTTAACTCAGGTAAAATGATTCTTTGGGATGCTAATCTACCATCTTCTTGGCTTACTGGTTTTCTGAATAAAGCCACTATTCCTTGCCCCAACACTTTCTTTCAATCTGTTGGTTCATCATGCATCAAGCAAGTATGTGCTTGGACTCAGTAACAGAAGGAAGAGGCTTCAAGAAGATGCTGGACTTCCCGTGATAATGGTTTGTGAAATTTAAGTATTTAATTAGATAAGTATTAGATGTATGCCTCTATATGCATTCTAAAAAGGTGGACTATGTTATTACTGTGGTAGTAGGAAATCAAACATACCTCTGGTCAGTTCTTACTGACCAAAAGAATGTTGTTTCTGATTCATTGCACATTTTAGAACTAAAATATATTCATTCTTGGAACAAGGGAACACAGATTAACAACTGTTTTGTTTTTTCACCCCAATCTTAGTTTGAATAACTACAATTCAACACTAAGAAACATCTCATACAGATACCATATTGATTAGATTAGATACGTATTTGTCAAAGTAAATCTGTGCATTAACATGAAACAGCAAGAGTGTTACACACGTGTTTTTTCACCCATGTTTACACTTAAAATAACACTAGATTAAGTACTTGTGTCATTCTAATCTAGCAGCCACATGAAAAATAATGACTTGGAATCTATAAGACAACCGTTTTTCACTAACATCACAATATCTGATTAGAAAGGCTATGGAGGATTATTTCTAAATTCTTAAGTAACAGAATTGCCTAATGAAAAATTTATTTGTAGAATTTGCAGAAAACATTTATAGAACAGTCTAGAAAGAATGGTATGACAATAAGGAGATTCACAATTATAATAAGCAAAGTATTACCTACTGCAGGAGACCAAAGGAAACATGACTGGCAGGAAGGAGGAGGGTCCCATGGAGATTGTTCAAGGGAAGAATGGAGAAACTAGAATCAGAATGGATACAGAGAAATAAATGTAGAAGACTTGCTAGTTGACAAAAGCAAGATGACTTTTTGATTAAAAAAATGAGTAAACTGAGAAATGGGGGACTGGGTTAAAAAGTGAGGTGAGGTCAAATAATTTTCTTCTTTGTCTTGAAGTGAAGTCGCTCAGTCATGTGTGACTCTTTGCAACCCCATGGACTGTTGCCTACCAGGCTCCTCTGTCTATGGAATTTTCCAGGCAATAGTACTGGAGTGGATTGCCATTTCTTTCTCCAGGAGTGGATTGCCATTTCCTTCTCCAGTGGATCTTCCTGACCCAGGGA
Organism: Bos javanicus; assembly: GCF_032452875.1. Lineage (NCBI taxonomy): Eukaryota > Metazoa > Chordata > Mammalia > Artiodactyla > Bovidae > Bos > Bos javanicus. Next base: position 24,393,197 of record NC_083873.1, on the reverse strand, counting down.
TCGAACCTGGGTCTCCCGCATTGTAGACAGATGCTTTACTGTCTGAGCCACCAGGGAAGCCTCCCTTTGTCTCGAGAGCTCTTCAATTCTTTAGCTTTAGGTTTGAATCAATCATAAACTTTAGCATAGTTCAGGCAACGACTGAAGCAATGCTTGGAAGACCAAGATGCTGTGCTCTGGAGTTTCAAAAAGCTTTAATCCAACCATACATTTTATTTTCAGGCTTGTTAGTTTTCACAGCGCCATATTATTGACGCGTATTTTTTAACTGTTGTTGTTCCTATCAATCCTTGTCAATTCTGAAGAACTTCTCCATTTCCAGAGGCTTTGCTGTGGTAAAAAAGCAACTGACAAACACCTACGACATTGCACCCTGTGGGTACTCCATAAACACTTGTTTCCTGCCTGGCTGAATATGTCTTCAGGAACAGAGGCAATAAACCCAACTGCTTCAGAAATAACAGATGGTGGTATCTGGTAAGTGTTTCCCCTGAGGCCTTGTTAAACACATAACTGATGTCAGGAGGCAACTGCATCTTGCTCCCTTTTCAAAACAAGTAATACTTCATACGTGCATATGTGTGAAAGAACGAACTAAAGTCACATTGATTCCTAATCACCTGAGACTTCTATGAGGCTTAGGAAAAACCAGCCATAATGAAGGAAACAGTTACTAGTTGCAAAACTGGTCAAGCCAAGGAGATGATATGTTGTGAGGTAATAACAGATCTGGATGGATTTTGAATTAATGTGTTAATCACTTTGTCGCTAGGAATGAAGGGAAGAAACTGAGAAAAGTTGGGGGGAGGACAAGAGAAAGTATATATCAAAAATGTATCATTCATAATCCATAATTCATGTTATCACCCTAAAGTTTAAAACCTTAAATCCGACTCTTTGCGACCCCATGAATTGCAGCACTCTAGGCCTCCCTGTCCATCACCAACTCTCGGAGTTTACTCAAACATGTCCATCGAGTTGGTGATGCCATCCAGCCATCTCATCCTCTGTCGTCCCCTTCTCCTCCTGCCCCCAATCCCTCCCAGCATCAGGGTCTTTTCTAATGAGTCAACTCTTTGCATGAGGTGGCCAAAGTATTGGAGTTTCAGCTTTAGCATCAGTCCTTCCAATGAACACCCAGGGCTGATCTCCTTTAGAATGGACTGGCTGGATCTCCTTGCAGTCCAAGGGACTCTCAAGAGTCTTCTCCAACACCACAGTTCAAAAGCATCAATTCTTCAGCACTCAGCTTTCTTCACAGTCGAACTCTACATCCATCCTTGCTTAAAGCCCTAAAATTCACTAGAAAAAATGTGTGACACGAATATTCAGTTCTGGGGTGAGAGATGCTTTCTAAATCATGAAAGAACAATAGATTTCACTATAGAAATCTTTAAAATTTTCTACATAAAAATAAAGGCCAAATAAAAAGTGAGGAATATGTATATATATATATATTTTTCATATATTCAGTATTAAACTGTTAATATCAATATATTAAGTACCCTAAAAATAATATGGAAAATCACCATAAACACCAATGCAGAAATATGATAGTTCTCAAAATAGAAAATGCATACAACCACCTTTTCTTTCCAAAGAAAATTCAGAAATATTTCTAATCAGAACACAAATTAAAACAATTTTATCTATTGAGTTAGCACAGATTTTTTAAAAAAATAAGAGTTTGGAATATGTCTTAGTTTCTAATATGAAAAAGAAGACGAGCAGATTTCTTTAGAATTGGAATAATAATGTTTTAAAAATTCAGTTCCCTACCTTTACCTCTCAGTATGTCATATGAATTCCTCCAAATTCTTCCTACCCCATGCCCATTGCTCCTAATTTTTGCACAGCTGTCTCCTTTTCAAGTTACAGACAAATTGGAATTTGCAGTTCTCCAAATGTGCCATGTTATTTCACACATTTGGGGCCCCCAGCCTGGAATGTGCTCTACCTTTGTTCACCTGGCAAATTCCTATTCACTTTCTAAGACCCACGCTCAACCTTAAATCTTCCCAACAATATCCCCATCACCCTCTTCTCCCCCACCATCTCAATAAAGAAACTCTCTCTTCTGCATCTTGACTACATTTCTATTGTTCCATATTTTCTACCATATTTTACTAATTTAGTTACCTACATATCTTCTGTATTCATTTTGGATTGCTTGAAGAACAGATATGATGTTTTAATCATCTCTGTATCCCACGTTTCTGCAAATGAGCTTGATAAAAGAAATTAAGCATTTGCTTACATGAGGTGAATTAAAACTTGTAAGGCTCTGTTGGGTGTTTCAGTGTCACACTGGCATACATGCAGCAAAGGCATAACCATAAGCTAGATCACTGCACGTGCACACGTGTACTCATGGACACACACACACACACACAGCTTCTCTGTGGGTGCCTAGTTCAGAGCTTTTGTTAAACTGGAGGTTTTTATTCATGCAGTTTCTACGAAAGTATTTTAAAATGTAAAAACTGCATTATTTAATTACTGAGTATTTACAAAACTATACCCTCAATGCCAAAGAAAACAAAAGGCTTCATTTCTTTCACTCTGAAACTACCATCAAGGAAGAATATTATGAACAGACTTAATGGCTAACTAAATAGAGCTGTGAACCATGAACATCCAGATGTTCAAGCTGGATTTAGAAAAGGCAGAGGAACCAGAGATCAAATTGCCAACATCCGTTGGATCATTGAAAAAGCGAGAGTTCCAAAAAAACATCTACTTCTGCTTTATTGACTATGTCAAAGCCTTTGACTGTGTGGATCACAACAAACTATGAAAAATTCTTAGAGATGGGAATACCAGAACACTTTACCTGCCTCCTGAGAAGAAATCTATATGCAGGTCAAGAAGCAACAGTTAGAACAGGACATGGAACAACAGACTGGTTCCAAATCAGGAAAGGAATACAGGAATACAGGAAAGGCTATATATTGTCACCCTGTTTATTTAACTTATATGCAGAGTACATCATGAGAAATGCTGGACGGGATAAAGCACAAGCGGGAATCAAGGTTGCTGGGAGAAATATCAATAACCTCAGGTAGGCAGATGATACCACCCCTATGGCAGAAAGTGAATAAGAACTAGAGAGCCTCTTGATGAAAGTGAAAGAGGAGACTGAAAAAGTTGGCTTAAAACTCAACAGTCAGAAAACTAAGATCATGGCATCTGATCCCATCACTTCATGGCAAATAGATAGGGAAACAATGGAAACAGTGACTGACTTTATTTGGGGGGGCTCTAAAATCACTGCAGATGGGACTGCAGCCATGAAATTAAAAGATGCTTGCTCCTTGGAAGAAAAGTTATGACCAATCTAGACAGCACATTAAAAAGCAGAGACATCACTTTGCCAACAAAGGTCCATCTAATTAAAGCCATGGTTTTTCCAGTATTCATGTATGGATGTGAGAGTTGGACCATAAAGAAAGCTAAGCATCAAAGAATTGATGTTCTTGAACTGTGGTGTTGGAGAAGACTCTAGAGAGTCCCTTGGAGTACAAGGAGATCCAACCAGTCCATCCTAAAGGAAATCTGTCCTGAATATTCATTGGAAGGACTGATGTTGAAGCCAGAACTTTGGCTACCTGATGCGAAGAACTGACTCATTGGAAAAAACCATGACGCTGGGAAAAATTGAAGGCGGGAGGAGAAGGGACGACACAGGATGAGATGGTTGGATGTCCTCATCGACTCAATGGACATGAGTTTGAGTAGGCTCTGGGAGTTGGTGACGGACAGGGAAGCCTGGCATGCTGCAGTCCGTGGGGTGGCAGAGTCAGACACGACTGAGCAACTGTACTTATCTGAAATAGAGCTGTAATAAAGACTCTTTTGGACTCTGTGGGAGAGGGAGAGGGTGGGATGATTTGGGAGAATGGCATTGAAATATGTATAATATATATGAAACGAGTCGCCAGTCCAGGTTTGATGCACGATACTGGATGCTTGGGGCTGGTGCACTGGGATGACCCAGAGGGATGGTATGGGGAGGGAGGAGGGGGAGGGTTCAGGATGGGGAACACATGTATATCTGTGGCGGATTCATTTCGATATATGGCAAAACAATACAATATTGTAAAGTTAAAAAATAAAATGAAATAAAAAAGACTCAATACTTACTACCCCAGTTTGCTTCCCTAGGCCCCATGACTTGCTGAAATATCAGGGAAGCATGACTAGTTACTTTCACTCTCATATTTTTATTTACCCCAGAAAACAAATTTTTTGCTGCCATAAAACAAAAATAATCTTTACCAAAAGTAATTTTTGATCATAGATTTTATTTCATGTAGCTCACCAAGGGATTTTTACCAGTCTTAATAGTGTTAGATTTTCAGACAGATTATTCCATTATAACTTAGATGATATGCATTCTTACGTGTGATTAAAAAGTAGACATGGTACATCAATATCTTATCAGGATTCTTGGTGGATGAGTCTATATTAATTCATATTCCATTAGTGAAATATGGTCCTGCATTCATCATGGTTTTTAACATTTGAAACATTTTAGAAGGAAAACCCTTCTTTAGGTATACTTATGCTTTTTTTGTATCCATAAAAAGGAAATCAATTAACTGGAATTTTGTTGATGACTCAAGGGTCATCAGTATGAACATATATTATTTCATGGTTTAAACCCTTAAAGTCAATCCTTAGGCATAAACCTATCCAGAGGCATTTTAGGATTTGCCCCTACACTAAGGAATTCCAGATTATTCTGCTTTTAGGCCTTTGCTTGTTTTCAGCTGAAACATTTTTTGAAAGTGAAAAGTGTTATTTGTTCAGTGGTGTCCAACTCTTTGCAACCCTGTGGATTGTAGCCCTGGCAAGAATTCTGTAGTGGTTAACTGTTCTCTTCTCCAGGGGATCTTTCCAGCTTAGGGATCGAACCCAGGTCTCCCACATTGCAGGCAGATTCTTTACCATCTGAGTCACCAAGAAAGCCCCAAGAATATTGAGGTGGGTAGCCATTTCCTTCTCCAGATCTTGCCAACCCAAGGATCCAATTCTGGCCCCCTGCATTGCAGGCAGGTTCTTTACCATCTGAGTCACCAGGGATATTTTTTGGCTGTTTCTACATCAATCTCTAGGGCTTCCCAGGTGGCTCAGTGCTAAAGAATACACTTGACAATGCAGAAGATGCAAGTTCAATCCTGTACAATATTATGAATCTCCATCCATAGTTCTTCAGACACGCTGTCTACCAGATCTAATTAGTAGTTCTAGTTAGTACACATTTCTTGATGGTCTCATGTATGTAGCTCTCTGATTCATTGCATCTTATATTTGGTGGTTTTTATACATACAAAAGCTATAAATTTGTGAACATTAATTTTAACATCTTTTAATTTACTGAATTTTTTGATTAATTATCTTGGATTTGCAGATATTTTTGTCTTCAGATAGTAGTATTTTTATCTCCTCCACCTTTCTAACTTCTGTAGTTCTTTTTCTTGTCTAAGTGTATTGACTTAATAAGTCTAGTTCAATATTAATAGTACTATGAAAATAGTTACAGTAATTAGTATAGCTAATGTCCTTGTGTTTTCCTAACTTTGTTAGAAATTCCTCAATTAAATGTCATGGCAGTACTCTACAAAGATAATCATAGAATTATAGTTATAACTCATAATCATAGAATACATTAATATATTTCATTAATGAATTTCTTTATACTATGTTTTCCCAGTTTTGCTTGTCAATATTTCATCTACTTCATTAAAAAATGTATCAGAAATTTTTCTATATTTTCTATGCCTGGGAAAAAGTCAATATAATTGGAATTAACTGTTCTATTATTATTTAATTCTGATAATATTAGAATTAAAGGTTGTTAGAATTCTTCAATTAAACTGTGTGAATGTGTTGCTTTTGAAAGACTACCTCTTTGGCACTGTATTTATATATGGAAGTGCTTCCCTGATGGCTCAGATGGTAAGGAATCTTCCTACAATGCAGGAGACCTGGGTTTGATACCTGGGTCAGAAAGATATCCTGGAGAAGGGAAAGGCTATCCACTCTAGTATTCTTACCTGGAGAATTCCATGGATAGAGGAGCCTGGGACCCCAGTCCATGGGGTCCCAAAGAGTCAGACACTACTGAGCTGCTAACACTTTTCTTTTACTTCTTTACATATGGAAATATTTTTACTGTTTCTTTCTCTTTAAAACCAGTTTGTAAATTATGTCTTCTTAGAAAATTATCCCTTTTATCTAAATTCACTTTATAAATAGTTTTTTATACTCAGTTTATTTCATTAAATTATGAAGTTATTATTACTTGTTATTTCTTATTCTATATAAGAAATTGTCATTGTTATTGTTATTTTGAGATTAGTCTAATTTATTTGCTATTTAAAATTTTTAAGGAATTAGCTCATTTATGTATTGTTTTTAAAGTTTTTAATTCATTACATTTCTTTTTATATTAATTCCTTCTTTCTATTTTCATTCTTTCACTTTTATTTTCTAAATTTTGATGTTAAATACTTAGAAAAATTTTATTTTTACTCATAAAAATGTTCAGCTTTAAACTTCACTGTGAATAGGGCTTTCACTGTATATTATAGTTCCTATTTTTACCTTGTATTTTCTTTCGGATCAAAAGTTGTTAAAACAGACATTTCACGTGTCCAAGAAAAGATGTGTCCTTACTTTTTCTGATTTTGTAACTGATTTCTTGCTTTATTCTCTGGTGCTCAAAAAATTTTGTCTATAATACTTGTATCTTTTGGAATTTATTGAGGTTTTATTTTTTGAGGCCCCAAATACTTATATTTGTGAATTTACCATAGATACGTGAAAGCAAATGTTCTCTGTTATTAAGGGACCGAGTCTGATAGATGTTCATCAGCTTTATCTTCTTGCTTATGTCACTTAGGCTTTTTGAATCTTCTTTTTTATAGAAGTATTTGCTTTGCATGTACTGTAGGTTTATAAAAGTGATAATATAAACTTAAATTAGGCAAAGCATTTTTAATAATCAATTGGAAAAATTATACTGGTGAAACTGTCAAAATATAAATATTCTCTTACTATTAGTTATAAATTCAAAGAGAAATAAAAAGTTATAAAATGAATATTTGTTTGTTTAGTATTTAATACATAACACTGTTTAACTTACTATACAGTGCAAGCATTTTGTGTATGCTTGGGCATATTGGTATATTCCTTTCTAAGTTTGGATCAGCATCCAAGACTTAATTCTTTATACATTTCCAATTGTGTAAAATGCCTCTGAGAGTTCTTTTAATGTGAAGTTTTTTGCTGACATCACTTCCTCTAGGACATATCCTCTGGCTATGCATAATCTCTTAGGCAGCAACAGTGGCAACATTCCCATGGTCAGCTATTTCTTCTAGGATCCATTTATATCAATTCAGATTTCACTTTGAGAGTTACCACTTTTCACTTCTTTACTGCACTTTTATATCTGATGAACAAGCCTCTGTTCATATTATGTATTTTTGTAAAATAACATGTAGGTTTATCACTGAAAGACAAGTTGTGCTTAGTCACTCAGTCATGTCCAACTCTTTGTGACTTCATGGACTGTAGCCAGGCTCCTTTCACCATGGAATTCTCCAGGCAAGAATACTGGAGTAGGTAGCCAGTCCCTTCTCCAGGGGATCTTCCTGGCCCCAGTATTGAACTCAGGACTCCTTCATTGCAAGTGCATTCTCTATTATCTGAGCCATCGGGGAAGAAAAAACACATATATGCACTTTACTGCCTGTTAGTGAACTGCATAACAGATGCTCATTGACCAGTCACCAACATACTTTGAAAGAAATGACATAATCCTTGATCAAAAAGTGAATCTGTTATTTACATAGCAATTTATAGAATGAAGGGCTGGTAAAAGAGTTTGTATTTTATACAATTACTCACAGCTAAAATAGCATGGTAATAGAAATTTGAAATATGTTGTTGGGGAACTGATGTTCTGAACCATCCATGGATGATGGTTAGAGATGATACCTGAATTTTAGCCACTTAATATTATTCTGGACTCAAAAAAGTAAATGAAAGTTTCCTATCAATTTTGTGCTTTCTATTTTTCTATAATCTCTTGAAATGTTTGCTTTATGAAAGGTACTACTATGCTATCAGTTGAGAAATGCACTAAAACTGTTACCTTTGTCTAAAATCATACTTCAGACATTCCTGTTTCAGCTAGTGCTTTTTGACTTGAATTCTACCTTGATGGACATTAAGATTGTGATTCTCTGTTCTCTTTTTGTTTGCATTTATTATAATAGATACCTTTGCTTATTATTTTATCCTTTATGAATCTGATGTTTTAAGTGGCATTCTTGTATAAAATGAAGAATTCAATTTTATTTTATGGCCTATACTGAAAACAAATTTTTCCAGTTGACATATAATATTGTGTAAGTTTAAAATGTATAATATAATGATTTTATGTATGTATATATTGTGAAATAATTACTACAATAAGGTTAGTTAACATCCATCATTTCATATTGTCACAATTTTTTGTCCTTGTGATAAGAACTTATAAGATATACTTTCTTGACAAGTTTCAAAAATACAGTCCAGTATTATTAACTATAGCTAACATTATATGCTGCCAAACTATTTATCTCATAACTGGAAGCTTGTACTGTGGCCACTCTCACCCAATTCCCCCATCCTACTCCCTGCCTTTGGCAACCTCCAATGCATTCTCTGGGCTTCCCTGGTAGCTCAACTGGTAAATATTGCACCTGCAATGTGGGAGACTTGGGTTGGGAAGATCCCCCGGAGGAGGGCATGGCAACCCACTCCAGTATTCTTGTCTGGAGAATCCTCATGGACAGAGGAGCCTGGTGGGCTACAGTTCATGGGGTTGCAAAGAGTTGGACATGACTGAGAGACTTGGCACACAATGCATTCTCTGTTTCAATGAGTCCGTTTTTTTATAGATTTCACATATGAGTGAATCATTCTCTACTTGTCTTTCTTTGTCAGACTCATTTCATTGAGCATAATGCCTTCTTAAAGTCTGTCCATGTTATTGCAAATAGCAGGATATCCTTCATTTTCATGGCTGAATAGTATGCAATTGTGTGCATATATACCACCTTTTCTTTATTGATTCATCTGTCAATGCACACTAATGTTGTTTTCATGCCTTGGCTATTATAAATAATGTTGCAATAAAAATGGGGGTGCAGATATGTCTTTGGGATATTGATTTTATTTCCTTCAGATATATACCCAGAAGCAAAATTGCTGGATCATATAGTACTTCTATTTCTAATTTTTTGAGGAATCTCCATAGTGTTTTGCTTAGTGGCTGTACCAGTTTACATTCCAACCAATAATGCACAAAGGTTCCCCTTTCTCCTCATCCTCACCAGCAGTCATTATCTTGTGTCTCTTTGATGACAGCCATTCTACCAGGTATGAGATAATAGCTTACTGTGGTTTTGATTTGCTTTTTCCTAAGGATCAGTGATATTGAATACCTTTTCACACAGCTGTTGCCCACTGGAATATCTTCTTTGGAAAAATGTCTATTTTTCAGGTGCTTTATTCATTTTTGATTATTTGCTTTTTGCTATTGAGTTGTATGAGTTATATATTTTGGATATTAACTCCTTATCAGACATATGGTTTGCAAAACTTTTCCCCCACTTTTTAGGTTGCCTTTTCATTTTGTTTAAAATTTATTTTGCTGTTGCAGAAGCTTTTTAGTTTTATATTGTTTCATGTGTTTACTTTTGCTTCTGGTGTCAAATCCAAAACAAGCCTCGGCATGACCCATGTCAAAGAGATTTTCCCTATTTTTTGCTTCTAGGAGCTCTAAAAATATTTTTATAGATAAGTAATTCTATTTATTTTTATAGATGAACTGGGTATGTCTGTATTTTTTTTTTTAGTTTTTTTTTTAATTTTATTTTATTTTTAAACTTTACATAATTGTATTAGTTTTGCCAAATGTCAAAATGAATCCACCACAGGTATACACGTGTTCCCCATCCTGAACCCTCCTCCCTCCTCCCTCCCCATACCATCCCTCTGGGTCGTCCCAGTGCACTAGCCCCAAGCATCCAGTATCGTGCATCAAACCTGGACTGGCGTCTCGTTTCATACATGATATTTCACATGTTTCAATGCCATTCTCCCAAATCTTCCCACCCTCTCCCTCTCCCTCTCCCACAGAGTCCATAAGACTGTTCTATACATCAGTGTATTTTCTTAACTATCAAGAGCAATGTTTTCTTCTATACGTTTTCTATTTATTTAATGCTCTTCATCCTGTTAGTGTTTAAATTTTACATATTAGTGTGATAGTTTCTCACATCAACTATGACAATAGTTTAATCAAAGTCAAATATTTTAATGCAAGTATCACATTTATGATTTTGATTAATGTTGAAATTAAAATCTATGATTCAGGTCACCATTCTAGCTACAGATCTAAGGAAAGATATTTCAAAACTGACTTAACTTATAATTAAATCTTCTCTTTGATTCTACATTGAATGGTTGTGTTATCTGTTTCATCTTTTAGGGGAGGTCAGCTACCTTTTACCATAAGAGCCTCATTTTTGTGATATACGTGCTTCAAATTATAAAGTTAGACACTGCTTTAAACTATAAATTTGGACATGGGGTATTCTTGCTCAAAATATGTATCATCCAATACTAAGAGAAATATAAACAGAAAGCCTACTATACAAATTTTATGAAAAACAAGTTGATATTTGAATTCTATATTTTCTAATACCTCTTTTCTTTTCTCTCTACTTCTGAAAACACTAATCTCCTCTTCTGACCTCTCTACTCCCAATCATTATGCTGTTCTCAGGTTTCCCAGAATACCCCACCATGATGATCCATTTGACTTTTTATTAAAACTTACTATTCCCTTATTCCAATCAGAATCCTCCCACTTAAGTAAATTGGGTGTTTGGGATTCAACATCTTACTTCTAGCAAATAATGCATTTTCCTTTTCTAACAAAATTTATTGGATTGGATTAACCTAAAGAACTCATTTCCTTGAAACATATTATTTTCTTTAGACATTATTTATTCACTTTTTAAAATAATGTATGCACAGGTGCTTCAGGAAATACTGAACACTACAAAAAAAACAAGAAAAAGATGACAAATTTCATGCAGGTATGTTAGGAGAGATATAAAAATAACAGGATTTTTGGCATCCCTGATTGTTTTATTCCAATCAAATGGATTTTATTTTATTTTATTTTTGGATTTTAGAATAAATTGAAACTCTATCAGTAGTTTCATTCATCCAGAAATGTCTATTAGGGCTCCACTTTATGTTATGTATTGTGATAAATATGGACAGCATAATGGCATATGACACAATCCCTAATAGGCACAGAACCCAGCAGAGGCTTTTCATACAGGTTTGTAAGTTTTAGAGGGAAGAGGGCACCGTGCATTATTATGAAACTGCATGGATGGGGCAGTGAAGTCAGAAAACAGTCATTGCAAAACTACAGAACTGTGAGAAAACAGAAGTGTGTAAATAAGGAACACACATAGTGTGGAAGAGAAATGGAAATTTCAAGAGAGCTGAGGTTGGAAAAGTGAAAGAAGTATAACTTGTATGTCCTGCCAATAAACTCAATTTTCATCCTTAAGACAGTGCAGAGTTACTGATGGATAAAGCCTTTGACTGTGTGGATCACAATAAACTGTGGAAAATTCTGAAAGAGATGGGAATACCAGACCACCTGACCTGCCTCTTGAGAAACCTGTATGCAGGTCAGGAATCAACAGTTAGAACTGGACATGGAACAACAGACTGGTTCCAAATCGGGAAAGGAGTACGTCAAGGCTGTATATTGTCACCCTGCTTATTTCACTTATATGCACAGTACATCATGAGAAACACTGGGCTGGAAGAACTGCACAAGCTGGAATCAAGATTGCTGTGAGAAACATCAATAACCTCAGATATGCAGATGACACCACCCTTATGGCAGAAAGTGAAGAGGAACTAAAAAGCCTCTTGATGAAAGTGAAAGTGGAGAGTGAAAAAGTTGGCTTAAAGCTCAACATTCAGAAAACAAAGATCATGGCATCTGGTCCCATCACTTCATGGCAAATAGATGGGGAAACAGTGGAAACAGTGTCAGACTTTATTTTGGGGGGCTCCAAAATCACTGCAGATGGTGATTGCAGCCATGAAATTAAAAGACGCTTACTCCTTGGAAGGGAAGTTATGACCAACCTAGATAGCATATTAAAAAGCAGAGACATTACATTGTCAACAGAGGTCTGTCTAGTCAAGGCTATGATTTTTCCTGTGGTCATGTATGGGTGTGAGAGTTGGACTATAAAGAAAGCTGAGCACTGAAGAATTGATGCTTTTGAACTGTGGTGTTGGACAAGACTCTTGAGAGTCCCTCAGACTGCAAGGAGATCCAACCAGTCCATCCTAAACGAGATCAGTCCTGGGTGTTCATTGGAGGGACTGATGCTGAAGCTGAAACTCCAGTACTTTGGCCACCTGATGCAAAGAGCTGACTCACTGGAAAAGACCCTGATGCTGGGAAAGATTGAGGGCAAGAGGAGAAGGAGACGACAGAGGATGAGATGGTTGGATGGCATCACTGACTCAATGGACATGGGTTTGGGTGGACTCTGGGAGTTGGTGATGGACAGGGAGGCCTGGCGTTCATGGGGTCTCAAAGAGTCAGACATGACTGAGCAACTGAACTGAACTGACAAGCAAGTCAGTGACATGATTTTCTACAAAGAGACCAAAAGAGGGAAGAAAAATTGAGGAATGACACTTAGCTGCTTTATTCTAGCTCAGGTTTGTTATTACACAAACTCAAAGATTGTTATTATTTTAAAATGGTTCTCTCTTAATGGTTAGTTCAAAAGGTAATAGTATTTTCAAAAGGGTCCTTTAATCTTGTTCTAGCAGAAGGTAATATAACTTCAACCCCAAAATTTTTCTTTTTTTTTCTATTTTTATTTTTCTTTTTCTTTTTTTTCTAATTTTATTTTATTTTTAAACTTTACAATATTGTATTAGTTTTGCCAAATATAAAAATGAATCTGCCACAGGTATACCTGTGCTCCCCATCCTGAACCCTCCTTTCCAAAATTTTTCTTAATCAGACATCTTTCACTGCTCTGGCACTTATTTCCACTTCTTCTTTTCCAGATGATTTTTATCATCTTAAGATGCAGTTTTTTCCATACTGTCCGTGGGGTTCTCAAATCAAGAATACTGATGTGGTTTGCCATTCCCATCTCCAGTGAATCACATTTTGCCAGAACCCTCCACCATGACCCATCATCTTTGGTGGCCCTAGATGGCATGGCTAATAGTTTATTGACTATATCAAAGCCTTTGACTGTGTTGATCACAATAAACTGTGCAAAATTCGTTAAGAGATGGGAATACCAGACAACCTTACCTGCCTCCTGAGAAATACGTCTGCAGGTCAAGATGCAACAGTTAGAACCAGGCATGGAATGACAGACAGGTTCGAAATTGGAAAGGAGTACATCAAGGCTGTATATTGTTAACCTGCTTATTTAACTTATATGCCAAGTACATTATGAGAAATGCTGGGCTGGATGAAGCACAAGCTGGAATCAAGATTCAGTTCAGTTCAGTTCAGTTCAGTTGCTCAGTTCTGTCCAACTCTTTGTGACCCCATGAATCGTAGCACGCCAGGCCTCCCTGTCCATCACCAACTCCCAGAGTTCACTCAGACTCACATCCATCGAGTCAGTGATGCCATCCAGCCATCTCATCCTCTGTCGTCCCCTTTTCCTCTTGCCCCCAATCCCTCCCAGCATCAGAGTCTTTTCCAATGAGTCAACTCTTCGCATGAGGTGGCCAAAGTACTGGAGTTTCAGCTTTAGCATCGTTCCTTCCAAAGAAATCCCAGGGCTGATCTCCTTCAGAATGGACGAGTTGGATCTCCTTGCAGTCCAAGGGACTCTCAGGAGTCTTCTCCAACACCACAGTTCAAAAGCATCAATTCTTCGGTGCTCAGCCTTCTTCACAGTCCAACTCTCACATCCATACATGACCACTGGAAAAACCATAGCCTTGACTAGATGGACCTTTGTTGGCAAAGTAATGTCTCTGCTTTTGAATATGCTATCTAGGTTGGTCATAACTTTCCTGCCAAGGAGTAAGTGTCTTTTAATTTCATGACTGTAGTCACCACCTGCAGTGATTTTGGAGCCCCCAAAAATAAAGTCTGACACTGTTTCCACTGTTTCCCCATCTATTTCCCATGAAGTGATGGGACCAGATGCCATGATCTTTGTTTTCTGAATGTTGAGCTTTAAGCCAACTTTTTGACTCTCCACTTTCACCTTCATCAAGAGGCTTTTTAGTTCCTCTTCACTTTCTGCCATAAGGGTGGTGTCATCTGCATATCTGAGGTTATTGATATTTCTCCCAGCAATCTTGATTCCAGCTTGTGTTTCTTCCAGTCCAGCGTTTCTCATGATATACTCTGCATATAAGTTAAGTAAGCAGGGTGATAATATACAGCCTTGACGAACTCCTTTTCCTATTTGGAACCAGTTTGTTGTTCCATGTCCAGTTCTAACTGTTGCTTCCTTACCTGCATACAGATTTCTCAAGAGGCAGATCAGGTGGTCTGGGATTCCCATCTCTTTCAGAATTTTCCACAGTTGATTGTGATCCACACAGTCAAAGGCTTTGGCATAGTCAATAAAGCAGAAATAGATGTTTTTCTGGAACTCTCTTGCTTTTTCCATGATCCAGCGGATGTTGGCAATTTGATCTCTGGTTCCTCTGCCTTTTCTAAAATTTAGGGAATGGAGACTCAACAAAGACTTTTAAGGGACAATTTGGCAGGATAGATTTGTCTTCTAAAAAAAAGATAACAATGATGTGGAATATGAAAGATGGGCTGGAATAAGGAGGATGCAACAAGAAGAACAAGAAAAGAGGCTGCTGCAGTAGGTCAGAGAGAAGGTGAAGAAGGCCTGAGAGATGAGAAGAGCAACCAGACTGGAGAGAATACCTCAGGATGAGTTAAAAGGATCTGGTGACTGGAAATAATGAACTAATAGAATTCTAGCACAGGAAAACATGAAAGCTATTCTCTGTTCTATTCCATTAAAGATGAAAAAGCATTCCTTATAAACTCTATTTTTCACAAAACATGACTAGCAACTGTTATCTCTCAGATAAATATATAGCCAGTCCATTTGTGAAGACTAATGGATAACTTAATTAAGGCCTGACAAGATTCTCTAGGATAAGAGATAAGGGCAATTCCTATTTAACAGTCCCCCATAGATGGATGACATAGGCATTATTAATAATTATTTAAGGCATTCCCCATCCTAATGAAGAATTAACACAGGAGCTCACCTTATCACTTGGAACATCTTGCCAGATAGTCCAATCTGGAGTCTATTTTTGCTTAGTCAAAAAGCCTGACAGTTAGCCATGGCAGGCTATTAATCTTTGTGCTGACTTCAAGTACAATATCAGGGTTGTAATTTGGCTTAGGGTTTGTCACAACGGATTGTTTTCTGAGATAGCAGATGGTTTGGAAACCATCTGCCATGACAGACCAAACTGACTAGAATTTCAATTGTCTGTTCCAGGAGTGATGATGAGAAAGGTGCACGCGGGAAATAAACTCTCCTGGTTTAACTGAAAATGACAACGGATTCGTGGTCAGAACATTGACAGGTTACAAGAAGGAAGGGAAAATGAGAGGCAAGTGGGAAGTTCCTAATTAACTTCAATCTACTTCAAGTAAATTTCCCTAACTCAATGTTATTGCACAGATGAGGAAAGTCGATTTATGTAATTCAAGGCTTGATTTTATAATTTTGCTCTTGAAGAAGGAGATAATCAAACAACAGAAGGAGTATAATAACTAGAGACCTGGATTACGGTGATTCAGAGTGAGGTATCAGGTAATTGAATCTAGACAGTTTATTCAGAGCAGGATGCAAATAAGTAATTTGGACATCTTAAATGAGCTCTGCCAAGTTAAAAGCCTCATGAAAATTTTGTAAATATGCCATGTGCTTTAATGCAATCTGAGAGTAGAAGGTAGTTTACAGTGATTTTGGACTTCTATTTGGCCATTATTATTATTATGGCTTTTAAAACGTTTCCCGTGACATCCTTCCTGTGTAAATGAATATGTCCCAGGGACACTCTAGTAAATGAGATGAATTAATGTAAAATCCTAAATAATTCATGTGCTTGGAAGCCACTGAGACATTGCTCATATTTTTATAGAAACCAAACCACCTTGTGATGCATTAAAAATGTATCTGCATATGAAAATATCTCAAATATTAAGTATAAAGCTGTGCTTAATCCGAAAAAAAGAAGGAAACATATTAAAAGACCATAATAAAAACCACTTTATACTAGTAGAGATAACTAATAGGATTATGATTTGATGTTTTGTTTTGTTTCATTTTTTGGAGCTCATTTCACTATCTTTGCCATCATTTCTATGGTTCTGAATTAAACTGGAGTGACATTAACAGAGGAGGAGAGCAAGTGAGATATGGAAGGGAGACTGGAACTAAAGCAGTGACACTGAGGAGCAGAAGGCAGTATGAGATGAATTGAGGCAGAGATATTTATGTTCCTGCCCCTGTCAAGGTCTGATTTTAGGCTTGTTATATAAAATTCTCAAGGTCACTGTTTTCTTATCTATAAAATACAATAATAGCATCAGTCTTAAAGCTTATAGTGAAGTGAAAGTCTCTCAGTCATGTCCGATTCTTTGAGACCCCATGGATTATACAGTCCATGAAATTCTCCAGAATATTGGAGTAGGTACCCTTTCCCTTTTCCAGAGGATCTTCCCAACCCAGGGGTCAAACCCAGGTCTCCCGCATTGTAGGTGGATTCTTTACCAGCTGAGTCACAAGGGAAGCCCTTAGCTTACAGGGCTATTATAAAAATTAAATGAGATAATATTAATATGCAGATTGAAGGGCATGATACAGAGAAGGCACACAAAAATTTGAACCTACCTAACCATTCTGCTGCAGGAAAGGACCTCGTACTGCCAGCTTTTTCTAAAAAGGAATTTCTAGATGTCCCTTCAATAATAACAGGGAGACATTAACTGGGGTTGTGAGCGAGTTTGGAAGACCATCTTCCTGGTCTTAAAGTTTAACCCTATCATTTAACAGTAGTTAAGTTCACAGTTATTTAGACTCAGTTTCCTCATCTGTATAATAAGGATAATGTTAGTATTTACTTTATTGCAGGTTTGCTAGAATTAAATGAAATAATCTGCATTAAGTACTTAGTACAGGTCTAAGCACCTGGCAATGACTCAAAATGTTACCTCTGAGTATTCCATTGATTAGCTCCACATAACAAGAGCCATGAAAAATTTTATCTGTGATACAGGACAAGCACAATGATTTTCCTCTCCAGCATAGCACTGTGCTATGAAAATGCAATAAACAGAATTTTCAGCATAAATGTTGCTTAATTATGGTTTGTTCCAAGGAAGTCTTGCCCTTTAAGCAAATAATTCTGAGTCATTTCTGTTCCTATTTCAGGAAAACAAAACTAAAAGATATTAGCAGCTCCACTTCTAATACTTGAAAACATTGGAGATTAAACGTGATCAAGAACTCAAAGATAATCAACTCTTGAAATAAGGAAACTGTACTAGGTGAGTTTATCTGTGCGGATTCTTTCCTATGGATACAATTCCAGTCCTTGCTGTGTGGGATAACTGAAATTCAAATACAGACCATACTCTTAGTGGCTTGATTAGTCAGAGAACAGAATCTAGAACTGCCAGAGTAGCTAGAAAATGAGGGAAGAAATGAAGAAGGGCCCACAATACTGTACAAATCCTGTCTCAGTTCTGAGCTAAACCTTGTACTGAAATATACAAGGGAGACATCAAGGAACCTGACTGAAGGTTGAGGGAAATGAACTGAGGTTTCAACCATAACTATAACACGGGTTACAAAATTCAGAGATTGGCTGCAGCCAAAGTTCACTTCTTGCTAAAATTAACTTAAAGAAAAAATGGTTTCAATGAATGAAAAGATGTGAAATCTCAGCTGATAAATAAAAACTATTTAAAATGAATAAATTGAAATTCTAGAACTAAAGAGTACAATATCTGAAATGAAAACATCAGTTAACTTGAAGACATATAAAAAGAATTAATCAATCTAAAAATCAGAGATAAGAAATTAAGAACAAAACCTCACTGACTGTGACAAAATAAGCTGATAAACATTAGTAATTGAAGTTGTATAAAGAATAAAAGGGAGATAAAAAGAGCAGAAAAAAATCTAAAAAAATAATAAGCAAAAGTGTGCCCAATCCGATAATAAAATCTATCTAAAACTTTTAGAAAACCCTAAGCAAATGAAAAACAAAATGGGAATTATCCATGTGATGATTAATTCTGTGTCAAACTCACTGCATCATAGGGTGCCCAGATTAGACATTGCTTGTGGGTAAGTCTGTGAGGGTGTTTTTAGATGAGATTAGCATTTGTATTGGTAAATTTGGAAAGTTAACTGCCCTCCTCAGAGTGCTGGGCATCATCTAATTCATTGAGGGCCTGAACAGAACAAAAAGCAGAGGAAGAAGGAACTCAGATGATTTCACTGTGAATTCTATAGTACATCTCAAAAACAATGCCAATCTTACTAGAATTAGAAATAGAAAAGAACACTTCAAGAAATAGAAAAGAATATTTCCAATTTCTTTAAGCAGGCCAGGAAATACTGACACAAAATTGACAAAGACATTACCAAGACCTAAAATGAATGACCAATATCATTTATCATAGTTGCAAAAATTGAAAACAAGGTATTAACAAGTTTAATTCAGCAATATATAAAAAGGATATATATATCATGACCAAATGATTTCTATATCAGGAAAGTAGAGATTAAACATTCAAATCATTCAAGCTATATAGTAATTTCTACATATTAATTGAATTAAAAAAAAGCAAAGCATAGTAAACTAAACTTTAGTTTAGTTACTACTAAACATAGTAACCCGTGTTATAGTAATGGTTGAAACCTCAGTTCATTTCCCTCATAGTAAACTCACATAGTAAACATCACATAGATGTAGAAAGATAAAGAAGAAGCATTTGCCGAAATTCAACACCCATCCATTTTAAAAACTCTTACTTAACTATGAATAAGAGGCAACTTCTTTAATCCAGGAAACATTTACAAAAAACAAACAAATGTCTACATGGTCAAAAACTAAAAACTTCTCTTCTAAGATTAGGAAAAAGAAGATATCTGCTTTCAGTGCTTCAGTTAAAAATTTTACTAATGGATATAACCACAGTGGCAAAGTAATTAAAAGGCATGAAAACTGAAAAAGAAGTAAAGCTTGTTTATTTTTTAATTGTTTGCACTTGAAATCTTAAAGAATCCACAAAACAATGACTAGAACTAAAAAGCGAATTTAGCAAGCTCACAAAATACAAAATTGAGACAAAATTCACTTATACTTCTACATTCTAACAGAAACAATGGCAAAGAGGAAATTTTTTTGATCTATATATTTTGTTATAATAAAACTCCCCACATTTCAGCAAAAACTAAAATGAGAAAAAATAAAATATTGCAAGTTCACTACATTAAAAACTACAAAGTAATGCTAAGAGAAACACTTTGGCCACCTAATGCAAAGACCCGACTCATTGGAAAAGACCTGGGTGTTGGGAAAGATGGAAGGCACAAGAAGAAGGGGAGGCAGAGGATGAGGTGGTTAGATAGCATCACCGACTCAATGGACTTGAGCAAATTCTCGGAGATAGTGAAGGACAGGGAAGCCTGGCATGCTGCAGCCCATGGGGTTGCAAACAGTTGGATATAACAACTGAACAACAACAACAAAATAAATAAACACAGGATCAATATTCTTGTCAGTTTTCCTGAATAGCAGCAGCTTTCAAACTTTTTTGTTTCAGAACTCTAAAATAGGCTTATAATTATTGAGGATATCAAAGAACTTTATTTTTTGTAAGTTACATCTGTACCAAAACTGAGAAACGTTAAAATTCTAATAATTAATTTTAAAATAGCAATCCATTACATCATATTAGCATGTCTATAAAAATAAATAGATTCTCCAAAACAAACAAAAAATAATTATGAGTGACACTATTTTACATCCCTTACAAATCTATCTGGCTTAATAAAAGCAGTTGCTGGTATATGTAAGATAGCAGCTTTTACATTTAGGGGCATGTGATGTTATTTTGTTGAAATATATGAAAAAATGCTGGTCATACACAAATATGTCATTGGATAAAGGAGGAATATTTAAATGTCTTTTTCAGACAGCTGTGGTTATTCTTCTTTGGTACCATACAAAACTTGCCAAGGAAATTGAAGAGACAATCACAGTACATTCTAACAATGGCTATGGTTAAGGGAAATGCCTGGCCCTACAAAAGTGCATAGAGAGAGCCACTAATTAGGATGTGGATATCAGAGAAGACTTTCTGCAAGAAATGATGGCTAAGCTGAGGGTTAAAGAAATGTGAGTTAATGAGGGTTAAAGAAAATGTGTTCTGGGAAGGGGAAGTAGTCAAGAAAGGACATGATAAGTTCACTGAATCAGAAAGACTCATAATGACTTCGGTTTAGTGGTCACACTGAATGCTGAGAGGGGACAGAGGAATGTTAGAAGGAAGCCCAAAGATGAAATTGAAGAGGTAATCAAGATCTTGAATATGAAGGCTGTTTCTAAGTCAGGCTAATAACTTTGGACTTCTCTATGGAGAGTGAGAATTTACTGAGGGATTTAAGCAGAAAAATGACAGCTCATGAAAGCTAAAAGTTTAAAGAGAGATAGACCAGTCAGCTGCGTAAGATACAGGTCAGTTCAGTTCAGTCACTCAGTTGTGTCCGAATCTTTGCAACCCCATAGACTGCAGAACGCCAGGCTTCCCTGTCCATCACCAACTCTCAGAGTTTACTCAAACTCACGTCCGTCCAGTCGGTGATGCCATCCAACCATCTCATCCTCTTTTCCATCAGGGTCTTTTCCAATGAGTCAGCTCTTCGCATCAGGTGACCAAAGTATTGGACTTTCAGCTTCAGCATCAGACCTTCCGATGAATATTCAGGACTGATTTCCTTTAGGATGGACTGGTTGGATCTCCTTGCAGTCCAAGGGACTCTCTAGAGTTTTCTCCAACACCACAGTTCATAAGCATCGATTCTTCTGCGCCCAGCTTTCTTTATAGTCCAACTCTCACATCCATGCATGACTACTGGAAAAACCAAAGATTTGACAAGACGGACCTTTGTTGGCAAAGTAATGTCTCTGCTTTTTAATATGCTGTCTAGGTTGGATATAACTTTTCTTCCAAGGAGTAAGAGTCTTTTAATTTCATGGCTGCAGTCACCATCTGCAGTGATTTTGGAGCCTCCCAAAATAAATTCAGCCACTGTTTCCACTGTTTCCCCATCTATTTGCCATGAAGTGATGGGACCAGATGCCATGATCTTAGTTTTCTAAATGTTGAGTTTTAAGCCAACTTTTTCACTCTCTTCTTTCACTTTCATCAAGAGGCTCTTTAGTTCTTCTTCGCTTTCTGCCATAAGGGTGGTTTCATCTGCATATCTGAGGTTATGCATATCTGAGGCATATCTGAGTAGAGAGGACCAATAATAAAAGTTTTGAATGCATACACTGACTTTTGGCTACATCAATATTACTTGTGACCTAATAGAAAAAAGAATGGAAGATGATGAAGGTACATTACAGTGAGTGAAGGAATGAATGGGAAGTGAAGATGGTGAGAGCAGGCTCAGCTTTTAATAAGTTTATTGGGGAGCAAAATGGGCAGTAATTATAGGTGAAAAAGCAGGAATAGACTGAGGGTCAGAGGCCTGTATACTGACAAATGTCAAAGTTATGGATCTCGAAAAGAATACAAGGCGTACCTTGCTTGCATGGTATGTCAGACCTGCTCTGATGAAGGTCAAGGTTGATTGCAATTTCTGAATTATTTTTGAAATCATTTCCTGTACAATGTTTTAGACAGTTCTGAAATAGGTCATGATAATTTCCTTTTTGTTTAGCTATCATTTACCTCTCAGAACATGAAAAAAATAGATCATGGTTCAAATACAAAATAAATCATTTTTAAAACCCAAATCAATGGTGTCTGAAGTAATGAGCTTATATTTTATGCCAAAATTGGGGAGTATTATTAACTATCAATTTATTTGAAGGATGAGGTCTAATCCTCATGCATGACATATATCACCTATTTGTTTAAGTCTTCAGCTAATGGGTCTTGGGCTTCTTATATCTGTGGATTTGTAATACATAAACTCAGCTGGTTACAAGTTCCAGAATAATGGATTTTAGTATTGTTTAAGTGGATAAAAAACACTTGGAACCAGTTTATCAAATAGGATTAAGAGGTCTTTAAAAACATTACCCTGCCTGGAACTGACGTAAAATTTGATCCATAACCTGTTTTACAACTTGGGGCTGCTGAAAAGACTTTTTGTCACTGACAAATCTTCCTGCTAAAACAGTTAGGTGAGGAATTTAAGCTTACTGGCTGAATGATTCTTGATAATCATATATAGTTGATGAAGTCCACTTGGGTTTATCTATGGGTAACTCAGGGTCTTGAGGTTGACAATAGTTTATAATAGTCATTTTTCTTCTGTATTTCTCTAGCATGAACAGATGTGTGTGTGTGTGTTAGTCACTCAGTCATGTTCAGCTCTTTGGGACCCCATGGACTATAGTCTGCCAGGCTCCTGTGTCCATGGAATTCTCCAGGCAACTAGGTTGCCATTTCCTTCTCCAGGGTATCATCCTGACCCAGGGATCAAATCTGGGTCTCCTGCATTGCAGGCAGATTCTTTACCACTGAGCCACAGTGTGAACAGATAGATTTATTTTATTTCAGAAATGTTGATGTTATAATAACTGAAGGGATTGACATAGAAACAGGATAGGACCATCAGTACATCAGGGGTGAGCAAAATATTTCAAAACACGTAAGTACTGGTGAAAACAGCCCAAGGCTCATAAAAATTCTTTTATGTTTTGATCCAGGTGTTTGTGTTAGTATATGATTAGATATTTTAAATGGGGAACAACTGAATTGCATTCCAGTGTTAGACAATAGAGGATTACTTTGATACGTATATGATTTTCTTTGCCAGTATGAATAGTAGCACAACTACAATGTCAATCTAGAGTAAACCAAAGCAGTGACGGCTTATTTGTATAACACATTCTTCATTGGGGTCATTTGTTCTTAGCAACAAATGAATGTATGAGCTAATACTGAATGTACCTTAAAAAGTGAATATTCACATATAAAAAAACCAGCAGGAACTATATGCTTTTTCAAGATTTGATGAACAGAATCATGGTATTCTTGGGTTAATGGTAGTAACACATTGTACTGGTAGGTATTTAGTATGGGTGCTGTTTACACTTGTAATTATATATTTTAGACTATTTGTTTTTAAAAGTTTGATTTGCTGATGAAACTCATCACTCACTGCCATGAGATGGCCCCCATTTACCAATGGCCAGAAACGGGAGAAAAAATCATCATGTAATTTCAATACTAACTATAGAATACTTAATATTAGTTCAATATCTAAAATGCTGAAGTAACAATGATGGAAATATCTGTCTTCTGAAAAGATTTACTTTCCCTGAAAAGATTTACTTCCCAGGCTTCCATGTTGGAGGAGATAACCATTATATTCTAATTTCTATTTCTTTCATGTAAGGTAACTCTTGTGTCGAATAGTACAAAAGACCTTAAGTCCCTTTTGCAGATGTGTATCTTCCTGGCTCACACCCTTACGCAAACTCTGGAAACTTCAATTTAGTGGGCAGTATATGTCTCCCCATTTGTAAGCACTCTCAGTTCAGGGCAGTTCAGTTGCTCAGTCGTGTCCTACTCTTTGCAACCCCATGGACTGCAGCACGCCAGGCTTCCCTGTCCATCACAAACTCCCAGAGTTTACTCAAACTCACGTCCATCAAGTCAGTGATGCCATCCAACCATCTCATCCTCTGTCATCCCCTTGTCCTCCTGCCTTCAACCTTTCCCAGCATGAGGGTCTTTTCCAGTGAGTCAGCTCTTCGCATCAGGTGGCCAAAGTATTGGAGTTTCAGCTTCAACATCAGTCCTTCCAATGAACGCCCAAGACTGATCTCCTTTAGGATGGACTGGTTGGATCTCCTTGCAGTCCAAGGGACTCTCAAGAGTCTTCTCCAACACCACACTTCAAAAGCATCAATTCTTCAGCACTCAGCTTTCTTCACAGTCCAACTCTCACATCCATACATGACCACTGGAAAAACCATAGCCTTGACTAGATGGACCTTTGTTGGCAAAGTAATATCTCTGCTTTTTAATATGCTGTCTAGGTTGGTCATAACTTTCCTTCCAAGGAGTAAGCATCTTTTAATTTCATGGCTGCAATCACCATCTGCACTGATTTTGGAGCCCCAAAAAATAAAGTCTGACACTGTTTCCCCATCTATTTCCCATGAAGTGATGGGACCAGATGCCATGATCTTCGTTTTCTGAATGTTGTGCTTTAAGCTAACTTTTTCACTCTCCTCTTTCACCTTCATCAAGAGGCTTTTTAGTTCCTCTACACTTTATGCCCTAAGGCTGGTGTCATCTGCATATCTGAGGTTATCAGTATTTCTCCCGGCAATCTTGATTCCAGCTTGTGCTTCCTCCAGCCCAGCGTTTCTCATGATGTACTCTGCATATAAATTAAATAAGCAGGGTGACAATATACAGCCTTGACGTACTCCTTTCCCGATTTGGAACCAGTCTGTTGTTCCATGTCCAGTTCTAACCGTTGCTTCCTGACCTGCATGCAGTTTTCTCAAGAGGCAGGTCATGTGGTCTGTTATTCCCATTTCTAATAATTTTCTACAGTTTGTCGTGATCCACATGGTGAATAGAGTGTAAGCACTCTATTCCAACTGCAATCAGGAATACTGTAGTCTCAATATGACCGGACCCAAATGCACAACCTCACAGCAACTTTGGAGCATAACTCAGTATTTCTCTTCATTCTTCAAAATAAAGTAGTTTCCCAAACGTATTAGTAAGAATAAGAAAGTTTACTTTTGGACTTCCCTGATGTCCAATGGTTAATAATTGGCCTACCAGTGCAGGGAAAAGGGGTTTAATCCCTATTCCAGGAAGATTCAAAATGCCATGGGGCAAATAAGCGAATGCACCACAGCTACTGAATCCCACATGCCTAGAGCCCAGTCTCCACAACAAGAGAAGCCACCACTATGAGAAATGCACACACCAGCCCTAGAGAAAGCCTGTGCACAGCAACGCAGACAGCCAGCCAAAAGTAAATAGATCAAAGTGTTTTAGAAGAAATTTTACGTTTTGTTTAAAAAGCAAGTTAGTTATTTTACATCACATGTTATATAAAATCACCCAGTAAATCCCACCTAGACATCTTCATTCCTCTTCATCTTTACTTCATTATTATTCCATCATCCATGCATCACTATGTCTTCTCTGCTTTTTATTTCTTGATCCTCTCCTTCTAGCTTCTACTTCCCTTCACCCATCATCTAAAACTGCATTGATCTATAGGATAACCACTAACTGTACATAGCCATTAAATTTATTTTATTAAATTAAGAATTCAGTTTCTTAGGTACACTAGCCACATTTTAAGTGCTCAGTAGCCTTGTGTGGCCAGTGGCTACCATATTGGAAAGCGCAGATACATAACATTCCCTTTATTGCAAAAACTTTTATTGGCCAGTGCGAATCTAAAGCAATTAAACTCAGATCCAAGCTCAATACTTCATTTTTCAAAAAAGGAAAAAAAATAGAAGAAGAAAGTGGAGAGGAGCATGAGGAAGGAAAAAGAAGAATCCATGTTGCTCACTTACCCTTCTCTTGGTAGGAAGCAGTTCAAGAGTTCCTCGATCTATCAGGAACTTGATAGCAATTTATTCCCAAATCTACTTTCTTCTCTTCTAGAAGAGAAAAGAGACACATAAAGAGTGTAAGGAGGAAAAGTATACAAGCTGCCTCTTCAATGAAACTAGGGGAGACAATATTTGAAAACTCCAAATTGTATTAGTGAGCAAAAGCAAATAAAATCAGCAAAATCTGCAAGGAAAACTATAGCAGCATGACAGGTTAAAAAAGAGAGGATAAAGGTGGATTCACTGGGCCAGATCTCGAAATGAACAGCAAACATTAACTTCTAGAGAGGAAAGCCTCCTCTCAAATAGGAACTACTGCAGTAAGGCAGATTTCCAATGGGGCACAATTACTGTGGCTGCTGTGACATAAGGTAATGAAAGTCCCCAGGGATCCTGGCAGTGGCAGATCTAAAAAAGCACCATCTTTCAAAGAGAAGAGGACACTTTGGAATAAAGGGCCTGTGCTCCTGGTGGCAGTGTTCAGTGAAGGGTTCATGGTCTCAGGCTAGGTCTGAAAGGCAGATGCATGGCTGCACAGGGGGATCATGTTTAATCAAATATTCCAACTCTTTAGCCCCACCCTCTTGTATAATTCCTACCTACACCTCAGTTAAAGTGTTCTGATAATACCTTTTTGAAAAATGCAATTCATTCAAATCTGAGTAAAAACAGTAACAAAATAAACCAGCATCCTGCTTCAGGTTAAATTGTGTCTCCCAAAAAGATAAGTTGAAATGCTAACCGCTACTACCTCCAAATATGACCTTTCTGCAGATGTAATTAAGATGTTAAGATGAAGTTTTATGTTGAAGTGAGGTGCACTCAATGCAATATGACTTGTGTCCTTATAAGAAGAGACACAGAGACACCAAAAGAGAACGCCCTGTGATAATGGAGGCAGTGATTGAAGTACTGCAGCTGTAAATCAAGAGATATTAAAGATTCCCAGCAAACCACGAAAAGCTAAGGATTCTTATCTACAGTTTCCAGAGGGAACATGGCCAATCTGATATTTTGATTTTGGACTTCTAGTCTCCAGAACTATGAGACAATAAGCTTCTGTTATTTTAAGCCATCTACTTTGTGGTACTTTTTTATGGCAGCCCTAGGAAATTAATACAAGCTTCTCAAAGATGCTATAAAAACAGGGAATGCTTTATTCTGAAAGAAAATTCCCTAGTAAAAAATGTTGCCTCAAAAAAATAAAATCACAGCACAACCTTTCGATTAAAGAAGTATTTATAGCCATGAAGGAAATACAAGGGTTCAGGAAGATATGCCTGGAGAAGAAAAGCTGGATGTCTAGACATATGGTGATAAACTGATAAAATGTGGGGAAGATGGAAGAAAATTATTTTGGAAACAAAACTACAAGATCACAAGATACAGTAAAACCAAAGAAAGCAAAATGAGAGATGCATGTGAGAAAATGAAATTAAATTAAAATGAACAGAAATAAAGATATGAAAAGGACTAAAGAAAATATGATACATAAAAGACAGAAGAAAATACATACAATATTCACAGAATTGTAACCCCAAAGAAAACCAAAACAATGGAAGAGAATGGATATTTTAAAATAATTCAAGAAAACTTTCTTAAATAAAGAAATTGTGAAAATGAAAAGTGAAAGTCACTAAGTCGTGTCTGACTCTTTGTGACCCAGTGGACTATAACAGTCCATGGAATTCTCCAGGCCAGAATACTGGAGTGGGTAACCATTCCCTTCTCCAGGGGATCTTCCCAACCCAGGTCTCCCACATGGCAGGTGGATTCTCTACCAGCAGAGCCACAAGGGAAGCCCAAGAATACTGGAGTGAGTAGCCTTCTCCAGTAGATCTTCCCGACCCAGGAATTAAACCAGGGTGTCCTGCATCGCAGGCAAATTCTCTACCAAGTGAGCTATCAGGGAAGCCCTTAAAAAACTTGTATCTTCTACCTCCTAAAGAAGAAGAAATCACCAGAAAAGGGAAACACTATAACACAGAATCATCAATACTGAAACAGAATTTTTTAAAAAATTACTAAGAAAAGGTTAAAGATAAAGAATCTTTGGGCAACAGGGAAAAGGTAATTTTAAGTGAAAGAAAATCAAGCTTAT
This sequence comes from Bos javanicus, assembly GCF_032452875.1. Taxonomy (NCBI): domain Eukaryota; kingdom Metazoa; phylum Chordata; class Mammalia; order Artiodactyla; family Bovidae; genus Bos; species Bos javanicus. The sequence continues at coordinate 24,365,104 of NC_083873.1, read as the reverse complement.
TTCAGACTTCCCTTGGCAAATTTCTACCCAAAGATAATGAAGAAACACTTGCAAGGAAAGAAACTATGAGCCAAGCTTTTTATACCTAGTCAGACCGTCACTTAAGTATAAAGCTATAGAAAAACGTTATTTTTTTCAAACATATCTGCACAAACTCATAGAACATCATTCATACAAGCCTCTCTTAAGAATACAATTACTAGAAAAGACCCAACTAACTAAAATGTGATAGGAAAATAGCAGAAAAATGGCAGGTGGTAACATTTTAATATACTTAAGATGCATTTAAGATAAAAACAGTTAAAGGATATAAAATAAAAAGATATTTAGTATAATTTGAAAAAGTATAACTAGCATTTTAAAAGGGAGAAAATGGTTTAAATAGACCAAGCTCACCATTGCTTTCCTCAGAAAAGCTAAATATTAAATTATTTACAATTGGCAAATCACATAAATTTGAAGACTTTGCCGCTGACTGTCTATCCAGATAAACTCTACTGGTCTGTGGAATGGTGGAGTGACTTTCAGGTTGTTATGCAGGTCTTGATCTGTAGATAACTACTAAACAAAATAAGTAATAAAATGGGGACAGTTTATGTGTCAGAAATGGTACAATATGTCATTTATTGAATCTACACCTCTCTGGTCCTGCAATAACTGGCTTCCTAATCTTAGTTCTTCCCCTATGCTCTCTTTTTCTCCTTTTCTATCTCTTTCCCTCTCCCCCTCCTCTTCCCTCCCTCCTTCTTTCTCTGTCTTTTCTACATATACCACTGCAAATTGACACTGTGTGTATCAGCCTGAGGTCAGAATATTTCAAGTAAAACTACTTATACTGTGGTTGTATAACTGGTCATCTAGGAAGACAATACAATCTGAGTGATCACAGCAAAAATTGGCAAATAGAAAGGGAATGTATTAGAATAGCTCACAGAATCTGAACAAAAGTAAACAAGCAGACTACGGAAGGATAAAAGTCAGCTCAGGGGAGCCTAAGATGCAGGAACTGATGAAAAGCCTTTTCAGATGCTACTCTTTAGCAGAATGAGCTCTAACTTTTTGAAGCATTTTTTTCACTTTGAACAGTTTAATTTATACTGCAAACTTAATGCTTTAGTTGCAAATTAAATTTTAAACTTTTCATTTTATATTGGAGTATAGCTGATTAATAATGTTATGATAGTTTCAGGTACATAGCAAAACTTGACTCAGCCATAGACATCTATCTATTCTCCCCTGAATTCCTCTCCCATCCAGGCTGCCACATAACTTCAAGCAGAGTTCCCTGTTCTATAAAGGAGATTTTTAACTGGTTATCCATTTTTTAGCATATAGCAGTGTGTACATGTCAATCCCAATCTCCCTAAGCATTCTTGATGCTCTGCTTAAAAGTAAAATCCAAAGAAACTACATGGATTGCACGTTTTAACATTTTATTGTATCCAATAGAAAAATATAGCAGGCCCACAGGGAAGAAAATTAACCAGAAAAAAAGTAGAATGAATTGAATTCAGAGTGACAAAAGCAGTGAATGTCCACTAGAAAAGTCATGATCTTTGTGCCTACGCTGGTCAGTTAGAAGAAAGGGTTCAAAACAAGTCATTCAAATCTCAGAGATGTTAGAAAAGCTAAGCAGAGAAGACCTGAAGAATACTCAAGAGTCAGAAGCAATTTATAGGAACTCTTTCTGCTCATCCCTTCCTCCTGTTCACATCTCTTTTCCCAAACTCCTTCATCCCATGGAACTTATTCTGTACTCTTGCTTGTTCATATTTTTCTCCCTCTGGCATGGCTCCTGCCAAAGACATAAAACTGTTCTAGTTGTATCCACCTCTCTGGAATTCTGAGACCACCTTTCCTCCAAGAGAATGTGTGTGAAGTTTCCTATCTTCTCCATAGCACTAACTGAATTAGTAGTAGATGCCTATCAAAAGCATTTCAGTACCCTCTATCAAATCTGTGCCCACTTGAGGGCTGCTTTGGAACTTTCAGCTCAAAGAGCTGGTTTAAGATTATGAAAATGTATTTGATCTCCTTAAGTCAGGTCTGCTCTGAAGAGCCACTGGTGATTGGGAAGATATTGCCTAACCCAGAAACAGTTTGTCCAAGGCCAATAAGTTGGCAGCAGTTTTTTGTGAGTTTTGCAATTCTGTACAAAGTTTTATTTTCTGATTTGATATTGTAAAGATTCCATCTGCAGTTTAGGGCAGTTTGGAATGCGTTGTAAAAAACTTAGGGAATAATCATGTCTTTCTTAGGTGGGTTTTTATTTTTGTTATGGTGCCATCTGGGATTAAAAACAAAACAAAAACAACAAAAAAAAGCATGAGAGTCCCTACATGAGCCATCTGCTAGTGAAGGCCTTTGGCTATTTCTTTCCATATCTATTGCCAAGGGAGGTCCCCAAGACATAATTCCATGTTTAGGATTCCAAATCCCAGCCTTTTAAACAGCAGCAAAACAGCAGCAGTGGAAACACAATAGCAGATCCTTGTCATTTGTGTACATTTGAATATTTTTATGTTCATAAGAAGTTCATTTTGAGATAAACATGAAGATGAAAGAGCAGAGTGGCATTTTAATCACTCTGAAGCAGGAAAAAAGATAACTATTTTTTGGCATGGAAACTTTCTACTTTTAGTAAGAGAAGAGTGAGAGCAGGCAGAGAAAACCGTCAGCTCTACCAGGTTCAACTCATTCTTGAAACCAAACAAAAATAGCCTCTCACCGTTCCCATTGTTCTGCAGCTGTTGGCTTTAAAGCCTTTCTGTCTCCTTCCTTGTGACTAATCATCGTGGTTGCCTGGTTTCCTTTCTTGATTTCCTACCAAAAGTTGCGATGTGTCACAGGAAGAGAGGGCAATCCCCCAGCATTTCTTTCCAGGCCTTGTGAACACATCGTCCGGAAGCACTTGTCATTTTCTTCAGATCCTTGAATGTCTTGATCTGCCTGGACTCAGAGACTGTGTTTGTGACCAGGTATGCTTTAGCCATTTGATAAGGGAGCACATAAGTGGCTTCTTGTTTTAAAGAACTCAAAAGTTATGAACCTGGAATGTGTGCACCAGTCTTAGGCCTAAGGTATTTTCCTCTTGGAGAATCTCTTTCTACTTCTTGCTCCTTTATTGAAAAGAGTCCCAGATTACTGTTACAGTCTGCTTCTGAGTTTAGCAATTACTGAGTCACATCATGTGTATTAACAGAATCCTTTTTATTAAAAGTTGAATGTTAAACTTCTAGCAGCTTAAATCTTCAGAACATCGACATGAACTACAAAGTGGGTTGCAGAAACTCCATGTACTAAAGCCCAAACACTCCTCCCATAGAAAAATTTTAAATTGAGAACATTGCCTGGTGTATAGTAAACACTACATAACTGTTTGTGTTCATTAGCAGAATGTATCAATTATTTTACATATAAGTATAGTAAACTTAGTTATGTTTATCAGGAAATAAGAAAAAGATTATCCAAAAGTATTTTTTAATGATGGCAAAAGGTAATAACAAAATAAGAATGTTGTGAAAATTTATATCTGGCATCTATCTATGATAATGAGACAGATAATTTAAAAATACAGCTGCAGTAACTGACCCATTTAAACTGCCAAAGGCTCTGAAATACATTAGATTATTTTTAGAGACACTACCCCAGTGATTCCAGCAACCCCCTTAAGTCATCAGGGGAAATACAATTAGGTTTTTCTCTGTTCTAAGAATGCAATGCAAAGGAATATAAATATAAATAAATAACCAATAAAGTTCAAAAGAGGCATGCTGAAGCACTAAATGGGATTTTCATCAACTACCTTGGAAAATTCACTCAAATAGGGTGGCTCATTCATCAACAATTTTATTTTATTTTATTTTTTAAGTAACTCTAATCTCTTTGTGTGTGTGTGTGTGTGTGTTGTTTTGTTTTATTTTTTTCCAGATGTTCAAGCTGGTTTTATTTTTTATTTTTTACTTTACAATATTATATTGGTTTTGTCATACATTGACATGAATCTGCCACAGGTGTACATGTGTTCCCCATCCTGAACCCCCCTCCCACCTCCCTCCCCATCCCATCCCTCTGGGTCATCGCAGTGCACCAGCCCCAAGCACCCTGTGTCATGCATCAAACTTGGACTGGTGATTTGTTTCACATATGATAATATACATGTTTCAATGCTATTCTCCCAAATCATCCCACCCTTGCCCTCTCCCACGGAGTCCAAAAGACTGTTCTATACATCTGTGTCTCTTTTGCTATCTTGCATACAGGGTTATCGTTACCATCTTTCTAAATTCCATATATATGCATTAGTATACTGTATTGGTGTTTTTCTTTCTGGCTTACTTCACTCTGTATAATAGGCTCCAGTTTCATCCACCCCATTAGAACTGATTCAAATGTATTCTTTTTAATGGCTGAGTAATACTCCATTGTGTATATGTACCACAGCTTTCTTATCCATTTGCTGATTAGAAGAAATAATTTCACAATTTGTATGGAAATACAAAAAAAACTCAAATAGCCAAAGCAATCTTGAGAAAGAAGAATGGAACTGGAGGAATCAACCTGCCTGACTTCAGGCTCTACTACAAAGCTACAGTCATCAAGACAGTATGGTACTGGCACAAAGACAGAAATATAGATCAATGGAACAAAATAGAAAGCCCAGAGATAAATCCACGCACCTATGGACACCTTATCTTTGACAAAGGAGGCAAGAATATACAATGGAGAAAAGACAAGCTCTTTAACAAGTGGTGCTGGGAAAATTGGTCAACCACTTGTAAAAGAATGAAACTAGAACACTTTCTAACACCATACACAAAAATAAACTCAAAATGGATTAAAGATCTAAACGTAAGACCAGAAACTATAAAACTCATAGAGGAAAACATAAGCAAAACACTCACCAGCATAAATCACAGCAGGATCCTCTATGATCCACCTCCCAGAATATTGGAAATAAAAGCAAAAATAAAAAAATGGGACCTAATTAAACTTAAAAGCTTCTGCACAACAAAGGAAACTATAAGCAAGGTGAAAAGACAGCCTTCAGAATGAGAGAAAATAATAGCAAACGAAGCAACTGACAAAGAATTAATCTCAAAAATATACAAGCAACTCCTGCAGCTCAATTCATCAACAATTTTAGTTTTCAAGGTGGCCTTGCTAATTACTCTGATGCTGTAAAATTTGAAGAAAGTCCATCACACAGATCAGTGCCATCTGTGGGCATGGCTTAAAGACTGAGGTGAACTCCACAGTCCTCTTCCCAGGCTGAACCATGACTGGCTCCCTTTAGAAAGTGAAAGTGAAGTTGCTCAGTCGTGTCCGACTCTTTGCGACCCCATGGACTGCAGCCTACCAGGCTCCTCTGTCCATGGGATTTTCCAGGCAATAGTACTGGAGTGGATTGCCATTTCCTTCTCCAGGGGATCTTCCCAACCCAGGGATCGAACCCAGGTCTCCCACATTGTAGACAGATGCTTTACCATCTGAGCCACCAGGGAAGTCCCCCTTTAGAAAAGAGCTGTACAATGGTTAGGAAGCCTCTGGCTTGCCTTTCAGAAGAATGCAGCCTTTTTGCTCAGAATGAGTCATCAAGATCTATTGCAACCGCCTAATTGGTGTGTATACTGGCATTGGTTCCCCAGACTCGGCCGAGGCAGCCCCAGGCAAACTCATGATTCACAGTATCCTTCAGTTATGTCTCCTGCCCACTTGTGTTTGCTACAGGCTCTCTTCAGGTCACCACACATTTTTTCCTCCTTCATCATCAGCAAAACCACTCACTGCCACACTGCACCTCACACATCCAGTTTGTTTATTTACATGCCTTTGTTCCCAAAGTGGTCTCTCCCTTTTTACTCTTCCCAGACAGTTACCGGGACATATGTTCCTAGCTCAGTAGCTCTCAACTTGGGCCAGTTTTCTCTAAAAGCAATTTATAATTGTCATAACTTGGAGGGCGGTACCACCAGCAGGTGGCAGGTTGGCCAGAGTGCTGCTAAACATCCTATAACCACATGCCAGTCCTCCACCACAAAAGAGCTCCCAATCCAAAAAGCCAACACGGTCAAGATTGGGAGACCCTGCAAGCTCACAGATCTCCGAGTCTGAGTTCAAATCTTACCTCCTCTGAATATTTGCCTATCTTGTACTCCTCACTGGATGAGTGGGTAAACTCTCCCTACTCTTTTTCCTTTTAGTCCTTGATTCAATGTTCTTTCTTTGGGGTTCCATACTATAGCAAAATTGCCTTTGTATAAATCCTTTTCACCAGCTGACCAGAAGCTCCTGCTGAGCAGGAGGCGGGGGTGGGGGGGAGTGAGGGGGAAGGAGTGTCTTTTTTGTCCAATTATGACCAGCACTCAAACCAATATCAGGTTTATTGTATTTTTTTTCAGTGTTTGAATAATTGAGTGAAAGGGAATAATTTTACTTTAATTTTTATGCCTTTGTTTTTCTGCTAATTATTTGGCAGCATTAGAGACATCTTGCTGATCCTCTTGAGAATCTTTAAATATAGAGTAAGCAGTCCACATCTTACATTTCATTATGTCTCTGTTCTCGAGTGTCTCAGCATCTTTGATGATAATCAAACAGTACATTGTAACAGTACATCGATTGCTAACAGTGGATCCCATCTTTTACTGCTAATAATCTGCATTGGAAGTATTTTCTATTTAAGAGGAAAATCACTGAAGTCACACTGCTTGTGTGTTAGTCTCTAAGTTGGGTCCAACTCTTCTGAGACCCCATGGACTGTAACCCACCAGGCCACTTTGGGATTCTCCAGACAAAAATACTGGAGTAGGTTGCCATTTCTTTTTCCAGAAGTCACACTGTCTGTGTTCAAATCTGGGATCTGACACCTACCACCTATGTGACCTTGAACAAACTGCTTAAAATCTCTCAGCCTCAATTTTTGGTCTGATAAACTGTGGTGATTATAGCACAAAGCTCATAGCTTTGTTATGATGATTAGCATTTGTAAAATTCTTAGGACAGCACCTGGCATCTAACAAAAGCTATACAAGTGGTTGTTTAAAATGTAGGACAATCTGGTATCAACCCCTGCTGCTTTTCATGAATGCATCAAGCAGGTAAATCCATCTCATTCTAACATGTTACTGTGATCTGATACATTCCTCAGTAACATGCTAGAATGAGATGTATTACCTGGTTTCATACATTCCTAAATAAAAATGGATGGAACCATGCTGAAAGATAAGAAAATTCACAATTTGCCCGTTATATGTCCTGGTCAGACCAAAACAACCCTTCAGAACTCATCAAGCTCTTCTGTGGGCAGGTGAAGGAAGGTCTTACCATCTCGACACAGATACAAAACCACTGATCATCTATGGTTGCCACTGCTGTTGCATTCTAATTTTTCTGATTCAAACAGTGGCATTTTAATCATTCTGCCCATAGCAACTAATGTCCTTTAAATTAGCATTAAAAATTCATTCTTTTGGTTTATCCTTCCTGAATCAAGCTAATTAACTGTCAGCGGAGAGCCCTTTAAATTATAATCTGAATATGTTACATTTTCTAATTTATAATGCCTCATCTAGGCAAATTGAAAATTCAAAAAGGAATGAATTAATTAACGTTAATTAAAGAGTACAGCATGGAACAAAGATGCCAGGTCAATCTTTGGAGTGTTCATAGAAAGACATTGTTGGGACTAAGTTGACCCTTTGCAGCATACAACTTCAGAGAAAAGACTTTGCTTTGTTAACTCTGTAAAGAATGCGAAAAGGAAGCATAGATCAGACAGCATATACCTGTACATTATATATATTATATATATAATATTACATAATCTCTGTAATAAGAAACCAAACAACCTCTGATATTTTTTACCTTTTTCCAAAAATTTCCTTTTATATCTTTAATCAACAAATATTTTCCGAATGCCTCTGACATACAAGGTTTCATTAGACACCAGGGGAATGCAAAGATAGGAGGGTCATCATCCACAGAATTTATAGAGGAACACAATCCAATTTCTGTGATCATGAAGAAATTCTCTATCTGTACCATGTACTACAATTGTTACGTGTACATATTCAGCACTGGAAATGTGGCTTGTGTGGTTGAGGAATTAAATCTTTAATTTAGTTTAATTTTAGTTTTCATATAGAACACCACATGTGGCTACCATATTGAATATTTCAGGTCTAGAAGGTGAGAGATACCGCATCTTGCTTATTTTTGTTACTTAAAGATTTCCAGTTTGTTACTCAACCTTTCTCTCATGCCATGCCATTGAACTCTTATATATCTCTCTCTCTCAGGCATATGCTTGTCTGCACACACACACACCTCTTTGTTTCCTATTCATCAACATAAACTCATTTTCTTCAGGGTTGTAATGATTATCTTGGAGAGACAAAGCATATCAGAGTTTCTAGAATGAAGAAGAGAAAACAGCTGTATAATAAACATTATAATTTTATAAGAAAATGGAAAATACTTATATCCAAACTGTAGCAAAGTAAATTGTAAGGGGAGTATGGGGGATACAAATGATTCTCAACAGAAACCAGTTCTTGTTCCCAAGGGCGAGTAGCAGAAGAGAGGCGCTATGAGATTTTTATGTTGAACTAATTGGTATTTGGGTTTATACACTTTAAGAAGGAAATGGCAACCCACTCCTGTATTCTTGCCTGGAGAATCCCATAGACAGAGGAGCCTGGCAGGCTACAGTCCATGTGGTCGCAAGAGTTGGACACGACTTAGTGCACTGTCTCTCTCACCTTAACTTTCAAACAGTTAAAACACATTGTCACTAGAGTGCTAAGGGCTCTTTTTACCCTTTAAGCTAGCATGCACATAACCATTTCAAGGGACTTCAGAAACTCACTGAGTGTTCTGGGAACCAGTTGCTGGGTGGTCCCATGGCTCTCCACAGAGTTCACAGAGTTGCCAACATAATTACTATTCGTGTATAGTGGGCAATATAATTTGGATTTTATTGATACCTTAATATTCTTAAATGAAAACAAAGGTGCTAGGAATATAGTTATGAAAAACTGGTTTTATTCACAGTTTAACAAACCACTGTGAGTAAGCAAAATACATTCAAGGTACAATAACAGTGGGACAAATATTTAAACGTTTTGTTTTTCCCAAATTCAAATCTATAATTCAATAGGAATTTGATGAGTAAGAGCCAATTCCATGAAGGTTGGTAAACTTAATTCATTTTTCAAGTCATTTTATACTCATCAAAAATAGATTTCAGATTTGATTATCTTTTTTGAGTCATTAAATTATGCCCCTTTTTTCACCCCATCTTTTTGTGCTTGACTTGAATAATACCAATATTGCCACCTATAGGTCAAAATGATTTTTTTTCTTTTATGGTGGGTTTTTTTTTTTTGGTTTGTTTCTCAAGACCAAGATGAGGAAAAACTAAAACCCTTAGAGACTGGATCATTCTGGACAGTTGAGTCTGACAACTTAGGATCCAGGCCTTACCCACTTTTTTCCTTTTTTTTTTTAAAAAAAAAAAGTGAGGACAGAAAACAAATTTCTCAGCTACTGCACTGAAAATAATTAACATTTTTTTATGACTAAGAAGGGTAATCATCGGTATGAATTATTCTTGTTTATTTGGCTCTAAGTAAATTTATCTCAGATTACTGCATCCTTTGCATATTTCACTCAATAGAATATTGTCTGGACCACCCATTCACTTCTTTCTGCCATCAGTATATATTCCCCTTTGGCAATTTCCACTCTTTCAGATGTTGATCACAGTTTCAGTAACTAGAAAACAAAGAACAACCATAGTCAGTGTTGTTAGCAAAATAAGGGTAATTTGGGTGTGAGTTTGTGACTAAAGAATTCTTATTTTATGTATTTTGTGGCCTTGACTTTTTTCTCCTCAGATCAATTTTCATAACTTGCTTCTTGATACACAGCTATATTCCTAACAGGTGAGACTACTGAATAAGAGTTCAGATAGGTGACTCATTAATTCTAATTATTTCTAAGACATTATGTCTAAGATTGCTCCCATTAATTATCTTCATTTTTATTTTCATATGTGATAATTCTTTATACTTGAAATAAAGTGTCAATTTTTAATAAAATATCTTTATGATGTTAAATGTATTTGAAAATCTGTTATCTCCCCTAAGACTTCCAATACCAGTTTCAGTATGCCATGTAACAGTTACTAAAAATGTTATATTTTTCTCCAAATTAGCAAAATGTATTATTCTGAGCAAGAATTAATGAACTTTAATCAACCGTGTAGTATATAGAACATTATTTTTTAGTTTTTAATGCACTGCCCTCATAGATAAGTCATATTTGGAAGGCTTTTAAAAACTAAATAACTCCCAAACTTTTAACTTAGAAGTACCATATTGAGGTGATTTGGGTAAAGCCTTGGACAATATTTCAACAATTCAGAGACATTCGAAGTAGACATTGTACTCTATCTTCTACTACTGTGGACTTTAACATTCATCAAAAGCATTCTAATTTATAACCTTTCTGGGGAAAACAGTTCCCGATAGACATCCAAGATCTATTTTGGAAAAATTGCTTATTATATTTCTATATCAAATATTTGATTTTTACTATATTTAAAGAAAATTTCAGATACGCAACTCATAAATAAAAATTAGTTAAATTGGAAGAACTGCTGAGAAAGTATACTATCCAGTCTATCATGAAAAGACTGCTATACAGTGTTTCTCCAGAAACCCTCTGAAGAAGAAACTTCCAGAGTATTTGGGAATACTCACTGAATTTGGGAAGCACCTCATAACAGGCTTCTCTCATAGCTCAGTTGGTAAAGAATCCACCTGCAATGCAGGAGACCCCAGTTCGATTCCTGGGTCAGGAAGATGGGCTGGAGAAGGCATAGGCTACCTACTCCAGTATTCTTGGGCTTCCCTTGTGCCTCATCTGGTAAAGAATCTGCCTGCAATGCAGGAGACCTGGGTTCGATCCCTGGGTTGGGAAGATCCCCTGGAGAAGGAAAAGGCTACCCACTCCAGTATTCTGGCCTAGAGAATGCCATGCCAAAGCCTTTGACTGTATGGATCACAATAAACTGTGGAAAATTCTGAAAGAGATGGGAATACCAGACCACCTGATCTGCCTCTTGAGAAATCTGTATGCAGGTCAGGAAGCAACAGTTAGAACTGGACATGGAACAAAAGACTGGTTCCAAATAGGAAAAGGCGTACGTCAAGGCTGTATACTGTCACCCTGCTTACTTAACTTATATGCAGAGTACATCATGAGAAACGCTGGACTGGAAGAAACACAAGCTGGAATCAAGATTGCTGGGAGAAATATCAATAACCTCAGATATGCAGATGACACCACCCTTACAGCAGAAAGTGAAGAGGAACTAAAAAGCCTCTTGATGAAAGTGAAAGAGGAGAGTGAAAAAGTTGGCTTAAAGCTCAACATTCAGAAAACGAAGATCATGGCATCCAGTCCCATCACTTCATGGGAAATAGATGGGGAAACAGTGGAAACAGTGTCTGACTTTATTTTTCTGGGCTCCAAAATGACTGCAGATGGTGACTGCAGCCATGAAATTAAGAGACGCTTACTCCTTGGAAGGAAAGTTATGACCAACCTAGATAGCATATTCAAAAGCAGAGACATTACTTTGCCAGCTAAGGTCCATCTAGTCAAGGCTATGGTTTTTCCAGTGGTCATGTGTGGATGTGAGAGTTGGACTGTGAAGAAAGCTGAGCACCAAAGAATTGATGCTTTTGAACTGTGGTGTTGGAGAAGACTCTAGTCCCTTGGACTGCAAGGAGATCCAACCAGTCCATTCTGAAGGAGATCAGCCCTGGGATTTCTTTGGAAGGAATGATGCTAAAGCTGAAACTCTAGTACTTTGGCCACCTCACGCGAAGAGTTGACTCATTGGAAAAGACTCTGATGCTGGGAGGGATTGGGGGCAGGAGGAGAAGGGGACGACAGAGGATGAGATGGCTGGATGGCATCACTGACTCAATGGACATGAGTCTGGGTGAACTCTGGGAGTTGGTGATGGACAGGGAGGCCTGGCGTGCTGCGATTCATGGGGTCGCAGAGAGTCAGACACGACTGAGCGACTGATCTGATCTGATATAGTCCAAGGGGTTGCAAAGAATCAGACATGACTGAGTGACTTTCACTTCATATTATAACCCCTTCTTAGATATTAAAAATGCACTTTATGGTATAAATACTAACAATCACACAGTGTATATGCCAGTTTCTGACCCAAATTTACTGAACCTTGGAATCCACTGTATCTGATTACATATTCTTGTCAGCACTGGGCTACTCACAGATATTTGCTTCTCTCCTTTTTCAAGGCCATGGTAGATTTCAACTTCTTTATTTCTTTTAAAATCTGAAATCATAGAATCATCTGTATCTGTCCAGGTAAGTGCTGCAATCATCACTAATGTCATTTCTGCGCACAGCTTTAAGGGCCACAGTAGAATCTGCCACACCCCCTTTCCCTGCAAGCATGTGTCACGGTGGAACCCAGGTCAGCCTGTGTCAAGGAATGGCTATACACCCCCTGTTACCTACAAGAGGTGAAGAGTGAGCAAGAAATACCTTTTGTTAGGGTTTAAGCCTTTGAGATCTGAGAAATATGAGGGCTGTTTGTTATGGTTATATAATTTAGTTCATTTTGAATGATACATTGGACTGTGCGGCCAAAAACTTTAAAGCATCAAATGATTTTTAAGATTCCCAAGACGAACGATAGCTCCAGAAATGAATTTTAATGAAGTTCTATAGTAGCTTTGCCTTCTTTAAAAATCTTAGCTATTTCAATAAAGGAAAGTGAATGCATTAAAAATGTTCATTTGGTGAAACTGTGATCAAACCAGATGACCTCAGTTCAGGGTTGGACTACAATCTCTGAAACTCTTGCAAGCACAAAATAGAGTTTAGTAATTATCCACTCTATTGGCTTACCTCCCCAACAGCATTTCTTTCTGCATACTATTTCTACCAAAGCAACTTCATATCGTTCTTGCTTCTCCCATAGGATTGAAAATTTCTACACTATAAGCCAACCTATGAACTTGATGAAGAGGCTGACTTAAAGTTGTTATTGTTTTTCCTGAAATGACTTTCCCTGTTTGCTTTCTGAACATTAATAAAAAAGACTAAATTAAAAAAAAATTTGGTGTTCCAGTCCCAAATGGAGTTCAAATTTCTCTACTAAATAAACTAGAAATAAAAGAACTTTTTAAATTGCAGATTGAAGGAGGGACAATAGATATTATGTATAAGGATATAAAACAGCTACCTTTTCTTGCCAGGAAGCAGGTTTCTAAATAAAGAAAATTTAACAATACCAGTTTACGCTTAGGTTTGATACTGACCTTTTCTAAAATAATTATAAGAGAAAACTCAACATGAAATAATCTCTCAGTTGTGAGAAACACATTTCTGTGGGCTTTTCAACTACACTAGTCTTTAGTCTCTGTTCTTTTTTCCCCTCAGAATGCTGGAAAAAACTAAACCATTGACATAGTTTAGATCTAACTAAAAAGAATAAGAGCTTATTTTCTGCTAAAGTAGTAAAGTGTTCCCTTGATTTTTTCAGCTTCTCAGTAGAAATATTAATTTCTTTATCTTCTAGAATTTGCTTATTTCTTCATTTAATTACCACATAGTGAGTATTCACTATGGACTAGTTACTGGAATTCACAAAGAAAGTAGTCAATACATCTCCTCTGCCTTTGAATCAAATTCAAAATCTTGAACTTGACTCTCTAATACAGTAACCACTAATTATGTATAACCATTTAAATTAAGTTAATTAAAATAAAAATTTACTCAGTCACATTAAAACCTATTTGAAGTGTTCAGTAACCACACATAGTGGCTACACATTAGACATTATAGATCCACCATCACCAAGGTTCTATGGAACAGTGTCGATCTGGAACATTACATCATCATACAAAGTTCTATTAGATAGTATAGGGTCTAAATAATAAAACTGACATGTTAGTAAATAATAATATAGTGATGATAGTCTTACATGAGAAGCACATAGTGTCAGGCATCTATAACTTTCATGGGGAGATTAGAGAAATACAAAGAAGATTAGGTAGAAAACAGCCAGTATAAAAGAAGGGTCATTTGAGACAGAAATGTCAACATGTTTTAAGGCTCATGTATTTGACATAATGTGTATTTTGGAACAAGGAGGAAATTTAACATGTCCAAGCCAGGCTTCAGCAATACGTGAACTGTGAACTTCCTGATGTTCAAGCTGGTTTTAGAAAAGGCAGAGGAACCAGAGATCAAATTGCCAGCACCCACTGGATCATGGAAAAAGCAACAGAGTTCCAGAAAAACATCTATTTCTGCTTTATTGACTATGCCAAAGCCTTTGACTATGTGGATCACAATCAGCTGTGGAAAATTCTGAAAGAGATGGAAATACCAGAGCACCTGACCTGCCTCTTGAGAAATCTGTATGCAGGTTAGAAAGCAACAGTTAGAACTGGACATGGAACAACAGACTGGTTCCAAATAGGAAAAGGAGTACGTCAAGGCTGTATATTGTCACCCTGCTTATTTAACTTATATGCAGAGTACATCATGAGAAACACTGGACTGGAAGAAACACAAGCTGGAATCAAGATTGCTGGGAGAAATATCAATAACCTCAGATATGCAGATGACACCACCCTTATGGCAGAAAGTGAAGAGGAACTCAAAAGCCTCTTGATGAAAGTGAAAATGGAGAGTGAAAAAGTTGGCTTAAAGCTCAACATTCAGAAAACGAAGATCATGGCATCCAGTCCCATCACTTCATGGGAAATAGTTGGGGAAACAGTGGAAATAGTGTCAGACTTTATTTTGGGGGGCTCCAAAATGACTGCAGATGGTGACTGCAGCCATGAAATTAAAAGACGCCTACTCCTTGGAAGGAAAGTTATGACCAACCTAGATAGCATATTGAAAAGCAGAAACATTACTTTGCCAACAAAGGTTCTTCTAGTCAAGGCTATGGTTTTTCCTGTGGTCATGTATGGATGTGAGAGCTGGACTGTAAAGAAGGCTGAGCACTGAAGAATTGATGCTTTTGAACTGTGGTGTTGGAGAAGACTCCTGAGAGTCCCTTGGACTGCAAGGAGATCCAACCAGTCCATTCTGAAGGAGATCAGCCCTGGAATTTCTTTGGAAGGAATGATGCTAAAGCTGGGAAAACTTTAAAGCTGGGAAACTCCAGTACTTTGGCCACCTCATGTGAAGAGTTGATTCATTGGAAAAGACCCTGATGCTGGGAGGAACTGGGGACAAGAGGAGAAGGGGACGACAGAGGATGAGATGGCTGGATGGCATCACTGACTTGATGGACGTGAGTCTGAGTGAACTCCGGGAGTTGGTGATGGACAGGGAGGCCTGGCGTGCTGCAATTCATGGGGTCTCAAGAAGTCGGACATGACTGAGTGACTGAACTGAACTGAACTGAGAATGTAGTATGGACATAGGGGGACAGTATGAGATGAAACTGTAAGCTTTAGCCCAGGTCAGACTTTGAAGGGTTTGTGTGTTATACTAAAAGTTATCAACATGAATTTCAAGGAAATTCAAAACATATTTTAAGCAGAAGTATAACATGGTCATATACTTTTTTAGAAATATAATTTAAAATCTCCCAAAAATGAATTAGTAAATTGAGGCCAACTTCTAAATCAATTATGTAGAAATGACAGAAGAGAGAAGACTAAATAAAACCAAACCAAAATGCTAGATTAAAAATATATATATATATATACACAGTTTTGTGAATTAAAATTAAAAAAAAATAGCATGATTGAAGCCATTGGTCTATAAGGCTTCATATTCATAAGTGATCCAAGTCAGGTAAGGACAACACCTAGATTTGACTGCCTGAAGCTCAAGATGAGTAAAAAAATCAAGCTATTTCTTGAGTAGATTTTAAATACTCCTAATATCATGCAGGAAATAAATAACCAAAACAAATGGAATAATAACTTTGAATTTCTAAAGGAAAATAAATATCAACTTAGAATCACAAACCCAGTTATACTGTCATTTAAAACTCAAGGCAGTACAACTCAGCAGTTGATCACTGAGCTTATGGGCAGATGAAGAACACAACTAGCCTCATGAATTAATGTAAATTACAGGATACATTGATCACCAATACTTCATGCACACCTGAAGTCCTAGGTTCTTCCCAAAGCTATGCTAAAAAAAAAATCAAGGAAAATAAAGATATTTTCAGATATTAAAATAAATCAAGAGATTTACCACCCATAGTCCCTTATTAAAAAATTGATTAAGAGACACACTTAAGTAAAAAACAAGCATCAAAACCAGAGGGAAATCATAGTATACAAGAAACAATGCTGTCCACAGAAATTTAAAAATAGCTTAGTAACAGTAACTATTAATTGGAAAAATAAATTGTAAAAAAGCTGTAAAACTTATTTTATTAACTTTAAAAGCATAATATCCAATATTTCATGTTAAAAATAAAATTAAGGACTTCTAGTTTGTGGTCTGGCATGTAAAGAGCTTAGAAGTCATCACACCACTCTAACAACAATCAAAAAACGGAAAAAATTCAAAATCATAAGTTTTCTTAGATCCATCCGAAAACTGAGGTCAAAGGGAAAACCAGTGCACCAAAAACTGGAGAGACACAAGTTCACAACTTGAAGGTTCATATGTAAGGGATTTACTATACATAAAAATTTATCACTTTCCCATTTGCCACCAATGTGAAATTAAAAATACAATAGTACTTAGCATTCAAAAAGATGAAATACTTAGGTATGAGTCTAACAAAATATGTACAAGCTCTATATGAGTAAAACTACGAAACTTTTATAAAAGAAATTAAAGAGGAATAAAATAAGTGGAAAGATATATCATGCTCATGGATAAAAAGACAATATTGTCAAGATGTCAGTTTTCTTAATAAAAAATGCAATGCAAATCCAATCAAAGTCCATTATATTATGGATATCAACAAACTAACTCCAAAATTTATATGGAGAGTCAAAATGTCCATAATAACCAACATAACATTAAAGAAGAAGAGCAAGTTTCAAGGACTGACACTTCCCAACTTAATAAGACACTATAAAGCAACACTAGTCAAGGTAGCATGGTACCTTGAAAGAATAGACAGATCAATGGAACAGAACACGGAATCCAGAATTAGAGCCACACAATTTGGTCAAGTGACGTTGACAAAGGATCAGAGGCAATACCGTGGAGAAAATCTAACCTTTTCAAAAAATGCTGGTGAAACAACTGGATGTCCACATGTAAGAAAGAAAAAATGAGTCTCTCATCAGGTGAGAGACATGGATGTTATACCTTTCTAACTCACAGAATTAAGTGTAAAATACAAAATCATAAAACTCTTAGAAGATAACATAAAAGATCGAGATAACGTTACATTTGGCAATGACTTTTTAGAAACAACACTAAAGGCACAATTTCTGAAAGAAATAATTGGTAAGCCAAATGTCATTGAAACATACATATATATGGATAACTGAATCATTCTGTTGTACACCTGAAACTAACACAACATTGTTAATCAACTATACAACAATATATAACAAAGATTAAAAAAAAAAAAAGCACTCCTGCTCCATGAAATATACTATAAAAAGAATGAAAAGACAGCCACAGACTTGGAGGGAATATTTGCAAAAGACATATCTGATAAAGAATTTGTAACCAAACTATAGAAAGAACTCATTCATCTCAGTAATAAGAAAACAAACATCCTGACCAGAGAAGGGGCCAAAGACACCAAAAAAGATAAACAGATGCCAAATAACTTGAAAAGATGCTCAGCCTCATAGGTCATTGTGGAACTGCAAATTACAACAATAATGAGATACCACTACACACCTATTAGAGTGGTCAAAATCCAAATCACTGAAGATACACAAGCTGACAAGGATGTGGAACAGGAGGAACTCTCATGCATCATTGGTGTGATGGCATCACAACCACTTTAGAAGTTCTAAAGACTACATTACTTGGGACAGTGTGACGTGCTATAGTGATAGACGAGGAAAACTGATGTAATATCACAGAAAATCCAGGAGTATAACCACATGAATAAGAAAATCTGACATATGTCCAAGAAGGCAATAAATTAATAAGGAATGGAGAAGTTATTTAATAAGTGGTAAATAGGCAACTGATTGTCCCTATGAAAAATGAAATAAAACCAGATCATTACACAATATACTAAATTTAATCCTACTTGTCCTTGTAAATGTACATTAAGATAACAAGTAAATTTCTTAATCAAGACACAAAAGTACAAACCCAAGAATTTAAGATTAATAAAGTTAATCACATTAAAATGATAAACATAAAACAGAGGCTGTTATAAACAAAGTTAGAAGACAAAACAGACTGAAAAGATTCTTGCAATGCATGTAACTGGCAAAAGATGAGAATTCCTGTAGCTCCTACAAAGAAAAGAATTTCTACAAACTTCACTCATCTGGTGAGAAAAAATGGCAAAGAACATAAATAGGCTCTTTACAGAAGATAAAGCCCAAATTTCCAATAAAGAAATGCAAATATAACATTTTCAAAATTTTTCAAGCAAGACCATTCTTAGATATTGAGATATCTGAAGAAATAAATTTGTTTAGCCACACTGAAGAATAAATCTTCACTTAATTTGTTGCAAATGTGCTTACCTTCAGTCCAGCAATAACACTTTCAAAATCTTAAAGAAACTCATATATATATGCAAGGAAATATGCACAACAGTGTTCATTATGAGATTATCTATAATAGCAAATGTTTTAAAACAATTAAATACCCATCATGGTGGATAAATGTATTATGGTATATTCATAAAATTATATATATCCAAGAGAATTCTATATGTCCAATCAACAAAATGAATGTTGTCATAAAGAACACATACTAGGTTGGTGCGAATGTAATTGCAGGTTAGGTAGTGAGTTTTAAATCATTACAACTAGGCTCTTCTTTATTAATCAAAATAGGACCCATTACAATCAACACATTTTTGTCAATGAGAAATGTTTATTTATTCCTGTAGTGTAAAAATCCATGCTTCGGTATTTGACAAACTCTTAGAATGCATTTTGTGCATCCTGTTGGTTGCAGAAGTGCTTTGCTTACAAAAAGTGGAGATGCTTGAAGAAGTGGTAGTCAGTTGGCAAGATGTCAGGTGAATATGGTGGATGAGGCAAAGTGTCATAGCCCAAACTGTTCAGCTTCTGAAGCTCTGGTTGTGCCAAGTGCAGTCAGGTGTTGTGGAGAAGAACTGGGCCCATTTTGTTGACCAATGCCGGCTGCAGGCATTGCAGTGTTTGGTGCATCTCATTGATTTGCTGAGCATACTTCTCAGATGTAGTGGTTTTGCCAGGATGCAGAAAGCTGTACTGGATCAGACGATCAGCAGATCACCAAATAGTAACCATGACCTTTTTGTTGGTGCAAGTTAGGCTTTGGGAGCTTCTCAGCCCAACCACTGAACTAGTCATTGCCAGTTGTTGTATAAAATCCACTTATCATCACACACCACAAACCAGCTAAGAAATGGTTTGTTGTTGTGCAGAAGAAGAAAAGACGACACTTCAAAATGACTTTTTTTTTTTTTTTTAATTTGCTGTCAGTTCATGAGGCAATCACTTACTGAGCTTTTTCACCTTTCCCATTTGCTTCAAATGCTGAATGACCACAGATTGGCCAGTGTTGAGTTTGGGGGTAACTTCTTGTGTAGTTGTAAGAGGATCAGCTTCAATGATTGCTCTCAGTTGGTCACTGTCAACTTCCAATGGCTGGCCACTGCACTCCTCATCTTCAAGGCTCTCATCTCCTTTGTAAAACTTATTGAACCACCACTGCACTATACATTCCTTAGCAGTTCCTAGGCCAAATGCATTGTTGCGAGTTGTCTCTGCTATTTAATTACTCATTCTGAACTCGAATAAGAAAATTGCTCAGGTTTGCTTTTTGTCTAACATCACTTCCATAGTCTAAAATACATATAAAATAAAGTGATAAGTCACTAGGAAAAAAAATCATAAAGCAAGAAATGTTCATTGAAATGATGTATAACATAAACACATTTATTTAAGAAAGTATTCCAATATCAAAGGCAGATTTCAACAATGCAAAAATTGCAATTACTTTTGCACCAACCTAATAAAACTGTCCCTTGGCAGCTAGAACTGAGACTATAAATAATGAGATATCAATAGTAAGTCAATAAAACCCTCAAACTTGCTGATCACATCTGCACTTGTGGTCTTTGGAATGTGCTTTTCCAAGGGCACCTGTCAACATGTCAGAAAGAATAAAGTAAATGTCAGGTCAGCTTCCGGATCTCTGGTATAAATGCTCCAGATTAAGGCATGATTGCTAATTAAAGAGTTTAGTTCTTGCATTGCATTCTTTAAAGCTTGACTTTATTGTTTTTTGTTTTTAAAGCTCCAACTCATTATGTCCCTTATGCCACCAAAAGTCTTCTTTCTTAATACAATTAAGCGTAGACAATATAACTCCTATTCACTGAATTACTGCCCTATAAGTCTTTGTTGGTCCTATTGTTGATTCTAACACTGGAGTGAGGAAATGCACTCACGAAGGAATATAAAAGACTTTGTTCCTCTTATAGCTGCTTCTTTGCCTGGGAGAGGATTTACATCATACAGCTGACTTGCATTCATTCCTAAATTTAGACACAGATAAGCGTGTGTGTGTGTGTGTGTGTGTGTGTGTGTGTGTGTGTGTGTGTGTGCCTAAAAGAAAATAACTTGTTTTCTTTCCATTGGGAATAAATAATCTTAAAACTATACCCAAAAACATTAACTACAAATTATAACAGTTATTCCCTTTTTCTTTCTTTCTCATTCAGGCTTCCTATGCCTCTGTCTTTGTCTCTGTTTCTCTCTTTTTTAGTACTGTCAACCTCCTGTTTTGACTTTGTTAAATTAGCATCTGTTGAGTGGAGATGGAGTGCCACATGGTGACCTGGGGTTCAACAGCAAACCACAAGAGAAATTAAAATAGTTGAAGCACCTGCTTAGTTGCTCAGTTGTGTCTGACTCTTTGCAACCCCCTGGACTGTAGAGCACCAGGCTCCTCTGTCCATGGGGATTCTCCAGGCAAGAATACTGGAGTGGATTGCATGCCCTCCTCCAGGGGATCTTCCCAACCCAGGGATCGAATCCCAGTCTCCTGCATTGTAGGTGGATTCTTTACCATCTGAGGAGCCACCAGAGAAGCGCAGGAATACTGGAATGGTTAGCCTATCCCTTCTCCAGGGGATCTTCCCAACCCAGGAATTAAACTGGGGTCTCCTGCATTTCAGGCAGATTCCTTACCAGCTGAGCTACCCAGCTGAAGCCCAGAAGTATGTTAATCACAGGTCCTGGAGGAGGGAGGTCAAGGCAGAGTGCAAACAAAGAGAGGCAGGACCTGAAGCACAAGCCTATATTAGGGTCCATGGGTGCAGTGTTTTGGGATCCCCAGGCTGGGGCCAGACTGCTCAATTTAAATAAAAATAGTGGGGTTTTGGTAAGCCACAAATGAGTGAGGTCTTATAAGGGGCCCATAAGGAATACAGACACTGACAGGCATTGGAGATGGTTGATCACAAGGACTGCTGCGGGAGTCATATTAGGAACTTACATCTGCTCATGACTGTGCGCTGTTCTAGGGCATGCTCTTGCATGAGGGATGAATGTCAGCTTAAAGTCCCTGCAGGCTAGAACCCAGTCATATAGCCCCAACCTAACTACAACAGAAGCTGTGGAATATGACCTTTCTATGTGTCCAAGAAAAGGAAGAAGGACTGCTGAGCATCTAGCAAGCCTCTGATATTCTAACTTCTGATGATACTAGTAAGGAATTTTCTACTCACTGGTACACGCAGTAAAAGTTCCTGATAAATTGGCCAGATATCTCATTACTACTACTCTGCAAAACTCTGGGAGGTTAGCTGGGTTAAGTCTAAGGCTAACTATATCTAGTAGTTAGCTGCCTGAAGGTTCAGCTAACCCAGGATTCTGAGACCAATCCTGTCTCCTTTCAAGTCAATTTTAGGAATTTAGATCACTAAGTTATCAGCAAGAAGTTTTGTGTTCTCTTACTACAGCTGGGATTCTGTGCCTGTTTAAAATGGTGGATCCAGGAGACAGAGTGCCTGTTTGCCTTCTGGATTGCTACCTAAGCACTTTGTAAAAGTTGCCTCACTTCCATTCTCTGTAAAATAGGAATAATATACTTAACTCCCTAAAAAGCCTGTGAGAAATAAATTTCAGAACCTGTGAAAAGCACCAAGCACATCATCTAGTTTCTAAGCCATTATTATGAATGCTATCATCAATAGTTACCAATGCAAATTACAGAAATATGAATGACTATCAGTCTTTGGGTATGTCCAGGGAAAGGCACTCTCTAGCTTTGGGAGTTGGGACAGAACAGGGAGACAGTTCAGAGATTGAGACCATGAAAAAAATTGAGTGAGTAGGGCCCCAAGAATGAGAAATCTTGAGCTCCCTCATCTAAAAGCCCATGAACAATAGTGAGTCAAAAGAAAAGGTGGGTCGGAATTGAACAGAATCAAGAGAAAGGCAATTTGCAGCCAAGTTAGGTCAATTACCCAAAGATGTCCAGGCACCATGATCCTGTTCCAGTAGTCTGAATGGGTAGAACCCACTCAGGAGGAAGGAAGGAGGAAAAGTGACTCGTAGGAGGAACAACAAGAACAGAAATAAAATACCAGTTCAGGATTAGAAAAATTTTGCTGAGGCTGCCTTTTATTCACATTTAACTTCCTGCACCTTTCTTCTGAAAATCTTTACCTTCACCTGTTATTTCATTTCCCCAAGAATGAGGGCCTGCCTCATTCTGGTCAGTAATCTTGTGTCTCCTCTTTGGTCTCTCAGATTACCTCCCTCTAAAACTGCCACATCTCCCTGGACCTGGATTTGTTCATGTTCTAGATCTGGTCCCAATCATCCACCAGCTCACCTATTTGATTATGGACCAAAATTTATTTTTAACACCTACTTTCTGGCCCTTGAAAATTCTATTGATTTATCAGTTTCAGGGTCTAGATAGTCCTACTATAGGTCAAGTCCTGATCCTGCCTCTGCTCATGTTTGGGAAAGCCTCTCTCTAAGGAAGACTATATTAAAGTTAGTCTTCAAAGTGAAACTGAAAGTGTTAGTCACTCAGTCATGTCTGACTCTTTGCAACTCCATGGACTGAAGCCCACCAAGCTCCTCTGTCCAAGGAATTCTCTAGGCAAGAATACTGGAGTGGGCTGCCACTCCCTTCTTCAGGGGATCTTCCTGACTTAGAGATGGAACCTGTGTTTCCTGCATTGCAGGCAGATTCTTTAGTCTGAGCCACCATGAAAGTCCTAAATTCAAGTTATATCAATAACTTAGTCAATAGAAAAACTTTTCTCTTATTGAAGTTTATTAGATTTGTTTTAAATTTGGACTGAAGTTTTTTTTTAATTCTATAGCATCTCCAGAAATAAATACCAGCATTTCTTCATTAAATAAGTCTTTGCATCACTTGTTTTCATATTCTGAATCAGTAGATTTCAATTCAGCTCTAGGTTCCCTGTGTAACCACTTCACATGTTCATTGCTTACATCCCAAGCAAAAACTTCTCTAACCAGGCAGCCTGGTGATACACCATTTGAAAGAAAACATTACTATCTGCAGCATTATGAGCAACTGTGATTGGTTTTAAAGAACTCTTTCTATCCATTTCTAGCATGACTCACAGAAAAAAATTTGTTTTCTCCTTGTCTCCAGGTTAAAAGAAGACTTCCTTCAGGTTGTGGGAACAAGGAAGAGGCGGTCTATGCTGAGCAAGTTCCTTCTTTCAGTAATACTTTCTTAAAGATTTCTAATCCCATTTCCTCTTTGAAATAGTTTACTAAACCTCTTAATCTACCTAATTACAGAGTAGATAAACTTGCTTTGGTAAAAGCTACCTATGCCTTTGTACATAACATAGCGTGTCTTTCTCCTCCAAATCACTGCTTATAAGATTGGAATCTTTCCTTGTGTTACAGTTCAACAGCCTCTAACATGAAAGTGCATTTTCGGGATACTGAATAGAAATAAGACTAAAAATATATTCCCAAATGAATTTAGATTACACTGAAATCTAAAACTCTCCATAAAGAATAGTGAAATGCAGGAGAAATTTTGAGCTTTTAGATTTCTTCATAAATGAATATAATTAATAACATAATTAATTTTACTTGGCTTGGATTTTAGATGCTATGATTTTACTCCTGGAACACAATGCAATTATTTTTGAATCATAATTTTTTATTTAGAAGTTGAAGATATAGAATTCTTAGACTTGACAATGAATTAACATTTGTTTAGGCTTCCATACAGTTACTATTCTCTAGCAAAGAATAAACTACATTTATCTTACATTACAGTTAAGTCTCCAACTTACTCCCCTAATAGAGAAAAGCACCACGTGTGCATTTTAATTTAAATTGGTATCTTCACCTTTAAATAAAGTAAATATAATTGTATTTATGTATACACATATTGATGATAGAAGTATAAATCAGTATTACCTCCAAAAAGAGGAATTTGGCATTATATATCAAAATTAAAAATCCCCACATCCTTTGAGCCTGAAATTTCATTTTCAGGAATTTTTCCTTAAAGATACACTGGCTCATGGATTAATTAATGTATGTATCAAGATGTTCATGGCAGCAGAGCTTGTAACAACAAAAGACTGGACACAACTTAAAGGTCTATCGATACAAAACTTGTTAAATAAATTTTGTTAAGTGCATGCAGTAGAATAAACTATAAAAGCTAATGTATTCATTCATTAAACAAATTTAAGTATTTATAATGTGTCTACTATATTCCAGGCACTCTCTCCTAGGCACTGGACATATATGCAGAAAAAAAAAAAAAAACAACTTACTCTCATGTAGTTAATATTCTAGTTGGGTGTCAGAAGTGATAAACAAATAAATGATGATGATTAGTTTGTTTTGAAGGAAAATATAAGGAAGATAGGAGTGTGGGGTAATGAGTTCTAATAAAATGAAATGATATCTTTAGTATTAATATGGAAAAATTTCTAATTTATATTGTTATATGAAAGAAGGAAGGTACATAACAGTATGTAAAACACACACACACACACTTTTACACAACCAGAGAGTATTTGCTTACATAAATTAGCTCTGAAAGATATGAAGAAGCTGGCAACATTAGTTATCTCCTCAGAGGAATATTGGGCAAACATGAGCAGGAGATAAAGAGTTCATTTTCTACTTAAGAAAATGTTGCGCCATGCAGTGTATTTATTTTAAAAATTAAACAAAGAGTTAGTATAAAAAATACATTTAAATTTCCATATGCCCATTAAGTCCTAATGCCAGAAGAATCACTTTACATCCTTGGGAAGTATGAATGTGTTGCAGTTTTTGGTAAAGTATTTCTGACTGTAAATATTTTAATGATATAAAAAAGTTCTCACGCTTTTTCTGGACGTCTCTCAGAATGATTTCATCTGCCCAGACCCCTGTTCCAAAAGGTAAAAGAAGGAAATAAAACATGAGGACTTATATTTTTCTCACAAGCCATTTGCCTAGTATTGAAGGTGACTGCTTACTGTCACTGGGCACTTTAAAGATAGACTCAGTATTTGAATGGCTCCAGCCCAATTGTATGATGCATCTGAGAATTTGCAGAATTAATGAGTAGCATGAAAGTGAGCCTGGATTGGCTGTATATATATAATGCATACTCTAGGCTAACCACAAGAAAGTTAAAAAAAGAAAGAAAACATTTCCTAAGAAAAGAGAAATGTAAAATACTCAGTTGGAACGACAAAAGGCAGTGCAAGTTGAGTAAACTGAGGTCCAGAGAAAAAGCAGAATGGTTTGCTCAGGAATCCACGGTAAGATGCTGCACCAGGGCTAGAAGCAAATGTCACTTCCAGTTCAGTGACTTTCAGATGCAAGTAAATTCAATCTCAGTCTATATCTACCCAAGTTCTACTGCATTCTTCTCACAGGAAGAATGTCTATGAATTACCTAACTTCACAAACTTGGTCATGTAAGCCTCTGTGGATATATGCAGCCACCAATATATGGGGAATTCTATCATAAAAAAACAACTACCATCTATGGTTCTAGTAGGTGGAGAGTTGGCCTGATCTACGCTTTACCAGACATCAGGTATGATTTCCAGTCCTTGCTGGAAGGTAGGGACGGAGCACCGTCATTATTTTGTCTTGAAATTAGCATGGCATCCAAGACTTAACAAACCTTCACATGTGTGTGAACATTTTTTAAACTCCGTGATATATAAACACAGTTTTAGGTCAGGTTCCCAAAAACGACAAGCAAGGACACAACTTCAGACAAAAAGTCTCAACCTCAGCCTCGTGCTGTAGGCGAGCTCTGGAACCTGAATTCTTCCTCGGGGAAGGTCCCAACTTGAGGCAAGTTTGCTGAGCCTTCATGACCTCTGCCAGACCATCCTTGGTAAGGGCTAGGACATGCCAACCCCTATGGATGTTGATGGGCACCATGGCACCAGCAGCCCAAGGGCAGTCCTCCAAAGAGGGTTACAGAGGCCATCCTCTAAGGCCAAGCACACTGAAAGCAGCGGACGGATACACAGAAAGAGTCAGAGGGATCTGAGGGGACCTGTTGGGGTACCACCAGCATCTGATTCACATATTATTACACTATACGTCCTAAAGATAAAGTGTAAAAATATGATTAACCCCTGAAACCCGTGTCACATCATGGCAAATACATGGGGGGAAAGTGGAAACAGTGACAGATTTTATTTTCTTGGGTTCCAAAATCAGTGCAGGCAGTGACTGCAGCCACAAAATTAAAAGATGCTTGCTCCTTGGAAGAAAAGTTATGACAGACCCAGGCAGCATATTAAAAAGCAGAGATATCACTTTGCCAACAAAGGTCAGTATAGTCAAAGCTATGGTTTTTCCAGTAGTCATGTATGGATGTGAAAGCTGGGCCATACAGAAGGCTGAGCACCAAACAACTGATGCTTTCAATTGTGGCCCTGGAGAAAATTCTTGAGAGTCCAAGGAGATCAAGCCAGTCAATCCTAAAGGAAATGACCCTGTATATTCATTGGAAGTACTGATGCTGATATTGAAGATCCAATAATTTGGCCACCTGCTGAGAAGAGCCAACTCACTGAAAAGACCCTGACGCTGGGGAAGATTGAGGGCAGGAGGAGAAGGGGGCAACAGAGGACGAGATGGTTCGATGGCATCACCAACACAATGGACATGAATTTGAGCAAACTCCAGGAGACAGTGAGGGACAGGGAAGCCTGGCATGCTGCACTCCATGGGGCCACAAAGAGCTGGACATGACTTTGCGACTGAAATACAACAATCCCTGACCCCTGTTATCTAAAGACAAATCTTTCCTTAGGAACACAGGTGAGGATGATATCTGCTTTTCATTTAGGACAAAGGCTCAATACTGCTACCAACAAAGCCCATTAACAATTCCTAGGAAATAAAAATAGAATCTGGGTAATAAGATAAAGTCTAACCTTTTTTTCTCCTTTGTGCTTCATCCAGTTTCACTTGCTCATAGAGGGCCACGTGAAGAGAACTCAAATCTGGCACTTAAGAACAGCGTTCCCAATGCAAAATGCCCCTGACACTGCAGCTTAGGGCCTGGGGCAGAAATGCTGCTCGGGACACTGCAACTCAAGACAGTGGGTTGGGTGGATGTGTGGAAACGCTGCCCCAGACCCCAAGATCTGAAACTAAGCCCCTGCAAAAGTGCCTGCTCCTCTAGAACTCTGCCCTCTTCTCACTGAACTCTGCCCCCTCCTCCCCTGCCCCTGAGACTTCTAAAAGTAGCTCCACCCACACCCTTTCTGGAAAAGCCTGTGCTCTAGAGCCCAAGCTCCTGCCTCCCCTTTCTTTATTGAAAGAATAAAGCTTTCCTTGCAGCACGTGGGATCTTTAAATTGTGGCATGAGAACTCTTAGTTGCAACTACAAGTGGGATCTTAGTTGTGGGATCTAGTTCCCTGACCAGGGATTGAACCCCACATGCTGCAACTCAAGATCCCGAATGCCACAATTAAGATTGAAGATCAACGCGCAACTACTCAGACCCAGCGCGGCCAAATAAACAAAAAAATAAAGAGAACTTGGTCTCATTCCATTGACTCAAACAACACTAGGCAAGAGGGCCCTTCTTGACCCGAAAAGGTCAGTAACAATACCCCCATATACAAATATTTTTTTCAGAATGCATACACATATTCTAGAACAAATATTTATAGAATTACACATATACTTTTAAAGACTTTTACCTAAGTAAAACATTATTCTTATTCACAATCATATTATTTCATGCCCCCCAAATTTTCCCCTGGAAAGTCATTTTTCTCCCTTTAAATCCAGTCCACTCATTCAGGGTCATGTAACTTTACTAGAATTAGAGCATGCTGAAGCTCTTATTTTACACACCTTCTAATCTTTTTATAATGGATAAAATGATCAATTTTTTCCTTTATCAGGCAAAAAGAAAAAAGCCATGTAAAAATCATACATTCACTTGGAGTACAGACACACGGATTAAATAAAAGGATGACTTTATTTTGTTTGAACTCAAAATCACACAAACCCAATATGGCAATACTCATCATATGCTCATCAGAAGCTGTGCTGGCAGTCACATGTTTGACTAAAAGATCAAAATATGCAAACAAATAGTTACTTAAGGAATTCAGTTATTCCACTAGACCAAATATTTCAAAGCATAAGTGAAAAACAACACAGGGTATTCTTCATTGGTGGAAAAGATGAAGAATAACTTTGCTTCTGTTTTACTCATCTCTTGGATGGTTTATTTACTCATCTCTAAAGCTAATTATTAATTTACCAAGAATACTAGTCTCTGGGTAAAATACAAGCAAAATCTCCTGTGGACTTCTCTGGTGCTAACTACTTAACACCTTATATTCAGACTTCCCACACTCCATTGCAAAGTTTGTGTACTTCACAATGGCACTGAACTGCAGGGCTGAGGAGTTTCTGAAATCCACTCAGGTCCAGGAGCCACGCTGTGGCTGTCAGGGCTGTGTCTACCTACCTAGAGGGGGTGCCACAGCAGCTAATGGCAGGCCTGTTCATCTGATTCAACATATCTAACCAGATACTTCTCCCTTTGAGTCTGAAAGTTTAGACTTCGGCCTGGAAACATTCTCAACAACCTAGCTATCCAGTCATGAACAATTATGTAATTTCCAAAGTATTCCAAGCTTGATTTCAAGCTGCTGCCAACTAAAGAATGTCTCTAGCCATCGGCTCTACAAGGACTGAGTCGTTAGCCACTGCAGTTGCTAACCGTTAACACACCCTGACAGGAGTCTAGGGAGGAGACCAGGAATGAGGCTCTCTGTATTCTGGGAAAACTGACAGAACAGGAACAGTTAGATGTTTTTCAGGAGAAAAGTCTTTATGAACCCAAACTCCTGCATCTTCCCGTACATAGAAAAACACTAAAATCATTAAGACTTTTTTTCCTCGTGACTAGCAGCAACTTTCTGCTGAAACGCAAGCCTGATTACATGTACTCCCCTCACCAGGATCACAAATATACTGACTGTCTCCCTTACGTCTTTGGAACAGTTCCTCAGAGCCATCTGAGAGGCTGTATCTGGGGCTGTAGTCCTCAATAAGTCCTCCAATAAAACTAAAACTCATAGCTCTCACATTGTGTATTTTTATGTCAGTTGACACTGCTGAGGGAAAATTGTGTAGCCTCACACACACACACAACACAAGATATGTTTATGTATGGATGAAAATACATAAAATTTAGCCAGAAAACTGGTTTAGATACGGGAAAAATATACATATTCTTCTTATATGGGTGAGGTAATTGAGCTTAACAACCACATTCCATAAGAAGACATTTTGTCATATAAAATGGAAATACTCTCACGGTCAGAGAAAAGATAGCCCTTGCAGATTCTATGATGTCCTTAAATCCCCTCTTAGTAACATCATTAGGACCTAACATTTGGATTTTATGACCCAGACAAAATTATTTATGTTCCAAAATTAACCTAACTCTTTTGCCAGATATTTATGACTAGTGTTTTTGTATTCATTAAGTCCAAATGTCACAATTTTTTAAAATAAGTAGATATAAATAATCTAATTCTTAAAATACCCAGGCTAGTCTTCTGTGTCCTCAGGGAGCTTCCACAGACTCTGTCTTTATAAAATGTGGACAAAACAAGGCTGTCAAATATCTACCTTCTCATTTTCCACTTTCAAATTTCTTTCAATTGCCTCATTTACTCAATGCTGTTCCAAAAGTCAAAAATACCACATTTAGTAAAAATGTCCCCATTGTTATCCAAAATTTAATTTTTCTCCTTTGATGGAAAATAATTCCATTGTTACTCCATCAAGTATTGGAGAATTTGTAAAGGTTTAATTCTTTCATTTCTGACCATTATCCTTGTTGTTTTTGTTTAGTCACTAAGTCATATCTGACTCTCTGCAACTCCATAGACTATAGCCCACCAGGCTCCTCTGTCCATGGAATTTTTCCAGGCAAGGATACCGAAATGGGTTGCCATTTCCTCCTCTGGGTGATCTTCTCCATCCCAGGATCGAACCTGCCTCTCCTGCTTTGGCAGGCAGATTCTTTACCACTAAGCCACCAAGGAAGCCAGTATGCCACAGAGCACAAGTCAAATCATGAGATTCATGTACAGCAAGCTGGATGCCTCTCATCCCTGCGGAAACCAGAAATAGACTCAACTGCATAGTTTCAAAGGCCCACCTATATGAACCAATTAAAAAAAGAGCTCCATCCTTTACTCTTCTGAGTGCCAATTCAATTTCTGTCTCCACACTTCAGTATTAGTACCTTTGCTCCCTCCAAAAGAGTGCAGCAGTTATTCCCACTGTGCATACTTTTCTGGAGCTGATCCAGGGACATGGTGACACTTGCTCTGTAT
Organism: Bos javanicus; assembly: GCF_032452875.1. Classification (NCBI taxonomy): domain Eukaryota; kingdom Metazoa; phylum Chordata; class Mammalia; order Artiodactyla; family Bovidae; genus Bos; species Bos javanicus. The sequence continues at coordinate 24,334,042 of NC_083873.1, read as the reverse complement.
TAGACTTCAGGTTATTGCCAACGACTTCTTCATCTTGTGTGAGCTTGGATGGAACTGCTGCTCCTGCTGCTAAGTCACTTCAGTCGTGTCCAACTCTGTGCGACCCCGTAGACGGCAGCCCACCAGGCTCCCCCGTCCCTGGGATTCTCCAGGCAAGAACACTGGAGTGGGTTGCCATTACCTTCTCCAATGCATGAAAGTGAAAAGTGAAAGGGAAGTCGCTCAGTCATGTCTGACTCTTAGTGACCCCATGGACTGCAGCCTAGCAGGCTCCTCTGCCCATGGGATTTTCCAGGCAAGAGTACTGGAGTGGGGTGCCATTGCCTTCTCCTTGGATGGAACTACTGCATGTGAAATACTGATGCTAAGGATAACTATGGAGACACCTGGCATTTGCTCTCCAGTCCCCTGACATTCATGTTTCTACTTGGATTTTCTTGGCTCACACTCAGAGTTAGATTTTCCTGGTGGCACCCTGCCTGGCAGGAGAATCCTATCTGACCTGGTGGAGTGACCCTGTGATATGGAGAAACCTCTGCAGGGAGCTGAGTCAAAGTAAGAGATAAATTTGATTCTTTGAAAAACCTGCCTCCATTGGAGCTAGAGTTGCTCCCTGCAGGAACCTTCAGTGGAAGGGATCCCACACAGCTGGGTTCTGTGCACATGGTATTTATGATGTCACCTACTGACACGCATAAAATGCATGAGCTGACATTTACTCCAGCTCTACAATACTCATGACGCCTGACAAACATGTAACAAAATCACAATAAACAGCACTCACCTTTGCTGTTTCTATCATTATTTATAAGAAATTTCAAAGATATCTTTTATGTTTTTCCCTTAGGAGAAGTATTATTTTTTTAATGTGTGGGCTCTGTAGAGGTTTATAGAAATACTGTCTGGATTATGACCAGAGTAAAAATTAAAATGTATGTTTAAAAACATTTGGTTCTGAACCAAATCAGAGAGGAAAGGACTTCACTAGTGGGCTGGATAACAGAAGGAACTAAATATAAGAATGATAGCCAAAAAAAAATGTAACAGAATTATCATTCATGAGTACTTTTGTTCTTACTGATGTGTTTCAAGGAATGCTACAGTCAATAATAAATGATCTGAGAAAACATTTCATTGAAATTTATTTGAACTGCAAGTGAAGAGACTAGATGATATAACTTATTTAATATCAGAATTCTTGCAGTTTCGTTTGCCCCCTCCCCCATTACAAGTACCCTCTCCATCCCTCCCTGTCCCCGTCTTGCCCTGGGAGGCTGACCTCTGGGAAATGCTTCTTGTTTCTGGTGATGTTTAGCCACTGAGGAGCAGGGTGCTGGGAGGCTACAGGCGAGAATGGTCAGTTGTTAGTTATGAGAACTTGGGCCACTTTATAAGGGACCATAGGTTCTGTGAAGTAAAGTGGCCCAAGTTCTCACAACTAGCAACTAACCAAGCTGAATGAGTTAGTCCTATCCTTGAGGTCTCCTGATGCCCAGTCCAACTCTCAGCTCCTTTCAAAGTTCTGCATCAGTCTCGGTGTTACTGGCTTGTAAAAGGGAGAGAAAAGTCAAGTATGTAAATTATGCTGCAATGCAAATTTTATGTGTAAATTAATTTTGTATTTATTGATATATACTAAGAAGAACTTTGACACATACATGAAATCAGAAAGAAGGTTACTCAGGACACACAGCAAAGGGTTTCTTTTTGCCTTCATACATTTTGTGCTAATGTTATATGTCAGCATTCTAACTTTTCTACTGCAAGTATAATACATTTTTTTTAGTTTAAATTTATTTATTTTAATTGGAGGCTAATTACTTTACAATATTGTATTGGTTCTGCCACACATATAATACATTTTTAAATGACTTTCTATGCTTAGTGCTCAGTCTTGTCTGACTCTGTGACCCCATGGACTGTAGCCCGCCAGACTCCTCTGTCCATGGGGATTCTCCAGGCAAGAATACTGGAGTGAGTTGCCATGCCCTCCTTCAGGGGATTTTCTCAACCCAGGAATCAAATCCAGGTCTCCAGCATTGCAGGCGGATTCTTCCCATCTGAGCCACCAGAGAAGCCCCTTAAATGATATAAATACTTAAATTATCACATATACTAATTTATTGATATATCCAATAAAATGTTTTGAAATGTAGTGATATGCCTTTTAAATATAATTGAATGGAATGGGGAAGAAGAAGTGAAGAAAAGTCAAAGTCGCTCAGTCGTGTCCGATTATTTGTGACCCCATGAACTGTAGCCTGCCAGGCTCTTCTGTCCATGGAATTCTTCAGGCAAGAATACTAGAGTAGGTAGCCATTCCAGGGGACCTTCCCAGCCGAGAGATCGAACCCAGGTCTCCTGCACTTCAGGTGGATTCTTTACTATCTGAACCACCAGATAAGCCCAAGAATACTGGAGTGGGTAACCTATCCCTTCTCCAGCAGATCTTCCCAACCCAGGAATCAAACTGGGGATTCCTGCATTGCAGGCAGATTCTTTATCAGCTGAGCTACCAGGGAAGCCCATCAAATGGACTCAAGAGTGACTAGAGGGGACATCCCTGTAGATACAGTGGTTAAGAATCTGCCTGCCAGTGCAGGGGACATAGGTTCAATCTCTGGTCTGGAAAGATTCCACATGTCACAGAGCAACTAAGCCCATGCACAATCACTGAGCCCACATGCCTAAAGCCTGTTCTCCACCAGCAAGAGAAGCCCAAGCAATGAGAAGCCCAATCACCATGACCAGAGAGCAGTCCTGCTCACCGAAACTAGAGGAAGTCCACGAGTAGCAACGAACATCCAGCAAAACCAAAAATAAATAATCAACAAATTAAAAAAAATAAAAAGAGAGCAAAAAGAAATGCTACCTTGAAAAAAAAAAAGCAGAAAGTCTTTTCTTTAAAAAAAAAGTGTCTGGGGGAGTCTGAAGCCCTGATTTCTAGCTCTAACCCCATCACTACATCACTGCAGTTCTTTCTCTGGGTGTTAGTTTACACCTCTCCAAAGGGAAGTCTCAGACGATCTACATTCTCTTTCATCTCCACTAGTCAATAATTCTACAAAAGAGAGAATTAAGTCAAAAGCCCCTCCTCCAGTTCAGTCACTAGTAAGATAGAGAATTTTTTTCAAATAACTGTTGATATGTCTTTTATACTTTTGTTTGAATTTCACAAATACAAATAAAAGGAGAAAACGCAATTACTATTTCCTCACTAATGCTGGAGTTCCTGAGAAATAAAATGTTGAAAATGTAGTTCTTTTGTCTCCTAGCTAGTCTAATAAGACTATAATTGCAGAGTAATTTTTCTTAATGTTTTTAGATAATTAACCACTTTCAGGATCTTCTAAGGGTTGTCTACAATTTCAAGGTTCTACAAATTAAGGCATCCATGCACTTCTGTTAAAAATTCCTTTTTTCAACATGCAAATAATTATATATTTTATGATTAAATATCCATTTCCAATCTTTCCTAACAGTTTTCATAACTGTTAAATAAATTGTTAGTAATTGTGTGAAAATAGGGGTAAATCCAGTTTTATTACTGCATACCACAGTGAGCTTGATCAAGTTACTTCATTCCTTGTGTCTTGATTTTCTCATCTTTAACACAGAATGAGGACATCCCTGGCTGCCCAGTGGTTAAGACTCTGAGTTTCCAATGCTAAGGGGCCCGGGTTTGATCCCTGGTTGGGGAAGTAGGATCCCACAAGCCTCGTGGTGAGGCCAAAAAAACCAACAATGAACAGTTTGCTATTATGAAGTAAAATGAGATAATATAAGGAAAAGTGTTCTGAATACAGTACCGGGTTTATCCAATATAGTTAGTTACCGTTTGCCTTTTTTTTTTTTTTTTTTGGTACATAGCACGATGGCTGACCAAATTAAGTAGCCAATAAATATTTTATCAATGAAATGATGGTTGAATGAATAAATAAGAACAAGTTCAGTTCAGTTCAGTCGCTCAGTCGTGTCCGACTCTGCGACCTGCATGATGTACTCTGCATATAAGTTAAATAAGCAAGGTGACAATATACAGCCTTGATGTACTCCTTTCCCAATTTGGAACCAGTCTGTTGTTCCATGTCAGGATCTAACGGTTGCTTCTTGATTTGCATACAGATTTATTAGGAGGCAGGTCAGGTGGTCTGGTATTCCCATCTCTTGAAGAATTTTACACAGTTTGTTGTGATCCACACAGTCAAAGGCTTTGGCATAGTCAATAAAGCAGAAATAGATGTTTTTCTGGAATTCTTTCGCTTAGTCTATGATCCAACATATGTTGGCAATTTGATCTCTGGTTCTTCTGCTTTTTCTAAATCCAGCTTGAACATCTAGCAGTTCATGGTTCATGTACCGTTGAAGCCTGGCTTGGAAAATTTTGAGCATTACTTTGCTAGCATGTGAGATGAGTGCAATTGTGTGGTAGTCTGAACATTCTTTGGCATTGTCTTTCTTTGGGATTGGAATGAAAACTGACCTTTTCCAGTCCTGTGGCCACTGCTGAGTTTTCCAAATTTGCTGGCATATTGAGTGCAGCAATTTCACAGCATCATCTTTTATGATTTGAGATAGCTCAACTGGAATTCCATCACCTCTGCTAGCTTTATTCATAGTGATGCGTCCTAAGGCCGACTAGAATTCACATTCCAGGATGTCTGGCTCTAGGTCAGTGATCACACCATCGTGGTTATCTGGGTCATGAAGATCTTTTTTGTATAGTATTCTTCTGTGTATTCTTGCCATCTCTTCTTAATATCTCTGCTTCTATTAGGTCCGTACTATTTCTGTCCATTACTGTACTCATCTTTGCATGAAATGTTCCCTTGGTATGTCTAATTTTCCTGAAGAGATCTCTAGTCTTCCCCATTCTATTGTTTTCCTCTATTTCTTTACATTGATCACTGAGGAAGGCTTTCTTATCTCTCCTTGCTATTCTTTGGAACTCTTCATTAAAATGGGTATTTTCTCCTTTACCTTTAACTTCTTTTCTCAGCTATTTATAAGACCTACTCAGACAATGATTTTGCCTTTTTGCATTTCTTTTTCTTGGAGCTGGTCTTGATCTCTGCCTCCTGTACAATGTCATGAACCTCCATCCATAGTTCTTCAGGCACTCTCTCTATTAGATCTAATCCCTTGAATCTATTTGTCACTTCCACTGTATAATTGTAAGGGATTTGATTTAGGTCATACCTGAATGGTCTAGTGGTTTTCCCTACTTTCTTCAATTTAAGTCTGAACTTGGCAATAAGGAGCTCATGATCTGAGCCACAGTCAGCTCCCAGTCTTGTTTTTGCAGACTGTATAGAGCTTCTCCATCTTTGGCTACAAAGAATATAATCAATCTGATTTCGGTATTGACCATCTGGTGATGTCCATGTGTACAGTCTTCTCTTGTGTTGTTGGAAGAGGGTGTTTGCTATGACCAGTGCATTCTGTTGGCAAAACTCTGCTAGGCTTTACCCTGCTTCATTTTGTACCCCAAGGCCACATTTGCCCGTTACTCCAGGTATCTTTTGACTTCTACTTTTTGCATTCCTGTCCCCTATAAAAAAGTACATCTTTTTTGGGTGTTAGTTCTATAAGGTCTTGTAGGTCTTCATAGAACCGTTCAACTTAAACTTCTTCAGCATTCGTGGTCGGGATATAGACTTGGATTACTCTGATATTGAATGGTTTGCCTTGGAAATGAACAGAGATCATTTCGTCGTTTTTGAAATTGCAAAAAAGATAACTACTGCCCTTAAAATTCTCTGTTGAGATTTAGATTAGTGCCACAAAATCTTCCATGTGGAGGCTGTTCATTATCTTAGTTACCTGTGTTAAGGACAATTATGTTAAAAATGCTAATGGATGTGAAGTACTACACGTCATTTTTAAAAAATACTCAAGTAGTTCTAACCTGAATTTTAGTGGTCAATAATCAATAATAATTTAATGTGTTCTTATGAGAGCACCTATCAGAGATACACAATAACCTATCAATGGAAACACTTTCCCTTCTTCTTTTTTTTTCTTCTCTTCCTTAAAGAAGTTCACATTTTAGTGGATGCAGCAGTCAGTATAATCTAACCTATATTGTGGTTTTAAAAAATCTCCAAATTTTAGTCTTAAAACAGCTAAACTTTATTGTTTACTTATGATACACGTCTATTATAAGTCTCTTAGGAGCTCTGCTCCTTGCAGTTATCCATGGACCCAGGCTGATAAAGCAGGTATCATCTCAGCCATTTCCAGTTGCTATACCAAGGGATATCACTCTGGAAGGTCTCACATTTGCAACTAGATGCACAGCCTTAGAAGTGACATGCCTCTCATCTGCTCACAGCTCATTGATCAGATAGTCACATGGCCCTAGCCAATGACAACAGCCAAGGAAGCACAATCCTACTACATCCCCAGAAGGCAGAGAACCAGAAATATGTGGGAAGATGCACTAATGACTATCATAGAGACATAAACAATGTTTGGAACAAATTAAATCTATCCTTATCTCCCTCAAGTCACTGAAAAATCTTCCTTCAAGCCATATTTATTCTGAGGAGAAAGAAGCAAGATTGAGGAGAGAGATGATTAGGAAAAATGGGGAAAGGGAAAAAGAATAGAAAGATAAAAACATCAGGAAGAAAAGCAGGAAGGTAGAAAAGGAGCAAATCAAAGAAAATACGATTATTCCAAAATATTCATCATCGATGAAAGGGTATGTGAGCTCTAGCATTTTTAGAGACTTCAACTTCTCTTTGAAATTTCCAAAATTACTAAGGTTTTTAGATTTTCTATTTATTGTTTCGTAATAAAATTATTATTTGAACATTTACCCATTTTCAGTGATTTCAGAGACATCATACTGTAGGATAGTTATTTTTATCCCTAAGACCAAACCTGAGGCCTTAGGCGGTTTAATGAGAAGCTACTCCACTAGTGTGGGATCCAAGGTAGTTCAGATGGTAAAGCATCTGCCTGCAGTGTGGGAGACCTGGGTTCGATCCCTGGGTTGGGAAGATCCCCTGGAGAAGGAAATGGCAACCCACTCTAGTACTCTTGCCTGGAAAATTCCATGGACTGAGAGGCTCCTCAGAGCCTGGTAGGCTACAGTCCGTGGGGTCGCAAACAGTCGGACACAACTGAGTGACTTCACTTCACTTCACCCTACTAGTGTAGTGAGTTGGGTCACAGAGTAGAGGGCAGAAGAGTAAACAGAAAGGAAGTAGAGTGAAAAGAAATAATACAGCAGACAATATGGTCCCAAGAAAATGATCCAAGAATGAGAAAACCCTGACCCCTATGTTGGTAAAATAAAGTAGCAGGGAGCTTTCAGTTTGTGAGTTCTCTGACCTTTTTTAGGAATGGCCTATTTACACTTTGGATGACATTCCAGATGGTTTCAAACCCATGACAGTAATCAGAGCAAGAGGTTAAAGATGGTGAAACAGGAATCGAATTTTCCCAGGACTTGCTCAGAATCCAGGGCCCAGTCGGGAAAGGAAACTGTGCTGAAGTCACCTGTGCCAGCGCCCTGCTGCGGGAGCCCCAGGAGCAAGATGTGGAAGAAGGACTTCAACCTGCAACCATGGTCATTGCCAGGAGCAGCAGATGGCACTTGCTGGACATGGATGCCCGTTAGCCCGGAACACCTACTCACAAAGAACCGCCTGGCCGTGTTCATTATTACTCCCTAGGTTCAGCTAATCTGGGCAGCCTCAGGAAGCACAAAAATCACACACAAAAAATATTACATTAAGTTTATTACAATTCCTCCATTGCATAGTAGGTTCTTAATCCCCTGATATATGTTTTCTAAATCTGTATTTCATTGTTGTATCTCTACTTTTCCTGAAAAGATTTCTGTATAATTCTCAAGTATTTAAGTATTCAAAGTAAAATATTGTTTTGGAGGTAAGAGTTCCATTCTTTTGCTGGAAGAAAACTTTTCTTGGGAAGAAGTTTTTGGCAGCTGGTCCCTTGACAAACATCTAAAGAGCCAATTGCTGCACGTAATTTTAAAAAGCTGAAAAACGAATGATGATGTTATGGGTTCATTACCCTCATAGCATTGTCAATGTGTTCTCAGAGAATTCTGGGAGCGGATGGAGGGTGGAGGAAGACTGTTCCTGGGAATCTCCCCCAGGGAATTCTCTTTGTGAACGTTTTCCCTTGAACTGCGTTACTAATTCAGCCCGGGGCAGAGCCCTAAAATGCTGGCACAGCCTGTGGAAAGGGGTTCCTTCTCCAGTTCTCCTTCTGACTCTATCCGCACTCCCCAGCCCCTACCAATGTGGCTCCTGCTGGGGCCCTGCCTCAGGTTGGCAAAGCCTGAGCATGGCTGTCAGAGAATCACACTTCCCCACCCACCGAGGGCAGTGCCCACAGGCCTGCCATATGCTGCTAGATCCAGGAAAGAGCCTCTGCCTACAATTATGAAATATGAATTCTCTGAAAATTCCATTGTCAAATGCTCCTGGAGCAAATCAACTTGGGGGTGAGGTTTTCAAAATGTTCTGCTCACCCCACCCCTACCCCCAGCACAGTGAACAAGAAAAGGAGCAGATGGGTTGACATTTGAAATGTCATTGCTTTATTCTATTCAGTTTCCTCATAACCATGAGATACTAAAGAGCAGAAGAGAATATTCTCTCCACCATGATATTATGCAATAATTATGTAGGGGCCTGGGACCTGAAGCGGAAGCACATATTTACATTGTGCTAGATCATTTTCTTAGATTACATTTCCTAGGACATGCTATTCAGAATGTGATCCTGGACCAGCAGCAAGGACATGTGGGAGCATGCTACACATACAGGATTTGAAGCCACAGCCCAAATTTCTGAACCACAACATATATTTTAGCAACATCCCTAGGTGATTTATATACACATAAAAGTTTGAGAAGCAATGCTCTCAAACACATTTATACCCTTTGGAATATATGAGACAATTGAAAGATCAAAGGATTTGAAGCCCAAAGATGGGCTCAAGAACTTAGTAAGGATGAATTCACAGATAAATTTCCAGGTGAGGGAGAGAACGGAAAGCAAAACAGAGGCAGCAGAATTCGGGTCTCAGGCAAATTGCCCAGCCATTTTCACAGACAGCACTCCTGACCTTGAGAGCAACTAAATGCTCTCAAAACTTACTACTGTGCTACCAACTTGCTCGTTTATTTTACAAATACTTCCATAGCATTTACTATGGGCCAGAGACAGTTCTAAGCAATTTACAAATGTTAACTCACATAATCTTTCTAACAAGCCCGTGAAGCAGGTACTAGTGTTATCCTCATTTTACCAAGAAAAGGACTGAGACCCACAGAGGTTACATAATTTGCCCAAAGTTCCAGTTCAGTTCAACTCAGTTCAGTCGCTCAGTCATGTTCAACTCCTTGCGACCCCATGAATCGCAGCACGCCAGGCCTTCCTGTCCATCACCAACTCCCGGAGTTCACTCAGACTCACGTCCATCAAGTCAGTGATGCCATCCAGCCATTTCATCCTCTGTCGTCCCCTTCTCCTCCTGCCCCCAATCCCTCCCAGCATCAGAGTCTTTTCCAATGAGTCAACTCTTCGCATGAGGTGACCAAAGTACTGGAGTTTCAGCTTTAGCATCATTCCTTCCAAAGAAATCCCAGAGCTGATCTCCTTCAGAATGGACTGGTTGGATCTCCTTGCAGTCCAAGGGACTCTCAAGAGTCTTCTCCAACACCACAGTTCAAAAGCATCAATTCTTCAGCACTCAGCCTTCTTTACAATCCAACTCTCACATCCATACATGACTACTGGTAAAACCATAGCTTTGACTAGATGGACCTTTGTTGGCAAAGTAATGTCTCTGCTTTTCAATATGCTATCTAGGTTGGTCATAACTTTCCTTCCAAGGAGTAAGCATCTTTTAATTTCATGGCTGCAATCACTATCTTCAGTGATTTTGGAGCCCCCAAAAATAAAGTCTGACACTGTTTCCACTGTTTCCCCTTCTATTTCCCATGAAGTGATGAAACAGCAAAACCAGGATTCAAACCACAGAAGGCTGGTTAAATCTGAATCTTAAACGATAATCTCAATTACTCCTCAAATGCCAGAGAGAAGTGAAGCTTAAATCCAGACATTCCAAACTGAAAATTTTTTAAATCCCTTTTTTTATGCATAGTATGGAAAAATGTATGTGACTTTTGCTTCCTACTTCATTATATGTCCATGTTTGTTTTAACATACAAACTATTATTTCATTTACTTTCCACTGGTTAAGATTAATGTTTCTAGCTTGTAGCTTCACATAACAGTGCGGGTGACCACATTTGAGAAGTAGAGTCCTAAAATATCCACAGCTAACGACAGCCCCGTGGCTGAGTCTTGCTCCAGTATTACTACACCTAGAAGGTCCTCCTAGGCTGAGGAAAAGGTTGCCAAACCACAGCCTCCATCTGAAAGCACAGGTATTTAAGGCGGAATCAAGCTAAGATTAACTGCAGTTTGGTAGGGCTGATTCTAACTTGGAGAAGCTTGTAAAAGAAATTCTTGGTTGACTCATCATTTTTATTGTTCACATTTTTCATAAAATGAACTGTTAATTCATACCTTCAGTATTCTTGCAAATCATGCCTACTATTTACAGTTTTCAAAGACAAAAAATATCTTTATACATTATGATGTCACCCATTTGACTAAAATTTTAATTATCATCAATCTAGTTTTTATCAAATGTTTAAATATTTGATCTAAATCTAGATATAGGCAAGAACCAATAAATGGCTATTATCAAAGATTTTAAAAGACCTCTTAATGGGTAATTTATCTTCCTCAATAGAAAAGTGTAAACATATTTTCTATGTATTTTCCTATAAATACATATAATTAACTATATAGATATAATTAAACAGTTTGCTTTGCTAATAGTATATACTCTACTTGTAAGTATTAAACACAGCTAAGTATATAAAAATTACAGTCAACATCAGGAAAATATGAAGATTAGGAAGGCACTACAGAAAGAGTAAGACTGATAGGTAAATCTATTTCTATAAGCTTGAATCCTTCAGTCTTACAAATATTAGAGAAAATCATCAAAATCTCACCCATATATGAAGTTAAGTATGGCCCGCACCAGGGAGAAGGTGCTGATGTGTCAAACTGAGAACAAAAGGAAAAGTATCTGCTTTCACCCAGACATTCTGGAACAACTTTAGCCTGCTGCTTAAGAGCACGGACTCAGGTTCTATCAACCTGGTTGGGTGCCTAATTTTGCCACATACCAGTTAGCTGTGGGAAACTAGTAGAGTTGTTTGAAGATTAAATAAAAACGGCTTATGAAACATTAGACACAACCCTGCTCCCGGTAGAGGCTCAGTAATTGTTACTTATATGGCTGTGTAGTTTTTCCTGGATTTACAAAATAGTGCTCCCCATTTTCTAGAGAGTAAAACACACAAGCCCTTAATAACAGATTTATTGGTCCACAGTCAATAGCTCAACTGAGAAGCCAATTTGACAAAGAAAGACTTGGTTAACAATTTGGTGTCATATAATTTGGGTTTAGAACTTTTCTGGAGAGAGCATAGTGAGAAACTTTGGCCACTGGTGGGGAATATTTAATTACTGTCCCCATTTCTGGGCCAACAAATATTTACTGTACACCCACTCAGCTCACTACCATCTGTAGAGGATACAAAGATTCATGGCTCCTGATTTTTAAAACATAACAGTCTTTGAAAGATATTCAAAAAAAATCTCTGATCCAGGGATTTATATGCAAATTTTTAGAGATGTATGTCAGTGAAAGTTCTAAAGGAGGTGAGATACCATTCAGCAAAGCCAATGGAACAGCTTCAGAGAGTAGCTGAACAGAGCTGGGCTGGGGTTCCCAACTGAGAAATCCAAACCCCTCTCCATAGCCCACCAGCCCCTACTCAGCTTGGCTGCTACCTCTTTGCCTTCATCTAGTATTAACTTTGTCAACAAAGGTCTTTCTAGTCAAGGCTATGGTTTTTCCAGTGGTCATGTATGGATGTGAGAGTTGGACTGTGAAGAAAGCTGAGTGCCAAAGAATTGATGCTTTTGAACTGTGGTGTTGGAGAAGACTCTTGAGAGTCCCTTGGACTGCAAGGAGATCCAACCAGTCCATTCTAAAGGAGATCAGTCCTGGGTTTTATTGGAAGGACTGATGTTGAAGCTTAAACTCCACTATTTTGGCTACCTGTTGCGAAGAGCTGACTCATCTGAAAAGACCCTGATGATGGGAAGGGCTGAGGGCAGGAGAAGAAGGGGACGACAGAGGATGAGATGGTTAGATGGCATCACCGACTCAATGGACATGAGTATGGGTGAACTTGGGAGTTGGTGATGGACAGGGAGGCCTGGCGTGCTGCGGTTCACGGGGTCGCAGAGTTGGACACGATTGAGTGACTGAACTGGAGTATTAGCCTCTCTGAGCCCATGCTGTTCCTACACTCTGCACTTCTCTCCATGCCTGGTACCTGCAAGTCTTCTCAGCCTTGGCACCTCTACACTTGCTGTCATTCCTCCAGGAATGTGACATCTCATGTTCTGGACATGGATAAGTCCTTTCAGTCAGGTCTCAGGCCACATGTCTGCTCAACTCAGTTCTCTCTCCTCTTTACTAGCTGGCTTTCTCTGCTTCCTCACAGTTTCTACTCTTCATGATGATGTCCAGTTTGTGGTTGGAATCAGTATGATGTGGTTTCAGATTTGGCGTGACATGATCGTCATTCCAGCCACAAATTGACATAACAGTCTTCATGTCTCTTGGCTTGAATTCTCAGAACAGGCCTTCCTACTCAACATTAGAATATGTGCCTTGCTGGCCCAGGTGCTCACAGTAATGAGGTAAGGGGTTATGGTTGGATAAGATTATAAAAGAGCCTACAAGGAGGGGAGGTGATCAATCTTGTTCCATATTCTAGCCTACTGAAGTATTTTCTTATTTCATTGCTTAATTATTTCATAAGTTCTATTAGTTTTAATTAGTTTTAAGGTAGCTCAGATGGTAAAAAAAAATCTGCCTGCAATACAGGAGACCAGGGTTTGATTCCTGGGTCAGGAAGATTCCCTGGAGAAGGGAATTCTAGTATTCTGGCCTGAGGAATTCCATGGACAGAGGAGCATGGTGGGCTACAGTCTATGGGGTTGCAAAGAATCAGACACAACTAAGTGACCTAACACACACACACAACACACACACACACATTAGTTTTAAAGTATACTCCCTGGGTTTCTAAATATCCAAATGCATCATCTGAATATAATTTTGTTTCCTTTGTGTTTATTTTCTTTGTGTGTTTCTCAATCAACCAACAGGAGGATAAATAATAATACCATGCTCCTGAATATGCTACAATGCTTAAAGCAATTAATACAAAGCCCTTAGGACAGTATTTAGCACTGCACATTTGAATATTTATTATTGTTATAATAATAATATTATTGTTAATTTTCAGGGCATGGTCTTTTGTAGGACTTTAAAATTGGAAATAAGATACAGGATGCTGATAGTGTAAGGATACCAGGTAGAAGAACTGAACAGAAATGTAAAAATATAAGACATGATAAAATTTTTAAATCTTAAACTATAAGCAGGTGATTTTATTATATATACTGAGAGAAACACCAAATTTATTTATTTATTGGCCGCACCTCATCGCTGTGGGATCTTAGTTCACCAACTAGGAGTCAAACCTGGGGCCCTAGCAGTGAGATCGCCAAATCTTAAAAGTGGGCTGCCAGAGAATCCCCAAGAAATACTAAATTTAAAAACTTATTTTACATGTGTCCACTGAACAATATTTCTCAGGAAAATATTTACTCCCTTTCCTACTTCTTCTAACCATTACAATAAACATTCACAAAGCACCTATTACTTGCCAGGCTTTAACCCACACGATAAGCATGTTAGATCAGGTTTTACCAAAAACAGACCCTTAGGTAAAAGGTATGAATGCAAAGAGTTTGAGTGAACTTGAATGATTCCAGAAAGTACCAGTAAGAGGAATAGGTAAGTGAGATGAGGAGGAAAGGAAGGTAATAAAAGGGGTTACTCTGCCGGTTACTGCTCAAGACAGTGGAGCTCAACCCCACCAAAAACTCTGGGAGCCAGTGTAGGCCATGTCTCAAAGTCACTTCAGCCCAGGGCAAGGTTGCTATCTCCTGGGCACTTCCTGCCCGTCTTGCACATAGGCCAGTGGATTCTTGTCACTAGAGAAAAAGCCAAAGGCCAAAGGTCAACAAGCTAACAACTAGGAGCACTCTGGTGGGCATTCAGAGATACGGACGGGACAATGATAGCATCAGCTACCATCAAGATTCAAAGATGGTTTCACTCTTCAGAACACTCCTAGCTCTATGGAGAAATTAATGAGAAAAAAATTCTATGAAGTACCTAAATGCTTGTGACAAGTTTTTCTGCAGAGTATTTAATATTGCCTAGACACTTCTATAAGCTTACAATTAAAAAGGGAACCATGAAAAATAGCTCCTTAAACAGTTTACTGAGAGTCCATGGGCCAGGATTATATAAAATTAAAGATAAAACTGAATTTTTGCAAATTATTCACCACTACAAATATTAGCTATCTCTTATGGTTACTTATGGGAAAGTTACAGAAAATAAAGAAGATACAAAACTCTTAAGATAGTGCCTAACTCATATAATCATTTAATATATGCTTATGAACTATAAGCTGCATACATGGTCATAGTTCAAATAATAATAGAGTAAAAATAAAATATTAGTATTGCAAGTGACATGTGGTAAACTGTATCACTATTCAGAAATATTTGCTGACTCTCCCTAATAGGAAGATACTTCAGGCTTGACCACGTGATTCTTTTACAATGAAATGTAGGTGGAATTAACATGAAACATGTTCAGAAAAAGTCTGAGGCATCATTTGGTCCACCATTGCTCTTTTCTCTCTACTGTAAGGTAAGATCAGCACATATCAGATCCATTCTTTCATGTTACACTTACCCAGAGTGTAACATGAGCAAGAAATAATCTTGTTATTGAAAGCCATTAAGATTTAGGTGCTGTTTATTATTGAAAAATAACTCAAACTAAGCTGACTGATAGAACATGAATGGAAAAAAAACACATTCATGCATATAATACATATTTTAAATTCTCTAAATGCAAAGGGAAGTTAGAAATCATCTAGTCAAACTAGGAGGTGCTAATGTCCCTGGAGAAGAAGGGAAAAAAGTAAGTAGCTGTAGGTATAAGCCATGGTTCTCATAAGAATCTGTCCTACTGTCCTGTATTTAGAAAAATTCATTCTTTAATATGTTAAAATGAAATTCATGTTATGACCCAGTAACCATATAATTAAAAAAAAAATTCTAAGCAGTATGCTAAATATTATAAGAAGGAGAAATGTTAACAAAATGAGAGGTAATTTACAAGGTAATATATATTTCAACATCATTATAACATGTGTTTCAATATGTGTGAACACACTTGAAGACATCTACAAAATTCAAATAAAGAAGACAACGAAAGTTCAGAAAGTTCAGGCTTTGGATTTCTGAATAGAAATCGTGTCTTAAGCCTCTTGTCTTATCACTGAATAGAAATCAGTGATAAGACATATAATAACAGAGTAGAACTGTTAACATGACAAAGAAAAAATAATCTTAACTAAGGTGGCAGCAACATAATAAGATAAATTATAGACTGTCCATAAAAGAAAATACAAAAATATATTTTTTCACAAATAAGCTGGACCTAACTTATAACTTATTTCAGAATAATTCACTTTTTATATTATGGAGAGTAAAAAAATATTATCACAGAAAACATATCTTATTTTAAAATTTCAAACATATGAATGCATACATATATCTCTTATATACAAAAAGACCTTGGGCATACAATGGAGTACTGCTTAGCAACAGAAAGGAACAAACTACTGATACATGTAACAATTTAGTTGAATCTTAAAAGCATTATCCTGAGTAAAAGACAAAAACCATATTGACCTTGTCGGAAAACAGATTACTCACTGTCAGGGGCTCACAGTAGGGGAAGGTTATGACTAAAGCAGCATCTTGAGGGAGTTTTTCGAGTAATGGAGCTATTCTGTTTCCTGATTATAGTGGTGTCACACTGAAGCCATGTATGTGTTAAAATCACACTGCCATACACCAAATAAAGTAAAAACTACTGTCAATTTAAAAAAAAAATAATCATTGTATAAGTCAAGTTTCTCTAGAGAAACAAACAACAGGATGGTGTGTGTGTGTGTGTGTTACAAAGAATGGCTCACTTGATTATGGAGGACGACAAGACCAAAGCAGCAGTGTGAGCTGGCAATCTGGAGACCAGGGAGAGTCAATGGTACGGGTGAAATATGAAGACAGTTTGCTGAAGAATTTCCTTTTGTTCAAGAAGGCTGGTCTTTTTGTTCTATTCAGAACTTCAACTGCTTAGATAAGGCCCACTCACATTATGAAGAGCAATCTGTCTTACCCCCATTTCACCAGTTTAAACATTAATCCAACTCAAAATCACCCTTCATAAAATTAACCATCACAATCATGGAAGTCACATCCTTCAATAAGCAATGGAAAATTGATGGTGGGATGGAAAAAAGAAAAAGTAATATAACAAGTCACAGTCAAGCCAAGAAGCATTACAATCATAAATAAACAAATTATTTCATGTAATTTTCATGATTCTTATCATCTGACTTCAACATTTAAAGAGTATGTGATGGAAAAAAAATTTTTAAACAATTTTATTCACAAAACTTCATGATATTCTTTCATAATATTTTGTCTAGCTACTCATCTAATAATGTTAATTTAAAGTGTGCATGCTTAGTAGCTCAGTCGTATCTGACTGACCCCAGTCATGTCTGTAACCCCATGGACTGTATAGCCTGCCAGACTCCTCTGTCCATGGGATTTTCCAGGCAAGAATACTGGAGTGGGTTACCGTTTCCCACCCCAGGGGATCTTCCACCCAAGATCAAACCTGCGTCTCTTGTGTCTCCTGCATTGGCAGGTGGGTTCTTTACCACTGCACTGCCTGGAAGCCCATTAATTCTAAGGCAGTCTGTTAAGAAAATCTCTAATTTTTGAATCTTATCACAGATAGTCCTTGCATCACACAGTCCTTGCTTCACTACGTTAACTGAAACCATGCGTTTCAGAATCATGCAAAGGGAGGCCACAGCTCCAGTATGCACAAGTTTCAGTTAACATGAGTGCTGTGTAAAGCAAGGACTGCCTGTATGTATTGACTGCGACAGATACAAAACAAACTGAAATATGTGTACCTGTTAGCAGTCCTGATACCACAAATAGCACTGCTGTCAGTCAAGTGAGCTTCTAAAATTGCAAATCACTCTTGGGAAATTTCCAAACAAAACAAAGAACAGTATTTTTTTGGTTTTCATGGTGTTTGCATGCCTGGGAAATTTGGTATATATTAAAAATGTACAAAAAATACTTTATATGTATATCCCTAGATGCCTGTCTGGTAAACATCAGTAGCAACTGACAAACTCTTTCTTACATATTGTGATAAACAAAAATGCACCACAAATTACCAAAATGCTTCTAAAGAAGCAGAATACTCTCAAATGAAATCATCTCTTATAGCATTAAATGCATGCATCCTTAATTGCTTCAGTAGTGTCTGACTCTTTGCAACCCTATGGACTAGGGCCCTCCAGATTCCTCTGTCCATGGGATTCTCCAGGTAAGAATACTGGAGTGGATTAACAAATTGAAAGGTAAAAACCATATGATTATCTCAATAAATGCAGAGAAAGCCTTTGACAAAATTCAACACCCATTTATGATAAAAAATTCTCCAGAAAGCAGGCATAGAAGGAGCAAACCTCAACATAATAAAAGTCATATATGATAAACCCACAGCAAACATTATCCTCAATGGAAACAAACTGAAAGCATTTCCTCTAAAGTCAGGAACAAGACAAGGGTGCCCAGTCTCACCACTACTATTCAACAGAGTATTGGAAGTTTTAGCCACAGCAATCAGAGAAGAAAAAGAAATAAAAGGAATCCAGATTGGAAAAGAAGTAAAACTCTCACTGTTTGCAGATGATATGACACTCTACACAGAAAACCCTACATATACTACCAGAAAACTGCTACAGCTAATCAATGAATATAGTAAAGTTGCAGGATATAAAATTAATACACAGAAATCCCTTGCATTCCTATACACTAACAATGAGAAAACAGAGAAATTAAGGAAACAATCCATTCACCATTGCAATGAAAAGAATAAAATACTTAGGAATAAATTTACCTAAAGAAACAAAAGATCTATATATAGAAAACTATAAAACATTGATGAAAGAAATCAAAGAGGACACAAATAGATAGAGAAATATACCATGTTCCTGGATCAGAAGAATCAATATAGTGAAAATGAGTATACTACCCAAAGCAATCTATAGGTTCAATGCAATCCCTATCAAGCTACCAATGGTATTTTTCAGAGAACTAGAACAAATAATTTCACAATTTGTATGGAAACACAAAAGACCTCAAACAGCCAAAGCAATCTTGAGAAAGAAGAATGGAACTGGAAGAATCAACCTGCCTGACTTCAGACTATACTACAAAGCTACAGTCATTAAGACATTATGATACTGGCACAAAGACAGAAATATACATCAGTGGAACAAAATAGAAAGCCCAGAGATGAATCCATGGATCTATGGACACCTTATCTTTGACAAAGCAGGAAAAAAATATATAATGGGAAAAAGATCATCTCTTTAACAAGTGGTGCTGGGAAAACTGGTCAACCACCTGTAAAAGAATGAAACTAGAAAGAACACTTTCTAACACCATACACAAAAATAAACTCAAAATGGATTAAAGATCTAAATGTAAGACCAGAATCAGTTCTAATGAGGTGGATGAAACTGGAGCCTATTATATAGAGTGAAGTAAGTCAGAAAGAAAAACACCAATACAGTATATTAATGCATATATATGGAATTTAGAAAGATGGCAATGATGACCCTATACCCTATATGTGAGACAGCAAAAGAGACACAGATATAAAGAACAGAATTTTGGACTCTGTGGGAGAAGGCAAGTGTGGAATGATTTGAGAGAATAGCATTGAAACATGCATATTACTATATGTAAAATAGATCACCAATCTAAGTTCAATGCATGAAACAGGGCACTCAAAGATGGTGCATTGGGACAACCCAGAAGGATGGGATGGGAAGTGAGGTAGGAGGGGGGTTTCGGATGGGGGGACACATGTACACCTGTGGCTGATTCATGTCAACGTATGGCAAAAACCACCACAATACTGTAGAGTAATTAGCCTCTGATTAAAATAAATTAATTAATTTTTTAAAAAAAGAATACTGGAGTGGGTTGCCATGCCCTCCTCCAGGGAATCTTCCCAACCCACAGATCGAACCCACAATCTCTTATGTCTGCCACATTGGCAAATGGGTTCTTTACCACTAGTACTACCTTGGAAGCCCCTTTTCTTATTGCTTCTTTACACCAAAACCAATAACCCCTGTAAACTTGATTCTTAAGGTAATAAGAAGAGAATCATCAGGAGAGGCCATTGCCTTTAAAATAAACTAACCCAAGGACAGACATAGGAGAAAATGATGCCCTTGGAGTCATGCAGTAAGTTCATCCTGTGATTCAGCTCATGGGCAATAGATACACTGTCATTTTGTTTATTTTAAATTTTTGTTTGTAAACTCAATGTCCACAATACATTGCCAAGACAATATAGCTCTGATCTGTGTAAATGTTTTGGTAACTCATTAAAATGACAATTCACTACTTCAGTTATGTTTCTGATAATACCATTCATTTTTAGATCATTCAATTAGTAAAGACAGTGGTGTCCTTGATTATAAGACACTGTCACTATTTCTGGAAAAAAATAAAGGAATGTGCTTCCCAATGATTGTTTATCACTTGATAATTACAGAGTCCTTGCAGCTATTCTCTATATTTCAAGAACTCCTATTTTTTTCCTCAGGATCCAGCAGTTTTTTGCTTTAATTTATTTTCCTCTTAAATACCTCCTGCTATTTAAGCAATAATTCCTTCTAAATCAATTGTTAGCAGCAGTTAATGACCGGTTGGTTAATTAATAGCTCAAAGCAAAGCTGAGGGTGTTCCCTGAGCTAACAAACCACCAGCCTCTAACTGGGGTATTATTGTTAATGTACCCTGTAATCACTGGCTTCTCAAACAGCCTCACTGCCACATATTATTCTTTTTTAACTAAAAAAGATGAGTTGAGTGGGAAATAGGTGACAGCACTATGCAGTCACTCATAACACTATACCCATTTTGAAGTTATTTGCATGTTCAGCTTGATCCTTATTTCCACAGGATGTGCCAATAGGCAGGGGGATGAAATATCAGCCTGTACTGTTTAGGAAGCTCTTTTAACCACAGCGGTTTCCTCTCTTCAACCTCCAGTGCTCTAAGCCTGGTGTAGCTGCAGCAGCCTCATGGCATTCTGCATCTTTTCTGTTCCAAAATTGTACTCTTAAGCACTGTGCTCCTGACAGTAGAAGCAGAGAAACTGTGCTGCACACTTCCTGCCTGATAAACATATGGCTTACTTACTGACACCAGATATGCCTTTTGTACAGCGAATAGAGAGGATATGTGCTTAATAATTAGTGCAAGAAACAACACATCAAGAGTCCTTCGTTCCTAACATTTCTGTCTTGTTCTGTGCAATCACAGGAAAGTGACTTAGCAAGTCTCTACTTCTTGTGCTAATAATTCTAACAATCAACCTAAATTAAAGAGAAGATGAGTATTCATCAGAAAAGAGTCTAGAGGAGCTATAAGGCCCTCAAATTGTGCCTTTTCTAGAAATATATTTATGAACATGTTGCATGAAAATAAATATCAAGTAGATATTTTGTGTTTCACTAAAGTAATGCTTTCATTTTTATATGTCTTCTTTTTTTATCAATTTCTTGAGAGAGGACTGGCAAGAAGCTTTTGGTTGTGTCATCCAATCCTCACTGTGTATCTATAACACAATGAGATACCAAGGGTGAATAATACTGTGAAGGGTTAGGATATGAATATTAGCTAACAGTTTTCCTTCTAGATTTCAGTGTAATGGACTATTGCTGGATAAAACAGGGTATTATGATGGAATCATAAATCTCAAACACCAGCCTTAAGGATTTGCTGACAACATCATGACATGGTCTTTCATAGACAATAATGGAGAAGAAAGTTGATGAATTAAAAGGAAGGAAAAGTGTAGGCTATTCAAGAATAGGGAAGATTCTGAAGGGGAAAGACATGGGAGATACATAAACACTGGAGGAAAAAAAGATGAAAATGAAAGATACTATGAAATACACTTCCAGTAAAAGTCATGTGGTGTACTTATGCTTGTGAGAACCACAAATAATGCTCTCAGCTGAGTCACAAAGGAAATAAGAGTCGGAGTCCATGATCTCCAACAGGATTTCAAGCTTGGTTTGCAGGCAGTTGCCTAGATTGCTATTAAAGTTTACTCATTGGAGCTCCAGTCCATCTATATTTTAGTATTTTCATGATTTCTAAAATTTCACTGTTTACTGAAACTGACTCGGATTCCCAGAATAAGCAAAACATATCCATTAATATTGAATACTCAACATGTTCCCGGTCTATAGACATGATTAAAAACATAAAAGATTAAATTTGTTCACAGAAATTACTTTTTGACTAAACTAAAGTTCCCGAATGGATTGCTCTCCCATAAGCCTACCTGTAATGGTCTAAACTTTGAGGTATGATGTTCCCACCAGAGATATAAAAGCTATTCCTTGCTATGTGTCCATTTAAACAGCCATTTTCGCATTTAGAGAGAATGTGTGCTCAGTCACTAAGTTGTGTACGACTCTTTGTGACCCCATGGACTGTAGCCCACCAGGCTTCTCAGTCCATGGAATTTTCCAAACAAGAAAACTGTGATGGGTTGCCATTTCCTACTCCAGGGAATCGTCTTGAACCAGGGATAAAACCCGTGTCCTTTGTGTCTCCTGCATTGGCAGGTGGATTCTTTACCACTACCACCACCTAGGAAGCCCCTTTGGGAGAATTTATTCAAATTTGGCAGGGACTTATTTTCTTAACTTTATGTTAATATTAATGGGAAAATATAACTTTGGCTTGCTGAGAATCTAGTGTATTTCAGGCACTGAACCTTATTCCCATTAATACTAACAATGAATATCTCTGGTTCAGTCAGTTCAGTTCAGTAGCTCAGTCGTGTCCAACTCTTTGCAATCCCATGAACTGCAGCACACCAGCCTCCCTATGCATCACCAACTCCCAGAGTCCACCCAGACCCATGTCCATCGAGTCAGTGATGCCATCCAAGCATCTCACTCTCTGTCGTCCCCTTCTCCTCTTGCCCTCAATCTTTCCCAGCATCAGAGTCTTTTCAAATGAGTCAGCTTTTCGCATCAGGTGGCCAAAGTACTGGAGTTTCAGCTTTAGCATCAGTCCTTCCAATGAACACCCAGGACTGATCTCCTTTAGGATGGACTGGTTGGATCTCCTTGCAGTCCAAGGGACTCTCAAGAGTCTTCTCCAATACCACAGTTCAAAAGCATCAATTCTTTGGCGCTCAGCTTTCTTCACAGTCCAACTCTCACATCCATACATGACCACAGGAAAAACCACAGCCTTGACGAGACAGACCTTTGTTTGCAAAGTAATGTCTCTGCTTTTGAATATGCTATCTAGGTTGGTCATAACTTTCTTTCCAAGGAGTAAGTGTCTTTTAATTTCATGGCTGCAGTCACCATCTGCACTGATTTTGGAACCCAGAAAAATAAAGTCAGCCACTGTTTCCACTGTTTTCCCATCTATTTCCCATGAAGTGATGGGACCAGATGCCATGATCTTAGTCTTCTGAATGTTGAGCTTTAAGTTAACTTTTTCACTCTCCTCTATCACTTCATCAAGAGACTCTTTAGTTCTTCTTGACTTCCTGCCATAAGGGTGGTGTCATCTGCATATCTGAGGTTATTGATATTTCTCCCGGCAATCTTGATTCCAGCTTGTGCTTCCTCCAGCCCAGTGTTTCTCATGATGTACTCTGCATATAAGTTAAATAAGCAGGGTGACAATATACAGCCTTGATGTACTCCTTTTCCTATTTGGAACCAGTTTGTTGTTCCATGTCCAGTTCTAACTGTTGCTTCCTGACCTGAATACAGGTTTCTCAAGAGGCAGGTCAGGTGGTCTGGTATTCCCATCTTAGTATTATTAAATTTTTTTGTGCATACTGAAGACATCAAGGTGCAGAGATGTTAAATAACAGCCAAAAGTCAGCCAACTAGCAGTGAGCAAAGCCAGAGTCAAAGCAGAATTCTGCCCAATGCCAACACATAACACTATTATATCTAATACAGAACACTGATCTTTGAATCTCACATCAATCTATAAATCAGAGCATGTTGCTTCTGATGATCCACAATTATCCTTTTCAAGTTCCATCCTTACACCACATTCACTTAATATTTTCTTAAAATTTATTTACAACCATAGAGTTATTTGGGGAAAAAACAGAATGTGAGATCATTTTTGCCTTCTGAAGTGTCTTGATTAAAGTTAGATGGCTGACACTGAAACAGTATCCCTCATCTCAAAGCTCATGGCTGAGTGGAAACCCAACTGACGGTACACATGATCAGGACATGGTCCCCGGTGCCATGAAAACACTCAGGGTTTTATTATTATTATTATTACTATGTTCAACTGACTTTTTCAAGAATCGACTAGGGGAGAGTATGTCTTCCAGTTTCCCTGAAGGGGCGCTCAATCTAGTTAAATTGAAGGAAGACTAAACAGTTCGTAAGCAAACACAGTGCAACAATGGAGAGTCAGCAGCAAACTTTGGGACTTTTAAATTATTTTTGCAGTAATTTATAGCTGTGCGTTTGAATCAACAACATTATTTCCGCATTTGCCAAAGCAAGAACAACAAAATCCTACTGTGCATGTCCTACTGTTATCAAATGCAATTTCTTTATTAAATTGACTTTTGTTTCAGGTTTACCACCTAGACTTCTCTGCTTTAAAGCAGGCTGTTGTGTAAGCTGTCACAGCTACTAATTAGTTATGGATTGGACAGCTAAGTGTAATGTAAGATCCTATGAATCTAGGATCACATACAACATTTCAGTTGGTTGGACTATGTTTAGTATATGTAAGAATATTAGATGAAATAAGCCATGCAGAATAAATTTATTTCTCACACACACAACCAAATGAACATATCTAGTTGTTAAACCACACTAATTATTCACACAGTTGGCAAGTATTCAAAATACTGGAGCAGTGGACACTAATGCAGTAAAAACAATTTTCACACATTTTCATTTGCTGTGAAAATTGTTCTTCCAATACCCCTTCAAAGTGTTTACAGTTCATTAGAAAATGTTTAATCTCCCCCAAACTGTATTCAAAGCAGTATATTTTCTATTTCTTCACATTACATCACTGGCAAATAATAATCGAAGAAAGTGTCTTTTAAAAGTAAAAGGAAGTAACATGGGAACAGGACTTGGTTTTGCAAGTTTTCAAACTGCAAAAGTGGAAGCTCAGGTGATGATAACCCAGCTTCAGGGAAAAAAACTGAGAAGTCAGGCCTCCTTCTTGGGAGGGGGTTCTGCTTGAAATTGTAGATTGTGTGGCTTGAATTTGAGTCTTGAGGACAGTTTAAAAGCAGGTATCAGTTAGCCAAGACATCAAGAAGAAGCAATTTGCTGACATTTACATTTGACTACTAGTGAGTGCTCCAGTGAGCGTAGGAAGAAAATGGAGGTGGTGAAGTTCAGGTTAAATCGTGTCATTAACGCCACTTCAGGCATTCAGATCCTTAATTATCCATCCTTAATTATCTGGTATAATCAGAGCTTTCTGTTCATTTTTTACACATAAGAGAGAAAAAACAGTCACTTTATCCTGTTGTTATGTGAATAGCAAGCACTGATTATCCCAGTTTATCCTCAAAAAAAAAAAAAAAAAACCTGGCAAATTCTCTCAGGGAAATCTTCATGATTTACGGCAGTATGGATTTCACCCTGATAAACTGTTTTTTTCAAGGCTTGCTTTTCTTAACGTTTGTTGTCCAAAGGTCACGCGGTCATAGCCAACAGAACAAACTCTATAGAATTAGAGAAATGATAGCATTCAACAGTTCCATCTAGATTCAGAAATGCCCAGGGTGAAGATGGCTTGTGCTGGATTAACGCCCAGGTTTCTCTCAGTCACTTCTGATTCATTAAAAGGTGTAGTGGGAAAGGAGTTTACTTATAATGACATGGATGAACACTCACACTCCGTTTTCTCTGTTTTCTTTGAGGATGGCTCGTATGGACAAATTTGGTACAGGTCTAGCCTATCTTTTGCTGACCATGAGACAGGAATATGAACAGAGTCGAGTCCAAATTATTTAAAACATATAAATCAGGTTTTTAAAGAAAACCACTAATTAAATAAAATCTATTTTATCTTCCTACCTAAACTAATATCCTTTAAAACCACCTGGAACACCAGATTGGAATTTGGAATTCTTGAATGTCTCAGAGTTGCAAGCTGGGAAAGCAACAAGTTCAGGATCTGTGTCCCAGGCTGTGAAGTTTGCGGAAAGTTATTTTCTAAATCTGCTCCAATTTTCCAACATTACTCCAAGAATGTGCAGATTAAAACTGAATAGAATCTGTTCTGCTTCGGAAAGAACAGTGATGTATACATATTTCGGAAAGATATCCATCCAAAATAGTTTTAGGACTTAAAGAGAGTAAGTTTTATCTAAAAACGCACTTATAAGAATCAGCTCAAACCTGAAAATTAACAAATAAATGGAAATTAACTAGACTTTAACAGAGGTTGGGCTATTAGCAAGTATAACAGTTTGCTATTTGCCAAAAAAAGACAATTTCTTGGCTCTAACATGTCACATCACTGCCACGGCCTGTATCGGTTACAATTTATGGCCCCGCCACAGTTTGGTATGGTTGACTAAAGGCTTTTTTTCTTCTAAAGAGCTTTCTGCATGAAAAATTCAGAACCCAGTTGTTTTGACAGTTTGGTTATTTAAATATATTTTCATTGCTTTCGCTCACTACTCCTTAACTCATCTTATCAGTACCTATTATTTACCAGGTACTCTTTCAGGTATAAGATCTACAGAGATTAAAAAATAATAATCTTCTGGCAAGTCAAAGGACTTGGACTATTATCTGGCTTCAGATCAGATCAGATCAGTCGCTCAGTTGTGTCCGACTCTTTGCGACCCCATGAATCGCAGCACGCCAGGCCACCCTGTCCATCACCAACTCCCGGAGTTCACTCAGACTCACGTCCATCAAGTCAGTGATGCCATCCAGCCATCTCATCCTCTGTCGTCCCCTTCTCCTCCTGCCCCCAATCCCTCCCAGCATCAGAGTCTTTTCCAATGAGTCAACTCTTCGCACGAGGTGGCCAAAGTACTGGAGTTTCAGCTTTAGCATCATTCCCTCCAAAGAAATCCTAGGGCTGATCTCCTTCAGAATGGACTGGTTGGATCTCCTTGCAGTCCAAGGGACTCTCAAGAGTCTTCTCCAACACCACAGTTCAAAAGCATCAATTCTTCGGTGCTCAGCCTTCTTCACAGTCCAACTCTCACATCCATACATGACCACAGGAAAAACCATAGCCTTGACTAGATGGACCTTAGTTGGCAAAGTAATGTCTCTGCTTTTGAATATGCTACCTAGGTTGGTCATAACTTTCCTTCCAAGGAGTAAGTGTCTTTTAATTTCATGGCTGCAGTCACCATCTGTAGTGATTTTGAAGCCCAGAAAAATAAAGTCTGACACTGTTTCCACTGTTTCCCCAACTATTTCCCATGAAGTGATGGGACCGGATGCCATGATCTTCGTTTTCTGAATGTTGAGCTTTAAGCCAACTTTTTCACTTTCATCAAGAGGCTTTTTAGTTCCTCTTCACTTTCTGCCATAAGGGTGGTGTCATCTGCATATCTGAGGTGATTGATATTTCTCCCAGCAATCTGGATTCCAGCTTGTGTTTCTTCCAGTCCAGCGTTTCTCATGATGTACTCTGCATATAAGTTAAATAAACAGGTGACAATATACAGCCTTGACGAACTCCTTTTCCTATTTGGAACCAGTCTGTTGTTCCATGTCCAGTTCTAACTGTTGCTTCCTGACCTGCATACAAATTTCTCAAGAGGCAGATCAGGTGGTCTGGTATTCCCATCTCTTTCAGAATTTTCCACAGTTTATTGTGATCCATACAGTCAAAGGCTTATCTGGCTTGCCTAGGGTTAAATATTTACATTTGATAATATTATTCAAGTTCTTTGAACAACATTTTCTCAAGAAAAACTAAAATAGTATTTTCTGCAGGGACTTGGTAAGAATAAAGCACAACCTAAAGAATTCCATTTCATACATGGAAAAGCCACATTCTCCAGGAAGCCAGGTGCTTCTCTTGGGTACCCAAAGCTGTTGTGAATGATTAAGCTTGCTTTCCCCCACTATATAACCAATTCTTCTTGAGTTCTCACTGTAATCAATTGTCAGTTTTAGTTGATCACCTCATTTATTTCCCCTATAAAAGTTCCCAGATGTGCATAGGATCACAAGCTTCCAATCCTCCTCGCAGGAGAATATGCCCTAAGACCAGCAGTTTTAGAACATCACAGTGCTGGGACTTCCTTTGTGGTCCAGTGGTTAAAGACAACATGCTCCCAGTATAGGGGGTGGTGGGTTCAATGCCTGGTCAGGGAACTAAGATCTCACATGCCATGCAGTGAAGCCAAAAAATAAAAATATTAAAAAATAAATAAAATAAAATAAAAAGAAGAATCTCCCAGTCTTTAATTATTGCTACCTGGCTAGAAAAGGGTCTAATTCTGTGTTCTGCACAGTGCGTAATTCCATGTTGGTGCTCAATAAATGTGAAATACCAATAATAACCATGGTGGTAATCACAATTCCTTCTGATATAAGCTTGTTTGTCTCAACCTTGTTTTTACCCTGTGTCTCTTAGTAAATTGCCTGGCATTTTCCCTGCTGCACTTGTCTTTTTTAATTACATCCTACTGACATGATTCTTCAAGCATCTTAAAGAGAATGGAAGGAAGGCTTACTGCTCTCTACACAAAAGGAGCTGCAGGAAGCAGGTGCCTCGCAGTCAGAATAATAAATTCCAAAGCAATAGGCTGGGTCATGCTTTCATTCCTCATAAATACAAAATGGTGGGTATGGGGGGAGTGAAGGCACAAGGAAGGAGGGGAGAACTTAGTTCGCATGAGCGCACTGCTGAGGACAAGCACAACTTTTGTTTCCTTATGTTAGTTGTACTGGGGAGAGTCGGTGCAGTACAGCAATTCATAGCCACTGCATAAGGCATTTGCTTGGGCCTGGAAAAAGAAGAATCGTGTACAAATGTCACTGATAAACAGAAATTGAGCATCTCTTTTGCAAAACCCACATATTGGTGGCACAGTGGAGAAATACATTAAAAAAGAATAAAATTCCCATTGTACGTAACTCTGGTTTAGGTAGTCATGGAGGCCCATTCATGAACAAAAGCCATGTGCTGGTCTATCTAGGATGAATAAGTTTTCTTCCTGGTCTCTTCCTTGATATTGATATTAAAAATAGTGTCCTTTCTTCAAAAGATTAAGCATTGAGCTTACTTAAGCTTTGAGCATTGAGTAAAGCATTAAGCATTGAGTAAAGATTCTCTTTAAGAGCTTCCCTGGTGGTTCAGTAGTAAAGACTTCACCTGTCAGGAGACCTGGGTTTGATACCTGGGTTGGGAAGACCCCCTGGAGAAGGAAATGGCAACCCACTCCAGTATTCTTGCCTGGGAAATTCTTACCTGGGAAATCCCATGGATAGAGGCGCCTGGCGGGCTGTAGTCCATGGGGTTGCAAAAGAGTCAAACACGACTTAGTGACTAAACAATAGCAACACAGATTCTTCAGGACCTTTAAAGCTGTGGAGAAAAACCTTTGCAAAATTTAATCTTCCAAAGTTAGTATGTAATGTTAACTTCATTCTTACATTTTTAAAACTATATTTATGTTATACATAAAAATGTATCAATGAAAATCACAGTCCCTGCTTTCTGGAAGCTTACAGTTCAGTGGAAAAGACATATTTTATAATTTATGAAAATAATTATTAAATTATAAATGTAGAAAAGTATAATTGGAAAAGTTATGTATGGAAAAATATGGGTACCATGTAAGCATATTGCAGAAGGCACTACTTCCTTTGGCAAGGGGGTGATCTTCATAAATAAAACAAGGGAAAGAGGAGAAAGAACTTAAGACACTCCTGCAAATAGTCTGTGAAAGAGATAATGCTAACCGGGCCTAATGTTGCAGCAGTTCAGATGGACCGACGTGGATATATTTGATACGTATTTCAAAATCTGAATTGGTAAGACTTTGTGATTGGAGGGAAGAATGATGAAAGAGAAAGAAAGCAAGGCTGACTCTCAGTGAATAACGATGCCATTTACTGAGCTAAGAAAGAATGATGAGCAGCAGTGGAAGGATGGGGAGCAGGCAAGAAGGAGAAATTCAATTTTGGAAATGTTTACATAAAGTATATTTACATGAGTCCTAAAAATGGAAAGAAAACTATATAAATAAGAGTTTTTTCCCCTGCTTTCAAATAAACTTTTATGACAGTTTTCTCCACTGCTATTGAGAAGACGGAGCAGAGTGCTTGGTCTAATGTCATTCAGGGCTCTTGTAAAACTCTGAATATCTCTCCACATTTGATAGGTTCCTATATTTTGAATCCTACACTCTTGGGTTAAAATTTTAAGAAAAAATACTTTCTATTTGCCTTTGGGGTGCAGACATGTGCCTTAAGTTCCATCAGTTAGAAGTACCTGTGGAGATTTTAATTTGAAAGTGAGCTACAGAAAACAGAAAGCTAGGCATCAATTTTGCTGGTGTGCTAGCATTGTTTTGCAGTTGGTGGTAGCAATAGCAATCACTATCAGGCCAATTAGAAGTGAGGTTCTATTGTTTCTGAAAGTGTAAAGCCTATTTCTTCAGATCTTTCAATGATTCTCTGGGCAATGTAATATTCCCTAGTAACCCCCATTCTGTTGAAAGTAGCAAAAGTTACTGTCTTCAACTAAAACAACCCCAGGTCTAATTAATACACAGTAACAATATATTCTATTAAAACACTGTATAACATTTCCACTTACATAACTTGTTATACATCAAACAATATATCTACTTCAAAGTACTAAAATATTAAATAAAAACAAAGTTAAAAAAAAACACACAGATGCTTTTAAGAAAATAATCTAATAATTTAAATTTAATAATTAAGTTCATAGACTGTAACAGAATGCCACAAAACAGGAAATAAACTTCAAAACTGTAGGAAATGAATATAGAAGCTATTCCTAATAAGTCTATTTATAATTAGTGTCTAGGAGACAGAAATGAAAAATGGAAATCTATGTATGTAATTCTAAGTTAACAGACGTAAAATTGTTGTATAACAAGGACACTCAAACTAGTCTTTCAAATTTTCAGTTTACATTGAATCCAGGAATTGGTTGCAGTCGACATGCATAAATTAACACAGTTTTTAAACAGGTTTCCTTATCCAGGGGCTTCCCAGGTGGCAGTGGTAAAGAATGCAAGAGATGCAAGTTCAGTCCCTGGGTGGGGAAGATCCTCGAAGGAGGAAACGGCAACCCACTCCAGTATACTTACCTGGAGAGTTCCATGGACAGAGAAGCCTGGCAGGCTACAGGCCATGGGGTTGCTCAGATTGAGCGACTGGGCACACATGCGCATACTTATCTCAAACCAGGAAATCGGTCTTTCTCAAACTACAATTAAAAACAAAAACTAAAAAAAAAAAAATTTCTTTAAAATCTAGATGTTCTTTATCCCGTCTAATTTCTTCCAGCTACCCTTAATATTCAATGGGCCACCTAAAATCTGCTCAAACATTGTATGTCAGTCCTGCAAATTCTGAGAAACCTTCATGAAAGCAGAAAGTTGATTGGAAACAAATTTTACTGTCTTAAATACAGACGCAGACTGTCTTAAAAAGAACTAACATTTATTTAATGCGTTCTACACGCCAGGCCCTGCATTACCTACTTTCTTCACAATATCTACAAGATGAAGAGCATGAGGTTTTTGGAAAACTGACATCAGAGAGTTAGCAAAGGAACAAATCTGAGATTCAAATTGCCTAGCTTCAGAACTCTGCTCTTTCCACTGTATTACACCAACTCTAGCAACAGGTAGACATGTTCTACCCCTGCCAACTGATAGGCTTCTCAGCAGGTCCTGCCCATCCAGCTTGTCCTCCTCCTCAGAAAATGTGATGTCTGGAAAAGCCTAGTTCCAGTTTTTTTCCAGCTGTGGCTCATCCCCATCCTTTATTCCTGGCAGAGTTGAGCCCTGTTTTCAATTTTTCTGATTGCTCTCAAAATGATTCTCCAGAATCAAGTCAAGTTTTCTATCAAACACTAGGATATGTCTTCTCTGCATTTCTAGTGTTGTTTCCCATCTACTCCATTTAATCTAGACCCACTAGGTACTTCCATAGTCAACGGATTGAATTTCTCACGCTGTCTTGAATCAATTTAAACCTTGAGGGATGGAGTTCCCGATTTGACCTTGATTTTTTTCATTTACCTCCAACAAGTTCCTTTTACTTAGGCTATGGACCAAGTGCTGTGCCTGACATGCATGCTCAGTTGCTTAAGTCATGTCCAACTCTTTGTGACCCTATGGACTGTAGCCCGCCAGGCTTCTCCATCCATGGGATTCTCCAGGCAAGAATACTGGAGTGGGTAGTTGTGCCCTTCCCCAGGGGATCTTCCCTACCCAGGGATCAAACCAACATCTCTTATGTCTCCTGCACTGGCAGGAAGGTTCTTTACCACTAGCACCACCTGGACAGCCCAGACCAAAGTGCTACCAGAATACCAAATCAATAGACTACCACTGCCCTAAACTCTATTCAAGAAGCAGTTCTTTTTTTTTTTTTTTTTAATACATTGAAGGAAAAGATCCTTAAAGCAAAAATAGCATTTTTAACAACAGTAAGTGGGAGTTACATTATTTCACCCATTACAAAGGACTTACACATTCACTGTTCATTTTAGGGCAGTGAATACATGTATTATCCTGTCATTATGAAAAAGTAAAATAGAGATCCTAAATATTAAATGATTTACCTGATGTCACAGAGCTAGTGGGTGGAGCTGGGTCTCAAATCTAGGCTTTATCTGCTAAGTCGCTTCAGTCGTGTCCGACTCCGTACAACCCCATAGACAGCAGCCCACCAGGCTCTCCGGTCCCTGGGATTCTCCAGGCAAGAATGCTGGAGTGGGTTGCCATTTCCTTCTCCAATGCATGAAAGTGAAACATGAAAGTGAAGTCGCTCAGTCGTGTCCGACTCTTAGCGACCCCATGGACTGCAGCCTTCCAGGCTCCTCCATCCATGGGATTTTCCAGGCAAGAGTACTGGAGTGGGTTGCCATAGGCTTTATCTAGGCTTTTTTAAATTCCAAACTCCATCTTTCTGAGAAGTAGCAGCATTTATGACAAATATAATAATAAACCATTTAGTAAAATTCACTAAAACGTATCAGTGAAACAGATAATGTAACTTTAATGAGTTTTTAAAATCAGATACAAAAAGTTGGGAAAAATTTCATGGTAGGAAAAAATATTATTAATTTTTCTCTGTAATGCAAGTCAACAATATCAGTGTTTTCGAAAAGCTCTGAATGTTTCTTGACAGTATAGGGATTGGTTTGTCTAAATTGACAATTATACATGATTGAAGCTGTATTATTTACAGACATAGGGGTATGCTAGAAATACTTATTCAAAATGTGTTAGATCTAGCACATTTTATTTCACTGACTTGCAATTCTTTGTTCATATATTTCTTCAACAATAGGGTCCACAGCATCAGATTTCTCTCTGAAGAAACTTATAGTAGAAAATATAACTAACACTATAAGGCTATAAATAGAACTAAATGAGTGGTTATGAAAAATAGCTGTTAATAGAATTCAGATAAAAGAAGAGTTGCAGTGATTTGGAGCAGGGGTCAAAAAACTACCACCCATGGGCCAAATCTGGCCAATCACCTGTTTTGTAAATAAAATTTTATTGGAATATAGCCACATTCATCCATTTATATATTTTTATGGTCTCTTTTCTGTTAGATGAGCAGAACTGAGCCATTGTAACAGAGACTTGATTAAGTACACAGCACCTAAAATATTTATTACATTTTGTATTTTCCAGAATAAGTTTGCTGGCTACTGACAGTGTATTTGTTACACAAGGTTTTATGAGTGTAGAAGAGTTGGGCCTATGTCACTGGTAAAAATGGGGAAAGGGTTGAAAGGAGTGAATTCAGGCAGAGAACCTAGAAACAGCAGAGGCATATTTGTAAGATATGCTTAGGAATGGTCAAGGGACAGTAAAAAGTATGACTTGGTTCAAATACAGGACTGATGCTGGGAACTGAAGGGGTATACATTTGAAAGGCTGACACAATTCCAGGGCATTTGGGGCCAGGCTAATTCATTTGAAGTTTTCCTAAAGAATTTCACTGGTGATCCACTGAAGGTATAAATCTCAGTGCCCTCATAACCCAGTTCAGAATAGAGTCAAAGAGGAGAAGAGAAAGGAAGGAAGGAGGGAGGGGGGATGGGAAGGACAAGGAGAAGTAGAAAGAGAAAAAGCAGCAAACAAACCAATCGTATTTCTGGTACTTTTTAATATTAACGGGGATGCGGTTTGTAATGAAACCAACACTTTCAAAACTCCTCTTTCTTTCCTCATTCTTATCTTAACTTCCATGCTTGCTGTGCTTAGCTGTTAACTCGTGTCCAACTCTTTGTGACCCCCTGGACTGTAGCCCGCCAGGCTACTCTGTCCATGGGATTCTCCGGGCAAGAATGCTGGAGTGGGCTGCCGTAACGCCCACAGTTTCTCTCTATCCCTAATCTTTCACCTTCTGTTTCTTCACCAACTCACACAACACTTGTTATTTTCTTCCCTCCCACTTTCCTAGTTCCCCCTCCCACTTTCGTACTTTTATTTCTCCTTCTACCTTTTCCCATTTTCTACATCCCTCCTCTATCAATCCATCATTTCTCCTTTATGCAATCTTGAAGTCCTCCAGGAAAGACTGGACTCTCATTACAGCAGGGGCTTATAATGTTTTTTGTGCCATCAACTGGTGGGCAGTCCGGTGAAGCCTGTGGACCTCTCTCAGAACAATGCTTCTAAATGCGTAAAACAGAATATACTAGACTATAAAGGAAACCAAATAGACTGAAATGTAGTGAATAAAACGTGATATTAAATAATTATGTCGTGGTATATGTCTTTTTGGCTTTGCACTAGTGGTAAAGAACCCACCTGCCAATACAGGGGACACAAGAGATGCAAGGTTGATCCGTGGGGTCAGGAAGATCCCCTGAAGGAGGGCATGGCAACCCACTCCAGTATTCTTGCCTGGAGAATCCCATGAATAGAGGAGCCTGGTGGGCTACAGTCCACAGGGTCGCGCAAAGTAGGACACAACTGAAGCGACTTGGCACACGGGTTTCCCTGATGGCTCAGTGAAAAGAATCTGCCTGCCAGTGCAGGAGATATGGGTTCAACCTCTGGGTCAGGAAGATCTCCTGGAAAAGGGAATGGCAGCCCACTCCAGTATTCCTACCTAGGAAATGCCATGGACAGAGAAGCCTGGTGGGCTACAGTCCATGGGGTTACAAAAGTTTTGGACATGATTTAGTGCTTAAACAACAACATATATGTCTTCTATCTATTCATTAAATAACAAGATCTGATGATAAAATTAACAGCTGCTATAATTAAAAACAGTGATCAGTGTAAATGACATTTTGAGATAGCTATAATTAAATATATATATATAATACATGTATATATATAAATATGTACTTGTATATGTAAATATATTTCTATTGTGGAAAAGCTTCAGGTGTCACTAACATTACCTTCATTTTGTTGCCACTTAAATTCATAACTGAAAATATTTAATTTAATTTAGTGGTTAGTGAAAAGAAAGATGGAGTTTTTAGCACCCTCCTTAGATAATCTCCTGAAATCTGATTCGAAAACTCCTTCCCTAGAGGATGAATGAGAAGGCACTAAACAAGCAAAGACAAAAGTCCTTTCAATAGGTAGGATAAATGGAAGAAAGCTAGGAAGTCTCACATGAGAATACTTTTTTTAACCACTAAATTTTTTAAGTAAGAAGGAAAATTATAGCAATGGGGCTTTTATAAACATTTATTTGACAGCATTCAAAGTTGGGAAAAGGCGATTTAAATAAACTAGTCAGAATACTTTATAACAGTCAATGCCCAAGGTAAACAACATCACTTACATTATATTTGGAAACAATAGGAAAGATCTTACCTGAATTCAGAAAACACTTCATTTATTTAACTGCCACATTTAAATCAGGGATTCTTACTTAGTAGCTAAGTTGTGTCCAACACTTTTGTGACCCCATGGACTCTAGTCTGCCAGGTTCCTCTGTCCATGGAACTTCCCAGGCAAGAATATTGGAGTGTGTAGCCATTCCTTTCTCCAGGAGATCGTCCCAACACAGGATCAAATTTGGGTCACCAGAATTGTAGGCAGATTCTTTACAGTCTGAGCCACCAGTGAATCAGGGGTAGATGACAATTAAGCAAATGTTTCCCCAAACTGAGTATTTAGTTTCACAAAGTAGTTTATTCCCCAACTCAGCTACACTTAAAGACACATACACACATTCAGAGCATGTACAACTAGAGAAAGTAGCAAAGTTGTTGGAAATCCAGTGCATTCAAATTGTTCAACAGGAAATTGCTATATTCTCCAGAAATACAGGCATTTTGAACAATGATTTATCTGTATGTCACACAATAAAAGTTAGAGTTGTCGTTTAAATTCTCACTCTGCCACTTGTTAACTGTGGCAAATTCCTTTAAGCGTCAGTGGTTTTCATCTTGAAAGTTAGAACAACGCTAATGCTCTCTAGCCCAGAGGGCTACAGAGAGAATAATTACTCCATACATGCAAAAGCACTAATCATGGTATTGGATGCATTGCAAATACTCAATATGTGTTGATTGTATTTCAAAATAAGAGTGTACTGCTAGATCCACAAATTAAGATACTATCATTTAAAATCATCTTCAAATGAAAGGTCTCCAATGTACCCCTTTCTTCTTGACTAAATCATGTGTTTGCTGTCCTAGAAAGAAAGCTATAATTTAGCTCTCCATACAATTTCCTTGATCCTGAGGCAACACTGAGGCTATAACACTTAAACATTCAAAGCATTAGAAAGTTGAGTATCTAAATAGGTACTTTGAAAGAATTTTGATTACATTGTATACTCCCATCTTACTGCCTTGGTACAAAATAATTATACTCTTTTGAACACAAGGTTTCAGTGTACCAACCCAGATTTCTGAAGTTGTGCAGCCTCAGGGCAAATGGAGAAAATGTTATGAAATTCAGCTCTACCTTGTTCTCTTGATAACAACAACAACAACAAAAAGCAGTTAAAATAATGGGAATTAAAATCCTATGGGCTGGCTGGTAATGTGGCACAGAGCGGGACAGTGGGTATACCTGAAAGCTATAAGTCTACTTAAACCTGCATTAGGTTTTATCTAAAAAACAAGCAAGCAAATAGTAGCTTTTATACTTGCGTTCTTGGAAACAAAATTAAGTGCTTTCCTATGAGGATGTATATTTGTGTGTGCATGCTAAGTCACTTCAGTTGTGTCCAACTCTTTGTGAATCTATGGACTGTACCCAGCCAGGCTTCTTTGTCCATGGGATTCTCCATGCAAGAATATTGGAATGGGTTGTCATGCTCTCCTCCAGGGGATCTTCCTGACCCAGGAATCAAACCTGGGTCTCCTGCATTGCAGGTGAATTCTTTACTGCTGAGCCACCAGGGAAGCCCCAAGGATGGACATATTAGTATGCAAGATTCCTTCTAGTGAAGATGTATTTTAACAAAGTAATCCTTTGAAAATGATATCTACATTTTGTCCTAAGAGAAAATGTTAGTATGGCTCCCTTGACTTGCCTGAAACATTTTGAGCCAACCTCGTGTTCAGGTTGGTCTCTCTGTATCTTTCCTCAATCCGGCTAAGTGTCATTTAACCTTCCCGATTTTATAAGCCATCAGCACTCTTCCTGTCCATCACTTCAACTGCACAAGACTGGACCATAAAATTGAAAATTTAAGCCAAGCTGAGAGAAAAATTGTGATTCGCCCTGGCCCTCTCCTAGACATTAGGTTTATCCTCTGGTCTCTTACTCAGTTTGCCCGAGAGGCCTCCAAGCCATAGTTGGTTATTTATGTGACCCCTTTCTCGCTAAAACCACATCAAATCTTCTCTGATTTTACCTTTTTTCTGTCCCTCTGTTTACTAAGGTAGATTAAAGGTTGCTCTTGACTAAGACCTCATAACCAAAGATTCATCACTTTCTGCATCTTCCTTATGGCTTGCATTTTAACAGAACCTTAATGTTCTGTCTGTAGCCCACACACTGATAGAGAAACATTACTTTTTCTTCTACTTCCAAAAGTTTGCATAATTTCAGGATCTATGTGTGGGAGCTGTATAACCATGCTGCTACAAGATGAAATGCAATGGCAATTTTTGCGTTCTGCTGTGATGTAGAAGCACAGCACTGTAAAACTAGAGAAACAGGATCTCAAAGAAGGTGTAATATGGAGGTCACAAATTCAAATGCATATGTAGTCCAGGTAGGTAAACTGCTATATTTTGTGACCACATGTAAGACAACAGAGTAGTGAATTGACTTTAGTCATTGAAAACAATTAAATACTGAGCTATGCAAAACTTCCCTAGTGGTTCAAGGCTGAGATTCTGTGTTCCCAATGCAGAGGGTCCAGGTTCAATCCCTGGTCAAGGAACTAGATACACCCATTTGAATGCAAAGTTCCAAAGAATAGCAAGGAGAGATAAGGAAGCCTTCCTCAGTGATCAGTCCAAAGAAATTGAGGAAAACAATAGAATGGGAAAGACAAGAGATCTCCTCAAGAAAATTAGAGATACCAAGCGAACATTTCATGCAAAGATGGGCACAATAAAGGACAGAAATGAAATGGACCTAACAGAAGCAGCAGATATTAAGAAGAGGTGGCAAGAATACACAAAGAACTATACACAAAAGATCTTCATGACCCAAATAACCATAATGGTGCGATCACTCACCTAGAGCCAGACATTCTGGAATGTGAAGTCAAGTGGGCCTTAGGAAGCATCACTATGAATAAAGCTAGTGGAGGTGATGGAATTCCAGTTGAGCTATCTCAAATCCTAAAAGATGATGCTGTGAAAGTGCTGCACTCAACATGCCAGGAAATTTGGAAAACTCAGCAGTGGCCACAGGACTGGAAAAGGTCAGTTTTCATTCCAATCCCAAAGAAAGACAATGCCAAAGAATGTTCACACTACCACACAATTGCACTCATCTCACAAAGGAGTACGTCAAGGGTGTATATTGTCACCCTGTTTATTTAACTTATATGCAGAGTACATCATGAGAAACGCTGGACTGGAAGAAGCACAAGCTGGAATCAAGATTGCTGGGAGAAATATCAATCACCTCAGATATGCAGATGACACCACCCTTATGGCAGAAAGTGATGAGGAACTAAAAAGCCTCTTGATGAAAGTGAAAGAAGAGAGTGAAAAAGTTGGCTTAAAGCTCAACATTCAGAAAACAAAGATCATGGCATCCGGTCCCATCACTTCATGGGAAATAGATGGGGAAACAGTGGAAACAGTGTCAGACTTTATTTTTTGGGGCTCCCAAAATCACTGCAGATGGTGACTGCAGCCATGAAATTAAAAGACACTTACTCCTTGGAAGGAAAGTTATGACCAACCTTGATAGCATATTCAAAAGCAGAGACATTACTTTGCCAACAAAGGTTCGTCTAGTCAAGGCTATGGTTTTCCTGTGGTCATGTATGGATGTGAGAGTTGGACTGTGAAGAAGGCTGAGCACGAAACAATTGATGTTTTTGAAGTGTGGTGTTGGAGAAGACTCTTGAGAGTCCCTTGGACTTCGAGGAGATCCAACCAGTCCATTCTGAAGGAGATCAGCCCTGGGATTTCTTTGGAGGGAATGATGCTAAAGCTGAAACTCCAGTACTTTGGCCACCTCATGCGAAGAGTTGACTCATTGGAAAGACTCTGATGCTGGGAGGGATTGGGGGCAGGAGGAGAAGGGCACGACAGAGGATGAGATGGCTGGATGGCATCACTGACTCGATGGACATGAGTCAACTGAACTGAACTGAACACATGCTAACAAAACAACGTTCAAAATTCTTCAAGCGAGGCTTCAACAGTATGAGAACCATGAACTGCTAGATGTTCAACCTGGATTTAGAAAAGTCAGAGGAACCAGAGATCAAATTGCCAACATCCTCCAGATCATTGAAAAAGCAAGAAAGTTCCAGAAAACATCTACTTCTGCTTTAGTGACTATGTCAAAGTCTTTGACTGTGTGGACCACAACAAACTGTGGAAAATTCTTAAAGATATGGGAATATCAGGCCACCTTATCTGCCTTCTGAGAAATCTGTATGCAGGTCAAGAAGCAATAGTTAGAACTGGACATGGAAAAATGGACTGGATCCAAATTGGGAAAGGAGTACATCAAGGCTGTATATTGTCACCCTGCTTATTTAAATTATATGCAGAGTACATCATGTGAAATGCTGGGCTGGATGAAGCCCAAGTTGAAATCAAGAATGCTGGGAGAAATATCAATAACCTCAGATATGCAGATGATACCAACCTTATGGCAGTAAGTGAAGAAGAACTAAAGAGCCTCTCAAAAAACTAAGATCTTGGCATCTAGTTCCATCACTTCATGGCAAATAGATGGGGAAACAATGGAAACAATGACAGATTTTACTTTCTTGGGCTCCAAAATCACTGCAGATGGAGACTACAGCCATGAAATTAAAAGTTGCTTGCTCTTTGGAAGAAAAGCTATGACCAACCTAGACAGCATATTGAAAAGCAGAGACATTACTTTGCCAACAAAGTTCCGTCTAGTCAAAGCTATGGTTTTTCCAATAGTCATGTATGTATGTGAGAGTTGGACCATAGTGAAAGCTAAGCGCTGAAGAACTGATGCTTTTGAACTGCAGTGTTGAAGAAGACTCTTGAGAGTCCCTGGGACTAAAATGAGATCCAACCAGTCCATCCTAAAGGAAATCAGTCTTGAGTGTTCATTGGAAGGACTGATGCTGAAGCTGAAACTCCAATACTTTGGCCACCTGATGCGAAGAATTGACTCATCTTAAAAGACCCTGATGCTGGGAAAGATTAAAGGCAGGGGAAAGGGGGATGACAGAGGATGAGATGGTTGGATGGCATTACCAACTCGATGGATATGAGGTTGAGCAAGCTCCAGGAGTTGGTGATGGACAGGGAGGCCTGGCGTGCTGCAGTCCATGGGGTTGCAAAGAGTCAGACACGACTGAGCAACTGAACTGAACTGAACTGTGCAGTGCAAACAAATCCTTTAAGTGAGCCAGATTCTACCTTTAGCTCATACCAGTTTTATCATCCATAACTGGTCAAATGGACCTTGTCTTACCCATTAAATGCTCACTAAAGAATATATTCTCTCTATTATTTTTTGAATAACAAAGTGCTGATATTACCTTTTCTGCTTTCCACACTTAATATCCATTCCAAAGAATATTTTGATAGGTTTGTTTTTTTTTTTCCCTAAAACACATCTCTAACATAATTATTTCATGTTCAAAGACATAATTACAGTAAAAATTGTGATCACTTTGCATTTTGGTCTACCACCAAAACCTCCTATCTGATATCTCTACCTTTATCAATCTATTGAGCACACTACCACAGAAACAACCTTCCTTAAATATATTATAATAATATTGTTTCTCTGCCTAAAAGCCAGCAAGGGGTTCAATCACTCTAAATTCTTGATCACTATAAGAAAGCTTCTTATTAGCACATTTATCCTTTCTCCATTAAACTTCATCATCTCTTAGTCCCATTTGAACTCATCTTTTGTGTCAAACAAATTTGCTTATTACCAATCGCTGCCAAAGCAACCACTCAGTGGTAATTATGGTATGCCCACTGATGTTGTCATAAAGGAAAATGTTCAGAACATTTCCATTCCTAGTACAGCATGGAAAGTTCAATTTGCCTAGTCACTAATGTTTTTGCTGCAAGCGCCTTATGCTTCCTTAGAAAGGGAGTACTTGCACTTTTCAGAACTACTGGGTCATTGGCCTCTCCTTTGGAGCCATCTTTGTTGCTGCTCCAATCTTACACGTGAAGGTGTGTTCAGTCATGTCTGACTCTTTGTGACCCCATGGACTGTTGCCTGCCAGACTCCTCTGTCCATGGGATTTCCCAGGCCAAGAATACTGGATTGGGTT
The DNA here is from genome assembly GCF_032452875.1 of Bos javanicus. Lineage (NCBI taxonomy): Eukaryota > Metazoa > Chordata > Mammalia > Artiodactyla > Bovidae > Bos > Bos javanicus. The sequence goes on along the minus strand of NC_083873.1, from coordinate 24,292,476 downwards.
ACCATTTCCTACACCAGAGGCTCTTCTCCACCTAGGGATTGAATCCTACTCTCTAGTGTATGCTGCAATGGCAGGCAGATTCTTTACCACTGAGCCACTGGAGTTGGGAAGCCCAACTCCAATCTTACAGTCACCCTTTTAGTAAATGGTAAATGTTTCCTTTAAAATGCCAATGATTGTGTATATGTGGCAAAATTAACCTTCCCTAAAGCAAATGTGGCAGAATCTCTGGTGCAAAGTGCAGCATGACCAGAAGCAAATGGAGCAGGAGCAAGGAAATCTGTCCCAGAGAGTCCAGAAACACTATTTACTGGCAATTCTGTCTAAATCTGCTTTATTTGAATCTGAATCATAAGAGATCTTGATAGTAAGTAATTACTTCCTTTGAGATCAAGGTAACTAAGGGAAATAGCCTTGGCTTTGAACTACAGAACCAAATTAAAAGCAAACTTGTTTTACAGATAAGTGGCCTAAAGGCAGAGGTAAGATAAATAACTAATGGGCCATTGATGGAGAAAGAAGGTTTACAATTGGCACCCCTTAAGGCTCTTATGCCAAACATTCAACACCATCAGGCAGGAAAGGAACTCTAAATTTTGGGAACTAAAAACTGCCTGAATATAATTTGAACAGAGATTAAATGCTGTTTAAAAAAAAAAAAAAGCCCCTACTAAACTATTTTAAGAGGACCTTAGGGATCATCCAACTCATTCCCTCTCTGATCCCCTTGACTCAGTTTTCACTCACACCAACATGAAAGAACCTAATATTTTCTTATTTATTTCCCTAAAAGAGTCTCATTTTAGCAAACCACCCCACCGCCCCTGCCCCCCCCAAAAAAACAATAAGCTTCAGGAAAAAGACATTTCCCAGCCAGCAAGCTGGTAAGGCCATAATGCAAATCTTGGTCTGTTGAGCTCCAGAGCCAAGGCTCTGTTGTTGTTAGTTCTGAATATATTAACTGCTATGGTTTAGAGACTGGTGCACAAGTGTGAATACAGGGGCCTTTCCCATCACCACCACCTCTCTGGGTTTGCACCGTCGCTTGAATTCAAGATGGTCATCAGAGGATGTCCCAGTGGTGTTCGTGGGGGATAAGTCAGATGTGGGTAGAGGAAAGGTTTCCGATTCTAATGGGCTTGACCTTTCTTAGATGTCACTGTTCGAGGTGCAGGTTACTGACAAAGGAAAGTGTGGACCAAAGGTGAAGATAATTTGAACTACTGCTGGATATGTTGGATTTGCTCAGATGATGCTTCACGTCTGCAGAGGACGATTCCATTCACACACAACCCCCAGGTGCTCAGTTCTGCCCACATGGCCCTTTCAGGTCCAGCCACTCTCTATGCCATTGTTATTCTAAGCATGCAACTTTGGTATCACCTGGGTATTTAGTGGAAATGCAGAATTTCTGACTCCACTTCATACCTACTGCATCAGAGTCTGCAGTCTAACCAGATCTCCAGGGTATCTTTATGTCAGAGTTAGAAGTACTCCAGTAGGTTATTTCTATACCAAGCTTAAGACAGAAGAAATCTTTGTGAGGCTGTCTGTGGCCTTGTCTGCCTCAATTTTTCCACCTTCTAATTGCCTCCTTGGAAATCTTCCTGGTAAACAGCACCCAGGGTTCTGTTCCTTGGGAACAATCCTCTCCTCTACACTCATCCCCTGTTCATCTGTCCCTCTTCACAAGTCCCGGGGATTATTTTCCTAGCCTTCCTAGCCTTGGACCCTGCCCTCCTCCCACTGTTTGTCCCAGTCATTTTATCTATCCTCACTTAGGTCCAGCAAGGGCGTAAATGCTTTGGGAATAGCAGAACCTGACAGACTAGGAACCTATTTCCGGTATCTACCCTGCCTGCCCTCATTCCTGAGCTGAGGCAATTAAATGGAACCAACTCTGCTGGAGTTAGGTCAAATGAAAGGAGTAAATGGAGGTGGAGTGGGGAAGGTTAGGATATGGGAGGAGAAGGTGTTGATTAGTTTACGAAAAAAGTAATCTATCACACTTATATGTGATGCTTTTGTAAGAAGTGTATTCTCAGTAGTGTGTTTCTGTCCATAGATTCCTGGAAACAAAGCTCTATTTCTTCTTTCCACCTTGAATCCAAACAGACATTAGAAATATTTCCAAATAATTATGATTATCTTCAATCTCTGGCTTGAGATAATCCAGCCAGAAAATGAGCCCATGTCCTTACATTCATGGGGAGGCCGTCCAGCCTAGCATTTAGTAAGTGGGTACTGATCTCTGACTCTACTACTCACTAGCTGAGTGGTTCTGGGTAAGTCCCTTAGTATCGCTGACCTTTAACTTCTTGTGAATGAGGATAATAACATTATACTGACTTCAGAGAGTTTTTACAGGATTAAATGAGAAACTGCAGATAAATGTTAATACATTATCTGGCCTATGGCATGCCTAATAAAATTGATATTCTCTTATTATTTCAGAATTACTATCCATGAAATGTTAATATTCACTCATGGCAACTGGAAAATGATGAAGGTTTGAATCTACACTCCTAGTATTAAAAATTATTATATAAAAATTTTAGTTGGAACCAAGGTCATCATAATACTAATAATATATTTATTGAGCATTAACTACATGCCACCTTCTCATATATGGTCATGAAGAATCCTGACAACTCTTTTGAGGCAGTTACTATTTTCACCTTCCTTTCTCCCAAATCTGTTTCCTCTTTCCCTGGCACATAGCTGCAGATTGGGTAAACAGCCTAGACGTGGCCGTGTAACTGAGTAGAGTGGAATGTGTGAGGCCAGGATTATGCTACTTCCGGGCTTGGTCCACTAGCCCCACCTTGTTCCATCCCTCTGCTCTTCCTTCCTTTGTGGCAACCTTGAAAACTGCATGTTAAAGATGGAGGATCTACAAGAGGGAAGGATCCTGCCTTCTGTGCCGCCTCTTAGAGAAAAGCCACCAGCTGTTCAAGAAGAACCATTTTGGATTTTATGTAAGTAAGAAATACATTTCTATTATGCTTCATTTCTGGCATGTATTTGTTACAGCAGCTAATCTCATCTTAACTGATTTACTTAGTCTACCTAAGATCACAGAGCATATAATTAGGGATGGAATTCTAGGCCAGTGGAACCCTAAAGCCCGCACTTTCATTCATTATACTACACGGGCATCAAGCTTCACTTGAGAGCCAAAGAGTGGTTCCTTTTAGCTGCCTACCAAGTTATGCCAAATAGTAAACGCTGCTGCTGCTGCTGCTAAGTCGCTTCAGTCGTGTCCGACTCTGTGCGACCCCATAGACAGCAGCCCAACAGGCTCCCCCGTCCCTGGGATTCTCCAGGCAGGAACACTGGAGTGGGTTGCCATTTCCTTCTCCAACGCATGAAAGTGAAAAGTGAAAGTGAAGTCCCTCTGTCATGTCTGACTTTTAGCGACCCCATAGACTGCAGCCTACCAGGCTCCTCCGTCCATGGGATTTTCCAAGCAGAGTACTGGAGTGGGGTGCCATTGCCTTCTCCGAGTAAATGCTAGAAGGAGACAAATCTGAAATTAGAAACATCTCAACTGGGTTGTTTTCAGAAGCCAGTGCATGAATCTGCTGATTCATGGGCCCTAGGAATTTCCTACAGCCGTCATCAGATGGTTTCAAACAAGGCAAACTTATCAATAAGGAAAACAATTTTGCCTCAAGAACCCATCACTGATATCTGAAATCTGCTGTCAGTTTTACTTCTCTCTCTGTGGGGTACTGAACCAGTGACTTGTATGTTTGGAGCCTCTAATGAGGCTGGTAACGGTCTTATAAATTCTCCACGGAGCTCTCACACCTCTAATTGAGAATCAGACACGAGACTGGCCAGAGGCCAGGGAATATTCTCAAAGTGCGTGCTCATGGTGGCAACTGTTAACTCAAAAGGCTCAAGGAAAGGTCTCCCTGCCAGGGCTCTAAAGAATTAGGGCAAGCAGGGCTGGACTTGGTGGGACGAAAGCCCTACAGTGAAGTAGAAAAACAGCACTTATGATAACAATAAACACTCGCAGGGCACATGCAGATAACAGGGCGCTTTCAAGTGCAGTCTCAGTATCAATAGCCGTTGAGACAATCGCGCTTCGTTGTGGAGATTAAATCAATGAAGCTAAGAGACTTGCCAAGAACATAATAAAATAAGGTGTTAACATTGGCCTTCTAACTGCAAGTCCATCATGAAACTCTCCCAGCTCTCTCTATCTAAGTTCTCAAAGATCCTAGTAAGGTCACTGCAGTGAAAATCAATGGGGCTGATTCTCACATTCTTTCAAATGAGGGAAGCTGACCTATAAGCCGAACAATATGGCCTGTGAGTGAGGGTCTGTTTCAGCACCGTCCCTGCCCTCATTCCTGTCCACACAGGGCCTGGCCTCTGCCTGGCTTGGGGCCCTTCAGATCTGCCAGGAGCTACTTTGTCTTAACAATTCTGCAGCTTAGGCAGCAGACAGTACAAGTGGTGTATTAATTTTTTGACCTCCAAAATCAGGAAGCAGAGCACTCTCATGAAGGCAGGGTCTGAGCTTCTCCTTTCTACTTAGGCTTCAACTTGGTTAAAGCCAAGGGAAAGAACCTTAGCAGAAGGCAACAAACCATCTTGGTTTGTTCTGCTTGGCAACCCTCTCTCAAGGCAGAGCTCAAGAATATTTACACATGCAAAGGGGGAGCATCACGTTTATTGTGTTCAAAAGGCTCGTTGCCATCAGGTCTGTCTCCTCAGTGCTGAGCTGCAAATCGGTGTTCCCACCTTACCACAGTATATGGTTTAAAAAAAAAAAAACTGAAGATGAGCTAAAAATACCTGAGCCAAGTTCAGCACTTCTGTAAGAAGGCTGAGCACACCGGTGACATCCATGGTAAAGACAGCGCCAACATTATACACAGCAAGTCACATCCTGATGAGTTAATTGCCCCCAACTGAATGTTAAGTGCAGTGGAGGAGAAGGGTATGTTAATACATGAAACTTAACTTTTTCACACAGGAAATAAAACCCCAAATGGAGATTTAACATCTTATGAAAACTTGCGCAAAGATAACTTTTAAGGAGAAAAAGAGCTGTTCAGATTTGTAGATGAAGCTATCTCATGAATAAAATATCCTCATACTTCATCAGTTTTCAAAGAAAAAATAAAACTATTTAGCACACTTCTGTGTCCTTCCCACTCAGCACATATCAATGGAAAGAGTAGGTGCCCTAGAATTGAAGATCTGAATTTTAAGTCCCTCTGCGCTGCTCTAACGGGTTATGCAGTGATGACCGAGTGGATGAACTTCTCCGTCTTGGTTTCCATATATATATAACATTGGGGTGATGCCTATTTCTCCCAGGCTGTTTTGAAAAGTAAATGAAGTGACACAAACCCAAAGGCACAGTGCCTGCAGTAGCACCTAGCACATGATAGACGCTCAGTAATTATCAATTCTCCCTTTACTCTGCACTACAAAGGGCAGAATGAAGAAATGAGGAGAAGAAGGAAAACAGCAAATGGGGACCCCGGAACGTAGGATAGAGGGGCACTGTGTAATCTGGCCAAAGGGGGATCAGAAATATTCATTATGGCATCCAAAATACTGACACAGGAAACAAGAGCAAACTAGAGAAAGTGTTTCTTTTCATCAAAGTTTCTTGCAAAAAAGGAAAATATTGTAGAATTCATTCTATTTTTTCATTGGTTGAATTCTGCAGCCCCCTGAAGTGACCTCAAGTTACAGCTAAAGGCAGGAAAAACTACGTGGCTATGAAACAGTCAGATATGAATTACCTTGATGAAATAAGTGTTTATGTCTCTGAAAAAATTAGTAGATATACAATACCAACATTTAAATCAGTGATAACAGAAACATTGAAAACTCTTACCTCAACTGTCGTTGCTCAGAAAAACACATCTTGGTTGGCTTTTTGGTCACGCACTAGTGTGTGGTCCTGCAGCTCTGCAGGTACTAACACACACAGAGGAAACTCAAATGCTGGGCATACTTAATGAAGGGACTGGACATAATCGGGGCATTGCTGAAGGCTAAAGGAGAGCAGATGGAGAGACCACAATGAGGAGAAAAGGGGGAGATACCAAGTAATGTCTGTGGAGAACACAGTGGTCAGAGAAAATCTTCTAGAGGTGATGTTGGCTGAGGGATTCTTAGGATGTGGGATGTCTTATATTACATGTGAAGTCTTGTGCTGGTGTGCACAGTAATTCTCCTTGATTGTTTGCAACCTTTAGAAAAGGTCTGTTCCACCCATTGGCTTCTGATAGTGGTGCTATACAGAAATAATTAGCAGAGCACAGAGCTCCATTTTACAATTGGGTTTCCTTGGCAGGGGGCAGGCAGGGGTGGGCAGGAAAGGCAGTCCAAGCAGAAAGACAAAGAAATATAGGAAGGAAAACACATCTCTAGAGGAAACTGGAACCTGGAGCAAGCAGCGACTAGGAGAAAAAGGTGTCCCCTGAGAACTGAATTCTTGCCAACTACGGGCTAGGAACCTATGTCAGGGTATCCAATGCCATCCCTAGGTTCAGGTTTGGCCAGAAGGGCTCACAGGACTCAGCAGCATCCAAGTTCCCAGATGCCAGGCAAGGGCCATCCTCATAAATAGGCTTTCCTAAGGACAGCAGTCTTGGGTCTGCTGTGTTAACTCTTTTCTGCACAGAGCTCAAGGTGGTTTTTAAAATCTTTTCGGAGAAGGATGACCCTCACATCCCCGAGGACTACAGAAGCCAAATGTCTCCTATTTGGGTTACACTAACAGTTTTATAGATGCTACCCTACAGGGTTACACTAACATTTTATAGCACTTTTTCTGTAATAGGCATTTTCGTATGTACATTACTTTATTTCATCTTTGCAACAATGCTGGGTAGGAAGCAATGTATGCTCACAGATGGGCAACCCGATGCTCATAGACGTTTGGTAACTTGCTGACAGCCTCACATGCAGGGTGTCATGGAACTGTGCTTCAAACTAGTTCTTTAGACTCTAAAGGCGGCACGCTTTCACTAGTTCACAACACCAGCACCACTTCTCAGCTTGTGGCAGCAATTCCAGTCCTCACCTCTAATCCACTCCCTCAGGAGATTTCTGGTTCCACATCTGTCTACATTCAGTAATGAGATTATGGCAGATTGTACCTCTCAAAAATGGTCACAACAATATTTCCAGCCCCATTTGCCCTTCTAGATGCTCGCGACTCTCCCATGGAGACGTGAAGCCTACTTTCCCGACTCTGAACCTGAATAAGCCCTTACGACAGACTCAACAATCACAGTGTGGCAGAAGTGATGCTGTCTGCTGGTGAGGCTAGACAGTGAAGGGTTATGCAGCCTCCTCCTGAAGCCTGCTCTCTTTCTCATCCTCTCTCCCTCTCTGTCTTTCTGGAAACATGCACCTGGTAGCCCAAGGAGATGAGCAAGATGGACAGCTAGCCTGAAGTAATCATGCTAGAAAAACATTAATGCACATATATATGGAGTTTAGAAAGACAGTAACGACCCCATGTGTTAGACAGCAAAAGAGACACAGATGTAAAGAACAGACTTTTGGACTCTGTGGGAGAAGGCCAGGGTGGGATGATTTGAGAGAATAGCATTGAAACATGTATATTACCATGTGTGAAATAGACAACCAGTGCAAGCTCAGTACATGAAGCAGGGTGCTCTGGGACAACCCAGAGGGATGGGGTGGGGAGAGAGGTGGAAAGGGGGTTCCATACGTGTACACCTGTGGCTGATTCATGTCGATGTATGGCAAAAACCACCACAATATTGTAATTAGTTTCCAATTTAAATTAATTAATTAATTTTTATTTAAAACCACATGAAAAGACCATGTGCAGATAGATACCCTAGGAGGCCCACCTCCAGTTGTTTGAAGCTTCCCAATCTGGGCACCTGAAATGCAGGGGAAGAGAACTTCTGCTGATCCCAACCCCTAGCCTTTGAGACACTCAGCTGATACCCAATGAGACAGAAACTAAAGATCCCCACCAAGCCCCTGTCCAAACAGCAGATCCTTGAGCAAAGTAAATGTTGTTGGTGTTATGCATCAACAGGTAACTGAAACAGTGACAGTGATAGACAGACAGACACATAAAGTACATATGTGTCTCATATATGTAATGAAAATTCAAAAATTAGATATATTTCTAAAAGAAGAAACTCAAGCTAATCTACATTAGCACATACAGTGGTTGAGACATTTTATATTTACATTGTCACTAATCTTTTCAACTTAAATTATCCCTAGTATAATGAACATTAATGCTGATTGGCAACACAATAGCAAACCTAAATTTTTTTAAATATGTGTAAATCTTGAACTTTTTTGCATTTAATAGGAAATCATTGGCTATTTTCAGACAATGAAATTATACTTAGAGTCTTATTAGCCCAATAATGATGTCCTGTCACCACAAAATTGGGCACATGATCTCATTTAAAGAAGGAGCTTACAATATTCTTGGCAGACATTAGCCCCTATGTCTTCATAAGTTAAAGAGGTGGGCTTCTTGGCAGGTGAGGCATTCACACACTTTGGAAAGCGGAGTCTGACCCCTGGAGGCTGAGAAGTGCTAGGACCACACCTTTCATCGGGCAGGAAACATGAAACAGACAGGCCAGGAATATAGAGTTGGAGCCAGCACCAGGAAAATAAACCCTCCTGACACCCAGGCTGGCAATACCTACCAGGTGAGCTAACTTGAGGGAGATTGGAGTAGAGGCAACTGCACATGAGGTGAGAGATGGAAATTATTCACTTGTCCTTACAAGTGACAAATGGCGTTACAAGCGACAAACTCAAGATGATATAGCTGTTTCGCCTACACCTTCAGAGGTAGATTTCAGAGAGACCACACTGACAGGCTTAGATATAGCTTACCACTGCTCAACAGAGTGGTACTGAGGGTAGTTACACCAGGGGATAAAGCTCCAGAACACAGCCACGTACCTTGTAAGCTGGACGCATATAACTACAACTAGTCCTGGGAAACAGGGGGAGAATCTATCTTGTTTCATATTCACATATGAGACTGCCCTGACTATTTACTTGGAGAGAAAGAATACAATCTCAAGACAACCTCGAAGCACGCACCAGCAGAGATGAGGCAAAGGGTGCTCTGAAAACACTTCTGTGGCCACATCTATAGAGAAGGAGACTTCAGGAGGCTTTTTACATTATACCCTGCTCCATACTTCGGCCAAGTTGTTTATTAAAATTAAGCTTTTAGAGAATTTCATTACCAGCAAAATTCAGGGTCAGACCTTGAATGGGAGATGCAAAGGAGGATGAACATTAGAACAGAAAAGGGAATTTTAATTATGACAATTACAACTGCTCTTCACTTACCCTTGCCACGAGAAAATCTCAATGCTCACCTCCTGCAATAACTTATATCCTCTGAGAATTTATAACGCTGACAGAAGAGCCTGGCAGGCTACAGTCCACGGGGGTCGCAAGAGTCGGACACGACTTAGCGACTTTACTACTACTACTACTACTATACACAGAGAAATATTTTTGGTTTCTAGGGAGTTTTGAAAAAACACATCATGCTGTTTTACTAACCTGATCTTTTAATGAAACTTCAATATTTTTCCATACACAGAATTTTAAGATGGCCCCATATATTTCTACTACCTGGTATACATGTCCTATATAATAATCCCCTCCCCTGATGTCTGAGCAGAACCTGTGAACATAATGGCTAGTCACTCCCATGATCATGCCACATTATACCAAGACTCAGTGAGAACAGGCTAGAGAGATTCGTCTACTGATTTTGAAAATGTAAGCTGTCATGTTTTGTGAAGGTGACATGACTGGGACCTAAGGGCAACTCTTAGAAACTGAGAGCAGCCTCTGGTCAAAAACTAGCAAGAAGGAGGAACCTTAGTCCTACAACCACAAGGAACTGAATTCAGCCAACAACCTGGATGAATTTGAAACATACCCTGCCCTCCAAATGAGAACATAGCCCTGCAGACACCTTGATTTCATTGTAGTGAGAGCCTCACCAGAGGACCTCCATCTATGTAGTGACAAAATTTCTGACCTACAGAAAATGTGAGATAATAAACAGGTATTATTTTGAGCCACTAATTTTGTGGTTATTGTTATATAGCAATTAAAAAAAAAAAAAACTCATACACCTCTCCCTCTGCTGCCTGCACCAAGCTGTGTTTTCAAAGTAGTATCACATAACACTTACCACAATCGCATATATTTTATTATTACTATTTTTAAAGTTACACAATTTCTGGAGGGTTGGCACAGCCTCTGAATATTTCATCCTGTTTTCAATCCGCTCTGTGCTAGATGCCTATAACCTGATTCAGTATGTTTTCAGCTTTTCCCTGTTTCTACTTTGTGTGTCCATGGAAAGAAAATCAAGAACAAGAATGATATTTCTGTTCCTCAGAGCAGTAAAAAGTGTTGTTCATGCTTGACCAAGGGTGGACACGCTTCCTGCTCCATTTCCTGTGCCCTGTAATCCTCCATTACACAAACTCATACCCCTTTCTTACTTCACAGCTGTTTGTGGCTACAAGAATGGCCAAAACTCCTACTCATCCTGGCACTGGAAGTATTACTAGGAGGAGGCACTCCATCTCCACCTCCAGGTCTTCTCTCCAGGGCTTGGACTACTCCAACTACTAGCAAAAAAAAAAAAAAACAAAGTATGATAAAGTCAGCTGTGGGTTAAATTTCCAGTAGCAGGAAAAATCCAAGATTATTGCCATTTGAAACCATGGTTGATGTCATAAAGCAACACAGAAGACAGTAAGTTAAAATGACCAAAAAAATTATTTAGAGCAAGCAAGACAACCCTTTATCTATCTATTTTAATCTATGATATATTCCCCCAGAATATCACAGAATGTGACCTATTTTGGAGATTGAATCACCAAGGTGATCTAGTTAAAATGAGATCATTAGGGTGGGCTCCAATCTAAAATGACTGGTATCCTTAAAAAGTGAAAATTTAGTCAGAGAGACAGACATGCATAGAGAAGAGAAAATGTAAAGAGACATAAAGAGAAGATAGCCATTTACAAGCCAGTTACAGACCTAGAACTCATCCTTCCCTCATAGCTTTCAGAAGGAACCCATCCTGCTGATGTCTTGATATTGGACTTCAAGCTTACAGAACTGTGAGACAATATATTTCCATCGTTTAAGTCACTCAGTTTGTGGCACTTGGTTAAGGCAGCCCTGGCAAACTCATGCAGCCCCTAAACTTTGCTCTGCATTTTCTCTGTCTGATAAGTCACTGTATTCATTCTGCAGGTGAACACTTAGTCGCCATCTCCATTTCTCCCCCAAGTAGATCACAACTTTAGCCTTCACAGTACAAGAAATTTTATTCCTTCACTTAATGCTTTTTTAAAGTTCATTTCCTACCTATGCTATCAGTAATGGTTCTATAGCCCTATCACGGAGAAGGCAATGGCAATCCACTCCAGTACTCTTGCCTGGAAAATCCCATGGACAGAGGAGCCTGGTAGGCTGCAGTCCATGGGGTCGCTAAGAGTCAGACATGACTGAGCAATTTTACTTTCAATTTTCACTTTCCACTTTCATGCATTGGAGAAGGAAATGGAAACCCACTCCAGTGTTCTTGCCTGGAGAATCCCAGAGATGGGGGAGCCTGGTGGGCTGCCATCTATGGGGTCGCACAGAGTCGGACACAACTGAAGCTACTTAGCAGCAGCAGCCCTATCACTAGACCTGCTCTAGAAACAAGCCCTGAGAACCCTTCTGCACTGTTGGTGGGCATGTAAATTGGTACCGCCACTGTGGAGAATAGTACAGAACTTCCTTAAAAGACTAAAATTAGAACTGTCATATGATCCAGCAATCTCACTCCTGGGCATATAGCTGGAAAAAATTATAACCCTAAAAGATACACACACCCCTATGCTCATAGCGGCACAATTTACAATAGCCAAGACATGGTAGCAACCAAAGTGTCCAGTGACAGATGAATGGATAGAGAAGATGTGGTAAGTCTATACAGTGGAATATTAGTCAGTCGTAAACAAGAATGAAATCATGCCAATTGCAGCAACATAGATGGACCCAGAAATTATCATATTAAGTGAAGTAAGCCAGACAAAGACAAATGATATTACTTATATGTGGAATCTAAAAAAATGATACAAGTGAATTTACTTACAAAATAGAAATAGACTCACATTCATAGAAAACAAACAGTGGTTACCAAAGGGGAAAGTGGTAGTGGGGGAAATAAATGAGGAGTTTTGGATAAACAGATACACATTACTATATATAAAATAGATAACCAACAAAGACCTACTTTGTAGCCCAGGGAACTATACTCAATATTTTGTAATAAGCTATAATGGAAAAGATTATGAAAAATAATATAATGTGTATAACTGAAACACTTTGCTGTATATCAGAAACTAATGTAACATTAACACTAATATAACTAACACATAGATCAACTATACATCAATTAAAATATTTTTTAACTGAACAGACTCTGAAAACATCCTGATAACCGTTTGATGAAGGAAGAGGAAAAGCAACAGGTAAGGATGCACATTTTGCCTTTTCATACTGAAAAGTGATGAAAGTGAAAGTGGAGAGTGAAAAAGTTGGCTTAAAGCTCAACATTCAGAAAATGAAGATCATGGCATCCAGTCCCATCACTTCATGGGAAATAGATGGGGAAACAGTGGAAACAGTGTCAGACTTTATTTTTGGGGGCTCCAAAATCACTGCAGATGGTGATTGCAGCCATGAAATTAAAAGACACTTACTCCTTGGAAGAAAAGTTATGACCAACCTAGATAGCATATTCAAAAGCAGAGACATTACTTTGCCAACTAAGGTCCGTCTAGTCAAGGCTATGGTTTTTTCTGTGGTCACGTATGGATGTGAGAGTTGGACTGTGAAGAAGACTGAGAGTCGAAGAATTGATGCTTTTGAACTGTGGTGTTGGAGAAGACTCTTGAGAGTCCCTTGGACTGCAAGGAGATCCAACCAGTCCATTGTGAAGGAGATCAGCCCTGGGATTTCTTTGGAAGGAATGATGCTAAAGCTGAAACTCCAGTACTTTGGCCACTTCATGCGAAGAGTTGACTCATTGGAAAAGACTCTGATGCTGGGAGGGATTGGGGGCAGGAGGAGAAGGGGACGACAGAGGATGAAATGGCTGGATGGCATGACTGACTCGATGGACATGAGTCTGAGTGAACTCCGGGAGTTGGTGATGGACAGGGAGGCCTGGCATGCTGCGATTCATGGGGTCGCAAAGAGTTGGACACGACTCAGTGACTGAACTGAACTGAAGGATGTACAAATTTTGATGTTCTAGACAAGTTGGGGAATCAGTAAGCAAACAGTCTGGATTCATTAGAGAGTTCACACCCAAAAGAGAAGTCTGAACTTTATCCTCCAGGAATGAGAAATCAATGAAAAGACTTAATGGTTGTTTTGTTTGCCAAGAGCCTTATAAATCTTTCAGGAAGATGCATTTGGCCACTACTTCAGAAGACAGATTAGGAAAAGGATCAGAATCATGGAGATCAGAGGGGAAGATATTAGAAGGTCATGGGTGGAAGAATAAAAAACCTAGATAATAGTAATACAGTAGAAAGGGAAAGAATACATGTGAAAAATCTTATGAAGAATCAACAAGACTTAGTAGAATGTAAAACGATCTTGAGTTCTCCAGTTTGGAAAAGCAAAATTGACAAGGCTAAGAAAGGCTGAAAAATAATAAGTACTTAAACTGCATAAAATATGCTATTTCAGCAGATCTTAATAGTGACTATAAAACATTAATAGTCACTAAAAAGGCATTTTTGTTTTCTAGGTATATTTTAAAAACCTCTTCTCCAATACAACATTTAATGAGTCCAATAAAATTTGGAATGTTTAATGTTGTGTTGTTTGTGGTTTGCTAAAATCATATGCAAAGCATTCAATCTCTTTTTTGGGGGAGGTTGGGGAGATGTTCATTCTTTCCTTCAGAAAATGAAGGAGAATGTCATCTTTCTTTGATTCAATAGAAGAACTTGATTATGTTACTTGGTTTTGACTGAATAAGTACACTTCTAGGCAATTCTGCCATGTGAGTGTGTTTCTGCATGTGCACACACTCACACTCACATCCAATTTCCTAAAACTGCATTCCAAATGGCTTCCTTCCTCAGTACTCTTCAGGAATAGCCTGAGGCTTAGTGAGTGTTAACTTATAACACTAAATAGTAGCCATGAATCCATTCACCTCCATTATTTCTAAAAAATAATTTTAGTATTAGCTAAACTTGCCAGCATCTGTTGGATCAGACTAAAAGCAAGAGAATTCAAGAAAAAAACATCTACTTCTGCTTTATAGACTATGCCAAAGCCTCTGACTGTGTGGATCACAACAAACTGTGACAAATTCTTAAACAGGTGAGAAAACCAGATCATCTTACCTGCCTCCTGAGAAATCTGTATGCAGGTCAAGAAGAAACAGTTTGAACCAGACATGGAACAACAAACTGGTTCCAAATGGGGAAAGGAGTACATCAAGGCTGTATATTGTCACCCTGTTTGTTGAACTTCTATGCAGAGTACATCATGAGAAATGCCAGGCTGGATGAAGCACAAGCTGGAATCAAGATTTCTGGGAAAAATATCAATAACCTCAGATATACAGATGACACCACCTTTATGGCAGAAAGTGAAGAGTCACTAAAGAACCTCTTGATGAAATTGAAAGAAGAAAGTGAAAAAGCTGGTTTAAAACTCAACATTCAAAAAACAAAGATCATGGCATCCACTTCCGTCACTCATGGCAAACAGATGGGAAAACAATGGAAACAGTGACAGACTATTTTCTTGGGCTCTGAAATCACTGAAGATGGTGACTGCTGCCATGAAACCAAAAGACGCTTGCTCCTTGGAAGAAAAGTTATAACCTACCTTTTAAGACAGCATATTAAAAAGCAGAGACCTAACTTCGCCGGCAAAGGTCCATCCAGTCAAAGCTATGGTTTTTTCAGTAGTCATTTATGGATATGAGAGTTAGACCATAATTTCTGAGTGCTAAAGAACTGATGCTTTTGAGCTGTGGTGTTGGAGAAGACTCTTGAGAGTCGAGTCCCTTGCACTGCAAGGAGATCAAACCAATCAACCCTAAAGGAAATCAGTCCTGAATATTCATTGGAAGGACTGATGCTGAAGCTCCATTTTGGCCACCTGATGCAAAGAACTGACTCATTGGAAAAGACCCTGATGCTGGGAAAGATTGAAGGCAGGAGAAGAAGGGGATGAAAGAGGATGAAATGGTTGGATGGCATCACCAACTCAATGGACATGAGTTTGAACAAGCTCCGGGAGTTGGTGATGGACAGGGAAGCCTGGTGTGCTGCACTCCATGGGGTCTCAAAGAGTCAGACACGACTGAGCAAAGGAACTGAACTGAACTGAAGACTGCCTTAATGCAGAATCAGATGAGAAACAGGATCAGTTTTTCAAGAAGAGAGCCTTTGCTGATCCTCATATATTTAAATCAATAACTTTAATATCGCTAAGGACTTTGTAAGTCCTTATTCATTTTCTCTCTACCACTCTACCTTTGGATTCAAGAAGTGCAAATAAAATGCAGAAGATGATAACCAAAGAAAGCAAGAAAATGCTATACAAATGTCAGGGGCAATTGAGGATGTGGAAAAAAAGAGCAGCTTATAGTTGGAAAACATTTACTCAAGAAAATGTAAACATCAGGATTATGGACATATTTAGAAAGGTGTCACTACCTGAAGTATGAAAAAGCAGTGTAAACCCCCAAAGCCATAAAATCATAATCTGTTATTATATGACATTCCTAAACCTCAGATCATTTGGATATTATTTCCCCAGGTAAAAGGTTCCAGGCTTTTTGCAAATGTTTTCACTCAACTCCATATTTCAACCTAGGCCAGGCCAGTAGAAAACTTATCACAGTCTAGAAATGAAATTCTTTTCTCTTTAGGGGAAAAAAAATACAAAAAGAAACAATCTTTGAAAAATGCTGATGAAATGTAACTTTTCTCCACAATAATTTTCTGGCATTTATGACAAAGATCTTCTGTTACTTACAACTTCCAGTGAATTTCATTCTTGGCTTAGTTGCAACCCAAAGAACTGACAGGGGAGGGATATTAATACATCTCTGAGTGGTGAGGGAGCTGTTTTTCAAGTAGATTGAGGCAATGAGTGTTTGGAACACCTCATACTTCAATGAAATCCAATTTTCTCTTACAGGTTTCACCCAGTAGCAAGAAGTCACTTTCTTATTGAAATGCTTAGATTTCAACAGCATCTATAAAAGAGAAAAGGTATTCTGCAGTGATGTTTAGCAGTTTTTTGTTATTTGCAAGTGTACTTTCATCTTGTCCAGCTCCAGTGAATTCTAACCACTGAGGCAAGACCTCAGACTTCTAATGATTTGTAGAGAATTATGTTACCAGTAATTTTATATATCTCTCATGCCTGAATCCTCTGGGCTTTGTGGAAGCACATTGCCATGGATTTTCTGGCAGATTGGAATAATATTTTATAGTAAAGATGATAAAGAAGGGGTATTTCAAGGGGTTGATATGGTATGTAAGGTTGAAAATATGGACACCTTCTGATAAGGAGACATTAAAAGATTCAAGAAGATTCATGGATCCAACAGTCCATGTTGTCAGGCCTTCAAATACTTTCTTTCTAATCACAAAGTCACCCCAGGCTATCTGCAGGAATGGGAGCTAGAGAATCTGTGAAAGATTTAACCTTTCTGTTAAATCCTTGAGTTACTGGGAAGAAAATCAAACATCAAGAAAGTTGTCTATAGTCCCTGAGGTATTGCGGTGGTCCACTCTGAAAACTGCTACCATCAGCTGGAACCATTGTCAAGGGTTTTCAAATCAGAGAGAGAGTTCACAAAGTCTTCTTTAATTCCTTTGTCATATGTGACAGTTGTTATTGTTTTAGCAACTGACAGAAAGTCAAAACACATTTTAAATATGAGAAGAGCTTGGGAGAACTTGAATCTCTGCAATAAAGAAAGATCTTGTCTTCAGAAAGAACAACTTTTGTTTTTAGTACAGAGGTTAGGTCTTGTTTTAAACCTCACGTCTAAGAAAGTCGTGAAGGTAGGTCTTTGAAAAAAACAATTCACTTTCCAGAAACTCTGCAGTTAATTATCTACATTCATTAAGGTTCTGCAGCAGATTTTAACATAGCTAAGCATTAATAAAATTGGAATTAACTTAAGCCTTAAGTAGGGTCTTAACTATTTGTACTGTATCCAAATCTCACTTACCTTGATAAGGGGTAAACCTAACATCATTTATTTGGCACTTAATCTATGTTATACAAAGTTTGACCATTTTATATACCCTCTGTAAAGTTTCACAATAACTCAGTGAAACACATATTATTAATGTTCCTTTTCTGAAGATACAAGGTCTAAGATCATGGTCGGATAGCTATTTGGTGGTAAAGCTTGAATTTAAACCTTATGGCTATACATTGTCACCCTGCTTATTTAACTTACATGCAGAGGACAAAATGTGAAATGCCGGGCTGGATGAAGTTCAAGTTGGAATCAAGATTGTCAGAAGTATCAGTAACCTCAGATATACAGATGACACCATAGGATAGAAAGGGAAGAGGAACTAACGAGAGACTTGATGAAGGTAAAAGAGGACAGTGAAAAAGCTAGCTGAAAACTTAACATTGAAAAAACTAAGATTACAGCATCTAGTTCCAACACTTCACTACAAATAGATGGGGGAAATTGGAAACAGTAACAGGCTTTATTTTGTTGGGTTCCAAAATCACTGAAGATGGTGACTGTGGCCATGAAATTAAAAGATATTTGCTCCTTGAAAGAAAAGCTATGTCAAAACAATGGAGCATATTAAAAAGTAGAGACAACATTTTTCTGACAAAGGTCCATTCAGTCAAAGCTGTGGTGTTTCCAGTAGTCAGGTACAGATGTGAGTTGAATCGTAAAGAAGGCTGGGTGCCAAAGAATTGATGCTTTCGAACTGTGGTGCTGGATAAGACTCTTGAGACTGCCTTGGACAGCAAGGAGATCAAACCAGTCAATGCTAAAGGAAATAAATCATGAATATTCATTGGAGGGACTGATGCTGAAGCTGAAGCTCTAATACTTTGGCCACCTGATGCTAAGAGCCAACTCAAAGGAAAAGACCCTGATGCTGGGAAAGACTGAGAGCAGGAGGAGAAGAGGGCAAAAGACAATGAGATGGTTGGATGGCATCATCGACTACATGGACATGAGTTTGAGGAAACTCCAGGAGATGGTAAAGGACAGGGAATCCTGTCTTGCTGCATGGGGTCATAAACAGTTGGCCACAACCGATCAACAAGAAATGATTGGTTAAACCCTGATTTTCCTGTACCTGATATAGGATACCTTGCTACTCTACCAGCAGTAGATTCTTGAACAAATCAACTACACTTAAAAGGTAAATTATATAAATACAGTGAAGGCAAGATTACCAATGGCATCTTATTCTTGAAACCAAAGACCACTGAAACATTAGGAGAAGAAGCTTTTCAAGGAATTTGTGAATAACCACAGACTCTTGGTTGAATCAAAAATTACCACTTTTCGCTAGCAGTAATCTTGATATTACTTACAAATAGCTGAGAAAAGAAGAGAAGCTAAAGGCAAAGGAAAAAAGGAAAGATATACCAATTTGGATGCAGAGTTCCAAAAAATAGCAAGGGGACATAAGAAAGCCTTCCTCGGTGACAGTGCAAAGAAATAGAGGAAAACAATAGAATGGGAACGACTAGACATCTCTTCAAGAAAATTAGAGATATCAAGGGAACATTTCATGCAACAATGGCAGAATAAAGGACAGAAACAGTATGGACCTAACAGAAGCAGAAGATATTAAGAAGAGGTGGCAAGAATACACAGAAGAACTATACAAAAAAAAATCTTCATGACCCAGATAACCACGGTGGTGTGATCCCTCACCTAGAGCCAGACATCCTGGAATGCGAAGTCAAGTGGGTCTTAGGAAGCAACACTATGAACAAACTTAGTGGAGGTGATGGGATTTCAGTTGAGCTCTTTCAAATTCTAAAAGATGATGCTGTGAAAGTATTGCACCCAATATGCTAGCAAATTTGGAAAACTCAGCAGTGGCACAGGACTGGAAAAGGTCAGTTTTCATTCCAATCCCAAAGAAAGGCAATGCAAAGAATGTTCAAACTACCGCACAATTGCACTCATCTCACACGCTAGCAAAGTAATGCTCAAAATTCTCCAAGCCAGGCTTCAACAGTATGCGAACCATGAACTGCTAGATGTTCAAGCTGGATTTAGAAAAGTCAGAGGAACCAGAGATCAAATTGCCAACATCCTCCAGATCATTGAAAAAGCAAGAAAGTTCCAGAAAACATCTACTTCTGCTTTAGTGACTATGTCAAAGTCTTTGACTGTGTGGACCACAACAAACTGTGGAAAATTCTTAAAGATATGGGAATACCAGGCCACCTTATCTGCCTTCTGAGAAATCTGTATGCAGGTCAAGAAGCAATAGTTAGAACTGGACATGGAAAAATGGACTGGATCCAAATTGGGAAAGGAGTACATCAAGGCTGTATATTGTCACCCTGCTTATTTAAATTATATGCAGAGTACATCATGTGAAATGCTGGGCTGGATGAAGCCCAAGTTGAAATCAAGAATGCCGGGAGAAATATCAATAACCTCAGATATGCAGATGATACCAACCTTATGGCAATAAGTGAAGAAGAACTAGAGAGCCTCTTGATGAGAGTGGAAAAGTTGGCTTAAAACTCAACATTCAGAAAACTAAAATCATGACATCCAGTCCTATCACATCATGGAAAATAGGTGGGGAAACAATGGAAACAGTGGCAGACTTTATTTTCTTGGGCTCCAAGATCACTGCAGATGGTTACTGCTGCCATGAAATTAAAAGATGCTTGCTCCTTGGGAGAAAAGCTATGACCAACCTAGACAGCATATTAAAAAGCAGAGACATTATTTTATGGACAAAGTTTGGTCTAGTCAAAGCTTTGGTTTTTCCAGTAGTCATGTATGGATGTGAGAGCTGGACCATAAAGAAGGCTGAGCACTGAAGAATTGATGCTTTTTAACTGTGGTATTAGATAAGACTCTTGAGAGTCCCTTGGACTGCAAGGAGTTCCAACCAGTCCATCCTAAAGGAAATCAGTCCTGAATATTCATCTGAAGGACTGATGCTGAAGCTGAAACTCCAATACTTTGGCCACCTGATGCGAAGAACTGACTCATTTGAAAAGATCCTGATACTGGGAAAGATTGAAGGCAGGAGGAGAAGGGGACGACAGAGGATGAGATGGTTGGACGGCATCATCAATGCAATGGACATGAGTTTGAGCAAGTTCTGGGAGTTGATGATGGACAGGGAAGCCTGGCGTGCTGCAGTCCATGGGGTCACAAAGAGTCAGACAGAACTGAGAGACTGAACTGAATCTTGATATACAGCAGATGATGAACTAACTATTTCTTCACCTTGACTATTATCAGAAAAGAAATGAATCTCAGGGCTAAGGTTTAGCCTGTATAGCTCTAGTCAGAGCAATAATAATTACTGTTTAATTTTGCAAAAAAAATTTATATATTCTTTGAGAGACAGAGGATTTGACATTCTGTCTATTTTTTGTTTTGGGTCTTTTTTGTTTGATTTTGGTTAAGAGAAGCAGATGATATTAGCAAAAATCTGAAGTTTAATCTATAGTAGGATGTGCAGCTCTGTGTGTGATGTGTTTTTTTTCTTTTTGGCATATCAGCATTTTTGTCAGAGGAAACTAAACAGAACTCTTCTCTTTCTACAATTCACTCCAATTCCTTCCCTTCACTTCTTTCCCTCTGCAGCACCATCAAATTGCTGGAGGAAGTGACTGGGCCACTGGATCTAAATATTACTCAGCTCTAATCATATTGCATCAGAATTTGTTAGTAAAACTGAGCTATAGCACATTAGAAACATCCAGAGATTTGGCTCTCAAGGAAATCCTGTTTTCTCTCCTCTGAATCTCAAGATGCCTGAAGGAGAGTTAAAGAAAACCTGCAGGAGCAGAGACCTGAGGGACTCAGTAGAAATGATAATGATGATTCTTTTTTAATTCCTGGGGGAAGAAATATTCCTGAGTTTTCCACCTACAGAATAGTGTGGGATTCAGGCTGTGGGCTTCATTTTCCTTGACTTCTTCGAGAACTTCATATTCCTACTAAAGTGTGTGTTATATAATAGGGGGTCAGTTGACCTGCCTATAATGGTTACAGGAGTTTGTAACTTTGCTTTACTAACTAGTGTGTGTATTCAGTTGAGGATTAGCAGAAACTGCTAAGTTTATTATTACTGAAACTGATCTTTCACCATCACTATGGAACAGAGCCAGAGAAGGCAATGGCACCCCACTCCAGTGTTCTTGCCTGGAGAATCCCAGGGACGGGGGAGCCTGGTGGGCTGCCGTCTCTGGGGTCACACAGAGTCGGACACAACTGAAGCAACTTAGCAGCAGCAGGAAACAGAGCAAATCAATGTTCACAAAGATGCCTTCAGTCTGACCTCCACCTCTGCCTCCTCCGGCTAACAACATCCTCAACAGTTACCATCCTCCTGGGAAATGGGAACAGGTGCCCTGGAAACATCTCTTTCTAGACACACACACCATGTTCTACAACAGTTATCCCACTCCAGAGATCAACAAGAGTTATCATTTCATTTTAAAAAGCCCCTTAGAAATGGGAAAGAATGGGAGGTTGTAATTGCTCCACAATTTCTAGAGGAATCACTAAGAGATGCTATGCTCTTAGCCAATGAGTGAATAGTCCCATATTCCTTGTGCCAAGATTCATATTCCAAACCCTATGACTTTTCTGCTTGACCATGGTAAAGCCAAGTATAGCACTGTTTACCACAGCAGGAAAGTCATTACATGTTTAAATGCTAGATGCAATGGGAGACTTCTTGCGAAAAATTGCATCAACATGGTGTCATCAAAAACTGGCTCTAGTCACTTGCTCTTCTTTTTCCTGAAAGCATAGAAAACTAGGGGTCACACAGGAAACATGGAATGAGGAAAGAGATATGCTGAGGTTGCTATGATTTTGAAGAGAGTTGAGGAGTTGTTCAGCCTTAGCATGATCTGCTAGCTTGGAAACTCTGATGGGAGCTTCACATGTAGGGATTTCATCATCAAAGACCTAGTCTGGCAGCCATTTTCATACTCCACCCTCCCTCACATAGACCTCTTGTATTTTAATTGTAAACATTTTTTTGGATCAGTTTGCATTCTCATTTGTTGTAACCACATATTTGCATTTCAAGTGCCACCAAATAAATAAATAAATAACACAGAGGTTCTTAGCTCATTCTAAATGAAATTTCTAGGTTTTACAATGCAAATTTCTCTTGTGGTCTAGCATGTTGGTCAGGAAATGCCAATGTTTCAGAATGATTCCAGCGTTTTGTGTGTGTGTTGGGCGGGGGGTAGGGGGGAGGGAGAGAAGTTCATCATATTCTATTCTCTTTGGACTTGTTGCTGACTTTCTTATCCCCAAGGTTGAATTACATTCAGCTAAGAATGAGGAAATTTTAAAACCCAGCCCATTTGTAAATTGAGAGCTGCCTGCCAATGAAAGCCATATGTAATCTCAAATCCTGATTTTAATCAGTAGTTTCAACTTTTTCACTAAGTAAAGCTTTATGCCAGAATGCTCATGAGACAATCCTCAAGTGTCATTAGCATAATTGTGCAGCCTCAGGGATTAAGAGGAGGACAGATCTGGGCTGAAGTCCAGCTCCGCCACTAACTAGCCTTGTGACCTTGGGCCAGTTGCTTCATTTATATTAACCTCAGGTAGCAGCTCTCTCATTTGGCTTTTGTGAGGATTAAATAAACTAAGGCATGAAGAATACATTGTTTAAGGTCTGAAATATGATGAGTCCTTGGTATGTATTACCTAATGTTATTCTTTTCCCTAAAGCTTTCAAAGGACCTAAATATACATTTTACAAAGAAACAAAATCTAGCCTGGCAACACACTCCTCATCAGAAAGACTAAGGCTAGTAGACAATAATAGTTCCAAAGTTCTGTGACAATGAGATATTTTAACCTAAAATTGCATATCCAGCTAAATTAGAAATAAGCTATGTCAATATTCAATAGAAAAAAAAAAAAAAAAAACCCAGGGGCTTCCCTGGTAGCTCAGAGGTTAAAGCGTCTGCCTGCAGTGTGGGAGACCTGGGTTCAATCCCTGGGTTGGGAAGATGCCCCTGGAGAAGGAAATGGCAACCCACTCCAGTATTCTTGCCTGGAAAATCCCATGGATGGAGGAGCCTGGCAGGCTACAGTCCATGGGGTCGCAAAGAGTCGGACACAACTGAGCCACCGAACTGAACTGAACTGAAAAAAAAAAAAAAAAAAAAACCACCAGAAACATCCCTATAGTTGAATAAGATTGAATCCATTGATTCTGGCTGCAGTAAAGGTTTCACCGGGGAGGTAAGGACATCTGTAAGCAGGTGCTAAGTCAGTACTTATTATAAGATTTAGGCTTGTGCTTAGTGATTTTGGAAAGAATGCCAGGAAGTAGGGTTTGCTTTGATTGGGGTGCTGTCCGGTGGTGGGAAGGATCCTATGAAAAGGTATCTTAATAATTTGTATCTAGGAGTCCATAGATGGAGCAGGTAGGTCTAAAGATTAAGGGGCAGAGAAACAGCAATCACTCATGCTAGCTAGGAGAGAGGATGCTGGACAATATTAAAGTTTGCTCTGTGTTCTCATTGCTATCTGTGCACAGACACTTTTCCAGAGTGATCCTGTTTTTTATTTGCTCCATCATGGTCACAGAGTCAACCTGTCTAATGTTGTTCTGTGAAATTGTCCATTTGAATAGGAAGTATCACTATTAGCAGCAGGTCTCCCGCCAGCTAACAGCACCTTTTTCTCCATGGAAGGGAAGAAAAAGGACATTTTTAGACATGCAAAAACTAAGATATTTTAACTGACATACAGTTTTTCTTAAGAAGATGTGCTAGAGCGAAAACAACGGTATGAACCAAAACAAGGTTTTGAGTCCAAGAAATATTGGCACCAACCCAGACCTTTCAACAAGCTGCTGCTACAAAAGGACAGAGTAATGGATCCAGGCATCTGGCTTTCAGGGGTGTGGAGATCTTTCTAAAGACTGAGTCTCCATCCTTCAATCCTGAGACCAGACAGTCTTGAATGAGTTTGTCTTTGGTATAGAGAACCAAAAAATCCTAACGAGGTCCACAGCATACACTGATCCTTACATACCTACTGGTGGAGACTTTTAGCAAATGGAAAATAATGGCATCAATAAATTGAGGATTAAATGTAATACATGAAGGTAAAAATGAGGGAAACAGTGATTTCTTTTATTTCACAATGTGTAATGGGACAGACGGAGAAGGCAATGGCACCCCACTCCAGTACTCCTGCCTGGAAAATCCCATGGGTGGAGGAGCCTGGTAGGCTGCAGTCCATGGGGTCGCTAAGAGTCGGACACGACTGAGCGACTTCACTTTCACTTTTCACTTTCATGCATTGGAGAAGGAAATGGCAACCCACTCCAGTGTTCTTGCCTGGAGAATCCCAGGGACGGGGGAGCCTGGTGGGCTGCTGTCTTTGGGGTCGCACAGAGTCGGACACGACTGAAGTGACTTAGCAGCAGCAGCAGCAGCAGCAATGGGACAGATGGTCACCACTGTTGTTTTTACAAAGGACAGACAAAGGCAGAAGGAACAGGGGAGGGGCTCTTTCTCTTGAATGTGCCCAGGATTCTGTGCAATTCTTCAGAATTCCAAAATGAAATTGGAATGAACTGGACATGAGTTTGAGCAAGTTTCGGGAAGTGGTGAAGGACAGGGAAGCCTGGCGTGCTGCAGTCCATGGGGTCGCAAAGAGTTAGACATGACTGAGCAACTGAACAGCAACATATAGCAATGACATTACTAGACAATCATTTAAAACTCGCTTGAAGAAAAAAGAAGTAAATCATGCACAACTTATGGTAAATCAATCATCTCAAATAATAACTCACTAATCCAATCACAACTTATCACATCAGACCAGTGGGTTTTAACACTTGGGTTCGAGAATTGCAATTTTAAATGAAGTAGGCAAATATTTAAAAATCATCACTTAAAGCTAATCCTATAGTAGGAAAAAAATGAGAGGCAGAAGTTAAGCTTTCCACAGCATAATTTGGTCTGTTAACTGTTTTCCAGTTGGGAGGCAAGACAGTGGTGACAAAATGAACAAGCAAAATAAGCAAACCAGTGGTGGGGGGAGGTATATCAGGCAGGAGTTGCAGAACTGAGTGAGAAACAGGTGCATAAAGAGAAAAAGAAATTTTAAATAACATTACCCAAGGGGAAAGCATTTAAGACTGAAATTATAAGTGAAGAAAAAATGAAGAGTAACTAAAACCTCTACTGAGAAAATATGATGAAAACAGGAAAAAATGCAGGTGATATTAATAGCAACTTGGCTTGGGGTATTTGAAGATGAGGGAGATAGCTAATATTTTCCAAACTATTGATATTTTTTAAAATTATATTTCTATGATTTTGTTCAATAAAAGGAAAAGAAAAAAGTGAACCTTGAATTTAGATGTTATAAAATTTGAGAGGAAAGGTCAAAATTGGGAGAATGTTACCATTTATTTTTTTAAATGTTAAGAAGCAATGTTTTCTGAATAATGTAACTAACCAAAATAAATTCTAATCTCAAATAAAACACTTAATATAGAGTACAGGAATAAAACTATCACTTTTACAATAGTGTGAGTTTCATAAATAGTTTCAAGAATTCTTAAGTAGAGACCTGTGATCAACTCACTAAATTGGTTCTCTTTGTTAACTACAAGATGAATTCTGAATTTGGCGGGCAGGTGATAGACTCATAAAGTAACCTTTAAGATTTCATTCAATCTATTTAAATTGGCTTGAAAACTGGCTGACAGGCTATCAAATGAATGGCAACAAAGTGACATTTTGGGTGCCTGATGAGGTTCCCCAGAAACCAACATTAATTCAGAGTCTCACTGAATATACCAATAGAATAGAACCCTCTCAGAGGCAATAACTGAACAAAATTACATATTCTAAGTACTTACTAATCTAAGGCATCAACCTTATTATAAGAAGAGTGAATGGTTTTTGCATTTTGATAATTTATCATGGATTAAGATTAAAAACAGTTTGCCACCTCATGCGAAGAGTTGACTCATTGGAAAAGACCCTGATGCTGGGAGGGATTGGGGGCAGGAGGAGAAGGGGATGACAGAGGATGAGATGGCTGGATGGCATCACTGACTTGTTGGACATGAGTTTGAGTGAACTCCAGGAGTTGGTGATGGACATGGAGGCCTGTTGTGCTGTGATTCATGGGGTCGCAAAGAGTCGGACATGCTGAGTGACTGAACTGAAATGAAGATTAAAAACAAGCTTCAATAGGCAACACTCCAGCAAAAGAGAAGTTAAATTTAACAAGAGAAATTCCTTCTGCCTGACATTTTTTTCCATTTATGGGAGGAAAGGAGGAAGGAAAAGAGAGGGCCAAGAAACACCCCCTGCAGTATCCAGCTACCAAAGAAGTCCCAGGACGGGGACAATTGAATCCCAAGTGGAGGGAGAAGGGTGAGGGATGGCACTCAATAGAAAAAAGTGCACGCAGCCTCCTGGTTCTACTACACCTTGTTGGGAATTGAAAATTCACTTCCCCTGGCAAATGATGCAGCCAATTAAATGTGAACATCCTTCACACCTGTTCCTGTTTCTAAGGCAGGAAATTTGACACAAGTGAGCAAGATGACAATATAAATCCTAAGTTGCATGGAGAAATTTATTATGTTTTTAGTAAAACCATACCCTCATCACTCAGTGCTTCAACTGCCCCATTTGCAAACACAGAAATCTTTGTCTACAGGATCCTCACACAGATGGCATAAGAATTCATACAACTTAGAAAATATACTTTTCCCTAGAGAAAATGAGTTGCATGAATCCTGGATGTTTCCTAACATATTAATAAAATCTTGACTTCCCCACAATAGTGTATGGGAATATTATGATCATCCAGTACACCACCTGCATTCCAAATGAAAATATGACCATCTTATCAATGTTGATTCACTTGTCTGAAGGAGATTTGGCAATTTTCCTCAATAACTCAGTCTAATATAATTACGTACAATTTGTCATAATGCTTAGTAAGACAACAAAATGAAAAACAGAGCTCTGAAAACAACCAATAGGAGACAGGAGTGTAATATATGCCTCGCTAATTATGATGAAGGATAATTCACTACTTCAGTGATCAATATGTAGTTGATACTCAGATGAGAAGCTTAAATATTTTAAAAATGCATCAAAGAAATTCTACTCCCAGATGAGTAATGGTATCATAAAGGCCATATCTGTTTTGCTTTGTTATTGACACATATTCAAATTTTTGGATTCAAACACAACAGGTTTTTTGCTGTGTTGACCTTCCTATGTGAGAGGGAATTCTTTTGTCCTCTCTAACCCTGGCTTATCTCCAATGGCTTTCCTTCCCCCAGCCCTGAACACTACAGGGAGTATAGACGAAGAAAAGGCAGGGTCAAAAGCCTACTTTCCCTTTTTTCCCCTTTATTTGCTAACTTAGTCTGTATTTCTATAACATGCTGCTTCATAGGAAGAGGAAAGTAAGCTTGAGGCGGCATGTCTTGAAGAGTAACTTGAGGTATAAGTATGTAAACCTGCAAGAAAAGGGAAAGCCACAATTTAATTTTTTTTTCTTGTTCAATAACTCATTTTGTTTTCCATCATCAGCAAGAAGCACTAGAACAAGGTAAAGCTATTCATATTTTAAGAGGTAGACCGACTTCTGATCTCTATTCCCAAGATGAAACCAG
The DNA here is from genome assembly GCF_032452875.1 of Bos javanicus. Classification (NCBI taxonomy): domain Eukaryota; kingdom Metazoa; phylum Chordata; class Mammalia; order Artiodactyla; family Bovidae; genus Bos; species Bos javanicus. Next base: position 24,264,493 of record NC_083873.1, on the reverse strand, counting down.
TAGACAAGGAAGAAGACTCCCCTTCCACCCTCCTGTCATATGGCTCTTTCCCTGAAGCTGCTGCTGCTGCTGCGGCTGCTGCTGAGTCGCTTCAGTCATGTCCGACTCTGTGCGACCCCATAGATGGCAGCCCACCAGGCTCCCCCATCACTGGGATTCTCCAGGCAAGAACACAGGAGTGGGTTGCTATTTCCTTCTCCAAGGCATGAAAGTGAAAAGTGAAAGTGAAGCTACTTCTGGATAAATGGGACAATGGCCCTATTGAAATCTATCATCACGCATGCGCGCACGCGCGCACACACACTTTGCCATGTGTATATGTTAGTATCATGTTAATAGGTAAGTCAGCCATTCACAAATACCTATTCATTCTCTCTCCATGATGCTTCTACAAGACTGCAAGTCCCTGAGGATTCAGAGGAGAATCAAAGGGCCACTACCCTCATGGAACTTTCACTCTGAGCATCATAGACTTCACCCCAATGATTAAATAATGGAAATGTGCAAAGTGTTATTTAAGAAAAGCTCCACATGCAGGAAATCAACCCTGAATATTCAGTGGAAGGACTGATGCTGAAACTGAAGCTCCAATACTTTGGCCACCTGAGGTGAAGAGTCAACTCATTGGAAAAGACCCTGATGCCGGGAAAGATTGAAGGCAGGAGGAGAAGGGGATGACAGAGGATTAGATGGTTGGATGGCATCACCGACTCGATGGACATGAGTTTGAGCAAGCTCTTGGAGTTGGTGATGGACAGGGCAGCCTTGTGTGCTGCAGTCCATGGGGTCACAAAGAGTGGACACGACTGAGCGACTAAACAACCACCACATGAAGGGGACACAGTCCATTTCTTCCATTTATGTGTGAGTGGCCACAGGCAAAGACAGCAGCACTGAACACAGATTTACTAAGCACTTGTTACAAATAATGTATTAAAGGCCCGTAGAGCAATGCTTGGCCAAGTATTCAGTAAGTGACAGGAACATGTAAATAGACCCTTGCTAAGGAATTATGTGTTTCTACTCAAATTTTCCTCGTCACTCAAATTAGACTAGAAATATTTCACTCTTAATATTGTTGGTGTACCATCCCCAAAAGTTGGTGTGTGAAGCACCAAAGGTCTTAATTAGTGGCTGAAATCCCCTTCTTTTTTCCTTTACTACCTATTCTCTTGGGCTTCCCAGGTGGAGCTAGTGGTAAAGAACCTGCCTGCCAACGCAGGTAGACGTAAGAGATGCAGGTTCAATCCTTGGGTTAGGAAGATGCCCTGGAGGAGGGCAAGGCAATTCACTTCACTATTCTTGCCTGGAGAATCCCATGGACAGAGGAGCCTGGTGGGCTGCAGTCCCTAGAATCACAAAGAGTCATACACAACTGAAGTGACTCAGCACTCATCTACCTTATCCAAGGTCTCTATAGTTTCAATCCATGGCTGATGACAGATGATGCAATAACAAGAGCATGGGATTTAGAGTTAACTAGACTTGTATAAGCTGTGCTCTACCCATGATTGGCCATGTAAACTTAAATCATCTGTGAAGCAGAAACTAATATTTGCCACATACAGCTTCTAAGAGCCTGAGATGCAGGCACCTAGAGAAGGATCTATGACAAGCACTGACTGTGATACCTGAGCTGTTCTTTGAGGATAAATGAGATTCAATTCTATATTTAGAGGCCATAGGTGAAAAACCAGCCATGCACTGATATATTCCAAGGATGATGAAAAGGCATTATTCCTATTTGTTCTAAGCACACACTGAACACAGTTGCAAAGCAGTGATTAACTTTCTACCAGCAAAGTGGCTGAAGACTGGAAGACTGGAGCTGCCTGTGATGGCACCAATGGAGTTAACTTTCCCACTTGGAGCCCAAGTCAAACGCAAGGTCGACCTACTGTCCCTATTTCATCAACAGCTTAATGGCAGATCCCGTTGCTGCCTCATTTAGAGCTTCAGTGCAAACCCTCAAGTTGGGCTTCCTTTGTAATACCCTGCAGTCTCTAAATTGCTGTGTAGGATTTTCTGAGGACTTGTCTGTGAGAACACCGTGGGCTGTTGGTTGTATGCTTGCACTTGCACAAATAAGTGGCAGAAAGCTGGCTCAGGCAGAAGGACTTACATATTTTTTCCTCAAATGACATATTTGAGCGTTAAAAACAACGTATTCTGTTCTCCTGCTAGAAAAGGAATAATGAAACCGGAGTGTTCCCTTCCCAGTAGCTCTCACCTTTGAATTGTGCAAACAGCAATGATCCTCCGTTTGTAGGCAGCAACAGCCTCCAGAAGCTACGGGAACATTGCCAAGATCCCTGAAAAACCTCCACAGCTAATTGGGAACCGGCTTATTAGTGACACTTTTGAGAGTCAGGTTGTCATTGAAGAGAAACGAAGGAGAACACGGTGGGCGCCGTAGCCTGGAATTAGACTGTGGGAGGGAGGAAGGCTCCTTGCAGGAACTCGGCTCTGTAATTTTCTCAAATGCTGTGCTCAGCTGCCTTACAAAAGCTCTGGATGTCAGGAGGCTATAGGCAACACTTTACTCTCCAAATCCTCCTTGAAAACTACCCCATAACCATCTACCTTGGGAGAGAGGGCTCTGTGACCTTTCAATGTTACCCTGAACTAAAGACAACAGAAAAAAAAAAAAATATATATATATATATATATTCCTTCTCAGTAGCCTTCTGAACATGTGTCAACATTTTTATGTAGCTGAGTTTTTTTCTCACAGTTACTAGACAATTTCAGTAACAAATAACCCCTAAGGTTTTGTATACATAATATTTCAGTAAAGAGGGAAATGAATTGAAAATTTAATTTAAAAAAAAACCACAATATGTCAAAATACCAGTCAGGTCATATTTAGGAAGCATCACAAGAAATGAACATGATTAATGACTGAGATTAAGATTTTTTTCTTCAAGAAGGTGATTGCCAGCATCGGGCCAGCAAGATGCTATGTCCCAAGCGCTGCCTTTGAGGTTCATGGGAAATGCTGCTCTGATAACAAACCGGGTTTCTCAGCTCCCACCCCACTGGAAGGACAGTCTGTAATGTGGATAACCTTCCTTGACTTTTGTGCTAAGATTCTGGCCTTCACCCAAGAGAAAAAAAAAAATAGCAGCAGCATCTGTGTCACTGTGCATTAGCAATGGGAGCCACGCAAGCTGGATGAGCCCACATCACTGCCGCTGGCTATGGTCTCTGATGGGTAAATTGAATCTCCATGCTACCCTGATGGAAAGAAAGAAGCCTCGGCCCTGGAGTGAACTCCTGGAGTTCTACACTGGGGTGGGAACGTGCGAGGGAACTTTTCTGAAGGTACCAGAAGTCCAACTGAGCACAGTAACTGGAACATGGAAAACAGCTCACAGCACCTGCTTGCTGCCTTTCTCCATTAACTGCTTCTCTCATCTGTCTCAGCAAATTCATTCTTCTCTCCTCATAATAATGATTAGCTTTTTCACATTCCATAATTCAACCCAATCTGAGATGATACATTTCCTGAATCTCAAGATAACTCAGTCTCTCCCTATCTTTTGCTTTTAACATCTCACACAAACACAAACACACACACACACAGGCAATTAGTAACACAAAATTGGATTGGTTGTCTACCCAATGGTTCCCAAATTTCTCCTCTGTTCTCCTTTGCTAGGATAGTCTGCCTCCCACAAGAACCTAAAATGTCAGTCACCAGCCTTCCAAGCTTCCTTGCTGCTAGACATAGTGATGTGACATAGCTTTAGGGTGGCCATGTAACATTGTCCTAGGGTAGCAATGTGATGACGGGACATATCCAGAGTGGCCAAGTGAAAAAGCTCTTGGATGGTGAAGTGACACAGTCCTGGGATAACCTTGAGGGTATGGTGCTTGGGTAGCCATGTGACACAGGTCTCTGGTAGCCATAGGACGCAGTCCTGGGTGGCCATGTGACACAGTTCACGAATGGCCATAGAAACATTTCTGGAACAGTCTTGTGACAGTTCTGTGGTGGCGATGTGACATAGTTCTGGAGGGGTACCATCACACAGGAGATAACCATGTAAAACGTTTCTAATCAGTGAAGCCTAAATGATGTGTACTCTCTGGCAGGAGAGAATCCATAGGAACTTCTAGGAAAGCCTTCCCCTCCATATAAAGAAGGATTTTAAAAAGGCCTTTCTCACCACTAGGACTTTCCTTTGTATTCTCATCTTGGAATAGCTTTGTGTGTTAAGTCACCTCAGTTGTGTTCAACTCTTTGTGACCCCATGGTCTGTAGTCCTCCACACTCTTCTGTCTGTGGGATTTTCCAGGTGAAAATACTGGAGTGGAACAGCTTTTACATGACCATATGATGCAATGATGACAGACATTTCATCGGCTAAGAACAGCAGACAGATGAAAAGTGCCCAGAACTCTGATGGCATTTTGAGCAACTGCAACAACACCCGCTGGTCTACCTCTAGATTTCTCCTCAAGTGAGATAATGACTAACCTCCTGATACGTATGTCATACACACATGAGCACACACATGTACTATTTATTTTTATTTCACGTACATATTTTATTGGTGTTTAGTCTCTAAGTCATGTCTGACTCTTTGTGACCGCTGGGACTATAGCTCATAACGCTCCTTTGTCCATGGGATTTCCCAGGCAAGAATACTAGAATGGGTTGCCATTTCCTTCTCCAGGGGATCTTCCCGACCCAGAAATCGAACTCCTGTCACCTACATTGGCAGGTGGGTTCTTTACCACTGAGCCACCAGGGAAGACCACGTATTTTATTTCATATTCACAATTCTGCTAGCATAGGAAACTATAAGCATTTCCCCGTAGACGTTAAAATTATTTTTGCAAGCAAAGAAATGAGTTGTTTTTTTATAAGAATTTAGAACCAAAAAATCCAATTAAAACTTTGTGAAGAGTAACACGAGTAATCAACTTTGGACAAACAGGCTTCCTGACCTGCAGTAGAGACACACAGGGCTTTTTGATTGGCTGAGTTATGTGCTAAACACTCTGTGGTAATAAGTTCCAATGAGTGAGTGGTCATTTTGTATAAGAAGCTCATGGCCTTATGTGAGATTTAAAGTCCCCCAATTCCTGCTACTCAAAGTTTAAAATAAAGGAAACCCATCAATTTGCACTAAGTTAGTGTTCCTGCCTGGAGAATCTCAGGGACGCGGGAGCCTGGTGGGCTGCCGTCTATGGGGTTGCACAGAGTCGGACATGACTGAAGCGACTTAGCAGCAGCAGCAGCAGCAGCAGGCAGAGCTACCTACAGTAATATGACCTTGACCACAGTGAGACTGAGCTTATGGTCTAGAGTTCAGTTCCTGCCTATATGAAGGGATATGAACAAGCAAGGACACACCAGAGCCAGCAGACAAATAATCTCATCTGTCAAACATCCTCCGTACAGGACACAGAAGTGAGGGCAGATAACTCCCAGCTTGTTTTCTGTGTATTGAAGTAGGCTGAATCTCCTACCCCCAACTCACTGTAGTAGTATGAGACAAAGACAAATATTGTATGATACCACTTATATGTGGAATCTAAAAAATTATACTTATTTACAAAACAGAAACAGATTCACAGACATAGAAAGTGAACTTATGGTTACCAAAGGGGAAAGATGAGGGGGTGGATAAATTAGGACTTTGGGATTAACATATATATATAAATATAAATATACTACTATATATAAAATACATAATCAACAAGGACCTACTGCATAGCACTAGGAATGCTACCCAATATTATGTAGTAAACCATGATGGAAAAATACGAAAAATGAATATATATAATTATACATGTGTTTAACTGAATCACTTTGCTGTACACCTGAAATGAACCTGATATTGTACATCAACTATATTCCAATTTTAAAATAGTTTCTAAATAAAACAAACAATCAAAAAATAGTATAAGTAAATGTCTAGTTTCTTGGATAAACTGGACTGGGGAGATCTGAAGAGAAAATTAATGAAATTGCAACTAACAGAATTTATGGAAGTCACAGTATTAACTAAAAATGAATGAATGAATCCATCACTATCCCCACACTGTTGATGCAATGTATATAAATATTTGCCTATACCTACTTAATATCAAAGTTGAGAAATAAACGAAAACTTTTGATTATCCCAAAACAAATGAGTAGTTAAGCATGGTAATTCTTCCCTAATGTAATCCTCCTGTTCTTTGATAAAATGTGTATTTTTCGGACAGAATTTCCTAACATGTAGGGTTTTTCAACAAAGTTTTCTAAGGTCAAATAAATGTGGAAAATACTCTATACACAAATTTGAACCTGTTGCTTTGAGGCAACCTTTCTGAAGCCTTTAATATGCAGCAGGAATATCTGAGAACCTAGAGAGATAGCTCCTCTAAAAATTATGTAACCATTACATAAGCCTTCCTCACAAAACATCTCGAGACGAGTTTCTTGCAGAATGTAATTTGAGAAACACTGATTTAGGGTTTAAAATCCAACCAACAAATAATAAATATTTAATTTTTACATGTATTTCCTTTAAATTAAAATATTTAAATTTATTATAATTATTTAGAATTTAACCTTGTATTCAATTGCATTTTCACTCATCAGCAGTCTCTTTTATGATTTCATTTCTCTGGAAATGTTAACCTTAATACATGGTTTGGTATGATAGAGCAGTTTTTAAAATACATTTTCAAGGATGGATCATGACTAATACATTTTCTGATCTCCCGTCCAAATATGTGAAAATATTTTTTTTTGTATCGTCATTGTATGACATTCATCTTGGCTATGTACAAAATTATTTGGTCCTGGAATCATGCCTCAAAATGGGAGGCAAAATTTGTTATATATTACTGCACAAACCTTAGGGGCAAGCCTGAAGTGTTAGTTTGTATATAAGTATGTTTGGGGATAAGAAGAAGGGGATAAGCACGAAGTTAAACCTGGATACTCATAGGCTGCCTATTTGTTTTTTTTGTTTTTTGTTTTTTTCCACCTGCTTCATACTATTGAGATGTTTGAAAGTATGTGTATAGGGTGAGTATCCAAACCAATTTTGAGTGAAATTTGCAAAACACTTTAAATCTATATGACTCGTTTACTATGGAGTTTCAAATTGCTGGGGCATAAACATGAAAAGCATTCTTTTGATCCAATAATTGGTACCTTCCATGTTCAAAGGTACCTCGTTTCCTACCGGGTACCCAGTTTCCTAATTTGCATCTCAGTTTGACTCAAAATCTCATTTTTCTGGAAGGTCTCATTTTAGTTATTAAAAGACAAACGCATTCCTTTTAACTCACAATCTATTAAATTCAAAGTTTACTTCTATTCCTTAGAAGTTCACCCTATCCCCTTCCCTCAGGATATACTTGTGGTTCTAGGGTTTGAAATAGAGAGGTCTGGAGTGAAGCAGAACTATTAGAAATCCATGTTCACTGTAGATCTTTAATATAATAAAGCATTTTAAAAAAGCAGGGGAAGACAAATCTTTCAGTTGCTAACACTTAATAGTAACTCATTTTCCCGTGGGCTTCCTAAACTTGTTCATTTGACACACACACATACACAACTGTGTTATTTGCACAGAACACTGGGGAAAATGGAGAGGGGTTTGGGGGTTTCTATATGACTTGGAGAAAAACTTCTATTATGAAAAACAAAATACAAAATATCGATATTATCAGTTCAGTTCAGTTCAGTCGCTCAGTTGTGTCTGACTCTTTGTGACCCCATGAATCGCAGCATGCCAGGCCTCCCTATCCATCACCAACTCCCGGAGTTTACTCAAACTCATGTCCATCGAGTCGGTGATGCCATCCAGCCATCTCATCCTCTGTCGTCCCCTTCTCCTCCTGCCCCCAATCCCTCCCAGCATCAGGGTCTTTTCCAATGAGTCAACTCTTCGCATGAGGTGGCCAAAGTACTGGAGTTTCAGCTTCAGCATCAGTCCTTCCAATGAACACCCAGGACTGATCTCCTTTAGGATGGACTGGTTGGATCTCCTTGCAGTCCAAGGAACTCTCAAGAGTCTTCTCCAACACCACAGTTCAAAAGCATCAATTCTTCAGCGCTCAGCTTTCTATTAAATACTAAATTTGCATAACACTTCCAATAAAATTGTATTAGTCCTTTTTAGTCACTTGATCTTATTTCCAAGAAGAAAAATTTCTTTTAAACAGATTTGTTTTACACCTTTACTAAGTTATAATCAACATTAAATATTTTGTATTATTCAAAGTACACAGTTCGATAAGTTGTTTGTATTATATATGTTTCAGGTGTACAGCATTATTATTCCACATCTATATAAATACAAAATGATCACCATCATGGGTCCAATTACCGTTGATCACCAAACAGTTGATTCCCTTCATCTATTTCCCTCACCTACAACCCCCTTTCCCTCTGGCAACCACTAATCTGATCTCTGTATCTACGAGTTAGTTTTATTTTGTTTGTTCATTTGTTTTATTTTTGTAGGTTCCACATATGAGTGAAATCACAGAGTATTTTTCTTTCTCCAGCTGACTTATTTCATTTACTATAATATATTCAAAGTCCATTCATGCTGTAAATAGCAAGATTTCTTCCTTTTCTAAGGCTGGATAATATTCCCTCCTGTTGTGATGGGGCCAAGGCTACAGTTGCAGCATGCTAGTGGATGGGGCTTGCCCTCAGACTAGCTTCCACGTCTACCCTCCACTGCGGCCACATTGGTGTGTGGGGTCATTCCTTAGATGGCTGTGGGGGCCAGCCAGAGTCAGGGGCAGGCAAGCTCTCAGCAGGGTACACCCACTCGCATTAACAGGTTAGAAAGAGCATTTTTTAAATGCTGCCTGCCAGCACCTGAATTAGCAAGGTAGCCTAAAACTGCAAAAGTGGCTCCTGCCAGTGTCTCTGTATCTGGCTAGCATCCCAGATGGGTTTTGCCTCTCTAGCTGATGCTTCCAAGTTAATAAATGGGTCCACTCCACTTGGACCTGTGGTCCAAGTACTTTGCAATCTAGTGTTTTTGTGCTGGTTTTGGGGTTGAATGAGTTTGACTACAGATGCATTAAGAAAGAGTTTTCCACTCCCTCTAGTTCTATAGTTTTCCTGGACGTAGTTCCCATTGGTTTTCAAAGCCAGTTGTTTGGGAGTTCATCTCTCCTGAGCAGGATCTAGGGTTTGGGATGCACAGCTCAAACCTCTTGTTCCTCAGGGAAAAGACTGGTACCTTTGTGATCCCCGCTGATGTAGAATATCACAGCTAGGGTGTGTGTGTGTGTGTGTGTGTGTGTGTGTGTGTTTCCCTTGGCAAGACCATCCCTCTGCCTCGCCTGTGTCTCAATACTGTCCTTTTAACCTTTGTTGTGGAAGCTCTGTTCATCCAGTTTTCATGTCTCTTTTCTGAAGGAATTTTTCCACATATAGCTGTAGATTTGTTGAATCAGGAGGAGGAATGAGTCCAGGATCTTCCTGTGCCACCATCTTGCACTCTCTTACAATTTGGTGAGCTTTGACATGTGTAGATGACTATGAAACCATCACCAAATCAACATAATAAGCATGCCCATTCTGCAAGGGTTTCCTAGAACAGTCCTGTAATCCTTCCTTCCCATTCTTTCTTCATGCCATAGACAGGCAGCCACTAATTTATTTTCTGTCACTTAATACTAACTTGAATGTTCTAGAATTTTGTATAAGTGGAATCATAGATGTATAGTTTCTTTTGTTCAGAGTCTTTCACTCATCTTAATTACTTTAGATGCTTTCATGCTGTTGTATTCATAAATATTGGATTTATTTATATTACTGAGTAATATTTCATTATAATGCTATACCACAACTAATTTAGGCATTAACTTGTTGGTGGTCACTTGGATTGTTTCCACTTTGGTTATTATAAACACAACTGCTATAAATATTCATGTACATGTCTTTTTGTGAACATATGCTTTCACATCTCTTGGATAGGATTAGAATGGCTGGATCATATGAGAAGGCTATGCCTGCATTTTTTACAAAATTGCCAAATTCTTCTGAAGTCTTTTTCCCATTTTCTTTTACCACAAACAATGTTTGTAGGTTCCAGTTGCTTCACATCCTCATAAAATTTAGTGTGGTCATCTTTTTATTTTTACCCAGTCTAATGGGGGGCATAGTGATGAATATTTTGTTCTGTTTTTAACTTGAATTTCCCTAACGAATAATGCCCCTTAATGATCATAGCCTTGTCATGGCAAAGGGGTTTGCATAACTCAATGAAGCCATGAGCCATGTCATGCAAGGCCACCCAAGAGGGACAGGTCACAGTGGAGAGTTCTGACAAAAAGTAGTCCACTGGAGGAGGGAATGGCAAACCACTCCAGTATTCTTGCCATGAGAATCCCATAAAGTATGATAAAGCGATAAAGCATATGATACGGCAAGTATGATAAAGTATGATATGAGTATGATAAAGCAGAAAGTCGATACCAGAAGATGAGGTCCCCAGGCTGGAAGGTGTCCACTGTGCTACTGGGGAAGAGCAGACTTTGAGGCCTTTAAAGAAGGCCTTCTTAAATGGACAGTGCAAAGAAGGAGAGGAAAACAATAGAATGGGAAAGACTAGTGATACCTCCAAGAAAACTGAAGATATCAAGGGAACATTTCATGAAAGGATGGGCACAATAAAGGACAAAAACGATAAGGACCTAACAGAAACAGAAGAGATTTTAAAAAGGTGGCAAGAATACACAGAAGAACTATACAAAAAAGGTTTTAACAACCCAGATAATCATGATGGTATGGTCACTCACTTAAAGCCTGATATCCTAGAGCCTGAAGCCAAGTAGGCCTTAAGAAGCATTACTATGAACAAGGCTAGTGAAGGTGATGGAATTCCAGCTGAGCTATTTCAAATCCTAGAAGATGATGCTCTTAAAGTGCTGCACTCAATACATCAGCAAATCTGGAAAACTCAGCAGTAGCCACAGGACTGGAAAAGGTCAGTTTTCATTATAATCACAAAGAAGAGCCATGCCAAAGAACACACAAACCACCAGACAATTGAACTCATTTCACAAGCTAGTAAGGTTACGCTCAAAATCCTTCAAGCTAGGCTTCAGCAGTACGTGAACTGAGAACTTCCAGATGTTCAAGCTGGATTTAGAAAAGGCAGTGGAACCAGAGATCAAATTTCCAACATTTGTTGGATCAATGAGAAAGTAAGAGAATTCCAGAAAAACATCTACTTCTGCTTAATTGACTACACTAAAGCCTCTGACTGTGTTGATCACAACAAACTGTGGAAAATTCGTAAAGAGATGGGAGCAATAGACCACTTTATCTGTCTCCTGAGAAACCTGTATGTGGGTCAAGAAGCAACAGTAAGAATCTTACATGGAACAACAGAATGATTCCAAATTAGGAAAGGAGTATGACGAGGCTGTATACTGTCATCCTGTTTATTTAATTTATATGCAGAGTACATCAGGCAAAGTGCCAGGCTAATGAATCACAAGCTGGAAACAAGATTGCCAGAAGAAATATCAACAACCTCAGATATGCAGACAATACCACTCTAATGGCAGAAAGTGAAGAGGAACTAAAGAGCCTATTGATGAGAATGAATGAGGAGAGTTAAAAGGCTGGCTTAAAACTCAACATTCAAAAAACTAAGATCATGGCTTCCTGTCCCATAACTTCATGGCAAATAGATGGAGAAAAATGGAAACAATGAGATTTTATTTTCTGGGGCTCCATAATCACTGCAGACTGTGACTTCAGTCGTGAAATTAAAAGATGCTTGCCCCTTGTTAGAAAACCTATGACAAACCCAGACAATGTATTAAAAATCAGAGACATCACTTTGTCGGCAAAGGTCTGTTTAGTTAAAGCTATGGGTTCTCCAGTAGTCATGTATGAATGTGAGACCTGGACCATAAAGAAGGCTGAGCACCAGAGAATTGATGCTTCTGAATTGTGATGCTGGAGGACTCTTCAGAGTCCCTTAGAATGAAAGGAGACCAAAGCAGCCAGTCCTAAAGGAAATCACTCCTGAATATTCATTAGAAGGACGGATGCTGAAGCTGCAGCTCCAAAACTTTGGCCACCTGATGCAAAGAGCCGACTCACTGGAAAAGACCCAGATGCTGGGAAAGACTGAAGGCAAAAGAAGTGGGTGGCAGAGGATGAGATGGTTAGATAGCATCACCAATTTCACTGACATGAATCTGAGCATGTCTTCTCAGTCTATCTCTTCACTACAGGGGATAGTGAAGGAAAGGGGAGCCTGACGTGCTGCAATCCAAAGAGTTAACATGGCTTATCGACTGAACAATAATGATGAATAATGATGAAAAAGAACTTTTCTTGTACTTATTTGACATCTGTATATCTTCCATGGTGAAGTGTGGGTTCAAATCTTCTGCCCATTTTATTGAGCTTTTTAAATTCTTCATCATATGCATATTTTATAAATATTTTCTATCAATCTGTGTCTCTGTTTTTCTTTTTCTTTACAGTGTCTTTTGAAGAGCAAAGGTTCTTAATTTCAATGAAGTTCAATTATTTAATTTTTACTTTATATACTTCTTGGTTTGTCTGTTGTACTTAAGAAATCTTTGCCAAACCAAAGGTTGTGAACATTTTCTCCTAATAGCTTTATATTTTTAGCTCTTACACTAAAGTCTATGATCCATTTCAAGTTATTGTTTTTATATCATGAGGAAAAGAACAAGCTTCATTTTTCCAAATGACTATCCAATTGTTCCAACACGTGTAGAAAACATTATCTTTTCTCTTCCTAGCAGTCTGGCAAAAATCAATTAATGATATATGCGTGGGTCTATTTCTTGACTGTATTCCATTGGTTTATTTTACCCTCTCGTTAATGCTAGTATTATACTATCCTGTTTATTGTAGCTTTATAATAAGTCTTTAAACTATGTGGTGTAAGAACTCCAATTTTTTTCTTTGATAAAGTTGTTTTAAATACTCTTAATCCTATGCATTTTCATGTATTAGAATCAGCTTATTATACACCAAAAGCCTGCTTCTCACTAGTAATACATTGAATCTATAGCTAAAATGGGGGGAATTTGTCATCTTAATAATATGAATATTCTGATCCATCAATAGATATATCTTTTTAGTTATCTAGGTTTTTAAATTTCTCTCTGCAGCATTTTGCAGTTAAAATGTAGATATATACCATTTGTCAAATTTATCAATCCTACCTCAACCTAACACTCTCCTTCTAGAATCTAATTCTTTCTTGAAACTACCTTTGAAATTAGCTAATAACTGATGTCATCTTCTGTCCAGATTAACCCTCTGTCACCAACTTTGTATCTTAGGAGGAAGAATTTGCAGCTGTGCATTAAATATTTCATTAAGTTATTTAAGCATAATCCATTGGGTTTAAAGGTAAATTGTCATCTCAAGCTATCATCATGAACTGTCTACACCTTATTTTCAGGAGACCATTAGGGGAAAACATTATGCATAAAAATGATTTAAACAACATCTGTTTCAGTCACTGATTTAATCCTCTCAGAGACAGCTGAAAGCATAATATTTTTGTCACACGAGAACAATTTTCTGTTCTAAATGGGTTAAGTTCATGTGATGGCAGAACATAGAGGAAAACCATAATGGGAAAATATGAATAGCAGAGGGTTTAGCTTAGCCATGCAGTCTTAGTTCACAAAAATAACAAATCAGTCACATAGAAACTTTTCTGGCAAGTTGTGTGTCAACCAAGAATGAATCTTAGAGTCAGTTTCCTGGGCTGCCAGACTTTAAAACCAGAGACTTAGTGTCAGTTTCCTGGGCTGCCAGACTTTAAAACCAGAAAACAAGTAATAAAAAGACAAGTATAAATCTTTCAACAATCAAGTTAATTGTCAATGGACTGAATGTTCTGATCAAAAGGCATAGGGTATCTGATTGGATAAAAATAAGACCCATCTACATAATGCTTACAAGAGACTTCAGAGCTAAAGACACACACAGACTAAAAGTGAAAAGCTGGAAAAATATTTCATGCAAATGCAAGTGACAAGAAAGCTAGGTTATACTCATATCAGACAAAATAAATTTTAAAACAGGCAAAAATGAAAGACAAAGAAAGGTGTTACATAGTGATGAAGGGATCAATACAAGAAGAGGATACAACGCTCAACATATATGCTCCTAATAAGCACATAAATATATAAAGCAAATATTACAGACATAAAGGGAGAAATTGACAATAAAACAATAATAGGAGGGAACTTTAACACTCCACTGACAACAATGAACAGATCACCCATACAGAAAATCAATAAGGAAACAGACTCTTAAATGACACATTAGATCAGTTGGAATTAACAGATATCTAAAGGATATCCTAACCAAAACAGCAGAATGCACATTCTTATCAAACGTACATGAAACATTCTCTAGGATGGATCACTACTAGGAAACGAAACAAATCTCAACAGATTTAAGAGGACAGAAACTATATCAAGACTTTCTTCTAATCACAATAGTATGAAACCAGAAATAAATTACAAGAAGAATGGGAAAAACAAACATGGACACTAAAAAAAAAACAAAAAAACATTAATGGGCCAGTGAAGAAATCAAAATATTTTGAGAGAAATGAAAATAAAAACACAGCATTTCAGTATCTATGGGATGCAGCAAAAGCATTTAGTTCTAAGAAGGAAATTTACTGCAATAGAGACCTACCTTAAGGAATAAGAAAAATCTCAAAAAATCTAACTTATCATCTAAAGGAGTTAGAAAAAGAAAAACAAGGAGATATCACCTAACACCTCTCAGAATAGCTATCATCAGGAAGTGAATCGGTACAGCCACTATGGGAAACAGTTTGGAGGTTCCTCAAAAAACTAAAAATAGAATTACCTATATTTAGTATTCCATTCTTCAAAAAACTAAAAATAAAATTACTTATATTCAGTGGAATAAGTAATTCCACTCGGGTATATATCTGAAAAAAAAAATGAAAGCTCTAATTTGAAAAGATACATCACCCCAACGTTTACAGCAGTATTATTTACAATAGTGAAGACATGGAAGCAAACTAAATGCCCATCAACAAATAAACAGAGAAGATGTGATATTGGCAATGGCACCCCACTCCAGTTCTCTTGCCTGGAAAATCCCATGGATGGAGGAGCCTGGTGGGCTGCAGTCCATGGGGTCGAGGAGAATCGGACACGACTGAGCGACTTCACTTTCACTTTTCACTTTCACGCATTGGAGAAGGAAATTGTAACCCACTCCAGTGTTCTTGCCTGGAGAATCCCAGGGATGGGGGAGCCTGCTGGGCTGCCATCTATGGGGTTGCACAGAGTCGGACACGACTGAAGTGACTTCACTTTCACTATATATAAAATAGGAGAAGGCAATGGCAACCCACTCCAGTACTCTTGCCTGGAAAATCCCATGGGTGCAGGAGCCTGGTAGGCTGCAGTCCATGGAATCTCGAAGAGTTGGACACGACTGAGCGACTTCACTTTCACTTTTCACTTTCATGCACTAGAGAAGGAAATGGCAACCCACTCCAGTGTTCTTGCCTGGAGAATCCCAGGGACAGTGGAGCCTGGTGGACTGCTGTCTATGGGGTCACACAGAGTTGGACACGACTGAAGCGACTTAGCAGTAGTAATATATAAAATAGATATATCATAAGGGCCTACTGTATATCACAAGAACTCTACTCTGTACTCTATAATAACCTATATAGGAAATGAAGGTTGCTCAGTCATGTCTGACTCTTTGTGACTCCATGGACTATGGACTCTTTGCGTCCTCATGGACTATACAGTCCATGGAATTCTCCAGGCCAGAATACTGAGTGGGTAGCAGTTCCCTTCTGCAGGGGATCTTCTCAACCCAGGGATCCAGTCCGGGTCTCCCGTATTGCAGGCAGATTCTTTACCAGCTGAGCCACCAGGGAAGCCCAAGAATATTGGAGTGGGTAGCCTATCCCTTCTCCAGCAGCTCTTCCCAACCCAGGAATCGAACTGGGGTCTCCTGCATTGCAGGCAGATTCTTTACCAACTGAGCTATGAGGGAAGCCCAACCTATATAGCAAAAGAATCTAAAAAAAGAGTGGATATATATATGTGTGTGTATATATATATATATATATATATGTATGTATAACTGATTCACTTTGCTATACAGCAAGAAGTAACACATTTTACATCAACTGTACTCCAATAAAAATTTTTTAAAACCTTTTATCAGGTAAAGATTTGATAGTACCATTAATGCTAAAATATAAGTGACTAATAAATGTTATCTTCTACTGAGAGAAAGAAAAAACAATATGATGTGGTGTACATACATACATATATTACTCATATGTGGAATGTTACTCATATGTGGAATATTACATATGTGGAATATATGAAATATTACTCAGCCATAAAAAAGAATTAAATTCTGCCAATTGCAATGTCATGGATAAATCTAGAGGGTATTATGGCTAGTGAAACAGGCCAGACAGAAGGAGACTAAAATAGCATATTATCTCTTATATGTAGACTCTAAAAAATAAAACAAACAAATGAATAGAACAAAAGAGAAACAGACCCACAAATACAGAGAACAAACTCATGGTTATCAGGAGGGAGAGGGAAGGTGAGAGGGACAAGATATGGGGAGCAGTTTAATAGGCACAAACTACAATGTATAAGATAAAAGCTACAAGGATATACTGTACAGCACAGGGAATATGCCCAGCATAATCTAAAAAAAAAAAAAAAAATTGGAATCACTATGTTGTACACCTGAAACTAAACAATATTGTAACTATACTTAAATAAAATAATAATAAACAGAGATGAGTATAGGCAACTTCTTTAAGGAGATTTATTTAACAGTAAGCAGAAAAATGGCTTTAATTTTCAACTGTTAGGGCAAGAAAAGGAAAAGATCAAAGTCTCTAATTTATTGGATTAAGTATGTGTTAACACTATTAACCAAGATTAAAATTAGATATGGAATAATGACACCGGAGATTTGGAAGAAGTAAATGGTGGGTTTACTTTGGAGCCTATTAGTTCTGAATACAGAATTACCTAAGCAGGCAAGCCAGAATCAGAGGCCAGGGATCTCTGAACAGGGCTAATATCTCAATGGCTAAGATACGAGTAAGGGGAACTGGGGCTTTCCCAGAGCAGCCCGTGGGGTTTGAGGACTGGGAAAAGTTGTCCTTTCTTGAATTGAGTATATTTGGGAGGAAAAAGAGAGTCCCCAAAGGCTCAACACACACACAAAAAAAGAAAAATTAAGCCAACTGCATTCAGAAACAATGTAAGAAATTCCAGTTGATTTGGAAAGCAAAGCTGTGATTATCACTTACGCAGAATGACCCTCAGGAACGCCACTGACTAGACTATGGAAAGGAATGCTGTTAAAAGTGGAGACTTGGGAATACACATCCATTTCCTGCTATGCAAAGAAACTATCACTGTCTTCACCTCCTATCAACTTTTCATTCCTCTTATTAATTTTGGTTTGTTGAAAGTCCAACTTCGATAGCCTTTGGTGTCTCGCATCAGTCTGGTGAACCCCAACTGTTCCTTAGAGGCAGAAATAAAACTGGAGTCAGGAGTAGAGTGCAGACAACTTGGGGGCTGCTTCTCACATCTCTTGTTTGAGGCCAAGGAATTGAGAATCTGCACAGATCGATGGAAATATGATGAGTTCACTGGATACAATGAATTTGAATACTTGGCCAAATGGAAAGGCAGGCTTAAAACTCAAGAAATGTGTTCAACAGAAGTAAAAAGTACTAATACCTGAATATTCCCTATTTTACCCCTCCTCCCTACCCTCCTTTAGCACTTGCTGAGTTCTCCTTTAAGTGGAGGAGCTTGGTAACATAATATAATAATATAAAACAAGAAGTGACGTAAACTTACATTACAATGAGCTTGGAGATGAAGACGGAAAAATCAGGTGGGCTGAATGTTGAAGCAAGTTTCTGAGGGTTTGGAGTCAACAGTGGAAAATGAAATGTTTCAGGGAGCACCTTCTTATACTGTAGGAGCCCTCAGAGATGCAAAACGCAGGTGACATTTTCACCTGTGTTGTGCATAAAAAATGCTCTCAGTTTATGCATTTAATTGAGAAGCTATTTAAGGAACTGAATGATTTTAATTATCTTTGGGCTGAGTAATTTTTTATATAAATGGCAATTATAATGCTCTAAAGAAAAAGAAATTTTCAAGTGATTTGAAAAGAGAAAACTGGATGAGAAAATGAGTAAGCGTACCTCCCATAGTAGAGTAACGTCCAATTTAAAGGACTTAGCATCTTCACCATGTCATCGTTCAAGCAGAGCTACAGCAGTGTCATCAAAACAATACAATCCACCACATTAAATCAAGGCCTCTAATTTGAAAATTATACATTTTAAAAGTTTGTTTTTAACTTGTGTACTGTTTTTAATATATCCATCTGTGTCTGAGTATGTTTAAGAAATATTTTCATTAAAATAATACACTTTAATGTGGAAAGAAAGAATTTTGCCTCTACATGTGGTTCACTTTTACTAAATTTGAAAAACGCTTGGAACACAACTTGCCTTATGCAAAGCTTGATGAAAAAGTGCTCTGAGACAGGCACAGGCCACAGCGAGCAGCTGGCAAGAAGCTGAACACATGCCCGAGCAGCTCCAGAGTAAAATACAGTGTTTAGGAAATTTTTAACAAATCTATAGCAATGTTTTCCTCTCCAGCTTTTAAAAAATTTGGATAATCATATCTCAGAGGTACTTTAATAATAGCCATTTATGTTTATGATATCTTTCACCATATTACACATTTATTTAGCTACCTCAAATTATAATTTTGTGTTTTCTATGAATGAGACTTGCACTGACCAACTATAGGCAGCATCTTGGTATTCCCAGCAATCATAATTCAAAATAATGTAGTTATCTTCTAAACAATGTCCTGAAAAGTGAGAGAATAAAGGTATTATAATGTTGGTATAGCAACTAGGCCATTTCAGTTTAAACACACAAGGATCCATAATTTTAAATCACACTTAAACCAAGACTGTATTGATAAGTGATCAATCCTTATTCATTCTTTTTCAGTCATTTCTTTCATCCTTATTCTGTCATTTCTGTTCATTGTTGAATACTACTTGCCTCCCTTTAACTCTTAATTCAACACTTAACAATGTATATTTTTGAGTAATCACAACTTTTAGTATGGGTGGAAGTATAATAAGATTTGGCCTTTCTCATCCTGACATTTATTTTTACTATGCTTCCTCTTGCGCAAACTGAGTTCCAGTCAAATTGAAATTCTTCCATTTTTTGATCAGCATATAATCTTTGTAATCTTAAAAATGCCTCTCAAATGTTCACATTATTGAGTTCATCCAGTCCAGCAGCTTTTCCTCAAGGCTGAGGGAGGCTGCCAGGTCCAGCAAATAAAACTACTAAATGCCCACTTTAATTTGAATTGCAGATAAACTGTAAGTTTTTTTTTTTTTTACTATAAGTATAGCACCTGTATTACCTAGTACATACTTATACTAAATAACTGCTTATCTGAAATTCAAATTTTATCAGATGTGTGTGTGTGTGTGTGTGTGCACGCGCTCAGCTGTGTCTGACTGCCTGACTCTCCAGCTTTTAAAAATTTCAGATAATTTTGCAATCCATGGACTGTATTCTCCAGGATCCTCTGTCCATTGAATTTTCCGGGCAAGAATACTGGAGTGGGTTGCCATTTCCTAGTCTATTTTACCAGATACCCCTATTTTTATCTGGCAACCCTTTGGCTAGGACTCCCAATTCTACAGCTTCTAATTTGTCACATGGCTGAAAAAAGTAGAGCCTACAGTATCAAAAAGTACCAAAAGATGATGGCCCTAGGCCTGGCCTGCCAGCCTTTGGTGTGACATCAAGCACTTCCTCTCAGCTGAATCTTGAGCCTCTTTTTCACATTAATTTCACAGCCTGCACTGCCACGTTGCTCTGTAATATTTTCTAGATTCCTTGTCTTCTAACTGGCTCAGGCTCTGATGGATGAGATGCAAATTACATCTGATATTCCTTCTGGGATGCAGTGGGGTTAGAGGGACCCATCTCAAACTCGGGTTCCTGGGGCCAGTACTAGATACAGTAACAAATGGGGCAGGTTAGTATGGCACAGTGGGTAGCCAAGGTCCAAGTCCTGTGTGAGACCCGGCCTTCAAATACACATATGAAGCATCATGTTCAAGAGAGCAGGAAGAAAATAAGAACGGGAAAAAAATAAAACAATAAGCAACATAATCTGCAAGATGAGGCAATAGGAGAGAGGTGTTTCTATGGAATATTTACAATAAGACTAATTTTCAAGGAGAAAATTGGTAAGAAGGCCAAGTTTACTTGGACAATTCACTTTCCAGCTTTGGTTACCCAAAGACAGAGAGGTCCTATCTTCAACCTTAGAAGTGGAAGACATTCTTCTCCTAGGTAGTTCCTTGATCTCTACCTTGCTGCTACTGCTGCTAAGTCGCTTCAGTCGTGTCCAACTCTGTGTGACCCCATAGACGGCAGCCCACCAGGCTTCCCCGTCCCTGGGATTCTCCAGGCAAGAACACAGGAGTGGGTTGCCATTTCCATCTCCAAAGCATGAAAGTGAAAAAATAAAGTGAATTCGCTCAGTCGTGTCCAACTCCTAGCGACCCCATGGACTGCAGCCCACCAGGCCCCTCCATCCATGGGATTTTCCAGGCAAGAGTACTGGAGTGGGGTGCCATTGCCTTCTCCGGATCTCAACCCTAATCCTACATAAAATTCAAAGCCCAGACTTATCTTGAGATTCTTCCCTTATTCCCTACTTAGATTTTCTCATTTTGTGTGACTTTCCCAGTGCTGTCTCCCTGCCCCATGTCCACATCTGCTCGGTTCTCATAACCTAATGTAAGAAAAGAGATTAGTCATGGCCTTATACTATGTTAAAGATCATCATATCTACTAGGTGACAGCTACCTATATTCAAATTATAGTGCCTAAGGAATCACAGCCGTATTCTAACATAGTATGCATTATAACAACAAAGGTTCGACTAGTCAAGGCTATGGTTTTTCCTGTGGTCATGTACGGATGTGAGAGTTGGACTGTGAAGAAGACAGAGAGTCGAAGAATTGATGCTTTTGAACTGTGGTGTTGGAGAAGACTCTTGAGAGTCCCTTGGACTGCAAGGAGATCCAACCAGTCCATTGTGAAGGAGATCAGCCCTGGGATTTCTTTGGAAGGAATGATGCTCAAGCTGAAACTCCAGTACTTTGGCCACCTCGTGCGAAGAGTTGACTCATTGGAAAAGACTCTGATGCTGGGAGGGATTGGGGGCAGGAGGAGAAGGGGACGACAGAGGATGAGATGGCTGGATGGCATCACTGACTCGATGGACGTGAGTCTCAGTGAATTCCGGGAGTTGGTGATGGACAGGGAAGCCTGGCGTGCTGCGATTCATGGGGTCGCAAAGAGTCGGACACGACTGAGCGACTGATCTGATCTGATCTGATCTGATAACCGTCATTTAATATCCCTGAAAACAAATTTAAAAGCTGTTCACTAACTCCAGCAGCCATGCCAGAGCTTCAGTCATGTGCACTCCTTGTGACCCTAGGGAGGTAGCCTGCCAGGCTTTTCTCCATGGGGTTCTCCAGGCAGCAATGCGGGAGTGGGTGGCCATGCCCTTCTCGGGGGATTTCCCTGACCCGGGACCCGCACCTCTTACGTCTCCGGCACTGACAAGGCAGGTCCTTCACCACCACTGCCACCTGGGAGGCCGCACTCCCAACAGCAAGGCATCCAAATAATGACTCATTAATCAAATAGGAAAAGTGGGGGTGGGGGGAGTACAAAGAGTTGATCTAAGTGGTTTCTGTTTCTTGCAATCTCTGATTAAGAATGACAAGAAAACTTGGAAAAAATACAAAAATCATTGACTTGAAAGCCTTAGGAAACTAGCAAAATATGGAAAATTTTCTAGAGCACGATGTGGTAGACATATGAACTCCAGAGATAAGGAGTAACATTTGAGCTACTTCTGCACATGTGGCACTGGCCAGTTCTGGAGAGATAGCTGAGAAGTCCTTCTGATGGCTCAAATGGTGAGGGAGATAAAAACTGAAGTCAAAGACCCACCTGGAAAACATCCCCTATATCGGTTTAGGAAACCAAAGAGTTGTATCTGAGGATTAAGGGTAAACTAGAATTAATTAACCCACCTTCAAAAAGACTGCAGCCCAATTATCACCTCATCTGCACAGCCCAGAAAATCTGTTTCAGAAATAACCCCAGGTTACTTGCACTCATGTAAGCTGCAGATGTAAATAAAAATTCTCTCTAAAAGAATCATCTATGGTAGAATATGAGTACTTTTCACTCTTATTTCCAATTTTCTTTCAGACAAAGGAAAAGACTGCAGGTCTTCATGCACTTGAATTTGGGAGCTCACATGAGACTTGCCCAGGAAGTGAAATATTTAAGTGAAGTACAAAATTCTTCAATAATTCTTGCTGGACTTATAGATATGGCCACGAAAGATAAAGAAGCTCTCAGAGGGCACAACCGCAGAGGACAAAAAAAGGATGGATTGAGGAAGCCTTCCTAGAAGCAGAACTAAGTCCTCAGGATAGGGGCTGCTGAAATGTATTCTCAGGATACATTAAATGCTACTGCTGCTAAGTCGCTTCAGTCGTGTCCGACTCTGTGCGACCCCACAGACCGCAGCCCACCAGGCTCCGCCGTCCCTGGGATTCTCCAGGCAAGAACACTGGAGTGGGTTGCCATTTCCTTCTCCAATGCATGAAAGTGAGAAGTGAAAGTGAAGTCGCTCAGTCGTGTCCGACTCCTAGCAACCCCATGGACTGCAGCCCACCAGGTTCCTCCGTCCATGGGATTTTCCAGGCAAGAGTACTGGAGTGGGGTGCCATCGCCTTCTCCGACAGCCCAGGAATTTCTGTAGGTCCCTTTCCCTCACTCTTCCTCTTTCAGAATGAAAATGCTTGTCATAATCACTGTCCCTGTTTCACGACTGTAAGTCTGTATGGAGCAGATCAAGAGCTGCCACATCTGGACATGATATAAAGACTACTGCACATCACACCTAATGGAGAAACAATCGTGTAGCACCAAAAGATCTGGAATTTTCAGGTCAATGGTATTTTGGAGTCACCTTTGGGAAAGACTGGGTTTATTTGGCATGCAGCAATGACAATGAGCCTAACATTTGGTGATGAGAAGAGCTTTGTGTGGTAGAAATGAATGCCTCTTCATATTCCCAGTTTTCCTCTCTTTCTAGGCCCCCGTGGGAACTGTATTTCCTTATCTCCTTTCTTCAGCCAGCAAAATATTAACAGAAGTGATATGTACATTTACAGGTAGATTATTTAAAATATAATCCTCCAGTTTTCCTCTATCTTGGCAAGTTTGAATGCAGCTGTTAATATGAAGATGCTGCAAGAGCAAAGCAAGCTGAAATACTAATGATACATGTGAGTAATAGTGATACCAAAGAGTTACAAGGTCTTCCTTAGATGAGAAAAAAACGACTTCTTTGTATTCATCCACTGAGATTTTGAGGTTATCATAACTTAAGAAAGATTTTCCTATACTTTAATCTATATTCTGTAAACTCTCATTTCCCTTGCAAAATATTTCTTAATTTCTATCATTGTTATCTTTTAATCCATGTTTTTTCACAGTTCACCAATTCATTTTTTATTTTTTTTAATTATTTGTATACTGTTTTAAGTTACTTTTCATTTCCAGTTATTACAAAATATTGACTATATCCCCCACCTTGTACAAAGCATCCTTGAGCCTGTCTTACAGCTAATAGTTTGTGTCTCCCGCTTCCCCATCCCAATATTGCCCCTCCCACCTCTCTCCCTACTGAAACCACTAGTTTATTCTCTACATCTGTAAGCATTCTTCTTTTCTGTTATATTTACTAGGTTGCTATATTTTTTAGATTCCACATAGAGGTGGTATCATACAGTATGTGTCATTCTCTGTTTAACATTTCACTTACAGTAATTCCCTTCGAGTTCATCCATGTTGCAAAATATGTCAAATATTTTTATAGTAGTTACTTTTGATCTTGTTAGAATGGTAATGTTTGTCCACTGAAAAGAACTGGAGAAATCCAAACAGGATAAAAGAGAAAAAAACCAAACAGGAAAAAGGAAAAAATCCTGATTACCGCCAGTCATCATTAACAAGTATCTTGTTGATTTTTTCAGTCTCGTAGCCTAGAGTACCAATGAGTCAATGTGTACAGATGAATGGAAAGGAATTAAAAAAAAAAAAAACTCAGTGTTTAAGGAAGCATTATTGCTAATTAATGGCCACAGATACAAAATATAATAAGTTGTAATAATTAACAATTCCTTTACAAATTTAAATTATCATGAAGCTCAAGAACTACCCTTCAGCCTGCTTTTCTTTAGAGAGGCCGCTCAAAGTTTATTTTTTGTTGTTGTTCAGTTGCTAAGTTGTGTCCAACTCTGTGACCCCATGGACTGCAGCACAACAGGCTTCCCTGTCCTTCACTATCTCCCAGAGTTCAAGAGATTTTCATTTTACATTCATGATTTATGTTATCAATATCTTCTCTCTCCCAGGCTGCTTTCCAGGTTCAAACAGTTAACCTTGACAAAATATTAGAGTAGAGCGAATGTGTGGCAGAGTGACAGGACCAAATTCACTTGAGTTTTAGTCTTCCTAACAACTACAATAACAGTATCAGAAACAGATTAGGAATTTAGAAGATGTATTACAATCAGTCAATACTTCCAGACCCTCTCCAGTGACCTACCATTAGAAATTAATCTTTGGGGTTAAGTATACAATGCTTTTAAGTTACATATTCTAAATATATGTATCTTTTGTGCTAACCTATTTCAAGGGGCTTTACTTATTAACCTAAAGATGTATTTGAATCCCTCGGGGGATGCTTTTTGAGGAACCATGCCATATCTAACCCTACGCAGTAAGATCTTAGGGGGAAAGGATGAGTTACTATGTTGTGCTGGGCAGATTCTTAAAAGAAAGATGTCACTTCAGACCACATGCTCTTTCAGTTACATTTTACAAGCAGCTGCTTGTACACAGTTATTCTAGGGGAGAATGAACAATACAAGCATTCTGATTTCCTGTCAGACTGACATATATGCCAGGCACAGACTGAGTCATGTAGATATGTATGAATGTTCCAAGGGTATTCTTGAAAACCTCCCTGGACCTTACATATCTGATCTATCCTTAAACTTGGGGCATCCCCATTTGACCCTCAACTCTTGACTCCATTGTCTGGGTCTGATCCCACCTCTGGCAATTTTAATCTGGTGTCTGTAATTGGTCTCACTGGGATTAGTTTCTCAGCTCTGCCTAAGAGATTTTTGTCTAAACTCTGATTCTTTCCTTGGCAGGCTGCCTCAGATATTACAGCGCATCCTAATCCTAGCCTCTCATGACTGGGTCAGTTCTCTAGCCAAACTGGCCGTGGGACTGTAGTAGAACACTGTGCCTCTCTCAGAAATCCCGATTATTGTACACTATTCATTTCTCCTTCTGTTCTTCTTTGTGTTCCACACAAGTAAACAAGAGCCTCATGTGGCTTAGGAAAATACAGTAAAAATGGTGTGTAATGGCTTTAATGAAAAGCTACTTGGGAAAGCAAGATTCAGAGTTTATTTGGCTATTGACAACACAGAGCTCACGAACAGCGACTGAGATGACAGCCTTTGGCTTCACGTTGCAGCGCGTTCGCTTCCCAGTACTGAGCAGGGTCTCACTCTTCAAACAAGGAGAATAACCAGGCCCTGTGCACTTGGTATCAATTTAAATGAGCACACTCAGTTCCATTATTACTTGGAGTAAAGTGAGTTTACTGTTTTTGACAAGGAACTCGCCCTTTCTTGACGTTATATAAGCCTATTAAAGAGCCAGCAAATTGGCCAGCAATTATTAACCTGACTTTTTCTATCAACGTGCTTATAATAAGACATCAGTTATGAACAGGAGAGTTAACGCATTTCTCAAATCTGTTATTAACCAGATGCATTGTCACCAAATGTGTAAAATGGGCATTTAGAAATCATTTCTCTCCTCTCTTTGCACTAATAGATTTTAGGCTGAAGAGCTTCTACCATATTTCCTGTAAGGGGTTTCCATCTATATTGACTTCCACAATAGCCTGTAAAGCTAGTGGTTGGCCCTTTATATTCATTTAAAAATGAGAAGACAGAGGCACAAGTGTATTCAGTTTTGTATACACCATCAGAAAGAAGGAGGTCACAAATGAGAGGAAACAGTTGATTTTGATCTGAACAGTTAATGTGACACTGGGTATCTAACTCAAACTCACTCAACTTCAGTTTCATAAGTAAAATTGGATTTTAAAAATCTGTATCATAGTATTACTGAGAAATATTGAATAAAACCATGTGGCTAGTATATACTGAGTTATAAATGAATGGTCATTATTTCTGTTGAACTTTGTTTTACTAAATTTGCTTAGAGTCAACTCTAGAAGCATGAGTCAGTAGACCATTTCAGTACTGAAGTGAGCGATTACAACGCAGGAATTATAATGTCACTGGGGTGGGTTTAAAGACTATAATTTGGGAGTGGTGGCTGAAAGACTGTGAAGGACACATGCAAAGATAAGTGCTAGTGGAACATTTCTGAAAAATGACTTTGTGGTTGTCAGTGGAACCAAAGACACTTCTCTGGAAGAATGACTTATTCTATAAATGCTGCCAATGACTCAGTCATCTGGCTCTGAGGAATTTATCAACTTTCTGCTAAGTGGTTCACATGCAGAAACTCATTTAATTCTATCACAGTTCTGTGAGGCACTATCTCTTTGATATAGGTAAAGGAAGTAAGGCTGTAGGGATTAGACATCCTGTTCATGACGTTATGATTCTTAAGTCAGAGGCAACAAAACTCAGGTCCTCGAGTTCTCAGCATCCTTCTATGTCTCTTCCCAAAGAACCAGGATCTCACCAACAAAAGTCACTATCTACATTCTGTTTAAGAAGAAAGTAAGACATTATAAAATGAGTATGTTTCTTCAGGAAATGGTGGCCACCTACACACATACACACACACACACACACACACACAATCAGATAACATAATATACCACAGTATTTATTCAGATCCTATCACTGCAGATGGTGACTGCAGCCATGAAATTAAAAGACACTCCTTGGAAGGAAAGTTATGACCAACCTAGATAGCATATTCAAAAGCAGAGACATTACTTTGCCAACAAAGGTCCATCTAGTCAAGGCTATGGTTTTTCCTGTGGTCATGTATGGATGTGAGAATTGGACTGTGAAGAAGGCTGAGAGCCGAAGAATTGATGCCTTTGAACTGTGGTGTTGGAGAAGACTCTTGAGAGTCCCTTGGACTGCAAGGAGATCCAACCAGTCCATTCTGAAGGAGATCAGCCCTGGGTTTTCTTTGGAAGGAATGATGCTAAAGCTGAAACTCCAGTACTTTGGTCACCTCATGCAAACAGTTGACTCATTGGAAAAGACTCTGATGCTGGGAGGGATTGGGGGCAGGAGGAGAAGGGGACGACAGAGGATGAGAAGGCTGGATGGCATCACTGACTCGATGGACATGAGTCTGAGTGAACTCTGGGAGTTGGTGATGGACAGGGAGGCCTGGTGTGCTGAGATTCATGGGGTTGCAAAGAGTTGGACACGACTGAGTGACTGATCTGATCTGATCTGATCTGATCAAGAAGTTTTGAATAATGGAGTTATGTTTCTTGAATACTTTCCTATTAACACATTTTCTAATAGCATCATTTATCATGCAATCATGAACTGTATAAACTATTAATAAAATGTATTCATATCTTCTTTTCTGGAACAAGTTTAAGGATTTAGATTCTCTCTGAGGGGGGAAAAAGTGGATTATGCAGGTTTCTGTGTCTCTCTATGAAATTCTTTGACTTCTGTAGGGAGAAATGTAATTCATTATATAAGAAACATTTATTGAACAGCTACTGTTTTCAAGCCACTTTGCTAAATGATAAATAGAAAAGAAAAGGAAGAAGATACATTTCTGGCCTTTACTAAATAGATAATCTTGTTCAAATGCCCATACAAAGGAATCATCTGACTACCAACACAATGGGGGAAACATGTTGCCTTTTCATCCACCAGTGTTTCTAATCCTCTGCCCAGGCTTTCCTTTTCCCGCTATATCTAACAAATGTGACAGAATGTCTCTACAGGATGGTGCAGGAAATTTACCATATTTATTCTTATAGTGGCTTCACGTTTATATAGTCACTCCCATTTTAGGGCTTCCCTGGTGGCTCAGAGGGTAAAGCGTCTGCCTGCAATGTGGAAGACCCGGGTTTGAACCCTGGGTTGGGAAGATTCCCTAGAGAAGAAAATGGCAACCCAATCCAGTATTCTTGTCTGGGAAAATTCATGGACAGAAGAGCCTAGTAAGCTACGGTCCATGGAATAGCAAAGAATCACTCACAACTGAGCAACATTTTATAAATGAGGAAATGAAAAGTCAGAAATATGAAATAAATTGCCCAAGATCATGCCACCAATTCATGGCAAAACTGAAACTTAAACCTAGGGTCTTAAAACAAAACCCAAGTTCAGTGCTCTTTTCACTTTACTACTTAGGACTCAAAAATAGGTGGTGGGTCTCATTCCCACAGGTTGGGTCCCTCAGGAGGCTGATTACAAAGTGAAGGTTAGTGGCCAGAAGGTTATTAGGCAGTGTTCTCAAGATCAACATGATCAGTAGATAGGAAGGAAGGTCAGGAGAGTTGGGCATTGATGCAGTCACAACAAGACCCCAGACAACAAGACTTTGAACTTGCATATCGACAAGGCACTGGAAGCACACTACCTTGGAAACCTGTTGTGAAGGGCCGACTCTTTGGAAATGACCCTGATGCTGAGAAAGATTGAGAGCAGAAGGAGAAGCGGGTGACAGAGGATGAGATGGTATCACCAACTCAATGGACACGAGTTTGAGCAAACTCCGGGAGATGGTGGAGGACAGAGGATCCTGGCACGCTGTCGTCCACAGGGTCGGACACGACTTAGTGACTGAACACCACCAACAAAGTGGCTCTGTGCAGTGAGGCAGTTTCCAGAGAGGGCTATCAAACGGTTCAGGGGCATCAGTAACATTCCCAGAAGTGGTGGACGATCCCTCAGTTTTGAATCAGGAATTTGGGTGGTCCAGAAAATCACTCACATCTTAGAGCTTTGTGGGTCAGACTCCTACACTAATTTTGAGTATCTTTCAACTATTTTAATCCAATTACTCACTACTGCGATGTGGTGACTTTCAGGAGCATATTTCACTTGCATATTTTTCCGGCATGCACAACAGCCAACTAAATAAACAAAAAACAAAAGTGAAAAAAATGTGGTCAACAATGGGCCAGAGCCAGAGTGGCTGAGGCTCATCTACAGGTGATTATTCTCAAAAACCTTACTTTCACTTCTTATCCATGACAGAAAGATTTAAGGAAGGAGAATTTCATTTAATATTTGTATCCAGTTACCTAAGAATCCCTCTAGATATCACCCTATACAAAGTATTTCCATTGATTTTTAAGGCTTCCTTCCTCCAAAAAATTTTAAAATACAAATATAAAATAATACAATAAAAAATAAGTCTGAATGTATAATTTACATAATCAGTTCAGTTCAGTTCAGTTCAGTCACTCAGTCGTGTCCGACTCTGCGACCCCGTGAACCGCAGCATGCCAGGCCTCCCTGTCCATCACCAACTCCCGGAGTTCACTCAGACTCACGTCCATCGAGTCAGTGATGCCATCCAGGCTTCTCATCCTCTGTCGTCCCCTTCTCCTCCTGCCCACAATCCCTCCCAGCATCAGAGTCTTTTCCAATGTGTCAACTCTTTGCATGAGGTGGCCAATGTACTGGAGTTTCAGCTTTAGCATCATTCCTTCCAAAGAACACCCAGGACTGATCTCCTTTAGGATGGACTGGTTGGATCTCCTTGCAGTCCAAGGGACTCTCAAGAGTCTTCTCCAACACCACAGTTCAGAAGCATCAATTCTTCAGCGCTCAGCTTTCTTCACAGTCCAACTCTCACATCCATACATGAGCACTGGAAAAACCATAGCCTTGACTAGACGGACCTTTGTTGGCAAAGTAATGTCTCTGCTTTTCAATATGCTATCTAGGTTGGTCATAACTTTCCTTAGATTTAGCTAATATAGGACTTTTTCATTCATATTACTTAAAAATGCTAGATAAATTATAATTAAACATTTCAAATTTAAGAAAACTTTTCATGATAGAAATAAAGAACTCAAAACCAGAGAAGTAAGTAAGCACTACTTTTCTCCTTGTCTCCACTTAGGTATCAGAGGCACATATATGGCTGAAGGATATGGCATAGAGGCCAACTACTACAGACAATGGATTGGAAAAGTGAACAAAGAATTATGAAACCCAAACCTTCAATGTGTAAAGCTAGGAAATTCCAATTTGAGAAATTAACACAAAACTGATTTAGTACTGCCAAAATTCTTAGAGGCTAGCAGAGTCAACCAGAAAACAATCCCACAGAAGTATCTTCACTTGATCCCACTTCACTATCTTCATCCTGAAGGTCTTCCACAGGAATGATTTATTAAAAGACAAATTCACAAGTTGAACTTAACAAAAAAAAAAAAAGTGAAGAAATAAATTGCCACAAAGTAGAGTCACGGATGCAATACACTGGAGAACTCAGAACAGAAACAACAAATAATAGAAAAATAAGGAAGAGATCTTAGAATAAGTAGGTTAAAAGTGGTCAAATCGATAACAATAACAGAGATCTTTGATAAGAATAAGATAATATGGAAAATAACAGATTTATTTAAGTAGAACTAAAAGGAAATTCTTAGAATAAAAAACACAGAAATCAAAATTAAGAACAGTTCAAATTTAGGCTAAATAGCTTACTGGATACAGTAAGAATTAGTGAACTGGAAGACAGATTGGTAGAAATTATTTTGAATGAAATTATTTTGAATACAGCACAGAATGGTAAAGAGATAGAAATCATTAAAAAGAAGCTAATAGACAAAGAAAACTGGGACTTCCCCAGTGGTCCAGTAGTTAATACTTTGCCTTCCCGTGCAAGGGATGTGGGTTCAATCCCTGGTTGGGGAGCTAAGATCCTACATGCCTTGTGGCCAAAAAACCAAAACATAAAACTGAAGCAATATTGTAACAAATTCAATAAAGACTTTCAAAATGGTCACCTTAAAAAAAAATCTTAAAAAAAAAATAGACAAGGAGAATCGAAAAAGAAATTCCAACTTACAGTCAGCATTCTAGAGAAAGTAATAAAGAAGATGGGGGATAAACAATGTTCAAAAAGATACGCTTTTTTAGATTGGAAGATTGGCTCGCCTACCAAGTTCCAAGCAGAATTTTTTTTTTAATCCACATTTAGATTTACTGTGGTGAAACTGTAAACCTAGTAAAGAATAGCATGGATAGTGATGCACACGGAGGAAATGGCATTGCTAGCAAGAACGCTGGCATCAGAAAAGTCCAATATAGGAAGAGAAAAAGAATTTGTCTGTCACAGTATTTCAGACAAAACTATCTTCTTAAAAACAAAACAAAACAAAACACTATTCTTTACTCTTTCAAAAGCATGCTAATTTAGAGTCTCAGGAATGCAATGGTGCTAGAATATGAATATCTGGTCTCTCTCCAGCCACAGTGTCCCAGTTCACAAGTTAACCTCCTAATGGAGAACGGTATGTAGCTGCCACGGGTCATCTGACCCCAATTTTTATTACATAGGAGCTAAGGAGGGCCACCATACTGGCTTTCTAAATTTTTGCTTTAAGGTTCTATTTTAAACAAATATCACTTAATACTAACCAAATCAAACTGATTCAGTGACAAGAAGCTGAAACATGAGGTCTATCTTCATATGCAGATTCTGCCATTTCATGATTTATTTTGTATATGCCCAACATTTTAAAATTATATTGACCTTCTGGCATACAAACTGTAGTCAGTGAGAGGAAGCTGAATAATGTATTTGATAAAGTTATTCAAAGACCTCAATTTTTCAGCAGAAGTAAAATGGAGACTGGTCCTCCTTGCAACCCATTCCATTATTATTATATCCTTTATTAGACTCTTATCAAAACAGTGTTAATATTCTTTTAAGGGGAGTAGCTTGACATTTTAAAGCAGTACTACTTTTTAATTATTGGTGTGTAAATATTCTTTAAATAAATAATTTTTCCCAGTACAGGTAATATATAAACAACTCATCAATTATCCCAACTTTTCCTAAATCCTGTTCCCCTAAAGTTTTAACTCAGTTATCTCAGAAATAAATCAATGAAGGTAAGTGAAAATCAGGCAGCTTCTAGAAGTTTTTATAATCCATTGTTTACTACAGTTACACAAATCGTTCTTCATTATCTCAACATTTTTCTTGTCAAGAGTGCAACATTTCTCTGTGCTTTAACATTTAAGCTGTAATCATTCATTTCAAAAGCCAGAAATCCTGGCTCTTTACTCGGTCTTACACACATATTCCTCTAAGAATGGTCTCAAAAGTGATGAATGCAAACCGATGTGGTACACAAAATGATGCTTGAAGTACAGAAAGAAAGTATTAGGACTTTTATTTAAGCACGTTTTCCCCAATATCTGAAAATAGAGCATTCCTATGAAACCTATGTGAGTCAAACTGTCATAAAGCAAATAAGCAATTGCCTTAGAACACATCTTGCTACAGGATGCACAAAATTAATTGAGATAAAGCACAGATGCTCAAAGACATTGTTCTAAATTATGGCAGTTTGACGCTGAGATGCTGAGTGTACTTCCTGGGGAAGGAGCCTGGTGGTACTAACACTGTTTGGGGTGTGCAGTGCCTCTATAAAAGCTCCCACAAAACCAAAGCTGAGTGCTCTTTTCACTTTTTGCCTCTTATCTTAAAACTGAAATTCTCTTGAATTTCTTTCAGTTACTAATGCAGGTACTAATGTGGGTGTTTCATGAAAGCTAAGTGGAGTAAAGCAAAATTTCAAAAAAGGGGAGATACTTGTACTTAGTTTTATTTCTAAAATAAGGCGTTGTGCATATGTTACTGATGGCACAGCCCCCTCGCTCTACCCAGAGGACATCTGGAGAAGAAGCAGTGTTAGGAGATGAGCATGACTATTATGCTCTCTGCTGTAACGTAGTGAGTGCTCAGACAAACATATTTACAGATCTTGCCATTTTTGGCTTCCCTGGTGGCTCAGACAGTAAAGCATATGCCTGCAATGTGGGAGACCCAGGTTCGATCTCTGGGTAGGGAAGATCCCCTGGAGAAGGAAATGGCAACCCACTCCAGGACTATTGCTTGGAAAATTCCATGGACTGAGGACCCTGGTAGGTTACAGTCCATGGAGTCGCAAAGAGTCAGACATGACTGAGCAACTTCACTTTCATTTAACCCTCACACAGGCTTTCCAGGTGGCTCAGTGGTAAAGAATCTGCCTGCCAATGCAGGAGACACAGGTTCTGTCCCTGATCCTGGAAGATTCTCTGGAGAAGGAAATGGGAACCCACTCTAGTATTCTTGCTTGGGAAATCCCATGGACAGAGGAGCCTGGAGTCCATGGGGTCACAAAGAGTCAGACACGACTGAGCAACTAAACAACAAGATCCTCACACAGTAGAGGAATGTTTTAAAAAGATTCTTTCAAAGAAACAGTAGATTGAAGAGGATGCTAATATTACAAACTTCCCTGATGTGAAGCATATCTCTACAATTTTTTAGCAATGCAATATTCAAGCTAATAATTTTAAATATCCAGTTAGGAGCGACTTCACTATCACTTTTCACTTTCATGCATTGGAGAAGGAAATGGCAACCCACTCCAGTGTTCTTGCCTGGAGAATCCCAGGGACAGGGGAGCCTGGTGGGCTGCCATCTATGGGGTCACACAGAGTCGGACACGACTGAAGTGACGCAGCAGCAGCAGCAGCAGCCATATGATAAATCTTAAGTATATCTTTTTGGGGTCTCATGCTGATAATCAAAGCATGAAAATCTCCATATTCTGCTGTGGCAGAAATGACCAAAACGATATAAATAAACCAACATAATGATATATCAACATTCATTCCACTGTTAGAAAATGCTGTTCAAAGATACAGAGAAACATAAAGACCTTAAAAAAACAAGTATTAGAACCAGTTAAACAGTTGTTAGAGAGTTGGGTCCAACTACTGATGTTTCTACTATTCTAGGCTTATGGTACTCCCTAGATTCTCTTCCAGTGACAAAATACACATAAAACTACAATTTGTAAGCCAGTAAAGGACAGAGGTGCTGCAAAAGATATCTTCTCAATTGTAAGCAATTTATTTTTCTCTCATCATAATTTACAAGACAAAGAATACTGTATAAACTAACCCCTGAAATAGTGGCCACTCTGGGATTCTAAAAAGAACTCTGGAAGAAGGTCACAGAAACAGCTAAACATGTGCAATTCAGTCACCACATCATTCATGAGCAAGCTACTGCAACAAAGAAATGAAGCCAAAAATGTACAACATGCCACAGTCTCATTCATCAGGTTAAGTTCTTCCTTTTTCAATGACACCTTTAAATTAAAAAGTATCTTTGCAATAGATGTAATAAGATGTGTAATATGATTACAAAAATCCTTAGTTTCACAGAGAGGTTTGCTTTATATCATGTGACAAAACACACAAGAGTCACAGATATTTAATACAACTTGGAGATTTTTTTGTGTCTAAAAAGGAAAAAAACAGTGTTCCAAGTTTGCTTCCCTTTTGTGATCCAATGCAGATAATCTAAAACAAACCTGTGTAAACTGCCCTTTATAGGTAAAAGTGACATCTTTATAATGAATGTAAAAGTAATTGTTCTATGAAGGAAAACTGAACTACAAAGAGAAAATTTGAAGTGGATATTTTAAATTATTTCCCTCATTATTTCTTTTGCTGAAAACAGAGTCACATGCAAAACCCATCTACATTCTTTAAAAATTTAACAGAATCTCCCAATTGAAATTTTGAAAGATTTCGAACACGTTTGTTAAAAAAAAAAGTAAGTGAAACATCTTTTCCAATTAACTAGAAAGAACAACTGATTTACATCTGGGAGATGGAAATTTACTGCAAGAATTTTTTGAAACAACAAAGTTTCGCAAAAACATACAACATTTTGAGTGGAAGCCACTGATTTAGTAACACAGCCAATATGCATTCCTTCCATTTGCACTTATGGATTTTTTCACCAGTAAAATTTTTAGCTATGAAAGTAATTTGAATAATTATTAAAATGAAGTAAAATTTATGTCAATAAATTTTAAATAAACTGAAGCAAATAATCACTTTCATACATCACAATGGGTTAAACTGAGATTTTTTTAATAGTGAAGGATATTCACTCACATTGCTTTCAAAATATTGCTTTGGGCACCATTAATAAAATTAATTATTTTAAATTAATCTTTATCTTTATATTTGAAATACATTTTAATTACATTTTATAATGTATAAGCTAGTGCTTACACACGATATAAAAATATACATATAATACAGGTTAAAAGCTTAAACATTTTTACTGATGAAGGTTTGAAGTCCAAAAACTGAGATGACTTCTGACTGTTCTTTCCATGGAGGGCTCTGCTTCATGTTCCATTTCTGGATGTTTGTGCTCTTGACCAGCAGGTGTCAATATCTGGAAATATGGCTGCATTTTCCCCACAGGCATAAAGAATGGAAATCTTACCTCCAACAGGAAAACTTCCCTGCTGATTTGAGAAATATCAATGACTTCCGAGTCTGCTTCCTTGGTGAAAAGACAGTAGGGCCTATTTTCATTGGGCAAGGATGGCAACCTGGCAGTGCATTTGTTGTGCTTATGTTTATTTGCTTTTGTTTAGTCGCTGAGTCAGATCCAACTCTTTTGCAATCTCATGGACTGTTGCCCACCTGGCTCCTCTATCCATGGGATTTCACAGGCAAGAATACTGGAGTGGGTAGCCATTCCCTTCTCCAAGGGATCCTCCTGACCCATAGATCAAATTCGTGTCTCATGCACTGGCAGGAGGGTTCTTTAGCACTGAGCCACCAGGGAAGCCCTCATATTTATTAGATGGGTTTTAAGAAAAACAGAAGTCCTATTGGAGTGCAAGAGATGTTCAGGAAAAGGGGACACCAAAACACATAGCTGTGAAACTTTCCTGAGATTTGTTTTATGGTCCAAATATGATCTCTCTTGGTAAATATTCTCTGAACACTTGAAAAGGAATGCACATTCTGTCATTGTTGAGTTGAGTGTTCTGTAGATGTCAGTTAGGTTAAGTAGGTTAACAGTGTTATTCAAGTCTCCTATATCCTCTCTGATTTTATCTCTACTTACTCTATCAATTATTGGGACAGGGATGTAGAAATCTCCAATTATCATTGGGATATGCCTATTATTTTTATTTACCATTTTACCAAATTATATTTAATGGATTTAAAAAACTTTTACTAGGTACATAAACACATAAAATATTTAGGTCTTCTTTATAAATTGACCTCTCTGTTGTTATGAAATGAGCTTCCTTATCACTGCTTATGTCTTTTTCTCTGAAGTCTACTACTACTACTACTAAGTCACTTCAGTCGTGTCTGACTCTGTGCGACCCCACAGACGGCAGCCCACCAGGCTCCTCCATCCCTGGGATTCTCCAGGCAAGAATACTGGAGTGGGTTGCCATTTCCTTCTCCAATGTAGGAAAGTGAAAAGTGAAAGGAAGTCCCTCAGTTGTGTCCGACTCTTCTCGACCCCATGGACTGCAGCCTACCTGGCTCCTCCGTCCATGGGATTTTCCAGACAATAGTACTAGAGTGGGGTGCCATTGCCTTCTCCATCTCTGAAGTCTACTTTGCTATTAACACACTGTGAATTCATTCAGAA
This sequence comes from Bos javanicus, assembly GCF_032452875.1. Taxonomy (NCBI): domain Eukaryota; kingdom Metazoa; phylum Chordata; class Mammalia; order Artiodactyla; family Bovidae; genus Bos; species Bos javanicus. Next base: position 24,227,504 of record NC_083873.1, on the reverse strand, counting down.
TTTTTATATCTAAAATGTTTTTATTGAAAGTTAATTTTTAAGAGAGATCCCCCCTGGGTATAGAATTCTAGGTTAGCGGTTCTTTTCTCTCATTACTTCAAAGATCTTACTTCACTATCTTCTTTGATTTGAATTGTTTTTGATGAGAAGTCTGCTATGATGCTTGTTTTTCTTCCTATACATATTAAGTGTAATCCAATCCCCTACTCCTCTGACTGCTTTTAAGATTTTTGTCTTTATCATTATTTTTGAGCAATTGGATTATAATGTGTCTTGGTGACTTTTATACACATTTCTTTTCTTATTTGGGGATATTTTTGGGGGGGTTGAGTATGTGTGGTTTTGTGCCTTTGTTTTCTTAGCTTCATGTACTAGTAGGCTTACAGTTTTCATCAAATATGGACACTTGCAGCCATTATTTTCTCAAATACTTTTTCTGCTCCCCACCATTAGGAATTCCAATTACATGTGCATTATTCTACTTGAAGTTGTTCAGCTTATATTTTAGTGCTTTATTTTGGATGGTTTCTATTTCTTCAATTTAACTAATCTTTTCCCAGTAATGCCTTGTGGCTGTTGTTCAGTTGCTAGGTTCTGTCCAACTCTTTGCAACACCAAGGGCTGCAGCATGCCAGACTTGCCATCCTTCACTGTCTCCCAGAGTTGGCTCAGACTCATGTTCAGTCAATCAGTGATGCCATCCAACTATCTCATTCTCTTGCCCCCTTCTCCTCCTGCCCTCGATTTTTCCCACCATCAGGGTTTTTTCCAATGAGTCAGCTCTTTACATCAGGTGGCCAACGTGCTGGAGCTCAACTTCAGCATCAGTCCTTCCAATAATATTCAGGGCTGATTTAGGATTAAGTAGTTTGATCTCCTTCCTGTCCAAGGAACTCTCAAGTGTCTTCTCCAGGACCACAATTCAAAAAATCAATTCTTCAGTGCTCAGTCTTCTTTACGGTCCAACTCTTATATCTGTACATGACAACTGGAAAAACCATAGCTTTGACTATACATACCTTTGTTGACAAAATGATGTCTCTGCTTTTTAATACCTAATGCCTAATCCATAGTAATGCCTAATTAGGGTACAGTCAATCCTCATTATTAGTGGATTCTGTATTTGAAAACTTACCTACTTACTAATATTTACTTGTAATCTCAAAATCAATACACACTTGGACATGTGCATAGCAGCAAAAAAATAAATAAAAAATCTGTTTCCTGATACATATATTCCCAGCTGAGGTCAAATGAGGAAACACTCTGCCTTCTTATTTCAGCTCTCACATAGTAAATATGTGTCCTTTTTTTCAGTATATTTAGTGTTATTTTTTTTGCATTTTTTCACTTTGTGTCGGTGATTTCGCTGCTCACAAAGGCCCCCAAGCACAGTACTGAACTGCTCTCTGGCATATCTAAACACGAAAAGGCTGTGACATTACTTACAAAGAAAATATATGCTAGATTAATTTTGTTCAGGCATGAAATATGGTGCTGTTGGCCTTCAGTTCAATGCCAATGGATTAACAATTGATATTAAATAGGGTATCTTTGGGCTTCCCAGGTGGTGCAGTTGGTAAAGAATCCTCCTGCCAGTGCAGGAGACACAAGAGATCCCTGGGTCAGAAAGATCTCCTGGAGTAGGAAATGGCAACCCATTCCAGTATTCTTGCCTGGAAAATTCCATGGATAGAAAAGTCTGGTGGGCTACAGTCCATAGGCTCACATAGAGTCGGACACAACTGAGCATGAATAAGGAAAGAAGTGTGTCTTTAAACAGAAATACATATAAAGTAAGATTATATCATAATCACTGATGAAAATTTTATGACCAGAGGCTCACAGGAATCTAATCCGATGTTTCTCCTGGGAGCAATCGTTCAGTATTCATGAATTCAGTGTTCATAACAACTTTTATAGATTCTAACTACCAAAATAACAAGAATCAACTATATTTTGCAACTCAGCCATAGTTTTATCTATCTGAAGTTTTCATCTCTAATATTTGATTAGGGAATGTTTTATATCTTCTATTTCTTTATTTAATCTTTCTCCTACCTTCTTGAACACACATAATACAGTCATATTACCAGTTTTAATTTTTTTTCTACTAATTCCATCAACCGTGTCATTTCTGGGTCAATTACTACTGGGTAACTTTTCTCTACATTATGAGTTAGTTGTATTTGCCTGTTTCTGCACATATCTGGAAAATTTTTATTAGATAACACATAACGAATTTTACTTTTTGGGGTGGTTGATATATTGTATTTCTATAGACATCCTTGAGCTTCATTCTGGGACGCAGTTAAGTTACAAATGTATCAACCAGTTGTTGATCCTTCAGAGTCTTCCTTTAAAGCTTAGCCTAAAAGAGTTTAAAAGCAAACCTTGACAGGGGTAGGCTATTTCCAAGTAACTTAACAGCATCCCAGAACAAAGCTCAATAGTATCTGTGGGATACTGTAAACTAACAAAATTTCGGTTAATTTTATCTCACTACTAAAACAAATCTTCAGAGTTATCTTTCTGAATAGCTCTTTTTTTCTGGTATTCCTGCAAATTCTAGGTATTTTTGGTCTCCATGGTGTCAAGTTCTACCTCCTCAACTTAGGGAGACTGGGTGGCTCTGCCTGAAGTCTGCTTGCTGTGCTGTGACCCAGAAAGTCATTCAAATTAGTTGGGTGAAAAAAACCACAGTGTTCACTTCACTTGTTTTTGTCACTCAGGAATCACTCTCCTTTTGTTGCTGATGTCCAGGGCCTATAAAATTGCTCTTTAGTACATCTTATTGGGTTTCTGACTTGTATCTGGAGGAAGGGTAGATCAAGTCCCTGTTATTCTATCCGTGCCATCTCTTCTGTACACATATTTTCAGTTCTGAAGAAATGCAACTTAATTCCACTTTTCTCAATCAAACTTCTCATATAAAAGTCCACAAGGGTTGTGCGTGCATGCCAGTTGCTCAGTTGTCTCCAACTCTGTGACTCCATGGCTCCTCTTTTCTTGAAATTCTCTAGGCAAGGAAACTGGAGTAGGTTGTCATTCCCTTCTTCAGGGCATCTTCCTGACCCAGGAATTGAACTTATGTCTCCTTCATTGCAGGCAGATTCTTTACTGTCTGAGCCACCAGCAAAGCCCACAAGGGTTAAGCAGGTGAAAAACTAAGGGCTTACTTTTTTCCAGACTTCAAACTCTAAGTAACAACATGTAAGCATGAACTAGAATAGGTCAGCAAATGTGAACACTCAGAATAATAATATTCTTCATCAAGTGTTTAGTGTCCATGTAATTAAGGTTCAATTAATCCCACCTTTCTATTGAGTTAAATTTTTTAAAAATCCATTTTAAATCTCTATTCAAACTCAGATAACTGAAAATTGAACTAACTAGTCTAATACCATATTTTACATAGAAAGAAAGTGAAACTCATGAAAGTTAAATGACCAAAGTAATATAGCTGTTATTGCCAGAGCTGGGAAGGAATCCTGTTATTAATTTCCAATGTGAGTGATTTCTCACTCTCCAGAAACACTTCTTTCACTCTAATTATATTTGTGCTATATACCACAACACCACACATCTGCCTGGGTAAGATGCTGAGTACATACTCAGGGTCCCAACAGGAAATAGACAGACTAAAAGAGTTTGATTACAGATAGCCTAATAAAAACGATATTTTCAGACATGTAGACAAGGTTCTTGTTTGGAGAATTCTATGGACAGAGGAGAGTGATGAGCTACAGTCCGTGGGGTCACAAAGAGTCAGACAGGATTGAGTGACTAACACTTATTTTGGGCTTCCCTGGTAACTAAGACAGTAAAAAAAAAAAAAAATCTGCCTGCAATGTGGGACATCTGGGTTCAATCCCTGGGTTGGGAAGATACCCCAGGGAAGGAATAGCTACTGACTTCAGTTTTCTTGCCTGGAGGATTTCATGGATAGAGGAGCCTGGCAGGCTACAGTCCATGGGGTCGCAAACAGTCAGACATGACTGAGCAACTAACACTTCACTTCAACCTTACATGTTCCATATTGACAAGGTTATATCTTATTTATTTATTACATAATTTAACTTACATATAGAGGACACCATGCAAAATGCCAGGCTGGATGAACCATATGCTAGAATTAAGATTTCTGGGAGAAATATCAATACCCTCAGATATGTAGATGATACTACTCTATTGGCAGAAAGTAAAGAGGAACTAAAGAGCCTTTGATGAGAGTGAAAGAGAACAGTGAAAAAGCTGGCTTAACTCAACATTCAAAATACTAAGATCATGGCATCCAGTCCTATTACTTCATGGCAGAGAGATGGGGAAAAAGTCAAAATAGTGAAACAGTGGAAATAGATTTTATTTTCTTGCACTCCAAAATCACTGCAGATGTGACCACAGCCATGAAATTAAAAGACATTTACTCCTTAGAAGAAAAGCTATGACAAACCTAGACAGTGTATTAAAAAGTAGAGGCATCACTCTGCCAAAAAAGGTCTGTATAGACAAAGCTACGGTCTTTTCAGTAGTCATGTACAGATGTGAGAGTTGGACCATAAAGATGGCTGAGCACCAGAGAACTGATGCTGGAGAAGACTCTTGAGCATCTCTGGACAGCAAAGAGATCAGACCAGTCAATCTGAAAGGAAATCAACCCTGAATATTCACTGGAAGGACTGATGCTGAAGCTCTAATACTTTGGCCATCGGATGCCAAGAGTTGACTCATTGGAAAAGACCCTAATGCTGGGAAAGATTGAGAGCAGGAGGAGAAGGCGGTGACAGAATGAATGGTTGGATGGCATCATGGATTCAATGGACATGAGTTTGAGCAAACTCCTGGAGATAGTGAAGAACAGGCAAGTCTGGTGTGCTACAGTCCATGGGGTCACAGAGTCACGCACGACTTAGCGACTGAACAAGACAAGGTTAAGGAAACCAACAGAATGTGGTCACTGCAACTGTGGAAATCCATAGCACCCCTAGGGCTACGAGGCTAAACACAAACAAAAATAAAAAAAGAAACACAAATAAACACCAAAGTTCTGCAGCAAGAGTGATGGCCATAAAAGAAAAGCCACACAACGGCATCTTTGGATGTGCGGAAACACAGTCACTTCCTGTCAAAGAGATCAGGAGACTACATACTCCACTTCTTTCCCCTCTCAATCTTCAATCTTGTCCACGTTTCTACTGGCCAAACCCAAGGTAAAGGAGTCCAAGCAGGCAGCCTCTTGGGGCACTGAATAGAGAAGATAAAACCCAGACAGTTGATCTGCAGGAGCAAGATGATGAAATATTACACCAAATTTTCTATTACACTTACATTTGAAAAGAATTTGTGGTCACAGAGATGTCAAGGAGACTGAAGATACCAATCAATCATTTGGGGACAGTCAAAACTGTTTTGGAAACGATCTCTACTTTGAATATTTTCAAAAGTTCCTCACCTTAATTCTCCTTTTACCATTTTTTTTTAACAAAAAAGAAATGTCTATGTCAGTAATTTTTCATTAAGAAGATATAACTAATGAACCAAAATGACAGCAAGGGTCGATATGTATTTGTATTCCTGAGAGACCTAACTTTTTTTTTTTACATTCACCAGAAATGACCTTTTAACTTATTAAAGAGCATCTTTCTTGATGGAAGTAAAAATCAATTCTGAGTGTCATGATTCAGCACTCACAACAACTTACCTAAGTTTTGTCATTGAGATTTACAAATGCCACTGTCATATTGGCTTGAAATCATAGGTTGAGGAAATATAATCTATACAAATGGTAAAGCAGACTTGTTTACTGTCTTCTGGATCCCAGGGGACTCACTTCATATCTCATAAGCTAAGTGTTTTATTAAATCTTTGACTTGCTTTACTCTAATAAAAACCAATTTGTGGCATCAAGAAGGTTGTGGGGTGGGACCATTTACTTGTCCTACCTATTCTTGGGAACACATAAAACATCATATAAATATTTTATAGCTCCAGATTACAAAGTAGTACCCTCAGGTTTTTCAAAATACAGTTGTTGCAAAAATTTCACACAAACATCTTCTGTGTTAATTGCTTATTCCTTAGAGGCTTTTTTAAAATGGCTGTATCATGGTGAATTATGCTGGCAACAGAAAGACGGTTCATTTATAAAGTTCATATAAATGATGCATTGGGAAAGGGTTTTTTGTTCCGGTTGATAAAAGTTAATCAAATGCAAGATGGCATACAGCAATTCAGCATAAATCTTCCACAGAGAGCTGCTTATGCCTCCATCTCCCAGGTAGACAGAACATTTATCTGACTATTTCTAAACTGTCCCAATAAATCTTTGATTAAGAGAACCATATCAAAGTAGCTGACTAATGGCTTGTTTTTCAGAACTCTTCTAGTAAATATATTATAAATGGCACCTCTTCAATAGTCTGAAAGCACAGACATTTAAAACTTAAGTGAGAACCACAAATGAGTCAAAGGAAGAAGAGGGAAAGGATTGCAACTGATACAGAAATTGAACCTGGTTTTGTCTAAATTTGCAATTCATGTTCTTTCCATTGCTTCTTTCTTATTAAGTTGCTAAAGGTTCTAGGCATTAAGATTTCTGATTCTGCATGTAACAAAATACAGTAATTATACATTCTCACCTAGAAGACTGAAATTTAGGGAGCTCATGGCACCCCACTCCAGTACTTTTGCCTGGAAAATCCCGTGGACGGAGGAGCCTGGTGGGCTGCAGTTCATGGGGTCTCGAAGAGTCGGACACGACTGAGCGACTTCACTTTCACTTTTCACTTTCATGCACTGGAGAAGGAAATGGCAACCCACTCCAGTGTTCTTGCCTGGAGAATCCCAGGGACGGGAAGCCTGGTTGGCTGCCGTCTATGGGGCCGCATAGAGTCGGACACGACTGAAGCGACGCAGCAGCAGCAGCAGCAGCAACAATCAAATATATTTATTTAAAACTTTAAAATTTCACAAAGATTATAATATCCTTTCAGATCATCTACTTTTTTCCTTAAATTTGATGAAGTAGATTATGTACAATTACAAATCCCTAATATGGGGGTTTGAATGAGATGGTCCCAGTATATAATTCTCAATCACACTAAGGTGTTCTTACCCAAGACACAGTTCCACCCAACCATGGAAATCATTTGTTTGTTTAATGTGAAACTAGAAGTGAACAAAACATTAAATCCTCTTAGCACCCGCACTTCATTTTTTTAAAGCCACCATTCTTTGAATGTAATTTACTCAGTTTAAGAAATGGTGTTTGAATTTTGAGGACTAACTACCAAGGAAAGGGGCAAAAAGGTGATGATAATGAAAAGGAAATACACTTATGTTTGTATTGCATGGTTTGACTGCATCATAAAAAAGCAAATAATGTTATTTACCTATCATATTTATAGTAGTTCTACATATCTTTGAAAAGAAGGATAACATTTTGCCACTTTTCTCTCTCTCACTGTTTAATTAAAATGTGATCTTTTCTAAAGTGACTGAGTTACTTGGCTCTCTTGTTTATTTCAGGATCCACACATAAATGCTTTACCAGATTTCCATCTGGGGAGGATCAGTCTAGATAGCATATTGAAAAGCAGAGACATTACTTTGCCAACAAAGGTCCGTCTAGTCAAGGCTATGCTTTTTCCTGTGGTCATGTATGGATGTGAGAGTTGGACTGTGAAGAAGGCTGAGAGCCGAAGAATTGATGCTTTTGAACTGTGGTGTTGGAGAAGACTCTTGAGAGTCCCTTGGACTGCAAGGAGATCCAACCAGTCCATTCTGAAGGAGATCAGCCCTGGGATTTCTTTGGAAGGACTGATGCTAAAGCTGAAACTCCAGTACTTTGGCCACCTCATGCGAAGAGCTGACTCATTGGAAAAGACTCTGATGCTGGGAGGGATTGGGGGCAAGAGGAGAAGGAGACAACAGAGGATGAGAAGGCTGGATGGCATCACTGACTCGATGGACGTGAGTCTGGGTGAACTCCGGGAGTTGGTGATGGACAGGGAGGCCTGGCATGCTGCAATTCATGGGGTTGCAGAGTCGAACACGACTGAGCGACTGAACTGAATTGAACCATTTTGCAATCTAATTTCTTCCAAAAGAATGCTTTTGGGTTTTTTTTTTTATCAATATTAAGGAGGGAGGGGGGTGGAAACTGAGATCTTCAAGAGTCTACTCTCTCCATACAAACAAGCTCTCAAGTTAATTTGCTTGATTGTTTCTTCATTCCTCCCTGCCCCACAACTCCACCAAGAAAGTCTGCATATGGCCAGTTTCTCCTCTGATGGCTAAGGACTGCATGCTATAATCTCCCAAGAGCCCAGCCTTTGCCACACATGTCTTATTCCAGATTTCATCAGACAAACTCAAACTTCTAGGCCAGAGTTATAGTCCAAGGAATTTTTCTCTTGGAAAGGTATGTGTTAATGATTTCAAACTTCGATCTCATTGCTTTCAGATGCCTTGGCTATTTGTGTTGGAAAACCTCTAGATGTCATTTAAGTCAATGCTCTCACTCTTCAAACAATGACACTGAAATTCATTGTTGAAATGTCTTAAGTGATTTAATGGCAAAACCTGGACTACAACTCTTTTAAAACACATTCAGTGAGTTTTCTGTAATACATAACTGTGTTGTCTCACACACATAACTTTTGTCATTAAAATTTTTTGATATTCCCTTTTAATCCATTGAGATATGTGAACTGAACTAATACTCTTATATTTCATTTGCACTAAAAGATATATTTTCCTTTTTCTAGCACTTCTAAAATAGGGATGAATCTTAAGAAGCAATGGTCTCTTCTGCTGTTAGTGGCATATCAGTAATGATGTAAACACAATGATTGTACCTATTCATGTACAATCTTGGTTGATATTCTGATGGCATAACTGGACAACTACAATCCCTTCAACATTTGGTTGAAAGCTCTTTAAGAATTTTTGAGGAATCAATATAAGACTTAGCTGTAGAGTTTCATTGACTTTTTCTGGTAAGATTCAGGAAGATCCAATAAATGTGACTATGAACAGAACTATAACCAACTAAAAAGCTTTTGCATAGCAAAGAAAAAAATCCACAAAATGAAAAGGCAACATGCTGAAAGAAGGAAGATATCCTTCCTTCAGATATCAAATAAGTGGTTAATTCCCAAAATATATAAAGACCTTAAACAAGTTAATATTAAAAAAAAAAAAAACTGAAAAATGGGCATGGAACCTGAGTATTTCCAAAGAAGCATACAGATGGCCAAGGGGCACATGAAAAGATGCTCAACATCACTAATCATCACGGATATGCAAAGCAAAACCATAATATCACCTCACACCTGTCAGAATGGTGATTATCAAAAAGACAAGAAAGAAAAAATGTAATATCTAATTCAGAAGATTATCATGAGATTTCCACAAAATAATATGTTTCTAAATGTGTAACACAGAACAGTCACATAGTTAGATCTCAGTAAACAAATAACCATGTTGTCATAAGGACAATAAGTGTCTGTTGTTCCTATTGCTAAAGGGGACAAGGCAAACATCCACAAAATTCATAAGAACACAGCAAAGGGAAAATAAAAGCAAGAGTACGGTTAGGAACATAAACAAGCAATATTTAAACACAAGGGCTGAGAAGACTGTGAAATGATTGATAGGTGTTAAGTAGGAAAGAGTCCACCTGGAAAGGTTCCATGGAAATGAAGCAGATTGAACAGAATTCTGAGGGTGGGAGGAGATGTGATTTGCCAGCAAAGCATGGGAAGAGAATTATAAAGGTAGGTTGGAATTGCTAAAGATCTAATGATGCCAACATATCTAAGCCCACTTCCAGTTTCAGATCATGTCAGAGACGAAATGAAGAGACATAGCAAGCAGTGAGATAGGGCATATATGGCCCTTCCAGGGGAAAAGCACAAGGAAGGTAAGAAGTACGGATGCATTTCTAGAGGCTGTCATTCTTTCCTAGGTGGCCTGGGAAGAACCAGGCCAGCACTGTGGGAGCTCAGCCAACAGGAGATGAGTGCCTCTCTTGCTACAGTGCCTTATACAAAATCCCTGGCACTGGCGCTTTATTTATTTGGAGATCAAACTATTTCATCCAACTATTTCTCATTTCTATCCTCCTCCCGGGTAGCAACCTGGGGCCACGCTACCCTAAGCCACCTGCTCATCAGAGCTCCAAAAGTGCACCTGTGCAGCTTCACTGCCAGTTCTTTCTGCTTCCTCAGAAAGGCTATTCTGGGCAAGCCTACGTGCTATTATGGACTACATGTTTATATCCATTCAAAATTCACATGTAGAAATCCTAACCCCCAATGGGATGGCAATAGGAGATGTGACCTTTGGGAGATAACTGGGTCACGTATTAGAGTTCTCTAAAGAAAGAGAAAAAAATAAATTTATTAATTTACAGAGAGGGGGAGAGACTTATTGTAGGAATTGGCTCATGCAGTTGGGGAGGCCATGAAGTTGTCTAGAGGATCATTTGAGCCAGAGGTATAATCCAGTCTGAGTTCAAAGGCCCGAGAGTCAGAAGTATCAGTGTCTGAGAATAAAAGATGGATGTCGCAGCTCAGGTAGAGAGTGAAAGTGCCCTTTCTCTGTCCTTCTTTTCTATTCAGCCCTCAATGGACTGGATGGTGCCCGCCCACACTGGTGATGGCTATCTTCTTTACTCATTCTACCAATTAAAGCAATAATCTCTTCCAGAAACATCCTCACCGACAGGTCCAGACATGATCATTACCAGTTATCTAGACATCCCTTAACCCAGTCAAGTTGACACATAAAATCACCCTTCACAGGTCAGGAAGGTGGAACCCTCATGATGAGATTACTGCTCTTATATGAAGAGGAACAAACCAGCTTTCTCTCCCTTGCCCTCTGCATCTTCCATGGGAGGACACAGAAAGAAACACCCAGTCCTCACTGAATACAGGGTTTGCCTGCTACTTGATCTCTGGACTTCTCTGCCTTCACAACTGTTAGAAATAAATGTTGGCTATTTAAGCCACTCAGTCTATGGCAGCTTGTTATAGCAGCCTGAGCAGACTAAGCCACTGTGGTCAGCATGGATTTCCCCACAGAGGTCTTTTAGTTTAGACCATGATTCTCAGGACCATGGACAGGGTTTTGGTGACCTATCGGTGACCCATCACCTATGATGGAGCTAAATCACTAACAAAGCCAAGGCTCTTGGTTCTCCTAAGCTTGCTCCAATGTGTTGCTCCCTTTACTGATGATCAGATGCCCTGATAAGCACTGAGCTCAAACAGCTTGTTCACACTTACTTCCATGGAGCACAGCCTATGCCACAGTCTTCTTGTTCCCAGAATCTACCATCTTACACTCATGACTTGGTGTCTTACAATTTATGGATCACTGGCAGCTTTTCCCATTTCAGCACACTGAGGTTCCCATGCAAACTGCATCTCAGGGTTGCCTGTTCAGCCAAAGGATCCACATGGCAGTCACTCATTGCATAGTGCTGGCTATATTCAATACACTGAATTCTTCTTGGCCAACAGCAGGCTAGACTTTGGGAACCCATCCCAGGAGACGTCCCAGTGCTCTTTGAAGCCATACTTTGACTTCTTATACTTTACTATACCAACTCCCATTGAACCCTCACTTATGACTTGGAAGAAGATGAGAAGAAAGGTGGAAAACACCTGTGGGAGCAGGGATTCTGTGGTCTCAATCTTAACTTAAGCAAACCAAAGCTCACAACACAACTCTATGAAGCAGAAAGACATCAATGTCAGAACACTCAACCTAGGTTACTCAGAGCTTCTACAGAATAATAACACGGGAGGCACTGGATCTACCAAGGAGCGACTTACAGAGAAGCCTGGGGCATGAAATTGAGTCCCCATGGGCAGAGCTTTGCTGAGAAGGAAAGGTGTTAGGATTTGATATAATACTTATGTAACTAATCCTAATTAACAAATTAACAGTCAAATTAACATCCTAAATAACAAAAGTTAGTTCAGAAGTTCACTATTCAGCTAACGAAAGTCTGATGCTTAGGAATAAACCATGGGCCCTGTCTGAGTTTGCTCAGGTTGCCATAACAGAATACAACAGGCCTAATGGCTTAAACAACGGAAATTTACCTTCTTACAGTTCTGGAGACAGGAAGATAGCAATATTACTTTTATTCTGAGGCTTCTGCCTTTGGCTTGTAAGCGGCCACCATTCAGTTATGTGAAACACTGGCCTTTGTTTGATCCATTCATGCAGAAAGAGGAAGAGCATGAAGTCTCTGCTGTCTCTTTTAAAAAGGACACTAATTTGGGAATTCCCTGGCAGTGGTTGGGACTCAGCACTTTCACTGCCGGGCACAGGTTCAAACTCGAGTTAGGGGAACTAAAATCCCTCAAGCCATGTGATGCCACCAAAAAAAAAAAAAAAGACACTAATCTTGTTGGCCCCACCTTTATGACCTCACTTAACCCTAATTACTTCTTTAAAGGCTCTGTCTCCAAATGCCACACTGGGAATTAGGGCTTCAAGGACTATGAATATGAGGGGGGCTGCTGCTGCTGCTAAGTCGCTTCCGTCATGTCTGACTCTGTGCGACCCCATAGACAGCAGCCCACCAGGCTCCTCAGTCCCTGGGATTCTCCAGGCAAGAACACTGGAGTGGGTTGCCATTTCCTTCTCCAATGCATGAAAGTGAAAAGTGAAAGTGAAGTCAGTCATGTCTGACTCTGCGCGACCCCATGAACTGTCACCCACCAGAGTCCTCCGTCCATGGGATTGTCCAGGCAAGAGTACTGGAGTGGGTTGCCATTTCCTTCTCTGGAGGGGGGCTGAGACAGGTACAAATATCCAGTCTATAATAGTCTTACAAATAGAACAAGCTTTCATAGGAACTTAAAGTAATAGTTGAGAATCCCTAAAGGAAATTTAGAACTATGACTTAATTAGTAGCATAATATGCAATACAGCTGACCACTGAACAGTACAGTAGTTAGGGACACAACACTGCACAGTTGAAAATTTGCATATAACTTTTGACAACCCCCAAACTTAACTACACATGACCCTTGAACGACATGGTTTTAACGGTATAAGTCCTTACACGTGGGTTTTTTTTCAAAAAATATATTGAATATTTGGGGGAGACTTGTGATGATTTGAAAAAACTCATGAACAGTGTGTCTTAGAAATATAAAAAAAAATTAAGAAAAAGGTATATCATAAAACCGTAAAATGTATGTAGATATTAGTCTATTTTATTATTTACTACTAGAAAAGATATACAAACCTGCTATAAAAAGTTAAAATTTGTCAAATCTTCTGCACACAAACATAGACTATACATGTCACAATTTGTAATGGAGACAAATGTAAACAGATGTAAAGATTCGGTATTACATCTTAACTGTAGCATATACTATACTACTGTAATAACTCCATAGCCACCACCTGTTATTACTATTTTGTTGTTCAGTCACTCAGTTGTGTATAACTCTTTGCAACCCCATGGACTGCAGCACACCAGACTTCCTTATCTTTCACCATTTCCCAGAGCTTGCTCAAACTCATGTCCACTGAGTCCATGATGCCATCCAATCATCTCATCCTCTGTAGTCCCCTTCTTCTCTTGCCTTGAATCTTTCCGGGCATCAGGGTCTTTTCTAATGAGTTGGCTCTTCACATCAGGTGGCCAAAGTATTGGAGCTTCAGCTTCAGCACCAGTCCTTCAAATGAATATTCAGGGTTGATTTCCTTCAGGATTGACTGGTTTGATCATCTCTCAAGTGTCTTCTCCAACACCACAATTCCAGTCCAAAAGCATCAACTCTTTGGCACTCAACATTCTTTATAGTCCAACTCTCACATCCATACATGACTACTAGAAAAACCGTAGCTTTGACTAGACGGACCTTTGTCAGCAAAATAATGTCTCTGTTTTTGAATATGTTGTCTAGGTTTGTCATAGCTTTTCTTCTAAGGAGCAAGCATCTTTTAACTTGATGGCTGAAGACACCATCTTCAGTGATTTTGGAGCCCAAAAAAATAAAGTCTGTCACTGTTTCCCCATCTATTTGCCATGAAGTGATGGGAATGGATGCTATGATCTTCATTTATTGAATGTTGAGTTTTAAGCCAACTTTTTCACTCTCCTCTCTGACTTTCATCAAGAGGCTCTTTGTTCTTCTTCACTTTCTGCCATAAGGGTGGTGTCATCTGCGTATCTGAGGTTATTGATATTTCTCCTAGCATTTTTGATTCCAGTTTGTGTTTCATCCAGTCCAGCATTTCGCATGATGTCCTCTGCATAGAAGTTAAGTAAGCAGGATGACAATATACAGCCTTGACGTACTCCTTTCCCAAATAGAACCAGTTCATTGTTCCATGTCTGGTTCTAACGGTTGCTTCTTGACCTGCATACAGGTTTCTCAGGAGGCAGGTAAGGTGGTCTGGTATTCCTGTCTTTTTAAGAATTTTCCACAGTTTGTTGTGATCCACACAGTCAAAGACTTTAGCATAGTCAATGAAGCAGAAGTAGATGTTCTTCATCAAATTGATGGACAGGAGTTTGAGCAATCTCCAAGAGTTGGTGATGGACAGGGAACCCTGGAATGCTGCAGTCCATGGTGTTGCAAAGAGTTGGACAAGACTGAGCAACTGAACTTAACTGAACTGAACCGATATGTTCTTCTGGAGTTATCTTTCTTATTCTCTGATCCAGGGGATGTTGGCAATTTGATCTCTGATTCCTCTGCCTTTTCTAAATCCAGCTTGAACATCTGGGAGTTCTCAGTTCATGTACTATAGAAGCCTAGCTTAGAGAATTTTGAGCACTACTTTGCTAGTGTGTGAGATGAATGCAATTGTGTGGTAGGTGCTATTATGTGTTGCTCTAAAGTGCTGTTATGTGATTCTAATCATCTCTGTGTGCATAGTTCATCTCTCCAGTGAATTACATATTGCAATAAAAAGTGATCACTCTTGATTCTCACATATTTTTCATTGTGTATAACACTATATTGTAAACCCTGAATAACATCATGAGACCCAAGAAAAGTGCCACCAGTGATGCTGAAAATGCTCCCAAGAAGCAAAGAAAAGTTACCATATTACAAGAAAAAACTGAACTGTTTGAAATACACCATAGTTTGAGGTCTGCAGGTGTGAGTCCCCACCACTTCAGGATAAATAAATACAGCATAAGGATCACTGAGAAAAAAGAAAAGGAAACTCATGAAGCCATCACTGCAGGCACACCAGCATGTGTGAAACCTTCAACTTTCTGCAAAATATCTTTCCATCTTGTATTGAAAATACAACTTTCATGTAGATGCAGGATTGCTATAACAAAGGCATACCTATAGACTCTAATATGATTCAAGAAACGATGAAGTCATTGTATGACAACTTAAAGCAAAAGGATTATGAAAGATCTAAAGCTGAAGCATTTCATGCCAGTAAAGGATGGTTTGATAATTTTAGAAAGAGCTTTGGATTTGAAAAAAAAAAAAGCTAAGATAATAGGAGGAGTGGTTTCTGCTGACCAAGAGTTCCCAGATGCCATTAAGAAAATCACTGAGAAGAAAGAATATCTGCCAGAACAATTTTTGTTGCAGACAAAAGTGTTGTATTCTGGAGGGGAAAAAATGTCACAAAGGACATTTATTAGTAAGGAAGGAAAAAACCAAGCACCAGAATTTAAGGCAGTAAGGGATAAGCGAACTCTAACGTTTTGTGTAAATGCAGTTAGCTTTATGATCGGGACTGCCCTCATCTATAAGCTGTTAACCCCCAAGACTTGAAGGGAAAAGATAAATACCAGCTGCCTGTCTTTGGTTGTACAGCAAGACTTAAGACAGTGAGAAACCTTTTCAGGACGGTTCTATCAGTGCATTCTCCCTGAAGTCAGGAAGTATCCTGCTAGTAAGGGACTGCCTTTTAAAGTTCTTTTGATATTGGACAATGCCCCTGCTCATCCAGAACTCTCTAAATTCAACATCACTGCAGGCATCCGAATGGTCAAAGTTAAAGTGAAAGTGAAAGTTGCTCAGTCATGTCTGAATCTGCGACCCCACGCACTATAGAGTCCATGGAATTCTCCAGGCCAGAATACTGGAGTGGGTAGCCTTTCCCTTCTCCAGGGGATCTTCCCAACCCAGGGATTGAACCCAGGTCTCCTGCACTGCAGGTGGAATCTTTACCAGCTAAGCCACCAGGCAAGTCCAAGAATACTGGAATGGGTAGCCTATCCCTTCTGCAGTGAATCTTCCCGACCCAGGAATCAAACCAGGGTCTCCTGCCTTGAAGCAGATTCTTTACCAACTGAGCTATCAGGGAAGCCCACAAAGTAGTCAACTTGGCCCCAAAACCAATATTTCAAATTTAGCCTCTAGATCAGGACTTTTAAGGCTCATTATACATAGCACTTTATGGAGAGGACTGTCAACGCTTTGGGCTTCCCAGGTGGCACTAGTGGGAATGCCTAGTGCCTGCCAATGCAGGAGACATAGAAGATGCAGGTTTGATCTCTGGGTCGCAAAGATCCCCTGGAGGAGGAAATGGCAACCCACTCCAGTATTCTTGCCTGGAGGATCCCATGGACAGAGGAGCCTGGCAGAGTCACAAAGAGTGACCATAGGGTCACGAAGAGTCAGACAGGACTGAAGTGACTTAGTATTCACATCAACACTATGGAAGAGAATCCTGATAGAAAGAACATCATGAAAGCCTGGAGGGATCACACCATTCAAATGCCATCATTGCCATGACAGCCATCAGCCTAAAACAATAAATTCCTGCTTGAGAAATCTGTGTCTAGATGTGCACAAGTTCACAGGCTTGACAACAGTCCCAATCAAAGAAATCATGAGACTGCGGATGTAACAACAGAGGTGGGGGTGGTGTGAAGACTTTCAAAATATGGGTCAAGAAATTCAAGAACTAATCAACACCAAATCAGAGGAATTAACAGAAGACGTCTTGCTGGAGATGAGTGCTTTTGGCCAGTGCCAGAAAATAAGGAAGAGTTAGAAGAAATAGTGCTAGAAAACAAACTGACATGAGACAATCTGGCAGAAGGGATCTGATTACTCAAGACTGCTTTTGACTTGTTTCATGACATGGACCCTGATGTGATATGGGCACTACAACTGAAGCAAACAGTGGAAGAATTGGAACTACACAAAAACATTGTGAATCAACACATCCTTGTACTTTGGGGAGCTACATTAGAGATGATCAGGGTGACGCTTTCAGATTCCTATGACACCAGTTAAAAGTCACTTTGGGGAACTACATTAGAGATGATCAGGGTGATGCTTTCAGATTCCTATGACACGAGTTAAAAGTCACTTTGGGAAACTACATTAGAGATGATCAGGGTGACGCTTTCAGATTCCTATGACACTAGTTAAAAGTAACTTTTGGTAATATAAAGGTCTCTGATATTGGCATAACTCAGGGGCACACAGAAGACTAAATAGGGGGAAAAAAAACACAAGGCAATTTATTCTGACAAAACTATGTGGTCGTATATTCATTATGGATGAGGCTATGTCTACTTTATCAACTAAGAGTTCACACATCTACATTTTCCCAAAAGAACTGTTGGGTTAAATTAGCTGCCGTGTTCCTAAAACACCAATGGGCTTTAGAGCTAAAGTCTTTCTCAAGGTAGAAAGTTTTCAACACACAGAGGTACACCTGAAACTTGTTTCTCTACCAATCTGGCTTTCAACTGAATTGTTACTATGTTTTCCTCTAACCGTCAGGACATGGTCCATCTATTCAACAGTGCTTTAGCCTGAATAATATGGATGGGTTGGATGACAAGAAAAGCCAGCAGTATGGTATTGCTGCTGTTTTCATCTTCACAAAGATTAAATATATAGGTCTCAGTGCCCCCAAATAATTTCAGTTCACAGAATGGAAAATCAATCCTTGCCCAGAGAGAAAATAACCATGCATTTTCCTTCTTTCTATGCATCACTGTTCACTTGAAGACTTGGAAAAAGTAGCTGGACAGGGTTCGAGCATTGGCTCTGTGTTCACTGACTTCAAGAATGCTGATCAGATTCTCAAAATCTATTTAGCTTGTTAGAGATGCTGCCCTTCAGGGCCAGCTAATTCAGCATGTAGCTTCTAGACAAGGGATTTTTAGACGTGGGATTACAGCTTCTGGCAACCAAAACTGCAGGCAGAAGAAAGACTTAATCCCTCTTTCTGTTTTGATTCCTTGTTGTTTCTGAACTTTCAAAAAGGAAGTCAGTGGAAGTCAAAGATATTTGGTATTTTATTAAGAAGAGGTGGCAAGAATACACAGAAGAACTGTACAAAAAATATCTTCACGACTAAGATAATTATGATGGTGTGATCACTTACCTAGACCCAGACATCCTGGAATGTGAAGTCAAGTGGGCCTTAGAAAGCATCACTATGAACAAAGCTAGTGGAGGTGATGGAATTCCAGTTGAGCTATTTCAAATCCTGAAAGATGATGCTGTGAAAGTGTGGCACTAAATATGCCAGCAAATGTGGAAAACTCAGCAGTGGCCACAGACCTGGAAAAGGTCAGTTTTCATTCCAATCCCAAAGAAAGGCAATGCCAAAGAATGCTCAAACTACCACACAATTGCACTCATCTCACACGCTAGTACAGTAATGCTCAAAATTCTCCAAGCCAGGCGTCAGCAATACGTGAACCGTGAACTTCCAGATGTTCAGGCTGGATTTAGAAAAGGCAGAGGAAACAGAGATCAAATTGCCAACATCCACTGGATCATGGAAAAAGTAAGAGAGTTCCAGAAAAACATCTATTTCTGCTTTATTGACTATGCCAAAGCCTTTGACTGTGTGGATCACAATAAACTGTGGAAAATTCTGAAAGACATGGGAATACCAGACCACCTGACCTGCCTCTTGAGAAACCTATATGCAGGTCAGGAAGCAACAGTTAGAACTGGACATGGAACAGCAGACTGGTTCCAAATAGGAAAAGGAGTATGTCAAGGCTGCATATTTTCACCCTGCTTATGTAACTTATATGCAGAGCACATCATGAGAAACATTAGGCTGGAAGAAGCACAAGCTGGAATCAAGATTGCTGGGAGAAATATCAATCACCTCAGATATACAGATGATACCACCCTTATGGCAGAAAGTGAAGAGGAACTAAAAAGCCTCTTGATGAAAGTGAAAGAGGAGAGTGAAAGTGTTGGCTTAAAACTCTAACATTCAGAAAACGAAGATCATGGCATCTGGTCCCATCACTTCATAGGAAATAGATGGGGAAACAGTGTCAGACTTTATCTTTGGGGACTCCAAAATCACTGCAGATGGTGACTGCAGCCATGAAATTAAAAGATACTTACTCCTTGGAAGGAAAGTTATGGCCAACCTAGACAGCATATTGAAAAGCAGAGACATTACTTTGCCAACAAAGCTCCATCTAGTCAAGGCTATGGTTTTTCCAGTGGTCATGTATGGATGTGAGAGTTGGACTGTGAAGAAGGCTGAGCACTGAAGAATTGATGCTTTTGAACTGTGGTGTTGGAGAAGACTCTTGAGAGTCCCTTGGACTGCAAGGAGATCCAACCAGTCCATCCTAAAGATCAGTCCTGGGTGTTCTTTGGAAGGAATGATGCTAAAGCTGAAACTCCAATACTTTGGCCACCTCATGCAAAGAGTTGACTCATTGGAAAAGACTCTGATGCTGGGAGGGATTGGGGGCAGGAGGAGAAGGGGACGACAGAGGATGAGATGGCTGGATGGCATCACCGACTTGATGGACATGAGTTTGAGTGAACTCCGGGAGTTGGTGACAGACAGGGAAGCCTGGCGTGCTGCGATTCATGGGGTCGCAAAGAGTCGGACACGACTGAGCGACTGAACCGAACTAAACTATTTCCACATCCTCTTACTGTTTAAATAAAATGCTCATGTTATTACACAGGAAAATAAATACAAGTCAATTGCAGTTGTATAGCTACATTTAGAGTCTGAACTGATAACACAGAAGAGGTCCAAACCCAATACTGTCCCATTAAGCAAAAGGCATGATAATTACGTTAATGTCACATTCTGGAACTCAAGAATTTTGCTCTCTTGGTCTTGGAATAACTCCTTCTTACCCAAATCCCTCACACACAACCATTAAACACCAGTGTACTTAAAATATTTAATCAATCTAGGGTTACAAAACACTAAGCAACCTTTACCATGTTTAACATTTATTGAGAATTTACTGTCAGACACAATTATAAGACATTTCAGATATACTAACTCATAAAATCTTCACAGCAACTCTGTAAGAATATTATTATCATTACCCTACTTATTTTAAAAATAAGTTACATATGCAAAAGAGAGAAGAGAAATTTTTCTAAAGTAACAAAGATAGCAGGTAGGAGAACCGATCTTTGAACTAAGATTCTTATTTCAGAGTCTGTGCTCTTAACCACTGAGTGATAATTTTTCTGGTTGCATATATATACATACATCTCACATATAGAAAGAAATTATGAAGATTGTTATTGACATTTTATATAATTTTTCACACAGAATTTCACATGATTTTAACTGTATTTTTAAATTTTTTGAAAAATTTTAAACTTACAGAAATGTCACCAAAAGACTAATACAGATTTCCCACATGCCTTTCACCTTGCTTTCACTAATGTTAATGTCCTACATGTTCAGAGTATAATTTCTGAACCAAAATATTAATATAGGTACATACTACTATCAATTCAAATATTACTTCATTCAAATTTCATCAGTTTTTCTCCTGATGTCCCTTTCTATTATAGAATCTAAACCAGGATACCACATTGCATTTAATTATCAGGTCTCCTTAATTTCCTCCAATCTGTGACAGTTACTCAGTCTTTCTTCATCTTTCATGACCTTTCATAACACTCTTGAAAATAACTGTTCTGTGGTTTTGCAGAATGGTTTTGCAGTTTTAACTATTTCTGATCATTAGACTTACACTATACATTCTGGGCAAAAATATCACAGAAGTGGTGTCCTCTACATCATATATGGTATACCTGATATTGATATAACTTAATTATGATGGATTTAACTGGTAAATTTTGTTAAGTTGTGTTTGCTAAGTTTTGCCACACTTTTCCTTTTATATTTAATATATTGTGTGAGATTCTTTGAAATGACGCACACATCACCTCCCAATAAATGCAATAATAAAATAAAAATAATGTTAAAATAATAGTCTTCTCTAAAGTTACTGGTAACTGATAATGGTAATTAAATTTCACAAGTCTAATATGGATTTTCAAATCGGGAAGTCAGTAACACAGAGATATCATTTTGTATTAATCACTACTCACTTGCCTTCAAACCTAGTATGTATTTCTCCTGACATGTTCACTACATCTCCTGATGCACTACTTCACAGAGTCCCCAGCACCTACTCTGTCTACCATCAACTCACGGAGAGCCCATATCACTCCTTCTGGTGATAAACATGAAGTTTAACCTTTAGGATCTCCCTGAATCTAAATATAGGGGTCTGTCTGCACTTCAATTCACTCCAATTTATTTTCACTCATTTCCATTTCAATGTCATACCAATGAATTCCTGGAAATCATGTTAAAAATAAATCACATTTTGCCTTACGTATCTGAGGTTTCACAGCTTATACAGAATCCAGATAAATCTTATATACGTCCAACAGTATGTCAAAGAAGCAAAAATATAACAACAACCTTATATCAAAGGATACTTGTCAAATAACATTATAAGTCCTAAAAATCTGTCTTAAGTATATGTTATACATGGGCTCCAACACAGTAAAAAATGCAAATAGAAAATAAAATTTCCATTGTACCATTAAAAAGAAAAAAAGCCTAAAATTTGTACACTGATTTTAACATTAGTCACATTTATAAAATTCATATACTTTTAGTTGATTTAGAATTTTGATGATGTGGCATAGGAAGGAAGTAGATAAGAAATTATTTAAATTACTCCCCTTTACAAAAAATCTATTCAGAAAGTTTGAAGTTTCTCTTCTCTTCCTTCTTCCCCCCACACATTTTTTCATATAAAATATATAACAATCAAATTGCTGTTAAAATAGTTCATATTTATTACACAATTGTAGGACCATAATCTTTCAACAAAGAATAATTGAAAACTAATCGACTCATGTTGAAATTTTGACCCATTAAATACAGACTTATCAGTTTTATACTCAGAAAACTAAAGCTTATGAAGACTGAATAACTAACCTAAACTCATCTATTTCTAGTCAGTAATAAGTGATATCAAAGTCCTAACTACAAAGACATTGCATAAGGGTTCTCTACTATAAACATATTCCATATTGATTTTTTCTCCAGGTTATTTTTGATTGCTATAAGCACATACCATACAATTATTATTTTAAAGTGTGCATTTCAGTGGGTTTTCATATATTCACAAAGTTAGGCAACCATTACCATTATTTAATTCCAAAACACTTTCATCACCCCTAAAAGAAATCATACATTCATTATAATCACTTTCCATTCTCCTCTGGGAAGCACTAATCTACTTTCTGTCAACATATATTTGTCTATTCCAGATATTTCATGTAAATGTAATTGTATAATATGTCGTCACTTGTGTCTTATTTCTTTCACTTAGCATGCTGTTTTCAAATTTCATCCATGTTATAGCACATACCAGTACTTTTCCTTTTTATGGCTGAATAATATTCCACTGCAAAGATATATTACTTTTGTTTACCCATTCATCAATTTTTGGACTTTTTTTGTTTATACTTTGGGGCTATTATGAATAGTTCTACTATGACATCATGTATAAGTTTTTGCATGAACGTATCCTCAATCAACTTGTGTATAAATTAAATTTCTGGGTCTTGTGGAAACTTTATATTTAAATTTATGATAACTGCCAAACTGTTTTCCAAAGCAGCTACACCATTTACATTCTCCTGAACAACATGTGAGTACACATTCACATATTTCATTTCACATCACTCATTTCTCAACATCACTCATAACTCCACATAACTCACATCACTCATTTCTCCACATCACTCATAATGCCACATAAGTCACATCACTCATTTCTCCACATCACTCATAACTCCACATAACTCACATCACTCATTTCTCCACATCACTCATAACTCCACATAACTCACATGACTCGTTTCTCCACATCACTCATAACTCCACATAACTCACATCACTCATTTCTCCACATCTTCACCAACACTTGCTATTATCTGACTTTTTAATCTGAGCCATTCTAGTGGATGTGAGTTAGATCTCTTTATGGCTTTCTCTAATGAGTAATGATGATGATCTTTACATGTGTTTATGGGCCATATGCATATCCTTTTTGGAAGAATATCTATGCAAATCCTTCTCCTATTTTTAAAAATTGGGTAATTTGCATCTTTGTTATTAAGTTGTAAAAGTTTTTTTCATATTCTGGATACTATTCCCTTGCTAGATATGTTTGCTTGAAATATTTTCTCCCATTCTGTAGGTTGTCTTTTACTTTTTTATAGAGTCCTTTGAAATACAAAAGGTTTTACTTTTGATAAAGTCCAATGCCAAAGAATGCTCAAACTACCGCACAATTGTACTCATCTCACATACTTGTAAAGTAATGCTCAAAATTCTCCAAGCCAGGCTTCAGCAATATGTGAACTGTGAACTTCCAGATGTTCAAGCTGGATTTAGAAAAGGCAGAGGAACCAGAGATCAAATTGCCAACATCTGCTGGATCATCGAAAAAGCAAGAGAGTTCCAGAAAAACATCTATTTCTGCTTTATTGACTATGCCAAAGCCTTTGACTGTGTGGATCACAATAAACTGTGGAAAATTCTGAAAGAGATGGGAATCCCAGACCACCTGACTTGCCTCTTGAGAAACCTATATGCAGGTCAGGAAGCAACAATTAGAACTGGACATGGAACAACAGACTGGTTCCAAATAGGAAAAAGAGTACGTCAAGGCTGCATATTGTCACCCTGCTTATGTAACTTATATGCAGAGTACATCATGAGAAACATTGGGCTGGAAGAAGCACAAGCTGGAATCAAGATTGCCAGGAGAAATATCAATAACTTCAGATATGCAGATGATACCACCCTTATGGCAGAAAGTGAAGAGGAACTAAAAAGTCTCTTGATGAAAGTGAAAGGAGAGTGAAAAAGTTGGCTTAAACCTCAACATTCAGAAAACGAAAATCATGGCATCTGATCTCATCACTTCATGGGAAATAGATTGGGAAACAGTGGAAATAGTGTCAGACTTTAGTTTTGGGGGCTCCAAAATCACTGCAGATGGTGATTGCAGCCATGAAATTAAAAGACACTCCTTGGAAGGAAAGTTATGACCAACCTAGATAGCATATTCAAAAGCAGAGACATTACTTTGCCAACAAAGGTTCGTCTAGTCAAGGCTATGGTTTTTTCAGTGCTCATGTATGGCTGTGAGAGTTGGACTGTGAAGAAAGCTGAGGGCCAAAGAATTGATGCTTTTGAACTGTGGTGTTGGAGAAGACTCTTGAGAGTCCCTTGGACTGCAAGGAGATCCAACCAGTCCATTCTGAAGGAGGTCAGCCCTGGGATTTCTTTGGAGGGAATGATGCTGAAGCTGAAACTCATGCTTAGAGTTAGTTAGGTAGCTTTAGCTACCTCATGCTTAGAGTTGAGTCATTGGGAAAGACTCTGATGCTGGGAGGGATTGGGGGCAAGAGGAGAAGGGGACGACAGAGGATGAGATGGCTGGATGGCATCACTGACTCGATGGACGTGAGTCTGGGTGAACTCCGGGAGTTGGTGATGGACAGGGAGGCCTGGCGTGCTGCGATTCATGGGGTCGCAACGAGTAGGACACGACTGAGCATTGAGTGACTGAACTGAACTGAACTGAATATATCTATTTTTGTTTCAGTTCATTGTACTTTTTGTGTAAAATCTAAGAGACTATTGCCTAAGTCAAGCTTGCAGTTATGTTTTTCTATGTTTTCTTCCAAGAGGTTTATAATTTTAGCTCTTACCATTTAGCAATTTGATATATTTTTAGTTTACTTTTGAATATGTTATTAAGTAGGGGTCCAAGTTCATTCTTTTGCATGTGGATACCCAGCTGTCCAGATTTACTGAAAAGATTACTTTTCCTTCATTGAAATGTCTTGGTATTTATTAATTATATTACACTATTGCATCGGACCTCATCTATATCACATACTACTATAGCAGTTTTCTCCTTCTATCTGCATTTTTTCTTCACTGGCCACAGTATTTGAGCTTAACCACAGAAGTCATTCTGGCAATTATTAAGGATGTTTTGAAAACCACCTCAGAGCATTCAATTGCTCTTTTATTTATTGTTCTATTGCTCTTTCCTACTCACTATTTGTTGATCAAAAGTAGTTGTCAGAAGAGTTGAACAAAGAAACTGCAGGGTGCCTGAACTGAGATGTGATTACCTTCTTTCAAATCTTGTGTTTGCCTCTAAGCCTACATAGAAATCTTGATTTTCAAACACCACTCTTTAAAAAATGAGACTGTAATGTCTCTGAACAAGTTGGCCCATACTCTAAGACCCAGAAAAAAAGGTAAGTAGGAAAAATCTTAAAGAACCTCTGAAGAATAAGCAATAGCCTTTTCCCAAAAGAATTAAAACCAAAAAAAAAAAAATGTTTTTAACGTCAACTTTTCCATTTTGGTGCAAAGAAACAAGAGTTTAAGTTGCATAATCATTTTGTTAGGTAGATAGAATAGGGAAAAGGAGTCCAAAATGGAGATGGCTAAAAGACAAGGAAGGGAAAAGACCACAAAAATAGAACAAAGGAAGGTCAAAGAAAGGTCTGAGGACCAGAGTGAGGACTTCAGGTAGAATAGCACTCCTGGCTGAGCCCAATTTGCATAGGGCAGGCCCAGGGGGAGAAAACATACAAAAGGAGGAGCCAAGCGCTCTCTCGCTCTCTCTCTCTCCCACGTGCGCACACTCTTTCTCTCCGCCACCCCCCACCACCGCGTGCATGTGCTCTTTCTCTCCCTTTCTCTCTCCTTCTCTCTCCCACGTGCGTAGGCTTTTTCTCTCCCCCTGACCTCTCCCCCACCCCCGCACCACGTGTGTGTGCTCTTTTTTCTTTCTCTCCCTCTCCCTCTCCCTCTCCTGTGTGCATACATAATGCTCTTTCTCTCTCTCTACCCCTACCCCCCACCCTTGCATGCACATGCGCACACTGGCATGCTCCTCCACTCTCTTCTCTTCTTTGAGGATGGATTCTCCTGCTATCTTCTAAATAAAATAGAGCTATAACACTGATTTGTCTAAGAGCTATGACACGGTTTGTTCAAGATTCAAGAGCTGTGACGTGCTGAGGGCTTTAATGTCCATCGCTCCAAATGATTGTTGTGACAAGAACCGAGATGCATACACTTGCTTGACATCTATGGTGCCGTGACTCGGGTTTAACCTGGCTGAAACAACCTCCACGCGGAAGAGGCCAAGCAGGGCAGGAGCCCAACTCAGTGAAAGCTCCCGCAGTAGAAGCAGAACATGAAGAAAACCCAGTACAGGGGAAGGCCCATCGTGCTGTAAACCAGGACAGCAAAAAGCGAACTCAGCAGAAAGCTCATGTGGCTCAGTCTCAGATTCCAGAAGACCTCCGGTCAAGGTAGGAGGTCCTAGCTCCTATGGCTGGAGAGACATGCCTAACAAAATCTTAATTCCTTTACAAACTCTCGTTTCTTACTTCCTTGAACCCCCTTGAACAGGCGGGCAGCAGTGGGCACAACTGAGGGACTCTGGAGAGGCTACTCTTTGGTATGTCCCAAAGGCACTATCTGCTGGGCCCCAGTAGCTGTTACACAAGCTGGTGGGGGTTCTTTTCTCCTTACTCTTCTCTGTGCCAAGAATCAGGCCAATGAAAACTGTGAACACAGGTCAGGAATTTAGCAGATTTTCCAGCAGGCTATGAAAGGGATTTAGGTCATACCTGAAAGGTCTAGTGGTTTTCCCTACTTTCTTCAATTTAAGTCTGAATTTGGCAATAAGGAGTTCATGATATGAGCCACAGTCAGCTCCCGGTCCTGTTTTGGCTGACTGTATAGAGCTTCTCCATCTTTGGCTGCAAAGAATATAATCAATCTGATTTCGGTGTTGACCATCTGGTGATGTCCATCTGTAGAGTCTTCTCTTGTGTTGTTGGAAGAGGGTATTTGCTATGACCAGTGCGTTCTCTTGGCAAAACTCTCTTAGCCTTTGCCCTGCTTCATTCCGTATTCCAAGGCCAAATTTGCCTGTTACCCCAGGTGTTTCTTGACTTCCTACTTTTGCATTCCAGTCCTCTATAATTAAAAGGACATCTTTTGGGGGTGTTAGTTCTAAAAGGTCTTATAGGTCTTCATAGAACCATTCAACTTCAGCTTCTTCAGCATTACTGGTTGGGGCATAGGCTTGGATTACTGCAATAAAGTAGGGAAAACCACTATACCATTCAGGTACGACCTAAATCAAATCCCTTATGATTATACAGTGGAAGTGAGAAATAGATTTAAGGGACTACATCTGATAGATAGAGTGCCTGATGAACTATGGACGGAGGTTCATGACATTGTACAGGAGACAGGGATCAAGACCATCCCCATGGAAAAGAAATGCAAAAAACAAAATGGCTGTCTGGGGAGGCCTTACAAATAGCTGTGAAAAGAAGAGAAGTGAAAAGCAAAGGAGAAAAGGAAAGATATAAGCATCTGAATGCCGAGTTCCAAAGAATAGCAAGGAGAGATAAGAAAGCCTTCCTCAGCAATCAATGCAAAGAAATAGAGGAAAACAACAGAATGAGAAAGACTGGAGAGCTCTTCAAGAAAATTAGAGATACCAAGGGAACACTCCATGCAAAGATGGTCTCGATAAAGGACAGAAATGGTATGGACCTAACAGAAGCAGAAGATATTAAGAAGAGGTGGCAAGAATACACAGAACTGCACAAAAAAGATCTTCATGACCAAGATAATCACAATGGTGTGATCACTCACCTAGAGCCAGACATCCTGGAATGTGAAGTCAAATGGGCCTTAGAAAGCATCACTACGAACAAAGCTAGTGGAGGTGATGGAATTTCAGTTGAGCTATTTCAAATCCTGAAAGATGATGCTGTGGAAGTGCGGTACTCAATATGCCAGCAAATTTGGAAAACTCAGCAGTGGCCACAGACCTGGAAAAGGTCAGTTTTCATTCCAATCCCAAAGAAAGGCAATGCCAAAGAATGCTCAAACTACCGCACAATTGCACTCATCACACATGCTAGTAAAGTAATGCTCAAAATTCTCCAAGCTAAGCTTTAGTAATATGTGAACTGCGAACTTCCAGATGTTCAACCTGGATTTAGAAAAAACAGAGGAACCAGAGATCAAATTGCCAACATCCTCTGGATCACTGAAAAAGCAAGAAGTTCCAGAAGAACATCTATTTCTGCTTTATTGACTATGCCAAGGCCTTTGTGTGGATCACAATAAACTGTGGAAAATTCTGAAAGAGATGGGAATACCAGACCACCTGACCTGCCTCTTGAGAAACCTATATGCAGGTCAGGAAGCAACAGTTAGAACTGGACATGGAACAAAAGACTGGTTCCAAATAGGAAAAGGAGTATGTCAAGGCTGTATATTGTCACCCTGCTTATGTAACTTATATGCAGAGTACATCATGAGAAACACTGGGCTGGAAGAAACACAAGCTGGAATCAAGATTGCTGGGAGAAATATCAATCACCTCAGATATGCAGATGACACCACCCTTATGGCAGAAAGTGAAGAGGAACTAAAAGCCTCTTGATGAAAGTGAAAGAGGAGAGTGAAAAAGTTGGCTTAAAGCTCAACATTCAGAAAACGAAGATCATGGCATCTGGTCCCATCACTTCATGGCAAATAGATGGGGAAACAGTGGAAACAGTGTCGGACTTTATTTTGGGGGGCTCCAAAATCACTGCAGATGGTGAGTGCAGCCATGAAATTAAAAGATGTTTACTCCTTGGAAGGAAAGTTATGACCAACCTAGACAGCATATTGAAAAGCAGAAACATTACTTTGCCAACAAAGGTCCATCTAGTCAAGGGTATGCTTTTGAACTGTGGTGTTGGAGAAGACTCTTGAGAGTCCCTTGGACTGCAAGGAGACCCAACCAGTCCATTCTAAAGATCAGTCCTGGGTATTCATTGGAAGGACTGATGCTAAAGCTGAAACTCCAATACTTTGGCCACCTCATGCAAAGATTTGACTCATTGGAAAAGACCCTGATGCTGGGAGGGATTGGGGGCAGGAGGAGAAGGGGACGACAGAGGATGAGATGGCTGGATGGCATTACTGAGTCAATGGACATGAGTTTGAGTGAACTCCGGGAGTTGGTGATGGACAGGGAGGCCTGGCGTGCTGCGATTCATGGGGTCACAAAGAGTCAGACACGACTGAGCGAGTGAACTGAACTGATGAAGGTGATTCCTTGGCACGTTTTCCCCACTGTTTTTTCTTCCTGTCTTTCAGCTCTATCCAGGGACTGGAGACAGGGCAAAAAGTAAGAGCTGGATTTTTTAGGATTCAGAGAGAAGCCATGCTTCAGGGTGTGAACCATTGCTGAGGGCAAGGGCTGGGGCCATGGCATGCAGCCTGGCTAGGTGAATTAATATGCTAGTGAGTGGGAGGATCATCCCAACCATTGGGGAACCACCCACTCCTCCATCTTTTGACAGTGCCTTGGAGCTGTCCTGCCACCTCTGGGTGTGTCTTTTGGCTTACAGATTGAGTATTAAAGGACAAATTCCTGTCCCAATGTGCATCAGATATCAGAATTAAGTTACAATGGCTACAGCAGCAGGACCCTGCTGCCTCTTTAGATGAGATGATCCAGACAGCCACTAATATCTTTTACAACAGAGAACAGGAGAAGGAGGCCAAGGCCCACGAGAGGGAGAGAAGGAAAGAGACAAGGCATGCCCGGATGTTGGCTGCCCTCCAGAGAAGCCCTATGGCACATCCCGATTCCTTGAAGGACAAGGCACAAGGCAAATGCCTAATTTGTAGACAGGCGGGGCATTGGGCCAAAGAGTGTCCAAACCATGACAAGTCTCCTCAAATGGCTTGCCACAAATGCCATCAACTGGGACATTGGGTGGCACTCTGCCCTCGGGACCCAAGAGCCTCAAGGTCAAGTGCCAAGCCTTCCCTCATGATGGTTCAAGAGGACTGAAGTGGCCTGTTCCAACCAGCCCGCCTGTCACAGATAAGCATCATGGGGTTGGAGCCAGGGGTGCAACTGGATGTGGTAGGTAGGTCCAAAAGCTTCTCGGTCGACACAGGGGCTACCTACTCTGTCTTGATCTCCTACTCCGGAGCCTTCTCCTCCCAAACCTGTACCATTTTGGGTGCTACAGGAAAAGCAACTACTAAAAGATTCACCGGAGCACTTCTTTGTTTCTGGGATGGACAAATATTTTCCCACCAGTTTCTGGTGGTCCCTTATTGGGAAGAGATACACTCACTAAATTGGGGACCACCCTTGTGATGGGAAGTTTTTCAGCCCCTAGAGCTCTACAGCCCCTGGTTACTACTGAAGAACCCATTACACCTTCTCCAATAGGGAGGGACCAAAAACTATGGGAGGACAAAATTAACCCCCAGGTATGGGACCAGGGAATTCCTGGACGAGCCCACCAAGCTGAACCAGTCATCATTGTCCTCCGAGATCCCATTCAGTTTCCTAACCAAAACCAATATCATCTCAAAAGAGAGGCTCGGGAGGGGCTACAGCCTTTAATAAATAAATTCCTTGCTTGTGGGCCATTGGTCCCCATCAGTTTGCCATGTAACACCCCAATCCTCTCAGTAAAGAAAAAGGACGGAACCTGGCAAATGGTTCAAGATCTCTGGATCATAAATGAAGCTGTAGTCCCCCTCCATCCCATAGTACCCAATCCCTATGTAATCTTGGGAGAAATCCCCCCCAGGGCCAAGTGGTTTATAGACTTGGATCTCAAAGATGCATTTTTTATTTTGCATAGCACTGGCTAAAGAATCCCAGTATCTTTTTGCCTTTGAGTGGGAGGCCCCAGGAGAAAACCACCAACAGATGACTTGGACAGTATTACCTCAGGGGTTCAGAGATAGTCCCCACCTGTTTGGACAGGCCCTTAGCCGGGATCTAGGAGATCTGGACCTGGGACCGAAGGGGAAAATATTACAATGTGTAGATGACCTACTAATCTGCTCTCCAGATGAGGAAAATGCCCTACAACATGCAATTCAGGTTCTAAACTTTTTGGCAGAAAGGGGATATAGTCTCCCGTGCTAAGGCACAGATGGTCAAAACAAAGGTCACTTACCCGAGAGTTCAGATTACACATGGGTCTAGGAGGCTGTCCTCTGATCGGGTACAAGGAATCCTCCAGTGGCCCTCCCTCGCAACTCGAAAACAATTGCGAGCTTTCCTGGGGCTAACTGGGTATTGTATAATCTGGATACCCAACTATGGTCTAATTGCTCAGCCCTTATATGAAAGCTAGGGATCTCTTCAAGAAAATCAGAGATACCAAAGGAACATTTCATGCAAAGATGGGCTCGATAAAGGACAGAAATGGTATGGACCTGAGAGAAGCAGAAGATATTAAGAAGAGATGGCAAGAATACACAGAAGAACTGTACAAAAAAGATCTTCATGACCCAGATAATCACGATGGTGTGATCACTGACCTAGAGCCAGACATCCTGGAATGTGAAGTCAAGTGGGCCTTAGAAAGCATCACTATGAACAAAGCTAGTGGAGGTGATGGAATTCCAGTTGAGCTATTCCAAATCCTGAAAGATGATGCTGTGAAAGTGTGGCACTCAATATGCCAGCAAATGTGGAAAACTCAGCAGTGGCCACAGGACTGGAAAAGGTCAGTTTTCATTCCAATCCCAAAGAAAGGCAATGCCAAAGAATGCTCAAACTACCGCACAATTGCACTCATCACACACGCTAGTAAAGTAATGCTCAAAATTCTCCAAGCCAAGCTTCAGCAATACGTGAACCGTGAACTTCCTGATGTTCAAGCTGGTTTTAAAAAAGGCAGAGGAACCAGAGATCAAATTGCCAACATCCACTGGATCATGGGAAAAGCAAGAGAGTTCCAGAAAAGCATCTATTTCTGCTTTATGCCAAGGTCTTTGACTGTGTGGATCACAATAAACTGTGGAAAATTCTGAAAGAGATGGGAATACCAGGCCACCTGATCTGCCTCTTGAGAAATTTGTATGCAGGTCAGGAAGCAACAGTTAGAACTGGACATGGAACAACAGACTGGTTCCAAATAGGAAAAGGAGTACATCAAGGCTGTATATTGTCACCCTGTTTATTTAACTTATATGCAGAGTACATCATGAGAAATGCTGGACTGGAAGAAACACAAGCTGGAATCAAGATTGCCGGGAGAAATATCAATCACCTCAGATATGCAGATGACACGACCCTTACAGCAGAAAGTGAAGAGGAACTAAAAAGTCTCTTGATGAAGGTGACAGTGGAGAGTGAAAAAGTTGGCTTAAAGCTCAACATTCAGAAAACGAAGATCATGGCATCCGGTCCCATCACTTCATGGGAAATAGATGGGGAAACAGTGCAAACAGTGTCGGACTTTATTTTGGGGGGCTCCAAAATCACTGCAGATGGTGATTGCAGCCATGAAATTAAAAGACACTTAGTCCTTGGAGGGAAAGTTATGACCAACCTAGATAGCATATTCAAAAGCAGAGACATTACTTTGCCAACAAAGGTCCGTCTAGTCAAGGCTATGATTTTTCCAGTGGTCATGTATGGATGTGAGAGTTGGACTGTGAAGAAGGCTGAGCGCCGAAGAATTGATGCTTTTGAACTGTGGTGTTGGAGAAGACTCTTGAGAGTCCCTTGGACTGCAAGGAGATCCAACCAGTCCATTCTGAAGGAGATCAGCCCTGGGATTTCTTTGGAAGGAATGATGCTAAAGCTGAAACTCCAGTACTTTGGGCACCTCATGCGAAGAGTTGACTCATTGGAAAAGACTCTGATGTTGGGAAGGATTGGGGACAAGAGGAAAAGGGGACGACAGAGGATGAGATGGCTGGATAGCATCACTGACTCGATGGACGTGAGTCTGAGTGAACTCCGGGAGTTGGTGATGGACAGGGAGGCCTAGTGTGCTGCGATTCATGGGATCGCAAAGAGTCGGACACGACTGAGCGACTGATCTGATCTGATCTATATGAAAGCTTAAAGGGACGGGATGATTCAATCCCACTGATGTGGAGAACTCCTCAAAAGAAAGCAGAGGCTACACTAAAATAGGCCTTAACTCAGGCACCTGCCTTGAGGTTGCCAGACCCAGAGAAAACATTCCAACTTTATGTCCATGAAAGAGATGAAATGACCTTGGGAGTGTTAACTTAAAGGTTGGGATCTGAGCCCCAGCCTGTAGCTTACTTATCCAAGAGACTCGATCCAATGGCCCAAGGCTGGCCCCTCTGCCTTTGAAATCTTGCAGCTATTGCAATCATGATAGAAGATGCTTTAAAATTCTCCTTTGGAGACAATCTAAATATTTTTACCAGCCAAGTAAAAACAACTCCTAAATGGGAGAGGCCATTTATGGATGTCTGATCAAAGAATCCTCAGATATCAAGTAATGCTGATGGAAAATCCACGCCTCACTATATCCCCCTGTGAGGTTCTTAACCCAGCCACCCTCCTGCCTACCCCCAAGGGCTCTCTCTCCTTTCACTCTTGTCTACAAACCTTGGACCACTGGACAAAACCCCAAGAGGGATTGTCAGAAGATCCTCTGACCAATCTTGAGGAAATCTGGTACACTGATGGAAGCAGCTTTGTCTTAGGAAAAAGAAGAGCCAGATATGCAGTAGTCTTTGATTTTGAGACCATAGAGGCTAAGCCTCTGCCACCAGGTCAACAAGCTACAACATGCGGTGCCAGTTCAACAAAGATACAAAACTACTGCTGACCATGGAAAATATCACTCACTCTTAGATGCACCCCGCTATAAGGACTCTGAGGCTTGAGACTAGCAAGAGGGGGAGGCCCAATACCGTTTGCCATCCCAATTCAGCAGAAAGTAGCCAGAAAGACCTCCACACCCCTATTTCCAAAGAATTGGGCCTCCTATCTCTTGAGGGGGGAATGCTAGGTAGTTAGAATAGGGAAAAGGAGTCCAAAATGGCAGTGGCTAAAAGACAAGGAAGGGAAAAGCCCGTGAAAATAGAACAAAGAAAGGTCAAAGAAAGGTCCGAGGACCAGAGTGAGGACTTCAGGTAGAACAACACTCCTGGCTGAGCCCAATTTGCATAGGGCAGACCCAGGGGGAAGAAAACATATAAAAGGAGGAACCAAGCACTCTCTCACTCTCTCTTTCTCTCCCTCTGCCTCTCTCTCCCACGTGCATACGCTCTTTCTCTCTCCCCGCCCCCTACCGCGTGTGTGTGCTCTTTCTCTCTCCCTCTCCCTCTCCTGCTCTCTCTCTCTCTCTCTCCTGCATGAGTACACTCTTTCTCTCTCTCTCTTTCTCTCTCTACCCCCACCCCCCAGCCCACGCATGCACTGGCACACTCCACTCTCTTCTCTTCTTCGAGGATGGATTCTCCTGCTATCTTCTAAATAAAATAGAGCTGTAACACAGATTTGTCTAAGAGCTATGACACGGTTTGTTCAAGATCTGAGAGCTGTGACGCACCAAGGGCTTTAATGTCCATCGCTCCAAATCATTGTTGTGATGAGACAAGAACCGAGAAGCATACACTCGCCTGACAATTTGGAATACTGGAATTATAAATTAGAGCTAACCATATGCTTATTCCATGGCTCAAGAATAATTAGTAACGTGATAACCAAGAAATGTACAAAAATGTTGACAGCAACTTTAGCCATAATGGCTCAAACTGGAAACAACCCACGTGTCCAACAACAGAAAACAAATTGTCTGTGACCATAAAATGAAATACTAAACAGCAATAAAGAGATCATAATCCCAGACATGCAACCATACACTCTCCCAGACATTTCTGTGTGCAAAGAAACTAGACACACACAAAAAATACACACCGTATGATACTATACACCTGAAATTCAAGAGCATATAAAACTAATCCAAGATATTAGAAACCCAAAAATCAATTCCTTTTGGGGGAAACAGTGACTAGAAAATGAGAAACTTTCGTGGTATGGGAATAGTCTATGTCGTGAGCTGGGTGCGACTATATAGGTGTATACATTAGAAAAATAAATCAATCCATACATTTACAATTAGTGCACCTTTTGCATTTTACTCATAAGTCTGATAAACCTTCACTTAAAAATTTTAAACAAGGTGGGGAAAGTGACCCCAGGATAACAGGCGAATTTTCAAACCTTTTCAACATGAAACAAAGAGCTATAGCTCATCCACCTTTAACACAAAGACAGAACGAAGACTAACACTAAGTAGCTGGAGCAAAAACATGTAGTTGGACATGAAAAAGAGGTGATTAAAACAGGAAACATCATTAGCATTTCGCTACCACTCATTTGAGTCCACAAATCCTACTATGTCAACGTCAAGAAATAAGATGAAAAATAAGGATTGTCTTCTGCAGAGCCACTGAGTTCTTAGTTGAAATCATGAACTCTTTAAAAGAAACAGATCCTAAAATCTGTAGTTCATTTCTTTGTCTCTCCCACAAACTCAGTTCACATCCAAAAAAATCTATCAATA
This sequence comes from Bos javanicus, assembly GCF_032452875.1. Taxonomy (NCBI): domain Eukaryota; kingdom Metazoa; phylum Chordata; class Mammalia; order Artiodactyla; family Bovidae; genus Bos; species Bos javanicus. Next base: position 24,191,754 of record NC_083873.1, on the reverse strand, counting down.
TTCAGGCTCAGCCACAATAAACCAAGTCATATGTTAATTCAATTCTACTTGAATGACTTTTACATAATCCCTAGGCAGGAACCTTGTCAAAATCTTTGCTCAGTACAATTCCTGGGACAATGCTGACATTCAGTTGATAGTGTATATTATAATTAATATCATAATAACAGTAACACACGAAGAAAATACAACGGTCCTGTAGTTTGCAACAACCGTGGGGCTGCAGCTAACACAGAATTTTAATTCAGCATCAACAACAGAAATAAAGATCAGAAGGCAGCAAGAATAATGGGATTCAATGAATTTGTGAAATTACTCTAAACTGCAGGAAAAACAATACTTTTAGGCACGGTCTCCTACAGGAAACAACTAAATTAAGCACTTGACCATAGTGAAGACTGATGTCTTAGCAGTAACATGAACCCAAAACTCTTTCTGAAGATAAAAGGAATTGTGTGTGTGTGTGTGTGTGTGTGTGTGTGTGTGTGTGTACATCTATATGTGCATCTCTTTGTCTATATTTGACAATGTTCAAAAATGGTGGGTAGGGTGAGAATGGAAAAAACAGTAACAAAATACTTATGTGAGTAAAAAAAGATATTTGTCTAATTAATTAAATGAATTACACCTTTAGCTCCTTAGTTTCCCTACAGGAAGAACTGCTGGTATAAGGAGGATTAACAAACATTCCCTAAAGATGCAAAGTTGTAGTTTTTTTTCCCCTTTGGAGAGCAGCCAACATCTACTCTCCAGCCGTCAAGCAAGGAGCACACAGGTAACTTTGCCAGGAAAAGAAAGGAAAAACAAAAAAACTGGCCTGCACTTTAGAGGAACACCTAACATCTGTCAAAAAGCCCCAGGGCAAGAAAGATGTTCCCCAAATCCAGGTTTTATCTGAAAAACTTTTTTTCCAATCCCTAATCAGTGATGCTCAAAGTGTGGTCCCTGAGCAGTGACATCAGCATCCGGGAGAAGTTGTTAGAAATGCAAATCCTGCCACCTCACCCAGATGCACTGAATCAGAAACTCGAGGGGAGGTCATCTCCGTCTTCAACAAGCACTCTACATGAGGCTGACACATGCTCAAGTTTAATCTGTTTCTCCTTGGTTCCACCCCCTTCAAAAAAATCCTCTTCCACCCCTCCAAAAAAATAATATCTGGCCAAGGTGTTTTGACTAGCCGCTGTGTTTCTCTTCCTGCTTCATTATTTTTTTAGCTAATTATTCTCCATGGTGGAGTCGTATTTCCCACTGGCCGCTTTAAACAACCTTATTCAAACAGAGTATACTCCCCGACTAGAGATCATTAAATACAGGAAAAGTTTTGTCTACCCAAAAGTCTTGCCAGTATCTATTAAATTGTATCAGGGCCACCACGAAGCACAACAGCTCTTCTACAACCCAATCTTATTCCAGAAATTTTCACCACAGCAACACCTCACCCCCAAAACACAATTCTAAATATTACGTGATTTGCACTTAAAACTTCTACGGAAAAGACTCGATGACCATGTTACTGATTTCTAGAGAACAAAATGCAAAGGAAATCATTCGTGTGTGACATTTTGGGTCCAGATTTTTAAGAAGGTAGTCCTTGTCCCCATCCTCCCAATGTATGCAGACAACAGGGGCCTGTAGGCCTGGAGTAGTAGTTCTCAAATTTTCCGTGCACCTGAATCACCCGGAGGGCTTTTTTTACCTTTTAAATTTTTTCCCCACACTAACCTTTCTCCTCTGGGCTGTCGGCCCCCATTGCTCCCTCTTACTTCCGGGACCGCCGCCGCCTTCGCGGCTTCGCCTCAACTGGAGCAGGTGTGGGTGCTGCGGCGCACGCGCCATAACGCTGGCCGCAGAAGCCCAGTTAGTCCTTCTGCTGGGCTGCTGGGTTCATACTTTAGCCTGTACAACTCAACCTTCTAGGACACCCTGGTGGGTTTTTTTAAATGCTAATTGCTAGACCCCACCCCTAGAGTTTCTAATTCAGTAGGCTTGGGCAGTATCTGAATAACTGCATTTCTATTGAGGGACTTCAGTTCAGTTCAGTTCAGTTCAGTCGCTCAGTCCTGTCCAACTCTTTGCAACACAATGAATTGCAGCACTCCAGGCCTCCCTGTCCATCACCAACTCCCGGAGTTCACTCACACTCACTTCCATCCAGTCGGTGATGCCATCCAGCCATCTCATCTTCTGTCGTCCCCTTCTCCTCCTGCCCCCAATCCCTCCCAGCATCAGTCTTTTCCAATGAGTCAACTCTTCGCATGAGGTGGCCAAAGTACTGGAGTTTCAGCTTTAGCATCATTCCTTCCAAAGAAATCCCAGGGCTGATCTCCTTCAGAATGGACTGGTTGGATCTCCTTGCAGTCCAAGGGGCTCTCAAGAGTCTTCTCCAACACCCCACAGTTCAAAAGCATCAATTCTTCAGTGCTCAGCTTTCTTCACAGTCCAACTCTCACATCCATACCTGACTACTGGAAAAACCATAGCCTTGACTAGACGGACCTTTGTTGGCAAAGTAGTGTCTCTGCTTTTAAATATGCTATCTAGGTTGGTCATAACTTTCCCTCCAAGGAGTAAGCGTCTTTTAATTTCATGGCTGCAATCACCATCTGCAGTGATCCTAGATAAGGCAATATAACATCTTGGCAATATGGATAAGAATTTAAAATTCCACATGACCTTGAGGAAACATTCTATGTCTTGAAGTTTATCCTGCAGAAATACTCATTCTAGTATGTATAATATGCACACAAAGGGTGTTTTTTTGTAACACTGCTTATGACACTAAAAACAAGAATGACATTACATGTTCAAAAATAGATTTGTTAAATAAATGACACCTTCAAATGATTGAATTTTATGCATCATTAAAGATACCTGACTTGAAATACATCCATAATGTAGTATTAAATTTAAAATATGTAGAAAATATGGAGTAATCTATATATGGTCACATTTTTTAGGTATACAAATGTGTTACAGGAGCCATAAGTTCTGGATAGCACTTAGCAAGTGTTTTTCCTCCCTTTTTTTTTATCTTCCCTCTTTCTTCCTGCTCTTGTGTTTTACTAAGATGGAGTGATCTTTGGTGAGACACAATACAGAAAAAGGCTAAACATCCATTGACAGATAAATGGATAAAGAAGATACGGTATATATTGAGATATACAGTGAAATATTACTCATCCATAAAAAAGAATGAAGCAATGCCATTCACAGCAAAATGGACAGACCTAGAGATTATCATACTAACTGAAGTAAGTCAGCCAGGAAAAGACAAATGTCATGATATTGTTTAAATGTGGAATCTGGAAGAAAAAAAAAAAGAAAAGATACAGGTGAACTTATTCATAAAACAGAAGTAGACCAAGAAACACAGAGACCAAAATTATGGATACCAAAGGGGAAAGACAAGGGGAGGAATAAGTTAGAAGTTTGGTATTATTAAATACACATTAGTATATATAAAATAACCAACAAGGACCTACAGTTAGTACAGGGAGCTATACTCAGTATTTTGTAATAACCCTATAAGGGAGAAGAATCTGAAAAAGAACCCTATAAGGGAAAAGAATCTTATAAAGAACATATATGTGTTCATATTATATATATATATATATACACACACATATATATACATGTACATGTACAATACATATTATATATATATATATATAATAGAAATGACCAGAGGCTAATGGAAGAGGAGTATATCAGATGATAGTGACAGGATCTCTGTGGCTACATGCAAAGTGGGATCTTTATGAACTGATAGGTGATGAGAAGAAAAAGTGAAGAAATGATTTACACCTCCTGAGGACTCCAGAGGTAAATGTTTCAATAGTGTTCCACACTTCCAGGTACTCCTGATGCAACAAAGTGATAAGATCTATATGTTTACATATATAAGTACATATGCCAAAAAATTTTAGAAGTACAAACCAAGCTGTTAGCAGTGATCATTTTTGTGGGGTTTCATTGTGTTTGGAAAGGGGAATCATGGGATACAGATTTCAAAGAAATGATGATAGAAAAAGAGGGAAATTTATAAACCTCTGCATTGATGCATAGTTTACAGCAATCATATTCCATAACTTCAAAGTGAAGAGAGAATTTTTAAAAGAGCTCAGTCAGACTTTACCTTGCTTATACATTTACTAGCCCTGAGCAGGAGAAAGAGGCCCTAATGCCAGTTTAAGTTTCTGAGGAGGATACATCTACCATTTAGAGTCACCCCCAAATCTGGAGTGAAATTGTTCTGAAATCTTATCACAAAAGCAATTGTTCAGTTTTCTTGGAAGTGATCATTTAACTGTGCAAACGGGTAAAATAGATTTTTTTCATGATTACTTATACAAAGAGAAAAAGGAGATCACATAAAATATACTTCCCGTATCCAACAGTCTCTAGTTGAATACTGACACAGCACTAGAATTTATACTTTCTACTTCCATCTAATTCGGACAGCTCGAGATCTTGCAAAATGAGAAGACCTCCAGCTAGATAGTGAACAAATTACTCATTTTACATAAATGATCTCCCAAGGATTTCGACCTTAAAGTCACAAAGATCAACATGTAACTAGCTACAAGATTATATATTCCTATTTCTACACTAGATTGAAAGTTCATAGAAGGCCAGATAGAGTGTGTTTGCTTGTTTGTTTGTTTGTTTTGGCAGTGCCAGGTGGCATGCAGGATCTTAGTTCTCCATCCAGGGTTCCCCCTGCAGAGGAAGCACAGAATCGTAATCACTGGGAATCCCCAGATAGAGGTTTGGTTTGGTTTTGTAACTTACTATAGTACTAAGAAGAGTGTTTCCATAAACAGACCTTTGGTTCAATTGGTGAAGACAAAATTCATCACACAGAAGTCACAGGCAACTGCTCTTCCTTGGGCTTTCTGGCCATAATTTTTTAGTTTGTCCACTGATGAAGTAGAATGTTCAGTTCTTCTGTTTACCCAGCACCTGCTTTTTGGAAGCCTAATTTATTAGGGCACCTACTGCAATATGAGAAAAAGGAAAAGACGTAAAAACTCAGCCAATAGATTTGGTTGTAAATTATAAAGGAAGCTTGGCTGGCGATTATGTGTTTAATTCATGACCCATGTGATTGCTGCGAATTAGACCAAGGATCGGAAGGCAATGGCACCCCACTCCAGTACTCTTTCCTGGAAAATCCCATGGACGGAGGAGCCTGGTGGGCTGCAGTCCATGGGGTCGCTAAGAGTCGGACACGACTGAGCGACTTCACTTTCACTTTTCACTTTCATGCATTGGAGAAGGCAATGGCAACCCACTCCAGTGTTCTTGCCTGGAGAATCCCAGGGTCGGGGAAGCCTGGTAGGCTGCCGTCTCTGGGGTCGCACAGAGTTGGACACGACTGAAACGACTTAGCAGCAGTAGACCAAGGATAAACAAGATTCAGTTGTAGTCAGGCTCTTGCTAGCCCCCTTCAGTCCTCTTTCCTGTTTCATCTGAAAATGCCCCTGATGATGACCGAACAAACAAGGGCCCAGCCACCAAAATCACAGAAAGAGCAGCTTATTATCATCTGTTCTTATAACTTTTGAAAAAGCTTTTATCAGATATTTAGTTTTTTACAATACTTCTAGGGACTTCCCTGGCTGTCCAGTGGTTCAGACCCAGTGCTTCCTCTGCTGTGGGAACGGGTTCAATCACTGGTCAGGGAATTAAGATCCTGCACACTGCGGTGTGGGACAAATAACAAAATAAATAAATAACTTTTAATGAATTGAAATGTACACATTCCTGTTCATTTTGGCATGTATTTATGCTCCATTTTTTTTTTCTATGAACCACTCTCTCCATACTTCACCCGGAGAGCATGACTCTAAAATGAAAAACTCGTGACTGGGTGTGGGAGGAAAAAGACTAAAATTAAAGGGATCGACAAGCTCTAATATTAGGGATTTATTTTGAAAATGCCACTTCTAATGAGAACTAACAAGGAAATTTTCTAAAAATGAATTTAGTTTTTTAGCATGTTGGAATTTTGTCCTATCCTAATAGGATAAATAGCTGGCCTTTTCTGTATTATATTTGAAGATGTACAGTCAGGTTCAGAAAAAAAGCAATATTGATTTACTTAATCACGTACTGAAGAAAAATTAATATTTGGTCTAAAGAGAGACGAGACTGATCAGGACAGAGGTCGAGTGAAAATGAAGAAGCCTAGAGAGAGACTTTTGATCAGTCTCTCTGTGCTTTCTAAGACCCCCATTTTTCAGCTAAATAGTTAACACACAAACAGAATTAGATATCACATCCTGCATTTAGAAGTGGTTCTGTGTCACCATGGTAACTGGTTTTGCTTAAACATAGCTCTGCGTGTACGTACAGTCCAAATTAGCCACAGAGAAGAGACATACACACACAATATTCCTGGAGCTTATATAAATCTGCCTGTATGTTACATTTTTCTGAAATGGGGTATTTGAGTTCACATTTGTAAACACTCTTTCTTTAAAACTTCCCTCCCTAGATAGTGTGTCTCTGATCATTTGATTGTCATGATCCTGGAAACAATATTACAGATCAAATTTCAGCTGATAGTCAACATGGGAAACGAATAATTTGTCTGTTCTGGCTTTTGTCAATCAGTTCTCAGTACTTGGAATAGAAATGGCAAACCTGACCCCTTTTGCTTCTTACCTTTCAAATGCTCTTTTATTTGGCTCATCCATGTGGACTATTTTGGATCATTTTTCTGAAAGATTATCCCCAAATAGCATTCCACCCCCACTGACTCCTCCTTATGATAAACTTGCCAAGAAAACAACTTAAGCAAATTGAAAGACCTTTTGAAAAGAAAGGAAGTTGCCACAACATGGGGTCCAAGCCAAGAAATATCCTCAGCATTCTCCTGGTAACTTTTAGTTGAAGATTTATCTAAAAGAAAAGAAAAATAATTTATGGATCAAACTCCATCGCATGACAGTGTTTAAGGTATGTGATTCTTTGTGCTTGTCAAGCCTCTATTTCTTTCTAGTTTTTTTTTTTTTTCTGAGAAGAGAATTAAATATGATACACTTTGGGGAAAATTACATCATTGGCTGTTTTACAGTTTTTAGGACCACATTGATTTTTGTACTAAAATGGCATAATATCCTTAGTGAATATTTGTCTGAAAAGAAGAAAAAGTAATCATGATACTTTCCCTACTAAGAACCAGTAAAATTATCTTTCTGCTTTTGACAGCAGGATGTATTTATAAAGTTTGTCCTCTGTAGCTGTGTCCCTTCTATTCAAGGAAAAAGAGCTACCATTTAATTGAGCCCCAAATATGTGCTACACACTTGATGGGAAATTTAGCATGCTGTGTCATTTAATTCTCACAGAATCTTGCAAGGGAAGTGTTTTCCACTTCAAAAAAAGAAATTAATTCTCAGAGGAATTTTATTTCCTCTATTTCAGACAGCTTACAACTTGGTAAAGCTGAGATACAGTGCAGATCCCAAAATACACTTGCTCAGAGGATGCTCAGCCCATTTCTAGCGGTGTCTAAGTCTCAGCAGATAGCTGCTCATCCACGTGGGACAAAGTTGCATTGAGTGTATTTTTACATTAGAACTCTCATCCCTCTGTTGGTGATCATCACTGTGATCTGCCTGGAGGACCACTGGGAGGCAGTAGTACTCTGAACCCAACACCAGACCTTCAAGTCATCATCATAGCTTGCTTTGAGCTGGGGTCTCCATTTCTACCAGGAAGTGAATGTGTAACACTTTCTTTCTTCCCCAAACCATCAAGACTAGATTGTGCTTAAATATTTCCCAGAAACTGTCTAATAACATGCAGTGCCCTGGATTTCATACTTGATGAGAAGAAAGAAGAGAGTGGTTCAGTGGAAGTATCTTAGAGCAAGTCAGTAACAGCAGTGCCTAGGGAAATCGAGGCAGTAGGACAGGCCAGGCCCTGAGCTCCCTGGTACAGCGGATGGGAGTGGGGAAGAAGCTGTCATCAGGCATTCCTGGATGGTAGGACCATCACATGAATGCGCTGGGAGAGAGGCAGACAGATCTAGAGTCTGCTTCCCACTGAGAAAGAGGCAATAACCTCCTTTCATGAAACTGATGTAGCACAGGGAGGGAGATTCAGGGTCCTTGAATGCCAGAGCCGGAGAGGATATTCAAGAAAGTTTCATCCAGTTGTTGTCATGCTGTGTCTTGGAGAACTTTTTAAGCAGGGGCCCCAAAGGCGATGAAGCAGGTGGACCAGCAGAGATTCCCAGGCGAGGCTTCTGGTTCTCATCCCAACCCTATTTTTCAACCACAACATTTCCATTTTTATCAGTTTACATTTTGGAGTTTCTGCACAAGATTTTATTTTTATAAAAGAGACGTACAGTTTTTAAAAGTTCAAAACTGCTTTATACATGAAAAAACTGGGACTTAAGAGGCAATTTTTTATATCTCCATCTTCAGCAACAAGCAAATTGTTGGAACATATTCCCTTTCGATAGTACAAGTATTTATGCCCATGATGTTTTGCAGTATCACGTCCCAGCTTTGAAAACCTGCTCAGAGGAATGGACATCGGAGGAGACAACTATCAAAGCAGTAGCCCAAGGTCTGTTCCCTAGTCCCATCAGCGTCCAGCTGTCACGTGCCTTGAGACAAATCAATGACAAAAAGTCTGGCTTTATTTCTTCTTTCAAATAAAAACTGCAACATCAGCCTCCTTCACAGGAAACAGATTCAAAGGGCAGAGTCAGCTGAGTGCTCTGTGAATAAAGGGGCAAGGGATTAGGGCTCACAGAAACAAAACTATATGTTACAGAGAGTAATTCTTTATACTATTAACTCAAAGTGAGTGAGTGTTAGTCCTTCAGTTGTGTCTGACTCTTTACAACCCCTTGGGCTGTTGCCCACCAGGCTCCTCTGTCCATGGGATTCTTCAAGCAAGAATACTGGAGTGGGTTGCCATTCCCTTCTCCAGGAGATCTTCCCGACCCAGGGATTGAACTCTGATCTCCTGCATTGCAGGCAGATTCTTTACCATCTGAGCCACCAGAGAAGCCCGTTAACTCAAATCAGGAAGCCTTAATTCAGCCTGGGGATTGAAAAGATACTTGACTGAGGCTTTAACCAACCTTGTGGTTCTTTATATGGACAGGGAATAAAGATAACTTCTCTTTTGTAAATTGAGATGCAAAGTTTTCCGTAAAACATTCTGTAGAATTTGGAATGACAGAATAGTTTGGAAGAAAGAGCACTAGCTCTGGACCCAGATGTTCCTGAATGTAAATCCAGCTCTGCTCATCCCTACTATTATGCCCTTGACCACACTGTTCATCTGTCCTGGGCCTCACGTTCCCCTTTGTAAATGTCAGCAGGACTATGGTGAGGATTAGAGAGATGTGTGGAATGCATCTGGCATAAGGCTAGCATTACTATTACTATTATATTATGATTGTGCAGTGTTGTTGTTTCCATCGTGATTGGACTTGAAAATGAAGACTCAGAGAGTGAGCTGGCTGGAGTGATTTTTCCATAATAGGGATACTATTCTACTCCTACAACCAGTTTCATTTCACAGGAAAACTCTACGTGGATGTCTAGAGTGCTGTGGGCAGAATTCAGAAGCTTCTCAGTGGGAAAAACATATCACAAGTATAGGAATGCAGATACGACTAGAGCAGCACAGATGTCAGGTATAGACTGGGTCTGCTCTAGGCCAAGGAGGTTTAGGAAAAGAAAACTCAGGCCTGACTCCCAACTTTGTGTCCAATGTCTTCGCCATCACAGATGGGGGAGAGTGGAGAAATATACGGTCCCCTTCTTTCCCTGCACATGTTTTACTGGACACAGAACTGGCTGTTTGCAGAGTCTCAGTAGCTCATGGGATGAAGCAGAAGGTGTCAGTTGGGAGGAAGAAAGAGCAGCAGAGAAAGTTCAGGGAAGGATTGGGGAAGGAACACTGTGGGCTGGATGTATTCTGTGTGTCTTGACACATGCCTCCTGCCATCCCTTCCACTTAGTCAGCTGTGAAGATTTCATTTCACAGGTGGAGGGTTTTTTGGTGCCCTTGAGAACTCCTGGAATAACCAAAGTGTTGGGACAAAAGTCGATTGGAAATTAAGCTATCCAGAAGAACATGAGGGGCCCACTTTTCTCAAGAAACCCCAGAGGTCTGGAGTCAGTGGATTTAGGGCGGCAAGAAGCCACAGGTTCAGATGCTCGAGAAATATTGCTCTGTCATGGAAGCCAATTAAAAGGCAGGCTCTTTTGGAAAGAAGGATGGAAAGGGACAGGGTTTGGAAAAGCTTCCCTGAAGTGATCGGGGTCATGAGAGCATGGAATTAGAGGCTTTGCACACTTTGAGGTTTTTCTAGAGTAATGGGCAAAATACAGAAAAAGAGACCTAACGTAGATGCAATTTTTTTCTGTTGAGAATTTTGAAAAAAAAAAAAAGCTTTGTTGCTCCCTCCCCCATGTTTGAAATCTATCAAGCTGGTCATCCATTTCTCATGGGGCAAAATTACAGTTTTCACGGGGGCGTACTGAGACCGTGAGTTGGCATGGGCCGGCAGTTGGCCTACATAGACTGATGGTAGGTATAGTTGGTTCTCTTGTTCAAAATGTGCCAGCCAGGCCCTCAGGTTCTTCCAGGATGGGCTGCTAATGGAGTCTTTGATGGTTCTGTTCTAAAGCTTCACTTCTAGGTGTTGCCTTTTCAACAATAATTGTTTGCTAAAGATGATGTTTTTCCTTTGCAAGTAAGTGGCCTAAGATGAGTATGTGAAACCGCCCATTTGAATGAGTGCATCAATTTAGTATCTTGAAGTAAACAAGGTTAATGAATTGGTGCATTCTGTGTAGTCCCTGAATGTAATTAAATTCAAACATTACCCAGGAGGGAGTCATGTCGCTGACCGCTTTCCACAAGGACAGCACCAGGGAAAATAGCAGCCCACAGACTAATTATTAAATCTTACCTCTTCACTGGGAGAAAGAATGGAAGAGCCATTTTAAATCATGTTGAAAGCTCAGGGCTGCTTTGCACGTCTGTCGTAAATACTCACCCAGCACTCCTAGAGTTAGGGTTCATTTGTCCATGAAACCACACAGAGGAAACCTATTTTCTCTGTAGCTGTGTTTCTCCAGTTTACATTGTTTTGTCTGGAGATTTTTTAAAAATTTATAAACTTTTTTATTATCCTGGGCTCCTGAGTCGGTTGTGAAATCTCCATTCCCTTTCCCATCTCTCAATCTTTGGAGTCCCCCAGCAAATGTCTAATCAGTGTGTCATAAACATTTTTAGGTATCAGACAGAATGCACCATTTTTCTCCTTTTTCACTCTGCTCTTAGATTCCTATCTATGTTTCGGCTACCAAGGCTATTACAATCTTGAAGGGCCCGTGAAAAGAACTCACCCGCTGGCCTGAGCGCTATCTGCAGGCTGATATCTGCAGCACACCCCCAGTCATGCTGCACCGGCAGTGCTAGGAGCGGAAGCCCTTGTGCCCACTCATCCTCTAAGACCAGGGCTCTCAGATTTAGCAAATAAAATTACACATAAGCAACCAATAAATGTTTCATATAAGTACATCCTAAATATTTCATGCGTATACTTATACTAAAAGAATAATTTGTTGTTTATCTGAAATGCAAATGTAACTGAGTGTTCTGTATTATATCTGGCAACCCTATCTAGGAGATGTAAACTGTCTCATCCTCACAAGAGTATTGTAAACTGGTTATTATTATTGCTGCTGTTGCTAGTGTCCCCATTTTATTGAAGAGGAAACTGAAGCTTAGCAAGGTTTTCTAATTAGTTTAATGTCAGTCTGTTAGCATGGGGCTTCCCTGGTGGCTCAGTGGTAAAGAATCCGCCTGCCATTGCAGGGACCACATGTTCGATCCCTGTATTGGGAAGATCCCCTGGAGAAGGAAATGGCAACCCACTCCATTATTCTTGCCTGGGAAATCCAGTGGACAGAGGAGCCTGGTGGGTTACAGTCCATGGGGTTTGCAAAGAGTAGGACACAACTGAAGTAACTCAGCACACACGCATGTACGCCATTGCCAGGGGCGTCTGATTTCAGTTGCACATTCTTAAATACTGTCTCTGATGTTCAGTCTTTCTGTACTGCTGCATTTATCATGTCTCTGCTGTATATAGTTCCATCCACATTGTCCAGCAGATATATAAGTGGAATTTTCAATTAAGAGTGCCAAATCAAAAAAAAAAAAAAAGAGTACCAAACCTTGGTATGTCAATCCAAAAGTAATCTGTATTGGTGTAGATCGCATGTCTAAGTGAGGAAGGCTTTAACTGCCAGGGAAACCATCTTACTTGAGTATCAAAAAATGTGATAAGACCTAATTATTTTTTTAATATGCACCATTTTGGAACCTCTATCCCTTACCACTTTGGTCAATGTGCCACAAATTCTACAGCCCAGTACCATATTCTTAACACACTGTCTCACCCGACTGGGAAATTGCCTATCCAAGAAAGCACCTCAACTGTTATTTCTGTCTCTTGGCTGCCTGCTCTTTCTTCCCATTTGTTGTGTGCTATCCAAAGATGGTCCTGCTGCTAATAACAGAATATTCTACCTATCCTTTTCAATAACTGATGGACAGATGAGCTTGTCCTGACTGGCTACTGGTTGTAACCTTTTTTTCAATTAATTTTTATTGGAGCATAATTACTTTACCAGCTGAGCCACAAGGGAAGCAAAACAATGTTGCATTAGTTTCTGCTGTGCAACAAAGTGAATCGGTATATGTACATATATATTCCCTCTTCTATGGATTTCCTTCCCATTTTTAGGTCACCACAGAGCCTTTTGGTTTATGGTCTTTTGAATGAAGCAATGCTTCACACTAAAAAGGTATTAAAATAATGTCACTCTTTTGAAGTCATCCACTTAGATAAGTTTATATGCCCCTCAATAAACAGGGACCCACTTCTTTTCATCTGGTTGCATTCTGAGATACACGCACACATTAGACCTGCAATGGAACCTCTTCTAAGAGGCTGGAGCAGAAAAGTCCCCTATCTGTATCTCTGCTATATTTGACCCAGTCTTTGTTATTCTGAATTCCTTTGATTAAATCTTTTTGAAAACCAATGGTGTGCTGACCTGTGTTTCTGTTGTTGTTCAGTTACTGAGTTACGTGCAACTCTTTCATGACCTCATGGACTGCAGCCTGCCAGGCACCTCTGCCTATGGGATTTTCCAGGCAGGAATACTGGAGTGGGTTGTCATTTCCTTCTCGAAGAAGGGGTCTTCTCAACCCAGGGATTGAACCCACATCTCCTTCATTGGCAGGCAGATTCTTTACCTCTGAGCTACCAGGGGAGCCCTGCTCTGTGTTAATACAAAATATATCTATTTAGCAACTACAAGCTGAAAGAAACTTGCAGTGCCTTAAGTGCTTCAAAATATAATCTGCACGAGTTATTTTAAATGGGGCCTTGGGCTCTGGAAAGACTCTTCCTTCTGCAAGAAATCCCCATTTGTAGATAGCAACTACCTTAAACAGATCATCTGCCTAAATAGAGCTTGACTTGGGACATAACTTTTCTTTCCAACAAAGAACCTTATGTTCCCAGATGGCAGGAGCTTATCATATTTTTGTTCCAAAATATATTAGAACAGGGTTGTGAATTAGTTCCCAGTTACTTCCTGGAGCACTGAGTTGAGGAGATCACTTAGATTACATTCAGGCTCTGGAAACAGTTTGATGATGGATCAGCCATGTTTCCCATGGTTCCATATTTGGCAAGAAAGACACACACAACTTGTATTTAATATGTCTGTATTAGAAACATAAACTGACCACTTGAGACTGAGAATCAGCTTCAGGTTCCTGGGATGAGAGAGCTGTATTTACACCTAGCAAAGGCAGCTTCAGACTAATTGACCAGGACACTTGCTAAACAGAGGAGCAGGGCTGCTTCTCCCTATTAACTTCCTATCTCCATCCAGATGGACTCATTAAGCACTTAATTGTGCATGTATTCTCTCAGAGTTGTGAAAGAACCACAGCAATCTTCAAACCGCATACAATCCTACCTTATGTATATCTATATGCTCAGTAGGTCAGTTGTGTTTGACTCTCTGCGACCCCATGGACCACAGCCTGCCAGGCTCCTCTGTCCATGGGATTCTCCAGGCAAGAATACTGGAGTGGGTTGCCATTTCCTACTCCAGGGGAACTCCCTGACCCAGGGATTGAACCTGTGTCTCTTGTATCTTTTGCATTGGCAGGCAGACTCTTTACCAGTAGCACCACTTGGGTATTAAAGCATGTGGCAGGCCCAATGTCTTGTCTTTTCCATATCATGTTTTATCACAAGAGACCCATCTTTAAATTGCTTGAACCACCATCCCAAATTTATAAGGTTCTTAGCAGAAAATTCTTTTAATTTTATTTATCACTCTATTTTTGCCTGGGAATCAGACATTTTTCCAGGGGCCAGCCCAAGATAGATTCAGCTGATACCCAGCAAATCAAACTCAGATCACCACCACCATCCAGTGATAAGTTCTTTCTAATTTCTTTTTTTAAAAAACGGTTCCAAGCTCTTGCCTAAGATATCGTTCCCCTTAGAATGAATTTTCCTCAGAAGCTCCTCTGTCCCCATGAACAGGTTTCTCATGAATTGTTCATTCAGGTGTTACTACCTTTTAGACCTGTACTGGGATCCTGGGCCAGAATTTCCATAATCAACTGGGCGAGGCTCCGAATGCATAATCAGTTGGCTATCTGTTATTCCCATAGTCATCCAGAAAATAGTAGCATTATTATATTAACCAGGTGACTTCCAAGCAACTTCCCTTTTTGTTGTTGTTTTGTTTTGTTTTATGGCCAGTATCTTGGTTCCCTGGCCAGGGATTAAACCAGGACCACAGCAGTAAAAGCCTAACCACTAGGCCACCAGGGAACTCACCCAAGCAATTTCTTTAACATCCTTGAAGAGACCTAGAAATGGGCTTGGGTAATTTCTAGTTCATATGACTCCATGGATGAGACGATGCCAGCACTTCTTCAGTGTTGTGTAGGATGAAGAAAATACTGTCTACTCTTGACTGACCCTTTGGGATCTAATGACACCAGGGTCTCAGGAAGCAACCTAGCCTGATAATAGGTGCCCTTCCTCCACTTTGATGCTGCCAAGGCAGGCTCAGTATTTCTGAGTTGGGCATATCCTGTACAACAGCACTGGGAGAGAGAGTGGGTTCGGGCTGAATGGCATCTCAGACCTTACTCACCAAGCCCTGTTTTCAACCCGAATCTGCACTGGCCCAGAAGAACAAGAAAAGTGCCATTGAGACTAGAGGCAGCTTAAGTAAGTCATCAGTTCTGTGAATCCTTGTTGTAGTAAATATCTTGTGAGTAGACCCCAAGCCAGGTCAACAACCCTAGATTTTGTGCAGTATTGCTTCACCATTTCAGAAACCAAAGGGAGATGAAGTGAAAAATTAGGTAATATTTGAAAAACCTTGTATTTCTACATTTCCAGTGCTTATATCAGGGTCCTTCAGAGTGACAAAAGAAGTCTGAATTTAAAGTACTATTTGTAAGGTTACGCTTTGTTAAGAGCTATTGTGGTACAAAGCAAAACCAACTCAGGACGAAAAACCTGGGCCAGCGTTCCACTCTGCTACCTATTAAGTTCTCTGAGCTTCAGTGTCTTTACCTGCTGCTGCTGCCAAGTCGCTTCAGTTGTGTCCAACTCTGTGCGACCCCATAGATGGCAGCCCACCAGGCCCCCCTGTCCCTGGGATTCTCCAGGCAAGAACACTGGAGTGGGTTGCCATTGCCTTCTCCAATGCAGGAAAGTGAAAAGTGAAAGTGAAGTCGCTCAGTCGTGTCCGACCCTCAGCGACCCCATGGACTGCAGCCCACCAGGCTCCTCTGCCCATGGGATTTTCCAAGCAAGAGTACTGGAGTGGGGTGCCGTTGTCTTTACCTACAAAACATTAAAATAGAGCCTGCTGTACATACTTTAAGAGATATCTTTAAATAACTTTTGTGTATCAACGTTCCACACATTGTAGTTTTTGGTGTTTTGTTTTGCTTTTTGGTTGGGGTGGGTCTTCATTGCTGCACGTGGGTTTTCTCTAATTGTGGCAAGTAGGGGCTATTCTCTAGTTGTGACGTGCAGGCTCCTCATTGTAGTCATTGTAGTGGCTTCTCTTGCTGCAGAGCACAGGCTCTTGGCACGCAGGCTTCAGCAGTTGCCACTTATGGCCTCAGTAGTTGTGGCTCGTGGACTCCAAAGCACTGGCTCAGTAGTCGTGGCCCATGGGTTTTGTTGCCCCACGGCATGTGGAATCTTCCAGACCAGGGATTGAACCCGTGTCCCTTGCAATGCAAGGCATATTCTTAACCACTATACCACCAGGCAGCCCATGTAGCTTTCTAAAAATATAAAGGAGTGTGATATACATCATATATCATATAAATCATATCTTTATGATATGTTAACATTTTTAATGTTTATTTTATTCAAATAAGTGACAACTTTTAAATAGTACAAACCGTTTTCAAATTTGTTATCATCAGATGACCCTGCAGTGAGAGGCACTGTCTCCCGCTGACTTCAGCAGACAAAAACGGCTTGCTTTCTGTTTCTTAGGACGATTCATTTAAAATACGTGCAGGATATCAGGTCATTCCAAAGTGAGATCCATCGAGTTCAAATCTAGAAAACCAAAAACTAAACTACAAAACAAAGGAAAATATGTTAAATTCAAAGAATGAGAAAAGAATATTTTCCTTAACAATAGGCTATCATGAAAGCAAGAATTGAAACAGGAGAAAAGTTCTCAAAAAACATCACATTCCAACAAAGTAAGGATGCTCAACTAACTGTGACTGTCTGCAATAACTGTATTATTTCATGCTATGTATTTCATTAGTACATATGTTCTAAGAAATGACACATATAAACAATTCCAATCCTGAGTGTCTTTCCTAAATAACACAAGCTGTAGCATCCCCCTGCAACCTCACTTTTGTTTGTTTTAGGCAGATGTTTGTCACCTGTATAATGAAAGAAAGTTTTTATTAATACAATTTACATTTGATCTTAAGCTATCCATACTAAGAAGGTAACACCACAAATTAAGGGAGGAGGATTTCAAACATGAGAAGTTCTCATTTTCTTTTCAAAGTAATGAAAAGCCATCCATGGGATGTGATTTGCGGTAGCTTTAAGAGAATTTCATTGGAAATAGTGTGTAAAGGAGACTGAAGAAAGAGAAGTTGGAGACAGTTAATTATTGCAAAGTAACATATTGATGGGATAGAAAGTCAATAAACAAAAAAGATTATTACAGTGGTCCAAAGTGAAAGAAAGTGAAAGTTGCTCTGTTGTGTCTGACTCTTTGTGACCCAATGAATTATACAGTTCAAATACTGGAATGGTTAGCCTTTCCCTTTTCCAGGGGATCTTCCCAACCCAGGAATCAAACCAGGGTCTCCTGCATTGCAGGCAGATTCTTTACCAACTGAGCTATCAGGGAAGCCTACAATGGTCCAAGGCTCATCTATTCATTTGTCAAATATTTTGAGTTCTTGAAACATGCCATTTATGAGCTAGACACATAAAGTTGAGCAAAAACTAGCGGTTCAGTTCAGTTCAGTTGCTCAGTCATGTCCAACACTTTGTGACCCCATGGACTGCAGCATGCCAGGCTTCCCTGTCCATCACCAACTCCAGGGCTTACTCAAACTCACGTCCATTGAGTCAGTGATGCCATTCAACCACTTCATCCTCTGTCGTCTCCTTCTTCTCCCACCTTCAATCATTGCCAGCATCAGGGGCTTTTCAAATGAGTCAGTTCCTCACATCAGGTGGCCAAAGTATTGGAGTTTCAGCTTCAGCACCAGTCCTTCCAATGAATATTCAGGACTGATTTCCTTTAGGATGGACTGGTTGGAAATCCTTGCTGTCTAAGGGACTCTCAAGAGTCTTCTCCAACACCACAGTTCAAAAGCACCAATTCTTTGGCGCTCAGCTTTCTTTATAGTCCAACTCTCACATCCATACATGACCACAGGAAAAACCAAAGCTTTGACTAGATGGACCTTTGTTGGCAAAGTAATGTCTCTGCTTTTTAATATGCTGTCTAGGTTGGTCATAAACTTTTCTTCCAAGGAGCAATCATCTTTTAATTTCATGGCTGCACTCACCATTTGCAGTGTTTTAGAGCTCAAAAAAATAAAGTCTGTCACTGTTTTCATTGTTTCCCCATCTATTTGCCATGAAGTGATGGGACCAGATGCCATGATCTTAGTTTTCTGAATGTTGAGTTTTAAGCCAACTTTTTCATTCTCCTCTTTCACTTTCATCAAGAGGCTCTTTAGTTCTTCTTCACTTTCTGCCATAAAGGTGGTGTCATCTGCATATCTGATGTTACTGATATTTCTCCCAGCAATCTTGATTCCAGCTTGTGCTTCACCCAGTCCAGCATTTCTCATGATGTACTCTGCATATAAGTTAAATAAGCAGGGTGACAATATACAGCCTTGATGTACTCCTTTCCCGATTTGGAGCCAGTCTGTTGCTCCATGTCCAGTTTTAACTGTTGCTTCTTGAGTTGCACACAGATTCCTCAGGAGGCAGGTAAGGTGGTCTGGTATTCCCATCTCTTTAAGAATTTTCTACAGTTTGTTGTGATCCATACAGTTAAAGGCTTTGACATAGCAGGGTGATGGTCAAATAATCAGATATATAATTCAGTGTATAGTAATAGATATAGATGAGTTCTATAAATGTGAGGGAAAAAATGTTTTTAGAAAGTCATAGAGAAATAGTTATGACAAGACTTATGAATCAGGCAAAGCATCTCTGATAAAGTGACATCCAAGCCAAAATAAAAGTGGTTGAAGAAATTAAATAGATAAAATGGCAGGGAATGGGTATAGAAGAGGTTGAAAAAACTATTTCAAGTAGTGCAAACATCATGTTGCAAGGGCCCTGTGGCAACAGCAAGTGATTAAAATAAGAAAGTATAGCTGGCTTAGGAAATGAAAGGACAGAAAACAGATAATGTACATGAAACTTCAGGTGGTGGTGAAGTATTTGGAAGAACAATAAAGAATAAGAGGAAGAGAAAGTGACCAGACAATAAGGTAACATTTGAGCTGAGCCCTGACAGGTGGAGACCTGTAGATAGCTGTGCACAGAGCTTTCCAAGCAAAAGAATCAACTAGTTACCTGAAATGAGAGCCTGCTGGGATATTCCAGGAAAAGGAAAGATATCACTCTAGCTGCTATGGAGTGAGGAAGAGGGCAGAACACTGGAAATGAGGCCCGAGAAATAGTAGAGGACATAGACTAGTTTTCTGTATGCAACTGAAAAGTATAGGAAGACTTTTTCCAAAGAATTTCATAATCTGGCTTATATATATATTTAAAATGCTGTTGGGTGAGGAACCTACTATGAAGGCAGAAGTGGATACAGTCATTGGCTTACATAGAAGGAGAGGTTAAGGATGACTCCTAAGCATCTGACCCATCACCTGGGAAGCAGAGGTGCTCCTGCAGATCAGCAATACTGGAAAAGGACCAAACTTCCTGAACAGATAGCAGAGGAATCTCTGAAGGGGAGGAGAGCGTGGACGAATTGTGGACATTTGAGGTTAAGGTGCTTTGTGACATTCAAATACAGATGCAACTTTGGGAGTGAAAAGTGAACAGAGTCGGACATGTGTTTGAGCAAGCTCCGGGAGTTGGTGATGGACAGGAAAGCTTGGTGTGCTGCAGTCCATAGACTCACAAAGAATCGGACATGGCTGAGCAACTGAACTGAGTGAATAGAGCATAATTGAAAATGTGTGTGTAGAATAGACTGCTTAAGGAGAAGCCACTGAGAACACAGAGGGCCTACGACCAGTCCTGAACAATACCAACATTCAGTGGTGGAACAGAGGCAGATATAATCAGGGTAACAGGAATAAAACACATAGACGTAGGAAGAGAAGGAGGAAAACCCAAAGCTGTAGCAACTTTTATCAAGTGCTTATTATATTTCAGGCACAGATCTTCATGCCTTGCGTGTATTAATCTTCACAACAACTCTATCAGAGTTGTTTTTTTTTTTCTCCACAGTTCTTATTTCAATAATTTCAGTAATTTGACTAGAGTTTAAAATTTCATTACCAGCTCTGTATCAATTTACCTCTGTGACTCAAGTTGTTCTTTATTTCAGGAAATGCCTGCATTATTCATATTTTAGGCATTTTTGCTGTTATTCCATATGTGCTGAGCTCCTCTACTCTCTGTATCTTCTGTCCCCCTTTATCATCTACATCTATTTCTTTTTCTGAGATTATTGTTGTTATCTTTGTGGATTTTTCACTTTCAATTCGTACAATTAATGTCTTTAAGCCTACTGCAGATCTTCCCACCTACAGTTGCTTTTATTTTAATTACTTAAATATGGCTTTCATTTCTGTGACTTCTTTTCTCCTCAGTTTTCTTCTTGAAATTCTTCCTCCTGGAAGCATGCTCTTCTCTTGACCCTCATGTTATTGCTCACTGTTTATTTTTTTCTTGCTGCATCATTGTTCCTGCTCAGAGTTCTTTTCTAGCTCTCCCTCTTCTCCCTGAGCTCTAAATCTTACCCATTCAGTCTTCTGGATTTTATTTTCTCTTCCTATTATTCTTTCCTTCAGCTCCATTGACTCAAAGAACATCTATACTCCTGTGATGTCCAGACCTAAACTTCTAGTTCAGCCCTCTTTCCCAGAGACTTACCTTCATCCTTCTAATAAATCCATTTTAGTGTCCACTAGCCACACAAAGCCAGGAAGTTTAAAACACAGTTCTAGATTATTCTCTCTGAGATCTGTTTTTTTTCCCTCTCATATTTCTTAGTTCTATAAATGGCAACTCTCTCCACCCAGCTGCTCAAACCAAAAACTTTATATTTATTATAGGTGCCCACTCCCAAATCCAATCCACCGTTTGGAGGCCTTGGGTTTGTCTCTTGTGATCATGAGAAAAATCACCCTGAATGTCAGCTGCTGCAGGTCTCATTTCCTAGGCAAATTCTTTGCCCTTTCAAAAGGTAACACCAGTTTGCTTGAGATGAATAACAAATTGCTTGGGGGAAGGAAAAACCATCTAATTAGTGAGTAAAAATGTCTTTAACCTTGGGACAATTGAGAATTTTTTTAAGGTTAGAAATGAGAAAGTAAATTAAATCCATAGAATTAATACTTTTGCATTAAACTAACAACCTTCATATATTTTTTATTTCATATGTTTGTCACATTTCAGATAATTTGGCATATTAGAAATTGTGAGTACAACTTAAAATTGTTGTTGTTTTTCAGTCGCTCAATAAGTGTTCAACTCTTTGCAACCCCATGTACTGCAGCATGCCAGTCTTGCCTGTCCTTCACCATCTCCCGGAGCATGCTCAAACTCATGTCCTTTGGGTCAGTGATACCATCCAACTATCTCATCCTCTGTTGTCCCCATCTCCTCCTGCCTTCAATCTTTCCCATCATCAGAGTCTTTTCTAATGAGTCAGCTCTTCACATCAGGTAGCCAAAGTATTGGAGCTTCAGCTTCATCATAAGTCCTTCCAATGAATATTCAGGACTGATTTCCTTTAGGATTGACTGGTTTGATCTCCTTGCAGTCCAAGGGATTCTAATTTATGTTCGTGATTTTAAAGTGAATACTATAAAAACATTTTACCACAACTTATGATACACTGTATTTATGAGTCTACAATATTAGAATTTTAATAAACAACTTCTCAAGGACTTTGTAAGTTTTAGTTAGTCATATAATTGAAATCGTTAAAAGAATTAAATGTCTTAAATGTGGAAATTAAATTTAAAATATTAAAGACTTAAAAATTCTTGCTTCAATTTATCAGATTTTGAATAGAAAAAAATGAAATTTTAATTAAAAAAAGGTTATTATTTTCAATTCTATGAATTTAAAGAGGACACAAAAAATAAATGTATAAACCCTTGGGCAATAATGATATGTGCTTGCCACAAAGTAATTTGCAACAAATATCTACTGAATGAAAGAATGAGACCAAATCAATCTTAAGTGTATAATCCCTGGAGTTATAAGAACACAATAGACAATTTATTTATTGAAAACAAGACAAAGCTTTTGGGGAGTAAGTATCAAGGATCTGATGTACTTTATATTTTATTTATATTTTTGAAAGATTTCTAAATTTAATAGAACTAATGACTTCCCTTAGTAGTTCTTTTGAAAACTGTCTCACAAATAGCTTAAATTTAATCTCTATTTGAAAAATTAAATCACTTTTGTAAGCATGTTTTTTTAAACAGTACGAGTCAGGTTTATGACAAATCAGTATATTATGAACTGACAACTGTAGTATGGGAAATTTGGAAAACTAAGGCCAAAAAATCATCCACAATTTGATGTACTTTATTAACCTTGTGTGTTCAACTGTCAGCCATATCTGGCTCTTTGGAGACTCCAAGGACTATAGCCCGCCAGTCTCCTCTGCCCATGGGATTCTCCAGGCAAGAATACTGGAGTGGGCTGCCATGCCCTCCTCCAAGGGATCTTTCAGACCCAGAATTGAGTGCGTCTCAGCACTCCTGCATTGCAAGCAGATTCTTTGCCGCTGAGCCACTGAGGAAGCCTTTATTAACCTTAACAACAACCATTATTCATGTTGATAATTACTACCTCGTATTGCTAAAGCCAAAACATCCACCAGTCTCTCCTCACCTTCCCATGTGTTTGCTAGACTTCCCTCCTCTAAGAAGGCAAATAGGTAAAAATGTTATAGCAGTCATATACCTACTCTGAGGAAGCTGCTCAACCACCTGGATACCTCAACCCATGAGCCAACACTCAGATCACATTTCTCTGCACCAAAGAGAGAAACTGTGGCCTGCTTAATAAATGCTAGACTCCAGAAATCTTTTTTTTTTTTTAAGTTAATTTCCATTTTAGCAACCAATTCAAATTACCATATTGTTGATTTGATCAACTGCCAGAAAAATTTAACTTTTAAGCTTGATGTAATTTCAAATTAAACCATGCTACCATTATTCAGAAAATCTTACAGAAGCAAACTTTGACTTTTGTCCAATTCAATTTAAAAATAAACATGGCTACACCTAAGATTGTAGACCTAAACGTGACATGGTCTGTAGTCAGATGCTCATCTTGTGCCATTTTACAGGAATCTACCCAAAACCCAACCATTAGATTCATGTCCCTCACTCACACCAATTTTAAACACTGGAAATGTTTGGAGGGTAAAAATACCAAACTCTTCTCCAAGCCAGACCTGACTCTTTTCCCTCAGTAATCTGTGTTTCTATGTGTAAACTTTGTAGATGCATCTGTTTTGTGTTACATAAATACACCAGAAACGTATTTTGTAGCAGGAAAATTTATGCATTCCATATTCTCACAGCTTGAAAGTGGCCAAATTTATTCTCCTGAATAAATTCTCTGGGTATGGAATCAAAAGAACAACTCCAAAGCAATATTTTGAGTTTTTTGCCAGCAGCAGAGAAAAAAAAAGGTACCCAAAAATGGAAGCATGTATATAAGACACATATCCAAGTATCTGCTATCTATGCTAAGAAAGGGAATATACTATCAATAATTCCAAATGGTTTGGCCATTCAAAACTTCTTTATTGTTGGCTTGAAATACATTTTCATGCAAAGATTTCTATTTGAATATGGGTGTGTTTAATAATTTTGTATTCAAATCAAAGCAAATCAGGGAGTCAAGAGGGTACTGGTTGAGGTCATTTAGAAGAAAGGATTTTTTTTTTAATATTTATTCATTTATTTGGCTGCACCAGGTCTTAGTTGCAGCATGTGGGATCTAGTTCCCTGACCAGGGAACGAACCTGGGCCCCCTGCATTGGGAGCTGAGAGAGTTAACCACTGCACCAGCAGGGAAGTCCCCCAGAAGAAAGGATTTTATGTAGCATTTATATGAGTCCTGGAAGGTTCTCACATCAAGATCACATGGACATTGAAACTGCCACTTCCCAGAGCTGCTGGCAAGAAAGGAGGAATGAATCTCTATGCCAGCACCTTCCTTTACCTCCTTCCATAGGAAAATGCGTGTGTGGTGTGAAACCCCATCATCCATACTCTATTTTTGCACGCTACTGCAGACAATTACAGCAGAATCTAATCAAGATTCAAGAATTGGGAACTTCCCTGGTGGTCCAGTGGTTGAGAATCCACTTTTCAATGCAGGGGACACAGGTTCAATCACTGGTCAAGAAACTAAGATCCCACATACCAGCTAAACAACTAAGCTGGAGAACAACTACTGAGCCCTCAAGCCACAGTGAAAGATCCCATCCCGCAAGATCCAACTAAGACCTGACTCAGCCAAATATATGAAAAAAAAAAAAAAGATTCAAGAACTGGGACAGGTAGGTAGTGGGTGTGAGAGATGAACCCTTAGAATGGGCAGCAGAAATGGTTGAATAAGTCCTTGATGTAGAACTTCAGGGACAAGCAATCCCTAACAATATCCCAACTCAAATCCATAATCCTAGCCATTAACTAGTTTCCACTAGTGTTTCATATTGCTGGGTGCTCTCTCTTGGCTCCAACCACGTGACCATATACACTCTTATCTGTAACAGAGAGGCAACTTTACCCACCCCTACCCCTGTCTCTATGGATATATCATTGACATAATATGATATACCTACATCAGAGGAGCTGGAAAGCTGTTCCATTTCCTGATTTTGTCTTTTAGAGAGCCCTTTTTAGAGGGCCTGATTCAAGTTAATAATTAATTTTGAGCCACTAAAGTTTTACATCTTTAATTTAAAAAACAGTCCTGACTAGGGGAAATAGTTTCAAAGGTTTTCTCTTGTGTAACAAGTAGACAAAACCTTAAAGTGTCAGTGAAGAAGGAAAAAATACGAGCAACATCAATAAAGACATCTATTATCAAGCACTTGGAAGAGAAGGTAAGGGCTATACATTTGAAAGCAAGGTTTTCCAAGAATTGACTAAAATATAGATAATCTCTTTGAGACTAATAAAGAGAATTTTATATAGACGACCATGGGCTTTCTGGATTATAAGCATGAAATGTTCACATGAAGAGCTCCTTCTATTCTGTCTCCTTTTCTGGTACGATTTTTCGCTTTCTGGACTCTTGGCCCTATCTATGTACATTCTCTCTTTCAGTTATCCTTTGTTGGGGTCCTTTAATGGACCGGAACCTGGTGGTCCAGAGTCGACAATAAGAAAAGGAGAGAGAGAGAGAGAAAGAAAGACACAGGGACCCAAGCTCTGATGGAGCAAAGGTGCTTTAATGAACTTTCTGTGAGTATATGTAGGCTGTTGTACAAGAAATTTCTTTTGACAGTGATAAAGATCAGAAAACCAAAGGTACAGCAACCGTTACCAAGGGAACAAGGGATGACAATGGTCCTAAGGTCAGGAGACAATCCATATCTCAAGAAAGGATCAAGACTAAGCAGTTTTGTCGTAAGGAGAATGTTTACTGAAGGAGATTCATACATGTCCCATCCTATGACCTCAGTCCTGGGAGCGGTGTGCCGTTCCACTCATTTCTGTTGCCAGAAACTGATAAGGAACAGAGGATTTATGAGAAACAGCACGTAGGAATCCTCCTGTTAAACATTCCCTGACAATCCTTCAGTAATCTCTTTTCAAAATCTATACTCATTTGTTATGCTGGCGACTTTTGGAAAAATTACTTATTTTTCCTTTTATTTCTTTCCCATTAGAGAGCCAAATATCAACTTAACCTTGGCTGGTAAACATGAGGCAGAGTTAGATCTCAACCTAGAAAAAGAAAAAGACCCAATAATTTTCCCACAAAATTGGAAATAGTAAAGAATTGATACTCTCAAAATATAAATAACTGTAACAGTTCTAGAAGTTCCTTAATAAATTCCCACAAATATTGCATTACTGTTATTGCTTTTTATTTTTCTCAAGGATCTATTTTAATAGTAAAAATGAATTAAAATTTTTTTTATTTTATTTTTTAACTTTACAATATTGTATTGGTTTTGCCATATATCAAAATGAATCCGCCACAGGTATACACGTGTTCCCCATCCTGAACCCTCCTCCCTCCTCCCTCCCCATACCATCCCTCTGGGTTGTCCCAGTGCACCAGCCCCAAGCATCCAGTATCGTGCATCGAACCTGGACTGGCAACTCGTTTCATATATGATATTGTACATGTTTCAATGCCATTCTCCCAAATCATCCCACTCTCTCCCTCTCCCACAGAGTCCAAAAGACTGTTCTATGCATCAATGTCTCTTTTGCTGTCTCATATACAGGGTTATTGTCACCATCATTCTAAATTCCATATATATACATTAGTATACTGTATTGGTGTTTTTCTTTCTGGCTTAATTCACTCTGTATAAAACAGTGATTATATTTTGTGTACTATCTTTCATAAATATGACTGTAAACTTTCAGTCATATTATGAATTAAACAGGTTTTGAGTGCTGATATGGACCAAGCTATATATATTATACATATAAAAAGAATATTATATATAACTAATTTTGAAAAGACTTTTCAAACCTTATATTTTAAACCAGTTGTGCCTAAACAGATATTTGCAGAATACATAACCATCTATATGCCAAAATTTCTTAATGTAATCCAAACTTGCCAAGTTTCCCCTTTTCTTATATCAGTTGTGGAAACAATAAAAAATGCTATGAACTCAGAAATTAGTATCGCACAGAAAGTCAAGTTGAGAGTGTGAGTGGGGTCCAATCAAGCTAACATATATGTATCAACTTTCTTGAACACGCAGAGTTCTAATAGAATGCAAAGCAGCCAACTGTCCTGATTTCAGTACCTGAAAAGAAACCACTGTAAGCTTTGTTAACAGAAAAGGCAATCCTTTCATTTGACTGAGTTTAAAAATCTTACAGTACCTTCTGGTAAAATACAATTTGACCCAGAGATTTTGTAATGAGAATCTACAATTACATATCTTGGAAGCTAATTTTTATGTGCATAAAAATATGTCCCAGAAGTTCTGCCAGTGATTTTTTTCATTGACTGAGCCGAGCTTGCTCCTTTAAATCCCTAGGGATTAAGTGTCCGTATATAGCCCCACAGCAACTGAGCTTTGCCGGCACAGTGTGACGGTTTCACAGAGTTTAGGAACAGTATGAAGTAGACAGGGTGCTCTTTCATTTTAAACATTTTCAGAATGTAGTTTTTATGGCTCATCAATCAAAAATTTAAATAAATTGTGTATTTGGACATCAACATAGTTTTCTTATGGCTTTATAGCAAATTGAGTTTCCTCCAATTATCTATACACCAGTGATTTCATTCTAAATTAATACTGTTATACAAAGAAGAATTTAGGTTTAAATTCCAGATAAATAATTCTGAAATCATTTCCTCCAACTTCAAGTCTCTAAACTCTTTATTCCAAATTTGAGTTATTCTTTAGAAGCTGTTTATTTAAAAAAAATATATATATATATATATAAAATATATATATATATCTCTTCATGTGCATGCTCAGTCGTGTCCAACTCTCTGTGACCCCAGAGACTGTAACCCTCCAGCCTCCACTGTTCATAGAATTTTCCAGGCAAGAATACTAGAGTGGGTTACCATCCTCTAGGGGATCTTCCTGACCCAGGGATCGAACTTGCCTCCTTTTGCATCTCCTGCATTGGCAGGCAGATTCTTTACTACTGGCGCCACCTGGGAAGCCCATCTCAGGTAAATTTTTACTCAGTAGTTAATATACTCCATCAACTGAACAAATTTCACCTGAATACCTCTTCTTTAGTTCACTTCCCTGGTGGCTCAGATGGTAAGGATTCTGCCTGCAATGCAGGAGACCAGGGTTTGATGTCCAGGTTGGGAGGATTCCCTGGAGCAGGGATTGGCAACCCACTCCAGTATTCTTGCCTGGAAAATTCCATGGACAGTGATGCCTGGTGGGCTACAGTCCATGTGGTTGCAAAGAGTTAGACATGACTGAGCGACTAACACTTTCAATTTCACTATACCTGAATACCTATTTTTTGCCAGATATCTCATCCAGATAACGAAATTCACTTGTTGCTGAGCCATTGGATTCGATAATATTGAAAACCCAACTCATTTAGCTAATAATGACTGAATTTTTCTTACGTCCTAAGTATCATGTTGGTCATGGGCTCACAAAGAAACGATTTTAAAACCCTGCCTTTGAAAAGAACACGTTCTTACCAAGAAGACAGAAATAAACAAATAATTACAAAGAGATAAATGTCCCAATAGAGCTGTTGTGAAAATTATTATGAAAATAGAGAAGAGGAAGCATCTAATTTTAATGTGAGGTATCCAATGGCACCCCACTCCAGTACCCTTGCCTGGAAAATCCCATGGACGGAGGGGCCTGGTGGGCTTCAGTCAATGGGGTCGCTAGGAGTCAGACACGACTGAGCAACTTCACTTTCACTTTTCACTTTCATGCATTGGAGAAGAAAATGGCAACCCACTCCAGTGTTCTTGCCTAGAGAATCCCAGGGACGGGGGAGCCTGGTGGGCTGCCATCTATGGGGTCGCACAGAGTCGGACACGACTGAAGCAACTTAGCAGCAGCAGCATAGACGATTCAGGAAGTCTTCCTAGAAGAGGCAGCACTTGAGCAGATTCAAAATGGTAACTAGGGATTTTCCAGAGAGAAATGTACTCCTGACAAAAGTCACAATGGATGTGAGTATATGAAAAAATGAGGAAGAAAGGCAAGTATTTTGGTGAAGCAGAGCATAGGATATATATTGGGAAGCAGTAAAATGTGAAGATTGTCTAGAAATCTGGATCTGCTAAGGATACTATCCTTATTCTCAGAGTAAATACTTAGAATTGATTTGTAATAATTTTTTTGTATTTCTTATTTGCAGCTGATGAACTGGCAGGTCCAGAGCTAGTGTACCTATGAGTCAGAGGTTGAGAGTAGGTCTTACTACAAATCATTTCAAAGTATATATCCTATGCTCTGCTTCACCAAAGTACTTGCCTTTCTTCCTCACTTATTTATATATTCACATATATTGTGACTGAAAAATAACAGAGAAAAACTTAGGAGGTTTTTTCACCAGAGATTGAGACTTCATTCATCAGCATCAAAGTTCCACAAGGCACTTTGGTAGACCTTAAAAGCCTGAACCAACCTCTAGGAGCATACTGGTTTATCTCCTATTTCTGCAATCATTTCATTCAGTTTTAATTCTCTGTCCATCACAGAAGTATTATAATTTTTAGTTGTGTACTAGCATCTATCTATTAATATTACAATGACTGTACATCTCCTATAAAGCTTGTATTATTATTTTATAGGTGATATAAAATTTCAGGATAGGTTTAATTATGCGGAGTTATGATTCACTCTGGAAGTATAGTTTAGGGAGAGTGAAAACAAAGATTGATACAGAGATATTTACTAGCTGGGCTTTGGTAATAATCCGGTAGTAAAAGATTAGGGCCTGAACTAAAAGTTTTGGCACTCAGAATGGAAAGGAAAGGGGAGATTTAAGAGATATGTAAGTTTCAAAACTTGGTACCTGAATAGATACACAGGTTGGGAGAAAAAAAAATGGTGCCCTCTGGGGACTTTACCTCCAATTAAAAAGATTACCCAGCATCAGAACAAATTCACATCAAAAATAAGAAAAGATAGATGTAAAAAAAAATGAAAATATTCATTTGAAAGCATTAAGAGCTATCAAAGCACCCAGGACTTGAGGTGATCAAGGTCCCAGAGGAAAAGAAAATGCATCAAAGTGAGTCAAGTATTCTGGTTAATTTCCCATTTGCCAGGTATAAGTAGACTGGAGCCCAAAATCTCAGAAGCCAAACAGAAAGAGATAGAGAAGCTAAACAAAGTGAATGACACTCTTATAAATACTAGAGAAACAAAGAGTTCAAGACCCACCAAGAAGAAGCAGAACTAGTAAACATCATAAATTTTCTACTGGGACTCCTAAAAGACTATGCAATAAAAGTAAAGATGAACTAGTAACAGATCAAAGCCTACAGAATAAAATTTATCTTTATTCAGTTTAATCCCAGACTGACTGACAAAATATACCCTTATCAAGGGCTTCCCCAGTGGCTCATCAGTAAAGAATCTGCCTGCTAGCAGGAGCCCCAGGAGATGAGCGTTAGATCCCTAGGTCAGGAAGATCCCTGGAGAAGGGCATAGCAACCCACTCCAGGATTCTTGTCTGGAGAACCCCATGGACAGAGGAGCCTGGCAAGCTGTACAGTCCACAGGGTATCAAAAAGTAGGACAGAACTGAAGAGCTCTAGCATGCATACACGCACGCACCTCTTATCAACTACCTGTCAAAAGCAAAATTAAACTATTTGAAGGGAAAATCTTTCCAATTGTTTATACATAATATATGGCAGTTCATAAAATATTGCCATGCATACAGAACCAATTGATCAAAAATGAAAAACAGACAATTAAAACAGATCCATAGGTGATATAGACATTTGCTTTACCCAACATAAACTTTAAAATAACTATGATTGATATGTTAGAACTTTTTCAGATAAAAAGAACCCGAGTCAGTAAAAATCAAATAAAAATTTAAGAACTATAAAAGAAAATAACTAAAATAAAGTGTTCAGTACCTAATTTAAATAATATATTAGACAAAACTGAGAAGAAGTTTAGTAAATTTTAAATTGTGTTAGTAAAAAAGTTCACAAATAATACAGAGAAAAATTCATAACAAATACAGAAATGACGATAATAAACTCATAGGACATGGTGAAACATGTGTAGTTAGAGTCTCAGAATGAGAAGGACAGAACAGGGCAGAAGTAACAGTTGGAGAAATAATCCTGAAAATTCCCCCAAAGTGATAAGATACATTAAACTACAGATTCAAAAAGTTCTGAATCCCAAGCTTAACAAATACAGATAAAAAGTATTGAGAGCAATCAAAATAAAGCTGCTTAGATCCCAGATAAAGAAAAAAAGCTTCAGAGCAATAAGAAAACAAAGGTTTATTACATTCATAGTAAACAAAAATATGACTGAGATCTGACTTCTCCACTGTAGAAAGCCAGAAACTGTAGAAGCCAGATGATAGTAGAATATTCTTCAAAATGCTGAAAGAAAATAACTGCCAACCTAGAATTCCATGCTCAAGAAAAATATCTTTCAAAAACAAAGACAAAATACATTTTAAACAGGTAAATGCTGTAATATCTGAAGTAGCGATGAAGTAATGTAGAGGGAAAAAGTGAAATAATAAAAAAAAATCAACTGACCAAAAGAAATAAGAATTGAGAGGTAAAGGAATATTGAAAACATTGAAAAATTTTAAAAATAGTAAGATTATAGAGTAAATGCAAATACATCAGTAATTACACTAAGCATAAAGGCACTAAACATTCAAATTTAAAGTAAAAGTTTTCAAACTGGTGGTAGAAAATAAAATCAAAATTTACATTATTAATAAAAGAAACATTTCTGTATTAGGACATAGAAATACTGAAGGCAAAGGGATAAAAAAAGATGTCAAAAAAACCCATTAACAAAATGTAACCAGTTATAACCACAAATACAAGATGAAGTACCCTTGAAGGCAAAAATCTGCAACAAAAGTAAAGAAGGATATTTCATAATGATCAAATATTCACTTCACTATGAAAGTGAAAGTGAAGTCACTCAGTCATGTTCGACCTTTTGCGATGCCATAGACTGTAGCCTATCAGGCTCCTCCGTCCATGGGATTTTCCAGGCAAGAGTACTGGACTGGTTGCCATTTCCTTCTCCAAAGGGTGTTCCCGACCCAGGGATCGAACCCGGGTCTTTCGCATTGTAAGCAGACGCTTTACCATCTGAGCCACCCGGGAAGAACTTCACCATAGGATAACGCAATTGTAAATTAAAATATATAAAGTAAATCTAAAGTTTAAAGGAGGAATCTATCAAAATTATATATACAAGTTTTTTTCTATAGAAATATACACATTTACAACTCTGTGGAAATGTTTAACATACATGTCTTATTAACTAATACTCTAATCAGGCAAAAAAAATACTGGCATTGTTTTATATTTTTGCAAGTTCCTTTAAAGCTTTAAATCTCTTCAAAACTTTGTATGGTAGAAAACAGCTGGATTTGAAGATCTACTTTTGCATTCCATTTGGTATATGGTCACACATCAAGCATGTCTGGAAAACTCCACCATTCACTCATGAAAGAATGGGTAAAAGAGGGTCATCTGAATGGAATTTTAGATTTTAGGATCTCAGGGATCTTTGGATCACTCCTTGAAAACTACTACTTTAGATATTTAATTCTTTATGCTATTACAAATAGTATTTTTTATAAAATTTCATTCTTTGTTTTCTACTTAGATATAAAAATATAATTGATTTGTGCATATTGATTTTTATTCTGTAATTTTGCTAAATTTACTTAATAATCTTAATACTTATAGATACTCTTGGACTTTCTTCTACATATTCAATAGTATCATTCAACAGTATGAAAAATGACAGTTTTATTTCTTTCTTTCCAAATGTGTTTACCTTTAATTTCATATTCTTCCTTTATTGCAGATTTGGGACCTCTAACTCAAACTTCTGAGGTTCCGGAAATGTTGTATTTATATATTTATCTGGTGTCGTGCCCTTGTATCTTCATTTTGTAGTAATTCACCAAGCAGAAAGCTCGGTGTGGAGTCACTAATTAGTTTTTTTCTAGAAGCCAAAGAAAACTCAGCATTATGAAACGGTTCAGCATCATGTTTCCTCAGTTCTTTGGTTTTCACACTGCATTTGATTTTCCTTTGAGATTTCCCTAGCCAATCTATGTCTTGAGATGCACTTTAATGGGTTAAAATTTGGATAATAACATAATCATTGCTTCTAGAAGAAGGATCAGGCATGCTCATGAATTATTTAGTTTTATAATTTCAGCTTCCTTTGCCTGCATATGTGTGCCAGAAAAAAATACCCATTTAGGCTGATGCTGGCTAGATTCCTTTTTTTCCAATTCTCACTTGAGAGTGTGGACTACTTCAGCAGGATTTGGATCAATTTACTTTGCAAGTAATTTGAGTGGTCCTGCTGACTAGTCCCTTAACCTGGTCTAGGTGAGGTTAAAGATAGAGGAGAGCTGAGGTAACTGATAGACCTCCTTTTGCTGGGCTCCAGGGACCTTTCATTATTCTTTCTTCCCAATGCCCCAAATCGCTTCTGATGACATACGAAGAATATCTCGATTCTCCCAGTTAAAATGGAGACTAGCAGGTTATACATAGTTCCTCATCATGCAATTGAAAAAGTTAAAGTGATGTCATCAGAGTAGTAAGAATACATTAAAAAAAAAAAAAAGTCATTCTGGAGATGAGCAGATACTGTTTATCATTATTTGGGGTTAAAAATACTTCAAAATATATTCAAAGTTTATTCTTGACACTGTTCTGTTCATGTGGCCCAAATTATCCATAGTAATTTATACACACACAATGGCACCCCACTCCAGTACTCTTGCCTGGAAAATCCCATGGACGGAGGGCCTGGTAGGCTGCAGTCCATGGGGTCGCTAAGAGTTGGACTCGACTGTGCGACTTCACTTTCACTTTTCACTTTCATGCACTGAAGAAGGAAATGGCAACCCACTCCAGTGTTCTTGCCTGGAGAGTCCCAGAGGCGGGGGAGCCTGGTGGGCTGCCGTCTATGGGGTTGCACAGAGTCGGATGTGACTGAAGTGACGCAGCAGCAGCAGCAGCAGCAGACACACAGAGCCTTCCCAGGTGGCACAGTGGTAAAGATTCAGCCTGCCAGTGCAGGGCATGCAAAAGAAGTGGGTTCATCCCTGGATCTGGATGATCTCCTGGAAAAGGAAGTGGCAAGCCATTCCAGTATTCTTGCTGGAAAGATTCCATGGACATTGGAATCTGGTGGGCTACCGTCCATGGGGTCATAGAGTTAACATAACTGAGCATGTGTGCTCATATATATATGTATATATATATACATACATATATATATATATATATATATATATATATAATTTTTTTTCTTCCCCAAACATTTCCCTCAGCAATAAACTTACTTAGGGAAATGAGGGCAAGCCCAGAGCAGACATGCCTGACTCTCCTTGGTGAGTTCCTCTTCTCACACTTCTCTTAAGAGCTCTCCCCATTGCCTTTCTCTCAATTTCACAGAGAAATTAAGGTGAAGGAAGGCTTAATTTTCTTTCTGGGGAGAACAGTATTCGTGTTTTGTTTTGTTTTTATGTCTTTTTCGTTCTTGCCTTGCCAGGCTGCTTGCAGGATCTTAGCTTCCCAATGAGGCATAGAACCCGTGTCCCCTGCAGTGGAAGCACAAAGTCCTAACTACTAGACTGCCGGGGAATTCCCTGGTGCTTGTGATTTTTATAAGTGTTGTTGTTGTTTAGTCACTCAGTCACATCTGACTCTTTTGCAACCACATGGATTGTAATCTGCCAGGCTCCTCTGTCCATAGAATTCTCCAGACAAGAATACTGGAGTGGTAGCCATTCCCTTCTCCAAGAGATCTTCCCCATTCAGGAACTGAACTTGTGTTCCCTACATTGCAGGCAGATTGTTTACCACTAAGCCACCAGGGAAGCTCCTTTTATAAGTGTACTTCTTACACAACATGCCTAGCATTTTGCCCTTCAATATAAAGTGCATTTTTAAAGAAAACTCCAGGGTCTGCTAAAGGTAAATACGGAAGCTCTACTCTTTGCCCACAGTCAGTACTGGCAGGGGTGATGCAGGTAAAGAAGAGACACTGAATTCCAGAAAATCGACTCTCCTTTCCCCTTTCCACACTCTGTCTGGGCACCTCTTTTACAGCAGCTCCCTACAACCAAGTGATGAGTGGCATGAGGATATAAGGCAGCTTCTAATGAATCCCAACCCCAGAAGCCCAGGTGCCTTCCTCCCTGCTGACAATCCTCTTTCCAAATTGTAAAGTGTCTTCACAATGTGGGACATCTAACTCCCTCTCTACAGGTCCACCTGACACCTGGGATTAAGGTCAGCTCTACCATGGGGCCTCAAGATAAAATGACTCCTTGAACTGAAATAATGGATATAAGGGACTGATGCAGAGCACAGCTCCATTGAAATCCCTGGTGACACATTTACAGAACCAGGTCTGGCTGGAAACAAGGTGAAAGAAACAGTAACTCTAATTGCAGCCAGCAAAATGAAGAAGCTGATTGGCTGAATGCCGGCCAAATGGTTACCATTAAAAATACCACAGCACAGCTGCCAAAATGGGATGTTGGGACCAACTGCCAGAGGTAACCGTTACATAAGCCAGAGCTCGCCCAGCCAATTAGCCAGAAGCCATGACTACATCTCTTCTGGCCATACTTCATCTGATAGGGTACTTGTAAACTCTTTAGCTGTTTAAGGACTGTACCAGAAGAAGTAATTTCTTCTGTGGGAGAAGAGAACTCACCTCCAGGCCAAAGAAAATTATGGGGTTAGCTTCTTGGGATGGTGAATCGGTACATCAGTTGATAGTATAATAATTTCAGCAAAAAAGAAAGAAAATCTCAGAGAACTCAGGCAAATGACCTTTTAAAAATTGCTGCAGGTTTTTCAGAAGAGCAAGAGTAGTAACAGCAAAGAAATGTGCCTTGGCTTGCAAAAAAGAAAGGAAGGAAAGAAAGGCCCATCAAATTACCTCATTTTCTTTATTTAAAGATGCTTACTACTCCAATTAGCTGTGAGCTTAGTTGTGGTTCCCTGAGGACTATCCTCCACAAGCAAAATGAAAAAAAGCATCATCCAGGTAAATCAAAAAAAGCCTTTCCTTTATAGTGAAGCCCTGGAAAATATGGATGTATGGATATAATTACCCAAGTGAGAACTCCTGTGCTCATCACCTGTCACTGCTCAATCCAGCCGTAATATTTATGGAGTCTTGACACCACCTTGGTGCTCTCCTCTTTTCCTTCCTGATTCCCAGCCACAGGCTCTCTCTAAGAAATCTATTTCCTTTCCCCAGGATCACTGCCTTCCCCTCCACCCCCACCCCCCACATACACGCACAATGTTGCGTCCATAATCTATTCAACAGCCACCTGTCTAAGTTCTTCTAGTTTACAAATTCAGTCTTGCCATTCACCTGTCCAAAATTCTTGAGGACCACTCTGTTACCTTTGTGTGAAATCTGAGCTTGATACAGTGAACTCCATCTATTTTATAAACCTTGCACGTGTGCTCTGTCGCCTCAGTCATGTCTGACTCTTTGCAACTCTATGGACTGTAGCCTGCCAGGCTCCTCTGTCCATGGGATTCTCCAGGCAAGAATCCTGAAGTGGGTTTCCATGCCCTCCTCCAGGGGATCTTCCCAACCCAGGGATCCAACCCATGTCTCCTGTGGCCCCTGCATTGCGGGTGGATTATTTACCGCTGCATCTCCAGGGAAGCCCTTTATAAGTTTTATTGCTATTCATCACCACAACATTTATAGTCCAGATAGAAGGTAATCAGTGACAGTGGTTCTCATCATGAGCAGAACATTCTAATGACAAAGGGAGCTTCTAAAAACCCCAGTGCCCAGATATTGATAGAATACCATAACAATGAAATCTGTAAGAATGAAACTCAAGCATCATTAATATTTTTTCCTGCCATTACAAGTTTGAGAACCTGTGCATTACACCACTGTTATAGACTGAATGTTTGCATCTATCTTCCCCCAAATTCATATGTTGAAATCCTAACTCCCAATATGATGGTTTTTAGGAGGTTGGCCTTTGGGAGGTGATTATGTCATGAGGAAGGGCAGAGTCCTCGTGGATGGGTTTAGTACCTTATAAAAGAGACCTCAGAGGGATCACCAGCTCTTTGTGTCAAGTAAGGACACATCAAGACATCAGCAGTCTGCAAACTGGGTTAGTGCTCTCACCAGACTCCAACCCTGCCGGCACCCTCGTCTGAGACTTCTAGCCTCCTCTATAAGGTACTCCCCTATGGGATTTGTGACATAACAGTCCCAACTAAAACAACCACCAATTATGCTTTTGCATATGCTTTTTCTTAGGGGGAAAATATGCTATTTTACATCTTTGTTCTTTTTTTTCCCTGCTGCTCTGGTAGGACATAGGTAACTGATCTTCTCCTGTAGCCCTATAATAACCTCCTTTAGTTTTCCCATGGCAGCATATGCATGCCTTCATCGTGGTTCTGGAATTCTCTCTTTTCCTTGCGAACTAGATATGGAAATCCTTCCAGACAGGAATTGTGTTTCCTGGGTCTTTGGATCTACAGTGTCTGTTGAATAAGGAGAACAGATGCTCATCTAAACCAAGCATGAACTTGGTCCTTCAAACTCTTTTTCCTGCTTCTAGAAAGCTTACCAAAACCACACAGAGTTCTAAATTTTAGGAGGTAATAAAGTGAACAGGGAAGGAAGACATCTGGAAGGTAAGGGGTCACAGCTCCATCAGGACGCTGGTGGCACTTAGGGTGGTTTACTCTCTGTTGTTTTGATAACTTCCTTGTTGAAAGATTTCAAAATGGAATTTTTAGAACTTCCTTGTTGAAAGATTTCAAAATGGTATTCTGAAGGATTAGATCCAGAACTTGTAGGCTCATAAGCAGTTTGATTTCATGGCCTTTACTCAATTGCATTTTGCTTTTTAATGCATTTTGGCAAGGTATGCTCCACAATGCATGAGGCAGGAAGGACATTTAGATAAGTGCCAACTGAGGCTTTGGTTTCCATTAAGAGGAGATTCAGAACTCTTCCAAACAAAAAAGGGCTCCTGGACACGGCGCAAGAAGGACGTTGTGAGAAGAGATCCAGTGTTAGCAATAAGGATACAAACATGAAAGTAATTCTTTGCTGGAAAGACATTTTAAAATCCCGAGATCTGCAGGCCAGGGCCTGCCACTGGAATTGGCAAAAGAAGAAGAAACAACTGACTTTCCCTTTGGCTTTTGCCACAAGTACAATCGCTTTGTGATTCTTGCCTGAAGTCTCTAAATGGGATGCTTGGTGTGGATTCCAAAGCTCTTGCCTTCTGATGCTAATGTGCAAGACCCAACTCACTTTTTTCCCTCTTTTTCCAGTGGAAAGAGTTTTAGAAAATAGGCTTCTTTGAACAATATGTTGAAAATCGAGGTTATTTTCCAACATAGGTGGTGACTTGATCGTTTTTGCTTAAGAAAGCCACAGGGATATATAAAGACCAAGCTTGAGGTACAAAAAGCCATTATAGAGCAATATTTTTCCTTTCTCTTTTCTTTGTTCTTTTTGGAATTCTCCTAATGATTCTTTTGAGAGAATTTTTACATTTTTTATGATATTGAGCTTTTTAATGTTAGATGGCTTCCCTGGTGGCTCAGACAGTAAAGAATTTGCCTACAATGCAGGAGACCCAGGTTCTATCCCTGGGTTGGGAAGACCCCCTAGAGAAAGGAATGGCAACCCACTCCTGTATTCCTGCCTGGAGCATTCCACGGATAGAGGAGCCTGGTGGGCTACAGTCCAGGAGGCCATATTTTTCAGGAGCAAATACAGCAAGGCACAAGATTTGTTTTTAAAGAACTTGTATTCTAATGCAGCTAGCTTTCGGTAACCACCTAGATCTCAAAACAGAGAAGAAAATTGAGCGAATATGGGTTAGTGTAGTAAATGTTTGGCACAGAATCGGCATCTTGTAAAATTATTAATCATTAAGTTAATCCTTTGTCTCTACAAATTCTTTGGATATGGTGATGTTAGATCATGAAGCTGTCATTTATATCAGCTGACATAAAGCTGTCATTTCTCTAGGTTAAAACCTGTTAGATACCAGCAATTACATATAGTTCACTCTAATACTAAACCGATTCCAAAGTAATCTGAGAGATGGGGCATCTAATTAGAGAGATGGCACCTCTTTGAATTTCAACCTCCTTATTAACATTAAAAAGCTATAGGCAGTTAACCTTTAGAGAGTACTTCTTATGGGTTCAGTGCTGTATTAAATGACTTGAATGAAGTTTCATTTCATGCTTAGAACCATTCTGTTAGGTTAGTATTATGATTACCCCCAATTTACAGATAAAAAAATGAGGCTTATAGAATGTAATTGTCCAAGGGCACCTATCTTGTAAATCGCAAGATTTAAGTTGGGGCTTAAAACAGTTCTGACTGACACCCAGCTCCTCCTTCAAACCCTGTGCAGGAGCCAACTGGGCCATTTCCAAGGATCTATTCAGAAGGAGGACAAAGAGGTAAGGAAATGAAATAAACTTACGGTAGTTCACCTTGGGATGAGTGCTGTGGGGTTGAGAGAAACACTTTGATCGGCTGCATGGTTTGGGAGAGAGGTGGTGGTAAAAGGCGACAGCCCCCAGGAGATGTGAGTGCTCACAAGAGAGCGGTCACTCATGCAGTGTGATGGTACCAGGACAGGGTGTGTTTGTCACCGTGGCTACTGCTTCATAAGGTCTGAAGTGAGTTATCACTGAGTTATTATGTCCTCCATTCTCAAGTTTTCACAAGTTTCTCCAAATGGATTCCTCAGTTCCATGACTCACCAAAGGCTTTTGTTTGAACCAATATTAAACCTTGGGGTGTGACAAATGGCCTTGTCAATGCCTTGGTCAGTGTATATACAGTTCATTATTTTGTGCTCTTTTTATACTGCACACTCTTCAAATAGTTGGTCGAGTCACATACTTTATACAAACACTTCAGTGGGGAAAAAAAAAGGCACATTTTGGAAGGAGGCACATTTGGTGATCAAATAACTTAAAAGCATATTGTGGCAAAAGATCCAAAAGCATTAAAAACATCCCGAAACACTTCTCAGCCAGTTTTATTTTTCCACCACTTGTAAGCCACTAACTCTGCCTCTCGGTTGCGTGAGGATTTAAGTAACTTTCCAACTCAGAAACTACCATGGCTTCCCAAAGCACAAACATCCAGACTTTTAACAGGAAGTTGCAGCAAGAGGCAGGCTTGTCTCCAAAACTGTCCATTATGAACAAGCCTCAGAACCTCTGATCTTAATTAGCTAAACAAACTCCTAGGGCTTTATTGGCAGTGCCAGCTCGGTTAATTTGACTTAGTCACATTTTTCCCATTTGGTACACAGTTTGGGTCATAATATTAACTTAAGAAGATGACAAAGATATGCAAAGATATTTTATCAGGAAAAATAATACTAGAACATATAGACATCATTTCTTGTGACCTATAACTTGAAATGTCCAGTGTGCCTTACCTGGTAAGCTCCAACTCTTACATCTCATTCGATTCTTATCCCCATGTATTTAACAAATACAACAACCACACATGAGCACCAACCAATCAGAACAGACTTGTAATAACTGGCTTCTGCCTACCTCTTTGTACCATTGGAATATGTGCCTTGATATTTAAGGTTGATTTATTTAAGCAGAAAGGTATAAACCCATAAGCAAGACAGGTTTAGAGTTTTCTTTTCATCTGTTATTAACTCCTAGAGATTTGATGGGTAACTTCAAAACAAAATGGATTGAATGCCCAGGCATCTGCACACAGCTCTTCCTTTGGTTTCTTCCTTTGTTCAAATCCTGCATTTGCAAAGAAATCACTGTATAGGGCCGTGTGCATAGAACTCCATAAACTCTGTATTGGTTGATTTAGGGGGTTACAATGGTAACTATTTCCATACTTTGTTTTCACTTTCTGTGTTGATTTTAGGGATTAATCCCCATGATTCCTCTGAAGAGAGGAGCTAATGGATCCTCAAAGGAATTAAAAAGCATTCAGTCTGAACCACAGTGCTATGCCATAAGCAACTTTTCTTCATAATTAGTCTTTGTTTAGAATATGATGTTCTGTCTCCAGATATTTATGTGACAGCCATTTAGACTATTTGTTCCTCTTGAATACAGTGAGGGAAATTCTTTTTTTATAGCAACTCCTACTCACCCCAACTCCCTCTCATTTTGTGATAGCCTTTTACATGGCAGGCAGCAGAGAAGGCTCCTAAGACTTCTCAGTCTGTCTTGGGTAAGGAGGTCGAGTTGCTCTTCCTTTCATCTTTTAACTAAATGTGGATCAAAGCAAAGCCAAATGATCTCCAGGGACAGGACTGGCTAGCAGCTTCCTCATTTTCTTTCTCCTCTGCATTTATGTACCTGGCCCAATGAAGGTAGGATGTGAAAATGCTATTAGTCTGGTAGAAAGGGTCCCCACCAGCTCCAAGGAGAAAACCGTACAGTGATGGGCCATGTGCTCTCAGACAGAGAATGAACTGGCACCCAGGAGTTCAGGAGTGTCACTTACTATGTGGGATGCTGCAAGCTGGAAAGGTTAGGAATGTTCTAGATTTGATCATTAAAAATGCCATGATTATACTTGTTTCTACTCCAATATATGTCTGTTTACCTACAAAAATATTTTCTATTACTTTCACGGAAAAAAGTTGATGTACCATGGAGCATAATGTAGTTCACATAAGAAAGGAATGAATACTGGGAATGAATAAATGGAAAGATAAACCAAAAAAAAAAAAAAAAATCACTTGTAGGGGAAGGGAGGAAATGGGGGTGAAGGATCAGGTATAGACATAGATTTCTTTGAATGTACTTTGTAAATTTGACTTCTGAATTTTTGCATAATTACAAACAAAATTTTGGTCTAAAAATCAAAAGCAATATTGAAACAAACAAATTTAAGCATTTTTCAAGTTAATAGCATAACTGCATGGAAGGAGTTATTTCAATCAACTTCACAACAGAGTAAATTGATTGTAAGTTTCTAACAAAATGTCATGAGACAAAAAGAATTACATGAAACAAAATAATAAATTTTAAAATATTTTCAGTAACCACATTGTTGGAGATAGTACTGGTATTTTTATTCTAAGATTTTTTGCACATGAGTTGTGGGATAAATCAAACAAGTAATTACATGGGTTCACTGGGAACCAGGATTTTCTGTGTGGGAGAAAAAAGAAACAGATGGAAGATAAAGCTAAGTGAAAACAGTGTAATCCTGAATTTAAATGAAAATTACCAGCAGAAACTTACAAATAGGTTATCTTTGGAAAAGAAGCAACTTTCCCAACCACGTACATTGAATAGGTCTGGAAAGAGCTTATCCCAAATCATTGTGCTCCCATATTGCCCATATTCTCAAAATCTCACTGAAGTAAAACAGGGCTTCCTAGAGAAAAGGCGTATTACAGGCCTATGGCAGGAAAAGTACTAATAAGCCTGGAATACCTTGTCATATAGGACAGCAAAGAAGCACTCAAAGGCTTCAATGATTGTACTAACAGGTCTCAGGCACAATGATGGGTTAGAACCAGGACCTATAAGCTCATTAGAACTGATTGTTAAATATCCAGAATTTTCTGACTCTGTTGTTTAAGTGTTAGTTGTTTGAGATCAGCCATGTAGGGAGAATTTACACCAAGGAAATTGGCAAATGTTATATATTACAACCTTTTTTTCCCCCTTTCCTTGAGAGCCTCTTTACCAGCAAAGTACTATATGGAAGTCAGTTTGAGGAGGCCATGACGGACAAAGGGAAGACATTTGGAGAAGAATTACTGCAATGCGCTAAAATGGATCAAATATAATTAAGTCTGTGTGTTCATAAACGTATCACCCCCTCTCCATACACATATAATTTCATTGGTCACATATGAGGTAATCAAACTTCTAATTTAAAAACTGGTAGAGAAGGGAAAGGATCAAGCATTCATCTCATCTTTTCTATACAAAATGTCAAGGGAAACAGAGTTGATAGGGAAGCCCTCTTTTTCTAAATCTATGCCAGAAGATAAATGATAAAAGAATGACAGATTATCACAATTTATAATCCCTAATGAATGAATCTTAGCAAAGAACAATAATATCTGCTAATATGACCAAATGGAAGAGAATCAGATCTTTGCTTACCTGCAAAACACCATCCATGAAATAGTCTTGCCTTTCTCACTCCTGACTGCTCCACCCCCAAAATAAACCTCTATAGCTAATTACCATTTAAAAGAAATACAAGGAAAAGAGTAACAAGTTAATGAAAGCCATGCAATCGGCAAAATTAATACCATTGGAAACTGCAGGACACATCTGCAATTTCTTCAAAAAATTGCAAAGAAATATAAAAAGATAGGAAAGGGGATAGAGAGAAAGAATATATATATATAAAGAGACTTATGAAAAATCAGTCAATTGCAATGTATGAAATCTACTTCAATCTTGAGTCCAACAAACTGTGAGGGAGAAAAATAAAACATCTTCAAGTCGACAATCAAGGAAATTTGAACAATGACTAAACATTTAATGTTATTGCTGCTGCTGCTGCTGCTGCTAAGTCGCTTCAGTCGTGTCCGACTCTGTGCGACCCCAAAGACGGCAGCCCACCAGGCCCTACTGTCCCTGGGATGAGCAACTGTTAAATTTTAAAGTAGAATAAAGGCTTTCCAGGTGGTGCTAGTGGTAACATGCCTGCCAGTACAGAAGACATGGAGACAAGAATTTGATCCTTGGCTAGGGAAGATCCCCTGCAGGAAGGCATGGCAACCCACTCTGGTATTCTTGCCTGGAGAATCCCAAGGACAGAGGAGCCTGGAGGGCTACAGTCCATAGGGTCGCAAAGAGTCGGATGCAACTGAAGCAACAGCACGTAAAATAATGTCATCACGGCTATGTTTTCAAAATGAACTCCTATTTTAGGGATACTTGCTGAAATATTTATGGATGAAATGACATATCTGGAGTTTGTTTCAATATAACAAATCTGTGCTTAATCGCTCAGTTGTGTCCTACTCTTTTCGACCCTTTGGAATGTAGCCCACCATGCTCTTCTGTCCATGGAATTTTCCAGGCAAGAACACTGGAATGGGCTGTCATTTCCTACTACAAAGGATCTTTCTGACTCAGGGATCGAATCCAGGTCTTCTGTGTCTCCTGCCTTGCAGGTGATTCTTTACCCACTGAGCCATCTGGGAAGCCTCAGATTGAATGAGTGTGCGAGAACAAAGGTAGCTAGGGGTATAGAACTCAACTATTTCAAGAATAATTCACCGGCCACAGAATCTATATCTTCTAGGAATTTATTAGAAATGGAAAATCTCAGACCCAAGCATAAATATTTTTAAAAAATACGTTCGAATGTGCAGGTTGATTCTTACGCTCATTGTATTTTGAGAAGCTCAAGTTGCATGAAGAACAGCTAATTGTTGTTTAAGATGGGGGAACACTACCTTTAGATACCATCGCCTATGTATTTGTATATAACTGAAATGTATATATGTTATAAAATGTATTCTGGGGAAAAAAGGCAAATGAGAGAGAAGGGTGGTGAGAGTGCCAGTAACTCAGAAGTAGACCTTCTGTTCCGCTTGTCTCCTCACTTTCCCTCTTAGCTCCCAGGCTGGCCCGCACCATATTCCCTAACTGGCCTTGAGGTGTCCTCATGGGGCACGCTTCAAACACTGTGAAGTTCAGAGCCATTTCTATTGAGTTCCAGATACTAAACCCCAGCATTCACAGATAGTCCTTACAGAAGGAAAGCTTTCTCTGTTTCCAGACCCCAGATTGCTTCTCTGTAGACTGCATTTGAGGCTCTCCAGGGGAGCTGAGTGGGTGGTAAT
Source organism: Bos javanicus (assembly GCF_032452875.1). Taxonomy (NCBI): domain Eukaryota; kingdom Metazoa; phylum Chordata; class Mammalia; order Artiodactyla; family Bovidae; genus Bos; species Bos javanicus. The sequence goes on along the minus strand of NC_083873.1, from coordinate 24,147,135 downwards.
GCCCTCTGCCAGGTATGATTGGTACAACTTATGAGGAGAGTGAAGTTTTCCAACTGGTTCCTTGCCATGGCCCAGTTGCACTTGTTACAAAGATTGTGTTATTTCTTCGGTGGTTTTCAAAACTATTTTAGTACCATTATGAAAGCAACAAAGGGGAGTGGAGAAGGAAGAACTCTGAACACATGAATGGAGTGTTGCATTTTCTGTTGGTCAACTACAAAATAAGAGTGAGATTTGGGGGATCAGCTGGACTAGAGGAGAGCTTAGGAAACTATCATTTTGTCTGTGGTTTCCCTCTTCTTCTAGGCAAGGTTCTTTTAACACACAGATGCATTTTCACCATGATTTAAAAAAACCTACACAACTTACTACATTTATACATTGACCCAACTCATTTTCAGTCTCCTTTTATTTTTTTTCTGACTTATACAAATAATTCCCAAGTAATTCAGAATGAAAGGTCTCTTGGGAATCACTCTGCCCCAAAATTTTAGAACTAAAGCACTTAGAAGAATTCTATTCTGTACTTGAAAACAGCAATAGTGTTCTTTTAAATCTTTGGAACAAAGTAAATTTTAGTAGTAATCAAGTATGTGCAAAAGAAAATAATAATATGTCATCTTCACCTCTAGATTGATGAGTGCTACGCCGGCCAGTCCATCCTAAAGGAGATCAGTCCTGGGTGTTCATTGGAAGGACTGATGCTGAAGCTGAAACTCCAATACTTTGGCCACCTCATGCGAAGAGTTGACTCATTGGAAAAGACCCTGATGCTGGGAGGGATTGAGGGTAGGAGGAGAAGGGGACGACAGAGGATGAGATGGTTGGATGCCATCACCGACTCGATGGACATGAGTTTGGGTACACTCTGGGAATTGGTGATGGACAGGGAGGCCTGGCATGCTGTGATTCATGGGGTCGCAAAGAGTCGGACACGACTGAGCGACTGAACTGAACTGAACACACGGATGAGGAAAAGCGAGCACACTCCAGTGGTTCTGTTAAGAGAGTAATGGGGGAATCTTACTAGACAAAAATTAGCATTATGGATCAGTAGTAGTAGTATAAGAATTCATGCTTTCAAACTGTGGTGCTGGGGAAGACTCTTGAGAGTCCCTTGAACTGCAAGGACATCAAGTCAGTCAATCCTAAAGGAAATCAACCCTGAATATTCACTGGAAGGACTGATGCTGAAGCTGAAGCTCCAGTACTTTGGCCACCTGATGCAAAGAGCCGACTCATTGGAAAAGACCCTGATACCAGGAAAGAGTGAAGGCAGAAAGAGAAAGGGAAGACAGAGGATGAGATGGTTAGATAGAATCACCAACTCAATGGACATGAATTTGAGGAAACTCCAGGGGATAGTGGAGGACGGAGGAGCCTGGCTTGCTACATTCCATGAGGGTTGTAAAGAGTCAGACCCGACTTAGTGGCTGAACAACAACAATAATCAAGCCTTTAAAGAAAAACAGATTTATTGAAGTGTAACTAACATAAAATAAACTGCTCATATTTTAAATATATCATTTGTGGCTCAGCTGGTAAAGAATCTGCCTGCAATGAGGGAGACCTGAGTTTGATCCCTGGGTTGGGAAGATCCCCTGGAGAAGGGAAAGGTTACCCACTCCAGTATTCTGGCCTGGAGAATCCACGAACTGTATAGTCCATGGGGTCGCAAAGAATCAGACATGACTGAGCAACTTTCATATATCATATAACATATGTTTATACTGATACCACTGAAACCACCATCCTTATCAAAATAATAAGCATATTCAGCATGCCTCAAAGTCCCTCATACCCCTTAGTAACCTCACTTTGATGATCATCCCTGACACTCCCTATGTCCACAAACATGACGTAGTACATGATTGGAATGAAATCATACAGAATATATTCTTTTGTCTAGCCTCTTTCATTTAGAATAATTACTTTAATATTTATCTATGTTGTAGCACGTGTCCACAGTTCATTCTGTTTGAATGATGACTAACTGCTATGGGCTAAACGTTTGTGTCTCCCCTGTCTACCAATTCACATGTTGAAGTCCTAATGTGACTGTGATTGGTATTTGGAAGCGAGGCATTTGGGAGGTAACTGCACCATGATAGAGGAGCCTTCATGATGGGATTAGCAGCCTTGTAAGAAGAAGAAGAAACCCAGCCCTCTCTCTCCACCCAGAGAGGGTACAATGAGAAGATGGTTGTCTGAAAACCAGGGATTGTATCTTCGACAAGAACACAGCTATGTGGGTGCACTAGCAGCTTCCAGATCTGTGTAAAATAAACATTTGTTAAAGCCCCCTTCCCCACCCTCCAGTCTATGGTATCCTCTTACAGCAGCCCTAATGAAGACATTAGGATTCCACAGTATGGACATGACGCAGTTTATCTATGTGCCCGTAAATAGAAATTTGGGGAGTTTCAGGTATTTGGCTATTACAAACACAGTTCTATGAATGTGCATGTACTAGTCTTCGTGTGGACACATGCTTTTTTTCCCCCTTGGGCAAATACCTAGGCTGAATGATATGACAGGAAGAACATTTTAAGTAACATTGCCAAACTTTTCCATGAAAATGGTACTGTTTACATTCCCACAAACTATGTATGAGAATTCTAATTCTTCAACACCCTGGTCATAACTTGGTTTTAACAATCTTTTTATTTTTTGCCATCCTAGTGGATGTATAGTGGTATCTTGTGGTTTTAGTTTGCATTTCTTTAAATATTTGTGATGTTGAGCCTCTTTCCTTTCATTTGTTATCTTTATATCTTTTACTGGTAAATAGACAATTCAAATCTTTTGTCCTCTTTTTAAAATTTTTTGGATTTTTTAATCATTAAGTTTTTACAGATTTTTATATATTCTTGGTATAAGTCCAAGATTTGGTATCTTGGTATAAGTCCAAATATGATTTGCAAATATTTTCTCACAATCTGTAGCATGTCTTTCACACCTAATAATATCTTACAAAGAGCAGAAGCTTTTAGTTTTTATGAAGTCCATTTAATCAAATTGTTCTTTTATGAATCATTCTTTTTGGTATCTTATCAAAGAAATAAATTTTAAAGCTTTAGGTACACATTTAAGTCTACAGTCCATTTTAAGTGTGTGTATGTGCGTTTCAAGGTAGGGGTCAAGTTGACTTATTATAATAACCATCATACTAGGATAATCTGTGAAAATGTTTTTTACCACTGAATTACACTGAGAAAAACAGTTGTTCATATAGCCATGGATGTGTGGGTCTATTTGAGTACTCTCTTTTCTGTTTCATCATTTTGATTTCTGTAGCTGTATGAGTCTTGAAATCAGGTGGTGTTCATACTCCCATTTTGTCCTTCCTCTTCAAAATTGTTTTAGCTCTTCTAGGTACTTTGCATTTCCATATGAATTTCATATGAACCAGTTTTTCAATATCTATAGAGAGTCAGCAGAAGTTTGAGTGGAATTACATTGAATCTATATGTAGTAATGTGGGGATAATTGGCATCTTATCGATACTGAATCTTCTTCCCATAAACATAGAATGGCTCATGCAGCTTGCTGTATTATGAGGAATAAAATTCTTTGTCTCTGAGGAATCTTGTATCTTCTGCCAGCAGCCATGAAACTGTGGAAGTCTAGCTTATTAACTTGCAAATAGAGTAAAAGCTCAACCATTCCTAATTCATGATAACTATTTCTGAGGCTCTTCTTTCCTTTATGTTGATCCAGATTTTCATCTGGTATCATTTTCCTTCTTCCTGAAGGACTTCCTTTAAGATTTCTTGGAGTGTGGGACTGTATGTGATAGATTCTTCCAGTCTCTGTATGTTTGGGAAATTATTTTTTTCTGCCTTCCTTTCTGAAGGTTTTGTTTGCTGAGTATAGATTCTAGGGATGCAGTTTTCTTTCTTTTTTTTAAATTTCAGTACTTTAAAAGCATTATTCCACTGTCCTCTTATCTGTAGTGATTCCTATGAGGCATCTATTACAGTGTTTTTTCTATGTGTAATGTGGCGGCTTTTAAGATTTTTCTTTTTGTAATTTGTTATGAGCAATTTGATTATGATACATCCTAATGTTCTTTTAATTATGATTTTTGTGCTATAGATTAAGCTTCTTGCATGCATACATGTGTGATCAGTCTTCGACTCTGTGACTCTATGGACTGTAATCTGCTTGTCCGTGGGATTCTCCAGGCAAGAATACTGGAGTGAGTTGCCATGCCCTCCTCCAGGGGATCCTCCCAACCCAGAGATTAAACCCACATTTCCTGCATTGGCAGGTGGGTTCTTTACCCACCAAGCCACTGGGGAAGCCCAGCTTCTTGCATATACAGGTTTATAATTTCCATCAAGTTGGGAATTTTTGAATCACTATTCTTCATTTATTTTTACTTTCCTTCACTCCTCTTTCCCTTTCCTATGTGGACTCTAACTATGTATTAATAACCTCAGATACGCAGATGTCACCACCCTCATGCCAGAAAGTGAAGAAGAACTAAAGAGCCTCTTGATGAAAGTGAAAGAGGAGAGTGAAAAAGTTGGCTTAAAGCTCAACATTCAGAAAACTAAGATCATGGCATCCAGTCCCATCAGTTCATGGGAAATAGATGGGGAAACAGTGGAAGACTTTATTTTCTTTGGGCTCCAAAATCACTGCAGATGGTGACTGCAGCCATGAAATTAAAAGATGCTTACTCCTTTGAAGGAAAGTTATGACCAACCTAGACAACATATTAAAAAGCAGAGACATTACTTTGCCAACAAAGGTCCGTCTAGTCAGTGCTGTGGTTTTTCCAGTAGCCATGTACAGATGTGAGAGTTGGACTATAAAGAAAGCTGAGCATCAAAGAACTGATGCTTTTGAACTGTGGTGTTGGAGAAGACTCCTGAGAGTCCCTTGGACTGCAAGGAGATCCAACCAGTCCATTCTGAAGGAGATCAGTCCTGAGTGTTCATTGGAAGGACTGATGTTGCAGCTGAAACTCCAATACTTTGGCCACCTGATGGGAAGAACTGACTCAACTGAAAAGACCCTGATGCTGGGAAAGATTGAAAGTGCAAGGAGAAGGGGACGACAGAGGATGAGATGGTTGGATAGCATCACCGACTCAACGGACATGAGTTTGAGTAAACTCTAGCAGCTGGTGATGGACAGGGAGGCCTGGTGTGCTGCAGTCCATGGGGTTGCAAAGAGTTGGATACAACTGAGCGACTGAACTGAACTATGTATATATTAATTCTCTAGAGTTAATCCACAGCTCATAGCTTCTCTTTCCATTTTTCTTTTTCAAATTATTTTATTTTGGCTAATTTCTATTATTATGACTTCAAGGTAACTAATCTTTTCTTCTATGGTGTGTAATCTCTCATTAATCTTATTCAGTATTCAGTCTATTTTTTTATCTTATGCATTGTAGTTTCCATTGCAGAGCTTTCAGTCTTTTTTTTTTTTTTTTAACATCTTCTAAGTCTTGATTTAATTTTGAATGTCTGGAATTAGGCCCAGGACTAGGGTGAGACATAAGATATGTCTGGGACACAATTTTAGGAAGGCACTCACCCTCAGGGATATGCAAGGGCTAAACTCACTCTATTTGGAATACCATCATAATAATTATTTTAATGTCCTTATCTGTGGATTCTATTTGTCTCAGCTCTGTGTCTGTTTTAATTGACCGATTAATCCATTTCCTCTTTGTAGGTCATAAAAAAAAATCTGTAAGGTTGTATAGCAAAATCTATTTCTCTCTTTTGAGCAGTCACATTTCTTAATCTCATTTGTTTATACTTTCTACCCTTATTTCATCAGTCACATATTATGTAGTTATATATCATGCAATATCTGTTAAAATTTAATTTTGAAAACAATGTCTTAAACTTATGGAGAAGTCATAAAAATAATACAATATACTCCAAAATAGCCTTCACCTTAATTTCCAATCCTTAAAATTTTCCACAGAAAGTAAGTTGCAAATGTAATTGTGAACCTATTTTAATCATACTGGCAAGTATAAAAAGAATAATATATCAAATGTCTATGAACATGGCCTCCAAAGCATGGACTATTGCCCTCATCTATACCCTTATTAATACTACAAATTCTTGCTACTGACCAAAAAATATCTAAGGTGAGGTGTGGAGTGATGAAAGTAACCTCATCACCATTATTCAGGGAAAAACAGCATTAAACTGTGCCGGGATAAGTTAGAACACACTATTCAAATACAAATGAGAGCATAACTCTTGTAGATAAAAATAGTCTCTGTTTGTTCCTTTGGCAAGGTCTATGCGATCAATCTGTTTGCTTCCATCTGTAACTTCATGTGTTTCCTTTATCATATTGTCAATTCTTCTTCAAACAACATACGGCCTTGGGAATGTGGGGTTAAGACAGGGAGTAAAGGACCAAAGGGTCCATAAAGACCAAAATATTTAAACTGGATGTCATCAGGGTATTTCCCCAGTTGGAAATGACTAATGCAGAGAAAACATGTGGGGGTTGGAACTCCTCTCCAGCCTAATTTCATAAGAACAGCTGAGCAGATTTGGAGTCTTCTGATATTTTTTTCTGGGAGCCTTGAATCCTGAAGCTTTTGTTCAGCATCAGGAAAGGCAGTCTCAGAATGCCATTTGGAGCTGATGCCTGGGGCCTCTGTCACATTCCCTCAGCCCTGCTCTTCTGTTTCAGGGCAGCCACAGTACACAGTCCTCTTTGCTCAGCGACTCACCTTTGTGTCAGTCCCCAAGCAACCAGATGTCTTCCTGCATTCTGACCTGTATCCTTCTTGGACATGGCAGGACATGAAAACAACATGAAACAGGACATGCCAACATGAAAACATGTAGCAAGAACCTGGGAGAGTTCGTGTTTCCAGGGAACACCCCTCCCTGGGACTGGGTGGATTAACACTCCCATGTCTCGGCTTTCAAGGAGGCATGTGCACATCAAGTGAGCCTGACCCACGTCAGCAATCTTTCTGGCTCATCTCTGTTCTCTCATTCCTGCTTCCTGAGATAAACTACCAGCATCCTAAGCTTTGTCTCGCACTCTGCTTTAGGAAACCTAAATTAAAACACCATTTACTCCTTTGATATAGTTAATGCCTAATTTACTAAAGGCAACTGGAATTAACTCTGCTTGTTTTACCAAATGCCCACAAGAGCAAGGGTGATGAAAATCTACCATTTTACCCCCAGAGCCCAGCATGATCACTCGAGCAAAGAAATCCCTGGCTAAAAAATTAAATTAGTTAAAATGAAGCAGAAGAAAATTCATTTTTATTCATAATTTTTAAAGACAGCACTAACCCCTCTCAGTCAGTTCAGTTGCTCAGTCGTGTCCGACTCTTTGCGACCCCAAAGAGTTGAGAAAAGACCTCAACACAGAAAATAAAGAAAAGACGACTTTAACTGATATGGTACAACAGAATTTCTGGGTAGACTCCCCATCCAATGCTATCTTTCTGCACAATTATCTTAATGTACCGATTCTCTTCAGTTCAGTTCGGTTCAGTCACTCAGTCGTATCTTACTCTTTGCAACCCCACGGACTGCAGCACACCAGGCCTCCCTGTCCATCACCAACTCCGAGAGTTTACCCAAACTCATGTCCATTGAGTTGGTGATGCCATCTAACCATCTTATCCTCTGTCGTCCCCTTCTCCTCTTGCCTTTGATCTTTCCCAGCATCAAGGTCTTTTCCAATGAGTCAGCTCTTCATATCAGGTGGCCAAGGTATTAGAGTTTCAGCTTCAACATCAGCCCTTCCAATGAACACCCAGGACTGATTTCCTTTAGGATGGACTGGTTGGATCTCCTTGCAGTCCAAGGGACTCTCAAGAGTCTTCTCCAACACCACAGTTCAAAAGAATCAAGTCTTCGGTGCTCAGCTTTCTTCACAGTCCAACTCTCACATCCATACATGACCACTGGAAAAACCATAGCCTTGACTAGATGGACCTTTGTTGGCAAAGTAATGTCTCTGCTTTTCAATAGGCTATCTAGGTTGGTCATTAGAATGGCATAAATGTCAGTCAAGAATCCAGCTTCTGCTTTGCTGTTGAATATGATCATGAAATAGAACAAATTTCTGAGTGGAAGAAATGGTTATTTAAACTGAACCAAGTAGTATCTTTAAGGGTAGGTGACTATATTTATTGGAGAAGGAAATGGCAACCCACTCCAGTATTCTTGCCTGGAGAATCCCATGGATGGAGGAGTCTGGTGGGCTACAGTCCACGGGGTCACAAAGAGTCAGACACAACTGAGTGACTTCACTTTAAAGACATCTTAATGGACCCTTAATTGCCTCCTTACTTTCCCTACTGCCTGAATGTTTAGCATGTAGAGTTAGCATGTTTACACTGACATCACAAATATATTTATAAATATATCTATAGGGATGTAGTTTGTTCTGTCTCCTTTTCACACCATAAAAATATAAAACAATATGTTTCCACTTGGTCAAGACAAGATAATTTTGCTAAACTGATTAGGTGGCTGGTTCATTAGGTACTTTTCAAACCTAACATGAAAATAACTATGAGCTAGTTAATGCCCAGACTACATTCTTTTTCCATGTCTAACCTAGTTTCCCCCTAAACTTTGATGAAGGCATTATTTCCTCCAACATTTCTTACTCTCTTTCATTTAAAATATCTTTTGCGTTCTTTATTGCTTCCGGTTTGGTCTGAGAATCATAGAAATCCTACAGATTCTTTTTCTCAAGTGTCAGGAGGCTAGAGATTCAGACCTATTTACTTTTCACTGATCTTAGAAGTTAAAACCTTTGTGTAACTTTTCCTGTCAAATGATGGGGACCTTCCTAACCAGATGAAATCTCAACAAAGATTAGTAATTTTAGTTCAGTCTCTTCCTCCTGCTTTATTGGTGATTGTGTGCCCATGTCCATGTGTGTGTGTGCATGTATGTGTTTGAGTCGGGGCATGTGTGGTTAGAGAAGCCCTAGCCTCCAAGTTAAGGACATCTTTTAGAAGCTCTAAAACACTCTACCTAGTGTCTCTCACCCTGCTTTGGATGCCCTTCAGGGACACCCAGAATCCAACAATTGCCTTCTGAGTTTTACATTTAGTTGTAGAAACTCCTGGTGATCTGGACTTTTTAGCTGCTCAGACAACTGGTTACAATTCTGATCTTCAGGTAAACTCTGTGTTTTGAGCTTATTATCTACTTTTATGCCTTATTTTTAAATCATATTTCATATTCATACCAGCCTGTGGTTAAGCTTGTCCAGTATTTTTCTCATTGTATTTTTTCTTATACTGCTTGATAAACAGGACATGAGACAACACCACTGCCTTCTTTCCAAGATGATTCTCTTCATCTAGAAAAGTCTCTTTTATGTATTACAGATGGGTCCTGTCACCCACTCCAAGCACTATCCAAACTCAGATTTGTAAAGAATAAATTATAAATTGTTTTAGTATGTCACATGTCTCCCATGTGGTAGTAGTGATTACTTGCCATTCATTCATTCTTTCATTTATTTAACCGGTATGTATTGAGCGCCTCATTCCGGGAGCAGTCAGATATTCTTTAAATAGCTTGGAAATTAATGTGCATATTGAACTCTGGCAGTCACCTCAATTTTGTATGACATCAGCTTGATTAAAGTAAAATTTGACTTGGTAGCACAAGGGTTCAATTTGAAAACTCTTAGTGGCTAGATTTTAAAAATCACTTTAAAAAATACTCAGTGTCTATTGGAAAAAAGCACTTTGAGAGAAGGATACTGAGAAATCATGAGAAGGCCAGGGGAAGGCTGATGATGTAGGTCAGGGTGAGGCAAGATGGTGCAATGCTTCTGTAGCGATGGTTGAGAGATTGTGAGCAGGATAGAACTGTGATGCCATGGATACATGTTGAAGAGGAAGCCACGACAAACGCTACAGAGTGTGTTTGGAAACTGCAAGACTTGTTCATTCAAGGTCCAGGTTAAATAGCATTTATCCAAGAAAAGGGACTGTAGCTTCTGATCATAGATTTTTTTTACTAGAAATATGCTAAGAATTCGCCACTCTTTCGATCTTTATTTCCGAAGAGATATTCTATTTCCTTGCCAAAATTTGCTTGCTCAAGTTTTTCCACTTGAGAAGTGAGGTTAAAAGGCAATGTTTTCAACCCAGAGTTCCATTTTCATATTGCTCTGAGTGTCTGCAGATACCCGAGGTACCAAGCTTTTCTCGTAATTAGAATGGGCTCTGCTCGTACTTGGACACGTGAGCAATTCTGTCTTCTAAGTTATTTATATTTGCAGTTGTACCCAAAATGTTGTGCTATGTTTAATAACAAAAATGTGGGTATGAACACGTAAATATTAAGAACAGAAAAACAGGAATGACAAAAGGACAGAATATTGTTTCAACTTAGTGCTATAAATAGGTGACCATAGAAAGTCCGAGTCCACAGTGTGAGTGACGTGTAGGAACTGGATAGAACAGAGTTGTGGGAAGCATGAACTCAGAGCAACTCAAGGAAGGTGATCTCAACAGAGAACCCAAAAGACCATGAAAATGTTTGATTTGGAAGAAGCAGCTAGGAGGGCGCACGTGTGTTCAGTTGCATCCGACTCTGCGACCCCAGGACTCCTCTGTCCATATTCTCCAGGCAAGGATACTGGAGCGGGTTGCCATGCCCTCCTCCAGGGGATCTTCCAAATCCAGGGATCAAACCTGAATCTCCTGTATTAGCAGGCAGATTCTTCACCACTGTGCCACCTGGAGCAAGAAAAATTAACTCAGTATTTTCAGTGACTTCCTAAATGCAGTAGAAAATTTTTGTTTTCTATTCCTTCTTTTGAGAGTCATCAAGCTTGAGGAAATTAATCACTGGATGTAAAACAAGGGATAGGTGAGAAGTCAGACTTATGTGCTAAATTAAACACTGCAACACCCCATCATTTTCATTTTAAGCTACTGTTTCTTTTGACCTAAGTGGCTTAATTTGCACGCAATATCCACTCCTTGCAAAAAGCCTTGGTGTAATAGGAGGTCAAAAACATTTGGTATGAAATTAATTAACTACCTTCTAAGCAAGTTCCCCAAAGCATCAGTTTTGCCTTAGGATAGGGTCTGAGAAGGTTTGAAGTGGAAATGTTCCTTACAAGAGAAAAAGAATATTGGAAAAGAAATTAAAACCAAGGGGGAGTGGAAAGAGTTTCGGCACAGATGGCCTGGTTTGTGATGGGAAAAGAGGTCAGGTGTAATATAGCATTTCATTTCATTTCTAAAATGAAAAATGCCTACATATTGGCAAGACAGTCTGGTGTTCTGATTCAGCCAAAGAGGTCATGTCAAACTTTATCTTTTAAGGAAACAGATCATGTAATTGGTTGCTTGAGAGTAATTGAAAGTTGGCACAATTGGAGAGCCATTTCCCCTGAAGACTTGCTCCTCTTAAATTGAGCAAATGTCAGAAGCAGACATTAAAAGGGTAATGTTTGTCTTCTAATTCTCAAAGACTTTATTGTGTGTGTTTCCTGTGGACTTGTGTACATGAACTTTCCTAGGCTTGTGTAAACGGTTCATACCAGGCTGCCTCTGACCACTGATTCCTTAAATGGAAGCAGCATTTCAGAAATGATTAGTGGACTTGAAATAGAAGGAATGGTTAGAACAGTGATTAGTAACTCTTTCAGACCCAATGCCCTCTTTTCATAACAAGCATGTTTGTTGACTAGTGTTGGATTTTTATTAATTTTTTTAAAAGCAGAAACATGAAATATAACACAAAGAACTTAATTGCTTTAAACCTCCCTTTTTCGTTGTGTAAGAAAATTATATCCATCTATAGGTGGCTGAAGTTATCCATCACAGTTCTTTTTTAAAAATAATATTTGCATTGATAGAATTTTGAGCTTTCTAGAAAAATATCACTATGACTTAACAATGTTTTGGGGAAGGATAAAAGGATTACTTGTTGATTTTTGGCTTCTGGATTTTCTTTTTAAAATATTCAATCAGAGACTTCTCTGGTCTCTGTGGTCCAGTGGCTAAGACTCTGAGCTTCCAGTGCAGGGTCCTGGTTTGATCCTTGGTCCAGGAACTAGATTCCATTTGCCTTAACAAATAGCTGGCATGCTAGCACGAAGACTGACAATCCTGTGTGCGGAAACTAAGACTTGGCCCTGGCGAGTAAACAAATAGAAACATTTTAAAAAGTTAAAAATCTAATTAAAACATGTGCAGGGTTTTAAACATTCAAGTACTGCTAAAAGGCTTTCCACATAAGCAAAATTCAGTTCAGTCGCTTAGTAGTGTCAGACTTTTTGCAACCCCATGGACTGCAGCACACCAGGCTTCCCTGTCCATCACCAACTCCTGGAGCTTGCTCAAACTCATGTCCATTGAGTGGGTGATGCCATCCAACCATCTCATCCTATATTGTCCCCTTCTCCTGCTTTCATCTTTCCCAGCATCAGCCAAAGTATTGGAGTTTCAGCTTCAACATCAGTCCTTCCAATGAATATTCAGGACTGACCTCTCAAGTGTCTTCTCCAACACCACAGTTCAAAAGCATCAATTCTTTGACACTCAGCTTTCTTTATAGTCCAACTCTCACATCCATACATGACTACTGGAAAAACCATAGCATTGACTAAATGGACCTTTGTTGGCAAACTAACGTCTCTGCTTTTTAATATGCTGTCTAGATTGGTCATAGCTGTTCTTCCAAGGAGCAAGTGTATTTTAATTTCATGGCTGCAGTCACCATCTGCAGTGATTTTGGAGCCCAAGAAAATAAAGTCTCTCACTGTTTCCACTGTTTCCCCATCTATTTGCCATGAAGTGATAGGACTGGATGCCATGATCTTAGTTTTTTGAATGTTGAGTTTTAAGCCAACTTTTTCACTCTCCTCTTTCACTTTCATCAAGAGACTCTTTAGTTCCTCTTTGCTTTCAGCCATAAGGGTGGTGTCATCTGGTGGTAAGTGGCATTGCCATACTGTATCTTCCAGCCCTCAGTACCTGCTTCTTAGAGAGAACTCTCTTCAACTCTTAGCCTCTATAGTTTTAAATAACAGGTTTGCACTGCTTTTTCTTTTCTTAAGCTTTATTGAGATATAGTTGATAATAACATTATAATAGATTTAAAGCATACATCATAATGAATTGATATGCATATATATTGTGAAAGGGTTCCCCCATCTAGTTAATTAACACATCCTTCCCCTCGCATTGGAGAAGTAAATGGCAACCTATTTCAGTATTCTTGACTGGGAAATCCTGTGGACAGAGGAACTTGGTGGGCTACAGTCCATGGGTTCACAAAGAGTTGGCCATGACTGAGTGACTGAGCACACATGCTCCCTGTGAAGTAATTGTGTGAACAATTACTTTTGTGTGTGTGTGAGAACATTTAGGTTCTATACTCATAGTGCATTTCTATTGTACAACACTGTATTATAGTTATGTAACTCTAGTCATCATATTATATATTAGATTTTCAGAACTTATTCATTTTAAAACCTTATTTATAAAAAAAACTGTGTGATAATGGATGTTCATTAAACTTACTGTGGTGATCATTTTGTGATACAGGCACATACCAAATTATTTTGCTTTATACCTAAAATTAATACAATGTTACATGTCAACTAAATCCATGTCAATAAAAAGATGAATAATATTTTATTAATTTTAAATATTTTAATTCCTATACAATAAAATTATTAATAACTTCTGTTTTTGTGTACAGTTCTGACTTGTAATACATGTATTGATTCACAGAAACACATCACAATGAAGTCAAACAGACTTTTCATCACACCAGAGAATTCCCTTGTCCTGACCAGACCTTAGCCCCTACCCTAACCATTGACCTATCTGTAACTTGTCACAACAGTTCTGCCTTTTCCAGAATGTCATATGAATGGGATATGGGATCATACAGCATGCAATCTTTATAGACTGGATTCTGTTGAGGCTCAATTCTCCCTTGCTTTTCAGTGGGTCTTGTGACAAACTTTATTCCTGACTATCTTTGTGAGACTCTGTTATGATAATTTCAAGTTTGTTTGGTAAGATAGAGACAGGGGGAAGATTTATTTCAGACCACTATTTTAAGGATTAGGTCTCTCTATAAGCAAAAGTTGAGCAGGATTACTTGGAGCCCCCTTTATAAGATTGGGGTTTTCTAAGGTGTCATTCCTCAACTATGACAAAAATCCACTGTTTTTGTTTAAACCTACATTTGTCTCGCATTTTGCCCATGGGTTAGGAGCTGGGGGAACGTTTTCCAACATGAAACTCATGCTGGCTGCTACACTGTGAGAAATAAAGTCCTTTGTCTCTGATTCCTATTTTTTGTCTCCAACTATGAAACTGATAGATTGTTAGCTTGCAAATTGAGTAAGACCTCAGACCCTTCATGATTCTTGATGCTCCCTCCATTTAGCAAAATGCATTTTAATTCATTATGTTATTGTGTGTATCAGTAGTGTATTCATTTATTGGGGCTGCCGCAACAAAGTATTGATTTAAAACAATAGAAATCTATGGTCTTCCAGTTCTCCAGGCTAGAAGTCTGAAATCAAGGCATCATTTCTCCCTCTGAAACTTGTAGGGGAATTCTTCCTCATTCCTTCTAGCTTCTGGTAGTTTGCCAATCATCTCTAGCGTTTCTGGCTTGCAGCTTTATTATTGCAATATCTGCCTTGGTTGTCACGTGGCATTTTCCTTGGGTTTCTCTGTCTTTACATGGCTATCCTGTTATATGCTCACCAATCATATTGGATTAACAGTCCATCTTATTTCAAGTCGACCTCATCTTAATTAATTACCTCTGCAACAATTCTATTCCCAAATAGGGTCACATTCTTAGGTACTGAGGATGGGAACGTCAATATATATTTTGGGGGGTACATAATTCAACCCCATAACAAATAGTTTGTTTCCTTTTACTGTTAAGTAGTATTCCATTGGGGCTTCCATCCTAGTGGCTCAGTCATAGAAGAATCTGCCTGCAGTGAAGGAGGCATGGGTTAGATCCCTATATGGGGAAGATCTTCTGGAGAAGAGAATGGCTACCCACTCTAGTATTCTTGCCTGGAAAATTCTTCGGCCAGAGGAGCCTGGTGGGCTACAGTACACGGGATTGCAGAGTTGGACGTGACTGAGCGACTAACACACCTTTTTGCTTTCATTTCATTGAACTGGATGTACCACAGTTTGTTTATCCATTTATCTGTTGAAGGGCATTTGGGTTGTATAATTTGGGTGCTTATGTATGATGCTGGTATAAACATCTGTGTATAGAGTTTTGTGTGAATAGTAATGTTCATTTCTCTAAAGTAAATGCCTAGGGGTGGGATTGTTGGGTCATATGTTAACTTTATCTGAACCTATTTAACTTTATAAGAAACTGTTTTCCGAGTGGCTGTATCAGTTTGGATTTCCACGAGCAGTGTACAAGAGTTCCAGTTGCTCTGCATCCTTGCAAGCACTTGATATTGTAATTAAAAAATTTTTCTCTGTGTATGTGTTTTGCCATTTCACATAGATGTATAGTGCTTTCTTGTTGTAATTTTATATTTCCCAGTGACTAATAATATTGAGCATCTTTTCATATGTTTATTTGCCACCTGTATAATTGTTTGATATGTTTGTTCAAATCTTTTGCTCATCTTTATATTGGTTAGTATGTTTGTTGTTGCTTTATTGGGAAAAATTTGTATATTTTTTATATCTATGTCTCTTGATAGAGAGAATGAATACATTTTTCCCAGACTATTTTTTGTTCTTTCATTTTCTTAACAATGCCCATTTACAAAGCAAAAACATTTTTAAGTATTATGCAGTTCATCGTACATGTGAAATCTTTGCCTAATCCAAAGTCACAGAAGTATTCTCCTATGCCTTCATCTAAATATTTTATGCTTCGTGTTTTAAAATTTGAGTCTATGATCCATTTTGAGTAAATTTTTGTATAAGACGTGAGGTTGAATTCACTGTTTTTTTTTGTCAATGAAACTTGTTGTTTCAGTATCACTTGCTGAAAAAGTTATCCTTTCTCCATTGAACTGCTCTTCACATTTCTCAATTGACCATTTGTGTGTGTCTATTTCTGGACTTTATTCTGTTCAAAAGCTTGTAAGTTTGTAATCATGGATGCAAACTATTATACATACGGTGGATAAACAGCAAGGCCCTAGTGTATAGCACAGGGAACTATACTCAATACCTGATGATAAGCCATAATGGAAAAGAACATGAAAAAAATGTATATTATGTGTAACTAAATCACTTTGCTGTACGGCAGAAATTAGCAAAACAGTGTAAGTCAGCTATACTTCAATTAAACAAGTTTTTAAAATAGATAAACCATTGGAAAAAAGTTACTTAAGAGACAAAAAAAATTTACCTTAATTATTTATTGCTAACTCTTCAAAATTCACTTAGAACTCTTCCTTTCTTGCTTCTACCAATCAAACTATTTTGTTAAATTTTGTCTAATTCCTACCAGGTTCCTCCATGCAAAGATTCACCTCAGCCCACAAAGCCCTCTTATATATTATGCTTTTGTTTGCTCCTTCTAGACTTACTATGACCCTGCCAGGGTAGTATTTACATGACCATGGTAAGAAATAAATTAAGAAATAATATAAACTTTGATTTATTTTCAATTTATTTTCATGGTGAAAGGAAGTAACACCAGGAGCTGCAATAGAATTTTTTATAGCTTATCAATGTTTACTTTTAATTAACTGAAAATATTTCATGAGGGTCAACTTTTTGACATTTTCAGGATTCCAGATTTAACTTATTCGTAATTGGAGGATAATTACTTTACGATGTTGTGTTGATGTCTGCCACCCAATTCATGTATGTGATAATCTTTTGCAACTGTGAAGACAGAAGCCAAGAGAAAGTGTGAGAAGAAGCATGGAAAGAGCCTAGGTCCTTGATAATATTGAGCCACCAAACTAACCCTGGAGCCACACAGTCCCTTCTGTCCATGTCACAGACTGTAAATGTCTGAACGATCTGAGCACAGTTAATCAGGTATTTGGTCACTTGTAACTGAAAAACCTCCTGATACAAATAACTGATTTGGTTCCCCTTTCACCTCTCTCTCTCCTTTTGTGCCACCAGTCTTACAACCACAGAGGTTGTGTGTGTGCTTAGTCACTCAGTCATGTCAGACTCTTTGAGACCCCATGGATTGCAGCCTGCCAAGGCTCTTCTATCCATGGAATTCTCCAGGCGAGAATTCTGGAGTGGATAGCCATTCCCTTCTCCAGGGGGTCTTCCAGACCCAGGAATTGAACTCGGGTCTCCTGCATTGCAGGCAGATTCTTTGCCATCTGAGCCACCAGGGAAGCCCTAACCATAGTGGTCAACATATCACTATTTTTCTGGAGCTTCTTATTTGCTCTTGCTTTTTCTTCCAGGCTGGAAAGCCTTCTGATCCCCTCCCCGATCACCCCTCACCTACCAACCCACCCTTATAGTAAAAGTCCCAACCAAATACCATTTCTTCTAGAAGGGTTTTCTGACTACATGAACCTCCCCAACTCCCACCACACTCACACATACCTCCAAGTACACTCATACACACACACATACACACAATCTTCATCTATAGAATATTTATTTTAAGGACCCATATGACTCAGTATGCTGCTAAATACCACATCCACAGCTAAAGTTTACTGAGTGATTATTTTGTGCCAGTTACCATGCAAGTACTTTATTTGCACTATGCTTTTTAATCTTCAAGGAAAGTTTATGAATTACTCATATTGCCTTCATTTTACCAAGAATACAGTGAGGTTTAAAGAAGCTTAGGAAGTTTATCAAGGTCACACAGGTAACTGGTAAGCAGAACTATAAAAATTCCAACTCAGTTCTAATTCCAGGCTGGAACTCATATAGAGTACATCGCACAGAAGTGAACATGTGTTGCACAAAATACTGATTTCTTTCACTGTTATTGTATCTTGGGAGAGGAGAGATTGTGACTTGAATTTCATTGCATGTTCCTCTCTGCTCACACCTGCCTAGCACAAAGAGCTACACAATAAATGGATGGGCTGATCATATCAGAGTCCTTTTCTCTGAGAGCCAGAGTTCCTGCCCGCTTATCTGAGTGACATGCCAGGCTCCAGTTGCAGCCTGAGCCTTTCTATAAAAACATCTATCTATGTTAGTCTTTGGTCAGTCCTGTCAGAACTGGGGTAAGTTAATTCTCTCTAAGGTGTTGTTAGCAGCTGACAGTGGCTTGTAGTGTTCTTCTCTACTGTGAATCTTTTAATAAAGGACTTCTGGAGAAAGTATTGTTGAAGTCAAAGGAATGACTTTCTTATAGTAAAACTTTAGGTACACTATAAGATTCTTAAAGATAAGCCAGCTGGTGGTGATAGGGAGTGCGATTGTTATCATAGGAGGAATGATGTGGAGGAAACAGTCATTTCAATAGGAAAGCATTTCCTTCACTTTGAGACACATGAGGTTTTTTCATTGATTCTTCACAGAAGAGTATTTGGAGTTACCACCTTGTCTCTGTCTTTTGGTAAGTCTTGAAAAGGCCACCACATCCTCCCCATAATCTGTCTAGTAGTGGATGTTGAGGTTTACATAAATACTTTAAGTTTCCATATTTTCATCTAAATTAATATTCATTAAACTGTAAGCAAAAATCAAATTCATTCTGTGCAGTAGCAATGTGTGCATGCTAAGTTGCTTCATTTGTGTCAACTTTTTGCAACTCTATGGACTGTGCCCTGCCAAGCTCCTCTGTCCATGGGGTACTCCAGGTAAGAATAATGGAGTGAGCTGCCATTTTCTTCTCCAGGGGATCTTCCCAGCCCAGGGAGTAAACCCACATCTTTTATGTCTCCTGCATTGGCAGGCAGGTTCTTTACCACAAGCACCACCTTGGAGGCTATTGCAATTGTGAACAGTAAAATATTTGTCCACGCCAGATACTCTGTTGAATTAGAGAGGACTGAACTTTAAATTTTCTATAGAAATAAAGTAGAACATGGTTTCTCAAACTTGTCTGATCATAAGAATTTTGGTGATGCTCATTAAAATATAGATTCTACTCCAGACCTTCAGGTCCAAGGAAAGACTTATGAGAAAGAGTGGGAAAACTGAGGCAGGGTAAGTTTTTTCACCGTCCTTTAATAAGGGTTTGCCACTTGGACTCTGGGGTAATGCATATCTTGAGATCACACTGAAAACATTTTCATTCTCTTTCCCTCCCTGCTACTCTTCCAAGAAATGTTATGCCAGGCACTGTTACATGCTGAGAAAACAAAGATAAGCAACAATTCTTGCTGAAGTGTCAGACAAAAACAATGGACAATTAAACAGTGTATTAAATGCTAAAATAGAGGCAGTACAGGACACTACGCATTTAAGAGAGGAGGAAATGCCTGGTCCGAGTATTTAAGGTAAATTTGACATCCAAAAAGGAGAGGTCGTTCCACATAGAAAGAAGATGTATAAATAAAGACCTAGAGGCTTAAGGAAACCTGGTGTTTTCTGAACACTGTTAAATGTCTGGCATGGCTGAAGCTCAAGTTCTGGTTGGGGAAGTGGGGGTAGAACGGGAAGAGTCAGATTGTGAACAGCCTCACGCGCCGCCTTGAAGATGTTGGACTTGGCGCTGTTGGTAATGTGGAACTGTTTGGGAAGAAATCTACATGTCCCTTGCACTTAATGTAAACTGATTTCAGAATATAACTTGATAAGAACCTCCTAAAACTGGAGTTTAAGACAACTTTGCTTTGCGCTAACCTTACATAATAGTCTTTGAGCTTTCTAATCTAGTGGAGACTCTTCTCAGCAGACATCTTATATAGAACACAACGTACAAAGCAGATTAACAGGCTGTTTTGGCTGATGCAGAAAGCTCAGCCCCATGACGTTCCTATAAACACGAGGTTCCCAGGAACAGTCTGCAAACCAAAGTTCTGCGCTCCCCAGAGACTGGATAATTAGATGGAATTGGACTGTTTCTGTTGGAAGGTAGCTTCGATATTATCTCTGAAGGGAGCGCCTTCTGCTGTATCCAGCATGGCTCTTTCCATGGAGCATTGTTCAGAAGATGCTTGTGGCCCTGAATTGAGTCTGCCTAGGTTTTAATCCTTCCTGTGAAGGGGAGGCCTCCACTTTCTTCTAAAGTTTACTCTCTAGTTAAGCTGCCTCATTCACTAGCAACATCTATGGTCAGTAGGCATCATTCTGATTTAAGCACGGTCTTTTGGAATAATCAACTCAATGTAAGGCTATTATGTCTCTTTCCTTCTACCTTTTAAGTTTCTTTAATTGTTCCTTAAAATAGCCCCTCTTCCTTGCTGGGTCCCTGTTTTCCCACATGATTCCAATTTGCCAGTATTGCCTCTTGAAAATGCCATCACCAGGAATACGACCATTTCTTTGGGCACTTCTTTTCTCCCGTTGGAGAAAGAAATGGCAACCCACTCCAGCATTCTTGCCTGGAGAAGTCCTTGAATAGAGCCTGCCTAGCTACAGTTCATACATTGCAGAGTTGGACATGACTGAGTGACTTGCACTTTTCACTTTTGCCTCCCATAACTAGGTATACATTTACAAAAAAATAAATTCATCATGAAAGGACCTCACCAGGGGCTTCTGTGGTTGGCATCACCTCAAATTTTATATAAAAGGAATAAAGATGAAACAGCAAGTAAAAATGGCATTACAAAGCAGCTGAGCCTTAAGCCAGACACTGTCATACTGTTTTAGTAAGACAGAATACTAACATTTAACATTGTAATGAAAATTGATAGGCTGTCAAGATTGTCGGGCTTCCCTGGTGGCTCAGTGGTACAGAATCCACCTGCCAATGCAGGAGATGTGGGCTCAATCCCTGGGTTGGGAAGATTCCTTGGAAAAGGGAATGGCAACACACTCCAGTGTTTTTGCTTGGGAAAATAATCCATGGGGCTGCAAAAAGTTGGACACGACTTAGCAGCTAAATAACAAAACCGCCAGGCGTTTGTGTGTGTGTGTCTGTGTGTGGAAAAAATACTAGCTTAGAACAATCCGAGGAACACAGCAGAGGCTTTCTGTGGCATGAATAAAGTCGAAGGCTACCTACAATAGGAAAAGGACAAACATTAGTCTGGGTATCACAGATTTGCCCAGCTCAAGGGGCTTCCAGTCTTGAAACAAATGCAGGCAGGCAGGACAAGCTTCAAGGTCCCTGCTTCTCAGCAGAGTATGACAAGAGGGATCCAGCACATGGGAGACATTGAACTAGTCAAGTACAAGGGTGAGACGTTCAAGTCATCCCCATGGTACAGTCCCTCCTGTGGCGCTGGCTTCAAGTTGGGGCCCTAGTTTCTAGGCAGAAAGATGGATGTGTCCTCAGGTTTATAATTTCACATAAATGTGGTGGGGAGAGAAGGTTAGAAATGTATCGGGACAAGATCCTTCTGGGGGATTCGGCATCAGCACGACACTCTCTAGGCTGTTAGCCCAAGACGCTTGCCCTCTGACGCTTCCCTGTCCTTGGGAACCCCACAGTCGACACCCTGAGAGGTTCCTCCCTTCGTCCCTTTGCTCCTCATACAAGTTTAGTGTCTGAAGATTTTTCTTTCTGTTCTTCAAAAAATATTTTAAAAGACTACGCAAGTGAAGTGAAAGAAGAAGTCAAAGTTGCTCAGTCTGACTCTTTGTGACCCCATGGGCTATACAGTCCATGGAATTCTCCAGGCCAGAATACTGGAGTGGGTAGCCTTTCCTTTCTCCAGGGGATCTTCCCAACCCAGTGACCGAACCCAGATCTCCCACATTGCAGGCGGATTCTTTACCAGCTGAGCCACAAGGGAAGCCCAAGAAAACTGGAGTGGGTAGCCTACCCTTCTCCAGCGGATCTTCCCTACTCAGGAATCAAACCAGGGTCTCCTGCCTTGCAGGTGGATTCTTTACCAACTGAGCTATCAGGGAAGCCTTTTAAAACTATAAGTAGAGGATATTTTAGGTAAGAAAGCTTGCTGACCTAGGGTCAGTCAAATCTAGCTCTTAATCCTTGACAAGCTAGATAAAAATTCTGCACTGGGTTTGAACCCCATGAGATATAAGTCACCTTGGGGGAGGGTGAAGAGGGGCAGAAGACAGAAGGCTGTGTGTGTGTGTTTAGCCAGAGAGTCACTGGAATAAGCAACATAAGAAACCAGCAGTTTCCCCAAAGGCGAAGGAGATAGAGCTAATACCTGATGATCAGGCATGCTACCTCTTTTAGAGAAATAACTTCAGCTCTACTTTGATTTCTCTGATAGACTGAATTATTATGCAAAAATATACGCTATAACTTTCCTAACTACTGAGCAGAAAGACCAGGCAATACTCACATCAACCGCTTATTTTAATGTCAAATGTTTATTTCTATGCCATAGTTGCCTCAGCACAATTTGTAAAAGAAAGGAATCCAAAGAAAAGATTTTTTTTTTGGTTGGGATATTTTCTCTGCAGTTATAAGAAAGAAAATAAACACCTTGGTATCAGAATTAGCATTTTTTCATATCATTCTAATAAATATAGCATCTAAATATTTTCCTTGGGTGTCATCTTTTTAAAGGATGGAAAAATACCCACAGGGGGAAAAAGGCTTCAATTCATCAAAATAAATTTGGGATAGTCTTTGTCAGAGAATATATCTAGAACATCTTTGTTCTGGTACACTATATCACTAATTGCCATATTCTTATTATTTAATATAACAGGCATACTTTATTACATAAAACAAAGTGCAGTGAAAATGAACAATGTTAGAAACAAACTAATATTTGGTGTATCTTAAATCTTCAGGTGATTAGATATTAGCTGAAGCGCCGGGATACAAATGTCACTATTGATACAAATGCAATTCTCTTCTGCAGTGAAAATGCACTTAGTAGCTGAGTTCTTTTTGATTTAGCAGACAGGGCATCCAATACAACTGAAACAACCTGATAACAATTTTTTTTTTTCAATAAAAAGGAATGCTCTGGTTCTTAACTGGCTCCCATCTTCAAGGGAGCCAGAAGACAGCATTTGCTCTTCCAAGATTTTTCTCTTGTCTGATTTGACACACAGAGCCACCAAGATTCTTACAGTGGAAGCAGGCACCACACCTGAGAGCACGAGGCTCTCAGACAAGCCAGTTAGGGTCAGTCTACGATGCCTGCAGTGGGCCCAGCACCTAGAGACAGCATGGTGACTGTGCATGTAAATCCTTTCAGCAGACTCAGGGAAAGGAGGAGAGTTCTTTAAGTTCATGCACATTTTATTGAGTAGTAATATAAAATGCTTTTTTCTTTTTCATTGTTACAAGTGCATGCTTTGACTGCCAACATCTCAGAAGTCAAATTACAAAGGCAAGGCTTTAGGCTGTAGTGAATTACTTGGGCACTTATACAATTTTTAAAAAATATGAATGGACTTTTGTGGTGGTGGTTGTTTTCAGAATGAACCAGTTGTAACCCGTAACTGATATACAAAGGGAAAAAAGTGAAAAACGTACAGATTTTGTGGCACATGACAGAACAGAACAAAATAACTAAACCGTTATGACGTTAACAGTTACCATGCATTTAGAGTTCCACATGTAACTACAAACTTATTTAAATTTCACAAGGTTTGCTAAACATGCTAACCATCTATATGTGCACTGACAAGCTTATGTTAAAAACTTTTAAGAATACTCTCCCCTTTAGATTTTTTCAAAGCTTTTTTTTGATTACAAAATTTCAAAGGCATGAAGCATTTTAGAGAATATAAAGTACGCCAGTATACATACATTTCCAGTATATGTCAGACCACTAAGCGCATTACAGTCTCATACAGGCCGATACAGCCATTTTGTTTCTTAAAAAACATGCATAGGCAGATTTTTTTTTTTTTTACAGAATATAGATGCTTTATCACTGTACTTAATATGGTGTCTTGTTTACTATACTTAAAAATGCACCACTCATAAATATTTAATTCAGCAAGCCACAACCAAGACTTGATTTATCAACAAAAACCCCTAAATATAAACAGCAAAAAAAAAAAAAAAGATAGAAGTAAGTATTCCAGTTTTTTAAAACTTAAAGAAAAGAAAAGGAAAGGTATTCATTGCTAAAGTAATGCGTGTTATATGGAAAGAAAGGCATTCAAAGCACACTAAAGAAACCTGAGGTAAGCATAATCTGTACAAAATTAAACTGTCCTTTTTGGCATTTTAACAAATTTGCAACATTCTTTTTTTTTTTCTTTTTCTGTTTTTTTTTTTTTTTTTAAGACTGCCTAATTCATTTTATAGCCATTGTCTGACAAGAGTAGCAAAACATTATCAATAAATAGTCCTTATTTAGTTTGTACATCATTTTGTTAAAAACGGTTGATGTCATCCATTTTTAGTGCTGCAACTGTAAACGTACAATAGAGTAAGAAATTAGACAAAGTTTTCGTGTCCAGTAACATAATAAAAGACCTCTCGTTAACCTAGCTAGAAGTCCCCCAATGCAGTAGGAAAACATGTACATTCCCCTAACATTGCAGTATATACTAGCATTAGCTTTCTTTTAAAATTTTTTTTTCCCTATAAGCATTTTTTAAAAGGCATACCCAAAAGAGGTGTTTAATCACCACCCCCACCAAAATATAGTTTATAATTCTCTCTCTCTCTTTTTTAATGATAGTGTAAACTGAATCCAACTCCTGGCCCCAGAGCAAATAAGCTACCATCAGAGGCAAGAATATCCAACTGCTGATACGCAGCCATCCCCATCAGGCCCTGCAGCTCAAAAAAAAAAAAAAAAAAGGTGAACAGGAAGTGGTCACTGGATATTGCTGCTATTACTGCCATTGCTGTCCGTGCCGTTAGTCTCTGAGGCGAGAGCCTTGTTGATGGAGTTAAGGTTGGCGTCAGAGGGCATGGCATCTCTGCGAGGTGGCATCCTCTCGTTAATTCGGTCTAAGCCCTTGGCCTCCTCGAAGCTAGTGATCTTATGTTGTGGTGAAAATCCTTTGATAGCTAAACGGAAAATCATTAAGAAAAGAAAAATCAGGGTTAGCCAGAGGAACACAAAGGGCACAGCTGTTGCATCAGGTGATGTTAGAAATTTCGCAGTGAGAGAGGGAATCCTTTAGTAGAGAACAACGTGACGGGACCTGAACACAACACAACAGACGCCTTACCATACCCGAAGATAACCGAGAGGTTTGGTAACAGCCAATGTCTCTTGCCAACCAAAATGTCCTCTTCAAGTTAGTAAGATGTAAAGTTTTTCTTGTCTTCATGAATGCTTAGATCCACGAAGTGGTATATAAAAAGGAAGCTTGCTACCAGTAAGAGGTCTCCAGGCCCAGCATCCACTGGCCACATCCTTGGCACAAGTACTGTATTAAATGCCCTAACCCAGAGGGGCAGGACATGGCCCTACTTTGACTATTCCATTGTGCTAGTAATGGCAAATTCAGTAGACTCACTGAAGCAGCTAGACCTAAAAATCTAGTAAAGAGCTTACAGCAGAAACTAAAAGGAGCTACAAAAGGAAAGAACTTGGGGCATTTCCATGCCATCTCAGCATCCCAGAGAGATTTTCTTGGCAAACAATTCAACGGTGGCATGAAAAAAAAAAAAAAAGAAATTATAAACACCTGCTTCTCCACTCAACTTAGGAAATATGTGGAGTGGATGACAAGGTAAAAGAAATTGAGAAAAATCAAGATCAGATCACTAAGCAGAAAAATTTGGTCTTTCCGTCAGCAGCAAACAGGCCAAACTGATGTTCATCTGGTCTACTGCATAAATTAAAGAAAAACTCTTTCTTAGTAGATCAATGTAGATATTAAGCGATGGTTCACAAATCACAAAGGGAAAACACTTTGCAAAAATGAATGGGAATGGTTTGGGCCTTATCCAATGAAAACATGGAATTTGCAAAAGGGGAGCACTGATATTTGATTTTTTTTTTTTCCAGGTATCCTACTATGCTCCAGAGATAGATAAAGCATTTGCACGAGAGACTTAAGGTTTCCTTCAATGGGTGCACCAACCAGTGAGCTGAAAATAAAGTACATAAATGGGGAACCATACATAAATGGGGAACACCAGATTGCTTTACTCCCTGTGAAAACGCAAGCCAGACACTGAAGGGCCAATCACCAGTGTTGAATTGGGCTGCATCTCCATGGCTGATGAAGGACAATTTCATTGTACCTTTATCCTTCCTACCCTATTTGAGAAAAAAAGGAAAGCAGTTTCAAGCCGAAACTTTGCTAGCCACTCCCACACAAATGTACAGTGCTTTTCATTAGTATGGATGAGATTCTTAAAAGATAGACACAGTTGCTTCCAAACTCGTTAAACGATGAGAAACAGTTCGTTCCCCCTCTGCATTTTAAAGGTTAGCATCATGGTGATTAGTCAACTATGAGAGGAAGAAGATAGGGAAATGGGGAAAGACCAAGGCCCAAAGCAAAGCTTTTTAATTCTTCTCTAATTCAGTCAGAAATCACAAAAATAACAGAGCTGTCTAATGAGCACCCACCCTGAAAATGAACTCAGTGATTTTCAGGGACAAAGCAGTATCTACTGTTTTGCTAAACTACTGTGAATATCATTTCATCATAATGAATAAATATAAAAAGTTAGTCATCATAATTGATGATGCGATTTTATGAATTGAAATGGTAAAAGTGCAATCTCTTTTTTAGGTTGTGTAAGGTTTGAAAAGCCAATAGAGTGGGAGCATAGAATTTCAAAATCTAGCAAGAACAAGGGCTATGTCTGGAATAGGGCTCCGTTTCTAATCATTCTGTCTACGCTGGTCTGGAAGAATGTGTGCTCTGCTGTAGTTGCTGGTCAGACAATGGGTATTAGCAATTTACATTGGTAGTATACTTAACACAACACAGAGTCACAGAAACCACAGAAAACAGCCAAACTATCAACGAGAATGCACACTGCAGATTAGAATTTGCCAAGAGGAATAGAGAATTCCCACATAAATAGCAGTTTATTCACTGCTATTTAGGAAACAGTTGTATTTTCTCTTACAGTGCTATCATTTCCCCTACTATATCCAAATCACATACAAATGAGAGAGTCTAAAGTGGCACATTTTACATCATATCAAAGGAACATATCACACAATTTTGGGAACAATGAAACATTATCTTGCAAGAACAAAATACAACTGAAGAATTTTGTTTTAAAGGGGAACTTCAAATTATTCTTTTTAAAATTTTCAGGGGATATGGTATGTATCATATTCAAAACTATTTGGATAAGCAGTTCTCTTGTAACTTGACATTTAAAGAGCACAAAAGAAATTGCGAGAGGTCCACTCTGTTGTCACTGAGCAGGGCTGGGGCGCAGTCAGTGATGTGCGTATCTCGATTCTCCTGAGGCTCGCAGCACAGTGCATGGTGCAAAGCAGACACTCAGTGGACATTAACCAGCTGAGTGATGACAATATTCACTATGCTTGTTACCGGTCACTTCCACGGCCACTAGATATTTTTGAACTCTTTAAAATATCTTGGTGGTGCTAGCTGTCCTACAAATGCCAGTAGGTTAAAATTTCATAAGACTAGCAGAACTGTTTATCTTGAATACAGCTGTCTCTTGGGATATTTTTTTAGAGACAAAAATTAACGTTGAACTACAACAAAGCACTATTCAAGTGAACTTTTGTTTTTTGCTAGAAATTTCTGAAGACTAGATTTCATAAAGCTATTTTTATCCTCTCCTTTTCAGTACTGACTGAAAGTGATTTGAGGGAGGGACATGGTTCAGCTCAAAGAATATTGTTTTATCTATTGTTTGTCAAAACGGCTGCCATAACCCCCACCCCACATGTTCAAGATCTGTTATCCTTTTGTTTTCTGTGATTATACTAGGATCATTATATACAAAGTCAAACATAGCTTTAAGGGAAAAAAACAAACAAACAAACCAGAAAAGGACATTTTCCCCTTTAAAGCAAGAACATTTTGGTTAATACTGAGCCACAACTGTTAGCCCAACACCCACACACTCTTTACAAGCTACAGCAAAAAAAAAAAAAAAAAAAAAAAGGAAAAAAGAAAAAAAAAAAGAAAGAAAGAAATGAATACACCCAGCAGAGCCCTTATCTGTTGCAGGTACAACAGAAAGGGGACTGGCCAATTTACCTTCATCAGCCTCAATAGCCTCAACAGTAGCTGAAGAGAAGAAAGGGGGTGCAAAATGAATGAGAAAAATGAGCAGAGGATTTTTAACTCTAAGAACAAATCAGTGACGATCAAGGGAGCTAAGATGATTAGTGTTCCTGTAAGTGCTGGATTCTGGCACAGACAACAAAACAGAAATGCTAAAAAGAAAGAAAAGAAAAAAACCCACGAAAATGATGTTTGTTTTTTTTTTTTAATGAGCTGGATACACATATCTGAGTGAACCGCTTTGGATTTTGCTCACTAAATAAATGACCACAAGATTAACCCTTTAGGAAAACACTCAGGAAAGGTTTCTTTGACTTAGATTGAATCTACAAGGGACTAGGTCAATCGAAAATGTGCATCTGACTCACGTGAAGTATGAAAAAATCCACTGCTATGACTGGTGATTTACAGTTTTAAAATGTCCCCCCAAATGGCAAAACTTGAAGCACTGCCATATTGTCAGTGGAATAATTCACACTATTTAATATTAAATAGCACAATTTCCTAGCAGAATGGAAAAGCAGGGGGCATGCAAATTAAGAGCTGCCTCCGAGTTGATGACACATATGACTCTAAAGATAAACACTGAACATGTTTCAAGTGTGAGGGAAAAAGGAAAAAGGAAGAGGAAGGGGATGGGATAGTCTGGATGTCTTCTGCCAGGTAACCCAGTTTACAATCAGTTTTCCTCACCGGAATATTATTTTTAGAAACAAAACTCTTGAAATGTTACCATCAAGTGGTAGCATGCCAGTAGCAGCAATAATTCTATTAGCATTTTAAAGAAAAGTCAGTCTAAATACTGAAACCTCAGCATATTTCAGAGGCAAAACTTTAAAAGCCCATTGCTTTATCAGCAATTTTTATAATAAGCTTAGGGTCTATATTCTTGCTATACAGGTGCATGAGTTTTTCTATGTTATCAAGGTTAGGGGATATTTCCCTAATTGAGTGCTAAAATGCAAAACTCTGTAATTTCAAAATGTTTAATATTAAAATCCTACCCCTTGACTTTAATTTGCATGTTTCTTCTAATTTAAGGTTTTAAGACTAGAGCAACTGCCAAATGTGCACTATAATTTACTTACAGTGCATTCTAAATTCCTTATGATAAAAATGTATGATGGTTACCGCTATGGCGAAAAACCAAACAGTACAACTTTAAGTAGTTTCCCCCTTTTAGACAAATTTAAGCGAATCAGACAATGAATTCTGAAACTGTATTTGTGTACATCATTCAAAGTATACACTGACTTTTCAAATTCTCAGGACTAACAAGGTTGTAAAACCTTATGTCTGCTGTGGGTATGTGCTTGAGTGTATATAAGTTCAACACCAAATGGCAAACAAATGGATCTAAAATAAAACAACAGAACAACTAAAAATTCCAGGTTAAAATACAGGTGAAAATCTGAAAACAAAACAAAGAATTGTAAGAACTCAAGTCACTTAAATTTAAAAGTAAAGCAAAAGAATCTGGAGTTGCACCAGCACCAACACATATTAGACATGTGTACTGTCCATTATTAAGTGTATTCTTCTAAAGCAACTGTGATCCATAGTTTCTGATAATACACTTGCTGTACTGTAAAACTGTGCTTCTCAGAAACTATGCAGGTTTTAGTTAATTAGGTAGCTGTGCATTTCGTGCATATAAATTATGATGCATATGATAAAGAAATATGCCAGTGTTCTTAGAGCATGTTTACTTTGGTGGGAAAATTTTTGTTTTTTTTCCTTCAAAGTTACTAAAATAATTTTTTTAGCTATACATTAAATAGGGGATTTATTTATTTATTTACTGTGATATTTTCCTACTCTCATTTAGAAATTTTTTTTCTTTTGGTGGAAACTCAAATACATTGATGTTGGAATAAATTCACATGAAAATAAAGAAAATTTTAGTGATGCTGCTAGGAGGTGACCGTTTAGCAGTACCGCATCCATGAACTGGGGCATCACTCTGTGTAGAAGAGCTGTACCTAAATAACATAACCATAGGAATACCAGGATCTTCCAGACTGAGGGACAGGAATAGAAAAGAAAACACACACACACAAAAAAAAGATTCAGGGAAAGATACAGGAAAATAAGCAAGAGGCTGAGACTGTTTTAAAACCTTAGAGCATATTTTTGTTTTCATTTTTTTTCTGTTAGGGTCTAATCTAAAAGCAAAATTTCCATAAAGTATGCTGAAATGGTACTTTAATTAATGAAAATATTGGTAAAAATAGATAACAAAAGTAAAAGAGCACATTGACTGGGCTGTCTAATACAGTAGCCACTAACCACATATGGTTATTTAAATCAAAGTAACGAAAGCTAGGTAAAATACAGTTTCTCAGTTGTATAAGTTATATTTCAAATATATTTCAAGTTGTACAAAATATTTCCAGTTGTACAAGTTATATTTCAAACACTCAATAGCCGTATGTTGTCAGTGGCTCCTGTACAGATAGAGATATTTCCACCATCACAAAAAGTTCTATTGGATAGCACTTACTTATCCAAAAAACTATAGATTTTAATACAAGAGCTATCTTCAAGGAAATGTTTTCATCCTTTTTAAAAAATGAAATATGATTCTAATCACTCTCAAGTTTTGATGAGTAAGTCAGAGGAAAGACACCTTTGACTTCAACTTCTATTCAAAACAAGATCATCCTTGTATACTCTTCTTCCATTCTCCACTGAATCCTATACTTACATATGTATTTTTACGTGTGCATGTGTTTATTTCCTCACTCCAGTAGATAACCAGCACATTTAATAAACATGTAATTAACAAGTTGTTTTTAGCAACTGCTTGGTTCCCAGTGGTCAAACCTATAGGGCATGTAGGTGAGCTAAATGAGCTGTCCTACAGTGAGGCCTGAAAGCCTGATTAGTGTGCAAATGAGGACATGGGGGTGGGGTAAGGACCACATTTCAGCGAATGAAGGAGCTACCACTTGGGGCATGACTGGTCAAACTGATGGGGGGCGGTTTCAGCCCTTTCAGCTGAGAAGAACTGAAGACCAAGACTTAAATGGATGAGTAAGTCAGGGCTCTAATGACAGAGCGATTGAGGTGCCAGCGCAGGGTGCACCAATGGGCCTGCTTACCGCTTTGCAGGGTTTGTTTCCCTCCAGAAAGCACGCCGCTGGGGAGCATGCCTGTGGGCGTCAGGCCTTTCAGCGTCAGCACACTCTCACTCTCTTCTCTGCAAAGGCACAATGGGGGTGGAGGGGACATTACCTTTTATTTTCTTTCAAGAAAAAGATCAGACTTATAGGGAAAAAATGTATATAAGAACGCACATTGAAAAAAAAAAAAAGAACTCACATGGACCTCTTCCTTGGCTCCCTTGTTGTTTTCCCCTTTTTTACTTAGAACACACTGTATTTTCACACATTCATATAGAAGTCATGTTACGCAAATGACATGACTGCTAAGATAAAGCTGGGAATTATAAAACTGTCAGGGGTTCACATGCTTCTGAATCCTGAAGATATGGAAAACAATTCTGATTTTGTAACCAGGTGTCACAAAACGAAGTGCTGCTGGGTATCTTCCATGACACCATAAAAATGTTAAAAAAAAAAAAAATGAGCCAGGGAAAGAGCTGTTATAAGTTTTACTGCTAAGGCTCAACAAAATAAGTAGGGCTGATTTGACTTGGGAGAGAAAACCAGACAGAAAAAGGGAGATTTAAAAAAATCTGACCTATGGATTATCCTCTTAGTTACTATACTTGAATTTTTTTTCATGATATATAATTGCTGCTTCAAGTTTTATTACATTGTTTTATTTAATTTTTTTCTTCATGATACATAATTGCTGCTTTAAGTTTTATTACATTTGTTTAGAAGGAATGAATGAGTCCTGCAAGTTCAGTGAGGAATGTAAAGCATTAGAGCAAAGGTGGCCTCATTCATCAGGCCACAGGGAGCAACTATGCTCTATTTTCAGCTTTAACATGACTTTTCAAGATTTGGCTGCTCCTGCACAGTTATTACTGACTTTGATCTGGTGTCTCTGGGAAAGGCTGATGGTGCTTTTCATCCTGCTCAGGGCTCCCTGCTTTAGGTATCAAATCACTAAATTACTCTTTAGTGACTCTACCAGGAGTGAGATAGAAAAAGCAAGAAGCAGAAATCAAAAGAGCCACTGTAGCTACTCCATGAAAAAGAGTTGGAAAAAATCTGGCAAAAATTAGAATATGATATTATACAATGTGGAGATGGACTTTTCCCCAAGACAGTCCTATTTACCCTTGTTAATACTGTAATTGTGAATTGTTTTTATACTCCTCACATATAATCATACTGTAGATTAAAGTAATCATTTGAGGAGAAATATACTTTGTGTTATCTAAGAATAGATAACCGAATTTAAGTAGAGTAGTTAATCCTTTTTAAGAAAATATTTGTTTTTTTAAGTCCGTGCATAATAACAACATGATGCATGATCCATGTAAAAAATAACTAACATATGGGAAATGAAACTAAATAATCTTTTCATTCTCAATGATTTATTTGAATAATATAGATTTTCATAAACAAGCTTTATGGTTCATGTTCATTTCCTAGAAATCTAGTGAAATACACCTGGTAGATTCGTCTTTTACTGCAGGGAGTGAATGAAAAATAGGATTATAATAGCTGTTCTATTTTATAATATGTTGAATCTATTGTGAAATAAATGTTTTAAAGTGCTGCAGCACATAGAGGGCATAAAATGTGAAGCAGACCACTTACAGGCTTTCTCTACAGAAATAATTTAATAGATTTCAATTTGACTAAAATAGTGAGGAACTAACAAATCCATTTAAAATATAATTAAAGAAAAGAAAATAGTTTCTAATAATATATTTAAATGACCAGACTAAAGTATTAAGACACTATTCAGTGACATATAATCAAGGCAAAACAGAGCAGAGGACCATGATCTCACCTGAGAACCGAGAACACTCTGGCCATCTTGCCGATGGCTCGGATCTTATTTCTTATCACCTCCTTCCTGGCTGCAGCCGTTGCTCCTGCATTTTAAAAACATAGTTGAGAAGTCAGGTGACTTTTTATTGAACTCTAACTAGTTGACTAGTTTACATATATAACAAACTGCTGTAAGCCAAATCAGGTTTGTTTTTTGTTCCCCTTGGGCTTCCCTGATGGCTCAGTCAGTAAAGAATCCACCTGCAATGCAGGAGACCCAGGTTGACCCCTGGGTTGGGAAAATGCCCTGGAGAAGGAAACAGCAACCCACTCCAGTATTCTTGCCTGGGTAATCCCATGGACAAAGGAGCCTGGCAGGCTACAGTCCATGGGGTTGCAAGAGTCAGATATGACTTAGTGACTAAACCAAGGATTTATCTGTGAATCAAGTTCAAAAGCTTATGCTTCCAGGCATAAATGCTTGCCTGTGACACTTTACAGGTTCTCAAAATGCCAAAGAGCAACTTTTGAGATTTCCAATGAGGCAGGTTCCTGTCCTCTTCTATTTATACAAAGGGAACGTGTACTGGCACGAAGAGGAAGTGAGTCACCAGGATCTTCTACTCATTTCCGGTCTCCATGCTTGGAGACTACTTTAGGAAACTTCTTTTGCAAAAGTTGTCCTTTGAAGTGATCAAACTAGGGAGTTTCTTAACCCCTTATGTTCCCTGGGAGTATTTATAGTATTTATAATATTTATAGTATCAATGGCCGTAAAACATTTGTTTTAGCACTTGATACTCTTTCATCTACTGGTTACTGCACAAATTCTAGAAGAAAAAGCAGAAAACTACTGAACTGGATTTAGTGAGAGAGGGTGGAACATAGTTTGTATTTTAGCACTTATGTAGAAGAGTTACACATAAGTCTAAGTTTTACCACTGACTGCATTTTCCAAATTTAAAAAAGTCAATCTACATAGGTTGCTGTTATTATAAACATTTTTGCTTTTTATATATTTTTATATAGTTTTAGAATAATGTTATATGATCTTTAGTGAATCTATTTTATTTCTTTTTAAATTTTCAAGGTAATGTTTGAAGAAGTGCAAAACAGAAAAAAACAAGTTCTCTTTTTAAGATTTTTATATGTCAAAGTAAAAGGGATGGCATGCATGCTCAATCACTCAGTCATGTCTGACTGTTTGGGACCCTATGGACTGTTGTAGCCTATCAGGCTCCTCTGTCCATGGAATTTCCCAGGCAAGAATACTGGAGTAGGTTGCCATTTCCTCTTCCAGGCAATCTTCCCAACCTAGGGATCAAACTCGAATCTCCTGTGTCTCCTGCATTGCAGGCAGGCTCTTTACTGCTGAGCCACTGGGGAAGCCAAAAGGGATAAGATATCCTTTTTAAACATATGGGACTTTGTAGAAAGTGTTAATACAAGCAGATTTTCTTTCTAATTCTACTGCCACTAATAGGAATATAACAAAATATTCTTAGCAGACCATATCAGATAATATCAGAAATGTTTGTAATTCAACAGTTATCACACAGTTTGTTCAGAGACTGGTCTAAAGGTGATAATTGGTATACATTTTGATCTCTTAATTCATGGTAAGTCCAAGCTTTATGACCTTTTTTTGAAGGAAATATTTTTGCTGTTTCTTATGACTTCTAAGAATTGGATTTGAAATCTTTTCATTGTTTGATAAGGGCCAAACAATTAATCACTGACCTAACACTTCTATAAGAAAGAAAACTTACAGCAACAGTCACACAATTTGGAAATGGCTAGAAAAAGGCCTCTGATTTTCTATTCACCCCAAGGAAGTGAAAATATAATGGGTCACTTTTTTCTTCTGGGTGGGTTAATTTGTCAGAGGTGATACTACCTTAGAAGCTGTGTACCTGGGAGCTGGTTTCCTCTTTTCTCTGACTTAAAAGCCCTCACCCAGCCCCTATTTTTGTCTATTTCTTTTTCTCTAGTGACAATGACACCATAGAAGGTATCCCCCAACACATCTAACTGGTTTGCATCTATTTTTCCCCATCACTTCCCTACTCCCAATCTGGGCGTGGCCACGTGTCTTGCTTTGGGTAAAGCAACATTAGCAAAAGTGATGCTAGCAGGATCTTGAAACGCACACAGGCTTGTTCTGTCTCTTGCTCCTTGGTATTTT
This sequence comes from Bos javanicus, assembly GCF_032452875.1. Classification (NCBI taxonomy): domain Eukaryota; kingdom Metazoa; phylum Chordata; class Mammalia; order Artiodactyla; family Bovidae; genus Bos; species Bos javanicus. Next base: position 24,111,875 of record NC_083873.1, on the reverse strand, counting down.
TCCAAGAGAGTTGAAAACTTATGTCCACACAAACTCCTGTACACAGATGTCTATACTAATTTTGTTCATAATTGCCAAAATGGAAGCAAGAAAGATTTCCTTTAGTAGGTGAATCTACTGTGGTCCATCCAGATAATGGGATTTTTATTTGGTGTTAAAAAATACTCATCTCTCAAACCAGAACTTATGGCTTTCTCCCATATGGACTTAAACTTATTTCACTCATTTGCAGGCAGAATAGCTTGACTAAGCTACAATCTTGTGTTTCTGATAACCAAGTAGAAACATGGATTCTCATTTATAATTGGTTCTGTTAATTAAGTCTGTTAATTGGTCAGAATTTTGGAGGAGAAAATGGAGTGTGCCTAAAACTTTATTGGCCCTCCCTAAAACTTTATTCTGAGTTTCTAATAATATTTAGTTATTATCTATGATGTCCAATTGTGATTCTTTACATAAAACCTGTCCTAGAGGCCATTTGAAAGTTTAAAGCTTCTGTGCTTAAATTTTAGATGATTTATGATCTACTAAAGGACATTTAAGACTACCAAAGGACATTTGTTAAGGGGGAAAAAATGTGGGGTAGCAATTAGTCGCCTTACAGTGGTTTTCCTACATATTTTTTTTAGTTGTTCAGTTAAATCCTGCATCAGTCTGACTAACTGGTGTGCTACTACAACCCTAGGCTTAATATTCCCCAGTCTGACTGACCCTGTCTGTCAGAAGTCATGATGTGCTAAGTAAGGGGAAAGAGTCTGACCCTCTCCAAAAACAGTATGGCCAGATCATAAAATCAATCCAACAGACACAAGGAATGGAACATGTGGGAGGACTCCAAAACTGGTGACTATATTTAGCAGCACAACAAGAAAAGCAGCAAGGAGTAGTCTAGAAGTGTAATTGGGTATATTTAAGAGGAATGAGAAGGGGGAAAAGTCAAGTCAAGTAAGTGAGAAGTATCTGAGAAGGCTAATCTCTTAGAACATTTTCATTAAAGGACTTGTAAAAACCATAACAGCAACAAAAACAAAGAAACTAACAGGAAAGGAAGAGAAACAAATTACGCAGAGCCGTCCTTTTCAGTTCAGTATGAGCCAGGGAACTCAGAAAAATGCTCAAATAACTGTGGAATTTTAAATGTAAAAGAACATTCTGACAGAGCCAGTTTAGGATTCCTTATTTTTCAGACCTAGGGACTTACTGGAGAGTACTATAGAGGGTACCGAGCAGGTATACTTTATGTATTCATGGCCGTGTTCCCAACAAACAGTAATTCACAGCATATGGTAATGGTAAGTAATTTATCTTAATGAAGAGATGCTATCTCTCTAGATTTCTCAGTAACCCTGGTAAGGAAGAGGTTTTAGTACATCTTTTATAAAATTCAAATGTATTTACTCAAAAAGTCAGTGAACTTAAGCAAAGAACAGTAAGAAGACACCTTAAAAGTGAATATCTCAAAGCTTTATCCTGGGCAATTACCTTCTCTATATTCCACATAATCAAAATCAAAACGAATACTACACATTTACAACCCATGAAAATGTGAAATATTCAAATAAAATATTTGAATTAATATGTAATTAAACTTAGAGAAGCTGAACAACAGCAGGATAGAACTAAGTTCAGATATAAAGGTTCTTGCATATTTAGTATTGTTATTCATTAAAACTCTTATTTAAATACTTAGGCTCAATTGCAAACCCTCAACAGTCTGTAATTCTATAGAAAGGTCAAGGAAAAATGCACATTTTCAGACTTTTACTAGCTGTGACATGCAAATACAATGTCACGTTTAACATTCTTGGAACTTAACTCTATTTAGGTTGTGGAAATGTATCACAGTAGCTCAGCTTAAAATTCAGAATATGGAATAATGAGGGCACAAAAAATACTTTTTATGTTAAACATATAGCATGCCGGATCTTCATTCCCCAGCCAGGGATTGAACCTGTGCTCCCTGTATTGGGAGTGCAGAGTCTCAACCAGTGGATCACTGTCTCCTGCACTGCAGGCAGATTCTTTATCAATCTGAGCCAGCATGGAAGCCCAAGAAGCCCAAGCATTAAACAATTTTTAATAGGCAACTACTGTTAACAAATTTTCAGAGAAGACTATAATCACTTATTTTAATTTGAAAGTCCAAAACTGAGAGGCAATCTTTCATAAGGTTAAAAATGATGAGCAATTTTAAGTAAAATTACATTTTGTGTTTCCATTCAAATAATTATCACTTTTTTGGGGGGCCTGTCTCTTGCTTTACCTTTTAAGTTCTAATCTTCTTTTATGCCTGGGGTATTATGCTACTATTTTCAAAAGCTAGGCACTCTGGCACACTCCATTTTCCTCAGAGGTTAATGTACAGACCAAGGGAATCTTTAAAGATCCGCTTTTACCATGTGTCCTTCCTGACCTTAACTCAGTGCCCTGCTGACTCCTCGTGGAGTTTGGAAGGTACCTATGCCAAATGGCCTGCTGAGTGAATGCTGACAGGCTCTGAAGGGAACTGGAAACTTGCAGCAGCTTCACAGCGACGAGCGGTCAAGTGCCAGGGCAAAGACAGGTTCTAACACACGCGCTACCGGCCACACATTACAGACCCTAGCTCCCTATGGCTCGCTGTTCCCATCCATCCATTGAGTGACTACTGTAATTCCTGTTTTAACTGAATCAGCAGTGTGGAAGGTACTCTACAGAATACAATTTAGTACCCAAATCATGTATTATTCATTACGTGTTCTTGTGAATCCTTTGTTATTCTATAGCCTGCCGTGAGCTAACAGCTAGCAACAGAAATAGGAGTGAAGCATGGTTTCTGCTTTAGGAGATCACTGGATTACCAACAGCACACAGTGACAAGGGTGAGAGAGGAGGAGGCCGTGGAGTGGGGAGCGCTGCTGTCAGCTGGAGAGAGTGCACTGAGCCCATCTCTTCTTAAACTCCCTGTTCAGTAACGAACTTCCTGTCCGTAGCTTGAAACCAGCGGTAGGGAAGAGAATTTATACCAACAAAATCTGCAAGTCCTACAAACAAGGGCCATTTTCTTTCTGCAGTGATGGGTTGTTAAACATTTACCACTGGAAGTAGGTGTTAATTGTCTGGAGGAAAATGTTCACCCAAATGGTGACAGCTGAAGGATCCTAAAGGATAAGTAAGAGTTAAAGAGGAGGGAAAAGCCTCCACAGAAGGACGAGAATTTTCAAACATGTGGAAGCTGCAAGAATCCATGAAATATTCAGATGATGGGTGAGATGTCTGGCACACATCGAGTTTGGGTACACTGGGGTGTGGGTAGTGTGGGAAGAAAAGCAGGGCATGCCTGGGGCTAAACTGTAAAGGCTTTAGCGTAGTGCTAGGAACAAAGAAAACATTTAGATATAAGCCCCAGTGGCTCAGAAGGTAAAGAATCTGCTGCAATGCAGGAGACCTGGGTTCAGTCCCTTGGTCAGGAAGATCCCCTGGAGAAGGGCATGGCAACACACTCCAGTATTCTTGCCTGAAGAATTCCACGGACTGAGGAGCCTGGTGGGCTACAGTTCAAGGTGTTTCAAAGAGTTGGACATGACTAAGGAACAAACACTTTCATTTCACTTTTTGTACTCATCATAGAGGTATAGAGAACATACTTTGCACTTACCCACCCCTTTTCCAAAGAAAGAAAGAAAAAGAAAGAAAGAAAGAAAGAAAGAAAGAAAGAAAAAGACAGACTGATGGCTGGGTAGAGAGACAGAGTTGTGACAAAGCAAATATACCCAAATGTTAATTGTAAAAAGTAAGTGATGGGGACAGGACTATACAATTCTTTCAACATTCCTTTATGTCTGAAACATTTCATAATAAAATGTGAAAAAAAAAAAAGAAAAAACAAACACACCATTTTATCTGGAAGAAGCTTGCTTTTGAGAGAAAAGCGAGATAGCAGTTTTAAGAACAGGAGTCTCTCCATCCCTCCTTTTCTTTGTGTTACATGAAGGATGCATGAACTCAACAAAGGCAGTCAGGAAGAAAAGTCCTCAGTGCCGTGACCTCCATCCCTGCTCTTCTCCAACCAGGTGCCGGGGGAATCTGGACTGCTAAGATTTTGTTGATTAAGCCCAATTCAACAGAATCTAATTGCTTCTGATACCTTTTTGAAACTGTAAGAAGTGAAAATGATGAGCTACATAAAAGTTTTACACTTAAATATCTTATAAAATAGGAATATTTTCGTATTATTAGAAGGTAAAAAAGCTGTTTTCAAAAAATTGAGTGCTTAATATTTAATGGAGAAAGTACTGGGACAGTTCAACTTCATTTTTACACTGGCCTCAAATGTTTTATTATTTAGGCTTCTTTCTTTGAATGACTTTTAACAAGTGTATCCATAGCACATGTCTTTAAATCAAATACATTATATTAAAAGGAGTGTATATATATTAACATCTCACACTTTTTCAGAAGAAAGATATAGTTTAAGAACTATATTCTTACTGATAGGCTTCAAATATCTTAAATCTTTTAATTCAAAATCAGAAAATAATATAGAAAACTCACTTTTTCAAATTTGTTAAGGGAAATGAAGTCCCTCTCTATAAGAAACTTATGCCACTGGAAAGTAAAATTTTATTATGATTCATTACTTTTAAGCAGAGTTTAGACATGTCTCCAGGTTTTATTTTTCCGACACATAGGGCAATTACTGAATTTGAATAAAGGTTATTGATGGAACAAAGCCTAAGGTGTTGAGATAATAAGATCTTTTGTTGTGTACATTTAAGACAAAAGGTTTCCATCCAAAATCAGCACTTTAGAAATAGGATACCACGCAAAGACAGAGCATGTCTTCAGAAGCGTCTAAAAACTTTGCATAATTTGTCTTTATAGCTCTGGACAAATGATGATGAAATCATCATTTATGATCATTTATGGGAGGACACTTTTTCCGAACTGGCCCCCATAAGGCTTGGAGCCAAACCATGTGCCTACAACTTATTTTCTTGTCGTTTCTTTCTCTGACCTAGTTTAACAATAACAAGTCTTGAGCTTCTATATTCAACAAAGTGACATTGCACAGAAATTACTTAAACATTTACTCAGTTTTGCCCTTGGCTGTGGTGAGCTTGACAAGCGCTTCACTACATTTGTCTATATCACTAGGCACTTGAGTCCTGGGAATTAGGGACAGTATCATAAGCTCTGAGAAACTGTGTCCACTCTGATGAACTGGCTATAATGATGCAATCTTTACCTTGTTTTCACTTATGCATCTACAAAAGACTATCCCCCAAAGAATATTATTCTCACCTCCAAGTTTAAATAATTATGTGGAATACATAATGTTGTAAACATTGCCATTTTAAAATGAACTGACAATACTACTTTTTAAAAAAAAACCAGTGGTATATAAATAACACAGCAATGTCATCCTATCATCACCCTTTCAAAGAGAAAATTCTCATGTTGGTCCTTTTTTCTTTGAAATTGCATTTCCATTCGATTTTCCTGATTTTACTTTAGTATATTATATACACTATTTTATCACATTATACTTTTCTTCCAAAAGATATGTTTAAAATTTTAAATTTATTTTAAAAAATTTCCTAAGACAATGAGGCCTTACGTCTTACAACTTCTTTTGTAATCAAAATCACGATTATTAGAAGTACATAACTGAACCCAGTAGCACAAGTATATGGTCAATGTTCAAGAATATTAAAAAAAAACACAGAGATATAATTTGATTGAACCTATCCCTTAATGATAAGGATGAAAGGGCAGTTACACTGCCTTGATTAAGGAGACTTCCTAGGCACTGAGTTTTTCCATTGTCTCTTAGTTTTAGTGCTCTGGGCAGTGTTCACAGTGACTAATAGGGAGGCCCATGCCTTTCTGCTAAAATAAGAGAAAAGCAACTGAGAATGAATGAGGAGGTGGCAAAGGAAAGACTGCAGTGAGCTTGCATCTGATGAGGTCCCAGGCTGATCGTCTTTAGGAATGAAGACACATGTAGGCTGAGGATGTAAAAATGGATTCCCTTACTCCTCTTGAAATCCCTTTGGGGAATCCCAGTAGTCCAAATACTCTGGCATGAAGATAACTGCTCTATCAAGAATTATATCACCCAATTTCTACAGGTGATAGCTGTTGGAAGATCTTCTTGACCAGCCATAACTGGAGAATCCTGCATTGTTGATCCATTTAGGGTCAGTGCTGGTTTAACCTAGTTCAATGAGATTGGAGGTGTTGCTCCTCCCATAATAGCTGTGTGTGTGCTTATGTAGGTTATTCTATTGGAGAAAAACACCTTCAAAATAACAAATTAAAAAATCTCTGTAAAAATTGATCTTTTTGAGGACTACAACCTAAAATGCGTGGAATACCTAATTTTGATTCTAACAATACTATATCAAATATCTATAGGTGATAAAATTGAGACATAATGACTACTCGTTCCAAACCACTCCAAACCACATATTCTGAATTTCTTCCATATGTTTTTTAGCTCAACTAAAATCTCAGCATGTAATAGGCCCTACAATGGTGTGATATTTGGCATAGGGCTAGTCTGTCTTACATATCATTTTGAAAGCGTCAGAGGATCCTTGAAAATATGTATATTTTTTAAATAAAAAGACTCTCCTGTGTAGCGGATTTTTAAAAAGGCCAGCACAGTCTAGAATATTTATTCTAATTTCTCTTGTCATAAAACATAACTGGATTCTTTGGATAGGAAGTCTTAAAAATGTACAGACTACTCCTAAATGTCAAATAACTGTCATTATTTGGTTATCTTAAATACATAGTTAAAAGCTACTTTCATTTCCAAGTGTTAATTTGATTCCACGGACTTTTGTTCTCTGAGACACTGTGTTCCATCTGTTCAATGATTCCCTGGTATAGCTGCAGAAATTGGCTATAAGCATAATTATAACTTGGGTAAAAATTAGACTTTAGATTAGGAAGCTTGGTTATTTTTTGAGATACTCTCACATATTCAGCTTATGCCTTACAGAGGACATTTCAGTTTATCTATATTTGCCCAAGTGGAAACTAGTAGCATGTGAAATGCCATTTTGGATTGACTTCATTATCATAACAGACATGCATCGATTTTATGAACTGACAATGAAAATAAAAGCAAAATAAGATGAAATAACAAGTGTCAAGCTAATAATGGAGATGTATTGCCTATAGAAGAAACACTCATAATGCCTGGATGTTTAACCTATCAAGGATTATTCTGAATATACATGAGGATATAACAGTTGAACAATGTACTTATTAAGGACCTAATTGGGCATACATACTAAATGCTGGAAGAATGCATTTAGACCAGTGCCAGGTACCATGCTACCTGCTGAAGCACTTAGCACAGATCTTTGATACATGATACTCAAAAATGTCTTTTCTTTATATTAAGAAGCAAATGCTTGTGCAGAGGTGAACAGTCCAGTTCTTCTAACAGTAGCATTTCTCACTGTAAATTAAAAGGCCGATCGTGTGATCTTCATTAATATCAAATTGCCTAGTTGGTGGCCTCAGTTGTGTTTTGTGCTAAACACTGGCTAAAGGCCGGACCGCAGACGATGTTAGTTCACTAGGGAAGAATAGAAGCCAGGATGCTAATGGCCTTGAGTCAAAAAAAAAAAAAAAAGACCATTCCACAAAGATGGGCGACCAAATAAAAATCAAGATTTCTGTTTCTTTAAAATTCTGAGAAAAACTGGATGAAATGTCATAGCTTCTCATAAGCTAAGAGTAAAAACGAAGGGGAAAAGTTGATTTTTAGGAGAGCAAGAGTAGACTACCCTGATAGAAAAATATTTTTAAACTTTAGATTTTCTGAGCATTTATTAAAGCTTTTCATATAGCCTTTAAACATGCCACTTGAGATCAAACAACTATAAAGAGAATGTTTTACAAACCTTGGACTTATAACAACTCTGCCATTGTTCAATCAATTAGTAATTATTCTAAGTACAATCTTCAGATTAAGAAGTTGGACCCACAAAATGCTTTACTACAAAGAAAGTGGTGCTTCCCTGGTGTCTCACAGGTTAAAGCATCTGCCTGCAATGTAGGAGACCCAGGTTCAATCCCTGGGTCAGGAAAATCCCCTGGAGAAGGAAATGGCAACCCACTGCAGTATTCTTGCCTACAGAATCCCATGGACAGAGGAGCCTGGCAAGCTATGGTCTATGGGGCTGCAGAGAGTTGGACATGATTGAGCAACTAACACACTTACTTATTAATAGGGAGAGAGCTGTATATAACGTTTAGTTCATTCTGCAAAGTCTGCATTTTCTGTAATGTGAAATTATGCCAGCTAATAAACTCATTTGTGCAAAATCATGTAGTATTAAGAAGAGAAAAAAGTACCTTTAATATCTGTGTTATTATATCATTTAAGTTGGCAATTTAAAAAGATTTTCATTATTATAATCACAAAAAGTCAGACTTGATGATACTGGCTACACTATGATGGCTACCCAGGCATCTTGTTTGGTAGTTCAGGCCCCCAAATATTAATAGCCCTATATATGGATGGGAATTTATACCCTAGTATCTAGTAAATATCTGTGTACATTTTTAGACATGTTTCAGTTTTAATAATATACTGGATATAAATTTTGTTTCCTTTTTATAGCATAATCATGATGAAAAAAGGCAGTTACTTGTACTATGAAGGAAACAAAGTACAAGGGATACATTTATGTGACCAAACTGATTTAGCCTCTAAATCACACACTGAAACATTAATTTTAAAAAATTAACAATAAACTGGAAAGTAATTAACAAAAGTATGACAAGCAACCACAAAGACTTTTACAAAATATTGACTAGTCTTTCTTTTTATAGATGTCTTCCTTTCCTTTCTCTAATTACATAATGCAAATTCAGGTATTTTTAAAAAGATACGAGAACTTAAAACTGATAAGCTGATATCCATCTTTGACATGTAAGTTTTTGGAAAAATTACATGGATTTCTCACATGGTCATACTTCTTAAAACAGTAAAATACACAAAGTGTTTTTCTTTCCTTCATCAGAAGAGAACAAGAAAGATGTCCTTACGTTTCCTCCAACTATCAAATATTTTATTCCAATTTACACTCCTTCCTCCAACCATCTAAATCTCTGTGAAAGCAACCTATTTAAAATTGGTTTCTTATTGTACTATACTCTCAGCTCAATGAAGGCAGAGACCATGTGTTTATTTACCACTGAATATACAGATATGGTATTCTATGAATATTTTATATAGAAATTTAAAAATAATATAGAAAATAAAATAGAAATATACCATGATATAAAAATTGAAGTGCTTTGAGTTTTATTTTAGTATTTGGCTTTTTAGAAAATGATTTCAGTTTTCTGTTTTAGCTATTATAAACATTAAACAAATTTTGCTATTTGCCTCTTTCCAATAATCTTTTATCTGACCAAATGACAGCCTAATATTTCATTTTCTGGTTTTCTGGTAAGATTTATATCTCATAGTAATTTTTATGCATTTGGTGCAAATATTTTTAAACAGCTGCTGCTTGAACTGCTCCACAATCCTGGTTCTCACTGTCTTTCCCTCATCACTCTTTTCTCTATTTCATTTGTTTGTCTTTCTTCAGCTTCATAAAGAAGGGATACTTTTCCTGACCAGTGCTCAATTTTCTGATGTTTCCTTCCACATCAGTAACTTTGGAGGCACATTTGACTCTTAGTAGGTTCAATTGTGACTTTTAACACAAAGCCTCAGTCACCTGCTCCAGTTTCATTCCCAAATTCCAGGGCTCCATTTCCAAATCCTGTTTGGATGTTTCCAGAGCCATGTCACTTTTACTCAAACTCATGTCTGTCACTAAACCAGGGGTTCCCAACTTTCGGGATCTAATGCCTGATGACCTGAGGTGGAGCTGATATAATAACAATGGAAATAAAGTGCAGAATAAACGTGATGCGCTTGAACCATCCTTAAACCAGCCTCTTCCCCCCGCCCCCACCAACACCCCCCCACACACATCCCTGGCCCGTGGAAAAACTGTCTTCCATGAAACAGGTTTCTGGTGCCAAAAAGGTTGGGGATTGCGACACTAAACTCATCTTTCTCCTGAAACGGATGAAGTTTTTCCATAACTGTTCTCATCCTCCTAGGTATCAAGGTTTGAACCATCCAAACCTGCTTCGGTTTCCTTTGCCCACTGATTCCATAGTTGTAAGTCCTTGGCCGCTCTCTGGAATAGCTCCCTCTTCCTTTTATTATTGAAACTATCACTGTTCCAATCTAGTCACCTCAACCTTGAAATACTGTATTCAGTTTCTAAATTATAACCCAACTCATCCTTTGTTCTTTCTCCAAGCATTTTTCCAAGCTTGGAAAAAGTATTTGCTTTTTCTCAAACACAGCTTTTAAGATGACGGCAGGTTATGCTAAGAGTTGATAGAACAAGAATCATATGGCCACTGTGCCCTCAGAGCTCTTGTTTGGTAATATGTCTAAACATTTCTTTGAATTTTTTCATATTAAATGTAATACTTTTGCTCCCAAACTGCCAATTATTATAGGACATAATTTTTTTTTTTCCTTCAGATTGGGAACCTGAAATGTGAGATGCTGAAATCAGCTGCTCAGAAATGACAGTGATTACAGCCATAGGAAGAGCTCTAAGCTAATGGTTCTCCGTATGTGTGCTGCCAGACGCACAAAGCAGAAGGGAGTTTTTAAGATGACATTCATCTCAGACACTCATCATGGCAAACAAATACATCTTTGGTAGAAAATGCTTTACCCGAGTCCTTAAAGAGGTATTCCTCAAGGACCAGTAAGATGTCACATAAGTCCTACTAATTTCCAACTTCGCACTTTAAAACGTTCTGCATAATTTTTTAAAGTTAGACAGAAAGCAGTGGGGAGACACTCTGGAACCTGTGATATTAGATTTGAAGAATTATCTAATAATCCAAAGCAGATGATGGAAGATAATTTTCTTGTATACAATTTACATGGTTTCGTAGAGGCATGCAAAAAACTGCTCTGATTCCATATTCGGTGACTTGCCTGTGGTTAACATTAGGATAAGGCAAAAACGTGGATAAAGGACAAGAGTTCCGCCATGTGGTTTATTCCTTTAGATGAAAGCAGAGACATAAATTCTAATTTAGTCCTAAGTCTTTCCAGGGCAGCTTGAAACTATACTTGGCTTGAAATGTATTAGTTTTTATTATTTTTTCTTTCTTATTCTACAGGATTTCAGTTTTACCTCCACAGTTCTTTCCTGTTAGCCAGACTTATCACATAGCACCGTCTCAAACATAATTTGCTTACATATATGTACATATACATATATATAAGATAGTGATCTCAGAGTCTAAGATTTTAGACAAAAAGAAAGTTCCAAATAAATATTTCTAACTCATGAAACTGTCATTAGGCTTTTAAGGCTATTCCAGACTTCCTTATTATAATACTGAACAGTAAAGAAAGCTTTGTGATGGAGATTGCTTGATTTCTGTCAGCTTTTCTGCGCCCCACTCCACACACTTTGGAATCACTTACTAATCCGTGCTCTGAAATTAGTCTTCTTCATTAATGAGAATTAACTACTAAATGAGATACATCTACTTGGACTTCGTTCTTCGCTGACATATACTGGGGAATAACAAACCCAAATTAAAACCAGACTATCCTTTTATCATCCAAAATCAGAAGTGGAAACAGGAATCAAAGACCCCGATACATATAAACCAGATCCTCAAAAGACATTCAGTTGGCATTAAACTGCCTCAAAACTTTACAAGATAACAGAAGTTTTGTATTTTATTTTCAACAGAAAAGAACCACAGACCAATTTAAAACAGTGATCTTTTTCTAGACAGGCTATCAAATTCCTTTATTTGTAAGGCAGAAGCTGAGGAGCAGAAATTCATGACATGATTTCTACCCACAGAAGCCTAGGGAAGCCAGGAGACTTTTTGTCTATTCAGATGCAATAAAATTTTTCTCATTATCAAACACATAACTTCTTGGAGTGAATTAAGGTTAAAGGAGTAAAACAAAACTATTTTATTTGCTCTGACTTTCATGGTCAAATGATTGTGCAAAAAATCTATTTCTTTATTTTATGGCTATTTAACAGAACAAACTAAAATATATTATGTTTCGCTAATAGTGTTGTTTTGCCAAAAAAAAAAAAAAAAAGCTCATCATGCTGTTAACAATTCAAGCACTATAACAATAGCTTGTGGAAAGTTCAAGAGTCTGAGAAACAGGCAGACATTGGCATGAATCCAGGCTCCATGAGTTCACTAGCTCTTTGACCTTAGGTTTTAACCTCACTGCCCTGAGCTCTGTATGGAAAACCAGGATAATCATAGCACCTATATCAAAAAGTTGTCTTGAGGATTAGGGACAATATAAATCACCTAGGAAATTTCCATAAGATAATTCATAGTTAATTACAAGTTTTTGCTGGTCAAAAGGGTAAGAGTTAATACAGATAAACCACTTGGAATGATGCCTAACACCTAAGCGTTAGCTGTGGCCACGTTCATTGTCAAGTGGTGAAGGAGAGCTGACAGAACCCACAGGAACAGAAGCAAAACGAACCCCACACCTAGCACTCCTCAAGGACATGAGGAGAATTCCTATCCGTGACAGACTTTATAAAACTAACAAGCCCCTTGATAAGGTCCTCTGAGAGGCACGGTCTGTAAAGGCCCATTGTTGTTTATTCACTAGGTCATGTCTGACTCTGCAAGTCCATGGGCTGTAGCCCTCCAGGCTCCTCTGTCCATGGGGTTTCCCAGGCAAGAATACTGAAGTGGGTTGCCATTTTCTTCTCCAGGGGATCTTCCCGACCCAGAAATCAAACCTGCTCTCCTGCACTGCAACAGGCAGATGCATTACCACTGAGCCACCAGGCGAAGGCACCATTACTACCCTGGATTGTATAGCTGATGTTGGATATCAAGCAAAATATGGAGAAAGGTTTGATAAAGACTCATCAAGAGATGTCTTCTCTTTAGAATAAGCAGCAAGTTAAGGAAGAGCTTTAATTAAGTCTTTTGATGTCTTCTGATTCCTGCTTTCACCTCTGGACTGATAGAACATAGGGCCAGGCCCCAGAGAGAAACAGACACTGCAGGCTGCCTAAAGGAGGAACAGGGTGGGAGAATGGAACCTTGATCCTCAGGTTGAAAATAACATCATACAAAAAGAGCAAAAAAAAAAAAAAAAAAAAACCTACAAGATAAGTTCTCAATAAACTCTTGTCCCCCAAAGAGTTAAATAGTTCTGGGAAGATTCTCAAGTTGTTCTCTGAGTAGCTTTGAGGAAATCCATAATTTCTGTGTCGTGGTAAATAAAGCACTAAAGAACATTTCTGATGATTTACTCTGAAATGTATACCACCCTAAGTTAAACACATTTTTAACGAAAACTTTACTTCTGTTTTCCTTTTTCTTTCTCATAAATTCTCAAATTTATGAGATATGAGCATTTAGAAGTTGGAGCTGTTTCTCTGCAGAAATGATCTAAGATTCAAACATGGTAGTGGATGACCCCACCCTTACAGCAGAAAGTGAAGAGGAATAAAAAGCCTCTTGATGAAAGTGAAAGTGGAGAGTGAAAAAGTTGGCTCAAAGCTCAACATTCAGAAAACAAAGATCATGGCATCCGGTCCCATCACTTCTTGGGAAATAGATGGGGAAACAGTGAAAACAGTGTCAGACTTTATTTTTGGGGCTCCAAAATCACTGCAGATGGTGACTGCAGCCATGAAATTAAAAGATGCTTACTCCTTGGAAGGAAAGGTCTGACCAACCTAGATAGCATATTCAAAAGCAGAGACATTACTTTGCCAACAAAGGTCCTGCTAGTCAAGGCTATGGTTTTTCCAGTGGTCATGTATGGATGTGAGAGTTGGACTGTGAAGAAGGCTGAGCGCCGAAGAATTGATGCTTTTGAAGTGTGGTGTTGGAGAAGACTCTTGAGAGTCCCTTGGACTGCAAGGAGGTCCAACCTGTCCATTCTGAAGGAGATCGGCCCTGGGATTTCTTTGGAAGGAATGATGCTAAAGCTGAAACTCCAGTACTTTGGCCGCTTCATGTGAAGAGCTGACTCATTGGAAAAGACTCCGATGCTGGGAGGAGTTGGGGGCAGGAGGAGAAGGGGACGACAGAGGATGAGATGGCTGGATGGCATCATTGACTCGATGGACGTGAGTCTGAGTGAACTCCGGGGGTTGGTGATGGATAGGGAGGCCTGGCGTGCTGCGATTCATGGGGTCGCAAAGAGTCAGACACGACTGAGCGACTGAACTGAACTGAGTAAGAGCGCTGGTCTGCTTAGAAAGAAAAGAATTCTTCCAAGTGCCCTGAAAAGGACACGCACTTCTATCATTGGCATGAACAGGTTTAAAAGCAACTGCTGATGACCACAGCACATTGATTAGAACTAATTATTTTAAAGCAGAGGAAGTTCCAAAATGCATCCTTTCATGTTAGTGACTAAGCAAGTGGGTAAAGGAACTCACTAAATGAAGTAAACCTGAGCCAGTCTTGGTGATACTCAACTGTGCAGGAAACACCAGCACTGTTGAAATGAGCAGGTGCTTTTGGCTTTAGGATCTGGCAGCACACAGTAGGTGCTCAATATATATTTACTGAATGAGTGAATTAACATGTAATTACAATCATATGCAGGGCTACTTATTTCATACCATGTGCTATATATTTAATATTATTGGTCAATAAACCTTGCTAAAACAGAGATTTGTTTACAGAGCAACACCTCTGTATTAATGCTACTTAATCTTCTTTTTTGAGGAGTTACAGAAACATAGTAAAAGGTATCTATTACAAAATGCTTGTTGACTTTTAAGATTTAAATTTCATCAGGTTAGTATTCTTTCTTGAGGGAAAAAGAATATCTTTCTAACCTTCCATTAGGAAGATTTAGTATCTCTTAGATGGTATTATAACTATCTAATATATATAGATAGTTATATATGGTATATAACCATCTAACTATACCTGGAAAAGTTAACAATGGCAAACTGTGGCTTTAACATATGAAACAGCTAGAATCTGGATAAAGCACAGAACATCCACTGGTTTTCTGAATATTTTAAAATATATCAATATGTTTACTTAAGAAAGTTCTTACAAACTATTTTTTTTAGCTCATTCTAATCTAGTAAAAGTTTAAAAAAATTCTTTTCTTCCCTGTATTGTACATTCCCTTGCAGTGTGATATATGACTAAAGAATAGTAACATGGAGACAAGTAATGAAGACAAGAGAAGTTAAGGAAGGAGAAAAACCTTGAGATAGTAGAAATAATTGTACACTTCAAATTTACCTAAGTATATAGACTGTGTGTATGTGAGTGAATGGACACTTTCATTTTATTTTTGCCTAAAGAGTTAGGTATTCTGCAAAGACTTAGGTATTCTAAGAGTTAGTTAGGTATTCTAATACAAATTAGATGTGATTTGTACTAAGCTCAAATAAATATTAAATCATGCTGTTCAGACAGTAACTTTCAGAAAAGGCTACATTCTTGCTTCATTTTACACATGTACAGTTTCAAAAGGCAAAAATTGTATCAATTTAAACTTTCCACAATATCTAGTTTCCACTGCTACCATTCCCTTTTATTTGATAATGTCTTACTTTATTGATATTTTATGTTTACACATCAGTCTCTCCAATCAGACTGAAACTTCTTCTTAAGTCTTTAATGCATTTTGGAATCCTGAGTGCCCTGTGCAGAGTAGGCACATGTTAAACATTTATGGAAATGAATTTTGCTCTTGCACTTTCCTCTTCCAACTACATTTTTGTATATTACCATCCCTTTTAGGGCCCTTTTGTAAGAGCCAGAGTAATTTTTCTCTCTATCCACATCAGGAATCTTTGTCTTTTATAGAAAGTGTACTCCCTGAAGGTAACAAATACAAAATAGTATTTTTAAAAAACAGTAATAAAAAAACCTAATAATTTATTTAATTATTACAGATATGAACAGATATTAAGTTGACATAAATATCAATATGTCAATGTCTAAGTTATGTTTTATCATAGACATCAAAATTTGAATAACTGACAGGAACAATTGCACTAAAAGAGCCAAAAAAGTGACTTAGCAATGTGAGCTACTGAAAGATGGTTATTAAAGTACTTAACTGCTTCAACTATGTTTTCAAGGTGATGGGAAAATTCTCTCATGGATTTTGTTTCTTATATTTCTTCAAAGCAACTATAAAATATCATAACATTGTTCATTCTCAACAGTATATTATTTACACATAATCTGAATCTTAGAAATTTATTCTTAGGGTTATCTGTAAGATGCCAAGTAACTACCTAGTAAACTGAATTAGCTCAAAGGCTCAAGGCTCTTACCATCAAATCCATCTTCTTCTGACCCTAGTTCATCGTCTGAGCAGATGTTGAGGACATTTACCAGCATCTCAGTCACTGAGGAGACAAAGGAAAGAAAGAAAAAATAGTCTAAAACATTTACTGTAATATTAATTATTACTCTGGCACTGTTAATGAGCAGGCTTGGCAGTAACATTCTTACCTATATTGAAGATGGAATTTCCTGCATAATAGTTTTTATAAAATTCAGATCATAAAAGATATCAAGCTTTGTGTTTCTATGTAGACTTTATATTATTAAAATTATCAGCTCATGCCTACAAAATCTAATGGAAACATTGACCAGGTATCAGTCAATAGATACTGGACCAAAGAAAAATGTGGATGTGAATATAGTATACATCTATGAAGGAGAAAATGCTTTTTAATTTTTATTTATTTGTGCAAAAATGCTGTTAGATTTAGACAAGGTTACAAACATTAGGTTCATAGGGATCAAGTGAATGCTGGAGCTCTTTTTAATTTTTAGTCCCCCAGAGAACTCAGTTTAGTGATAGAAATATGGCTTGTGTTTACAAAAAACTGATAATTGATGAACTAATATATTTGACATAGCTTTGAGAATATTGATTTAAAAAATTAATGTGTTGATATATATATATATCATTAAATTTCATTTTCAAAAAGGTTTTACAAATGAAGCTTAGATAAGTCTAATAAGAAATTTACTTGAGTAAATAGATTAAAAGAGGGCTGTATAAAAGCATTATACACAGAAATTAGTACTGCAACACTTTATACTAAGTTACATGTTATTTGCGTTAAACATTTTTAAAAGTTAGGTTGGGTTCTATCATGAGTGTGAAAAGAAGCTTGTCCAGTATTTCTTCAAGAGTTCAGTTTTAAAATCAATGTTCTTCTAGCATTAAAGATATATGTGAAAGGGTGAAACTTCAGTGGGGCCAACATTAACCCAGAGCTTCAGTTTCATTATCAAAAATAAGTTATGTACACATATATTACTATATTCTTTTGTTACAGATGTTCAAAAAATCTGATTAATTAATGGAAACAACCCACATGAAGGGTGTTCAAGGATAGTTGTCAGGATTCTCAGTGCTTTTCTGTCCATGCTATGATCTGATGGGTGCAAGGAAGTGGTGACATGGAGTAGAACCGGGAAGATTTATCTATTAAAATTAAAATTTACTGACTCTTAAAATTTACTTTTGACTTGTTTTGGTGTTGAAGGGGAAGACTTCTTTGATGACAATTCATAACTTCATAATCATTAAAGGATATTTAAAGAAAAAAACAAGGATTGTAGGAAAATATTATACATATTAATATATTACATATATGTATGAATGTAAATACATAATATTTCAGAAAAATGCACAGCTTTTCTCTAAAATTCCCCCACAGGCCATTATTTTTCTAAAACAAGTGCCAGCTCTTATGTTTATTACAATGTCTATTCCCTTTCTCTGTGATGCTCAAGACTTGGCTTGAGGAATGATCCAGACTATCACCATCATGCCTCCTGAATGGAAAACTCAAGTTCAGTGGGTGCAGGCTTTTCCTCAAAATTTTTGTTGCAGTTTAGGTCAAAATACAAAAAAACAAATAAAGGGGGACTGAAGGAAAGAAAGAAAAGACCAATTCTTCTGAAAAACTGGAGCATGCTAATAAACAACTTTTAAAATATACATCTTTCTCATCTAATGGTCACAATATTTATCACCAATCAGTTGCTCAGTTGTGTCCAACTCTTTGCCACCCATCGTGGCAGGCTCCTCTGTCCATAGGATTTTTCAGGCAAGAATACTGGAGTGGGTCACCATTTCCTCCTCCAGGGGATCTTCCCAACCCAGGGATCCAACCCATGTCTCCTACATTGCAGGTGGATTCTTTGCTCTCAAGCCATCATTATAATGAACTATTTTGTTGTTGTTGTTATTGTACATGCTGTGTTTCAAAATATTGTAAACGTTAATCACTTTCATTCAATGATTATTATTAACATCAGAAATGTGAGGAAAGCCTGGTTATCTCAACCTTTTAATTTGACTGGTAGTTTGTAAAATAAAATAGAACTTTTGAATTATAATACAAAGGGGTAAGAAGAGAAGGTAGCCATTATTATAGCTTGAAGCCAGTCAAAACTATGAATTTGTTACTTTAAGTTGGATTATTCTAATAAGATTATGTAAATTATCCTAATAGTTCTCATTTCTTTTATTTCCCCCTTAATTCCATCCATTACATGTTAATAATATGTACAATGACAGACTTTCAAATTTCTGCTCCTATGGTGCAGCTTGTGAGTTTTATTGGTTAGACCAAAGGCTTTCTCTTTCTGAATATTTCATGGTAAAAGAGCCACAAGTTTTCTCCTTCCTTCTCATATCATTTTATGTAACACCAACATACATACACTGCCAGGTGTAAGACGGATAGCTGGTGTGAAGTTGCCGTGTAGCAGAGACAGCCCCGTCCAGTGCCCTGTGATGACCTGGAGGGATGGGATGAGGGGAGAGGAGGCAGGCTAGGAAGCCAGGGGAGGTATGTATAATAATGGCTGATTTGCACTGTTGTAACAGAAACCAATGCAACATTGTACAAAAATTTGTTTTAAATATATCTAAAGAAAAAGAAAAAAAAAGAACATCCCAGGATTCCACAACACACCTTTTTCCCCAACAAATGGCAGGGACCAGGTGAAAACATCCATGAAATTTGGAAGCCAGTATGGATGAGGAGAACAGTTGAATTGCCTGATATTCATGACATTGTTCTCATACTTCAATACTGCAGCTGAAAAAAACAAAAAGAAGGAAATTAGATTCACAAGCATATATTTCTGCTTCTACACATGGCTTGAGTTGATCAAGAGAATGCAACTAATTGACTTAAGCTCCAAAATATCAAGGCAAATAGCTTCATCTGTCATGAATGTTTATACTAGTTATGGATTTAATCTTCACTCAGCGTAATATGTAACTGCAAAATATATGAATGCCATATATGAAAATTCATTATAATTTGGCAAATATATATAAAAAAATAGTTAATCAAACACCAGGAATTGGATTAAGCTTTTTTGCAGCCAAGAATATTTTAGTCTTATTTAAAATTTGATGAGACAAATAAAAGTGGCATAGGTAAGTTAGTGCAATATAATAATCTCAAATATCTGAACAGAATTTATTTCTACTGCTTTTAAACCACACTTTTTTTCCCCAGTAGAACTCATAACAGTTGTACAAACAGTTTAAATTAGACTGCAATCTTGACTTAATAAAGTAAAATGTTTGGATTGAATTCTGCCTTAAATAATATGCTGGTATCTGACTCCACCCTTGACTTCCGAAAAGGATGCACCATCCGCAAAGAATAGGAAAATAAATCTGCTTGCTTTACTCTGGTTTGTCTGGTGTCTGTAGGCTGGATTGATACTCATATAGAATGTTATGGTTGAAGAGATGCTAAGAGCACAGCTGATCTCCCTTCTAACCAGGTTCAGAATTTCATCTATAGCAATCAGGACACAGTGTGAGCAGGTCTCTGTGAATACTTTCAATGAAGCAAAAGCTTTACTACTTACTGATCTTAGTTCTCCCTTCTGAAAAAATACAGAACAAGTACACTTCTGTTTCTTTAAACATTAAGAACAATACTCTCATATTGCAGACTTTCTATGATGGCATGATTAGCATCTGTGTGTGCGTGCTAAGTCACTTCAGTTGTGTCCAAATCTTTGCAACGCTATGGACTGTAGCCCGCTAGGCTTCTCTGTTCCTGGGATTCTCTAGGCATGAATTCTGGAGTGGGTTGCCATTCCCTCCTCCAGGGGATCTTCCTGACCCCGGATTTGAACTAGCATCTTCTGCGGCTCCTGCACTGCAGGTGGATTCTTTACCATAAAGCCACTTAGGAAGCCCATGATTAGCATTTTCTTAGCAGAAATTACTGAACAGATCCTGATGCTACTGCTAAGTCATTTCAGTCGTGTCCGACTCTGTGCGACCCCATAGACGGCAGCCCACCAGGCTCTGCCGTCCTTGGGATTCTCCAGGCAAGAGCACTGGAGTGGGTTGCCATCCTAAGATGATGTCAAATGAGTTTTTTTATGGCTTTGTCTGGCGGTTTAAAATATAGAAAAATTAATCATTTCACTACCTTAAAATTTTTAGGCTGACTTTATAAGTGAAAGATTAGTTACAGCATGTGATTCCTATGCATAAACACAGGCCTTAAAAATCTTTTTTTTTTTTAAATTACTGGAAGTTTACTAGGTTTGAGCTTTTGCATCAGTGTCTGCACTAACATCTTTTCTTCTTACTTGATGATATCTTTAACTTAACATTGCTTTCATAGCTCCACATTTTTCTTTTACTTTGAATGTTTTCTCAGAATCTCTGAATTTCCAAATTCTTCCCAGACCTTGGTGCCCAGCTCAAGCACTATCCCCTCTTTGAAATCTTTCCTGATTTCTTCTGATGAGTGTCTTTCCTCTAAATTCCCAAAGCCCTTGACTTAAAGCTCTATTTGCATTTATTATTTAATTTAAATACAGGAATTCTATGTATATACATATATGCCCAATGTCTCCCTGTGTCTGTAAGGAAAAGTACCCTTCAGCAGACTTAATAGTATTTATGTTTGAGTGCTGAAGAATTGATACTTTTGAATTGCATTACTGGAGAAGACTCTTGAGAGTCCCTTGGACTGCAAGGAGATCAAACCAGTCAATCCTAAAGGAAATCAACCCTGAATATTCATCAGAAGGACTGATGCTGAAGCTGAAGCTCCAGTATTTTGGCCACCTGATGAGAAAAGTCTATTCATTGGAAAAGACCCTGATGCTGGGAAAGATTGAGGGCAACAGAAGGCGGCAGCAGAGTGTGAGATGGTTAGATAGCATCACCAACTCAATGGACCTGAATCTAAAACAAACTCTGGGAGATAGTGGAGGACAGAGGAGCCTGGCGTGCTGCAGTCCTTGGAGTCACAAAGGGTCAGACATGACTCAGTGAATGAACAATAACAATGCTTGTTTCACATACCATCTTCTTAGTGTAGATGCTCAAAAGCTAAGGACATATCTTGATATTTCCCCCACAATCTTTTTCAAGAAAATTCCTCCTAATCCTTTGACCTTTTCCTCAACCTGTACATCGTATTCTGGATGTCTGTCACATCAGCAATGCGACTGTTAAAGTGTGGCTCAGAACTAATATAATCTTGGGGGGGATGATCAGTGCAGAGTATGGGAAGAATGTATAGTTTTCTGTGATTTGCATACTACATACATCATACTGCAGCTGAACAATAAGTGGATGTTTTCAGCAGCTTACCATTAACAAAAATCATACTTGATAAGAGTGAGGTTTTTTCTTTGAATCATATTTCAGGCTGACCAACCCAATTCCAGAGAACAGAATCACAGATGGTTTGGGGACAAGTATTACAGATGGTACATTCAACACTGAGTTACTGCCTTCCTATAGAATACTGAATCCTCCATACACTTCTGTAAACTCATTCTTCTTTGCATTCTTTTTTCATTATCCTATCATTGATTCGATATGTCATTTGGCCCAAGGATACATTCACACAGTATTAAAAACATGCAAAACGAAAAAATCAGGGCAAATGACAACATCGCCTTTGTGAGATTAGAAAGGTGAAGTCCTTTCAGCTTAGCTGCCTGGTCTCTGAGCACCAGCTTCATGGAAATGGTATTTATACTATTTTTAAATACTGCATATTCTTAGTAGGAATGGATCTTCCTGTCTTCGAAAGAATCTTTTAGGTTCTAAGTTGTCTTTTTGAAGAGTAATTTCTTCTCTAAGTTTTCCCCACTTTTTATTAGCTTAGGATGGTGCAGCAGGAAGAGATAAATAAATGTTATAACTGAGAGTACCCAGGAGAAAAGGGAGGCTTTCGATAATATGTTATTTAGTCCTTATTACGAATCTGAAAAACAGATGTGACTGCCCTCATGCTATAGACTAGACTAAGGATCTGAGGTTGAGAAGTAAAATAACTGTCTCAGGATCATGCAACAAGGAACTAGAAGATTTTACTCCCAATTCAAACTCAGCTTTTACTGACACCAAATCCATCCTCTTTCTAACATCCCTCTGTCTCTCCTAAGTGATCAATATTTGAATTCCAGTCCGAGCTATTATACTAATTTAACTTTGAATATGATGTTCATAATTAAAGATGTTTTAGCTTTTTGCCAAAATCCATGTTTGAGAAAAATGAAATACGATGCACATTCACTAGTGTGGATAAAGCTTGTCCAATAGATAAAGCAGAAGTTCTGTTTTGTCACTGGTGACACAAAGCATTTATTCATTTGACACTGGCTCAACACAATTTATCTGTGTGCCTACCGATAATGCAGATACTGTTTACAGATTTTATTTGTGTTTATTAGCAACAGAAATAATACCATTTAATAGAGGCTACATTTTCTAAGCATCTGCTCTATGTGTTCCTGTGCTCGGGCTTGGTCATTTCAGTCTTGTCTGACTCTCTGTGACCCCATGGACTGTAGCCCACGAGGCTCCACTGTCCATGGGATGCTCCAGGCAAGAATACTGGAGTGGGTTGCCATGCCCTCCTCCAGGGCATCTTCCTGACCCAGGGATTGAACCCGTGTCCCTTATGTCTCCTGCATTGGCTGGTGGGTTCTTTATCACTAGTGCCACTGGGGAAGCCCATCTGCTCTATACCAGGCACTGTATTTGGTGTTTAATAAGCAAATACCTTCACAATATCTCTCAAAAAAGTGGTTCTTATTTACATTTTCAAAATAAGCAGAGAGGTTATTTGCCCAAGGTCACAGATGAGAAGCAGCAAACCTCAGTTTGGTGTTGAATCTGAAGTCCCTCATCTTTTCAGTATTCCACAATATTCTCACCCTAACTGCATAAATCACTCCAGGTCTACCAAGTGCTGGACACAGAGTCTCCTTCCATGTTCATTCCTTTTTTAAAAAAGGGAGCACTGGACGGGAAGCCCAGGCGCCCAGGCTGAAGGATGAATGCTGTCATGAATTACTCACAAGACCCAAGAACACTTAATGTCTCTGCGTCTCAGTTACCTCACTTTTTACTACTTGGGTTTATTCGGATAATTTACACAACCTCTTTCAGATCTGAATAATGTTAACCGACTTCTGGAACGAAGCTCTCATCATTAATGCAAAGATTGATGAATGTTCTCAGTAATTCTAAAAGCCGTTAATAGAACCTTTTCCCTTAATTTTCAATATATTAAAAAAAATAGCTTTCATTTAAAGATGCAAATGCAGCAATATGCATTCTCTTCTTCAGCCATATAAAATACTCATGCAAATACACTTCTTGAATAATCTTACATTAATAACTTATGACTTTTGATTTTTGTACATAATATATATATCACAAAAATATATAAAAAAATTCAAACCAGAACAGTCCCAAATATCCAGTCACGAAATTCACAGTTAACGTTTCATCTTCCACCTCCCACATCCTCCGCCCCTGCCGCCTGCCTCTGTCACTGGAATTACGAAGCTCAACTATAGCCCTAACAGGATGCTCTCCTGTGAAGTACTTGAAAGACACTTATCTCCACCGGCCACATAAATAATACAAACGGTTGTACTTCAAGAATCACTTGAGACCACCTCCTGAGATCTTGTCTGAGAAAGAGAGAGGAAAAAAGAACGAAGTCTATCATCAAGGGCCTCCTTTATTCTGCTGGCAATTATACATGACCTTGTGTCCTTTAACAACTGTATTAGAGGCCAGGGGACAGAAG
Organism: Bos javanicus; assembly: GCF_032452875.1. Classification (NCBI taxonomy): domain Eukaryota; kingdom Metazoa; phylum Chordata; class Mammalia; order Artiodactyla; family Bovidae; genus Bos; species Bos javanicus. Next base: position 24,087,696 of record NC_083873.1, on the reverse strand, counting down.
ATGACACATATACGGGCCTTAGGTTACTGACCATGATTCAGAACAGACCAGACAGCACGGCACAAATGCTCTTCCACTGCACATGCAGGTGTGAAGAACAGTCAGAAGAAATCTGGTATAAGACAAAGAGTATTAATCTGTTTGGATCTGGAGACCTGACTGCCAGTTCTTTTTCTGATACCAAAATTATGGCAGGAAAGCTATCCAATTAACTGGTCCCATCTTGCTTATGCAGAAGACAGATATAAAATCAGCAACAAAGAGACTGCTCCCAGTTGGGAATAGGAAGGGGCACTGGACCTCTATCATATCTAGTGATATAACAAGGCCCTCTAATATAGTGAAACCTGAGGAACAGCATCTAGATTTAATTCAGTCTTTTCTCTATCAAACCACGCACTAACTTGCTAGACCAAATCCAAATCTGTAAATTAAAGGGATCTCTCTTACTCAAAAATGGAAATTTTGATGAGACACAAAACCTAGTATTTCACAAAAACTTGGTAACACATCTCAGCATCTTCTTTACAATTGCCATCACCAGGGAGGCTGATGACAGAGCAGTGAATGACAAAGACATAAGGTCAAAAGAGAGCTTCTAGTTTAAGAGAAGTTATCTAAATATTCGACTGTGGTGATAAAGAAGACTCTTGAGAGTCTCTTGGACTTCAAGATCAAAGTAGTCAATCCTAAAGGAAATCAACCCTGAATATTCATTGGAAGGACTGATGCTGAAGCTGAAGCTCCAATACTTTAGCCACTAGAGGTGAAAAGCCGACTCATTGGAAAAGACCCTGATGATGGGAAAGACTGAAGGTAGGAGGAGAAGGGGGCAACAGAGGATGAGATGGTTGGATGGCATCACCGACTCAGTGGACGTGAGTTTGCTCCAGGAGAGTGCTGCAGTCCATGTGGTCTCAAAGAGTGAGACACAAGTGGGCAACTGAAGACAACAAGCAAAATATTGCTGACAAGATGCATTTGACTAGCTCACCAAATCATGGGCTGAACACATTCCAAGTGGATTTCAAGAGAAACACAGAGCTCCTTTTCTGAAAGCCTTCAGATTAGTAACTGTAATACTCCCAACATACCTCAGGCATTCTCAACACTACTAGTAGGGTTGTTCAATAGCAGAGAAGAGCCCACCAGAAGAGGAATGATGAAGTTTATTCTTTTGACCCTTCTGCTAACATTTTTCATCTCTTTAACTTTAATTGACCGTGTACTGCCCCCTTCAAAAGACAGGATGGAAGGACAGAAAGAAACAAAGATGAGAGGAAAGCAAACGAGGGCTCTTCAGAATCACTGTAAGACATCCAGAACCAGAAATAGCAAGAAAAAAACAGGCATAATAGTCCCAGGATGTTTTTTCCTTTCAACTCTTCTACCCGCAGATGCCCTAGTAGAAAAACTAGCATCAGTGTGTTCTTTTGGCAAAGTCCTACCATCACAGAAGGAGGCATGATAGCTTGATGGATAAAATTCTTGAGGTAGGACTATGTACTCAAAATGTCCTTTGGTGGTGTTTTAAGATTATGTTGGTATGCTTTTTCAAATACATATTTTTCCATAAAGATTACTTTTGGGTGGCGGACAATTTTAATTTAAAAATTTGGGAAGACATATATGTACATTTACATAAATGCCTAGTTATCACACTACACGTTATAGCATCCATGAATACAATCTCTCTGATTCCTTCCATTTAGAAATCTGATTTCTAACTCTTGTTCTCCTTTTTTTTTTTTCCTTCTCCATGTCCTGTACTTGCCTGATGGATTTTGTTTTAAAATGATTCCTTTTTTATTATTAGTAGCCCAGGTAAAAGGCATGACTTAGGTCAAAGGAAATTTACCAGTTCATGAGGGTTGTTATATTTGGTGAGCAAGGGCTGTTCTTATAACTCACTCTTACTCTATGGCTCATAAGTTCAGGTAAAAGTAAGTATGCAAGTCATTTATTAAGAGGGACTTCAAGTCTTCAATTTGTAGGTAATTTTGTCATAATAATAATCTTTAGTGTGTGTTTTTTAATTTAATGCTCAAATCACTCAATACTTAAGATAGCGTATCTCACAGGCAATGCTTAGTGACTTCCACATAATGACTGAAGTTCACCAACTTGAAATATTTTAGTATGCCTGGATACAAATAGTAGGTATATGTAATTATCTTGAAGCTAAGAGCTAATGACTTTGTACTTATGGAAATACACACACGTGTTTCTGTATATATAACTCTTTTATGCCTATACCCTTATTCTTCCTCTTACCCTGTACATGCCTCTTTCACGGCATCTGTAACACCTTCTTTAGCTTTGTCACAAGTCTCCTACATAAAATGCAGATGATATTATCTTACACAAGGCAGGTGACTGTACTAGATGTATTTGTGAAGTTGTCTGAGCCAATCTTATGATTATGTCTGTGTGTCACTGAATGACTGTATGTGTGTTATGGGTTTTCCTTCTTAACACTGCATTGGCAAACTGTGAATCAAGTATTATTCAAACACAAAGTTTTGAGTAAAGTAAGTGGAAGGTAGATGATAGAAGGGAGGAAGAGGGCATAGATCTCTCTTGTTTTCTTTTTTTGTGCCTTGTACCATACCTTGCACATGGTTAATGGTCAATAGTTGGTTGAAGTAAAAGTTTAAGGGAAGACAGAGAGAAAAGAATGACAAGATTGAAAAAAAGAAGAAGGAAAGAAAGAAGGAAGATAGGTGAAGAAAGAAAAAATAAAGAAAAAATTTAAAACACAAAACATGTAACTTGTGAGGATATTAAAAATATAACCAACCACACATGAATGGAAGTCTCAAGGATGCTTGAAAGAATTTTGGGAAAAAGTAATATGCCACTTCAGAGGCTGAATTCTGTTTCAAAACTGTAAGAGTCTAAAATAGATAAGAGTAGAAATCATACTGTCTCTATCACACAGTGACTATGTGATCATGAGCAAATGTTTCTCATTATTTATTTGAGTTGCACCATGCTGCGTGCTTAGTTGCTCAGTCCTGTCCAATTCCCTGCGACCTCATGGACTGTCGCCCACCAGGCTCCTCTGTTCATGGGGATTCTCCAGGCAAGAATACTGGAGTGGGTTGCCATGTCCTTCTCCAGGGAATCATCCCAAACCAGGGATCAAACCCAAGTCTCCTGCATTGCAGGCAGATTTTTTTACCACCTGAGCCACCAGGAAAGCCCATAATTATGAGCTGTTCTGTCATATTTAGAGTATGAAAATCAAATAAAATATTAATAACATATATGTTAATATTCATAATATATACAATCAGATAAAATCTTTGGCACCTGAAAAATGTAAAGTATCACGACTCAGTTTTAAATTCCTGGAGGAGAGAATAGCTATCTATTTTTAATAATTTTGCCACTTTACAATTCTTACCTCATGTGTCACATCATTATATTAGGATCCAGAGAATTTGAGCCAAAAATTGATCCTTGGAATTAGCTCAAGTCCAGTCAAACACTGTGAATCATTTCTACCATTATAATTTCATCAAGAGAATTTGAATTGCTACTGTAAAATATTTTTTGCTAAGTCAATAAGAAGGAGTCATTGGCAGTTTTGATTTCCCTATCAGTTTGAACTGATAACATTCCTTTAAGTTCTAATCTATACTATTACAATGCTAAAATATGACTTAATCAACCCTGACTAAATGAGAGAGATTTAGCTAAAGCTTTAAAATATTGAAGGAGATGGCATGGACATAGGAAACACTGTGTCCGTTGTGGTTATTTTTCAGTCGCTCAGCTGTGTCTGACTCTTTGCAACCCCATGGACTGCAGCACACCAGCCTTCCCTGTCCTTCACTATCTCCCGGATTTTGCTCAAACACATGTCCATTGAATATATGATGCCATCCAACCATCTCATCCTCTGTCACCCCCTTCTCCTTGCTCTTATTGTTGATATCCACTCCAAATATATAACAAGGGTTTAAGTGTACCTTGGAGAAGGAAATGGCAACCCACTCCAGTACTCTTGCCTGGAAAATCCCATGGACGGAAGGCTACAGCCCATGGGGTCGCAAAGAGTCCGGACACGACTGAGCAACTTCACTTTCACTTTGGTGGGATGCACTTTGAAAACTAGTACCTATATCTTATCTGTATCTGTTTCTGTATCTGCATGCGATTATAGAACACTCTTCCACCTTGTACTTGGTGTCAAGCCATAAGCTGTAGCTTGCAATGGTTCTCGGTTGCTTGGCAACTAGTTAATATTATCTCCTTGGAACTGAGTTAATATTGAGCTCATATACTTGATATCTACTATTTTTTTTTTGGTCATCTACTTTATTTGTGGAAGTAAGTCACTGAGTCTCTTGAAGGTCTAGAATCTCTAGATAATGAAAAGGAAGTGATAATCCATTGACTCATGTCTTTAACTTGTTACATACATATGGTTCCTGTTTGTCCTTCTGTTAAATGCCTTACTGACAATTAGACTTTTAGAGAAGTTGGTTTTAGTTCAGGTTAAGAATCTTCACACCATCTGTGAGAAAATGAAACGTAACCCCTCAAGATGTGAGGCTTAATGGGTCTTGTCCAAGTGACAGCAGACCACTGACAGTGTATCTGGATGGAGGACTCAGCTTCGCTGGAGGTCTTGTCTGCATCCCCAGATAAAGGTTCACAGAGCACTGATTCTACGGGTGGAACTTCGTGAAAAATGAGGACTGTTATCCAGTCACTAAGCCACGTCCAACTCTTTGCGACCTCCCGTGAACTGCAACATGCCAGGCTCCCGTCCTTCACGACTTCCTCCCAGAGTTTGCTCAAGTTCATGTCCATTGAGTCCACTGGTGATGCTATCTAACCATCTTATCCTCTGCACCCCTCTCCTCCTTTTGCCTTCAATATTTCCCAGCTTTCCAAGGTCTTTTCCAATGAGTCAGCTGTTCTCATCAGGTGGCCAAAAGTGAGGATTACCTCACCCACTGCCGTATAATACTTTGCTGTGTGTGTGTTAGTTGCTCAGTCGTGTCTGACTCTTTGTGGCCCCATGGACTGCAGTCTGTCAGGCTCCTCTGTCCACGGGATTCTCCAGGCAAGAATACTGGAGGGAGTTGCCAGTTCCTTCTCCAGGGGATCTTCCTGACCCAGGGATTGAACCCAGGTCTCCCATATTGCAGGCAGGTTTTTTACCACCTGAGCCACCAGCGAAACCTATACTTATTTTGTTGAAAACTGCTGAAATGAACAATCCTGTAGTGGTGTTGGTTAAGAAATCCAGGTCATTTGTTAGAGCAAAGATATATAGATTATATGTAGCTTAATTTAATTAAAATATATAGTGAGAGTAGTTCCTAAGTTTTAAGTCTTGATTTTCTATTTCACCACATGGACAGAGGAGCCAGGCGGGCTACAGCCCATGGGGTCGCAAAGAGTGAGACACACGAACACCTTCACTTTCACTTCCCATTAATTAAATGTTTAAATGTAAGCAAGGTGACTGCTGGACTAAAACTAATCTATTTAGAAAGTGGCCTCCGGCAATGACACTTTCATAGCAGAGTCAAACAAAAGCAAAAGCCTGAGTGCTTTTGTGGGGGGTGGGGTGGGGGTGGGGAGGGTATCTTTTCAAGGGAGAAATTATATATTTCAGAATAGTATAAAAGATACTCTAACTTTATTCTTTTAATAATGTATATACTTGGATGTATAACACTCATGCAATTTTAAAGTGGTAACAAATGACTCTTCATTTCAAAAGCTTTTCCTTTCTTATTGAAGAATAGTCAGTCACCTAAACAATAAGCTGAAAGCTGAATAGAGGATCAGGGCAAACACTGCCCGGAAAGCTTTCACATAACAAAGGTGATCCACAAGGGCACAGGAGGAGGTTAACTTGTGGGCCCTGGAGTCAGACTGCTGAATTTCAGTCTCAGTGCTAATCCCTGACCAGCTTGTACGGGCCTTGGCAAAAGTATGTAACTCCTCTGTCCCAGTTTCTCATCAATGAACTCAAAATTATAATGTAGTTCATAGAATCATTGAAAGATTAAATGAGTTTATTCATGGAAATGTAGATCACTGTCTGGCAATGGTATATGTTCAATATTATTAGTTATTACTATTGCTATAAGTATAGGAAATCACAACACAGATCAGTTCCACATATTGAAGTCTTGGTTATATAAGGCAGTGTAAAGGGGCCATTCTATTGAAATCTTTCTGTGGTTAGTTTTATCCATTTATCTCAGAGAAGTGATTTCTCTGAAAACCCCAATCAAAATCTTCTAACTTCAAGTTCTCTTGACCTTTAAATGTCTACCTAAATTTCTTTTTTACCATCTCATACTGATAGTAAAGGAAGCTAATACTAACAGTTTTTTCATGGTTTCTGCTTTGCTCCTTCATAGATTCTTATATTCCATACTGTTTCTTGGTGGACTGTGCTAGGTTTAATAACCATTATTAAGAAGTTATCTTCTTGGGGTGTATAATTCTGCAAATACTCATGTTAATCAAATGAACAAAGAAATGAATATTTTTGGTGGGAGTGTATCTTATTGTTTTGCTCTAACATTTGTTAGCAAGTACCAAATAAGAAAATGCTACCATGAATACGTATTTACATTTTCTATACTGAAATAAGTGAAATGGCCAAACAGTTGCTCAAGGCCAATTAAGAAAACCTTTAGATGTGAGATGACCGCAGGGATAAAGTAAAGGCTGTGAAAACTATTGCCGTTGGACAAAGTCTCTAGATTAATTTTATCCAATTTGTAAGGCAACTAGGGATCACAGTTATGGCTGTGGTTGCAAATGCTTCAAAGTGTTTCCAAATGTTTAGTCAAGGCTAAAGGTCATGCCCATGCTTAAGGAAGGCCTCAGACTCTACAGAAATGGTCCCTTGTTATAAAATGTGGGCGGTCTTTGCAGGGAACTAAGCTTTTAAACACGGTATATACAGAGAGAAAAGGTGCTACTCAGGTTGCCTGGACAATGACTGCTGCCTTCCAAAAACGCCCCTGCCCATCTCCCTCTTCCACTCAGGGTAAGGATCGAATCTAGCTGGTTCTTATTTGACTCCTGAACCAGGCGGGTACCAGCTATCTCTGCTTGTGGAAGTTACTCCTGAATGGTAAAAAAAGTTCCCAGTGTGAACGGACTGTGGTGCAGCGGGGATGGGCTTCTCAGGCCTGGCAAGGCCACCGTGTGATGCTGGTGGGTCCCTGAGGACCGAGAGCCCCTGATGGGAGAGCCGCAGGGCAAGGAGGCATCAGAAATGCTGCCTTTGCTCCTGGAATTCAAATCACGACTGCCAATCAGATGCCTACCTGGGTTCATTACATCAACAATTCGAGCTTCTCGTACAATGATATCTTCCTGCCAAGTATACATTATCTTTTAATTTATAAATGCTTGTCTTCCTGAAGCCCCTGTCTACTTTTTGATTGGAAAATATTCAAGGATGTTGAAACTGCAAGCTTTGGTAAGACTACAATACTTTTCGTTAAGCAATTTTATCAAGCTGTCAAGTTTCAAACATTATATTATGTTTTTTTTCTAACAAAAAGGGTAGACTTTTGCAAAAAAAAAAAAAAAAAACACCTCTCAAAATTCTAGTGAACAATGCTTTTCTTGTCCATCCTCTTCCTTCAGCTACTTTAACACTGAATTGACTTTTTTTCTGATTGTCATTTTAATCTTTGGTCTTGATACTACATTAGTTATGTAACCATTTAGATATTCCTCTCAAATCCCAAATACATTTTATTTAATAAATCTTACTTAACTAGCTCATTTCACTGTCAGTAGTTTTTCTTAGAACTGAGCTGTGTGCCCCTGGTCTATATATCTATATGTCTACAGTATACATCCAGGGCTTCCCTGGTGGCTCTGATGGTAAAGAATCAGCCTGCTATTCATGAGTCCAAGGTTTGATACCTGGGTTAGGAAGTTCCCCTGGAGAAGAGAATGGCTACCCACTCCAGTATTCTTGCCTGAAGAATTTCATGGACAGAGGAGCCTGGTGGGCTACAGTCCATGGGGTCACAAAAAGCCAGACATGACTGAGCGACTAACACTTTCATGGCATATATCCACCCATCGAGCCACTTACTCACCCATATGAAAAGTCATCTGAACTATAGAGAACTGGCACTATATGGGAATCTACTACAATTTGGTATTTTTGAAGCACAGGTATAATCACCAGAGACATAAAGGTTTAAAAAACACTTTTTAAAAGAGGTTTATTACAGTTTTCAGCTAAACTGAATTGTTTAAAGCAGAATTCATATCTGCCATGGTACTTTTTAACACTGAGAGATTTCACCCTAAGATTGCTTATGTGTCACTTTCTCAGTTAAGCTTTTTTTGGTTGCCACCAGCTAATTTCCACTCTCCTTGCATACCACTCTTTTCTTTGTAGGATTTTGTAAATATACTTACATAATTAATGGTGAAATTCTTTATTGAACATCTATCACACTATGCTATGCTAAGTCACTTTAGTCGTGTCTGACTCTATGCGAGCCCATAGATGGCAGGCAGCCCACCAGGCTCCCCCGTCCCTGGGATTCTCCAGGCAAGAACACTGGAGTGGGTTGCCGTTTCCTTCTCCAATGCATGAAAGTGAAAAGTGAAAGTGAAGTCGCTCAGTCGTGTCTGACTCTTAGCGACCCCATGGATTGCAGCCTACCAGGCTCCTCCGTCCATGGGATTTTCCAGGCAAGAGTACTGGAGTGGGGTGCCATTGCCTTCTCCAATCTATCACACTACTAGATTATAAACCCCACTAGAGAAAGGACCATGTCTGTGTTGTTTATTTTATATTCCTAGTACCAGGCATAGTAGTTGGTATACAGTTAATTCTCAATAAAGGTTTGTTGCATGTGGATGAGGTTGAAGTCATTTTCATGTGGTGGAAAATTAGTTTGAAAAAGAAGAAAAAGAATGAGGAGGAGAAAGAGGGGGAGGAGAAGTAGCTACATGCCATTACTGCATTTTTCTTCTGTTGAGTGTACCTGGGTAATTGTGAAATCGCTTTTCCCTCAGAGCAACATCTTCACAGGAGAAAAACAATCCAAAGGTGCTAAGTGCTCTGCGTATAAGTTTAACTCCAACTGAGAAAGGATATCAGCACTGGTTACAGCAGCAATTTAAAGAGAGATAAAGCTCCGAGGGTCAATACTGATAGGATACTTTTGGGCACTATCTTGCTATTAGTTCCCAGAAAGAAAATGTTTTGATCAATGCACATATTGGCTGTGTACTGTACATAAGGCATGCTATTTGACTTTATAATGTGTATCAAAAAGCCTCTGATTCAAACTAATTATAATATGATTGGGAATTTTATAGGAATGCATGGAAAAGCTAACAAGAAACAAAAGTAAATGTTAAATACAAGGGCAAATGATTGGTACTGCCGGTGTTAAGACCAACCAGCACAAAGACTGGAGGGGGGTCTAGTCCATTCCGATGGGAAGAGAAGAGCAAGACAAGTATTCTAGATAGATATGGAAAGAAGTGGGTAGGAAAAAAAATGTGAACAGGAAAGCTGAAAGTTGTTCAGGACAATGAGCAGAATAATTTGGCTTAAGTAAAGGGTTCACACAGAAGGAAGCAGAGAGATAGGTCACCAAGGTAGACTGACCCATAAAATAAAATCATAACTATGAAGCTGAAGAGGAGTACGCTGCCAGCCACGGGGAAATCCCACCCAGACACGTGGCATTGTTAGAGCAACATAAAATATTCAGTGATTATAATATCTTAATAGTGCACAACATTTTGTTTCAAAGTAATTTCATCTATTATTCACAAGAGAAATTTTTTTCTCCTTTTACAGAGATGTCACCATTTGTCAATACATTTAGATGAGTTAGTTGTTTGATGGCAAAGTTGTGGTTCAGAGCTACATCTTTGGTCCTGGCATCTTGCAGGAGTAAGCAGGGCTTGTCAGAATGAGGAAACCGAAGCAGGAAGATGGGCGAGCTGTTCGCCTGTGTTAGTGCAGACTGGAAAAGATAAGAGTGGGATGGATTGAAGTGGGCCGTGGAATGGAGTACGGGGTGGGACATGTAAAGTCCTCACTGAGTTCTGAAAGCCGTTTTTAATCGCAGGCAAGTGTGAACTACTAATCAGAACGATTGGACATTTAAACATAAGGCTGATCATAGGATTATTATCAGTTTTTAGACAGAATAGACTCACAGAGATAGAAAACAAACGTATGGTTACCAAAGAGGGCAGGAGGGGAGGGATAAATTAGGAGAATGGGATTAACGGATACACACTACCATATATAGGATAACCAACAAGGACCTACTGTATAGCACAGGGAACTCTATTCAGTATATTATAATAACCTATAAGGGCAAAGAGTCTGAAAAAGAAAAAAAAATATGTATAACTGAATCATTTTGCTGTATACTTTAACATGACACTGTAAATCAACTATACTTCAATCAAAAAAAGAGACAGCAGAATAAACTTATTTTTCCTTATTCTTTCATTTTTCCAGAGCTATTACTGCTGCCTTAATTCGCAAGAGTTTTAAAAATCAAATCAAAACTACGAGGTTATAATTCCAGAGGCCTTTATGATCATCTGTTTCTAAGAATCAAATGGTTAACTCAGAAATTCTTTACCATTATTTCTTTCCATTGATTGTGTTCTGAAGGTGCTTGCAGCCCAGTTTGACTGCACTGCCTTTTAAAATTCTCGTTAACATTTATTTTATTCAAATCCTCCCTTCAACAGTGAATAGCTAACTCCCACTCCCACATACTGTACACAGTGTTAGCATAATAGCTTGAAAGTACTTTAGAGATTTTACACAAAGGTCTTTTGAAACTGTGCTCAAACTGGAGAATATATCTTTCTTCTTCCTATCAGTTTATCTTTTTCTCTCAGGAGACTTTTCTTTTATGAAAAGGTTCCCAAAATGAAATGCTTCTCTCCCCTCCCTGGGAGATTGTGGTCTGCCCTAAAGGCAAAAGCGAACGAACCACAGAACCTCAAAGACAGCAATGCCCTGATGTCTATTGTTTTTTAAGTTTCTACCTTGTTAAATCAGAACCGTAGACAAAGAAGCAATGCATATCTTATTCGAGAAATTGCTATTGGTCTCAAGCAAAACTGTACTGCTTAGCATTCTGATGAATGGATAAAGGCTAGGTCTGTTTCCATGGAGTAAAATCCCAGTTCTCTCTCTCCTTTCCCCTCTTCCCGTTTTGAGTTTTTTTTTTTCCTTAATTTTTAAAAAGCTTGTAAGTATAGTACATGCTACTTAGTAATCAAACTCTGTCAAGAAAATTATTCATGTGGGCACTGTCTTCAATAGATGTAACAGAAAAAAAAATGCTTAATGCTATAAAACAGTACAAACATACATGTTCATATTTTATATACTTTTGGTAAATAACACGATCACAGTGGGTCATGAAGACAACCTAATGAGTTCTTGCATTTCTTATATGTACCACAAGGGAATTTCTGGTAGAAGAGGAAGAAGGCTTTTGCAATCAAAGGGAACTACTTCTTACTGATTTTACATAAGAGGCTTCAAGATGCAGATTTTGTCTGGAAAACAAAGTGTTTGCTGCTGAAAAAGAAACAAGTTGCAAAAACAGTGGCTTTGACTTTATTTTTCCCTCTTTCTAATCAAACGCTAACCATTCTCCCACGTTCAGATTGTATTTTATCTTCAACAAGGCCCTCCCTGACCATTCTAGAAAAATCATCCCTTGTTGAGTGGACTGAAGGGTTTGAATTTCTGCTGCTGTTGTTCAGTCGTCAGTCCTGTCTGACTCTTGCGATTCCGTGGACTGTAGCCCTCCAGGTTCCTGTTACCTGTTCAGATCCATCACTACCTGACTGACTGATCTTGGGCAAGGCAATTACCATAGAGACTTACTCTGTGGGGGAAATGATATTTAAAGTTTAATTCAAATTTTTAAAAAGAAATGACATTTAAGTAAGTATTCAAAAGTAATATACTTACCTAGCACAAGATCTGATTAGTGGTAGGGTCTCAATAGATGAAATCTGAATTTGGATTTCAAGCGATAGTTTCTTTTTCTTATTTTTCTCAATCCTTTTACCTGTGGCATTCCCACCGTTCTTATATAAATCCCTAGCCTTCCTAAGAAGCATGATTTTGGATTACTCTTCAGTTTTCTTTCTTTGAAAGCCTACACCTATCAGAGCAGTAGCTGTCTACCCTCCTATACCTTAGAGTCTCCTCAGTTCAGTTCAGTTCAGTCGCTCAGTCGTGTCCGACTCTTTGCGACCCCATGAATTGCAGCACGCCAGGCCTCCCTGTCCATCACCAACTCCCGGAGTTCACTCAGACTCACGTCCATCGAGTCGGTGATGCCATCAGCCATCTCATCCTCTGTCGTCCCCTTCTCCTCCTGCCCCCAATCCCTCCCAGCATCAGAGTCTTTTCCAATGTCCCCTAGAGAACGATTAAAAAGTAACAGTGCCTGGGCCTCACTTCTGACCAACTGAACTTGGAACTCTGAAGATAATCACAACGTTTGTATCAGACAATAAATGAAAAGGTAGGGAGAAAAAGAATGACTAAAAATGCTTCATTAAAACCAAACCAAAAGACAGCACATACTATACAGAGGGATTTGAAAACACTCACCTTTGTTATTGTATACATCTAAGTAATTTGGTGCTGAAAAAATTGTAATGAGAGAGGGGAAGCCTGTTGTTTGGCTTTTCCTGTACATGCGGTACCTAAAAACAATTAAATGCAAGTTAAAACAAGGCTAAGTATGAAAAATATATCACATTATAGATTTAGAAATACAAAATTAAATTTTTAGCATTCAAAGAGAATTCAGTTATGTAACATTAAAATTTTCTCACTAAAGTCTGTTACACAGAGATTTCAATTCATTTCAGGGTGACAATGAAAACACAGAGTCACGTGTACAATTTCCAAATAGGTCTTTTCTAAGGTTAGTATACCCAGGGAGGGTGGAATTCAGTGAAAAATCATAATTCATTTCTATATGTTCAATAGAGAGGACAGAGGCCACACTTTTTGCACATAGATATCTGACCTACCATGTTTTCCATGCCAATATTTTTAACATAAAAAGACTAAACAAGCAGAGTAATATAGAAACTTCACCACTAATTACCAAGCTGATTATTCTATTTATCTATAATATTCTATTTTGGCTATATAGATCCATTATGCCTAGGCTGCTCTGCTTTTTAAAGAACATCTGGTTAAATATATGGGTTTTACAAGCCGAAATTGCTTCTGTTTTAGAATTTTATTTATTACCAGTCTCTTCTGGTTTCTGTAGGTCAAAGATTATAATCTCAGCATATAAACATTTAATCAATCAGTAATGAAACATCTTCAAGATCTTTAGAAATAAATCAACAATCCAGTTGTTTTTCTCCCACTGAGACAAAAATAAGACTCTAGTCCTCAAATAATCAAAAAATACAGGAGATTTGGTTCTTTTCCATCAAGGTGATAAGGTATCTCATGACTTCTATGTGACAGATTTTAGGAATATCAATTTAGAAAAATTCCTAAAGTGCAAAACAAAATTTTATCATTCTTTGGTTATTTTGTGTCAGTAATTTCTGGCAGCCTAATTATGCCTAATTTAGCTGAGTTCTAAATGGGCCTCAAACAGTACCTTTGGATAGATAAATAATCCCCTTAAAATTTCTAATTTTACAAATATTTTGATACTACTTTTCCCAGGAGACAATACCCTCTTAAAAATCTTTCGGAATGGCCTCAAAGTATTTATTCTGCTTATGGAACTGAGCTTTGTTGGCAGAAAATCAGAATGTAAAGGATGGTGGCACTCTTAACCCTAGTGTCCTGACTTTATAAAGTGTGGCTGACTGTGCTTAATTAACAATAAATAAAAACAAAGAATCTGGATGATGTAACCTCAATTTTTCCTAATGAATCAATCAACTGCTCATTTTAAACATATATATTTGTTGATTTTAACTGATGCACTTAACCTATTTTCAAATAAGCAGATGGATTTCAGGTCTATTGTGGGATTAAGATAAACATGCTATGAACATGTTCAGTTGGGACAGTCAGCCAAAAAACAACGGTGACACCATTGCCCCCAAAGTGAAAAAGATTATTTGAGGACTTGATTGGCTGGGTATCAGATCAGATCATATCAGTCGCTCAGTTGTGCCCGACTCTTTGCGACCCCATGAATCGCAGCACGCCAGGCCTCCCTGTCCATCACCAACTCCCAGAGTTCACTCAGACTCACGTCCATCGAGTCAATGATGCCATCCAGCCATCTCATCCTCTGTCATCCCCTTCTCCTCCTGCCCCCAATCCCTCCCAGTATCAGAGTCTTTTCCAATGTTTGCATGAGGTGGCCAAAGTACTGGAGTTTCAGCTTTAGCATCATTCCTTCCAAAGAAATCCTAGGGCTGATCTCCTTCAGAATGGACTGGTTGGATCTCCTTGCAGTCCAAGGGCCTCTCAAGAGTCTTCTCCAACACCACAGTTCAAAAGCATCAATTCTTCGGCGCTCAGCCTTCTTCACAGTCCAACTCTCACATCCATACATGACCACTGGGAAAACCATAGCCTTGACTAGACGAACCTTAGTTGGCAAAGTAATGTCTCTACTTTTGAATATGCTATCTAGGTTGGTCATAACTTTCCTTCCAAGGAGTAAGCGTCTCTTAATTTCATGGCTGCAGTCACCATCTGCAGTGATTTTGGAGCCCCAAAAATAAAGTCTGACACTGTTTCCACTGTTTCCCCATCTATTTCCCATGAAGTGGTGGGACCGGATGCCATGATCTTTGTTTTCTGAATGTTGAGCTTTAAGCCAACTTTTTCACTCTCCGCTTTCACTTTCATCAAGAGGTTTTTGAGTTCCTCTTCACTTTCTGCCATAAGGGTGGTGTCATCTGCATATCTGAGGTGATTGATATTTCTCCCGGCAATCTTGATTCCAGTTTGTGTTTCTTCCAGTCCAGCATTTCTCATGATGTACTCTGCATTTAAGTAAATAAACAGGGTGACAATATTCGGCCTTGACGAACTCCTTTTCCTATTTGGAACCAGTCTGTTGTTCCATGTCCAGTTCTAACTGTTGCTTCCTGACCTGCATATAAATTTCTCAAGAGGCAGATCAGGTGGTCTGGGATTCCCATCTCCTTCTGAATTTTCCACAGTTTATTGTGATCCACACAGTCAAAGGCCTTGGCATAGTCAATAAAGCAGAAATAGATGCTTTTCTGGAACTCTCTTGCTTTTTCGATGATCCAGTGGATGTTGGCAATTTGATCTCTGGTTCCTCTGCCTTTTCTAAAACCAGCTTGAACATCAGGAAGTTCACGGCTCACATATTGCTGAAGCCTGGCTTGGAGAATTTTGAGCATTACTTTACTAGCATGTGAGATGAGTGCAATTGTGCGGTAGTTTGAGCATTCTTTGGCATTGCCTTTCTTTGGGACTGGAATGAAAACTGACCTTTTCCAGTCCTGTGGCCACTGCTGAGTTTTCCAAATTTGCTGGCATATTGAGTGCAGCACTTTCATAGCATCATCTTTCAGGATTTGGAATAGCTCAACTGGAATTCCATCACCTCCACTAGCTTTGTTCATAGTGATGCTTTCTAAGGCCCACTTGACTTCACATTCCAGGATGTGTGGCTCTAGGTCAGTGATCACACCATCGTGATTATCTGGGTTGTGAAGATCTTTTTGTACAGTTCTTCTGTGTATTCTTGCCACCTCTTCTTAATATCTTCTGCTTCTGTTAGGTCCATACCATTTCTGTCCTTTATCGAGCTCATCTTTGCATGAAATGTTCCTTTGGTATCTCTGATTTTCTTAAAGAGATCCCTAGTCTTTCCCGTTCTGTTGTTTTCCTCTATTTCTTTGCACTGATCGCTGAAGAAGGCTTTCTTATCTCTTCTTGCTATTCTTTGGAACTCTGCATTCAGATGTTTATATCTTTCCTTTTCTCCTTTGCTTTTCGCTTCTCTTCTTTTCACAGCTATTTGTAAGGCCTCCCCAGACATCCATTTTGCTTTTTTGCATTATTACTGCAAATATCAGCTACAAGAGCACTGAGTGTACAATATTGGATCATTTCATACTTGTTGATTGATGCTTGAGAAAAGCTAATTTTGAAAAAAATTTAGGATCTGCCTTGATTCAGAACCTTCATAGGTTTGGGTTTACTTCAGAATGCTGGCATCTACATTTCTGATTTCAGTACACAGGTTATAAAAATAAATGTTCCTCCTTTTCAGAAAATTTAGAATATGAAGGAATGAATTTAAGCATTTAAAGCAAATCAGGGCCTTTCAGTGGAGCTTATTGGGAAGGGTATTGGACTTCAAATCCTAAAAAGTTAATTATGCTTATTTCCTCCATGCCTATATCCCAAATGTAGATTTAATGTACCATCAGACTGCATATCTGTTATTTTTTAAATTTCTATGTCCTTATAATCTGTTTACATTTTAAAAATTTACCATTCATTGCAAAATCATGTTATGTATTTGCGAGTTAGAATATAGGAGTTTCCCCATCATTTGAAGTCTCTGTTTTTGCCCTTTAAAACTTTACAGGGATCAGGAATGATATTCTTCAAACAAGAGCACAACAATGCAATCTCTGTTAAATACTAATGTGTAATTCAGACCAACGTGGCTGATGGAGACTGAAAAGTAGCTAGTAATTTACTCACTTACAGGACAAAGGTAAGAGCAGGAACTGAAAGAAATAGGAAGAGGTGGCCTGCCTCACTGTGCTTAAAACAGCCAGTTGAAAATTCTACCTGTTCATAAAGTGAAAGTGAAGTCTCTCAGTTGTGTTGCGACTCCCATGTCCGTGGGATTCTCCAGGCAAGAATCCTGGAGTGGGTTGCCATTTCCTTCTCTAGAGGATCTTCCTGACACAGGGATCAAACCCAGGTCTCCCACACTGCAGGCAGACTCTTTTCTGTCTGAGCCACTAGGGGCTCCTAAACAGCTAGCAGAGCACTTAAAAGCAGACTTTACAGCACATCCGCAACCACTTTTTCCTCTGGATCCCGCCATATCTATGACACCGGAAGGCAAGTTTTAGATCTAATCCTTCAGGGGAAGAGTTTGGCAAAGGGAACCTCCACAGCCAAACACATGAAGGAATGACAAAACAATGCATGGTTTTCATAAACCCACAAGACTGCTCACCCTGCATCTTGGGCTTCATGAGCTCGGAGGATAGATAACAAGTTATTGTGCTGCAAGAATTCACATACAGCCGGGTAACTGCCAGAGAGAGAGAAAGAAAAGAGAAGCATCTGTTAAAAAATCATCAAGAGCATATTTCCTATAACATCCAGACCTATGTGATCTGATCAAGTGTAATCAAACATGTAACATTTATGAGACAAACTTCTTGGTTCTAAGGACAGGTGTTTCCCTGTGGCAGAAAAAATACCTATAGCCGAACTTTCTTTTTTTTTTTTAATTGAAGTACAGTTGATGTGTTAATTTCTGCTGTACAGCAAAGTGATTCAATTATATATATATATACACTTTTTTATTTTCTTTTCCATTATGGTGTATAACAGTATATTAAATATAGTATCCTAAGCCATACACTGAGACCTTGCTGCTTATCCATTCTGTATATAGTAGTTTACATTGCCTATAGATGTATTTCTATTTACTTATTTGTTTATTTAGGTTGTTCCAGGAGGCTTGCAGGATCTTAGTTACCAGACCAACGATCAAACCCGGGCCCCCAGCAGCTGAGGCATGGAGTCCTAACCACTTGGACAGCCAGGGAAGTCCATACTTCTGAAGAGCTGGAGGTGTATAAATTGGAAAAAGTATCCACTCATAGACAAAATCAACATTATCAAGTCTATATCTAACTATAGAGTGAACAGAAGTATAAATATAACATGAGAGTGGAATTTAAAATATAAACCCCCATTTTCTCAAATACTGCCCTATATGTATTTGGGTGCCTGCTTGGGAGCTTGATAGAAATGACTGAGCTAGGGAATGGCAGAGAGTAAGCCTTCTGAGAAGTCAAATTGTCAACATCTTTATGGGTAAGTCAACTGAATATGTCATTCAAAATCTAAACAACAGTATGAAATTCACAAGATTTAAAAATGTGTACTTTAAATATGACCAACAGAATTTTACCTTGAGGCTTATTCTTGATTGTGACTCATTAAAAATATCAAATATACAATAAAGATGATTTTGTCTATTAAGAAAGTCTCAAAACCAAAGATGGAAATGTAATTAAAAATGAGATTGAAATTATAAATTAAACATGGAAAATCTTTTGCCATCACTTTATCTCTGCTCCAAGAATTTTTAATGAGAAAATGTATATCATAAAAAGAAATACATTTTAGATAATTCAAATCAAGAGATAGCAAACTGATGCTTGTTTAAATATAAACAATTATAGATACTCACTAGAATCTAAACTACTAGAACCTTTCTCAGAAGACAGAGGACGAGATGGCTGGATGGCATCACTGACTCCACGGTTATGAACTTGAGCAAGCTCTGGGACATGGTGAAGGACAGGGAAGCCAGGGTGTGCTGCTGTCTATGGGGTCTCAAATGGACACGACTGAGCGACTGAAACACAACATACACTAAACAATTCCCAATTATAAAAAAAAAGATGAAAATAGCTTCTACGCTACAGATTTTCTAAGAATTCTCTGATGAATAGGAAAAAAATACCAATGGCATACCATTGCAGGGATACTAATGATAAACAGGATTCTGTTTTTAGACCTCAAATCAAAAACAGTCTTTGCGCCTGTGCACACATATTTGTATGCATGTGTCTGAGTGTGCATATATGTGTGTTCTACAATATTCTAGCAATTCACTAAGGGAGAGAAAAAGAGGAGACATCCATGACGCCTTCACTTCCCAGTGTTCCAGGTCATTCCAATAAATGAATAAACCATCTAATTGATGAACATTAGCATGACCTACTAACTAGAGGAGATGGTTCCCCAAGTGACTACATGGAAATATGGCCACAGGGTACCTAGATTATGCGTTGACCAACATGTGTCTTCAAAGACAGTTCTACTTTGGGAGAAGGTGAGTATACCACCTTTCCAGACCAGTGCGTCAACAAAAGAAACATTTCCGAGACACTGGTTGGTCTTCAAAATACAGTACATTTGCTTGTTACATATTAAGCTATAAAATGCCCAGCCAAGGGCACTCAGTAAATGCTCCTTCCCTGTCTCTTTAAGCAGTGTACTCACATTTCATGTGCCCTCACAATGGTTCTTTAGAAGACACTTTATTGCCTTGTACCACTGTAAGACAAAGGTTGTCTGTCTAGGTTTGTTACTTATTTCCTTTGGGCACATGGCTTGGCTGCTCTTTTTTATCTATTTTTTCCTTTTGGAAGAACTTACCTAGTCTTATGAAAATATCATTTTAATATATTTTCCTCATGCTAAACCTTACATGTTTAATCTAAGTTTCCTCCCATGGAAATATATGTCATTTTTAATGAAAATCTGAAGAAGATAAAATTAACATAGCAGTAATTTGCTAGGTTAATAGCTTTAAGTGAGGAACACTTGCATTATTACTTGGAACAAACTCATTTTGAAGAAGATATTTCAAAATGTAAAAGCATGTATAATCTCATACTTGAACTTCCTAAGAATTACAAACATTTTTCTAAATAATAATTTCTTTAATTAGAGATAAAAACCTTCTACCATATTTTTATGGAAATATACATGAGAATAAACCACAAAGTATTTAGCTGAAAAGCATTTAAAAACATATATGTAGAGTGGTAGGAAAAGCACAGTTCAGAACACGTTTAACAACACAGAGAGAGTTGGAAAATCATTAATTCATGAATAATTTATCAAAGACTTATTGGTAATTTTTTTTCCCATTTGTTATGAGACACAAGGAGGGTGGCATGCTAAGTACAAGGAATGGTTTCTGTTCTGAAGATACAATGCACTAGGTAGGAAAATAAAAACATACAGTAAAAAGCTTCATTAAAGATAAAACAGTAAAGTTTCATAGAGACATTATAAAGAAAGAAACAAAGCATGTGGTCTCAAGAAATCTTTTTAAAAAAATCTTTCTCTTGTACTAGATCTTTTTTCTTGTCTTTCTTTCTCTTTTCACTACTAAGGTGATACTTCTGAGCTCACCAAGAAGAAAGAGTCTCTTCCTCCAGGCTGATCAGTCCAAAAAGGGGCCATGGATGAGCCTTCTGAGCAGAAGGTGGGCTGGATCTCAGACCCCCACCATGTGCCTCCACAGGGGCACATTTTCAGGAACAACTTATCTGCAAGAGTGATTTTGCTGGAAAGGTTTCATCTAACTCTGTGTCCTGAGCAGGTCTGGTAACAACACTTGCTTCAAGGGTTGGTAAAGACCAGGGATGCTTTCAGCTATTCATTTACCACAATGTGTAGCTATATTTGGGGGAAGAAGTTATTGTATTCTTTGATGCTTATTTTTTTTCTATTGGAATATGAGTATTCCTTAAGCACTAGAAACTGTGTCTTCTCTGAGTAGAAAACAAGGTAAAAATCTCCATAGAATAATGAGACTATTATCATAGTATCGTAGACAAAATCAATATTATCAAGTCTATATCTAACCATAAAGTGAACAGAAGTATAAATATAACATGAGAGTGGAATTTAAAATATAAACCCCCATTTTCTCAAATACTGCCCTATATGTATTTGGGTTCCTGCCTGGGAGCTTGACAGAAAGGACTGAGCTAGGGAATGGCAGAGAGTGTTATTTATTTCATAGAACTGAGATGAAGATTAAATGAGGTAGCAATATATGTAGATGTTCTGGCCCAGAGCCTGGCCCATAGCAGTAGACATTCAGCAATGTCTCCTACTTGTCTCCCCACCACCATGGTGTGGTGGGAAAAATACAACACAGAATGAATGGTGAGGCAGCAACTCCAGATTCCAGCAGTAGTTGTTCCATTTAGTAGTTGTGACTTGTGTTAGATCTCAGGGGCAATGACTTATGGGGATTAGTAGACAGGTAAGGTGCTAGAATTCCACACACACGCACAAAAAAGAGGAATAGGAAGGAGACTGAGCATGAGCAAAGGTGAAGCAGAAAAGACAAAATCATGAGAAATGATAGAAAAAACTGTTTTGGCAGCAGAGCAAATAGCTCTTATTAGACTAGACTCATTCTGCTGATGCTCTTATTTTTGTTTCTGGTTATGTTAAAATATATTTTAGACCCTGAAATAAATCTTGTAGATTTCAGATGCTTTAACCATGCTAACACCCAGCAAGCATTATTAAAATGGCCATTTTATCCTTCTGTGCCTTTGCATATCCTTTCCCTGTGCTTGTTTGTTTGTTTCTTCATGAAGGACCACTTTTCTGCCAAGCCTGAGCTAAATTATCACTTGGGAAACCTTCCCTTCAAACCTACCTCACCCTGAGGTGTACAAAA
Organism: Bos javanicus; assembly: GCF_032452875.1. NCBI lineage: Eukaryota > Metazoa > Chordata > Mammalia > Artiodactyla > Bovidae > Bos > Bos javanicus. The sequence continues at coordinate 24,066,211 of NC_083873.1, read as the reverse complement.
TTGCTGCATCCACCATGTTCCCATAACATATGAATCTAATATATCACTTGTCATGCTGTAGTGTAATTTATGTTTCTACATCTGCTCTCCAGTAACAGTGAATGACTGCCTTAAGAGACAGACACTTTTATTTGTCTTCATATCCTAAATGCTCAGCAGCAATTTTTCAGCTTACTGATGCTCATACGTAATTGTTGTAGTAGCCTCAACATGGGCGGTTACATAAGTGAGAGATGCAAAGGGTTTCTCTCCCTCATTGGCTTCTCCCTCATTGGCAATCCCTCGCCAGTGGACCAAGAGAAAGCCTCCATTCACCTCCTTGGTGCCTCAGTAGCTCTCAGCCCAGTAGGACGGAGGGCTCACTCCCCTGCCCAGCTCCCTCTCGGCTCCTTGGGACCTGCCAATGGATTACTAGCCCCGGGATGTCCTGGTGCTGCCTAATGACGCCAAGACTATTGTTTCCTAGGACGTGCTGTGTTTTCTCTCTGCCCAAGGGTGCTCTAATTAATTTCATTTTGCCCACTAAGGATCATGTCTGGTAGGGTTCCAACTCTTCCTGCCAGAACTTCACCAGAGCTTAATTAGCCCTTACTTGCTCCTAGCTGCCAGGTGCCTCAGGAGCAGTGAGCGAATTTTATTTAAGGCAAACTTTTATTGAAGTACAACATTTTAACAGAAAACTGCACAAATGAGAAGATGACAAATTGATACACAAAACTGCACAAATCGGACAATTACAACTGGACACCCTTGTAACTAGCACTCGTATTGAGACAAAGAACATTACCTGAACCCCAGCAACTTTTCACATCTTCTTTAAGTCACCATTACCTCCTCACTAAGGGTAACTACCATCCTGGTTTTTAATGTTATAGATGGGCTTTCTCTAATGCTGAATTCCTATTTCAATGAAATCACCAAGTATACCCCTTTAGTATCTGGTTTCTTCAGCTCATCATTATACTTGTGACACTCATCCATGTTGTTCTGTGCAGTTTTGGTTAACTCATTCTCATTTGCTGTATTTAGCTGTATAAATATTCTATAATTTATGATTCATTCTACTAAATAGACATTTGGGCTGTTTCCATTACTTGGCTATTGAATACTGCTGCTCTATGTCATTTGGCACACATGTGTAAGCGTTTCTAGTTGATAAAAAAACAGGAGTAGAATAGCTTAGTTATGAGGGTCCAGCTTTAGTGTATACCACAGCAGCTACCTATAATTTGGGACTGGAGGTCCAGTGAGACCATTTGGGTAGTCATCTTTCAAGAATTCCCAGAGCATTATTTTCCTCATATTTTTTACCACTTTTCCTGCCTGCAAGAGCCTTCACCACTGATTCTGGTTGGATATATTCTACTCATCCTTTAAAGCTCAGGACTAACAATATTTCTACCATGAGGAGTCTCTTAAACACCATCCATCCTTGTTTGGGGCTGTGTGTGTGTGTGAAAGAGAGAGAGATAACTTCCACATTTATTGCAAAACTACTCACCTTGCAATTTATTTGTCAGTTTATTTTTCGGTCTCTGACACTAGACTGTCATTCCCTCAAAGGCAGGGACTTCGAGCATCTATAAAACCTCACAGAAGGCATATATAGTACGTGTTCGGCTAATATTTGTTAAATAATTGAATGAGTGAATGAATTCTCCAAAGAATACTCGTGAATCTGGAATAGTTGAATTGAGGTGAGGGGAGGGGAAGGATGCTGTGAAAGCAGGTATGATTTCAACAGACTAAAAATGGTCTTGAACTCAGAGTGGGAAAGAGGGAAGGCAGGATGGTCTAGATGCTGGTTATATTTTAAAGAGAGGGCCATTAAAATATGATGACTGGCTAGTGGTGATTTCAATGCAAAAAGAAAAAGAAAAAATATTTGCTATTCTGTATAACTGGGAAAATAAACCGTTAATAGAAACAGAAAAAACAGGAGAAATCCCCAGGGGAAAGGTAAATAATAAACCTCTTCAAGCAAGGTGAGTTCAAGAGAAGGTTGACAAAGGAACATCTAAGATGAAAAATTCCAGCAGAAAACTAGAAACAGAGAATGCTTGCTCAGGAAAGATAAAGAGATAAATGGACCAGGCACAGATCTGGTAATCTAACCAGAGTTCATAGTTTACAGTGAAGCTAAGGACACAGATGAGGTTCTTGGGTAAAGTGCGAAGAAAAAACTGTCAAGAACAGGAGGAAGACAAAGAAAGATGCAGTGGAACAGACGGATCTGCCTGATAAGTTGGAGGGCAAGCAGGATCTGTGAAAAAGGAGGAACCGCAGGATTTCAAGGTGGAAAGGGCCGACAAGAATGCCAACTGCAAAAGAGCAGTGGGGCAGCTTGGGAACAGAAGAAAGGCTGCTGATCTGCGATTGAGAAACCAACAGTGACTGGAGTGAGCTGCCATTTGCAGCTTCAAAAACACATTTTAAGTGACCCTCAAGATGTTTTCAAATCTCAGTGCTTAGAGGAATGTGAGAGTGGTTAGTTAAACTTACTCCTGGAGCAAGCTAAATCTAGAACACAAAGCTCACAGGACACACCCAAGGCCAACAACCCAAAGCACCAAGTCTGGCCAACAGTTTCATTTGCTCTAATGAAGATGAAATTTTTACCTCTGATTTGTCATGATCTTCACAAATCTTTACAATCTAACTCATGGCTCGTTCAAGCATCTCAGTTACTTCAACGTTATAGTCACTGAGCGTGCAAACTCTGGTCTAAGGTTCTAGAGGTAATAGTAGCACTGGAGCAAAAAGGGATTCCTTCCTCTGTCACATGCACTGTCTTCTATAACTCATGAGCAGCATCAGCAAATCCTTCTACATGCATTTGTCCATGCAACTTCATTGTATTTAAACCACTGCCCAGACGATACATTAGATCATGGACAGAGTGGCAGAGCAAATTAAATCCACAAACTACAGACACATGTGAAATAAAACTGGGAGTTGTGGATGAAAGTAACTGCCAATAACTCTACCTGTTTTTCCTGTTCTTCTACCAGTTTTCTTGTTCCTTTGTACCTGTTCTAGACCGGCTTTATAAACCATGGCCATAGAACATGCCTTGACACCTTCAAGATGGCACGAAAGAAAAAAGAATCCAAAAGGTCTAGAGGAATGCGTGAGCCATTTTTCTCTTCTTCAGATAAGACATAATTCACACTGCTTTACCATTAGTCAGAGGACACAGGCTGCGGATTTTGACAGTCAGCATTCGTCATGGCTAAAGATCACTATCTCTTAAGAACCTCTAATGAGATGAGTTTAACAATCATTTTGTTGAGAACAAAGGTATGAAAGCACATAATCCTCTAATTATCTAGTTGATGGACTTTATCTCTGATGTAAACACATCTAAGTCTACAGCCACAAAACAAAAATATCATAACTTTATATAAGTTCAGTACAGGACTTTATTTAGAAGATGACATATTTGAACAGCTAACTCAGCTAACAGAAGAATGTTATACTGTGAATTAAAGAACGATTAATACTATATGTGTTAATATCAAAATCAAGAGGTTTATAATTTGTTTGATATTGTATTATTGAAGTGCAGCTCAGTGGCATCAAGTAGGTAATTTAAACACTCTTGGTATAATTAAGGATTTAACACTAGATCTGAAAAATTGAACACTTGGCAAATACAGTTGTATTTCAACAAAACAACTTTTCCCTAAAAGTTAGAAGTCTTTAATAAAAGATTACTCCCCAATTAACTAATTACTGAAAAGAAATCTTCAGGCTTTTCGGAAATACTATACCATGCCTTTATTTTAGCCAAAGTTTCCAAAACTTGGAAATGAACTGCAAACTTTCTGATAAAGAGGCTTGGAACAAACCTCTTAATATTTAAAACAAAGACTATTCTTTGAATGATGGCTTACAGTGAACAAGACTTTCTGTTCACAAACTTCAATTTCTCAATCACATCAACAGATAAGCAAAAGGAAACTTTTTTGCCCCATCAGGGAAACAACGTATGGAACAAAATATTCCAGAATAAACTCTGATCAGTGTTATGCAGGAGGATGATATCTGCTTACTCAAGAGATGAAAGATATGGAGTTGGATGCAGTTCACAGAGTTCTTCCAGTCTGATCATTAGCTTAGCTGCCAGGGCAGGAACTGAGTGTAAACTTCAATGACTACCGGGTATGATTTTTCAGTTAAGAGAAAAAAACAAAAAACAAAACCCATACTGTATTCTAGAGCTTAAATTCTCAACTTCTCCATAATCTCTTTTGCATTGTCATTCTGGCCACTTTCACATCAAACTGTACATCTGATAAGGGAACCGAGTGAAACTGCGGTAATAAAATGCAGTAGGCTAAAACTGAGGGAAAATAAGATATCAGGAAGATCACGAGGACATGCAAAAATCCCAACCGAGTTGTTGACTTCTTTCTGAAGTGCTCTGAAGTATTACGGGTATGGGGAAATCGCCATACATTTGCAAACAGAAACATTACTATAAAAATTTTGTCAATTTGGCTTGTCAAGTGCTAAAAATAAATTTACGGTGGTACTTATATACTGGGTTGCTACTAATTTTAATTAATTATTCAGGAAGTCTGATGAACTTAGGAAAATTTAAGAATAACTTGAAAATAATTTAGTTAACCAATTTAAAATTTTCTGATTTAAGATATGAAAACTGGTAAAAACATTTTTAAGTGATTACATAATTGAATGAAAAAAAAAATCAAGGCTGGCACTGGATTTTTTTCCCTATGGTTCTTGAAACAGAACCAACTTTCTGCTAAACCCTACTATCTTCTTCAGCTGCCTGGACATCACGAAACTACTGGCCTCTTTTATGCCTTTTCTATTCTTCACAGATAGTGTATCTATACATCTATATCAACACATCCATTTATTTATCTATCAATTTATTTATATTTCTATTTTCCAGGGGCTAAGAATCTATTTGAACCAGGCTTTCAAAGAGAACCTTCATTTATATTTGTTTCCTAGGAAAGTTACACACATAACAAATAAATCAAATACATGGACTGATCAATGACAACAGTTCCGAATGACACATGCTCCAGGAGGTGGAGCTCTCCGACCTCACCTGTAGAAGTATGAACACCCCCTGACTGTGTTGTGAGTGAAATGTTCCTGAGTCTTCTCGTTTCCAAAATCTTCCAGCGGGTCTGACCACAGGATATCACACATAGGTCCATAAGCAGGTGGTTCTTTGAATCGGTCTAACTAAGAAAAATAGAAGACAGAGAGCAAAATACTAATCTTTGGAAAGTTGGAACTTGGAAGAAACCAGCATTTCACAAAAACCATCTTTGCTTCCCAGTCACTGTACAGTGAACTCCCCAACCTCTCTCCTGTTCTGAGGTCTTCCCTCCCCATTCGTCTACTCCTCACCTCTTCCATTTTCCTTCCTTCTTCTTCCTGATGCTCATTTATTATCTGCCTTCATTTCACCTTATACCTCTCACTTCTTTAATTCCCACTCTGTTTTTCCTTTCTCCTGATTTCCTCTTTGTCTTTCTCTCCTTCTTAGTTTTTTTTAAATCTAGCCAAGTGTTTTAGTTATTACCAAATGATATTCTACCTGTGTTTCATTTCTTGAGAAGCTTTTATTTTACTTGATTTTTGGGGAAATTTTTGTTACTGCCTCCCATTGAAATGTGATTTAGAAATCAGGATAGGGAACAACTTATGGTGTTTATATTTAACAATATAATTTTGAGAACAGATAGCTTTCATTTTGAGAGTAAGTACTTGCTGTATGACATTTTGGGTATTCACTCATTAGGGGTTAGGTTTCTAATTAAAACCAAGCTGATTAGTTACCTTACATACAAATCCTAACAATAAGCAGTAAAATAAACCCCAATTTAGCAGGTCATTTTTCAGTTCACAGTCCTAATTTTCCTAGCTTACCTGAAGTCCTCATATGAAATCAATTTTCCAATTTTCTAGCTACATATGTTTAGCAAAGCCATATTTCAATTTAAAATGGTGCATTTAGAAGCTATGAGCACTATAATAACCGGAAATGACATTTCACCAACAATTTTATAATATTGTCACTTTCCCATAGTTTATCCTGATTTAACTGCAACGAAAGGATTTGGGGTGAAGTTAGCAGATACTACGCAGTCTCTTGAAGAAAAGCATAACACAGCTATGAAAACTCATTAAGAACCAAAATTCTGCATATTCAATACTGTAATATTGGTTAAATAAAATATTGGTTAAAAAAAAAACCCAACAACCCATGGGACAGGTGAATATGTAAGTCTGACAGCCCATGAAATTCTTTTTCTGAGACATACAAGGTAATGTAAATAATAGTCTTGCTACATAGCTTTTTTTTTTTTTTACTAATATCTAAAAAGTACAAAGTAATATTTCACATTTTCAACACACAATGAAAACCTTCAATAAGACAAGACACTCTATATTTCAACCATTTTGCTATCCATAAAATATTCATTGCAAACTTAGACTTGCTTAAGAGACTTAAGTAATTTATGTTTTTGAACAATTCATACAAGAAAAATAATGCTTGTCCATAAAAATACAGGATTTCTTTCTAAGAAACAAGAACTTATTATTAGGGCTAGAGCCATAAAGGAGGAGACACTTTCTGACAAAAGTGGATTCCCAGCTAGAGCTTTGGTAAAGCAACCAGAGTACAGAATTTACTCTGGAAAAGTTATAAAATGCATTCTAAAATTAATATCATCTACAGTTAAACAACTATGAAATTAATTAAATAAGTGTGGTAGAAATGCTAATTGACATATGGAAAATGCAAACCAAAAGTCACTCTACATCAAAGTCTAAAGCATAATGATACAAGAGAATTGAACAGAATATCTGAAACATGCTAGAAACAAAGTCCTAGGGTAGGCAAAGGATATTTTAAAAATCTACATAATTTGTGATAAGAAGTGTAGTTACTGATTTCGGGAGTCCATCAGATTGCAGAATAAACTGGTTTCATTCATGCATAAAGTGAACCGCACTATACTTGAACTCAGTGACTACATTTCAGTGTCCTGTCTCCACAGAACTTTAAATGTAAAGCAAATACCAATCCTTTGTGTGTTACAAAACACCAGAAGCAGATGTGTAATGGCATCTTATAAAAAAGGGCACGAGCACACAGAGCAGGCTTATTTAATGTACTTTCATTTCATCTTAAAAATAAAACCCATGCACTTCCTTTCTAACAGGAAAGTAAATACAATCTTATTTTTTACATTTGAAGACCTGAACTTTAATGATAGAGCATTCAGGTAGAATTCAAATGTTTTACTTACCTAAATATCATTTTCCTTTAAAAAGCAATGACATTTTAAAAGGATACTGAGCATAATCAAAGAAATAAAAGATGTCTCTTCCACTAAATAAAAATATCCTATGCTACATTTTCTCATGAAAGAGGTTATTTCCACACCACCCTAACTCATCTTTGGCTAAAACAACACTAATAGCTAGTGTTAAATTAAGTAGAAAAATATTTGTTGCAAAAAATGAACTGCTTTTCACCTCGCCACTCAATACAATCAATAGAATAGCATCATTGCCTTTGTTAGATTGTTACATTAAAAGTTTAAGCTGTAAAAGTAGATTTTTTAAAGAATAATAATATGGACACATTTTAAAAGTCCTGTTGTGATATTTCCCCAAGACAAAAACAATGTCTTTTAACTGTAATATGTCATGAATATACAATGGGTTGTTTGAAACAAGTCAAAAGGAAATGAAAAGGCATATATCCTTTTTGCGATCAAATATTTTACATTTCTAATGTCATTTCACATGGCAAAATGAACCCTGGGGTTTTAAAGTATAAATATATCCTTCTTTCTAGATAAAAAATGAATACAAAGAAGACATTCACGACTATTTTGTTGCTACTGCTAAGTCACTTCAGTCGTGTCCGACTCTGTGCGACCCCATAGACGGCAGCCCACCAGGCTCCCCCGACCCTGGGACTCTCCAGGCAAGAACACTGGAGTGGGTTGCCATTTCCTTCACCAGTGCATGAAAGTTAAAAGTGAAAGTGAAGTCACTCAGCCATGTCCGACCCTCAGCAACCCCATGGACTGCAGCCTACCAGGCTCCTCCGTCCATGGGATTTTCCAGGCAAGAGTACTGGAGTGGGTTGCCATTGCCTTCTCCCATGACTACTTTAGATCATTTTAATTCAAAAAGTTATTGTTAAAGGCAGGGAAATTGATGTTATGCATTTATTACCGAAGGAGTAAAAAATGGATAGACCTGGAAAATAACAGAACTTACTTTTCTGATATCATCTAAAGTGTTTATCTCTGGAGACAAACCGCCGTGTACACACAGGAACTGCTGGTTCATCAGGGCAGCCAGGGGCAGGCAGTCAAAGGCATCCATGCAGGCATCATATACGCGTTCTGAATACTTTATTTTACCTTTAAAACATTATCAAAAACCAATTACTTACTCTTATGATTTCAGAAGTAGGACTGGCTCATAAAAATTAATTTTTTTGTTTTTCTGCTGGAATGATATTAGCATGTAAGTACACATGCAAAGCTCCAAATATGATTAAAGACTTTTAAATGTTATATATTAATGTTTATATCTACTGTTTTTTACTTTTGTGGTTCATCCATATTTGACCCTTTTAGTAATTTTTTCTATAATGGAGGAGAGAACTCTTGCATACATACATTTCTGCTATTTATCTACAGTGTTAGTTGCTTAGTCATGTCCATTCCATGTGACCCCATGGACTGTGGCCCACCAGGCTCCCTTATCCATGGAATTCTCCAGGCAAGAATACTGGAGTGGGTAGCCATTCCCTTCTCCAGGGGATCTTCGTGACCCAGGAATTGAACCCAGATCTTCTGCATTGCAGGGAGATTCTTTACCATGTGAGCCATCAGAGAAGTCCTATTCATCTACAAATGTATATTAAAAACAGAACAGAACACAAAAACTAGCAGATGAATGGAAGAAGATACAAAACCGGATGATTCTCCGGAACTTTCTTACAGAAAAGCAGATAGCAAGAAAGTTTCCAATGTTGCTTCTAAATCACTGCACATTGCTTTTCCTTTATTAACTTATAGCAAATGTTTTTAGAGAAGTTTTGTGTTCCATTGAAATAGGGCTAAATGAATGACAGAAAGAAATTTAAGTTTCCAAAGACAATGAGGAAAATTAAGAGAGAGGAAAATGACATTTATATGAGGTACTTCTCACCCCTAGTTTATTTCTATAAGAAGAAGTTGTCTTTAATTCTGTAAAATCCACTTGAGGCTGGTAAATCCTTTGCATCCAGAAAGAGAAGCACAAGGTTGAATCTGTCCTCCATTTGATTTTATTGAGTGATGTGAGATTAAAAAGTAGGATTATCCTGAACAGCAATATTCTGACTACTAACTTACTTGCTTGTTGCTTAGGCTTGTTGTTGTTGTTAAGTTGGTAAGTCATTTCCAACAACTCTTTGCAACCCCATGGACTGCAGCATGCCAGGCTTCCCTGTCCTTCATATCTCCTGGATTTGCTCAAACTCATGTTCATTGAGTCAGTGATGCCATCCAACCATCTCATCTCTGTCACCCCCTTTTCCTCCTGCCTTCAATTTTTCCCAGCATCAGAGTCTTTTCCAATGAGTTGGCTCTTTCCATCAGGTGGCCAAAGTATTAGAGCTTTCCTTCCAATGAATATTCAGGATTGATTTCCTTTAGGATTGACTGGTTTGATCTCCTTGCTGTCCAAGGGACTCTCAAGGGTCTTCTCCAATACCACAGTTCAAAAGCATCAATTCTTTAGCACTCAGCTTTCTTTATGGTCCAACTCATATCCATACATGACTACTGGAAAAACATAGCTTTTGCCATATGGACCTTTGTCATCCAAATGATGTCTCTGCTTTTTAATATGCAGTCTAGGTTTTTCAGTTTTTCTTCCTAGGAACAAGCATCTTTTAATCTGCTGTCTAGGTTTGTCACAACCTAGACAGCAGATTAAAATGCCTTTCTTTCTAGCAGCAAGCATCTTTCAATTTCATAGCTGCAGTCACCATCTGCAATGATTTTGGAGACCAAGAAAATAAAATCTGTAACTGCTTCTACTTTTCCCCCTTCTATTTGCCATGAAGTGATGGGACCAGATGCCATTATCTTCATTTTTTGAGGGCTGAGTTTTAAACCAGCTCTTTCACTTTCCTCTTTCACCCTCATCAAGAGGCTCTTTAGTGCCTCATCACTTTCTGCCATAAGGGTGGTGTCATCTTCATATCTGAGATTGTTGATATTTCTCCTGGCAATCTTGATTCCAGCTTGTGATTCATGTAGCCCAGCATTTCACATGATATACTCTGCATATAAGTTAAATAAGCAGGGTGACATATACAGTCTTGATGTATCCCTTTACCAATTTGGAACCAGTCAGTTGTTTCATGTCCAGTTCTAGCTATTGCTTCCTGACCTGCATACAGGTTTCTCAGGAAGCAGGTAAGGTGAACTGGTATTCCCATCTGTTTAAGAATTTTCCAGTTTATTGTTATCCATACAACCAAAAGCTTTGGCTTAGATGATTTTCTGGAAACCCCTTGCTTTTTCTATGATCCAATGAATGCTGACAATTTGATCTCTGGTTCCTGTGCCTTTTCTAAACCTTAGGCTAAATCACATCAAATATTAATTCCAATTTTATATCATTTATAAATAACTTATAATTTTAAAAGAAAGTCTTAATTCTCTTAACTCGCTATGCTCAGAAAGTAATATGAAATGATATGGTCTCATTTTTGAGCTTTTTACTTTTAAGCAATGGATCATAATGTAAAACTCTGTATGGATTAAAATTACTATTTAGTATACACGATGTTAAAAGAGAAACCAGAAGTATACTTACATTCTTGTTTAAATGTGAAATACTCTGTTAGATGTCTACATTCATGATTTCCACGAAGTAAAAACAGTGTTTTGGGGTAAAGAATTTTCAAAGCCCACAAATACAGCACACACTGAGAAAAAAAAGAATAATATAAAAATAAATATTTTCCATTATAGTTACACATACTTTGGCTCACACACCAGGAAGACATGAACAAAATGTGCTAGTATGACCAAAAGTCTCCAAAAGACTAAGTTTTTTTTAAGGAAGATACTGAAAATCAAACAGAAACATTCTTTCGGTACCAAGCCAGGTTCATCCGTGTGTGCTCAGTCGCTCAACTGTGTCCAAATCTTTCGCCAACCCATGGACTGTACCCTGCCAGGCTCCTCTGTCCACAGGATTCTCCAGGCAGGAACACTGGAGTGGGTTGCCATTTCCTTCTCCAAATGTTCACCTATACTAAAATATAAACATCACACTGGGGATCTAGACAACACACGCAAACAAACAATGGAGTACATACAGTCTACTGGATAAAACCAAAATGAAAATATATTAAAAATGAAAATATACCAGTGTAAAAGTATGAGAAGAAATGTGATGAACAGCTAATAAATAAAATAAAGCCACTTCTCTTTGTAAAGCTAATTATTTTGAATAGAAATGGAAAAATTAGCAAGGAAAGGCCTGACAAAATTTGGAAGCGAACACTGACAAGCTCAGGCTAACCTGGATTGTGTCTCTATTTTCTGTTATGTTCTTCTCTCCTTTACTAGTCTCCTCTCCCATTATCTTGTCTCTTATTTCAGTGCTTTTGGTATTTAAAGCCTTGAGCTTTTCATTTCATATATAATTGTAATCAAAATGAAGGCCAGGGAATCTCACTACACATGCTGTTGACAGCTAGGGGAAACTTTTCATATACTTAAAACTCACAAAATAAGTAGTTGTGTATTGCAGTTTGTATAAAAATGAGGCTTGGAATCAACCTACATTGACACAGTCTTCCAGAAGGGTGAATAAAGATAACTGGGATACTCAAGTATTAATATAAATTTCATTATCCTCAAATAGCATTCATTAAAAATCCACAGGGAAGAGAAAAATCACACTGAAAACAAGTGTGCTTTTTTATTCTCATGAACTTTATTCGGAAAGTGAAGCTAAAGAACCAGAAGAATATTGAGACAAGTCTGATTCTAGTTACTAAAATCTAAAACCCCAAATAAAGCAATATTTACACTTAATAATGAGCTTTCTAACACATGGCAGGAATGAGGGTCAAGCCATTGGCAGTTCATCTGTGGTGCTACCTGTGAACAGTCATCATTTGTCAGCCTATATGATTACTTATTAAGTCAATGGAAGTAAATGTTTGAATACATAGCCCTAGTTTTAAAGAAAGAAAAAATATGTATTATTGAGTTGTTCAAGCCAGATACTGTCCCCAACTATGTAATTATAATTGAACAAACAAAAATGATGAGCTAACATCAAATTTTAAATATATATGTTACATTAAATAATTTTACAATGATTAGTTTGTGCTTATAATTATTACCTAAAGTTCACGTGAAAGATGATATTACTATTTCTGAGAAGTTGACCAATTGACCAAATGGAAGGATTATGATCTTTTGATAAGTGTAAAAATCCCCTATTATCTCAGTGGGTAGTAGGTGGCTCAATGAGTCTCTCTTACGTATCAGGTTTAGAGGTACACTTACAATGTTCTAGCAAAACAAATGTGTATTATCAAACTTGTCTCACATTTCAGAGAAGATATACACTGTTATTAACATCAATGTGAAAGCTATTCTCATTTTAAATTTATATGATTGTATCATATGTATATTTTGTTTATATATTATGTATAAATAGTGCAATTTAAAATTATAAAAAATAAATTTATAAAAATATATTTATATAAAACATTTATATCTTTATAAAAATATTTATAAAAATATTTTTATAAAAATAAATTTATAAAAATATAAATTAAATTATAAATTATATATGTTATATTTTTCCCAAATAGATTGCTAACACTGGATGTTTGATTTGGAATAGGAATGGGTATGTGAAATTCTTTAAAAATTACATTCACTTGTTGAAATTGTATTTAAGGCATATAGTGGGGGAGAGACTATGTGCTTTGGCTATATTGTAGTTACTTTTTAAAAAGATTTTGTTTTTTGTTTTCACTAAGGTATAATTTATATCCAGTGAAATGTATATATCTTAAATGTACCAGTAAATGAATTTTTCCATATGTATATTCCCATGAAACCACCACCCAGATTCAGTTACATTTCAGCATCCAGATGGCTCTTTTGTGCCCTCCTCCAGTCAATACCCTTTGGAAAACGTTACCACAGTTCCGAACTCTTTAGATTAGTTTTACCTATAACAATTTATTTTAAAGCAAAGCTATAATCTCTCCAACAAAAATCTAAACTGCAACTTAACCCCACTCAGATACTACCAAAGGAATCACATTCTAGAGCCCATATATTCTTTTTCTGCCATCTGTTAACCCCACTCAGATGCTACCAGAGGAATCACAATCTACAGCCCACATACTCTTTTTCTGCCATCTGTTAAAGATCATGTTTTGACATCAGCACATGGCTTTATCACCTCTAGTCTTAATTACTGTAGCTCTTTTATAACTGAAAACTCAAAGGTTCTATGGTTTCCTTATCATATCTATTTACCTTTTCAACGATTCAATACACATTTCATATCCCTTATTATGTAATGGACATAAAGCTCCCTGCATGTAGTAGAAATTTAGGAAATAGTGACTCCTTTCCTATAAATGAGAAGGAAGACAGCCAGAAAGGAGAGGGAGCAGAGAGCGAATGGGGGAGAGAAAAGAGAGATGACAGAGAGAAAAAGGAAGGGAGGGAGGAGGAGGAGAGGAGGAAAGAAAACACTAAAGAAAACTCAATTTCCAAATTCTTGGCTCAGAAGACCCTAAAAATAAGAGTCCTCTTTTCACATTTTATTTCCCTCTCCCCTGTGGCAAGAATAAAATATCTTCCCAAACACTGAACAAAACCACAAATGCAGCCAATATGGAATAAGTGGCATGGTAAATGACAGGGCAAGGGTGGATTGGAGAGTGGAGCCCCGCCAGCCTTCGCCCTCAACATCTGGTGGGAGAGAGCTGCCAAGCACAACTCTGCCTTGCTCGCAACTATTTTGTCATCTAAAGTTCTAACATTCTGGAGATCTGAAGAGCTTAAAATTACAACTTGATATTCTTTAAAAGAAAAAAAAAAAGAAAGAAAGAAACCCCATGTAAAACATTATCACCATTAATAAACAATGAAATAAAAATTAGTTAAATAGCTGTTTTTTTGGTCCATGTGGTATCAGATGGCTAATATGAATAAAATTTTCATTGGATTTACTGAGTAAGGTAGGAACAGAGAGGCAAGTTCAACTGGCTTTTTTTGCATGGTGATATGTAAATCAGTTGCACTAATCACTTTCAACAACAGTATTTTTTTCAGTCTAAGTAATTAAACAGTTATTTACAATTTAACTTGGACTTCCCTGGTGGCTGAGATGGTAAAGCATCTGCCTACAATGCGGGAGACCAGGGTTTGATCCCTGGACCGGGAAGATCCCCTGGAGAAGGAAATGGCAGCCCACTCCAGTACTCTTGCCTGGAAAATCCCAAGGACCGAGGAGCCTGGTAGGCTACAGTTCACGGGGTTGCAAACAGTCAGACATGACGGAGAGACTTCACTTTCACTTTATAATTTAAAATTAGCTTGGTTTTGTAAATACAAAAGATTTGAGCATCCTCTAATCTTTTTATTAATTATTATCATAGACATAGTTTTCTCTTATGTATCTATCTTCTTCAGTGAAGCAGCACTAAGGATATAATTTTCTTCATTAGTTTAATTGGCTCGACTATAGCAGTGCAATGATTTACTTTGTGATTTATTCTTAAAAACTTGTATAGGGGAGTCAAGAAGGATGTAAAAGAAGAAGCAAGAAAGTAAACATCTGTATGTGTATATATATATATTCAGCTTCAGATATATATCAAGCAACTCCCTAAAATAACCATACATGCTATGAAACATTCCAGTCAAAAATGCTGTCTCTCAGTCACAGGATGATCAAGTGAGGGATGTGTATCGGCTGGGAAAAGATCCAGATTTCTGAAATGTCAAATGCTGCTCCTCTAAGCCATTATTTGCCTGGTCTGACAAGCACACAGAGAAGCAGCACTGGGCCTAGCGATGCACTATAAAGACCCTCAGATTCAAGGAGACAGCCAAACAATTCCTTCCTCATGTCTGTGGCATCACTCTGTCACCTAACATCACCTGCTGTACTGTTTGCTTGTTATTCTCAGGCAGAAGCACAGAACATTGCCTGACGTACCGTGGTTCATTCTAGTCTATGGGTTCACAGCTAGTAAATACAATTCTTCCTACTTAAAGGAGTCTGAGGCCTGGGCTGAGCTCCAGTTATTAGTGCTGTGGGAGGGGCTCAAGGCAATGTCTTGCAGTGCAGAATGGCTAAAAAGGGAACCCGATGAAGTGACTAGAAGGAAACAGCTGTGTGTGCCTCTTCTTCCAATTCTGAGTTTTCCCTGCATTCTCAAAGAAATACATTCAGCCATGAACCTATATATACATAAGGTTTTATGTGTGTGCACACACACACACACAGACACAGACACAAAGAGATTAGACAGCATAATGCCAGCATCAGAAAAAGGATGGTATTCAATGTGAGACAAATTATGACCCCCAGGCAAAATTACCTCTCTTATCACTACTCAAAAGTTTGCTTGTTTTAGTTGGGTTTAACTTTGTGGGGAACAATTTCTAATTTTGGCAGAAGAAGAGTGGAGGAGAGGCGAGGAGGGAGTTCATAAAATGGGCTTCATGTACTGCCCAGAACACATTACCCAGTGCCTGTAAATACTGCCCAGCTGAGACTATATGAAATCTGAACCTACTCTTCAAAGCTAATTTGGTAAAAATTAAACTTAAGTGCTCTTCTTTGCCCAGAGAACAGCCGAAGGAGAAGACTTGTAGTGGAACTCGGAATTAAGATGAATCAGGACGTCTGTTAGGAGATATTACACTCTGGAAAACTGAGCTCTCATTTTAGGATTTGTCTTAAACCAACAGGTTTGCCCTTTAGATTATACTGGTGAGGGAGTGGACTATGTGTGCATGTTTGCACATCTGTAAATTAATAAAACAGTATGTAAAAGTGTCCACATCACCTACGTGTACATTTTTTTATGGCTCATTTAGTGAATATATGGCCAAGGCATGGGATATTGGAAAGAGCACAGACTTTGAATCTTGGCACTGCCATTTACTGTGTGTGCGAGTCTCTCTGGGCCTTGGTTTCTGCAGGCTGGAAAGGAAGACATTCACAAGCTCCTTGCAGAGCTATGAGGAATAAATGAGATCATTTATACTAGGCAAACAATACCATTTCTAACTTGCAAACAATGTCAGTTTCCTTAATCCACAATGAAAAACCTCACAGTATCTTCAGTAAGTATATTTTATATAAATGACTGTTCTGTTTTAAATAGGATGGTATCACTGAGCCATCCTCAAACCCCTCAAAGATCATAGTCTAATCAAAATGGATCATTTTTACTTATAAGGCCATCACATTTTTGTCATTTTCTGTGCATGTGGCAAGTCCCTGGGGCTGTACTCTCAGACTTTAAAGTTTAATTAAAGAGCTGTTTTTAAAGTTGGGAAATATGGTACATGCATCTCAGAACTTTTAAATGTCCTCTGGTCACCACATTTGGTATTTCCCCAACATTTGTTTTCAGATTTTTATTCTTTGCTTAAATTGCAGAAGATACTAATATATATTATATAAACTATCATAGTTCAAGTATCTAGATTAATTGTAGACTAAAATTAAAATCTACTGAGGAACCAGTTAGTGATTACTGCTTCTCAACTTCTTTACTTTAAAGAAACAGTTCTAAAAAAGCTCTAATTAGAGAGAGTTTGTGAAGTTTCAAGAGGTAAATAGACTGTTAAGGTTAAGAGAAAAAATTCTAACACAACACTCTATCATTTGGCTGATAAAAATAATCAGTCCCTACAGGAGAGTCTTCGCCATTCTTTGCTTAAAAGATGAGATTCAAAGGAAGTATATAGTACACCGATTGCATTTATTCTCAGAACCTTTTATAGGAACATATAAATGTCAAATGAATATGTCAATTTGAGTTACTAAAATAATTTTTAAAAATATTTACTTAGATTCCACATAACCTTAATTTAAGGGAAGTAACAGAAACTCTTTCCCTCCCACTGCTGTTTTCTGTCTACTGCAGTCTTTTCCAAATCTGTCTACACATGGAAATCACATTTAGCCATGTCAACAAACTCTGGCCCACAGGAAATAACTATGCCCCTTCTGGAAGACGTCCTCAAATGAGAAGGCATACTCTTTCTTTCTTCTTTTCCTTTGAGCTGCATGTAATGTGAGAACATGAGGGCTGAAGCTGGTGTGACCCAACCTCTTGGGTCATGAGGTTGACTTTGGAAGGAGGTCACACTCATCAGATCAATAAGGCAGAGAGCCTGGGCCCTGGGGCCAGACTGAGTCACACCAGCCATGGTCCACCCATCTATGGGTTTCTACTTGAGAGAGAAATAAACTTCTGTTCAAAACCACCATTATTTTTTTCTTTACTCTTGGCAGATACTAGCCCTAAAGTGATACAAAGGTCTTACAAAATTTGTACTCCATCACACTTCTCTGCCATGTTGGTGAAGTTAGCCCATGAATGAGGTTTTACAAGGTTTCTTAATTAATTCTTCTGTGCTTTTCTCACTTCAGTTTTCCTCTGAGCTAAATCTTACTTGTTCTTTGTTTCTTATCCCAGCCATATATGCTCTCAAAATTCTCCCAAATTTCTATATTCCAGTGATAATTATCTTCTGTACCCCTTTTATCCCAAGATTTTAATAACCAGTTCAAATAACAATTGAATCCTGGATGACTATCTGTTTTAGACTTCTGATTCTATAGAGCTTTTTATAGTTACATTTTCCTGTATTGATTTAGGCTTCTAGAGAGCAAGGATGTATATTTCTTTAAATTCTCAATTACCGTGCCGATACATTTTATGTGCTTGATAAAACTTACTTACTAAATGGTAGAAATACCTAAATGTATTTCCTTTTTGTGAACTTATACAACCCTCCCTCATCACCATGAATCATTAAGAAACGTGATCTTTAAATGCGGTTAATATATTGATGACAATATACAATGTGTGTATATATATATATATATATATATAATATACATACACACTACAGACACACATACATATGGTCAATGACTGGAGGTGAACTGAATTGGAATACCACCCCCCTCAAAAGTTAGTATAACAGTTTAAAAGTAAAAGCTGTCTAAGAGTGATGTTTTTAAACATTAAATATTCCTGTAATAAAATATTATGATAAAATTTAAAAACCTAGAATTTCTTTTATAAATGATTACTATGAATGTATTACATTGGTGTGGGTCTTCAGTAAATTTGATTTCTCTCTTTACTTAAGAATAATTGTTTTCTTTTTTAAAGTATTATTTCCAAGAGTACATATGATGTCATCTGCTATAGCATGAGCTCTTTAAAACTTATTCTTATTTATAATTATTTCTTTTAATAAGTATTTATAAGATATTTCTATGTATGAAACACTGTATTAAGTACCAGGAAGAAGAGCAAAGGTGTGAATAAAACAAGACCCTTGACTTTATTGTGAATGTAACTTCTACTTACCTGAAACAGAAGCAGTTGGGAGGCTGAGGATGAACCTCTACTCAAAGGTTATCTGTTTTGTTTTAATAAATGATTTTGACAAATAACCCTAATTAGATGACAGGTGCCATACAAGACAAAACACAGCAGCTGTAAGTGTACTCACACATACTCACACACAAATGCACACAGACAGACATGCACTTGATTATCCATTTACAAAAATAACTTAGTGCCTCATAAGATATAACTACACAAATATGTTTATTTAATCGACTTTGATTAGTTCTCTCAAGAGGAAACAGAATTATCTAATGTAAAATATGATGCAATTTTTGCAAAGTTGCAAATTTGTAAAAAGTACAAAAGGCAAAATCTTACTATTAGCCAATTCCTTGACATTGCTATGCAATAAAAAGCATATAGGAATCAATGAAAAATAGGAATATATAATAAAAGTTTATTGTTAAAGACTAGGGATTTATTTAACACAATAATATCCACCACTTTTATTTTGCTAAAATAGTGTTAATCCATTACTGAACAGCTAAAAGGAATCATGCAGACTTACTTCGATACTGAAGTACCCTCTGTCAACATAGTCCCCTAAGAAGAGGTAGCGAGTGTTGGCAGGAGATCCCCCCACTTCAAAGAGTTTCATCAAGTCAAAGAATTGTCCATGGATGTCCCCACAAACTGAAAGAAACAAAGAAAATTCATTTTATGGTTATATTATGTTCCACTTTTGAATTAGATAATAAAATTACAAAATCTTAGAGCCAGAAGGAATTCAGAGGCCATCTTAGCCAAACATTCTTTTGCAAAACAGGAAAGTAAGACAGAGTTTCCAAAGTTAATTTGTGGCAAACCTTGCTTTGTGTCCAGGTCTTCACCCCTTCACAGTAAATGGAAATGTAACAACAATAATAATAATAGCTATTATTGTTGTACCTTTAACAATTCTGCACCAGACACTATGCTGACAGTTTTATACACATTTTGTAATTTAATACTAACAATGTCATGGAATAGGTTTTCCTCTTGCAGATGTGTCAAAGAGAGTCAAAGAATTAGGCATAATCTATATACTGATGTCTAAATATATATCTAGTACAGGACACGACTGAAGCGACTTAGCAGCAGCAGCAGCAGCCTCCTGAAGAAAACTTGATATGCACTATAAAAATTGTATTTGACTCTAAAATGTCATCAATTATAAAACACATCTTTATTTTAGGTATCACTGAGAAAGAAAAAAACCAATTAAATTTAAACTGATATCATAAATGAGCATTTTTATAAGATCGACCCTAGTATCAGATGTCAAACTTGTTTCAAATTTTGAAATGAAATCCTATAAAACAGTAAAAAAAAAAAAAATCGCTGGGTATTGCAATTTCTTAACTTTCTCACTTTCTCTTTAAAAGTTCTTAAAAGCTATGTAGTCTCTCATTTTAAAAGTCACTTATTCAGTACTTACAATTTCATCTGCTACTTTTAAATCTCTAAAAAATAAATCTTATCTCCATTATGGTTATGTGGCTGGGCAAGATCACTGTTAAAAATGAATGATACAGAGTTTCAATTCAGATTTGTCTAATTCAAAGCTTTTGCTGTCAACTATCATGTTATAATATCTTTGACATTTTATAGGGTTTACATATGTGTATATATTTAATATTTTAAGACAATTTTATGCTTGAATGATGAACATGATTTGGTTATTTCTTTCATGCTAAGAGGTTCACAGAATGAATGTATCAGTGAATAGGAAATCAAGACGTCAAAGGACACTTGCTATCTTAATAAATTCTATGCTGCAGTCGAAAGCAAGCTGAAATATCTTAAACTTTATCCCTTTATCTGATGAAAGCTGACAGAAGGAAATATGAATCAAAGGGATTCACTGATTTAAAAAAAATACTGTTAAACAGTGGATGAATAAAAATGCCATATAAATTCCCATTTTTGCCATGTAAAAGACCCTCAGGCTTTAATCCTGAGAGATTCTGGATAAGTTATTCAACTTCTCTGAGCCTCAATGTATTCATGTATAAAATGGGATGATACTGGTACTTTAATTTACTTGGTTATTGTGAGAATTAAAGGCATCAATAATGTAATGGAATTAGAAGAATTCTTGAAACCTGATATGAACTTAAAAACTATGAGATCAAAGTGGCATTTCAAAATAGTTGTATCAAAAATATCAAGGTACCAGAAAGGATGGGATTTTGGTGCTCGGGGTAAAGGAGGAAGGAGGAATGAAAACCATTCTGGAGCATCGTCTTCACTTTTTCCTCCCCTCCTATCCTCTCTTTCCCTTTCCATGCCTCCATTTCAATTCCTGGCCATGGCTGGAAATTCATGCATCATTATTTTTTATATCGTCATGTCAATGACAAATACCAAGACAGTAATTCAGGTTGTGGACCATGAACTTGGAATTACTGACATACAATTGCAGCATAATCTGGCAACCAGAATCACACAATTTTATAAATACATGGGCTTTAGATGATGTAGACATTAAGGACAACTTTTCTTTCATTGGAGTACAGAATTACATCATTGTGAATTCAATTTTATAAAAACTGGAAAGTAAGCTCTTCTTTTTGGCTTATAGTAACTTTGTGATAAGAGATATCAATACAAGATCAGCACAATTACTGGATCTTGGCTTGGTGATATAAAAGAGCAGGGAGCAATTGCTGTAAAGCTGGCATGGGAAACAATATACCCTGAAATTCAGTTACTAGTAGGATGGTCACACTATCACTGACTTTACCTTACACCAGCCACACAATTCAAATCATGCTTTTTCAGTAAGGACCACTTATGATAATCTTCAGCAAAGAAAAGCAACTTGCATATACAATCATAAAAAATTCTCAAAGCCACATGAAAGAAAACAGTAGCTCAAATAAAATATACCTGAATAACTGAGATATTTTGACTAAGGTTTAAGGATTTCCCAGATCAGTTTAAGTGAAAACTATGTATCTTCTTTGTTTTTCAAAATCATTTTTATGTCTATTAGGTCACCATCCTATTGCTTTTCTTATTCAGTAGATGCCAGTCTTCTCTGTCTCAAATAGGCCATGTTTCCTTCTTGTACATCCACAGGCTGACCCTTTTCCATCCAGTAAGTCTCAGCTATTTGTCAGTATACTTCTTTCCAAAAGCATTCTTCTTTCCATTAACTTGTTTTACTTTCTTCATAGTACTTATTACTCTCAGGAATAATCTAGCTGATTAATTTGCATGTCTGTTTCTTCCCTGATTCTTCCCACTGGACTACAAGCTCTATAAAACTATAACCTGTGAGAAGCTGTCAGCTCTTGTTCACTGTAACCCAGACATGGAGAACAGTGCCTACCACCCAGTGGTAGAGAAATGTGCTACCCTAGAATTCTTCACTGGGCCTGTGCTGTGCTGAATTTGGAAACCCATTCATTACAGAAGTCAAGCTTTTGAGGGGCCCCTCAGACCAACAGAAATGGACCACAGTGAGACTTTGCTCTGGTGGAAGCTGAAGGTCCTCAACTTGTCTGAGATGGTACTTGTTTTAACCCCACAAGTCACAGCTTTCAAAACAGTATTGTGGCAAGACTGGGGGAGAATGAGGGACCTCCATGCAGGTTATGGTGGTTTCTTTCCCTGGTTCTACACCAGAGACACTTGTAGAGCTTTGAAACTACAGATTCCCGGGTCCCGAATCAGAATCTCAAGAGATGCAGACTGATAACAAGCTCTTCAGTGGAAGTTATCTAGCTAGTAAGATGAAAGACCAATGCTTTCCACCCTCTGTCTTAGCAGACTGAGCCCTCATTCTGCATGCTTGTGTGGTTCCCCTCACAGTATGCACAGGTGGGAGAAACACATATTGGAAAGGCGATTTTGTTCAATGCTAATCCCAGGTTGGTGTGAGATCAGAAATTCTTATTACCTGAAAGGATGCTATTGAAGTGATTGTTTGATGGAGTCTAGGACAGAGGGATGAATCTAAGACAAGTGATAAAAAAGAGCACACTTATTTGTGCATTTGAATGTGGCTATTGCTCAGGCCTTGTGCATTTCAGCTTTCAGATAAAGAATTCATCCTAAAGTCCTAATATTTGGGAACATTCACTATTTTGATTTCAAAAATCAAGAAGAGAGTGACCACCATACTGAGGTATCCATGCTTCAGTACCCAAAGGATGGAGGGTGGGGTCAGGACATCACACAGAGGGAAGGGTACCATGTCAGGTTAAGTGAAAAGTACAGCCCAGTAACCTTCCATCTATGCAATGCCATAGACCCCACCTTCCATCCTCTTGGGTACCTAAAACATTGAGAGAAATAAAGTCCAACAAATTCTAGCTAATGAGGCAAACCATGTGCTTGGTTGCTCACAGCCTGTAACTCCCTATGAGGCCAGGTCCTTTCATCTTCAATGTCATTGGTTTTAACAGCACTTCTAGAACAAACAGGCTTTGACAAGTTCTATTATACCTTCAAGGCAAGCTCATTCTTCACCAAATACTCCTGCTTCCCATATTCCCCCAGCTTCCCATTATTTGCTTCTCGTTTCCAATGGAACACTGCTGGCAGGCAGGAACTTGACTAGGGGCCAGGCTTGAAAGCCCTACTATATTGAAAAAGCACCAAAATTATAGGAACACAGGACATGTGATGAAAGCACTCCTCATCTCTATGAAATTATCCATCCATCTGAATGAATGTACAAAAATACATATTATGTCTTCAATAGATTATGACCAGACTTATACATGTTTCTATAAGAAATGTATAGTTACAACAGTTAATGAAATTAACACATCAATGAAAAGAAACATGAGTTTTTTCTGGACCACTAGTACCCTAATCCATTCCTGATGTGCTACATCATGATGATTACTTTTCCTGTGAGACGCAATAAGTCCTCCGCTTGTTTTTATACTGGACAAGTAAGAACTACCATGAACACTGAGCAGTAGAATTGAGTTATTGAGAAGGTTGTCATTACCTTCTTCTTGGTTCTTTTTCTAAGTCAGGTGACGAAGTGGTTTTGAATGGCTGTTCTAACATCCTCAGTAAACCAAACAGTGCAAGAGGGACTAACATCCTGTGATGCCTACATGTTTTTTTTTTTTTTTTTTACTTTTCTCTCATCTACTATTAGAAAATACATCAATTATGCCTAAATAACCAACTAATAAGTAATACCAAAGCAAACAATCACTTTTGAGTAATTGCCTTTTAATACTATTTCCATCCCCTAGTGATTCTTAGCCCACAGTAAATGAAAATTTGTTGAAAATGACCCTCACACGAGTGGTCTCAATAATTTTTGACCTAAGTCTTCTGAAGAAGAGCACGGAATTTTGAAGAGGGAAACAAAATAACATACAGAAAAATTCTGTCTTTGTTTCTTGGGAAAGGAAATAGCTTTTATTTCTCATATCATTGCTAGAGAGCTAGTTATTAAACCTTGAAATCACAAACTTAGGAGGTTAATGTATATGTAAACACAAATATAAATGTGTATGTGTGTGTATAAAGCCACCCACCATAAAGGAGGAATTATTTGGAGATTAGTGGTCAGTGTACCAGTTAGGAAGTCATTAAACAAGTTCAAGACATTTCTCAGTGTAGATTACAGCAAAGCAGTGCTAAAGAGAAACAGCAATAAACAGCTGGGGTAGGAACAAGAGGCTCTTTGTAGTTAGCTGAGAAAGCTCTTGGGATCTACAAACTGGACAATGAATCAGTCACAGGGCAAGTCTAAGAGTCCCTAGAACGAGCACACTGCTAAGGAGAGAAGATAATGGCCAGCATATTGAGGACAAATGGCCTCTTGAGAAAATAAGCTCATAGTATGGAGGACAAGTTGGAAAGATAACCAAAATGAAGATCAAGCCTATGCTTTGCATCTCCTAGGAGAAATGCCGCTCTCTGTCGAAAAGGGATAGTTGCTCAAAACAAGTATGCGTATGATATGTGTAATGAAGAACGCATGCCTAAATTAATGATTCTGCAAGAAAGTATACCCATATTTTAATTTAAATATTTTTCAACGAATTCTATTGTTTCTAAATTCACGTTGGCAACTAAATTGCTATCTTGGAAAAATGTAAAAAGTAGATCATACTGAACATATGAGGATGAAGTCCCAGTATACTTGCTACACAAGTGAGAGTTTGTAAAGAACTCTGCTACAGATTCCATCCTGAGTGGGAGACACATTAACAAGTGTAAGATAAAATAAAATACATACTTTCTCATAAAACTACTTTGAAAAGCTTTGAATTCATGCTCTGATCCACACATTTGGCCCTGTTTACTTGTCTATATCCACATTTGGCCCTGTTTACTTGTCTATATCCAAGGAAATCCTTCAAGGAACATCAATAGGTCAACTTTTTACTGATGCTAAGCAAAAATTTTAAAATGTCATAGAATTCTATGTTAAAGAATGCCTATAGAAATTAGGATGTCTAGAGACAGAGGAGTTTTTAAAAACAACAAAAACAGTCAAATAATACAGTGCAGGTGAAAATATTTTTTCATGGACTGGCATTTCAAAATGGCATCAGTATTATGATTTAGAAGTCAAGTGTTTTTAATTCTTGACTCACTATTTATTTTTCTACAAAGATCATTTAGTTCCTCCAAAATATTGGCTTTTATCATCTTGGAAGGTTGTATAAAGTAGAATACCTTCCTCTACAAGTTTTTCCAATTTTCACAAAACTTAACAGATTGTAATTTTTCTTTTAGAGAAGACATTACTGAGTTGCTGAACAATTTTCACCATTAGAAGTCCACTCTACTTTCAGCTTCATTTAATCCAACCCAATATTTTTTCCATAATAGGCACATTTTTCCAAGACAATACCCTTTCTAATGTTAAGGAACTAACATTGTGTATAATTCTCAGCATGAGGAGATTATCCTATTGAATTTACTGGTTTGGTTTTTGAATTCTCTATCTGCTACAACTTCCTCTGTTCCAAAATCTGCAGTTTCGGAGAGAATGATCTTACATTTAGAGGTTTTGTTAGATACTAAACACAGCGGGCACCACAAGCACATATCTGCTTCCCCCTGTTGACAATCCAGGCTTGTGTAACTTTAGTGGATGGTAAATTCAGATCCACACCAGCTAGCCTGAATATGTGTGGTTCATTAGCAGAATGTGTAAACTTCTGAAATGAAGCAATTACTGAGATAAAAGTGAGTTTCATTAGGGCATTCACTATACATCTAGAAATCTTCATTAACTATAAAATAAACTGAATAAGAAAAAATAACAAGGTTTTAATTCATCAATGAGGTACACTTCAAAATAATATTTTTGCCATAATGAATACTATTTTTCAAATGTTACACATTTATCAGGTACTTTATAAAGCACAAAATATGAATTCTTAATCAGGGCTTGATAGTATAAAACAATAATGAAAAGCCTTTAAATCAAATTAAAATTCACAAAGTAGTGACATTTCAAGGATTAAAAAAAAGTTATGAAGCTAAATATAAAACAATAATAACTGTAGTGTAAATTAGCAGCCATAATTTCAAACATTTTCTTTATATTTTTGACACCGTTTTACAAAGATAAACTGTTAGCCAGTGTTAATGAGAAATGTAACAGGACAACTGAAAAAACAAGAGTGGGGTATACTATAGATTACAGTAGACAATACAATAGAAACAATACAGTACTAAATATGAATACTTCAAGAATTCTCTCAATCTCAGGTTATAACTATAATCAGATGGAAAAAAAACTAGAAGAGTCTATATTTTTAAACTGTTTTACAGAAGAACTAAGCACCATGGTATATTCACCAGGTATTCTAATCAGCAGAAAAGTTGATTACTGAAATGTATGTTTTGTTTTGTTTTTTTTTACCTTAAAGATGAGTCTTCTCACTATTGTGATTTTTTTCAAATTTTATTTACTGGAATAACCTAATTTATTGAATAAGAATGAATTTGTTCCATCTGTTATCACTATTTTTCTATTTCAGCATAAATTCATATTTTAACAACACGCCTGTTACAGATCAATAACATTATTGAATTATTTTAAGTCACAGTCATGGCTGTGATACTAGTAAATAGAAACAATAAGTAATATGTACAATACTTACAGGGTTATTTAATTAAATTTGGTCATGACTCTGTTTATGTGTCCAAGTTTGATCAGTCCTGAAAACTATAGCTTATTTGATATGTGGATTTATCCACATTATGTAGTTCAGTAAACCCTCGATTGTCATTACCAGATGATCAAAGGTACTGGATCATCTGTGAGATGATGTAATTTCATCCCCAAATAATTAAACTTGATAACATATATTTATATATTTATTGATAAATGAAAGATTGTTCTCTTCACTTTCTGAAATACTGATACCAGGTTTCAGATTCCATGAACCCCCTCCAGGATCCTGAAATACGGGCTCCCATCATAGTAACCAGACCTAGGGTTAGAGGTCTATGCCTTAGCATTCCCATCCTGGCTCTTTCAAAGTGGTATATCTGGAAGGTTTTTTGCTTTTTAAAATTTTCTGGGAGCTGTGGCCACATTATACTTTGAATTCTGGCTTTTTCTTGGACATGTTATTTTTTCCTGGGTGAGAAGCATGCAATGGTTGAAAACACAGTCTGTGAGGCTCAGTTTCATAATTGCTGTTCATGAGTTTTGGTTTTGTGTGTATATTCATTCAATAACATATATTTATATATTTATTAATAAATGAAAGATTATTCTCTTCACTTTCTAAAATACTGATACCAGGTTTACAGCTTAATCAATAAGCTGTAACTTTTTTGTTAATCACTTTCTTATTAACTCTCTCTGAATCAGCTTTATCAATCTCAAGAAAGCATGGGCTTTTCCAAATCTTCTTATGCAGTTGCACTCTATTCTTTTTACTACAATTCTTTAAGCTTTTGACTGTTTTCCCCTGTAAACTGCTACTGGTGTAACTATTTGTAGGAGGCCTCAGATGCCTCATCTATGTTGTTGGTGGTGTTTTATTGCCAAGTCGTGTCCAACTCTTTTGCGACCCCATGAACTGTGGCTCACTCCATTGTCTCCACTGTCCATGGGATATCCCAGGCAAGAATACTGGAGTGAGTTACCATTTCCTTCTCCAATGCCACACCTGTAAGAGGATTCATAATAGACCTTTTTTTTTTTTTTAAATAAGTTTTCTTTTTTCAATTAAATGAACCAATATAAATGAATAAAAAAGCTCAACATGCCGTAGCACATGCAATGCAGTGATGCAAGGTGAATGGTAGATGTAGCCACTATTACAGGGGTTGTCTACTAAGAAACATCTCTGCCGGTTTAGACTGATGTAGAAATACCTGTAGTCAACGTAGCCATAAATAAAACATACACAAAACTGTTCTATTTTCTTTCACTTTTTATCCAAATGTATGCTATCATATGTTGAAAGATGTTAAGGCTGAAATCAAATAGACTAGGTCTCATGTTCCACAATTGCCATTTTCTAAGAGTGGGAATATTTCCAAATGGCTTTAGTGATATTCCCCATCTTTCAGCCAGCAACAGCACCATGTTTCCAGTTAGTCTCATGTTCTTTTGTTAGCAGAGCTCATTTACAAGACCACTCTGTTCCTTGGCTGTGTAATGGCAGTAATGTTTTAAAAGCTGAAAGTGACACAGTAAACAGAAAAAATGTAAGGTATTTCACCAAATGGATTTTTTTTAAACTACTTTTCTTTGGTTTCTGGAAAACTCAGTTAAGAAAAATCTTCTAAGTTATGATATCTGTCAAATTTTGACAATGTAAAAGATTACTTTGTTTTTAATATTTTTAAAACTCAGGGAAAGCAAACTAATGATATTTAATTCTAAAGTCCATATTTTCATCACTAATTTGGCAATTTAGGCAGTGGGGATATTCATATAGGGGTTTTTACCTATCACAGACTTTGAAGTGGTCAACTTTATTTATGTCTACTCGGAGAAGGCAATGGCACCCCACTCCAATACTCTTGCCTGGAAAATCCCATGGGCAGAGGAATCTGGTAGGCTGCAGTCCATGGGGTCGCTAAGAGTCAGACATGACTGAGTGACTTCACTTTCACTTTTCACTTTCATGCATTGGAGAAGGAAACAGCAACCTACTCCAGTGTTCTTGCCTGGAGAATCCCAGGGTTGGGGGAGCCTGGTGGGCTGCCGTCTATGGGGTTGCACAGAGTTGGACACGACTGAAGTGACTTAGCAGCAGCAGAAGCAGTAAGTAAACAAAGCTAGTAAGTGCTCTTTCTAACAGATAATACTTAAATTACCTGATGGAAAGAAGGATTGATTATATTCTATTCATTATACCATTTTGTGAGTAAAAACATGTTTATTTGTTATCTGAGGCATATTTGGAAATGGAACTTTTAATTCTTAATTCAGCAATTATTAAAAATATATGAACCACACAGACATGTTAGAACACATTCATTTGAAAATTAGTGAAGAAAAAACATTTCTGGTAAAGTAATTCTGACAAAGGCAATAAGCCTATCTTAATTCTACCTAGTTTTCCTTAATCTATTGATCATTTCCTTGTTTATCATTCATTAAGCAAATATTCTAGAATATCTGGGGGGAAAATGAATAAAACATGAAACATTTCCTTAAAGTGCTGTATTAAAATGCTAAATAAACAACATTAAAGGCTGAGTACTTTTTATTTGTGCTGACTATACTGGAACAATGAAGAAATGGAAGGCATGCAAGGAATGGTCTCAAGAAATTTAGAGTACACTTGAGGAGGCACGCATATACAAATGGTATGAAAAAACATTGTCTTCCTGACATCAGAGTATTTCTCTCTCCATCCTGAAACTTCTGAGCACTGACTCATGATCAAGAAATATGGGTTTAACACTCAGGTCTCCCATCTGGGCAAATCATTTCATTACCTGTTTATCATGTCAAATTTCTTAACAGAGGGAGGAACACATACAGTTTTTCTAAAAATAAATAGCCAATTACAAATACTTTCCATTTACTTTTATTAATGATTTTTTTTTATTTTGAAATTTCAAATTCATTAAGAAAGGGTATGAGATTGCTTTATTTATTTTCAAAAAGGGTATCAATTGAGATTTTTGAAAACCTGTACTAGGTTATTTCACATTTCTGTCAGACCTAATCTTCCCTCACACTGAAGACTCCTCTTATAGGGTTGATTATATTCCAAAGATAAAAACTGTCAATTTTGTAAATCTTCATGAATATAATTAGGGGTCACAGTTACCTAAATTGATGGAAATCATAGAATCCATAGAGCCTTTGCATTGTTTTGTATCTTTAAACATGTGAATGTCTCCAATCTGAGCATGAATTATGCCTCACATTTCTTGTTCCTTCAGTATATGACACGTATCTAATTAAATTATGCAAAAATCATGTTTTACTAACATGTTATATATGCCATATAAACCGAGCGATTACCACAAACTAATGCAGGTGTTTGGAAAACAAAAAATAGCTGCTGATAACTCATCATAGCTTGTGATCTATTAGTAACTATACTTTAAAATTTAGTTTAATTTTCATCAATTAGAAATGATGAATGTTTGTTATATATTTGAATGGCTAAAAGACCAGTCAGAATTATCAATCAACTCTTTTTCTTTCCTTTGATAAAATATTAAAAAAAAACATGAAGAACATGTTCATAATGTGTTTGGTGAGTTACTAAACTAGGTGATTTTAACTAGGGAAAAGTTTGCTTTATAAAATCACATAATTTCACGTTGCATTTCCTTATAGATCTATCTCATTAAATTTCCAGAACTCCTTCTACCTTTTATATACCTGTTTAACACATTTTAAACAAAATCTTTAAGGTTGTTAATACTTAAGGCTATCTTTTAAAATATGAAATGTCTGTTATTAGTCACATCACAAATTCAACTACATTTTACAAAAGAACACTTGATTTTGCCTAGGGTGTTTTGATACTTTATACTGAGAGTTCACGTGTCAGATAGGACAAAGTGTTTATAATCCTAAACAACAGCTAACTTCAGAAATGAGGATGTTTTATTCAGGACTAAATAACAGGGACTTAGTAAGTACCTTCTTTGTGATAGGTTGTTCATCGTGAATTAAAAAACAATCACTATTCTTTCACACTGGTAGGAAGACAAGCTTATATAAATATAAAATATAACTTTATACTAAAGGAACATAAATACAATTAATTCCCTTAAGAAATATAAAATGTACTTAGGATATAAGACTTACACACATGAGTAGGGACCAGATGGGGCTAAAAATCCTATGGTACTCTCTGTGTTCTACAGATGTTTCCTGGGAAGTGGTTAGAAGCCAGAAACATTGGGCTTGAAACATGTGCTGAGCCAGGTGTAGTATGTATGATCCTTTACTTCTGTTTCGGCAATAACTGATTTCCTTCTCAGCCGTGCTGTCATCGTGACCACCTTCAACCTTTCCCTTGCTGAGAGTAAGACTGTACAAAGACCAGGGTGGCTGAGGTCACATACTGGCTTCAGATGTGTTCTGCAGAGCTGAAGGGGACACAAGGAACTTTAGGGGCCACTATTACAATAAGCTATACTTTTACTGTTTTTATCTCTTGGAGTTTCAGGTAGTGTTTCTTTCTTTCTCACTCTCTTTCTCCCACTCTCTCCCTCCCTGTATGTGTGTGTGTGTGTGTGTGTGTGTGTGTGTGTTGAAGCAGGAGATGGGGTAGATTCTGCTGCTTGAAACTTGTTTATGAATACACTATTAATATAGACAGAAGCCTTATAAAAAGTCAGAGATTATGGAAATGAAGATTGGCTGAACTGAAGGGAAGTGAAGGAAGTGCTATAACATTTGTAATAAGTTGAGAATGAGAGAATAAGAGAAAGAGATCTTTAGGTAGGAAAGTGAAAATGAACCAGACTAAGTGGATTGCAAAAAAATTTGGATTTATCAGAAGGTATATGTGAAACAGCAGCAGTTAAATTCAAGTAGAAAGGCATCATGAGATTATGAAGGGACTTGGATTTTTAGCGTGTTGTTTGAAGAAGGAGAACAATTCCAGTAATATAAGAAGATAACTCTGGCAGATGTATGGAAAATTCAATGGTGTAGAAAAACTGAAAGAAGGTTGATTCCAATTAGAGGTTCACTGCAATAATACAGTCACAAGACAACGAGGTCTGCTATGGTTATAGTGACAGTGTGAAAAGATAAAAGAGGCCAAATAGAACATTCTTGTACTTCTATTAGAACCATTTTAAATGACATAATAAGTAAAGTCATTCATCTGTGACCTGATTTGATAAATATTCAAGCCAGCAACATTTCAACAATATTCCACTGTGTTAGACCCTAAGAATGCAACAAAACAACTTAGATATAATCAAAGCTTTCATGCAGCTAATGAAGGATACCGAACTAAACAGGTTATTAATAATAACACTAGAGTAAAAGCCATAAAGGAAGAGATCTTTTCCTTCTTTGTTCCCTGTTATATTCCTAGTGCCCTGGACAGTGCTTGGTACAAAGGGGATCCTCAAGAAATATCTGCTGAATGAATTTATGAACAACACACAGTGGGCACAGTAGACTTGGGGAAGTTTCCTGGAGGATGCGCTATGTTAGCCGAAACCTTAAGAGGGAGGAGGACTTAGATACAGAATTATAAGAACAGGAAGAGGGAATAGGACTCACAGAAGAAGAAACAACTTGTGGCAAATTTTAGAAAGTAAAAGGTGGCCTGTAAACCTGGAGTCTAGGTAAGGAATGAAAAGAGATGAAGCTTTCAAGATGAAGGTTCAGAGAATAAGAGTTTTTTCATCCAAGTCAAGAAGTTTGAACTTCATCCTAAGAGAAGTCACCGAAGGAATCTGGGCAAGAGATATTCTACCTTACCTCTGGTAAGTCACGCTACCTCTCTAAGCCTCAAGTTCCTAATATGCAGAATAAGGACAATAGCAGCTACCTTGCACTGCGGTTGGGAAGATGAGATCTGATAATGTAGCAATTGATACAATTAGTAACTCAAAGAAAGGTAAGTTCTTTTTCTCTATGATAGCTATTTTTAGCTTCGTTTGATTGAAGCTGCCTCCATCCCTCTGCTGCTGCTGCTAAGTCGCTTCAGTCGCGTCTGACTCTGTGCGACCCCACAGACGGCAGCCCACCAGGCTCCCCGTCCCTGGGATTCTCCAGGCAAGAACACTGGAGTGGGTTGCCATTTCCTTCTCCAAGGCATGAAAGTGAAAAGCGAAAGTGAAGTCGCTCAGTTGTGTCCAACCCTCAGCGACCCCATGGCCCCAGTAAATGACTACAATGATATTTCAAAGGTAAAGAATAACTATCATCAGCCTGGATAAAGAGTTCTGGATATCATATACTAAAATTTACCTTTTATTTAAGGGTAGGTAATGAGTAGCTGGGCTTCCCAGGTGACACCAGTGGTAAAGAACCCACATGCCAGTGCAGCAGACGTAAGAGACTCGGGTTCAATCCTTGGGTTGGGAAGATCCCCTGGAGGAGGGCATGACAACCCACTCCAGTATTCTTGCCTGGAGAATCCCATAGACAGAGGAGCCTGGCGGGCTACAGCCTATGGAGTTGCTGAAGCGACTGTGCACACATGCGCAATGAGTAGCTGATGGCCCCAACTTTACATATACAGATGCAAACCGCAAGAAGGGGAGTTTGGGGTAGAATGGATACTGTTTATGTATGGCTGATTCCCTTTGCTGTTCACCTGAAACTATCCCAATACAAAATAAAAAGTTTTTTAAAAGTGCAAGCAGGGGAACCTTGCTTTCTTATTCATCATTTTTTCCCACAACATGACTGAATCAGAAAAAAATAACTGCAGAAATATTTAAAACAGAAATTACATATATATAAGTTCTACAGAAATGACTACATTGGAGTTGAGTAGCATGTTTTCATTTATATGCTTTTGAGTTTCCATCATTTATAAAGTCCATTAACTGGCATTCATTATTCAAGCAAGTAAACAGTCACAGGTTTCTGAATTATTAACTGATGCACAGTGTTTTCCACAGTTTGTAAATACAATGCATTTGAAACAAAGAGTTTCTACATTTCTTAAAAACACAGAAAATTAGACTACATCAAAGCTTCGAAGACAACAATGAAGTCTCAATGCTTGTCAGCACACAGGTGGGAGGGCACAGGAACCACAGAACCTTTAAGCCACATGAAAGATATGCTCCCAAGTTCTTGGAAAATTCTGCAATTCACAAATATTACTAAGCACATTACTCTCCCATAAAATACAGTAAAATATAATCACTGACTTCAGGCACAAATGAATCTGGGCTTAAACAAAGCTGTCCTTTCACTCTCGTATCAGTTTCTCTCTAAACATTAATTTCTGTTACTGAAGTTAGGATTCCCTCAAAGTATCTTCCAAATCGGGTCCAGCCAGCATGCTGACTTAAGAGGCAGAGCCACCATTTCCAGCAAAACTGAGCCCTGGATTAACTGACTGGCACTACTCACTCCTGAATCAAGTGCTGTGTGCAGGGAACGCTGACCGGCCATTCTTGGCTCATGTGACCCTTCCCTCTTATTGATGGGAGGGGGGCAAAGTCTATCATCAAAAGGAATGACAATGGGATAAATATTCCAGGCAACCACAAACAAGGGTTTGTGCGCTAAAAAGAAAGAAAGAAAAAAAAAAAAGATTGAATTTCTTCTACTTTTGTTCAACTCAAAGACCATTTCTGTAGGCATTCTGCTGCTATTGCTAGAGTTTTAAGTTCTCATTTAAGCATTTGTTGGCAAGATCTGGAAAATTCATTGAAATAATTTAATGTTCACTTTAACTAGTATCTGTAAAGAACTTTTGATGGATTCATTTATAGTATAGACAGAAATCCCTAAAAAAACATGGCACTTTATTCTTTAGTTTATCTAAAGCTTTTCTTTCTTTTTCTTTCTGGCTATAAGTCATCACCTCATCACTTCTTACTTCCAAAGGGATTGGCTATCTCTTTATGGAGATTATTTTTCATAGAAAATATACACACATATTAGACACACATACACAGACACACAGGTAAACACATACAGGATATTTAATGAAAGGAAAATGCCGAAATGAAATCAGATACTGAGAGGTCTGTCAGCCTAGTGCATAAGCTAAATTAAAACATGTAACGAACCACTGCAAAAGGTCAAGTCTTAGAATGTAAAAACTGTGCATGCCAAGATTCTCCTCTTCTCCTACTGTATCTTGTGATGCCCAAAATATGGTGAAAACATCTTAAGTACCATGACTCATGTCTCTGAAGATGGCAGCAGGCTTCATACAAAGATCAAGTGTGAGAAAGGCATGGAAAACTGGAAACGAAACAACTATATAAAATCCCACTTAGGGGATGATCTAATCTTCGTTGATTCAAATTCCTGTAAGGATTAGAAAATTCTATGTTAAGTAGACTTTCCATGTTTCTCTTTCCACAGTTGTCATTAATATGATATTTACAAAAGATTTTTTGACGAAGACACAGAAAGAGATGAGTTTCTTAATATTTCAGCCATACTGCTTCTTACTTGCAAACATATTTTCTATTTCGAAAATCAAGACTGGTTATTCTGGAAATAATGATGGTACAGACACAGACAATCATAATAAGCCTCTATATGATGCACCTTTTATTCACAGTATCATTAAACATTTTACGAATCTAACAAACTCATATTTATCCACCAGTGAAGCTCTCAAGAGCAGACAATACCTAATGGTCATATAGAGTAAATTCTTAGTTAAGTGTCTCAATCAGAAAACAAACCAATTCTCCTTCCAGAAGACTTCAAAAGCATCTTAAATAAACAAAATCTAACTGTGTAGGTTGGAATTTGGCCAGGCAATCAAAATTCACAATGTTGCTTTTATGACGGCTATTAAAACTATATTAACACCACCAAGTTGTCAAGAAGTTATTTATTCCACATTTGAGGAAAGGCACTTCCATGAGTGATCTGGATCCTCAATGCTAGCTTTGGGTTTACAGCTAATCTCTTGGCAACCAGTTCAGTACTGCAGGCCCTCTAGGATGTGGGTCCAAATTTGCCCCCAGGAGAACCTAAAATCTTATTTTCCCTTATCTTAGCCCAGAGGTTTAATCTGGACTGCATTATTTATTTATTGAAACCTCTAGGACCTATTCCCTGCTTAAATCTCAAAACATTACCTGTTCTTAGATCACCCATCACACTCCTCTCCCTATTGCTATCTTCTACTTGCTTCTGGGACACCCAGGTTTTCTGTTTTGAACTCCTCTGCTACTAGATATAATAAGGTGAATCGTGTCCCCCAAAAGTATGTTGATGTTCTCACCCTTGGTACCTAGGAATGTGACTTTCTTTGGAAATAGGGTTTTGGCAGATGTCAGGTTAATGTGATACCATACTCCATTAGGGTGAGCACTAATCCAGTATGACTGGTGTCCTTATAAGAAGAGGAAAATCTGCTTGTTGTTGTTCAGTCGCTAAGTCGTGTCCGACTTTTGTGACCCCATGAACTGTAGCCTCCAGGCTCCTCTGTCCATGGAATTCTCCAGATAAGAATACTGGAGTGGGTTGCCATTTCCTATTCCAGGGGATCTTCCTGACCCAGGGATCAAATCCTGCATTGGCAGGCGGATTCTTTACCACGGAGCCACCTGAAAAGTCCTTAAAATATGTCAAAAGTATCTTATATGCTTAAGTTTAATTAATCTTCAA
Organism: Bos javanicus; assembly: GCF_032452875.1. Lineage (NCBI taxonomy): Eukaryota > Metazoa > Chordata > Mammalia > Artiodactyla > Bovidae > Bos > Bos javanicus. Next base: position 24,029,780 of record NC_083873.1, on the reverse strand, counting down.
ATTATCACAGGAGGTGGGTTCAATAATTAATCACCATTTTCCAGATAGGGATTGGAGAAAGGTTAAGCAACCTGCCCTAGCTAATATGCAGCAGAGCTGAAATTTACACCCAGGCAGTCTCACTGTGGGACCTGAGTTACTGAGGATGGCTCTTCATGCTGGCTGCCACCTCTCTGCTGTGTCAACAGGACTTCCACCACCACAAGCATCTGAATCTTCATGGTGAACCACCTTCCACACACAGATGTCACAAACTTTTCCTAGTAAGAGATGGGCTATGTGCCCTCAGAGTTGACATGAAAATCCTTCTTAAAGAAACTCAGGAAAAGGGGAGCCTCGGTTTATATCCATTATCTTGAAAAGGTCCTGAAAGTGTTAGTTGATTGCAGACTCAATGTGTGTCATGGCTGTGCTGAAACTCTCAATGAAACAGGTTACTCTGAACTCTGTATGTTAAAAAACACAGACACAAAGTAGAATATCCAAAGGGAATATGATAAACATTTACTTTGGGCCTTGAAAACATGTTTTATAAGAAACAGGGGTAATTTGGTCCAGGAAGCAAAACAGACAGCAACATGATAGTGTTTTTATGAATGAGACACCTGGTTTATTTTTTTTCTTTTTTGGAGGGCAAAATAAAGGTGGTTAAGTAAAAGTTAAAAAGAAATCCATTTGTTCAATTAAAAAAAAAGAAAAGATTCACTTCTAATAAGAAAACCATTCAGAATGGAGTTGCTGCTATTGTCATATAATGTGCTCACCCACTCTAGAAATATTTAAGCCAACAGTGAAGCAACACGTGGCTATTTTTTAAAATACTCTGTTTTTTATTATTATTTCCTAACAAACCTCTGAGATCTGACTTTGAACACTAGATTTTATTTAATTTTCAATTAATTAATTTTGGCTATGTTGGGTCTTAGTTGTGGCATGCAGGATCTTCAGCTGAGGCACGTGAACTCTTAGTTGTAGCAAGTGGGATCTGGTACCCTGACCGGGGATTAAACCTGGGCCCCCTGCAATGCGAGTGCAGAGTCTTAGCCACTGGACCACCAGGGAAATCCCCAAGTTGCTCTTGTTAATTCTTCACATCCCTGTGTCCTGCCTTTATTCTCTTCTTTTTGGCCACTCTGTGCAGCATGTAAGACCTTAGTTCCTCAACAAAAGACCAAACCCATGTCCCCTGCATTGGAAGTGAGGAGTCTCAACCCCTGGACCCCAAGGGAAGTCCTTAATTTTCTTCATTTTTGATTAATGATTCTCTTCATTTAAGGTAACTTACTTTGGGCAAAGAGCTTAAACCCTGGTTTAAGTGGCAGCTACCATTAACACTACAAATCCTCCTCAACTTCTGCCCGGGTTACATCCTGATAAACCCATCACAAGCTGAAAATAATGTCAGCTGAAAATGCATTTAATACACCTAATCTGCCAAACATCAGAGCTTAGCCTTACCTCCCTTAAATGTGCTCAGAACAATAACAATAGCCTAGAGTTGGGGAAATCATCTAACACAAAGTCAGTTGTGCAATAAAGTGCTAAGTATCTCATGTAATTTACTGAATACTGTATGAAAGCAAAAAAAGAATGGCTATATTGCTGCAGAATGGTAGATCAACTGTCCACTCATGTGATCAGGCGGCTGACTGGGAATTGTGGTTCACTGCCCAGCATCAGAAGAGTATCATAAACATCAATAACTCAGGAAACGACCAAATTTCAAAGTCAGAAGTATAGTTTCTACCGAACACATATCACTTTCATCGTAAACAAAAAAATCATCATTGTGAGTTGAGAATCGTCTGTATTAGTTTTCTAAGATGTTGAGCTAGTCACCTCAATACTCTCATCTCTAAAATGGAAAGAATAGAAGCTCACCTCGCAGGGCTGTCCGAAGATTAAAAAGTATATTGCACTGTGATTGTCAGATACTATGACACTTCAATGACCTTAAGATACCACTGATTCTAAGAAATACCGGTATTTTGTGTATTACTAAATGAAACAATTAAAAAATAAAATGTTTCCTTGTCACTTAAACTCTTTGTTCCATACTTTATAAGAGAAATAGTGATTAATATATTCCTAAATCTTCCTTCCATTTAGACTGACTCATCAGAAACCTTTTTCACATCAGAGTCATTGATGTTTTTTCACCAAATATCATCATCTGTGTTTATCAAAAGTGTTCATAATACCGTGTCTCTAATGAAGTGCTCCAGTATTAAAACCAGGATTTAGTTTCTGGACTGTCTTGCTGGGTATGTGATGGGCAATCCTCGTCTCCAGGGCTGGTAAGAAAACTGGGCTTCAGCATGTTACGGTAAGCTTTATTTCCCAGGTTTCATAAATCATATGATTTGGCTTTGTGTGAAAATAGTAAAGTGCAGACAGTCCTCCAATAGTGAATATTTTCTTCTCTACTTGTTGCTGTTCAGTTTCTCAGCCGTGTCCGACTCTTTGCGACCCCATGGATTGCAGCACACCAGGCCTCCCTGTCCCTCACCATCTCCTGGAGTTCACTGAAGTTTCATGTCCATTGAATCGGTGATGCCATCCAATTAATGGACCTCAATGTCCTATTTCTGTGCCTTTATACATGACAGCATTTAGTTTTGATGTCAAATAATATTTTTGAAGATGGTGTAAATAGCAATTCGACTCAACAGATGCAGTTCCAACAATGTAAGTAGTAACTCAGAGAAAACAATATGAACAGTTCTGACCAAGTCCATACCTGAACAGGTAATGACAACTCTATCATGACTATTGTTTGCCTAGTGACTGAGAGATGGGGGGGGCGGTAAATTTCAGAGAAGTAAGAATATGAAAAGACTGCATTTTAGAATTGGTGAAATATGGTATTGTTTGATTACTGTATTGCAGTCTTCCTCAATGGTCAGGGAGTGAATGTCTTAACACATACCCCTGTATCTACATAAAAGAAGGACTCAGTAAATGTTTAATGGAATAGAGGCTGGCAGGCACATTACAGAAGGGATTTTCTAGTATTATCTAGGGCAGACTACTGCTAAATAACTTTTTGAACTTCCCATAGCAATTAAAAAGGCAAGATGTGAGAAGGGGTGCAGATGTGACTACCATGCCTTGAAATGCAACCAAAAGAACACCTTAAATAAGGAATCATAAAGCAGAGTGGCCCTGAGTCTGAGGAACACTTTGCAGTTCCACGGCATCATGGCCAGATGATGTGAGACACACTGAGACATGTCTGTGATCTCCCGTGTGTGTCATCTCCACAGCTCTTCGTGGACTGACCACCTCAATGCCAGCCTCCCTTCCCCACTGAGCCAAAGCAGAGACTAGGGCTCCCCAGAGCTGGGTAGGCAGAAGCCCAGGGGAAGAGCTGAGTCACACCATCTCTGGTTGAGATGCCTGCCTGGGTGCTATTTTTTCTTTTCACCATTGCTGATCTTCCTTTTGAAGGCTCATCATCCCACATTAGTTTTAATTCGTTGATGCAGCTCCACACCCCTCTCCCTACTGCTTCTCCTGATCTAAATGTGTCATGAGAATGAGAGCAATTTACTACTCTCCATGGACTGAGAGGAGGCATGGATAAATTTGGGAAGCTCATTATAACTCACAGCTGTCAGTCCTCAAAGAAAAAAAATAAAATAAAAAACTCAAACCAGCAAGGACTTTGGCTTCATTACTCTGTGTTATGTAAAACAGATCATTAATAAATGAGAGATTATATTTCCACTTCTGTAAAGTTGAGATCTTAACAGCATTGCTTTCACCGTGTCACTTCTCTGGGCAGAAATAATCAATGGTTGCCTTTTGCCTAAATGACAAAATCCAAATTCCCTATCATGGCACCACCATATCCTTGCTTCTCAATACAATCTGGTTCTATCTCTCCTCTCCAGCCTCGCCTCCAGTCAACTGCATTGAGAAGAAGTTGGCATTATAGTCAAGCATGTGAGCTTTAGCACTGATCACATGATTGGAATCTTGTCTTTACTGCCATTACATAACTTTTGGACAAGTAACCAAACCCCAGTGGATTTCAGAGTTCTCATCTCTAAAATGGGGATGAGACATCTACTCATCAGCTTATTGGATAATACTATATTTAATCACCCTGACCCTATCTGACATATGACCCTCAGCGACCCCATGGACTGCAGCCTTCCAGGCTCCTCCATCCACGTGATCTTCCAGGCAAGAGTACTGGAGTGGGGTGCCATTGCCTTCTCCGGAATGTATATAAATGGTAACTATTATTATAACAAAAGCATTCTACTCTGCATTCTCACTTGTCTTGAGCCTTATCAGGCTTTCTACTACTCATTCTGTATTTATAATAAATACATATGTTTTTATATATAGCTACACAGAAGGTCATATATATATATATATATATATATAACTTTATACATAGTTATAAGGTTATATATCTAATAAGGTTACATATATAACTTTATATGGTTAATAATTTCATATTATGACATAAAAGTAAAATTAAAAGAAATGGTAATATGAATGATATGAAAATAATATGAAAATCTGACATATGAAAGACATTTTCAAAGAACAGTAAACATAAGTATTTTATAAAAGAGGAAAGTAACTCTTTGGTTTAAATGACTAGCTAAAGGTGACCTGGCTGGTTAATGACAGAGTCAGGTCCAGGACTCTAAACTCCTAGTACAGTAATGTTCATATATCCCAAATTTGATGAGGCAATTAGAGGACAAAGACAGCCTGTCTGAGTTCTCTACAGAATCCAATATTATGTCTGGTATTTGCCCACTGTGGGAGCTCAATAATATTTTGCTTGAACCCTACAAAGAACATGGCAAATGTATAACTGCTTTAGGTATAAACCAAAAAGAAGTCAACCTGAATACAGCCCTGATGCAAAGTGAAATGGATTCTTAGCCAAAGCAGAGTTTTGGAGTTTTGCTTGTATTTGTCTTATAAATACTGAACAAATAAAATAAGGGGCTTTGAGAAATTTCTACTGGCTTTGAATTAACCTTTGTTTCAACTCCTACTATTTGAAAAGATATACTAACATAAATAGGACAACACAATTAATTCTGTAGTCTTTAATTCTCTTTCAGTATTTTTAAGCCTTCTGGCAAAAATGACACTACTACATAGTCCTAGGCTTTTGTTATAAGTTAATGTCTTCTGCATTGCTTTTCCAATGAATTTTGTATAGCACTTTCATTTTTACTAACAGCTTTCTGACTAGAAGTGAAAGATGAAAGGAAGAATTCACCATTTCAAGCTGTTCATTTATTTATCTACATAACAGTTTTTAAAAAGGTAATAATTATTCAATACATTCTATATCAGTTTGCTGAAGGAAATTACTTATAAAAATGTTCATTTATCTTCAGTGATGTGGTACTCAGTGCTATATTTCTTCTTTGCAATTTAGCTTTCAAACTAGCTAACTTTGATTGTAGTGTATAGCCATGCTGAGTACTAAGTACAAAATTCAGCACTAATGACTTGATAATATTCTCATTTGCAAAATACTACACTTTTAAGACATAGATCTGAGCAGACAAATACCATGCTCCACGCAGATACCCAGTCACGTTAATGATAGGTACATGTTGGCAGCTGGGACAAGTCTCCTTGCTGGTTCTTAGGACATTAATCATGTACTATTAGACACTGAGAACACCTTTCTTTTCCCTCTTCTTCCCCTTTTCAGCACAATCTTCTCTGGATAAGATGCATTAACTCTGTGCTTCAGAATAACATGGAAAAATGTGCTCTAATTTGTGCTTTTATTTGGGAAGAAAAAAATTCAAGTCACTTTTCTTTTAAAGTTACTTTGAGTAAAAGATGTACCTGTGACCAGCACATAAACACTTTATTATGGACAAAAAAAGACATGATGCCAGAATTATTATGTAGATGGTCTGCAATTCCCAGGGTGTCCCAGTTGAGAGTCAAGAGCACTGGAGTTATGGGTCTGGCTCTCTATTAACAAACATATTTCATAAAACATGTGATTAAATTTAACAGAAATAATATCACCCGTTTCTAGCATTCTACTCTCATGAAATGAACGGAAGTGGGTAGACAGGGATTTGACCTTAACCTATCTATGTTTGACATACCATTTCCTAGTACAACATTTTCATAGAACAGTGAGCAATTTTGATTAGTTTCTCATGATTCAGAAAAGAGGCTAAAACATAGTGGGGACAGAAAATCTCAAGATGTCTTACAACCAATATTTTACTTCTGTGCTGAAAACCCTGTGGCGTCCTATCTGAACTGAACAAAAGCCAAGGCCCTGAATGTTCTGGTCTCCCAGCTCCTCTAACCTCAGCTTCCCTTTCTCCTGGGGACCAAGCTGCTTCAGCTATCCCGGCCTTGCTTTCCTAAGCACAGCAAGCCAACTCCCACCATAGGACCTCAGCCCTTGCTGTTCTTCTACCTGGAGAATTCTTTCCTAAACAGATGTTCTTCTCTCTTCTCTTTATTTATATCCTGCCGATGGGTCATCTTTCCACAGAAACCTTTCCCTCGCATTCCCCACTGGACACATTCCTTCTTTAGTCTCCTGCATAGCACCTGTCACAACCTTATATGTTATATATTCTTTAAATTGGTTTGACTAGAAAACAGTTCCCAGGCAACAGACACTTGGTTCTGTTTACCACTGTATTTCAATATGTTGCTCAAAATGTTCTTGAATGAACAAAGGAATGTAGGAGATGAGCGATACAAAGGCTGGATTTGCAGTTATAATACAAGTAGCAAATATAATCTCATAGATTTCAGAAACTGTGGCACAATGATACTTAATGTTAGCATGCCAATGGAAGATGATATGAAAGAGCAATAAATGTTCATCATTTTAGATGGTGGGGGTGTGTAGGAGTAGGGGTGGGAGAACCAAAAATTTTTAAAAATAGAAATTATTGGAGTTAGCTATAAATTATCTGGGAAGGTAAAGAAAATGGATATTACATTCAAGAAACAAATCACAAAATTAACAGAGAAGCAAAATGTACCAGAAATGGGAGGTTTCATCTACCTGATGAAGTACGGGCCTAAGTTTGACTTGCTATAAATTTCACTGCAGAGAATTTGAGCAAATAGTTAGAATATTACTCCCTAGCTGATTTTCGGAGAAGGCAATGGCACCCCACTCCAGTACTCTTGCCTGGAAAATCCCATGGACAGAGGAGCCTTGTGGGCTGTAGTCCATGAGGTCGCTAAGAGTCGGACACGACTGAGCAACTTCGCTTTCACTTTCATGCATTGGAGAAGGAAATGGCAACCTACTCCAGTGTTCTTGCCTGGAGAATCCCAGGGATGGGGGAACCTGATGGGAGGCCATCTATGGGGTCACACGGAGTCGGACACTACTGAAGCGACTTAGCAGACTTAGCAGCAGCAGCAGCAGCTGATTTTCACTTACAGTATGGAGGTGGCCAGTGAATTAGAAATGATAGGGAAGAGTGATGTCATCTGAATATTTAAGACAATGAGAAAGGAGAAAACTAAGAATAGTTCGAACACATACTATAGACTTTTATAATGAGTAACAATAGCAATAATGGTAATTATACCTGTCACTCATTGAGTGTCCATCACAGAGCCAGCACTGCACAGAGCCATGTACATTCATAACTTCCTTTAACCTTCACAATCCCTCCTTTTAGCCCCTACTTTAAAAAAAACTAAGTAAAATACCTTTAAAGAACTGAAGTACAGGTGATTTACAATGTTTCAAGTAGACAGAAAATTTATTCAGTTAAATAGACATATATTTCAGATTGTTTCCATTATAGGTTGTTACAAGATACTGAATATAGCTCCCTGTGCTATACAGTATATCCTTGCTATTTATCTATTTTATATACAGTAGAGTGTACCTGCTAATCCCAAACTCCTCATTTACACCTCCCCACCCCTTCCTCTTTGGTTTACACCTCCCCACCCCTTTCCTCTTTGGTAGACATAGATCTGTGTTCTATGTCTGTGAGTCTGTTTATCTTTTGTAGATAAGTTCATTTGTATCATTTTTTAGATTCCACAGATAAGTGATATCATATGGTATTTGTCCTTGTCTGACTTACTTCACTCAATACGATAATCTCTAGGTCCAACAATGTTGCTGCAAATGGCATTATTTTATTCCTTTTTATGAATGGGTAATAGTTCATCGTATCAATACAAATATACTACATATTCTTTATACATTCATCTGTTTATGGACACTTCCACGCCTAGGCTTATTGTAAACAGTGTTGCTATGAACACTGGGATGTATGTATCTTTGCAAATTAGTGTTTTCATTTTTTTCTGGATATAAGCCCAGGAGTGGAATTGCTGGATCATATGGCAACTCTATTTTTAGCTTTTTAAGGAACCTCCACACTGTTCTCCATAGTGGCTGTGCCAATTTATATTTCCACCAACAGTGTAGGAGGGTCCCCTTTTCTCCACAGCCTCTGAGTTTACTTTTTGTGGATTTTTGACGAAAAAACAACAAAAAAAAGGAAAATACCTTTAAGAAGAACTTTTATAACACAGTCAGATAAGGGAATTTACACTAGAAAAAGCTTCAGTCAGGGTGGCCATGATACACGACTGAGGAGGCGTGGAAACCCCTGGAACTGGGCTGTGTAAGATTCCTTTGGCTGCATGTCTCGACCCCAGCGCTGATCTTGCTGTCGTTTCTATGTTGCCTCTGGTCACTTCTGTTTCAGTTACTCCTTCAGGAGGCTGCCATACCATCCTTGAGGCCTAATGTCTCAAGGATCATGTTCTACCATCAGTTACTTACTCTGTCTCATATCCGTGGAAAAGAATCTGCCTGCCAACGCAGCAGATACGGGTTTGATCCCCGGGTTGAAAAGACCCCCTGGAGAAGGAAATGACAACCCACTTCAATATTCTTGCCTGGGAAATCCCACGGACAGACGGGCCTGATGGGCTACAGTTCATGGGGTCACAAAAGAGTAGGACGTGACTTAGCGACTACAACAACAAGGATGTGTATTTCTGACTTTTCTACTGGTTTCTTCCCCTTTACTTAGAAACACCTGAGTATCTTCCATGGTGAAAAACTCTTTGCTTGACTCTGTAATCTTCGCATGCTCCTCACATGCTTTTCTTCTCAGTCAAGCTACCTGCAAGAATGATCGACCCTGGGTGCCTTCTCTTCCTCCGTCCTCTATTCAATCTCCACTCACATTATCAGGAATGTCTTTGTCCCAGCCACTCTGCTCCCTTTCTATGGACAGAAAGCACCAGTTACTCCCTAGCTCTCAAGCCCTGCAGGCATTCTCCAGTTCCTTTTTCCTCAGCTTCCACTAACACTATCCCTTCTTTGCGGTTTCTGTCTTAGTTCACTTGGGATGCTACAACAGAATACCAAAAGCAGGCTAACTTATCCGACAGCACTTTATTTCTCACAGTTCTGGAGGTTTGCAAGTCCAAAGTCAAGGCACTGGAAGACTCAAGTCACTGGCAGATTTGGTGTCTTGTGAGGGATAAATCTGATAGGTTCCTTGCATCTTCCTGCTGTTTCCTCACACAGCAGTGGCAGCAAGTGAGCTCTCTGACATCTCTTATAAAGACACTAATTCCATTCATGAGGCCCGCACCTCCCAACAGCTCCACCTCCAACTACCATCACACTGAGGATTAGGTTTCAACTTACGAAATTTGGGCCAGGAGTGAGGGACCCAAACATTCAGACTGTAGTAATTTTCCACTTAATCTTCTGGCTATAACTTCTCAGTCTTCTCTGTGGTCCTTTTTCCTTTCATTGTTCCTTAAATGGATGCGTTTTCCCCAGCTTTGTCATTACCTCTCTACTAGCATTAATTCTCATTTTACCAATGCCAGGGCTTCCCAGGTGACTCAGTGGTAAAGATCTACCTGCCAGTGTAGCAGGCACAGGTTCTATTCCTGGATGGGGGAGATCCTCTGGAGATGGACATGGCAACTCACTCCAGTATTCTTGCCTGGAAAATTCCATGGACAGAGGAGGCTAGTGTGCTGCAGTGTGCTGGATCACAAAAGAGCTGGACGTGACTTAACGACTAAACAACAACATGATAACTCCAGAGTAGCAACTCTAATCTGGGTCTCTCAGCTGAACTCTTGGGAAATGCATACAGAGCAGCTTACTGGGTGAGTCTGCTTAGGTCTTTCAGAAGATACTCACATTCAACTTGTCTAAAATGAATCCACTGTCTTCTCACTGAAACCTGTTCTACAGAGATATTCAGTCTTGGATGGTGGCATCACCATCTATCCAGTCACATAAACCAGAAAGCTGAAAATCATCCTAGATTTCTCTTTCTACCCATAACTTCCTACTTTTTAAAAAATATTTTATTCTTCATTTATTTTTGGCTGCATTGGTCTTAGTTGTGGCACAAGTGATCTTTCCAGGCCACGTGTGGGCTTCTCTCTAGCTGTGGTGCATAGGCTTAGCTGCCCTGCAGAATGTGGGATGTTAGTTCCTTGATTAGGGATCAAACCCTTGTCCCCGGCATTGGGAGGCAGATTCTTAACCACTGGGCCACCAGGAAGGTCCCCTCAATCACTTCCTTCTTGATATCGAGTCTTAAATATTTAATTAAATCTCATCCTTTCTACCGCTGCTGTTGCTTCCTCTGTCTTGACTTAGTTTCTTGTCTGGACCATGTTAGTGACATTTTAGTTGGTCTTTCTGCCTTCAACATTTCTCCCTCCAGTGCTAGCTTCAGAGTGATGTCCAGATGAATAAAACATAATAGTAACACCACATAGGAGCAAATATTTTCCTTACAAAACATGCTTTGGAGTGTCTGTACACAATGAAGTTTGAACTACTTATTTGCAGTGTATGAGATGTCTCCCTTCCAAACTCTTTAGTCTCTCTTGATATCTGCCTTCAGCTCTAGTAGTTTTCCAAACAGTCCAAGGTAAAACACGTCTCTGCTCCTTGGACCACGTATTCCTATGTACAGAATGCCCTCTCTAAACCTATGTGCCAGATAAGCTATTTGTCTTTTAAAACATACATCACAATCAATGTCTCTTGAACTATACCCAGAGTTACTCACTTTGCAGCCTCTAACCTTTGCAAATAGTTTTTATTTTACACTATTTTTCATAATAGATTTATTTCAGTATCTGTAACATCTAGTAGACTATACTATTTAGGGCAGAGGTTATATATTTATCAACTCTGTGTCTGTGGATCTTTGGGCAGAGGCTATATATTTATCAATTCTGTGACTGTGGATCCTAGAAATTTAAATGTTCAATAAATATTTCCCAACTGAACAGAAGAATGCATATCCTATTTAGTCCACTTTAATCTACTTCTCTGAGGTTTACTATCATGCTTAAGGAAACTCTTTCATGGTATTGCCTATGATATGTTTCTCTGAACAATGGAAAGTCTGTACAAGGTTTTGTGCTGTATGTAGTGTTTTCAGAAATTATTTGATCACAAGCCAAAGTTAGAAAATTTACATCATGAGGCATTATAAATATACATATACACAAATAACAATTTTATAGATACTTCTTATTTAGCATGAAAAACTCTGATATGCTCTTTCTTATTCTAGGTTTTTGCATTAAACTTTAAAACTACTGTATTGGTAACAATAAACTGCTTTCATGTCTTATGGATTGTGATACATATTTTGAAAAACACTGCTATATATGTAGTATCTTAGAAAAAAAAATCTTACTTAAGGAATTCAAATTTCTGAATTAACTATTTCTCTTACCTTAACTGTAAATTTAACAATAAATGTTATCAGAAAACATGTATCATTTATACATACTTTAGAAATGTCAATGTAGATAAGTAGAAAAATCATAGAGTATTTAAAAAGAAATATCATGCTACTTCTCTGAAATTCACACATCGCTGCAAACTATAAAAAATCTGTGAAGGTCCTGGCTCTAATGACTATACAAAAACACTTTGTTTGCAAGCTATTGTGTTAAATATGTCAATCATTTCCTTTTGAACTATCTCACATTTTATTTAGTTGAATAAACACTTCATTCACAGACGTTTTCAAGGTAAAATTCAGCATAGCCAGATCTAAGTGTCAAGGACCTAAATTTAGAAGAATTCAAATTCATGACGTTTTTCTTCCTTCATGTTTAAAGCTGGAACGTTCTCAACTACCTGTATCTATTTCCTGTGTTTTTAGGCACTTGTTTAGTCACTAAGTCATGTCTTCTGGGACCCCATGGACTGTAGCCCGCCAGGCTTCTCTGTCCATGGGATTCTCCAGGCAAGAATACTGGAGTGGGTTGCAATTTCCATCTCCAGAGGATCTCCCTGATCCAGGGATCGAATCCACGTCTCTTGCATTGCAGGCAGACTCTTTACCACGAAGTCACCTGGGAAGTCCTTTTAGGCACTACCACTGTACAAACTTCCTAAGGGCATAAAATCTGTTTTCTGTGATGTATCCAAAATCACTACAAAGAGTAACTGAAACTGGGTAGGAGCTCTGCAGTAGAGCTGCCTGTGAGCACGTGTTTCTGCATGTCAGGCAATTGCTGGGTGATTTTCATATCATTCATAATTCTCACAGCAATCCTGAAGGTCAGTGTTACCCTTGGTTTACAAAGGATGACCTAAGTAGCATGATTCCAAACATATAGTTAGGAAGTATAGGAATCAAAATCAGAGGAGAGCCCACAGTTTACAGTGGATTTACTATCTGCCAGGCACTGTTGCTTTTCATTGAGTACTATTTTTTTATGCCCACCTTTCAGGTTAGGAGACTAAAGCAGAGAAAGGTTAAGTAATTGGTGCAGGTCACAGAGTTCCTAAGTAGCAGAGCTGTGATTGAACCCAGATTTCTCCCAAAGTTTGGGCTATTCCCATGGGATTCTCTTCCTTTTAATAAATGCAGTGAATAGTCAAAAATTGATATGCTGCTGGATTTAGAGTTTAGGGTTTTTCTGGCCAATAATTTCCCATTTCCTTAATTCTTCATCAGAGCATGCAATTAAATTCTGGCTTAATTTATAGTCTATAAAAATGTCACAGTATTATTATAATTTAAAATGAATTGGAAGAATACAAGTACTTTTCAAAGATAACCATGAGTTAGAGTTTGCTGGCGTGCTGCAGTGTATGATCAAAGAATTCAGAAGGATGCCTTTTATCTGAGAATATCAAAGGCCACTAACTAAAAAAAGACACAGAGTTCCTATTACACTGAGAAGAAAAAGCTGAGTCCATTGAAATATAATACAAGAATGTTGGCATACAGGTAATTCACAGATATTATTACCTTTGCTACTTGAAATTGGACCAATCTGGATTCTTTCCAAGAGCTATTCTTTTAAAAGTGTAATACACTCAATTCATTTGTTAACAATTGCCACATTTTTCCCCTCAGCTCTCTTACATTTCATGCATACCCTACATAAACACACATACACACACACAAAGCAATTTATGGGTTCAGATCGCATATCCATTTATTATGCTGTTTTTCCACAGTGGTTAATAAAAGTCAATGCCATTAAATAGCTAGTATTTATCCATTTAAAAACTGTAAGATTAAAACCTAATGAATTATCTGTTCAAGTTGTGACAGGTCTCTAGTTGTCACTGTGAGGGCAGAGGGATATTTTCAAAATCTAGTCAGTTAAACAACTTGGTGTCTTCTACTATTTTACTAAGGCCTATGTTTCTGCCTGAAATGGACACAAGCAAGTAATTTCACTGCTTTGGGGCCTATTGCAGGCAATAACAATCCCTTCTTAAAATGGTTATCTCAACTCCCTCATCCAAATTATAAATGAAAGAGCAACTTTTTTCCCTAGGATGCATCATAGGCAGTATTATTACTGAGTTAAATCTCACCATGATATTAAAAAAGCAAGCAGATCTTAAAGAGTTTTTAAGATTTAACTGGAAAAAAATATTCCCTTTGAGCTATATATGACAAAAATAAAGGCTAGGAAGAAAGAATATGTTTTCTGAATTATCTAACTCTACAAATTAAATGCATAGTTTTTAATAACTATATCAAAGTAAGTATTCCCACATACAATTTGACTTAGTTGTCATGGGTTTCCATAACAAATACCATAGACTGAGTGTCTTAAACAACACATTTATTTCTCAGTTTCAGTGGCTAGAAGCCTAAGATCATATAGTACCAGCTAATGTGTACCTGTCTCCTCTTCTTGTAAAGTCACTAATCTCATCACAAGGGTCTCATCCTCCTTAACTCCTCTAACCCTAATTATTCTCCAAAGGTACCATCTCCAAATACTGGGTTGGCCAAAAAGTTTCCATATCATCATATGGAAAACCCCTAATGAACTTTTTTGCCAATCCAAAAACATCATCTTGGGCATTAGGACTTCAATGTATTAAATTAAGGGAAGGGGACATGGGACATAAACACTCATTCTACAACATAATTTGTAACATTATGTTCCTCAAAACGATATTTTTTTTCATGTAGAATTATTTCTAAATACTTAACTCATCCTGGTTAGTTGTTGTTGTTCAGTCGCTATATCTGATTTTTTTGCAATCCCATGGACTGCAGCACACTAGGATTTTCTGTCCTTCAATATTTCCCAGAGTTTGCTCAATTAATAGACATCCTGGTTAGGCTGTCTAATATTTACTAAATGTCTTGATCATGAAAGCTAATTTGTCTTTCTAAACACAAGAATTTCTAATATCATGGAAAAAAATACTACCATAAGTTATTTTTTATACTTACAAATAATGGATTTCTTAGAAATAGTAATCTCTTGATAACCTGTTCATACAGCAGAATTAGTCATTTAGTTATGTTGACTGAATTCCCAATCAAATTAGCACACACATTTTAAAGATAACATGTAAACTATTTGGATCTTGATGGTACTTTATGTGGTCCCAAGGAGCCTGGTGCCTGGGCCTGTCTTTTATCTCAGATGGTAAGAGTATCCATCATCAGACCCATGAAAGAATGAGGAGGAAAAGTCTCTATGACAGGCCAGGGTGGAAGGTTCTCCCAAAGGTTGACTATAACTATTTAAACTTTGTATATTTCATTGTTAAAAAGTGTAATAAAGCTGGTGACTCTCTCAGGATATCAAATTCCAAATTAGAAAAAAAAATTTTTTTAAGCACAATAGCATTAGACTTTTAAAAAGAAAAAAAAAACCTATCAAAGTAATGATTCTAATTTTGTTTCGCTAATACAATGCATTACAGATAAAGATACATTTTCAAAATGTCTCTTGTTGAGGTTTCCTATTATATTTTTAAAAGGGATGGAAAAGTGGATTTTCAGAATTTGGCAGTTTAAAAATATTCCTATTGAGAATGCTGTAATTTTATATCTTTGAAACCATGAGCACATATTAGAGAAATTGTTAAATTCTAAATAAGCTATTTAAGGCAAAAAACAGATTAGGAATAGGAAGGCATGGCAATCCACTCTAGTATTCTTGCCTGGAGAATCCCCACAGACAGAGGAGCCTGGGGGGCTACAGTCCATAGAGTTGCAAAGAGTCAGACACTACTGAGCGACTAAGCAGACATATGGAACAGGACTAAATAGATGTAAAAATGCAAGTAAATACTTGGAAAATACATATAGTACATAAATGAGATGTATTAGTGGAAGTCTTTATGGGGCTTTATGAGAAATAGATAATAATTGAGGATTATCAGCACAATTGTTCAGAAGTAAATAACATTTATAATGCTCTTAGTAGCATGAAAAATATCATGAGTTATCATTAAAAATTGCTAATTCAGACTGTCTTAACACCATATTCTTATGTAGTAGGTGCTTGGATGAAGGTATTTTATAATATCACAAACTGTTATAAGACTATCTATTTATCATTTAAAGTTAGAAAGCAGTAACTGTTAACACAGATTATGTAGCAGAAAATAAAATGCATTGATTTTGTTTGAAAAACAGGTTTCTTCAAGCACATAGTAAGTATCTGTGTACTTTTTTCTCTTAATCAGTTAACAGATATTTAAGGTAAGTGATCATGAGGCAAGCACAGTGTTATATATTGTGGAGAGAGACCAAGAGAAATTAATAGTCTTTTCCTTGCAAGAAATAAACAAAGTTTAGAAGGGAACTCAGACAACAGGCCATGGAAAGTCTGATGCAAAGTAAATTTAAGTGCGCTATTCTCATCACAAGGAAGAGTGTGAAATCAGAAGATTGCATGTTTCTGTGGATAAGAGAAGATGTCCCACAGGAATGACATTTAAGATGAGACCTAAAGGGAAAATAAGACTTGTAGAGGTTAAAGGGGGTGTTTAACAAACTCCATGAAATATCAAGTATCTAGTAAAAGCTAGGGCATAAAGAGTAAAGTGAAAAGGGCTCAGAGGAGCTGGAGAAGAAAGAAGTCCTGTGGGGCTATAAGAAATCTGGATTCTCTCCAAAGGGTGAAGGGAAGCTATTGAAGGATTTGTGTAGGAGCAGGGACTGACGTGTGTGTGCAGAACTCTGCGTGGGTCTGAATGAGGCAGGCGTGACAGGAAAGAGAGAACTCAGGCTTCTCAACATGGAATCTAAACAAAGTGTGATACTGTACCAAATAAAGGAGCATCCCCTTATAAGTTCAACTATGAGCAAGACATAAAATACAGACTATGTTTCTTTCTTTTTAATAACTTTCATGTCAATAGTACACATACAGCAAAAGATTTCTGAAGATATCATACATTAGTGGCAGAAGGGAATTGTACCTTGGGCACACGAAATATAAAACTCTAGTCATTACCCCACATTTGTTTGTTTAGCTGCTAAAAGATCTCTTGAACAAAGAGGCAGGTCAACAGAGAAGGTATCAAAACATCAACAGAGAGAGATCTTGTCGGAGCTTAATTAGGGCTTCCAATTAGAAAACCAAAGTAAGGATCCTATTAGCACTCAACTAGGCATTCTCCTTGATTTGGAAGAGCCAAGCATCACCCACATCTAAATGAGCTAACAGAAAGGATTTTTTACCTTTATGAGGACCTCCTGATGGGCTTAAGACAAAGACAAGCAGCGCAAGAGTCTCAGAAGCACAGGACACACTTCCTGCAGTTCTCCAAGTTACCAGTACAACTCACTTTTTAAAAAACACTGGAACAGTTTGGACAATGCATGGCCTTGTCTGCTGTTCTTTGATACAAATTATTACATAAAGACCATGGTTACTCCTTTTAAGACAAAAAATTGGGTTGCCTGCCTCCCAGTTTTGGAAGAAACAGTTTTTTCACCTCTCCAAATTATTTTGAGGCCAGAGTGCTTTAGAAAGTGTAAACAGTCCTTTCCTACTAGTTAGTAAGGAAAAGTTCACATTACTGAAACACTGTTTGCAGTCCTGTAGGAACTTCAGCAACCCTAGCAATAAGTAAATTTAAAAGAAAAATTTCTCAAAGTAATATACTGAGTAACATAATTCTGACAAGAAAACTTACAAACAGGATCAAAACTTAAATGAGTCCCAACAATCAAGCAACATATGTGGCTTATAACGCACAGGAATTTGGAAATAGTTCTTTTCCCAGGCTGGTGAAATGCTGGTAAAGATACTCTAAAGCTACACTATGGGACAATAAAAATATTTCCTATACATCTAAAAATCATATGGCCTAGTAGTAATTTTGAAACTCCAACATCTTATCACAGAAATATAGAGTGACTGTATTTTAGAAATTGCTGGTTAGATTTCTGGGAATTGATGTTCCAGAGTTACCTGGTCATCATGGGTACAACTTTGGTTTTCTTCAAGAGATCTCAACAGGAATGTCAAGATATTTCAACAAAAGATTCTCCAATTGCTTGATTGCTCCGATTTTATGATTTTTAAATCAGATCAGATCAGTTGCTCAGTCGTGTCCGACTCTTTGCGACCCCATGAATCGCAGCACGCCAGGCCACCCTGTCCATCACCAACTCCCGGAGTTCACTCAGACTCATGTCCATCAAGTCAGTGATGCCATCCAGCCATCTCATCCTCTGTCGACCCCTTCTCCTCCTGCCCCCAATCCCTCCCAGCATCAGAGTCTTTTCCAATGAGTCAACTCTTCGCATGAGGTGCCCAAAGTACTGGAGTTTCAGCTTTAGCATCATTCCTTCCAAAGAAATCTCAGGGCTGATCTCCTTCAGAATGGACTGGTTGGATCTCCTTGCAGTCCAAGGGACTCTCAAGAGTCTTTTCCAACACCACACTTCAAATGCATCAATTCTTCAGCGCTCAGCCTTCTTCACAGTCCAACTCTCACATCCATACATGACCACAGGAAAAACCATAGCCTTGACTAGACGAACCTTTGTTGGCAAAGTAATGTCTCTGCTTTTGAATACGCTATCTAGGTTGGTCATAAGTTTCCTTCCAAGGAGTAAGCGTCTTTTAATTTCATGGCTGCAGTCACCATCTGCAGTGATTTTGGAGCCCCCAAAAATAAAGTCTGACACTGTTTCCACTGTTTCCCCATCTATTTCCCATGAAGTGATGGGACCGGATGCCATGATCTTCGATACGCATTACATTTGTTCCTCTTGGCATTGAGTTTGGCAACCCACTCCAGTGTTCTTGCCTGCAGAATCCCAGGGACAGAGCAGCCTGGTGGGCTTCCGTCTATGGGGTCGCACAGAGTCGGACACGACTGCCGCGACTTAGCAGCAGCACTTTTGTCCCTCTTGGCACTGAGTTTAGCAAACATAAGTCTGTTTCAAAGGTTTTTATTCCTAGGAGAAATGTTTTAATATTTAAATTGACTTGCTATATTAAAATGCGCACAAACAACAACAAAAAACATCTCCCTAACTTCAAGGCAGAAAACTAACTCTCATTCTCTTCCACTGAATGTCTAATATCAAATAGATGGTGAATGGAAAAGATAATAAAAGAATGGATGAATGAATGAGCAGATTCACACACTTAGAGCACCTTCCCTGGGCCCTCTGCTTGAAGAGCTCAGATACGCATTTCTTCCTGTGTCTTAGGCCTCACCGTGGCTTTGCATGTGTTTGTGCTAAGTCACTTCAGTCGTGCCTGAGTCTTTGAGACCCTATGGACTGTAACCCACCAGGCTCCTCTGTCTATGGGATTCTCCAGGCAAGAATACTGGAGTAGGTTGCCATGTCCTCCTCCAGGGGATCCTCCTGACTCAGGGATCAAACGTGAATCTCCTGTGTTTCCTGTATTGGAGGGGAATTCTTTACTGCTGAGCCAACAGGGAAGCACCAGACTGGCTTTAAGAAGGATAAAAAGGTCCTTCCTGCTCTTGCTGCCTCATCTACTCTCCTTTCTCAAGGACAGAAAGGCATTCTGAGATCAGGGAGGTAGCAATGGATCAGACAGCAGATAGCCTTTATACTCCAATCTTTGTTCAGCCAGGAGAGAGAGTTTCTTTCTCCTGGGAACAGCCCCATTTGGCCCCAGGCTTCCAAGAGAAAGGATAATTACATGACTAATATAAGGAATTGTTAAGCTTAAATGATTCCTTTGTTGCAAGTTCCCACTTTGGGAAACACAGAATCACTTCCCTGTGCTAGATGCCTCACTATTACTTAAAGGTATATTAGGTGAATTTTTATCCTAACTGGAAATAGACTTTGTTCTCAAACAGGAAATATCTTTTCACTCAAAATTAAATGTGGCGAAGTAAATGCTGAAAGAAAAAATACCAAATTCATCAGATAATAGCTATAATCATATTCATACTGTTATTAATACTAATGTCAATAGCTAATACTGACCAAGCTCTTATGTGCTGGGCACTGTTCTTATTCTCACAACTACACTACAAGGTAGATAGGTACCACTATTATACTCATTTAGAGACATGGGAACTAGCCCCCATATCAAACAGCAAGGAGTCAGAATGAGGTTTTGTACTCAGTCTGCTTCCAGTACCCGCTCTAAGCTTCACCTAGCTTTTCTTATGAATGTATGAAGACTACTTTACTAAAGCAAGTGGAACTATCAAAATAAGCAGTTATGGAATGGTCCCAACTATGGAATATTGAATGGTTCTTTTAGTGTGTGGTCAACCCTCAGTCGTAATTCAATTAACTTTTTGCATCAATAAACATTAATAATTGATGTAATGACATTCACTTATGTCACAGACTTCTACATTTCAACTAGTGTGGCCTTTTCTACCACACAGGTCCTAAGATGGCCTGAACACAGAAACAGCAGAGATTAAAGACAGGGAATCAGACTGGAAAGCTGTTTTTAAAGAAAATTCATAATTCATAAAAAGGGAGAGATAGTAAAATGTATACTCCAGAGCCAAAAAAAAAAAAAAGAAAATTCAAACCAATTTGGCTAGATTTGCAGGTTTATGAAGGAAAAATAGGAGACTCATGGGTATAGGCCAAATGGTGGGAGGCCTGGAACGGGCATCTCTACAAAGGCCTTTGAGTTGATTTCTAAAACTAATATTAGGTGAGTCACTTCAGGTTTTTAAACAGGAGATGAAGAATGCCAAATGGTATTTCAGAAAAATTAATCTAGCAAATTAAAAAAAAAAAAAAGAATTGGAAGAGAGAGACGAACTGCAGGCAAAATACGCAGGAAATACCACAGCCCCTTAGCAATCAGAGATTGAACATTCATAATTTCAACTTGTCCCAAGTGATCTCCAAATGTTCTCATTTCTAATTTTTCTAGGGCACAGAGTTATGAGGCCAAATTTTGAAAGCAAGAGTTAGCTAGCAAGCACTAGCTAACAAGAACTTTCTGCTTCCCAGTGGGGTTTTATCTCCCCACTGGCTGCAGCAGGGTCCCATACTCAGTCTGTTTCATTAAGTGGAGATGGATGTTCCTTTATGCAAAATGCTTCCAGGTAAACTTCAGCTACAGTGGCTTTCTTGATGGCTCAGATGGTAAGGAGTCTGCCTGAAATGCAGGAGACATAAGAGAAGCAGATTTGATCCCTGGGTCAGGAAGATCCCCTGGAGGAGGGCATGGCAACCTACTCCGGAATTCTTGCCTGGAGAATGCCATGGACAGAGGAGCCTGGTGGGCTAAGGTCCATAGGGTGGCAAAGCGTAGGACACGACTGAAGCAACTTAGCATGCACGCAAATGCACCATGACACAGCATTGAGGTTGGTGATGGAATTGTAAAAGTCCGACACATTCATCCCTTGGGAATATCCAGGCATTTTGTACTTGCCACATTCCAGGTGTCCTGTCAGGAGGAAGGCAACAGAAGTTAAGGAGAAAAGGGAAACAAGAAGACATCAGAAAGGGATGGCAGGACATACTGGCTGACTAGCGACGGCAGATGAGAGCAAAGAAATCCAGATGGGCTGTCAAGTTTTCAGGCCTAGGAGGCAGGGAGCATGTTAGTGCCTAGAATAGAAATAAAACCTGGAGGGTGCAGAGCACCTAAGCAAACGCGACAGGTGTCTGCACACTAAATAAAGATCTCAAAGGCTGATTTAACCAAACTCTTGTCTGGAGGAAGAGAATCAAATAGGGTAACTTTAGGGTTCTCTGAAATACATCCTACAGGATGTGGAGTTTATCTATCACTCTTTTCTTCTGCTCTTTTAACAATGCAGATGTGGGGCACTCTCATTTCTTGATTTTCCAAGTCAAAATTGTACGGTTTTGTCCCTTCTTTTAGAAAATACGGTCTAAATCTCAAACTGTGCCTGATGGGACCAAACTCTCAGTTTTCTTGACTTGTTTCCAGAGAGCTCTATTATCAGTCAGTATCTGAGAGGGACAAGTGATTAACTTTTGTGCGTCTAAATACTGATACTGATATCCATCATAATGGAGAGAGAAAAGCCAGGGGTGAAATACCTTTCCTGTGTTAATTTTTCACCTTTGTTTTCCAGAAAAAGCTTCAGGGTGACAAACATCCTATGGAATAATTAAAGTCAGATATAAACCAAGAAGGTAAAAAACCAAAAACAAAACGGTAATTGCTGAGAATTCAAGCTGAGAGAATTAGTCACAATGACAAAGAATCTTTATCCCCCTGTCCCCTGGCCAGCTCCTGGTGGAACACTCGCCTCATCTGTATTCCCTAGGGGAAGTAGCAGCAGCTCCAGGGAAGATCAGCAGTGAACAGAGAGTGTGTTATTATGTGCAAATAGTTATTTCAGATGGATCACAAATGGAAGCCCAGTAGGAGAGAAAGGGGGGAACATTCTGCAGCCGGTTTACAAAGCAAAACTTAAGATGACAGGGATCTTTTTTCAGTTTTAAGATAATGCTGGAGGTTCAGACACAGAACGGATATTGAGATCAACTGTGCTTTAAAGGGTGGGCGCTCTACTCTTCATATCAATACTTGGGGCTTTGGAGCCGCTGCGCAATAGGATCTTTAAACAAGATGCCCGAGGACAAATTGTGAGAGTAGTTATGATTTCCCAGAGTAAGTGCTCAATAAATTATGCTGAAGTGAACCAGGCACCTGTAATGCTCAATAACTAAATACCCAAATCTGCCTGCCTCATGAATACACTGCAGTTTACTAAACACAGTAAAAGCTTTGTTATTCTAATGTTTGATTCGCCTGAGAATGTTAAGTTAGTTAAAGCTGTTTAATCAGCTAAAAGTTAATTCACAGCTCAGTAATATTTGCTAAGTAATTTTTACCAGTATTGTCTATTTCCTTTCATCTTCACATTGCCCATGATACTTCATTTTATGAATGGAGAAAAATAAAGTACAAAAATGGTTAAGAAATTTAAACCAGGACAGTCTTATCTTGTTTAGTTTACTCTAAGGACTGGCTCAGTTAATCCTCAC
This sequence comes from Bos javanicus, assembly GCF_032452875.1. Lineage (NCBI taxonomy): Eukaryota > Metazoa > Chordata > Mammalia > Artiodactyla > Bovidae > Bos > Bos javanicus. Next base: position 24,007,032 of record NC_083873.1, on the reverse strand, counting down.
AAATGCTTAAGGAGGGTAATATTATTATCTCCCTATGCTGATAAGGAAACTAAGGCTCAGAGTTTCAGTTAACTGGTTCACATTCATAAGACCAACAAGCCCAACAGTCACCAAAATGTGGACCAATCCTAGCTATCTGGCCTCACGGTCCACAGAGAGTTCATGAGGAGGGGAACGTTGGAACTAGAAAACAGGCATCCAGATTTGGAAGTCTATGACTCAAATGGTAAAGAATCTGCCTGCAGTGAGGGAGACCCAGGTTCAATTCCTGGGTTGGGACTATCCCCTGGAGAAGGGAATGACTACCCACTCCAGTACGCTTGTCTGGAGAATTCCATAGACAGAGGATCCTGGTAGGCTACAGCCCATGTTGTAGAGTCAGACATGACTGAGTGACGAACACTTCACTTTTTCACGTTCTTCCAGACACCAAGCTGACCTAAGCAGGTACTCCAAGTTTTCCTCCCTCTCTTGCCCACTGACCTGCCTCTCCTGATCTAGGATAAGAACAATGGCTGCCGCAGATTTCATCTGGATTCACATGATCTCAGAGGAAGAGATCAGGGACTTTACAGTAATCCAACCCTTCTACTCCCAAACAGATCTAGTCTTCTGATAGGATTTTAACCAGAAGTTTTGTTTGTTTGCTTGTTTTCCTTGCAGAGGACTGGCTTTCTTTCTAATGTCAATAAAAAGACAGTTTTGTTTAGTAATGGTCGATAATGGTCTAAATGGACACCTGTATTTTTATTGTGTAAAATAGATTCAGGAAACCCCACGATGCCTCCAGACTTAAAATGATCCTACACTAGGTGATACTGTCACTATTGTGAAAAGTCACAGAACAAAATTCAGTCTTACTGCAGGACTGCATAACTCCAGAAATAAATCTTTCAAAAATATACATTTTGGGATGTAGGACTAATTCTAAAATAGGTATCAACCAGGACTGCCTCTTTTCTGCATTGCTCCAGATACCTGAAATATATACATCAAAACCATCTGTACACAGAAATGGGGCCACTGCTAGAGGCAGTAATCTTCTTAGAGTTGCAAAAATTGTAGCTGTCTATCAAACAGTCTATCTGGTTCCTATTGAAGACAGCCCAATAGAAAAAAAAAATGCATGTATGCACCTTTATAAAATAATCAAGATAGGCTAAGGTAACAGCTACCCTTGGAAAATAGCAAAGGAAAAAGTAATACAGAAAGTAGAAAAGTATGACAACATCATAAAACAACTATATGCCAATAAAAAGTAATTAAAAAAAAAGAGAAAAGTATGATTGGTGTATGCCTGCCATATTCTTCACTCTATTTGAAGTGCTATGTGCCATTTAATTTAACAGTATGGTAACCATAAACCTACATAGCAACTGCAGTGATTAAGTAGCTTACCAAATTCTGAAGTACCTGCACTTCTGCATGGAAAGTCCACTGGCAAAGAGAAATACTTCTAATTTTTAAAATAAGGTTTGGCTCACTGTAAAATAAGTTAGGCAAATAACTTACTCCTTCTGCCCCAAGCTTTCTGACTTTTGAGGTTTTTCCCCCCAGTTTTATTGAGGTGTAGTTGCCAAATAAAAATTGTCCAGCTTAAGATGTACAAGATGATGTTACCCCAAGTCTTACATCTTAAGAAGCAGGGGGATGGACAACATGATATATTTATTCTGTTCAAACTGTAATATTCATTAACTAGGTCAAAAATAGTATCTCCAAATTTCTGTGTAAATAAAATATGGGGAAGTCTAGTCATGTTAAATGGAAAAAAGAAAAGCTCACTGTAAGTTAATAATGGTAAATTATTGGGAAGCAAAGTATATCTTGCAAGATGATCACTGATCCTCCTTGCTAGTTTCTATGAAAACAGATTTTTATTGGTTTGCTTAAAATAGGCACATCCACCCTCTGAAGTGGCACAGACCTTTACATGGTGCTGCTGCAGAGAGAGATGGTGGTACACTTTTGATTTTCATAAATCAACAGACATTTCTCTTTTTATATATCCAGAATGTATTTGTTCTTTAAAACCTTCTTTTAAATCAGAGAAATGAAGGTGTTCTATAGAATGTATGTCAGTGAAAGTTTCTAAATAGATAATAAAGGAACAGGTTTTAGGAATATAGAGAAAATAAATTCTGGAAATTTAGATCTGCTACCATCAAGAGTAAATCTAAATCTTTGTCAAAGTTCAAAATAACGACTCCAATTCCAAGGGTTTGTTTTTCTCCCTTACAAAAAGAAATTATAATATTTTTCTTGATTATTTGAACAAACTGCCCAACAGCACCACCAGAATTCAATCACCCACGAGTGCTTTCACTAGGTGCTATGATATGGCATAATACTACATACTTTCTCAGGGTATACTTTGGTAGTTAATGAAACTAAAACAGATTGCTTTAGTGTTGCTATGGGAACAATTATCAGATAGGAAGGGGATGGTAGCTATCTGCTGCCATATAGGGAAGGATTCATTAGCTCTAGAAGACCTGCATTCTGAAGAATTATTTAAATATAGACATTAGGGAAAAATGCTCAGTGGACAATTGGGTTACCCAGTTTTAAAATCTCTTTTAACACATAAAGGGGAGAGATGTGGGGATCCTGCGATACTTGGTAAAGAAATCTGAGCAGATTCAACTACAGTGGCAAATTTCTGAAGAAACTAGGAAAAGGAACAGATGGAGTTGAGATGTAAGAGAAAACTCATTTGCTCCCAAAAGAACAGGAAAGCTGGTGTCTCACCAGTACACCATAATAGGAGCTGCTCTGAAGCAGGCAAGCTGGTTTCTTTTTCATGGGCACAAGTCTGTACCCAACTTGGCTGTACATGCATTCTGTAGGAAGAAATCTACCTTTACAGTCCACATTTCTTTAAAAAGAAAAAGTGAAATATATCAGTGAGCTCAACAATGAAAGTCTATTCCTTTAACACTGAAGAAAATACATAAATGGGAAGTCTAAGAATCTGGTATTTGCAAAGCAGACACAATGGCGTATGAGAATGGCTGTCACCATAGGCAACATGGGAAAACAGTCAGAAAAATACATCAAAGGAGTTTCAGAAGTTTCCCTATTAGGCAGAGTGAGTTCTTTCCCATAGCTCTACTCCATGATATAAGGAAAACTTAGAAGTCCATCGATATTGATAAGCATTTCAAAAATTAATTTTAATTACAAATGTCAGTTAGGGATTACCATGTTTTTACATGCAAAGTATGAAATAATGCTGGTAGAAGAAGTGATACAGAACTGACAATGAGAAATGGACTCCAAATTAAGTACCTACCAGGGAAAAAACAACATAAGACAAAAAACTGGAAGCTAGATGATTTCTCTGCTTTCTATATATTGAAACTAGAGGAAGCTGATCAACTTATGAACTTCTCAGGGCCTGACCATTAAGGTCCTACTTTTTGCTCAGTCATTAGCCATGTGGTCTTGAGCAAACCATTTAGTCTCAATTTTCTTGCTGACAAAGTGAAGAGACTGAATTTCAGTACTTCTGAGACTATATGCAGCCTGTGAAAGAAGCACTGGGTGCAGATCTGTGTGGGTTCTGATATCCCAGGGATTTCAGGTCCACACGCAAGGTGCCCAAGAATTCTGCACTCTACTGGACTCTGGTTCTGAAGCAAGTGATCCTTGAAACCCACTTTTATTCATTCAACAAAAATTATCTGAATGCAAACTATAGGCCAGGCATGGTGGAAAACACTAGAACTACAACAAGTGAGTAAAATCAACAAGATCCTTGTCTTTGTCAAACATCCAGTGTTAGGGATCTAGCTCCCCAATATAATGGCTTCATAAATAAACAGGTTGCTTTGAGCTAAGAAAGAAAGAAAGATAAATAGGACTTCCCCCCATAACACTCAAAAAATTAATTTCTTAGGTGATCCACTCAAATGAGTAGCATTCCAAAGCATAAATGCATGCTCACAATTATATACATACAGTTCACAATATCTTGTTCCTGGAATTAAAATTTCTCGGTAGCAAATCTGATTCATCTCTTCCCTTTAAGAATTTCCACTTAGCTTTCACTTCTTCCTTTAAAATGAACATGCTCTTGATAAAATTTTAATGTCAGCACTCATTACTAATCCCTTCTGTGTGTGCTAAGTCACTTCAGTCACGTACAGCGCTTTGTGACCCCATGAACCATAGCCCACGAGGCTCCTCTGTCCATGGGATTCTCTAGGCAAGAATACTAGAGGGGGTTGCCATTCTTTTCTCCAGGGGATCTTCCCGACCCAGGGATCAAACCCAGTTTTCCTTCATTTGTGGATGGCAGCAGTAATTTCGTGGACACTTGTTCATAGTTTGCAGTGCAATGAACAATGACAACAATTTAAACAACAAAGAACTCTGATACTCTTTTTCCAACCATTTTTGTAGGTACTTAATCCACTGTTTTTAATTCTGTTTCAATTTGAAATACCTAGTATTTCCACTTTCTGTCTTGAACCCTTTCTCCCAAGAAAAAACAGTGATTTAGATCTATCAAATTTCAAGATATTTATTTGTTCATGAGTCAAGGCTGTGGAATTTTCAAAGAGATCCCACAAAAAGATGTAGCATAAGTTTAGGTGGTCTCAAAATTATCTGGTGGAGGCTTTAAAGAGGGCAGGTCACTACTCTCTTGGCCTTTCTTATTCCACCCTTTCTCCAAGGCTCGCAGGGCCTTCTGAATGGGGCATGTTCACTCATTCTTATTCACCCTCCTTCTCTCTTGTTACTCCTCACACTTGTGACAGGCCTGGGCTGAGTTACAGGAGCACAGTTCTAGGGGTGGGAATACACATTTCCTCCCATTCTCTTCCATTTTTGTCTCTGAATGGGTTTATCACAGTGTAGAGGTTCTGGTTGAATTTGGGGTGGAAATAGGTAAAGTAGCTCCCACTTCATGGGACCAGAAAAGACTTCCATGTGGCTCAGCCTAGCTCTTCAAGCACTACCCTGAGGTTTAGGGCCAAAGGCTCAGCTAGCAGCTACTGATTATAAATGGACAGACTTCTCTCGTGATCTCAGGTGAGAGCTGGTAGACGACAGAAGATTGGTATTTACAATTCCGCATCCAGGCCAGCGTTCTCTCTGCCGATGGAATGTCCACTAAAACTCACTTTCAGAAAATATTGATAAAAATGCTGTTTGTTTACATGTAGAACATTAAATAATTTAAACCAGGGTTAATGCATACTCAAGTTTCCATTTTACCAAAACAAATTAAATAAAAGCAAAGTAAGTCAGGATTTCTTTAGGGTAGCAAATTCCTAAGGACAGTACTAGGAGAATCAGTGCTCAGATACACTAGCCTCCAGTTCGCTCACTCTGTGGAAGCCATACTTGCCTCCACGCTGCTCCATGGGCACTCAGGCTCCGTCCTGTCTTAAAGCCGTGCTCTAGCTGTTCACTGGAGGAAGAGCCCTTTTTCCATGGATCTCCTGGATGACCTCCTCTCTGATTTCAAATCTGCTCAAATCCCAACTTCTCCATGAGGCCTCTTGTGACCACCCTTTTAAACAGTGCCTCCAGCTCTCATCCTGACACTCATTTATTCCACTTTACTGTCTCTATTTCTGTGCCGCTTATCACCTTCTAACTTCCATTATAACTCGTTTATTTATACTTTAGTGTATTTACTGTTTATGTTTTGTCTCCCACTAAACTAAGATCACGGCATCCGGTCCCATCACTTCATGGGAAATAGATGGGGAAACAGTGGAAACAGTGTCAGACTTTAGTTTTTGGGCTCCAAAACCACTGCAGATGGTGATTGCAGCCATGAAATTAAAAGACGCTTACTCCTTGGAAGGAAAGTTATTACCAACCTAGATAGCATATTCAAAAGCAGAGATATTACTTTGCCAACTAAGGTCCGTCTAGTCAAGGCTATGGTTTTTCCTGTGGTCATGTATGGATGTGAGAGTTGGACTGTGAAGAAAGCTGAGCACCGAAGAATTGATGCTTTTGAACTGTGGTGTTGGAGAAGACTCCTGAGAGTCCTCGGACTGCAAGGAGATCCAACCAGTCCATTCTGAAGGAGGTCAGCCCTGGGATTTCTTTGGAGGGAATGATGCTGAAGCTGAAACTCCAGTACTTTGGCCACCTCATGAGAAGAGTTGACTCATTGGAAAAGACCCTCATGCTGGGAGGGATTGAGGGCAGGAGGAGAAGGGGACAACAGAGGATGAGATGGCTGGATGGCATCGCTGACTCAATGGACGTGAGTCTGAGTGAACTCCGGGAGTTGGTGATGGACAGGGAGGCCTGGCGTGCTGCGATTCGTGGGGTCGCAGAGTCGGACACGACTGAGCGACTGAACTGAACTGAAGAAGACAGGAACTTTATATAGTTTACTGTCACATCCCCTTTTCTCATTCCATATTCCTCTCTGCATCAGGGTGAAGTCCTTCTCCCAAACATTTCAGGTTTTGGATTCAACCACATGAAATAATGTCATTTGAAATAATGTCAATACAGAATAAATAATTTACCCTATAAAAACAGTAAATAAAATATTTCTTGTGTCATTCTTTGTCCATATCATCTTTCAGACGGCCGCAGAAACACGAACCCAGTACCAACCCTGTCATGTCCATGCAGTGCCTGACCCTTCTACCCAGTCAGGTTTAATTCTTAACTTTATAAAATTCGATATTAAACCCTTTTCTCCTATTGCTTTATCCCCAAATAAGAGGAAAAATCCTTAAACACTTGAAATTGCTTTCCGAATGTGACCCAGCACATTTTCATCAGTCTCAATGAGAAATTCAGTCACAATACAGACATTCCATGTTTATTTCAGCCAATTTATTTTGCTCCCTAAGGATATTTTTTTCCTGACTATTCCTTCTCCAGGAAAGAGCAAAAAAAAAAAAAAAAAAAAAGAAAAGAAAAAAAGAGATTTTCCAAATTCAGCTTTTCATTACCTAAGTCATATCTGCAAGTGATGTGTTGCATGGCATGCCATGTATTACAGCCTAACACCATGAATCCACATCACGCAGCTCATTTCTGTAGAGACTATCTTCCATTATTTTGGATTTTCATATTCTTTCTACCAAGTTCAATCATCCTTAGTCCCTTTCTACTTAGTCAATAACCCAAAAGTACCCAGCCAACCGAAGATGGATAAAAAGATCTTACCTCTAAGTTTTCTAAGCAATCTTAATAACACAAACACATTTATTGACAGTGCTACATTTTACATTTCCTTAGGCTTCATTAATACCTTTGAGTGACTGCTACACTGTCCCGAAGCCAGATCGCTCACTTGACTTATTTACCCTGTACTGTTGATGTTAATAAAAGCTAGATTATTAGAGAACAATAAGACAACTTTAAAAACCGAAATAATAACCCACGGACAGTCTCACTTTTTCCTGCCTCTCCTTGTTAATTATGCCTGCAACCGAACATTTTAACCTGAATTCAGGAGAAAATTAAGTGAAAAATTATTTGCCTGAAGTCAAACTCGAGACTTCCATGCTTTCAACTCAATATGTTATTTAGAGTATCATTAACTGAAGGAAGTGGGACAAAACTAAAGCACATTTATGTAGGAGAGATCATTTGTTAAGCTCTGTGGATAGTTATTATTTTAATAGCCTGAGGAGCCACAGTCTCTACTGGGTAACAGAGATGATGATTCCTGCCAGCACAGCAGGGCCTCTTGGTTAAGGTAACTTAAGACCAAACTGCTTTCAGATTCTCAGGGACAAGGAAGTCACTGGGGTTAAATCCCAGTCATATGGTTACCAGTCAATTTTGTTCAGCTGGACAGCTCTAGTATAAAGCATCAAAAAGGAGCTTAATAAATACGCAAATCATCACTGACTATACAAGTATTTACAAAGTACCACATATAGTCCAGATACTATTCTAGACACTGGGAACAGAGTCACGGAAAAAAATAAATATTCTTACTTTCCTTCAGGTTACATTTTAGGGAGAAAGAAATGTAATAAACAAAATAAAACAGCTATAAAGAGTACCGGGCTTCCCTGATGGCTCAGCAGGTAAAGAATCTGCCTGCAATGCAGGAGACATAGGAGAGGCAGGTTCAATTCCCTGGATCTGGAAGATCCCCTGGAGGAGGAAAGAGCAACCCACTGCACTATTCTTGCCTGGAGAATCCCATGGACAGAGGAGCCTGGCGGGCTATAGTCCAAAGGGTCACAAAGAGTTGGACACGACTGAGCGACTAAGTACAGATGCACAGAGTACCAATGGAAGATAAATGCAATGGAGGAAAATAAGATTGAGGTGCATGACAGCAACCACCTGAGAGGCGGTGAGTGGGTGTGGGGGGAAGAGGAGGTACCACATTCTACAGAACGGTCAGGGAAGGATTCACTGAGGAGGTGACTTCTGAGCAGAGACATGAAGAAGGTGAGGACTGTATGGATACATGGACTAAGTGTTCTCTAGCAAAGACAGAGCTTATACGAGGAACAGAAAGGATGCCAGCGTGGCTGAGGTGAATGAATGAGGGTGAGGGGAGCTGAAGATGTAATTAAAGAGAAATATGAGCAGAAAGGGCTTCCCAGGTGGTGCCAGAGGTGAAGAATCCACCTGTTGAGGCAGGACACACAAGAGACAGGTTCGGACCCTGGGTCAGGAAGATCCCCTGAAATAGGAAATGGCAATCTGCTCCAGTGTTCCTGTCTGGAAAATTCCATGCAGAGAGGAGCCTGGCGGCCTATAGTTCATGGGATCACAAACAATCAGACACAACTGAGTGTGCACGCATACACTGGGCAGAGGGAAGAGAGGTCAGAATCCACAAAGCCTTCACGATGAAGGCAAGCACCCAGGCTCTTCACTTCCACAATGGAGAGGGACTGAGCAGCAGAGAAGTAGAATCCCACTAATATTTAATCAGGAAAACATGGGCAGATGGGTCGACAATGTGAAGCTAGGGAGAAGCTGGGAACCCTTAGACACTGGCCACTGCAACGATCCAGCCCAGGCCAGTGCAGAGCGGGAGGGGACAGGTCATGATCAAATTCTGGGTGTGTTTTAAAGACAGAGCCATAAGAATCTTCAGATTCTATACCAGATGTGAAAAGAGATGTTAAGAATACAGCTGTTGCGTACTAAGTAGAAGGACAGTAGGAAGAGCAAGCTTATAAAGGAAGCAGACTTATAAAAGCGTGTGGTTTGGCACATTTGAGATGTCTCTTACACAGGCAAATGGAGATAAACAAGCAGATAGAAGCATGAGGCTGGACTTCGAGAAAAACACTTCATTGGAAACACAGATATTTAGGAAGCAACAGACTGAGGATGGTTTTGAAAGCAAGAAAACTGACAGGCTGACCAAAGGAAAGACATACAGACAGAGAAGAGAAGCAATCTAAGGACTAAACTTTGGGATACTCTAAGAGGAGACAGAACCATGAAGGAGATTAAGAAAATCCAGTGGCAAATTAAGGGACAAACAGGAGTGCTTTTCCCTTAATTTCTTGAAAAACAAGTGAAGAATGTATTGGAAGAAAGAGGGAGTGTCAACTCGCCAAGCACTCCAATACAGAAAGGACTAAAAATTGGCCCGTGGCAAAAAAAAAAAAAAAGAGTTAAAATACTATAAAACGGAATCTTATCTATTAAAAACACAGATACCATTCTTTGGAAACTGTTTTTTAGGAGCTGTATCATCCTATGCAGACAGAGTAAAATCTCAAAATATTCTATCTGACATTTAAACTTCCTGGTGTTTTGTATTCATTACGTCTGCTTATACAGATACAGTGATCCATCTGCCAACACCACCATCTCAGCCTGATAATGCAGTGGTCAACTCTAGGAGCTAATTCTTGATAATTCTATCTTCTCCTTTCACTTATTTGCCAGGTGATCAATAATATGCATTAAATGAAACAATGATAAAGCTATTTCATAGACTTTAATAACAACTGCAAACAGGAAATTGAGATACTCACTTTTCCACAAGGGCAATTCATTACAATAAGGAACTACAGATAAGCAGCTAAGCAATTACATCTAGAGACAAGAGTCAACCACCAGGCTTGCCTGGTTCACTGAAGATCAAACTGAGCGTCCAGTGTGATCATAGTGTGCAGGCAACTTAGGAAACTGATAATTTGACCTAAATCCTAACGAAGCTGCTGCTGCTGCTGGGTGCAATTCATCACTTGGACCTTCTACACAGATCTGGCACAGTGCCAAGTAAAGATGGTCAGTAAGCAGTGGAGACAAGAAAGAATGGTGTGCACACTCAGGGTAGCTGCAAAGGACCATGAGGGTTGTACCCTGTACAGTGCGGAAGATGCTGGTCACCTAGATTGCCACGTCATGACACCGGTAGTGCAAAACTGCCAGCCATAGGTGGCAGCACTGGGGAGCAGCTACCAGCCTCTGACTTTTACCTTAAAGTTAAAAAGCAATCACAGTCATGGCACCTATATGCTTAATATCTGTAGAGGTGGCTATAAACTGAAAACAGGCCTACAAAGATGTGTCATGCAAGAAAAGACAGTTACGAAATGCCTAAGGATGGGTTTGACAAATTTTACCTTACTATATATGAATGTAATATGTTTGCAGCATTTGATGATAAACTGCTAGAAGGCAGGGATTGCTCAAGCAAATGCTAACGACCAGAAGCAGTAAACACCTTCCTAATGTTGCCTCTAGTATGTGATGGATGACTTTGCAACATTAAAGCAATCCATGATAAGCACCTTTAAGCAATGCTGATTCAGAAATCATTTAAAAGCTCTCTTTTCAAGATACGCTGGTGACTTTTTTATCCTCTTAAGTTTGGGGAATCAGTGTTGATTCTGAAAAGACTGCTCAGTTTACAGTGAGTGCCACACAGCAGCATATTTTGAGTAGAGGTACTGAACAGTGTCATAGCCTTTGACTGTGTGGATCACAATAAATTGTGGAAAATTCTGAAAGAGATGGGAATACCAGACCACCTGACCTGCCTCCTGAGAAATCTGTATGCAGGTCAAGAATCAACAGTTGGAACTGAACATGGAACAACAGACTGGTTACAAGTTGGGAAAGGAGTACCTCAAGGCTGTATATTGTCACCCTGATTATTTAACTTATATGCAGAGTACCTCATGTGAAATGCAGGGCTGGATGAAGCACAAGCTGGAATCTAGATTGTTGGGAGAAATATCAATAACCTCAGATATGCAGATGACACCACCCTTACGGCAGAAAGCGAAGAAGAACGAAAGAGCCTCTTGATGAAAGTGAAAGCAGAGAGTGAGAAAGTTGGCTTAAAGCTCAACATTCAGAAAACTAAGATGACGGCATCCCGTCCCATCACTTCATGGCAAATAGATGAGGAAACAATGACAGACTTTATTCTGGGGGGCTCCAAAATCACTGCAAATGGTAACTGCAGCTATGAAGTTAAAAGATGCTTGCTCCTTGGAGGAAAAGCTATGACCAACCTAGACAGCATATTAAAAAGCAGACAACAAAGGTCCATCTAGTCAAAGCTATGGTTTTTCCGGTAGTCGTGTATGGATGTGAGAGTTAGGCTACAAAGAAAGCTGAGCACTGAAGAGTTGATGTTTTTGAACTGTGGTGTTGAAGACTCTTGAGAGTCCCTTGGACTGCAAGGAGCCCTGGGATTTCTTTGGAAGGACTGATGCTAAAGCTGAAACTCCATGTACCCTTTAAAGCCCTATAGTCGGTCCTGAGGCATACACCAGTTTAAGAAAACTCCTTTTAATAAACCCTTAGAAGAAGGTAAATAGCATAAGTGAAGGCTATGGATAAAAGAAAATTTCCTAAAACATTCTACTACATAATAGTAAAAAGTGAAAGTGTTAGTCACTCAGTCACATCTGACTCTTTGCAATCCCATGACCCCATACCTCCAGGCTCCTCTATCCATGGAATTTCCCCAGAAAGAATGCCAGAGTGAGTAGCCATTCCCTTCTCCAGGGGATCTTCCCAACCCAGGGATCAAACCTAGGTCTCCCATAATGCAGGCTGATTCTTTACCATCTGAGCCACCAGGGAAGCCCGTGATAGCAGTATCAAAACGGTTAAATCTTCTCCTGTACTCACATTTCTTGGATTGTTGTAAACTGTTTTCTGATATTCTTTCACTCCACTATTACAATAACCAGTATTCTTGTTTTGCAAAACTACATGGCAGGCTGAGAACCTTGCATCAAGTCCCAAAGTTCAGTAAGTGGCAGAGCTCAGCACCAAACCTTGACATGATGCTGCTGAAGTCCCCGTGCTCTGCTGCCACTTTGCAGAAGAATTTATCCTAATCATTCATTAATTTTCTAATTCACTTGGAAAATAGGTACAGATATAAGAGAGACAGGTGTGTGTCTATTTTCCTCTGTAATATGTATTATAAATATAAACAATGTGTAATTTATTTAATACCCAGCTCTGCTAGGAGGTAAGAATCACATGAAACTAAACAGATCTCTAGTATACACTGCTGCTGCTGCTGCTGCTAAGGCTCTTCAGTCGTGTCCGACTCTGTGCGACCGCATAGACGGCAGCCCACCAGGCTCCCCGTCCCTGGGATTCTCCAGGCAAGAACACTGGAGTGGGTTGCCATTTCCTTCTCCAATGCATGAGAGTGAAAAGTGAATACGCTGGCACCCCTATATTTAGCCTGATGCATGGAAGCATTCAATAATATTTGTTGACTGAATGAATGAACAAGTGATAAGTTTGCAGACTGCAGACATGCATTTTCTACCAGAGGAGTCATACTTGTAAACAGACTTAGCCCATATGGTGAATGCTCTATCAAAATGCTCATAGAGATCAGTGGGAGACATAAGACAGAAACTAAAACCTATCAAATCCAAAACATTTCTTGATTCTCATGAGGCGTCAATGGCATAGGCAACAGAGGTATCATTAACCATATTTTGTAGGCAACTCAGTAAGAGTGTGCCTAGCAATTCATGCCACAGACCCAAAACCTGGACTGTGGAATCAGAGACCTGTTTTCAAATCTCTTTTCTGACATTTCTGTCTTGGGCTTTAAGGAAGCTGCTTAGGATCTTTGAGTTTCAGCCATCTCATCTATAAAGAGAGGTATATACTGATCTTGCTTTTTATTCATGGAAATATCCCAAGCACTTAGAATAGTGCTTGGCATCCCATTGGCACTAAATTTATTACTGAATTGCAGTGCTGTTAAAGGCTTTAAATATGAAAATATGTATACAAGCACCTAGCATTGTGACTCAGACAGACTGTTAGTCAGTGTTCCCTTGTGACTAAATGTCTCTAAAATGTTATTCCCACTTCCCCTTCCCTTGAAAATCTTGAATGGGACTCTCTGACCCCTTCCCTATTTCAGATTCCCTCTGAGCCATGTAGCTCCTTCTACAATGAGTCTTAGTAGGTATAGACTTGCGTATTCCCATGAAATCACCAGGCTCACTAATGCAAAGGGGGGCAGATTGAATTTTTAAATCAGGACAGGCTCTAACTTACACCAGGAATTCATTTGCTTTCTCACTCCCATAAGACATATTAACCATAAATCTCTAAATTGTCCTTCTTTCTAAAAACCATTTAACACATTCTATGATGATCATATTTTTAAAAAAGTTGACAAAATTGCAGCACTGCTTTCTTATTACTATTCAGACTAATAAATATCAACTTGCTACATAGCTACACATGCGACTTCCTTGCACTGAGATAGCTACCTGGACACCTAAATTCGGCATCCCCAGATCTGTGACAACCCACATACACACTGAGCCTCATATGCCTGCGTCCTCCTCAGACTCCTCTATGCCACCATCTTAACCTCTTCGTGTAGGAGCAGAGCCACAGGACCAGGGAAACAACACGGCTAAGAGGTTAAAGACAGATTCTGGGCATTGACAATGGCTTTTAAGAATTAATAGAACAAAGCTTCTGTTTGGCTAGTTGTTTTGTGGGTGTGTATGTATGTGGCTTTTGTTTTTGGGCAGGGGGAACTAAAGAGTTACATGAAAATGTCCTTTAAGCCTAGCGACATTGCTATGAGTAGTAATATTTAGATTGGTGGTGGGCAGAGTGTTTATTTAGCCTGTGGTAGGAGGGAGAAGCTAGTGCTTGGATGTACTACAAGATTTTGCAAACCTGGTATGATGAGGGAAAAAAAATCCAAACTTTAGTGGGCCTATTTTTTGCAACAGTAAAATAAAACTCTAGGTGATTTCCACACTCCTATCCAGCTTTAGTGATATGCACTTTTATTAACAGCTCAATATCAGTGTTGTTATATTTAAACCACAGGCTTATTCTTCTGCACCAGGAAAGGCAGTGATGTCAGGATTTATATAGATAGAGACACAGATATAAATACATGATGAAAATCTTCTGTGAGCATAAGTTTTAAATAACAGTTTGGCAGGAAGATTTTTTTCATCCAATTTAAAGTTAACTTTAATTTTTTAATCAAAATAATTTCTGATTTAATAGAACTAGCTAACTGGATATAATAATAATAATAGTAATGACCATATCAATGCTAATAATAGATAGCACTTATTGATGTAATAGCATTACCAAAACCCACTGAGGTACATGCCATTATTACTATCATACCTGCTTCACAGGAAGGAAAATCTTATCCTTAAGATAAGAAGCAGTGCGGTTAAGCAACAAAATAGGAAGACCCAGAATTCGAATCTAGATCAATCTAACCATATAATTCCAGCTGTGAAACACATGATTTTCCAAATGATTACAGATAACGATAGGAATAATTTCCTGGGACAAAAGTGGAATGGACTATGGAAATCATGCTCACAGAGGAGTTAAAACAGCTGATACCTTCTCCCAGCTCAACCATTAACTAGTTGAATATCCTTGTAATGAAACTAACCTCTGTTGAGTCTCAGTTTCTTCAGAGGTAGAAGGGGAAATTTAGGCAGATGTTTCCCACTCTCTGTATGGTCTTTGATCACAAGGAAGGAAAGCATCACAAATATGAAACAGAGACACAACCAGTCTCTGTTTTACGTTTGGAGTTGGGCATAATAATGAAGTTTTACATAACATTACATTAAAAGACCTTGGTTGTGAACAAATAGTTTGGAAATCACTGAATACAATGAGCTCTAGGGTTTTAAACTCTTTTGATATTCTACGGCTCTACTAAATACTTTAGATTGTCTCCTTTAGTATAACTTGTTGAATATTACCTCTTTTAAAATAGGACCCAAAAGATTTCTTTTCAAGGAAGCAAAACCACCAAACTACTTGGCAGGTAACTTTTTCCATTAAGATATCACAAAATTGGAGTTGGGGGAAAAAAATCACGAAATGGTCAAGTCTTTGGATATGATTTATTTTGTTAAAAGAGACTTAATAAATCCTTTGCATTTATGTATTCTTGTAGTCTGGTTTAAATCTTTTCTAAAACATTTTCTTAAAGTATGACATTTCTTCTCAACAACATGTGAAGGCCGTAAGTATTGTGAGAATGAGTTCTAGGATTAGAGAAATATAAAATGTTTGTGTTCAGCCCTAAAGACAAGATTATGCATAATTTGAAGTATTTAAGGGAAATCTGTAGGCATCAGTTTCTATGTACTTCCTGATCCAAAATAACATAAAAGGATATGCAACCTAAGTCAGAGGAAGATGAGACCCTCACTTGGCCAAGAATAACAGTGAGGGGGGGATAGGGGAGGGATGCTGGTAGTAATTCTACAACGGCCAGCAATCACATTCCATGTACCATGTGCCAGATGGTGCTTTAAGAGCTTACAGATACCAATTCACTTAATCCCCACAACAATTTTGTGAGATGGACATTGAACCACAGAGAGTGTAAGTAACTTGAAGAGTCACAGAGCTGGAGGGTGACAGAGCTGGGATTTGAGTCAGACACCATGTCACTGGGGAGGGGAGTGCTTTGTGAAACAGGGGTGGTAAGGGAAAATCAGAGGGTCAGGGTAAGATTTAAAGTCCTGAAAAATCCTGGGAGACATGAAAAAGATCTAGGAAATCCATAATGATGGAAGAAAAGGAGATGAGAATCCCTTGGAAGCAAATACTAAAACAGAGACTAAAAGCAAGGAAATAAAGAATTGTTAGAAGAAGCTAGAAAAACACTATCCTTGTTTTTGAAGCCACAGAAATCAACAGGGGGTAACAGAACAAATACACTTCTGAGAAATGAAAGGGAGCGTTCAAGATTATACCTGAAATCAGGACTCGGGAGAGGAGCCATGGCAGATTCCTGGGCAAAGCAAGCACCAGGAATGAAACCAAAGAAATGTGGGGAGCGAGTCATTCTGGTACCAATGCTGTCTGGCTCCTTTTATCAATGAGAAAATAGGCCTGGTCAGTTGAAGTGACTTGTTCTGAGTTTATTTGAGCTGATCAGTGAGAGTCCCTCACTCCCTTCACTCAACTACTTGAGCCGCTTTCCTCCTTAATGTATCTTCCAGATGTAGTACTTTTTTTATGGTTCCATTTGAGTGTTTGCTAAAGAAGTATCTCAGGAGGCCATAGGAAGTTAAAACTATGATACATACGTATCAAATTTTTTGATAATTTTACATACTAACACACTATGAAAAGATCTGTAGACCTAGATCTGTTCTAGATGAGAAAAAAGAAACTGGTAACTCATGGTCTTTGATGTATGAAAAACCTGCTGTTTCCTTTTTTTTCTTCACAAGATTTTTTTGATGTGGACCATTTTTAAAGTCTTCATTGAACTTGTTACAACATTGCCTCTGTTTTCTTTTTTTATTTTTTTGCCAAGAGGCATGTGGGATCCCAGCTCCCCAACCAGGCATCAAACCCACACCCCCCGACACTTGAAGGCAAAGTCCCAACCACCGGACCGTCAGGGAAGTCCCCACACCTTCTGTTTTCAAATGGAGAAATTTGATGGCCAGGAAGAAACCTCAGCAAGGAGTGGAGCAGAATGTTGTTTGCTCTTTAGGCATAAATATCATGAATAGAGTTGACTCTACCACCCAGAGGGCTATGCTTGAGAAACTCAAAACATTCAATTTTATTCCATTTTCCACAGGAAACAGAAAATGGAGATCTGTGGTAGACTCCCATTAGAATTCTGTGGTCTCCATAAAACCCTACTTTCTCAAGTCTGAAGACATTTAAAGGTAATTATGGGGGAAAATGAGGGAAACTTTCCCGGCAGTTAAATAGGGAGGGTCATGGAATGGACAAACATCACACCTCGCAGGTCATTACCTCTGCCCTGCTGCCAGATATGATGTTAGAAGCCGAAGAAAGCTCCAGATCAAGGGCAAAATGAGAAGGACGTTGAGGGCTTACTTTATTTAAAGGTTAGTGGGGAAAAGTGAGTTTATGTGAACTACAGGCTAGGGAAGAGTAGAAACACTCAAATCTCTTGCTAAGGGAATAACTTGTAGTGCACCAAAAAAGTACATAAATACACATTAAAATTCAAGATGGGCAACAGAAATTAAGTTGTGAAAGTTAACACTGACATGCTGCAGAAGTGAAAGCATCCACCTTCTCCGTTATTGTTGAGAAGAAAATAGAGGACAGAACTCAGAAGGGCAGTGGGCCATGGCGGTGGGGACCAGCGTTCTGGGTCTAAGTCAGCACGAGCCAGCTCTGGCTGACACTGCCATGCCTAAGCCATGCCCCAAAGGAGTGTTCTCATTGTGAGGCTGATGGCTGGAAGCAGTCTCTAGTCTCTTTCACAAATAAAATCAGGCAACTGTTACAGCAGGACAATAATCACAGGGAAAAAATTCAAATATTTTTAAAAAGTCAAGAATTTAATAACACGGAATGATATGACCAGTGATCAGCTATATTAGAAATCATGAACCCTTAGAGGAATAATGAAAGTGTTCATTAAATCACAACTAGTACCCCACTCCAGTACTCTTGCCTGGAAAATCCCAGGGACAGAGGAGCCTGGTAGGCTGCCGTCTCTGGGGTCGCACAGAGTCGGACACGACTGAAGTGACTTAGCAGCAGCAGCACCAATATACAACTATTATCAAAATCTCCCCCTGCCTGGTGAGTCCATGCTAAATCACTTCAGTCGTGTCTGACTCCTTGCAACCCTATGGACTGTAGCTTGTCAAGCTCCTCTATGGGATTCTCCAGGCAAGAATACTGGAGTGGGTTGCCATGGCCTCCTCCAGGGGATCTTCCCAACCCAGGGATCGAACCTGCATCTCTTATGTCTCCTACATTGGCAGGTGGGTTCTTACCATACCAAAAAAAAAAAAACCCAAAGATTCAATGACATCAGTATCTGCATGATAAAAGGAAAATTGCTTCTCTATTCACAACACTTTTGATGCCACATTTGTGGGTTTCTTTCCCCCTACCAACCAGTGTTTCAACTCTTCAGACATCAACTGAAAGTCCAGTAATTTAATTCAATTCTGACACTAACTACCCGGAGTCAGTGGAGCCCTTCAGGTACCAAATAACCTGCAAATAACAGATCCCCAGGGTACTGACACTTCTATCAGCCTTGGTTATAAAGTCAAGGGTTCCCAAAACTGCCTACCCCTGCTCCTGGCTCAAAAATTTGCTGGAATGACTCACAAAACTCAGGGAAACATTTATGTTTATTTACTGGTTTGTTATAACGGATATTCTAAGGGGTACAGATGAACAGCCAGATGAAGAACCACATATGGCGAAGTCAGGAAGGATTCCAAGCACACAAGCTTCTTTCCCCGTGGAGCTGGGGCACACCGGCCTCCCAGCATGGAGATGTGTTCACTAATCTAGACGCTCTCCCAACTCTGTAGTTAAGGAATTTTTATGGAGGCTTCATCACTCAGATGTGATAGATGATTAACTCAGTCTCCGGCCCCTCTCCCCCCACCAGAAGATGAGCGATAAGGTTGAAAGTTCCAAACTTCTATTCATGGCTTGGTCTTTCTAGTGAACAACTCACATCTTGGAACTCTCCTGGCATCCACCAAGAGTCACCTCATTAGAACAAAGGACACTCCTATCACCCAGGAAATTCCAAGGGGTTTAGGAGTGCTACGTAAGATGCTTCTATCTGCCCCCCCATTCAGGAAGTTACAAGAGTTTTAGGAACCTGGGGCAGAGACCAAAAATATATTTCTTCTTATATTATAGTGATACATCAGGATATTTTACTTAAAATTCACAAGTCCATCCCCTTTTCATAATGCATCTTTTTCTATAGTCACAATAAACTTATTCAAAATAAAAAGCAGTCAATTCACTTATATTAGTAGACTAAAAAGAGTATACACTTAGAGAAAAAATGTTTAGGGAAAACTGCCCTTCTGTATTAAAAAAAAAAAAAAGAAGGAAACACGTGTGGGGAAGGGTGGGGAAGCTCCAGTTATAACAAAAAGGGTTATGCTGTTAATGACAGAGGTCATTCTAGTTATCAAAGAATGCATGGAAATATTTTATTTCAGAACCAGTGGTTCTGAAATGTTCAGGAAACCCTCCTATGGGAGAAACGAACTCACAAAATAACAAAAACTGGGGTTATCAGTTACTTTGACACAGAGGTGTTTTTAAAGGGTGGCAGGAGAAAATACTGATAAGGTTAATGAAGTATCTCATCAAAGTATTCATTCTAAAGTCAAGTAATGGGTACTTTGAGTAAGAAACACATTTGTAGAATCAAAACTGAAAAGAGCATTGAGATCGTCTAGAATAATCTTCTCATGAATGGAAGATATTGTCAGAACTGGCGCTACTTCTCTGGATTCCTAATTCATACTCCTTTACTCTTTCCCTCCGCTGCTAGACAGTCGTTTTCACCAATATCATTATTTTCATTGTCCCTTTTTTGTTACGTTCAGAGAAAGACAATCTTTTAGAATAATAATGACAAGAAGACCCTCCTTAAAACAACTATACTTCCACTTGAAACTAAAACAAGTATCAAGTAACTCATATGTGCGTCAGACGACAGGTGGAATTCAGATGATGAGAAAGTAAACCAAGCAAGACAAGAAGAGAGTCTGTATAAATTCTATGAGTTGCATTTTTTGAATTTGTGATCATAAATTAATGATTTTCAACTTGTACCAAAAGGGCAAATATGAAGTAACTGTTGAATAAATCAGCAAGTGTTTGATGTTTCTTACCAAGAAACGATTGTTAAATTCAGCAAACAAAATAACAAAATCCCTATGACCATGACTAATCATCACTTAGTGTAAGCCACTACAGAGGGAGATTTATAATTTTTCTTTTCTTACTAAAAAGTTACATAGTTATCCATCCCTGTACTTCTGAAGGCTCAGTGGTATGAGTGCGTAGGCACCAGTATCAGTGGGAATAAAGGATCATTTTTATTCACTTAGTTCTTACGACGTCTCAGGAATTGTGTGAGGATTTTCTGAACATTGCCTCCTGTCTCACAGCAGTGTCAGGTAGAAATTATTTCAATCCTCTCTACAGATGAGTAAATGGAGAGGGATGTGTGAAGTAACCTGTCAGCAGCAGGATTAAAACTTACATCTGTTTGATTCTAGAGCCAATGTTCCTTTCACCAGGAGACAGCACCTTACCTGACAACATTCTCATGACACACAGAAAGAAGATGCTACTTGTAAAAGTCTAGAACACAAGACTGAACACATCCACGCCTCATTTCAGTCTTACCTTCTCCACAGAGACTCATTTTATTATTTGCCAATGACACAGTGAATACCTCATGGGCTTTAGAATTAAGCCTTACTTCAACAGAAAATCCAAATCTGCTCCAAAAGAAACACTGTCTTTACTTTTAAAAGATTTAATTAAAATCATGACCATCACTGACCCTTAAATAATCTGATAAATATAGTCACACTCCATCAGCCCCTGGTAGACAGGCTTTTGGTACTTTGCTCCCTTTCCTAAGGGTTCATCTGACAGTTCCCAGATTCTCTGATCAATCATAACACTTATTTTGCTATAATCCCTTTTTTCTTTTCCTCCACCATTCTAAGCTGGACAACCCATCATGAGTCAAACCCCAAATGTATTCCAGTCTAACCTCGAAAGAGTCATGTCTGTTTCTGTTGTAATTTACCCTCAGTCTGCTTCTTGAAATACGCGTCTGTCATTATATTTACCTAGCCATCACTACAGGATGCTTGGGGCTGGTGCACTGGGATGACTCGGAGGGATGGTACGGGGAGGGAGGTGGGAGGGGGGTTCAGGATGGGGAACTCGCGTATGCCCGTGGCGGATTCATGTTGATGTGTGGCAGAACCAATACGACATCGTAAGGTAAAAAAAAATTAAAAAATTAAAAAAAAAAAAACACAAACTCCCTAGCTACTTCAGGTTCCCTAGATATCCATCATATGAATAAAAATGTCCCCATTAGTCCTCCCAACCTAATTCCTCATACTCAACCCAATCAATGACAATTTTAAAAATATTTGAATCATCTTAATGTGTCAATGCATCTTATGTATCTTATACATAGGACACATCACTGATTTTTTGGTGCTATGGTGGCCAGTCAGGGGATGGAAGGAATCACTGGAACTTCCTGTCACATTTTTCTGATTTAAATGTCACTGAGTAAGCTATAGTAGCACATTATTTGGGAATGTAAAAATCCAGATAATGGACATTTTGTTGGAAGTTCCATGTTATTTAAAAAGCCAATCACCCATGGCCACCATCAAAAAGTCTACAAAAAATAAATGCTGGAGAGGGTGCAGAGAAAAAGGAACCTTCCCACACTGTTGGTGGGAATGTAAATTGGTGCCATCACGGTGGGAAAACAGTATGGAGTTACCTTAAAAAAATAAAAATAGAGCTACCACAGGATCCAACAATCTCAAAACCGGACACATATCTAGAAAAAAAGAAAACTAATTTGACAAGATACACACAACCAAATGTTCAAAGAAGCATTATTTACAATAGTCAAGATATGAAAGCAATTTAAGTGTCCATCAACAGATGAATGAATAAAGAAGAAACTATATATATATATACACACACATACATATATGTATTTATAATGAAATATATATATACACATATATGTATATACGCAATGGATTACTACTCAGTCATACAAAAGAATGGAAAAATGCCACTTTGCAGCAACATGGATGGGCCTAGGGGTTATCATAGTGAGCGAAGTAAGTCAGACAAAGACAAATATCGTATAATATCACTTCTATGTGGAATTTTAAAAAATAATACAAATGAACATATTTACAAAACAGAAGCAGGCTCATAGACGTAGGGGGAAAAAAAAAAAAAAACTTATGGTTACCAAAGGGGAAAAGCAGGGGGAGGATAAATTAGGAATATGGGATCAACAGATACACACCACTATATATAAAATACATGAACAACCAGATTTGTTGTATAGCACAGGGACCTATATTTTAAAAAGCTCAATCATTCAAATTTGAAATGAAAATATATTTGCATCTGAATGATTCTAAGCTATCAAATTCATAGTATTATTACTTTGATGTGAGACTTTTGAGCAAGGGCCATCCTCCAATTTTTGGTTAATTACTTCTAATTTTTAAAGACATCCCAGCCCATATTACACAGGTTTTAAAACATTTTTTCATTGTCTATTTCTCATTGATATACTGACAGCATGACCATGAAAACAAAATGTATTTCTCTTTAATTAAAATTAAAACTCACTTGCAATTTACAAAGGATTAGTGGAGAGTTATAGGCATAAGGACCTATCTGTTTCATCTTTCCTTCCACAGCCCTCTCAGTAATCACTTAAATCCATCAAAGGTAATATACAGAGTCTGCTATAACATCCACACTGATAGAGTTAACGGCTCTCTGTGCTCCTAATCACTGAACAATAGAACAGAACTGATAGTTGCAATATTAGCTGCATAACAACAATAATAGCTGTGACAAAATTGGTTATAGCCATGATAACAAAGCAGCTACTATTTGCTGGGCCCTTACTCTAGCTAAGTGCTGCACTGGTAAGCATTCACTTTATCTGAATGACAGGCATGGACTCACACTTCATCTCTTCAAAGATGAGAAAGTTGAGCTTTATGGAGGTGAAATATCTTGCCCAGTGGTAAACAGCTAGGAACTTGAAGATCCTGAATGCTAATCTAGAAGCCCACGATTTTTAACCTGGATACCACACTACATAGGATGAAAATAAAATTGTTGTTGCATTGTCATTAGGAGACATACCTCAGCAGGTCATCTGGACAGCAGAGATGAAATCACTCTTTTTCACCTCTTTTCACACAATTTCTCTCTTTTTTTTCCTTCAGATTAAAATGGCTAGACCAGAATTTTGGGTATAATCAGAGAATGTTGAACAGACCACAGAATCTATAAATTGGCCTACTGTCTCTATACCTTACTATACTAATTTAACCAGCCACAAATAATTTTGAAAGGACCTAAAAAAAAAACCTCATGTACTTTTTAACACTTCCTTTATTCAGATTCTTAAGTGGAATGGATATTTAATATCAATAATGCAGACAGTTTACTTTCTAATTTCTACCTAGCTTTGATATATATTTAATAAGTATTACCAGCTTATCTCTTGAAGAAGGTGAAAAAAGCAGTACTCAAGATTAAGCTAAGGTCCACCTTTGAAGAAGTTGGTCTTTAATGTTTAAAATATGAGGAAGAGAATTTTCAATGAACAATTCTGTTTCCTGTTGATGATTACCTGATAATCTCCTATTCATCACATGGTATCCAAATAGCCAATCAAATTTTACCATTTAAAAATGAAATAAAAAACATACATAATTAGCATTTTAAGGGGGATGCTATATATCTACATATTTCTCTGAACTAAATTGAGTTTCTTAAAATGGGAACTTGATTTTCAAAGTCAGTGCTGTCTTAAGAAAGACTCAGATTATGTTAATAAAGACCAAAGCAAATATGCATTTTTATTTGAGAAAACAGAAAGCAAGGTACAAAGGATCCTTTGTTTGAAGTGGAAACAAAAGTCTTTGCAAGTCATTTCAAAAATATTCTCCTTCATGAGCAATAAAGGATGAGACTGATGGTGGTTCAAATTACCACTAGATGTATCAAATGCATACCACCAGATGGCATCTAAAATCAGATAGCATATTCAGATGATGAGCTAATGACATTTGTGAAATGGAATCAAATTCATGAATTCCAAATAGATTTTTAATATTAAAATATCCGACACTAATCGTAAAATTCAAACAACCCAACAATGTAATCTGGAATACAACCAAAACATATGAATCTGAAAAGAAGGTCACTGTAAATAAAATGGTGACCTTGATATATCTTTTTAAATAAATCATTACAAATGGTGCTGTAAGAGAAAAAGAAAATTTTGGTTGGTAAGTTTATGTTTCCTTCATTATTACCTACAATCTTTCTTTCCATGAATCCTAATTTTACTCTGTCAGAGGACTTTGTTTATTGCAAATGTAAGAAAGACAGTTCAGAGCAGAGAGCGTTAAGAGAAATATTAAGAAAAGCTTATTAAAAAAATGTTTTCCTTTCACCTTCATATATGACGCTCATGAACTTGACATTTAAAAACCTGGTTTCCAAACCTTAAATACCTTGAGGAACAGAATGAAACAATGCTGCTATGTCTGAAACTGCCTGGTACCTGGACCACAATGTCAAATTAATGACAGAGGAGCATACCACACACCAAACTGGAGTCAAAAACTAACCATGTGATAACAGGAGCTGAAATCTTATTCAGAATACTAAAATACAATATTGTTTCATAGAAATCTCTGAAATAGACTTGATTATCCCCTGGATCTGGGGTGTGTTGCCTGCTTTTTTGTATCATCACAAAAGC
Source organism: Bos javanicus (assembly GCF_032452875.1). Taxonomy (NCBI): domain Eukaryota; kingdom Metazoa; phylum Chordata; class Mammalia; order Artiodactyla; family Bovidae; genus Bos; species Bos javanicus. The sequence goes on along the minus strand of NC_083873.1, from coordinate 23,982,242 downwards.
AGTAAAATCCTACTTTAAAAAATACATTTAACTAGAAATGTCATTTTCATATGATAAAAGCCACATAAAGTTGTTAACTGCTGTTAACAGTTAGCAATTTATTCTTGGCCTGGATTTTTGCATTTACATATATATATCAATGTGTGTAGATGTGTATGTATCAGTTTCCTTGGTGGCTCAGTGGTAAAGAACCCACCTGCCAATGCAGGAGATGCAGGTTTGATCCCTGGGTCAGGAAGATCCCCTGGAGAAGGAAACGGCAACCCACTCTAGTATTCTTGTCTGGGAAATTCCAAGGACAGAGGAGCCCAGTGGGCTACAGTCCATGGGGTGGCAAAGAGTTGGACATAACTTAGCTGCTTAACAACAACAGCAACGGATTCTATATACACCATCTAGGCTTTAATATGAGGAATGAACACTGGACTTTTTTGAGTTTTCCTTTTTTTCCTTACTCAGCAGCTGAATTAGGTCTCAAACCTATCTGTGGATTCTGCATGACTTCACGGGGTGACGCTCACTCCATGATGCTGGTGGAGAGCCTGACATAGTAGAAGGAAAAGCTATGTAACACCCAAGACAAAAGCCACGCCTGGACTGAACTACTTAACGGCCTTCTCTCAGGGAATCTGTTTTAACATTAGCAAGATGTGTACATGAAAATCTTTAACTTACATTTTAAAGAACACATTTTATGTATGAAGGTAGTCATTTTAAATAATGGTAAAGCAGTTGTCTCAAAACTGAATATTTTTCTCATATTAATCCACTAATTAAACCACAGATTTTTCTATAAAAAGCTACTTATGACCAGTTCATGTATTTATCCAGTATGTCATTTATCAAAAATCTTCCACTTCAGCCAGGAGAAAAGAACAGAGTAAAAAGAAAACTGCTATTTAAATGATGTTACTGACAACATAGAAACATACACATTCATACATATGCATAAATACATACGTACTCTGCGTAAAAGGTTCCCATGCATTTCCATTATACACACATAATTCACCGTGTGCAAATCAGCACTGTATTTACATTAAAATCAATGTGAAACAGAGGAATATTCACAGAACCGTAACATAAAACCCATGGTCTCAGATGTTAACATTTAATAGGATAATAGCCTGAAACAACAAAAAAAAATTCAGTACAACATACAGGTCTGACCCTTGAGCAAAACAGGTTTGAACCTTGAGGATTCTTTCTTTTTCAATAGGAAATAGTACAGTACTGGAGGTTGGTTGACTTTGTGGGTGCAAAACCTCATGTATATTGGGGGCCAACTGTAAGTTATATGCGCATTTTCAACCCTATAAAGGATCAGCACCCTTCAACCCCTAGTTAAACAAGGGTCAGCTCTAGTTAAATGCCACGCTATATGGTTACTCCCAAGTTTAATCATTTCATGAACCCATAAAATTAATTTCTAACCCTAAATAAAATAGGAATAGATGCTATTGAACTGCCTGGGTTTTAATACTAGTTCTAGGACTTTCTAGATCAATAACCTTAGATACCATACTCAAGTTCACTGAGATCCAGTTTCCTCACTGTGAAACTGAGCTGATCACAGCACTTCCTTCATAGGATTGTGTGAAAACTCAGAGTTAAAAAGTACAGTGTTTATAATAGTGAGTGGAAAAAACAAGAACCTAACAAATGTCAGCCTCGTAGTAAAAATAACTCATTAACTTCCTACCCCAATGGAATATATAAAAAACAATTACTACCTATCATCACCATAGCTTCAGGTACATAAAAAAAGCATTCTCACTAAAATGAAAAAAGACAATTTCACTCTGGACCAGAGAAAACTTTGTTACAGCCCAGTACAAGTCTGTGGCCAGTATGTGGGAATGTCTAGTAAGAGCCTGTAAACATTACTGGATCACAAGAAAATAAAATCATTGCAATCTAAAATTAATAGGGATACTTCAACGAGAAAATGGAATGTGAGATAAGCTGGAAACACGAATATAATCTGCATTTCCTGTAGACACAGGGGAGTATGTCTAGTTTTCTTTCAAGGTATCCAAAATGCTCTTTCCTTCCCTGGAAGTCTTTCAGTGTTGTTTGAAACATTACTTCTCATAGACTCACAGAATTAAGAAAACAAACTTATGGTTACCAAAGGTGAAGGGAGGGGAAGAGGGACAGTTAGAGTCTGGTATTGACATGTACACACTGTTACAAAAAAAAAAAATGGATAACCAACAAGGACCTATTGTATAGCACAGGGATTTCTGCTCAGTATTATGTAACAACCTAAATGGGAAAAGACATTGAAAAAGAATAGATGTATGTATAAGTATCACTGAATCACTTTGCTGTACACCTGAAAGAAACACAACAATGCTAATCAAATATACCCCATATAAAATTAAGTCAAAAAATTTTTTAAATATTTTTAAAAAACTCACTACTTCTCTTAAAGTCACAGTAGTATTGATAATAATATATTTCAACCTTCTCCAAAACCATCAGAGTATTATCATTGCAAGTGATCACTGTCAGATTTTAAGCGCAACAGCTTAGGGATTTTTATCTTCCTATGGAAACAACTACAGGCACTGCCTTAACAAACAGTACTTAGGTTACTATTTGTGAAACACACTGACTCATGGCAAACTGAAAACGAACAGGGTGCACTGTGTCTTAAAGAAAAGTATCTCTACATGTAATCATGCTGCAATTGTAGTAACTATCAAATGCTTCTTCTGGATGGTGCTATATGTCTACTGATGTTAACAGATTATTACTGACTTGTACACTGCACCCAAATGCTGAATTCCTAAGGCTCAACTATTCTTAATACTCTGGTGGCTCAGATGGTAAATAATACTATATTCATTACCACACAATTCACTTACAGATGCTTTTGATTCCAGTTTTCCTTCATTTTCGTTTAAAAGCAGACCCGGCAGTAACTTTCTACAGTCAGCTCTCAAAGAGCGTGTAAAGATAAGCACTACAAAGTTTTTCACTGGGAAAAACTATATAAATGCTGGGCCCCAACCATACTAACACTATTGTTTGGTCCTGACCCTTACGTTATTCTAATTTTTAATTTGAAATATAATAAATTATAATTGAGTCAAAATAATGTATTCCTCCTATTTCTTGAGAACCTTGAACAGCAAGCTTAGAATTAATATGTTTTCTGCAGTAATGAGCAAGGACAAATTCCAGTCAAATGAACTGAAATGCTTCATTTTTTTCAGAGGTAGAATAGTGTATAGAATAGAGTGTAATAGCTTGGCATGAGTCACGTTGATAGATGCTTGTGCATAACAAGGTCTTCAGCTTACTAGCTATGAGACTTCAAGTCAATACTTAAATCAGTGGTTCCCACAGAGGGGTCCCAGATCAAGGAGGTCATCATGGTCTGGGAACCTGTCAGATATTCAAATTATCAGGCCCTAATCCAGAACTGGCTTCCCGAGGCTCAGTGGTACAGAATCTGCCTGCAATGCAAGAGATGCAGGTTCAATCCCTAGGTGGGGAAGATCCCCTGGAGGAGGGAATGGCAACCCACTCCAGTTTCTTGCCTGGGAAATCCCATGGACAGAGGAGCCTGGAGGCTTAGAGCTCATGGGGGTCTCAAAAGTATGACACAACTTAGTGACTAAACAACAACAACTCCAGATACTAAATCAGAAAGTCTGGAGGTAAGACTCAGCAATCTGTGTTCCATAAAGCCTTCCAGGAGATTCTGATCCACGTTCAAGTTTAAGAAACTCAGATGTAAACTGAGACTCCCTTCTCTCATTTGTAAGATGGGTTTCCTAAGACCAACCTTGCAAAACAAGGGAGGAAAACAAACCAGGGAAAAGGACACGCTCATGCAGTGACCGTTTATCCTTTTAACATCATCTTTAAAAAAAAATTTTTTTTAAGTCAAGGGCCCAAATTAAGGGGAATACAAACATCAAAAAATTGAGGTGCTGCTGCCGCAGGCTGAGCCTGAAATGTGCTGACCTGCCAGCAGTGGGCCGGGTACCAAAATAGGCCTCTGGCTGCAGGGCAGGCCCTAAAGATTTGGCCACTGAAATCACAAGTGGGCAAAATGCCCCAGAAGTAATATTTTATCCTCATATAAACTAAGGCCATGTTGCGTTGATAGTGACAAATGATAGTATAAAGAGAATAAACACTGATCTTTTAGTTCTCAAAAGACACTGGATTCCTACCCCCTACTTCACTCTCCCCAGAGGAAAGGCACGGGGAATTCTCCTAATTGACGTCAGCTGCTGTAAGGGAAGGAATGCCATGACCTTAAACTTGGCCACTGGTTCATTCTCACATCCAGGAACAAAGCCAGAGGGTTCTCCTGGCAACTGCCTGACATGCTAAATGGCAGGCACAGCCACCGAGGGAATCCTTTGCTGCCCTAGGGACAAATCCCCCCCTGCAGGAAACAGACAGACCAGAGAGATTAGCAGTTTGCCCAGCTGATGCTGGCCGGTCCCCTCGGCCCAGAGAGCAGAAAATGAGTTCTAAATCATTTTCTTTCAAAGACCCAAGCTCCTGGTCTGCGTCTGCTTTATAAATGAGGGAAATGTTCTCTGCTAAGTCAAAGAGAAAAACAGGAAAATATGAGAACTTGAAGGCGAGATGTAATAAATTGGATTCCTGCGTAAATCATTGTACCATATTCAAGAAGTCTTTAATGGATACTGATTAGGTAAAAATTAATCAAACATTTTAAGATCAATGTGAACTATCATTTTTGAAAGGCCCCGTAGTCAAAATCAGATCCAATTCTCCTAGCCTGCCAAAATCATTGCTGGGACACCCAGATCAAAGATGAAAGGTTCTTGATCAACAACTCTCCCAAGAGCTCCTCCCCACTCGCTCTACTCATCTCATTCAGGATTCTAGCCACAGACTTGATTGTGTAACCCCCCTACTCCAAGACCCTCTCCACTCCCCAGTGCCTGAAGAACAGTAACCAGATGTTTGAGTGCTGCTCACAAGAGATTAATATCTGACCCTGACCATCCAATTTCAGCTTCACCCCCTACCCTTTCCCCTCACACCCTTCTGAGACCTTGTCTACCGACAGCAAACCTCCACGATCATGCCTTCCCACTTTACGAAAAATATCAGTGTCTTTAATATGCTGTTTGTTGTGTGTGCTCAGAACAAACATTTTAAGATCAATGTGAACTATCATTTTTGAAAGGCCCCGTAGTCAAAATCAGATCCAATTCTCCTAGCCTGCCAAAACTGCTTCAGTTTTCTTATATTCTGACCACTGGGAGAGCAGAAACCAGGCCTTACTCACCTGTGTATAACACATACAACCTGTACCAGGTAAATGTTTGGTAAATTGAATTCCCAAATGGGTTGTATCTTAGTTTGGCTACTATTACAAAATATGTTTGACTGGGTGGCTGAAACAACAAACACTGATTTCTCACAGTTCTGGAGGCTAGACAGTCCAAGATCAAGGTGCTAGCATATTCAGTGCTTGGTAAGGGCTCTATTGCTGGTTTGCAGATGGCCACCTTTCTACTGCACCCCCACATAGAGGAAAGAGAGAAGGCTCTCATCTCATGCACGTCTCATCAGGGCACTAACACCATCATACGGGTCCACCCCCAGAACTCATCTAAGCACAATTACTTCCCAAAGATGCCACCTTCAAAAACATCACAAAGAGGATTAGGGCTTCAACATATGACTATTGTGGGGACACAAACATTCAGCTCATAACAAATTGCCACACAGATATTTAGCCACATTTTTTAATGATCCATTTGTATGTCTGCAAGGGAACACAGAAAACTTCAACTCAATTTAAAAAAAAAGAAAGATTCAAAAAGAAGGAAAATACCTTCCTTCACAAAATTGCCTCCAATATAGAAACACATACTTCAAATTAACTCTGAAACAGCCATCATTCCAATCAAGCAAGTGAGTTTAGAGGAAAGAGCAAAATGTGACTCATACCTCCCTTGTTTTGATTGGGGACCCATAACTAATCCTCATCTCTACTTCCATGGCAATGGTTCCTGGCTTATCTAAATCTATGCTTCAGGAGGGTAAGGTACACAGAGCTTTATCTCCTTCTCCAGGGGACACATGGGAGGAGCCAGGTTGGGACTAGGCAGTTTCCTGGTCTTTCTCCAAAATCAAAAGTACAGAATTTTAAAGGAAAAAAATCCTAAATGAACACAAACTTTTTACCACTTAAAAAACAATTGAAGTGGAGGGAATATGGGAAGTTGGACAGCTTTGTAAATTTAAACATGAAAAAAATGCTAAAGGAATGAAATAGAGTCCAGATTTCAAATTAACAGGACACTAATATCTGGATTTTTCTTTAAGTGGGAGCAAACCATGCATGGATGTTAGCACAACTCTTCTTTAAATATCTAAGAGTGAAATGTTTTTTATTAATAAAAAGTAAGAGAAAAGAAGAGGGAAAGCTGGGGAGTGGATTTTGTGCATAATTATAAAATATTTGCCATTTGTTTAGTTTTGTGATGTTACGTACCTGCTCCAGTTCAAGTTGAATTCCAAAAAAGAAAGTTACTGGTCAGTTCCTACCCACACCACTCACCTTACATTTTAGGAATCTGACATGCGTGAGAGACTATTTCTAATACCACTTGAAAACCACCACATGGTCAGGCTTCAGGCCTTTCCTCCCTACATTAGAAGTCCTTGCTTCTCTGCTAAGTCCTTGATTCTTTCCCTTTAATCTTTTTTCACAGATTCTTATTTATAAACTCTAATATTTTCTTTTTTCTCCCTCTCCTCTTCTACTTCTTCCTCTTCTACTTTCTGCTCTGAATTGTTTCTTAAGGTCTCCATTTTACTTAAGCGTGGAACTCTGAACTATATAAAGAATTCACTACCCTGAAGATTTGGAAGGATAAACTATGCCTTTTACTGCATAACCCAGTGTCAGTAAAGTAGAACTTTATTTATTCAGTTATTCAAATAATAAACATTCTAAAAATAAAAATTTAGCTGCATGTTCAGCTGTCCAGATGAAATAAAATCTCAGAATAAAATCATGTATCATAAAATGTTACAAATAAATTCTAAGAAGTATCTTGAAATACAAAGACACAGTAATTTTCTCCAATCAGTATACCCTGATTTTACTTTGCAGTCCTGTGTTTCAGCTTGCAAGCTCATGGGTGGGAATGCAAAGCTATGAATTTAGCTTTCTGGTAAACTATATGCAAAAGAAGTTTTCTTCCCCCGCCTTTTAATGGAAATATTAAAATAAATCACCCCTACTACTTTTATTCCATATCTTTATAGAAAAGGGGGAAAGATATCACTGCAATGGAATCTTCTACCTTAGAATCATGCCTTCATCAAGAAATAAAACACTTCTCTAGTGAAAGGGTTTTTCCTGCTTGGGTTGTATTTCACTAGTGATACATATTTTGTGATGTCTCCATAGCTACTTCTGTCACTATTTAAAAGACTTTGTATTTTTTCTCCCCCAGGGAAAGTTATACATCATCGAGTCCTGATTTCTAAAGTCTCTTCATATCTATGTTCTGAAATTTGCCAAAGTGACAGCTGCTATCTCTCTAGAAAGAATGACGCCCAACCTCTACTGAGCATGAGGGCAGTTAGTCAACAGACCCCAGAAAGGTTCAGGGATAAAACATCACGAATTTAACTTTTACAGAATGCTATGTGTTCTCTTAAGACAGAGCCTCATCAAATAGATGAGCTGAGTGCATCCAAGAAAATACATCCCCTTAAATGCTTATTTCACATGTTTTCTTTTAGTTATAATTACCACCTTCATTAACACCTACTGGCTCATAAGTGAGTCTAACATGAATTCTTCATTGAGGTCTAACATGAAGGTCTAACATGACCTTCATTGGAGGTCACACATTATCACGTGAAATGGAAAAAAAAATCATGATATTATAACATATACTATTTATCATATTATATCATAATAAAATATTAAGCCATTCATTCTTACAAAAACCAAATAATCCAAATGATACAGAGATCATTTAAAGCTACTATTTTGCCATCTATTTATTGGTGGAATATACAGTTTTTTAAGGTAGCTTCTTTGCTGATGGATTCCATGCTACTATTTAGATGTTAAAATTTTCTCATATTTTATTATCTAAGAAAGTAAAGCATATTCATATTTGTTTTGTTCTTGTATGTCCACAGTGTCTGTAAGTCAAAGATAATAAGGCATGACTGCATTTTAACACATGGAAAATGGGGATCATTGTCATGCACACAAGGTAAACACTGACTGCTACCTGGCCCCAAACACATTCATTATTTTTTTGAATTACAAATAAGAGAAATACTATGGCTAACCCAAAACAAAATGTATATGTCAATTTCTTTGGAATAGGAACATTCAGAGGTATTATGATCAAAGAAGGTAGTATGATATTCAAGAGCGCTTATCTTGCTCCAAGCAGTCACCTTCAAAAATATATTTCAAGGCCAATAATATTAAAAATATATGAAGGTTTTGAAGAAAGAAGCAATCAGTTGTATATATATTTCAAAAATCCTTTTTATTTATAAAAGGATAAACTCCTATGTTTAAATTTTTCCCTTTGCCAGAATGATAATAGTTAAGGAGAAAATACATGCTTTTGAGCTTCTCTAAAAACAAATACCTGAAAATTTAGCAAACTTCACAAAGTATAGCTGAAAAGTCTCCACTAACTGACCCTCTATACCATACTAAACTTTTTGACAAGATTTAATTATTATGGTCTAAGAGAAGTTACACTTATGCAAAGTATGAATCTGCTCTTAAGGAGTGAAAGAACAAAAACCATTCAAAAAACAGACATATTTTCTAGGCACAGAATGCTATAGGAAGGAGAGAAATCTGGTCCTCTTCCTCAAGTTCAGTGGTTCTCAAACTTTAATGTGCATCAGGGGCACCTACATGACGTGATGAAACAGGTTGTTAGGTTTCACCCTAAAAATCTAGAGCAGTATGGTTCTGGGGTGGGGGCTGAGATGGTATGTTTAATAAGTTTCCAGGTGATGACGACAGTGATGCTAGTCTAAGACGAACTTCTGCTCTAACTTAGCACATAACCACTGTGGAAATATCCCTATGCTTTGTCTGATCTTTCCCAATGAATACCTTGGATTCTTCATGACAGTTAGTGTTCTACTAACAAAATATCACTTAGTTAAGGTTTTACTTCAGAACACCTCCATCACCTCTAAGCTGTACACTAGTCTATAGAGCATCACATCATATGGCTATTTAATACATGAAAATAAAAACATTTTACATATATATAAAATCTTTAGTTCCTAATGTACAGATTTGGCGGTAAACGAGCAAGATGATGAAGGTCTTTGAAGACTCAGTGGTATCTAAGACTTTTGATTTGAAGTTATAAACTGCAAGTGTGGGTTCCAAGTGGACAGCCTTCATCCTCAGGCCTTACCTGTGACTGGAGCATCAATATCCAGCAAGTTTTTTTCCTGTCGAAGAATTGAAGCCCCCTCTGTTATTATTCTCAATGCGACAGTCTCTTCGAGCCTGCCCTCCTTCATGAGATGTGCCTTTAAGATATCCACACGAGGTTTCCCATCATTATCAAACACTTCTTTTGCCGTAAGCCGGTGACTTGGAGGAAATGGGACAGCTGAAAGAGAAGAAATAAAAGGATCATATTAATTGAAACTCAACAACAGAAGATGTAATAATAGCTACCAAATATCTATCCCTATCACTCACCACCTATTGGAGCATTTTTAAAGTTCATATCAAAATATGATCCAGGGCTATCAAGAACTAAAGACTGCCTTCCTCAATTCAAGATGTAATGTGACTGCTGAAAGGAAATGTGTAGTTCTTATTCATCCAGTACCTAGCTCATTTATCTAAAAGCTACTGATTGAGTGAATAACAAAAACAAGAGTTACTTGTTTGTTAGGCAAAACAGCAGAAGAAAAGCAAAAGAAAAGACTTACTATCCAAGCATCCATTCAATTTTGACTCAGGTAAAGATGTTTCTCCACTAAAAAGCAGGCTCCTCCACTGGGATAGAGGAATGAGAAACAGCCTGCCAGACCAGATTTCCAACCAGTGGGAGTCACATCCCTGAGTAAACGGACTGACTCACTGTTTAAGGAGAGAGCAAGAATCTGAGACTGAAAATGCAGAAACACACCGAATACCAAACAGAAAACCAGGACTTGTATGTGCATGTATGAAAGGAAACTCTTGAACAGCAGGAGGACAGTACCACATGGAAAAGAGACACTGGCATTTAGGAACAGAGGTTGAACCCAGGTCTTCTGCATTGTAGGCAGATTCTTTACCATCTGAGCCTCCAGAGAAGCCCCCAGAAAGTGTTAGAGGCATAGTCCTCCAGGCTTCTCTGTCCATAGAATTCTCCAGGCAAGAATACTGGAGTGGGTTGCCATTCCCTTCTCCAGGCATCAAACCTGTGTCTTCCAGATTCTTTACCGTCTGAGCCACCAGAGAAGCCACATGATGTAATGTCAGATCCCACTTATTCTCAGATTTACAGCCAAACATACTCTCTTCCAACCATGCATCTGACTTTTTAACAGTAAGACAGTCTCTTGCAGCTACTGTCATTCTTCACATCTCTGAATACATTCATTCACTCATTTAGCCAGAGGATAGTCACTAAATTCCTACAATGTGCCAGGACATCCAAAGGTATGGATCAGAGATCGTATTATAAAGGTTAATAAATGGCAAATAAGTCCTTCAGTGGCGGAAACTCATTATTTCTTTACTTTACACAAGGATTCCTTTACAGGATAACTCAGACCTATCAGAAATATCTGGAAGAAGCACCAACACTGTTTCATATTAACTTTCACCTGCCATGTGCATTATGCCATATGCATAAGAACTCCATATGAAGCTCCTCTCTTAACGTATGGATTAAATGTAGGCCACTTACCTCTTAAGAGTGTTTCTCAAAGAAGCAAGATTTATAGTAGACCTATGCCAAGACATTGTGTGCAATCTAACAGCACAGATTTGTTATCCAGGAGAAATTACAACTACTTAAGAGAGAAGGAAAATCAGGAAATGAACATGTACTAATGGATGCAAGCTTGGTTTTCCTAACAATCCAAGCATATCTATTGAACTGTGCTACCAAGATGAAGTGGCAGCGGCATGTGTAGGGCTTTCATGGTCAGATGAATGCGGGTGCAAACCTTGGCACAGAGCCCTCACCAGCTACGCGACCCTGGAAAGCTAAATAACCTCCTTTGTCTTCAGTTAAGGCATACCGACTCAGTGGACATGAATTTGAGCAAACTCCGGGAGTTAGTGAAGGACAGGGAAGGCTGGTGTGCTGCAGTCCATGGGGTCACAAAAAGTTGGACACAACCTAGCAACTGAACAGCAACAACGACCTCACCTGTAAACTGGGGATTATATCTATCTGAGGACTTTTATAATAACTAAATAGTAACAGTAGTAGCTAACATTTATAGAGTGTTTTATTTTATGCCAGGCATTGTTTGGTTAATAAAGTCAGACACAACAATAAAGCTGTAAGATGAGTAAGCCATAAGTACAAGTGTTTATATATAAACTTATTTGGTCCCAATAACATTACTCTGGGGGAGAAACTTGAGACAAAAATCTTAAGCACCTTGCCCAAGATAATCACCTAATGATTTATATGTAGACCCACTGAGCATAAACTCTGGCAGTCTGATGCCGGAATACTTGTGTTAACAGCTTCACCACACTGCTTCCCAGAACGTACTTAAGACAGTGCTTCATAATTAAAAAGTGATGAGTAAACCACTTTTTAGAATAGAAATTCCAATGAATCCTGAGAGATATTTCTTATACAGACTACTTTTATTTTCAGAAATTATTTGGAATAGCTTATAGTAGAACAGGTATATAAGACAAAAGCAAAAGGTGAAATAAAAGACAAAATGCACACAGAAAAGGAATCACAAGTCTAGTATACTATTTGGCTGTGCTGTGAACAATGTCTATATAGTTATGTGTGCTGTGCTTAGTCGCTCAGTTGTGTCCGACTCTTTGCAACCCCATGGACTGTAGCCCTCCAGGCTACTCTCTCCATGCGGATTCCCCAGGCAAGAATAGTGGAGTGGTTTGCCATGCCCTCCTCCAGGGGATCTTCTAGTTATAGTGCTGTAAAAACCAATATTTATAACCTTCTTAAATATACCCATTACTAAAATGTCTGTATTATTTTGGTAAGTGTGGTAAGTCCTGTTGGGTACAGAGTACAAACTATAATCCAAAGAGCAGAGGGCTTTCCCACTATATCTCTTAAGTTCTATGATTTTTTTCTCCAGTGTTTTGTTTTATACAGGTTTTGAATTTCTTTAATTTTTATTGTGTGTACTGAATACTGCATATTTACTACTCTAATTGCTTGCTCTAATTTACCACAAATAAAAGACCTGTTAATCACATACCGTAACATCAAAGTATAGTATAAAATAAAGAAAAACAAAGTTCAAGAATTAAATGAAGAGGCAAAAAAAGAAAAAAATGAAGTCATTAGACTTCTGGCACTTGGGGAGTATTTTGTTCATTTTCTTTGCCCTCCCTTCTTTTCTTGCCTAACAAAATGTGCAAACATTTCAGTGGCCACATTTCTTTACCTGGGTCTTTATATTAGGTTTGAAATTAGAAAACACCTTACCTGGTAGCTACTCAAAATTCCCCAGAGGTATCATAGGGGTAGAAATGAGGAAACTTCAAAAGGACACTTGGGGTAAGACCATGAGTTGACTTTTTCCCCCTTAGAGAGTTTCTAAGGTATGAACTGGATGACTGTCAAGGTTTAAGGGACTCTGCAAAACTGTCAGGCAAGAAACACAGGAACATAGGAGGGAAGGAGGCTGACTTATTGTTAGGCACTGGGTCTCTGTCACACACACTGTGCTATGTGTTCAGCTGCTCGGTCGTGTCTGACTCTTTGCAGCCCTGTGGACTGTAGGCCCCCAGGTCCTCTGTTGATGGCATTCTCCAGGCAAGAATACTGGAGTGATTTGCCATTTCCTACTCCAGGGGTCTTCCCGACCCAGGGATCCAACCCATGTCTCTTGCGTCTCCTGCACTGCAGGCAGATTCTTCACCATTGGCACCACCACGCACTAGTGGCCTTATTAAAGGGGTCAAAGGTTAAAAAGAGCCGAAGCATTTAAGAAGGTGAGAGGCAAAAGGAGAGCACCCCAGGTAGGGTGTGACCTTCATGAATTAGACTTTCTCCAAGTCGCTAGGTTCTCTCAAGGCCAAGATCACTGCAATAACAGATGCTCCCACCTTTCACTGCATCTCTTACCTGCCAGTAACTGCTATTCCTAAGGTAACTGGCGAAGGTAAAGCCACCTGCATTGAGATACTGGAAATGGTTCCAAATACACAGCAGTGAGAAAAAAGAGGGAAAAGGCCAATCAAAGGTCTCTATTTCCAACCAAATGATACAGACACTGATAGGATGGGCTCCTTAACTAGCTAAACAGATGGCAATGCCTGCAGGGAACCAAGATGCGGTCAGCCAGAGAGAAGTTCTCTAGGACAAAACTAAGAGTGGGCTAATATTTGTGTATTTGTGCACCTTTTGGCTTCATAAAGAAAATATCAGCCATACAAAGGTCACATTTATTTGCTTTCTCTTCTTACCCAGCATCCTACAAACAGACCTGTGCCAAATACTGAACAAAACTTTGTGGACTAAACAGTCCACTGTGTTTAGAAAACATTTCTTCCATTAACTCACTGTATTTTCTTTGGGATCCAAAATCACTGCAGACAGTGACTGCAGCCATGAAATTAAAAGACACTTGCTCCTTGGAAGGAAAGCTACGACAAACCTAGACAGCATATTAAAAAGCAGAGACATTACTTCGCTGACAAAGGTCTTTATAGTCAAAGCTACGGTGTTTCCAGTAGTCATGTATAGATGTGAGAGATGGACCATAAAGAAGGCTGAATGCCAAAGAATTGATGCTTTTGAAGGGTCGTGCTGAAGAAAATTCTTGAGAGTCCCATGGACAGCAAGGAGACCAAACCAGTGAATCCTAAAGGAAATCAACCCTGAATATTCATTGGAAGGACTGATGCTGAAGTTGAAGCTCCAATACTTTGGCCATCTGATGTGGAGAGCCTACTCATTGGAAAATACTCTGATGCTGGGAAAGACCAAGGGCTGGAGGAGAAGGGGATGACAGAGAATAAGATGGTTGGATGGCATCATTCAACCATGACTCAATGGACATGAGTTTGAGCAAGATCTGGGAGATGGTGAAGGACAGGGAAGGCTTTGCAGTCCATGGGGTTGCAAGGAATCAGACATGACTTAGAGACTGAACAACAACACTTGATACAACAAAATGGGATTACCCCTTCCCTCCTTTCCTTTGAGTATGACCACAAGCTGCTTTCACTGATAGATGAGCAGGCCAAGGTTGGAAGAATTAAGTTTGTGCATGCTAATAAAAATTCTGATATAACTGTTGATGTTTGGGCTGACTCCAAAACAATTTTCTCAAAATTGCCTGTTAAGAATATGGTGTCACCAAAGACTTCTTAGAAGCATCCTAAAAATAACCAGAAACCTTCTCAGCTTTCCCTATTTCATAATTCCCATTAGGTGTCTTTTTTGTTATTGTTGTCAAATAAAAGCAACATAGCTAAAATATGGGACATGTAAGTCCTTGACTGATTCCTGCCACAAATTACAACATGCTGGACTAGGATTGTGTTCCCATGTCACCGACTGTGGAAATCTGTCAAAGACTCATTTCCAACGGATAGGACATGATATTGCCTCTTTCCTATTAGCTGGTCCCACCAGAGTGCTCATCTATCTGATGGAGTATGTGTGTCCGTGTGTGCTCTCGGTTGTGCTCAACTCTTTGCAACCCCATGGACTGTAGCCTGCCAGGATCCTCTGTCAAAGGCAAGAACACGGGAGTGGGTTGCCACTTCCCAGCCCAGGTATCACACCTGCGTCTCCTGCATTGGCAGGCAGATTCTTTACCACTAGTGCCACCAGGGAAGCCTTGCTATCTGATAGGGAGCCAAAGTCACATGCATCAATAATGGCATCTATATAACAATTATTGAAGGTCTTGTCGATTAGGCATTCACCAGTAGAGAAACTCATCACAAGTCCAAAAAGCCTGTAGCCAGAGTATTCCTAGCCCTGGGTTCTGGCTGACTATGTGGACCACACCTCAGAGTCACGGTCCCCTGAGAGTTGGGCTAGAGGTCAGTTTTATACAACTACGCAGTTGCCTCAGTAGCCACAGGTGATCCATATCACTCTGTGGTAGACCCAGGTACCTGACTTTCTGTTTCTCAACTCTGAGCCACTGTGACCACTGCTGAAGGAATTCCTACAATTTGACAAGAAATATTCATGAGTCACTGTCATGGTGACACCTCCCATCACTGGAAGGAAAAGGAGGATACCTGCTGCCTGACCTCTTCCTGGACTAGTCTTACAAATGCTGACAAGAGAGAACCACAGGCATAAGAAAACACTGAACCAAGTGATTTTTCAAATCTTGGTTTGGCTTTAAAGTTTTTGTTTGTTTCCTCAAACAAAATGACGCCCAGAAATGTAAGGATATCCAAAAAGAAACAAGAGCCTAAAGCAGACAGTTTCCCTTCTTCCCTATGATGGCTGTTAAAGTGTGCTCATAAAATTGTGGGGCTCTCTGGAGTAAAATTAGAAAACTCCCAATTTAGACCAACTGCTGAGCCCCCACAGTAAACATGAAGGACATGAAGCCCAACAGAGAGGAACAGTGAACTGTCCAAGGCCACAGGATTAGTCAGTGGCAAAACCAACACCACATTTAGGTCTCCTGGTCTATCTTCCAGCACTTTAGCTCCAGGTCTGTTCTGACCAGTATAGAATTGACTGGCCACATGATGGCCAAACGCTTGGAGAGCAGTCAGTTCAAACCAAGCAGTGCTATGAAGCTACAAGACACCCTGAATTTAGAACACTTGATACAAGGGGGAAAAGACTGTCAAATATCTCTTTCAACATCCTATTCTGATTACATGTTTTAATAAGAAGATCTATTGGGCTACATAATAGGTCCCATTAAAATTATTTCAAACTCTCCTCTTCTTAATTTCACTACTGCTGCTGATGTTGCTGCTGCTGTTAAGTTGCTTCAGTCGTGTCCGACTCTGCGACCCCGTGAACAGCAGCCCACCAGGTTCCTCTGTCCCTGGGATTCTCCAGGCAAGAATGCTGGAGTGGGCTGCCATTTCCTCCTCCAGTTTCACTACTAGAATATTTAAATTGCATAAATGGTTTATATTCCATTATTATTGAACAGTGATGCAGCCTTCTGAACAAGTAAATGAGAACAGGGTGAGTGATGGAAAGTATATTCTTCACTGTTTCTCCTCTTTCCACTTCAGTTCCTGCAAAACTTCAAACGATCTCAAAAATGACTGCATGTTGGAATTGGTTTTAAAAATAAATGATGCCAGGCTCAGCCTCTAGAGCTTCTGATTTAACTTGTCTCGGGTAGGGTCAGGATAGTGGCAGGTTTTTAACAGAAGCCCAGGAATATTAATGTGCACTCCAGACTGAGATTCACTGACCTATCTATATCCTAAGTAAAGACAAACAAAACGCCAGGCAGTTTAATTCCCCCACCTAAACATATGCTCCACGATGTCAATCAGCAGCAGCAGATACAATGTCTCTCTGCAAGTGCAGACCTCTATTTCATCTCTCTCTGTAATAAGAATGTGTCCAGGAGCAACTCTGTCCCATATTTCACATGGCTACTGTCTGCACAAGGCCTGTCTGAGATACTTACGTCAGCACATGCTAAGAGAACAGCTTAAGGAGATCACACGTCACACGTAACTTAAAACACACTCTCGCCTGGCCTCCACAGATGGGTACTCCATTTATTCCCTCCTGGACACTGGTATATGTCACAAACTATTATTCTAATCTAACCATATCAATCAAGCAATCGATTGGCCATTAAGTCTTTAAAGCACCTACTATACATGGTATTGGGCTTCACAGGTGACGCTAGTGGTAAAGAACCTACCTGCCAATGCAGGAGACACGGGTTCGATCCCTGGGTTGGGAAGATCCCCTGGAGGAGGAAATGGCAACCCACTCCAGTATTCTTACCTGGAAAACCCCAAGGACAGAGGAGCCTGGCAGGCTACAGTCCACAGGGTCCCAAAGAATCAGACACAACTGAAGCAACCTAGCACGCGCAGGCACTGTATTCCACGCTACGCAGTGACAAGGGTCGGGGAGAAGTGAGCGAAGGAAAACAAACACAAGCAGGGCCAGACTCTAAAGAGCTTGCTATGAAGTATAATCATTAGCTTTTGCTTCAGATAGATGGCCAAGTGTTAAACCACAAAACCTAAGAGCAAAATTTAAAGAAAATGAGAGATGATATAAGCAGTAAGGGAAAAAAAAGTCTTTATGTACCTTAAATTTATGCTTGGGTTCCTAGAAACCTTATCTATAGTCATACATTTCTTTTCTCTAAAGTACTGAATAAATATCTAATTCTTTAGATGACTCTGTCTTGAAAGTAAGTAATAAAAAACAGAATACGCTAATTGTAAGATACAGTATTCCAGCTGCAATATACAAAAGTAGCTCCATCATCAGTAATTTAATACATGGAGTCTGATCCTATTTCTGAACAGAGTGACTGAAGTGAAAGTCACTCAGTCGTGTCTGACTCTTTGAGACCCCATGGACTATATAGTCCATGGAATTCTCCAGGCCAGAATACTGGAGCGGGTAGCCTTTCCCTTCTCCAAGGGATCTTCTCAACCCAGGGATCTTCTCAACCCAGGGATCGAACCCAAGTCTCCTGCATTGCAGCCAGATTCTTCACCAGGTGAGCCAAAAGGGAAGCCCAAACAAAGTGATGGGGAAATACTAGTGATTTTTTACTAAATTTTCTTTGGGTTCTAACACTGAGCAATTAGGTTTGCTCTACATTCTTCTAGGTTTAAAAATATTCTATCAGTACGGGGATACATATTTATTATCCATGCACAAAATGTCTATATGCAAAGAACATGTTGTGTGGGAAAGAGAGCTTAAAAATTAACCACAGCTGGCCTTTAAGAAAAACTGTAGAAAGGTATTTACTAGGTTCCTACTTGTGCTACTCCTGTGGATATTCATCACTTGTTTGTTTGAAAGCCTATGGCTTTCATTATAGATATGGTGATGGTGGTTGTTTAGTCGCTAAATTGCGTCTGACTCTTTGAGACCCAGTGGACTGCAGTCCGTCAGGCTCCTCCGTCTATATGGGATTTCCCAGGCAAGACTACTGGAGCTGGTTGCCATTTCTTTCTCCAGGGGATCTTTCAGATCCAGGGATCAAACTCGCTTCTCCTGTTTGGCAGGAAGATTCTTCACCAATGAGCCACCAGGGAAGCCCATTATAGGTATCAACGGTTGTCAAATTGAAACATGCTTGCCCATCTCAAGTACGGTTGACTATTAATCTTGTAAAGAGAGACATGCAGCCCCACTTAAGCCAAAAAATTCTTCACTTAGGTTTATAAATAAAACTTCAATTTATTAACTTATTGTTGGGTTTTTTTTCCTTGTTTATCCTTAGCAGATACCTCTTCACCTATCCTCTCTGAATACTACCACAGATCCTGAGCTTTAAAATGTATTCAGTGCACAGGTACTGATCATTTCACTAGCAAACTGAACACCTCACTTGGTTCTCTTGAATGTTTACATGCATATAACGTACAACACAATGGTATTTTATGTAACGTCTCCAAAATGTCAATAAAAGGGCACTCTGGTACTGGAGATATTTATTAAAACAAGCAATTTATTTCTCTGACTTACAAAACATATTATTATACACAGTACTTTGTGAACCTAAATCTGAAATGTACTAAATGCCAATTCTTCAATAAAGATCAGATATGAATTAATGCAAATAATTATTTTCCAACAACAAGGGATCAGTAATTAATGAAAATGTGCACCTTAATGATCAGAAGCTCTTTTAACTGTCTGAATTCCAAAATAATTTTCCTTTAAAAATACCCATTAATATATAGCCACTCCCTATCCTTTCCACATAGAGCTTTTCTTATTGTCTGGCCACTACCCATTCTTGAATAGGAGGACTCAAAGACATGGTCCACAGCTCGCTCCACATGAGGTCCTGGGCTGTTCTGTCACAAAACTCCTTTGAAGTTGTGATATTTTGTTTAGCTCATTTAATTACTAGAAAAATTGCAAGTGGCTTACATAATAAATTATGCAATAATGATTCAACAAGAAAGATTACTTAACAGTCTTATTTTAACTTTCAAAATATCTCAGCATTATGTTAAAACTAAAATGAAATATGATTTTTTAGTTAAAATTTAAAAGTTCTGTGTACAAGTTCTGTGATTAACCTGTGGGTAAGGCCAATAATAAACTATATTTATACATGTACAAGATAAAAACAAAATCATATTTAGTGGTACTGATACATGATATTGAATATTTAAACTCAGAATTTAAATTAAATATTAGATGCTTTAGATATTTAAATTAAATTATATATTTTTAAATGTCTTAATATATAATTGAAGATGCATTGTTTTAAAAGGGTCTACTCTATAGTGATCTTTTTTTGTTTGATTAATTTTGTTTGATCTTGATTTTAAATAAAGACAGCCATATCATTTACACCAGTAGGTACCCCAGCTATACTGAATTTCAGAACTAGATGAAATGGCTACAGCAATATTTTCACCAAAGGGTATTTATAGTAATCTCTGGACTAGTAAATTTACAGCAATGCATTAAATTCCATTCATTTGGATCCACTTACATAGAGGGCTTTTTACTTATTTTTTGCCTTGAACATTTTCTTTTTCTCTGGAGATATATGTCACAGGAGGAGATAAAAATCAAGAAACAAACAAGACACTTTAAGACAAGATGAATTTATCTCCCAACTGAGCATATCCCTATGAACACAATAATTATCCCTTAGGAATGAAAAGTATCCAGGGATTCTAAAACTTTATTTAACCCCAGACATACTTTATCATTCAGAAATTCTCAACTTCATGGCCTAAGACATGAAATACAAGGAAGGATTTAACTTGAACTGGAGTTGAATTACTTGATTAGAAATTTGTTAATAAATGTAAACTTTGGAAATCTGTGCATTTAAAATAGCAAACCTGAAAAACATAATGTGTGCCTCTTAATCTTCAATCCTAAACTTGTAAGTTAATATAAAAAAAAAATCAATCTATGTCCACACACAATTCTTTCAAGTTCATTACTCAGCTGTAGATGCGCACACATTTTCTATGCCCATGTGCCCACCCATGGTCCCCATCCCCGGTAGTTATAAGTGTCTACAGACATCAGAATAGTTTCTTTTTATAATGAATAGACTCTCTCTTCTTTGAAAGATCTTGATGAAATGGCAAATCTATGGCCTAATGATATCAAATGATGTAAATCCTAAGTGGCAATTTAAGGATGTTACCATGTTACCACTTTTGCATAACTGTTTAAAAAATAATGAATTTGGCATGTAGCCTTCTATCTGTGTGCCACAGTGAAGCAAAGATTGAAATACTTTACACCTCAGAGTCACCCTCCAGAGAGCTAAGGGCAGAAGCTAAATTCCCAGGTTTGCCCTTAATTGCCCAGCTTTCTCGCTCTGCGCCCCTTACACCCCATGGGCTCAGTCGTGAACCATCGGGCCCCCTGGGCCGCCCAGTGTTCTAGTAATGCTTACACCAGTTGCTTCACTCTGAGGACCAGACCAGCTCTCATCCACGTTCTCTGGTCTGCCTTTTCTAAGAACCACCCACTCACATGAATAATACAGAAGCATACAGGAGGTCCCAATGCTCTGTACCTCAAATATGTACTCCCCACATCATGATCTTCACACATCTATTTAAAACCTGGAATGCTCTAGTGAATACCACCCACAATTGTACCCTCTCAAACTTCATTTTCATGTATTTCATTTATCCTTAAAATGTATTTGTCAGTTTTTATTTTAAATCAAAATTCATTTCTTAATCTATCCGATGGAGAATAGATTTCATAATAAAGCTGCAACAGACTGCATTCCCTTCCTCAACAAAGAAGTACTCTTAAGAAAGATTTTCCTCTCTTAAGCAGCACATATTTGGTGCATAAAGAAAATTCTCAAATAACTAAAGAAATAGATTGCTGGGATTATAAAGCAAATTGCAAAATTACAGGTAACACTAATTTCAACCTTTAATGAATCAATCATCACTATTCAAAAAAAAAAATCAGAATAATTAAGTAGAAAGATAATGATCAAGGCCCACTGAAAGTGTAAGTCCAGTGCCCTGGCATTTGATAGATATTCAATCAATATGTTTTTGAATGAATTCAAAAATGACCTCTTTTCTCCTTATTCACTCAGAATTTGGATAAAATTTCTGTGGCACTAGAAGCACAGATAGTCCCCAAGTTACAGCAGTTCAGCATACGATTTTTAATTTTTCAACTTTACCACGACACCAAAGATATGCATTTGGTATAAATTGTACTTCTAATTTTGAATTTTGATCTTTCCCCAGGTAGTGATATGCAGTATAATACTCTCTTTGACCCATGCTCCCAATCAGCCAAGCATTAATGATACTCTAACAATCACTCTGTTTTTCTCTTTCAGTACAGTATTCAATAAATTATGTGAGATATTCAATGTTTTATTATAAAAATAGGCTTTATGTTAGATGATTTTGCCCAGTGTAGGCTAAAGTAAGTGTTCTGACCATGTTTAAGGTAGGCTAGACTAGGCTAGCGGAGAAGGCAATGGCACCCCACTCCAGTAGTCTTGCCTGGAAAATCCCATGGATTGAGGAGCCTGGAAGGCTGCAGTCCATGGGGTCGCTGAGGGTCAGACACGACTGAGCAACTTCACTTTCATTTTTTCACTTTCATGCACTGGAGAAGGAAATGGCAACCCACTCCAGTGTTCTTGCCTGGAGAATCCCAGGGACGGGGGAGCCTGGTGGGCTGTCTATGGGGTCGCACAGAGTCGGACACGACTGAAGTGATTTAGCGGTAGCAGTAGCAGACTAGGCTAGGAGAAGGAAATGGCAACCCAATCTAGCATTCTTGCCTGGAGAATCCTGTGGACAGAGGAGCCTGGTAGGCTGCTGTCCATAGGGTCGCACAGAGTCAGACACGACTGAAGCAACTTAGCATGCATGCATGCATTGGAGAAGGAAATGGCAACCCACTGCAGTATTCTTGCCTGGAGAATCCCAAAGACAGAGGAGCCTGGTGGGCTGCCGTCTATGGGGTTGCACAGAGTTGGACACGACTGAAGTGACTTAGCAACAGCAGCAGCAGCAGCAGACTAGGCTATGACATTTGGTAGATTAGATGTATGTACGAAATATTCAACTTACCGTATTTTTGACTTAGTATTGATTTATTGGATTTATTAAATAAATGATGGATTTATTCTATCATAAGTCGAAGAAGATCTGTAGTTTAAGAAGAAGAAATAGAAAAAAATGGCTTTGTTTAGACCTAAAAGTATGTACATAATTATAAGAAGGATTGCTGCTGCTGCTAAGTCACCTCAGTCGTGTCCGACTCTGTGTGACCCCATAGACGGCAGCCCACCAGGCTGCCCCGTCCCTGGGATTCTCCAGGCGAGAACACTTTATCAATGGCCAAAATAACTCAAACTGAAAACTTTATAAAATGTGTCTTTAAAAGTCATTACAAGATTTCTTGTCATTACAAGAAAATGACCAAGAATGTCAGATGGTGGGGTGAGCGTTAGAGGACAATTCCCAAGATGAAACACACAGACACAGTCAAAAGGGAGCAACAAAGAAAACTGGAAAGGAAAAGGGAAACAATCACTACAAAAAGTTTGAAGTACTCAATTTTTTAAAGTCATTTCACTTTGAAACTTCACTTTTTTGGCCACGGCACCCAGCTCACAGGATTCCCCAATGAGGGCCTGAACCCCCACCTTCAGCAGTGGCAATGAAAGTGCAGAGTCCTGACCACTGGCCTGCCAGGGAAGTCCCCAGGACTGAATGTTTTAATACCACACGTGAGGATCATATACCAAATCTGTTGCTATCTGTGATGGAAAATTGACCCAATAAAAATAAAGACAATATCATACTGGTACAATAGTCCTTTGGTGTTTTCAAGCTCATAAAGCACTATCCTCTGGAATTGCAGGAAGCCGTTCAAACATTTCCTTTAAAAAGAACATTTTCTAGTTTATAAGAATGCTATTAAGATTATATATATATATTTACTGAAGTATGTGTCAGTAAAAAAGACTGTTTTCATTGTTAAACTTGAGATATCTGAGACTTAATAGGCTAACACTTCCCCAGCATCTCTAAGTGTCAGAAGTAGTTCAGGACTTCTATTCCTCTCTTTTTAGTATCTGTTTGACAAGCTATCACTACCAGTCAGAATGAACTCAAATCTTACTTGTAGACACAAATGAAAAATTTATAGTGAAATGCAGCTGTCAAGAATAGCTAAAAACTAGGTTATCTAACTATTCTAAGCACATATACAATGACAAACAGGGCAACACAATTCTCATGATATATGACTTTGGGTCATGGTTCCCTAAAACATCTCAAAAGCTTCAGTTTCATAAATTTTTCACTATCCAAGTTAAGGATACTCATTTGACCATGATGGTGAATCACTTAAGTAGCACCGTTAGTGCTTTTCTTAAAGTCACATGTGCAGAATTCACAACTGGAAGACTTATTTAGAAGCATAGTATTTTTTATTTTATTACCACATCATGGCTTGCCTTATATCCCTACTCAAGAAATAATCATGATTAAAAGTATAACAACTCACAGGTTAATACAAGCGTAAAATAAAGGATACACCCAGTGAAAAGTAATCATACACATACATACACATCAAATGGTACACCAGTGTATGTTACTCTAACAACTGAGTTGTGTGTGCATTTTTAAAATCCCATGAAACATGATAACACTCCACTTTTCATTGCTCTGGTTCCCATCATCTTCACCAACCACAGTGCAATTACACACTCAGAAGTTGAGTAATCAAAAGTTGAGCTAGGCTGAGAACACCATAACATCTGTGCCCATTACTCCATAGAAAGGGAATGGAGGCATTCTCAGAATACTAAATAGAAAAGGATGGTGCCGGGCATGACTAAGCACTCGTGCGCAGAGTTCTAAGTTTCACGACAGCTCTAGAGGATAGCAGGACACATCCATGGTATTTATAATGATGTACATTCCACACTTCATAAATACCTTATTCTACATTACCAGACAATAAACTATTACGAAGAGAAAAGGTGTAATACAATTTTGATACACTTGCATTAAACAGAATTTTAAATAATTTAAGTGTTTAAAAGAGATATATCTCAGTTCAGTTCAGTTCACTTGCTCAGTCACGTTCGACTCTTTGCAACCCCATGGGCTGCAGTACACCAGGCTTCCGTGTCCATCACCAACTCCCGGAGTCCACCCAAACTCATGTCCATCAGAGTCAGGGATGCCATCCAACAATCTCATCCTCTGTCATTCCCTTCTCCTCTTGCCTTCAATCTTTCCCAGCATCAGGGTCTTTTCCATGTCTCAGTTACGCGATAATTTCACTTTCAGTATAATATCTCCTTCCTTAATCAAAGCACATGCGTGAAGGTTTACCCCTGTCACTAAGTCTTGCACAGCTTTGTGACCCCAGGGACTGTAGCCCACCAGGCTCCTCTGTACATGCACAGGATCTTCCAGGCGGTAACGCTGGAATGGGTTGCCATTTCCTTCTCCAGGGGATCTTCCTAACCCAGTGATCGAACCCCTGTCTCCTGTGTCTCTTGCATTGTAGGCAGATTCTTTACCCACTGAGCCATCAGGGAAGTCCCATATGCAGGGATATATGTATTGTCAATTATTTTTAGGAATATAAAAGGTTCTCATTCCCCAAAATCTGCATTTAGTCATTCATAAGGAAAGTCAAAATAGTCTTTGATTTGCTAATACTCTATAGAATAGACATACTTTTAAAATGATATATAGAGTACACACAAGTACTGAATAAAGAAAGTGTCATAAAGATTTTATCCATTACATAAATGCAAACTGACTAACTAAAAGCAACTTTCCTTTATAAGCCTGAAGTCTGAGAAAATACAGAAATCTCTAACGTTGGTTTTCTAACTTTCTTCTTCAAAACTAACTGGTTAAAATCATGATTTTTGTACATTTACACAAAGAAATGATTTCTCCTTTTGAAATGGAGACTTTAACAGTGCTAAGTGGAGTAAAAGTTTAGGGGGAAGTTAAAGGAAAAGGAGAAAGAAAGAAAAGAACTAATTTTCCTCAACTCAGGATGAAAGTGAAATTTGAGTTCAGCTCACGAAACTGCCAGGTGAGACTGTATTTTTTAAAAACATTAAAATCCTAAATAGCATGTGAATTTTACTAGAGCAATTTCCCGTAGGTACTGGCAATGCTTACTCCCCACATAGCCCAGGGGGACCCAATTATTACTCTCACACCAAATGATAAACAAAACAAATGATAATCAGTCACCCAACCTCTTCTGAACTCCCTTACCTCTCCTCTCCTAATTACCCTAAGGGTTTCCATGCTCAAGAGACTAAAATGTATTCTAGAAGCAAAGACAGAATCTTGGATCTGGTTCTCCACAAGAGGTTATTTCAGTTGCATTTTGCATATAGGATTGATTTTTTTTTTTAAGCAAATAATGCTCCCACCCCAGATACAGCTATATAAATAACAAATTATTTGTGAATTAACACAGAATGTTGTGAATCAGCAGAAACTATCTACTGGCCACAAGGTCTACTAACACTTTTGTATTCAAGCAACAAAGCAAGAAAATTACAGGAATTTCATTGCAATTATTTATTTATATTTATTCATATAGCAAGGACACAAAGTTGATAAAAGTTGGTCAAGAACATGCCAAAATTATAATTTTGTAAAAATTAGTAAGCAAAGAGCAGGTATCTAAAGAAAGAGAAATATTAAAAATGTGATTACTGAAAGAGACCACAGAACACAAAAACACAAAACAAATATACACTGTAGATGTCTATGAAAATATTCAATTATTATAAGGAAGGAAAACCAAGCTGTATAAAGCATCAAATAAATTAAAGGGTTTATGAAACTTGAAATTTTATGCCAACGTTTAATGTTGCACACATTTCTGGAGAGAAAATCCAGTGTTTAATAGATTCTCAAAAGGATCCCTGACCAAAAGAGGCTAAGATCTCCTCCAACATAATAGCTTCCTCAACATTACTATGGTAACTATTCTAATCAAATTCCAATTACATTCTTACCTAGATTTTTAAGATATGATCAGACTATTTGTTTAACTCACCAGTTATCTCCCCTTAATACATCATATCCTCATACCCTATGATCTGGCCATATTTAATTATACAATATATATTCTAAGTATTCCATGTAATCTCATACCTTTCTTGAAGCCTTTCAGAGAGTGAGGCAAAGGAGCTAAAAGCACAAACTCAGACTTCCCTGGCAGTCCAGTGGTTAAGACCTTGTGTTTCCAATGCAGGGGACACAAGTTTGATTCCTAGTCGGGGAACTAAGATCTCACGTGCCACAAAGCACAGTCAAAAAATATAATAAAAGCACAAACTCAGAAGCCAAAGAGCTCAGTTTACACACAGTTCCAACCACTGTATGATCTTGGGTGAGTTATTTAGCTTCTTGAGGATTAAATAGACTAACATTTATAAAATGCTTGGAACATTATTGGCACAGCAAATACTTCCTAAGTATTCCTGATGCTTAACAAATGCCTTGCTCACCTTCTTAAGCATTCAACTTCCTAACTATTCCTATTCAAATGTCACAATTTTGAAAAGATGCACAGTACTATCTACCTAAATCTTCATATCCTTGAGAAATGAATACTTAATAAGATGTTGTTCAATTGCCAATCACAGGGTTTTCTTTTTTTTAACTTTGTGTTTGCTTTGTGTTTATTTTTGCCCTAAAAACAGAAAGCACTTGCAGCTTTTATTAATTTTCATACTTTTATAATCATAAAATACCTCACAAAATCATTAGAAGAGCTTTTGCTAAACTCAGTAAATGTGTACAAATCTGAAGTATGATCTTAAGTAGATGAATTTCACCCCCTAATTTTCTAGTAGAAAAAACTGAGGCTTAAAGAGAATAAGAGTAGTAGTGAGAATAACAGTTAAAATAATAATAAAATAATCACTAATGCATGGTACTTCCTGTATCCTAGACACCATTCTAAACACTTTATACTACATGTCATTAACTTCATAAAAATCCTATGATGTGGAGACTATTAATCTAGTTTTCATATGCAAGAACTCAAGGCACAAAGAAATTAAATGACTTTACCAAGTTCACAAAGTTAATAGACTGGAGACACCAGAGCTCACACCAAGACCCCTAACTCTAGAGTTGTGCTTTTAATCCTTGCTACAGTGCTTAGTAGATAAGACATGAGTCATCCAATAATCCAGAGCTTTCCAGATGGTGCTAGTGGTAAAGAGTTCACTTGCCAACAGAGGAGATGCAAGAGAAGCGGGTTCTACCACTGGGTCGGGAAGATCCCTAGAGTAGGAAATGGCAACCCATTCCAGTATTCTTGCCTGGAAAATTCCACAGACAGAGGAGCCTGGCAGGCAACAGCCTATGGGGTCACAATGAGTCCGATGTGACTATAATCCAAAGATAATTAAAGGCAAAGCCTGAAGTCACTGCTAGTTCTCTAGATTCCCCGAAACATGCTCTTTCATTTTGAGTTCATTATTCCCTATCCAGAAGGTATATGCAAAAAAAAAAAAAAAAAAAATCTGTCCAATGATATGCTGATAAACAATTCACATCTCATAACATAACTCTCTAAATCCCAATACCATTCATCCTGAGTGTGCAGTATTCTCCTTGAACATCTTAATATGTCTTTTGGTCTTCTTATCTATTTGTTCCCAACTTGAAAGGGACCAAAATACTGCAAGGAACAATTGTTTAAGTATTTAGATTGTGAAAGGTACAAGGTCTCAGCTGTAATTTGGTTCTCGATGGGTTGTTCAAGAGGCAAGAGGTGCCTCCAGTGTTTCCACATAGCACTGAACTTGGGTTCTATCCAAAAGTTTTCCATTAATGACTGTTGGCTGCCTCTCAGTCCAGCCTGTGATTTCGCTAAAGGTGTGCCTCCCCAACCTTTACTCCTTAAAGAGACTAGTTAGTATAGTTGGCGTTGACAATTTTCATTAATATGGAGTAGAATTCAAGCTCTAAATGCCATAAAGTGTAGTAGTGATGAGTTCTGAAGTTGCTAATTACCTATCTTCACATTCTGGCTTTAACGGTTATGCATCCTTAAGACATCCTCGTGAAACCAGTTTCCTTACCTATAACATGGAGATATTTATATAACTCAGGAGGCTGTTGAAAGGATTAAATGAGACCATACTTGAAAAAGCGCTTCGTACAACACTTAGTGTGAAGTATAAACTCAAATTTAAAAATTTTTTTTAAATTATGTGCTTCAGTGAATTCCCACAGAATTTCTTTACTTCATGTATCAGCATTTGGTTGTGTCACCTGAAAACTCTAATGTACACTTGGCTTATTAATTTATAACTCAAAAAAATAATAATAATGTGTTTCTATCATGCTGCTGCTGCTGCTGCTGCTACGTCGCTTCAGTCATGTCCGATTGTGTGACCCCATAGACGGCAGCCCACCAGGCTCCCCCGTCCCTGGGATTCTCCAGGCAAGAACACTGGAGTGGGTTGCCATTTCCTTCTCCAATGCATGAAAGTGAAAAGTGAAAGGGAAGTCGCTCAGTCGTGCCCGACTCTTTGCAACCCCATGGACTGCAGCCTACAGGCTCCTCCGCCCATGGGATTCTCCAGGCAAGAGCACTGGAGTGGGTTGCCACTGCCTTCTCCGGTTTCTATCATATTTGTGGTCTAATAGGAAGAAACTTATCTTGGCAAGTTTGGTCCCAAGAGGGTGTCTCATCAAGAACTGAAGTCATCATTGGGCATATATGAAATTCTTACTATGAGTTTAATGAGACTTTAGTGGAAGTTTCAGAGGAGCAATTCACATAAGAATCCCTTATGTGAAATGGGGTTCAAGAACTATTAGGCCTTTCAAGAACATCAGATTTTATGTAAACAGCATCATTTCCCAAAGACAGTTCTTGGATAATAGCTGTTTTGTAAAAGAAAGCATTTTTGGAGAAGAAAAAAACTCTGGAATATCTGCTTAACATGGTTAAAAGGGTTTATTCAGGACAGGTTTCCTTACAGATTTGGACACACTATTGTGTCTGGTAACTATCTAACAGGGAGATCAGTCATGTGTCAACTTTTAAGCATTTTCCTATAAAACTGTCTTCTTGATACATATGCTTTGTCAAAACCTACTATAACCAAATAACCAGTTTAACTATTTTGACAAAGTGAGTCAGTTCACACAAACATGAATATTCAATAATAGAGAATATCAGTAAAAACTGGCCAGAAATTTTAATCAAAATCATAAACATGTTAGCTTAAGCTTAGGATATACTGTATTTATCTAACAATTTCAAAAAAAAAAGTGTAATATCTGCTTATTTCTGATGTCTACTTACTGATATATGCACCATACTGAACAGTATGACCATGCAATAGAAGTTAGTATCTTTTAGCTTACACTTGCACTTTTCACTTTCATGCATTGGAAAAGGAAATGGCAACCCACTCCAGTGTTCTTGCCTGGAGAATCCCAGGGATGGGGGAGCCTGGTGGGCTGCCGTCTATGGGGTCGCACAGAGTTGGATATGACTGAAGCGACTTAGCAGCAGCAGCAGCAGCTTACAATGTACAGTGTTTACTTAATGGTAAGGATGACTGTCATATAATAATGATTTAAGTCCAGTATGAGTTGAAGATACTAAATGTTATAAGGTATCTTAAATCAAGAATATATAAACAAATTCCTACTACTTTCAGTTCAAAACCAATCTTTTTTATAATTTTAT
Organism: Bos javanicus; assembly: GCF_032452875.1. Lineage (NCBI taxonomy): Eukaryota > Metazoa > Chordata > Mammalia > Artiodactyla > Bovidae > Bos > Bos javanicus. The sequence goes on along the minus strand of NC_083873.1, from coordinate 23,952,141 downwards.
TCATTTATTTATTTTTGGCTGTGCTGGGTCTTTGTTGCTGCTTGGGCTGTCTCTAGCTACACTGTGTGAGAAATCTCTTGTTGCAGAGCACTAGCTGTAGAGCACAAGAGCTTCACCCAGCTCTAGAGCACAGACTCAAAAGCTGTGGTGCTCTGGCTTAGTTGCTCTGCAGCACGTGGGGTCTTCCAGGATCAGGGATCTAACCGGTATCTCCTGCACTGGCAGGCGGATTCTTTACCACTGAATCAGCCAGGATGCCCTAGCTGTCTTAATTTGACTGTTCGTAATGTGATAATTTGGAACAAAGAACTATTTATGATTTTCAACTTTCAAAAAGTATCAAATGTTAAAACAGTACATAATGCCACTCAGAAAAGATATTGATGTAACTGTACTTTCCAGGTGGCACTGGTGGTAAAGAACCCGTTTGCCAATGAAGGAGACAAAAGAAACTGTGGGTTCCATCCCTGGGTCAGGAAGATTCCCTGGAGGAGGGCATGGCAACCCATTCCAGTTCTCTTGCCTGGAGAATCCCATGGACAGAGGAGGCTGGTGGGCTACAATCCACGGGGTCGTAAAGAGTCAGACATGACTGAAGTGACTTAGCACACATGCTCATGCTTTAGAGAAGAGAGACTGATGTAACTAGGCAGCAAGATCATCTGAGAAAGCTCACTGAAATAACCAGGGATCAAATGCAAAGAGACAAACTGTGCTCTGAAAGTTTCATTTTGATAAACCCTGACTACATAGAAATCCAATTCATTGGCACATGATTAAGTGCATGCCTATAATTAGCCAGAGCAAATTTCCTCCTAGATGTTTCCTTCATTTTTGTTCACATTAATATAATTCCTTAGCCAAAATGCAAGAGAAGAATTTTAGCAGAAGAACACAGATCAGATCAGATCAGATCAGTCGCTCAGTCGTGTCCGACTCTTTGCCACCCCATGAATCGCAGAACACCAAGCCTCCCTGTCCCTCACCAACTCCCGGAGTTCACTCAGACTCACACCCATCGAGTCAGTGATGCCATCCAGCCATCTCATCCTCTGTCGTCCCCTTCTCCTCTTGCCCCCAATCCCTCCCAGCATCAGAGAAGAAAACAATCTATACCCTAATAGCAATAATAAGTGTTTCCATCCCTCTGGTGTAATAGTATAACTATGTACCCTTTTCCTCTCATGTCCTTTCATGAGCTTTTTTTCTTGGAAACACTCAAGAAAGTTTGCATTGAATAAATGTCATTTGGCCCAAAGAAAAACTTACATTTGTAATGTTTACAATAATATATTTATAATTTACAAAATAAATAATATGTACAAATACTGTATTTACATGTAATATGTGCCTTTAAGCCAAAAAGAGAAAATTATTTTGAAAATTTAAAAATAAATGTAAATTACTATGAAGTTAAAGGGAATAAAATTTCAGCTATTCAGAGATAATAAGCAAAATATGAGACTAAATATAGACTTCTCTTTCTAAGGAATACTTGTATGTAACTGAACAATGGTATTACCAAAATACAAAATGCTTTAATTAATACACATTGTATTAATTTCTTTTGAATTCCTCATTTCTAATATTAGAAAAGGAGTCAAAAGTTTTCTATAGATATTTTCTCCTATATTTAATTACCTATTAACCATTCAGTTACTTGTAAGCAAAATATAATTTCTTACTTTGTTACAGCACAAGCATTTTCATCCCTTTGGTAAAATAAGAAACAAAAGTAAAAGGGAAAGAAAGTTCATTTATGTGTTTCAGAAACAAGGACTTGTTCACCATGCTAACTCTAGTGTGCCTTCTAGCTAAATAAAACTAACCTCAGTTGTTTTCATTTAAGCATGTTTACTTAATTTAATATTGCTAATGCAATTCACTCCAGAAAAAATCCTCATAGTGCTGATATACTGGATTCACCCTCAGGTCAGGTCAGTTCAGTTCAGTTCAGTCCCTCAGTCGTGTCCGACTCTTTGCGACCCCATGAATTGCAGCACGCTAGGCCTCCCTGTCCATCACCAACTCCCGGAGTTCACTCAGACTCACATCCATCGAGTCCGTGATGCCATCCAGCCATCTCATCCTCTGTCGTCCCCTTCTTCTCCTGTCCTAAATCCCCCTCAGCATCAGAGTCTTTTCCAATCAGTCAACTCTTCACATGAGGTGGCCATAGTACTGGAGTTTCAGCTTCAGCATCATTCCTTCCAAAGAAATCCCAGGGCTGATCTCCTTCAGAATGGAGTGGATGGATCTCCTTGAAGTCCAAGGGACTCTCAAGAGTCTTCTCCAACACCACAATTCAAAAGCATCAATTCTTCAGTGCTCAGCTTTCTTCACAGTCCAACTCTCACATCTATACATGACCACTGGAAAAACCATAGCCTTGACTAGACGGATCTTTGTTGGCAAAGTAATGTCTCTGCTTTTCAATACGCTATCTAGGTTGGTAATAACTTTCCTTCCAAGGAGTAAGCCTCTTTTAATTTCATGGCTGCAGTTACTATCTGCAGTGATTTTGGAGCCCCCCAAAATAAAGTCTGACACTGTAAAAGCACTGCTAATCTATTTATTTACAAAAATAACATGATCAGTTTAAGATGTAAGTTTTCTAACCAAAGCTCAATAAGAGCAGCACCTAAATAGTGAAGTATGACGTATTCAGTAGATGACAGCCTATAGCATCACCAAATTTAGAGGCTCTTTTATTAAACAACTATCTGGCTTAATTAAAAGAGAAAATTCCCTATGTCTTGAACCTTTGTGCCAACAATGAATATATTGAAAAATCGAAGAATGGAGATGATCTTTGAGGTGAGTTTTTGGCTGACCTACATAGGAATGCAAAGGAAAGATATTCACCATCAATAAAATGCCTAACATTATATATGATTTCTCAATTGGGAACAATATTTAGCTATTGTACCATGTAAGGAAAAACTACAGTAATACAGTCCTCAAATACACTTCAATTTTATGAACTATTTTCCTCCCATCTGCAGAGTAAATGGCACTGTCCAATATTAAGGAACAATTGGTGACAACAAATGAGAGAAATTATACTTTCTTGAATCCTGAATTTTCTTAACTGTTCCCAGTCACAATGCTGTATATTATATTTCACCAGCTGATCTCCAGATTGGAGGCCCTGCATTCCAAAAACCAGTGAGTCCTTCAGAACTTTCTAGAATTATTCACTTGCTACAAAGAGTCCTGTTTATTATAATAGCCTACCTCATAGAATTAAATAAAATCGCCACATACATCTATGATAAACTACATCACAAAACATTTTGAAAGTGAAACTACTGAAAAACTACTTCCCTGAAGTGTTATCCAAATATAAATAAGATACCTTCAACAATCAGTGAAAAGAAAATGTTCCAAAATTATATAAGTAAAGGATGCTATTTGGAGTACAAATCAATTAAATAGTGCTAGCTCTGAGAAATGCTGCTAAAATTTGCTGAAGAAATGAGCTACACTAGTGGGTAAATTGAGGCCAGACATTCTACATGGATTTCATTTTCCCTGGCGCACTTTATTCTGCTGTCAGGAGCTTTGAATCCTTGGATTTGAGTCCTGGTTTCACCATAACCACATAATATGAGTTTTTATTGTCCCCATTTGACAGATTAAGAAAAAGAGGCTAAATACGTGGTCCAAGTTCATTCTAATATTAAGTGGCAGAGTTTGGATGCACACCCCGGTACATCTGGTAACGATTCTCTATCCTAGAGCATGCTAAACTACCTAATTTATAAAATAAAATCGGTCTTCCAAATAACTTTCAGAAACACACTCCATTTTTAGACTATCAAATTTGATTTTGTCTATATGCTGAGTGAATGAAAGAGCAGGGCATAATGCTAACTGAGCCGCAAGGGTCTCTGGATTTGCAGACCGATTCAGGCAGGTCTCTGCCACTGAACGGCTACATAACTTCACTTTTCAATCGCTCAACTGCCTTGTTTGTTAAATGAGGGAACAATACCAGTAGGTTCCAGATCCCTTTACATTTTGAAAATACAAGCCACACAGGGGTTTCAAGTATTCACCTATAATGTAAAATCATAAATCCCAGGGGCATTCCCCAGGGCTACATTTTTAGAAGGAACACATTTAAAAACAGAAATCGGCATAAGGCGGGGCTGCTGCATTCCACTGCAGTGTGTGTATTGCACAAAAGGGTTCAGAGGAATCAGACACAGGACCGAAATCCTGTCCCAACCCAAAGAGGCAAAACCCTATGCTTTTTCTAATCCCGGCAGTGGGTCAGACAGAGGCCATGAGCGATGCCAAAAGGGTCTGTATCTCCAGATAGGATTTGTTTGTTGAGGTGGGACAAGAACAGGCATCATTCTACTACTTCTCGTCTCTTTCTGGAGTCTGAAGATGAACTATGTGTCCTGAAGAAGAGCCCAGCAAGAAATAAACTCTTAATAAACACTAATGGAAGGAAAAGGGGAAAAAAGAGGAGAAAGTGACAGGTGTTACAGAAAAGAGGAAAGAGGGGGAAAAAGGGAGGAGGAAAAGGAAAATTTATTAAATGGAGTTACGTAGAATGTACCCAAGTTTTCCTTCTCAGTGTTCATGGGAGAATGGAGCCTTCCACAAAAGAAAAAGATTTTACCCTCAGCATATCCTGAGTTGAATCAAAGTTGTTTGATCTTTGCCATCAAATATTATTCAGATAATGGAAGTACTCTAAGGAAAATCCCTTAAAAACTGCATTTTTTTTTTGAGTGACCTTTTTTTTGGAGATAAAATGTGGAAAACTGAAGCATACTCTCCTGCCTTCACTGCTGAATTGTTTTCCCCTCTACTTTTAAAAAAAAAATTTGCTACACCCAAGTTTTCCCATAGACCTTCACTGTATGAGGTCAACTTTTGTTTTCACAAACACTAGGAAGATTAAATAATAATTACCCTAGTTTAAATTCCTTTCTAGAAACAATTCATTTAGAGAAAACAAAGGAAAAAAATCACACATACCAATGGAAAACGCAGTTCTTCCATCATCCAGATAAGGACACAAATAAGAATATTTCAGCAGTGGGGATAAACTACAAAACCAACTACTCCCTAGATGAAACAGAGAACTAATGAATTAAACAGATGTGGAAAAGTAATCGCTTTTGAGGGCTGAAATGAACAGAAACATACTTTTTTAAAAAGTCTAAGATGACGCATAAGCAATCAACACCAAATGAAGAATGTTCTCTACCACTACTTATCTTCCACAGTTTTTACTGGATATCCAGACACTCATTCATATCACAATTAAACATATGGTCCCTTTGAGAACCTCTGTTGAAGACCTGAGTTTCTTCATTCATTTCAAAAGCTTTTGTTCATGTCTATTACGTGTCAGACACTGAGCCAGGTGTTGCGAAATCAATTGTTAAATTCTTACTGTAGGGCATAAGAATAGGGGAGAGATGGAAGGGTGAGATTGGGGTTCTCAGATTCACTGCTAAAGCCTGATATGCTACGTTTTATCATCTGCTCATATTTTTCATATTTTGAAATATTTCATTACTGCATCTGGAAAGTATAAGATTTAAACAATAATTTCAAAATCCATTAATAGTGTCGAGTCATGGAATATAAAGGAGAAAATAAATTGAGAAAAATGCCACAGTAAGATATATTTCTTTTTTTTTTTCTTTTCTTAATCTTTATTTATCTATTTATTTATAATATTTATTTATTTTCTTGACTTGCTAGGTCTTAGTTGCGGATGCAGGTTCTTTGATCTTTGTTTCAGCATTTAGGATCTTTAGTTGCACCATGTGGGATCCATTGATAGTTCCCTGACCAGTGATCGAACCCAGGCCCCCTGCAGAGTCCTGGGGGACCTAGGAATGCAGAGTCCCAGGACCACTAGAGAAGTTCCCAAAATTCTTTTTTTTTTTTAATTTTATTTTATTTTTAAACTTTGCATAATTGTATTAGTTTTGCCAAATATCAAAATGAATCCATCACAGGTATACATGTGCTCCCCATCCTGAACCCTCCTCCCTCCTCCCTCCCCATACCATCCCTCTGGGTCGTCCCAGTGCACTAGCCCCAAGCAACCAGTATTGTGCATTGAACCTGGACTGGCATCTCGTTTCATACATGATATTTTACATGTTTCAATGCCATTCTCCCAAATCTTCCCACCCTCTCCCTCTCCCACAGAGTCACATCCTGGGCCATAAAGCTAGCCTTGGTAAATTCAAAAAAATAGAAATCATTCCAAGCATCTTTTCTGACCACAATGCAGTAAGATTAGATCTCAATTACAGGAGAAAAATGATGAAAAATTCCAACATATGGAGGCTGAACAACACGCTGCTGAATAACCAACAAATCACAGAAGAAATCAAAAAAGAAATCAAAATTTGCATAGAAACGAATGAAAATGAAAACACAACAACCCAAAACCTGTGGGACACGGTAAAAGCAGTCCTAAGGGGAAAGTTCATAGCAATACAGGCACACCTCAAGAAACAAGAAAAAAGTCAAATAAATAACCTAACTCTACACCTAAAGCAACTAGAAAAGGAAGAAATGAAGAACCCCAGGGTTAGTAGAAGGAAAGAAATCTTAAAAATTAGAGCAGAAATAAATGCAAAAGAAACAAAAGAGACCATAGCAAAAATCAACAAAACCAAAAGCTGGTTCTTTGAAAGGATAAATAAAATTGACAAACCATTAGCCAGACTCATCAAGAAACAAAGGGAGAAAAATCAAATCAATAAAATGAGAAATGAAAATGGAGAGATCACAACAGACAACACAGAAATACAAAGGATCATAAGAGACTACTATCAACAATTATATGCCAATAAAATGGACAACGTGGAAGAAATGGACAAATTCTTAGAAAAGTACAACTTTCCAAAACTCGACCAGGAAGAAATAGAAAATCTTAACAGACCCATCACAAGCACGGAAATTGAAACTGTAATCAAAAATCTTCCAGCAAACAAAAGCCCAGGTCCAGATGGCTTCACAGCTGAATTCTACCAAAAATTTAGAGAAGAGCTAACACCTATCCTGCTCAAACTCTTCCAGAAAATTGCAGAGGAAGGTAAACTTCCAAATTCATTCTATGAGGCCACCATCACCCTAATACCAAAACCTGACAAAGATCCCACAAAAAAAGAAAACTACAGGCCAATATCACTGATGAACATAGAAGTAAGATATATTTCAAATGTATATGACCTAATGGCAAGTATTCATGTACACAGCCCAGCTTTAATATTTAGAAAGGCACAGAAATGCCTAAAACCATAATAAGATACTTAAAGAAAATCTAAAGGTAAAATTAGTGGTTAAAAAAATAAACAGGATACTGTTGACATTAATTCCTTAAAAAAAAAACTAATATTTTACCTCATTGATGATCATTAGTTATACCTGTGACATCTCCAACTCATATGTTCTAATGAAATATTTTATATCCATATTTTTCTACTTATAGAAGAAACTATCCAGCAATGAATAATATATGCATGAAATTTTAATAAAATATTTCCATTCCTCAAAAAGTAGTCTGTAACAAAATGAACATTGCAGATAAGTAGAAATATAATTAAAAGTAAAGCTATAATATTTATTTTTAGCTTCTGAATAAGTCTTAAGAATAAAATTTAAAACTAACATGAAGGTAAAAACAGACAAGAGAATTTATCTCTTCTTAAAAAAATAATTCTAATAATAAAATCTCACCATTAAGTTAAACATATATTTCTCTTTCATCTAGTGAAATTTCAGTACCAGAGTTTATAAGGAAATGTCATTTATAAGTTACTTCAATGAGAAAGTAAATCATGTTATTCTGAATCATCCATGGCATAGAATAAAACTTTTATTCTTAGAAGGTTTATTTTCTTTAAACAAATTAGTATTAAAAGTTCTCAACGCCTAGAATAAAATGAATAACAATACACATTACAATCTTGGAAGAGGCCAGTTAACAAATTATATTTCATAAAACAATGCATAATGATTTTCTAAAAGTAATTTCTAAGCTGCAAAATGAAATGAGAGATTCAAACTCGAAATCAGAAGATTTACAAATTCCCTTCATTAGCAAGATACACAAATGCATAACTTTATAGTATTAAGGATGGAACTAACTTTACATAAAATGTGGCCAAATGATTGTTACTGAACATCCGTAATGATCATTTTCCATGAAGTTAAATACTTATAATCATGAGGTTTGATTAACATTCTCTGGTTTCTTGCATGCCATGTTATCATTATAATCAGAAAACTGAAAGAAATTTTCTCCCAATTAAATATAAAACAGATGAACATACTTAGGAAGAAAACATGTATTACTGCCACTTATATACTAAGATTGCAAATACATATGCATATTTTCATCATAAAGGAAATCAGCTCATTTAGTATCCTAATTTTTATAACAGCCTAATACAGTTGAATAATACTGTGTATATCCAATGCTTTGTTTTTCACAATTACTTGACAGCAAGTTTGGTTTTTATTTTCCTTTTTTTCTCTTTCTTTTGTTGCTAAAATAATAGTCCAACGAGAGAGGGAAAATTAACCTATCCCTTTTTTCACCAGAAACATTTACACTTCTATTTTAATCCCCTTTTTTATAATCAGTCTAAAATATAATCTTTAAGTAGACAACACTGACAGTAAATTTCATTTACCAGAATTACTAATTCTTTTTCAGCTGGAGATTAACAGCTTTGAATAAAAAGATCTAGCTTTTTTGATACTCAAGGAAAAATATACTTGTTTGCAATCGGCACTATGGAAGCAGTTTTTTTCCCTTACTACATGCAAATGAAATTAAACACTGGTAATTTTCCCTCTTCAGTTTCTCAATTCACATGAGAATGATGTCTGTAATCTAATGACCCCTTACGTATTATCTATCAATAACTCACATGTACACTCAGGCACTCAAAGGTTAAACTAGCCATTCATATTAAATAATGGCCTGTATGCTAGTCACTTCAATAAGCTTGATATACTTACTGTTTTACCTTAGGACTGCACTGCAAAATGTTAGCTAAACCCAAAGGACATCTTTGTCTTAAATTCCTCCTGTAGTTTTATTCAGATTGTCTTGCTTAAATTACACCATGAGATAGTCCAAGTATTCTATTCCAAATCACTCCAAACAAGTCTTGTACCAGAAATTCCAGTGAAGAGGGGAATTTTATTATAAAAAATGATGTCAAGTAGAATTCAACCATTCTAAGCTAAAATCATCCATATTACAATTACAATCCATATTACAATAAGAGAAAAACCTTCCAAATCTTCCTACAAAATGACTTTCTTATATAGATTCACGGTTTCGTATATATTTTTCATTAGTTGCTAAGTGGTAGAAAGCACTAATTCCAACTGTACATTGTAAAAAATGTGAAGTGCTATACTGGATTATCCAAAAGTCATTTTAAAAAATCACACTATAGTGTCTTTTATAAAGGACTCACATGGAATTATATGAAACACACAGCTTCCTCTGTAGTTGCTATGTATAACAGAACTAAATGTTAGTTCATAGAAACAGATTTAGTAAAACTTTTTACATCAGTGTGGACGATTTCTCATTTTATCAGGTCTGATATATTCCAGATCATACCACTTAAGAGTTCATTTCAAGGAAAAATCATATTTTGAGAATTAAAAGAGACTCTAGTCAGCATCCCTTCACAGGTATGCAAACAAAACAAAATGAAAAAACCCACAACAATTGCAAGCTGAAATTCTAAGTCCTATGCTTTTTTTTTTTTTTTTTGCTAAAAAGCATGAATGTTTAAAAAGTTATTTAAAGCAGGCTACTTTTTGAAAAACCACATGCAAAAATCAAATCCAACATCCTCAACAGCCACATAGAGAGATGTAAGGCTGAAGTTGCTATTTAACACAGGGAGCTCAGCCTGGTGCTCTGTGATGACCAAAAGGGGTGGGATGGGATGAGGGGCTGGAGGCTCCAGAGGGAGGTGATGTACATATAATTATGGCTGATTTGCATTGTTGTACGGCAGAAACCAACACAACACTGTAAAGAATTTTCCCCCAATTAAAAATACATTTAAAAAATAAATGAGATTATAGAAAGGAAAAAAAAAGAAAAAAAATGCAAGGCATACTCAGGATTCCCAAGTATCAACCTTTAGGGATGACTGCATTCCATAAGAATAGACACATTGTGGTGTACAGTAACATTTACAACTCCAAACATATTTATTGTATAAAAATAATATAGAACATTATCAGCTAGTAACTTTCAGCTAGAAAATGCTTTAAGGAACAAAACACACTTTTTTCTGAAAGCAAATGCATGTTCTAGTCACTACCCAATAGCCAAGATGATATAAAGTTCACACAGGCTCTCTCTTAGATTGTGTTCTTAACACTATCAAAACACATTTAAAAATAGAAGAGATCCCACCAGGTGGAGGTATCCTACGAATCCTTAATTCCTTCTTGTTTTCTTTAGAGAAATTTTCTTAATTTCTTCTTTTCTTTCTTTACCCTACTGAATTTTTCTCATTCTCCCTCATAGACATAAAATAACCTATATTTAAATTAAGGAGCCCGTATTACATGGAAATTCTGAAAATACTTTAAAAAGTTTGGTAAACGTGTAGACTATTTGATAATCATTGTTCTGTTAATACATATGACATCAGAAGTCATTTGAAGTAACACTGGTCCTTAGAGCAAGCGCACTGTTACACAACCCTAGGAATTCTACTAGGCATTTTCATTAACAAAAACGAAAGGCACATCCAGTATTACTGGGCTCACCAGTTAGGAACAATGCTGGTACTTCAGCTATGCATTATCTGGCTACATTCTCATGACAGTTTTAATTCTCAGCGCAGATACCTGAAATACACCTCTACATTTAACAGAGGTCTAGGTTTAGAGGAGCATTTTCTGGATAACACCGGGCAAAAAAGGAAACATCCTTGGAATACTTTCTGTAAAAATGAACATGAGTTGAGAGAATAACACTGCAAATTATTAAAATTTCTGTATTTTAAAATATGCAAAATATTTAACATTTTTTACCGTGATTTTCTCAGTTCAATATACTTTTCAGTCAGTGAGTTCATGCAATCATTTATGTGATTCCATGTCTGCTTGGTTCAATATATTAAGGATGAATTGTTAAGAATGAAAGAATCTTAACCTATTGAAATGTTCACTATTAAAACCTGTATTATTTATTCCGATACTTCATATTTAAAGGTAAAACCATGTTTCTCACAATCATCTCTATCACCACCACCAGGCCCAGTAAAACAAAAAACAAATCTAGAACAAGCTATTAATAAATCAAGAACCAATCCTAGGGCTTATTCAGAAGCTTCTGTTCACCTGTTTTCTTTCTGTTCTCTTTTCTCCTTCTTTCTTTACTTTCATTTTCTTCTTTTACTGTAGGAGAAAGAGCCACTTAACTTTTAAAAATATATATGAGAATCTGAGCAAACTCCAGGTGATAGAGGAGAGCGAAGGAGCCTGGTGTGCTCTAATGGGGTCACAAAGAGTTAGACACGACTTAGCAATTGAACAACAGCAACAATGAGAAAAACATTAAAATGTAAATTGCCAGAACTCATTTCTACCCTAAATCAGATATCCCAGCTTCTAAAACTTTCCACCCCAATCCCACCCCAAACACACATTAAAAGTACACTCAATAACAATGGTACACCATAACTGCTCTCATTAGTCATTGTTTTTCCAGTCCTTAAAAACAATATCACACAAAAGGTTAACTTCATTTTTCCTTCATTTCTGTGTGTTTGAATAAGTGTGTGCTGGGGAAAGGGCACACCTTATACTCTTTACATTGCCTGGCATCACATATGGAAATCTGATTATTTTTCCCAATTGTTATTTTAATCCCAAGGTCACAACTGATCTGTTGGCAGATATCCAGAAACGGATGATTCATTGCACTAATGAAAATGTAGTTCATAAAAATACCATTTATGTCAAAGATAGGCCAACGATAGGAGGACAGAATGTGGATCTACTCAATCAAATAATAAAAACTGTGAATGAACATTATTAAAAAGGAATATGCTTAAGCCTATTTAAACATAGTCATTCTCACTCCAATATCTCTGGTGAAAGCTTTGTCCTACACTGAAACACAGATATTAAGCTGGATTAGTTGCAAACAGAGAGTTAAAATTTAATTATCTATGCCAATCGTGCAGGTCATTGGTGCACATAATCCATAATGTATTCATATGTGAAAGACAGACATTTGGGTATCTCTGACAGTCTATTAATACACATTATTTTCAATAAAATAATGAAGTCATTATGAAAAGTCTGTTTGCCTAGACTCCCAAATCTGTCAAACTGTTCACATTAGCTCCAGAATTCCCGCTATGCAATGGATGAACTAAGTAGCTCCTAGACTAATGGAAAGATTGGCTTAAATTTGACCTTGGCTCTCTCTTTATAATTAGCTGATTCATTCCCTAAGGGAAAGAGGTAATTAACTTAGTGGTTCAGAACTTCCTTAGGAAAGAAATTTAACCATCTCACTTAAAAGAGTTTTCTTTTTTTCTACAGATCTAATGCAATCTCAGATTCAGATAGAAATGATAATTTATAAAATTCTTTCAAATATATTAGGTCCATGGCTCCACAGAATAGCCTATGACTTGGTTTAGGCCAGAGAGACAGCCTTAGGCACAGACTGGATAGATGATATTGGCGAAGTCAGAAAGCCACTTACTAGATAAAACAAAATTAGAATTCAAGTTTCCAGACTCTCCATTAAGTTTTCTTCCTCTGATACTACAATGCCATGTCTATAAGAACGTTATAAGAATATTTACAGTGCGGTGATGTTTCCAACTGAGATACTATATTAGCAAAGTGAATGTGGGCACAGATATAAAAGCATTCATTCCAGAAAATTCCATTAAAAATGAAACCTTTATTTTTGTCTTAAGACTCCTTCCACAAACCAAAACTCTTCGATGCTTTTAAATAATACATAAATGGTGGTGGTTTAGCTGCTAAGTTGTGTCCGACTCTTGCAATCTCATGGACTGTAGCCTGCCGGGCTTCTCTGTCCATGAGATTTTTAAGGCAAGAATACTGGAGTGGGTTGCCATTTCCTTCTCCAGGGGATCTTTCAGACCCAGAGATCGAACCAGGGTCTCTTACATTGCAGGCAGAGTCTTTACCAACTGAGCTACCAGGGAATGTTATATTTATGTATATACATCATAATAAACATTCCCTGGGTCTGGAAGATCCCCTGGAGAAGAAAATGGCAAACCACCCCAGTATACCTGCCTGGACAATCCCATGGACAGAGGAGCCTGGCGGGCTACAGTCCATGAGACTGCAAGAGTCGGACACAATTTAGCAATTGAACAACCACCACTATTTATGTATTATTTAAAAGCTTTGAAGAGTTTTGGTTTATGGAAGAAGTCTGAAGACAAAAATAAAGGTTTCATTTTTAAGGGAATTTTCTGGAATGAACGCTTTTATATCTGTGCCCACATTCACTTTGCTAATATAGTATCTCAATTGGAAACATCACTGCACTGTGATGTTTATGTAACATATAAATTTATGGTATACATAAATATAACATTGCAATTTTAATATATTTATTTAACATTACTCTTACAGCAACACTACAGAAACTTTGACTCTAAAATAGTCTTTCATTCAATAGAAAAAAATGTTAAGTAAAATAAATATAAGCATCTTCTAAAATTAAAAATGCATATCTTTCTGAATTACTTAGAAAGGGAAAAATCTCCCATCTCTTTAAACACAAATCTATACAGCTATTCCCATAGGAGAAAAAATGTTAAAGAAAAGACAAAATATTAAAATAATGAACATTAGTAATAGCCCAAATCAAGCTAAAATTATGAACACACCAAAAATTAAAATGATTTCAAATAATATAAATGATATTAATATAAATGAAGCATAACAGTAATGGACTCTATGTTAGATAACCACATTAGCTCATTATCAAAATCAGGACACCTCTGGGAATGAAAAGGGGGGGCTATTAATAATTACACTCAACAAGAGGCATAAATTGGGATTTCCTGGGAAATAAACAGGACATATGATCACTCTAATTTTATGTCTTCACCATCTGGATTTTTTCAAGGATTCCCAAGCATCTCAAGTTTTTTTTTTTTAGGTCAGATTTTTTTTTTCCTTCATTCCCTCCTACCCCTACTTCTCTCTTACAATCCAGGAAAATATTAGTCAAGCCACTTAACTCCTTCTTCTCTGCATGTCCTATTCTATTAACTAGGGCAAGAAAAGTGTAGTAGTCTGAAAATCTCCTTTAAAAACTATTACTTCTACAGTCTCAGTTTTATGGCCTCTGTGTTTCCATGTCAAAATGTCATGGCCAGAGCCCTGAAGAGAAAGCTGCAGTCTGGTTTCTGCCTGAACTGATACACTACTCTGTGTCCGGCATCACCTGAAACTGGACTCTGAAAAACCTCCCACAGCTTATTTGAGGTATGTGTATATTAGAAACGTAAAGTCTTCCTAAATTCAACATTCAGAACAAAGGAAGAAATTTGGAAGGGAAGCGTAGAAGAACCAGTTATTATAAATAAGAGGTTTCACCACACAACGTATAGTTGAAGTTTCTGAAGATGTTTTCATTAACTCTTCATGCTTAGAGCTTTCAAATGGTTTTCCATTTTCTTTGGAGTAAGGCCAAACTCCTCACAAAGTATTCTATGATTTCCCCATTCCCTGCACACAATACCTCTTTGCACCTCTTCCTCTCCTACTCTCCCATTTCATTCACTCAGTACCAGTCAACCCAACTCTCCAAGCCTCCCAGACCTCCAGCCAAGCTACTGCCTCAGGGATTGAGAATATGCTCTGGTGGGAACACATTCCCCCTGTAAGCACGCAGTCACTCCCTGATCTCCTTTGGTCTTCCTTAAATGGTCATTTCTGCGAGACCTTTCCTGACCACCCTATTTTAAATTGAATACCCCAGCACTCCCCATCTTCCTGTCTAACTTCATCTTTTCTCTATAAAATCACTATTTGATATATCATGTATCTTACTTTTCTGTTATGTTCCCACCCAGAATGCAAGCTCCATAAAGACAAAGATGATATTGTGGAATATGCTCACTACTATAACTCCAGTGCCTAGAAAAGGGACTGTTGCTTTTAAAAAGGCTCAATACAAATTTGTTGAATAAATAAATTCTTAATAGTAGCTCTTACTTGTGAGCTTAAACGGACTAAGCTCACAAAAATGCCTGGCAATCTGGCAAACTGGTTACAAATCCTTCTACAAGCCTAGGTTGCCTAAAGACGATTTTAAATTTACAAATAAAATGTTGGCAATTTTGCAAATGTCCTTTTAGATGTCTCTGAAATACAAAATTCTTTAGATTTCAAAGAATTTATTTGTTCCAGACTGTTTTTTATCAGTAAAAGGCATAGCAAATAAGACTTTTATTATGTGTTTAAGTGTATTTTTAAAACAATATTAAACATATGCATTTTATATCAGTTAAGAGGAATTTAAAATAGAAAAATTAAGTATTCCTTTATGTATTTTATATACAAAATGCTCACAGGAAATTATACATAAAATACTAATAGGAAAACAAAGACTTTTGGTCTCTAAAACATCTGAGATGGATGTAGACTTAACAGTGAGTACTTTGTGTCAAATTACATAAAAATGCAAATTGCAACATCAGAAACATTGACAATCAAGTTTTCAGTTTTCTCCATCAAGAGGTACATTGTATGTGAGTGTGGGGAATAAGAAGAAATGGTGATGTACAAGTACAAACTATGGATCTGCTTTGAATACAAAACATTTACGGATATAAAGTGTGCTGTATACAATACTGTCATGATATTGATGTTGAAATACCTGAAACTGAAATTCTAACATTAAAATAACATTATTTTTTCTACATGCAAAAAAACACACATATAGATATAGAAACTGAGCTCTGAAGGTTTTTAATGAAAGTGATGAACAGATTTTTGTGAACTTTCGGAGAATCCAGGCTCCTTGGAGTGACACAGGCACACATGGGCTCCTTCCTTTCTCCATTCTAATTGTTATCACATCCAGCACCTAAGCAAAATTTCCCAAAAGAAGCAACAAAATTAAAAACTTAAGAACTCCTGATATCCTGATATGAAAGGTAGGAAATAATCATGCATTTTAATTGCAAAGGTTTCCTTGAGATAAATAGTGTACATTTGTAGCAGAATGACCAAAGTCAGAGACTGCAGACTACTAATATTGGGAAAAGTTTTGCTAAATGAATATCTGTAAAGATCCTTTCAACAACTGTCAAAATCAAAACGACTCTAACTCAGTAAACCTTCCAGTTTAGAATATCACTAAAGTTCCAAATGCAGAGTCATGTTTCTTGCACTAGAGTTATTAGGAAATAGTAATTATAACCTAGATCTTTTTTTGTATTGAAATAAACATGCATATTTAGAGGAAGAAAAGATGTTCGCAAGATTTTTTTTCACACAAATTCTAAGACTCACATTCTACATTATAATTGTTAGAAATACTTTAAAGATCATTTAATACTTAGTACCTCTAGCAGATAGTACAGAGAAGGCAATGGCACCCTACTCCAGTACTCTTGCCTGGAGTATCCCATGGATGGAGGAGCCTAGTGGGCTACAGTTCATGGGGTCACTGGGAGTCAGGCACGACTGAGCGACTTCCCTTTCACTTTTCACTTTCATGCATTGGAGAAGGAAATGGCAACCCACTCCAGTGTTCTTGCCTGGAGAATCCCAGGGACGGGGGAGCCTGGTGGGCTGCCGTCTATGGGGTCGCACAGAGTCAGACACGACTGAAGCGACTTAGCAGCAGCAGCAGCAGCAGATAGTAAGCTACTCAAAAGTATCTCATGAATTACCTAAGTGAATGAATGAATGAATGAATAAATATTTACTTTTAATTTTTCTTCATGTTTTATTCTCAGTAGTGGTCCTTCAAAGATAATGAAGAAAATTCCTATCACCATCTAACAGGCCTTTTCAAAAGGATTCTCTATTCAGTTATTGAGCAAATAAGATAAAGTAGTATGGCAGATAAAACTTAATATGCTAAACAATTTTAAATAAATGGAAGCTCCTTTTCATGACTAAAAAACAAATATTCCAACAAACAAAAGCCCAGGACCAGACAGCTTTATTGATAAATTGTACAAAATACTGAAAGAATATTTAATAGCTATTCTTCTCAAAACTCTTGCACAACATTGAAGAAAAGAGAAATCTTTAAAACATATTTTATTAAGTCATTATTATCCTTATACCAAAACCAGACAAAGACACCACAAAAAAAGAGAAAATGACAGGTCAATGTCTTTGCTGAACATAATTCAGTGCAAAATCCTCAACAAAATATTAGCACACCAAATTCAACAATACACTAAAAAGATCATATACCACAATCAAGTGAGATTTAGTCTAGGGATATAAGAATGGTTCAACATCCAATAATCAATTAATGTAATCCATTCATTAAGACAAGAATACCCACCCTCATCACTTTTATGCAATATAAGACTGAAAGTCCTGCTGCTGCTGCTAAGTCACTTCAGTCATGTCCGACTCTGTGCAACCCCATAGACGGCAGCCCACCAGGCTCCCCGTCCCTGGGATTCTCCAGGCAAGAACACTGGAATGGGTTGCTATTTCCTTCTCCAATGCATGAAAGTGAAAAGTGAAAGTGAAGTCGCTCAGCCATGTCCAACCCTCAGCGACCCCATGGACTGCAGCCTTCCAAGCTCCTCCGTCCACGGGATTTTCCAGGCAAGAGTACTGGAGTGGGGTGCCATTGCCTTCTCCATGAAAGTCCTAACTGCAGCAATTAAGCAAGAAAAAGAAATAAAAGACATCCAAATTAGAAAGGAAGAATTGAAACTATTTTATGTATTACACATATCTAGTTATTATTTGCAGATGACATGATATTATATATAAAAATAAAAACAAACCCTAAAAAAGTGAAAGTGTTAGTCACTCAGTTGTGTCCCAGTCTTTGCAACCCCGTGGACCATAGCCTGCCAGGCTCTTCTGTCCATGGAATTCTCCAGGCAAGAATAGTAGAGTGGGTAGCCATTCCCTTCTCCAGGGGATCTTCCCAAGGATTGAACCTGGGTCTCCTGTACTGTAGGCAGATTCTATACCATCTGAGTCACCAGGAAAGCCCCAAAAAGACTCAACCAAAAAATTCTTAGAACTAATAAATGAATTCAGTAAAGTCATAGATTATAAAATCAATATACAGAAATCTGTTGTGTTTCTATATACTAATAAAAATTTTTCTGAAAAGAAAATTAAGAAAACAATCCTATTTAGAATTTAATCAAAAATAATGAAATACTAGGAATAAATTTAACCAAAGAGGTGAAATACCTCTACATTGAATACTATAAAACACTGATGAGGGAAAGTGAAGAAAATGGAAAATGGGAAGATACTCTATGCTCATGGATTGGGAGAATTAATATTGCTAAAATGTCCTCATTAAATGAAGAAGTCTACAGATTCAATGCAATTCCTTTCAAAATGCCAAAGGTGCATTTCACAGAAATAGAACAAATTTAAGATTTGTATGGAACACCCCCCCCAACACACACACACACATACACACACACAAAATATCTAAAACAATCTTAATAAGGAAGAACAAAGCTGAAGGTATCATGAGCCCTGATTTAAAACTATACTACAAAGCAAGAGTAATCAAAACAGTATGGTG
The DNA here is from genome assembly GCF_032452875.1 of Bos javanicus. Lineage (NCBI taxonomy): Eukaryota > Metazoa > Chordata > Mammalia > Artiodactyla > Bovidae > Bos > Bos javanicus. The sequence continues at coordinate 23,933,336 of NC_083873.1, read as the reverse complement.
CTGGCCCAAAGACAGATATATGAAACACATCAGTGGAACAGAATTGAGAACCCAGAAATAAATCCACACATATAAGGACAATTAACCTATAACAAAGGAGCAAAGAACATACAATTCAGGAAGCACAGACTCTTCAATAAACAGTACTAGGAAATAAGACAGCTACATGCAAAAGAATGAGACTAGACCACTATCTTATATCATACACAATAATTAACTCAAAATGGACTGCAGACTTGAATGTAAGATCTGAAATCATAAAACCCCTAGAAGAAAACGTTCGTGGTAACCTCACTGACACTGGTGTTAGCAATGTTTTTGTGGAAAGAAAAGCAAAAATAAACAAGTGGGAGTACAACCAACTAAAAAGCTTCTGCACAGCAAAGGAAACCACCATCAAAGTGAAAGGGCAACCAACTGAACACAAGATATTTGCAAAACACATAACCTATAAGGGGTTAATATCCAAAATATAAAAGCAATCATATAACTCAACAACAACAATAAAAACCAACCTGATTTAAAAATGGACAGATGATCCAAATAGACATTCTTTTCCCCAAAGACATACAGATGGTCAACAGACATATTAGAAGATGTTCAATATAATTAATTTTCAGGGAAATAACAATTTAAAACCATAGTGAGATATTGCCTCACACCTGTTAGAATGACTATTATCAAAAAGACAAGACATAAATATTGGAGAGGAAGTGTATAAAGGGAACTGTTGGCAGGACTGTACCTTGGTGTACACACTATGGAAAACAATATGGAGATCACTGAAAAAACTAATAATAGAATTTCATATGCCCCAGCTATTCTTCTTCTGAGTATTCATCCAAAGAACAACAAAAAATATATATTAATTCAAAAAGATATATGCGCTGCTATGTTCACTAAAGCACTATTTACAATAGCTAAGATATGGAAACAACCTAAGTAACCACGGTTAGATGAATGGATAAATAAGATGTGGTACATACACCCAATGAAATATTATTCAGCCATAAAAAAGAATGAAATCCTACCATTTGCGGCAACATGAAGGGATCTGGATGGTATTATGCTAAGTGAAGTAAGTCAGATAGAGAAAGATAAAAACCACATGATTTCATTGAAATGTGAAATCTAGAAAGAAAAAAATATATAATAAAAACAAGCTCACAGATACAGCAAACAAATTAGTTGCTACCAGAGGGGAAGGGAGAAGGGTGTTAACTGTATGGTGACGGATGGCAACTAGACTTGTGAAATGACCATTGTGTAGTATCTACAGATGTTGAACTATAAGGTTATAAACCTGAAACATATATAAAGAAAACAAAGAACAAATATCTAAAATACTTGTGTTTCAAGAGAGCCAGAACACACACAGTTCTTTTTCATAATGTAAACTCTCTAGTCACCTAAATAGGAAATTCTCTTTGAAATCACCATGAGAGCACTCTTCCCAGACAGTACCTCCAGAGATCCTGCTACAGAACAATAAAATCTCAAAATGATTAAAAATTGTTGAAACACTAGTATTTGGAAAGTCTTACAGGAATTAAATCAGAATTCAAAATTATGAATGGACAGCATCAACAATGTCAGCAGAAACCTTTACAAAGTAAAATAACTTAATTTAAATAAAAGCGTTTCAGTCTTAGATACAGGAACTTAAAAATGTAACACTTAACATTAAAGACCCTTGATTAAAGACACTACACAACAAGGTGTTTTAAATTGTATCTCTTTAAATTGTTTGAATTTATGACTCCTTCTTGGTTCATGAGATATCAAAACAAAATTTCTCCATGCATATCTAAAAACAAGAATTCTTCATGCCAAAGGGCTCTCTTTCAGAAGACACTTTGTGAATTAGAAGTGCTTACTGAAATTCACAAAGGGCCAATTATTAAAGATCTAAACTTTAGAATCAGGACAGGGCCAAGCAACCCTAACAGAAGTGAAATCTATCCATAGTATAATAGTCTCATTTATTAATTGCCAGGAAACAATAGGCAATGGCAAATAAACTACTATGAAAGAGATCCATTTAATCAGAAATGACCTGGAAATAGATACAAACACTACAAAGAAAATTTTGCCCAAAAGTGCAGTTGGTGCTATCCCATAAGATACTGGTTTTGATTTTCCAATTAAGGTGTGAGTGACTCTCTGGGAAATTTTTTTTTGATGGGACATCCAGAATGTAACTCCTACTACTCCACTTAATAGCACTGAAATAATAAGCCATCTTTATAATAATACTTTACTGGCGTGCAAATCGCTAAAGTATAAAACAGATTACATGCTAAATCCAATAAATAATTCTATCTCTCCAAATATATGCTGCAGAATGGTATAAAACAGAATTCTTTTTTTTTAGGGGCCAAACAAAAAATAATTCAAGAAAAACCTAAGAAATTAACAGAAAAGCAACACCTTATAATACCAAAAGGGTAATATAATTTTCAGGATCTGAAATAGCTCAACTGGAATTCCATCACCTCCACTAGCTTTGTTCGTAGCAATGCTTCCTAAGGCCCACTTGACTTCACATTCCAGGATGTCTGGCTCTAGGTGAGTGATCACACCATGGTGATTATCTAGTTCGTAAAGATCTCTTTTGTACAGTTCTTCCGTGTATTCTTGCCACCTCTTCCTAATATCTTCTGCTATTAGGTCCCTACCATTTCTGTCCTTTATTGAGCCCATCTTTGCATGAAATGTTCCCTTGGTATCTCTAATTTTCTTGAAGAGATCTCTAGTCTTTCCCATTCTACTGTTTTCCTCTATTTATTTGCACTGATTGCTGAGGAAGGCTTTCTTATCTCTCCTTGCTATTCTTGGGAACTCTGCATTCAAATGGGTATATCTTTCCTTTTCTCCTTTGCTTTTTGCTTTCCTTCTTTTCACAGATATTAGTAAGGCCTCCTCAGGCTGAAATGAACTGAACTGAATATAATTTTCACAATTAAAATTTATTATTATACACACATTATTTAAACATAAACAAAAAGAATACATATGAGAGACAATGCCTTACAGCTTTGAACAGAATGGCCAATATCCAGTCCCAAAGAAGAGTGCTTGAATTTCTACACTAGTTCTAGGAAGCCAACTATCTTTTTAAGGGTTTTGAGCTGAAGATTTCTCAGTGCTAAGAAACTGACTGTTCTTCAGGATTCAGTTAACAAGTATTATCATATATAGTGATAAGCATTCTAGCAAAACTGTGTGATTTTGTGATTTCCTCTTCTAACTGGCACTTTTCAAGAACTTTGTTTCCTATTTGGATCTGTTCATTCACTGCAAAAGTAAATCTTGACTTGAATAAACAACTAGGGAGTTTGGTCCTGTGCAGTCAGGTGAAGAAAGTGAATCTACAGGCAGCATTAATATAAATTGAGCCCTTAGGAGTTAGTCACAAGCTACTTAGTCTCTACCTTATCCCTGGGCCAAATGCTGAGTTAATTGCTCCCTTCAGTATTATATATTATTCCCAGTACTGTCCACAAAACAGGGGTAAAAAGGGCAGCAGGAAAAGGGAGAGGAAAAAAAGGAGAGAATTAAAAGATAAGTAAACAGTGCTTTTGGAGTGACAGTAGTTGTTTTTTTTCAGGTAAATAGGACAAGAAAGGAAATTAAGAAGAAAATAAATGGAGACCTGGGAAAGGATGGAAGAAAAAGTCCAAGGAATGGGAAAAAGAAAGATGTTCAAAAGTAGAGAGGGCTTATATTTGAAACCATTTATTGCTAGTCTTATATATATATACACATGTATACATATATATATGAATACACACATATGTATATATATGTATACACACATATACATACACATATATATTTTATCTCCATTAAACCTTTTCTCAGTCACAAAAAATCATCCAGCTCCCATAAAAATCATACTGAGTTTTTTATAAAAGACTTTATTCAAAGTACCTTGACAGATCCTAAACTTTAAATTTTAACAATCTTTAGAAACTTCTTTTAAAGAAAAAAGAAAGAAAGAAACTTCTTTTCATAAGTCAAAGAACAAATTTACTCTATCAGTCAGATTTTTCTTCTCCGGAAATGGATCTTGAATTCTACTTAACCCCCACTTTCAGGTCCTACTTTTAGGACCGCTACCTGAATTATAGTTTTCACTGACTTTAAAATATTTTATCATTATTTTATGTATCTCCAAAAAAGTAAAAAAAAAATACTGCCAGTTAATTTAAAACTTCTATCAATTGTAAGACGCATATCAATTACAGAATGTGGAGGGAGAAAGTGTTTGTTTTATGATGGGTAAAATCTCTCAGCTGGCTGGCTGCCTCCAATCTCATGTCCCAACTTCCTGTCCCTCCTTCACTCTGCCATATGAATTATCTGTACATACTAGCACTGTCCAGATGAAAAGTCACTGTGTCTCCCTTCTGCCTGCATAAGTGAAATCTAAATTAGATATTAATAGCATGCAAATTTTTTCACAAATTGAACCCAATCAGCTCTTTAGTCTTACTTCCTGTCACTCTCACAATATAACTCCATCCTAAAGTCACAATGAGGATCTCTACTTTCCATAAACAGCAGGTTCTTTTCAAGACTTTCTATGTATGATATGAATGCTCCCTTTCCACAAACTGACTCTCCTCTCCACCTTCCTCATCTAGGAAAATTCCACTCACATTTCTTAACCTGTCATTTACGAAGCATTTTCAAAACACAAAGTCATCCCAAAGCGCACACTACTGTGGGTAATTTTATAAGAATCAATTTCCAGATCTTCAATTCTCACATCTCCTCTTTCTTAAAATCATTTTCTTGAAAACACTCTGGTTCTTCTTTTCCAACAGCTCCCCACCTGCCACCCCTTTCTTTCACAATTATTCTTCTCCACTTTACAAATCTCACAAGAATACATTGCTCGGGGCTTAAAAACATCCAAATAACCAAGCAACTGGAAACAACTCAAGAGCCCTAGTCTGGAGAAAGAGTCCTGGAAGAATCAAGTAAGAAATGAGAAAGACAGACTCTTAGTTCACTGGCCACTAACTCCATGCCTTTATCTACTGCAGGGTAGAACTGTTTGCCTATCAATTCACCTAACTTAGAATTAGCAAGCAGAAATGAGATGCTTTCAGAAGGACATACAGTTTACTTAAATTGAAAATGAAGTTGTCCTTTTTCTTACCAAAAATTAAGTCTGATTTGGCTTATTAGGTTGACAAATGAAGACTAGCTTTATTTATTAGATAATATGGTGAGCATTTTACAATTTGAACTAAATCCAGTATTAGAGGCTTTGACCAAAAAGTATATACAGATATTGAAAGCACATATAAATAACACACTGTAAGCAAGAAATTATATCCTTTACCCATGGATTATAATATTTACCATATCTTTCTTTAAATATCAATACTAGTTATATATCTATTTCACTCCATTGGGCCATGACTTACTGTAAAAACTTCAACTGTGTGTAGCTATCTCTTATTCTCTTAAATATCTCATTTATTCTAGGTGTTCAATCAATTTTTGATGGATTATTAGATCAAGCAGGGCTACAATTAAATCTCCTTGTTAAAAATTCCTCCTAAAACACAATAGTAATCACATTGTTGAATAAATAAAAGACCTCCCAACCAGAACTACTTATTCCTTCCTAGATTACCATTTCATATTACTTGTAATTCATCTGCCTACTATGCTAAAAAAATTACTTCATAAGTCAGAGAAGGAGAAATATCATATGATATCCCTTATATGTGGAATATAAAAAGCAATGATACACATGAACTTACAAAACAGAAAGGGACTCAGAGACTTAGAGAACAAAATTATGGTTGCCAGGGGGAAGGGATGGTTAGGGAGTTTAGAAAGGTCATGTACACACTGCTATATTTAAAATGGATAACCAAAAAGGACCTATTGTACAGCACACTGGAAACAGTGGAAACAGTGTCCGACTTTATTTTTGGGGCTCCAAAATCACTGTAGATGGTGACTGCAGCCATGAAATTAAAAGATGTTTACTCCTTGGAAGGAAAGTTATGACCAACCTAGATAGCATATTCAAAAGTAGAGACATTACTTTGCCAACAAAGGTCCTGCTAGTCAAGGCTATGGTTTTTCCAGTGGTCATGTATGGATGTGAGAGTTGGACTGTGAAGAAGGCTGAGCACCGAAGAATTGATGCTTTTGAACTGTGGTGTTAGAGAAGACTCTTGAGAGTCCCTTGGACTGCAAGGAGATCCAACCAGTCCATTCTGAAGGAGATCAGCCCTGGGATTTCTTTGGAAGGAATGATGCTAAAGCTGAAGTCCAGTACTTTGGCCACCTCATGCGGAGAGTTGACTCACTGGAAAAGACTCTGATGCTGGGAGGGACTGGGGGCAGGAGGAGAAGGGGACGACAGAGGATGAGATGGCTGGATGGCATCACTGACTCGATGGACGTGAGTCTCAGTGAACTCTGGGAGTTGGTGATGGACAGGGAGGCCTGGCGTGCTGCAATTCACGGGGTTGCAAAGAGTTGGTCACGACTGAGTGACTGAACTGAACTGAACTGTACAGCACATGGAACTCTGCTAAACATTATATGCCAGCCCAGATGGGAGGGGCTTTGGGGAGAATGCTGCTGCTGCTAAGTCACTTCAGTTGTGTCCGACTCTGTGTGGCCCACCAGGCTCCCCTTCCCTGGGATTCTCCAGGCAAGAACACTGGAGTGGATACATGTATATATATATGGCTGAGTTCCTTCACTGTTCACCTGAAACTATCACAAGATTGTTAATCAACTATATCCCAAAAGAAAATAAAAAGTTCAAAAGGAAAAAATAAAATAATCTTTATACTTTGTTCATCATGAAAAAAATTACTTTAGTATATTTCATATTTTCTATAAGATCAAAAGCTTCCCAAGGTTAAGATCCCTATCAGACTGACCTCTGTCATCATCTCAGCACCTAAGGTCTACATTCTTCAACACTTTTGAGTGAGTTACTAATTTAAAATAAAGATATTGGCCTTTGCTCTTTGGAACTCTGATACCTAACTTAATCTTACTGCCATGTGCTTTGGCCCAGGATAGACAGGGTAATTCCTAAAAAGAAAAAAGTGCTGTCAGTATATGAATATGATGCCACTGACTCACCACGAGCAGAGCAGGCATGCTGAGTTATTTTTTCCAGTAGTAATGATGAATTCTGCTGACTGAGCCATTTGGTTCCTCCTAGGACCAATGGCACACATTTTTTTATATATAGCCTGCCAGGATTTAAGCTATAATTTTTGCCACTGAGTGGGGAGGGGGCATTTTTTTTTTCTTTTAAAACAATGCAGCTATTTCACTCAAAGTGACAATACTGAAAGCAAAATGAAATAACCAAGAGCATATGCAGTGGCCATAAATGTTTAATCTCTTGTTGGGAGACTTTCGACCTTCTGATCATCTCCAATTGCTTCATACATGAGTCAGATCTGGTCTCACTTATCTTATGACTGACCACATGTAAACCAAATATTTATAAGCTGAATTTTACATGCTTTCCTTTCAACTGCTTTCTGGCCCTACTATAGATCAGCTACATAAAGAAAGAAATATCCACTGCTTTCCAATTTCTATGTAAATCCTCCTTTCTAACACTCTTGAGTTTAAATTAATTTCATGACCTTAAATAAAAATATACTATTACTTTTGGTTCATTTATTCTGAAAATGTCAATTTTCAAAATTGATGTTACTCTATTCTTTCAACTGAAGTATAGTTGATTTGGGCTTTCCTGGTGGCTCAGATGGTAAAGTAATCTGCCTGCGATGCAGGAGACCTAGGCTCGATCCCTGGGTCAGGAAGATCCCCTGGAGAAGGATATGGCTATCCACTCCAGTATTCTTGCCTAGAGAATTCCATGGACAGAGGAGTCTGGTGTACAGTCTATAGGGTCACAAAAGAGTTGGATATGACTGAACAACTAACACACACACACACAGAGTTGATTTACAATGTTATTTTATTTTTTAATAGTATATAGTCTAGCATTTCAATGGAAGAAAAGAAATCCTCAGTAATATATAAAGAATACTATACACATTTACTAATGTGTACTAAAATACAGTGCAAGTCATTAAACTGAGCAGTGACATAAAATCAGGCTCTTCTCTTCATATTCATTTAAGGGATTTCAATGCAAACTGGTACTCCACTTCTAGGCAACACCATCAACAAGAAACATCAGAATGACATTAATCAATTTACTACTTACCAACTCATTATCTCTCAATTTCGTATTTATTCATTTATTTGTCATTGTCACACATTATGTTTCCCTCCCGCAAAACAAACTCAACATGAACTACAAAAATGAGGCCTTTTTTTTTTTTTAATATATGCTTACTTTCAAAGAAAAGGCCATGCTTAATAATTAAACTTAAAGACTCCATACCTAGAATATAAATGAATCTTTAAAAACCTGGAAAGAATTTTAAAATATACAGACATAAACAATGGCTATTAGGAAATAATGAATGGAACAGTAAACGAGAAGGATTTTAAATTTTACATTAGAGTAGCCAACACAATGGCACCCCACTCCAGTACTCTTGCCTAGAAAATCCCATGGACGGAGGAGCCTGGTAGGCTGCAGTCCATGGGGTCGCTAAGAGTCAGACATGACTGAGCGACTTCACTTTCACTTTTCACTTGCATGCATTGGAGAAGGAAATGGCAACCCACTCCAGTGTTCTTGCCTGGAGAATCCCAGGGACAGGGAGCCTGATGGGCTGCTGTCTATGGGGTCACACAGAGTTGGACACGACTGAAGCGACTTAGCAGCAGTAGCAGCAGCAGCAGCCAACCATCCTGGCTTGCCTGGAATTGAGGAGGATATTTCCCTAATGCAAGTCTTTCTAAGATGCTAAAACCAGAAAAGTCTCCCTACTTGACACAGAAAACTGGGAATTTCAGTTTCTCTTATTATAGCAGTGAACTAAATCATAAACATTTTAGAGAGAAAATGCATGCTTTTATCATTTTCATTTTCTGTAATGTTTTAGAATAATACTTGTTTTGTTTGTAGATTTTACGGAAAATATAAATAAACAAGCTCTAAAAAGCTTTTTAAAATTCATTCTGTAAGTTAGTCTTAATGTTTACTTTTTTACTTTCTACTACCAAGTTAGCTGGAATTTATGTCTGAGTTTAAAGGTCAAGAAAAATAAATGAACTAAATTATTAGGTATTTAATTCAGATAAAAACGTTGGGAAATCTTAATCTAGAAAATTTCAGGTTTTTTTTTTTTTAATTAAACACTTTGGGTTAAGTTCCCATTAATCAATTTTTACTTTTGTACCATGAAGTGGTACTAAACTGCTTGGCAAGTTATTAAAAGTAATAGAAAGCCTATCTACTTTAACATGTATGAAGGCAATTAATAGTTAAGGCAGCAAGAAATAGATACAAAGTGAAAAATGTACAAAGATAAATATTACAAGTATCTTTCATTTAGTCAGCTTTTTGCCTAAAAACCAAATTCTCCTCTGGTTTGTTTCTAATCATGAACTCACAGAGTCTAAGTATTATTCCAAAATTACGAAAGAAGCAAAAACTTAATCTGCTTAAAAGACATGAAGCTTTCAACGGAGTTATTTACAAATAATTACTGCAAGGAGGTTTTCTTTACCACAAACTTTTCAATCACACATATATTACTAGTGAATGAATCACAGGAATAGTTGACTTTTTAACATATAAATTATTAATGCATGAAAGATACTGTGTGAGTTGTAATCAAAATAATAAAACTTTTAAAAGTATATACCTGAATTTAAACTACCCAAGTTCTACATAATTTATTCAATTTAAAAAACTAAACCCTTTTACAAGTTATCTAACTCATTTGGTGTAGGGGGCTGAATTGCCTTAAAAGAAAATTTAAATTAAAATAGTTTTTTATCACATCTCATTTGGGGCTCAAAGAACAGTACTGAGGTTGATCATTCCCCATTATCAGTCAGCTTCAATTTTCAACGGGTTGCATAGGCATGCGTGTGTGCTCAGAAATGTCTGACTCTTTGCAACCCCATGGACTGTAGCCTGCCAAGCTCCTCTGCCCATGGAATTTTCCAGGCAAGAATACTGGTGCATGCTAAGTAACTTCAAGTTGTATCCAACTCTTTGTAACCCTATGAACTGTAGCACACAAGGCTCCTCTGTCCATAGGGTTCTCCAGGCAAGAATACTAGAATGGATTGTCATTTCCTTCTCCAGGGGATTGTCTCAACTCAGGGATCGAACATGAGTTTCTTATGTCTCCTGCATTGGCAAGTGGGTTCTTTATCACTAGCACTACTTGTGACTATTTGGGGTTGGCATGGACATGAATGTAAAATCAAGTGCATTGGAAGATGACTGTTAATTAAAACATTATCCCCTCATTAGACTATAAGCGTCATGAAGATAGGGGTTGCTTTTATTTCTCTGCCGAATTCCTGAAGCCTAAAAAGGGGCCTGGGCACATGGTGCATGCTCAGTAAACATGCTTAATTAATATAGTATATTATGGTCTTTGAAATCCTGCTTTTGGAACAATCAATTTATCCAACAACTAGCTGAAGTAATCAGATTTTTTTGGTAACGATTTCTCATAGTGAAAGTCACTCCGTCGTCTCCGACTCTTTGCAACCCCATGGACTATACAATTCATGGAATTCTCCAGGCCAGAATACTGTAGTGGGTAGCCTTTCCCTTCTCCAGGGGATCTTCCCAACCCAGGGATGGAACCCAGGTCTCCCACATTGCAGGCGGATTCTTTACCAGCTGAGCCACAAGGGAAGCCCCATATAATTAACATTTACCCCCAAATAAGTAAGAAAGTATTAGTCGCTCATTCATGTCTGATTCTTTGCAACTCCGTGAACTATAGCCAGCCAGACTCCTCTTTCAATGGAATTTTCCAGGCAAGAATACTAGAGTGGGTTGCCAGTCCCTTCTTCAGGGGATCTTCCCATCCCAGGGATGGAACCCAGGTCTCCTGCACTGCAACTGTTTTTTGACAATTAACTTGTCTAAAATTGGTTTAACTTTACATGTAGAAAGGTACCTCCCTGCCGATAGTTACTGAAGGTAATAGACAGACTCAACTAAAATGAACATTAACTCTTTTAACATCAATGTACCCTTTGCACTCTGTAAGATTCAGTTTTCTAATAAAATTGGTAATTTTTCTATATTTAAATTTAAATCTATGTTCTACTTTGAAAGAACTACAAAAAGGACAATAAGTAAAAATTCACCATGGCTTGACTCTAAATACCACTATACAGCCACAGCTGAGGATTCACTGAAACAAGACAGAAAGAACATGGACTTGACCTAGGGTGGCTCAGCCTGCAGTGGCTTGAAGCAGGATTTCAGTTCTCCAGCCAGATATAGAAGTCAGCTCACTGTAGTGACAGTGCTGAGTCCTAGTTACTAGACCACCAGGGACAGTGGCCAGTGACAAGGCCCCGGCCCATCAGCTTTGTAGAAATGAATCCCACAAAGAGACAGACAGAAGCAAAACAAGTGTTTATTAAGAGTACATGTGAACAGACCACATGGAAGGACTGAGGGAAAGAGTCTTGCCCTCATGGCAGTTTGAATCACTTACATAAGGCATTTCTTCTGGGTTTCCTCTGGCCAATCATTTTGCTTTGCTTGACTCTGAGTCCATATATGGCTTATCTCAGGGTCTCCCCTGTGTGCACACACACCTCTTATCCAAGATGGATTCTAGCAGAGAGGCCTATGAGTAGGTTGACATCACCTACTGTGGGGTGGCACCCCTCCCTTTCTGACCCCCAGGAGCACATGTGTAGTGGGGAAGTTCCCCTTGACCTCGAGAATGAGAAATATGTGGTCTCCTAATCTCTTATCTGGGCCGGGCTCAGATCCTCTCTGCTCTTGCTATTATCTTTGTCATAGAGCAACTGTCCACGGGGGACAGACTCCAGCTGCTCAGCCCCGGACCCATCTATCTCCTGCCTCAGACTCTACTGGGCACTGAAGAGGCAAAGGGGATAAGATAGACACCAGCCCTGCACCCACTGTCTGTATTGTAGAGTACCTGAATAACAAACAACCAAAGGAACAAATAATCACAAATGACAGCAAGAACAACGAAGGAAGTGGGATACAAAGAAGAGTAAAAGGGGAAATCGACTTTCAGTAGTATGGTCCGGGCAGGCTCTGCTGAGGAAATCACATGTCCGTCAAGATCTGAAGGATGAGAAAAACTCGGTCATGTGAAAAGCAGAAAGAAACACATTCTAGACACAGAAAAGAGCAAGAGCAAAAGCCTGAGGTGGGAAAGAGCTGAGAACCAAAAGAAACCTTGGTGACGAGCAAAGTTTAAGGAGGTTGAGGTGGGGATACCATTTACGGCTAAACAAGTAAGCAGCAAAGAACAGATACTCAAGTGCGACAGGAAGTCATTAAAGGGTTTAGGCAGAGGACTACTAAGATCCAGCAGAAGGTGTCTCTCCTCCTCATGTGGAGGGTAAGAGTGGGGAGCAGGTATGGAAACTGATGGTGACCAAACCCTTGCCTTGATACATTTAAGTTTCACTAACTCTATAAGGCAAGGGAGTATTTTTTTTTTTCCAACTGAACTATAGTTCCAATACTATGTTAGTTTCAGGTGTATGACATAGTCACTCAGTATTTTTACAGATAATACTCCATTAAAAGTTATTATAAGATAATGGTTCTATGTCCCTGTTTTTGAACACTATATCCTGTTGCTTATCTATTCTATACATGTGCTAAGTCGCTTCAGTTATGTTTGACTTGGTGCGACCCTGTGGACTGTAGCCCGCCAGGCTCCTCTGTCCGTGGGATTCTCCAGGCAGGGATACTGGAGTGGGTTGTCATTTCTTCCTCCAGGGGATCCTGCTGGCCCAGGGGTCAAACCCACGTCTCTTTCATCTCCTGCACTGGCACATGGGTTCTTTACCACAGGAGCCACCTGGGAAGCCCATTTTATACAGGTAGTTTGTATCTCTCAATCCCACACTCCTCTCTTGGCCTCCACTTCTTCACGTTTCCCACTAGTAACCACTAGCTTGTTTTCTATAAGAAGGAAGCACTTTTTAAAGTTGTTTCTTTTCTCCTGAATTGCTGAACATTTCTTGTTTCAACCATCCTTAATATTTCTGCTATCAACACATTACTTCAAATAACCATAATCAATATGTCCCTAAAGAAAGCTCTGGACCCAGGATGTCCATTTTAAAAATCTTCACTCTTCTAGAAGTCAGAAAGAAAAACACCAATACAGTATACTAACGCATAAATATGGAATTTAGAAAGACGGTAATGATGACCCTATGTGCGAGACAGCAAAAGAGACACTGATGTATAGAACAGTCTTTTGGACTCTGTGGGAGACGGAGGGGGGATGATTTGGGAGAATGGCATTGAAACATGTATATTAACATACGTGAAACAGATCGCCAGTCCAGGTTCGATGCATGAGACAGGGTGCTCAGGGCTGGTGCACTGGGATAACCCTGAGGGATGGGATGGGGAAGGAGGTGGGAGGGGGGTTCAGGATGGGGGACACACCCGTGGTGGATTCATGTCAAGGTATGGCAAAACCACTACAATACTGTAATTAGCCTCAAATTAATATAAATAATTTTTTTAAAAAAGAACTAAAAATCTTCACTCTTATGCTTACCGGTTGTGTAAAGACTCTAGTTACTGTAGTTATACTGTTCTCACCTGTAAAGCTGGGATAAGAATAGAACTTATTCCCTAGAGATATTATGATGATTATATCACATAATCTATGTGAAACTCTTAGAACAGTAGACTAATAAGAATTAAATAATCCGTACAAAGCACTTGGCAACTAGATCATTATAATCAGAATTCACAGTTGCTATTATTTTAGTTATAACTATTATTAAAAGCAGAAGTCTTCCTTCATTGGCTACCCTTTTTCTATTAGTTTGAAAATACAAGTCCTCCTGGAAACTTCAAGCCCAGCAGAAAATATCACAACTGCAACTGTGGCTTTCCAATTAAAAAAATCTAACATGGATATAATAACACTTTCCTGTGAGTGCATGAATATAGAATTATCATTGTGTCAGTTGAATCATCTGAATTAGATTTACCCAGCATTCTGGGGAGTGGAGGCTTTGGGCATTAATATGGAGATTCAATTATTAAGAAGTCAAATGATATCCACACAAAATACCGTGAAAAATATAATACAAGATAAGCTCACATGAGAGAAGGCAAACCAGTAATGAGCGTACCTAAAGATTAGGTTGACTACCATCAATATACATAAAAATTTTATCCACAGCATCATAACAGATTCTTAGCTTCTTAATACAGTCCTTCACAATAAGATGTATTAGGTATGTTAACAACCACAAGTTTGCTTTTGTTTGTGTAGTTTTTTTAATAGACCTCAATTTCTGGAAAGAGTGATCATTCTGCTTCTGCTCAACATGGTGTCCCCAGCGACCAGATAAAAGTGAGCTTTTTGGTGAGCAATGGTAGTAGATGCCCGGATCTCCCAGTCAAGGACTCCCTTCTAGACTCAATTTACTCTTCTCCACTGACCCCCTCAGCTTCCAAGAGCACTAGCTGTTGACTACTTACAACTGCACCACTCAAGGCCACACCACTTCTCTGGTTGAGGCAGGACTGCAAACGCCCATCCCCTTGCCTCCATATGGGACAACTCTGCAGGACCATCTAGCCCCACAGCTCATGATAGGCTCGGCTCACACCTCTATCGAAATTTGCATCATGACTCAACTTCTCCTTATTTCACATCCTTACTCCCTTCACTCCTCCACAGGTGTAGATCCACCAGCAGACCTCCTGCACAAAAATTTCAAACTCTGTTCCCCAGCAACTTGCCATATGAACAACGCCCAACAAATACTGTATTATAAATGAATGAGTTTGCTACTAGAGCCATACATACCCTTCTTTCAAAAGAAGAACACATCTTTAAAGCATAAGCCAACAGTTAAATTGATGGGAAGATTTGGGAGAATGGCATTGAAACATGTGAAATGTCATGTATGAAACGAGATGCCAGTCCAGGTTCAATGCATGATGCTGGATGCTTGGGGCTGGTGCACTGGGACGACCCAGAGGGATGGTATGGGGAGGGAAGAGGGAGGAGGGTTCAGGATGGGGAACACATGTATAATTTTTTTAAATTAAAATTGAAAAAAAAAAAAAAAGAAATACAATTGAGAGCAGCAGTATTGCAAGTAAGAATATTAAATATATCTTGTCAAATAAGATAAAAAAAAAAAAAGAAAGTATGTGAATAAGCTTTAAAAACAGTCATCTTTCCATTGCACTATTTGTTTTACCTCATGTTAAGTTGTCAAACAAAAAAATTACTACCTAAGCTGGTTTAATATCTTGTCCTTCACTCCAAGTCCCCAATCCTTTAAAAGGCTGATGACATTAGTTCTATAGGTATCTCAAGAAAATTATTCTTATTTTTATAGACAAAATAATGTGTGGTTAAAATAGACATCTTGGACCAGTTTATTTCTTTAAGACCTCCACACCCAACTACTTTCTTCTTAGGAATAGACCTAATGTTTACTTACTTTCAAAAATGATTTAATTCAAGAAATAAAGAATTCAGTTTTGCTAAGACAAAGTTAATATCTTAAAGTTAAAAAAGCAGCTTACAAACACTTAGTATAACTATAATTTTATATATAAAATTATAAAAATTAAATATATAACAAAAAAAGTCTTAAAAACCAAAAATAATTGGGAGATTCAAATTGGTACATACACACTGAAAGTGAAGTCGCTCGGTTGTGTCTGACTCTTTGCGACCCCATGAACTGTAGCCTACCAGGACCCTCCTTCCATGGAATTTTCCAGGCAAGAGTATTGGAGTGGGTTGCCATTTCCTTCTCCAGGGGATCTTCCTGACCTAGGGATCGAACCCGGGTCTCCCGCATTGTAGGCAGATGCTTTATCGTCTGAGCCACCAGGAAAGTCCCCACATGCACACTACTTAACATAAAATAGATAACTAATAAAAAACCTACTCTATAGCACAACCAACTCTGGTCAGTGCTCTGAAAAGACCTATATGGGAATGGAGTCTAGAAAAGAGTGGATATATGTGTATGTAGGGCTGATTCTCTTTGCTATATGGAAGAAATTAACACAACACTGAAAATCACCTATATTCAAATAAAAAAATAATAAGCAAAATATACTAAATATGGAGGTCAGCGAATATTATTCAAGCTTACTTTCCTCCATATAAAATACTTAACTCTCCTGGGGCTATTTACACTTTTAAAGTGCATAGCTTAAAGATTTAGGATTCAAAAATTAGAGTTTTATCTACTTCAAAAATAAATATTTATCTCAGACTACAGGCTAGAATCTTATTTTGGTGGGAAGCCCTTCAATTTTAATGGATGTAAAAAGAGAACCTACTCTATTCACCAGAAACTAGAATTACGTTCTCAAATATATCCTATCATCTATCCCTCGAGTAGCCTTCTGAGACTTAATTCTCTCTCTGACCTAAGATGTTTTGAATGTCTTACACAATTATTACTTTACTGGCACTTTGATGACTCATAATTATTTTTAGGATTAAAACTCTAACGTAACCATCCTCCCGTTTGCTGGTACTCCCTAGTATAACTGAAACATACCCATCTATCATCAACAATTAAATTAACTTCCTCTATCTACAAATACTATTTTTTGAAGAAAGTTTACTAAAGGTCAGGAAACAGATTATGAGGAGTTATTGAATCTCATAAGCAGAACTTTAAACAAAAGTGTATTTCTGCCAATAACTGTGAAAGGTTACAGATGTAACTGAAGTTCTTCAGTACTCTGTTGCACCTAACTGTATGCAAATACAAGCATCTCACTCTTATTGGAAGCAAATAAATCATTTTCTTAAAAATTCACAGGCTCACCGAATTCTACTTTCCAACAAAATTTAAACATTTTGTTTACTATCATTCCTGAAAGCATTAAAGGACTTTGATGTCACTGTTGATTACTCTCTTTCTCTTTCTCAGTAATGTCAAAATCTCAATAGCCCAACTTAAAGCAAACATCCATGAAGGGGAAAAAAAAAAAAATGAATTTAAAATTCTGTCTTTACAGAAAGAAGAAAAGCAATTCCAGAAGAATATAATTCTACCCAGATATAGGAGAGGATCTAGAGAAAGTTAGGATATTTCATTATCACGATTTGGAAACAAGAAGCAGCAATGGAGAAAAGCAAGTAGATAGTAATCATGAGGGTAATAGTTAAATACAAACTGATGAATAGAGAGGAAAATGATGATCATTTAGTGATTCATCTTTGCTTTCCCCATTTTTCTCCAATCATATATTAAGATAAATTGTTGGAATACACACTCACTACAAAAAGTTGACATTCCAACACAGGCTAAAACTAACTTGTCAAAATTATCACTCCTTTAGGGAATCAACTGGGGCTTTCCTGGTGGCTCAGCTGGTAAAGAATCTGCCTGCAATGCGGGAGACCTGGGTTCAATCCCTGGGTTGGGAAGATTGTCTGGAGAACAGAATGGCTACCTACTCCAGTATTCTGGCCTGGAGAATTCCATGGACTGTAGGTGGAGTTGCAAAGAGTCAGACACAGTGGAGCGAATTTCACTTCCCTTAGGGAATCAGTTACAATGGGGATTCTCTCTGCACAGCAAGCCACACGAACACTTCACTCTTCAAGCATCAGATCAGATCAGATCAGTCACTCAGTCGTGTCCAACTCTTTGCGACCCCATGAATCGCAGCACGCCAGGACTCCCTGTCCGTCACCAACTCCCGGAGTTCACTCAGACTCAGGTCCATCGAGTCAGTGATGCCATACAGTTAAAATGTAGCTCCCCTGTGGTGGTAGGCTCTAGCAGATTTTCCTGTACACTGATCAGCTAGATCTTACGTGGCTGTAACCTAGGACAGTTTGACCAAAGAGGTTTAGGGTAACAGGAGGCTATAGCAACTCCTTCTTCAGGTAGCTCCTGGAACACAAGAACAACCGGTTTGAATGTCATGTTACTGTACAGTTCTACAAGTACTTGGGTTTAGAAATATAGTGGAGGAAAGCATTTTTAAGAATGAGAATAGAAGTAGGATCAAAGCAATAGTTAAAACTGGGAATGCTCTGAAAATCTTTCGGCCCTTTAAAGTTTACATACACAATAGAGTTCTCTTCCCTCCAGAGAATGTCACTACACAAAACCAAGGGGGAAGACATACTTCAGCAGCAGCTACTGGGAATTACCAAATTACATAAAATTAATGGGATGTGGTTCTTTGCAATGAATAAATTTATGATTAAATGGTAAGTGCCTTATGCTTTTTATTCCACCGGGTAATCAATTCAATCAGATCTATTAGAGAGGCCCATTACATATCTGATGGGCAGTTTTACTTTGCCCATCCTATTCAGGTGTCTGTCTATGTTGAAGGAAAAATAAGTAGCCTGGACTTTGAATTTAAATGTGGAAAGGTGGGAAGTCAGATATGCAAAATGATAAAAAATTAAAAAGGAAACAAGGATTTGGTTAAACCAAAGACACAACAGGATAAAGAGAAACATCAGAAATATTAAAATGTTTTGTGAATAAATCAAATATGTTCAATTTATTGTTTTATAAAAATGCAATATTGGTAATATTCAGAAAATTTTTTCTATAAGTTAAGAAACAAAAAACCTAAGGATAGAATTACTGTGGTCCAGCCTTAGAAGAACCCAAATCAACATGGATGGTTGTTCCAGGTCCAGGTGATCCACGCTGCAGAGGCAACAAACAGCAGGCTCCAAGGGAATGCAAATAAGCAAGGCTCTTCCTACAATGAGATGGGTGTGCTGAAGGAAAAGAAGTTACCTAAATTGTACTTCCTCTAATGAAGGATATCTTTACATCCCAAAGAAAAGTTTCTTCATCCAGAAACTGGCAATATAATTTTTCTTAGCTACCTCATAGTTTTGGGTTTTTTTTTTTTTAACTTTTTATTTTATATTGGAGTATAGTTGATTAATTTCATGGCTGCAGTCACCATCTGTAGTGATTTTGGAGCCCCCAAAAATAAAGTCTGACACTGTTTCCACTGTTTCTCCATCTATTTCCCATGAAGCGATTGGATTGGATGCCATGATCTTCGTTTTCTGAATGTTGAGCTTTAAGCCAACTTTTTCACTCTCCACTTTCACTTTCATCAAAAGGCTTTTGAGTTCCTCTTCACTTTCTGCCATAAGGGTGGTGTCATCTGCATATCTGAGGTTATTGATATTTCTCCCGGCAGTCTTGATTCCAGCTTGTGTTTCTTCCAGTCCTGCGTTTCTCATGATGTACTCTGCATATAAGTTAAATAAGCAGGGTGACAGTATACAGCCTTGATGAACTCCACGCTTACTCCTTGGAAGGAAAGTTATGACCAACCTAGATAGCATATTCAAAAGCAGAGACATTACTTTGCCAACAAAGGTTCGTCTAGTCAAGGCTATGCTTTTTCCTGTGGTCATGTATGGATGTGAGATTGGACTGTGAAGAAGGCTGAGCACCGAAGAATTGATGCTTTTGAACTGTGGTGTTGGAGAAGACTCTTGAGAGTCCCTTGGGCTGCAAGGAGATCGAACCAGTCCATTCTGAAGGAGGTCAGCCCTGGGATTTCTTTGGAAGGAATGACGCTAAAGCTGAAACTCCAGTACTTTGGCCACCTCATGCGAAGAGTTGACTCATTGGAAAAGACTCTGATGCTGGGAGGGATTGGGGCAGGAGGAGAAGGGGACGACAGAGGATGAGATGGCTGGATGGCATCGCTGACTCGATGGACGTGAGTCTCAGTGAACTCCGGGAGTTGGTGATGGACAGGGAGGCCTGGCGTGCTGCGATTCATGGGGTCGCAAAGAGTCGGACACGACTGAGCGACTGATCTGCTCTGATCTGATCTGATAGTTGATTAACAATGTTGTGACAGTTTCAGGTGTGCAGCAAAGCGATTCAGTTATACATATAAATGCATCTATTCTTTTCAAATTCTTTTCCCATTTAGGTTGTTACATAATATTGAGTAGAGTCCTTTCTGCTATATCATAGGTCCTTGTTGGTTATTCATTTTAAATATAGCAGTGTGCACATATCCATCCTAAACTCCCTAACTACCCCCTCTCTCCCCACCCTTCCCCTCAGGAACCCTAAGTTCATTCTCTAAGTCTGTGAATCTGTTTCCACTTTGTAAGTAAGTTCATTTGCATCATTTTTTTTTATATTGCACATATAAGGAATATCATATTTCTCTTTATCTGTCTGACTTACCTCACCCATTATAACAATCTTTAGATCCATCCATGTAGCTGCAAATGGCATTAAATAATTCTATTTAATGGCTGTGTAATATTCCATTGTATATGTATATACCACATCCTCTTTATCTATTCCTCTGTCAATGGATATCTAGGTTGCTATCTCATAGTTTTCACAGGAAAGCCATAGAAGCTAACATTTGGAAAGGCTTTATAAAGGTAAGAACATCAAACAGATAAAAGGTAGCACTGATATCAGAGGCCGTATCCGTGCTACCATCTACAGTACAAAGCAAATGCTCAACAAGTAACTGATAAATGAAAGAACGAAATTTTTAAAATAATTTCTAAAACCCAGGACCAAATCACCAAATGACCCCAATGGGTAACATTATATTTGACATTAGATTCTGGGATGTCCTAGTTCTCTACAGTTTATTGTCAATAAGAATTCAGTGTATACCATTTGCTGAGCCCTCTTCAAAGGACTTTAGAAATATTAACTTGACAACAGCTCCATGAGGTAGAATCTACTATTAGAATCTACTTTATCTATAAGCCTTTATTTACAGATAAAGAAAATGACCTGATTCAGAACACAGGGCTAAATAATTCATCAAAGACCACAGAGTCCATAAATGGAAGAAATCAAATCTCAGAAACTGGCTCTACCAACCATGCTTTTAAACTAAAATGAATTTATTAACACAGATCCTCAGTGGCAAATTGGTAAGCATTATCTGTACAAACATTACAGTATAGGAGCAAGATAGTAGTTTCAGATAAATTCAGTTCAGGATCATTGTTAACTGGGTTGTACAGTCAAAATTCCTTCCTATTCTGGAGCTGACTCAAAGGGGCATCATGTCAGTTATATGGGTCTCCTTGTTTCACTCCTCTCTGCTTCAAAATATCTCCTTCCCCAATTCCCAGACGTATCTGTAATGGCATATATTAAATAGGTTTGTTTAGATGAGAAAATTCTTCAGTGTGAGGAATTCTTAAAGAATCATAGTAGAAACACCTAAATTACATGAACGTCTACAGATAGACTTTTGTTCACTAACAATTTATTTACTACTGACTGCAATTAGCATTATATTAGCCACTGAATGGGGATACACTAGCACTTAAAAGACAGAATCACGATTATTTTAAAAATTGAATTGTCACAAAACATACTTATGTGAGAGAGCCTGAAAACTACCATTTGTTCAAAAAAAAAAAAAAAAACTATTGAAAACAGGTATGTTACTAGTTGAATTTAAAAAGCTGAACTTCTAAAGGGAAACAGAAATGGTGAAATTTGGCAGAGACAAGGGTCACAGAACAGAAGTGAAGTTTAACTACTCCATGTGCTTGAGACTGTTCAGTAAAAAAAATGTAAGTTTAGTTAAAAAAAAAATAGTAAAGCTGAATTCTCCATCCATTTCTCACATCATGGATTGACATGACTTCTAGGCTATCTATATGTGGCATTATCAGAATTAAATTAAGAAATCTGTTCTTGGAAACATACATTACCATGTGTAAAATAGACAGCTAATGGGAATTCACTGTATGACTCAGGGAACTCAAAACGGGGGCGCTGTCAAAACCTAGAGGGGTGGGAGGTAGGAGGGAGGTTCTAGAGGGAGGGGACATATGAATACCTATGGCTGATTCATGTTGATGTATGGCAGAAACCAACACAACATTGTAAAGCAATTATCCTTCAATTAAAAATGAATTAATTAAAAAAAAAAGGAATCTGTTTCTGATCCCTTGAACAACTCCTTCTGCCATTGAATCAGTATTGCATATCCACTAAACAGAAGCAGCTCATGCAATGGAATATTATAGGGCTGAAGTGAGCAGAAAGGTTGATGGTGGTTCTAAATGAAGACTGGTTCAAAAGTTTGGAAAACATATAAAACAATCATTTCCTCTTATATCCCAGACTTTACAACCTACAGACTAGAAGAATCTTCTAATTTTTTCCTTCTGCTCATTTTCCTAAAACTGCCCAAGTCCCACCACTGCCCGACTGCTTCAGGCACTCTCAACCTGATGCCCTTATACCATACACATGCACACCTGTGTGCACACACCTAAGCACACACATCTGCATAGACACAGCACATGCTCTTAGAAACTCTAGGCTGAGAAACAGCACAGTGAGTTACAGAAGACAGCTGTGGGAATAAAGTGCATGGTTAATAATTCTTGGCCAGGAGCTGGACATCTTGAATCAAATCCCAGTTCCTCCCTTCATGCCTGTGTGGTCTTGGGTGGTTATTTCATCTTTTTGACCCTCGCTTTTCTCATGAACTGAATCTTGGATGAATAAATAACTGATTCACTTTCCACTCAAAACCCTTAATTCTTGAAAGAAAAAAAAAATTTAAAGGAAGACAACAATTTTGATTTGCAGGATAAGGCTTCCATTCTTTTGTATAGGATCAAAAATGTTCTGTCTCGTGATGGTTAGATCACAATCTCTTACTGAGAAATATGTTTGCTTCCCAATGCCTACAGCAAGATTACAGCACTTTCCAAATAATGGTAACATTTCAAACATTAGAGGAATACATAGTGACTCTGCCTTTAAACTATCTGATTTTTAGTTCCAAAGTGTTACTTTAAAACATGGTTCAGGATGGGGAACACATGTATACCTGTGGTGGATTCATTTTGATATTTGGCAAAACTAATACAATTATGTAAAGTTTAAAAATAAAATAAAATTAAAAAAATAATAATAAATGCTTTTTAAAAATCAAAAAAAAAACAAACAAAAACAAAAACATGCTTCCTGTACACAAGCTTATTTCTTAAAATACCTTTTGGAGAAAAGTCACACCAGGGTAAACTTCCAACAATATGCATTTCTTTATTCTCCACCAGACAAAGTCTACTCTACACCACACGAAACTAAGTTAGAGTCTATATACATCTACAGGATCTCCTATTTTTCTTGCTTAATCATTTTTGAAATGTTAATGAGTGAAACAGGGAGGCTATATAATTAACCTTCCATCTGCAAGTTGAACAATCCAGAAACAGCATATAGAAGAATCAGGTGTCACTGAGAGCACATAACCTGTGGACTTTCATCAAGTCCATGGAGTAAGAGGAAGTAAGAAGTCACTTTCTCCCCACAGTGTTAATGAGCACAAGCAAAGTGCACACTGTCCCTAGGCAAACAGAGGAGACCCAACAGCACAGCTACAGGGACACACCAAGGTCACACAGGAAAACAAGAGAGTTATTTTATGTGACACATATTCTCTATATTTTAAGAGTTTACAATTATATTTCAGTAGCTGTTTCTTGAACAGCTTGTGTGTGGTGTACCACACACAATCCAGTTAAGTATGGAATTGGTCACTATAGACTTTCAAGTCAAACTGACACCAAGTCAAAACTGTCTACTCTGTACCTTATACCTGTTGGTAAAATGTTTAGACATGCCTAATACATCGCTCTGTGAGAAACAGCTTTAAAGGAAACTATTTGAAATCATGTCCAAGCTAGGTCATAGTTTTACACAGGACACTGACAAAAGAAAAAAGGGAGAGAAACTGACTCTACCTATGGCTTCCCTGGTGGCTCAGACGGTCAAGAATGTGCCTGCAATGCAAGAGACCCAGCTTCAATCCTTGGGTTAGGAAGATCCCCTGGAAAAGGGAATGGCTACCCATTCCAGTATCCTCGTCTAGAAAACTCCACAGACAGAGGAGCCTGGTGGGCCACAGTCCATGGGGTTGCAAAGAGTTGGACACGACTGAGCAACTAGCACATGAAATTGGACAATCACAACTTATCAGCCTGCATATATTTCAAAGAAATCTAGTAAAAATGAGGTTGGGAATCCTGTCTCTATACTTGTTTGAATGGATTTTTAAAAAATGGATTCCCATCAAGGCTTTTAAAGAGTCTATCTCTTTAAGAGATGCGATTCTAATTACACAGAAGAGAAGGCTCACAGAGGGGCCAGGACAACTTACAGCCCTGAGCTCCACAATGCCCCAGTCTCAGCATTCAACTGCACTTGCTTCCCTTGTGTTTAATTCACCATTTTCTTCCATGTGGTTCCAGCCCCACGACACTGCCACCTCAGTCTTAGTAGTGGTGTCATGATAACTGCCATCCCCTCAAAAAGAACACCGAGGACTGGCTTCTGATTTTTCACCTTTTCTCATTAATAGGCACAAGAGTTACATTTGATATCTATATACCATAAATCTTTACCATCACTTTATTTAATTCAATTTGCTACCACATGCTGTGGGGTTTGTGTTTATTTGTTTGTTTGAAAAGGTCTTGAGTTTACCTTTTTCCTCCAAAGTCACTGCTGCCTCCTTGGATCAGGATAAATTTACCTAGTTTATCTCTAGAAGACTTACCTTCCTAAAACACTATTCAGTATATCCTAAAACCTGTACTGGTTACATCTGAATTCTATTATAATATTTCCCAAAGCCTATTTGTCAAAAGAAAAAATTTTTAAATTAAATTAAAAAGCACCTGTGACCAACTAGTGCTTCCCTGTAGATCAGCTGATAAAGAATCCGCCTGCAATGCAGGAGAACCCGGTTCGATCCCTCGATCAGACAGATCCCCTGGAGAAGGGATAGGCTACCCACTCCAGTGTTCTTGGGCTTCCCTAGTGGCTCGGCTGGTAAAGAATCCACCTGCAATGCGGGAGACCTGGGTTTAATACCTGGGTTGGGAAGATCCTCTGGAGAAGGGAATGGCTACCCACTCCAGTATTCCGGCCTGGAGAATTCCACGGACTGTATTGTTCATGGGGGTCACAAAGAGTTGGACACGACTAAAGCCACTTAGAAAGCGCGCACACACACACACACACAAACACACACACACACCAAAAAGAGTTGAGTAATACAAGCTACATCCCAAGAAAGTATACAATTAATTGCTCCTGAATGGTATTAGAAAAGGGCTTTGGAAGAACAAATACTAGGAACTAGAAGACGGAAGTTTAGTCTCTGTTCATCACTGGCAAGTTCATGAACCTCTTTGGCCCTTCCAAAGATGTAAAACTG
This sequence comes from Bos javanicus, assembly GCF_032452875.1. Classification (NCBI taxonomy): domain Eukaryota; kingdom Metazoa; phylum Chordata; class Mammalia; order Artiodactyla; family Bovidae; genus Bos; species Bos javanicus. The sequence continues at coordinate 23,907,955 of NC_083873.1, read as the reverse complement.
AAGATTTTGAATACATGGCCCTTAAGCCTCCTTCTGTGGTATTGGAAAAGACTTTTGACAGTCCCTTGGATTGCCAAGGATCCAGCCAGTCCATCCCAGGGGAGATTAGTCCTGGGTGTTCATTGGAAGGACTGATGTTGAAGCTGAAGCTCCAATACTTTAGCCACCTGATGCGAAGAGCTGACTCATTTGAAAAGACCCTGATGTTGGGAAGGATTGAGGGCAGGAGGAGAAGGGGACGACAGAGGATGAGATGGCTGGATGGCATCACTGATTTAATGGATGTGAGTTTGGGTAGGCTCAGGGAGTTGGTGATGGACAGGGAGGCCTGGCATGCTGCAGTTCATAGGGTTGCAAAGAGTCAGACACAACTGAGTGATTGAACTGAACTGAACTGAAGGCTCCTTCTATCTCTCCCATCCTGTTACTTTATAATTCAGACTGTAGAAGTCACAGGAAGGCAATACAATGTGAAAAGAAATTGAGTTTACAGCCAGATAGAACAAAGTGTGCATTCCGTTACTACATTAGAATTTCTTCCTTGAATTATTCTGGTTATAATTAGAGATGATGCATTTACAGCATGCGAAACATGCTGAAGAAATTACAATTACTGAGTTACAATGAGACACTGTTCTTCAGAAAGAGTCTCCTATATCACACCATATAAGATGGATTCTCATCTCTCAATTGTTTAAAAGTACATATTTATCATATTTACTTTTAGTAAATAGTAAACATCCTATCAAATTCTACTACACATCAAACTGCTCTGGGGAAAGGGTTTTGTCAACCATTTACGCTGACTGATTGGCATATAAGATCAACTCAATCAATATTTTTGATTTAACAAAGATCTGTGTTGGGTTATCTTTTTGCATTTCAAAGTATCTCTGTTCTTTTTTCCAAAGGCACTAAAGATGATCTGGCTGTCCAATGGTTACATACTAACAAAACTGTCAAACTTCTAATTAGTGAAATTCTGCTTATTTTCTTCTGCCTGTCCCTCATTAGCAGGTACTCTGTAATTCAAATGTGAATTAAAATATCCTGAAGATAACAGTCAGTGACCCTTAAGTGTTAAGCAACACTCAACAGGAAAAAACAAATCACTGCTTTGTGATGAAAGTGAAAGTCGCTCAGTTGTGTCCAACTCTTTGTGACCCCGTGGACTATATAGTCCATGGAATTCTCCAGGCCAGAATATTGCTGTGGATAGCCTTTACCTTTTCCAGGGGATCTTTCCAACCCAGGGATCAAACACAGGTCTCCTACATTGCAGGCAATTCTTTACCAGCTGAGCCACCAGGGAAGCCCTTGCTTTGTGGAAGGGAGTGTTAATATACTTTGAAAAAATGCAAACATTACTATAAAATTAGATGCTTTCAATTTCCTGTTTTATACACATGTATCTACTTTTGACATAACTTTAAGTACACTGTGAGCAAAAATAAGACAAATAAATTTTAGCTTTAAAATTCTACTTTATGTCATATAAAATAATGTCCATGTTATCATTTATCCTTATATTAAATCATTCATTTAGAAGTACGACAAATTCCTTTGAAATAGGATTGCTAGAAATTTTTTATCCACTTCAAGAGGAAAGAGAGTGTTCCATTTTCTTTGTTTGTTTACTGCATTTATTCCTCATTAAACACCAAAGTAAAACAGAAAAAAAGAGTAAACATAGAAGTTGAGCTATTATTTTGTGAAGACAATATGTTAACTTTGCAATATCTAGATAAATTCACTTAAAGTTATCAGAACTACTGTAGTTTTGAGAACATGACAAAGAACTTGTAGTAGACATTAGCTTTTACTTCATTTTATACAGATAGGCTTTTAGAAAGTTTACATTTATTAAGCTTTATCTTTAAAATAGGACAAAGATGACAAATTATCAACTTTCCCTGTTTACTTATATATTAGCAAACATAGCTTAAATATGACAAAGCTAAATTATCATAAAGCAAAATAAGTTTAGTATGTTTTTTCACATTTCAGTGTCTTCTCCATACATTTACAACATAATACAAAATATAATCCAACTAATCTTCTAGTAAATTTTTCATAAATTATATAGCAGTTCACTGTTTCTCTACTTTTTCTCAGTGCTAAGGTAAACTGAACAGCCTTTTAAAATTCAACTTCGGATGAACATAATCATTCTGAAGTGCTGTGTAAGGTATCAAAGCAATATTTTATTGACTATATTATATACTATGTAACCTTTGTAAATACTTTATGGTTTAAATATTAAAAAAAGGAATGAAACTAAGTTATCAGAATCTGAGAGCAATGAGATTTCTGATATACATTTGTAAATCTTCTCTCTATAGATTAAGAAACTGTTCCCTAAATAAATAAAGTCCTCAGTCAGGGTCACACAGTTAGTGAGGTATAGTGAGAAGGCCTACAATTTAGAGTCAAACAGACCCAGATACTAACCAAGCCCACCCCTTTCTGTGCTATGTTATACTTAGTATTGTGTCGTTCCTGGCCTTAGTTTCTGCATCTGTAAAAAGGACATAATAATAAGCATTTATGTTGTAGTGACAACATAAATTGAATAGAGTATTACCATAGTTCATAAAAGATGGTAAACAAATGTGAAGTTCAAGGCTTATTAAAGAAGACCCACATACAATCTAAATTGCTTACTTTTTTGTACGTCTATAAGTCACCAAGATATTTTGCCTAACTTGCTACTTACTTAAAACGCAACATATATATTTTTCCATATAGGTTTAAACTCATTTGAAACTGTACGTTTGCCATCTACATAACAAACTAGCATAATTGTTAATCTGAAGTAACTTTAACAAATTTTTTCCTTTCTATTCATTAGCCCCGGCTCTTTTTCCCTGAGTTGGGTTAATTTTTTCCAACTGTAAAATTTTTAATACGGTTGAAGAGGGAGTGTAATGTTCTTTGTAAATACAATGGACTGCTGACCTTAACACTAAATGGAAATAAAACATTTTTAAGTCCAGCAAAATGTCTCAATTGTAATTACCAAGTGGCCTTTATCCTGAACAATTAGTTTAATACAATGGTTTTAATAAAAAAAAGGTTCTTTCTTTCAAATAATCTTTAGCTACAGTCTGTAAGAGAAGAACACTTTCAATTTTATGAGAAACTACATTTCCACTTAATCAAAAGAAAATTCTCATATTACTTATCATTGTTATGCATTAACATCAACTTTAGAAAAAGAACTAGCAATGACTTTTTTAGTTCTCAAAGTATCATAAAATGATGTATATATAGAGAAAAATATGGAATAGTGAGAAGAAAATTAAACGGGTGAGTGGAAAAAAAGTCTTAAGTAGGTTTTTCACCAGAAGAAAAAAAATACATAACAATAATATAATAAAATATACATACACATTTATTTTTCAACATAGTACCATAGTAGCTAGAAATGAAGGGCCTTAGACATTTTTATTTATTTTTGCTAACCACAAAACTCAATTCCAGAGATTTTTCTACTATGTGAAAATGGACATGTTGTCCCCAGTTGCTAAAAGTATTAATAAAAGGAAACATCTGCATAAGGTACACAGGACAAAAATTTAGCTGGATTCAACAATGATCATTCCTTTGGAATACAGTACACTGACATTTTGGGTTTCCCAAGTGGATCAGATGGTAAAGAATCTGCCTGCCAATGTAGGAGACCTGGGTTTGATCACTGGGTCAGGAAGATCCCCAGAGGAGGGGATGGCAACACCCTCCAGTATTGCTGTCTGGAGAATCCCAGGAACAGAGGAGCCTGGTGGGCTACAGACCATGAGGTCGCAAAGAGTCGGGCATGACTGAGTGGCTAAGCATGCACTCACACCAACATTTTACCCTCTAGAATCAAAGACCATTTATTAAATGCCCCATGATTGCCAACCACAGGAATTGTCTAATGTTCTTCCTGAATAATAGAAAACAAAATATCTTAAAGATTGAAAGCAATGTTCAAGTCCCAGATGAAGTAAAGGTGTACAATAAAATTTACCACTGCAATAAATTCTAATACCACCTTCCTTTGCCAAGAGGTTCAAAGATGCAGTACACATCACTTTTAGCCAGCTGTAAGAGCCATTTAACATCCCCCAAAGCAAAAAGCAACATAGGGTCTCAGTTCAGTTCCATTCAGTCGCTCAGTCGTGCCCGACTCTTTGTGATCCCATGGACCACATCATATCAGGCCTCCCTGTCCATCACCAACTCCCGGAGTTCACTCAAACTCATGTCCATTGATGGAGTCGGTGATGCCATCCAACCATCTCATCCTTTGTCGTCCCCTTCTCCTCCTGCCCTCAATCTTTCCCAGCATCAGGGTCTTTTCCAATGAGTCAGTTCTTCGCATCAGATGGCCAAAATACTGGAGTTTCAGCTTCAACATCAGTCTTTACAATGAACACTCAGGACTGATCTCCTTTAGGATGGATGGTTGGATCTCCTTGCAATCCAAGGGACTCTCAAGAGTCTTCTCCAACACCACAGTTCAAAAGCATCAATTCTTTGGTGCTCAGCTTTCTTTACAATCCAATTCTCACATCCATACATGACCACTGGAAAAACCATAGCCTTGACTAGACGGACCTTTGTTGGCAAACTAATGTCTCTGCTTTTTAATATGCTGTCTAGGTTGGTTATATATAACTTTCCTTCCTTCTTTTAATTTCATGGTTGGAGTCACCATGAGTTTGGAGCCCCCCAAAATTAAGTCTATCACTGTTTCTACTGTTTCCCCATCTATTTGTTATGAACTAATAGGACCAGATGCCATGATCTTAGTTTTCTGAATGTTGAGCTTTAAGTCAACTTTTTCACTCTCCTCTTTCACTTTCATCAGGAGGCTCCAGTTCTTCACTTTCTGCCATAAGGGTAGTAGTATCATCTGCATATCTGAGGTTATTGATATTTTTCCTGGCAATCTTGATTCCAGCTTGTGCTTCTTCCAGCCCAGCATTTCTCATGATGCACACTGCATAGAAGTTAAATAAGCAGGATGACAATATACAGCCTTGACGTACTTCTTTTCCTATTTGGAACCAGTGTGTTGTTCCATGTCCAGTTCTAACTGTTGCTTCCTGACCTGCATACAGTTTCTCAAGAGGCAGAGCAGGTGATCTGGTATTCCCATCTCTTTCAGAATTTTCCACAGTTTATTGTGATCCACACAGTCAAAGGCTTTGGCATAGTCAATAAAGCAGAAATAGATGCTTTTCTGGAACTCTCTTGCTTTTTTGATGGTCCAGGGGATGTTGGCAATTTGATCTCTGGTTAGGGTCTCAACTTCTGTCTATAATCAAGCATGCATGTAAATACCAAAAGTTACAAGATAGTCCTAAGTCAATGCCTATCTCCTAGATTAAATGTGTCCCTTCAGAACTCAGAACCAGATTCTCTTGCAAGAAAAGTGCTGATTTCAAAAAGGTCATACCTTGCTGAAAAGGTGTATACCCATAGTCCCCACTGCTCATCACTGAAACTATGGTTTCAAGATAAGATCTGTTCTGAAGAGTAAATATTATTCCCCCTAATTCCAGATAAGCAAACTAACTGCAAGCCCAATTTTGAAGAGCCTTGTCCATTCATCCAAAAACAATCACTAATGTGGAGCAGAATCTAGTCTCAGACTCCAGACATGGAATCCATGTCCTTAGCCAATATTACCAAGCCAGTCTCCATATTCCCAGTATACTACATTTTAAATGTCTTATTTTTCTACCTCAGCCTTAAAGGAGATAAAGTAAACACAAACTATATCTTCATTTGTCTGTCATATGACCAAACAAAGACTTTACCAGGGTTGTAAATACAATAGAGAAATATTGAAAGACTATAAGTTCAGTTCAGTTCAGTCACTCAGTCGTGTCCGACTCTTTGCGACCCCATGAATCGCAGCACGCCAGGCCTCCCTGTCAATCACCAACTCCTGGAGTCCACCCAAACCCATGTCCACTGAGTCAGTGATGCCATCCAACCATCTTATCCTCTGTCATCCCCTTCTCCTCCTGCCCTCGATCTTTCCCAGCATCAGGGTCTTTTCAAATGAGTCAGCTCTTCGCATCAGGTGGCCAAAGTATTGGAGTTTCAGCTTCAACATCAGTCCTTCCAATGACCACCCAGGACTGATCTCCTTTAGGATGGACTGGTTGGATCTCCTTGCAGTCCAAGGGACTCTCAAGCATCTTCTCCAGCACCACAGTTCAAAAGCATCAACTCTTCGGCACTCGGCTTTCTTTATAGTCCAACTCTTACATTCATAAATGACCACTGGAAAAACCATAGCCTTGACTAGATGAACCTTTGTTGATAAAGTAATGTCTCTGCTTTTATACATCCACTTGAAATATAGTTACTATCTTTTTCTGATTTATATGTGATTATTTTTTCTCCCTGGCTAGTGATAACCATGAAAACTAAGACACACCACTGTGGTACTGGTGAAAAAACGCTCTACTCATATCAATAACTCCATGGTAATCATTTTTAACTGTGTCCATCTAAACAAAAAAAGGAAATACTGCATGGAAGTTTGGAATTCTCAGATCCTCTGAAGATTACATAGTGGCTCCATATGAGGTCCATGTATAGTATAATCCTGCTTTATGGATACTAGAAAATACAGGGCAAATTGCAGTCATTATTAATTTATTCTTTATACATTAGCAGCCTGGCTCACAAGCTTAACTCCTTATGTCTCTTTTCTCTTCCTTTGAGACACTTCTCAATGATGTATCTCTCTAATTTAGCAGAGAATTGCTTTCCCATCAGTCTCACTCTGCCATCAAGCCCACATTTAATATTGGGGTGAGGAGAAGCAGTGGAGGAATGAGGCTATTATCTGCAGCTGACTTTGGAGCATGCCTCTTGCTAAGGCATGTGGTTCACATCAAGAGGAAAGGACTCTGGGATATCTAACAGAGAAGGGCACCCCTCTGAAGGATGGGAAACCCATCCTGACTGAGCAAGTAAGGCGCAAGGGTTAATCTAAGCTCTCTTCATCCATCCACACTTTTCCTACAATAGGATGGATGGCCTGGCTTTGTTCCTGATCAACTCTGAGATAGCTTAGCTTGGAAATCCCGATTGTCCTTTCGCATATTATGTGTAAGAACTGAGTACTGTTTGGCTAAAAGCCTTCTTTCCTTCCATCCCAGTTTAAATTAAACCAGAGGGCAGGGAATGCTTATTACCAGTTTAGGGCAAAGACACTGTTTAATCTGTCCAGGCATTTGTCAAACTCAACCAAGCACCAAATATACCCTTCTATGATTTCTGGTCCTATCTCAAGTTCTTATCATAAACAACAATGAAATTTCATACATGCAAATAATAGACAAAACTACATATGGAGCTCTATCATGACAAGTTTCTTTGATTATGATTATGTAATGAAGGTATTCAAGCTGAAATATGACTGTCCCAAATGGTACAGTTTCTCTAACCAACAACCAGTAAATAGCATATCCCTGCTATATCGTTTTTTAGCATACAAAATTATATATGTAAGAAGCAGATGGTGAATGTCAACTTGGCACCATTTCACCATCTGTTCTTTGTATAGCTAGTCAAGTTCAGAATGTTACTTAAAGATTAAAGAAAGACAACACTATTGTTGAAGCCAAGAGCAGCCTTCTTCCTTAAGCTCTCAACATTTGCAATATATACACCAAGTATTCATCTATGATATATAAAATCTGTTTTAATCTCACTCTATTGAATAAAACCTAAACAAAAGCATTCATTTCTGTAGTATCCCACAGATATTTTCTGGACAAGAAAGAAAAAGAGTAACACAGTTCTAAATAGCTAAAGCAGGGATACAGAAAACAGACTGTATATACCACAAAAGGATACAGAACAAGATAAACAGCAAAGCATAAATATCCGGGCTGATTGTTTCTCATCTGCTACTAAATAGTATAAAGTATGTTAATAAAGGAAAATCTGCAACATGTTGGCTTCACATCTAAATGCAGTACAAAAGTGGATATACTTTGCATCGGCATATAACTTTTATCTTACAGATATTTTTACAGTTATTGTACCGAAAAATGCAATAATGAATTCTACAATACTTAACTAGACTTCATATATTAAAAACCAATTGGAAGCCATCTATTATTTTTTAAGGATATATTTCCATCAAGTTGCAATAAATATTATTTGTGACAACATGTACAAGGAAATAATATTAGTTAAATGATCTATTTCCATATAGATGCAATAAAGACTATTCATGACAACATGTACCAGGAAATAACATTAATCATATATTTTATAAAGTTATTATGTTATATAAACACATTATAACACATATAAGTATCACTTACAAATATGTGAATATGTCAGATAACAGCAATGCTTTCCACAGTGTCTACTGTATTACTGGCATCATTCCAGTTGTTTTAACATCAGTCCTAAAAACACCCTATTCAGGGTAAGTTACACAATTTGCAGGGTTCAATGCAAAATAAAAATGCAGGGTCCCTTGTTAGAATTGAAGTATAAAAGCTTTTTTCCTTTCTTCCATGGTCTTTCTCTCTCAACCTATCAGGAGATGCTTGCAGGGTGAAGGCACATCTTCACAGGTGCTTGGACCATCTCCTGTCCCTGACACTCAGCAGGTGCCCCACTAGCTGACCTGACATCCCAGAGCCCATGCCCAGTCCCCACTGGAGGCCTGGGGAGGCAGAGGGGGCAGAAGAAGGGGCATCCCAGAACCCCTCCAGAGAAGTGGGGAGACAGGAGCAGACAGAACCACACATATGGCAAGGCTGCAAGCCCCCAGTGCAAGCGACACCGCCCCATCTGACATCATTACATACATAAAGCCAAAGTAAAACCTGCTAAAAATGTCAAGATGACGACCACGGAGCATTCAACAACAAGCACAGGGCCAAATTCTGAGTGCCAGAGCATGAGCTGTGTCACTGGCTGAGTACCTATAAAGCTGCCCCTGACCAGAAAAAGAAATACTATTCATCTCCATTTTACAGATGAGGAAACTGAAACAGAGATCATTAAATTCCCCCAATCATCTGAATAAAGAGGTAGAGTCAGGATTCAAACTCAGACAGGACTTAAACATAATGCTTACTGTAGGGTCCATGTTCTACACACTATACTAAAAGGAAATTTAAAGAAATATATTTTTAGTCTCTAATAATTTATTTAATCTATTATTTCTAAACAATTATTTTCTCTATCCAAATCTAGAAGGCACATATACAAGTACTTGCTTATAAAATCACATACAAATATATTGGAAAAATTCTAAAACATATTCCTTTACATAAATAAGACCTAGATATAGAAATTTGATGATTTTATTTCCAGAGAAGAAGGGGGGCTATACTATATGCATTAGCAGTTATATATGCCTTATATATTGATACCTGTATTTTAAAGATTTGATAAGTCATATTTAAATGAGTATCTGTGTCCCAAAACACCATTTTAAGCCTGACTCCAAGATTTTCAGAAACACAAGAACAACCATCATTATTTGAACCCCAGCAACCATATGGAGTCTCTCTGGCACTCTCACACCTCTTTTCTACACATCATTCCTCCTTGGCCATCATCTTCTAGGAAACCAAATGTCTGGTATAATTATAAAAGACCTTTCTCTTAATTTCACCATCATCTATAACAATAAAAAGCCACCAATGTCCGAATCTGTTCATTTATTTGTTCAATGAATATGTATTGAATAAACTTGATTTGCTCCATAGACTTTAAATTACAAGTTTGCAGATTATCTGATTAATATATTAATAAATTATTATAGCATTCTGATTGAAATAAGAGCTCTAGAACCTAACCCCACCCCATACTCAGACTATTTCCAGTGAATGAATCAGTCTTGTATCATATCACTGTGTAAATGTGAAAAAATAAATAAATAAAGGAAAAGATACCACCCCTCTCTTCAGATCCACCTTAGGAAACAAGAAATCAATCCACTTTTCTTGGTGAGAATAATGCAAAGAACATACTCTAGAAAATGATAAACTACGGACAGGCACCTTATTGCTGTTGTCATTTTTTTCCATTCCCCCTCTAATCTGTAACCATTCCACTTAATTTCTATAGTAACTCAGAGTTATAGAGTTGAATCATACCCATGTCAGGTAAAATTAGAAAAAGAAATCATTCTACCTGTCAAGATATGTATCCAAACTGATATATACTCAGTGTGACTTAAATCTCCTCCAACTCCCAGTAGGGTTTGTTCTTCGAGTTACAATTTAGCCACTTGTATTAGAGATACTAGTTTACATATCTGCCTGAATCACTAAAACTCCCTTGCATTTAAACTCTTAAAATTCAGGAGTCATTGATTTAGTGATTGCTCTATAACTTCCTTCAACTCCCAAACATTAATTATTATAATAGTTAATGTTGTTGGCTCTTGGCAAGGTCTCTACAAATAAAGATTAAATAATATAATATGTATTTAAAAGAAAAAGCATGCCCTCACACCACTAAAAAACTGGAACAATATTCAATGATTCACACAGAAATGATCAGAGAGAACACGGTCTAAATGGACTTTGAAGACTAACTTCATTTGTGCTTAGTCGCTCAGTCATGTCCAACTCTTTGTGACCCCATGGACTGCAGCCCACCAGGCTCCTCTGTCTATGGGGATTCTCTGGGCAAAAATACTGGAGTGGGCTGCCATGCCCTCTTCCAGGGGATCTTCCCAATCCAGGGATCAAACCCAGGTCTCCTGCATTGCAGGCGGATTCTTTACCGTCTAAGCTACCAGGCAAGCCCATTTAGTAAACTTAATAAATCAGTAAGTACTAGTTAACCATTCCTTCAGTTAGGCTAAATGTTATTTTTTTTCTCTCTTTTGCTCTGTTTGTTTATTTGTTTTCGAAGTATAACTGACCATGTGACCCAGCAATCAGACTACTGGGCATATATCCAGAGAAAACCGTAATTTAAAAAGACACATGCACCCCAATGTTCATTGTAGCACTGCTTATATTAACCAGGATATGGAAACAACCCCAATGGCCAGCAGCATAAATGTTAAATATTGAGTCTTGCCCTTCAAATATTGCATTCCTACAGCCACTGTGACTGTCAAAAAATTTTTCATTTAGTCACTCAACATTTAATGACCTTATCTTGCTTCTGTCCCTAACTACACCATTCTTAAAGACAAATTCTGTGGCCAGTTAACCTTTGTATCTTCCATCATGGGCTTCCCTGGTGGCTCAGTGGTAAAGAAGCTGCCTGCCAATGCAGGAGACTCAGGTTCAATCTTCCATCATGCAGATTACAGAGGCTTATCCATAATTGCAGGAAATAAGCCATTTGAGAATAAAGAAATTCTCCCTCCACGATGCCATAAACATTAAAAGGAGGAAATTTAAAAAAAAAAAAAAAAAAGCATGAGTCCCAGGATCAACATGTAAAGCTATATAGAAATATGTTTCTTTGATTTTTTTCTTTGAAGAACCAGAAACCCTCAAATTTTACAAATTTGAAATCACTGAATGGAAAAGCCTATCCCTCATGACTTCTAATTCTGTTTCTCCCTATTCCCCACTGACTCTGCTCTAATCCACCGCAAATCCACCCTCAGAGGACCATTCCCTAAGATTCAGTTCAGTTCAGTTCAGTCACTCAGTCGTGTCTGACTCTTTGTGACCCCATGAATCGCAGCACGCCAGGCCTCCCTGTTCATCACCATCTCCTGGAGCTCATTCAAACTCACATCCATCGAGTCGGTGATGCCATCCAGCCATCTCATCCTCTGTCGTCCCCTTCTCCTCCTGCCCCCAATCCCTCCCAGCATCAGAGTCTTTTCCAATGAGTTGACTCTTCGCATGAGGTGGCCAGAGTACTGGAGTTTCAGCTTTAGCATCATTCCTTCCAAAGAACACCCAGGGCTGATCTCCTTTAGAATGGACTGGTTGGATCTCCTTGCAGTCTAAGGGACTCTCAAGAGTCTTCTCCAACACCTAATTTCCCTAAGATTAGGGCCCCCTCATCTTCCTTTATATCTTTGATTCAAACTTCCATTTATACAATATTCAGTAACCAATAATCCCAGGTATGGAGAAGGCAATGGCACCCCACTCCAGTACTCTTGCCTGAAGAATCCCATAGATGGAGGAGCCTGGAAGGCTGCAGTCCATGGGGTCGTGAAGAGTCAGACACGACTGAGTGACTTCACTTTCACTTTCATGCATTGGAGAAGGAAATGGCAACCCACTCCAGTGTTCTTGCCTGGAGAATCCCAGGGATGGCAGGGCCTCTTGGGCTGCCGTCTATGGTGTCTCACAGGGTCGGACACGACTGAAGCGACTTAGCAGCAGTAACAGCCATCCCAGGTATTTGTACTAATTTCTATAAATCATGGAGGCAGAATATCTTGCTCTGTTTTTCAAAAAAGGGAGGGGAGAGCCATGTCAACAATTTAAAGAGATGGCACTTTGGCGCAGAAATCAGAATCAGCACTTCCATTTAATTTCTAATTTGACACCTTTCCTTCTCTCTTCCTCTGTCCTCCCCAACTCAGTGAATTGTGCTGATTCCTATTTCACGAGAATAAAGTTCTCTATTATCATTGCTATTTTTTAAAAGGTAAAAATATAATGTTCCCATGTTATGCTGGCTGCTTTAAGTGAAAACTATATTTTTCTTTTTTCAGTTATTACATTTTTCCATATAACCTAGCACTGATGCAATGCTAAGCCCTACATGAAAAAGGCAACAATGGAAACAGAAAACAAATTAAGACAAATCCTCTTCTTCAATATTTTATCAAATGTGTCAGATTTATAATATCAATTTTATTTGAAAATTAATAAGAAAAGTAAGTCTTATTATCAACTAAAAGTGACTGAGATCTGGAAATATAAAAGCAGTCTATTCTTTAAATGCTAATCTTCCTAAAGTAAAAGCAAAATTTTTAGAATTTAAATTAAAGGTTTATTTATTCCTTCCCTGCTTTTTATTTCTTACACTTCTGTATGGTGCCACATGTATTTAGATACTTTGTCCAAAACTGCACAGATAAAAATAAGTACGTTAGCTTGCCCTTTGTCTCGTTACTGCATTCACTGTTGGTACTATGCTAATGCTACTTTTTCGTAAGGAAATCATAAAATAACTTTCAAATCTACTCTTACTTATCTTTTTCTTTCTTCTTTTTTAAAAGTAGGATAATAAATCATAAAATCATTTTCTTCTCTCTTCTGTCTACACAATAACCATTGAATGGTTAAAATAATTGATGATTTACCAATCTAACAATTTATATTCCTTTCTGCCCTTGGACCTGGCACTGATCTATTCATCACTCTTGTTATGTCAAGATTTTTCTGAAAGCATGTATTAAGAATTTTAACAAAAGTACACATATGAATTCTTAACAGAGATTTGTTTCTAGTCCAATATGGACACTAGACTATTTTGCTATCAAACCAGAGTCAGAATCAAATGAATTAACTTTCTAAAAATTATCTCATGTCAGAAGAATTTCATACCAACCAGGAAAAAGGATGCTATCTTTCAGGTTATGATGCAAAAGTCAGCAATGCACAATCTCAGCTGTTGTTCATTCTGGCAAATCACCACTGGCTGGCTGATTTACAACAGGTTGGTAATTATATAATGACACATAAACATTGCTAGAAATTTCAAATGTCCACCTGCTGGAAGTGAAACCATATGTGCTATAAAAGAAGAGCAATCACAATCGCTGGCTGACTCCAAAGGCAAATATTTGGCTAGTAAAGGCCGCCTGTTCACTAGTGTTAGTATTCACTGATATCAAATAAACCACATCCACAACAGCAATTTCCATTTAAATGGTGGTTAAGAAGTCTGATGAAGTTAAACTGAGATATGATGACTGCAGAATTTTAATGATGGAAGAAGTCAATAGACCTGTTATGAAACAGCTGTGTGTGCTGGCAAAGCTTGCCAATGGGATTGTCTGGCCCCATAAGTTGCATGGTAGTCTTGGGGTTGCATGAGTTGCATGGTAGTCTTAGGGTTGTGTCCTAGGATAGCAGATTAAGCCATGGAGAGTGAGCCATTATCTCACTGTAATGCAGGAGACCCGAGTTCAATTCCTGGGTCTGAAAGATCCCCTGGAGAAGAAAATGGCAATCCACTCCAGTATTCTTGACTAGAAAATCCCACGGACAGAGGAGCCTGGTGGGCTATAGTCCATGGGGAAGCAAGAGTCTGACACAACTTAGCAAATAAACCACCAACCAACACCACTAAGAAATAAAGCACTGAACTAGATATTTTTAAGTACTGTGTTAATTTGCTTAGTATTCTCATTAAAATTAAGTTTTACCCTTGCTATGTTTTTCACACATGAAAAAACAGAAGCTATGAAGGACTAATTTTTTCAGGGCCACTCAAGTGGGAAGGGGTGGGATTTGAATCTAAACACATGTGATTTCAGAACACATCTGAGCCCCACTGTGTGCCTTTCCACTGATCACTTCATTTTTTCTGAGACTCAATTTCCACATCTTAACAAGTTCCAAAGATACTTCCATGTTATTATTTACTTCTGATTCTTATAATTTTGCTGTCTTCTTTCTTATGCCTGTATAAATTCATGGTGGAGGGCTGCTTAATAGAGATTAGATGTATTAATGCTCCAAAGGGAAAAACATTAAAGAAATGGGTTTGTTAGCGGCCTACACCCCAAGTTGGAGAGAAGGTAAACACAGGAGGCATTCAGTCAGTGCTCTAGGTTCACTGATTAATGAGAAAACCATCAGCCATTTTATTTGACATTTAGAATCTGCTAATAGTTTGCTGTGAAGCACATTTATTGCTTCATTTACTGCCTGTGAGCTATACTCCCTCATCTACAGTGTGGAAATCAGGGACTACTGGATTGATATAGAAGCAGTAGTTACTACATAAGATCATTCTGATAATTAAATAAATCAATATATGTAAAATACTTGGAATAGGGTCTGGCATGCAGCAGGATCTATGATGTACTACTTATTTTTCTTATGTTCATTCACAAAAACTATAGAATACTACATAAACCCTAAAAGACAATATTAATGACTGTGTAAAAGGATTCATGCTTAACCCACAAACATACCTCTTATTTACTTTTGGTCTGCTGCTGCTGCTGCTAAGTCACTTCAGTCATGTGCAACTCTGTGCAACCCCATAGACGGCAGCCCACCAGGCTCCCCGTCCCTGGGATTCTCCAGGCAAGAACACTGGAGTGGGTTGCCATTTCCTTCTCCAATGCATGAAAGTGAAAACTGAAAGTGAAGTCGCTAGGTCATGTCCGACTCTTAGCAACCCCATGGACTGCACCCTACCAGGCTCCTCTGCCCATGGGATTTTCCAGGCAAGAGTACTGGAGTGGGGTGCCACTGCCTTCTCCTTACTTTTGGTCTAACAACTTTAATTGCATGCCTGTGTGCTCCGTAGCTTCAGTTGTGTCTGACTCTGCGACCCTGTGGACTGCAGGCCACTAGGCTCCTCTGTCCATGGGATTCTCCAGGCAAGAATACTGAAGTGGGGTGCCATTCCCTTCTTCAGGGGATGTTCCCGACCCAAGGATGGAACCTGAGTTTCCTGCATCCCCTGTACTGCAGGCAGATCCTCCACTGCTAAGCCACCTAGGAAGACCAAGAACTTTAATTGCTGAGCATGAATTATTCATATATAGCATATATGCAGAAACATTTTCAACTTTTCTCCTCTATCTTCTATCTAGAAAACCCAGGATGTATTATCATTGTCAATAGCGACCAGAAATAATTCTTTTTAAAACTATGTACACAAACAAAACAGCATTCAAAACAAATTTATTAATATCATGTCCTACTTATCAAAAGGCAGAAAAGCATAAAAAATTGCTTTCAGGCAACTGGTATTCAATATTTTGGTATAACTGGTATAAATATTTATAATAAGAAACGGTAGATATATAAATGAGTAATTCTTTAAAAAGAAGGCATGATCCCAGCAGTAGTGAAACATTCAAAACAACACAAAATCAACTAGAAAAGCAAAACCCCAACTTTAATCAAGAAGCACAAATATTAAATTCTCATAAATATAGTGATGGGAAAAAATTGCAGAATATAGTAGCTAAAGGACAATTTCACAAAACTCCACCAAAGAAAGTGGCTATTGTAGAGGATACTTAAGGAACTATCCAAATGAATTACCACTGAAGTGAAAGAACTATCATCCATACCTCTACAGTCAATCTGCCCAAATTTTGTGATGAACCAATGAGCCACTAGCAAAAGAAACAGAAACACGTGTCAGAGGCTGCTGCACCACCCACACAGACGTCTTCCTCTTGGACAAGAAAGTAACTGTATGTTTCCCCAAATCTGTCAGTGTTTTAGACACGAACTTCCCAGGTGGAAACGGCATACACCATCTAAACTTCTTTGCTTTGATGAGAAAGGTGTGATTTTGACACAAAACCATCATCTCTCCCCCTGAGGAACTGTTCATTGTTTTGAATGCTTCTCTGTTATCCACCTACTGTTGGGCTCAGCCATTTCTGTCACCACTCATTTTCATGTCTGCTCTTATCCCTTCCTCTCCCCAAAGAGTCATTGTGAGCCTTCCTTTGATAAAACTCAGAAAGCAGAAAGCCCAGCTCTTCTCTTGAGCTTAGCAATGAATTCTTCAGTTTCCTTTCTTGAAAGAAATTAAATCTCTGGGAAATTAAGCCTCTTTGAGAACAAACTAGATAAGCATACTGTTCATTCTGGAAACCCAATAAACCACTCTGAATTGAGATTTTCACCCAGGACTTCACAGTGCTAAAGGGAGAGCCCAGCAGAGTCAGAAGACCTGCTTTCTGAGTCGTCAGCTGACTCCATAAAGAGAGCAGATTATACCTCTTAATCTCTGCTCTGGGTTTCCCCCTCTACCAAAAACAGGAACCCGAGGTTTTCTTCAGTTTATATTTAAATATTTTTATTACTCTGAACACTTCCTTCTCTTGACTCTGGAGAAAATAACACTACCAGTACATTTCTTCTCCTCTGTATCATCCTCTCCGCCACCCGACATGCCAACCATTTCCTCTCATGTGTTCTTGCAATAAATTAAATCTTGGAAACTACTCAGAACATGGGTCATGAACCCAGTTTTTAGGAACCTTACTGCTGAACATTTTCTTCTTCATTTAGTGGTTTTCTCCCTCCTCCCCCAGTTGATAGATACACAATCACAATGAGCATGGACACTGTTCTGACCAGAATCAGCAGGAAGATCAACAAATCCCAGTAATTTTAACCCTCCTCCTCATTCCCATAGACCAGTCCCCACAGCGCAGACCACGCCCTTCGAGCTGAGGGATCATTATACTAGGTAAGGATTTTTTTTCATGAGAGCTAAAAATGAAGTATCTGAGTACTAGCTTAACAAATGAACTCATCTGAGTGTATCCAACGTGATATAAAAATAAGCTGTTTAGGGTTATAAAGCACTTCGTTATATTGCCAGATTTATTCGCAGTGCTACACTGAAATCAGCTTCATGACAACTTGTAAATTCTGAAAGGTATTTTAGAGCCCTTGGATGAAAAAACAGCCACCCTATCCTAAAACACGTTGACTTTTTACTAGGGCAGTAGATGACTGGCAAATTGAAGTATGTGTATCCTCAGTCCTATGCTCCCATCTCTGAGATTAGAATACCCTGTTTATGGGCTACTGTCCGATTAGCCTGGAGTCCTTATGATCTACTATGTAACCTACACAACCTGTTTTCAAAGTATACACTAATAAAATACTAAGAGCTGTCAAGGCCCAATGCCTAAGAAATTTCCTGACCAATTTTAATACTAGCTACTCTTTCCTTTCAAGGCAGAAACTGCTGTTTTCAGCCTCAGTCAATTTTAGCTAGATGACCAATTGAGAAAGCATTACTGTAAAAATGCAAGTTTACTGATGCTACTTTCTCTTAATGACTCATCTTCAGCTGCACAGGCTCCTGAAGACAGGGCAAAGAGAAAGATGCAAAGCTGCTATTCTAATAAAGATCTCGGCATCGTGGGATTTCATGCTGTCTCTAATTTAAACTTTCCCTTGAATAATTCTGAGACAACAAAGAAATTGTGGTGTGTATATGTAGTATTAGAAATACTATAACTTAAAACTTTCTTAATATGCTGGTATCCCTTCTGGTCTTAAAAGAGTATTTCATAATGCAAAGGAGGAGGAAAAGACAGAGAGAGAGAGAGAATACAAAGTCTAATACAAAAAGTAAAAGTTAGTTGCACAGTCATGTCCAACTCTTTGAGATCCTATGGGCTGTAGCCTACCCAGCTCTTCTGTCCATGAAATTTTCCAGGCAAGAGTACTGGAGTGGGTTGCTTCTCCAGGGGATCTTCCAGACCCCGGAATAGAACCTGGGTCTCCTGCATTGCAGATAGATTCTTTACCAACTGAGCCACTAGGGAAGAAAGTAAATGACCTAATAAACCTCATTCCTCAAAACAGCATATTCAATTTTCCTGGAAATCTTTTACTTTCCTAGTAAAGATTTTCCTGGCCCATTTGAGACTACCCAAAATCTTTCTAGAATAATAGATATGTCATCTAAATAATCTCTTATATTAAAACTTTCACATGGTCTTTCATCAATAGAAGCAAGCTCTGCACCAACCATTAGGTATGCCTCTGATCAGCCAAATTATTAAATAAAGCATGAATGCCAGCCACATACTGTAGCTTTCCACATTTCCCTAATGTAAGTCCAAACTATCCACCTCTGTTCATCTAAAGTAATCATTCTATAAATTGCCCTCTGACAATCTTAGAATCTTCTCAATTACTGTCATTAGGTAAATTATCCTCATAAAAGATGTTAATTTCTGTTTCTAATTAACATTGTCACCTACTTTCTGATTATTCCTATCTAGAATGAGCTATAAAGGAAGACCCATTAAAGTAAAGCACTTAATTATTTTCACTGTCCTAAGGATACAAGAGATCTTAAAAGAAAGAAAAAAAAATGTTAAAGGTATCACTTTCAAAAAGAAAACATCAAATGATTTTAGCATACAGACAAGAGAACAACATCATCACCAACTTTTACTATTTACTATAGTACAGTCTCTAGCTAAACAGTTTATACATATTGTTTTAATTAATTTTCATGAAATTCTGTGAGTTAGGTACCCTTAATATCTCCAATTTAGAAGTAAGGAAGCTTGAGGTCTGGCAGCCTTGTTATTCACCAAGATCAGAACAGGTACAAGTGTCAGAGTCAGGGTTTCCTTACAGCATATGGGGAAAAACTCCTTCAAGAATGACTAAGAATCTTTATTTCTTAAAAAAAAAAAAAAAGCATGCTTTATCCTTTTATAAATTCTAATTAAAAAATCAGAATTGTATTTGCTACAAAAGTGTCAATGATCTCATTGCAAAGTACTGGCCAGGGATTTACATATTGGTTCAGAAATAGTCAATTAACTATGAGGTCTCCAAATTCCCAAATTAGTTATAGAATCATCACAGATTTTCTCATACAGTCTTCTAAAGATCATATTTTAAAAACACTTAAGCTTTATATGTGTTGCTGACCCCTGCAAAAAAAGCTATCAAAAGAAAGAATCAAGCATTAATGTTTATTCTCCCCAGAATTACTTAATCTACTCTAACTACTTATATATTTCTATAGGATTAAACAAAATATTCAGGGAGATTATTAACCTTGCTACATAGCAACAACAAAAAAATGATTTTGAAAGATTTTTCTAACAATTATTAAGTGAATTGAATATTGACCATGAGCCAGGGTAAAATATAAAGACATTTCTTAACATAACAATTTTTATATTAAATTATCTGTCCTTTAGTCAAAAAAAGAATACACCGATCACCCCCCATTTAACTAATACTCACTTTACAAATAGGCAATCAAAGGCAATATTATCTATATTTTATAAAAGTACATTAAGTGAAGTCAATAATAAGAGTATACCCATGGCCTTCACTCTCACAGATCATAAAAATTTCTAGACTGGTATAGTCTTTTTTGTTGGTTAATTTTTAAAGTATCATTTATCAGGGTACATTAGCTGTACAATGTTCTGTTAATTTCTACTGTACAGCAAAATGAATCAGTTGTACATATATATATATACCCTTCCCTTTGGGGCTTCCTTCCCATTCAGGTCATCACAGTGCATTAAGTAGAGTTCCCTGTGCTATTAGACTGATGTAGTCTTAATTCATAAGACTAAGACACATTCCAATTAAAATATCCCCATATTAAGGGTATGGTAGTGGTGGTTTAGTCCCTAAGTCATGTCCAACTCTTGTGACCCCATGGACTGTATAGTCTGCCAGGCTCCTCTGTCCATGGGATTCTCCAGCCAAGAATATTGGAGTGGGTTGCCATTTCCATAGTATCATATTATGATTTCCTTAATATCATGTTAAGGGTATATATATATGGGCTTTCTAGGTGGTGCTATTGGTAAAGAAACCGCCGGCCAATGCAGGAGATGTAAGAGACACAATTTCGATCCCTGGTTTGAGACAATCCCCTGGAGGAGGGCATGGCAACCCACTCCAGTATTCTTGCCTGGAGAATTCCCTGGACAGAAGGAGCCTGACGGGTTACAGTCCATAGGGTCATAAAGAGTCAGACACGATGGAAGTGACTTGGCAGGCATGTACCCATGATACTGTATAAATTGTTGAAGTCATTAACTTTTATTTTGTTTTTGGTTTTAAGATTTTCTTTTTTTAGAGAAGTTTTAGGTTCATAGGAAAATTGAGAAGGGAAAGAGGTTTCCCATTACCATGGCCCACACAGACACGCATACCTGCCCCGTTACCAACATCATTCACCAGAGGGGAACATTTTAGCTGGATTTTTTTTTTAAACGATGAGAAAACAGTGCTTAGCTACACATGAATGCTTATGTTTTCTTAAGCTAATAATAAAAGTAGCATGCTGCATTTTAAAGGCTAGAAGGAACGTTAGTGACTGCCTTATTGGAGCTCCTCCTCTTACAGAAGGGGACAAAGGCAGGTAAATAAGTTGCTAAAAGTCACAACGTTAAGGGGGTCCAAAGCCTCTGAGACTATGATGCAGGTCTCCTGACTCATGGTTTTAATTTTCCAAGACCATAGCATGCTCCATAACTTTCAACTATACATAATGCCTTCTAGGAGTAATTTGAAAAATGCAAATCAGGCTGATGTTAGCTGTAACTATCCACATGACCACCTTCCTCCCATAGCTAGTGGGCCAGATGAGAAGAAAATTTGCATTGACCTTTATGTTCAGGGTTGACCCAGTGGCCCTGGTATGCTCCCTTAGGCACTGTGGGCTCAGAGGACCCTGAGGGGAGGAGGTGGTGCTGGAAAACAAGAAACTGGAGAAACACAGGCTGAGAACACACCACTATAATCACAGCACACACGACGTTGATGTACTTACAAAGGGCCACACAGGCACTGGGGTGTATGTTCGTACCTATGAAAATACATTTTCAACTGGAGACTTACATCCAATATTCTTAGGCATATTTTCATTTTATTCAGCTCTCATATCTTATCAAGAAAAATCCAGGAACAAGTATATATCACTAAGCAATAGCTATTGCAAAACATGTGGGAATAGGCAATCTTTGGTCCATCTCAAAAACTCTTGGACTTATAAATGACTTAATTAGTGGCCTTTCACTCTGATTGAACATTCAAATTATCAGAAGAGCTTATACAAAATGCTAATACCTGGACTCCATCCCGGATCAATTAAATCAGAATTTTAAGAGCAAGGTCTAGGCGTCAGTGCCATTCTTGTCCCTGTATTTCCAAAATACATGTTAACTCTCATTCAATGATTCAATCAACAAATACATGCTTTTTTAATATCTCCTTTATACAGGTAGGATAGGCATCAAGTATACACACACACACACATATATATATATACATGATAACGTGTTTCGTACCGTCAAGGAGGGGAGCTTTCTAAAATAATGGTTTCGTATTTTCCACTGTAGAAACTTTACATTTGTACTTTGGTTTTTGCTGGTGTTATTGTTGTTTGTTTTTCCCACAATTAATGACAAAATGCCAACACCCCTGACCCCACCCCCACATACATACATACACAAAGGTCAGAGTCCCTTGCTCACCACAAGAAGTACTTCTCCAGACTGACATTGATCGATTAATTAAAATATCAATTCCTTTGTTCAAACAGGGAAAAATCCATTTAACCACATCATCATCTAACCCCCATTAGCTTTACTATTTAACACGTCCATTAAGGTACCATTCAAGGGTTTTTAAAAAGTGGAGCAGAAATTTAGATATGCCATGCAAACTATCTTTGATCACTCTTCTCACCTGACCCAATTATTAAGTGAGGTCAGTTGGACTGACACAGAAAATAAAGAAAAGAGGACTTTAACTGATATGGCACAACAGAATTGCTGGGTAGAGTCCCCATCCAATGCTATCTTTCTGCACAATTATCTTAATGTACCGATTCTCCTCAGTTCAGTTCGGTTCAGTCACTCAGTCATATCTGACTCTCTGCGACCCCATGGACCACAGCACACCAGGCCTCCCTGTCCATCACCAACTCCTGGAGTTTACCCAAACTCATGTCCATTGAGTTGGTGATGCCATCTAACCATCTCATCCTCTGTCGTCCCCTTCTCCTCCTTCCCCCAATCCCTCCCAGCATCAGGGTCTTTTCCAAAGACTCAACTCTTCGCATGAGGTGGCCAAAGTACTGGAGTTTCAGTTTCAACATCAGTCCTTCCAATGAATACCCAGGACTGATCTCCTTTAGGATGAACTAGTTGGATCTCCTTGCAGTCCAAGAGACTCTAGAGAGTCTTCTCCAACACCACAGTTCAAAAGCATCAAGTCTTCGGCGCTCAGCTTTCTTTATAGTCCAACTCTCACATCCATACATGACCACAGGAAAAACCATAGCCTTGACTAGACGGACCTTTGTTGGCAAAGTAATGTTTCTCCTTTTGAATATGCTGTCTAGGTTGGTCATAACTTTCCTTCCAAAGAGCAAGCATTTTTTAATTTCATGGCTGCAGTCACCATCTGCAGTGATTTTGGAGCTCAAAAAAGTAAAGTCAGCCACTGTTTCCCCATCTATTTCCCATGAAGTGATGGGACCAGATGCCATGATCTTCGTTTTCTGAATGTTGAGCTTTAAGCCAACTTTTCATTCTCCTTTCTCAGAGGCTCTTTAGTTCCTCTTCACTTTCTGCCATAAGGGTGGTGTCATCTGCATATCTGAGGTTATTGATATTTCTCCCGGCAATCTTGATTCCAGCTTGTGCTTCTTCCAGTCCAGCGTTTCTCATGATGTACTCTGCATATAAGTTAAACCACCAGCGTGACAATACACAGCCTTGACGTACTCCTTTTCCTATTTAGAACCGATTCTCTTACTAACTAGCAATTCTGCCCATAAATGCTGGCTTCAAAACAGGCAAATAGGCAGAAATGTTATATATCTTCATGTAAAGTATTTTATTTACATTAAATAAATCAAATAGAGCATAAATCTCTTTTAATTTCTTTTTGTCCATAAGAAGTTCCTGTAAGGGAAGTACTATTTCTATTTATCTCTCTTTTTTATAAATGATCCAATACTTGAGTAATAAATAAGAAGCTATTACAATTCACAATTATATTTGAATTTTGGCGTTTTTAATGTCAACGGTAAAGGACTTTTTTTTTTTTAATATTTAAAACAAAAACTGAAATGACTTCTGAGGACTATGAAAGGAAGAAAAAGTTTCCTCTTGAACTTTATTCATGAATAACTTTTTCAAAATCAGTAAGCAATTACTATTTAACACATAGAAAAATGCACAATGTACAAATGCACATAAAATCCAATTATTGTACTAATCTTTGTGCCTCAGTCTCAGAGTTAATCTAGATTCTAAATGCCCAGCTCCACGGGCTAGCAGGCCAATAACTCTCAATTTCTCACAATGCTTTTGTCACATTCAAATAATCATTAAACAAATACCCCATTTAATCACCCAAGAAAGAATAGCCAACTCAAATACCTATAGGAAGCAGGTGGACAAAGTAATTGAATGTGTACATGGAGGGAAGAGGAGATAAAGGAGGCAAGGTGGGGTTCTGGCAATAATGCCCTTCCTAAAAAAAGGTAGCTATAAAAAGTCAGATTTTATATGAAACTTATTAATCCTATATGTCAGAAACAAATGCAAACTAACTCTATTTCTTCATAGGCTACTTAATTCTCTCTGAACTAGGAGGCAGCCTTCACTGCTGATCCAGAGGATAAAAAGATAATTCAAGAGAAGAATAAAAGATTCACAGTACTTCTGTTTCCCATAAGCCTCCTGCTGAACTTTGCTTTCTTGCAGTCTGCATCTGTCAACTCCTATGCGGTAATGCTTTAGTGTCTGCTTTCTTCAAGATTTCATCTTGAGTTGTTCTAATTTGGTGTGAACCCCTGAAAATGTTCTCAAGAAAACACAGAACTCAAGCAAAAAGAACACTGAACCTTTCTTTTTTATCTTATTGAAGTTCAGTTGATTTATGTGTTAATTTCTGCTACACAGCAAAGTGATTCAGTTATTTACACACACACATACAGATACAGACACACATAATTTTTATATTCTCTTCCATTCCAGCTTATTACAGGATGTTGAATATATTCTATCAATAGTTCCCTGTACTATACAGTAAGACCTTGTTGTCTTCCCCCCCATTTTTTTTTTAAATGAATGGTAGTGATTCAGAGAATGGATAACCAAACATGAATCACTTGGAAACAT
Source organism: Bos javanicus (assembly GCF_032452875.1). Taxonomy (NCBI): domain Eukaryota; kingdom Metazoa; phylum Chordata; class Mammalia; order Artiodactyla; family Bovidae; genus Bos; species Bos javanicus. Next base: position 23,883,126 of record NC_083873.1, on the reverse strand, counting down.
GAATAAATATAAACAGTGAGTTTTTGCTCACTCATGCTCTCTGTTTTTATCAACATTTTGAGGGAGAAGCTGAATGAAAAGTAAGAAGGTTACAATCACAGCAGATTAACAACAGTTACACAAACACTGCCTCCAACCAAACATAACCCACTTAACAAGATTCCAAAAGAATAAAACTCAACTATCTGACAAACTTCATCGGTCAACTGCTTGTAAGATAGAGAGAGACTTAATTATGTAACACAGGTGAATAAATCAAGGGAAGTGACAGAGATAAGTATCCCTATGGTGACACAATTTGCATGTTCTACCTAGGAGGAAAAAAACCTATATTTTTACAAATGTATTTGTGACAGCATACAGGAGGAAACGTGGAATTTACATGTCACCTCTGCCTGTGGATGAATTACCTTTATATATACGAAGTGAAAGTAGAATAATTTTATACTTCAACAAGTCTATTTTTCTTACCAAGTGCCTCAGATAAAAACTGCTAATTCCACACTATTTTTAAAGCTTATTTCTTCCCTTCATTTACTGTACTTTGCAGCAAAATCTTTTATTTTCTTTCATAAATCCCCAAACTCATATTTCTTTCCTTAAACTGTCAAAATACATAAAATCATTAGTAACTAAAAGGAAGAAAATAATAATAGTTACATACATACATCCCTACACTTTTATGGTTTACATACAATAGCAAATGTATTTCTAAAGCAAATATAATTATAAGGTAAATATACTTTTTCAATAAAGTTATTAAATTCAGATATAGCCCTGGCTATGTGATAGTTACTAATATATTTTAAAAATTAGCTTCACTATTATAAATTGAGTGACTAACTAATGTCTCTCATTTAAAATCATGTGTTATTAACTCAGTCAAGGCAAACCACAGCTTAAGGACAAAATTAAAAACTTATAACTAAGAACTACCTAATAACAACCAAAAGTCAAAGTTGGCAATAAAACAAAGAAAATGGCTTTACAGCAACAAACTCAGAGATAATATGATGAGAAATAAGTAGGTCCACAACGAAGTCTTCCAATTGAACCTGAGTCCCACCAAATGAAAGAATAAAATTAGGGGTAATTTGTATCAAACACAAACACATTCAAAGAAGAAAAGTAAGAGAACAGATATTCTGAAAGGAGAAAAGACGTAGCAAATATTCAATAACTGTTGGTTACTGACGTGTTTTTTCACCTATAGAATCTGACCAACTAACCCTTCCCTTCAGGTAAGTCAAATGCTGTAAGGACAGGAGACACCATGTACCACATCACCACCCCTGGCTGCCTTTCCAGGCTACTGATCAGACTACCATGTGAAGTCAGATAAACACCTCCTTACCAATTGCCTCTGCCCTGGGGCTTCCCTGGTTACCTAGGAATGAAATAATATGTATGCATGTAGATTTCCACACCCAGATACTGAGCACAAGGGTTCTAGAAAATAGAACTCAGATGCCTTATAGAAAAAGAAATATTAGTGGATAATTCATGTTGCTGGCGTTCACATTTAGTCCCTAAGTCGCGTCCAACTCTGCGACTCCATGCTGCAGCCTGCCAGGCTCCTCTGTACATGGGATTTCCCAGGCAAGGTCACTGGAGAGTGGTGCCATTTCCGTCTCCAGGGGATCTTCCCAACCAAGGGGTTGAACCCAAGACTCCTGCATTGGCAGGAGGATTTTTTACCGCTGAGCCATCAGGGAAGCCAGATAATTCATGTACTACACAGCATACACATTAGATAAAGAATAAAATTAATAGCACACTGAAAGGCTGAATAAAATCCACCTCTGTTAAACAAAAAGGTTTCCTTAAGTCAATGTAATATATAATATGTATGAATTACTCATAAATGAGAATATTCAATCCATATGTATTCAGGACCTAGGAATTGCTAGGACTTGTGTTACATACCTGGGATTACAACACCCCTGTACTTCAGGTGCTCGTAATCTAGTGGGAAAGACAAGTAATCAAACAAGCACAGTGGAGAAACTATGCTTTGAGGGTCCTAAGTACAAGGTTTAATAATGGAAGTACTTGGAGCCCATGCTATGCTGAGACTGGAGGACGAAGGTGTAAGGGGATTTGGTTTCTAAAGGAGGTGACATCTAACCTAGCAATCTGGCAAAGAAGTGGAGGGAAGTGTGCTCCAGGCAGATGAAAGCGCATATTCAAAGACTCTGAAGCAACAGTGTTCGGAGGGAGAAGCAAATAGGAATGCAGAAATAGAAAGGGTTTGGACTTAATCCTTTAACTAAAGGGAAACCATGAAAAGACTTTAAGCAAAGAATAATACTGAACTGCCTCAAGAATACTGGAGTGGGTAGCCATTACCTTCTCCAGGGGATCTTCCCCACCCAGGGACTGAAGCCAGGTCTCCCACATTGAAGGCAGAATCTTGACCGTCTGAGCCACCAGGGCAGCCCTTGAATACTAGGGCTTCAGTTAACTAACAGTTAAATCCACATGACATCTAAAATCAAATTCCAATTAATCATTAGAGTCTTGCTCCCATTTCTATTTAAGCAATTAATTGAACCAACAAATACAATTTTTTTTTTCTTCACAAAAGCTACTTGAGAATTGGAGTGGGAGTGGACAGTGAGATGTCTTAAATGCACACACACACCTTGGACTTTTGGTTCATAGATATCTTAGATATCATAGATATCTTAGACAGTCACAGACAGTCAAGATGAACAAGGACGCAGAAGCGGGGATACGGGAAAAAACAGGGCATGCTCTGGCAAAGCAAGTAACTGTGGCTCCTCCTAACAGCAGAATGATTCAGTCTCAGAAAGAAAAATTATTCTTTAACACAAAGAGTGATAAGATGGAATGGGAGATAAAATGCCTTTAATTTCATTTAGAAGCTAGTGGAGAAGAACTAAAGTACTGTAAACTGAATACATCTCCCACAAGATGCATGAAAAAACCGCAGTTAGTATAGGAGAAACCCAAGCCATACAAAAACATTTGAGTTTTTTTTTAACACTTTCAGTTTACATTAATAATTTCCTCTTTTCAGGGCTACACTAAATGTTCTGGATTAAATCAATATGGAGGAGGAAAAAAAAATCTATAAATTCTCATCAGTTAGTCTAGATTTAACTAAAGCAAATGAGAAAGAGACATTACCCCTTGTCTGCAAAAAGATCTGCACAGTGAATTATCAGTGAAAGAAATCTTAGAAAATCAGGTAAGACCGTCACATTTTAGTGACTATCCTTCAGGTGGTACATACTGACTACTGAGCCTTCAGCAGCTGTGAGGGGAGAACGCTGACCTCTCATTCTCACTCTGACTCCACAGTGCTATGGGACCACAAGGCTGCCATCCACTCAAAAGCATTAAACCATCTTCATCTATAGCAGTGCCCTAGATATGCCAGCAACACTACAGAGTGCTGCGAGATAGAATCAGCAAAACACAGAGTAACACTGCAGTCACTGGTCTGTTCATGTGCTAAAAATAATAAAACTGCAACCTTATTTCCACTCCATTCCTGGAAAAACCTAAGGAAGATTCAAATCCCATAGTATCCTAATAGATTATCATTTATACTAATGTGCTGAGACAACAGGCTTAACATCACACATACCAGTAACATATCTATGAACCAAAAGTCCAAGGTGTGTGTGTGTGTGTGTTTAAGACATCTTCCTTAAATAGCTATGGGACAAAAGCCAAGGGCAATATCATGATTTGATTTCTGTCATGCTCACGAACCCAATCTTGGCACTTGTTTCTTCTAACTGAGTCAGCTTACGGGACTTCCTGCTAAATAGTAGCTTCCCTAAGTTCATAAACATTATTTGTTCAGGAGCAAACTGTTATAAAAATTATAGGAGGGCAGCCACCAAATTCATTTATGACGTCTACTACCACCAAATGAGCATTTTTCATTTTTAGTGTTACCTTGTCACAATGCTATAGCCTGTCTTCAAAAACTCTGCCTAGAAGGTGGAGCCTATGTGCTGTAACACTCCATAGCCACCATTAGCCACCATCCATTCCACCTCAAAATCCCTCTGCTTCCTCAATTCCCTCTCCCCTCCTTTTTCTGAGTTTTGAGCATATTTCCTCTTTGCCAAGGTGACTCTTGCACTCATTTTCTTGAAAGTGCCTCACTGCTCACTCTAATTTTTTTTTTAAATCAATTAAGCAGAATAGTTCTTTAAACATTTTCAGAGTCTCCTGATGAATTGACTCCTTTTTGCTTGCTAGAAAAATTCTCAAGTCTCCCCATGGGAGGAGGAAGGAAAGGCAAGAAAGAACCTTTCCTCTAATCCTATTCCTTCTCAACACAATACCTCCTCTTCCCTCTACGAATGCCTTAAAAATAAACACTGCCTCAGCCTGCTAATTCCTCAATTCCCAACCCCACCTCACCCCTGGGTATTCTGGTTATGGCATTTCTACTTTGCTTAAAATGTTCTCCTACACCTCACATTCCTATGCCCACTGCTCTATCTGCTGGCAAGTCAGAAACTTAGAGTCATCCAAGACCATTCAGGTCTGTCACCTTATGCCTGCAGTCAGTTACTAAGGTCTAATATTTAGTTGATATTTCTACTATTTGTCTCAAATATCCCTCTCAGTGCCAGTGCATTGCTTTGGGCACTTTTAACTTTCACCTAAAATATAGTGAAACCCTTCTAACTAGCCCATCCACTGCCTGCAACATGCTATAATAAATCTTTCCAGACATAAACTTGACCAGTCCCTACTTACAATTTACCCTGTACCCTGATGGCAGAAAAATCTTCCAGAAGCCCTGCAGCAATCATGTCACTATCCTGCTTTCACTTTTCACTAGCTCCACATTCTCCAATAAATGAAACAGTCTTCTTAGTTTGTCATTCAAGGCTCTTGCACAGTATGGCACCAAACTACCTTTTTAAATCTATTTATAAGTTATATTCAATAATTCAAATAAACAGTATTAAATCATTATTCCCATCCATGAATCAGATAGGGATAAAAATGCACTTTTCCCTTCTCCTAACAAACACAGAAGTGGCATTGAACAGAAAGCCTGTTCAATAATCATTCAATGGACAACCCACAGAATCAATAACCTAATCAAAAGAAAAAAGTTTATGTTCCATGCAAACGGGGAATTTTGTATATATTCATTTTTACTGTCTTTTTTTTTAAGTTGTTTTTTTTTTTGTTTTTTTTTTTTTAGCTGTTATCTTTCCAGAACCCAGCAAACCTCCTGGTATTAACAAGCACTCATTAGGTTGGATTGTTAGAAAGGCAGGCATGCTGTGGTGCTAATCCACTTTGCTTTACAGCTGGGAAACACAGAAAGTACACCACTGTCATAATGAATCACTTAAATGTGAACATCATGGGTGATAACATACAAGTATTCGTAAGATAAGTGTCTAAATATGGCAGCACTCCAGGAATGTTATGTCAGTAGAAGGTGGGCCTTTACTTAGCCAGCCTCTATAGTAACTTGGCCATAGGTTTCTCCAAAAACCTGTTAAAAATTTTCAAAATTTTTTTAAAATTTTACCATGGTAATCTCCATAGCAGAGAGTTAGCTGCTGAGTTTTTCATTAATGTGCTACAAATGGAGTTAAGGGCACATAATATGTGAGACAGAAGGAAAATATACTTCATGTGCTTCAGGGAACACTAGACTTTGCAATCAAATTCTCTAAAGAATACTGTGCAAAGACAGCAATTTTCAAAATAAAAAGTCAAAATGAAAAGACAAGGAGCTGAATTTATAGTACTTTTATTATTTAACTCTGTAACTTTTTAAATGCCTAATAGACATTGCAGAATAAGAAGCATTTTAAGACCTGTGAAGGGCTCAGATCATTCATACAGGGGCACATGCACCTATACAAAAATCTGCATTTTAAAAGTAAAAAGTTTGTCAGTTGTGACAAATGTGCTTATCTGTTTATTTCTCTATCACAAGGCATAGAGAGGCGTCCACTATCAGATGCTAAGTAAGGATATTTAAACTGAGCTTCCTTCAAACTCTGAAATGAAAGGAAAGGCTCACTGCATAATGCTGTAAGTTTCTAAAAGTATGTTCACTGATACAAAGCAACTGCTTGCCAATCATTCGAGATGCACTATGTTAAAAGAGGTTTCAAAAGCTGTTCCCAAGTAAACTTTAATCTAGTTAAATGAACATACTGAAGTTTATCTCTTAGAAACAGCAAATTGGCATACTGGCAAAAAGAACCTGTCCAACTTCTTTAATTTACTCACTTTAATTTAGTGTTTATTTCTTAACTTAGAAGTTGGTTGGTCCAGCCTCTGATTCCCTATAACAACTTTCAGTTCAGTTCAGGTCAGTCGCTCAGTCGTGTCCGACTCTTTGCGACCCCATGAATCCCAGCACGCCAGGCCTCCCTGTCCATGACCAACTCCCAGAGTTCACTCAGACTCATGTCCATCGAGTCAGTGATGTCATCCAGCCATCTCATCCTCTGTCGTCCCCTTCTCTTTCTGCCCCCAATCCCTCCCAGCATCAGAGTCTTTTCCAATGAGTCAACTCTTCACATGAGGTGGCCAAAGTACTGGAGTTTCAGCTTTAGCATCAGTCCTTCCAAAGAAATCCCAGGGTTGATGTCCTTCTAATGGACTGGTTGGATCTCCTTGCAGTCCAAGGGACTCTCAAGAGTCTTCTCCAACACCACAGTTCAAAAGCATCAATTCTTTGGCACTCAGCTTTCTTCACAGTCCAACTCTCACATCCATACATGACTACTGGAAAAACCATATCCTTGACTAGACAGACTTTTGTTGCCAAAGTAATGTCTCTGCTTTTTAATATGCTATCTAGGTTGGTCATAACTTTCCTCCATTTGCATTCAAATAAATAATAGTTTAAAAGCCCTTTTTTGTAAGTTTTTTCTCCTATATAGATAAATGTAGCGATTCTATGAACTTTTAAGAATAGTTCCAAAAACTACATGTAAAAACTATTGTAATAATTTTTTGTTAGATGCCTACATTATAAAACTGGCTTCCAAAACAGGAAAGACCTGTGGTCCTATCAAATTTACTATAAAATGTACTCATTTTACCTGTAACGAAGCCATACTTCCCTGTAAAAACTGTCTTGTGGCTAAATTTATAAAATACAATATGCATTCAATTATAAAAACCAGACAAGAAAAACAGAAGGAATTCTGGACTTGACAGGTACACAAATAGAGATGATTCTGTCAGGATTAGTGATGGCAGCTGGTTTTAGCCACTGGCAAATCCACCTGCCACTTTATACATGTGTTCCTCCAGGGCCCTCAGAGAACTAACTTCTGACAAATGCTCTTCTTCAGATATCAGCACTCCCTACCCATCTTGTCAAGTCCTCTAGATTTCTCTTTATAAAACTCCATGTGTTTTCTAAACCTCAATGATTGAAAAGCAGCATTTAGTCAACATAAACTCATGACAAACATAACAATTCATACATTTAACTAGACAGTTCTTTCTGGTATACATAAATCCATTCAACAATTCTGTTTCATTCAACCAATAAGAATTTCCTGGTGCCAACGACCACAGTGAGTTGTAGTTCTCTATTTTCCCACATACACCACCTAGATGTTGAAGTTAATATTTTATGTGTATAGATGATATTCTCTGTTCACCTTTTAACTGGACAAAGCAACAATAAATTTAAAAGGGAGAAGGCAATGGCACCCCACTCCAGTACTCTTGCCTGGAAAATCCCATGGGTGGAGGAGCCTGGTGGGCTTGCAGTCCATGGGGTCGCTGAGAGTCGGACACGACTGAGCGACTTCCCTTTCACTTTTCACTTTCATGCATTGGAGAAGGAAATGGCAACCCACTCCAGTGTTCTTGCCTGGAGAATCCCAGGGAGAGGGGAGCCTGGTGGGCTTCCATCTATGGGGTCGCACAGAGTCAGACACGACTGAAGCGACTTAGCAGCAGCAGCAGCAGCAAGTACTGACAATTGTTTTTTCATGGGCAAGCCAATGGAACAAGAACGAAACACAGATAAAAATGCCATAAATAAGGACAAAAACTTCTGACCTGTGGTTACTTATCTATTGTATACACTGCTTTTTAGTTCTGCCTTAAATTTGCCCTGCTTAGAGGGAAAGGAGTTCTTATCCCTTCCCCTCCCGTCTTCAGGCATTATTTGTCTTCCTGTTACTGCATGAGTCAGCACCACTGAATATGGACAGCTTCCTGCTGTTTATAAAGTGGAAAAGTCTTCTCCCTATGGAATGATACACCGTAGCTACAGCACAAACATGGTAAAAGATGCACCCAAAATGTGGTGGGAAAAAGTAAACACATGACAAAAATAAGAAACACAACAAAAACGCTACTGCTGAACGAACGTCAACATTGCTCATTCACATAATCTACCTTCCTAAAAACAAAAAGACACAACATACTGCTATTATCTTAGTCATTCCTAATAATGATATAATTACATAATAATTATTAACTCAGTAATTAGGAATGACATTTTCTTTATTAGTAGTTAAGCCTAATTTGCTTCAAAAAGACTTCCCTGACATCATACTCCTTGTACCTCCAAGCTAGGTTAGGTATCTTGATACATGCCTGAGGATATTTCACTCTCTGTCCTTAGTCAATAATATGACAATATTGTAACTCTATTTTTAGATTGATCTCCTCCACTGCAGAGCTTCTAGTTCTATCATTCTAATGAAGCATTTAATAAGACTACACAGAATTAGTGAATGCCTTTAATAAACATGGCATGTCACATTCATTACCTCATTTAATACTATAACTCGTGAAGTATTATTAGCTCCATTTTATCTTTGAAGACATTTACCTAGAATCATAAGTAATTATAAGAATTATAACTAAGTGGTATTGAGGATTTAAACCCAGTTCTATTAAGCATCAAAGCCTGAGTACCTCAGAGATAGCCTCATCCTATAATATACAAGAAGCATAGGATAATAAGGTAATCATGTCAAGATTTATTTATCTATTCAACACAAGCTTATTCATGAAAAATGCTTTTAACACTACAGACCATTAGCCTACCTCTCTTTGGTACTGATCCTTGTCTTAGGCAAAACAACACAAAGATTATACATTTCAACAATATGGGTTCCAATCCCAATTCCCCCACTTAATTCTCTGTGTCTTAGTTTCCTTATCTGCACAGTGTAGATAATAACACCCTCTACTTCATAAAACTAAGTAACACTGTCTGCTTGAAATGCTACCTGGCAGAGTATGAAGGGCCAGGTATTTGTTAAACAAAAACACTCTCATGGGGAGACTGTATCAAATCTGCTTAATGGCCAACTCTGTTGACAGCACAACATGTACTCTATTTATAGAGAAACACCTTGTAACCCAAATAGTTTTAAGCATGCCCTTAGGGCAAAGGAGCTAGGTGCAAGGGTGGACAGTGAGCAAACTGTCCCCAGGTACAAATGAAGACCTAACAGCTGTGAGAAGGAAGCAAAAGAGAAGCTAAGATGGTTTCAGACCTCCTCCAAAACAGCATTTTCCAAGTTGATTTTAGATCATTTCAAATAGTAGATGTTAAGATTCTATTTACTTCAGTAAGTAGATTTTGTAAATATTGATTATGATCCTCCAACTGATGATTTAATTGATTTCAGTTCAGTTCAGTAGCTCAGTCGTGTCTGACTCTTTGCGACCCCATGGACTGCAGCATACCAGGCCTCCCTGTCCATCACCAATTCCCAAAGTTCACCCAAACTCATGTCCATTGAGTTGGTGATGCCATCCAGCCATCTCATCCTCTGTCGTCCCCTTCCACTCCTGCCCTCAATCTTTCCCAGCATCAAGGTCTTTTCAAATGAGTCAGTTCTTTGTAGCAGGTGGCCAAAGTATTGGAGTTTCAGCTTCAATATCAGTCCTTCAACATCAGCTTTAACATAAGTCCTTAACTGATTTAGCATGGTATTATTCATCTTTTGAAAATACAAACTGGCATGTGTTACTTTCTAAATCAAGATTATATTTTGTAACTCCCCAACATCTGCACAAGGGTTTCTATTACTCTTAAAGAATTAATAAACCTAACTTATTCACTCAAAGATTCTATTTTTAATAGAGAAAATAATTTAAAATGCTCTTTTTACTAAGACAACTCACACTTATGAAATGGAGCCTTGAGTATAAGAGATTATAAGACATATAAGTAGCTTTATTTCCCCTCTTTTCAAAAACAAGCTTCAAATCTCTAGGATGAGAATGAATGAGGAGCAGAATGAAAGAATTGTTTTTTAAAATGGCTAACAATGCTACCACCTCGACAGGAATGATAGTACCAATCAACACTGTAGACTATAAGGGGGAAAAAAAGTAATGAAATTTGAAAACATCTTCAACCAAGAAACAATAGGAAGTTGGCTATGATAACTTAAAGCTATTTAAATTTATTTGAGTAAATTAGCACCTGAAAGAGAGGGGGGAAAAAAAAGCTTCGTGTAATGAGACTGCAGAATAACTCTTTCAATAGAACAGTAAAAGGAGAGCCATACATGAGAAAATGTGTTCAAGTTCAGTCTGTTTTGCAGTCCTTATTCAATTAGTATTGAAGGATCGGATCAAAGATCTGTTGAATTATTCAACAATTTAAGGCATAATTGATTCTGCAGGAATACTCAACCAACATTACTTTCTGATTTCCCAATTTCTTTTCTTTAGAAATGACATTCTTCTAGAGTTTAAATATGCCTTTCTTCTTTTTTCTTTTAATCCTTCTTTCTATCTACTATATTCTGGCATGAAAGTCATGGATGACATAAAAAGGATACTTGATGTATTTTCCATATTAGTAAAATCCTTCAGTTTTGTTTTTTTTTTTTTTTGGTCTTAAAGAAAGTCTTCCTTCCCACAAATCCTGTCTATATAACTCAATGTTTCACTTCACAAAACACTTTAATCAAGCTAAAGTGAAGTTCCATTCAGATTACTACAAATCTAACAGGTAATTTATTGTACTTCAAGCCATTTTAAGCAATGAGACAATTTATACCAAACAAGATGTGTGAAAAAAGCATTTAAAGCCTTTTAAAAAAAATCAATCATCAATATCTCATTTTTATTTCTTAATCACAAAATGCTCAAAACTTCAAAAATAAAAGTGAATGGCCTCAAAGGTTAATTACATAACATGGCTTGCAGGTCTTTCATCTAATCCTGTTTCTTCATTAGCCTCATTATTTCCTCATCACCCTCTCACTTAACGGTATATATTCCAGCCACAAAGAACATCTCCCTGTTCTTCAAACTCTCTTAAGGCTTGACTCTAAACTTCTGCACAGACTATGTCTTCACTTGCGCACTCCTCCTCTCTTGGCACCTCCTCGTGTGCCACCTGTCCCTCTGGTCCTGTTCAGTTGCCACCTGTCCCTCTGGTCCTGTTCAGTTGCCACCTGTCCCTCTGGTCCTGTTCAGTTGCCACTTCCCAGTAGGACACCTTCCCTGACTCCTTAGGGCTGAGGGTAAGCAGCCCCTTTCACTCCTACAGCAGCTTGTTCTCCATAATAGCCTACAGAAGTTATACCTTCTTTCACGACAAATCCTAAGAACAGTGGCTGGCAATACATGACAACCTTTCACCACTCACATCCCTATAGACCACTGTCAAGAAGATATAATACTGGGAAAAACACAGTTCTCCCAAAGAGGAATTACTGCAAAGCTATTCTCCACCATTATTTTCAAATACAACAAAAGTCTTACGTGAGAAAAAGAGCACTACATCTTCCCAGATATTTGTACTTAATATTATTGAAAGTTTTCTCCATGATCCAAGGAATGCTGGCAATTAGATCTCTGGCTCCTCTGCCTCTTCAAAAGCAAGGAAGTTCCAGAAAAACATCTACTTCTGCTTCACTGACTATGCTAAAGCCTTTGACTGTGTGGATCACAACAAATTGTAGAAAGTTCTTAAAGAGTTGAGAATATCGGATCACCTTGCCTGTCCCCTAAAAAACCTGTATGTGGGTCAAGAAACAACAGTTAGAACGGGACACAGAACAAATGATTGGTTTAAAATTGGGAAAGGAGTACAACAAGGCTGTGTATTGTCACCTTGTTTATTTAACTTCTATGCAGAGTACATCATATGAAATGCTGGACTAGATAAATCACCAGCTAGAATCAAGATTACCAGTAGAAATATCAATGACCTCAGATATGCAGATGATACCACTCTAGGCAGAAAGTGAAAAGGAACTAAAGGGCCTCTTGATGAGGGTGAAAGAGGAGAGTGAAAAAGCTGGCTTGAAACTCAATATTAGAAAAATGAAGATCACAGAATCCAGGCCTATCACCTGATGGCAAATAGAAGGGGAAAAAGTGGAAATAGTTACAGATTTTACTTTCCTGGGCTCCAAAATCACTGTAGACAGTGACTCTTCTGGCACCCCTCTCCAATACTGTTGCCTGCTCCTTGGAAGGAAAGCAATGACAAACCTAGACAGCATATTAAAAAGCAGAGACATCACTTTGCTGACAAATGTCTGTAGAGTCAAAGCTATGTTCTTTCCCATATGGATGTGAGAGTTGGATGATAAAGAAGGCTGAGCACTGAAGAAGTGATGCTTTTGAATTGTGGTGCTGCAGAAGACTCTTGTGATTCCCTTGGACTTCATGGCGATCAAACTAGTTAATCCAAAAGGAAACCAACCCTGAATATTCATTGGAAGGACTTATCCTGAAGCTGAAGCTCCAATACTTTAGCCACCTGATTCGAAGGGCCAATTCACTGGAAAAGACCCTGTGCTTGGAAAGATTGCGAGCAGGAGGAGAAGGGGGTGGCAGAGGATGAGATGGTTAGATAGCATCACCAACTCAATGACATGAACTTGAGCAAACTCCGGGAGACAGTGGAAGACACAGGAGCCCGGCATGCTGTAGTCCACAATTTAGTGACTGAACAACAACTACTGAAAGTAAAATCTAAAAACCAAACTCATTCCAAAATTCACCCAGAATTTAACAAAAGAACTTGTATGTTTTCTTCAGACCAAACACCCCAAACTATGAAATATTATGTATGTAATAGTCCACCTGGGCCTTCCCCAATGTCTCAGTGTAAAGAATCCACCTGCAATGCAGGAGACACAACTTCGATCCCTGAGTAGGGAAGATCCACTGGAGGAGGGCATGGCAACCCTCTCCAGTATTGTTGCCTGCAAAATCCCATGTACAGAGGAGCCTGGTGAGCTACAGTCCATAGGGTCATAAAGAGTCAGACATGACTGAAGCAACTGAGCTCACACACGCACGTGTGTGCACACACACACACACACACACACACACACGTCCACCTATCTATTTCTTTTAACTGCCTTTCTTTGCTGGAAGCTTTCTGTGTAAAGAGGTTGCATTTACATTTAACCAAGGTTTTGTATCAACGTTATGGAAACCTACCACATTAAACAACAAAGGAAATAAAAAGAACCTTCAAAGAAGGACCCCCACACTGAAATTTGTAACGTAAACCTCTAGAACACAACAAAATACCTAAGCAGTAATTTGATTCATCAAAGTGAAAGTCTCTCAGTGGCGGCCGACTCTTTGTGACCCCATGGAATAGTCCCTGGAATTCTTCAGGCCAGAATACTGTAGTGAGTAGCTGTTCTGTTCTACAGGGGATCTTCCCAACCCAGGGATCGAATTCAGATCTCCCACATTACACACGAATTCTTTACCAGCTGAGCCACCAGGGAAGCCCAAGAATACTAGAGAGGGTAGTCTATCCCTTCTCCAGCAGATCTTCCTGAAACAGGAGTCAAACCTGGGTCTCCTGCATTGCAGGCTGATTCTTTACCTAATTCATACATCTGGAAGCATAGTTGTTGACTTTGATGTAAAGGGAACAATGCTGATTTTTTTTTCCTGAAGATCAATCTTTTTAAAATAGCTTCAGTCTTTAATCAAAATTTAAATTCCTCTTATGCCAGCTCAATCTTTTTCACTGAATTTTTTTCACAGTTACACATTTTCATTTTTCTTCATTAGTCCTTTTTTTTTTAAGTCCCCCCCGCCATTTCTGAAAAAATGTATGGTACTCTCCCATATATTAAATTCACCATCCCATCTTACATTTATGTACTACATATTAATTAGACATCCATTGTGTCTAATGGGAAATGGGATTCTCCATTTTTAAGAACACATGAAAAGACTTTATTTTTTTAGAACAATTTTAGATTTAAAGGGAAACAGAATGGAAAGTTACAGACCTCCCTTCGGCCCACCTCTCACAGTATTCCCTACTATTAACATCTTGCCTGAGCATGATACATCTGTTACAACTGAGCCAATACTGAAAAGTCAAAGTGAAAAGTGAAAGTCACTCAGTCATGTCCTATTCTTTGCGATCCCATGGACTATACAGTCCCTGGAATTCTCCAGGCCAGTGTACTGGAGTGGGTAGCCTTTCCCTTCTCCAGGGGATCTTCCCAACCCAGGGATTAAACCCAGGTCTCCTGCATTGCAGGCAGATTCTTTACCAGCGGAGCCACAAGGGAAGTCCAATATTGATACATTATTATTACCTAAATCCACAGTTACAATTAGTGTTACTTTTCATGTTCTACAGTTGTGTGAGTTTTGACAAATGCGGGTCACATATCCACCACTATAAACCATACAGAGTAGTTCAAATGCCCTAAAAACCCTCTGTGTCTCACCTAATGTGGACTCTTGCTCTCCTGTGCTTCCTGAGCCTCTGGGTATCACTGATGCTTTTACTTGCTCTATAGTTCTACCTTTTCCAGAAAATCACACAGCTGGAATCATACAGCATGTAACCTTTTCAGATTTCACTTATTTCATTCAGCAATAAAGATGTGAGGTTTTTCCCTTTTCGTCATGGTTTTACAGCTCATTTCTTTTTTATCTCTGCCCCGGTTTGTTTACACTTTCACTTATCGAAGGACATCTTGTTTGTTTCCACATTTTGTCAATTTTGAATAAAGCTGCCATAAACATTCATGTGCAGGGTTTTACATGGACATAAGTTTCCAACTTATTCTGGTTGAGTTGGTATTTTTGTAAATATGAAAAAGCATAGCTCATGCGTTTGTTTTTTCCCTAACAAAACTAACACCTGTTTTTTTTTCTCTCTGATTTCCTAACTCCTGCCAACTCTTTCATTTGCAATTAGTTACCTGTATTTATATAACTAAGTATGTAAGAGTTTCTAATGGTTCTTGTCTCTCCAGAGATTCTTGCACACCCAGGATCAAGTGGGGTGCACATTCAATTCAAACATGCACACAATTCCCATTAGAAAAGTCAGCCACCACTTCTACAGAGATGTACACAGCCTTACAAAATGCTCACCAAAAATTAAAATAAATCATACATGTATACAGGCTTTATCTTTTTCCATTGACAATCCTTAGTTAAAGCCAATCAATGATATTTATTAAATATTAACTATAAGTCAGTATTTGGCTGCAAACAATCTCTACTTTCTGTTGATCAGTGGTTTGGTGAGAGTTCTCTCTATATCAATGACATACAATGTTCTCCTTAAACAGAAATTTCCACAAAAACTGAAGCAATCAGTCATAATTCTAAGATAGTGACTATATTTTAGTTTTATAAGTCCCCTTCCTAATCTCCTGGAATCCACTTTGACTTAACTTAAAGCCTATATAAATCAGATATTTTTCCCTAGTCACAATGTGGAGCCTGCCTAATATATAAAATGCATATTTATAATACAGACCCACTTCTCAATTCTTACATGGCAGCAAACAAAAAGGAATAAAAGCTAAAAAATTAAGTACAGTTTTTTTTAACTGTGACTTTAATGTTTAATGTTTTGGAATAAATTTAACACTGCATTTACTTTATTCTTTCTATACAACTGTTTTTCATTGAAGTATAGTTGATTTATAATGCTGTGTTAGTTTCAGGAGTACAGCACAGTGATTCAGGTTTTTAGATGAATATGAATATTCTTTTTCAGATTCTTTTCTTTTATAGGTCATTACAAAATATTGAATATAGTTCCCTCTGCCATAAAGTAGGTCCTCGTTGGTTATCTATTTTATATAGTATATATGTCTATACATTTTTTAAAAAACTATAAGCTTATAACTTAGAGTTAAGTTATAACTATATAATATATAAGGACAGTATTTTTCAATGTATTTTATTTAAAAATTATCTTGTTATTAATCTCCCTGTCATTTATCAGCCCTGCACTATTACTTCACTACTCCAAATCTGCCTCTCACTAGCTTTCAGAATTAGCTCCACTGAAATAGATGGGAAAACAGTGTCAGACTTTATTTTTTGGGGCTCCAAAACTACTGTAGATGGTGATTGCAGCCATGAAATTAAAAGACGCTTACTCCTTGGAAGGAAAGTTTATGACCAACCTAGATAGCATATTCAAAAGCAGAGACATTACTTCGCCACAAAGGTCTATCTAGTCAAGGCTATGGTTTTTCCAGTGGTCATGGATGGATGTGAGAGTTGGACTGTGAAGAAAACTGAGAGCCGAAGAATTGATGTTTCTGAACTGTGGTGTTGGAGAAGACTACTGAGAGTCCCTTGGACTGTAAGGAGATCCAACCAGTCCATTCTAAAGGAGATCAGTCCTGGGTGTTCATTGGAAGGACTGATGCTAAAGCTGAAACTCCCATACTTTGGCCACCTCATGCGAAGAGTTGACTCTTTGGAAAAGACCCTGATGCTGGGAAAGATTGGGGGAAGGAGGAGAAGGGGACAACAGAGGATGAAATGGCTGGATGGCACCACCGACTTGATGGACATGAGTTTGAGTAAACTCCGGGAGTTGGTGACAGACAGGGAGGCCTGGCAAGCTGCGATTCATGGGGTCCCAAAGAGTCGGACACGACTGAGCGACTGAACTGAACTGAACCATCCAGAGGGAAAAGTGATGCCCTCCTCGGCACCCACTCTGTCTCCCGTCTGCTGTGGTTTAGAAATAACACCTGCTCAGAAACAGACCCCTCCATACAGACCTCAGGGCTCCTGAACTGTGTGCTTCCTGAGTCTCTCTGCTACAAAGCAAATCCTGAAACCACATAGCTTCCTTGTGACCTCAGAAACGAAGATCAACCTTCTATCCATACCTCTGACCTGGGCTAGCAGTGTCAGAAGTAGGGTTTGTGTAAGGCAGTCCTAATATCTGCCCATGGCACTTTCACCTTCAAAGTTTTTCTGATTTAGACAATAAATTATGTGGTCCCCTTGATCAAAAGCACCCAGTCACACTCATTCACTTTCCATATTCCCTACTGTCCCTTTAAATAGCCACCCATGCCAATACCCAGCCCCTTCACGCCACCGGCTGTCAAACTTACAGAACTCCAACTACAGGAGTCCCACAACCACTATTTTTCACTTACACTATATGCTATGAACGAGTGACTTTAAATTTCTACAAATTTTTTTTCTGAAAACTGAGTGGTTTTCCCTTAAAGCATTTTCCCAACTAAAAAGTGCCATAAAAATGACTTGCATCAGACTTAGGAGTGTAACATCCTTCTTGAATAAAAGAATCTCAAGCCAATCACCTTCGCACTAAGAAAAGTTTGTTAAATGTTATAAAGTCACAATAGGAACTACTGTAGGGAATTCAAGATTCATAGTAAAGATAAGCACCTGGAATTCAAGTCAGTTTTAAAAAAGAAGAAATCATGGCCACAAAACACCCAATTCATTTTACAGATAGCAAGACAAAAAAAAAAAAAAAATGTGATCCAGGAACAACAGAGGGATGAGTAAGAATACAGTGGGAAATGAGTTTTCAGTGGTTTAATGAAGGGTCCGAGGATTTAGAGAACAGAATGAACTAAGGCAACAAAGATGCTTCAGGAGGTACTGAAGAGGTAGGAGCAGAGAGAGGCAGGGAGCAGATGACCGGCAATATCAGACACCTGATCACGCTTCATCTGTATATACAGCCGACAATCATTCAGAATTTCCATTAGGGAGCAGTGAAGAAATGCATTCCTGTGACTTGCGTGTGATAACTGCTAAAGGGTGAGTGCTGCATATAACTTGTCTTGTGTCAGAATTAGCCTGGCCCATCAGAAGATTAACTTGCAGAGTCATTTATCAGCTCAAATGTGCTTGGTCTGAAACTTGATTGAAACCAGCTGAGCCGATGACTTCACCGCAGACTTTTCACTACAGAAAGGGCAAGCTCTGTGAGGTCAGGAAGCAGAACTAAGCTCGGTGCACAGAAGCCAAGCTGCAAGAGGGAAGAGCCAAGGCAAGTCAGAGGAGGAGAGGCTCATTCCAAGAAGCAGCAAGGGTGAGCAATTAACTCAGAGAGAGCTGCAGAGAAGAAAGAACACAATGGAAATTTTCCTTTAAGGACTGGGGCTGCTGTCTCTACCCGCGATGTAAATCTACAGCAAAGCCTCCAAGGAGAAACTGATGGAAGCTATTTCAGGTTTTCAGTTCTTGACACTGCATTAAACTGTAGCATCATTATGGGAGGTGCATTCAGGAAGTCGGCTACTCAACATGTACTAATTGAACACCTACTATAGATCATGTACTGTTGTAGGAACTGGGAATACATTTGTGAATAAAATGGACAAAAGTCACTGGAATGAAAGATAGTTAATAAACAGACAATAATAAAGCATGTCAAAAAAAGCGTGCAGAGAAAATTAAAATGAGAAAGTGGTTCAGTGGAGAGTGGTGATATTTGAGCAAAGACTTAGGGAGATGGGGAGATGAGCCATTTGGGTATCCAGGAGAAGAGCAGGGTCGGCAGAGGTAACAGTGAATGCCAAGGCCTTGAGCTAGGAGCGTGTTTTCTGTGGTGAAAGAACATCAGGACGGCCAGGGCTGCTGGTCAGAAGGAGCAAAGGGAAGCAGGCATTGGAACAAATTAATTTCATTTAGACAGGCAAGGGTTCTGCTAGTGGCTGGATAAGAACGTTGGCTCAGGAAAGAGTTTGTTATCTCAAGATAGAAAAATTATAGCACGTTTTTCTGCTAATGGGAAAGATCCAGTAAGGAGGGAAAATAATGCTGCAGAAGAGAGGAACTTGCCAGGGCAATGCCCCTGCCCCCAGGTAGTTAAAAGGAGGTGAGATCTAGTGAAGATGGGGGTCTGCCCTTCCCCCATCTTTCTGTCACAGTGAAATTGATGTGTACTGGCTACAGGGTGATTTGGTTTGCTTATGTTTTTTAATAAAATTGTCTTGGCTAGGAATGGCAGTGGGTCAGAAAAGCTTGCCACTATTGCTGAAAGTCTTCAGTTATTTGGGCTATGCATAGCTGGTTTTAAATGAATCAAATGTAATAACGAGAATGGAGTAGAACATACAACATCCATCTCAGGAAAACAAACTCCTGTTGGTAAATTTCTTTTCCTTTTCCCATCCTTCCAAAATTTTGTTTCAATTTTATATGACAAAATAATAATCTTCTACTCAATCAGTGAAAACACTTAACAAAGGCAGCTTGCCAGTTATCATGGGTGTTTCTTCCTGCACTTGTTCCTAAATGACAAAGCACAAGAAGGGAAACAGGAGGAACAGAATTTGCATTCAACACACACTAAGATCTTAGTCCAGAAGTACAGCCTCATGGTCTTTCCATATCTACAAAAATTGAATTTAACTTTGATAGTTCTCTACCACATACCTTTTCTTGGGAAGATCTAGTCCAGATAACAAGAACTTTTCATCATCTTCCCATTAGTGATGAGTTTAAAAGTGCCTTGGAATTATTCTCTATGAGTGCAGGTTAACTCCACTAGGAAAATCATTGAAATATGGCTTCACTGCTAAAACCTATTTTGAAACGGGGTGCTTCTGAGCCCTAGTAACCACTTCATATCTATCTGGTGGCAGAGAGCCAGAGCTAAGTGGTGACAGAAAAACAACAGCTTTTCTCTATCTGTGAAAATCAGAAGATGGTAAAGATTAGGACGAGAGGGATGTGATGGACTGACCTCACTGGAATGCAGCGGAGAACCTCAAGTCTGACCTATGTGTCTAGAGCACTTCCCAGACGACTGCTTCAAGTCAGGACAAACCCCCGGGGGCCTATCCTAGAGGAAGGGTATCCAGCACGTCCTCTGCTATCTGACTGACTTCTGGGCTCCTCATGGGGCTCCCATGTGGAATAACTGTCTGACTCACACTTGCTCTGGGTGCTTCTCACTGACTCTTATTTCCTCTCTGACCTGACTGTGGACTTTGTCAGTTCAGTTTAGTTCAGTCACTCAGTCGTGTCCAGCTCTTTGTAATCCCATGGACTGCAGCACACCAGGCTTCCCTGTCCATCACCAACTCCCAAAGCTTGCTCAAACTCATGTCCAGCCTCTGTCGTCCCATTCTCCTCCTGCCTTCAATCTTTCCCAGCATCAGGGTTTTTTTCTACCCTGATGGGCATCAGGTTGACTTTGTACCCCCAAATAATTTTCTTGCCAAGGGATGTCCATAGACTGCCACTAGGGTGATTTAGCATATGGGCTGTAAGTACTGAGCACCTCAGCACGTTTCCCTTCCTGAACCTGCTGAGGTGCAGGGAGTAAGCCAAGGCTCCCACTCTCCTCACTAGGACTTCCCTGGCGGTCCAGTAGTTAAGAGCCTGAATGTCCACTGCCAGGGACTCGTGTTCAATCCACGGTCAGGGAACTAAGATACTGCACGGCTCACAATCAAAACAAAAAGAAACACGTCTGGTCCACAGAAAGGACAAACCTGTTCCTGGGGAAGTCCTCAACACACGGATTGTGGGCTGATAAATAGCTACTCAAATTCTGATGTTTGCACAATCAGTTGTCATCATAGGTGTCTTTCCTACTTGTTTTTGACCTACCTGGGTTAAGTATTATTCAATTGAAATGTATTACTTAAGAAGTGATTTTTATAATTTTATATTTTATATGTGACACAAATATCACAATCGCCATCAACTCTTTCTTCATGCTTTCAATAATTAAAAAAAAAAGCTTGAAAATTAAAACCTGCACTACTCAGATTTCACACACATTTTCAGCATTATGATTTTACCAAAAAACAAGTTTTCAGAAAAGACCTGAATTTCAAAGGGATGGTTTTCAAATACCCAGTTTTACCACTGAATTGATCAACAACATAGGTTCAGATAAAAGAAAGTATCTGGCCCCTAACAGAGCATCTCACTTTGTGCCTTGAGGTAGCATAACACCTAAGCCTTCCTTTCCTCACCTATAAAAAAGGCACAGACAAATACACTCACACTGTGGCCTTGAGCTGTAAAATGTTCAATGACTTCCTTCCACATAATATTATAAATTATTAGTCTCCCAGCTTAGGAAATGTTATCAACATATACTGAAATAATTTGTAAGTTTAAAAAATGTAAGTAGTCAAGTGCAGTATGAGTTAATAAAATTTTGAATTTAGAAAATCAATGCTTGCAGAGAAAAAGATCTAAGTAATGTGGCAGACAATTCTCAAGATCGCTGCCACTTCCTTTCCCCTGAGCTACTGCCATCCGCAGAGCTATACCTGTATATATACCTGTATATACAGAGCCATAACTGTAATTCTTTAACCCAACCTGACTTTTCACCCAAGCTGACTGACTCAAGGGTAGACATACAAGACTGAGGCTAAAACAATCAGAATGTCCCTCCCTGGAAGTTGTCATTTTGCTCTGATAAACACAGCCTGGAAGCATCTAAGTCACGATAACAGCAACTATATAGAGTCCATCACTCCTGCTTCTAAAGACCCCAAAGCAATACTGAGTCCTTAGGGCCATTCTTGGCTCCTTTCTACCCTCATTAATACTGATAGCTGTTATGCCCAGGATTCCTTTAAGCACTGAATACTTTTAATTTAAACTATTTAAAACTAAGTAAAATTTAAAATCCAGGTCTTTAGTTAAACTGGCCACATTTCAAGTGCTCACTGATTACATATGGCTACCGGCTACCATACTGGACAGGCCAGATTTAGAGAGTGTTTTCATCATCAAAGCAAGACCTATTAAAAAAACACTGCCCCAGATCCTTCTGATTAACTTCCTTTTATCTTAAGCCACTAAGGATCAGAATTTGTTTTGTTTTATGTCTATGTATTTTATATTTGCACTCATAAAAGTCTGAAATAGGAGGCAAACTGGTAACTTTATGGAAATTTTTTAAAGGACTTCTGGGTACTCTCGGAGGTCCTAAGTCTTGGAGTTAATGTCACTTCAAAACTTTTAAGTTTACTCACATCATTCCTGGACTTCTCCTGAGTCACGGAATCATGGAATTTAAGAACTTGGGAAAACTTCAGCAAATATCTAATTTGATTTCCTGTTTTTCATACATGAAGAAATGAAGACCCAGAAAGCTTGTAATTTGCTTTTGTTTCTGAAAACACTTAAATTTATTTTAATAGGTTAAGACAAGATTAATAAGAAACCAACTAAACAGTAATACACAACATAACTCTGCAAATCTCATGATTAAACAAGTAACCAGGCATGAAGTTTAAATATTTATTTACTCACCAAGCTATTACTACACCAGTTCCTTCCTGCTCCCCACCCCCATCTCTCACTCTCTTTTTTTTCATTTATTTTGTAAGGTACATTCACAATGGTTACCATAGTTTCCAATGTCATAATATCTAAAAGGCCCAGAATACATTCTGTACTTTCAAATCAGAGAGCAGACAAATACATTTTTATTGTAATTTTCATTTTGCACTGGAAAATTTATGTTCAAATCGACCACATAATTAGTTATCTGTACAGACTGAAATCTGGATAGCTGGCGATGTTTTTACTCAGTTGCTCTGAAACAAACAGTAACTGAACATTATTTAAAATATGTGTATTAAAATGTCACACCTACACATCAGTAGATTTAAACTTGCTAAAGCAAGTTCTCTCAGTATCTCCACAAAGCATATGTGTTCTTTATAACAATAACAACAACAACAAAAAACACTTCAAAATCATACATCTGAATACTGGCAGTAGATGAGGATTCTGACATTCCATCAGACTCACTTCTCACACCTAACTATGGGTCATCCACCCAGCAGAGAGAATTTACAGGTTACTTTCCGGTAAATACAGAATTCAATAATCATGCAATGTTAATTTTTCCAGAAAGGATTGTTTTTAAACAATTATTGTTTATGACCTCCCAATCACCCTTTCCATTAAAGATAAATGCCTTACATGTTTTCCCATATACTGATTTGTATCTTACATGATCAGTTGATAAAGAAATGGAGTAAAATACAACCCCTGCATGTATCAAATCACTGCAGATCCATATTTCTGTATGATTTTTCCTTCTTAACAGTAAACAAGCAAATGTTTCCCCCGATCATATCACATCACATAAGCCAATGTTCCAAATTTTCTGAGGCAATGATACACATTTCAAAAAATTAGCCAATGCTACTACATTTTCTCTTCCCTTTCAAACACAAGCAATATATGTATACATAAATAAATACTTGTATATAAAATATATACATATATATATATATGTATGTACACACATTCACTTGTTTCAAAAAGTTTTCTAACGTGTAGGGCGTTGGCCATTTCTATCTCAGGAAAAGAGTTCTCCCAAGACCACAGAACATGACCCACAAAATCAACAAGGGGAAGTCCTGCACTTAGTGACTGCTGCTATGAATCATGCATTAATCAAAGGTGGTGTGAATCATCGAAAAAGAGTCTAGGGAGCACAGGCCAAGAACTTGCAGTCTTTCAGCAAAGGTTTTAGCAGGTAACTTACACAAGAAAAACCAAAAAGCAACCAGCATAAACTTCAACGCCTCAATTGCGTGGCTAGCGCATATGTTCTGTAGAGAAAAATGTACAAAAACCAATAAGTATATCCTAAAGAAAATGAATGCCAATACCAACCATTATCTTGGCCTTCACTCAAACACCTGACTCCTTTGAAACACTGCATACACCATGGAGGGGGGGCGGGGTCACAAATTAGTCGGGTCATAAAGTTTCGCACCTGGAAATATTTACTACATTAATAAGTTACCAAAAAGGAGGACAAATCACGGTGTCTTATGAATGGAAATTATGGAGTTGATTATTTTAATAAAAATCAAACCACTGATTAGAAAACAGAAACTTTCTTGCACAATTGAAGGGGCTCTTGAACCAAACTCACAGCATGGGCAGGCCCTCTCTTCATTTCAAATGGAACTCTGAACACTATTACAGGCTACTCTATCTGTAGAATTCTGCCAAAGGTTTATTTTAACCCTCCCTCCAATACTGATTAGTTACACTAAAGCTATGAAAAATTCAGTATAAGCGATTCAGCTTCAGCAGCCCCAGCTGGTTATGACAAGCCATCAAGAGAGGATCTGGAGACCTACAAAAGGAACCTGGTCCTTTAACAAGGTTTGAGTAAGTGGGTGAGCTGTCACCTGTGACAGGGTTTGGCCTCTCGGAGGAAAATGCCTTAGCTGGAGCAGCCCAGGGTCAGTTTTCAACAGCTGGGACTTGAACCTTTAGGTTGTTAAAAAGTCATTGGTAACATTTTTTTCTAGTGGAAGACATATATATTTTCTCCAGCAATGTTAGGCTGTACACAGGAGGAAAAAGGTGCATGTGTATATAAGAGTGATACATCTTTTCTCATAAAATAAGGGGGAAAAGCACTTCAAGACTACATTTACCAAACATTTAATGTTTAAAGATTAAATAAAAGATCATTCTCCAATCTGTATTTCATTTCTCAAGCCCAACTACTTCAGGGGGAGTCTGGAGGAGGCAAATAACAACGAGCAGAAATACCTACGCTAATTTATCTTTCTCTAGCAAAGTTTAAAATTTTTGGAATAGTCATCTGCGTTATGGCTTTGACTCTTTTAAAGATACTGAAATATATGTGTTTAACTATGAGAAACACAACTGAAGAGTCACATTCATTTTTCTACTCCCCTTTTAATGTATATATTTAGTGCTGAAGCACCAAAAAGCAATAGAGAAAGGAGTCTTTAGAAAGAACTGATGACCTTTTCTACTTGACAGGGATCTTGTTTTGAAAATACTCATCATGAAAACACAAGGTTCTGATCAAAACCGTGGCAAAGCAGTTTAATTTTCCTGGATATGTGGTCCAGCCCTCCATGTGGGAGGATGAAGTTCAGATGCTCTGGAGAGTCCATCTTCTACTCCTATTCAAGTGTACAGAGTCCTCTGCTTAAAGGACCCAACGCTCTACATCCAAGTCAAGCCAACAGTTACCAGTTTCAACTGAAACTGGAACAGAATTATTACTTTTTTTGCTTTTCCAAGATATATGGATCACATGACATATAAAAAAATGCACACATAACAGAGCTAGTTAGGTCTCTTAACTTCTTTTAATTAACGTGGGGAAAATGCCTAAATATGTTTTGGTAAATTTTTCGAAAGACACACTTCAAAGTTATCTTGCTAATCAATGGTTGGTAATTTAAGTTCTGTGCAATCTCAAAAAAATGCAAGTGAAAACAACAGTTCCAACAGCCCAGTTCCTGTCTCCTTGTACCTTTATTTTCCCCTCCTTGCCTAGACTATTGAAGTCAGACAGGTTGAGGAGACAGTCACCTTCGAGAAAGCCCTTTGCCCTGCCAGGTGAAAGTCATGCCAGCAACCAAAGTAGAATCTGATACAAAAATAGGAGCCGAAGGAATCCAGGGAAAGCAAAGGACATTGTGCGGCCGGTTCAGATGGCCAAAAGCGCAAAAGAGGTAACTGAAGCTTAAGGCGATATCTGAAGAAGCTTAAGGCGATATCTGAAGGAGCTCAAGGATTCACGTCTCCTACCCACTTTAGTGAGGTAAATGAATAAAACACTAAAATGGCCAAGTGGCAGACTGAAAAACCAATGAGTTTATTATATAATGTTGCAGAGCTACAGGTAAAGGACATTAATCTACTTTTTTCACATGTCTTTGTTTATACACAAAGGCCATTTACTTGACTGAGGTAAAAGAATGGTTACTGTCATCCAAAAAAAAAAGAAAAAGATTGCAATGGTGTCCATACAAAGTAAATAAGTGTGAAATTAACACCACTCAACATCAATACATGATACTAAATATGGTATTAATCATTCTTATGTCACCTCACATTTAGACACCCTAGGCCAAATAAATTCATGGCTAATACTTTTTTTAGAAAGGAGAAAGAGATGGATATTAAAATAGTGCCACCAAAAGCAGAAGTAAAGCTAAGGGGTTTACAGGAGTCAAAAGCAGGTAGTGACAAAGGCATGATGCTGTCTCAGAGGTAGAAACAATATTATTTGTATATTTAAAAAACTAAAGGAAGCAGCTGTCTAAACATTTTGGCTTTTTTTCCCCCCCAGAAAAAAAAAGGTTCATATGCTGTTCTGAGGATAGAAATAATCCAAGCTGAGGCGATGTTTAACCCATTAGAATACACACACACACACACACTCACAATCACACACAGTGAAGTGCCTCGTGTCCCTCCCTCCTTCCCCTTTTTGATCTGAGGCATTTCCTCCTAACTTGACTGCAAGAAGGAAATCCTGAAAGCCACGGTCAACGACAAATACCTTGGTTTTCAAAAAGCTTAACTGCTTTGTTCGTAACTTTTCCGCTCATATGAACTGTAAATCTTTGAAAACGGAACTATTTGAGACCACAAAAGGTGTTACTCTTTCTGTCATCCTCTACTACTTCTTAGTCACATTTTTAAAAGATGGATCAAAGGAAATAAAGAATACTTTCAGCATAACTTGGGCAGTACAACAGTCTGCACAGTAAGACTAAAAAACACGAAGCTCTAACTTGCTGGTTTCAGTTTTTAAAAAAGGACATGAGAATGCCATCTTTTACAAACTACCATTATAAATTTAATGCTAATCTAACTTTACGAAAAAGACATATCTACAGTAAAAAAAAAAATGTATCAAGTACAATTGCAACAAAAAACAGCTCAAATCTAGAATATGCATGTTTACTGTCCTATCTCCTTCATCTGTATATATCAAAATACATACTGGTCACATAGATGTAACCATGGTTCCCTTACAGTTTCGTACTCTGCATTTTCACTTAACATTAAATTATAATACTTTCCATATGCCCCACATATTTGCAGTTATAATTTCATTAAGAATTTCAAATATTCCACAAATTTAATAAGCTATTTATTCCCTTGCTTACTTATTTCTACAATGCCCTCTTACAGAATGGGCTTGACATGGAATCATCATTTGGGGGCATGATCATGATTTCTATGATTCTATTGTTAGACACTTAGAGTGTTTCCAACTGTTTTTTCTCCCATTTGGAGCTAAACCTGCAATGAGTAACTTCATGTAATACAGCTCCCTTCCTCAGTTAAATAATTTCTTCCTAATGAATCAAAAGCTGTAAACAATTTTTAGTAACTATAATGCCTCATTGCTTTTCCAAAATGTCCCCATTTATAATACCAAGAATGATAAATTAAAACAAATATCCAATAATTACTTCAATATTGAGACACTTTGGAGTCAATTTTTTAAATTCTCTTAACTTTTTCCACATTATAGAATTAAATAAATAATACATGCACATAGATAAATTTCAAACATATATTTGCCAAAGTCTAAAGTAAAATCAATGTTCTCTCAACTCCTAAACTCCAGTCTCACTGTTAAGAATTTGGAGTGTATTTCTTCTTGTACATATATTTATATATATATATATATATATATATATATAGGATTAATATTTCTTTCATTTTACAATACTAAATGTCTTCCTATCTTCAAATATGAGCCCATAATAGACCCTCTATGCCTTCTGTAATATGATTCTGTCTCATTCAAATATCACTCAATTCCAGTTATACACTCAGTATAACAACATCACTAAGAATTATATCAATACTCAGGGAACCACCACTCCTGCATAACCTAAAACAGAAGATAATCCCCAAACTTTAAACACTGGGATGAGTGTGTGTACGAGAATTACCTTCCTAAGTATGCTTAAGACCTGTAATAAAATGGCCTTGCATGCCTTAAGATCATGTTGCTACTGCGGTACAAGGAAGTGTTTAGGAAGGGAGTAAGCCTGACATCAGAAACGTGTGACCCACATGTGGATAACCAAGACTGTATAATACCAACACTGTACCCAGCAAGACAAGAGAGTAAACTACAGTTTAAGAGAGATGGGTGACACCGAGTTAAAAGTCAACAAAACTTCATGAGACTTGCCAGGAAGTAACCAGCAAAATCTTGGAAACAGTGGTTTCTCTAAAGGGTATAACTTGTATTACTAATCTGATAAAGCCATGAGGCCCCACTGTAAGGAACATCACTTCTGTCACCTCTCTGTCAATCTGCCTCTTTCTGTACAGTCAGGAGAATTTTCTTTGGTGATCCATGCCTCTGCTGTTAACAACCATTCAAGGTGGAATGGTCACCCCAGTGAAACACCCCTCCTTCATCTGTTGTCCCATCATGATGTTTAATTTTTAACAATACTTATAACTGGTGTTTTCTTATTTACTTATTTAATATATGTCTTCTCCCACATGAAAGTAAGGGCGTTTCTTTTTCCTTCATGCCAATGAATATTTACTGAGTACCTACATATGCTGTACAAAGGAGGAAGAGTAATGAAAACAGGTAAAAAGTGTTCCTGGTGAAGCCTGCATTTCAACAAAAAGAGAAAGACAATCCTCTATGAGTGTAAAATCTATAGTGTATTAGAATGTAGTGTGTGCTGTGAAGAAAAGTAAAAGAAGGTAGGAATATACAGACTGCCCAGGGTCCTGGAGGTCTGTAGATGTGATTTAAATACCATCTCCAGCACCTAAAAGGAAACATGCAGACCCTCAATAAATACTGGCTCATGGAACAGGCCAGACTGGCAAAAATCAAACAGCATATCCCATATTCCAGGGAGACTCCCTGGAAATAGTGATTGGTTTTGAGATATGCAGATAACAAGATCAGAGTCATTCAGATGCACAAGATTGGAGCAAGCAAGCTCCACTGTATCTGGTGCTGTGAACATGTTCCATCTGAAGCTATTGTAGCCACCTGGCAATCATGAGAATAAGCCATCATAGGTAGAAAGGCAGAGCCAACCAGAGCCAGAGAACGCACTGGTTACATCATGATTGTCTGGTCCAACTGACATCTGAAGATGTGCCCCTTGACCGAGCTATGGAGTTGCTTCAGGCAATCAGAGCCTCTAAATCGACTGTATCAGCTCCTCTATGTACAGCAAAACAACTTCCTGCTTCGCTCTCACTAAAAGGAGTACTCTTAGGGGCATTTCCTCATTTGGAAAAGTCAGAGTCACTGTTAGAATGTTGTTTCATCCAGTCTGAGCCGAGTTTCCTATTGCTTGCAATCTAATGATTCTATACTGACATGCATCCCAATTTACTGTATAAATATAACACAAGCTGTCTTCCCAGCACAGATCACACTCACTAGTACGACCTTGTTTGACTTTGAAATATTTCCTCTGCGTTCCACTACCAGCCTCAACTCTCTACCAGTCCTAGATAGAATATTCACATGCTTCTTTCTTGCCTGTTCCACAGAGCTTCACTATTGATCCATTCATTATTCATTCAGCTGTTAAATAAATGTTTAGCAGGCACTAAGAAGAAAAAAACAAATGAGGCCAGTCCTTGTTCCTAAGGACATTTCAAAAAGGAAGGGGAATACTCCAATTAATAGCTGTAAAAGCAAATGCAGACCAATGGCTGCTTGAACAGAATGATTCTCAGAAGACAATGACAGAGTAAAGGCGATTAAACACAGATGGTCCACAACTTCCCTCACTGCCTCTATGCCCACTGATGGTACTCATTTACTGTCCTATAACAGCCCCCAACATCCCTTTTTTATAAGAAATATGGTCACAATTCCTGCCCTCAATGACCTTAGAATCTTTTCTCCCCTAAAAGGTCCTAAGGTCCTTGAGGGCAGGAATTGGGTCCAATCTTTCTTATAAAAAGATTCTTTTATAAAGCCATTATTCTTTCTACCATATAACACAGAATGTCTCCCATAAATGTTTATTAACTTTAAATATGTTTATTTTGTTCTAAAACTTTTGAAAAGAACCACAGATGCGATTTCTAGCCCTAGTTAAATTTCATTGTTTTTTTAAACAGAGTACTAATTTTCCCTTGTCTGTTTTGACAGCTGAAAGCTTATCAGAGCTGCTCATCCTAAATGATATCAGTAGAGGCTCCTCTTCCCATGGCATCTCTACATGAGGCTATAAATCAGCCTCTTCTTTGTGGGTCAAAATAACTTCCTGCTTTGCTTTCACTAACAGGAGTAACTGGAGTACTCTCAGAAGCCAACGAGATAATTACTTGAGAGAATTTCACTTCTGGCACCAGATACAGGGATCTGGTATGCCACTATGCTGTGGCAATGAATCTGAAAGTGTCTACTGCCACAATGGGCTTCCCCGGTGGTTCAGTGGTAAAGAATCTTCCTGCAATGCACAAGATGCAGGAGACATAGGTTTGACCTCTGGGTCAGGAAGATCCCCTGGAGGAAGGCATAGCAACCTACTCCAGTATTCTTGCCTGGAGAATCCTATGGACAGAGGAGCCTAGGGAGCTATAGTCCATGGCACAAGAGTCAGACACAACTTAGCAACTAAACAACAACTGCCACAATACTCCTTAATCAGGCTGTTTTCAATTTAAGTAAAAATTTTTAGAATGATGAACCAAGTGGAACTAACTACAGCTTTTAGTTCTTATGACAGACAAACAACAATTAATCAAAAAACAAGGACCAGGGGTGGGCCACACATATTCCTGAACAAAGTTTCATAAATTCTTAAGAGCTGATATGATTCAAAAGGGAAAAAAAAAAAAAAAGAACGTGTTTTCCTCATATGGTGAATAGTGAATCGTGTTTGAAGATTTTTTTCCATATGATGATCTCATGTATCAGACTATAAAATTTGGAATATTTTTTAAAAAACCTTTCCCAGACTATGTGGTCATTCATAGGCTATCATTTGTAAGTTTGATTAGTCAATTTCCTAACCATACTGCCCAAATCTCATCCACTATTTCAAAATACTGAACTTTTGGTACTATGGTACAGTAAGCTACAGGAAGCTGGCCTAGAAACAAAGCTCACCCTTGGGATGTGGCGGGTGGGCAAGTGCATTCTGGAGCTTGGGGCAGGAAAGTGTAAGCAGCAGAGAAACTGGTCTTGTCTTTGCTCCACTCTAATCCCACTAGCCTTTAGTTTTCTCCTTGCTTACTTCCTGGCTCCACCCCAGGCAATATTATAATTCCCATTTTTCACCTTCCCACACTTCCTCTTTTCCATATGACAATTTGGGCAGCGATTGACTGCCCAGAGCCCAGTCCAAGGGATGAGGCAAGCTCAGGAACTCTTTCTTCATCCTTTAGATCTCCAAGACAGCCCAACCTGCACAGCCATGGCTGTGTCCCCTTAAGAAAGGAAGAAGTGGCTGCTCACGTTCTCTTTGCAGCACCTCCTCCTACTCCAGGACATTCCCTCCTATCATCCCAGAGCTAGACGATGCTCCTTTGCCAACCTGCATGTCCGCTAGCATGGAGTGGGTGGTCCACGCCCTCCTTTCACCTCCATTTGGACACATAAACAGGTGCCTTTGGGCAAATCATTTCAACTCCTTGGGTCTCAGATGATCCAAATGATGGCTAGATTGCTTGCAGTTCAATATTTTTGTTCCCAATTATTAAATATTCCTCAGCTTTGCTTTTACTACTTCTGGCTTATTTGTTTCTTCCGTCTCTCTTCTGCTCAGTGAGGGCAGGAATAATGTCCAAGTTCTCAGGGGCTAGCACTGGGCCTGGCAGGCATCTAGGAGACATTCTATATGTTTATGAAGAATGAACATAGATAGAAATATCAGTATTTCAAAATCTTTAAAGCAAGTCTATTAAAGCAATAGGGAGAGAAGAATAATCTGCTTTTTCAGTTCACCAGTCACTGAACTAAGACTCTGTTACCCAGAGGATGCCATCATCTTTGACCCTTTATGTCAAATAGGGTAGAAGAGAGCAGTGGTTCTCAAAGAGAAAATAGAATGGGAATGGGATTATAGTCCTCAGAACCACTTATAAAAAGTACTATATGAGAGTGGGATTCTAAGTATTATTTTTTTGAGGAAGGCATTCATTTCATTAAGTAATTCTGAAGCACTGATGCCTACCAACATATCACCTCAATGAGGAATCACCAAATTAGATGATCATTAAAGCCCTTCCAGCTTTAATCCTAGAACACATACTAAATTTTATCAAATCTCAATTTATTATTTTTTCCAGGAGTACTTTAGTACTCCTAAATACTAAGTACATGTCAACTAGATGCAAAAAAACTTTATGTCCAATACATAGCTAATATAATGGTTTATTTCACTAAGGCCTAAATTTTAAGTTTCTAATACCACCACATTTTAAAATTATATTTTGTGAATGTCAATGATGAAAAAATTAAAACTGATGCAAAAACTATATATGGCAAGGAAGAGAGAGAGAGAGTTTTTCCCATCTAGGATAGGTTTTCTTAGTCTTGGCATGATTGAAATTTGCGGGTGGACAATTCCTTGCTGTGGGGGGCTGTCCTGTCCATTGAAGAATGTTTAGCAGCATCCATGGCCTCTATTCATTAGCACCAGTACCTGACCCCTACCCCTAGTTGTGACAACAAAAAATGTCTCCAAACATTACCAAAACCCCCATTCTGACCACACTGGGAACCAGTAGGGGAATAATATTAAAATGATTTAATTATCTAATTATGGTGTGTGTATGTGTGTGTGTTCTCATCACTCAGTCACGTCTGATTCTTTGCAACTCATGGATATAGCGCTCCAGGCTCCTCTGTCCATGGAATTTTTCAGGCAAGAATACTGGAGCAGGTTGCCATTTCCCACTCCAAGGGATCTTCCTGACCCAGGGATGGAACCATGTCTCTTGTGTCTCCTGCACTGGCAGGCAGATTCTTTATCATTGTACCATCTAGTACTAATAGGCAATTACTTAAGGGAAAGAAGTACTTATCTGAAAGGATATTCACTCATTTGCTAGTTCCTTAAATCCTTTTGTGAATAATAAGACAAATGAGTTTTATCAAAATAAGCATCAATTTTCTAATTTGTACATAAAGCATACATAGGTGGAAAACCTCAAACATGAGCATACCCACACACACAGTCTAAGACTTAAAGAATCCTAATTAACATTTCCTAAACATTTCTGGAAATTTCCTTTTGAAAAACTGGACACCCTCATTCAAAATCTCATTGTGGATCCTGTGATTTAAGACCATGTCTAGACAGAATAAAACAAAAAGGAAATTTGGCAATTCTTTTGATATGATTAGTCTGCTTCAAACTTTTCTCTTTGGGGTCTAAATTATAGCTTTTTGCTGTCAACACTAATAAATTTAACCAGATAATTAGCAAGTCTACAAATAACTTTTGCTATGTAGACATTACCAACCACAATGATTTAAAGATGTTTCCATCTTTTTCCACGAGACCTCTTAACTGGTTCTAGATCCCAGAGGAAAGTGTAAAAAGAAAATCACTCAAATTCAAGTCAAACACTAGAGACTGGGATCTTTTCACTTAGATAAACCAGACCCAACATCTTATGAACTTTAGACAAGTTTCTACACAGTTGCAAGGCCTCAAGAATTGTTCCTTCTCACTCCGTTGTCCTTTGTAACTGATTTGAAAACAGGCAAAGCTGTGGCTGTTTTTTTTTTTTTTTAATTTCTTAAGGAATATTATGTTTGTCACGCAAAATGTGTCAAGATCAGAGACACACTAACCATTTAACCCTAAAAAAATAAAAGTATGCAATTTAAAGATGTTTTTACATGGTAGCCCGAGAGAAATTTCCAAATGTTGTTAAGAATTACCAAGCTTGTTAAAGTAATTTTCTAAGATAAAATTTAATTAATGTCAAAGTAACCTTTAGGTCACTTTAAATTCTATTTGTGTCTCATTCTCCGCAGAAGATAGGAGTTAACCATTACATATTGGCTAGTATGTTCCTGCGATTAAACACAGGCATTACATACTTATGCAAATTTTAAAGTCCATTGTTCATCTAGAGTCTAGCATGGTCCATATGTCTCCCAGTGCCTATTCTTCATCCGTTTAACTATTCCTTAATAGCTCTATGAGAAGGCTAAGGAAGAATAAAAAGAGGACGGATGAGCTAGTTTCATTACACTCCAGGTTCTGATAAACCAGTTCATCTTTTTTTTTTTTTTTGCTTTAGGTTAACCTCCTCAAAAATAATCATGAAGTAATTAGGAGAATATGTACATTTTCTCTTTAAACATGGAACCTCAGTGTTATTCTTATGGATTCTGGTGATTATATCATTTTATTTAAGCATTTTACTCACAGGCTTCTTTTCCTAAGAGTTTCAATTAGATTACTATGTTTCTATTTCCCAATTACTTTTTTAAAAATAAAGGATATCTTTTCTGAAGTTTATTTAGTATCACAGAGCAAAAATTTACATTTATGCAAAGGTATGCACCATTGATAAACAGTCATATACCCAAAGGTAGGAGACTTAAAACCATGTCTGAATTAGTCAATGATTTGTAGCTAAACACTGCTAAGACACAGAATGTGTCCTTCTTAACAATCCCTTCTACGACACAAGTCTGCAGTCAAGCTGCTGTAGAAATGTTTTGAAGTTAAAAAAAAACATGTGAAACAACAATATATTTAAATGCTAAGGACTTACTTAGAAAAATTTTAATATCTGCACAATTGGACACAACGTTATTCCAGGAACATACAAAGTTCCTATCAAAATCTCTCTGGTTTGCAGGTAGTAGCAAATGAAATGGGAGAAGGCGATGGCACCCCACTGCAGTACTCTTGCCTGGAAAATCCCATGGATGGAGGAGCCTGGTAGGCTGCAGTCCATGGGGTCGCGAAGAGTAGGACACGACTGAGCGACTTCATTTTCACTTTTCACTTTCATGCATTGGAGAAGGAAATGGCAACCCACTCCAGTGTTCTTGCCTGGAGAATTCCAGGGACGGGGGAGCCTGGTGGGCTTCCGTCTATGGGGTCGCACAGAGTCGGACACGACTGAAGCAACTTAGCAGCAGCAAGTTAGCAGCAAATGAAATACGGCTGTGTGTGTGCTTAGTCACTCGGTCATGTCTGACTCTTTGGGACCTGATGGACTGTAGCCCGCCAGGTTCCTCTGTCCTTGGGATTCTCTAAGCAAGAATACTGCAGTGGGTTGCCATGCCCTCCTCTGGGGGAACCTTTCCAACCCAGGGATCAAATCTGTGTCTCTTGCATCTTCTGCATCGGCAGGCAGATTCTTTACCATCTGAGCCACCAGGGACAAAGCAGGAAATATTTATATACTGCTGCTTTCTTCATTTTCTCCTATGATCTGTTCTTTTTAATAAAGAGTGGTTGCCTTCTGTCAATGATACTAGCAAGTGAAAGTTTCCTGTGCCTCCCTCCTCTTCTCTATTTCTTTTAGAGCTGCAATGGGATTTAGTCTGTATGATACATACTACCTATTTTAGCAAAGTAGCCACAATATGGTAAGTTAAAGAGTAACTAGAAACTTCGTTTCAACAATAAAGAACCCAAAGCATGGAGAAAAAATATCATCACACTTATTTACCATGACCTAAGTGATTACCGTATGGACACCATGAATTAATTTCATAATACACGTCACTGCTTAACCAGGATAACATCAGCAGATCTATATAAGGTGACTGAAGCTGACCCAAGGTCTTTTAGGAACCCTGTAACTTGAATGTAGAGAGGATATATTGGCCAATCACCTGGGTTGCCAGGAAGGAGAATCTACTGGGTGACCAGCCCTGGGATAGGGTCAAACATGTAGCCCCAAATTCTGCGCCCCCTCACTCCCACCCCCCCACATAGCCAGCTATTAGCAGAAAACTGAACATAATCCATGGTAACAGAAGCTTCCACAAGCATTTTC
Source organism: Bos javanicus (assembly GCF_032452875.1). NCBI lineage: Eukaryota > Metazoa > Chordata > Mammalia > Artiodactyla > Bovidae > Bos > Bos javanicus. Next base: position 23,847,129 of record NC_083873.1, on the reverse strand, counting down.
CTCTGTTGTTCTGTGCAAAAATCTGGTTTGAGCAATGAGGATTCCTCTGCCCTGCTAAATCTCAGGTACTGAAAGTCTGATGCATACTATTTTAGTCATTTTTAAGTAAAACATGAAGGTAATTTTTGGGGGACTGGTTTTTCATGCCTTATCATGATGTTTTGATTATAGTTCCTTTTGTTTGAATAGTTCAGCGGTTTTTACTTTTATCGCCACCACTTCAGGAGCCAGAGCACACTGCTGATACAAAGCAACAGGATCAGAAATGAGAGGACCAGCTCTTAAAGGAACAGGCTCTGCTCAGCCTGAATTGTGCAAATGCCCACCAGGTTTTCTCAGCAGTGACAGGCCAATTGCAAAGAATGATTCTAGAGGTTCCTCTCAGGTCCGAAGATCTAAGGATCTGGTGTTTTCCTTGTAGATCTTGGAATCAGCACAAGCCAGGTCACACAGCTTCTTCTACACCAGCGTCACAGAAAGGTGTTCCCTGTCAGATTCAAGCGTCCCTAAGGTACACCTCAAAGTCATTCAGGACCAGAGTTTCACACTCCCTTTTAAACTGGACTGAGGCAAAGAATGCTCATTCAAGGTCACCTAATAACTGGCAGTCATTACCCACACCTAGCAGGAATCTTTTTTTTTTTTTTTTATAAATGTTACATATCATAATTTTATAGTTTCCCTCCTCCATGTATCTAAAATGCTGAAGGATAGAAAGTTTGTAACAAACACAGAGTAAGCATGGATAAGCGATACTTATAATTTCTGTTACAAAGTATCCAACTTAATTTCATCCGATCAGAAGCATTGGTAGGTAAAGACACATTTGTACTACTGTCCCCCTTTATCATCAAAGACTGGTATCCTGCACATCCCTATAGCTATTTTAAAAGGCTTTCTCTCAACAAACTTTTATTCAATATCTATATGTATCCCAGCTCTGTGATGGTTATAACTTGACTTATAAAGTTAATGGTCTTTGTCCTTCAGGAACACAGTCTACTAAGGAAGAGTGGGGAAAAGGAAAGTAAAAAGGCAAATAACAGACTAACATGCTGACTGCTATTTCAGAGAGACAAATAACTTAAATCACAAGAACAAATAAGCTAAAATATCAGCAACTTTACATAACAGAGGCAAAGTAAAAAGGTTCGTACACATACGTATTAAACATTCCAAGCTTTCACATCAAATTAGCCGTGTAAATACTTTGTATCCAGAAGATGTGAATCATAGAAATATTATAAAACATGTTTAGTCAGAAAACCTGTTTGGATCAAAGACTGGCCAAGTCACATATCTTGGCTTAGGTTTTCCTGACACACAAAGGACAAAGATCACATCAAAACATAAACTGTGATGACAATTTATTAGGGAAAAGGCATTTGTGTTACCATAGTGATAAAACACAGTCATTGCCAATTTTTTAAAGCATAATTGAGTTACAATTTTTGTCATTACTTCTAAACTACTATTTTAAATCATTTTATGCCACATAATACAGCATTTTATATAAGGTCTTAGATGTTATTCCAGACTGCATTGAAAATCCACTCCCCTAAAATCATGTATTTCTGAACAATGCTGAGTTCTCTCCATATCAATAATATCATTGTTTTGATTACTATTCACAGATAATTAGGCAGAAAAATGAGAAGGAAAAAAGGGGGCTCAACAGTATAACACTGAAAGTACTCAAACTTAGGAAAATAATTTCAAAAGTCCTTAACAGAAGTCACCACTATTCATCACAAATAGAATCATCTCAAATACCAACACAGTAATCATATTTATATACACCTATATCTACAAATGCACATATATACATACATATAAAATGTTTAATTTACATAACTACACACACACACACAGATGACATATAAAGCAAGCATCCATGCCTTCAAATGTCCAAAACTTACTGAGCCTACAAGTTCAATTTACTTACTATCAAAATCAAATTGATACACATCACTGCTTATTACATACTAGGTCCTCCCTACTCAAATATTCCCAGTGAAATTAGTGTATGAATCACCCAATTCTCTTGTCATTCTTCACCCAAGAAATGTAACAACAATGCTCCTTCTAAGAAAAATAGTCTTGCTTAGGTTTTTAAAGGGTATTTTACCTATTTTAAAAATTATCTTGTACTTTTTTTACATACTTAATGACAGAGCTTACTCCAAATAACAAGATACTATTTTTTTAATGTATATATATATATACACACACATGTATGTATGTATTTTAAATCACTTGAGCTTAAAAGAAACTAGTTAATTAAAATAAAACATGCAAGTAAATATGACTCATATTTGTCTTTCGCAGCAACTGGTTCATTGAATACAATTTGTAGGGTATCTTAAAGAAATTTCAGTTTGAAAGAAAATAAGTAAAAATGAAAGCAAAACTACCAGCTTCTACAAGGGTATACCTTTGCTTTGAAATAGTAATTAATCTCACTGGTAGAGATTACCTGGACTTCTGAATAATACTTTTTCCAAGTACGAAAATAGGGAAATATTAAGTAAAATGTATAAACGCTATAGAAAGAGCTCTATATCGAGAGTAAAGAGATGATTTATTAATTCACTTATGGCAGAAATACTTCTCAGCACGTTGCTGGAATGAAATCCCATGGATGGGGAATTCAGTTTGATCTTTGAAATGTATCTGCAGCCTCATCTTCAAGGTCTGTTCTGGCTCTAATACTATGAGAAGATCTGCTGAAATATTACATTGTTATAAGGATCTTTGTTGTTCAGTTGCTAGGTCATGTCCAACTCTTTGTGACTTCGTGGACTGCAGCACACCAGGCTTCCCTGTCCTACACTATCTCCCGGAATTTGCTCAAACTCATGTCCATTGAGTCAGTGATGCCACCCAACCATCTCATCCTCTGTTATCCGCCTCTCCTCCTGTCTTCAATTTTTCCCAGCATCAAGGTCTTCCAATAGAATTATATAACCCAGGGGTAAGGACAATACTTTTCAAAATCAGTATACTACCACAAAGCAATAAATGACACTTGATCTGTAATGACAATTCATTATAGCATCCACCAATAAAAAGATAATTAATACAAGTCATGTCTAAATCAGTCCTTACCATACACTTTTATACAGAGCTTCAAACAATCTAAAAGTACGCACTAGTTAATTCTCAACATTATTGTTCCCCTTTGACAAAAGGAGAAATTGAGTCTCAGAGTCAGAAGAGTCATTTGGCCAAATATCAGCAAGACGGAGACTAGCATGACAAATCAAAAGTTCCTGGCTCTCAGCCACTGTCATTTAGGAGTATGCAGTAAGTGCCTCCTGAATCACTCCAAGGCAGAGTTATAAACTAAGTGCAAAGCTTAGGGACAAAGTTATGTCTCACTTTACAATTGGGAGTGGACATTAAATAAAGCCAAAGTGTCATTCAAAGCTGTATCCCACTTCAAAATTCATCTCTTTATTAAGAAATACCAGAGAGATGTTTCATAATGAAGAAGGGCTTTACTCTCCCCCATGACTATGTCAAAATAAGAAGTATAATGCAGAATGTACAGTCTACTAGCATCTGAATTCAGTAATAATTTGTTCATCAAATGTTTAATTCTGACTTGCTAAAAATTAATATCTCCTTAAAGTTAAATGGTCAAATTTTCTATTTAAAAAATTTTACCAGTACTTTGAAAATTACATGTGTAATGGGTATTCATGTTTTTTTTACCTCCAGCTTGTCAACAATCTCACATTAACTCACCCCAAGGAAAATTTCCATCTTTTCATTATATGTACACAAAAATAGGGGCTTCCCAGGTGGCTCTAGTGGTAAAGAACCCACTCCAGTATTCTTGCCTGGAGAAGCCCCTGGACAGAGGAGTCTGTCAGGCTACAGTCTATCAAGTTGCAAAGTCGGACACAACTAAATCAACTTAGCACATATGCCCACACATAAAAATATAAAAATGTATGCACTGTATGGATAATTGTTTATTAACAAAAATGATATAATATACAAACTCATGTATCTATGTACACAAGTATCTGAAATTTATTTTGTTCTCTTAAAAAATACCATGTACATTTTCCCAAGGGTATCAGTTCAGTCCAGTTCAGTCGCTCAGTCATGTCCGACTCTTTGCGACCTCATGAATCGCAGCACGCCAAGCCCCCCTGTCCATTACCATCTCCCGGAGTTCACTCAAACTCACGTCCATCGAGTCAGTGATGCCATCCAGCCATCTCATCCTCTGTCGTCCCCTTCTCCTGTCCCAATCCCTCCCAGCATCAGAATATTTTCCAATCAGTCAACTCTTCGCATGAGGTGGCCAAAGTACTGGAGTTTCAGCTTTAGCATCATTCCTTCCAATGAACACCCAGGGCTGACCTCCTTTATAATGCACTGGTTGGATCTCCTTGCAGTCCATGGGACTCTCAGGAGTCTTCTCCAACACCAAAGTTCAAAAGCATCAATTCTTCGGTGCTCAGCTTTCTTCACAGTCCAACTCCCGCATCCATACACGACCACTGGAAAAACCATAGCCTTGACTAGACGGACCTTTGTTGGCAAAGTAATGTCTCTGCTTTTGAATATGCTATCTAGGTTGGTCATAACTTTTCTTCCAAGGAGTAAGTGTCATTTAATTTCATGGCTGCAATCATCATCTGCAGTGATTTTGGAGCCCAAAAAGATAATGTCTGACACTATTTCCACTGTTTCCCCATCTATTTCCCATGAACTGATGGGACCAGATGCCATGATCTTAGTTTTCTGAATGTTGAGCTTTAAGCCAACTTTTTCACTCTCCTCTTTCACTTTCATCAAGAGGCTTTTGAGTTCCTCTTCACTTTCTGCCATAAGGGTGGTGTCATCTGCATATCTGAGGTTATTGATATTTCTCCCGGCAATCTTGATTCCAGCTTGTGAGGTATAGATATCTACAAATCTATTTTTAAAGCTGCACAATATTCCATAGCCTGAATGTACTATATTTGGCTCAAAAAGTTTTCACCGCTTTAATTAATAAAAATACATTTTAATTAACTTATATATCATGTATACAACATAAATTAACATATATAATTAACTTACATTAAAACACATAGGTTATTAACAATAGAAACCTTGTATTCTATCCTTATGTATTATATGTATTGGTATTTTCTGTACAATGGATTCCTAGAAAGACAGGACCACTGAGACAAACTAAAACCCTTTACATAATCACATAAATTTTCTACCACATTTTCTGCAAACTTTTTTCTGCCTTTGTTTATAGTATCTTTTGCAAGTGAGAATTTTTACTTTTTATGTAACCAAATCTTTCAGTATTTCCTTTATAGATCAAAGTTTTATAGCAAGCTTCCAAAGACCACTTTCATCAGGATATTTTACTAATATTCTCCTATGTTTTCTCTTAACATTTTTATTTAGATTGCTTTTAATCTTATGTTCTTCATATATTTAGAATCTATTTTTGTGTACGATATTGAACAAGCCCGTATGCTATACTATATGATTTTTTGAATAATCCATGCTTTTTCTATTTAATTGAATTTTTATCATTTAGTAACTTTCACTGTGTACTAGAACATGTTTCTGAATTTTGCCTGATGATGCTCCTTTCTATGCTGTCGTTTGTAAGTTTTCATTCTTGGTATAAGGCAACTACTGTAGTCATTTCTACAGGTGAAAAAGTTTTAATTTATGTTTTTTAAAGTTATTGTAAAAAGAATCAAACAAAGAATGTTGTGTGGAGTTTAAAGCTTGCTCATCCAGATTAAGGAAGTCACTGATCAATCTTCTAAATTCTTCATGTTAAGATTTTAGACAGTTTTGTATTTAAAAATGAATGAAAACTTATCTTCACATATCCAATAAGTTAATTTTTATTGAAATATAGATGATTTACAATGTTGTGTTAATTTCTGCTGTATCCAGTAGGTTTTAACATAAAATCCACAACTTCCATAGGTTCTAAACTTGATATCCATTTATTTAATTTACCTACATGAGTAATTAAAGAATTCTAATAAAAAAAAACTTAACCCTACATTTTTAATAATAACAAAACAAATTCACAAATCTCTAATAAATGCTCCTTATTTTAATATGCTACAATTTATATGAGACAGTCTAAACAGGCCCATCAGCAAGTAAGGCCCAATTTAAGGAAAAACATTGAGGCCTTTGAAAACTAACTGAAATGTCAATCCACTTTAGAAGAAAGCTATTAGTAAAACAAGGATGAAGTTACAAGCACTTGTGAAAAGCATAATAAATAAACAATGAGACTCATTCAAAGATACTGGGGAGATATTCAGGCTTTGAAGAGTCAGAACAAGAGTCTGCAGAACCAGTTCCCACATGGGCAAGAGTCTGTTTATTTTATTTTGCTTATCTGAAATCAGAGCAAATGATCCCAGTGGTTTGGAATGGCTCGAAAAGGTTTCACTGCATCCAGGCAAGAAAAGCTGCTTGGTTTTCAAACAGCTTAACTGCTTTGTTAGTAACTTTTCTGCTCATGTGAACTGTAAATCTTTGAAAATGGAACTATTTGAGACCAGGAAAGGTGTTACTCCCTCTGTCATCCTCTACTACTTTTTAGTCACATTTTTAAGAAGTGATCAAAGGAAATAAAGAATACTTTCTGCATAACTTGGGAAGTACAACAGTCTGAACCCTTGACTCATGGTTTATGGAAACCCATTTACAGAAATGTGTTTCACACTTCCAAAAAAGATGTTAAAATGAAATTAAATGGTCATTTTTAATCATAATTGAAGTTTTCTAGAAAACCGACAAATATTTAAAATGTGAATCATAATGACCTGTTTCCACGATTTAATTTAGGGCTAAGCTAACTGATGAGAAAGCCTAGATGACACTTCTTTCAAAGTACAAGTGTGAAGGGAAAACAATAACGATCATCCCTTTTTTATATAAAAAGTAAAAGGTAACCATATTCTTTGAATAGGATAAAATAAGATTAGTAATATCAAAACTTTCTATTTGAGTGCACATTCAGAATGAAATCATTCATCACAGTCTTTCTACTTCAAAAGCAGTAAACAGTTGTCAAAGGCTTTTTTGGAGTTGAGGAAAGAGTTTAGGGAAAAAAATCGATGATAAAGCTTTTAACTTCTACACATATCATTTTCTAGCATCTAAGAGTATAAAAAATATTTTAATAACATACACTGCGTTATCACTGAAATATACCTAGCCTAACAACTAAATAGTTTTCTAAGAGTATTTCCTGATTCACAAAAATGATCACATATTCAGTGTATCTGAAATGATGGAAATACATCCATTTCCAGTACCTGAGAACTCTATCACCAACTACACTAGTTCATTTCAAAGCTTCACACAGTGTTTTGCGAGCAGGATTTACTTGGATGGTATGCTTAAGTAAGAGTTTTTTTTCCCTCATAAAGAGTCATATTCAGGAGAAAGACATTTTAACTCTGCCTCCCAAAAAGAAGAATGCACTTTAGCATCAAAAGGGGATGAGGCATGCCACCACTAATATAAGAAGTAAAGCTACAAATTCTTTCATGCAGGAAAATTAGTGCTTTGTCATGTCCTTGGAAGATCTTTCCTTTGGTTAGCTTATTCTGGAAGCGGTTTCTATATTGGTTGGCTATCATTAATCTAATTGCATAGTGGGGGAGCTAATTAGAGAGGGTACTTTTCTGTTTCAAAAATACTGCCTCAGGTGAGGCTTGAATTAGTAGCCAACTCCCCACCTCCACCAACCCCCAACTCACTCCAGAATCAGAGCTCTGTTTGGAACATATACCACTCACTCCCAGTTTGGAATGCAGCCTGCTTTCTCCACCTGACCATGGAGGTTCCCTCTCCGGAAAGCCACAAATTACAGTGCTAGATTTCAGCCAACAGAAGGCGGCATTTGGAGGTAAAGCCAAAGTGAGGGTGAAAGAAAATTTCCAGTAAGAAAGCAACAGTAATAACTGATGTGTGAGCTACACAAAAAGTAAAGGAATATGGGCTGTAACAGGGAAAGCTGGCATGCGATCATGGGATCGCAAAGAGTCAGACACAACTTAGCAACTGAACAACCAACACCAACTACCATACTCACTTCTCAGAAAAATAAATGAAGACAAAAAATCTCGTATGCTGATCCAAAAGGAAAAAATACTCAGTAGTAGCAAAGCTACAGATTTCATTCACTTTTTTCCTATACTAATTCTGAAGTTGACACATCAGGCATTATAGAACTATTGAGGACCATATCCAACTCCCTTATTTCATATAGATTGGTTGTTTTGTGAAAATGTCCTCTCATTTCTCTCTGTTTCATTTGGTTTCAGTTCAGTTCAGTTGCTTAACTGTCCGACTCTTTGCGACCCCATGAATTGCAGCACAACAGGCCTCCATGTCCATCACCAACTCCCGGAGTTCACCCAAACTCATGTCCATCAAGTTGGTGATGCCATCCAGCCATCTCATCCTCTGTTGTCCCCTTCTCCTCCTGCCCCCAATCCCTCCCAGCATCAGAGTCTTTTCCAATAAGTCAACTCTTCGCATGAGGTGGCCAAAGTATTGGAGCTTCAGCTTCAGCTTCAGCATCAGTCCTTCCAAAGAACACCCAGGACTGATTTCCTTCAGAATGCACTGGTTGGATCTCCTTGCAGTCCAAGGGACTCTCAAGAGTCTTCTCCAACAACACAGTTCAAAAGCATCAATTCTTCAGTGCTCAGCTTTCTTCACAGTCCAACTCTCACATCCATACACGACCACTGGAAAAACCATAGCCTTGACTAAATGGAGCTTTGTTGGCAGAGTAATGTCTCTGCTTTTCAATACGCTATCTAGGTTGGTCATAACTTTCCTTCCAAGGAGTAAGCATCTTTTAATTTCATGGCTGCAGTCACCATCTGCAGTGATTTTGGAGCCCCCAAAAATAAAGTCTGACACTGTTTCCACTGTTTCCCCATCTATTTCCCATGAACTGATGGGACCAGATGCCATGATCTTCGTTTTCTGAATGTTGAGCTTTAAGCCAACTTTTTCACTCTCCTCTTTCACTTTCATCAAGAGGCTTTTGAGTTCCTCTTCACTTTCTGCCATAAGGGTGGTGTCATCTGCACATCTGAGGTTACTAATATTTCTCCTGGCAATCTTAATTCCAGCTTGTGCTTCTTCCAGCCCAACGTTTCTCATGATGTACTCTGCATAGAAGTTAAATAAGCAGGGTGACAATATACAGCCTTGACGTACTCCTTTTCCTATTTGGAACCAGTCTGTTGTTCCATGTCCAGTTCTAACTGTTGCTTCCTGACCTGCATACAGGTTTCTCAAGAGGCAGGTCAGGTGGTCTGGTATTCCCATCTCTTTCAGAATTTTCCACAGTTTAATGTGATCCACACAGTCAAAGGTGTTGGCATAGTCAATAAAGCAGAAATAGATGTTTTTCTGGAACTCTCTTGCTTTTTCGATGATCCAGCGGATGTTGGCAATTTGATCTCTGGTTCCTCTGCCTTTTCTAAAACCAGCTTGAACATCTGGAAGTTCACGGTTCATGTATTGCTGAAGCCTATGTGAGAATTCTGGCACAGATAGACAAAAACAGTGAGCTGCAAGGTTTCCAAGCAAGACCAGGTATATGAGTCAAGGACAGAGCTCTTTCTCTTCCAGGAAAACTTCTGAGCCCCAAGCACCTGTTGATGGTCTCCATGGATGCATCACCTCTTTCTTCTCTTAAGTACCTAAGCTGGAGGCTGGCACTGTAGGTATAACAGCTCTACCAAAATGCATATCATGTTTCCCAGCAAAACACACCAATCTTAAATCATGGTGTACATTCAAGAAATCCGAAGTCGAATTAAAAGATAGCACTTCCCTTTCATTTGAAATCAAAGAACACCAGACTTGACTGGGACAGTGTCCTTACACAAAGGACCCCACATTCCATGGAAAACAAGAATGTCTGAGGCTAGAACTCCACCCTGTACACTTTTGCCCCAGTCAAAGCTGTCGTTACAGCCTCACTTCTCCTGGTCCAAGAGAACTTGAAGAGAGGACACTGAGACGAGGATGAATAACTGCCATATTTTTAGTGTTTGGGAGCTTTTAACACTGCAAAACAATTCTGAGAATGTAGTTTGGCAGCACAAACCTAGGAAACCAGATAGGTGACCACGGTTAGCTGACTTCTCAGCTGAAAATGAACCTTCCTTTGCTGAATTCTAAAGTCTGCATTCTTTCGCCTGCATTCTAAAGTTTGCTGAATTCTTGAGAGTCCCTTGGACTACAAGGAGATCCAACCAGTCCACTCTGAAGATCAGCCCTGGGATTTCTTTGGAAGGAATGATGCTAAAGCTGAAACTCCAGTACTTTGGCCACCTCATTCAAAGAGTTGACTCATTGGAAAAGACTCTGATTGCTAGGAGGGATTGGGGGCAGGAGGAGAAGGGGACGACAGAGGATGAGATAGCTGGATGGCATCACTGACTCGATGGACGTGAGTCTGAGTGAACTCCGGGAGTTGGTGATGAACAGGGAGGCCCGGAGTGCTGCGATTCATCGTGTCGCAAAGAGTCGGACACGACTGAGCGACTGAACTGAACTGAACTGAAAGTCTGCAGATAGAGAAACTTACTCCCTGAAAAAGCTCTCTCCTAACAAATGACTTGTCTCAGTTATGTGACAAATGGTTACTCTCTTGATGATAAAATGTAGTTACAACTGGTCTAGTACTTAAAAGGTTAAAACATGGTCAACCACATGACATTTTCTGGTTGGGATTTTCTCTTTTCTCTGACATTTCTAAACCGGCCAGTTGTGTCTTGTGGCCAACAGCTGGGCCCTAGGTGCTTGGTATGCGGAGCCTTCCTTCAGAGAAAATACTGTGTTCAGTGCTTTTTCACAAACCAAAGTAACCAGTGAGGCTATAGCTAAAGTATTCACTGCTTTTTTAAAGGATATACTTTTCATTAACAATTTTATGTGGACTCCCATTCTATGCTGAGTCAGTTTTCAGCAAAAGATACACACTGCCGTTTCACAATAGGAATTCTTACCATGAATCTACTGAATCTGTCTATCCCCAAATAATTCATGATAAAGAAAGCACAATGGCAACTGAGTAATCAAGAGAGAATTTCCTAATTACATCTTACACATTTTTTAGCCTTTTCATCTATTGGGTGTGTCCCAAACAACAAACACATCTTGTAATGACTCATGTCCACATATAACAAGCAGTCCTCTTTGGGGCCTTAAAGATTCACACATTGAAGAGCTCGCCTAGAATGTGAAATTAAAAACAATTGATCCAGATTTTCATATATTTTTCACATTTGAAATTCTTCATGCTATGCAAATGGAAATTTTAAAATTACCTTCTTCCAAGATGACTATATCAGAGACAAAGTAATCCTAGACTTTAAGGATGGCAATGAGAAACTACTCTACAAAAGCCTAATAGTTTGTGTTATTACCACTGCACAATATATGCAGTATACTCATATTTTTGTTATTACCATACCTGGCATATACCTTTTTCACAATGACTTTTTATACAAAATTTAAGTCAAAAATTAATTTATTTTAATATTTACAAAACACTTGATTATTCAATTAAAGTATACTTTCCATGATGTGAAACTATATACACATATACACATGAGATGAAAAGTTTTATATTAGTGAAAAAAAGTTAATCCCAGAAAAGGGAATCCAGGGTTTTAGTATAAAGAGCTCTCTCAGCCCCATCTTCCTCTGCCATTCCCTTTCTGTACTTTGAGGGCAAGACCTTTGTCATCTATGATTTATAAAAGGAAGGGAACTGAAAGGGGGAAAAAAAAAAAGGATACTGTGCATCAGGTGTTATCTTGGTACTTCCTGTATCTTCCCATTGTAAGGGACTTTATTCCTGGGGATATTATAAAATGACAAAGCTTTCTACTTGACAATAATCCATAAATAATAGAACAGAAGAAACATAATCCTTCTCAAGTGGGGAGAGCCAGGCTCTGCAGTAGTTCTGCTGTGATGTGGGTGTCATATAAACACCTGAAACCCAAAGGCAAAATGTGTGTGTGCGTTTGTGTGTCTACACATGCATGGGGTGAGGGCAAATACACGTGACAGTCCCCTTAAGCTTCTTCCTGCTCTAGGGCTCAGAAAAAACTTTTTGAAACACTAATTACGAAGAAAGAAACAGGACCCTGTCAAAACAAAATAAAGCTGCTAAAAGAAAAAGTACATTATCTCTCAGGTTGGGCCATGAGAAAATTCCAGTTGTGTATCTTTTAAATAGAAATCTAGGCATACCGCATAGGAACAGACATTATTCTGCTGACTGATTCTCCTTACAGTCTACACAAGAATGAGTGGTAGTCAGAATCAATCAAACGAGAGCCTATCTCAACTACATAATACAATCGAGTATTGCTGCAGAATATTCTCACACCAATCTAAAAAGAAAAAAACACTTTTTAAATGGCACATATTACTGTATTTGAAAGAAAACATGTATTTGTCAACTTATCCTAATAATTCAACAAACTCAAAGACTCTAATTCTATATCCCACATTCAATATGAAAAGATTAACACGTAAAGATTTGTTTAAATAAGTTCAATTACAAAAACTTAACAAATTTTGAAATTACCTAACATCTACTAAAGTTTAACTAAAATATACCAATTATACTTTTTTCAATTGAAGTATTACTAATAATTGTATTTGTGTTAAGTGTTGTGGCTCAGCTGGTAAAGAATCTGCCTGCAATGCGGGAGACCTGGGTGCAATCCCTGGGTTGGGAAGATCCCCTGGAGAAGGGAAAGGAGACACACTCCAGTATTCTGGCCTGGAGAATCGCACGGACTGTAAAGTCCAAGGGGTCGCGAAGAGTCGGACATGACCGAGCAACTTCCACAAAGAACAGCTTTCCATGACTGACTTCCTGATTTTCCGTACACTACTTTGTTATTTTGTTTTTCACTGCCAAGGTTTTTTAAGTTTCTCACAATTAACATAATGCTACAAAATAAGGCTTAATTAAAAAAAAAAAAAAAGAATTCTCAGTAGCCAATAATAATGATTATTAAGCTCTATTTTAACTTGGTTAACAGGAATAATGGAATCACACAAATAGCTCTCAAACTATTTCAAAGAGAGTGATACTTGTCCTGCAAGAATAATAATGCAGGTAAACTACCGAAACTTCATTTCAAAAGAAAGAAGGAATTTGTTTGATTTTATAAATTAATATTATTTACTTGAATTCAGAAAAAAAAAAAATACGATGTAATAATACATTAAATCCATGACAAAATTCTGTAGAATGCATGCATAAGATCCTGAGTCAAGGGTCTTCTTCACATTAAATAGAAATTATAGATTTCATTGCCAAGATACATTTATATTAATATACTTGAGATGAAATAGCAGATTACTAGAAATTCATCATCCTAAGGCATGGGCAGAAAATTCAGTTAATACTAAATGGAACAGTGAAAAATATCAAAATCTTTTCATTTAAGCAAAGAATAAAATCACACAAAAATTAAGCTTAATAAAAAGAGACTAATTTAAAGATCAAGAATTAGAGTCAATTCTCATTCACATTAAATAAATCATAGCAGTGAAATAGATAATCCATCATTTTAGGATTTACTTGCCAGTGAACTCAAGTATAGCTAAAATTCTAGGAATTCAGTGTACATTTTTTAAAAAAATTATGCAAACACAGTGCCCCATGTTCAATTTTGTTTTTCTACTTCTAGCATCTTCTTGCCATTCTTCTCTTCTCTGTCCTAGTAGAAAGAGAATTAAAATTTGTTAAAAGCCTAGTATTGTGTCTTATTCTTTACACGTTATTTCATTTGCTCTTTACAACCAGTTCTATCAGTTTAGTGGTATTACTCCTATTTATCTAATGAGGAATTTGAAAATATTAAAAAACTGACTATGTTACCTGAAGCCATGCAGCTATTTATTAGGTGTTCTGGTCCCCAACTCCTGCTCCATTACGATACTATAAAACAGCACTAAATCCTGGTGTACCATCTTTCAGAATAATGCTGCCATTTTTCTGTTAGCAAGGCTCACGTTCTGAAGAAACATGTGCATTCACACCTTGTGTTAGACAGCAAATGTATTATTTCTTCTTAAATTTATCTCTTTCCACTCAAAGTAGGTATGGAGACATGCATAAAATCCATTCATAAGTTTTCCAGACTCAATCCTCTACCATCCACTGCTATATATCATAATATACATTTAAGTATCAAAATTATAATACTAGTTGACATTTAATGAATGCCTGCTGCTGCTGCTGCTAAGTCACTTCAGTCGTGTCCGACTCTGTGTGACCCCATAGACGGCAGCCCACCAGGCTCCCCCGTCCCTGGGATTCTCCAGGCAAGAACACTGGAATGGGTTGCCATTTCCTTCTCCAATGCATGAAAGTGAAAACTGAAAGTGAAGTCACTCAGTCATGTCCAACTCTTAGCGACCCCATGGACTACAGCCTACCAGGCTCCTCCGTCCATGGATTACTCTTTGTCAAATGCTGTTCTGGGTGGCTCACACCAATACCTCATCTAATCTATAAGCAGTTGAAAAAGACAATCAGAAGTGAATGAGAAAAATATGTAAAGATTACACATACTTTTGATTTAAACTATATTCTCTTGAACTAAAAACTTCATAAAGAAGATACACGTATGCAGCATACTTATTGTGTGAAGCAAAATACTGCAATTATATAACATGGATCTTTACAACAAATTCAACTTCATTTTCATTGTAAGTGTATTAACCATAATTTTAATTATGTGAAGAGACATACCAAAGAAGGTAGAATTTATCAAATACTATTTTGTGAATAGTTAACCTTGGAGAAAAAATTTTATCTAAGAAGAAAATACAAATGTATGAAATAAAATATTTAGAATCATATTTTTACATTCTTATAGAACATTCATGAATGATTTTTAGCTGCTGGATTGGATGACTGGCCATTCACTTTATTAATGTTCAAAGATCATGTGTAAAACAAAATAGTTAAAATAGCTCCTCCTTTAGTAAAATGTTCTTTGAAAAAACATATAATCATTTTCTGAAGAAATTTCAAGTAATTAACTATAATTTGAAAAAGAAAGTGTATAGATTAGTGATATAGGGGCAAATTGCAAACAGAATTTATAAGACAATCAAAACACAAGTGAGCATAAAGAAGTGCTTTAGAAATGTAAACCAAAATATAAGACAAATATACCAGGATATTATGAGTCCTAACAGAATCTTATATGTGGAATTAATCTCTAGGCCATACCATTGAGGTTCTGATATCTTAGAAAAGAGTCACCTTCTTTTCTAAGATGTATTATTATAAAAAGAAGGGTCCTTTTCTTGACAGTTCAAATTAGTGTTCTTATTTGTCTAGCTGATATCTCCAAACATGGTAGACATGAAGATTTTTTACAGTTTTCTCTTAATTTGTATAGTTAATGCTCTGAGTTGCAAGAAAACATTCCAGCTTTACCTTTCTGAACCACCCTCTTTAGCAGTCTGTATAGAGATCAGCACTTCATGCTGGTAGCAACTTCCATTTAAAATGCTTTCAGAGTCTAAGGCAATTTAGACAGCACAGCTGTCTACTCAGGAGTCTCATTAAACATACTTTAAAAATTCCTAGAAGAAGGCATGATTTATTATACACAAATGGCTACCCTGGGTTTTTGGTATATTATACATTAACAGAATTTTAAATTAAAAAAAAATTTAATATACACCTTGTTTGGATTATTTAAAACTTAACTTCTAAATGTCTGTGAAAATGAGTGTTGGCATAATCAAATGTGAATCCCAGCTGATTAACAAACACATGAACAATGGGGGAAATGGTGCCCAAAGCTCTTTATTCTAAGGAGCATTTCCCTTAAGGGAGAAATACCAGGAGAACACAGTCCTTACTGTACAACAGGAAAGAGTAAGCAGAGGCTCTCAAGTAATTGTGACACAAAATAGAATGCATCTGCAACATTTAAGTGCATTTAATGCCCAGTGATTTCATCACCTACCCTACATTTAAAACTGGGAGACAATCCAGAAACTGAAGGAAATCAGATATTTGTAAAAATATGTTTGCACCACACTATCCAACACTTGTACTGGCAACATTACTATAGGTATTTCAACATATGTTGATTTTAAAGAATAAGTTCTGGAGTTAGGCTTCTAATTTATCATATTTTAATTAAGGAGATGTAACCTACCAAGTTAACAAAAGAGTTAATTTTCAAAATAGTAACCCTTAAGGTGCTTGTTGTGAAAGCTACAAATAATGGTATTATCTTGCCATTTATCACCTTAAATAATTTAATGAAAAATATCTAACTTGATATATTTTTAAGAGAATAAAAGTAATCCCTACTTTCTATATTTTTTATGTGAACTAGAGAGAGGAGACTAAAGTAAAAATCAAAAATTCCTCCAATCTGTTTCTTTGAGTTATCTGAATGGCCATCTTCCTTCATTACAAGAAACACTACTTACTCTCCTCTTTGATAAAAGATGTTCTGCAGTAGCATAATGTATTTTATTCATAGTTTTTCAAAAAATAATTAGAAACAAATAGCTCTTGCTTTGATTTCTCATTTAAGCGTCACAGTCCTACTTATAGAAAGTTTAACTTACATCACTAAATGTCTATTCTCTGTGTACAAAGCCCTGAAACTAGCCTTAAAATATAAATATTAGGTCCTGAAATTCCAATTTTCATTTTATATCGCACAGAATTTTTATAATCACTTTTTGCCTGTATCCTTCTATGACTGCCCTTTGATGAAGGTCCTCCTATCTCCTATCTGGCATAAGTTTCACAACCTTTTTTTTCTGCCAATAGCTTTAACATGTTGCCATTTTCTGGCTTTATTTCCTCTCCACCATTAGAGTAAAATACCATTTGACCAGACTCGGATTCCATAATATAAAGGAAAAACATGAAGACACAAATGTAAATTCTGAGTCCACTGTGTGCTACACTTTGAGTCAAGCGTTTATATTTTATTCAAAAAGAACCTTGGACAACAATACAATCCTAGTTTTACAGAAAAGAAAACCAAGATTCAATGGGGTTAAATAACTTACATATAATCAGTAGGATTTGAAGTCAAGTTCACATTCTTCTTCCTGTACGTACTTTGCTGCTTCCCATTGTTCACTGACATTTACACATGGGAATCAGTTTCTCATTCAGGATGCAGAAATATGTCCATGAGAATAAAGTCAATTAAGCATCCAAGAAAGATCCTATTCACCAGTCTTTTTGTACTTGAAGGGAATCATATCTGCTAGAATTAGATTCAGCTACATACAACAAACCCAAAATTAACACTGACTTAAATAAGATAGGAGTTTAATTCCCTCTCATGGAAAATAAATCAAGGTAGGCAATCCAGATTTAGTATGACAATCCCACAAAATCATCAAAGACTCATACTCCTTTCAGCTGACTACTCCATACTCTCTAGAGTGTGATTTTTATCCTCATGGTCCAAAATGGCTGTCAGAGCTGCAGCTATCACATCTGTATTCCAGGAAGCAGAATGAAGGAATCAGGAAAAGAAATGTGTTAGTCTTCCTTTTTAAGGATGTGTCTCAAAGTAACACTCAGTACTTCAACTTTTTCCCAATAAACAGAACTAGTCACATGCACACACTTGGCTGCAAAAAAAGTTAAGGAATGTAGGTTTTCTGACTGGATAGGACAGCAAGGTGCTGAGATAAAAAAGCAGAGTTTTATTATTACTAAAATGGAAGGTTAGAATGGATATTTGAAGGCAACTAGATGAAACTATCAACGGCACCCCACTCCAGTACTCTTGCCTGGGAAATCCCATGGACGGAGGAGCCTGGTGGGCTGTAGTCCATGGGGTTGCTAAGAGTCGGACACGACTGAGCGACTTCACTTTCACTTTTCACTTTCATGCAATGGAGAAGGAAACGGCAACCCACTCCAGTGTTCTTGCCTGGAGAATCCCAGGGACGGAGGAGCCTGGTGGGCTGCCATCTATGGCGTCGCACAGAGTCGGACACGACTGAAGCGACTTAGCAGCAGCAGCAGCAGCAGCAGCAGATGAAACTATCATAGAAAGTTACATATAATCTCTGATATACCAGTAACATTATCAACATCTTTAAGCAGATCAGAGATAATTGAGAATGACAAACCCAATGTCATTTCTTAGGTAAAATACATTACCCCACTGGATTCATCTCATCATAGGCAATCCACTGAATAAATGTGATTTTACATTTTTGCAACTTATTTGCAACATTTGCATTATAAAGAACCACTAAGTCAATGAGAAAAAAAATCAAGTGAGATTTGTTTTATAAATGGTGATCTTTTCCAGGGTTAGAATACAGGGCACTGGATTAGATGACAAGTTTTACCAATGGGAGTGCCACAGACTTCAAATGGTCACTATCTTCTAAAACTTCTAATATCCCAAGGTCATGAACAAATAATGGGAGAAAATGCAGATGTGGATAAGGAATCAAACCTGAAAGGTGCATCAATAATTAACCTAGGCCCAAGTATTTCCTTATATGTCATAGTTAATTAGTATTTAAAAACTTGTAACTTGAATGTAAGTCGATTTTCTTGTTCCATGATGTCACCTCCATGACACAGTCTTTTCTACTAGAAATCAGTCTCTTATGAAGCATTTGAGAAAAATACAAACATCATCTCAAAAACAATAACCAAAAAACTTGATTTTTTCAAGTTTTCTTGGAGGATAGAGAAGGGAATCATTTCACATACAACAAAGCAAATATCCTTGAAAATTTATTTAAATACTTTTCCCCAATGTTTCATTCATCTCTATTAAACACCTGCCCAATTCCCCACAATCATTTTCCATAACCCACCTGACTGTATTCAGCTAGACAAAGCTAGACAAGCAGCCCTCAGAAAAATAAAACCAAGCCACGGGTTATTTTTTAACACAACCTTGAGGCTCTTTTTATCTCAGCACTCCCAACACGTACACACATACCCACATGCGCACACAAAAAGATGAACCTCTTCAATTTGCCCCTTGGTAACATGATGTAATTTCCACTAATTCAATCCATAATCAAGATAGTAGAAATTTTCCTTCAATTTTATGTATTTATGAAAAGTTATCACACAAATGAATTTCCTTACTGCCCTGCAGTCTTAAATGCTCGGTTCAGTATCCCCTGCCACTTCAAACTCTTTATCTAGTTCTATTTTGCTGTTTCAGTACATTTCATTATTCTTTAGATTTAGATAATTTCCAAGGATCATGATTAAAACAAGGCTAAAAATTAAACATAATGTCATATTAAAATATATGTGCCATAATGGCATGACTTGTCATGTCTAATATCTGAATTAAACAATATTATTTGTCATTTCTTCTAATCAGAGAAGACTATTCAATAAACTGGCTATGTGTAGATTTGAACCTGATGATCTACTTGGTAAGAGTCTCAGCAATCTTATAATCTTTTGGGAGACATATTGCATAAAAGCAAAAATGGGCTCTGGAATCATAGTCACTGGGTTGAGACTCCAACATCACTTACGAACTGTGTGATCTTGGGTAAGTTATTCATTCTGTGACTCAATTTCCTCAGCTGTAAAATGTGATGATCAGAGTACCTACCTCTTGAAGTTGTTCTGAATATCAGGGAAACTGCCACATGAAAAATAGGCGGGAACAGTACTGGATACATGTAACCACTCAACAAGTGTCGCCTATTATTATTTCTCACTTTCTAAAACATAGCTGCAGTGTAGTAAATAACACATCAAAGCATTCTAGGATATAAATTACTCACTAAAAATATAGCATACACACATGCTTTAGAAAAATATTGGATTTTTACTTTGTAATGGATTCCGAAATATTTAAACAAATGGTATGAAAAAATTTACTACTGAAATAACCTACTAACATTTGTTTATGAAATTATTCCTTTCAAGTAAGTTTACAGCATACTTTAGAACTGTAACTTCAACTATATTTTTTTTAAGTAAAAATTATTTTCCCATGAAAGGAAACAGAATTATATATTCTTCCTTGAATAATAAAATAGTTTGAAAGAAATCATGAAAGTGGTAGGTAAGTAGGATTCATTAGTAATGTGTTTAGATTTAGGACAGATTGATAAGAGGTAGGCATACCTTTACCTAAACAATCTTAAACTATTAATCTAGGAGCCTGATTAAAATTATTAGACTGATTAAAATTATATCTTTAGGACTGGAATAATCGTTCTGGACCTGTACATAGTAGTAACATAAAGACATACAGTATATTAAGAGCAGACTATGATAAATGGTGTCTATCAACAGACCATTAAAGTATTCTGTTGTAGTTAAGGACAAGAAGAGGTTTCTTAAAGTTGGGATGTAAAACCTTATGCTTGGGTCTAATGTAATAGAGCCCGCATTCTCTATTTTCAAATGAACATAAAATGCACTATAAATTTAAGAGAACTCTGACACTACAAAGTTCTGTCCGCTACATACTACCACTTGCGTGTGATACTGCACAAAAGGACCTAAATTCTAAGAAAGGCATAATGATAACTACTTTGGAGATTCTTTTTCCAAATCTTCTATATTCCTACATTGTTCTACACAGGTTTCCAAGCATCTTAAAGCAGACTAAGTTCATTTCTGCTGGACGAGCAACTTCTAAACAAACAAACAAAAAAATTAACTTGACAGCAAATGAGAATGATAATGAAGAGGAAAAAATTATTTCAAAAGCAGGCACTCACTCTTATGAGCTACTGAGGTTTTGAATGCATTCTCTCTCAAAGAGATTTCTCAGATTGAAAAAAGCTGCCTGGCTTACAAAAGGAAGAACAGATGAGAAAGTTATCTGAAATTCCTTCAGTAATATGTGGCCCCACAAAAGAATGAGGAACAAATTGCATGATCACTTTTAAAAGCTAGTGATATGCTATTTTTGAAATGATGAAGATTATAGCTGACTACTGATTTTCAGCTGTTTGGCATACCTCCAAGGAAAGGCTACAAATTAGTGGAGATGCCTCATTTAAGGTTCACTCACACCCATAAACATCTGTTTAGTGTTCATTAAGTTTCAATAAATTTCTAGAGCAGCTAGAAGTTGTATGAGTCTTACTCTAGAGTCCATGAAAATTTCACATGACAAGCCAGGTTCCTTAATTGAAACAAACTAAATATACTCCTTCAAACATTAAATCATCAATTTTGAGTGGGTGGTAGTAGATTAGATGATAACACAAAATTGACAGTAGTTTTGGAATTGTAGTTTCTTTCAGCTAGGATGGGGTTAAAAAAGAAAAAAATTCTCTCAAATTAGTTGAAAAACATATGAGTTAAGAATTCATTCAGGGATATTAAGAGGAGGGTTCAGAATGAAACTACAAAGGTATCAACTACTGAATATGTTTAAACATCCAAGAGATAATAAACTTATGTTAATACGAAATTAATGGCCTACTAAGTGTGGCAAAGTAGATCCAGTAAATACTTTTAAGTGAAGTGAAAGTTGCTCAGTCATGTCTGACTATTTGCAACCCCCATGGACTATACAGTTCATGGAGTTCTCCAGGCCAGAATACTGGAGTGGATAGCCTTTCCCTTCCCCAGGGGATCTTCCCAACCCAGGGATCAGATTCTTTACCAGCTGAGCCACAAGGGAAGCCCAAACTTTTAAATACACTAGTCTTTACGGTATTGTGTTTATTAAATATACTGAGTTGGGTGCAATTAGCCCCTTTATATCAATTTTCTCTTCTCAAAAGGAGAAATCTACTTCCCTAGAATAATGGTGAAGAATATATAAGATACTGTGTGTATCTCACATTTCCTCCACTCAATTCCCATTTTCTACAGGAGTCAGTGAACAGAGGAACAGCAGGCCAAAAAATTATGAAGAATCATTAAATCTAGGAACAAGATCAGGAAATAATATTTTATCTTATAAAAACTACTAAGAGTTTATACACATAACTCTTCCAGTATATGTGTGTGTGTCTGTGTGTGTGTGTGTATATATATATATATATATAAAATCTAGAAGTAATCTATCCCAAATTGTGATTAAAATAGTTTACATTTGAAATCAGACACTAGCATTAGGGAGGCATTCCCTACAAGCTACCCTAAAATGTAATCAATTGAAACTAAATTATTCACTGACATATGGATATTAAAATAATAGAGGTACTTAAAAAATATTTAAGAAACAGATCACCACAGCCAATGGGATATTTTTTAAAGGTAATATTTCAATGTGTTCCTTGAAACAAATACACTTCTGATAGAAAAAAACAAGTGTTTCAGCTACAAGAGTTTTACCAAAACACGACACAATCACAGCGATTCCCTCATTTTAGAGTTCAACAGGCAGTGTTCTAATTAGTAATTACACTATAATTAATTTGTAAATAACTGCTTGGCCTATGAGACCTTCACAATGACTGATCCAAAAGTGGGCATATGATGCAAGAAGAATCTTTTAAGAGAGATCATATGGATTCTGATGGATGCTGGGTCAGACCTACTCTAAGAACTCTAGTGAAAGAACCAAGTAAGGGTTTCCTGGTAGGTACCTCTGCTCCAACATGGAAAAAGCCTGCATGATTATAAAGCAAGTAAGAGGAAAGCATCCCAGAGGGATAAAGAGGAAAACCACACCTCTTTATACCTCTTTACAGGTGTGTTTA
The DNA here is from genome assembly GCF_032452875.1 of Bos javanicus. Classification (NCBI taxonomy): domain Eukaryota; kingdom Metazoa; phylum Chordata; class Mammalia; order Artiodactyla; family Bovidae; genus Bos; species Bos javanicus. The sequence continues at coordinate 23,824,389 of NC_083873.1, read as the reverse complement.
AAGCCAAATCTATCCTTGGACTTCTAGTTGTAAGACAAGCTATTTTTGATGCTTTTTAATGTTATTTGCTATCAAATGACTCTTATCCAGTACCACAGACATAACTTGTGCTTCCATGTCCCGGTGAGCTATGTGATCCAAACTGTGATTCCATTTTCTCACTTACATGTTACCAGTGATAAGGCTTATAAGCAACTCCAGGACAGCAGCTCTATAGAAGCAAGCATGTCCAGACACATTTATTTTTTATACACCTTAAATAAAATAAAAAGCAAACACACAAGTCCTTCAGGACAAATCATTTAGAGTCACAACGTTTTTAAAAAGTAGACATAGTTCAGAAACCATACACATTTATTTGAAAAAACAAACACAACAGCATTTCATAGGTAAATACACAGTTTTGGGTGTTACTTGGCATGCACTATTACATCACTAGGGCTTCCCAGGTCACCCTAGTGGTAAAGAACCTGCCTGCAAACGCAGGAGACGTAAGAAACACAGGTTTGATCCCTGGGTTGGGAAGATCCCCTGGAGAAGGGGATGGCAAACCACTCTAGTATTCTCACCTGGAGAATCCCATGGACAGAGGAGCCTGGAGGGCTTCAGGCCACGTGGTCCCAAAGAGTTGACACGACTGAAGTAACTTAGCATGCACACACACACATTACTTACATCACTAAGGCAAGGAAAAGCAATCCTCATCCTACAGACTAAAATTTCAACAACAAGGACCAAAGAGTCCTTCTCTGAGAATGACTGTCATTCTATCTTCAGTGTTAAGAGTGTGATTTTTTTCAATTTTCTAACTCTAAACTTGGTTCTGCAAAAAGCTAACTATAAAAGAATGAAGGAGCAGGATTCATTTGTTATTTTCATCTGGCATGAAATAAGGGAACTCTTCCAAGGATACTGAGTACCAGTGAACAACCCCCCCACCCACCCGCAAGATGGGAACAACACAAAAACAAAGCGGAGCAGCTTGGTACCAACGCTGCACAAAACTGCAAAGATAAGAGCAAGAAAATTTAACTGCTTTCAGGAAATGAGAACAGTGAAGAGTCAAATGGCAGAGTTCAAGTGCCAATAAAAAGGTGTTTTTAGTAGCAGTACTGTGAAGAAAGGGGGAAAAAACAGGCCAACGAGAAAGGCAGCTGTTGCAACAGAGAGTGTCTTAACTGCCAAGACCATTTATAGTCATTTCCCCTGCAGAAGGTTGGCACTTTCCCCCAAGCCTGATTAAGAATAAGGAAATCTTGTTTCATTTGTCCTTTAATACTCTGACCCAGAATCTTGTCAAATGAACTCTTTTGAACACATTTTGACTTTCAGGTGAAATGTTAAATAAATAATAGTCACCCTCTTCACATAGTGATTTTTTTTCTGTGCCAACAAAAACATGCCTAAATTTGCCCATAGAAAATAAGACGCCATATTTATTCCAAATGCATGCAATCACTGTGATAAAGAAGTAATCTATTTTGTTGATATCACAACTTTAAAGAGATATAAAAATGTTCACAAAAATACTCAGTGTTCCTAGTACATTATTTTTGCCACACTTGACATATACATGTATTTACGTACATAAAATACATTTAATTAATGAGAAAAGTATCCAAAATAAGTAAAAATAAAATATTCATTTCTCATTAGAGCATTAAAACCTTCACATTTCAGCCACAATTTTGTCATCTGTAAAACAAAGGGCCTGGGCTAAACCATAACCTTCAGGTCCCTTGGTAGTGTTCTTCAGTCACTAGGTGGTATCCGACTCTTTGCTACCCCATGAACTACAGCCTCCAGGCTCCTCTGACCTTCACTATCTCCCAGAATCTGCTGTGATTCATGTCCACTGAGTCAGTGATGCCATCCAAAAATCTCATCCTCTGCCGGTCTTAGGGCTCCCCAGATAGCTCAGTTGGTAAAGAATCCGCCTGCAATGCAGGAAACCTGGGTTTGACTCTTGGGTTGGGAAGATCCCCTGGAGAAGGGAAAGCTGCCCACTCCAGTACTCTGGCCTGGAGAATTCCATGGACTGTATAGTCCATAGGGTTGCAAAGAGTCAGACTTGACTGAGTGACTGTCACTTTCACTACTGCCCTTAAAGTATCCATATTTGATGGTCCTAATACTCTAATACTCCAATAACACAGGCCTACCATGAATGCCTTCTAATCTGTCTACCACACTCCTCTATGTCTAAAGCCATTCCCCAAATGAAACCAAACAATAAAATGCAACTAATGCAGTGAATGGCTAAAAAATATTCAAACACGCAACCACAGGGTTTTTGGAAAATCAATTATTTTAAAGACTAAAATCTGAATGTCATCAGTGCCTCATATTCAAGGCTCAGATGGTAAAGAATCCGCCTGCAATGCTGGAGACCTGGGTTCGATCCCTGGGTTGGAAAAATCCCCTGGAGAAGGGAAAGGCTAACCCCCTCCAGTATTCTGGCCTGGGGAATTCCATGGACTGTAGAGTCCATGGGGTTGCAAAGACTCAGATATGACTGAGCTAATTTCACTCACTTCATATTCAAGGAATATAAAGTACTTCAACAAACTAAGGTTAATTGTATCTATGTGACAAGTGTTACTAACCACCCCCCCTTCAGTCAAAGTTAGACTGATTAATCCACTCACCCAACATAACCAGGAATAAATAGAGTCAGAATACATATATTTCTGAACACAATGTCCCTGATCTAATCAGGGACCTGATTTTCCCAAAGAAAAATCTGATTTTAATCTGAAGAATCTCTCAAATGCTAAAATCATGAGGCTAAGGGTCTGTTGTTGCTATTCAGTTGCTAAGTCGAGTCTGATTCTTTGAGACCTCATGAACTATAGTACGCCAGGCTCCCCATCCTTCACCATATCCTGGAAGGATCTATACTATAATATATAAGCCACCTTTTCTCTTTGAGATATGGAAAATGTAATAATCATAATATTATCGGCAAATACAAAGCACTTCAAAGTTCATCTACCTACACAAAATTCATCTACCTACCACAACAATGCTATAGGTAGATGCTAGCATTATCCTGTTTTACAGATTTCAAAAACAAAACCTGAGGCACATAATTAACTTGCCCCTGGTCAAATAGCAAACAGGCAACAGAGCTAGGATTTCATGAGGGTAGTTTGGCTCCAGATGCTCCAGTATTTTGGTCATCTGACGTGAACAGGCAACTCATTGGAAAAGTCCCTGGTGCTGAGAAAGATTGAGGGCAGAGGAGAAGAGGGCATCAGAGGGATGAGACGGCTGGAGCGCATCACCTATGGAATGGACATGAACTTGGGCAAACTCCAGGAGATGGTGAGGGACGGGGAGGCCTGGCATGCTGTAGTCCATGGGGCCGCAAAGAGTCGGACACGACTGGGCAACTGAATAATGACAACAACCACACTCTAAACCACTCCATCTGCAATTCAGGGTAAGGAGTGCATAAACACTGCAGTTCTCTGCACTGTTATATTTCCTTCAACTACTTTGTTCATTTGGCTGCATTCACTAAGCACTCAGTAACTGCAGTTGAACGAACAGAATACACGTCTGGAACTAAAGTCACTGAATTAAAGAAAAACACATATCCATATACACACACAGGCAGCAAACTTAGGAGCAAATTAAAATACACAGACTCCTATCCAGTGTAATCTCATAAATTTATTTAATGACTATTAGCCCAGTTTTTATTCATTTCGTATTCCACAATCCCTGCCTCCCTCTGTCTAACTCTTCACCTGAAGGAAAGGATGGGGGAAAAAAAGAGAAAAAAAACAATAAATTTTGGCAACATTTTCATTCCCTAGCACCAAAGAAGGATAAGAACAGTGAGGAAGTTCAGTTTCATAAAAGGGAATTATTTTCTATAGAATTATCAATGAACTACCATCACCACAAAGATTGAGTGTAAGCCAAAAATATCTTTCATTTTCAATTCTCATTTATATTAATAGCATCATTTTCTATATATGATTTACAAGATGAAATGTTTTAGAGTTCAGTGGCTGAAATAGAATGGAAAGATACTGTAGCCCCATTAAACCAGGGCATTCTGAAGCCTGGCCAAAGTTAAGAATCACCAGGAGACTTAAAAACAGACACAAAAACAAAACGATGCTGGGGCCTCACCTAGAGAATCTAATTTAATTGGTCAGCGGGAAGACTAGGCTTGGGTAGCTTTAAACACTTTCCAGGAGATTATAGGTACATCCATGCTCAGGAGGCACTGTTTACATGCTATCTGGGGCTTCTCGAACTTTAATATGCATTTAGATCACTTGAGGATCTATTCACAATGCAGACTGGTTCCAAAGTTCTGAGGTACGGCCTGAGAGTCTGTATTTCTACAGTGCTTCTAGCTAATGCTGATCCTGCTGCTCTATGGACTTAACACTTTGGGGCAGCAACCTTCTTTCCCTCCATCAGTATATGTTATTATAATCAGTATTAAAAATGAGAAGTGGAAAAGATGTTACAGTTGAAGGCGGTGTCGACTATTTCACTTTTATAAAGATAAACATTTTTAGAAAGCAATGTGAACCCACATGAAATGATTTTAGAACATGGGGTTACTGTGAACTAAACCAGCTAACATGCATGAAGTACAAGGGGCAGTAGTCCAGGATCAGTACTCAATAATCATTAGCTATTTCATCACCATTTTATTAACAAATGAGTAGCAATGGTGATTACCCATGTCTTTCATTTGTTCCCAGTGTTTACATTAGGACATTCTCTCCTATACTTAGACCATTTGGTACAGAGAGAAAACATTTGCCCCAGAGTCAAAATTTGACATTTGATAAAATGATGTCTTTGTAACACTTCAACAAAGAAAAAGTCAAGAAAAAAAGAATTTATATATAAAGCAAATGTAGCGAAGTCAGAATATCTCCACGATTAACTGAGTTAAGTACCTGAGGGTTAAATGCCCTCTTCTCTCAACGTCTACATATATTTGAAATTTTTCAAAATAATTTTTAAGTGTTCTACTTTTGAATCTCATCTTCACCATTATTAGCTCTGTGATCATGAACAAAGTATTTAACTTCTCTGACCCCAAACTAGTCTTCAGCAGAACAGCTTTCCACATTAACCACCTGATAAGCTGTGCCACCGGTATTAAAGGAAACAACATAGAGACAAATGTAATTTTAATCCAAATGGGCCAAATTTAAAGAGAAGCAAAAAGAATGGCAAAGTGTTTCTAAAACAGAAATAGGTGGGTCTATGACAACTGAAGATGGTGTGCCATCACTTAGTCATTCCATCCTTCATATTATCTCTTTCTTAACATTATGGACCAAATTCCATCATAAAGAGCAACAAGTAACATATAATGAATTCTCTAGAATGCCATATCCTGAAATAAATGCATAAAAAGGTTTCTTACAGATGACATAAATCAACTAAGGATGACCTATAGACAAACATCACATCTAACTACTCACTACTGCTCTGACTAGAAGTACCGTGGCTTTTTCTCCCACTCACTACCCTCACTTATGAAAATCTCTGGACAGCAGCTGAGGACAGCAGTTCAGGAGGAAAGCAGTACCTTGAGCACATGCCAAATAATCAAAAGCAAAATAAGTTCAAATAGGAACAGATGGTGGTAACTTTATTATCTCTAACATAACTGCAACATAATTACAGAAACATTTAAAAATATACATTACTGCAAACAATTCCATCATTCCAGAAATAAATCAAATCATTCACAAAACCTCATAGTTAGAAAACTTATGAAGAAGTGTGTGTAACTTCACAATACACAGTTTAGCATAAGAGTGAAAAGGAAAATTTATTTAAAATAATAAAAATATAGTAAGCAATTTATGCACATTTTCATTTTCAAAAGAATATGTAGAAATAATACTATGCCTAGTCTCATTCATGTCCATTCCAACTGAATTCTAATCAAATGTTGTCACTAAATGAGACTCCAAGGATCATGCCTCTCTTCCATAAGAAAAAATTCTAAAGCCTAGAATATACTGCAAATATGCTGGCCTCCTTCCTCAGTTCAAGAAAGAACAAAACAGTAAAGTGAGTTCAGAAGCTATACTTTATAGGGGAATTCTCAAAAGACGCACTCTATATTAATCTTCTACTTTACAATTTCACTCTTAAGACACAAGTTAAAGCCACATTTTTTTTAAAAAGTAACCAAGCACATTTCTTCCATATTTTTCACATTGTTCAGATAAGGAATAGCCCCTATGGAACGCTCACTCACTGGTTATTTTACTTAGATATTCCTATCTAGATAGAGACTTACCTGATATTTTTCTTATACTAATAACATTCAAATTATCTATATGTGCAAGAATAAACACTAGGCATAATCATATCTTAGTATCATTTCCTTAAAAGGTAAAACTTATTTCAGGCATGGTCTGGCTCAAGGATTAAAATAAATACATACAGCAGGAAAACTGCAATGTATATTCTGTTTTTCAGGACAATAAATAAATAAATAAATATATATATATACACACACACACACATATATGTGCATATATACATGTATATTATACACATATACACACACATATATATAACAAGAACTGTCAATGAAACATCCTTGTTGTACTCCTCTCTAAGAATTAAGGTTATTTAATTTTTTTCTTCTATGTGTTAACACCTTAAAACAACCACGCCCAAAAAAGTCATATTTGAAGTCCAAGGTTCATAAAAATGTCACAGGGAGGAAAAAAAAGAGGAAAGAAAATATGAAACCAAGTTGATTCCAGCAGGGAAGGAACTTTCCCACATACAAAGGCATTAGCCATGAAGCAAGGGAAGAGGCCCCAGTATGAAATTAGAGCTCCCTGAATTTACACTTAGGCCATCAGGTAGTCTACTTCATCTTTGGTTCCAGCTGAGCCTATGACCTGAACTATTTCACCTGCAGGACTTATCACAGCTGAATCTGGTCCAACCAGATTCAGCTAGATCAGAAATGTGTGCAGCAATCATATGAACAAAGAAATAAATTTCTCTAATCACTTGTCTCAGAGATGCATTAAAATTCTGAATCTGAATCATCACCCTTTTAAGTAATTACATCAGTTTAAAAGTGTAACTAGGCTAGTCCCGAGCATTCGTCATAGTACAGAATGGCAATGAGCAGTACATGAAAAATTCTGATCTCAAAACAATTCGCATTTGCATCTAAAATGCTACGATGAAACCACATGACTCCCTCCTCAAAATGTTTCATGTGACGTCTCCTTGAAGTGGCTTTCACTTTAGCTATGTGTGGCTTCCTTTATTTGCTTTAGTGACAAAAATATGAAAATGAATATAAAGAAGCAAAGACTCTACAACAAGGGCCATCAAGTAGATACAATAACCAGCACCAAACTTTTTTTTTTTTTCATAGTTTTAATCTAGAGGAAAAAACTCAAGGTCTAATAAAAATACCTTCTTTATATAATTCACAGTTAGCACTTTTTCTTTTATGTTTTAGATGTTTGTCTTACAACACCATGGTAAGGTCAGTAATAGCCAAGTAAAGCCTGGTTAATAATCCCCGTATTTGTGAGTATCAGCTGAGTATTTCTAAAAAGGAAGCAGATATCTTTGCCCCATAAGACAGCTACATTTTTTTCCCACAGGAAAGGCCAATGATGTTCCACTAAAGTGACTTTCAGCAGTAAACAAGATTTTATATAAAAACAAAGCCTCGCTTTTCATCAATTCATTGATACCACCTAATGGATTTGGCCTTGAGTGCATGTCAACTTAGTGTCCTGGTGGAAAAAGCCCAGGATCTGGAGTCCAAAACTCTGCTCCAACCACTGTGACTCACTACATGACCCTGGAAGAGAACTGAAGCTCTCCTGGCCTCAGAGTGATTACAAGGCTGCTGCTGCAACTGCTGCTGCTTTTAAGTCGCTTCAGTTGTGTCCAACCCTGTGTGACCCCATAGACGGCAGCCCACCAGGCTCCCCCGTCCCTGGGATTCTCCAGGCAAGAACACTGGAGTGGGGTGCCGTTTCCTTCTCCAATGCATGAAAGTGAAGAGTGAAAGTGAAGTCGCTCAGTCGTGTCTGACTCCTAGCAACCCCATGGACTGCAGCCCACCAGGCTCCTCCGTCCATGGGATTTTCCAGGCAAGAGTACTGGAGTGGGGTGCCATTGCCTTCTCCGGATTACAAGGCTAGAGCTAACTAATGCACATGTGGGGCATTTACAATATTATTCCTAACATTTTCAGAATAGGAAGCACAAAAGTATATAAATTCATTTTATTATTTATCTACTTTGAGCAAGATTCCACAGGGAAACAAAGCAGCTAACAGGTTAACAAGGTGTTCTCTTCCAATACAATCACGTGAAATAATGTATGACAAGACATATGCCATTAATAAACACACCAACTCTCCAATTATTATTCCAGGGAAATTCACTCCTCCTTCAAATGACAAAGACTTAAAATAAGTCTCAGAGTAGGCAAAGGCATTGGAAAAAAATTTTTTTTATCATTCCAAAGTACAGTTATAAAAAAAATACACCAATTAGGTAACAAAAAGGTCAAGGACAACAATTACACAAGAATCTCCCTTTTGTTTTTTCTTTTTAATAGAAGCCACAACTTCCTTATTAACACAGGTGGGATTTTTTCCCATGTTATATATGCAGAACCTAAAATAAATTTGTGAACTCAATCATCCAAACTGGCTCCAAAAATTCATTTGGTTGCCAGGCTTATTAGATAGAGGCCCAGGCAAATTTACTAAGGACATAACTTGGGACAAATAACTAAAAAGAAGAGGTAAAATAATCCATATGTTTAAATGAAAAATCGAAAAGGTTAGAACCAGAGAACAAGATGAGCAAGATTAAACCAAATTATGGTGTGTTACTTAAAATTCTGTGCTTAGAATTGTATAAAATAATCTAAATATAGAGTAAAGGAGACCTGGCTTATATGTTTACAAGAAAATGCCTGAGAAGAGGGATAAGGAAGTCAGGGACTCCATAAGTCAAGGCTACCAGAAAAAGTAACCCAACATGGTCTACATTAATTAAAAGTATGAGATTAGAGGTGAAAAAAAAAGAAGTCACTAACATCGTTACATTTTAGTGATGATCAGGTATAGCTTTTCCAGTCCATTTGTTTGCTGGAGAGGAAAAAAAAAGATTAATTATGTTCCAGGCATCATGCTAAGCCTAGGGAGATGAAGTGAATAAATTCTTGCCTGTGAAGATTTCACAATTAAAGAGAAAGTTGTGTTGCGAGTATTTGTGACACCCTTTCAGCACAAAGTACAAGAGGCAACATAGCTATGCCTGAGGGAATCCGAAAAATAGTTTTACACAGAAGAAGGACACAATAATGAGCAACAGGGTTCGGTGCCGAAGTAGAATAAATAGAAAGCCGTGGAAGGTATTACTGGGAGTTTTAAGTCATTCAGTTTAGTTCCATCAACTTTATACAAAACAAACACTGACACACACGCAGAATACACATATGAATACAAAATATTCTCCCTGTTCCCAAGAACTTACACTGTAATAAACTGAAGAGACTTAAAATAAGTTCAATACAATATGGCATATGCTATATTACAAATATTTTCAATATTCAGGCAATAAGGGTCAAATTCTATAATATAAGGAATTCTTACAATTCAGTCAAGAAAAGGTCACCAATAAAATATGCAGAACAGAATCAGATATTCATTTTTTAATTGATCACTCTAGTGATAATATCAAAGAGAGGATAAGTTTGAAAGCAAAGAGACTAATGTTGGGAGGATACAGCAGCACTGGGTAGAGTATTTAAAAGATCTGAACTGAATAACAGATTTAATTAACTGGAGAGATGGTGGTCACACCATCCAGGGTAAAAAACACAGGAGAACAAATAACCCACTTTATTTTCATCCTTACCCATCCACAGCAACTGCCGCATATAAGGTTTGAGAGAAAGATCCAGAAAAAAGACTACGTTGCAAATACAGATGTGTTACTCATCAGCCTAGAAGCCAGAGTAAATCCTATGTGTATAAGGGGGTAAGACTGCCTAGAAGAACTTTTAAAGGGCTAAAAGAACATCAACACTTAGGACTCAATAAAGATGAGCTGACGAAGAAGTCAGAGGAGGAAATCCATGACAGACAATGAGGACAATGTCTGAGGAAGAAAGAGGTGACCCACTGTGCCAAGTATCACAGAGACCAGCAACTGGACAGTCACCGGTGACCTCTGTCGAGTGCTTCAGAGGAACAGCAGAGGCCCCCAACCTAAAATGGACTTGACCGTGGTTAGGAAGTCTTTGCTGTGATACAGGCTACCTCTAGAAGAACACCACTGCACTTTCCAGGAGCTGTCCAACAATAAAACAACAATACCGAACATCTTCTGAGGGCTCTTTATAAGCAGGCAGTGGGGAAGGCATTTTACACACAATTCCTCTCACAGTCACTACCACCTTCAAAATCAGTATTACTGTTTCCACTTTTTTAGTAAGAAAAAATGGGTTCAGGATGATTGCAGAAATTTCCCATGAACACAGCTGGCACATGGAGAAAGGAGAATTGAAATGAAGGTTCTGTCAAACCATAAACCTCTTTCCACATTTTGATTATGCTTCCCCATCATTGGAAATGGAGGGAGGGGATGTGTTAACCATTTAACAGTAAGGTCCTTTTGTTTTTTTGGAAGATGGTTGAAGTGGTTGACTTTTAAAGACACATCCACCTTCAATAGCCCATGATTCTCTCACATACTTTGCTCACAGGTATAATAGCTATAATAGCTACAGAATTCCAGAACTAAATGCTCAGCACTTTTTATGCTATCTTTATTTTAAAACAAACCCATATCTTAATAATGTTCCCATTATACTTACACAGAAAAAATTAATATTAATTTCATTTATTTTTGCCAAAAACTGAAAGTACAGTCTATGAAGACAGTTAATCACTCCCTTTTCTGCACTCCACAGCAATGCCACATCTTCTACTATTAAAGTAATTATAACTTAGATTGTGACTTGCTTTCACACCCACTGCCGGACAGTAACCTTCAAATATTGTCTACTTTATTTTAAGCCCTGAGAACACAACACAGGGCCAGGGGGCACTAAAACTCTGATGTTTGAATGGAAAGAATGGAAGGATGGATGAGGAGATGAACTGTTTTGGTAAGTGAAGGAAATAATATTTTTTAAAACAGCCAGTTTACACTCAGTAATGCATTATTTAATCACTTTACCAACTGGGAGATTTAAAATGAGTCATACTTGAAGGAAGCAGTATGGAAAATTGAATGATACAAGTGGCATGAGATATGGATGTAAAAAGAGAAACGAATGTTCACTCTCAAAAAGGCTTCTGAAATACAGATTTTTTTCCTGGATTCAGTATCACCCAAAGGCAAAAAAAAGTCAATTCACTAAATTATTTTTTAAAGATCAGTTGCTTTTGAAACCTCTATCAAAGAAGGCCAATCTTATCCTAACTAAATAATTAATCATGGAATTTCAGGTGTGGCCCATGGGAGATGTTCGAAGAGAGAAAGCTTCATAGGGCACTTTGAAATCACTCCAGAAGTGTCTACCTCTATGTTTCAAGACCTGTTCAGTCTACAGATCTGTCTAGCAAAGGTCTATTCTCTAACCTCAAGTCTCAGACTTTTTTCCTACCAAGAGTCATATGATATGACAACCACTTGCACAAAACACTAGCATGAATGAATCCAGGTTCTAATAAGCTACGCTCGAAAATGTTCATGGAAACAAAGGCAAACATTGCCCCAGCTTACAAGGATGTCTGATCTCCACTGTGATTAAAGGCACATCGGCAGGATCAAGAGGACTGCAAGCTCTGCAAATACCCACCGTGACAGCTGCAGCTCCATCCCTTCTTCTCCCGCATGAGGAAACACAGCAGAATGCAAGTGAAAGTAACATTTTTAGGTTGAACTTGAATCCACCCTGGTTTATATATAGATGTTTCAAAGTATGTCATTTGCAAACTTCTGTAGGTTATCAGTAGCTGTTAATACCTCACAGCTGAGTGTAACACAGACCTGTGTTGTGACACCACAGTTGGAAGCCACTGGCCTCTTTTAGGCCTCAGTGAAACTTAAACTAGTTATCAAATTACAATCAGACTCCCTGGGTTAGCCAAATTCAATGGCCTTAGGAGCTGTTTATCAACAACTTTGAAAGACTGAGTGCCAGAAGTCAGAGCAGGCAGAAGACGCAGGTTCCGGCTCTGGTCAAGTGGGGTGCTGAGCAGCCTTCATGGTGTGATATGAAAAGTAAACAAGGAACTTGGCCTGTCCTCAATTACCCCACTAAACCACCATGGTGTCGGGCTATCATGCTGACTTTAGTACCCGCCTGTATCCCAAATAAAAGCAAGCAAAATACAAGCAACGCCTCCAGAAAATCACTGTTAAAATGCATCTGCTAGCCAGGTTTTCTGGAAAGGTCCTACCTCAGAGCAGATTTAGTATTTGATAGCTTAATGCTGGGGTACAGAGGGACTGAGAAAAGATACGAGTGAAGGAAATTTCAGTAGGAAAGGGCAGGAGACATAAGAGCACTCAGACCATGGTGGTCCTCACCCAGACAAAGGCCATCACGGGATGGATGCTGGACTGGGGCCCCTCAGCAAAGGACTTGAGCTTCAGGAAGTTTAAAGGTTAGCACGGGGGCACAGAGGGCAAGAAGAGTGAAGGAACCCAGCCCATGGTTCTGGAGGTTCCACAGGAGGAAGTAAGCCAAGATGAATCTTTGCTCACTTCTCCAGTTTCAAGAGGCCCTGAGAACTTGACGTGGTTTTATAAGAAGGTTACTGGGATAGGGAGAAGCCCAGAAATCATGCCATGTGGGGAAAAGCTAGAAGACTTAAGAACATGAAAGCTGTTTTTAATATCAAATAAACTCTTTTGTAAAAGACAGAAAAGGTTCATTTTATCGAACTCTATAGGGCAAAGCTAGGAACAACGAGCATGTACTTAAGAGCGTCAGACCGACGTCAAACATCAGGAAACACTCTGGTGAGCAGAAACATTAGAGCAGGAACTCTTAGGAAGTTGGGAGCTCTTTCTCACTAGATGTGTTCACAAGGCAGTGGGAAACAATCCCACAGGGAGTCTGGACAGGGGTTCCATACTGGAGAAGGCCTGAGCCAGATTTCTGGGGCACCTTCCAATTCTAAGAGTCTGATTTGTTCATTTTTGTTAGGTTCAGACTTGAGCAAGTATGAGAGATAAAAGGTCTCCCACCCCCCTCCCCCATTCACAGTCAGAGGACTGGCTCCAGGCCAAAAAGGAGTTAGATTTCCAAGGTTTCTTCTAACTCCAAATATCCATAATTTTAGACTTAGATCTCATTTACACTCAAATAAATGAGGATCATGTGGTCTCTCCATTCAGACGATCCACACAATCCATGCCAGTGTTAAATGTCCTTAACTGGTTAAAAAAACAAAAATCACTGAATCCCCAATGCTTCTGAATAGCATTTTCTCTAATCCACTTGAAAGTGGTGGTAGATAATATCTGAGTGTGATGTTATATGTAGAAACTGTAGAAAGAGACTTTTTAATATATGAAATCTACAGTTAAATCACCACTCAACCTTTTCAAGACTGAAGAATCCCAGTTCCTGTCGTAACTTAAATCCTTTAATCACTGGGAGGGGATCTCTTTTTTTTCCCCCAACATATTCCAAATTTTTCACATCTGTTTCTAGAAGTGTCTGTGCAGTGAGACAGCACCCGTGTAGAATGTGGCCCAGAGGTGAAGACAAGAGTGATTCCCTCCTGGCTGCTAAGTGCAAATGGGCAAAGGTTGATGAGATTGTTATGTAGAAAACTATAGTTTCTCTATAGTTTCTTTGACGGAAAAGTATTTCTATCAGACATTAAGTCCTGGCTCACAAACCAAAGCCTGGAAAGCCCTGGCTGGCCTGCCTTAATGTGGAGCCATATGACCAAGTCTGGGATAGTGCAGATCCATCCGTGGCCCTCCACAAGAGCCCTTGGAGAGCAGGCGCCTCCTCACATTGCCACTCTGTTGACATGGATCCCAAAGCCACACTTTTCTCAAAGGCTTCACCATGCAGAGGTGCCATGAGGAGGGCTGACTCACAAGCCCTGCATTCCGGGCCTGAAAGAGTCTTTCTTATTATTACACAGACATCTCATATCTGGGCCTGCAGTACATTTTACATCTCTATTTGACTCCAAAATATATTAACTTTTATTCATCTGGATTTGCACATTTCTTAAAGTAAGCAATACAACTGTGAAGTGGACCCTGGGCCTCCCCAATGCCTGTCACAATAGTTCACCCCTCAACCTGGCTTCATCACCAATCTTCCCCACGAAAAACATATCACCTGCCTTTGAGTAAACCAACCTACACACCCTTTGACTGACACTGACTCACTGAACACCAAGCACTCCCTGGGTAAGCCACCACTGCCTGCAGCTTCTGCAAGCTGGCTACTGCACAGAAATCATAGGACCCCCACTATGAAACAGAGCATTTCAAAACTCATGTGAAAAAAACCCTTCTACAGGACTGGCGCTTACAAATCAAGAAACTCCTCACGTTTATGAGCCACCCATGATTTAAGATCCACAAAAAAAATTTCAAAATAGAAAAGAACCCTATAATTCAAAATTTTAAATCCCTTTTATCCTTAATCTATCATTTCATTTATTTAACAATCTAGGGTAGGCTAACGATACAAAAGTAAATGGAACCAAGCCCCAGTCTTTCGGGTTCTCCACTTCCTTGGGAGGAGAGCCAGACAAACTAACCATCACAGCAACATGCTCTAGTCAAGGTGCCCACTGTGAACATGAAGGGACTGAGTCCCTTCACTACTCGAGCTGAAGGTATCAGGAGATGCGGGTCCCCCAGGAGGTAACATATGAACTAAAGCTGTAATCATGAGAATTAAATAATGAGAACTGTTATCATGCCAATAGTTACACCCATACAGAGAAGGTATGCATGTACTTTATTAGCATTAAGTATGCATAGCAGACCAACAATGCCAGGTTTAATAATAAAAAAAAAAACGTAATTCCTAAAAAAAAAAACTGTAACACAAACGTGAAGCCCTGACTCAGGTTCTACTATTTTAAGAGACTGTGCTTTTAATTTAATTTGATAAAATGGTATATAGCTCACAAGATGTTTAAATACAAATGTCAAAGGATGGTGTAAAGTCCACTTAGGAGAATATAAGAAGTCAGAAGAATTAGTCACCTTTTACCATCTCATAGCCCATATATCTTCCCACTACATAGCAGACACTGCAGGGGCCATAGCAGGGCAGGAAATTATATTGAAGAGGGCTGCATTACTGGATTACAAAAGCTTTAGAGAAAATGATAAATTGAGATGCAAACAAAGGAAGAGGATTTTGCTTTGTTTTGGTTTGGATTTTTTATGTCTTGCTTTTGCTTTGTTTTTGTTGTAATGAAATCTGCCAGGTCATTTTTCTCTTTATGACCATGCCTGGACAATAATTAAAACATATAAATCACCCAATAAATCAAACACTGAATGATTAACATAGCTTTTCTCACTTGTCAGAAATCGGTCAGGCTAAGGAGAAATACAGCAGAAACTGAAAGAAAGCTTTCAAGTTAATATGCTAAGTTGAAAAGGATTGAGCCTTTTAAACTCAGCTGGCATTAAGCCAGTCCAAATGACCAAACAACAAAACTGCCCTCAATCTAATTGTGTCACCTTAGTAATGCCGCCTTCTCCTAGTCCATTCCCTGATGTGGCTGGAGAAGGAAGCATTCTAATCAACCAAGCAGAACCATTTACAGAGAATCAAAATTGATATAATAAACTCAATATAAACATATAATGTGTCTCCATTTATGGCTTCTGGAGGCACCTGATAATTTTGCACTGCCCAAATCATTCAACAAGAATTTGTTCAATGCATAAAGAGCAAGGCATTGAGCTTGGCACTATAGGTTCAGTGACCATATTTTTCAAACTAAAACCTTGAATATATATTTTAACAAGTCATTTTATGTAACTTCCAAGTAAATGCAACAACTTGGGAGACATAGTTTAGACACGGACATACTAGAATCTCCAAAACATCCTAATACTACATGTAGACAACTGAACATTTAAATCAGAAGCAGTTGCTCCTCCCAAAAAGAAAAATGGGAGCTATACAGTCACCAAAGTTTTTAACCCTTAGAATCCTGGAACTGATAGGAATTGTTTTTAATTTAACTGCATATAAATAAAACATTCTCTCTGAATATCAACCATCATTCTTCTGGTTTCACAACTGTAGCACGTATCTGAAATTGACAAACGCTGAAAGGTAGTATGTCATAATCTCCAGGCAGCTGTTAACATAAATCTCGATTTCTACTCATTTTTCTCTTTTGCAGAGACATGCAGAATTTCCAGCTGCAAGGGATAAATGTTCATAGAAAGTCAGATAGACCATCTTTTAAAATAGAGTTGACTATATTTTGCTGTCAGGCAAAAGAACAGACTAGGGAAATAAAAAGAAAAACACAAGGTTCCAATCTTCCCTATAATGGTCTCAAAAGGAATCCATCCAATTCCATAAACAACATTTTAACAACTGATAACTGCTTCCTCAGAGTTTATATATATATATTTTTAAATACCTGAATATGCATTTGTGAAATGGATTTGAAATTCGGCAATATGTCTGCCTTCTGAGAAATCTGTATGCAGGCCAGGAAGCAACAGTTAGAACTGGACATGGAACAACAGACTGGTTCCAAATAGGGAAAGGAGTACGTCAAGGCTGTATATTGTCACCCTGCTTATTTAACTTATACGCAGAGTACATTATGAGAAATGCTGGGCTGGATGAAGCACAAGTTGGAGTCAAGATTGCCGGGAGAAATATTAATAACCTCAGATATGTAGATGACACCACTCTTATGGCAGAAAATGAAGAACTAAAGAGTCTCTTGATGAAAGTGAAAGAGGAGAGTGAAAAAGTATGCTAAAAGCTCAACATTCAAAAAACTAAGATCATAGCATCAGGTTCCATCACTTCATGGCAAATAAATGGGGAAACAATGGAAACAGTGATAGACTTTATTTTGGTGAGGCTCCAAAATCACTGCAGCCATGAAATTAAAAGATGCTTACTCCTTGGAAGAAAAGTTATGACCAAACTAGACAGCATAAAAAAAGCAGAGACTTTACTTTGCCAACAAAGGTCTGTCTAGTCAAGGCTGTGGTTTTTCCAGTAGTCATGTATGGATGTGAGAACTAGACTATCAAGAAAGCTGAGCGCCAAAGAATTGATGCTCTTGAACTGTGGTGTTGGAGAAGACTCTTGAGAGTCCCTTGTACTGCAAGGAGATCCAACCAGTCCATTCTAGAGGAGATCAGTCCTGGGTATTCATTGGAAGGACTGATGTTAAAGCTGAAGCTCAAAATTCTGGCCATCTGATGCAAAGAACTGACTCATTTGAAAAAACCCTGATGCTGGGAAAGATTGAAGGCGAAGGAGAAGGGGATGACAGAGGATGAGATGGTTGGATGGCATCACTGACTCAATGGAAATGAGTTTGAGTAAACTCCAGGAGTTGGTGATGGATAGGGAGGCCTGGCATGTTGCAGTCCATGGGGTCGCAAAAAGTCGGACACGACTGAGTGACTGAACGGAACTAATAGGTCTAAGTCCTCAAGTCCATCTGTTTTAGGCAATTATTCAGAATCCCTCACCATGGAGGAATATTAAATTTTTTATTTTATTTCTTATATAAAATATAATTGATAGTTTATCAATGAATACAGCCTGTATGAATACAGGAGATGGAAATATAAAATAAAACGGGTTTAAAATGCTGAAAATGCAAAGACTATAAAAGACAGCTTACAAACTGAAACGCTGTTTCTGTATACATCATTTCCACTTGACTGTATTTTTAAAAAGTAGTAGAACACCTAAGACGCAATGGCTCCTATTTTCACTTGAGCTCTCTCTAGAAATTAACTAAATCCTCAAACCAGAATAACAACATGGGTTGTTATCTGTAGTTCAGACAAAGAGTCTTACAATAACACTTTACAAAATAAAAGTATAAAAAATTCCTTAACAGGAAAGTATGCTATTTCTGTTTCCGAGTACATATTTACATGAACAGGAAACAATGTTTGACAGTTTTCCTTAGTTAACTTCATGCCAGATTATAACATTTATCAACAAAATTTAAATTTCTGCTAAACATAGAGATCAAAAGCTTCTTGTAATAAAACTATTTTATACAGTCAGTAATTCAGTAAAGGAAACTTTGAAACAAAATGTGACATCCTAGGTATTGCTAAAAGAAGGGACAGTTCCAAACAGATGCTCAAGAAAGAAGAGACTCTGTTAAAGGGAAGACTTTGCTTACACTTACCTCCATTCTAGTCCCACCTGTAACCAAC
Organism: Bos javanicus; assembly: GCF_032452875.1. Taxonomy (NCBI): domain Eukaryota; kingdom Metazoa; phylum Chordata; class Mammalia; order Artiodactyla; family Bovidae; genus Bos; species Bos javanicus. The sequence continues at coordinate 23,805,933 of NC_083873.1, read as the reverse complement.
CACCCTATCTTTTCTGTCTCCATTTCTTCAACTATAAAATGCCACATGAGCTACCACTGTAGACCCAAGGCATTCATGGACTTCAGTATTAATGGTTCTGACTATTCTTGAGTGACCCTGAAAATACATCATTAACACACTGTCATTTGTAATTCTGTGTCAGCAGTGTCTGAACTGCGGTTCCCAGGTGAGTGGATCAAGGGTAACCTTCCCAGCTTTCTATTCCCATTTCATGATCCTCTGTTCTCACAAGTGACTGTTGAGTACAATTGCTGCCTGTTTACATATAGGACTATCCTGTGACATTATAACTCATAACAGTGGAATTGTAGGAAGCCGGAACTCCAAATCTCACTGAATTTCTCTTAAACATCAACAGAATGAGACTCTAAAAAGTTGCTGAGAAAATTAACAAAATGATTTTCTAATTTTTATCTAAGTCCAATATCATGAATCATTTTTTTACATTTCTAGAAGTGTCCAATATTTACACAAAAGTTTCAAAATGGTAATTTAACTGGATTTGCTGAAAGGAAAGTAGGTCTAGAAAAATGCTGTTTTCCAAGGAGGTCACTCTAAATGGATTCTTTATTTGGTTTCATAATCAGTTTCAACTTTACACATGGCTGCCACAAAAAAAGATAAGGAAAAGCATAAGAGGCCAATTATAAAAGTTACAAATGCACACTATATCAAAGTCATATTTCATATCTCTAAAATTACAAATAAAAACACATCATAAATAAATAGATTTTACAAGACATATTTCTAAACTAATATAAACAAATGTTAGAGTAAACCTGAAACTAGATTCTAAGGTGTTTGCTTTTTTTTCACATTTTAGCTGGATGTCTTAATATAGATTGTTCTTTAAAGCAGAGGCTCTTCCCACAGTTTCCAAAAAACTATTATTTTTTAAATGTTAATTCTTCTAACTGATGGCACTTTAGAGTCACTGGAGTTTCCCAGAATCCTGGCTGCAACTGTTGCCTTAAGCCGACAAAATGTTTTGAAAATAATGCACTTGTGTTATATTTACTTTATAGTAGAAATCCTGAAAGGATTAATGAATAGATCAATCTAATTTGTAATTAACAGCATTAATTTGCATGCTGTCCACTAAGTCCAGATAAGAATTTGTTCTCTATTTATTATCTATGACCAAATCATGTTGCTTATAGTATTAATTAGATCAGCAGACCCCTTTTTTCACATCCAGCGCCGATGTAAACTCCAGCCACCAAACAAGGAAATTTAGTCAAAGTTTCAATTAGTGACACTGAATTAATGCAGTTTTACTAAATTCAAATGGAAAATCAGATACATGGAAAAACTCAACCGATTTTAACAAACATCAGTAAAATAAATTCACAATGAGCTCTTCCTGACACACAGCAAAAAAAAAATGGCATTATTTAATATTCCAAGAACCAAACATGACAGTTATCACTGATATAGCAGCCTCTCTCAGCTAGAAACACTAGTGGCATGAATCCCTATTTACTTAATATTCTACTTAGGACAATCATCTTGCTTACAAAATATTAGATATCTTTCCAGAATTTCTCTACCTGTATTTTGTCTGCACAAATACTATATAAGTTGACAATACACAGAAAGACAGCTCTGGTTTTGGGGTTTTTTGTTTGTTTGTTTGTTTGCATTCCCAAGAGTCAGAGGCAATCTGGCAGAAAGCACAAGAGTCTCCAATCTAAGGGTTCTGAGAAATTCCCCAGAACGCTTCCCAGGAATTGACCCCTCAACAACTTGCCACAGTATCTGGAATGTCTACCATTCAAGCAACTTGGATTAAGAGAAAAGGCCCATTACAAAATACCTGAAGATGGGAAGAGAGGAAAGGGCAAGAGATGGAACAAAACAGCAGACTCAACACATGCAGGTCAATTTCCTCCCCGTGTTTAACAGAGTCCCACAGACCATAGGGAATGTTAGGGCCACAGACAAGATTTAAAGGCAGGACCAGGCAGAGAGGCATGAGGGAAGGCAGAGTTTGGAACGAGGCCCATGGAGCAGCACTGAAGAGAAAAACCACACTATGGGGTGGAATGGGGGGACAGGGAAAAGTTATTCTTCTACTTATTGCCCTTTGTCTTTTGCCTTATAATTATACAATGTTTTCTTTTTTAAAATATCAAACAGTAAATGGATCAAGTTATTCTGATTTCCAACAAATGGCACTACCAAGATGTTTTCTCTGAATTTTTATACTTTGCACTGTTTTTATTCCAAGAACAGTCTAAATAAAACCGCTCCAGTTTAGCTAGATGAAGTAACTTTCTTTCTGATGTTATCTAAATGAATGCTTTCCCTCTCCAATGCTGCCATTCCCTTCCATTTTTTAGGTTTACAAACTGACCAGCATGTGTGAACACCTTCAAGAAGATGCTGAATATCTGCAAAATTGCACAACTGAGACTAAAACTCAGCCTACCTACCTTTCTAAAGTTGTATTTTGGAAACACAAATCAAGAAAGCTGTCACATCATCGCATTACTACAAGCAAAACCACAAGCGCAGCTTTATTTGTAAATAGCAGTCTAATATACAATAAAAGCCATATCACAGTAATGAAGATAACTATAAACAAATGTCATGGCCTGCCACAATAATAATGATCCAAGTTCTTATTCCCATGTGTGAGTAAATATTATCCATACTTCTTAAAATGAAAAAATGCTTATGGAACACAAAAATTTCCCTTGCCTACATTAAAAAAAATGAGTCAATCTCAGATCAGGGAGATAAAGTCTAACAAAATTTAAAGTCATGGCTTCATGGCTTCACGAATTATATCTTATCAAATTTTTGTAACTCTGAAAAATCTTTTGGTAATCTGCTTTCCATTCTGAAAATATGTACTTTCTACTTGCTAAGTATATACATATATATATTCATGTGGAAATGCTATATCATAGAAGACTGATAATCAAAACAGATTATCATCTCAATTAATTGTAAAACTCACAGGTATAATAAAGCCAACTTTCAATAACGCCTCTTAAGCCAACAGTAAAAAGTCTATAAGAAAACATAAGAGGAATAGCAGTAGTATTTCCACCTTAAAATCAGGATTCATCAATAAAACTTTTTCAATAAACAAAATTTTCACAAAACTTCACATCAAGATCCCTATCAAAACATATGCAAAATTAACTTTTCCTATTGTGAGTCTATTATACTCATCCACATTTCAGTTCTGCAAAAACATGTAAACTAAATTTTCTGAATTATGGGTGGTTGTGTGTATGTATAATGAAAAGCCATTTATGATAAAATGTATACAATATATTACTGTAAAAAAGCAAGACAGAATAACCATGGAATGGTTGAATGCACTTTCACATAAACCATTAAAGACACTGAGCCAGAATGTATGAACAATTATTTTCACAATCTTTACTTGATGACAATTTTACAATTACATTAAGAAGCCACATTTTGTGACTTAAAACAGAGAACTGATATTCTGTGTGCACATGAGTGTTTCCTCATTGCTGACACATTTACTGCTGTCATATGAATTGTAAGCTTTATATCAAGTGTTTTGAAAAAAGGTAATCTCAACATACAGACTGGAGTTACACCTAAACTTCACACCTTAAGGGAGACAGTTGTTATTCTCTGCTATTTCAGCAAAAGGTCTTAATTTTTTTTAAATGTCAACACAGGCCCTTAACACAAAACATAATTCTGTATGAATTTGAATTGACTGTTTACATGAGAATCCATGCCTGCAGAAAGAACAGTTGTGCATCTGTAGACCTATTTCAAGTCATTTTGGCAGAGATCTACCTACTTATTTTGATGGATCTATGAATACTGCACTGAAGCAGGAATGATTCTAATAGAACCAAAACAAGACAAGACACACACACACACACACATCACTTTAAAAACAAAAACAAAAAAACTGAGCAAACCTGAGTGGAGCCATGAACATTTCTGAAGTCTCCGAAGGACTTAGGCATCATGCACGGTTTTTAGACTGCTGGGTTACTTCACCTAAGTGTTCATGGTGCACATGACTTCACTGCCTTGCATTCTAGTTGCATGCTCACGCCACATTAGATACAATCTCTGTTCTACACACAACACACAGGCATACACACACTCTCTCTCTCTATACCAGCCCGAGCTGTTTCCAATTTCAGAGGCCCGCTCAGCGTGTAGCCTATGCCCATCCCTGCTCTGCTCAGTCCTGACCCCAGGAGTGTAGGGACGCTTACATTAAGTAGGGATACTACTTAAACCTGGTATATCTGCTCTGTTGCTTCATCCTTCCAGAATGTATAGCATGGTTCCTTCCCCACTCCATGAGTACAACGGAGACGACAGATTCCCGGGTGCGAGAGAGAAGACCACTACTTGTCCCCTTCCACACCCGAGGCATCCCTGCTTCTCTCCTCCAAAAACCCCAGAGCCACTGCTGCCCGGAGTCTGTGATCCCAGGGCGGGGGAGAAGAGCCAATGATAGGAATCAAATAGCCCGTTCAGGAGCGGGTGCCAGGGGCACGGAAGGGGCGAGCCGGGTGAAGTTACCGGCACCGGGGAGGTGTGCTTCGGCGGGGCACCGTTCGAGAGCAATGACAGGTCGGCTGGGGAAGGCTGGGGGCGGCGAGGGAGGCTGGGGAACAGCTTTTCCTGTCTTTCTCAGGGCCTGGAGGGGAATCCCGGGGCTGCGGCGGCGGCGGGGCTCGCGGGTAGTCGCCCGCCTCCCCACGCCCCCCGCGCCCCCGGCGCGTGCCCTCCGCCGCCCCCTCAGTGCGGCCGCTCCCGCCCCGCGCGGAAGGAAGCGCCGGGCTCCCCCCACGCTCTCCCGCTCTCTCGCGAGTCCTGTGTAGGCCCTTTTCGGGGGGAGGGGAAGGGGGAGGGGGCGCAGAGGGAATTGCTGCAATAGAGCGCCGAGAGAACCATGCCCGGGCGAGGCAGGCGGTGGAAAGCCACGGCCACATAAAAATGCCATATTAATTTTTTAAAAGCCATAAATCACCCCTCCCTCTGCAAACGAAAACCATAAACCCGATCCCATGCAAGCCCGCGAGCAGCCACCCACTTCCTATTTCTGTCACAGCAGCTACACCCTGCCAGCAACCAACCCCCCCCCCCCCGGGCGCCCCCTCCCGCCACCGCCACCCCCGCCACAGGCTCCCCTCGGCTCAGCCATTTGCCAACTGACGCCCCCATAAATAAAAATGCCCCAAGTGGGGCTGGGTGGGAAGCGTGGGGGAAGGGCGCGCCAGAGAGGGGGGATTTGAGGGTTGCACAATATCCTAGAAGGTCCGTGGCTGGAGCGAGGAGAGAACCCCAGGCGGGGGGAGGGGAGGCGAGCCTCCCGGGTGCCTGCGGCACACGGTGCACCCAGGCGATCGCAGCGCGCCGCTTACCTTTCACCACCCTGTCGGTCGTCGACAACTTGGGATCAATTGCCTTGGGCTCGGACATCTCCAGCCGCCGGGGGACAGCGACGCGCTGCTCGTCCGTCCTACTGCACACCCCGACCGGACCGGCGGGCCAGACACTCAACGCCGCCGCTGCCGCCGCGCTGCAAACCGCTTGGCTGGAGGTTCTGGGCTCTGAGCTGGCTTTAAAGTTACTGCCTTCTCCGCGCGTCCCTCCTCCTCCTCCTCCGCTGCCGCCGCCGCCGCCTTCACTCCTCCTCCGCCGCCGCCAGCCCTGCCGACTCTGCTCCGGGCTGCGCGTGTGTGGTGGTTATTTATTTATTTTCTAAGCACGCCTCTCGGTTCTTCTTTTATTCTTGGGGGAAGGGGGATGGGGTGGGGAAGCGCACACACGAGCACCCACCCTGGCACGGAGATAGGGCACCGCGGAATGGAGCCCCAAGCGCGCACACTGCTGGGATTAAGACCGATCACATGGGGAGGGCCGGGGGCGAGGAAGGAGAGGCAGGGCCGCCGATGTCAGTGCCACTAGCCGCGCCTCGGCGTCCCCGGCGGCGGAGAGGCGGCCGCCGATGCTGCTGCTGCTGCCGCCGCTGCTTCCCCACACCGAGCGCCGCTGCTGATCAGCGGCCGCCGGAGACGTCCCGCCGCCTCGCTCGCCCGTGCCTGCCTCTGCCTCCCCGCGCCGCTCCTTCACTCACACAGGCACAGCCACGGAGCTCGGCAGACTCAGTCCCCGGCGCAACCTACCCTCCGCCGCCACCGCCGCCCCGGCCGCCGCCGCCGCCGCCGCTGCCGCCACCGCTCCCGCCTCCGCCTCCTCCCCTTCCTCCTCCCGGCCCCCGCCTCTAGCGCCGGAGCGGCCTCCTCCTCCCCGCGGAGCCCGCCCCCTGCTACCCTCGACGTTGAAGCTATGAGCGGTCATTGGATGGCGTGAGCGTCACTCACTGCCAGCGGCGCCCTCCCCTCTGGCCCCGCCTCCCGCTCCTCCTCGTCGTCCCCGCCCCTCACTCTGTTTTCTCTGGGCTGCCAGTTCGGCGGGCCTGCTGCCTCCACCGCCCAGTCCCCCGCTCAGGTGTCACTGTTGCTGGCAGCCGGGGATTAGGGAAGGAGAATGGGCAGGGGGTCGCGGCTGGGAGGAGAGAGGCTTTGCCATGCCACCCCCCCCCCCGCGCCCAGCCCCATTTGGCCTCTTTCCCTGGACCCCGCACACACACCCCGCGCCGCTTTGGCAACGGTGCCTTGCCGGCTTGGGTTAAGCCGCAGTGTGAGTAGCCAAGTGCGGAGGGTGTCTCCGGGTGTGTGCGTGCGTGGCCCGCGAGAGGGCAAGAAAGGAGGAGGCGAGGAGAGCAGGGAAGGGGGTTGGGGTTAGAGGCGGCCGAGGAAGGGCGGAGGAAGGAAGAGCGCGAGGAGCTCCGGGGCCGCCTCACAGCTGCTGTCGCTGCCGCAGCTGTCCGGAGAGAATCGCCGAAACGGCGACGAATCAACAACTTACCTTGGAGAGACGGGCTCCGCTGTGATGGGTGTACTGCCTGTTTTGCTACTGGGGCTTTTGTGGGGGGCTGGGGAGGGGTGTCGTGAGTATTAATGTTTCCCACCCCTGCATCCACATCTTTGGTGGAGGGGCCGCTTCTAGCGTCTCCGGCCGGGGACGTGGCGGAGCGTGCGGGGCGCGGGAGCGGGCTGCCCACTGAGGATGGGGACGGGAGGACACGCGACCCCGGGCAACTCTTGAGTTACCTAGGTTAGCCCTAGGCGGGGGAAGGGAGGGAAGAGAAACATCGGAGAGGGTCGCCTTTTTTACTGTTGACACTGCACACCTAGTGACTGGTCAGGACTGGTGACAGGACATCCGCCTTCCCAGCTCCAGTCCATCATCCGATACCCACTTGGTGCTCCTAATACCTGCAGGGCACTGCAGCCCAAGGCGGATCCCCATTCTGGTGTCCTCGGGTTGGAAGGAGTGTGAAGGAGACAACGGGAACCTAAAGAGTGACTGTGACCCACATGTTCCCTTCTGGACTACTAATGAGGAGCAGGTTTCCCTCAGCAAGAAGGTCACCTCGCCACAGCCCATCTCCCCAACCAACCTCACCCCCAAGGACCGGCAGAGGTCGGGGACAGGGATTAAAGTTCAAACTCGAAAAGAAGTTTTAGAAAATTGGCTGATGACATGAGTGTGGCTTCAGCAGTATGGTCTGCAAGGAATAGAAGCTCACAGTTGGAGGTTAGGTGAGCCTCCTGGAGGCCTTTTTAGCCAAAGGATATGTCCCTGGCTCAGGGAGACTGCCACTAGGTCCAAAATCTTCTGCCCAATTCACAACTCTAAGATTGTTATGCGGTAATTAGGCAAACAATACATTTAATCAATATGAATCCTGCTCTTTTTATATGCCAGACACTGTGATAAGTAATTGATGTGGGGTGGGGAAAGATTGAAAAGGGCCCTTGCGGGTAATGAAGCCTAATCCGGTAGAACTGCCATGAAAAGATGAGTTCTGAGAGAACAGGGTATTGCCTCAAGAAGGAGTTGTTGAAAACAGCCTCTTGAGCACAGGCAGAGCTAGTTGCTAAGGCAGATTTGGGAAGTTGGCCCCTAGCCAGATGGCACAGAGCAAGGCAAGGATGCCAAGACCTCTGGGTGAAGAAGAGGGCCTGCTTGAGGAAAGATCAGGAAACCATGTCCAGGGATGCTCGCTCCTAACTCCGCAATGTTCTTTCCCGCATACTGCAAGCAGAGATACAGTTCCCCCCGATATTTGGACTCACTTTTCAGATACTGAAAAAAAAAAAAAAAACTTAGTACCAAGCTCAGAGGCTTAAACTGTCAGCACCATAGAATAGTTTTATGATGCAGATAGGAAATAAAGGCACACCTTTCAGGCACACCCTTCAGTCCGCTACAAGTCTAGAACACCTCCTAGCTGAAATATGTGTGGGAAAAAATGTTATGAATCATAATCACTTTACAACACATCTTATTATCATCAGGTGCCTTTAATGCATGTGTCTGGTTCCATACTGTTGCAACACAGACACATCTTCCTAATGAAAATTGGACCCTACACCAAGGAAAACTAGACAACAGCTTATTAACTAGAGACCAATTATGTCCACATAGCGGGCCTACTGATAGAGCCCAATCAAAGGTATTTTTTTAGATGTCTTACTATCTCCTACTGTCATGTATCTTTTTATCCTGTTAGACTGCCAAGTCTGTCTTTGATTATATTACCATTTGCATCAGCTCACCTTAGACATGGAATTTACATTTTCAAGAAGTTACTGCAATGCCTGGATGCTGAATTCAACAATATCCTCTGTGAAGAAAAAGAGAAAAAATTAAAAAAAAAAAAAAACTTGGCAAAAAAACCTTCAGATCAGATCAGATCAGTCGCTCAGTCCTGTCCAACTCTTTGCGACCCCATGAATCGCAGCACGCCAGGCCTCCCTGTCCATCACCAACTCCCGGAGTTCACTCAGATTCACGTCCATCAAGTCAGTGATGCCATCCAGCCATCTCATCCTCTGTCATCCTCTTCTCCTGACCCCAATTCCCCCCAGCATCAGAGTCTTTTCCAATGAGTCAACTCTTCGCATGAGGTGGCCAAAGTACTGGAGTTTCAGCTTTAGTATCATTCCTTCCAAAGAAATCCCAGGGCTGATCTCCTTCAGAATGGACTGGTTGGATCTCCTTGCAGTCCAAAACCTTACTGTCTACCAAAAATTGCATTTCCCCTTCTTTAGTATACTCTCTGCAAAGCGTCTAGCTAGGTAAGGACTCCATTTCCCACCTGCACCCACTTGCATCTGAGTGGGTCCATGTGACTAGTTCTGGTCAATAAGCTGTGGGCTAAAGTGTTTCATCACTTTTTGACTAGGCAGTTAAGCAGAAGATATGCATTCTCCAGCCTCTGGGCTCCCATCTATAGCTAAATTCAGAGACTTCTAGAGTCCTAGAGAGGGTGTACCCTCACATGGAAAGAGCTGAGTGCCTAAACTACCACATAGAACAATGCTGCCCACTTACTAGAAATATCATTTTAGCACACAAAAGTTGCTACGTTAGTTCAAAAGTAAAGCCCAGAATTATTGTGCATCTGTTATATAACAGAATTACCAGACTAAAAATATGTTTACTTTTTAATACATGATTATAAAACTTTGATTTTTATAAATGAATTATTGATTTGCCAGTTGTATTTTGAACACCTGTGCTAGGTAGTATATAAATGTATAAGGATTCAATATTAATCTTTTCATTCAAATATCTCTCAAATATAAATCTTGTTATATGTGAGTTGCACATATACTCTATGCAAACATTTAGGTATACGGTGCTACTTCATCAAAAGTAATTATGAATAATATATATGGAAAAAAAGAAAATATTGAGAATTTGGAGTCATCTATGCATTCAAATGCTCCAAGTCACAGTTTACCTCCATTGGTACAAATTATAGTAAATGGATAATGTTAATTTGCTATTAAGTGTTCTACTAAATCTAGAAACTTTTTAAAGGGAAAAAAGTAAAGATATTTCATTTTATATCCTGTTTTGAGAATAACTGTCTTTGAAATTTTTTACTTTCCTTTTGATTCTTGATAAAGTACTATCATTTTGACATTAAGAGTTGAATAGTAGCTTCTGGTTTTGACTCATCTGAGGCACACACTTCATTCTGAGTAGCTGATGGCAGACAGCAGTATGTCTGTCCTATTCCCACCTGAGTTGATGGAGCTAAATGCTGAAGAACCTGCAGAGTATACAGCCAGTCCTGATGGAGCCATGAATCTGTATGAGAATTAGATTTATTATCTTAAAGCTAATTCCTCTGACACTCACTTTTAACATGTCCTACCCTATTCACTATAGAAGCTCTATGAAAAATACATTCAAAATGGATTTTATTTGAGATTTATAGTAAAAGCCTTCTTATTATTTATCTTTTGGATTGCCCTTGAAATTTTATTGAACCATGTTTTTTTCCAGAAGTTAGTTTTACTCATTTGGGAAAGTTGTTATAACTAATATATTCAGGAGTAAATAGGTTTGTTTGTTTTGGTTTTTTTTTCAGTCAGGGACCAAATTATAACTTATGGAATTGTATGCTAAGTTCATAAAGAGAGGATATGTTTTATGTAAAATTTGGCAAGACTATGGGCAATCATTAATTTGTATTTAATAAATATTTTTATATTTGTTTTATTTATATTTGTGTCATCATTTCATATCCCAATTCTGGGCACAGAGTAAGTGCTCAACAAATTTTGCTGAATGAACTTAAAAAGAATATTGGCATCCAGTATATGACAGGTTAAGTACCATAGTGCATACTCAGGAATATTTCAATATTCCTAATATAAGAAATATATATTAATATATTGTTTATGTACATGTATATTTAGTTATTTATACACACACACTGGAGAGAAATCTTATAGCCCTTTCTCCTAGATAGTTTTAATTCTAGCTTCATTATTAATTTTAAAATTAAGAATAGATTAAGGGTGTCATATCATACATGTTTACATTTAAAATAGCTATATGCATGCTATTATACTGACCATCCAAGAACTATTCATGCTATAGAACTGTATGTGTTCTGGCTTTTCTAAACTCAGAATTTCAGAATATTTGACCTGAAATGAGCTGGAGTTTACACTTGAAGTGCTTTGAGAACATCTTCAAGAACTACCGCAAACAGCTTAGTAATCAAACTAAAGATAACACGTTGTGGAAGACCTGGTAAATCAATTTAGGATAAACTTTGTCAAGCCCTCTAAAAGTACATTTGCATATACCAAATCAATATAGTAATTAGAAATGGGTTTTACTGTTCAAAGCCAGCAGAAATTTAACCTTACTCAAAGTAAGTTTTGCCCATTATTGATGGAAAATTCATGAATTTGCAAGTAAATATTTTATTTAAAAAGAAGCAGTCAGACTAGCCATCTTTCTATTTACTTCTGATTAGTCGTATTTTATTTTGCTAGTATTCATGGTTATTGGAAAGCCTATATATAGTAAGCATTTATTGAACACCTACACATATCAGACACTGGGAATATGACATGAAAATATCAAGTCTCACCGTTCATAAACTTTAGATTCCAGTGAGGAGAGACACACAACAAAAGGAACAATTACACATACAGAATATGTTGGATGAGCTAAGTGGTAAAAATCATGTATACTGGTAACAGCACTGAAAGGAGTGGTTGGCAAAGTAGAGTTGCTCACTGTTGTAGACAGATTGTTTAGGGAAGACATCTCTGAGAAGATAATATTTCAACAGAGAGTCAGTGAAGTAAAGACAATATCTATGCAGCTATCTGGAAAAGGAGTGTTCTGTGTTAAAGAAATAGCATGTGCAAAGGCCCTGATGTAAGAGCCTGTTTGACCTTTGCAAAGAACTGTCAAAGGAGGCCAGTGTAGTGGAAGCACAATGAACCAGAGAGAGTGATCCAAGACTAGGTCACAGAGGTGCTATAGAGTCAGATTATACAGGGCCTCATAGACCATAGAAAAGATTCTAAACATTATTCTGGTGAAATAAGCAGCATTTTATTAGGAAAGTGATATGATATGATTCAAGCTTAGAGAAAACCATTGGTCTCTTGTAAGAACTGACTCTGGATGCAATTATTGTCATAATCCAAGCTAGAAATAAAGTAGTTTGGATTACTGAGAAGGAAGAAGTGAAAGGTATCCAATTCCAAATATATTTTAAAGGTAGAGCTAAAAGATGTGTTGATGGATTGGATAGAGTGTGTGGGAAAATCAAAAGGACTCCTTGGAGTCAAGAACACCAAAGTTTGGGGTGGGGTCTCAACAAAGGAAAAATGGAGCTACCATTTACTGAGAAAGGGATCATCGGAAATAGAGAGCATATATTATGAAGAAGATCTAAAACTAGTTCTAGACACGTTAACTTTGAGATGAACATTTGACATGGACGTGGAGATGGCATGTAGGTAATTGGATATATGACTCTGGACTTGAGAGGCAAGGGTCAGGCTGTTGATGTATAAAATTGGTAGTCATGACATCTTAGTGGTCCTTTATTTTAGTTGGCAGAAATGGAGGGACCTGCAAATCTGACAGAAAGGAGTAGCTTCTGGGGGAGAAATGTGGTGCCTCTGAGGTCAAGCAAATGAAGTGAATTGTGTTAACAATGCTGAAAATTTGAGTAAAATGACAACTGAGAATTGACTGTCGGTTTTGACAAAAGGGGAGTTCACTGGTGATCTTCACAATTCAGTCTTTATACCTATCTAAAATAGCATCTCATCAGTCTCTGCCTCTTTATACAGACTTAGGCCTTTTTTCATGTTTATAATTAGCTGACAGTACATGTGTATATCTGTGATGCATATGATGTGTTTGGCTATCTTCCTGCAGCTATATGATATGACCTTTGAGAGGAGGAGGAAATTTGTCTTGTTCCCATTTGAATCTCTGGTGCTTAAAAGCTGTTTGTGGAAAGAATGGCTTACAATGCTAGCCCAGGTTAGTTTTTCTTATTTTTTTAATAGTTGAAATAAGTATTTTAAGGAGGTTGCTGAGGGAGAATTTAGTGGAGGTGGTCAAAAGGTATAGACACTTAATTAAAAAAAAAAAAAAAGCTACAGACGTTTATTTATAAAATAAATAACCCCGAAGAAGTCTCTTACCTTGGCGGGTAGCACTTTTTATGCCTGGTTTTTCCTAAAGTTGAGATGGCATCCCAGGCAAAGGGCCTTAAATTTATTAAAAAAATAATAATAAAATAAAATGAATAACCCCTGGGGATGTAGTGTAAAATATAGTCACTATAGTTAGTAACACAGGATCATAGATTTGAAAGTTGCTTTAAAAAGTTCAGTAGTTCTTGAAAGTTTTAATCACAAAGGAAAAATTTGTATCTGTGTGAGGTATTAGATGTTAACTAATCTTAAGGTGGTAATCATTTTGCCATATATACATGTATCAAATCATGTTGTACACCTTAAACCTATACAATGTTATATGTCAATTATATCTCAATAGAATTAAGAAAGAGAAAGAAGCATTTCAATGCATTTGTAGAAAAAAACAAAAATTCATGTTTAGACTTTTTTTTTAATTACAAAATCAACTTTCATAGGGTAAAAAAAATTGACTCATGCCTCCAGAATGAGAAACGGGATGGAATTCAGAAGATCCTTTTTCATATGAGGTGTGTCTCTCACATGTCCCCACTGTAAGCATAAATTACGCGTGTAAATCCAGGGGAGGGCTCAGTGTTACTCACAGTTTCTCTTTCTCCAAATACACAAAGGGTTCCATTGTTTGCAACATCTAAATTATTCCCTGGTGATAAGTTAGGCCAGACATTAGCAATTTTCAAAGAGGAAGTGGGCAGAATTTGGGTGGTGGTTGTTTAGAAGCAGTCCCTCAAAAGAGTTTCCTTCTCTCTTTCAGGGTGTCCTTGATGTCCAGACATCCAGTATAGACATTCAGGGAAATTGTTCTAGCTGTGCTTTCAGGTGCCCACCCTGCCCACTCCCATTTTGGATAAAATGCCCCAGCCACAGCACCTGCTGTGGTGATCATCAATTCACAGGTTCAGCTGCTGTCATCGCAGAGGGTTGAACTAGGGTAAGTGAATGTCTAACTACAGAACATCTAAGGACCAGTGGCCTTAACTTCCCAAACCTAATTTACAAAGTAAGCTAGGCTAAACAGGTACTTTCTTGGTCGTGTCCGACTCTGTGCGACCCCATAGACGGCAGTCCACCAGGCTCCCCCATCCCTGGGATTCTCCAGGCAAGAACACTGGAGTAGGTTGCTATTTCCTTCTTCAATGCATGAAAGTGAAAAGTGAAAGTGACGTCACTCAGTCGTGTCCTACTCTTAGCGACCCCATGGACTGCAGCCCACCAGGCTCCTCCATCCATGGGATTTTCCAGGCAAGGGTACTGGAGTGGGGTGCCATTGCCTTCTCCATCTTGGAAGAATATGACTTAAAAATTCAGAGGTAAGTTGGGTGTGGTTGTTTGAATGAAAGGGCTTGCCGGCCGGAACTGATTTGGCCACTAGCAAATGATTCATGTGTAAGGTAGGTAAACAGATAAAACTGTTCAGGCCGGAGGGACCATAGGTCAGAGTCAACAGGGGTGAACGGAGGAGAGAAAGACAGAGACAGAGAGATTCCTAAATCTGTTTTTCTTTTTGTCCTTTGAAAGGCCTGGTTGTTTACAACTGTTTCTGGATTTATGAGACCCCTCAATATCTTGACCACAGATCCTGTTTTCTAGAGCTAGTTTGAGATTTATATTTTTACAAACTCAGAAACTCCTCACTGAATCATACAGATGACAGAAAGAGCAGCTAAGATTTTTACTTCATGCCCTCTGTGGGTTTTCAAAAGTTAACACCTTCTAATTGTGACCATTCATTTTCTTCATTCAAAAAATGACTATAATACATTCCCTCCTTGCCTGTCCTCATTGTTTCTATAGCATACTCAGTGCCCAAAATCAAAAGAGCAAAACAGTTTATAAGAGAGGGAGACAGAGACTGACTGCTTGAGAGTCCTGGTAAGTCTGTAACTATTTAATTGAATATGTGCTATGCCTGTTTCCACATCACATTCAGGCGGGTTATAAGCTATGCTGCAGTAAAACGGAACCATCTCAGTAGCTTAACGCAATTTGAAGTCCTCTGCAGGCTTGGGCCACCCTCCAGGGCAGTCATTCCTCGTGTGCTGGCTCAGCATTCCAGCCGGCTTCAATCAGGCAAGCAGAAGCACCCATATCAGCATTTCACAGTCACCCAGCAGGAGAGGAGAGCCCTGGAGAGCTGAGCTCCAGTAAACAAGTGCTTCTGTCCGGAAGTGACACTCACGAATGACTACCCTCATAGTTCATTGACCTGAACTCCTCATGTGACCACACATGATTTCAAGGTGGGCACAGGTATGTGATCCTGCCACACGTGCAAAATTAAAAGGAGACCAAATATTTGTGAAGGACAGTAACACCAATCAGGAGTTCTAAGTAATTCGTCTAACCCGTGTGGGGTTTCCTTGCTACCGTATGAGAGGCAGTAACTAGAACGTGCATCTTCGTTGTGTTTTACATGCCAGGATACTCCTGCATGCCTGTGGCTGCATGCCTGATCTGCTTCTCCTGTGGAACCTTCGCTAGTCTGCCGCATGGCCTCTCCTTGACTGAATCGGTTATACTCCGCTTGGCCTGACTTTGATCTCACTACATCTACTCTAGGGCCTGCATTTCTACTCCAATCCTGCTATCACTACCACTCTTGCAAACTTGTTAGATACCTTAGGCCAAGGCTTGGTTTCTGCCTCACTCTCAACACTGTAGTGCAAACACTATCAACACTCTAGTGTTTTATAGATGGGTGCTGTTGGGCAATTGCTGACAGTTGTTAATATTAAACAGACTGGACTACAAACAAATGTCCTTTGAATGTGTCTTAGCTGCAACAAAAAGCATTAACCTCTTTTCCAATTTTTATTTAGAAATATGAATATATCTATATAGAGATATACAGCATATATAGAGTTTATTTTTGTGAGTCACTGCCTTTTGCATGAAGTGAATATGATCAGTTTAATAATATGTGAACTTATTATTACTGCATAAATGCCAAGCGGTTTCTGGGAATGCCATGTTTGTGTGCTAATTTGACACAACAAAACTATTTTTTTTCTTCCTTACTTTATTAGTCCCGCAGTATGATGAGTAGTCTTTTGTGTCAATCTAACTAGGCCATGGGTTTCCTACGCGTCGTGGTAAAGAACCTGCCTGAGGATGCTAGAAGATGTAAGAGACCCAGGGTTCAATCCCTGGTCAGAAAGATTCCCTGGAGAAGGGCATGGCAACCCACTCCATTATCCTTGCCTGGAGAATCCTATGGACTGAGTGGTCCACACAGTCACAAAGAATCTGATAGGACTGAAGCGACTTAGCACCCACGCAACTACGCTGCAGTACCCAGTTAACCAAACGCTAGGCCAGGTTGTGCTGTGAATGTATTTTATGGATATGGTAACATCTACAACTGACTGACTTTAAGTAAGGGAATTACCATTGATAACATGGATTGGCCTCATCCAGTTATTAATAGTTCAAGGCCTTATGAGCAAAAGCTCAGGTTTCCTGGAAAAGAAAGAATTCTACCTCATGACCGCAGTGCTCAGCTTCTGCCTGTTTCAAACCAGCCAGTTTTCCCTACAGATTTCAGAGTTGTCAGCGCACAACTGTGTAAGCCAATCCTTTATAAACAAACCTCTTTATATATACACACATATAAAGATACATATAAACTCCGGGAGTTGGTGATGGACAGGGAGGCCTGGCATGCTGCAGTCCATGGGGTTGCAAAGAGTCAGACACGACTGAGTGACTGAGCCGAACTGATAAAGATACATATATATGTATCTCCTAATGGTTCTCTTCAAATCCTGACTGATACCTACAATATGTACTTTTTTTCATAATTCAAATCCAGAAGTTATTTTAAATAACACAAAAGAATGCCTCTTTATCCATCTGTATCTCTCAGTCTCTGATGATGTCTCTTTCTCATATATGTGCATGCACACACATACACACATGTTTTATAGGAACACATTATATACTTATTAAAAGGTAAAAAAGCAAATAGATGGAGAAACAATGGAAACAGTGACAGACTTTATTTTCTTGGGTTCCAAAATCACTGCAGATGGTGATTGCAGCCATGAAATTAAAAGACACTTGCTCCTTGGAAGAAAAGCTATGACCAATCTAGACAGCATCTTAAAAAGCAGAGACATTACTTTGCTGACAAAGGGTCATCTAGTTAAAGCTATGGTCTTTCCAATAGTCATGTATGGATGTGAGAGTTGGACCATAAAGAAAGCTGAGCGCCAAAGAATTGATGCTTCTGAACTGTGGTGTTGGAGAAGACTCCTGAGAGCCCCTTGGACTGCAAAGGGATCAAACAAGTAAATCCTAAAGGAAATCAGTTCTGAATATTCATTGGAAGGATTGATGCTGAAACTGAAGCTCCAGTACTTTGGCCACTGACTCATTTGAAAAGACCCTGATGCTGGGAAAGATTGAAGGCAGGAGGAGAAGGGGTCAATGGAGGATGAGATGGTTGGATGGCATACTGGCTTGATGGACATGAGTTTGAGCAAGCTCCAGGAGTTGGTGATGGACAGGGAGGCCTGGCATGCTACAGTCCATGGGGTTGCAAAGAGTCAGACACCACTGAGTGACTGAACTGAACTGAACATTTTTTATTTAATTCTCTAGGGTAAAAATTCACTTTGTTTCTCTTACTCATGGCCTGGATGAAGAATTTTATTCTCCCAAATATACCAGCTTCCTAGGTAATTCTAATGGACAGTCAGTATCTAAGATTGGGGTCCCCAGATGTAGACCTGTAGATGAAGATTCAAATAAAAGTGATTTGTTAAAACCACAGAGAAGTATGGCACGTGACAGGAAAGGGAAGGAAGCGAGCCAACAGTCTGATGTTAAGCAAACACCCACATGGTAACTTTGGCTCAATCCTACAGGTGACTTCTGCACTTATAAGTCACACCTCTAAGCTGTCCCCATCAGGGACCAGAGAGCTGAATGTTTTACTTAGTAGTCAGTGGTGGAGATATAAATTCCTAGGCCCTTTCTGCTCTCTCTACACTGAGGCAAAGGTTAAGGAAGTCTGAGGACATCACTCCGACAGAGATGCAGGTAAAAACACACAGACAGCTGTTTTGTATGAAAATGGAAAAGGTTTGGAGAGGATATGAGTGAACAGTGAGAACGTCTGCGACTCAGGATTGAAAACCACTAGGACAGAGGAGTAGAGCAAGGAAAACAACCACATGTCTCATTGAGGATAAGCAGTTTTTAAAAAATACCTCTTTTCTCATATCACTTCAAATTAGTCTTCTCTCCCACCTCCACAACGGACTTACCATCTTAGGAGTAAGTATGATATGATTTCATGGGCAGATGGTCTCATTCCTGTTCCATTTGTAATCCTCAAATAATGTCCCTTCTATTGTATGGCATTCTTAAGTCTCAGAATATAGCATTTAGTCCCTTTATGGGCAGACTAATATGAAAATATTCCTAAGACAGGAATTACATTGGCTCAACTCAGAGCTGAGAATTGTCCTAAACGCTTGTGGCTAGATCTTCTGTCCAACCTTGGAAGGCATTGGATGTATGCTGAACGTTTTATCTATTCAGAAGCCTTATTTCAAACCTGATTCAACCCTGTGATTTTACATGAATCAAGGGGGCATAGTTACATCAAGACTGATCAAGACTGAGTATATGATGCCATCTTCCCCTATAAGTTTCCTTTCTTTGGAGAAGCAGATTCAGTCTTTCTCTTGAAGACAGGTCAAAATTATACCAAAGCATTTTCAGTAGCTGTGTTACTCTACCTTATAGATCAGAAAAGCAGAGAGAGAGAGAAATGTGAATCAGACATACAGAGAAGAGCAGAGATGAAAGAAGAAAGAGTGCTAGTGTTCCATTTCCTGATTCCACCGTGTTCTGGAAGTCCTTCATGATGGGTCTTGGGCTCCATGAGACCCCAGTGCATTCTATAATTCATGCCCATTTGTGTGAAGTTGGGTTGAAGTTCAGTTACATGCAACCAAAGAATAATAAATAACAAAGGGAAACAAAGAGTAACACATTTTTTAGCTATGGACTCCCTTTGAGAGGAATCCAGCAGACGTCCCTTGTCTCTAGCCATCTGGCTAAGTGTGGGGTGACCAAGAGGCAGGGGTGGTGACATGCATAGCCCTGGAGATATAAGGAGGATTTCCAGAGGTTACCCAGGTAGGAATATTTTCAGAGGTCGATTTTCATACTTAAGTCTTTCTTATAACTGACCTGTTAAAGCATTTCCTAGGATGAGCCAGTTCTTTCCCATATCTCTCTTCACAGACCCTCTGTCTTCCCCTCACTGATGTGAAATCAGTACAGTGTGTTATTCCAAGGCACTTCTGGGATACCAAACAAAGAAACAATTTGAGAAGTGACACGGGGAAATCACAAGATGGTAAAGCTAGAAAGGCATCAGGAAAAATATTACAGAGAAAAGTGCTCTTTCTTATCTAGGGGAAAGACTGATGGCTAGGCTCCTGTAACGTACTCTATCTCCCGCAAGCCATGTATTACTTCTGGATCTTAGAATTCAGAAGTTAAATGACAGTGGGAATGGATATTTATATGTTTACTGTGGTTGAAAAAAATCAAGTTTTTTTCCCCCAATAGAAAAGTCTAATTTAGATCATTGGTTTCACAATAAAGAACTGGCTTTGCCAATTAATTCTTTGGCAGCTATTTTTCTTCTAAATTAAATACGTTTAATTTGTTGCTCTAATGTTTTGATGAAAAATATTTAAGACACAAATGTAATACAAAATTTGTTGGAACTTATAATTATGTTTAAGTATTAAGCCTTAAATATAAAACTTTAGCTAACAGCTAAAAATACAATTTAAAAAATATATTTTAGGAGGTACTTGAACAAAAGTACTGAACGCCTCCAGATTAGCAAAATATATTCACCTGGACTAAACCAGTATAACCAAGAGGGACTGATCAAATCCATCTTTTCTTTTCATATTCTTGAATGTGTCCTGACCTTAAGATTGCAGCAGTTTGAATAATTATCCAAAAGACTAAAGAATTAAAGCATAAACTAATTATTTGTTTTGATATGTGTGAGAGAAGACAGAATGCAAATATGCTAGGTCTGAAAGGTAATAGTTTTTAATACTCCAGGGAAAGGTATAAAAAGTATTTGACTTGTTTTATAATTCTGCATAATATTCATATCAAACTTTTGTAGTACTCTATAGTTAAAATCGTTCCCATATATTTATTTCACCTTGTTCTTATATTATTTTAGTATATATTTTTGTCTGAGGTCATCCAAAAGTTGAAAAAACTACCCACAGGAGAAAGGGGCATGAAGGAAGCAGGACAGGATGGGAAATAAAAACTAAGCAAAAAGAAGGTTTCAACTGAGCTTCAGGTCATGAGCTTCAGTCTATTCCCACTGAAAAATTGAGCACAATCTGTACCCCACTGTTGCCAGAAGTTGACCTTTTGTATCCATCAGGCATTGGTCAAGATCTCTGGGGACACGCGGAAGTTCCTGTTTGACCAATACTCTGGGGGCAGTTCTCTGGAGAAGGCGGTTATCGTGAATCAATGCTGATAGCAGAAAGGAAATGGGTGCTCTGGATTGGATGATCAAAAGGATCTGGGGGAGCACCAACAACATCTCCAGTTTTCTATTTTAGAAATAAGGAAACCGAGGCTCAGAATGGTTAAGTATCTTGCTCCAGAGTTCTACAGGTAGCAAGAGATGGAGTTAGGGCATAAGTTTTAGGCTTTTGACAGTACAGCCAGATAGCGAAGTTCAGCTCTTTCCCATGTCACATGGTTTCATGTCCAGGTTATACAATCTATGCAGCTGACCAATCTGATACGAAGTCAGACTCTAACATTTACTAGCTGTGTCTTTGGATATATAGCGTCAGATATATGACCTTAGGAAGGCTACTTAACATTTATGAGTTTCAACTTCTTAATCTGAAAAATGTGAACAGTACTAATTACCATGGTATTCAGATGATGTTTTTGAAATATTTATTAATCGTCTGTCATTGTGCCTTACTTAGTGTATATGCTCTAGAATATCCATTTCCTTTCCTTTTCTCTTTTACCTATGAATATACACACTGATATACAAAATGTATTGGATAACACATAAATAGTATATTGAATAATACACAAATAAATATTAATACACATCACTAAAAGGAAAAATTGACAAATTGATTAGATTTTCTATCAATATAATTCAGTTTAATTAATAACTAAGCTCTTTAAACTTTTGTAATATTCTATAAAGTAGATATTAAAATTCTCCTCTTTATAAAAGAGGGCAACTGAGAAGTAGACAATATATAAATAAGAGATATACAACCTGAAAATAAAGTTCCCCATCTTATGATGAGGGCATCTTTCCTCATCACCGCACCTAGAGGCACGATGATGACTGAGAGAAGGAATAGGTTCACGCTTGAGAAGAATTCACTTCTGCGTCAGTTCCGGCTGCTGCAACAGAAAACTTTAGACTGGGTGGCTTAAACCACAATTTCTTTGTCACAGTTTTGGAGGTTGGAAGTCCAAGTTTAAGGTGCTAGCCGATCCAGTGTCTGGGGAGGGCCTGCTTTCTGGTTTGCAAATGGTTGTCTTATTGTATCCTCACGTGATAGAGAGCAGAGAGAGGGAGAAAGCTCTACTGAATCATCTTGTAAAGGCACTAATCTCATTCATGAGGGCTCCACCATCCTGACCTCATTACCCCCAAAGGCCCCACCTTCTAATGTCATCATGCTGGGGCTTAGAATTTCAATGTTCAGATTTTGGAGAACACAAACATTCCGTTCATAATAGCTCTTTATAAAAATGATACTTGAATTTATTGTTGAGCTTCTGTGGCTCAGCGAATTTGACAGCAAAATCTCTAGCTTTTTGTTTTTCTCTTTAGAGAGTCACTCTTCTCTAAACTTGGACTTCACGTATTCCTGTTTGATACTATTGGCTTATTAAAAAAGAAAGAATCAGTAACTGTTAGAACTGAATTATAATCATAAAAATTTTCTTGTCTAAACTCCCAAATTACAAACAGGGAAATTGAGATGTGTGGAAATCGAATTTACCAAGTCACAAAGTAGCTGGTCAGCAAGCCAGCCTAGGCCTTGTGCCCTGCTGATTCTATTCGTTCAGATTTGCCTCTTTATACAAACAGGGATATATATATATATATGTTTGTGTGTATCTACATATTTACATTCACATATATTTATATTTATACCTTTGTCATCTGTGATGGCCGTTTTTCACCTATATCATCTTAAATGATGCAGAACTAGCAATTATCAAATCTTAGTTTATGTCCAACATTAAGTTGGGAATTCTACACACTTGATCTCATCCAGCCATCCAAACAGACCTATGAGAGACATACAGTTGTATTTTCTTGTTAGAGATGAAGAAATTGAGGCACAAAGCAGTTGAGCAGTTCACCCAAGTGGTATTTTATTGTTTTGTTTTTAAATTTGTGTTGGAGTGTAGCTGATCTACAGTGTTATGTTAGTTTCATGTGTACAGCACAGCGATTCAGTATTTTTGCAGATTATATTTCATTATTGGTTATTAAAAGATAATGGCTATAAGCTCCTGTGCTGTACTGCCTATCCTGGTTGCTTGTCTTTACCCATGTAGTTATTTTGAATCACAATTTTGATTCTAGAGCCTTCCACTCTAATATTAAGGAGATTTGTTCTAACTTTTACCATCCATGAAACTTCTGATAGAAGATAAGCTTTTCTATTTCTTAGCAAAAGAGTCCTTAAAACCAAGAAATATCTGGTTCAGCTTTCTCCTCTCATTGAAAACCATCAAGACATAATATAATTTGAGACAGTTCTCATACCAGCAAGGAATTAAAAGAAACAAATATTATATGTAAAACCAAAAATCACTAAAATTTAGTCACTTAGTAATAAGAAAAGAAAATTTTTAGTATAGTACAGGTCTTACTATTTTTAATCAAAGAAATTTTACTTATCTTATTTCTCTAGCATAGTTCTTTTTCTAACATATAAGCACTTTTAAAATTTAAAGTAAAGTAGAATAATTTTACTGATTAAATAGTTCATAAGAAATAGAATAAGAAAAAAGTTTCAATGAAAGTTATTGACATACATGCTTAATATTGTTGAAATATTATAATTGTGATGAGTACAAAATGTTGAATTAAAAAAAAATCTTCTCAAGTATTGCATATTTTACTCACAGAGTTTTGCCTTGATTAGGAATTATGCAGTATTAACGTCTACATTTCCTGAAGAGAGAGGCAAAAGCTTATGTCTATTTCCCAAAAAGCAATAAGCCACTCTCATTACATATTTAGATGTAAAAATGAAATTAGCATGTGACTTTGTCTTTAATTCACATTTTTCTCTGGGAAAATATTACAGTTTTTCTTCAGCTAAGGCCTAAACAGAACATATACAATTAAATATATTATTTGAATTTGTTTGCTCTGAAGAAACTCTTCTGAAAACAAGCAGTATACCTCAATTTTATTTACCAGCTGTATTAAGGGGAATGGGAACTGTCCAGTTTGTTTTTTAAATATCTTTTCATGTAATAGGGAGATCAATAGTGGGGCATCTATCCTTTGGAAAACTGAATAAACATGGCCTGCTTTCCACTTGTCTACTTGTTCAAAGCTCTCTTGAAAATTTGTGTTTATTTGCTGTGTTTTCTCTAAAGTTCTCTGCTTCTAAGCTCGTATACAGGCTTCCCTGGTGGCAGATGGTAAAGAATCTGCCTGCAATGTGTGAGACCCAGGTTTGATCCCTGGGTCGGGAAGATCCCCTGGAGAAGGAACTGGCAACCACTCCAGTATTCTTGCCTGGAGAATCCCATGGAGAGGAGCTTGGCAAGCTGCAATCCACGGGGTCGCAAAGGCCAGACATGACTGAGTGCCTAACACACACACACAAGCTGCCATGCGTGTGTGCTGTTCTAGTTCTCTGCTGTGTCAGACCTGGATGCAAACATTCGCTCTTTCATTCTTTCCTCAAAATCTCAGTCTCAGCATTCTGTGATGTCACGAGCATGTTGAATGTTTGATAGGCTGTGATGGAGGACGGTTTCACACAGTCTGTGACATTCTCCTGTCTTGCTGCTTCTTTTAGTTTCTTCCCTTCTATTCTATCAGCTTCCAAAGCCTGGATGCCCCTGTTGGTTTCTCCTGTGTCATAGACTCCTCTCTCCAATGCAGCAGCCCTGCCAGATTGCTCTTCCTTCCATGTCACCGCCTAGAAGTCTGGTGAGCAAATATTCTCAATTTTTTGATAGGGAGTTTGGAGTTGACATGTACATCCTGCTGTATTCAAAATCAATAACAAGGACCTACTGTAGAGCACATGAGACTCTGTTCAATGTTATCTGGCATGATATGGGGAGTTTGGAAGAGAATGAATACATGTATATGTATGGCTGAGTCCCTATGCTGTCCCCTTGAAACTATCACATCATTGTTAATCAGCTATACTACATTACAAAATAAAAAGTTAAAAGAATTCTCAATTTTTTAACAAAAAGTATAAATTCTTTAAATACTTTTCAGTAAATGCCCCATTCCATTTTAAATCAATTCCAAAAGAAGACACTACCTGTAGAGAGAAAAATATATCAAACATATCCACATTTATTTAATAAAGTAAAAGTCACAGAGATAGTATTATCAAATTGAAAAAAAATCAGAGCTCAGCCTTAACCATGCCTTAAAAATATCTAACCACTACAGTTAATTTTATGTAAAGAGAGAGAAAAAACTTTAAACAAACAGGGAAATTAGGTTTGGAAGATGCTCTGGCTTGTGAAGTGAGTAGGTAAGAATAACTGACAATTTTCAAAGGCAGGTGGGATGAAATATACTTGGCAAGACCAAGTTTCTGTTTTCAATGATTAAGAAATAAATTTGGAGAGAAAATAGGCATTGGGGGAATAAAATAAGCATCCATGCAGCCAGCACCAAGCACAAGAAATAAATCATTACAAATACAATTGAAGTCTCTCATGAACTCTCCTTTATTGCATTCCTCTGAATTCCATCTCAGTCTTTGGAATGTTTTATATTTCTCCTGCATATGTATGAATTCCATAAATATATGTACTAGTATTATTTTGCATATTTAAAAACATATAGAAATTCTATTGCATTCTGTATATTCTATATATAAAAAGCAGCTTGCTTTTTCAACACTGTTCTTAAGATTCACTCATGTTCGTATATTTAGTTTTAATTCTTTCAATTTGACTACTCGACAGTCTTTTTGGCATGTGAACAAAGAGATGTTTAGCTATTAGAATCCCACTAAGGGACATTTACTTTTCCTTTTCTTCTGTTAAAACCAGTACTGCTGTGAACATTTTGGTAAGCTTCTGTCTGTGTACCTGTGTGATTAGTATATGTCTAGTGTAAAATTCTCCAAGTCAGGCTTCAGCAATACGTGAACTGTGAACTTCCTGATGTTCAAACTGGTTTTAGAAAAGGCAGAGGAACCAGAGATCAAATTGCCAACATCCACTGGATCATGAAAAAAGCAAGAGAGTTCCAGAAAAACATCTATTTCTGCTTTATTGACTATGCCAAAGCCTTTGACTGTGTGGATCACAATAAACTGTGGAAAATTCTTCAAGAGATGGGAATACCAGACCACCTGACCTGCCTCTTGAGAAACCTATATGCAGGTCAGGAAGCAACAGTTAGAACTGGACATGGAACAACAGACGTTCCAAATAGGAAAGTACGTCAAGGCCGTATATTGTCACCCTGATTATTGAACTTATATGCAGAGTACATCATGAGAAATGCTGAGCTGGATGAAGCACAAGCTGAAATCAAGATTGCGGGGAGAAATATCAGTAACCTCAGATATGCAGATGACACCACCCTTATGGCAGAAAGTGAAGAGGAACTAAAAAGCCTCTTGATGAAAGTGAAAGAGGAGAGTGAAAAAGTTGACTTAAAGGTCAACATTCAGAAAACGAAGATCATGGCATCCGGTCCCATCACTTCATGGCAAATAGATGGGGAAACAGCAGAAACAGTGGCTGACTTTATTTTTCTGAGCTCCAAAATCACTGTGGATGGTGATTGCAGCCATGAAATTAAAAGACTCTTACTCCTTGGAAGGAAAGTTATGACCAACCTAGATAGCATATTGAAAAGCAGAGACATTACTTTGCCAACAAAGGTCCATCTAGTCAAGGCTGTGGTTTTTCCAGTAGTCATGTATGGATGTGAGAGTTGGACTGTGAAGAAAGCTGAGCACCGAAGAATTGATGCTTTTGAACTTGGTGTTGGAGAAGACTCTTGAGAGTCCCTTGGACTGCAAGGAGATCCAACCAGTCCATTCTAAAGGAGGTCAGTCCTGGGTGTTCATTGGAAGGACTGATGCTAAAGCTGAAACTCCAGTACTTTGGGCACCTCATACGAAGGTTTGATTCATTGGAAAAGACTCTGATGCTTGGAGGGATTGGGGGCAGGAGGAGAAGGGGACGACAGAGGATGAGATGGCTGGATGGCATCACTGACTCGATGGACGTGAGTCTGAGTGAACTCTGGGAGTTGATGATGGACAGGGAGGCCTGGCGTGCTGCAATTCATGGGGTCGCAAAGAGTTGGACACGACTGAGTGACTGAACTGAACTGAACTGAGTAGTAAAATCACTGGGTTACAATGGATGCAGATCTTTAATTTTATTTCATATTCCAAAAAGCTTCTTAATGCGGTTGAACCAATTTACACTCTGCCAGGATTATATGATCTTCATTAACACTTTTAATTTTGCCCAATGACATGCTTGTGATACTGTATCTCATTGTGTTTTCAAGTGGCATTTTTCTGAATAAATGTGAAGTTTAGTTATTTCAGTATGTATACTGGCTATTTGGTCTCTCTGTGGGTACTTTTTTTTTTTTTTTCGTGTCTTTGCCAGTTTTGTACCATGTCAACTTGCTTATGTTAGATCTATGTTTCCCAGAATTCCTTTCTCTGGATGGTTCCAGTTTAGAGTTGGCCAAATCAAAATTAGTATGAGATTTGGGAGGTAGAAGTGAAGGATCTGACATCTTTCAGGGCTGTCCATGTTTCCCCCTTGACCTTTCTTTTCTCCGCTACACTTAGATCCTCTTCATGATGACCAGTTGTGATCCTAAGCTCCACACCAGGTCCAGAAGGACTGGCCTTTTCAGAAGCCTCTCCACTAACATCCCTTTCTGTTCTCTCTTCAGCCGGTGGGAGCAGCTGGCTTCAGGGGTGCAAGTTAGTGACTTGTCTCTGATTCTGCAGTTTCTTTCTTTGGAACTTTGTTTCCCAGTTTCTCCTACAGCTGTGTAGGTTCTTATTAATATAATAAGTTTCTCAGGCAAAACAAAATTTTAAAAACTAGGAGCATTCAGAAAGTCATGAAAGCCTAAAAAGCTAACAGATCTGAGAGAGAAGATAGAAACTGAAATTAGCCCAACATCTGGCATGACTTGTTTTGCCAAATATTAAACATCTATATAGATTCCAGGAAGATGAATATAACAGAAGCAGGTAAATTGGGTGAAAGGTGACCAAAAGGTCGAGAAACTAAGCAGAGCTTTAGGCAGTCTCACAGTGACCAGGTAGAGAGAGAGGAAAAAAGAAAAAATTAGAGTGTGAAGGTCTCCAAGGAGAAGAATCTTTGGTAGAAACTTTGGCTTTTAACTGGATGACTGAATGGGTACACTTGATGAGTGATAGCTAATAATAGTAGAACAGAATTTACAAAACTAAGGGCCAGCTTCAATTTGAAACCTAGACCGTATAAAGGTAACCTGTCCCTCATTTCTTAACCGATAGACACAAATTAAATTCTTTATAAAGATGTTATCATTCTGCTTGTTATTTCTAAAAATTTTCATGCAAAATTTCCTGCATTCAATAAAAGTATGATTATTCAACTACAATACTGTATAAAAATACAATTTATACCATGAGCTGAACCAACAGATTAAAAAAAAACAGCAGTAGAAACAAACACGTGGGAAATACAGGTGTTGTAAAATAACTGTGATTGAAATATTTAGGAAAATATAAGACAAGATGAATTTTAATAGAAAGTTAAAATTCATAAAAAGAAACCTAAGAAAAATTTAGAAATAAAGTATACAATAATCAAATTTGAAGACTCAATGCATACTGCATACTCAGTCATGTCTGACTCTTTGTGACCCTATGGGCTGTAGACCACCAGGCTTCTCTGTACATGAGATTTTTCAGGCAAGAATACTGGAGTAGGTTGCCATTTTCTCCTCCAGGGGATCTTCCTGACCCAGGGATGGAACCTGTGTCTCCTGCGGCTCCTGCATTGCAGGCAGATTCTTTACATACTGAGCCATCAGGGAAGCCTCAGTAAATGAGTTTAAAACTCAGATGAAAGGAGGATTAATAAACTGAAGCATGAGGGAAAAGATGGAAAAACACAGAAAAGAGACATATGGAAACATAGTGAAAAGTTGTAACATATATGCAATTGATGTTCCCTATAGTATTCTTGCCTGGAAAATCCCAGGGACCAGGGAGCCTGGTGGGGCTGCCGTCTATGGGGTCACACAGAGTCGGACACGAATGAAGCGACTTAGCAGCAGCAGCAGCAGCAGGAGAAGAGAGAAAATTGAGAAAGAATCAGTATTTAAATAGACAAAGACTAAAATTTTTGCAAAATTGGTGAAACAGCGATAGCCACATATTTAAGAATCACAGCAGACACAGAGCATGATAAATATAAAGAACATCACATGTGGAAACATTATAGTAAAACTTCCTGAAAAGTAAAGGGAAGAAAATTCTTAAAATCAGCTAAGGCCAAAAGATATTTTAAAATATAATTTAACAAGTTGAGTCTAAAAGTTACACAGAAATGCAAAGGACTAAAAATATCTAAGACATTCTTGAAGGGGAAAAATCTCTTGAGGATTTTGAGTGTGGAAAAACACTTTGAAAACAAGATACAAAAATGTTGATAAATAGCATTGCATCAAAATGCTGTTCATAAATAGATGCCTTCAAGACAGTGACACAAAGAGTGAAGAAGATATTTGCTAACATATATGACTGGTAAGAAAAATAAATGAACAAATGAAAAATGGATGAAACATTAACTAGCACTTAAAAAATTTAGAATCACTGAGTGGCCATTGCACTTATGAAAATATTCATTGCACTAATTATCAGGGAAATTCAAATTGTAATTATGAGATTTTTCTATACTCACCAGAATATTCAGATTTATAAAGTATCATAAAACCTTGTAATTGCGAGTTGTGAATTAACTGTATTTATTATACATCGTTGGAAAAGGATTTGTATAAGGAATTCGGAAAATAATTTAGCATTATCTCTTTACTTTGAACATACATATTTCTGAAGACCAGCAGTTTCACATGTAGGTTCTTAGTAGAATGCATTAAAGACTTTTTCAAAGATATTCTTGACTATTTTATTTTGAATTAGTCAATAAAGCAATCCAAATGTCTATTAAACACAAAATGGACAAGAATTTTTTTTAATTTATTTTATTGCAGTAGAATCAAGTTTAATGTTGTTAATTTCTGCTGCACAGCAAAGTGATTCAGTTTTACATAGAAGTATTTTTTATATTCTTTTCCAGTATGCTTTACCATAGGTTATTGAATACAATTGCCCAGTGCTATACAGGAGGAGCTTGTTATTTATCTGTTCTATATATAATAGTTTGCATGTGCTAATCCCAAACTCCCCATCTATTCCTCCCTCATCCCCCTCCCCTTGGCAACTACAAGTCTGGTTTTTGTTTGTCATAAGTTCATTTGTGTCATATTTTAGATTCCACATAAAAATGATATCATACTGTATTTATATTTTGCTGTCTGGCTTACTTTACTAGAAGCGATAATCTCTAGATCCATCTATATTGCTACAAATGGCATGATGTAATTTTTCTGTATGTGTGCTGTGCTTGGCAGCTCAGGGTGTCCTCTTTGCAACCTCACGGACTGTAGCCCATCAGGCTCCTCTGTTCATGGAATTCTCCAGGCCAGAACACTGGAGTGGGTTGCCATGCCCTCCTCCAGGGGATCTTCCCAACCTAGGAATCCAACCCAGGTCTCCTACACTGTAGGCGGAGCCAAAGCTCAGACTCAGACTATACCGTCTGAGCCAAAGAGTATTGCTCTCTCTCTCACATCTTCTTTATCCAGAATGGGTAAAATTTGATATACAGCAATGAACATGAATGAACCCTGCCTAAATAAGTTAAAAAGAAACTATGGGCTTCTGCTCAGGATGGCTGCACCATGCAGAGCAGGTGGGGGAGGAGAGGAAACAACAAGCCCTCACAGTCCCCCTCGGCTAGGCAACATAATGTGGCAGCACCATTCAAATACACCCTGAAACTAACAGCAGCTAAACAAGGCTCCTCTAACGCGGCTGGGGGCGAGGCTTCTAAGGAGCAGAAGCATGGACCTGCACACCGCAAATTCCTAAGGTCTTCTCTCAGTTTCCACGACCCAACGTGGCCAGACACAAGTGCTGCCTCTTCTGCTCCGTGGCTCGGAGGGCAGCGCTGAGGAAGCTTCATTTTGAGGTCGTTACTGAGGACAATGTAAGAAATGCGATATTAAATTTTAAAAGTATAGATTTGTGGCAGTCTGTCTGCCAGCACCTGAAATCTAGCCTTAAGAGGGAGCTGACCCTGCTGGAAGGTGAGCAGGGCTTTGCTAAAGAATGGGGTGGGGGTGGCGAAGTTCTGCTTCTCTCTAAGGGTGTAGACAGTGGGAAAGAATGGTGCTTTTGCCCTAGCAAAATGATAACACACTAACGGAACCATCCCTAGTGGTTCAGTGGAACCCTGGCAGGGCTCAGTCCATAGGGTCGAAAAGAGCTGGACACGACTGAAGTGACAGCATGTATAATGAAATCATATCTCACACGCTAGTAAGGTTATACTTAAAATTCTCCAAGCCAGGCTTCAACAATATGTGAACTGTGAACTTCCAGATGTTCAAGCTGGTCTTAGAAAAGGCAGAGGAAACAGAGATCAAATTGCCAATATCCACTGGATCATCGAAAAAGCAAGAGAATTCCAGAAAAATATCTATTTCTGCTTTATTGACTATGCCAAAGCCTTTGACTGTGTGGATCACACTAAACTGTGGAAAATTCTGAAAGAGATGGGAATATCAGATCACCTGACCTGCCTCCTGAGAAATCTGTATGCAGATCAAGAAGCAACAGTTAGAACTGGACATGGAACAACAGACTGGTTCCAAATAAGAAAAGGAGTACATCAAGGCTGTATATTGTCACCCTGCTCATTTAACTTATATGCAGAGTACATCATGAGAAACGCTGAGCTGGATGAAGCACAAGCTGAAATCAAGATTTCCGGGAGAAACATCAATAACCTCAGATATGCAGATGACACCACCCTTACGACAGAAACTGAAGAAGAACTAAAGAGCCTCTCGATGAAAGTGAAAGAGGAGAGTGAAAAAGTTGGCTTAAAACTCAACATTCAGATAACGAAGATCATGGCATCCGGTCCCATCACTTCATGGCAAATAGATGGGGAAACAGCAGAAACAGTGGCTGACTTTATTTTTCTGAGCTCCAAAATCACTGCAGATGGTGATTGCAGCCATGAAATTAGGAGACGCTTACTCCTTGGAAGGAAAGTTATGACCAACCTAGATAGCATATTGAAAAGCAGAGACATTACTTTGCCAACAAAGGTCCATCTAGTCAAGGTTATGGTTTTTCCAGTGGTCATGTATGGATGTGAGAGTTGGACTGTGAAGAAAGCTGAGTACCGAAGAATTGATGCTTTGACCTGTGGTGTTGGAGAAGACTCTTGAGAGTCCCTTGGACTGCAAGGAGATCCAAGCAGTCCATCCTAAAGCAGATCAGTCTTGGGTGTTCATTGGAAGGACTGATGTTGAAGCTGAAACTCCAATACTTTGGCCACCTGATGCATAGAGCTGACTCATTTGAAAAGACCCTGATTCTGGGAAAGATTGAGGCCAGGAGGAGAAGGGGATGACAGAGGATAAGATGGTTGGATGGCATCACCGACTCGATGGACATGGGTTTGGGTGGACTCCAGGAATTGGTGATGGACAGGGAGGCCTAGCCTGCTGCAGTTCATGGGGTTGGAAAGAGTTGGACATGACTGAGCGACTGAACTGAACTGAATGGAACTGATGGTAGAGCTGAGGTTTTAGGACAGCCAAGTAGCCTGAGATCTGAGGAAGAACAGATCCTTCAAGGAGAGACAGTAGATCAATGAGACTGCTGATTTTCTGATTTACTTCTAGATGCTCCAGTATTCTTGCCTGGGAAGTCCCACGGACAGAGGAGCCTGGTGGGCAACACTCCATGCAGTGGCAGAGAGTCTGACAGGACCGGAGCAATTGAACCCAGCATGACAGCAGCTCCATAGCGACCATTAGGAGGTTCCCGCAGGCAGAAAGCCATCTAAATGCTAACTTGTCCCAGGCAAGATTCCTTCCTTCAAAATTTTAGATCACTCCAAATTTTTGTTTTTCATCTCTGTTCAAAAGATAGTTTAAATCTTTTCCCCCAGACTTTATAATTGTTTTCAGCAAGAGGGTTAGTCCAATGCAAGCAATTACATCATTATTAGAGCCTTCAGAATGGGAGAAAATAATAGCAAATGAAGCAACTGACAACTAATCTCAAAAATATACAAGCAACTCCTACAGCTCAACTCCAGAAAAATAAATGACCCAATCAAAAAATGGGCCAAAGAACTAAATAGACATTTCTCCAAAAAAGACATACAGATGGCTAACAAACACATGAAAAGATGCTCAACATCACTCATTATCAGAGAAATGCAAATCAAAACCACTATGAGGTACCATTTCACACCAGTCAGAATGGCTGCGATCCAAAAGTCTACAAGCAATAAATGCTGGAGAGGGTGTGGAGAAAAGGGAACCCTCTTACACTGTTGGTGGGAATGCAAACTAGTACAGCCACTATGGAGAACAGTGTGGAGATTCCTTAAAAAACTGGAAATAGAACTGCCTTATGATCCAGCAATCCTACTGCTGGGCATACACACTGAGGAAACCAGAAGGGAAAGAGACACATGTACCCCAATTTTCATTGCAGCACTGTTTATAATAGCCAGGACATGGAAGCAACCTAGATGTCCATCAGCAGATGAATGGATAAGAAAGCAGTGGTACATATACACAATGGAGTATTACTCAGCCATTAAAAAGAATACATTTGAATCAGTTCTAATGAGGTGGATGAAACTGGAGCCTATTATACAGAGTGAAGTAAGCCAGAAGGAAAAACACCAATACAGTGTACTAACGCATATATATGGAATTTAGAAAGATGGTAACAATAACCCTGTGTACGAGACAGCAAAAGAGACAGTGATGTATAGAACAGTCTTATGGACTCTGTGGGAGAGGGAGAGGGTGGGAAGATTTGGGAGAATGGCATTGAAACATGTAAAATATCATGTATGAAACGAGATGCCAGTCCGGGTTCGATGCATGATACTGGATGCTTGGGGCTAGTGCACTGGGACGACCCAGAGGGATGGTATGGGGAGGGAGGAGGGAGGAGGGTTCATGATGGGGAACACATGTATACCTGTGGTGGATTCATTTTGATATTTTGCAAAACTAATACAATTATGTAAAGTTTAAAAATTAAATAAAATTAAAAAAAAAAAAACATGTGATTACACTGGGCCAACCCAGATGATCCAGGATGATAAAAAAAAAAAAAAAAGAAACTTGCAATTACATTTTTGTCTTGATTTTTATCAAATAACTTTGGTAAGCTTTCTTGTTATCTTAGTGACTTTTTAATATGCATTTAACATTTAAAATGTCCAAAGCATGATGTCTGAGAAGCAAATATTAGTTTCTCCACTTTAATCTGTCTGTATGCCTTAGTTTTGAGTTTCATTTTTATATTGTATTGACAAGAATCTCTGGAAAAAAATGTAAAAATCATCACTAAAAATGGATGTTCTTGTCTTACTTCTGATCTTGAAAAAAATTCTGTTTTCACCGTTAAATATTATGTACGCTGCAAAATTTGATAGATACTGTTTACTGAGTTATGCAAATTTCCTTCAGTTCCTAGTCTTCTAAGAGTTTATTGTCATATGTAAAATATTTAATTTTATTAAATATGTGATCTTCATCTATTGTGATAATGTAATTTCCTTCCTGCAATTATTATCACAAAGAGTAAATGAGTAATGTATGAGTAAATGTATAGATTATCTAATCTTACCAGCAACCTTGTATTCTAAGGATAGATCCAGACTTGTCTTATACAAGTGGGTGTGTAGCAGTGTGTGTGTGTGTGGTGGGGGGGATAGTAATATGTTATTTCTGGATTCAAGTGGCTATTTTAAAAGAATTTTTATATTTATGTTATAATGAGCTAACATAATTTTATGCTTTATTATCTTTTTTTCTGATCTTGGTATCAAAATTATCATAGTCTCATAAAATTGGGAATTTCCCCCCTTATTTTTATTACATGAAACTGGAGTGCATAGAATAAAGATTTCTTGTTATGTAATTTTTGAAAGAATTCCACTGTAAAATCATGTGACTAGTATTTAATTTGTAGATTTTTAGCTATTCTTTCAATTACTTTCGTATTAATAGGTCTGTTCTCCTGCTAGTCTATGTTTTCTTGCAACAACTCTAGTGACATACATTTTTTTCTAGCAATTTATCCGTTCTGTGTGAATTTGCAATATACCAGCATAAAAATATATGATTACTAAACCTACTGTATGCATAGTTCTGTCTCCTTTAAATGTTTAGTATTTTTTCACTTGTGCCTTTTCTCTCTCTTTTTTTCTTTATCTTTTTTTGAACAGTGGCTTTCCCCATTCTTTTTTTTTCCTCCTTCTGTAATGCATGTAGATATATGCTGTTCTTATCATTTTATGCTTCGTGGCACCTTTTTCTCTTTCCCATTCTCTGTTTCTTCTTCCCCATGTGTTATATTCTGAATAATTTCTCCAGTATATACTCAACTTCATTAGGTTCTTTCCAATCTGGTTTTTTTTAACCTAATTCTTGACTCTAAGGTTTTTTTCTTTTTTAATCACCCATTACACTTTTTCACTTCTCACATTTCTCTTTGTATATTATTCCAAACTGCTTGGTCTTTCTGGAAATACCTTATTTGTTTCTCATGTATTTAGTTTCCTCTATCTCTTCTCTAATTTTAAACAAGATTATATGACATATCTGATATGTCTTTCACTTGAAGGTTTTAAGACTGTATATCTACCATTTGTTTGGTGTTTTTGACTTTGGCTCCTTATGGATTTTTTTCCTCATATTTTGTAACTTTGAATTGGGAAATCCTGTTCAGCTGACCTTATCTATTGGAATCCTGGGAGGATGGTCTGATATCTTCTCTTTAGAGAGTAGATTTTTTTGTATACATCTTCCAGTCTTAGCCATTACCTCTTTAGGAAATACTTTGAAAAAAAATTTTTTATTGAAGTATAGTTGATTTACAATATTGTGTTAGTTTCTGGTGTCCAGCAAAGTGATTCAGTTATGCATATATTCTTTTCCACTGTGCTTTATTGTAAAATATTGAATATAGTTCCCTGTGATATACAATAGGAGCTTGTTGTTTATCCATTCTATATAGAGTAATTTGCATCTGATAATTGGGGAAATACTTTTGCATTAATTTTCCAGACTATGAAAATTGTGTGACTTTAAATCCTTAAAATTATTAAAGCAAGCCTATGCAAACAATGTTTCGGGGAGCTGTTTTGGTTTGGTGTTTACCCAGAGCCAAGGATGACATAAAATGCCTTTGTCATGTCCATTTTCAAGTGGAGAGATTTTAATGAAGTTCACACTTTCATAGTAGCTGATGTCCTTCAAGGGTCATGGTTGCATGAGTCATCTTCATTCCAACTTATCAACTCACAGGTGCCCAGGGCTTCATGTGGCCTTTAAAGGCCAAGCCTCTTGATTACTCAGCCTAGCAAAAACTCCAGGGCTGCCAAATTGCCAATGCCTGATTATCACACTGGGTTTCAATTTCTCCTACTTTAGAAGACAGTAGGGAGAAGGCAATGGCACCCCACTCCAGTACTCTTGCCTGGAAAATCCCATGGACGGAGGAGCCTGGTGAGCTGCAGTCCATGAGATCGCTAAGAGTCGGACACGACTGAGCAACTTTGCTTTGACTTTTCACTTTCATGCATTGGAGAAGGAAATGGCAACCCACTCCAGTGTTCTTGCCTGGAGAATCCCAGGGATGGGGGAGCCTGGTGGGCTGCCATCCGTGGGGTTGCACAGAGTCAGACACGACTGAAATGACTTAGCAGCAGCAGCAGAAGCAGAAGAAGACAATAGAGATTTCCTTTAGTTACTTCTGAACTCAACCATTTATGTTAAAGAAGTTAATCTGGGACTTTAACAGATTTTCCTCAAGTGGGCTTTTATTTTTTATTGCCATCAATTCACAAAATTTTTGAAAAGAAAAGTTAACCTCAAAACTCTTCAGCGCAGAACCTTAGTCTAGGTTTTCACCAGTTGATGATCACACCTGAAAAATATAAAGTACTGCCCAGTTAATAAAATGGCTTACTGTATCAAACTATACTAAACAAACTGTTGCTTTGTTATTTTAAAATAACAAAATACAATTTATGAAGAAATTACACTGTTCAAAATTATTGAGGACCTCAGACATTTAATTTTTCTGGGTAATGGCTATCATTATATGCTATGTTATCAATCAAAATGAAGAACTTAAAATTTTTGCTTATTATTTTAGAATAGTCACAATAAATCCATTATATTTTAACATGAGATATTTTCATGAAAATTATGTTTTCCAGAAAAATAATGAGAACAGAGGCATTGTTTTATATTTTTGCATATCTTCTTAAGGTCTGGCATAATGTGAAAGTGCTGGCTTCTCATATGTTTTTGCATTCAATGTGTTGCAATATTTGGTTGAAATATATGAAGAAAATCCAGTCTCACAGAGACATGGAGTTCGAAAAGGGAGGAGAGTTTTAGTAACTTCTTCAGATCATCTTAGGTATTCTTCTTTGATTCAGTATCTGTCTAGCTTGTTAAATTCAAAAGGGCATGGCAAACCATTGGCTGCATAGTTGAAATAGTGTGGAATGAGGAAAATAGAGATAGAATACATTTTTCGGTGTGTTCCTACAATCCTTTGGTTATAGACACAACAGGTATCACATATATTTCCAAAGCTCTGCCCTCACCTTAAAACTTCTTCTTGTCTGCTTTCCCCAGCTTTTCTCCCCCTGAGAATTTCCAAAACATCAAAGGCGAGAGTTAAAGAAAACTAGAGAATAGAGTCTAGAACACTGGTAATGGAAGAAACTATGGATAGGAGAAATGATAGAGTGACAGAAAGAAGACCACAATGCAAGACTGCAGAACAGAAAATGAAGCATAGTGGGAAGACAACAGAGAAGGAAGGTGTGGAGCAGGGAGCAGAGAAACAAGATGCGACACAGGCACAAATACCCCAAGGACGGGGAGGACTGAGGCCAGAAACAGAGCTACTTTTACAGAACAATAAGACCAATAAAAAAAAGAAAATATTTAGCGTGGTACGTCAGTCAGTTCTGTCACTCAGTCGTGTCTGACTCTTTGCAAGCCCGTGGACTGCAGCACGTCAGGCTTCCCTGTCCATCCCCAGTTCCTTAAGCTTGATGAAACTCATGTCCTTTGAGTCGGTGATGCCATCAAACCATCTCATCCTCTGTTGTCCCCTTCTCCTCCTGCCTTCAATCTTTCCCAGCACCAGGGTCTTTTCTAATGAATAAGTTATTTGCATCAGTTGGCCAAATATTGGAGTTTCAGCTTCAGCATCAGTCCTTCCAATGAATATTCAGGACTGATTTCCTTTAGGATTGACTAGTTGGATCTCCTTTCAGTCCAAGGGACTTTGAAGAGTCTTTTTCAACACCACAGTTCAGAAGCATCTGTTCTTTGGCACTCAGCTCTCTTTATGGTCCAACTCTCATGTCCATACATGACTACTGGAAAAACCATAGCTTTGACTGCTGCTGCTGCTACTAAGTTGCTTCAGTCGTGTCTGACTCTGTGCGACCCCATAGACGGCAGCCCACTAGGCTCCCCCGTCCCTGGGATTCTCCAGGCAAGAATACTGGAGTGGGTTGACATTTCCTTCTCCAATGCATGAAAGTGAAAAGTGAAAGTGAAGTCGCTCAGTCGTGTCTGACTCCTAGCGACCCCATGGACTGCAGCCCACCAGGCCCTTCCGTCCATGGGATTTTCCAGGCAAGAGTACTGGAGTGGGTTGCCATTGCCTTCTCCGATAGCTTTGACTAAATGAACGTTTGTTGGCAAAGTAATGTCTCTGTTTTTTAATATGTTGTCTAAGTTTGTCATAGCTTTCTTAAAAGAAGCAAGTGTCTTTTAATTTCATGGCTGCAGTCACCATCTTCAGTGATTTTGGAGCCCAAGAAAAGTCTGTCACTGTTTCCAGGGTTTCCCCATCTATTTGCCATGAAGTGATGGGACAGGATGCCATGATCTTAGTTTTTTGAATGTTGAGTTTTAAGCCAGCTTTTTCACTCTCCTCTTTCACTTTCATCAAGAGGCTCTTTAGTTCTTGTTTGCTTTCCCCCATAAGAGTGGTGTCATCTGCATATCTGAGGTTATTGATATTTCTCCTGCAGTCTTGATTCCAGCTTGTGCTTCATCCAATCTGGCATTTTGCATGATGTATTCTGCATATAATTAAATAAGCACAGTGACAGTATATAGCCTTGATGTACTCCTTTCCCAATTTGGATCCAGTCCATTGTTCCATGTCCAGTTCCAACTGTTGCTTCTTGAACTGCATAAGATTTCTCAGGAGGCAGATCAGGTGGTCTGGTATTCCCATCTCTAAAAATTTTGCATAGTTTGTTGTAATCCACACAGTCAAAGGCTTTAGCATAGTCAATAAAGTAAAAGTAGATGTTTTTCTGAAATTCTCTTGCTTTTTCTATGATTCAGCGGATGTTGGCAATTTGATCCCTGGTTCCTCTATCTTTTCTAAATCCAGCTTGAACATCTGGAATTCTCAGTTCATGTACTGTTGAAGCCTAGCTTGGAGAATTTTGAGCATCACTTTGCTAGCATGTGAGATGAGTACAATTGTGCAGTAGTTTGAACATTCTTTGGCATTGCCTTTCTTTGGGATGGAAATGAATACTGACCTTTTCCAGTCCTGTGGCCACTACTGAGTTTTCCAAATTTGCTGGCATATTGAGTGCAGCACTTTAACAGCATCATTTTTAGGATCTGGAATAGCTCAATTAGAATTCCATTACTTTCACTAGCTTTGTTTGTAGTGATGATGCTTCCTAAGGCCCACTGACTTTGCACTCGAGAATGTCTGGCCCTAGGTGAGTGATCACACCATCGTAGTTATCCAGGTCATTAAGATCTTTTTTGTGTAGTTTTTCTGTGTATTCTTGCCACCTCTTCTTAATATCTTCTGCTTCAATTAGGTCCATACTGTTTCTGTCCTTTATTGAGCCCATCTTTGCATGAAATGTTCCCTTGATATCTTTAATTTTCTTGAAGACATCTCTAGTCATTCCCATTCTCTTGTTTTCCTCTATCTCTTTACATTGATCACTGAGGAAGGTTTTCTTATCTCTCTTTGCTTTTCTTTGGAATTCTGCATTCAGATGGATATATCTGCTTTTCTCCTATGCCTCCCCTTCTCTTCTTTTCTCAGCTATTTGTAATGCCTCCTCAGACAACCATTTGGCCTTTTTGCATTTCTTTCTCTTGGGGATGGTTTTGATCACCGCCTCCTGTACGGTGTTACAAACCTCTGTCCATAGTTCTTCAGATACTCTATCTATCGGTGCTAATCCCTTGAATATATTTGTACTTCCACTGTATAATTGTGAGGGATTTGATTTAGGTCATACCTGAGTGGTCTAGTGGTTTTTCCCTACTTTCTTCAATTTACGTCTGAATTTTATAATAAGGAGTTCATCACCTGAGCCACAGTGAGCTCCCCATCTTGTTTTCGCTGACTGTATAGAGCTTCTCCATCTTTGGTTGCAAAGAATATAATCAGTCTGATTTCAGTATTGACCATCTGGTGATGTCCATGTGTAGAATCTTCTGTTGTGTTGTTGGAAGAGGGTGTTTGTTATGACTAGCGCGTTCTCTTGGCAAAACTGTTAGCCTTCGCCCCGCTTCATTTTGTACTCCAAGGCCAAACTTGTCTGTTACTCCAGGTATCTCTTGGCTTCCTGCTTTTGCATTCCAGTCCCCTATGATGAAGAGGGCATCTTTTTTTTTTTTTTAGTTCTAGAAGGTCTTGTAGGTCTTCATAGACTTTTGTTCATATATGAAGCTCCAGAAAACTGTAGTGGTCATCCATGACCATCCTCACTCCAGAGATTAAGGACCTGTAAGTAAAAATCTATCCCTCCCCATTTTTCCTTAGCGAGAACATCATTGTAACCTCTACCCACAGTGTTATCAGAAAGCTTTCAGAATATTTTCACTTTCTCTTAGCTTGTTCTATGTCTCAGGAAACAATAGTAATTTATTTCTCTGTTGTGTAAAATAACTCTTTCTTTCATTTTATATGTTTTCTTTTTTCACATTTCAAAGATTTCCATCTCACACCAAGTATATCATGTTTGCAGGTTAAAAAATTTTATCCTTGCATCCCTATCTTATTAAACCACCCACTTCATGGTCTCAGATTCCGGTTGTTGGGTTTCATTTCTGTTGTGTACTTATGACTTTGTGCAATATCCAGGCAATTATTTTATTATTTTATTTTCTTTTAAGAAACCAGCTTTTGATTTTTTTCCCCCTGAGATGGCACAGTGAACTGAAGTCTCTAGAAAAGGGTATATAATAATTGCCTAGTCCTTTATCTGGATTGTTTCTGGCTTTGAGCTTACCATTTTGCCATTCAATGAGTAAAGTCTGGATTAACCTTCCATAAGCCACTTTCTTTCTGGATTTTCTCACATGGAAACTCATTTGCCATTATTATGCCCTCTCATACCAAAAGAGATTTCCACTGTTTATCTCCTTTAGCTTAGAATTTCACTCCAATAAAGACCTTATGCTTTATATTTATAGACTTGGAGATTTGACCATGGACTGCTTTCTCATAATTATCTATAAGGTATAAAAGGAGACTACAGAGATGAGTTAGTTATTCTTATCCTGTAATTCCTGTCCAAATCCGTTGCAAAATCTGTACTTATTGCTTGGTGACTCAATGCATTTGAAAAGTGTTTGATATAGAAAAATATCTGAAAATCTAAATAGATTTTAAAGCCACTTTTTTCTCATTATTCCAAATAAGTTCTAATTCACTTGAAGAAGCCATGTTAGCTTTTGAATATACACATACCAGTATGTTTTCAATGTTCCAATCCTTTATTTTAAATTCTAACAATCTACAAGAAAGAGTAATTGGCCATTCCCATTATTCCCCCTGAAACCGTGTTATAAATGATTATCATGTTGGAAAATCGCCAGCTGTCTTGTCTAGTGGTGGTGGTGGTTTAATTGCTAAGTCATGTCTGACTCTTGTGACCCCATAAACTGTAGCCTGTAAGGCTCCTCTGTCTATGGGATTCTCCAGGCAGGAATACTGGAGTGGGTTGCCATTTCCTTTTACACGCTGTCTTGTATAAAGCTTGAACATTCTGGGAAATATTCCATAATTGCACAGCTTAAATTTTTTCTATTTTATATGTCAGTGATAAACTGACACACATTTATTTTTATGTTTTCTTAGTGATTTGGTATAGAATAACCATTGGAAGGACTGATGCTAAAGCTGAAACTCCAATACTTTGGCCACGTCATACAAAGAGTTGACTCATTGGAAAAGACCCAGATGCTGGGAGGGATTGGGGGCAGGAGGAGAAGGCGACAACAGAGGATGAGATGGCTGGATGGCATCACTGACTCAATGGACGTGAGTCTGAGTGAACTCCGAGGGCTGGTGATGGACAGGGAGGCCTGGCATGCTGCCATTCATGGGGTTGCAAAGAGTTGGACATGACTAAGCGACTGAACTGAACTGAACTGAACTGAACCTATAGTTTTACTTTTATACAATGGAGAAAGTCCAAAATACTAATTTCTAAAATAATTTGGGAGTGAGAAGCTCACTAGACATTTGTCCAGTAAAGACCCAAACAGTTTATTATTCTTCACTGTTTTATCTTTTTCAATCCCTAGTTCTGCTTATACACCATGATCCTCCAGCTTTTGGATTTCTTAATGAAATGTCTCTTTATTACATGATTATGAGTTTAGAAACTCCTATAACAGGCTCTTTAACATATATTTTGTCTCATCTTGTTTGTAATTGTGACCATTCAGTTAAATATGGAAGTAAAATTATCCTATGAAATTACTGTGATGGAAGAAACAATGGTTTAGACATTGGGGTCAGGGCCAGGATTGCAGACATCCATCCCCACTTTCCCACCCTATACGTGTTGGCTCTCACTAGTCCACAACTTCTCAGACAATAGCTCTTATGTCTGAATCACCCAGGGGCCATGTTCTTCCTAACACCATGTAGGGGAACTCACAACTTTCTAGAGAAGTTTTAAATACAGAAAAGGACAAAATCCAGAAAGAGTTAAAGCAGTGGTTTTCAAAGTCTGGTCCGCGGGACAGCAGCAGTAGCAGCTGGGAACTAGTTGAAAAATAAATTTTTGATTCCCCTTCCCCAGATCTACTGAATCTGACACTCTACAAGTGGGAATCCAGAAATCTGTGTTTTAATCTTCAAGTGATTCTAATGCTCATTGGGGTTTAAAAACCTCTGCATTAGAGACATGGGTCTATTTATCAAAAGGCAGCTAATTCCCATCCACATGACGTGGATGGGAATTAATCATAGGTCTCTGGTGAGACTAAAGAATCTACATTTCTAAGAAGCTCCAAGGTAATGTTGCTGCTGCTGTTCTGTAGACTACATTTGATTGTAAGACCCACTGATAAAATCTAGGGTGAGATCTTGTTAGGAGATGCCAAGAAAAACAGGCTAAATGGAGTGACCTTGATGAGTTTGGCCCAACACTGAGGGAGACTGACTAGACTTGGCTTTATTAGGGATCTTGATAGCCAACACAAAGGAGGGCCTTATCCTGGTCCAGGATTCTAAGAAAGGTGATCTGGCATGAAAGGTCAATGAATAAGGAGGAAAGAGAAAAGAATATGAAGTTTTAGACTTACGCCAGATTAGGTTGTGTAGTTTGACACTGCATAAAGTGCATGCTTAGATGCTCAGCTGTGTCACTCTTTGCAACCCCATGGACTGCAGCCTGCCAGGATCCTCTGTCCATGGGATTTTCCAGGCAAGAATACTGGAGTGGGTTGCCATTTCCTCATCCAGGGAATCTTCCACACCCAGGGTTAGAACCCACATCTCCTGCATTGGCAGGTGGATTCTTTACCAATGAGCCAGCTGGAAAGTCCAGTCTCTTCTAGTAAGTTTTGGAAGACAGAGGTATACATTTGAACTTTCCAGAAGCCCTACTAGTGGACAAAGTGGATAAAAGTATACTTATAAAATACAGGAAGCAGGGGCAAGTCATGTTGGTAGAACTGAGCTTAGAAAGCCCACAGTTTGGAACTGCTGTGTGACCTTGGGCAAGTTACTGAATGTCCTCAGTTTTCTTATATCTAAAATGTGATTAAAAATAGAATCTATATTACAAAATTTTTGTAAAGTTTAATGAGTGAAGATGTTCAAGACACTCAAAAGAGTGACTGGCACAAAATAAAACTCAGTAAACTGTTTCTTCTTCATTTTCTGTATCTTTGTCTTCACTTTAAACTTTTCATCATTGTTACTACATCTGCCACATTCAGGATAATAAAGTTAGGTGGTGGAGAAAAAATTATGGTGATTGAGAAAGGGCTCTTTGAGAAAGGGGAACATTAACCAAAATGAGAAATCCTTTTGTCAAATATAAAGAAATGGAAAGTCTCTTTATGACTAGTTCCAAAGGCTATATACTGAATGAAAAGTTATCATTATTAGATTTACCTTTAGAAAAATAAAAGTAGTAATTTTTTAATGATATTTGAGAGAAATAGCAAGTTAGCATTAGTTCATTTTCTTTTGGCTTTTCTGAGGTCAGTCAAAGGTCAGAGTTCCTGTCCAATTCATCTTTGACATGGTGAGCTACTGCAGAAAATGGAGAGTTCCTTAGGGGAGCATGTTGTTGGATTTTCTTTCTTCTTGGCATTCTTTCGAGGAAAGTCATCATTATATTGGTCTTCTGTAGGAAAGAATTGGTAAAATAATTTCTGCAATAATCACTGAAAATATGAGAATAGTTGCTAAGTTGTGTCTGACTCTTTGCGACCCCATGAACTGCA
This sequence comes from Bos javanicus, assembly GCF_032452875.1. Taxonomy (NCBI): domain Eukaryota; kingdom Metazoa; phylum Chordata; class Mammalia; order Artiodactyla; family Bovidae; genus Bos; species Bos javanicus. Next base: position 23,761,398 of record NC_083873.1, on the reverse strand, counting down.
GCATGCCAGGCTTCCCTGTCCTTAACTATCTCCCTGAGTTTGCCCAAACTCATGTCCATTGAGTCGGGTGATGCCATCTAACCATCTTATCCTCTGTTGCCCGCTTCTCCTCCTGCCTTCAATCTTTCCCAGCATCAGGGTCTTTTCTAGTGAGTCTGTTCTTTGCATCACGTGCCCAAAGTATTGGAGCTTCAGCTTCAGCATCAGTCCTTCCAATGAATATTCAGGGTTGATTTCCTTTAGGATTGACTGGTTTGACCTCCTTGCTGTCTCAAGACTCTTTTCCAACACCACAGTTCAAAAGCATCAATTCTTGGGTGCTCAGCCTTCATTATGGTCCAGCTCTCACATCTGTACATGACTCTGGAAAAACCATAGCTTTGACTAGATGGACCTTTGCTGGCAAAGTGATGTTTCTGCTTTTTAAGATGCTATCTAGATTTGTCATAGCTTTTCTTCCAAAGAGTTCTGAGGTAAGAGGCAGAGAAGGAGAGTTTTACCTGAAATTTTATACTGATCTTTTAACATGCCCTCATGATTATATCAGAGAAGGCAATGGCACCCCACTCCAGTACTCTTGCCTGGAAAATCCCATGGATGGAGGAGCCTGATAGGCTGCAGTCCATGGGGTCACTAAGAGTCAGACACAACTGAGCAACTTCACTTTCACTTTTCACTTTCATGCATTGAAGAAGGAAATGGCAACCCACTCCAGTGTTCTTGCCTGGAGAATCCCAGGGATGGGGGAGCCTGATGGGCTGCCGTCTACTGGGTCGCACAGAGTCGGACACGACTGACGTGAATTGGCAGCAGCAGCAGCATGATTATATATTTAGTATTAGATTGATTTCATTTCTGAAAACATAGATTTATTACCACAAAATAAAATAGGATTTTTTTGTTTTTTGTTTAATTGATCTCAACTTATTTCTTCTGTTCAGAAACACTTATAGTCTAAAAATGACAAGCTAATTTAAAATACCTCAATGCACATACACATGGCTCGAGTGTCTCTGTCTTGCTCTCTGTGTCACACACACAAACACGCACACATATACAATATATTACTGATGATTCTTAGCATTAATTTTTATTTGCATAAAATTTTGTGTCTTCAACATGCTACACATTCAAAGCCTCAATAAAAAAAATTTAAAAATCCTTGAAAAAAATGAATTAGTTGGAATTTTTAAGGCTTTACTAAGTTTTCCCCAAAATAGGTTTATTGATATTCTTATGTTTTTAAGAAAAGTACCTGTTTGATGCATTAATAGGCAGAATTTCCTCACAGCCCTCAATGAAAGCAGTGTGAGAGAACAATATACATAAATCTCTTACCCAAGCAGAACTTTTGTCTTACCCAGTGGTTCAAACAGCCAGCTATATTTAACTTGTATGGTCCATGTAGCAATAAAACAAACAGATGGCCCTCTCAACAGTTACGTCCTGCATTATATAAATATTCCTCTTTAGTAGATTGTAGACCCCATAGACATCTGGCAGCTCACTAGGCTCCCGCATCCCTGGGATTCTCCAGGCAAGAACACTGGAGTGGGTTGCCATTTCCTTCTCCAGTGCATGAAAGTGAAAAGTGAAAGTGAAGTCGATCAGTCGTGTCCGACTCTCAGCGACCCCATGGACTGCAGCCTACCAAGCTCCTCCATCCATGGGATTTTCCAGGCAAGAGTACTGGAGTGGGGTGCCATTGCCTTCTCTATGGGGTCGCACAGAGTCGGACACGACTGAAGTGACGCAGCAGCAGCAGCAGCCTGCCTGACTACAACGTATTATATCCTTTTAGCCACAAAGTTAAGTACTCTCTTTACTGAGTCCTAGACATTGTCATTCAGTTCAGTTCAGTTCAGTCGCTCAGTCGTGTCCGACTCTTTGCGACCCCACGAATCACAGCACACCAGGCCTCCCTGTCCATCACCAACTCCCGGAGTTCACTCAAACTCATGTCCATCGAGTCGGTGATGCCATCCAGCCATCTCATCCTCTGTCGTCCCCTTCTCCTCCTGCCCCCAATTCCTCCTAGCATCAGTCTTTTCCAATGAGTCAACTCTTCGCATGAGGTGGCCAAAGTATTAGAGTTTCAGCTTTAGCATCAGTCCTTCCAATGAACACCCAGACTCTCCTCAAATCCCAGTAATATAGTCTGTGCCAATAAATTAACAGTATTTAGTTAATATCCTGAAAGCATTTTATGATTAAGTAATGTCTATCATAGCCAACAACAGCAAATGCAGTGGATCATCCTAAATGAATTAATTATTTTGTATTTCAGAAGTTATATGAAGGCAGTGATGAACGACTGCTCTGTTAGATCCACATTTATCCAGCTGATGTGCAAAGTTCCCACGAATTTGGCAGAGAATTTTTGTGACACTCTTGGCAACCTGGCTATGTGAAGCAGGCTGGATTCTACCTTGTCAGTCATGTTGCAGTGTAAACAGAAGAGCTCTCACAAAGCTCAAAACCAAAAAACTGTTGTTGTGTTAGTTGCTCAATCGTGTCTGACTCCTTGCGACCCCCTGGACTGTAGCCCACCAGGCTCCTCTGTCCATGGGACTCTCCAGGCAAGAATACTGGAGTGGGTTGCCATTTCCCTCTCCATTTAATAATGGTAATAATTTAATAATAGTAAAAATAATAATGGTGATAATAAAAATAAATATCCCAAGAATGAAACCCTTCAATACTATTAACCTCAGTTTACAGGATCAGTTATCATTAGTTTCTCTACCAATTTACAACCTCAATTCTGCCCATTATCAATTATCCAAAATAATCATTCTTGATGAGAGTAAAAGTATTCAGGAGATTCTCCAAGTACACAATGACAGTGTAACCCAATGACAACAAAACAAAACAGAGAAAAACCAAAGACACACACACACACATACAAAAACTATTCCTATACTGTTGACCTTTTTGCAAATCACTTAAAAAAATTTTTTTTTCAGTTTACTCATGGAGATAAATAGACAAACTTTCTCCCTTTCTGAGAGAAGGTATCAAGTAAACCTTCTCTTTTCCTTTGGTAATTAATAAATAAGGTTTGAACTTCTCAGTATATAGGGAAAAAAACAAATATGCCTTATTCCTAGAACCGATGTTTGAGTTATATATTGTTTTGTTCAGATATGATATAGATGACTTTCAATTTACAAATAAATAAGGTGCTAATTAGAGTAATAACAACATTCTAGAATATCAAGAACTCAACCAATTTTATACACTTAAGGTGGAGTCAAAAGACCCATGTTGATAGGAATTCACTGAAAATAGAATTAAAGTATATGGTTATTAAATCCCCAGATTCAGATTGGTTCCAAGTCTTCAACCCTAATACCTACCCATAGGCTGAGACTCAGCCTCAGTTCCCCAGGCTCGACTCAATGGTGATGACTACTACTCCTCCCCATGATAACCTACTTATGTCCCACTCTAGTTCAGAAAATGGGGATTTTGATTGGTTCCTGAGTCTCATAATTGCATGACACCTCACCTACCAGCTGCACAGGACAGATGCCATCAGGGGTTGTAAAATGTCTTTAGACTGTCACTGGCCTCAATGACGGATTCATATTTTTCGTTTCCATCAGCCTCAGAAATGCACTAAAATTTTTTTCAGTATGTTTTGCCCATAATTTTGGGGTGTTTTGTGGATAGATAAAGCTGTGGCAGGCAAACGTATTAGCTTGTAAGGAGACTGGAAGATCTGAGAGCCTTCACAGTTCTTAAAAGTACTTAAATACACTTTATATGATTATTTGTTTTAACCTTCTTCTTCTTTTTTTTTTTTTTTTTGATTACCTGACCAGCTACTACTGCTCCTACTCTTATCAAATAAGAGTACATTCACTGTACTCACTATGGTAGTTTGAGGCCTTTCCCCCCTCCCCCGCCCCCGCCCTTTCTTTTGCTTTTTTTAAAAAAAATCCTTTCTCTAGTTGGATTGAGAAGGCATTCAGAGTACTTTAAGTGTTTCAATAAAATTCCTCTCTGCTGCTGCTGCTGCTGCTGCTAAGTTGCTTCAGTCGTGTCCAACCCTGTGTGGCCCCATAGACGGCAGCCCACCAGGCTCCCCCGTCCCTGGGACTCTCCAGGCAAGAACACTGGAGTGGATTGCCATTTCCTTCTCCAATGCATGAAAGTGAAAAGTGAAAGTGAAGTCGCTCAGTTGTGTCCGACTCTTAGTGACCCCATGGACTGCAGCCTACCAGGTTCCTCCGTCCATGGGATTTCCTAGGCAAGAGTACTGGAGTGGGGTGCCATTGCCTTCTCCAAGTTCCTCTCTACTGATGCCCAGTTGATGATCTACCTTTAGGCTAGAAGATAGCTCATTTAGTTGTTTACTAGTTCCTATGTGACAGTTTCTACTCAGTTTTCCATTCTAAACCCCCAACATCAAATATTTCTCCAAATTAATTATAAAAGCAAACACTGTTGAGTGCCCACAACTGATAGTAATATATCTTCTTTGGTATTAACTGTGGGTTTTTGTAGATGCTATCGATGAAGTTCCCCACTATGTGTGGTTTGCTGAGAATTTTGATCTTGAAGAGACATTCAGTTCAGTCACTCAATTGTGTCTGACTCTTTGCGACCCCATGGATGGCAGTACACTAGGCTTCCCTGTCCATCACCAGCTCCCAAAGCTTGCTCAGACTTAAGTCTGTTGAGTCAGTGATGCCATCTAACCATCTCAACCTCTGTCATCCCCTCCTCTGGCCCTAAATCTTTCCCAGCATCAGGGTCTTTTCCAGTGAGTCAGTTCTTCGCATCAGGTGGCCAAAGTATTAGAACTTCAGCTTCAGCATCAGTCCTTCCAATGAATATGCAGGGTTGATTTCCTTTAGGATTGACTGGTTTGGTCTCCTTGCTGTCTAAGGGACTCTCAAGAGTCTTCTCCAACACCACAGTTAAAAAGCATCAATTCTTCGGCACTCAGCTTTCTTTATGGTTTCATCTCTCACATCCATATATGACTACTGGAAAAACCATAACTTTGACTTTATGGACCTTTGTTGGCAAAGTAATGTCTCTGCTTTTTACTATGTTGTCTAGGTTTGTCATAGCTTTTCTTCCAAGGAGCAAGTGTCTTTTAATTTCATGGCTGCAGTCACCCTCTGCAGTGATTTTGGAGCCCAAGAAAATAAAATCTGTCACTGTTGCCATTCTTTCTGCATCTATTTGCCATGAAGTGGTGGGACTGGATGCCATGATCTTAGTTTTTTGAATGTTGAGATGAATAGATGTTAGATTTTGCCAAATGCTTTTCTTCATCTGTTGGTATGATTGTGGTTTTTTTTTTTTTTTTTTCCTCATTAGCCTATAGATGGGAGAAGGCAACGGCACCCCACTCCAGTACTCTTGCCTGGAAAATCCCATGGACGGAGGAGCTTGGTAGGCTGCAGTCCCTGGGATCGCTGAGTCGGACACAACTGAGTGACTTCACTTTCACTTTTCACTTTCATGCATTGGAGAAGGAAATGGCAACCCACTCCAGTGTTCTTGCCTGGAGAATCCCAGGGACGGGGGAGCCTGGTGGGCTGCTGTCTATGGGGTTGCACAGAATCGGACACGAATGAAGTGACTTAGCAGCAGCAGCAGCCTATAGATGGATGGATTACATTAACTGAATGGTGAACCAGCTTTGCTTATTTGGAATAAATCCCATTTGGTTGTGGTGTATAGTTTTTATATAAGTTTCAAGTTACTGATGTTTTGATGAGAATTTTTGCATCTGTGTTCATGAAAGATATTGTACTGGTTGTATTCTTTTTCTTGTTATTAAGGAACTAAGGCAATCCTGGCCTCATGGCACAAGTTAGGAAGTATTTTCTCTGCTTCTATCCTCTGAAAGAGGTTGTAGAAAGTTGGCATAATTTCATCCTTAAATGTTTGGATAATTCACACATGAAACCATCTATGCCTGGTGCTCTTTGTTTTGGAAAGTTATTAATTGTTGATGACATTTCTATAATAGACATAGGACATTCACATTGTATATTTTTTCTTTGAGCTTTTTCTCATATGAAAGATTTAACCTGTATCTTTCAAGGATTGGTTTATTTCCTCTAGGTTATCAAATTTGAGAGCATACAGTGGTTCATAATAACCTTCTATTATCCCTTTCTGTCTACTAAGCTTGTAGTGATTTCCCTACTTTTATATCTGATACTAAAGATGCAGAAGTTTCCTCAGCTTAAGATCTAAGTTGCCCAGCTACATTTCTGACACTAGTAATTTGTGTCTTCCTTATCTTTTTCTTAATTAACTTGGCTAAAGTTTTATCAATTTTATTGATATTTTTAAAAATTAGTTTTTGGTTCTGTTGGTTATATATATTGATTTCCTTTCTTAAATTTGATTGATTTCTGCTCTGTTTTTATTATATCTTTACTTCTGCTTACTTTGGATTTAATTTGTTCATTTTCCAGCATCCTAACGTAAAAGTTTAGGTTATCAGTTTTTTATTCCTGCTTTTTTCCTGACATTCAATGCTCTAAAATTTCCTGTAGGCACTGCTTTCACTGTATACCACAAATTTTAAGTTTTATTCTCATTTTCATTTAGTGCAAAATATTATAAAATCTTTTGAAATGTATTCTTTAACTCATGTGTTATTTAGACATGTGTTCCTTAATCTCTATGTATTTTGAGATTTTGAATTTTTCAAGCTATCTTAATGTTTTGAGATTTTCAAGCTATCTTAATGTTACTGAGTTCTGGCTTAATTCCCTGGGGTCTGAGAGCAGACATTTTATGATTTCTATTTATTTAAATATGTTAAGGTGTGTTTTATGACCTAGAATGTATTCTGTCTTGGTGAATGCTCCATGTGAGCTTGAGACGAATGTATATTTTGCTGTTGTTGGGTGAAGTAGTCTATAGATGTAAATTATATCTAGTTAATTGGTAGTGCTATAGAGTTTAACCGTGTACTTAGTGATTTTCTGCCTACTGGATCCATCCATTTCTAATAGAGTTGACACCTCCAACTATAGTAATGGCTCCTTGCAGTTCTATTAGTTTTTGCTTCAAGTATCTTGACATTCTGTTTTAAGGTCTATACACACTAATTATTATTGTCTTCTTGGAGTATTGGCCCCTTTATAATTATGTAACACCCTCTCTGAATGTTGACCTTTAAGCCAACTTTTTCACTCTCCTCTTTCACTTTCATCAAGAGGCTTTTTAGTTCCTCTTCACTTTCTGCCATAAGGGTGGTGTCTTCTGCATATCTGAGGTTATTGATATTTCTTCCAGCGATCTTGATTCCAGCTTGTGCTTCTTCCAATACTTTGGCCACCTCATACGAAGAGTTGACTCATTAGAAAAGACTCTGATGCTGGGAGGGATTGAGGGCAGGAGGAGAAGGGGACAACAGAGGATGAAACTTGATGCACATGAGTTTGGGTGAACTCCAGAAGTTGGTGATGGACAGGAAGGCTTGGCGTGCTGAGATTCATGGATTCGCAAAGAGTTGGACACGACTGAGTGACTGAACTGAACTGAACACACTCTCTGTTCTTGAACATTTTCCTTGCTCTGAAGTCTGCTTTGCCTGAAATTAATACAGCTATTTTAGTTTCTTTTGTCTAGCAATAGCAGGGCATATCTTTATTCTTCTCTTTCTTTTAATCTATATGTATCTTTAATTTAAAGTTGACTTCTTGTTGGGAGAATGAGTTAGGAAGTATTTTCTAATACTTCTAATACTGGAAAAAGTATTGATATAAAATTGGAATGATTTCTTCCTTTTAATGTTCGTAGAACTCACCAGAGAATCTATCTGGACGTGATGCTTTATATTTTAGAAGGTAACTGATTATTGATTTAATTTCTTTAATTGACATAGGTTAGTTCAAATTGTTTATTTCTTATTGTATGAGTTTTGGCAGATTGTATCTTTCAAGGATTGGTCCATTTCTTCTAGTATATGAAATTTGTGGGCATAAATACCTTTATTTTAAAGTGGATTCTTTAGACAAACTATATTTGGGTCTTGTTTTTTGATCCATACTGGGATCTCTGTCTTTTATTTGGTTTATTTGACTATTTACCTTTAAAGTGATTATTGATATATTCGAATTAGTGTCTATTAATACTTTGTTACAGTTTTCTATTTGTAGCCCTTGTTCTTTTGTTCCTACTTTTGTCTTCCATTGCCGTCTTTATAATTCCAGTTTCTGTCCTTTTCTAGTGTATCAGTTATGCTTTTTTCCCCCATTTTATTGCTCTAGAGTTTGCAGCAAACATTTACAACTAATCCAAGTCTACTTTCAAATAACACTGTACCTCTTCATAGCTAGTGCAAATACCCTATAATAACAACATATTCCTAAATCCTTCCTTACATTCCTTGTATCACTGTTGTCATTCATTTCACTTATATATAATTACACACACACACATATACATTCACACACAAGGATCTTTGCATAATCAGATACAGTTGCAATTATTTTGCGCAAACTTGTTTGTGATTAAGAATAAGAAAATTAAAGTTTTTATTTTACCTTCACTTATCCTCTGATGAAGGCAGATCTATGATTCTTTATAGAGATCTGAGTTTCTTGCTTATATTATTGTCTTTCTCTCTAAAAAAACTCTTTTTAAAATTTTTTAAAGGGCAGGCATACTGGCATCAAATTCTCACCTTTTGTTTGTGGGAGAAAGTCAGTCTTCATTTCTCCTTCACATCTGTTCACAAGGTATATAGAATTCTAGGTTAGTGGGTTTTTTCCCTCTCATTACTTTAAATTTTCATTTTACATTACATTTTTTTTCACATGCACGATTTCTGAGAAGTCAAGCTATAACCGTTAACTTTGCTCTTCTATAAAGAAGATTTTTTCCCCCTCTAGTTCTTTCAAAATTATTTTATCTTTGATTTTCCAAATTTGACTAAGATGTAGTTTTATTTTGTGTTTTTGGCAATTGTCCTGTTTGGTGTTTTTTGAGATTCCTGAATCTGTAGTTTGATGTTTGAGTTAATTTGGAGGAAATTTTTCATCTCGTTGCTTCAAATATTGCTTTCCTTCCTTGCTTCCTCTCTCTCTTCCCTCCCTCCCTTTCTGGTCTTCCCGTTGCACATATTTTACATTTTTTGTAGTTGTTTCTCAGTCATTGAATATTCTGTTCCATTTTTAAAGTCGTTTTTTCTCTTTGCTTTTCAGTCTTGGGAGTTTCTATTGACATATTCTCAAGCTTAGAGATTCTTTCCTCAGCTGTGTCAGATCTACCAATGAGCTCTTCAAAGGCACTCTTCATTCCTTCTATGGTGTTTTTCTAGAATTTTTTTTCTAGAATTTCTTTTTGATTCTTAGAATTTCTCTCTTGGTTACAGTATTCCTTTGTTCTTGCTTATTATCTACTTTTTGTGTTAGAGTTGTTAGCATGCTAATCAGTTATTTTAAATTCCTAGTTTGATAATTCCAACATTCTTGCCATATATGACTCCCTTGGTTTTGTCTTTTCAAATTATATTTTTTGACATTTTGTTATGCCGTGTAGAGATTTACTGATAGCTATGGATCTAGCTATCAGTAGCTAGGCAATGGCACTCCACTCTAGTACTCTTGCCTGGAAAATCCCATGGATGGAGGAACCTGGTAGGCTGCAGTCCATGGGGTCTCGAAGAGTCAGACACGACTGAGCGACTTCACTTTCACTTTTCACTTTCACGCACTGGAGAAGGAAATGGCAACCCACTCCAGTGTTCTTGCCTGTAGAATCCCAGGGACGGGGAGCCTGGTGGGCTGCCGTCTGTGGGGTCGAACAGAGTCGGACACAACTGAAGCGACTTGCAGCAGCAGCAGCAGGGATCTTCCCAAGTGGCTCAGTGGTAAAGAATCCTAATGCAGGAGATTCAAGAGATGCGGATTTGATTCCTGGGTGGGGAAGGTTCCCTGGAGGAGGAAATGGCAACCCACTGCAGTGTTCTTGCCTGGGAAACCCCATGGACAGAGGAACCTGGTGGGTGCAATCCATGGGGTCACAAAGAGTCAGACACAACTGAGCAACTGAGGATGGCTCATCATGGACGTGACATACTGGGTAAAAGGAGCTGTGATAAGTAAACCTTTAGTAATGTGATAGTAAGGTGTTAGAGGGGGGGAATTTCTGTAGTCCTATAATTATATCTCAGTCCCTGGACTGTGAACTTCACAATTACTTCTCAGTTTTGCCCCAGCCTACCCATATATGGTGGGACAGAGGCCTAGAGTTGAGTACTCAGTTCCCTTATGAAAGGACAAAGGGAACTGTAGTTGAGGTTTCTTTCCCCTCACATAGATCCAGCGAGATTTGGCTATCCCTTCCCCAGGTAGGTTAGGATCTAACATAACCCAGCAGATTAGACTGTGGCAGGATAATTGTCTCTGAGGGCAGACCTTGTTAGGAAGAACAGAGTACTCTGGTGTGTGTCAAAATGGTACTTTCCCTTCCCGCTAGAAGAATCAGCAGGGAATTTTCACAGTGAGGACCTGGTAAGGTTTGTGGAGATAAAATGCACAATAGTGGGGTGGGGGCGGCTACTATGATGGGGTTCTTCCAGAGATGAAAGCAATTTGGGGGGAAAGATTTTTTAGAGCACTTTTAGATTTGTAGCCAAATGGAGAGGAAGTTGTATGTTGCCTGTCCCCACACATACTTGGCTTCCCTTATTAGCAATATTACCCACTGGCATGATGCATTTGTTACAACTAATGCATCTACACTGACCTATCATTCTCACCCAAAGTCTGTGGTTTACACTAGTGTTCACTCTTGGTTCACTATGGGTCCCTTGCATTTTTTCACCCTTAGACTTGTCTAGTGAGCCTCCAGCAGTTCATCAACTACAGTTCAGGTTTTCCCACCTGCCATAGGTTCCCCTCGGAGGGTTCTACTGACGAGTTTCCAAACTATTGTGATTCTTGTACCTACCTGTCTGTCTCTTCAATTTGGGCTTTGCCCTGTGTCCTCACTTCTCTGATGAGTGTAAGAAGAGCTTCTGATTTTCCCATTTGATCATTGTTTTTAACTTGTCACCTCATGCGAAGAGTTGACTCATTGGAAAAGACTGATGCTGGGAGGGATTGGGGGCAGGAGGAGAAGGGGACGACAGAGGATGAGATGGCTGGATGGCATCACTGACTCGATGGACGTGAGTCTGAGTGAACTCTGGGAGTTGGTGATGGACAGGGAGGCCTGGCGTGCTTCGATTCATGGGGTCGCAAAGAGTCGGACACGACTGAGCAACTGAACTGAACTGAACTCAGGGCAAAGAGGTGACTTCTAATCTCCTAAACTGCTGGATTGGAAATCAGAAGTCAGCAAAATGTTTTATTGTTTGCCTTTTAACATTTTAGCCATCCTGGTAGGTGTGGGGTGTGTGGCTGTAGTTTTGATTTACATTCTCTTAGTCACTAATGATATTCAGTATGGTACATATAATTTTAAGGAGCACTTACAAGACTTTTTATTGAGCTGAATTTCATTGTTTTATGATAAGCAGATAGAGTCTTTCAGTGATTGGATTATCTCCCGTTTAATTTTGCCAGCCAGCTTCCATTTAGATACTTTTGAGAGATCCTTTTCTTACTGGTTTTGATTAGACTTCTAGATTGAGCTCTTCTTCACAAAACATGTGGCATGAGGAATGAACAATAGATGCTTAAGCTTGTATCTCATTGTCACTAATGTGCATTTTAGCCAGGAAATGTTGATAACAATTGATCAGAAAAAAATCTGGATCTAATAGGGAAGGTTGAGATTTTGAGAGTATCTATTGTTTTCTCTTTGGGGCTGCTGTTTCTTGGGGAAACTACCCCTCCATCAGTTCATGTCGTCTTGATGATGCTTACAATCATGCCTGCTCCTCATCCACCTACAGCCTCCATTCCCCAGATTACAGGGATGAACACAGAGCACATAACTCTGACACGGCCAATTGTACAGCACATCTTTTTAAAAATCATATTGTCCTGACACCCTCTCTCCTTCATTTTAGTGTATACAGTTCCTTCAAAGTCTTCAAGATCTTTGAGGGAAAAAGTTGGCTCTGTAAGCAAGCGATAAATGCAAAATATAAAATTTGGCATGATTTTAGGAATATCATAAACATATCTCAGTGAATATACATGTGCATCTCCCATTCAGTCATGCCTTTGTTTCTTTCCAGGTGAGTTGTGCCTTTTGGTGAAGATGTTGGCTGGAAGAAAACTAAAATATTATTTCAGAGGTGTGGTTAACTTGTACTCATCCACTTGTCTTAGAGGCAATTCAGATTTCATGGCCTTGTTCAGCCAGTATTGGACATATGTGTCACTTCTTCATTTCTGTGTCAAGGTGACAAAAGGTAATAAGACTTTAAGACTTACTTTAATATGTATATGTGTAAACTATTGGAAACAAAACATACCAGTGTCAAATACCTACAAAGTATGTTAGCTGCTCAGTCATGTCTGACTGTTTGCGGCCCCATGGACGGTAGCCCACTAGGCTCCTCTGTCCATGGAATTTTCCAGGCAAGGATACTGGAGTAGGTTTCCATTTTCTCCTCCAGGGGATCTTCCCACCCCAGGGATGGAACCCTGGTTTCCCGCCTGTAAGAAAAGTGGTAATTTCAGAAGTATCAGGAGCTACTCAGATAAGAGGGCTTTGAGAGAAGGGGATATGTGGTTTTTTTGTTTCCTTGACAGCAGATTAAGGAGTTAATCACACCGGGACGATCTCCCTTGAAGTCAGATTGCTAGTGAGTCGGCTAAGAGAGGGAACGATGGGTGTGGAGCACCAATCCCATGTTGAGTACTGGGTGCATCCAAGCACATGATTTCATTTTGTCTTACAAAGAGCCCACTGAAGAAAGTATGGCGATACCATTCTTGTAGATTAGCAAACTGAGGTTCAGCAATCTTAAATATATTCATTTTTTCCCTCTCTTCCCGTCTCACCCAGATGCTAATCTGTGAACAGGTACAGCGCTGGCTGTACAATAATCATCCTGGTGAATTGTTTAAAATGTAAATTCTGGAACTCTCACTCCTGAAGATCCTAACTTGATAGGTTTAGCTTAGATTCAGGTATTCTTTTATGCCAAATTGATTCCATTTACATTGCCAAGTTCAGAACATCTCTATACCCCATGACTTCAAATTGGTTCAGGGAGTTCATTTGGTTTCATCTCGTACTGGGGATTATTTGAAAAGGCTGTTCAGAGAGTCCTGTGTTGAAAGGGCTCTGAGGCTGAGGGGAAAGTATTCCGTGATCCATTAGTGATGGCTGAGATGAGGCCAGATGGAAGGAGTAGAATCCTCCTGCCAAATATCAGCCAACTGTGATCTAGATGGTGACAGTTGGTAGGTGGGTGAGGAGGGGGAAAAAAAGGGAATGTAGAGAATATCAGTTACATTTTGATTAACAAGTGTCTGAGAACATACTAAATATTTTATCCAGCTCTATGGAACCCTCTCAGCTATATCAGAAACCTGAAAGTAGCTCTGGGAAAAATACTAGTGATGACCAAAATACAGACAGCCGAATAAAGGAGGTGAGACGAAACACTTTGAAATCTCCAAGATCCTGAGTTCCTGCACTGTCCCAGTTCCATTTGGAATGCCTGCGCCAGGAGTACTGGGAACTCTGTGTGAGATAAGCGGCCATGTGCTCATGTTCTTTCTGTTGCAATCTTATGTTTGTGGCAGGAGAATATGTGGCCCTATGCATTTCAGCAATGGAGCAAATGTGTCTTATTATTTCAAATGTTTCAGGAGAAAATATTTTATAGTTTCAAATATATTTGATAGTTTTGAATTGTGTGTGCTTATTTTTCATATTTTATTATTCAGTTTTGATGATCAGATATATTGCATTGTTTTTGGAGAAATCAGTTTGGAAGCTGGGTCTGATAAATACATACCTAAGTGGATACGACAGCAGTCCTTTCTTAGATATATTCATAGAAAGATATGGATAAAGCTGTGCCCATAAATAGAGAAAGGCTTCCTTTAGGGTTTAATTATCTGTGGCAGTATAGTCTTTCTTAAGGGAGAACTCTGTTTTTGGGAGTCATCTAGTCCAGGAGAACTGTGCACACAGCTTCTTCCTGTAACACTAGAAACCAGGGGTCCTGTAGATCAGTATGATCAGTCACTCAGTCGTGTCCAACTCTTTGCAACCCCATGAATCGCAGCACGCCAGGCCTCCCTGTCCATCACCAACTCCAGGAGTTCACTCAGACTCACGTCCATCGAGTCAGTGATGCCATCCAGCCATCTCATCCTCTGTCGTCCGCATCTCCTCTTGCCCCCAATCCCTCCCAGCATCAGAGTCTTTTCCAATGAGTCAACTCTTCGCATGAGGTGGCCAAAGTACTGGAGTTTCAGCTTTAGCATCCTTCCTTCCAAAGAAATCCCAGGGCTGATCTCCTTCAGAATGGACTGGTTGGATCTCCTTGCAGTCCAAGGGACTATCAAGAGCCTTCTCCAACACCACAGTTCAAAAGCATCAATTCTTCGGCGCTCAGCTTTCTTCACAGTCCAACTCTCACATCCATACATGACCACAGGAAAAAGCATAGCCTTAACTAGACGAACCTTTGTGGGCAAAGTAATGTCTCTGCTTTTCAATATGCTATCTAGGTTGGTCATAACTTTTCTTCCAAGGAGTAAGCGTCTTTTAATTTCATGGCTGCAGTCACCATCTGCAGTGATTTTGGAGTCCCCAAAAATAAAGTCTGACACTGTTTCCACTGTTTCCCCATCTATTCCCCATGAAGTGATGGGACCAGATGCCATGATCTTCGTTTTCTGAATGTTGAGCTTTAAGCCAAATTTTTCACTCTCCACCTTCACTTTCATCAAGAGGCTTTTTAGTTCCTCTTCACTTTCTGCCATAAGGGTGGTATCATCTGCATATCTGAGGTGATTGATATTTCTCCCGGCAATCTTGATTCCAGCTTGTGTTTCTTCCAGTCCAGCATTTCTCATAATGTACTCTGCATATAAGTTAAATAAACAGGGTGACAATATACAGCCTTGACGTACTCCTTTTCCTATTTGGAACCAGTCTGTTTTTCCATGTCCAGTTCTAACTGTTGCTTCCTGACCTGCATACAAATTTCTCAAGAGGCAGATCAGGTGTTCTGGTATTCCCATCTCTTTCAGAATTTTCCAGAGTTTCTTGTGATCCACACAGTCAAAGGCTTTGGCATAGTCAATAAAGCAGAAATAGATGTTTGTTTTGGAACTCTCTTGCTTTTTCCATGATCCAGCGGATGTTGGCAATTTGATCTCTGGTTCCTCTGCCTTTCTAAAACCAGCTTGAACATCAGGAAGTTCACGGTTCACATATTGCTGAAGCCTGACTTGGAGAATTTTGAGCATTACTTTACTAGCATGTGAGATGAGTGCAATTGTGTGGTAGTTTGAGCATTCTTTGGCATTGCCTTTCTTTGGGATTTGAACAAAAACTGACCTTTTCCAGTCCTGTGGCCACTGCTGAGTTTTCCAAATTGGCTGGCCTATTGAGTGCAGCACTTTCACAGTGTCATCTTTCAGGATTTGAAATAGCTCAACCAGAATTCCATCACCTCCACTAGCTTTGTTCGTAGTGATGCTTTCCAAGGCCCACTTGACTTCACATTCCAGGATGTCTGGCTCTAGGTCAGTGATAACACCATCGTGATTATCTGGGTCGTGAAGATCTTTTTGTACAGTTCTTCTGTGTATTCTTGCCATCTCTTCTTAATATCTTCTGCTTCTGTTAGGTCCATACCATTTCTGTCCTTTATCGAGCCCATCTTTGCATGAAATGTTCCTTTGGTATCTCTGATTTTCTTGAGGAGATCTCTAGTCTTTCCCATTCTGTTGTTTTCCTCTATGTCTTTGCATTGATCGCTGAAGAAGGCTTTCTTATCTCTTCTTGCTATTCTTTGGAACTCTGCATTCAGATGTTTATATCTTTCCTTTTTTCCTTTGCTTTTCGCTTCTCTTCTTTTCACAGCTATTTGTAAGGCCTCCCCAGACAGCCATTTTGCTTTTTTGCATTTCTTTTCCATGGCGATGGTCTTGATCCCTGTTTCCTGTACAATATCATGAACCTCATTCCATAGTTCATCAGGCACCCTATCTATCAGATCTAGGCCCTTAAATCTATTTCTCACTTCCACTGTATAATCATAAGGGATTTGATTTAGGTTATACCTGAATGGTCTAGTGGTTTTCCCTACTTTCTTCAATTTCAGTATGAATTTGGCAATAAGGAGTTCTTGGTCTGAGCCACAGTCAGCTCCTGGTCTTGTTTTTGCTGACTGTATAGAGCTTCTCCATCTTTGGCTGCAAAGAATATAATCAACCTGATTTCGGTGTCCATGTGTAGAGTCTTCTCTTGTGTTGTTGGAAGAGGGTGTTTCTTATGACCAGTGCATTTTCTTGGCAAAACTCTATTAGTCTTTGCCCTGCTTCATTCCGTATTCCAAGGCCAAATTTGCCTGTTACTCCAGGTGTTTCTTGACTTCCTACTTTTGCATTCCAGTCCCCTATAATGGGGTCCTACAGTCCTTATTATTTCAGTGACCACCAGCAGGTAAGCTACAGCAGAAAGGTCTGTTTCTGTTCTCATCAGCTAATTCTTGATTTTGCTTTCCTTGTTGACTTTGTTACTTCCTTGTGGACATTGTTACTTCCTTCTGTCCACTTGGAGTCGGTCATAAGTTCACGTTCCACAGCCAGTGTCAGGGACGACCTTTGAACTGCTTAGTTATCTCACCGCTTTTAGGAAAGTTGTGAAAGACTTTATATAGCAAATATAAAGAGAAAGATGTTGCAGTTGACTAGTGATATCTATCATCAGATCAGAATTGGGAAGTTGCAGCACATGATTAGTATATTTACCACCTTTGATTCATATCAGTAACAGTGGCTAGGTGAATGAAAAATAAAATATATCAGTCATGGTGTTGTTAGTATCAGTGTGAAGGTGGGAAAAAGAAAAAAAATTGAACAAGAGGAATGGCATTTCCTGGATGTAATTTCCACAAAACCCAAACTAAGCCTTCACAAATCTTTACAGTGCCAGAATTATTAAAAATTTAAAAATAAAATTAATAAATACTTATAACTGCTAAATGAATGTTTAAAGTATATTTGACTTTGATTTAGACACGCATTTTTTTTTGTCTTTGTTAATAGCAATGTTCCCCATTTCAAAATTCGTAAGATGTGAGTTCCTAGAAAAATCAAGTTGGAAAAATAATATATTACCTTGTCATCCATTCATGAGGATCTGGAAGTCGGTCATTACTTTGGTAAACAGTTTGAAGTTCCGACAGAACCCTCAGTTTTATCCTTGTAGTAACTGAGACTCAGTGGTTCTAAAGATGATTACTTTTATTGTACAAGTTAACTGGAAAAGTGATTAATAATTGTCACTGCTTCAGATTGGATTTTGTAGCAACTTTTTTTTTTTTTTTTTGCTATCACTACATTCAGATACTTTTGATAGAGAGAGCTATAGTAAGTAATATTGAAGAATTGTTCACAGCTACTCACACGAGGGACTTTTACATTTGTAAACAAAAATTACCTTTATCAAAGCCAATACTAAGACAGTATTTTAACCTGTGTTACACAATATAATGCATTTCTGATATATTGTGGGTGAATGGGAAAAATAATAGACTGAGAGAAAACTTAGTGTTTGGCAGACTAAATGATAAGGAAAGAAAAAGTAAGGCCAGACAATAAAAATGTTTTGTGCAATGATGCAATGGGATTTTTAAATAAAAGCTCCCATTTGCCTCAAACTGGAAAACACACTGAACTCTCAGTATTTCCTGAAGGCATTGGAATGTTTTTTTGTCCCTTTGAAAGCATCACATTTAAGGCAATGAGCAAAACAAGGAAACCCTCTAAATGCCTGATTGGGAATCTAAGCTGAAGCCAAGACACATATTGAAATTAGAACTACCATTGCCTTACCATGGCTTGATTTCTGGTTTTCTCATTAGATGTCATACATGTGCTTCCTGTTGTGCTTACCAAAAAGAATATCTTATATCAGATCACATTTCCTACAAATACCAACTGAGAACTAATCTCCCAGCTTGCAAATTAACTTTTAAATGTGATTGTGCATCACAGTGTAATAGGAGAAGGAGTGGTTATTTAATAAATGGTGCTGGGTAATTAATTAACTACTTTGGCTATACTTCACGTTGTGGGGAAGAGAAAAAAAAGGGAAGGGGGGAAGAGAAGGAAAAGAGATAGAGAAAGAAAGAAGGGAAGGAAGGAAGGAAGGAAAAAAGAAAGGAGGAATGAGAAAAGGAAGAAAGGAGAGAGGGAGAGATAGGGAAGAAGGAAGGAAGGAAGGAGAGAAGAAAGGAAAGGAAGAGAAAGGTAAGAAATTCCAGAATGGTTAGGGAAGCAAATGTTAAGCATGAAACCACAAGAAAGAGGGGAAAGTGTTTACTTTAGGAATCCTGTTTTCTAAGTAACAAACTAAATCACAAAAAATGACTTCACTACAGAAAAACTGAAAAAATAAATCACTGTCAGAAACTGTTAGTCAAGAAAGAAGCAAATAACAAAGTGAGAAAATACCTATGTCAAGCTAGGGATTCACAGCCTAAACATATAAAGGATTACTAGAATACGTAAGAAAAAAGATCCCCAAAACTTGAAGAAAATAGCCATAGAGTTTTGTTCATAGTTCTTTCAAATAAATATTGCAAATAGGATGAAATATTTCACTTCACTGGCAAGCAAAGAAATGTAAACTGAAATAAGATGTTCAGTTCAGTTCAGTCACTCAGTCGTGTCCGACTCTTTTCGACCCCATGAATCGCAGCACACCAGGCCTCCCTGTCCATCACCAACTCCCGGAGTTCACTCAGACTCCTGTCCATCGAGTCAGTGATGCCATCCAGCCATCTCATCCTCTGTCGTCCCCTTCTCCTCTTGCCCCCAATCCCTCCCAGCATCAGAGTCTTTTCCAATGAGTTGACTCTTCGCATGAGGTGGCCAGAGTACTGGAGTTTCAGCTTTAGCATCATTCCTTCCAAAGAAATCTCAGGGCTGATCTCCTTCAGAATGGACTGGTTGGATCTCCTTGCAGTCCAAGGGACTCTCAAGAGCCTTCTCCAACACCACAGTTCAAAAGCATCAATTCTTCGGCACTCAGCTTTCTTCACAGTCCAACTCTCACATCCATACATGACCACTGGAAAAACCATTGCCTTGACTAGATGGACCTTAGTTGGCAAAGTAATGTCTCTGCTTTTCAATATGCTATCTAGGTTGGTCATAACTTTTCTTTCAAGGAGTAAGCGTCTTTTAATTTCATGGCTGCAGTCACCATCTGCAGTGATTTTGGAGTCCCCAAAAATAAAGTCTGACACTGTTTCCACTGTTTCCCCATCTATTCCCCATGAAGTGATGGGACCAGATGCCATGATCTTTGTTTTCTGAATGTTGAGCTTTAAGCCAACTTTTTCACTCTCCACTTTCACTTTCATCAAGAGGCTTTTTAGTTCCTCTTCACTTTCTGCCTTAAGGGTGGTGTCATCTGTATATCTGAGGTGATTGATATTTCTCCCGGCAATCTTGATTCTAGCTTGTGTTTCTTCCAGCCCAGCGTTTCTCTTGATGTACTCTGCATATAAGTTAAATAAACAGGGTGACAATATACAGCCTTGACGTACTCCTTTTCCTATTTGGAACCATTCTGTTGTGAATAAGATGTTATTTTGATTAAATACTTGGGAAACATAGATATACTAAGTAACTAGGATTTGTAGAATAAGAACATTCACATACAGTGAATTGCCATACATATTGAAGATATCCAAATGCCATACATATTGAAGATATCCAAAAAGTTCATAAGTTTTCCAGTTATTCCCATTATAGGAACCTTTCCAGTGAAATTGTTGTGTAAGCATATTGTTATTCTAATATTATTTGTGGTAAACAATCCAAATATCCAATTATAAGAAATGTTCACATAATCTAATCAATCACTATGTAACCCCCAAACCAGCACTACCAGCATCACCAGGCAAATTGTTCGAAATGTACATTCTTGGCTCTATTTGACACCTATTGACTTGGAAACTCAGAGAACGCAATGGCATCCCACTCCAGTACTCTTGCCCGGAAAATCCCATGGATGGAGGAGCCTGGTGGGCTGCCATCTATGGGGTCACACAGAATCGAACACAACTGAGAGACTTCACTTTCGCTTTTCACTTTCATGCATTGGAGAAGGAAATGGCAACCCACTCCAATGTTCTTGCCTGGAAAATCCCAGGGATGGGGGAACCTGCTAGGCAGTCTATGGGGTCGCACAGAGTCGGGCGCGACTGAAGCGACTTAGCAGCAGCAGCAGCAGACTTGGAAACTAGGGTAGACCAAGCATTCACAAAGCCTTCAGAATAATTCTGATGCATACAAAGGCTTGAGAATCACCAATGTATTGGAGTACTAACAGACACTCAAAATGTGTTCAAAGAACATTTAGCATGGAAAAATTTGTAAAACCTAATATTAAATGACCAAAAGGAGAATAAAATTTGTTCACATTTAGTATGATCATAGGAGTTATGTATAACATGATTTCTATTTTGTAAATAATATATATATATATATCATATACTTAAAAGTAAAATCATTCACATATGTGTATATTCACATAAACATGCATACTGGCAGATCAAAATGCTATTCTCAGTATATCAGAGGAGGTGACTTTGAATTACTTCTTCTTTGCATCTTTATGTACTTTTCCAAATTCTCTTCTATGATGAATTTTTTTTTTTTTTACTATCAATAAAAGATCTTGGCCACAAATATTTTCATATGTGTATGTAAATACTCAAGACTCCAAGTTTCCCGTAATCCTAAATGTTTACTCATCTTTCGTAAGGGCACTGGTTTATTGCAAAGAGAGACCCCTTCTTCAGTAGCAGGTGCTGTTTTATCAGTCAGGAAAGCAGTAAGATGTGGTACTTGGGTTGACCTAGCCACAGGCAGGATGTGGCTGCAAGAGCAGAACTATAGGTCTTTGAGCAACAGCCACATCCTCCTCCCACTCGTTCTTTTTTTAGCTATGGCAACTCCCAGGATTCTGACGTTTACCAAAAGCTCATGTTGTCTTTGTATCACTGTCCTACTCTCTTCTTTCACTAGCAGTTCTTACGATAATCTTAGTACGGAGCACAGGGCATAGAAATTATGGAAATATTAGGCATGGGAAATCTCAAATAACTAAGCTCATTTAGCCAGAATGTTCTAGCAGGGTGATACCAAGCAGAAGTGATAATCAAGATCTTCCTATGTTAAAAGTTATCTGTCCTTTGTTATCTCAAAATACCATTGGAATTTCTTCTCTAGTTCACTTCAATTTACAGCTCTTTGAGCACACAGAAGGTTCAACCTATTCTGCTAGTACTTGAACAATGTAGTGGATCTAACACTGTTTACAATGGTCTTAAAAGTTCTTAAGTGTTGGAAACATTTTAACTGTCATAGAAAATAAATATTGTAGCAAGTATCTCCTTACTTGTCCTAATCACTGGAACAAGATAACTTTTTTTTTGGCTTCCTGCTCATGTTAACAGTTAACAAAAAGATTAGGGGACAGCCCCAACTGCTCCAGATTAACAGCTGCCCGAAAGTAGGGTATGTAGGGACTAAGAAGAAGTATCATTCAGCTTTTATGTGACGATCTGCCTCAGCCTCCATAGTTTTATGTTGGAGGAATTCCGTGGATAGAAATATAGTTCGAATCCTTAGCTAGGTGCAGGATCTGTTATGATTTGAATGAACAGTAGTGTTAAACAACAGTGAAATTCTAAAAGAAATATCCCAAAGTCTCATAGAAAATCGGAAAGAAAGAGTATACTTTTATATAGTGAACTTGAGTGTTAAATACCCTTATTAAGCCTGCTTAATGGCAATGGTCTTAGATTTCCTGTTATACAAAATGCATAAATTTATGAGTAGGATCAGAGACTGATTTTGAAAACCTAAAATTCCTCAGATGATGGTTCATGTTTTGTGCATGTAGACATTGCCATCTGAATGTTATGTCTCTGCCCTCATGTTGGATTTCCAAGGTCATTTTCGTAACTTCCTACAAATGTGCTTTGTGTCTCTGAGATATAAATGTTTGACTAAGTTTGGAAATACTCAGAAGGTTTTCAAAAGAAACTTCTGTAATGTGTGGAAACTGACGCGACGTGTAAATGCTGAAGATAAGGTGCGTGTACAGAAAATAGAACAAAGGTAAATACAGCAAGGATCAGGATGGGAGGCGCAGTCAAAAATGAGAAACTCCAAACACCTGTGTTTTGTCAACAGTGGCTTGGCAGCTAGAATAGGAAGAACAGAGGAAGTTAAACCCATACTGGTTTCCAGAAGTCAGCCACAAAAAATGAACCCCTGGGACCAGATGGTTTTATGGCTTTGGTAAACAATAGATTTGCATAATGCTTCCTCAATAATTCTGTCAGAAGGAGTGTTGAGCTAGAAAACAATGTACAGTTTTGTCGTTTTTGAAAACCAGCTCTCCAAAAGGCCAACTGGTAATTAGGGAGAAACTGAAATGTTCGGAAGGACAGAGTATGTAATGAACTATTATCAGACCATCTTGACTACAAGGTAATTGTAAATACCAATATGTTTGGAAGTCTTAGGTCTCCCCTGGTGGCCATATTGTAAACTGATTATCTTACAGGAACAAGGGCTTCTCTCAGTTCAGGCTCTACCTCCCTAGGGTTTCCTTGTTTGTGCTGATTGTGTAGCTTCCTTTGAGTTTTGTTTCTAAGGCTTGGGTGACTGCCACTTGGTTTCTCTTCAAGAAGAATCAACAAACCACTTAACACTGAGTTCTAGCTTACGCATGCATCACTGCTCCCTATTGATCTCAGGATGTGGGATTCCCCATACACCTTTTGAACAAGATCCTCCATTTCAACAAGTGGATGAGAACCCTCATCTACTTCATTCATTCCACTGATTTCATTGCAACAGTTATTCCCACAGGTGATTTCAACACATGCAAATACAGATTTCTAGTTTTCAACGCTCAATTCAAAAACTGGGCCAGTAGAATAATGCACCAGTGAAAGCCACTTCTTCCATCCTCCAAACGTGGCAACAATCCCATCCCCACTTTTAGGTTGAATACTAGGATATTGATGTTAAAAGGGCTTGCAAACTCAAAAGCATCTAGTGCTCAGGTGGATAATATGACTTAAACACTGGAGTTGAAAGGAATGAAGTGAATGTGGACGACTATGGTGAAGCGGCAAGTCTGCCCTAAAGAGGGGTCAGCAGCTCTCCAACTCCTAAAAATTGTTGCCGTGTAATAAACTAGCCTCCAAAATGTCAGATCGCCTAGATTTTCAAGAAAAGTAAAATAAATTAAAAAAAAAATTCTCAGTTTTCTGAGCATGGAGATGACTTTTCAAAGGTAGCAATGAAGTGTAAATTTTAATACTATCATAAGGGACAAACAAAACACTTCTGTGAATAGAATTTATCTTATGAAGGATCAGGTTTGAGCCCTACCTTAGTCTCTAAGGCTGTGCTGTCCAATAGAAATATGAGTTTATATGTGTGATTGAAAATTTTCCACTGGCTCTATTAAAAAATAAAAAGAAACATACAATTAGTTTTTATATTTTATTTAACCTAGTTATCCACACTATTGTCATTTTTCATGTGTAATCATTATAAAAATTATTAATGAGCTATTTTGCACTCTTTTTGTGTGTTTAGTCTGAGGTTTAGTATGTATTTTATGCATACAGCATATTTCACTTTTTACTGGCCACAATTCAATTGCTTAATAGCCGTATGTGGCTAGTGGCTCCATATTGGACAGCACAGCTCTAAGGCTTAGAATAACTGCTCTTTCATACGTATAAAGATTGGGCAAGTCCTTGATTAGAAAGAGTATCATGGTCTTTGGGCATCAGAGCTCCCCTTGTTCCTGCCCAACAAGCTACTGCTGCCATTTTGGAAACATCCCATTGTAGCTGCCAGCGTAGTTACAGGAGGCAAACAGAAGGAAGGATATGTTCAAGGGATATGTTTTCCCAAGGAAATGGTAAGGAACTTTGGCTGTTGCTTGACTTATGTGAAACAAAATCACTGGAGTGTCTTGGGAAGTCACTTAACACATATGACTTAACCATACCATAAAAAATGATAATCCATCCTCTGTTTGTGACATCCAGTAGGAGCCGACTACCTAAGTTAACCTTTGTTATTACTGGATTCTTTTAGTTTATAGTCTTTTGTGTCAGGTAAAAATGATTTGACTAAGTCTAGAACAAAATATAAGTGAGGAAAACAATGGGGAGATAAATATTAATTCAAAGTGAAGCAAATAAATCACAACAAAACAAGGAAAAGAAACGTCTTTCTAAGTTATTCAAAGATTGAGTGGATTTCCTTGAGTTCCTTATATCTAAAGGGGTCCAAGCAACAATTGTACAAATAATTGGTGAGTTTCTTGTAGCACATATATTGCATGATTGGATAATTTTTGCTGCTCTCAGATCTGTAATAGTATAATAATAATAATAAAGTGTGTAATATGTACACACATAATCTGATAATTCAGATAAATATTATATATTTGTGTGTGTTATTTTGAAATTTGAAATGTTACTAGGTTGTTTTAATTTGCATTTTTCTATTGCCAATGAAATTGAGCATATTTGCATTTTTTAGCAATTTAGAATTTCTTTTTTGTGAGTTCTGGTTCATATTCTTTTCTTCTTTTCCTGTTAGATGCTTGTCTTTCCTTATTGAGTTTTCAGATACAAATAATTGTAGGTTGTATGTGTTGTACATATTTTCTCCCTACTTCTGTCTGATAGAGTTTTATCTTTTTAGGTCTTTTTGAAGAACAAAGTTCTTTAATTTTAATTTAATTTAAATTATAAATCTTTTTCTTTTATGATTATTTCCTTTATGCTTGTTTAAGAAATCCTTCTCGACTCTGAAGTCATGAAGCTAGATTTTAGTATTAACTTTTTTTTCATTTGTTCTTTTATGTTTGTCTTTCATCCTCTTAGGATGGATAGTTGTATTAGTGAAGGTAGGACTCCAATTGTACTTTCAGGCACCCAACTGTCACAATTCTGTTTATCATTCTTCCCTGCTGAACTGTCTAGTTACGTGTTCACTTGTGTCCTTATCCTTGGCTCTCTTTAATGGTCTTTCAGTCAATTCAATGGCCCTTGTTCCAATCTGAAACTGTCTTCACGTCTATGAATTTATGTCTAGTAAAGCAACTTCTCCCAGATGTTTCTTCTTCATGGATGCCTTAGTTATGCTTGTCCTTTATATCACTTCATGTAAATTCTAGAATTTGCTCATTAAATTCTAGCATGGGAATGAAGGGTGGGGTTTGGGGCTTAGGGTTTAGATTTGGGTTGCACTGAATCTATAGACCAATTTGAATGGATTTAACAACTTTATATTAAGTCTGCCAACCTATGTTTATGGTATATCTCCACTTATTTGGGCTCTTCTAATATTCCTCAATAAACTTTCTCTGTAGAGGTTTTGTATTTGTCTTACTAGATTTATTTTTAAATACTGCCCTTAAAAATTAATAGACTTTAATTTTTAGAGCAGTTTTAGATTCACAACAAAATTGAGCAGAGGGTACAGGGATTTTCCATCTGTCTCCTGACTAAACACTTTCCCCATTATCAACATCCCCCAACAGAGTGAGATTTATAATTGATGAACCTACATTGACAGATCATTATTTCCAGAAGTCCATAGTTTACAGTTGGATTCATTCTCTATATTATACTTTCTGTATACTGCATATGTTTTAATGTAGTGGAAAATGTTATATTTTAACCTTATTTTCTAATTGCTTGTTGCTGGTATAGAAATGCAAATTGATATATATTAATTTTTTATCTTACAACTTGGTAAACTGTTAGTAATCCTAATAATAATAACAATACAGATTATTCTGAAGATTTAAAAATACGTAGTCATATTATTTGCAAATGACAGTGTTGTCTTTCTTACAAATTCTTAAACCTGTATTTCTCTTGTTATGTGGTGGTCTATGGTAGTCATATGTAGGCCAACATTACTTGCCTATTATACAGAAGTGGTGATAGAGGCATCCAGATTTTGTTCCTAATCTCAAAAGAAAGCTTCTAATGCTTTATTATTAACTATATTGATTGTTGTAGATTTAAGAAAATTGTACTTTATTCTTAGCTAGCTAGAATTTATTTCATAAAACAATATTTAACCTTATCTCTTTTGTCATTTAATGATATCATCATTTGATTTTTTTCTATCTCTGTGTTTGTATGGTGGATTACATTAATTGATTTTCAAATATTAACCCCTGATTCATGGGATATATGAAATTTATTCATGATGCACTATCTGTTTCTATGTTTCTGCATTCAATTTGTTATATATTTTGATTAGAAATTTGTCCATTCACATTCATACATTGGCCTTTCATTTTCCTTTTTGTTCCTGCTGTTTTGCGACTACAAGCTTCCCAGGTGGCTCAATGGGTAAAGAACCTGCCTGCAATGCAGGAAACACAACAGACAGAGGTTCAATCCCTGGGTTGGGAAGATCCCCTGGAGAAGCGCATGGCAACCCACTCCCGTATTCTTGCCTGGAGAATCCATGGACAGAGGAGACTGGTGGGCTGTGGGTCACAGATCCCCAGGACTTAGGGTCACAAAGAGTTGGACACGACTGAAACAATGGAGCACACTGACCACACATTTTGAGACTGAAGTTATGCACATTAAGATATGGATTGATGCTAACTAACACTGGGAGAGCATTAACTCTTGTTTGTCGTTCAGATGACAAAATTGGAATTCTTTTTTACAAGCATTTTATTTTGAAATAAATCTAGGCTTCCATAAAAATTACGATGATAGAACAAAAAAAAATCTTGTATACGCTTCACCTAGGTTTACTTTCACTCATTGTTAAAATATTGCCACAGTAGCATAAGCATTCTCTATTTTTTTCTAAAATACTTGAGAATAGGTTGCATATATCATGAACTTTCATTCCTAAAAATTGCACCGCATGTTACATAAGAAGATCATTTTGTTATATGATGCCTGTGTACTTAGTCATTCAGTTGTGTCCAACTCTTTGTGATCCCCCTGGACTGTAACCCACCAGGCTCCTCTGTCCATGGAATTTTCCAGGCAAGAATACTGGAACAGGTTTCCATTTCCTCCTCCAGGGGATCATTCCAACTCAGGGATTGAACTCATGTCTCCTGCATTGGCAGTCAGATTTTTAACCACTCTTAACCACTGAGCTAACTGAGAAGACTGCTTTGTTATATCACTTGAGTATAGTCAGAAAAATTAGGAAAATTAACATATTTAAAATATTGTCTGATTGGTTCATAATAAAATTTAGCCACCTACCCCAATATTGTCCTTTATAATATATATATATATATATATATTTTTTTTTTTTTTCTCTCTTGTTAAGGATTTACTCCAGTGTCACAAATTGCATTTAGTTGTTCTTTCCCTTTTGTATTGTTACTCTAGAAGAGTTTCTCAAGATTTTCTTTGCATTTGTGACATTAATAATTTTGTAGGGTATTCACCAACTATTTCATAGAATCCCCTATAATTAAAGCAAGAGTTAGTTTTCCCTTGAATGTCTGTAGAATTCATTGATTCTAGAGTTCATCTAAGGTTTGGAGATGTCTTTGGGGGAAGATTTTCAATGATTGACTCAATTTCTTTAATCAATATCAATATTATAAGGCAATGAAAGAATTTCTCTGATCTTTACTTAGTTTATTTAAATTGTCTAGGAATTTATCTATTTAAATTGTACCTGTTACTATAAAGGTGCTCATAATATTCTTTTATTATCTTTAATAAAGATAATATATTTCTTTATTTATACTTATTTATAAAAATAATATTTTAATGTCTGTAAAGTATGTAGTTATTATCTTCCTCTGAATATCCAATAATATTTGTGCTTCTCTCCTCTTTTTCTTTTCGAATTCCAAACTTTCTTTTCAGGCATACTTTCCTTTTGTTTGAAGTATATCTTTAAGAATTTCCTTTCAAAAGAGTTTTCATGTCATCATCATCATCATCATGAACAACCTTTAGTTCAGTACAGTTCAGTTCAGTCGCTCAGTCATATTTGACTCTTTGCAACCCCATGAACCGCAGTACACCAGGCCTCCCTGTCCCCTACCAACTCCCAGAGTCCACCCAAACCCATGTCCATTGAGTTGGTGATGCCATCCAACCATCTCATCCTCTGTCGTCCCCTTCTCCTCCTGCCCTCAATCTTTCCTGGCATCAGGGTCTTTTCAAATGAGTCAACTCTCCACATCAGTTGGCCAAAGTATTGGAGTTTCAGCTTCAACATCAGTCCCTCCAATGAACACCCAGGACTGACTCTCAAGAGTCTTCTCCAACACCACAGTTCAAAAGCATCAATTTTTTAGTGCTCAGCTTTCTTTATAGTTCAACTCTCACATCCATACATGACTACTGGAAAAACCATAGCCTTGACTAGGTGGACCTTTGTTGGCAAAGTAATGTCTCTGCTTTTTAATATGCTATCTAGGTTGGTCATAACTTTCCTTCCAAGGAGCAAGCATCTTTTAATTTCATGGCTGCAATCACCATCCACAGTGATTTTGGAGCCCAGAAAAATACAGTCAGCCACTGTTCCACTGTTTCCCCATCTATTTGCCATGAAGTGATGGGACTGGATGCCATGATCTTAGTTTTCTGAATGTTGAGCTTTAGGCCAACTTTTTCACTCTCCTCTTTCACTTTCATCTAGAGGCTCTTTAGTTCTTCTTCACTTTCTGCCATAAGGGTGGTGACATCTGCATATCTGAGGTGATTGATATTTCTCCCGGCAATCTTGATTCCAGCTTGTGCTTCATCCAGCCCAGCGTTTCTCATGATGTACTCTGCATATAAGTTAAATAAGCAGGGTGACAATATACAGCCTTGACGTACTCCTTTTTCTATTTGGAACCAGTCTGTTGTTCCATGTCCAGTCTTAACTGTTGCTTCTGAACTTGTATACAGGTTTCTCAAGAGGCAGGTCAGGTGGTCTGGTATTCCTATCTCTTTCAGAGTTTTCCACTGTTTATTGTGATCCACACAGTCAAAGGCTTTGGCATAGTCAATAAAGCAGGAATAGATGTTTTTCTGGAACTCTCTTGCTTTTTCGATGATCCAACGGATCATCAGAATTGATCTCTGGTTCAATTTGATCTCTGGTTCCTCTGCCTTTTCTAAAACCAACTTGAACATCTGGAAGTTTATGGTTCACACATTGCTGAAGCCTGGCTTGGAGAATTTTGAGCATTTCTTTACTATCGTGTGAGATGAGTGCAATTGTGTGGTAGTTTGAGCATTCTTTGGTATTACCTTTCTTTGGGATTGGAATGAAAACTGACCTTTTCCAGTTCTGTGGCCACTGCTGGATTTTCCAAACTTGGTGACATATTGAGTGCAGCACTTTCACAGCATCATCTTTTAGAATTTGAAATAGCTCAACTGGAATTCCATCACCTCCATTAGCTTTGTTCATAGTGATGCTTCCTAAGGCCCACCTGACTTCACATTCCAGGATGTCTGGCTCTAGGTAAGTGGGAATGATCACACCATTGTGATTATCTGGGTCATGAATATCTTTTTTGTACAGTTCTTCTGTGTATTTTTGCCACCTCTTCTTAATATCTTCTGCTTCTGTCAACAAGCTTAAAAGGTATCTTTGCTGGTTATAGAATTCTAGGTTGACATTTATTTTATTTCCTTTAAAGAATCTGCTCAAAGTTAACTCACTTGTTTTTTAGGGAAGAAGGTTAATGGGATCTTGAACATGA
The DNA here is from genome assembly GCF_032452875.1 of Bos javanicus. Lineage (NCBI taxonomy): Eukaryota > Metazoa > Chordata > Mammalia > Artiodactyla > Bovidae > Bos > Bos javanicus. The sequence continues at coordinate 23,731,485 of NC_083873.1, read as the reverse complement.
GCATTACTAACAGACTGGCTATATCACACCTTTGACCACTCTTGGACTATTGTTCATTTTTCACTACTATTGACAGTTTTTCAGATTGCCATTCAAGCCATTGTGGCCTATGAAACAAATCTATACCATTTACATCTTGACAGTGATATGCTTTTATTGCAGAAGCCACTCAACACTGGGCCAATAGTCAAAATATCTGATAGGTCTTCCATACTCCCTACCATACACAAGCATCTTGTTTTATTGTCTTGGAAAGACCTTTCAAAATTTGTTTCAAAAGGTTTTCTGACTATTCTCACCTCCTCTTGATCTACATCCCTTAGTAAAAGAGTTTGGCCACAGAGTGAGCTATTCCCAGGAAGGGATCATTTTTCTCTTATTTGCTCCCTGGTGGACAGTAGGGATAAATATTTGGACTTCTGCCTTGACCATTCCTGGGACTGATACTTCTTTTCTTCTCCAAATGGTAGCCCTAAAGTCATGGTATGCTTGTGTATATAACAATTCAAAAATAATACAGGTAAATTACTAGAATTAATAAGTGAATTTTGCAAAGTTTCTTGATATAAGGTGTTACAGACAATATATTCCACTTCTATGGATTTTCTTAAGTGTTAAAATTTAAAAGGCAAATAATACTCTGTATTGGCAATGTTACTGGTCTATGCATAAATTGGATTTTCCTCTTTGGAAAACAACTTGATGTTATATACCAAATGTGCATACCATACAATTGACAATTGAACTCTCGGGTATATATACCGAAGGGAAATGAATACACATGTATATAAAAGGAGATGTATGCATAATATTCATAGTAGCATTGTAATAGTCTCAAACTGATAACATACCTAGTATACATCAATAGTAAAACAAAGAGTGAAATAATAATAAAAATGATAAAACTAAAGCTGAAGCTGCAATACTTTGGCCACCTGATGTGAAGAACTGACTCATTGGAAAAGACCCTGATGCTGGGAAAGACTGAAGACAGGAGAAGGGGGCAACTGAGGATGAGATGGTTGGATGGTATGACTGACTCGATGGACATGAGTTTGAGCAAGCTCCAGGAGTTGGTAAGTACGGGGAAGGCAGACATGACTGAGCAACTGAACTAAACTGATGGATAATAGTCAGCAATTAAAGTGAATGAAACTGAAGATATACATTACATTGATAAATTTCTCAAAAGTAACCACTCACATAATAATGTATATTCCATGATTCCATTTATACTTAGTTCAAAAAATAAGAAAAACAATAATGTCAGATGTCAAGTGATATATGCCTAGCATCTTTGTTTTGTTTCCGTACTTAGAGGAACCACAACGAGATGGCAGAGTAGATGGACTTCTCCAAATTTACAGCTTGCTGCTGAACAACCATCAACAGGAGAATGTTGGCTCTGACCAAAAGAAGATACCCCACATCCAAGGGCAAAGTAGAAGCCCCAGCAAGATGGTAAGAGGGGCAAAATCATGTTTAGAATCAAACTGCCTACCTGCCAGAGACACTCAGCTCAAACAAAACCTTGTGTGCAACAGGAGAACCCACAGAGACTGAGCCAGACCTGCTGTTGAGTGTTTGAGTGTCTCCTGTGGAGGTATGGGTCAGCAGTGGCCTTCCACAGGGGGAGAGGCTCTGGGTGCAGCAGACCTGAGTACGGTGTAAGCCCTCTTGGAGGAAGTCACAATTAACCCTACCATAGAGCCACCAGAACTTACACAAAACTGGGGAAACAGACTCTTGGAGGGCACAAAGAAAACCTTGTGCATACCAGGACCCAGGAGAAAGATCAGTGACCCCACAGGAGACTAAACCAGGCTTGCCTGTGAGTATCAGGAGTCTCAGGTGGAGGTGTGGGTTGGCAGTGGCTTGCTGCAGGGTTGGGGGCACTGAGTGCGGCAGTGGGAGCAAGGGACCTTTTGAAGAGGTTACCATTATCTTCATTACCTCCACCAGAGGTTGGCCTCAGGTCAAACAACAGGGAAAGAACATAGCCCCGTCAACAGAAAATTGGATTAAAGATTTACTGAGCATAGCCCCACCATCAGAATAACACCCAGTTTCCCCCTCAGTCAGTCTCTCCCATCAGGAAGCTTCCACAAGCCTCCTATCCTTCTCCAGAAGAAGGCAGGGATAATGAAAGCCACAATCACAGAAGAAAACTAAAAAATCTGATCACATGGATCACAGCCTTATCTAACTCAATGAAACTATGAGCCATGCTGTGTAGGGCCACCCAAGATGGACTGGTCATGGTGGAGAGTTCTGACAAAACCTGGTCCACTGGAGAAGGGAATGGCAAACCACTTCAGTATTCTTGCCTTGAGAATCCCATTAACAGTATGAAAAGGCAAAAAGATAGGACACTGAAAGATGAACTCCCCAGGTAAGTAGGTGCCCAATATGCTCCTGGAGATCAGTGAAGAACTAACTCAGGAAAGAATGAAGAGAGAGCCAAAGCAAAAATAGCACCCACTTGTAGATGTGACTGGTGATGGAAGTAAAGTCCAATGTGTAAAGAACAATATTGCATAGGAACCTGGAATGTTAGGTCCACGAATAAATGTAAATTGGAAGTTGTCAAACAGGAGATGGCAAGGGTGATCATTGACATTTTAGGAATCAGTGAACTAAAATGGACTGGAATGGGTGAATTTAACTCAGATGACCATTATATCTACTACTGTGGGCAAGAATCCCTTAGAAGAAATGGAGTGACCCTCATAGTCGATAAAAGAGTCTAAAATGCAATACCTGGATGCAATCTCAAAAACGACAGAATGATCTCTGTTCATTTCCAAGGTAAACCATTCAATGTTACAGTAATCCAAGTCTATGCCCCAACCAGAATTGCTGAAGAAGCTGAAGTTGAATGGTTCTATGAAGACCTACAAGATGTTCTAGAACTAACACTCAAGAAAGTTGTCCTTTTCATTATACGGAACTGGAATGCAAAAGTAGGAAGTCAGGAGATACCAGGAGTAACAGGCAAATTTGGCATTGGAGTACAAAATGAAGCAGGTCAAAGGCTAACAGGGTTTTGCCAGGAAGGCACACTGGTCATAGCAAATACCCTCTTCCAACCACACAAGAGAAGACTACACATGGACATCACCAGATAGCCAATACCAAAATCAGATTGATTATATTCTATGCAGCCATATATGGAGAAGCTCTATATAGTCAGCAAAAACAAGACTGAGAGCTGACTGTGGGTCAGAACATGAACTCCTTATTGCCAAATTAGACTTGATTTGAAGAAAGTAGGGAAAACGACTAGACCATTCAGGTATGACCTAAATCAAATCCCTTGAGACTATACAGTGGAAGTGACAAACAGATTCAAGGTATTAGATCTGATAGAGTGTCTGAAGAACTATGGGCACAGGTTTGTGATATTGTACAAGAGGCGGTGATCAAGACCATCCCCAAGAAAAAGAAATGCAAAAAGGCAAAACGGTTGTCTGAGGAGGCCTTCCAAATAGCTGAGAAAAGAAGAGAAGCTAAAGATAGGAGACAAGGCAAGATATACCCATTTGAATGCAGAGTTCCAAAGAATAGCAAGGAGATATAAGAAAGGCTTCCTCGGTGATCATTGTGAAGAAATAGAGGAAAAGAGTAAAATGTGAAAGACTAGAGATCTCTTCAAGAAAATTAGAGATACCAAGGGAACATTTCATGCAATCATGGGCATAATAAAGAACAGAAATGGTATGGACGTAACTGAAGCAGAAGATATTAAAAAGATGTGGCAACAATACACAGAACTATACAAAAAAGGTCTTCATGACCCAGATAATCACAATGGTGTGATCACTCACCTAGAGCCAGACATCCTGGAATGGAAAGTCAACTGGGCCTTAGGAAGCATCACTACAAACAAAACTAGTGGAAGTGATGGATTTCTAGTTGAGCTATTTCAAACCCTAAAAAATAATGCTCTTAAAGTGCTGCATTCAATATGCCAGCAAATCTGGAAAACTCAGCAGTGGCCACAGGACTGGAAAAGGTCAGTTTTCATTCCAATCCCAAAGAAAGGCAATGCCAAAGAATGTTCAGACTACCACACAATTATACTCATCTCACACACTAGCAAAGTAATGCTCAAAATTCTTCAAGCCAGGCTTCAACAGTACATGAACCTGAAAGTCCAGATGTTCAAGCTGGTTTTAGAAAAGGCAGAAGAACCAGAGATCAAGTTGCCAACACCTGTTGGCTCATTGTAAAAGCAAGAGAGTTCCAGAAAAACATCTACTTCTGCGCTATTGACTACGCTAAAGCCCTTGACTGTGTGGATCACAACAAACTCTAGAAAATTCGTCCAGAGATCAGACCACCTGACCTGTCTCCTAAGAAATTTTTATGCATGTCAAGAAGCAACAGTTAGAAATGGACATGGAACAATAGACTGGTTCCAAATCAGGAAAGGAGTACATCAAGGCTGTATATTGTCACCCTGCTTATTTAACTTATATACAGAGTACATCATATGAAAAGCTGGACTGGATGAAGCACAAGCTGGAATCAAGATTGCCAGGAGAAATATCAGTAACAGATATGCAGATAACACCAGTATTATGGCAGAAACTGAAGAAGAACTAAAGAGCCTCTTGATGGAAGTGAAAGAGGAGAATGAAGAAGTTGGCTTCAAACTCAACATTCAGAATACTAAGATCATGGCATCCAGTTCCATCACTTCATGGACAATAGACGGGGAAACAATGGAAACAGTGACAGATGTTTTTTTTTTTTTGGGGGGGGGGGGGCTCCAAAATCACTGCAGATGGTGATTGTATCCATAAAATTAAAAGACGCTTGCTCCTTGGAAGAAAAGTTATTATCAACCTAAACAGCATATTAAAAAGCAGAGACATTACTCTGCTGACAAAGGTCTATCTAATCAAAGCTATGTTTTTTTCCTGTAGCCATGGGTGGATGTGAGTTTGACCATACAGAAAGCTGAATGCCAAAAAAATTTATGCTTTTGAAGTGTGGTGTTGTAGAAGACTCTTGAGAGTCGCTTGGACAGCAAGGAGATCCACCCAGTCCATCCTATAGGAAATCAGTCCTGCATATTCACTGGAAGAACTGATGCTGAAGCTGAAACTCCAATACTTTGGCCACCTGATGTGAAGAGGTGACTTATTTGAAAAGACCCTGATGCTGGGAAAGATTGAGGGTGGGAGGAGAAGGTGATGACAGAGGATGAGATGGTTGGATGGCATCACTGACTCAATCGACATGAATTTGTATAAGCTCTGGGTGTTGATGATAGACAGGGAGGCTTGGCGTGCTGCAGTCCATGGGGTTGCAAAGAGTCAGACATGACTGAGTAATTGAACTAACTTAGAAGAAAAGCTTTCAAGTTTTTACCATTGAATATGATGTTAGTTTTGGGCTTTTCATTTATGGCCTTTGTTATGTTGAGGTATGTTCCCTCTATGCCCACTTTGTTGAGAATTTTTGTCATAAATGGATGTTGAATTTTGTCAAAGTCTTTTTCTACATCTAAGGAGATGATCATATGATTTTTATCCTCCAGTTTTTTTTTTTAATGTGGTGTATCACATTGATTGAATCGTGTATTATCCTTGCATCCATGAGATAAATACCACTTAATCATAGTGTATGATCCTATTAATTCATTGTTGAATTTGGTTTGCTAATATTCTGTTGAGAATTTTTGCATGTTAGTATAATTGATCCTTTGTGTTTGTTTTTAGTCTCTATTTCATTTATTTCTTCTCTGATATTTATGATTTTTTTTCCTTCTATTGACTTTGGGTTTTATTTATTTTTCTTTTGCTAATTCTTTTAGATGTAAGATTAGGTTGTTTATTTGTGATTTTTCTTGTCTCCTGATGTAGGCTTGTATAGCTTTAAACCTCCCACTTAGAATTGCTTTTGTTGTGCCCCATATATTTTGGATCATTGTGTTTCCACTTTTGTTCATCTCCAGGTATTTTTAAAATTTTTCCCTTTGATTTCTTCAGTGATCCATTGACTATTTAGTAGTGCTTTTTTTTTTTTTTTTAAAGCCTTGATGTGTTTGTAGCTTTTGCTTTTTTTTCCCTTGTAGTTGATTTCTAGTCTCATCCTGTTTTTGGTTGGCTAGAGATGCTGTTATGATTTTAATTCACTTTAAATTTATTGGGCTTGTTTTGTGACCAGCATTTGATCTATGCTAGAGAATGTTCCATGGGCACTTGAAAAGACTGTATTCTTCTGCTGTTAGATGAATGTTCTACTTAATCTGGTAAGTCCTTTTGATCTAATATGTTGTTTAAAGCCCTTGGTTCCTTATTGGTTTTCTATCTGGATGATCTGTCTATTGATGTAAATGGGATATAAATATCCCTTACTATTATATTACTGTCTTCCTAAAGGAAATACTTAGCAGCTCAGATTTTTCCTTATTTCCTTATCTTGCTTGTATAATAATTAACACAAATAGATTGACCTAAAATCTCAGTGGCTTAACCACCATGAAGTAGTCATTTGGATATAAAGAGAATAATATATATATAGCAGTCACTTGTCCATAGCAACTCTCAAATCCTACCAGACATATATGGTAATATGTTATTTTTCTCTTATTAAAAGTTCATTGTGAAATGAAATGGCCTTCCTTCATATAAGGGACAGCATTTTGGTACTTGGGTTTCCTAACACTGGTGCAACAGAAGAAGAGAGAAATGAAGGAGGCACTCACTCCAGTAATGATTTGGGAGGCATTTGCTTTTCTCATCTGATACAAAACAAAATGGTTTTTTGTTATTCCATCTGCATATAGAAATACTCAATCCTTCTCTATGGATTTCTGTTCAGATACTTCATCTTGTCAATGCTTGTAGCTCAGAGTACAAGGTTGTTAGATGATATATAGTAGTCACTGCATCAGGTTCAGATTATCTCCTCTGTGTTTGGAGATCCAAAAATAGAAAAGAGAATTAATCCCCTTCCACACCTTCACACAATCCACAGGGACAGGATATTGTCAATAAACATTTCCTGTAGTTAACTCTGGGGAGGCTTTCTCTGTTGGTTACTGTATTGATGACTGACTTATTTCCACAATGTGGGGATATTATTTCTTGGAAACATTCTAAACACTTGGAATATTTTGTGCATATTGCTGTCCTCAAATAATATATTAGTAAGTATAATATGGGGCTTCTCAAGTGGTTCAGTGGTAAAAAATATACTTGCCAATTGCAGGAGATGTGGGTTTGATTCCTGGGTGGGGAAGACCCCTTGGAGAAGGAAATGGCAACCGACTCCAGTATTCTTGCCTGGGAAATCCCAGAGACAGAGGAACCTGGCTGGCTACAGTCCCTGGGGTCACAAAAGAATTGGACATGACTTAGTGACTGAACAGCAACTATAATCTATTTTTGGTTAATAAAGATATTGAGGTAGAGCCATAACCTCTTAACTACAAATCTAAAATCCAAAATTTCAAAAACAAAAACCTAAGTTCTACGAAGTTTAGTGGTAAAAGTTACCTCAGACTGAAATGAGGATATTTATAGGCCTACATTTATCTCATTTCATTTGAATATTCATGTATTTCACTGATGTATTGATGTGTTAGATTATGGGCTGTTGCTTTGAATGCCTACTGGGAATGTCTTCTCATATATTCTTTGTCCCCTGTACTGGACTTCTAAAATTGGGAAACATTTAAATTATATGCAAAACACATATTCTTCTAAAAATTTAAGGCAAGGGATTATGGATCTGTAGATACCTTTTTTGTTGTTTGTTTTTTGACTTGCTAAGTATTTGACACTGGGAAAAAGGATTTACATGCTAGACAGTGCCTTTAAAGTTTCAATATTGATTTAACCTTTCAATCTACAAATTTGAGATACTTGCAATTTTTATAAAGTCATTAGTAAGAGCCATGACTATTAAGTTATGTAGTGTTCTCTCTTTGAATAAAAGATATTTATTTCTGGTGTTCAAGTAGGAGAAGCTGTTACTCCTGAATATTTAGCTTTGTGCACATTTCTTTGTTCATTGCTAGAAATTTATAGCCATTATTGGTTCTAAGTATATGGGATACAGGTTGTTCCTACTGGTCTCGTTTTTCTCATTTTTGACTTTGTGTTATGTCTTTGTTTTTCCAGTCTGTTTTCTCCTGTAAATTTACTTTGTCTTCATTTTGTGCATTTTCCTTACTTCAATTTCAGAAACAAAGCAGGAACATAGATAAATGAAATAAATAGATATATAAAAATTACATGACATTTAAAGAGTAATGTTATTTAAACAGGGCTAAATTCATACAGAAAGAAACTCTCTAGTATGTGCATGTGTGTGTGCTTTGATGACTTCATAATATATTGTTCAGTTATTATCCATATTTTGTGATTAGTCCTTTTATAACAATTCTTTTTTTTTTTTTTCCCACGGATGACGGTACACGCTTCCACCCAGCAGACAGCGACGCCAGGGGCTTCCCAACAATTCTTAACTTATAATTTTTGTGTTAACTGTTTTCTGAAGGAGCCTGATTAATAAAGTAGTTGGTACCAGAAGTGGTCCCAGAAAATAAACTGTCAAAATGGTATCTGAGATTGGGTTGCCCATAAAATTGAAAAATGCAGAGAGAACTTTCTGGTGAGGGAAACGTGCCACAAATAAATCTACGACATGCAGTGGAGTCAGACTTACTCAAACGGCCATCGGCAGTAGTACCTGAGGAAGGCATGAAATTAGGACAGTAATTCTGAAACTTTAATATACATACAAACCACTGCAATTTCCTGTTAAAATCTGTTGCTGATACAATAGATCTGTGATGATGTCTAAGAGGCTGCATTTGTAACAAGCTCCAGGTGATGCTGATGCAACAGAATAATATCACATATTAAGTAGCAGGAATTAGGAGATCAAGTGGCTGTAGCACTCAGCTTCTATGGCAACAGTAGTAATGGTAAAGATTGAGGAGTCAACTGGATCCTTTTTAGGTCTCTAGAGATGTAAGTAGGGTAAATAGAGATATTGAAAGTTATGGATACACATTTGAGAAGAAATGTGGAGATTATCAGGTCTCCTTGCAGTTCTGAAGTTATTTGGCATTTGCTGTAGGTGCAGGGAAGATATGGCTCAGGATCACACTTAGGGTCTATCTGACAATCAGGATGACAAAATGGTAGTGACCATTGAATGCTATGTTTTAAAAGGTGAAGCAAAGGCATGAGTGGGGAAGGAACAGAACCCAGATATGGGAACTTTTTAGCAGACATGGGTAAGCCTGAGAACTTGGAACCTTTGTATTCTCCCAGAACCTTCAAATTCATTTTTGGCAGAGATGGGGCATCTCTGCCACCTAAGGGAACCAGACTTCCTCAACATAAAAAGTTCCCAACCACTCTCTCTGGCACAGTTTTCTCTCAAGGTGATGGCTGCTCTCTCCCTGGCCCACCTTCATCTGCTCATTGCCTCCAGGACGAGAGAGTCTAAGAGTTGGATTCCAAGATAGCCTAGACTGGAATTGAGGGTATAGGATCTTTTTTAGGAGAAAACAAAATTAGGAGGGAAAAAATTTAAAGACATCATTGATTTTATTAGAAAAAGCCTGGGCAATGTGTGTGGAAGTGTTATATCAAGGAGGTAGAAATATGAGGCTTGATCAGGCCAAATTAATTGCCAAGAGTGTACTCACACTGGATTTGGCCTCTGTTGCACTTTTGAATAGTCTGCAAATGGTAATCAGGTTCAGTTCAGTTCAGTCACTCAGTCGTGTCCGACTCTTTGCGACCCCATGAATCGCAGCACGCCAGGCCTCCCTGTCCATCACCAACTCCCAGAGTTCACCCAGACCCACGTCCATTGAGTCAGTGATGCCATCCAGCCATCTCATCCTCTGTCGTCCCCTTCTCCTCCTGCCCCCAATCCCTCCCAGCATCAGAGTCTTTTCCAGTGAGTCAACTCCTCGCATGAGGTGTCCAAAGTACTGGAGTTTCAGCTTCAGCATCATTCCCTCCAAAGAAATCCCAGGGCTGATCTCCTTCAGAATGGACTGGTTGGATCTCCTTGCAGTCCAAGGGACTCTCAAGAGTCTTCTCCAACACCATAGTTCAAAAGCATCAATTCTTCGGTGCTCAGCCTTCTTCACAGTCCAACTCTCACATCCATACATGACCACAGGAAAAACCATAGCCTTGACTAGCAGGACCTTTGTTGGCAAAGTAATGTCTCTGCTTTTGAATATGCTATCTAGGTTGGTCATAACTTTCCTTCTAAGGAGTAAGCGTCTTTTAATTTCATGGCTGCAGTCACCATCTGCAGTGATTTTGGAGCCCAAAAAAATAAAGTCTGACACTGTTTCCACTGTTTCCCCATCTATTTCCCATGAACTGATGGGACCAAACATTATCCAAAACTAAGTTTCTTTCTTATGCTAAAATCACATAAGATTTACCATTGTGACCATTCTTAGTTGTCACAGTTCAGTACTGTTAAGTATATTCATATCATTGTAACACAGATTTCCAGAACTTTTTCATCTTGCAAAACTGAAACTCTCTACCCGTTAAATGATTCCTCTTTTCTCCCTCTGCCTTGCCACAGAAGTGGAAGCACAATGGTTCAACAACATTCTTGGCATAGCTTCTGTAGAAGAAACAGTACAGCCCCCAGAAAACATACATGCTGTGTTGGATATAGATGTGCAGTTTGTTCAGCATCCATACCTCCCTCAGCTGAGCCTTTGCCTCTGGACTGTGACCTTCATGAGTCCTTCTTTTTTTTTCTTCTCCCCTTAGGTGGGACAGATTGGCCGGATACACTCCAGTTGTGTATTTTCCTGGATCATTTAGGCTCTGATAATGCTCCAGCAAGCTAGGCTCTTGTTAATTAGTTCCCCCTAAAGATAGGCCTTGTTAAAAAAAAAAAAAAACTGCTCTGGAGTATTTCAAAATAGCTCCTTTCCTCCTCCCTCTCATGGAAGCCCAAAGGAATTTTTTCCTCTGATTTTACTAAGAGAGGTAAATCCTGCTATACTTTGCAGGCCCCGTTATGACTCCGTTCCTCTGAGTTCTTAACTCTGAGAGTTGTCTCCTCCGAGTCTCCAGCAGCTCACCAGTCACAGCTCAGGTTTCCTGCTACAGGTTCCCGAGGGGTTTTCCCTCGCGAGTCTGCTCTCTGGTAAGCCCTGACTGCCTCTCTCTGGCGCTCTGTCTCTCCAGGGTTGGGGCAGCAGTTCAATCTGTTCAGCTTTTCATTTGTCATTAGGATGGAGCTGCTTTGTTACAAGGAGCTGGAAACCTTAAGTTCCTCTCTGATCCTTTTAAGCTTCAAAAATTACTTCGTTTTTCTTCATTTTATTGATATGCATGTCCCTCATTGCATATTGTAGAGTATTGGCTCCTATATTAGTTCCAGTTGTGTCTTCCTGTCTTTTGGTTTTCTCATCTATGCTTTTCCTGAATTTATCAGCTCATGTTCTGGGGATATATATGTATTCTGTGTTTTAGTTGTAACATTTATTATATCTATTAATTTAAGCTCTGTTATGGTGTATTTGGATTTTGTATGTTGTAGCTTATTTTTTGTTATTGATGTTTCTTAAATTCTGAAGGAGTTGTTGAAATATACTCAGTAATCATTCTCTCAGTTTCTCTTTGTAATTCTAGAAGCATTCCTTTTCTTGGGGTGCAAAGGCTTATGATTGTTTTGCCTTATTGGATGTATCATTTATCATTAAAATATTATTTCCAATTAAATACTTTTTTGATTTAACTTCACTTACCCTTTTTTGACACTTCACTTTAGGAATGCTTCTTATCAGGGGTAAATAGCTGAATTTTCTTCATTTGAAGCAAATTGAAAGTCTCTATATTTTGAAAGGAAAAGTCAAACTATTCAGTTATGTTAACTGATCCAAATGGTTTCTTTTTCCATATTTTCTGTATACAATTATGCACTTTTATTGTTTGCGTCTCTCCTGGTTTCCTTATTCTTCGTTTTTCATTTTGTATTAAATTTCACTTTTTAGGAAGAGGTCAGAATGCTAAGAGTCGGACACGACTGAGTGACTTCACTTTCACTTTCATGCATTGGAGAAGGAAATGGCAACCCACTCCAGTGTTCTTGCCTGGAGAATCCCAGGGACGGGGGAGCCTGGTGGGCTGCCGTCTATGGGGTCACACAGAGTCGGACACGGGACTGAAGCGACTTAGCAGCAGCAGCAGAACGCACATGTCTTTGTTCACCATCAATAGTTGGAAGAGTTTAGTAACAATTAAACGTGGCATGAATGCTATAATCTAGTTCTTTAATGTATATCTTTATGTATACATAGAAAAATTATTGGCATTTATAAATCAGAAGCTATTTCTGTTTTATAGGAGTTATTTCTGTGAATTGGAATTTTACTTTAAAAAATATACTTTTAGTCAACTATTTCAGATTTACAGTGATGTTTTATAATTATCAGAAAAGATAAAGCTACATTTTTCTCTCTTCTAAAGGTTTAAGTATTCTTATTTAAGAGATATATTTTGCTTTGGCCTAATGATTCAGACGATTTTCTCAATATATTTCTTGATCATGTGCCACATATCCTGAGTTTTTTCTCAGCTAGTTTTTTTCTACTCTTGGTAATATTATTCTTCATATGTACTATATTAGACATCTGTGTGTTAAACATAGGAAACTAACTGCTCTCCTAAAATGGTTTTTAGCATATATATATATATATATATCCTACATAGGACTTCCCAGGTGGTACTAGTGGTATAGAACCTGCCTGCCAATGTAGGAAACTTAGGAAATGTGTATTTGATCCCTGGGTAGGGAAGATCCCCTGGAGGAGGGCATGGCAACCCATTCCAGTCTTCTGACCTGGAGAATCCTATGGACAGAGGACAATGGTGGGCTACAGTAGATAGGGCCACAAAGAGTTGGACACGTCCAAAGCAAATTTAGCATACATGCATGCATGTCCTGTATATTATATATATTCTGTACATCTGATCTAAAATGCTTTTTAGGATCTAGTTTGTCCCTAAGTGAGGAACTTCCTGCAGAATAAATTCATTCAAAAGTCTTTGAGGGCCTTTGTTCCAGGTTAAATATTGTTGGCTTGACCTTGAGACTCAACAACTTGGTGGTATTCTGCTAAGCTAATTAGATGCGTAGATTTTTAGGATATTTAATTTGATTCTGTTTTAAACATAAAACTATTATTATTATGATTTGCTGACAACATTTATTAATATTTAGATATGAATGAAGTTTTCCAGTATTTTGGCTCACCATTTGTAATCATGGTTCTCAGTCTTAAGCAGAAAAAGAAGTTTCCAAAACTACATCAGAGAGTTTGCCTAATGAACAAAGTGCCGTTTCTCTGCTTCCCAGTGTACATGGAGGTAAAAGCAGCCCTTGGTGGTCTGCCAGGGACCCTCTGCACCACGATGACCAACTTGCAACTGCTTGAAAACCACTCTTGTTTTGACTCTCACCACTCAAATACCAGTTGTCCTCTACTACTCATTCCAGAAAAAGTGGAAGATGCATAAACAGACTATTCCCTTTCTTGGCTTGCATGTGTGTATGTGTGCTCAGTCAGGTCTGATGCTTTGTTTTCCCATGGACTATAACCCGCCAGGCTCCTCTGTCTATGAGATTCTCCAGGCAAGAATTCTGGATTGGGTTGCCATTTCCTTCTCCAGGGGATCTTCCCTACTTAGATATTGAACCCACATCTCCTGTGGCTCCTGCATTGGTAGGTGGATTCTTTACCACTGAGCCACCTGGCAAAGTATATACATACATACATACATACATACATATATATATATATATATATAAAACTGAGTCCAAACTTTAAGAGAGGCTAGGAATTTGAGTTCTGAAACCAGTTTGAGGCATTCCTACTCTTATATATTCTGCTGTGTTCTAGGTAATTTCTTAAATTCTAGTTTAAATATGCTAACTCTTCATTTAATTTTTGTGAATGTAAATTTTTACTTTGCAAGATTTCCAAAGGCTAGTTTTCAGCAATTCTATGTCATCATCTTCATAGTTCAATTCAGTTGCTCAGTCGTGTCCAACTCTTTGTGACCCCATGGACTGCAGCATGCCAGGCTTCCCTGTCCACCACCAACTCTTGGAGCTTGCTCAAACTCATGTTCATTGAATCAGTGATGCCATCCAACCATTTCAATCCTCTATTGTCCCCTTCTCCTCCTGCCTTCAATCTTTCCCAGCATCAGGGTCTTTTCCAAGAAGTCACTTCTTTGCATCAGGTGGCTAAAGTATTAGAGTTTCAGCTTAAGCATCAGTCCTTCCAATGAATATTCAGGAATGATTTACATTAGTATGGACTGGTTGGATCTCCTTGCAGTCCAAGGGACTCTCAAGAGTCTTCTCCAACACCACAGTTCAAAAGCATCAATTCTTCAGCACTCAGCTTTCTTTCTTTCATATCCATATATGACTACTGGAAAAACCATAGCTTTGCCTAGGCAGATCTTTGTCAGCAAAGTAATGTCTCTGCTTTTTAATATGCTGTCTAGGTTGGTCATAGCTTTTCTTGCAAGGAGTAAGCATCTTTTAATTTTATGGCTGCAGACACCATGTGCAGTAATTTTGGAGCACAAGTCTCTCACTGTTTCCATTGTTTCCCCATTATTTGCCATGAAGTGATGGAACCTGATTCCATGATCTTAGTTTTTTGAATGCTGAGTTTTAAGCCAACTTTTTCACTCTCCTTTTTTGCTTTCATCAAGAGGCTCTTTAGTTTTTCTTCGCTTTCTGCCATAAGGGTGGTGTCATCTGTGTATCTGAGGTTATTAATTTTTCTCCCAGCAATCTTGGTTCCAGTTTGTACTTCATCCAGCCTGGCATTTCTCATGATATACTCTGCATATAAATTAAATAAGCAGGGTGACAATATACAGCCTTTATGTACTCCTTTCCAAATTTGGAACCAGTCTGTTGTTTCATGTCTGCTTCTAACTGTTGCTTCTTGACCTGCATACAGATTTCTCAGGAGGCAGGTCAGGTGATTTGGTATTCCCATCTCTTGAAGGATTTCCCACAGTTTGTTGTGATCTACACAGTCAAAGGCTTTGGAATAATCAATAAAGCATATGTTTTTCTGGAATTCTCTTGCTTTTTTGATGATCCAATGGATGTTGGCAATTTGATCTCTGGTTCCTCTGCCTTTTCTAAATCCAGCTTGAACTCTCTTCACAACTATCTTCATAACAAGAAAATAATTTCCTATTTATTTCAAAGATACTGCTTCCTTATTATCTCTGAGTATTCTATATCTATTTATAGTTGGCCCTTGAACAATTATGGGGATTAATCCACATATAACCTGTGAATTCAATCAACCATGGATTATGTAGTACTGTAGTACGTACATTTGAAAAAGGTTTCAATATAAGTGGACCCACACAGTTCAAAACCATGTTTTGCATGGGTCAATTATATTTTAAAAATGCCTTTCAGATTATTTCATAATTTTCTGTTGGTTTAAATTCTTTTGTTTGCAGGATCTTCTGAGAACTTCTCAAGGTGTTGGGTTTTCTTGTGTATACTGTACTTTGTCCTTTTTTGACCTGAGTTGTAGACTTGCTGCTAGGAATTACTGATCGAGGGCTTCTTGGTCACTGGAGTAATAAGGTGCTTTGGTTATGTGTAGGGTTTCCCTGATAGCTTGGTTGGTAAAGAATCCACCTGCCATGTAGGAGACCCCAGTTTGATTCTTGGGTCTGGAAGATCTGCTGGAGAAGGGATAGGCTACCCACTGCAGTATGCTTGGGCTTCCCTTGTGGCTCAGCTGGTTAAGAATCCACCTGCAATGTGGGAGACCTGGGTTCAGTCCCTGGGTTAGGAAGATTCCATGGACTTTGTATCCATGGGTTGCAGAGTCAGACATGACTGAATGACTTCCACTTCACTTGATTATCTGTGATCCTGAGGGTCTTTCAGAGACTCAAAGAGGTACCATAACCCTCATTTCTTATTTAAAATGATTTCATGGGTAAGGTTATTTATTTCCTAAAGGTACAACTTTTGTGGTTCCTATCATTACTGACTGACTTCCCACACTCAGACTCTCCTTGCAATGACTAGCTTTGTTTATCATTTCAGTTTATCATTTGGTTATTGTTAAATGATTGTCATGTGGTTACATGTATGATGCCCACTTATTATACAGTAATTGGCAAGAATCATCAGTTTATCTGAAATCTGCACGGTAAAGCTTAGTATTGCACCTTGTTGAAGGCAGTTTTTGTAACATCTCAGATAATTATGATGAAGATTTAAGCTGATATAGTTAAGAGTGTACAGACTGTTTATTCCCTCTTCTCAGCTTTCTGCAGCCTGACGAGGATCTCTCACTGAACTCATAGAACCCTAAACCACTCAGTCAACATCACCTAACATCACGTAACCTGACACTGTTATCTTTTACTTGAGAAGGATATCCTTTCCTTTGTCTTACTGTAGGAAATCTTTAACTTATGAGCTAGAGAAGACTTATAAGCCTGCTCATAGTAAATGACTAATATTTGTGTATAAAATTTGTGTATGAAATTTCCACTTAACACAAAGTCTAGGAAGTGAGAATGCAAGAATGAATAAATTCTCCATGAATTTTGGCTGAGCTGGAATGTTTAAAATTTTTTCAGTAGCAAGTAGATGAGCATAATTATTGTACCATTATAAGAACAGAATATCCAAAGGAGAACAAGATGTTGGAGGAGTAGGTGGACATGGAATACATCTCTCTCCACGGATACATCAGGAATACACCTTCAGACACAGTAGTGCATGCAGAACACCAGCTGAGAGTGGACAGGAGTACCTGACCAGTGGAAAAGAATATATAGAACCACACAAAACTCAGTAGGACCAAGGAACTAGGGGGAAAAACAGGAGTGTTAGTAGGACTGGACCTGCCCTCAGCAGGTGGGGGAACTGAAGCAGGGATCTGATCCCCACAAAGGGGCAATTGTCTGAGTCAGAGGAGAAACATTTAAGGCTGAGAGTGAAACAGCTGATCTGTGGCAGCCTAAATGGAATGAGAATCAGACAGTCCTTGCCACGACCATACATATCATGGACAGGGACGCAGGTCCCCTGGAAGGCGTAAGTGGCTGGGATATGGAGTTTAGGGATTGTGAAGCAATCCCAGAGTGAGGGCTGCTGTTGACTGTGGAGAGATGGATCGAGGAGATGTGGGAGAAGAGATTGTGGTGGGAAATGCCTGTCGAGGAAAGTTGAATAGCCATGGAAGCAAGGCGATACTGCTGAGTCATGCATAGGGGTGGACCCATTACTATAGCCTCTCTCTCTCCATGCCAGAGATGGGCAGCTAACAATAGAGAGGCTGGCCCATCAAATGCACCTGACGCACTGAACTACAGAGTAGGACCCCAGCCAGAGGGTGACCTCTATGTGCCTCATGCACTGAACAATAAAGAAGGACCCCAGGCAAGGGAGCCCTTTAAGTGCCCAAACGGGTGGAGCTATGGAGAAAGACTGGCCAAAGAGGCCTTCTAATCACCAGCTACAAAAGGCTGGAAAAAGGACCCTGCTAGGTTCAAAACTCCTGTGGTGGAGGCAGTTCGTTTCCCTGCACACTTGGCACCACCAGGGTCCCCGCAAGCCAAGCAGCTGCACCACCTTCACACTCAACTCTCACTGGGGCAGAGCTGTCACAGGCAAAAAAATTTTTGCGTATACGCGTGCAGGGTCACTTCGGTCATGTCCAACACTTTGTGATCCTGTAGACTGTGGCCTGCCAGGCTTCTCTGTCAGGAAGGGGTCTCCAGGCAAGAATACTGAAGCGTATTGGCCAATACTGGTTGCCATATCCTTCTAGAGCACCATATTTCCTGCTGCCCTGGCTGCCAACACCCCTGAGTACTTGGTGCTGTCAGAACCCCTGTGACCCAAGCAGCTGCACCACCTCCACACCTGGCCCTCACAGGGGCAAACCCAAGTCCTCCAGGGCAGCCTCGGGAGCAAACCCCAGTGGATGACCCACATACAGAGGTGGAAATAAAACCACAATTTAAACCCAAGGGCAGTGTGGCTAAGGAAGAAGACCCCAAACCTTCCCACCAGCTCTACAAGCTGCAGATTAAATCCACATGATCAACTAGGCAGACTCTGTGTCTGTGGAATATACACGAGGGCATTGAGAGATCCCACAAAAGAAAACACACCAGTTCTGATAGCTGTGGACATTGGAAGTAAGAACACACAGGAGTAGGACCAGATTAAAATCTGAGCTGCCTCCACAGCAGGTCCAGGAATCCACACAGTGTTGGAGGGGATCCTAGGGAGGTGAGCTGGACTGTGACTCCCAGCGAGGGAAAGGACTCTGACAGCAGTGACTCAAGAAAAACATTTATTACTCTTATGTTTTGACTTGTTCTGTAGATTCTTTTGGATTTTTTCCTCCCTCCACCCTTGTTGTAGTTATTGATATAATTGGCACTATGAAATCTAACTAAGCTTTTGAGCTTTTTTTTTTCCCTCAGTCACATTTTTTATTCCTGTTATAAACCTCTGCCTCTACATTGGGTTTTTACAGTTCTGTGGAGTTTTCCTGTCGTTTTTTTCTTTTCTCTTTTTTTAATTTTGATTTTTAATTTTTTAAACCTATTATTAGTTTTTCTACATTTATTCCTTTGTTTGTGTTTTCATTGCTTTATTCCTCACTTGGCACCTTGCTTTAGTTTTGTTTTCCAGTTTGTGCTTTAGTTAGTTTTGTTCTTAACTGGTAAGTATAATTTTTTATTTCCTTTGTTCACTAGGCCAGTCTACTATACTTTATTTTTGTTGGGCTGTTTAGACTTTGCTCTTGGGTATATATGTATATATATATATATATATATGTGTGTGTGTGTGTGTGTGTGTGTGTGTGTGTATTCCATGATTTTAATTATTATTTGCCTGATTTTGTCACTGCCATTTCTATAGGGTTCATCCTTGGTTCCTCATTTTTGGGTATTTGTTTTAATCTCACTAATGCCATAACAAACCACTTGTGAAATCTTCATTCTTGACCAGAGATCAAGTCCTGAGCCTTTGGAGTGGGAGCACTGACTCCAAGACCATAGACTACCAGAGAATTAGCCCTAGGGAGTATCAAAGAGTGAGAACTCACACAAAGGAAAAGACTTGAATACAAGACCTGACATCACCCAAACACTAGTAGCACCCTGTGCAGGATGCCTCATCTAAACAACAAACAAAACAAAAATATGAACCCAATCATCAGCAGACAGGATTATCACTTCACTTAGCCTTGCCCATCAGAGGAAATACAGACAGACAAAAAGACTCAGCACAAATCTCACCCTATATGACGCTTACACAAACCACTGGACCAACCTTAGGAGGGCAGAAAACAAAAAGAAGAAAGAATTCAACCTTAAAGCCTGGGTAAAGAAGACCTCAAACACAATAAGTTAAAAAAAGTACTAATGAAAAGGCAGAGAAATACTACACAAGTGGAGGAACAAACTAGAAACACCGAAGTTCAAATAAATGAAGAGGAAATAGGCAAACTACCTGAAAAAGAATTCAGAATAATGATAGGAAAGATGATCAAAAACCTTGAAAACAAAATGGAGAAAATGCAAGAATCAATTAAGAAAGATACAGAAGAATTAAAGAATAAACATACAGAAACAACACAATTACTAAAATTAAAAATACTCTAGAAGGAATCAATAGCAGAATATCTGAAGCAGAAGGACGAATCAGTGAGCTGAAGGATAAATTGGTGGAACTAATTTCTGAAGAGCAGAATAAAGTAAAAAGAATGAAAAGAACTGAGGATAGTCTCAGAAACCTCTGAGACAATATCAAATGCAACAACATTCAAATTATAGGGGTCCCAGAAGAAGAAGAGAAAAGGAAAGGGTAGGGAAATTTTTTGAAGAGATTATAGTTGAAAATTTCTCCAACATGGAAAAGGAAATAGTCAATCAAGTCCAAGAGGCACAAAGAGTCCCATACAGGATAAACCTAAGGAGAAACCCACCAAGACACATACTAATCAAACAAAGACTAAACACAAAGGAAGAATATTAAAAGCAGCAAGAGAAAAGCAACAAGCAACATACAAGGGAAACCTCATATGCTTAACAGCTGATCTTTCAGCAAAAACTCTGCAGGCCAGAAGGGAATGAAGGATATATTTAAAGTACTGAAAGGGAAAAATCTGCAACCATGATTACTGTACCCAGCAAGGATCTCATTCAATATTGATGGAGAAATAAAAATATTTTTAATCAAGAAAAAAGTTAAGAGAACTCAGTACCACCAAACCAGCTTTACAACAAATGTTAAAGGAACTTACATAGTCAAGAAATACAAGAGAAGAAAAAAGATCTATGAAATCAACCCCAAACAGGTAAGAAAATGGCAATACAGACATACATATCAATAATTACTTTAAATGTAAATGGATTAAATGCTCCAACCAAAATACACAGACTAGCTGAATGGATACCAAAACAAGACCTATATATATGCTGTCTAGAAGAAATCTACTTCAGACCTAAAAACGCATATAGACTGAAAGTGAGAGGATGGAAAAATATATTCCATGCAAATAGGAAGCAAAAGAATGCTGGAGTGGCAATCCTTGTATCAGACAAATAAGACTTTAAAATAAAGAATATTACAAGAGATAAAGAAGGACACTACACAATGATAAAGGGATCAATCCAAGAGGAAGACATAACAACTGTAAATATCTCTGCACCCAATAGAGGAGCTTCTCAGTATATAAGACAAACACTAACAGACATAAAAGGAGAAACTGACAGTAACACAGTAATTGTAGGAGACTTCAACACCCCACTCACACCAATGGACACATCATAAAAACAGAAAATTAATAAGGAAGCACAAGTCTTAAATGATATATTAGATGAGTTGGATCTCTTTGATATCTTCAGGACATTCCATCCAAATGCAGAAGAATACACCTTCTTCTCCAGTGCACCTGGAATATTCTCCAGGATAGACCACATCTTGAATCACAAATCAAACCTCAGTAAATTTAAGAAAATTGAAATTGTATCAAGCATCTTCTCCCACCACAATGCTATGAGACCAGATATCAATTACAGGAAAGAATGTGTAAGAAACACAAACACATGGAGATTAAACAACATGTTTCTAAATAAACAACAGATTAGTGAAGAAATCACAAGGGAAATAAAAAATTTTCTAGAAACAAATGACAATGAAAATATGACAACTCAAAACCTGTGGGATGCAGCAAAAGCAATTCTAAGAGGGAAGTTTATAGCAATACAATCCTACCTCAAGAAACAAGAAAAACTTTGAATAGAGAACCTAACTTTACAGCTAAACAACTGGCAAAAGAAGAAGAAGAGCAACAAAAAACCCTCAAAATTAGTAGAAGAAAAGAAATCATAAAGATTAGAGCAGGACAATTGAAAGTGAAATTAAAGATACAATAGTAAAGGTTAATAAAACTAAAAGCTGGTTCTTTGAGAAGATATAAAAAATTGACAAACCTTTAACCAGACTCATCAAGAAAAAAAAAGAGGCAAGAATCAAATCAACAAAATTAGAATTGAAAAAAGAGAGATTACAACAGACAATGCAGAAATACAAAGGATTATGAGACTATTATGAGCAACTATATGGTAATAAAATGGATAACCTGGAAGAAATAGACACGTTCTTAGAAAAGTTCAATCTTCCAAGACTGAACCAGGAAGAAATAGAAATTATGAACAATCCAATTACAAGCACTGAAATTGAAGATGTGATTAAAAAAAAAAAAAAGCTGTGATTAAAAAAAACACAAACTCCCAAAAAACAAAAGCCCAGGACCAGATGGCTTCACAGGAGAATTCTATCAAACATATAAAGAAGAGCTAATGCCTATCCTTCTAAAACTCTTTCAAAAAATTGCAGAGGAAGGAACATTTCCAAACTTATTCTACGAGGCCACCATCACCCTGATACCGAAACCAGACAAAGACAACACAAAAAAAGAAACCTACAGGGCAATATCACTGATGAACATAGATGCAAAAGTCCTCAACAAAACTTTAGCAAACAAAATTCAGCAACATATCAAAAAGCTCATACACCATGATCAAGTTAGGTTTATTTCAGGAATTCAAGGATTCTTCAATATATGTGAATCAATCAATGTGATGCACCATATTAACAA
The DNA here is from genome assembly GCF_032452875.1 of Bos javanicus. Taxonomy (NCBI): domain Eukaryota; kingdom Metazoa; phylum Chordata; class Mammalia; order Artiodactyla; family Bovidae; genus Bos; species Bos javanicus. Next base: position 23,709,269 of record NC_083873.1, on the reverse strand, counting down.
ATTGAAAGATGAAAACCATATAATAATCTCAATAGATGCAGAAAACACCTTTGACAAAATTCAGCACCCATTTATGATTAAAACTCTTCACTAAATGGGCATAGAAGAAACCTACCTCAACATAGTAAAGGCCATATATGATAAGCTTACAGCAAACATTATTCTCAATGGTGAAAAACTGAAAGCATTCCCCCTAAGATCAGGAACAAGACAAGTGTGGCCACTTTTGCCACAATTATTCAATATAGTTCTGAAAGTCCTAGCTATAGCAATCAGAGAAGAAAAAGAAATAAAAGGAATCCATATTGGAAAAGAAGAAGTAAAGCTCTCACTATTTGCAGATGACACGATACTGTACATTGAAAACCCTAAAGATAGTATCAGAAAATTACTAGAGCTAATCAGTGAATTTAGCAAAGTTGCAGGATACAAAATAAATACACAGAAATCACTTACATTTCTATATACTAACAATGAAAAATGAGAACGAGAAATTGAGGAATCAATCCCATTCACTATTGCAACAAAAATAATTAAATATCTAGGAATAAACTTACCTAAGGAGACAAAAGAACTGTACAGAGAAAATTATAAGACACTAATGAAAGGAATCAAAGACAACATAAACAGATGGAGAGATATTCCATGTTCCTGGGTAGGAAGAATCAATATTTTGAAAATAACTATACTATGAAACACAATCTACAGATTCAATGCAATCCCTATAAAATCACCGATGGCTTTTTTCACAGAACTAGAACAAAAAATTTCACAGCTCATATGGAAACACAGAAGACCCTGAATAGCCAAAGCAGTCTTGAGAAAGAAGAATGGAGCTAGAGGAATTAAACTCCTGACTTCAGATTATATTGCAAAGCTACAGTCATCAAGACAGTATGGTACTGGCACAAAAACAGAAATATAGACCAATGGAACAAGATAGAAAGCCCAGAAATAAACCCATGCACCTATGGGTACCTTATCTTTGACAAAGGAGGCAAGAATATACAATGGGGCAAAGACAGCCTCTTCAATAAATGGTGCTGGGAAAACTGGACAGCTACTTGTAAAAAAAATGAAATTAGAACACTTCCTAACACCATACGCAGAGATAAACTCAAATGGATTAAAGACCTAAATGTAAAACCAGAAACTATAAAACTCTTAGAGTAAAACATAGGCAGAACTCTCGATAACATAAATCAAAGCAAGATCCTCTATGACCCACCTCCTAGAGTAACCAAAATAAAAACAAAAGTAAACAAGTGGGACCTGATTAAATTTAAAGGCTATCGTGCAGCAAAGGAAACTAAAAACAAAGTGTAAAGACAACCCTCAGAATGGGAGAAAATAATGGCAAATGAAACAGCTGACAAAGGATTAATTTCCAAAACATACAAGCAGTTCATAAAACTCAATACCAGAAAAACAAAAAAACCCAGTCAAAAAGTGGGAAAAAGACCTAAATAGACATTTCTCCAAAGAAGGCATACAGATGGCTAACAAACACATGAAAAGACACTCAACATCGCTCATTATTAGAGAAATGCAAATCAAAACTACAATGAGATTTCATCTCACACCTGTCAGAATGGCCATCATCAAAAAGTCTACAAACAATAAATGCTGGAGAGGGTGTGGAGAAAAGGGAATGCTCTTGCATTGTTGGTGGGAAGGTAAATTGATACAGCCACTATGGAAGACAATATGGAGATTCCTTAAAAAACTAGGAATAAAACCATCGTATGATCCAGCAATCTCACTCCTAGGCATATACTCTGAGGAAACCAAAATTGAGAGACACATATATTCCATTGTTCATTGCAGCACTATTTACATTAGCTAGAACATGGAAGCAATGTAGGTGTCCATTGACAGATGAATGGATAGAGAAATGTAGTAATATACATGATGGAATATTACTCAGCCATAAAAAAGAACACATTTGAGTCAGTTCTAATGAGGTGGATGAACCTAGAACCTATTATATAGAGTGAAGTAAGTCAGAAAGAGAAAGATAAATACCATATTCTAACGCATATATACGGACTCTGGAAAAATGGTACTGAAGCATTTATTTACAAGGAAGCAATGGAGAAACAGACATAGAGAATAGACTTATGGACATGGGGAGAAGGGAGGAGAGGGTGAGATGTATGGAAAGAGTAACATGGAAACTTATACTTTCATATGTAAAATAGATATCCAACAGGAATTTTCAGTATGGCTCAGGAAACTCAAACAGGGGCTGTGTATCAACCTAGAGGGGTAGGATGGGGAGGGAGATGGGAGGCAGGTTCAAAAGGGAGGGGATATATGTATACCTATGGCTGATTCATGTTGAGGTGTGACAGAAAACAACAAAATTCTGTAAAGCAATTATACATCAATTAAAAAAAAAAAAAGAACAAAATATCCTTTTAGAGACTACCTAGATTTTGGTAATTGAATCTAGGGACATTTGCAGGATAATACCATTTTCTTATAAAAATGGAATGATTCTGCAAGTGTTGCATGTTGTATTTAGAAATAATAATAATGTAAATTGAAATGGAAAGTAAATTGAATCGGATCAAAGTAAAATTAATTCAATAAATAAATTTTTTCTTAAATTAACATCCTGAAAGTTAAGTGCCAAATAATTTACACTCAGCTGAAGTTCTCTACAGAGTGAACATGGCCAACACTGTTTTACTATTAGGTATTTAGTGTTAGTGACAGTTGACAAGTTTTACTTCTTGATTGCTCTTTTGTACAGATTCTTCGTTCGAGTTGTCAGTGTCATAAGTACAATTGGGTCTTTGACCCCTTTGCTTTTTCCATGTAGTGAATAATGAAGAAATCGAATTTTTTAGCTCACATTTACTCCCAACTACAAGTGTGTGATCAATAGGAATGAAAAGATGGGACTGTGTAAAAGAATGTGGCAATGTTTAGATTCTTCAGATTTCTATTCTTGCATCTTTAGCTCTTGTTCACAGGCAAAAAATAAAAACAAAAAACCTTCTGACTCCTACTGTAAGCATGTTACAATTCACACACAGAGTAATACAAGAGTCAATTTCCTAATAGAGTCAGTAACTGATAGGTAGGGATTTGGTAAAGACTAAATAAAATAGCTTTGTATTTGATAACTTGAAAAAAAATGAAAAACTCATTTGTATAAATGCATGAAGGTAGCTAAAATATATCTACTTATTTGGAGATCTGTAAAGAGGTCTCATTATTTTTGAGGGGAGGGGACAGAAAGCAGAAGATATTTGACTTTGCTTGCTTATTGTTGCTTGATGATCCTTCTTTATTCTTATTCTGTGCCTGCTGGGAAGGGAGAAAGTTCAGTTACTTCTCTTTTTTTCTTATTTCCATCCCAATTACTGGCTACTCATTCCGTCCCAGTGGGGTTTAAGGGCAGGGTAGGCATAAAGGAGGTGGAATAGGTAGTTCAGAGCTTCCCTGGCGGCTCATGAAGTAAAGCGTCTGCCTGCAATGTGGGAGACCCAGGTTCAATCCCTGGGCCGGGAAGATCCCCTGGAGAAGGAAATGGCAATCCACTCCAGTACTCTTGCCTGGAAAGTTCCATGGACAGAGGAGCCTTGTAGGCCACAGTGCATGGGGTTGCAAAGAGTCGGACATGACTGAGCCAATTCACTTCACTTCACTTCAGTGGTAAAGAATCAGCCTGGCAAGCAGGAGACGCAGGTTCAATCCCTGGGTTGGGAAGATCCCCTGGAGAAGGAAATGGCAACCTGCTCCAGTATTCTTGCCTGGGACATTCTTGCCATGGACAGAGGAGCCTCACAGGCTGCAGTCCATAGGATCACAAAGAGTAAGAGATGACTGAACTACTGAACACACACAGAGGTAGTTAAAGGGGAGCAGAAAATTTCTTATTTTGATTGTGTTCACACAACATGGCTCTGTGCGATCTATTCCCGGCAAATGTTTGAAGATGATTCTTTTTTTTTTGTGGAGCATTTTATAGGTTATTTGGAAGTCCTCCTCCACTTCTGGATGTCTCTTACTTGAAATATCCTCAAACTTTGCTTTTTTATTTAGTTGCTTATTCCCTTTTTAGCATCAAAGTATTTTATCCAAAAAATTTTCTCACAAATACCTCATGTAACCTGCCTCTTTGATTACATCATTGTGGTTGATGAGTCCAAGAATCGTGTAACTTTTTTTTTTTTAAGTTTAACTGCTTTATAAATATGACATTTTGTCTAACACTTCCTTTGGAAAACAACATTTATCCTCCTTTGGTGCCCCAGCTTAATAATATGCTCCCCCTCATAAAAGTATACTTGAAACCTAAATTGAGAAAAGGCTCACTTTACAATTAGCACAGCTTTGAGCCAAGGGGGCCCCATAATTTCACCGAAGATTATAAGGTTTCTTTTCTATTCTATCTTGGGGCCTGCCAGAATCATAAAAAAGATCCACTTCCTGTTACCAAGAGAGTGATTTAGGTCTCAATTGTGTTTGCTTAATTCATTGGTTTTCCTTTGAGCTGGGGGTGGAGGTTGCACAGTGAAAAGGGGTTTAGGAGTTGCCCTTTATTTATATCCCACAAAGATACTTTATTTTCACCTATTGAGAACAAAAACATGCTCACTTCTCCAATACAATGAGAGCCAAAGTTTCCCCGTAATTAAAATAAAGTCACCAATTAAGAAAATATTTCCTTTAGAGTTAAATATAATTCACCTACAATTTGGCTATTTTTCTTAGAACCTATTCTCTAGATTGTTTCCCTAGATTGTTTCTAATTTTTTTTTCAAGTTGTCTGAATAATTGTATTCCCAAAGGATCTTTGGTCATTCAGACTCTAAGTCTATATTGCTTTTCGCTTCATGAGAATATCAGACAATGAGAAAAACACAAGCCGACTATAGCTTTTAAAACTTTTGTTTTTAAAAATGTCAAAATGACTTCACTTTCAGACAATGTTGAACATAAAATATAAAAGTAATATTCTCATTGGTGTATATTCAGTTTTCTCCTGCTTCCTCAACTGAATGTTGATTTAAATTTGTATGGAATCACTTATCCTTTTCTTTTTGGTTCAGGGTTATTTTATTTATTCACCTGCTATTTTCAGTTTAAGGCACGAAAAAGACTATATAATAATCTCTGAAATAGAATTAAGAGTGTGGTTTGCACAGGATAGTTTCTACCAATATTTTAGGCAGAAACACTGTTGGTCACCTTTTCCATTTGTAGGAACAATGAATTTAGCTATGGGGGGAAAAAAGGCATTTATTGGCCTTATACTGCTTGAAGGTTTTTTTTCTCCCTGAATGTTTTAAATGTTTCTTTTACTGAAATATATTGTAGGGAATTTCTTATTCCTCCCTTCTTTTCCCCTTTCCTTCTTTCCTTTTTATTCTTTATATATTTAAGTTTAAACTTCGGTTTCAACACTTGGTAACATTGCCTCAGTTCCCTTACAAATAAAATTAGATAATGTCAAACCTAAGCACAAGTACAGAATGAAGTAACACATGGGAAGGGGTTATGTGGTACAATACTTCACTTTACATAGTTTGACAAAGTTATGTAAAAAATGAGGAATGCAGTCAAAAACACTGGATAGGATCAGTCTACCCAATTTAGTTTTTTGTAAGCCTATCTATCGCCTTTTGTTCTTTGACTATCAGGAAAGCCCAGGCAGTGCCCTAACTTTCAACTGGGTTCCTCTTTAGTCTTTCTTTTTCATCGTAGGTGAAGTCTAGCATTCTTGACAAGGGACCCTCATCTATCTACCCAGCCCCTGTGATTAAATACCCTCATCCAGGGTCTACTTCAAATTGGACAAACCTCCTAGAATCATTGTACCATCAACTTGATGATATGGATAAAGACTACCTGACTGCGACCACAGTTTTCTTACACAAGATACTGACTTAGGTTCAGATCTAATCCATGTTTGCATGTTGCTTTTATATTTCTTTTAAAAAATGGCTTAAAATCAGTAGTGCTTGAATTATAAAGATGTTCAAAAGAGAATAAACTAAAAAATACAAATTATCTACAACTTACATTAAATGAATGTCAAGATTTGGCTACATGTACTTAAAATTCTTAAAAAGATTGTTAAAAGTACAAATGAAATTTCTCCTTTTCCACCCTTTCCTCTCCTTCCTTACTTAGAAGAAACTTCGCTTCTAAAGTTAGTATGTATCTTATTTTTAAATTTTTTGGCTGTGTTGTGTGACATGTAGGAACTTAGCTCCCCAACCAAGGAACCTCTGCCCTCTACTATGGAAGCATAGAGTCTTAACCACCGGACCACCAAGAACTCTTAAATTTTATCTATGTTTTATAATTTACCGCACAGTTATACTATCTGGTGCTTTTAAAATTTGCATATGTGATATATGTGTCTCTCTGAATCAAACTTTTGTCTTTCAATAGTGAGATTAATACTTAAGGATATATTGAGGTCTAGGATATATATTTTATAGTATTCATACAATAGAACCTTCTTATCCTGTGTGTGTGTGTGTGTGTGTGTGTGTGTGTGTGTTGGACATTTGACTTCTTTCTAGCTTTTCTTTGTTACAAATAATGCTGGGAGGAACATCTTCACACATATATGTTGGCATATATGCAAGAATGTATATTCTGAAGTAGAATTGCTATGTTGTATGGTATTGAAACTTAAGATTTCTTTCTGCCAATCTAGACTGCCATGCTTGGTACCATTCCAAACGAAGAGAAATCATTTGGGGTAAGGTGTACCTGGTATGATTTACTGGGCCAACAGCATAGCATGAACCCCGCCCTGAGTCATCATTTCCACAGCACAGTCATTCTAAAGTGCCCTGACATTATTAACATCCTGCATGATTAATTTGCATTGTAAAGGTTTATATATCTTGGCTGGAAAATAATTTTACTAGATTAAGAATACTGTTACCCAGCAGGCTTTGAGAAGATAAAACATGATCGGTCATTTTCTTTGAGATTAGAGACCAATGAGTAGCAGGTTGTTATCTAAATAATGAGTTTTGCTCAAGTCATGAAAGTGCATCCTAAAAATAAACAAAATCCATTTTACTGGAATTTTTAAATCTAGTTTTGAAATCTAGTTGGTGGTTAATGTTTACTGCATGTAGCACAAGTGAATCAGTGAATCTCACCATTGGCATCTAAATGTTGTTTATTAGTAAATGAAGCTTTCTCAAAATGAAAGAAGTACTTGAAAAAAGCACAGAAAAAACCAAAACAAAGAAAAAGCCTCACATAAAAGACTTGCATTTGATTTTACAGTAACAGTTGAACTGAACACGAAAACATGATTGATCTTGAATTAAGAGGTGAATGAGTCATATACTCATGAATGTTTAGTTGTTGTTGTTCAGTTGCCAAGTTGTGTCTGACTCTGTGACCCCAGGGACTGCAGCACACCAGGCTTCCCTGTCCTTCACTATCTCCTGGAGTTTGTTCAAACTCATGTCCATGGAATTTTTAATGCTATCCAAGTGTCTCATTCTCTGTTATCCCCTTCTCTTCCTGCCCTCAATCTTTCCCAGAATCAAGTAGTCAAAAACAATATACGTTTAAAATATTAAATGAATGAATGAATGAATAACATCTTTGAGAGACAAATCCATGTGTGATTTTTCTTTGTATCCTGTGGTCTCAAGCACAATACCGTGTGCATGGAAAACACTAAAGAGCAATTGCTGAGTGAATGAATTAATAATGGACAAGTGATGCTTGAAGTGATGACAGGGGATGCACAGATTTGTTTGCTTTCTCATTAGGATTCAAATTGGGCAATAGAATATAAAATTAAAATTAATTAACCCTAGTGCCCTATTTTGGAGAAAGAAATGGCAAACCACTCCAGTGTTCTTGCCTGGAGAATCCCATGATGGAGAAGCCTGGTAGGCTGCAGTCCATGGGGTTACACAGAGTCGGACATGACTGAAGCAACTTAGCAGCAGCAGCAGCAACAGCAGTGCCCTATTTTAGTCTAATATTGAGAAGTCTTTTTTTTTTTGGTAATTCAAAATTAGAGGGGATATCTATCCTATAATATTTAAAACCCATTCTGCATAGTAATATTCATTCATTCAATAGAAAACTTTTAGCAAAATGCCTCTGACATTTATAGAATAGAGGACTTAATTATAATTCCTTTTTAAGCTTTTAAGACAATTACTCAGTCTCTTGGGTTTTCCTACACCATGTGCTAGTATGTGACAGATGTTTGGATAGCTGTGACCAAGCAGACTGGTCATTTCAGGATTTGTTTGAATCACATGCAAGAAAAAACATAATGTTGAGACAGAATGCTGAAAACTGTGTAAACCAGGCAATTAATATGATGAGTTATGACCAACATTATTTTTAATGATATAAAAATTATCAGAATATGTTTGCACATAGGAAGTATTATTTCAACAAATTATATAAATATGTTTTAAAATACAGATTTGTGATTCAAAAAATATATTTCCTCCCATGGTTACAATAAAAATATTTGGAAACCAATTTCTTAATGGGTCCAAAAGGATAGGTCTCTTAAATAGTGACTATAATAAGTAGAGAGAAGCAAAGACCAGGAGAATGTTATAAAAACTGAGGACAGAGGGCATTTTTAAAAAGAAGGAAATGGTTAACATATCACTTGCCATAGTGAGATCAATAAGATAAGACAAAAAAGGGCTCATTTGATTTAGCAATAAGGAGGCCATAGGTGATTGTTTCATTTTGGTGATGAAGTGGGGCTTGATTAGTTTCATGAGTCAATGGTATTAAGAAAGTAGAGTCAAGTTAAGAGAGATCACATTAAAAACTGGACTGAAGGCCCCAGAAAGAGGAAGTAGAAAAATTTGTAAAACCTAAGTCTTATTTTTCTTATCTATGAAATAGATACTAGAATACTTACACAAAAGGCTGGTGTGTAGCTTGGGCACCATGCATGGGCAACCTGTAGAGCTCATTAAATGTGAGCCACTGTCACCGCCACCACCACCACCATCATCATCATTTCTGGGGGTAGTTAATTTCCAAAGGTTCTTATACCACCCTGACTCCATTATTCTTACCTACTACTTTAGAATTCTGGTTATAAGACTTAATGATTTTTTGTGTATAGATAAACAGTAGAGGGGAGGGTGTGGTATAAATTACCAACTCATAAGAGGGCCAAGGCTGGACTATGCAGCCTATTAAGCCAAATTCTGTGGAGAGATTTGTAAGCACTTATAACATGTGCTGAATATTTACTGTGTGCCTGACACTTTTAAAAGCATTTCACACTCATTAATCCTTGCAGTCACCCTATAGGGTATGTTCTGAATACATCCTCCTGAAATGAGACACAGGGAGGTACTAAGAGTTAAATAAGCATGTTGCACATATTGTTTTATTGTAGCTGTGGTTTGGGTCCTTTCGGGGAAGAAGAAGATTTAAATAACTTAAAACCAAAGAGAGAGGGAATGGAGAGAGAAAGACCACATGTATGTTCTTTCCTGTTTCTTTTTCTTTTGTCCATGAAAAAAGAGTGAGGTTCATAAGCTAAGTCTTAAGAGTAAATCCACTCCTGCAGGGTTTATCAATCATCCTTTTTGAACATTCTTTGGTTAGGGTTTAGAACACTGGGAGAAGACTTTGCACAGTTCCCTCTGGAAGGGAAAGAGCTTTTGCCGCACTGTTTTTAAATGAATAAATCAGAAGTGGCTGCCGGACGCACCCTTCACCGTCCACTGTTGATATAAATTGAAGCGACCACTGTAGATGAATAGAGGTAGAAGCTATTGCATGTTTGGGAGAATGGGAAGGAGGTGGTTGGGACAACTATTGGCTGTGGAATTGGAAATACAATTTGACTGTGAAGCATTTCCAAAGATACTGCAGGCTAAAATTTCAAAGTATCTCCAGAGGATTTAGTTTTATTACTCACACTGATGTCAGTGGGAACGGGGCAGTTATAGACTTGGCTGCTCTATGGAACTTTGCCTGACTACTCCTGTTTCAGCCATTAGAAATTATTTGTTTCACAGTCTCTTTCTGCCCCCTCACCCCCCATCCAAATAAACTAGTCTCAAGTAATTGATGTTAAGGTAATACCAGAAAAGTAGTCCCGAAGAACAGCTACCAGCTCTGAACTGTCAGCCAGAGAATACAGATGGCCCTCTCTTTGGGAAACAAAGATTGCCTATGAAAGCAGTTCTCTCCACATGAAAGCTGATCTTGTTGACTTCCGTTATAAAATTGGAGGCTTGCTCCCCCAGAAAATCTCTGACAAAGAAAATAGAAACACATTTAAAGGTAGCAATTAAAAAAAAATCTAAAAATGATTAATGCAGTATAGATGAACATTTAAATGAGTTTGAAACAGTGAAAGCTATTCTTGTGTTTTTTAAGTTGGCTTTCATTTGAAAAGTAAATCAATCAGTTCAGATAGAAAAAAAAATTAACAATTGGCTCAAAGATTTTTTCAGCTTCTTTCCATCTCCACTCCTTCACATTCTGTAACAGAATGTTGTTTATAGTTCCCTTTGGTTGGACACACTATACTTATTGGTAGTTTAAGAAAACTCCTAGTTTATCATTATTGCTTTTAAAAATAATGAACATGCTTATCTGGTTGAAAGGGGTTGAAAGGGGGCTTCTGGAGGCTATCCAGAAGTACAACAGGAATAACAGTTTAAATGATAAGAAACTGAATTAGCCATAGTTCAATATCATATTCTCTAAAAAGGCATGTTGCTCAATGCTGAATTTTATTCTATAGGGTTTTAATTTACTCTCAACCGATTCCCACTTTCTGGATGAAGTGTTACCTTCCAGTGTCAGGTCAGGCCTAACACCAGGTTCCCTTGACCTCCTTCTCTAAACTCACTTCATTTTTGAGCACCCATTTCCCTTGACTCCTCTCTACACTGCCAGTTGCAAATTCTGATTTATATTTAATCAGTCAGCAGCTCAGCAACTGTCTTCAGTACTTAACTAGTTGACAGTATGGACCAATTAACATTATGTATTGCCACTCAAAATCACTAAAGATGCTGGCCTCTGGGGAGACTAATGGCTGCTCTCTGTACCACCACCTCATCACTGCCTCTGACTTCATTCTTGGGTGTGCTGAGAGGGATATTTTACGTTAGAGCATTGTAGAGAACTACACTTTGATTTATTTTCCTTTCTCCTGAATTTGGGCCAGCCCTCTGACTGCTTAACCAATAGAATGACATAGAAGTGACCTGATGTCTGTTCTTGACCTAGCCTTCAAACCCTGGCAGCTTCAAATGCATTCTCTAAATGAATCCTGTTGGGATCCATTCTCCTGAGCACCAGCTGATCTGCTGGGAGAAGCCCCTAGCCTCCTAGAGAGGATGCATTCAGGTGTTCAAGAGTGCCAGCTCTGCTCCCAGCCCACAGCTGGCATCCACTGCCAGCCATTTGAGAGAGCCAGCTTGGAGGCTCCAGCTGAGCCCTCCAGCGCCTGCAGCCCCAGCTAACATCAGGTGAAGGGAACAACTACCTAGCTGAGCCTCGTCAGCTTGAAGAATTTGGAGAGAAAATAAATAGTGTTTTAAGCCATTAGATTTTGGGGTGGCTGGTTAAACAGCAATGGAGGACAGAAATGGGAGTATTTGTTCCCAATATGGTATTAGAGACTGGAAATGTCAAGATGAGAAGAAAGGAGGTTTATGTTATGAGACTTTGTCTGGATGTTTTTTCCATGTCTAGGGTTTGCTTCTCCTCATCTGGTATGTTATGTCTAGTCTGATAGTGTGAGAGCATTGAGCTCTGATTTCTTCTGAGAATTGGTAGCTCCCTTGCCTCCCTCACTCCCCTTGAAAATCAGTTGTAGGTATCAGGATGAGTCTTAGGCCTGCCTAGGGTAGCCAAAAGATGCCTCATTCTTTCTGGTATGTTTCCAAGGTTCTGTAGTGGGGTTTGCTTGCCAAAGCTTTTAGTAAGCTTTTTCCTCATCAGATGTTCTTTTTTTTTTTTTTTTGCCTTGCATGCTTTATTTTTTAATTTTTAAATAAATTTTTATGGGAGTATAGTTACTTTATAATGTTTTGTCAGATGTTCTTTGTCCATAAGTCTCCCTCAGGGAACTTGAAGAAGGTGGCTGTGGCTGAATCAGATTTAGATATTCATGATCCTCAGCCGTGGCCATTTTCAAACTCTTCCCATCTACAACATGCTTCCCAGGCGGGATACAGTGCAGGGTTGCAAAGAGTTGGACACCACTGAAGCAACTTAGTGCACACACACACCATCTAAGACAAGCATTTTCAGTTGGAATTTTTAGGAAAAAGAATTACGTGTCTATGTGCTAATTTCCCCCACCAAGCCCTGTAGCCTCCTGTACTGTGCTAAGTCGCATCAGTTGTGTCTGATTCTTTGCAACCCTATGGACGATAGCCCTCCAGGCTCCACTTTATGGAGAGGGTTGTCAACACTATGGGCTTCCCAGGTGGCACTGGTGGTAAAGAACCTGCCTGCCAATGCAGGAGATGTAAGAGACATGGGTTCAATCCCTGGGCCTGGAAGATCTCCTGGAGAAGCATGGCAACCCACTCCAGTATTCTTGCCTGGAGAATCCCCATGAATAGAGGAGCCTGGTGGGCTACAGTCCATAGTGTAGAAAAGAGTCAGACATGACTGAGTGAGCACACACACACACACATACGTGCCTTGTAAATTGTTTCTTTAGTAAACTATGTATGGTCTTTCCTATTGTGCTATCTCTTTCCTGCCTGGAATCTTCAGTGTTAAAACTGCAAGCATTTATAAGCTATCCTCAATTTTTAGACCACAGAGAACTTTGAATTGTATATTTTATCAGAGCTATACTGCGTAAATTAATGTAAGATGTTGGCCATGTATGCCTGATGCTGTGCTGTGCGTTAGTCCCTCAGTCGTGTTCAACTCTTTGTGACCCCATGGACTGTAGGCCACAGGCTCCTCTCTCCGTGGAGATTCTCCAGGCAAGAATACTGGAGTGGGTTGCCATGCCCTGGTTCAGGGGATCTGCCCTACCCAAGAATCAAACCCAGGTCTCCCACTTTGCAGGCAGATTCTTTAATGTCTGAGCCACCAGGGAAGCCCATGTATGCCTGAGAGTGAATATTTAAAAGTCAATAACTCACTTCTCTCCAAATCAATATAATTGTAACTCAGAGGATGCTACCTTTCTAACAAACCACTGTTAAACTTAGTTCATCTGTTACTAACAAAGCTATTATTTCCATATGGCACCCTGCCAATCATGTTTACTCCTTCCTTGCATGATATTTTCTTTCTTTACCATTTCATTTACCTCCCCCCTGGTTCTGGATGTCCTGTTGTTCAAAGCAATCACAGCTTTGAAGATCTCATAAGAGCATGATTAGAAAATGATAAGATTTAGGTTTTTTACTCTTCCTAAAAAAATTCTTAAGACCTGTGGTAGACTCATACCATAAGTCTCAGCATTATAATCAGTCATTTGTACATTTTAATTGTCTAGGAACTTTGGAACTTTAGTAGTTAGAATCCAAGTTTGAGGAATTATCCCTCCCTGCTTTTCCTCAGTTGACATTAGAGGTCATCTTCTTTCTCAAAGTTTTAACGTGATTTTATCTTCAGGCTGCACTTTTCTTTGTTTTACTCTTTTGAAGAACTTCCTCACCCTTGCTTTTCCCCCAGATATTAAGGACCTTGTTACCAATGTCTATCAAAAAGCAATGCCTCTATTCCTTTCCTATTTACTTTCAAAGTTCAGTGTGTAGGACTTGTAACAACTTTTAACTGGATATACTATCATACATTTTATATGTTAATAAATGGCTTGCATCATCCATGGCAGAAGCTTGGCAAGTATCTTAAACCTATATAATCACCAGTGAAATTGATTGAAGAGAAACTTTAAGTCCAGTTAATCTATTTATAAAATAATAAATTAAATATCTATGAATCTGTCTATGGATATGCATATCTCTCTATCTATATCTTGGTCAGTTTGGGGGCCATCTCATCTATTAAGTGGAAACCCCAGATTTCCTTTTTTTTGGGCTGTGAACTTAGAAATTCACAGAATTCTCAGAGGAAAGTAAAATTTTGATGGAATCCTAGTTCTCCCTGAGTATTACTTTTATTTATCTACTTTTTAAATGACTTAACCCTTTTCTCAAGCATCCCTGATAGCTCAGTTGGTAAAGAATCTGCTGCAAGGGAGAACACCCCGGTTTGATTCCTGGGTTGGGAAGACCTACTGGAGAAGGGATATGCTACCCACTCCAGTATTCTTGGGCTTCCTTTATGGCTCCGCTGGAAAAGAATCCACCTGCAATGTGGGAGACCTGGGTTCAATCCCTGGGTTGGGAACATCCCCTGGAGAAGGGAAAAGCTACCCACTCCAGTATTCTGGCCTGGAGAATTCTAGGGACTATACAGTCCATGGGGTCACAAAGAGTCAGACCCGACCTAGTGACTTTCACACACGCATACACACACATACTTTTCCTACATGTAAACTGGTTTATCTTTAGTTATTTTCTTTGATTTTATTAATTTGTAAGACTTGTATTCTTTTTCCTCCTTAGGAAAAAAAATATTTGTGATAACCTGAGGAAATAGTGAATATTTGATGATGTGCTATCTTTATAGTATTCTAAATTCTTTGTGTAATAGTCAGTTATAAATATAAAGAATTATATTCTTATTTCACTATAATTATAGAAATATTTTTGCCATAAATAACTATTTTCACAAATACTCTAAGTTAGAACATGTAGTCGGAGAAGGCGATGGCACCCCACTCCAGTACTCTTGCCTGGAAAATCCCATGGATGGAGGAGCCTGGTGGGCTGCAGTCCATGGGGTCGCTGAGAGTCGGACACGACTGAGCGACTTCACTTTCACTTTTCACTTTCATGCATTGGAGAAGGAAATGGCAACCCACTCCAGTGTTCTTGCCTGGAGAACATGTAGTAATGAAGTGATGGACGTGTATTTAAGTGCCTTGGATCGATTTAAAACTGGTATTTTCTTCAATCTTTGAAACTCCTATTAACACAGCAGGTTTATCATTAGAAACATTCCCAGAAGAAAAGTGATTCTATTTGCAAGTGGAAGAAATCTATTTTACTATTCCAGGACAAAAACATAGTGTGCATAGTTTTCCTGTTTCAGAAGACTAACAAGTTAATTAGCATACTTAGAATATCCTTCTTCTCCTTCTTTCTCCTTCATCAAATGAAATGTGTATTCTAACTCTAATTTAGAATATAAAAAGAGATGTTCACAGGTGTTTTTACCCAGCACTTAAAGGCTCTTTGTGAGAATAGCTCTGGACAGCAGTTACTATTACTGCCTTCAGTTGAAAGCTGCATTCCAAACCAAGTTGACTGATTCTAAGATCTGTGCTCTTTGTAGGTCACCCTGGTGGACGTGTAAAGAAAGACTGACTGCTTCTGTAAATTTTTCATTTTTCATAAGTTACTTTCCAGAGAATAACTTCCCTAATTAAGGGTAATTTATAGCAGAAACAACCTGGGTGCTGGACTGTTGCACTGGGTTTCGACTTAGTGGTGGGGAGTCGTGCCCTTCTCTCCAAATTATTTTGGCTCTTCCTGGAGGATCAGGGTGCCATAGGATTTTCTTGTGCTTTATTGCCAGGTCATGCTTTTGGTACATAGTGATACTCCTGGAATTCTTGTTTGACCTTGTTGATTTCTTCTTGACTACAGCCTTATGTTATAATATTGTCTAAAGTTGATTTTATTTTCTGCTTCTAAGTATTTTGTATGCTTTACTATTTACATGGGCCTGTATTTTAGAGCTGGAGAAGGCAATGTCACCCCACTCCAGTACTCTTGCCTGGAAAATCCCATGGATGGAGGAGCCTGGTAGGCTGCAGTCCATGGAGTTGCTAAGAGTTGGCACGACTGAGCGATTTCACTTTCTCTTTTCACTTTCATGCATTGGAGAAGGAAATGGCAACCCATTCCAGTGTTCTTGCCTGGAGAATCCCAGGGACGGGGAGCCTGGTGGGCTGCCGTCTATGGGGTCGCACAGAGTTGGACACGACTGAAGCGACTTAGCAGCAATATTTTAGAGCTAGAAAGATGTTCAATATTATCTCCAGTCTAAAGAGTGATTATGGCTCTTTCTTCTGATACTTCTTTATAGCAGTTTTCTTTGTCTCACTGAATCTAGCCTTTTCTACTGATTCTTACTTTACTATTTCTGAATTGTCTCATTATACTTAATTATAATCTCAGGAAAAATTCACATTTAATATTAACTCTAGGGGACTATAAATCCAAACTTCATTATAAATAAAATTATAAACCTTATATTGAAACATATTTATATCATGCATCACCATGCATCCATTTAACATTATATGCTCTACATACCTGGTATTCTAGAATACAAGACTTTTATTCTTTAAAACATGGTACTCAGTTGGTTCAGTTCAGATCAGTTCAGTTCAGTCGCTCAGTCGTGTCTGACTCTTTGAGACCCCATGAATCACAGCATGCCAGACCACCCTGTCCATCACCATCTCCCGGAGTTCACTCAAACTCACGTCCATCAAGTCAGTGATGACATCCAGCCACCTCATCCTCTGTCTTCCCCTTCTCCTCCTGCCCCCAATCCCTCCCAGCATCAGATTCTTTTCCAATGAGTCAACTCTTCGCATGAGGTGGCCAAAGTGCTCAGTTGGTTACTAGTTTTCAAGTCCTTTTCTCAGATACTTGACAATCTACCTTTGAAGGTGATTTCAGCCTTATTCAGTTCAGTTCAATCGCTCAGTAGTGTCCAAATTTTTGCAACCCCATGGGCTGCAGCATGCCAGGCTTTCCTGTCCATCACCAACTCCCAGAGCTTATTCAGACTCATGTCCATCGAGTCGGTGATGCCACCCATCTCATCCTCTGTCATCCCCTTCTCCTCCTGCCTACAATCTTTCCCAGCATCAGGGTTTTTTCAAATGAGTCAGCTCTTCGCATCAAGTGGCCAAAGTATTGGAGTTTCAGCTTCAGCATCAGTCCATTCTAATGAATATCCAGGACTGATTTCCATTAGGATTGTCTGGTTAGATCTCCTTGCAGTCCAAGGCACTCGAAAGAGTCTTCTCCAACACCACAGTTCAAAAGCATCAATTCTTTGGCTTTCAGCTCTCTTTATAGTCCAACTCTCACACCCATACATGACTACTGGAAAAAACAACTTTGACTAGATGGACCTTTGTTGGCAAAGTAATGTCTCTACTTTTTAATATGCTGTCTAGGTTGGTCATAACTACTCTTCCAAGGAGCAAGCATACTTTAATTTCATGGCTGCAGTCATCATCTGCAGTGATTTTGGAGCCCCACAAAATAAAGTCTGTCACTGTTTCCACTGTCTTCCCATCTATTTGCTGTGAAGTGATGGGACCAGATGCCATGAACTTAGTTTTCTGAATATTGAGTTTTAAGCCAACTTTTTCACTTTCCTCTTTCACTTTCAGCAAGAGGCTCTTTAGTTCTTCACTTTCTGCCACAAGGGTGGTGTCATCTGCATACTGAGATTATTGATATTTCTCCCAGCAATCCTGAATCCAGCTTGTGCTTCATCCAGCCTGGCATTTCACATGGTGTACTTTGCATATAATTAAATAAGCAGGGTGACAATACACAGCCTTGATGTACTTTCCCTATTTGGAACCAGTCTTTTGTCCATGTCCAGTTCTAATTGTTGCTTCTTGATCTGCATACGGATTTCTCTAGGCAGGTCAGGTGATGTGGTATTCCCATCTCTTTCAGAATTTTCCGCAGTTTGTTGTGATCCACAGAGTCAAAAGCTTTGGCATAGTCAAAAAAGCAGATGTTTTTCTGGAACTCTTTTGCTTTTTCAATGAGCCAACCTATGTTGGCAATTTGATCTCTGGTTCCTCTGCCTTTTCTAAAACCAACTTGAACATCTGGATGTTCATGGTTAACGTAATGTTGAAGCCTGACTTGGAGAATTTTGAGCATTACTTTGCTAGTGTGTGAGATGAGTGCAATTATATGGTAGTTTGAGCATTCTTTGGCATTGCCTTTCTTTGAGATTGGAATGAAAACTGACCTTTTCCAGTCCTGTGCCACTGCTGAGTTTACCAAACTTGCTGGCATACTGTGTGCAGCACTTTCACAACATCATCTTTTAGAATTTGAAATAGCTCAATTGGAATTCCATCACCTCCACTAGCTTTGCTTATAGTGATGCTTCCTAAGGCCCACTTGACTTTGCATTCCAGGATGTCTGGCTCTAGGTGGGTGATCACACCATCATGATTTTCTGGGTCATGAAGATCTTTTTTGTATCATGTATTGTTGTGTTTTGTTGCCACCTCTGTGTATTGTTGCCACCTCTTCTTAATATCTGCTGCTTGTGGTAGGTCCATACCATTTCTGTCCTTTATTCTGCCTGTCTTTGCATGAAATGTTCACTTGGTATCTGTAATTTTCTAAAGAGATCTCTAGTCTTTCCCATTCTATTTTTTCCCTCTATTTCTTTGCATTGATCACTGAGGAAGGCTTTCTTATCTCTCCTAGTTATTCTTTGGAACTCTGCATTTAGATGAGTATATCTTGCCTTTTTTTCTTTGCCTTTTACGTCTTTTCTTTTCTCAGCTATTTGTAAGTTCTCCTCAGACAATGATTTTGCCTTTTTGCATTCTTTTCCTTGGGTATGGTCTTGATCCCTGCCTCCTGTACAGTGTCACAAACCTCTGTCCATAGTTCTTCAGGCACTCTGTCTATCAGATCTAGTCCCTTAAATCTATTTGTCCCTTCCACTGTATAAATGTAAGGGATTTGATTTAGGTCATACCTGAATGATCTAGTGATTTCCCCTACTTTCTTCAATTTAAGTTTGAATTTGGCAATAAGGATTTCGTGATCTGACCTACAGTCAGCTCCTAGTGTTGTTTTTGCTGACTGTATAGAGCTTCTCCATCTTTGGCTACAAAGAATATAATCTGATTTTGGTATTGACCATCTGTAGATGGTCCATGTGTAGAGTCTTCTGTTGTGTTGTTGGAAGAGGGTATTTGCTACGACCAGTGCATTCTCTTGGCAAAACTCTGTTAGCTTTTGACCTGCTTCATTTTGTACTCTAAGACCAAATTTGCCTGTTACTCCAGGTGTTTCTTGACTTCCTACTTTTGCATTCCAGTCCCCTATAATGAAAAGGACATCTTTTTTTCAGTGTTAGTTCTAGAAGGTCTTGTAGGTCTTCATAGAACCATTCAACTTCAGCTTCTTCAGCATTCCTGGTTGGGGCATAGACTTGGATTACTGTGATGTTGAATGGTTAGCCCTGAAAATCATTCTGTTGTTTTTGAGACTGCATCTAGGTGCTGAATTTCACATCTTTTGTTGACTATGATGGCTACTCTGTTTCTTTTAAGGGATTCTTGACCACAGTAGAAGATATAATTGTCATCTGAGTTAAATTCACCCATTCCAGTCCATTTTAGTTCACTGATTCCTAAAATGTTGATGTTCACTCTTGCCATCTCCTATTTGACCACTTACAATTTACCTTGATTCATGGACCTAACATTCCACATTCCTATGCAATATTGCTGTTTGTAGCACTGGACTTTACTTCCATTACCAGTCACATCCACATCTGGGTGCTGTTTTTGCTTTGGCTCTGTCTCTTCATTCTTTCTGGAGTTAGTTCTTCACTGATCTCCAGTAGCATACTGGGCACCTAGTGACCTGGGGAGTTCATCTTTCAGTGTCCTATCTTTTTGCCTTTTCATACTGTTCATGGGGTTCTCAAGGCAAGAATACTGAAGTGGTTTGCCATTCCCTTCTCCAGTGGACCAGATTTTGTCAGAACTGTCCATGATGACCAGTCCATCTTGGGTGGCCCTACATGGCATGGCTCATAGTCTCATTGAGTTAGACAAGGCTATGATCCATGTGATCAGATTGGTTAGTTTTCTTCTGTGATTGCAGTTTTCATTCTGTCTGCTTTCTTCTGGAGAATGATAAGAGGTTTATGGAAGCTTCTTGTTGGGAAAGACTGACTGAGGGGGAAACTGGGTGTTGTTCTGATGGGTGGGGCCAAGATCAGTAAATCTTTAATCAAATTTTCTGTTGATGGGCAGAGCTGTGTTCTCTCACTGTTGTTTGACTTGAGGCCAAACTATGGTGGAGATAATGAAGATAATGGCTACCTCCTTCCAAAGGTCCCACGCAAGCACCGAGGCACTTGTTGCCCCTAACCCTGCAGCAGGCCACTGCCGACCCATACCTTAGCAGGAGACTCCTGGACACTCATGGGCAAGTCTGGCTCAGTCTCTTGTGGGGTCACTGCTCTTTTTCCTGGATCTTGGTGTGCACAAGGTTTTGTTTGTGCCCTCCAAGAGTCTGTTTCTCCAGTCCTGTGTAAGTTCTGGCAGCTCTATGGTGGAGTTAATGGTGGCCTCCTCCAAAAAGGTTTATGCCACACCCAGGGCTGCTGCACCCAGAGCCCCTGCCCCTGCACAGTTCACTGCTGACCCGTATCTCTGCAGGAGACACTCAAACACAGTTCTGTCTCAGTCTCTGTAGGGTCTTCAGATCAGATCATATCAGATCAGTCGCTCAGTCGTGTCTGACTCTTTGCAACCCCATGAATCACAGCATGCCAGGCCTCCCTGTCCATCACCAACTCCCAGAGTTCACTGAGACTCACATCCATTGAGTCAGTGATGCCATCTAGCCATCTCATCCTCTGTCGTCCCCTTCTCCTCCTGCCCCCAATCCCTCCCAGCATCAGAGTCTTTTCCAATGAATCAACTCTTTGCATGAGGTGGCCAAAGTACTGGAGTTTCAGCTTTAGCATCATTCCTTCCAAAGAAATCCCAGGGCTGATCTCCTTCAGAATGGACTGGTTGGATCTCCTTGTAGTCCAAGTGACTCTCAAAAGTCTTCTCCAACACCACAGTTCAAAAGCATCAATTCTTTGGCACTCAGCCTTCTTCACAGTCCAACTCTCACATCCATACATGACCACAGGAAAAATCATAGCCTTGACTAGACGAACCTTTGTTGGCAAAGTAATGTCTCTGCTTTTCAATATGCTATCTAGGTTGGTCATAACTTTCCTTCCAAGGAGTAAGCGTCTTTTAATTTCATGGCTGCAGTCACCATCTGTAGTGATTTTGGAGCCCAGAAAAATAAAGTCTGACACTGTTTCCACTGTTTCCCCATCTATTTCCCATGAAGTGGTGGGACCAGATGCCATGATCTTTGTTTTCTGAATGTTGAGCTTTAAGCCAACTTTTTCACTCTCCTCTTTCACTTTCATCAAGAGGCTTTTGAGTTCCTGTTCACTTTCTGCCATAAGGGTGGTGTCATCTACATATCTGAGGTTACTAATACTACCTTAAATTTTCATTTAGTAATATCATATCTTCTACTTCCTGCATGGAGACTTTTAATCCTATGACTTGTCATTGAATTACTAACTGCTTTATTTCTTTGGCACCTCTTATCCTCTAAGAATTTACTTTTCCTTCTAACTCTAGAGAAAAGCAGAATTTCAAAATCAAATGAATGGATAAAGAAGGTGTGTGTGTGTGTACAGCCATAAAAGAGAATGAAATAACACCATCTGCAGCAACACAGATGGAGCTGGGAACTATCATACCGACTAAAGTAAGTCAGACAGAGAAAGACAGATATATAATATCTCTTATGTGTGTAATCTACAAAAAATGATACAAGTGAATTTTTTTACAAAACAGACTCTTAGACTTAGAAAACAGTCTTATGGTTACCAAAGGGAAAAGGTTGGGAGGGATAAAATAGGAGTTTAGGATTAACAGACACACACATCTATAGATAAAATAGGCAAACAACAAAGACCTATTGTGTGGACAGGGAACTATATTCAATATCTTATAATAACCTACAATGGAAAATAATCTGAAAAAGAATATCTGTCTATAACAAATCTATCTGCCTATTTCTGAATCACTTTGCTACATACCTGAAAATAACACAACATTGCAAATCAAGTATACTTCGGTAAAAGTTGTTTCTTTTGAAAAAAAAAAAATCAGTTCTGCTCTTATGGCAGAAAGTGAAGAAGAACTAAAGAGCCTCTTGTTGAAAGTGAAAGAGGAGAGTGGAAACACTGGCTTAAAACTCAACAGTCAGAAAACTAAGATCATGGCATCTGGTCCCATCACTTCATGGAAAATAAATGGGCAAACAGTAGAAACAGTGGCAGACTTTGTTTTTGGGGGGCTCCAAAATCACTGCAGATGGTGATTGCAGCCATGAAATTAAAAGATGTTTACTCCTATTGACTATGCCAAAGCCTTCAACTGTGTGGATCACAACAAACTGTGGAAAATTTTTAAAGAGATGGGAATACCAGATCACCTGACCTGCCTCTTGAGAAACATGTATACAGGTCAGGAAGCAACAGTTAGGACTGGACATGGAACAACAGACTGGTTCCAAATAGGAAAATGAGTATTTCAAGGCTATATATTGTCACTATGCTTATTTAATTTATATGCAGAGTACATCATGAGAAAAGCTGGGCTGGAGGAAGCACAAGCTGGAATCAAGATTGCTGGGAGAAATAGCAATAACCTCAGATATGCATATGACACCACCCTTATGGCAGAAAGTGAAGAACAACTAAAGAGCCTCTTGATGAAAGTGAAAGAGGAGAGTGAAAAAGTTGGCTTAAAACTCAGCATTCAGAAAACTAAGGTCATGGCATCAGGTCCCATCACTTCATGGGAAATAGCTGGGGAAACAGTGTCAGACTTTATTTTTTAGAGCTCCAAAATCACTGCAGATGGTGATTGCAGCCATGAAATTAAAAGATGCTTACTCTCTGGAAGGAAAGTTGTGACCAACCTAGATAAGCATATTAAAAAGCAGAGAGATTACTTTGCCAACAAAGGTCCATCTAGTCAAGGCTATGGTTTTTCCAGTGGTCATGTATGGATGTGAGAGTTGGACTATAAAGAAAGTTGGGCACTGAAGAATTGATGCTTTTGAACTGTGGTGTTGGAGAAGACTCTTGAGAGTCCCTTGGACTGCAAGGAGATCCAACCAGTCCATCCTAAAGCAGATCAGTCTTGGGTGTTCATTGGAAGGACTGATGTTGAAGCTGAAACTCCAATACTTTGGCCACCTGATGCAAAGAGCTGACTCATTGGAAAAGACCCTGATGCTGGGAAAGATTGAGGGTGGTAGGAGAAGGGGACGACAGAGAATGAGATGGTTGGATGGCATCACTGACTCAATGGACATAGGTTTGGGTAGACTCCAGAAGTTGGTGATGGACAAGGAGGCCTGGCGTGCTGCAGTTTATGGGATCTCAAAGAGTTGGACATGACTGAGCAATTGAACTGAACTGAGCTCTTAGGCATTCTGTTTAGGGATAGAAGTACAGATGCATATATTTCTACCATATATTCAGTCTCCTAAATTTTGTATATGATTAGAAAATGCAAGATAATATCTCAGCCCATGAGCTTGGTAGCTGAGTGGCCCTCAGAAGGTATTTAGATTTGTCCAATGCATGATAACAGTAAATAGAAGATCATTTTATTGGTGATGATCTGTTTATTCTTGTATAGGGAGAATTCCTTTCTTTGGCTCTTTTCCCCATTACCCATACACAGATTGTGTCCTCATTAGAGTACTTTAACCAAACAACATTCAAACTTGTTCAGAGTTTCAAGTATTGATTTTAAAGTATAAAATACATGGTAAAAATCAAAGGAAAGTGATGAAGACATATCCTAGGCTTCCCAAAGGTACTGTAGTGTAGGTAATGGGAAGTCTCTGAGATTTAGTACATAACTTAAGATGTATTAATTAACTAATATAACATGCTCAGCCTGGCATCTCCCATAGTTTTTCACTTCCTGGAGACCCAAAGTTAGAAATTCAAGGCAAAACAGAGAAGGGGACTTAAAGTAGTTTTTAGAATGGTCATAATACTCTAACTGCTCATTGAATTTTATATATATCTGTACCTATCAATGTATCTATATATTCTGTATAGTACTAAAACGGTTATATTTCAAGTCATTGAATGCAGTCTTTTGGCATATTAAATTATGAGCTGAGTACTGCATAAATAAAAAGAGAAAAGGAAAATGACAGAGGATGTTATAGAAAGCAGATAATGAGAAAAGCTAAGCTCAACATAACACACAACCTGTTTGTTTCTCATCTCTTGTATTGGAGAATTGAGCTTGTCAAATATCTCAAATCTCATTTTGATTTTTTAAGCTGGGATTTGACTTTTTAAAGTCAAATATTTGAATATTTAGTCAAATAGTGAGTTTTTTCCAAGATTTAGGCAGACTTTTTTTCCAGTTTGGTTTTCCTACAAATTCTGAAAGTTGATTTTTACAATGCTCGAAAGAGAAATTTCCTTATTCAGTAGAGTCCTTTGCTTTCAGCATTAGTAAGAACAATATCCTATGAAATCTCTCCAAGGATCTGTTCTGCCCAGAAGTGGAAGTTTCTTTGATCTAAAAGAAATTAAGTCCATCTTAAGTATGAACAAGAATAGAAGACATGTAAAACAGTAAGTGTTATTTGGTTCATAATATTTTAGGGTAGGTTTTGAGTAATGATGTAACATTATTTGTGCAAGGAATACAGTGACCCTGGACATAACATCTGATGGGCAGACCTATCAAGCCTGGGTCTTATTCAACATTTAATACCCAGTTCCTTGTATGGAACTTGACATAATGTAGAAGCTCAGTGAATATTTGTTGACCTAATGCTCTGCCTGCCGTGCATCACGATTGTCTAGGGCAGGTATTTCATCTTCTATTTCATTTGTATTTCCCATGAAGTCCTATAGATTACAGGGATCCTGTAAATAATATGGGCTCAAAGAATCTGACTAATGAGAGGACTGATCATTTCTAACTAGCAGAGCTAGTTATAGTCAATGGAATAATCTACAGACATTACAAGTAGAATTTTAGTCAAATTTTGAATAACTGGGGGCCTTCTTGTGGTTTAATGCTAATTTAAATAAAAAGCAAAACATTAGTGTCATGGTTTTTCTCTTTTTTTTCTTTTTTAGGAATTTTTTTTCTTTTATTTTTTAACTTTGCAATATTATATTGGTTTTGCCATGTATCAAAATGAATCCACCACAGGTATACATGTGTTCCCCATCCTCAACCCTCCTCCCTCCTCCCTCCCCATACCATCCCTCTGGGTCATCCCAGTGCACCAGCCCCAAGCATCCAGTATCATGCATCAAACCTGGACTGGCGACTTGTTTCATATATGATATTATACATGTTTCAATGCCATTCTCCCAACTCATCCCACCCTCTCCCTCTCCCACAGAGTCCCAAGGACTGTTCTATACATCAGTGTCTCTTTTGCTGTCTTGTATACAGGGTTATTGTTACCATGTTTCTAAATTCCATATATATGTGTTAGTATACTGTATTGGTGTTTTTCTTTCTGGCTTACTTCACTCTGTATAATAGGCTCCAGTTTCATCCACCTCATTAGAACTGATTCTAATGTATTCTTTTTAATGGCTGAGTAATACTCCATTGTGTATATGTACCACTGCTTTCTTTATCCATTCATCTGCTGATGGACATCTAGGTTGCTTCCATGTCCTGGCTGTTATAAACAGTGCTGCAATGAACATTGGGGTACACGTGTCTCTTTCAATTCTGGTTTCCTTAGTGTGTATGCCCAGCAGTGGGATTGCTAGATCATAAGGCTGTTCTATTTTCAGTTTTTTAAGGAATCTCCACACTGTTCTCCATAGTGGCTGTACTAGTTTGCATTCCCACCAACAGTGTAAGAAGGTTCCCTTTTCTCCACACCCTCTACAGCATTTATTGCTTGTAGGCTTTTGGATCGCAGCCATTCTGACTGGTGTGAAATGGTACCTCATAGTGCTTTTGATTTGCATTTCTCTGATAATGAGTGATGTTGAGCATCTTTTTATGTGTTTGTTAGCCATCTGTATGTCTTCTTTGAAGAAATATCTATTTAGTTCTTTGGCCCATTTTTTGATTGGGTTATTCATTTTTCTGGAGTTGAGCTGTAGGAGTTGCTTGTATATTTTTGAGATTAGTTGTTTGTCAGTTGCTTCATTTGCTATTATTTTTTCCCATTCTGAAGGCTGCCTTTTCACCTTGGTTATAGTTTCCTTTGTTGTGCAGAAGCTTTTAAGTTTAATTAGGTCCCATTTGTTTATTTTTGCTTTTATTTCCAATATTCTGGGAGGTGGGTCATAGAGGATCCTGCTGTGATGTACGTCGGAGAGTGTTTTGCCTATGTTCTCCTCTAGGAGTTTTATAGTTTCTGGTCTTACGTTGAGATCTTTAATCCATTTTGAGTTTATTTTTGTGTATGGTGTTAGAAAGTGTTCTAGTTTCATTCTTTTACAAGTGGTTGACCAGTTTTCCCAGCAGCACTTGTTAAAGAGATTGTCTTTAATCCATTGTATATTCTTGCCTCCTTTGTTGAAGATAAGGTGTCCATAGGTGCGTGGATTTATCTCGGGGCTTTCTATTTTGTTCCATTGATCAATATTTCTGTCTTTGTGCCAGTACCATACTATCTTGATGACTGTGGCTTTGTAGTAGAGCCTGAAGTCAGGCAGGTTGATTCCTTCAGTTCCATTCTTCTTTCTCAAGATTGCTTTGGCTATTCGAGGTTTTTTGTATTTCCATACAAATTGTGAGATTATTTGTTCTAGCTCTGTGAAGAATACCGTTGGTAGCTTGATAGGGATTGCATTGAATCTATAAATTGCTTTGGGTAGTATACTCATTTTCACTATATTGATTCTTCCGATCCATGAACATGGTATATTTCTCCATCTATTAGTGTCCTCTTTGATTTCTTTCACCAGTGTTTTATAGTTTTCTATATATAGGTCTTTAGTTTCTTTAGGTAGATATATTCCTAAGTATTTTATTCTTTTCATTGCAATGGTGAATGGAATTGTTTCCTTAATTTCTCTTTCAGTTTTCTCATTATTAGTGTATAGGAATGCAAAGGATTTCTGTGTGTTGATTTTATATCCTGCAACTTTACTATAGTCATTGATTAGCTCTAAATAATTTTCTGGTGGAGTCTTTAGGGTTTTCTATGTAGAGGATCATGTCATCTGCAAACAGTGAGAGTTTTACTTCTTCTTTTCCAATTTGGATTCCTTTTATTTCTTTTTCTGCTCTGATTGCTGTGGCCAAAACTTCCAAGACTATGTTGAATAGTAATGGTGAAAGTGGGCACCCTTGTCTTGTTCCTGACCTTAGAGGAAATGCTTTCAATTTTTCACCATTGAGGATAATGTTTGCTGTGGGTTTGTCATATATAGCTTTTATTATGTTGAGGTATGTTCCTTCTATTCCTGCTTTCTGGAGAGTTTTTATCATAAATGGGTGTTGAATTTTGTCAAAGGCTTTCTCTGCATCTATTGAGATAATCATATGGTTTTTATTTTTCAATTTGTTAATGTGGTGTATTACATTGATTGATTTGCAGATATTGAAGAATCTTGCATCCCTGGGATAAAGCCCACTTGGTCATGGTGTATGATCTTTTTAATGTGTTGTTGGATTCTGATTGCTAGAATTTTGTTAAGGATTTTTGCATCTATGTTCATCAGTGATATTGGCCTGTAGTTTTCTTTTTTTGTGGGATCTTTGTCAGGTTTTGGTATTAGGGTGATGGTAGCCTCATAGAATGAGTTTGGAAGTTTACCTTCCTCTGCAATTTTCTGGAAGAGTTTGAGTAGGATAGGTGTTAGCTCTTCTCTAAATTTTTGGTAGAATTCAGCTGTGAAGCCGTCTGGACCTGGGCTTTTGTTTGCTGGATGATTTCTGATTACAGTTTCAATTTCCGTGCTTGTGATGGGTCTGTTTAGATTTTCTATTTCTTCCTGGTCCAGTTTTGGAAAGTTGTACTTTTCTAAGAATTTGTCCATTTCTTCCACGTTGTCCATTTTATTGGCATATAATTGCTGATAGTAGTCTCTTACGATCCTTTGTATTTCTGTGTTGTCTGTTACGATCTCACCATTTTCATTTCTAATTTTATTGATTTGATTTTTCTCCCTTTGTTTCTTGATGAGTCTGGCTAATGGTTTGTCAATTTTATTTATCCTTTCAAAGAACCAGCTTTTGGCTTTGTTGATTTTTGCTATGGTCTCTTTTGTTTCTTTTGCATTTATTTCTGCCCTAATTTTTAAGATTTCTTTCCTTCTACTAATCTTGGGGTCCTTCATTTCCTTTTCTAGTTGCTTTAGGTGTAGAGTTAGGTTATTATTTGCCTTTTTTCTTGTTTCTTGAGGTATGCCTGTATTGCTATGAACTTTCCCCTTAGGACTGCTTTTACAGTGTCCCACAGGTTTGGGGTTGTTGTGTTTTCATTTTCATTCATTTCTGTGCAAATTTTGATTTCTTTTTTGATTTGTTGGTTATTCAGCAGTGTGTTGTTCAGCCTCCATATGTTGGAATTTTTAATAGTTTTTCTCCTGTAATTGAGATCTAATATTACTGCATTGTGGTCAGAAAAGATGCTTGGAATGATTTCAATTTTTTTTGGATTTACCCAGGCTAGATTTATGACCCAGGATGTGATCTATCCTGGAGAAGGTTCCGTGTGTGCTTGAGAAAAAGGTGAAATTCATTGTTTTGGGGTGAAATGTCCTATAGATATCAATTAGGTCTAACTGGTCTATTGTATCGTTTAAAGTTTGTGTTTCCTTGTTAATTTTCTGTTTAGTTGATCTATCCATAGTTGTGAGTGGGGTATTAAAGTCTCCCACTATTATTGTGTTATTGTTAATTTCTCCTTTCATACTTGTTAACATTTGTCTTACATATTGCGGTGCTCCTATGTTGGGTGCATATGTATTTATAATTGTTATATCTTCTTCTTGGATTGATCCTTTGATCATTATGTAGTGAACTTCTTTGTCTCTTTTCACAGACTTGGTTTTAAAGTCTATTTTATCTCATATGAGTATTGCTACTCCTGCTTTCTTTTGGTCCCTATTTGCATGGAAAATCTTTTTCCAGCCCTTCACTTTCAGTCTGTATGTGTCCCCTGTTTTGAGGTGGGTCTCTTTTAGACAACATATGTAGGGGTCTTGTTTTTGTATCCATTCAGCCAGTCTTTGTCTTTTGTTTGGGGCATTCAACCCATTTACATTTAAGGTAATTATTGATAAGTATGATCCCGTTGCCATTTACTTTATTGTTTTGGGTTCGAATTTATACACCGTTTTTGTGTTTCCTGTCTAGAGAATATCCTTTAGTATTTGTTGGAGAGCTGGTTTGTTGGTGCTGAATTCTCTCAGCTTTTGCTTGTCTGTAAAGCTTTGATTTATCCTTCATATTTGAATGAGATCCTTGCTGGGTACAATAATCTGGGCTGTAGGTTATTTTCTTTCATCACTTTAAGTATGTCTTGCCATTCCCTCCTGGCTTAAAGAGTTTCTATTGAAAGATCAGCTGTTATCCGTATGGGAATTCCCTTGTGTGTTATTTGTTGTTTTTCCCTTGCTGCTTTTAATATTTGTTCTTTGTGTTTGATCTTTGTTAATTTGATTAATACGTATCTTGGGGTGTTTCACCTTGGGTTTATCCTGTTTGGGACTCTGGGTTTCTTGGACTTGAGTGATTATTTCCTTCCCCATTTTAGGGAATTTTTCAACTATTATCTCCTCAAGTATTTTCTCATGGTCTTTCTTTTTGTCTTCTTCTTCTGGGACTCCTATGATTCGAATGTTGTAGTGTTTAATATTGTCGTGGAGGTCTCTGAGATTGTCCTCATTTCTTTTAATTCGTTTTTCTTTTTTCCTCTCTGATTCATTTATTTCTACCATTCTATCTTCTAATTCACTAATCCTATCTTCTGCCTCTGTTATTTTACTATTTGTTGCTTCCAGAGTGTTTTTGATCTCATTTATTGCATTATTCATTATATATTGACTCGTTTTTATTTCTTCTAGGTCCTTGTTAAACCTTTCTTGCATCTTCTCAATCCTTGTCTCCAGGCTATTTATCTGTGATTCCATTTTGATTTCAAGATTTTGGATCAATTTCACTATCATTATTTGGAATTCTTTATCAGGTAGATTCCCTATCTCTTCCTCTTTTGTTTGGTTTGGTGGGCATCTATCCTGTTCCTTTACCTGCTGGGTATTCCTCTGTCTCTTCATTTTGTTTATATTGCTGAGTTTGGGGTGTCCTTTCTGTATTCTGGCAGTTTGTGGAGTTTTCTTTATTGTGGCATTTCCTCGCTGTGTGTGGGTTTGTACAGGTGGTTTGTCAAGGTTTCTTGGTTAGGGAAGCTTGTGTTGGTGTTCTGTTGGGTGGAGCTGGATTTCTTCCCTCTGGAGTGCAATGAAGTGTCCAGTAATGAATTATGAGATGTCTATGGTTTTGTAGTAACTTTGGGCAGCCTGTATATTGGAGCTCAGAGCTGTATTCCTATGTTGCTGGAGAATTTTCTTGGTATGTCTTGCCCTGGAACTTATTGGCCCTTGTGTGATGCTTGGTTTCAGTGTAGGTATGGAGGCGTTTGTTGAGCTCCTGTCAATTAATGTTCCCTGGAGTCAGGGTTTGGACTTAAGCCTCCTGCTTCCAGTTATCGGTCTTATTTTTACAGTAGTCTCAAAACTTCTCCTTCTATACAGCATCATTGATAAAACATCTAGGTTAAAGATGAAAAGTTTCTCCACCATGAGGGTCACCCAGAGAGGTTCATAGCGTTACATGGAGAAGAGAAGAGGGAGGAGGGAGTTAGAGGTGACCCGAATGTGATGAGATGGAATCAATAGAGGAGAGAGCGAGCTAGCCAGTAATCACTTCCTTATGTGCACTCCACAACTGGACCGCTCAGAAATGGTCATGAAGTTATACAGAGAAGAGAAGAGGGAGGAAGGAGACAGAGGTGGCCAGGAGGATAAAAGGGGGGAATGAAAAGGAGAGAGACAGATCCAGCCAGTAATCAGTTCCCTAAGTGTTCTCCACCATCTGGAACACACAGAAATTCACAGAGTTGGGTAGAGTAGAGAGGGGTTAGGGAGGAGACACAGGCGACCTGGTGGAGAAAAAGGAGAGTCCAAAGGGGGAGAGAGCAGTCAAGCCAGTAATCTCACTCCCAGGTAAAAAAAGGGTACTGAAGATTGGGTTCTTAAAGGTACAAAATTGGTAACAAATACCTAAAAGCAAAAATTAAAAATCTAGAGTAGAGTTTGGAATTTCAAAAGTACAATGTTAAAGAAAAGAAGAAGAAAAAGAGAGAGAGAGAAAAAAAAACAAAGTCACAAAAATTATAAAGAAAATATAGGTACAAAATTGATAACAAATACCAAAAAGCATAAATTAAAAATCAAGAGTAGAGTTTGGAATTTCAGAAATACAGTGTTAAAGAAAAGAAGAAGAGAAAGAAAGAGAGAAAAAAAAGTCACAAAAATTATTAAAAAAAATATATGTACAAAATTGATAACAAATACCAAAAAGCTAAAATTAAAAATCTAGAGTGGAGTTTGGAATTTCAAAAATACACTGTTAAAGAAAAGAAGAAAAAAAAATAAAGAAAGAAAGAGAAAAAGAAAATAAAAACAAGGTCACAAAAATTATAAATATATATATATTAAGTTTGCTTTTAAAAAAAAATAGGGTCTGTTTTTTTTTTTTTTTTTTTTTTGCAAATAGTAGGTTATAAAAGTGAAAGTTAAAGGAGTAATAGAGGACTTAAAATTTTTTTAAAAATTAAAAAGAAGAAAGAAAGAATGATTGTAAAAATAGTAAAAATATATCTAGGACTTTCTCTGGTGGTGTTGTGGGTATTGTGGGGTCAGTTCATTTTTGGCTAGTTCCTTGGTCCGGCTTATATTTCTCAATATCTATAGGCCCCTTCCTATGTAGTTGGTACTAACCACAGGGTTTTAATCTATTGCCTGTAGCTTCCAAGGCAGTTCCCTCTGTTATAGCTTCTTCTGTTTGCTGGTGTCTTCAGTGTCTGATTTTGGCCCTGACACAAAGGGAACGGTGGTGGACACTTTTTTTTTTTTTTTTTAAGGCGCACTTGTTCAGTCGCACTGTGGGGAGGGAGGGACGCTGCAAACAAATAACACTGGCGTGTGCTCGCAGTGCCTCAGCCACACTGGGCCTGTCCCTGCTCATGGTGCGTATAGCCTCCCTGCCCACAATGCTCAGGCTCTAGGTTGCTCTGCTGGGAACCATCTGAGGCCGGCCCTGGGCTGCTTGCACCTCCCAGGTCTAAGCCACTTAGGTTCAGGCACTCGGGTAGTCCTCAGAGGCGCAGACTTGGTTGGTCCTGCATTTTGTGCCCTTCCCAGGTCCGAGCAGATCAGGTGATGAGGTGTTTGGCGAGCACGGTTGATGCGACTTATTGCCTCCCCGCTGCTCGGTTTTCTGGGTGTACAACCGGCGCACCTTCTCAGGCGAATGTTGACCGTCCAGAACCCCAAGAAGTCTTAGTTAGCAAAGAAGCCTGCTTACAGTTTTGTAGATAATGTCTCTCCGGGGCTGCAGTTGCCCCCTTTCCAGCTCTGGCTGCCTGTCACCGGAGGGGGACGATCTGTAACTTGCTATCTCTGTTCAGTCCTTTGTTCCGTGCGCAGGCCTGAGGGTGTCTTAGGTTAGGGCTGGCTTTTCGCGTGATAGTTATTCCACAGTCTGGTTTGCTAGCCCAAAGTAGTTCGCTCAGATAGCGCTCGGGGCATTCAGGCCAGATCCTTACTCTAAGGGATGCAGCCCCGCGCCTTGCTGCCCAGCCCCCGCTTGCTAGTGGCAGGTGCAGGCATCTGCACTGCTTCTCCGCTGAGGGAGTTACCCTTGGGCTCCTAATCTGTGGGTTTTAATTGTTTATTTATTTTTCCTCCCTGTTACATTGCCCTCTGTGCTTCCAAGGCTTGGCACAGACGCGGCAGTGAGAGTGTTTTCTGGTGTTTGGAAACCTCTCTTTTTAAGACTCCCTTCCTGGGACGGAGCTCCGTCCCTCCCTCTTTTGTCTGTTTTTTTGTCTTTTATATTTTTTCCTACCTCCTTTTGAAGACAATGGGTTGCTTTTCTGGGTGCCTGATGTCCTCTGCCGGCATTCAGAAGTGGTTTTGTGGAATTTACTTGGCGTTTAAATGTTCTTTTGATGAATTTGTGGGAGAGAAAGCGGTCTCCCCATCCTATTCCTCCACCATCTTAGCTCCTCCCAGTGTCATGGTTTTTCTCACCCACTTTTTTTGAACATTTTCTAATCTTATTGATTTATCAATAAATATTTAAAAATCATAATAATTATCTCATCTAGGTAAAATAAATTGCATGAGGGAGAAAAGTTGCCCCTTCTCTTTTCCAGTTGTTTGAATTGAGCTTAGCAGTGGGGCAAAATATACTCTTCCCAATGTGTACCTTTGAGGACTAATTAGCTTTGGTCATATGCTGATAGTAGTTCTGGCCTGCTTTATACATAAGAGGTTAGACTGATGATGTCATGTACTTCATGCTTATTTTTTAAGGTATCTGAACTCCTCTAAAATGTTTTTTATTTTCTGGAGTTTTCTTTTGTTTAACAGGATGTTTCAGTTTTATGAAACCTCAGGTATCACTTGGCTTAAATTCCTCCTGATGTAAAGGAAGAAATTAAAATACAGAGTAATAAAGAGAAATAGAGAATTATTATCTATTGTAAGTTAAATATGTGCTGGATATTATTCCATGCCCTATGGATATATTATCTATTTTAGAATTTCAAGTTAACTTTCATTTGTAAATGGACATCTAGTTAACCTTTTGCTCCCCTCAGCCAAGAGGAAGCTACTTTAAAACTTACGATCATACACTATTTTAATCACCAGAGGGATTAATATACTTATTTTTCAGAAATCACATAAAAATTAATGATATTTAAAAGCCAATTAAGAGCATATTTTGATTTTTTTTTAAATTTTATTTTATTTTTAACATATTTTGATTGATATAGTATTCTTTCCCCAGTTTTCTTGATCTACACTAGGCAGCTTTAACATTCTTTTTACTCATAAAACTCAGTGACATTAAAGTTACTATGCAGAAAGTGATTGCCTAGCATAATTTATTCTCTCCTTCAATAGTAACAGAACTCTTACTTAATTCCAAATAGAAACACATGCAATTAAAAAATTACATTCCCCAACCTCTTTTGTGTCTAAGGATGAATAAGTGAAGTGAATTAGCTCAATCATGTCTGACTCTTTGCAACCCCATGGACTGTAACCCGCCAGGCTCCTCTGTCCATGGGATTTTCCAGGCGAGAATATTGGAGTGGGTTGCCACTTGAATACTGAGATATTAACAGACAATGTTGCATGAGGCTTATCAGAAAGCACTTTTTCCCTTGCCCTTTCTAATAGTTTCCTGTCTGGATCATTCATCTGATGACCAGAACTCCAGAAGACAGACAGAGCATGGTTTTCTGGTGAGCTGCCATACAGGTCTTAGCTGCCCACTACTGAACTTCTAGAGGAGAGAGTAAATTCATACATGTTTAAATCACCGTTGTCATATTTCTATGATCAGTCACAATTCCCACTGATACACAGCTTATGAGAGATTTGGAAAAGCTCATCAGTGTTTCTAAACTGTGCTCCCTCATTTTGTTGTTTCTTGATGTTGTTCAGGGGTTACCTGGGAAGGTTTGGAAAGCAGGAAGGCATGATTCTCAACTTCTCTGTGCCTGTCCATGAAAACATCTTTAATCTCATCTGTTTTATTATTTGGACATCTATGTGGCATTTCATTTGTATTGGGGTCCCATAGCTTAAAGTAATTTGAAACTGCAGAGTTCTAGTTCAAAGTTCTCCACATATAATTGCTAAAATAATCACCATGTTTCAGACCTTCTTCTATGTGGTTCTAGTCTAGTCTAGTGTTAGTTGCTCAGTCATGTCTGACTCTTTGTGACCCCAGGGACTATAGCCCACCAGGCTCCTTTGTCCATGGGATTCTCCAGGCAGGAATACTGGAGTGGGTTGCCATTTCCTTCTCCAGGGGATCTTCCCGACCCAGAGATTGAACCCAGGTCTCCTGCATTGCAGGTAGATTCTTTACCATCTGAGCCACCATATAATAAATCATTTGACTCTCTCAGTAACCCTGTGAAGTTAATGCTGTTAATATTCCCATCTTGCACACAGGGAAATTAAGGCACAGAAATAGTAACTTGTGCAAGATTACAAATCTTGTGTGTGGTGTAGCTGAGATTCACACTTGCTCTCCAATCCAAGCTTTGAACCACCGTCCTATCTCTGCACATGATTCCTAAATGAATGCTCCTGGAATGTAAGTGATTTCCTCAAATTCAAATAGCAGATTTGTGGGAGAGTTGAAGAAGCTCTCAGGTCACTTAATTTTAATGTTCTTTCCAGAATACCAAGCAGGATCCTCCTTCTCTTCTTAACAGTTTTTTTCCACATGACACAATAAATTGTAAGTCACTTTTCTAGTTACTGCAGTTGCAAATGAATGACACCCATCACAGATAAATTCAACTTTCAGCTTCCAGATTCTTTGTAAAAATTAGTTCTCCTAAATAGTGTAGCAGCGACATAGTACTTAGCTGAAATCTTTTCTACCCTCTAAATGGCAACCCACTCCAGTGTTCTTGCCTGGAGAATCCCAGGGATGGGGGAGCCTGGTGGGCTGCCGTCTATGGGGTTGCACAGAGTCAGACACGACTGAGGTGACTTAGCAGTAGCAGCAGCAGCTTTCTTTTAAACGTTAACATCATCTCTCTCCGTATACTTCAAACCTTCTGTTAACCCCAGACCTCACACTCCCAGACCTGGAGTATAAGTTGTCTAGTCTCAAATAGCTGGTAAAATCTGTCTTAATACCTCGCTGCATTATTCCTACTTAAGTAAGCATCAACTAAATATGATTCCACTGCTACCATTTCTTCTGCTGATACACTTTAAAAGATTATATAAGGAAACAAAACCCACCAATGCATAATATTAAGCAGCATATTTTCTATAAGAATTTAGAATTAATTCTATTAGAAATTATGGCTGTATACAAGAAAATAATTTCATTACGCTTCTTTTAATTTTAACCCACATAATTTTATGTACTCAATAAAGTAATCATATTTTCTTGATTCAGTGATTAAGATCTCTCATAGGCCTTTCATTCCACTAAATGTTGAGTATAATTTTCTTACAATATAAAAGTTTCCAAAATAAAGGAAACAATGTACTTTTAGAATAGTATAGATGTCAGCTCTTGGCTATTTTAAGTTATGTCAATTTTCAAAGACACTTCACTTTACAATTTGCCTACAGTTACTAGTATTATTATTCATAGGTGAAAGGTGGAACAAGTTCAAAGAATGGAATTAGTAATCGCTCAAAGCTGTGTTTTCCTGTCCTGGCTTATCTAGATCATCTGAGAATTCTTAGAAGTGCAGTTTTCTAAGTAGACCCCAGAATTGCTGACTTAGAACCTCTATGGGTAGGCCCACGGCTTATAATTTACAAAGTTCCTCCAGTAATTCTAATGTGCAATTAGATTTGAAACCCAGTTTTAGAGAAAAAAACTGCCTTAGTCATGTGAAATATTAACAATTCTAAAATAGGTAAGATTAAAGATTATGCTTTAAAATTCAGGAGTTCATGTTTCATAAATTTCAATGATATGGAAAATTTATAAATATAAATAACTAAAAGTACATACAACAATAACATGCATGTGTTACTCTTTTCCAATGAGTCCTTCATTTTAAGACTTAGAAACGGATCTTTGAAGTCTTTATAATAGGAAAGAGTAGTTGAGAAGGAAAGGCAATAGAAAGGATGGAATATAAAAAGGGATGATGAAGGGAAAACTTGGAAACTGGTTTTCTTTATGTATCAATTCAGTAATTTTTATTCTTAATGACAAGAGACTATAGTTTTCCTGTGAAAAGGGTATATGTTGCTGTTGTTTACTTGCTAAATTGTGTCTGACTTTGTGCAACCTCATGGACTGTAGCTTGCCAAGCTTCTGTATCCATGGGTTTTCCCAGATGAGAATACTGGAGTGGGTTGCCATTTCCTTCTCCATAAGGATATATACAAGATAAAAAAAGATGAATTATGTAACCATTGTTAATATTTTGTGCATATCTTTCTACTAAATATATCAACAAAAGTAAATTTGGGATCATATTATATAAGCTATGATATAATTTCATTTTTCCATTTAGCATTTTTGAGATCAATTTTTCAAGTCATTGATAGTTGTTCTGTGACTTGATTTTTAATGGCAACATTCTATTCCATTACATTAATGAATATTAATTTGGCCAATCCTTAGTTTAGAACCTTTTTTTTTTTCAACATTATAAGCAATGTTGTTCTAAATATTATTGCATATAACCTTTATATACATATTATGGTAAAATGCCATTTTTTAGCATATAAGAGCCTCTTGATGAAAGTGAAAGAGGAGAGTGAAAAAGATCATGGCATCCAGTCCTATTACTTCATGGCAAATGTATGGGGAAACAATAAAAACAGTGAGAGATTTTATTTTCTTGGGCTCCCAAATCACTGTAGATGGTGACTGCAGCCATGAAATTAAAAGATGCTTGCTCCTTGGAAGAAAAGCTATGACCAACCTAGACAGCATATTAAAAAGCAGAGACATTACTTTGCCAACAAAGGTCCATCTAGTCAAGGCTATGGTTTTTCCAGTAGTCATGTATGGATGTGAGAGTTGGATCATTAAGAAAGCTGAGTGCTGAAGAATTGATGCTTTTGAACTGTGGTGTTGGAGAAAACTCTTGAGAGTCCCGTGGACTGCAGGGAAATCCAACCTGTCAATCCTAATGGAAATCAGTCCTGAATATTCATTGGAAGGACTGATGCTGAAGGTGAAACTGCAATAATTTGGCCACCTGTGAAGATCTGACTCATTGGAAAAGATCCTGATGCTGGGAAAAATTGAAAGCAGGAGGAGAAGGGGATGATGGAGGATGAGATGGTTGGATGGCATCACCAACTCGATGGAAATGAGTTTGAGCAAGCTCCAGGAATTGATGATGGGCAGGGAAGCCTAGAGTGCTGCAGTCCATGGGGTCACAAAGAGTAGGACGTGATTTAGTGACTGAACTGAACTGAAAAATGCCATTTACCATGTACCCTCACTGAACTTTTAAATAAACAAACTTTACAAATTGATAGATAACAAGAGTGCCTTACTATTTAATTTGCACTTTTTTGATTGCTATTGAAGATGCATATTTGTCCCTACAAGGTAATGGCCTTGTTTTTCTTTATTTTTTTTAAAGTTGCCTATTTATATTTTTTGGAGAAGGCGATGGCACCCCAATCCAGTACTCTTGCCTGGAAAATCCCATGGATGGAGGAGCCTGGTAGGCTGCAGTCCATGGGGTCGCGAAGAGTTGGACACAACTGAGCGACTTCACTTTCACTTTTCACTTTTCACTTTCATGCATTGGAGAAGGAAATGGCAACCCACTCCAGTGTTCTTGCCTGTAGAATCCCAGGGACGGGGGAGCCTGGTGGGCTGCCGTCTATGGGGTCGCACAGAGTTGGGCACGACTGAAGTGATTTAGCAGCAGCAGCATTTATATTCTTGGCCTATTTTTAAAATAGGCATTCTCATCTTTTTTGTAATTGTTTCTAAGAAATTTTTAATCAAGGATGTTAAACCTCTTTTTCATATATGATGCAATTATTTTCCAAGTGGTTTATTTTTTACTTTTTAAATATTATTTTCCTTACTATATATATTTCATTTTTATGTGGTCATATTTACTATTCTTCATGGCTTCTGCTTTTGCTTCTATTCCCTGTCCATGCCAGGATGAAATATATTCACTATATACATTTTAAACTTTTTGTTGTTGTTGTTCTTTATTATATATATATATATAACATTTTAATATACCCCAAATTTATTTTGGACTATAGTTTGAGGTATGGCTCTAATCATATTTTGCTCCCAGATAGCTTGCAGTTGACTCAACAGTTTCTAATGAATAATATATATATTTTCCCCACTGATACAATATGAAAACTTTAGAGAAAGTATAAGTCATTAGAAAGCAACTCCAATATGCAATTGCAACTGTTTTTATTGCTATCACTCTGTAATGCCACATTACAGCATCCACATTCCTATCTCACTGTCCTCTCCTCTGGTGTCTATGGCATCACACTCATGTCCCCACAACAGACAGCAATGCTTTCTTCAACTCCTTTTCCTCCGTGTATCTTAAATCTGTCAGCTACTCTCCTGTGTCAGCTTCTCAAAGAAGCCTACCAACATTTCTTGCCTAGACTGCTATGCGTATATTCTCAGTTGTGTCTGATTTTTTGACCCTGTGGACTATAACCCTCCAGGCTCCTCTGCCTATGGAATTTTTCAGGAAGAATACTGAAGTGGGCTGCCATTTCCTTCTCCAGGGCATCTTCCTGACTCAGGGATCAAACCGTCATCTCTTGTGTCTCCTGCATTGGCATGAAGCTTCTTTACCGCTATGCCAAGTGACTACTATAAAACCTCCCAACTGTCCCTATACCTTTAACTGTCTCTCTCTCTGAATCATTCTCTACATACACTGCTACATACACTTGCACTTTATACTTAGAAAAGTTTGTACTTTGATTCTACTAGTCACCTTTATACTGTTATTTTTTTAAAAAAAATCCTTGATCCCCTTGGGTTTTTTTTTTTTTTTTTGTCTATTGGTGTCCTACTAAGAGCATTATTGAAGTTAGCTGCTTATGTGCATGCCAAGTCACTTCAGTTCATGTCTGACTCTTTGAGATCTTTTAGACTCTAGTCTACCAGGCTCCCCTGCCCCTGGGATTGTCCAAGCAAGAATACTGGAGTGGGTTGCCATGTCCTCCTCCAGGGGATCTTCTTGACCCAGGGATTGACCGAGTGGCTCCTGCACTGCAAGCGGATTCTTCACTGCTGAGCCACTGGGGAAGCCCCACTGAAG
Organism: Bos javanicus; assembly: GCF_032452875.1. NCBI lineage: Eukaryota > Metazoa > Chordata > Mammalia > Artiodactyla > Bovidae > Bos > Bos javanicus. Next base: position 23,669,280 of record NC_083873.1, on the reverse strand, counting down.
TGCTAGTATCATCTTACTCTCCTCTCAACTTCACCTCACCTAGAATCTGATATGAAGTAAGACTCAGTAGTGATAGGTCTCAGACTTTCAAATATTTACTTCCTGAATGAGAGTTATCCCTTTCCAAGTTGAAATTTCTGTGGACAGAATTGGAATTAAATAGATCATAAGTACTTGAGGAAGCAGAAAAAGAGTGAAATGGAAGTCCGTGGAAACCTCCTAAAATGGCAGACCTCAGAGAGCATCTCCTTCTAGAAGAAAAGGAATACCTTTGAAAAGAAGTTCTATCCCTTCATAATGTCATCCCAGGAGAGTGTCAGGGAAGTCAGTGATGAGAGAAGCCCTGTGAACGAGGTTAGGTTCTTGGATGTAAAAGTAGCAGGACATGACTACACAGGAAACATGTAATATTCATATGTTCAAAATGTGATATAGCGAATATATATTTCAACTGTATAATAAATATAGCTTAAAAATGAAAGAACTTTTTAATTGTGGTAAAATACACATAGTATTTGCAGTCATAACCATTTTTTACCGTGCAGTTCAGTTGCTCAGTCGTGTCCAACTCTTTGCAACCCCATGGACTGCAGGCTTCCCTGTCCGTCACTGTCTCCTGGAGTTTGCTCAAATTCATTTCCATTGAGTCAGTAGTGTTAGGTGTATTTACTTTGCTGCACAAACAATCCTCAGAACTCTTTTCATCTTGCAAAACTGAAGCGCCATACACATTAAAAAACAAGTCCCCATTTTCCACCCCTCACAGAGCCAGAGGGGGTCTGGGTTTGCTATTTTAAGCAAACCAAAGAGAGATCCCTCACCCAGTGAAAAAACCTAGGCAGGTACTTGGCCTTTCTCCTCTGTTCTAAGAACTTCTTGATAATAGCTTAAAAGAATTCAACTCCTTTGGAAATGAATTATGTGAAGGGATAAATCCAGTTTCTGTATGATGAAACTATAAACAAATAGTATGTAGAAAAACTTTACATAGGAAAAAAAAGTGACAGAAAAATATTGCCACAAGGTAGAAGAAAATAACCTAATTGTAACTTGAATAAGAAAAATGCAATGAAGTAATTGCAGCTATAGAAGGCAGACTGAAAAAAAAAAATACAAGAATTTGGTGGATAATATGGCCAGGCGGTGGGAACCAAGACCAGAAAAACAGGAGAAGGAAAAATGGGAAATGACAGAATTCAGGAAAGAAATAGAAGAAAATGAGATCATTTTAGGAATGGAGAATAATTTACAGGATATAAGAATGAATAGACATTTAAAAAGCATGGCAAGAATGAGATGGATTAATGTAAAAGCAAACAAAATGAGGCAGAAAACAAGAATGATTTTAAACAATTAGAGGGGAGTTTTATCCTTGGGAGATAGACAAAAGAAATTTAATATGAATATATTTGAAATTCCTGAAGAAGAAAAGCAAAACATGGACCAGAACAAATATTTTAAAACATAAATAAAAAAGTATTTCTGAAATAAGGAAAAATAGCACTTTGTATAAAGAAACATGGGAAGAAAGCACAGGAACTAAGGAGAGTGGAAATGAATAGGGGTAAATGAGAAGAATGGGGATGATGGGGAAGGGGTGAGAACAAGATTTCCCTGATTCTATCTTTTTACATGGTTTTGATTTTGAAACATTTGAATATACATCTATTAAAAATATGATAAAATTTAAAATGCCTGTTACAAAGTTGGTCCCTTGGATTAAAAGCCATTTTTATAGGTCTCACTTTTTTTTTTTTCTTTTTAAAATTTTGATGCGAAGAAAGTTCTTTCCAGGCCTGATCTATAGATTGAGTGTGTGGCTTGTCCTTGGCTCCTTTCCTCCTCTACCTGGTTCCTGTTATAATTCATTCACTGATTCACCAAACAGTTATTTTCTGCTGTGTGCCAGGCATCATTCTAGCCATTGGGCTACATCCCGGAAAACATAATACAAATCTCCCATCCTCATGGAATTTATATTCTTGTTGCAGAGGAAGGGGAATGAGAATCAAATATACGTCAGTAAACTGCCTACTGTGTTGCTACTGCTTCTGTGCTATACTCAGTTGTGTCCAACTCTTTGTGACCCCATGGACGGTAGCCTGCCAGGCTCCTCTGTCCATGGAATTCTCCAGGCAAGAATACTGGGTTGGGTAGCCATTCCCTTCTCCAAGGGATCATCCCAACCCAGGGGTCAAACCCAGGTCTCCTGCACTGCAGGCAGATTCTTTCCCATCTGAGCCACCAGAGAAGCTGCAAGTGGTTGCCATTTCTTACTCCAGGAGATCTTACTGACACAGGAATTGAACTCACATCTCCTCCATCTCCTGCACTGTAGGCAGATTCTTTACCACTGCCTCACTGCGAAGGCTATATAGTATGTTAGATGATGGTACATGTTCAGGAAAAACAGTATAACGTGATGGGGAGTGGGAGAGGTGTGAAGGTGCTTGTAATTTCTGACGAGGTCTTCAGGAAAGACCTGCTGAGAAGAGATTCCTCCTTTATTTTAACCTTAGGGCCCCTAACCAGATTTTTGCTATTCTGTAAGTAATTGATTTGAATATTTGAGACAGAGGAGGAATTCATGATTTTATTTTGTGAGCTTATTTTAGTGAGAAATTTTAGTTTAAAAATATTTGTAAGCTTTTTGTGATTCTTTGTTAGAAATGGTGAATTAAAACAAACAAACTAACCCTCCAAACAAACCAAATTGTAATTTCTCAAGTCCTTCATTCCATGGGTCTTCTTAGATCAACCAGACACCCACATGCAAGTACATTTTAGACTAAGTACATTACTGGGAAAATTATTTTCAGTATTGGTGCCCAAAAAGTTATTAAAGGGAAGGATGAAGAGGAGGTTATTATTAATAGAAGAGCTGTGATTCTACTAAAAAGCAACTCCCACACCTTAGGTTGGAAGCTTCTCTCTTTCTGGTAAGCAAAGGGTATCTGTGTCCAGAATGTGAATAATCTGTCCTGTGTTCTCCACTCCTGTATCTTCCCCCCTCGCCACTCCCTGCCCTTGGAAGGATTCTTCCAAGATTTCACTAATCCCATTAGTATCTGACTTTGTGGAAATTGGGTGGCATTTACAAATTGTACCCACTGCTTTTTAAATTTTGAATCTTAAAAGAAACTGCTTTCATAACTAAATGAGAAGATGAGGGTGGATGAATTAGATATTGCTCAGATTCTGTCAAGAGAATCTAAGCCTTCTTTATCTTTTATTTCAAATTTAATTTTATTCAAAGTATTTCATTTATATAATTTAAAAAGTCAAATAGTTCTTCAGGGATTTTAATGAGAAATGAGAGCCCTCTGCTTTATTCTGCCACAATCTGATTATTATGTGCTAAGTCACTTCAGTTGTGTCCAACTCTTTGAGACCTGTTGGACTATCCCGCCAGGCTCCTCTGTCCATGGGATTCTCCAGGCAGGAATACTGGAGTAGGTTGCTGTGCCCTCCTACAGGGGATCTTCCTGAGCCAGGGATTGAAGTTGAATCTCTTATGTCTCCAGCATTGACAGGTAGATTCTTTCCCACCAGCGGCCGCTCTGATGCTTATACCATAGTGGAAATCATTTTCAACATTTTAGCTCTTTATTTTTGCTTCTACATTTCTAAATGGCATGCTCAGATTGCTGTTTTTGATCTTTGAACTTCAAATACTGTATGTTGATTCCTATCGTGCAAGATAAGTATTTACCTCCCTTACATCTGCTAGCCACTGCAAAAATTTTTACATTGTTATAACATTATTAATGTTATCTATAATTGACACACCCATTGTACATTGCTTGGCTTGGTCATATTTTTAAGTTGATAAGTGATTCATTTTACTTTTGTGTTATTTTCTTTCACACACTTGTTATTAATTTATCTCCAGATTCTTACCAGAAGTAGAAGTCTCTTTGCAAAAAGTCCAAATGTTATCAGGCAATATATCAGTTCTATTTTCTTATTTATTGAGCTATCACTTCTGGGAGCCTTCTGGCCTCTCAGTTTGGATTTCTGCTCATTGACTTTGCAGTAGTGTGGTCCAGAGCTGCTGTTTCATCAACCTCAGTATGAGGATTTCCTAAGATTTTCATCTGGATCACATGTTTCTTGGATTTCTTTTCTACTCTGGATTTATTCCCTTGATTTCATGAGGGACATCTTCCAGTAATATAAGAAATCAGTCATTGGAGTAAAATTGTTCGAGACTTTGCATGTCTGAAAATAGCTTTACTTTATTCTCACACTTGGGTGTAGAATTCTAGACTGGAAATTATTTCCCATCAGACTTGTGAAAACTTTTCTAAGTTAGTTCATTGTCTTCTGGCTTTCAGTGTTGTTGTTGAAATGTTTGACGGGATTCTTAAAACTTTTCATTTTGAAATAATTATTCTCACAAGAAGTTGAAGATTGTTGAGTCTTATGTATCCTTCTCCCAGCTAACCCTAATGTCCAGAGGTTGATCCATTCCAATGGAAACATTATAGCTGTAGTAAAATATTAAGTGATGCTATTTTTACTCTCATTCTTTTGCAAATGACATACTGTTTCCTTTTTGAAAATTTTTGGATTTACAGGTATCACCCTTCAGATATTCTGAAATTTTATGATATGTACCTTGGTACAATTTTTCTCATTCATTGTGCTGTATATTGAAAAGTGAAAGTGAAAATGTTAGTGGCTCAGTCATGTCTGACTCTTTGCGACCCCACGGACTGTAGGCCACCAGGCTCCTGTGTCCATGGAATTCTTGAGGCAAGAATACTCTAGTGGGTTGCCATGCTCTCCTGCAGGGGATCTTCCCAGCCCAGGGATCGAACCCAGGTCTCCTGCATTGCAGGTGGATTCCTTTACAGTCTGATTCTTTCACAGTCTGAGCCACCAGTGAAGCCCAAGAATACTGGAGTGGATAGCTTATCCCTTCTCCAGGGGATCTTCCTGACCCAAGAATCAAACCAGGTCTTCTGCATTGCAGGTGGATTCTTTACCAGCTGAGCTACCAAGGAAGTCCCTGACCCACCAAGGAAGCCCAATTTTATGATAATGTTCAGTTCAGTTGCTCAGTTGTGTTTGACCCTTTGCAACCCCAGGGGCTGTAGCATGTCAGGCTTCCCTGTCCATCAACAACTCCCGGAGCTTGCTCAAACTCATGTCCATTGAGTTGGTAATACCATCCAACCATCTCATCCTCTGTCGTCCCCTTCGCCTCCTGCCTTCAATCTTTCCCAGCATCAGGGTCTGGTATGATAATGTACCTCAGTACAATTTTTCTCATTCATTGTGCTGTGTATTAGGTGGGTCTTTTCTACCTGGAAATTTTATGTAGTTCCTCATAGTTTTCTGTCTTCCATTTCTATTTTATCTGCTTTCTTTCTCAAATTGTATTGTATATGTCATAGACTTTAAAAAAAATAATCTACCCAAAACTATTTTCCCTTATACCTTATTTTTATGAGAGCTCTCCTCAAATTTATCTATTCTTCTATTTGATTCTTATTTATTGTAATTTAACTTTCCATGAGTGCTTTTGAACATCATCCTCTTCATTTTAAAGGATCCATTTTGCCAACAAAGGTCCGTCTAGTCAAGGCTATGGTTTTTCCAGTGGTCATGTATGGATGTGAGAGTTGGACTGTGGAGAAAGCTGAGCACTGAAGAATTGATGCTTTTGAACTGTGTGGTGTTGGAAAAGACTCTTGAGAGTCCCTTGGACTGAAAGGAGATCCAACCAGTCCATTCTGAAGGAGATCAGCCCTGGGTATTCTTTGGAAGGAATGATGCTAAAGCTGAAACTCCAACACTTTGGCCACCTCATGCGAAGAGTTGACTCATTGGAAAAGACTCTGATGCTGGGAGGGATTGGGGGCAGGAGGAGAAGGGGACGACAGAGGATGAGATGGCTGGATGGCATCACTGACTCGATGGACGTGAGTCTCAGTGAACTCTGGGAGTTGGTGATGGACAGGGAGGCCTGGTGTGCTGCGATTCATGGGGTCGCAAAGAGTCGGACACGACTGAGCGACTGAACTGAACTGAACTGAAGTTTCTGAAAAGTTTCTCTAAAGATATTGATGTTAATATTTCCTTTGAAAACTTCGTTACCTGTCTGCCTCCGATTTGTTTTCCTGGGTTCATTTTCATATTCAAGCCTGTCTCATGTGCATAAGTGGATGGAGTAGACATACAGGACTTCACCATTTTTTAAAATAGAAATTCTGTCAGATCTGTTATCATCTCCCTCGACTTTAGAGGCCCCTAGGCCTCCAGTTCCTGGCTGACCTTAGGGAGTTTCAGGCCTCGTTTCTTGGCTTCTCTTCATAGAGGCGCTTTGCTTTTTATCTTTCCTTGACTGAACCACCTGCTCCTTGAGTCCTAAAACTCTGTGGTTTTCCTTGTGTGCTTCCACTTCTCATTAGTCTCATTCCTTTTGTCCTTACAAGTTAATGCCCTAAACTTTTAAATTACTTCCATTTTGAGAGAAGGTGGAGGTAAACAAGCATATTTAACTGTGTGATTTATCTGGGCTTTTTTGCCATGATGTTCAATAACTAATTATTGTAGGTGCATAGAAAGTATTTTTGTTTAAAAAAATACCTGTTTTATTTCATATCACCTCATTAAAGTCTCTTTGTAAAAATATTTTTAGCAAATTATCTTGGATTTGCTGGATAGGTAATGATTTTTCTCTTTTATAAATTTGCAAAAAAATTATCTTACTTCATTCACTGGTGCTTGTAAAGTATTTATACATAATTTTAGCAAATTATTTTTTGTTATCTCACTTCATTTGCAAATACTTCAAAATTATTTAAAAATTATTTTAGCTAATTTCTTAAACTTTCTCAATAGGTGATAGTTTGACTACTTCCAATGTCTATTCAGGTGTTATTCATATGAAAATGTTCATGTTGGTGTGCTGGGAACCAGTGGACAGCTCTGGAGTCTGATAGTTGTAGAACAGAACATATCTTCATGGTTAATTCTGCCTTAGCCTATTGTGGCTTCTGTCTCTGGGCTCTCTTTATTCTCTGTGAATTGGTCAGATGAGAAAATAGATAGGATATACGGAGGACAGAAAAAGAAAATACACAAGTCAGAAACTGCTTTGTTCAATATGCATTTTCTTTCTCAGTAAGGAAGTATATCCTCCAAACTTCTTTAAATAGAAACATGCAGTTTGAAGAACTCATTTTCTTTTCACTTCTTTAATTTTTTTCTTTGGATGTTGTGCTAGTAAGTTTCCATGACATGTAGGATTCAAGATTGGACTGGGAAACACGTAGGCAGGAAAGAGAGTACAATTTTAAACTGGTATTTCTAAAGAGGCTTTGGGACATCCTGCATATTACAGAAGGCTTAGGAGAGCCAGCAAACATGGAGTACATTCTTAGATTTAGTGAAACTTCCACCAACACAGAGCAGGATACTTCGACCACTCTAATACTCACATTCTGTAAGTGCCAGTGTACCCTCTGTGTTGAGTATGCAGTGTGATCAACAATATATTAAATCAGGATGCTGTGCTCTATGATCAAAAGAAATGTGTCTGTGCAGTCTCTTCCAGCCTTCCACAAAACTGAAGAAAATGTGGGGAAAGAAAACGTGACAGCTCCTTATAGCGCTGAAAAGTACAAATAACGTGAAGATGGAAACTCTGAAAATCTTTCCTCCTATAAGGCAGGTAGAACAAAATTTAAAAAACCCCAATCTGGCTTGATGTCATAGCACACTTAGATTTTGCCTTGCTACTTTAAAAAAGCAGAAAGATAACTTTCCCACTGTGTCAATGGACTGAGAAATTCTAGGTCTGAGCCAACCAAAAGAAAGTATTATTCTTCCTCTGTTCTGCTGCTTTGATCTGTACAAAGTAAATACTTTCTCGCCTTTGCCCTTTGGTTTTTTCCATCTTCTTTTTCACTACTAACACTGACACCACCATCCAGAGATAGTGACTTTCAGAAAACAATCCGGTAAGAAATAGTCAGAGACTTATGGTAGCAGGTTATGTTCCCAGCAAAATCAATGAAAATAAATCTATACTTACATTCACCTTGGGAAACATTTAAACAACAAAGATAAGGAAAAAAATACCATAAAACATCCAACAAAATAAAACAAAACCAAAAAAGTTACCTACAGAAGAATAATACTGAAATCAGTTTCTTGTCTTCCAACAAAAGGTGCTCGACAGTTGAGACAGAGAATTTACTACTCAACAAATATCTCTGTTCTTCTGCGTGTGTCCCAGCCCCCTTGTAGTTAGGCATGGGAATGCATTTGGGCTCCAAGTGGGCATGACAGATGTCACTTCTGTGTTGACAATTTTACAAGCTTGATTTCATCTCCCAAAGCGCCCAGTAGGTCTGCAGGCCTTCTCTGTGGTTATCTTCTTAGATCCCGAATGCAGAGTTGGAATTAAGCATTTCTGGCCACTGAAAAATCTCAACATTGCCTCTCTGTGTGTGAAATGAGAGCTATTATGATAGGAATGCAGCACAAGAGAAAGCTCTGGAGCTGCCCCTTTCCTCCAAAACAGCAAAACAAAAGGTGATTATAGCCCCTGGGACAATTTTTTATGGCTTCTTCACAAGTCATACTAGATAGAAATATTGTGAGAGCAGAAACTTCAAGGCCTCTTGAAGCCAACATTTGGCAGTCTCACAGTATCACTTTATTGCATTCTATTGGGCAATGCAAGTTACAAGGCCAGTTCAGAACCAAGGGTAGAGAAATAAAGGTTCTTTCACACAAAAATAAGAGCAAAGTCCTTTTACCTAGATGTGTCATACAGGGATATGAGAAATTATTGGATCCATGTTTGCAAGAAACCTACCACCTCATAGGAATTAGCTGGACAATGCGAAGTATTTCAGTATTTCATTTTCACCTGACATGAAGTGCACCTTCACTCTTTCACCTCAAGGTTATGTCATTTCAAATCCTTTCACTCATATAGCCTACTGGGAAGTGGATTGTTGGGGGAGGCTGTCTCACACACCCAGTCTTTCTACCCCCCACCCACCTCCACTCCCACCACTCATCCAAAAGGGGGCTCTCGGCTTGCAGTACTTCCCTACCAAGATGTAAATAGTCCACATATCCTGTGTCAGGCTCTTCACCTTGTGTAAGAATATCTTTCCTGTTTCAGGCTCAAAGAATGCTCTTTTGTCTTTTCTTGAAGTCTGTGCTTCATGTGGCACCTGGTAAACCCCTGGTCAACCTCTGGTCACCTGTCATATCTGTCCTGTACCACGGGGGCACAGGGGTCTTTCTATGATGGCACAGATTGCCCTGCGTTGGCCACAGGGAATGACTGATGCCCACTGCAGAAGCTAATGCTGCTCTGTTGTCTGTAAGTAAAGCATTGCTCTACTCAGGGCTTGACTGTACTGTGTTCTTCTTGGTGATTTTGATGCTAAGAGGCAATGCACAGAGTCCTTTCCTGGAATTGGTAACCAGCGCATGGTAGCCTACTCCAACACAACTCGTTTCACCATTCAGAACATCATGCTATGGGGGCACTACACTGATGGCATCATAAGCATTGGAGTGCTGAGAGAGAAGTGTAGCCGACACTGTGTGTGTTCAGTTGTGTCCGACTCTTTGTGACCCCATGGACTGTAGCCCACCAGCCTGCTCTATCCGTGGGATTCTCCAAGCACGAATACTGGGGTGGGTTACCATTTCCTCCTCCAGGGGATCTTCCTGAACCAGGGATTCAACCCCAGTCTCCTGCATCACAGGCAGATTCTTTATCACTGAATCATCGAGGAAGCCACTAGATACTTTTATCAGAGTTCTCAATGTGCTTAGTCACTCAATTGTGTCTGACTCTTTGCAATTCTTTGTTCTGTAGTCTGCCAGACTCCTCTGTCTAGATACTTCGGTATCTAGTAATTCCATGTCTGATAGTCAGTGGAAGCATAGATCAGCCCAGTAAAGGTGGGAACGCTGAGGACTCAGACACATCATGAATGAAGACTTATATTATCCACTGTTAAAATTTCTGACCATCAGAGGCACTATTGGAGCAAGAAAAGGAAGGAAAATAAGAAGCAAAATAAGAAAAGGAAGGAAAAACCTTAAGATTATAGCCTTGAAACAAGGTACAAGCTCTAGAATTATAGCAACTGTGTATGTAACCTTAAGATATATTTTCCTCAACAACTGTCTTCCCTTCTCTGACCACTATTATTTTGATTGAGATGTGATGTTAGCACTTAAATTTATTTAAATTGTCATCTATAAGGCCCCTATGTAGATCTGAGTGGTTAAGAACTGGTTATCTTGGAGATCCTAAACTTGAATTTGATTCAGGGATGAACAGTTCTTAGTGCCTCCCTTTTTTAGGGAGAAGAGGGTTATATTATCTATATTTATACAATGGGTAGGCATTGATATTAGGTGGAAACATGTAGTTATTGAATATGACTAGACGATGAGAGTAGGCCTCCCCAGGTGGTGCTAGTGGTAAAGAACCCATCTGCCAATCAGGATACACAGGAGACATGGGTTCGATCCCTGGGTCAGGAAGATCCCTGGGAAAAGGGCATGGCAACCCACCCCAGTAATCTTGCCTGGAGAATCCCATGGACAGAGGAGCTTGATGGGCTACAGTCCATGAGGTCATAAAGAGTCAGACACGACTGAAGCCACTTGTACTTAAACTTGTACGGATGATGAGAGTAGATGCTGAGTATTAGGAGGATGTGGACAGTGAATGCCTTGTTCCTTACAGCCCTTCAATCCAGTCCTTGCCCTCTCTTTACTCTCCCATATATCACAGGTCTAACTCTTGTCAATATCCCCTTGTTGGTGGGTTTTTGCCTGAGATTTAGCCAGTAATAAGTGCCATGCTATGCTGTGCATAATTGCTTAGTCATCTCTGACTCTTTGCGATCCCATGACTTTAGCCTGCCAGTCTCCTCTTATCCATGGGGATTCTCCAGACAAGAATACTGGAGTGGATTGCCATGCCCTACTCCAGGGCATCTTCCCAACTCAGGGATTGAATCCAGTTCTCCCGCATTGCAGGTAGATTTCTCTACTGTCTGAACCACCAGGAAATCTCAGTAATAGGTGCTAGTGGAAGATTAAATGAATGAAGGAAAGTAGGCTCCTCTGCAGTATAGCTAGCTGATGCTACATTTCCTTGGTGGCTCCAGCCCTCTCTGGACCGGCCGACCAAGTCCTGCAGGTGACTTAGGCTGGTGTTGCTGCCTCTTCTTTTTGTTTCTCTGGCCTAGGGACAGTAGTGGCCCCTTGCTTTTGCTGCTCTCTGGATTGCTTCATGGTCTTTTACTTGATTTCTCAACCTGCCTTAATCTGTGCAGCCAATTCTCTTAAGACATAGTCTTTTTGTTTTCTGTTTTGTAAATAAGCTTATTTGTACTGTATTTTTTTTTGTTTTCATGTATAAGCAATATCATATGATATTTGCCATTCTCTGTCTGACATTTCACTTAGAATGGTGCTGTCCATTGACAGAGGAATGGATAAATGGATAAAGAAGATGTGGTACATATATACAATGGAATATGACTTTAAAACAATGAAAATTACCTTAAAAAGAGTGAAATAATGCCATTTTCAGCAACACAGATGGACTTGGAGATGGTCATCCTAAGATGCTTTCTTTGTGTCTTAAGACAAAGTGGTTTCTACTTTTCTTTGCTGTTGTTGAACTCTGAATGATAATTAGTTTATAAAAATAAAAACTCAGATTGTCATGAATCTTTTTAAAAAGTGAAGAGGACAAAATTATTCTCAAAATAAAAACAAGACATGATATAAAAATATAACAGTTACCTGGATTTGAAATGCTAGTTTAGTCTAATTCACATCAAGAGGACATTAGTGGAAAACTGTTTGGGCACATATGTTCAGACAGAAATTTAGCACATTAGAAGGAAGGAAGCAATACACAGATTATGCTGTTTTACTCTTGACTCTGATTTTAATTGCAATATAAATTTAATGCACCCTTTCATAGCCTTAAGGTTAATAAAAAATGGAAATGGAATATACACCTCATAGAAACAGAACATAGAGGAAAAAGATACAAATTTGTGTACAAGAAAACTGGCAACAAAAATAACATCAAAGCATTATTAAAAACATGTATAAAACATGTCACATATAAGTTTAGTAAGATGAATTATTAAAAAAAAATAATTAAGCCAGCGTGTGAATGGGAAAAAAGTCTCAATTTGGGTCAAAGGCAAATATACTTCTGTCCACATATATATTTATTAAATACATTCAAATAAAAATAAACCAGAAGATGTAGCAGCATTATGAGACTAAGATTTTGTGCAAAAAGCAGTTTGTGGTTTTCAGCACTCCTGGTGTAAATACACACAACCCTCCTGCTTCCTCAACAATACTATTTCTTGGTCTAGAGGCCTTCTACCACACTCTCCTTCAGTCTTTACTGGAGGACCTGATTGGAGAGGAAAAGGTGGGAGGTAGGGAGAAGCCAGGGTGTTTACTGGGTAGGGGAGCAGTTGGCCACCACCTGGAACAAAGGAAGAGGTTGTCCAGTCCAACTGTTGTTTCCAAAACTGACTTTAAAACAACCCTTCATTTTTTGCTGCATCTTCAGCCTCAGGTCCTGAGCGTCCTTTAGCTATTTTCTTAAGCCTTCTGGGAGGGTCTGCAGCAACAACAGTGATGTGCTTCAATTCCCCTATTGCTCATTGAAGATTCAGTTTACCTAGGAATGCTCTGCCTGTTGCCACTCTCCATGGCTCTCCAGCTTTCAAGGCACTGTTGCTAGACTCCTGTCCTCATCCCGTTGCCTTTGTGAGCTGACCATTTTTCCTCCATTTTTTTTTTTTAATCCCTCCATTCTAGTTTATTTGATACTGTGGGCAGTAAAGTGGGGACTGACCAGACTGCATCTCCGGCCCTCCTACTGGTCTCAGTGTGGTTTTTTTTTCCCCCTTTTTCTTTTTGGGTGTGGAAAATCTTTTCGGTTCTTTCATTCTCAGACATAGTTGCCATGTGTGTCATTGTATGTTCTGGTATGGGTCTGTCCTTCTATGTCTTTGGGAGGAGACAAGCACAGAATCCTCCTACCACCACCCCCACCAGCTTGTCCCCTCCTCAGTTAACCTGAGGTTCTGAAGGCTGAGATGTTGCCTCCAGATGTGCTTGTTCATTTGTTTTTTTCCCAGAGTCACCTCTTATAATGAGCCTGGTAGAAATTTGTTGAAAGTATTAAGCAGCTTCCAATGCACACTAATGTGTTCTGCTAAAATTATAGAACTCTGTGAGCATATAGTCCACCTTTCAGTCTATAGAAGATGATAGTTTATCATAGCACAATAATTATTATCACCTCTCCATCATTTAATTAATATCTTGCCAACACTATCTATTATCATTAGGTTAATAGTTAATCTAATATTCTTCAGTTTATATGTTGACATCGTTATACTTTCAGTACTTACTATGTGTTACTTAGGGTAGTAGATGAGTAGCTATAACTAAGACAGCTTGAAATACAGTGGCTTATACCTGTGACTTGAGGGAGGCAGAGCTGAAGACAGCTGAGCTGCTTACCTAAGGACTACTGCAACTCTGAGTCTAAAGTTTTCATCCTCTCCCAGCCAGTGGAGTACACAAACACTGAAAGGCTTGATCAGTATGTGATAATAATCTCTTTTATTTTTATTCCATTGGCCAGAATGTGGTTATATGTCCCGATCAACTTGCAGGGAAGACTTTGGAAATGTAGTGTCTACTTGAATATCCATCTACCCAGTAAAAACTATGATTTTTTTTAAAATTATTATTAAAGAAGAGGAGTGTGAATATTTGTGACAATTAGCAGGCTCTGCCAAGTGGAGGTCCAATTCAGTTCACTTCAGTTCAGTCGCTCAGTCGTGTCTGACTCTTTGCAACCCCATGAATCACAGCATGCCAGGCCTCCCTGTCCATCACCAACTCCAGGAGTTCACTCAGACTCACGTCCATAGAGTCAGTGATGCCATCCAGCCATCTCATCCTCTGTCATTCCCTTCTCCTCCTGCCCCCAATCCCTCCCAGCATCAGAGTCTTTTCCAATGAGTCAACTCTTCACATGAGGTGGCCAAAGTACTGGAGTTTCAGCTTTAGCATCATTCCTTCCAAAGAAATCCCAGGGCTGATCTCCTTTAGGATGAACTGGTTGGATCTCCTTGCAGTCCAAGGGACTCTCATGAGTCTTCTCCAACACCACAGTTCAAAAGCATCAATTCTGCAGCGCTCAGCTTTCTTCACAGTCCAACTCTCACATCCATACATGACCACAGGAAAAACCATAGCCTTGACTAGACGGACCTTTGTTGGCAAAGTGGAGGTCCAGTCATTACCAAATCACCACTGACCTTCTTCTACTTCTCTTAACTCAATCCCTTCTCTGGGAGCAACTTCAGTAATTGCTGGTTTGGGGATCCACTGGACATGCACAGTTCTGTTTCTTCTTCCCGTTTTTCACTACTGCCCATTCTGCAGGAATGATGTGTGCTCAGTTGCTCACAGATACGTGATGAACTTGGTGGTGAAGAACCCACCCTTGCAGGAGAGGCCTAGGGTGTTTATTGATGCTAGTGATTGATTTGATATGAGTGTCTTCTAGCAGGATTCACTAGCCTATGTGTCCACAGGAAAAATTCGTTTCCCCTAATATCAGCTTTGCCAATTTAGTCTCATTTGTCTGACTCCTTCTCTATTTTTGAACTGGTTCAGAACATGTAAAGAGGAGAAAGGTTTTATCAACTGGGCACTTTTGAGCCTCAACAAGTTGGTCCAAAGAGAGCAGAACTTTTATGTTCTCACCAAAAAAAAAAAAATAGAGCTGTCCCATACGATGAAATATCATTACTATTTTAGTAGACTCTTCTTATCCACCAATGTACAATTGCTCTCTTGTTTTTGTTTACATTTTAAATTAATTCTGTTTTATTAAAACATAACTGTTTATATTTTGTTATGAATTGAATTCTGTTTTGTTGAAATGTAAAGGGTCATGACTGCCACTCTTGCTTTCTTTATCTTAGCATTTTTGTGGTATACTCATTTAAAAATTTTCTTTGTCATGTTGTTTTAATTAAATCTCTTACAAATCATATAAGAATATATTTCCCCCAGCTTAACATGTGATAACTGGCTTGCCTAAAATCATTAATGTCATATTTTTTTTTATATTTACTTTTACCTGATTGTCTTTTTTTTACTCTTCTGTATTATTTCTTGTTGGATTTATGTGTTTTTTTTCCCTTCCAACCTTGGGGATTTGAAGATTTTTACTTTGCTTCTTTTTTAAAAATTAACTTAAAATTTTTCAACATTTTTAATTGTACAACATACATATAAAATGCATAATTCATATTTTGTGTGCTGAGTTGCTCAGTCATGTCTGACTCCTTGCAACCCCATGGACCTCAGCTCTTCAAGCTCCTTTGTCCATGGGATTTTCCAGGCAAGAATACTGGAGTGGGTTGCCATTTCCTTCTCCATTCATATTTTACTACTCAATAAATTTTTTAAAAGTAAATGACAACTTACAGCTGTATAATCAACATATAGCTTGAAAAATAGAATATTATCTTAGAAACTATATTCTTGTATCTTAATACTGTTGCTGTGTACCCTTACCTCATAATGACTATCCTGACTTCTGACACATCTGTGTCTTTTTGAGACTTGACAACTCATTTCTTTTCATGGCACATTGCCTGACTTATGAAATATTTTTGCTGTTTTTTGTAGGCATATATTTATATTCATTGTAGTTTTACTTAGTATTTCCTTGATCACATGGATGAAGTTTACATGGATTACATTAAATGAGCTCTAGAATCTGTTTCATATGTTCATTGACCAAGGGGTTTTGTTTATGAAATACTTACTTATATCTTTGCTCATTTTTCTGTCAGATTTTTTTTTGCTATTTCCCCACTGATTCCTTGATATTCTTTATGTATTGTGGATACCAACCTTTTGTTACTTATATGTACTGGACATATTTTCTTCCAATTTTTTATCTTCTATTTAGTTTGATTATGATGACTTCAATAAGCAAAAATCTAAGGTGATTGAAAATTTCAGTCTCACCCTATATGACTTCCACTTTGCCATGGAGGCTGTGTCTCACCCAGCCTCAAATTCATTTGTTGAGTTTTCAATCTCCAATGTGATATTTGGAGAGGGGGCCTTTGGGAGATAATTAGGTTTACATGGGGTCACAGGGTGGGGCCCTCATGATGGGATTAGTGCCTCTGTAGTAAGAGGCATCAGAGTTTCTCTCTCATGTTCTCTGTCATGTGAGGCCAAGAGAACCCTCACCAGAATCTCACCATAATGATCCCTAATCTCAGACCTACAGCCTCCAGAACTCAGAAAAAATTAATTTTTGTTATTTAAACCAACTGGCCTATGGTTATGGCAGTCTGAGAAGACTAATAATAGAATTATCTAAAGGATGTCTTGTTAGAGAAAAACCTTCTGTATCCTAAATCCATACAGAGAATCACGTGTATTTCCTTCTAAATATTTTGAATTTTATCATTTAAATGAGGCTGAAGAAATCTAGGAGTTTTAGGCTCCCTAGGATTGTGGTAGCCATCTACATTGGAATTACCTGAAACCTCCTACTAAAATCCACATTTAATAAAAGGACTAAAACTAAAACTCTTGTACCTTACTTCCATAGTATAACTGGGAGACTGAGATGACTATAAACTTCAATTTGAATGTAATTAGAAAAAACACATAAGATGGGCAGAGTTGTTGCCAGAACCCCTAGTGTTGCCAGAACCCAGAAAACTTTGCACAGAAAAATGTTAAGTACAGAGGCAGGCTGGCAGCGGCAGAGGCCAGATAACATCAGTACATGTAGGATCCTACTGTGTGAAGGAAGGAGTCCCAGCCTAAGGGAACTGCTGAAGGCGCAAGTGAGTAGTTCAGAGGACTCACATGGAGGAGTTGAATGGAACAGGCTTCAGAGAGCATGGACTGGAACTGATAGTTTTAGGGAAGCATCAATTCTTGGGTAGAAAAAGAGAAGAAATCTGGTTTGAAAGCGGCAGTGATTAAAAGGTAGGCTTTTAATCATTGATAGGAATGAAGAACCCGAGAAAGGCTGGCCACAAAAAGGTACCGTAGAATAAAACAATGGCCGGTTTATTTGTTACAACAAAAGGAGGAAACCTTGAGGTGAGAAATCAGAGAAGCCACTTCAATCACCTCCTGCATCTCAGTCCATAAATCCCCCTTCTGACTAAAATACTAGACATATTTAACAGCTTTAAAAATAAAAAACAACAAGCCAAAACTAATGTGCAAATTCCCCAGATATACAATAAGGAAACAATAGATAATAAAGTTCAAAATTGTTTTGCAAATAAATGTACATAAGAGAAATGCTGCCACAAAGTGTAAGAACATTGAAACAAAAATAAAACAAAGTGAAAAAATGAAGCATTCAAAATGGAAACATCCATTAGCAGAATTGCAAAAACTCAGAAGAAATGGTTTAAACACAAGAAGCTATGAACGGATATTTGAGAGAACCTGAAAACATTTTCAAAAAGGACAGTCATCTCAGAAATGAGGATGAATTATTGACACACAGGGATGAATGAATATGACTTTATGATACAGGGGCACAGATGATAGAAATGAGGAAGGTCAAGAAAGTCATGCAAAAAAAAAAAAAAAAGAAAGTCATGCAGATATAAGGAAAAAGAGAACCAAAAAAATCTGAGGAAAATTAAGAACTTTTATAGGTTTCAGGTTATAACTCTCACATAAAGTAAATCTAATAAATAGATAAATAAAGACCTAAAAAAGAAAAAAATGAAACAGAACCAACATTTCAAAATGTTTCAAGGAAATCGTCCTGAAATTATAGAACACTGAATCTGTCCACTGAATTGTCAACTTGGACCTTATTCTGGCATTAGACACTAAATACAAACTTCCCTGGGCTTCTGACAAAACAACTAAGTTCTTTCAAAGGAAATCAAACAGGTTGTCATCTGACCTCTCAGCCACAAGATTATTTTTCAGAATAGTTTAGCAATATCTATAAGATGTACAAAGAAGTAATGAGCTAATGATATTAATATAATATCTAGCTAGCTATGGAGAAAGCAATGGCACCCCACTCCAGTACTCTTGCTTGGAAAATCCCATGGGTGGAGGAGCCTGGTGGGCTGCAGTCCATGGGGTCTCGAAGAGTCAGACACGACTCATGCATTGGAAATGGCAACCCAGTGTTCTTGCCTGAGAATGGAGGAGCCTGGTGGGCTGCACAGAGTTGGACATGACTGAAGTGACTTAGCAGCAGCAGTAGCTAAGCTATCCTTCAGGCTCCCCAGGTGGCACTGGTCATAAGGCGTTCACCTTCAATGCGGGAGATCTGGGCTCGATCCCTGCGTCAGGAAGATCCTCTGGAGAAGGGAAGGCAACCCACTACAGAATTCTTACCTGGAGAATTCCATGGACAGAGGAAACTGGCAGGCTACAGTCCATGGAGTCGCAAAGCATTGGACATGACTAAGCATGCACATACACACAGAAGCTATCCTTCAGGGACTGAGATCAGAGAAAAACTATTTCAAACATGCAGGCTTTCTAACGGAATAGTATGCTTCTGAGCTTTTCCTGAGAAATGTAGCATAGTGATAATTGGGAAAAATTTGAAAGAATTGGTTGAACATTGAATGTATAATTAATGGTCCAAACAAGTGTTGGCATAAAATGTGAAGAATAGTATGTTAGTATTATATACTTACAAACAGCTGTGAAAAGAAGAGAAGTGAAAAGCAAAGGAGAAAAGGAAAGATATAAACATCTGAATGCAGAGTTCCAAAGAATAGCAAGAAGAGATAAGAAAGCCTTCTTTAGCGATCAATGCTAAGAAATAGAGGAAAACAACAGAATGGGAAAGACTAGGGAACTCTTCAAGAAAATCAGAGATACCAAAGGAACATTTCATGCAAAGATGAGCTTGATAAAGGACAGAAATGGTATGGACCTAACAGAAGCAGAAGATATTAAGAAGAGATGGCAAGAATACACAGAAGAACTGTACAAAAAAGATCTTCACGACCCAGATAATCATGATAGTGTGATCACTGACCTAGAGCCAGACATCCTGGAATGTGAAGTCAAGTGGGCCTTGGAAAGCATCACTACGAACAAAGCTAGTGGAGGTGATGGAATTCCAGTTGAGCTATTCCAAATCCTGAAAGATGATGCTGTGAAAGTGCTGCACTCAATATGCCCACAAATTTGGAAAACTCAGCAGTGGCCACAGGACTGGAAAAGGTCATTTTGCATTCCAATCCCAAAGAAAGGCAATGCCAAAGAATGCTGCAACTACTGCACAATTGCACTCATCTCACACGCTAGTAAAGTAATGCTCAAAATTCTCCAAGTCAGGCTTCAGCAATATGTGAACCGTGAACTTCCTGATGTTCAAGCTGGTTTTAGAAAAGGCAGAGGAGCCAGAGATCAAATTGCCAACATCTGCTGGATACTGGAAAAAGCAAGAGAGTTCCAGAAAAACTTCTATTTCTGTTTTATTGACTATGCCAAAGCCTTTGGCTGTGTGGATCACAATCAACTGTGGAAAATTCTTCAAGAGATGGGAATACCAGACCACCTGATCTGCCTCTTGAGAAATTTGTAGCAGGCCAGGAAGCAACAGTTAGAACTGGACATGGAACAACAGACTGGTTCCAAATAGGAAAAGGAGTATGTCAAGGCTGTATAGTGTCACCCTGTTTATTTAACTTATATGCAGAGTACATCATGAGAAACGCTGGACTGGAAGAAACACAAGCTGGAATCAAGATTGCCGGGAGAAATATCAATCACCTCAGATATGCAGATGACACCACCCTTATGGCAGAAAGTGAAGAGGAACTCAAAAGCCTCTTGATGAAAGTGAAAGTGGAGAGTGAAAAAGTTGGCTTAAAGCTCAACATTCAGAAAATGAAGATCATGGCATCTGGTCCCATCACTTGATGGGAAATAGATGGGGAAACAGTGGAAACAGTGTCAGACTTTATTTTTCTGGGCTCCAAAATCACTGCAGATGGTGACTGCAGCCATGAAATTAAAAGACGCTTACTCCTTGGAAGGAAAGTTATGACCAACATAGATAGCATATTCAAAAGCAGAGACATTACTTTGCCAACAAAGGTTCATCTAGTCAAGGCTATGCTTTTTCCTGTGGTCATGTATGGATGTGAGAGTTGGACTGTGAAGAAGGCTGAGCACTGAAGAATTGATGCTTTTGAACTGTGGTGTTGGAGAAGACTCTTGAGAGTCCCTTGGACTGCAAGGAGATCCAACCAGTCCATTCTGAAGGAGATCAGCCCTGGGATTTCTTTGGAAGGAATGATGATCAAGCTGAAACTCCAATACTTTGGCCATCTCATGTGAAGAGTTGACTCATTAGAAAAGACTGTGATGCTGGGAGGGATTGGGGGCAGGAGGAGAAGGGGACGACAGAGGATGAGATGGCTAGATGGCATCACTGACTCGATGGATGGGAGTCTGAGTGAACTCCGGGAGTTGGTTGTGGACAGGGAGGCCTGGTGTGCTGCGATTCATGAGGTCACAAAGAGTCGGACACGACTGAGCGACTGATCTGATCTGATTATATACTCTGTATAAAAATAACAACTTATAAAGGTAAAGAGAAAGAAAGTGAAAGAGAAAAGTAAGATAATTGATTGCCTCATAGGTAGAAATTGGAAATTAATAGATATTATTTAAAACTGACAAATAGAAGAAACTGAAACATATTTCAGAATGCAAAATAAAATACTGAGACCATGTTATTATTTCAAATGGGATGTTGGATGTTAGATGATGGACAAAGGGAAGGTAGATAATAGAAACTGTTCATAAGCTGAAAACTTGTTGCTCATAGCAGAGAACTAATAAATATTGTGTGAAGAAAAATGGAACTCAGAGTAATGTATGAAGGTATAGTTGCAAAAATAACTTTTCGTTATCCATTCTTAGTGGGATATAATCTAAGAACAAAAAATGTTCTACAAGTTTTCAGCTTTTACAAACAGGTTTATTATTTGCTCAGTTGCTCTGTTGTATCTGACTCTTTGTGACCCCATGGACTGCAGACTTCCAAGTTCCTCTGTCCATGGAATTTTCTAGGCAAGAATACTGAAGCAGGTTGCCATTTCCTTCTCCAAGTATCTTCCTGCCCCAGGGATCGAACCTGAGTCTCTTGCGTCTCCTGCATTGGCAGGCAGATTCTTTACTACTGTGCCACCTGGGAAGCAATAATAGTAGCATTATTTTTTGAAATTACTTTATGTATTTTGTGGAATAATGCAAGAAAGTAGTTATGTTGATATCATTACAAAATAAATAAAACAAAAATTTTTGGTATAAAAAATTTTTTAAATATAAAAACAAAAAACTGAGTTGAAAATAACAATATAAACTCATGTTTCTAAATGTATAGATTATTCAGTTCTGTACACTAAAAAGTCTTAGAGAAATGACATCTCAATATCAGTAAATTCTGCAGATGCCCAGATTTTGATTTCTAAATGCCATTCCTTGCAAAGGAAGTAGAACCTTTTGATAATTGACTAATTTTAAGTTTGGACTAGGAAATATAGACAAGCCAACTTTTTGGCCAGAAAACAAGGAAACTTTCCAAGATCAAAGGGTTTCCATCAGAAAGAATGCCAGAGCAACTTTGAAGAGGTTTGATTTGAATACTGAAAATTATATAGACAAAACAACAGACATATAGAACTTATTAGTCTACAAGGATACTCAGAAAAGGAAAAATTTGTAAACAATAGCAAATAAACAGCAAAACTCGAATTAACAAAATTTACTTTAAAAATCTACAGAGGGTGATTGCAGCAATGAAATTAAAAGACGCTTACTCCTTGGAAGGAAACTTATGACCAACCTAGACAGCATATTAAAAAGCAGAGACATTACTTTGCCAAGAAAGGTCCATCTAGTCAAGGCTATGGTTTTCCCAGTAGTCATGTATGGATGTGAGAGTTGAACTATAAAGAAAACTGAGCACCAAAGAATTGATGCTTTTGAACTGTGGTGTTGGAGAAGACTCTCGAGAGTCCCTTGGACTGCAAGGAGATCCAAACAGTCCATTCTAAAGGAGATCAGTCCTGGGTGTTCATTGGAAGGACTGATGCTGAAGCTGAAACTCCAATACTTTGGCCTCCTGATGCGAAGAGCTGACTCATTGGAAAAGACCCTGAGGCTGGGAAAGATTGAGGGCAGAAGGAGAAGGGGATGACAGAGGATGAGATGGTTGGATGGCATCACTCACTCGATGGACATGGGTTTGGGTGGACTCTGGGAGTTGGTGATGGACAGGGAGGCCTGGTGCGCTGCGATTCACAGGGTCACAAAGAGTTGGACACGACTGAGTGACTGAACTGAACTGAACTGACTTTAAAAATCATTATAGATTGCTGTTACATTAATTCTGTGGTAAAAATTTATAATTGGAGGGAAATCAGTAAGCATCACTTCAGCCTTTCTAATAAGACTTTTATCTTGAACTTATCAAATAAATAACCCTAGTTTATGACAGTAAGTTCTTCTATATAGAAAAAGGTCAGCTAAAAAATGACAGTCAAGCAATCACCATTTATAACCCTAATGTTTAAATGGTTTAGGCAAGAATCATCAGGGGATGCAAAGACTATTTGGTGAAGTACTGATAGGGAACTGAATAATTTCATGTTTCAAAGTAGCAACCTATGTATTTTAGCTGGACATATAAGGAAAAGTAATTTTACAGTGGAAGGATTCATCACCACCTTAACTTTGTGATCAAGTGAGATAAGCTGACATTAGGAGTATTATTATATGATACAAAATGAAGTTCACAGCATCACTTATGAGGTATTTTTGCAAACATGCTTAATCTGAATTGAATTAATCTTTAAATCTAACTTCCATTTTACAGAAAACAAAGACAACAGAGGAAGAAATTAAAGTGATTCATGTTTCAATCAGTCAAATTTTGAATGTGAGAAATCCTACAGGAATAGAAGCAATGAGATAACATGAGATGAGTTGGGTGACTTTCCAGATTAAAGGAGGTTGAAGAGACATAATAGCTGAAGTCAATGTGTGACTTTTCATTGGATCTTGATTTGAATAAACCAAATATAAACACTATTTTAAGGCAGTTGGGGAAAACTTGACTTGGAATTAGATGTTACATATGAATTATTGATAATTTTGTGAGGTATAATAATGTTTGTGTGGTTATGGAGGAGAATATCCTTAATTTTTATAAAGTCACACTGAATTATATAGGGTGAAATATCACGATGTCTGTAAATTTACTTTAAAATACTTAAGCAAAAAAGAAGTGAAGCAAATATGGCAAAATATTAACAGCTGTTAAATTTAGATTATGGCTACAGGGATGATTAATTTTATATGTCAATTTGCACAGATATTTGGTCAAACATTATCCTGGATATTTCAGTGAAGTTTTTTTTTTTTTTTTTGGGATGCAATTAACATTTAACTTGCAAAGAGTCAGACGTGACTGAGCGACTGAACTGAACTGAACCTTTAAATCAGTGGACTCTGAGAAAAGCAAATTACCCACCATGAAGTGGGTGGATCTCATTCAATCAGTTGAAAGCCTTAACAGAATAAAGGCTGACTTTCCCTGAATAAGAAGGCCTTCTGCCAGCAGACTGACCCTGGACTCAAGCTGCAACTCTTCCAGTCTTCTGGCATCCCCAGTCCTATTTTGGACTCACTTTGTTTCTCTGGAGAACCATCACTAATACAGGGATAAAAGTGATCATTTTACTATTGAAAAATTTTTCTTTAAGTTTGAACATTTTAATAATAATGTTAAAATTCAATGTATAGTCATCTACTACCCTTATTATTGAACAGTGCATCCATTTTCCATTGATCTACAGTGCCAGCTTTGTTCATAAACCAAGCTTACATGTATGCATGACTCTTTCTTCCTTATTCTGCCTTTGGCTTACTATTTGCCATGTTCCAATACTACACTGTCTAATGTAAAATAATTTGAAGATAGACCCTCATATCTTGAAAGAGAAATCTCCTCAGATTATCCTTCCTCTTTTAATGACCTTTTTGTTCTTATTAGAAATTCATTTACAGTAATTTTAGTATTTAAAAATTTTAAGTTTATCTTAACACTGTTGAAATATTAACTGCATCTTAAGATCTATTTGGGAAGAATTGACATCTTTAAACTGCAGAGTTTTTGTATCTTATCGTATGTTATGTTGCTGCATTTTATAATGTCTTTTTAAATGTGCTTTAACAAAGTTTTATAATGTTTGTAAAGTTTGTTTCCATAACAAGCATGAATATGTTTTTTTGTAGATTCATTTTTATTACCTTTTATTTTGTGTTATTTTTAAAATGGCATATTTGTAAAAGGATATTTTCTAAATGATTTTTAAAGTTATATAAAAATGTAAATGGAAGATGGCGGAGGAGTAGGACGGGGAGAACACTTTCTCCCCCACAAATTCATCAAAAGAACATTTAAACGCTGAGTAAATTCCACAAAACAACTTCTGGGAGCTGACAGAGGACATCAGGTACCCAGAAAAGCAACCCAAGTCTTCGAAAGGAGAGAGAAGAAATACAGCTCCACTCACCAGAACACCGACACAAGCTTCCCTAACCAAGAAACCTTGACAAGCCACCTGTACAAACCTACACAGAGTGAGGAAACGCCACAATAAAGAGAACTCCACAAACTGCCAGAATACAGAAAGGACACCCCAAGCTCAGCAATTTAAACAAGATGAAGAGACAGATGAATACCCAGCAGACAAAGGAACAGGATAAAAGCCCACCAAACCAAACAAAAGAGGAAGAGATAGGGAATCTACCTGATAAAGAATTCCGAATAATGATAGTGAAATTGATCCAAAATCTTGAAATCAAAATGGAATCACAGATAAATAGCTTGGAGACAAAGATTGAGAAGATGGAAGAAAGGTTTAACAAGGACCTAGAAGAAATAAAAGAGTCAATATAAAATGAAAAATGCAATAAATGAAACTAAAAACACTCTGGAGGCAACAAATAGTAAAATAACAGAGGCAGAAGATAGGATTAGTGAATTAGAAGATAGAATGGTAGAAATAAATGAATCAGAGAGGATAAAAGAAAAACGAATTAAAAGAAATGAGGACAATCTCAGAGACCTCCAGGACAATATTAAACGCTACAACATTCGAATCATAGGGGTCCCAGAAGAAGAAGACAAAAAGAAAGACCATGAGAAAATACTTGAGATAATAGTTGAAAAATTCCCTAAAATGGGGAAGGAAATAATCACCCAAGTCCAAGAAACCCAGAGAGTCCCAAACAGGATAAACCCAAGGCGAAACACCCCAAGACACATATTAATCAAATTAACAAAGATCAAACACAAAGAACAAATATTAAAAGCAGCAAGGGAAAAACAACAAATAACACACAAGGGAATTCCCATAAGGATAACAGCTGATCTTTCAATAGAAACTCTTCAAGCCAGGAGGGAATGGCAAGACATACTTAAAGTGATGAAAGAAAATAACCTACAGCCCAGATTATTGTACCCAGCAAGGATCTCATTCAAATATGAAGGAGAAATCAAAAGCTTCTCAGACAAGCAAAAGCTGAGAGAATTCTGCACCACCAAACCAGCTCTCCAACAAATACTAAAGGATATTCTCTAGACAGGAAACACAAAAACAGTGTATAAACTCGAACCCAAAACAATAAAGTAAATGGCAACGGGATCATACTTATCAGTAATTACTTTAAATGTAAATGGGTTGAATGCCCCAACCAAAAGACAAAGACTGGCTGAATGGATACAAAAACAAGACCCTTACATATGTTGTCTACAGGAGACCCACCTCAAAACAGGGGACACATACAGACTGAAAGTGAAGGGCTGGAAAAAGATTTTCCATGCAAATAGGGACCAAAAGAAAGCAGGAGTAGCAATACTTATATCAGATAAAATAGACTTTAAAACAAAGGCTGTGAAAAGAGACAAAGATGGTCACTACCTAATGATCAAAGGATCAATCCAAGAAGAAGATATAACAATTATAAACATATATGCACCCAACATGGGAGTGCCGCAATATGTAAGACAAATGCTAACAAGTATGAAAAGAGAAATTAACAGTAACACAATAATAGTGGGAGACTTTAATACCCCACTCACACCTAAACAGAAAATTAACAAGGAAACACAAACTTTAAACGATACAACAGACCAGTTAGACCTAATTGATATCTATAGGACATTTCACCCCAAAACAATGAATTTCACCTTTTTCTCAAGCACACATGGAACCTTCTCCAGGATAGATCACATCCTGGGCCATAAATCTAGCCTTGGTAAATTCAAAAAAATAGAAATCATTCCAAGCATCTTTTCTGACCACAATGCAGTAAGATTAGATCTCAATTACAGGAGAAAAATTATTAAAAATTCCAACATATGGAGGCTGAACAACACGCTGCTGAATAACCAACAAATCACAGAAGAAATCAAAAAAGAAATCAAAATTTGCATAGAAACGAATGAAAATGAAAACACAACAACTCAAAACCTGTGGGACACTGTAAAAGCAGTCCTAAGGGGAAAGTTCATAGCAATACAGGCATACCTAAAGAAACAAGAAAAAAGTCAAATAAATAACCTAACCCTACACCTAAAGCAACTAGAGAAGGAAGAAATGAAGAACCCCGGGGTTAGTAGAAGGAAAGAAATCTTAAAAATTAGGGCAGAAATAAATGCAAAAGAAACAAAAGAGACCATAGCAAAAATCAACAAAGCCAAAAGCTGGTTCTTTGAAAGGATAAATAAAATTGACAAACCATTAGCCAGACTCATCAAGAAACAAAGGGAGAAAAATCAAATCAATAAAATTAGAAACGAAAATGGAGAGATCACAACAGACAACACAGAAATACAAAGGATCATAAGAGACTACTATCAACAATTATATGCCAATAAAATGGACAACGAGGAAGAAATGGACAAATTCTTAGAAAAGTACAACTTTCCAAAACTCGACCAGGAAGAAATAGAAAATCTTAACAGACCCATCACAAGCACGGAAATTGAAACTGTAATCAAAAATCTTCCAGCAAACAAAAGCCCAGGTCCAGACGGCTTCACAGCTGAATTCTACCAAAAATTTAGAGAAGAGCTAACACCTATCCTGCTCAAACTCTTCCAGAAAATTGCAGAGGAAGGTAAACTTCCAAACTCATTCTATGAGGCCACCATCACCCTAATACCAAAACCTGACAAAGATCCCACAAAAAAAGAAAACTACAGGCCAATATCACTGATGAACATAGATGCAAAAATCCTTAACAAAATTCTAGCAATCAGAATCCAACAATACATTAAAAAGATCATACACCATGACCAAGTGGGCTTTATCCCAGGGATGCAAGGATTCTTCAATATCTGCAAATCAATCAATGTTATACACCACATTAACAAATTGAAAAACAAAAACCATATGATTATCTCAATAGATGCAGAGAAAGCCTTTGACAAAATTCAACATCCATTTATGATCAAAACTCTCCAGAAAGCAGGAATAGAAGGAACATACCTCAACATAA
Organism: Bos javanicus; assembly: GCF_032452875.1. Classification (NCBI taxonomy): domain Eukaryota; kingdom Metazoa; phylum Chordata; class Mammalia; order Artiodactyla; family Bovidae; genus Bos; species Bos javanicus. Next base: position 23,641,596 of record NC_083873.1, on the reverse strand, counting down.
TAAAAGCTATATATGACAAACCCACAGCAAACATTATCCTCAATGGTGAAAAATTGAAAGCATTTCCTCTAAAGTCAGGAACAAGACAAGGGTGCCCACTTTTACCATTACTATTCAACATAGTTTTGGAAGTTTTGGCCACAGCAATCAGAGCAGAAAAAGAAATAAAAGGAATCCAAATTGGAAAAGAAGAAGTAAAACTCTCACTGTTTGCAGATGACATGATCCTTTACATAGAAAACCCTAAAGACTCCACCAGAAAATTACTAGAACTAATCAATGATTATAGTAAAGTTGCAGGATATAAAATCAACACACAGAAATCCCTTGCATTCCTATACACTAATAATGAGAAAACTGAAAGAGAAATTAAGGAAACAATTCCATTCACCATTGCAACGTAAAGAATAAAATACTTAGTAATATATCTACCTAAAGAAACTAAAGACCTATATATAGAAAACTATAAAACACTGGTGAAAGAAATCAAAGAGGACACTAATAGATGGAGAAATATACCATGTTCATGGATTGGAAGAATCAATATAGTGAAAATGAATATACTACCCAAAGCAATTTATAGATTCAATGCAATCCCTATCAAGCTACCAACGGTATTCTTCACAGAGCTAGAACAAATAATTTCACAATTTGTATGGAAATACAAAAGACCTCGAATAGCCAAAGCTATCTTGAGAAAGAAGAATGGAACTGGAGGAATCAACCTACCTGACTTCAGACTCTATTACAAAGCCACAGTTATCAAGACAGTATGGTACTGGCACAAAGACAGAAATATTGATCAATGGAACAAAATAGAAAGCCCAGAGATAAATCCACGCACCTATGGACACCTTATCTTTGACAAAGGAGGCAAGAATATACAATGGATTAAAGACAATCTCTTTAACAAGTGGTGCTGGGAAAACTGGTCAACCCCTTGTAAAAGAATGAAACTAGAACACTTTCTAACACCATACACAAAAATAAACTCAAAATGGATTAAAGATCTCAACATAAGACCAGAAACTATAAAACTCCTAGAGGAGAACATAGGCAAAACACTCTCCGACATACATCACAGCAGGATCCTCTATGACCCACCTCCCAGAATATTGGAAATAAAAGCAAAAATAAACAAATGGGACCTAATTAAACTTAAAAGCTTCTGCACATCAAAGGAAACTATTAGCAAGGTGAAAAGGCAGCCTTCAGAATGGGAAAAAATAATAGCAAATGAAGCAATGGACAAACAACTAATCTCAAAAAATATACAAGCAACTCCTACAGCTCAACTCCAGAAAAATAAACGACCCAATCAAAAAATGGGCCAAAGAACTAAATAGACATTTCTCCAAAGAAGACATACAGATGGCTAACAAACACACGAAAAGATGCTAAACATCACTCATTATCAGAGAAATGCAAATCAAAAGCACTATGAGGTACCATTTCACGCCAGTCAGAATGGCTGCGATCAAAAAGCCTACAAGCAATAAATGCTGGAGAGGGTGTGGCGAAAAGGGAACCCTCTTACACTGTTGGTGGGAATGCAAACTAGTATAGCCACTTTGGAGAACAGTGTGGAGATTCCTTAAAAAACTGGAAATAGAACTGCCTTGTGATCCAGCAATCCCACTGCTGGGCATACACACTGAGGAAACCAGAAGGGAAAGAGACACGTGTACCCCAATGTTCATCGCAGCACTGTTTATAATAGCCAGGACATGGAAGCAACCTAGATGCCCATCAGCAGATGAATGGATAAGAAAGCAGTGGTACATATACACAATGGAGTATTACTCAGCCATTGAAAAGAATACATTTGAATCAGTTCTAATAAGATGGATAAAACTGGAACCTATTATACAGAGTGAAGTAAGCCAGAAAGAAAAACACCAGTACAGTATACTAACACATATATATGGAATTTAGAAAGATGGTAACAATAACCCTGTATACGAGACAGCAAAAGAGACACCGATCTATAGATCAGTCTTATGGACTCTGTGGGAGAGGGAGAGGGTGGGGAGATTTGGGAGAATAGCATTGAAACATGTATAATATCATGTATGAAACGAGTCGCCAGTCCAGGTTTGATGCACGATACTGGATGCTTGGGGCTGGTGCACTGGGACGACCCAGAGGGAGGGTAGGGGAGGGAGGACGGAGGAGGGTTCAGGATGGGGAACGCGAGTACACCTGTGGCAGATTCATTTCGATATTTGGCAAAACTAATACAATATCGTAAAGTTTAAAAATAAAATAAAATTTAAAAAAAATAAAAAATAAAAAGCAGAGACATTACTTCGCCAACAAAGGTCCATCTAGTCAAAGCTATGGTTTTTCCAGCAGTCATGTATGGATGTGAGAGTTGGACCATAAAGAAAGCTGAGCGCCAAAGAATTGATGCGTTTGATCTGTGAACTTGGAGAAGACTCTTGAGAGTCCCTTGGACTGTAAGGAGATCCAACCAGTCCATCCTAAAGGATATCAGTCCTGGGTGTTCATTGGAAGGACTGATGCTGAAGCTGTAACTCCAATACTTTGGCCACCTCATGTGAAGAACTGACTCATTGGAAAAGACCCTGATGCTGGGAAAGATTGAAGGCAAGAGGAGAAGGGGACGACAGAGGATGAGGTGGTTGGATGGCATCACCGATTCAATGAACATGAGTTTGAGCAAGCTCTGGGAGTTGGTGATGGACAGGGAAGCCTGGCATGCTGCAGTCCACGGGGTTGCAAAGAGTCAGACGTGACTGAGCAACTGAACTGAATCTAATGACTGGAGAAGGAAATGGCAGCCCACTCCAGTATTCTTTCCTGGAAAATCCCATGGACAGAGAAGCCCGGCAGCAGGCTATATATAGTTCATATGGTCGCAAAGAATTGGACATGACTGAAGTAGATTAGTCTGCCTGTAACCTAATGACACAAGAAAATGTCCAAGATACATTGCTAAGGAAAATGTTACAAAGCAGTGTGCAGAATACAGCCTTACTGGTGCTTTAAGTTTTCAATCATGAGATTTTTTATTTAGTGTCTATCTTGTTCACTCTCACACTGCTAGAATATTCTCACCTATGACTGCATGTTAGAATAATCTGGAATACTTTTATAAAATACCCCTGCCTGGGCTCCACCCCCCAAATATTAAAACAGCATTTCTGCAAAAAAAAAAAAAATGTAAATGGATTTTGCATGTTGCCTTAATGTCTAGGAAACTTATAAATCCTTTTTTATTCAAAGATTTTCTTGAGTTTCTTTTGAATCTTTACATTACTGGTTATATCTACTGAAAATATTAACTTTTTAAACAATCTTTCAACTATTATTTCTTCCTCTGTTTCTATATTTCTAGCAGGGCTTCCAGGACAGTTATGAAAAGAGCAGCGATATGCTAATTGTATTCCTAATATTAAAGATGATTCTTTGTTATTTAAAAATTTTATTTTAAATTATGATATTCACTATGGGAGTTTTATAAATTTACTTCTATATTAGCATTTCTTCTGAATTCTCAGTTTATGCAAAGTTTCTATCATGAATATATGTTGAGTTTCATCAAACACTTTTTTCCTGCACTGTTGAGATTGCTAAGTTTTTCTCCTCTAATTTGTTAGTGAATTTAATGATATTCTGATATCAAGCCAGTATTAAAGTGTTGAGATAAAATTACATTGATCATATGACATATTTTCTTTTTATAGAATTTTGGATTCAGTTTAGGATATTTTGGTCAGAATTTTTGTATCTGTTCATCAAAGTGAACTGCCTCTAATTTTATTTTACTTTTTTTTTTTGATGTGCTTTGCTTTTCAGATTTGGAGTATCAATAAAATAGGTTGAGGTGTTTTGCTCTTTTTCTAGTTTCTGGAAAATGTAATAAGATTGGGATTATCTGTTCCTGAAATATTTACTACAGTTTGTTTTGCAAACTTAGGTCTAAGCCAATTGTTTTCTTTGTGAAAACATTTTAATTACTCATTCAGTTTTTAAATTCCAAATTTTTATTTATTATTGAATCATTTTACAAATTTTCTTTTATTGATGGGGGAATAAAATGTTTTATCTGAGTACAAAAGTAGGCAAAACTGTAGTGTTAGAATCAGGAAATTGATTTATCTAGGTTGGAGGGGAACTTGGAGGTGCTTCTCTGATGTGGAGAATGTTCTCTCTCTTGAGTTGGGTGCTGATTACAAAACTGATGCAATCTATGGAAATTCACTGAGCTGTACACTTATGAACTGTGCACTTTTAAGTTCACATATTATACTTTATTATAAAATTTAAAAATATTTAGTGTAACAATATAAAGGAAAATAAGGAATTACAAAGTGAGATTGGTTTCAAGATATGCAAACACTAGTAAATAACAGGATCTGTATTATTATAACTTATTACTTTAATAGGTTCAATAAAAATATATTAGTTTGATATATGCCAAAGGCATTAGATAGAATTTACTAGTGATTCCTAAAAAGCTCAGTAAAGTAGAATGTTCTTTTAACATGCTAAAGACAAAATCCATAACAGAACAGGTTTATTTGACTATATAAAAGTTTAAAATTCTTTTCATAATAACTATATCAAAGGGTAAATTATAATTTGTGAGAAGTGTATGCTGCTGTGATGTCAGATAATGGATTATTATCATTATAATATATAGACCTTTTACAAGTGAAAAAGAAAAAGTTGTTATGTCTAAGCAATCCAAGAGAAAAATCCAAGAGAAAAAAACTGGGTATTTTTCACAAGTTTATTATTTCTATTTTTTACATTTTTATTTTATAGCGTTTTGATCGAAGATTTCAGGCTTAAAAGTAAAGCCTATTAAAAGTTACCATTTGTGAGAAATATTATTTTACGCACTCTCTGTGAGCATATAGAGCAGCATAAACTTGTTGTAGGATAATTCATCAATATAAATGTATAAGTTGTTTAAAATGGATTTATTTCTGATTTAGCAATTCTACGAATAAAGCCTAAGTAAATAATCATTAATGTATAGAAATATCTGTCAGTTGCTTTGTTTGCTAGATTATCTTTATAATAGCAAAAATTTGGACTCTGACTACCTGTCAGCAATACAGGGTTGATAAAGTTATTCAAATTAGAATCATACATTGGGAATATTATTAGAGATTAAGATTATGTTATTGATGAATACTGAATGAGATAAGGTTTTTATTCTACTGTTAAGTGAAAGAACAGGTTAGCAACTAGATTTGTGATGTATACATATACTCATTCATATAGATATGATATATACATCTATGTGATATATAGATGTGGATATTCATATGCATGTAATATGTCATATATAGATATACATATCTATGGATTTATTTTTATCAATTTTTGACAGTATCCATGTAATAGAGTTACAGACTGTGGCTTTTACTCATCTGTAACTTCCATATTTTTAAAAATGAATATGTATTTTTGTCTGTAATAAAAGGAAGCACAAAGATATAAAATACTTGCTGTGAGACTATTAAAATGTGCAGACAGTAACAAGGAGTGAAATCTGATTCTTTGATTTTTGCATTGGGCACAGCAGTCCTGGACCTGCCATGTCTGGTACCCTTCTCTGCCTGACAGTGCACCTCACCGCCGGGTCTCAGCAAGGCAGCGCTCTTTCCTTGCGCACGAATAGGCACTGACTGGACTGGAAATGCAGCTGATCCAAATGTCCTCAGTGCAGGCTTGTGGGAATCCATAACTTGTCAAGACACAAAGGGCTTTTCCTAAAGTAGATTCCTGGTAATAAGCTATCCTAGTCATTGTAGTTCTCTGTGGAATTTACCCGGAATGTGGTGGCTTAATAGCTGTTTGTTTGTTTGTTTGTTTGTTTTTTGAGGCGACAGATCACATACTCAACAGGAGGAGGAGAGGCTAAGAAATACAGATTAGATGAGAATAAGGAAGAAAGGGAAGAAGGGAGAGAGAGAGGGAGAGACTTGAGTTCATCTCCAGGAACGTCTTGCCCTGACAGCTTGCCAATCCTAACGTACATGCACCCTCAAGGTGGCCTGTGTAAATCTTAGCATCCTTACAGCCGAGAAATGCCTAGTTGTTATCCACAGTGATGAGGATGAAAGTTGATAATACAGTCACTCCTCAGATGCTATTAATACATTTACTTCTTTCTTGTTTAGTCACGTGTTACTAAACACTGCCTGAGTGCATAAGAGCAGAGGAGATGGTCTTTTAGACATTTTACTTCATATTCTTGTGTGTATGTGTGTGTGACCTAAATATTTCACAATAGGAGAAGTTATATTTTAAAAGTATAGGAATTGAGAGGAATTGGGAGCTTCTAGTATTTTCTGATCCTATATTTTTATCCCTCTTCCAAATAAATAAGCTCAGATTAAAACCAATCCTGAAAAAATATACATTGAACTCGTTAAATATATTGAAAGGAGAGAGGCTTGCTAGATAGAGATGTATTGTTACTGTCAGGAACATTCTCTAAAATTTGGAAACAGGCAGGAGAGATTGCTAGGTGTACTCAAGCCACTACCTGCTGGACCGTCTAGAGGCTGGGTTCTCGTACAGCTCTGTGGGACTAAGGTTAACTTGGAGATTTTTGTCTGCTAGAGGTGTAACTCATTTCTTCTCCATTGAAGAGACAGCCTCAAAGGGTATGGTTCACTGCACCGTAAGACATAAATTGGTTTTATTTCTAACCCAGCTATTTTATCCTAACAATTCTTTATTTAATTGCACATACGACTAGCTTCTCAAATACTCTTTGACCTGGTTATAATAATTTACTGGTCCCCTCATTAATTAATGAAATTGAATAAAATACTTGATGTTTTAATTTCATATCTGCATGAAAATATGGATTTTACCTTTTTATTTTTTTAAATACACTTTTTAGTGCTCTTCTGTAAATCTTTTTTGTTTTTCTTTTGGAGAAAATATTCAGTATGGTATACTAACTATTGCTATAATTCCTAGGTTGGAGGTTTAAAGGATTATAAGATTATTTTCCTTTAATAAGTGATGCAAAATAATACATATTCCAGAAATCTGCCGTAATCATAGGTTTACCAATTTCTTCCTTACTATGACTACTTTCACATTTAAGTAGAAATATTTTAAAAGGTGTTTTTTAATATTTTACCTGTTATTGTTATAAGTATTTGGTTTGACACAGAGCAACCAGTTCTTCTGAGCTTTTCACATATGCTTTAAAAACAATAGGTGGTAAATAAACACTTATTAATACACGTATTTAAGAGCCAATCTCTCCCTGATATTTTACTTTACTTCTTCAAAGTATCTTTTAAAAATTCAATATAATCTATAGGCTGCTCTATATCATCTACTTTTAGTCACCTGTAGTAATAAGCAATTTCATTGAATTTTTCTCATTTTTTGCTTAGAGTTACCACATGAGAAATGGTGACATGTCAGATGAGGTAATTTTCAATATACTCTTTTATTTGTTTTTCTTGTCAACAAACATTTGTTGAGAACCCTTCTGTGCTATGCACAGTTCTAGAAGTTGAATATGTAGATGATTTCAGGAAATCAAATAATAACTAGGAAGGACTATTTCTAAGTATAGATTTGAAGCAAAGGTAGTTAGCTATTAAATTTCCCATTTCTATTCTAAGATTATTTTTGTCTTAGAATCATATCTAAGACTTTGGAATAAGAACATCTTCTTCCTTGAAATGTTCTGTTGAAAAACTAACGAATTCCTCATAATTCTTCTATTGCATAGATTATGTGGTGATTTATGCCTTATGGTTTTCTATTTCCACTTTGACGTATAATAAACTTCACAGTTCTTCTACTCAAGGTAAATAGCCTTGGTTGATTTCCACTGCCACTTCCCAAAGGACTTGCCTCTACCGGAACCATATTTTGCTATTCCTAAATAAAATCAACCAAAAAATTTTAAAAGTCATTTATACTATCATGCTGCTGCTGCTGCTAAGTCGCTTCAGTCGTGTCCAACTCTGTGCGACCCCATAGACAGCAGCCCACCAGGCTCCCCATCCCTGGGATTCTCCAGGCAAGAATATTGGAGTGGGTTGCCATTTCCTTACTATTTTTTTTTTAATACTATCATGAAAAACAGTAAAAATTTAAGATAAAAACAAACTTACTTTACATTATTATTTTGCTATAAGTAATGGAATTGGTCATTCACTATAGATCAAACACAGTGTGAAAAAGAATGTAAATAAAAAGTGAAATGAAATCATCCGGTATTATGGTTGACAAACTGATCATTCCTTTCAATCCACAGACTAACAAAGGGGTATTCATAGAAATTGATGGGACATAGTGAGTCACGGACCAAGCAGTGTCAATTAACTTGCATGAGTTCATACAGAAGATTAAATTATGCCTACATACAACCTCTGACTCAAAGATTTCAGGCAGAAATGTCCTTTTGGCAATCATCTAGGAGATGGTAAAAAATTTTTTCAAAGTTAAATATTGTGGGTGGATCCATCTACATGCCAAAAATATTGAAGTCAGTAGTCATATTTTCATTGGCTTCGTGTGATTTCTGGGGCTAACTAGAGGGCAGGGGGTAAGGAAAATTGCTGGGAGAAAATGACAGGGACTTAGGAAATGAAACCTGGAAAGGAAGCACAGAATATTTCTGATTATTGAGAGAGTATTTCTCCGATAGTAGTTAATCTGGAAGTTGTGCTCTTCCTACTAAAATCCTGAGTGGCCTAAAAAAATGAATACTCACTGATGTATAAGATACAGACTGGCTGTGGCAAGCACCTTTAAACAGTTTACGTTGATAGAAAATCAGTATTTTGGGCTAATATGATGACTTACGGGATATGAAATGGTTAGAGCTTTCAAAGTGTTGTTTAATGAAACCTCCTTTTGAAGTCTGAACTTTGAGCAAATAGTGTCAGTTTTGGTATCAGAGAGTAACCATTCTTCCAGATAGTTGTGTAATGCTAACCAGATAAAAGTACATAGGATAGTAATGATGAAGAAAAAGATGACAAAATTAGGGGCTCTAGCATAAAGGGAGAGTCTATTATCACATTTAACCTTTGTAAAAATCTTTCAAATGGGTCTTCCATTAGGCCTATTTTCCAGATGAGGAAATTAAGGCTGAAAGAAATTAAAATATTTATTCAAAACTTAAGGACTAAAACAAACAAACAAAAATCAGCTTGAGGACCATTATCATTTGATTTTTTTGTGGCTGAATCCCACTTGGTGACTCTCTTCATCACTTCTCTAGTCAGGAGGGACTGTATTTGCCAACAAAGCTATTCTGTGTTGCAGCTGTACACAGTATCAGGGCACATCTACGCATGTATGGGGATACATGGCTCTTGAGAAGTTCTGTTTGCAAGCAACAAACTGACTCTTACTTAAGGGAACCATGAAACGCATAGGCACGATGGAAGAATTTGTCCAGAATGAGTGAACAAGCTGGAGAAGCCAGTGGGGGTATTAGCCCTGCTTTGGGGACTTAAACATCAGAGGCTTATGTATTTCTCATTAGATTTTCAGTCACTTGTATTTTCATTTAAATTTTCACATTCCCTAGTGAGAAATTCTTAATAGCTTCAGTCATTGTATGTGAAGGTCAAGCAGATTACGGTATATGTGAGAAGGAGTGTTAGCAACACTGACATGATAACTGAGGGGGTGATTGTTACATATATGTATGCAAGTATACTTATACCTGTTTATTTACATAGGATGTATTTGTATTTAATTTTGGTAAACTATAGAAGCTGAATTACAATGGACAGGTCTGATTATTCTTGGCTTAAGATTTTTTTTTTAAAGCTGTGATTTATTCAGTTTAGATATTGTTAAGACGTATATGATCTATATGGGCTAAAATAATATTTTACAGTAAAGGCTTTTCTTCTCCAAGTGAACAAAGCTAGTCCCTAAAACATGAGCTTGAACCTTAAACCTGAACAAGACCTAATGTTTTACAGGGAATTTATTCTTAACACTTAACTGTACAAAGTTTGCTAGCAGACTGTTAATTTCCTTCACATCAATTCATCAGTTTTTCCTCATAAAATGATCAGAGGAACTTGGCCCAGGGGAAAACACAGGAGTAGTACTAATGCTTCTGATTTAACAAGGCTGGATTTTTCAGTAAAAAGGTTTTGGGCGTATTAACAACCACTGGAGACTTTGCTACATGGTTCACTTTTCAAATACTTTAGAGTTATATCACAGACACACATTTAGTTGCTCTCTCAGCTCTATTAGTGACCCTTATAATCTCTAGAAACAACTTCTCACATGTTCTAGAAAGGTGAATGTAATAGAGTAGTTGATGTTGAGAAGATCAATTTGGCTCCCTACTGGGAGGGACCATATTTAGTAATTTCACCATTGTCTGGCCTTCTAATTGCTTCTTCCTATAGCTTCTCATAGAAATGATAGGTGCAAAGCCAAAAAGCTCTGCTCCTAGTAAATACTGTGAGTTTTTTCCCGAACACAAAATTATTTGAAGACAACTTAGGGTAGTAGAAATGAGTTAGTGTTCATTAAATTTTGAGAGGTTTAGGGGAGAGATGGAATCCTGTGGAAGAATGTATTTTTCCTCATGGGCAAGAGCACATGGCTCTGCTCATCTAAGCTCTGAGAGGAGAAGTAATTAGTAGTTGGTTTCTCATCATTTACATATGCTCTGCTGATTATCAAAACAACCCTCACAAAGAAGTGAGCAAGAATTATGATCTGTCAATTGGAGAAGACTCTTGAGAGTCCCTTGGACTGCAAGGAGATCCAACCAGTCCATTCTGAAGGAGATCAGCCCTGGGATTTCATTGGAAGGAATGATGCTAAAGCTGAAACTCCAGTACTTTGGCCACCTCATGCGAAGAGTTGACTCATTGGAAAAGACTGTGATGCTGGGAGGGATTGGGGGCAGGAGGAGAAGGGGACAACAGAGGATGAGATAGCTGGATGGCATCACTGACTCGATGGACGTGAGTCTGAGTGAACTCCGGGAGTTGGTGGTGGATAGGGAGGCCTGGCGTGCTGCGATTCATGGGGTCACAAAGAGTCAGACACGACTGAGCAACTGAACTGAACTGAACTGAATTTCACGTTAAGGAACCTGAAAACACAGAATTCTGTGCCCCAGAAACATTTGCCAAGGAAATGCCTAGAACTTCAAGCCTGCAAGCAGGATTTCCCTAGATACAGCTCTTGCCACTCTTTCCTACTTGCAGTTCTGGAAAACTGCAAGAAAGCAGGATGCCAATCAAAGGGTAGCTGCCCTTTGAGGCACTGCATTCCTTGAGGCTCTACTTTACTTTCTAGGATGTACTTCTGATGAAAGTTACTGCATTTTCTGAGGACTTCTGAGTTGATTACTAGTAAAAAAAAAAATATAAGTACTAGTAAGGCAAACTTTAATTGAATACAGTTATTTCCGAGAGCTCTGTGTATGGGGGATAAGGAAGGAGGTGGCCAGCGCCGTTAGCCAAGTTTTACAGTTGTCACATGTGGGAGTCTCCAGTATCTTAGAAGGCAGTGAAGGCATCCTCTATGTAAACAGAGTTTTAAGTAGGTGGAGACTTACATCATCCCCGAAAGGAAAAGGAAGAAAATATTCATTTTCTTTCTATCTCAGTTGAAATGGCAAAATATCCAGAAGCCCAGGAGCTTCCCACTTGATACATTCTTGCCAAGAACACTGGCCTTGGATTGCATCTTCCTTCCTCAGACAGCATCCCCAGGAGGAGAGCTATTCTTGCAAATGGTCCAACGAGCTGCCTCACCAAAGGGAGAGCAGACAGCATCTCGATTATGCACAGTCCTTTTGTCCTTCCAGATGGATGCAGTTTATGATCTGAGTCCCACATATAAAAATAGTACATTTATGATGGAATTTTATATAATCTGGCTTTTCACCTGCCAAGGGGTGGGAGTGCAAACATTTCCACTCTCAGAAGAACTTCTCCATGGAAATGGACCCTATCCATTGCTTCCCTGCAGGGTGGCCTGAAGAATAAAAGGGCACCTCTGAATGCACTATGGTGTACTCCCTGTGGCACAGGGAAGAAGTCATGTAAATAAACCCAAAACAAATGTAGTTGCTCTACAGACTCCAGTCATATAAAGTAGCTAGTTAGAATTCAAACTTGTGCCTCTAAAGGGCTGTTGCCTACTAGCTTGCTGTGCAATGCTAGGGAATTAATTTAGCCTCTGTAAATCTTAGTTTCCCTGTATGTAACAATGATATCATGTATTACATAGGTATTTGGGAGGATAACTACATAAAACAAATAACATTATATTTAGCATAAAATTATATCAGCTAGATTATTGTTGTTACCAGCATGACTGTGCTAAAATTAGAAGATAGAATCTAATGGCCTATTCTATTGGTCACCCTTATTATACCCACAAAATGTAGTCTCTGTGTGCATTGTACAATGATATTTTCCATTCTCTTGAGTGATTTGTCTAACTGCAATCACTATTGATCCCATTACATATATGTTATTATCTGGTTTCAACTGAGCATATCACTAGACTGCTTTTAAATTAGCCTATGGCTCTATTGATTCCTGCTCTTAAAAGTTTGGAGGTCACAAAATCTCTATGAAACATGGATCAGTTCATACTATTTTTTAAAATTAATTTTTATTGAAGTATAGTTGATTTACAATTTTGTGAGAGCTTCTGCTGTACAGCAAAATGAATAAATTAAATATTTACATATATCCACTCTTTTTAAGAGCTTCCCTTTTGGGCTTCCCTGGTAGCCCAGTTGGTAAAGAATTCTGCAATACAGGAGACCCCGGTTCAATTCCTGGATCGAGAAGATCTGCTGAAGGGATACGCTACCCACTCCAGTTTTCTTGGGGTTCCCTTGTGACTCAGCTGGTAAAGAATCTGCCTGCAATGCGGTAGACCTGGGTTTGATCCCTGGGTTGGGAAGATCCCTTGAAGAAGGGAAAGGCTACCCACTCCTGTGTTCTGGCTTAGAGAATTCCATGGACTGTACGGTCCATCGGAGAAGGCAATGGCACCCCACTCCAGTACTTTTGCCTGGAAAATCCCATGGATGGAGGAGCCTGGTAGGCTGTAGTCCACAGGGTCGCTAGAGTTGGACACGACTGAGCGACTTCACTTTCACTTTTCACTTACATGCATTGGAGAAGGAAATGGCAACCCACTCCAGTGTTCTTGCCTGGAGAACCCCAGGGACGGGGGAGCCTGGTGGGCTGCCGTCTATGGGATTGCACAGAGTCGGACACGACTGACGCGACTTAGCAGCAGCAGCAGCAGTAGTACGGTCCATGGATTCACAAAGAGTCGGACACAACTGAGCAACTTTCACTTTCACTTTTACTCTTTTTAAAATTCCTTCCCCATGGAGGTCACTATAGAGTATTGAGAAGACTTCCCTGTGTTATACAGTAGGTCCTTATTAGTTATCTATTTTATATATAGTTCTGTGTAGGTCAATCCCAATCTTCCAGTTATCCCGGCCCTACCTTTTCCTCCCAGGTAACCGTACTTTTTTTCCCTACATAAATAAGTTCATTAATATAATTTTTTTTAGATTTCACATATAAATGATATCATATGATATTTGTCTATCTCTGACTTAATTCACTTAGTATGATAATCTCTAGGTTCATCAGTGTTTCTACAAATGGCATTCATTCTTTCTAATTTCTGAATAACATCCCATTGTATATATGTACCACACCTTCTTCATCCATTCCTCTGTCAGTGAACATTTAGGTTGCTTTCATGTCTTGACTATTGTAAACAGTGCTCTGATGAACATCGGGGTGCATGTATCATTTTATGTGATGGTTTTCTCTAGATTTATGCCCAGGAGTAGACTGGTGGATCATATGGTAGTTCTATTTGTAGTTTTAGTGTAGGAAGCTTTCCTTTTCTCCACATCCTTTCCAGCATTTATTGTTTGTAGACTTTTTGATGATGACCATTCTGACCAGTGAGAGGTGATACCTCGTTGTAGTTTTGATTTGCATTTTTCTCTAATAATTCGTGATGTTGAGCATCTTTTCATGTGCCTGTTTGCCCTCTGTATAACTTCTTTAGAGAAATGTCTATTTAGATCTTCCACCTATTCATATCATTTTTTAAATTTAAAACTTTTCAGCTTCACATTACATATTATGTTAGACCTTAATGAAAACTTAGCTTATTGAATGTTACAACTTTCTGTGAAATATAGAAGATAGATTGCCATCTCTGTAGGGATACTGAGTGTGGTGGCTATAGGTCAATGGACATGTGCACACAGTGAAAACTGGAAAACAGAATTAGCTATAGTTCTTAAGCTCACACACTAGGTTCAGTTTCCTATGCAATGAAACATGATCACCAGTTTTTTATTCCAGGATCTCTTTTTGCATTTTAACTAGATTCAGTTTAGCAACTTTCACTAAACATTCAGCTTCTGTTTCTCAGATTTTTCCACTAAAGTCTGGGAATTAGAGCTTTATTTCTTCCTCTATATTCTTTAGTTGTTAACTTTACTGAGGCAGTGCTCTTCAAATCTTCCCTAACCTTTGACCTGGAAAATTACTGAAACCTACAGGATAGGGATGGGAAACAAATGGCAGGAAAAAACATGAATTGACCTGGAAATGTTGGAGCAAAGACATTCATAATTCAGAATGATAAGAGAAAAATGAAGGCAGATGTTAAACACAGTTATAACAACATGACACCAAATTCAAAAAAACCATAGTAAAGCTTCTATATCCTCTTTCTGTCTAGCCACCTAGATTTTCTTCCCCCTAGAAGTGAACCATGTGATTAGTTTCTTATATATTCTTCCATACCTGTATCTTCTATATTTATTTTAACAAACAGTGATGCACTAGATATACTCTGCACTGCACCTTGCCTCTTTCACTCAAAATACATAACTTGGAGATTATGTAGTGTTAATACTCTAAAATCCCTTGATTTCTCTGTACTGCTTCAGTGATACCTGTTTAACCAGTTTCTACTTATTGATATTCAGCTTTTTGCCATTGATGACTGCACTGCATGAAACAACCTTGAGCACATCTCTTTGCACACATGTGAGTGTGCATTACTCAGTACTCAGTTCTGAAAAAAGAAAGTGCTCCATTTTATGGAGACAGGAATTCCACACAGCCAGTCCCATACTTACACATCATTAGAGGATCATTGGCACAGATGGAACAATGGTCTTTGGGGCAGATGTTCAATGAATTGATGGGCCATGAAACTTTTCTGCAACCTCTGTAGCGCCTCCTGCAATATTGAATTCAAAAGCATATCTCATAGTTGTGATTCAGGGATCAGTACAGTTCAGTCACTTAGTCGTGTCCGACTCTTAGGAACCGCATGGACTGCAGCACGCCAGGATTCAGGAATCAGGAAGCCAAATTCCAGAAAAAATTGCTTCCATTGAGATTGCCTATTCAGCAGACAGTCAAAAGAGGCAAAAAAAAAAAAAAAAAAAGGCTTCATTTGTACTTCAGGCATCTAAATCTTATGCACTGTTGTTTTTTAGTCACCCAGTCGTGTCCAACTCTTTGCAACCCCATGGACTGCAGCATGCCAGGCCTCTCTGTCCTTCACCATCCCTCGAAGTTTGCCCAAGTTCATGTCCATTGCATTGGTGATGCCGCCTAGCCATCTCATCCTCTGATGCCCTCTTCTCCTTCTGCCCTCAGTCTTTCCCAGTATCAGGGACTTTTCCAACGAGTCAGCTGTTCGAATCAGATAACCAAAATACTGGAGCTTCAGCATCAACATCAGTCCTTCCAACAAGTATTCAGGGATGATTTCTCTTAGAATTGACTGGTTTGATCTCCTTGCTGTCCAAGGGACTCTCATGAGTCTTCTCCAGCGTCACAATTCGAAGGCATCAATTCTTTGGTGTTCCGCCTTCTTTATGGTTCAGGTCTCACAACAGTTTGTGACCACTGGGAAAACCAAATCTTACTTGGTTACATTTAATTAATAGAACCTAATTTGCTTTTAGAACTTTGGTTCCACAAGAGTCTGGGAAATATTGATTTTCTTTGTCTAGACTTTGCAACTCTGTAAGAAGGGACTCTAGAAAAAGGCAGGAAGGAGGGTACGTGAGTCAATCCAACAGAGAAAAGAGCTGTTACTTTAACTGATGATACTGTTCTAAAGAATTTACCAAATCTTTCACAGAACCACTGAAGTAAAAGTCCCATTAATGGGAATAATTGACATGAGTGATTTTTTACTGACAGGTCATACTTGACTGCCTTCAATCGCCACCACTCTCCCTCATCCCCACCTCATTAACATATTTCTTTTGGCCAAAGAAGGTGGTCCCAGAGAAACAAAAAGAGTTTCCTTTAGAACAAAAAGACAAGGGAGCTTACACATAGATATAACTAGTTCAATCCATGGCTACTCACACAGGAAAGTAAACGGAAGTCAGAGTCAGGAGTGATATTAAAGTCACATGGCCCAAGTGGGGAAAAAACAGAGAAGAAAAAGGCAGAAAGCAATACCAAAAAATGAGCTAGGTGATAAAAATGTTTGTTTGTTGGAAGTAACCATTAAAAGGATTTTTCTCATTAAAGTTGACAAGAGTCACTATAGTTAGGGCAGAAGTTATGATGCAGTGTAAGCATGAGGGCATTGTGAACAATTGTTTGGATAGAAGGTAATGGCCATGTTGTCCATAAGCAGTCAAAACATAGAAATAAAGCACAGTGGCTGCTGTTAGGCATTTGTGGGTAGTAAAATTGCATTTTGCTGATATTAAATTAGAATGGTTAAGAGAGCGTATGTTTACTCACTGTTTCCATGTAGAAGACAGCAGAGCATGGTATGAATAGGAGCACTGAGGGGAACTCCCAGAAAGAAGACATGTTAAACTCTTCTTAGAGGATACTTCAGCTATTCAGTATAAGTAATAAAAGTGCAACTTCAGTGGAGAACCAACATTCCATGAACCATAGAGAATTGTGGTCCAATTTTTTGAGGAATTTCTTAGAGGGAATAAGTGCTATCACCTGGGCTATGTTTTATATAAGGCTGGCAATTCCATTCTTTCTTTTATTCAGACCAAAATGTTTGGAGTCTTTTTAAAAAAATATTTATTTTTAATTGATGGATAATTGCCATGTTTTATTGGTTTCTGCCATACAACATGGATCAGCCATAGGTATACATATGTCCCCTCCCTCTTAATCCTCCCTCTCACCTCCCATCCCATCCCACTCCTCCAGGTTGTCACAGAGCCCCGGTTTGGGTTCCCTGAGTCATACAGCAAATTCCCACTGGCTATCTATTTTACATAAGTTATCATATATGTTTCCATGCTACTCTCTCCATTCGTTCCACTGTCCTCTTCCTACCACCCCCCACCCCTTGTCCATAACTCTGTTCTCTATTTCTGCATCTTCATTGCTGTCCTGCAGATAGGCTTGTCAGTACCTTTTTTCTAGATTCCATATATATGCATTAATATATGATATTTGTTTTTCTGAATTATTCCATTCTGTATAATAGGCTCTAGGTTCATCCACTTCATTAGCACTGTTGGAATCTTTTTTGACTTACAGTTTCTTTCCATTTTACAATTAAACAAGAGTAAAGTACATATATTCTTAAAGCTCTCATCCTAACCATTTTAAAATGTACAATTTGGGAATCTTAATCGCATTCACATTGTTGTGCAACCAATCTCCAGAACTCTTTTCATCTTGTAAAACCAAAACTCTATATCCCTTAAGTAACAATTCCCTATTTCCCTCTTTCCCAGGCATGGCAATCACTACTCTTCTTTCTCTTTCTGTGAAGTTTGATTACTGTAGGTACCTCAGATAACTGGAATTACACGATATTCATCTTTTGGGGACTGGATTCTTTCACGTAGCATATGGTTTATCCATGTTGTAGCATATGCCAGAATTCCCTTCATTTCTAAGGCTGCTTGTTTGCTTCCTCTGGGGCTGATTTTCTTCTCTTGCAGTCCACATCCAATTATTATGAAATCCTTTGAATCTGCCTTCAAAGTGACTGCAGAGCTGGCCACTTCTTGCTTCTGCCACCGTGACTACTGTGGTCCCAGCCAAAATCACTTTTCCCCTGCATTTCTGCAACTTGCTCCCTCTCTCCTCTTTTAAACCCAGTATCTACAGCAGTCTCTTAACAATCAGGTCACCTGTTTGCTTAGAATCCTGCAGTCTCTTCTCATTCTGCTTCGAGCAGAAACTAAAATCTCCGCCTCAGCCTGCCAGGCCCAGGAAGTCTGCTAGCTCTGTCACCAGCTCTGCCTCCTGCTGCTCTCCCTGCCCACCCACCCCTCCACCCACATCACGCTTTCATCCCTATTCTTCCTTGAACTGGCAGGCGGGATCTGACAGCAGCGCCCTTGTCCTGATATCTCTGCCAGATAGCTCTGTATGCTAACTCTATTATTTTCTTTAAGCTTTTTGTCAACTGTAGGGTAAAAGAGCCCTCACCTGACTAAGCTTACTGAAAATACAGTCCACCCTACCAAACACACTCCCTTACCTCTTTACCACTCCTTCCCTCTCCCACACAACTCCTGCTCATGCTTAGTCGCTAAGTTGTGCCCCACTCTTTGCGAGCCCATGGACTGTAGTCCACCAGGTTTTTCTGTCTATGGGATTTTCCAGGCAAGAATACTGGAGTGGGTTGCCATTTCCTTCTCCAGGGGATCTTCCCAACCCAGGGATCAAACCCAGATCTCCCACATTGCAGGTAGATTCTTTACTGTCTGAGCCACCAGAGAAACCCAAGAATACTGGACTGAGTAGCCTATCCCTTCTCCAGGGGATCTTCCCAACTCAGGAACTGAACCTGTGTCTCCTGCGACTTGTGCACTGCATGTAGGTTCTTTACCACTGCACCACCTAGGAAGCCTCCCCTGACAATCAGCAGCTTCCAAATTGTTATAGACCACACTCATGTATGTTTTAATACTTTATTGTCTGTCTCCCCCTGCTAGACGTGTACTTTACCTGCTTTGTTTGTAGATGTATCTCAAACATTGAGAACCATGCCTGGTGCAGAATGAGAGTTCAACACAGAATGAGAGGAAAGATCCCCTCCTCACACCTCTTTGGGCAGGTATTTTAATAGGTTATAACAAGACTGTAACAGTGTGTGAGTAAATAAGGAAGCAACCGAAAGGTCCCTGTTACTAGTTCATCTCCCACTTTCCTCTACATTTTCATACCAACAGAGCTTGTTTCTAAATGTCCAGTGGGAAAAGTTGTGGTACAAGGTAGCAAGGACCCTCGAGTCTAACACACTGCAAATTACAGCCATTTTTTACTGACTGAATGCCTTGGGGAAAGTTAGTTTTATTATCCTTATTCCTCATCTATGAAATGGGGATTCTATTAATTGGATATTCCTCATAGGTTATGAAAATGAAATGAGATAATTCATATAAAATGCTGGCACTTGATAAACTATTTGTTGGTAAATATAATTATAAAGCATTTAAAGACAACATTTAGGATGTTATGCATTCCTCTATAATCTCACTTATTAATTTGCTTAATAAAAGTATCTGTATATAGGTAGTATAAAGTTTGAGCTCAGTACTGAATTATCAAGAATTGAGATAGTCATATATGAATTATTTTACCATATTGTAAATTCTCAGAAGTCCATATTCAAGTGAAAGTATGAAACATAATATATGATGAAATATAAGAGAATTTTGATTGTCTGTTTAGCTTTTCCATGGTACTGATGATCATGATATGACTCATTGTACCTCTAACTTAATGGTATTTTCTCAAAAAATTATTGCAAATGATAATGAGCTATTCATAGCTTCACCTTTCAAATAATACTTTATTACTTGATACTTATATTCTATTTTTAATAATGATTTTCTTTTTGCTAGGTTATCTGGAGTATACCAGTTAAAATTTTTAAATTTGGTATTTTCAGTTAGTTTCAATTATCAGTTTCACATCTGAGTTAAGCATTTGTACTTAATTTTAATCACTTTTTGGGACCAAATAGTTACATAATTGATTGTGTAATCAATTGATATGGTTGTAATTTCTTCATGAACATCTTCTCATTAAATGTGGAAGTTTAAGCCAATTGAAAATTTCCCTTTTGTTATATAAATCTTCAATTTTTGAAACCATTACCCTAATGTTCAGTGGTATTTCCCATTTTTGAAAACTTATTTTGTGTGTGGGTATTTGAAATGATCAGAGATATTACCAAGAAAATGACCAATAAGCCATAAAACTGCTCAACTCATTACTAGTGTAATTTATTTGTTAACGGGAAAGTTTCATTTTAGATTACTTTGGAAGAGAGTATGAGAGTATGTGTAGCAGTTCCCTGGGTATATGGTCTTACTGTCCCGTCCATAATTTATTTAAAGTTTCTGCTTCTGCACTTGTGTTGAATAAGTGTGAAATTAAGGCCATTGTGTTTAAAAATGTAGTATAGGAATCTGAGCTTTCAATGGAATCAGATAGGAAACCTGAGAAATGTGCACAAGAGAGAAATGTTTATTTCATTCTCCCTACTTGCTTAAGAAAGCAGTCTACCTTCAAGTGAGACCTTCATATCTACAATTTCACCAGCATGTGCAACAGCAAGGAAAAAGACCTAAAGAAAGCATTCTGCCAGCAGGCTTCCCCAAACAGGATATACTCCATCTCTTTTCCAAGGAGATTTTACCCAGAGAGATTTTAACTTGAATTTAAACTTTTCATCACACCACTTTTCAACAGAGGTGGAAAGTAAATGTCTTTTGAAGTGTACCCAAAATCTGCTTCCATGATTACCTGAAGCCTTCTAAAGATTAACAGACAGGGCCTTTCTTTCCAGCCAACAGAAGGTCATGGAGTTTTTGAATGTTTCTCAAACTTTTCAGAAAACAGTTGCTTTAGAGCAGCTATTAAGATTTGTAAGACTATAGAAAAGCTTAGCTAGTTGTCTTTTATAAACACTTAGAACATCTTTGGATCAAAGGAACATTCACAGAAAACATTTTTAGTTGCTGAAATATGTGTTCATGTTTGGATTTTTCTAAATGTGTGTTTGCATTATTATTTTAGTTCATAAAAACTCTGTGGTAAATAAGGGAAAAAGAAGAGAAATGTGAGATGTTCTCTTTCTAGAAAGCAAATATTGAGGATGGAGATGGTTTCTAGAAATGAATAAGGTGAGGTGGGAGCAATAAGCCTCTGAGTCATTTAAACCCTAAGCTAATATCACGGTAATCCAAGTCTATGCCCCAACCAGTTACACTCGAGAAGCTAAAGTTGAACGGTTCTATGAAGACCTACAAGACCTTTTAGAACTAATACCCAAAAAAGAAGTCATTTTCATTAGAGGGAACTGGAATGCAAAAGTAGGAAGTCAAGAAACACCTGGAGTAACAGGCAAATTTGGCCTTGGAGTACAGAATGAAGCAGGGCAAAGGCTAATAGAGTTTTGCCAAGAGAAGGCACTGGTCATAGCAAACAGCCTCTTCCAACAACACAAGAGAAGCCTCTACACCATGGACATCCTCAGATGGCCAACACCGAAATCAGGTTGATTATATTCTTTGCAGCCAAAGATGGAGAAGCTCTATATAGTCAGCAAAAACAAGACTGGGAGCTGACTGTGGCTCAGACCATGAACCCCTTATTGCCAAATTCAGACTTAAATTGAAGAAAGTGGGGAAAACCACTAGACCATTCAGGTATGACCTAACTCAAATCCCTTATACAGTGGAATTGAGAAATATATTTAAGGGACTAGATCTGATAGACAGAGCGCCTGATGAACTATGGATGGAGGTTCATGACATTGTACAGGAGACAGGGATCAAGACCATCCCCATGGAAAAGAAATGCAAAAAAGCAAAATGGCTGTGAGGAGGCCTTACAAATAGCTGTGAAAACAAGAGAAGCAAAAAGCAAAGGAAAAAAAGGAAAGATAATAGAATCTGAATGCAGAGTTCCAAAGAATAGCAAGAAGAGATAAGAAAGCCTTCCTCAGCAATCAATGCAAAGAAATAGAGGAAAACAACAGAATGGGGAAAACTAGAAATCTCTTCAAGAAAATCAGAGATACCAAGGCAACATTTCATGCAAAGATGGGCTCGATAAAGGACAGAAATGGTATGGACCTAACAGAAGCAGAAGATATTAAGAAGAGATGGCAAGAATACACAGAAGAACTGTACAAAAAAGATCTTCATGACCAAGATAATCACGAGGGTGTGATCAGGCACCTAGAGCCAGACATCCTGGAATGTGAAGCCAAGTGGACCTTAGGAAGTATCACTACAAACAAAGCTAGTGGAGGTGATGAAATTCCATTTGAGCTATTTCAAATCCTTGAAGATGATGCTGTGAAAGTGCTGCACTCAATATGCCAGCAAATTTGGAAAACTCAGCAGTGGCCACAGGACTGGAAAAGGTCAGTTTTCATTCCAATCCCAAAGAAAGGCAATGCCAAAGAATGCTCAAACTACTGCACAATTGCACTCATCTCACACACTAGTAAAGTAATGCTCAAAATTCTCCAAGCCAGGCTTCAGCAATACATGTGTAACTTCCAGATGCTCAAGCTAGTTTTAGAAAAGGCAGAGGAACCAGAGATCAAATTGCCAACATCCACTGGATCTTGGAAAAAGCAAGAGAGTTCCAGAAAAACATCTATGCCTGCTTTATTGACTATGCCAAAGCCTTTGACTGTGTGGATCACAATAAACTGTGGAAAATTCTTCAAGAGATGGGAATACCAGACCACCTGACCTGCCTCTTGAGAAACCTGTATGCAGGTCAGGACGCAATGGTTAGAACTGGACATGGAACAACAGACTGGTTCCAAATAGGAAAAGGAGTACATCAAGACTGTACATTGTCACTCTGCTTATTTAACTTCTATGCAGAGTACATCATTAGAAACACTGGGCTGGAGGAACCACAAGCTGGAATCAAGATTGCCAGGAGAAAATGTCAATAACCTCAGATATGCAGATGACACCACCCTTATGGCAGAAAGTAAAGAACTAAAGAGCCTCTTGATGAAAGTGAGAGGAGAGTGGCAAAGTTGGCTTAAAGCTCAACATTCAGAAAAATAAGATCATGGCATCCAGTCCCATTACTTCATGGCAAATAGATGAGGAAACAGTGGCAGACTTCATTTTTTTGGGCCCCAAAATCACTGCAGATGGTGACTGCAGCCATGAAATTATGAGATGCTTACTCCTTGGAAGGAAAGTTATGACCAACCTAGACAGCATATTAGAAGCAGAGACATTACTTTGTCATCACAGGTCCATCTAGTCAAGGCTATGGTTTTTCCAGTAGTCATGTATAGATGTTAGAGTTGGACTATAAGGAAAGCTGAGTGCAGAAGAATTGATGCTTTTAAACTGTGGTGTTGGAGAAGACTCTTGAGAGTCCCTTGGACTGCAAGGAGATCCAACCGGTCCATCCTAAAGGAAATCAGTCCTGGATGTTTATTGAAAGGACTGGTGTTGAAGCTGAAATTCCAATATTTTGGCCACCTTATACGAAGAGCTGACTTATTTGAAAAGACCCTTATGTTGGGAAAGACTGAAGGCAGGAGAAGAAGGGGACGACAGAGGATGAGATGGTTAGATGGCAACACCTACTCAATGGACATGAGTGTGGGTGAACTCCGGGAGTTGGTGATGGACAGGGAGGCCTGGCGTGCTGCAGTTCATGGGGTCACAAAGAGTCGGACACGACTGAGCAACTGAACTGGACTGAATGATAGTTGTGATTATTTCTTGTGAATTCACTGAGCCCATGCAAATAGGATGTGATTCTAGATTATGTAAAAAAAAAGTGTTAACGGATGATAAATACTCAACTCATCATGCTCACAAAAAAGAACATGAAGTAGTTTTCATAGGAAAGTTGCACAGTTTTGCACAAGGAATAACAGTGTGTCCCAATGTCCCCTAATGTGAGAACATGCGTTTTTGCCCAATCAGTAAATTATTCTTCCTGACAGAGTTGATGGAATATATTCCCCTCACTCACTGTGGTTCAGATAGAAAATACAATAGAAAAGATATAGACAGTAGAAATACCAGTTCACAGTGGAGAGAGAAACTCACAAGCATACCACCATGGTAGAAACTAAGAGGAAAAGCATTTTGCAGCATATGTTTATTACCTGAAAAGTACCTGAAAGTGAAAACCTTTCTATTTGGAAACAACACTGAAGTATGAACCAGTAAGAGAAAGGAAATATGTGCTGAACAAGAATGTCATCAGATTTAGGAAGAAAAACATGGCCTGAACTAGAGGCAGGATGAATGACTTTTAGAGCGTTCCTAAAAATTAATATAAAATTTGTCCTTATTTTGTTGTCAATATTTATGACAGAATTAACTGCAGAGTAACCTACAGATGGTTCTCTTTCTAAAGTGTGTATGCTTTTATTTTCAGTCCTTTCTTTTCACCTGTCTTGAGTTAATAAAACATCTTCAGTCTGGATGATCCATTCTGGTTGGTTTCTGTACACTTGCTACAGTCTAGATTTTAGAGCCCAGAAAGAAGAGCTAAAATGTAAGACTCCTTTATAGGAATTTTGCCTTAACAAACGTCTATCATATCTATCTGGGTTCATGTTATATATGTATATTTTAATGTATGGTCTATACTGTGTTCTTGAAAGTGAAAGTGTCAGTAGCTCAGTCGTGTCCGACTCTTTGTGATCCCGTAGGCTACAGTCCATGGGGTTCCTCTCTCCATGGGATTTCTTAGTCAAGAATACTGGAGTGGGTTGCCATTTCCTCCTCCTGATCTTCCCCATTCAGGGGTTGAGCCTGGCTATCCTGCATTGCAGACAGATTCTTTATCATCTGAGCCACCAGGGAAGCCCACTGTGTTCTTAAATATGGCTAAATATATTATTTCAGATTCCTCATGAACTTTCATTTAATATCATGTGTTTCCAGGGAAGCAAAAGGAAAAAAATCCCTCTTTCTGTTCAGCTCTCTCATCTTCCCAGCCAGAGGAACTGGATAAAGACTTATTGGTTTTGTTTCTCTCTCTTATCGCTTACTTTTGGGTTCTAGAGCCCCTTTTAAGAGAGTGTTCTTTGATCAGTCAGGTTTGCTTGGGGAAGCAGAAGCCATTCTTAGTATATTTAGCTGAAAGCAAATTAATATATGTAAAGTATTTGAGGCTTAGATAATTATTGGAAGAGCCACAAAAGCAAAGATCCAAAAAGCCCCTTTTAGGAAATCTGGAAGTATAGGATTTCATAGAAGCCACCAGTTGGTTCCTGTTGTCAGCAGAACTGAAATAGGAGCTAGCAGAATGCTCATAATACAGGTGTGGTAACCTCATCCGCTTTCCTCTTCAGATCTTCATCTCCCCTTCCCTCCTTTTATCCCCAGGAGGCTGGCTTGAATGAAGTGGACTGGGGTCTAGCACTGGTCATCCTCCTTGTCTTCTTCTAGCTTCCAGTTGGGTTTGGCCAGCGAGGAGCATTGATAGGCAATCAGGGGTGGAAATGAGTAAGGTTAGGGTAATTAGCCTCCTACCTTCCTTCCTCAAGGTTAGTTGAGGAAGTCTGTGTCCCTTGACTGTAGCTGCTTTCAAATTAGTCTCCTCTCACAATATACTCCTTCCAGGTTTTGGTAACTGTTTCTTCCTCACTTTTTCAGGCTGAGAGATCCTATCTACATTCTTCCTTGCGGTTCCACATTCTGAAATATTTTTATAAATACTCCTTTAGTAAACAAACACTCCACGAGTTATTCTAACATGAGTGTGCCAACTATTTTGTATTGGAAAGCTGATTGATAAAATAATTTATATCATAAGTGTTTCCAAATAGTGCACGTTAAAGATGAGTGTCTGGAATCGAGTGATCCATATTTAAAGGAGGTCAGACTAACCTGTTTGCCAAGATGACAAGAACATGTGTAATCCATGGCTTGTGGTAGAACAAGATAAGGTACAAGTGATAGGCAAGACATAGATGGATTGGCTGAAGAATTTGGCTATTTTGTAAACAATGGAGATTATAAGGACTATAGAATCACCCACTTTTCTCTTTCAGCCTCAGATAACAAAGACAGAAATCAATAACCATAGCATATAATTAAGAACATGAAATTGGAAGGCGCCAGGATAGCTTTAAAGGTTTTTCTCTTCTCCAGATGTTGCAATCTAGAAGTGTGAGGGTGAGGTGTGCAGAGTTGTAGCTCCAGTTAAATGTTCAGTCTTCCCCATCCCTCACTCTAAGGCAGAGACACTGATGGGAAGAGGTGAGTCCTTGAGATCTGAGCTGATGACATTTGAGAAAACTGGGGCTAAGGCTGAGATCTTTCACCCCCACTTACCCTGAATTTCCCTTGCTAGTGGAGGAAAAGGTCTCCTGTCTCCATAATTCCCCTGTTAAGTTTTTGTGCCCCAGGCAGCTGCTTCAAGAGCTAGTACTGATTCTCCTCCAGGTCCTCCCTGACTACTTCTCACCAATTTTGTTTTGCCTTAATAATTATATACCAAGAAAGCCCTAAAAATTTAAAGATTTCCAACAGCTGTTAAGTAAAATATTTTGAGGTATTCAATAAAAGTGAAATGAAATTAGTAAAAATGTTTTTGAAAAACTACAAAAATGTCTTTTGTGTTTACACTATCTCTGAGTTTCCCAAAAGGGCCATTAGGTAGCTCAGAGGTTTCTTCCTTCACCCTACAGATGAAAGAAATAACTAGAGTTTGTCTAGAAATTTGGCAAATTTTAATTAACACAAAACTGTTATGAAAGCTTTTGTCTACCAAACTTAATGTATAGTTTTAAAACCTTGAAAAAAATCAAGGAAAGTTTGTCTTCCAAATAAATGTATAACATATGTAAATGATCTAATGATTTAACATTTTCAAATTAAAAGAATGCATTCCTATTTTAGATCAAAGATGGGTACAATAACCTTGGCCAAAGTGATTTGTTTCCAGATTCTGGATTAATAAAACATTTTTTTCATTCACTTAAATTATGGACAATTAAGGCATGACTTAGCATGTAAATTGTCAAAAGCTTACTGATGATTTCAGTCTTTCTTTAGATTCAATAGCCAACACATATCCCTTGACTAAGAGTGATACAGACATAGAAAAACTTATGAAAACTTAAGTTGGTATATTTATAAAGTATCATGAAATCTTAGTGGTTTTCCAGGTTATATAAACTCTTCTGTTGACAAAATAACCTTAGTGTTTTCCAGTCAGTTGTCAAACTGTGAAATAGGGTTGCTTTTCCCATTCACATGTAGCTGTCCATCACCAAAGTGCTCTAAAGCCAGCCACCTCTTCCCTTCATGGAAGGAAGGAGAATCCCATGATATTTAACTTTCTAAGGGGATTATCCATCCCTTGTAGAGACCTCTTAGTCAGAGACTTCCCTGAAATATTCTGATTTACTTGTGTTTGTGGATGTTTCATTCTTAAAAAGAAAAAATTAAAAATTTCCAAGTAGATTGTGCTATCACAGACATGATTTTATCATTAAAATGTCAACTTTTCAAAGAATTCAATCAATTCAGTTGGATAAATTAATTGCTACTACTTAGACCTGCCTTCTGAAAAAAAAAAAAAAAGGTAAAAGACTAACTGTTTATACTGATATGAGATATATGGTTTGAGATTAGACCATGACTTTGAAAATTTGGATTATAGAGATTTCCTGACTACTACAGGAACCCCTAGAAAATGGATGACAAGTTAAAATAATTGGAACTTCTTTGCTGATGCCTAAGGAGATGACATAGTAAAAGTGGAATTTACCAAAAAATGTTCATGATATTAACCTCAATAGTGGAAATAAGTTTCCCATGATATGGAGCCAACTTTGTGAATGTTTTAAAGATACCATTGAGGATGTTTTCAAGACATGTCCTACCTGCTAATAACACAGTCGTGGTGAGCTCACAGATGTAGAATATGGACAAGGATGTAAGCTTTAGGACTCTTTAAATGTCTCCAAATATGCCATGTTATTGTTGTTGCTTAATCGCTCAGTTGTATCCGACTCTTTGTGACCCTATGGATGGTAGCCCTCCAGGATCCTCTGTCCATGAGATTTTCTGGGCAAGAATACTAGACTGTGTTGGCATTTCCTTGTCCAGGGGATCTTCCTGATAAATCCAGGGATCGAACCTACGTCTCCTGCACTGGCAGGCAGATTCTTTACCATTGAATCACTAGAGTAAGTTCTAATTAGTGTTATTTATTAGTCAGATACCTTGATTCAAAGCTATGATTTTAATGGTAGAAAAAAATAACATGAGTTTTTGTTCTCAGTTTGGGGAGCTCCAACTTCTCTCTCCAGTAAGAGGGGCACACATTTCATGGGCACTGTTATTTAAGAATACCGTAACTTAGACAAGCAAAAGCTGAGAGATTTCAACACCACCAAACCAGCTCTTCAACAAATGCTAAAGGATCTTATTTAGATAGGAAACACAGAAAATGTTGATAAACTTGAACCCAAAACAACAAAGTAAATGGCAACAGAATCATACTTATAAATAATTACCTTAAATGTAAATGGGTTGACTGCCCCAACCAAAAGACAAAGAGTGGCTGAATGGATAAAAAAACAAGACCCCTATATATACTGTTTACAAGAGACCTACCTCAAAACAAGAGACACATACAGACTGAAAGTGAAGGGCTAGAAAAACATATTTTGTGCAAATGGAGACCAAAAGAAAGCAAGAGTAACAATCCTCATATCAGATAAAATAGACCTTGAAATAAATGCTGTGAAAAGAGACAAAGAAGGACACTACTTAATGATCAAAGGATCAATCCAAGAAGAAGATTTAACAATTATAAATATATATGCACCCAACATAGGAGCACCACAATATGTAAGGCAAATGCTAACAAGTATGAAAGGGGAAATTAACAGTAACACAATAATAGTGGGAGACTTTAATACCTGACTCACACCTATGGATAGATTAACTAAACAGAAAATTAGCAAGGAAACACAAACTTTAAATGATGAAATGGGCCAGTTAGACCTAATTGATATCTATAAGACATTTCACCCCAAAGCAATGAATTTCACCTTTTTCTCAAGTGCACACAGAACATTCTCCAGGATAGATCACATCCTGGGCCATAAATATAGCCTTGGTAAATTCAGAAAAATTGAAATCATCTCAAGCATCTTTTCTGATCACAATGCAGTAAACTTAGATGACAACTGCAGGAAAAAAACCATTAAAAATACAAACATATGGAGGCTAAACAACACACTTCTGAATAACCAACAAATCACAGAAGAAATAAAAAAAGAAATTAAAATATGCATAGAAATGAATGAAAAAGAAAACACAACAACCCAAAACCTATGGGATTCAGTAAAAGCAGTGCTAAGGGGAAGGTTCATAGCAATACAAGCTTACCTTAAGAAACAAGAGAAAAATCAAATAAATAACCTAACTTTACACCCCACCTGGGCTTCCCTGGTGGCTCAGAGGTTAAAGCGTCTGCCCCCAATGCGGGAGACCCAGGTTCGATCCCTGGGTCGGGAAGATCCCCTGGAGAAGGAAATGGTAACCCACTCCAGTATTCTTGCATGGAGAATCCCATGGATGGAGAAGCCTGGTAGGCTACAGTCCACAGGGTTGCAAAGAGTCGGGCAAGACTGAGTGACTTCACCTTCACCTTACACCTAAAGCAACTAGAAAAAGAAGAAATTAAGAACCCCAGCGTTAGTAGAAGGGGGCAACAGAGGATGAGATGGTTGAATGGCATCACCAACTCAATGGACATAAGTATGAGTAATCTCTGGGAGTTGGTGATGCACAGGGAGGCCTGGCATGCTGAAGTCCATGGGGTCGCAAAGAGTCAGATGTGACTGAGCGACTGACTGAGTGACTGACTGAGCAAAAATCAACAAAACTAAAAGCTGGTTCTTTGAGAAGATAAATAAAACAGACAAACCATTGGCCAGACTCATCAAGAAAAAAATGGAGAAGAATCAAATCAACAAAATTAGAAATGAAAATGGAGAAACCACAACAGACAACGCAGAAATACAAAGGATCATAACAGACTACTATCAGCAACTATATGGCAATACAATGGACAACTTAGAAGAAATGGCGAATTCTTAGAAAAGTATAACCTTCCAAAACTGAACCAGGAAGAAATAGAAAATCTTAACAGACCCATCACAAGCACGGAAATCCAAACTGTAATAAAAAACCTTCCAACAAACAAAAGTTCAGGAACAGATGGCTTCACAGGTTAATTCTACCAAAAGTTTAGAGACGAGCTAACACCTATCCTACTCAAACTCTTCCGTAAACTTGCACAGGAAGGTAAACTGCCAAAGTCATTCTATGAGGCCACCATCACCCTAATACCAAAACCAGACAAAGATGCCACAAAAAAAGAAAACTACAGGCCAGTATCACTGATGAACATAGATGCTAAAATCCTCAACAAAATTCTAGCAAACAGAATCCAACAACATATTTAAAAGATCATACATCATGACGAAGTGGGCTTTATCCCAGGGATGCAAGGATTTGCAAATCAATCAATGTGATACACCACATTAACAAATTGAAAGATAAAAACCATATGATTATCTCAATAGATGCAGAGAAAGCCTTGACAAAATTCAATATCCATTTGTGATAAAAAAAAAAAAACCCTCCAGAAAGCAGGCATAGAAGGAACATACCTCAGCATAATAAAAGCCATGTATGATAAACCCACAGCAAACATTAACCTCAATGGTGAAAAATTGAAAGCATTTCCCCTAAAGTCAGGAACAAGACAAGGGTGCCCACTCTCACCACTACTATTCAACATAGTTTTGGAAGTTTTAGCCACAGCCATAGAGAAGAAAAAGGAATAAAAGGAATACAGATTGGAAAAGAAGAAGTAAAATTCTCACTGTTTGCAGATGACATGATCTTCTACGTAGAAAACCCTAAAAACACTACCAGAAAATTACTAGAGCTACTTAATGAATATAGTAAAGTTGCAGGATATAAAATCAACACACAGAAATCCCTTGCATTCCTATATTCTAACAATGAGAAAACAGAAAGAGAAATTAAGGAAACAATTCCATTCACCATTGCAACAAAAAAATAAAATACTTCGGAATAAATCTACCTAAAGAAACAAAAGACCTGTATATAGAAAATTATAAAACACTGATGAAAGAAATCAAAGATGACACAAATAGATGGAGAAATATACCATGTTCATGGATCAGAAGAATCAATATAGTGCAAATGAGTATACTACCCAAAGCAATCTATACAATCAATGAAATCCCTATCAAGCTACCAACGGTATTTTTCAGAGAACTATAACAAATAATTTCACAATTTGTATGGAAATACAATAAACATCGAATAGCCAAAGCAATCTTGAGAAAGAAGAATGGAACTGGAGGAATCAACCTGCCTGACTTCAGGCTATACTACAAAGCCACAGTCATCAAGACAGTATGGTACTGGCACAAAGACAGAAATATAGATCAAGGAAATAAAATAGAAAGCCCAAAGATAAGTTCATGCACCTATGGATACCATATCTTTGACAAAGAAGGCAAGAAAATACAATGGAGAAAAGACAATCTTTTTAACAAGTGGTGCTGGGAAAACTGGTCAACCACTTGTAAAAGAATGAAACTAGAACACTTCTAACACCATACACAAAAATAAACTCAAAATGGATTAAAGATCTAATTTTAAGACCAGAAACTATAAAAACTCCTAGAGGAAAACAGCCAAAACACTCTCTGACATAAATTACAGCAAAATCCTCTATGACCCACCTCCCAGAGTAGTGGAAATAAAAGCAAAAATAAACAAATGGGACCTAATTAAACTTGAAAGCTTTTCCAAAATGAAGGAAACAATAAGCAAGGTGGAAAGATAGCCTTCAGAATGGGAGAAAATAATAGCAAATGAAGCAACTGACAAAGAATTAATCTCAAAGATATACAAGCAACTCATGTAGCTCAATTCCAGAAACATAAACGACACAATCAAAAAATGGGCCAAAGAACTAAATAGACATTTCTCCAAAGAAGACATACAGATGGCTAACAAACACATGAAAAGATTCTCAACATCACTCATTATCAAAGACATGCACATCCAAACTACAATGAGGTACCATCTCACACTGGTCAGAATGGCTGCTATCAAAATGAGAGGGTGCAGAGAAAAGGGAACCCTCTTACACTGTTGGTGGGAATGCAAATTAGTACAGCCACTATGGAGAACAGTGTGGAAATTCCTTAAAAAACTGGAAATAGAACTTCCATACAACCCAGCAAACCCACTGCTTGGCATACGCAACAAGAAAACCAGAAATGAAAGAGACACGGGTACTCCAATATTCATTGTAGCACTGTTTACAATAGCTAAGACATGCAAGCAACCTAGATGTCCATCGGCAGATGAAGGGATAAGAAAGCTGTGGTACATATTGTGTATGTACACATTGTACATACATGTAATATGTATTTATTACAATTTAATATTACTCAGCTATTAAAAAGAATGCATTTGAATCAGTTCTAATGAGGTGGATGAAACTGGAGCCTATTATACAGAGTGAAGTAAGTCAGAAAGAAAAACACCAATACAGTATATTAATGAATATATATGGAATTTAGAAATATGGTAACAATGACCCTATATGAGAGACAGCAAAAGAGACACAGATGTAAAGAGCAGACTATTGGACTTTGTGGGAGAAGGCTAGGGTGGGATGATTTGAGAGAATAGCATTGAAACATGTATATTACCATATGTGAAATAGATCACCAGTCCAGGTTCGATGCATGAGACAGGGTGCTCAGGGCTCGTGCACTGGGATGACCCTGAGGGATGGGATGGGGATGGAGGTGGGAATGGAGTTCAGGATGGGGGACACATGTACACCCATGGTTGATTCATGTCAATGTATGGCAAAACCCACTACAATATTGTAAAGTAATTAGCCTCCAATTAAAATAAATAAATTAATTTACAAAAAAAAAAAAAGAATACCGTAACTTACAATTGGGCTTCCCTTGTGGATCAGCTGGTAAAGAATCCATCTGCAATGTGGGAGACCTGGATTCAATCCCTGGGTTGGGAAGATCCCCTGGAGAAGAAAAGGCTACCCACTCTAGTATTACACAGAGTAATTTCCACAGGCCTCATATTCCCAAATTTCAAGA
Source organism: Bos javanicus (assembly GCF_032452875.1). Taxonomy (NCBI): domain Eukaryota; kingdom Metazoa; phylum Chordata; class Mammalia; order Artiodactyla; family Bovidae; genus Bos; species Bos javanicus. Next base: position 23,608,386 of record NC_083873.1, on the reverse strand, counting down.
AAGATAAAAAGAAGCAAAATGATTCTCGAACTATACAATTAGCAAAGTTTTCAGGAATCTTGAATTTATTGAGGCCCAGAGTACTGCAAATAGCCTTGAAGACAGTAAGATCAATCCTCTCTAGTATCTGTAAGTTATCTCCTTTTGAATAACAGGAATGCCTAATAGTTTTGAGAATTACTTCCAGTCCAAGATTATACTGTTAGAAGGTGATATGACCAATTATTGCAGGAGACTCAAATGATATCTGTAGCCTTATCACCAACAAATTAAAAGTGTATTTCCAAAATGCCTACTTAGGCAGTCTGCATGATCTGAGAACTGGAAATCTGGGCTTCAGAAAAAAATTAAACAACCCTTTGAGCATCAATTAAAAAAAACAAAAACCCTTATAAGATACTCTCATAACAGACACAAAGTAAAGCTCCAAGGTGTTGATTCTTGGGTTTATGTTTCTCAAATTTAAAAAAAACAAAAAAAACCCAGAAATTCCTACTGACTGCTGGACATCTATTCCATCAGGAGACCTTGAGTTGATGATTTTTTAGGAATTCTCCTGAAGCTGCTGACTGTGTAAGTGGATACCTTATGCCCAGAATGACAGAACAATCTGCTGACTACAGAAGCAGACAACTTCTGCTCAAGATAATAGAACAAGATTAATTATATGACTTTTCAGCATTTTCCCCCTTACCACTAATGCTGTCTGTTATTGTATTTTTGTTATTCTCTCTTAACTAAAAGTTCTCAATATGATCTCCTCTATCTTTTTCCTGTTACTTTGGACCATCCTTTCTGCCACTTAAGAAAAAAGCAAAACTCTCTGGTGTATTTTTCTCAGACTACAGCTGCTGCTCTAACTGATTTCCAACAGCATGTAGTAACTGTTCCTTTAAACGCTTTGGAAATAGATTCACTTTTATAGGAACCAACCTCTTGGTAATTTATATTTACTTCATATATCGCAGACATCACACTCATAAAAATTAGACTTTGACCTCATGTCAATAAACTCTCCAGCTAAACTTATTATAACACCAACAGTAAAAGCTCACTCAGCAGGTGGGGTATCTAATTTGGGGCCTTTCTGCTAAAGTTATCAGTTTGTTTTCTTGAAACACCAGTTTTGCAGTAACTGTCTAGTTAAGGAATCTTCCATTCTGAGGGACAAAATTGGCTTACTCCTGATGCTAAGTGATTTTGTTATTCCCAATACAGTCCCACTAGGCTACTACTTCTCATGTGGCCATCAGACTTTCTCACCTGTCACACGCTAACATTTCCTATGTATTCAGAATACCCATGAGAGACTTTTAGATGTTTATAGTTGTCAACCTCCAATGGGTCACGTTTCTCTGAAAAGAATATTCAGAAACATCTCCAAAGAGGCCAGCACAGACAACTTAAGAAAATTTCTAGGAGGGATCACTTTTAGTATTCTGACCCTAGAATATATAATAAATGACACTAATTACATCTGGAAGCCCCCCCCCCCCCGGAATCATTTAAAATTAAAATTTATTACTCAGTGTTTTCATGGTTAATCCCGCAGGCCTTAATTTCTAGGTGTGTGTGTGTGTGTGTGTATGTGTGTGTGTGCTAAGTTGCTTCAGTCCTGTCTGACTCTGCGATCCTATAGACTATAGCCCGCCAGGCTCCTCTGTCCATGAGATTCTCCAGACAAGAATGCTGGAGTGGGTTGCCATGCCCTTCTGCAGGAGATCTTCCAGTCCCAGGGATTGAACCTGTGTCTCTTATGTCTCCTGCATTGGCAGGTGGGTTCTTTACCACTTGTGCCACCTGGGAAGTCCCAGTTTCTATGTAACTATCCAAAGAAAACATTTATTCTATAGAAAACAGTTTTTGTGCTTTTATGATACAGTGGGTCAAGGAGAATAGTGCAGGACTACCCTAAAAAAAAAGCCACTTGATTCTGTAAAACAGACTTGGCTGAATTCTCAGAAATGCTTTTACTGACAGATTTTATAATCTTTCTTCTGACTTAGAGGTTTTTTTTTTTTTTAACTAGAAATAGTATTGAATTTAATAGTTCTTTTTTTTTTGGTGGGGGGAGGTAACCATGATGTAACTGAAGCTGATGGAGTAAGCCGAACCAAATCCAAATGTACTGAAAAGCAAGAAATCATCATGAAGACACTTTAGTTTGATATGATGAGGGAAGAAGCTGAATTGTAGTGGTCTGAGGAGTTATTGAGGAGTTAGAAAGTGTAAATCAAGCTGATTTTCTAAAACTCAAAAAAATCCAAATCACCATTTTTTTCCCAAAAGTGTGATTTTGAAGGCATGTGAGACAGAGAAATCTAGAGATGTATGGTGGAGATGAAGATGCTATCCCTTGCCCACCTGAGGAATGAGCCATCCACAGGAGAGAACCATGTCTGATAACACATGAGGAAAGTCATCTAAAAGATGGCTGATGCTATAGGCAGGTTGTGGGAAAGATAGATGGAGGAGAAAGTACATATTGTATGACATCACTGTTTTCTCTGTAAAGTAGGTATTGAGACTACATGTTGAGACTGAAGATGAAAGTAAAACAATGAAGATTTGAAGAGTGAATGGAAAACAAATTTTGGAAAAGCCAAAAAAGGTAAATGAGGGTGCACAGCAGATTTCTCTGAGGAGTCTCAAGTACTCTTATATTGGAAGCTATGAATTTATATGGGAACCAAATTGCAGGATTGTATAATCCTCTCCAGTAGGACTTATTTTTAAGTATTGTTTAGAAACAGAGAAAATGAGCCGTTGGATTTATACAACTGAGGTTTATTTTTATGCATCTGTGTGGTGACATGACAAAAGACAGGGAAAGTAATCAATTAGACAAGAGTATATTTAGGGAGATGGGCTGTAGGACTGGAGGTGTCAGTGGCATGGCACAGAGAACTTGTTGACTCACGGAGTTATGCTATCACTGTTGAGCCTCCAGCAGAAATTCCCAGTGACTGAATGAAAACCTGAAGTGATGCAGAGTTGAAATATCCTGCATATGAGAAAGTCAAGGAATTTTGAATCCACTCTTAAAGGCAGCAATGCATATATAAAGAGCAAAGGAGGAGAGGGGAGGAGGAAAACAGAATTCATGGGAGAGTAACATTTGAGTTTAGGCAAAGAGGTATATTCTATGAGACATAAACATTACAACCTGTTTAGAAAAATTATGAAAAAGCCTAGAAAATAAATTGTTTCACCAATATTATTTTTAAGCATCTTGTCCACACACTGTGACTTTGAAAAAGTTGAATAATTTTTCTAGACCTGTTTTCCTATTTATAAAGTGGTCACAACAATACACACCTTGAGATTTTTAGGGAGAGAATTAACAAGGGCTTTCTGGTGGGTTAGACAGTAAAGAATCCTCCTGCAATGCAGGAGACCCAAGTTCAATCCCTGGGTCAGCAAGATCCCCTGAAGGAGGAAATGTCAATCCAGTCCAATATTCTTGCCTGGAAAATCCCATGGACAGAGAAGCCTAGTGGGCTACAGTCCATAGGGTCACAAAGAGTTGGACATGACTGAATGACTAACATTTTACTTTAACAAATATTGTAGGAAAGTGTATATCATAATGACAGGCACAAAAACAATGTTAAACTTGCTTTATCTTTTCCATTATTAATACTTCAGTAGTGCTGGTTAGGGTTTCCCTGGTGGCTCAGATGGTAGAGAATTTGCCTGCAATGCAGGAGACCTGGGTTCGATCCCTGGGTTGAGAAGATTCCCTGGAGAAGGGAATGGCAACCCAGTTCAGTATTCTTGACTAGAGAATCCCATGGACAGAGGAGCCTGGTGGGCTACAATGGGGTTGCAAAGTTGGACACGGCTAAGCAATTAACTCTCTCTAGTGCTGGTGGTCTGCCGTCTATGGGGTTGCACAGAGTCCAACACAACTGAAGTGACTTAGCAGCAGCAGCAGTGCTGGGAGAAGGCAATGGCACCCCACTCCAGTACTCTTGCCTAGAAAATCCCATGGACGGATTGGTAGGCTGCAGTCCATGAGGTCGCTAAGAGTCGGACATGACTGAGCAACTTCGCTTTGACTTTTCACTTTCATACATTGGAGAAGGAAATGGCAACCCACTCCACTGTTCTTGCCTGGAGAATCCCAGGGATGGGGGAGCCTGGTGGGCTGCCGTCTCTGGGGTCGCACAGAGTCTGACATGACTGAAGTGACTCAGCAGCAGCAGCAGCAGCAGCAGCAGTGCTAGTTAAGTATTTTAAAAAGCAGTTGGTCCCAAATTAGAAAATATCCAGGATCATCTTTTAATTTGTGACCAGCAAGAGAAACTTAAAGTTTAGCATATGATCGTGGATCTGGAAATTTTATAATAAAAAATGTAAATCCCAGTAGCAAGAATGATGTGTTTAAATACGAAACTTTGGCTTTGCCTGTAATGGGCAGTGAGCAAACCACTACCTGAATCTCCAGGAGTCACTTGTACCTCCCTCCACTAGACAAAAAGGTTGTATAATTATGTCAGAGCTTCGGAGGGTTGGGGTTGAACTGTCATATCATAGGCTGATAATGCCCAAGTCATGTATCCAGAGTCCATGTCACTTTGGAGCTGCCTGTTACACTTCCCCACCTGGATGTGTCTGTAAATATATGTGAAATTGTCCAGAAATAAACTCAAACCCCTCAAACCATGAAAATGCTTCTCAGCCGATATCTCCTATTGTTTGGGGGTATAGCACCACATATTTAGGCACTCCAAGCTAAAAACCCCTCAGTTCACCCCTGAATATTTTTTTTCTTCCACACTAAATATCCAATTACATAGGCCTTCTAAATCTTTCTCAGTCTGATTCCCCACCCTTTATCTCTACTACCAATACCTGTCCCTCCCTCAGACTCTCACTTGACTGTTGCATATCACTCACTGCTACTCAAAGAGCATCAACCTTTATCCTTTTCTGCTGCTGTGTCCTTCTCCCCCGTCATTCCATAAACTTTTCTATGCAGGTCCTAATAAAGTGCCCAGTACATGGTTGGATGGCATCACCGACTCAATGGACATGAGTTTGGGTGGCCTCTGGGAGTTGGTGATGGACAGGGAGGCCTGGCGTGCTGCGGTTCACAGGGTCGCAAAGAGTCGGACATGACTGAGCGACTGAACTGAACTGAACTGAACATGGTGAGCACTCAATGAATGTATTTTGAACTAAGAGACTCAAGGGGGAATGAGGAGCCTCTAAGCACCACCACTGCAGATAAAACTCATCTTGCTAGACTAAGCCCAGCCTGTATTCAGCCTTAGCTTTCACTCCTCTTTCAGAACTCATTCTAATTGGACTTGTCCCCAGTTGTCCTGTCAGACATTATCCCCTCTAGTCTAGCAGAGTGGGATGATTACTGCCATTTTTAAAGAATGAGACACACATGGATTGTAAGCCTGTTGAGCCAATTACTATCTTCATGCCTAAAAAAAAAAAAAAAAAAACAACTCTGCAAACCAGACTGTTAAGTGAACATGGAGGAAATAATAACCACCTCATAGTGTGAATGTGAAGACTGAGTGAGATGCTGTATAGAGCACCTGGCAAAGTTTACAGCTCAATAAATGTTAACTATTATCAGTGTTACATGGCCCAGCCCTGCTTACTCTTCTTTGTCTCCAAATCATGTTTACTCCTCTGCTTCTTTCTGGAATTAATTGTCCTCTCTCATTCTTGTAATAATTGCTCCAGTGATGATACTAGCTACTTAACGTATTAAGAATACTTTACATATTATTTTATTTAAAGACATAGATATCATCAGCTCTATTTGTTACTTAATGAAACTGAGAATAGAGTATAAAGCTGCTTGTCCAAATTCACATGAGAAGGAAAGGGCAGAGTGATGGTGTGAATTCGATCAATGCTATATTCTTTTCTAAAGCCAAACAGACTCTATTGCCTGAAACTATTCTGCTTATTTTAAACTTATAAATGCTATAGTTTTGGGTTGGCCAAAAGGTTCATTTGGGTTTTTTTGTTGTTGTTGTTAAATCTTACAGAAAAACCCAAATGAACATTTTGGCCAACCCAATATTTTCCATTCTACAGATAAATGGAGTTACATCCTGATAAATCCATCATAAGTAAAAAATGTAAGTTCAGAGGAATTCCCCAGTGGTCCAGTAGTTAGGACTCTGTGTTCTCACTGCCAAGGGCATGGGTTCCACTCCTGGTTGGGAAACTAAGATCCTGCATACTGCAAGGCACGACCAAAGACAGAAAAACAAAAATATAAGTTGAACATACATGTAATACACCAAACTTACCAAATGTTATAAGATTAGCCTAGCCCACCTTAAAGGTGCTCAGACATATTAGCTTATAGTTGGGCAAAATCATCTAACATAAAGCCTATTTTAAAATAAATTGTGGCAATTTATTGAACACTGTTCTGACAATGAAAAACAGAATGGTGGTGTGGGTACAGAGTGGTTGTGAGTGTATCTGCATTTACCCTCTTGATTACATGTCTCTCTGGGAGCTGTAGCTGCTGCCTCTGTCCAGCATCACGAGACAGTGTCATGCCATGTATCACTATCTCAGGAAAAGATCAGTTTTTAAAATCTGGAGTATTACTTCTACTGAATGCATAGCACTTTTGCACCACGGTTGAAGTCGAGAAATCCTAAGTCGAGGATTACCTATAGTATGTGGTAGGTTAGGGCTTCCCTTATAGCTCAGTTGGTAAAGAATCTGCCTGCCATGCGGGAGACCTGGGTTCAATCCCTGGGTTGGGAAGATACCCTGGAGAAGGCCATGACAATCCACTCCAGTATTCTGGCCTGGAGAATTTCATGGATATTCCCTTCTGGCAGAAAGTGAAGAACAAAAGAGTCTCTTAATGAAAAAGGAGAGTGAAAAAGTTGGCGTAAAACTCAACATTCAGAAAACTAAGATCATGGCATCTGGTCCCATCACTTCATGGCAAATAATGGGAAAACAATGGAAACAGTGACAGACTTTATTTTCTTTGGCTCCAAAATCACTGCAGGTGGTAACTGCAGCCATGAAATTAAAAGACACTTGCTCCTTGGAAGAAAAGCTATGACCAACCTAGACAGCATATTAAAAAGCAGAGACATTACTTTGCCAACAAATGTCCATCTAGTCAAAGTTATGGTTTTTCTCGTAGTCATGTATGGATATGAGAGTTGGACTGTGAAGAAAGCTGAGTGCCAAAGAATTGATACTTTTGAACTGTAATATTGGAGAAAACTCTTAAGAGTCCTTTGGACTGCAAGGAAATCCAACCTGGCAATCCTAAAGAAAATCAGGCCTGAATATTCATTGGAAGGACTGATGCTGATGGTGAAACTGGAATATTTTGGCCACCTATTGCGAAGAACTGTCTCATTGGAAAAGATCCTGATGCTGGGAAAGATTGAAGGCGGGGGGAGAAGGGGACGACAGAGGATGAGATGGCTGGATGGCATCACTGACTCGATGGACATGAGTTTGAACAGGCTCTGGGAGTTGGTGATGGACAGGGAAGCCTAGCGTGCTTCAGTCCATGGTGTCTCAAAGAGTTGGACACAACTGATCGACTAAACTGAATTTTGGTAGGTTAAGTATGGCCACACATTTTTTGCAGCTCCTCCCCACAAGAGTTTATTTCTGTATTGTATATTGAATCTGAATTGGCTCTGTGACTTCTTGGCCAGTAGAGTACAATGGAAGTAAAGATACACGAGTGTGGAGCCGGGGTCTCAAGAGACCTTGCAGCTTTGGGCTTTGCCTTCTTGTGCTGCTCCTCCACTGTCTGAGGACATCAGGATAGCCTGCCGGATGGTGAGAGACCACATGAAGAGAGTAGTCCAGGTGACACCTAGCACCAACTCCCAGATACCTGAAAGAACCATCATATATCCTCCACTCCAGGCAAGGTACCTGCACATTCAGTCATATGAGAGCCCGGCAAACAACCTTCCTCCCACTGATCCATGAATTGTGAGAAATAATAAGTTGTCCTTTTAAGCCTCTAAGTCTTGGGATAATTTTTTTAATGCATAAATAATTAACTGAGATGAAAGTGAAAAAAAATAAGTGAAAATCAAAGTTGCTTAGTAATGTCTGACTCTTTGTGACCCATGGACTGTAGCTCACCTGGCTCCTCTTGTCCAGGCAAGAATATTGAGACCAAAACTGGCCCTAAAGGTGGATTACAGCAATAACATAGGCCTACAAAAGTGACATTGGCTTCAAGCCCAGTGTTAGGTCAGTGAGAGAGAGTGAACCACAGACTTAGAGGACCCGGAAGGGCAGTGAGGAAATGGCTGTAGGAGGCTGGAGAAGGGATTCCTGTGCTATATAATTCCAGAACAATTAGTAGGACTATTGTCTGTGGTAAATTGGAAGGTAGAGAATATACCTAATGAATCTGTGGACCTGGCAAAAACATTGAGCGACAGAGTGTTGAATGGGCCAAGCTGCTTCTCTTAGTAATGTGTAATAAGATACATGAAAGAAGATATTCATTTTGTAGAAGTTATTCATTTTGTATAACTTCTATTATAGAAGTTATACAATAACTATAGAAGAGGCTATTCATTTTGTAAGAAGTTAGGGGAAATAGAGAAGACCCAGGACTTACTGGGTTGGAATATAAACCACCTCTCATTCCATGTCTCCCAGCTGGTAAAAAAAATTCTCAATCACATGAGGCCTGTGGATTAATTTCAAGTTGTGTATGTGATTGGGCAATCCTTTGCTAAAGGGAATTGCTAAGCTAGTGCTAGATTCTCTCATATTAAAAAAAAAAGGGAGGGCATCTAAGAATCTTAAAAGTGCTTCCCACAGCAGCTACCCACACACATCAAAGTAGAAATTTGGGAGCCATCAGCAGGTAGATAGAATGTCAAGCCACAGAACTGGATGAATTACATAGGGGAAAAAGTTGAGGGGTCAATGAATAAGAGGAATCAATGCAATCAACACGTTACTATAGCTGCTAGGATTTTATAATAAGCAGGTAAATACAAGACAGTAATTAGTATTGACTTGCCATCGAGATTTCAGAGGTGCTACTCTGGTTATTGGTGATGACAATGAAAGTTTGTGGCAAAGGAGGGTTTAGAGGAAAACAGGGGTGGGCGTGAGAACTCAGAGTGCTTGATGACTTCTTTGTGGCAGTTCACATTACCAAGAATGAAAGTAGGTTTTGTGGGGAATCCCATGCTCTTTTGTTTCCATCCTCTGTTATAACAAGATTCAGGTGTTTTGTTTATGTCTCTTTTCAATGTCTTATATTCTTTAGCAAAATAGAATAGGTTTTTAAAAAAGAAGAAGAAGCAAGTTCCTAAACTATAGCAGCTCATGTTGGGTTATTTTGGAAGAAAATAAGCCCAGAGGAGATAGGGATCAAAGAGACTTGATCCAAGGAATCATGTGGCAGAACCTTCACTTCATCAGCTGTCCCCTTAGAGTGTGAGCTCTTCTGAAGAATGGCGGTGGGGTGGGGGAGGGGAGAGAGATCTGAAATCAAACATTGGAAATTATCAACAAATGATTTTATATACGGACCATACTCTCTCTTTCTGATGAACATTTTTTTACACTTAGCATATTCTCCAGAAACAGTGGTACAAACTAAGAAGAGAAATAAAATAAGGTATTGTCTCATCAGCTCTTCATCTGTTGCTGGAAAAAAAGTTTTTCTAGGATCACTGAGAATTCTTATTTCCCACTGTGATCATTTAAATTCAGTAGCAGAAGCAGTTCAGGTAGCAGCATATCTGTGACAGAGTTTCATACCTCATGTTATTTGGTTCTGTAGCTGTACGCTGAATAAGCATTTAAAAATTATCTGACCTCTATTATGCAAGAAGGTCCATTTTTAATATCTCCTAATTTCAAATGCCTCTTGAAAAACCTATATGCAGGTCAGGAGGCAACAGTTAGAACTGGACATGGAATAACAGACTGGTTCCAAATAGGAAAAGGAATACGTCAAGGCTGTATATTGTCACCCTGCTTATTTAACTTATATGCAGAGTACATCAAGAGAAACGCTGGACTGGAAGAAGCACAAGCTGGAATCAAGATTGCCAGAAGAAATATCAATCACCTCAGATATGCAGATGACACTACCCTTAAGGCAGAAAGTGAAGAACTGAAGAGCCTCTTGAAGAAAGTGAAAGAAGAGAGTGAAAAAGTTGGCTTAAAGCTCAACATTCAGAAAATGAAGATCATGGCATCTGGTCCCATCACTTCATGGGAAATAAATGGGGAAACAGTGGAAACAGTGTCAGACTTTATTTTTCTGGGCTCCAAAATCACTGCAGATGGTGACTGCAGCCGTGAAATTAAAAGACGCTGACTCCTTGGAAGGAAAGTTATGACCAACCTAGATAGCATATTGAAAAGCAGAGACATTACTTTGCCAACGAAGGTCCATCTAGTCAAGACTATGGTTTTTCCAGTGGTCATGTATAGATGTGAGAATTGGACTGTGAAGAAAGCTGAGCACTGAAGAATTGATGCTTTTGAACTGTGGTGTTGGAGAAGACTCTTGAGAGTCCCTTGGACTGCAAGGAGATTCAACCAGTCCATTCTGAAGGAGATCAGTCCTGGGATTTCTTCAGAAGGAATGATGCTAAAGCTGAAACTCCAGTACTTTGGCCACATCATGTGAAGAGTTGACTCATTGGAAAAGACTCTGATGCTGGGAGGGATTGGGGGCAGGAGGGGAAGGGGATGACAGAGGATGAGATGGCTGGATGGCATCACTGACTCGATGGACGTGAGTCTGAGTGAACTCCGGGAGTTGGTGATGGACAGGGAGGCCTGGCGTGCTGTGATTCATGGGGTCGCAAAGAGTTGGACACAGCTGAGCGACTGAACTGAACTGAATTTCAAATATTTCCACAGAATTTCTCACTGAGAAAACACAAAATACACAAAAGCTACTTAAAATTTAGTAATGCTTTCAAATACAGTTGTATTTAGTAACCATAACAGCAACATATATTTAAACATATACCAAATACTTATAAACAATATATATTAGTAGTAGTAATATGCATATATTTATTTACCTGAGTAAAATACTTGCCAATTTGGATTCAAAGAGTTCCCACAAGTTGCCTAGGAAAATTTGGGGCTGCCAAGGAAAATTTGCACAGGTCAGAGTTAAACAGGCAAGTTAGACTTTATCTAAGCCTATTGCAATAGGGAAGAGAGATTGAACTCAAGTCCACAGAAGCAAAGGGCAGGAGGAATTTTAGGAGTAGGGGTGAGTTTACAGAAAAGTACTGAAGGATGTTGACAAGAAAGGTTGCTATATGGGAGGTGCCAAGTACATTGAATTATTCCTGAATTTGCCAGTGTTTTTCTCTGTGAGTTGGACCATCTGTATTTGCCAATTAATGTTACAATAGGCTCCTACCCTCCCACAGAGATAGAGAGATGGCCTGCTCTCTTCGTTATGATTTTATTTCAAAGAAATGACTGTAGGTCCTTGAGACATTCCTGGGTTGTAAAACTGACAAGAGGCTGGGAGATCTATATACTTTTCAAAGGGGCAGAGAAAGAATTTTCAACTACAGATTTTCTAAAAGTAACTCATTGAAGAAAAGTGAGATCTGAGGCCTGTCATCAAGAAGAGGCCTATCTAAGGTTGGGTTAAGGTGGGGGGAACTTTGAGGTTATCTTGGTCAGTCTCCAGGTTAGAAAACACCAACTTCAAGACTGCTTGTAGCCCTGAATGTTAGTCCTGGTTTTTCCATGGTGAGCTGTAGGTCTTGGACAGATCACTCTAACATTAAAACAAAGCTTTTTGTTTGTGTGTGTGTGTTTAGGACACTTAAGATCTACTCTTAGGAAATTTCAAATACACAAAACTGTTAACTAATATTTTAATGTTTACATTGCTGTGTATTGGATCATCAGAACTTATTCATCTTGCATAACTGAAACTTTGTACCCCTTAACCAATATCTACCTGTTAGGTAGTTAGAATAGGAAAAAGAAGTCGAGAATGGCAGTGGCTAAAAGACAAAGAAGGGAAAAGCCCATGAAAATAGAACAAAGGAAGGTCCGAGGACCAGAGTGAGAACCACAGGTGAAGCAAACAGCCCTCCTGGCTAGCCCAGTTTGCATAGGGCAGGCTTGAAGGGGAGGAGACAAAATGTATAAAAAGAGGAAGCCAAGATGGATTGAGGCCTCTCCTTTGGGGTCAGTCTGCCCTAACGCCTGACAGTGTACTATCCTGTTTGCCAAATAAAAGTGAACTGTAACTGAGCTGTAACACTGGTCTGCTGTTTGAAATCTTTGCTGCAGTGAGACAGAACCGAGGAAATTACACGCTGCCCTGACATACCCACTTGACTACATAGGGGTAGATATGTTGATTAGCTTGATTGTGGCCATAATTCTACAATGTATATGCTATATAACTTAAAAATATGCAAAAAAGAAATCCAAACAATTTAGGCATTGAAATATGAGGCAGCAGAAGGTGGTCTTGGCTGGGTGTCCAGGGATCCATGCTCTAATCCCAGGTCTACACTTGTTTATCCCAAGAAGGTGTTAGATAAGACCAAGTAGCTGATCGTATACTGGTTGCATTTGCACCTGGGAATTTTGTGAACCATTTTTCAAAATTCACTCTATTAACTTTCATACCTTTCTCTGCATGAGATGACTTCCCTCTTCGTGCTTTACTGGTTATAGTCTACTTGTGACTTTGGCAAGTGGTCACCTAAGATATAGGATGCACCCATTGTTATTTTATTAATCTTTGCCTCCCTGCTTATGTCTTTCTTTATGTCTGTAAAGCCCACCTTCCATGATGCTCACATCTCATTCCTCAGTTATTTGTGAAGACGATGGCACTGGACTTTGGATGAACATAACATCACCTACAATTTTGTTTTTCTGTAATTCTCAGTTTTCTATATCCTGATGAATATAAAATATTTTTCCCCCCTTGATTGAACATTATGTGAATGAAGAGAATCTTTGGTACTATAAAAATTCTTCCTATACCCCATGGGTAGTGTGTACAAAATTACTGCCTCCTCACTTCTCCTGCTTGACTCTTCTCTAGGCTCTACCTTTTAAAAGTACCCCCCAAACTTTATCCAATTTACTTCTCAGTTTTGACTTTTTTTTTTTTCTCTAATTTTATTTTATTTTTAAACTTTACATAATTGTATTAGTTTTGCCAAATATCAAAATGAATCCGCCACAGGTATACATGTGTTCCCCATCCCGAACCCTCCTCCCTCCTCCCTCCCCATACCATCCCTCTGGGCCGTCCCAGTGCACTAGCCCCAAGCATCCAGCATCATGCATCGAACCTGGACTGGCATCAGTTTTGACTTTAAACAGAAAAAAGCAAAACAAGTTTTGTAATGCTATAAATAATACAGAGAGGTCACAGAAGAGACTAGTTTTAAACGTAAAAATGGGATAGACTGTTGTATATACAGAAAAAGAGACATTGAAGAGGCTTGGTATTTAGCTTTGGTGACACACTTCTGAGGACACTAAACTTCATCTCACTGCAAATGGTTAATGTCAGTAAGATAAAGATGAATGCTCAGTGGTGACTAGACTATCATTCTGTACTTCTCCCTTCCCTCCCCTCCCTCTTTCTCCCCTCTTTCCTTTCTTGTATCCTTTTCCTCCTTCTTTTTCTTCTCTCATTTTTCTGTACTTTTCTCTCTCTTTTTTTTCCCCCACTGCTCAAGGTTTACTTGGTGTTTTAGCTGGTATGACACTTGGATACTTGGTTGCATTGTTTTTATGTGTATTTTTTGTTTTTATGTTTTGTGGCAAAGTACATTATCTTGATAAATATAGTACACAAAATCAGATCCTTTGGAGCAGTTATGCACAAAACATGCAATGTTGAGTCTCTCTCTCCTACACACATATATCTTATACTAGCATTTTAGAGATTTTAGAGGACGATTGCTAAGAAAAACATCTGCTGAATAATATCCTGTTTTAGTTGATGCTTGAAGTTGTACTATTGGAAAATTATTCTCCCATGCTGGGCAATTTTTACTCCAAGTTCTTCCTTTAAGCTAACAGCAAAATTTTATGCATTATTATAAGAAAAATACAGTTAGCTAAGTTATTGACATGCCAAGACAACAAATGCTTTCTCTGTCAATAAGAGAATTAAATTTGTAATTAACTCAGCATTAACAGATTAGTTTCTTTCTTGATATAGCCTTAGGAGGTAGAAATTTTTTCTATGTGATGGTGAGCATCTCTTATGCTGATGATATTAGATGTTTGCTGCTTTTAAATAAGTCAGTATCTTTTTTAGATTTGGGGGACCATTTTCCTTACATTCTAAATTAAGAAGGCATGTATTTCTTTTACAACCAGGGTTGAGTGTTCTGCTTTATAAGCAAAATTGATCAAACAGAACTATAACACCCATCACTGTCATGACAACGTCTGTGAAAATTAGAGAATATGTTCCTTTTCATATTATCAAATCTTTGACACTGTTCGATTATGTGTATACACATATTTATTTTTTTTATTTATCATTTTTTAAATTTCTTCATTATTCTTCATGCCTTTAAAGGAAAGAGGTCATGTCTATCTTGGTCATTGCTACATCCCTGTATGTTCAGAATTGCAAAATAAAGAAAGAGTGATGTAAATCCTTCTGTGCATATATGTATGTACATATGTAATATACACACATATATATGTACACATATATATAAAACACCTCTTTCCCATAGATACATATTGTACATATACATATATACACACATATGTGTACACATATATGTTTGCTTATTCTAATTTCACACTTAACTTTTAGGAATACTTCTTATGGGAAAGATGATAGACAATAAATGAATAGAGATAGAAAATAGTTCAGGGCTAAGAAAATTGTTCAGGTTTAATAAAATTTACAGATATTCCCTAAATCTCACTGTAAGCAATAGTTTAAATATCTTTTCATCTCTAAATCTTCTTTTAAAATATTTTTATTTTTCACCATTGAGGATAATGTTTGCTGTGGGTTTGTCATATATAGCTTTTATTATGTTGAGGTATGTTCCTTCTATTCCTGCTTTCTGGAGAGTTTTGATCATAAATGGATGTTGAATTTTATCAAAGGCTTTCTCTGCATCTATTGAGATAATCATATGGTTTTTATTTTTCAATTTGTTACTGTGGTGTATTACATTGATTGATTTGCAGATATTGAAGAATCCTTGCATCCCTGGGATAAAGCCCACTTCGTCATGATGTATGATCTTTTTAATGTGTTGTTAGATTTTGATTGCTAGAATTTTGTTAAGGATTTTTGCATCTATGTTCATCAGTGATATTGGCCTGCAGTTTTCTTTTTTTGTGGCATCTTTGTCAGGTTTTGGTATTAGGGTGATGGTGGCCTCATAGAGTGAGTTTGGAGTGTACCTTCCTCTGCAATTTTCTGGAAGAGTTTGAGTAGAATAGGTGTTAGCTCTTCCCTCAATTTTTGGTAGAATCCAGCTGTGAAGTGTCTGGACCTGGGCTTTTGTTTGCTGGAAGATTTCTGATTACAGTTTCAATTTCCATGCTTGTGATGGATCTGTTTAGATTTTCTATTTCTTCCTGGTCCAGTTTTGGAAAGTTGTACTTTTCTAAGAATTTGTCCATTTCTTCCACGTTGTCCATTTTATTGGCATATAATTGCTGATAGTAGTCTCTTATGATACTTTGTATTTCTGTGTTGTCTGTTGCTATCTCTCCATTTTCATTTCTAATTTTATTGATTTGATTTTTCTCCCTTTGTTTCTTGATGAGTCTGGCTAATGGTTTGTCAATTTTATTTATCCTTTCAAAGAACCAGCTTGGAACAAGACAAGGGTGCCCACTTTCACCATTACTATTCAACATAGTTTTGGAAGTTTTGGCCACAGCAATCAGAGCAGAAAAAGAAATAAAAGGAATCCAAATTGGAAAAGAAGAAGTAAAACTCTCACTATTTGCAGATGACATGATCCTCCACATAGAAAACCCTAAAGACTCCACCAGGAAATTACTAGAACTAATCAATGAATATAGTAAATTTGCAGGATATAAAATCAACACACAGAAATACCTTGCATTCCTATACACTAATAATGAGAAAATAGAAAGAGAAATTAAGGAAACAATTCCATTCACCATTGCAATGAAAAGAATAAAATACTTAGGAATATATCTACCTAAAGAAACTAAAGACCTATATATAGAAAACTATAAAACACTGGTGAAAGAAATCAAAGAGGACACTAATAGATGGAGAAATATACCATGTTCATGGATTAGAAGAATCAATATAGTAAAAATGAGTATACTACCCAAAGCTATTTATAGACTCAATGCAATCCCTATCAAGCTACCAACGGTATTCTTCACAGAGCTAGAACAAATAATTTCACATTTTGTATGGAAATACAAAAAACCTCGAATAGCCAAAGCAATCTTGAGAAAGAAGAATGGAACTGAAGGAATCAACCTGCCTGACTTCAGGCTCTACTACAAAGCCACAGTCATCATGACAGTATGGTACTGGCACAAAGATAGAAATATAGATCAGTGGAACAAAATAGAAAGCCCAGAGATAAATCCACACACCTAGAGACACCTTATCTTCAACAAAGGAGGCAAGAATATACAATGGATTAAAGATAATCTCTTTAACAAGTGGTGCTGGGAAATCTGGTCAACCACTTGTAAAAGAATGAAACTAGAACACTTTCTAACACCATACACAAAAATAAACTCAAAATGGATTAAAGATCTCAACATAAGACCAGAAACTATAAAACTCCCAGAGGAGAACATAGGCAAAACACTCTCCGACATACATCACAGCAGGATCCTCTATGACCCACCTCCCAGAATATTGGAAATAAAAGCAAAAATAAACAAATGGGACCTAATTAAACTTAAAAGCTTCTGCACAACAAAGGAAACTATAAGCAAGGTGAAAAGACAGCCTTCAGAATGGGAAAAAATAATAGAAAATGAAGCAACTGACGAACAACTAATCTCAAAAATATACAAGCAACTCCTACAGCTCAACTCCAGAAAAATAAATGACCGAATCAAAAAATGGGCCAAAGAACTAAATAGACATTTCTCCAAAGAAGACATACAGATGGCTAACAAACACATGAAAAGATGCTCAACATCACTCTTCATCAGAGAAATGCAAATCAAAACCACTATGAGGTACCATTTCACACCAGTCAGAATGGCTGCGATCCAAAAGTCTACAAGCAATAAATGCTGGAGAGGGTGTGGAGAAAAGGGAACCCTCTTACACTGTTGGTGGGAATGCAAACTAGTATAGCCACTATGGAGAACAGTGTGGAGATTCCTTAAAAAACTGGAAATAGAACTGCCTATGACCCAGCAATCCCACTGCTGGGCATACACACTGAGGAAACCAGAAGGGAAAGAGACACGTGTACCCCAATGTTCATCTCAGCACTGTTTATAATAGCCAGGACATGGAAGCAACGTAGATGTCCATCAGCAGATGAGTGGATAAGAAAGCAGTGGTACATATACACAATGGAGTATTACTCAGCCATTAAAAAGAAAACATTAGAATCAGTTCTAATGAGGTGGATGAAACTGGAACCTATTATACAGAGTGAAGTAAGCCAGAAAGAAAAACACCAATACAGTATACTAACGCATATATATGGAATTTAGAAAGATGGTAACAATAACCCTGTATACAAGACAGCAAAAGAGACACTGAACAGTGTTTTGGACTCGGTGCAAGAGGGAGAGGGTGGGATGATTTGGCAGAATGGCATTGAAACATGTATAATATCATATATGAAACGAGTCACTAGTCCAGGTTTGATACTGGATGCTTGGGGCTGGTGCACTGGGACGACCCAGAGGGATGGTATGGGGAGGGAGGAGGGAGGAGGGCTCAGGATGGGGAACACGGGTATACCTGTGGCGGATTCATGTTGATATATGGCAAAACCAATACAATATTGTAAAGTTAAAAAATAAAATTAAATTAAAAAATAAAAAAGATATAAAAACTAAAATAAAATAAAATAATTTTAAAACAGCATATCTTCTAAGTATTTTTATACTTCTTCTTTGAGTCTAGGGCAATCGGTTTCCATGTACTATCAGTAATCAGGGGAGGGGAGCAAGATAATGGTCTGTGCATAGCATATGCTGGATTATCATCCCCCAGTAAACATTAGCCAGGTAGAGAGGAACAGGCATGAGCTTTGAGGTCGGCAAGACTTGGATTTATATGCTAGTCAAGTCACACTTGCCAGATGAAAAGCCTTGGTCAGATCACTCTGAGCTTCACAGACAGTTATTTATTCTTGAAGGATGATAAAGACCCAATTTGAGGGTTGTTGCAGGGATTAAACAGGATGAAGTATGAAAGGAACTCAACATATTATTAATACATAACATATGGTAGAAGGTCAAAAATAATTCCTTTTGTCTTTTCCACTCTTGTCAAGAAGGAAGTCCATTACTAAATAGACTCAATTACATTGTTCATATGTCCCTACGTATCTTTGAACACAGAAGGTGACCATGCTTAGCAGCTTCCTAATATCCTATTATCTGTGCCACCTTCTGTTGGATCCGTTCACTTAGGACCTGCTGCAGGTCGACACTCCAAACATCTCTAGGGCTCTGCCATGTTCTTTCATTTCTATATCCCACTAGCTCCATGTCTAGAACATGGTAGGCATTTAATAAAAGTTCATTAAGCAAATTTATCATAAAGAGAATGTTGGGGATATAATAGGACTGAAATGACATCATTATGAAATTTAATAAGGTTCCATAGACAGTGATTTCCAAACTTCGCTTCACATCAAAATGATATGGAGAACTTGTGAAAAATAGAGGTAACGGTCATATACAATTTCCTATACCCAACCAGACCAAATAGAATTTAAACCTTGAGGTTATTGAGCAAAAGAATTTGTATCTTAAAAAATATCGGAAGTAATTTTGATGTTTTCCAGATTTGGAAACCACTGTCCAGTAGCTGTGGAGAAGGCAATGGCAACCCACTCCATTACGCCAGTACTCTTGCCTGGAAAATCCCATGGGTGAAGGAGGAGCCTGGTGGGCTGCAGTCCATGGGGTGGCTAAGAGTCGAACAGGACTGAGCAACTTCACTTTCACTTATCACTTTCATGCATTGGAGAAGGAAATGGAAACCCATTCCAGTGTTCTTGCCTGGAGAATCCCAGGAACGGGGGAACCTGGTGGGCTGCCTTCTCTAGGGTCGCACAGAGTTGGAAACAACTGAAGTGACTTAGCAGCAGTCCAGTAGTTGATGGTTATCAATTCGTACACCTCAGACTAGCTACACTAAAGCCATCTGGAGGTGAAGTAACCTGTGTCCATCAACAGATGAATGATAAAGAAGATGCTGTGAGTATGTGTTTGTACACACCATGGAATACTCAGCCATAAAAAGGAATGAAATAATGCCATTTGTAATAACATGGATGGACCCAGAGATTATCATACTAAGTGAAGCAAGCCCGAAAGAGAAAGACAAATATCATATAGATGATATCACTTAGAAGTGGAATCTAAAATATGATACAAATGAACTTATTTATGAAACACAAACCGATTCACAGACAAAGAAAGCAAATTTATGATTACCAAAGTAGAAAGGAGGTGGGGGATGAATAAATTAGGACTCAGGGATTAACAGATACAAACTACTAAATGTAATAGGACTTCCCAGGTGGCCCAGTTGGAAAAATATCTGCCTGCCAATGCAGGAGTTGAAAGGCGAGGGTTTGATCCCTGGGTCCAGAAGATCTCCTGAAGGAGAAAATGGCAGCCTGCTCCAATATTCTTGCCTGGAAAATTCCATGGATGGAGGAGACTGAAGGGCTACAGTCGATGGGGTTGCAAAGAGTTGCATACAACTGAGCATGCATAGATGCACTATAAGTAAAACAGATAAATAACAATGTCCTGCTGCTGCTACTGCTAAATCGCTTCAGTTGTGTCCGACTCTGTACGACCCCATAGACGGCAGCCCACCAGGCTCCCCCGTCCCTGGGATTTTCCAGGCAAGAACACTGAAGTGGGTTGCCATTTCCTTCTCCAATGCATGAAAGTGAAAAGTGAAAGTAAAGTCGCTCAGACGTTTGACTCTTAGCGACCCCACGGACTGCAGCCCACCAGGCTCCTCCATCCATGGGATTTTCCAGGCACGAGTACTGGAGTGGGGTGCCATTGCCTTCTCCAAACAATGTCTTAGTATGTAGCAAAGTGAACTATATTCAATATCATATATAAGCCATAGTGGAAAAGAATATTAAAAAAGCATATATGTATAACTGAATCACTTTGCTATATATCAGAAACTAGCATTGTAAATCAAATATACTTCAACTGTAAAAAATTAGTTGGCCATTGTATTCTACTGCTGCTTTGAAAAATCACCACAAATCTAGTGGCTTGAAGCAGCACAAAATTTTTATCTTACAGTTCTGGAGGTCTTAATACAAAGTGGATCTCACTGGGTATTGTCAGGGCTGCCTTCTTTCTAAAAGCTCTAAGAAAACTCTTTTTTTTTTGACTTTTCTAGCTTTTAGAGGCCACCTGCATTCATTGGTTCATGGCCCCGTCCTCCATATTCAAAGCCAGCAATAGAGACTCTTCAAGTTCCTTCCTGACTTTAACTCTTCTGCTTTCCTCTTCCATTTATAAAGACCCCCATGACTACCTTGGACTCACTTAGGTAATCCAGGATAATCTCCTCCTCTCAAAGTCTTTAACTTAATCGCATCTGCAAAATCTGATTTTGTCATATAACCTAATATAGTCAGTTTTGGAGACAATATCTTCTGTATGTGAGGGGGCATTATTCTGCCTACTGTAGTTGTACTTGTGTGTGCCTATTCCTGTGTTCTCTGTTCTGTTCATTGATCTATGTGTATGTCTTTGTGCCAATATCACATAATTACTGTAGCTAGAAGTCTTGAAATCATATAGCCTGATTTTCCCCAATTTATTCTTCTGTTTCAAAATTATTTGAGCTCTTATGATTCCTCTGACTTCATAAATTTTAGAATAATCTTGTTTATATCTATGAAAAATCTTGCTGAGATTTTAAAACAATTTTGCTGAGCATCTATATGAAATTGAAATAGAATTGACATTTTAATATGGTGAGTCTTTCAATCCATGAACAGAGTGTCTCTGTTCATTTAGATTATCTTTTATTCCTTTCCATCCACATTTTGTAGTTTAATGTTCAAGGCCTTTATGCATTTTGTTAGGTTTACCTAAGTATTTCATTCTTTATAAGCAACTGTAAGTGGTATATTTTTAATTTTGCTTTTCACTTCAGTCAGTTCAGTTCAGTCGCTCAGTCATGTCTGACTCTTTGCAGCCCCATGAATTGCAGCACGCCAGGCCTCCCTGTCCATCACCAACTCCCGGAGTTCACCCAAACTCATGTCCATTGAGTCGGTGATGCCATCCAGCCATCTCATCCTCTGTCGTCCCCTTCTCCTCCTGCCCCCAATCCCTCCCAGCATCAGAGTCTTTTCCAATGAGTCAACTCTTCTCATGAGGTGGCCAAAGTATTGGAGTTTCAGCTTTAGCATCATTCCTTCCAAAGAACACCCAGGACTGATCTCCTTTAGAATGGACTGGATGGATCTCCTTGCAGTCCAAGGGACTCTCAAGAGTCTTCTCCAACACCACAGTTCAAAAGCATCAATTCTTTGGCGCTCAGCTTTCTTCACAGTCCAACTCTCACATCCATACATGACAAAACCATAGCCTTGACTAGATGGACCTTTGTTGGCAAAGTAATGTCTCTGCTTTTGAATATGCTACTAGGTTGGTCATAACTTTCCTTCCAAGGAGTAAGCGTCTTTTAATTTCACGGCTGCAGTCACCATCTGCAGTGATTTTGGAGCCCCCAAAATAAAGTCTGACACTGTTTCCACTGTTTCCCTATCTATTTCCCATGAAGTGATGGGACCAGATGCCATGATCTTCGTTTTCTGAATGTTGAGCTTTAAGCCAACTTTTTCACTCTCCTCTTGCACTTTCATCAAGAGGCTTTTTAGTTCCTCTTCACTTTCTGCCATAAGGGTGGTGTCATCTGCATATCTGAGGTTCACATGTACATTGCTTATATTAATTTTTGTAAATCTAATATCCTGCAACCTTGGTGAACTTACTTATTAGAGAGTTTTTCTTGTTAATTCCTTCGAGTTTTTATGCCATCTATAATAACAGAGAGATCTTTCCTGATCTCTACACTTTTTGTTTCCTTTTCTTGCCTTTTTGCACTGGCTAGAACTTCCAGTACTCTGCTGAATAAGAGTAGTGACAGAGGAAATCCATGCTTTCTTCCTGATCTTAGGAGGAAATTTCTCCTCCATTCCGTTTTTGGAGACATTTATCATAAATAGGTGATGAATCTTGTAAAAGGATATTTCTACACCAGTTGACATGGTCATGTGGTTTTTCTTTGTAAGCTCTTAATATGATGTAATATATTAATGGGCTTCCCTTGTAGCTCAGCCAGTAAAGACTCTGCCTGCAATGCAGGAGACCAGGGTTCCATTCCTGGGTTGGGAAGATCCCCTGAAGAAAGAAATGACAACCCTCTTCAATATTTTTGCCTGGAGAACCCCATGAACAGAGGAGCCTGGCAGGCTACAGTCCCATGGGGTTGCAAGAGTTGGACATGACTTAAGGACTAAACCATTACAATATATTAAATTATTTTTGAGTATTGAACCAGTTTTACTTTTTGAGGACTTGATCCATTTCAATTAGATTATTTAATTTATGTATGTAGAGTGGTAATCTACATGTATGTAGGTGGTAATCCCTTGCATCCTCATTTTACAGAGTTACCTATGACATTTTATATACTTACTATGAATATATTATTGCATCATAAATATCTCCTTGGAGTACCTGAAATATGCATAACTATAAGATCATTTCCAAGCCTTTGTCATGGAGACAAGTGATGAATAGGAAAACAAAAAATACTTTGTTCTATCTTTGGTGTAGACAGTATGATTAGATACAGCAAATCATTTGTTATAAGTCCTGACATCCAGAAATATCTTGCAAAGACTTTTATTAGATTGCATTACAATCCTTTATACAAAAGGAAATAAAATTCTTTTTATAATATATAAAACATTTACCTTTACTTCTTACCTTTGTATTCCAAATATATCAAATAGATGAACCTAATATTTCCCTCCAAAAACTTACATCCTATCTTATTAAAGATGAAAATATTTTTGTATTAACAATGATTAGATGTAGCTGTATTTTTCAGCTCTATAGAAATTCTATTTCATAACAAATCACAGAGTGACATAGTTTCATGTTCTGCAGAATTTTGATTTCTTATTATCATTTATGGTTATTTTCAGTGTTGCCTAAGGCAAAATTGTTGCCTTGGTAGCACAAAAAAATATACACTTTTATTCTAGGCCAGAAAAGCTGAAATCCTTTTAGTTTTATACCATGCTTATTTCAGAGTACCTCAGGATTAGGATAGCAGATACAGAGCACTCATGCTCCCACTCCACATTTCTATACCCATCAGGACATCGTTAAGCCACCAGGGCAGTTCACTCCAGTGATAGTGGTGATGATTTAGTTGCTAAGTCGTATCCAACTCTTGTCACCCCATGGACCGTAGTCTGCCAGGCTCCTCTGTCCTTAGGAATCCCAAGCAAGAATACTGGAGTGGGTGGCCATTTCCTTCTCCAGGGGATCTTTCCTACCCAGGGATCAAACCCACATCTTCTGCATTACAGGCAGATTCTTTACTGAGTCCATTCCAGAGAGTAAGACAAAGTATTGTTATTCTTTTTAATATAATCTTTCAGGCAACTATTTCCTATGCTGCATCATTACTTACAAGATGAAGCCCACGACCCTTCCCTATTCTAGATGTTTTATGAAAAAATTACTTTAAAATAATACTTTAAAAATGCATGATCTATTTATTAGTTTGGGCTTCCCTTGTGGCTCAGCTGGTAAAGAATCCGCCTGCAATGTGGGAGACCTGGGTTCAATCCCTGGGTTGAGAAGATCCCCGAAGAAGGCAAAGGCTACCCACTCTAGCATTCTGGCCTGGAGAAGTCCACAGACTGTATAGTCATGGGGTCATATAGAGTAAGACATGACTGAGATACTTTTACTTTTTATTAGTTTACTGAAACCCACCACTGAACACAAGAGATTATTTAGAAATGAAAGCTTCTTTTAAAGTATATAATAGACTGAGAGCATAAAAGTATTATTTCAACACCATTATTTTTATAGCCATATTGTATAAAATATGCTGAAAATTGAATGTTGCCAACTTTATGTGGTTCTCTGTGGTTCAAACGTTATTTTTTTTCCCTTCTAAATTTTTTAAATAGTTAAAACATTTAAAATAGTGAAAGCGTTTTTTAAAATTATACTGCAACTTTGTACAGGTTTATTTTAAATTGGACAAGGTAGTAGTCACTAGATTCATTTATTCACTCATTCCCCAAATATGTATTAAATGCCTATTAAGTGTCAGTCATTATCCTTAGCTCTAAAGGTAAGTGGGTAACAGGAAAGCCAAAGTTCAGCTCCTACAGAGGGAAGGTGCAGAAAAACAGCTAGGAATGTACAAACATTCTTATATCACTATATGCAGAGTACTGAGATTGGATAGTTTGCTAGAGAGTACCTGGTGACTAATTTAGATGGATGGGTAAGGGGTGGCTTCTCAAAGAAGCTTATGTTTTATCAAAGACATGAACTACATGGAAGAGTCAGCATTGTAAAGTTAGGGTCAGGGGAACAACATTCCATGTCAATAGAGCTGACTACAGATTTGCAGGATCTGATGCAAAAAGAAAATATATGGTCCCTCATTCTAAAAGCAGAAAAAGTACCTTTAAAAGTACTGAAATACAAAGCTTTCTCATTGTCCTGTAGTATTTCTCTTCACTTACCTTGGTATTTTCTATCTGCTACGCTAATATTATTAATGTTATTTATATTATTTTAAACTGGGAGAATTAAAATGTCAAACTATTTGCACAAATGTTACATTCATCTTTGCATTGCATGGTACTAGTTTTAAATCCAAAAATAAGCACATTTCACCCATAGGTGGCATCACCAGAATTACACAGTTTTTAATTGCATAGCTTGTCCATACGTATATATTTCATTCTAACCAGAAGCATTGTACAAAATTGACTCAACTTTAAAAATCTCACTTCTCCATAGGCACACATTCTATCAACAGTCTACCTTGAGCTTACTTATGAGCAAGGAAAAACTAAGTGAAAATGTGAAAATGAACCCTAGTTTCCCTTATCATTCTCTTTCTTTCTGTATCGTCATTTTCGGTGTTGGTGGTTAGCTGATACTGGAAAGTTACATGAGCAAGAAGGGTTATGTCAAGGCACTTTGATCATTTATGTTTCTTAGAACAGCACTGCTTCCTTTCTATGTTTGAAGCAAGTTCTGGTTCTCAATAGAAGGTGTGGCCTCTCAGAGCTGTTGATGCATCTGCTTCCTCAGTTCTGCACTTAGTAGGCTCACTTGGTACTCACTCTGAGTCATGAGGAACTCCTACACATTGTAGGTCCACCAGATTCTTTGCTCATGGAGCATTGCAAGGGCCATATGCAAATGAAGTGGTGATAAATGATGGAAATGTTACACGTATTTTCTTTGCTCACCCAAATGCTCCATTGTCCCATTGGATTTCACTGATAAAACACAAGTTAAAAATTGAAATTATTAAAAACAATTTGAGATGGCAACAGCAGAGCATTAAACCAAATGTGGGGCCCTTCTGCTTTTAGGACTCTGTGTGACTACAGGGGCCGTATACCCATGATGCTGACCCTCCAGGCAGACTAAGAATTAGCTGTAGGGGCAGTAAAGCAGAGATAAACTTGACGCTTTTTGAATGAGAAAGATCACTGAAGCTTGGTTGGGGGTTGGGGAGAAGACAGAGATGAGGTCAGTGAGGAAGGAAGGAATGAGCAAATGACTTAGGGCTTTGAAGGCCGTGGTCAGAAGTTTGATGTTTATTCTAATTTTAATGGGAGCAGCATCAGCTGATTTACATTTTTTAAATATCAGCCTCATGTCGAGTATGAGCTAGAATGTGTGTTGGCTGGAATTATTTTGGAAATAGAATAGATGGAGAGATGTACAAATTTAGGACACATTCTATAAACTGAGTGGCTGTGGCCTCTGTTGGACTGAGTGTATGAGGGGGACTTATAGCAGGACAGGTTTGGTGGAGACAGAAAATCAATAGTTCACTTTTGGCCAAGGTGAATCTCAGTTGCCTTCTAAGCCTCCAAGTGATTTTGCCAAGTTTGCTATTTAGGATTAAAGGCCTAACAGTTGATGAATAAATAAAAGCAAATTGAAGTGAAGAGCAAACTTATGAATTATAGGTCATTTTGACATTTTTCTCTGCCTGAAAGGGGGCTGGCTCTTCTTGAGACAGGCAGTTTCAGTGCATAAGCTAACAAGTTTACAAATAACATCTATTTTTCCTCCTCTTAATGACTGGTCACTGTACATCCTTAGGAAGGTCTGTAGACTCATTCATTAAGAAACAGAATCTTGTTATTAGAAAATTGCATAGATACTTGAATTCATGATGATGGTATAATATTTTAATAATTACTAGCCTCTCACATGCTAATCCAACAGAGATGACCTCAGATGAGGTCAGAAGTACCTTCAAGAGGCCCTTTACTTTTGTTGTTCTTCTGTTTTTTCCATTTTATTTCTCTGCTTTTTGGTTCCCATTCAAGTAGTCAAAGTCAATGGGTCGAAGCTGAACCTAGGAGATACCAATCAGAACACTAGTGTCCTGACTTCACGTATAGCCTCTTGTTGTTATGATTATTCATGTTTAGTGAGTTTGCTTTGCTTGTTTGGAATTCTCAGGAGTGACTAATAGAGCGGTAATATACCATGCTTTTACTAATATCTATCACTTCTCACCCCACAGCCTCTAGGAATTCTTATGTGAAAATACATTTTGCTACTGCAGATGAAGATATGAAAAAATGAACGGGGTAACGGGGAAGAGTACTGTGTTATACTCCAGATAGCTACAATTCTTGAACATCTTTTGTATGCTAGCAGTTTCCACAATCTATTTTTAAAGCTTATGACACTATGCAGGATAAGTGTTTATTCATCTTGCAACTGAGGTCAAGATCAAATAGCTAGTAAATCTCAATTTTGGAAACTGAATTCATATTGTTAAGTGACAAAATCAGTGTTCTTTCCACTATACAACACTGGCTGGCCAAAGAAAACTTTGTTGTTTGAAGGTTTTCTTTTCCCATCACAAATATCTGTTTGCTTTTGAGCTCTAATTGGAATCACTAGAATGCTACTTTTGTAGACTAATTCAATATCTAATTTTGGGGCATCCCTTGTGGCGCAGCTGGTAAAGAATGCAATGTGGGAGACCTGGGTTTGATCCCTGGGTTGGGAAGATCCCCTGGAGAAGGGAAAGGCTACCCATTCCAGTATTCTGGCCTAGAGAATTCCATGGACTGTTTAGTCAATGGGGTCGCAAAGAGTTGGACACGACTGAGCAACTTTCACTCACTCAATATTTAATTTTACAGATGAGAAAACCAAAGCACAGAGAGGTTAGCTCACCTGCCCAATATCACACTATAAACACAATTATAGTGTTATATACCAGTTATTTAGTGAGGTTTACAATTTATCAGATTAATCAGCAGTGACATGTCTCAGAGATGTAAGAAGCAAGCAAAAGTTAAACTTAACTTTTCTCTAAGCCCTGTGTAAAATACAAAGATTTTGTTCTGCATCGTTTAGCTGAATCGTGATAGATAAATGCAGTCATAGGAAGGACTAGATTATGCTATCTTCTACTTCATCTGATTCTACAAGTACAGTTGTAGAATCGCGGGCCAAGTACAGTTTTGTCTTACTACTTCCGAAAATTAGTGCAAATGCAACTCATTATGTTTTTTCTCAAAATGGAAGCAACATCCAATGTGCAAAAGGCATTTTCTTTCTGACAACAACAACAGCAAAAACAAGAAAAGGAGACCATAGAACTCTACTGCAACACAAGTAAACTGACATAATTTACTTAGGACCATAGCAGGATCCACAAGGATTTGAATATTCTTTAGCACCAGCATTTAGATATAATGTTAGGCACTGGGTGAATGAGGCTAGATAGGAGGGCTTTTCAGATATTACACAGCTGGGAATAAAATTAGAAACTGCTTCATTAAGGAAACAGGTTAAAAAATTACTTTTTCAGTTTTTTCTAGTCTCCAAAGATTTCTGAGACCTAGATAAGTTAACACTGTTTCAAAGGATTTGTAATGCTTAGGTATAAATTCTACAGGATGGGGACTACTTGGTTATAAAATTAGGAGGAAGAGGCAGTATTCTGCAGCATTATGAAATTCATCCACAGCTAAAAAATGGCCTAATGCAGCTAAGCATAATACCGTTTAAGTGACTTATGTAAAAATATATTGCTAATTTGTCCAGAGATTAATTGGGAAATTCCACTTTTCTCTGAGAAAAATGGTATTGTGTAAGCCAGAATGCAAGTGGTAGATGGAACATCAAATGATGACTCCTGTTCTCTATGCCAAGGGAGATGTGAAGACTGAAGAACAAGTAAAAATTGGAAGAGAAAAATATGCTCATACTGCACTCTTCTGTGAACAAAGGAAATACATATGCTTCCATAAGGAGATCTTGTATAAAGTAGTTGAGACATTCATTAAAAGTCTTTAAATAAGCAGTTACCCAGCAAATATATCTCGAGTGTCTGTGTGCTCACGGTAGGTCCAATGGGGAATACATAGGTCCATGTATTCTTCCCGCCTTCAAGGAGTGCCCCGTGTCCTCCCAAGTAAAATGCTACTGGGTAAGCTGTAAAAGGCTTTTGCGATGGTCTAGCCAATATGTAAAGTGATATTTTCCCACTAAAGTCCAAATGTGATTTAAAGAACCCCTCTGTATTCAGCTTTGTGATCGCCACAGGGTCGCTTTCTTAGACAATGCTCTGATGACTATCTAGAGCACGCTGTATGGACTTGATGGCTGTGGTTGGGGCAGATACTTAATCTCTCTATGCTCCACATGTACAATGGGGATTACAACAATACTGGCTTGTATTGTTATGAGACTGAAAAAAGATACTGAAAAAAGAAGACTTAGTCTGGAGGTAAGAAATCCTGTCAATATTAATTGTTTTCACCATTGCCATTATCATTGTCATCATCATCATCACTGGAACTTTCCAAAGAGATTTGTTAATGGCTAGAGTTGAATGGGAATAAAAATAGACTTTTTTCCTCCTTTTTTTTCAGTAGTAGTTCACCAGGGAAACTTGTGACAATTTTGGTATCTTAAAAGAGAGCACTAGTACTGGACATTACAACTGCATTCACTCCAAATTTAAAAAAAAAACAAAAAACAAAACCTACAATTCACTTCAATAAATAATCACTGAGCATGAGAATGTGTTAGGTATACTCAGTGTTAGGCTGTTAGGCATGGGCATATGAACATAAAATACATCCCACTCTCAAAGATTTTAGAGTGTCGATGGGGAGTGCAGCAAGTAAGGGCATTCAGTAGCCGGTGACCAGCGCTCTGACAGAGCCATCACGGGATGCTACATGAGCAGATTGGAAGTGGGCCTGTCCCAGTCTGGAGGGGAAGGGAAGCATCTGTGAAGTCTTCTTAGGAGAATTATGCATGAGTTGAGTCCTCAAAGATGAGTTATACTTAGAAAAAGAAGGAGTTGTAAGAACAAAGCAGGGAGGCTTGCGTGGGTATTGTGTTTGGAGGGAACTATAAGTAGTTTTGAGTGTCTGGACTAAAGTATGGTGTGTGGCAGACTTGGAAGGAAAAGATGCTATAAATGTAAGCAGGTTCCAGGTCATCAGAGATCTTCGATCAGACTAGGAAGGACCAGCCTGGGTTTGATGATTGATGAGAATCACCACTCAGATCATGTTCAAATTAGCTTTATGCTTCAGTTCACTACCAGTATCAGCAAATGATTCATGTAAAATGCTCTTGAAGAGGAAACAGGTGAGGAACTAGCCTCTGGTCCAAGACCTATGCAAAACTGATAGGTCTGTGGGCTGTGGAGTAAAACTTGAGAGTAGCCAAGAAACGACGGAGGCTGCTAGCTTTTATCATGTTGGGCTGGAGGGGAGACGTCCCCACTCAAGTATTTATTGACTCCTGTGTAAAGCAATCCTTACTTAAAACTGATTACGTTCTTCATTTATTACTGAGTTTCCATTTATTACTGAGTTGTCAGAGTTAAAGACTGGCCAGGGCCTAACACAGCCTTCTATGCCAAGTCAAGAAATTTGGACTCGATCTAAAAAATAATGTGGAGTAATCAGCAGTTTTAAATATAAAAACAGTACAATTCCTTACATTTTAGAAATCACCCCAGTGTTGGCATGTTTTCCAGACACCATTTGAATGTACAGAAGGAAGATGCTGAAGGCTACAAGCACAGTGGAAAGACTTTTTGAGTCTTGTAAGAGAAGACGAGAACTTGAACTAGGTTAACTGCAGTGGGTGTGGATTGTAGGTGATCCTGACAAAGACATTTCTGAGATATTATCAGGACTCATGACTGATGGACTGTATGGAGAGCAAATGATGAACCCAAGTTTGGGGTTATTTCTAAGCTTTGGAATATACTGGAAATTCCAATCCCTATAAGGTCAATCATTGAGGATCAGCACTACTTTTTGGAGGTACTTTGGAACCCTAGATCCCACAGCCCTCTTTGGACTGTACCATCTTTCTCTTAAGGATTGCTCCAGCAGCAGGTCATAGGGATTATACCGGTTTTACATCTCACTGTCATGGACTGTGAGAAAGCAGTACTATAATACCTGATTACATTCTATATTTTATATCACTCTTTCTCTGTACCAGTCTCCTTTCTTCATTCTCTGCCTTTTACCAATCTCCTTGATCATGAAGCAGAACACATCTTCTTGTGTATATATGTAAATATGTATGTTTGTAAGAATATGACATAAACTCATAACAAAGACTTGAGCACACTTGAAAATCATCAGAGTATGAATAAATATGGAATAATTATATTCCAATATCTATGCTGAAAGAACCTCAGTCACACACATAATTATTGATCAACTAGGTTTCTTCCTTACACAGAGTTATATGCTTCCATATAATTCATGTTCAGCATGAAATTTCATAATAGAACTTTCAAAATTATTAAACTATTTTCTTCTCTTATTTTGACATCATCTTTTCTTCTGGTGAGATTTAGAAAGCAATGGAAGCTCAGGCTCAGGTTAAGAAAAAGCATACCAGCTTTGTCTGTAATTATTCTGATTTTATAGGTCTGGAATAAGACTTAGAAAATTCTGTTAAGAAAACTCTGATCTTTGTAGTGTGCATCCAGATTTGGAAAGACCTGTTTCCTGGAAAAAGTTCAAATTCTTGTTACGGCATATGTGGTCCTCTGTCCTCTGAGCTTTCCCCGCTTGCCCAGTCCTATTTCCCCATCCAGTCTGCTCTTTACTTCTCCCAAATAGCCTGCAGTTCTCCAAACACATCAGACTGAGTTGTGCCTACCCGTGGTGTCTGTTAGCATAATTCAAGAATCCAGGTTAATAATGATTATTACCCCTTTTGTTTTCTCTTCCCTTCTTTCAGTTCATTTCAGTCGCTCAGTCGTGACCGACTGTTTGTAACCCCATGAATCGCAGCACACCAGGCCTCCCTGTCCATCACTAACTCCCGGAGTTCACCCAAACTCATGTCCATCGAGTCGCTGATGCCATCCAGCCATCTCATCCTCTGTCATCCCCTTCTCCCCCTGCCCTCAGTCCCTCCCAGCATCAGAGTCTTTTCCAATGACTCAACTCCTCGCATGAGGTGGCCAAAGTACTGGAGTTTCAGCTTCAGCATCATTCCTTCCAAAGAACACCCAGGACCCATCTCCTTTAGAATGGACTGGTTCGATCTCTTTGCAGTCCAGGGGACTCTCAAGAGTCTTCTCCAACACCACCGTTCAAAAGCATCAATTCTTCAGCGCTCAGCCTTCTTCACAGTCCAACTCTCACATCCATACATGACCACAAGAAAAACCATAGCCTTGACTAGATGGACCTTTGTTGGCAAAGTAATGGATCTGCTTTTGAATATGCTATCTAGGTTGGTCATAACTTTCCTTCCAAGGAGTAAGCGTCTTTTAATATCATGGCTGCAATCACCATCTGCAGTGATTTTGGAGCCCAAAAAACTGAAGTCTGATACTGTTTCCACTGTTTCCCCATCTAGTTCCCATGAAGTGATGGGACCAGATGCCATGATCTTTGTTTTCTGAATGTTGAGTTTTAAGCCAACTTTTTCACTCTCCTCTTGCACTTTCCTCAAGAGGCTTTTTAGTTCCTCTTCACTTTCTGCCATAAGGGTGGTGTCATCTGCATATCTGAGGTGACTGATATTTCTCCCAGAAATTTTGATTTCAGCATGTGCTTCTTCCAGCCCAGTGTTTCTCATAATGTACTCTGCATAGAAGATAAATAAGCAGGGTGACAGTATACAGCCTTGACGTACTCTTTTTCCTATTTGGAACCAGTCTGCTGTTCCATGTCCAGTTCTAACTGTTGCTTCCTGACCTGAATACAGGTTTCTCAAGAGGTAGATCAGGTGGCCTGGTATTCCCATCTCTTCCAGAATTTTCCACAGTTTATTGTGATCCACACAGTCAAAGGCTTTGGCATAGTCAATAAAGCAGAAATAGATGTTTTCCTGGAACTCTCTTGCATTTTCGATGATCCAGCAGATGTTGGCAATTTGATCTCTGGTTCCTCTGCCTTTTCTAAAACCAGCTTGAACATCTGGAAGTTCACGGTTCACGTATTGCTGAAGCCTGGCTTGGAGAATTTTGAGCATTGCTTTACTAGCGTGTGAGATGAGTGCGATTGTGCGGTAGTTAGAGCATTCTCTGGCATCGCCTTTCTTTGGGATTGGAATGCAAACTGACCTTTTCCAGTCCTGTGGCCACTGCTGAGTTTTCCAAATTTGCTCCATATTGAGTGCAGCATTTTCACAGCATCATATTTCAGGATTTGAAATAGTTCAACTGGAATTCTATCACCTCCACTAGCTTTGTTCATAGTGATTCTTTCTAAGGCCCACTTGACTTCACATTCTAGGATGTCTGGCTCTAGGTCAGTGATCACACCATCATGATTATCTGGGTTGTGAAGATCTTTTTTGTACAGTTCTTCTGTGTATTCTTGCCACCTCTTCTTAATATCTTCTGCTTCTGTTACGTCCATACCATTTCTGTCCTTTATCGAGCCCATCTTTGCATGAAATATTCCCTTGGTATCTTTAATTTTCTTGAAAAGATCTCTAGTCTTTCTCATTCTGTTGTTTTCCTCTTCCGCTGAGGAAGGCTTTCTTATCTCTTCTTGCTATTCTTTGGAACTCTGCATTCAGATGCTTATATCTTTCCTTTTTTCCTTTGCTTTTCGCTTCTCTTCTTTTCACAGCTATTTGCAAGGCCTCCCCAGACAGACATTTTGCTTTTTTGCATTTCTTTTCCATGGGGATGGTCTTGATCCCTGTCTCCTGTGCAATGTCACAAACCTCATTCCATAGTTCATGAGGCACTCTATCTATCAGATCTAGGCCCTTAAATCTATTTCTCACTTCCACTGTATAATCATAAGGATTTGATTTAGGTCATATCTGAATGGTCTAGTGATTTTCCCCACTTTCTTCAATTTAAGTCTGAATTTGGCGATAAGGTGTTCATGATCTGAGCCACAGTCTCAGCTCCCGGTCTTGTTTTTGCTGACTGTATACAGCTTCTCCATCTTTGGCTGCAAAGAATATAATCAATCTGGTTTTGATGTGGACCATCTGTGATGTCCATGTATAGAGTCTTCTCTTATGTTATTGGAAGAGGGTGTTTGCTATGACCAGTGTGTTCTCTTGGCAAAATTCTGTTAGCCTTTGCCCTGCTTCATTCTGTATTCCAAGGCCAAATTCGCCTGTTACTCCAGGTGTTTCTTGACTTCCTACTTTTGCATTCCAGTCCCCTATAATGAAAAGGATATCTTTTGGGGGCATTAGTTCTAAAAGGTCTTGTAGGTCTTCACAGAACGGTTCAACTTCAGCTTCTACAGCATTCCTGGTTGGGGCATAGACTTGGATTACTGTGATATTGAATGGTTTGCCTTGGAAACGAACAGAGATCACTCTGTCATTTTTGAGACTGCATCCAAGTACTGCATTTCGAACTCTTTTGTTGACCATGATGACTACTCCATTTCTTCTGAGGGATTCCTGCCTGCAGTAGTAGATATAATGGTCATCTGAGTTAAATTCACCCATTCCAGTCCATTTCAGTTCGCTGATTCCTAGAATGTCGACATTCACTCTTGCCATCTCTTGTTTGACCACTGCCAATTTGCCTTGATTCATGAACCTAACATTCCAGGTTCCTATGCAATATTGCTCTTTATAGCATTGGACCTTGCTTCTATCACCAGTCACATCCACAACTGGGTATTGTTTTTGCTTTGGCTCCATCCCTTCATTCTTTCTGGAGTTATTTCTCCACTGATCTCCAGTAGCATATTGGGCACCTACCGACCTGGGGAGTTCCTCTTTCAGTATCCTATCATTTTGCCTTTTTCATACTGTTCATGGGGTTCTCAAGGCAAGAATACTGAAGTGGTTTGCCATTACCTTACCCAGTGGACCACAATCTGTCAGATATCTCCACCATGACCCACCTGTCCTGGGTGGCCCCACATGGCATGGCTTAGTTTCATTGAGTTAGACAAGGCTGTGGTCCGTGTGATTAGATTGACTAGTTTTCTGTGATTATGGTTTCAGTGTGTCTGCCCTCTGATGCCCTCTCGCAATACCCACTGTCTTACTTGGGTTTCTCATACCTTGGACATGGGGTATCTCTTCATGGCTGCTCCAGCAAAGCGCAGCTGCTGCTCCTTACCTTAGACAAGGGTTATCTCCTCACCGCTGAGTCTCCTGACCTTGAACATGGAGTAGCTCTTCTTGGCCCTCCTGCACCTGCGCAGCCACTCTCCTTGGATGTGGGGTTGCTCCTGGCCACTGCCCCCTTCTTTAAGGACTTGAATAACAGCATGTGAGCACTTTGTATCAGGATCAGAAACATGCCCTTTGAAAGTTGCCTGCAGGTTGTACCTTTTACATGAAGACTACTGGCAAAATTTAGTGCTCAGGAAAAATGTTTGAGGAAAAACACCTTAGTAGTAAATAAATAAAATATATTTATACAATGAAAAGATCTAGCTCGTACCCCTAAGGGAAAATGTTGAGAAAAAAGGGGAGCTAAAAGCCTCAGTGTGATCCAGCTATAAGGACTCTTGGTTTTGGTGGGAAAGAGATGTTCTGACAAGTCAAGGGTGGCTTCAGATGACAAAAGAATACAGAGTCCTGAATTTCAAAGAGCTCCTAGAGGGTCTTGAAGCAGCAGACTAAATTCTGATCCTGGAGCAGAGGCTCTTAGCCCTATCTATAGCTTGTTTTAGGGCTCCCCTGATGGCTCAGAGGGTAAAGAATCTACCTGCAATGCAAGGAGATACAGGAGACTTGGGTTTGATCCCTGGGTTCGGAAGATCCCTGGGAGGAGGAAATGGCAACCCACTTCACTATTTTTGCCTGAAAAAAATCCCAAGGACAGAGGAGGAACCTGGTGAGCTACAGTCCAAAGGGTCACAAATTGTTGAACCTGACAGCATACACAGGAGACCCTCGTTTCTTGTGTCATAAGCAGCAGCACTAGAAAATGTTCAAATGGCACAGGAACAAGGGGTCTCTAATTTCTTCTGAAGTAAACTCCTGTGGGCTCACACCCGGAAGTCAACACCCAAACAAGCCATGTGCTTATGCATGCTGTCATGTTCAACAACATGGCAGCTCTGAAAAAAACGTAATAAATTTTTCAATGGAGTCAAATTTCCTAGTACTTTACCTATATCACTATAGATTTTTATTGTGTTGAAATGTATCTTCCTCCCCGTTTCATTTTGTCCCACTTAATGATGTTTTATTGCTTTAATTATATGAAAAAACATCCTCCACCCAATTAAGTCAAACATGAGAGTTTGCAGAAGAAATCCAAATTCCTCTTTGATCCTAAGTAATTCATTTTTCTATTTTTAGGGAAAGAAACATTTCAGCAACACTGCTGAAAAGAATTGACAATGGGATAGAATTTCTTCTAATTTTAAAAAAGATAAGTACTTTTCCCACTGAAAATATAGATTCTTATAAATATGAGATCTAACTGATGGAGCCACATTATATAAAGCCATATACGTAAGTATAGACACCAAGCTCACATTAATATTCCTTTAAGAGATATTCTTTTTGTATTTTCATAAGATGACCTAACTGAAGAATAAGGGGCTTTTGCTTTTGGGGTCATATGATGCTTATTAAATTTGAGTAGCACCCTGTTATGTTTACCCATGAGCTTCAGTAGCTGCCCTTAAGTTCATATTCATTTTGACAGAGCAGTACAACTATAGCCTCCACCTAGTGGAGGAAAGCTATTTGGTGAAGAAAACTTTTGGTGAAGAAAAACTATTAGAAGGTACAGTGCTATCAATGGATTTCAACTGATAAAATCCATAAAAGGTTATTTTTGGCTAACTCAGAACTACTGAAACGGCATGTAGAGTCCTAAGGAGTAGGATACAGATGAGGAAGTTTTCCCATTTCCTTACAGATCAGAATATGGAGAAGCATTTCTTTTGCCAGTATAATACTCCAGTTAGCTTTTCGTAACTGAAACCATTAATCCTTATTATGGCTTCCTGGTGGCTCAGCTGGTAAAAAAAAACACCTGCAATGCGGGAGACCTGGGTTCCATCCCTGGCTTGGGAAGGAGGATTCCCTGGTGGCTCAAACAGTAAAGAATCTGCCTGCAATGCAGGAGACCCAGGTTCAATCCCTGGGTCGGGAAGATCCCCTGGAGAAGGGAATGGCAATCCACTCCAGTATTCTTGCCTGGAGAATTCCATGGACAGAGGAACCTGGCGGGATACAGTCCATGAGACCGCAAAGAGTTGGACACGACTGAGCAACTGACACATACCACAAGGAGGCTATGTGATCTTATAGAAAACCCTGACAGTCAACACAATTGGTCTTAGTCAGAGATTTATAACTGAGATCTATGCCTTACACCTTGCCCCTGTAAAATGAAGACAATGAAGCTCCCTTCATTACGGGCTGGGAAGGACACCAACAAGTCAGTACTGAGGATGCCATCACTGCTGTTCTCTGACTGGCAGTCAGTGTGAAATGCAAGTGTGTTTGAGTATTTCTTCTGTTTGCCCTAGTGCTGGTCTTCCAGTTTTCCCCATGGATACATCACCTCCAGACTGCCCTGTGCTAGGCTGTGCTTAGTCTCTCAGTCATGTCTGACTCTTTTCAACCCCATGGACTATAGCCTGCCAGGCTCCTCTGTCCATGGGGATTCTCCAGGCAAGAATACTGGCGTGGGTTACCATGCCCTCCTCCAGAGGATCTTGCCGACCCACAGATCGAACCCAGGTCTCCCACACTGCAGGCGGATTCTCTACTGTCTGAGCCACCAGGGAAGTCCATGAATACTGGATAGGCTACCCCTTCTCCAGGGGATCTTCCTGGAGATCCAGGAATGGAACCGGGGCCTCCTGCCTTGCAGGCATATTCTTTACCAGCTGAGCTACCAAGAAAGCCCCCAGACTGCCCCACCACTCCCATTTTCCATGAGCGTCTAACTCAGATGGTTCTGACCTGAATAATCTTACTTTTGGGGAAAAAGTTTGATTTTCCTTTAAAGATTTTTGAATTGTTAATATATGGTCCCATGTTTGTCCTTGCATCACAGAGTTTGCCATATATTATTGCTTTCTTAGCAGCTAAACATTCTCAGGCACTGAACTATTTCATTTAATTTTTATTTAACCTTCATAAATATGTATGCTCAGATTGGTATTAAAATAGATTTGTGATAGATTATATTTTCCAAAGACCCAACCACTGGAGAGATACAGAAGGCAACTAAATTAAAAAGTGACAAAATTAGAGCTGATATAAATCAAGTGGGTGACTGAAGATAGACTTCAATTCTCAGATCAGTAAATAAGGGATCAGTAAAAAAAATGAAATAAAAAATCTGTCTTTTTGTTTACTTATTTATTTCAGTTTTTCTTTGAACAGACTTGAAATATTAAATACCCATAAGCCCTAATTAGTGGAAAGAACATTGATTTTTGTAGTCTGACTGATTTGAGTTTGTATCTCAGAGTTTGCTGTTTATTAGCAATGAGACTCAATCTACACATACTAAATCTCATTCCTGTGGCTGGTGAAAGAAGGATAATAGAAGGCAGTGAAATTTAATGTTGACATCTGCCCCAAACTTATTTTGTCTTTCTCCTCTCGTAATATTCTCCCCCTCATTCACTCATTCCAGCCACATGGGCTTTCTTGTTGTTTCACAAAAAACATCAGGTATGTTCTCTGTTAGGGATTTTGTGTTGGCTGCTTCATTCACCTTAGATTCTCATTATTTAGATACCCACGTGGCTTTTACCTTCACTGCCTTCGTGTCTTTGTTCTGTTTGGAGTCAGCCTTGATTCAAACCTATTTACACTTGTAAATCCTGTAACTCTGTTTATACTCCTAAGCCTTTCTCCTTAGTACGTCCCACTCTCTTTCTTTTTCCATTTTTATGGAGGTATAATTGATACACAGCATTGAATAATTTTAAGGTGTACAGCATAGTGATCTGATTTATGTACATCATGAAATGATTACCACAATAAGTTTAGTGAATGTTCATGTCCACCATATCATGTGGATAGAAAATTAAAGAAAAAGAAAAAAATTTTTCCTTGTGATGAGAAGTCAGGATTTACTCTCTTAACAACTATCATATGTAATGCACAGCAGTGTTAATTATATCTGTCATATTGTACACTGTATTCCCAGTACTTATCTTATAACTAAGTTTGCACCTTTGACTACCTTACTCCAATCCCTTCTCTCCCTACCCCTGCCTCTGGAAACCACAAATCTGACATCTATTTCTATAAGTCTCTTTGTTTTTGTAGTATAAATAATCTATAAAGCTATTTTAGTTCTTGGTACATAAGATACTGATTAGAATTTCTATACATTTCAAAGTGATCACCACAATAAGTACAGTTACCATCTGTTACCTTCAATTCAGTCCAGTCACTCAGTAGTGTCTGACTCTGAGACCCCACGGAATGCAGCACTCTAGGCTTCCCCGTCCATCACCAACTCCTGGAGCTTGCTCAAATTCATGTCTATTGATTCGGGGATGCCATCCAACCATCTCATCTTCTGTTGTCCTCTCCTCCTCCTGTCTTCATTCTTTCCCAGCATTAGGGTCTTTTCCAATGAGTCAGTTCTTCGCATCATGTGGCCAAAGTATTGGAGTTTCAGCTTCAACATCAGTCCTTCTAATGAATATTCAGGACTGATTTCCTTGAGGATGGACTGGTTGGATCTCCTTGCAGTCCAAGGGACTCTCAAGAGTCTTCTCCAACACCATGATTCAAAAGCATCAATTCTTAGGTGCTCAGCTTTCTTTTGGTCCAACTCTCACATCCATACATGACTACAGAAAAACCATAGCTTTGACTAGATGGACATTTGTTGGCAAAGTAATGTCTCTGCTTTTTAATATGCTATCTAGATTGGTTATAGCTTTTCTTCCAAGGAGCAAGAATCTTTTAATTTCATGGCTGCAGTCACCATCTGCAGTGATTTTGAAGCCCCGCAAAATAAGGTCTTTCACTGTTTCCATTGTTTCCCCATCTATTGGCCATGATATGTCACCATAGATATTACATAATTATTAATACTGACTATATTCTTCACATTCTACACTTAATTTTTGTGACTCATTTATCTTTTTAACTGTAAGTTTGTATCTTTTAATCTCCCTCACATATTTCCTCCTCCCTGGCAATAACGTGTTTGTTCTGTTTACTATGACTCTGTTACTGTGTAGATATATTTATTCATTTTTTTTTGTTTTTTCAGATTCCACAAATAACTGAAAACATACAGTTCTTGTCCTTCTCTGTATGACTTACTTCAGTTAGCATAATACCCTCTAGATCTATCTATGAAGACACAAATGGCAAGATTTCATTCTTTTTGTGGATGAGTGATAGTCCTTTGTATAAATGTATCTTCTTCATACATTTATATGTTGATGAGCACCGAGGTTTCTTCTGTACATTGGCTATTGTAAATAATGCTGCAATGAATGCAACAGTTCATGTACCTTTTTGAATTAGTGATTTTGCTCTCTTCAGATAAATACTCAGGAGTAGAATTGCTGGATGTAGTAGTTCTATTTCTAATTTTTTGAGGCATCTCCATACTGTTTCACATAGTGACAGTACCAGTTTACATTCCCAGCAACAGTGCATGAGGTTCTCTTTTCTCCACATCCTTGGCAACACTTGCTGTTTGTTACCTTTTGAGAACAGCTATTCTGACAGGTGTAAGGTGATATCTTGGAGAAGGCAATGGCACCCCACTCCAGTACTCCTGCCTGGAAAATCCCATGGATGGAGGAGACTGGAAGGCTGCAGTTCATGGGGTCGCTGAGGGTCAGACACGACTGAGCGACTTCCCTTTCACTTTTCACTTTCATGCATTGGAGAAGGAAATGGCAACCCACTCCAGTGTTTTTGCCTGGAGAATCCCAGGGACGGGGGAGCCTGGTGGACTGCTGTCTATGGGGTCGCACAGAGTCGGACACGTCTGAAATGACTTAGCAAGGTGATATCTCATTGTGCTTTTGACTTGCATTTCCCTGACTATGAATAATGTTTAGCATCTTTTCATGTGCCTGTTGGCCTTATGTATATCTGCTTTGGAAAACTGTCTACTCAGTTACTCTGACAATTTTTATTTGGATTGCTTATTTTGTTTTGTTTTTTTGATGTTGAATTGTATGAGTTCTTTGTATATTTTGTATATTAGCCTCTTATCAGGTATATCATTTGCAAATATGTTCTCTCACTCAGTAGGCTTCCTTTTCGAATTGTTGTTAGTTCCCTTAACTGTGGAAAGGCTTTTTAGTTTGATGTAGTCCCATTTATTTATTTTTGCATTTGATCCTCTTGCCTGAGGAAGGGAAATAGCCAAAAGAAAAATATTTCTAAGACCAGCATCAAAGAGAATAATACTGTGTTTTCTTCTAGAAGTTTTAAATTTGGGGGTATTACATTTAAGTCTTCAATATATAGAGAGTTTTTTTTTTTTTTTTGTATATGTTATGATGAAGTCTAGTTTGATTCTTTTGCATGTAGCTGGCCAGTATTCCCAAGACCATTTATTGAAGAGGCTGACTTTTCCCCATTATACATTCTTGTCTCCTTTGTTGTAGATTAAAGGCCCATGAAAGTTTATTTCTAAGCTCTCTGTTC
This sequence comes from Bos javanicus, assembly GCF_032452875.1. Lineage (NCBI taxonomy): Eukaryota > Metazoa > Chordata > Mammalia > Artiodactyla > Bovidae > Bos > Bos javanicus. Next base: position 23,566,812 of record NC_083873.1, on the reverse strand, counting down.
AGTTCCACTGATCGATGTATTTGCTTTTGTGCCAGTGTCTTACTGTTTTGATAATTTTAGTTTTGTAGTATAGTTTAAATTAGGTAGCATGATATCTCCAGCTTTGTTCTACTTTCTTGAGATTTCTTGTTCTACTTTCTACTATTATGTTTCCATACAAATTTTAAAATTATTTGTTCTAGTTTGTGAAAAATGCCATTGATTTTTTGATAAGGATTGCATTGACTCTATAGTCTGCCTGTAGTCTCTGTGTACTGACAAGACAAGTGTATAGAGAGGGCGTCTGTGGCCATAGTAGGTGGGAGGTAGGAAATTAAAAGATTTTGGAATGTTGCTTATCTTTTTATTATTTTCCATTGCAAATACTTTCCCTGCTTTTTTCACTAAAACTTATAGAGAGATATAGGGATAGAAATGGAGAAGATGACTGGGTTGAACATTGGGAATCATTGAAAAATACGGTCTGTAGATGACAATCAGATTTTAAAAAGAAGCTTGTATTTGATATAGGTGTTGCATGAATTGGGGAAACACATTTGGAAGAAGGAAAAGAATACAGTATAATAATGTTTTAAGAAGACTAATTGGGCAGCCAATGGCATTTGTTTTAGCACTCATGACTTCAGTAAAATTAAACAGAATAGATGGTGTTACCTCAATGTAATTTGTCTTAAATACCTTTCTGGTAACTCTGTTATATCAAATTCAAGGAGAAAAATTTAAAGAAAATAAAAAGTCAATCTTTTACTTTCAACATAAATCTTTTCTTATAAAATATCATGAATTCATTTTATATCACATTGTAGTTTAATTTTTTGGCAATACTTTCAGGCAGGTAACTCAGGTTGTATACCTAGAAAAGAGGTAAGGTGTACTTCAGATGATTATGGAGTTTACATAATGCACAAAGAAACTTCTTCAAATAATAATTGTATATATGTGTGTGGGAGGGGTGAGAAAGAGAGAGAGATTGGAGGTATAGAGGGAGAGAAGGAAAACATGCATCGCTGTTTCTTCTGAAAATTCAAAGATTGTTAATGATTTAACAGGGAATAGAGTTTCAGACTTGAGAAAACCAAAATAACTCACCCAATATATCCTTTTGTATGCATTTAATAAATGTCTGTATAACTGAATTTTAGAATCTTTGTTTATATTTTACAACGCATTCAATGCAAAGTAGAGAGAAGAGTTTGTTAAGTGAGTTAGCAAATATAATTGCATTAAAATTTGTAGTTGATATCAAAAGATAATTCTCCTTCACAGGTGTTATTTAACAACTGTATTTATTGGCACATCAGAAACTGAACCCAGATAGCTTTCTTTATAAATGCGATCTGGAGATACTGTTATAAAAAGGAACTTTAAATTCTTTAATCATTAGTTGATTTTCAGATATTAAATTGCTGCTCTGAGCTTTTGGGCTCTTGGCAATCAAAATACTAAGTGCAAACAATAGCATTCTCTGTGCCCAGAACTACCTAGCAATTATTCCATACTGAGAAGAGTACTGAAGATGCATTTATCGGTATTATTGGTCAGGTTGAGTTAGGTAAAAACATTTTAATGAAACTAGAGATTATATTGCAATAGGAATTTCTTGGGAAACCTGAAGTTAGGTGTGATATAAGGTCTGTTGAAAAGTAAATAGAATTGCTGTAATGTCATCTGAATTTTATTTTTACTTCAACATGTGTGCTACACATTTTTGGGAACTGTGATCAATAGAACTAGGTTTAAACTAAACCTCACCTTCTAGCAGTGTGAACCCTGATTATATTACCTCCCCTTTTTGTTTATTCCTTAAGAGTAAGACCTATAGCCCAGGGCAATGATAAGCATAAAATAAAGCATTTTTTAAAGTACTAAAATAGTATCTGTTACATAATAGCATCTTAGTAAATAAATTAAATAGAATAAATAACAGAAACATCTGAATAAAAGAATGAACCAGTAAAATAGGTCTCTTGTAATCAAGACTGATAAAGTGCCAGTTTCCCTTATTTCATGACTGTGCTTCTTACACCACTAAAGAGCCTCACAGAGAGTTTAAAAGAGCACAATCTTTTAGGAAGACCTCCTGGATCCTCCAAAGTTCTTAATCCCACTTTTGTGATCTCACTGAATCAATGTGCATTTATATAATTTATCAAATGTTGTATATATATGTTTATGTTATTTGCCTCTTCCATTAAAATATCAAGCAAAAGTGTTACTAAATATTTGTGGAGTAAAATATCTTATGGGTCTAATCATTGAGCATGGTTTGAATCATACAGTGGGAAATAACTGAATATTTTCTGGAGTACCAGCTCACAGGCAAATAGTAATTAATTGAATGAATAAAGATTTTTGTGCATTTAACTCAAGTGTATTAGAATATGAACAACAAAAATATCCAGCTTTGTCTAATGAAAATATATAGAAACTTAAATCTGCAGAATATATGGAACTTCTGCAAAACTATCTCATTAATTTCAAATGATTGGGAGCATTCAAGCCACATTATGTGACCACATTGAAATTAGTTAAAAAATAACAACACAATGTAACCAGAAAAAAGCAATTATCTTTAAATTAAGAAAAACTGTATCTTATGAGTAAAAATAATAATGTAAGTTAGAAAATATTTACAATAATAATGCAAAAGCTATATATACACAAGTATTTGTTATACAACCAAAGTAATACTTAGAGTATAAAGCCTTATTATACTTATTATAAAAAAAGAAAGTTTGAAATGAATTAGGTAAGCATCTTACCTAAGGAGTTTACAAGTAATAGAAAAGAGGAATAATAAATGTAAGATCTTATACTAATACTTATTTCCTCTGTCTGAGTTGTTTATAAACTTTAAAGAAGTTAAATCATTGGTTAAAAATCTTCACCCATAGCAAATTCAAGAACAAGTTTAGTTTTAATGGAGAGTTCTACTAAACTTTCAAAAAAAATTCTAACATTAAACACTCAAAAGTGAAAAAGAAGGAATTTTGTAAAATATTATAATAGTTGATAAATGCAAAACAGTGTATATAATTTACATATTATTAAACATTTTTGAACATATCTTTGGATCTCAAACCTTTAAATATTCCAGTACTGTTGCCACTGAGTGCTCCTTCTATATCCTGTCCTGCTGCCTCTCCCAGAGGTAATTAATACCCTGAATTTTGTAGTTTTTATAATAGAGTTTTTAAAAATTGAGGCATTTAATAAAATGCACAGACATTTTGACAAGTAATTATATATATGTAAAAAGGATAAAGTATCATTCCATTGTGCCAAATAATTATACCAAGTGTATCAAATACTCTCCTTCCACCAGGACAACCTCTTGTTTTCTGATTTCTATTACTACAGGTTAGTTTTGTCTGCTCTTGACCTTTATATCGATGGACTTTGATAGCATGTATTTATGTGTGTGTATGTTTCTTCTGAGATTCATGCATGGTATCGTAGCAGTTCATTCCTTTTTCTTGCTAAGCAGTATCCCAGTGTATAAATACATCACTATTTTTTCATCCATTATCCTGTTGATGGAATCCCAGACTATTCTTAGTTTGGGAATTTTATGACTAAAAATGATATGAACATCCTTATACACAGCTTTTTATGGACATATTTTAACCTTACTGGTGCAAATTTTGAAGTCTAATTACTGTACAGATGGGTATGTGTATCTTCTTTGCAAGAAGCGTTTAAACAGGTTTCCAAAGCACTTGTACCATTTTACATTCACATTAGTAATTTATGAGCATTTCGGTTACTCTACTTGCAATGGAATTTTGCTTGTTGCCAGTCTTCTGAATTTCAGTCATTCAAGTGTGTGTGAAGCGGTATCCCATTGGAGTTTTAATTTGTGTTTCCCTGATAAACAATAAGTTGAACAGCTTTTCAAGTGCTTGAATGATTTTCAAAAGAATTTCTGAAAGATAATTTTGCTTACTTTTAATGGAAATTAAAAAAAAAATTAATCCTGAGTGTTTTTGAATTAAAAAGATGGCTTCTACTTTGTCTTCATTACTTTCTTAGCTATCATCAGATTTCTGAGTATATGAACATTCTTTCTCCTCTCTTAAAAATGAGGAAATCTCATGGAAATATATACATGATTCAGGTCAAAATGTGAGGAAAACTTCACATGTGAACAAAAGGTGTTGCCGCTGCTGCTAAGTCACTTCAGTCATGTCCGACTCTGTGCAACCCCATAGACGGCAGCCCACCAGGCTCCCCCGTCCCTGGGATTCTCCAGGCAAGAACACTGGAGTGGGTTGCCATTTCCTTCTCCAATGCATGAAAGTGAAAAATGAAAGTGAAGTCGCTCAGTCGTGTCCGACTCCTAGCGACCCCATGGACTGCAGCCCACCAGGCTCCTCCATCCATGGGATTTTCCAGGCAAGACTACTGGAGTGGGGTGCCATTGCCTTCTCCGAACAAAAGGTGTTAATAAACTTTAAATTGTGACTCCCTCATCTGACCAAACAAATACTGCCCAGAACAATACTTAATGTATGTTGAGAAAATTATAAATTCCAACATAGGTCCAAACTATTAGATCAAATTAATAGGTCCAAACCATTATATAGGTCCAACAGAAGTTGGAACTTATAGGTCCAAACTAGCCTGCCAAGAGCTTGATAACAAAACCCCAGGATGTGATTTGAAATATTTTGTAAACAAACAGAATGCCATATAACTGCTTATCTCCAAATACAAATTGATGAGTTAGATTATAAATTCACTTAAATTGAATAGAGCTCTTGTTTCTTGGGTTATGGACACCAGAAAGGCCTATATAAATTTAAAATGCAAGAGTTTATAAATTTCCAGAAGCAGAAAAAAACAAAACAACTTTAAATACTTGTTGGACTATAACTCAAGGAAAGAAAAAGAAAACTTTAAAATATAATGACCTTGATTTCTAGGTTAAAAGATAAGAAGCACAGTAAGGTCATTGATATCAGAAAACTAGCTAGAAAAAAAAAAACAAAAAAAAAACCCTAAGAACTTTTTTACTTCTAAATGTACTTTAAAGGTGAAATCTGAATAAAGTTTACAATTAATATAACTCATCAACATTAACTACTTAATATTGATAATTTAACCAAGGCTGTATAAGTTGTTACTTTAGGGGAAAATGAAGGAAAGATGTCAGTACAGGAACTCTGAACAATACTCGTTGCACCTTTTCTGTAACTATTCCAAAATTACGTTCATTTAAAATTATGTATTTAAAAATAGATAAAGGAAATATGGCAAAATATTAGCAATTGATAAATCTAGGTAACAGGTGTATATGGATGTTTATTGGCCAGTTTTTTAAACTTTTCTGTAGGTTTAAAAATTATCAAAATAAAGTACTAAAAGAAAAAAATTGTATTAGGAAAAGCAAAGCAAAAATGTTAAAATTTTTTTTATTTAAACATACTAAATCTTGAAAACAGTTAAGACTATTTCTGATTCAGATGAATCTTTGGACAATTTATACTGGTTTTAATAATTTTGATTTAAAACAATATATGCTATCTGATTTTATCATAATATGAGAAAAATGATATTTATATGCTTTATTTTATTTTGCAGTGTTTTGGTTTATAAATGACATAAAAATTCTTCATAAAAAAACTTAATTCTGGAATTTTTAACTCCCTAAACAGATTTTCAGGGTAAATAACTTAATATTGTTTCTACAGAATGGTTAGGTAAAATTTGAATATATGAGTAAACTAAAACTATTATAATAGTATTATCCAAAAATATTATTTAAACTGTTTATCATACTACAAATCAGTAAGACTAATTATTCCAAATACATTATCTGGATAAAAAAAGTTTTGTACAATAAAAACTGGCTAGGGTTTCCCAGGTGATTCAGTGGTAAAGAATCTGTGAGCTAAGGGAGGAGAACAGAAGAGATACAAGTTCGATCCCTGGGTTGGGAAGATCCCCTGGAGTAGGAAATGGCAACACACTCCAGTATTCTTGCCTGGACAATCCTATGAATAGGGGAGCCTAGTGGGCTACACTCCATGGGGTTGCAAAGAGTAGGATGCAACTGAGCATGCATCAGTTAGTAAGCTGAAAAAGATATAAAATACCATATCTTAGTGTACATGTTTACTAGTCACCTTCACAAAGTAAAAGCATCAGCAATAATAGCTGTTTCATGATTCAGTCAGGTGTTGCCATAATAATGCTGCTTATCTAACTATCTCCAGACCTGGTGGATTAAAGGAATATTTATTTCATTGCTCATATGTCTGCAGGTAGTCTGTAGATTAGTTAGGTTAGGCTGGACCCGCAGTTCTGTGATTCAGGCTTCCTGAAACACCTGTATTTGTTCTAAGGTATAGCGTGTTGAGTGTTAGCTACGTGAGACATGATTCTCTGATGTGTGATCTCTGGAGTGTGAGAATGCATGTCCCATCATGAAAGGACATTTCCAGCCAAAGCTCTGCCCCATAGGGTTTCCCAGGTGGCGCTAGTGGTAAAGAACACAGCTGCTAATGCAGGAGAAAAAAGATGCAGGTTTGATCTCTGGGTTAGGAAGACCCTCTGGAGAAGGAAACCCACTGCAGTATTCTTGCCTGGAGAATCCCATGAACAGAGGAGCCTGGCGGGCTACAGTCTGTGGGGCTGCACAGAGGCGGACACGACTGAAGCAAATTAGCACACACGGAGGCTCGCCTCCTGTACTCTGACATCCCAACAGTCAAAGCCAGGGATGTGGCCATTCCCAATCAAAGCGCAAAGAAATACACTTTGCTTACCACGAGGCCATGGCAAATGTGTGAAAACAATCACAACAAGTCAGTGAATAATTGGAAACAGTAATGTAGTCTACTTGATGCAGATGTGTATACTGGAGTACAGCGATTTCTGGAACACTGCTACTCTAGCATGCTTGTATGTAATGGACAGTATTCAATTTATTCCCTGGTACTTTTTGGCATATGGCAAAAGTTAGTAATTGTCGATAACAATTGAAACTAATATTGGTGGTTGAAGGCTCTAATAAATTCAAAAGTTAAGAAGAAATATGTGTGTACAGAAGATACTGGGTTTGACTTCTGTCCATGAAGGGAAAAAACGGTAAGTAAATAAAATGGTTAGACAAAATGTGAAAGACAATAGAGAAAATGAGGTTCTACAGTGAAATTGAGAACATATCTGAGGTAAAGTCACCTGATTTATCTTTAGTATCTGCAAGAGTGATTTAAAAAGCGAACAATGAGCTTTAGTTTTGACAAAGTTGGCCAGTGTTATGAGTTTATTTTAAGGAAAGTTTTGGTTGCCACACACAACTGCTGTCATCGTTCACTCCCTTTATCATTCTTCCTCCTGCCGCCTGCCTCTGGGTGACTTATCATCCCTACTGATTTAATCCTGACTACACCTCCACATATGGTCCCCTCATTTAATTCTTTACAATTTAAATCCTTGGAGGGTAACATCTGTTTCCTGCTGGGACCTTGACAGTTGTGTATGTTATGTATCTCTTTGTTTTGTTTTAGTTTTGCCACATTTTAATGTTTAGATTTTGCTTTGTATCCATCTAGGATAGTTGTTTAGAGTAAGGGGAAACGCTCAAGTGTAATCTTATGATGTCATCTTCTAAATAAAAAAACGACGTCCTCAGTGATTACTTTGGAATGTATATCTATTTAATCAAATATTTCTCTATGGCTTTTTTCAATCTGCCATTCAGAAGACTGAAGTTGAAATAAAAATAAACATATTAAAAATGATTTACTTTTTTTTTTAGAATAAACAAACCAACAAAACTCCTCAATTTCCTTGCAACTTAGGATCCTGTAGAGAATGTTCTACCTTACCTTATCTGTTTCTTTGACACCCACTGCTTCCCTCTACTCTATACAACCTGGTATCTGATAAGAGGACCCATGGAAATACTCTGAGCTTGGATGAAAAGAGAGATTACACTTGGGTTTGCAACTTTAGACATTTTATGATGAGTTTCAGATCTAAAGCTAGACTGATGTTATGCATCAGTGTCTGTGGTGAAGGAAATATCTCTGCATTTGATAGAAGACACTTTGATAGCCCTTTATCTCTTTGCTTTGAAGCAAGAAAAAAGAAATCTTTAAACTAAAGGGACTATTTCTCAGGATCATCCCTATCTGTCAATCAGAAGTATGAAGGACTAATGAACAACAACTAATTTTGACAAATTAATAAAGTGGGGCATATAAAATGTCATGACTTTAAACCTGGGTGCAAATCCAACCTGAATAAGGAGGTTATAGAGAGGATGTGAGGTTATAGAGAAAATGCTCAAACTACCACACAATTGCACTCATCCTGCATGCTAGTAAAGTAATGCTCAAATTCTCCAAGTCAGGCTTCAGCAGTACGTGAACTGTGAACTTTCAGACCGTCAAGCTGGTTTTAGAAAAGGCAGAGGAACCAGAGATCAAATTGCCAACATCCGCTGGATCATCGAAAAAGCAAGAGAGTTCCAGAAAAACATCTATTTCTGCTTTATTTACTATGCCAAAGCCTTTGACTGTGTGGATCACAATAAACTGTAGAAAATTCTGAAAGAGATGGGAATACCAGACCACCTGACCTACCTCTTGAGAAACCTATATGCAAGTCAGGAAACAACAGTTGGAACTGGACATGGAACAACAGACTGGTTCCAAATAGGAAAAGGAGTACGTCAAGGCTGTATATTGTCACCCTGCTTATTTAACTTCTATGCAGAGTACATCATGAGAAACGCTGGGCTGGAAGAAGCACAAGCTGGAATCAAGAATGCTGGGAGAAATATCAATCACCTCAGATATGCAGATGACACCACCCTTATGGCAGAAAATGAAGAAGAACTAAAAAGCCTCTTGATGAAAGTGAAAGTGAAGAGTGAAAAAGTGGGCTTAAAGCTCAACATTCAGAAAACAAAGATCGTGGCATCCGGTCCCATCACTTCATGGGAAATAGATGGGGAAACAGTGGAAACAGTGTCAGACTTTATTTTTCTGGGCTCCAAAATCACTGCAGATGGTGACTGCAGCCATGAAATTAAAAGACGCTTACTCCTTGGAAGGAAAGTTATGACCAACCTAGATAGCATATTGAAAAACAGAGACATTACTTTGCCAACAAAGGTCCTTCTAGTCAAGGCTATGGTTTTTCCAGTGGTCATGTATGGGTGTGAGAGTTGGATTATAAAGAAAGCTGAGCGCTGAAGAATTGATGCTTTTGAACTGTGGTGTTGGAGAAGACTCTTTTTTTTTTAAATTTTATTTTATTTTTAAACTTTACAAATTGTATTAGTTTTGCCAAATATCAAAATGAATCCACCACAGGTATACATGTGTTCCCCATCCTGAATCCTCCTCCATCCTCCCTCACCATACCATCCCTCTGGGTTGTCCCATGTATAATATCATGTATGAAACAAGTTGCCAGTCCAGGTTCGATGCACGATACTGGATGCTTGGGGCTGGTGCACTGGAGAAGACTCTTGAGAGTCCCTTGGACTGCAAGGAGATCCAACCAGTCCATCCTAAAGGAGATCAGTCCTGAGTGTTCATTGAAAGGACTGAAGCTGAAGCTGCAACTCCAATACTTTGGCCACCTCATGAGAAGAGTTGACTCACTGGAAAAGACCCTTATGCTGGGAAGGATTGAGGGCAGGAGGAGAAGGGGACAAAAGAGGATGAGATGGCTGGATGGCATCACTGACTCGATGGATGTGAGTCTGAGTGAACTCCGGGAGTTGGTGATGGACAGGGAGGCCTGGCATGCGGTGATTGATGCGGTTGCAAAGAGTCGGACACGACTGAGTGACTGAACTGAACTGAGACAGGATGTGACTGCAGGTTGACCTGTGACCTGCACCCAGGTAATGAGGGGCTCCCGCCCCCTCCCCATCCCTGGAAAGGATGTTCTGCCCATGATTCCCAGAATGGGAGTGGGTGTTAAGGACTCAGCCTTGAGAGAGCAACGAGTGCTGAGACCATCTGGAGGAATATATGACTGAATCCAGTTAAGGCTGCTGTATAAACTTTTGAGATTCTGGCAGATGGATGTGGAGGTCTACTTGTCTTGTGGCAGAGACAAGCCTGGTAACTAAGTTTCCTTTGCTTATTAGAACCACTGCCTCCCGACCTGGAGTGACTGCCTCTTTCTTCCCTCATTACTTGTCCTCTGTGTTCGAGGGCCAGTTTGTGAACAGCATTATTTTACCTTTCTCCATCTCTTTTTTTGCAGAGTAATGCCTACTTTCCCCTGCTATGTCATGTAGGAAGGGATTAGTAAAGAACATTTTTGCTAACCCTATTATCTACAGAAGACTTTATGAAGCTAGGCTGAATAGAGCTTAAAAATCTGCTGTCTCCTAACTACCTTCAGCCCACCCTTGTTCCTTGCTACCTGGTAACCTTGAACAAGGGCTTAAACTTGCGTGGTTTCAGTTTCTTCATCATCAAAAGGAGTTTACATGTGCCACGTACCCAGCTCACTGCCTGGCTCATAGGAGGTACTCAGTAAGTATTTTTATTATTTTCTTATTAGAGAAATCACATTTTTGAGTGATATTATCAAAACAAAGTAAAGAGTCCTTAAAAGATAATATTGAGAACGCCTGAATAAAATAACCTAAAGAAGAAATATTTAGGGAATAAGAAGATATTGCATTTTGGCTTTAATACAATTATTTTTTCTTCTTTAAGATTTCATTGTACTAGTTTAAAACTGAGATCACCTTGATTAAATGCTTACAAAGTTATTTACCTGTCCCCCAAATGCCTAGGCATAAGCCTGCATGGGATAGTCAACAAGAGGGGAAGACCATTTTACTTTAGTAAAATACTTGCATTCTTATATTTACTATTCTAGTCCTCTTGGTAATAGAATTATAATATTTATCCACCTCATAGAGATGTGGACAAGGTTATTAACTTATTTCTTCTTAGAAATACATATTAAAATGTAAGTTCTTAAAATTATTTATTATAAGAAAACCAGTCTCTCTACTGTGAACAAACAACAGGATAGATTTTCTTGCATCTCTTGACAGTGATTTTGGGGTTTTCATGAATTCTGAAAGCTTATGAATAAAGCGAAGGGTGTAATCCCAGCAGTGAGTAGGACGTTTATGATGAAGGCTGACATCTGGATGGATGGCAGTAAGTTTCGAGAACATTCCTGTAGAGGTGAGGGAGACCACTGTGTGGGAGGAGCCGGCTCAGCTGTCTCAAGGTGCCATGGACAGGCCATCTTGAGTATCACCAAAGTCTAAGCCAGAAGGAAAAACATAAATACAGTATACTAACGCATATATATGGAATTTAGAAGATGGTAACAATAACCCGGTGTACGAGACAGCAAAAGAGACACTGATGTATAGAACAGTCTTATGGACTCTGTGGGAGAGGGAGAGGGTGGGAAGATGTGGGAGAATGGCAATGAAACATGTAAAATATCATGTAGGAAACGAGTTGCCAGTCCAGGTTCGATGCATGATGCTGGATGCTTGGGGCTGGTGCACTGGGACGGCCCAGAGGGATGCATGTATACCTGTGGCGGATTCATTTTGATATTTGGCAAAACTAATACAAGAGTCTTCTCCAACACCACAGTTCAAAAGCATCAATTCTTTGGCGCTCAGCTTTCTTCACAGTTCAGCTCTCACATCCATACATGACCACTGGAAAAACTTATATGCAGAGTACATCATGAGAAACACTGGGCTAGAAGAAGCACAAGCTGGAATCAAGATTGCTGGGAGAAATATCAATAACCTCAGATATGCAGATGGCACCACCCTTACAGCAGAAAGTGAAGAGGAACTCAAAAGCCTGTTGATGAAAGTGAAAGAGGAGAGTGAAAAAGTTGGCTTAAAGCTCAACATTCAGAAAATGAAGATCATGGCATCTGGTCCCATCACTTCATGGGAAATAGATAGGGAAACAGTGGAAACAGTGTCAGACTTTATTTTTGTGCTCCAAAATCACTGCAGATGGTGACTGCAGCCATGAAATTAAAAATTTCATATATTAACCATGATAAAAAGCCCCTTGGGGACTTTAATTTTTAACTCTGATAAATTAACCGCCTCCCCCCACTTCAAGTAGAACAGTTTTAGTACTATTCTGTGATGCTCAGTTGCTTCAGTGGTGTCTGGCTCTTTGCAACTTTATGGACTATAGTCAGCCAGAGTTCTCTGTACCTGGGATTTCCCAGGCAAGAATAGTGAAGTGGGTTGCCATGCCCTCTTCCAGGAGATCTTCCTGACCCCATGCCTCTTCAGAGGCATTATCCATGTACAACAGGTGATATTTGCTATTGCATAAATGGCTCCTTTTTCAGCAAGTAATCAAGGGCTATGCAATTGTCCAAAACCATTTTAGCCAGTGGGGCTTCCCAGGTGGCTCAGTGGGTAAAGAATCTGCTTGAGATGAGACGGTGCAGGTTCAATTTTCTGCTCAGGAAGATCCCCTGGAGGATGGCACAGCAACCTACTCCAGTATTCTTGCCTGGAGAATCCCATGGACAGAAAAGCCTAGTGGGCTACAGTCCATGGAATTGGAAAAAATCATACATAACTGAAGTGACTGAGTTAATATACACATGCATGTATTGTAGCCAGTGAGTCAAGGATTGTTGTTGAACTGCTGTTGTTTTGGCTGTGGCATCAGCTAGCCTTCTTAACTTTAGGGAAAGATTTCCAATTACATGTTCTTGGCACTTAATCTGACCCAAGGGAGAAAGGCTCTGTCAGTGGAGTCAAACCCAGAGTCAAGTATGTCTCTGGGTTGTTTTTGTCTGATTTTGTGGCTCAGGATTGGAAAGGTAACAGCCATGGAGGCCAGTAAAATTTTAAGGGTCTGTAGATCACACAGGGCTTCCCAGGTGGTGCCAGTGGTAAAGAACCCGCCTGCCAATACAGGAGACAAAAGAGGCATGGACTTGATCCCTGAGTCCGGAAGATCCCCTGAAGAAGGTCATGGTAACCCACTCCAGTGTTCTTGTCTGAAGAATCCCATGGACAGAGGAACTTGGCAGGCTACAGTCCATGGGGTCACAGAGTCATACATGACTGAAGCGACTTAGCATGCACACATACACGCAGATCACACAAGCAGTGTTATCCTGGTTAACTTCCCTTGTGTCCCTTTCTTTACTCTAAGCTGGAGGTAGAATTCCTCAAGGCTGAATGTTAACCAGACAGATAAATGAACCAGAGAGTCTCTAACATCATGAACAAATCAGTTTTTAACATTGCATCCAACAGTCTGAAAGATTATTCTCTACCGCCCAATCCCTCACTGCCCCACCACCCACCCTGCTTAGCAAAGACCTGAGAGACACAGGTTATGCCATCTTTCCAGGTCAATGCCAGAGTAAAGGAAAGAAAGGGAAGAATAAAGAGTTTTATGTTTAGCCAAAGTATGAAGTCTTGATCCAGGATCTTGGAAGGAAGTAGTCTACCTCAGTATCAAATGATCTATTCCTACTCAACTTTGTCTGGAGAGCTCTATCCTTTTACAACACCCAATGTCAGATGGAGCCTTTTTCAGCTGTGAGATGTGTATCTAAGGTCCAAGTCCCTAAAGCTTGGTCACTATCTGAGTAGTGAGGAGGACCCAATATAGTCCCCTCTAAGGAGACTCAAGAGCAATCTTTGTTCTTAGTGATTGAAATGTTTAGAGATTTGTAGCTAGGTATTTGAGGAAACTAGAATAATTCAGGAAGACAATAGACCCTCAAGCACAATTAACAGGGTTAGAATCTAATACGGAGAAAGGTGTGATTATAATTTCTCTTTTCAAAACTGCCCCCATTTTTTTATCAAAGATAATGACAGCCAAATTAATTTATTTGCATTAAATGTATTTGTATAAGTGCAGCAAGAAGAGTCATAGGCCATATAAGCTCTTTTAAGACTGCTTTAAGAACTTTTCATAAGGAATCTCAAATTGAGCTCTTAACAACCTCTCAAGACCAGGAAGCCAAGTCCAAGTAGTTTCTTAAAGCTGCCTGATCATATCTGAGTCTATGCATGTCTCTGTCATATGTGATATTCCAGTCAAAGCATTGTTAACATAGGCAATATTTCTAACTGCCCTGATATAAGAACAGATTTTTATTGAATTCATGTAAATAAATAACTATATTGCTGTGAAAAAAATGCTCAAAATTTCCAAGTTTTGGAGGGATCAGGTAGAGGAATAAAAACAAATATTTTATCTTTGTCTAGAAAGAAACAAAGTGAAAGTCTCTCAGTCCTGTTGGACTCTTTGTGACGCCATGGACAGTAACCCACAAGGCTCCTTTGTCTGTGGACTTCTCCAAGCATGAATACTGGAGTGGATTGCTTTTCCCTTCTCCCGGAACTTCTCCCAATCCATGGATTGAACCTGGGTCTCCTGTATTGCAGGCAGATTTGTTATCAACTGAGCCACAAGAGAAGCTCTATATCTTTGTCTACATAATGTATATTTTACCAAATTGCTGTAAGTCATAGTGTAAAAGAAAAGTATTCCTTAAATATTAAATACAAAAAAATAAAACATTAAGGAACCAGCATGGCTTCAAACAAAATGTCATAAAAATTATAATCATCCTCCTCAGTTAATTTCAGATCAGTTCAGTCGCTCAGTCGTGTCTGACTCTTTGCAACCCCATGAATCACAGCACTCCAGGCCTCCCTGTCCATCACCAACTCCCAGAGTTCACCCAGACTCATGTCCATTGAGTCAGTGATGCCATCCAGCCATCTCATCCTCTGTCATCCCCTTCTCCTCCTGCCCCCAATCCCTCCCAGCATCAGAGTCTTTTCCAATGAGTCAACTCTTCACATGAGGTGGCCAAAGTACTGGAGTTTCAGCTTTAGCATCATTCCTTCCAAAGAAATCCCAGGGCTGATCTCCTTCAGAATGGACTGGTTGGATCTCCTTGCAGTCCAAGGGACTCTCAAGAGTCTTCTCCAACAGTTTCAAACTTCTCCACAGTTCAAAAGCATCAATTCTTCGGTGCTCAGCTTTCTTCACAGTCCAACTCTCACATCCATACATGACCACAGGAAAAACCATAGCCTTAACTAAACAGACCTTTGCTGGCGAAGTAATGTCTCTGTTCTTCAGTATGCTATCAAGGCTGGTCATAACTTTCCTTCCAAGGAGTAAGCGTCTTTTAATTTCATGGCTGCAATCACCATCTGCAGTGATTTTGGAGCCCAAAAAAATAGTCTGACACTGTTTCCACTGTTTCCCCATCTATTTCCCATGAAGTGATGGGACCAGATGCCATGATCTTCGTTTTCTGAATGTTGAGTTTTAAGCCAACTTTTTCAGTCTCCTCTTTCACCTTCATCAAGAGGCTTTTCAGTTCCTCTTCACTTTCTGCCATAAGGGTGGTGTCATCTGCATATCTGAGGTGATTGATATTTCTCCTGGCAATCTTGATTCCAGCTTGTGCTTCTTCCAGCCCAGCATTTCTCATGATGTACTCTGCATAGAAGTTAAATAAGCAGGGTGACAATATACAGCCTTGACGTACTCCTTTTCCTATTTGGAACCAGTCTGTTGTTCCATGTTTAGTTCTAACTGTTGCTTCCTGACCTGCATACAAATTTCTCAAGAGGCAGGTCAGGTGGTCTGGTATTCCCATCTCTTTCAGAATTTTCCACAGTTTATTGTGATCCACACAAAGGCTTTGGCATAGTCAATAAAGCAGAAATAGATGTTTTTCTGGAACTCTCTTGCTTTTTCCATGATACAGCGGATGTTGGTAATTTGGTCTCTGGTTCCTCTGCCTTTTCTAAAACCAGCTTGAACATCTGGAAGTTCACGGTTCACATATTGCTGAAGCCTGGCTTGGAGAATTTTGAGCATTACTTTACTAGCGTGTGAGATGAGTGCAATTGTGTGGTAGTTTGAGCATTCTTTGGCATTGCCTTTCTTTGGGATTGGAATGCAAACTGACCTTTTCCAGTCCTGTGGCCACTGCTGAGTTTTCCAAATTTGCTGGTATATTGAGAGCAGCACTTTCACAGTCCCATGTAATTAACACTTGTTCTGCTTGAATTCAGTTTTCCATTAGTTCTGGAAGTTCTTAATTTAGTTTTATGACCTGAAAGTTATCAAAAGCCTACTCTTGTCAAAAGTCCTTTCCTTAAATTTCCTCGACAGTGAAGTACTTTTGCTGGAATATTTTTGTAAAAGCACCAGAATAAAACAATACCTGTCTATAAATGACAAAAGACTAAAAATGGCAATGGTTAAAGATCTGATGAGAGCTCTTTATATTGCAAATGGCAAGGCAATTTGGTTATTTCTGTGATACATATTTAAGATAGTAACTAGAATTATGACTGATAACATGACACCAGGACTTATCAGAATTTTAAGAATTTTTATACAGTTTATAGAAAATGTGTGTTAATAACATTCACTCATTCACCAGTGCTTTTTCATAGAAAAATTTCTTGGGATGGCATAAAACCTTTACTAACACAATCAAATATCTCTTATTTCTCTGTAAAAGTAGCAAAAAGTGGATAAACCTGTGTTCAATATTGAACTGAACAGGATGAACCTGGGTTCATCCTATTGGAAATTATTTAGATATTCAGTGAATTGAGCTTAAGGTTTAACTTGGGCTTAAAACATTAAAATATATTATTATTTATTTATTATGATAAAAAGCCTCATGTTTAAAACATTATATTTCTACTTCTGTGTACTCTATGGTGTGCTCATCATAAAAATTTAGTTTCCATTTGTTACCATTCAGTTGACCCAATTACCTGGCCCCCACCTCTCTCCATCTGGTACCACTACTTTGTTCTCTATATCTAGGTGTTTCTCATGGTTTCATTTGATTTGTTCATTTATTTTGTTTGTTTCTTTGCTTTTTATTTCCATGTAAGTGAAAGTGAACAGTTTTTGTCTTTCTTTGTCTGACTTATTTCTCTTAGCATCTATATTGTTGCAAATGGCAAGATTCTATCCTTTTAATGGCTAACTAGGCGATGGCACCCCACTCCAGTACTCTTGCCTGGAAAATCCCATGGACAGAGGAGCCTGGTAGGCTGCACTCCAGAGGGTCGCTAAGAGTCAGACACGACTGAGTAACTTCCCTTTCACTTTTCACTTTCATGCATTGGAGAAGGAAATGGCAACCCACTCCAGTGTTCTTGCCTGGAGAATCCCAGGGACGGGGGAGCCTGGTGGGCTGCCGTCTACGGGGTCGCACAGAGTCGGACACGACTGAAGTGACTTAGCAGCAGTAAGCCATTAAAAGGATGGAAAGGATAAGAAAGACTTCTTAAGTGACCAATGCAGAGAAATAGAATGGGAAAGACCAGAGATCTCTTCAAGAAAATTGGATTTACCAAGGGAACATTTCATGCAAAGATAGGCACAATAAAGGTCAAAAATGGCAAGGACTTAACAGAAGCAGAAGAGATTAAGAAAAGGTGGCAAAAATACACATAAGTGTACAAAAAAGCTCTTAATGACCTGCTGCTGCTGCTAAGTCACTTCAGTCATGTCCGACTCTGTGAGACCCCATAGACGGCAGCCCACCAGGCTCCCCCGTCCCTGGGATTCTCCAGGCAAGAACACTGGAGTGGGTTGCCATTTCCTTCTCCAATGCATGAAAGTGAAAAGTGAAAGTGAAGTCGCTCAGTCATGTCCGACCCTCAGCAACCCCATGGACTGCAGCCTTCCAGGCTCTTCCATCCATGTGATTTTCCAGGCAAGAGTACTGGAGTGGGGTGCCATTGCCTTCTCCCTTAATGACCTGCTGTTGCTACTGCTAAGTCGTGTCAGTTGTGTCCAACTCTGTGCGACCCCATAGATGGCAGCCCACCAGGCTCCTCCATACATGGGATTTTCCAGGCAAGAGTACTGGAGTGGGGTGCCATTGCCTTGTTAACCACAATAATGTGATCACTCACCTACAGCCAGACATCCTGAAATGTGAAGTCAAATGGGCCTTAGCAAGCATTACCACGAACACAGCTGGTGGAGGTGATGGAATTCCAGTTGAGCTATTTCAAGTCTTAAAAGATGATGCTGTTAAAATGCTGCACTCGATATGCCAGCAAATTTGGAAAACTCATGACTGGAAAAGATAAGTTTTCATTCCAACCCCAAAGAAAACCAAGGACAAAGAATGTTTAAATTAACATACAGTTGTACTCATTTACCATGCCAGCAGGATTTTGCTCGAAATCCTTCAAAGTAGGCTTCAGCAGTATGTGAACCAAGAACTTCCAGATGTACAATCTGGAAAAGGCAGGGAACCAGAGATCAGATTGTCAACATATACTAGATCATACAAAAAGCAAGGGAGTTACAACAACAACAAAAAAAACACCCCAAACCCATCTATTTCTGGTTCATTGACTATGCTAAAGTCCTAGACTATGTGGATCACAACAAACTGTAATATTCTTAAAGAGATGGGCATACCAGACCACCTTGCCTGCCTCCTGAGAAACCAGTATGCAGGGCAAGAAGCAACAGTTAGAACTGGATATAAAACAATGGACTGATTCAAAATTGGGAAGGAGTACATCAAGGCTGTATATTGTCACTCTGCTTATTTAACTTACATGTGAGTAAGAGTACATGTGAAATGCTAGGCAAGAGGAATCACAAGCTGGAGTCAAGATTGCCAGGAGAAATATCAACAACCTCAGATATGCAGATGATACCACTTTAATGGCAGAAAATGAGGAGGAACTAAGGAGCCTCTTGATGAAAGAGAAAGAGGAGAGTGAAAAAGTTGGTTTAAAATTCAACATTCAAAATTAAGATCATGGCATCTGGTCCTATCACTTCATGGCAAATAGATAAGGAAAACGTGCAACAGTGTCAGATTTCATTTTCTTGGGCTCTAAAATCAATGCAGATGGTGACTACCACCACAAAATTAAAAGACACTTGCTTCTCGGAAGAATAGCTATGTAAAACCTAGGCAGTGTTTTAAAAAGCAGAGACGTCACTTTGCTGACAAAGTTCCATTATAGTCAAAGCTATGATTTTTCCAGTAGTCATGTGAGAGTTGGACCATAAAGAAGACTGAACACCAAAGAATTTATGCTTTTCAACTGTGGTGCTGGAGAAGACTCTTGAGAGTCCCTTGGACAGCAAGGAGATCAACCCAGATAATCCTAAAGAAAATCACTCCTGAATATTCATTGGAAGGGCTGATGCTGAAGCTGAAGCTCTAGTACTTTGGCCACCTGATGCAAAGAACTGACTCATTGGAAAAGACCCTGATGCTTAGAAAAATTGAGGGCAAGAGGAGCTCGGGACAACAGAAGGATGAAGTGGTTGGATGGCATTACTGACTCAATGGACATGAGTTTGAGGAAACAGAGATAATGATGAACAGAGAAGCCTGATGTGCTGCAGTTCATGGAGTCACAAGGAGTCAGACATGACTTAACAACTGAACAACAAGTATTCCATTGTATATATACCGCATCATCTTTATCTGTTCATCTGTTAATGGTAACTTGGGCTTTTCCCCCTATTTTGGCTGTTGTAAATAATGCCATGATGAATGTAGGGGTCCATATATCTTTTTGAATTAATGTTTTTGTATTCTTCATATAAATACCTCAAAGTGGAATAGATAGGTCATATGGTCATTCTTTCCTACTGATAATTTTTTTGAGGACCCTCCATACTGTCTTCCGTAGTGGCTCCCCCAATTTATAACCCCACCAACAGTGTATGAGGGCTCCCTTTAACCACATCCTCTCCAGTATTTATTATTTGTTGTCTTTTCAATAAAAACCATTCTAACAAGTGTGAGTTTATATTCATAATGGCTTTGATTTACATTTCCCTAGTACATCATGAGAAACGCTGGGCTGGAAGAAGCACAAGCTGGAATCAAGATTGCCGGGAGAAATATAAATAATCTCAGATATGCAGATGACACCACCACCCTTATGGCAGAAAGTGAAGAGGAACTAAAAAGCCTCTTGATGAAGTTGAAAGAGGAGACTGAAAAAGTTGGCTTAAAGCTCAACATTTAGAAAACTAAGATCATGACATCTGGTCCCATCACCTCATGGGAAATAGATGGGGAAACAGGGGAAACAGTGGAAACAGTGTCAGACTTTATTTTTTGGGGCTCCAAAATCACTGCAGATGGTGATTGCAGCCGTGAAATTAAAAGACGCTTACTCCTTGGAAGGAAAGTTATGACCAGCCTAGATAGCATATTCAAAAGCAGAGACATTACTTTGCCAAAAAAGGTCCTGCTAGTCAAGGCTATGGTTTTTCCAGTGGTCATGTATGGATGTGAGAGTTGGACTGTGAAGAAGGCTGAGCACCGAAGAATTGATGCTTTTGAACTGTGGTGTTGGAGAAGACTCATGAGAGTCCCTTGGACTGCAAGGAGATCTAACCAGTCCATTCTAAAAGAGATCAGCCCTGGGATTTCTTTGGAAGGAATGATGCTGACGCTGAAACTCCAGTACTTTGACTACCTCATGTGAAGAGTTGACTCATTGGAAAAGAGTCTGATGCTGAGAGGGATTGGGGGCAGGAGGAGAAGGGGACGACAGAGGATGAGATGGCTGGATGGCATCACCAACTCGATGGATGTGAGTTTGAGTGAACTCCGAGAGTTGGTGATGGACAGGGAGGCCTGGCGTGCTGCAGTTCATGGGGTTGCAAAGAGTCGGACACGACTGAGCGACTGATCTGAACTAAACTGAATGTTAGTGATACTGAATACCTTTTCATGTGCCTGTTGGCCATCTGTATATCTTCTTTAGAAAAATATCTACTCAGATTCTCTGCCATTTTTTTTAATCAAGTTGACTTTTTTGTTTAATTTTATGAGTTTAAAGAAAGCATTTTGGATATTAGCCGAAAATTATTGAATATATAGTTTGCAAACATCTTCACAAATTCAGTAGGTGGCTTTTTGTTTTGATGACAGCTTCCTTCACTGAGCAAAACTTTTAAGTTTGGTGTAGTCCTACTTCATTTTTGCTTTTGTTTCCCTTGCCTTTGGAGTCAGAGCTACAAAACATTGCTAAAATTGAAATAATAGGTTACTTCCTATGGTTTCTTCTAGAAGTTTAATTGTTTTGGATCTTTCATTTAAATCTTTAATCTATTTTTATTTCATTTTTGTGCATGTTGTAAGATAGTGGTCTAGTCTCATCATTCTGCATTTGGCTGTCCAGTTTCCCCAATACCTATTTGTTGGAGAGACTGTCCATTTCGCTTCATATGTTCTTTGCTCCTTTGTTGTTGAATAATTGGCCATATACGTGTGGGTTTATTTCTGGGCTCTCAGTTCTGTTCCATTGGTCTATGTGTCCCATTTTGTACCAGGACCATAAGGTTTTAATTATTGTAACTGTTAGTATACTTTGGAATTGGGGAATGTGATACCTGCAGCTTTGTCCTTCTTTCTCAAGATTGTTTTGGCTATTTAGGGGTTTTGGTGATTCCATAGAAATTTTGGAATCATTTATTTTAGTTCTGTGAAATATGCCTTCAGCATCAGTAGGGATAGATACTGCATCAGGTCTGTACATTGCTTTGGTAGTATGGACTTTTTTTTTAAAGTAAGATTCATTTAAAAAATAGTTTATTTATTTATAGCTGTGCTAGGTATTCATTGTTGCATGGGCTTTTCTCTAGTTTCAGCAAATGGGAGTTCCTCTCTAGTTGCAGTATGTGGACTTACTGCAGTGGCTTCTCTTGTTGTGGAGCATGGGCTCTAAGATGTGCAGGCTTCATAGTTAGAGCATGTGGCCTCAGCAGTTGCAAAGCAGAGGCTCTGGAGCACAGACTCAATAGTTGTGGTGCATGGGCTTAGTTGCCATGCAGCATGTGGCATCTTCCTGACCCAGGGATTGAACCTGTGTCTCCGGCATCGGCAGATGGAGTATTTACTGCTGAGCCACTAGGGAAACCCCAGTATGGATATTTTAAACAGTATCAATTCTTTCG
The DNA here is from genome assembly GCF_032452875.1 of Bos javanicus. Lineage (NCBI taxonomy): Eukaryota > Metazoa > Chordata > Mammalia > Artiodactyla > Bovidae > Bos > Bos javanicus. The sequence goes on along the minus strand of NC_083873.1, from coordinate 23,544,844 downwards.
ATCCATAAGCATGGAATATCTTTCCATTTTTGTGTATCTTCTTCAATTTCTCAGGTGGGTACCCCAATGGTACTAGGGATTGTTTATTCCTTAGGGAATTTGTCTCCTTTGGGTCTTACTTCAGACTCAAAACATTAAAGTAATGTTAATCTTTCAAACAAAAAGGTAAGTGATTTAATTAGAAAAGTTGAGTTTATTCAGAAAGAACAGAGAAATTACAAATTGGGACATGCAAACTATGGCAAAGCATAAGCAAGTCCACAGAACAAAGGGAGGACACATTATTTTACAGAGAAAAGGAGGAAGTCAAGAGGGACTGTTCTGAATGAAAGTTCTTTGGAGGAGAGCAAGAGTTTGGGGTTGTGGTTACTTATTGACTGAGTTCTGTCAACTTATTATTGACTGGGCTTTTGTTGGGCAAGGAAAAAAAATCTTCTTCTTGCTGGAATATGTAAAGTGAGCTGCAATGGATGGTACATATGTGAGAGATCCCTCTTCAAGGCTTTCTGGCTTTATTTTAAATGAAATTTTATTTTATTTTTTATATGATATTATACATGTTTTAATGCCATTCTCCCAAATCATTCCCCCTCCCTCTCCCACAGAAATTTTAAATGAAATTTTAAATATTAGTCTGGTAAGGTATTTTAATACAGAAGATATTTTTGAGTGATGCATTTAAGAAAGGAAGAATTCTCTTCTGTAGGTTTGTGAATGTGTTCAGTTGAATTATTTGAATGAGACTTATCCAACTTTAAGTTGTTCCTCACCTTTATTTTGTGTAAATGTAGCACATTAAGAGCTATTTCTAGCCTAAGACACAAAAGACCTTGAATAGCCAAAAGCAATCTTGAGAAAGAAAATCAGACCTGGAGGAATCAGGGTTCCTGGCTTTAAACTATACTACAAAGCTACAGTCATCAAAATAGTATGTTACTGGCACAAAAATAGAAATACAGATCTTTGAAACAGGATAGAAAACTCAGAAATAAACCCATGCACTGATGGCCAATTAATTTGTGGCAGAGGAGGCACGACTATACAACATTGGAAAGACAGTCTCTTCAATACATGGTGCTGGGAAAACTGAACAGCTACATGTAAAAAAATGAAATTAGATCATTCCTCAAGACCATACACAAAAATAAACTCAAAATGACCTGAATGTGAGTCCAGACACTATAAAAACTCCTAGAGGACAACACAGGCAGAACACCCTCTGACATAAATTGCAGCAATAGTTTTTTGAACTGTCTCCCAGAATAATGGAAAAAAAAACAAATGGAACCTACTTAAATTCAAAAGCTTTCTCACAGCAAAAGAAATAGTAAACAAAATGAAAAGATAACTCATAGATTGGGAGAAAATACTTGTAATTGATGTGACTGACAAGGGTTTAGTCTCCAAAATTTACAAACAGTTCATGATGCTTAACAGCATCAAAACAAACAACCCACTCAAAAAATGGTCAGAAGAGCTAAATAAACATTTCTCCAAAGAAGACATACAGATGGCCAAGCGGCACATGGAAAGATGTTCAACATTGCTAATTATTAGAGAAATACAAATCAAAACTACAGTGATATACCACCTCACATCTACCAGAATGGCTATTATCAAAAAATTAACAAACAATAAATGCTGGAGAAGGTGTGGAGAGAAGGGAACCCACCAATACTGTTGATGGGAGTGTAAATTGGTATGGTCCCTATGGAGAACAGTATGGAGGTTCCTTTAAGAACTAAAAATAGAGCTACCATATGACCCTGAAATCCCACTCCTGGGCAGGTATCTGGAGAAAAGTATGGTTCTAACAGATACATCCACCCCAATCTTTATTGTAGCACTGTTTACAATAGCCAAGACATGGAAGCAACCTAAATGTCCATTAACAGAAGAATGGATAAAGATGTGTTATACCTATATAATGGAATATTATGCAGTCAATAAAAAGTGAAATAATGCCATTTGTAGCAACATGAATGGACCTAGATAGTGTCACAATGAGTGAAGTAAGTCAGACAGAGGAGAAATATGACATCCCTTATATGTGAAATCTAAAAAGAAATGATAGAAATCAACTTACAAAGCAGAAAGAGATTCTCAGACTTAGAGAATGAACTTGTTGCTATAGGGGAGGATGGGGGGAAGAGATAGTTGGAGAGTTTAGGATGAACATGTACACACTGCTATGTTTAAAATGGATAGCCAACAAGGACCTACTGTGTAGCACAGGAAACTCTGCTCAATGTTGTGTGATGACCTGGACTGGAGGGGGAGTTTGAGGGAGAAATGATACATGTGTATACGTGACTGTCTCTTAGCTGTTCACCTGAAACTGTCACAACATTGTTTGTAATTTTCTATACCCAAACACAAAATAAAAAGTTTAAAAAAAAAGACAATTTTAAACTGAAAAAGGAGAAAGATTTCCAGCCTATATGAATAAAAGGTCTCACTTGAGCTGTGTTAAATGAGAATTTGCAAACTTGCAACCTACTTTAGCTTTAAGCAAAACTGAGATGTGTTTTGTGCATTTCATTGAAGAATATTAATTTGTACTTTTATTTCCCCAAGGCCAGAACAAATGCATACTGTGTATCTTCTCATCCAAATAGGAAAATTTTCCTCAAGAAAGTTTTGGTTTGCTTTGTTATTAAGGCATCATTTTAAAGTGATCATGGATATTTGTCATCTAAATCTTGAGAGTAGCTTTGGATCAGGAGAATGTAGTCATACATGTGCTGGAACCTGCTTGTACCAGTTCCTGAGGGCTAGATATGCTCCGGTCTTCCCAACTTTGTATCTAGTGACATTGCATAGACAGCTTGAACTTTGGCAAAGGTGGGAATAGTTACACCATGGAAATCAGTGAATGCTGTAAATCCCTTTACCACTCAATTTATCAGACCATTACTGATAAAATCAGCTAAAAGGCATACAATACACTGTGATAGTCACCTTCAGCTTATTTCCTCCAACCTACATCTTATAGAGCTTCCTACACATAATAACCATAATTTTGACAGAAAAGGGAATTAAGACCTTCTTTAAAACTTTCTTGCTTTACAGGTGAGAGAATGGATGTTTAGAAAGGTTAGTCAATGTACTCAGCATCACACAGTTGGTTTCAAGGTTGGAGCTAGAATCATCCTTATGACTCTCTTTGGTGCGTGTGTCCTCAGTAATGTCTGACACTGGGTGACCCCATGAACTGTGGACCCCAGGCCCCTTTTCCAGGCAAGAATACTGGAGTGGGTTGCCGTTTCTTATTCCAGGGCGTCTTCCTGATTTAGGGATCAAACCCACATCTCTTGCATCTCCTGATTGGTAGGTGTGCCAATCCACTGTTCCACCTGGAAAGCCCTAACTACTTGGCGAAAACAATGTTCTAATCATTCAGATTTGCAAGGTACCCCTACAGTTGTGTGGACTCGACTGTAGGATCCGAACCAAAGCTTTAAATATATTTGGGTCCAAAATCTATATTCAAGCTATTAGTTATGGAAAATTGTAAACAAGCTGTTGAGATTTTTTGTTTGTTTGTTTCATTGGCAATTTTAAGTCTTTTGAGAGCTGAAGAGCTCCAAGTGAGTTTTTTACCAGTACTTGTGTACACATACAGACTCAGATGTTCCTAAATGTTCCCTAAATGTCTCTTCGATCTCCTTGTTTTTTAAACTCACATGATTTATCGAATCTAATGATAAAAGAGAGCGATGAAGTTGATCTGATCATTGACCATCTTAATGTTTAAATGAATTATTTAAAAGATATAAAATATCTAAGACCAGAAAGACACATTTGTAAGTATATATAAAAATAAAGACAAAATATAAACAAAGTACTCTCAGAATCTTGGACTCAGTACTAAAAATAATTTTGATAATAACATCAGTACAACTTAATTAGTGATTTGCAACTTGGTAATTATTGGATTTAATTGAGTGTCAGGACAGTCTATAACTTAATGTACCAACATTGTTAGCACACTTCAGTGTTTCTGAGTGTTTTACAGATTATGGAGACTCCTTTCAGCTTGATATGAGAATGTTAATTTTCATAACAGGGATATGGAAAGCATAGTATTAGTTGGGGGAAGGCTTCCTGAAGAGAGTTTGTTCTTATCTCTGGATGAATTTGGGAAGCTGGTGTCTCCTACCCTTCCACAGTGAAGTTCTGAGATGCAAATGGTTCTAAGTATCTATCAGGAAAAACATTCACATTGTTCGCTGGCTTTACAAAGAATTCTATGAATTCCCTGAAGGTAAAGGTAAAGGAAAAGTCAATTAATTTTCATATGGTACCTTTTATGTCCATCATTGTACCAGACATTTAAATATCTGGTTGCATTTATTTAGTCTTCACAGTTGGAAAGAATACTTTTAATATTACCTGCTTCTGATCTGTCTGACTTACCTTTGTGATCTGCTCCAGGAAGTTCTTAACCTCTTAAGCCTCAGAGTTATTGCTAGTGGATTCTGTAGTTAATTGAGTAAATCAATGTATGAAACAGTAGATTGTTAATTTTATTTATTTTGCAAATCCTTATTATTCACTTTGCTTCCTTCGATTTATCATTATTTACCCACAGTGTTCTAAAGAATATTGACATCTTCTATTGGAAGCTTCCTTGGACAAAAACTTACAATCAAAGAAAGAAGAGAAGCATTCATATGAAGATAACATATTATGTAAGCTTTTTGCAACTGGCCTATGAAATGAACATGTAGAATTCTATACATAAAAGGCCAGTTTTCCCATTGAGTGTTCAGATTTTGAGTTTCTTTTTTTTTGTGGGTGAAACATGTGGCTGTAGTTTTCCAACATTCATTTGAAGGCTTTTGTCTGGACACAAAAGTCAGTAAAAACATATATTGTAGTTTGACTTGAAGTTTTCACCAAGTGAGCTGATGAGAAGGCAGGTGGTTACAATGAAGCAAGACAAGCCTTCGATTGCTGCAGGCATGACTCACTATGAAATACAAGTGAGCAATATATGAAAGCAGCAGAGGATTGAAAGGAGGGAATAATTTCATATTTCAACACAAAAGATTGCCTGGGATTTTTCCTGTTCAAAAGGTGAAATATGACCTTCTGTCCCGGCTCATAAACAAATCTATTCAACATTTTTCAGCACCCCTGCTCTTTCCTACATTGTTGAAAATATATCCCACAGACTCCGGAGAACACAGCAAGCTTAAGCCTGACAAATACCCTAATCCCTCCCCATCCATTTGAGAAGAACCTGAGATCCCAAAGTTCTACTCTTGTTACTGAAGTAGTTTTCAAAACCCATCTGAAAACAACTGGATTTTTTTTTTTACAAGAAAAATAGAAGTTGAACTTAGTGAGCTATGGGCACAGAAGTGGGTTTTCATGCTCTAAATATGCCTGAGAAACTGTGAGGCAGAGAGTAGGAATATAAGTACCTGTGGTGAATTGAGTTATATTTTAGAATGTCAAGCCATTGTATTCTTTGTGTGCTTAAAACCTTTTATAATGAATAAGTTAGGTGATTAGGGGAATACGCTCTCTTAATGATCTTTATAATCTTATTGACCTTTGGAGATTTATGGGTGCCTCACCTTTGTTCTTCTCAAGTGCTCAGTGGTAAAGAAATTGCCTGTTAATGCAGGAGAATCAGGAGACACAGGTTCTATCCCTGGGTTGGAAAGATCTTCTGGAGTAAGAAATGGCAACCCATTCCAGTACTCTTGCCTGGAAAATTCTGTGAACAGAGGAGCCCAGCAGGCTAGTCCATGGAATTGCAAAGAGTCAGACAAGACTGAGTGACTCAGAATGCACATTTGTTCTGTTGAAATTCTCGTGTGATATGGCATAGGTTAGTGTTTCAAGGCAAGGGCTTTGGAGCTAGAAAACCTGGACTCACATGTGGATTTATCACTCAGTTGTGACACCTCGGGAAAATTTGGTAATTTGTACTTTGCTTGTGTCCTGGTTTCTTCATGGATAAAATTAGAATCATAACAGCAACTGCCTTTGTGAGGTTATTTGCCAGGATTGCATGAAGTAATGGTTTTAAAGTTCCCGGCACAGGCCATTGCTTCTAGGAAACGCTTTGCATGTTAGTTCTTGTTGCAAAGCTGTTCTGTTAGTTACGGGAAGAAACCAGTACTGAGACATGTCCCGGCATCCTGGTTCTGCCAGATGCTGTCCAAATTGTCAAGGCAATTAACCTCTTTGGGTTTAGAATTCTCATCTGGCATATGAAAGGATTTACTGGATATAGCTTATATGACCAATATGATTGTAGGGTGATAATCATTAATATTTATTGGTTACTATTATAAGCAATTCACACACACTAATTTATTTAATTTTCATAACAACCCTATGAGATAAGGATTATTTTTAATGCCTATTTTATAGATGAAGAAATTAAAATGTAGAGAAATTAGGTAATTTAGCACATAGCTAGTAAGTGGCAGAGCTGGGATTAAGTGGTTTAAAAAGTAGAATATATAATATGATCCCATTTTGGGGAAAAGAAACATACATATATATAGTTGCATTTTACATATCTAAACTGTTGTATGTATACACACAAATACACACACACATGCACACAGTGTCCAGAAGAAAATGTAGAGAGCTTCACTTGATATAAATATTTTATTGAGTGAGAAACATATTCCTGGTGAACAAGGGGACTTTAAACCTGAAAGTGGTATGAAGCTTAGAGGCCATGATATTATAGGATGGCTTATAAAGAGAATAGCAAACAGAGATCATTGGAACAGGCCTTGGAAACAGAGATCCTTCTGTGTTCCTTGAGGTTGCACCCAAGTACTGCATTTCGGACTCTTTTGTTGACTATGAGGGCTACTTCTTCTAAGGGATTCTTGCCCACAGTAGTAGATATAATGGTCATCTGAATTAAATTCACCCATTCTTGCCCATTTTAGTTCACTGATTCCTAAAATGTTGATGTTCACTCTTGCCATCTCCTGTTTGACCCACTTCCTATTTACCTTGATTCATGGACCTAACATTCCAAGTTCCTATGCAATATTGTTCTTTACAGCATCAGACTCTACTTCCATCACCAGTCACATCCACAACTGGGTGTTGTTTTTGCTTTGACTCAGCCTCTTCATTCTTTCTGGAGCTATTTCTCCACTCTTCTCCAGTAGCATATTGGCCACCTACTGACCTGGGGAGTTCATCTTTCAGTGTCCTATATTTTGCTTTTTCATACTGTTAACGGGGTTCTCAAGACAAGAATACTGAAGTGGTTTGCCATTCCCTTCTCCAGTGGACCATGTTTTGCCAGAACTCACCACCTTGACCCATCCATCTTGGGTGGCTCTGTCTACACGGCATGATTCATAGTTTCACTGAATTAGACAAGTCTGTGATCCTTGTGATCAGTTTGGTTAGTTTTTCATGATTGTGGTTTTCATTCTGTCTGTCCTCTGATGGATGAGGATAAGAGGCTTGTGAAAGCTTCCTGATGGGAGGACTTGGCTGTGGGGGAATCTAGATGTTGCTCTAATGGGCAGGGCCATGCTCAGTAAATCTTTAATTCAGTTTTCTGCCAATGGGTAGGGCTGCGTTCTCTCCCTGTAGTTTGGTCTGAGGCCAAACTATGGTAGGGGTAAAGGCAGTAATGGCGACCTCCGTCAAAAGGACTTATGCTAGCATGCCATGGCTCCCAGGACCATGGCATTCAGTGCCTATGACTCCTCGGCAGGCCACTGTCGACCCGTGACTCTGCTGGAGACCCCTAGGCACTCACAGGCAAGTCTGGCTCAGTCTTTTGCGGGGTCACTGCTCCTTTCTCCTGGGTCCTGGTGCACACAAGGCTTTGTTTGTGCCCTTCAGCAGTCTGCTTCCCCAGTCCTGTGGGAAGTTCTGTAATCAAATCTCACTGACCTTCAAGTTCCCTGGGGCTTCTCAGTTCCTTTGCTGGATCCTCAGGTTGGGAAATCTGTTGTGGGCCCTAGAACTTTTGCAACAGTGCAAAAATTTCTTTGGTATAATTGTTCTCCAGTTTGTGGGTCGTCTGCTCAGTGGCTCTGTGGTGGGGCTAATGGTGACCTCCTCCAAGAGGATTTATGCCACACGCAGCTCCTCCCAGGTCTGCTACAGCCAGAGCTCCTATCCCCTGCGGCAGGCCACTGCTGACCCATGCCTCCTCAGGAGACACTGAAACACTCAAAGGCATGTCTGGCTCAGTCTTTTGTGGGGTCCCTGGGTCCTGGTGCACACAAGGTTTTGTTTGAGCCCTCCAAGGGTCTCTGATGAGTATGGGGTTTGACTCTAAATGTGATTTTGTCCCTCCTCCCATCTTCTTGGTGCTTCTTCTTTTCTTTGCCCTTGGACGTGGGGTATCTGTTTTTAGTGGGATCCAACATTCTCCTGTCTGTGGCTGTTCAGCAACTAGTTGTGGTTTAGGAGTTCTCACAAGAGACCTGATGCAAACAGCCAACTCATTAGAAAAGACCCTGATGCTGGGAAAGATTGAAGGCAGGAGGAGAAGGGGAGGACAGAGGACAAGATGATTGGATGGCATCACTGACTCAATGGATGTGAGTTTGAGTAAGCTCTGGGAGTTGGTGAGGGACAGGGAAGCCTGGCATGTTGCAGTCCATGCGGTCATGAAGAGTCAGACATGACTAAATGACTGAACAGATAAAGAGAATGATGAAGTTGTTTCCCTTTTACAATGATTTATTATTTCAATGGAGGTTTCAAGATAGCAGGGAATTGGTTAAAAGAGATTATTTTACATCATGTTAGGAAGACAACTTAGGTTTTATTTATGACTATCAGGGGCATTGATAAGGAATAACCTAAGTTAAATTTTACTTACACTCATGGACTAAGCAAGATTAAATTTTGTTTCTGTGGCTTAGCTAGTTTTGCCTTCTCAGGGGTTTTCAAGCTTGTTCTCCATTTGAACAATTCGCTCCTTTGGTCATTCTCTCAGTGAGCTGTTACTGTTGAAAACGGCTGTTCAGGTAGTTGCTAGGACGGAGGGTCATATAGTCACTATTACCAAGGGGTGTTCTCCAGATTGTCAAAATGTTAAAAGGAAATATATCCAGCAGGTGAAATCCAGGGCAACCTTACGTTTCCTCATTTTGCTTGATGATGTTTCTAACCCTAGTAATATTATAAATATGTTATTTGAATAATGAATACATTTTATGCATTAATAAATGTATGGGTTGGACCAGATGAAATTTCAGATCCTACCTTTCAATAATGTTCTGTGATTCTTCATACTAAATAAATACAGCAGGAAGGAGATTTTGTGTAGTGAGGTGGACAGTGCCTTCCCCACCATTTGTCTCCGAGAAATTTCAGGGTCACACACATGTGGGGAGTATCACCATTGCCTGTGCTGCCAGCAGCAGGGGAACTGCTGATATATGTGGAAGCTCTGCTATTCTATTGTGACTAGCGCAACCCAAGGCTCACTCTGTCTCCATTGTACTGGTTTCCAGAACAGCAGTGGAGTGACAGAAAGGCCTAAGGGATACAGTTTGCATGGTGTGTTTGGGACCATCATTATTCAGTGGCACACAATTCCTTTCCATGTGAATAGCAAGATATGATTATATTTAGATAATTTGAATGTTTCTATTAAAATCATTGCTAATTAAAGTACTCAAGAAGATGGGGAGAGAGGAAACAGATTAACTGCTGGAGTCTGGTGCTATTAGAGTTAATGTTTGAGATGTTGTCTCTCTGAAACCCCCAACAGATGAGTCAGGATTGTGTGTAGGGCTCAGCAAACAAAAATACCAAATCTGTTCTCAAAATAATTGTATATGTGATATTTAAAAAAAAATCAAAGTAACTTTGGGAAAAATCAGAAACTTCTTGTAATCTCTAAGATTTATTTTATAGTTTAGTACTAGTCTTGGTTTAAATGCATATGGAGTAATGTTCTCTTTATAGTATTTAGGGTTTCTAGAGGTCTTAAAGGAGCCCTTAGCATCATTACACCAAGTGATTAAAATGACTGTTGGAAACAGAGAATACAGAATAGTGGCTGGATGAGCAGAAAATAGGGTGTTGCATATAAGTTGATGGCTGAGATGTTTACTTAAGTAAAAATCACTGATTATTGATCACTGTATATAGCTCTTTACCAAAAGGCCCTTTACCTTTTCTTATAGGCCCCACTCCTTGTTTCTGGGATGGGAAAAATAAATGTAGCTGAAAGTAAGATTTTTGTATCTGTAACCAAAGAAACCTTGACGTTTTTCTCCTTCAGAACTGAGTGAAGAGGGAAGACATTTCTCATCTGGATTAAAGTTATTTTACTATCAATTATCATTTTAAGTGTTCCTATGACTCTTCTTTTCCATCAGAGGATAATCTAACCTAGAAGAGGCAAAGGGGGTTGTCTCAGATTGTTTTAGAGAAAAAAGTATGCATCCTAATTATATACTTGAAACGCAAAGCATTCCTCTTTATTAGCTAAATGCATTAATTTTAAATTTGTGTATGCAAAAATTAAATTTTTTCCCATCTGAATGATGGTTGGTCTTTGCATATTATGTATCATCTGATCCAGTCCTGTAACAAAAGAAGCATGAGATATCTATTTCTTTTTTAGAAGAAAAAGAAGACTTAAGAGTCAAGAGACCTTTTGAAGCAGGATTCTAAGGAAGAAAAGAATGCGTAGGTTAGAAGGAAAGGAGTTGGATTCAGTTTTCCTCTTTCCTTCCTCTTGCCTAATATGTAGGAAGCCAAAAATCAAGGAGCAAGTCACAGCAGTAAATTGCCATTTTAAAAGATGAAAGGAGTATGTGCTAGGAGAAACAGGCTTGATCTAGGAGATCTAGATTAAGAAAAAAGCTGGTGAAACATTCAACAAATGTTTAAGGGTTAGTAAGTAATGACCAAAATGCGATCAGTTAACTTTGTTGTAATCTGTACCTTGATGAATGACTCGCATACGTTTTGGAAGAAGAGACCCCGCTCAGCATTCCCCTGTGTGCTCCCAGCCCCCTGAGCTCCACTTATTTTCACTCCTTGGAACAGCAGCTGAGTCAACGTCAGGAAGCATGAGAGTCTTGCTTTCTGGAGAGTGTCCTCTGGTCGCTGCATCCTAACCCCACCAGGATTTAGAAAGAATAAATTAAAAACTGCTTTAGAGGGAGATTTAAAGAATTGACAGAGCAAAGCCAGTTAAGGTAAATGGACTTGCTCTGTCAATGATGCCGGTGATTGTTTATTTCATAAGGGAACTAAGCCCTAGCACGGCAGTATCAAGGCCCCGGATCTTGGCATTGTAGCTAAGAGTGTTGAGGTCTCAGTCCTTGATTGTTAGCAAATCTCTGACACTCCCCCGGTGAAAACACAGCTTCTGAAAATTTTCAAAAAATATCAGCAAATAACTCATTCACTCAATAAGTATTTGTGAGTACTTTCTACATGCCAGGTAAACCAGTTTTCTCTAATAAAAGATAAGGAAAAATAAGTGAGATTAATCTGTCTCCAAATATGGGGGGTTGTGCATTGTTCCTTCTCTCTAATTTTGAGAAGCATCTCTGACTGGACTTTTTAAAATGTGTCCAATTGATGCCTTCCTGATTAAAGTATAAAGATAGGACAATCTTTCTCAACTCTTGACTTTGATATAACACAGAAATCTCTAAGCCTCAAGTTTTTTCAAGTATATGTTGTTTATTGTGAATATATTTGTGATTTTCTTCTAAGGAACTGAAAAATTCAGTGAATAAGTAAGTGTACCAGAAATGGGATGCTCTGCAGTTGGTTCACAAAGTAAGATTAATGACACCGTGTCGTTGGTGATGACAAGGCCATGTGGAGCAGTCACGGGAGATTAGGTTGTAACCATCTGTTTTCCATGAGATGTCTTAATAAACACCGCCACCTACACTGAGGTGTTATTACAGTCAGCCTCCTGGGTATTTGTAGATCAGGGCACTTGGGCACAAGGAAGGAATTGTTGCTTACCACATGGAACGTTTGTGGCCTGTATTAAAACAGTAATCCCATTTTAAGGTTTTTATTTTTGCTTTTAATTGCAAAGAACATTTGGTGAAGGGACACTAAGAATGGAAAGTTCAGATGAAAAGATAGCTTAGAAAGAAATAGAAGAGAATTCAGAAAAAATAAGGCAGAAAAAATATCTCCAATCTTTGACAAAGAATTGAATAGAGAAAATGCTGGTTATGTATTATACTTAACATGAATGCGATAATAAAAATAATAAGGAGCTTCTATGATTATTTTCTAGTTAAAACTGTCTACTTATGACAAGCAATATATATATAAGTATTATCATATCATGTATTTATTCAATAAATATTCATATTTATGGGAACTTACCATATGCCAGGTAAACCAGTTTTTTCTAGTAAGAGATATCTATTTCCTCTAAAAAACAAGTCAAATACACACACCCACTCACACACCCACACACACACACACACACAAACACACATATATATACACTTCTCAGCTCTTCATTCATATCATATGATTTTATTTGTTTTCATTGCTATTAATTTTATTATTTTTAAATTGAAGTATAATTGATTTATGTTTCAGGGGTACAGCAAAATGACTCAGTTTTGTAGATACACACACACACGCACACACAAATATATATGTCCTCTTCAGATTCTTTTCCATTATAGGTTATTATAAGATATTGGATATAATTTCCTGTGCTATACAGTAGATCCTTATTTTCTTTCATCTATTTTACTTGTAATAGTGTATATCTGTTAATCTAATTCCTAATTTATGCCTCCTCTCGTTTCCCCTTTGGTAACCACAAATTTGTTTTCTGTATCTATGAGTCTATTCTGTTTTGCAAGTAAGTTAATATGTATGACGTTTTTAGATTCCATGTATAAGTGATATCATATGATGTTCGTCTTTCTCTGACTGGACTTAGCACTACAACGTCTAGGTCCATTCCTGTTACTGCAAATGATGTTTCCTTAAATACAGAGAACATTATGACAGCTTTGTTTTAGCTGCAGATTAGCAGGGAAAAGCTCAGGGGGAAGAAAAGGAAAGGAGCTTACTAGAGGGAGAGTAGTAAGTGAGAGCAATAGACTGACAAAAGCAAGAGAAAAACAATTAAAATCGTCACAATAAAGAAAAAGAAGTCAAAAAAAAAAAAAAAGAAAAAGAAGTCAATCTTGACCCATTTAGTTGAGGGGTAATGATCTTGCATACTTCAAGGGTAGTAGTATTTTTTTCAGTGGTCATATTATAACTGCAGCTTTTAACAATGACTTTTAAGTACCAGAGATATTATTATCTTTGTTTAGTAAGACAGGAAATGCTTAATAATTTTAGCAATATTTCCCTCTAAAATTGTGAAGAAAAATAAAAAGCTTGACTCAAGACTATTTGTGAAATTTTATTTTTGAGAAAAATGTTATCTTTGTGCAAGATAAGTGACTTTTTTATTATATAATAATTAATTATTGAAACAAACTCAAAAACTGTTCTTTCGTAGCCTATCATTCTTCCAGATTAAATGACTTTTAGATACCATAAATTCAGATTTGATTTTGCTAGCACACAAAGGGCAGGTCTCTTTTTAGAGCTTATTTTAGGAAAATTCTGTGCTTGTTAGATCCTTGTGAGGACAAAAAATATTACCTGTCATCCAGTAAATAAAGATTGTTATCTGCCATCAAGCCATCAGCCACAGCAGCTGCCCCTAGGGGGAATTCAGGATTGAGAAAAGCAAGATTCTGGCCCTGGTTAGTTAAGACACATATCAAAGGAATACATTCGGTGAGCCCAGACTCTTGCATCTTCCCATACAGAGAAAAGCACTCAAATTATTAACGTGAGATGTAAGGTTTTGTGTGTGTGTGTGTGCTAAGCAGTAATCTGTTGATATCTGATTACTTTTTTTTCTTTCAAAAACTTCTATATATTCTGGCTCCTTCCTTACCTCTTTGAAACAGTTTCTTCGAGCTATCTGAATGTCTCTCAGGCTATAGTCTTCAGTAAAGTGAAAGTGAAGTCTCTCAGTCGTGTCCAACTCTTAGCGACTCCATGGACTGTAGCCCACCAGGCTCCTCCGTCCATGGGATTCTCCAGGCAAGAGTACTGGAGTGGGGTGCTACTGCCTTCTCCAGGGGATCTTCCCGACCTGGGTCGGGAAGTCCTCAGAAAGGTCCCCAATGAAAACATAACTAGCACTTTTAGATTGTCGTTTTTTTTTTTTTTCCCCCAGTCAACACTGGATTTGGAGATGCTGCAGTTTCATTCGAGTGGCCAATGGCATTTATCTCTTTCTGTTCTAAAAGTCCATTTCAAATGGAGGGTGCAGGGTAAGGCCAGTGAGAAGCAGAAATTTTGCTATATCATTTCCGGTGTTTATGTGTGTGTGTGCTTAGTCACTCAGTCGTGTCCGACTCTTTGCGACCTCATAGACTGTAGCCCACCAGGTTCCTCTGTCCATGGGGATTCTCCAAGCAAGAATACTGGATTGGGCTGCCATTTCCTCTTCCAGGGGACCTTCCCGACCCAGGGACTGAACCCAGGTTTCCTGCATTGCAGGCAGATTCTTTAGTCTGAGCCACCAGGGAAGCCCACTGATGTTTATAGACATCCTGTATTCCTTGTAAGCCACCTTGCTTTTAGCAACTTCATATTTTTGCATCTCCCTGTCATTTTTCTACTCAATTTAATACTTTTGGTCTCTGCTCTAATTTGATACAGTGCTCTTACAATGCTTCAAATGCATTGTTTTAAAGGACACACGAAAGTAACTCAGGTCCAAATAAGAAAATGCTAAATTCTTTGCTGCCTCTTAGGGCCTTGTGTTCTACATTTCTTTACAGGCAAGAAAACAGAGCCTAAAGCACAAAGCTCATTTAGGAGACTGAGAATGAAGCGTCTTTCTTGATTAACAGTTGACTAATTATGAGTTACTGTTATGCCTGGAGGGAAATAGCCACTGCTTTAGCTTTTATAAACTCTAAAGTATATAAGTGCCTTTTTGAAAAACCTCATCCAAATTTCAATGAAATCTCCTCCTTTATTAGTCACTGCCCAGATTTTTCAAGTGGGAAAAGGCAAAAGCAAACCATCTAGAAAAAAATTTAGGGAGTGCCCTGAGGCTTTGAGATAATAGATCCACACCCTGCTATCCTTGTGCAACACAAAGACCCTGATAATGGGAAAGATTGAAAGCAGGAAAAGAAGGGGACAACAGAGGATGAGATGGTTGAATGGCATCACCGATTCCATGGACATGAGTTTGGGTAAACTCCGGGAGTTGGTGATAGACAGGGAGGCCTGGCCTGCTGCAGTCCATGGGGTTGCAAAGAGTCGGACACAACTGAGCGACTGAGCTGAACTGAACTGATCCTTGTGCATGATACACAGAGGAAAACTAGAACAATTAAAATATTTTGAGCCTTTTTTTGTTGAAAATTCAACTTGTATTCTAAGTTCATAAGGCACAATTAATATTAGGAAATTCTGTGTGTGTGTTTTCTTTTCCCATGTAGTTTCTTGAAGGACTCTGGAAGTAAACTAGCTTCCTTTGCTGTGTGTGTTGTCACAAATACTTGCTTAGAAAGTACAGGTCCTTTTGAGAAATGGGTAGCCACCTGATTAGCATTTACACAGAGGCTTCTGCAAGGATACTGGCAACCTCAGCTGAAAATCTGACTTTGGTGCCGAAAGCAGTGCTATCAAGACCTATGGAATTGCTGCAGCTTTTGCTAAGATTTTAGATCCTTCTGTTTATGATTTTCACCTTTTTCTTTTAGAATACAATTCACAGTACATATAGTGAAAGTGAACATCACTCAGTCCTGTCCCTCTCTTTCTGACCCCATGCGCTATACAGTCCCTGGAATTCCCCAGGCCAGAATACTGGAGTGGGTAGCCTTTTCCTTCTCGAGGGGATCTTCCCAACCCAAGGATCAAATCCAGGTCTCCTGCATCGCAGGAAGATTCTTTACCAGCTGAGCTACAAGGGAAGCCCAAGAATACTGGAGTGGGTAGCCTATTCCTTCTCCAGTGAATCTTGCCAAACCAGAAATTGAACTGGGGTCTCCTGCATTGCAGATGGATTCTTTACCAACTGAGCTATCAGGGAAGCCTGTAGTACTTACAGAGCATTATAATATTAACCTTCTCTAAAAATACAGACCTGATCCTATTAAAAATAGTTCTCAAATTTAAAATGTCAGGAAAGACTGCTTGTCATTCTCTGTAAAAAACTTACTTCAATAAATAAAATTCATTGTGCTTTCCTATATATAATTCAAAGTACTTCATTTTTGGTATTTTTAAAAACCATGTTTGGGCATATTGTGAAGCAAAGATGCTAATGCTTTAGCATCCCTAAAATCTGAAATAATTTCCAAAAAAAGGTTGAAATATTCTTATTGGTTTGGTGTTCTAAGGAATAGCCAATTAGAGCTACAATTCCAATTTTATTTTAAAATTATTGGAAATACTTGTGTGATGTTGAGTACCAAAAATTATGAAAACATCTTGATTACTTTCATTACAACAGTTTCTAATAAAAGGCCATGAGTTTTATTTTTCAATGCATGGTTTTCAATTCTGAAGTGTTAGAAGATATAATTCAATAGCAAGTAATACAAACAGGCCACTTTAATAACTGTTTCAAACAAATTATTTACTTTCAAAAAATGATTGGGCCTAAAATGTTCTTCCTTGAATCTTACAAATATAAAATGCAGATAGAACTTCATATTTTTAAAAAGTGATCAAAAGTAAATCAATATTGATGAAAATCATGAAAAATAAGATATTTGGCTTTATTGCGTTATTCCATATTTTAGAGAATATCCTTAGCTCTGAGTCAACTGTTTATTAAAACAATTATAATTGTCGTGAAGTGTTTAAGCAGGTATTACCTGTATGTGTGTGTGATGCATGTGTATGACCCGTAATAGAAACTTTGTATCTGTGCCTCTGAGCTCTCATTGTAACAGAAATAAGAACAAATTCAAGATGATCATTTATTTTCTCCCCAATATTATATTTAACCCAGTCCTATAAAATGTTAAAGCTTATAAAAATAAAGAGTTCTGCGGTGAAACACATTTTGGAAACGCTGCGTAAAATTTTAACTTGTCCTTTAAAGGTTCTCGGTTCTATTGATGGGTTAATGTGAACTCTGGATCTACAACAGAATGATCATTTATCAAATTCACTTGACAATTTTATTAGTCAGGGGTCTCCAGAGGAACAGAACCGAAAGGAGATTCTATCAGATTATTTTGAAAGATTGGTTCACACAAGTATGAAGACTGAGAAGTCCCTCCAGCTACTGCCTGCAAGTTGAAGGTGCAGGAAAACTGATGATGTAGTTCTGGTCCAAATCCAAAGACCTGAGAACCAGGGGAGCCAAGAGTGGAAATCATTAAAAATAATTGTGGAACGCAGGTATACCCGTGGTGGATTCATTTCGATATTTGGCAAAACTAATACAATATTGTAAAGTTTAAAAATAAAATAAAATTTAAAAAAATAATAATAATTGTGGAGTATCCCAGGGCCCATGAACCAGGGGGTATAAATACTGGTCTAAATCGGAAGGCCTGAGAACCAGAAGTGCCAGTGTCTGAGGGCAAGAGAAATTGGGTGTTCAGCTCAAGTAGAGAGTGAATTTGCCCTTCCTGTTTCATTTTGTTCTATTCGGCCTCTCCTTGGGTTGGATGATGCTCACCTGCATTGGTGATTGGAGGTCTTCTTTACTCAGATTGTGGATTCAATTGCTGATCTCTTCTCCAAACACCCTTATAGACATACCCAGAAAAAAATATATTTTACCAGCTATCTGATGTTTCTCAGCCCAGTCAAGCTGACACATAAAATTAAACATCACAACCTTAGAACTCTCTTCTCATGATGTATTCATGGGATTCCCTGGATGTTCTTTATAGGTTGCTGGCATATACAATATATATATACACTTGATCCTTGAACAATGGAGAGATTAGGGACAACAACCCTCACACAGTTGAAAGTCTGAGTATAAATTTATAGTCAGCTTTCCATATCTCAGTTCCACAGTGGTGAATTCACAGCGGTGAATTCCATTGTGGAATGTATAGTAGTATAGTATGCAAAAAAAAATTTATGTGTAACTAGACTTACACAGTTCAAACCTGGGTTGTTTGGGGATCAACTGTATGAAGCAGCTAAACTTTGCAATTAAAAAGGTAGAAGTATTTCAATGATGACATTTTTAGGTAATGAACTTTAAAAATATATAGCTCCCTCATTTTTAATATGGTATTTTTGTTTTATTTTATGTCATAAGATGCCTTTTCTTTTAACAATTGTTGGTCACTTATTTAAATTTTGATCACTTAAACTTGACTTAGGTGTCAAAGTATGTTTCCCTATAAATTAATAGTGTAACTCATGATGATTATTAATTACTCCAAGACCAAAAGAATAATGTATTGAGCTAGCAAAAGACCTATTGCTGTTAGGGAGAATACCAATTTGAGTCTTAGTGAAAAATGGGACCTTCTACAGCAACAAAACATAGCTATTAGCTCTAAGAACTGAGATGATGTGTGCCAACCTGACTTCATTCCAATAAATATTTGCTCTGAAAAGATAAGATTGCAAATCAGTAAATATTTTTTTACTGTTTGCTTTAGGAAATTTTATTTATTTATTTTTTTCTGAGATAACAATCTGCTTATCTGGGTAAATAGCTCATTTATCAAATGGCAATTTACTTATAAAGGCTTACTTAAAGAACTTCATTCACTGCACCCACCAACCCCAAACTATTACAAACTTTGCCCATTCCCATTTTATTCCTCTCCCTGGAAAACCGTGAAAGACCCACCTTAAAATCACTTGAACTCAGAAAACAAAACTCTATGAGTCTTTCCTTCTAGCTCCTCTCTTCTGAGACACAGCTAACATGGTATTCTGCTTTTCTAAAGTGAGTTCTAATAACTTTGTTGTTGTTGTTTTTTAGTCACTGAGTTGTATCTGATTCTTTTGCGACCCCAAGGACTGTAGCCCACCAGGCTTCTCTGTCCATGGGATTTCCCAGGCAAGAGTATTGGAGTCAATTGCCATTTCCTTCTCCACAGGACCTTCCTGACCCAGGTATTGAACCCACACCTCGTGCATTACCAGACAGATTCTCTACCTCTGAGCCCCCAGGGAAGCCCTCTAATATCTTTAGCTTTATTAATTATTTGCTTGGTGATATTTTGAAGAATTCAACAGTAGGACCTCAAAATATGGGAAATTAAGACTATTTTGAGAATTTTTAGATCCTGAGTAGGGTGATTTTAGGGGTTGGGCAGTTTACATAGTAATAATCTTATATTAGGCTTCCTAGGTGGTGTAGTGTTAAATAATCTGCCTGCCAATACAGGAGCTGCAGGTTTGATCCCTGGGTCAGGAAGATCCCGGGAAGAAGGAAATGGCCACTCACTCTAGTATTCTTGCCTGGGAAATCCCAGGAACAAAGGAGCCTGGCAGGCTACAGTCCAGGGGGTCACAAAATAATTGGATATGACTCAGCAACTGAGCACACACACACACATACACAGCTTTATTTTGGTGAGAATAGCACAGCAAGGTTTTGAAGCAAATCTTGAGACACAAACTACTAGTCTTAATGCATATGCTTTTTTCATTAGCATATAGTCATATCTTTTAAGAGCAAATACATTTCATTGAGCAGGCAGGTAATTATTTTTAACTTGGCCCCAGTGTTCATATAGTGACAGAAAAGTATTCATATAGGGACAGAAAAGTATTCTCATCCTTGTGTTTAAGAAAGGACTGAAAATTATGTTAGTTTTAGGTCTCATTGATACAGATAGAGAATGCACATGTATTTGTTCATTGAAACAACTCATCACAAGAGCATTTAAAAAAGGTTGAATTAAAATAAAATAGCTAGCTTAGCTATATCCTATGTGACAATAATACTGTAACTTTGAGACTGCCTTCTACTGAACAGAAATCATGTAAATTCTGTCAACTGAAAGAAAAGTACACAATATGAGAGCTGTAAATTGCCTTACTGAGGACTGTAGCTGTGAGACAGCCTTTCAGATAGCTTTGAGAAACTGCTCTGAAAAGGTGAGGGGTGGCCAGTATATTCATGATTTTGGCTAAAGGGAATGCGCCATCTGGCATACTCTGTCGTAGAAGGTTACTGATAGTTAACGCAGCAGAGATCTCAGTTAATGAGTTCACTCAATGATTTTTTTTCTAATAGGAAGATGCAATAATCTGGATTCAAAAAGAAATTTTTTTCTGAGATATAACAAGCTCCAGGAGTTGGTGATGGACAAGAAAGCCTAGTGTGCTGCAGTCCACGGGGTCTCAAAGAGTCAGACACAACCGAGCAACTGAACTGAACTGAACTGAACTGAACTATCTGAGGCCCTGTTTTACCTGTTTACCAAAGCACAGAGTGTGTCATTTTGATCTCCACCCTGAATTCCTTTCACATGTACTGTAGGTCAGCGACTGCAGTGGCTAATGACTTAATCCTTGTAGAACTGGATATCAGCAGCATTCTTTGTTTTACACGTCACAATAACTGATTTTTTAATCCATATATAAATAGCAATTTAAACAAAGACACCTTAGCCCAGATAACCTAATAGTCCTTGTTGGGCCTTTTTAACAAGTGTTCCAGTAGAATATTAAAAGGGTATGCCATCTACTTGATTTATTTCAAGTTTTAGACAATTTCTAAAATACCGATGATATGTCATTGGAAAAGAAATAAATCCTCTCATTTAACTATCCATGCTACAAAGCCTGGTGCTCTGTCTCATTAAAAGCTTTAGACTACTGTGCATCCGTTCAGTTCAGTTGCACAGTACACGCTTAAAAAATTCCTGCTGGATTGCCTTCCATTCAGCCTCTAAAAGTCTGTGTTCCTATGTATTTAAATGTGGCCCTGTTAAGTCTGAGGTTTGACTCAAGGTATTTACTATGCTGCTGCTGCTGCCAAGTCACTTCAGTCGGGTCCAACTCTGTGTGACCCCAGAGACGGCAGCCACCAGGCTCCTCTGTCCCTGGTGTTCTCCAGGCAAGAACACTGGAAATGGTGGCCATTTCCTTCTCCAATGCATGCATGCATGCTAAGTCGCTTCAGCCGTGTCCGACTCTGTGCATCCCTATGGACAGCAGCCCACCAGGCTCCTCTGTCCACGGGATTCTCAAGGCAAAAATACTGGAGGGGGTTGCCATTTCCTTCTCCAAGATATTTACTATATACTACCTCATTTCATGCTTTGCTTTTCCTCTTCCTAGTGACTGCCATTCTAGTTAATCAGAAAGCTTTAGTTCAGCAAGTTAAAGAGAGATGAATGAGTGCTATTGGTGCCTAAATGAGGTAATCTTCATAATTTTATCTGAATAACTAAAATATAATTTTAAATAAGGATGACTATAATTTAAGGGATCGGATCAGATCAGATTAGTCGCTCAGTCGTGTCCGACTCTTTGCGACCCCATGAATCGCAGCACACCAGGCCTCCTGGTCCGTCTGAAGAAAACGAATATAAAAACTTGAGAATGACATTGAGCATGGGATGTCTGCATATGATGGTGGTAGGAGGGGAATATTGGGCAAAAATTGGAGAAAGTGGTGAGAAAACATACCTGGAGAGAATTTTATGTTTCTTCTTTTTTTTTTTTTTAATTTTATTTTATTTTTAAACTTTACATAATTGTATTAGTTTTGCCAAATATCAAAATGAATCCACCACAGGTATACATGCGTTCCCCATCCTGAACCCTCCTCCCTCCTCCCTCCCCATACCATCCCTCTGGGTCATCCCAGTGCACTAGCCCCAAGCATCCAGTATCATGCATCGAACCTGGACTGGCAACTTGTTTCTTACATGATATTTTACATGTTTCAATGTCATTATCCCAAATCTTCCCACCCTCTCCCTCTCCCACAGAGTCCATAAGACTGTTCTATACATCAGTGTCTCTTTTGCTGTCTCGTATACAGGGTTATTGTTACCATCTTTCTAAATTCCATATATATGCGTTAGTATACTGTACTGATGTTTTTCTTTCTGGCTTACTTCACTCTGTATAATAGGCTCCAGTTTCATCCACCTCATTAGAACTGATTCAAATGTATTCTTTTTAATGGCTGAGTAATACTCCATTGTGTATATGTACCACTGCTTTCTTATCCATTCATCTGCTGATGGACATCTACGTTGCTTCCATGTCCTAGCTATTATAAACAGTGCTGCGATGAACATTGGGGTACACGTGTCTCTTTCCCTTCTGGTTTCCTCAGTGTGTATGCCCAGCAGTGGGATTGCTGGATCATAAGGCAGTTCTATTTCCAGTTTTTTAAGGAATCTCCACACTGTTCTCCATAGTGGCTGTACTAGTTTGCATTCCCACCAACAGTGTAAGAGGGTTCCCTTTTCTCCACACCCTCTCCAGCATTTATTATTTGTAGACTTTTGGATCGCAGCCATTCTGACTGGCGTGAAATGGTACCTCATAGTGGTTTTGATTTGCATTTCTCTGATAATGAGTGATGTTGAGCATCTTTTCATGTGTTTGTTAGCCATCTGTATGTCTTCTTTGGAGAAATGTCTATTTAGTTCTTTGGCCCATTTTTTGATTGGGTCATTTATTTTTCTGGAGTTGAGCTGTAGGAGTTGCCTGTATATTTTTGAGATTAGTTGTTTGTCAGTTGCTTCATTTGCTATTATTTTCTCCCATTCTGAAGGCTGTCTTTTCACCTTGCTAATAGTTTCCTTTGATGTGCAGAAGCTTTTAAGGTTAATTAGGTCCCATTTGTTTATTTTTGCTTTTATTTCCAATATTCTGGGAGGTGGGTCATAGAGGATCCTGCTGTGATGTATGTCAGAGAGTGTTTTGCCTATGTTCTCCTCTAGGAGTTTTATAGTTTCTGGTCTTATGTTGGGATCTTTAATCCATTTTGAGTTTATTTTTGTGTATGGTGTTAGAAAGTGTTCTAGTTTCATTCTTTTACAAGTGGTTGACCAGATTTCCCAGCACCACTTGTTAAAGAGATTGTCTTTAATCCATTGTATATTCTTGCCTCCTTTGTCAAAGATAAGGTGTCCATATGTGCGTGGATTTATCTCTGGGCTTTCTATTTTGTTCCATTGATCTATATTTCTGTCTTTGTGCCAGTACCATACTGTCTTGATAACTGTGGCTTTGTAGTAGAGCCTGAAGTCAGGTAGGTTGATTCCTCCAGTTCCATTCTTCTTTCTCAAGATCGCTTTGGCTATTCGAGGTTTTTTGTATTTCCATACAAATTGTGAAATTATTTGTTCTAGTTCTGTGAAGAATACTGTTGGTAGCTTGATAGGGATTGCATTGAATCTATAAATTGCTTTGGGTAGTATACTCATTTTCACTATATTGATTTTTCCAATCCATGAACATGGTATATTTCTCCATCTATTAGTGTCCTCTTTGATTTCTTTCACCAGTGTTTTATAGTTTTCTATATATAGGTCTTTAGTTTCTTTAGGTAGATATATTCCTAAGTATTTTATTCTTTCCGTTGCAATGGTGAATGGAATTGTTTCCTTAATTTCTCTTTCTATTTTCTCATTATTAGTGTATAGGAATGCAAGGGATTTCTGTGTGTTGATTTTATATCCTGCAACTTTACTATAATCCTTGATTAGTTCTAGTAATTTTCTGGTGGAGTCTTTAGGGTTTTCTATGTAGAGGATCATGTCATCTGCAAACAGCAAGAGTTTTACTTCTTCTTTTCCAATTTGGATTCCTTTTATTTCTTTTTCTGCTCTGATTGCTGTGGCCAAATCTTCCAAAACTATGTTGAATAGTAATGGTGAAAGTGGGCACCCTTGTCTTGTTCCTGACTTTAGAGGAAATGCTTTCAGTTTTTCACCATTGAGGATAATGTTTGCTGTGGGTTTGTCATATATAGCTTCAAACCAATGAAAGTTTGGAGAAATAAGTGAAACCTCTTTTTCATGAATGAAAAAGCCAGAATGAGAAATTTGAATTGATTTTATGAGTACTGAAAATAGGACTGTCATATATTAGAAAACTCAACTGAACACAGTGTTCAGGACACAGAAGAAAAAGAGCCTGAATTTAAACTGACCAGTTGAAAAGTCACTGTAATAACTCAGACAAGAAGCTATGAGAGTTTGGATTAAAATGAAAGGATGCATCTTAGACAGTTTGATGGATATGTTTATAGAATTTGATGACTGGATATAAAAAATGAAAAGTATATAAGAATCAAAGATAAATCTAGGACTTTTAATGTTCATCTCTGAAATGAGCAGTTTGGACTGTGGAATGAAGACAGAACTGTAGATCTAGTTTAGACATAGTGGTTTCGTGCTTTGGAGCATTCAAATTGTGAGACGGATGCTGAGGTGGAGAGAGAGAAGGCTCAAATTTGACAAAGAAATCAGAGCTTAAGAGATTTGAGAATCAGGCATCATTCACCTGTGGATGTGCATGATGTTTCTCATGGATAGCACAGAAAAATAAGAGCAAATGGTAAAGTTTGAGGCCACAAGAGATGGAGGAACAAGAACGGATATTAGTTTATTATAAGGAAGAACAGGAGAAAAAGCACTGAGGAAAGAATATTAGATTTTGCAAGAACAAAGCCTTTCTTGGCCTTAGAAGTTTCACTTAGGGAAAGTAGATTGCAAATGAGTTAATAAGAAATGGAAAGGTGAGAGAAAACAGCACTATGTATAGATAGAAACAATGCATTCAAGAAATCTGACAGAAATCATGCTAGAGCATGGATATGCATGTGGGAGATGATGCTAAATGCAAGCCTAGGAAAAGATGCAAACAAGGAAAGAAACTGCAAACAAGGAAAAGATGGTTGAAGGAGTGCATTAAATTAGAGAAAGAGTGAGTTCCCTCAGCAATAAGGAAAGAGTTTGGAAAACTCAGCAATGGCCACAGGACTGGAAAAGGTCAGTTTTCATTCCAATCCCAAAGAAAGGCAATGCCAAAGAATGCTCAAACTACTGCACAATTGCACTCATCTCACACGCTAGTAAAGTAATGCTCAAAATTCTCCAAGCCAGGCTTCAGCAATATGTGAACCGTGAACTTCCTGATGTTCAAGCTGGTTTTAGAAAAGGCAGAGGAACCAGAGATCAAATTGCCTACATCTGCTGAATCATCAAAAAAGCAAGAGAGTTCCAGAAAAGCATCTATTTCTGCTTTATTGACTATGCCACAGCCTTTGACTGTGTGGATCACAATAAATTGTGGAAAATTCTGAAAGAGATGGGAATCCCAGACCACCTGATCTGCCTCTTGAGAAATTTGTATGCAGGTCAGGAAGCAACAGTTAGAACTGGACATGGAACAACAGACTGGTTCCAAATAGGAAAAGGAGTACGTCAAGGCTGTATATTGTCACCCTGTTTATTTAACTTATATGCAGAGTACATCATGAGAAACGCTGGACTGGAAGAAACTCAAGCTGGAATCAAGATTGCTGGGAGAAATGTCAATCACCTCAGATATGCAGATGACACCACCCTTATGGCAGAAAGTGAAGAGGAACTCAAAAGCCTCTTGATGAAGGTGAAAGAGGAGAGTGAAAAGTTGGCTTAAAGCTCAACATTCAGAAAACGAAGATCATGGCATCCGGTCCCATCACTTCATTGGAAATAGATGGGGAAACAGTGTCAGACTTTATTTTTTGGGGCTCCAAAATCACTGCAGATGGTGACTGCAGCTATGAAATTAGGAGATGCTTACTCCTTGGAAGGAAAGTTATGACCAACCTAGATAGCATATTCAAAAGCAGAGACATTACTTTGCTAATAAAGTTCGTCTAGTCAAGGCTATGGTTTTTCCTGTCGTCATGTATGGATGTGAGAGTTGGACTGTGAAGAAGCCTGAGCACTGAAGAATTGATGCTTTTGAACTGTGGTGTTGGAGAAGACTCTTGAGAGTCCCTTGGACTGCAAGGAGATCCAACCAGTCCATTCTAAAGGAGATCAGCCCTGGGATTTCTTTGGAAGGAATGATGCTAAAGCTGAGACTCCAATACTTTGGCCACCTCATGCGAAGAGTTGACTCATTGGAAAAGACTCTGATGCTGGGAGGGATTGGGGGCAGGAGGAGAAGGGGATGACAGAGGATGAGATGGCTGGATAGCATCACTGACTCGATGGACGTGAGTCTGAGTGAACTCCGGGAGTTGGTGATGGACAAGGAGGCCTGGCGTGCTGCAATTCATGGGGTCGCAAAGAGTCAGACACGATTGAGCGACTGATCTGATCTGAGGACCTGGATAGTAGAGTTAATTTGATATACAAAGTATTATTTCTCAAACTATTGGAAAGGTAAGAGTTCAGTTCAGTTCAGTTGCTCAGTCATGTCTGACTCTTTGCAACCCCATGAACTGCAGCATGCCAGGCCTCCCTGTCCATCACCAATTCCCAGGGTTTACCCAAACTCATGTCCATTGAGTTGGTGATGCCATCCAACCATCTCATCCTCTGTCATCCTCTTCTCCTCCTGCCCTCAATCTTTCCCAGCATCAGGGTCTTTTCAAATGAGTCAGCTCTTCGCATGAGGTGGCCAAAGTATTGGAGTTTCAGCTTCAACATCAGTCCTTCCAATGAACACTCAGGTCTGGTCTCCTTTAGAATGGACTGGTTGGATCTCCTTGTAGTCCAAGGGACTCTCAAGAGTCTTCTCCAATACCACAGCTCAAAACCATCAATTCTTCTGCACTCAGCTTTCTTTATAGTCCAACTCTCATTCCATACATGACCATTGGAAAAACCATAGCCTTGACTGGATGGACCTTTGTTGACAAAGTAGTCTCTGCTCTTTAACATGCTGTCTAGGTTGGTCATAACTTTCCTTCTAAGGAGTAAGCGTCTTTTAATTTCATGGCTGCAATCACCATCTGCAGTGATTTTGGAGTCCAGAAAAATAAAGTCAACCACTGTTTCCACTGTTTCCCTATCTATTTGCCATGAAGTGAGGGGCCTGGATGCCATGATCTTAGTTTTCTGAATGTTGAGTTTTAAGCCAACTTTTTCACTCTCCACTTTCACTTTCATCAAGAGGCTTTTAGTTCCTCTTCACTTTCTGCCATAAGGGTGGTCATCTGCATATCGGAGGTGATTGACATTTCTCCTGGCAATCTTGATTCCAGCTTGTGCTTAGTCCAGCCCAGCATTTCTCATGATGTACTCTGCATATAAGTTAAATAAGCAGGGTCACAATATACTACAGCCTTGATGTACTTCTTTCCTATTTGGAACCAGTCTGTTGTTCCATGTCCAGTTCTAACTGTTGTTTCCTGACCTGCATACAGGTTTCTCAGGAGGCAGGTCAGGTGGTCTGGTATTCCCATCTCCTTCAGAATTTTCCACAGTTTATTGTGATCCACACAGTCAAAGGCTTTGGCATAGTCAATAAAGCAGAAATAGATGTTTTTCTGGAACTCTTTTGCTTTTTCGATGATCCAGCAGATGTTGGCAATTTGATCTCTGGTTCCTTTGCATTTTCTAACGCCAACTTGAACATCTGGAAGTTCATGGTTCACGTATTGCTGAAGCCTGGCTTGGAGAATTTTGAGCATTACTTTACTAGCGTGTGAGATGAGTGCAATTGTGTGGTAGTTTGAGCATTCTTGGCATTGCCTTTCTTTGGCATTGGAATGAAAAGTGACCTTTTCCAGTCCTGTGGCCACTGCTGAGTTTTTCAAATTTGCTGGCATATTGAGTGCAGCACTTTCACAGCATCATCTTTCAGGATTTGAAATAGGTCAACTGGAATTCCATCACCTTCACTAGCTTTGTTCGTAGTGATGCTTCCTAAGGCCCACTTGACTTCACATTCCAGGATGTCTGGCTCTAGGTGAGTGATCACACCATCGTGATTATCTTGGTTGTGAAGATCTTTTTTGTACAGTTGTTCTGTGTATTCTTGCCACCTCTTCTTAATATCTCCTGCTTCTGTTACATCCATACCATTTCTGTCCTTTATTGAATACATATTTATATGTTGATGATATACTATTTGTATGATATCTGAGAAAAAATTATGTAGATTGCACTTAGGTAAGACAGGATATGTACTTCACAGTGATGCAATATTTGGGGGATAAAAGGAGGTATGGAAGAAAAGAGGGTTTTTTTTTTTTTTAACATATATTTGAATATATTTAGTAAATATATTTAGCAAATAGTGTAGAGAGTTGACCTGATGCCCTTTCTTCCTGCTCATTGCTATAGGGAGCTGGCAGTTCTTGGTGAAAAGCTACAAAGCTTTGTTTTTTGAGCATAAACGTCTTTGGGACAGCAAGGGGTCAAGACCTGGAGTACTGATCAGATCAGATCAGATCAGTCGCTCAGTCGTGTCCGACTCTTTGCGACCCCATGAATCGCAGCACACCAGGCCTCCTGGTCCATCACCAACTCCCGGAGTTCACTCAGACTCACGTCCATCGAGTCAGTGATGCCATCCAGCCATCTCATCCTCTGTCGTCCCCTTCTCCTCCTGCCCCCAATCCCTCCCAACATCAGAGTCTTTTCCAATGAGTCAACTCTTTGCATGAGGTGGCCAAAGTACTGGAGTTTCAGCTTTAGCATCATTCCTTCCAAAGAAATCCCAGGGCTGATCTCCTTTAGAATGGACTGGTTGGATCTCCTTGCAGTCCAAGGGACTCTCATGAGTCTTCTCCAACACCACAGTTCAAAAGCATCAATTCTTCGGTGCTCAGCCTTCTTCACAGTCCAACTCTCACATCCATACATGACCACAGGAAAAACCATAGCCTTGATTACATGAACCTTTGTTGGCAAAGTAATGTCTCTGCTTTTGAATATGCTATCTAGGTTGGTCATAACTTTCCTTCCAAGAGGTAAGCGTCTCCCACCATCTGCAGTGATTTTGGAGCCCAAAAAAATAAAGTCTGACACTGTTTCCACTGTTTCCCCATCTATTTCCAATGAAGTGATGGGACCGGATGCCATGATCTTCGTTTTCTGAATGTTGAGCTTTAAGCCAACTTTTTCACCCTCCACTTTCACTTTCATCAAGAGGCTTTTGAGTTCCTCTTCACTTTCTGCCATAAGGGTGGTGTCATCTGCATATCTGAGGTGATTGACATTTCTCCCAGCAATCTTGATTCCAGCTTGAGTTTCTTCCAGTCCAGCGTTTCTCATGATGTACTCTGCATATAAGTTAAATAAACAGGGTGACAATATACAGCCTTGATGTACTCCTTTTCCTATTTGGAACCAGTCTGTTGTTCCATGTCTAGTTCTAACTGTTACTTCCTGACCTGCATACAAATTTCTCAAGAGGCAGATCAGGTGGTCTGGGACTCCCATCTCTTTCAGAATTTTCCACAATTTATTGTGATCCACACAGTCAGAGGCTTTGGCATAGTCAAGAAAGCAGAAATAGATGTTTTTCTGGAACTCTCTTGCTTTTTCGATGATCCAGCAGATGTTGGCAATTTGATCTCTGGTTCCTCTGCCTTTTCTAAAACCAGCTTGAACATCAGGAAGTTCACGGTTCACATATTGCTGAAGCCTGGCTTGGAGAATACTTTGGTGTAAAGTGAAAAGTTATCAAAAAGGTTTGAATAGTTCAGACATCTTTTAACAAGGTTGTATGGTGACAAAAGTACAAGACGGAAAGAGGAACAGTGGGCTGGTGCCTAAACTGAAAGTTGGAAGACTGACGGTCTCTTAGGTGGTTACACTGGAACCTGCTTTTACCCAGCTGTCCTGCTGGCCACCTTGTGTCCTAAGAAGGAACCATGCAAATGAGGAAGTAAAAATCCAAGTTACAAAGACCTATGACACTGGGCTAGATCTATGGGACACTTGCTATTGAGCATAAGATTGAAGACAAGTGTATCCTTCTTAGCACCTGAGAGAACACTGCAAGACCAGCGATTGCACTGAAAGGGCTTTGCACCAAACTGCTGGACTGTCCTAAACTTAGCAGCGATACCAGCCCTACTCTTCGCAAGGATTAGAGCTCCATTGTGAGAAACTGAGGTAGGCCAGCAGGGGGCACTGCTCAAATGTCAGGTCTGACAGGGATGGGTCGCAATGTGTACATCTGATTTAGTAAAATGGGTAATAAGCCCTAGAAGAATATGTTCATATGGTTAATTTGGGGGGATGTTTTTATGAATCCTTGGATAGGAACTCAGCAAAAGATTGTTCCTCTTGCCAGTTTGGACATATGAAGCTGAGTTTCTATAAATGGAACATCAGAACACTTGTGACTTGCTTTCTTATCTCATCTTGGAGAAATGGAATAGCTATACAAGAGTTTGTGCTGCTACAACAAAAAGTCTGTTATGTATGCCTAATGTTTAGAACACAAGCTTTATTTTGACAGATTATACTTAGGTTCTGGCTCTAGTATAAACTGAAAGGCTGTGTGATGTTTTTTGAATTATTTAAATTCCATGAGAGACTACATAAGAAGAATAACACCTGCTCTGAGATATTTTAGTAATACAGATAAAGGATATAGGTCAGTGTCTGACTCAATGTATGGAAGTGTGATTGTCATGATGGCGATTATTGTTATGGTTAATTCTAACCATGTCGGTCATCTACCATACTGGGTAAATTTCTGTTTCAGACAGCTTGCAAATTTGGGGGTTGAATAGGTAATTTTTGTCTATGTTCATTAACTAAAAAACATGTCCCAATCAGGGGTTAGTGCATTGGTCAGTGTTGGATGAGAGAGTCCCTCTTTCCCACCCTTGATGGTCTCCTTTCATGTGGAGAGATCTTCAACAGTGGAATTCTGGCCTCTCTCCACTCTCTTTCTTTATAGAGGATGATTTGGTGAGTTAATTTGATGGGTGAGTTTGGTATGCATATCTCTCCCATTTGTGTTCAATGGGATGTGAGCTGGCAGCGAGGATCATGCATTTCCATCTCCTCATCCATGCTGTATGTACGCTCTGCAGGGGGCCCTGCAAGTGAGGACGTCAGTCAGGATCAGAGCCGGAGGCCTGAGTGAACAGGTCTATCCTGTTCTGGATGTAACTCACTTGTTAATATATTTAAACCACATTTTTCACTTTTTCTTGCTCATAGATATTTTAATTTCCTCTTGGAAATAAGGTGGTTAGTTATCAAAGATTCATATATTTTGGAAATTAGGAAATTTTGAAAAAGCTACCAGGGAGAGAGAAGCCTAGGATTATGAAAGTATCCCAGCCATCCATGTTTCTCTTGAGGGAAAGCACTTTATACCTAATCGTATGTCTCATGTAATAGCAGCTCCAGCTCCAGCCAAGGGCAATATTAACACTGATGATTGACAGCATTTTAGAATCTGCAAAGTAGGTCCATAACAGGTTATGTCTTTGGACAGTTAACCATATTTGTTTTGAAGAGGCACAAGTAAGGAAAATCATGTTAAGTGAGTTAATTAGCTATTGTTATACATGCAGCATCTCCAATTTCTGTAAAAATCCTGCAGATTAAATACTATGGATCCCATTTTTCATATGTGAAAGTTAAGACTTTGAAAGGTTAAATAACTTTAACAGATTAGTAGGTTTTAAAATTAGGATTTTTTTCAACTCAGACCAAACTTGTATTCAAAGTTCATGTTCTTTCTATTGTATCATACCTTCTCTTTAAGACTAATATATTGTGAATTCAAGTCCTATTCTACTTTTATTATATTCCTTAAAATATTGAATTGGTTTGCATGTTAGTGACATCTGTTTACTTTAATCTGATAGCACCTACAGAGTTATTGCAGTTCCATTTCTAATTTTAACCTCAAAGAATGGAAACACAGGATGCTTAAATATCTTCCTTTCCTCAACTATTAACTCTGCACTGCATAGACCACTCTGCTGAGCACACCAAGTCTGAGGACTGAAAGAACTTTCAATCCTATATCTTGGAAAAGCTTATTTTATTTTAACCTGCTAGTGTCATTCATGTAGTTAGCAGCATGACTAAGAGCAGAGGACTGTTTTAACAGATACAGTTGGTCCTTAATAAGGTGTGACATGTGTGCAAGAGAGAGGAATTATTTTCTAAGAGAATTATCAAGAGAAGTTTATGAACTAATGTCCCACAAATAAAATTTGGGGTGAATATGGGTCTGCATGGGGTTAGTTTCTTGAAAGGAGTGTACAGTGCACACAACATTGTTCTGAGAGCTAAATGTAAACTGCACCTGAGAAATAAAAAAATAAAAATGACATTTAACCATTTTCTTTAGCCTTTCAGAACACTATCATTTTTACTCTATTTCTGCCATCTTATAGAAAATGAATGAAACGTAACTCTCTAGCTTTGGTGAAATATTTTGAAAAATTTGCCAAGAAGAAATCTGATAGGTTGATCATCCTTGCTCTTATAAAATTAGTTATTCCCTTGCAAATAGCATTAACTTTTACTGTTTAATTTGGATAGCTTTGTCTGGAGGAGGTAGTCTTAAATAACTTATGAAACAGGCTTATAGCATAGGAATGATTTTTCATTGCAAGGGCATGATTGTTTCCTTTTCTTGAAAAATAGAACTGCATCTTCAGCGAGATGAATTGAACACCTGATAACTAAGGTGTACCTGAGGTGCAGGTAAAGAATCCGCCTGCAATGCAGGAGACCCCAGTTTGATTCCTGGGTCAGGAAGATCCCCTGGAGAAGGGATAGGTTATCCGCTCCAGTATTCTTGGACTTCCCTGGTGGTTCAGATGGTAAAGAATCCACCTGCAATGCGGGAGACCTGAGTTCGATCCCTGGGTTGGAAAGATCCCTGGGTTGGGAAGATCCCCTGGAGGAGGGCATGGCAACCCACTCCAGTATTCTTGCCTGGAGAATCCCCGTGGACAGAGGAGCCTGGAACGCTACAGTCCACAGAGTTGCAAAGAATCCGACATGACTAACCGACTAAGCACACAGAAAGGCAGTGGAGCGTCGTTTCTGAGTGGACAGGCCATGGCTTAGTTCAGGTGCTAGCCCCTCATTAATGACTGTCCAACCTCAAATTCCTCACCAGTAAAATGAAAACAATGACATTACCTATTTGAAATATCTACATATGTAATTATTATCAACGATAATTCAAACAGTTTTTAAGACCTCAGACCACATGGTAATTATTCAGAGCATGTTGGACATGATAGTGGGTGTTGTCTACATTGTTCAACATTACAGTTGAAACTATGTTATAATTTATCAAGCTTTTAAAGAAAACCAAAAAAAACTGGGTATCACTCAAAGTAATTATAAACATTTACCAGTTTATCATGATTGCTGTTCTTATGCAAAATCCTTGGTTAGAATCTACTTTCTTAAATTCTGTCTATTTTTTATTGATATATACTTAATTTACAATATTGTGTTAGTTTCAGATGTCCAGCACAGCGATTCAATTATACATACGTGTGTGTATATATATATAGATAGATATACATACGTGTGTGTGTATATATAGATAGATATACATACGTGTGTGTGTATATATACAGATAGATATACATACGTGTGTGTATATATACAGATAGATATACATACGTGTGTGTGTATATATAGATAGATATACATACGTGTGTGTGTATATACAGATATACATACGTGTGTGTATATATACAGATAGATATACATACGTGTGTGTATATATATTCTTTTTTGGATTCTTTTCCCTTACAGGACATTCCAAAATATTGCATATAGTTCCCTGTGCTACACAGTAGGTCCTTGTTATATATCTCATATATAGTAGTGTATATATGTTACTCCCAACCTCCTAATTTATTCCTTCTCACACCCTCCTTTGGTAACCACTAGTTTGTTTCCTAAATTTGTGAGTCTATTTCAGTTTAGTAAATAAGTTTGTTTGTACCTTTTTTTTTTTAGATTCCACACATAAGTGACCTCAGATGGTGTCTGTCTTTCTCTGACTAACTTACTTCACTTAGTAGGATAATCTCTAGGTCCATCCATACTGCTGGAAACACATTGTTTCATGCTTTTTATGAGTAATATTCCCTTGTATACATGTACTACATCTTTTTTAATCCATTCATCCATGGATGGACATTTAGGTTGCTTCCATGTCTTGGCTATTTTAAACAGTGCTGCAGTGAACATCAGGATACATGTATCTTTTCCAATTATAGTTTTCTGTGGATTTAAGCCCAGAAGTAGGATTGATAGATCATATGGTAGCTCTAGTTTTAGCTTTTTAAGAAACTTCCATACTGTTGTCTGGGCTTCCCTGGTAGCTCAGCTGGTAAAGAATCCACCTGCAATGCAGGAGACCCTGGTTTGATTCCTGGGTTTGGAAGATCCCCTGGAGGAGGGCATGGCATCCCACTTCACTATTCTTGCCTGGAGAATCCCCATGGACAGAGGAGCCTGGAGGGCTGCAGTACATAGGGTCACAAAGAGTCGGACATGACAGAGCAACTAAACATAGCATGAAGTGAAGTGAAAGTCACTCCGTCGTGTCTGACTCTGTGATCCCCATCAACTATATAATCCATGGAATTCTCCAGGCCAGAATACTGGAGTGGGTAGCCTTTCCCTTCTCCAGGGGATCTTCTTAACCCAGGGATCAAACCCAGGTGTCCCACATTGCAGGCAGATTCTTTACCAGCTGAGCCACAGGGAAGCCTGACTGTTCTCCACAGTGAGAGAACACTGTGTGCTAATTTACATTCTCACTAATAGCGTAGGATGCTTCCCTTTTCTCCACTCCCTCTCTAGCTTTATTGTTTACAGACTTTTTGATGATGGCCGTTCTGGCCAGTGTGAGGTGATACCTCATTGTAGTTTTGATTTATATTTCTCTAATAATTAGCAATATTTAACATCTTTTCATGTGCTTTTTGGTGATCTGTATGTCTTTGGCTGCTAAGTCACTTCAGTTGTATCCGACTCTGTGTGACCCCAGGCTCCCCCATCCCTGGGATTCTCCAGGCAAGAACACTGGAGGGGGTTGCCATTTCCTTCTCCAATGCATGAAAGTGAAAAGTGAAAGTGAAGTCTCTCAGTCGTATCCGACTCTTAGCAACCCCATGGACTGCAGCCTACCAGGCTCCTCTGCCCATGGGATTTTCCAGGCAAGAGTACTGGAGTAGGGTGCCATTGCCTTCTCCAGTATGTCTTTGGAGAGATGTCTATTTAGATCTTCTGCCCATTTTTTGATTGAGTTTTTTTTATTGAGTTTATGAGCTATTTGTATATTTTGGAGATTAATCCCTTGTCAGTTGCATCATTTGCAAATATTTTCTCCCAATTTGAGGGTTGTGTTTTCATTTTGTTTATGGTTTCCTTTGCTATGCAAATGCTTTTAAGTTTAATTAGGGTCCACTTGTTTATTTTTGTCTTTATTTCCATTACTCTAGGAGATGGATCCAAAAATATATTGCTGTGATTTATGTCAAAGAGTATATGGTGCTCGAGTTTTCCTCTGAGTTTTATAGTATCCAGCCTTACATTTAGATCTTTAATTCATTTTGAGTTAATTTTTGTGTATGGTGTTAGAGAATGTTCTAATTTCATTCTATTACAATAGAATTTACTTTTATTAACCACAAATATACCTGGTATTTGGGTGTTTCTACCTAACAGAAGGAAGTAATTTCATTTGAATCAAAATCACAGCTTTCTGCTTTTTTCTTTCCCAAATGTATAATAGACCTTATGGTGGAATATGGTGATGCTACTAAAAAGACACAATTCTAAGACCATTTTCTCTAGCACAGGGTTCTTGGCTCCTTTGCTTGTTGACAGATGAGTGAGAGACAGTGCTGTTTTCCCACCTTAGCTTTGTCATCTTTAGCTTGAAATTTGCAATGGAGAAACTCACTGGAACCCACTCATTTGTACTGCCCTCAATGTCTGGATCTGAGTTTAACACTGGGGCTCTGAAAGGCTTTGCCAGGTTCACACAGTCAACTGGGGCAGAGCTGAGGTTGGGGCATAGCCCTCGTGAGTCTCCATCTAGTGTTCGTGCATGCACGCTTGCTCATTTTCCCAGTTGTGTCCAACTCTTTGCAATCCTGCAGATCATAGCCCTCTGGGCTCCTCTGTCTGTGGAATTTTCCAGGTAAGAATACTGGAGTGGGTTGCCATTTCCTCCTCTAGGGGAATCTTCCCTGACCCAAGAACTGAACCCACATCTCTTGCCAGTGCAGGCGGGCTCTTTACCCCTGAGCCACCTGGGAAGCCCACTAATTACCTGGAAGACAGCTGTCATTCTGCTTCCAGATTTGCCCTAGGTACTAATTTTTATGTTAAAATGAAACAAGCCAAAACCAAAACTTTATCTTTTTCACAAAGAGTATTTTTCCTCCCATCCCCTCTTTCTTTAGACCATTGTTTCCTGGATGAGAATGTGAGTGGAGATGTAGGTCTTGAAAGTAGAGCAACTAGCTCCTTTTCCAAAAATCTATAAGTTAGGAATTTTAGGGATGCTAGTATAAGTGTGTGCTATGGCTCTGAGAAAGTTGTTGCATAGATTTAGGTTCTTCTCTGTTTTTGATAAGATCCTTTAGAATATTGGTTTTCATCCATTCTTTTCCTTTGTTATAGCAATCTTTTAAATCCTTAATCATTAGAAATTCTCTCAGCCCAGTTTAATTAATTAAGAGAAGTTTGTGTGCATATGTTTGAAAAGAAAGGAAAGTTTAATGTTCAAATAATACAACTAGGGTCTTTGGATCCAAATGTATTTTTAAAGGAAAAGTATTTTATGAAAAGGACCTCTGGTCATCCTAGCCTTAATCATTTTTATTTTGGAAATGTTAGTTCTTTACAGTCTATGAAGAAATGAATTGGCAAAAGCACATTACTCCAAGTTAATGAAAATATGGAACTCAACTTTGAAATACTGGGACAGTTAGTTGAATTTCCTCAGCAACACTCTGAGTCAAAGCTGAAGGGCATCATTTGCTAGTTCTGGTTTATAAAGTCTCTTCCTCATAATGTCTTCCTTTAAGAAGGGAAGCTACTCAAAATGAAAAGGAGTGGGGAGTATTGAGTGGAAATGATGATTCATTGCCACAACTCCCAGCAATAGAATAATCCATTCACAGGGTTCACAGTCATCTGTTTTTCTATGCCATTATGCTAATGAATCACTGCTGTTTACTGCCTGGGGAGTAGGGTCTTTCAACACCTGTAAGAAAGAAACGCTGTTTGAAAGCTGGCTTCTTGGTTAGAATGCCAAAATGTTTTGTGACATGCTCTAGTTCCCCAAACCTAGTAGTAGAAAGGACTGCATTCATATTCTAAACTTTAAGAAAGTGTTCTTCTCTTAGGGAGGGCCCGTGTCCTTCCTGGGAGTGTGTCACTGGGATGAGATCTGAGGGCGCTTGCATCACTGTCACTGTCAGACTTGATCAGTAATTTGTCCCTGTTGACTCTGGCTCATGTAAAATAGACAAGTACAAATAAGCAGATATAATGCTCTTTTTGCATCTTTAAGAGAATTTATTATGTTTTGAATTCACTCTCTTGGCTTCAAACTTTCCAAGAAGCTTTGGGTCAAGATAGTAACTACCTCTTCTCTCGGTTATTTTTGGTCTGCAAATTGAGACTTTTGAAATTAATTCTAAAAGCAGTCGATTTAAAAAACATGTTGGAAAATAAAATAATCTCTGGGGATATCACATTTAACTGTATAACGTAGGGTTGTCTTGCTTAGATGTTTTGTTCAATCATTTTGTTTCTAATGCTGGTTTGATAGGGAGTAACACAGTCTATGTTCTGGTCCTTTGGAGTTGATAGATGAGGTACTTGGCCTCACTACTTGGAATGTTTATGACTATGGTAATTCATTTTTTGTTTCTCTAATAATGTATATTATTATTGCCCCAGCTGAGCTTCCTAGTAAGAAATCAATCTGTTGTCATTGAGATATTTGAAATTTTCATCTACATGAGTGATGGGATTCACTTTCAGAGTACGATGCAATCTTTCCAAAAGAAATAAAGAGGATTAGAATACAAAATAAGAGACCAGAGCAAACACTGTGTTTCTCAGACAATGCTGGGAGTAGCTGAGCAAAGAATTCTGGCTTCCTGAGTTCCAAACCAGCAGAAACAATTCCCCAGAGAACTGAAAAAGAGTAACTAATACAATTAAATCTTTAGGGATTAAATGAAAGCTCAACTAATCTCTTTCCTTTTAGGCTGAATAGGTTCGTTTTCTAGCGAACGGAAAATGGGTCCCCAAAATAGTATTTTAGTGTGGTGTTTTTCACTTAAAATCATTTAAGCCTAGTCTTAGTTCCAGATGGTCAAAATGAAAATCACTCAACTCATGATAGAGGTTATACTTAAATTGATAGCTGGGAGTTTACCAGGATTTTGTTGTATTCTGGGAATTCAGAATGTTTAAGGACCTCCAATATGCCTGAATATGATTCAGAGATTTAGTAAATAGACCTGATATAAGTATACTATGACAAAAGTAATTTTATACACGGCATTCATTGTCAAGTGGCACAGTATGGAAGATGTCAGCCACATCAACACTTGGTCACCCGTAATTCAAGTGGATTATATGGCAGCATAATAATTTTTTCATTCATGCCTGCTGGGGTAGATTCATTCTTTCAGAAACTATTTGTAACAAAGTAACAAAAGATAGAAATATTGACCATTTCCACGGGGATATTTCTTCTTAGTCTATTTCTATGGACCGTTGCTCCAGGGCTGATTAAAATATATGGAATTTTGTGGTTCTTGCTATTTGCTGAAAATCAGTATGACATAGTGGTGCATCTCAAATTGCAATAGGTTTTCTTGTTGTATGTTTTTAAACTTTTTATTTAGTATTGGGATATAGTCAAATAACAATGTTGTGATAGTTTCAGGTGAAAAGTGAAAGACTCAGCTATGCATACACATGTATCCATTCTCCCCAAGACCCCGCTTCCTCTCCAGGCTGCCATATAACATTGAGCAAAGTTCCCTGCGCTACACAGTAGGTCCTTGTTGGTTATCCATTTTAAATACATCAGAGTGTACAAATTGCAGTAGTTTACTTAATCTTTTTTTAGGACTTTCTTGGGTACTGACGTGTCTAAATTTCCCATAATTACTTATCATTCCAAGACATACAAAGGCATCCAGTGAATTACTTTGTGGATTGCTTTCAGTCAAAATATAATTTTCCTGCATAGGAAGAAGTTTGATTTCATTGAACTAAGTAAATATTTATACAGAGGTAAATACATGCAGGTATTTTCCAGATGCTTAAGATACCACCTAGGTGTCGGTAGTCCTTGAGAACTTACTAGAGTATAGAAAAGTAGGGGGACAAAAGGCTTTTATGTCTCAGATGTCTTTGTGGGGTTTGCAGGGGCTCACAAAGTCTCTGAGATATCTTTGAATTATGGGATTTCTAGCTTTGTAAACTATGGGATATTATGTTCCCTTTCTGAGCCTCGTGTCTATATGGAAAGTGGAGATAACACTTAACATTAAATGGTGGTTCTGAGGATTAAACTGTACATATATAAAGTTCTCAGTGTAGTAAATGGCAGAAAAGATGCCCTATGAAAACTGTTTATTCCTGTTATTACTCTAATGTTCTTAGGACGACCATGTTCATCTAAAAACACTTGGAATTTAGAAAAAAAAAGCATGATGATTTTGATTCACTTGGAAGTCTTCAGGCTTACTGAGATCATGAAAGATCTGAGGGGCAGAAAGGACCCTGGCAGCAGCCCAAATCCCTTACAAGAAGAAATGAGGATGAAGGTTTCCTAAACTCTTTTGGAGAATGAATCACTGAATAGGGAGACCTGTACTGAGTCAGAGAAGACACAAAGCACTGTGTTTCCCTTGGGAAGATTCAGTGAAGAGGCTCTGCTGATGCCAAATGGAAAAGCTCATCCTTTGCTGCTCAGCCACATCCTAGGGAATTATGTGTCAAGTATTCATTTTGCAAATACATATTTACTGTATGAGTACTACATACTGGGTTTCCTAGGTGGTGCAATGGTATAGAATCTGACTGCCAACCCAGGAGATGAAAGAGATGCAGGTTTGACTCTCTTGGGCCTGGAAGATCCCCTGGAGTAGAAATGGTAACCCACTCCAGTATTCTTACCTGAGAAATCCCATGGACAGAGAAAACTGGTGAGTTCAGCCCTTGGAGTCGTAAAGAGTTGACTCAGTACACAACTGAGGTACTGAGCATGCATGTGCGCTAGTGCACACACACACACACACACACACACACACACACACACAGTGGGTACTGGGCTTGGTTTTGAATGCTAAAAATAAAGCAGTGAAAAGTAATTGATAAAATTCGCTATTCTCATGGAACTTACATTGTTGTAGAGGGAAAAAGACAATAAATGTGGTCTCTAAATAAAGTTTGAGGCATGTAGTTAGTGCTTACTGAAAGTTGCTGAGTCGTATCTGACTCTTTGTGACCCCATGGACTAAACAGTCTATGGAATTCTCCAGGCCAGAATACTGGAGTAGGTAGCTTTTCCCTACTCTAGGGAATCTTCCCAACCCAGGGATCGAACCTAGGTCTCCCACATTGCAGGCGGATTCTTTACCAGCTGAGCCACCAGGGAAGCCCAAGAATACAGGAGTGGGTAGCCTTTCCCTTCTCCAGAGGATCTTCCCAACCCAGGAATCGAATCGGGGTCTCCCGCATTGCAGACGGATTCCTTACCAACTGAGCTATCAGGGAAGCCATGAGGCATGTAAGAAGATGAGAAGTGCCAGTGAGGAGAATAAATCTAAGAAGGGGATAAGAAGTGCTATTGATTGCAGCTTTCAACGGAATGGCCAGGGTAAGCTTCAGTGAGGATGTCTCCTGCAAGCAAATATTTGGAGGAAATACAGGAATGAGCAAGGTAGAAAATCAAAGTGAAGAGGTTTGGAGGGAAGGGAGGCAGGCCTGGTGTGAAGACTCTAAGTGGGAGCATGTTAGTGGTGTTTGAGGAGCGGGGTTGAAGATGAACAGGCTAGAGCAGAATCAGCAAACAGAAGAGAATTGGGACGGATAGGAAACCTGGTCACACGGGAGTGTGAAGGCCTTCGTAAGAAATTGGTGTTTACTCCCGCTAGTGTGAGAAGCCTATGGCGGGTTGATCAGATGAGCATCATGGTTTGATTTCATTTCTAGTTAATCCTTGAGCTAACTACTGGGTAACAATAGACTTTAGGGGGAGGAGGAGGGTACACAAGGAGGTTAAGAGCAATAGTAAGGAGCTCTCTTAGGAAGTTCTGTTGAGGAAATCATCCACTACAGTGGCCAGGCTATCTTGTCCATCAGTATTCTATAGATCAGGCCCTTCAAGGTCAACAGGAAGCCTGTTCTGCTGGAGCTAGGGAGTGGTGACCGGCAGGAAGCCCGGCAGTCGTCCTGTTTGGAGTTCTGGTGGGCCACCCTGAACAGCAATGTAGCAGTGTGTCCAGCACTAAACAGCCACTGTTCGGTTGGCACTGGGGAGCAAAGCAGCGGTAGCTGTGGCGCACAGAAGCACTGGCTGGTACACACCCCCACCAACAGGAAGGTGGGGGTGACCGCTGCAGGAAAGCATGACTAGGAGGGCGCCCTGGGTGGCCTCAGTACCAGGGTAGCCTCACATTTGCATGCATCAGCATGGAGCATTTTAGAGTTATGGGAACAGACACTGTGGCAGGATGAGCTTTTGTAATATTAACCAGTGATTTAGGCATCTAGGCTTTGCAGCATCAATTGCCTCAGGGAAGGAATGTTGCAGCAGAAGCTCAGTAAAATTTCAAATGTTCTCTCCCCCAAGAGAACTCAGGGTACGGAGAGTGTCTGATGCATCAAAACAAGTCTTCCAGCTCCCTGGGCCTTCGGGTTTGGGGGAGGATGAGGCGAAGAGGCAAAGACACAGCAAGAAGGGCAGTCACTGTGGGTGTCTGGGAGAGGGGAGACCTCTGCCCTGCTTGAGCAAGCTAAGATGCAGCAGTGAGGAGCAAACCCTGGAGAAGTCTGGGGGTGCCAGGGTCCAGCCCCGGCTGATCCAGGGTATTCGAAGCGGGGACGGCGTCGGCGAGGATCAGGATACAATAACTTCAATTAGATATTAATTAAAGATATAAAGAGTAATAGAATAAGGATAGCTCAGTAGGAAAATTCAGTGGAGAAAAGAGGCTGAGTAGCTTGGTTTACGCGGGAGACCAATAAAACTTCAAGACAAGAAGTTTGCACCACTTACGTAGGCCACAGGCGTCCTTCCGTTCTCCCGAAGGAGAGGAGACACTGAGGCCTCCCTGGTCGGATCTTAGAAGCCCAGGCATAATTAGTAAGCATGGCGGGTTCCTCGCTCCAGATGGAGACTCAGCCAGAGTGAACGAGAGCAACATGGGGAGACCAGTCTTTCGAGGAACTGATCCCAATTCTTTATTTTCCAGAGTCTGTTTTTATACACTGAGATGTTATACAAAAGTCACGTGGGGACAGCAGTCCTGACTTTTATTAAAGTCAGGTGCTTCATACAAATGTATACAGAGGTCTTAGGGGTGTTACATCATCTTCTGGCCAGGGGGGCCTGCTGACAATTTATGACCCTCTCCTTGTGACAGTGGTCAGTCAACCAGAACACTTTTTTCTCCAAGAGTGATTATTCTTAAAACAGATGCCACACAAATAAAGTTACATTCCTATAGGGTGAGGGTGTAGTGGGTTTTAGTTAAGGAAAGAATTTACTTAGCCTAAGGTCTAATGTGATTAATATCAAAGGTTAATACTTATTTCTTCTATATATTCATTAATGTGTGTAAGGGCAGGGGATGTGGAGACTTAGCAACAAACATTGGCTCAACAAATGAAAAACCCTTCACCAATACAATTTCTAATCAGCCCATTATACTTACACTAATAGTTTTCCAACTTTTCTAAGGAACCTGTTTTTAGAAGGTTTAAAGCATCTCGTGCCTCTCACGGTTGGGAGGCTGTGAGCAATCACATGTGGCCGGACAAGCCTGTCAGGCAGGCTAGAGAACCTTCAGAGGAGTTTGTAGGTTGAAACACTCCTGTCACGCCCAGGAATTATTATTAACTGGAGCTCTAAGTTAACTCCTTCTCCGAAAGAGGTGGTGGGAGACAGCCCCCCGTAAAGTCAGAGGTGTAGGTGACAGCACAAAGTAGTAAAGTAGGCAGGCTCTGGTTATGGGGGTAGATGCTCGAGGATGTCCAGGGGGACTCCTGAGGCTTGATCCCGCCTTTGCATATGTCAAGCCTCCTTCCACATGACCTTTGCCATGGGCGGAGTACCTCACACTGGCCCCCAACATGGGGGGATACGATAGTGGGAGGTACTTGTGTCTTTTTCCCAGGTAGACTCAAGGAGAGGACAAGAACCCTGAGAGGAAAGGCCTGCATGGTTTGTGGAGATATGTGCAGCATACTTACCAGGGCATTTGCACTTGGATGGACCTGAG
Source organism: Bos javanicus (assembly GCF_032452875.1). Lineage (NCBI taxonomy): Eukaryota > Metazoa > Chordata > Mammalia > Artiodactyla > Bovidae > Bos > Bos javanicus. The sequence goes on along the minus strand of NC_083873.1, from coordinate 23,501,415 downwards.
ATTAACACCTATTTGGTTCTCAATAAATAATTATTATTAGCAGTTTTTAACAGATTTTTGGGCCCTCTCACTGAGGCTAGTTCTTATGTAGAAGGTGTAGAGATGAAGGGGAGGAATAGGAATTAGGTGTCGTATACTTAGTGGTCTGGGTACCACTCTGTGACCACTAGGACATACCACATGCTGGCCACCCTTCCTGTAGACAGGAAGGTAAATGCTTTAGACAGAGCTGTGGGGTGAGAAAGGTGGGTGGATGCTCAGATCAATGCTAGGTAAATAATGAGAAAAACAGTTTATTATTGACATATTTTTTTCACAGCAAAACCTCTCTGTCGAAAAAACAGAAATATTTTTATCCTCAACCACTCTTCTGTTGATGCTTTCACTCCATACATGCATACACATAGGATCCATACACTCTTGCCTTTCTCTTCTTCCATTTCTAGCCAAGCTAATTTAACAGCAACTAAGATTCTGTCATAGTAGCATATTAACAGGTAACAACAGCCTGTAGTTTGGACTGCTTTCCTTCCTCTCCTTGCCCAGTGCATAGCTTTTGTTTCCAGGGCTTGATTTAGGAGAATTTGGCTTATATTTACTCATGGTTTTAAAGATGAAGGCAGAGAGATTTAATACCATTTTGTGACCTTCCTCTTTGAATCATATTTACTGTAGTCAGGTAGGAAGTTGGCCTCAAAGGTTGATTTCTTTTTAAACTTTTCATTTTGTATTGGGATATGCTGGAATTAAGATTGCTGGGAGAAATATCAATAACCACAGATATGCAGATGACACCACCCTTATGGCAGAAAGTGAAGAGGAACTAAAAAGCCTCTTGATGAAGGTTGAAGAGTGAAAAACTTGGCTTAAAACTCAACATTCAGAAAATGAAGATCATGGCATCTGGTCCCATCACTTCATGGGAAGTAGATGGGGAAACAGTGGAAACAGTGGTTGACTTTATTTTGGGGGGGCTCCAAAATCACTGCAGATGGTGACTGTAGCCATGAAATTAAAAGACGCTTACTCCTTGGAAGGAAAGTTATGACCAACCTAGACAGCATATTCAAAAGCAGAGACATTACTTTGCCAACAAAGGTTCATCTAATCAAGGCTATGGTTTTTCCAGTGGTCATGTATGGATGTGAGAGTTGGACTGTGAAGAAAGCTGAGTGCCGAAGAACTGATGCTTTGAACTGTGGTGTTGGGGAAGACTCTTGAGAGTCCCTTGGACTGCAAGGAGATCCAACCAGTCCATTCTGAAGGAGATCAGCCCTGGGATTTCTTCAGACGGAATGATGCTAAAGCTGAAAGTCCAGTACTTTGGCCACCTCGTGCAAAGAATTGACTCATTGGAAAAGACTCTGATGCTGGGAGGGATTGGGGGCAAGAGGAGAAGGGGACAACAGAGGATGAGACGGCTGGATGGCATCACTGACTCGATGGACGTGAATCTGAGTGAACTCCGGGAGTTGGTGATGGACAGGGAAGCCCGGCGTGCTCCGATTCATAGGGTCGCAAAGAGCTGGACACGACTGAGCGACTGAACTGAACTGACTGATTGACTATTAACAATGTTGTGATAGTTTCAGGTGAACAGTGAAGGGACTCAGCCATACATATACATGTATCCATTCTCCCCCAAGGACTTCCCTGGTGGCTCAGTGGTAAAGAGTCTGCCTGCCAGTGCAGGAGACAGAGATATTCCTGGGTGAGGAATATCCCCTGGAGGAGGAAATGGCAACCCTGTCCAGTATTCTTGCCCAGAGAATCCCACAGACAAAGGAGCCATGAGGTTGCAAAAGAGTCGGCCATGACTTAGCAACTAAAACTACATTCTTCCCCAAACTCCCCTCCCATCCAGGCTGCCACATAACATTGAGCAGAGTTCCCTGTGCTGTCCAGAAGGATGGTTATTCACTTTAAATATAGCAGTGTGTACATGTCCATTCAAAAGTCCCTAACTGCTTCTTCCTTCCAACCTTCCTCCTGACAACCATAAGTTCATTCACTAAGTCTGTGAGTCCATTTTTGTTTTGTTAGCAAGTTCATTCGTATAATTTATTTTTAGATTCCACACATAAGGAAAGTCATGTGATATTTCTCCTTCTCTGTCTGACTTACTTCATTCGTATGACATTCTCTAGGTCCATCCATGACATTGCTATGGGATTATTTCATTCTTTTTAATCTCTGAGTAATATTCCTTTGTTTATATGTACCACATCTTATTTATATTTAAAAAAGGAACAATGATTGAAATGTTAAGATTGTTGATATTATTGTTCAATTTTTCTTTGATTATTATATTTATAAATAAATTTAAAATCAATTGGTTGGATGACATGATTATCAAAACCGTCTATATGTTTTATAACATCACCCTTTTCTCCACCAAAGCTGTTTTTTATCCTTTTTATCCTGTTTTTATCCTTTTTAGCAGCATAAAAGCAGATCCAAGCACTGGAAATGTGAAAGTTGTTCAGCGGATGGACAAAATACTACATATATGTTACTGCATTCTCAAACTCAATATTGGCCAGTAGAATGGCCTAGTTAAGGGATTAATGTGATGTGTTTCAAAAGGATTTTGGTCCCCCAAATACCTGTAATTTAATATTAAGGCTTAAGTTGTATAGATGTGTTACATTATTTAAGGAGTAGACCCACATGAATGTAAATATCTGGAAAAATAATGCTTAAAGAATTTTTGGTCATTTGAATGTTAGTATAAGTGATTTGGGTACAGTAGAAAGAGCGCTTGAGGATTCCTGGGGTGGAAGTGGGTTTAGGAGAAAGTGACAAGAAGGGGAGAGGAGAGAAGACTAAGTGTTATTAATACTTCCCACGTTCTCCCCGGAGTTCACTCTGCTTCCAAGAGTGAGTTTTCTGTCAGGGTTGCAGTTGGGACCTGGAAAGGTGCTCCCACCAGGCTCATTTGGTGAGAATGTGGTCGGGGATTTAAGGTATGGATACAGGTGTGATCAGGGGTGAAGACTGCCATGTCCAAGCTGCCTCATAGTCTCTGAGATTCCTGAGCCAGTCGTGAGTCTATTGAGGGATTAGGACTTCACATTTCAGATGGCATTTGCAGTTGTAATATGAAGCCAGGATCACAGCACAGTGGTTAAGAGAATACTTCAGTTCAGTTTCAGTTCAGTTGCTCAGTCGTGTCCGACTCTTTGCGACCCATGGACTGCAACATGCCATGCCTCCCTGTCCATCACAAACTCCCGAAGTCTACTCAAACTCGTGTCCATTGAGTTGGTGATGCCACCCAACCATCTCATCCTCAGCGACAGAGGTTAAGAGAATTCTGCTGCTGTTGCAGCTAAGTCACTTCAGTTGTGTCCCGCTCTGTGCGACCCAATAGACGGCAGCCCACCAGGCTCCCCCATCCCTGGGATTCTCCAGGCAAGAACACTGGAGTGGGGTTGCCATTTCCTTTTCCAATGCACAAAAGTGAAAAGTGAAAGTGAAGTCGCTCAGTCGTGTCCGACTCTTAGCGACCCCATGGACTGAAGCCTGCCAGGTTCCTCCATCCATGGGATTTTCCAGGCAAAAGAATACTATAGTAGGAGAATATTAAGATCAAATGTTGATCTTAATATTTTGTTGATCTTAAGATCAAGTGTTTGATCAAATATTAAGATCAAAAGATTAGGTCTTTTAATACTGTTTTCTGCTATAGATTATGAATCTACAAATCTCAGCCCTTCATTCTCAATAACAGAAGAAATAGCTTAGGTATTAATTACAAGGCTTTGACAATGCATTACTACCCAGTCTCAAACAGTCCAAATGGTTTTCTTCTGGTGATAGTCAATCTGTACTTTCTTCTAAATGATGAACATTTTACTATTAAACAGAAGCAATATGTTTTATTTACTTGGAAGAAGTTTGTGCTTACCTGGTTAGTTAATTTTGTAACTGACTCTTTCTTGAAGTAATAAAAAATGAGACTCAGGCAGAGCTCACATACCGATGAGCCTTAATAGTTGCGTTCCTTGTTAAGAGAAAGTGAGTGAGTGTGTTTGTGTAAGAGAGAGAGCATGCACACACACATGCATGTCTAAGTGTGGCTACCAGGGAGAGAAAACAACATAGATATAATATGTAGTAACATTTTTAAGTGTTTATCATGTGCCAGACATTGTTAGGTAAGTACCATTATTTTTCCTGTTTCATAGCTTATGAAACTGAATAGTTAAATTACGAGTGTTTCTTTTTAACTATAGAAAAGCAGAGACTTATTAAAATAGGGGAAATTAGAAGGGAAAGGAAGCAGCAATTCTGTCATTTTTTTTATCCTTTCCAGAGTGATGTTTAAGCATGACAAAATGAAAGCAGATTTTCTGGGAGCAGTAACCCTTCCCATGGCCAGTATTGCAAAATCAGGTGAGCAATAGGCTTTTCAGGTGACACTTAGTGGTGAAGAATCCACCTGCCAATGCAGGAGAAGCAAGAGGTGTGGATTTAATCCCTGGGTCAGGAGGATCCCTGGAGTAGAAAATGGCAGCCCGTTACAGTATTCCTGCCTGGAAAATTCCACGGACAGTGGAACCTGGCAGACTACAGCCCATGGGGTGGCAAAGAGTTGGAGATGACTGGACACCTACAGGTGAGCTAGACAAGAACTTTGAATTGCAAGTTGACTTCTTTATTTTATTTGAATGTCACTGAAAATAGTTTGATATTTATTTCCTCTGTAGTAGATGGTATTATTGTGAGATGACATTGAAATCTGTACCAACTGAGAATGTTGTTTATATTCATGATTTTTTAATAGAAATAGACCAGAAAGGGTGTGAAATTAGTGACATTGCTTTCATAGGCAAAAGAGCACCTTGTGTTAATGTAGAGCTACACTAAAAAACTATATCCCCAGACTTTGTTCAAGGTCCAAAATGGGTTGTTTGGTGAATAAATTTTGCTATTTATTATCAAAGAAGCAAGTACCTAATCAGTTTGATTCCATTTCACATATACAACACATAGCATACAAACCTATACACATCTGAGAAAAAGACTATACCACAAAAATATTATACTAAGTGGTTACTGCTGAGTGGTGTATTGATTTTTTCTTCTTTTTGACTGACTTTTTAAAACAGTTCACAAAAAAAACAGGCCCCCATTTGCAGTAAGAAAATGAAGTCAATCTAACCAATGTTTATCACACTGCCATTGAGTAAGTGCTTTTGTATGCGGATTGTTGTAAAAGATACAGTCATATATTAGAGAGGCTCCTGCCCTTTAGAAATTATTTACTGAGGAAATAGACACAAAATGTGAACTACTCTAGTGTCTCAGATACTGATTCTTAATAAGAAAGCAATCTCTGAGAACAGTATTGTTCAGGGGAGACTACAAAGAGAAAAGAGAGATCAGACTGGCATGAAAAGATAGGTCCAATCCAAGGGGACGTGTGAGGAGACAAGAAATTTTTGTTGGATGTAATGGCTTCCATAAAAACACAGAGGTCACAAAGTATTATATTTATTTGAAGCTCAGGTATGGGATTCGTGGTGAAGAGAAACAGTAAGATTATTCCCCACTGTGGTGATCTTTGACTATCAGGTTCATATCTTCTCAGAGCAGCTTTTAACTAGCCCATTTAAAGATGCACAGAAACCAGATAAAGCAATCCTAAAGTTTCAGAAGAGAGATTCCAGGCCTCATCTTCCGATTTGTTTTGAAATTTGTCCTTCATCCTGTCATTTTGTTATGCCTGTTTGGTTTTAGTGTCTTGATTTCAAATTTTCTGCTTTCTTCTCATCTATAATTTCTTCAAGATACTGTTCCTTGAAACCACTTCTAGGCACCACAGGTTAACAATGCCATGCCTTCAGGACTATAACTTATGCACACTAACCGAAGCTTCATTTTGTCCTAGCATGTGTTTGCCAAATGAAGCAGATAAGAAAATATATTTGTTAGTTGTGTTGTTGTTGTTATGTAACAAAATACCCCAGGGCTTTGTTGTTCAGTCACTAAGTTGTGTCTGACTCTCTGTGACCCCATGGACTGCAGCACACCAGGCTTCCCTGTCCTTCACTATCTCCCAGAGTTTGCTCAAACTCATGTCCATTGAGTCAGTGATGCTATCTAACTATCTCATCCTTTGTCATCCCCTTCTCTTCCTGCCTTCAATTTTTCCCAGTATCAGGGTCTTTTTCAATTCAGCTCTTCCTATCAGGTGGCCAGAGTATTGGAGATTCAGCTTCAGCATCTGTCCTTCCAGTGAACATTCAGGGTTGATTTCATTTAGGATAGACTAGTTTGATCTCCTTGCTGCTTGAAACAACAAATATTTATTATGACACCAGTTTCTGGGAGTTAGGAATCTGGAGTACCTTAGCTACCTAGGTAGGTATGGTTCAGGTCTCTTAGGCTACAGGTGTTGGCTTATGTCTCCAAGAACTTTGATGAGAGCTAGAGGATCTGCTTTTAAACTCATTCAATCGGTCATTGCCAGGGGCTTCATTTCCTTGCTGTTTTCATAAGGCTGCTCACAAGTTGCTGTCAAGCTGCTAAGTCGCTTCAGTCGTGTCCGACTCTGTGTGACCCCATAGACGGCAGCCCACCAGGCTCCTCCGTCCCTGGGATTCTCCAGGCAAGAACACTGGAGTGGGTTGCCATTTCCTTCTCCAATACATGAAAGTGAAAAGTGAAGGTGAAGTCGCTCAGTTGTGTCCGACTCTTAGTGACCCCATGGACTGGAGCCTACCAGGCTCCTCCGTCCATAGGATTCCCCAGGCAAGAGTACTGGAGTGGGGTGCCATTGCCTTCTCAGGCTCACAAGTTGACTTCACCTCAAACAAATGTCTGTTCAATTATAAGTAACCAATAAGTTATTTCCAGTGAATTTTTGAAAGATTAGGATCCACTTGTGTAATAATATATATTTTTGAATATAGTTCCTATAAGAAATAATGGTGTCATAATTATTTCTACCACATATTTGTTGCCTAGAACTCTTTGATCAAAATGAGTCACCATATGAAGTCAAATTTTCCTTGAATATTTGTAAAAATACTGTTCAGGGTCCTATTCCATATCTCATTGGAAGGCAGATATCCTTTCTATGGTTTTTGGAAATTTTCAAGGTCTCCTGCATTGCAGATAAAGAATCCGCCTGCAATGCGGGAGACTTGGGTTTAATCTTTGGGTTGGGAAGATCCCCTGGAGAAGGGAAAGGCTACCCACTCCAGTATTCTAGCCTGGAGAATTCCATGGACTGTATAGTCCACGGGGTCATAAAGAGTTGGACATGACTGAGCGATTTTCACTTTCACTTTTCCTGCATCCCAATGAAATTCTTAGTTCCCACCTCAATCTGATTAGCATGTCCTTCTGCGATATGATCTCTGCATCCAAGATTAGCACAGACATGAACTACAAGTTGTTTTCTGTGACTCCCCCGCAGCATATAGGATAAGCAATATGCAACAAGTGGTTTTGGGGATGTTATTTAGTGGGGGCAGGTAAAGAGGTGCTCCTGGAGAGGTTTGATACCATCCATCGCACAGCTGAGAAAACAATTTAAGATGTAACATTTCTCATAAAAGATTCCACAGGGATTTGTACTACTAGGAATCCTCTGACCACAGCACCCTATCATGTTGCTGGGCCTATTTTCTTACCAACAGTGGCACGATTCCCACTTCTGCCTTACCTATTGTTATTTTTTTATGTTCTTCTTGACATTCACCCCTCTCCCCCGAACATGCCACATTTTTCTTCTGTTCTATATTCTCCTTCAAGACAATGCAAGGAAGGCTTCTTTTATACCCAAAGCAGCCACCAAGTTGTTTTTCTAAACAAAAGGCCGTTTTTTTCTCATATGAACAGCGTTCCCTAGTAGGCTGAAATCCAATACAATCTACATTTGTATTACAGATCAAATTTTCTTCATTCTCAAATGGAATACAAAAACATAAAATATTAAAATAAATAAAATTGCTCCATTATGTCTGACACCAGTACTTAAATGCTATTATTTTATTTTATTGATAATAATGTATTTAAAGTACTCAAGTTCATTCAGGCATAACACTTTACACATTGTACCTGGTCTATTTGATAAGAATAAGCCTTTCTAACAGTTGTCAACTCATGTAATTGCAAGTTCCTAACTACTTATTCCTATTTTGAATAATCATGTATTTTTACTTTAAATATAGTGTAAGTCTTACAAAAGAAGGTGACTTGCAGGAAAATGTCATAGAACAGGTTTTTATTATTTGTTTAAGTAATTCTTTTAAATATGCAGTCACCTGCTAATATATAGCATTTATTCATATATTTCCTTTTCAAAATACTTCACCCATATGAATTAATTTATTTCCATAAGCACCTCAGTTGAAACAAATGAGAACTATCCTCTTTTCCAGAAGGGAATATGAAACAGAAACTGCCTAATACCATACAGAGGGAGAAGTAAGACTAAGATATAAGCAAGACTTGCTGCTATATTCTACCCTTGCTTTTACAATATCTATATAGTTTTTCTCTTGAAGTAAAAGAGAAGTTGCATCCAGAGAATACAGTTTTTCTCCAAGACAGCAATGTCAGCTTCACTCTGTGGTCCTTACTTGAATCTTTTTGGTGGTATTGCTTATTCCTAATCTTCACTTTGCCTGTATTGTATTAATGTGAAAGAGAGAAAGATACCTTCTCATGCAAGGTATCTGTGCAGATAAGCATAAAATAGCAAAAGACAAATTTATTTATATCTTAAAGCTTTCAAAAGCATCATGGGGGACTCCTCATGTATCAAGAGTTCACCAAACCAGAGAAACCCCAAACGAGGGGGGCCCTAGGGCCAGGCTTTCATAGCTATGTTGCTACAGAGTAAGTTTTGTGTCACTGAAGATTCTCTCTTATTCAAGTTTAGATAATTTTCTAACCATCAAAATTTAATTTTTATTGTGTAAGTGACTCAAGTGAAAGGAAAGCTTATAATCCTTTTACTCCGGTAGCTAATAATTGCTGATTGTTTTGAGTGTTTGGTATACTTTTTATATTGTAGGTCGGATTGCCTCACTTTTCTCTTCAGAATCCTCTGATGACTCTTCGTTCCACTCAGAATAAAGTGTATGCTGTCATCAGGGAGCCCCGCTATAGCTCCCCTCTGCCTCTTTTGTTCCAGCTGCGCAGGCCTTCTTGACTTTCCTTAGGAATGGGACTCACCTGTCCTCTCCATCTCGCTTTGGGCCTGAGCAGCTGTTTTCCCCTCCGCTGTAATTTTCCAAAGACTGGCTGGCTTTTCTTTACTCCGAACTCTCCAAAGTAAGCCTGCTTTCAATACATCCTGCCATGTTTCTTGACAGAAAACTTCTGATAAGTAGTCCTTACTTTAACATTTACTCTCATGTCTGAATGTCTAATTGTAAGGCTATAGGTTCTTAGTGTGAACATTCATGTTGAAAAGATAGCATTCCCGTCTAGGATGGAAAATTATATCATTCTTAAAATGCAAAGAGGCATCCAAATTATATGAACTATTTTCTCTATAAGACATCTTTTGACATTTTTATCATAAAAGTACTGTAAGGGATTTTCTAGTTTGTCTCCAAATTTCATGAAACATTTGCTACTGAATCAGTCTTCACTTACAGATCAGAGTGTTTATTGAGCTACTATTTGTGTTCGAGTGAAGAAATAAAAGCCCCAAGTCTGCCTTCAATGTCTGTTCTTTCAAGTTACTGTGTCTTTGGAGACATAACATAATAAAATTAAACAGTCAAGCAACCTGCTGCCTTTCCCTGTGGACCCCGCATCAGTGATAAACAATGTCCCAGTATTCTTAAAGGTTGACTTTCTCTCTGCACATCTATTAGGAATAAAATTTACCTGTGCTTAGGCATTCAAGTGTTTGGGGCTAAAACTTTTTGGTACAGATTTAATGACCTTTGGTAAAAATTTATTAATCTGAATGTTTACTTCCAGATATTGTGGTTCAATTCTATCTGTATATGATATTTTGAGAATGGGAATTCAACATGGTAAAAATAGGAGTATCAGTTACCACATGCTCTAACGATACTACACATGGTATCGTTACACATGTGGGCAAATGACTAGCATAGATACTTACACAGTTTGAGTTTGCAGTAATGATACCTTCTTTTTTATTCTTACACATCCCTAGTGAAACTGTAGCTGAAAACCATTTCAAGTAATGTGATGCTGCTCTGCTCTTTTCCTGAAATGACTGCTGCAATAGACCCTTTAGCACCACAGGTATTTATATTCTGCTTTTCAAAGGACAGGCTCAGGAAATGTGTGCCAAGAGTGCACTGAAGGAAATTCTACTGAGCAGCGTCTTCAGCATGTTTGAGAATGTCAGTTACAATGTGACAGATTTAATTGTTCAGCAAAGTGGAAATGCTTGCTTGGTTAATAATGTCTCTTTAAAGCAGGGTCAGATTATTGTGGAATATTTCCAGGAAATGCACCCTTAGAAACAGAAGGAAAATTCTGATGCTATTAATTAATTAAAGAAGGAGTTATCACCTTCAATATCTTGAGGAATTAATCCACTGCTGTTATTATAGATTCTCAACTTTTGTTTTTCCCATTGGAACCTTTAATCAGATCCTAGATATATCAGTAAACTGAGATTAAGAAGATGGGCCCAGACAGCCAGACTCAGTGATAACTCTGTTATGGTTTTCTCTGAAGAGCTGAAAAGTGGAAATATTGGTATTTATTGGGTCATGCAGATAATGATGCCAGGAATCTATTCTATAATTCATAGGTTACAAATTAAATAAAACTATATCTGAAACAGTAGAGCAGAGCATTAGAAAAGATGGCAGTGGTAACCAAATTCCTCTTCTTTGGGAACCTAGGAATCTCACTGTCTTAGACTTTTCTTTTGGACAGACTTTTCCTCTAAAACCAAAGAAATGATTCTTTCTCTAGCAAACAGTTGTAGTTGATTTTAATAGTACTGCCTGTATTTACTTTATATAAAACCATTTGCTTAATAAATTAAAATGTAATTGACCTAAAAATTTGTTTTTAATTGAAGACTTGCATCCAATAGGATTTCTGTTACTTCATAATATAGTAAGACATCTGTCTGTGATTTGATATGACCCTGGAGTGAGAATACTGCAGAGATTTTTGAGGTCTTACGATTGTGCTGAATGGCCAAGCAGAAGGTATGATCATTAGGTAATTGAATGGCAAATCCAATTGGACAAACATCTCTATCATAGTTTCACCATCATCCCTAGGCATGAGTTGATGCACAGCATGAGTGAAGTTTAGCAATGTGATGACAGAGATGGGAGGGTGAAACAAAAGACTCAAGGAAAATCCTGGAGCTATTTCCGTGAAATTTTATCATTTGCTCAAGGGTTTCATTTATGTGGTCCTCATGTCATTCATTGAATTAGGGCTCTTAAAGAGATTGGCCAACTCCATATCTTGTGAAGGCATCTCATTCAGTCTAAGAAAGTACAAAGTTTCCTAGATTTGCCTAGTGGGACGCACTGTGGTGACTCAGGATCCCAGTTGACCTTCAACCCATAGCTGTCTCTCAACCAGATATTCCATTTGAATTCACAATACTAAGAAAATGAATAATATTTGGTATTCCAACTTTGTTTCCTCAAAAGACAGGATGGGCTATAGATATGTTTTAGGATGTTTTCAACAGCAAGTAATAGAAAATATATGTAATGATAAGGAAACTATAAGGAAAATCTACTATAATATGGAAGGTTTAGGATATGGCCTTTTTAATGTTGTTTGGCTGGAGAAGGCAATGACAACCCACTCCAGTACTCTTGCCTGGAGAATCCCATGGACGCAGGAGCCTGGTGGGCTGCCATCTACGGGGTCACACAGAGTCAGACACGACTGAAGCAACTTTTCTTTTTTTCTTCTAAGCTAGCATGTAATGACAGTATCAAGATCCAGGGTTTGCCCCCTAATTTTTCTTTTCTCTGTCATTTTTAGCATGTTACCGTCTTCCTTCATGGTTGCAAAGCAGCTGCATCAGCTCAAGGATGACATCCTGCACAATATTTAAAGGCCAGAAGAAAAGATAGTGCATCCTGTTTTGTTTTTCAAAGTGCAAGGGAGGTTTCCCCAGAAGCCTCCCAGCATCTATATTGACATACACCATTTGACAGAATTGCCCTTTTCTTCTAGACTTAAACTAGAGCTAGAGAAAAAAAATAGGTATAACTGGCTTAGATTAACCAAGGGGCCCAGAGTCCGATATTGACCTCATCCTTTAGAAAGTGAAGATTGTTTTGGCAGAAATATACTCAGCTTAACAAGAATACAGTGAAGGCACTGGCACATATTGAGAATTAGGTCAGGTCATTATTTTAAGAGCTGTCCTGTGCATTGTAAGATATTTAGCAGTCAGTACCCCTGGATTCTATTCAATTAATGCTGATAGCAACCCCCAGCTTATGAAACCAAGTTGTATCCTCATATAGGTGAGGGGAATGGGTTCAAAAATCACCTCCCACTGAGAATGTAAATTGTGCAGCCACTATGGAGAACAGCATGGAGAGTCTTCTAAAAACTAAAAATAGAGCTACTATGTGAAAGACGCTTACTCCTTGGAAGAAAAGTGATGACCAACCTAGACAGCATATTCAAAAGCAGAGACATTACTTTGCCAACAAAGGTCTGTCTAGTCAAGGCTATGGTTTTTCCTGTGGTCATGTATGGATGTGAGAGTTGGACTGTAAAGAAGACTGAGCGCCAAAGAATTGATGCTTTTGAACTGTGGTGTTGGAGAAGACTCTTGAGAGTCCCTTGGACTGCAAGGAGATCCAACCAGTCCATTCTGAAGGAGATCAGCCCTGGGATTTCTTTGGAAGGAATGATGCTAAAACTGAAACTCCAGTACTTTGGCCACCTCATGCGAAGAGTTGACTCATTGGAAAAGACTCTGATGCTGGGATGGATTGGGGGCAAGAGGAGAAGGGGACAACAGAGGATGAGATGGCTGGATGACATCACTGACTCGATGGACATGAGTCTGAGTGAACTCCGGGATTTGGTGATGGACAGGGAGGCTGGCATGCTGAGCGACTGATCTGATCTGATCTGATCTGATGTGATTGCCAATCCTACTCCTGGGCATATATCTGGAAGAGACTAAAACTCTAGTGTGAAAACCTATGTGTACCTCAGTGATCATAGCAGCATTACTTACAATAGCCAAGACATGGAAGCAACCTAAATGTCTCTTGGAGAAGATGTACTGTATATATACAATGGAATATTACTAAGCCATAAAAAGAATGAAATAATGCCATTTTCAGTGACATGGATGCAACCAGAGATTGTCATGCTAAGTGCAGTAAGTCAGACAGAGAAAGACAAATATCATTTGATATCACTTATTTGTGGAATCTAAAAAAATGATACAAATGAACTTCCTTATGAAATAGAAGTAGACTCACAAACATAGAAAACAAACTGTTATTAAAGGGGAAAAGGGGGAGGAGTAAATTAAGCTGGGATTAACAGCTACAAACTAACATATATAAAATAAACAACAAGGACCTACTGTATAGCACCGGGAACTATATTCAATATCTTGTAATAACCTATCATGAAAAAGAATATGAAAAAGATATACACACACATAACAGAATCACTTTGCTGTATACCCAAAACACTGTAAATGAACTATGTTTCAATTTTTAAAAGTGACAAAAAATTACCTCCCACTGAGATGCACTGATGTAGTGGGTAGGCATGAGAGAGGGAAATTTCTAATCAGTAGACTATAGAGGATTATTTTAGGCTTGACCACGGGTCTGTGAACTTAATTATATGCTGGGCTAGTTTCGCTTGAGTGATTTGAGGCCAAGTATGCCTTATGTCTCCTCCCGAAGGCTTCTACAAAATGTAAGGGCCTTGCTTGTCACAGATTTGCAGCTTTCTTTGACTCCATCAGATGACCTACAAGCCCTCCTGTGTGTGGAAATCCTCCTGGTAGTGATCAAAGTCAGGGAAGGTGCTGATTCAGGGTTTAGTGGGGAAAAAGCAGAGGCTGAAATCACTATTTTGGTGAGAAAACCATACTTTGTGTGGGAATGTGAAGTGAGCTGTTTTGATGGAATTTCATTTGGCCTGCTTATCTTACAGATGTCCTAGTACTTGATGAATTCTCCTAGTAAATGGTTTCAATGCTGTGGAAGGGCTAAGGACCTTGAAGAATGGTCCTCAGAAATCAGGGCACAACCTAGAGCCCTTGGTTTGAGAGCCACTAACTGGAATTGGTAGAGTTTAAAAGTTCACATTTCTTGATCTGAAGGTGAAAATAGTCTCTGTATTAGATAAATTGAATAGCTAAAATTTCCAGTTATTTAAAGAGTGTTACTTCAAACTAAAGTAATTCTGACTGCTTAGGATCCTCTCTCTCTTCATTATATTTTCTCTCTCATTTCAGGAGAAGAAAGCAATTTAAACTTTACAAGATGATGGCAAATTTGAAAGAGAGACAGCTGGGGGATAGAAATAAGCAAAGATATCCCTGGAGGGGAAATAAAATGGAGAAAAGGAAGTGAGGCACCAAAAAAAATGAATAGTCAGGAGGAAGCAGGGAAGACATATGGATAGAGAGATACATAGCAAAATATCAGTGGTACCATCCTGTGCATAATTTATTCAGTTAATTCACAGATTTTTTAAAATGTTGGTATGTATATTTTATAAATGATAACCCACTACATGTTTTGTGCATTGACAGTTGAGTTGATTGCTCTGGATCTTAACATTCAATTCCGTATGGCATAGTGGATAGGAGTAGGAGTGTGAAGCAGTCTCATCATCACTTGACAGCTGTGTGACATTGAGAAATGATTAAATTACATAACAACCCTGTGCCTCAAATCCTGCTAAGTGAGGCTGCTAATAGAACCTAGTCCACTGGGCAGCTGTGGGCATTTTCTGAGTTATATCAGAGTAAATTATTCATCATGTTGGCTGGCATAGAGAGACTATTTAACAACTGTTGTTGCTATTACAAATTTTTTTTCTTGATTTCCCTCTATCCAGTTTTCTAAATGTAACCACTAAATTGAACCCTGTAAAGCTGTCAGCATTTTCCGCACCAACTGGACACATCCTTAGTGCTTCTCAGTCTAATTCAAAGCAGTGGAGAGCAATATTGTAGTGAAAATGTCTAGATGGTGAACACTGAAAAGTTGCAGGATCCACAAAGATTACACTTTGGGATAATCAGATGACTAAATACCAGTTTGTGAAGAGATCACAGAAGCTCAAGAAGAGAAAACAAAATACTGCTAATTATTTTGATAATTGGAACTTTGACTTTGCTCAATTATGGAAGAGTTCATATATACAAACTTATATAATGATGGAATATATATGACTGTATATATATTCATAAAACCTAGTAAAACAGGCATCCGTGCACTCACAATACCTTTTTTGAAAAATAAAACATGCACTACTGTTCAAGATCCCTCTGTGCATCTTATTACCTTTCTTATTACCTCTATCATTCTGTTGCTTTTCTTTGGGATTCCCAGGTGGCTTCATGGTAAAGAATCCACCTGCCAATGCACAAGACACAGGAGACATGTGTTCAATCCCTGTGTTAGGAAAATCCCCTGGAGGAGGAAATGGTAACCTGCTCCAGTATTCTTGCTGGGAAAATCCCATGGAAATATACAATACATTAATAATCCCTAAGCAACACAATTGTTTGGTTGTACTTTTATTTGAACTTCATATAATAGTATCTAGATGCCCTCTATATTTTTCTGAAACTTCTTGCTTTTTATTAAAAATCAGCATTATAAGCATTATGTTTTTGATATTCATCCAGGTGGGCATATAGAGATGTAGTTCACTTATTATCTTTGCCATAAATATTTGTTTAACTTACCATTTCCTATTTATTTACCATTCAGTGGACATTTCAGTTGTTTCTAGCTGTTTTCTTTCCTAAAGATGCTGCAATGCACATGTCTTTTGGAGCATATGGGCAAAAATCTTTGGAGAAGAATTACTGGGTCAAAGTAATCTTGTGGTTACAAGATAATGTCAGTTGTTTTCCAAAGTGAATATGCTAATTTATACTCCCACCAGTAGTATATAAAAGTTTCACTTACTCTATATTTTTGCCAACGCTTGATATTGTGAGACTTTTTAAATTTTATAAATATGAGGTATGACATGCTATCTTATTTGGGGTTTCTCTGCAGTAAATTTGAGCATTTCTTTTAAATTGCATTTTCTTCCTTTTCTTCCCCTGTAAAATGCCTCTTTCTATATTTCCTCCATCTTAAATCACATTGTTAGTCTTATTGGTTTACATGATATGTTTTTACATTTGGGAGGCTAATGCATTGCCAGTTATATGTGTGGTGGATATCTTCACCCAAATTTTTACTTGCTTTTGTTATGGCTTAAGATATCTATGGTTGATAGGTATATTGGTGCCAGTTTTTCACTCTGCTATAATACAGTGATAGGTTCACAGCCTTTGTCCCTGTCAAAGGACATGGGTTCCTCATTCCAGTGGGAGTATGACACCCAATGAGATATGAGCAGATTAGATGCAAGTAGAGGCATTAACTCTGCAAGTACAGGTCCAGTTTCTGGCCATCTTGTGTTCCTGCCATACTCAATAAGAATAGTGTGCCCTGGTTTAGCTTCTGGTCCAAAGAAGATAGCTGGAGCAACTGCAACCCAATCCCGAGTCTGGAACCAAGCCCAACTGACATGAAGCTTGTATCTGCAGACCCAGGCACAAGAAAAAGAGTGCTTATAGTTACAAGACATTTGATTTGATGTGATTTATTACACCTCATTATTACAACAGCTGAGTCAGAACTAATGGGCAAGGTCCTTAATTTAACATGATTGATCATTCTTTTCCTCTAGAGTTTGCATATTTTGTCTTGTTTAAATTTCATTTCTTCCAAAATCATAAACATGTTCTTTGCGTGTTGTTCAGAAACGTATTTCCTGTCCCAAAGTTATCAAGATAATCTACTACATGTGCATTTGTAACTAGGAATTGATTTTGTGTTGTGTGTGAAATAGGGTTCAATTTCGCTTATTTTCTCACCTGAGTACTGCAGTCACTTCAGCACCATGTATCTGTTCTCTGCTGCTATACAATGCTGGCTTGTTTCCACACAGAGTTTTTATACCTATACCAATGTCACACTGTCTTAATTCCTGGAGCTCTTCAGTATGTCTTGGCATTGGGTAAGGCAAGTCTTACCTTCTTCCTATTACAGGAAGTTTTTAGTTATATTTCGTCCTTTGTTTATCATATGCATATTATAATTAGCTTGTAAAATTCTTGAAAACCCAGATTACTACTGGATCTATAGATAAATTTGGAAATGTTGGAGGGCTTTCCAACATTGCTTCATTATCCAAAATAATCATCATTTTTTGTCTATGTTTTATTTAATGCCTCGTATAAAGTTTTATAATTTAATTCATCATGGTCTTGCATCTTTTTAAAAAGAATTATTCTTGGTTACTTTTAATGTTGTCACTATTTTGCAGGTATTTTTTTTTAATGACATTTTCTGAGTGTATGTAGATATTGTATAGAAATGCAAATGAGTTGTGTATTATATAAAGGATATTTTTTCTCACCAACCAGATTAAAATCCACGATTGAATCTAACAATTTATCTGAATAATATTTTGAGTTTTCTAGTTAGAAAATTATGCACTTGCCAGGTGGTGCTAGTGGTAAAGAACCCGCCTGCCAATATTGTATGGGATAATGATTGGACTTTGTAAAATTCATTTACAATACACACATTTCTTTCTTTTTATTTTTCTCTGTTGTTGCCCTCAAAGGGTCCTCTAGTACAATGTTGAACAACAGTGAGAGTGGGTTTATTCTTTATTCATTAATTTAAACGAAATGGTTTTAATCTTTTGCCACTTAACTATGATGTATGCTTAGGGTTTTGTTTTTGTATTTCTATCAGATTAAAGAAGTCTCCCTACATGGTTAATGAATTTTGTTAAATGCTTTTTTGCATCTATTGAGATGACGATATAGTTTTTCTCTTTCTATTCATTAATGTGGTGAAGTACATTAATAGATTTTTTCCTAATGTTAATCCAAACTTTCATTCCTGGGATAAACGCAGGTTGGTCATGACATAGTGCATAATGTGTGTGTGTGTGTGTGTGTGTGTGTGTGTGTGTGTGTGTACATGCACATGCTTCCAGATACATGGCCAAGTTTATTTTATCTTGTTTGCACTACTTGTTTATACATTTTTTTCCTTATACTGTCCTCTAGCATTTTTAATTACAAATTTTTAATGTTAGCCTAACCAAATAAGTAGGGTGTTTTTCCTCTTTCATATTCCAAGAAGAATTTGTAAAAAATCAGGATTATTTGTTCCTTGAGTGAGTGGCAAAATACATTTTTAAGAGTCATTTGGACATGTTGTTTTTATGAAAATATTTTAAAATACTGACTGTCTTCAAATGTTACTGTATTACTCATACTTTCTATTTTGTTCTTTTAATAAATTGTAATTTTCTGAGCATCTGTCCGTATCATGCTAGTTTTAAAATCAGCTACCTTAAAGCATTTTTAAAAAACTCAATTATATCCTCAATTTGTTGTACAGATTTTTTTGGTTTTCATAACTGTAATGTTTCCTCTAGAATGGCTTTTGACTTATTTGATTTTGTAATTTTTATATTTTTTTATGTATTTTATATTTGTTTGCTCTCTCATTAATTTCCCCTAGAATTGTTTTTACATATGTCTGCTATAACATCATTTAACTGATGTTTATAGTTCATGTGAAAGTCTGAAAATCTTAATTTCTCACCTGAAATATTCAGGCCATTCACATTTAATTGTGATCCTTTATGTATTTGGATGTATTTCTATTATTTAATCTTAGACTTAAACTTAGACTTTTTGTTGCATGTTTTATTTTTTTCTTACAAAACTCATTTTACATTAATGATATTTTCCCATTATTAATATTTTCTTTCTATTTGCTTGAAAGTTACACAGTATCTCAAATATTTTTATGGATTATAGAAATTATGATGCTCAAACTTAATTTATAAAGGAATAACAGACCATCTTATCTGCCTCCTGAGAAACCGGTATGCAGGTCAAGAAGTAACAGAATTGGAAATAGAACAATGAACTGGTTCAAAATTGGGAAAGGAGTACATCAAGGCTGTATATTGTCACACTGTTTATTTAACATCTTTGCAGAGTAGATCAAGAGAAATGCCAGGCTGGATGAAGCACAAGCTGGAATCAAGATTGCTGGGAGAAATATCAATAACCTCAGATATTCAGATGACACCACCCTTATGGCAGAAAGCGAAGAGGAACTAAAGAGCCTCTTGATGAGTGTGAAAGGGAACAGTCAAAAAGCTGGCTTAAAATTCAACATTCAAAAAGCAAATATCATGGCATCCAATCCCATCATTTCATGGCAAATAGATAGGGGAAAAGTAGAAACAGTGGCAAATTTTATTTTCTTGGTCTCCAAAATCACTGTGGAGAGTGACTGCAGCTATGAAATTAAAAGACACTTGCTCCTTGAAAGAAAACCTATGACAAACCTAGACAATATATTAAAAAGCAGAGAAATCACTTTGCTGACAAAAGTCCATGTAGTCAAAGTTATGATTTTTATAGTAGTTATGGATATGGAGTTCGACCATAAAGAAGGCTGAACCTCAGAAAACTGATACTTCCAAATTGTGATGCCGGAGAACTCTTGAGAGTCCCTTCATAAGCAAGAATATAAAACCAGTCAGTCCTAAAGGAAATAAACTCTGAATATATATTGGAAAGATTCATACTGAAGTTCCCATACTTTGGCCACCTGATTGGAAAAGACCCTGATACTGGGAAAGATTGAGGGCAAGATAAGGGGACGACAGAGGATGAGATAGCTGGATGGCATCACTGACTCAATGGACATGAGTTTGAGCAAACTCAGGAAGACAGTGAAGGACAGGGAAGCCTGGCATGCTGAGTCCATGGAGTTGCAAGGAGTCTGACACAACTTAGCAACTGAACAGCAGCAACAATTTTCAGTTCATTTGGGTAAATACCAAGGAGTGTCATTGCTGGATCATATGCTTAGTTTTATCAGAAACTACCAAACTGTCTTCCAGAGTGCCTCACTGTTTTCCGTGTGCAGCTGTGACCAGCGCACTAGGCGCGGGAGGCTGCAACCAGCGCACTAAGCGTGGCCGAGAGGAGCTACCCCACGACCGAGGTCAGGAGCAGAAGCTGGGAGGACCCCATGCCCTAAGGGCGGCGGCCAAGAGGAGTTACCCCACATCTGAGGTCAGGGGTGGCAGCCGAGAGGAGTTACCCCGTGTCCGAGGTCAGGGGCAGCGGCCGAGAGGAGCTACCCCACGCCCCCATGCCCGAGGCCAGGGGCGGCGGCCGGGAGGACCAACCCCAGGTCCAAGGAGCGGTGGCTGCTAGGGCACAGGAGGGCCTAGAGGAGCTATCCCACGTTGAAGGTCAGGAAGGGCGGCAGTGAGGAGATACCCCTTGTCCAAGGCAAGGAGCAGTGGCTGCGCTTTGCTGGAGCAGACGTGAAGAGATACCCCACACCCAAGGTAAGAGAAAACCAAGTAAGATTGTAGGTGTTGCAAGAGGGCATCAGAGGGCAGACACACTGAAACCATACTCACAGAAAACTAGTCAATCTAATCACACTAGGACCACAGCCTTGTCTAACTCAATGAAACTAAGCCATGCCCCTGGGGCAACCCAAGATGGGCGGGTCATGGTGGAGAGATCTGAAAGAATGTGGTCCACTGGAGAAGGGAATGGCAAACCACTTCAGTATTCTTGCCTTGAGAACCCCATGAACAGTATGAAAAGGCAAAATGATAGGATACTGAAAGAGGAACTCCCCAGGTCAGTAGGTGAGCAATATGCTACTGGAGATCAGTGGAGAAATAACTCCAAAAAGAACGAAGGGATGGAGCCAAAGCAAAAACAATACCCAGCTGTGGATGTGACTGGTGATAGAAGCAAGGCCTGATGCTGTAAAGAGCAATATTGCATAGGAACCTGGAATGTCAGGACCATGAATCAAGGCAAATTGGAAGTGGTCAAACGAGATGGCAAGAGTGAATGTCGACATTCTAGGAATCAGCAAACTGAAATGGACTGGAATGGGTGAATTTAATTCAGATGACCATTATATCTACTACTGCGGGCAGGAATCCCTCAGAAGAAATGGAGTAGCCATCATGGTCAACAAAAGAGTCCGAAATGCAGTACTTGGATGCAATCTCAAAAACGACAGAATGATCTCTGTTCATTTCCAAGGCAAATCATTCAATATCACAGTAATCCAAGTCTACACCCGAACCAGTAACACTGAAGAAGCTGAAGTTGAATGGTTCTATGAAGACCTACAAGACCTTTTAGAACTAACACCCAAAAAAGATGTCCTATTCGTTATAGGGGAATGGAATGCAAAAGTAGGAAGTCAGGAAACACCTGGAGTAACAGGAAAATTTGGCCTTGGAATACAGAATGAAGCAGGGCAAAGACTAATAGAGTTTTGCCAAGAAAATGCACTGGTCATAGCAAACACCCTCTTCCAACAACACAAGAGAAGACTCTACACATGGACATCACCAGATGGTCAACACCAAAATCAGATTGATTATATTCTTTGCAGCCAAAGATGGAGAAGCTCTATACAGTCAACAAAAACAAGACCAGGAGCTGACTGTGGCTCATTCATGAACTACTGATTACCAAATTCAGACTTAAATTGAAGAAAGTAGGGAAAACTACTAGACCATTCAGGTATGACCTAACTCAAATCCCTTATGATTATACAGTGGAAGTGAGAAATAGATTTAAGGGACTAGATTTGATACATAGAGTGCCTGATGAACTATGGACTGAGGTTCGTGACGTTATACGGGAGACAGGGATCAAGACCATCCCCATGGAAAAGAAATGCAAAAAAGCAAAATGGCTGTCTGGGGAGGCCTTACAAATATCTGTGAAAAGAAGAGAAGCGAAAAACAAAGGAGAAAAGGAAAGATGTAAGCATCTGAATGCAGAGTTCCAAAGAATAGCAGGAAGAGATAAGAAGCCTTCCTCGGCGATCAATGCAAAGAAATAGAGGAAAATAACAGAATGGGAAAGACTAGAGATCTCTTCAAGAAAATTAAAGATACCAAGGGAACATTTCATGCAAAGATGGGCCCCATAAAGGGCAGAAATGGTATGGACCTAACAGAAGCAGAAGATATTAAGAAGAGATGGCAAGAATACACAGAAGAACTGTACAAAAAAGATCTTCACGACCCAGATAATCATGATGGTGTGATCACTCACCTAGAACCAGACATCCTGGAATGTGAAGTCAAGTGGGCCTTAGAAAAAGCATCACTATGAACAAAGCTAGTGGAGGTGATGGAATTCCAGTTGACCTATTTCAAATCCTGAAAGATGATGCTGTGAAAGTGCTGCACTCAATATGCCAGCAAATTTGGAAAACTCAGCAGTGGCTACAGGACTGGAAAAGGTCAGTTTGCATTCCAATTCCAATGAAAGGCAATGCCAAAGAATGTTCCAACTACTACTGCACAATTGCACTCATCGCACATGCTAGTAAAGTAATGCTTCAAAATTCTCCAAGCCAGGCTTCAGCAATACGTGAACCGTGAACTTCCAGATGTTCAAGCTGGTTTTAGAAAAGGCAGAGGAACCAGAGATCAAATTGCCAACATCCGCTGGATCATGGAAAAAGCAAGAGAGTTCCAGAAAAACATCTATTTCTGCTTTCTTGACTATGCCAAAGCCTTTGACTGTGTGGATCACAATCAACTGGAAAATTCTGAAAGAGATGGGTACACCAGACCACTTTACCTGCCTCCTGAGAAATCTGTATGCAGGTCAGGAAGCAACAGTTAGAACTGGACATGGAACAACAGACTAGTTCCAAATAGGAAAAGGAGTACGTCAAGGCTGTATATTGTCACCCTGTTTATTTAACTTCTATGCAGAATATATCATGAGAAACGCTGGACTGGAAGAAGCACAAGCTGGAATTAAGATTACTGGGAGAAATATCAATAACCTCAGATATGCAGATGACACCACCCTTATGGCAGAAAGTGAAGAGGAACTAAAAAGCCTCTTGATGAAGGTGAAAGTGGAGAGTGAAAAAGTTGGCTTAAAGCTCAACATTCAGAAAACGAAGATCATGGCATCCGGTCCCATCACTTCATGGGAAATAGATGGGGAAACAGTGGAAACAGTGTCAAAATTTATTTTTCTGGGCTCCAAAATCACTGCAGATGGTGACTGCAGCCGTGAAATTAAAAGACGCTTACTCCTTGGAAGAAAAGTGATGACCAACCTAGATAGCATATTCAAAAACAGAGACATTACTTTGCCAACAAAGGTGCATGTAGTCAAGGCTATGGTTTTTCCTGTGGTCATGTATGGATGTGAGAGTTGGAACGTGAAGAAAGCTGAGTGCTGAAGAATTGATGCTTTTGAACTGTGGTGTTGGAGAAGACTCTTGAGGGTCCCTTGGACTGCAAGGAGATCCAACCAGTCCATTCTGAAGGAGATCAGCCCTGGGATTTCTTTGGAAGGAATGATGCTAAAGCTGAAACTCCAGTACTTTGGCCACCTTGTGTGAAGAGTTGACTCATTGGAAAAGACCCTGATCCTGGGAGGGATTGGGGGCAGGAGGAGAAGGGGACGACAGAGGATGAGATGGCTGGATGGCATCACTGACTCGATGGACGTGAGTCTGAGTGAACTCCGGAAGTTGGTGGTGGACAGGGAGGCCTGGCATGCTGGGATTCATGGGGTCAAAAAGAGTTGGACACGACTGAGTCACTGAACTGACTGAACTGACCAAACTGTCTTCCAAAGTGCCTCACTATTTTGCATCCCTACCAGCAATGAATGGAAGGTCTTGTTGCTCTACACACTCACCAGCATTTGATATTCTCAGTGTTTTGAATTTTGACCATTCTTATAATGCGTGCTGTTATCTTATTGTATTTTTTTCTAATTAATTTACTTTTTATTGAAGGATAATTGCTTTACAGAATTTTGTTGTTTTCTGTCAAACCTCAACATGAATCATCATAGGTATACTATATCCCCTCCCTTTTGAACCTGCCTCCCATCTCTCTCCCCATCCCACCCTTCTAGATTGATACAACGCCCGTGTTTGAGTTTCCTGAGCCATACAGCAATTCTCATTGGCTATCTATTTAACATATGGTAATTTAAGTTTCCATATTACTCTTTCCATATATGTCACCCTCTCCTTCCCTCTCCCCATGTCCATAAGTCTATTCTCTGTTTGCTTCTCCATTGCTGCCCTCGAAATAAATTCGTCGGCATCATTTTTCTAGATTTCGTATATATGCATTAGAATATGATATTTGTCTTTCTCTTTCTGACTTACTTCACTCTGTATCATAGGTTATAGGATGATCCACCTCATTAGAACTGACTCAAATGTGTTCATTTTTATGGCTGAATAATATTCCATTGTGTATACGTACCACAACTTATTTATCCATTCATCCATCAATGGACATCTAGGTTGCTTCCATATTCTAGCTATTGTAAATAGTGCTGCAATGAACAATGGGATACATGTGTCATTTTCAAATTTGGCTTCATCAGGGTATATGCCTAGGAGTGGGATTGCTAGGTCATGTGGTGGTTTTATTCCTAGTTTTTTAAGGAATCTCCATACTGTCTTCCATAGTGGCTGTTATCAATTTACATTCCCACCAACAGTGCAAGAGCATTCCCTTTTCTCCACACCCTCTCCAGCATTTATTGTTTATAGACTTTTTGATGATAGCCATTCTGACCAGTGTGAGGTGATATCTCATGGTAGTTTTGATTTGCATTTCTCTAATAATGAATGATGTTGAGCATCTTTTCATGTGTTTCTTGGCCATCTGCATGTCTTCTTTGGAGAAATGTCTATCTAGGTCTTTTATCCATTTTTTGACTGGGTTGTTTGTTTTTCTGGTATTAGTCATATGAGCTGCTTATATATTTTGGAAATTAATCTTTTGTCAGCTGTCTCATTTGCCATTATTTTATCCCATTCTGATGGTTATCTTTTCACCTTGCTTATAGTTTCTTTTGCTGTGCGAAAGCTTTTAAGTTTAATCAGGTCCCACTTGTTTATTTTGTTTTTATTTCGGTTACTCTAAGAGGTGGGTCATAGAGGATCTTGCTTTGATTGTCATCCAGAGTTCTGCCTATGTTTTCCTCCAAGAGTTTTATAGTTTCTAGTCTTACATTTAGGTCTTTAATCCATTTTGAGTTTGTTTTTGTGTATGGTGTTAGGAAGTGTTCTAATTTCATTCTTTTACATGTAGCTGTCCAGTTTTCCCAGCACCATTTATTGAAGAGGCCGTCTTTGTTGCATTATATATTCTTGTCTCCTCTGTCAAAAATAAGGTACTCATAGGTGCATGGATTTATTTATGGGCTTTCTATCTTGTACAATTGGTCTATATTTCTGTTTTTGTGCCAGTAACGTACTGTCTTGATGACTGTAGCTTTGTAGTATAATCTGAAGTCAGGAAAATTGATTCCTCCAGCTCCATTCTTCTTTCTCAAGACTGCTTTGGCTGTGGGGTCTTTTGTATTTCCATATGAATTGTGAATTTTTTTGTTCTAGTTCTGTGAAAAATGTCATTGGTAATTTGATAGGGATCACATTGAATCTGTAGATTATGTTTGGTAGTATCATCATTTTCACAATATTGATTCTTCCTATCCAGGAACATGGAATATCTCTCCATCTTTTTATGTCATTTTTTATTTCTTTCATTAGTGCCTTATAATTTTCTGTGTACAGTTCTTTTGCTCTGTAGGTAAGTTTATTCCTAGATATTTATTTCTTTTTGTTGCAGTGGTGAATGGGATTGATTCCTTAATTTCTCTTTCCCATTTTTCATTGTTAGTATATAGAAATGAAGATGATTTCTGTGTATTGATTTTTGTATCCTGCAGCTTTGCTAAATTCACGGATTAGCTCTAGTAATTTTCTAATACTATCTTTAGGGTTTTCTATGCACAGTATCATGTCATCTGCAAACAGTGAGAGCTTTACTTATTCTTTTCCAATCTGGATTCCTTTTATTTCTTTTCCTTCTCTGATTGCTGTAGCTAGGACTTCCAGAACTATGTTGAATAATAGTGGGGAAAGTGGACACCCTTGTCTTGTTCCTGGTCTTAGGGGGAATGCTGTCATTTTTTAACAATTGAGCATAATGTTTGCTATAGGCTTATCATATTTGGCCATTACTATGTTGAGGTAAGTTCTTTCTATGCCCATTTTTTGAAGAGTTTTAATCATAAATGAGTGCTGAATTTTGTCAAAGGCATTTTCTGCATCTGTTGAGATTATCTTTTGGTTTTTGTCTTTCAGTTTGTTAATACACTGTGTCACATTGATTGATATATGTATATTGAAAAATCCTTGTCTACCTGGAATAAGCCCAATTTGATCTTGGTGTATGAGCTTTTTGATGTGTTGCTGAATTCTGTTTGCTAAAATTCTGTTGAGGATTTTTGCTTCTATGTTCATCAGTGATATTGCCCTGTAGTTTTCTTTTTTGTGTGTTGTCTTTGTCTGGTTTCAGTATCAGGGTGATGGTGACCTTGTAGAATGAGTTTGGAAGTGTTCCTTCCTCTGCAATTTTTTGAAAGAATTTTAGAAGGATAGGCATTAGCTCTTTTCTAAATGTTTGATAGAATTCACCTGTGAAGCCATCTGGTCCTAGGCTTTTATTTTGGGGGAGATTTTTGATCACAGCTTCAATTTCAGTGCTTGTAACTGGGTTGTTCATAATTTCTATTTCTTCATGGTTCAGTCTTGGAAGATTGAACTTTTCTGGGAATCTGTCCATTTCTTCCAGGTTATTCATTTTATTGCCATATAGTCATTCATAATAGTCTCTTATAATCCTTAGTAGTTCTGCATTGTCTGTTGTAAACTCTCCTTTTTCATTTATAATTTTGTTGATTTCATTATTCTGTCTTTTTTTCTTGATGAGTCTGGCTAAAGGTTTGTCAATTTTGTATATCTTCTCAATGAACCAGCTTTTAGTTTTATTAATCTTTACTACTGGTTCTTTAATTTCTTTTACAGTTATTTCTGCTCAGATCTTTATGGTTTCTTTCCTTGTTTTACTAATCTTGGGGTTTCCATTTTTTCTTCTTTTTCCAGTTGTTTTAGGTGTAAACTTAGGTTGTCTATTCGATGTTTTTCTTATTTCTTGAAGTAGGATTGTATTCCTAAAAACTTCCCTCTTTAGAACTGCTTTTGCTGCATCCCATAGGTTTTGAGTTATGTTTTCATTGTCATTTCTTTCTAGAAATTTTTTTAAATTTTACCTTTGATTTCTTCAGTAACCTGTTGGTTATTTAGAAATGTGTTGTTTAATCTCCATGTATTTGTGTTTCTTACAGTTCTTTTTGCTTGTAATTGATATCTAGTCTCATAGTGTTGTGCTAAGAGAAGATGCTTGATATGATTTCAATTTTCTTAAATTTACTGAGGTATGATTTGTGACCCAAAATGTGGTCTATCCTGGAGAATGTTCCACATGCACCTGAGAAGAAGGTGTATTCTTCTGCATTTGGATGCAATGTCCTGAAGATATCAATGAGATACATCTCATCTAATGTATCATTTAAGACTTGTGCTTCCTTATTAATTTTCTGTTTTTATGATCTGTCCATTGGTGTGAGTGGGGTGTTGAAGTCTCCTACTATTATTGTGTTACTGTCAATTTCTCCTTTTATGTCTGTTAGTGTTTGTCTTATGTATTGAGGTGCTCCTATGTTGAGTGCATAGATATTTACAGTTGTTATGTCTTCCTTTTGGATTGAGCCCTTGATCATTATGTAGTGTTCTTCCTTATCTCTTGTAATCTTTTTTATTTTAAGGTCTATTTTGTCTGATATGAAGATTGATACTCCAGCTTTCTTTTGCTTCCCATTTGCATAGAATATATTTTTCCATCCTCTCACTTTAAGTCTGTATGTGTCTTTAGGTCTGAAGTGGGTTTCTTGTAGACATATATATATGGGTCTTGTTTTTGTATCCATTCAGCCAGTCTGTGTCTTTTTGCTGGAGCATTTAATCCATTTACATTTAAAGTAATTACTGATATATGTGTTCTTGTTGCCATTTTCTTAATTATTTGAGGTTGATTTTGTAAATTTTTTTTTTCTTCTCTTGTATTTCTTGACTATATAAGTCCCTTTAACATTTGTTGTAAAGCTGGTTTGGTGGCACTGAATTCTCTTAACTTTTGCTTGTCTGAAAAGCTTGTTATTTCTTCATCAATTTTGAATGAGATCCTTGTCAGGTACAGTAATCTTGGTTGCAGATTTTTCCCTTTCAGTACTTTAAATATATCCTGCCATTTCATTCCCTTCTGGCGTGCAGAGTTTCTGCTGAAAGATCAGCTGTTAAGCATATGGGGTTTCCCTTGTATATTACTTCTTGCTTTTCCCTTGCTGGTTTTAATATTCTTTCTTTGTGTTTAGTCTTAGTTAGTTTGATTAGTATGTGTCTTGAGGTGTTTCTCCTTGGGTTTATCCTGTATGGGACTCCTTGTGCCTCTGGACTTGATTGACTATTTCTTTTTCCATATTGGGGAAATTTTCAACTACAATCTCTTCAAAAAATTTCTCATACCCTTTCTTTTTCTCTTCTTCTTCTGGGACCCCTATAATGCGGATGTTGGCATATTTGATATACTCTCAGTGGTCTCTGAGACTGTCCTCAGTTCCTTTCATTCCTTTTATCTTATTCTGCTCTTCAGAAGTTATTTTATCTTCCAGCTCACTGATTCATTCTTCTGCTTCAGATATTCTGCTACTGATTCCTTCTAGGGTATTTTTGGAGAAGACAATGGCACCCCACTCCAGTACTCTTGCCTGGAAAATCCCATGGATGGAGGAGCCTGGTAGGCTGCAGTCCATGGGGTTGCTAGGAGTCAGACACGACTGAGCGACTTCACTTTCACTTTTCACTTTCATGCATTGGAGAAGGAAATGGCAACCCACTCCAGTGTTCTTGCCTGGAGAATCCCAGGGACGGGGGAGCCTGGTGGGCTGCTGTCTATGGAGTTGCACAGAGTCAGACACGACTGAAGTGACTTAGCAGTAGCAGTAGCAGAGTATTTTTAATCTCAGTAATTGTGTTGTTTGTCTCTGTTTATTCTTTAATTCTTCTAGATCTTTGTTAATTGATTCTTACATTTTCTCCATTTTGTTCTCAGGGCTTTTGATCATCTTTACTATCATTATTCTATCTACTATCTACTATCATTATTATTGAGCTCTTTTTCAGGTAGTTTGCCTATTTCCTTTTCATTTATTTGGACTTTGGTGTTTCTAGTTTGTTCCTTCACTTGTGTAGTATTTCTCTGCCTTTTCATTAGTAGTTTTTTAAACTTATTGTTTTTGAGGTCTCCTTTTACCAGCCTTCAAGGTTAAATTCTCTCTTCCTTTTGGTTTTTGCCCTCCTAAGGTTGGTCCAGTGGTTTGTGTAAGCTTTGTATAGGGTGAGATTTGTGCTGAGTATTTTGTTTGTCTGTTTGTTTTTCCTCTGATGGGCAAGGCTGAGTGAGGTGGCAATCCTGTCTGCTAATAATTGGGTTTGTATTTTTGTTTCGTTTTTTGTTTAGTCCTGCACAGGGTGCTACTGGTGGTTGGGTGATGCTGGATCTTGTATCTTATGGCTTCCTTTTATTGAGTTCTCACTATTTGATACTCCCTGGAGCTAGGTCTCTGGTAGTCTATGATCTTGGAGTCAGTGCTCCCACTCCAAAGGCTCAGGGCTTGATCTCTGGTCAGGAACAAAGATTCACAAGTCATTTGTTATGGCATTAAGTGAGATTAAAACAAATACCCAAAAATGAGAAACCAGAGATGAACCCCAGACAAATGTCAGTTACAAAATTAGGCAAATAATCAAAATAATGGAATATACACATATACATATACACCCATAAACAAAATCAAAATAGTCCAACAAAAATAGAGTAGATTGACCCAGAGAACAAAGGAAATCAAAAATTATATTTACCAGTTAAGAACAAAACTAAAGCACAAAGTGAAAAACAAAATTAAAGCAAGGTGTCAAGTAGGGAATAAAGCAATGAAAACAAAACTAACAAATATGTTGGTAAGAAAGGGAAGAAAAAAAAAGAAAGTATAGATATGCAAAATTAAATAGAGGTAGATAAAAAGATTCATATCCACTAAAGATTAACTGACAGGGAAAAATAACAGTAGGAAAGGCAAAAAAGGAATAAATTTAGAAAAAATATAGTAGGCTTAAAAAAATTTTTAATTATAAAAAAAAAAAAAAGGAAAACTTTATAGAGCTGCAAAAGCCCAATGTAGAGTCACAGGTTTATAACAACAATAAAAAGTGTGACTGAATATACAAATATACATATACACCCATAAGTAAAATCAAAAGAGTCCAAACAAAAATAAAGTTCAATAGATTGACCCGGTGAACAGAGGAAACCAAAAGTTATATGTACCAGTTAAGAACAAAACTAATGAAAGGACAAACTGGAAAACAAAACTAGAGCAAGGTGACAAGTGGGGAATAAAGCAATGAAAACAAAATTAACAAATATATTGAGAGGAAAGGAAAGAAAGAAAAGAAAGAAAGGATATGTAAAGTTAAGTAGAGGTAGATAAAGAAGATTTATATACATTAAAGATTAACTGCAAGGGGGAAAGAACAGTAGGAAAAGCAAACAAAGGAATAAATGTAGAAAAAATAATAATAGGTTTAAAAAATTAAACATTAATATTAAAAAAAGAGAGAAAAAAAAGAAAGGAAAACTCCATAGAACTACAAAAGCCCAATGTAGAGGCAGAGGTTTATAACAACAATAAAAAAATGTGACTGAGAAAAAAAACAAAGCTCAAAAGCTTTATTAGATTTCATTGTGCCCATAAAATCGACAACTACAACAGAGGGGGAAAAGCAAAGGAAAAAAGAATCCAAAAGAATCTACAGAACAAGTCAAAACATAAGAATAATAAATGTTTTTCTTGAGTCACTGCTGTCTGATTCCTTTCCCTCGCTGGGAGTCACAGTCCAGCTCACCTCCCTAGGATGCCCTCAAACACTGTGCTGATCTCTGGACCTGCTGTGGAAGCAGATCAGATTCTAACCTGGTCATACTCCGTGTGTTCTTGCCTCCACTGTCCACAGCTATCCGAACTAGTGTGTTTTCTATTGTGGGTGCTCTCAATGTCCTTTTATATATTCCATAGACACAGAGTCTGCCTAGTTGATCATGTGGATTTAATCTGCAGCTTGTAGAGCTGGTGGGAAGGTTTGGGGTCTTCTTCCTTAGCCACACTGCCCCTGGGTTTCAGTTGTGGTTTTATTTCCACCTCTGCAGGTGGTTTGTCCACTGGGGTTTGCTCCTGAGCTTCCCTGGAGGACTTGGGTTTACCCCTGTGAGGACCAGGTGTGGAGGTGGTGCAGCTGCTTGGGTCACAGGGTTCTGGCAGAACCAGGTACTCAGGGGAGTTGGCGGCTAGGACAGCAGGAAATATAGAGCTCTAGAAGGGTATGGCAACCAGTATTGGCCAATACGCTTCAGTATTCTTGCCTGAAGACCCCCTCCTGACAGAGAAGCCTGGTAGGGCACAGTCTACAGGGTTGCAAAGAGTTGGACATGACAGAAGCGACCCTGCACACATAGACGCAAGACTTTTTTTTGCCTGTGGCAGCTCTGCCCCAGTGAGAGTTGAGCATGAAGGTGGCACAGCTGCTTGGCTTGCAGGGACTCTGGCAGTGCCAAGTGTGCAGGGACATGGACTGCTTCCACCACAGGAGTTATGGCCCCATCAGAGTCTTTTTACAAGCCTCTTGTAGCTGGTGATCAGAAGGCCTCTTTGGCCAGCCTTTCTCTGTAGCTCCACCCATTCAGGTACTTAGAGGGCTCCCTTGCATGGGGTCCTTTTCTATTGTTTGGCACATCAGGCACATAGAGAAGCCTGGCATATGTGGATTGGATCCTTGCTTCAGTTCCCCCACCTGCTGAGGGCAAGTCCAGTCCTACTAACACTCCTGTTTTCCCCCCTAGTTCCTTCGTCCTATGGAATTTTGCATGGTTCTGTATATTCTTTTCCACTGGTCAGGTACTCCTGTCCACTCTCAGCTGGTGTTTTGCATGCACCTTCTGTGTCTGAAGGTGTATTCCTGATGTATTCATGGAGAGAGATGTACTCCACATCCACCTACTCCTCTGCCATCTTGTTCTCTCCCCTTATTGTGTTTTAATTTCTATTTTCCTGATGACATAGGATGTGAAGCATCTTTTCATATGCTTATTTACCATCTGTATGTTTTCTTTTATGAGGTGTCCATTCAGCTCTTTAGCCCATTTTTCAAATTAATCCTACAATACAGAAATGGTATTTTATTTTTATGTCTCTAGAAACCAGTGCAGCATCGAGCATAAAATAAGTTTTAAGAAATATGTGTCAAAAGAATAAGAATGAGCAATAAAAACTCATTTAACACTTAAATATATTTTCTAATAATTGTACCCCCATAATGGAAGCACATCCTAATTAAAGTATATAGTTAACATGACACTGTTTCTCAGTTGCCCAATATTTAAAACAAGGAGGTTAGATGAGTATCTATCTACTCTTTGCAGTTCTTACATTGTGCCATTTTCTAAAGACTCTTCAATGAGAAACTACCAATAATACCATCAAAGGAACAGGTTAAACAACAATCCAGAAGGATGGTTGCCTCTTGGCTGAGTCAACACATGCTATCTTCCTACATGCTAAATGTACAACAACAGTCTAATTCCAGTTTTTCAAGGCTACCTTCAAGTCAAAGATCAATAAGGAACATTCAGAAGTCTAGACCATTCTAAAAAACCAGGACCATGTACATTTTTGAATCCTGATTTCATACTGCTGCTGCTGCTAAGTCACTTCAGTCGTGTCTGACTCTGTGCAACCCCACAGATGGCAACCCACCAGGCTCCTCTGTCCCTGGGATTCTCCAGGCAAGAACACTGGAGTGGGTTGCCATTTCCTTCTCCAATGCATGAAAGTGAAAAGTGAAAGTGAAGTCGCTCAGTCGTGTCTGACTCTTAGCGACCCCACGGACTCCAGCCTACCAGGCTCCTCCATCCATGGGAGTTTCCAGGCAAGAGTACTGGAGTGGGTTGCCAGTGCCTTCTATTAGTGTTTTAATGCTGAGCCAATATTATAAGTTTTGTGTCATTGCCTAAAAGTTACAACAAATGTAACCCACAGCATAAAGCTAGAGTGATATTTACTTGGAGTCAATATTGACTCCAAGTCCATGACTTGGACTCCATGGACTTGGAGTCATATTGCCTGGACACAAATCACTTCTCCTCCAGTTACCCACCATGCTGTACTGTGCTGTGCTTAGTCACTCAGTTGTGTCTGACTCTGCAACCCCGTGGACTGCAGCCCACCAGGTTCCTCTGTCACTGGGGATTCTCCAGGCAAGAACACTGGAGTGAGTTGCCATGCCTCCTCCAGGGGATCTTCCCAACCAAGGGATCAAACCCAGGTCTCCTGCATTGCAGGTGGATTCTTTACTGTCTGAGCCACCAGGGAAGCCATATTATTGACTTACCATTATCTAAATTATTTTCTTGTTTACTTAACTTTCAGTTAAGGGGATTTTCAAGATGAGAGGGTCTTCTACCATCTGTGATCTCCTTCCATCTGCCTTCACAGAGCAACCCCCTCACTGGACCACCAGATGTCACTGTTTCTGACAGTTTCCAACTTCTTGACCATCTTAAGATGATACGCTGTTTCAAAGGAAAGGTGTGTGAAGTTTCAAGGAGAGGAAATGTTTTAATACTATGGAATTTTCAATAAAATTTCCCAAAAGCCATATACAATCATTTTAAAAAATATTTTTTCATGTATTACTCAAGGAGTTCATGTTACACTTACCACTTCTGAGATGAAGCTGATGATAATGATCTGAGAATGACTTCTAAATGGAACATTTTGGATTTATTCAGTAGTTGCTGCTGCTGCTGAGTCACTTCAGTCGTGTCCGACTCTGCATGACCCCATAGACGGCAGCCAACCAGGTTTCCCCATCCCTGGGGTTCTCCAGGCAAGAACACTGGAGTGGGTTGCCATTTCCTTCTCCAGTGCATGAAAGTGAAAAGTGAAAGTGAAGTCGCTCAGTCATGTCTGACTCAGCGACCCCATGGACTGCAGCCCACCAGGCTCCTCCGTCCATGGGATTTTACAGGCAAGAGTACTGGAGTGTGTTGCCCTTGCCTTCTCCGATTCATTAAACCATTCAACAAAAGCCACTTTCATCAGTGGCTATGTTTAAAATACTTAGTAGAAAACTAAATTAAGTTGAAGGTGGATATCACCACTAGCTGGGCTTCCCTGGTGGCACAGATGGTAAAGAATCCACCTGCAATGGGGGAGACCTGGGTTCGATCCCTTGGTTGGGAAGATCCCCTGGAGGAGGACATGGGAACTCACTCCAGTATTCCTGCCTGGGAGAATCCTGATGGACAGAGGTGCCTAGAAGGCTACAGTCCATGGGTCACAAAGACTAATGACTGAGTAACTAACCACAGCACAGCACAGTATCACCACTAGATAGAGGCTAATGACAGACAAGAGTTACAAATGGCTCAAACCTATTTAAGAGTGGCAAATGTTATTTAAACAAGGAGAAATATTATGCTATGAAAGGGCGGCAAAGGAAAAGATATCTGTTGATAGGGGATTAGGAAGAATAATATGGAGGAGAAATATTTGCATGAAATCTTAAAGAACAATTAGTATTTGACATAGGAAAACAGGCTGGCGATGATTTTTATGTGCAAAGATATTTTTACTTAAAATAGTAAGAGGTTCATTTAGTCTCATGTAGGACATATAATAGAAAGTGATAAGAAAAAAAACAGTGAAACTGTATGTTGGGATTTGACTGAGTACCAGGGAATAAGCTTTAGAAGAGTAGCAAAAATAAAGTGAACACTAGAGATTTGTATAGAGTGTTTGAGTCCTGGTTTAGGCTTTGAACTATTTAAACTTAGACCAAACACCTCCTACCCCTTTCTGAAAAAGAGAGAGACAGAGAAGTAGAGAAAGGCAGTGGTGGTGAGTTTCTTGAGCTGCAGTCAGTTTTTTGATTGAGAAACCTGGACAAATAGCACTGTTGGGAAGTTGAAAAGGTTGAGGATAATTCACTGTATGGCACTCAGAACCTGTAAGCTGTTCCTCTACTTTAATCTGTAGATGATAGTTCTTCTGTTATCAGAAATCATATTTTTTTTGAGTGGAAAGTGAGAGACAAATCAAAGGTGTGTAAGAACAGATTCTCTCTTTTTCCCTGAAAGCATGTGGAGACCTGCCTTGGGACAGACACCTTGTGTCTGTGGTTGAGCCAGGCATTTGTGTAAGTGGAGCAAGTGGCCTGTAGACTCCCGATACATTCTCAGAGGTGCTTAAGTATTTGCTGAGATGCTTAACCTGCAATGGTCAGCCTTAAGCCATAGGTATCCCTTTCATGTTTCCACAGAAGGTTCTCCAGTTCTCCCATTATAGTAATTAGGCTCTTTACCACTTTCACAAACTCAGAAAATGTTCTCTGTTTTGAGAATTTTCATAAGCCTGCTCTTTTTGTTTTTAAGAATCAAAAGCAATTCATTATTGCTTTCTCTTTAAGGAGATCTTATGGTTACATATTTTGTCTTTTCAATTAAAAAATAATTATAGATCATGTGAACCAAATAGTCCAAACAGAGGCTGGAAAAGAGAAAATCTTCACACTCCTTTCGGAATGGTATGGCTGCTCTCATATTGCCTTTAGTATCTTGCAATGATTCACTTTTCCTTTGTCCTGAAAGACAGAGTTTTGCCTTCTTTTCAGCGACTATTCTGGAATATTGTAACTGAACTACTAACTCATTTTTTCTCTCTCTGGGATATTTCTCGTCACAGACTAAATTTTCTTTTCTGAATTTCATATCTACCTCTATTTCCTTGAACCAAGCTAAACATTTCATCCCCATTTCAGCTTTTTATAACACATAACCTGTTATTCTACTCCCAATTTGCTCTGCTTTAACCAAACTGCCCACCTTTAGGAGTTTGAATCTTCCTTTATTTTCCTCATCATTTTACTCTTAATTTTGTTACTTGTGCCACTGTAATATCTATAGTGAAAAAGGCACAAAGAGTCTCCAAGTTTGAAAATTACTTTTATGGCTATTGTTGCTAAGGCAACCACTTCACTGTATCCTTGTTTTATTTAGCACATAGAGTCCTTTATGAGCTAGATTTTGAAGAATCACTGTTAGATTTCTTGTCTCCTTATCTTTTTCTTTTAGAAAGCTGGACATCCATCTCAAGAAGAAGTTAAGGAAAACAGTAACTTCCCTGAGCATCAACTCTGAATATGCAGAGCTTATGAAACACCCAGAGGTAAGTGGAGACACTTGCTAGAGAAATATTTGGAATAAGAGCTGGGGAACTCATACATTTCTCACTGAATTTTTACATGAGCCTAAAGGAGCTAACCTTTATGAATATTATTTAAGCTTTATTTTTCAACTTAAAAAATGGTGGTGGCCTATCTCACCAAATTATTCTTTATAACCGTATCCATTCTTTGCCATGATAGCAGAATATTCTTCCCCATAAATATGTTTATGTTACTATACTTTAGGAAATGTTACACAATTATGAAAATGCTATACAATTATATATTTGTATATTTATATTAACATGCTACACACATTCATTTAAAATTTACCTTGCATGGTTTCCATTTACTTCAGTTAACTGCCCAGATGCTGGTTTGGTTTCTTTTCCTGTCAAATTCTTTCAGAGAAAACCACAGAAATCTAAGAACATGTATCTAACATTGAAAAAAAAAATAGGTGTTTGTTTATTACAGTGACTTCTTATGAAACAAATCACTACTTTCAGCCTTTAGCTGCCCAGATTTTTATATATCTGCTTCAAAGAGCCAGAGGCAGACAAGATTAAAGACAAATGAAATAAGCCTTCTTCAGTTATCTTTAAGCGTGTGTGAGTGTTCCCCACGGACAGGTGGCTACTTGCGGTGTGGAAGTTCCTTCTGGCATCTTCATTGCACATCCCACCATCTTCATTGCACATCCCACCCTCTATTATTCCCCTTCATTGGTTTGTGTGCTCAGCAGGCAGGGGTAGGGGGTATTTCTGCTCACTGCATCTATCTATTTTTGCACAGATGAATATTTAGATAAACTGGCAGGTCCTTGTTAAAACTGCATGCTCAGCCGCTCAGTAATGTCTGACTTTTTGTGACCCCATGGACTGTAGCCTGCCAGGTTCCTCTGTCAACGGGATTTTCCCAGAAAGAATACTAGAGTGGATTGCCATTTCCTTCTCCAGGGGATCTTCCTGACCCAGGGATCAAACCGAGTCTCCTGTGTCTCCTACATTGCAGGCAGATTCTTGGCTGCTGAGCCACCTGGAAAGCCCATTAAAACTGCGAAGGAGTTGATATTGGTCCATTCTAACCCTTCTTTAATTCATCTGTGACACACCTGCCCACCGTCTTTACACTGCCTACTGCCAACCTCTCTCCCACCACCCACAAAACAGGGACCCACACACTTTACTTGTCAAACAGTCAACTATCCTGCAGTACAATTACAATAGCGCATTTGCCTTCATTTAAATTTTTATTTTTCAATTCCAGAAAAATTTCATGTCACTTGCTACTTTGAACTTGGTCCTATATGAGCCTTTCATATACACTAACATATCAGTGAGATTGTGGAAAATGGTTTATCTACATTTAAAAAAAAATCACTGTTCTGAAATCTTTTTTAGAGGCTAGCATATGTACGCACCCACACAAACAGTTTTCCCCTTCTCTTCCCACCCCTACTCTAAAATTTGAGAATCTATTATGTTTGGGTGGTTTGTGGGAAAAGCCAGCTTCTAATTACTTTTGCTTTAGTTTTCTTTGAAGTTGCACAGGGGTGTGTAATGTTCTCTGAGTGCCTTCCCACTCCTGATCCCCAACCATTCCCAGGGAGTGATAAACCCCAGATATGGTTGTGCATTTCCCAGAGCTGATAGATACATAGGGATGTGTCTCAGCATCTAGTCTTTAAGGGCTTTACCTGACTCTGCCTTTCTGTTACCTCTTAACCTCCTTGTTCCTTAATGTACACCAGCTCCCCTTCTTTCCATCCTCTGTGGAGACATCTAGCAGCATTTACTACGGTTGTGCCTCAGGCACTGTTGAGCATTGGCATGATGACAGAAAAGAAAATTTGGTCCCAGGCTTAATGAAACTAACAGTATAATAGGAGAGAGGGACATAAATAGGTATTTGCAATGGGTTGTACAACAATAGGGCTAAGTTCAGAGGATTATAAAAGCTGCCTAATTCATGGAAAGTGAATTAGAACTAGCCAGAAAACGTGGGGACTTGGTCAGAAATGACCTGTGAAGAGGGAACAGTAGATGCAAAGGCCCAGGGGTGAGCTGATGGGAGCCAGTGGGCAATTGGTGGGAGCAAGAGGTATTTCTCTATGCCAGGCTTTTCTTTTCACCATGAGAAATGCTTATTAGTAGTTAGTTTCAGTATAATTTTAATACAGTTATAAATTCTACACGAAAAATTATTTTCAAGGTGGAGTATTCATGGGGCATAGGTACTTCTTCACCCTCAATAACTCGTTTTCTCCAACTGAAGTTGTTATAAAATAATCATCAAGTAGAGAGGCTCTTTTGTTTTGGGTTGTGCTTATTCCAGTGCTGTGGGTGTAAATTTGGATAGCTGAAATAAGGTAGTGAGATGTGGGCTATGGGTTATCAAATTGAATCTGTACAAGTAAAGTGTAGAGAGAGAATCCATAAAATGCAGTTCTGAAATTAATCAGTCCATTGTAGGGCTTTATAATGATAAGAGCCAGCATTTGCATTATTTAAGCATTATTATTGGCAGATGGACCACACTGTGCTTCAAACAGGACTCACCCTAATAGAGAATAAGATTAATCACTTATTGAAATAGTAAGGGTTGCACTAGAGCAGAGCAAATGAAAATCAATCTCAAGAGAAGCCAAATGGGTATTAAATGGGCCAATACCATAAGTGAATCCTCCCCCTTTTCAATCCCCAAATGCAAATGGCAAGTTGTTTTAAGGCAGAGTCTAATCTCTTTTGCATCTGTTCTCTCAAGCCTTGTGTTAGACAGATATTTTGCTGCAGAACTGGCAGGAAAATGAAAATCTAGCAGTGAAATTGAATCAAAGAATTATGAAATTTGATAATCATTTTTCCCCATTTTTGTATTTTTTATGTCAATTTCCTGACTTTGAGGAAGAACAACAGCAGTAAAGCCACACAGTTGTCATTAATGGAAAATGTTACCTTCTTTCAAGGCCGTTTTCTCAATAAAAGTGTACTGGAAACCTATGAAAAAGGAACACAGATCCTGAAAAACAGAGTACCTGAGTACCAGATCCCTATCCTTGACTAAGCACAGACCACTGTGTGCAGTCCCAAAGGCAAAAGCTATGTACACAAGTAAGATGGGATTAACATTTAACACTCCATTGCTAGAGGGAACATTACTCCAAACCCCAATTTAGTTTCCCAGAAAGCTAGGCTGAACCATGTGGAAACATCTTGTTGCTTTGACATAGATGCCTTTTACTTAAAACCAAATTTCTTCAAAGGAACTTTGTGTCTCACTTAAGCTTCTTCTGAATCTTGACTCTTCACATTGTAACTGTGGAAGCTGGCCTAGAAAGATGAAATCAGCAGCAAGAGGAAGCCTGAAGAAATGCAAAGGAGCTGGGACAGAGATGCTAGGACTTATCTTAAATATTACTTTCTTGTAACATACCGGCACTCTACCCTTCTGGAAGGGGAAGAGCATTCAAAGACCAGAAAGACACATTTATCCTCTTCCAGGTTTGCTTATATCCAGGTTTGCTTATACCTTTGTCAACAAAGTACCCTCAGTTCCTAACTGTGACCACCCTCAGGGCAAGAAGCAAAGCAAATCCTTGTCTCTGTCCCTTCAAGACTATTGGAGTATAAGATGAGGATTTAGGAATTAGTGGTTATCAAAATTTCTGTGACCTGGTTAGGTTTGCATAAAAACTAGCATTGACTCAGCATCTCATGTTGGGGCCTATGCACCAGACTTCCCCACCTCCATACTTCTGGTTCATAGCATGTCAGAACTGGAAGAGACGTGAAAAGGTAGAAAGGTAGTCTAGCTAACAAAATGCTTAGATCCCTTTTACAGCATTCTTGCAAGGTGTTTACAGTTTCTCCTTAAATACTTCTTGAAGAGTGAATGAAGATGGGAAAGATGAAAGAGAAAGGACATTTCTTGGTACTATATAGCAGGCCTTGTGTGAATGATGTATGTATTCTAGCATTTAAAACTTGAATAAGTTCTGTGAGTCCCTGTTGCAGTCAGTAAAAATTAACATATAAGAAAAGTTCAGTCTGCTGAGAGGTACAAGTATAAACAGTCATGCTTGGATTAGATATCCAGTCTTTCCAGACCCCAAAGCTCATTCTTTTTACACAGCAACTTTTACATTTTAATCTAGGGAATACTCATACTTGACATATTTAAAGGTATTATTGAAAAGGGGTGATGAAGCAATTTAGGGAAACACTGGGTTGAATGGTTGTGAATACATTCCTTTTACTGCACATGAAGTTCACAGTCTTTGATGCGTTGATGTTCTCTGTTTCTTTCACATGTGATAACAACTTTCCAGATTTATTAACATTTTATGCAACCTTCACAATGGCCCTATGGTCATGTACTGTTACCCCATTTTACATAGCAGGAGCAGGGTGGGTTGTTTTGCTTTTAGTCACCCAGTTGGTGATAGTAAAGCTGTGATTTTGAATCTGGAGCGTGAGACTCAGAAGTCTGAACTCTTACCCAGTACACAGCACTGGTCCTCTCTGTGGCATTTGATGCGTCCTTAGCTTACCTGTCACAAGCAACCTGAGGAACTACTGTTCCTTGAGCCAGCTCCAGTGGCCAGTGCAATTCCAGAGAAATCTTCAAGGACAGGAAATGTACCAGCGTATCCAATAAAATCCATGTAGGCTAACACCGACTGTGAGGTAGACACTCATTAATATTTCATCAAGTAACTGACCATTCTGGCCATAAATTACGTTAATAGCTATATTTTCAGAAGTTAAAACTACTATGGTAAACATTAAAGAGAGAAAATTTAATGTAATTATTATTTAAGGAAGCAAAATTTTAACTAGTAGCTTATTCTTTGTGATTAAGAACTTATTAATAAAAGTGGAGGCAAGTCCTGATTTGTTTGAAACTTTCAAAACTTTATTTTTGGTTAAAAAAGTGATAGTTCATTTGATAAAGTTAAAGCAAGCCATTCCTATTTCTACAATCTAAAGGCACCCATTTCAAATCTACTTTTATTTAAAATATAGTTAATTACATTATTAGAGCAGTAATTATATATAAGTATATATAATTACATGGCAATTATTATTGAGCTCATGCTAGGTACAAAGCACAATGGAAGCAATTTTCAGAAAATCTCTATGAAGTTGATATTTTATGTTTGTTTTGCAAATGAGGTGCCAGGCTGAAGATTTCTTTGTTTTGTTTTTAAAAACGAGAAAGAGGAAGAGCTGGAATCAAATCTACATATCTTTGAAAGAATGCTTAAATTTGTGTACCTAAAGAAAATTCATGACCTAAATGAAGTCATAATAGTGGATGAAGTGTGTATGTGTGTGTGTATATAATATGTATGTATATATACACACATATATATACATGTCTGTGTACACACATATATAAAAGAATAGACATATACATGTACATAAAATATGTGTATATACATATAAATATATAAACGTGTATATGTACACACACATATATATATAAATGAATACATATATATATGTATACATAAAATAACGGCTTACAGGATCATTACAAGGACCTATTAAAAGATCTGCTGCTGGTGATGTAAAGAGAAAGGAGTTGAACTTAACTGAGAATAAGGGAGTAGGTTTACGAATGAAGAGTACTAAATTTAGTTCTAAATACAGTACATTTGTGTTTGTGGCTTCTATGAAATTTACTGATGGAGATATTTGGTGGCCAATTAAAATGTAAATCTGGATTTAGAGGTTTCTTGGGAAGTTCTCAGAATATAGACAGTGGATAAGACCATAAATTTAATTGCATCATGAGAAATTAGGGAAGAGGAATGAATGTTGGAGTCTAGCAAGAAAGACATCATTAGATATTATACTTTCTTAAAGATTTGTTGACATATAGTTCTATAGACAGTGCACAAAGAGATGTTTGTTACAAGTATGCAGTTCATGCTACATAATTATGCTAATACTTCTTTATTCACAAAAATATGCTAAGGAAAGAAATCATATGTTGTTTTTCTCCTCATATCAAATAAAACTTCAATGAATGCATAAAAGACCAAACCTCAATATCTTTAATTTATTTACAACAAAATATATATAATCAAAGTAAAAACTTAGGTCTAGTTACAGCAACCATGAAAAGGAAATATGACTTTTAAAAAATTTTCCACCAACACTGGAGTGAGATGAACCAAAAGAAAGAGGAACCTAACATACAATATTTTTAGTGTGAAATGCAAATGATAAAACAGTTACACAACCTCTGCCTGAGTGTAGCATAATCTCAACACGGTAGCCAGGAGTGATGCATTTAAAGCTTAAGTAAGATCTTCTCACTCATCTTAAATCCTTTCGTGGCTCTTCTGGCTTTATCCAGAGTAAAAGCCAAAGTCTTTGCATCCACCTGTAAAGCCTCACCTGAACAGACACCAATCAATCTGCTACCTTCCTTTCTATCTCTTCTTGCTAAGCGTGCTCTAGCTACAGGCTGGTGGGCTACTGTGGAAAATGCCAGGCATGTTTCTTCCTCTGGACCTCTCCCCAGCTGTTCCTTCTGGCTGCAATGCTCTTCTTTTTAGTATCTGCTTAGCTACCTCCCTCACACCTCCAAGGCGTTGCTCAAATATCACTTTTTTTTTTTTAATAAGTTAGGACAAGGTTTACCCAGACCATCCTATTTAATATTGCCATCTGCTCCCTCCCACCTATGCCAACCTGAATCCCCCTTACCTGACTCAACTTTTTAATCCCTAAACTGTATCCTCTAATATACTAGGTAATTCATGTAATCAGCAAATCAAAGAACCAGCAACTTTAAAATATACCAGTATTTTAAGTAGGAAAAAAAGCTGCCAATCAAATCATGATATGCCATCAACTGTTATATGTACCCAGATATTACAGTCATTAAAAAATGTGAAAAAATTTCTATCTCAGACTTAACAAAATGCGTATTATTATTATGACTCACATTTTTTTCCATCTCCCTATGCTGGGATACAAGATTATAGGAGCACAGATTTTTATATGTTCTCTTTACTGAAAGACTCCAGGTACTTAGAACAGTGCTTGGCAAGTTATAGGTTCTCAATAAGTGTTTGTAAAATCAATTGTTAAATTTGTCATTTAGAGAGAGATCACCCTGGACTAAGTAAAGATTAATCAGAGGTATACTGGAAGTCATCCAGGGATTATAAACTGAGAACAAAGTGGCTCAAAGACATGTATTACCTCTGGATGAAGAATCAGTTCATGACTTCGGATGGCCGCCTTATAAGACTGGGGCGGAGTATATTTGCCGTTGTAGACAGGATAAGTAGAGCATGTTATACGCATTAGTTATTACTGGGTACCAAGTTGCTTCCAAACTTAACAACTTAAAATAACACACATTTATTGTCTCATAACTTCTGTGAGTTAGGAATGTGAGCACAGCTTAGCTGGGCCTTTGTTTTGGGATCTCTCACACGCTGCAGTCAAGGTATTGCCTGTCCAATTAAAATAAATAA
The DNA here is from genome assembly GCF_032452875.1 of Bos javanicus. Lineage (NCBI taxonomy): Eukaryota > Metazoa > Chordata > Mammalia > Artiodactyla > Bovidae > Bos > Bos javanicus. The sequence goes on along the minus strand of NC_083873.1, from coordinate 23,457,360 downwards.
ATTTATACTAAAAAAAAAGATATTGTCTGACCATGTTGCTGTTGCTGCTAAGTCAGACAATGTCTCTTCAGTTGGGTCTGACTCTTTGTGACCCTATGGACTGCAGTCCCCCACCAGACTCCTTTATCCATGGGATTCTCCAGGCAAGAATACAGGAGTGTGTTGCCGTGCCCTCCTCCAGGGCATCTTCCCAATCCAGGGACTGAACCTGTGTCTCATGTCTCCTGCATTGGCAGGCAGGGTCTTTACTACTAGCACCACATAGGAAGCCCTTGCCTGACCATAGTCATCTCAAAGCTTGACTGGGGAGGAATGTGCTCTCAAGATTATATGACTGTTGGCAGGATTCACTTTCTCATGGGTCACTGGGCTGATAACCTTAATTAATACTTTGCTGGTTATTGGCCAGAGGTCCTCCCTCAAGTGGGCCTGTAAGGTATAGCACCTTGCTTTATTGAAGTGTGCAAATCAAGAAGACAATAGAAAGAATCTACTGACAATCCTGAAGTTTCAATCTTCAGTAATAGAATCATAGAAATGACATACAGTCACCTTTGCCATATTCTCTTGGTTAGAAGAGAGTCCTTACATTCAAGGGGGAGGATTATACAAGGACATGACTATTAAGAGGTGAAAATCACTGGGGACCATCTTAGAAGTCTGCCGACATTATGTGAAAGCATCTGGAATTGTATGTTGAAGAAGGGCATGTTTGTCTGTGGAGGACCTGAGGAGTACGCTTTAGTAGACACATCCCAGAGTGGATATTAAGTGATGTTCTTCAGTGGGAACTCCCATCTTTCACTTTCCTTCACAATGGTGGGTTTCTGATCATAATACCTCTCTGACCACAGCTGATGGGATAGAAGGTAGACGTCTGACTCAAGACAGTTAAATTCTACTCCATAATTTTTGACTTTGGACTAACAGACTCTAGTTCAGTATTGCTTGGAGAGATGTTATAATCTTGGGAACTGTGACTTGATTTCATCTGTCACACAAAATGGGAAGCCAGAAAAAAAAGATTTGCAGAGAAGAAAGGACAAAGATGTTTAGAGAACCACCGAAACAAAAATAGAATGTCTGATGGATATTCTGTTCACATTTCCAGGCATTCTATAATAAGCTTTCACAACCCCCTTCTATTTTGTTGTAAATTTCCACTTCCTTTTTAACTAAAACAAACTCAAGTTGGTTTTGCAACTTGCAGCCAGAGTTCTTACTAATTATCTCTTTTTGAAGACCTTCAAAGTACCCTTGTTACTGTGACTATGAATATAACACATTATGGTGATGTTTTGTAATAAAGATGTAAGGAAACTTGAAGAGAAGCAAAGAAGGCCTTAAGCCTTCAGTCCAAATTACAGAATGATTTAAATTTTTGGCAAAGTGGCTTTTATTTCACTCCTTCAATCTTTATAAGATTTTTAAAGGAAGCATGTCATGTAGGGATACGTTTATAACACCCTCTGTGGAACCAAAGAGGCAGGAGTTTGAATGGTGAGAGTTGTCTTAAAGCACATCTAAAGAACAATGGCATCTGTCTAGTCATCTCTTATTCATGGCAATGCAATTGTTTACTCAAAAACCTGAAACAAAAGGAAAATAGCAAGCTATAACCCTAGACTCTTAAAATATGGGCTGAAACTAATAAAATAATATTATTATGGTTGAGTGCTATTTGTAACAATGCTTTTGTAGAGCTTTTTTCTGTTTTGCTGCAGTGCAAAAGAAAAAAATCACAGCATATTCTAGGAATCTGGAAATACCTAGACTATAAAAGAATGAGTAATAAATGAAGTGTTGTCTGCATTGCACTTCCTCCGTATAAGTTGTTTAATCAGCCTCTAATCTTATTCCGGGATACCATTAAACACCCAGTCACCTCTTAATGCAGTACTGAGCCAAGGGCTCAGTTTGGACCCTTTTTAGTGAAATGTCAGTTCTCTTTCCCTTCTTTCTTGTCTTGGCTTGAACAGGACTTATATATGTGGCTCCTGTTTCATGCTCAGTTTCTGTAATGCACAGTGATACCTCACCCCACATGCAGTAATCCTAGTGACTTCATGCCAAGCTAAAGTTTTGGGTGGACTCCGGGAGTTGGTGATGGACAGGGAAGCCTGGCGTGCTGCAGTTCATGGGGTTGCAAAGAGTCGGACACGACTGAGAGACTGAACTGAACTGAACTGAACTGAAAGTAAAATATTAAAATAGAGGATAAACCCCCATGTAGAATACCTGCAGAACTCAGGGAGTTAGTTATGTTAGAGAACTTTCCCCTTTGTTCACATTCTCAGCTAGGACAAAAGCATTGTCCTTGTTTGCTGGAGGAACTCTGCCAAGCCAAAAGTGATAATTTCAGGTAACAGATCTTTCACTAACTGTATGTTCCTGAGCAAGGACAAAGGTTTCATAAGAAAAATCTCTGGGCTTGATTCACTGATGATTGATGTAATCACACTTGTGGAAAAACTGGCCATCTGTGAGTGGCATCCGCTGGGGTGTGTAGGTGTGAGTGGGTTGTACACAGGCCTCCTGGGCAAATCCTGCCAAGCTGTCTTCAGCTCAGAGACTAAATAAAGATGAGAAACTTCCATGCGACATTGAGATAGAGCCATTGTAAGACCAGAAAATATTGTCAGCTTCATCACAAATCAGAATTGTTATGAAACATAGCAATACCTCTATAATACAGTAATGCCTTGAAGCATATGATGAAAGTCTGTAAATTCACAATTTTCTCTCAACTTCCAATGCTGCCACCTTAGTTTCAGATAATTTCATGTACCCACCACTGTAGACGTTCATGTGTCCACCACTGTAGGTGTTCATGTGTCCATTGCTGTAGACGTTTTCACAGTTGTGCCTAACTGCAGTTTCCAGTATTTCTCACTCAGATTGCAAGGTTCTGCCAGATTAGTCACCGTTTATGAGAACTGTTTCACAATTCAGGGCCACAGTTTACTTGTGAAGAATGTTGATGGCATCAGACACAAGGCTCTTCTTGTGTCAACCCCCACCATTCCTCCTCCTTTTACTTCACTGTCTTTTTCTTCACTTGTTCATTTCTCCCTTCTCCTCCCCAGTATAGATAAACACACTCTATTAACTTTATAAAATCTGGAAAAACATCTGAGTTCTAAAAGCCATCTGGCCTAGAGGGTTTTAGATGATAGATTTAGGACCTGTACACGTTTTACTATAAATTACTAGTATTTCTAAAGCTGTGACTGCTTTCTCTTCTCCATTAACATGTTACATTTTTGTCCAAATGTCCTTTTCAAAAACTCTTTGTACTTTCTTTTCAGAAAAATTTATTTGAAAATTAATAGCCTTCCCTCCCCCCACAAACTTAAACTGTAATTCTGCACTGTTCTCACAAAGTAAGAAATAAAAATGAAAACTGCTGGCCCCTCTATCCAGTGCTATTCACCAGAATAATGACTATAAAGATTTGGGGTTTGGCATTTGCTTTGTATTTGCACAAGTAATATGTGCCCATGCATTACGTACGCTCTAAAATATCCATATATTTATGAAAGTGAAATCATAACTTTGAAAATACCTTTTTTTGATTTTGACATTCTATTATAATCATCTTGGGGCTTCCCAGGTGGCTCAGATGGTAAAGAATCGACATGCCAATGCAGGAGACGCAGGTTTCATCCCTGGGTCGGGAAGATCCCCTGGAGGAGGAAATGGCAAAGTATTCTTGCCTGGAAAATTCCATTGACAGAGGAGCCTGGCAGGCTACAGTCCACGGGGCCACAAAGAGTCAGCCATGACTGAACAATTAAACAACAGCAGCAGCAGCAGTGTGATCATCTTTTTAGCTTACTACCAACAGATCCACTCAGTTCTTTTTCAAGACAGCTCAGTATTCCAATACTGCATTTGTGGCATAATTTACTTCATTGTTTCCCCATGGATAAACAAAATAAACTGCCTAAACAACCTTAAACATATATTTTTTACTGATGAGGATAGATTTATAAATGTAAACCTGCTTAGTCAGAGATACTTAAATTTTAAATGTTAATTAAATGCTAATTTTAAAATGAATTTCAAAAGATTATATCTATTTATATGCTCACAAACAGTAAATTAAAGAGCCTGCCACTTTGCCAGAGCTTGATATTATAAAACTTTTTATCTCTTGCCAATCTGATAAGTGGAATATGCTTCATCCTTATTTATATTTGCATTTTCATGATTAGTGCTCTGGTAGACCATATATAAATATAAATATATATATATTTTTTCTGCTCCTATCTTCTTCCTCTTCCTCATTTTTCTTGAATTTCTGGTTTCTTTTTCAGGGACTTCCTTTTTCACTTCTTTTTCTTATTAATTTTTAAGAACATATTGTAAAGTACAAATGTCAACTCTTATCTATCATTTATGAAATGAAATTCCTGTAGATTTTCTATGACCTCTTAACATTTTTATGTTCATCATGGATACTTTCTTGTGACTAACACAGTCAAACCTCTCTATTTTCCGCTGTTTATGGTATATAGGTGTCCTGTTTTATTTAGAAATTCCATTTCTGTTCAAACATATATGTAGTTTTTCTCCAATATTTTTCAAGTACTTTTAATTTTTTTTAATTTATATTTTTAATTTCTCTTGACTTTGAATTTTTCAAATAGTATGATGATTTAGTTTTTAAAGCAGCAAATGTGCCTGCTCAGTCATTTCAGTTGTATCTGACTCTTTGTGACCCTATGGACTGTAGCCCGCCTGGCTCCTCTGTCCGTGGGATTCTCCAGGGAGGAATATTGGAGTGGGTTGCCATGCCCTCCCCCAGGAGATCTTCCTAACTCAGAGATTGAACCTACATCTGTGTCTCCTGCATTGCAGGAAGATTCTTTACCACTGAGCCACGGTTAAACAATTGAACTTCCACAGGTGAACTAATCTAGACACAGACCTTACACCCTTCACAAAAATTAACTCAAAATGAGTCATAGACATAAATGTAAAACACAAAACTATAAAACTCCTAGAATATACCACTGGAGAAAATCTAGATGACTTTGAGTGTGGTAATGACTTCTTACTAACCTAGACAGCATATTAAAAAGCAGAGACATTACTTTGCCTACAAGGGTACATATAGTCAAAGCTATGGTTTTCCAGTAGTCATATATGGATGTGAGAGCTGGACCATAAAGAAAGCTGAGTGCCATAGAATTGATGCTTTTGAACTGTGGTGTTGGAGAAGACTTGAGAGTTCCGTGGACTGCAAGGAGATCCAACCAGTCCATCCTAAAGGAAATCAGTCCTGAATATTCATTGGAAGGACTGATGCTGAAGCTGAAACTCCAATACTTTGGCCACCTGAAGCGAAGAACTGACTCATTTCAAAAGACCCCAATGCTGGGAAAGATTGAAGGCGGGAGGAGAAGGAGACAACAGAGGATGAGCTGGTTGGATGGCATCACCAACTCAATAGACAGGAATTTGAGTAAACTCCAGGAGTTGGTTATGGACAGGGAGGCCTGGCGTGCTGCAGTCCATGGGGTCGCAAAGAATTGGACATGACTGAGTGACTGAACTGACTGAACTGAATGACTTCTTAGATATGCCATCAGATAGAACCCATGAAATAAATATGGATAAGCTGAACTTTATTACAATTAAAAACTTTTGATCTGTGAAAGACAATGTCAAGAGCATGGGAAGATAAGTCACACACTAGGAGACCATATCTGCAAAAGGTATATCTAATAAAGAACTGCTATCAAAAATATACTAAGAGCTGTTAAAACTCAACATAAAACAGCCCAATCAAAATACAGGAAAAAATGATACGAACAGTCAGTCACTTTACCAAAGAAGATACAGGGATGGCCAATAAGCATATGAAAAAGATACTTTACATTCTATGTCATAAGGAAAGTGAAAATTAAAGCAACAATGAGATACCACTACACACATATTAGAATGGTCAAAATTGAAAACACTTAAAATACCAAATTCTGGCAAGGATGTGGAACAATAGAAACCCTCATTCCTGGTGGGAATGCAAAATGATACAGCCATTTTGGGAGACAGTTTAGCAGATTCTTTTTTTTTTTTTTTTTTTTTTAAACTTTACAATATTGTATTAGTTTAGCCAAGTATCGAAATGAATCCGCCACAGGTATACCTGTGTTACCCATCCTGAACCCTCCTCCCTCCTCCCTCCCCATACCTTCCCTCTGGGTCGTCCCAGTGCACCAGCCCCAAGCATCCAGTATCGTGCATCGAACCTGGACTGGCAACTCGTTTCATACATGATATTTTACATGTTTCAATGCCATTCTCCCAAATCTTCCCACCCTCTCCCTCTCCCACAGAGTCCATAAGACTGTTCTATACATTAGTGTCTCTTTTGCTGTCTTGTACACAGGGTTATTGTTACCATCTTTCTAAATTCCATATATATGCGTCAGTATACTGTATTGGTGTTTTTCTTTCTGGCTTACTTCACTCTGTATAATAGGCTCCAGTTTCATCCACCTCATTAGAACTGATTCAAATGTACTTTTTAATGGCTGAGTAATACTCCATTGTGTATATGTACCACTGCTTTCTTATCCATTCATCTGCTGATGGGCATCTAGGTTGCTTCCATGTCCTGGCTATTATAAACAGTGCTTCGATGAACATTGGGGTACATGTGTCTCTTTCCCTTCTGGTTTCCTCAGTGTGTATGCCCAGTAGTGGGATTGCTGGATCATAAGGCAGTTCTATTTCCAGTTTTTTAAGTACAGTTTAGCAGATTCTTAGCTTCTGAGATCAGACGAGATCTGGCACCTTCAGGCTGATATGACCGGAGACCAGTTTAGCAGATTCTTAACAAAACTAAACATTAACCAAATGATCCAGCAATCTCATGCCTTGGTATGTGTCCGAAGGAGTCAAAAACTCTATGCCCACACAAAACCTACCATGAATGTTTATAGCAGCTTTAGTCATAATTACCAAAACTTGGAAGCAACAAAGATGTCCTTCAGTAGGTAAATGGACAAATTCCAGACAAGGGAATATTGTTCAGTGGTAACAAGAAATGAGCTATTAAGTAATGAAAAAACATGGATGAATCTTAAATGCATATTGCTAAGTGAAAGAAGCCAGTCTGAAAAGACCACATAACTGTGTGATATCAACTATGTGACATTCTGGAAAATGCAAAACTATAGAGACAGGAAAAATGTCCGTGGCTGTCAGAGGTTAGAGGAGGAATAAACAGATGTATCACAAAGGATTTTTAAGGCAGTGAAAATACTCTGTATGATACCATAATGAAGACTCATGTTATTTTAGACTGTTCAAATTCATGGAATGTATTGCACCAAAAATGAACTTTCATGTAAACTGTGGCCTTTGGGTGATTATGATGTGTGAATGTAGGTTCATCAATAGTAACAAATGTATCAGCCTTGAGGGGAATGTTGATAATGCAAGAGGCTATGCTTATATGGAAACAGGAGGTATATGGGAAATTTCTGTACTTTCCTCTTAATTTTGCTGTGAATCTAATGCAACTTTTTTTTTTTTAAAGTCTTAATAAAAACAAGTATGCTATGAAAGGAGAACCTGGGACATTCATTCATTTACTCAGCATGCAGGCATTAGATGAATGAGTACTATGTGTCAGACACAGAGAATAAAGTGCACAATAACAATCTTTGCTATAAAACATCTTACTGTCTAGCAAGGTTCAGAAAATTAGTGCACAAAAATAAAGTAGTATGACTCAACACATATACAGAACTGGTATAGTCCAATGACTGCTATTCCATCAAAGGTGAAGTCTGGGAAAATTACCAGTTTATTTGTGGGATGCTATTTCCTCAAACCATTTTGAGAAATTTTCTTCTGAAACTTCCTTTAGAGGTTTTGACACATTGTAAACATTTTTAGTGGGATAGATTTAGAGTTTTAGAATGAATAAATGAAATGACTTTTCAAAATAGTCAACTACTTCTCTATTATTAATTTTTTTGGACAAGATTAAATTATTATGCTATGACTATAGATTTGTTTATGTTTTCGGTTTATTTTCCCTTTATATATTCCCAGACTGTGTTATTGGTATCATGCAACTTCATATTTTCTACAAATTCTTGAAGAGTTAAATCATTTTATGAAACTTACACAGTGTTATATGTCAATTATATCTCAATAAGGCTTTAAAAAATATGGGTGGATTATCTCCTTTTTTGGTGTGAAATATCCCTCTCTCTCCCTTTAAAGGCTTAACTTGCTTTGTGCATATTAATTATCATTTTATGCCAACAACCATGGATTCAAACAAATGCCAACCAAAAATATTTGGAAAAAAATTCTCCAGAAAGTTCCAAAAAGCAAAACTTGAATTTACTGAGTGCCAGCAACTATTTATGTACCATTTATATTGTATTAGGTGTTATCAGTGGTCTAGATATAACTTAAAATATATGGAATGAACAAGGTAGAGATTGTTGTCTTAAAAATACTGCCTAGATAATAGGGGCAACTTGGGAAAGGAATATATGGGAGCTTTCTGTATTATTTTACAAGTTTTTTGTCAATGTAAAACTATCCTAAAATTAGTGTTTGTTTAATAAAACAGAAAAAATAAAGTATATGGAAGGATGTATATAAGTTATATGCAAATACTATACCATTTTATATAAAGGACTTGACCATCCACAGATTTTGATATATGTGAGGGATCCTGCAACCAGTTCCCCAAGGATATTGAGGGATGACTCAATATAGTATAATTTATTGTTTTATATTTGTTTTAAAAATAGCCATAGCTGACCTTTACACTTTTTAGTTAGCTATAGAGTTGCCATCTTTTAATTGGAGGTTTTGGCCCATGGGGATTTTTTAATCTATATATCTATTAGATTGTTATCTGCAGTTTTATATTGTGCTTTATATTTGATGTATTTTTCTTTTGTATCTTTTCTTTATTCCCTTTGTTTCTCCTTTGTTCCCTTTGTTTCTTGCAAGCATGCTAAGTCACTTCAGTCATGTCTGACTCTTTGTGACACTATGGACTATATAGCCCTCCAGGCTTCACTGTCTATGGATTCTCCAGGCAAGAATACTGGAGTAGGTTGCCATGCCCTCCTCCAGGGGATCTTCCCAACCCAGGGATCGAACCTGCGTCTCTTATGTCTCCTGCATAGGCAGGCAGATTCTTTACTACAAGTACCACCTGGGAAACTCTTTCTCCTCTTACAGTTGGGTTAATTTTACAAAATATTTTCATTCTTTTACTGGTTACCTCTAACTTTTACAGTATAAATATTTAAATTGATATTTTCCTACCCAAATCCAAAGTTTATATCCTCTTTCTGAATGAGATACCTTAGCAATAAAGTTTGGGGACTTTAAATTGAGACATCTCTGAAGAAACATCTCAGCTTCCAGGGTTTTTTTGACATTGACTGAAATTGGGTGGCTGTTGCAACTGCACCTCAGTCCAGCTTCTCCCTCTGCCCAAATTCCACTTTCCTTGCTTCCTCGTAGCAGTCTGCAGAAAGTTTCCTGAACACAAATCATAGCAACTCAGAATGTGCTCCTGGAGAAGCTAACCCACAACACTCAGATTGTCCTCTGAGCAGTTTTATATAGTTTATAATGGTTTTAAAACAGTGGACAGAGGATGAGATGGTTAGATCATATCACTGACTCAATGGACATGAATCTGAGCAAACTCTAGGAGAGAGTGAGGGACGGGGAAGCCTGGTGTGCTGCAGTCCATGGGATCACAAAGAATTGGACACAACTTATCAACTGAACAACAAATAATGGTTTTCACCTATTTGAGCATAAGTGTAGTCTTTACATAATTGACCGTCCCTCGATTATGCCCAAAATAGTCAGCTACTTCTCTATTATTAATTTTCTTTTAGACAAGATTAAATTATTATGCCCTGACTATAGATTTGTTCATGTTTTCTGTTTATTTTCCCTTTATATATTCCCAGACTGTGTTATTGGTATCATGCAACTTCATATTTTCTACAGATTCTTGAAGAGTTAAATCATCTTATGAAACTTATGAAACTCCAAATTATGATTTGGGCTTCCCTGGTGGCTCAGATGGTAGAGTGTCTGCCTACAACACGGGAGACCCAGGTTCAGTCCCTGGGTCTGGAAGATCCCCTGGAGAAGGAAATGGCATTTTGATTTGACATAAATTCTCCCTTCAGATTTGATGGTCTTACAGCATGAACAAAAAACAGTAAAAGTCCAATTTAAATGGCCAGATTTCTAAGAGATTGTTTAAAGATAAAGTTAATTTTTGTGTTTAACATTATTTACAGAGGTTTCATGTTCTGCACAAAGTACACATAACAAGGGCAAATCAGCAATGATACAAAGTGAAATAATTTGATTTCCAACAATAACAGACGGTGGCCACCTGCGGTTTGTGTTAAATAAGGATCGTGTTCAGTAATGCCATCATTTACGAAATGAGAGATAGTTCCCCATTTTCCACAATATGCAGAATAAGCATAAATGAATAAAGACATGACAGGTTTGGTGATTAAAGGAATGGCAAAGTTCCAAATTCACTGCCTTAGGGAATTCATTATAAGTTGTCGCTTTGCATCCTAGTGGTACAGGGACAGTCAGTATAGATTAAACACAGCTATTTATAGTTACTGTCCTTTTGACATAAGGACTACCTAGTGGGACAATACCTGCTTGACTTTACAGAAGAAAATGTAAAAGAATAGGCATAAAAACATACTGGAAATTAAAAAGTAGATTAAATATTATTTTACTATATTACATAGTCCAGCACCAGTTGTAACTAAGATGTCAGAATAATGGATGCTTAACAAAGGTCCATCTAGTCAAGGCTATGGTTTTTCCAGTGGTCATGTATGGATGTGAGAGTTGGACTGTGAAGAAAGCTGAGTGCCTAAGAATTGGTGCTTTTGAACTGTGGTGTTGGAGAAGACTCTTGAGAGTCCCTTGGACTGCAAGGAGATCCAACCAGTCCATTCTGAAGGAGATCAGCCCTGGGATTGCTTTGGAGGGAATGATGCTGAAGCTGAAACTCCAGTACTTTGGCCACCTCATGCGAAGAGTTGACTCATTGGAAAAGACTCTGATGCTGGGAGGGATTGGGGGCAGGAGGAGAAGGGGACGACAGAGGATGAGATGGCTGGATGGCATCACTGACTTGATGGACGTGAGTCTGAGTGAACTCCGGGAGTTGGTGATAGACAGGGAGGCCTGGTGTGCTGCAATTCATGGGGTCACAAAGAGTCGGACACAACTGAGCAACTGAACTGAACTCAATTCTCCATAACCTAAAAAATGTCTTCTAAATCTAAGTAAATTATTTCTGAAATAAACCTGAATTATTATGCAAATATAATGTGAATCTGAATTAATTCCAAAGGAAGCTATGAATTGAGTGACAAGAATACTGGACTTTGAGATTCTGTTTACCAAGGATACAGTACTGTTCCCCATAGGCAAGTTACTTAACATCCCTGACACTGAATTTCTTCCCTGTAAAATATGTGATACCTAAATTATGGTGTTATTTTAGTGGATCTAGTAAAATTTAGTAAAAGTCTTTCTTCCTAGAACAAACTGGGTGCCTAGCAAATACTTGGTTTAAATCGCAACATTATTTAAAATAAGGAAATATTTATTTATTACCAATTTTCTTCCAAAACAAGAGTGTACTTTACAGTGATGCATAAAATATGACAAAAGAGAATACAGTGGGTCAGAGATGATAGAAACTTTAAACAATGAGGTAGAAAAAAGAGGAGTCAAGATAAGACGACAGTGATAACTACAAGGGCCTACTGGAGACCTCAAATTTAGCTCTTTCTGGAACTCACATACAAAAGTAGATATCATTCGGTACACAGATCTTTGCTCAGTAACAGTAATGATCACCCGTTCTTGATATTAAGAGCTGGCAAAGATTACTCTTGAGGTTGTTCATAAAGAGGACAATGTTGGAAGTAATAAACAGCCTCCTCAATGGTATCCTTAAAATAGATGCAGTGACAACAACTTTATAGAACAGTTTCTAGGTGGGTCCCTTTCATTACTCCAAGGAGTAACTCAGTAAACATACTTCTGTGGAGGACAAGCCGAGGGCAAGGCTATTAAGTCTTGCTTATTTTCTGAAGGGTGCTGAGAAATATAGGGGCAAACGAAGCAATTGCATTCTAGGTAACTGGCTTAACACGGGGATATGTTTTAGGATATCTGAAAGCAGGAAGGGCCTGTGCCCTTCACGTCAGTTATCTTGAACACTGTTTTTCTCACAAAGAAATTTTAAACAGGTGAAAAGAGAAGTCAGCTTAAATTGTAATCCTTGGAAAATGCAACAGAAGCTATTTTTTGTTACTCGTTCTTCTCATTTCACAAATGTTTGAGCACTGATTAAGAGCCATATTAAGGGGCTTCCCTGGTGGCTCAGAGGTTAAAGCGTCTGCCTCCAATGCGGGAGACCCAGGTTCGATCCCTGGGTCAGGAAGATCCCCTGAAGAAGGAAATGGTAACCCACTCCAGTACTCTTGCCTGGAGAATCCCATGGATGGAGAAGCCTGGTAGACTACAGTCCATGGGATCTCAAAGAGTCGGACACGACTGAGCGACTTCACTTAAGAGCCACATACTGTACTGGGGATACACGCTTTAGTATTGTAGTTCTGAAAACTATGTTAATGTGTATGTGTATGTATATGTCTACATCTGACTCTACATCTGCATTTATGCCTGTGCCTATTTCTAGATCTATATATCTCCCCCAACACATAGATTTCTGGGTAGAAATATCAAGTGCTGGTATCTGTCATCATCAAATTTAATACAGATAAAGAGGCAATGGCAATTGAGTTCCATAAATGTATGAAATTATCAGTCTGTACTGTATTAACATTCTTATAAGAACCTGTATATAGTATGACTGGCTTCCCAGGTGGCTCAGTGGTAAAGAACGGCTTGCCAGTGCAGGGGTCGCAGGAGACACAGGTTTGATCCCTGGGTAGGAAAGATCCCTTGTAGAAGGAAATGGCAACCCACTTGAGTATTCTTGCCTGGGAAATCCCGTGGACAGAGGAGCCTGGAGGGCTATAGTCCATAGGATCGCAAAGAGTCGAACACAACTGAGTGATTGAGCACAAAACAGTTTAACAGAATATGTGCATCAGTGGAAAGTTGTTGTGTTTGGTACAAAGAAGAGAGATGGCTACTGTTTCTTTCTTTTGCAGTATTATCAAAATTCACCCCACCATTCTACACAGTTTCTTTCAGGTCAATTAAACATGAAATATTTTAAGAAGTGGCTTTCTAGGAAGTGAAGCTTATCCCTTTAATTTATAATGAAAATGAATTCCCTTAGATGTAAACATTTATAAAATGGAATAGATGTGCTATGTGGACAACATTAAACATGTGAAAATGTCTAATGACTTGTTTCAGCAATATCTGCCAAGACCACTGAGGTGAGTTGATGCTTTATCCTCATCTATGTTGTGCAAAAGTGATGAAATTTTGTATACTTGGTCTACCTTAAGTCTGTTGTCTTATTTTTTACTCCTATTGTATGAGTCTAATTATAGCCCCTATTAGTTGGGAAGTCAGTCCAGCCTTTTAAAAACCATACAAAATGTGTTAAGAAGATCTGAGAGAGTATGGAAGAGGCTCCCTTATGAGGGCTGCATGTGTTTAGTGCATAGATTCAATTGCATCAATTTTAACTATTCAAAATAAAATTCTGTGTTTTTTCATTAGATGGGCTTCACACAGATAGATAGTTGGATGTCTTGGTTAAAGGATATTTGGATAAATTAAGCTCTATCGTAGTCATACTTCCAATTTTTTCTTATTGAACTTAGAGTCTTGCTACATATTTTGAGAAGGAATAAAACAAGTAAACTAATAGAACTTTTTAAGGAATAGAAGTTACTAAGGGAGATAAAGATTCTTAAGATAGTAATAATAATGTTAATAATAATAGTTACCATAATTACATTGAAGTCAATAATGGTAGCTTGGTGGCTAGCATGTACCAGACACAATATTGAGCACTTTATCATTAAAAGTTCATTTTCAGTTCAGTTCATTTGCTCAGTCATGTCTGACTCTTTTCAACCCCATGGAGTGTGGCACTCCAGGCTTGCCTGTCCATCATCAACTCCCAGAGCTTGCTCAAACTCATGTCCATCGAGTCGGTGATGCCATCCAAATATCTTATCCTCTGTCATCCCCTTCTACTCCTGCTTTCAATCTTTCCCAGCATCAGGGTCTTTCAGTCAAGTTCAGTCGCTCAGTCGTGTCCGAATCTTTGCGACCCCGTGAATCGCAGCACGCCAGGCCTCCCTGTCCATCACCAACTCCCGGAGTTCACTCAGACTCATGTCCATTGAGTCAGTGATGCCATCTGCCATCTCATCCTCTGTCATCCCCTTCTCCTCCTGCCCCTAATCCCTCCCAGCATCAGAGTCTTTTCCAATGAGTCAACTCTTCACATGAAGTGGCCAAAGTACTGGAGTTTCAGCTTTAGCATCATTCCTTCCAAAGAAATCCCAGGGCTGATCTCCTTCAGAATGGACTGGTTGGATCTCCTTGCAGTCCAAGGGACTCTCAAGAGTCTTCTCCAACACCACAGTTGAAAAGCATCAATTCTTCAGCGCTCAGCCTTCTTCACAGTCCAACTCTCACATCCATACATGACCACTGGAAAAACCATAGCCTTGACTAGACTTTAATCCTCCACAAATACATAGGGTTGAAACCATTTGTCTAAAAATGTCTTTAGAGTTTTAAAGAATTTTAAAGAATGAGACCATTTTGTTCAGTACAAAATTCTAGGGGCAAGTTGTACAGCTTTACTGTTGGTATATATGTAAATATCACTTTAAAGATGGTTGATGTGTCTTATTTTCCATTTAAAAGAATGTATACACCTGGCTTCTTTCATTTGGTACAATGTGAGATTCATATATCTTTCATATATCTATATATCTTGTAGCATAAGAATATGCTAAAAATTGTTTGCTTTATAATTCATTCTCTTGCTTGATAGGCATTCGAGTAGGTTTTAGCATCTAAAACTCTTGAGAAATTTGTATGCAGGTCAGGAAGCAACAGTTAGAACTGGACATGGAACAACAGACTGGCTCCAAATAGGAAAAGGAGTTCGTCAAGTCTGTATATTGTCACCCTGTTTATTTAACTTATATGCAGAGTACATCATGAGAAACGCTGGGCTGGAAGAAACACAAGCTGGAATCTAGATTGCTGGGAGAAATATCAATAACCTCAGATATGCAGATGACACCACCCTTATGGCAGAAAGTGAAGAGGAACTAAAAAGCCTCTTGATGAAAGTGAAAGAGGAGAGTGAAAAAGTTAGCTTAAAGCTCAACATTCATAAAACGAAGATCATGGCATCTGGTCCCATCACTTCATGGCAAATAGATGGGGAAACAGTGGAAACAGTGTCAGACTTTATTTTTCTGGGCTCCAAAATCACTACAGATGGTGACTGCAGACATGAAATTAAAAGACGCTTACTCTTTGGAAGGAAAGTTATGACCAACCTAGATAGCATATTCAAAAGCAGAGACATTATTTTGTCAACAAAGGTCTGTCTAGTCAAGGCTATGGTTTTTCCAGTGGTCATGTATGGATGTGAGAGTTGGATTGTGAAGAATGCTGAGCGCCGAAGAATTGATGCTTTTGAACTGTGGTGTTGGAGAAGACTCTTGAGAGTCCCTTGGACTGCAAGGAGATCCAACCAGTCCATTCTGAAGGAGATCAGCCCTGGGATTTCTTTGGAAGGACTGATGTTGAAGCTGAAACTCCAGTACTTTGGCCACATCATGTGAAGAGTTGACTCATTGGAAAAGACTCTGATGCTGGGAGGGATTGGGGGCAAGAGGAGAAGGGGACGACAGAGGATGAGATGGCTGGATGGCATCACTGACTCGATGGACATGAGTCTCAGTGAACTCCGGGAGTTGGTGATGGACAGGGAGGCCTGGCGTGCTGCGATTCATGGGGTCACAAAGAGTCGGACATGACTGAGCGACTGATCTGAATCTGAATATGAGTAAAATTTCTATGAACATTCTCATGCAATTCTGTTAATGGATATAGGTTTTCATTTCTCTATGCCAAACCTAGTAATACAGTTGATGAGTTCTAGAGGAGGTGTGGGCTTCCCTCCTGCCAATGCAGGAGACATGGGTTCAATCCTTGGATCAGAAGATCCCCTGAAGAAGGAAATGGCAACCCACTCCAATATTCTTGCCTGGGAAATCACATGGACAGAGGAGCCTGACGGGCTATAGTCCATGGGCTCACAAAAGAGTCAGACATGACTTAGTGACTAAATAACAATAAGGGTGGGTTTATGTTTTACATTAAAAAACAAACTGTTGATACTTTTCCCAAAGAGATCATATCATTTTACACTCCTATCAATGTGTAAGTTTCAACTGCCATATATCCTCACCAATATTTAGAACCATCAACTTTAATTTTAGCCACGCTACTGGATATGTATTGGTGTTTCTTTGTTTTTAATTTGCATTTATCTGATGACTTACAACGTAGATATACTTTCATGTGCTTCTGCTGTGCTGTGCTCAGTCACTTCAGTTGTATCTGACTCTTTGCAACCTGTGGACTGTAGCCTGTCTATTGGATTCCATGGTATTTTTAGATAAAAATTGAGGGAATTTATTGCCAGCATATATTCTTTATTCTTAGAATGTCAAGGAAGTTTACTGATTTTTTAATATCTCTTTTGGGATGTTTGTTTGAATATCTTGCCCTCTTTTAGTTTTGTTGATTGTTTCTTTTTTATTATTGAATGGTGAGAATTTTTTTAATGGTTTCTATTGACTGGCTGAATTTTTAATTTGGATGAAATTATTTATCATTTTATTCCTTTAGGATTGGTGCTTTCTATGTTCCCTTTAAGAATTTGCCTATGCTCAGGTCATGAAGATATTCTCTGATTCCTGTCTTCTAGTAGGTTTACAGTTTGGCCTTTATGTTTAGTTATTTTTAGGTCTAGGTCCATAATCCATTTCAAATAATTTTTCGTATAATGTAAGGTAGACGTTGAAGTTCACTTTTTTTTCCAAACAGATACCCAGTTGTATCAGCAACATTTATTGAGACCTCTGTTTCCATTGCTTTGGTTTCTGTCAAACATCAACTGAACATATACGTGAGGGTCTATTTCTGGAGTCTCTTTTCTGTTTCATTGATCAAATTTTCTGTTCTCATGCCAATATCATTATGCAGTTTTGATTATTATAAATATATACTAAGCAGCATTTTACCTAGAGTCAGAAGCCATTTCACATAACATGTAAGGCTCTTTCAACAATAAAATTCCATTTACCTCTTTCTTTTGTCCTGTTATCATTTCTTCTAAGGGATTCTTGCCCACAGTAGTAGATATAATGCTTATCTGAGTTAGATTCACCCATTCCAGTCCATTTTAGTTCACTGATTCCTAAAATGTTGTTCACTCTTGCCATCTTCTATTTAACCACTTCCAATTTACCTTGATTCATGGACCTAAATTCCAGGTACCTATGCAATACTGTAATTTACAGCCTCAGACTTGACTTCCATCACCAGTCACATCATGGGTGCAATCTCAAAAATGACAGAATGATCTCCATTTATTTCCAAGGCAATCCATTCAATACCACAGTAATCCAACCAGTAATGCTGAGGATGCTGAAGTTGAATGGTTCTAAGAAGATCTACAAGAATTTCTAGAACTAACACTCCAAAAAAGGCATCCTTTTCATTATAGGGAACTGGAATGCAAAAGCAGGAAGTTAAGAGATACCTGGAGTAACAGGCAAATTTGGCCTTGGAGTACAAAATGAAGCAGGGCAAAGGTTAACAGAGTTTTGCCAAGAGAACACACTGGTCATAGCAAACACCCTCTTCCAACAACACAAGACAACACTACACACATGGACATCACCAGGCAGTCAATACCAAAACGAGATTGATTATTTTCTTTGCAGCCAAAGATGGAGACACTCTATACAGTCAGCAAAAACAAGACCAGGAGCGGACTGTGGCTCAGATCATGAACTCCTTATTGCCAAATTCAAGAAAGTAGGGAAACCACTAGACCATTCAGGTATATGACCTAAATCAAATCCCTTATGATTATACAGTGGAGGTGAGAGATAGATTCAAGGGATTAGATCTGATAGAGTGCCTGAAGAACTATGGAAAGAATCATGACATTGTACAGTAGGCATTGATCAAAACCATCCCCAAGAAAAAGAAACACAAAAAAGGCAAAATGGTAGTCTGAGGAGGCCTTACAAATAGCTGAGAAAAGAAAAGAAGCTAAAGGCAAGGAGAAAAGGAAATATATACCCACTTGAATGCAGAGTTCCAAAGAAGAGCAAAGAGAGATAAGAAAGCCTTCCTCAGTGATCAAAGCAAACAAATAGAGGAAAACAATAGAATGGGAAAGACTAGAGAACTCCTCAACAAAATTAGAGATACCAAGAGAAAATTTCATGCAAAGATGGGCACAATAAAGGACAGAAATGGTGTGGACCTAACAAAAGCAGAAGAGACTAAGAAGAGGTGGCAACAATATATAGAAGAACTATACAAAAAAAATCTTCATGACCCAGATAACCATGATGGTGTGATCACTCACCATGATGGTGTGATCACTCACCTAGAGCCAGACATCCTGGAGTCAGAAGTCAGGTGGGCCTTAGGAAGCATCACTACAAACAAAGCTAGTGGAGATGGAATTCCAGTTGAGCTATTTCAAATCCTAAAAGATGATGCTGTGAAAGTGCTGCACTCAACATGCCAGCAAATTTGGAAAATTCAACAGTGGCCACAGGACAGGAAAAAGTCAGTTTTCATTCCAATCCCAAAGAAAGGCAATGTCAAAGAATGTTCAAACTACCGCACAGTTGCACTCATCTCACATACTAATAAAGTAATGACAAATTCTTGTCACTTATTTGTAAAGACAAATTCTTGTCTTTATTTGTAATGACAAATTACAAATAAAGTAATGTCAAACTTCAACAGTATGTGAACCGTGAACTTCCAGATGTTCAAGTTGGATTTAGAAAAGGCAGAGGAACCAGAGATCAAATTGCCAACATCTGTTGGATCATAGAAAAAGCAAGAGAGTTCCAGAAAAAAACATCTACTTCTGCTTTATTGACTACACCAAAGGCTTTGACTGTGTGGATCACAAAAAATTGTGGAAAATTCTTCAGGATATGAGAATACCAGACCACCTTACCTGCCTCCTGAGAAATCTGTACAGGTCAAGAAGCAACAGTTAGAACTGGACATGGACAACAGACTGGTTCCAAATAGGGAAAGGATTACATCAAGGCTGTATATTGTCACCTTGCTTATTTAATTATATGCAGAGTACATCATGCAAAATGCCAGGCTGTATTAAGCACAAGCTGGAATCCGGATTGCTGGGAGAAATATCAATAACCTCAGATATGCAGACGACACCACCCTTATGGCTGAAAGTGAAGAAGAACTAAAGAGTCTCTTGATGAAAGTGAAAGAGAGAGTGAAAAAGTTGGCTTAAAACTCAACATTCAGAAGACTAAGATCATGGTATTTGGTCCCATCACTTCGTGGCAAATAGATGGGGAAACAATGGAAATAGTGGCAGATTTTATTTTTAGGGGCTCCAAAATCACTGCAGATGGTGACTGCAGTGATGAAATTTAGACACTTGCCCCTTGGAAGAAAAGCACAGACATTAATTACTTTGCCAGCAAAAGTCTGTCTAGTCAAAGCTATGGTTTTTCCAGGAGTCGTGTGGATGTGAGAGTTGGACCAAAAGAAAGCTGAGCACCGAAGAATTGATGCTTTTGAACTGTGGTGTTGGAGAAGACTCTCAACAGTCCCTTGAACTGCAAGGAGATCCAACCAGTCAATCCTAAAGGAATCAGTCCTGAGTATTACTTGGAAGGACTGATACAGAAGCTGAAACTCCAATAATTTTGGCCACCTGATGCAAAGAACTGACTCCTTGGAAAAGACCCCGATGCTGAGAAAGACTGAAGGCAGGAGAAGGGGATGACAGAGGATGAGATGGTTGTATGGCATCACCGACTCGATGGAAAAGAGTTTTAGCAAGCTCTGGGAGTTGGTGATGGACAGGGAAGCCTGGCATTTTGCTGTCCATGGGGTCGCAAAGAGTCAGACACAACTGAATGACTGAACTGAACTGAACTGAACTGTTGTCATATATATTACATCATTATGTTTAAGCCCCACAATTCAGTGATAATTTTATTTTTAAAAAGCATGTATCCTGTAATGAATAAGGAAATTAAAAAATAGTTCAGTTCTCTATATTTCCTCAGGTACCATCTCATGTGCTCTTTATTCCTTCCTATAAATGTGACTTGTGGTCTTGCTTCATTTTCTTTCAGCCTGAAGAATTTTCCTTGTAATTTTAGAGAATATATGCTGGCAATAATTCCCTCAATTTTTATCTAAAATTACCTTTATTTTGCCAATATTTTTTTTATTTTATTTTTAAACTTTACATAATTGTATTAGTTTTGCCAAATATCAAAATGAATCCACCACAGGTATACATGTGTTCCCCATCCTGAACCCTCCTCCCTCCTCCCTCCCCATACCATCCCTCTAGGTTGTCCCAGTGCACTAGCCCCAAGCATCCAGTATCGTGCATTGAACCTGGACTATTTTTGAAATATATTTTGCTAGATATATAACCTTGGCATAACAGGTTTTTTTCTTTTAACATATAAAATTATTCCATTATTAGCCCTGTTCTCACTTATGTAATGTGTCATTATTTGCTACTATTATCATTATTATATTTTTGTCTGGTTTTTAGTGGTTCTGTTGTGTTCTACTCATGTATGATTAGTTTTTTTACTTATTCTTGGAGTTTACTTTGTTTCTTGGGTATTTAAGATTCTTGGACTAAATATGAATAATTTAGATCATTTTTTATTTGATATTATTTCTATCCTATTTTCTCTTTCTTCTTTTTCTCTGAGATTCTAATTATACATAAATTAGTGTGCTTGATATTACTAATATTAGGATCTGTTATTTTTGGTTTGAATATTTTTCTCTGAGTTCTTTAGGTTGAATATTTTCTTGATCAGTCCTCTGATGATTTACTATGTCATCTTTAATCTGCCAGTAAGTCATCCATTATATTTTTTTATTTCAATGTTGTACATTTTAGTTCTTTAATTTTCACTTAGTTCTTTGTAGTTTTCATTTTCTGCTAATATTTCTCACTCTTTTTTTAAAAAATTTTTTCTTGAACATATAATGCCTGCTAATTCCAACACCTGCATAATCTCTAGGTTGTTTTATAGTGACTGTTTTTAATTACATGCCTTGTTTTCCTCTTTTATTCACATTTCTCTGAAAAAAAATTTAATTTACATTCTAGAAATTGAGGATCTTCTATACAGACACTGGATTTTGTTATCTTCCTCTAAGGAGTGTTTATTTTTGTTCTATCAGGTATCTTTACTGGACTCGAATTCCAAACTGAATCTCTGCTGTAGAGGGCAACAGAAGAAATTTCTACTATTCTTTCAGCCTTGTAGATGACACTTTTCCCTGTGATCTCTGGATTCTCTCTGTCTCCCTCAAGTGCATTCCAGGTGTCAGCCAAGGATTTTGCAAAAGTGTATTTAAAGAGTTTGGGTCTTCCCCTTCTGTGGTTTATTCATTTTGAACCTTTTTATCTAACAACTCTGAATTCCATCCTCTGACTCTTTGAGACAGTAAAGCTGTGGTTCTCTGCTCTTGTATTCTAGCTACCCCATGCCACACTCTCATGAGAAAAGGATTTTTTTTTAATGTATATATAGTATATATTCCAGAGTGGATAATTGTTACTGTGAGAGGTTCCGTCCAATACAACATCTCTATCTTATTTGAAGCAGAAATTCTCACTTTGTTTGTGGCCTCTGAAAATATTTATTTATTCTTTGCCTATTCAGAAATACATTTTTAACTACTCATTTTTATATTGGCAGAAGTTTTATAATGTCCAGAATATTCTGAAAATAAAAGTTTCTAAACTACTTTTAGCTTGATAATATGATATGGCAGTACTATAATGTACTTACCTCAGGAAAAAATAAAATTTCTATAAAGCATTCCTATAATTTGATTTGAACATTACTATGTTCTAGAGTGAGCACCAAGGTAAACTATTTGTGAAGCAGACATCCAACTAAATGTTGAAGGTGTTTCAGAGTAAGTTCTCCCTAACATTGCAGTTCCTACCTTATAGCCCCTTCATGATCTAGAGACAAAAACCTTTCCATAAATACTGACTAACAGTAATGATGGAAACCTTAAACTTGTAAAATGTAGACATCTGAGGAAATGTGTGCCTTCTACTTACTTTTAGATATAAAAACAAAATATACTGTGATTATTCACAACAAATGAGTTTAACACTGAATTTTTGAAACTTGAAACCCAGTTTTATTTTAAAGCAGATTGTAGGAACAAATCTAAGAGATATCAGTAGTCAAAAATTGAAAAGACCAAATCCTTTGAGTGCCACTTTAATCCCAGATCAAATGAGGACAGCTGGTCCAAGAACTATAATCGATTTCATTTAAACACATCAGAGCAGTGTCGTGATTATTTCCATACTTCGCTGAAGGATGAGGGAATGTGTAGAACATAAATGTTCTTCTTAGAGCTAATTGTACCATGCCCAGATTGAATCAGCATTTCCAACAATTTCTGTATTTCTTTTCCACGTTTTTAATACTCTTTATCCCCCAGGGCTAGAGTTACCCAGCATAACTTGTCTTACTTTACTGCAAGAATGCGTCTACTGTTGTACAGGAAAAGATTTCTCCTCACAACAGCACTGCTCATTTACATGCTCCCTTGTTCTGGAAAGAGTTGTGTGGTAGCTTGGTGTAAGGGGACATTGCGGCCATGTAACAGGAGCCTAGGTGTACTGACACAATCTGGGTTGCAGACCTCAGAGCACATGGGGTGGGAGGTTGTGAGCAATGGCAGATCAACACTGGAACGGGCAGGACACCTCCTCCCATTCCCCTTTTCCTGACACCCTTCGAGAGCCACAGTGGGGCTGCCAAAGTCAAGGCACTGTTCACCAGTCTGAAGAAGGAGCACCAGGGCCGTGTTGTCAGGAAAACCAAGCTGTCTCCTCTGGAGCTGACTCAGATACTGTAAGCTCCTTTACAAAATGAGAGCTCAACTCTCACCTGTCATTCAGTAAGAATGGTTTCTTCAAATTCTGTCAGTCAGGAGTGATGTCAGGAATGCAAACTCAGCCCTTTCTCTGCCTGTGTGGTTACGAGACAGACGTGGAGGGAGGTCTGTGAACAAGGCAGCTCTGTGCAGAGCTGTGAATTAGAAGCTCATCTTCAGAACAGTTTCCTCAAGCTCCTAACACTGTGTTCCAGTGTTCTCCCTGGCAAAGCCCAGCTCAGGCTTATTTCCCACCCTGTCAAAACTGACCTTGATAATTTCCCAATTCCTGGAGCCCTTCTCCCTTCCCCGTTCTCTACATAAGGCTAATTAACCTGTTTGGAAAAAAAATTTTTTTCCCATGGCAGCACTATTTATAATAACAAAGACAGAAATAATCCAAGTGCCCATCAACAGACGACTAGCTTAAGAAGAAGTGATATATATAATATACATATGTATATTATAGAATATCACTCAGCCATAGCAAAGAATGAAATATTGCCATTTGCAGCAACATGGATGAACCTAGAGAATATCATATTAAGTTTAAGTAAGTCAGACAGAGAAAGACAAATATTATATGATATCACTTACATGTAAAATCTAAAAAATAATACGAATGAATCTGTATACAAAACAGAAACAGACTTGTAGAAACCTAACAGGGTTACCAAAGGGGACAAGCAATAGGGGAGGGATAAATTAGAAGTATGAGATTAACAAACTGCTACACATAAAACAAGTAAATAACATTTACTGTAGAGTTCAGTGAACTATACTCAATATCTTACAATAACCCATAATGAAAAATAATCTGAAAAAGTATATATATAACTGGATCACCCTGCTCTATATCCAAAAATGACACAGCATTGTAAATCAATCACATCTCAATTAAAAATTATGTTAGTTTAGCACCATCATTATCATTTTAATTCTCATGAGTTAAATATCACGTATATTTGCAAAAAAGTATTTTGAGCCTGTCATTTTTGGTATCTTAACCGTAAGACTTGTGTGTGTTTGGGGTCCAGTGTGAATTGTTCATGGCCCTAAAGGGACTAAAACAAACATTCATGGTCCTCCCTCCCTTTCTCCTAACCCCTCTTTTTTTTTTTTAATTGAATTATAGCTGATTTGCAATGTTGTGTTAACTTCTGCTGTCAGCAAAGTGATTCAGTTATACATACATTTTGTTTTCCCACTATGGTTTTTCACAGACTCTTCAGTACAGTCGTTTAGAAAATTATTAATAAAGATTTATATTCATGGTTATGTAAGCATTGGAAGGGAACTTAGAGCCTCTTTATCTTCACAGTCTCATTTTACAGATTACAGACCTTGTCTGCATGTGATCATGTAATTACATGAGAGGGGAGGGCAATAGGTTATGTTTATTATGAAATCATATGTAATTAAACAATTAGTTGAAATTGAAAAATGGCAGGTAGTGAGAGTTATTACTAGGGAACATTGATAGAATAGCTACCCAGAGACCTCTCTCATATCTGATATATTTTTTAAATTATTATGGCAATACAGACTGTCCTTAGCTTGCAGAATCTCATTGCTGCAAGTATCAAACAGTTAACTAAACTCAGGGCTTACAGAAGACTCAAGTGGAAAGCTGAGTGTCAGTGTATTAATTAATAAAGAGAAACGTAACTGTCAAGTAGACTGAGAAGAATCATCGATGTTGTAAAGAGTATGATATAGCTGAAATTAATAACATTAATAATAAAATTTAAAAATTAATAGAACATTATGTGCCAGGCACTGATTGATATACTTTAAAAAACATGTTATCTAAGCTTCTCAACAATGTTATAAAGTAGATACTATCATTGTTCCCATTCCAGAAATAAGGAAGTCAAGAAACTTGATCATGACCATATAGCTAGTAAATGGTATAGTTGGGTTGTGAACCCAGGTAATCTGGTTTTACCCACTCTTCAATAGTGCCTTAGTAATGGTTCAGTAAGCACAAAAGCAGAACATATAGTTAGATACCTGATTTACATTTTTTGGTGGTTGGGATAAGGAGCAAACCAACCCTAGTCTATCCCAGGAAGGGGGGCATTTGCCAACATCTGCAGGCATTTTCTTGAGAAACCTATATGCAGGTCAGGAAGCAATAGTTAGAGCTGGACGTGGAACAACAGACTGGTTCCAAATAGGAAAAGGAGTACGTCAAGGCTGTATATTGTCACCCCGCTTATTTAACTTATATGCAGAGTACATCATAAGAAATGCTGGGCTGTAAGAAGCACAAGCTGGAATCAAGATTGCTGGGAGAAATATCAATAACTTCAGATATGCAGATGACACCACCCTTATGGCAGAAAGTGAAGAGAAACTCAAAAGCCTCTTGATGAAAGTGAAAGAGGAGAGTGAAAAAGTTAGCTTAAAGCTCAACATTCAGAAAACGAAGATCATGGCATCTGGTCCCATCACTTCATGGCAAATAGATGGGGAAACAGTGGAAACAGTGTCAGACTTTATTTTTCTGGGCTCCAAAATCATTGCTGATGGTGATTGCAGCCATGAAATTAAAAGACGCTTACTCCTTGGAAGGAAAGTTATGACCAACCTAGATAGCATATTGAAAAGCAGAGACATTACTTTGTCAACAAAGGTTCGTCTAGTCAAGGCTATGGTTTTTCCAGTGGTCACGTATGGATGTGAGAGTTGGACTGTGAAGAAAGCTGAGCGCCGAAGAATTGATGCTTTTGAACTGTGGTGTTGGAGAAGACTCTTCAGAGTCCCTTGGACTGCAAGGAGATCCAACCAGTCCATTCTGAAGGAGATCAGCCCTGGGGTTTCTTTGGAAGGAATGATGCTAAAGCTGAAACTCCAGTACTTTGGCCACCTCATGCGAAGAGTTGACTCATTGGAAAAGACTCTGATGCTGGGAGGGATTGGGGGCAGGAGGAGAAGGGGACAACAGAGGATGAGATGGCTGGATGGCATCACTGACTCAATGAACATGAGTCTGAGTGAACTCTGGGAGTTGGTGATGGACAGCGAGGCCTGGCGTGCTGCGATTCATGGGGTCGCAAAGAGTCGCACACGACTGAGCAACTGAACTGAACTGAACTGCAGGCATTTTGTGTTGTCATGACTGGAAGATGAGCTACTACTGAAATCTAGTAGGAAGAGTCCTGGAACGGTGTTAAACACCCTGCAAAGCACAGGATATCTGCCAACAAAAAAGAATTACCCAGTCTAAAATGTCAGTAGTCCTGGAGCGGAGAAACCCTAGTATAAAGCAGTGGGAGCTGTATCCAACTCCACAATGGAAATCGCGCCCCATTGGGTCATTCTTGAGGGGTTCCTGGGTCCACGTGCTCTGTTATTTATAGCACTGTGCTTGGATGTGCATTTCAAATTTGCCTTTCTGACTTGCATTTTTCCATATTCTAAAATGGTTAATTCCCAATATATTCAATAATTTGTCTCATTAGATATAATTTAAAAAATTGTGTGCCCTTTCCATTTGCTCCCAAAGTTATTTGCAACTCTAATACTGAAACTATCAAATTAGTTACAAATACTGAATCCATCTACATGTTTCATGTGATTTAAGCCAGCATTCTGTTTTTTCATAGGCAAAGGTCACATTTTTTTCACTGGGATTGAAAATTGAAAACAAAACTCAGAATGATCATGAGCACCTTACTAACATTTAACCTAGAATATTTCACTCATGTAATCTATTCCATGCTACTTTTTCTTATCCAGACTGCAGATAAACCTTTCTGATTAACTCAGAGCCAAATCCCAGAGTGTTTCTGAATATCATTTCTTGAAATTAGAAGAGTCTCTAGTGTGGAGCAGAGCTATCATGGTCTGGGGATTTCTGCCTCTGACCCAGAACTATGATATGAAAAATAAATATACAGATTTGGGGTTTTTTTAAAAATCCTTTTAGGTACCAAATTATGAATTCTTCTGATGAAAGCTGCTAACTTTCACTTCTCTTGTGTGTTGAAAGAGGGTGTTTATAACCAGTGCATTTTCTTGGCAAAACTCTGCTAGCCTTTGCCCTGCTTCATTTTGTACTCAAAGGCCAAATTTGCCTGTTACTCCCGATATCTCTTGACATCCTACTTTTGCATTCCAGTCCCCTATAATGAAAAGGACATATTTTTTTGGAGTGTTAGTTCTAGAAGATCTTGTAGGTCTTCATAGAAACATTCAACTTCAGCATCTTCAGTATTGCTGGTTGGGGCATAGACTTGGATTACTGTGATATTGAATGGATTGCCTTGGAAATGAACAGAGATTATTCTGCCATTTTTGAGATTACATCCAAGTACTTCATTTCTGACTCTTTTGTTGACTATGATGGCTACTCATTTCTTCTAAGGGATTCTTACCCACAGTAGTAGATATAATGTTCATCTGAGTTAAATTCACCCATTCCAATACATTTTCTCTTCTCTTCTCTTCAACACACAAGAGAAGACTCTACACATGGACATCACCAGATGTCAATACCAAATCAGATTGATTTTATTCTTTGCAGCCAAAGATGGAGATACTCTATACAGTCAGCAAAAACAAGACTGGGAGCTGACTTTGGGTCAGATCACGAACTCCTTATTTCCAAATTCAGATTTAATTTCAAGAAAGTAGTGGAAACCACTAGACCATTCAAGTATGACCTAAATCAAATCCTTATGATTATACAGTGGAAGTGACAAATAGATTCAAAGGATTAGGTCTGAGAGTGCCTGAAGAACTATGGATGGAGGTTCACAACATTGTACAAGAGGCAGTGATCAAGACCATTCCCAAGAAAAAGAAATGCAAAAAGGCAAAATGGTTGTCTGAGAAGGCCTTACAAAGAGCTGAGAAAAGAAGAGAAGCCAAAGGCAAAGGAGAAAAGGAAAGATATGCCAATTTGAATGCAGAATACCAAAGAACAGCAAGGAGAGATAAGAAAGCCTTCCTCAGTGATCAATGCAAAGAAATAGAGGAAAATAATAGAATGGGAAAGACTAGAGAGCTCTTCGGGAAAATTGATACCAAGGGATCATTTCATGCAAGTTCAGTTCAGTCACTTAGTCATATCTGACTCTTCAATCCCATGGACTTCAGCACACCAGGCTTCCCTATCCATCACCAACTCCTGGAGCTTACTCAAACTCATGTCCATCTAGTCAGTGATGCATCCAACCATCTCTTCCTCTGTCGTGCCCTTCTCCTCCTGCCTTCAATCTTTCCCAGCATCATGCAATGATGGGCACAATAAAGGACAGAAATGCTATGGACCTAAGAGAAGCAGAAGAGATTAAGAAGAGGTGGCAAGAATACACAGAAGAACTGTACAAAAAAGATCTTCATGACCCAGATAACCATGATGGTGTGATCACTCACCTAGAGCCAGACACCCTAGAGTCCAAAGACAAGTAGGCTTTAGGAAGCATCACTGTGAACAAAGCTAGTGGAGGTGGTGGGATTCCAGTTGAGCTAAATCCTAAAAGATGATGCTGTGAAAGTGCTGCACTCAACATGCCAGCAAATTTGGAAAATTTAGCAGTGGCCACAGGACTGGAAAAAGGTCAGTTTTCATTCCAATCCCAAAGAAAGGCAATGCCAAAGAATGCTCAAACTACTGCACAATTGCACTCATCTTGCCTGCTAGTAAAGTAATGCTCAAAATTCTCCAAGCCGGGCTTCAACAGTATGTGAAGCATGAACTTCCAGATGTTCAAGTTGGATTTAGAAAAGGCAGAGGAGCCAGAGATCAAATTTCCAACATCCTTTGGATCATAAAGAAAGCAAGAGAGTTCCCAAAAAAACATCTATTTCTGCTTTATTGACTATGCCAAAGCCTTTGACTCTGTGGATCACAAGAAATGTGAAAAATTCTTAAAGAGATGGGAATACCAAACCACCTTACCTGCCTCCTGAGAAATCCGTATGCAGGTCAAGAAGCAACAATTAGAACTGGACATGGACAAAAAACTGGTTCCAAGTAGGAAAAGGAGTACATCAAGGCTGTGTATTGTCGCCCTGCTTATTTAATTGTATGCAAAGTACATCATGTGAAATGTCAGGCTGGATGAAGCACAAGCTGGATTCAGGATTGCTGGGAGAAATATCAATAACCTCAGATATGCAGACGACACCACCCTTATGGCTGAAAGTGAAGAAGAACTAAAGAGCCTCTTGATTAAAGTGAAAGAGGAGAGTAAAAACATTGGCTTACAACTCAACATTCAGACAACTAAGATAATGGCATTCAGTCCTATCACTTCATGGCAAATAGATGGGGAAACAATGCAAATAGTTACAGACTTTATATTTTGGGCGCTGTAAAATCACTGCAGATGGAGACTGCAGCCATGAAAGTAAAAGACACTTGCTCCTTGGAAGAAAAACTATGACCAACCTAGACAGCATATTAAAAAGCAGGGACATTACCTTGCCAACAAAGGTCCATCTAGTCAAAGCTATGGTTTTTCCAGTAGTGTTGTATGGATATGAGAGTTGGACCATAAAGAAAGCTGAGTGCCAAAGATTTGATGCTTTTGAACTGTTGTGTCGGAGAAGACTCTTGAGAGTCCCCTGAACTACAAGGAGATCCAACCAGTCATCCTAAGGAAAATCAGTCCTGAATGTTCATTGGAAGGACTGATGCTGAAACTCCAATACTTTGGCCACCTGATGCAAAGAACTGACCGTTTGGAAAAGATCCTGATGCTGGGAAAGATTGAAGGCAGGAATGGAAGGGGATGGCAGAGGATGAGATGGTTGGATAGCATCACTGAATAAATGGACATGAGTTTTAGCAAGCCCCGGGAGCTGGTGATGGACAGGGAAGGCTGGCATGCTGCAGTGCACGGGGTCACAAAGAGTCAGACACAACTGAGAGACTGAACTGAACTTTCCTAGCAAACACAAGCTTGTTACCAAGTTTTCTGTGGGTTTTATTTAAGTGGAACTCGGGTATCAAGGCTGTTTGACTTATATACTGGTTTACAATATCATAGCCTTACATTTGTATAATATGTTTATATTTCTTAAGTTCTATTTTATTTAATTTCTATCATAATCCTTGGAAATAGGTATGAATTACCATCTGTATTTTCATATGTTTTCCTTATAAGCATATTTAAAGAACTCAGAAATACAAGAGTAAAACATAACACCAATCAGAGATGTCACATTAGCTACTGGTTACATCTGCAATGTGTGTGACAGTGTGTTAGTTGCTTAGTCGTGTCTGACTCTTTGAGACACAGTGAATTGTAACTCACCAGGCTTCCCTGGGCTTTCCTGGTGGCTCAGACAGTAAAGAATCTGCCTGCAATGCGGAAGACCCAGGTTCAATCCCTGGCTCGGGATGACCCCCTGGAGAAGGGAATGGCAACACGCTGCAGCATTCTTGCCTGGAGAATCCCATGGACAGGGGAGCCTGGTGGGCTACAGTCCATGTGGTCGCAAAGAGTCGGACATGACTGAGCGACTACCACACACATACACACAGGCTCCTTTGTCCATGGACTTCTCTAGGCAGTAATACTGGAGTGTGTTTCCATTCCCCTCTCCAGAGGCTTCCTTCCATTCCCTTCTCCAGTGGCTTCCAGCAACTAAATTTTTCACTTTTTCACATATGCAATACTTTGTATTTTTAGCAAAAGTGAAGTCAAATGAATACAATTAATTGTAGCATATCTTTACTTAATAATATACAGTCTCTTTCCTATGTCAATATTAATTTTCTATTCAATTTATTGAATAGATGTTTAATATCCTATTGTAGGGACTTACTTATATTGATTTAGCCAATCCCTTAATGAAGAACAGTTGATTTTTGGTACAGCTTGTCTTTCATTTAAAGAAATGTAATTATGAACCAATACTTTATGCATACATTTTTATATATTTGTCTTGTTTCTTCAGTTTCTTATGTTTAAAATTAAGACCATGTTACCAAATTGCACTGAGAAAAGCCTTAATCAAGAGTCTTAGCTGTTTTTGATTCATTTCTTTATTCCCTTTATAATACTAGAAATTATTAATCATGTAAATATTGGCCAATTGATATTTCCTATTACTTTTCTTTTCCTTAATAATGTTGAACAACACTTCTTTTTTTATAGGCAGTCTACACTTACACTTTTTGAAATTAACTTCCTAATCATTCCCAAATTTCTTCAGATTTTTCTTTCCCATTAATTTGATTTGTTTTCTTGACTGGTTTACAGGAGTTCTTTGTATCTTGCTGTGCTATTCTTGGTTGCTCAGTCATGTCCAACTCTTTGTGACCGCATGGACTGCAGCCCTCCAGGTTCTTCTGTCCATGGGGATTCTCCAAGCAAGAATACTAGGGTGGGTTTCCATTCCCTCCTCCAGAGGATCTTCGCAACCCAGGGATCGAACCCAGGTCTCCTGCATTGCAGGCAGATTTTTATTGTCTGAGCCACCTGAGAAACCCAAGAATACTGGAGTGGATAGCCTATGCCTTCTCTAGGGGAATCTTCCTGACCCAGGAATTGAACTGAGGTCTCCGGCATTGCAGGTGGATTCTTTACCAGCTGAGCTACCAGGGAAGCCCCTTTATATCTTAGGGATAGTAAAATCTTTCTTATTATATGTTGTTAATGGCATCTTTGTCTTATAGAAAACAAGTAAGGTTCGAGAGGGTTAACTTAGGTATCCAAGGTACAAGTGTCAAAATCTTGACTAAATGCTAGATCTGATGCTGTTTTTTTTTTTTTAATTCACCTTTGTCATTGCCTTTCTTTTTTTTTTTAAAATTTTATTTTATTTTTAAACTTTACATAATTGTATTAGTTTTGCCAAATATCAAAATGAATCCGCCACAGGTATACATGTGTTCCCCATCCTGAACCCTCCTCCCTCCCCATACCATCCCTCTGGGTCGTCCCAGTGCACTAGCCCCAAGCATCCAGTATCGTGTATCGAACCTGGACTGGCAACTCGTTTCTTACATGATATTTTACATGTTTCAATGTCATTCTCCCAAATCTTCCCACCCTCTCCCTCTCCCACAGAGTCCATAAGACTGTTCTATACATCAGTGTCTCTTTTGCTGTCTCGTACACCGGGTTATTGTTACCATCTTTCTAAATTCCATATATATGCGTTAGTATACTGTATTTATGTTTTTCCTTCTGGCTTACTTCACTCTGTATAATAGGCTCCAGTTTCATTGCCTTTCTTAAATGAAGCAATTAGAAATACAATAGTTGCAAGAATAATTGCATTTTGAGGATGAATTCCTCCTGAGATATTTTTAGAGTGATTACTAGAATAATTATATGCTGCCCTATGGGAAACTAATATTTCTTGCATTCTCCTGAAGACCATGTGCCTGATATAATTCCTGACACATAGTAGACATCCTATAAATATTTGTGAATGGATGAATTAGTATGCTGTATCCTGTGGTTTGAGTGATAAAAGACACAGTCTCCACATTCAAAGAACTCCCAGTCTTGTGGAGGTGATAGATGAAAGATAGACAAAATGATCCAATATGGGATGAATGTTATTATGGAAATGAGCACAGAGTCAATATGGTACCTAAGTGAAAGTTAGAAATAATTGACAATGACTCTCAAATCCCCTTCTGCAAATATATTAGCTAAGAGCACACTGTCTTACAGTGTGACATTTTTCTTTAGAGAAAAGTAATGAAGTAATAAAAAGCACAGAGTCCTTAGAGTCAGATACAGCTGAACTTAAGGTCTAGCTGTACTACTTTCTATCTGAATAAGATCCCTTCTGTGAACCTGAACACTTTTACCTATTGACATCAATTTGTTGTTTAGTCGCTAAGTCGTGTCTGACTCTTTTGCCACCCATGGACTGTAGCACACTAGGCTCCTCTGTCCATGGGATTTCCCAGGCAAGAATACCGGAGAGGGTTGCCATTTCCTTCTCCAGAGAATCTTCCTGACCCAGGGATTGAATCAGTGTCTCCTGCATTGGCAGGCAGCTTCTTTACCACTGAACCACCAGGGAAGCCCTTGATATCAATAACAACGTCTATATCCTAGGTTATTAGGAAGACTAAACGACAATATATTCAAATGGCTTAGCTCTTAAAAAATGCTCTAGAGACACTGATTCTTTCACCTGTTCCTCAAACAAATTGTGTTAAAAATCACCCATTTGAAAGGTAACCTGCTGCTTTATGTCAAGGTTTATATCTTTTAAAAAACTATTAATAGTTCATTATCTTATATTGGTCTCTTCTTAGCAGAACTTTGAACAGTCTGCAACAGACTTTTACCATGAGACTTCTGTCTTGCACAGAACAATTTAGAGACATAAAGTATATACTAAGAGTTTAAATTCTTCAAAAATATAAATAGTCTGTGACTTTGATGTCCCCAAGAACGTTCAGTTCAGTTCAGTCACTCAGTTGTGTCTGACTTTTGCGACCCCATGAATCGTAGCACGCCAGGCCTCCCTGTCCATCCCCAACTCCCGGAGTTCACCCAGACTCACATCCATCGAGTCAGTGATGCCATCCAGCCATCTCATCCTCTGTTGTCCCCTTCTCCTCTTGCCCCCAATCCCTCCAAGCATCAGAGTCTTTTCCAATGAGTCAACTCTTCGCATGAGGTGGCCAAAGTACTGGAGTTTCAGCTTTAGCATCATTCCTTCCAAAGAAATCCCAGGGCTGATCTCCTTCAGAATGGACTGGTTGGATCTCCTTGCAGTCCAAGGGATTCTCAAGAGTCTTCTCCAACACCACAGTTCAAAAGCATCAATTCTTCAGTGCCCAGCTTTCTTCACAGTCCAACTCTCACATCCATACATGACCACTGGAAAAACCATAGCCTTGACTAGACGGACCTTTGTTGGCAAAGTAATGTCTCTGCTTTTCAATATGCTATCTAGGTTGGTCACAACTTTTCTTCCAAGGAGTAAGCATCTTTTAATTTCATGGCTGAAGTCACCATTTGCAGTGATTTCGGAGCCCCCCAAAATAAAGTCTGACACTGTTTCCACTGTTTCCCCATCTATTTGCCATGAAGTGATGGGACCAGATGCCATGATCTTCGTTTTCTGAATGTTGAGCTTTAAGCCAACTTTTTCACTCTCCACTTTCACTTTCATCAAGAGGCTTTTTAGTTCCTCTTCACTTTCTGCCATAAGGGTGGTGTCATCTGCATATCTGAGGTTATTGATATTTCCCCTGGCAATCTTGCCTTGGAATACAGAATGAAGCAGGCAAAGAGTAATAGAGGTTTCCCAAGAAAATGCACTGGTCATAGCAAACATCCTCTTCCAACAACACAAGAAAAGACTCTACACATGGGCATCGCCAGATGGTCAACACCAAAATCAGACTGATTATATTCTTTGCAGCCAAAGATGGAGAAGCTCTATACAGTCAACAAAACCAAAACCAGGAGCTTACTGTGGCTCAGATCATGAACTCCTTATTGCCAAATTCAGACTGAAATTGAAGAAAGTAGGGAAAACCATTAGACCATTCAGGTATGACCTAAATCAAATCCCTTATGATTATACAGTGGAAGTGAGAAATAGATTTAAGGGACAGATAGAGTGCCTGATGAACTATTGTCGGAGGTTCATGACATTGTACAGGAGACAGGGATCAAGACCATCCCCATGGAAAAGAAATGCAAAAAAGCAAAATGGCTGTCTGAAGAGGACTTACAAATAGCTGTGAAAAGAAGAGAAGCGAAAAGCAAAGGAGAAAAGGAAAGATATAAGCATCTGAATGCAGAGTTCCAAAGAATAGCAAGAAGAGATAAAAAAGCCTTCCCAAGAACGTAGAAAGCATTAAATAATAACATAAAATACTGAAATGTTGTTTAATGAAAGCTATGCTAATGCTGAAGAGATGGATTTCAATAAAGATTACATGATATTGCATTGCCTGTTCTTAAAAATCATAACCTGACTTTCTAAGTGGGTGATTGAGATATATTCTTTTTTTTGAAAAATGCAACTTTAAAACTGGTACATTTATTTCTAAAACATCAGTGCATTTCTGTGGTCACCAAAACAAACATTATTAATGTATTAATTCATTTTTCTCCTTCATCTCTAGGAAAAGGAGAATTACAAAGCCTTCTGACTCTGACCCACTGCTTGCTGAACACAGCATGCAATTAAGGTACAAATGGATACAACAAATTATGCTATTTATTTGTTTATACTTCTCATTCCTGACAAGATTTTAGACAGCTTACTGTTCATTATGATAGAGAATGCCTAGGAACAATTCGATCTTAGTTTGTTCAACCTGTTTAGAATGTGAGCTCTGGGAGGAAGGCGCCATCCTCCTGAGGTGCCATGTATAAGCTAGTGGATGCTCAAGAGGAAGATTTTCATCAGCAAAGATTGGGAATGTTTGAGTGTTAGTCACTCAGTCATGTCTGACTCTTTGCAACCCCCTGGGCTGTCCATGAAATTCTCCAGACAAGAATACTGGAGTGGATTGCCATCCCAGAAATATTGGGTGAGAGAAGCAAAAAGTTAGACTAAAAACAAATATCTTTGATATTCAAGAGCTATGTGAACTTTTAAGTTTTATTCTTGTAAGAGCCATGGCACACTCCACCCTCTGCTAATTGACATTATATGTTCCTGTTTCCTTCTCTAGTAGGTATTAGGCATGTTGTATTGGGTTCAGATGTGGTTGTCCCTTTGACTCAGTGGCATAATGAGCTACCTTCTGGTGGAGGGTGAGGACCTCTGAAGAAAATTGAGGGTTTTATTATCAACCACTAAAGAAAGAGGCCAGTTTCAGAACTTGGATGACTAACCTGGACAGGAGGGAGCAGAGACACCAGACAGGTGACACCAGAACATCCTCTGTTCTGGATCACTCCCTCGGGGTCTAGATGACAGGAGAGTGGAGGGCCAGGCTGGACATAGATCGTGATGGGCTCTTAGAACCTCAGGTCCTAAACTTACAGACAGATCCTATTTACTCGTATACTAGTCTCTCAGTTTATTTCTTCCCTCTATTTTTTTCTAAGATGAATGTTCTTGATTTGCGTATACTATGCAGAATATTTAACCACTGGCAATTCACAGAAGCTTGTTTGCATTGAAATGTCATGTATATCCTGCCATGAGAGTGTGACAAGATGGCCCTTGGAGGCCTATGTTCACATTTCCCAATTATTCTAACTTCACAAGGAGCTGGTAGCCTTCCTCCTTTGGCACCTGATAGCAACTGATATCTAACTAATAAGATCTCTTCTTATTTTTATCACTTTTCCAGGAAAATTTGGACAACTCTTATCTATTTTATCAATTATGTATGCTTCATGCTGTCAATCAAAAGAGAAATTTCAATAATGCTACTTTTAGCAAGTTTACTGAGTTTCTAAAGTCACTGGTTGACTAATTTAATGGTAGAATAAAGATGATTTTAAGGGAAAAGCTACCCCTGGAAGAAAAGCTATGACCAACCTAGACAGCATATTAAAAAGCAGAGACATTACTTTGCTAGTAAAGGTCCATCTAGTCAAAGCTATGGTTTTTCCAGTAGTCATGTATGGATGTGAGAGTTGGACCATAAAGAAAGCTGAACACTGAAGAATTTATGCTTTTGAACTGTGGTGCTAGAGAAGACTCTTGAGAGTCCCTTGGACTGCAAGGAGATTAAACCAGTCAATCCTAAAGGAAATCAGTCCTGAATATTCATTGGAAGGACTGATGCAGAAGCTGAAACTCCAATACTTTGGCCACCTGATGTGAAGAGCTGACTCGTTAGAAAAGACCCTGGGATGCTGGGAAAGATTGAAGGCAGGAGGAGAAGGGGATGACAGGATGACAGGAGGAGAAGGGGATGGCATCACTGACTCGATGGACATGAATTTTAGCAAGCCCTGAGAGTTGTTGATGGACAGGGAAGCCTGGCATGCTGTAGTGCATGGGGTCACAAAGAGTCAGACATGATTGAGTGGCTGAACTAAACTGATAATCTTTTCATTTAAACTGAACTAGTATAATCAAATATTCCATATTCAATGTTTTGTTAAGCTTCAGAAGCCTGATTCTTCAGATTATCTTCTTCTTTACTAGAGGAGAATTATTTTGGATTTCTTTCCCTAATACGGTGTGATTAAAGAGCGACAACAGGATCTAGAGCTAAAGATATATTTCTACAATTGTATTTTCAAATATAAAAATATGGCAGGCTATCTTTTCTTGCCTCTGAAATATTTTTCCTCAGGAAATTCCATTTTATGGTTCAGACTAATTTAATTGACAATCGCCTCAACGCCTCAAATTTGTGAAGACTGTGCTGATATTTATGAAACAAGATAATATTATGAAGCTTTCCTTCAAAAAGAAGTTAGAAACTTCTTATGATTCTTTTATTTGAAGATAACAAAATGCATTCCTCTCATGATATAAAATGAAAAAACTCAATTACTGAAGCAAATGACAAGGTTTTCTCTATAATTCTGATAAAGAGTTTCAGAAGTAGAAATAGAATATAACATTTCTTTTTCTTGAACTATTACCAACAAACAGTACAAAGAAATATAAAAAAGTAATAAATCATAATGCAATCATTCAAAACAGTGCAGAGACTGTTTATCCGTAGGCAAATTTTCCTTTCTCATTCAGAATCAAAAGCTGCAGTATTAAAATTATCTTTTCCTCATATTTTATTTGTCTTTCTTGCATCTCACCTTGAATCCCTTTTCATGAATTAAAAAGGTAGATAAGAATGGAAAGGGGTCTTCCTTTGTGTCTCAGCGGTAAAGAATCCTCCTGCAATGCAGGAGACCCAGGTTTCATCCCTGGGTGGGGAATATCCCCTGGAGAAAATATGGCAACCCACTCCAGTATTCTTGCCTGGGAAATCCCATGAACAGAGGAGCCTGGCAGGCTACAGTCCACCAGGTCACAAAAGAGTCAGACATGACTTAGAGACTAAACAAAATAAAGAATGGAAAAGAGCCAAATTTCAAAACATAGCATTTGTCTTATCCTGGGTACTAACAAGAGTTTGTTAGTAGTTAGTGTTAGTGTTAGTAGTAGTTAGTAGTGTTGCAAAAACTTCTGAAAACTTTGTAAGAGAAACTCTGGAAAGTCAAGTACAAAGAGAAATACAGCCAAAAATTAAGAGCTCAGTGACCTGGAAGACAGTATCAAGTTGTCTGCATATATGCAGTTTGAGTCCCAGGAGAAGAAGTGGGAGAAAGAAAGTCAGAAAAATGTATCTGTATAAATAATGAAAAGCTAGAACTAAATTTCTAAATTTTATGAAATCCATAAACCCACAGATCCAAGAAACTCACCAAACATCAAGAAGAGTATCTTTTAGTGATAAAAAGAAAAAATTTAAAACATCCAGAAAAAAATGGTATATTACATGTAGAAGCATAAAGGAAATAATGACCACAGACTTCACATCAGAAACCATGCAAGCCAGAAACATAATATCATTCAAGCCCTGAAGGAAACTGTCAAATCATAATTCTATTCCTACAGTTTCTTACAAAGTTTAATAGTTTTACCATATGATCCATCAATCATGATGCTAGATATAAATGTTTGACTCAACCCAATTGAGTCAAACATTTGTATCAACATAAAAACCTGCTCACCAGTACTTACAGCAGCTTTATTCATAAGCACCTAAGCCTGGAAGAAACCAAGATGCTCTTTAATAGATGAATGGATAACCAAACTGTGATACATCCAGTGGAATGCTATTTATAGCTATTTATTTAGACAAAAAGAAATAATTTATCAAGCCACGGAAGAAACTTAAATGCATATTGTTAAGTGAAAAAAGCCAATCTTAAAGGCTACGTACTGAATTATTGCAACTACATGATATTCTGAAAAAGGCAGAACTATAAAGACAGTGAAATGATCAGTGTTTGCTAGGTGTTTTATGAGTAGGGTGAGCTTCCCTTGTGGCTCAGATGGTAATGCGTCTATCTACAATGCGGGAGACCCAGGTTTGATCCCTGGGTCAGGAAGATCCTCTGGAGAAGGAAATAGCAACCCACTCCAGTACTCTTGCCTGGAAAATCCCATGGATGGAGGAGCCTGGTAGGCTACAGTCTATGGGGTCACAAAGAGTCGGACATGATTGAGCGACTTCACTTCACTTATGAGTAGGGGAGGGTAGACTAAGGATGAATAGGTAACTAAGCATAGGATGGGGAAACTCTTCTGTGTGACACTATAATGGCAGATACAAAACATTATGCACTTGTTAAAACTCATAAAACTGTATAACACAGAAGTGGCCCTTTACGTTGGCTCTTTACGTAAATTATGGACTTTGGGAGTGACAGCATATTAATATTGCTTTATTAGTTGTAATTAATGTACCACTAATGCAAACTGTTAATATTAAGGAAAGCTGTATATTTGGGGGGGCATATATGAGAATTCTCCATACAATATGCTTTTACTTTAAATACATTTCAAAACTACATGGAAATGAAATTTATAGGTTCACTGCACTAGAATGGAAAAGATAAGGATAATGACTCCATTTAAATTTTAATAGTACTTTTCCATAAACTCACTAGAATTTGATTTCTATGTTCAATTTGATTATAGACCCAAACTCTTTGAAAATCATTTACCTGTTAGATTTTTCTATGATAAAAATTTTTGGTGATCTATACTTTTCAAAATATAATAAAAAAAAAAAAACACAAAATAAGAAACTTCTATTGACGCTTACTCCTTGGAAGGAAAGTTATGACCAACCTAGATAGCATATTCAAAAGCAGAGACATTACTTTGCCAACAAAGGTCCTTTTAGTCAAGGCTATGGTTTTTCCAGTGGTCATGTATGGATGTGAGAGTTGGACTGTGAAGAAAGCTGAGCACTGAAAAATTGATGCTTTTGAATTGTGGTGTTGGAGAAGACTCTTAAGAGTCCCTTGGACTGCAAGGAGATCCAATCAGTCCATTCTGAAGGAGATCAGCCCTGGGATTTCTTTGGAAGGAATGATGCAAAAGCTGAAACTCCAGTACTTTGGCTACCTCATGTGAAGAGTTGACTCATTGGAAAAGACTCTGATGCTGGGAGGGATTGGGGGCAGGAGGAGAAGGGGATGACAGAGGATGAGATGACTGGATGGCACCACTGACTCGATGGACATGAGTCTGAGTAAACTCCGGGAGTTGGTGATGGACAGGGAGGCCTGGTGTGCTGCGATTCATGGGATTGCAAAGAGTTGGACACGACTGAGCGACTGAACTGAACTGAACTGATTCTTTGAAAGATTCTATAAAGAAAATGAAAAGCAATCTGTAAAGATTTTTTAATCTGATAGGAATTTAAGAAAAACTGAGGAGTAGTCTCAGACTTAAAAGTAATGGCTGGATGAAAAAACAAACCCCAGCACATGGAGCTTTAACCTTCAAGTCTGGAAAGCAAAGGCACTCTAGCTACTAGAAAGTGTGATGATTTATATAGATATAGTCAAACTTAGGAAAAAACTCTCCAGTACTCCATCACCCTTTTGATTAAACTGAGTTCTGGCTTTTTATAAATAATAGTAGCAAATGCAACAATATAAATCATAAACAGTAAATCATAAATAGGAAAAGGAGTATGTCAAGGCTGTATATTGTCACCCTGCTTATTTAACTCATATGCAGAGTACATCATGAAAAACGCTGGGCTGGA
Source organism: Bos javanicus (assembly GCF_032452875.1). Lineage (NCBI taxonomy): Eukaryota > Metazoa > Chordata > Mammalia > Artiodactyla > Bovidae > Bos > Bos javanicus. The sequence goes on along the minus strand of NC_083873.1, from coordinate 23,416,436 downwards.
AGAAGCACAAGCTGGAATCAAGATTGCCAGGAGAAATATCAATAACCTCAGATATGCAGATGACACCACCCTTATGGCAGAAAGTGAAGAGGAACTAAAAAGTCTCTTGATGAACATGAAAGAGGAGAGTGAAAAAGTTGGCTTAAAGCTCAACATTCAGAAAAGTAAGATCATGGCATCTGGTCCCATCACTTCATGGGAAATAGATGGGGAAACAGTGGAAACAGTGTCAGACTTTATTTTTGGGGGCTCCAAAATCACTGCAGATGGTGACTACAGCCATGAAATTAAAAGGCGCTTGCTCCTTGGAAGAAAAGTTGTGACCAACCTAGATAGCATATTGAAAAGCAGAGACATTACTTTGCCAACAAAGGTCCGTCTAGTCAAGGCAATGGTTTTTCCAGTGGTCATGTATGGATGTGAGAGTTGGACTGTGAAGAAAGCTGAGTGCCAAAGAATTGATGCTTTTGAAGTTTGGTGTTGGGGAAGACTCTTAAGAGTCCCTTGGACTGCAAGGAGATCCAAACAGTCTATTCTGAAGGAGATCAGTCCTGGGTGTTCTTTGGAAGGAATGATGCTAAAGCTGAAACTCCAGTACTTTGGCCACCTCATGGCAAGAGTTGACTCATTGGAAAAGACTCTGATGCTGGGAGGGATTGGGGGCAGGAGGAGAAGGGGACAGAGGATGAGATGATTAGATGGCATCACCGACTCCATGGATATGAGTTTGAGTGAACTCCAGGAGTTGGTGAGGACAGGGAGGCCTGGTGTGCTGCAATTCATGGGGTCACAGAGTCGGACACGACTGAGTGACTGAACTGAACTGAACTGAACCTGTATAATTACTTGAAACAGGTACTATTCTAATGATTTAAATGCATGCTTGCCTTAACCAATTTTATTCCTACAATTTTATAAAATACCCACTATATTATTGCACCTATTTTGTGGATGAGAAATGGAACTTTATTTTGAATTAGAATAGAAGGTTTGAATTAACATATACACACTAGTGTATATAAAATAGTTAACCAACAAGACCTACTGTACAGTATGGGGAACTATACTCAGTATTTTATAATAAACTATAATGGAAAAGAATCTGAATGACTGTGTTGTACACCTAAAACTACCTTGATACTGTAAATCATCTATGCTTCAATTTAAAAAAAGAAGTGGAGCTTTAAAGATGTTCTATAATGTGTCTAAGAAACACATTGATAAAAGTAGTAGAACTGTCTTTCAAGACTAGGATGGCTGAGCCTGAACCCACTGTCTCTAAATGACAGTGCATTGCTACCATTTCTTATCTTAAATGATCAGGCTTGCTCACTTGAGACACTAATTGGTTGAAATAGAGAGTTTATTTTTTAATTTCTATTTTATACTAGAATATAGTTGATGTACAATGTTGTGTTAATTTCAGGTGTACAACAAAACAATTCAGTTACACATTTCAGTTCAGTTCAGTTACTCAGTCCTGTCTGACTCTTTGCGACCCATGGACTGCAGCACGCCAGACCTCCCTGACCATCACCAACTCCTGGAGCTTGCTAAAACTCATGTCCACTGAGTCAGTGATGCCATCCAACCATCTCATCCTCTGTCGTCCCCTTCTCCTCCTGCCCGCAATTCCTCCCAGCATCCGGGTCTTTTCCAAGGAGTCAGTTCTTCACATCAGGTGGCCAAAGTATTGGAGTTTCAGCTTCAGCATCAGTCCTTCCAATGAATATTCAGAACTGATTTCCATTAGGATTGACTGGTTTCATCTCCTTGCAGTCCAAGGGACTCTCAAGAGTCTTCTCCGACATCACAGTTCAAAAGCATCAGTGCTTCCACGGTCAGCTTTCTTTACAGTCCAACTCTCACATCCATACATGACCACAGGAAAATCGTAGCTTTTACTATACGGTCCTTTGTTGGCAAAGTACTGTATCTGCTTTTTAATATACTGTCTAGGTTGGTCATAGCTTTTCTTCCAAGGAGAAAGTGTCTTTTAATTTCATGGCTGCAGTCACCATCTGCAGTGATTTTGGAGCCCCCAAAAATAAAGTCTGACACTGTTTCCACTGTTTCCCCATCTATTTGCCATGAAGTGATGGGACCAGATGTCATGATATTCATTTTTTGAATGTTGAGTTTTACACCAGCTTTTTCACTCTCTTCTCTCATTTGCATCAAGAGGCTCTTCAGTTCCTCTTCACTTTCTGCCATATGAGTGGTGTCATCTGCATATCTGAGGTTATTGATATTTCTCCCAGCAATCTTGATTCCAGCTTGTGCTTCATCCAGCCCGGCGTTTGGCATGATGTACACTGCATAGAAGTTAAATAAGCATGGTAACAATATACAGCCTTGACGTACTCCTTTGACAATTTGGAACCAGTCTGTTGTTTCACGTGCAGTTCTAACTGTTGCTTCTTGACCTGCATACAGATTTCTCAGGAGGCAGGTCAGGTGGTCTGGTATTCTCATTTCCCGAAGAATTTTCCTCAGTTTGTTGGGATCCACACAGTCAAAGGCTTTGGTGTAGTCAGTAAAGCAGAAGTAGATGTTTTTCTGGATCTCTTGCTTTTTCTATGATCCAAAGGATGTTGGCAATTTGATCTGTGGTTCCTCTGCCTTTTCTAAATCCAGCTTGAACACCTGGCAGTTATACATTTGCATGAATTCAAGTTGGCCTTAGAAAGCATCACTATGAAAAAAGCTAGTGGAGGTGATAGAATTCCAGTTGAGCTATTCCAAATCCTGAAAGATGATGCTGTGAAAGTGCTGCACTCAACATGCCAGCAAATTTGGAAAACTCAGCAGTGGCCACAGGACTGGAAAAAGTCAGTTTTCATTCCAATCCCAAAGAAAGGCAATGCCAAAGAATGCTCAAACTACTGCACAATTGCACTCATCTCACAGGCTAGTAAAGTAATGCTCAAAATTCTCCAAGCCAGGCTTCAGCAATATGTGAACTGTGAACTTCCTGATGTTAAAGCTGGTTTTAGAAAAGGCAGAGGAACCAGAGATCAAATTGCCAACATCCACTGGATCATGGAAAAAGCATGAGAGTAACAGAAAAACATCTGTTTCTGCTTTATTGACTATGCCAAAGCCTTTGACTGTGTGGATCACAATCAATTGTGGAAAATTCTGAAAGAGATGGGAATACCAGACCACCTGATCTGCCTCTTGAGAAATTTGTATGCAGGTCAGAAAGCAACAGTTAGAACTGGACATGGAACAATAGACTGGTTCCAAATAGGAAAAGGAGAATGTCAAGGCTGTATATTGTCACCCTGCTTATTTAACTTATATGCAGAGTACATCATGAGAAACGCTGGACTGGAAGAAACACAAGCTGGAATCAAGATTGCCGGGAGAAATATTAATAACCTCAGATATGCAGATGACACTACCCTTATGGCAGAAAGTGAAGAGGAACTCAAAAGCCTCTTGATGAAAGTGAAAGTGGAGAGTGAAAAAGTTGGCTTAAAGCTCAACATTCAGAAAATGAAGATCATGGCATCCGGTCCCATCACTTCATTGGAAATAGATGCGGAAACAGTGGAAACAGTGTCAGACTTTATTTTTCTGGGCTCCAAAATCACTGCAGATGCTGACTGCAGCCATGAAATTAAACAACGCTTACTCCTTGGAAGGAAAGTTATGACCAACCTAGATAGCATATTCAAAAGCAGAGACATTACTTTGCCAACAAAGATCCATCTAGTCAAAGCTATGGTTCTTCCTGTGGTCATGTATGGATGTGAGAGTTGGACTGTGAAGAAGGCTGAGCACCGAAGAATTGATGCTTTTGTACTATGGTGTTGTAGAAGACTCTTGAGAATCCCTTGGACTGCAAGGAGATCCAACCAGTCCATTCTGAAGGAGATCAGCCCTGGGATTTCTTTGGAAGGAATGATGCTAAAGCTGAAATTCCAGTATTTTGGCCACCTCATGCGAAGAGTTGACTCATTGGAAAAGACTCTGATGCTGGGAGGGATTGAGGGCAGGAGGAGAAGGGGATGACAGAGGATGAGATGGCTGGATGGCATCACTGACTCGATGGACGTGAGTCTGAGTGAACTCCCGGAGTTGGTGATGGACAGGGAGGCTTGGTGTGCTGTGGTTCATGGGGTCACAAAGAGTCAGACATGACTGAGCGACTGATCTGATCTGATCTGATTCTTTCACTTTTCACTTTCATGTATTGGAGAAGGAAATGGCAACCTATTCCAGTGTTCTTGCCTGGAGAATCCCAGGGACGGAGGAGCCTGGTGGGCTGCCATCTATGGGATGGCACAGAGTCGGACACGACTGAATCAACTTAGCAACAACAGCAATTCTTTTTTAAGTTCTTTTCCCGTTTAGGTTATTACAGAGTATTGAATAGAGTTCTCTGTGCTATACAGTAGTCCTTGTTGGTTATCTATTTTAAGTGTATCAGTCTGTACACGTCTAAATCCCAATGTATCCCTTCCCCTGCTCTTCCCCACTGGTAACCATAAATTTGTCCGCTAAGTTTGAGAGTCTGTTTCTGTTTGTAAATAAGTTTATCTGTATCATTTTTTAAGATTCTGCAGATAAGCAGTATCATGTGATATTTGTCTTCTCTGACCTTACTTCACTTATTAAGATAATCTCCAGGTCCATCCATGTTGCTGGAAATGGTATTACTTCATTCTTTTAATGGCTCAGTAATATTCTATTGTGTATATGTACTACATCTTCTTTACCAATTCATCTTTCATGTACATGTACATGTACATCTTTCATTCATGTACATTTAGTTTGCTTCCATGTCTTGGCTATTGTAAACAGCACTGCAGTGAACATTTGGGAGCATGTATCTTTTAGAAAAGTGTTTTTCTCCAAATATATGCCCAGGAGTATTATTGTGGGATCATATGGTAGCTCTATTTTCAGTTTCTTAAGGAACCTGCATACTATTCATCATAGTGGCTATACCAGTTTACATTTCCACCAACAATGTAGGAGGGTAACCTTTCCTGCACACCACCAGTATTTATCATTGGTAGGTTTTTTGAGGATGGCCATTCTGACTGGTGTGAGGTTATAGCTCATTGTAATTTTGATTTGCATTTCTTTAATAATTTGTGATGTTGAGTATATTTCATGTGCCGCTTGGCCATCTGTATGTCTTCTTTGGAGAAATGCCTATTTAAATCTTCTGTCAATTTTTGATTAGGTTTTTTGTTTTTTTAAATATTGAGCCACATGAGCTGTGTGTATTTTTTGGAGACTATCCCTCATCAGTTGCTTCACTTGCAAATATTCCTACCATTGTGTGGTTTGCCTTCCCATTTTGTTTATGGTTTCCTTTGCTATGCAAAAATTTTCTAGTTTAATTAGGCCCAATTTATTTTTGTTTTTATTTACAATACACTCTAGGAGATGGATTGAAAAATATGTTACTTCAGTTTATGTCGAAGAGTATTTCTGCCTTTATTTTCCTCTCAGAGTTTATAGTATCTGGTCTCGCATTTAGTGAGGTCTCTCTTTAATTCATTTTGAGTTTATTCTTGTGTTGTAAAAAAAATGTTCTCAAGTCATTTTTTTACATGTTGCTGTCCAGTGTTTCCAGGATCATTTATTGAAGAGACTGTCTTTTCTCCATTGTATAGTCTTGCCTCTTTCGTAGTAGATTAATTGACTGTAGGTACACAGGTTTATTTCTGGGTTTTCTGTCATATTCCCTTGATCTATATTTCTGTTTTTGTGTCAGTACCATACTGTCTTGATGACAGCAGCTTCGTAGTGTGATTGTGGCTTTAAGTCTGGGAGCCTGATTCCTCCAGCTCTGTTTTTCTTTCTCAAGATTGCATTGACTATTCAGGGTCTTTTGTTTTGCCATGCAAATTTTAAACTTTGTTTGTTCTAGTTCTGTGAAAAATGAGATTGGTAATTTAATAGGAACACAACAAACACACATTAATTGTTTTGGGAAATTGTGTTCAGGATTACTTTTGGTTTTCCTTTTTAATCCTGGTTTTTAAGCCAGGATTTCCTCTAAAGCATCATTGGTTAAAAAGTGTTAACTGATTGATTGGGCAGCTTTCTCACATGCACACAGTGAACAATATGTAGTGAAGACCTGGGGACTTGTTACAGAATCCTGGAACTGTTTTTCTGTGCCACTCTCTCCGCTTCAGTATTCCGCTCTACAAATGTGTCACACTGGCCACCATGGGCTGAAGGTCAATGTCTGAATATCAGTCTCTCCTATATTTTGTCTAGTTTTAGTTGTTCTGGGGGAAATATAAATTCATTTCCTGTCCAGAACCACTAATATTTTTATTTTGTTTTGTCTGAATGCCTTGGCATATTCCATTGACTACAAATTGGGAAGGGCATTGTTTTATTATAAATGCTACGGTGAAGTAAGCAAAGAACATTGTGGAATCTGGATCAAAAAGAGTATGTGTGGGGCTAGGTGGAGAGAGGATAAGAGATAGACTAGATAGAAAGATAGATAGATAGGTGAAATACTTTCTCAATGGAGAATATTTCTTAAACGATTAAATTTTCTTTCCCATCTAGATTAGGTCTGATAGTGTTAGAAAACAAATAAACAAGAAAGCTTGGTAAACATAAAGCACACTAGGAGAGAAGTCAGGGAAATGAAATCGACGATGCAGAGGGCAGGTGGAGTGGTAGACATGTTATAATTTAAACAGAATGACCAAAGATATCAATGAAATAACATTTGAGTGATGTCCTCAAAAAGGTGCATGTGGGGCATTTTGCCATGCAGTAGCATTTTAATTTTTATGCAGTCAAAATTATCAATCCGGTTTCATCTTTAAAAAGGTCTTCTCTACTCTGAAATTTTTTTTAAAAGTCTTCCGTAACATTTTCTAAGAATTTGATGACATTTTCTATCCCAGTCTTTGAATGTGCAAACATTTAACTTCTCTGAAATTAATATTGAAGAAAGTTATGGAGACACAGATGCAACAGTTTTACTTCCCCAAATATTCAATTAGTTTATTCAGCACCAAAATATCATGTATGAAACAACCCTAATTTCCTGATTGGGAAGTTATCTTTTTCATAAAATCCATGATGACTTAGATCTACTTCTGGTTTTCCTTTACTAGCTCATTTATCTGCCCATGATATGAGTGTGCATGTTTAGGCATCTCCTCAGCTTACTACCCTAATCACTTAACATTTTTCCACAGATATCTTGCTGATTTTTCCAAATATAACACAATAAATGGCATATAAATACCAAAAAAAAGTGTTAACTGATAATTCTAGATGACACTCTAGATCCAAAGGTATAAAACTAGTTAGCTGTATCAGATTACTAAAATAAAATTTAGTATTGACACATATACAATCAAACACATTGTGTTTAAGGTCTATTTCAATTATCTTTGATTGTTCTGGCTTTGTAAATTTCCATCACCTATAATTTTATGGTTGCTGCTGCTAAGTCGCTTCAGTCGTGTCCAACTCTGTGCAACCCCAGAGACGGAAGCCCACCAGGCTCCCCCGTTCCTGGGATTCTCCAGGCAAGAACACTGGAGTGGGTTGCCATTTCCTTCTCCAATGAATGAAAGTGAAAAGTGAAAGGGAAGTCGCTCCATCGTGTCCGACTCCTAGCGACCCCATGGACTACAGCCTACCAGGCTCCTCCATCCATGGGATTTTCCAGGCAAGAGTAATGGAGTGGGGTGCCATTGCCTTCTCCGAATTTTATGGTATATCATGATAATTTATAACACAAAGTGTCCCAAAGTTGGTAGTAATTGGTTTGCCACTAATCAAGATTGAATGTATTTACTTGGTTTTCTCCAGACTGATAATAAAAAGTAGAATAATAACTACTATGAATAAAGTCCTAATAAATAAGAGACTTGGCAACTTTCTGTGCAAGTAGTTGAATTTTAAAATTATTTTTTTGCAGTGCTTAGCAAATAATTAGATTTTATTAGATCCATCAAAATCTTGATTGCCAAGAAGGATTATTGGACAAACTTGCATATTATTTACTTTGTAAAGAATATTTTATCTGTTTTCTAATTAGAAAAAGTAATAATTTCAACAAAATTTTCAATTCAGAGGTAATGAAATAACTCATTTTAAAAATCCTTTAATTTAAAAAAATGCTATATTATCTTCCAAAAAAATTACTTTTCCCTTAACTTTCATTGTTTCTAATTATGCTGAAAATGAAATTTTCCACTTCTCCTGCCTTCATTTGCTTGCTCAATCGCTCTGTTGTGTCCAGCTCTTTGAGGGCCCATGAACTGTAGCCTGCCAGGCTCCTCTGTCCATGGAATTTTCCAGCAAGGATACTGGAGCAGGTTGCCATTTCCTCCACCAGGGGATCTTCCCAACCCAGAGATTGCACCTGCATCTCTTGTGCCTCTTGCATTAGCAGGCAGATTCTTTACCACTCTGCCACCTGGAAAGCTTCACACCTTCACAAAGAGTCATCTTTTAATGTTCAGTCAGATAACACCTTCAGGTAGCTTAGATATCAAATAATGAGCATGAAATACTGATATAATCAAGGTGTCAGAAAACCTAAGCAAATGTAACCTGTATAATTTTAAGTATTTGGAAACTGTTATATTTCTGGATTCTTAAGAGCCCTGGCCTTAACTTCCTCTCCCTTATTTGCTGCCCTCTGTCCAGGAGCAGATATATGAGGTGAAACCCAAATCCATCCATTTTTTTCAGGATTCTCTTTTTCTTACCAGTTCATTGTCTTTTCCAGCCATGTTACCTGCTTTTATCTGTAAACCCTGGGTAGTTAATTTCTGAAAGAAAGTACATTATCTTCACTGAGTTTTCATCACCATGGATTTTTTGTCTGCCCTGATTTCATGCCTTCATTCTTATATCTGGTGGCCTCAGCCTGGATTTACTCTTCTTTTCGACTCCTGCATCCTGTACTTCTGTCTACAGCTTGACTTTCCCCCTTCTTCCCCTCTTCTGTTGGATGCTTATAGTAATTGACTGCATGCTTATGACTTTTTCTGTTCCTCTGCACATAGTCTCTGTGTTTGCCCAAATTCTGAACCTTTGCTTCTGTTTCAACCACTGAACTTCTGACTCTTTCTTGCTGGTTTCCTTTTTTTTTTTTTTCCTTTCTTGGTTTCCTTTCTTGGATGCTCCCTTTGCCATTACTCGCTGTCTCTTTACTCTTAGAAATTACATTTTTTGAGAGATCCTAGCAAAATATTTAATGGGATAAAAGGAAGGTTGAAAGTAAGAATTATCACAGATAAAAGAACTGTCTGATTTTGAAAAGTGAAACTTTGTGACTTTGGAAGACAATGATGCCAGTTGAAATTATACTCATTTTCACCCCACCTGGAAGCCCCAGACTCCTGATCATGTCCCATGGTAGCAAAACACACAGCTGGGAAATACAAGAACTTATGAGGAAAATCAACAGTAAGGGATCAGACACCATATATGAAAACTTTCAGAATATTAAAATATTTATATTCATTAAAAGATAACTTGCTAAACTAAATAATGTTGGTGACATTTTATGCATATAAGATGACAAAAACTGCAAAATTACTTTCCACTCATCTTCTCTTACCTTCTAGAAAATCCAAGGATTTATTCTCCTGAAGTCTACATAGGCTCCTCATAAAATTCTATTTTTATGTTGTTTTCATCTTACGTTGAAAGATTCTATTATTTTTTCCTATATCTTTTATCTAGATATTCAGTGCTTGTGCTAGCCCTGATCATCATAAATTGCCATTATCAATAGTCCAATGATTCAGTCTTTAAGCCAGTTTTACTGTTTCTTATAATGAATTTATCTTCCAATTCAACAATACAATCTTTACCTTCATTTTGTGATCATACCCTCAAATAAAATTCTCAGTAGATGGATTAACTTCCTACCTTATTACCCTTCTGCATGATTCTGGACTGTAATAACCTACTTGTAGACTGTTATTTTCAAAATGTGATTTATCTTGCTTTCTCTAGACTCTCCCTGGGGCTTCTCTCTGCTGTCACATGTCCTGTTTCCCACTGCCTCCATGACGGCTGAGACATTCACACGTCTTCTCTACCAAGACTCCACGACCTTCCTTCCTCATTGTTATCTCTTACCCTGATGCAAGTCTTTTCCCAGCGAATGCTTAAGCACCGCCCAGTGTCTTCAGGTCACCCTAGATATAGCCTGTGGCTGTGAGGGAACACAGGCTCCACCCAGAGGGAAGACAGGATGAAAAATGAGTCACCCTCTCAGATTTCCAACATGTGCTGGATCCTCAGATAGGAGCTGAGGCTGGCTTTCATCATATTTCAGTGATGTGGTAATGGCGATGAGAGAAGAGGACAAATTCAACTTTTATTTAAGACGGTCATCTGACAGAACTTAGTGACGGTTTCAGTGGGGCAGAGGGAGAAGTTGAGGATGACTCGGTTTCTGGTTTGGGGAAGTGGGTGGCTCACCATTTTTCATATGGACTGTTGCAATGACTTCCTAATTAGTTTTGGCCTCTTGTAGCTTTCTATTATCTTCCTGTATTGTTACATCTCCTCTCTGGTTTGAACCTTTCCATGACTTCATATTAACTGCAGGATAAGGTCTATCAATTTTGCAGTGACTGAGTTTCCCCACAGTCCTATCCTGAACTCAATGTCCTATCACACATGCAGTATCATGCTCTGACCAGCCCTGTGCTAACTATACACTCACATCTCTTCTGTCTTTGAAGGTGCCATTCTGTCTGTCTGGAATGTCCTTACCACTATCACTGCCTAGAAAAGTCCTGATCATCTTTCCAGATCTAGCTGATGTACCACCTTTCATACAGAAGTGGGGTCTTCACTGTGCCCTAAAATCACTATGTGTAAGCAACATATATTTCCACCATTAAGAGGCAATGTAATTCATGCAATAAACTTCTAATCTTATTCTACAAAGGAAATTGTGGACAATTTTTAGGTCTGCTAGTGAGGTGCCATCTTTTACTAATGATTTCAAGTATATACTTTTATGACTGGTCCAAAATCCTCAAAAATTAAGCCATGTATAATTTAATGTATGAATAAAATTTAGAGACTTATTTATTGTCCTAAAATAATTGTGTTTTGGATGTTTTCTAAAGAGCACAGGAATAGAGACACTGATGTGGGGGAGGGGATATTCTCTGGATATTTTAAAGAGAAGCCTCCAGAGGAGACTGGTAGAACACTGACTTTATTTTGTGTGGCTGGATTGAGAAGTAATTGGGTTAATTTACACTTGCACAATGTGAAGTAAAGCAAAAAATTCATGTCCAAGAAAGACATAAAGCAAAAATTTATGTCTAAGAAAAACAAGCAAAGGATTAAGAACAATGAAGGGCAGAGTTTGCAACTGAGCTGAAAATTGGAGCAAGTGGCTTTAAAAGTGAAAGTGAAAGTCACTCAGTAGCCCCTGACTCTTTGCGACTTCCAGGCCAGAATACTGGAGTGGATAGCCTTTCCCTTCTCCAGGGGATCTTCCAAATCCAGGGATGGAACCCAGTTCTCCTGCATTGCAGGAGGATTCTTAAGCAGCTGAGCAACAAGGGAAGCCCAAGAATACTGGAGTGGCTAGCCTATTCCTTCTCCAGCGGATCTTCCCGACCCAGAAAGCAAACCAGGGGTCTCCTGCATTGCAGGTGGTTTCTTTACCAACTGAGCTATCAGGGAAGCCCTATAAAAATATAAAAACCTGAGTTTGTGCTATGAGAGACTCCCTGGAACTTTTGGCAAAGGAGACCCATTTATGGCCAGTCTGTGGCCCTGTTCATGGGTGCAACCGATTAGGCTATTATGTGACCCTGTAGTTAGTATCAGGTCAAGGTGACACTTCTCTGGATCTTGTTGCAGGTACTAGGCTTCATTTCTAATGACAAAGTGTGCTCTGACCACTATGATTTTCAGTCAGTTTCACATATGTGTACATATAAGTACAGAGGGAGCGAGAGAGACAGACACAGGGAGAGATTGACTGATTGAAAGGAATCAGCTCACACAGTTAACAAAAGCTGGCAAGTCTGGAATCTGTAGGGCAGGCCCACAAGGTAGAAGCTCTCCAGCTTCAGTTCTGCTAGAGTCTTGAGACAGAATTTCTTCTTCTCTGGGAAACCTCAGTGTTTGCCTGTAAAGTTTGCCAACTAATTGGGTGAGATCCACCCACATCATTGAGGATAATTTCCTTTTCTTAAATTCAGTTAATGTAGATGTCAACAGCATATATGGAATACCTTCACCAGCACCTATATGAGTGTTCAATTAGATAATTGGTAGCCTACCTAAGTTAACACATTAAACCATCACAGTTCACCTTTCATCAAATTTGCACCCATACACATATCCTTAAACCAATACAATCTCCAATTAGCGTAACACAGTCATACACCTGCCTAACATGAAAAAGTTCAGTTCAGTCACTCAGTTGTGTCCAACTCTTTGTGACCCCATGGACTGCAGGATGCCACGCCTCCCTGTCCATCCCCAACTCCTGGAGTTTACTCAAACTCATGCCCATTGAGTCGGTGATGCCATTCAACCATCTCATCCTCTGTCGTCCCCTTCTCTTCCCGCCTTCAATCTTTCCCAGCATCAGGGTCTTTTCAAATGAGTCAGCTCTTCACATCAGGTGGCAAACATGAAAAAACTATCCTAAATATAGCCCAGAAAAAACCACTTTTTCTCTACAAAATGATATAAAGTCCTTGGGTGGGGTTTCTTCTTCTCAGTATCTTGTAACTTAATGCTATGATTAATACATCTTGCATTATATGATAAGGGACAAGAGAAGAAAGAAAACAGCCTAATATATATGTATCAATACTGGGTAAGATCTCAGATTTATTACGTCTGATTTAGCAATCCAATGCTTTGTGTGAGCTCAAATATTAATCTTAATCTGTGGTCAGACATGGTATTTCTTTTCCTCATTAGTTAGGTAAGTAAATGGAGAAGGCAAAGGCACCCCACTCCAGTACTCTTGCCTGGAGAATCCCACGGATGGAGGAGCCTGATGGGCTGCAGTCCATGGGGTCTCTAAGAGTCAGAGACGACTGAGCGACTTCACTTTCACTTTTCACTTTCATGCACTGGAGAAGGAAATGGCAACCCACACCAGTGTTCTTGGCTGTAAAATCCCATGGACGGAGGAGTCTGGTAGGCTGCAGTCCATGGGGTCGCTAAGAATTGGACATGACTGAGCGACTTCACTTTCACTTTTCACTTTCATGCATTGGAGAAGGAAATGGCAACCCACTCCAGTGTTCTTACCTGGAGAATCCCAGGGACCGGGGAGCCTGGTGGGCTGCCGTCTATGGGGTCACACAGAGTCAGACACGACTGAAGTGACTTAGCAGTAGGTAAGTAAATAAGACATAAGACTCTATTGTCAGGTTTCTTTCAAGTATTACATATCAAACAGGAAACTGCAGTCAATTAAAATGTGTAGCAGTAAATAGTAAGTCTGTTTCCAGAAATTAAACAGAACTCAGCCTCATGAGATGTGAAAAAGAAACAGACAATAACAAGCAAGGATACAACAGTGGGCAAGACAGATTTGGTCTTGTGAAGTTTTGCCAATAGGATGGGAGTAGAGAGCTTTTTGGAGCTCATACAGATAAAGAAAAGGCTTGTGAGTCTTGGAGGCAAATTAAATTTTGTTAGTATCACAACCATTGTTTGTAAGTCTGACTCTTACTGACTGTATTTTCCCTTTGGTAATCCCTTGGAGTTTATAGAGCTACTCAGAATACTCCAGAATTTTTCAGAGGTGAGGAATATAAGAATTTATTCACACTTAGACTGGAGATATTTAGAGAACATCACTTACCTTGAGACTCAGGGTGACAGGGGGCAGTGACTGTCACAGTAAGAAACTACCCGTGTTCAGAAACAGAATTAAATTAGGTTATGCTCTTAGCATGCAGTGGACACATTCGAGTGAGACTTACTGGAGGAATGTTACCCGAAAGAATGAATTCTGAGGCCAGTTTTTAAAGAGGTATATGTATTCCTGAAAGGAAGGGAATATTCAAAGGCCCAAAGCCATCATGAATGTGATAAAAGGTCACTTCATTGCCTATAAAATGTAATCCCCACTGTTAAGACACATTATAGCCTAGATACCATGATGTATTTTTCAATGTAGATCTGATCTTTATTTTTTAATTAATAATACATGGTAGCAATGCTGGAGAGCTGATCTATTATTTATGTGTCTCTTTCAAAAAGTGATTCATGCATTATATATTCAGACAGAAAATTCCTTTTATTTTATCTGAAGTTAGTTTTCAATAGAAAATATACTAAGATCTTATTGTATAACCTGCAGTGGAAAATAGGTATGCTAAAATTCGCAACTCTCCCAGATATATGCATGCTCTGCATACTAATTTTTTAACCATGCATACTGATAGTTAATGGCAGTTAAGTGGCCTAGATTGAGTTTTTCTTAGTGTTAAAGATTTTATTTAAAGATAAGAGGCTGTTTCATGTGTTAATTTAGAGCTAGAAACAAAAATTAAGGAAGAAATAAAGACAGGTTTTTCAAAAAGCTTATTTCCATAAGTTACTTGTGTACTTTTCCAGCCAAAGCTAATATGATTACCCAAACACTGTGCACTTGTAAAAAATGTTGTAACAAGATATTCTATAAAAGTTCAATTCAAATTATGTTTTCTAGCACTTAAAATGTGAACTACTTCACCCAATTTTGTCAATACACAAAGAAAGCATCTGCCAGGCTCTTCAATAACTTATAACCTTCTTTTAAACAATCATGTAGCATTATTATTAACTTCTCTTCTTATCAAGTCTCCTCAGTAACAATAGAAATTAAATTAAATTGGGAACAAACATAAAACTGAAAACTGGAGTAAAACAGTGGGAAAAGTATGCTGAGAGAGAGAGAGGAACTTAGCAAGTACTAATCTTCATGCTCCTGAAACATCATCATTCAGTCAACACTTATGTAGCCCTGCTGCTGCTGCTGCTGCCAAGTCGCTTCAGTCATGTCCGACTCTGTGCAACCCCATAGACAGCAGCCCACCAGGCTCCCCGTCCCTGGGATTCTCCAGGCAAGAACAATGGAGTGGGTTGCCATTTCCTTCTCCAATGCATGAAAGTGAAGAGTGAAAGTGAGGTCGTTCAGTCATGACCGACTCTTAGCGACCCCATGGACTGCAGCCTACCAGGCTCCTCCGTCCATGGGATTTTCCAGGCAAGAGTACTGGAGTGGGGTGCCATCGCCTTCTCCTATGTAGCCCTAACCATGGGCAAATTATTATTCTAGGCACTCAGAATACATCCTTTAACAAAACAACATCTACCTGTCTCAGAGCTTTTATTCTATTTCCATATAACTGAAACTTTTAATAACAATAAAAACCAAAAGAAAATTGGGAAATCTTTAGTTCTAATATAAGTAGTAGGACAATGTTGAGTGTCTTTTGTATTAATTGTAATCACTTTTCAAAAGGTTATTGAATGGAGGCTTTTCAGAAAGTGCTATATATTAAATATCTTGAATTTCCCCTACAAAATGAGGAAGGCTTATTTTGGTTGACATTTCCAGTAAGTAAGCTCTTCTTTTAACACTGTGTCTACAATACCAAATATCAAATCAAAAATTGAAGTATTCAATCAGTTGAGACATTTCTTAGACTCAAACTAGATACAAGAGAAAGTTTCCTTCATTATTTTAAGCTAGAATGGAGCAGTTGGGCAATTAGTATTTGGGTTGTTGACGAAGCCCTGCTGCTGCTGCTGCTCTAAGTCTCTTCAGTCCTGTCTGACTCTGTGTGACCCCATAGATGGCAGCCTACCAGGCTTCCTGTCCCTGGGATTCTCCAGGCAAGAACAATGGAGTGGGTTGCCATTTCTTTCTCCAATGCATGAAAGTGAAAAGTGAAAGTGAAGTTGCTCAGTCGTGTCCGACTCTAGCGACCCCATGGACCGCAGCCTACCAGGCTCCTCCGTCCATGGGATTTTCTAGGCAAAAGTACTGGAGTGGGGTGCCATTGCCTTCTCTGTGAAGAAGCCCTATATGACATTAAAAAAAATAAAGATTTTTTTCACAAATATATTTCTGCTTTCATTTATTTATTTTTCCATATGATCAGAGAGTGAGTCAGCCTTCTGATGTTTCATAGGGAAAAAAAATGTCTCTTTAAAAAAAAATCTTTATATTTAAGATTTGTGCCATTTCATTCTTTGAGCAGGTCTTAATCTGTATCTAAATTATTCAATCAAAATAACATTTACCCTTAATTACTGAAGTAATATATGCTCAAATCAGAAAATTTAGAAAATGCTGAAAAGCAGAGAAAAGAAAACTCTGAAGGCTCAGAGTTTTGGTGTTTCTTTCCTATCATTTTTTGTCATATAACATATATAATTTCATATTATATCATATAGCACATATAGCTTCAAACTCTAATTTACTTTCTTCCTTTTTCCTTAGCAATAACAAATCTTCCTATGTCAATAAATATTCATCTGTTTGTGGCATTTAGATTTTTCCAGAAGTATAAAAATGCATTGAAATGTGTAAAAATGTTGTAGATACTTCTGTTTATTTTCTAAGGGTAAATGGCTAAAATTGAGAGGTTGCAGATGAGTGGTTTGCTCAGTGGTAAAGGTTTTGTGTGCGTGTGTGTCCGTGTGTATGTTCCCATTTTATTCTCCAGAAAATCACCCATTGCTTCACCCGCCTCTCCATCCCCCCAGGACTACGACTCTCCAATATCTTTCTATTCCTTCAAAACTTAGGTCAAGTTTTTTTCTACTCACTTCATTTAACATTATTGTGCTTTCCCTCTCTCAGAGGAAAAAGAAGCCATTAGGAAAACTCCCTCAACTTCACTTCCTCATCTGCAAAGTTATTTATTTATTTGTCTATCAATTTTCCTGCTTGCTGAGAAGAGTTTTCACTGTGAGTGATTTTTCCATATGTTCTAAACCCCATCACCATGGTATCATATCTGAGTCCATGTGTCAGCATTTATCAAGGAATTTGTTTCTTTATCTACCTGGTTGCATTTCTTGGCAAAATGTTTTTCTCATAATGTTTTTACTGTTATTAAATATTGATTCAATTTCTGATTTTCCATTTAAATTTCTGAAATTAATAATTTATGTTCTCTAATTTTTTATCACATGCTAATTATTTATCAAATAGATAAATAATCTGTTATACTAGTTTTTTGAGTAAACTAATGTTTGGTTTGGAAAGCTTTCCTTTCATAATTTTGTATTTTGCTTTGATTGATTTCTGTTCTTATCATTGTTATTTTCTGTTTTAAATATTCTTTGAATTTAATTTACTGTTTTGTTTCTTGAAATAGATGTTTGAATTACTAAATTTCAGTTTTTGTTTATTTCCAATATTTAGAAATTAAAGATTTAGCTGCATCCTATAAGTTTTGATATATCATATTATCATTTTCTTTCCATTTAAAATATTTTCTAATTACTTTTGTGGTTCTTTGCTGACCTATGTGTTACTTACATGTGTGTTGCTAAATTTCTCCCAAATTTGGGGAGTTTACTCTACTTACTGTCTCTCATTCATTTTATAGCTCAACTCCACTGTTGCCAGAGAAAAGCCTCTGAATTATGTAAATCCAGTGATAATTTTTAAAATTTGTTTTATGGCCAGCACATGCTCCATTTTGGAAAATGATCACGTGGGTTTGAAAAGACAGTGTGTTCTGAAGCTCCTTGGTTTATATTGGATTTATGTAAATTAGGTCAAAATTGTGTTTCTGTTAATTGCATTTTTCAAAAATTTTATATTCTTAGTAATTTTTTATTTGCTTGTGCCATCAGTAACAAGAGATTGTGCTCAAATTTCTTGTGTTTGTGGATTTGACAATGTCTCCTGCCTATTTTGCTTTATATTTTTTTCTCTGAAGCTAGAAAACTCCACACAAACAAATTAAAGATTGTTATATCTTCCTGCTCAACTGATCCTATTATCATTATGAAATACCTTTCTTGATCTTGTATAGTGCTTCTTCCTTTAAAGGCAACTTTGCTAGATAGTGCATCCAGGCTCACTCAGTCGTGTCCAGCGCTTTGTGACCCCATGATGATAGCCTGCCAGGCTCCCCTGTCTATGGGATTCTCTAGGCAAGAATACTGGACTGGGTTGCCATGTCCTCCTCCAGGGAATCTACCCAACCCAGAGATCAAACCAGCATCTCCTGCATCTCCTTCATTGCAGGAGGATTATTTACCAGTGAGCCACCAGGGAAGCCTAGTAGAAATTGGTACTATAGATTAAATACTTTCCTTTTGTTAGTGCTTGCATGGTATTTATATTTCCATCTTTTTATTGTCAATCTGCCTGTGTCCTCAAACATAAGGTGAATTCGTTGTAATTAGCAAAATGTTGTTATTTTGAGATCCTTCTGTGTTAGTCATTCAGTCGTGTCCAACTCTTTGCCACCCCATGGCTGTCGCCGGCCAGGCTCCTCTCTCCATGGGATTTCCCAGGCAAGAATACTGGAATGGGTCGTCAGTCCCTTCTCCAGGGGATCTTGACAACCCAGGGATCAAACCAGGTCTTCCACAATGCAGGCAGATTCTTTAGCATCTGAGCCACCCAGGAAGCAGTCTAACAGTTCATTTATTTCATTGGGCTATTATACAATTTACATTTAGCTACAATTTAAAGCACATTCATTTGTGTTTAAATCTAAATTTTTATTACTTACTTTTTGCATCTGTTTTTAAAATTAATTTTAAAAATATTCTATTTCCTCCCCTTATTTGGTTTACAGCTAAGTATGCTACACAGTTTTTGCTATTTTATTAGTGCAATCTGGGGTAATCAAACTATGGCACATGGCTGAAGTCTACGTGAAGTCCATATTCGTCATCAGTTCAGTTCAGTTCAGTCGCTCAGTCGTGTCCGATTATTTGCAACCCCATGAATCGCAGCACACCAGGCCTCCCTGTCCATCACCAACTCCCGGAGTTCACTGAGACTCACGTCCATCGAGTCAGTGATGCCATCCAGCCATCTCATCCTCTGTCGTCCCCTTCTCCTCCTGCCCCCAATCCCTCCCAGCATCAGAGTCTTTTCCAATGAGTCAACTCTTCACATGAGGTGGCCAAAGTACTGGAGTTTCAGCTTTTGCATCATTCCTTCCAAAGAACACCCAAGACTGATCTCCTTTAGAATGGACTGGTTGGATCTCCTTGTAGTCCAAGGGACTCTCAAGAATCTTCTCCAATACCACAGTTCAAAAGCATCGATTCTACGACGCTCAGCTTTCTTCACAATCCAACTCTCACATCCATACATGACCACTGGAAAAACCCTAGCCTTGACTAGATGGACCTTTGTTGGCAAAGTAATGTCTCTGCTTTTGAATATGCTATCTAGGTTGGTCATAACTTTCCTTCCAAGGAGTAAGCGCCTTTTAATTTCATGGCTGCAGTCACCATCTGCAGTGATTTTGGAGCCCAAAAAAATAAAGTCTGACACTGTTTCCACTGTTTCCCCATCTATTTCCCATGATGTGATGGGACCGGATGCCATGATCTTCATTTTCTGAATGTTGAGCTTTAAGCCAACTTTTTCACTCTCCACTTTCACTTTCATCAAGAAGCTTTTTAGCTGCTCTTCACTTTCTGCCATAAGGGTGGTGTCATCTGCATATCTGAGGTTATTGATATTTCTCCCGGCAATCTTGATTCCAGCTTGTGTTTCTTTCAGTCCAGTGTTTCTTCCAGTCCAGTGTTTCTCATGATGTACTCTGCCTATAGTCCATCATAAATTAGTATTATCACTCCATGGACAAGGCAAGGTTATCAGAACATTTTAATCCTACTTATCTTCTCTTGTTTCTTGTATTTATATGTTTTATTTCCATACATATTTGAAACTTCAAAAGATATTACAATTGCTATTTTACATATTCATTTAGATTTACATAAATTATTATACTCTCTGATCATCTTTATTTACCTTCTTTCATTGCTGTAGTTTTATCTAGGATAATTATATTTCTCCCTAAAGAACTCTCTTTGTACATATATTTATTGTGGATTTACTGGTGAGAAAACTAGGGGTTTTTTTTCTTTTTTACTTGAAAATGTATTTATTTGCCTTTATTTTGAATGATATTTTTGTTGATTATATTGTTCTGGACTGACAAAAATGTTCTATTAGCATTTAAAAAATAATATTTCATTAGCATGAAGCTTCCATATTTTCTGTTATATAATCAGCTGTTGAAATACAGTTGTTGTTTTGAAAGTGTTGTGTGTTTTTTCCCCCTCAGGTGCTTTTGTATTTTGTTTCAAGCAGTTTTTCCCATGATGTGGCTCTGAGTAATTTTTTCTTTGTTTTTCATGATTGATTTATAGAAGTTCTTGAATTTGTGGTTTGATATTTTTCATTTGTTTTCGGAAATTCTCAACCATCATTATCTCTTCAAATATTGTTTCTTCTTTCCTCTCTTTTGTCATTTCCTGGGACTCCAATGAATTTTAGGAAGTATTATTGTCTCTATGTCGCTTCTGTTCCTTTATTCTGCTTATATTTCAATTTCCTAATAACCTTTCTTCTTCCTTTTTGCTGAAACCTTAATCTTAATAGTTAAATCTATTTATTAATTTAGGATTTAATATTTTTCAGCTTTAACATTTTTTAACATTTTTAGAGATTTATTTTATAGACATTTGGCTATTCTGAGGAAAAATTTTATTTATTAATTTTTAAAACATATTAATTACAGGTATTTAAGATCCAACTCTATAATTCAAAAACGAGATTAATCATGCATGCATGCATGCAATCATATTGCCTCATGTGTATTGTCTATGTATGTTTTCTCTTGGTTTTGGACATTCATTCCTATTTCTTGATGAGATTGTCAAACTTTATTAAATACATGGCATTGTTTATGAAAAATTGTAGAAATTCTGCTTGACACTATCTTCCAATGGATGAAATTTAGTATTTTTTTTAATGGTCAAACTGAGTAAAGTCAGCTTACCTTGAGATTCTTTTCTTCTTCAGAGCCTGAACTCTAATTTTTGACTCCTCAGCACTTGGAGACCATAAGAACTACTGCTTAAAGTTTTGCCACTTAGTAGCCAAACCGCCACATTCAGAAAACTAAGATCATGGCATCCAGTCCCATCACTTAATGGCAAATAGATGGGGAAACAGTGGAAACAGTGGCTGACTTTATTTTGGGGGGCTCCAAAATCACTTCAAATGGTGACTGCAGCCATGAAATCAAAAGACACTCCCTGGAAGGAGAGTTATGACCAACCTAGACAGCATATTAAAAAACAGAGACATTACTTTGTCAACAAAGGTCAAGGCTATGGTTTTTCCAGTAGTCACGTATGGATGTGAGAGTTGGACTATACAGAGAGTTGAGTGCCAAAGAATTGATGCTTTTGAGCTGTGGTGCTGGAGAAGACTCTTGAGAGTCCCTTGGACTGCAAGGAGATCCAACCAGCCCATCCGAAAGATCAGTCCTGGGTGTTCATTGGAAGGACTGATGTTTAAGCTGAAACTCCAATACTTTGGCCACCTGATGTGAAGCACTGACCCATTTGCAAAGACCCTGATACTGGGAAAGATTGAAGGCAGGAGGAGAAGGGGACAACAGAGGATGAGATAGTTGGATGGCATCACCAACTCAATGGACACGAGTTTGGGTAGGCTCTGGAAGTTGGTGATGGACAGGGAGGCCTAGCATGCTGCAGTCCATGGGGTCGCAAAGAGTCAGACACGACTAAGTAACTGAACTGAGCTGAACTGAGCCACTTTCTGCTTGATTTCCAAACATAAAGTTCTGTGAGTTCACAGTTTAGGAATTTGCAAATGTATCTAGGAAAAATTGTGATCTGTCTGTTGGATTTGTTTTTCTGTGACTTGATTTTTCGTGACCTTGATAACCTTGAATTTTGAATTCTCTTTCCCCAAGCCCAGTGAGACTGAGCTGCAAGCCCTAACCTACTTCCTGCTGTTCTCCACCTATAGTGTAGGGTGAAAATAAGCCACTCCCCAAGAGAGTGTGCATCTTGGCACCTAATATAGAGCTTATTGCTCTCATGCTTTTCCACTCTCCTAAGGATTTGGTTTCCCCTGTCCATGTAGTGTTATTCTTTGATGTCTTGAGGAACGGGAAAAGAAAGAAAAAAAAAAATCTCAGCTTTTAAAATACTTAATTAAATTTGCAGTTGTAATTAGTCGGGGGGGGGAGGGGGGAGTTAGTTTTATTTAGGTACTGTGACATGGCCAGAGGTGGTATTCCTATTTCAGTAACTTTTACTTTTTTTTTTTTTCTTCTCTAATTTTATTTTATTTTTAAACTTTACATAATTGTATTAGTTTTGCCAAATATCAAAATGAATCCGCCACAGGTATACATGTGTTCCCCATCCCGAACCCTCCTCCCTCCTCCCTCCCCATACCATCCCTCTGGGCCGTCCCAGTGCACCAGCCCCAAGCATCCAGCATCATGCATCGAACCTGGACTGGCAACTCGTTTCCTACATGATATTTTACATGTTTCATTGCCATTCTCCCAAATCTTCCCACCCTCTCCCTCTCCCACAGAGTCCATAAGACTGTTCTATACATCAGTGTCTCTTTTGCTGTCTCGTACACAGGGTTATTGTTACCATCTTTCTAAATTCCATATATATGCGTTAGTATACTGTATTTATGTTTTTCCTTCTGGCTTACTTCACTCTGTATAATAGGCTCCAGTTTCATCCACCTCATTAGAACTGATTCAAATGTATTCTTTTTAATGGCTGAGTAATACTCCATTGTGTATATGTACCACAGCTTTCTTATCCATTCATCTGCTGATGGACATCTAGGTTGCTTCCATGTCTTGGCTTGCAAATCAAAACCACTATGAGGTACCATTTCACACCAGTCAGAATGGCTGCGATCCAAAAGTCTACAAATAATAAATGCTGGAGAGGGTGTGGAGAAAAGGGAACCCTCTTACACTGTTGGTGGGAATGCAAACTAGTACAGCCACTATGGAGAACAGTGTGGAGATTCCTTAAAAAACTGGAAATAGAACTGCCTTATGATCCAGCAACCCCACTGCTGGGCATACACACTGAGGAAACCAGAAGGGAAAGAGACACGTGTACCCCAATGTTCATCACAGCACTGTTTATAGTAACTTTTACTTTAAAACTTCATCACTTCTGCTTTTTGGAGGTCCGTTTTCTTGCTCTTTTTCTTACTCATTACCTTGAAAGTTCTCTTCATCAATTTGCATTCTTTCTTGTATATTTTTCAAGGCTGTGCATTTCTTCTGAGCTTCACTTTAGCTATATTCCACAGGTTGTGGTTTCCAGTCTGTATCACCCACTTCTACCTGCCCCTAAACCACCTCCCTGAGTGCTCTGGAATTCCCCTTTAGGTTTCTTATTTAAAGTAAGATTTTGTAGGAAAAGTTGTATTGTTTCAAAATTTCTAGATGCTAGAGAATTTTTATTTCTGGCTTTGTTAATAATTTTCAATCCCAGGTAATAAATATATTATTTACATTTTGGAATTTGTTGAGGTTCTTTTTTAGCCTAAGATATGAATTTTAATGAATTTTTTCATGACACTTGAAAAGAAAGTACATTCTGTTTTCAGATTACTCTTCCCCACCTCCTGGCCCATCTCTCTGTCTCTCTTTATTTCTCTGTCTGTCTCATTGACTGGTTTCTGGCCTGAGTTCAACACTGTTATGATCCTTAGTTTCATTTTGTTTGTCCTTGTACTTTGCCCAATATTTTATTTTTAATCTTTCCAAATCAGATTTTTTTCATTGCCTCTCATAAGTAGCTCACAATTTTGTTTTTCGTTGTATTATTTTACTTTAAATAAGTTAGGCCACTTACTATCATTGATATTTTAGAGAAATTTGAGTTTAATTTGGCATATTATTTTATGCTATGACTTCTGCTTATATAACTTTGTTTTTTAAAACTCTTTCACTCTGCAGTGATTTGCATTGTTTCCTCTGAAAAGGACTTTGTATTTTATCTATAAGTTTATATATTACTAATATACACTACATATTAAGACTGCATTACTGCTGTATTATTAACAATGGTAACATTTCCATGTCCTCTCTTCTTGATTCTCTCACAATCTAACAAATTGAATTTACTATATTATTTTTGGTTTTATCTACCTTTGTGCTACATATTTATGCTTTTAAAATCAACAGTAAATGATAGTATTGACTTCCAGGTACTGTAAATTAGGATATAGTTTCATGTACATACATGCTAAAAACAAACACATGTTACTCCTTGCCTCTGGACTTTTTCTGATTTCTTGGCAAACTCTGGCTGCCAGAAGTGAGTCCTTTTATTTTGAAAATTATTTGTTTATTGCATTTATATTCAAGGACAGTTTTTCTGTGTATAGCATTCTTGGGTCAAAATTAAATATATAACACCTTTGTATTCTTGTGTTTAATATTGCTAAGGAAAAATGTAAAGGCAGCCTAATATTTCCACCTCTTTTTTTACATGTATTAAACTTTAAAGGAGTACTTCTATCTTCAAAGTTTAGAAACTTTATTGCAATGTATCTAATGGTTTTTTTAATTGAAGTATAGTTGATTTACAGTGTTGTATACATTTCTACTGTACAGCAAAATGATTCTGTTTTATATATATATATATATAAGGCAATGGCAACCCACTCCAGTACTCTTGCCTGGAAAATCCCATGGATGGAGGAGCCTGGTGGGCTGCAGTCCATGGGGTCGAGAAGAGTTGGACACGACTGAGTGACTTCACTTTCCCTTTTCACTTTCATGCATTGGAGGAGGAAATGGCAACCCACTCCAGTGCTCTTGCCTGGAGAATCCCAGGGACGGGGGAAGCCTGGTGGGCTGCCGTCTATGGGGTCGCACAGAGTCGGACACGACTGAAGCAAGTTAGCAGCAGCAGCAGCACATACACATTATTTTTGTACTTTTCCATCATGGTTTATCATAGGATACTGAATATAGTTATCTGCGCTATACAGTGGACCCTGGTGTTTATCCATCCCATATATAATAGCTTAGCCTCCCACTTCATCCGTCCTCCAACACTCCTCCCCCCGCTTGGCAACCACAAATCTCTTCTCTATGTCTGTGAGTCTGTTTCTGTTCTGTAGATAGGTTCATCTGTGTCATATTTTAGATTCCACATATAAGTGATATCATATGATATTTGTCCTTCTCTTTCTGACTTACTTCACACACTGTGATGATAAACAAATGAGATGTAATGAAACTTACAAGCTTTTGCACAGCAAAAGAAAGCACAAAAAAAGAGAAAAGACAGCATGCAGAATGGGAGAAAATATTTGCAAATGATGTGACCAACAAGGGCATAATTTACAAAATATGTGAATGGCTCACGCAACTTAACAACAAAACAAACAACCCAACTGAAAACTGGGCAGAAGAAATAGACATTTCTCCAAAGAAGAAATGTAAATGACCAACAGGGACATAAAAAGATGCTTGACATCACTAATTATTAGAGAAATGCAAATCAAAGCTATAATGAAATATCACCTCATACCAGTCAGAAAGGCTACCATTAAGAAGTTACAAACAATAAATGCTTGAGAGGGTGTGGCGAAAAGGGAACCCTCCTACACTGTTGATGGGGATGTAAATTGGTACAACCACTATGGAAACCAGCATGGAGGTTCCTTAAGAAACTAAAAGTAGAGTTACCATATGATCCAGGAGTCCTATTCCCAGGCATGTATATGGAGAAAAAACATGAAAAGGATACATGTACCCCAATGCATGTATGTGTGTTGTTCATTGCAACATGATTCACATTCACTATTCATATATACCACATTTTCTTTAGCCATTCATCTGTTGATGGACATTTAGGTTGTTTCCATGTCTTGCCTCTGTGTGTGTGTGTGTGTGTGTGTGTGTGATGGAATATAACTTAACCATTAAATTAACAAATTAATGCCAGTTATAGCAACATGGATGAATACAACTACAATATATCTAGCTTTAATTATTCTTACATATGGTATGCCATTTCAACATTAGCTTCAATACTTCTTTGATATTGGAAATTTTTCTTCAATGGAATCTATTTCTTTGTTTATTTGGAACTTTGGAACTCTGAATATTTTTCTTCTGGCTTTCCTAGCTAAATGTTTCCTTCTGTATTTTAACCTTTCATTTCCATTCTTTTCAGCTTCTTTTTTACTTATTTCTATTCTCTGTGTACCTTACATATATTCAGCAGTTTTAATTTTTATAGTGCTTCTAATTTTACTTTTATTTCAATTATGATTTAGTTTTTTCCTTTTACTTCTTTCCTTAGCTTTGATAATCTATGTTTTATTTTTTACTTATTTGTTAGTATCTTTTCTGAGGTCTTGTGTCCATATTTTAGATTCCTAATTAATAAGAGAATCACTACATTGAGATTCTGGAATAGTAATTCCAAGATATTGTGTTTCAATTTTCATTGTTTCTTGGCCATATTTTTCTGATGCGTTTTCATTATCTGTCTTGTTTTCTGTTCCTTTCCTCCTGTTTCACTAATTATTTTTGTATGTATGCATCCTTATATGAGGTGATTTTTCTCATTCATATATCTGAGGAATTTCACCTGGGAAAGGACCTGAGGTTGATGCAGGTTAATGGTTACTTTACATAAGATATAAAATAATCTTTATTTCTCCCAATCCAATACATAGGAGATATTTTGGCAGAACTTTTTATAGTACAAAAGTCCTATCTGCTCCTTCTCATATTTACCATGTGGACAGACTGTTCCTTCTCAATGGGACTTTCTAGCTAATTCTCTGTTTGACCCTATGTTCTCTGCTTTTCAAATATATGACATATTCATGTCAGGGAAATTTTTGTTGCCAAATTTTGCTTCTATGTCCTACAGTTGCAAACAAGAGTAGTCTGCATTCACTGTACTCTTTTTACCTTAAAAATAATATCTTATGGTTTTCTGGCAACCAACTGCAGTAAATACCCCATTTCTACCTTTTCCTCCATAGCTTATTTGTGGTTTTGGGTTTTACTGACACTTAATTTATTTAAAACTGGGCTTTGCCTGTTTCTTACTTTCCTTGATGCATTGGTTTTTAGGTAATTGGAGAAGGGGAAATTTAACTTTTCATCATCAATTTCAAATTGGATGGCTGAGCTGCATTTCAATCTTTGATATTAAGAACATAAAGGAAGTATAGAAAACTCCTATTTCAAGCAGAAGGTGAAATTCAGGCTACAGTAAAATGACTCCGAAGGCAATACCAAACCTATTATAAACAGTGAAATAAAAACCCATCCCATATCTCTTAACTGTCAATCTAATGCCATTTAAGCTGCACAAACTATTCAATTTCAAAACTTCTAGTGAAACATATCTCAAAGTAAGTAACTTGTTAGCAGGTTAGGAAAATATTTGCAAAAATTGGAACTATGGATGAATTTTCTCAGTAAGCAAGGAACAACTTTCTTCTAACATTTCCACTAGAATAGGGAAAAAAAGATATTTTGATGTAGGTCCAGTATTTAAAATACTAAGGTAGTTTTAGGGATTAATGGTGTGATGCTGTAAGTTTTGTAGATGATGGCGGAGTTATATTACTATTGAATGCTGTGGTGGTCAGTGCACCTAGAACGCTTGATTCTGTACCGTCTGTGCTCTCATTCTTGTTCAGGAGTTACGTGAGGAAAGCAAAATCAAGGGCACTTAATTATTTTCTGACACTTAGCTTGATATACACATAGATTTATTCTGGACTTGTGGGCTACTGTGTGCTTTGAAATAAAACCTCATTTTTGTTTCTAAACCCAAATTTTAATTTAGTATTTCATCAGTCTACATTTGTGCTACATGCAGTTCTGTACATGGGTTAGAGAGTGACTGGAAAAAAAAAAAAAGACAAAGTCTCAGCCTTCATAGTGCTAATACTTTGATACGGGAGATAGACGATAATCATATTTATAGGTAAATAGATTGAGAGCCAGATAACTGATTTTTGCCATGAAAGATGAAGTGCTGAGTGAATGTGGCTTCTTCATGTCCCTTCGCTAAGTCCTTTCTGACTCTTTTGTGACCCCATGGACTGTAGCCTGCCAGCTTCTCTGTCCACAGGATTTTCCAAGCAAGAATACTGGAGTGGGTTGCCATTTCCTTCTCCAGGGGATCTTCCTGACCCAGGGATCAATGTCTCCTGCATTGGCAGGTGGATTCTTCACCACTAAGCCACCAGGGAAGCCTCATGTTACTTAGAGCTATGCCCATGTTTGAAGAACTCTAGGGGTTTTAAGGGAATAGGTCTAAGGATTATAGAACTGCAGGCTCACCTGTATACCATTGCAGGTTGGAAGTAGCTGGTATTTTAACACTTAAATGTCTACCTTATTAGCATAACATGAACTTCATCTTGTCCCATGGCTATATAATTTAAATTTTATTTCATAATGTATTTCTGTGCCATCAGATCTGATTAAGCTACCAGTTCAATTAGACTTCCATGAAGTACCACAGAGAGTGACAGGGGTGGGAACAACAGTATTATAGAAAAAAAGAACCTTCTGTAGTGACATTTGAGTTGAAATGTAATTGATGAGAAAATGAAGGCTTGCAAAGACTTCAGTGTAGAGCGTGGGAATAACAGGCTTGACATGTTTGAGGCATAGAAAGGAGGATAGTGTGCTGAAAGATTAAATTTTGGTGACGGGCAGGAATCAAATCATAGAGACCTTGAAGGCCTGGAAGGACTAGGGATTTTACTCTCACTGTTATAGGACGCAATTGGTGGTTTTTTGTTTGCTTGTTTAGTGAAAGAGTAACAGGTTGGTTTATGTTTAGCTGCTGCATCGAGGATTAATTATAAAGGACAGGATGGAAGCAGGAAGGTCAGTTACGAGGCTTTTGTAGTAATCCAGGCTGGTCTTCATGGGATAGCAGTGGATGTGGAACAGTGTAGATACAAACTGGAAATTTGTATTCACCAGTTTCAAAATATCTGAAATATTCACCAGTTTATTTCAAATAAAACTGAAATATTCACCAGTTTCAAAATATGTGAAAACATAGGGGAAGCATTGAATTATTTTTATTATACATTTTTCAGGTTAGTGGTTGTATTTATGACTTTAAAGTAAGTTTTTCACCTGAAAATTTCTCTAGAGGCTGAAGGAAATGGTTCTCTGATGAGGGAAATTTGGCTCTGGCTTGAACTCTTCCACAAGCCCCCACCCTTAGCTCCTGCTGCAGGTGGTCCCCCATAGCCTTTTATTCTGGGGTCTACTGTTTCATGGGAATCTCTCCTGAGAATGATTGGAAAGATGATTCAGTGTTACTCAGATTCATGTTGACTACCCAACTTCTGCGAAATTTTAGATATGCTTGTATGAAAAACAGTGTTCAGGAGGCTTCCTTGCCGCCCCTACTCCACCCTGTAATTCTGATCCCTTTTTTTCTCTGCTTCACAGCTGAGCGGTATGCATCGCTCTGTAGGTTGAATTGTTGTTGTTCAGTCACTCAGTCGTGTCCAACTCTTTGCAATCCATGGACTGCAGCCTGACAGAATTCCGTCCTTCACTATCTCCCGGAGTAGGTGGGATGGTGAGCCAAACTTCAGAGATGAGATAGACATTTACTTTGACCTACTAGAGGGTGAAAAGAATCAGGGTTTTCACTTAATTTCTGGTGGGAGATGCAGCCCATGGGAAAAAGTAAGGGGAGGAGACGCAGCGATGTTCCCTCTCAGCTCTCTTTTACTGACTGACGTGATAGTGAGGTGGTAGTGGGATCGCTTTTGGGTATGAGGCTAGTTCCTTGCCCAAGCACACCTTAAAAAGCTGAACAGGGCTTCTTTCTCGGTGTGCACTCATTAATTCAACAAATATTTACTGAGTATCTACTTTATTTCGGGTACTACAGCAGGCGCTAAAGTCAGAGAAATGAAAAGACAACCAGAGTCAACTGCCCTCAGTGTCTTAAAACATCAACTGCTTTATAGTATAAACCTTAATGTCTTATAATATTTCTACCTGAAATCAGATGTTTTAACTTTTTAATGATTGTATACGCTTATGTGGGTTAATTGGAATATGAAAATGAATTATTTCTTGTTCAGTGATTCCATTTTCTAGTTATCTATAATCATATTTACCCTATTTATTCAGCTTAACTTCTCCACTTTTTTCCCGTTTCTTCGGCCAGTACAAACTTTATCATCTTTTGAATGGAATTTTAGCTCGGAACATCGAATAAATGATGACTGTGATCTTCTTATACATGGAAACTTTCTCATTTTCTAGATCAGTCTCCTGGAAGCCTATGCCATATTTTAGATTAGACTGTGAATTAAGTACCAGGCTTAAATGACTCCACTTTGTCAATAACCAGTTATGTTGTTTTTTTGTGCCTGCACTATGTGAAGATCTTTCTGAAGGTGTTTGATTTATTTATTGCTATATAAACAAACCTACCCAGATCTTAGTGTCTTAAAATTTGTTATTTCTCACTATTCTGCAATCTGAGCTGGACTTTGGTGGGTGGTTCTTCTGTTCCAAGAGGTGACTGCTCTTGCTTGACTATCCAGAATGATTTCTTTACTCATGTGTCTCACATCCACTGTGATGGATGGAATAATGAGGGATTGGCTGGATATTTCTCTTTATCCACATGTTCTGTCAATCAGGGTAGTTGGATCTCTTTAAGTAATAGTTCTGAGTTCCAAGGGAGAGCATTACAATACAAACCCCAATGCCCAACGAGCAAGTCCCTATTACGCCTCTGTTTGTATTTTGCTTGTCAGTGTTCTACTGGTCAAGGATAGTCAAGTGGTCTGTCTCTGAGTCATTGTGGAAGGAACTAGGTGAACACATGTATACCAAGCTGGCTGGTGCATTAGTGGGTCATAACGATATAATAGCTGTGGGCTTCTCTGGGGCTCAGTCAGTAAAGAATCTGCCTGCAATGCAGGAGACCCAGGTTTGATCCCTGGGTCAGAAAGATCCCCTGGAGAAGGAAATGGCAACCCACTCCAGTATTCTTGCCTGGGAAATCCCATGGACAGAGAAGCCTGGCAGGCTACAGTCCATGGGGTTGCAAGAGTCCGATGTGACTTAGCGACTAAACCACCAGTATAACAGCTACCACATGTTTCTCTCTGGCCTCTGATGATTCATTTCCCCTAACATCAAAAATATATTCAGCCCTTTCTAAGAATCACAATGTCATTCTATTATAACCTCAGACATAGGCTTGAAACTTAGGCTTAATATTCATAATTTCATCATCTAAACTGAGTCCAAGTGTGGCTGAGGCCCCTGGTGTGAAATTCCTCAGGTGCAACTTTTTAAGCAACTTGTCCTTTTTTTTAAATTTATTTTTTAATTAGAGGAAAATCGCTTTACAATGTTGTGTTGGTTTCTGCCATACAACAGTGCAAATCAGCCATACTGAATACAGAATATTATAAACTAAAAATTAAGTTATCTGCTCCTTCTACCCATCCCCAACTCCAACCCCAACATACAATGATGAGATAGGAGCAGGATAATTTAAATTAATAATTCTCTTCAAGAGCCGTGGTGGTATGTGTATAACATAGTAGTCACTGCTGCTGCTGCTGTTAAGTCGCTTCAGTCGTGTCCAACTCTGTGCGACCCCATAGACGGCAGCCCACCAGGCTCCCCCGTCCCTGGGATTCTCCAGGCAAGAACACTGGAGTGGGTTGCCATTTCCTTCTCCAATGCATGAAAGTGAAAAGTGAAAGTGAAGTTGCTCAGTCGTGTCTGACTCTTAGTGACCCCATGGACTGCAGCCCACCAGGCTCCTCCATCCATGGGATTTTCCAGGCAAGAGTACTGGAGTGGGGTGTCATTGCCTTCTCCGGTAGTAGTCACTGCTTCATAGCAATTCTGGAACCCACCTGGGTAAATATTTTCAGTTCCCTCTCCTCTGAGATTGGTATCTCAGACAGTAAAAAATCCACCTGCAATGTAGGAAAAGCAAGTTTGATCCCTTGGTTAGGAGAATCCCCTGGAAAAAGAAATGCTACCCACTCCAGTTTTCTTGCCTGGCAAATTCCATGACAGAGGAGCCTGGTGGGTTGCAGTCCATGGGGTTACAGAGTCAGACACAACTGAGCAACTAACAGAACACATTTCTTTCATATCCAAGGAACAAATACCAAGCTTCTGATGAAAACATGTAATGTTTAAATCAGTGTGTCAAGACTCTTGAGAGTCCCTTGTACTGCAAAGGGATCAAACCAGTCAATCCTAAAAGAAATCAGTCCTGAATATTCTTTGGAAGGACTGAGGCTGAAGCTGAAGCTGAAGCTCTAATACTTTGGCCACTTGATGCAAAGAACTGACCCATTAGAAAAGACCCCAATGCTGGGAAAGATTGAAGGCAAGAGTAGAAGGGGATGACAGAGGATGAGATGATTGGATGGCATCACTGACTCCATGGACATGAATCTGAGTAAGCTCCAGGAGTTGGTGATGGACAGGGAAGCCTGGTGTGCTGCAGTCCACAGGCTTGCAAAGAGTTGGACAAGACTGAGCAACTGAACTGAGTGGAATCATTGAGTGGGTTTCCCTGAGACTCAGACAATAAAGAATCTGCCCAAAATGCAGGAGACCTGTGTTCAATCCTTGGGTTGGGAAGATCCCCTGGAGGAGGGCATGGTAACCCACTCCTGTGTTCTTTCCTGGAGAATTCCCATGGACAAAAGAGCCTGGTGGACTACAGTCCACGGGGTCAAAAAGTGTCAGATATGACTGAATGACTAAGCACAGCCCAGGAGAATCATTACCATGAAAACTTGATATGATGCTGCAGAGATCTGGGGATCTCTTTCATTCAGTGGGTTTCAAATGTAGGAAATGGCTCAAGCCTGAAAGCTATTTTTCTTCAATATAGTTTAAACAATGTATAGATTGAACAATATCTTTGTTGTCTGCTTAGTTATTTTGTTCCATGTGCTTTGTGTTCTATTAGTCATCTCCATAGGTCCGTGAGGATCAGGCTCCCCTGTTTGTCATGACAATCTTGCTGCTAATTCCATTTATTGTGTCCATTATATTTCTGGTGATTATAATACTGAATTGACTATTTGGGGATTTTATCATCCCATTTCCTACCTGGGATCCTCCTTATGTAAAAGCCCTGGCCTTCAGAGGACAACTGCTACTGAGCTTGTCCATTTAGAATTTCAGAGTCCATTCCTTCACAATTACAGTCCTGATCTTGGCATAGCAGACTCACTGGGATTGAGAATTTAAACTTCTCTGGAGTTCTGCTACTCATAAAATTAAGTCTTGGCCCTGATCCTTAGCCTTCCCTGACCTTCAGGTACAGCAGATGAGACTCTGTTCTTTATATGCTGCCTAGGAGACTTTGTCTTTCACAATTTGATTTATATTCGTCATTCATCACCCTCAGCCTTTGCTTTCTTCTTTCAATGCACCAAATGGCTCTTTCTATAGTTATTCAATTCCGTAGTTCTCATCATTACTAGTTTCCCCAAACCTTTCATGTGCCTGAGCACCCATCCTTCCCATTGGCCTACCTTTCCAGTTCACAACTGAAATAAACTTAGGAACTATATTGAAACCACACGCTAGAAGCTCTCAGTGCCTGTGATGATGTTCTCAGACCTAGATTGAGATCAAGCTCCAAGTATCACTTTTCAGTTAGCTTCTTAGGGTCATTCGTGGTACCAACTGTCACAAGTTCTCTGGGGAATACATTCTGATATTTGCATGCAGAATCTTTGTTGAGAAATTGTTTCAGGAACAACACATGCACGAGATAAAGGAAGTAGGACTTGACAAAGGAAGATGCTGAGCAGAGAAGCAGTTGCAACAGAGACCTCAGGGCATATTATACTTCGGTGAGTTCTTATGCTGAATCTACGTAGTGTAGTGTGTTCGTTGCTCAGTTATGTCTGACTCTTTGCATCCCAGTGGAGTGTAGCCCACGAAGTTCTTCTGTCCATGGGATTCTCTAGACAAGCATACTGGAGTGGGCTGCCATTCCCTTCAGGGGATCTTCCCGACCCGGGGATCTTCCCAACCTAGGGGTCGAACCCAGGCCTCCTGCATTACAGGCAGACTCCTTACTGTCTGAGCCACCAGGGAAGCCCTTGTGCCGAACAACCCTTCAAAATGATTCAACTTGGGTAAGCAGTCCAGCCCTTGCCCTTCCACACTGAACTTCCACTGGAGCTGCTATACTCCTGGATACAGGTTGTCTTGTAGGGAAGGTGAGTAACCTTGATCAAGGCAGCTTCTTTTTGTGAAGGACAGACAAAACGAGAGAACACAGTTGTGAGCTGCCCTTAGCTAATGCCTCCAGGAATTGAGAGATGACTGTCATAGAACTAAGAAGTACATGCCACCGCACACAGTAACTAAGCCAACTGCTAGAGTCACTAGGCTCTTCAAGCTGACCTTTTATGCTTGTGTGCCTCAGTCATGTCTGACTCTTTGTGACCCCATGGACTGTAGTGGAGTGGGTTGCCATTTCCTTCCCCAGGGCTCATCCCAAACCCAGGCATGGAAACCGCACCTACGGCATCTTCTGCACTGGCAGGCGGATTCTTTACTATTGAACTACCTGGAACACCCACATCCCTTCTTAACTCTTTCTGAGAATAATATCTAACTTTTCCAGGGGAAGTGGTTTTCTCAAGTCCAACCATGTGCACCATCTTCTGAAATATCTAACTCCTCCTATAGCTGTTGTTTGTAGTCTCAAAGATGAACATCTGATGAGCGAGATGAATCAACATACTCCATGCATCCTTCCTTAACTGCAAACATTATCTCTTGAATTAATTTAGATCAAGTAAAGCACTTTATTAATTTTGAATAGTAGTTTTATTGAGATGTAATTTATATACCATAAAATTCACTCTTTTGAAACACATAATTCAGTCATTGCTAGTATATTCAGCGGAGAAGGCAATGGCACCCCACTCCAGTACTCTTGCCTGGAAAATCACATGGATGGAGGAGCCTGGAGGGCTGCAGTCCATGGGGTTGCAAAGAGTTGGACACGACTGAGCAATTTCACTTTCACTTTTCACTTTCATGCATTGGAGAAGGAAATGGCAACCCACTCCAGTGTTCTTGCCTGGAGAATCCCAGGGATGGGGGAGCCTGTTGGGCTGCCGCCTATGGGGTCGCACAGAGTTGGACACGACTGAAGTGACTTAGCATAGCATAGTATATTCAGAGTCCTACAATGACCTCCACTGTCTAGTTTTAGGTTCCCTTGTGGCTGAGCTGGTAAAGAGTCTGCCTGCAATGTGGGAGATCTGGGTTTGATCCCTAGGTTGGGAAGATCCCCTGGAAAAGGGAAAAGGTACCCACTCCAGTACTCTGGCCTGGAGAATTCCATGGACTGTATAGTCCATGTACTTGCAAAGAGTCGGACACAACTGAGTGACTTTCACTTTCTAATTTTACGTTCTAATTTTTACTTTCTGATTTTGCTAATTTTACTCTCTAATTTTACTTTCTAATTTTAGAATATTTTAATTACCCTAAAAAAGAAATCCTGGACTGAGCATTCACTCTTCATCTGCTGCTAACCTCAACCTCTTCACAAGTCTACTTTTTGTCCCTGATTGCCTACTCTGGACGTTTCATATAAATAGAATAATACAGTATGTGGTCTTTGGTGAGTGGCTTCTTTAACTTGACCTATGTTTCCATGTTGTAGTATATAGCAGAACTTCATTCTTTATATTGCATGATAATATCCCATTGTATGTTATACTGCATGTTTTTTAACCCATTCAACAGTTAATGGTCATCTGGGTTGTTTCCATGTTTTAACTCTTATAGATTACGCTGCTGTGAAGATTCATACCTCATGATTTTCTAAACTTGATACCGCAGAGAGTAACTCACTACCCTACTCATTTTGCCTCAGCTTGGACTATTTTCAACATTTCCAGGCAGCTGTTCTAGAATAGGGGCTTCCCAGGTGGTGCCACAGGACTAGAAAAGGTCAGTTTTCATTCCAATACCAAAGAAAGGCAATGCCAAAGAATGTTCAAACTGCAGCAAAATTGCACTCATTTCACACACTAGCAAGCTAATGCTCAAAATTCTCCAAGTGAGGCTTCAACAGTACATGAACCGAGAACTTCCAAATGTTCAAGTTGAATTTAGAAAAAGCAGAGGAACCAGAGGTCAAATTGCTAACATACATTGGATCATAGAAAAAAAACAAAAGAATTCCAGAAAAATATCTAATTCTGTTTCAATGACTAAACTAAAGCCTATGACTGAGTGGAATACAACTGTGGAAAATTCTTAAAGAAATGGGAATACTAGACCCCCTTACCTGCCTCTGAGAAACCTGTATGCAGGTCAAGAAGCAACAGTTAGAACTGGACATGGAACGATGGACTGGTTCAAAATTGGGAAAAGAGTATGTCAGGGCTGTATGTTTTCACCCTGCTTATTTAACTTATATACAGGGTACATCATGTGAAATGCTGGGCTAGATGAAGCACAAGCTGGAATCAAGATTGCCAGGAGAAATATCAATAATCTCAGACATGCAGATAACACCACCCTTATGGCAGAAAGCAAAGAAGAACTAAAGAGCCCCTGATGAAGGTGAAAGAGGACAGTGAAAAAGTTGACTTAAAACTCAACATTCAAAAAACAAAGATCATGGTATTTGGTCCCATCACTTCATGGCAAATAGATGGGGAAACAATGGAAAAACAGTGAGAGACTTTATTTTCTTGGGCTCCAAAAATCACTGCAGATGGTGACTGCAGCCATGAAATTAAAAGAGACTTGCTCCATGGAACAAAAGCTATGACAAACCTAGATAGCGTACTGAAAAGCAGAAACATTACTTTGCCAACAAAGGTCCGTCTAGTCAAGGCTATGGTTTTTCCAGTAGTCATGTACAGATGTGAGAGCTGGACCATAAAGAAGGTTGAATGCCAAATAATTGATGCTTTTGAACTGTGGAGAAGACTCCTGAGAGTCCCTTGGACTGCAAAAGGATCAAACCAGTCAATCCTAAAGGAAATCAATCTTGAATATCCATTAGAAGGACTGATGCTGAAGCTGAAGCTCCAATACTTTGGGCCACCTGATGTGAAGAGCCAATTCATTAGAAAAGGCCCTGATGCTGGGAAAGATTGAAGGCAGGAAAAGGGGAAGACAGAGGATGAAATGGTTGGATGGCATCACTGACTCAATGGACATGAGTTTGAGCAAGCTCCAGGAGATGGGAAGGACAAGGGAGCACAGTGTGCTGCAGTCCATGGGGTCACAGATGGTTGTACACGACTGAGGGACTGAACAACAACAGGTGGTACTACTGGTAAAGAACCCACCTGCCAAAGCAGAGACGTAAGAGATATGGGCTGGATCCCCGGGTTGGGAAGATCCCCTGGAGGAGGGCACAGCAACCCACTTCAGTATTCTTGCCCGGAGAATTCCATGGACAGAGGAGATTGGCAGGCTACAGTCCATAGGGTCACAAAGAGTTGGACATGACTGAAGTGAGTTAGCATGCACAGCACTGCATTCTAGAATAACAGAAAGGAAGTGGAGCGGGAGAGAACAGTCGTTTATTTCAGTTTTCCACAAAGCCTAGATACACGACTCTTCTTCCCACACTTTGATCACAGGATCTGTTAAAAGTTCCCACTTTACATAACTTGGTTTGGGCTGGGAATCTATCATGTACATACAAAAGAGTTCAGCATAATGCACGACCTCTGATAACACTCTGAAGAATGCTACCAGCAGTGAAGCTGTTTAAATAATAAAAGTCCAAAGTTTAGGCATAACTCACAGCTGCTTCTTCATTGTACCTCCTTCATCTCTTTGTGGAAATAACCTCTGTGGAAATAATGCCCAATTTTAAAGATCCAAACTCCAAAACTTACTTTGCTCAGAAGGCTCCCCAGTATTTAATCACCTCTTCCATTTCCGGCTTAAACAGTTTGTTCTGCACCTTTATTTAGGGTTTGTGGCTTCTGTGCTCAGTCATGTCTGACTCTTTGCAATCCCATGGACTGAAGCCCACCAGGCTCCTCTGTCCATGGGGTTCTCTAGGCAAGAATTCTGGAGTGGGTTGCCATGCCCTCCTCCAGGGGATCTTCCCTAGCCAGGGATTGAACCTGTGTCTCTTGCATCTCCTGCACTGGAGACAGATTCTTTACCACTGAGACACCTGGGAAGCCTATCTGGGGTTATATTTATGTGAATTAAATTACAATTGGTTTACATATCTGCCTTCTTCATTAGGCATTAAGATTTTTGAGACCTGGGACTCTTTTTGTTCAACTTTGTGTTTCTAATAGTTCTCACAGTGATTAATTCAACAAACACTAATTTTTATGTATGAGTCACCTATTCTATTCTTAAAACTATGATAGTCCCGGGGATAGAAAAATGAATAAGATCCTTTGAGGGGCTTACATTTTATTACAGGAAGGCTATATTAAAATCAGTAAGAATAAACTGTATGAGTGTTGTTATGATAAAAATAAGAAAAAGCACAGGGCACAGGAAGTCACAAGAATGTGTAGTCAATTCTGCTCAGATCATAGAATCAGATTTATAGGTGAATCCCCTCTTAAGCCCAAGGAGGGAATTCCCTTTAGCTTCTGACAAACAGATGTAATGGGTAAATGAGGATTAATCTGCACTGCAGTTGAGTTCACTAATGAGCCTACGTCAGAGTCACGGTGTGGCCACAAGTGGTCAACTGATTTATATTGTGATTTCTAGTTCACTGGGACACATATCAGACAGCAGATCTCTTCTCCCTTT
Source organism: Bos javanicus (assembly GCF_032452875.1). Lineage (NCBI taxonomy): Eukaryota > Metazoa > Chordata > Mammalia > Artiodactyla > Bovidae > Bos > Bos javanicus. The sequence goes on along the minus strand of NC_083873.1, from coordinate 23,377,590 downwards.
GTGTCTGAATAGGAATTAGGGAGCTAGACCTCTTCCAGGGAATAGGAAGCATCCTAAGAAAGTCCTACTAGACCATTCTTACTGGTTATGCTTGTCTGGGAAGGACCCACCGCACCCTTGTGTAACACGTACTTCTTCAAAGGGCCAAAAAAGAAAAGGCTTACTTCACATGTAGCTTCTCCCTTTCTTCTTTAAGGCAGTATTTTTGATGAAAAAGAAGTTGGTGGCAAGATAAATTGCATTCTACCCAGTTAGTCACTGAAATCAGATCCCTTTTAACCAAATATGAAAGGTATATAAGGGGAAACTATCATACAGTTGGTAACTGTCCACTTCATTCAGAATTTCAAGAGAAAACTAAAAAATAATTACCACTTGTTAATGGTATTATAATAATGAATACGTTTCAGTAAAGATTTAGGAAAAAGTGACATATTTAGCTCTATGGTACAATAGCTTTACTGATCATTATCATTTTTTGCTTGTTTTAGTGTAGATTGGAATTCACTTGTGAAAATAGTTTCAGTGTATTAAGGAGCCCTTGCCTTTTCCTAAACTGAGATTTTACTTTAGAGATTGTATTTTAATTATTTAAAATTCGTCAGGCATATGGATAATTAATCCCTGGGAGAGTTTTCCTCACTATCACGCTAAGCTAGCCTTCCTATGCCCTGTCCTAATCTGTTTAATATCCCAAATAACCCAGGGCCTATTCTATAATAATATTATACCTTCTGTATTATAATGTTGGAATACTCTATACTTTATTACAATTTCTATTATTTGTCTTATGGAAAACACTCTAAGAATAGAAACTATGACACATAGTAGATATTTAATATACAGCTGCTGACTGACTGGATAATAATCCATTATGATTGCTTTGAATATTCACTTTATTTTCAAATTCCTCAGTGCTAGTTCATGGCAAGTATTCATTGTGCCTATAAAACAAGATTCTTTTATTTTTAAGTTGAATTTTTGTTAACTGTTCATTATTAGACTATTAAGATCATTTTATGAATTATATACTTTAACATAAAAAATGTCCATCTTTTATGTATCCTGATTAGAATATTATACACATAGAAAATGCTCAGTAAGTATTTAGAGTAAAAATAGCTTTCACTTTTAATCTTAAATTTTTTAATTGATTTTCTTCTACTTCAGTTACTTTCAATATTACTTTCAGTAATTTTCAAAATAAAAGGCAGATTTTTTTTTTCAGTAGGAAACAAATGTAAGAAAACTTATGCAAAATATTTGCAGTGTCACAGGACTAAATATATTTCTTAGATTCCCTCATCAAAATTTTTCAGAGTGCTCTCCCACTCACATCTCTAGCCATTAGACAAATTTCTCACACCCCTAACTTCCTCTGTTTCTGTGGCTGTCTAAGAAGCCTCTAGGGAGGTAGCTATACCAGTGAGTTAAATTCATCTTTTTTACAATATAGTTTTCAACATCCCTCTCTTATGTATATTTGACCTAGATTCACAAAAGAAAATCACCCCTTCATAATAAATATTGTCTTCTCTTTCCTTCAAAAGCATACATGATGTTTTTTATTCCAGCAAAGCTTAATGAAGAAATATTTTTCATTCATCCCAATAAGAATGGCCTGAGATTTCCTCCATCTCATCTTGGAGGCTCAGGATCCATGAACTCTATACGAGGTCTAGCAAGAGAATGGAGAGCCTGTGACATTGAGGCCCCTCTGTCCTGAAATCTCAGATAACTCATGAGGGCAGAAGTCTAGGATGTTCTCTTCAAAAGATGAATTGTGACCACACAACTGGTCTCTCAGAAAGTGGAAATGCACTGGTCATAGGAAAGGAGCAAATGAACTCTCAGAAGCCCTATATGAGCTAATACTCTCTTGATATTAGTTTCACATCACCAACATTTCTGTTACTGTTAGTAGTTCATAACATATTTATTATTCTACAGTTCAGGAGGTCAGAAATGTAGTCATTCTCACTGGCTAAAAAGTCAGGTATCAACAGGGGTGGTTTCTCCTAGAGGCTCTGGAGGGGAATGTGTTTCCTTGTCTTTGCCAGCTTCTAGAGGAGGCTTTGTTTTTGGAAAATGATAAGTCAATTTTTGGTGAGAATTCTCACCATAAGATGCCATTTTCTGTTCTGCTACCCATTTTTAGCTCTTTGTAGAGTCTGTTATACTAACTGCTTTTTCTTCTCTGAATGGGTTTTCTCAAAAAATGTCTGCATTCTCTTCTTTTCTGAACTGTTAACAGGCTATTCACTGCCCTTTGAAATTATATGGCAGATGTGGAAAATACCTTCTGTATGTTCTTCCAATTTTTGGATAGTTTCAGGGGCACAGTTCTTAGAAACTGCCCGAAGCACCCTAATAGCTAGTTACACCACTGTCTCAAACATTATCTTTGCTTCTCTTCCTGTTGAAATTTGCCTCCAACCACTTCCTGTTGTTGTCGTCTTGTTCCAAACTCCCAATTTCAATGTTTCTTTACTATGGTTTATTTATCATGGAAGCTGCTCTAACAATCACATTACTTACAAGAAAGAATATCCTTGACGTATCCAATGGACCAGAGATATTTTCAATTATTACAGAACTGTTTAGTATTACTTTATCCTATATAGTTAAGTCGCTTGCTCAGTCGTGTCCGACCGACTCTTTGCGACCCCGTGGACTGTAGCCCACCAGGCTCCTCTGTCCACGGGATTCTCCAGGCAAGAATACTGGACTGGGTTGCCATTTCTTTCTCCAGGGGATCTTCCCGACCCAGGGATCGAACCCAGGTCTCCCACATTGCAGGCAGACGCTTTAACCTCTGAGCCACCAGGGCAGCCCTTAATACTCCACAAAAACTGAAGCAGAATGTCTTGAAGGCAGACTTTATGGCAGCAAGGGCTACATCTTTTCATCACTACATGTCCAGTGCCTAGCACTGCATTTTGGGGTTAGCATTGGAGAAGGAAATGGCAACCCACTCCAGTGTTCTTACCTGGAGAATCCTAGGGACAGGGGAGCCTGGTGGGCTGCCGTCTATGGAGTCGCACAGAGTCAGACACGACTGAAGTGACTTAGCAGCAGCAGCAGCAGCAAGCACTTACTAAAATCTCTTTGAATGAACTAATAGATAAATGAATAATGAAAATGTGAAGAGCAATGTCTGCTTTTATCAATCCTGTAGATTGAAGCTAACAGATTTAGCTATTGAGAGACCTCTGGTGAGTTAAGTGCTAAGGAAAACATTATAAGTAGGGTACAGGGTAGCATTGAAAACCTTATCTAATCAATAATTTTGGCTAAACACAGAACCAAATTATCAGAGTTTAAAAAAAAAAAGTCAAAACAGCCAAAATGAGAAATAGAGAATTTTATATTTCTTGACACTTAAAATTTTTATAGTATTGTTTGTTAAAACTCAGATATAATAATCAAGCTCCATTCTAGCAAACTTACTTTCACTTGTTAACATAGGCAGGGGTGGCTGGGGAGGAGGGGATTGTCAGCTACTGTATAAGCAGAAAACTTGGTGAGTCCCATAAGTGATTCTCAACTGAGTAGAAAAGTGCAGATTCAGCACATGTGCTCAGCCACTAGAGAATAGAGGCAAGTACATAATGCAAATAGCCCTGCAGGAAGGAATATCAAAGAGCTACCACAACGACCAATTAACAGTGAAATGTTACTCCATAGGGACTTAGCAAATTAATGTGAAAAGGAGTTGAGTATTCTTTAATATATGTTTATTTAGAAGAAGATAATTTTTTCCCTATTAATGAATTATTTCCAAACACTCAATTTATCACCTTAGGTTGATATTAGTTTTCTATTGCTACTCTAACAAACTACCATAAACTTAGTAGGTCAAAACACATTTATTATTCTACAGGTCAGAAATTCAAAATTAGTCCCACTGGGCTAAATGTCAGGTTTCAGTAGGGCTGGTTTCTTCTGGAGGCTTTGGAGGGGAATGTGTTTCCTTGTCTTTGCCTGCTTGTAGAGGAGGCCTACATTCTTTGGCTTGTGGGCACCACCCCCCCTCCACCTTATTCAAAGCACATTACTCCAATCTCTGCTTCCTCATCACATCTCTTCTCTGACTTTCCTGCCTCCATCTTATAAATACCCTGTTATTACACTGATTTACTTGGATAATCCACACGACTCTTCCCATCTCAGTATCTTTAACTTAATCCCACATTCCATGTAATGTTAGGTAATAAATATCTAACATCTTTAGATCTTTAGGACATCTTTAGGGGGCCCATCACACAGTTAGGTTAGTATGAAAGAATTCAGTTAAATGTGAGGAAGGAAAAGAAAATGAAGAAAGTCTCTCAGTAACAATAGCAGGGAAAGTACCATTTCTAGGAAATACCTTCAAACCTTTGTAGTATTTGGTCTAGTTTTGAGCTAGAAAATAAGACACTCTATGAAAATATTATGGGCTTCCTTTGTGGCTCAGCTGGTAAAGAATCCGCCTGAATGCAGGGGACTTGGGTTCGATCCCTGGGTTGGGAAGATCCCCTGAAGAAGGGAAAGGCTGCCCACTTCAGTATTCTGACCTGGAGAATTCCATGGACTTATAGTCCATGGGGTCTGAAAGAGTCAGACAGGACTGAGCAACTTTCACTTTCATTTTCTTTCATGAGAATAATATAATATATGCCTAAAGATCTGGACATTTTCTTCAAGAGGAAAATTCTCTGATAATAAATAGCTATGAAGAAACAATGTACTCTTTAACTTTTATGATATCTTGCTGCTTAAGGAAAGAACCAGTTTGTTTTTTTTTTAAGCGATCCAGAATCTAAAAGTAGAAATGAAACCAGCAGAATTAGCAAAAGCATCCAGTCTGCAAAGGCACAAGGAATCAGCCATGCAGCTTCAACAGGGCAACAGGGCCTCAGCCATCCAGTTATTGGAACATAGAGTCAGCATGAGGCTCATAATCTCTACTGAGTGGGGTAATCAGACTGAAGCTGTCAATATGCTGTTAAAAAGAATACAAGGGAAGAAGTCAATGGATCCAAGAGTTTGATATATTGAGAAACTAGAAACCAACTGCGGATAGCATTTTTTGTCATTCTGTAACAGGGGAAAAATCAGGAACCTGTGATTACACGCTGCTGGTTGCATTCTGCCTGAAAAAGCATCTCAGTGTGAGGATTACTAAGTGCCTCTTGTCTGAGAACAAATGTGAACCAAGAGATTAACCCAGCATTTTAGACAGTATCATTTCCTTAGGGGAGAAGGTTGAGGGAAAATAAAGTCAACTGTGACTAAAGATTATCTGGCACTGAGAAGACCAAAATGAGTGAAAACATTTCTAAAATATCTTTTGATATGCATAGGCAAAGGTAGAATACATGTAAGACTTTGTTCACGATCTCTCTGTGTGTGATCTCCACACATTTTCTTTTCTTTGTGAAAGCAATGTCTACATATTCTCAACCGAATAGTGCCAGTATATTATAATGAATTATGAGTTCAATTCAAACCTGTTTTAAAGGAGATAGATGTTCATTTCTATGAGATTTTTGCTCTGTGGAAAGAAGAGGAAGCTATATATATATATATGTATGTATATGTATAACCTTGCCTATGACGTCCATGCAATCTTTAGCAATAACTATGCGACCTTAAAAGGGAGAGAAGGCTTATACTAAGAGGGAAGCCTATGGGGTCAGATTTGGGATTGAATTTCAGTTCTGTCTACTTAAAACTTTTAAAATCCAGATCCTTCAACTGTAAAATGTGGCTAAAGCCACATTGGTCTGAGAACCAAATCACATGAACATTGGGAATCACGTGGTGCTTGGCACACATAATACTTAAAACAGAGTAGCTGTTAATAGCAATATGAATTAAACAAGAGTGAACAAATAAGAGGCTAAACTGTTACATCAAAATCTTTGAACAAGAGTTGTGTTCTCATTCAGTACCTGAAACAAAAACAAAGCTAGAATAATTTTTGAACTTTATAGATTTTTAAGCTTTTCTAACACAAAGTCTTATTCAATAAAGTAACTTAATATAAACAGCTCCGAATTTTAGACACATTTTTGTTTTCATTTTTCCATTTACCAGGATCATACTGATAAAGTTGTGGAAGTATCTGAAAATACTTAATTATCCTATGTATTATAAATATGGTTATTAGAGGAGACAGTGTCATAAAACTGTAGAGCTGGCGGAGTCCTGAGTATAATTATTTCAATTTCCTCATTTAGCTGGGATTATGCAAGGCTCAGAAATAACAGAATTCCCCCAGCTGCCCAGATAGCTAGGAGGAAAGTCAAGCTGGCAGCCACAGCCTTCTGACTTCCAGTCCAGGTCTCTCCATACAAGAAGGCTACTCGATATGGGACAGATACAATTTGCTATCTGAAGATTATCCTTGTGAACAAGTCTTTGTGTGCCAGGAGGGAATGAGCATTGTGTATTTGCACAGAGAAAACTGGGATGCTTTTGAAGAGATGGACACTTAACTGGCGAGCAGGAGTTAGAAGGTGTTTATTACTTTCCCCTCAGAATCTTGGTCAAAGCATCTTTTGTGAAGATGCATCAGTGAGAACACTGTCTCCCCAATGGACTGGTTTAAGAACATTTATGCTTTCCTGAGAACTGAATTTCTGAAAATATTGACCAAGAGTTTATATACTCTTTAATCCAAACTCTCTGTTTTTACCTTATTGTACTGTGGTCTCTTGGTAAACAGACACTTGTAGAAGACAATAAATTTGTCAATATGATATTATTTCATAAATTAAATAAAATCTTCTGCTCCATTATTTCAAATACAGGAAATCAACTTAAAGTTAACAATGAGGCTAAGGGAACAATTGGAATATATATTGAATGTATATATATAAATATATCTATAATAGCTTTCAAATTTGCTGACATATTTCTCCCAGTTTACTTCATCATGATACAAAATGTAAAACAAGTTCAGCTATGTGAAAAACAAAGTTTTGATACTTGATTTGTATGCCATTCCTAAAACAGACTTTATGAGATCAATATCAAATAGTTGTTCTACAAATATAAATAGTTGGTATAAGCCTCCTTTCTAGGTTACTTATATAAAAAGAGAGAGGGGGACATTTAGGCATGAACAATTACCAACTCTTCAAATTGATCTTCAAAAATATTTTTAACTTCAGAATGTAAATTACTAATTTAGAAATCCTGAGAGAAGAAGGGATGTTTATTTTAAGGCTCTGGGGAAACTCTTGAGTATTCCAGTCTTTAGGGCAAACAAACAAAGAACCATTTAGATCCATGTCTATTTTGTTTTTTAACTAGGCCCAGTTTTGAGCAGGAGTAGGAAATATATAATACATAATTTATGGATCTAACCTAAAATGTTTGGGCAAAATGCAATATCAAAGCAAACAAACAAGCCCCCCAAACCCAAAACAAACCAAAAAATTCCAACTATGTATCTCTATCTACATTACTACCTATACCTTTAATGACTCATCCATATCTGTAGGTCTGCTGGATGGCATCAGCGATTCAAAGGAGATGAACTTAGGTAGACACCGGGAGATAAAGAGGGATAGGGAGTCCTGGCTTGCTGCACGCAGTCCATGGGATCGCAAAGAGTCAGATACGACTGAGCTACTGAACAACTATCTCTCTTTTCCAGTACGTGTCTGGTTCTGGTAACCCTATTTCTTCCAGGAAGAAGGGGCATCGCAGAAGCCCTTGAATGGGACAAGAAAGTCGACAGGAACAGGTAATCTCGCTCTAAAAACGTCCTGAGTGAAAAGGTGAGGAGGGAACAGGCCCAAATAGTGTTGCTGCTCCTGCTAAGTCGCTTCAGTCGTGTCCGACTCTGTGCGACCCCATAGATGGCAGCCCACCAGGCTCCCCCGTCCCTGGGATTCTCCAGGCAAGAACACTGGAGTTCTCCAGTGTTCCTTCTCCATTGCATGAAAGTGAAGAGTGAAAGTGAAGTCGCTCAGTTGTGTCCGACTCCTAGCGACCCCATGGACTGCAGCCTACCAGGCTCCTCCTATGGGATTTGCCAGGCAAGAGTACTGGAGTGGGGTGCCATTGCCTTCTCCGCCGAAGAGTGTTAGAAGAAACCAAAGTGGCCTAAAAAGGAGACCAGCGCGAGCCCCTGAGCAGTTTCACTTCCGCAGGGAGCCCAGCGCGGTGAGCCCTCGCCCTGCGGCCCGCGCCCAGAGGCTGCGTTTCCGGGACCTCGGCAGCAGCAGCCGCGGTGGGAAGCGGGCTGAGGACAGCGAGGCCCGGAGACCAGGTCGAGGAGAACCTCAGATCGGGAGAGTCAGGGCTCGGCGGGCACGCGTCCAGGCGCCTGGGCTTCAGCGGCCGCGATGCTGCCAGCAGCGCCAGGCTGGGCGCGCGGGAGCTGCGAGCAGCCTGCCGGCGGCCCAGCGCCCCCAGGTGGGTGCGCGCGCGGTCGGGAGGCGGGAGGGAGACCGGCCGGCCCCGGGGTCCCGCGGAGACCGTGCTCCTCGCGGTGCGGGATCAGGCTGCCGCTCTGCCGGCGCCTCCCGCGGGCTTCTTGGCGGGGGAACCCGGACCCGAGCAGGTGGAAGCACTCTTGAAATCTGGGCAGCGCGCCACCGCCAGTGCTGCAACTTCTAAGTAGCTGGCACTTTCCAGAGCACCTGGTACAGCCTCCTCTAGTATCCAAAATCACCTTGGAATGTGTTACAGTTACACATCAGCCTAAAAATTCTGTCAACATGTTACAGCAGAACTGCCCGTTTACCTGCCGGGGCTCCCCGAATCCAACCCGGTAAATGGCCTGTGACCTGCTAGTCAGAGAGATTACTTTCTGCAGAAAGTCCTCGAAACAGCTTTTCCTAACGCAAAAGGAAGAGCAGTCAATTCGTCTGAATACATAAATGCATTTACGGGTCAAATGGAAGTGAAGGCACTTGTTTTCACTTCTTTTTGAAATATGTCAAATGCATTTGTGAATTGTATAATGAATATAAAAAGTGTTCAGTTTTGAAAATTAAAAAGAAAAAGGCTTCACTTGCATATTAAGAGTACTGAAGATGTACACACTGACATAAGCGATAAAAAATCTGAATGAAATTCTATTGATTTGCTGAATGGAGTTTCTCATAGCTTACTAGCATTTAAAAAAATTAAATTATGGTTTTAGCTATGGGAAATGTGTTTTTTCATATACGAGTTTCAAAATACTGCTTTTTAGTTAAAATGGGAAGTGTACTTGTGGCAGTGGAAATGACAAGAAAAGAACTGATATCTTAATATGTTAACTTTCTGTGTAGTGAACACTGACATTCTGAAAGCTGTGGTCTGATGGACTGCATCTTGGCTTGCTTCAGTAAATAAACCAGCCATATCTTTTGAACCTTGAGCAGGTTAGCTCTTTTGTAATTTTGGTTGAACAATTTTGTTAAATAGAATCAGCTACAATTTGTTTCAAACTTCTAGATTGAGCAGTTTAGACAAAACATAACTATTATTTCACTTAATGCTCAAGTAATGCTTTGAAGTGTTTGGTGGTATGAATAATGCTGCAGTGATGTAAACCACCTTTTGTCTCATTCTGAGTATTCTTGTTCCTCCTGTGCATTTCCCCTCATCTCTTTTGGTCCTTCCAATACAATATTATTTCACTTGATTCATTTACCTCCTTATTTGGCTCAGCTAATGACACTTCTAACGAGCTCTCTTTTGTTATTAACCCATGCCATTCCTTGATGTGAATAGTCTTTTAAAAGAACTAGTTCTGATTAATCTCTCTCTCTCTCTTTTTTTTTTAACGAACACCTTTTTGTGTGACCTCTCTCTCTGCTTTGGGCAGGTGTCTCTGTAGCATCATAGACTTGAGCTAAATGTGACACATTAGGGGTTAGTTACTCCAACTGCCTCACTTTAGACATGAGAAAAGTAAGACTCAATGAGTGAGTTGCCCACAGTTCCATAACCAATAAATATCTGAAGATCTCATTCATCATTTCACCAACAGTCTTCTACCTACCCATCCCCAAGAGTTGTGTAGTAATATGAGTGTAAAATGGGCAAACACAATCTAAAGTGGTAAATAACAGTTTCATGCCTATGAAGATATATTTCCAGCAGTTGGTGTATTTTGTATTTGTAATGACAATACTGTATAAACTTCCATCAGAGTGTTCAACTTGTCCTTTAGTGGAAGCAGGAAAAATATGGTACCCAGAACTAAGACAGTGTGAAAATGATGCACAGTGGATAAAAATTCCATTTAGACTCTTTTTTCTGGTTTATAAGTAACTAGATACTGTCTACTAATGTCCAAAAGAGAAGTTCCTTCTTTGTTTTATTCCAAAACTGATGATTGTTTAAATCTAATTTTGACTGCTACCTTCAATAAAGACTGTTTACTAAAGCATAGAATATTCCCTACTCCATAGTTTCTGTATTTCTTATTAATATTACTTGAGGCCTCTGATGAAGACAGAGATGAATTGTTAGGTTAAAAGCAGAGCACATCTGTCCTGTCTCACCATATGCTAGATGCTTGTACATAGTTTGTGAGGAAGATAGTTTGTCTAAGTATTGTGTCTAAAGTTCTTGAGGATTTGAAGCTTTCCCTCCGACTACAATCTTCCAGCATAGTCAGTGATCTAGATTTCTACTATGGGAGATTCCTTTATTTAACTCTGCTGACTGATAAAACTTTCTTCAGACAAGCTGGAAAGGTTCTCTCTGGGTTCTGTCTGATAGGCTTATTTATGCTGAGATTTTAAAGAGAGGTGCTCTCTCAGGGCCTTCTTTTTATGGAATAATTGTATAATATTTAATTGCTTAGGATTTCAGGCATACAGCAGCATATTGGGCATAGGAACCTTTTTTTGCCATGTCTTTCTGAACACGTGCTATAGGCGATCATGATCATGCCCTACTTATGATGGCCTCAGCTCAGACTGGAGAGGCAATGGCAACCCATTCCAGTACTCTTGCCTGGAAAATCCCATGGCCGGAGGGGCCTGGTAGGCTGCAGTCCATGGGGTCCCAAAGAGTTGGCACGACTAAGTGACTTCACTTTCCCTTTTCACTTTCATGCATTGGAAAAGAAAATGGCAACCCACTCCAGTGTTCTTGCCTGGAAAATCCCAGGGATGGGGGAGCTTGGTGGGCTGCCATCTATGGGGTCGCACAGAGTCCGACATGACTGAAGTGACTTAGCAGCAGCAGCAGCTCAGACTGCTTTAAATCCAGTCTAGCTTCATTGCTTATCTGCTTTGTGATCTTGAATAAATAAATAAATCTATCATTATATCAATTTGCCCAGTTACAAAGTAAATGTGGATTGAACAATAGCATTTATTTGAAAGAATGTTTTTGAGTATTAAAGGGGAAAATGCATGTGAAGTGCTTTTCAAGGTGCCATAGCAAATAGTAATTGCCTAATACATGTTGGCTATTGTTTTACTCCTTTGGTCATTGATTGATAGTGTCATATTTACATGTAACAAGTAAAATTCTTCTGGAGAAACTGCCTCGTGTTGACTTGGGGAAAAACTTAAAAGGATGAAGTCATCAAACTCCCACATCAGAAAAATAAAACTGGGGAGTGTGGCTTCCTATAGAAAGATATTGTCATAATCTTGGGGAAATAGTGTAGTTAGTAGTTCCAGGAGGAGGGAAAAAAGAATCCACAATGAGAAAAAAAAGAAAGATTGATTAGACTAGGGCAGTTACAAGAAAGAATAAAATGGGAATTTAATAGGACAAAATGAGAGCTATATCATTATGGAATTATTTCTCCATATCACAGAGAATCAATTATGACCCAGTTAAGGAAAAAAAAATATATGTTTAAAAAGTAAGCATCAAATGTAAAATTGTGGGACATTTCATCAAATTATAAGAAGATAGAAGATCTGTTTTACCAAAATATTTACTGCTGGGCTAAAAACAAACTAATGTAAAGAATATCATTCCTGCCAAATATAAATCACATGTTTTAAGAAATTAAATGGCTGCTACCTGATCATCAGGGCTCTCCTGGTGGCTCAGATGGTAAAGAAGCTGCCTGCCAATACAAGAGGCCTGGCTGTGATCCTTGGGTTGGGAAGATCCCCTGGAGAAGGGAATGGCAATCCACTCCAGTATTCTTGCCTGGAGAATTCCATGGACAGAGGAGACTGGTGGGCTACAGTCCATGGGGTCACCAAGCAACTTTCACTCACTACCTGATCATCTAAGGTACAGTTGCTATTTTATTACTTTCTATATATATATATTATAGAATATCTTACAATAATTTTGGAGATGTATATGAAATAAGAATAGGAAGGACAAATATTCTAGAAGTTATTATTTAAAAATGAGTTGTTATATGGTCTTGTAATTCTTTCCTATTTTAAATATAAAGAATGGTATCTATGTTTTACTGCAGATACTGAAATAGTTCAGGTGGTGAAGATAACAGATATTGTATGGATTTATTTATTTTTCACTCTTGTATTTATTTTTCACTCAGAAATATAATGAACATTTTAGACCTTTACCATTAGGCATAGATTTCTTTGCTGCTTCCAAATGCTTCTGATTGAGATAATCCAGAAAGATTACTTCTCTTTGTAATCATGAGAAGTAATTCATTATTGCCTTGTGGTTTTTTATAAGATTTTCTTTGTATCCAGTTCAAGTTTTGCTTTATCATATGAATTATGTGTCATATTTCCTTTTCTTTTAAGCTTCATATTAGTAATTCTCATTGCTTCATTTTTATGTGTTCCATTTAATAAGGAAGACATACTGAAAAGCACGAGACATTCTTAACATGGAATTTCATTTGCCTAATTTTGTTTGGTCATGATCTAGGTTGAGGTGTCAACCTCATCCTTCAGTCAAGATCAATGGTCTCATTCCCTTTTTGTTCATATTTATCTGTAGGATCATGTCTAACTTTCAGAAAAACAATATAGTTTCAGACTACTTGAAGTTTTTGCCTTTTAGTAGCTACCATTTATTATGTTTCTACTTTGAATTTATGTGATTGAGATATCACATTACTTTGATAGGTGAGCATGTCAGAAGACTAGCACCTAATTTGGACAAGAAGTTATGTTGTTTCATATAATCATATGAAAACATTTAATAATTCATTGTGGCCTTTCATTTCCTAACAGTTTTCTAAACTATTAAAGTCTTTTTTTAGGGGATGGGGTGCAGGGTGGAGAAACATCAACATGTAGAAACTTACCACATCAAAGTGGTAAGATTCTATAAAATCATGGCACTGGAATGACAAATTGTAGAGTATTTCTTGTGACTGTATGAAGAATCCTTAAGATGTACACATTTTCTACATTGGCCAATCACATTTTATTTAGATTTAGAAGACCAGTGTAATTATGAAATCTCAGGAGACAACTACAGTTTTAATGTAATTCGTGAACTATTGGGTCCCTGTTGGAGCCAGTCCTTTGACTGCTTAATGGCCAGTGATGTGTGTTGTCTGGCATTTAAAGATTTGTTGGATTCAACAAAGCCCTTCTTTCCTTCCAAACAATAGATAATGAGACTGTTAGCAGTCGAAGGTCAATGTTCGGTGACATACAATAGAGAATGACAACTAGTTGACTCGTGTGGAAGATGGATAATTAGACAAAAAACTAGAAGAGAGAATTAAGGAGAAAGACAGAGGGAAGAGTCTTGGTTTCTGACTTTCCATTTGCAGGTCGTGTAGGACCCCGCTGCTCTTGTTGTTCTGATATTGTCTGTTCATGAAATGCCTGTGACATCCTGCAATGACTTTTTCTTTATATGAACTAGTTTGAATGAGTTTCTTTTTTTTTTTTTGGAGGAAAAAAAGAGTTTGGGTTAGAATACCTTTATTTCTCAAACACTGCCATTCCTGTTCCTGTAAGCTTTTCCTCTTTTAGAAAATTGCTGTTATTGTTAAAGCAATCTTTAAGAATCGTCTATTGAAAGTTAAAAATCATCAGAATTAGATCTATTCCTTTTATGTGCTAAAAATAGAGTGCCTTGTGAGGTGAGTCTGGTGAGTCCTCTAGATAAAAATATTTGGAGTTTTCTAGCTTTATGGTGCATGTTTGAAAACTTGAAGTCTCTATAGTTGGTGAGGAAATAATTCATTCAAAGGTTAGTATTATGAGTTAAGCACTATGAAGTCTAGAGTTTTGAACTGTGTAGTTATAAAATTATATTAATTATAAAATTTAGCAATAGAATTTTTATGCTTTGTTAATACAATGCTTTTACTTATATGAAAAGTTTGTAGCATGCTGTTTCTGACAAACTTTTAAAATGTGTTTAAATTGAGGCACACAAAGAGGATCCTTATGACATTTATCTTAGTAAAAAAGAAAGAGGAATTATAAAATTCCTCCAGCATAATTTACAAGCTATTATCTCAATCCTCCTGGCAGATGATAAAAAATAGCATCACTGACAGGCCATTGTGAAGCCTTTATCCACACTATCAGTGGGCTAATATCAACCTGAAGCAGTGTAATCAGCATTTTACTTCAGAGATCGGTCCTTGATTGAGATCTTTTGTAGTAATCGAGTAGGAAGTTTAGTATCCTCATTAGGTGACAGATGATACGTTATTAATAGTGTTAATGATCGCCTTGGAAAACAAGGTTAGAATTCAGTGTGCTCTTACCAAATTGGAGAGATAGACACAAATTAATGAAGTTCAGGTGTGATCAATTAAGTGTAATGATGTAAGTGAAGGAAGGAGACTCTGAGTGACAGACAATTTTTCAGATTTTAACAAGGTTACAGTCAGTCTTCTAATGAGCAAGGGGAGAGATGCAGAAGAAGAAGCTGGAAAAGTAAACTGAAACTCAATTACATAAGCCTGTATGAAAAGTCCCCTAAGTATGAGTAGATACTGAAGCATTTTAAAACAGAAGCATAACATGACTAGATTTTTGTTTTTAGAAGATCATGTGAAAGGTTATTCTTCTTCTAAATCACCTTCTGAATCAGTGAAGGTGAAAATAAAAAGAGCTTATGATCTGAAAAAAATAAAAGATCTTGTGAGGTGCTTTTGGTACAGTTAATTGGAAGAAGTCAACAATGGAAGTTTCTGAACAATTAGGGATTTATCCAAAAGTAAAATAAAGGGAGAAGTGGACGTGTTTATTGAGAACTATTACTTACATGCTTTTTGTGCTGTCGTAGTAGATACAGAGTCTGAGGGGGAAAGAGATGTGGAGAGTCAATGGTAGGTTTGTGGCATGGAAAACTGGGAAGGTCGTAAGTTGTCATTTACTCTAATGGAAAAGACTGAAGGAGCAGGAAGAAATGGCAAGGGCATGAACACATTCAATTTCAATTTTGCATATGTTACATTTGGGCTAGATGAGAAATACTCAGGTAGCGATGTCAGATAAGCATTTGATGTTATGATATGGAGCTCAGAAAGGGAGTTCAGGCTAGAGATATAAAATTGGGAAAAGTACTTGGCTCAGCTAGTAAAGAGTCTCCCTGCCAATGCAGGAGATGTATATTGATCCCTGGGTTGGGAAGATGCCCTGGAGAAGGAAATGGCAACCCACTCCAGTATTCTTGCCTGGGAAATCCCATGGACAGAGGAGCCTAGTGGGCTATACAGTCCATGGGGTCACAAAGAGTTGGACACGACTGAGAGCACAGGTATGCACAGTCTTTAAAATTGCATCAGTAAATAAGATAGCAGAAAAGAAGTGTCTAGAGTAGAAAGAAAAGATGACCCAGGATAAAGAACCACATAAAGTAAAATTTATATATTGATAGAGACAGAGGAGTTACCCTATATGATTGAGGAGAGGCTAAAAAGAACAGGAGGAAAATAGTATAATGGCAAGAATTCAAGAATGAGATGTTTTGGGGAGGCAGGAGTGGTGAACGGATTGAAATTCTTTGAATAGTTCAGGTAAATTGAAGACTGAAATTTAGCTGATGGATTTGACATGAAACTTACTGATGACTGCAGGGAGAGAGGTTAAGTAGCTTTAGGAGAGGGGATGAGAGTTGAAGGGTGAAGGTAGATGAGGATGTGGATACCATGTAGACAACTTTTGAAAGCTTGGCTCCAGTATGCAGAAAGAAAGTAGCCACTGCAGGAGATGTGGGTTAAAGAAAGGGTTTTGTGTATTTGTTTTTTGTTTTAAGATCTGTGCTAGTGTAATGGTTTATTTGTACTCAAAAGCTGATAGCACTACACCAAAGGAAATTTTTTCCTATGAAAAGGTTCAGAGACAAGTTCCATAAATTTCATTATGAACACATTTTAATGTAGATATTTTCTTATGTGTTTAAATATTCTGTTTCATCCTTTCCCTTCCTTCTTTCCTTCTCTTCTTCCATGATTCTGGAGTGCCTCTCTTCTTCCTCTCCTCCCCTTCTTTCTCCTCCTTCATTCCCTTTCCCCCTCCCCATCTCCTTCTCTCTCTAGGCATGAATGTTAATGGAAAATAATGAATATTTCTTTGTATTGAACCTTTATTTCCATGCTGGATTATTCCATAGTTTTGCTTTTATTGATCATCCCTTCCTTTTTATCCAAATCTGAATCAGTGCATCACTATTACAGTCATATCTTTGCATGTGCTTCAACTTGTACCCCCTTTTTTCCCGTCAGAGCTGCTTGATTAAACTCCAGCCCTGAATAAGTCTATCCAACTGTATTCTTCCTGTTTGAATCAAGTAACTGAATGTTGCCAAGTGAAAACACATTGGAGCAAGTTGGAATAGTTATACATTTGGGCAGTTCCTGTTACATACTACTTGTGTCATAGAAGATTTTGATAATAAATGACAGTGAGTTGAAAAAATTGTATTCTCTGAATGCAGATTTGTTCTATGATGTCAGATCAGTGAACTCTTACATACTTTCTGTCTGTTGATGGGCAAAAAACACTATACTGTGCTGCCTGACACTGTATCAACTAGACATGTGGCTCTTGGGCACTTGAAATACAGCTGGTTCAAATTGAGATGTGCTGTGAATGTAAAAACACTCACTAGTTTTCAAAGATTTAAAATAGAATGTAAAATCTTTCAGTAACTTTAATATTGATTTACATGTTTTACTGGATTGAATAAAATATATTGCTATAATTTCACTTGTTTCTTTTTATTTGTTGTTATATAGCTGTTAAAAAATTAAAATGACATATGGGATTTGCACTTGTGATTTATATTGTATTTTTTGTTGGATAGCACTGCTCTAAGTTTTCAAAAAATCCCAATGAAATCTGTTGAAGGTTTGGTTTCTTTCTTATGAAATATTGTTATAGAAATATTACCAATATCTGACATGAACAATGCTAACATAATTTACACTTCCTCCAATAGTTTAAAGAGACCCTCTCCCCATTCATGATTGCCCACAGAGGTATTTTAATAATGACATTATAGTATTATTTGAATGTTTAAATCATAGTGTAATACTAAAATAGTATAAATGCTAAAATTTACTTACCATTTTTCATATAATTTACTCATATTTCTATTATATCTTTTACCTTAATAATTTGTGAGGTCACATTACATATTGAAGACTTAAACTTTATCTTATCATCACAGATATTTTTCTTAGTCTATTGTAATCTTTCTAAATGATTTTGAGTATGGTGTTTGTTGCCACTGAATATATTTTAATGCTCATTTTTTCAAATACACTTATATTTTCTTTCACAGTTCTGTTCCCTGTCTTGGCTAGGGGAGTCTTAAAAATCTCTCAGTGACCATTGTAATTTTCTGTATTTTTTTCTAAGATTTTAATTTTTATAGTTGCATGTAGTATGCTTGGGATTTATTTTTGTGTATAGCATGAGGCTAAAATCCAACTTAAGTTTTTCTTTTTTAATATGGGCAGCTAATTGAGAAAAGCATTTATTAAATGAACCCTACTCTTGTAAGTGAATCGAAATACCACCATTGGCATACAGCAAAGTTTCATGTATCTGGGAATTTGCATTCTGAATTCTCTGTTCCACTCATGTTTTTGTTTATTCCCAAGCCAATTTCTGCTAAGGAAAGTTCTCCCAAGAAATCGCCTTTTCCATAATTTTCTTTTGGCTATTAATAGATATTTATTATTGGAGAAGGAAATGGCAACCCACTCCAGTGTTCTTGCCTGGAGAATCCCAGGGACAGAGGAGCCTGGTAGGAGGCCGTCTGTGGGATCACACAGAGTCAGACATGACTGAAGCGACTTAGCAGCAGCAGCAGCAGATATTTATTATTCTCTTTTTCCACTTGCATTTAAAGATGATTTTGTCCACTTCTCCTTCCCATGAAATAATTGGGATGTTGTGTAACACATACTTTAGAAGCATTTAATAGAAAGCCATCTAGCAGTTTTAATCAGAAAGAACTTTAAGTTAGGGAATTAAGTGTAAGTATAGTTGCTCAGTCATGTCAGACTCTTGGTGACCCCATGGACTGTAACCTGCCAGGCTTCTCTGTACATGGAATTCTCCAGGCAAGAATACTGGAATGAGTCGCCATGCCCTCCTCTAGGGGATCTTCCTGACTCAGGGATTGAACTCGAGTCCCTTGTGTCTCCTGTATTGCAGGCAGATTTTTTTACCATTAGCACCAATCAACGTTAAATGTTATTAACTATTCTGTTGGATTAATATGGATAGAAAATTCTGTGTCCAAAAGGTCCAAGGTTTCAGAATAAGTATATAGTAACTTGGGTTATTTAATTCAGTTGACAAAGTTGGAAACTTTCAACTCACTCGTATTGCAGTTACATGAAGATTGAACTTTCCTGATGTGCTTCTGTGAAAAAATGTAACAAGATATTACTTTCTATATTTGAGATGTCTTTCCAGATAATATTTTATCACAAAAGTAGTTCATTAATTCAGTTGAATCATTAATTGGAAAAATGTGACTTTTGCACTGAAATTATGAGATGGAAAATATCTAATATTTTATTAGTATTAAACTGAATAAGATGTTAAAATGAAAAAAAGACACATAATTCCTTTTTAAAAAGAACTTGATAGATCTTTGGACATACGTATAGAGTTTCAGTTTAAAATTTATCAAAAATTTTGTTTGTATTATAGACCAAACTAATCTCCTAATCTCTTACCTGTTTCCCATACATTTTTCCAGTTTTACATTGTTAAAATTTATCATGTTATTTGACAAGATAACTTAGGCTGCAAGTTGTGTTCACCTTTGTGGGTTGATTATCTGTCAGTTCAGTCAGTTCAGTTCAGTCGCTCAGTTGTGTCCAACTCTTTGCAACCCAATGAATTGCAGCACGCCAGGCCTCCCTGTCCATCACCAACTCCCGGAGTTCACTCAAACTCATGTCCATCGAGTTGGTGATGCCATCCAGCCATCTCATCCTCTGTTATCCCCTTCTCCTCCTGCCCCCAATCCCTCCCAGCATCAGAGTCTTTTCCAATGAGTCAACTCTTTGCATGAGGTGACCAAAGTACTGGAGTTTCAGCTTTAGCATCATTCCTTCCAAAGAACACCCAGGACTGATCTCCTTTAGAATGGACTGGTTGGATCTCCTTGCAGTCCAAGGGACTCTCAAGAATCTTCTCCAACACCACAGTTCAAAAGCATCAATTCTTTGGCACTGAATCTGTGTCAACTCAGATATAGGATCTGTCACTTGTGTGACTTTGAGCTGATTACGTATCTAGGATCCAATTCTTTTATATCTGGAGTGGGTAACACAACTATTTTATAGCCTCATGATGATAAATATAATTCTGTGTGTAGAGTACCTAGAGCATTCATAACAGGTGCTTAGCAAATGGCCGATATTATATTCAGCATAAGCTACATTCAACTTACACTTTTATTAGAAGGAATGCGTTTACATGGCTCATTCTCACACTTCTGGTGTCGCATACATATGAATCTCAGGATTGAGAGCCTCATATAAATGTTCTTTCAGTTCTCCTGTTTAATTTTTCTCAACACTACATTAAACAGTATAATATCTCAAACACATGTTTCTCTGGGTTTTCACTCCAAACTGAACTTGAAGAAACCTGTGATCTGTTATGAAAATAAATGCTATGGTTCTATATATGAATACTATGTAGTCTTCAGGGAAAATAGTTAATGGGTTAAGAATATTTTTCTCATTTTGAGAATTTAATTCTGTTTAAGCATCATATTTTTAAAAATAAAAATGTAGTAAACTTTCATTTCTTTATTCTTGAAGGAGACTTTGTTCATAGCTATACCATATATTATACTTCCTGCCCTCCCAGCCCTATGAAGACAGAGGAACATACAGAAAAACTGGACCGTAGTGTAGTTGACTCAGCCTCTGAACTTTTGCAATGAAGGCATTTCTTACATCATCATGTAATTAAATAATAGTTGATATAGTTGTGCAGGTAATGTTTTAGCGATATATTTGAAATTGTTTAAATTATGTCTGAGCAGTGTATTCCTTATAGGGTATAAATCTATACAGTGTTTCACCTAGACATCTAAGGGTAGCAGAATAACAGAAAGGATCCCCAAAGCAAATTTCTAGTTCTGAGTAACCCACAGTTCCTGTAATTATGGAAAGAAAGGGACAGATTTTCTATTACTTTTATGAGGGCCAGCCTTTCTGAGAAGCTAGCAGTTAAAACCCATTTCATTTCTGCTCTCCTTGTGAAAACATAGAGGAATCGTTAGAAAGTATGTTCACATGTAGTATTTTATTGTATGACCTCTTAGAATAATTCTCTGGTCTGGTGCATATAAAAATCTAGACTCTGAACTCCTCAATATGAATTCAAAGCCCAGCAGAATCACCTAGTAGTTAGTCATAGGACCTTAAGTTACTCTCTTACAAGACCTCTCTGTACCTCACAATGAAATGAGGAAAGAGCGTGTAGTAGTACTTGAAGCAGGCAGGTACTCTGTGATTGATGACTGTCATGGTTGCTGCAAGGCAGGTAGGCCAGCAGCCACATGGGACATTATGAAGGGCGACTCATACCTCTCTTACCTGATGGTCAATGCCTCAAAAATCTAAAGAGTTCATACTTCCGAGCTTCGTTCCTTTAATGCTGTGTTTCCCCTGTTACTGTACCATATATATTCCTTGGGAAAAAAAGATGTTCTGTGGTGAAATAAGTTTTTATATATAAATCGTATATAATATATATGTATAGGTATAAATATGATATATATATATTATATATATCATATATATAATATATATATATATTAGGTCATTAAAATAGCCTGAGAAATTCTGCAACTAACAGTGTCTGTTCAATTTCCTTGAAGCCATTGTCTCATAAATGTTTTTAACCATGGTATGCTTTGTTATCACAACACTGGAAGAGAAGTAAGTTCTTTTGCACAAAAATTATCATCCCTGTTAAATGGCAAAGAGTTCTTGAGATTCCTGAGTTCTTTCAACCAGAGATTGATGGCACTCTTTTTAGTTTTTTTCTTCAGTTCTGTTCATCCCATTGGGTAAATAAAGTTCTCACTTTGCTGTTGACCACACTTGAAATGAGCGGAAGGGAAGGAGGCTTATCATAGAAATAAAAGTGGAGGGGGCTATAGATAGGGAAATGGTGTTGGCAGGCTAAGTAGGGCACAGACAACTTGCTGATTTTTTTAATTCTCTTATGATTATTTCTGACTTTCCTGGTGGGACTTTTATTATGGGATGTGCCAGAGAAAACAGGAGGAAATGTGGGGATGAAATGGAACTGGGAAAGAACCTAGGGAATTCTAAGATAAGAGTATTTTGGAGTGTTGTGTTTATGATGTTGATATTCAGATAGCATGTGTGCATCTTAACTGAGCAAATAACCTAAAAGATATTTTCACATGTTAAATGTATAAATCTGCCACTGTCTCAATAATCATATATGCTATGTAAATGGCCTCACATTGTTTAATTATTGGGATTTCATTCATTAGAAGATTCTAAAATTAAGAACAACTTGACATGGCCATAAACAAATGTCTTTCATGTTAGAAATGTTTGTCAATGAAGCACATGTTTGAGGCAAATATATGGGCTAATAAGAGTCACTCAAATAAATTATTGCTGAAATATTTTTCTACCTAAAACAACAGAAACTGATATAAATGCAAATAACTTAGAGAATGAGTTTTATGTCTTGGAGATGGACTAACTTAGTAGGTCACATAGAAAACAAAGTTAATATGAAAATGACTGCTATTACTCAAATAGATTGGATGCTATTTAAAGGAATGGGTAACCTCCGGCATCCGTTCAGCAGAGAGAAGCACATTAATAGGTGCTTCCTGATGAGCTAGTACAAAGTGTGACATTAGAGTTGCTGATTAAGTTTATGAAAGAGAATAAGTAAAAGTGAAGCCATTTCTGAATGCCCTGTTTATGAATATCCCTGGAGTTCTATATCTACCCTTAGATAACCAGCCTGGGGTTTCCAAGTTCTTTCTTAATTGTTTGGTTTGCACATGAACTGCCTTTGATTATGAAAAAAGTTTAAAACTCAAAGAACCTTTTACACAAAGATAATTTTAAGGCAGTTCTCAGTATTATGTTAATGTTTAAATCTGATAACAAATACTTTAGTTATTTTTACTAACATTTCTATAACCTTTTAATATAACTTATTTAGTTAATTAAAATATCTTTTGGGGGTAAATAGAAAAAGTATTATTATTGTCTAAGAGTTTATGAAATTTAATATCCTGCATTTATGTCTAGAAGATTAAATCATTTTCTTTATTATTCTTTTTTTCTAAAATAATACATACCCATAGTTGAAAATATGTAACAGGCTTAAAAAAGTAGAAAAAAGAGATATATGTACTTCTAACTTTTGTTTGTCTATGTTTACTTCTAATACTTTTACTTGTTTGGCATTCTTGCTTCAATATATTTACTATGTGGATATACAATTTAAAATTACATTTGTATGGCTATTTGGTGATGTAGCATTTGTAAATATTTCTGCTGTGCTCTTGCCTCATTTAAATATATTGCACAATGTTTTAAAACAAAAGGAAACAAAAAGAAGGAAATCCACAGTGATTTATTGATAGAAGAACAGATCATCCTCCAGACAAGATTATTTTTATTAATCTAAATAATTATTTTAGTTAAGTAATTAAAATGAATTATTTTTATTAACTTAAAGAAAGACAAATTCAGTATGATTTAACTTATATAGAAGACAAAACAAATTATCCAATGTAACAAAGCCAAAACAAAGTCATAGATACAAAGAACAAACACTGGTTGCCATAGAGAAGGAGGGAGAGGGGATGAGTGAGTGGTGAGAGAGACTAAGAAGTGCAAGCTTTCAGACAAAATAAATGAGTCACGGTGCAGGGGTGGGGTGTGGGCAGGGTGAAATGTACAACAAGGGGAATATAGTCAATATTGTAATAAATTTGTATTTTAACAGATGGTAACTAGACTTATGATGATGATTATTTGTAATTTACAAAAGTGTCACATCATTATGTTGTGCACCTGAAATTAACACAGTGTTGTAAGTCAATTATATTTCAATTAAAAATAATATATGTATACTGTCTTAGCCAGTTTTAAGTATACAATTCAGTGTTGTTCCTGTAGTCACCATGTTACCTTCAGTGACTACATGGTGACATGTGGTCACCATGCTGTACATTGCCTAAGTTTCAACTCTCATTTAAATTATAATTATAAATGAGAATTATAATTTAACTTTCATTTAAATAAAGCATGAGTCTCTTTCCCAAATATTTTTCTTAATATTTCATAAGTTATGTTGCCATTGTTTTCAACATTTTCCAATGCTTATGTCACTTCGATCCCTTGAATGTATCATGATACAGTGGGAAGAGTACAGTTTTAGTATTTGGAAAGGGTTCTATAGCCAAGCAAGTCCCCAGTGTTGTCTGCCATATTGTTTTTTAAAGATTGATGATGTAAATTAACATTTACAAGATGCTCATTGGCCCTGCAACAGTAAAGAGTTAACTTTATTAACTCTTCTAAGCCTTATTCTGGATGGTTTTCATTGTAGAAAATTTGGGAAATATAAGGAAGAAACATAAAGTTCCATTTCATTGTACTGCCCAAACTTCATCTTGTTTACATGTTGGTGTTGTGTACACTTTTTTTACCTATAAGTATGTATATAACATTTTTAAAGGCAAAATTGGACCTAACTGATGGGCCTAAAATAATAAAGAAAGAAAACAATAAGTTTTTAGGAACATAAGAAAACATTTTTGTACCAATTGATTTGAAGTCATCTGACAGAACAGGATCCAATCCTGGCTTTGTCATTAATGGACCTTCATCTTTTACAGGCCATGCAACCTCTTCGATGCCCAGGAGGCATTATGTATATTGATGATAACATCAATTATTCAAGAGAATGATAAGCTCATACTAGTAATTCAATTAGTACCTCTTATCTTAAAAAAAAAAAACTACAGAAATTAAAATTGCTTTCTCTAGGCACTTGGAATTGAGAATATTTGTCAAGAAAAGGGTGGACTAATGCCTCTCTCTACATTCCTGTGTAGGAGTAATTATCCTTCTTTCATTTATCCTGCATCTCCTGTGCTAGGCTCCAGGGATATACACAAAGTTGGCTGTAGCTCTCAGGGACTGTATTTAAGTGAAATAGGATGGGACAAGCTGAGTAGCTCTATTTCCTTTTATTTTCACTCTAATTCAACATCAGGTGACTAAAAACCCTTCGGCCTGCCAAGATCTGAATAATTCAGTCATGAGAACTAGTTAGCAGGCCGAGCAGCAGCTAAAAATGTTTTCTCTGATGACTGGGGGTGACTACTGATGCGTAATTGCCATTCCAGAAAGTCACCACTCATTTTAAAATGCAGTCATGAGTAGTCTCTTGGGACAGAGTTTTGCAAATTTTATTCTCCTAAGACCTTCCAAAGCAAATAGAGGAAAACAATAGAATGGGAAAGACTAGAGATCTCTTCAAGAAAATTAGAGATACCAAAATTAGAAAGATTTCATGCAAAGATGGGCTCGATAAAGGACAGAAATGGTATGGACCTAATAGAAGCAGAGATATTAAGAAGAGGTGGCGAGAATACACAGAAGAACTGTACAAAAAAGATCTTCACAACCAAGATAATCACGATGGTGTGATCACTCACCTAGAGCCAGACATCCTGGAATGCGAAGTCAAGTGGGCCTTAGAAAGCATCACTACGAACAAAGCTAGTGGAGGTGATGGAATTCCAGTTGAGCTCTTTCAAATCCTGAAAGATGATGCTGTGAAAGTGCTGCACTCAATATGCCAGCCAATTTGGAAAACTCAGCAGTGGCCACAGGACTGGAAAAGGTCAGTTTTCATTTTCAATTTTCAATCATTTGAAATGAAATGAATTTCATTTCATTTTCAATCCCAAAGAAAGATAATGCCAAAAATTGCTCAAACTACCGCACAATTGCACTCATCTCACACACTAGTAAAGTAATGCTCAAAATTCTCCAAGCCAGGCTTCAGCAGTACGTGAACTGTGAAATTCCAGATGTTCAAGCTGGTTTTAGAAAAGGCAGAGGAACCAGAGATCAAATTGCCAACATTCGCTGGATCATCGAAAAAGCAAGAGAGTTCCAGAAAAACATCTATTTCTGCTTTCTTGACTATGCCAAAGCCTTTGACTGTGTGGATCACAATAAACTGTGGAAATTCTTCAAGAGATGGGAATACCAGACCACCTGACTTGCCTCTTGAGAAACCTATATGCAGGTCAGGAAGCAACAGTTAAAACTGGACATGGAACAACAGACTGGTTCCAAATAGGAAAAGGAGTTCGTCAAGGCTGTATATTGTCACCCTGCTTATTGAACTTATATGCAGAGTACATCATGAGAAATGCTGGGCTGGAAGAACTGCACAAGCTGTAATCAAGATTGCCAGGAGAAATGTCAATAACCTCAGATATGCAGAAGACATCACCCTTATGGCAGAAAGGGAAGAGGAACTAAAAAGCCTCTTGATGAAAGTGAAAGTGGAGAGTGAAAAAGTTGGCTTAAAGCTCAACATTCAGAAAACAAAGATCATGGCATCTGGTCCCATCACTTCATGGGAAATAGATGGGGAAACAGTGGAAACAGTGTCAGACTTTATTTTTTTGGGCTCCAAAATCACTGCAGATGGTGACTGAAGCCATGAAATTAAAAGACGCTTACTCCTTGGAAGGAAAGTTATGACCAACCTAGATAGCATATTGAAAAGCAGAGACATGACTTAGCCAACACAGGTCCATCTAGTCAAGGCTATGATTTTTCCAGTGGTCATGTATGGATGTGAGAGTTGGACTGTGAAGAAAGCTGAGCGCCGAAGAATTGATGCTTTTGAACTGTGGTGTTGGAGAAGACTCTTGAGAGTCCCTTGAACTGCAAGGAAATCCAACCAGTCCATTCTAAAGGAGACCAAACCTTGGGTGTTCTTTGGAAGGAGTGATGCTAAAGCTGAAACTCCAGTACTTTGGCCACCTCATGCGAAGAGTTGACTCATTGGAAAAGACTCTGATGCTGGGAGGGATTGGGGGCAGGAGGAGAAGGGGATGACAGAGGATGAGATGGCTAGATGGCATCACCAACTCAATGGATGTGAGTTTGAGTGAACTCCGGGAGTTGGTGATGGACAGGGAGGCCTGGCGTGCTGTGGTTCATGGGCTCACAACGAGTCGGACTTGACTGAGTGACTAAACTAAACTGAACTGAAGACCTTCCCCAGTTTTTGACTATACTACCCATAATCTTGTTTAAGAAAATGTTTTCTTTTTGCTAAATTTTTTTAGCTTAAATATGATACATTTAAAAAGATTCTATCACTACCATAAATATAAAATCATTACCTCTTGCCATTAGTAGATGGTGACCATACAAATACACAGATTGAAAATCAAATAATTTTGAAAAAAGTAGCTAAGTACAAGCTCTGGGCACCTGGGTCACTCGGTCTTTGATAGTGGTGGAGTTCATGAAGTCGTAGGAGCTCCAAACTGGAATATAGGCCTTGAAGGAGTCAGGATTGGAGAAGTGTTCTAAAGGGAGTGACATTCCCTCTATGACTTCCAGTCACTGTGTCCCAGGAATTGGCCTCCTACCTCTGACAAATGCCCTCTTGAAAGGCAGATCACGTTCCAGAAGTTTGAAAAGAAGTTTTATTTAGAGCTGACAGGTGTCAGGCACTGTGATAAATGCTCAACATACTTTATCTTATTTAATTTTCACAACAACCAATTTCATAAGTTCTATTATCCGAATGTTACAAATAGGTAATCTAGTTTCAGAAATGTTAATTATTTGCCCAATTGGACTCCATGACAGCCTGATTCCAAAGCTTGGCCTCTTGGCCACTGTATGTGTCTCTGTAGTGAATTCACTTCTTTCTCACGCAAACTCAGATATACATCCAGGTCAAGCAGGTATCCCTCCCACGTGAACATTTCCTTTTTTATTCAATAAAATAGCCATATATACAGAAAGTCATTTTAATAGAATAATGTACCACATATAAGATACCATTACTTATAAGTAGATCCACTTAGAAATATTCTTAATAAGTAATAGAATAGAAAACCACAGTTTCCAACTGATAATCATAAAATTTTAGAGAGTTTTGCTACTTTCGAGGTCCTTAGAGATGAATGAAGTAATAGGAAGTGAAATATCTACAATGAAATGCTAGAAAAAATGTCTTTCATAAAGGCCATTAGGGCATTTAAAATTATCAAAGCTGTAATACAGATGTGATTAAAATATACTGTAAAATGCCTGCAATAGAGTAGTTTAAGAATGCAAGGCTAATAATTTGCATCTGCCTAATACTTTGCATTCTCAAAGGAATTTTCAAACCCCTACTAATTGACTCTTAGAAAATTCTTCTAACATATCATTTCCTTTGACTCAATGAGAAATGTAAACAATGGTCATTTAAGCTGTTTAATCAAGGTTATCCTGCAAATACTGAGTGAGGAGAAGCAGAAAGTGTTCTTGCTTGTGTATGTATCTGTTTTATGTCAGAAGGCTGTAGGAAAAGGAGAGAAGGAACCAGAGCTGAAAGCAGAGTTCATATGTTGTGGTGGACACAGTAATGGTTCCCTAAGATTGTTGTTTTTTAGTTGCTCAGTCATGTTCAACTCTTTTGAGACCCAGTGGACTGTAGCTCACCAGGAATCCCTCTGTCCATGGGATTTTCCAGGCGAGAGTAGCCATTTCCTTCTCCGGACAGTCTTCCCAACACAGGGATTGAACCCACGTCTCCTGCATTGAAAGGCAGATTCTTTACCACTGAGCTCCCCAAAGATGTCTACATCCTAATCTCTGCACCTGAGAATATGTTCAGTTCAGTTCAGTAGGTTAGTCATGTCTGACTCTTTACGACCCCATGGACTGCAGCATGCCAGGCTTACTGGTCCATCACCAACTCCCAGAACTTGTTAAAATTCATGTCCATCGAGTCAGTGATGCCATCTGTCTTCCCTTTCTCCTCCTCCTCCTTCTACATCAGTTTACCTTGAGATGGGGAGAGTATGATGGATTATCCAGGTAGATCCAATATATGTGAAAGAGGGAGGCAGCATTCTCATGCTGCTGGAGACATGGTTGCAAGAGAAGAACTCAGCCCTATGTTGCTGGCTTGAAGATGGGGGAATGGGGCATGAGCCAAGAACTGTAGAGGGCTTCAAGAAGCTGGAAAAATGCAAGCAATGAATTCTTCCTTAAGGCTTCCAGAAGGAGCATGGTCCTGTTTATGTCTTGACTGTAGCCTAGTGGGACTCCTTTCACACTTATAACTTCCAGTACTGTAAGACAATACATTTCTGTGGCTTTTAAGTCACTGTTTGCAGTAATTTTTTACAGCAACAATAGAAAAGCAGTACAGACTTCTAAACACGTGTGGACTCAACAGGAGCAAAGAATAGCATGAATGTGGCAAATAAGACCCCATCCTTCAAAAATTCATACACCATCAGCCTAGTTAAAACACTGGATGTAACCACCGGAAGAAAACAACCATTGTAAAGCATGATATCATGGTTATCCTTAAGTAGACATCATTGGTAATATATACACTTATTCATTATTGGAACATCTCTCTGGAATTCGTTGTTTTAATAGCAATACAAAAAAGAAAGTCCCATTATTGTTTGACCATATTTGTTGATTTTACCAGCTTAGTACTCCTTGTCATTAACGCTACCTGATGCTGCTGCAATTATAATTTTTAATAGTACAGATGTGTGAACTTTTGCAAGCTGTTTACTTTCTTACTGCCTCATCACCACAACTGCAAAATAGGATAAGAACATTTGTTCACAGGGGTGCTAAGAGGTTAAAAGGAATTAGTGCTTGTCAAACTCCAGAATAGTTGGCACGTATTAGGCACTCGCTACACCTTTGTAGCCTTAATTATAATTATTATCGTCATTGTCATCATCACCGCCATACATATCAATGAGTGCTGGAAGCCAGGCCTGAACCCAGCACACAGGCTTAGTATTTTATCCCTAGGAATTTGGGTTCAGTTTCTGCACACTTTCAGGTAAAGAAACAGAAATAACCAAGATACAACCTAACCAGGTTGAAGAACTTCAAAAAGATGGAGTGAGGACTGTTCCTGAAATATTTGTCTAAAGTTCTGCTAAGCCTGGTGCTAGATGCCTTCTGCTTTCATTACATAAAGCTTGATTCCGTCCTAACCATTCAGGGGACAAAGATATTCTGAAAGACAACTGATTAAGATGTGCACTCCCTGGAAAAGGTCATTAATATTATTTTATGCTCCCACTTTGTTTTAATATCTGAGAACATGAACTATTTTTTAACCCTGGAAGGGAATTATTTTGAGGCCATTTTCTCCTACTGGTAAAAATTGGGTTGACATCAGGTTAGTTTGCCATGAAAAGAATGATATAGGATTGTTTTTAGGGGTGTTTTATTATAAAATGTAGAACATTTAAAAAATATACGATAGTGTAAGAAGAAAATCATAGTGTATCATAGCCCTTCACTAAAAAGTATTGATAATATTTGTCTGGAATTGTGAGTTTGTGTGTACATTCGTAAAGTAGTTCACATTTTAATACATGGTTTTATATGTTCACTGCGGTTTGCCTATTAATTCATGATACATTTTTAGATTTTTTAACGTGAAACAGGGATTTTATAAAATTTATATATTTTAGATGTGTAAGTTCAGTTCTGCATTTTGTTATATTTGTAGATTTATTGACATTTTATTCCCAAGATTGTATTTGTAATTAACCCTAGGATAAACTAGACTATTAAACCACAGGTCTTAATGAGATACTAAAATAAACTACCTTGTGTTAAGATAATTTGTAAAAATGCATTCCTTTTTTCTAGTATTTAAGTCCCTTTAAGAGTAAGAATTGTGCTCCATGATCTTTATATTTTCTAAAGTCTGAATAATTATTTTTTATGATAACCATTAAATGATTTTCAAGTAAACATATGAAAAATATAGATGATTAGGGAATTGATATTGAGGTATTTTTAATCAACATTATGATAATTATGGACAGTTATGATAAATTATCATGTTGAATTTCAAAACATCCAATCTGAAAATTGAAGTGATGAGTGAGAACTAGGAAATGTTAGAGTAGTGAGGATCAGGATGATACAAAGGTAAGGCCAATGGCCTCTTAAATATGACTGTCCAGAAGTATTGAGAATTTCTAGTAAATGAAGATATGGTCCATCTCTGTCTATATTTTCAAGTATCTGTTGATGATTTTCAACTTTGCTAACAATGTTAAGCTACATCAAGATGTAGGAATGCCTCAAGTTCAAGTAGTAAAAATTTTAAATACTAATAGTATGTTACTTGTACATGCTTAGAGAAAAAAATATAAGGGAAAATTCAGTATTTGGATAGCTATCCCTTTCCAACATACTTAAATGTAAGTAATTGAGCGATTAGAATAAAAAAATAGATTACTAAAATTGCTTAAGATTAAATATAAAACATTTATTTTCATACATTCTTGATAACAGCTCTGTCTTTAACACTTTTATATGATATACAGCTTCAGTTTTTAATGGACAGTATCCTGCACACTTTAATAAGAAAGAAGAAATACAGAAACAATTGTAATAATTCTTTCTGGTTCTTCACATTCTGAAGTCATCTTCTTTGTCTAGACGTTCACATTTTTATAAGAATTTGTACATAGGTTTTATAAATTTCCAGATGTCAGATATTAACATAGCCCGGTCAGGATTCCCCATTGCTTTATTATTTTAGTTTAGAAGACAGTTTAGAATTTAGTCTTGTACAAAATATTCAGTCAGTTCAATTGCTTAGTCGTGTCCGACTCTTTGTGACCCCATGGACTGCAGCATGCCAGGCTTCCCTGTCCATCACCAACTCCCAGAGCTTGCTAAAACTCATCAGTCGGTGATGCCATCCAACCATTTCATCCTCTGCCGTCCCCTTCTCCTTCCTTCAATCTTTCCCAGCATCAGGGTCTTTTCCAAGGAGTCAGTTCTTCTCATCAGGTGGCCAAAGTATTGGAGCTTCAGCTTCAGCATCAGTCCTTCAAATGACTATTCAGGACTGATTTACTTTAGGATTAACTGGTTGGATCTCCTTGCAGTCCAAGGGACTCTCAAGAGTATTCTCCAACACCACAGTTCAAAAGCATCAATTCTTTGGCACTCAGCTTTCTTTATGGTCTGACTCTCCCATCCATACATGACTACTGGAAAAACTATAACTTTGACTAGGTGGACCTTTGTCAGTAATGTAATGTCCCTGCTTTTTAATACACTGCTTATGTTTGTCATAGCATTTCTTCCAAGGAGCAAGCATCTTTTAATTTCATGGCTGCAGTCACCATCTACAGTGATTTTGCAGTCCAAGAAAATAAAGTCTGCCACTGTTTCCATTGTTTCCCCATCTATCCATGAAGTGATGGGACCGGATGCCATGATCTTCGTTTTTGGAATGTTGAATTTTAAGCCTGCTATTTCACTCTCCTCTTTCACCCTCATCAAGAGGCTCTTTAATTCCTCTTTGCTTTCTGCCATAAGAGTGGTGTCATCTGCATATCTGAGGTTATTGATATTTCTCCTGGCAATCTTGATTCCAGCTTGTGCCTCATCCAGCCCAGCATTTCTCATGATGTGCTCTGCATATAAGTTAAATCAGCAGGGTGACAACATACAGCCTTGACGTACTCCTTTCCCAATCTGAAACCAGTCCATTGTTCCATGTCCAATTCTAACTGTTGCTTCTTGTCCTGCATAGAGATTTCTCAGGAGGCAGGTAAGGTGGTCTGGTATTCCCATCTTTTTAAGAATTTTCTACAGTTTGTTGTGATCCACACAATCAAAGGCTTTGCCGTAGTCAATAAAACAGAATTAGATGTTTTTTTGGAACTCTCTTGCTTTTTCTATGATCCAATGGATGTTGGCAATTTGATCTCTGGTTCCTCTGCCTTTTCTAAATCCACCTTGAACATCTGGAAGTTCATGGTTCACGTACTGCTGAAGCTTGGCTTGGAGAATTTTGGGCATTACTTTGCTAGCGTGTGAGATGAGTGCAATTGTGCAGTAGTTTGAGCATTCTTTGGCATTGCCTTTCTTTGGGATTGGAATGAAAATTGACCTTTTCCAGTCCTGTGGCCACTGCTGAGTTTTCCAAATTTGCTGGCCTATTGAGTGCAGCACTTTTACAGCATCACCTTTTAGGACTTGAAATAACTCAACTGGAGTTTCATTACTTCCACTAGCTTTTCTTGTAGTGATGCTTCCTAAGACCCACTTGACTTCACATTCCAGGATGTCTGACTCTAGGTAAGTGATCACACCATCATGGTTATCTGGGTCATGAAGATCTTTTTTGTATAGGTCTTCTTCTTTTCACCTCTTCTTAATATTTTCTCCTTCTGTTATGCCCATACCATTTCTGTCCTTTTTTGTGCCTATCTTTGCATGAAATATTCCCTTGGTGTCTCTGATTTTCTTGAAGAGATCTCATCTTTCCCATTCTATTGTTTTCCTCTATTTCTTTGCATTGATCATTAAGGATGGCTTTCTTATCTCTCCTTGCTTTTCTTTGGAACTCTGCATTCAGATGGGTATATATTTCCTTTTCTCCTTTACCTTTAGCTTCTCTTCTTTTTCAGCTATTTGTAAGGCCTCCTTAGACAACCATTTCACCTTTTTGCAATTCATTTCTTTTTCTCAAGTTTTCAAACTTGAGTGAAGTGGAGAAGTACCCCAGTGTTTAGTTACCTGATGGGTGATTCTTTCCTAGGCACTGATTCTAGGAAATTCTAATTTTTTCAAGCTCCCTAAGTGATTCTGAGGCCAGTAGGTCCTTGACTACATGATAAGAAAAGAGCAAAGTCACAGTGGGGCCATGAACCTGTCCTCAAGTGTTAATGGAATTGAGAAGTTTATAGAGGTACCTGGTGTTTTAATCACTTGCTGTTGTGTGATCTCTATACAGAACTCATGTGTACTGTGAGCACAGGCCCAAGAGGCCTCAGGTTGCTTCTACAAGTGGAAGGAAAAACACTTTGCTAGGTCTGCTATTTCCCTTCTGGTCAAGAATAGCTACAAAACATCAGGAAAGAGGGGAGGGCTACATACTTGCTGGTATTGCTTTCAACAAATGGGCAGAAATTCATTCTCTTCTTTGTTTTAGTATGTACATATATCTTCTAGTATACTGCCATTTATAAGATATTTTACAATGCCTACAGAAGAATGTGAATCTTCTAAAGGTGCCTTCTCAGTTATATTCATGTATTGTGACCTCATATGTAATTCTGCACATAACAAAACCATTGAAAGATGTTAGTGTCTAAGTGATAATCAAACTCTTGCTGATATAATTAAATTGTGTGATTCCACTAAAAACTGAGGACATGGAGTATATTTATTGCATCTTTGGTTTACATACTTTAGTAATAGCATTCATTTTCATGAAAGGAGTTTAGGAAGAAAAATATAAACTATTTGGTCATTGTTCTCAATCCATCCATGGTTAGCCATGCTCTCCTTTTTTTCTACCATTCCCACCATGTTGTTTTTTGAGAAAAGAGGGAGACAAAGAAATAAGGGAATGCCAACATGGTTTTCTCCTGCTCAGAGCTAGAACAGTTGAATTAGATTTGGCAATGAAACTGAAGTTAATTGTCTTTTTAATCTGATCAACTGATCATGTGCTTTCTGTTCACTGGAAAGCCCAAGAAGGGGACTGCAATTTTATTCCATTTTCTCAGTAATAGAGAGCACCTGCAGGGTGCTCTGATACCCAAGCCAGAGTTGGCAGTAGATGATGTGAACTTAACCCCATCTCAGGACTTAATATTGATGTGACCTTGGACTATTCTCTCAAACTTTCTAACTTGTGTCTCCTCAAGCTTAAAATTTTGTTTTTGACTAAAATTGAATTA
Organism: Bos javanicus; assembly: GCF_032452875.1. NCBI lineage: Eukaryota > Metazoa > Chordata > Mammalia > Artiodactyla > Bovidae > Bos > Bos javanicus. The sequence continues at coordinate 23,343,204 of NC_083873.1, read as the reverse complement.
AAATATTTTTCTTAAAACAGTAACCCTGTGGATAGGAAAAAAAAAAACCCTCATAATATTCATATGAATGCATTTCTTATATTATTATGATTGACTGGAATTCCAGTGTACGTTACTTTGAAATGTTCCACATTTACGATCAAGTGTTAGGTTGTTACCTAATTAGACACAAGGCTCCACTGTAACTGAATCAAAGATGCCCTGGCTTGGTCAATGAATTCTTCCCTGCTCAGATTCAAGCAAGATGAGCTTTTATTCAGTTGTTTAAATGGGAATGGAGAAGGAGGACTCATGCTGTAAAGGTACCTTCTCCCCTAAGGGAGGGGAAGAGGGGTATTTTAAGGGGTAGAAGGCAGACAGGTCATCAGGGCTTTAGGAAAAGGGTGGACATTTCCTGGGGTAGCTGGGGGCAGCTGGGCGTGCATAGGCTTCCAGGTTCCTTTGCACAGGCAGACATTGTGCTCAGGAGAGCACAAAACCTGCTTTGGGCAGAGATCATAGCATGGCAATGAAGCAAAGATAACTTTAGGGCATCTCCAGCTTTCACGTGCACAGGCATGTCCTGTGTTCATCAGAGTTGGTTTGGGGTGGTTGACTGCTGTCTATGTCTCAGAGCATAGATCTCTCAAAATGCAGCTGCAGAGCATCTCTGCCAGACACCAGGTAGTTTTGAAACAAACACAGAGGTAAATCAGGGGAAGTGTCCTTCAGCTCTCAGGAGTTGGTATGGAAACACAGAGATAAATCAAGGCTGGGAAAGCAGTGATTTGAGCCTAATTTGCCCACTATCTTGAATCTAGCCAGTTCAGCCTGGTTTTGTCACTGATCTTTGTGGCATCCATTGGTAAAACACATCTAGCCTATATGGCTAAAGATGGTTTCTGCCTCTGGGGCCTGAGCTACATAGCATTAGTGACAAAGCCACTTTTCAGTAAAAACCTCAGGGACTTGTATTGAGGATGGAGGTGGGGATGGAACAGTAAATATCCTTCGTCCATGCATAAGTTGTTAAGCAGTTGAGATATAGGAGAAAAGAATAAAGTGGAGGGAAAATCAGATATTGTCTTTAGTATTCATAAAGTTGGCATTGGCTAATGTAGTGTCTGTCTAACTTGCTTTTAGATAAGCCACAAAGAATACAAGGGCGTTTGCATGGAAGAAAGTAACTTATAAGCACCTGTTCCCAAGATATATTTCCTTAATTAGTAACCTAGTCTAGGTTAGTGAAATGAGCATATTCTTTTCTTTTTCTTCTTTTACTTGAAATAGATCCATAGTTTAAGCCTTTTCTTCAAAGTAAAGTGGACAATTAGATACTGCCCAAAGTTCTACCAACTGGGAGAATTTCCTTTCCCTATTCCCTCTGGGAACAACAATGAGTGGGCTGAAATGCAGCGATCACTTACCTTGAACTAGTGCCAGTATATTTTCAGACACAAGTCATGTAGTAATTTGTTTTATCTTACTTACTATATGGGTAGTGGTGATGGGGATGGGGTTGAACAGTTCCAGAGACTTATATTTTTCACTTCCTACAATAATATCCTTTGGCCATTTGCTGCATATATGTATTGCCCACATACATCCCTGGCTTAAAATAAAAATCCCACAGGATAGCTCTGTAAGTCCACTGAAACTGTGATTAGATATATCCCCAAGCAAGATGTTATTTATTATTACATCTAACTTCCTTAAGTTCCCTTTTACCAGTGTGCTATTGTGGCATTTGGGCTCCATAAAAATATTGTAAAGTAATTAACCTCCAATTAAAATAAATAAATTTATATATATATAAAAAGAAAAAAAACTTCACAGGAAAAAAAATGATGGTACATATGGCTGCAAGTCTCTGGGGGAATGCTTTGGAAAAGATGTCTTGTGTTGAAAGCATAGAAGAATCTTTCTCAAAGAAATCTGGGCTTCCCTAAGTCAAAAGGGTCTGAGACTGTAAACCAGATAGGAGGCTGTGAATCTCCACTATTGCAGCTTAGGTCAGTTTCTGCACCAAACCTAGAGTGGTTTTGTTTAAAAAGGTGAAACTGAAGCTTCATAGGCTGTGCATATATTTCATTCCTAAGGACCTTCAGATCAATTAGTTACCATAACAGATCCTGCAGTGGAAAACACTTTGATTACTTAAATTGCCAGTAATGATGAAGTGTTGCTGTTTATTCTCTACCAGTCCAGACTTCATTATTCCCCCACTGACATCAAAAATTTCAGGTCAGCAGTCCCGTTGTCATCATTGTCTCTGGGCTACAGAGGACAGACATCACAGAGCTTTTCATGAGTGAATGTTTTAATGCTCACTGGAGGAGATGTCAGAATACTCTAGAGCAAGGGTCAGCACACTATAGCCAACAAGCGGAATCCAGCTGATGGGCTGTCTGTGTACAGCCTGTAAGCTAAGAATAGTTTTTACATTTTAAAGGGCTATAAGAAAGAAAAAAGTAAAGCAGGAGGAGTAAAAGAAGGAAGGGAGGGAGGGAGGAAGAAAGAAAGAGGAAGAAAAAGGTAAAAGAGGAAGAAAAGAAAAAAAAAGGAACAAAGAAGAATAATGAATATATTGTGTGTGGTCCACACAGCCTAGAGTATTATCTAGCCCTTTACAAAAAAAAAAAAAAAAAACCTTGCATGCTGACCTCTTCTCTCCATCATAGTAGGCAAATTCTAGCATTGTAGTCACATTTATTGGAAGCCACCATGGAGTCCAAGCTTTGATTATACATCATAATTGGCTGCAAATGCCACTTAGGTACTTGAGATAACACATCACATTCTGCCTCCTATATGAGTGTAACTATTTTGATGAATTCGGTTGGATTTAATCCTCTATTTTTCCCTCCTTGGTCTAATAACTTTTTTTTTTTCTAGTAACTTTTAAAATCCATTCCATAATACTTTCCAGGCTCATGCTGATATATATTGGTAAGGTCCTATAATAATTGCTATGTTTGAAATAGTTTCTCTAGAATATTCCTTTCACTTATGGGATCTAACTTTAGTTATTGGTATTAGAGGCAGTCAGTGAGGGATGCTGGCATGGATACTGAGAAAAGTTGACATCACTGATGGGGCAGTTGCCTCAAAAGCTCTTGAAAACTTTTAATTTGATTCAATTTAATTTTTATTTACTTGTTCTTACAAGGAACACAGATTCCCTTGGTTAAAAAAGATACAGGGATATTTGGGAGCTAAAAATTTTAGCCTCATCTCTGCCCTAGTCTTTCTAGATCTCAAGTCTTAGGATTCCACAACTTTATAAATAGTGCTTTTATATTAGTTTATGATTCTTGGAGGATTTGCCTACTACTGGAATTGTAGCTCTGTCTTTGTGTGAATGCTTGCTCTCTAGAACAGAGAAGTCATAATACCAACCTGCTCCATCTCTGTAACCCCTGTTGCCACCATAGACACTTGATCTCCCAAAACTTTCTCCTCCACTGACAATCTATCCCATTATACTACTATGGCATTATGGTGCTCCCATGCGCCTTACATTGCCAGAGTACTATTTTCCCTTGAAGAGATGTTGCTTGTGTTCTCCACAATTATTGAGATCAACCCAATTCTAAAATCCATTTTATAGAGTCTATTTCTTGGACCACCCCTGATATCTGTATTTATTAGGATCCCAGCAAGAAACAGATGCCGCTGTCAAATAATTCAACTGAAAAAATTTATTATGATGTGCAGGGAAGAACCCAAAGAGGGTTAGTGAACCATTTGAAGACTAAGAACAAATCTTTTACTCAGCCAGTGAGGGAAGTGGAGAAAAGATGGTTGCCAGAGATGCATGAAAATTGAAACCACAGAAGAATCATAGACGAAAAAACAGCTCTGCCAAAATTAGAATGGGGGAGTGAGTGACAGGACCAATAAATAACCTTACTGTTCCTTTCTTTCCCCTTCTGGTGTTCTGATGGTGCTTTCCATTGGAGTGGGCTTGGGAGCCTGGGTGATGAAATCTATAGGGAAGGACTCATTTTTAAGTGTGAGTTGGAGAAATGAGAAACACTGAAGATATTTTATGAGCTGATACTACTAGCATATTTAATTGATTCTGATAATGTGTTTTGTTTTAGGTAGTCAAATTCTCTGGAATCAGAATTCATCTTAAAATTTGCAGTATATCATATTTTATTTGATCACAGTATTCTTTTCTTAAAGGAATATCAAATAATGGGCTGCCTCGTGGTCAATGTTGTCCAATTCAGTAATCTATAGAGTAATGGCAATAAAAGGAGGGAAGGGATATGGACATTGCAGAAATAGAATTCCATAAATTTTTACTAAGTAAGTTTGAAACATTTTAAAACCTTACAGATCAAAAAAAAAAAAAAACCCTCACAGATCTAGCACCTTTTATGTTTATAATTTTAAATAAACTATTATAAATTTGCATTAGCAATAAAAAGTGATAGAGATGGGAGTTGAATGAGATTTGCAGTTTATATATGAGGGGATAGGAGGTCTTTGCAAAATAATCCTGTAACAATTAACACCATGCTTTCTTTACAGAAAAATTTCTCTTTCAAGGTTGTTCTGTGAAGCATAAAAGTATTTATTTGCATCTTAAAAGGAAAAAGAAAGGGGACGGTTCTGCATTTTTTGCTGGTAGCTATTCCTCCCCATGCTGAAAAGTATTATCTTAAAGTGATATGTTGGTACCTTGCTGTATTTGAAAAGAAGAACTAAATTAACAACTATGTTTATAGAGATTTCTCCTGAAGAAGACGCTAAGAAATGGGCATGAGAGCAAGTAGTTTAAAGATTAGCCCATGAAGCACTAGTAAGAGAATTGGGAATGTGAGACAAGAAAGGGAGAAAAGCGAATACTGTGTATATTAATAAGAAGAATAATATGATGGGCAAGCCTAATTCAGTACCACTGGGAACCTTCTCGTTACTGTGTAGAACAAACCTAAGAACTGTTGCACTGAAGGATGGGGAAGCTGACCTATTTACAAACTGACTTACATCCCTCATTGACTGAGGGTTGCCCCCAGCCCTCCATGGTCTAACTCCCCAGCACTTCCAAGCTGCTGAGTAGGCACACAGAAGCTCTCTCAGATGCAGAGGAAGTCTTCAGAGGCACAGTAGAGGTTGGAAGTGGTCAGTGTGGTTAACAACTGAACATGAAGCTGAACCTCCTGGGCCAGGAAGGTGTGGGATGCTACACAGAAATACACAGAAGATGCCTGGTACTTTTGAAAGTAAAAGTGAAGTCGCTCAGTCGTGTCTGACTCTTTGCGACCCCATGGACGGTAACCTACCAGACTCTGCGGTCCATGGGATTTTCCAGGCAAGAATACTAGAGTGGGCTGCCATTTCCTTCTCCAGGGGATCTTCCCAACCCAGGGATCAAACCCAGGTCTCCTGCATTGCAGACAGACGCTTTACTGTCTGAGCCACTAGGGAAGCTTTGGGCCACTATTAATAAGTGAAATTAACCAACTTTTGTGGAGGAGAAATATGAGTGATGGTGTATTTTGCTACCTTATTGCCTTTGGAAAATCCTTAGTTTTGTTCCCCTGTTGTACTAGAGTACAAATTAGAGTATAAGACCAATTCAGTTACCTATATAATTTGAATAATGATATACATTTGTGTATGATTAGATCATTCAAAAGCAGAGACATTACTTTGCCAACAAAGGTTTGTCTGGTCAAGGCTATGGTTTTTCCTGTGGTCATGTATGGATGTGAGAGTTGGACTGTGAAGAAGGCTGAGTGCTGAAGAATTGATGCTTTTGAACTGTGGTGTTGGAGAAGACTCTTGAGAGTCCCTTGGACTGCAAGGGGATCCAACCAGTCCATTCTGAAGGAGATCAGCCCTGGGATTTCTTTGGAAGGACTGATGCTAAAGCTGAAACTCCAGTACTTTGGCCACCTCATGCGAAGAGTTGACTCATTGGAAAAGACTCTGATGCTGGGAGGGATTGGGGGCAGGAGGAGAAGGGGATGACCGAGGATGAGATGGCTGGATGGCATCACTGACTCAATGGACGTGAGTCTGAGTGAACTCCGGGAGTTGGTGATGGACAGGAAGGCCTGGCGTGCTGAGATTCATGGGGTCGCAAAGAGTCAGATATGACTGAGCGACTGATCTGATCTGATGATTAGATCAAGATTAATGTTCATGTCATTTCTAATAAGTGCGTGATGGCTCTAAGTTATTTCTTTGTGTATTTTTGTTTTCTTCTGCACTTTGGTTACCAGTTAGAAAACTGTAATATTGAAAAGATGCATCATTCAGTCTTTCTCCATTATACACAAACATGGGTAAGGGATGAGATCTTACTCAAAAAGAGGAAAATCTGCCATTTGAAGCTGTGCATATATAATAGGAAATACTTAGATTCATGATCAGTCTCTTTCTTTTGGCAATATGTAGTCTAATTTAATCTCATAGCAAAAGCAATTATTAATATCAGTTATTAGTACAAATTTTCTTCAGACTTGAAGATATGTTCAGTATTTTGTAAGAGAAATTAAAAAGGCATCATTATGGAATCTTAAGGGACACTTTATAATAAATTTAAGTCTATTTTGTTCCTACCGTTGTAGTATAAGCTGGCATTTACTTTATGTTGCTAGACCTGAGATTTACATTTTAAATAATTTATTTGCAGACCATAATTGCTTCTTAATTAGCAATTTCCCTTTATCTTGATGACACTTTACAGGAATGAACATTCTGTGTTTCTATATTTCAGGTTCATCCTTTATGATTTCATTTCACAGCCTATAAAATTTGGCCAACATTAATAACAATAACCCTCTTTAAATGGGCAGAATAATGATTTAGGTTTGATATAATTCAAGTGCATAAAACGAAGTTCATTTCAAGGCTAGTAGGCTCCTCTTGAGAAATCATAGAGAACTGTTGTTGAGTCTGCAATTCAGTTGTTACTCAAGGATAGGCTTTTTTCTAGAATAAGGAAAAAGAAAGTCATGGCTGTGAAAGGCCTTTTAATTAACTTTTGTATTTTGAGTCAACACAATTTTATACAAAAAGATTGGAAGCTAACTCAAAGACCATTTACTATCTTCCAGCCATGACAAGTTAATCAATGTGATCATCAGTAAAACAAAAATAACAAGGCCAACTCCATACAGTTTTATGGATAGTAAATGAAGTAATGCATGTTAAATGCTTAGAAACATAACTGGTTCATGAAACATCTCAATAAACAATATTTGATAAAATTAAAAAGCCTGAAATAATGAAATCCATAGGAAAGAGAGGGATTTAATGCTATTCTTAGTTTCTGAAAATTGTCAAACAGAGGTTACTAAGTACAAGTCAAATATAAATTTTAAAGGAAGGCACAATTTTAGCTTAAGAAAAAAATGGGCTCTAAGTGTTGAGAGAAACTTCCTGTCTAATTTCCTCGGGAAATTTTGAAAGATAGGTTATGATTGTCTCTAGAATTGATTTTCTATGGTTATCTCCCTATGGTACTGTGATATCCAACCATATAATGGGGCAGTATTCATTCCGTGCTTTAATACATCCTTATAACTTTATCTATAATTTCAGTGATTTAAGTTCTAGTCAAGAAGGAAGTAATGTACATTCTTCACAGACATCCATACTCCTATAGAGTTGGTTTATTTCCTCTTTTTTCCTTGATAGGAAACCAGGCTCCCAGTGAATTTCACATACTTTCCATATTTGATTTTAACTCATAATCTGCTTAATAGAGACTAATCTAGCTCATAGCACTACAGAGACTCTATTTTAACCTTTTAAATAATGTTATTGTGTCCTCTGCTATTAGAGGTTAAAAGTGCAGACTGTAGAGTCAGACCACCTGTGCTGGAATCTTAATTCCAAAATTGAATTTAGTTTTCTCATCTGTAAAATAAGATAAGAACATTAGAGTAAATAGGGTAAGTTAATAGGGTAAATTTAGAAGATTAAGTGAAATAACATATGTAAAACAGCAAGAGTCCTAGTATATATTAAGCGCTTGATAACTTGTTATTAGTTTTATTTTTACTCTAATTATTCCAGAACTAAATGGCAACTTACTCTGGCTATGTGTAAGATAGGAAAATTCTTCCCCTACTGTTCCTCAAATATAGAAATGCTGAATTATAACACTGTTTGTGTTTGTTTAATAAATATTTATTTAGCATTGAGGCTGGGTGAAACACTACATGGAGAAAAGCAGAATTATGCTGATGATTCATATAGAACTTGTGTATGATTCCCATATGTTTTCTGCCAGATGTTTTTTCTCATTCTGTGATATAAATGTATTTTAAAATATATTTATATACATTTGTTGAATATCCATTCAAGAAATTATGCTATGCATTGTGTAGGAATCTGTGAATTGAAAGAGGCAGCATCTTCCTTGGAGATGCTATGTATATCATGAGGAAAGACATAGATAAATCAATAAAGATACAAAAATTCTCAAAGTCATTGTGTTATTAATTGCAATTTCAATGGTGTAGAAAATGCATATTATATCCAGAGGGAGAAAGATGTTTATGGAATACAGCAGATTTGGTGTTTTGTTCTTTGTGCTTAATACCTTAACAAATTAATTTTTAAGAATCATTGCATTGTTTTATAAAGTAATACAATTTTACTACAAAAATATTAGTGATATGGAAGAGTAACATGAAAGAAGTCATACATCTCTCAAAATTTACCTCTCATGTACAACTGTTGGTTGCTCACAGCCAATAGAATTATGCTGTAGTTTGAGTTAGATGGGCAGGATTATTTAAAAGTGAGAACATAATCTATACGCTATTTTTAAATAAAATAATAGGTCATTTACTATTAAGAAAACTGAAGTTACAAAAAATAGTGAAAGAATTGAGTCACTTTATATTCAAATTCGGTATTAAATGACTGAATTCTATGAAAGATGATGTTAATACTTTATACTTTCTTCTCCTCAAATGCTCAGTTTTTCCATTCTATGGTCACTTCTATTTCATCAAGATTTTTAACGTTTACATTTTGCAGTGCTATCCTAATCCTTATGATACTTAGTCTTTGACCTATATATACATGTATTCAAGTTACCATGTGTTCTTTTTCTAAAGTTTTTACATTTCCATTTTGCCTACTTTTGTTCTTCTATTTGCTGGCTGGATTTTCTTCTTTATTTAAATTTTGATTATAGTTATACTTGAATATTGAACAATGATAAAACATCTCTAATAAAAATCAGTAATTCTTTGCTCTTCCCCTTGCCAGAAACAATTTCATCCCCTCTTCATTCAGTACAGTTCAGTCACTCAGTCATGTCCAACTCTTTGCAACCCCATGGACTACAGCATGCCAGGCTTCCCTGTCCATTACCAACTCCCAGAGCTTGCTCAAACTCATGTCCATTGAGTCGGTGATGCCATCCAACCATCTCTTCCTCTGTCATCCCCTTCTCCTCCTGCCTTCAATCTTCCCAGCATCAGGGTCTTTTCCAGTGAGTCAGTTCTTCGCATCAGGTGGCCAAAGTATTGGAGTTACAGCTCTAGCATCAGTTCTTCCCATGAGTATTCAGGACTGATTTCCTTTAGAATTGACTGATTGGATCTTCTTGCAGTCCAGGGGACTTTCAAGAGTCTTCTCCAGCACCACAGTTCAAAAGCATCAATTCTTCAGTGCTCAGCTTTCTTTATGGTCCAACTCTCACATCCATACATAACTACTGGAAAAACCATAGCTTTGACTAGATGAACCTTTGTCAGTAATGTCTCTGCTTTTTAATATGCTGCCTAGGTTGCTCATGGCTACAGTCAGCATCTGCAGTGATTTTGGAGCCCCCCAAAATAAAGTCTGTCAGTGTTTCCACTGTTTCCCCATCTATTTGCCATGAAGTGATGGGGCCAGATGCCATAATCTTCATTTTTTGAATGTTGAGTTTTAGGCCAACTTCTTCTCTTTCCTCATTCACTTTCATCAAGAGGCTCTTTTGTTCCTCTTTGCTTTCTGCCATAAGGGTGGTGTCATCTGCATATCTGAAGTTATTGATTTTTCACCCGGCAATTTTGATTCCAGCTTGTGCTTCATCCAGCCCAGTATTTCTCATGATGTACTTTGCGTATAAGTTAAATAGGAAGGGTGACAACATATATCCTTGACATACTCCTTTGCCTATTTGGAACCAGTCTGTTGTTCCACGTCCAGTTTTTCCAGTTGCTTCTTGTCATGCATAGAGATTTCTCAGGAGGCAGGTAAGGTGGTCTGGTATTCCCATCTTTTTAAGAATTTTCCACAGTTCATTGTGATCCACACAGTCAGAGGATTTGGCGTAGTCAATAAAGCAGAAGTCCCTGTTTTTCGGAAACTCTCTTGCTTTTTCTGTGATCCAATGGATGTTGGCAATTTGATCTCTGGTTCCTCTGCCTTTTCTAAATCCAGCTTGAGTATCTGCAAGTTCATGGTTCTTGTACTGTTGAAGCCTGGTTTGGAAAATTTTGAGCATTACTTTGCTAGCATGTGAGATAAGTGCAATTGTGCAGTAGTTTGAACATTCTTGGCATTGCCTTTCTTTGGGATTGGAATGAAAACTGACCTTTTCCAGTCCTGTGGCCACTGCTGAATTTTTCGGATTTTCTGGCATATTGAGTGCAGTACTTTCACAGCATCATCATTTAGGGTTTGAAATAGCTCAACTGGAATTCCATTACCTCCACTAGCTTTGTTTGTAGCGATGCTTCCTAAGGCCCACTTGACTTCACATTCCAGGATGTCTGGCTCTAGGTGAGTGATCACACCATCATCTTTATCTGGATCGTGAAGATCTTTTTTGTACAGTTCTTCTGTGTATTCTTGCCACCTCTTCTTAATATCTGTGTTTCTGTCAGGTCCATACTATTTCTGTCCTTTATCGATCCCATCTTTGCATGAAATGTTCCCTTGGTATCTCTAATTTTCTTGAGGAGTTCTCTAGTCTTTCCCATTCTATTGTTTTCCTCTATTTCTTTGCATTGATCACTGAGGAAGGCTTTCTTGCCTCTCCTTGCTATTCTTTGGAACTCTGCATTCAAATGGGTATATCTTTCCTTTTCTCCTTTGCCTTTAGCTTCTCTTCTTTTCTCAGCTATTTGTAAGGCCTCCTCAGACTACCATTTTGCCTTTTTGCATTTTTTTTTCTTGGGGATGGTCTTGCTCACTGCTTCCTGTACAATGTCACGAACCTCCATACATAGTTCTTCAGGCACTCTGTATATCAGATATAATCCTTGGGATCTCATACCCTCCTAGGAACCTCAAGAACTGTTAGTTTTCCAAATTTTACTGTTACTCTATTTTGTGTTTCCTCTATTATTTCTTAGTTTACTAATTCTATTACCTATTTTTTCCTATTATATGCTAGATAAGGATTTCAATCTATTAGCCTTTGAGAGTCTTTCTTTATTCCCCAGTGTATTTAAATCACAACTTGAAGCTAAACCATTAGACATATTTTACATTATTATGATTGTTTAGTCCATTTGAGGCTGCTTTAATACAATACCATAGACATGGTGGCCTGAACAACGAACATTTATTTCTCATAGTTCTGGAAGCTAGAAGTCCAAAGTCAGGGCACCAGCAGGTCAAATCCTGGTGAGGTCCCTCTGCTGAGTTACAGATTGCTGATGTCTTTCTGTGATCTCACATGGCACAAGGGACAAGGCTCCCTGGAGCCTCCTTTATAAGTGCTCTAATTTCATTCATGAGGGCTGCATTCTCATGACCTCATCACCTCCTATCGGTCCACCTTCTAATTCCATCACACTGAGGGCTATCGTTTTAATATATGACTGTAGGGGAGGACATAAATATTCAGTTCATAACAATGATTATATGCACATTTATACTATTAATCCAAATAGTACATAATGACCCTGGTTTCTTTTTTGTTTTGTTTTGCTGTGTTTTTCTGCTATTTGTTTTACTTTTTTTGTAGTTTGCATGTCAAAGATTGTAATATATCTATCTTTAATTTTTTTCAAAATGTCCAATCAGAATTTTCAAATCATTAGCATTTTTCCTCAAATTTTCAAATATATGATACAATCTTACAATTGTTTTATTTTCTTTGGATCTCCCTCCTGAAATGCTCCATTCTTCTGTTATAAGTCCCTATGCCTCTCAAACAGCTGCCATCCTGAAACTATTTCTTTTTCTCTTGGTATTTTAATTTACTTTTTTATTGTAATATAACTTACATTTCCAGTCTAAGATATATAGATGAATAGATTTTTATGTAAGTGTACTTTGTGTAACAACCACTCAGATCAAGATATAGAACATTTTCAGAACCCCAGCATGTTCCCTCTTATCCGCTTCCATTCATTAATCCTACCTCAAATGTTTTGATCTATATCACGGTGGGGTTTTTTTTTTTTTCTGTTTTTTAACTTCATATAAACACTGTCATTCAGTATATACCTGTTTTTTCTTTCACTCAACATTACGTCTTTGGATTCATCCATTTGCGTTAGCAGTGATTCATTTTTATTGCTGTACAATATTCTGTAGTATGAAGATACTATAAAATATTTTTGTAAGAGCTGTCTTATAATTTATCATAATGTGGCCTTGAAACTGCTCTGTAAAAAATATATCAACCCGATATTTTTCTCCTCCTGGATGACTTGCTTTTCTTTCCTGGATATATGAAGAGGTTTTATAATAATAGTTAAACCAAGAGAAATTTAATCAAGGTATGTTTTCTCTAACAATTTTTCCATGAAACTTGTTTCTTTTTCTTCCATATTTTAAAGATTTTAAAACTATATTTAAATTTTTTAATATGTCCTTTTTTCTCTTCTATTTCAGGTTTTTGGAGTATCTTTATATTCATTCAATGTTTTCCTTTTTTGGCTCTTATCCATATATATCAGATTTTTCATCAATTCTTTAATTTTGTTCTCTATTTTTGTGTTTACTATGAAAATATAAAGCTTTACTTTGAGGCCAGAGATAAAATATTATCTATATCTAGTCTAGTCAGTGCTTTTTCTGATTTATTTTCTGAGCAATGGTACTGCTTTGGCTTTTGATCTTTTTATCTATTTATTATACCCTTTCAAATGATTCTTTTAAAAATATCAAATCAACTTGTTTTTGACCTTAGGTTTTATTTAATTAATTTTTAATACTCTGAAGAACTTTTCTTGTGTTTTTCTTCCCTGCTTATCATTTCTCCTAGTTTTTTTATGTTGTGCTGCTTTCATTATTATGATGATCATATTATTATTGTTCATATGGTTGCCATCATCTCTTTCAATAACTATGAGTTTGTATTGCTAATCCTTTTATCTTGCTCATGATTCTCTTAGCTCAGTTTAGACTTTCTATTTGCTTAATACTGTCTGGGTAAATTATCCTTAAGCTCTCTTCCCTACTGGCTACTTTTTATTTTTCCATGCAAGCTATAGTTTGAGAGAGAATATCTATATTCCAGTCAGTTGTTACGGCGTGAGAGAAAAGAGGAGAAGGAAGATCTGTCCAATGTGAGAGTCACATTGGAGGTAGTGGATTATAGTCTCTAATGAGACCTTTTCTGCAAGACCCCTCCCAGTGCTCAGGGATGCTCTTGATTTCCTGTGCACTTTGACTGGCTTCACTGCCTCACCTTGAGTCCCGACTTCTTCAGGATTCAGCCTTTCTTGCTTCTGCGGACGTCCCTGACCAGTTTCCAATTAGGGGAGAGATTCATGACCACCCTGACAGTTTGGTGGTTTGTAAGTTTTTCCATCAGTTCTGGTTTTAGGGTAGGAGATAGATAGGACTAGCATTGCCTCACTAAAACCTCCTATTTATTTCATCAACATTAACGGTTTAGTTTCTGACATAATATTCCCTTTGTTTTTTATTATTGAATTTTTTTCTTTAATTTTTTTTATTTTATTAGTTTTCTGGGCATGGAAATTCTATACTCTGCCTTGATGTACCCATCTTTACCTGGAAGAAGTATTTTTAAGTCCTCCAACATATATTCTCTTATTTCTTTTCAGAATAATCTGATTCATGAGGTAGGGCTTATTAAAAAAAAAAAAAAAACCTTCATTTAGTTGATGAAGAAACAATGACTGAAAGGAATTAAATTGGTAAATCTAGTTAAAATTACATGGTTACTGGTAGAGCCATGCTTGGTAGCCCAGCGTCCCTAATCCCCCAGAACAGTCTTTTCATTCTATCTCAAGGCCTCTCATTTACTTCAGTTGAGCTTCCTAGGTTCACACTTGTGCAGTGAGGACAGTGTACACTTGCACAAAGCATGAACTCTGTGTTGCATCTGAAGAATTATTTTAATCCCATAGGGTTACTTTGGGGATACTACAAATCATATTATTGCTCTCTAGTATAAACAAATTAAGGGGTTCCCAGGTGGCACTAGTGGTAAAGAACCTGCCTGACAATGCAGGAAATTAAGAGATGCAGGTTGAAACCCAGGGTTGGGAAGAGCCCCTGGAGGAGGGCATGGCAACTCACTCTAGTGTTCTTGCCTGGAGAATCCCATGGACAGAGAAGCCTGGTGGGCTGTGGTCCATAGGGTCGCAAAGAGTTGGATGCGACTGAAGCGACTTTGCATGCACACACATAAGCAAATTAACATATTCCATAAGAAGTACGTTTAATTCTTCAAGAACTGATAATATCATCTGCTTTTAGCCTGTCGATATAAGAAAAGTAATACATTATTTTCTCTTTTCCAGAAAATGCAAAAGACATCATCATGATATATGAAGGAGATGCTGAGGAATGGGCTCTGTACTTGAGCGAAGTTTTCTCACATGTTGTGAAAACGGAAGCAACCCTTTTATATTGCTTGGAGAATTGCTCTCTTCGGGATTTGGAATTGCTGAATTTAAGCTCCTACAAGTGTAAACTTTTGATATTATCAAATAGCCTGCTTGAAAACCTATCTCCAAAGAAAGGTCAATTTCTGAAAAACATACTTCATTCACCAGAAAGTGTGGTCACTCTGCTGTGTGGGATGAAGAGTTCAGATCAACTCTACAAATTATTGAATATCTCTAGAAGCAGATGGGAGATCTCAACTGAGCAGGAGCCTGAAGAATACATCTCTGTAATTGAGAGTATCATATTCGGAGGTAGTGTTGCCAAATCTTATTTGTTTGTTTTTGTTTGTTTATTTTTTTAATTAAAACTTTGAAAGTTTTTTTTGAACCAATGAATATTTGACAGTGGAACTAAAGAAAAGAAAAAGGAAATCCAACTTTATTTAACAGTATATTATACTTTCCTCAAAATTCATGAAGATTCTTAATTTTAGCTTTATTTCAGACAATGTTTATCAGTGGTTCAAAAAATGGTTTATAAACATATTCCTTAGGGCAGCTTGCAGGAGATCATACTTTGTAGAACAATATGCTAGGTTATATGTTAGTTTTTGTTTTAGTTTTCCTTTTTCTTATTTTTGGGAGGGGGGCTTTTTTCCGCAAGACATAGATTCAATATTATCCTTATTTCAGGCATAATCTCTTGGCTTCTGTCTTTAAATGTTTGCTCTATCTTATTAATATGATTTTCTTTTTCAGAAATTCCTTTTATATGTGTGTTTGATTTATTTTATCTTAATATACAGTTTCTAATTCTTTTTGATTCTTTATTAATATCAGTTTATTAATACTTAGCTTGTATTCATCATTTCAGTCCTTGCTACATTCTTATATTTTCTGTACTCTCTCTTCCCCTATATTATTTCAAATTTTGTCTTCATTTTTATATTGCTTTACTTCTTTCATTTTAACCTTTGGTTGAACACAGGAAGTTTGCAATGAATTTCTTGTTCTTCTTCTGAACAGCTTGATTTCTCCATTGTATAATAGGGTGATCATAATTTATTACATTTTAAAAATTCATGGAAAAATGCTTGGTCACAATTTTCTACTTTTATGGCAGTGAGATTTTAGTATGTGATTCTTTATGTGCAGTTGGTTTGCTCTTTCTCTCCTAGTTACCTTCATGTGGATCCTGTACTGGACCAGTTTTTCTTTTGTGTCACTGAATACAGTGAGTTTTTCCTTGGTCTAGCCAAGGGAGACAGAGAATGTGGGTTTTGTTGTTTGTTCTTCCCCACCCCCACAATGAAAGACTTTACTTTGTTTTCACAAGGCAGAGACTGCTTTCCACAGATTTGTCTTTTCTGTATGAGTTCTTCATTTAGCCTCACCTTTTCTGCTTTTTGGAACCAAAGCACTTCCACCTGAAACTGTTGCATCGTGCCTACAATATAGAAAGGCATGACCTCTAGACTTAGAGAAAGCTATGCTTGTTAGCTCTCTTTGAAATCTGATTTTGGAACCATTCTATTGACCTGGAGGTCTAAGAGGTCACTGTTTGCTCTTTTCAGTGAATAAGACATTTGCATAATTGTTTCTCATTCTCTATGTTTTGGGATGATTTGCAGTAATAAAAAAGGGAAAATGTTGACCCTACACTATGATTTTCAAACTGGCAGTCCTCTAATATCTAATAATCTGTTACTTTTAATTTTTGTTTAGTATTCCCCAAGTGCCTTTTGTATTTTTAGTTGAAAAGGAAAAATGTTGCAATTGGAAATGATAAAACATTTATTACAGTAAAATACACATAAGAACATAAGATGCAAGTAAGTTTATGCTCATTGTCTCCTCTGATACAGAGGAACACTAAAAATTTGTGGCAAAATTTTGAGTGGTTTTCCACATCCATTATTTTTACTTCCTTGAAGAATTCAAATTGTATTGGCCACTTAATTATGATATCACTATTGTGTAAAAATATCTGGGCATATCTTATTGTTGTTTTGGTTGTTTTGTTTTATGATGAGTACCATTGAGTGGCTATGTCAACTATGTTTTCAAATTGTATTCCCATTGATATTTGATAGGAAAAAATTCTTATAGCTATGGACAACATAGGACTATTTTTGAAGACATTGTTAGCTCTCATCTTCCCATATTCAGTTTTTACACTGATTTCTTATAATAGCTTCAGTTGAGTTCAGTTGCTCAGTTGTGTCCAACTCTTTGCAACCCCATGAACCGCAGAATGCCAGGCCTCCCTGTCCATCACCAACTCCCGGAGTTCACTCAAACTCATGTCCATTGAGTTGGTGATGCCATCCAACCATCTCATCCTCTGTTGTCCCCTTCTCCTCCTGCCCTCAATCTTTCCCAGCATCAGGGTCTTTTCAAATGAGTCAGCTCTTTGCATCAGGTGGCCAAAGTATTGGAGTTTCAGCTTCAACATCAGTCCTTCCAATGAACACCTAGGACTGATCTCCAGGATGGACTGGTTGGCTCTCCTTGCAGTCCAAGGGACTCTCAAGAGTCTTCTCAACACCACAGTTCAAAAGCATCAATTCTTTGGCGCTCAGCTTTCTTTATGGTCCAACTCTCACATCCATACATGACTACTGGAAAAACCATAGCCTTGACTAGATGGACCTTTGTTAACAAAGTAATGTCTCTGCTTTTTAATATGCTGTCTAGGTTGGTCATAACTTTCCTTCCAAGGAGTAAGTGTCTTTTAATTTCATGGCTGCAATAACCATCTGCAGTGATTTTGGAGCCCAAAAGAAATAAAGTCTGACACTGTTTCCACTGTTTCCCCATCTATTTCCCATGAAGTGATGGGGCCAGATGCCATGATCTTCGTTGTCTGAATGTTGAGCTTTAAGCCAACTTTTTCACTCTCCTCTTTCACTTTCATCAAGAGCCTTTTTAGTTCCTCTTCACTTTCTGGCATAAGGGTGGTGTCATCTGCATATCTGAGGTTACTGATATTTCTCCTGGCAATCTTGATTCCAGCTTGTGCTTCTTCCAGCCCAGCATTTCTCATGATGTACTCTGCATAGAAGTTAAATAAGTAGGGTGACAATATACAGCCTTGACGTACTCCTTTTCCTATTTGAAACCAGTCTGTTGTTCCGTGTCACATTCTATAATAGCTTAGATGTACCTAAAAAATAGTAAATATAATAATACTGTGTGAAAAAAAAATTCAAAGATAAATTTGTCTGAAACTGTAAGCATGCAATCAAAATACAAATCGATAAGCAATTGGCTAACCATGCCTAAAATAACTTTATGTGTTGGTTGAGTCACTTGAAAAAATTGGTATTCATTGCTATGGTCTATGCAATAATAATTTGTTTTAGTAAACCACTTGAATGTTGTGCTAAATTATTTTTGTTATCTGTTGCCATTTGTGTTGAATACATAAAGTCTGTTTTTTTTTTAAATGGGTAATTAGTATGAAAGATGTGGAATTCAATTTTAGTGTCCTTTTTCTATTTCCCTTCTATGCCACAGAGAATTATACAGGAAGAAAGGAAACTTATTATTCAGGGACATTATATGATAAAGAGAATAATAAAAAAGCCAGAAAAGTCTTAGAAATAATTACATGTTCTAATATATTCACAAAAGAAAGACAAATCAGAGGAAATTTTATAAAACTTAATGAATGAGAAAGATATTTTATAGTTAATCAAGACTCTGGAAAACTTTTCTTGTTAAAATTATGAAAAAATATACAGTAATTCATGTTCAATATGAGTGTTTTATTTCTATTTAACAAATGAAGAAATATCATTAATATTTCTTCATTTGTTAAATTGAAGAGACAATATAATTAAAGAGACAATTACCTGTCTCTTTAATTCACCAACTGGGAATAATACAAACCTGTGTATGTTTTCCACCTTTCTGTATGTGGTATAACCAATTTGACCATATGTTTTCCCTTTTCTGTCTTCTTAGTGAGTGAAGTCACTCAGTCGTGTCCGACTCTTTGCGACCCCATGGACTGTAGCCTACCAGGCTCCTCTGTCCATGGGATTTTCCAAGCAATAATCCTGGAGTGGATTGCCATTTCCTTCTCCAGGGGATCTTCCCAAACCAGGGATCGAACCCGGGTCTCCCACATTGTAGACAGACACTTTACCGTCTGAGTTTGTTTATTTTTGGATCTTTACCTTGTTTTCTCCTTCTAATCTTTTCACATGTATAGGTTTCATACAGCATAGTTTATATGTAATATGAATTATCTGATCTCAAATCTATATAAAATCAACTAACATTTCTGAGTATTATTATTATGTATTTTGCTGCTTATGAATCCTTCCCTTAAAAGAGTGTGTACCAGTTCCTGTGATCCCAGCTCATCCACTGGGTCACCTTCCTCTCTTTCTCTTTCTCCTTTTATCTTTTAAGCATTCTGGCCTGTTATCAACAGTTGAGTCAGCTCTCTCTAACCTTTATCATATTTTATATTTATATGAAAATATGATGTTCATATTTATTTCATATTTATCGTACTTTCTTCATTGTTGAATTGTAGATGTAATAGTACTGGGAGAGCTGCTAATACTTTCATGAACAACTTTAACATTTTGATTTGTTTTCATATTACCAAACCAAGGATTTCAAATATTTAACTTTGATGATGTAAAATAGGAATCATTAAATTATGAACAGCAGTGTAACAGTAGAGTTGTTGGAGAAACAAAATAGGAAAAATAACAATGCCACAGTGCATTGAAATAAATCATACAGAAGCATGTTTTCTTTCCTGTCATCTGAGCTGTGTATTGCTGTAAAAGCTCTAATTTGTTGGTCAGTGAGGTCTCATGGCCTTCAGATGAAGTCCATCCATTTTACATGGCCTTCCAGCTCCTCAAAAGCATGGCACCGACACAGATTTTCCAGAGAAGGCAATGGCACCCCACTCCAGTACTCTTGTCTGGAAAATCCCATGGACGGAGGAGCCTGGTGGGCTGCAGTTCATGGGGTCGCTAACAGTCGGACACGACTGAGCAACTTCACTTTCACTTTTCACTTTCATGCATTGGAGAAGGAAATGGCAACCCACTCCAGTGTTCTTGCCTGGAGAATCCCAGGGATGGAGGAGCCTGCTGGGCTGCCATCTTATGGGGTCACACAGAGTCGGACACGACTGAAGCGACTTAGCAGCTGCAGCAGCAGCAACATAGATGTTCAGGCCATTTCTGTCATTACCATTAGTATAGGTATGTGCTGTACACTAGGATAATTGCATCACCTTCCATTGAACACAGTCTCCCATTTCTGTCTTAAAACCATTGCTCCTATGCTGCCTTCTTTATGTGGAGTAACTTTCCCTGTATTTTTGATTGAAATCCTAGCCATCCTTCAAGATTCATTGAAAAGCTGCTTTATTAATGAATTCATCTCAGATCTTTTCTACTTGAAAATATACTCATTTCTAATTCTATTAAATTTTTATTATTGCTTATTTATAACTCTCATTATATTCTTTGTAATTGTTTTGACAATTTTTTCTCATTATTTTCTGTTTCAAAAATGTAATGCTGCTTTCTTTCTAAAATATTTCAGCATTTTGAATATCGAAAAAAATAGTAGAAGAATACAAATTGTGTTTCTAAGTTTATAAATGTTTACTGGTACAGTCGAGTTTCACTTTGTTAATGATGAATGGGTTTATTGTGGTATTTCTGTCAAGATTACAAAATTGAAATTTGAAAGAGTAAAGATGGCAGTGTAGGAGAATCCCACATTTACCTTTTCCCATGGATCAAGCACATCTATTAATACAACTATATTTGGAATAGTTCCCTAAGAAAGGGACCTGAAAACTGGATGAACAGCAAAGGGTAAAAGAACCGTACGGTTGGCTCAACAGGGAATATGTTCAAGAAAACTATGGAACTGTAGGAAATAGAAACCTGCTCATAAAGGGCTCCCACACAACACACTTGATATGAAAACCGGTGAAGAAATACCAGATTGAAAAGCATATGGTCCACAGGAGAGGGGACCCACTTACTAATCTTGAAGCATCTGAAGCATCTGCCAGGGAGGCAGGAACCAGTTGAGATGCTCCCCAGAGACTAAGACACTGGCGGGAGATGTTTTTGTGTGGGGGTGGTCTCAGGCTACTTTCCTAATGCTGTCACTGGTACTTGTCATGTTTTAATTCTCCCTCCAATCTGTCACCACAGCGGGCATACCCTACTGAGAGCCACACCTACTCCTGTGCCTCAGCTGAACCTTGAAGCCAGGCCAGAGCTATCTCTGCCCACCAGTGTGCTATGGCAGTTGGGCTGTGCCACAGCAAGACTTAGTAGATATATATATTGAACATTCCGTTCAAAAGCATCAGAATTGACATTTTTTTCAAGAGCACATAAACAGTCTCAAGAATAGATTACATGTTAGGTCATAAAGTTTCTATGTTAAAGTAGAATGGAGTCATATTAAGCATCTTCTCCAATCATAATGGTAGGAAACTAGAAATCAATCATAAGAAAAAATGAAAAAAAAAAACACAAAAACGTGGACCATAAACAACATGCTATTGAACAATCAATGGGTCATCAAAGATATCAGAGGAGATTATGGCATGTCTCCTAGAGATAAATAAAAACATAAATAGAATATATCAAAATCCATGGGGTGCAGCAAAAATGCTTCTAAGAAGGAAGTCCACAGCAATGTAGGCCTACATCAGGAAGCAAGAAGTATCCCCAATAAACAATCTAACTTTACAAAAGGAATAAGAAAAAATAGCAAATAAAACCCAAAATTAGTAGAAGGAAGAAAATAATATCAGAGAAATGTATTAGAGACAAAAAACAATAGAAAATATCAATGAAACTAAGAATTAGTTCTTTGAAATAATAAGCAAAATCAACAAATATTAGATAGACTAACCAGGAAAGAGAGAAAGAACTCATATAAATAAAGTCAGAAATGAAAGAGAAGTTAGAAGATCCACAAAGGATCCACAAAGATCATGAGGCTACCACAGTTATATGCCAACAAATTGAACAACACAAAAGAAATGGATAAAGTACTAGAAACATGCAATCTTTCAAGACTAAATCAGAAGGAAATAGAAAATCTAAGTAGACTGATTATTAGTAAGGAAGTTGAAACTATATAAAAAAACCCAGGACCAATATGTTTCACCAAAGTCACCAATACTGATGAATTGTGTAAAACCTTCAAAGAAGATTTAGCACCTATCCATTTTGAACTCTTCTAAAAATTTTTAGGGACAGGAAACGTTCAAAAGACAATTAACAAAGCCAGCATTACCCTGACACCAAAACCAGACAATGACACCACAAAAAAAGAGAAAATTACAGGCCAACATCCGTAATGAATATGGATGCAAAAATCATCAACAAAACATTAGCAAAATTAATCCAACAATACACTAAAAGGATGATACACCATGATCGAGAGGGATTTATTCCAGAAATGCAAAGATGGTCCAATATCTGTCTGGTCCAACATCTAAATTATCCAACATGACACATAATATTAACAAAATGAAGGATAAAATGTATACGATCATTTCAATAGGTGCAGAAAAACCATTTGACAAAGCTCAAAATATATTTATGATAAAAATTCTAAACAAAGTGGGTTGAGAGAAAGCATACCTCAATATAATAAAGGTCATACATGATAAACGTTTAGTAGCATCACACTCAACAGTGAGGAGCAAGCTAAATATGCCTCTCTTGCCACTTTTATTCAACACACTTTTGGAAATTCTAGCCTCAGATTTAGGAGAAGGCAATGGCACCCCACTCCAGTACTCTTGCCTGGAAAATCCCATGGACGGAGGAGCCTGGTGGGCTGCAGTCCATGGGGTCACTAGGAGTCGGACACGACTGAGCGACTTCACTTTCACTTTTCACTTTCATGCATTGGAGAAGGAAATGGCAACCCACTCCAGTGTTCTTGCCTGGAGAATCCCAGGGACGGGGAGCCTGGTGGGCTGCCGTCTATGGGGTTGCACAGAGTCGAACATGACTAAAGTGACTTAGCATAGCCTCAGATTTAGGCAAGAAAAAGAAAAATTGTTCAAATAAGAAAGGGAGAAGTAAAACTGTCACCATTTGCTGATCACATAATGCTGTATGTAGAAAACCCTAATAAGTCCACCAAAAAACTGCTAGAACTAATTAATTAATTTGGTAAATTTTCAAGATATGAAATCAACATACATATATCTGTGGTGTTTCTATACACTAATAAAGAAATATCAGAAAGAAAAATTAATAAAACCATCCCATTTACAATTTCATCATAAGAATAAAATACTCAATATTTTAAATTTAACCAAGGAGGTGAAAGACCTGTACACTGAAAACTGTAAGACACTAATGAAGGAAATTAAGGAGACACAAATATATGAAACTATGTTCTTTACTTACGGATTGAAATAATTAATTTTGTAAAAATGTCTGTACTACCCAAAGCAATCTACAGATGCATTACCATCCCTATCAAAATACCAAATGATATATTTCACAGAACTAGAACAAATAATTCTAAAATTTGAATGGCTCTGCTAAACATTGCAGAGAGTTCAAACAATATTGAGAAAGAAAAACAAAGCTAGACATATTACACTGGCTGACATCAAACTATATTACAAAGCTCTAATAATAAAGTCAGTGTGGTTCTGGCTCAAAATAGGCACAGATCAATTAAACAGAACTGAGACCTCAGAAATAAACCTACATGTATATGGACAGTTAATTTTTGATAAGGAGCAAAGAGCATACAATGGAGAAAGGATAGGTGGTTCTGTGGTGAAGAATACACCTGCCAATGTAGGAGACACGGGTTTGATCCCTGAGTTGGGAAGATCCTCTGGAGTAGGAACTGGCAACCCACTCCAGTATTTTTGCCTGGTAAAATCCCATGGACAGAGAAGCCTAGATGGCTACAGTCCGTGGTGTCATATGGTATCACAAAGAGTCAGACACAGCCGAGTGATGGAGCACACAGGTAGATAGCAGCATTGCACAATGTTCAGTTCTCAGAATTTTAAATTGTGAGATGATAAGCAAGAGAACATCCCTGTTAGGAAATATTTAGGAGTAATGGGGTGTGATGTCAACTGGCATGCATATGCACAACACAGACATACACATAGAGAGATACATCTATTTACAAAGATCTGTGTGTGTGTGTGTGTGTGTGTGTGTGTATGATTATTGGCTAAATATCCTTAGTTATCTCCTATACATATCTGTGGTTCTAAGAGATGAACAAAAGCAAAGTAAGCACATTCTAAGAGATGAACAAAAGTAAGCACAGTCTAAGAGATGAATAGAAAGCAAAGTAAACTGATAGTTGTGCATCTTTGAGAGGTGGTGGCTTTTGAAGGACATAGTTCAGTGCATGCACTGTGAAGCTAGACCTAATTACCCTGTAGGCAGCATTCTTGGAGCTTCCACATGTCTATTTTGTATGTAACAATATAGCATTTTACTGCCACTCTTACTGGTGGGATGGGGTTGGGGAAGTCATCGGGCATGAAGAGTTGTGTTTCCTCTGTATTGTTTACTGACTTTTTTCTTCTACATAATGTTTTAGCCCTTTATGTCAAATACCATGTCATATGTCTTATACTCTTGTTTGTTGTACTCTGTGTCTCTTAGAAATATTGAGTACTTCAAAACCATAAAATGATGTTTAGGTATAATAAACTCATGTTGAGTTTCTCCCCCAGATTTTCTGCGTAAGGTAAATGTTTAAAGGGGAAACTTACTGTTGTCAATTAAGCTGATATTGCTGCTGCTGCTGCTGCTGCTGCTAAGTCACTTCAGTCATGTCCGACTCTGTGCGACCCCATAGACGGCAGCCCACTAGGCTCCCCCGTCTCTAGGATTCTCCAGGCAAGAACACTGGAGTGGGTTGCCATTTCCTTCTCCCATGCATGAAAGTGAAAAGTGAAAGTGAAGTTGCTCAGTCGTGTCCGACTCTTAGCGACCCCATGGACTACAGCCTACCAGGCTCCTCTGTCCATGGGATTTTCCAGGCAAGAGTACTGGAGCTGATATTAAATAAATGTATTTCCCACAGAAACCCTATTACCTGTCTCTGAGCCCAGGATAGTAGGCATAGGGAAGAGCTGACTTAATACTGTCCACCTGATATTATTGTGATGATTCAATTATTTAATACATTTACAGTGCTTACAAGAGCTCCTGGCAAAAAATCTATGCTCAGTAAACATAAGCTAGTTTTATTACTTTTCTGTGTATTGATTAAATGAGAGGAAGAAAGAAAGGAAGGGACGGAGGGAGAAATAGAGAGAGGGAAAAAGACAAAAGTAGAGAGGGGAAATAAGGGAGGAGGAGAGGGGAGCCCACATCTGAGAGTGGGGGAGAGAGGCAGGGGCTCTGCTGCCTTCAAATAGAGGCCATGGTGTTATGATTGGGCTAGAAAGAGAGATCAGAGATGTGAATGAAAAGTTCAAGGCTGAAAGAGTGTCAAGGAAAGAAGGGAGTCAAATATCAGGTAAACAGTAAAACATCTATGAGAGGTCAGAGTTCAGGAAACAAGAAAACAGGTGGGAATTGAAGTAGGAAAAAACAGGAAAAGAAGAATTGATTTACGTCACTAAGGCTGATAACAAAAAATAGCTTCATTTATTTTGGAATTTACACCTACTCCTTGGGTGGCCCCAAGCCAATCAGCAGGTGAGGGCCTGAAGGCTTTGGACTAACTCAGAAAAAAATACCTTCAGGGAATAGAAAGGAGGAGCTCCGAGAGTTTCTGTTTCTGTAGCTTGTCAAACAACAGCGTGATTTTCTCCCTGGATACATGTGGTTATTTGCACAAAGGATAAGTACTCTAAAAGCAAGCAGGAATTCTGTTTTCTCGTGGTTCTAGTTGTTCGTTTTCACAATTTATTGTGTTTCGGCTTTCTCTAATATGATGAATGAATTAGAAGCACAATCCTGATTTCTTAAGTGTTTGTAGTTTTCAAAGTTTATTTATTTATATTTGGTAAGAAGTTCAGTTCAGTTCAGTTCATTCGCTCAGTCGTGTCTGACTCTTTGCGACCCCATGAAGCGCAGTACGCCAGGCCTCCCTGTCCATCACCAACTCCCGGAGTTCACTCAGACTCATGTCCATCGAGTCGGTGATGCCATCCAGCCATCTCATCCTCTGTCGTCCCCTTCTCCTCCTGCCCCCAATCCCTCCCAGCATCAGAGTCTTTTCTAATCAGTCAACTCTTCCCATGAGGTGGCCAACGTACTGGAGTTTCAGCTTTAGCATCAGTCCTTCCAAAGAAATCCCAGGGCTCCTTGCAGTCCAAGGGACTCTCAAGAGTCTTCTCCAACACCACAGTTCAAAAGCATCAATTCTTCGGTGCTCAGCTTTCTTCACAGTCCAACTCTCACATCCATACTTGACCACTGGAAAAACCATAGCCTTGATTAGATGGACCTTTGTTGGTAAAGTAATGTCTCTGCTTTTAAATATGCTATCTAGGTTGGTCATAAATTTTCTTCCAAGGTGTAAGCGTCTTTTTATTTCATGGCTGCAATAACCATCTGCAGTGATTTTGGAGCCCAAAAAAATAAAGTCTGACACTGTTTCCACTGTTTCCCCATCTATTTCCCATGAAGTGATGGGACCAGATGACATGATCTTTGTTTTCTGAATGTTGAGCTTTAAGCCAACTTTTTCACTCTCCTCTTTCACTTTCATCAAGAGCCTTTTTAGTTCCTCCTCACTTTCTGCCATAAGGGTGATGTCATCTGCATATCTGAGGTTATTGATATTTCTCCCGACAATCTTGATTCCAGCTTGTGCTTCTTCCAGCCCAACATTTCTCATGATGTACTCTGCATAGAAGTTAAATAAGCAGGGTGACAATATACAGCCTTGACGTACTCCTTTTCCTATTTGGAACCAGTCTGTTGTTCCATGTCCAGTTCTAACTGTTGCTTCCTGACTTGCCTATAGGTTTCTCAAGAGGCAGGTCAGGTGGTCTGGTATTCCCATGTCTTTCAGAATTTTCCACAGTTTATTGTGATCCACACAGTCAAAGGCGTTGGACTAGTCAATAAAGCAGAAATAGATGTTTTTCTGGAACTCTCTTGCTTTTTCGAGGATCCAGTGGATGTTGGCAATTTGATCTCTGGTTCCTCTGCCTTTTCTAAAACCAGCTTGAACATCTGGAAGTTCACGGTTCACATATTGCTGAAGCCTGGCTTAGAGAATTTTGAGCATTACTTTATTAGCGTGTGAGATAAGTGCAATTGTGCGGTAGTTGGGGCATTCTTTGGCATTGCCTTTCTTTGGGATTGGAATGAAAATGGAGCTTTTCCAGTCCTGTGGCCACTGCTGAGTTTTCCAAATTTGCTGGCCTATTGAGTGTAGCACTTTCACACAGCATCATCTTTCAGGATTTGAAATAGCTCAACTGGAATTCCATCACCTCCACTAGCTTAGTTCGTAGTGATGCTTCCTAAAGCCCACTTGACTTCACATTCCAGGATGTCTGGCTCTAGGTCAGTGATCACACCGTCGTGATTATCTTGGTTGTGAAGATCTTTTTTGTAAGAAGTTACAAATGCTAAATTAAATATACTGATTTTATGAAGTTAAAGGGAATCTTTTCAAATTGTTTCATTAAGTGAAGGGAGCCTTCCTACATTGATCCAACTTTGTGTATTAGCAAGAGGAATAAATGCACATCATTATTCTCTGTGGTGCTCTCTCCATCTCTATCAGACTGTTCAGAGTAGTGCAGAGGGGCAAGCCAGAATGAGAGATACCTGGCTCCTTCTAGTTCCAATGAGTAAAATCTCTGAAAGTAAGTCATGAAAGAACAAGTGGCAGTGGCCATGGAAATAAACATTAAATGAGTTCCCCTGTGGCTAGTCCACTCTTAAGCTTAAGAACCACTGATCGGAACTAATTGTCTACTGAATATAATCTTTATTAATGGATAATTAAGCATCACTCAAAGAATTAGAAATAGTGGCTTTGTGAAATTTAAATCAGTATCTCGCCTACGTTGTTTGAAATAGTTGGAATGCACCTCAATTTATCTATCAATTGTATTGTCCACATATTAATAAATAGTGACTGCAGAGGTTTGGGGTTTTGGTTTTGTTTAATTAATGCAGTTACAAATGTTGTTCTATGAATATTATTTTGTACAAGTCTGCTGGTCCACAAGTTTTAGTTTGGGGCCATATGTCCTGGAAGAAAGTTGTGCTCATAGGATTTATGCATATAAAAGGTAATGCAAATTGTCTCCCCAGGGCAGTTGTACCAACTTACCTGATAGAAATGTAAGTTCTCAGTGGTTCCCCATCCTCTTCAATACTTGGTATACTCAGAGTTTTTAATTTTCAATTTAATGAATGTGAAACTGTATTTCATCATAGATTTAACTTGGATATCCTGGTTACTAATTAGCATTTTCTCATATATTTGCACATGCATATATTCATAGATTTCAATCTCTAATTTTGTTCTATGAAATGCTTCTTCATGTCTTTTACTCATTTTGTCTTTTGGTTTATTGGATACTTTAGGAATATTTGGTTATATAGTTTACAAATATCTCCTTGGAGTTTGAGTTTGGGATTTTTAAGTTTTTAACTTTCTTTTTGATAGTTTTGATAAACAAATTTTTACTGTAGTTAAGTGTATTAGTATTTTTCTTTTAGCTTACTGTTTATTCAGTTCAGTTCATTCGCTCAGTCATGTCCGACTCTTTGCGACCCCATGAATTGCAGCACTCCAGGCCTCCCTGTCCATCACCAACTCCTGGAATTTACTCAAACTCATGTCCATCAAGTCGGTGATGCCATCCAGCCATCTCATCCTCTATCATCCCCTTCTCCTGCCCTCAATCCCTCCCAGCATCAGAGTCTTTTCCAGTGAGTCAACTCTTCCCATGAGGTGGCCAAAGTATTGGAGTTTCAGCTTTAGCATCATTCCTTCCAAAGAAATCCCAGGACTGATCTCCTTTAGAATGGACCGGCTGGATCTCCTTGCAGTCCAAGGGACTCTCAAGAGTCTTCTCCAACACCACAGTTCAAAAGCATCAATTCTTCGGTGCTCAGCTTTCTTCACAGTCCAACTCTCACATCCATACTTGACCACTGGAAAAACCATAGCCTTGACTAGACGGAACTTTATTGGCAAAGTAATGTCTCTGCTTTTGAATATGTTATCTAGGTTGGTCATAACTTTCCTTCCAAGGAGTAAGCATCTTTTAATTTCATGGCTGCAATCAACATCTGCAGTGATTTTGGAGCCCCCAAAAAAATAAAGTCTGACACTGTTTCCACTGTTTCCCCATCTATTTCCCATGAAGTGATGGGACCAGATGACATGATCTTTGTTTTCTGAATGTTGAGCTTTAAGCCAACTTTTTTACTCTCCTCTTTCACTTTCATCAAGAGGCTTTTTAGTTCCTCTTCACTTTCTGCCATAAGAGTGGTGTCATCTGCATATCTAAGGTTATTGATATTTCTCCCGACAATCTTGATTCCAGCTTGTGCTTCTTCCAGCCCGGCGTTTCTCATGATGTACTCTGCATAGAAGTTAAATAAGCAGGGTGACAATATACAGCCTTGACGTACTCCTTTTCCTATTTGGAATCAGTCTGTTGTTCCATGTCCAGTTCTAACTGTTGCTTCCTGACCTGCATACAGGTTTCTCAAGAGGCAGGTTAGGTGGTCTGTTATTCCCGTCTCTTTCAGAATTTTCCACAGTTTATTGTGATCCACACAGTCAAAGGATTTGGCATGGTCAATAAAGCAGAAATAGATATTTTTCTGGAACTCTCTTGCTTTTTCGATGATCCAGCGGATGTTGGCAATTTGATCTCTGGTTCCTCTGCCTTTTCTAAAACGAGCTGGAACATCTGGAAGTTCATGGTTCACACATTGCTAAAGCCTGGCTTGGAGAAAAAAAAATTTTTTTTTTTTGAGAATTTTGAGCATTACTTTACTAGCGTGTGAGATGAGTACAACTGTGCAGTAATTTGAGCATTCTTTGGCATTACCTTTCTTTATTATATCCTAAGAAATCTTTACCTCTTAGGTCATACAGATATCTTCTGAAAACTGGAAACTTTTGACTTTCTCATTAAATCTGACATCCATCTCCATCTGGAATTAATTCTGTGTGCAATGTGAGGTTGGACACCAGATTATTTTTTCCATTATGAATTAATTATCTGTTCTCTGAATGTTTCAGTTGAATATATTTAAGGGTTCTGCAGTCATTCAGGTTTTCTATTTGAGTCATTTTTGTTGTTTTATTTTTCTGAGAATTTGCTGATTTCACTGTTTTCAAAGTTTACCATTACAAAATTGTTCATAAAAATCCTTTATTTTTTAGTGTCTGCTCTATATAAAATTGTGTGATCTCTTTATTGCTAAGATCATTTTTTCGATGTTTGTCTCCTTTTGTTTTATATGAATTAATCTTCCCAAAATTTGTCAATTTCATTTTCCTTTCAAAGGAAAGGAAAAATCTTTTAAGTTTAAAAATTATTTTCTATTCTGTATTTTTCTATTTTAATTTTTATATTATACATAATATTTCTTTTTTCTGTTTCATTCTGTTTTAAAAATACTTAGCTCATGAATATGTAATCTTTATATTTTTCCTTTCAACGAAGACATTTAAGGCTATAATTTCTCTTCAAGTACTTATTTATTTATACCCAACAGGTTCTCATAATGCTTTTCATTTTTATGAAAAGTCCCATATGTTTTCTAATCTTATTTTGATTTATTTAAAAGTATTATTAACAGAAGTGAAAGTGAAGTTGCTCAGTTGTGTGTGACTCTTTGTGACCCCATGGACTGTAGCCTACCAGGCTCCTCTGTCCATGGCATTTTCCAGGCAACGGTACTGGAGTACATTGCCATTTCCTTCTCCAGATTATCTTCCCAACCCAGAGACTGAACCGAGGTCTCCCACATTGCAGGTAGGCACTTTACCATCTGAGCCACCAGGGAAGCCAAAAACAGAAATATGAGCTTTAATTTATTAGTACTTTCTGTTAGAGGATAGTTGCATTACAACGTGTTGGTTTCTGCCGTTCAACGTCAACCAGTCATAAGCACACATATGTCCTGTCCTGCTGGAACCTCCCTCCCACTCCCCCTACTCCATCCCACCCCTCTAGGTTGTTCACAGAGCACATAGTTGAGCTCCCTGTGTTATACAGCAACTTTCTACTAGCTCTTTATTTTACATATGGTAATGTATATATTTCAGTGCTATTCTCTCAATTCATGTCCCCCCTTATCCTTCCCCTTCTGCGTCCACAAGTTTAATTTATCTTCTGTCATTCACTTCTAAATTGAGTCATCAGAGAATGTGGTCTCTATTATTCAGGTAGTTTTAAATTTATTGAGTTCTATTTAGGGTCTTGTATTTGACTAATTTTTTAGAAAAATCCATGTGTGCTCGAAAGGAAAGCTTATCTCTACATTTGGTATGCCATGTAATTTATGGCCATTAGACCAAACTTGTTATCTGTATGGTATAACTTTTTACATTCTTTTATTTTGAGCTATCTTTATATATGTGCTCTATATATACTCGGTGTATATTTCATAAATGGTGCCTGCTGCTAAGTCACTTCAATCATGTCCGATTCTGTGCGACCCCATAGATGGCAGCCCATCAGGCTCCCCCGTCCCTGGGATTCTCCAGGCAAGAACACTGGAGTGGGTTGCCATTTCCTTCTCTGATGCGTGAAAGTGAAAAGTGAAAGTGAAGTCACTCAGTCGTGTCTGACCCTCAGTGACCCCATGGACTGCAGCCTTCCAGGGTCCTCTGTCCATGGGATTTTCCAGGCAAGAGTACTGGAGTGGGGTGCCATTGTTAGCTGGATTTTAAAAGCTCAGTGTTAGAATCATAGTCTTTTAATATATAATAATAAATTTATATTGATTTTGATATCTGATGCATATGGATTCAACTTTACCATCTTATTTATTGCTTTCATTTTGTTCCATTTTTTTCATGTTTCTCTTTTCTTTCATCTTTTTTTACCTGTTTTTGGCTTGAGTCCCTCTCACTTTATTTGCATGCTACTTTATTCTTTCATAATATTCTAGAAATTTATAGATATATACTTAACAAGTAAATTATTAATAATTACTTTTAGCTACTAACAATTATATTTATTATCTTTGCACTGAAAAATAAAAGCACCATTTTCTAATGTTTTAACTGTAATCATCTCCTTTCCAACTTTTCAGGATGATTATTCTTTCTTAGTTTTTCCACATTTTTGATGTTTATAGAATCAATGTTTGTTTAACTTAAACCATTGATTTATAATTTTCTTTGTATGCCATTCTTTGTTGCATCTTAAACTCTCTCCCTATCATTTTTTCCTCCCATGAAGTATATATATCTTTAAAGATTCTCTTTAGTGAGCTCTGTTGGTAATAAACCATCTCAGTTTCAATTTGTGCAAAAATGTCAGATTTGCATCATTGTTGAAGATAGTCACTGGATAGAGAAGTTCAGTTATTTCTTGTCAGTCCTTGAAAATATTATTCTACTGTCATTTCACACCCATTTTGCTGTTGAGAAGTTGGCTACTTAACAGCCATTTGTCTGTTTTCAGTCTATTTTTCTCAATAACCAACTGTTAAGATCTTCTTGTATGAATTTCTTCAGTTTTATACTGATGTGTCTAGATGTTACCTTTTTAATTTCTCCTGTGTGTAATTATTTGAGCTTCTTAGATCTGCGATTTCCTGTCTTTTCATAATCTGATAAAGCATTGATACCTTGAGGGTCTTCCCTCTTCTCTGTTCCTCCAGTTGTCTCCTGCAGCCTGATTAAGCACATGCATGACCTTCTCATTCTCTGTGTGTCTCTTTCAAACCTGCCCTCACTTTGTTCCTCTTGCTTCTTTCTACTTAATTTCTTCAGATTTATCTTTTGGATAACAGATTCTTCAGCTTTTCTCAGCTGCCTTTGAATCTTCATTGAGTTTTTAATTTCAGTTATCAGATGCAATTATATTTTTCATTTCTTAGAGTTCCGTTTGGGTGTTTGACCACAGCCAGGCCCATCTTAATAGTCTTTGATTTCTTTACAATTTCATTTTCTTTTTAAAATGTCTTTAATTATATTGACACTTATTTATATTTTTTCTGAAAATAGTAATATGTGGATTTCTGGCCTTAATCCTTAAGGCTTTTGTCCTTTCAAAATTTTTTTCACTGTAACTGATGTAACATGGAACTCTATATAACTCCACTGAGGCTTGATTTTAATGTACTTTGCTTAAAAAAAAAAGAAAAAAGATTTAAGTCTGCTTCTGCCAGGAAGTTGAATTTGCACCTGGGATTACTTTAAACTAAATTTTTGGCTTGAGGTTTTTTGGCCGTTTTTAAGGTCGGCCCTGTGTAAGTCCAACAACCAAGTGAATACTCTTAGTTTAGGAAATCTCAAGAAATAATATTTCTACTTCTCTGTTTCACCCAGAACAAGGCTGAAAAAGAAGATTGAGCATCTCAACTTATGAGAAGATTCCCTTTCTTTGCTCATGCCTTGATTTTATCACCTTTGCAATGAGTATGGTGTTCCTTAGAACCTAGGATCACCAAGGATGGGCAGAAAAACTCAGAGGAAATATGGGTTCCAATGTATTCCCTTAACACTATAAATCTGTGCTTATATATTGCTCTGGCTTCTGAGAAATTTTCTATGTTACATTCAGCCATTCATGTATGAAATATTATTATTATTTGTAGTATTTTAGATTTACTATACAGAGATTGGTAGAGATTGAATCTTTAATCTGTTATAGCTCTCTAAATAGATTACTTGAAACACTATTTAAAATTGAAAAAAAAATTAGTTACAAGTATAACAAGGAGTATGAACAATTACAAATTTCAACTAATTAAGATCTCTAGCATGCATCTTGAGACGTGTCCTCCAGGAACCTTTGAATCAAATACCTAAAATTACTTTTTTCCTTTGGTTTATGCTTACATGTTTCATTTTCATTTTCCAAATCCACCCATTAAATAAAAAATCTGTAAAGTTTCAGTGAATTGATAGTGAGAAAATTTTAGACATTAAATTTAAGAGGAAAAAATGTTTTTAGTGATTCTAAAATGCTGCAAATAAAAATTCTTTCAAACAATTCCAGTAAAACAGGAAAGTTGTACTTAAATATGTGAGATAGGGATGACTTAGAAACAGTTGAGATTTAATCAGTTTTCAAAATAAACCATACAGGTTTCTTTAACTGAAAAGAAAAAAAAATGACTGTGTTCTACCTTTCCCATCATATGTCAGTTAACAAAGATAATAAGTAGGCACATGTTATTATAGAAAAGATGTCATTTAATTAATTTTCATGTTTTGTTGGCATATATGATCTATATTAGGTAGTTGAATTCAGAGTCATATCAAAGAAAAAACTAATTTTTATCATGGACTTAAAGATGTAAGAAAACTTGCTGGTTTATGTTAATAACAATAGCACATTAGAAATAAATTTGTTGTGGCAATTAATTAAATTGAAACATTTGAATTATGGTTCCTTTGCAAATTCCTACCCTGGGGAAACCTTTTGTGGGCACTTCTTTTGTTAGAAGCTATGGTGTTCTGTATTCCCAGTAATAACCCCCCTGGAAAGCATGTCCGTATAAACTGTGCTTCTATATGCTGGCCTTTGGTCAGATGTGGTTAAGGGAAATGTGGCTCAAAATCTACTTTTGGCTTTACTGGTTTTCTTTCTTCTAATGCCTTCTCCTTCAATGTAGTGAGTCATAAAGTGGTTCAGACAGAAGAAGCCATATTATGGAATAAATGTACAGCTAAAAAAGAATGTTGTAGACAAATCCATAAACTCTTATTTTACAAATAGGTTACATAATTAGTAACAGTGCAGTTCATTACCTCAGTCTACTACAACTTTTCAGTTAATTGCAGTGGTTAGCAAATGTAAACATTTTATAGGGTTTTTGTAGGGTGATTGTTGTTCAGCCATTTAAACATTCCATCCAGATCATTTCTGATCAGCTGTATTATTGCATAGTTGCTTACTAGCTTAGAAAGAAAGACTTTGAGTAACTCTTGTCTAGCCACATATTTTTAACAATGTCTGTTATTCATAAATGTAGTGTCACAAAGATGACTTGAGAAAGGCTCAATTATTTGTTTTCATTTATTTACACTCTCCCATTTAGGGAGTATGGACTCTGAGGCTAGGGCATATCTGTTTCCCTGAGAACACACCATGTAGCTTTGAATGACAATAATTCACGCGTCGTTGTTTTTGTGTAAGGAGGCTAGAAACACAGACTGAACTAGATGCACTCTGAACGGCTTTCTCTCGTGGAGTTCGAATCTTACTGCTTGGGACTATTTTCAAATTCCTTTCAATTGTGGTTAACATATAATCAGGCTAGGGTGTTAGAAGGGTTATTCTGGCAGTGTGGTGTACAAGTAACGGCTGCATGACTGGTCAAGAGGATACTGCAGTGGTACAGGAGAGAAATGATAAAGGGCTGAATTAAGGAATTAATGGAGAGATGGATCCAAGAGGACAAATTAGCAAGCTACTTAAAGGATGAAATAATACATCTTAAGGACAAATTGGATGTATGGACATTTCAGCGACAGTAGGAAGGTGAGGGTGTCGCTCAGATTTCTGTCTTTGGAACTTGTGACTCTTCCCAAATGTGGCTTAAAACATTTTCTCTTATGTATAATATGATTATTAAACATTTTGTTCTCAAGAAACTTTATATTCTTAAAAACATTTGATAATCCCAAAGAGCTTTTATGTTAGTTAAATTTATTGACTTTTATTATGTCAGAAATTAAAATGTAGAATTAAGAATCTGAT
Source organism: Bos javanicus (assembly GCF_032452875.1). Taxonomy (NCBI): domain Eukaryota; kingdom Metazoa; phylum Chordata; class Mammalia; order Artiodactyla; family Bovidae; genus Bos; species Bos javanicus. Next base: position 23,307,534 of record NC_083873.1, on the reverse strand, counting down.
TCATTTTAAAATAGTAAATTCATTCCTGTCAGTGGGAGAAGTGGTATTGCTTGACATTCTTGCAAAACTCTAATGTCTAATGTAATAGAAGTCAGTTGGATTATCATGTTGGCTTTGGCAACATACTGTATGTGAAAAAAGTTCTGTCTCTGATTTGTAGTTAGAAAAGAGAGGAGTTACTGTTAATACTACCCTTATATGAAAACTATAAAACACTCTAAGAGAGTTACTGTTAATATTAAGAATCTACCTCAAACTTGACAAGTATTTCTTAAAGAGCTGCAATTTGTATGGTCGAATTTAGAATTTCAACTTACCTGACTACTTTATTATGGTACTCAGAAATATTGATCAATAAAATGTGAATCTTAAGAATATACAATGGATTAAAGACAATCTCATGCTTTAACCAATAAGAATGAAAGAACTCTGATCTAAACGTAAACATAAATAACATTTCTATGTAAAAGAGAAAACTTGGACAAGTGATAGTTTTTAAAGCTTAGCTGCAAAAATCAGTGGGAGAAGTGGTATTTTTCTTGACATCCAAAACTCTAATGTATAATGTAATAGAAGTCAGTTGGATTATCATGTTGGCTTTGGCAACATACTGTATGTGAAAAAAGTTCTGTCTCTGATTTGTAGTTAGAAAAGAGAGGAGTTACTGTTAATACTACCCTCAAACTTGACAAGTGATAGTTTCTTAAAGCTTAGCTGCAATGTGGCATCTAAAAATATATCAGTAGACTTTTTGTACTCTGCTAAATATACTCAGTTCTTTGGCCTGTCTTGCACTTTTAATGTCTCTTCTATCCATGCATGATTTTATAACATCATACATTGGTCATGTAGAAAATATTGATTTACTTGGATACAGATCTTCTAAGTATTGATGTATTTCATTATAGAGCATCCCCCAATCACATTCATTAATATCACCATTGATCTAATTAGAAAAGTATTATGTATTGGGAAGGTCTCAAGCTCATGGTTTGGATATAAGTTTTTCAATGTTCTATTTTTTGCTCGAAGTACAATTTTTTTTTGCTCAATGTACAAATTTCTAATTGTCAACAAACACTGTCAACGAGTTTTCCTTGAAATGACAAGTTCATTCACTTTCAAGAAAATGTCTGCAGGTGACCAAGTCTGAATAACCATAGTTTATCTGTTAGTTTTTCTTTCAAGTACAACTGTTGTTTCATTGGGAAGTAGGGGGAGCCTATTGCCTATTTTCAGCAGCAAATCAAAGAATTACATGGACACTTGTCCCTGAGATGATTACTAAACTTGAGTATGTAGCAGAAGTGCAGTATACGCATTTTGCCATGTAGAATTTTAAAAAGACAGGTGTTGGGCTTTCTCTTTCTGGCCAAGTGGAGTAATTATGATCCAGTACAGCTAAACAAAATAGACAGTATATATGAAGCAACCATTTTCAGATACTGGACATGAGGCCATTCAGGAATATCAGCACTGAGAGGGGAGACAGTAAAGTTAGTCCTATAATTTTCCCAGTTTAATACCTGGAGAGAGTTTCCATGACACCAGAGGGGAAAGGGTGACCCAGGTGGAGTCATTGGTTACTCAGAGTTCAGGAGATGGAGATGGGAGTACCAGAGGCTGAGGCATCATGAGTTCGCCAGGCACAGTGCTGAAGCAGAGAGAGCTGCTCAGAGAGGAGCCATGGAGAACTGCAAAGTATTGTTCATCTTCAGCTGAATACCAAACAAAACATGCCAGCAAGGAAACTACTCAAAACCAAAGAAAGAACCATCCTGAGGGACCAGAGGAACCTCTCAGGAGTTCACTCAGACATGGGAATAGTTTGTGTATCCATCCACCTCCAAGAGTGGAAAAAACCTTATAGGTCAAGAAACGTCTGGGAGGATACTTAGCCAAGTATCGCCTGGCCAGTGAGGGCAAAATCAGCCCTAAATGAAAAACAGTTTTGGTCATGCATAACAAAATTTAAAAGCAGACCTTGAAATATTATATTGTTATCAAGTAATGTAATTGCATCCTAGAACAAAGTTCAAGTATATTTGTAGGGATATAGCACCCATGATAAAGACTGTAATGTCCAACAGCAAACAAAAATTCTCCAGCTTTCCAGAAAGCAGGGAACTTTACATGTAATCAGTAGAGAAATCAATCATAAAAGACTTGTATCTGGAATATATGGAGAACTCTCAAAACACAATAATAAGAAAACAATCCAATGAAAAAAACTGGGCAAAAGATTTAAGTAGATACTTGACCAAAAGAGATATCTGGATTGCAAGCAAACACATAAAATGATGCTCAAAGTCATTAATCATTGTGGCACAAACCACACTACTATTTTCCAAAGTGGTTATACCATTTTACATTCTCACAAGCAGTGCTGAGGGTTCCAATTGCTCATCACCCTTACCAACACTTGGTCAGTCTTTCAATTTCAGCCATTCCGATGGTTGTGTAGTGGTATCTTATTGTGTGCTTTTTCCTTATATGAAATTAACATTTATTTTAAGCACAAGTGCATGGTGGTTAATCACACAGTTTGGTGCCACTGCCTTCATTATTCATGCTTAGACAGCATTTGTCTTACTATCCATTACTTTTGCCCCAACTTAGACAAACTACATTTTAGTATTATTATGAAAATTGTTTTGACCTCATGGACCCTTTGAATCTCTGTTCTAGTCTGCACTTTCCCCCTAGACTTCACATTGTTTATATATGTTACACCTTCAGATCTTATTTAAAACCATAACTACTACCCATAGCATCTCAGGGCTATCAAGAGCCCTCTCTTTCTCCCACATTCAGTGAACTTCTCTGCCTTAGAAATCTCTCTGCTTTCTCACTGCCCATTCCCATCAGCCTGGATCATCATCTTCTCTTTTACCTCTGGTGCTGGCAGCCTGTCTCCTCAATCTCTCTAGAATTCGCACTTGATTATGGGGCTCTACGTTACCTACAGAATAAAGTCAGAATGCCTTAGAGTAGCTGACAAGGCTGCTCAAAATCATATACTAGGTAACTTTTTAAAAATTAGTAGCATGGTTTGAAACACCTACAGTGCTTGTCCTCTAACTTAGACAATAATTAATTCTAACAGTAAATGTATGATGATAGCAGTACATTTAGGACAAAGGCCAATAGAACTGTTTTCGTAGTTCTAGAATGTATTAAAGTTTGAAAACTTATTAGCTGCCAACCTTTAGATTCAGAGATTGGATATCTGCTTTTATGCTTTCTCCAAGAAGCTAATAGTTCATTATAACTTCAGAATTCCAATTAAAATGATGGATTGTTTAAAAAGAACAGTACTCAAAAAGTCTGAATTATAAATGTGAGTTCAGGTATGTGATGCTCTACATACACAAGGGTTTTATTTTGTCCCAAAGAGCTTCTGTGACTTGCATGATTTAATAAAGTTGCTGAAACTACTTTTTGAGGCTGCAAAGACTAAGGTTTCAAGGTGTTTTCCTCAACTTATGGTCCATATTGGACTTTTCTTTGAAGAAATTAATCTCTTTTATTTTAATCAATTTATCTTTTTGAATTCTATTTTTCATTTTTATTATATTTTACATTGTTTTCTAAATATCATTTTTTGTCATTCTTATATATATCAAAGAATGAAACTCGAACACCAAACTGTTCAGTTCAGTTCAGTTCAGTCGCTCAGTCAGGTCCGACTCTTTGGGAACCCATGAACCACAGCACGCCAGGCCTCCCTGTCCATCACCAACTCCCAGAGTCCACACAAACCCATGTGGTTGTTGATGATGCCATCCAACCATCTCATCCTCTGTCATCCCCTTCTCCTCCTGCCCTCAATATTTCCCAGCATAAGGGTCTTTTCCAATGAGTCAGCTCTTTGCATGACGCGGCCAAAGTATTGGAGTTTCAGCCTCAACATCAGTCCTTCCAAAGAACACTCAGGACTGATCTCCTTCAGAATGAACTGGTTGGATCTCCTTGCAGTCCAAGGGACTCTCAAGAGTCTTCTCCAGCATCACAGTTCAAAAGCATCAATTCTTCCGTGCTCAGCTTTCTTTATAGTCCAACTCTCACATCTATACATGACTACTGGAAAAACCATAGCCTTGACTAGACGAACCTTTGTTGGCAAAGTAATGTCTCTGCTTTTGAATATGCTATCTAGGTTAGTCATAACTTTCCTTCCAAGGAGTAAGCGTCTTTTTATTTCATTGCTGCAATCGCCATCTGCCTTGATTTTGGAACCCCCAGAAATAAAGTCAGCCGCTGTTTCCACTGTTTCCCCACCTATTTCCCATGAAATGATGGACCAGATGTCATGATCTTTGATTTCTGAATGTTGAGCTTTAAGCCAACTTTTTCACTCTCCTCTTTCACTTTCACAAGAGCCTTTTTAGTTCCTCTTCACTTTCTGCCATAAAGGTGGTGTCATCTGCATATCTGAGGTTATTAATATTTCTCCCGGCAATCTTGATTCCAGCTTGTGCTTCTTCCAGTCCAGCATATCTCATGATGTGCTCTGCATATAAGTTAAATAAGCAGGGTGACAATATACAGTCTTGACGTACTCCTTTTCCTATTTGGAACCAGTCTGTTGTTCCATGTCCAGTTCTAACTGTTGCTTTCTGACCTGCATACAGGTTTCTCAAGAGGCAGGTCAGGTGGTCTGGTATGCCTATCTCAGAATTTTCACACAGTTTATTGTGTGAATAAATTTTCAGAATTTTCCACAGTTTATTGTGATCCACACAGTCAAAGGCTTTGGCATAGTCAATAAAGCAGTAATAGATGTTTTTCTGGAACTCTCTTGCTTTTTCGATGATCCAGTGGGTGTTGGCAATTTGATCTCTGGTTCCTCTGCCTTTTCTAAAACCAGCTTGAATATGCGTTAGTATACTGTATTGGTGTTTTTCCTTCTGGCTTACTTCACTCTGTATAATAGGCTCCAGTTTCATCCACCTCATTAGGACTGATTCAAATGTATTCTTTTTAATGGCTGAGTAATACTCCATTGTGTATATGTAACATAGCTTTTTTATCCATTCATCTGCTGATGGACATCTAGGTTGCTTCCATGTCCTGGCTATTATAAACAGTGCCACGATGAACATTGGGGTACACGTGTCTCTTTCCCTTCTGGTTTCCTCAGTGTGTATGCCCAGCAGTGGGATTGCTGGGTCATAAGGTAGTTCTATTTCCAGTTTTTTAAGGAATCTCCACACTGTTCTCCATAGTGGCTGTACCTGTGGTGGATTCATTTTGATATTTGGCAAAACTAATACAATTATGTAAAGTTTAAAAATAAAATAAAATAAAAAAAATAAAATAAAATAAAACCAGCTTGAACATCTGGAAGTTCACGGTTCATGTATTGCTGAAGCCTGGCTTGGAGAATTTTGAGCATTACTTTACTAGTGTGTGAGATGAGTGCAAATGTGCGGTAGTTTGAGCATTCTTTGGGATTGCCTCTCTTTCGGATTGGAATGAAAACAGACTTTTTCCTGTCCTGTGGCCACTGCTGAGTTTTCCAAATTTGCTGGCCTATTGAGTGTAGCACTTTCATAGCATCATCTTTCAGGATTTGAAATAGCTCAACTGGAATTCCATAACCTCCACTAGCTTTGTTAAGATCCATAGAACTCCATTCTCAAGTGATGATGGAGACACCCTCATCAAATTTGAAAGGAAATATTACATATGAGTTGTGTTTGACTTAAACACCCCTTCCTCTAGCTGGTAACCAACCATTTACTTGTTGCAATAATTATTTTTCTAGACAGAGATTTTAAACTTTATTTTCTTAAAATCAGTGACATTTTCTCATTCACACTGAGGTTTATTCTGGAAGATAATAAAACATAAGATCATATCAAATCAACAAACAGCTTGATACAAAGGTGTGCCTTTAACACTGATTTACCATATGTTTATATTTCACATAGGAAATAGGATAAGAGGCCCTTATATTTTAATTTTTAATTCTTCACTGAGAAACACAGTAGACAGTTTATATTATATTGAGAAATAAGTAAAGATTTTAAAAGTCAGACATTTTATGTTACCACCAAATAGGAGTTCACTTACACTCATATATTTAAGGACTTATAATTTTCTTTTTAACTTTGCATGAGACATTTCAAATTACTTTTTACTAATGTCTTAATATTCCTGTATATTGGAACAGTTTATTTTTTTTCAATTCCCATTTACAAATTGCATAATAGCAGAGTTGGAATTACATTTGTTCCCAAGAACTATATTTATCTATTAAATTTTTATGGTTGTACTACTTACTAGGCAATTATGAGTTTCTTTTGAATTGTAATAGGAATATTGGGGACAAGTGGAAATCGACACAGTTCTTACTCTTAAGTTCATCCTGTATCTGCATTTTGTTTTTAATCTTAATAGCATTATAGTGCTAGAAAATGGATATAAATAATGCTCATTAATCTCTCTAATAGTTTCTCATATGAAGAAGCTTAGCTTTTATTCAACTTTTCCTTTTATTCAAGTACCTCAACAGGAATTCTCTTTGACTAACATTATGGTAATTTGGTAATTGAGAACATGAATTTTCAACTCTACTAAAATGCCTCCCAACACTCTAATAAATGCTGTATCATTCCTGTCTCTAGTCTGAAGCTTCTTAAGCATGGGGGATTTTCTCAATCATTATTCCATTAGTCACAATGATTAGAACCATACACAAATAATTTTCTTATTCAACTGGCCAAGTTCTTTACAACTCATTGAAATTTGTTTAAAATATGAGAAAATATGATTTATATCTAATCATTAATTGTCAGTCTTTCAAAGATGTTTAGAATTTAGAAAGAGCTTAGAATTGGTGTTTTTTTCCTACTTTCTTTATTAGGAAAGATACTATATAATTTCAGATATTTAATTTTATAGTTTATGTGTTCTTAAATATATGAAACCAGCTTTGAAGTATGGATACGAATTTTAAAATCCAAAGAAATATATTTTAAAAAATCTAAATTTTTCTCTAATTATGAAAATAAGATATGCTTATTGTTAAAATTCTGAACTGTACAGAAAATATTAAAGAAGCCAGAAATAAAGATCACTCAGAATGACAATACCTTGAGGTAATGACTGTGAACATTTTGACAGTTTCATTCCAAAGATAAATTCTTATAATGTAGAATACAAGCTGTTTAATTGTTGAGAGAGTACTTCCAAACATGTATGTAGAATTGCTTTAAAACAAAATCATAGTTTTTGTTAGAGAAAAAGACCACAATGTCAAATTTTTGCCTTTGGGTCTGGAATGAAGGAAAAATGAAAATCTCACCAAAATTGATGTCTTACTGTGATGAAAGATTCTAGTATGGAACAAATACCTCAAAACAAACAAAATATTAATGTATGGAAGCATAGATTTAAACGGTAATGATAATCTCACTTACAGTTGCATAAAATATTGATGTAGGGGGAAGCAAAAATAAGCCATAAACAGATGAGCTATTAGAAAATGAAAGAAGATATAAATATATGACAGAGATATAAATATATGATGGGGATATAAATATATGATGAGGATTGTATTTCCTATAAAGGATTATTTTTAAAACCCTCTTTTTCTAAAGAAATCATAGACTCATTCTAGAGTTCTAGAGTTAAAAGTGGTCTCAAATAATATCTTGTCCAACATTGTCATTTGACAGATGAGATCTTGAGACATTAACTTGTTTATGCAGGACCCATAGTATCCATGTGGGCAAGAGTCCGGGAAAAATCCACATGGAGTCCAGATGCTGGCTCCTCCCCTTTGAATTCCAGTTCTCCCTTGGTGCTCGTGTGCGCATGAGGAAGCATATAGCTTCACTTCCATTATTTGTTCTTGACTGATCCATTCTTTCATGCCTTACATTTTAAAAATGCTTATTGTCTAATATTTAATGAATTTCTGTGAGTCACAAATTTCTATGTGTCAAACGCTGTTATAAGAACGTTATGCACATTTTTATTTAATTCACACAAAAAGTCTGGACACTAGTGACATTGTGATTTTTAAGTAAAAATACAAGCATGGGAGGGTCGGCAACTAGGAAATGACAGGGCTGAAATGTGGATCAGATACATCTAGCACCCAATTTAAAGTAAACAACTACCAAACAGATTTTTGTTAGATGTGTAAAAATGATTTTTAGGGTTCTTTGGGAGTACCAGCTCATTTTCACCTTCTTAGATGTACAGATACTCTTAAGTCTAATCAGAGTGTTATTAAAACCTGAGGTGGCAATAATTGGCATGAGCTTTGCTGAGGAAATACTGTCTCAGGTAAAATCCTCTTCTCTATCACCTATAGTTTCAATCGTGGGAAGATTTTCAGCTTTCATAAAACAATTCCACATTCTATATTTGACAGAAGGGTCACATTTGAACGTATTTTACATCTTAGGCCCTGTGACTTAATTTACATGAACAAACTTGCAATATATTTTATTTGAAGACAATATTATATAGTCTTATGAATTCAGTAACTTTCTTATGCTAAATGAACTTCAGAAAGTTTTCCCATCTGGAATAGTATAGCAGTACTTAAAAACTTTTAAAGTAGATAAGTTTCTGAATATTCCACTTGCAACATTTTCATTTTAGGCATCATATTTCAAAATTGCAACCAAGAAAATTATCTACTTTTCCTGTGTATCATCTTTCCAATGCGTATCATTTTTATTGGCCTCATTTCATTATTATGAGTTTTGTTTTCATGTTTCCTTGTCAATATTACTTCCCTATTTTGTAATTTTCATGATAAATACTCTATGATATTAATTTTGATTAGCATAAAATGATACCCCAGAGTGTTCTTCTTCAACAGTATTTTAGTCATAAACAGATTATTCTGATCTTCATCAATGTAGACACATTTTTCATATTAGCCTTTTGATCTCAAGGATATATTTTCATGCTGTTAATTAAAACATTAGAATCAAGCATTTTACCATTTTCCCCTTTATTGTTAACATTTAGATACTAATAATGTTTTTTTTCTCTACAATCCTGAAACATTTAGATATTAGGAGTGCTTTTTCCATAGCCCCCTAAATTAATATACTCTTTGTCTGTTTCCCCAGTTCCCAGGCAAGTCAGTGCCCTATCTGTGTAATTTATTTTTCCTCATTATTCAACTTTGGAGAATCTTCTTTGAATTATGTGTATTGGCTATAAGGCACAATTGCCTTATTTGGAATGCATTTTTTTTTTCCTTTGGCTTGGCTCAGTTTCCACTAAATAATGGTTTTAGCCAACTGACATTTATTGAACTTCTACTGTGTGGCAGGCTTTTAGTGGATACTTAGAGTTGACGTAGAAACAAAGACCACCCATCTTCTGCTATCAAGAGCTCACTAATGAAAGAGAAAGGAAAACAAATAATATGTAAATAATGTGATCCATGTGACACTTTTCTCTTTTCTTTTTTTCTGACCACACCACACAGCTTGTGGGTCCTTAGTTGCCTGACCAGGTATTGAACTTGAACTCTCAACAGTGAAAACATATGAGTCCTAATCACTGGACTCCCAGGGAATTCCTGTATTTGACACTTTCTAATCTAGTATATAGTACAGAGCCATGATCATGGATAATTTGGAAAAAGTCTTCTACCAGGAGCAACCAATGATAGGAGTGTTGAAAATTAATTAGGAGGATAAATGAGATTAGGCACAGCAGGCAAAGGAAAAGAGCATACATGAATGCATTAGAAAGATGATGGTTATGTTCAGGGACTGGGAGACTGGAATGGCTACAATGGGAGTACAGCATCCTTACAAATGAATCAAACGAAGTACTCATTAGGTTCTTCTTCACTCTTAACAGAAGCAGGCCTACCGATGAGGCCAAATGCTAGAGCATTTTGTGTGTGAAACTGGGGACCGGCATGATGTATGTGGACAAGCCAGACTATACCTCTGCGGCCATAAGCAAAAGGTTTGGAGTTGGATACTCCTGGATTGAAGTTCGGCTCTGTGAACTAGGGCAGTTCAACTTTTTTAAAACTCCATTTCTTTATCAGTGAAGTGAGAAAATAATACTATGTATTTTAGGACAATTGTGAGTATTAAATGCGATTATGTGTAAAAATCTCTACCTAGGGTTAAAAAAAAAGTGAAAAGTGTTAGTTGCTCAGTCGTGTCCAACTCTTTGTGATCCTATGGACTCTAGCCCACCAGGATGTCCATGGAGTTCTCCAGGCAAAAATACTGGAGTGGGTTGCCATTTCCTCCTTCAGGGGATCTTTGTGACCCAGGGATCAAATCAATGTCTCCCACGATGCAGAAATTTCTACCTAGGGTATTTGAGACGTAATCGGAACTCAATACACGTTACCTCTTGTTTTATCCCAATCTGAAAAGCTTCTTTTAGGATCTTGTCTTTCAATAAAGTGAGCTCCAGGAGAAACTTTCCTAGGCTTAAATGCAGTCATCTTTCTTATTAGTATATCTCACTGAATAAAAGGGAAAAAAGAAAACCAAAACTTATTGCTTCCCTAAAAGTGAACAGAGGTGTATAGACTCAGATTCTACTATTTTTATTCAAGTTAAAAAAGATGATGCTTATATACACTATTTCTGAGAGAATGAAAGTATCTTTTAAAGGTTGCTTTTGTGTGAAAGCAAGCAATTTCAAAGTCATTTTGTCTAGTCACATGAAAATAGAAAACCAAAACCTATAACACATGCTAAAATTATTTACACTTTATTTAATTTGGAAATTAAAATAAAATCCTCAGGTACAGAGTTCCTGGTATTTTGTGGAAATAGTCTTGGGTATCAGTTTCAAATGTTGATTACTATTTAAAATGCATAAAATACTGGTGGACATTAAAAAAAATACCAAGGACAGTCTGCTGTCCAAGTTCATGTTCTACTCTAGATGATTATAAAGAATTTGCAGATACTTGAAGGAAAAATGTCAGACTGTATCTGCTCCTTCAAATCTAATTTGGACTGAGAGAACCATCATTACCTACTGATAATGATTCCACATGTTTGGCACTATAAAAAGAGTCATTTTCTCTGGCAGTGAGAGTCAGTCCAACAACATACAAACCACCCCGGGGAATTCTTTCTAATATAAAACATTCTTGTGAGATAATTCAGTGAGCAGCAAGACTGGTAAACATATACCCTCACACGTAAATTGCCCTTTCTTTGTAAATTAAGGATTCTAACTAGAACATCAATTTAATGTCAAATGGAGTGTAATTTTATTTTGTCATAGGAATTAATGCCTTAGACATTTTCACTGGAGTTTTGGGCCATATGTTTTTAACAACTTTGAAAATTTTGTGTCTTTGATTCTGTAAGATTATTCTCATGATTAATGGACTATCATATGCAGGGATTTAACTTTGGGTGGGATACTGCATAGAGATTATGGATCCCTGAAGTCTGACTAGCTACTCCTCTTTGCTCTCTGTGTGTTCATCCATGTCCAGCTCATTTTGAGCCCTTGAACTGTAACCCACCAGACTCCTTCCTCTGTCCATGGGATTTCCCGGGCAAGAATATTGGAGTGGGTTGCCATTTCTTCCTCCAGGGGATCTTCTGGACCCAGGGATTGAATCTGCATTTCCTGTATCTCCTGCATTGGCAGGCAGAGTCTTTACCTCTGAGCCACCTGGGAAGCCCTGTCTTCAGCAGTAACTAGCTCTGTGGCCTTGGAAGTGTTCTCTCTGAAAGAGATAGCCAGCCAGACTCCACCGCTTACATTACTGTGATCCCTCAGTGCATAAAGGAGGAGGATGCCCCCTCAGATAATGATAGTGGTGTCTGTATGAGCCCTGATTCCTCTCTGGGCTCTCCCCAGCATAGCCCCTCCACCTCCAAGGGCTCTCCAAATAAGAGCCTGCTATCTCCAGGTACCCTCAGTGTCTCTTCCTGCCCCAAACCCTACGACCCTCCTGGAGAGAAGATGGTAGCAGCAAAAGTAAAGAGTGAGAAGCTAGACAAGAAGCTGAAGAAAATGGAGCAGAACAAGCCAGCAGCCCGTAGGTACCGCCAGAAGAAGAGGGCAGAACAGGAGGCCCTCACTGGTGGATGTAAAGAGCTAGGAAAGAAGAATGAGGCTCTGAAAGAGAAGGCAGATTCCTTGGCCAAGGAGATCCAGTATCTTAAAGATCTGATAGAAGAGGTTCGCAAGGCAAGGGAGAAGAAAAGGGTCCCCTAGTTAGGGTAGTCAGGAGTATGTGTGCTTGTATATAGGAAGCTGAAGCTGTGTTTTAATAAATTATTTTGTAGTGGGAAAAAAAAAAGGCTATTTCTTGCTCATAGCCTATTTTCCTCATTTGAAACATCACCTCCCTCCCTGTCTCCCAGAACTCCCCATCAGCCTTCCTGGCTTTAATTTTCTTCCTAGCATCTGCTACACTCCATATTTTGCACCTGTTTTTTTTTTTTTTTTTTTTGCCTCCACCTCTTTAGCTTGCAAGTCCTGGGAAGAAAGATTCACCTCAGCTCTTTGTAGATCACCTGATACATAACTGGTGCTTACTGAATAGTTATTCAAAGAATCAGTGGATTAATCTATAAAATGAGGTTAATATTAATACCTACTTCATCGAGTTGTAGACATTTCAATACATTGTATGTTAATGTATGCAAAACACTAACAGTACTTAGTACATAGTAAATGTTCAGTAGATTTTAGCTGTTATTAATACTCTTGAAGAAGTTTGTTAATAAAATCATAGGTAGTCATTCTAGAACAGATCTCTATTTGAAATTCTTTTCCTTTAGTCAATGAACTCGTAGCATTGTAGCATCCCTTTTCATTTGCTAAACTACAAGACATCATCACTAAAAACTTCCCAGCTTCCTGAGGGTAACTTGTGGTTGACTTTGCTACACTGGGAGGGGAAAGATGAGGACTCTATCCACTTGCTAGAATAATGTAGTCACTCACTGAAGATTGAACAGAAACTCAAGTCCAGGGTCAAGGGCGTGGGATTTGAAGTGAAAGATAATATTAATAATCTTATATTAATTTCTAATGCTTTTATTATTTACTTAAATTATTCATTCATGAGAGCTCAAAAAAGCTATTCTATTGTTATTTAGATTTAGGTAATTCATATGTGCAGTCTCTTTTTCTTATTCTTTCCAAGGGCAGTGATCTTGCATTAGGCATTCCAGAAGGATCCTGTCCTTGGCCTACCAGTATCTTCCCTTCTTTCCTTTTAGCCATTGAGTCACTTACCAAGTCTAGTGACTCTGTTGGCTGCTGAGCCATTGAGAAGATCAGATTAGCCATATGTGCCTTGTTCTTGCTTCTGTATATCTATCACTCTGTATTCTCCTGAAACACTAGGATCTTTTGCTATGTGTAAATAACCTGTAATAAGTGAAAAAAAGTGAAAGTGTTAGTTGCTCAGTCTTGTCTGACTCTTTGCAACCCTGTGGACTGTAGCCTGCCAGACTCCTTAGTCCGTGGGATTCTCCAGGCAAGAGTACTGGAGTGGGCAGCCATTCCCTTCTCCAAGGGTTCTTCTCAACCCAGGGATCGAACCTAAGTCTCCCACACTGCAGGTAGATTCTTTACTGTCTGAGCCACCAGGGAAGCCCACCTGTACAACACCAAAAATAGAAACATTAAGATTAACATTAATATGGATCGTTCCCTGAGTCTCAAAGGGAAGACCATAATAGATTCCTCACAAAGAGAGGTTGTCACTTTTCCACTCTTGGTCCACTTCCTCTAATCTCATTTCCTTCAAGAATTTCCAATTAAAATATATTAATTCATTATTGTAAAAATAATTTTTGAGCACCTATCATGTGTTCAACAACAAACAAGATAATCAATTCTTCAATCTCATAGAGATTGAAGAAAGACTGATTGAGCATTGTTTCCAGTGACTAGAATATTCTCTCTTTCTCCTCTTCATCATTTTACATTTAAAGCCTTCTTCTGAGAAGGCCAACCTGAGTGCCTGGTCCTCAGTGGTCTTTATCTAACAACTAGCATGTGGTGTTGGTGTCAGTGTTCCTAGCTAGGTAAAGAAGCTATAGAAACAAAGTAATATCCCCCTGATTAAATTATTAAAGCTTCTTAGGAGGAAAACGAATTCTAATAATTTTCTAAACAATATTGAAATTTCAAGGACCAGAAGAGTCTTAACATTTATTTTGCAAAATTTAAGATTTTGCTATTAAATTTACTGCTGCTGCTGCTGCTGCTAAGTCCCTTCAGTCGTGTCCGACTCCGTGCAGCCCCATAGGCGGCAGCCCACCAGGCTCCCCGTGCCTGGGATTCTCCAGGCAAGAACACTGGAGTGTGTTGCCATTTCCTTCTCCAGTGCAGGAAAGTGAAAAGTAAAAGTGAAGTCGCTCAGTCATGTCCGACTCTCAGCGACCCCATGGACTGCAGCCCACCAGGCTCCTCTATCCATGGGATTCTGCAGGCAAGAGTACTGGAGTGGGGTGCCATCGCCCTCTCCGATTAAATTTACTACTTAGGGCTTTATTACATTATTCCTGGGTTAACTGTATCTACATTTAATTTTTTTAACTCTGTTCGATAAGAAGTAATATGGCTCAGTGGTAAAGAACCTGCCTGCCAATGCGGGAGTCATTGGTTCTATCCCTGGGTCGAGAAGATACCCTGGAGAAGGAAATGGCAATATCCACTTCAATATTTTTGCTTGGGAAATCCCAAGGACAGAGGAGCCTGGCAGGCTATGGTCCGTACTGTGGTAATGTCAAACACAATTTAGCAACTAAACAATTTTCTTCACAGCTTTGAAACATTAGAAGAGGAATAAAATATTCTGTTTGGCTGAACAACTTATGGTAGAAAAATAGTTTCTGGCTCACAGAATTTAAAAAATATATACAAATAGTTTTAAATGGTTGACAGAAATTCAGTAATCCAGCATTGAAAAGGGATTATAATTTTAAGCGTGTATTCAAAATAAAATGCAGTGTATGTGAAAATTTTGATCGCAAAGAGCTGTTAGCATTTAAAGGGTTATTATTTCACCTAATAGTATACATACATATAAAACAGTCCCATTTTAGTTTTTCAAAAATATGCATTTATATTCTTAAAAAAACAAAAGACTGTAAGGTATATATCTCAAAAGTTAGGGAGGGTTATCTCTAGGAAATAATATTATAGATGATTTTATTTTCTTCTTTGTGTGTTCCAGATTATTCATTGTTGTTGTTCAGTCACCCAGTGGTGTCTGACTCTGCAACCTGATGGACTGCAGCATGCCAAGCCTCCCTGTCCCTCACCATCTCCCAGAGTTTGCCCAAGTTCATGTTCTGTTGCATTGGTGATGCTTTCTAGCCATCTCATCCTCTGATGCCTTCTTCTCCTTCTGCCCTCAGTCTTTCCCAGCATCAGGGACTTTTCCAATGAGTCAGCTGTTTGCATCAGGTGACCAAAACACTGGAGCTTCAGCTTTAGCATCAGTCTTTTCAGTGAATATTCAGGGTTGATCTCCCTTAAGATTGACTGGTTTAATCTCTTTGCTGTCCAAGGGACTTTCAGGACTCTTCTCCAGCACCACAGTTTGAAGGCATCAATTCTTTGGCATTCTGCCTTCTTTACAGTCCAGCTCTCACAACCGTACGTGACCACTAGGAAGACCATAGCCTTGACTATACGGACTTGTGTCTGCAGAGTAATGTCTCTGGTTTTCAGCACACTGTCTAGGTTTGTCATTGCTTTCCTGCCAATAAGCAGTCTGATTTCGTGGCTGCAGTCACTGTCCACAGTGATTTTGGAGCCCAAGAAGAGGAAATCTGTCACTATTTCTACCTCTTCCACTTCTATTTGCCATGCAGTACTGGTGCTGGATGCCATGATCTTAGACTTTTTGGATTGGGGGCAGGAGGAGAAGGGACAACAGAGGATGAGATGGCTGGATGGGATCACCGACTCAATGGACATGAGTTTGAGTGAACTCCAGGAGTTGGTGATGGACAGGGAGGCCTGGTGTGCTGCAACTCATGGGGTTGCAAAGTTGGACAGGACTGAGCGACTGAACTGAAGTGAACTGAACTGGTGCTGGATGCCATGATCTTAGATTTTTTAATATTTTTTTAATATTTATTTATGATTAAAGTCATAAGCTGGCTTTTTCACTCTCCTTCACCCTCATCAAGTTCCTCTTCATTTTCGGCCATTAGAGTGGTATCATCCACATATCTGAGGCTGTTGATGTTTCTCCCGCCTATCTTGATTCCAGCTTGTAACTCATGCAGCCTGACATTTCTCATGATGTGCCGAGTATATAGGTTAAACAAACAGGGTGACAGCGGACAGCCCTGTCCTACTCCTTTCTCTATCTTGAACCAATCAGTTGTTCCATACAGGGTTCTAACTGTTGCTTCTTGACCTGCATATAAGTTTCTCAGGAGACAGGTAAGATGGTCTGGTGTTTCCACCTTTGTAAGAGCTTTCCACAGCTTGTCATGATCCACACAGTCAAAGGCTTTAGGACCACTCCCTTGTCATGGCCAAGGGGCTTGCGTAACTCAATGAAGCTATGAGCCATGCTATGCAGGGCCACCCAAGACTGCCAGGTCAAAGCAGAGAGTTCTGACAAAAGCCCGATCCACTGAAGTGGGGAATGGCAAACCACCCCAGTATACCTGCCATGAGAACCTCATGAACTGTATAAAAGGCCCAAAATTATACACAATGAATATTTATTACTTATGTAAAAATACATAAATGTGATAATGAAAAATAGAATTGGTGCTGTCCTCTCACCTAGTGAAAATGATGAATAATTTTTGTTGATATTCCTTTTTGTCTGATTTTTGGAAAAGTAATATTTGTGTTGTTCGGAATGTGTTCTCAGTCATGCAGTCGTGTCTGACCCTGCTGTCCCATGGACTGTAGCCCACCAAGCTTCTCTGTCCATGGAATTTTCCAGACAAGAATATTGGATTGGACTGCTATTTCCTACTCCAGGGAATCTTCCTGACCCGGGAATCAAACACGCATCTCTTATGTCTCCTGCATTGGCAGGCGGATTCTTTACCAATGAGCCACCTGGGAAGCCCATATTATAAAGGATGAAGAAGAAAATTTTGAAAATAACTTTTACTCCTATCTCTCAAAAATAATCGCTGTTAAAATAACAGTAATTTTTTTCTTGCTCTAATATATATATGTACATACACAAATATGGCAGTATACTTATAGATCTGTATCATTTATGTATATGTAAAGGAGTACGTCAAGGCTGTATATTGTCACCTTGTTTATTTAACTTCTATGCAGAGTACATCATGAGAAACCTGGGCTGGAGGAAGCACAAGCTGGAATCAAGGTTGCTGGGAGAAATATCAATAACCTCAGATATGCAAATGACACCACCCTTATGGCAGAAAGTGAAGAAGAACTAAAGAGCCTCTTGATGAAAGTGAAAGAGGAGAGTGAAAAAGTTGGCGTAAAGCTCAACATTCAGAAAACTAAGATCATGGCACCTGGTCCCATCACTTCATGGCAAATAGATGGGGAAACAGTGGCTGACTTTTTTCTGGGCTCCAAAATCACTGCAGATGTTGATTGCAGCCATGAAATTAAAAGACGCTTACTCCTTGGAAGGAAAGTTATGACCAACCTAGACAGCATATTAAAAACCAGAGACATTACTTTGCCAACAAAGGTCCGTCTAGTCAAGGCTATAGTTTTTCCAGTGGTCATGTACGGATGTGAGAGTTGGATTATAAAGACAGCTGAGCGCCAAAGAACTGCTGCCTTTGAACTGTGGTGTTGGAGAAGACTCTTGAGAGTCCCTTGGACTGCAAGGAAATCCAACCAGACCATCCTAAAGGAGATCAGTCCTGGGTGTTCATTGGAAGGACTGACGTTGAAGCTGAAACTCCAATACTTTGGCCACCTCATGCGAAGAGCTGACTCATTTGAAAAGACCCTGATGCTGGGAAAGATTGTGGACAGGAGGAGAAGGGGATGACAGAGGATGAGATGGTTGGATGGCATCATCGACTCAATGAACATGGGTTTGGGTGGACTCCAGGAATTGGTGATGGACAGGAAGGCCTGGCGTGCTGCGGTTCATGGGGTCACAAAGAGTCAGACACGACTGAGCGACTGAACTGAACTGAACTGATTATATATAAATATATGCATACATCTACACACATGTACATATATATGCTTTTATATTCAGTGAACATCGTAACAAAAATTACCTCATTCATTTGGAATGCTTCTCAAACCATACTTTTCATGAATTTCTATTCAGATTAATCTGGTTTTTTTTTTTTTACATAATTCTAAGAAAAGACTAACAGAAAGAAACTGGTAAATTGCTGCATTTATCTGAGTTAAGTGTACATTATCATGTACTAGGTATTTCAGTGTAATATTTTCTAAGACCACAAAAAGTCATTTCCCTACTCATGAATTGTAAATCCTTTGTATTATTTAGCATCTAGACCTGCAATGATCAATTTATACACAAAGTTTTCTTGTAACCTAGACTTTAAAAATACAGCAACCAGAATAGAGTTAATATTTTACAGTGTCATTCATTAAAGGCAATAATCGAAAGTCTGATGGTCAGTTTTTGTTTGCAATCTTATTCAATAAATATGGATTTTATTTCATTCTGGATATTCTGCTGAAAGGGATTATCACTGATATGTGTTAAACTTCTTCAGAGAGGATGTAATTAGGGTTTATTTCATTAACTGGCATTCCAATTCTTTCATCCAAGTGTTTCATTTATCCAGTTGCAGGGCATAACAGTTGATAGCATTGTCGTTGTTGTTTAGTCACAAAGTTATGTCCAACTCTTTTGTGACCCGATGGACTGTGTAGCCCCCTAGGCTTCTCTGTCCTTTGGATGTCCCAGGCAAGACAACAGCAGTGGGTTGTCATTTCCTTCTCCCGGGGATCTTCCTGACCCGGGAATTGAACCTATTTGGCAGGCAGATTCTTTACCACTAAGCCACCTGGGGAGCCCGTCGATAGAATAGGTAATGCTAATATTACCTTAGCAACTCTCAGAAAAATTATAAACAATGAAAATGTGTAGGAGAGCAGAGGCAAGCTTAGTGCTTTCTAAGCTTTGATGATTTTCTCTAACTTTGTTCAGTTCCCACCTTTAGGGTTATACTGATTGAAATACAGATGTATTTCCTTAAAACAGCCAGGCAAAGAGTGTGGTAGATAGAACAAAATACTGTCCTTCAGATACAAGCTACAACTTCACTCACCCTCCAGATAAAAAACCAGGCATGGATTTATTTAATCATAAATCAAGCAACAAATATTTACATCTGCTATGTATATGAATACGCAACATCTTATCACTATGGTTACTCATATAAATATTGAGCATCTGCTGTGTTAAAGGGGGCTTCCAGTGTGGCTCAGCTGGTAAAGAATCCACCTGCAATGTGGGAGACCTGGACTTGATCCCTGGGTTGGGAAGATCCCCTGGAGAAGGGAAAGGCTACCCACTCCAGTATTCTGGCCTGGAGAATTCCATGGACTGTATAGTCCATGGGATCACAAAGAGCCGGATACGACTGAGGGGGCCCTATTATATGTACCAGAGATAGAAAGTGGTAAAAAGGACTAATTACTTGACCTCAAACAGTTGCATTCTAGATGGATGGACAAGAAACAAGGAAAAAAAAATACATGATATGATTTCAGTTCGTGGCTCATGCTTTGTTAATGTTATGGAACAGTATCACACCAAGGTACAAATTGTTAATCTACATCATTTCTCAAACTTCAGTGTGCATTCAAATCATTTGGGATCCTTTTAAAATGCAGTTTATGATTCAGTAGCTCTAGGGTGGTGGCTAGAAGTATGCATGTCTAATAAACTGCTGGTCTGAAGACAACAGTCTTGAGTTGCAAGATATAGTATCATTTTTGTGTAGTTAGTTTGACTAAGAGGTGGGTAATAAAATGTATCTTAAAGGAAAAGTGGGTAATGGGTGATGGACTATGAGAAGGGGAAAGGATAGGAAAAAGGAGAAAATATAATAAACAGAATAGAACAGAAATGCAGATAAAAATGGAACACACAGGATACCAAAAACAGCATCTCCTTACATATTCTCTGTCTTAGAACTATTCCTGCTTGTTATGGAATAAAATAAAAAAAACTAAAGTACTAAGAGTAAAATTAAATATATACTGATGTCTCCGTTTGCAAGAACTGGTAGAGTTTGTGCAGTTTCAGTGCCAAGATAAATGTGCATATTTAAATAATGTAGATTTATCTTTTTATTATTGGAAACCCACATTTACTTGGTTATATTGAGTATGTCTGTTTGTATATATATTTATTAGGTAAGAAATTTTACTATGATCATTATTATTTTTCTTTGGACATAGCCTTGAATGAAGTATTCCTTATTTTGTGTCTTTTATAATGCCCCACAGACAAAAAGATTAAGATACCTGAGGACTAGACTGAAAGGTTGGTAAAATTACATCTTTTTGTGCAGTTTATTTGTTTCCTTTACCTCTTGGAAAAGTACCTGTTTACTTCCCCGAGTGATAGGGAATGTTATAGTCTTTGGTATGACATTAAAACTCCAGAAGAGCATACTAGAATCTGTAATGCCTTAAGCATACTTAATGGTATTAGCTACATTATGATTAAAGAATCTTTTACTAAGTTATAAATCTGTCCAAAAAATGACGTTGTGTTGAAATTCCAGGAATATGTTGCAGTGCTTTCTGAATCATAGTTAGCCGTACAAACTTAGAAAGATAGATTTATGATCTTTTGAAAATAAAAAATTGCTTTTATTCAATTTGATATCAGAAATTAGAAAAAGAATGAGACTAATATTGAGTGCCTATCCTAGGCCTGACACACATTTTATTAAATGTAATCCAAACAATCCAACAAGGAAGTCATTTACTCCATTAAACAATTGAGGAAATTGAAGCTTGTCTTCCAAGGTTGCATGAGAAGACAGGAAGTTTTTTTTTAGCAGCAGACATATGTCTCCTATATTATTGCTTGCCTCTCTCTCTCTCTGTTCCCAAATTATAAACTGAAACCTTGCTTTGTTTTTGACGTATTGATAGATTTGAAGGGTCATTGGGTATTGAGGAATAACTTCTTTTTTCATCAGATCACTATAATGAAAGCAGTTCAAGTATGATAGCAATAAAGGATTCTATCTTTTTTCAGTCTCCACTGAGTTTTGCTAATTATCAGAAAACCTATCCTTATTCCAAATGAGGATTTAATCAATTGGCAAATAAAAACAAAAGATAAAAATACTACACTAAAAGTTAATTTTTTGAAAAAATAGTATTAAAAAGTTTCTATTTTGAAAAGCATTTGATATGTTTTAAAAATTAAATATATAATAATTTTTTCCAACTTAATTCATAAGGAAGTTTATTTTCTGATGCTTAACTATTTTATTGTTTTGCTAAGTTTACAGTGTAATATTGGGTGCTAAAAATTATACAGAATTATCTTGCCTTAGGATATCTGTAATTTTCCTCTAGGATTATATTTATTTTAAAAGAGTAAAGACAAGTTAATTTCAGTTAATAGTTTCGGCGATTGCTTAGATCACCTGAGCATGAGGTGATTTGTGGTAAGCTGGTTTATTTCGTATATTATCTGAATAGCTGCGTTTCCTCCCCATTTTTCCATTATCATACATAAAGATAATAATCTTTTCTGTAATTTCATTTGCATGTTGTAGAAGAGGGGTAAAGACATTTGCTCAATCTGTAATCTTGATCATTTTATTCCTGTATTTGAGGAATGTATATAGTTCAATCTATAAAACAAATATATTTTCAGTATAGAAAATCAGAATAGTTATTAGTATATTAGATATTAAAAATAACTGATATTATTAGTTATGTATGAAATAAAATTGCTCATGACTCCGTCAATCAGAAATAACCTCTAGGTATCTTGGATTTATATAGCTAGTCTATTTGTATGCTTTCAAAAATTTGTCTTGAGTTTCTACCACATAGTTCTGAATATGTATACATATTAAAAGGCTTTATTTTTTAGAGCAGTTTTAGGTTTACAGCAACTGAGAGGGAGATACAGAGATTTCCCATATAGTCTCCACCCTGTCACCCCCAATGACATATATGCTATGCTATGCTAAGTAACTTCAGTTGTGTCCGACTCTGTGTGACCTCATAGACGGTAGCCTACCAGGCTCCCCCATCCCTGGGATTCCCCAGGCAAGAACACTGGAGTAGGTAGCCACCCCAATTATCATCACTCACCACAATGGTACATCTTTTTTACCATTTAAGAATGAGCCTACATTAACATACCATAATCCCTCAAAGTCCATAGTTTACCTTAGGGTATACTCTTGGTATTGTACAATCTAAGGGTTTGGACAAATGTATAATGATATGCATCCATCATTAATGGTATCATAAACAGCATTTTTACTGCACCCCAAATCTGAGCTCTGCCTATTCACTCCTCTCCCTTCTATTCCAGACCCCTGGCAATCCCAGATCTTTTTACTGTCTCTAGAGTTTTGCCTTTTCAAGAATGTCATATAGTGGGAATCATGCTATATATGGCCTTTTCAGAGTGGCTTCTTTCACTTAGCACTAAGCATTTAAGGTTTTTTCCCCGTGTTTTTTCATTGTATAATAGCTTACTTCACTTATTAGTGCTGAATAATATTTTCTTGTGTGGATGAACCAGAGCTTCTTCATTTACCTGCTAAAGAATATCTTGATTGCTCCCAAGTTTGGGCAATTATGAACAAAGCTGCTATAAATATCTATATGTAGATTCTTGTGTGGACATAGGTTTTCCAGTTCATTTGAATACATACCAGGGAATGCATTTGTTAGACTGAATGATAAGAATATGTTTAGTTTTGTCAGAAACCACCAAAATGTCTTCCAAAATAGTTGTATCATTTGCATTTCCACCAGCGATTGATGACAGTTCTTGTTCCAAATTCTTGGTAGCATTTGCTATTGTCAGTGTTCCAAATTTTGGCCATTCTAACAGGTGTATAGAGCTATTTCATTGTTATTTTCATTTGCATTTCCCTGATGACATACAAGTGGAGCATCTTTTCATATGCCTATTTTCTACCTATATATCTTCTTTGGTGAGGTATTTAAAAACTTTGATTTAAAAAAAACTGATTTGGTTGTTTTCTTAAGTGTTGAATTTGAGTTCTTTATAAATTTTGGAAAACAGTCCTTTTCTAAATGTGTCTTTTGCAAATATCTTCTCTGAATCTATGGCTTATCTTCTAATTCTCTAGACATTGTCTTTTGCAGACATGTTTTTCATTTTAATGAAGTCCAGCTTATGAATTATTTCTTTCATGGATCACAACTTCAGTGTTGTATCTAAAAATGCATCATCATACCCAAAGTCATCTAGGTTTTCTCTTCTGTTATTAATGTCATCCAGTTTTATAATTTCATATACATTTATGTCTAGGATCCATCTTTAGTTAATTTTTGTGATTGTTGTAAGGTTTGTATCTTGATGGTTTTTTTTTTTTTTTGGATGTGATTATTTAGTCATTCCATCTCCATTTGTTGAAGTGACTTTTTTTGCCTCATTGTATTATTTTTTCCCCTTGCTTAAAGATCAGTTAACTATGTGATTCTACTTCTTGGCTCTTTATTGTGTTCCATTGAACTGTTTGATTATTCTTTTACCAAGACCACACTGTCTTGATCACTGTAGCTTTATCGTAAGTATTGAAGTAGTGTAGTGTCAGTCTTCCAACATCGTTCTTCACCTTCAATAATAAGCTGCCTACTCTGGATCTCTTGCCTCTCCATATAAACTTTAGAATCAGTTTGTCCATATCTGTAATTTTCTGATATTGTGATTGAATTGAATCTATAGAGCAAATTGGGATGAACAGACATCTTGACACTATTGAGTTTTTCTATTCATGAACACAGAATATCTTTCCATTTCAGTTCAGTTCAGTTCAGTTCAGTCACTCAGTCATGTCCAACTCTTTGTGACCCCATGAATCGCAGCACGCCAGGCCTCCCTGTCCATCACCAACTCCCAGAGTTCACTCAGACTCACATCCATCAAGTCAGTGATGCCATCCAGCCATCTCATCCTCTATTTTCCCCTTCTTCTCCTTCCCCCAATCCCTCCCAGCATCAGAGTCTTTTCCAATGAGTCAACTCTTCGCATGAGGTGGCCAAAGTTCTGGAGTTTCAGCTTTAGCATCATTTCTTCCAAAGAAATCCCAGGGCTGATCTCCTTCAGAATGGACTGGTTGGATCTCCTTGCAGTCCAATGGACTCTCAAGAGTCTTCTCCAACACCACAGTTCAAAATCTTTCCATTTACTTAGTTCTTATTTGATTTTGGTTATCAGAGTTTTGTGGTTTTCATCATATTGATATTGTACATATTTTTTTAGATTTATACCTAAGTATTTAACTTTGAGGAGGGACAAAGAAAAAGCTAGAAGGACTATTGTAAGTAGTATTCCATTTTTAACTTCCAATTACACTTGCTTATTGTTAATAAGACATTTTCCTCAGGAAAAAATATTGAAAAATTTATTATCAATGGACCTGCCTGAAAGAAAAGTTAAAAGACGTTTTTTAGTGAGAAGAAAAGTAATATAGATCAGAAATTCAGATCTGTAGCATCAAAGAAGGAATAACTGAAGATAAAATTTAAAAATATGAATATATATTTCCTATTTGTGATTGATCTAGAAGATAATAGTTTATTCAAAATAATACCAACAATGTATTTAATAATGTATGCTTATATAATATATGATGTAAATTTTACATATATATGCTTGTGTATGTTTATATATAATGACATAAATGAAAGCAGTAATATAAAGTATAGGAGGGAGGAGGAATCATTTTATTATTATAAGGTACTAAAACTATCTATAAAGTGGTACAATGTTATTTGAAAGTGGACTTGGATTAGTTGTAAATGCATATTGCAAACTCTAGGATAACACCACTAAAAATGTTTTTGAGTATGACTGATATGCTAAATAAAAAAGAAGAAAAATGGAATCATATAAAATGTTCAACAAAACACAATGGCAGAAAAACAGAAGAGAAAACAGGAACAAAGAACAGGGTAACAAAAACAGAAAACAAATGCTTTTTCCCTGGCCTCTTCAAATTGCACTCCCTTCCTTTTGGTATGTATGCCTTGTAATTTTTCTTGATAAGTAGACATAATGTGGGCTTCCCGGTGGCACTAGTGGTAAAGAACCCATCTGCTGGTGCAGGAGACATAAGAGACACGGGTTCGACCCCTGAGTTGAGAAGATACCCTGTAGGAGGGCATGGCAGCCCACTCCAGTATTCTTGCCTGGAGAATCCCGTGGGCAGAGGGCAGGCTACAGCCATAGAGTTGGGAAGAGTTGGATACAACTGAAGGGACATAGCACACAGAGCACAACGTAATATACTCTGTAAAAAGAACTGTTGCAGATAGACCTTTGGTAATGCAGTGGTGAAGTGTGGGGAGGAGGCTTTCTAGAGACCTGTGATTTAGGTCTCAGTCCTTTAGTAAGCCTACGCCTTTCAACTGTGAACCTCACAAGAGTTTATTCCCTTTAGGTGAGAGAGGATTGTTATAGTGGGCTACAGTTAGTTATTTCCCTTCCTGTGGTCAGTTCGTCTCTGAAAATACCTTAATAGATTAGGCTCTGATTAACTAATTTTTCCTGAGGGCAGGCCTTGTTAAGAAGACTAGAGTGCTCTGGAGTATCTAAGGTTGTTTCCATTTCCTTAGAAATACTGTTCCCCAATATTTGCTGTGGGAATCTGGTCAAGCTCCTAGAGCTAAATCTCAAAATAATGTGTCCCCTCCAACCTTTTAGCTGAACCCTCCTGGAGATTTTAACTCTCAGACTTGTCCTCTGTTGAGTGTCCAGCAATTTGTCAATTGCACTTCAAAAGCCACGACCACGAGGAACCCGTGCACCACAGGTAGAGAGTAGCCCCCACTTGCACAACTGGAGAAAAGCCGGCGCTGCACTGAATACCCAGCACAGCCAAACAAACAAACAAAAAATTAATCAAAGAAGAGTTGTCGAATTTTTAGTCTGTTCAGCTTTTTGTTTGTTAGGATGGAGTGGTGATGTCCAAAGCTCCTTAAATATGGAACCCGAAACAGGAAGTCCTATACTTCTTATTTTACTAAAACGGGAACCTACAAAATTGACAATTTTGTAACTTGAATTTTTTCACTTACGTCATAAACTTGTTCTTTACTGCTAAATGTTCTTTGATAGAATTTTAATTAGTGACAATACCTTTTATCACATTAGATATTTTTATCTGGTCTGTTATTGCTTAGACTGCTCCTAATTTTCTGCATTATAAACAGATCTTCTGTGAGAATTCATAGAGATAAATATTTTGAACATCTATGATTATGTCCTCAAAGTAAAGAAAATAGCTCTTCCTAACCTAATTCCACAGATGAATTAGCAGAAAACATCCTAGATACTGCTACGGTGGAACAGCATATACCTCTTAAGATACATTAAATAAAATCAGTTCTCCTGTTCTTTCATCAATTCACAAAATGATCGAACCAGTTCTATACAACCTTTCACTGTTTTGGGGTCTGTATGAAAGAGCGTGACAGAGAAAGAGAGAATGAGACTGCTTGTGGAAGTGCCTTAAATTGTTAGAAAAATAAAGTCTTTTATTCTGTAAATTTCAAAAGACAGAAAAACAACACAAAACAAAACAAAACCAACACGTCTTCTTAAGTGTGTAGCATGGGGACAGCTCCTTTCCAGAGGACATCACTTTTTTACTCTGCTTCTCTGATAGGAATGGTGACTTCACTTTTGAGATGCAATGACACCAAAATTCTAGCCACTTATTCTATATATAGATCTTCATCTATATTGCCTTTGACTCTTCTTCCTTGTCATCCTGTCAATTTCCTTTTGCCAGAGGAACTTGGAACACACCTGTACTTGAACTATTATTTACTTTTTTTTTGTCTAGTAGCAATGAAGTGAAGGCTACCATGGTGAACCATGGGGCATCTCAGTAACATTGTATTAAGAAAAAACTTACTGTAGGATTTAGAGTTGTATTGTGATTTGAGGAAGGGTTCATGGAAGCAGGGCTTTGCTATTGTTTGCTTGCTGTCAAAAAGCGGGTGTAATTTTATGGTTTGCGTAATTAATGACTCTTACTGAGAAGCTAGGTAACCAGCTCTCCCAGCAACTGAGGGGTTTCTGGGGCACAGCATTTTCAGCACACAACCTCCCCCAAATCCCAAGCAAACTGGGAGGAGTTGGTTACCCTACCTGGAAGGTAAAATGAAAGGAGGCTGAGGCTAGACTTGGTAAAGAAGCAAAGTCACTCACAGGAGCCAGGATCCAGGATATTTGGTTCCTTTTGTGGTTTGGATAATGTTCATGTTTTTGCCTGGATTCAGACATGAACGCAAAGTAGCCTGATCCCTGACTGGATCCATCATGGTGGCAGCGTGGTCTAGTGGTGGTGATTTTCTGTGAGATTGTTGGTGTTCAACAGGACAGGAGGCCACTGCCTAGCAACACCAAGGCCTTCAGAAGGTATCAGAACAATTTCTAGCTGTCAGGAGCTGTTTTCCTTTTCTCCAGTACCCTTCTTCAGGGATTTGAGGGGTACTTTTGTGGTTGGCCAAAGACAGACGACAGTTGTGAGTGTCCGTTGTGAGAGCCTTGGTTTCAGTCATATTGGTTCTGTGCCCTAAGGAAATGCTTTGGACTTTGGACAATATAAATATTGTCCATCTCTCTTCACACAACTCTTCTTCAATAAAGTTTTTTTAATGATTGGGACCAAATACTGAATTACTGTTACATTTTTAAACAATCGAATACTTTTCTCCTTCTTATATTCAAAATTCACATTAGCATATTTTAGTGTTCTTAATAATACTACCATAAAGAAACCCATATCATTTAATTGAAGACACTTTTTTCACAGGACACATTAGGATTTTGATGAACACTAATATTTCACTATTAAACTAACGTTTCATAGAAAAATTAGTTTGTTTAGTGATTGTCTCCTAGTTATGCCTATTGTTTTTAAAAATTAGAAATATACATAAAGGGTAAATAATTGTTCTGAGTTAAATTGTTCTGATTTTAAATGAATAAATTTTCTTATTTACAGTCATTGAAAGGAGATAGTTTCATGTTTTTCAGATTTACTGTTTTAATATAAAGTGGTATTTGGATTTTTGGGGGGGAAAATATTTACCTAGTAGATGAAAATATGTATTTGATTTAGTTTAATAGCTAAGGTTATAATACTAGTTAAATTATGAGGCATCATTTTAATTATTAACATTGGTTCAATTATTTTGACTATCTTAAGCTCAGTTTGGTTGTCCCATATATTAATTAAATCAACTGTTCCGCAATTAGTTTTCATAACGATGGAGGAACTTAATGTGGCCTTAGCTGTATTATAATCCATATTAATGAACTTTCCTTTAGGTTCTGCGGACTACCTGGAGATCATTATTCCACCAGACCTAAGAAAGGAACATTCTGGGCAAATCAGTGAGGGAAAGGAAGTTGAAGAATTATCAGAAGCTTCAGGAAGCGCCATATCACAGGCAGTGGTGCTTCCTGCTGAGATTCCATGTGAGGTCAGTAAAAACACCTCGTTATTGTTGTAATGGATACTGCATTTCACTAGAATGTGGCTAACACGAGAAGCTCCAATATAGAGGTGTTTTTGTTTACTCTGTTCTTGGCTGTGTCCTCAGAATGGCAGAACAATGTCTGGCAGTTAGTAGGCATTTGATATGTATTTGTTGAGTAATAGAATATTGAAACATACATGAAAGCACCATGTGATTAGATGTTGCTTGATATGTTGCAAACAGATTTACAATTGCTATATATATATGTATGTGTGTGTGCCTGTGTGTATTAAACTGTTCAAAGCAAAGTTGGATTCATATTAACCAGATCAAGGATTTTATTTTCATGAAAGGAAATATGTTCTTGAATAGAATTTGAAAATACTTTAGGACCACCTATCTTCAATTATAAAACATGTGTCAAAGGCCTACATTATGAAGTGGAAATATCATAAGAGGTAGAAGAACTGGTTTGAGAATAAAAATATAATGTTAGAGCAAGTAGATTTCTCAGGAGGTGTTATATGGATACATGTTGCTGACATTTCTTCTTCCTAAGTCTTCACTGGACTGAACCACTAAAATAAGCCATGCTAGAGCTTGACCAAAATTTGCGCTATGTAATCTCCAGGAACTAAAAAGATGCTGGCCCTCAACATCTGCAGTGTACTTGAGCAGAAAGAGCCAGAGATACAGGAGAAGCTTGCGAGTTGCATGAGAGGTCCTTCAGGTAGAAGCCAGTATTTAGGTGGCAGGAGCTGCACTTGTCTGCTTGCTGTACCATGCTTAGTCACTCAGTCATGTCCAATTCTTTGTAACTCCATGGACTATAGCCCACCAGGCTCCTTTGCCCATGGGGATTCTCCAGGCAAGAATACTGGAGTGGGTTGCCATGCCCTTCTGCAGGGGATCTTCCCAACCCAGGGATCAAACCCAGGTCTCCTGCATTGCAGGAGGCAGATTCTTTACCATCTGAGCCACCAGAGAAGCCCAAGAATACTGGAGTGGGTAGCCTATCCCTTCTTCAAGGGACCTTCCCAACCCAGGAATCAAACCAGGGTCTCCTGCACTGCAGACGGATTCTTTTCCAGCTGAGCTACCAGGGAAGCTCACTTGTCTGCTTACTGGAAGGCATATTTGGGGAGAGAATCCTCTGATCCTGATGGTTCCAGCAGCCCTGGCAGAAGCAGAATGTTCTGTACAATTTTGAAAAGCTTATTTCCCTCATCTCCAGACCCCATGCACAAGCAGGAGAATTGCCAATTTAAATTACTATGTTATCAGTGCCAGAGGAACAAAAACTTCTTTGGCACTCCCTTAGAGACCCCAGGAACCGGAACTGTACAGGTTGGAGGGAACCGAGACAGAGGAATCAGGCAAAGAAATATTACAGCCTACTTGAGGAAGGAAGACCAGGCCAAACAATCAGAACCAGAGGCTCCTATTGAGTGAGAAATAATGGAAGAGACAGAAATTAGTAGAAGAGACTATAAAAGGGAAATGAGGACTATTCTCAAGTAGGTAAAGTCAAAGTAAAAAAAAAAAAAAAAAAACTCTCTGGAACTAAAAATTGCTCACCAAGAATTATGCAATGAGTCTAACTAGCTGCTTTTAAAAATATCTGCAACAGTAAAATTTGAACAATATAAAGCCTTTCCATGATTAAATTGCAGAGACATCAAAATCCAAAAATTAAATCCCACTGTCCTCCAGGCAGAAATCACGCACTCAGGTGGCTGGGGAAAACCAGAGTTCTTTCCATAGCAGAATTGTGGACTTTTATTTATTGACATGGATATAATTCTATCAGAATCTTTGAAGAGTCTGAATTAAATTATTTCAATTCCAAATCTTTCTTGGGAGCCCCACTTTTTAAACAATCCTAAAAGTTGAAAGCTCATATAAGACTATTTTAGCACCAGCCAGCTTCCCAAGTGGCAATTCAGGAAATATAAGAGACACGGGTTCAACCCCTGGGTCAGAAAGATCCCCTGGAGGAGTGTATGACAACCCAGTCCAGTATTTTTGCCTGGAGAATCCCGTGGATAGAGAAGCCTGGAGTGCTACAGTCCATAGGGTTGCAAAAAGTTGGACATGACTGAAACAACTTAGCATGAACACACTAAAAATTTGAAACAGACTTATCCATGGACCAAAAATAGTCATCCAAGTCAAAATCTTGTATTCTTAGAACCTAGATCTTAGTATAGTCTAAATTCATGTCCCAGTTTTCATGCACCACAAGAAAGATAAGTGAAAATCACGTTTCAGATTACCAGGAACCTGCATCTCTTATGTCTTCTGCACTGGGAGGTGGGTGCTTTTACCACCAGCAGCACCTGGGAAGCCCAGGATAGCATTCAGTCTATACCAGTTGTCTGAAAGCTCCACCTTTGTGCTTACTCGTTTCTGAGAAGTCTTCAAGTTACTGGGTAAATGGAATCCACTTAAATGTATAGCTTTCTCTCTCCAGAAATGATATTTGAGACTTCTCTGCCATTGTACAAAATCTAGAAATTTACGAGACTGTCATTGCCAGTCACCAGGTCATATTTGCGATGTGCCTCTTCTGCTCCCAGTATCTTCAAATTCTATGAATTTCCCCTTTACACTTTAAAGTTTCTGGCATGCCCTTGTTGAGTTGACTGATTCAGTCTATTGGTGTCATCTTCATTCTGTCTGATGAACAGGGAATTAGTTTAATTCTCTCCTGCTGTCTCCTGCTGCAGAATGGCCTGAGTCTGTAGATCCGCCGCTAGCCAAGTGCTCTCCCTGAGCCCTCCTCTGTTCTGGAGAAGTGGCGTTTATTGGCGTAACTGAGGCTGCAGGTGAGCCTGCTGCGGCTTTTGACCCCAGGAGCCTGGCCCTTTTGATTCCTTCTGCCTAGTCATCTTTCCCAGCATTGTTCCTTCCCTGGACCTTGAAATTTGTGCCACTTTAAAAACAGCAGAAAAACATTTTTTTTCTTTTGACAGGTGTTTTTGTGTGTGTGTGTGTGTGCAATAGTGAAGATGTGCCTCCAGTGTTCTATTTATGTAAGTTATTCTCTGTCTTTTTAAGAAACACCTAAATGGGTCTTAACAGTTTAAATCTGCTTAATGTGGCCTCTTCTTTTCCCTTTTCTAGGATTAGCAATCTTTGTTCTGTTTTAGTGTTTGTTAAGCTTTTTGTTGTTTTTTATGGGCCAAGATACTTTGCTTTTCTAGCATATTCCTCTTGATTTTGTCTTGTATGGGGTAATATATCATGAGAGATATGAAATCAGTGAGTTCTAAGTCTTCCAAATAAGTCCATTGTTCAGAGTAATCTTACCCAGTTTTGTTCTTGATGAATTATCCACTTGGGAGGCATTCTCCCATTGAAATAATATCTAAACCAGAACTGAACCTGGTCTGTTATTTGCTAGCTTCTTTTCCCTTTGCTGTGTATTTACCCCAAAGTCCTAATTTCATTAATTTCCCAGGAAAATTCCCTCAGAACGATGGTTCTCATCTGGGAGTGATTTGGCTGTCCCTCCCAAGGAGATATCTGGCAAAGTCTGCAGACAAGTTTGTCATAACTGGGGTTGCTCCTGGCAACTGCTGAGTAGAAGCCAGGGATGCTACTAAAAACCCCATAGTGCACAGGGTGTTCCCCACAGCAGTGACTTCTCTGGTCCCAAAATGTCAGTAGTGTCAAGGTTAAATCCTGCGCCAGAGGATAGAAAATACATTCATGCCTCTCAGTAATAGGTCACCTTCAAATCCCCCTAGGAATGGCATTCAAGGAGGCAGTGCTCTTCTTCAGAGCCTTGTCTGCAGTCTGGGCAGTTCTGTGATCACTTGTTAGAGCTGTGCTATGCTGTGCTAAGTTGCTTCAGTTGTGTCCGACTCTTTGCCACCCCATGGACTGTGGCCCGCCAGGCCCCTCTGTCCATGGAATTCTCCAGGCAAGAATATTGGAGTGGGTTGCCACAAGAACACTGGAGTGGGAAGGGGATCTTCCAAGCCCACGGATTAAACCCACTTCTCTTACATCTCCTGCATTGGCAGGAGGGTTCTTTACCACTCATGCTACCTGGGAAGCCCTGCTTGTTAGAGAAACATCATCTCTAAGCAGTAATCCAGTCACTGGATAATTTTTTAATGGATTTGACCTGAAGCTTTAAGAGGGATCCTTTGAGTGTTTTCCTCAATGGCCCTTTCAGAAATACTGTGGTTTGCTCTAAATGCCTCCTGCCTCTCCTGGAGCCCCAATCATGGGTCAGTAATGGCCTCTCTATTGCTTCTTCCATCTTAAAGAGCAGCTAAGAGGAGCTTATTTTTATCTTATCTTATCTGTGTAGGCAGGACTTCAATATGGCATTCCCTTCCTTTTGGTAGAATCTGCTACAATCTCAGCTTTCCTCCACCCCTAACCTCTTACTTCCTTTCATATAGTTATATATATTTCTTTATGTTTATGTTATTCTTCCATAGCTATTGTTCAGATGAGACTGGTTACTTGTTGATTTTTGAGCAAATTTAGTTCTTAAACTTATAGTATCATGACAAAAAAACCTTTTAATGGGCTTTATCAGCAATTATAGCTATATTAATTTCATTGACTTGTTTTTCTGAGTCCTAGAACATGGCACATCCGCTGGTAAAGACCTTCATTTTATTTGACCTTCACTGATGTATATGTCTGTGTCTGTAACCATAATATGAGTCTCCAAACTCAAATCTGTTCAGATCACAGATTATATAACCAGTGAATCTAGAGAAACTCAGAGAATATATGAAGGAGTGTGACTCTTAGCAGGGCCCATGGGGAAGCTACAAAAACCTCTGAGATTAGCAGCTTCCTGTTCACTCCTTGGCACTGAACACAGTTTAAAACAATTCACAGAAACTTAACAGCACTGCCCACTTATTTCTGACATCAAGTCACACATTATATCTTGATAACCAACCTTAACTTAAAGTCAGGTCCTATGATTTAATTGAAACATAATAGTAAAAGCAGCAAAAGATTATTGTGTGTGTCACTGCCTAAAATGTCTATGTTGTGAACATTACCCCTTCAGTGCTAAGGTTTTACAATGACAAAAATGTGTTTTTTTCCCTTTAACCAAGTGTTTCTCAAATTAGGCAGCATATAGGGATGATTAGGGGAGGTTTTACAAAGTAAAAATGCCTGAATCCTACTGTTAGAGATTCAGATGTAAATAGTCTGAGTTTTGGCCTGGATATTGGGAGTTTTAAAAGCTTCCCAGGTGATTCTCCAAGGTGAGAATTAGCAGCCAAATTTGGAACCATTGCCATGACCTAATCCTTGCTCTGTCGTCACAGGTCAGGTCAGGGTCAGCTTTAGGGACTTGCACAGTGCTGGC
Source organism: Bos javanicus (assembly GCF_032452875.1). NCBI lineage: Eukaryota > Metazoa > Chordata > Mammalia > Artiodactyla > Bovidae > Bos > Bos javanicus. Next base: position 23,273,540 of record NC_083873.1, on the reverse strand, counting down.
TTAATAAGGCCCATGCCTGTGCAACTGTGCTTGCAGAGCTAGTTCCTATTATGAATATATGAAAAGAACCATTAATCTGGTTGCACAAGTCAAAGTAAGCTGATATGATCCATGAGGATCAAAATCCTTTGTTACCTGTGCTTAATGATTCATTAAAGTCTAGAAGGGCACCCACCCTGACAATCTAGAAACTCCACTACCAATGTGTTGTACTGCAGACAAAGTTCCAGCCCTTTTGGTGAGGTCTCACGGTTTGTTTACAATGCAGCAAATCTAGAGAGTTTGGTATTGATTATTATTATAACTCTTTCTCAATTTGAATGCTCAGAGCCAGATAAGAGGTAAACAAAGAAGTTAGATTGAGAGCAAAATAGCATCTTCTGATAAAACTGAATTTATGACCATTTGAGTGTCCTAATATTTCCTCCATTGAATTAAATATGTCCATGTAATTGTAGCTTTAATTAAGATGTCCATAATAATTAAGGCTTCCCCAATGACTCAGACAATTAAGAATCTGCCTGCAATGCAGGAGCCTCAGGTTCAGTCCCTGGGTCTGAAAGATCCCCTGGAGAAGGGAATGGCAACCTGCTCTAGTATTCTTGCCTGGAGAATTCCATGGACAGAGGAGCCTGGTGAGCTACAGTCCCTGGGGCTGCAAAAAGTTAGACACGACTGAGGCAACTAACACTTCCACTCTTTTCACTTTCATAATAATTAAGAACAGGGCTGGACGGGTGCAGGCCTTCCCTCCTCAGCAGCCCTCTTTGAGCATGGAGATGCAAGAAGCAGATGAAGCTGTGAGTCCTGAGGGGAATAAGGAATAATGCTTGCTCAATGTAAAAAAAAAAAAAAAGTCATATTTTTATAGGCTTATTCCATCTCAATGTAAAAATACATATAGATTGCCTCTTTTCAATTTTTTTTAAAGATTCTTTTTGATTTGGACCATTTTTAAAGTCTTTATTAAATTTGTTACAGTATTGCTTGTATTTTTATTTTTTGGCTGCGAGTCACGTGGGATCCTAAGTCCCCAACTCACACCCCCTGCATTGGAAGGTGAAGTCTTAACCTGGAACCACCAGGGAGTTCCCCAGAGCACCTCTTATGTACTTAATTCTTATAAGATGCCCCTGCATTGGAATGTGTGCATATGTGAACATTTAAATTATGACCTGTCAGTTGTAGAACAACTTCAAAGAGTTGATATTCTTTGACCAGATTGCACCTGGCTGTAAATTATGTGCATTTACTCTGTATTTATGTTAACTAGCTGAATATTTGAGTTGATTCCATAAAATGATATAAAAAATAAAAATACCTTCAGGGTGTTTAAAATCTGTCTGGGAAGCCTCAACACAGACATTAAAAACTTATTAAAAGGGCATGACTGAGAAAGGTTCAAATGAGGAGTACACGTGTGAAATGTTTTATGATCCCTTTGGAAGTTGTACGTGAAACCTGAGTTGGACCTTGGTGAAGAGGATAAGTATGAGATGGAGGGAGAGTAGGAACTCAAGAGCAGGCCAACATTATGTGCAAATAGGAGTGGCTTCCTAATTAGCAGGGCCCAGTGTAAAATGAAAAGGTAGAGACCCCAGTTCTAATTATTAAGCATTTCAAGGTGTGATAGCAGAATATTCAAACAAGTGCAGGTTCTGTGCACCTTCAGAGATTACATGCCCTTGGAGCTTGTCCCAGTTACAAATGAGATGTCAGTCCCTCCTTGGGGGTGGTCAGTGTGCTTATCTTTTGTTTAGGCCTCTTCTCTGGAGATGGTTGAAAGGTGGGAGAGAATCTGGTGCATAAGAAGCAGCCCATGGAAGCACCCGGCTTCCCAGGTGGCGCCAGTGGTAAAGAACCCGCCTGCCAACGCAGGAGACTTAAGACATATGGGTTCGATCCCTGGGTCGGAAGATCCCATGGAGGAGGAAATGGCAGCCCACTGCAGTATTCTTGCTGGAGAACCCCATGGACAGAGGAGCCTGGCAGGCTACAGTCCATAGGATCGCAAAGAGTCGGATATGACAACAGCAACTTAGCGCAGCACGGCATGTGAGCACCAATGAATGAGGATGAGTTGCTGGCTGAATATACACCAGGAGAGGATGCTCGGGTTTACTAAATTTGGAAGGCGAGAGGTCAGAGTTTTACATGAAGGGATGAACAAATAGAAGAAAACACCAAAGAACTTTGAAGCTGGATTTGAGCTAGAGTGAAAATGGGAAGTCATTAAAGCTGCAAAATAAGGAGACAGACATGAGCAAGTGAGGGACTAAGGAACTGCCTTGGAAGTGTGGTCTCTGAAGAGGAAGTGGCAGGCGTGAGGACCGGAAGGAGCTCCAGTTACTGACCTCAGACTCAGATGAAGTAGTGCATGAGGAGGCATAGGCAGAGAAACAGAAGCATTTCCCTGAGGCCGGATGTGTGAAGCCAGAGCAGTAGGTGGACTCATGGGATCTTTTCTCAAAGTGCAATTTAACTGATATAGAGAAATTTAGTTCAGAATATCCTGTAGACAAATACTTGGGAGCACTAGACTCTGCTGGAAAAATGCCAGAGGTGGATGTGTGTCAGCTGAAATGATTTTTTTTAACATCAACATATTTGTAAAAAACCTCGTAGTACAGAGCCTTAAAAATGTAAATTTTATTGATGGGTGATTTATGCTTAGGGAAATAATATTTAAATAAGAGAACTTTGAAATTAATGACTTTTGGGTAAACACAGTTTTATAAGAGCATATAAATTGGATTCCTGTTTATTTTGTGAAAGACTGAAATTCAGTTTGACTTTGAAGAAAGCCTTTGAAAGGTGATATCTGAGATAATCATAAAATATATTTAATTTTAGCTATTTTGAAGGTTAAAACAGCATCATGTAAACAGTAGTATAGAGTTTAATTTAAATAATTCTGATTGATTTTCAGAATGTAAATCTTTGTATTCATTACTCTAGTCTTAAAATAGAAATATAATAGCCTTCCATATTGGTTTTTGAGGTATGTGTGTGTGTGTGTGTTTTGGTTAGGATTAAAGGAAATGGCTTTATATAAAAAGTGATTAGCCCTCAGTCAGTCCTGTCTAACTCTTTGTGATTTCATGGACTGTAGCCCACTAGGCTCCTCTGTCCCTGGAATTTGCCAGGCAAGAATACTGGAGTGGGGTGTCGTTTTCTCCTCCAGGGAATCTTCCTGATCCAGGGATTGAACCCATATCTCTTACATCTCCTGAATTGGCAGGTGGATTCTTTACCACTGTTCCACCTGGAAAACCCAGTATAAAACAGATGCTCAAAAGATGTTTATCCCTTCCTTTTCTCTGTATTAAATCCAATCTTCTTATCCTTAGTTTTCTCTCAGGGTTTTTTTTTCAAATAGGGTTTTCAATAACCCCTTATATCTTTGTAGTTGTTGTTCAGTCGCTAAGTCACATCCAACTCTTTGCAACCCCCTGGACTGCATCACACCAGGCTTCTCTGTCCTTCACTGTCTCATGAAGTTTGTTCAAACTCATATCCATTGAGTCTGTGATGCCATCCAACAATCTCATCCTCTGTCATCCCCTTCTCTTCCTGTCCTAAATCTTTCTCTCATCAGGGTCTTTTCCAATGAGTCAGCTCTTCCCATCAGGTGGCCAAAGTATTGGCACTTCAACTTCAGCATCAATCCTTCCAATGAATATTCAGGGTTGGTTTCCTTTAGGATTGACTGGTTTGATCTCCTTGCTATCCAAGGGAGTCTCAAGAGTCTTATCCAGCACCACAGTTCATAAACATCAATTCTTCAGCACTCAGCTTTCTTTATGGTCCAACTCTCACATCCATTCATGACTATTGGAAAAATCATAGCTTTGACTATATATGGACCTTTGTCAGCAAAGTGATGGCTCTGCTTTTTAATACACTGGCTAGGTTTGTCATAGCTTTTCTTCCAAGTAGCAAGCGTCTTTTAATTTCATGGCTGCAGTCACTCTCTGCAGTGATTTTGGAGCCCGAGAAAATAAAATCTGTCAGTTTCCATTTCTTCCCCATCTATCTGCCATGAAGTGATGGGACTGGATGCTATGATCTTAGTTTTCTGAATGTTGAATTTTAAGCCAGATATTTCACTCTCCTCTTTTATTTTCAGCTTTTTGCCATTAGTGTGGTAGCATCTGCATATCTGAGATTGTCGATATTTCTCTTGGAAATCTTCATTCCAGCTTCTGTTTCATCCAGTCCAGCATTGCATATGATGTATTCTGCACAGAAGTTAAATCAGCAGGGTAACGATATACAGCCTTGACACACTCCTTTCCCAATTTTGAACCAGTCATTCCATGTCTGGTTCTAACTGTTTCTTCTTGACCTGCATACAGGTTTCTCTGGAAGCGGGCAAGGTAGTCTGATATTCCCATCACTTTAAGAATTCCCCACAGTTTGTTGTGATCCACACAGTCAATGTTTTTAATACAGACAATGAAGCAGAAATATATATATTTTTTCTAGAATTCTATTGCTTTTTCTATTATCCAACAGATGTTGGCAATTTGAATCTTATATACATAGATTTGGGCTTCCCTAGCTTTTCCACCTTAATAAAATCTTGAGACTTTTAGATTTATAGCCTCTAGTCAACCAAACAGCCTTCACTGGTATTCATCGTAAAGAGTAACAAAAGAATCCCTTATTGGTAAGATGAACAATACACTTGACACTTGAACAATAGGGGTTTTGAATTGCATGGGTCCACTTATACATGGATTTTTCTCAGTAGTAAATACCCCAGTACAACATGATCTGCAGTTGGTTGAATCAGGATACTGCTGTTGCAGAGGGTGTACTATTAATCTTATATGGATTTTCCATGGTGCAGAGGGCCAGTAGATGCTCCTAAAAGTTATATTGTTCAAGGGTCAACTGTATTAGACATCTAAACCAATTAATCATATTTAAAGTATAAGAGATCTTAAAGCTAAACATGTTCGATCCTCTTATTTATAGATAAATACACCAAGTCCTAGAAAGGTGAAGGAAAGGGATTTGGGGGAAAAAAAGAATTTTTTTAGCAATTGAATTACATTCCCTGCAGGTCTGTGAAGTGATGCTCATCACCTTCACAAAGAACCTCTCACACAGGGATGAGGTGAAAGGAAAAGGGAGCAGCTATGAACTCAGTCGATTCATTTGCAAAATATGGTGCTGGGGGAAAATAAATATTCAATAGACATAAGTTGATAAACTTAAAATCTTGTGAGACTCACCTTTACATATTTCATTTATGAATATGGCTGAAACTGTGGACACGATGGTGGTGGTGGCTTTAAGTTGTCTCCTACATTTGCAACCCCATGGACAGTAGCCCATCATGCTCCTCTGTCTATGGGATTTCCCAGGCAAGAATACTGAGGTGGATTGCCATTTCCTCCTTCAAGGGATCTGTCCCACCAAGAGATGGAACCCAGGTATCCTGCTTGGCAGACGAGTTCTTTACACTAATTACCATGTTGGACCTTTATCACTAATAAGTGTATTTGGTTGGTTAATGAAAACTTTTCAAATGTCTAACTGAGTTATATTTTTCATTGTATAGAATCCTGGTGAAATATTTATTATTTTGAGGGATGAAGTAACCAGTGATGCTGTGGAGGTTGAATTTACATCAAATAGTAAATGCATTAGAACACAGCCAGCCCTCTGGAATAAAAGTGTCTGGAGTATGAAAGCTTTAGGTAAGAAATTTTTTTATGCTTTAATAAATATAAAACATCATTCTGAGTTTCTTTCAATAAATTTCTGGTAAATGGTTTCACTTCTCTACAGAAACTAATATTGTTCTGCAGGTGTTTCCTGTGTTTAGCTTTCACACATCCAAGGCTGTTATTATTAATCTGAGTTTGCCAAAGCACGAATGTGTAAATTATGAGATATTAGCCTGTGTACCATGTGGTGAAATGACAGGCAGTAATATCATGTACTTTCAACTGTGTCAGCAAAGAGCACTTTAAATGTTAGCTATTAAATTAGGGAACTAAAATCATTCGCTTTATTGTAACAGAATGAGCAAACATTTGGATTTTCATTTGTAATTTTCTTCTTTTTTTGTTTTTTGTTTCTGCCATGCCCCTGAGTATGTTTTTGCTTGTTTGGAAAGCATAGTTCTTTTTCCCTATTTTATCATCTTGGTACCATATCTATATACAATCTTCCCTCTTTTCCTTTTAAAAATTATGAACCTAACCATTTATTATCCAAGTTTGCTTCAACATGATAAATCGTATCAGATTTAAAATTGCAGGTGAAATATACAGACTTGTCTTGATAATTGTACTAAAATCAAAATCTAATATATTAATTTCTGAATGTTTTGATATAAATGTAGGACTTGCTGGTTTTTTAATTTATGGTGTCCTTTTACAATCAGAGAATAAAACTTTATAAATGTTAATTTAAGTATTTTAAAGTACAAAGATATTCAATCTTATTATGAATTCAGAAATGTAGTAAAAAATTAAAGAGTATGTCAAACGCATCCAGAGCTTTTTTGTTTTCTTTTTAGAATATAATTCTAGTGAAATCCATTTACAGAGCATTTACAAATCTTTTCTGTTGTGTTGTGTAAGGTATGTGTCCCTTCTGTGGATATCCTCACACAGCTTAGATCAGAGTTGGATTATAGAAAGGGAAGACTCTATGCGAAGCATTTATAAACATCTTAGACACTGCTTCCTGTCATGGACAAGGACATGCAGAAGTGAAATGAGAAAGAATTCTCTTTCTTTTGCTTTTCTTCCAAAGCCTCTTACTTCCTTATGTCACATTTTTTAAATGATTTAATGAACAGTAATTTATAATTAGTTTAGAAGTTAAACTAAATCTAGTTAGACTAAAATCACTACAGAAATATCAGTATTGCAAATTAAGAAGTACTGAGGTAATACTTCCCAAATACCAAATCAAAATGTCAAATAAAATTATTCACATTCAGATTTTATGTTCAGTTTACCTAGTAGCTAAGAGCAGTGAAAAGAATAAAATGTCAAATTTCAGATGTTTTTCAGAAAAATAGAAAACTGTTATTCCATAATTTCCAAGATATATGAGACTATAATATTATCTATGTGATTGAACAACTAATTTATAGTAAAAATAAATAAACTATTATTTACCAGGTATGCTAATTAAACCTCTCCAACTCTTTTTTTTCAACGAGTGTATTCTGTACATTAATGATAGATTTTCTTACAAAATGTTGCCTGTTATGTAACAATATATAGGATAGTTCCATGAATAAGTATGGGACTATGGATGGGACATGGTTCAGCAGAAATGGCCTCAGAATCTTACTTTCTCTGCCTCGTGGTACTGTTTCTTAAAAAATTTGAACCCTAGCAAGAACTACATTTTACGTTATGATGCAATATGTATGCATGAATACATAATGAAAACAAAGGTTTTAAAACCAATACTTAGACTAATGGTTTCAGCCATTACACCTAAAGACCTTGAAAGTTGCCACTCCCATTCTTACAAGAAAAAACTGAACAAACTGAAAATCAGTGACTTTTCTTGAACTCCGAGAACCGAAGTTTGAGGGCAAACAACCATTACATGTGGAGAGAAAGGTAAATCGAGAGTGACATCTAAGATCTACTTCCCTGGAACGGAAGTCTCTGGAGCCATAAACTGGTAAGAACACCTAAACGGTAATTCTCGTGAATTGCTGAAGGCTAAGTGTGAACTAGCTTGAAAGTAAGAAACCCCTGGAGGCTGCCATCTTATGTGTGCTGTGTGCTCAGTCGTGTCCGACTCTTTGTGACCCCGGGGACCGTAGCCCACCAGGCTTCTCTGTCCATGGGATTTTCAAGGCAAAAATACTGGAGTGGGCTTCCATTCCCATCTCCAGGGGATCTTCCCAACCCAGGGATCAAACCTGAGTCTCCTGAGTCTCCTGCATTGACAGGTGAATGGATTCTTTACCACTGAGTTGTCTTATGAGGCACCTATAATTTTGTGGAATTTATCTCCAGGAATCCCATCAGATTCACACAGTGAAGATCTGAGAAAGTTCTGGAAGATTCTGCTGGGTCAGAGGAAGCATAATCAAGGGGAAATACTCTCCATGTGTTCTCTGTAACGAAGGTCTACTTTTCAGGGGGAAACACTTTACCAGAGTCTCATCCTACCTGAGGAAGGGAGCCCCCCTCTAGCCTTTCTGCCTTATTTAAGTGGGGGAGAAAGAAAGCTATGGCATGGCAAAAATGCTAGTGGAGGTCACAGCAAAAGACACAGGCCCACTAAAGACTGAGAATCATAAGATTAAAGTGCTCCCCTCCGCCCAACCTGACGATTACCACAGCGGTGTAATGACCGTGAGTTACATCTTGAAAGAATGCAAGATGCAGTGTCTTTCTGAGGAACAGTACTTAGGGAAGCACCAGATCAAGAGAGAAGACAAGGACAAGAGAGGAAGTTGAAAATTTTGGTACTGACAGCTACAGTGAACAGTAGATACAGTCTAACTCCTAGATAGATTACTCTCACTACACCCTTACCTATTTTACTTCTTATACCCCAAACAAATAACCCTGGTGGCTCAGTCAGTAAAAAATCTGCCTGCAGTTTGGTAGACCCAGATTCAATCCCTGGGTTGGGAAGATCCCCTAGAGAAGGAAATGTCAACCAACTGCAGTATTCTTGCCTGAGGAATCCCATGGTCAGAGAAGCCTGGTAGGCTACAGTCCATAGGGTCACAAGGAGTTGGACACGACTGAGAGACTTCACTTTCACTTTTCACCCCAAACAACATACTGCTTTTAGACAAGAAATTACAAGACATGCCAGAAAGCAAGGACAAAATAGTCCAGAGTGATAAAATGCACATCAGACCAGACAAGTGTGACACAAATGTTGGAATTATCAGACAGGAAATTTTATACAACTATGATTAATATGTTATGGGTTGTAATGGAAAAGTAGACAACATGCAAGAACATATGGGTACTGTAAGTAGAGAGAAACATATTTTTTCTTTTCATTTTTTTCACTGTTATTCAGAACCTCCTAAATTCATGTCATGATGAACTGCTGCTGCTGCTGCTAAGTCACTTCAGTCGTGTCCGACTCTGTGCGACCCCATAGACAGCAGCCCACCAGGCTCCTCCGTCCCTGGGATTCTCCAGGCAAGAACACTGGAGTGGGTTGCCATTTCCTTCTCCAATGCATGAAAGTGAAAAAATAAAGTGAAGTCGCTCAGTCGTGTCCGACTCCTAGTGACCCAATGGACTGTAGCCCACCAGGCCACTCCATCCATGATGAACTAGTGGGTCACAAACCATAGTTGGAGAAACTGTTTTGCAGCTGCACCAGCCAATATGGTAGCCATCGGCCACATCTGGTTATTTAAACTTTATTATAATTAAATAAAGTTTAGAATTCAGTTGCACTAAGCATATTTCAGGTGCTTCATTGGAACATATCCATCATCTCGGGAAGTTTGATTGGACAGCACTGTCTATACACTGGAGTTCCCTTTTCTCTACACCAGCTGCAGAGTAAGAGGGGGTACCCAGTGTGCTCTTGCAGGCTAGCTATCTGTGCAGAATCTGCAGTGAAGTTAAGGAAATACTTAACTGGTGGCCAAAAGAGCTGTTTTTATTCTGTATTGAGCCATTCACTGGGCAACTTTAGACAAGTCTCTTGATCTTTCTGCGCTTAGTTTTCTTACGGATAAAATAACTTCTGTACTTGTATTTTAAGTACTCATGTACAGAATGTTTGGAGATAAGGGAGATAATATATGAGACACCACTGAGACATCCAGCTGAGGAACAAAGTATCAGTCTCTCCCTCTAGCAAATCTCATAAACTTGAGTGGCTTTAAAACTTCCTTCTCTTCCTTTTGGGAGAGAATTGAAGCATCTTTCTCTATAAATACTGTACTCCTCATATTGCCCACTCCCTCCTCCTGTGTTCACATGCCTTGATATAAAATTTGTCCCCGTTCACTCTTGGGCAACCATGCTCAGGAGCACTCCCGGTTCTGAATATCTCACGTATAATTCCTGTACCTACTGATGACTTCCAGGGCAGGAAACGATCTCAATTGGTACCTCATACCATCTAATACTAGTCTAAACATATTTAAAGTTAAAAATTTTTTTTGTTCTGCTTCTTTGAATACCAAATTAAAATGGAGGATCTAACCTTGAAGTGGAAACATACCAGGGATGCTTCTCTACTCTCAGGGTTCTTTTGAAGAATACTGATGTTTCAAATTCAGGAGATGGCCTCTCTCTGTTGGTCTCTTTCCACCTAGAAAAAGTGCTCATGTGACTTCACTTTCTAAAACGCACACCTTCCTAATGATGTCCACAGATTCATCTCTGACAGGTACTGTTTTGTGTTATAGGAATTCGAAGCTTCTATAGTCCTCTTTTGCCAAAACTTATAAAAATACATGTGAAGGCTTTAATGAAAAATAAAATAATTTTAACTCAGAAAGAAGAAAGTATTCCTCTGGTACCTGCATCTCAGGCAGAAAATTATTTTACACAGCAGGGGGACAATCAATTAAAAGTTGAAAGGAATGTAAAATGTATCCACAAAGAGACAGAATTTCTTGATTAATTAAGAAGCTGTGTTCTGGATAATGTAAATGATAATTTCATATTTCATTTAAAAAACAAGGAAATACTTTAGGATGTGCTAAGTATGCTGAACATACTTAGAAAAGTAACAACTGTTAAGAAATTATTCTAAATATCATAATTCAGGTTTTAAACATGTATTAAATTGGTAGTAATTTTTAGGTGTGACTAAGATTTTGAAGCCACCAATATTTATTTAATAATAATTTCCAGTCAACAGTGTTATGTTTATTTCTGTTCCTATAGAAGCTTTATGTGGGTTGATTCAAAGTTTACTATGTTGTAAAGTGCTAAATTTGGTTAATAAAGGAACACAACTTCTCAGACAAAGGAAAACAGAAAGCAAAAAGCAATTAAGTTAATGGATTAGTGAAATATATATATTTTATGGAAATAGTGAATATAGTTCTGATATTCAGAAATACCTTTGGATTATATTTCCCATAAATTAGTTCATTCTTCCCCTGGAAAGATATGTGTGTGTGTGTGTGTGTGTGTGTGTGTGTGACTTAGTAGTGTCTGACTTCTTGTGACTCCTTGGACAGTAGCCCACCAGGCTCCTCCATCCATGGAATTCTCCAGGCCAGAATACTGGAGTGGGTAGCCTTTCCCTTCTCCAGGGGATCTTCCTGACCCAGGGATCAAACTTGGGTCTCCCGCATTGCAGGCAGAATCTTTACCATCTGAGCCACTAGGGAAGCCCCATCTGGAAGGGTAGACCACTTAAATAGTGGAGACAGAGATGGTTGTCAGAGATTCTTGAATGGCCTAGAACTTGATATTTAAAATTTAAATACAGTTCGTTTTTAACCATTGCTCCTCTGTAAGTATATTTTATTATGTATCTATGTCTGATGGAGGTAGGGAGTTCCATCTTTTCCTTCCATGATGCATCCTTTTTCATCTGCATAACTGACCCTCATATGCTTCCTTAGTTTGGTGATCTTGACCTGCATTTGTGTGTAATTCTGGTGTTAAATGTCACTTGCCTACTTTGTCTAGATAGTAAACAACAGAACTCACTTTCCCTCTCTTCTGTTGAGTCTTTAAATTAATTGGTTTTTATTTTTACTGAATAGTTATACAATGTAGACATCATAGTGACCACAGAGTACTGGTCAGGAAAAAGCCAATTAAATTAATATGTTACTAAGGAGGGTCTTTGTACCAGAGGAAGCCATAAAAGTTCTTTCTGATTTATCAGTGGAAACAGTAATTAGGTCTTGATTGAATAAATTCAATAAAATTTATTGAAAATTCAATATTGATTGACATTCAATAGATATGAAAGTCTATACAGCAAAAGCAGCACTTCAAATGGCATCACTTTGGAGGATTTCTCTAAAATCAACATCATGATCAATTGATCTAATGGTAAAATTTTGAGTCAACTAATGACTCAAGACATCAGGAATATATCAGTTTATTCTCATGTTAAATTCTAAAGAAATTAGAGTATTTTAAATATCCTATACTAAGCAATATTCTTACCATGTATCCTTCATGATTTATCATCTGACTTTTCAGAAGGTTAACATCCCATTGTAAAACTCCTGATTTGTTTACTGATAAACAAAACCAATATTTGCTTTCAAAATCGTCTTTGTGAAATCTACTGAAATTGATTTCATTTCACCCCAATAACTCTAGAACCACTTAACTATATACACACACAACTGTAACTGATAAGGTATACTTTACTGCTTCCAGTTTTTGAGATTTCTGTTAGATTCTCTATTGGATGAATACTTATTTTTGTAAGGGAGAACTTTTCTACATTTTTTTTAATAATGTAGTTTAAATGTCTGGTCAAGCAATATGAGAAGAGGAACTTCAGCTTCTTGATCTAGTTAAATCTAAGATTGCTATTTTGGCTTCAAATTTCCCTAAGCAATATTGTGAGAGGTCCTGTAGCCTCTTCAGGAGATAAAGTAAAACTCATGCTTAAATATCCGCTGGATCATTGAAAAAGCAAGAGAATTCCAGAAAAACATCTATTTCTGCTTTATTGACTATGCCAGCCAAAGCCTTTGACTGTGTGGATCACAATAAACTGTGGAAAATACTGAAAGAGATGGGAATACCAGACCACCTGACCTGCCTCTTGAGAAATTTGTATGCAGGTCAGGAAGCAACAGTTAGAACTGGACATGGAACAACAGACTGGTTCCAAATAGGGAAAGGAGTACGTCAAGGCTGTATATTGTCACCCTGCTTATTTAACTTATATGCAGAGTACATCATGAGAAACGCTGGGCTGGAAGAAACACAAGCTGGAATCAAGATTGCCGGGAGAAATATCAATCACCTCAGGTATGCAGATGACACCACCCTTATGGCAGAAAGTGGGGGAGGAACTAAAAAGGCTCTTGATGAAAGTGAAAGAGGAGAGTGAAAAAGTTGGCTTAAAGCTCAACATTCAGAAAACAAAGATCATGGCCACTGGTCCCATCACTTCACGGCAAATAGATGGGGAAACAGTGGAAACAGTGTCAGACTTTATCTTTTTTGGCTCCAAAATCACTTCAGATGGTGATTACAGCCACGAAATTAAAAGACACTTACTCCTTGGAAGGAAAGTTAAGACCAACCTAGATAGCGTATTCAAAAGCAGAGACATTACTTTGCCAACAAAGGTCTGTCTAGTCAAGGCTATGGTTTTTCCAGTGGTCATGTATGGATGTGAGAGTTGGACTGTGAAGAAAGCTGAGTGCCAAAGAATTGATGCTTTTGAACGGTGGTGTTGGAGAAGACTCTTGAGAGTCCCTTGGACTGCAAGGAGATCCAACCAGTCCATTCTAAAGGAGATCAGTCCTGGGTGTTCATTGGAAGGACTGATGCTGAAGCTGAAACTCCAGTACTTTGACCACCTCATGCAAAGAGTTGATTAATTGGAAAAGACCCTGATGCTCAGAGGGATTGGGGGGCAGGAGGAGAAGAGGATGAGGTGGATGGATGGCATCACCGACTTGATGGACATGAGTTTGAGTGAACTCCGGGCGTTGGTGATGGACAGGAAGGCCTGGCGTGCTGCGATTCATGGAGTCGCAAAGAGTCAGACACGACTGAGCAACTGAACTGAACTGAACTGAATGCTTAAACCTTTAGAACTTTAAAATATAACGTTTCATCAGTGGTTTCATCAGATGGCTTGTACTTAATGGCTTATTCCAAACCACAGAAATTTGGGTGACAATTTTTCAGGAGAATCTAGGAAATATCTCTGTGACAAAGAGTGAGAGTTTTTGAAGCGTGCTCTGTGAATGAGTTTAAAGTGCTGAATTTTGTTTACTTTTGTTACAATAAAACACAACTTTCCATTGAAGTGATTATTTGGTATTATCCTTTCATGGAGGGCACAGCAGTCTTAGGTAACTGTATATTTGTTGATGTGTTACAGCAGAATTTACAATGCAGTGTATCTGTCAGTCACTTTGAACAGCTTGTTCACAAAAAGGCTGCATGGTTGGTATAATGGTTGGTATACCATTGGTTGGTATAAATGGCACTCAAGTAACAGGGTACTAAACCTTCCTTTCCTGAGGGTTTTTCATTGTAATCAGTTGAATAAAAGTTTTTATAATTTCAATCAACTCTTCTCTTTCTTTTACCAGACAATTTTTTAAAACTTTCCAAAAATTATTGGGAACTTTCTTTCTCAGATTAGTAACAAATCCCTAACTTTTAATGAATAACGCTACTGTTCTAAATTCTGAAATATTACATAGTAATGATTATAGATTACCAAAAAAAATGGAGGTTAGAGGGTAAGGAGAAAAGATTTATTGCTTTGCTTTTATTATAATTTTAATGTATGTCTTTATCTGTTAAGTTTTTTTAAACAATTACATGCAAAAGTATACATTTTGTTTTGTGATTTCTAACTGCTGAAGATAAAAAAGAAAACAATTACATGTTAAAAGTTAGTAAAATTGTTATGAATTCTTAAAACCTCACTTCATATTGTCTAAGAGATGTAATAATATGGTACATGCATTTATATACTCAGCTCCTCTTATTTGTGTTTTATCAGATTTTCCCGCTGGCTCTGTCAATGTTGATGTCTACTGTGATGGAATCATTAAAGCCACAGCAGAGATTAAATACTATACAACCCCGAAGGCTATGAAATGCCTGTTGGGAGCTGCAGGTCCCCGAGATGATGTGTACCAGGTAAGTTGATCTTTCCATGAAGTCTGTAATAAGTCTAAGAGCTAACGTAGAATACATGAATGCATACTTTAGTGTAAAGTCTGAATTCTGGTTGAATAAAATGAATTAGTGATCAATAGGAAAGGAAGAAATTGACCTCTGTGATGCAAAAATGTAGATAAATTAGTTAGTATAGTCAAGTCATTTCAGATGATGTCACAACAGGTTATCCATTACAAAGTATTAAGGCTACTCTGATGGGCTCATTTTAAAGCTGTTACAGACCAAATAAAGACAAAAGGATTAAAGAGAACTCTTAAACAATGAATTTTCTCTTTAGCCAAATGTAGGTAATACAAAATAAAGTTTTGAAGTTAAGGATTCAGACAAGTCAAGAATACCACCAAAACAGAAGTGTGTGGTGTTAACCTGGAAATTATTATTTTCATGAGGACATTTCCAAGCTTGGTGTATTTTTTTCCTTAGTTTCATTTATCACTCTCTTCTGACAGTGAAAGTTATTTCTTTAAATTAATAACATTTGTTTGAAATTCCAGAAAAGCTAAACTTTTCTTGGAAACTCTACAAAGAGGAGTTTTCAGGGTTTTTTCACTGGTGTGACGTAGCGGTATTTGGCAGTGAGGACTTGCTGTGGAATTTACAGTCCTGTCCAGGGCCCTCAGTCTGGACATTTTCCAGTGAATGGTAGATACTGTGAGTGCCCTGCCCTGATGGACTGAGAAGGTAAAATGCGCATTTTGTTTGTTTGTTTGTTTTTTTCATTGATGGTTTATTTTTTTCTTTGATTACATAAAATGGGCTTGAGATCATAGTACTGTATTGGGATCATAGCACATTTTCTTTTTTTTTTTTTTAATTTTATTTTATTTTTAAACTTTACATAATTGTATTAGTTTTGATTCATTGTAAGCCATTCGTTTAATTTCTGCATTTTTTTTGTTGTTGTTGTTACATGATCCACTTTTAGTAGAAAGCTTGTTTAATGTGGAACTTCTTTATATGCTTATTACATCAAATCTTCACTGAAAAAACTGTCATTTCATTTAACAGCTATTTGATAATTAGAATTACAACCTTGCTTAATTCCCTTGGTTTTTCTGGGGGAAGGAGGAGGTAGACCAGAGAAAAGGTGAAGAAAGAGGTAGTTGAACTGTGCATGTCATCTTTAGATTTACCACAAAACACTGCCTTAGGTTTGTAACAAAACCATCAACGATAATGATGTTGACAGGTTGTCAGGAAGCCTTACTGTTTAAACTAGTTTGGAATTGGTGGCTTTGTTATTTGTTTTGTGTGACACATTTTTTTTCTATTAGAATTCTCCTTTATGAATGATATATTTTAGAACAATGGAAAAGATAAAAATATCCTAGAGAATAGAGAGTAAAATACCATTTGTCAAACTGAGGAGCCTGAGGACATTTGATGAAATGTCTATATTGTAATTGCAAAGCAAAAATAAAAGTAACAGCTTGAAATACAGATTTTGTTCATTTTCCTGTGATGTCTACCTTATTCTACTTTAAAAACTTTATTCATTACAAAAGGACTAATGAAGCGTTATATTGCATTATAAGGTATTCAGTCAGCATAGAAGTAAAGTAGTCCCCCAAACACATTTTTCTGTTGATTTTGCCTTTGGGGAGCAAAAAAAAAATATTTTATGTATAGTGAAAATGAAATGTAATTTATGACCCAAACAGTTTTTCAGAATGTTTCAAATATCCAAGTCATGATTTCGTCTGTAGCTTTGAATGAACACAAACTTTTTTGAGTAGTTTTTCGATAACTAGAAAAATTATCTGTTTCATTGTTACCCTCAGTGTCAGAAATGAGAGGTGAGGAAGGGTTCTGTCCACTGAGCCCTGGTGCCTAGTGAAAGGGGGATTGCAGGCAGTCACAGCTTGATTCAGGTTTTCACTCCTGGGAGACACTTTAAACCTGAGGTCTGAGTCCTGAGAGGTAGAATTATTCTAAGTTGGTGACAGTAGACTGCAGCTTGGCAAGAAACATTAAGAGATTTGGATTAATATGTACAACTTAAGATATTTTAGAGTTTGTGCTGCTGTCATAAGAAGACCTATACATGTTGTGGATTTAAAGTAAACAAATTCTGAGACTCAGATTTCAGACCAGACCAAGCGACACCATCACAATCCTGATGGAAGGGAAAGCTGCGTGTCACTCAGTTTCCTTTACATCTTGGACCAATGGGTTTCATCTCATCCATTGGCATCCAGACCATGTGAGGTGTCCCTACCATGAATTTGCTGAGATGGTAAAAATCAGACTCCACTCTTGATTAAAAGGAAGGAACTGCAGGGTCACAAAGGAACCTTGGTGTGTTTTAGGGTTACTTGGCCTCAGAGGACGTGTCCCAACCCACACTGTGCTTCTCCTTATGGGCTTTTGTTGGCTCCTTTTGACATTTTGCTTTGCTCTTATGTAGGTTATATTCTGAAAGTTGCAAAAAGTTGTGCTTTTCCTCTCCAGCATACAACACTACTATTTCTTTCATGTGCTTCTCAACTACTTAAACTGGGAAATTTGTGTATGTCGCGGATAGTCCACTGACCATCTCTACTCAAAGAACAACATACATTGGAATTTTATTCACCATACTTACTGTATATCTGTGAGGACATATACCAGTAGATTTAAGGGTTGTTCGTGTTTTTTAATATTCTACCCACTTAGCTGATCAGATCAGATCAGTTGCTTAGTCGTGTCCGACTCTTTGCAACCCCATGAATCGCAGCACACCAGGCCTCCTGTCCGTCACCAACTCCCAGAGTTCACTCAGACTCACGTCCATCAAGTCAGTGATGCCATCCAGCCATCTCATCCTCTGTCGTCCCCTTCTCCTCTTGCCCCCAATCCCTCCCAGCATCAGAGTCTTTTCCAATGAGTCAACTCTTCACATGAGGTGGCCAAAGTACTGGAGTTTCAGCTTTTGCATCATTCCTTCCAAAGAAATCCCAGGCCTGATCTTTAGAATGACTGGCTGGATCTCCTTGCAGTCCAAGGGACTCTCAAGAGTCTTCTCCAACACCACAGTTCAAAAGCATCAATTCTTCAGCGCTCAGCCTTCTTCACAGTCCAATGCTCACATCCATACATGACCACAGGAAAAACCATAGCCTTGACTAGACAAACCTTTGTTGACAAAGTAATGTCTCTGCTTTTGAATATGCTATCTAGGTTGGTCATAACTTTCCTTCCAAGGAGTAAGTGTCTTTTAATTTCATGGCTGCAATCACCATCTGCAGTGATTTTAGAGCCCCAGAAAATAAAGTCTGACACTGTTTCCACTGTTTCCCCATCTATTTCCCATGAAGTGATGGGACCGGATGCCATGATCTTCGTTTTCTGAATGTTGAGCTTGAAGCCAACTTTTTCACTCTCCACTTTCACTTTCATCAAGAGGCTTTTTAGTTCCTCCTCACCTTCTGCCATAAGGGTGGTGTTATCTGCATATCTGAGGTTATTGATATTTCTCCCAGCAGTCTTGATTCCAGCTTGTGTTTCTTCCAGTCCAGCGTTTCTCATGATGTACTCTGCATATAAGTTAAATAAACAGGGTGATATACAGCCTTGACATACTCCTTTTCCTATTTGGAACCAGTCTGTTGTTCCATGTCCAGTTCTAACTGTTGCTTCCTGACCTGCATACAAATTTCTCAAGAGGCAGGTCAGGTGGTCTGGTATTCCCATCTCTTGAAGAATTTTCCACAGTTTATTGTGATCCACACAGTCAAAGGCTTTGGCATAGTCAATAAAGCAGAAATAGATGTTTTTCTGGAACTCTCCTGCTTTTTCGATGATCCTGTGGATGTTGGCAATTTGATCTCTGGTTCCTCTGCCTTTTCTAAAACCAGCTTGAACATCTGGAAGTTCACAGTTCACATATTGCTGAAGCCTGGCTTGGAGAATTTTGAGCATTACTTTACTAGAGTGTGAGATGAGTGCAATTGTACGGTAGTTGGAACATTCTTTGGCATTGCCTTTCTTTGGGATTGGAATGAAAACGGAGCTTTTCCAGTCCTGTGGCCCCTGCTGAGTTTTCCAAATTTGCTGGCATGTTGAGTGCAGCACTTTCACAGCATCATCTTTCAGGATTTGAAATAGCTCAACTGGAATTCCATCACCTCCACTAGCTTTGTTCGTAGTGGTGCTTTCTAAGGCCCACTTGACTTCACATTCCAGGATGTCTGGCTCTAGGTCAGTGATCACACCATCGTGATTATCTTGGTCGTGAAGATCTTTTTTTGTACAGTTCCTCTGTGTATTCCTGCCACCTCTTCTTAATATCTTCTGCTTCTGTTAGGTCCATACCATTTTTGTCCTTTATCGAGTCATCTTTGCATGAAATGTTCCTTTAGTATCTCTGATTTTCTTGAAGAGATCCCTAGTCTTTCCCATTCTGTTGTTTTCCTCTATTTCTTTGCACTGATGGCTGAGGAAGGCTTTCTTATCTCTTCTTGCTATTCTTTGGAACTCTGCATTCAGATGCTTATATCTTTCCTTAGCTGAAATGGTATACTGAAAGGGCTATCCTGAGTTTTCTTGTAAATGTTAATGGCAGATGTGATTTAAGTAATCCTTAAAATTAGTAATTAGATACTTCCTATAATCATTTCAAAGCTTAACAGTCTGGAAATTTGAGGAAAGGAACAGTAATGAGAAATCTATGGATTTTAGTTTTCAGTAATCCTCAAATTTGTGGTAAGAGACTTTCTATTATCATTTAAAAACTGTAGGGCACATAGCAAAATGATCGTTCTGTGAATTTGAGGAAAGAAATGATAATGAGAAATTTTATTTTCTTAGTTTATTGTGAAGATGTCTATTAGGTTTCGGAAGACTTTAGCTAAACCAGCTTACCTAATTGCTTCCTAAATCATTTTGTATTGTTTTGCATAAATACTAAACCCCAGCACATAGCCTCATAAAGGGAAATTTCCAGACCATCACCTAGAACAGTGAATTCAGATGAAAAAATCCAAAGCCCTATTTGGGAAGATAATTAGAATTCAAGTTTTAGTGTTAGAAAAACTAGTAACTCCTGTTTAACTGAGATAATTAAAACCTTTGAGACTTCCATCTTATTTACAAAATTATCTAGGGCAACAATAAATTTAACTTTATATAGGAACAACTAGATATAATATAAAAACCAAACTAGGTCAGAATGCTGAACTATAATAGCAATTATTGATCAAAGTGTTAGGCTCTTATTTATCAAGAGAGGTTTTGGAATAGTACCAAATAATTTTTATTAGTTGTAGTTCTTATTGATTAAAAGGTATATTGCGATGAATATGTTTATCATCTTGCATGTTTTACTTTTACCTATTGAAATCTTATTTTCATCTTCGTGTTAGGTGTGCTTCATTGCCACTTTTTATTAAATTGTATGTATTATCCAATCTTTGGTTTACTGCCTACAAATATTTAATACACTGTGAAACCAGATAGGGTTGAAGTGGAGGATATGGACTAAGAGAACTCTCACGTCATGAGGAATTTCCCAGTTTTTTTGTTTTTTTTTTTTTAGTTCCTTTACAGATTGGTTTCTTCATTAAGTTAAAGCTTAAGCATTAGTGGCTATCTCCCTTAAAGAGGTCTTCAGAAGATTCTTCCTACTGAAAGAAACTGGGAACTTCCAGGCCTCTTAACTTTTCTTTTTTTTTTTGAAAGTCCTTGCCTCTCTCAAAAGGTTGATAAACACACAGGGCTTCAGGGTCCTACATATTTTCCAACACTGACTCCTCCACAGCATGCCTCCTTGTCTCCTTAATTTCCTCCATTATTCCTGTGTTCCAGCCACCCAGGATGGTGCCTTCTTTAAACACACAGTAAGCCATCTACCCGGAGAAGGCTCTGGCACCCCACTCCAGTACTCTCGCCTGGAAAATCCCATGGACAGAGGAGCCTGGTATGCTGCAGTCCGTGGGGTCGCTAGGAGTCGGACACGACTGAGCGACTTCCTTTTCACTTTTCACTTTCATGCATTGGAGAAGGAAATGGCAACCCACTCCAGTGTTCTTGCCTGGAGAATCCCAGGGACGGGGGAGCCTGATGGGCTGCCGTCTATGGGGTCGCACAGAGTCGGACACGACCGGAGTGACTTAGCAGCAGCAGCAGCAGCAAGCCATCTACCCTCCACTGCCTCATCATTAAGGGATGGCTTTGTGTTTTTCATCTTTGCATACTCACTTTCTTCACATAGTTATAGTTCCTGATGCATGTGACACAACTGATACTTAGGGTTTAAAAAAATGAGAAAAGAGTGATACCTTTTTTCCTAGTGCTATTTAAAAAAATAAGTGAAAACCTATAGTATAAGTATACAAATAAGAGAGAAATGAAATCTTCCCTTTTAAAAATTATACTGCTATTTATTTATAAAACTGAATAAATGAATCTGGTGTTTATGAAAGTAAGGAACTCTCAGAGGTTCACAATGCTAGGCACATTTGTACTACAAACCTTCCTTCACATCCTACCTCAGTCATGAACTCCATGTACATATACTTCATTGTTGTTCAGTCACTAAGCCATGTCCGACACTTTGCAACCCTGTGAGCTGCAGTACATCAAGCTTCCCAAATATACTTCATTACTGACTTTTAATGGCTGTAAATTTTTTTTTTTTTTTTTTTTATTCTTCCAATTTTATTTTATTTTTAAACTTTACATAATTGTATTAGTTTTGCCAAATATCAAAATGAATCCGCCACAGGTATACATGTGTAAATTTTTTGATTCCAATCTTGCCTTTCTTATGAACGTTAAGGAGAGGTTCATTACTCAAAAATGCCTAAGGTCTTACCTCTCTCAAAAGACTGCTTATTATCTTTCCTTTTTCCTACTGGACTGTGGCAGTGTGGTATAAGAGAAATAGTTCTAGATAGGGCAGGAGCAGGAGTTGGATTCTTTTATTAAGTAATCACTTCATGAGAGCTCATTTTCCCTAGTGCTAAAGGAATTCCCTCCTGTGAACAGTGAAGAAATTTAAGTATATGATCTCCAAGGTCATTTCCAGCTCAAATACTCCATAATTGTAAATCAAGAAAAAAAATGCTTATTTAGATTGAGAGCTATGACCATTCTCTGTTAAAGAGGATTGACTTGCAAATATATGGGCTTTCCATATAGCCTTTATTTCCATTTTATTTGTACTGATTCTTAATTCTACCCCCAGAGAAGGAAGTGATTCAAGTTTCATGTACCTTTGATCGGTTTTATTACTTGTCTTGTATTTCTGAGCAGAGATTTGGACTGTAGCCCACCAGGCTCCACTGTCCATGGGATTCTCCAGGCAAAAATCCTGGAGTGGGTTGCCATCTCCTTCTTCAGGGGTTCTTCCCAACCCAGGGATAGAACCTGTGCCTCCTGTGTCTCCTGCTTTGCAGGCTTTTGAAAGATTCTTTACCCACTGAGCTATCAGGAAGAAAACCATTAGAGATTTTTAATCAGACAAAGAATAGCCAAAATGCAATTTGAAGATGTATTTCTGGATTCATTTTTCATATTGTTTGTTCTCCTAATTGGAATGGACCAATAAGAGTAAAACAAACCCTTTGAAGTTTAGATGCGACATTTCCTGTGTGCTATGTCTCTACTTGCGGAAATGGTCAAGCAACGGTTAATGATGCCTGATTAGGATAGTTCAGACTTGATGATTATACTCACCTCAGTTACAAATCGTTGACTCAAACAAGAACACACAGCTAGTGCACTCATCCATTTATTTAGAGAAAAACAAGTAAATCAGTTGGCTTTAATGGTAGATACAGCAGCTGTTATAAGAAAAAAAGCATTTCTGAGCACAGAAATAGCCAGTGACATAACTATACTGTTGTTTTTCTACAATTCTTGATCTTATATGTCATCTTAGTCCATTTTCATAGTTATTGGTCCCATATGTTTTAGTTTATGTTTAGCTACTATTTAGAATATATTTTGTTAATGACTTCTTAATTTATAGTCTCTGCTCACTTGATGAAAATAAATGCTTCCTCAGTGTTTTATTTCTCCCAAACTAAAGTGTCTCTCTTGCAGCTTACATCCCCTTTCTTCTTGTCAAGCTGGGGCTGGCTTTGACTGCCCTCTGCAGAGGATGTCTGTGTGCTGGTGTGAATGGTGTCTGTAACAACCCCATCCAAGTACAGCCTTCTGCTTTTACTGTCTAGTTCTTTAGAGCATTCAGATCTTCAATCATAACGAGCATTTGTAAACAACCCTAAAAAACAGCACAAGTCAAACACCGTTAACAAGGTTCCTTCGTAGCTTTATTCATATAAACAACAAGGTAGGAACAAACCCCAAATATTCCATACCTCTTCAGAAATTAGAAGACTAAAAAACCTTGTGGAAAAAATGTGTTTGTTTACATTTACTAAAAGTCGTTATACATTCTTATGGTTCTCTTTATTAAGTAGTATTGATAATAAGGTAAAGAAATAAAGTAGAATATAATTTGGGAAATTTAAATTGTGTTTAGCACTCATGAAATATGCTTCTACATTAAACCATATCAAGACATAGGAAATTAAGTAACATAAATCTTTAATAAGGAAAATTAAACTTCTAAGAACTTATTATTTTTCAGAGATCAGCCATTTAGTTTCATCAACCTTATTAAGTATCAACACACAAACAAATATACATCAGTTATGCACAAGTCCCTCTCAATAAATCTGCTGAACATTTTTAAATTTAATGTAACTTGAATTTTCAGCAGCAATTAACACCATGGAACAAACTTACTGTCTTGATTTAATTTTTTCCCTTAACTTCCAGGAAGACATGTGTTCCTGGTTTTCTTCGTACATCCTTTGCCTTTCATTCTCAATATCCTTTGCAATCTCTTCATTGTAGATCTATAAAATAAAATCTTAAACTATCCAGTTTTGATTCTTAGACACCTATATTTTTGATGGATATTTCCTCTGCAGTTAATCGCATTGGCTTATGAGTTATACACCAACTGTGGATTTCCTTTAAGCCTATCTCTCACTGTTCTCTAACTCATGAAATTACATCATGGTCAATCTAGTTTAAAAGCCAGAAACACAGGACTTTCCTCATACCTTGTACTCCCTCAGCCTACAAATTCAATCCATTATTAAACCATAGCAGTTTTACTTACTAAATATTGCTCACTTCTCTACACATCTCTCTAGTTCTGACACTTTAGTGAACCTTTTCTTCTTGCCTACACTGCTAGACTAATCTCCTAACTGGTTCCCAACTGTAGGTTTTGCACACACCCTACTTATCTCAAGTCCCTGGGCTGTGAGGTTATTTTAAAAAGAATGATGTCAGCATACAATTCTCTTGCTCAAATAATTCAATAGATTCCAGTTGTTAAATGGATTAAAAAAATCATTAGCATGAAAAATATGGCCTTGATGTCACTGTCCCCTCTCACTTTCCAACTTAATCTTTTTAATAAAATAATTTATTTTTAGTTGGAGGATAATTGATTTACAATATTGTGCTGGTTTCTGCCATATATCAACATTAATCAGCCACAGGCATATGTATGTCCTCTCCTCCTTGAACCCCCTACTCCTCTAAGTTGTCACGGAGCACCAGATTTGAGCTCCCTGCGTCATATAGTAAATTTCTACTAGCTGTCTAGTTTTACATATGGTAATATATACGCTGCAGTATCTCAGTTTCTCCCACCCTCTCCTTCCCTCTCTGTGTCCGCAAGTCTGTTGTCTATGTCTGCGTCTCCACTGATGCCCTGCAGATAGGTTTATCAGGACCATCTTTCTAAATTCCCTGCTGCTGCTGCTAAGTCGCTTCAGTCGTATCCGACTCTGTGTGACCCCATAGACGGCAGCCCACCAGGCTCCCCGTCCCTGGGATTCTCCAGGCAAGAACACTGGAGTGGGTTGCCATTTCCTTCTCCAATGCATGAAAGTGAAAAGTGAAAGGGAAGTCGCTCAGTCGTGTCCGACTCCTAGCAACCCCATGGACTGCAGCCTACCAGGCCCCTCCGTCCATGGGATTTTCCAGGCAAGAGTACTGGAGTGGGTTGCCATTGGCTTCCCTATATATGTGTTAATATGAGATATTTGTCTTTCACGTTCTGACTTACTTCACTCTGTATAATAGGCTCTAGGTTCATCCACCTCATTAGAACTGAATCAAACGTGTTTCTTTTTATGTCTGAATAATATTCCATTGTGTATATATGTACCACAACTTTTTTATCCATTCATCTGTCGATGAAATCTAGGTTGCTTCATGTCCTGGCTATTGTAAATAGTGTTGCAATGAACATCGGAGTATATGTGTCTTTTTCAATTATGCTTTCCTCAGGGTATATGCCCAGTAGTGAGGTTGCTGGGTCATATATAGTTTTATCCTAGTTTTTAAAGTAATCTCCGTATTGTCTTCCACAGTGGCTGTATAAATACATACCCCACCAACAGTGCAGAAGGATTTCACTTTCTCCACACCCTCTCCAGCATGTATTGTTGTAGAATTTTTGACGATGGCCATTCTGACTGGTGTGAGGTGATACCTCATTGTAGTTTTGATTTACATTTCTCTAATAGTGATGTTGAGCATCTTTTCATGTTTGTTCAGTTCAGTTCAGTTCAGTCACTCAGTGGTGTCTGACTTTGTGACCCCATGAATCGCAGCACGCCAGGCCTCCCTGTCCATCACCAACTCCCAGAGTTCACTCAGACTCACGTCCATCGAGTCAGTGATGCCATCCAGCCATCTCATCCTCTGTCGTCCCCTTCTCCTCCTGCCCCCACTCCCTCCCAGTATCAGAGTGTTTTCCAATGAGTCAACTCTTCGCATGAGGTGGCCAAAGTATTGGAGTTTCAGCTTTAGCATCATTCCTTGCAAAGAACACCCAGGACTGATCTCCTTTAGAATGGACTGGTTGGATCTCCTTGCAGTCCAAGGGACTCTCAAGAGTCTTCTCCAACACCACAGTTCAAAAGCATCAATTCTTTGGTGCTCAGCTTTCTTCACAGTCCAACTCTCACA
The DNA here is from genome assembly GCF_032452875.1 of Bos javanicus. Classification (NCBI taxonomy): domain Eukaryota; kingdom Metazoa; phylum Chordata; class Mammalia; order Artiodactyla; family Bovidae; genus Bos; species Bos javanicus. Next base: position 23,247,714 of record NC_083873.1, on the reverse strand, counting down.
TCCATACATGACCACTGGAAAAACCGTAGCCTTGACTAGATGGACCTTTGTTGGCAAAGTATGTCTCTGCTTTTGAACATGCTATCTAGGTTGGTCATAACTTTTCTTCCAAGGAGTAAGTATCTTTTAATTTCATGGCTGCAGTCACCATCTGCAGTGATTTTGGAGCCCCAAAAATAAAGTCTGACACTGTTTCCACTGTTTCCCCATCTATTTCCCATGAAGTGATGGGACCAGATGCCATGTTCTTAGTTTTCTGAATGTTGAGCTTTAAGCCAACTTTTTCACTCTCCACTTTCACTTTCATCAAGAGGCTTTTTAGTTCCTCTTCACTTTCTGCCATAAGGGTAGTGTCATCTGCATATCTGAGGTTATTGATATTTCTCCCAGCAATCTTGATTCCAGCTTGTGCTTCTTCCAGCTCAGCGTTTCTCATGATGTACTCTACATATAAGTTAAATAAGCAGGGTGACAAAATAAGCATGGTCAACAAAAGAGTCCGAAATGCAGTCTTGGATGCAATCTCAAAAACAACAGAATGATCTCTGTTCGTTTCCAAGGCAAACCATTCAATATCACAGTAATCCAAGTCTATGCCCCAACCAGTGATGCTGAAGAAGCTGAAGTTGAACGGTTCTATGAAGACCTACAAGACCTTTTAGAACTAACACCCAAAAAAGATGTCCTTTCCATTCTAGGGGACTGGAATGCAAAAGTAGGAAGTCAAGAAACACCTGGAGTAACAGGCAAATTTGGCCTTGGAATATGGAATGAAGCAGGGCAAAGACTAATAGAGTTTTGCCAAGAAAATGCACTGGTCATAGCAAACACCCTCTTCCAACAACACAAGAGAAGACTCTACACATGGACATCACCAGATGGTCAACACCAAAATCAGATTGATTATATTCTTTGCAGCCAAAGATGGAGAAGCTCTATGCAGTCAACAAAAACAAGACCAGGAGCTGACTGTGGCTCAGATCATGAACTCCTTATTGCCAAATTCAGACTTAAATTGAAAAAAGTGGGGAAAATCAGTAGACCATTCAGGTATGACCTAAATCAAATCCCTTATGATTATACAGTGGAAGTGAGAAATAGATTTAAGGGCCTAGATCTCATAGATAGAGTGCCTGATGAACTATGGACGGAGGTTCATGATATTGTACAGGAGACAGGGATCAAGACCATCCCCATGGAAAAGAAATGCAAAAAAGCAAAATGGCTGTCTGAGGAAGCCTTACAAATAGCTGTGAAAATAAGAGAAGTGAAAAGCAAAGGAGAAAAGGAAAGATATAAGCATCTGAAGGCAGAGTTCCAAAGAATAGCAAGAAGAGATAAGAAAGCCTTCCTCAGTGATCAATGCAAAGAAATAGAGGAAAACAACAGAGTGAGAAAGACTAGAGAACTCTTCAAGAAAATTAGAGATACCAAGGGAACATTTCATGCAAAGACGACTCGATAAAGGACAGAAATGATATGGACCTAACAGAAGCAGAAGATATTAAGAAGAGGTGGCAGGAATACACAGAATTGTTCGAAAAAGATCTTCACGACCCAGATAATCACGATGGTGTGATCACTGACCTAGAGCCAGACATCCTGGAATGTGAAGTCAAGTGGGCCTTAGAAAGCATCACTATGAACAAAGCTAGTGGAGGTGATGGAATTCCAGTTGAGCTATTTCAAATCCTGAAAGATGATGCTGTGAAAGTGCTACACTCAGTATGCCAGCAAATTTGGAAAACTCAGCAGTGGCCACAGGACTGGAAAAGCTCCATTTTCATTCCAATCCCAAAGAAAGGCAATGCCAAAGAATGCTCCAACTACCACACAATTGCACTAATCTCACACGCTAGTAAAGTAATGCTCAAAATTCTCCAAGCCAGGCTTCAGCAATACGTGAACCATGAACTTCCAGATGTTCAAGCTGGTTTTAGAAAAAGCAGAGGAACCAGAGATCAAATTGCCAACATCTGCTGGATCATGGAAAAAGCAAGAGAGTTCCAGAAAAACAATTTCTTCTTTATTGACTATGCCAAAGCCTTTGACTGTGTGGATCACAATAAACTGTGGAAAATTCTGAAAGCTATGGGAATACCAGACCACCTGACCTGCCTCTTGAGAAACCAATATGCAGGTCAGGAAGCAACAGATAGAACTGGACATGGAACAACAGTCTTGTTCCAAATAGGAAAAGGAGCATGTCAATTTTAAAGATAAGTGTTACTCAATTTAAAAAGAGAAACTAAATTATTTGTTCAGACTTCTTTCCCCAGACTAGCCTTTGCACTTAATTTCTTCAGTCAGTGCAAAGGCTAGTTTGGGGAGTGAACTCTCCTCATGAATAGATATGCACTTTTCTAAATCACAGTGATTGTATTTCATGTGTTATATCTGAGGGCTCACATCAAAGTATTTATTTAAACTCTTAAGTAATTCTGTTGGGTAAGTGTTATTAAGGTCCACAACTAATGAGTCCTGAAGCAGGCATTTCAACAGAGGTTTCTCAGATCTCAAAATATATTTTCTTCCTGGTATCATTGTTTTCAAGTTATTTAAAGATATTCTACAGCTACATGAATACCTAATCAATATAAATATACAATATTTGAAGGAGGTGTTAAATTGCATTGTTTTATACTTTTAACATTTATTTTTGCATATGTGGTCATGACATGTTTGAAATTCTTAGAACTGACTCACTTAAAACTTAGAAAAATTAATTTGACAAAGGAAAATATCTCTTTCATCTTAGCCCAATTTACTTGTTTATTCTTTTACATTAAGTGCTTAAAATTGAATACTTATAAAGTAAAAAGCAAAAGGCTTTTTATAACCAGAAAATATTTGTTCTGTTCTCTGTCATTCTTTTTACAAGCTGTAGGAGGAAATTTTGTTTAAGATATGTAAACTATGTATCAAATTTTCCTTTAAATGTCTACTGTGGCTGGCTTTCATAGCACACATTATGAACAATGGAATAAACGAAGTGAATCTTATTTTCTTTTACTAGGGAAACTTAAGGAAACATAGAAATTTGTTATAAGAAAAACAAGATGTTTTTAGTTCAACCATTGCTTTTCTTTTTAGATGCCTGAAAGTAAAATGCTGCAAATGATATATTTTGTTTCCTATTTTGAACATTTCACAGCCTTCCTATGATTATTTCACTGAAATCATTTCTCTTGTTAAGATTCTTTACTACTACTATATTTCTCTACCAGATTTTAAAAAATAGCTTAGTATTCTATAGTCAACCTTAGAGGTTTATTCACTCAACATCATTATTTTAAAACCTTTTTCCTTGCCTCTTGTCAGCTAGTAAAGGTGGGAAGACTAGATTTTTATATTTTTAACCATCCTTCTAGTTAGATATGGGCTTCACAAGTGGCTAAATGGTAAAAAAAAAAAAAAAAAAAAAAACTGCCTACCAATGCAGGAGATGCAGGTTTGATCCCTGGGACAGGAAGATACCCTGGAGGAAGAAATGGCAATCCACTCCAGTATTCTTGCCTGGGAAATCTCACAGACAGAGGAGCCTGGCGGGTTACAATCCATGGGGTTGCAAAGAGTCGGACAATACTGAGCCACTAACACTTTCATTCTGCTTTGTGTTACATGGCTATAACTTTCATCCTTTCTCTTCACTTCTAAACAGGACTTTTAGAAAATCCAGAAAGGCTTGAACCACTTTATTATTTGAGGTATGCAGATTATTGAAAAATGAAGAAATATAGTAACATCATTTTTTTCAACCCACTTAATTTCTGTGACTTCATATTGGCAGTCTATCTAATTTACCTGGAAATCATTTCATAAGTCTTTAGTAGATATTTTTGTTCCATAATCCTCTCTCCACCCCATGGCTTTTGTTCATTGGCCTACTTTCTCAGCTTTAGTCATCTAGGTCACAAGTCAGTTTAATCCCAGCCATTGCTTCACAAAACACAATTTAAAAGAAAGGGTAGCTTTTGCAGTCCGTTATGTCATTGGTAGTACAAGACTAGTAGCTCCTCCCAAAATCTTCAGATTAGGGAAATAAAGTTGATATATAATCATTTTATATCTACAGGGGAAAAAATAGGTCAAGATGAATATTCACCCTCACTTTGACACAGAAGTAAAATAATCTCATTTCTGACCCTTAAATTGAAGAATCAGATTCATCATTTTATCTCATTTATTAAAATGAAGCATATATTTTAACAGAATTTATTATTGAAACAAATTACAGTGTTATCATTGACTTCATATAAAACTCTTCTAAAATTAGTCAATTTTCAAGTCAATTAGCTCATCCAAAGAGAGTAAGTGAAAATTGCTCAGCCCATGGAATTCTCCAGGCCAGAATACTGGAATGGGTAGCTTTTCCCTTCTTCAGGGGATCTTCCCAACCCAGAGGTCAAACCCAGGTCTCCCACATTGCAGGGAGATTCTTTACCAGCTGAGTCACAAAGGAAGCCCAACCAAAAGCAAAGACTTATTTCTTGCATTCATTTTTCTATTATTCTAATAACTGGCTTTTTTCCAAGTCCCTAATATTTTGTATTATTATGTTTAAAAAGTTGTAAGGATTATTAAAGGTTACCCAGTATTTATCCCAGTCAATAATTTTTATTATATTACACTAAGGTGTTTCTTTGTAAATAATTAAACTAACAAAACATTTCCTTTTCATTTGAAAACAGAGTGACATTGACGAACTTGATGATATTCTCACATCCACATTCAAACATGAGATACCATACTATGAATTCCAATCACTCCAAACTGAAATCTGCCCTCAAAAAGAATGTGAGTATTTTCCAACTGCATCAATTATTCTTTTTGTCACATTTCACTCTATATAACTGCTTAATAAATATTATAGCAAAGAATATAGAATTGCTGATGAAATGTTTTCAAAAACTCCCATCCCCTGGTGAAAGAGCTGGTTTTTATTCCAAGGAAATATTTGGATAATGAATGAGGAAAATTGTTCATCATAGCATTATTTATAATTACCAAAAATGGAAATAACTCAGTCCTTTAAAGATAGGTAATTGATCAAATAAATTTTGGTATATATGTTAATGCAACCATCATAAACAAATTTTATTATAAACTGATTTGCTGACTGGAGTGGTGCTTTGATTTATACTTAATTGAATAAAAGTAGGATATATAGCAGGAGATAGAGTGTGAGCCTGTTTTAAGAGGTACATATGTTTAATAGCATATGTTTGAGTGTATATATATAAATGCACACATGCATATATATGTGTACATATACATATATAAATCAATAGTCTGAACAGATATGCATCTGCTAACAGTTATGCATGGGTTCTGCTCTTTCAGGGATTACATTTTTTCATTTTGCTAAATCTTTGTTTTCTACAGTGACTGCATATTATTTTTATCAAAGATATATACATATACATATATATAAAGGAAAATATGTATAGGAGCTACTATAATAAAAAACCGTACTTCTAAATGGCATCACAAGCTCAGTAGCATGCATTGTTTATTGCTTATTCCTGTGTTTTTTGTTGACACACTGTTTCTAATACAGTTTTATGCTCAGTATGCACACACAATGATGGAGATGTAATGGTGAGTAAGACAGGCATGGCTACAGGACATGAGAGGTCTCCTATAGGTATACTGTAGGGCTGATGAGCAGAGGTTTTCTTCTATAGAGTTTCTGTGCTATTTGAAATAGTTTTATCATCAGGCTGTCAGGCCTGAGGGAAGCAGGAAGAAAAGAATAGGAGCCTTAAGGCACAACTGATTATGATTCACCCAGATGTGCTAGAACGTGCATTATGTGTGGTAAGGTCACATTGTGGGGACAGGGCAATGGTAGGCTGCTTTTGAATAAGTAATCTTGTGAGAATAATCCACATTTATTCTATTTCCCACATACATTTTAACAATACACAGTTCACTTACAAAAGTTAGACATTAAGTTGGGATAGAAAAGGAACATGACATGATCCCTTACTTAAGATACTCATCGTTTAACTGAGAAAATAAGATATTATGTATGTAATCATACTGCTGCTGCTAAGTCGCTTCAGTCGTGTCCAACTCTGTGTGACCCCATAGACGGCCACCCACCAGGCTCCCCCGTCCCTGGGATTCTCCAGGCAAGAACACTGGAGTGGGTTGCCATTTCCTTCTCCAATGCATGAAAGTGAAAAGTGAAAGTGAAGTCGCTCAGTCATGTCCGACTCCTAGGGACCCCATGGACTGCAGCCCACCAGGCTCCTCCATCCATGGGATTTTCCAGGCAAGAGTACTGGAGTGGGGTGCCATCGCCTAAAAAATGTACCACACTCCATGAAACTGATTACACTGACAATAGAATTTTAGGGAAAAGCTATATTAGTTTTCAAGATGTGTTTCCTAAAGGAAATAGGATTTTACCTAGATCTTAAATGATGTGTCTCAATGAGAAAAGAGAAAGGAAACAGGAATTCTAAGGAATAGAAAGTGTATGTAAACGTATGAAGATGAAATGATGACACAATTTTTACAAATTCACTCAGCATTATATTTAAATTTGTGCAATGAGAATTGTGGAGTTGGAGAGGATAGGATGTCTTTGGTCTCTCATTTACAGATAAAGAATTCTGGGTAAATTTGAAAGTGCTTCTTATTGTCTCATTCATGTTGAAGGATCTGAATTTTAGAGTTGGAAAGGATGGAATAGACTTGGTCCTTTTTTTTTTTTTTTTAGGAAAGGATTCTTTATAGTTTAAATTGAAGCCCTGATAATATGGATCTGATTCAATGGGTACGGGGAATAGTTAAGCTTCTGCTTTTTAAACAAACTTCCAGGTAAAACTGATGTTGCTGGTTCTCAGACCTTGAGTATCAAGGGTTTAGAGCAGTGGTTCTGCAACTTGGTGCATATTGTAGTTAGCTACAAAGCCTTCAGAACATCCTATGCCCAAGCCACACCCCCAAATTAATAAAGAATCTTTGAGTGGACTCCAGCTATCAGCACTTTTTCAAGTTTTCCAAGTAATTCCAGTGGGCAGCCAAGTTCATCAGTCTCAATTGTTTCACTGTATCAGTATTGCAGACCTGCCAAATAATTCATCTTCATATTGATCTTTGACACCGAGAAAATATTACTCTTTATTAAACTTTCTACTTTATTAATTAGAAAGTTAATAACATATATGAAAACTTTGAGCCATTATTAGACTGTAATGATTATTTTGTATTTGGAAAAATATTTTTATGAAACAATTGCACTTTTGAAAAGAAGTTAAATATAGTCTAGGATAGTTCAATATAATCTAGGTAATTGATTCAAAAACCATATCATTGGTTATGGCTAGGTGGCAGAAGCAAACATAACATTAGGCCCTAATCCCTAGTGGAAGTACAAAATAACATAATACAAATTGCATAATAAAATATGCAACATAGACATGAATATGGCTGAATTAATGTTTTGCTTGCCTCATTGGCCCCATAATCTTGACTCAGTATCAGCTTCAAAATATCTGATCATTAAGACCTTGAACCTACATTTTCATAATGTTCAGGATGAAAGGATGATAAGATTTGAGAAGGCTTTTATACATGGAATAGAATTAATGATATTTTGTTGAAGAACTTCTATAGAAACACTACTAGAGATATATGTAGCCTAGTTCTACATAGAAAGAAAAATGTTTTCACAAATTTGAAATTACTAATCTTAGTACATCATAAGAAATGCTGGGCTGGAAGAAGCACAAGCTGGAATCAAGATTGCTGGGAGAAATATCAATAACCTCAGATATGCAGATGACACCACCCTTATGGCAGAAAGTGAGGAGGAACTAAAAAGCCTCTTGATGAAAATGAAAGAGGAGAGTGAAAAAGTTGGCTTAAAGCTCAACATTCAGAAAACGAAGATCATGGCATCTGGTCCCATCACTTCATGGGAAATAGATGGGGAAACAGTGGAAACAGTGTCAGACTTTATTTTTCTGGGCTCCAAAATCACTGCAGATGGTGAGTGCAGCCATGAAATTAAAAGACACTTACTCCTTGGAAGGAAAGCTATGACCAACCTGAATAGCATATTGAAAAGCAGAGACATTACTTTGCCAACAAAGGTCCATCTAGTCAAGGCTATGGTTTTTCCAGTGGTCATGTATGGATGTGAGTTGGACTGTGAAGAAAGCTGAGTGCCGAGGAATTGATGCTTTTGAACTGTGGTGTTGGAGAAGACTCTTGAGTGTCCCCTGGACTGCAAGGAGATCCAATCAGTCCATTCTGAAGGAGATCAGCCCTGGGATTTCTTTGGAAGGAATGATGCTAAAGCTGAAACTCCAATACTTTGGCCACCTCGTGCGAAGAGTTGACTCATTGGAAAAGACCCTGATTCTGGGAAGGATTGGGGGCAGGAGGAGAAGGGGACGACAGAGGATGAGATAGCTGGATGGCATCAGTGACTCAATGGACGTGAGTCTGAGTGAACTCCAGGAGTTGGTGATGGACAGGGAGGCCTGGCGTGCTGCGATTCATGGGGTTGCAAAGAGTCGGACAAGACTGAGCGACTGAACTGAACTGAACTGAATCTTACTCCCTGAAAAGAAAATTAGGAACAGAAAGAAGCAATATCAAAGGTATTTTGCAAAAAATATTTTTAAATGTTTTCCCCAAATATGAATTTCACAATGCCTGAAGTTCTGTGTACCTCTTTCAGTTCAGTTCAGTCACTCAGTCGTGTCCGACTCTTTGTGACCCCACTAACTGCAGCACGGCAGGCCTCCCTATCCATCACCAACTGCCGGAGTTCACCCAAACCCATGTCCATTGACTCGGTGATGCCATCCAACCATCTCATCCTCTGTCGTCCCCTTCTCCTCCTGCCCTCAATCTTTCCCAGCATCAGAATCTTCTCAAACGAGTCATCTCTTCACATTAGGTGGCCGAAGCATTGGAGTTTCAGCTTCAACATCAGTCCTTCCAATGAACACCCAGGACTGATCTCCTTTAGAATGGACTGGTTGGATCTCCTTGCAGTCCAAGGGACTCTCAAGAGTCTTCTCCAACACCATCGTTCAAAAGCATCAATTCTTTGGCACTCAGCTTTCTTCACAGTCCAACTCTCACATCCACACATGACCACTGGAAAAACCATAGCCTTGACTGTACGGACCTTTGTTGATAAAGTACTGTCTCTGTTTTTTAATATGCTATCTAGGTTGGTCATAACTTCCCTTCCAAGGAGTAAGCATCTTTTAATTTCTACCTATTTAGTTTTCATTTTAAATCACCTGAATAGAATATAGGGGCAATGAAGAAATCAATGCAAAAGGAAAGAAATTGGGGAGGTTATTCCTCATTCTGACATGAGAAGTAAAGGTGATAAAAAAAATAATTGTAGTCATGTAAACTCTTCAAAGTAGTTACAAATGCATCACTGCTAAAATAAAAACAGGAAATTAGGAACAAATTTACACATAACACATTATCAAAACTTGTAGTGATTGAGTAAACTGGAGTTTTGGCATATAAATTGCCTGTAATGTTATAGATTCTTCCAGTTCATTTTTTTGATAACACAGCCTCCAAGTATAGGTTTTTTCTTATATCCTCCCAAGAATATCTTTTGCATATTCTCAAGTAAATTTCATGAGCTGATAGTTTTTTTGTTGTTGTTCACTCAGTCATGTCCAACCTCTTTGCAATGTCGTGGACTGCAGGACACAAGGCTTCCCTGTTGTTCACTATTTCCCAGAGTTTGCTCAGACTCATGTCTATTGAGTTGATGACACCATCCAACTATCTCATCCTCTGTCGCCCACTTCTCCTCCTTCCCTCAGTCTTTCCCAGCATCAGGGTATTTTCCAGTGAGTGGACAGTTGGCATGAGGTGGTCCAAGTATTGGCACTTCAGCTTCAGCATCAGTCCTTCCAATGAGGGTTCAGGGTTGATTTATTTCCTTTAGGATTGACTGCTTTGATCTCCTTGCTGTCCAAGGGACTCTCAAGAGTCTTCTCCAGCACCACAGTTCAAAAGCATCAATTGTTAGGCACTCAGCCTTCTTTATAGTCCAGCTCTCACATCCATACATGACTATTTTTTGTGTATCATTACTAAAAACAAAAATAAACCCTCATGAATTCTTAGCAGTTTAACATACTCTGCGTTATACTAGGTACTCTTCTAGATGCTGAGGGAGGTATAGGAATGTGAGATAAATAAATAAAACCCATACACTCAGAGTGCACCCAAGAAGAGAAAATAAAATCACAAAAATTAGTATCACTAATATAGTGTGTTTTTCTCTACTAATAAGAGCTAATGCTTGCATGTTATGTACTCTGCGTTAAGAATAATTCTAAAAACCTCTCTTATTTTATATCATTTAATTCCTCTCAAAAAACCCATGGTAGGTACTATTTTCAAACCTGATTTACAGATGAGGCATTGAGAGTTTCTATCATTTGCTCAAATGGTGGCAAGGCTGGAGTGAATCCAGTCAGCCAGCAGAGGTTATTAACCACTCCTCGGCCACTGCCTCCCTATCCGCTGTGATGAGCTGTGGCTCTCTGAGGCTCAGGAGCCCCAGAGAAAGAGGGACAGTTGGAGTTAGCTTCTCGGGTAGGTGACCTTACTGAAGAGGAAAGGTTATGAATTATTTGTGCTGAATTATTTAAATTTATGGCTTTAATTAATAATTTATAAAGGCAAGTTTGAAATTATCTCAGACACTCTTTATGGTATTTTTTGCAATCCCCAAAACATAGTGATTTTTGTTTCATAGCACATTGTTTCTTCAAATCACCACTTTTGCCTCTGAGGGCAAATGCTGTCCTTTAGGAAGGAGCCCTGTCCATTTTGTTCATGAATTTATTCCTAATGCCTAAGAGAGTCTCTAGTACTCGGTAAATATTTACTGTATTAATTTGTTGATGGCAATGAAGCTAACCATAGATTAAAATCAATAAAAACCTGGTAAGCATTAGGTACTCTTGCCTGGAAAATCCCATGGACGGAGGAGCCTAGTAGGCTACAGTCCATAGGGTCGTAAAGAGTTGGACACCACTGAGCAACTTCACTTTCACTTTTCACTTTCATGCATTGGAGAAAGAAATGGCAACCCACTCCAGTGTTCTTGCCTGGAGAATCCCAGGGATGGGGAGCCTGGTGGGCTTCCGTCTATGAGGTCGCACAGAGTCAGACACAACTGAAGCGACTTAGCAGCAGCAGCAACCATTAGGTATCAGACTAGTATTATTCTTGTTTATAGGAATATAGGGCAGCTTATCTGGCTTCCCAGGCGGTGTTAGTGGTAAAGAAACCGCCTGCCAGTGTAGGGAGACATAAGAGATGTGGGTTCAATCCCTGGGTTTGGGAGATCCCCTGGAGGAAGGCATAGCAACCCACTCCAGTATTCTTACCTGGAGAATCCCATGGACAGAGGAGCTTGGCAAGCTGCAGTCCATAGGGTCACACAGAGTTGGACACGACTAAAGCAACTTAGCCTGCAAACAAGGCAGCTATTTAGAATATCACTTTCTTTTCTTTTCCTTTGTTTTCTATCATCTTCTACCTCTTATCTATGGCATCTGCCATTACCAGAATGAAAAATTGGCACGTGAGCCTTCTGAATGTGCTGCACCGAACTATACAGTGGCTCATGCTCATCGTGTCCGACTCTTTGCGACCCCGTGGACTGTAGCCCTCCAGGCTCCTCTGTCGAGGGGATTTACAAGGCAAGAATACTGGAGTGGATTGCCATTCCCATCTCCTGAACTATCTGCGCTCAAATGATTGAGACACATATGTTCATCTTCTCTGAGCTGACACACAAAAAATGTAGGTTTTTCAGGGTCAAACATAATATGTTTAAATATGTAAGTTTATCACAGGGTTAGGGAAAAGCATAGATACTCTCCATTAGGAACTGGTAACAAGAAATAGTCTCTGTAACATTCACTATTTTTATTAAGAAAAATGAACTCATGGGTTAGCCTTGATTACACACACACACACACACACACACACACACACACACACAGCAGAAAGGGGATTTTTTTTCTTTTTTTAATTATAGATTGAATAAGTTAATCCTTAAGGAACCCCCTGTTACTTTTGTAGCTGTTGTACAATTATAATTTTCAAACCTAGAGTTTCTATCCTCTGAAACGCTTGACAGGTCCAGAAATCCCCCAGACCGCTCAACTACTAACCTATCTGGAAACAATATTCATGAAGGGACTCCTTTGCTCTCTGGGTTTTGCCTTTACCAAATGATTACAGAATATCTTTTTAGTATTACTGCAGATGTGAATATTCACTGCATTTAGAACTTGTGTTTTTTATGTCTTGTTATAGTTTATTAGAACCACTGTAGCCATTTCCCTCATTGAGTTAGGATTTTCCAGAGAAATGGGATCAAGGGTATGTACCAAGAGAGACACAGTAAAAGGTTTACTTTAGGGAACTGACTCATGTGATTGTGAGGCTAGCAATTCTGAAATCGGCAGGGCAGGCCAACAAGCTGAAACTTCCAGCAGAAGTTGATGTTACAGCCTTGAGTCTGAAGGCAGTCTATAAACTGAATTCCTTCCTCTTTGGTAAACCTCAGTCTTTTCTCCTAGGGCCTTCAACTGATTGGATGAGATTTCCCCACAATATGGAGGGTAATCTGCTTTAAAGTCCCTTATGTAAATATTAATCACACCTAAAAAATACTTTCACAGTAACCTCAAGATTGGTGTTTGACCAACCAACTGCCCACAATAACCAAGACAGTTGACTCATAAAATTAACCATCACACTCACCATCCTTCTACTGTTCAGAGGTCAGCAGCTCTAAAAGACTGTAGTTTACCCACACACATTTAGGGATCCCCCAATAATCTGTTTGAAAAATCTTGGTCAATAGATTTGCAAAGCAGCAGTATCCAGTTGATAGAAAAATTTCTCATAATATCTTATCCTAGTTTAGACAATAAGGATATGCTGGTAGTTTGGTAACAGCTATCATTTGGGTCATATACATAATATTAACTCTTGGTCAAGGAAAAATAGATGTTGCTAAGAGTGTTAAGACATGCTGAATTGTGGAGTTATTACCACTTTCTTGTTTCATGAGAGTGCCTTTTAGTTTAACAACATTTGTTTACTATAGTAAGTGAAATAATTGCCTCCTAATGGTATTCACTGGAGAAGGAAATAGCAACCCACTCTTTTATTCTTCCCTGGGAAATCCCATGGACAGAGGAGCCTGGCGGGCTACAGTTCATGGGGTCACCAAAGAGTTGGACATGACTTAGCAACTAAACAGCAACAGCAATAACAAAGATATTCACATCCTAGTCCCTAGATCTATGAATGTGTTACCTTAAATGATAAAAGAAACTCTGGGACCCTATTTCAGAATACTTCCTCTTCCACAAAAAAAAAACTGTTCTGTGGTGATTATTAATGTTTAGTGATACAGGAGCTAAGTTTATAACCAATATGCTCCATTCAAAGACACATTTATCTTATATACTTTGCTGCTGCTGCTAAGTCGCTTCAGTCGTGTCCGACTCTGTGTGACCCCAGAGACGGCAGCCCACCAGGCCCCCCGTCCCTGGGATTCTCCAGGCAAGAACACTGGAGTGGGTTGCCATTTCCTTCTCCAATGCATGAAAGTGAAAAGTGAAAGTGAAGTCACTCAGTTGTGTCCGACTCCTAGCAACCCCATGGACTGCAGTCTACCAGGCTCCTCCATCCATGGGATTTTCTAGGCAAGAGTACTGGAGTGGGGTGCCATTGCCCTCTCTTCTTATATACTTTAATGCCATATAATTGTATTGCCAGCAGCTACCCCATCAACACTCCTGCTTGGACTTCTCCATGACAATGAAATGTTACCTTCTTTAATGAATACCCCTTCTCTTCTACCTCATAAGTTTGTAGCCATAAAGCTGAATATTATCTTAAATCCAACTCTTTCCTTAGGAGCCTGAACAGCCTTTTCTTTTGAGTGTCTAATATCTCAGTCCTTGTGTATTTTTACTGCCACCTCTCTAATTCATTCAGGCCATCAGTTATTCCTCCTTCCTTCTGAAAAAGCTTCCTAGCAGGTTTCTCTAAAATATTTTACCTTTCTTTCCAGCGATCCTACATGTAGATGCTTCCCTAATCATTCTCATATTTAATTTATATTCTGCCCATCCACTACATATGACGATATTCCCAAAGCTCTAACCAGCCCTTTTATTGCCCAAATTTCCAAGATTACTTTCCTGCCTTAATTCACTTTTATTATCAAAATTATTTAATATTTTTTCAATAATAAATCAAGTTCTCAATACTATAAGAAGTCCTCAAAAAATACCAAATGCTCCTAACAAAATCTCACACATTTGTCAGATATGTTGATTTACTACTTGGTAGCACACATTCTAGTAAAGTAATGCTCAAAATTCTCCAAGCCAGGCTTCAGCGGTACATGAACCGTGAACTTCCAGATGTTCAAGCTGGTTTTAGAAAAGGCAGAGGAACCAGAGATCAAATTGTCGACATCTGCTGGATCATGGAAAAAGCAAGAGAGTTCCAGAAAAATGTCTATTTCTGCTTTACCGACTATGCCAAAGCCTTTGACTGTGTGGATCACAATAAACTGGAAAATTCTGAAAGAGATGGGAATACCAGACCACCTGATCTGCTTCTTGAGAAATTTGTATGCAGGTCAGGAAGCAACAGTTAGAACTGGACATGGAACAACAGACTGGTTCCAAATATGAAAAAGAGTACATCAAGGCTGTATATTGTCACCCTGCTTATTTAACTTATATGCAGAGTGTATCATGAGAAACGCTGGACTGGAAGAAACGTAAGCTGGAATCAGATTGCCAGGAAAAATATCAATAACCTCAGATATGCAGATGACAGCACCCTTATGGCAGAAAGTGAAGAGGAACTAAAAAGCCTCTTGATGAAAGTGGACGAGGAGAGTGAAAAAGTTGGCTTAAAGCTCAACATTCAGAAAACTAAGATCATGGCATCCGGTCCCATCACTTCATGGGAAATAGATGGGGAAACAGTGGAAACAGTGTCAGACTTTATTTTTTTGGGCTCCAAAATCACTGCAGATGGTGATTGCAGCCATGAAATTAAAAGACACTTACTCCTTGGAAGGAAAGTTATGACCAACCTAGATACCATATTCAAAAGCAGAGATATTACTTTGCCAACAAAGGTCCATCTAGTCAAGGCTATAGTTTCTCGAGTAGTCACGTATGGATGTGAGAGTTGGACTGTCAAGAAAGCTGAGCACCGAAGAATTGATGCTTTTGAACTGTGGTGTTGGAGAAGATTCTTGAGAGTCCCTTGGACTGCAAGGAGATCCAACCAGTCCATTCTAAAGGAGATCAGTCCTGGGTGTTCTTTGGAAGGAACGATGCTAAAGCTGAAACTCCAATACTTTGGCCACCTCATGCGAAGAGTTGACTCATTGGAAAAGACTCTGATTCTGGGAAGGATTGGGGGCAGGAGGAGAAGGGGACGACAGAGGATGAGATGGCTGGATGGCATCACCAACTCGATGGATGTGAGTCTGAGTGAAGTCCGGGAGTTGTTGATGGACAGGGAGGCCTGACGTGCTGCAATTCATGGGGTCGCAAAGAGTCGGACACGACTGAGCGACTGAACTGAACTGAACTGAGCACACATTCTTTGGCTTTCTGTGTGAAACCCATACAAAGGACAGTGGGTAACTTTCTACCTGGAAGCCATGTCCTGGAGGTAGAGTAACTAGACATTTGATCCCAACCCAGCCCATCTTGTTTCCATACTCTTAGTGTTCCAAGTTTCCTGGATCTTTCTAGACTCTCTTGGATTATTTCTAGGTTCTTGGTCCCTTTGCTGTTCAGAATCAGAAGCAAACATACTTGTAATTTTCAAAAGGTATTTTTTAAATGAACATAAGAACAAAATACAATCGCACATGCATATACATAAAGTTTCTAGAGAAATAACAAACTGCACCAAAGAAGTTTAATATTCCATTATTACCCTTGTTCACTTAATTTACGGTATCAAGATTCTAGAAATACAGTAATCTCGGTGGTATTATTTTTTGTCTGCAATTCTAAATAGGTTATGTCTACTCTTTCAACAGGATAGGAAGAGTGACGCCTCATATGTTGCATATGTGCTCCTCCAAAGCGATCAGATTCTTAAACCCAGTCATGTGCTGTCTTATAGATCCACAGAAATAGTAACATTTCATCTGACTCCAAACCCTATGATGAAAGGAATAAGAATGGAAATCATTACCTTTATTCAACTTTGCAAATATCATCCTTACCACCTTAGTTGGTATCTGATTAGCATCCAGGGAAAATTACCCTAAAACTATCTGTGGCATGGCCTCCAGCCCAGAAGAGTATCCTAAGTCCTGCAATTCTGACCCCAAACTTATAATTTTATAAATGAGAAATAGAGGTCCAGGGAAGTGACAGAACTTTCATAAGTACCACAGATTTAGTGGCTGAGCTGAAATTAGAAGGCAGATCCCCTGACTTTTTATCTTCTCTGGTGTGTGCTTCATTGTTTTGTCCATCACACATTGAGGGAATAAAGATTTACTATTCCAGATAATGATTTAAGAGAACAGAGGATTACATGCATGCACTTCCAGTTTGCATATGCATCTTACTTAAAAATTTTAAAGCAAACCCTGGGCATATTCCCATTTTATTATTCTGGGAAGCTAGGTTAATCTTTTGAAAGCTTTGGTTTGAGAACTTCAATCTAATTATTGGCCATCTTTTATAGGGATTATCTTGAACTGTTAGAAATGGCTCAGCCTAAATAAATATGTGACTTGATTTCTTTACTAGGTTCCAGGTCATCTCTTTATTTTTATTTCCAAAGCTAATGAAATTGAATTTTTGTTGGAAAATTCCTCTACCAGACATTTAATTCTGTTCCTCTAAAATTACCATTTGAAAGACATTGGTTGAAACAACTGAAAACTGAAAATTTGTCAGGAAAAAAAGTTAAAAGCAATTTGGCCACACCCTAGTGTGAGTTATGGCTTTTTTAACTTATACCTTGAAGGAAAAAAAGTGGAAGCAGTAACAGATTTTATTTTCTTGGTCTCCAAAATCACTATTGACAGTGCCTGTGGCCATGAAATTAAAAGACTCTTGCTCCATGGAAGGAAGGCTATGGCAAACCTAGATTGCTTATTAGAAAGCAAAGTCATCACTTTGCCAAAAAAGGTCCATTTAGTCAAAGCTATGGTTTTTCTGGTAGTCATGTATGGATGTGAAGTGAAAGTTGCTCAGTCGTGTCCAATTCTTTGCGACCCCATGGACTATACAGTCCATGGAATTCTCCAGACCAGAATACTGGAGTGGGTAGCCATTCCCTTCTCCAGGGGATCTTTCCAACCCAGGTATCAAACCCAGGTCTCTCCCATTGCAGGTGGATTCTTTACCAGCTGAGCCACCAGAGAAGCCCAAGAATACTAGAGTGGGTAGCCTATCATTCTCCAGCGGATCTTCCCAACCCAGGAATTGAACCAGGGTCTCTCGCATTGTACGTGGATTCTTTACCAACTGAGCTCCCAGGGAAGCCCATATGTATGTGAGATGGACTATAAAGAAGACTGAGCACTGAAGAATTGATGCTTTTGAGCTGTGATGCTGGAGAGGACTCTTGAGAGTCCCTTAGACTGCAAGGAGATTAAACCAGTCATGCCTAAAGGAAATCAACCCTGATTATTCATTGGAAGGACTGATGCTGAAGCTCAAGCTCCAATACTCTGGCCTCCTGATGTGAAGAGCCGACTTACTGGAAAAAACACTAATGCTGGGAAAGATTGAAGGCAAAAAGGAGAAAGGAGTGGCAGAGGATGAAATGGTTACACAGTATCACCTAAATGGACATGAATTTGAGTGAACTCTGGAAGATAGTGAAGGACAGAGAAGCCTGGCCTGCTGCTGTCTGTGGGGTCACAGAGTTGGACACGACTTAGCAAATGAACAACAACAAGAGAACAAACAAAGAATCTTGATTAAATGAAAATTGCCACGAAATGAAATAGATGTATATTACAGATTAAGTACACTCTAAAAGTTTTTTTTAAAATATCTTATTAAGGAATCTATTATTTTAATCTAATAGGTGAGATAAACAAACTATTTATAAAACAAATGCTGTGAATTTAAGAAATGATAAGCTTAAGGTCTTTAGGTCTCATAGGACTTTGGCTTCTGATTAAGATGTACAACAACATAAGAGTCTACTATTCTTACTGTGATAGGAAGAATAAGCAAGATGATCTTCAAAATCATAGTAGCCTTTTTAAATACAGCAGAAAATGAATGACAAAAGAAATCTGAACGAACTAAGTTCCAGGAAAGAACAAGTCCTTCACGATAGAGAAGCAACTCGTAACTTCCTTCATCCCTTACAGAGCAAAAAGGTAATAACTCACTATAGATGAGGAGTAAAGAAAAACCAGCTGAATATTTAGCAAATATATAATGGCTGTACTTAAGCTAGTGTGATGAATGAAAATCCCAAAGAGCCCCAGTTACAGAGTGGGTCTGCATCACCCACTAACTCTTTTGTAGGTTGTCTTACGTGCACAAAGCTAGTATATCAATTCTGGAGGCGGGCAGTAGGTCAAGAAAGACCCTTAAAATACCTAAGGACCACTTGTTTGGTCTCTCAGTTGTGTCTGACTCTTTGAGAGCCCATGGACTGCAGCACTCCAGGGTCCCCTGTCCTTCCCTATTTCCCACAGTTCACTCAAATTCATGTCCATTAAGTCAGAGAAGCTGTCTAACCATCTCATTCTCTGCCACACCCTTCTTTTTTTGCTGCACTTTTCCCCAGCATCTTTTCCAATGGATCTTTCCAATTGGATCTTTTCCAATGAATTGGCTCTTTGCATCTGGTGGCCAGAGTATCAGAGCTCAAGCTTCAGCATCAGTCCTTCCAATGAGTATTCAGGGTTGATTTCCTTTAGGATTGATTGATTGGTTTGATCTCCTTGCAGTCTAAAGGACTCTCAAGAGTATTCTCTAGCACTGCAGTTCAAAAGCATCAATTCTTTGGTGCTCAGCCTTCTTTATGGTCCAACTCTCACATCTCTACATGACTACTAGAAAAACCATAACTTTGACTAGATGGGCCTTTGTCAGTAAAGTGATGTCCCTGTTTTTTAATATGCTGTCTAGGTTTGTCATAACTTTCCTTCCAAGGTGCAAGTGCCTTTTAATTTCATGGCTGCAGTTGCCATCCGTGCTGATTTTGGAATCCAAGAATATAAAGTCTGTCACTGTTTCCACTTTTTCCCCTTCTATTTGCCATGAAGTGATGGGACTGGATGCTATGACCTTAGTTTTCTGAATGTTGCATGTTAAGCCAGCTTTTTCACTCTCTTCTTTCACCCTCATCAAGAGACTCTTCAGTTCTTCTTTACTTTCTGTCATTACAGTGTTATCATCTGGATATCTGAGGTTGTTGATATTTCTCCTGGCAATCTTGATTTTAACTTGTGATTCATCCAGTCTGGCATTTCACATGATATACTCTACATATATGCTAAATAAACGGGGTGACAATATACAGCATTGACATACTTCTTTTCCAATTTGGAACCAGTCAGCTTTTCCATGTCTGACTCTAACTGTTGCTTTTTTACTTGCATACAGGTTTCTCAGGAGACAAGTAAGGTGGTGGTCTGGTATTCCCATCTCTAAGAATTTTCTACAGTTTGTTGTGATTCACACAATCAAAGGCTTTAGCGTAGTCAATGAAGCAGAAGTCAGTGTTTTTCTGGAATTCCCTTGTTTTCTCTGTGATCCAACGAATGTTGGCAGTTTGATCTCTGGTTTCTCTGCCTTTTCTAAGTCCTTCTTGTACATCTGGAAGTTCTCAGTTCTTGGACGACTGCTGCTGCTGCTAAGTCGCTTCAGTCGTGTCCAACTCTGTGCGACCCGACCCCATAGACGGCAGCCCACCAGGCTCCGCCATCCCTGGGATTCTCCAGGCAAGAACACTGGAGTGGGTTGCCATTTCCTTCTCCAATGCATGAAAGTGAAAAGTGAAAGGGAAGTCGCTCAGTCGTATCCGACTCTCCGCGACCCCATGGACCTCAGCCCACCAGGCTCCTCCTTCCATGGGGTTTTCTAGGCAAGAATACTGGAGTGGGGTGCCATTGGGCCACTAGTGGCTGCTAAAGAGCAGGAGTGGGACAGAGTTGCTGAAACAAATTCCATCAAAGCTTTTATTGTATGGAAAGCAGCAGCAAACAGATTCTAAATATGGAGAGTTGTAAAAGTGAAATAATATCCCCTATTTGGGATAGTAAGGAATCTACCTTAACTGGGTGTATACAGAGGCTGCACAAAATCTGAGTGAGATATTCTGATGTGAAAACTTCTGGAGGCAGAACTTGAGAGGAAAAAGAACCATCCAGTTACCCAAGGGCTGACAGCCAGTCTGTAAAGCAACAGAGATTTCTTGAGTCTCACCGAAGCTTAGATCCCAAGCTGTGCAAGAAAGTTAGGGTTCTGCCCTCAAAGTATTTGAAGCCAGTGATTAACTAAATCTAAGTGAAGTCACAAAAAAAAATGACCAAGTTCAGCTCATCTACAGATTAGTTTGAGTCCGCTCTCAAGTCTAGTTGTCTGACTGAAGAAAGGGTGTGCCTTTTCTTGGGGTAGATATTATTTACTTTGATCCTTTAGGTATATTGTTCAGCACCAGATATTAAATTACAAGAAATACAAAGAAGGAATTAAAGATGACCTGTGGTCAAGAGAAGATAGTCATTAGAGGCAAACATAGAAATGCTCCAGATGTTGAAATGATCAAGTAGGAACGTTAACATAATTACGATATGTATGTTACAGAATCTATTGTAAAATGGTACAAATGCATGAAGAGATGGAAATTTAATCAGAGCAATGGAAATTATAATTTAAAAAAAGGAAATTCTAGAAACATATAATATCAGAAAATTTTTGGATATTAGATGGGCATAATTGTAGGAAAAAAGAAAAGAATCAGTTTACTTGAAGACAGTCATAATAAATTATTCAAACTGAAAAAGATGAAAAATCCAGAGTCTAAGTAAAGCCTTAAAAGAAGAACAAACTCAGTTCATCTACTCAGTTTTGACTCGAGGTCTATGGGATAATACTACATATTAAGCATATGTGTAACTGAATTCTCAGAGTAAAGAGAGAGAATGAGCAGAAAAATATTTGAAGAACTAAAGGCTGGGGAATGATCCAAAATTGATGAATGGCATTAAACCATAGATTCAATAATACCTGTAACCCCCTAGCAGAATATATACAAAAATTTTATACCTACTCACCCCAGAGTTAAACTGATAAAAATCAAAGATAAAGAGAAAATCTTAAAAGTAGCTGGGGTAGGAGTTGAGGTGGGGATGTGTGTATTGAGGAAAGCACATGCCATACTGGAAAACAATAAGAATTACACCTGACTTCTGGCTCAGAGATTAAAGCGTCTGCCTCCAATGCGGGAGACCCGGGTTCAATCCCTGGGTTCGATCCCTGGGTTGGGAAGATCCCCCGGAGAAGGAAATGGCAAGCCACTCCAGTATTCTTGCCTGGAGAATCCCATGGTTGGAGGAGCCTGGTGGGCTACAGTCCATGGGGTCCCAAAGAGTCAGACACGACTGAGCGATTTCACTCTCATCAGAAATAGAGAAGAGAATGGAATGCAAGAGTATATACTGTATGATTTCAGTTGTGTAAAATATCAGATGAAATAAAACTCATCTGTTTTGATAAAAGTTAGACAGTAGTTGCCTCAGAAGTGGAGAATTGACTTGAATGAAAAAGAAGGGAACTTGCGATGGTGATTAGTTTCTTCAGCTTGTTTTGGATGATGGTTATATAGATATGTATAACTGTCAAAACTCCTGAAACTCGTGATCAGTGAAATTACACTTCTATAATTTTTCAAAAGCAATCAAAACATAAATATCTGTAAGCAAAAACATTAGTAATCATGTGGTCTAGAATAAAGTTAAGCACTGAAGAGGAGCAAGGGATAGATTGCAATAATCTCCTGAGTCACTGATACATTCTTTGATCAGCACTCATTCTCTGACGGCATCTCAGGTGGCTCAGTAATAAAGAATCCACCTACCAATGCAGGTGACTTAAGAGACACAGGTTCGATCCCTGGGTTGGGAAAATCCCCTGGAGTAGGAAATGGCAACCCACTCCAGTAGTCTTGCCTGGAGAATCCCATGGACAGAGGAGCCTGGTGGGCTACAGTCTATGGGGCCACAAAGAGTCAGACATAACTTAGCGACTGACCATGCATGTGTGCATTCTCTACACTGAGTGAATGCCCAGGAGAGAAGATAGGCTCACCCAACAAGATTTGTTTGTTTTTTTAAGATAAAGAACTTTCTTATCTTACACTGTTACAAATGTGCTTGTATGGTACACAGAGCAATTCATTCTTGTCTCAAATTCTTCTAGTAATCAAATCAAGGTAAAATATAAAAAGTATGATTTTATAAAAAGCATGATACCAGAAAACCCAAACTATTTCTTAGCATAATTATGCCTTTATTGACATGAATACCTTTATTCATATATAAATATAATATGTATACTGATATAATAATATATACACATACATTAAGTATATTTAACTTAATGTCCTGAAAAATAATGCTAAAGGTCATGATCTAATTAGTATTAAAACAACTAATATTACTCCTACAAAACATTTTAATCCTTTGAAATGTTAACTCTACCATATATTAATTAAAAAAAAAACTTAAATTAGAAAATTTCTAATTGTTGGTCATGTACCTTAGCAAGCTGAGCGTTTCTTACGTAATGAAACTAAGCAGCAGAAATAACCTCATCCAGGACCATGAAAGGGATGGCTGTAATGATCACATTGGGGCAGGTTTCAAAAAGATCCACCATTTAAAAAGTGGAGTCAGTCTCTTAGGATGATAACTAGTTGCAATAGTGAAAAGAATTTGTGATCATAAGATTGGGACAAAGGTGAGTTAGGACAAGGCAGCTTTAAACCATTTGATGCAAAAGAGAGAAAGAAAAGGAAACTAAGACTCTTGTGGGCACTTTTTAGAATATGTTGTCATTTAATTATGTCAATAGCCCTACAAACTTGGATGCTAAAATACTGAGATGCTGAAATACAGCTAGGCTCGAATACTGAGTGGCTTGCTGAAACTTCACACAGTGAACATATGGCAAAGCCAGCTGATTCTAAGCCCGCACTTTCATAAGGATCATATTCTGTATAGCCCATGAAGAGCAGGTAATTTAGAGGAAATACATTTCACCTCAACAGAAGTAAAAATGTCTAATGATCAGTGTTGTCTAATCAAGAAACAGGTGCCTTAGAAAGTAGAAAACACTCGATCATTAGGGCTATGCAGGCAGTACGTGGAAGATCATCTCTTATAGACTGCAGGAAGGCAATTCTCTTACTGGGTAGGAAACTGGAAAGATGACTTCCAAAGCTTTTTCATGTTTATAAGCTCGCAAAGCCTTCTAGTAGGTTAGTGGGTTTTCAGCTACAACTAAAAATGAAATAAAGAAATGGAAAATAAAGGAACCAGCCTACAAGCCTGTAGTCCCATTTAGTATACGCAACATAATCTTAAATCAGCAGAACTTCTTCCTTTTATGTGCCAGAAAACATAGAATATCAAAACTGTCAAGAAATGAGCCCTGAAAAACCATGTACACTTGGTCACTGTCTTTTTTATTCTTCCTGGTATATAAAAAGAGAGATTCTTAATAAAGTTTATCATAGTTGTTTCTAATACTATATCACCTTAAACTTGAGAAATTTACAAACAGGTTAAAAGGTGAATGTATTTGTACACTGATTAAACACTTATTTAATGAAAATAATATTTTGTGCTGCAATAACTGTGATTTAAAAGTATACCAGAATAGCAATGTGCAGGAACAATGCATAAGGCATTGACTGGCAAGTAATGATGGTATAACAGAAAAACATGACCAAGGGCATGTAAAAATCTGACATAATGCAAATATTTTTCTTTACTAACTTTAGTTTGGTTTAATTATAGCAGAAAATTATTTTATAGTTTATTTAAATGAAAATAAATAGAAAATTGCATCTTAACTCCTTTTTAAAAAAACACATTATTTTTAGTTTGAAAATTGCTACCTACCTTGAAGAGTTTCAGCTATTATAAGCTCATCTTTATAAAATACTTGATAATTTTTTGCTCACTGCACACCATACAAGAAGGGACCAGTGCTTTTGTCATTGAAATTCAATCATAGATCTACCTATAGCCATTTAGTTCTAACACATTTTGAAGGATAAAATATTTCCTTACCAGAAGTCTTTAACATGTCCTAAAGGTTTTTGTTTTGTTGTGTTTCCTGGTTAAACATACAAACCAAAAAACGAAATGATTTATTTAGCCCTCAAACACCCACACACTCAAGTGAACTGAAAGCACCAAGTTTAAATCCCCTCTCTTTTCCTTTTTTTTTTTTTTTTTTTTTGGTCTACAAAATGGCAAAGAGATAAATGAGGCCAGATTCACAATTTTCCAAAACATTATGAGGTGGCTGTTTTCACTGCTTCATAATTTTGCTGAAAGATAAGTGACTTCTGCTTTGATGGTTTTGTTTCTGTTACTATAAATCTTCACATTGCTTGCTTCTAATAATGCCACAGCTATTAAAGTAAGGTGATGTGTAATTTCTATAACACAGTTTTTCTAGCAAGGTGTGAAAGTATAGAATAACAATAAACCACCACTCAGCAGTTTGTGTATGTGTGTGTGTCATCATTGGGGTAGCAGTTTGCATTCATCATCTTATAGTTATGCATAATTAATACATGTCTTCTAACTAATATGTAATTAGGAAATTCAAACTCCAAAACATTGACATGAAACCTACAAAATCCTAATGGAAAATTCCATACTGAAGATTTTTATGAAAGTGCCTACCTGTATTTGCTATTGCAGTTACTTTTTTTTTTTTTTTTGTACACAAATGTTTATTTCTCAATTAAACATTCCCTTTAAACACAAGGAATGAATTCTAAATCTTCATAAACATGAATTAAAAATGAAAGCCCTCCAATATAGTGTGTGTAATCACTGTGTTCTTGGTCACTACTGGCGTTTACTGCTTAACATCAAAAACAAAGGTTATTTAAAAATCATGCTACTGGATTTCTAGCTCTTTACCTATGACCAGTTCTACGCTGATCTGCAATGTTTAAAAGTTTACATCACCAAATCAAAGCAAGTTTAAGGTGTGAA
Source organism: Bos javanicus (assembly GCF_032452875.1). NCBI lineage: Eukaryota > Metazoa > Chordata > Mammalia > Artiodactyla > Bovidae > Bos > Bos javanicus. The sequence continues at coordinate 23,222,402 of NC_083873.1, read as the reverse complement.
ACAGCTGTGCATTAAACACAAAATAAACAATAAAGTTACAAGATATAGTCAAGTTCATAACGAATATAGGTGTTCTTAACTATGTATGGCCCAATGTGTTCGAGACATCTCCCCATGTAATTCAGGCAGTTATGGGGGCCCTGGAGGGTCTGAGAGTTGCGATTGGACCATGTAGAATGCTACAGTATTGTTTACAGGGTTTGTTTCACCCAGCCCAGAAAGTCAGAGATGTGTATTGGAAAATTTACAACTCCATCTACATCGGTTCACAGGATGCTCTCATAGCACATTACCCAAAAATCTGCAGTTGCTTTTTGAAAGAAAAAAACTCATACAGTAATCTAACATAACCCCTCCTGGAATTTCATGTTCATTTCAACTTCAAAAGGAAACAAAGTAGACGTGGAAGTAGAAAACACAAAAAAGATCTTATAGAGGAATTCATTTGTTATTTAAGTATTTGGTTAATACTGAAATACATTGAAAAGGAGTTTTTACAAAGTAATGTTTTTGTTTTGTTTTACATTTGAGACTGATATGGCTTTCTATATTAAATTTACCGTACAAGTAAGGGAGAGGCACTAATGCTAGTGAGAATATTGATGTATGCTTGATTTGAGATAAGGAATAGAAAGGGGAGAGTCTACACTGCTAAACCATTGATGGTTTCTTATTTGCTGACTCTACAAGTCAGCAAAGCTTTGTGGGTATTATTTTTTATTGGGGGGGGTTTGATTTTTTTTTTTTTTTTACTTTACAATATTGTATTGGTTTTGCCATACATCAACATGAATCTGCCACAGGTGTACACATGTTCCCAATAGATTGTGTTTGACTTTTTCTTATATGGTTCCAAATGTGATGAAAAAAATTATTCTGTTTTGCTTATTTCAGATTCTTATTTCAAAGAACTTCCAACTCTTCTCCACTGTGCGGCAAAATTTGGGTTAAAGAACTTGGCTGTTCATTTGCTTCAATGTTCAGGAGCAACCAGGGCATCTAAGATAAAAAATTTGGAAGGTTCAGATCCAGCACATATTGCTGAAAGGCATGGTCACAAAGAACTCAAGAAAATCTTTGAAGACTTTTCAGTAAGTTGTTTTTTTCCATTTTATCTTGAAAACTGTTAAAATTAGTGTGTTTGTACATGGGCATTGCTCTTTTGACAGTGATGCTACTATACGGCTAGTCTGTAGTGTCTGCTGGTTCTGAGTCATTGGTTGTCTTAAGCGTTTTGCAAGATTAGTCCACTTGTTTTAATATTGCCATGAACCAGCTCTGATTACATACTCCCACCCCTAAATAACCCTTTTTGAAACTTATCTGGCCTTTCTGGCTTCCAAATAACCTGTTAGCTGTTGTTAACCTGTTAACAATACCTGTTCAGTATTGGAAAGGAGTTGATACAAAGGAAATGAAGACCCGTTACCTTTAGTCTTTTGTTCAAAAGTCTTAAGTAAGACATTATTAGGCCCATGAAATGAGATAAATATTCATTATGTTAAAGGAATACATTTTGATAACCGTTCAAAAAGTCTGTCCAATAAAAACTAACTCGTGTTGCTTAAGTTTCTTTCTGGGATGTGACTCCTTTTCTCTCTCTGTTAAGTCCCAGTTGCTTTTTGTATAACTTGAGCTTGAAGCCCCAAATTTTAGAACACCCTTTGAAGGATATTAGCTTTGTAAGAATGACACCAAGGGACAATTCTTTTTGCAGTTTTTATTTTTATTTTTTAATGGGAGGAAAATTGCTTTACAAGGTGTTGTGTTGCTTTATGCCATGCAGCAATGCGAATCACCACAGTTTTACATATATCACCTCCCTCTTGAGCCTCCCTCCCCAACCCCAGCCTACCCCTCTGGATCATCACAGAGCTCCAGGCTGGGCTCCCTGTGTTATACAGCAGCTTCCCACCAGCTATCTGTTTTATACTTGATGGTGTATACATGTCTATGCTACTTTTTCATTTACAAGGGACAATTTTGAAGGAGAGGATAATACCTTAGTACATAAAACACACTTTGTGTTTCCATAGTCAAATTTAGAAAAGCAATTATTTTCTGTTTGTAACAAAGGTGTACACATTTTGCTTGAGAAAGTGAATTATAATACTTCTGATGGCTCTTAGGAAAATATAGTAGTCAATTACCGTGTTGGTGAATATGTCAAAATTTGTCTTTGGTTTCTCAAAAGATAAATAATTTTATTGCCAGTAAACAGTTAATAGAGAACATTGAAATGCTTCTGGTCATTTTAGCATATATTCTGATTATTAGATTAAGTCACTATAATGGTGGACTAATGAAAATCATTAGTATTTCTTATTTCCAGAGGACAAAATGATAACCAATCCAACTTTTTCCCCACTTTTAAGAATAGCAAATGGTCATTGGAGAGTATTGGTATCATCCACTATCTGGAATTATAATAGGATATCTTTTGCTTGTAAAAGAATACAGAAATTAATACAAAAATATATACAGAAACTAATAAACTACTTTTTAATCTTATATGTCCTTCAAATGAGGAATAAGCATAATTTTCCCTCCTGGAAAGGTTTTATATAGTGATTGTCATATATGTGGGGAGTATAGTCATTTTAGTCATTATCCATCATGTATAGTCATTGATGAATGCAACATGCCAGGTAAATCAATGAGTCAATTCAATTCAACCTTGTACATTGACACACAGTACTATTGTTCATTACATCCTGGGGACTCAATTCTACACAACTTTATTCTCAAAATTTTAACCACTGTTGGACTTAAAATTCCTCTTGAAAGTTTTCAACATCCAGGGTTACTTTCTAAGATAAATTGACTTTCAAAGGGTTATGCATTCACTTCTGGTTCTCCAGTGAGGACTCAACTTTAACAGATGCAGCCCCATGCACACTACACATACTTCATAAATAATATGGTACTAAATAATAATAACAGTAGGTTTGCAAGCTAGTATGAGGGTAGGATTCAGTGGATGTGGAAAATAAATTTTTCTCTCTCACATCCTCTGGGTATTTATACCTTTGCTTCTGCAATAATAGCTTTGATATTTGATTGATATCATTGTCTTTAGGTGACTTAGTATTTCCTCTTTCACTGTGGCTGCATTCTAATTTTGCAAGGTTATACTTGATAATTACTCTATTAAATTTGACAAACTCTTTTTTGTATTCTTTTTGTTAGTAGTTTGCATTTTGCCAGTATGTCTATAGTAGACATTGCCATTATAGCTAGGATGGAGCAATTATTTTGCAAATGTATGTTTTGCTGTCACTATAGCTGAAGGAAGTGCCTGTAGTTATTGTAAGGGACAGCATTTTTATAAGCACATTTTATGGCTATGAATAGTTTTAGGTACAGTAATTTTGCAAGCTACCAAAGGTTCTTTTGTAAATGTGTGTTAAGGAAATAGGAATGTATGAATTAGCTTGCGACATGCATGGTAAAGGGTGTTTCCTATTGATTTATTCTTCTAATATTCTTCTGATGACCAGTTTTATTTAAAATAAATCCAATAATCTTATCTGCTTGTTGAAAGTATGTCAGATAAACACATGATGAAATTTTATACTATGTTATAATAGTTATGTCTTTTTAAGAGTATATCTAAACTTAATAGAGAAAATGTGCAATCTATTTGCATTGCTAAAATGCTTTATTGTTTCTTTCATAATATTTATACAGCTTCAATATTATAATCACATTCTGATAGATCTCAGAGTTGTCACATATGCATTCAAATGTTCCATGAGCTATTTTCGGAATTGTTTAAAGAAATAGCTATTCTTTCAGTTTGAGGTTTATAATCCACCAATTGACCATACTTCTGCCCTGCAGAAATGTATATTTTTAAATTCAAACATACCCCCAACTGATTTACTGATTTCTTCAATTGTTCCTAGTCCTCCATCAGTGAAACACTGTTCATTTTAGAATCTCAGAGGGTATTACAATACAGTGATTTTGGTCATGACTGAATAAAATTGGTAGAAGAAAAAGCCAATCATGATTTTTTTAAATCAAGAAAAAAAAAAAAAGAGACTCGTTAGCAAACATTCATAAACAAAGAAGTGCCATCCGTATCTTAGTGTTAACTAGATGAAGAAGAAGGAAGGAGGAAGCAGAGAAGAAGGGGCCTCAAATCACTTTCCTGACATTTCTTCATGTCACTTTTTACTTTGAAAGGTTAATAATTTATACACAATCTATGAGCAGAGCCTTTCATTATTAATAGGTAGCTTAAAGAATCCTCCTGCCAATGCAGGAGATGCAGGTTTGATCCCTGGGTTGGGAAGATCCCCTGGAGACAGCAAGAGCAACCCTCTCCAGTATTTTTGCCTAGGAAACCCCATGGACAGAGGAGCCTGGCAGGCGACGGTGCATGGGGATCACAAAAAGAGTCGGACACGACTTAGCAACTAAAGAACAGCTATGTGAGACTTGGAACATGCTTTGCTGGTTATCTAATTAACACCTACACTTGTTTTATGCTTTCAGTACTATTATAAATAAAAATACCATATATTTCTATAACCCATACAGTCTTTTAAATAAACTATTCAATTTTCAGTTTCTAACAATGCCTTCTGAGAAAATTAATGTGAAAAGTGGATGGACAGAGGTAAAGGATTGGTATTTAAATCCACAATTGAGTGTGAACCACAGTTTGTTTCAAAGGACTCTTGAGAAAATCTAACTATTTCAGATATCAAGTAGCAATCCTTCAACTAATTCCATCCTCTAAAAACTTATCTTTTAAGTCAAAAATAACTGAAACTTTGAAACTAAACTGAAACTTGGCTACAGATTGTGAGATACGTTGTGATTTCAGAGGAAATACACAGCAAAAATTAGAATGTGTTTTAAGCAAAATAAGTGATATTTCTTTGTGTTATCCTCAGTATGTTACCCTATTTATCCCCATAAGTTTAAACATTTCACAAAATGATTACATCGTGTATAAATAGAGAAATACATCCTCCTCTGTGGGTTTGCTGTGGAATTGGAGAGCCAACAGATATTTGTTGTTCAGTTGCTAAGTCATGTCCAACTCTTTGTGACCCCATGGACTGCAGCACCCCAGGCTTCCCTGTCCTTCACTATCTCCCAGAGTTTGCTCAAACTCATGTCCATTGAGTCGATGATGCCATCCAACCATCTCATCTCTGTCACCCTCTTCTCCCCCTGCCCTCAATCTTTCCCAGCACCAAGTTCTTTTTTAATGGCTCTTCGCATCAGGTAGCCAAAGTTTTGGAACTTCAACTTCAGCATCAGTCCTTCCAATGAATATTCAGGGTTGATTTCTTTTAGGATTGACTGGTTTGATCTCCTTGCTGTCCAAGGAACTCTCAAGAGTCTTCTTGAGCACCACAATCTGAAAGCATCAATTCTTCAGCGCTCAGCCTTCTTTATGGTTCAACTCTCACATCCGTACAGTGTTCAGATAGCATCTTTTTTTCTCCACCACAGTGTTTAATCACGTAGTTTGGTGCATATATAAATAAAATCTTAGTGATACCTCATGTTCATGAAAATTTCAGAAATAGAAAATCAGTTTTTCTTGTAGTTTCTCCAGTGGACTTTTCAAGAAGACTCCTAACTGAATGTTTCTCTTGCTTACATCCATGATGGGATTCTTGTGACATCCTGCTCTCACTGACATAGCCTGACACTGCTATTTACACCTGTGGACAGTGGACTAGTGTGGGCTAGTGTGTCTGTGTGTGTGTGCACGTGCGCCAGAATGAGAGAGATGAAGATTGATTCTGTTGCCCTCTAGTGTCTGCCTGGTAGACAGTGACTCTGATCCTTTTCAAATGGTCAAGGGTTTGGAATGAAAGTACAGAAGAGGCAGATTTTGAAGTACCTGAAGTATCCATCCCTCGTACAGCACAATGATTGACTGACTGCTGTAGGAAGGTAGGCTTTATGCTTAGCCCAGGGAACATTCATTCCCTTTGGCCCATTATTTCTCTCAATATTGGCTTTGCTTATTTGATATCTTATATTCTGTTTTGTTCCCTAGTGGATTATTACATATAATTTAGAACACACTAGTATATAATAGGAGAAGGCAATGGCACCCCACTCCAGTACTCTTGCCTGGAGAATCCCATGGACGGAGGAGCCTGGTAGGCTGCAGTCCACGGGGTCGCTAAGAGTCGGACACGACTGAGCGACTTCACTTTCACTTTTCACTTTCATGCATTGGAGAAGGAAATGGCAACCCACTCCAGTGTTCTTGCCTGGAGAATCCCAGGGACGGGGGAGCCTGGTGGGCTGCCATCTCTGGGGTCACACAGAGTCGGACATGACTAAAGCGATTTAGCAGCAGCAGTATATACTAATTCCCTCTAAATGGCAGCATACCCTGCTCTACTTATATAATTTTTCTTCCTTATAAGTCTAGAAGTTGATGAGGGGAATGGACTCCTCTCTCCTCCCAACATCAGCTGCAGGGGAAATGCTCAGCACATATTTATTCATTGATGGGAAAAAAAGGCAAGTATCAAATTTAAGGACTTGTTTGATCTCACTGAACCAGTAATATCCTTAACTGGATCCCATGCTTTTAAAAATATGTTGCTCATGTTCTTTCTACATTCAGAATTTTTTCAAGTTTAGGTTTAGAGTATTCATTGACAAATAACATAGCTGCTATCTTCAGCATTTATTTTTAATAGGCCAGCCTACAGTGAATTTTAGAATTCTGGCCTTTGTTCAATATTGATGTTTTGTTAGAACTGAAGAAAGTGGAACAAGTCACATAACTGCACTTGACTGCACGCATTACAAATTCATGTCTCAGTTATGCTTTTGGAGCTACTTAGCAATCTCCTTCTAAAATCGCATTAAATGCACCACAGTGGTGCATTACAGATTTTTATTCTTCCCTAAGTCCTCAAACTCAGTTTTGATGCCCTAACTGTGCAGTTCTAAACATCCTATTAAACTCCCTCAACTCTGTCTTCTTTGTCAAATTCTTATCTTTCTTCTAGTCATTTGGTCTTGGGATTCAGCCAAGTTCAATTTGAATCCTAACTTCATCAAATACCACATTTCCATCCTTGAACAACCTCTTTGTTTTCTCTCAGCTTCAGTTTCTTTATCTGCAAATAGGAAAAATAATTCCTTACAGGGTGTTTTAGGACTTGATGACATTAATGTGAACACATAAAAGGTGTAATAGATCCACAATAAATGATATTGCATTCACTTTATTTTCTTTTGATTTATTGTTATTCATATCAACTTGAGACCTCAGCATCAATCATAGCCTCTCTCTTCTTCATCGTTAATCTCTCCCATTATGTTGACTCTTTCTTAAACAAACATGTTTGAATACACACACATTCCCATCAGCCCTGCTTTCTCTTTGATCCCTTTTTTTAGGTCCAGAACTAACTGAAAGAATGACTTTTCATTTCACTTATTTCTTTCCTCCTAACAACCCAAGTTTTGCATTCAGCCCAGTACTAAAGCTGCTCTGTCAAAGGCCATGAGTAATCTAGATGAGATCCATTGGATTGCTCTCAAACGTTGGCACTGGATTCCCCGACCCTGTCTTTTTTCTGAATCCCCAACTGATCCTTTCTAACTTCCTTCTCTTACCCCATCAGCTGTGGTTCTTTCTACACAGTCTTCTCTCATGATTGATAGTCATTGTCTTTAGCCTGGACCTTCCTCCTGAATTAAGGTTCCAATTTTAGTTAGCAAACTGAATGTGTACACATAGATATGTTACAGGCCTCTAGACCTCAACACACCCAAATGTTCCTTTTCTTTCATCCTTTCTAATGGCATAATTATCTGCAATATTGACTTGGTGAAAATTTGAAAGTCATTTTCAACTCCTAATTAGATAGTCACAAATGCGTATGCTATTTTCCCTTTTTCAGATGAGGAAATAGATTTGTAGAGATGAAGTACCTTGTCCCAAAGTCACCCTGCTAAAAAATATGTCTGATGTAACCCTGAACCCATTCATAGCCTCCCTCTTCCTCACACTACCCTGATTCAACTATCAATCCGGTTAACAGTTGCACTTACATGTCACCTATCACATCTGTTCCCTCCTTTTCATTCTCTCTGTGGCTCTCTTGGTTTATACCTTATCTCCCTTTTGATCAACTGTGCTGAAAAGGCCCCCAGGGAGGTCTTCCTTCTCAGTTTTGGTGGCCTCCAATCATCCCAGGTCAGGCTGCACACTGAGGACCCACCATGGCTTAGCCCAGCTAACTATTGTAGACATATCTTTTGTGCATACACCTCAGCCACCAAAGTCCATTTGTCCTTCCTTCATGTAATTATTAAAAGTTATTCCCTTTACCTAAACATTCCTTCCTCCTAAATAAAATATCCTGATCTCCTAACCATGCCAAAATCTCAATTCAAACCACCTATTCCAGGAAGCTTTCATAGAAAATGGCTGTAGGTATATACCTCCACTATTATACATTCAATTTCCATCACAAACTTTAGCCTAATTTAGGAACATTATGTGCTAGAGGCTGAGCACCTATGCTCAAGAGCTACCTAAATACTGGCTCTGCTGCTTTCCAGCCATGTGCCCTGACTAAGGGTTTCCCAGGTGTTCAATGATAAAGAATCCACTGCCAAGGGAGGAGACACGGGTTGGATCCCTGGGTCTGGAAGATCCCCTGGAGTAGGAAATGCAGCCCAGTCCAGTATTGTTGCCTGGGAAATCTCCTGGACCGAGGAGCCTGGTGGGCGACAGTCAGTGGGTTTGCAGCGGGTCAGACACAAGTCGCATGAGTCACACACACAAGGCACATGCCCTAAGTAAATCACTTCATCTCTCCTTGCTTAGGTTTCCTCATTTCTAAAATGGAGATAAACATCTGTTTTGGTACCATTGTTATGATAAACATAAGTACATATGAAACATGCACTAGAATACCTGATACGTAATAAGCACTCAATAAAAGTTATCTGTAATTATGTATTTGTCCTTCCTTCATGTAATTATTAAAAGTTATTCCCTTTACCTAAACATTCCTTCCTCCTAAATAAAATATTTGTCCATTATTCCGTTTCTGAGAACCCACTCCTCCATGGGACTTTTTATAGTTTGAAGTAAGTGCTGGTGAATAGCTATTTATTTGTATTTTCTTGTTGGTTTTTTATGTCTGTCTCTCCAATACATTATGAATTCCATGAGTGCAAGATAGTTTTACCTCTTCACCACAGTTCTTTAATATCTAACTAACACAGTTTTTGGCAAACACTATGTGTTCACTGTATAAGCATTGAATGAATTAATCAGTTAGTGTTGATTACATTAACTTTTCAGTTCCTGGAGGCAAGTGTCATGCTCTGTTTATTCCATATTCCCCATAGCATCTAACCTAATGTCTTCCATGTTGTAGATAATAAATGTTTATTGATTAATAACAATAGTAATGACTCTCATCCTAAAGAAAAAAATTGTAAGTGTTATTTGGATGTTTGTCCAAGATGAGAAATAAATATTTTCTTATAGTTCTCTAAGAGAAGAGACTATGGGGAAGTAAAATTTGGATACAAAAAACATTAAACCAGAAAAAAATTCTTGTAGCCTCCAGAAACTTACCATTAGTAAAAGATACATTTAAAGCTGTTCATTATTTCAGTGGAGAAGGAAATGGCAACCCACTCCAGTAGTCTTGCCTGGAGAATTCCAGGGATGGGGGAGCCTGGTGGGCTGCCGTCTATGGGGTCGCACAGAGTCGGACACGATTGACGAAACTTAGCAGCAGCAGCAGCAGCAGCATTATTACAGTGCCAAGTGGTTTTAACCTTGGCAAATATTCCAGTGTTTTAGTGTCAATACCCACACTTAATCTTCTTGAGTCTCTCTTCAAATCCTCCACAAACAATTTTTATCCTTTAAGAACTAGATTCAGGCCAACACAATACATTAAAACTTTATCCACCATATTTATCATTATTTATCTAAACATCTAGAGATATTTTGTGATTTTATTTTTATACTGTTCGTACTAAAATGTATTTTCTTAGAAAGAGATATGCCAGTTTTCTAATTTGTAAAATATCTGTCCTAGAAATAGTAGGCATTTACATGGCAAGGACTATGATAAATTATGCAGTAAATTTATCATGATAAATTATATGCCTCTTATTTTTTTGCAAATGACAAGACAAGGAGAGAGATAATGTACTTCTCTTGTGAGTATCAGGGAACTAAACAGTTCCATTTTATGTTTATTATTGTCTATTCAATAAGTATGTAGTTAATGAACAATTACTAAGCATGAGGATACCATTAACAATAGATAACAGAATAATATTATTTTCAGAAAAAATTGCAATTTTTGACCAGTAGCATAATTGTTAATGTGCAAGATCAGAATGGAGGTAATTTTTACTTTTCTTGATTGGGAATACTCGCCATGAAATTGTAAATTGGCTGTTCATATGAAGTGTACTGATTTAAGTAAGTTGCTTGAGATTAGTGGCCTTGTTCCTATAATGTATCCTGAAACGTGACTCAGCTCAAGCTCATTCTTTTTGTTCCGTATAGATCTGACTCAAGAAAGGAAAGGAAAGAAAATAAAACAAGCTCTCCTTTATTGAATGCTTCTGCATCAAGCATTATGCTTGGTGATAACATATTAGATCAGTGTACTAATCTGTATGAGTTTGACATTTTTACTCTCATTTTACAGATCAGGAAATTAGATTGTCATTTGTTGGAGATAGTGCACTAATCTGATAGAGCTGTATTTCTCACCTAAGCCCAACTAAGCTCCATTTAATGATTTTAAGTACTGCATATCTCCTTCTTCCTTAAAATCAAATACTACCAATGCATTATCTTTTAATTTTCATCCTTTGTATTTATATTCTGATAGTACAAAAGTATATTGATAACTCTGCTGAGCTTTGTATTTTAAAAAATGATAGTGAGCATTGGAGCCTAGGAACCAAAGAGGAGAGAAAGCTGTCCCTATCTGAACAGAGTTAAACTCAAGTGATTTTAAATGTTTTTGTTTAACTATTTTAACTTTTGAAAGTAGTCTTTGGTAACATATATGAAGCCTTTTTTCTCAAAGCAATTATGTAAGAAGTAAATACATCAGTCAGTCAGTTCAGCTCAGTCGCTCAGTCATGTCCGACTCTTTGCGACCCCATGAATCGCAGCACGCCAGGCCTCCCCGTCCATCACCAACACCCGGAGTTCACTGAGACTCACGTCCATCGAGTCAGTGATGCCATCCAGCCATCTCATCCTCTGTCGTCCCCTTCTCTTCCTTATATTTATCCTGAATTATAGCATATTGTATTTAAGTGAAACAATGGTCTCATGGAGCAGCATGTAGTCATTTCTGGTTGGAGTTAGAAGACTTGTCTAGAAGAAAACAGTTATGGGATTTGTAAGGAAATACACGAATTCAACTCCTGGTTAAAATTACATTTTTATATAACAGAGAAGGGGTATTTGCTTTGTAAAGGGAAAAGTTGTGCAAGGATCTCACTCCCTAAATCATGAATGCTTAACACTGAAGCCCTATGGCGGCAGTATACTCAATGAGCAAAGTACCTCCGGCAAAACAAAGTCTCACTGGTGCTGAAACTGCTCATGACAAATAAAGTGATAGCTAGTGACCCAGAACATGATGAAATAGATGAACATAAAAATGTCCAAAACATCTTCATAAATATTGAAAGACCCTGAAATGGAAGGCAAGATCATAATTGGAAAAGTTGAAATCACAGGAAATTTTTCCAAAGAAGATAAATCATGAACAGAATTTTAAATACTAAATATTTAATGGAGAAACATGAAGGACGCACCTGGGTGAAAGGAATGGAATGTACATTTGTGGGGAGAAGGCAGAGCACATGTAACCTCTGAGTTCTTGGACCAGAAAACAGAGTCATTTTATGCGTTTTTTTCATGGAATACATATTATCCTTTGACTTGTGTGCAGAAATGACTGAGGTAAGACCATAGACTTTTTTTTTTAATTTAATATTTAGTATGAAACTTTAATAAAATATATAGTAAGAAATGCTGTTTTTAGAGCTTATACACACATTCACAGTAGATATTTAAAAATCCAAGCAATAGGATATGTTTTACTAAAAATAAGAGTGAAAAATGTAATGAAATAAATCAAGATATTTTTCATTCTTTTATCTGCTCTTTTTGTGGAATGACTTTCTTTTCTGAATGTTTGTCATTATTTATCACTTCAAGGGAGAGAAAGAATAACAGAGTAGGAAGGAAAAATGATTGCAATTTAGTAGTATCTTTGATTTTATGCAGATTATCACAAAGCACCTTGTGAGACATATAGACACACACCCCAACTGAGAGAGAGAAACATCAGTTGCCATTTAAAAGAATTATTAAAGGAATTCCCTGGTGGTCCAGTGGGTAGGACTTAGACCTTTCATTTCTCAGGGCCTAGGTTCAGTCCCTCATCAGGGGAACTAAAAGCCTGCAAGCCATGTGATGCAGCCAGGAAAAAACAAACAAACAAACAAGGAATTATTATTATAGTCTAAATTTGTATTGGTAATAATAAAAGTAAAATTTTTGAAAATATATTTGTTGAATTTTATAACTAGTATCTAGTAGTAACCATGGTAACTGAAAATATGCTAAAGATCTATTTTGTTTCTCCTCCCATATGATATAGGTATGTTTCTAGGAATTTATTCAGTTCTTAGTCTTTATTCTTTATTTTTATGTTCAGCTTCAACATATTATACAAACAAGTTGATATTCTAGGAAAAAATATGTAACTATGTGTCCATTTTAATTTCTGAGAAATAGCAGACTGTTTTTTTTTTGTAAAATGATTAGGATATGAATATCACTTAAAATCAACATCCACATTTTTAAGCTCTCACTAGATCAGGAATTTCTTTTTAGTGGATTGTTTATCTACGCCAAGCTGAGATTTTTCCCTTTATAAACTTCAGTTTCATTATACTTAGATCCTGTTCACCTTTTTATAAATCTGTGTCTAGGCATGCAATTTGAATAAAGAATACATAAGGCAAAATTCCATGCGAATTTAAAACTGAATACCTTTCTTTTACATAATATTCATAAACCAACAGTAATACAGAAGTAAGTAAATTTTATGTTTCGTAGCTTCCAAGGAGAAAATGCATCTGTTTATTTTCATTTTCATTTAAAAATAATGCATAGTTATTTTAGAATATTTGGAAAACACAGAGAAATATAGAGGTTATTTATAACTCTGCTGCTTCTGCTGCTGCTAAGTCACTTTAGTCATGTCCGACTCTGTGCAACCCCATAGATGGCAGCCCACCAGGCTTCCCCGTCCCTGGGATTCTCCAGGCAAGAACACTGGAGTGGGTTGCCATTTCCTTCTCCAATGCATGAAAGTGAAAAGTGAAAGTGAAGTCGCTCAGTCATGTCCAATTCTTAGCGACCTCATGGACTACAGACTACCAGGCTCCTCCAGCCATGGGATTTTCCAGGCAAGAGTACTGGAGTGGAGTGCTGTTGCCTTCTCTGATTTATAACTCTACCTTCTAGAAATAACCACTTTACACATGTGTTTCCTTAAGTAATTCAAAACCCATTATTTAGCTAAACAGCGCTCATATTCTAATTATTCCTAGAACTTTTAAAGTAAGAGATTTCTTACATCTTTCCTAATGGTGCATACATAACTCCATGCTCTGGCTTCTTTTTTAATGCTTCCAGAATGTGGCATCCTCCTCCAGCTTTCCTAGTTCCCAGATAGTGTTGACTTTTCCCCTAGATTCTCACGAAAACATCATTCACAGAGACCTCTGTGTCAATACCAATTCTCACGACAGGTTTAGGGGCAGAGAAGGAGTTTCACTGTAGCAATGACCCTGGTACTAATCTTCATCCCTAATAATCAGCATTTTTTCCTCCAAATACTGCCCCACACAGACCTTACTTCTCTGCTCTTGCATACTCTCAGGAGTTTGGTCATCTTCTTTCATTCTTTTCTATTTATGTCTTTAAACTATTAATTTTTTTCTTTAAACAATTTATCAGAAAGCCTTCTTTATCCTCAAGAAGAAATTTGGTGTCAGCTATTGAGCTCGATAAAGGACAGAAATGGTATGGACCTAACAGAAGCAGAAGATATTAAGAAGAGATGGCAAGAATACACAGAAGAACTGTACAAAAAAGATCTTCATGACCCAGATAATCACGATGGTGTGATCACTGACCTAGAGCCAGACATCCTGGAATGTGAAGTCAAGTGGGCCTTAGAAAGCATCACTACGAACAAAGCTCGTGGAAGTGATGGAATTCCAGTTGAGCTATTCCAAATCCTGAAAGATGATGCTGCGAAAGTGCTGCACTCAATATGCCAGCAAATTTGCAAAACTCAGCAGTGGCCACAGGACTGGAAAAGGTCAGTTTTCATTCCAATCCCAAAGAAAGGCAATGCCAAAGAATGCCCCAACTACCGCACAATTGCACTCATCTCACATGCTAGTAAAGTAATGCTCAAAATTCTCCAAGCTACGCTTCAGCAATATGTGAACTGTGAACTTCCTAATGTTCAAGCAGAGGAACCAGAGATCAAATTGCCAACACCCACTAGATCATCGAAAAAGCAAGAGAGTTCCAGAAAAACATCTATTTCTGCTTTATTGACTATGCCAAAGCCTTTAACTGTGTGGATCACAATTCTGAAACAGATGGGAATACCACACCACCTGATTTGCCTCTTGAGAAATTTGTATGCAGGTCAGGAAGCAACAGTTACAACTGGACATGGAACAACAGACTGGTTCCAAATAGGAAAAGGAGTTCATCAAGGCTGTATATTGTCACCCTGTTTATTTAACTTATATGCAGAGTACATCATGAGAAATGCTGGACTGGAAGAAACATAAGCTGGAATCAAGATTGCCGGGAGAAATATCAATAACCTCAGATATGCAGATGACACCACCCTTATGGCAGAAAGTGAAGAGGAACTCAAAAGCCTCTTGATGAAAGTGAAAGTGGAGAGTGAAAAAGTTGGCTTAAAGCCCAACGTTCAGAAAACAAAGATCATGGCATCTGGTCCCATCACTTCATGGGAAATAGATGGGGAAACAGTGGAAACAGTGTCAGACTTTATTTTTCTGGGCTCCAAAATCACTACAGATGGTGACTGCAACCATGAAATTAAAAGACGCTTACTCCTTGGAAGGAAAGTCATGACCAACCTAGATAGCATATTGAAAAGCAGAAACATTACTTTGCCAACAAAGGTCCGTCTAGTCAAGGCTATAGTTTTTCCTGTTGTCATGTATGGATGTGAGAGTTGGACTGTGAAGAAGGCTGAGCACCGAAGAATTGCTGCTTTTGAACTGTGGTGTTGGAGAAGACTCTTGAGAGTCCCTTGGCCTGCAAGGAGATCCAACCAGTCCATTCTGAAGGAGATCAGCCCTGGCATTTCTTTGGAAGGAATGATGCTGAAGCTGAAACTCCAGTACTTTGGCCACCTCATGCAAAGAGTTGACTCATTGGAAAAGACTCTGATGCTGGTAGGGATTGGGGGCAGGAGGAGAAGGGGACGACAGAGGATGAGATGGCTGGACGGCTCACTGACTCGATGGACGTGAGTCTCAGTGAACTCCGGAAGTTGATGATGGACAGGGAGGCCTGGCGTGCTGCGATTCATGGGGTCGCAAAGAGTTGGACACGACTGAGCGACTGATCTGATCTGTTCTGATCTGATTGGGATATATATTTTTCTATATTTTATTCTTTCATATTTGTTGTATTGCAGAAACATTTTATGTTCTGCTGTTTTAATTTCAGATTTTATTCAACACTTCTTATTATTGCATACTCCTTGAAAACCCGATAGCCTGTTTTTTTAGTAGAAATATAATATGAGATGAATCCTTTGGAGATAAACTCAAGAGGTTGCTACTTGAATTGTTTGCTTTCACTTGCTTAAAATGTTTGTCAGAGAGGAATCAATGTAAACTGCAACAACTGTGCCAAAAAGTAGACATGGCCTTACCCGAAAACTGTAAGAGGTTTTGAACAAGTTAGAAACCCCAAATATTTGCTCATCAGGTGTAAGAGAACAGATTTTAGTATATCAGGCCTACAGCGCCAAGAGCAGCCCCAAGATTAGCTATGAGACCTGGAAGTGGCTTATGGAGCAGGAAGTGGCTGAATGCCCCTCCTTGAGAACAGAATAATCACCACATCTGAATCCAGCAGCTCTGCTTTGGACCTTCTAGACTTCTGACTTTAGGAGAGTAGGAGTTTTCCTTCATGAAAATTTCTGCCCTACTTTGGATTTAATATCCTTCTTAAAAGGCTGATGCTTTACTTCAAAGGAGTTCTCCCTGACTGATGGGCAAAAAGGAAAGAGTTGTGCAATTTAAGAGCACTTAGCAGTCCTATTTATTTAATCACACAGTGTACTGCTTTGAGCCTAGACAAGCATCCCGTGGACAGAGGAGCCTGGTGGGCTGCAGTCCATAGGATTGCAGAGTCAGACATGACTGAAGTGACTTAGCATGCACGCACCACAAGGAGAGATTTCACCTTATATCAATACTTACTTGATGCTGATTCAACGTGAAAATTGATTCAAAAGTGAAAAATTGTCAATCAATGAGTTACTTGATACACACAATACCAAATTTTACTAGTTTTTCATTAAAATTGTGTGTAAATGCCTTGGGTTTCAGAGATTGAAAATACACAAGAACAAAAATTTTCACTGTTTTGATTTTAGCAGTTACCACAAACATTCCCATTAAGCTCCAAAATCAGAAGAAAAAAGTAAAGAGGAAGAATAGAGAGGCAGGTGAGAGAAAGAAACAGACGTTTGTAGAATAGAAGAAATGGGTAAGGCAACTGTCTGTGTTTTTACCTACTCTGTTACTCTGAAAAAATACTTGATTTTTAATTAAGTTGTTTCCTTACACGTTTTTCAGGAAAGACATTTCTCCTGGTTAGTAAGCCCAATGTATGTCACTGCTTAAAATAGTCTTTCCCTGAAATGGTGTTAGTTTGGCTTAACAGAGTCAAGCAAAAACCCCATTTGTAATTCTCAGTAAGAACTATTCACAGATGTCACAGCTGCTGTATTTTTTTTCACTGTGTTGCTACATAATGAATGATGAATGATTCATATTTTCATAAAGTTCCTAGAAGAGCTAACAGGATCTGTATACTTTTTCTTCATATACACATAGGCTATAACCCTAAAAAAAAAGATTCCCCGAGTTTTTATCCCTTATTCTGGTTCCATACAGAAGGAGACAGAGGTCACAAGGATCAGGGCTGTACCCAGATGTTCTCCATGGCCATATGCTTTGGGGAGGGGGGAGTGGGGAGGGAGAAGGGAGAGGCAGAAATTGGAGCAAACACTCTGGGAAAAGCAAGGTGAGTAAAGTATGTGAATAGACTTTGAGTGTTGTTTTTTTTTCCAACTCAAAAAACAGGTAATTACATTATCAGTAGTATTACCCCAAATGAAATGAGCTCTTATTAAAACTCCAAGAAAGCAAAGATTTTATAATACAAATACAGTGCATGTTTTATGTTTCCAACTTTTTGAAAAGATACAACATAGTATTTCCATGAGTCAGGTTTTCCACATCAAATATGCTATATTTTCATAAGGAAGTGATACATAAGTTTCTCATAATATAAAAGTATTCATCCTCCTTATTCCAAGGTCTGTTTTGTCTTCTCTGTTTCATAATTATGAAGTAATCTTTTACACTGGTTGTATAATCAGTATTTTTTAAATGCTTTGTTGTTTAAACATTACTTTAAGAATTAATGATTCTTTGGATAAACCTTGAAGGGCACTTTGTCCTAGCAATAGCTGAACCCTGAGAAGTCATGCCGTATCACCCCAGGCAGAGGAAAGTCTTACCCTTTTGAGATGCCATAATATCATTCCTGAATGATACTGATTTTGCAATATTTGTTTGAATATTTGCTACTGCTGCTGCTGCTAAGTTGCTTCAGTCATGTCCGACTCTGTGCGACCCCATAGACGGCAGCCCAGCAGGCTCCCTCGTCCCTGGGATTCTCCAGGCAAGAACACTGGAGTGGGTTGCCATTTCCTTCTCATGAAAGTGAAAAGTGAAAGTGAAGTCGCTCAGTCGTGTCTGACTATTAGCGACCCCATGGATTGCAGCCCACCAGGCTCCTCTGTCCATGGGATTTTCCAGGCAAGAGTACTGGAGTGGGGTGCCATTGCCTTCTCCCGTTTGAATATTTATGTAGCCTCAATTTTTGGAAAGTATTCTTTATATATATTCAAACGCCATTGCCTTCTCCTGTTTGAATATTTATGTAGCCTCAATTTTTGGAAAGTATTCTTTATATCCACTACAAGCCCCTCAGTCTACAGTATAAGCCCTTTTCCCACTTTCCTAATTTCATACTTTATGGAAAACAGCTGGGATGGCAAATTCAGCCACAACAAATGAATATTTTGAAATACTTCTTTAGAATAATATCTCTGCTCTCATCTTCATTGTTACAAATACCACAGCTGCTTAGAATGCAGTCATGGTCTGTGAGAGCAAACATATTATTTTGATTACCTGTTGGTTCTATACAGTGATTTTAATGCTTATTAAGTTAAAATTAATTGAGTACCCACAGGTATTTTCAATTCAGTACCCAAGGCAATTCATGAACTAGAGGGGAATGGTATATATGTGTTACAGTTCTTCTTGAATAGAGACAATTAATGTCATTACAATTTTTTCAAGGTTGAAACAATACCTCATTCTAAACAGATAATTCATCATATTTAACATACTTGCTTTAGACACTGGTGGTCTTCAAGATCCTGACAAAGTTCATACTGCTGCATGTGGTGGCTCAGTGGTCTTTACAGTCCCATAGAGCCCTAGCTTTTTATAATCCTCAGACTTCTGATTTCTCAGAAACCTTCTGAACTTAAGTTCTTCGTTTTCCTCTGGCTTCTTTCAAACCAATTAGCTTGTGTAGAACAGAATAGTCTAGAGCTGTCACTTGCATGCCTGCTGGTCAAAAGGAAATGCAATTTCAGTGAGTATAAAATTAATCACAAATGTTAATTAGAGCAATCAGTATTGACATCGTAGCTTTAGACAGTGGACCTCATGAAATAAACACAATGGCATTATGCTTTCAGAATAAAAGCATTCAAAGGCAAATTGATTAAAATTTCGTTGGAAAAATATACTCTTGGAAATTCTTTTCTATTAATTGGCTTGAATTTCAGTCATTCTTGATGCTTGAGGATAGAAAAGGGTGTTTAATATAACTCAGTGTAAACTGAGTATTTACAGGGTATAACCATTGTGGCATGGTTTCTACTTTAAATTTATATGAAGGTCTGTCCAAGGTCAGATTACATATCAGAAAAATGCAGAACTAAATATATAAATATTTTTAAGGAATATTCATCAAGTATCAAAGCTCTGAGCCAAGCAATATGATTTCTTCTTCTTCTCTCCTTATATAGCAACCTCTTCCTTGTGATATATATGGATGTGAGAAATTAAAGATTATGTCTGACTTATTTTGTTTCCAAAAATATAATACACGGTACCAGTTGAAAGCTAAATTTTTGGACTTGTTTTTTTAAGTAAGTTAATCACCTCTTACTTGAGCCAGAAAAGCAGTTATTGTTATTCGGCTCTAAGTCATGTCCGACTCTTTGTGACCCCATGGACTGCAACACAACAGGCTTCCCGGTCCTTCAACAACTCCCAGAGTTTTTTCAAACTCATGTCCATTGAGTTGGTATGCCCATTCAACCATCTCATCTGTCATCCCCTTCTCCTCCTGCCTTCAGCTTTCCCAGCATCAAGGTCCTTTCCAAAGAGTCACTCTTCACATCAGGTGACCAAAATATTGGAGTTTCAGCTTCAGCATCAGTCCTTCCAATGAATATTCAGGACTGATTTCCTTTAGGATTGACTGGCTGGATCTCCTTGCAGTCCAAGGGACTTTCAAGAGTTTTCTCTAACACCACATTTCAAAAACATTAGTTCTTCGGCACTCAGCTTTCTTTATGGTCCAAGCCTCACATCCATTCATGACTACTAGAAAAACCATAGCTTTGACTAGACTGACCTTTGTTGACAAAGTAATGTCTCTGCTTTTGAATATGCTGTCTAGATTTG
This sequence comes from Bos javanicus, assembly GCF_032452875.1. Lineage (NCBI taxonomy): Eukaryota > Metazoa > Chordata > Mammalia > Artiodactyla > Bovidae > Bos > Bos javanicus. The sequence continues at coordinate 23,202,248 of NC_083873.1, read as the reverse complement.
TCATAGCTTGTCTTCCAAGAGGCAAGCATCTGTAATTTCATGGCTGCAGTCACCATCTGCAGTGATTTTGGAGCCCCCCAAAAATAAAGTCTGTCACTGTTTCCATTGTTTCCCATCTATTTGCCATGAAATGATGGGACTGGATGTCATGATCTTCCTTTTTTGAATGTTGAACTTTAAACCAGCTTTTTCATTGTCCTCTTTCATTTTCATCAACAGGCTCTTTAGTTCCTCTTTGCTTCCTGCCATAAGAGAGATGTCATCTGCATATCTGAGGTTATTGATAATTCTCCTGGAAATCTTGGTTCCAGCTTGTGCTTCATCCAGCCTGGCATTTCACATGATATACTCTGCATGTAAGTTAATAAGCAGAGCGACAATATACAGCCTTGACGTACTTTGTTCCCAATTTGGAACCAGTCCATTGTTCCATGTCCAATTCTAACTGTTGCTTCTTGACATGCATACAGATTTCCCAGGAGGCAGGTCAGGTTGTCAGGTATTCCCATCTGTTTAAGAATTTTTCAGTTTGTTGTGATCCACAACAAAGGCTTTTGGCGTCGTCAATATAATAGATGTTTTTCTGGAACTCTCTTGCTTTTTCAGTGTTCCAACAGATGTTGGCAATTTGATATCTGGTTCCTCTGCCTTTTCTAAATCTAGCTTGAACAACTGGAAGTTCATGGTTCAGGTACTATTGAAGCCTGGCTGGGAGAATTTTGAGCATTACTTTGCTAGTGTGTGAGATAAGTGCAATTTTGTGGTAGTTTAAGCATTCTTTGGCATTGCCTTTCTTTGGGATTGGAATGAATACTGACCATTTCCAGTCCTGTGGCCACTGCTGAGTTTTCCAAATTTGCTGGCATATTGAATGCAGCACTTTCACAGCATCATCTTTTAGGATTTGAAATAGTGCAACTGGAATTCCATCCAGTAACTTTGTTCATAGTGATGCTTCCTAAGGCCCACTTGACTTCAGTCTCCAAGATGTCTGGCTCTAGGTGAGTGATCACATCATCGTGGTTATCTGGGTCATGAAGATCTTTTTTGTATAATTCTTCTGTGTATTCTTGTCACTTCTTCTTAATATCTTCTGCTTCTATTAGGTCCATACCATTTCTGTCCTTTATTGTGCCCATCTCTGCATGAAATATTCCTTTGGTATCTCTAATTTTCTTGAAGAGATCTCTAGTCTTTCCCATTCTATTTTTGTCCTCTATTTCTTTGCATTGATCCCACTGAGGAAGGCTTTTTTATCTCTCCTTGCTATTCTTTGGAACTCTACATTCAGATAGGTATATCTTTCCTTTTCTCCTTGCCTTTAGCTTCTCTTCTTTTCTCAGCTATTTTTAAGGCCCCCTCAGAATATCATGTTGCCTTTTTGCATTTCTTTTTCTTGGTAATAGTCTTGATCGCCACCTCCTGTACAGTGTCACAAACCTCTGTCCATAGTTCTTCAAGCACTCTGTCTATCAGATCTAGTCCCTTGAATCTATTTGTCACTTCCACAGTATAATCATAAGGGATTTGATTTAGGTCATACCTGAAGGGTCCAGTGGTTTTCCCTACTTTCTTCAATTTAAGTCTGAATTTGCCAATAAGAAGTTCATGATCTGAGCCAGAGTCAGCTCCTAGTCTTGCTTTTGCTTACTGTATAGAGCTTCTCCATCTTCGGCTACAAAGAATATAATCAATCTGATTTTGGTATTGACGATCTGGTGATGTCCATGTATAGAGTCCTTTCTTGTGTTATTGGAAGAGGTTGTTTGCTATGACAAGTGCATTCTCTTGCAAAACTCTGTTAGCCCTTGCCCTACTTCATTTTGTACTCCAAGACCAGATTTGCCTGTTACTCCAGGTATCTCTTAATTTTTTACTTTTGCATTCCACTCCCCTATGATGAAAAGGACATCTTTTTTTGATGTTAGTTCTAGAAGGTCTTGTAGGTCTTCATAGAATCGTTCAACTTCAGCTTCTTCAGCATTACTGGTCAGGGCATAGACTTGGATTACTGTGATATTGAATGGTTTGTCTTGGAAATGAACAGAGATCATTCTGTCATTTTGGAGATTGCATCCAAGTACTGCATTTTGGACTCCCTTGTTGACTACGAGGGCTACTCCATTTCTTCTAAGAGATGAAATAAGTATGCCACTTATGCTTATATCTTACCATAGCATAGTATTTTATAGAAGAGGCAACAGATCTGCTGTTTCTTTGGTTGTAGGATGTAAAATAAATTGAGTAACTACTGATATCTCCAAGGATTGTGATAGAAATAAAGGAAGGAATGAATTGTTGTTGTATTGAGATGAAGAAGACTTTGTGACGAACTGGTTTGCTGGAGAAGATTAGGAGTTTGTTTTAGAGCACAATAAATTTAAAATGCCTGTTAGTTATTCCAAAGTTTAAAAGTTAAGGTGATAGCTGATACAAGCAGAAAAGGCCAAGAATGAACAGCCTTTGAGGTACGAAAAGACATCAGAAATCTATTGTCCTGAAAGTCAAATGAAAGAATAATTTGACAGTGATTAGTTGTCAAAATCGTGTCTAGCACTCTAGCCCTCTCTTGCTTTGTGAAGGACTCAGTACCTGGTTACAGCCGAACAGCAAATGATAAAATGACATGATTAACCCAGAACTACAACAAGTGCTACTTACAAGTCAACTAAGATAAGGACAGAGAATCAGCCTTTGGATTTAGAGGTGTACCTGTCATTTGTGTGAAGTGCATTGAGGGAAAGGACATCAGAGGTGTGGGAGAGGTGAGAAAGCCTTGGCATGAATCTTAGAGGAAAGGAGAAGTGCAATTGGGGAGTGAGTATGCAGCAATCCTTAGGGCCATAAAGACCAAGAGAGAAAAGGTACTGTAGCTAGTATAGAACATGGGGTCAATAGAGGTCTTTGTTGTTCATTATTTTAAAGATGGTAAAAATTACATGTTCATAAGTTTATGAGAATGACTAATAGAAAGAGAAAAATTAACGGTACTGAAAAAGAGAAAGCACAGGCCAAACACCCTTGTATGTGTTAAACAGGACAAGAGAGATGCAATATGAATAGGTGTGAATATATATTTGTATATGTATATTTATATATTTCTTCTTCAAAATTAATCATAATAAAACATCCGTTAAATACTAAAAAGATTGAACAGTGATTTCTTGGGAGGAGAGAGAGAGATTAAGATAAAAAATTTCTAGTAAAGCAAATCCCTGTGATACTTTGGGAAAAACTCTGATGAATGTTTCACTCTCATTTAGTTTGTTCCAAATATGTCTTATTAACTGTTTGTGGAAACAAGAGTGAAGCCTGCTTCTATATCAGACACAGGTTTCCTGACAAGTGGTTAGGAATCCTTGATGAAAATCTTTTGGGGGAGGGGAGACAATGTAGCTCTGAGGGGTATGAGTGTCTTGAACGGAAAGTAAATGGTCATGGGAAAAACTCAGAGCATTTTCATGTGTCAGACATTAATATTCACTCACATTGACAAATCCTATAATCAGATCCTTGATTTGAGCCCATGACTGAGACTTCAGCCTAAGCAAGTGCGTTTCTCCCTTTATTAGTGTTTAATTTGCTTTTCTCAGGACTGCCGAGTCCACTTATTCAAATCTGGCTCTCACTAAAACATCAGTAAGCCAATTAATCCATTCCCTTAATGAGAACTCTCTATTACAAGAATGAGTAACGGCATAAATTTATATTGAATCTATCAATCTTGCATTTGGTGGGGAGAATGCCAATTATCCAAGCAATCTGGTTCATTACTGCAGCATTGGACTGCTTTGCTGAACAAGCCTACTGCTCAATTACAACAGCAGTGGGGATGGAGGGCTTGGGGTTGATTATTTGTTGAGGACCTATTATATAATAGGATGGCCTGGAAGCTCTGTGCACATTCCCATTTTCCCTACCTGTCTCTGAGGACCCGCTACATTATTTTACATTTTGGGAAACTGAGACTCACAAGTTGGAAAGTCAGTGAACTGAGAGGCCAGAATTTTCATCCAGTGGCCTCCGAAAAAGATGTCTAGCCATAAAATCACTAAGAAACCTACTAAAGGATCCCACTAAATGAATTCTGTTATGATTAAAATGATTCTTTTCAGTTTCTTCATAGATTTAAGTGTGGATCAGCACGAAGGGAGCCAGGATGACCCAAATTTAATAATACTCAGAGAGTAAGCCAGGTTCTCACCTCCCACCTTCTTAGACATTCTTTCCTTGACATTACAACCTCATGTCCAGATCATGCTCCTAAACAGAATGTCAACCTCATCACTACATTATTATTATATACTTCGTACTTTTGTTTCTATATGAAATCTACTTTATCAACTATCATAATGTTGTAAGGTTCAAAAAATATGTATGCAAGGTCTTTGGAACTTGTAAAGCTTTAGCAATGCTTTCTGTATTACTATGTTGTTATCATTTTAAAATTTCTGCATGAACACATTTTAATAGTTTAATGACTTTGTGAGGAAATTATTTTAACAGTCTTTTCTAACTAAAAAAAATATGTATGTGGCACATGAATATTCTGTATGATGATTTTTTTCCTTCCCAGTTAAGATATAGCTTCTGAAGTACATACAGGAAATAATAGTCATCAAATTTATTCTTGCTTTACTTTCTACCACTATCCTTTGATCTTTTCTTGACCTATTTTATCACTATGGTATTATCAACTCTCACAAGTTGTGTGATGGTTAACTAGATCAGACATTGGGTTGCCTAGATATTTGATCAAACAGCAAATTGGTGTTTCTGAGAGGGTGTTTTTGGGTGAGATTAACATTTGAATCAATAGACTGAGTAGGTTGCTCTTCCTGCTGTGAGGGGCCTCGTCCAATCAGTTGAAGGCCTGAGTAGAGCAGAAAGACTGATTTGCCTTTTAACTGAGACACCAGCTTTTTCCTGCCTGTGGACTCAGATTGAAACATCAGTTCTATTTGGGCCACAAGCCTGCTGGCCTTCAAACTGGAACCACACTATTGGCTCTCCTGGTTTTCAGGTCTTTGGAATCCAACTGTGTTAATTTTAACTCTTTATATATATATATATATTTTTTTTTTTTTTTTTTCTGAATCCCTCAGTGGTACAAATCAAATGAAGAAATAATCTAAGTGCTAGGTTAATCATGTCATTTTATCATTTGTTGTTAGGCTATAACCAGGTACTGAGCCCTTCACAAAGCAAGAGAGGGCTAGAGTACTAGACACGAAGTGATAGATGTACAGAACCCAGAAGGCAGAAAGAGAGAAGCAGACAGGTGGGCCACAGGCAAAGCAATAAAGATCCGTAACACTTCTAAAGTAGCTAACTAAAATTGTTCTAGGAAAATATCATGGAAAATGGTCAGAACTTTCTCTTAAAAGAAAATGCAGTTTGTTTAAGATCTTTGGAGGTTTTCAGGTACCTCCTAGGAGATATTTGGGAAAGTAGGGGATCCTATTTTAATGCCCAGAGAGTTTTACTGACTGTGAGTTGATGGATGAAGGACGAGCCTGTCCAAAATACCAGTGGAAGTTTTAAGAAGTACTAGCAAAAGATTTTTAGCTAATCACACTCTAACCTCAGTAGACATCGAATTCAGCTGTTTTCCATATTCTCTCTGATTTCCTTAACCCTTTGATGTATTCACTCACTTATAAAAACATCATGTGATATGGCCATCATTTTAAATTGAATTGATAAGGAGCTATATTAAATTGAATTGAAATGATGGTCATATCACATGATGTTTTTACAAGTGAGTGTATATGTCTGTGTATGTCTCTTGTTAAAGGATACATGGGAGAATCTTAAAAAATTTTATGAGTTTATTTGGTCAAAAGTAGATTTCAGTCAGGTAACACCAAAGCGGGGGTGCTTAGGAACACTCCTCTGACAGGAGCTGGAGGAAACACTTTTACATAGAAAAGGCAAGGAAATTACTAACTGATTATAGCTTAACAACCAGTTGGCTGGTTGTGATTGGTTGTCCTTGGGCTTTGATTGGGTATCCTTGAGGCATCTACAGGCTTAGGGTTTGGTTTACCAGAAGTAGGCCACCATGGTATTGGAGCCACCTCTGTGTAATGGCCTCTTTGTCTAATTAAGTAAACTGTATATATATCTGTGTTCTTAAAATTTCTCTCAGGTCATCTGACAATGAAGTCAGAATTTGGACTTTTATATAGGAACTTTTTTTACAGTTTCAGATTAGTTGTACTTTTGTAATTCCATTTCCTTAAATATTTATATAGGAAATGTTTAATAAATTGCAGTATGTCAGAAAATGGAGGGCTGTCATTTTGAAAGATACACCCACCACCACCATCATTGCTATAAAAGCACAGCTTCAGTAGCCTCTGAATGTAAAACTGAAAGTGAAATTACAGCTGATGTTGTAATACTGTCATCCACTAAATGGCCATTTCCTACTTTAATGAGCTGTCTCCCAGAAGGAAGAAATATGGTGAGACCACCCATTCTTCCAGGAAATATATGCATGTACTAGAGGAGATAGAATATAAAAGTGTTTCTTTTCAAGAGTTAAGCCCACTCCTTAAATGTAGATAATAGACTTAGTGGATGGGCAAAATTTACAGATTAAGACTCTGAAGCTGTGTGATAAGGATAATCATTGAAATAGATCTGATAAAGGTATTTCTATAGAGCTGTCTGATATTATTGTCTTTTTCCTGTGATTTTGAAATAACTTATAATATATAATGACTTAAATGATATAATCTGGAGAATATACATTGAAAAATATTCTTGCCTCTACAATTTATGCTGTGAATTAATTATACTGTAAACTCTGCTCCCTTCAAATGCAAGTGTGAGTTCTAGACACGCTGGTACCATGAATAATTGGCAAGTGGAGTGCTGTGAAATGTATCAAAAACAATGGCTCATAGTGGACTTAGGGCTATAGAAAGGGAGATCATTTGGAGAAACTAATGGAAACAAGATTTAAAGTTTTTTTTATGTTGAAGTAACAGATAGCATATCCAATGATCAGAGGAGAGTCAGATAAGAAAAAAAAAGAGTTAAGCATGAGGGTACCCACCAGGAGTATTATTTTTTCAGAGAAAACAAGTCAGTGGAAGAAAAACATATTTAAAAAGTGCAAGGTGATATGTGGCTTTAGAATCATGTAGCATCTTTGGCCTAATACAAAATGTTGTTAAATCTATACTTTAATAAGCAAGGTACTTAATTCCCAAGGCAGCAGTTCTCACTGCTGTGTTGCAGTCTCTTCACAAGTATATCATCAAATTTTGAGCCACGTGTATTTTTAAAAAATAGCTTAGCATATGTGATGTTATAGTGAAGTTGCTCAGTCGTGTCCAGCTCTTTGCGATCCCATGGACTGTAACCTACCAGGCTCCTCTGTCCATGGGATTTTTCAGGCAAGAGTACTGGAGTGGGTTGCCGTTTCCTTCTCCAGGAGATCTTCCCTACCCAGGAATCAAACCCAGGTGCCCCTCATTGTAGGCAGATTCTTTACCATCTGAGCCACCAGAGGTATAAATGTTATAGTGATGACTGTCATAGAGAATACTGATCCACGTAGTGCAATGTAATATAGAGACAAAAATAGCTGACTGCGAAAGCAAGAGTAAAGAAGTAGCATCCAGCGTGTACCAATAGAAGTTCAGACATTTATTGACAGAGTGACAATTCTTTCCTATCAGCTCAGCGGGGAGTTGGTTAGGGAAGGAAACAGTTTTACTTATGACAGTGCTGAAAGGTCCCCAGATGAATAGTACCATGACTGTGAACACTTTTATAAACTCCATGAGATACCGTCATTCTGCAGTCAGGATTCTCCTATAATTATTGCTGGCTTGTTTAGAGTGATTTGGGCCTTTTTATCCATTCCAGTTTGCTGCCAAAAAAGCTGGTGTCTGAAAATGTGTTTCAGTGAAACCACATAAATATTGTGAATTATGCCTTAGGGCCTGGATGCTACAGCAAGCTGCCCAGTGTAAATATAAAACCAAAGGAAAGGCAAAGTCATGGGCACAGAGACGGGATCTCTTTTTGCTAGAAAGAAGGCCAAGCATACGTTAATATTAACTATGGTGGAGCTTCCAGAATGAATTATAAAAACCTTCAAAAATCTGCTGAAATGGCTTTAGAGTCAACAAAGGAGACTATTGCCTGCAACTTACTTGTTTAAAATGGGTCTCTGAATATGTCTCTGCTGCTGCTGCTTCTGCTAAGTCACTTCAGTCATGTCCGACTCTGTGCAATCCCATAAACGGTAGCCCACCAGGCTCCCCGTCCCTGGGATTCTCCAGGCAAGGACACTGGAGTGGGTTGCCATTTCCTTCTCCAGTGCATGAAAGTGAAAAGTGAAAGGGAAGTCACTCAGTCATGTCCGACTCTTAGCAACCCCATGGATTGTAGCCTACCAGGCTCCTCCGTAGTAACTAGATGAGTAAACTGAGCTGTGTATTTATTTGATATGCTTATAATAGGAAACCGACAGCTGGGCAGAGTAAAGGGGAGATAACGTGTTGGCTATACTCTTTGAAGGAGAAACTCTTGATCTCTTTGATGGAAATGAAAGACAGTTCTGAGCAGTGAGAGCCTCCATTTAGGCTAATCCTAATCCTAATCCTCCAATTAGGCTGCATTCTAAATGAATCCTAGAAACCAGAGCTACCCCTTTGTTTTAGGTTTATGAAGAGATTTTTAAATGTCATTTCTGTCAAAACAAGACAATCAAAGATTAAGAAGGCTTCCTGATTGATGTGATCAGTGGCCTTACGGCCATAGTTTCAAGTGACCAAACAAAACAAAACCACTAACTCACCTACAAACTTTAGAATGATTCACTGATACGTTGAAGATTCTTTATGCAGCATTGTAAAACGGACTACTGTCATTGCACTGATGTTATAAGATCATTTTAAAACAACTTTTCTGGGGGAACCTCTTCCAAATTTCATACATATTTATCAATACCACAATTCTTCATTGACCACTTATTTTATGGGCATGTTCACCTACCCTTTTCATAATCAGGACCATGGCTAACTCCCTCACCTTCTTTGGGAACTTGGAATTAATAAAATGTCATCTCAATGAAGGCTGCTCAGATTACTCTACTTAAAATTGCCAACCACACTCTTCCTTCACCTGGTACTCCAATTCCCCTTTATTCTACTCAGTTTGCCCCTCTTCTATAGCACTTATCATTTTCTGAAGTTCTGCATAGCAGTATTTATTTCCTGCCTCCATTATTCTCCTTCCCCCACTAAGAATATAAGTACTATGAGGACAGGGATCTTTGTTTTCTTTTATTGCATTTTTAAAAAAGGGAAAAAAAAAACTTCCTAAAGTTGAAAAAAAGCATATTATCTAAATTAGCATATTAAAATTGGACACCCACGCTGAAATTCTAAAAGCAAAGCAATGAAAACCTTATAAGAAAAGTTTTTAAGGACTCAGTCAGGAAAACAGCTGTGTCAGAAAATTGCCTTGTGGATGTAAATTGAAATGTAAATCTTCTGTGAGCTCTTAATTTTCTGCAAAATACATTTGGCTCATTAGTGGGGCAGTGGGACTACCCATTAGCTGAGTGGAAAGAAATATACCATCAGTGCCCTAACCCAAGGCCCACAGTCTAATTTTTGAGAAGGTATCTATTTGAATTTTTAATCACTTCATGGCAAATAGATGAAGAAAAACTGGAAACAGTGACAGACTTAATTTTCTTGGGCTCCAAAATCACTGTGGACAGTGACTGCAGCCATGAAATTGAAAGACTCTTGCTCCTTGGAGGAAAAGCTATGACAAACCCTACTCAGCATATTTGAAAACAGAGACATCACTTTGCTGACAAAGATCTGTGTAGTCAAAGCTATGTTTTTTCTAGTACTCATGTACAGATGTGAGAGTTGGACCATAAAGAAAGCTGAGCACCAAAGAACTGCTGCTTTCAAACTGTGGTGCTGGAGAAGACTCTTGAGTGTCCCTTGGGCACCAAGGAAATCAAACTGGTCAATCCTAAAGGAAATTAACCCCGAATTTTAGTTGGAAGGACTGAGGCTGAAGCTCCAATAGTTTGGCCACCTGATGTGAAGAGACGCCTCATTGGAAAAGACTTTGATGCTGGGAAAGATTGAGGGCAGGAGGAGAAGGGAAGACGGAGGATGAGATGGTTGGGTGACATCATTGACTCAGTGGACATGAGTTTAAGCAAACTCCGGGAGATGGTGAGGGACAGGGAAGCATGTTGTGCTGCAGTCTATGGTGTCACAAAGAGTCAAACGTGACTTAGCAACTGAACAACAAAATCAAAATAAAAGAGGGAGAGTTGAGAGAAAAAGGTTCTTTCTTGAATTCAACACATTTATCATTCAATTTATCATCAAATATTGTTGAAAATTTCATATATATGTAACAATTGATAGAACCTGTCATAATTCCCTCAAGTAATTTGTTTATGCATGGCCTTAGGGCATAAATGAAATGTGCAACAAACCCTCTCACTTCAATCATACTAAGTTTAATTACCAGAAAAAAAAAAAAATGACAACACGTTTATCAGTCATGATTAGTGAATGGTAGGTAACTCTTGGGGAACCTATGTCCATGAGACCCATTCCCTGTGTTGACTAATGACACTATATTCCAAAGCTAGTCTGTGAAATTTTTGCATACAGAGTCTGAATATGCTCTTTCTTCATACTGCCATGGTTTATGAAAATTACATACAGCATTTTATAGTCCCCAAAATACAACACCCATCTCTCCTACTTCCAGCAGTAACATGGCTAAGTTTCCTTTATCCTCTGTTCCTGAAAATGAGTTCACTTACCTTCCCCTCCACCTGAGATATATTCTTCCCTGAAATACTATGGAATGAAACCTTAATCTTTTGCTGAAATCTCCCTTCTTTCAATATTTTGAATGGTTGTATTTTTTTGTGCCTTGACAGGAGCAACTTTCCTTCCCGAATGGGTTCTACAAAATTCTCTGTCCCTACTCAAAATCTCTATTCCTGCTATCTTTTCTGTTTTGAAATATTGCTTTTTGTCATAAGGCATTGTGATTTGAGATTGTGTCAAGTAAATCTTATATTAATCTCAAAACTAGCTTCTGACTACCTATAAACAAAATAGCCGAAAATGTAATAATGATTTCTTAAAATGCATGCAGTTTTCCTTACTAGCTGTACTAGGGTAATTAGTAACAACTATAGCAGCAGACAGACTCCAATGTCTTATGGCCTAATACAGCATGTGAAATATATCACTTGTTCAACATAGGCTGGCAGGATTTGAAGAGGAGGATCTGCTCTACACAATAACTCAGAACCTAGGCTAATGGAAGCCGTGCTTCTGTCGTATCTGACTCTGTGCAACCCATGGACTGTAGCCTGCCAGGCCCGCCTGTCTATGGGGATTCTCCAGGCAAGAATACTGGAGTGGGTTGCCATGCAGGTAATGGATGCTATACCATCTTATACCAACAGCCCTGGAAACATGGCTTCTGATGTTACAACGGCAGGGGAATAGAGAGATGGAAGGTTAGAGACCTGGACTCTTAACTCTCTGCCCAGAAGTGCCTGACATCACTTCATCTTAACAATCATTGACTAAAACCTGTCTCGTGGCCCCAGCCCAATTGCAAGGGATTCTGAGAAATGAAGTTGAACGCATGGAATATTTGGTGAGACCTGTCTCTGCCACAGATGTTTTGCCCATCAACTATTGGCACTTAGGATAAAGCAAGCTTCAAACTTAACATAATTTTAATAAAAATGCATTTTTAATCTATGTAGGAATTGTGACAGCATAATCAAAGACAAAATAAATTGCATAAATATAAAAGAAACTTTCAAAAATAACACTAAAACTACTGAAACTGATCTCCTCAGACAAGTTTCTCTGGTGCTACTCAGATATTCTCTAAATGACACAATTAAGTGAGCAGGAACAAATTCAGCTCCTAGCTTCCCTATTGACCATCAGATGGGCCCATAAACCAAACTGTTAATACACAGAGCTCATTTATCTGTTGTCAACTCACTCTAATTTATTTTTTCGATTATTGCCCCTAAGAGATAAATTCTTTCAACTTTTCCTCCCCTGCACATTATTATGAGGCATTTACTTATTTCTCTAGATAAATGAATGTAATTACAATGATTAATGTTTTGTACATTAAACATTACAATGGAAGGGACTTTTCCCTTCACTTTTGCAAATAGAAAAAAACATTATTTGTAATGTCATTGTATTAATTAAAAAATAACCTTTATATTTTAGAGTACCTTCAGATTTTTAAAAAAAGTTATGAAGATGGCACAGAGTTTCCATATACTCCCCAGCTAGTCTTCCCTGTTATTAGCATTCTACATTGTATGGTACATTTGTCCCAATTAGTAAATCAATATGGATATATTACCATCTACAAAAAGATATCCTTCATTGAGACTTTCAGATTCCCTTCGTTTCTACCTAATGTCCTTTTTCTGTTCCAAGATCTCATCCAGGGTATTACATCGTGCGTAGTTGTCATGTCTCCTTGGGCTCCTCTTGGCCGTGGCAGTTTCTGTTTGCTTGTTTTTGATGACTTCTCAGTGTTATGGATTCCTGGTCAGGTGTTCTGTAGACTGTCCCTCAGGAGGGACTTGTCCAGTGTTTCTCTCAGGATTAGGCAGAGGATATGGGTTTAGGCAAGAAAGACTACAGAGATGCAGTGCCAGTCTCCTCACAGCAGATCACATTGAAAGGTTGTTGCTGAGCCATGAAAGACTCCAGGATTCTTGGCCTCCAGACAAGAGGAATTCAATCTGGGGCCAGTGATGAGGCTTGATCGCTCAGAGCTTTTGTGTAATAAAGTTTTATTAAAGTATAAAAGAGATAGAGAAGGCTTCTGACCTAGACATCAGAAGGGGACAGAAAGAGTGCCCCCCTGCTAGTCTTTAGCAGGAAGTTATATATCTACTAGCAGGCTGCTAATTAGAGAGAGGAAATGTCTCAAAACTCAGAGACTGGCACTAGGACCCTCACCCACAACATGCATTTTGAAGTAACACTGGCACAAAGTGAGTCATACCGGACCATGAAAGGATTGACATGAATCTTGAAGAAAGGCAGGTTTCCAAGCAAATACATAGTCTCATGAACATAGACTAGGAGAACAATTGTAAAAGTAAAACATACTGGTTTGTTGAGCCATTATCAGTTCTGAGTCTTAGGCGGAACCAAACAGACTTGAAGAAGGAGTCTAGGGTAAATACACAGTTCATTAACAAAGCTTAAGAAAAACATTTCCGTAAGAAAAACGCATTGGTTAGCTCAAAGTTGGAGAAAAGTGAAGTTCAGGTGGAACCAGGTATTGCCCAGGCAACACAGAAGTTTAAAAGAAACCTCCTTTTAATCTTGTATAGAGAAAGGAAAAAAATATGACACTTGGAGTTTGTTTCCTCCTGCTTCTTAAGAGGGAAAAAATGTCTGACACGTGCAGCCTATTTCTTCCATTTGGGGGCGCCTAGCCTTCCTGCCTGTTACCCTCTCAACATCAGTGGTACAGACTGCCAACAGGACTTGCCAGAGCTGTTACCCTTGATCACCTGGCTGGGGCAGTGTTTGCCAAGACTCTCTGCTGTCAAGGACCCCCCCCACACACACACACCCCAACTCCCACATCATATAGTCCTCTGTGGAAAGAAGTCACCATGCACAACCCCCACTTAAGGGGTAGAGACTGATGCTCCAGTCCTCACCGAGGCCTCCCACCCCAGTTAGGGTCCTGGTGCTGTGGTAGATCACCCAGGGGAATACCAGTTGTCTACACTTTACCTCCTTGAGGGTTAAGTATTCACGTGAAGCATCAGAATCCTTCTGCACAGGTGGACTTCCTGTTCTCCCCCATTTCATTACTTGATACAGTCATTTGTATCAGTATGGACTCATGGCTGTTTATTTTATACTTTGGGCTATAATCCAATGTTGTTGTTTTTTTTTTCAAATTGTTCTAACTGGTTGTCGGGAGCTATTTCAGTTGGTTTCTTTGTCCTTTTGATACACACATCAGGTTTTGTTTTGTTTTTTTAACACTGCTTTCTGGCATTATGTTTTATATTATCTGTGTGTTTTCTGCTCTTGGCCTAATGTCAGTTGTTTCTCAAGGCACTCTGGCTTCTTTTATTGGAGAATGGTCCTAGAAATTGGTATCTGGGCAACCCGTCCTACTGGATTAGCATTCCTTCTAGCCCTCTCAGCTGACAAAGCCAAGAAAGATATGTTCATCTAGTTTTGACTCAGGTCATTCTCGGGTTTACAGGCATTCACAACAGTTTGTGTCTAGAATAAAAGACTTTTCCTTCTTATCTGAATTACTTTGATATTTGTAGAAACAAGAGGATAAAGAAGAACTGCCAGTTCTGAAAAATAAATGTGAAAGTCTTGTCCTAGAAGACTGTATCTGCCATTCATCAAAAATATAAAGTGGGACTTTGGAACTATATATATAAAGCCAGCATTCAAAGGGTGAAAAGTATGATAACTATATATATATATATATATATATTTATACACACACACATATATATGTAGTAATATATATGCATAGATTACTATGTATGTATGCTATATATACATATCAGTATACACATTTGACCTGGGGTGCTGTGATTCATGGGGTCATGAAGAGTCGGACACAACTAAGCGACTGATCTGATCTGATACACATTTGATAAAGGTGATAAAGATATATATCTCAAGAATATATTTGATTTACATATATTTGATAAAGACGATAGTAGAAAGTTTGCTTTCTAATAAAAATAAGCTTCAAATTTTATTTCAAATTTTTCATTTTGACAGTTGAGTTAATACTGCTATTAGTTCCCCAGTATTTCTTTAAATTGTTTTTCTTCCTTATTTTTTTGTTTTTATATGGACCCTCCTGATGATTCACTTGTTGGGTGGCTGAGACTCTGCGCCATGAAAATGGAACAATGGATATGGTTCTTACTGTACTATTTTGAGCCTCTCCAGTAATTGGATTTCATGTGAGAGTAAGAGCAGGACTTATTTTTATCATGAGGCATGCCCAAGAACCAAAGACAGAACAGAAAGAATGAACACTGATGTGCCAGTCAGCAGGGCTGAAACATCTGGGTGACTACCAGCTTCCGCATTTTCATTTTTCTGGTATTACTAAAATTGGCAACCAAGGGCTCTATTCAGTCTAATTGATTCTGCAGCTGCATCACCCAAAGTCATTCCATAAAATTTCTCTCCCTACATAGCCTCAGAGCCTGTATAAATGCACACAGGAAGTTCTCTGCCACCAGGCAAACCTATCATCATAGTGGGAAATACCTCTAATAAATCATGCAAGAGGATGCATTAGTAGCCTGTGGTGAGCATCTTGAGCCTGTCCTTCCTCAGAGAACTCAAGAGTCCCAGCATTCTCTGTAGGCTAGTATACGCTAAGGATTGAGTTGGAAAGCTGGAATTTAGAAAATAACATAAAGAAATGAAACAACCATGCACACATCTCAACATTGCTCTCTTATGGAAAATAAATGTGCCAGCTGAAAGGAATTCTGAAATTGTTTTACATTCCAAAGCTAAGTCACTGCATGCAAAAAAGTTGAGCTCTTTCTTTAAAAATATGGGTCCTAAACAATTTATAATTCTCATTCTTATAATTCCATAATTTAGGGTAAGTGTTCATATAAAGTCAGGCTTTGTAGCTAATTATGTACACAGACCTGGGAGATACAATGCAGAGAGGTAAAAAAGGGAAAAGGCAGACAAAATGGAAATGTGTCATTTTTAAGCACTTGAGATTGTATTAAAAAGAAATTGCTTTTTTCAACAAACATTTTACCCATTGTGGTACTAGATACAGTGGCATACCTTAAAGATGCAAATATAAATGAAATGCACTCTGTCTTGAGTGATGTGACCATCTCACATGTTTATAGTATGTGGGGTCAGGATTGGTAGTTGGGATGTCATCCAGACACTCTCAAGTATCATCCAGCCTATGAGTTGTTTTCCCATGAACCAGTAGGAGTTAGCCAAGAGAAGTATAGAATGGACATTCTAGGCATAAAGAGCAGGATGAGCAGAGGCTACAAGTGAGAGATTTCTTTGAAAAACTGAAAGTATTTTTAAAAACAAAGTAAATATGTGGCATGTGATAGAATTTGCAAGCAAAAAAGGCTAGAGAAGGAACTTCAAGTCAGTCTTCCTAATAGATTAATACCTAGTCCTTGTGACAGTGAAGGCTGTTAAAGCTACTTGGGCAGGAGAGTGATAGTCATCAGGATTTAGAAAGAAAATTCTGGCCACACTGTGAGAATGTGCTGTAAGGGAAATCAGATGCAAAGGGACCAATTAGATGAATGAGGAGGAGCCTGAATAGAGATAATAACAGAGGGAAAGATGGGAAGTGGTCCAATTAGCAAAACCTTAAGGTGGGAGGGTGAGGGGTCATGGTTCCTACATTGATATGGAGATGGAGGGGGCAAAAAGTTCCTGTCCTAAGTACCTAGATAAATAGTGGGGTGTGTTTAATAAAGGAAAAAGAGACGTTCTGAGAGGGAAGTATGGGTTCAGTTTGAGACATGGACAGGATGAGTTTAAGTGCCTGTTTTATATTCAAATTTAGATCCTCTTAGTGGGAAATTTGATGCTGAGATCTAGATCTAGATTCAGGTGAAAGGTCTGGACTGCAAGTCATTGTATAGTGGAGGAAGTGAAGAATTTAGTGGGAATCAGAAAGGTGACCTTTACAAAGTACATTTTAAAACAATTAATAGAAAAAACATAAAATATTTTCTAGCATAGTGATTAAATGCTCAAGCCCCGAAGCTTTACTACCTGGTTTTCTAGGTATTAAATACTATTTGGTAGATTTTATGTTTGAGAAAGTTAATTAATTTCTTTGAGCTTTAGTGTCCTCTGTAAAATAAGGATAATAGTAAAGAGGATTAAGTAAATTAATATTTGCCTTAAATTGTGCCTGGTATTTGTTGATAACCAATAAATGTGTAGGTGAGCATGTGTGTGCATAGACCCTAACTTGTCTGAAACTTCTCAATATGCTGGATTCCCTTATATGGTCAATGTGTCAATTAACACATTTTAGTGTGTGGAATATTGATTAAAAACCACATAAGAAGCATAAGAGATGATACTTGCCAGGAAATTCACTATTTACAAGGGTTGCAAAAGAATAAAAGAATAGTGGATAATGGTACCTTTACCCCAGTCTTCCTTCTCACCCTCAGCTTTAGCCGCATCAGACTGTCCTCGCTTCACTAGTGCCGTGGTCTCCCTTTCCCTAGGTAGGGGCTTAGAACCTTGGCAACTGGTTCCTAAGATATTTGACAACCCCATATACTTGACCAACTTCCACCATCCATATCTCAGTTTAAACATCACTTTCTCTGACTCTAGACTTAAATTCCCTATTGTGTTTCCCAGAGTCTTGTATTCGCCTCAGACCTCTTTAGTTATTCATGGAGATTCAAGCACTCTAGAGAAGGCAAAGAATTCAGTGTGAATGAGAGGGACCAGGAAGAAGCTAGTGTGGACAAAAAAATTGAAATTTCAAATCAGTTCCCAGATATTTTCTTAAAAGATACTCAGTTTTCCAAATGATATGGCAAACTTGTAGATGGAAAGAATTTTATAAGAGTTCTAAGAAGGCTGATTTATTACACCTCTCCTCTAAGGGCTATGCTGTTGATACATGTACTAAGAGCCTTTCACATTTTGATTAAATCAAAAATAGTTTTGGAAAATTTAATAAATATAATACTATGATGGATCATGACTAAACTTGCTTCATCCATAATTTAAAATTATTTTTTTATGGCCACATAGGTTTAACTTGAATTGAATTTGGAAGTTCACATCTGTCACTGGTAATAATTTTTTTCTATCATTGTGGGAGGGGCACATATTTATTGCATCCCTACTATGTCACAGGTGCTGTGTCATCCACAAAGTATTGATATGCCATTTTATTCACCATTCAAAACAACCTGAAGAGGTATTATTATCTCAACTTTACAGACAAAACTCACATCGTTACTTAAATGATGATAGCATTTATACTGAAAAGATGAATTCTTTCAAGTCAAAATGATTTAGTGAACCATGAATCAAAAGAATTCATGGATCTACAACAACAAAAAGATAGCTAGAAATAACTATATTTCTATAGTTAGAAATTATATTTCTATAATTAAAGTGAGTTATATGGGCTAGGAGAAGGCAATGGCACCCCACTCCAGTACTCTTGCCTGGAAAATCCCATGGATGGCGGAGCCTGGTAGGCTGCAGTCCGTGGGGTCGCTAAGAGTTGGACACGACTGAGCGACTTCCCTTTCACTTTTCACTTTCATTTATTGGAGAAGGAAATGGCAACCCACTCCAGTACACTTGCCTGGAGAATCCCAGGTCGGGGGAGCCTGGTGGGCTTCCATCTATGGGGTCGCATAGAATCGGACACGACGGAAATGACTTAGCAGTATATGGGCTAAATATCCTTACTAAAAGAACACTTTGTCAACACTTTTGCAGTTTTTGAGGACCCCTTGTACTTTCTATGTCTGGCCTTGTTCTAGGTCTTGTGAGGAATATCAAGTAGCAGCAATAAGAGGACAGATGTAAAGCACCTCATACTTTTGTAAACTTATTTGATAGGTCATCATTCAGACATGAGCAGGACAGCATTTTATTATGTGCATCTCATTCTTTATTCTAACTAGGAAACAGGCACATTTGGGAGCTTGTGTGTTATTTCTGTCTCCCCCACCTAGTTGAAGTTTGTGACTTTGGAAAAGAAATAAGGCATGTATGAAAAGAGCACAAGAAAATATACTAAAGCCTTTAAAGAACAGACTTTAGTTTTCTTGGCCTGCTGCATGATAACATAATGCCCATCTGCTGAGGAGGGAGGAATTATCTCATGAAGACTAAGAAAAAAACATTTAAAGCAGGTACATCTAGCATCAACTCAAAACTCCTGTAATCTGATATTTGTGGGGGAAGGGGAAAAAAAGGAACATAAAACACAAAACTGAACATCTGAGATGTTAAAGGCCAGTGCATTTTGGATATTTCAGTATAAGAATATTCTGAGCAAGAATACAGCAGTCTAGTCAAGTAAGTGACCACATCCCCGTATTTTGTCTCCTTCACCTTTCCTGTACTCGTGGCATCCTCCCATTAGTTGATACCTTTGTATTTGGCTACCTCCCATTACCTGTCAAGCTCTGCCATTCAGGAGTGACACTGAGGACCTTAGTTTTTAGGTTTAGTTTAGTCGCTCAGTCGTGTCCGACTCTTTGCGACCCCATGGACCCAGGGATCGAACCCAGGTCTCCCACATTGTAGGCAGACGCTTTATCATCTGAGCCACCGGGGAAGTCCTGAGGACCTTAGGTGTGGTGTTTATTTCTCATGGTAAAATCAGTGGTAGAAGAGATGTCCAATGATTTTCAAGAGAGAGTCTGATGGACTCTTTATAGAGTTAATAGGATGTTAGCTCTATAGAGACTTAGAATGCGTTAATAGAATGCATAAAACAGATGCTTTAATAATGTAAAGTCAAAGATATGTGTAAACTTCTACCACATCAGGTGAAAATAATGAAAAAGATTTTCATCTTACTAGATAGTACGCACAAATGCAGGGTTTCCCTGGTGGCTCAGTGGTAAAGAATCTACCTGCCAATAAAGGGGACGTGGGTTCAATCCCTGGGTCAGGAATATCCCCTGGAGAAGGAAATGGCAACCCACTCCAGTATTAATGCCTGGGAAATTTCATGGACAGAGGAGCCTGGCAGGCTACAGTCCATAGGGTTGCAAAGAGTTGGACACAGTTGAGCGAGTGAGCATGCATGCAGATGCTCTGAAAGATTTGTTGCTGCCTGCTGCCAAGTCACTTCAGTCGTGTCTGACTCTGTGCGACCCCATGGACTGCAGCCTACCAGGCTTCTCTGTCCATGGGATTCTCCAGGCAAGAACACTGGAGTGTGTTGCCATTTCCTTCTCCAGAAAGATTTGTTAAGTTGCATTAATTAAGCCTATGTTTGAGGAAAACATTCAGATCAAGCAGAGGAGTTTCTTTATCTGTGTTTCAACATAGACGAAGAAAGAAGGGTTAGGCACTCTGCTTGGAATTGTTGCTCTGATATTAATAGACAACAAAATACAGAGACTTTTGTTTCCATCTCCTCTGGCATGAAGCTTATTCAAACTAGGAAATTCAAAGCAACATAAATGATTTGAAGACATAGAAGGGATTAAAAACTACCTCACTCTTTTAAATGAATCCAAGTCTGCAGGTTCAGGCATATGTATGACATGCTAGATCATTAAGACAAAGAGATCGCTCTTGGTGATGTTTGAGAAAACAGAAATTGGAGCAATGCCAAGTTTGGCAATTATCTTGATTTTCCAAAAGTAACCTCACATCTTTGGAATAACAAATACAGTATGAATCCCCAGTGATATTTTAGAGGGCCATGTGATTTATGAATATTTAAGAGAGAAAAGACATTTACTACTAAAGTCATTATTCTCCGTAATATCAGGGATGCAAAGTAATGAACATTCTTTTATTGATAAACTTAATAGTTTCACAAAATTCTTTACATTGGGCATTTCATTCCATGGCTACATCTTGTACAAGACAGAGAAGCAAGCTCTGAAAAGTGAAAATAGGTAGATTCTTCACTAGTTAAATAGCATTCTCAAGTGTGGGTGAATGGATTGATAATGGCTTGGAGATCTTCTGGTGGGTTGCTAGACATCTTGTTACTTAGCTCTGTCCTAGCCAACCTTCCTTTCTTCACTGACTTCAGTAGATACCCAAATTCCTGAATGCTGGTTTCTCAACTGGCATACACCTAAGGAAAAAAAAGATTAATATTTAATAGAAATGCTGTTTTGGAGGCAATTTGCCCAAAGAAGTTGACTTCTTAATGTATTATAGGTTTAATGTCACATATGTTCTATGTGGGGGAATTTATTTTCTTATGCTCAAAAATTTTTTTAAAAGAAGGGCAGGGGCTTTTAACCTTCTCCACTCCAAATGGTTTTCCAGGGGAGAGAAGGAAAAGCCCTTTACAGATGTGAAAATACCATCCTCCAGCCAAGGACCGAATTCATCCAATTTGTTGTCAATTTGACAGGCATTTGTTTTTGCTGAAATGTATCCTAACCTCAGGATCTCAGTAACCTCTGAATGTTAGTTATGGTTTTACTATTCATTCAAAGTAGAGGTATTCTGATGCAAAAAAAGCAAAAAGCAATAGGAGCAGTGAAAGGGAGGTTCATGGTTGAAGATGAGGTATATATGTACCACGTATTCTTCAAACGATTCAAGAGTGATAACCCTCCATCTCGTAAGAGATTAATTAGTGTGTGAACCCTTGGGTGCCCATGAGAGTCTGGAAGTAGGAAACTTAACTGAAGAGTACATTTAATTGAATTTTTTAAAGATGTCTGTCAGGTTCAAAAAGAAACACAGATGCTTGAAGTCTGATTCATGAAAGCTCCGGTGTTATTAGTTTGCACTGTCTGTCCATGTACATTTTATATAGATTTAGTGTTTGCAAATTTGTTCCTTATGATTCACTTATTCAACTCTAAAATCCTAAAAATGTAAATTATAAATTAAATCCATGCAGACACAAGAAAAGACATATGATTTTGCTTAACATCTATTCTTCTGAATAATTCCACTGAACTTTGGTCTCACAAAGCTTTCTCTTTTACCCTTGCCAAATAACATGATATTACTATCAGAATTTCAAGTTTTCTCATGTTTCCTTGTCATTTTCCTTCATGACAACAGAAGAATCAATGATATGAACTATTTTTTAGAATATTATTCCTTCCTTTCTGATAGCCATTGAAAATACCCTGGGACTGATAAAAATTCAGTCAGTAATATTGATCCTGTTTTTATTTAAAATTTTGATATTTTGTCTATCATAGATTTTTAAAATTATTTTTCATTCTTGAACTATGGAATTAAAATATTATTTATTTTTATTTCTGGGTTTTTTGGTGCCTCCTTATATTTTGCACTCAAGGCAAGTGCCTCACTCTCCTCACCCTGGTCCTGGCCCTGATTGTGCTTATGATTGGTCAGCTGACAGGTCAGTGGGGAGCTGCCTTGTTCAGGATGTGGATGGCTTGGCCTTGCTCATTTCATCTCATATGTTTCTTTTATCTCTCCAGTAGACTAGATGGATCATATTCTTAGGCTAACCTGGGCTTATCCTCTTGATGAACACAGAGAAGTGACGTATAACACAGAAACACACAAGCTCTTTTTTAAGTCTCTGTTTGCATCAAGTTGACCGCTGACCCCTGGCCAAACCAAGTCACAAGGGCAGAAGTAGTGTGGGAGGGAACTACTGGGTTATAAGTTACAAGGCAAAAGACATGCATACAGAGAGGCCATTCATTAAAACCATAATGTAATGAATCTAACATACTCTCTAAACTTTGATTTCCTCAAATACATTCTTTACCAGTGGAGCGTACTACATAAAATTGTTGGGGTCACTGAATGAGACATTTCATGTAAAGCTCTTAGTATATTTCTTGGCACATAGTAAGCTTCAAAGAATAGCTATTATTTTATTATGCCTTTGACAATGTGTTACACTCTGAATTAACATTTTAAACAACAGAGAATAGAATTATCCCAGGGCTTCCCAGTTGGCGCTAGTGATAAAACACCCACATGCCAATGCAGGAGACAGAAGAGACTCGGGTTCTATCCCTGGGTGGGGAAGATCCCCCGGAGGAGGAGGGCATGGCAACCCACTCCAATATTCTTGCCTGGAGAATCCCATGGACAAAGGAGCCCTGCAGGCACGCACACGAACGAATGGGAGCAAAGAACACATTTTCTGTTTTCTTGTCTAATTAACAGAAGCAATAAATACACAAGACCAGTATGTAGAATTTAAAATATAACATATATGAATATGTTTAGCATTGTGTTCCACACCCAAGCACTCATTGCTATTTGAAATTGAGCCTGAATTTCTTTATCAAGAAGTACACATGGCTTACTACAGTGTAATTGTGGGTGAAAATAAGGAGCGGTAATATGCCACATGAGTTACGTGGAATTGAATTGTCTCTAGAGAATCTTGTTAATTTAACCATGGACTTCCCAGGTGGCGCTAGTGATAAAGAACCTGCCTGACAATGCAGGAGACACTAGAGACATGGGTTCAGTCCCTGGATTAGGAAGATCTCCTGGAGGAGGAAATGGCAATCCACTCCAGTATTCTTGTCTGGAGAATTACATGGACAGGAGAGCCTGGCAGGCTGCAGTCCTTGGGGTCACAGAGTCGGACACAACTGAAGTGACTAAGCACGCAGCACACATGGGCAGGAACACCTCATAAACTTAATTTAGTTTAAGGAAGTAAAGTGTATGTGTGTGTGCCTGCATGGGTGTGACCCTAAGGAATATTTTCCCCAGTGTTACTGGGATTGCTGGGTGTCTTACCTCTGGATAAGCTTACTGACAGAGGAAGGTGATGAAAGACGTCACTGGTTGGACCCACTGGTAAACATTTTTCATTATTCTGTTTCTAGTTTCTTTTACTACTAACTCTAAAATATGTAAACCACACAAAAAAGGCAATGAGTATTAAATTTAAGGAAGATGATGTTTATAATGTGCACTGTGGGTAAATGTTTGAAGAGCAGAGTAAGAGGTAATGGATGCATATTAAAAACTATGTTTTTTAATTTAATTCTCAAGTCTTTGCAAATTTAAAGAGAAACTGAAACCTAAACAAACAGATAAAATCATTGAGACTGGAAATTGTCCAGTGAATCCTCTTATCATCTGGAAGGTCACCCCTAGCCGTGCTTCAGTTAAGGAGGACACCTCTGTCCTATTCATAAGCCTGTCTTTGAAAACCAGGTATTTCAAATGTATTTAGTTACAGCATCATATTGGGAAAAATTCAAGTCAAATTTAAAGTTAAAAAATACTATATCTACACCCCCAATGTGGGCTGCACAGATTTTAGTGACTTCCTTCTAAAAACTTCAACGTGAAGTAGGGGTTTAGAGTCGCTTTACAGTGGAGAAATCTGACCAACATCCAGCTAGGTGATTAAGGATAACATTAACTTTGGTGAGTCCTGCTGAAGGCCTGTACCATTGATGTGATGTGATGTGTTGAGATTGACCCCACACCTCTGTGCTCTTCTTCCCTCCAACCTATAACCTCTGTCTAATCATAAGATAAACATCAGACAAGTCCCTCTTGCCGTCATTGAGAAAACCACCTGACCAGTAATTCTTATCACTGAGGAGTCATCAAAAACTGGGAAAGTTTGAGAAATGGTTACAGCTGGAAAGAGCTTTAGGAGCCATGACAACTAAATGCAATGTAGTATCCTGGATAGGGTCTTGGAACAGAAAAAGGATGTTAGGCAATACCTAAGGAAATCTGGAAACAATGTAGACTTTAGTTAATAGTAACGTATCAGTATTGGTTCACTGAGTGAGTGAGTGAGTGAGTGAGAGTCTCTCATTCATGTCTGATTCTTTGGGACCCCATGGGCTATATAGCCTGCAGGTTTCTCTGTCCATGGAATTCTCCAGACAAAAATACTGGAGTGGGTTGCCATTTTCTTCTCCCTGGGATCTTCCCAACCTAGGGATCAAATACAAGTCTCCTCCATTGCAGGCAGATCCCTTACCATTTGAGTCACCAAGGAAGCCTATTAATAAGAGACATTTCTTTTTTTTTTTTTAATTTGTATGGAAATACAAAAAACCTCGAATAGCCAAAGAGACATTTCTAAGTATAAAGACAGGTCAACTTAAAAAGTATCAGCACATACATGCTTGACTTTATCTTATAATCCATAGAAAACACATTAGAATATGTAATGAATCCATACACCTTTTCCAAAGGAATATCCAAGACAGAAGTAGCCAAGACAAATGTACCATACTAAGTCAGATCTTAATCATGAGAAACTGTGTGTTGAGTACATACTAATTGTACCATTTTCCTACTTTTTCTTTAAATCTAAAACTGCTTAAAAATAAAGAGATTATTTTAAAAGACTGATTCTAACTTACAGTTTGCTTAAGAACTCAGAGAGTTTTTTAACAAAATATAAAAGAATGACTTTTTAGAAAAATGCAAGTAATTTTTAGTATTTTTATTGTACTTACCAAGGACTGTTTTCCTAAACTTCAACCCAAACACCAATTTACAAGGAGAAGTTAGAGACAATTAGAAGCAGTTGCTTTAACAGTTAACACCTCAAGTTAGAGTATTTTATAACTTTTTTCTTAATATTTGCATTATTATTCTACAGTTTGTTGACCAAAATCTGAAGGACTTTTATTTTACTGTTTGAGATTTAAAAGACCTTAACTTTGAATATCCCTTTGTAAGAAACACAAATCCTTAGATTTACTCACTTATTTAAATCAGATATAGACTATGGGGAGAAATGAAACAAAAATGATGGTTTTAACACTTTCCATATTGTTTTTGCTGTGATAATCTCAAGTACAAGAAGATACCTGGAGTTCTTCCACTCTTTCAATTTGGAGACTAAGGATAATTATTAAATTGCATACAAAGCAATAGGAAAGAAAACCTAAAATATTTGCTGGGATTTTCCTTTGGCAATCTAGCCAAAATGAAAAAACTATTAAAGCAAATGATTTTTTTGTTTGTTTTTAGTTTTTATTCTGAGACCTTTCACACTTACAAGACAAAAGAATCATAAATGTATGCTGATCAACAGAAGAACATGAAACTTGTATTAGCAAGTTTCATAGCAAGTGGATGGCCATGTGCTCTTTTAGTATATTTCCCTCTAGAACAAAGTGAGTACCTGATGGATGTTTTTTAATAACTGTCTAGTTTCTTAGCCATCGATTCATGACTTTAATCTATTACAGAAAAAATAAATGATCCAAGGTTCTACTGTACACTTCATCTGGGTATGCATGCCGTTGTATGCATGCTAGTAGGGTAACAGTAATGCTACTCACTGTGATTATCTGTATTTATCTTCAGAGTGCAGTTTCCTGAGAATAAGAGCCATCTCATGTATACAGTATATTTCAACTGCTCTTAGTGAAAAATAAGACTTGAGCAAAAAGGACACTTATATTTAGTAATTCTACAGTAATTATAATGAAAACGGTAATGATAATACAAATAACTATCATTTACTGAGTGCTTAGTATATGCCTATAATTTGGTAAAACATCCATAATGAGGTTTTCCCAGGTGGTTCAGTGATAAAGAATCCTCCTGCCAATGCAGGAGACGCTGGTTCAATTCCTGAGTCAGGAAGATACCCTGAAGGAGGAAATGGCAATACACTCCAGTATTCTTGCCTGGCAAATTTCATGGACAGAGGAGCCTAGCAGGCTATAGGTACAAAGAGGCAGACATGGGTTAGAGACTAAACCACCATCATCACCATAATATTATAGGTCTGAAGACAGAAGTTTGTCTGTCTGGGTTACAGTTCTGTCTCCAGCATCTAAAACATTAACACATAAATATTTGTCAGTAAATATTTGCCAGAAAAATTAATCTCAGGCCTTGGTTACAACAAATTAATGAGGCAGGTATTTTGTGCTGGACGTGTTAGCATAAGCAGAATGCATGTGTGTATGCTCAGTTGCTAAGTCATGTCTGACTCTTTGTGATCCCATGGACTGTAGCCCACCAGGCTCCTCTGTCCATGGGATTTTCCAGGCAAGAATTACTGGAGTTGGTTGTCATTCCCTCCTCCGGGATCTTCCCCACCCAGGGATCAAACCCAAGTTTCCTATATCTCCTGCCTTGGCAGGCAGATTCTTTATTGCTGAGTCACTTGGGAAGTTTGTAAGTGGCATAAGATCTGTTTATAAACCTTATCACAGTTAAGGCAGATTTCCAAATCCATAGCTTGATGATGTCAGTCCTGTATCCCTCTCACATTCTTGCATTGCCATGTCTCATTCATGCCAGGTGATATTTTTAAATACTTTAAATAAATCATTTTTCTAGCTTTTTATCTTATTTCTTAATGAACTGACAACAGAGAAAAAAACAAAAATCCTTACACTAATGGTTAATGATCAGTGAGTGGCTAGGGAAGACCTTTTGCCTATATGCACACCAATAGAGGACACATAACATTTATTTAATCAGGTGAGATGGAGAGGTTGGAAGTGAGTTAGGGTTGGTCAAGGTTAGTTACTACACCACAGCTTAGATGACAGAAATAAAATGAAACAAATTTTGTTACCTGAAGTTTTACTATGTGTAAGAACCCTGGGGGTAATACAATAGTGTTCTTTCATCCATAAAGTTGATGTTATTAAGATGAGAACAAAGGTAGCATAAAATAATAGGTGAATAGGGATTGAAATGTTCCCATCTGTTTTTTGCCATCTCTTGTCATATTTATAGAAAATGCCTTGTGCAGAACACTTAATCTTCAAAGAGTGAACAATGAGAAACCTGCCCACAATTACAGCATCTCTGTTCTTGCTCAGTGAATATCAAAATCACAATATGGCAGGATTGCATGGAGAGAATAGACTGATTAGAAGAGATTTATAGAACAAATGATCATAGCACTTTGAGGTTTTGCTGCAGACTTACTAGCCTGCATTATTCCTTGCTTTGTGAACCCTTTTACAAGAAAAAAAAAAAAAGCCTAGTGTTTTGAGCTAGAGCAGATTAAGTATGCCAGCAGCTACCCTTCTCCTAACACACCTTCCTCCCTCCCATCTTGATGCAGACACTCAATATCTGATAGTTCACTTTAATATGAATCTGTAAGTTGTGACTTTTTAAAAAGTAGAGAGATTGCCTTGTGTTATTTTGAATGACAAGATTGTACGTTTGTTGAGCCTCATATCTCTCTGCTTTCTTGTATCTCTTGCCTCCTTATTTATGTCCTACAGCTGTTAGAACAAATTATCATAAACTGTGTAGCTTAAAACAACATAAATTTATTCTCTCACAGTCCCAGAAGCTAGATGTATGAATCAGAGTGCCAGCAAGGTTGATTCCTTCTCCAGGCTATAAGGGATAATCTCTTCCATGCCTCTCTCTGAGCTTCTGGTGGGTACGGGCATTCTTGGTGTTCCTCAGGGTCCCATGAAGTTCTCCTTGTGTGTATCTCTATGCTCTTTGTCATCACAGGGCCCTTTTAAAAGAATGTTTGTCATTGAATCTTGGGTGCATCCTTCCTAATCCAGCATGAACTCATCTTAACTCGATTACCTCTGCAAATACCCCATTTCCAAACATGGTCATGTTCACAGGTACCAGGAGTTAGGACTGAAACATATCTTTTGGTGGGGAAACAATTCAACTGACAGACCCTCCCCATGAAACCTTACTTTAAGGAAATAATGAAGATGATTTTTACCTTCTGACAAAGTTAGGGCTCATTTATGTGGTCTTGCTCTTCTCCATACTTCTATCCACAGTGAGAACGTCAAGTTCAAATGAAGCCCTTGGTAAACATCACTATGCCTGGAAAAGGTGGTGGTAAACTCCAAGGTTGGGCTACCCAGGTGGCTCAGCGGTAAAGAATCTGCCTGCCAGTGCAGGAGACCCAAGACACGAGGATTTGATCCCTGGGTTAGGAAGATCCCCTGGAGAAAATGGCAAGCCAGTCCAATATTCTTGCCTGGAAAATTCTGTGGACAGAGGAGCCTGATGAGCTACAGTCCATGGGGTCACAAAGAGTCGGACATGACTGGGCAACTGAGCATGAGCATGCAAACTCCAAGGTTACAGAACTTGTTTATCAAGGGATCAAACTAAGAAGGATTGAGAGTGGGAAGAAACTGAGAAAGGGTTTGGAGGGCTGATGTGTTGACAAAAGAAATACCAAGATAGTAGAGGGGAGAAACAGATACCGGTGAGTGTAAATCCACTGAGTTTTGTGAATATTTCTGAGTTGATTGTCACCACAATCCACCAAACATGCCATCAGTTTTCTGAGAAGAATGTTTAAAAACCACAGGCAATTATTTGAAATGTAATAGAAGCATTTTATTTAAGGCCACACACATTAAAATCACAAAGGGAGGCCACACACATTAAAATCACAATCTTGTGTTTCATCAAAAAGGAATCTCCCACTGCTAGATGCTACAGCAGTTTTGAGCACCCCTTTCCCCCAAATTCTAAATTTGTGTTTGTTTTCCACGTGGAGAGCCACGTGGGGTTTTGAGAGTCAAACATTCTAACTGTAAAGCTCTGTGATGGGTATGAGTTGAATTAATTAGTGAAAAAAAAAATAAGCCTTTCTTAACAAGTGCTCACGTTAATACATTGGCTCCAGTACTCCATGAGTAAAAGCAGTGGGGTCGGTCCTCATTTGTAGCTCGTAAGTGCTACAGTGACGATGCTCCAGGAAGATGACAGACGAGCTCCTGCACATACAGGTGCCTTAGACAGAAGGGGCAGCTGGAAACGGCAACAACGTCAGCACTGGTGGAGACTCCATGGTTAACACAGGAGGAACACATATCTTTCTGACACAACCATTGAATTTACTGATAGACCGTACTTTCAAACAGATTGTTGAAAGGATTGATTCTAGATGTAGATAAGAAAAAATTTCTATCAGGTCTAGGACTAGGTCTCTTCCTGTTCCTCAGTGTTACTGACATAAACTGGATTTTCATTTCCTAGTGCAGTACAGATGCCCTCCTCTCTATCAGTAATTCCAGCATGTAACTAGAGCCATGGTTTCTTTTCCTTTCATAGCATGTTTTAGTTGTTGTTGTTGTTTTGTTTTGCCGCTTCAGTTGTTATTCTATCATACAAAACAAGAAAAATGGTGCCCAGTATGTTGTTCTACCATCAACCTCCTGAAGGGTGATGCAGCATGGTTATGTAACAGGAATTTGATACTTGGTTTTTTATTGAGAGAAAATTGTCTCTTTCCAGGTCCTTTCCTTAGTTAAAGTTATGTAAGATCATTGACATTTTTGAGTTCTAAAACTTCTCCTCTTAGAAATGACATATAAGAAGCTATATTTAAGGCAAAATGAGCTAGAAAATGATTGAATAATAGCTTTATGATTAATAGTCGGTGTTTATGTCCCAGTTCCATAAATTAACAGAAGAGGTTTCCTGAGACAAAGTGCAAAGTAACTTTATCTGTCAAATGGACATAATAGTGCCTATTGCATATCTCATTGTATGAATTAAATGAGATCATTGATGTAAATTGTTGATCACAGAGTCTGAAGAGTGAGTGTTCTATAACTGTTAATCTCAGAAGAAAACTAGAATATTTCCAAAATAATTTCTGTGGGGCTTTTAAAATACTCTCCATTTCATTGAAAATAACATTGAATATTTTAAGATATAATTTTCTATGTGATAATTTGGGAATGCAAAGTCCAACAAATATAACCTGGGGACTCAAAATAAGTAACACTTTTCTAATATGCAAACTGATACAACTGGAAATTATTTTCTTTGCAAGGAACATGTTCCTTGTGTCTGGAATGTTTATGCAAAAGTGGAAGGGCCTGCTCAGGACCCCCTTGTAGATGGAAGGCAGAACTGAGTGACCTCTGCTTCCCCTCCTGCCGCTGCCTGGATTCCAAGGAAACCAAACCTATTATCTTGATTCTTAATCATCTTTGCCTTCAGAACATCCTAAGTATTCAGGCAAGTTTTATACCACCTTATTTTCACTTTGTTTTTGTCTTTCTTTTTAAGTACAATTTGAAAACCCAGAGCAGAGGATTGAACCAAATGGTCCTCACTCACAGCTAGGACATCCTAGACATCATCTCACTTGGGCAGTTTGGACAAACCCCTTAGTAACACTCCCACCACTAAAAGTGCATCAGACTCTGCTCAGTATCATATAACAACCTAAATGGGAAAAGAATTTGAAAAAGAATAGATACATTTATATGTATAACTGAACCACTTTGCTGTACATCTGAAACTATCACATTGTTAATAAACTATACCCCAGTAGAAAATTAAAAATTAAGAAAAAAAAGCACATCATTTATCACTCCAAAATCACTGCTGATGGTGACTGCCGCCATGAAATTAAAAGATACTTGCTCCTTGAAAGGAAAGCTATGACAAACCTAGACAGTGTATTAAAAAGCAGAGACATCACTTTGCCAACAAAAGTCTTTATAGTTAAAGCTGTGGTTTTTCCAATAGTCATATATGGATGTGAGAAAGAAAGAAAGTGAAATTACTCAGTCATGTCCGACTCTTTGCGACCCTCCTCCATCCATGGGATTTTCCGGGCAAGAGTACTGGAGTGGGTTGCCATTTCCTTCTCCAATGGATGTGAGAATTGGACCATAAAGAAGGCTGAGCACCGAAGAATTGATGCTTTCAAACTATGGTACCGGAGAAGACTCTTGAGAGTCCCTTGGACAGCAGGGAGATCAAACCAGTCAGTCCTAAAGGAAATTAACCCTGACTATTCTTTGGAAGGACTGAGGCTGAAGCTCCAATACTTTGGCCACCTGATGCAAAGAGCTGACTCATTGGAAAAGACCATGATGCTGAGAAAGACTGAGGGCAGGAGGAGAAGGAGCCAGTAGAGGATAAGATGGTTGGATGGCATCACCAACTCAATGGAAATGAGTTTGAGCAAACTCCAGGAGATGGTGAAGAACAGGGAAGCCTGTTGTGATGCAGTCAATGGGATCACAAAAGGTTGGACATCACTGAGCTACTGAACCATAAGTTGGTCACAGCCTGGAATGTAGTGCTTTTTAAAGACCAAGGCCAGCCTTGGAGAAGTGCCAGGCCAACACAGAAGCTGAAGTACTCAGCTTATTCAGAGAGGAAACCAAAAACCATTCCAGCATTCATCACTCCTGCTCGATCTCTGCCTTGCTCTGTCTTACTCCAAATGTAGAACAAAGAGAGTGATGAAATCTGCCCACTTGAAATTTATCGGGAAATTGGCCAATATTGTTTTCGTCTTGCAAGAAGAGTTTTGTGGAAAAGAGAAACCCCAGTCCTCACAGTACAATTGTAAATTTGACAGTTATAGGGGATGCCTGTGAGTTGCTGCATTTAACAGCAGATGCTTTGCAAAACCCAGTTCTCCTGATATCTCTATCTTTCCAGACCCTATTGCTGCTCAGTAAGAAAGAACATTTCCCATCATCTCCTTCAGATGTCCCATGGCCACTTTTTTCCCTATGATGACATGGCTAGTAAGTTTGTTCCCGCCCATTAGTTATGAGCTTAATTTCACCAAAAACCATATCTACTAATGAGAAGATAAATACAGACTCTTCTTTAACTCTTTATTGTTATATTCAGAGTAAGAAATGTCTTTGATGAACTGAACTATTTAAGCTGTATCTCTGCATTTTACCTTTTTTTATTAAGCAGCATAACTACCTTGGTCTATCATGTTCATCCTCTTCCTCCTTCAGTGTCATAACCACTCTTTCAGAGTTCTATTGATTGGAAGGATTACCACGTTGAAATTAGCTGTTTTCCTACAGTCCCAGAGTCCTGCTACCTACCATTAAAGCAGATTTATTCTTCTAATACATAATAAGAAGTGATTATATTATAAGTGGTTATAATAATAATAAATAACATGTGTGATTATTCAGAGACTAATGGACACCAACTGGATGTCTCTTCTCCAAGGATGCAACCAATTGGGCAATGCACAGCCCTTTCTTCCTTAAGTTGTGGTTTGTGAGTTTCACATGACTCACTGACTGAGGGGCAGCTTACACATCAAAAAGAATGTTGCAGAACTCACCCTTGGGACTTAGAAGGGAGGTTCTTGGAATGTTGTCCTTTGATTTTCTCAACCTTTTGAGATTACGTGGAAATTCTGAAAGTATTCCAACTTTCCGCTTAAAGTGAGAATCTTTTTTTTCTCTTCTCATTTTACTTAATGTATTAATCTTTGTGTTTGAAGATCTCGGTGCTATAAGCTTAATTGGAAACACAGATTTTGAAACCAAAACTTCTTTCTCCACTTTGTGCACATGGAAGCTATCCTTAGATTTTGCTATATAGGCATCAATGTTTGTTGATACTTACCATTTACCTTTTATCTGATAGGTGCTGCACACTAGGCTATTTGACTTACTGAATCCTCACAATAAAACCCACTACAAAAAACCCCACTACCATCCTCATTTTTTATAGATTTTTTAAAATTAAAACTCAGAGTTGCTAAGTAGTTTCCTAAAATGGGCTTGCAAGTTAAATAACTTAGATTTAAAAACAAGATTAAAACTAAGACCCTTTTTACTAAGTGATGCTTAAAACACTGTCTTCTTCTTTTTGCTTTACAGACTGTCCCCAATACATTTTTGCTTAAAATATTTCTCACTGTTTCTGATAGTTGTATGCCAGCTTGGCCCATCTGGTGCTATTTTCCCAGAATTTCACAGCACTGCCTTTCTATTCAAAGACATACTTTAACATTCCCTTAAAACAGTTCTTATGCTCCCCTTGCAATGGTCCCTCTACCATGGTCATCTTGCTGCAAAGCACATTCTTATGAGCTGAGCATGTGGGCATGAGGATGTCAGCAGGAACCCAAGAAATTGTGTGGGTAATGGCCATCGATATCCATCCTCTACATCCGCTCAGCTCAGCAGAGTTCTGAGGCGGCAAGCACTGCCTCACCGCTAGCACAGTGGCTGCATTCCAGAACTCTGGTGGTAGACTGAGTGGCAATGCAGGTATTTTGAGAAATTCTTAAACCTTAGCTAGCTGAAGATATATACGATCAAAGAGTCTGTGAGAGGACTATGCACTGTGTTGATAATTTTGATGTATAAAAACTCATGGGTTGTCTTGTAAAATCATCATTCCCCTCTAGATTCATGATTAGGGCACAGAAAATTGAAGGCACATGCTGTACGGAAGATAAACCTTATGTCCAGCTACAGATATTTACTTTCAATACTAAGAGCTATTACTATGCTGCTTCCTAGAGAGAAGACTTCTGATGTTCTGATTTATACAGACAAGCAAAATAGAGATAGGGCATCTTTTGAGAATTTGAAAAATCAACTATAGCATGAAAATGGCCACAATGCCAAGGCAAGGCTAAAAGTTTAAGGAGTAATGGCAATACCCATCAAAAGGTCATCTCAAGGCATTTCTCCAGTATATTTGCCCATATTATCTGCAAGCACCCCCTTAAGGTTAAAAGGAATGGCTCTGCTCCTTACATACATAAAAAGTTCGACAAAGACTTGAAGTAAAGAGACAGAAGTTGAGTTCTGCCTCTTGTGTTAACAAGCCCTTTGACCCCAGGCAAGTCACCTCTCAGAGACTTAGTTTCATCACCTCCGAGATGGAGCTATTTAACTGGATGATCACTAAAGATGTTTTTACTCTCTTATCTCAGTCTTTCTGACTAGACAGGGAAGAGAAGAGGAGGTATGTTGATCAAATGCTAAAAGATGTGAAGGGTAAATCATGATGCTCCTTCCTATATCCTTTCCCTAGTTTTTGATCACCTGTTTAGGATCGTATGGAAAAAGCTATTTGCCAGTAAATGTAAAAATGTAAATAGAAGTATTGAGTGGAGGATATCCATAATGGAGTTAATATCTTTCATTATTAACAGCAGTATCTTGAGCATTCTGTATTCAGGATACAATACTTAATGAACTTTGGTTAGGTGGATGTGCCTGTTTAATAAAATGGTGACAATGACGTGGCTTTTGTGAGAACACAAAGTTAACATAGCCGCGTCCAGACTCTTACATTGTCAGGTCACCTTGTTATGATGAGGGTCTTCTTTCCTACTTGTTACTGCTCAGGGGAAGTCTCCCACACATCAGGCATGAAGTCCCAACTCTGAGAGGACAGACAGACTCATTTTCCTGGTGACTTAAATCATATGTGTCTTAGTCACTCCTTTTATTCATCTAAGAAAATTTCTCCTCCTCTCAGATCTCCTTAATCCCTTTCATAGTCACCGTTTCCCTGCTTTTTTTATGACCACATTAATTTTACTGTCTGAACTCTTTTTCTAAAATAGGTTATTTTGAAGAAAATCTAAAGCAAATAAATGACTTTTTAAGTCAGTTTGCTTTAGGTGAAAACAGAAACCAAAGGCTTCAGATGGATTAGAAAAATGCATCTCGTTTCATTTATAATCTTCACTAGAGAGAGAAAGTAAATACAGCCCCTGCGGTGCAATTTATAATATTGTCATCCCCTGCCTTCTCCTCCATCTCTCAGCTCCATCCAACTGGGTCCCTTAAGAATGTGAAGCCATTTACCCTGCTAAGTGGTAGACTGAAGTGTCTGTTGAACAAATTGGAAAATTGTATAGGCAGGCCTACAGGTGCCTGTTTATGTAAGTTCAGTCACCAGGAATCATTTTACTGTCCTTGCTGTTTCATTTACTTTTAATTCAATTCACTGCTGATGCCTCACTGATGAAATAATTAGATGGTTATGGAACAAGTGGAGATATCAGTCAAATATATAATTGGGGGCTATCACCCACTCTCTTGTAGTCTTTCTCCGCTTATCACTCAGCCCCCTAGACTGTCCCCTCAAAGGTTATCAGTAATTCCAGTGTCTGTCACCTTTCAGGTCCGTGTCAAGCAGCTTCCTAGTATATGCGTTGTCGACCCTCCCTAGACTTGCTTGTCAACCAGTGGCAAGTTTTCCTCCTTTGTCTCTGGTTCTCTTACTCTGTGTTCTTTCCTGCCCCCTCTTCTTACCTAAGTACACACATATTGCCGCTGTTTTGTCTTTGGACAATATTTCTTTTCTGCTTTCTCCACCACCACAGGAATACTGTCCACTATGATTCAATGCTCATCTTTAGGTAGCTGACCCCAAATACTTGTCTCTTTCAAACTCTCCAGTGACCTTCTCTTTCAATTGCCTGTGTAATGAATTCATCAATATGAGCTGTTTACATTTAAAAAATTAGTTCACCATCTCTACCAAACCAATTTCCCACTCTTATTTCCCTCTTTCTTTTAACAACTCCACCATTTTCTCAGTTTTCTGAAGTTAAGTGGATACCTTTGGACTGTCTTTGATTCTTTTCTTTACACCAGCTTTGACCAATTAAAACTGTGGTGTAAACAACATTCTGTAATGTTCCTTTTTCAGCTTGAATATATGGTCAATATTTTCTATACCAATATTTTCTTGTTTGATGAATATGTAGTATACCAGAGCACCAGTATATGTTAATTTCTTTAACCTCCTGTTGGTTATATCATTTTCCATCTTTTTTTATAAGTAATGCTACAATTAATTGATAATGATATATTTATGTGGAACTGCTGCCATATCTAAAAGTATGAACATTTAAATT
The DNA here is from genome assembly GCF_032452875.1 of Bos javanicus. Classification (NCBI taxonomy): domain Eukaryota; kingdom Metazoa; phylum Chordata; class Mammalia; order Artiodactyla; family Bovidae; genus Bos; species Bos javanicus. Next base: position 23,165,882 of record NC_083873.1, on the reverse strand, counting down.
ATGAAAAAATTGTAAAATTTACCCTCAAAACATACAAATGTGCCCTGTTCCAACAATGGCTTTGTTATCCATACTGTCTCTAGTGATCTGAAATATAATTTTACTTTCCAGTGTACATGTTAGTCTTTTATGGACTTATACACCCATTGATCTTTGTTGAGACTTTTGATAGTGCCATACAATCCTACTAATTATAGCTTTATAGAATTTTCTTATCTGCTTAGGCATGTAATCCCATGTTGCTCTTTCTTTTCAAAATCCCCATGGCTGTTTTCTAAGAATTATAAGGCCTCCTGTACTTACAGCTATCAATTAATATTTTGACTTACCTACATTAAATTTACACATTTTTGGATATCCACATTTTTTAATCTTTCCACTCAGAAGTAGGACATTTATTTTTCCAGTTATTTGATTTTTCTTATCACCTTTCATTAAAGTTTTATAATTTACTCCATTTAGGCCATGGATTCTTATTATTAGACTCACATCTAGCAATACTGTTGTTTACATAGTACAGGTTTTATTATATTTTCTAACTAAAGGGTGGTTTCTGATGCCATTAGTTTAATCAAGGTTTTGCCATAAAACCTACCTTGTTTATTCATTAATTCTCTTGGGCTTCTGTATTTTTCATCAAAAGATTCTGTGTATTTTAATTTATTTTACTATGAGATCTATTACTTCTCAAACCATAAACACAATGGTGACACTGATGATTTTCATCTTGGAAGAAGCAAATCTTCAATGAAACCAGTTATCTGGAGCCTGTTCTCATATCCTTTACTGAATTGACTCCCCCACATTCTTCCATCCACCTGTATTGTTCTTGTCCCCACTTCTCCATTTCAGTCTGCCAAAAGTGTGTCCATCTTTCAAGTTCCTTCTCTCCCATAATTCTTTCCTCGTGTTCTTAACATCACACCAGTTTTTCCTCCTCGGAAACCTCATCCTACATTGACAGCCTCTGTAGCTGTGTAGGAGTTAGAGGTGGGGCTATCTTTTGTCATCTCCGCATCTTCTGCAGCATCTAGTGCTGCTTTCTCATATGTTGTTAGCTCAATCGACATGTTTTTATTCAGTCTTAATACAGCAAGTGTGTGGAACCTAGAATCTTAGCCTGGAGGGCTCCATTATCTATTCATCCCATTGCTGTACCATAAATCATGGATGGACCAAAGTTTGGTGGGCCATCCATCACTGATGGGGTAATTAGATGATGAGGTCAACAGAACACAGGCTTCTTATATGCTCATAAAAAATGCTATTTGATTTATTCCTGATGAATAGTCTTTCCACCTTACCTTAAAAATACACCATTACAGCCTCATAGAAACAAAACATTCTCAAAAAATCTTAACTGATCTATAGAACTAGGGTTGTAATTGCTTTCTTTTCTGGCTGTTAAAATGTTCTGCTTTGGGGAAAAATGTTCATTTTATTTTTACAATTTAATTTTATATTTTATAGGTACATAATGTTATTTTATATTGCAATTTTAACTAGTATGTACCTTGGAGTTCAATTATGAAACTTACAAAATCCATTTATATTAAAAGCTATAACAGGGTATCATTTTTCACAAAGACTCTGCATTAAATGACTTCCTTACTGAAACAGTTTTTGGGTTTTTTTTTTTTTCCCTTCTTCCTTAGGGATGAAGAAGCTCAACTATTTTTCCTATTAGAGATGATATTAAGTTAAAATAAATATAAGAGAAGCATTCTAATGAAGAAATAGATAGACAAAATACTGACCTATTTCTGTTTATAGTGTTTGAACACCCATCTGCCTTTTAATCTGCTTTTTTTACTCAAAACACAACAAAGCATTTTCGATCTAAAACAGCAGGCTCTTTGAAATCCAGAAGGAACTAATAGCCTTTGCCACTATCCATTGCAGTGTTTCTGCCATGCATAACCATCTAAACAAAAAGCAGAACCACAAAGTATACAACCAGCCACAAATTATACAAACAGCTAGGTCTGGATTCAGGCAAATGTGACAGGTGTTGCTATATCCCCAGATGATGACCAAGCTGTTTCCTCTCAGTGAAATGGCACAATACCACAAGAATAAGATTTTCTTAAGATTTTCAAGAGTTTCAGGCTAGTTTTATATGCCAGCCTATTCCTCATTCAAAACCTTCCCCTAGCTAAGACATTGGAACACCAGGTACATTTCCCTGTGAAGTCAAATATTACGCCCGTAAAGCAACAATCTTTATGGTTATGAACCTCGAGTCCTAGCAAGTGATTCCTATCACATCATGATGTTGTGGATCTTCTCTGCAAAGCAGCTCCTCATTTTGGTTGGACACTCATGGAGATAGACCTAGATAGTTGGGCACCCCCTAGGCTTTCTGATTATCTCCCAGTGTTGTCATATAAGTTCCAATGATTTCCAGCTATTATATGGAACTGATATACCCTTTCTTCAAGATTTTTCATTTTATCTTAAAGCAATAGTGTAAGACATGCTGGAATAATGCACTTGGAACTAATTCATAGCCTAATGATATTCAGGAAGGTTTGGTGGACTTCTTGCTGCAAAGGTTAGTGTCTGTTCGTTTTGTGGTGTGCTGTTTAATCAAACCCAAATGAAATGGTAAACGCAAGAGTTTTTCTCTTCCTAACATGAGTTTATTTTTCTTACTTTTTCCTTCTTCTATTAAAATGGCAATGATTAAAATTCATACTTCCTGAAAATTATGAGATGCCAATCAAGAAGCAATTTTATTTTTAGTCAAACCACTTCAAGGAGGCTGTTCAACATAGTACCTGTAACCATTCACTGAATAATTTACTCTACTTTCCTTTTTTCTAAAAATCTTTTTGTGTTACTTTTCTTTTTAACGGAACAGTGGTCATGATATAGGGAAATTTTTTTAAAGATGTGCTTGAGTTTGATTTTAGGAAATGTTTATTAGTTTTCCTTTTAATTCGAGGAATCAAGGCAATAGCTTGTTACTTAGGAGAGTAATAATTGGACCACAAGTATGTAATTTAAATAATAATAATAGTAATGATAGATTATTCAAGCTGGCTCTGATAAGACATCATGGAAAGTGGCTAATGCAGTGGTTAATGCAATCCTTCGGCTTTTTAAAGCTTCTATAAGGTGGATAGGAAGAAAAACAAGCAGTTTTTCACTTGAATATCAAGGGTTTAGTTATTTTTATTGAATGGTATTTCATTAGGTCTTTGATTTGAAAATAGATTGGAACCTCAGGTGACCTCAGACATACTTAACATTGTCAACCACACCTCACCTTGTGCCTTGGCTCCCAAAGCCAGAATATTAGGTGAAAACATCTTTAAAGATAAGAAGTACTCACTATTAGCCAAGATGCAGGACTTGAAAGATGGGGGCCCAAGGCCCAAGTTCACCTCCCGAAACAGTATAGCTTAGCTTGACGTTGAGAACACCTGGGCTTCAGTACACTTGTGTGCTAAGTTGCTTCAGTCGTGTCTGACTCTTTGTGACCCTATGGACTATAGCCCACCAGGCTCCTCTGTCCATAGAATTGTCCAGGCAAGAATACTGGGGTGGGTTGCCATGCCCTCCTTCAGGGGATATTCCAGACCTGGGGATTGAACCCACATCTCTTATGTCTACCGCATTGGCAGGGGTTTCTTTACCACTAGCACCATCTGGGAAGCCCATTATATTCCAATTAATGTGCTACCGAATACACACAACTTTTCTAGGACAAACTTCCTCCAAATCAGAATCACAGAACTTGTGACAAGGAAAACAAACATTTGCCAAGTCCCAGACATGAACCAAAGAACAATCTAGATGCTGTTACTCAATTTAGTCCAATTCATTAAACATTAATTGAGCACATACAGTCTTCTAGACAATATGCTTGCTGCTAGGAAGAACTAAGTGGGTGGGATTGAAATGTTGCCATCAAAGAGATTACAGTTGAAATGAGATTTGTAATTTTAATGAAGCAGTTACTGTAGGGCACATACTATGTTAAGTACTTTACATACATTAAAACATAATTTATTCTTACAAGTCATATGAAGTAGATGCTATTACATTTCTCATTTTATAAACGAGAGAACCAAGACACAGAGAGTCTAAGAAAATTGCAAAGGGTATTCAGAAATTTAGAACCAGGATTCATGTCCAAGATTATGGCTTGAGAATTCACATTCACAACCACTTCACTGTCTCTAGAAAAGTAGTTACAGCTCAATGGTGTCTGTTAATATGGTCTAGAAAACTTAAGAGGCCCAGATCTGCATGGGGCTTCCCTGATAGCTCGGTTGGTAAAGAATCCGCCTGCAATGCAGAAGACCCTGGTTCGATTCCTGGGTTGGGAAGATCCCCTGGAGAAGGGAATGGCTACTCACTCCAGTATTCTGGCCTGGAGAATTCCATGGACTGTATAGTCCATGGGGTCGCAAAGAGTTGGACACAACTGAGCGACTTTCACACTCACACAGAGCTGCATAGAGGGGGGAATGATAGATTTACTCAAACTGAGGCTGGGGTATAGAGTGAGAATTCAGAGAAAATAACATTAAATCCAGTAAATCCACTAGGTCTTTATAGTTACCCTTATTTTGTGTTTTTACTGAACAAGTTGTTATTACTCTGAAAACTTTACAGTCACATAGCTCACATATAAAAGAACTAAGCTTCAGATCTCAGGTTGTCTGAATTCCAGTCTCATGTCTTCTGGTTTAAACCTTAACTTAATTATTACTCATGAGGAAAGAACCAAGCTGAAGTAGTAAGCATGAAAAGTCACTGGGGAGATAAAGGGGAGAGCATGTTGGGAGAAGTGAACTTAAAATTAAGCAGTATTTGTTTCTTTTCTTTTAGAAACAAAGAGCTTTTAGGATGATTCAGAATAAAATACAAAAGCATAAAACTTAGCTGTTTTCAAGCAACCGATTGCAGACACATAGCATTTGACAAATCAGGAGATGGGAGAAGTTGGTGGTGGCCTGGCCTGGAAGGAAGAAGGGCACTGGAAAGCCAGGAAAGCATGTTAGTCTCTGAAGGAGAAAAGAAACTCATACAACCTTTGAAACAACAACTTCATGTCAATGTAAGATATACAGATATTAAGGAGAAATCCCCACACAAGACTCTGTAGGGGAGCAGGTGGTGACATCAATAATTCATTGGGAATTATGTGAAAAGATATGTTGCAGGAAGGGGGACCCCTTCCAGGGCCTGAAACTGGGCTTTTTTGTTGAGGAAGAGGGACCCCTTCCAGGGCTTGAAACTAGGCTCTTGGCTAACACTCAGAAATGAATTGTCCGAGGAGACACATCTGCTGACAAAGCAAGAGATTTTATTGGGCAAGGGCACCCGGGTGGAAAGCAGTAGGGTGAGGGAACCCAGGAGAACAGCTCTGTCACATGGCTTGCAGTCTCGGGTTTTATGGGGATGGGATTAGTTTCCGGGTTGTCTTTAGCCAATCATTCTGACTCAGAGTCCTTCCTGGTGGTGCACGCCTTGTTCGGCCAAGATGGATGCCAGACAGAAGGATTCTGGAAGTGGTCGGACATGTAGTGTTTCCTTTTGACCTTTCCTGAACTCTTCTGGTTGGTGGAGGCTTATTAGTTCAGTGTTCCTTACCAGGACCTCCTGTTGTAAAGCAACTCATGCAGATGGTTACTATGGTGCCTGGCCAGGGTGGGCAGTTTCAATCAGTCTGCTTCCCCTAACAGATATTTACTGCAATTCAAATTACTGGCATGAAGCAATTTGCTTTAACCTTTGGGGATGAAATGGTACATGACAAATGTTAAAATAAGCATACTGGGAAGCTAAAAAATTTCTGGGAGTCATTTGCAGAGAAACATGTACCGGATGATTCAATTTAGGCATGAAACATAAAGAACATTGCTCTGTGTCTGCAGAAATGGCAATGTAATATTACAGACTCTCCCAAGGAAGGTTTGAATGGATTTGGATTTGTGTAGAAAAATTCAGGTGTGAGTGGAATTGTACAGAAAAGTTGCTTTTTTTTTTTTTCCTAAGTGGACAAAATGTATCGTCAAAAGTAGACTGCGGAGTGTACCAGCATGTAGAAAGTATTCAGTCCAGTGCTCTGCAACTTTGCAGAGACCAGTGTGACAGGATGCCCCAGTGAAAAGTAAACAGAGAAGTAGCAGGTTGAGGAGGAGTTGGGGGTGAGGGGTATTTATGCTTCTGAAGAACAAAATGTACAGGACATTGCTGAAGAAGAAAATGAGGCCAATTTGAATATGAATTGGAAAGTTTTTAAATTGCAGAAGATTACAGAGGAAAGAAAGAAAAATCCATAAGGATTCTTCCCTCACATAGCTTGAAAATGCTAGAAAATTTCATATGTAGGAGGTAGAAAGAGGAAGATCTAAACAGATAAAACTCTTACCTATGAGAAAGAAGGAGGAAAAACTGGCTGCAAAATAATGAAAGAATCTTTTGAAAAGGATGTGATGCTAAAATGTGATTGAGAAAGGAAACACCCAAAGGTGATGGCAGCAATACAGTGTGGATGAGAAATCATGCCCCCTTGCCCAGATGCGTGTGACTGGTGATGGTTTCTGAAAACAAAAAACTTGTTCTGAGATAATGTCTGAGATTAGAGTTCATCCGGAGAGTCACTGCTCCCACAGACTGTTCTCAGTGTGCTTAGGATTGACTTCAGTTTTATCTTTATCTTGTATTTGATAAAGATTAGATACCCACCTCCTCCGGAAATGGAGTCCAAATACAAAGAACAGGGTCAGACCAGGGTCCTAAACTATACCCTCCTCTCTACTTGACCTTGAGAAATGGAAAGCCAAAAATCTGGAAAAAAAATCAAACTAGAAAGTTAAGTCATCTGAAATATATATGGAGTTTGTATTTTATATTTGCTATTATAAATGAAATTGGAAGGAAATTGTATCGTTGGCTAATGAAAGTACTTGGACAACTAGTTATGAATTAATTTAAAAGTTGACAGAATGAAAAGCATATTGATGAAAATGAAGTTTCACATGTTACTTGATTAATATAAGTAGCTAAATGTATCACGATAAATGTTCTGTGAGCTAAGAAAATTCTAGTTAGGTTATTGAAAGTTAGCAATTTCATAGCAACACACTGCTTTCCATTCCAGATACTGTAAAATACGTCCAAATTCCTGAAAGTTTTTCTCTTACTAACATTTCACTAAGGCAGATAGCCAGTTGAATAGGAAAAAAAATTCCTCTCGCTAAATTTGGTGCTCAAATTTCTTTGAGCTAAGAGTGGATAGAGTCTAGAGAATTATATTTTGAATGAAATAGACTAACCACTGATACCATGGATGGACTGGAAAAAAATCTTCCTTAGTGGGTAGATTAAGCAGGGAGAGAGTGGTGATATATCCCCTTTCCACATCAGCAGACTGTAGGTAGGGACCATTTCAAATTTCCTCTATCATGCCATCTTCAGATAAATATAATCAGTGGTCAGCAAAATGCATCATTTCTCTGACTAAGCCATCATGAAAAGAGTGTATATTTAGGGCTAGTTATTTGTATAGAAGAGTTTTTAGATGCTAAAATAGTTTCAATAAGATGAGTTCTTTGCCTTAGTAGTACTCTAGGTCTGGAATAGAAATAGAGAAGGGTGGTTTTTTGTTTTTTTTTTAATTTTATTTAATTTTTAAACTTTACATAATTGTATTAGTTTTGCCAAATATCAAAATGAATCCACCACAGGTATACATGTGCTTGTACAGGAATATATTGAGCCCTGTCTTTGAAGTCAGAGAATCTTGAGTTTTAAAGGATTTACTAGTTATGTGACCTTGGGTAAATGAATCCATCCTTCTCAGTCTCCATTTCTCTACTTAGTTCCTGCCCTTCCCCTCACTGGCTGTCCTCGGGATTCATGCTGCAGTCAGGCACTTTTGTGAGGACTGGAGGAACTGGCATGTACTAGGAAGCCAATAGACAGCTGCTGTTACTCTTGATACTGTTCTAGTAGAGGAATAGAGAAGTTAAGTAAAGTGATAAATTAACAGAGTTTAAGATTATGGATTTTTAGATTATGGAGTTTTAGGGTTATGGAGACAGTTTTAGAAGAGTTGAGGAAAGAAAATTTGGCAAGCTTATAATGAAAGATGGCTAGACTATTTAGGAATTACCATAAGAATCAGAAGTGGGGAAATAAAAAGGGAGTGTGGAAAACTTTCAGAAACGAGCTGTCCCCAGCCTTATATTTTCTCATACCTTGGTCCCATTGCTACGACAAACTCTGAGGCAAGGGACAGCAGCGACAACCAGACAAACAAACCTGGAAATGAAAGCTTGTTCGCCTCATATTAGATGAATATTGACTTTGCGAAAGTCATCTTGGCCTGTGCAGCTTGACATTTTAATTAATTAGAGAATGGAAAAGGAAGGGAAGAGGTCAGCACATTCATTGTATTGAATTTCCACCTCACATGTTTGCACAGCCTTCAGCCAGTCTCCACAGCCCTCACTTGGGAAATCTCTCATGACCCCACCTTAATCCCCAGATAGATAAGGTTGGCTTAGAAGCAAACTGCTCGTAAGGGAAAATCAGTCAAATCTGGTTGTCCCTTCCTCCGGTTCAACCTACAGTGATTGATAGGAAGGAAATAGGATTTTCTTAAGCCTTTGTTTTGTCTATGATTAGTTAAAAATTTTCTGCATCATATTATTCTGCACATCAGCCCCCAGTAACTGGCTCATAGCCGCCCCCGCAACGTGTGCCCCAGCTCACAAGTGTGCAGTGAAGCTGCCAGATGATGGGTGATCAGGTGGAAAGTTGAGGTGAACCGTTCATGCCATGTGGTATAGACTGTGCTGTACAGTATAAGAAGGAAGTGGCAAGAAATATAACTTAACAGTGTCACTCAGAAACCTCGAACTTAGTATTCAGAGGGCTACTCTCTCTGTACAATAAATAACGGTGAAAGACAATAAAGTAAATTAAATGGAATGGGTCACTGAGAGATATATTGTATCTTTCACACACACACACACACACACACACACACACACACACACACACAATGCAAGTGTTCCTCCAAATATTCTATTAAGCAAAATGTGTCAAAAACAGAAAAAAAAGTTAAAATAACTTATCTATTTTGTAAAAATTCTAATGTGGCATCAAAGACATGTAAAACTAAGAAGCCAAAACTCAGGTTTATAAACAGTAAGAGCAACTTGGCTGGTGTCTTCTTATCTAAAACTCTCTTAGATTTTTATTTATAGAAATACTTAGTCTTCAAAAATTTTACAGAGAAAATTTCATTATGATCTTCATTTCACAGAATTGGAAACCAGTTTATATTGACTTGCTCAAAGCTTTATGGTTAATAATTTACATAGTTGAAATTTAAACATGACTAAGTCCAGAGCTTGCTTAATCACTAAAATCTACTGCCTTAGCTGTTAAACTCTTCTGCCTGAGATATTTATCAAGGGAGTAGATGATCAGTACACAGACTATTTCATGCTTTGGAAATTCTAAGGAGTGCTAAATTCTCCTGTAGTGATGGAATGTACTCATTATGCATTATTTTCATTAAAAGTTGGGTTCATTCACTTTTTTTTGTATTACGCAAAAATCCCCAGGGTTACATTATAATCTTGTTCACTTTCAGTTCAGTTCAGTTCAGTTCAGTCGCTCGGTCGTGTCCGACTCTTTGCGACCCCATGAATCACAGCATGCCAGGCCTCCCTGTCCATCACCAACTCCCAGAGTTCACTCAAACTCATGTCCATCGAGTCAGTGATGCCATCCAGCCATCTCACCCTCTGTCGTCCCCTTCTCCTACTGCCCCCAACCCCTCCCAGCATCAGAGTCTTTTCCAATGAGTCAACTCTTCACATGAGGTGGCCAAAGGACTGGAGTTTCAGCTTTAGCATCAGTCCTTCCAATGAACACCCAGGACTGATCTCCTTTAGAATGGCTTTGCTAATTGAACTCAATTCCTGGTGGAGGGTAGGTTCTCTTTTGTCTTAATGAGAGTAAGAATGCATATGTTAAATGAATTTTTAATAAATATTCCTATTTATAAATGTTTAAATACTTTGCTTCCTTTCCATGTAATAACCATGGTTTATGCTGAAAGATCTGACTAGGGAGAATTTAATTGAAACAAACTAAACAAGCTATTTGTTTCCTCTTCTATTTCTCTAAGGGCTTTCCTGGTGGCTCAGTTGGTAAAGAACCTACCTGCAAAGCGGGGAGACCTGGGTTCGATCCCTGGGTTGGGAAGATCCCTTGGAGAAGGGAAGGGCTACTCATGCCAGTATTCTGGCCTGGAGAATTCCATGAACTATATAGTCCATGGGGTCACAAAGAGTTAGATATGACTGGGCAACTTTCACTTTCTATTGCTCTATCTTGGGGCAGAATTAGCTGTTAGCTCCTTTCATTCTTCTCTACTTTAAATATTCCCCTGTGAAAGTATAAATATATTTCTAAGCATCCTGCTCAGTCCAAAACAAATTTCTAACATACTGGGTAAGAAGCAGGGGGATGAGTTATAGTGTTCATAATACCTCCAGCTTTTTCATCAGCTTAGTCACTATAGACAATGAAGGTTTATCTCATTTCACCACTGAATTTTGAGCATGAAAAAGAGGTTTGTCAACAATGGACAGATAATAGCAAACTTCCACTGCAACAAATGATTGTGTGATCTCAAATAGTTTGTGTACAATAATGGATTTTGCTAGGAATGTTATGTGACACTCCATTTATATACTTTAACCTGTGTATCTCATGTTACATCTTATAAGATTCTAGACCACCCGTGGTAGTGCCAACTTTTTCATTTATGAGAGCTTTACCTTGAGAACATAGCTTTCTAAAAACTGAAACGTTCAGAAAGACAACTGGGGTGGAGTTGGGGGGTGGGGAAATCTGTTTTATTCTAAACCCACTTTCATGGATATTAATGAAAAATTCTTTGAAATACATATAAGGAAATGCTAACCTCACAGTTTCTTTTGTAATAATGGCAGTGTCCATCAAAGATTATTTAAATATAGTATACAGATGGGTTTTGAGATAACATTGAGATTGTCATTAAACAAGTTTAGCTATTTTCCCTTTCATTCAAATTGGGAAAAAGTGGTAACAAAATATTCATCTGACTAAGTCCATCATATCCCAGATTAAAGATAAGTTCTTCTTGAAAGTCTAGACTAAGTCCTGTTTGCCTTAAGGGCCTCCTGACCCTTACATTTGCTCTGGTATTGCAGTCACTAGTTGATTAGAGAGCATTAGAGTGTGAGACATGCAGGCAGACTGCTGTTCTTCAGAACTTGACTTTGCCTCTTACTGCTTATTGTCCAGAGGCAGTTCTGTGTCTCACTTTGTCATCTATAAAATGGCAATGTTAATAATAGAGCCTCCCTCTTAAAATTATTGTGAGGACTAAGTAAGTTAAATGGGCTTCCCTAGTGGCTCAGATGGTAAAGAATCCGCCTACAATGCGAGAAACCTGGGTTCGATCTGTAGGTTGGGAAGATCCCCTGGAGGAGGGCATGGCAGCCCACTCCAGGATTCTCGCCTGGAGAATCCCCATGGACAGAGGAGCCTGGCAGGCTACAGTCTATGGAGTCGCAAAGAGTTAGACATGACTGAGTGACTAAGCACAAACACACACAAGTAAGTTCATACATTAAAAGTACTTTTACTAGTGGCTGGCAATAACACTCAAATGTTACATATAATTGTTATCATTTCTTTTATTTGCTGACTTTTCTGATAGGCTCTAAGCTCCATGAAGACCATTTTTCTTTTTGCCTCTATCTTCAAAATCAGCAGAGGTCTAGATGTGGCAAATGATTAATCACTATTTTTATTAAATTTATAAAGGAATGTGCAGGCCTTGCTATAATGAGAGTGGAACCGATGACTGATTATAACCACTAATGGTGTTTGATAACTTCTATTCTTTCTCTTTGCCAATTTCATTGTTAAGAGATGCTATTCTTTTTTGTAGGCCTTTCTCCAGAAAGACTTTTCTTAAAGACATTTTTACATGAAATGTCTTCCCCAAACAAGGTAAAGAATCAGGGTAGACATTAATTTATTCAGTAAATAATTTTTCAGCACCTGGTATGTATATAAGCTAGCACTGGAGGGCGTTTAAAGAAACTCAGGTACTCAGAGTGTCCAAAGGTCTCAAGTATCTGTGGTCATAAATGGTGAATTAGAGAGATTGCTCTTCGCTGTCTCTTTTCAGTATTCTAAGTACAGCATGGCTGTCTCTGGATCTATACTTCAGTGCCATGGGGAAAATCAATAGTAATAACACAAGATGCTGAGAATGGGGGTTAGGTTTCTCCATTTTCTAAACTAATCTTCTAAGTCTGATTCCTTCCTGCAAACTGGGAAAATACTGAATTATCTAGGGTTTAGATTAAGGCTGGCAAAGAATATACAAAAATAATATATAAAAAGATGGTTGAAGGTATTTTATTTTAGTCACGTTAATGAAATATATAATTTAGTGAGTACATGTAGATTTGGCATCCTGATATTTTCTTTAATTTTCCAGCCAAAGTAAAGTGTTGATTTGGCAGTTTTCTCCTTTAAGTGTTAATATTTCTAAAATGGAAAATTTGGGTAAGAAATAATCCAGTTTTATTCCCTTCATGTGCCAATAAACATCACATATTAATTGTCAACTACAAATTTCATTTGATCCTCACTAGACTGCCAGACATTTTGTATGAATATAAAAATTTTGTCTCTGAGGTTTATTCAGTTTTATAACTAATGCTTTTGAGAAGCTTATTCTTCAACAGTAATGTTAATAAAATACACTGTCTATAAGCTTGGTAAAAACAGGCTTTTTTCATGGGTGCGGTTTTTTAAAGATCTAGTAGTATCAGAGTTTTTATATGCAACTTGAATCTTACATACTGGAATATTCAGGGTAGGATTATTTTATAGGATGCAATATTTAACTTATTTCTATTGTAATAATAAAACTATTAGTCAGGAAATATTATGAATCAGAAAGTCAGATTATTTTAATGTTGTGAAAATCATTAGGACTGTGTACTTAATCAGGATTGGTCCATCTAGTCAAAGATGGAGAGAGTGTGAATTCTAAGTGCTCTAAAACCTTGTCTCTAATATGAGACAATGCCAAACTCTCTATAGCTTAAAACCAGACTAATTTACACTGTAAGTTGAGTGCAGTTTAGGCTGCCAGGGGCCTCTGCTCAGCAAAGTCACTAAGGAATGCAGGCTGGCAGACTCCATCACAACTCATATCTCCATATTTGCTGCCCCTGGAGGAAAGGAATGTGGTGAATCACTCACTGGCTCTTAACACTTCCTGACAAAGCAACCACATAGCCAAGCCTAACGGGAGGAGGAAAAAGAAGCATAGTCCTGCTTTATGATGTGCCCAAAAGAAGAAGCATCAACATATTTTGAACAGCCCTTATGATAAAAATTAGCCCTAGAATTGTTCTTGTCACTGGTTTCTTAAGTGCTGTCATTTGCATCTTTTGATATATACTTTATTCTTACTTATAAAATTGATATATTTCTGTGCTATGGCTCATTCTTCTACATTCAGTTCAGTTCAGTTCAGTCACTCAGTTGTGTCTGACTCTTTGCGACCCCATGAATCGCAGCACACCAGGCCTCCCTGTCTATCACCAACTCCCGGAGTTCACCCAAACTCATGTGCATAGAGTCAGTGATGCCATCCAGCCATCTCATCCTCTGTCGTCCCCTTCTCCTCCTGCCCCCAATCCCTCCCAGCATCAGGGTCCTTTCCAATGAGTCAACTCTTTGCATCAGGTAGCCAAAGTTTCAGCCTCAGCATCAGTCCTTCCAATGAATGCCCAGGACTGGTCTCCTTTAGCATGGACTGGTTGGATCTCCTTGCAGTCCAAGGGACTCTCAAGAGTCTTCTCCAACACCACAGTTCAAAAGCATCCATTCTTCGGCGCTCAGCTTTCTTCACAGTCCAACTCTCACATCCATACATGACCACTGGAAAAACCATAGCATTGACTAGACAGACCTTTTTTGGCAAAGTAATACCTCTGCTTTTGAATATGCTATCTAGGTTGGTCATAACTTTTCTTCCAAGGAGTAAGCGTCTTTTAATTTCATGGCTGGAATCACCATCTGCAGTGATTTTGGAGCCCAAAAAATAAAGTCTGACACTGTTTCCACTGTAAATTAATTTGAAGAGTAGGATCACAATTCTTTTTTGTTTGTTTGTTTTTAATTTTATTTTATTTTTAAACTTTACAATATTGTATTAGTTTTGCCAAATATCGAAATGAATCTGCCACAGGTATACCTGTGTTCCCCATCCTGAACCCTCCTCCCTCCTCCTCCCCATACCCTCCCTCTGGGTCCCAGTGCACCAGCCCCAAGCATCCAGTATCGTGCATCGAACCTGGACTGGCGACTCGTTTCTTAAGAACATAATGAAGTAGTTCCTCTCATTTCTTTTTTCCATGTATTTTCTGACCTCATATCAATAAGATCACATGAATTGCCATACTGAGTCAGATCCTTGGTCATTTCAGCCAAAAATCTTATCCTTGGTAAAAATTAGTCACTTCTATTATTTCTCTATTGTTCTTAAAGAAAAGTGATAGAACTATTATAAGATTTGCTCTTTTAAAAATTAATGACTCTGTTTAAAGTGCGTAAAGATGAATAGGCACTTCCCATAAAACCAAATATTTCTTTCTTGAATTCTAATGAATCCCAATGAAAAATACAAAGTATTAAAACTTAGTTTTACAGAAATATTTCTAGTACAGTTTTGAAAGTTAGAAAAAATTAAAATAGGTACTTTTGAATGAAAATAAAACAAAAAAACTCTAGTGACTCCATTTATCCAGTTTTGTAATTCAATGTCAAAAAAAAAAAAAAATGGTAGACTTAGTTTTCTGGATCACGTTTTAAAACAGAGAATCTCTCTAAGGCCACAACTCAGCCCAGTCATTTTACAAATGAGAAAACTAAGACCCAAGAAATAGTCTGCTGAACAGGATAGACCAATCCTGCCTTCCTGACAACTAAGTTCTAAGGGATAAAGACATCAAACTAAGAACCCTACAACTGTTAATACATACAATAACATATATGACGTGCCTGGAATATAATAAGTACTCAATATTATTGTTAGTCCTTTTAGACAGTCCTCTTTTCTGACTTTTCTCCCATTATTTTTGTTCCCAAGTATACCTGACATATGGGATTCCCAGGTGGCTCATTGATAAAAAATCTACTTGCCAAAGCAAGAGACATAGGACTGATCCTTTGGTTGGGAAGATCCCCTGGAGAAGGAAATGACAACCCACTCAGGCATTCTTGCCTGGGAAGTCCCATGGACAGAGGAGCCTTGCCGGCTACAGTCCATGGTCCATGGGGTCTCAAAACAGTCTACTATGACTTAGCGACTAAACAACGAAAGCAACACACTTGACATATAAACATTTAGCCTGTGATAAGGTACTTCCAGATCTGTAGAACTTTCAGGGCAGTTAGAATATTCTTTTGGTTATATTTGTAAAATATACTGAAAGAACTTAGATATTAGTGAGCATTATTTGTCACAGTTTAAGCCATTATACTTTTTAAAAAAAATTGGAAATAGAATCAGATCAGATCAGATCAGTCTCTCAGTCATGTCTGACTCTTTGGACCCCATGAATCGCAGCACGCCAGGCCTCCCTATCCATCACCAACTCCCGGAGTTCACCCAGACTCACGTCCATTGAGTCAGTGATGCCATCCAGCCATCTCATCCTCTTGTCATCCCCTTCTCCTCCTGCCCCCAATCCCTCCCAGCATCAGAGTCTTTTCCAGTGAGTCAACTCTTTGCATGAGGTGGCCAAAGTACTGGAGTTTCAGCTTTAGCATCATTCCTTCCAAAGAAATCCTAGGGCTGATCTCCTTCAGAATGGACTGGTTGGATCTCCTTGCAGTCCAAGGGACCCTCAAGAGTCTTCTCCAACACCACAGTTCAAAAGCATCAATTCTTCAGCGCTCAGCCTTCTTCACAGTCCAACTCTCACATCCATTATGTTTCATTAATTTTCTTATTTAATGGCCCAGAACATTTCTCCTCAAAATATCTTTTCTATTGAAATAGAGACTTCAATGGAATATATTCCTTGGAAACACTAAAATTTATGTTACATCTAACTGACATCACCAGATCTCAAAAGTTGAGATACTATGGTATTTGTTTTTAATCAGTGTGATGAATCATTGTTCCTTTAAGGTTTAGCTTTCTTCCTTAATGCAAACTTGGTAGATATCCTTTGGGAAAAAGGCTGTTGGATAATTATGTTTGGAATAACACGTCTTTTGCATCTAGTTATCTTTCTGGTGAGTTGTCAAAGCGTATAGGACATACAGAAATAATCAGTAATGAAATTGTTGAGCACAATCAGTTTTGTAAAATGGAAACTCAACATACCTGTGAAATATAAGACAGGAAGAAATCCATTGTTTGCAAAATAACAACCAGCGTAAAATCTTATTCTTTGAAAATAATGGCAGCATTGTTATATTACTGCAGCAAAACCTTTTTTAAGGGAAAAAAATGACTGCCTCTGGAAGCATTCAAAATTGTATAGCATTGGTTTGGGGCCATATAAAATTAATTTGTATAAATGATTTCAAAAGAAACCAAGAAAACTATGGATATAATCCAGAAAGAGAAAGAACAGTAAACAACCCTTTATTGTTCTGTGTAGGAAAACTACCTGGCCTTATATTGAAATGCTCCAAATGACTCACACTGCTATTAAATGTTCACTTTTCATAGAGTCAATTATCAGCATTTTTAAAGAATAAATTGCTTTCAGAAAGAGCTATAAACCGAGAGAATATCATAAAGTCTTAATAAATAATGTGAAATTTATTTCAGTTAGGTCATTAAAACAAAATATCAACTGTCTATGATTTTGCCACGTTCTTAGGGGCTTCTAGTTTATATATTTACATGTAGATGTAAATATAAATTATATAAATATATAAAGAAATAGATGAATTTTGATAGAGATTACCAGACTGCTCTCTATGCTTAGTGAAGTAGTTTACTCCATTATAGATCAGTGTAGAAATTTAGCTATGACTTATCAAACTTTTAGAATTTTGCCACTTTCATAGAAGTAGAGGAATATTTCACTTCTTTTGTTATAAATGCGATTAAACATTTTCATATGTTATAGAATAATTTGCATGACTTTTTCTGTAAACACTGTCAATATTATTTGCCCTTTTGGCTGTTGTGATTCCTGGCTTGTTAGTCTTTCTCTTCTCCATTTTGAGTAGTCATCTAGATTTGGGGAAATTAGTACTTTGTCTCTAATATAAATTGTAAAAGTTTTTCCCAGGTTCTCCTTTGTCATTTAATTCTTTTTTTGTGTTTATTGGGATGGTCAGTTTCTAGTCTTCATTTGTTGTAGTATATCATCTTTATTGATTTGTGGGTATTGACCATCCTCATATCCCAGGAATAAATTCCACTTGAAAACCCATAAGGAAACATTGGATTTAGACTACATATTATATCAGTTGCACTTAACAGAACATTGTAAAAAACAAGAGCAAACTACATTTTCTTCTCAACTTCACATGAAACAACCTCCAAGATAAATTAGATCACAAAACAAGCCTTAGCAAATTTAGGAATATTGAAATCATACTGAGCATCTTCTCTGACCACAGTGGTGTGAAGTAAGTAATCAATGACAAGAGAAGAAGTGGAAAACTTACAAATGTCTGGAGGTTATATGGAGAAGGCAATGGCACCCCACTCCAGTACTGTTGCCCGGAAAATCCCATGGACGGAGGAGGAGCCTGGTAGGCTGCAGTCCATGGGGTCGCTAAGAATCGGACATGACTGAGCGACTTCACTTTCACTTTCATGCATTGGAGAAGGAAATGGCAACCCACTCCAGTGTTCTTGCCTGGAGAATCCCAGGAACAGAGGAGCCTGGTGGGCTGCTGTCTATGGGGTCGCACAGAGTCCAACATGACTGAAGCGACTTAGCAGCAGCAGCAGGAGGTTATATACCACACTCCCAAACAACCAAGGGATCAAAGAAGAAATCAAAAGGGAAATCAAAAAATATATTCAGACAAGTGAAAATGGAAACAGAACATGCCAAAACTTATGGCATACACCTAAAGCAATTCTAAGAGGGAAATTTATAGTGATAAGTACCTACATTAATAAAAAAGAAAGATCTCAAGTAAACAATGTAACTTTACATCTCAAAGAACTAGAAAAAAACAACAAATTAAGCTTAAAGTTAATGGAAAGAAAGAATTAATATAGATCAGGTAGAAATAATTGAAATAGAAAGTAGAAAGATAATAGAAAAGATCAACAAAATTAAGCTTTTTTAAAGATAAATTGACAATTTTTTACTAGATTAATAAAAAAAGACTCAAGTAAATGAAATCAGAAATAAAAGAGGAGATATTACAACTGACATCATAGAAATACTAGAGACAATAAGGAAACTACTTTGAATAATTATACACCAAAAATTTAGATAACCTAGAAGAAATGGATACATTTCTAAAAATATACAGCCTACCAATAGTGAATCATGAAGAAACAGAAAATCCAACAGAACAATTACTAGTAAGGAGGTTGAATCAGTAAACAAAAAACAAGTGAAAATTGTACCAAACATTTTTTAAAAATTAGTGTCAATTCTTCCAAAACACAGACAAGGAAAAATCACTTCCAAACTCATTTTATGAGACCCACATTACCATGACACCAAAGGAAGACAAGGATACTATAAGAAAAGAAAATTATAGTTAATGTCCCTGATGAGCACTGATACAAATACTCTCAACAAAATATTAGAAAACTAAATTCAATAATACATTAAAAGGACTTTCCTAAATTATTTTTGTTTGTGTTATATTGTACTTGATTCTCATGAATTTTTCAGATGTAAAATATATCATTCTTAAATGGTAATAGTTTCCACCCTTCTTTCCAATTTCTGTATATTCAATTTTATTCTCATTAATTGTAATTATTAACTCAATGCAGTGTTAACAGTCATGATCCTGGATATCCCTGCCTTATTTCCAACTTTAGTGAAAATACCTTTATTATTTTCCCCATTGAATTTGATACTGTCTTTGGGCTGAAATAATTATGTTTATCAGGTTATATCTTGTGGTGTTTTATCAAGAATGCATATTCAATTTTATCAAATACCTTTTTAGTATCAATGGACAGAAGCATGTTATTTTTCTCTTTAGTTAGTCTAATAAACGAATGGATTTAATATCATTGAACTTCTTTTGTGTTCCTGGATTAAATCTCTCTTGGTCGTGATATAGTCTTATAAAGTGCTACTGGAGTCTAGTTGAGAAATTGTATTATTTTAATATCAACTGCAGATGGTGATTGCAGCCATGAAATTAAAAGACGCTTACTCCTTGGAAGGAAAGTTATGACCAACCTAGATAGCATATTAAAAAGCAGAGACATTACTTTACCAACAAAGGTCCGTCTAGTCAAGGCTGTGGTTTTTCCAGTAGTCATATATGGATGTGAGAGTTGGACTATAAAGAAAATTGAACGCAGAAGAATTGATGCTTTTGAACTGTGGTGTTGGAGAAGACTCTTGAGAGTCCCTTGGACTGCAAGGAGATCCAACCAGTCCATCCTAAAGGAAATCAGTCCTGGGTGTTTATTGGAAGGACTGATGCTGAAGCTGAAACTCCAAGATTTTGGCCACCTGATGCTAAGAGCTGACTCATTTGAAAAGACCCTGATGTTGGGAAAGATTGGAGGTGGTAGGAGAAGGGGACAGCAGAGGATGAGATGATTGGATGGCATCACTGACTCAATGGACATGAGTTTGGGTGAACTCCAGGAGTTGGTGATGGACAGGGAGGCCTGGTGTGCTGTGGTTCATAGGATTGCAAAGAGTCGGACATGACTGAGTGACTGAACTGAACTGAATATTGAAATTCATGAGTATAAATGTTGCACAGTGTATATTTGTGTAGTCATTTTTTAATTTGGGTATTCATCATTTAAATAGAATTTGGAAATATTTCCCTTTTTCATATGCTCTGGCGTATTTTACCAACACTAGATTTGTATTTTTAAATATTTATTCTGATATATGGCAGAGAGTTTTTGGTGAAAGCATCTTCATATGTTAAAAGGCTCTGTTTTCCTTATGATCATTTCTTTTGATGTACTTTCTTAACTATCATATTACTTCTTTTGTTAAAACTTGACATGAGTCCAGTTTTCCAATAAAATCTTCATCTAATTGCAAAGAGATCACAGTTGTTCTACAGACTAAGCAAGTTTCAGCTGTCACCAACTAAGACTGAAAGCATGGCTAGTCTGTACACGTCTGAGTGTACTCCAGTCCACCCCCATTCTGCTTTTTTAGACTAGGTATTGTCAGGGATGATGAGGAGTGTGGTTCTGCTACTTCTCAGTTCTTCAGTGTACCTCCTATTACAGAAAAGGCATTTGACCTTCAGGATGGGCCTCTCCCCTCGAGGAAGCATATTTGTATGGTTATTCCCTGAGATCTGCTGCAGCTGGAGTCTCTCCAAATGGTCCTCCAACTCCTTCACCTGCTTTTTGGTGACATCTATATGAACTCAGTACCTTTAGCTACCTTTTATGTTTATGGTGTCTTTCTTCTAGTTTAATTAACAATAGAGTTATTTAATTTTTTTTTCTTGTTATTTTTGGACAATTTCCAGGAAAACAGGGAAATTGATGAGCAACACAGCCATGAAGCAGAAAACCAAAGTATATTTTTTAAAGATAAGATTTTATCAACTCATGTGACATTGATGGTCTATGACATTGGCAGTTTTCTTTTAGAAGTAAAAATTGTTAGACCACTTAGGCACTTGAAATTGCTACAATTTGTGAAGTCTAATAAGAATTGCTTTTCTATCGATTGTGCTATATATCACACCTAAGGAATACTTCAGCCAAATTGGTACACCTTTATTTGTCCTTAACAAATATGATATATTTAGATGCTCAATTCTCTTTAACAGAAGTTGTGAGTGATCAATAACTTTATAAAGCAATTCTTTACTCAACAAAGTACTTACTACATATTCATAAAATACGGAGTTTGTATCCCACATTTGGATTATGTTTTATTGTACCTGATTTACTTCTAATGTTTCAAGAATATATCATTACTATGTAAAGAGAGAAGCAGTTTTATTATATTGTATTATGTTGACAAATATATTCAGTGGATATAATCAAGAAGTATAATTTAAGAATACCTCCCAAGCAATGCAACAAATTAAATAGATTTTATACAGTCAGTAAATTTATTCTAACATTATTTGTATTTGTAAGCATGGAACTTCATCAGAATTATGTAGAGGCTTTCCCCCCAAATTAGTCTTCTTAAATAATGAAAACTTGTAACTGGATATTTCTCTGAGTGATTTCTAAAGATTTTATTTTACTTTGACTGTTTTCTCTTCCAAGACACACTGTAAATATTCTGCAACAAATTGTGATTTGGCTCCACACTTTAGGATGTATTTTTCTTCTTGTTCCTAACTAGTAACAGTAACGTCACTGAACTATCTTAAAAATTTCTGCACATCAAGTGCAAAACCAAGTTATAGATAATCTGAAGTTAGAACTTTTTTTTTTTTGTAAATACACATTTACCACCTATTTTCAAATATGGTATTTACATTTAACCATTTTATATGTTAGGATAAACTACATAAAATGTGTGAAAATCTTTTACAAGTCATTAGTAATTTAGTATAATGTTCAAAAAGCCTGGATTTAAATATTGTCTCTATCACTTAGTAACTGTTGTGATTTTGTAAATTATTAAATCTAATTTCCTTATACATAAAATGGTACTTTCCACAATTTATTAAAAACAAATTCAAAGAATTGTAAAATGAGTTAAAATACTTGCAACAGTGCCTGACACAGAGTAGTGGCTACTGCAATTTCAGGACACTGCCTCTAGATAATTGGAGGCTTCCTGTTATAACAAGTCCAAATTATGAATACCTGATTTATCTGAAGCATAGCCTAATCTTCACAAATATTTAAAAGCTAGCCATGAGATTAAAGGAAATAGATAGATCCAATTAAATACTTCCAACAAAAGGAATTTTTAGAAGAAGAGAAAAAAGCTCTAAATATGTAACACAGAAGGAAATTATTTAGCTTGAAGCATTAGATTTGTCAGTGCTTCAGAGCTTCCCCACATTATCTTATTCACTTCCAATATTATTTTAATTCATTTGCCAACAAGTAATCCAAATATCATATTGGACATAATTATTGTTTTGGCATAGGCACAAGAGAGAAAAGAAGTACTCAAAGGATAGTATAAAAGCTCAAAGTACTTGAGAATTAAAATTACACAGCTAGTCATGTGTATGTTTCCAGTGTATTAAATCATGGTTACATTTACAAAAGGTAGGAAAGGGGAATGTATAGTGATAGCAAGCCATCCTGACATCAGATATGAAGCACATCCAGTCTCACTAAGCAGAGAATTTCATTTATGTTACAAAAACCCTAGATATTCATGTCATAATTTTACTGAAATGTTGTGTCTCACTTAGAGAGTCAAATCCCAAAAGAACAGAAAAGATCTGAGAATAGTTGAAAAAATAAGAATTTAAAAAATTGAAAAACTTTAGAAAAGAGGTCCTAAAGATGACAGTTAAGGATTATGATAGCTAGCCTACAAAGTTGAAGTCAAGAGCCATGTCTTTTAAAAATATGGTGGAATTTTATGAAAATGACAATAAGCAATTAATTGTTCTCTCGTATATAAGATAGCTAATCCCAGCTTGAGGGCCACTAGCTTATCAGGAAAGAGTCTGTGATGGAATTTCCTTATCCAAAAAGCAGGGAACATTTTTAGTTTATCACTGACCTCTCAGAATTATTGTACACAAGGATAAAAACCCGCCTGCAATGCTGGAGATGTGGGTTTGATCCCTGGGTTGGAAGATCCCTTGGAGGAGGGAATGGCTACCCACTTCAGTATTCTTGCCTGGAGAATCCCATGGGCAGAGAAGCTTGCAGGCTACAATCCATAGGGTTGCAAAGAGTTGGACATGACTGAAGCAACTGAGAACACATGCCTTGGATAACTATGGGATATTATTATTACTTTGATTGGTAGTTCTATAGAATAACAATAATTCTTAAGAAACCAATCTTTAAAGACAATTTCAAACAGATCTAAGAACAAACTTGCTAATTATCACTGTGCTAAATGTGAAAAGGAGACTCTAGAGTAAGGACTAACTGCCATTTCATTCTCAGAGACCCTTAAAAACACAAAGAAACTATCCTCCTGAGTTATTTTAAATTTCTCTCTACATAATAAATGGGAGAGTGGAAGTGTGAACAAGATGCTTTGAACATCTTAATAGTTATGAAATCATATGATCATGAATGTGGCTTGAAAATGATAGCTACTAGGGCAGATGACAATCTATAACATCATTGATCTTTTGAGGAAGATTTGCCCACATGCACAAACCAACATTTTCTTTGTTTTTTGTTTTTTGAAATTTGTTAACAATTATTATTACTGAATTGGCACAGCAGAAATGCATGGTGTTGGAGAAAAGGAGTTAAATTTTAACTTGTGAGCTTGAAACTCATTTTAACAGTGAGTGTTGCTCACTGGTGTTACTGTTGTCATAACTGCTTTATTAGCTGACTTAGCCATGTACTGCAAAAGTGTTTTTAAACTGTTTCATGTCAGAATATTGGCATGTGAAATCATGTGTTCCCATTAATGTTTATTATCAGTACAAAATGTCTTCCAATATAAAAATTAAATGAAGTAAATTGTTAAATAATTGTGTTCAACAAACAGTAGATTCCATGGTCTAACATTAATTATAATAACATTTACTTGCACAGTAAATATTGGTATATTTTATTCATTTCTTAAAGGCATATATCTTCTCAGATTATGAAACATTTAAGACAGCTTGCTAAAAGTCAAGAAAATGTTCAAGCATCAAAGAGTATATCTAAAAGAATGAATTCATTTACCTCTTCATTTACTCACTTATTCAATGAAAATTTGTTTAATATCTACCAATCACTATGATTGGAAGTTAGGGGTACAAAGGTGAATAAAGTATTCTCCTTCCCTTCAAGAAACTTGAAACTCTTTGTACTACAGACCCATAAACAATTTAAGATGCTCCAATAAATGAATGCATAAGAGGTGAGGTATATGAGAAGGTCTCAAATAAATGTATGTATAAAGGGCTACGGGACCCCTGAAGCAGATGTTTAAGACATTCAAGATGCACGTGTTCTCTGAATAGCTAAAACAATCCTGAGAAAGAAAAACAGAGTTGGAAGAATCAGGCTCCCTGACTTCATACTATACTACAAAGCTATAGTAATCAAAACAGTATGATACTGGCACAGAAACAAAAACAGAGATCAATGCAAAAGGATAAAAAGCCCAGAAATAAACCCACACACCAATAGTCAACTAATCTATGATAAAGGAGGTAAAAAATATACAATGGAGGAAAGATAGTCTCTTTAATAAATGATGCTGGGAAAATTGAACAACCACAGGTAAAAAAAAATGAAATTAGAACACTCCCTAACAGTATACACAAAAATAAGATCAAAATGGATTAAAGACCTAAATATAAAACTGGACACTAAAAACTCTTAAGAGGAAAAGGTAGTCAGAACACTCTTTGACAAAAATTACAGTAGTATCTTTTTTGGTCCGCCTCCTAAAGTAATGAAAATAAAAACTAAAATAATCAGACTACCTTGGTGGCTCAGTGGTAAAGAATCCGCCTGCAATGCAGGAGACATGAGAAACACAGGTTCAATCCCTGGGTCAGGAAAATCTCTGGAGAAAGAGATGGCAACCCACTCCAGTATTCTTGCCTAGAGAATCCCATGGACAGAGGAGCCTGGCAGGCTACAGTCCATAGGATCACAAAGAGTCGGACATGTCTGAGTGATTAACACAAACAAATGGGACCTAATTAAACTTAAAAGCTTTTGCACAGCAAAGGTAATCATAAAGACAATTAAAAGACAACCCACAGAATGGAAGAAAATATTTGCAAATAAAGCGACCAATAAAGGATTAATCTCCAAAATGTACAAACAGCTAATGTAGCTCTATGTCAAAAAGCAAACAACCCAATCAAAAAATTGGCAGAGGATCTAAATAGATATTTCTCCAAAGAAGACATACAAATGGCCCCAAAAC
Organism: Bos javanicus; assembly: GCF_032452875.1. Taxonomy (NCBI): domain Eukaryota; kingdom Metazoa; phylum Chordata; class Mammalia; order Artiodactyla; family Bovidae; genus Bos; species Bos javanicus. Next base: position 23,140,611 of record NC_083873.1, on the reverse strand, counting down.
ACATGAAAAGATGCTGAACATCACTAATTATCAGACAAATGCATCAAAACTACAATGAGGTTTCACTTCACACCAGTCAGAATGTCCATCATCAAAAAATCTACAATCAATACTGGAGAGGGTGTGGATAAAAAGGAATCTTACTGTACTGTTGGTAGGAATGGAAATTGGTTCAACGATTATGGACAACAGTATGGAGGTTCCTTAAAAAATTAAAGATAGAACTACCATATGATCCAGCAATCTCATTCTTGGGCATGTATCTGGAGAAAACCATAATTCAAAAAGATGCATACACCCTAATATTCATTGCAGTACTATTTACAAAAGCCAAGACATGGAAGCAACCTGTGTCCATTGACAGAAGAGTGGATAAAGAAGATGCCGTTATTATATACAATGGAATACCACTCAGATTTAAAAAAGAATAAGATAGTTCCATTTGCACCAATATGAATGTACCTGGAGATAATAATAAATGAACTAAGTCAGGCAGAGAAAAACAAATATAATATGTTTTATATTATAATATAATATCACTTATGTGTGGAATCTAGTTTTTAAATGATATAAATGAACTTATTTATAAGACAAAAGCAGACTCACAGATTTTGAAAACAAACTTTTAGTTACCAAAGGGGAAATGTGGGGGTGGGGGATAAAATTAGGATCTTGAGATTAATATAAACACACTAGTATATATAGAATTGATTATCAATAAGGACCTACTGTAATATAGGGAACGCTTATTGGTATTCTGTAATAACCTATATGGGAAGAGAAGCTGAGAAAGGATTAATATATGTATATGTATAACTGAATCACTATGCTATACACTTTAATACAACGCTGTAAGTCAACCATATTCCAATATCTTAAATGCACATATTCTTGCAATTAGATTTAAGAATTAGACAATAGAAACAAATGATTTTAATACATGGAATAGACCTTTCTAATTGAATTCCTTCTAATTCCCTAAATAAAGCAAATGGACCTACGCAATCCCAATTGTTCCCTATTTCCTAATCTTACCCCTTACTTTCTCTCTTATTCATGGAGTGACATAAATGAAAGAAATAAATGGAGATTCAAGTTACACGGATCTTGCTAAGCACTGGTTTCCTTATTTTTAAATGTGGATAATAAATTCACCTTTCTGAATATTTTTGAGGACAAGAAATAATGAAAGTAAGTGTACTTGTCATTTTTTCAGCATTCAATAAAATGGTAGATGCTGATATAATTGGATGGTGTCATGCTGCATTCTGCCCTGGAATACCTTGTCACCCTCTCCCTGATGGCATTCTTTCTGATTCTGAAGGTCTACATTTCATGTCAAATTTCCTTCTCATTTACTCATTCTTCTCATGTGATTACTCCGCTGCAGCATAGTAAGGCTTTCACATTTTATACACTGTAAGATCCCTAATAAATATGTTTTCAGTTGAACTGAGCTCTTCTAGCCTAGAGATAATGAAGTTAAGAGAGGAGAGGAAAACGATACCAAGAAAATGTCCAGTGATCTACTAAAGGTCGCACAACCTATTAGGGGCAGAAGTGGGGCTAGAGCCAGGCTTCCTGATGCTTGGTCTAAATAACACTGCCTCTTTGGAAGTATGGCTATGTATCTTCAGAAACCAAATTTATCTTCAGCTCTCACTTATCCAGCCCTTATAAGGAATTAGTTAAATGGGTAATCAGTTCAACAATTAACTGTAGCAAACACAGCATTTACTAATATTTACAAAGTGATGTACGTATTATATTTATATATATATATATATACACATATGTATACATAATCCTCATAAAACTATGAAGAGGGTACTAAAATTATGTCCCCACTTATAAATGAGGAAACTGAGTCAGAGAGAGGATAAATTACTCCCTTAAGGTCATGCTGCTAGTGAGCGGCAGAGCCAGGGTTCAAACCCAGGCTTCATGGTCTCTACACTGAGTCTACTGACTATTGGTTTTCCCATGAACTTACATACTGACTTAAAAGTGTACAAATGCTAAAATATTTCATATCAATAAAGCTTATGTCTTGTGAATTATTCTCTGTCAGTGACCTTGGGGTCTTTGTACAGTCAGTCCCTGTTATTTTTCCAAGTAATTCTTAGCACTTCCTAAGCCTTTCTGATCACTGCACATATTAAAACTAGAACAGAAACCATATTCTACCCCTTATGCTCTTACTTTAATTTGAATCTGATATAGGTTTATGGGAGTCGTTAGACCTCTTTTCCAAAATTTTACAGTCTTTCTTCTGGACAGATAGTAGTAGTATTTTTACCCGCTTCTTTGAAGTCAGGTATAGATGCCTGGGGAAGACTCTTGAGAGTCCCTTGGACTGCAAGGAGATCCAACCAGTCCATTCTAAAGGAGATCAGTCCTGGATGTTCATTGGAAGGACTGATGCTAAAGCTGAAACTCCAGTACTTTGGCCACCTCATTCAAAGAGTTGACTCATTGGAAAAGACTCAGATGCTGGGAGGGATTGGGGGCAGGAGGAGAAGGGGACGACAGAGGATGAGATGGCTGGATGGCATCACTGACTCGATGGACATGAGTTTGAGTGAACTCTGGGAGTTGGTGATGGACAGGGAGGCCTGGCGTGCTGCGATTCATGGGGTCACAAAGAGTCAGACACGACTGAGTGACTGAACTGAACTGAACTGAACTGATAGATGCCAAGTTTGGTTGATCAATGAAGTGTGAGTAGCAGTGATGTGTGTTGTCTCTGGGAGAAAGCCTGAAGAGCCAGTGCAAGATTCGCCATAATCCCTCCCCACTGTGGAGTTGATCATGGAAGCAGACACTGAGATAAGCCTGAGTCCCAAAATGATTGTGTAGAGCAGAGATCACCTGGCAACTCATAGTGAACCCATAGGGTGACCAAAAAATAAACATTTCTTGAGTTAAGCTCCTGAGATCTTTGTGATTACTACAAGTTTATCCTGACTATTCCAAGGTTTAGTTACCATTAGAAATACTTTATATAGTTTATGTATTTATCTAAAACAGTTTTAGAATAGTTAGCAAATTACATGACATCGTTTGACTCAACTTTTATGCTTGGTAAGTTTTCCCAACATATGTTTTCTATAAATGTGAAGCGTGAAAACACTTCCTAGGAGTTAAGACAGCTTTCAAAGGCCTAATTAGGACTGAAATAGCCTATACTTTCACTTCTAGAGATGTTCCCTGAGATACAAAGTTATGCATAATTGCATATATGATAGTGCCATTAATGTTGGATTTCTGTTATTGTTCTTTTTGAGTTGCTCTGAATGTTATGTTCACCCCTCTCACTTATTTTCAGATGGCTAAACATAGGGTGCTCCAGTGAAGCACTTTTCAGAGTGTTTTAATACAACTTGCTGATATTTTCAACTTACATTTGTTTCCCACTATTATACTAGCTTCCCTGGAGAAGGAAATGGCAACCCACTCCAGTACTCTTGCCTAGAAAATCCCATGGACAGAGGAGCCTGGTGTCCATGGGGTCGCAAAGAGTCGGACACGACTGAGCGACTTCACTTTCACTTCACTTTATTATACTAGCTGTTGACTATAGATATGGTACAAAAAATATTTCCAGCACATCCTCCAAGAACCATATTTTGACAAGTCTTTGGAGGACTCTTTCAGGGACTGCATCAGTTGCTGACTCATCCCAGCTTGGATCCTTCTGGAACTTCATTTTTATAAATGGTCAAACCCTTTATTATTCAAACTCATGGAAGGAAACAGCACTATCCATAAATTCAAAACCAGAACTGATCCAAAAGGCATTAATATTTGGCTCTGGAGATCATTATATAACATTTTGTGAAAGCAGCCTCTTTATCTGCCCAGTTCTGTAGCTCCTGACCTTCCCTGGACATATATTAAATGAGCATTGAGTGGGATTTCTCCATCTGTGCTCTGTATGCATCTATCCAGAAGATGCAGCTTCTGGAAAGACCAGCCTTTCCGGATGTCATAAGCATCCTATCTGTTAGAAAGAAGCCATTCTAAATTCAGATTTTATTATGTTTCTGTCAAATATATCCTGTCAGGTAATTTCTTTTTTTTTGTTTTGATTGCTTATTATTTGCATTTGTTTTCTTTTGAAATTTGTAAATGCAGTAAACCCACAGTAAACTTGATGTAGGCCAAATAAAAGTATTGAAAGGAGAACCTTCCAAATCTTAAATGATAACTCTCTTTCTCTCTTTTAAACTATGGTGCTTTCTACCGCATCACACAGTGTTTTTAAGCTAATGGGTAGTTGAAAGCATTAGCATTTAATGAACATAATAAAAAGTATTAGAGTAGAATATTACATGAACACCCTAAAGTGGTGTTTCTTTAGAATCACTGTAGGATTCTAAAGTGATTCTGCACAGCTTAATCATGTAAGATGCTTTAAAAATATAGATTCCTGGCCTCATTTACACAGGTTCTAGTTAAACTGGTCCAAAATGGTCCCTGGGAAATCAGTATTTTAAAAATTCCCTTAAATAATTCTCACGTGCAGCTAAGGTTGAGAGCTATTGCTCAGAGCCATCTCTAGGACAGAATTGCATTCCATTTCTCACATTCATAGTGTGTTTTGGATGTGTTTTTGTATCCTCACTGTTTCCAACAAGGGAGATTTTATTATTTCTTGTGTAATATAGGGACTCATTTCCTCTTGCCTTCATGCTTAATTGTTTTCTAAGGCATTGAACAGTTTGGGAAAAAATCACTGTTTAATGATCCTAAAGTTACAAAATAAAATTCTGATGATTTAAAGGACTTTCTAAAACAACATTTACCATGCCGCTGGATGGCATCACTGACTCAATGGACGTGAGTCTCAGTGAACTCTGGGAGTTGGTGATGGACAGGGAGGCCTGGCGTGCTGCGATTCATGGGTCACAAAGAGTCGGACACGACTGAGCGACTGATCTGATCTGATCTGATCAGGTAAAGAATTCAAGAAACACATCTACAGACCACACAGTTAGGTTTATTACTTGCCGCCGCAAGAGAGAGACTGCCCCTCGTGGGTAACAGTGAAGAAGGCATCTCAAAAGAGATAATATAGGAAAAAGATAATTCCAGGGTTCAGTCTTGGCAGAATTCTGACAATGTTGGTCAGAATTTGCAAACTGGGGAGTTGCTGGAAGCGTCAGTGGTCTTATCTTTGGAACTCATCTTTGGAGTGAGTTTCTTTAGATCAGTTTGTCGATAGTCTCATTTTGTGATATAAACATTTGGATGAACTGGTGTTAAGAGTTTGAAATTCTGTAGTTTATGATGGACATCACAGTTCTGATTTGGTCCAATTTATCTCTTTTGAAATTGTGAACTTTAAGGCCCAGTTCAGCTGAATTATTTTTCACATGATAAGATTCATGGAAACAATAGTTTATCATCATAAATTGCGTAATTAATGCTTAGCTATCTATAACAACAAATCAATGATATCTTCTAAATAAAAATAAGAGTCTTTATAATCTATTTAATAGTTTTTAGTCTTATTGATTTTCATACCAAGCAAAATATTGTTTGCTTAATAACAAAATCCAGCAAGATAAGTTACCTTATCTTGTTATTTCTAACATGTGTATTGATACAGTTCTGGGTGACATCAAGGGTTGAGGTTTGCAATCCTTAAGACATTCACAGAAAAATATCCAAGGGATTGTGCCTCACTGGGAGTGTGTTTCCTACTAACTAACTCTATAATGCAGAGAAATGATATAGATTTAGAAGGAAAAAAATGTAATAAGTATTTTTTTGTTTGTTTTTGGAAATTTAGTATGGAAATTCAGGCCATATCCCTACACATAAAATGACAGGGCCAAATTTAGGGCTCATTTCAAATCAATGGTTTGTATCCATCTCCTACTGACTAATGATGTCCTTTCTATAAAATGATAAACATGAACTTCAAATGCAGCACTATAATATAAAAACTTAAGGGTGAAACACACTGCAGGCACTTTTCCTGTGTTCTCAGCAGCGTGACTTTGGACTTCAGGATGGAACTCTGAATGGGCCACAACTTACCACTGTATAATGTTAGGACAGTGACCTGTGGTTTCAAATTTACATTTTTTATTTTAAAAATTCCCATATACATTCTCCTAACTTTCCAACGTGTTAATGTCATTAAAATAACAACATAACATTAAAATATTCAAAATCAGGAAAGTAATATTGATACAGTATTAGTAATTAACCTAAAGAATGTATTCCATTTTTGTCAATTGCTACTAATATATTCCTTTTTTTGAGCCAGGATCCAACCTGGAATCACAGAATACATTTAGTTGTTATGTGACTCTCCTTAATCTGGGACAATTTTCCTTTTCCTTTCATGACTGACACTTTTGAAGAGTACAGTTGTTTTGTATAAAATCTCTTTGTTTGGGGCAGTCTGATTTTCCTCCTTGTGATTAAATTTAGATTATTTATTTTTGGTAAGAATGCAGGGCAGTGACTTTATGCCTCCTTCAGTGCCTTGTACAAGAGACCCGATGTTGTTTATTCTCATTACTGTTGATGCTAACTTTGCTCAGTTGGACAAGGTGGGATCTGCTGCAGTTCTCCACTCTAAAAGTGTTACTTTTTCCAACAAAGTAAATTTTAAATGATGAAAAAGTCTCTCTCTCCCTCCTTTCGGTTTTCTCCTCTTCCCAAATCTGATGTGAAATGGTGATAGTGGAAAAATTTGAGAGCTGCTAATAAGCAGGGAATTCCCTTCATTATTTTTCCTGCCTATTCTTTATCTTTTAGAATAGTGAATTTTTCTGAATAAAAGACTCATCTTTATAGGAAAGTCTTTATGAGTATGGTCTTTTACAAATTGTCCTGGGTAGTTTAGCCTAAGCGCACATTCAGTTCAGTTCAGTTCAGTCATCAGCCATGTCTGACTCTTAGCGACCTGGTGGACTGCAACATGCCAGGCCTCCCTGTCCATCAGCAAGTCCCAGAGTTTACTCTAACTCATGCCCATTGAGTTAGTGATGACATCCAACCATCTCATCCTCTGCTGTCGTCTCCTTATCCTCCCACCTTCAATCTTTCCCAGCATCAAGGTCTTTTCAAATGAGTCAGCTCCTCACATCAGGTGGCCAAGGTATTGAAGTTTCACCTTCATCATCAGTCCTTCCAATGAATATTCAGGACTGATCTCCTTTAGGATGGACTGGTTGGCTCTCCTTGCAGTCCAAGGGACTCTCAAGAGTCTTCTCCAACACCATAGTTCAAAAGCATCAAGTTTTCAGGACTCAGCTTTCTTTATAGTCCAACTCTCACATCCATACATGGCTACTGGAAAAACCATAGCCTTAACTAGATGGACCTTTGTTGGCAAAGTAATGTCTCTGCTTTTTAATATGCTCTCTAGATGGTCATGGGAGAAGGTAATGGCACCCCACTCCAGTACTGTTGCCCGGAAAATCCCATGGATGGAGGAGCCTGGTAGGCTGCAGTCCATGGGGTCGCTAAGAGTCAGACATGACTGAGTGACTTCACTTTCACTTTCCACTTTCATGCATTGGAGAAGGAAATGGCAACCCACTCCAGTGTTCTTGCCTGGAGAATCCCATGGACGGAGAAGCCTGGTAGGCTGCAGTCCATGGGGTCACACAGAGTCGGACACGACTGAAATGACTTGGCAGCAGGCAGCTAGATGGTCATAACTAGACATGTCTAGTTGGTCATAACTTTCCTTCCAAGGAGTGAGCGTCTTTTAATTTCATGGCTGCAATCACCATCTGCAGTGATTTTGGAGCCCAAAAAATAAAGTCTGCCACTTTTTCCACTGTTTCCCCATCTATTTCCCATGAAGTGATGGAACCAGATGCCATGATCTTCGTTTTCTGAATGTTGAGCTTTAAGCCAACTTTTCACTCCCTCTTTCACTTTCATCAAAAGGCTCTTTAGTTCTTCTTCACTTTCTGCCATAAGGGTGGTGTCATCTGCATATCTGAGGTTATTGATATTTCTCCCAGCAATCTTGATTCCAGCTTGTGCTTTATCCAGCCCAGCGTTTCTCATGATGTACTCTGAATATAGGTTAAATAAACACGGTGACAATATACAGCCTTGACATACTCCTTTTCCTATTTGAAACTAGTCTTTTGTTCCATGTCCAGTCTAACTGTTGCTTCCTGACCTTCTTACAGATTTCTCAAGAGGCCGGTCAGGTGGTCTGATATTCTCATCTCTTTCAGAATTTTCCAGAGTTTATTGTAATCCACACAATCAAAGGCTTTGGCATAGTCAATAAAGCAGAAATAGATCTTTTTCTGGAACTCTCTTGCTTTTTCAATGATCCAGCAGATGTTGGCAATTTGATCTCTGGTTCCTCTGCCTTTTCTAAAACCAGCTTGAACCTCTGGAAGTTCATAGTTCACATATTGCTGAAGCCTGGCTTGGACAATTCTGAGCACATTTGAAGGCACATTAGCACCTTCTTAAAATTTTGGTCCTAAATGAAACCCATACCCAGCAGCAGCCAGTGTGAAAGAAAAAGAAAAAAAAAAAATTAAAAGAAAATTTTGTTCTGCTCCATTCTGAAACTTAAAGCTTTCAGAATAAAATTGAAATTATATTTCTTTCGGGCTATTTTATTACCAAAAAAAAAGTCTAAAAGAAAATTGCATATATGGCCTAGAAATTTATTATAAATTCCTTGTATTTACTTAAATAACCCTTTTCCGTGGTTTTCTTGAGCAGCAGACTGAGCAGCACATGCTTAGTCTCCACCCATTCTACATTTCTTGAATAATTTAAAGACAGTACCTGGAAAGCAGAATCACTTAGAATCTAATATACATTTGGCAGTACAGATGAAGGATTCAGGCTTTTTACTTGGACAACTTGAGTATGACTGAGCCTGATCCAAGGTTCACAGAGGCCAGAGCAGTGATTTCACACTGTCAGAAAATGAGCAGTTAATGGCGCTTAGGCTGGCTGCAACCAGAATACAGCCTGACAAGAGGAAAAGCCACATGCTTTGCGGCTATGAAGCATGTTGTGGAAGAATGCCTATGGGGAACAGAATGGGCTGGACCTCTGTCTTGTAGTCAGCATCACAGGCAAGGAACAGGAGAGGAATAAGGGAGCCACAGATGTGTCAGCCAGTCAGCATATGAGATGCTGAGCCTGGAGCTCGCTCTGCTTAATTAACAAGGGGAAAAAATGGTCAACAGATTTTTAGACCAAACACTAAAGGTTGCCTGCCATCTTCCTAAAAATCATTCCATTTATGTCTTAGTACCTTATTTGGGAGTAAAAATGTTGTAAAATTTAAGAGTTTTGATTTAAATATTTCAAAACAATAATGAATTATGTTCTCTCCATGCATATATTTTAGCAGTGCTTTCATGTTTAATGTTTTGCTTAATCCTCCCAGCACCTATGTGAGTTAAGTATACTTGCCCCCTCCTTCCTTTTAAAGATGAGGAGCGTCTTGGAGAAAATATAAATGGCTTCCATCAGATGACATAAAAATATTGGTACCAGGAAAAATAAAACTTACCATGATTTTGCTCACATATTTTAGCTATGAAGGTATTTTTATTTAACTAAAGGAGGTTAGAAATGCTGAGTTCTAGTAAATTTTGATGACATACATTTGGGGTTTATTTTAAAAGCTTAAATACTGATTCAAGATATCTCATCCCATAAAAAGAAAAGAAAATTAGCAATTTCATTCACATGAGAAACTATAAGCCTGTGGATACCAAAATTTGGCTAACTTCTTTGTCAAGAAATTGAATTGTCTGTACAATTCAAAAGTGAACTTTTTTTTAATCTTTAAGCATCTATAATTCTAATAATATTGTCATTGACAGAAAATATTTGAAATTCATAACAATTGATCATATATATATATATATATATCGTATATACATATATATACACAAAATTTACTTCAACAATAGATAATGAAGTGAAAGTCATTCTTTCGTGTCTGATTCTTTGTGATCCCATTCATTATCTAGTCCATGGAATTCTCCAGGCCAGAATACTGAGGTGGGTAGCCTTTCCCCTCTCCAGTGGCTCTTTCCAACCCACAAATTGAACCAGGGTCTCCTGCATTGCAGGCAGATTCTTTACCAACTGAGCTATCAGGGAAGTCCCAATAGATAATGAGACGGTAACCAATTCCCCATATCCTCAAAGGGCAAAATACTACTGATATTATCTACCAGTTAAAGTTTATCTTTTCTATTTGTCGGAGAAGGCAATGGCACCCCACTCCAGTACTTTTGCCTGGAAAATCCCGTGGACAGAGGAGCCTGATGGGCTGCAGCCCATGGGGTCTCTAGAGTCGGACACGACTGAGTGACTTCACTTTCACTTTTCACTTTCATGCACTAGAGAAGGAAATGGCAACCCACTCCAGTGTTCTTGCCTGGAGAATCCCAGGGATGGCGGAGCCTGGTGGGCTGCCGTCTCTGGGGTCGCACAGAGTCGGACATGACTGAAGTGACTTAGCAGCAGCAGCATGGGATTTAAATTACCTCTTGCCCAGTTCTGAATGCATTCCTGCCTAAGAACTTGATACAGTAAAACAACCCATAACATTTCTGTGTTCTTATCATGAGACTGGATATACCAAAGGTCAGCTTCCTCAGTATGACTATCATTTAGCCAACTCATATTTCAGGTCTGTCTGAAGTCATTTCACATATGTAGATACACAATTATGCCTTTTTTTTTCCCTTTAATGCCAACCAATCTGTGCAAGACAATCCCATTTTAATTTAATGGGGCAAGATGACTTTCAGCTGTAAACCAAGATAAGAGAGAAGTCAAAACTATAAGTAGATTAATAGTATCTTCTGTGAGTCCATGGGTAGGATGTAAAATTTAACCTAAAAATCTATTTTAAAAAGGTTGAGTATGTGTGATGTGGTTGTAAGACACTAGAATAAGCCAGAAAAAGTGAAAGTGAAAGTCGCTCAGTCGTGTCTGATTCTTTGTGACCCCATGGACTACACAGTCTGTGGAATTCTCCAGACCAGAATACTGGAGTAGGTAGCCTTTCCCCTCCCCAGGGGAAGCCAGAATGGGTGTCAAATCTAATGTGTACAAACATTAGAAGCAGAGCAAGACAAACCAACAAGTTTGGTGTTGACAGGCCAATTCTGGAAAATGAGGCAGCCCATCCAGATGACATCACCAGAGCATAACTTGTTTGGAAAGAGCTCATCTCTAGACTCACACCTGAAGGTCCATCTCTGAGAATAATAAAGGCACAGCAGTCTGAAGCTGGCAAAGAAAAGCAGTGATCAGATGGGCATTAAATTGCTTAGTGGTTGAGTAGGCATGAGAAAAGACAAGGGTATCTGGATTTGAGGGTTCTGAGAAAGGCAAATAAATAGAAGTGGTTGACCATGGGGTCTGGATTGTTTGACAATTGCAATTGAAGTCATCATAGGACCAACAAAAAGGCTTCCCTGGTGGCTCAGTGGTAAAGAATCTGCTTGTCAACGCAGGAGATGTGGGTTCAATCCCTGGATCGGGAAGAGCCTCTGGAGGAGGAAATGTCAATCCACTCCAGTGTTCTTGCCTGGGAAATCCCATGGACAGCGGAGAGTGGCGGGCTATAGTTCATGGGGTTCCAAAGAGTCAGACACAAGTTAGCATACAAGCAAGACCAGCAAAATGGAGAAAAAAGAGAAATTGAAGAATTCAATTTTTAAGTGAGATTAAAGTACAGGCAAGACAGAAACAAAGTGTTCAAAATTATGGAGATAGTAAAAGAATCAGGATGCCAGGAGTTAGGAAGGAGGGAGGGAGGAATAAGTGGATTTTCAGGGTGGCAAAATTACTCTGAAGGATACTATAATGATGGATACATGTCATCGCACATTTGTTCAGATCTGTAGAAGGTACAATGTAAGAGTGAGCCTTAATGTAAACTACAGACTTGGGTTGATAATAATGTGTCAATATAGGTTCATCGGCTGTAATGAATGTGCCACTCTGGTGAAGGGTGTTGATAATGGGGCAAGATAAGTGTATGTGAGGGGAGGGGATATATGGGCAGTCTTGTGCCTTTTGCTCAATATTTCTGGGAACCTAAAACTGCCCTAAAAAATGAAGTTTTTTTTTTTAATTTTTCTTTCTTTTTTATTTTAAATTTTATTTTATTTTTAAACTTTACAATATTGTATTAGTTTTGCCAAATATCGAAATGAATCCGCCACAGGTATACCCGCGTTCCCCATCCTGAACCCTCCTCCCTCCTCCCTCCCCTACCCTCCCTCTGGGTCGTCCCAGTGTTTATTTTTAAAAAGAGAGAGAGAGAGAGAGAGTTAAAAGACAATGAGAGAACATGGCTTGAAAATGGGATTTCAGAGTTTGAGATGAAGGATAAGGATGAAGAAGATAGGCAGAGATGGCCAGAGGAGACATGGTTAACCAAATTATCATAATCTTAGTATAATGTGGTGATGGATTGAATGGCCCACCCCCATCCTGCCACTTCTAACCTTTTGCAGTGCACAGAGTGATTGCTTTAAAAGGCAAAAGCAGCAGAGCATCCAAAAGCATGGCACCTCTACATTTCACTTTACGTTGGTTCTAACGGTATGATTTTCCCATTACATATCCTTGGGAAAGCTTCCAGAATCAGATCCATACACTCTTCAGCCCCAGACTATAATAATTAATAACTGCATTAGTGAAAAAGCAAATGTTTGACTATGACTTTAGAGAATATCGGCATATAATCAGAAAGTGGCCTAGGCACTGCTGTGATTTACAGGAGAAATTCAATTGCTTTTCTTGTTCAACTCATAAAAAACAAAAGCAAAGGAACACACAAAAGTGGTATTCTTTGGCTCTGGCAGCAAATGAACATGAAAGACTATGTTTATAAATTTTCCTCACATTTGTTGTTTAGTCACTAAGTTATGTCCGACTCTTTGCAACCCCGTGGACTCCAGCATGCCCGGCTTCCCTATCCTTCACTATTTCCCTGAGTTTGCTGCAACTCATGTCCACTGAGTCATTGATGCCATCTAATGATTTCATCTTCTGCCACCCACTTCTCTTCTTACTCTCAATCTTTCAAAGCATCAGTGTTTTTTCCAATGAATGAATCGTCAGCTCTTCACATCAGGTGGCCAAAGTGTTGGAGCTTCAGTTTCAGCATCAGTCCTTCCAGTGAATCTTCAGTGTTGATTTCCTTTAGGAATGACTGGTTTGATCTTCTTACCATCCAGAGGACTCTCTTCTCCAGCACCACAGTTCGAAAGCTTTTGTATACTGAACATTTGATACAAGGTGTCATGCCAGGAGTTTTCCTATATTAGGCTGTTAATCTTTATTGCAACCATTATGTAAATAATATCCTCATTTTGTATATGAGAACATAAAGGGTTAGGATGGTCTTGTAACTTGCCAAAGCCTTCCAGCCAGTGGGATGTGAATCTGCTTGCTAGGCTCCAAAACCCATCTTCTGAGTCCCTTTGCTCTCCCACCTTCCCTAAGCTTGTGCCTGTGAGAACCTCCTCATTTGAAAGAAAATAAATCTAGAGTGAGTGATTACAACACTTTTTGCAACTGTGATTGCTTACAGTTTAAACTGTGAATGACTTTAAAAATTGCCAGCAGGCATGCTCACGCACAGTGTCCCAAACAAGCTCTTTATTTTTCCTAGTCGGGTAAATTGTTTCTTGGTTTTGTTTTGCTTTGATTGTCTTTTACCTTGTACATTTTTAGATCTCATGTCTAAGGTTTAAAGAGAGACAGAGAGAAAAGATGAAAATGTCTTCTGCTATATCCCACAGGAGTATCATGTCCTTGACACTGTTATTAAAAATGAGCCATGGGAAATGGTTTTATTGGCCCATGGACAAGTGACCATGTGGAATTCTTAACTCATGCAGGCTTCCACCAGGCTCTTAGGCCTCTTGAGACTTTCCAAACATTCCACAAGTGCTTTATACAAACCAGTTCCATGTATAGCTAGAAAAGGGGAAAGAAAAAATACCTGCCGAGTAGGACTTTTCAGAGATCAGTGAAGATGCATTTGTTATGTACGTGTGCATGTATGTGTCTGGTTGGGTCATCTTTCTATTTAATAAAACAAGTTTTGAAGGCTATACAGAGAATAGTTTGCCACAAAATCCTCACCAACACTTAAGAGTATGCAAAATTTTGTCTAAAGTCTGAGAGCAACTGAACAAGACCCTTTTCCAGTGCCTCTTGGCTCATATAGATACAAGGCAACAGGAAAGGTTTGGGAATCATATATGGGTGACCAACTGCAATGGACTCTCAAACAAATTATAACTGAAGAAGGAGGGTTACAATATAATGAAGCTATTTGTCAATAAATAGCTCCCTTCCACCAAAATTTAAAATGATGACATGGGAAATGAAGACACATGTATTTCTTTTGTTCAACCAAGAATATCTTAGATTTCATGATTTTAAATTCAAATTTGTTACCATTATCTTATTAGTCTTTTTGTAGAACTTAAAAGACTTTAAAGTCATATGCATGATGGCCATAGCAATTCATAGAAACTGTATTAGGACAGAGCGTAGCAGCATTATTCAGGATTTGTTTTTCTTTTTGCATATCTCTTTTGAAGATGACTCATTCTGCACATTACTCTTCCCCACCTGGCTTCTAGTGAAACATTTAAATTGCAAATAAAGAGCAAGATGGTACACTTTAAAAAGTCCATAACATATGCAGAATGACCTGCTAGACATCAAAAGGTTATGGAAATAAATGTCTATAATTTAAGATTCAAGCATGTTTTTTATTGAATGAGAAAGTATGATCCTATGATTTTCCCCAAGTACTTGAATCCCCAATAAATGGTATTTAGGGAAATAACAACACTTCATACAGTTGAGAAGCAGGTGCCCCCCGTTTGCCTAGAAATGAGGTGTGCCCTGGGGTTCAGGACTTTCTGTGCTGAAAACTGGACAGGCTCAGGTTTCTCAGCCTATAGTCAGCCCAAACCTGTATGGTGGTGTAAATCCACCCTCAGAAAGTGCCATTCATTCCTCCAAGTGGCTAATATGAGCCACTTGCAAAGGCCTAGTTTTTATGGAGTCTTGTAGATTATTTTCTATCCTTCTAGATTGCAATTTTTATGGAATCTGTTATCTGAGAATCTAGTCATTGATTCTGCAAAGGACCTGCCCCTTTATGTAGTATGCCCTTCTGAATACTCTGGGCATGAAAAATATAGAAGTAACTGAAACAGAACGGACCCTAAAACAATTGGGGAAAGTTTTGCATGTCTTCTAATACTTTTTTATTTGTCTTTCACCAGCAGTAGCAATCACGTTTTCTTTCAAGCAATTTACTTTATTCTCTCTTAAATTACTAACCTACTGAATCCTATAAACCCTTCCAGTTTTCTGATTCTAGAATTCTCTATAACAGAAAGCAATAGGAAGAGAGAACTACAGCTGAGAGAGTAAATGTGGCAGACTGGGACATGGGGCTGTAGAGCTTTCAAGGCCTGAGGTTTTTAAATGCATTGCCAAAGCTGATCCAGCATATTTCGTTCCCAGCATTAATAATTACTTGGCACTAAAGAAACACTTGCTGATAGAGCATTTTATGGTATGGTGTTTTATTATCTCTGTCTTGGAAAATGGTGGCCAGTGATAATCTAATAGAGAGGAGAAACTCACTTCATTAATTTATTATAGACCAGAATCCTAGGCAGGGTGTTTGATTACAAGCAATATTCTTTATTTCTGCCAAATTAAAAAGCTGGCACAACCCAGGAGATGATGTAAAGCTTTTGGTTAAATGCCTTCTGGATTCTAACAGATCCACCAAGAACTTGCAGCTTAAGCTTGAGTTTTTTCCAACCATTTTTAAATGTACTTGGTTTTCTCTCAATTTATTGTACTTAAATGACAAACTCATACTGGTTTGTTAGATAGCTAGGTATTAGATAGTTTTGTCTTTACCAACATGGTACTATGGAGTCAGATGCTGCTAATCATTGTCCGTGACCTTCGTCACAGCACATAATCATCCCAGACACCCAATTTCTTTATCTGTGAGATGGAAAGGTTGGACTAAGGTTTCTTCCAGCTTTAATATTTTATGGCTCATGTTTCAATGAAAAGTTGTGGATAAATATGTATGAAAGAAAATGTCTTTCAAAAATATTAAAGAGATATTTTTTAATTTTGTTAAATTCCAATTAAAGATTGAGTTATTTTATTTGAGTTTGCTGTAAAGCCTAGGGAGTGTTGTGAGAGATGATGCAGAAATGCTTACTGCTGTTCATGTACTATTCCTGATGGACTCTCTGGGGGATTTCTGTAAAAGCTGGGATTCACTCACAACAGGACCTTTGACTTTTGGATCGGGTTGTCCATTATGCCACTTGCTGTGCTTTGTCCTTTGTGACAATTTTACCCTCTGCCTGCTTGCAGTTATTTGTTTTCTTAACGAATTGGTAGAATCTATGATGTTTTTAAAAATGGATTTTTAAAAAGTGGATTTTGCATCCATTTTTTTTTAAAAAAGCAAGAGGATGTGTGCTACATACTGTTGCACACTGTTCATGACAATAGAATCAAAGAAATGGCACATTACCGCTGAGAGAAGCCTTAGACAGCAGTTCGCCCCACTCCTTCATTTTGTAGATCAGGAAAATGCCCAGCTCGTCATTGGCAAAACACAGAGCCTGTACCTCCCTTTGTGTTTTCATATGTCACCCGTGAATTCTGTCTCATTCTCAGGTGTCTGTGTCTTCTGATATTTTTAATTCTTTTGATTTCATAATGATAGTCAAACTAGAAGAAACAAAGTTCTTAAAGTATTTTGTTATATGAAAGTTTTATGTGGACACAGTTAAAAAGCCAGAATAGTTCTTTTGTTGTGCATTCTGCTCTTTCCACTGGCAACTGTGATGCCCTAGAAGCACCATATTCATTTCTTTGAGCTAGTTTTTTCGTGTGTTTGCATTTTCGTTTCTAAATAAATATTTACACTATTAGCCCTTGATTATTACACATCCTCTCTGGACTTGTACTATAGAATATGAGAATTTAACTCAATTTCATGCAGGTCTCCATCCAAACTTACCTTTCTTCCCTCTCAACCCCTCCCAATATTCTCAGTATAGTTATAGTACTCATTGTGGTTAGGCTATAGTCTGCTCACTCCAGTGTACTTGCCTGGAGAATTCCATGGGCAGAGGAGCCTGGCAGGCTACAGTCCACGTGGTTGCAGAGTTGGATACTTATGACCAACTTAGATAGCATATTGAAAAGCAGAGACATTACTTTGCCAACAAAGGTCCATCTATTCAAGGCTATGGTTTTTCTAGTGGTCATGTATGGATGTGAGAGTTGGACTGTGAAGAAAGCTGAGCGCCGAAGAATTGATGCTTTTGAACTGTGGTGTTGGAGAAGACTCTTGAGAGTCCCTTGGACTGCAAGGAGATCCAACCAATCCATTCTGAAGGAGATCATCCCTGGGATTTCTTTGGAAGTAGTAATGCTAAAGCTGAAACTCCAGTACTTTGGCCACCTCATGCGAAGAGTTGACTCATTGGAAAAGACTCTGATGCTAGGAGGGATTGGGGGCAAGAGGAGAAGGGGACGACAGAGGATGAGATGGCTGGATGGCATCACCGACTCGATGGACGTGAGTCTGAGTGAACTCCGGGAGTTGGTGATGGACAGGGAGGCCTGGCGTGCTGCGATTCATGGGGTCGCAAAGAGTCAGACACAACTGAGTGACTGAAATGAACTAAACTGAACTGAACTGAAGCTTCTAACACGTTAGCTCTTACATTTTGTAATTATTTAAATAATATTTGCAGCTGAACCATCCAGAGAGCAATTACTACATTTCATATCTATTCAAAATTTCCTCCCTGGAGTTAGTATGACCTAGTTTTCATTGCTGTTGTTTGCTCACTTACTAGCCTGCATCCCTATCACTGATTCATGTCCAAACCCTCTGACACAAATTAAGTCTCAACTCAGTATATTCAAAATCATCAGATAATCTATCAATTTGATCTGTTACTGAGCCGTTCTGTTTTAATATGCTCTGAGAACCCTCCAAATCCATTCACATTCTCCCAGCTTTGCTATCCTTGGGTTCTCATTAGCTCTCATGTTCGAATTCTCTTTTTCCTTGATCTCATATATTCTTGTTTCCATATTTTAAAAAGCATGTTCTTTGAGAAAAGGTGCATGGAATGTACAGTATTTTGACAATCACAGAGCTGGAAGTATCTATTGATATATTTCAAGCTCACCCTTAATAAGATAGCTAGATATAAAAAACTAGTTTGCAAATTATTTTCTCCTAGAAATTTTAAGAAGCTGCAACATTATCTTCTAGTTTTCACTGTTGTCCAAAAATTTCGTTGTGAAATGCCACAGTTTATCCATCACTTTTACTGGACTCTCCATGGAACACTGTCAGTACCAAAACTCTTGACTTTCAGTTTAGAGCTATTTTGCTGAATTCGTTTTTGTAAAGTTCTCTAACTGACTAACCAGAACTGTATCTCGTAACAATGGCAGACATGTACTTTTTCAAGCCTCTGCGTGTGTCAGTCTGCTTACTCACTAAATTTATTTCCTACGAATTAGTGCAAACTTGGTGGTTTCAAACAACACAGATTTATCTGCTTATTGTTCTGGAGGTCAGAAGTCTGAAATAAGTTTCACTGGGCTAAAGTCAAGATTTTGGCAGGGCTGTTTTTTGTTTTTTCCTTTGGGCTCCAGCGGATAAGCTGTTTCCTTGTCTTTTGCACTTTCTAGAGGTCGCCTCCACCCTTGCTTTTCTTGGCTCATGCTCCCTTTCTCCATCTTAAAGCCAGCAGTGTAGCCTCTTTAAACCTTTCTATAATTCCACTTTCATATCACCTTCCCCCTTTATTTTATCATGCCTACCCAGATAATCCAGGAAAACCTCCCAAGTTCCAGATATTTAATTTAATCAAATCTGTAAAGTCCTTTTGCCATAAAAGGTGACAATAGTCACAGGTTCTAGGGATTAGGACATGGAGGGCACTGGAAAATCAATGATCAACCTACTATGCACAGCATTGGCCACAACTGATTCCATTTCTGAACTTAGTATCAACAGTGAAATAGACATTACCTCTGTATTGAGAGGAACTGAAGAATAAAATGGCAAAGGCATCGATATAAAGAGTTGGGCCCACTTGTGTAATTAATCAATGGCATATGATCATGTCTACATTTATTTAGATCTTTTATGACATATTTAATAAAAGACATAATTTTTACCATGAAGTCCTTGCACATGTTTTTTTAGATGTATTCCTAAATGCTCAATATTTTGATGGTATTTAAATGGTATCTAATGGTATCTAATCCCATTTAAATAGTACCTAATGGTATCTAGTCCCATTATATAAAGGGCTTTTCCTGCTTCTTGTCTGGCTCACTATTGCTCATTGTTTAGGTACTCTGGGAAAATGAAAAAATTTTTTCTTCTTCCCCAAGACTAAGATATTGAATCTCTTTTGCATTCCCATAGCTTCCCATATCCAGTCCTACAGTAGCACTGGTTCTATATTATAGTTGTTTATGTATTTGTTTCACTTTTTCTTTATCAGTGGCATATATAAATGCAATTGATCATTTTATCGATTTTGCATGCAGTAATTTTATAAGCATTCTTATTAATCTCAATGTTTTAATTTTTCCTTGCTTTGTTTTGCTGAGATCAACAGTCAGTCTTGAATGAAGTAGTGATAGCAAGAAGACATGTTTTGTGCCATTGTATTTCAAACTTTTGTGATGTTTTCTATAGGGTTTTTATTAGTATTGATATATTTTGTCAGTTTATGACCATTATGTTTATTCCTAATTTGCTAAGCAAAAGTATTTCTTTTAAGATTAGATTCATTTGAGATATAGAATCCAGTTGTTTATATTTTGATGAGTAAATTCATCCAATAGCAAGAAGTTCTTACTACAGTCTATCTCAACTTTTGTTATCTTACTTACACATGTATCTTGAGGTTTATATAATTTTGTTTTAAATCACAGTCTTCCAAGAATCTATGAATCACTCACTAAATGTTCTCTTTAGTTAAAGTGAGGCTCAAAATGGATTGTTAACTATGTCTACCACTGACAAATAGAAAATAACAACTTCTAATAATACCTTTACTCCATTTACCAACTTAAAAAAGTGTATTGTGAAAGAATCTTGGAGTGTTTTGGTTCCCATTTAGAATATTCACAGCCTTGGCCTGCCAAGGCTGAAGTTTCCTAACAAAGTTACACAAAAGACTGTGAATATAGTGTATTCCACGTTTAGAAAGGAACAGAAGCTTATCTAATTCAAAAGAGTTCCCCCTCCTTCAGAGAAGTTGGAAATCAATAAAGCATTGATGCTTTAGCAAACAGTTTTTAAATTGCCTGGATATATAGCTACTCTTCCAAGATAACTCTACTAGAGTTTAGATTTGTTCTTTTATTTATTGTTCATTCATTTAGGAAATATCTTTCTAGAATCTACTTGCATCTTGGGTGGTGTACACTCTGGGATGCAACAGCAAGCATGACAATGCAGTTTCTGGATGTTAAGCTGTTTACGATTTAGTGGGTAAAACAAACAGATACATAAACAACTATAATGTAGAACCAGTGCTACTATAGAACTGGATATGGGAAGCTATGGGAATGCAAAAGAGATTCAATATCTTAGTCTTGGGGAAGAAGAAAAAATTTTTTCATTTTCTCAGGGTACCTAAACAATGAGGAATAGTGAGCCAGACAAGAAGCAGGAAAAGCCCTTTATATAGTGGGACTAGAATGTGCAAAGACTCAGAAATGAAAGAAATAATATTTCTAGAAAAATTACTCAGATAATCGGAGGCTTAAACAAGTGGAAATAATCCTGAACAGACAAATCAACAAAGGACTTTATAAACTGGGTAAATCATAGAATGTATTATCTAAACTACTATGCTTTCAAAAGTGAAACAGATGATACTAATAATTATGCTATAAATAAATAAATTGAAAATTGCAACAAATTAGGACTATTCCAGTCAAGCCAAGACATGTGGCTTTCCTTGTAATTGATGTATAATCCTCTTATCCTGAGGCTATTGAAGAATCATTGAAGGGTCTTAAGTAAGAGGGTAGGGAGGTGACATAGATTTTCATTTGACAAAAATTATTCTTCTGTGTGTGTTAGTTACTTAGTCGTGTCCGTCTCTTTGCAACCCCATGGCAGCCCACCAGGCTCCTCTGTCCATGGAATGCTCTAGGCAAGAATACTGGAGTGGGTAACCATTCCCTTCTCCAGGGGATCCTCCCGACCCAGAGACTGACTCCAGGTCTCCCACATTGAAGGCAGATTCTTTACCATCTGAGCCACCAGAAAAGCCCTGTAGTATGGATCACCTGTGGGTGAAGAAAGTAGAAGTGTGCAAAAGGAAGAGAAATAGAGAAGAAACAGATATGTGTGGCTTTGCTTCAGGTAAGCGAGGAGATTTCCTCTGCATGCAATCATGAAGGTGGTAAAGAGTTGGTAAATTTTTTAAATATTTAGGAAGTAAAATTAACAAAAGTTTTGGATTGAGCATTTGAAGGACTTAGTAGTGAAAAAGGAAGTTGCAAACACAAGCACAATGTTCATGTTTCTGCCTGTGCAAACTGATTGGACTATAGGTTCTAACACACAGGGAGCAGCCGTGGAAAATGTTTATAAGAACCTGCACTGTATTTTGTGTACAAATTATTGTGGATTGGGGTAGTTGGGGAGGAGGTGTTGTTCCAAAGTGTGTGTGTGTGTGTGTCTGTGTGTGTTCATTTGCTCAGACACGTCCGATTCTTTGCAACTCCGTGGACTATAGTCCACCAGGGTCCTCTGTCCATGGAATTCTCCAGGCAAGAATACTGGAGTGGGTTGCTATGCCCTCCTCCAGGGGATCTTCCTGACCCAGGGATCGAACTCTCATTTCTTGCATCTCCTGCACTGGCAGGTGGATTCCTTATGACGAGCACCATCTACAAAGCCCTCCAAAGTTAGACCAAGCCCTAAATGATCTTCTGAGCCATCCCAGTGAATGGCTACATTTGATGCTGGGACAGAAATACCGGAGTCAGTAGGTAGAAAGCCCAACTCCTGTAGAATACCCAACAAAGGCACACATGAGCCACGGAATGGCTGATTTCTAAAATATCGAAGGAGCAACCCTGAAGTCTGTGTGAATAAAGCAACATGTCCATTCCCGAGACTCAGACAATGGAGAGGTCACATAATCTGAGTGAGAGCTTGAACAATGTGTAGTGAAGTCCCTTTAAAAAACTCAAGGTTCTGGCTTACTTCACTCTGTATAATAGGCTCCAGTTTCATCCACCTCATTAGAACTGATTCAAATGTATTCTTTTTAATGGCTGAGTAATACTCCATTGTGTATATGTACCACTGCTTTCTTTATCCATTCATCTGCTGATGGACATCTAGGTTGCTTCCATGTCCTGGCTATTATAAACAGTGCTGCGATGAACATTGGGGTACACGTGTCTCTTTCCCTTCTGGTTTCCTCAGTGTGTATGCCCAGCAGTGGGATTGCTGGGTCATAAAGCAGTTCTATTTCCAGTTTTTTAAGGAACCTCCACACTGTTCTCCATAGTGGCTGTACTAGTTTGCATTCCCACCAACAGTGTAAGAGGGTTCCCTTTTCTCCACACCCTCTCCAGCATTTATTACTTGTAGACTTTTGGATCGCAGCCATTCTGACTGGTGTGAAATGGTACCTCATAGTGGTCTTGATTTGCATTTCTCTGATAATGAGTGATGTTGAGCATCTTTTCATGTGTTTGTTAGCCATCTGTATGTCTTCTTTGGAGAAATGTCTATTTAGTTCTTTGGCCCATTTTTTGATTGGGTCATTTATTTTTCTGGAGTTGAGCTGGAGGAGTTGCTTGTATATTTTTGAGATTAGTTGTTTGTCAGTTGCTTCATTTGCTATTATTTTCTCCCATTCTGAAGGCTGTCTTTTCACCTTGCTGATAGTTTCCTTTGATGTGCAGAAGCTTTTAAGGTTAATTAGGTCCCATTTGTTTATTTTTGCTTTTATTTCCGATATTCTGGGAGGTGGGTCATAGAGGATCCTGCTGTGATGTATGTCAGAGAGTGTTTTGCTCAGTCGTGTCTGACTCTTTGTGACCCCACGGACTATAGCCTGCCAGGCTCCTCTGTCCATGGGATTTTCCAGGCAAGAATACTGGAGTGGCTTGCCATTTTCTTCTCCAGGGGATCTTCCTGACCCAGGGATTGAACCCAGATCTCCTGCATTGCAAGCAGATTCTTTACTGTTTGAGCTACAGGAAGACCTTTTTAAAAATAATTATATGTTTACTAATTTATAGAGCTTCCCAAATTGCTCTAGTAATAAAGAATCTGTCTGCCAGTGCATGAGATGCAAGACATGTGGATTCGATCCCTGGGTTGGAAAGATCCCTTGGAGTAAGAAATGGCAACCCACTCCCATATTCTTGCCTGGAAAATCCCATGGACAGAGGAGCCTGGTGGGCTGTAGTCCATGGGGCACAAAGAGTTAGACACAACTGAGAGACTGAACAAACACACACAGGCAAACTAACACCTCGGAACAAACCCTCCTCCCCAACTACCCCAGTCTACACTAATTTATACGTAAAACACGGTGCAGGTTCTTATAAACAACATTTGTCTGTCCTCCACTAGAATGAAGTTCCACAGAGGCAGGAACTTCATAATATTTTATCTACTGCTATATCCTTACTATTCTCAACACTGCCTGGCCTGGCACATAGTAGGCACTCAGTTTGTTGAATGGATGAACACATGAATGGATCCTGCCTCCAGTGTGCAGGGCCATAAGTTCGCCAGCACAGATAGTGATTCTCAGGCTGGCCACTGAGGCACATCTGTTTAAAGAAAGGTTGGTGTTGGTCTCTTCCAGAGATAACACACTTGGCAAAGGACAAAGAAAGAACATTACTGAAGCTCCTGACACCTGCATTTGCAACCCCATGGAAAATATAACTCTGTAATCACTTTTTCTCTGCATTTCATTTCTCTTTCATAGACCAGCCATTGCCAGAAGCTTCAGCAGAGGGATTTTTTGGATGGCAGCTGTGAAGTATTAAGAAAAAGGCAGTGACAGATATAAGGGTTTTATTTGCCTTCCACAAGATGCAATGTGTGAAGTCTCATAAAGTCATGGTTAATAAGTTGCCTGTGTTTGCCTGGAGGTGTTTTCAGTAGCTCATAATAGTATTTATTTCCGAAAGTATATCTTTTGGCACATTAAGGGTCAAGTAAAAATAACGTGAAAAGACCTTCTTTGACTTTTGAAAAATTAAAGCCCTCAAAGCATAGAAAGCAATAAAAGATTATTAATGTGCCTTTTGTCAGGTATGAGATACGTTATGATGAATTCCTTGTGACAAGTATCTCCCAGCTTTGGTTGTAAACACTTACATCGGCTGCTAATTGTGCTCTCCAGCTGGACCCAGGTGCTTCCTCAATAGGCATTGTGGTTGTGATGAAACACTAATAGTTAGAGTTAGGGAACAGAGATTAAATTCATGAATTACATTATGTTTCTCTGGTACAGCATTTTTCTAAATCTTAAATTTTGATTTAAAGTGCCAAAAAACACAAAATGCTAAAAATAGGATAGTCAACACTATCAGAGAATGTCAAATGCCTCTTTACTCAAGATCTCTACAGATGTCATTGTTTTTTTTGTTTAGCACTGTAGCAGAGCAGTAATTTATGAATTCTCTTATTCTTTTCTGTTAATATCAACATCAGTGTTATATAACCATATGATATACAACCTAGACATTAATAAAATAAATGCATATGGAAAGAAGATACTACTTGTTAACCAGTATTAGAACATGATCTTTCAGACCATTTTCAAGAAGTGGTTATGGATTTGAATTATCACTTCCAAAAAAATCTGTGAACTGGTAAAGAAATCAGAGAATATCCTTTCAAATTATCTTTGTAAACATTATTCTCCAATGTAGTTCTAGTGGACATGGTGTGGGAGAACCGCTAAGAATGATGGAAAGATCCAGTGGGCAGTGTTAGATTTGGAAAATTAACACCTTTGGTTGAAACATCAGTAAAGGATTTCACTACTAACATCAGCAACATTATCATCAGCATGATGTGCATGTTTGTTAGGTGCTCAGTCGTGTCCAACTCTTTGCAGCCCTATGGACTGTAGCCAACCAGGTCTCCTATATTACAGGCAGATTCTTTACAGTCTGAGCCACTGGGGAAGCCCCATCTATCTTGTGTATATTAATACATTTACTCACCAACAATAATCCTCTGAGGCAGATAATGTTAGTAACCCATTTTACAAATGAGCAGATTGAGGGAGAGAAAAATTAAGTGTTTGACCAGTGTCACAGGGCTACAAGAAGATGTAGTCAAGATTTGAACCTAGCTGTTGTTTCCTGTGTCCATGCTCTTAATCACGTTGCTCTGCTGCTTCAAGAAATCACAGCACTGCCTCTAAAGAAAATATAAAGTTCTAATTCAGCAGGTGATCTTATAATGAAAGTTTGGAATGCCATCAGGGATTGGGGTACAGGAACTGAACTGCAATTTGAGACTTGGCATGTGCATAGTAGTAATAGTATTTAATCTATGACAGGAAATAGCTCATCTAACCCTTGAAACAACCCAAAGTAGTAGGTACTTGATTTTTAGATAAAAACTAGTTCTGAGAAAGATTCAATAACTTGTTCATAGTCAATAGTCAGGAGCCACTATGAATTTAGGCTATCTCATTCTAAATCTGTGCTTGTATTCACTGTCCTCATGGGTCTCCATGCTAGAAGCAGAGTAGAATCCTCAGCAGAGCCTTTCATGAATACTTCAGCCTAGGTCCCATTTCTGATTATTCTAATTAGTTGGTCTTGGATGGGGCCAAGAAATAGGGAGTTTATGAAAGCTCCCGCTGGGAATTTAATGTGCATTGAGAGCCAAGATCACTACACTATTTGATACTGTTCCTCGTCTTAGTTATCTTTCATCTCAGCCTCCTAAAATGCAATAATCTAGGTTATCCTTTCCAGGATGGGGTAAGGTATGAAAAGAACACTTCCGTGGTTGAAAATATCCAGTGCTTTCTTATATAGGTTTTACTGTATAAGACATGGACATTAGATGTGAAGTGGAGTTCTTTACCCAGCCACATATAACAAGGTATCTGAGTAGGATGTCATAATTTTAAATTCATTTTTTTCCTGATTTTCCTGACAAGTAATCTTCCAGAACATATGAGCTATTTAAATTGCCTTCTGAACTGTATTTTTATCTTTAGTACACCTGGCCCACACATCCTCTGATTCACAAAAGGATAATATAGGGGTCACCTGAAATCATGCTGCTTTACATTTGGTTAAAGAAAGTGTCTCACCAAACTAGAGTTTAGATAACAGTAGAGATTTGTTAACTCATTATATGAAAAAGCCTGTCATTCATGGTTTCATTTATTTCTTTTTAAAAGTCAAAGGAAAAGAAAGAAAACATTGAGCTAATAGGCAAGTCTGAAAAGAATAAGAATGAAGAAATACAACCCCTAAAATATAAAACCTGACATCTGTTTATCATGTGTTAACTATTTGATGAAGTGGAAATGCATATCTGGGCTGTTTATGTGACCGGATAAAAGTGATTAAAAGAAACAAGCACAAATCCAACATCTCTGTTTTAGCAAATGACCTGTCTGTATAGGCTTTGCACCGGAAGGGTTAATAATAACGCTTACAGAGGCAGTCAAACAGAAGTTGGTACTGCGTTGCAGAGATAAACCAGTGTCCAGTGGCTAAGTGCTTTGGCTTATCTGTGAAATGTGGCTAAAGACTCAGGAAGT
This sequence comes from Bos javanicus, assembly GCF_032452875.1. Lineage (NCBI taxonomy): Eukaryota > Metazoa > Chordata > Mammalia > Artiodactyla > Bovidae > Bos > Bos javanicus. The sequence goes on along the minus strand of NC_083873.1, from coordinate 23,113,714 downwards.
AAGAAAGAAAGCATGGATATAAAATCTGCTGTGGTAATGGGGGCCAGGGAAGCAAGGTAATATGAAACCATAATTTTAAGTAAATTATAGTCTTCCTATCACAAAATGTACTATCATAAAACAAATATAACTATAATGTGTGGAATTTTACTTTCATTTATCTTTTTATTACATCTATCAAAAAGCAGGTTAAGTCTACCTGATAAAAATGTTTCTCCACTGGAAAGAGTTACACTTTCTTGAAAATTCAATTGCTGGTAAATAAACAGTAAAATACAGACTTTTCTATCTTTAGAAATAGAGTTATGTTTTAATGATTTTGAAGTCATAGAGGTCATCTTTCATCCTAAACTGTATAATAGAATTTAATTGATTACTAGGTTTTTTTGGATTAACTCCATAATTTTCTCCTATTCACATTCTCTAGAAAATAGTCTATTAGTCAAAGATAGAGCCTCTGAATTTTAGCTTCATTTTTACCACCAACATAAATTTTTAAACTTCACTATCATTTATAGAACTTTGATCTGCAGTCAGACATGATTTCTTCATTGAGTAAAGAGTTTCGTTTCCAAAAATATATTATTTTCACTCCATCTCTTTTAATGTCATATTTACCTGGTACAAATAGTTTTAATAAAAAGCAACATATTCATAATATAAAGAACACTTGACAAGGATCCACAGGATATAAACCCCCCAGTTCCTGGGTTATCCTGGATTTGAATCTCTGCTTTATACACTGTAAGCTGTGGACAAGCCACCATCTCTTCATCTGTCTTCACTTAAGTCTCCTTGTGCCTGACTTGCAGTGTTGATATGAAGATGGTGATATATGTGAAACTGCTTTGAAAATCATTAATTACTTTATAAATGTAGACACTGTAATCAAAACCTTCCTAAATCATGACATCTGCATCTCATTCTTTGGCAGCAAGATAGAGAGAAGCGCTTCTAGTCATGTATCTTGTGTATCTCAAGAGTTGTGGATAAAACCCTGATTAGAAGAAACTGGCTTCATTTAGTGCCCTTGAACAACCATTTAAAAACTTCTCTGCCTCTCTTATCCCATTTGTGATAATTGTATACATTCCCTGAGGTGGATTTAGAAGGAATAAGAGCCACACACACTTTTGTTCTGTGCTACCAAGGAGACATATACCATTAAGTTATCAAACGATATCACTGTGCAACCCATATGTTCTTACTTCTAACATTTTCATCTTACAACAGTTTTTTTTTTCTTCTGAAAGATTGGGCCTAAAACAAGATTCTCTGATTAGAACATATCTCCATTCATCTCATTTTTCATTTCTCAGAACACAAGAAATGTTTATTAGATATTTTCACTGCATTTGTATCCAAGCCAAATGTGAAAACATAGCTGTCTCCTGCTTCTCAAAGGCAGGAGAGGAAATGAAAAGGGAAGCCTGGAGTATCTTTGCTGGGTTGCATGTGTTTTCTCCCCACCTCTATCCCTGACCCCACTGTCCCCATTAGCACTTTCCTAGCAGCATCTATGGGCTTCCCGGGCGGTGCAGTGGTAAAAGAATCCGCCTGCCAATGCAGGAGACGCAAGAGATGCAAATTGATTCTGGGGTTAGAAAGATCTTTTGGAGTAGGAAATGGCAACCTGTTCCAATATTCTTGCCTGGAAAATTCCATGGACAGAGGAGCCTGGCAGGCTACAGTCAGCGGGGTCTCATAGAGTTGGACACAACTCAGCATACACACACGTATTGGCATCTATACAGCCGTGATATGGTTTAATGATATCTGTGTGTGCTTTCAAAGGCCATTATTGCTGTTTTGACCATCTCTTCCGTGGGGACTGGGAGCGGGCCTTCTGTTTTCTTGTAATTCAGACAATAGCCAAGACAGTACTCAGCATATGCTTTACAGGCCAACTGGACAGACAGCCTGGCTCCCCACTACCTGGCCTGAGGGCCAGAAATACTGAGGAGACAGAACTGGGCAACTAGGGATTCTGTGCACCCGGTAAACAGACATCTGTTGCTCTTACCTGCTAGTCAAGCAGGATGATCCAGTGTTTCCCAAACACAACCTGTGCTTTCCCAAGCCCACGTTTAATTATGTTACTTTGCTCATGACGCCCAACCCCCAGTTTTAAATATTTTAATCATCTTTCAAAGGTGTCTCCAGTGCCAGCCACAGCCCTGAAATTTGTGCATTTCTTCCAAAATTTTGTCAGCTATCTGTCCTATGATGGGGCTTCCCTATTGGCTCAATGGTAAAGAATCCATCTGCAATGCAGAGGACACAAGTCCAACCGCTGGATCAGGAAGAGCGCCCGGAGTAGGAAATGGCAACTCACTCCAGTATTCTTGCCTGGAAAATCCCATGGACAGAGGAGCCTGATTTACAGTCCATGAGATCACAAAAGAGTTGGACACGACTTAACAACTGAGCATGCATGCATCTGTTCTGTGAATCTCTATGATTCTTGATTCATTGCCATCTTAGGTGACGACATATTCTTTCTTGTAGACACTTTTTATTTATTTTCCTATTGTTTGAGCCCTCTAATAAGAGACATTAGCTGTTACTTAACCCCACTGTAAGTTTTTTTTGAGTCATTAAGTGAGGATTACAACAGTAAACCTATCTCATAAAATTGTTTTGAGGCTAAAATAAATTAACATAATACAGAACTTAGACGAGTGTCTGTGTGTGTGTGTATGTATGTGCTCAGTCACTCAGTCATGTCTGACTCTTTGTGATCCTTTTGGACTGTAGCCCACCAGACCAGTGCTAATACATTGTAAATATTATATAAGTTATTATTTTTAATAATAATGCCATTGTACCTATCATATGTATTATGAATATGTATGTGGATATTTTCTGTGTTTTTTTTTTAAACTTAACTTATCCTTCATTATGCTCCCAGACTAGCCTAGTTTCTAATATTTAGTAAGTTCTGAATAAATGTTTTTAAATAAGTAAATAAAAAAAATACAGCCCCATTGCCATTGCTGCAATTCTCTAGGGATAGCATTTTGCCTAAACTAAATTGACATTAGTTTGATGAATTTCTAAGCTATTCAGTGGTTTAGTAAGGAATATATCTTTATAAAACTTCCAAATGTCCTCAAATACAGGGTATAATATGTAATTTTTTATTCATTCACTTAGCTCAGCTGTTAATTTTTTATTCATTCGCTTAGTTCAGCTGTTCATAAATGCAAATCTCAGTTAAAGTACCTCAATCCTTATCTTACTATTTTAATTACATGATCCATAACAATGTAAAGTGATTCAAATATCTAAACAGAATATTTATAGTTGGAAAGCTAGTTGACCTAGGGATTCAACCATTATGTTAATATTTGTATGTGCTAACCCATTATTGGTTTCTATAGAGTTTTATCCTGAACAGTTTCAGGAGCTCTTGCAGACGAAATTAATAACATTAAATCCACTATCTATTTGCATATGAATTTCTTTTAAATTTTTAACAGACTTGATTTTGTAGACAAGTTTTAGATTTACAGCAAAACTGAGAGCAAGATACAGAAATTTCTCATATATCCCTGCTCCTACACAGACATACTCACCCCCATTATCAACATCACTCACCAGATTTGTCTTTTTTTTTTTTTTCAACCAAGGATGAATCTAATTTCATAACATTGTAACCACACAGAGTCCATAGTTCACCTTATTATTCACTCTTGGGGTCATACATTCTGTGCGTTTAGGCAAAAGTATAATAACCTATATCCAAGATTTTCATTGCCAAATATTATTCACTGCCCTAAAAATCTGTGTTCTGAGCGTCCAGTTCAAAATGGTGAAGTAGAAGGATGTATACTCATCTCCTCCTGCAAGAGCACCAAAATCACAGCTAGTTGTTAAGCAACCATCCACTGGAGAACAGTGGAACCCACTTTAAAAAGATTCCCTATGTCCAAAGACAAAGAAGCCACAATGAGATGGTAGGAGGGGCGCAAACATGATAAAATCAAATCCCATACCCACCGGATGAGCAACCCGCAACCTGGAGAGCAATAATGTCAAAGTTTTCCCACTGCTGTGAAGGTTCTGGGCCCCATGTCAGGCTTATCAATCTGGGGATCCAGCAAAGGGACTGGGAATCCTCAGGGAATCTATCTCATTGTTGTTTTAATTTGCGTTTCCATAATATCATATGGGAAAGATGGGGATCATTTTTTCATATGCCTGTTTGCCACATGTGTATCTTCTTTGCTCTGGTGTCTGATAAGATCTTTGGCCCATTTCTTAATCAGTTTATTTTCTTGTTGAATTTTAAAGGTCCTTCATATATTTTGTTAACAGACTTTTATCAGAAGTATCTTTTGCAGATATTCTGTCTTAGGCTGTGGCATGTCTCCTGTTTGTCTTGAGTTTGTCTTTTACAAAGCAGTTTTTATTTTTGATAATGTTCAGGTTATCAACTATTTCTTTCATGGAACTTGCTTTGGTGTTGTATCTAAAAAGACATCACCATAACCAAAATCGTCTGTTTTTCCCATTATTGTCTGTGAGTTTTGTAATTTTGCTTTTAGGTCTGTGATCTATTTTGGGTTAACTTTGTGAAGGGTATAAAGTCTGTGTCTAGACTGATGTTTCACATGTGGATATCCACTTGTTTCAACACCACTGGTTGAAGAGACTCTCTTGGTTCCATTGTATTGCCTTTGTTGTTCTGTCAAAGATAAATTGACCACATGTATAGAGGAATTTCTTTTTAATTTAAGGAGCTATTTTAAACTTTATATATTCTATTGTGAAACCCCTCTTCAGGCAAATGCCATGGCCTGCTATTTGGAAATGAATAACTGTCTAAATTAAGAACCAGAAAAATCTTTCTCAGAAGATATGTAAAGCTGAAGATAAATTTCATTAAACTAATTTATCTAAACTTCATGTAAGATTACACACTCATGAAGGTACTTCTAGATGAAAATGGATATCAGACACACCCTGATTTCCATTAGACCAGCCCTGGTTTTCTTTAGGCTATGAATATGAAGATTAGGAATTATTTTCACAAGCAACTGAAATCTGCCAAACAAATCACTTGAAGCGTGAAAATGCTAAGCTACTGCCTCACAAGATGTTTGCACTTAGTGGCAGAATGAAGAGGGATGAAGCTCTTTTTACAGTAATTTTAGAATAGAAACAGTAGCAGCTTTAGTGTTTTGGTTGGGGCCCCCACAAAATAAAATTTATTTCACTATTACAAGTTAAAAGCTTTCAGATTTCTGGACTAAAGAATATGATGTTTTTTTCCCCAAAGTGAACTTACTAGTTTTATTGATTCTCTTCTATTTTGATTTTACATGCCAGAGTAGGGGAAATATGTTTCTTTAACATATAACAATGTTGTTTTTCCTACCACAAAAGTTTTCCATTTTATTTTTACCTTAAATGCACTGCATATTACTTTCAATAGGTTTGTTCTATTATTAAATTGTCAAATCTAGTAAAACTTTTGGTTGTTTTTGGTACATAAAAATATATATTCTTCTGTTTCTTAAATAGATCTATATTTAGGTAAGATCTAAGTATCTATCCTGTCAATGTACTTACTCATCAAAACTAAGTGGGAATGGTAAACGTCTGGTAACTTATTTGAATGGAAGCTAGTAAATTGAGATGGGGTGAAAATGACTTTTAATAAGCAAAATTATTTATTGAGGATACATATGTGTCTCACAGGTTTCTGTGATTAAGAGATACTGCTCTGCTACTAAATGATATTGATGGGGTTGCTAGTTCCATTCCACAATTTAAACGTAAAACTTAAAATGGGAATACTTAAGAGTATTATGTTGTGTTGCCACATCAAAAATATATAAATCTATATATTTATAATTAGTAATAACAGCTTTGTCTCTAGTGACTTTTCCCCAAAAGAAGAGCCTCTTCTGAATTTTACCTGCCTTCAAACTGAAGGTTTGAGGCTAGAAATTTTATTTGCTCTTCTACCGTGTCTTCATTAATTTATGATTCATCTTTTCTGACTGTTGATCCTTCATATTTTAAATTCTCTGATCAATAGAATTGACTCTTCTAATTCTGTATGTCAAAGCTAGAAATTATTCCAGCCTTATAAACACCTCCTGGGGACAGATTAGCAACAGTATAAGTTTTAAGAACCTTTCTATTTAATTTGTTCAAAGAACACTTATTTTCTGATAATATAAACTTAGAGGTCTTTTGTCTCATTTGTCAAATAATGTTTATTATCTAACAACTGAAGAGTATAATCTTTGGGGGAAATTGCTGGGTCTCTAAGTGGTGTTTTATGTTTGCTTCTGGCTTAGATTTCAGAAACCACTTGGTTTTCTGTTTTTAGATAAATGACATGTGCAACACTGTGATGATGACAATGTTAACCTTTTATTACTCAGCTTGGATTTTTCCATTTGGTTCTCTTTGACCCTCACTCAAATTATCAAAAGCTCAGAAAAAAAAAAAAAAAGACAGCTGTTAGCAATAGTCAACATAAATGTAAACCTGGCTACCTCTTCACTGACTCCAATCTGTCAACTTGGAAACATGTAAATGTATCCATTATTTAGCTTCTATTTAGTTTTACTCCAAATTAAAGCATGTTTTTAAAACATTTGATATAATTGGAGTACTCAAAACACCATAATGATTTATATTTCTGACATACTGGTATTTTGTGTTTCCTTTACAGAAGTTTACATTTTTTAAACTTAGGATTTTGAAACTAAAACTGATTTCAAGGGTTTATAATTGTCAGTAGCAAAGCTTTACATTTATGTCTGGTATATGCTTTTGTTCTTATTATAGGAATAGAAAAAAGACCTGCAGTAATGCACTCTTTCAGTAACATCTTTAACTCATTGTTTTAAAAACAAGTCTTAAGGAGTGTTGTCCTGTAACCCTTACTCACATCATAGATCCTAAAAGGGAACTCTGTATATATAATGCCCTCCATTCTTCACTCCCATATTACTCCCCAAGATTCAATCCAGGATGAAATCACACAGTTCCATTGTAGTTCCTCTACTCAGGGTCACCAATGATCTTGATTTAAAATGTTTAGAAACTGTTTTCAGAACTTTCCTTTGTTATCCTTGGTGAAGCAAGGATTACTTGAAATTCTCTGTCTTTGGCCATTCAAGCTGCTCTAACACAAATATCATAAGCTGGGTGGCTTATAAACAAAAAACACATATTTCTCACAGTTCAAGAGGCTGGGAAGTCCAAAATCATGGTGCCATCAGATCTTGTATCTGGCGAGGGCCCTCCTCCTGGTTCATGGATAGCTATCTTCTCACTGTGTCCTCATATGATGGAAGGGATAAGGAATCTTTGTGAGGTCTCTTTTATCAGCGCACTAATCCCATTCATCAGAGCCCCACCCTCATGATCTTATTACTTTCCAAAAACCTCCACCCCCAATACAATCACTTTGAGGGTTAGGATTTTGACATATGAATTTTGAAGGGACATAAATATTTAATCTAAAGTATAGTCTCTCCTGATTTTTCTTCCTCCCTCCAGGTTTTTTCCTTTGCTTCTGTGAATAGTTATTCTAGTATCCTTTGCTGAATGCTAGAATATAGACCCCAGAAAAATTTGGAGCAAATTACATGTCTAGGAATCATCATGATAGAGATATAAATTAAAGACATTGCAGTGGATAAGATCTCCCAGACAGGATACATTCTGTAAGAATAAAAGAGGGACAAGTGTGGAAATCAGGAAAAGCCAGTTTATAAAGAGGGCTGGACAGTGCAGACCATAGATTATATTTAATATTTTTTATTGAAGTATAGCTGATTTACAATGCTGTGCCAATCTCTGCTGTAAAGTGACTCAGTTATGCATAAATATACATTTTTAAATATTCTTTCCCATTATGGTTTATCACAGGATATTGAATATGGTTCCCTGTGCTATACAGTAGGACCTTGTTTATCCATCTATATATAGTAGCTTGAATCTGCTAACCCCATACTCCCAGTCCTTTTCTCAGCCACCCTCCTCCCCCTTAGCAACCACAAGTCTGTTCTCTATGCATAGACCACATTTAAAAACAAACTTGTTGGATAAATATCCAAATTATTACAGTTTTATTATGACACATAGTTTCAGCATTATATCAGTGTATGAACAAGAGAATAAACTAGTTGTTCAGGTTCCTTTCAGACTTTGGATTCCATAATTGTAAATGACAATAACATTTTTACTTTTACAGCTACCACCTTAAGCAAGGAATGGATTTTAGTTATATCATTCACATTTTAGTGAAAGATGGCTGAATTCAAACCATGCGTGAAGCGAAAGTCAAAGTGTTAGTAGCTCAGTTGTGTCTGACTCTGTGACCCCATGGACTGTAGCTCCCCAGGCTCCTCTGTCCATAGAGTTCTCCAGGCAAGAATACTGGAGTGGGTAGCCATTCCCTTCTCTAGGAGATCTTTGCAACCCAGGGATCAAATCCAGATTTCCTGCATGGAAGGTGGATTCCTTACCTTCTGAGAAACCAAGGAAGCCCTGGTTCAGTAAGGGTGCTGGTACCTCACAAATGCAATCACAACTGTGATGGATTAGAAACAAATATTATCATATAGGGCTGGAATGTAGTTAAAAGGGTCAGGTGTGCAAACTTGAAATTTACAACTGTAGTTAGAACTGATGGATCTGAGACCAGAAGCTGCCAGCCCTGTGTGTCACCCCTTAGGGAGACTGGCTGGAGGTGGCCTCAATGTGTGAGGAAAGACTTCAAAATCCACTCTGTCCTCTGCACCACATAACAGAGTATCAAAGTGCTTAAACGTCAGAATGCCATCATACTTTTGAGCCATCCTTGATTTTACCAGTTATTAATATGTCATTAGATATAACACATTTTTCCATAGTAAATATGATTGTAAGTGTAAAGAATTCTAGAAAGACACAATTTTTTTCAGTGTAAATAAGTCTAGAGATCCTTTCATTCCTGAGAAAACAATTGCTTTCTATATAGCCTGATTATACAAAATACCAGTTTTACATAATAATTATGAAAGTGCTCAATCAAATTTGGCTATTTTTGTATTTGGAAGCCATTTCCTTCAAGACATTTTTAGGCTTTTGTGTTTGTTTATATAAATGCCATAAAGCTTAAGTTATAATGTAAAAATTATTCCATTAGGTTTCAACCTCAGTACACACACACACACACACATACACACACACACACACACATAAACCCTTACACAGTTGCCCACAGTCTCTTTATTAAGAGACTGATTTTGAGCTTGTGGTGTCTAGGTTTGTGAATAGGATAAAGGAAATTTTCACATAATTCCTGAAATCTTTGAAAAGCATTCCTGTTACTCAACTAGTAAAAACTCCCTTGGTGTGATTTTAATATTATAGATTTTTAAAAATATATTCTTGATCTACTTTGTGAAATATAGAGGTCAGGCTAACTGAAAACAAAAAATGGCCATATCAACAATGCTTTTAATACTGAGTATACAGACATCAACCAACTTGTCAATCTCTGTAGTAAAGTTACATGACTTTTCACATTAGCATTTAATTGAGTCCACAAAGGAGAAAATATGATTTAAATAGAAAAGAATGTGAAACACATGTTATATGTATATGAAAAACAGAGTCACTTTTTTATACACCAGGAACAAACTCAACATTGCAAATCAACTAATACTTCAATAAAAAAAAAGAAAATGAGCTTCTGCATCAAGCTCACTATAAAAACATTAAAGAGATTTTTTAGTTTCAAGATTTCAATGCAAGTCAAAGACTGTGCTGCTTCTGGCTTCCCCAGTGGCTCAGTGGTAAAGAATCTGCCTGCAATACAGGAGACTTGCAGAGCTGCTGGTTCCATCCCTGAGTTGGGAAGATCCCTGGAGTAGGAAATGGCAGCCCACTCTAGTATTTTTGCCTGGGAAATCCCATGTACAGAGGAACTGGCAGGCTACAGTCCATGGGGTTGGCAAGAGTCGGACGCGACTGACTAAACAACAACAACAACAAATAAAATAAATTCCATTGAGCTCTAATTGGCCAAAGTGGGTAACAAATCAAATTGATGAAGTCATGATGCAAGTCAAATACCCTTGCACACCAAGTCTGTTATAAATTTAATAATGCTTTAATGTGAACACTTCTAAATTTTAAAGGGACATACCAAGTGTAGAGCAATGGCCTAATCATTTCCATCAGTTTTATTAAATAAAAAAGCATTTTTTGAATAATCACTTGGAGTTCTTGGTAACAAAATGTGATCTATGCTAATGCAACCAAGCTCCATCTCTTTCTCAACATGCTTTTGTCCAAATAAAACTGTCACTGGAATTACTTAGTTTTCTCTACAACCACCAATGTGTTCCAGTAATTTAGATTTCATGCCTCCTTCAGAGATTATAAGCAAAGGCTAGCAATTCCAGCTTCCCAGGTGGCTCAGTGGTAAAAGAATCTGCCTGCTAACGCAGGAGATGCAGGAGACATGGGTTCGATCTCTGGGGCAGGAGGATCCCCTGGAGAAAGATATGGCAACTCACTGCAGTATTCTTGCCTAGAAAATCCCACGGATAGAGGACCCTGGTGGGCTACAGTCCATAGGGCTACAAAGATTTGGACACAACTGAACAACTGAGCACAGCAATTCCATAGAAAATAAAGCAGGTTCCTATGCTTTCTCAGCAATTCCCACTTCTAATTGTAGTGGAACTGATTTACGAAAGAGGAGCATAAATTCCTTTACTCAGTTTCCTTTTTCTTTTTAAAGAAACTTCTTTAAAATTTCACTGCCTTTCACTGTGTTTTAATCCTTGATGTAATTAATTGTTTTTTGAACTGGTAAAAGATACAGAAATGTTCAAAGGAAGCAATGTTTATGGTTTCTAAGTGAAATAGTTCGATTCAGTTTTATTCAGGAGTTATCTATTGTAAAAATTTCATAGTTATTGTTGTGGATCTTAAAAGTATTGCAAGAAGTTCCATTTAAAATATATTTATTGTTTATTATGAATGTTATATTGTTCTAGTTACACTTTTTTAATACTATGTTTCATTGAAAAAATTATAGATGGCCCAAATATAATAGCTAAGATATATAATATAATCAAAGTATTTAAATTAGAATTTAAAAACTAATTCTTATTTTTGCATGTATCAGTTCTCCATTTGGTATATTAAAAAATACAGGTTTATTAATATTAATGCATGTTATTGAAAGTTACACTCCTTTATTTCAGATCCAAGAAGTTAGCAGAGATAATGAGCAAGAAAATCGCTATGAAGAGGGTATTACCTCATTTTCTACATGTTCTCCTAGTAAGTGCTCCTCTATGTTACATATATACATAACACTTAAATTAAGGTATTTGTAACTGGTAAAGTCAAACTGAAGAGAGTGTGGAAAAACACAAAGAGCATTGGACGACATCTAATTAATGGTATGACTTTGAGCATATCATCTGGTAGAAATATTACTACATTATCTTGCTAATTTAAATAGTTCTAACAAGTTCAGTGTTTAATAATCAAACCAGCAGTTTTTCCTACCCAAAGAAAGTACACTAGTCAGTCTGATATAAATGTTCTGTGATAACTATATTTTTTTGATTTTTTTAAACAAAGTCACATTATTTTCAGACCTTAGTTTTCTCAGATAAGAAATGAGTTTGCACTAGTTCTCTCTAAGGTCCCCGCTAGCTGTAATAGAATGTAATTCTATATATAACGACTGAAGACAACCAGAATCTTCCTCCATGTACATAATTCTACCCATCATGCCTGACTCCATAGGTTCACAACAGCTTGCTCACTGGGCTAGTCTGATGGGCATCTCCCACTCAACATTTCTAAATCTGAAAGCCCCCAATCATGCCCAAATCCACTCTACCTGCTGATATTGCCATGTCAGAAAATGAAGATTTCTTCCTTGTTCAATTCAGTCCCAAAACTTGGAGTCACCCTTTTTTACTTTCTCTCCTATCCCACTTCCAATGTGTCAGATAGTACCGTGAACTCTTCCTTCACAATACAGCCAGTATTTCCTTACCCTATCACTGTTATTTATCCACACCGTCCACTCTGGCATCAGCTCTCCCCTGGATTGTCGCAATAACGCAGTGGCTCTTAATGGAGCACTATTTTCTGTTTTCAACAGAGAATGCATGTCAGTGAATGGAGATTTTTGTTGTGGTCATGAGTTGAGAAGGGAGTTTTGCTAAAAATTCTGCTAAATATCCTGCAATACACAGGACATGCCCCAGGAAACACAGGATTATCTTCTCAAAAATGCCAGTAGTACTCTGTTAAGAAACCTTGAAACAGCTGCCTTCTCATTTGCCCCTAATATTCTGTACTTCATGAAGGAACTATTCACACTTCTGCTCCAAATTCTCCTGTTCTTACCTCAAGTCATTTGCACTTTGAACAGGTCACAGCTGATGCTCCACAAAACTGCCTACCAGTTTTTCAACTGATGGGATGACTTGCAAATCAAATAATATTAAATGCAATTCCTTAACTAGCATACTTTGGCAAAATCAGTAAACTCTTCAAACACTAGGGCAGAACACAAAATCATGCTAAATGATAATGTAATCAATTGATGCACTAAATTTTAAAGTTATACATTTAATATCATTTTAATGATTTATTATCATTTTAGTGGTAATGAAAGTGATGTAAAGGCCATCATTGATAATGACCATATATTTATTATGACATTTATTCTCAGAAGTACTACCTATAATAAGAAGACATTATTTCAGCTATTGGTACAGAACAACCTCAATTCTACAGACTGTTGGGACCTGAAACTGTCACCGATATGAAATTCTGTGCGATTGGACTCAGGCCTCTGACTCTTTCCTTAGAGAAGAGGTGAAACATAGAACACCCTAAGTCAGCAAATTTCCATTGGTATCATTTCTGTGAAGTTTCCTAAAACCCACTGACCCACCATGTATGACTCTAGGGCTGTATTCCAGGTTTGGGCATATTTGACAAGGACTAAGGAGACCCTGTTGCTTAGACAGTGTTACATAAAATAGACTACATAAACTGAGCATGTTGACATAAAGGTAGCTGTAAGGAATTGCCTATAGCATGAATGTAATTCTAAGTTGATGATCAATTTGCCCAGACAGGAACAGTGAAGTCCTTTTGCTAGCCTGAGCAATGATTTCTTTCCAGCCACTCCATCATTTACTCCATCAGCATATCTAGAAACTCCTTTATTTCAGGCTGTGTTTGGGGTTAGAGGCAGAAAGATGAATGAGGTCTGTGCAGAGATCTGTGCAAGAACGAAACACCGTCTGCTCTGCCCCAGCTGATAGTTAAAGAATCTTGGTTGCAGTTCTAATACTGGCAGCTAGACCTTTCTTCTTTCCCACAAGAAAAATGAGAGAAATTAAAAATAAAATTCATGTAGAAATATGTAGTACCATCATGGACATGATTTTCCCACATGATTGATTTTTTTCTCCTGTTGCTAAAAAACCTCTACAGTGTAACTCTTCATATAAAAAAAATTCCTCTTTGTCTGTACTCTGCCATTTGTCTTCCTTAGCTGTGTTTTAGTTTAACAAAACTTTGAAACAACAGTTATTTGCTTTTCTATTGCACTCATGACAGCAATTCGCCTTTTCCCTCCAGTATAGATTCCAAAGTTCATTTCAAACTTTTGTGAATACTTTATTTAGAGCAGAATTTCTATAAAGAAAATATAAACCACAAGTTTTAAGATTTAAAGTTATTGCATTATATATTATTCTATTTTCTTCCTAAGTGGCTAGAGGGCATTTATCGTGTACAGTGTAAACACAAATAATGGAATCATGATTCTTAGAGTAGAGGAAATTTGCCTGAATCATTTGGTTAAATTTCAAGATAGAATAGATTTTTTTGGTGAGAGAACTGAGCCTTAGCAATATTTACCTACTCAGCTCAGTGCTCTGTGATGACCTAGAAGGATGGGATAAGCGGGTGGGAGGGAGGCTCAAGAGTGAGGGGATATGTGTATATTTATAGCTTATTCAGAAACCAGCAGAATGTACAGCAGAAACCAGCACAACATTGTAAAGCATTATCCTCTAATTAAAATGTTTGAAAAAAAGTTTTAAAGTAGAAATTTTTTTTAAAGTAGAAAAAATATTTACCTATTGTTGGTAATTTAGATGCATTCCCAATGGAAAAATATCAACACTTTATCAAATAGTATTTTTAAGAATTAAGATGTCATCTGGTGATAAATGTTAAATAATTAAGAATCACAGACTCATTTGATCACAGTATTTATAAGCAAGATAAGATTTTTGTTCCTTGTCTTTACCTTTTGCATCACTTACTTATTACTTGTTAGGTTGGTTATATTGTTGTCTACTAAAAATATGGTAATGCAGTCATATACTGAATCTGCTCAAACAATAACTTTAGAGAATTGCAATATTATTATATATGTAATATCAGAATATTACATATTATTATTGTGTATGAGAGTGTCATAAACTGAAGTAGCAGGATGTAATGGAGCTCTCTCGGTAAATATTTTAAAATCTCAACAATGGCTATTCACCAAAACTACGCGTTTGTTAGCTTTCTCCTGTATCAGTTGATAAAAGTTTAATTAACATTACCACCACTTCTGTACCAAGTTACAAAACATTTACTGCCTCCAGATGGAGTGTTTAAATGAAATCCTACAATCTTTATCATAAACAGCCGTACAGAGCCCAGATCTCCACCATAAAAGCTGGCCTTACAGGCAGAGGTCAGAAGAAGCCAAAGTGAATGAAACGGCAGAGGAAGAAGAAGAGCATGAATCAGGCATGGAGGCAGAGCATGGCCCTCCAGAGGTGGACAGTGAGAGTGAGAACCAGTACGATGACTTGTATGTGTTCATTCCCGGAGACAACCCTGAAAATAATTCCCAAGAGCCCCTTGTGTGCCCCAGACCACCTCTCCCCCCACCACGACCTGTAACCACTGCCTTCCAACTGGAAAAACCTCACTTCCCAGTACAAGGTAAGTTTAAGTTTAAAACAACTTTGAAACTTTGACACGCTTACACAGCATACAGTATAGCAGTGGTGAAGCTATACAAAGATCACCATTTAAAACCAAAAGAAACTTTCCTCCTGTTCTTTAATATCTAAAACCTGCTGCTGCTGCTAAGTCGCTTCAGTCGTGTCCGACTCTGTGCAACCCCATAGACGGCAGCCCACCAGGCTTTGCCATCCCTGGGATTCTCCAGGCAAGAATACTGGAGTGGGTTGCCATTTCCTTCTCCAATGCATGAAAGTCAGAAGTGAAAGTGAAGTCGCTCAGTCGTGTCCGACTCTTAGCGACCCCATGGACTGCAGCCTACCAGGCTCCTCCGTCCATGGGATTTTCCAGGCAAGAGTACTGGAGTGGGGTGCCATTGCCTTCTCCGGATCTAAAACCTGAGAAATCAGCTAAGAGGTACCTGGCACTAACTCCCTTCCTCCCTCCCTCCCTTCCTTCTTTCCTCCTTTAGTCCTTCTCTCTCTACCTTTCCTTACCCCTTACTCCTCTTCTCTCTCCCTCTCTCTTTTTCTTGCTTTCTCCTTCCAGGAAAGAAGTCTCATTACAAAGCTTTCTGTAAGTAAAGAAAGAAAATTTGGAAGGAGTCTGTCACTCTTCACATAAAACGAACCTCAAGCACCATGTGGAAAAGTAAATGACAACTTTGGGTTTTAAAAATACTCTTAGTTTTCTGGCAAAAGAGAAAGGCTAATGTGTTACAGATTTGAAAATGAGCTTGGGCACAGTCCCTCAGTCAGGAGCTGCAGGGGAAGCAAGTGGTAAAGGGTTTATCACACTGTGCATTGAGACCAAAGTCTAAAAGCACTCTGTCTCGATAAAGTGGAAGAACAGTTAAATGACTGTGATAGCATTGTTCCCAGATGCAGGAACGAAGCTGTGTAGCAGCAGAGGTGGGAGTGGGAGTGGGGATGAGGGGCAGGAAGCATCCCCGGGAGCTTCCACGGTAGGCTTATCTTCCTGGAATGTTCCACAGCCTGGCAGACTTTTCTGCTCACTCCTACAGTCACTAATTACCACCCACTTTACTGATCATTCTTTCATGTTTATTTTCCAAATTCATAAAATATTCTTACAGAGAAAATTTAATAAGGATGAAAGAAGCATCTATTATTAAAGCCCCATTTGTCACTGTACTTGAGTTGTCAAGTCCTAGAAGGCTGTAAAGTCTTTAAAGACTATTTTTAAAAAGTGAATTTTGAAACCATGAAATTCAGCATTTGTGTTCTTGAAGGCATTATCCCTATAAAGGTTCAAGTTAATCAACATAAACCCTTACTAAGATTATGCACTTTATAAGAGATGGAAAGTACTTCTTAATGAAAAGTGCGGGAAACCTAGTGGGTACTTTCTCGATTCATTCATTCATTCAACAAACACGTATTGATTACCTACTATGTGCTGAGCTCTTATAGACTGCTGAGATAGATCAAGGATGTAGGTATATCAATATTGGGAGTTGGGGGAGAGATGTAAATTAGTATCTGCTTGCTTTTGTGCATGCTCAGTCACTCAGTCATGTCTGACTCTTTGCAAGCCCACTGAATATAGCCCTGACAACAAAGTTTTGGTGTATTTTTCCCACTTTTATAGATGTGAATAGTTTTATGTAGTTATTAAAATCAGTTATTAAGAAAACAAGGATGTCTTATATCAGGTTAAAGCTATTAAAGGAGTTAATTTTTAGCTACTTTTTAAAGGGAGCTAAATAGTTTAAATAAAATTTTAAATCCTGTTTTTTCTAATGTGAATTTCCATATATGGTATGTTGGTTAGGAGGTTAAAAATTATTCCATAGAGAGGAATTTTCACCAGATATCTAGGACCACAAGTATAATGTTGGCCTATATATCTTCTGAAGAGTACTAAATATAAAAAGCAACATCATACAAAAACTCACTCCTGTTATTTAAAAACCATATTATTACATTTTCAATGCAGTGTTACTTTTAATTACAGTAGGAAATGGGTACCCTTTCTAGTATTCATGCCTGGGAAATCCCATGGAGAGAGGAGCCTGGCAGGCTACATACAGTCCATGGGTTTGCAGAGTCGGACACAACAGAGTGACTGAGCACAATTTTAATATCATATTTTTTCATGGGGCTAATACTGGAAGTGAATTAAAAGTAAAATGCCAGTATTTTTTCTTAAAATTTTTTGATTGAGGTCTTTGAAAGTAAGACTAGAAGCTCCCACTTATTTTTCGCTGGAGACTTTAGCTAGTGATAGCTTCAGGAATTGTTCTGTACAAGTTTTTTCCTGCCTTCAAGTCACTGATAAAGAGATGCCACCTCATGAATGCTCTAAGCATCAAATTTCTTATGATGGATTCATGAGCATATTCATTGGAGAAAACAGTCTCATAGAACACTTTTCAGTTTATAACTGACATCCTGTCTCTTTGGATCTTCACAACAAACTTTCAAGGCAACCGTCATTATGATCCCCCTTTGATTTGGGCTTCCCTGGTAGCTCAGCTGGTAAAGAATCCACCTGCAATGCAGGAGACCCTGGTTTGATTCCTGGGTCGGGAAGATCTGCTAGAGGAGGGATAGTCTATCCACTCCAGTATTCTTGGGCTTCCCTGCTGGCTCAGCTGGTAAAGAATCTAACCGCAATGTGGAAAACCTGGTTTCAATCCGTGGGTTAGGAAGATCCCCCAAAGAAGGAAATATCTACCCGCTCCAGTTTTCTATCCTGGAGATTTCCATGCACTGTATAGTCCATAGGGTCGCAAAGAGTTGGACACAACTGAGTGATCACTTTGATTTAGATCCAAGACCCTAGAGCTTGTAATTAGAATGTGTCAAATTCTTCCATGGACAGGTTTCCTGGGCTTTTAGGATTCTTATCTTTGTTTTACATTCTTTCCCAATTATTTCAAAAATTGGATTATAGGAGTGATATATTTTAATCATTATTTACTAGTGTGCAATCTGAGTTGAGAAAACTCAGATCCAACTCCAACATGAAAAGTATAATCTAATACACTGGGAAATGAAAAGTGAAATGTTTTCTTTCTAGTGCAAGCCCAACTTTAGAAAGAGTTGAGAAAGGAGGTAGGAGGAGAAACAAAGAGAGTTAACAGCTCCGGAAACCAGTTCATAAAAGTAAGATAGTTGACACATTCCGCTAAAAATGAAACACTACACGTGTTTCCCACACACTTAATCTGGTTTCACCTAGGATGCTGTCAGTGAAACAGAAGCCATGAAGTCAGAATCTCAAAACCATATTATTCACAAGGGAAAAGGAAAGTCTTGGACATTTTAAAGTTAATGCCAGGCATGTTGGCATCCATACTTCTTGGGTTAAACTAACTGAAATAAGCTAAGACTCGGCAGGGAGGTGGTCTTGGGCTCTCCTTTGGTCTCTCCTCATGAGTCTACCTAAAACAGTTGCCGAATCTTCTTATAATAATACCTTTTTATTCTGCTTTTAACTGTTTGTCTTTCTCCCTACCTCCTAAGTTTTCCCACTAAAATATCCATTAAGTAAGCTAAAAGTTTTTGATCAGATTCTTACTAAACAGAAAGGAGACTAATTCTTCCTTAGTTCATGAGCATGAATCTCAGAACAACACAGAGAATTAACAATTTTTCAGTCAATAACTGAAATAATTTCCATTTTTATTGTGTTTGTTAATACTTTAACACTTGTCAAAAGGACACATTTAAAAGATTTTTCTCATCGTCTGGCAGAGAGAGCCAGCGAGATTCTCTTCAACTTATTAATTGACCACAGTATATAGTATCTTTGTCTTCCAAATTAACTGCTGCTAGAATATTTTAATATGATCTTATAAAAATATGTAAATATTTTGCTGAATATGAAAACCATAAAAGATTACTGAATAAAGACTATTTATTAACCATAAAAGATTAATTCTTGGAAAATTAATCTTCAAGCCATTGATTTTCTATGCCATCTTTTATTTCATGAACCCTACTTTCAATATCCTTTATCAAGGAATGAAGTTCATGTTGGGCTATAGAAATCAAGAGAGCCGGATTGAGACTTAGTATAAGAAGCTAAACAATGGTACTTTGGGCTATTCTCCTCTGTCATTTTCAGAGAAATCAATTTTAGACAAAATACTTGATTCAATCCCTATAAAAGGTAAAATGACTTCAAATTAAAAAAAAAAATTGAGAACACTAGGCTTGAAAAACACAAGCTTTCAAAGTATTTGATACTTGAGGCTTAGTTTTATGATTTGATTTCCTGATGTTAAATTATTCATAATCTATGTGGAAGGTAGTTATATGCCTATTTGTATGTTTTCAAAGAATGCCATGTCTTTAACGAACTTATTCTAAGAAGTTAACAATTACAGACTGAAGGAGAATATGTTAGTAAATTACATGATTCACTTTTCTCTTTTTGGAATTTATAGAGTAATATGCAAATTATTTGGGGGGGTGGAAATTCAAGCAACTGACAAATGGACACCAATGATATTGTATAAAATATAAATAATTACCATTCAAATATTTTATAAGCAGGGAAATTGTTGGAAGGCCAAATGGAGAGAAGTCAAAGTTGGTGTGATTTCAGTGCAAGATATGAAACAGGAAGTGATTCCGAAGAAGAAAAGAAAGAAGATGAAAAGGATCAGGAAGAGGAGGAAGACCCATACACTTTTGCTGAGATTGATGACAGTGAATATGACACAATACTGGCCAATAGGAGTATAAAGAAAAAAATTGGAAGTCGTTCATTCATTATGAACAGACCTCCTGCCCCCACACCACGACCCACAAATATCCCTCCAAAAGAGGAAACTACACCTTACATAGAGCAAGGTAATTTGTTTTGTTATTGATGTTACTGTTTGTGTGTGTGTGTGTG
Organism: Bos javanicus; assembly: GCF_032452875.1. Classification (NCBI taxonomy): domain Eukaryota; kingdom Metazoa; phylum Chordata; class Mammalia; order Artiodactyla; family Bovidae; genus Bos; species Bos javanicus. Next base: position 23,093,806 of record NC_083873.1, on the reverse strand, counting down.
TGTGTTTGGAGGATGTCCTGTCTTTTGGTAGGATCTAAAGCCTCAAAGATTAAAAGTATGTTTTAGAGTCATAGTTAAGTTGTGTTGGCCCATTTTTTAATTTAAACACACAATGGATAAAGAAAATAAGGACAATGTGTGGGGTTCTGGTTTGTAACTGTTCACTAAGAAGGATAGTTTTGACTATGAAACCATAGTATGTGCAAAGAAATACTCTTTGGTGCTTCTTCCATAATTCTATAAGAGCAAGCTCAATTCCCATGAATAACATGCAACACAAGAAAAACATAGGTACCTTAATTTTTGCCCGTCTTCCATTCACAATAACTTAAACAATCTAAACAGTTTTGAATACTAGAATCTTAGATATGCAACGCCAGTTTCTTTGATAATTGTACTTCACCCCCAATGATTAAGATTCACTTCATCCATGATAGAATTTTTGCTTCATTTTAGATTTCAATTCTTTGTCATTCTCAGTTAAATATAAATATAAAAAACATAAAAAAATCCTTAGAGCTTTCTTGTATCTATAACCCCAGTAGGATGTGTTGACTTTGCTATTATTTCTAACATTCTTGTGTACTCTGCTTTGGTGCATTCCATGAGTCACCGGTGTCTAAGACATGACTTTTATTCATCAGTGTATCACAGACACACGCACTTAACCCTACATTTGGGGTTAGATACCACCCTGCTGCTGCTGCTACTGCTGCTGCTGCTGCTAAGTTGCTTCAATCATGTCTGACTCTGTGTGACCCCAGAGATGGCAGCCCACCAGGGCCCGCCATCCCTGGGATTCTCCAGGCAAGAACACTGGAGTGGGTTGCCATTTCCTTCTCCAATGCACGAAAGTGAAAAGTGAAAGTGAAGTGGCTCAGTCGTGTCGGACTCTTTGCGACCCCATGGACTGTAGCCTACCAGACTCCTCCACCCATGGGATTTTCCAGGCAAGAGTACTGGAGTGGATTGCCATTGCCTTCTCCAATGCGTGAAAGTGAAAAGTGAAAGTGAAGTCGCTCAGTCGTGTCCAACTCTTTGCGACCCCATGGACTGCAGCCTACCAGGCTCCTCCATCCTTGGGATTTTCCAGGCAAGAGTACTGGAGTGGGTTGCCATTGCCTTCTCCGAGATACCATCCTAGGGACTGAAAATGTGAAGTAAATCATTGTTTCCATCTTTGAGGTGTTCTAAGCAACAGCTATCCAAATAAATATATAGTACAATTTGACCTTTTATTAGAGATTTTTGAATAAAATATTTGGGATTAATCAAAATGTTTGGGTGACAACTAAAGATGAGAGGCAATCTATTATACATTCAAATAATCTAAACGAAGTACACAAGCAGAACATTTAAATATATACCACAGATTCACTCAAAAAGAACACAGTTATTCATCTGTGATCAGTATGTGCAAAAAAAGCCATTCTATTGTGTAAACAGTATGTATTGAGAGATTTGTATAAGAAAATTGAGCAAGTTTGTCCACTATAGTTTTACACCTACTTAACAGTGATATGCTGATAATGTTCAAGACACTATTAAAAAAATAGAAACCAATAACAAATTAATAAAGATTTCACCTAAAATAAAATGTCAGCTGGAACAATTATTAGATTATTAAGGCAAGGGATAAGTTGTAATTAGAATTTTTCACATTGTCTAACATAGTGGCTCTAGGATATTACATACAGGCCTTCATATCAGCAGATTCCACATCTAAGGATTCAACCAACTGCACCTCAAAAATATTCAGTAAGAGAAAATTCCAGAAAGTACCACAAAGCAAAACTTGAGTTTGCCTCCAGGGCAACTGCTTACATAGCATTTAGATTGTATGTTCAGCTAATTATATAGCATTTACATTGTATTAGGTATTATAAGTAATCTAGAGTTGATTTGCAGTAGACAAGAGAATGTACATAGGTTATAGACAAATACTGTACCACTTTATAAAAAAGACTTAAAAAGTGAAAGTGTTGGTCTCTCAGTCATGTCCAACTCTTTGCAACCCCATGGACTGTTGCAACAGGCTCCTCTGTCCCTGGAATTCTCCAAGCAAGGATACTAGAGAGGGTAGCCATTCCCTTCTCCAGGGGACCTTCCCAAGCCAGGGATCGAACCCCAGTCTTCTGCATTGTAGGAAGACTCTTTACTATCTGAGCCACTAGGGAAGCCCAAAAGAGACTTGAGCATCTGCAGATTTTGGTATGGAGAAAGGAGGTCATGGAACTAATTCCCTGCAGAACCCGAGGGACAACTGTACCAGCTCTTTGACAAAGTTGTTAAATCCCAATAAATATTTTTTTAAAGAGAGAAGATAGACATATAATTTAATGAAAGAATTTGGTTATATTCTAGAAATTTTTCAACAGGTACATCATCTTCGGCATCTCAATCTTTAGGGAATTCTCAGGACCACAAAGACCATAGGGTTTCTCTACTTTTTGCTCTTTATCTTCTCACCCTTCTGTCAACTGTCATATTCTTGTTTTCCATGAATTCATTCTTGTGTTCTATTTTTTCTGTATCATTCATTTCTCTTTGTTTACTGGTAGCGGGGGCAATGGAGTTTAATTTCTTTGTCATGGCTTTTGTCTCATTTTGCTTTGATTCTAATTTATAAATTTCTGTGATATTTATTTCTCTTTAGTTCTCATATCATCTGTATTATCTTTCCTCGTTGCTTGTCTGTTTGGTCTGGAACTCTTGATACCCCCATCAGATAGGTGGCTCTTCTTCACTATGCTTTCATGTTGAAGAATGAAGCACCAAAACCTAAATGGAAACTTGCCCTGCTCACTTGGGGACTGCACTGTAGGGCAGTGGGTAACCAGCCTTTTCATTGAATTATCCCAAAGTGTTAGTTTTGATAGATCTATTCTTCCATTTTTCAATATATCTAGAATAAATTCCAACTAATTGTAACCTAATTTATATACCCAGTTGCCAGCACTCTGAGATCAGAGTCTGGGAAGAAGACTGGGAAGTTTCACCACTCGGAATGCACTATTTACCTTGTTCTCGCCGTGTTCAGTCCAGTGCCTGAAACTCCTTTCGCCCACTGTGCCTTGTGTGCCATGGTCCTTCTATTCACTTTCTCCAAGAACAAACTGTTCATCATAGATGATTGCCTTATTTCACTGAAGAATGAATTAGAAGCAATGCCTGCTTTAGACTGCCAACCAAGCTCCATGTTCTGTAAGAGCATAGGGATGGTTCTCCTTCTCCTTCATAGGTTTATTAATTACATAAAGTTTTATTAAGAACCACATGATAAATTCTTTCTGTGTATTAATAATTCAAATCCCCTACATAACCATGGTAAAATTTGTCTTTTATACAGACACACAGGAACTTTAAAGAATCTTAGAAATCTTGAGTTTCTAAGAAATTTAAAGGCTATTTATCTCACCTACTCATCCCAAGTCCAACTCCTGTCAATATTTACAGGAAATCTTTCATTCAATTACACAATCAAATTTGTTCTCACAGCATTTGTGTTATATGCAGACAGGGATCACTGTTAGGTGATTTATTTTGTTTTTGTTTTGTGCTTAAGTAATGGCACCCCACTCCAGTACTCTTGCCTGGGAAATCCCATGGATGGAGGAGCCTGGTAGGCTTCAGTCCATGGGGTCGCTAAGAGTCGGACACAACTGAGCAACTTCACTTTCACTTTTCACTTTCCTGCACTGGAGAAGGAAATGGCAACCCACTCCAGTATTCTTGCCTGGAGAATCCCAGGGACGGGAGCCTGGTGGGCCGCTGTCTATGGGGTCGCACAGAGTCGGACACGACTGACGTGACTTAGCAGCAGCATGATTATTTTCCCTATATTTCAAACCAATAGCAAAAACTGAACTATAAATGAGGTCATCAAAGTCTCTTTCCATTATTTCTTCCTTTTCTCTTTTACTGGGATATCCTTGCTGGCCTCTTCCTTTTATGCTATTGATTGTTGATCATATTGTTCTCACATTAGGAAAACATTACCTCATCAGCCAGTTCTTTTTTGATGTTCTTTGCATTTCATGGGATAAATGTCTTTCATCATGGCTTCCTTTTTTCTTTCCTAGCTCAGGCAACTCTATTAAATAGAATATCCACCATTTCCCAGAAAGCCATCCATTCAATTTGAAGAATATTAGTTTGCTCTAGTTCTTGCCAGAGCACAGAAGCAATAGCAGAATGTTGGCACATCCGGGGTATGTTAACGTAGCCAAAAGAGAAGGGTGTGGAGTGGGGGATGGAAGAAGAATGCAGATGCCCAACTTACTGTTTCAAAAACTCAAGAAAGTAATAGCAAAGTGACTAGGCAAATAAACCAGAGAGATACAGGAAAATCATGTTGGCTTTTGTGGGATAATAGAATGTGTGTGTGTGTGTGTGTGTGTGTTTAGTTGCCTAGTCATGTCTGACTCTTTGCCAAGGAATTGAACTCACATCCCCTGCATCTCCTGCATTGCAGGCAGATTCTTTACCACCAAGCCACTGGGGAAGCCCCATCCAAGTGATTAGAAGCTTGAAATTTTTACTCTCTAGAGAAGGGAGAAGGACTGAAAGTGGATTAAAGATCAATCATGACTGTGTGGGGAAGCCTCCATAAAGTGCTTATATTATGGGTTTTCAGGAGCTTCCAGGTTGACAAACACATAGAAAGGGAGGCGTGCCCCCAGATGCTATGGGGACAGATTCTTTTGTGCCAGAGACTCCCAGACTTTGCCCTATATATCTCTTTATCTGGCTGTTCATCTTTATCCTTTATCATATTCTTCAATAAACTGGGAAATAAGTGTTTCCTTGAGTTCTGTGAGCTACTCCGGCATTTTAATAGAACCCGAGGGAGGTTGTAAGAACCTCCAATCTGTAATCAAATCAGACAGAAGTTGTAGGAAACCTTGGGACTGGCACCTGCAGTAGAATGGAAGCAGGTTTATGGGACTGAGCTCTTAATCCGTTGATCTGACACAATGTCCAGATAGATACTCTCAGAATTGAATTAGAATGATGGAAATTGTGGTATATTCATACAGTGTTGTAGGACTTGGTGGGGGGAAAAGCCCACACATTTGGTGACCCGAAGTGTCTGAAATGAAGGGTGAGAGTGGTGTGAGATGGAGGAGACACACAGAAAAGAAAAGCCCAGGAGGAAAGTTGGGTTTTCCCAATACTGCTTTGAAGGTAGGATTCAGATTCAGCTGATACTACCTAAGCAAAAAACTTCATATACTTGAGATTCAAATTCCTCATTGTAAGTTGGGAACAGAAACACTATGTACCTTAAGGATTGTTTGGACTTCCCAGCTGTCTCAAGTGGTAAAGAAGCCACCTGCCAATGCAGAGATGCAAGAGACATGGGCTCGATCTGTGGATCAGGAAGATCCCCTGGAGGAGGGCTTGGAAACCTACTCTAGTAATTTTGCCTGGAGAGTCCCATGGACAGAGGAGCCTGACAGACCTGGGTCACAAAGAGTCGGACACAACTTAAGTGACGGAGCACACAAGCAAGTACAAATAAATGACAAAAGGGACAAGAACCACATCAATGTGGGTAGAACAGACCTCACTAGCACTACAGAGGATGATCAGAAGAATATGTCAATTTACTAATTTCTAAATTTCCCATTTTAAACTAAGTATTCTAAGTACTCCTAGTTTGAAGAGGGGAGCCCATACGTAATTGGACAAACTTCTAGAATATTCACTTACAGCTAAGCATTCTAATTTCTTTCATGCAGCATGACATATCAGACAGAACATCTATTTCTACCATCACCACTGTCCCCTGTCCACAGAAATGTAGCTTATTAATACAAAATTGAATCCATGGTTTGTTTTATCAAGAGATATGTTCCTGGGTTTTTAAAATTCTATTCTTATTATACTAAACCTAATTTTATGTTAACAACCAAAAAAGAATAACTCATTTTTCTTAATGAAAAGTTTTTGAAGTCTGCCTGCTTCTAAATACCATATTCTCTCCATCTTTTGCTCCCTATAACATTGAAAAGGATCAGATTCATCAAGCTTAAAGAATAGAGAGGAATTGACAAGGATTTACAATCCTGAGTGAAAGAATTCTTGATTTAAGGCTAATCAAGGAAACAAAGTGAGAACTTTTCATAGTATAGATAGATTGATAATAAAACTATATCCATAAATCATGCATAGAGATAGCTGCCTATTGTGGAAAATTTTTCAACGTCAATGAAAAATTTCCCATTTTCCCCTCACACAATTAATAAAACCAAGATCATTCTTCAGAGTCTATGTTGCTGATTTGGGGTAGAATATAATTTCCCTTTCAATTCTCAATTGCTACTGAGTTACCCTTGGCATTTTACAGTGCAACAAAGTTGTATATGACCTTTTTGAGAGCTACTTAGCTACTGGGACCCTAAAATGTCAAGTACAACTCAGTTGCTCAGAAATTTTCCACTTGCAATTCACTTGTACTTGAAATTGATCACGTCCAATGCAATTGAAATGCAAGCAGAGAAGAAGAAGAAGGAAAAAAAAGCCTTGTAGAATCACTTAGGAAAATTAATCTATATCATTGTAAATGTGACAGAATGGAATGGCTTCTATCTCATTGTTGTTATTCAGTCACTAAGTTATGTCCTGCTGTTTGAACCCCATGGACTGCAGCACACCAGGCTTTCCTATCCTTCACCAACTCGGAGCTTGCTCAAACTCCTGTCCATTGAGTCCATGATGCCATCCAACCATCTCATCCCCTGCCACCCTCCTCTCCTCCTGCCCTCAATTTTTCCTGGCATGAGAGTCTTTTCCAGTGAGTTGGTTCTTTGAATCAGGTGGCCAAAGTATCAGGAGCTTTGATACTTTGATACAAATCAGGAGCTTCAGCTTTAGCATTACTATCTATCCTCATTAGTGAAGACATATGGGCACATCTATTAAAGTAAGCCTTAGATCAAGTGCCTTGCATTCTATTCTCTAGCCCAGTGACTTTGTCCAAAGCATTATCTTCAGGACTTAGTATATCACAGGTGTTCTCAAGATAGAAGGACATATGTATCATCTGTTTGTAAGATATGGATTAGGGTACTGGTGCAGCTCTGCAAAGGAACAGTTCAAGTTGTGCTTACACTGGGAATTCTGGTCTTTACCCCTTAAAGTACAATACTCTGTGTGCCTGATGAATCACTTTAGTCATGTCCGACTCTTTGCGCCCCTATGGACTATAGCCTGACAGGCTCCTCTGTCCATGGAATTCTCCAGGCAAGAATACTGGAGTGGGTTGCCATGCCCTCCCCCAGGGCATCTTCCCAACCCAGGGATCAAATCTGTGTCTCTTTACACTAGAATCTCTGCTAAATTTGTATTTTAATAAGAAGCCTGATTGACCTAGAGTAGTAGTTCTTAACTGGTGGTGATTTGACTTCCAGGAGACATTTGGAGACATTTGGCAATATTTAGAGACATTTTTGATTGTCATGGCTAAGACATAGATGTTACTATCATATATGCCAGGCCACAAAATGTGTCTCAACAAATTTAAGAGGATAGAAATTATATCAAGCATTTTTTCCAACCACAATGGTATGAAAATAGAAGTCAATTACAGGGGAGAAATGGGAAAAACACAAACATATGGAGACTAAGCAACATGCTACTAAAAAAACAACGGGTTAATGAAGAAATCAAAGAGGAAGTCAGAAAATAAAATGCAATGAAAATAAATACACAACTTTCCAAAATCTATGGGACGCAGCAAATGCAGTTCTAAGAGGGAAGTTTATAGCAATACAAATCCACCATAAGAAACAAGAAAATCTCAAATAACCCTGTCGTTTTGAAATTTTCAATCTACATTTTTGTGGTTTGAATCTTATTGGCAGAACTAGTATTTAATGTTTATTCAGAGTGAGAGTGACCCAGTCTTATTGGTTACTTATTAGTGTAGTGAAGTCGCTCAGGTGTGTCCGACTCTTTGAGACCCCATGGACTGTAGCCCACTAGGCTCCTTGGCCCATGGGATTTTCCAGGCATGAATACTGGAGTGGATTGCCATTTCCTTCTCCAGGGGATCTTCTCGACCCAGGGATCGAATCCAGGTCTCTCGCTTTGTAGGCAGACGCTTTACCATCTGAGCTACCAGGGAAGCCCCAGTTACTTATTAGGACAGCAATATTTCCTGATAGAAAGTAAAAACAAACAAACAAACAAACAAAAAAGAAGCCAGAGAACTGAAAGGTAAACTCATCACAGCTTCTAGAGGATAGCAGTGACTTCCTAACAACCCAAACCACTTCTCTTTGCTTTTCATTTTTTTCTTTTGCAACTTGTGGGATCTTAGTTCCTCAACCAGGGATAGAATCAATGTCCCTAACCGCTGGACCATGAGAGAAGTCCCCAAACCACTTCCCTTTGAAACAAAAGAAAAATTACTAGGGACATCACTAATGTCTACACTAATATCCTTTTTTATTGAATACAGATGTTCAAAAAGTAAAGTCAAACAGTGAGTCCACATGAAATCCTATGTGAAGAAATTAGCCCCTAGTTCAGTGCTCTGTAAGCAGTAGGTATTCAATAAATGTTGTCTGCCTGGTTCAAAAGGAAGACAGACCTGCCTGCCCAGTAGTGGAGTGAGACTTCGCTAAACACTCATTATAATGGACTCAAGCTCTAATGACACAGAATTCCATAAACCAACTGCTGTCATTCTCTGAATGTCCCAACTTCCTTAATAAGAAACATTTCAAGAACAGAAATATTCTTATTTGCATCAAAAAGGATAAATATGCAAATCAAAGCAGTTTGTATTCTACTTAAATAAAAATTAAGTTCCTTAGAAGTAGAAAAGGTAATTTATAGTGAGATTTCCTGGTTTGGGAGAAGATTTTCGTGGGAACACATCGATCAGACTTAAAAGTTTCCATTACAAACTGGAAAGAAAATTAATGTTTTCTCCTTAAGAAACCAAAGCATTCATTGATATTTCCACTGAATTAGAATTTCTGTACTATTTTCCTTTATGCAGATATGTACTCTCCAACTTCCCATCACCACCAGTCTCCCAAGTATGCTGTAACCACCTGACTTCACATGTGCTGGCTGACCATTTGTAGATCCTCACCATCCTCCTCTCCCCCCAGAATCCCACAACTCCTGGCTCTATGTCTGCCAGTCAGTAAACTGCTTTCAGATGAAAGGCCTTCATATCACGTGGCTGATGTGACTATTTCTGTTTGTGACCATGCCACCCCTCACAACCTATTCAAATGTGGTGACCTGTGTTCGATAAATTTGTTGAAATTGGCAACCCACGACTATTGCTAACAGAATGAAATGGTGCTTTTAAGCTGACTGGAGTGCTCAGTCTATCTTGATCCATTTGCAAAGAGGCTGCATCTCTTCCCTGAGCTTCGATTTGATTAGTGAGCATGACTACTTACAGGGTTAGAACGTTCTGTTCCCTGCCTTTGCTGGCTAGACAGGAGCTGTTTACATTGCTTGACTTTACCTCACTCTGCCTTTTTGTCATTAGCATGCTCAGGGTACAGATTGGGGAACAAGGCAGGCAGAGTAGGGCTGTGGAGGTTGCATTATGGCCCCTGCCCTTCCTGCCTGTTTCTCATCTCTGTCCTCTCATCAGTAGGCACTAATGACACGTTTGACTCTTGCTTAAAATAAGACACCAAAAATGGAGGACAGAATGAAAACTGACCGCGTCTTGTTTACCTTTGCATCCTTAGGACCTAGCACAGCACTTAGCTACATGGTTACCAATCTAATGAAGTTGGCTGAGCGATTAATAAATGCTACTATACTATGGACCTGAAGCAAAATACCGATCTGTATATTTCATTTTATATCAAATCCCTGGTTTCAGGAACTATCAACAGTGATAGGTATACAGCTCCAAACAACATTTCATGTCACACTTCTAATGGGCATGAAACATCAAGGGCTTTGTGGTTTATAATTCATTTCTTTATGAATGCACTTGGCTATTGCACAGACTTTCCATTACCTTAGCCACTTATAAAATAATTCCAAATAAGCTTTATCAGATTTTCAAAGAAGGGCAGCCCTGGAAGAATCTGTTTGCTTGAAATAGGCCACTAATGAGGTTGACATGAAGAATGTTCCTGCAGAAGCAACCTGCAAAGACAAATAGTGCAAGTGAATTCGTTATATTTCACTTTCTCCTCCTCCTCTGCTCTTCTGATAGTTCTGCTTTGCTTAACATTTTGAATATTTAATACTATGCAAATTTTTCCCATTCAGTATCATTTCTATTCTAGAGAAAATTTTATAGAAGTCATTCTACCAACATTTAAAATAAATGGGTTGGTATTTGGGGCATTTGCATTGTTTGAGATTATTTTGAGCCTCAAAAATTGTTTTTCTTCCTTTATGGACTTTTTTAATGTTTAAAGGTAGTGAAAGGTACTAATAATGCATTCATTATTCTTTCTTCTTAAATTCCAACTTTAGGTAGGAAGAGAAAAACAAGGTTTCACTCGGTCAGAGAATCATCAAAATTGACGTTATGTCATAATTGCCTTGACAGCATCATTTGAACGTTGATGCAATAAAATACTGTCAAGAATAATATTCTCCAAGATCTTAAACACATGGGAACAGGACCACCCCCATATATTACAAAAACTAACATTAGTCTGTGACTTAACTTTCTATTGTTTCTGTTCGTCTAAACCTCCACTAAAAAGAATTGCTTCCTCAAAACCATGCATTTTATTTAAATTCATGTGCACTTAAGAATTTATCCAGGAGCTGTTTGGCCTGGGCGGGCTTGGGAAAAAAGAATTGGTAGCATTTTAGCATGTCAGAACTAAGTAAGACCCTAGAGATCATCTCATCTTAGCCTTAACTTCATTGGCAAAGGAAATAAAGGCCTGAGGGAAAAAGTCATTTTCCCATGTCATGCATGTTGTTAATATTAAGATAAAACTACACTCCTTCCACTGTCCCAAGTTGATTACCATTCTGGTATTTAGATTTTTTTCAGTTACTATATGTTTAGAACAGACTCTCATCTTACCACAAATCCTATTGTACAAAAATAATACTTTCAAATCTAAACCTGAGTGATCCATACTCAATGTTTGGTTCTCCCTATAGCATGGGTTTTCTAGTTGTCTCCTATAAACGTTATGCATTTTATGATTAAAATGCATAAAGCTTTCTAGGACCAAGATTTTGCTGGCAGACACAATTTAAATGTTTCAGCTAATGTTTACTGTAAAAAGAAACATTAACAAATTCGGAATTTATATCTTTTCTTAAGGCTAATAGATGGGCTTCCCTGGTGGCTCAGATGGTAAAGCGTCTGCCTGCAGTGCGGGAGACCCGGGTTCGATCCCTGGGTTGGGAAGATCTCCTGGAGAAGGAAACGGCAACCCACTCCAGTACTCTTGCCTGGAAAATTCCATGGACTGAGGAGCCTGGTAGGCTACAGTCCATGGGGTCGCAAAGAGTCGGACACGACTGAGCCACTTCACTTTCTTTCAAGGCTAATAGAGCATGTGTCCTTGGTATGCATGTTTGTACTGGGCATCCTTTGGGTGGGTTGGCTCTTTCTTCAGGAAACGAGTTAATATAAGTATCTTCCCAAGATAAACTCATATTCAAAAACACCTCCTAACTTTCATAGCAATGAGAAATGGTGTGTTTGGAAATATGTTAATTGCTAATTGAGCTTTGTAAGGAAATGAGGTTTGTCTCTAGGTGGAAGGAGGGAAACAGTTGTAGTGGATGGAGCCAGAAATGAGTTAGGAGGGAATTTTAAGGCAGATTAGACAGATAGAGGGGCTTCGCAGCGGCTCAGTGGTAAAGAATCCGCCTGCCAACATAGATGTGGATTCATTCAATCCCTGAATCGGGAAGATCTCCTGGAGAAGGGAATGGCTACACGTTCCAGTAGTCTTGCCTGGAAAATCCCATGGACAGAGGAGCCTAGCAGGCTACAGTCCATGGGGTCACAGACAGTCAAACACAACTTAGCAACTAATCAACAACAATACTATGGAGCATGATTTAGTGCCTATCCTTCTCTTAAAGAGTTCTGTGATCAGCACTTTCATCATCATCCTACTCAGAGCATCCTATCCCCCACCCCAATCCTACATCCCATTTCACGATGTTATGGCTAAAATAGCTGCTTAAATATCAACATTAAATACACTGCTGTAACTTCTCAATCTAGAAACTGAGACTGTTTACCTGTTTAACATTTCCTATATTTCACAAAGTCTGGATATTTATTGTCAGCAAAATGTATTTCAACAAAATATAAGGTGATTTTTAACAAATTAATGCCAAAAGCTGGAAAAAGTAATTCTATTTACCAGTACTCTATCATAGCTTCACAATTTATCAGAGTTCTTAAAGCTTATCAGTAAATGTGCATTTTATTGGACAAATTTGTTTTCTGACTTTATCTTTGGATTCAGATGTTTATTCATTTTAATGATTCCATATTACACCGTTTTTTTGTCTGAGACAGTCTCAGTTTCTGTCTTAACAATATTGGTGAAAAAACCCAGAGTGTCTGCATGTTATTAAAATTTCAAAAGTGTTTTATGTTTTCAAGACTTTTAGAACTGGCCAATGAAAAAAATCAAGTACCGCTCATAAAAATACTTTTATTATCCTAAAATATATTCATATACCATATATCCACCAGTATATTTTATTTGAGAAAAAAATGTAAGCCACAATCCCAGAACTTGCCAGTATGTTATATTTAGCATGTTTTCCAAATACTGACTTGAAGCAGAAAATTGATTTTCAACCAAAAATGTTATTTCATGTGTGTAATTTCTCTTAAACACATCATACACTTAAAGTATATTTGCTTCTCCTATTTGAAGGAAGACAGTAGAGCAGGGTCGGAGAAGGCAATAGCACCCCACTCCAGTACTCTTGCCTGGAAAATACCATGGACGGAGGAGCCTGGTGGGCTGCAGTCCATGGGGTTGCTAGGAGTTGGACACAACTGAGTGACTTCATTTTCACTTTTCACTTTCATGCATTAGAGAAGGAAATGGCAACCCACTCCAGTGTTCTTGCCTGGAGAATCCCAGGGACAGGGGAGCCTGGTGGGCTGTCGTCTATGGGGTTGCACAGAGTTGGACAGGACTGAAGCGACTTAGCAGCAGCAGCAGTAGAGCAGGGTACCCTTTCTATTGACAACAGCTTGCAAAGTATAAATGCATAATAAATAACAGTTGATTTGATATGGTTTAAGGAATGTTCTTGGGGCTTCCCAGGTGGCACTAGTGGTAAAGAACCCACCTGCCAATGTATGAGACATAGGAAATGTGGGTTCAGTCCCCGGGTCAGGAAGATCCCCTGGAGGACTCAGGCATTCTTGCCTGGAGAATCCTCATGGACAGAGCAGTCTGGTGGGCTACGGTCCATAGGGTCGCAAAGAATCAGACATGACTGAAGTGACTTAGCATGCACACACAAAGGGAACTTCCTTAAATTTCATAAAGTGCTATCTGAATTCATCACAGATATGACCTTGATATTAGATCAGTTTAAAGAATAAAATCAAAGAAGCCAAAATACTGCTGGGATGCATCTCCCAGGCAGAGTGGTCAAGCACCATCCATCCAGTTGGAACACTCCCACTCCTGTGTGCCTCCGTCGGGTTACCCCAGGGACTCCCATGCAGCTGTTCAGGGGAGCAGAGACAAGCATGTGGGAAATGCCCTAAGGTTCTTTTTTTTTTTGGCCACACCACATGGCATGTGGGATCTTAGTTCCCAGACTAGGGACTGAAGTGCTTAAGTGAAGTCTTAACCACTGGACCGCAGGAAAGTCCAACCCTGCCGCTGCTGCTGCTAAGTCGCTTCAGTCGTGCCCGACTCTGTGCGACCCCATAGACGGCACCCCACCAGGCTCCCCGTCCCTGGGATTCTCCAGGCAATAACGCTGGAGTGGGTTGCCATTTCCTTCTCCAATGCATGAAAGTGAAAAGTGAAAGTGAAGTTGCTCAGTCGTGTCCGACTCTTAGCGACCCCATGGACTGCAGCCCACCAGGCTCCTCTGTCCATGGGACTTTCCAGGCAAGAGTACTGGAGTGGGGTGCCATTGCCTTCTCCGAGTCCAACCCTAAGGTTCTTTTTAATCCTCTCTCTAGGGCTCCTTCTTTGCTGTTTTTCTTTTGACAGAACATACTTATTTTACAGTTTCTTTCAGAGTGTTTCATTACATTTAGTTCTTGATATGCTGTTTTGCTGACTTTGTCTCACTGTGGTTTGTTTCCTTGTGTGATTTCTAATTCTTTTTCTTTATTGGAGAATAATTGACCTGCAGTGTTCTGTAAGTTACAGATGTACAATATAGTGATTCACAGTTTTTAAAGATTAGACCCCATTGATAGGTAATAAAATATCAGTTATATTCCCTGAACAGTATGTCCTCAGTTATGGATTATGGAAGATGAGAGGCAGCAGTGCTGTGAAGAACCACGCAATAGACTGAAGTGCAAGCCTTGAGAGTCCAACTCACATCTCCACCAGCAACAGTTCTGGGATCATTTCGATATTATGTAGCCCTTTTAAATGTTAGTTATTTCCATCTTCCTCATCTGTAAACATATGACATTGGATCAGTCCTCCAAGGCCTCTTGCAGTTCCCAAACTCTGTAGTTTAGCCTACGCATTAAAAATAAATGGAACTCTGGGATGTTCAGTTTCTAGAATCAAGCTCTAAAGGCTATAGACTTTTCCATTAACAAATGCCAGAAGGTATACAGAACTTTGTGGGTACTCAATAAATATTAAACAATCAATCTTATCTTTCATCTGCAAAATGGGGTGAGTAATGCTGACTTGTCTCACAGAATTCTGTGTGAGAAATAATAAATGAGAACAAAGCACTTTTCAGATAATGAAGTAATTCGAATAAGCTGCTTTAATAGGTCTGAGGTCTAGCTAGATGATGCAAGAATAAAGTGTCTTTTTTATTATTACATCTGTGAAATACAGCAGTCTTTTCATCTGTTTAAGAAGAAACAGTCTATCATCCTTGCTTATCACCAAAAAGTCAGCATGAGTAATTTCTATACAAATGGAATTTTTCATGTGATTTTACCATTAATCACTTTTAACAAAATGCAGCTTTTATCTTTACCTGATATCAAAATGGAATCATATCTTGATTTAAACAGTTTAATGAGGCGTTCCATCAGTATTATACTACTCTGAGCAAAGAAGAGGCTTTTTGAAATGACTGATAAGCTGCACAAATGAGAAGATTGTAAATCTAATAATCCTCCTACTAAAAAAATAATACAATTCAGGAATTGTTACTAAGGAAAATGAAGTATTGCATTCTAGTTTCCTAGAGTCTTCTACAGGATGTTCTTTTTAATGTTTCTGTTCAATAAATATGTGTTCTATTTTTTACAGTGTTTCAACAAAAAGCTGCCAGAAGACAATCTGATGGTGACAAGTTGCACGGTCCTAAGAAACAAGGTATTGATATGAACTTCAGCTTTTTAAATAATCTTTAAGAGTTAAAGAAGTTTTATGAATACTGACTAAAGTCTCCTGAGATAGAAGTAAATAGCTGTGTACTTGATTAATTTTACTCTTAAGTCACTGTCTTACCCAAAGTAACTTTTCCATAAAAAGATGATGGCAAGATAATTCTTTTAGTTAATAAAAGCAAATTATTTTAATTAACAAAAGGAAAGAAATTAACAAAGGCCTTATGAGGATATTTGTGGTGATGTTGATGATGTTGTTTGTTATCACAGCTCTAGGAGGGTCAAGTAAGACAAATTCTCACAGACCTTGAGAGAGAAGTCTCTAGAACGTAACTTGGTAGGAGGGGCAGATGGCTGATTCCCCAGAGGAGACCAGCATGGGTTTTCTGTGCTCTGCGTTGAACTCCAGGCAAAGATTGTACCCTTTTCTCACAGTTCTCTTGCCTTAGGCACTGAATCCCACGTTTTTTGTTCTTTATGTTCTTCTTTTTTGTTGTTTTGTTTTGTTTTGTTTAATTTTATTTTATTTTTAAACTTTACATAATTGTATTAGTTTTGCCAAATATCAAAATGAATCCGCCACAGGTATACATGTGTTCCCCATCCTGAACCCTCCTCCCTCCTAAATACTTATTTCTAATGCAGAAAAGAAATAAACATTGTAGCTACTGAGGCATCTCACACAGGAGGAATGTTTTCCTCTGGTTCCATAGGAGGTGGCTGCTTCCAGTCTTTTCTGATACACTTGGTTCCTATTGAAAAGAGAGACTCTAGCAGGTGATTTATAATAATATTTTTCTGATAATAAGGCATTGGTTAAGATTCAGAAATGCAGAATATAAAAGGTGGCAGAAATGGAGGTAGTGCTGGATGGTTTGATAATCAAAGAACACGTACTGATGCTTTTAACCTCAACCCACTTCTGAAATAACGTCCCTCCAAAGTCATTCAGTTCAGTCACTCAGTCATGTCTCTTTGTGACCCCATGGAACACAGCACACCAGGCTTCCCTGTCCATCACCAACTCCCAGAGCTCATTCAAACCCATCCATTGAGTAGGTGATGCCATCCAACCATCTCATCCTCCCTCATCCCCTTCTCCTCTTGCCCTCAATCTTTCCCAGCATCAGGTTCTTTTCCAATGAGTCAGTTCTTGGCATCAGGTGGCCTAAGTATTGGAGCTTCAGCTTCAGCAACAGTCCTTCCAATGAATTCTTGATTTCCTTTAGGATTCCTTTAGGATTGAATGGTTGGATTTCTTTGCAGTCCAAGGGACTCTCAAGAGTCTTCTCCAACACCACAGCTCAAAAGCATCAGCTTTCTTTATAGTCCAACTCTCACATCCATACATGACTACTGGAAAAACCATAGCTTTCGCTAGATGGACCTTTGTTGGTAAAATAATGTCTCTCCTTTTTAATATGCTGTCTAGGTTGGTCATAGCTTTTCTTCCAAGGAGCAAACATCTTTTAATTTCATGGCTGCAGTCACTATCTGCAGTGATTTTGGAGCCCAAGAAAATAAAGTCTGTCACTGTTTCCATGGTTTCCCCATCTATTTGCCATGAAGTGATGGGATCAGATGCCATGATCTTACTTTTCTGAATGTTGAGCTTTAAGCCAACTTTTTCACTCTCCTCTTTCACTTTCATCAAGAGGCTCTTCAGTTCCTCTTTGCTTTCTGCCATAAGGGTGGTGTCATCTGCATATCTGAGGTTATTGATATTTCTCCTGGCAATCTTGATTCCAGCTTGTGCTTCATCCACCCTCGCATTTCTCATGATGTACTCTGCATATAAGTTAAATAAGCAGGGTGACAATATACAGACTTGATGCACTCCTTTCCCAATTTGGAACCAGTCTGTTGTCACATGTCCAGTTCTTACTGTTGCTTCTTGACCTGAGTACAGATTTCTCAGGAGGCAGGTCAGGTGGTCTGGTATTCCCATCTCTTTCAGAATTTTCCACAGTCTGTTGGGATCCACACAGTCAAAGGCTTTGGCATAGTTAATAAAGCAGAAATAGGTGTTTTTCTGGAACTCTCTTGTTTTTTTGATGATCCAACGTATGTTGGCAATTTGATCTCTGGTTCCTCTGCCTTTTCTAAATCCAGCTTGAACATCTGGAATTTCACAGTTCACATACTGTTGAAGCCTGGCTTGGTGGATTTTGAGCATTACTTTACTAGCGTGTGAGATGAGTGCAATTGTGTAATAGTTTGAACATTCTTTGGTATTGCCGTTCTTTGGGATTGGAATGCAAACTGACCTTTTCCATTCCTGTGGCCACTGCTGAGTTTTCCAAATTTGTTGGCATATTGGGTGCAGCACTTTCACAGCATCATCTTTCAGGATTTGAAATAGCTCAAATGGAATTCCATCACCTCCACTAGCTTTGTGTGTAGTGATGCTTCCTAAGGCCCACTTGACTTCACATTCCAGGATGTCTGGCTCTAGGTGAGTGATCACACGGTTGTGGTTATCTGGGTCATGAAGATCTTTTCTGTTCAGTTCTTCTGTGTATCCTTGCCATCTCTTCTTAATATTTTCTGCTTCTGTTAGGTCCATACCATTTCTGTCCCTTACTGAGCCCATCTTTGCATGAAATGTTCCCTTGGTATCTCTGATTTTCTTGAAGAGATCTCTCGTCTTTCCCTTTCTATTGTTTTCCTCTATTTCTTTGCATTGATCACTGAGGAAGGCTTTCTTATCTCTCCTTGCTATTCTTTGGAACTCTGCATTCAAATGGGTATATCTTTCCTTTTCTCTTTTGCCTTTAGCTTCTCTTTTCTCAGCTATTTGTAAGGCCTCCAAGTAATGTTACCTTAAAATTGTTACCTGTAAATCATGAGAGAGACCTTAAAGCTGGAAGTTATTTTACCAGCAGCCACTAACCACTTCCATAGTCTCTTTATGTTCCATTATGTAAATGGCGAGGTACTGGTTGCACCAACTTCTAACACCTGTCAACCTGTTGAATACATAACCTCAATGGACTTGGTCCTGGGATGCCCTGGATCATCCTCCAAAGAAAGGTGTGTCCTTAAATGAATAATCTTCACCCATCACGTCAAGTGGCTTTTCTCATGACAGCGACATTGTGCTTATATCGTTCTTGCAACAAATACATGGTATTTGAATGCAGCACATGATGAGCCTGAACTTCCAGTCTCCCACAAATCACTTGGATATACTGCTTATAAATTCATATGCAAAAAACTCCTTACTGGGCAGTTTTTTATATCTAATGATTCTTATTTTGAGGGGAAAGAAATATCTTTTTAAGTCTACTGTTAACCTCCCACTGTGCCTTTAGCTCTCTTAAGAAATAGTTGCAGAACTCCATGTGAGACCATTGTACAGCTTGGATCAAACAGTTATTGAAGAATTAAAGTAGAGAAGATTATTCCTATCTGGACTCCTCCACACATCTCATAGAACTCTGGAAAGAATAAAGAGAGGGGATGCTTTGAGCTCTTTGGGAGAAAGTTCCCATGAAGCATTTTTAGCAAATTATTCAATTATCATACTTTAATTAAATCATGTTAGAATTAAGGGGATGATGTGAAGAAGGCCACAGGAGATGGAAGAAGGTAACAAGTGGCAAGTGTAAGGAAGGGATCTCAGAATGCCTGATGTATTATCCTCTGGTTGTCCCACAGAGAGCAATATAAGGAAAGGCTGCTGATGTTTTGGAAGCCTGTATGAAATCTATTATTATTCTACCATAAGTATAGAAGAGTAATCCCTTGTTTACTCAGAAGAAAGGGGGCAGAGGGAATGATGAAAGTAAACAAGAACCTAAATTATAATATATTTTATTGGGTTAACATCTGTCCATGTCTTGTTACTTAATTTGCTTCCTCAAGATCAATGATAACTTGATTTATTTTTTAATTCTTGGGGATTAGGATACTGAAAATTTTAATTGAATTTTTGTGTGAACTTTTCTGTCTAGATATTTCAATCCAATTATTGATGATATTTTTGATTAGTCAACTTAAAGGAGTTCATTTCTTGGTTCCTTTAACTGTGGACATCCGTAATTCAGCAGAATGGAAAAGAATATTGTTCTGTTTTCAAGGATAGAGGAACATTAAATCTTACAAAATGTAAAGAAAAAAGCAAAGCCTTCCTGATGACTGCAATCTGAAATCAGAATCTAGAGGAAAAAAACAAGAATAATTGGGAAGGGGGACTTCCCTGGCCGTCCAGTGGTTGAGACTTTACCTTTCAATGTAGGGGGTGCAAGTTTGATCCCTGGTGGGGAAGCTAGGATTGCACATGCCTCTCCACCAAGAAACAAAAACATAAAACAGGCACACTATCGTAACACATTAAATAAAGATTTTTTTAAAAAAAGAACAATTGGAAAGAAAATTTTTTAAAAATCAAATACCTAATGGGCTTACTCTGTCCAACCATTCTTCTCTAAACCTTTTCAGATATTTATGACCATCCAGACCATAGGACATACTTAGCAATCAAAACAGCTTATGCCTAAATTAATGAATACTCTTCAAATATCCTGGGATTTCATGGTATAATAGGAAAAGTAATACATACTTCACCAATGATAAACTATTCGGTAGAGAACAACAAAAACAAAAAGACCCTTGTGTGAAGTGTTTGTCAGAGTCAAGATTTTTTAAAGGGACTGGACAGGTTCTCTAAAGGTTAAGGAAATTATTCAATTATTTCAGTATATATTATTTTTTTACTGAAAGGAAAGGAATTATGAGAGCCAACTAATTTTCCATTGTAAGTACAGACATTTCAGATGCCCTGTGTTGAAGACTGCCAAGGGATTGCCAGGAAGTTTCATTGTTGCTAAGTCAAGGAATTTTCCTGAGGAAAAGGAAAAAAATTAATTGGCACCATTTCCATGGAAACTAAATAGATTTCTTCAACTCAGTTTTCACATTTTGAAAAAAAAAATAAGAAAAATGCTGAGGACTTTGAATCACAGATTAGAAGTTTCCATCAAAATTCAGTTTTAAAGTCAGTTTTTCCAAATTACTTTTAAAATTAGAAAAATTTTAAATCAATACCAGAGCGTTGTCCCCAGAATATGCTGCTACCACCCACTTCCCAAAATTGAGCACCATAGAGTGGTCAAGAGTTTGTTCCTCAACGTGGCTAACCAGAGAACTGAATTTTGGCAGTGAGTTTGGAATCAATCACAGTTTTGATGTCTGAGTCTTATTAACTAAGCTCATGGAGGACTGACTTCTAACCCTCAACTCCAATCTATTAAATCTATAATATGGGACAACTCCTTCCAAGTGACAAGAATGCTTGCATTCATTAGACACTTGCCAAATAATGAAGTTTCTATAAAACGTAATTAGTGATTAGAAGACTAGCAGGTGAACTTGATCAAGTCAGAGGGTGCTGGAGGAACATAAGAGCTTCAGGGACATGGAAATATCTGGTTTATTTTTCCTGCCTCACAAAATAATATAATAGTCTGGGGTAAAGATTGTTCATGTCTCCCAGACCTGTTACAACTTTTTTCCCCATTATATCTTTTTTCATGGGCTGTACCAAGGGGCCTTTTTCTATCTTCGCCAGAATCATCCCATTTTATTAGCATAGTCGGACCTCAAAGATGATGCCTGGCAATTGAGGAGGTTTAGCGTTCTTAGCATCCTTAACTGCCCCTCTGGTCATGGCCACAAATATGTCCAGTCACACAGTGAAATAATAATAATCCCTCAAGCGTGTGTTGTTGCTGTCATGCTTGGAAGGCAAACTGTATTTTTGAGGGATTGGGGTAGTAGGTAGGAGGGAGGAGGATCACATCCACCCTAGCCAGCTGCCTATCCAAGTAACTCTCAGTCCTAGGTGAGCATATGAATTATTCGTAGGGCTTCTAGAATTTGATTGCCTATGTCCTATTTTAGACATGGACAGCAAGTGGAACACATGAGAACAGCCATGTGCTATAATAATAATCACCTCACACCAACACAAAAAAAAACACAAAATCTAACCAAAAGGAACTATTTCTCAGGCCATATTGTGGTCAAACCTGGCCTCTAAATGTATTATATTTAAAAAATAATGTGCACAATGTAATTTCAACTCTTTTTAATGTTTAAACCTTTCAATTTTTGCCATGTTTAAACCATGTTTTAATCTGTCTCATGTAAAAATTCAAATCTCCAACCACTCCCTATTGTATTACTATATCGTTTGCCACAAATGACTTTTGATATTCTCATTTATCATCATGCTTTCCATATTGTTTTCTTATACTTGAGACACATTTCTCTAAACTCATAATTCTGTCAGAACTGGGAAAATAAAGATATATCATGAGAATCATGCTATCAACAAAAACCTAAAAGAAAAAATATTGATAATGAAGACTATTCTGATGTGTTTAACAAGCAGGCACTAAATCTTCTCTGCTCAATAATTCTATCTGGCACCTGTAAGCTTTGGAGTTTGCAACTTGTAATATAATCTCTACCCACTAATTCTTCAACGCAGACTGAAAAATCGTTATTGGCTGGTCTTTTCAAGGAGTGTGCATGCTCTTGGGAAAGATATAGTCAGGGAATGCACCTTATATGAGCTCTCTAAGTTCCCAGTGCCATACCAGTTTGATGAATCTTAAATAATAGAATTTTCTGTAAGTAGGAGACCTAGGGAAATGCAGATGGTATTACCCATATGTGGGAAAAAGAGAATACTGGTCCCTGAGGTATTTTCATCAGGTTGCTTTTGCCAATACTTGATATATTAAAAAGAAAAGGGGAAATTATCAAAATGTGGTTATGTGTACTCTACAGAAGAATAATGGCTTCAATTCTCTTTTTCAGTATAACGTACATTTCTATTTGTCATGTTGTTTATGGAAGATTTGTTTTGGTTAAAGTCATACCTGGAAAAACTTGTGTAATAGCTGGGGTCTTATCTAAATGGTGATGTGTCAACAGCCCACGGTGGCCTTTCAGAAATGCTCCTGAAGGAAAGGCATCAAAATGATGGAATTCTTAATAACAATAGAAACAAAGACTTAAAAAAAAGCTAATAGTGACAAAAAAATGCTAATAGTTAAAAAAAATGATACTAATTCCAGTTAATTTTAAGGTTGAACAAAGGAGATTGAAACAGATAAAATGAGTAGTTCACCTGCTGACCCCCAGTTATCACCCGATTTGTTGTTGTTGTTCATTCACTAAGTCGTGTCTCTCTGTGAGTCCATATGCAGCCCATGGACTGCAGCATGTCAGGCTCACCTGTCCTTCACAATCTGAAATTTGCTCAAATTCATGTCCACTGAGTCAGTGATACTATCTAACCATCTCATCCTCTGTCACCCCCTTTCCCTTTTGCCTTCAATCTTTCCCGGTATCACAAGTGCTAGTTTTTGAAAGTTCTCCCCACTCCAGCTCTGGTCTTTCCATACACATATGGAAAAAGTAGTTCTCTTAAGTAGAAAGCAGGCTGAGATCCTGCAATAAAGAAAGCTGTGTGATGGAAGGATGGGATGGGCAAGAACCACTGTTTGTTCAGGAAGTCAGTTGCTTGTAGACCTATGAGAACATAGTGCCAAAGAATCACGCTCCCCCGTACGTAACAAAGTTACACTAGACAAAACCACTAAGCCCTGGGATTTTGAGTTGTGAATTGCACCTGCCAAAGTCCTGTGTAGTCCTGAAGCAGAAAACAAAATTTGATCTGAACACAAGGAAAGGAAACAGAGGATAAACAACCACCAAGTCTCTTGTTGAACAAGATTTTATGAAGAAGAGGATATGTAAATAACTTCAAAACCCATGTCAAAGGAAAGAAAGAATTCATCATGAAGACTCAGGTTAATTATACTTTGATAAATGATTTATTTAATGAGTGAGGTTGTATCTTCCCAAGAACCATCAAGCTATCAGAAGAAAAACAATGTGAAATATTCATGCATGCCCCCCCACACAAAATGAGATCACCTCAACTAATGACTGGTAACTGTCTAAGTCTGAAACATTTTACAAATATTTTAATTTTTTAGAAGATAACTGAAAAGAAGTATGAGTTATTTTGAATTTTCATTTATTAAATTAAGCTAAACTATTCAGCTTTCAGGATCAGTGCTAGATTGTTGTTGTTCAGTCACTAAGACGTGTCCGACTTGTTACAATCCCATGAACTGCAGCACACCAGGCTTTCCTGTCCTTCACTATGTCACAGAATTTGCTCAAACTCATGTCCATTGAATCAGTGATGCCATCCACCCATCTTATCATCTGCCGCTCTCTTCTCCTCCTGTCCAGAATCAGGGTCTTTTCCAATGAGTTGGCTCTTCCCATCAGGCGGCCAAAGAATTTTAGCTTCATCATCAGTCCTTCCAGTGAATACTCAGGGTTGATTTCCTTTAGAATTGACTGGTTTGATCTCCTTAAAGTCCAAGGGACTCTCTAGAGTCTTCTCCAATACCACAATTAAAAAGCATAAATTCTTCAGCAGTCAGGTACTCAGCCTTCTTTGTGGTCCAACTGTCGCTGGGAAAACCATAGCTCTGACTGTACAGATGAAGAAACAATCCCAAAATAATGGTGAAATATCTTAACTTAGATTTTCTGTTTTAAAAATAAAAGTCAGTTTTAAAACTTAGAGAATGGTGTAACAAGAATTTGACATAATGGACTACATGATTTATTGGGAAAAGATCACAACCTAAGAAGTTTATATTTAGTTTGCTAATTAGTTTGTTAGCTTGCTGATTAGATTTTTAGTTTGCTAATTAGATTGTTAGTTGTTTAGTTTGTTCATATAAGAAGAAAATAAATATATTTTTTGGATATCCAAGATTTTTAAAAAAGATAGTGTTTCTATGTCATCATCAAAGTATTCCCCAAAATATCTTCTAAGTAAAGGAATGACAGTAAAATTAAAAGCTTGAATAAAAGTTATAGTGTTAAAGAATTTGTGGTGAATAATGAATTCAATAAAACATGGAATTAAGTGTAAATAATTATTAACCTTTGCAACAACCCTGTAAGTAACGGTATTAGACAAACTGAAGTTTACAGGGGTGGGGTAAGACAGAGCTGAGATTTGTACCTGTGCTTGCTTGGTTCTAAATGCCATGCTATGTATTTTCTTTTATAACAGATGTTGGTTCAAATTTGGATAAAAGACAAAATCAAACTACATCTTGCTTTTAAAATATATACTGCATAAATATACTAAAGAAAACAAAAGTTGAAAATTTATGGTCAGTAATGACTGCTTACAGAAACAGAAACAAAGGTATTATTTTCAGTCTTAACTTTAGAAAAAATATAATTCAAGGCAAAAGTATTAGACAAAGAAAATGACTTCATTTATTTAAATTCTGAAATCCAAATAAAAGCATGTCATCCAAATAAAAGCATTCTTTCATGAGGCAAATATTAAAACATTATAGTATTTAAATAAAGTGTGGTAAAATAAAAGAACCTGACAAAACCCTCAATAGTAGTGACATGTTAGAAATACTTTGAATCTTTGATAAAATAGTAAAAATGCAAAAAAAAAATAGAATAGAAAAAATTAAGATAATGTCAGTTGGTGCTTAATAAAATATATGCTTTTCAGGGTCCTTAATTGATAATATGCTGTATGAGTTTTTTAAAATTCATTAAAAATATGACCTATTCAACCCACTCTCTGATCTCAATATGTTAAGCAGAGGCAACGTCATACCCTAAATCTTTAGTGAGTAACAATTAAAGGAAAGCAAAGGAAGCAGACACTAAGAAAAAGAAAAACTGGAATAAAACCAATGAAATAAATCTAGTAAAAGTTGAAAATTAATAGAACTTGAGGAATTCACAGATATGAAATGTTGACTAAATCTAAAAGTTTATTTTTAAAAGGAGTAAATTAGCAAATCCTCTGGCAAATCTAGCCAAGAGAAAACACCAATAAGAAAACCAGTCATGAGAAAATGTCAGTATATAGAATCAGAGGAAATGTTTATTTTATTTTCTTGTATCTAAAAATATATGACTTTTCAAAGAGAAATGCTAATTAACAGAATTATGTCAGATGATAATGATGTGTCAGTATAGGTTTATCAGTGGCAACAAATATCCCACTCTGGTGGGTGATGTTGATAATGGCAGAGGCTACACATATGTGGGACTGGAGGTAGGTGTCGATCTCTGATCCTTCTACTCAATTTGACTGTGAACCTAAAATTACTCTAAATAATAGAGTATATTACTAGAACAAAGTCAACTTAATAAAAAAATTATGTAAAGTGATGAATGGAATTTTTTAAATACTACACAACTAATAGCTAAGGAATGTTTGTATGAATTTTAACTCAAAAGATTACCCAGGACAAGTTTTGTCACTGCATTATTTCAAACTCAAGTAAAACAGAATTTTCATATTTTATGAATCATCCCATCATCACTGACTTGGTGGACATGAGTTTGCGCAAACCCTATGAGATAGTGAAGGACAGGGAGCCTGGCCTGCTGCAGTCCATGGGGTCACGAAGAGTTAGACACAACTTAGCAACTGAACGATAGCAACAATATTACTTTGCAGACATCATAAAAGAAAAAAAAATATTCACTATAAAACAAAAAGTTCCTGCTAAATAGGGCCAGGATACCATTTTCTCACATGTGTAGATTAAATAGACTAAATTGTTCCTAAAATAATTTATAAATTTAAGGAAATCCCAGTCATTTTGAAAGGACTTTTTTTCCTTTGCGGAGAGACACAACAGTTTGGAATAATGCATTTTTTTTTAAACTTTACAAAATTGTATTAGTTTTGCCAAATATCAAAATGAATCCACCACAGGTATACATGTGTTCCCCATCCTGAACCCTCCTCCCTCCTCCCTCCCCCTACCATCCCTCTGGGCCGTCCCAGTGCACTAGCCCCAAGCATCCAGTATCATGCATTGAACAATGCATTTAAATTTATAAAGCTGATAAATAAATAAGAGCTGAAATGAGGTAACCATTTAGAAAAAAAAGAGATTTGGGCATCACCATTTCCCATGTGTGTTGTCTACTACTTATGCAATGCAAAGCTGTAGTATCTAGTGTTACATTGGTGTGAATCCCCTAACTGTGAAAGAATGGTTTAGATTAATTGCTAGAAGTTTTTGTTCTTTTTTTTACTGACATATGTACAACATTGATATGGTTAACACTTTACCATATATACAATTTTGCATCCTGCTTTTGTACTTGTCCTTATATAATAAGCACACTCTTCGTTGCACGTGGTCTTTTAAAGTATTGATATTATTTTAATGACTACGTAATACTTATTAAGTAAATACTTCACATTTTAAATTCTTTGGCATTGACCAGTCAAGTTGTTTGCTTTCAATTTTTCAGGAAAAAATGTTCTTCTAGCCAGTCCCTTGGTAATAGAAAGAATTTTTATGAAAAGTTTAATTTGTTTTCTTACCTAATCTCTAGGTTTATATGTCCATCAGATGAATTCCTTGATGTTTATTTGACCAAAACTTGATCAGATGGAAAATCTTGTAAAGAAAAATTGATCTGAAAGGAACAAAACTTTAGAAACTGTAGTTTGTCTTGAAGCTTTAACAATAAGAGAATAGGAGTCTGTCTATATGTACAAATAGTCTGACAAATGCTTTTCAATGAAAATTATGTTACACTCATACTATTATGTTATTATCTCATACTAACTCTTATGAAAATAAACTAATAATAAATATAAACTTGAGGAGGAAGGAAAAACCTTTACATCCCCATAAAACAATAAACTAAATGCAATAAAGCAATCTATCAAAAATTATAGGTTGCATGTTTTGGTTTGATTAGTTTGCCCTTAGGAAGAAAGGTGGTAAAATGCCTAATCATTTTTCTTTGCAACTTCGTCATACCTAATAGTAATTTATCATGACAGTTGTTTTTAATATTTTTAGTGTGGAAAAAAAAGAGGAAGAAGCAGATGTATGTAAAATTAGTCTAGTTGTACAGCTCACTTTCAGGACTCGATCTGTCTAGAATTTTGTCACTCCTAAATTGTGTTCTTTTGTTCTGTCTGCACAACCATGCAAAACTGAACCCTGCCTCCTCAAAAAAAAGTCATCTTGCTTATATTTTAGCAGCTAACATTTGAAATATGAAAGGATAATTGAAATGAATGTTAATAAAAGAATTCAATATTTTGGATTCAGTTAAACCCGCACGTGTAGCGAAACTGAAGCTGGGACCATTTTCTGGGAAGACTTGGCTTGAGATAACTTCTATAAAAGCAGAAAATCCAGCTGCACGGGTTTTTGAGATAAAAATGGATTCACACTTAGGCAAAGGGATGACAGAAGTGAGGTGCTAGTTAAATGGTATAACTGTTAAATGACGAAGCTAAACCTCCGCACTCTGGCAGGAACGGCACAAAGAATTCTACTGCAGAGGGCATCTCACGAATTGAATTGGAGCGTGGAGGCTTATAAAAAGCAAGTGGTATAAGAAGCAAGAGCTCAATTCTTATGTGTGCTTTTGGCTGCTAGCTGACTTTTGCTTCTCCAGTTCCCCTGAGATTGCAGGCTCCACCATCCCTGAAGGAAAAACTTTACAGTATGGAATCTGTTGGTACCTCGTTAGTCCTGGGGAAATAGGACTTCTGAAGACAGAAGATAAGCCAAGAAAGCTCCCATGGGAATCAGAATGATTGGCCATGGAGCAGTTTTATGTGCTTGTGAATCTTTACAGAAAGGAACCCTCTCTGTGGCCCCCTTTCCGAGAGTCACTGATGCGATCTCAAAACTGACAGAGACAAGAGAGGCCATTCCAAGACTGCCTTGCGGCTCAAGTTCCCATCAAATACTTAAAACTGCTATCAAGTACTCGAACTTGTCATTTCTAGACTAACCCACCCTATCAATGAATCTTTAATACTATAGAATTTGAAATAATGCCCTCCCTGTTTCCCAAATATTCATCAATCTGGTCTGGATACAATGTAAATGAACTACTTTTTTTTTTTTTTTTAATTTGCCACTCTCTTTTATGTAAGACCAAGGTACATTAGCAGGGGAGAGCTGTGTACACAGAGAGAGCACCAAGTTACAGGTTCCAGTCCTTAATCAGCAGCAGGAAGTTATTCTCACCAGCCCTAATCAGTTTCAGCAGAATTACTGTTACTTCCTTAGAGTGATAATCTCAAAGAATATCTATTTTACTGTAAATAGTTCATAATTTTTTTAATTTATTTTATTTATAGTATAGTGATCTACTTCTTTCTTGAAAACGAGTTCCCAGTAATGAGCAGTTTCTCCAGGGACATACCCACCGTACTCACCACCAACCTGCCTGTAGCTTGGTGGGACTACCTCTTCTCTCCTTCTAGACTCTGGGCATATTTGGATTTGATAGCACATAAGATGTGTGCTGCCGTGTCTTATGCAGTAAGTATGGACACAATAGAAATATGTAAATGAGAAAGTACAAAACTCAAATGAGTTCTGCAGCCAGGCAGGGAATACAAGGGTGATGTCATCCAAAGACTTAGAGGGAGTAACAGAGATGAGGAGAGTAGAGAGTCCCTATAAGCATGCACTTCACTTATGGCTTGAAGCACTGTGTGGAATAAATAGAATGCTGACTTCACCTGTGGTCTGCAGCTTGCTCTCAGTGTGCCTCAGGCCAGTGTCCTCTGTGGTATTTGTAGCCACATGTGAAACATCAGGCCACCTACTGTTCTCATTGTGCCAGACAACTAATACATTTGTTGTTATTGTCATTGGGTTCAGTCGCTTAGCCTTATCTAACTATTTACAACTTGTTGGACAGCTCCCCTGTCCTCCACTATTTCCTGGAGTTTGCTCATGTCCATCGAGTCAGTGATGCCATCCAACCATCTCATCCTTCTGCCCTCAATCTTTCCCAGCATCAGGAGCTTTTCCAATGAGTTGGCTCTTCGAAGTATTAGAACTTCAGCCTCAGCACCAATCCTTCCAATGAATATTCAGGTTTGATTTCCTTTAACTGGTAGATGGCATGCTTCAAAATAAACACTTTTGAAAAGGAAGCACTTCACTACTACAAAACAACCAGAAATTATTTATTTAAAATCTTTCAGGAATAAATTTTCAAATGATCCTAAACCTCTTGTGACATTTGGATGTTGGTTGAGATCTCTTTTCTCAAAGCTGGAGAGATTATGTTTATTCCATAAATATTTATTAGTAATAATAATATTACCTTTTATTTAGCTTTCTATGTGGCAAGGCCAATGCTAAGTATTTTGTGCACATGTGTGCTGTGTGCTGTGCTGTGCTGTGCTTAGTCACCCAGTTGTGTCCAGCTCTTTGCGACTCCATGGACTGTAGCCCACCAGGACCCTCTGCTCATGGAATTCTCCAGGCAAGAATACTGGAGTAGGTTGCCATTCCCTTCTCCAGGGGATCTTCCTGGTCCAGGAATCAAACCAGGGTCTCCTGCACTGATGGCAGACTCTTTACCAGCTGAGCTACCAGGGAAGCATAATTAAAAGTAATTCCCCCAAAGGAACATGAAATTGGCACTGCCCACAACCAGTGCAGTGCAAAACTTTTGTTGTTGCTCTTTCTCTCTTCATCCTTTTATGTTTTCAGTGATGAGACATGTTCTTTTCACCTGTAACTCTAGGTCTGAGGCATGACAATTTTTAGAAATGCATTAAAAAATTTGTTCTGATTTGTTCTGTAACTGCCTGTAGACTAGCTGGAACGCGAAACTCAAACTGCTTATTTTTTTAAGTGTTTTTTTTTTTTTTTTTTCTAGTTGTCATTAAAACACTTCTCATGAAAACACCCTTCTCTCATATTGTAGACAGAGGTCGGATGGAGAGTCAGACCTTCTCCTCCATAAGGGACTCCCTCGCTGCAGGGCAGGAGGAACTCATCCTGCTGCAGGAGAAAGTCAAGAATGGGAAACTTTCTATGGACGAAGCCCTGGAGAAGTTTAAACACTGGCAGATGGGAAAGACTGGCCTGGAGATAATTCAGCAGGTAATACAGACCCCATTCTACTGTGGATCGTTCCCTCCTGTGCAGAGTCCTAGTCTCTTTGTAAATATTTAGTCTTAACAAAAAATACAGGCAATTGTTCTTTCTTTCATTTTTAACTAACCACAAAAAGAGGCTTTAAATTACCGATTAAAAGTTAGCAATATCCAGGTTTCATGTTTACAAACAACTAATGAGATTAGTGCTAAGACTGAGTGTATCATAGCTAATATCTAATCAACGTATAAGGCTGTCCTTAGTAGAGTGAATGTTTTATGAATCTCATTGCTGAAATTAAGGTGAAGCGTCTTTACACTAACGTGCTTAGAATTCTGAAGAATGTATTATTTAGACCAGACTTAAAGGGAACACGAAAATGATTACAATCATATCAGACAATAATCCTGAATAAATCTAATGTTTTATATTCCCCTTTACCTTTGGAAAAATAAATAGATATGTATCAGAATTTGCATATGTATAAATATATACATATATAAATATATATCATGATTTGCATATAGATCAGTCAAGATTTACAGGGAAATTATGCCAAGAGTATTAAATTCAGATAAGCCTGTCTTCTAT
Source organism: Bos javanicus (assembly GCF_032452875.1). Taxonomy (NCBI): domain Eukaryota; kingdom Metazoa; phylum Chordata; class Mammalia; order Artiodactyla; family Bovidae; genus Bos; species Bos javanicus. Next base: position 23,062,735 of record NC_083873.1, on the reverse strand, counting down.
AAAAATAATTTACATCCTGAAAGGGGATTGGAGTAGGTGGTTCCAAGAGGAGAATGAAAAAAATATATACTATACATGTAATATAATATACAGCCTGTGACAGTCCTCAGTGAGGGGATTCAAGACTGTATTCTATCTATCCAACAGGCCGTACCACTCACAAAATATTTCACCACTTTTTTTCTTCTCCTCATATAAAGCCCCAGTACCTCAGCAGCCAGTTCTCAGGCAGCCATTTCATTAGCTACGTTAGGCCCAAATATCAATAATTATTAATAGCCTAATATGCTACCTGGAGAAGGCAATGGCACCCCACTCCAGTACTCTTGCCTGGAAAATCCCATGGATGAAGGAGCCTAGTAGGCTGCAGTCCATGGGGTTGCTAAGAGTCGGCCACAACTGAGCGACTTCACTTTCACTTTCACTTTTCACTTTCATGCATTGGAGAAGGAAATGGCAACCCACTCCAGTGTTCTTGCCTGGAGAATCCCAGGCTTGGAGGAGCCTGGTGGGCTGCCGTCTATGGGGTCGCACAGAGTCGGACACGACTGAAGTGATTAGCAGCAATATGCTACCTTTCCCAAGGGATCATTTTTCCTTTAAAATAGTGCTTAAGAAGACATTTTTTAAACAACAGAGAAATGAATCAGAATAGTGATTCAAGTGATATGGCATATAGATAGGAGATTGTTTAGGTAAGGGGACTTCCCCAATACATGTGTGGTCACACACCTTGTTAGAAGTCACCCATCTTGCAGGATGAGCTCTTGTTGCAGTTTGGTGGCTGAACCTGGTCAAGCTTTTGCAGTGTGAAGCAAGGGCAGTTGTTTTGCCAAACAAATGTTAAGAATGCTAATTGTGGAGTTCTGTAATGATGGTCGTTCATGGTCAGAACTACAGCATTGCTTCCCAGTCCACACTGTTGCCATCACCATCAAGCATCCCTCATCCTGAAGTGGGTAAAGTGTGCCCAAGCACCGAACTGCAGATCACTCTCCTGGCAATGCTAGAAAATAAGTTTATATAAGTTTGGTTGAGATAAGTCAATTGTACTTTATCCTCCTTAGACCTTTCTGTAATAAAGTTTACAATTTAAAATGATCCAATCTAAATACCTTCTTGTTAGTGATTTCACTAGTTGCCTAATGAAACCCTCAGTTGTTTCTATTTTATTTGTGTATTTATATTCAGTTATTGTTGCTCTGTCACTCAGTCATGTCCAACTCTTTGCGACCTCATGGACTGCAGCATGCCCGGCTTCCTTGTCCTTCACCATCTCCAAGAGCTTGCTCAAACTCATGTCCATTGAGTTGGTGATGCCATCCAACCATCTCATCCTCTGTCATCCCCTTCTCCTCCTTCTTTCCCAGCATCATGGTCTTTTCCAATGAGTGGACTCTTTACATCAGGTGGCCAAAGATTTAGAGCTTAAGCTTCAGCATCTGTCCTTCCAATTAATATTTAGGGTTGATTTCCTTTAGGATTGACTGGTTTGACTTCCTTGCAGTCCAAGGGACTCTCAAGAGTCTTCTCCAATACCACAGTCCAAAAGCATCAATTCTTTGGTGCTCAGCCTTTTTTAAGGCCCAGCTCTCACATCCATACAAGACTACTGGAAAAATCATGGCTTTGACTATTTGGGCCTTTGTCTGCAAAGTAATGTTCTACTTATTAACACACTATCTAGGTTTGTCACAGCTTTTCGTCCAAGGATCAAGTGTTTTTTAATTTCATGGCAGCCATCACCATCCTCAGTGATTTTGGAGCCAAAGAAAATAAAGCTTTCACTGTTTCCATCGTTTCCCTATCTATATGCCATGAAGTGATGGGACCAGATGCCATGATCTTAGTTTTTTGAGTGTTCAGTCTTAAACCAGCTTTTTCACTCCCCTCTTTCACCTTCATCAAGAGGCTTTTTAGTTCCTCTTCGCTTTCTGCCATAAGGGTGGTGTCATCTGCATATCTGAGGTTACTGATATTTCTCCCGGCAGTCTTGATTCCAGCTTGGGCTTCATCCAGCCTGGCATTTCACATGATGTACTCTGCATATAAGTTAAATAAACAGGGTGACAGTATACAGCCTTGATGTACTCCTTTCCCAATTTTGAACCAATCTGTTGTTTCATGTTTGGTTTTAACTGTCACTTCTTGACCTGCATACAGATTTCTCAGGAGGTAGGTAAGGTGGTCTGATATTCCCATCTCTTTAAGAATTTTCCACAGTTTTTTGTGATTCACACAGTTAAAGGCTTTAGCCTAGTCTGTAAAACAGAAGTAGATGTTTTCCTGGAACTCTCTTAATTTTTCTATGATCCAGTGGATGTTGGCAATTTGATCTCTGGTTCCTCTGCCCTTTCTAAATCCAGCCTGTACATCTGGAAGTTCCTGGTTCATGTACTGTTGAAGCATAGCTTGGAGGATTTTGAGCATGACCTTACTAGCATGTGAAATGAGTGTAATTGTGCAGTAGGCTGAACATTCTTTGGCATTGCCTTTCTTTGGGATTGGAATGAACACTGACCTTTTCCAGTCCTGTGGCCACTGCTGAGTTTTCCAGATTTGCTGGCATATTGAGTGTAGCACTTTAACAGTGTCATCTTTTAGGATTTGAAATAGCTCAGCTGGAATACTATCACCTCCACTAGCTTTGTTCATAGTGATGCTTTCTAAGGCCCATTTGACTTCACATTCCAGGATGTCTGGCTCTAGGTAAGTGATCACACCATCATGGTTATCTGAATCATTAAGATCTTTTTTGTATATTTATTTTCAGTATAGTTTTAGAAAGAATTAACAGTGGTCTAAGGGGCTTTCCATGTGACTCAGTGGTAAAGAATCCTCCTGCCAATGCAAGAGAACTGGGTTCAATCCCTGGGTCAGAAGGATCCCCTGGAGAAGGAAATGGCAACCCACTCCTTGCCTGGGAAAGTATTCTTGCCTGGGAAATCGCATGGATAGAAGAGCGTAATGTGCTACAGTCCAGGGAGTTGCAAAGAGTTAGACATGACTTAGGGACTAAACACAACAATACTCAATTACTTCAAGACTGATGTGGCTTATCTAATACATAGGAACAATGGAATCATGAATACAGTAAGCACTTATGCAAAACAAAACCAAAAAGTAACCTGTAGATGAAAGGACAAACCCTAAAACTACTTTCCATAAAAGCCCAAAGTTTGTGACTCTGACTGAGTATGAGGATTTATTCTTTTCCCTTTCCTTCCCAACCTTCCTGATATAATTGACTTAGAACATTGTCTAAATGTAAAGTTTACAGTGGATTGATTTTACATACCGTAAAATGATGACCACCATAGCATTAGCTAACACCTCCATCATGTCACAAAATTAACATTTTTGTGTGACAAGGACATACAATATTAACTCTTTTAGCAACTTTCACATTGCTATATATAATATATATGTAATACAGTACTGTTAAATAGTCATCTTGCTGTACATTGGATTCCCAGAACTTTTTCATCTTGCCCTTTGACCAACATCAGCATCTCTGAATTTCTTCCACTCCTCAGTCCCCGATAACCACCATTCAATTCTGTTTCTATAAATTGGCTTTTTGAAGAGTTCACATATATGTATGATCACACAGTATTTGTCTTTGCCTATCTGACTTATTTCACTTGGCATAATGCCCTCAGAGTCTATCCATTTTGCCAAAAATGGTAGGATTTCCTTCTTTCTCATGGGTGAATAGTATTACATCATGTGTATATATGTATACAGACATATATATAATATGATCTTTATCCACTCCTAGACACTTAGGTGGTTTCCATATCTCAGCTAATGCAACGAACGTGGAAGTGCAGCTGTTTCATTGAGATCATGATTTTATTTCCTTTGGATAAATACCCAGAAGTAGGAATGCTGAATCATGTGCTGGTACTATTTTTAATGTTTTGAGGAAGCTCCATACTGATTTCCATAATGGCTGCACCGATTCACATTTCCACTAACTCTGCTCAAGGCTTCTTTTTTCTCCATAACCTCATCTCTTACCTGTTGTCCTTTGATGATAATCATTCTAACAGTTCTGAGGTAAGATCCTATTGTGGGTTTGATTTGCATTTCCCTGAAGATTAGTGATGTTGAGAACTTTTTCATTTATCTGTTGGCCATTTTTATGTCTTCTTTGAGAAATGTCTGTTCAGTTCTTCTGACCATTTTTTAATCAGATTATTTGGGACATTTTTGCCATTAAGTTCTGTGAATTCTTTATCTATTTCAAATATCAACTCCTTATCATATATATGATTTGCAAATATTTTCCCTCAGTCCACAGGGTGACTTTTCATTTTGTTGGTTGTCCCTTTTGTTATGCAAAATTTTTGCTTTTGTTGCTTGTGCTTTTTCAGTCATATCCAAGTATCATTGCCAAGATGAATGTGAGAGAGATTTCTCCCTGTGTTTTTTCAATCAGTCCTTAACTTAAGGACCTGAACAAAAGTCGTGTCTGCTTAGTCACTCAGTCATGTCTGACTCTTTGTAACCCTATGGACTCTAGTCCACCAGGCTCCTCTGTCTGTGGAATTCTCCAGGCAAGAATACTGGGGTGGGTTGCCATTTCTTCCTCCAGGGGATCTTCCAGATCCAGGATCGAACCTCCATCTCCTGAATTGCAGGCAGAGTCTTTGCCCACTGAGCCATTGGGGACAAAAGTCAAAACATCAAAAAATGAATGTTCTCCCTATTTTCCCAATACACACTGCCCATACACTTTTCAATCTTACTCTTGTAATTTACAAAAAATATTAATTTTAATCCCGAAGATGAATCTATGAGGCGGCTGTGAAATTATATTCTTATTGACAGAGAGGTATTATCCCAGGAAAATAAGAAGGAAAATGGCACAAACATAGAGTTGGTAGTAGAAGAGTTTCTAGAATAATGAAGACCCCAATAGAATCCCTGGAGTTGAAGGTGAGATGATTGAAAAAAACCTTGCCTTTAGCTCCCCGCTCACAATCACTGAGTCCCTAAAGAAGAATGTTTGCTCCACTCATAGGAGAGGATCTTTAAGGCAATGAACACAACTCTATTTTAGGAAAAGTTGTTTCTAGGTTTGCAGGGCAGCCCTTAAGAAAAGTGCTACTCTTAAATTCTCTTCTAAAAGTACATTTATTGGTGCTCCCTTTGGCGGGACATACACTAAAATTAGAACAATACAGAGAAGATTAGCACGGCCCCTGTGCAAGATGACATGCAAATTCATGAAGCATTCCATATTTTTAAAAAATAAATAAAAGCAGATGTATTGAGCGTTAGCTTGTTTTACCTTCCAGTTAAAAAGGTAATAGATGTTCAGTATAGAACATTTGGAAAGCAAAGAAAGATCACAAATGAGTTAAAAATGGAAATCCAGTTATGTATCATTTGTTCCTGAGTCCCTGGTTCTTAGAAGGAACTGTTAGGAAAGCATGTACCCTGCAGAGGCTGGAGATGGGCTCAGGCAGCAGCTAACCATTGTTATGCTGGCCTCCTGCTTTGAGGCACCGATAGCCAGTGTAGATGCCCCAGGTGTTTGTTTGGGAAAGAAGCTCCCAGAAGAATTGGGCTCTGGGTTCCCACCCTGACTCTACAACCTCTGTGTGATTTAAGAAAGTTACTTAATCTTCTGTAACTCAGTTTCCATATCGGTAAAAGGAGATGATGATGTTTTTTATCCACCTCGTGAAGTTGTGAGGATTAAGTAAAACAGTACGTGCAAAGTAGCAAGAATGGTGGCTGGAACACTGCACGCGCCACGTTAGCACTAAGTTGTAGTGGTCTTACTGGCCATAGAAGTTAAAGTTTCCATCTCAATTCATGACAAATTCGTGAACCTTGACTTCTCCTTCCTGGTTGTCTCCTCATTAAGGAAAAACTACGCCAACTACGAGATTGCATTGTTGGGAAAAGGCCAGAAGAAGAAAATGTCTACAGTAAGTAAAATTTGCCTGCTCTTCAAAAATAATAATGAAGTGGAAACAACAAGAATGGTGAAATAAAACAGGCCTGAGTTCAAATTTATATCCAGTCACTTCCCAGCTGCTTAAATTGGAGAATGTCTTACTCCTTGGTACTCAGGGTCCGTGTCTGCAAAACAAGAATAATCAGACATATACCTGGGAGTGGTTGTACAAGTTAACACATAAAATACTTTTCACCTTATCTGGCCCATAATGTAAATGTTAGTTACTTCCTTTCCTTTGATTTCCATATAAGTTGCAAATAAGATAATTCTGCTTTAGTTTTGTGTGTATGTGTATAAGTCTCAATACAGGGTATTAAATTGTTAAAGAGTCACACTTTTTTTTAATAAGGTAGAATATTCTCAATATAGTCAATTCTCACAGTTGTCCACATGTGGATCATTTTAAATTGTAAATCTCATGTTGCCTTCCCCTGAAGCTAGCATGCTTCTTCTCAACACAGATTCCCCTTGCTAATAATTAGCAGTTGCTCCCAGGGGGAAAAAGCACTCATTTTAATGTTAACACAAACCAAACATTATTAAGATGGTAAATCTTCTCCAAAGATAAACAACACATTCCAAAATTAAAAATAAATTATGTTGTCATTCTCTGACCACCCTATCCCCGAGTCCCTACCCCTGCACAGATAATTAAAAACTGACAACTACCAGTAAGGTTTGAAAGCCTCTCTTCTATTCTCAATAATACTGCATAACTTTTAGATAGAACTTCATGCTGAAATGCACTATGCTAAAATTCATTTTCTTTTTATATTATTGGATTGTTATCCATCTCTTCATAGAGAATTCTTTAAGCTCTCTTAGAAATGTTTTCTAAAACATAAATATGCTTTCTAAAATATTTAAGGTCCCAAACACAAAACTAATTTACAAATAACTGAGTTCTACAAACCTACATTCTAATGTGGAATAAGAGTAAAATTTTTTAAATGTATACAATTATAAAATATATAAATAATTTCACTAAGGAACATTAAATAGTAGTAGTAGCTAATATTTATTGTCTTATCTACTATGCACAAAATCATCCCATTAATAACCCTTTGAGATAGGCATTAGTCTCAATTTATAATAAGGAAACTGAGAATCTGAGAAACTAAGAAGCCTCTAAACACATATTGGAATCCAAAGTTAACACTCTTAATCGTTGGTGTCTTAATTAGGAATCAATTAGTTCTTCTTTCAGCTAAAATGGAATAAGCAGTACCAGACAAACCCTCCCACTGTAAGGATACAAATAATAGGCAAAAAAATATGAAGCAACTGATTTCAGGGAGTAAATGATAGGCAGACTAAGACTGTAATCCCAGAGAAAAACAAAATATATGAGATGTCTCTCACCATTACCCATAAGATGGTTTTCTGACTACAGTCTTCGCAAAGCAGTCAAACTGAGGTGGCAAAGATAAGAGTTCAGGGCAGCCAGAGCTGCTGGAATGTGTGTGGTGAGTCACTGAAGAGGAGGTAGCCACCAAGAGAGGTAGCCTCAGAGGGAGGGAGGGATTCCACAAGTCTGGCTGAAAGATGAGCTGGACATGTGCAGACAAGACCAGTCAAAGCATGTAAGATAGCAGCTTTTAGTGCTGTGAAGGCAGAACAGAGACATTGAAGGTTGGGCAAAGCCAGGGAAAAGCCAAACTGGGGATGTTTCTTTGAGTTCTGCCCTGCCAGAGAGGAAAGGTCTCCTAACACTTTGTTAAAATGCCTGGCATCCTGCTGTGACACCCAAGAGATGTAAAGAGTAAGGACCATGACTCAGAGTAAGACCTACTCTAGACTTGCCCCAGCAAAGCCTAGAACCAAACCCCTACAAGAGCCTGGTGGAAAATGGAATTCATAGGCTTAGTCCTGCTGTTGTTGGCAAGAATACTGGAGTGAGTTGCCATTTCCTTCCCTAGGGGATCTTCCCAACCTAGGAATTGAATCCACATCTCCTGCATTGCAGGCGGATTTTTTTACTGCTGAGTCATCAGGGAAGTTCTACTAAGAGTCTTAGCAAACATCTTGAGCTTTGTATAGGTTGACACTGAAAAAAAGCAGGAAACCAAGCCTACCACAGGTTCATGACAGTAATCAAACTGCCTGGTAAAACAAGAACCTATATTCATCAAAGGAATATAGAATATGAGTATGAATATAGAATCCAGAATATGCTACAGATTATCTTTAAAATCCAGTATTCAGGGATTTTTTTTTTTAAATGAGGTACAAATAAAAAGAAAGTGCAATTCTCAGAAAAGAAAAAAGAAAGCATCAATAAAAACTGAACCTGAGATAATCCTATTGTTGACCTTAACAAAATTAATGAAAAATATGGTTTTAAAGAGTGAATAAATATGAAATTTCAACAGGATAATTGAAACTATATAGAAGAACCAGATGGAAATTTATAAAAATTAAAATTACAATAAAAGAAATGAAAAATTTATCAGAAGAACTTATCAACAGATTGAATATAGCAAAAGTTAGAGTTAATCAACTTAAAGACGGATCAATAGAAATTATCCAATATGATGAAAAAGGAGATAAAAAAACTTAGAAATGAATGGAGCCTCAGAGACACGTAGGACATAACACAGTCCAGCATGCACATAGTCAGAGTCCCAGAGGAAAAACTAGTGAGTTTAGGCAAAGCATTTTAAAGTAAATAATGGTCAGATATTTTCCAAATTCAATATAAACTACCTCCATACTGTTTCAAGAACTTAAAAAAAAAACCAGTTAGCCTGTTAAGCCGAACTATATTTGAGCACTAGTAGTCAAGCTACTTCAAGTCAAGGTAAATTCTTGATAGCAGCCAGAGAAAAAGACATACATCAAGAGAAAAGCATAAATGTATTCCATATTCACTAATTTCTTGTCAGAAACATGGAGGACTAAAGACGGTGCAATAATATCTTTGAAAGTGCTAAAGTAAAAACAAATGACCACTTAGAATTGTATATCCAGGAAAAATAACCTTCAAAAATTTGTTGAAATTGAGACATTTTCAGATAATTGAAATCAGAGAATTCATAGACAGGAAAATTGCAATGTAAGAAATGCTAAAGAATGCCATACAAGGTGTATGAACTGTACTGTATGTAATTATTTCTGAATAAGGTTATTTTTTAAAAATACTTGAATAGCTCAGGCTAAAAGAATATCAAGGCTGAGTAGGAAGCTATTATTAAGCATCAAATATATCTAAAATCGTGATAATGTGGGACAAACATCAGAAGGAAAAAAAGACATAGTTTCACACTTAGTGATAAAAAAGTAATAAAAGACATAGTTACACACTTAGTGGCCAGAGGTATTTTTTTAAATCTGACTGTGAAACTTCATAGTCATCTCAAGACAAGAAGTAGTCAAATGATAAGAAGATATGACCCTAAGATAAATATGGAGCAAAACTCAGTAGAATGTGCTTTTTTTTTTTTGTCTTGTAGATAAGCTCACCATTGTGCACCATCCAAATGGTAAGTGGTGTTTATTGAAGAATTTAAAACTAAACAAAGCCCAGAACAAACCAGCTTTTATATTAATGTAAACCTAATGTGATTAGGCTGATCAGTGTAAAAATTCACAGAGATTTTATATTTATATGTAAAACAATTTGATATCCAAAATAAATGTGAGTTGATTCTAGAATAGCAATGCTAGAGGCATTGTGATATGGTAAAAGAAGCATGCACTTTGAACTCTGACTTGGCTCTTCAAACTTAACTAGCTGTGACCTTTGACAAGTCACTTAAACTCTTTACACCTCAGTTCCCTCATACATAAAATATAGATAAGAATTCTATCATGGGGAATTGCTATAATGACTGATGATGACTGATGTAAATGGCGCTAACTTGGTAAGTGGGAAATGTTGATAAAGCAAATGAACTTCGAATAAAACTTAACAGTTGGAAGGGTTCACGTTAGTGGAATGAGAGAGAAATGTGTGCAGAAAGTGGGGAGGGCAGAGAGGAGCTGCAGGCCAGCTGGGGGGTTGTCTAAAGGCTGTGAGCTCTGCCTCCAGCCTGAAGCACGGCACTGACTGTGGGAATTGCAGAAACAGGAGAACAGAAGTGTGTGGCTGGACGGAAAGTCAGAAACTCGTGATAGAAGCAGGAAGTGGCATGGGCCACGGTGCAGTGTTAGGAGCAAACTTATAAAAAAGTGTGCTTTGCAGTTACCTGATCCTGGTAAATGGGCAAGAGAAGAAGGCAAAATCAAGTGGAGGTTGTTATTCATGGTGTTAGATAGTTTCTGAGCTCATCAACTCCTCAGTATGTAGGTATGATAAATTAATGCATACATATTAATACAAATTAATACATAATTGCCAAGGATGCCTTTTCAACATGCACCTTTTATCTCTTTAGTGTTTTTTATCTTTACCCATCTCCTACTCTTTGCATATATATTTTTTAAATGCTGAATAAAGGAATTATTAAATTTGTGAATGAGTAAAGAGTTAGTAACAGAGTTTGTATTTCTAGGTAATGAAAGTGCTCACAGTGAAAGTATGTTACATAACGTACCCTTTGGCAGTAAGGTGGGTTGTGTTTATCTTAATTTTTATAAAATACAAACAAAGAACTTATTTGTTGAGAAAGAACATGAAAGCCTTCTATTCTGACTATGCTTTGAAACATTCCAACAGATATGAACTAAAAAGGTTACATAAGCATTTGTGTGCAAAATACACGAGCAGTAATTTTAAAAACATAACTATTTGGAAAAAAGCAAAGAAAGAACTTAAAGAGAAAGGCACTGAAGCTAACATGTGCACAAACATGTACAGACCAAATAAATTGTAGAGGAGTTATAAACACATCTTCTTTAGCAAAAGGAATATAATGAGTCTATTTGAACCACAGTTTACACAATCCTTGAAATCTAGTTTTAGGAAAAAATATAATGTGAAAATATTGTTCATATAAATATGTGTTGCTTCACATTGTAGTGTTAACTGAAAGTAAATTGCTGATGAGAAGCTAAAAATAACTGTAAAGAAAGAGGGTGCAAATGGAAAAGCCAAGACCAGTTCAAGACAATATCCTTGATGTCCTGACCACACGCTTTTCTTCATAAAAAATTGTACTATTCCAACTGTCTACATATGTGATGTAGGAAATTTACACTATTACCCAAGAACGTGTGGCAGCTGGATTTCTTGCTAAAATCCTGAATTAGGGCCCATAACAAACTAGTTTTTGTTTACCAAATTTTGATAACCCTTAAGTTCTCCCATCCTTCAATACATCATAACATAAAAGTTATGTTATGTTAAATACATAAACATAAAAGTCATTCACTCTTAAGAACTGTTTGAAGTATTTGCATTTCTGGATCATTCTGTGGTGAGCTGTAGACCTAATGGGTCTGTAGCGCATAGACTCATGAGACCCATTTGACTGTCACAGAATTGTGAGGTACCATCTAGCTTTAGGAAGATGTCTTTGTCAAGCAAGGTTCCTTCTACACAATCTGAAGGACTATTTTAAGAGCAAGCTTTTGGGTAAGAGGAAAATAATATACATTCCCAACACTTTTTCTCCCTCAAAAAGGAAATAAAATTTGAACTCAAGGACATTGACGTGGTTGAACTTGACCGTGATTCTTTCCTTTTAAGATGGGGCACTGTCTTGCCAGTTGCCTCTACAAAGCTGTTCTCCTGTGACTGCGAAAGGCGGCTATGACTTTGTCGTGTTTCTTTGTTCAGCCTTAAAATGGAGAAATGCTAACTCTGTGTATTTTTTCCTTAGCTTCCTGCTCGACCCCAGGTGGAAAAAGATTTTGGTTTCTGTTGCAGGAAAGATCACTAAAGATGGTAAAATATCAGCTATATATCAACCATATTTTTTAGAAAACCTAAAGCTGGCTTAATAGGAACTTGAAAGATCATTTGTCTAACAAATGGAATACCTTAAATATTTCATTGTCTTCTCCTGAAAGGATAAACATGTATTTTTCAAGCTAAAGGTGATTGTTCCTTAGAAAGATTTATGTGTAGGGGTGATTTTATGCTAGCTAATCAATTTCAGTTGATGATCCATTATTCACTAATACATTTCCTGCGATCTTATTTTCAGGTTATTATAATGAAACTCAAGAATCTGCAGACACTTTCTGGGTGAAGCAAGCTTGCTTTTGGATTGCCTGCTGTCTTAGGACAAATCTATGCTATGAAAACAGAAGCAAGTTTTGAATTTCAGAATGTTATTGCCACAGTTTATTGGCATTGTGCCTGCTTCAAATGAGTATATCAAGATTAAGTTTGAATGCTATAGAGCAGTTGCATTCTTTGAAAATTCTTGCATTTTACCAGGCACTTTGCCTGTGAAGCAGGTATTTCCCATTTTTTAAATTAAAAACAAGAACACAGAAGTTAAATGCTCTGTCGCAAAGTTATTGGGCCTAAGGGGCTAACCTTATAGTTTACTCCTCCTACACTGGGAATAAACATAAAAAAATACAAATTTGTTTTATACATATTGGCTTTTCCAGTGGATAATCTATTTTCTGAATTTCTCATGTTCAAAACTCTAATTGTTATTATCAGATCATGCTTACAGCAACCTTCCATTTTTCAGAGCCTGTTTGCATATAACCTTGAGAATATTATTTTTTTAACTTTCTATATCTCAGATTAATATACATTTTCACAACCTATATTCTCTATTAAAAGGCCTACAATTTCATCAACCAAATTCTTAGAAGCAATTTATAAGCTTAAAATAGAATGCAGTTTTACCATTCTATGATTTCTGCCCACGGTTGCTACAAATAAAATGAATGTTTAAAGCTGTTGTCTGACTTTTCAAAACAAATGTATGAAATTAACCTCTGAAGTCTTTTGCTTACTAGTTTACAGAGAGAAGTCCACCAAGTTTTTTTTAATAATTTGTGTAGGGTTCATAAAATAAACACACAAATTATTTTTCCTAGCTTCTAAACAGTGAGTGATAGGAATATCCAATATTGTAAAGTAATTAGCCTCCAATTGAAATAAATAAATTTAAAAAATACACACATACTATATATACTTAATACATACAATAATGGAAATTTTAAATACATGTAACCACCATTCCTAATGTGATTTATAAGGGGAAAAAATGCAATTCAATAAACAATTTAGGATTTAAAAAAAATAGTAATAAAGCGATTCTGCAAAACACTACCCGTAAGTTTCTTGTGACCATTAACACTCAAACTCAAGTTTTAAAAAATAATATAGTTGTTTGATCAGTCCCTAATAGAAAGTGATTTCTGATTATGACATTTGGAAATTCGGTCCATGGTTTCACATTTAAGTTTTCAAGAAATGGAATGCTCCCATTTGGTGCCTCAGGTGGTAAAGAATCTGCCTGCAATGCAGGAGACCTGGGTTCTATCCGTAGGTTGGGAAGATCCCCTGGAGAAGGGAACGGCTATCCACTCCAGTATTCTGGCCTGGAGAATTCCATGGACAGAGGAGCCTGGCAGGCTGCAGTCCATGGGTTCACAGTGAGTTGGACACAACTGACCGACTTTCATTTTCATTTCTGTGGACTGTCCCACCCAAAGACTCAGGAAAAGCAATAGGAAAATTGACTACTTTTCTGTAATTTTCTAAATCTGTAAAATTTAAGTGTGTCAATTATCTCTATTGGGTTTCCCCAATAGCTCAGCGGGTGAAAAATCCTCCTGCAATGCTGGAGACACGGGCTCAATCCCTGGATTGGAGAGATCCCCTGGAGGAGGAAATGGCAACCCACTCCAATATTCTTGCCTGGGAAATTCCATGGACAGAGGAGCCTGGTGGGGTACAGTCCATGGGGTCACAACAAGTTGGACACAACTGAGTTCTAACATGCTATGTAACTCTAAAGTGAGAATTTCCATACAGGCCTGTGACTACTGTGTACAGTTCTACTGTCGACTTTATTCTTATTGAAAATGTGAAATCCAGTAACAGGTAAAATGGCAGCTCTTCTAATTACAGACGGATTAGATCATTTCTTACCTGAGACTCTGTTAAGGGTGGAAGTGGGAGTTAAAGCATGAATGTTATTCAGTCCTTTAACATAGAAAGAAATCTAAAGTCAGGACCTGTAAGTCTACCTTCTGAACTGGGCTAATTTAGAATAAAACAATAGGAAAAATACCTTTAATCGTCTCTTCCCTAGAGTTCTGGCCCTTGACGTTTTTTGACTTTGTCATCACAAAGAAAGGGAGAAAAAGAAACCTAAAAATAACTGAGGTCCCCACTATGCCTCCTAAGCCATGGCTCCTCCCCTGCTTGACCTACTGGGGCTTCCCAAGTGGCATTCGTGGTAAAGAATCCACCTACCAATGCAGAAGACACAAGAGACTCGGCTTTGATCTCTAGGTTGGTAAGATCCCCTGGAGGAGCAAGTGGCAACAACTCCAGTATTCCTGCCTGGAAAATTCTATGGACAGAGGAGCCTGGTGGGCTGCAGTCCATGGGATCGCAAAAGTTGCACACAGCTGAGCAACTGAGCACAGAGGGCAGAAGAGAGTTTAGAATCAGGGGATCAGAAAGGAGTTCACAACATGCCTGTTGTATGGAAGGAAGAGATGAAAAGTGGAAAAATGCCAAAGCAGAGGAAGGGTAATGCAAATTTAGGAATGATCCCAACTGAATGTGTCCAGAAGGAGGCTCTTTTTTTCTCTTTGGCTGCACAGGCTCTTCATTGGCACACGGTTCTCCTAGTTGTGACCTGCGGCCTTAGTAGCCCTGAAGCATATGTGATCTTAGTTCCTTACCCAGGAATCCAGCCCACATCCCCTGCTTTGGAAGGTGGATTCTTAACCACTGGATCACCAGGGAAGTTCCAGGGGCTATATTTTTAATTTCTGGGCTTTATCCCTAACATACAGAATACTCTCCATCAAATCTGAGCCACATTACAGAAGCTTTTTTTAGTGGTAGAAGAGATCTGGACTAGTAGACTAGGAAGGTATGAACTTTCCTTGGCGATTTCAGGCATTTGTTTAAGAGCCCCAGTCACTACCAGGAAGGGAAGACCTGCATGGGAAATCTGATGATTTTGTGCCGTTTCTGGGACCCTGAGCAACCAGTAGGTAATATACCCTAGCTTTCCCATCATCCCTTCCTCAGTGTGGATTCATTCCTAAGCCGTTGCTCTTAACATACACAAGAACTAGCCCCTTCCTTAGTTTTTAAATTTATTCGACTCCAACTTCTAGAGAAATTTGGATTGGAATTGAATGTTATCATAAGAATTTTACATTTAATATTCACTTTTTTCTACTTAGTTTTGTAGTTTAAAAAAGCATCATCTAGACAAGTCTTCTCACCTGGGGCATTTGGCAATATCTGGAGACATTTTCATTGCTGTGACTGTGGAGAAGGTGCTCTTGGCATCTAGGGTGTTGAGACAATGAACCCTAATAAATATGCTATAATCCACAAGACAAAGAATTATCTCATCCAGAATATCAACAGTGCGAGATTGGGAAACTCTGATCTACACTATAAAGTAAAATGGGATCAACACTTAAAAAGAATGTTGTTAAAAGTAAAAACAGTTAATTTTATATGGAATTTTCTGGAAGTGGAACCCTCATGATGGTATAAATCAATGTTTCTATTTTTAAGTACATATGGCATAATTTAAATGGACCATTAAAAACAAAAAAATAGATGACTCTAATACATTTTCATAAATCAGATTATTCTACCAGTGGAGACTCCAGTTTTTAGAAAATAAGACTGTTCTCAGTACTGTTCTAATGAAAATGACCTTGTAACTGGAGTCACGGTTATATCCTATTCATGCTCCCTGAGTTCCTTCTTATAATGCTCAGGAGGTCTGATTTTAATAACTTGGACTTCCCTGAATTTTTATGCATAGAAAAACATATTGCTTTTCTAAATTGGTAAATATTTAGGAAAGTGGTCTGCTCCTGAACGTGACCTAGTAGCTCTCAGCCAATTAACACAGGGCTGGTATGAGACCCCACTTGCCGTCTTTCTGTAACCGCACCTGCCAACCATACTTGTTGGCCTGCCTTGTTTTATGGGGCTGACGTTTAAGGCAAGGACCGCCACACAAAAGACAGCACAAGCAAGATTCTAAATACAGTAGACTTGGAACTTCGGTGGTCCAATTGTTAGGACTCCCCACTTCCACTGCTCAGAGCATGGGTTCAATCCCTGGTCAGGGAGATCCTGGAGATCTCACAAGCTGTGCAGTAGGGCCAATAAATAAACAGGCCTCAAATTTATAAATTACAGCATATGATTTCCTCAATATTCTCATCTTCAAAAAGTAGATTCTTACATAATTTCACAGGTATTAAATGACTTCCTGTACTACATGCATTCAAAAGTGTGAGCTTAAGGACTGATCTAGTTTGAATATAGCCTCAGCTATATCCCAGCTATCTAAACGATGCCAGTTTTTCAGTTTCCCAGGGCCCTATTTAATCATTAGTAAAGTGGGGTTATCGATACCAACCTCAGCACAGGTGGTTTGAGAATTAAAAGTAAAAAAATAAAAATGTATCATCCAAAGAAGATACTTTTAATGGTAAAATGAAGTATTGCTAATGATTATGATTTTTTAAAAAGCAGACATAAATTTGGACTACCTTCAGCATAAGCTGAGATATATCATCACTCTTCTTAAATGAGATGTAGATGCTTAGTACGTTTTTGGTTCCAAATGAATGCTCAGTGAAGACAGTTGGCAAAAGATAATCCTCTTTGAAATGTGAATACAGTGTGATACACTAGGCTAACTTGTCTGACTGGCTCTTGGGCACAGGGATATAGCATATGATTCAAATCCATATCATTATTTAGAAAACCAATGATTAAAAAAACGTTGACTGACCATCTGGATCACCCATAACCATCAGCAGCCTCAGGTAGAAAATCTACCCGTGGTACAGTACCTTTTCCAAACTGTGTTATAAGGAACTCATGAATATTCAATTAAAAAGGGTTTCTGGGACCCAGTGAGGTGGGAAAGGGCTCTGTATTTTAGTCTCTTTTAGAAGAGCATATTAGACATCCAAGTATTGAAGACTAGTCCTGCAATAAAGAAATGATACAGTTTGAAAAACACTGGCTTACATTTTATGTATACATAAGCCAGTCTCATTTTCCACTTAATGGAAGAAGGAAAACTGGCTGAAAGACGCTTGCTGTAATATGTTGAGATGGAGTCTGAAACCAGGGTTCAATGGGAAACTGAAGATCAGTGATTATCAACATCAATCAGCGATGTTTGTCATGGAGAATGGTGGGGGATGGTAAGGGTTGTGATATATGCATGAGACTTATTTGGCACACACTATTTGCACTTGGTTAGCAAAAAGCTACTTCCTTGGTGGCTCAGGTGGTAAAGAACCTGCCTGCAATGCAGGAGACCTGGGTTAGGAAGATCCCCTGGAGAAGGAGTGGCTGCCCACTCCTGGAGTATTCTTGCCTGGAGAATTCCATGGAAAGGAGCCTGGCGGGCTACAGTCCATGGGGTTGCAAAGAGTCAGACGCAACTGAGTGCCTAAAGCTTTCACAGCACTAGCATACAGCAAAAGATTAAGTCCTGAATTTTGCAAAAGATAAAAGTTGGTTTCAGTCAGAATAAAGATCACTTGTCTTCAAACAAATGAATTAGTGAACAGATTTCTGAATACAGCACAGTAGTTCCTGTTGTATGATTCTTGGTATATCTTCAAATCAACATTAAATTTTGTTCTAGTCAGAACTAAGGTAAGACCACTCAGAGATGTTATGCAGTGAAGTGTATCAAACAGTAAAGCAATTTCTGAGTCCATGGAAAGGAGTGGGATAATTTTGCTCAATTTGCTTTCTGTTGCAATAGGTAATCCTTGGAGAGAGAAATTATCCTTAGCAAATTAACCAACAATGTCCAATGGATTATTTCTGTATTTCTCAAGGTAGGAATGGAGTTATGTCAACTATGATTAAAAATGCTTCAGTTTTGCCTCTAGTACTTTCTCTTTTCTTCACTTGAGAAACAGTAAAACAAGGGATGTGGGAAAGTGTAAGCTGAGGCTGTGTTCATGCCTGGTACTCAGTGAAAACATCTGCAGTCACAAAGGAGCCTTAAGCATCCTTGCAGGACACTGACATTTGTTGTAATGTTGCAAAATGAGATGTTTTGTAACTCAGACATGGCAAGTCCTGCCCAGTACCTCCCAGATATTCTGCATTAGCAGACATGCAGAATCCCAGCAGAAGACTTGTTACTAAGATTGACACTGAAGGGCATAAGAACCTTACTTATGATCACCATATGTTTTCTTTACCTTGACTTCCATATGTTATAGTACTGTGACTATATTTTATTTTGTAAGAACACTTATATAAGATCTACCCTTTTAACAAATTCTTAAGTGTATAATACATCATTATTAACTAGGTACAATGTTGTACAGAAGATCTCTAGAGCTCATTTTTAGTGAAATGTTTATACCCCTTTGCAGCTGGATTTTGGTCTCAGGTTATCTTTCAGGGTTTAACAAAACAACTCATCTATATCCATAAGCACTATTTGCTTCATCACCTTCTTGAAAAGCATAATAGAGAAGCAAGCATTATGCTTTCCTGTAGAATAAGCTAGTTCTTCAGCAAGAAAATGTTCATTAAGGTTGTGCTTATGTTTCAGCCTCTGAAATGGAAAGGAAACAGCAGAATTCTTTGGAATGTGGCAGAAAAATATTTCCTGAAAACATCTTTTAAAACCGCAATAGAGAAGCAATAGTTTAAGACCAGAGAGAAGAGAAAGTCTAAAAGCCCTGTGGCATGAGGGAACAAAGAGCATCTGAGAAGCTAAAACCCTCAGGATGCCCAGAGCACAGACAGCAAAGGGAACACAGACTATGGTAAGAATAGACCGTGCAGGGCAATAGGAAGGATTCTGTTTTTTCCAGAAAACAATGGAAATCATTAGTGAGTGTTCAGCAAAGAAGATGAGACATTTGCATTTTGAAATGAACACTTCAGCCACACTAGGGACAACAAACTGGAGAGAATATAACAAACCAGATAGAAGTGAATTGTTCAAGAACAAAGCCTCCTATTTGTTGCTAGTGTTGAAGCTACACGTGTTCTATGCTATACAATGAATTGCCAAAAACTTAGTAGCTTAAAAGAAAACATTTGTGATGTTACAGTTTTGATGGGTCGTGAACCTGGCCATAGCTTAGTGGGGCCCTCTGTTTAGGATCTCACAGGGATACCAAGGAGAGGTAAACCAGGCTGAATTTTCATCTGAAGGCTCAGATGGGAAATAATCGGCTTTCAGGTTGTTAACAGAGCACATTTCCTTGTGGCTGATTGACCGAGGGCACCTGATTATTCTGGCTGGAGGCCGCCCTCATGTCCTAGAGACCTCATGCAAGTGCTTGCCACATGCTGTTGTTTTTCAGTCTCTCAGTCCTGTCCAGCTCTTTGTGACCCTGGACTGCAGCACGCCAGGCTTCCCTGTCCTTCACTATCTCCTGGAGTTTGCTCAAACTTATGTCCATTCAGTCAGCGATGCCATCCAACTAACACATCCTCTGTCACCAGCTTCTTCTCCTGCCTCCAATCTTTCCCAGAATCAGGAAGTTTTCCAATGAGTCAGTAGTTTGCATCAGGAGGCCAAAGTACTGGAGCTTCAGCTTCAGCATCAGTCCTTCCAATGAATATTCAGGGTTGATTTCCTTTAGGATTGACTGGTTTGATTTTCTTGCAGTCCAAGGGACTCTCAAGAGTCTTCTTGCTGCATGGATGTCATCAATGTGACTGCTTACTCCATCAAGCCCACAAGAGCCTCTCATTTCAGGAGGGCACAGCCCCTCATTTACAGCTTTTACCTGAGAGAGACAGACTTACCCCAGATATGTATTTTTATTATCTGAAGTTGAACTGATTTGGGACCTTTAATTACATCTGAAAAACCTTTCACATTCCCTTAGTCTGCCTTGTCTAAATTCCTACCTACACACATTGGGGGAAATAGTTAACACCAAGTGTGGCCACCAGGGGGCAGGAATCACAGTGCTGCCTTAGAATTAACATTCACCACCAAATGCTTATATTTAATATAACAAACTATTGAAAGCTAGTTCCAGGTACCAGTGGGACCTTCCCACACAGACATGATCTTTGCATGTTAATAAGAACAATACTGAGAGAAGACTCCTTTCCTTGAAATATCCATAATGCTTCTCCATAAATGTGTGTTAGTTGCTCATTTGTGTCCAACTCTTTGTAACCCTGTGGACTGTAGCCCGCCAGGCTCCCCTGGCCATGGAATTCTCCAGGGAAGAATACTTGAGTGGATAGTCATTCCCTTCTACAGGGGATCTGCCCAACCCAGGGATCAAACCCAGGTCTCCTGCATTGCAGGCAGATTACCATCTGAGCCACCAGGGAAGCCTGATGATTCTCCATACTACAGATTTATTCCATTTTTTATATCATCCACCAAGAAATGACTGCCCTGTGTTCCTTTGATATGTTTCAGGAAATTGTAATATCTCCCTTAGTATTTTCTGGTTCTTTGGCCAACTGCATCTGCTTTTACATTTGTGTTAGCTAAGAGTTTTCCCCAACATCACAGTCCCTTAGTATAGCTATACGTTCGGCATTGAAAACCAAGACAGTAGACCCAAAAGAGTGGTGTGAATAATATTCTATCAGTATGACTTTCTTGAACTCTCTAAGTTTCCAATATATTTGCCTATGTGGGATTCCTCTGAATTATGCAGACCCAACATGGTATCCAACACTGTTCGCAATGATACTCAAAACAACCAAAAATTTCAGAAAACTAAAATTTCATCTTCTAATTTTTAAATCACTCATTACTTTCCTGATAATCAAAGTAGCACTTTAAACCCTATTTAAAGTGCTCAGTACAATTTTTTAGAGTAGCAGCGAAAAGCCATTGGAATATTTTAAGCAGAAAAGTTCATTGTGACTGCAGAAGAAAGAACGGATTATAGAGAGGCAAGAGCAGAGAGTCATGGGGCTAGTGTGGTATTCACAAAGTAATGGTGGCTTGGATTAGGGTGATAATTCAGGAGATAAAAAGGCTTATTTTTATACATATTTTGGTAGTAGTTTCAACAGTGTTTGACATGGAAGTAAGAAAAAGAGAATATGAGTAAGCATAGGAATTTTTTACTTGAAGTTTGGGGATGTTGGAGAAGGCAGATGAGGGGAAGGTTTGGTGGATTATATGACATTGGTCGAGTCAATTTGTCTAATTCTGGAGACTTCCTTGGCGGTCCAGTGGTTAAGACTGCATGCTTCCCATACAGAGGGCAAGGGTTTGCTCCCTAGTCAGGGAAATTTGATCCCACAGGCCACAAGGCACGGTCAAAAAAGAAAAATCCAATTCTCAGTTTCCTTGTGAAATGGAACCAACAGAAGTAGCATCTCATTGGGTAGTTTTGAAGATTAAATAAGTAATACTTGTGAAACACTGAAACTTGGTAAATGCTCAACAAGCCTTGAATTATCATCATCTTTAGTCAGTACTTACCTTGAAATACAATAAATAAGTAAAGCTGAATTCAGTATCATTAGGGACATTACAGTTGAGGTGATAATAGTTCTCTTTGTGACAAATATGGAAGTTAAAATTTTATTTTAAAATAATTTTTGGATTATGTGTCTAAAGTCCTTTAATCCATAGGGATCTGTATCACATTTTGACAGTTAAGCTTTCGACACTTATTAAGTTATCTGTGAATTTAGAATAGTTTGAGGAAAGGTTCCTGATATTTTTGTTCATCTCGTAAAAAAAAAAAAAAAAACCCTACTGAATGCTATTCCGAGCCTTCAAAATAGACTAAGGGTGTAGGATAGGGATTCAGCGTCCATTTTCATCCCTTTCTAAGAAAACGCTGTATTTAAGGTCCCGGGAGGCTGTCACATACATTTGTCAGGCTCTCCAACAGGAAGAAGCTCCATGTATCTCTCCACCGGTGAGATAGTCTCAGGGGAGATATGGAAGCTGCAGAAGAGAGAGCCTCTCCCTCTCCAGCTGTGGAGGCTGGCCAAGAAGTCAGACCCCTGGTGTCGGTGTTGGTGGCCAGTGGGATCTGTATTCGAGGGTCTGGTCACCAGCTCCGAGACTGAGGCTAGTATGGCGTCAGTGATGGTAACAAGCACAGCTGCTTCCTGACTTCCGGATCCTAGTGACAGTAGTGTGAACCTAAGCCAACTTTAGCTCTTTGAAAGACGTTATAATATATTCATTCCTTGTCTTAAATTCCTTTTTGATTTAAATATCTAGAATGGTTTCTGTTCCCTAAATGGAACTCTGACTGGAACATTGAGTCACATTGAGTCAAATTTAACTCTGTTTTTCACTAGTTTTTATCTGATAACATTTTTCATGACTACAGTTTCCAATTTATTGACCCTGTTGCCTAATTTTCATTTCAGTCACTCAATCCACATTTTAGGCTCTTATTTGGTGTTCATTAAATAAATGTTATGAGGTCATCATCTGGGTTATCTGATTCATAAAATAATAACTTATTCCTCCTCCAACTGTCAAATCAATCTAATATAATATTATCAAATTACTCAGAAATTTATAATCAATATAAAATCCTTTGAACTTTATATAATCTAAGCATATCTGTAATACCTTACAGCATAATTTTAGTAAATTTAATTGCCAGTATTACTACAGGTGCAACCAAATCTTTATTCATTGACTACCTAGTTATGGAATTTATATTTCTCTTTATTTCTTAAGAATATTTAGTTAAATCAAATGACCTTTATTAAACTCATTTTTCATCAAAATCTAAAAATACCAAGTTACAAATTCAGGAAGAATTTCACTTACATCTATAATCAAGGCATCAGCATTAAATGATTCACTGGTTAGTTCTTGTTTTGCTAGTTCTCTTTACATAAAAATTTTAGATTGTGTTGAATATGATTATTTCCTCTTTAAATATGTTCAAACCCTTATTATTCATAAGCTTATAATCTGACTTTAACCATACTTTGAAGGTCCAGATTGCAGAAAAACAAACTTTAGAAAGCCTGGCACCAAATGAAACATTTATTAGATCTGTGGCTGGATCTGATTTAAACAATAGTGGATATACAAAGGTAAAAATAAAAGCTTTTTAAAAGTCAATGATTTAAATACTAATGGGTGACCCAGATTAGTTCGAGTCTCAATATCATCTGCTCAGATCTATTTTCCTTCCCAGGCTGTGAGACTGAGCAGAGTAAAGTGATCCTGACACCAGCACTTAAAGGAGAGCCCTGCCCATCAAATGCAGTGGTCCACAGAGGAAACTTGGGATAGCCTTTTGATCCATTTTATTTACCTTGGAACTAAATACCAGGATTTTCTTGAGATCAAGGGCCATTATAGATTTGATAAAGAAACAATAGAAAGCTGGGAATAAGCTCTTCTTGAAATGATGACAGTCGCCCAACGGTCCCTGAGCACCATGGTTTGATGTCCTTGGAGGAAAGGGCATGACCTTATCAGTGTTACCAGAAAAATATGACTCTGATCTTTTGGCACAACATTTTACATCTGTGTTCTCCACAGAGAGGGGATAGTGCCAGACTGGGCACTGTGTTCATCGTCTCTTACTGAAAATGTACTTAACTTTTGCCTTTAAGCTGTCTGTATTCTTCTTTAACCAGCAAAATCCCCTCTCTCACACAGATTTACTACATGCAGAATCCTTTGATCTTCACTAAATCTGTCCATTATGGAAGGGTTTTTTTTGGATTGTTCCAACTGTACCCATACAAATTTACCCACCCCATGCATGCTAGGCATGCTGGTACAATGGAATATTAATATTTGACCAATATTAACATTAGATTTTTAACATATTTTTGAAAACAGTTTCCTTCCACTAGTATCAGCCACCAACACAAGGCACAGATAACACACTCATAGTTGGTACTTTTTAAATGGCACTTTATCAATTGCCTATTCTCCATTAAAAAAAAGACTGCATAGAAAACAATCATCAAGCCCCCTTATCATGCACTGTGAACCTTACTTAACTCAAAAGTATGTAGGTGGCTCTGCTGATCTCTACAGGGTTTGCTCACGTATCTGGGGGTCAGCTGCCTGCTCTAATCTGGGATGGCCTGGGCTAGCACTTCACAACGTGGCTCCTCCCTGAGTGCTGTCTACCTGCAGCATAGCCCCAGCACAGTCTTAGAGCAACTGCCGGCGGCAGGAGAGAGATGACAATTGCGTGAGTACTTTTCCTGTTGTTTCAAGCTTCTGTTGTTGCCACTTTTACAGCATGCGACTGCCCAGAGTAAGTCACATGGCGACCCAAAGTCAATACAGGAGAGAATAAAAAATTGTATGGTAAAGGACAAAGAAAGAAGATGAAAACACTAATTCAAAAGGATACACGCACCCCAATGTTCAATGCAGCATTATTTACAATAGCCAAGATGCAGAAGCAAACCAAATGTCCATTGACAGAGAAATGGATGAAGAAGATGTGGTACATATATACAATGGAATATTAGCCATCAAAAATGAAATTTTGCCATTTGCAATAACGTGGATGGACCTAGATGATATTATGCTTAGTGAAGTGAGTCACATAGAGATAGACAAATACTATAGTCTATCACTTACACATGAATCTAAAAAATAAAACAAATGAATAAAATAAAACAGAAACATAGTCATAGATAAGGAGAACAAACTAATGGTTCCCGGTGAGCAGAGGGAATGGGAGAGGGACAAGATAGGTGTAGGGCATTAAGAGGTACAAACTATTACATTTAAAAACAAATTAACTACCAGAATACATTGTATAGCTCAGCAAATATAGCTAATATTTTATAATAACCTTAAATGGAGAATAATCTATAAAACTATCAAGTCACTATGTTACATACTTGAAACTAATATTGTAAATCAAATATAATTTTTGAAAAGAGGTGGATATATGGAGGGGTGAAAAAAATCAGGCTTAATACATTAAGTCTACCAGAGATACTTCTTAACATCAGTGTATCTCATGAAAATCTACACAAAACCAAAAAGAAAAGTTATATTATTAAAGCAGCAAAACCCAAACTAAAATGATAAGGACACATTGGGAGAAACACTGATACTTGTATCTCTAATGTTAAACACATTCAAATCTATAGGAAAGCACCAAAATTCCAATGGTAAGTTCCCAAAGGACAGCAACACAGAGGTCGTGTAAGTAATGCAAGTAGGGAAGAAATACACAGAACTAATGTTTATCCTCATTTGTGATCAAAGACATCAATTAAAGCAAACCTAAGGTAGAATTTACAATTAGTATATTGCCCCCCCCCCATAAAAAGCCTAATCTTTCTTATTTATGAACTTCAGGATCTTTCGAATCCCTAAGAAATGGAGCATTTTAATTTAGTGCCATAGACCTTTCCTCCTGTGAGCAAACATTTGTTCTGTTGGGCTCTCCAATATCTGAATTTCCCACCCCTCTTCCTATTAGGACTGCCATCATTCTTTTTAGAAAATTTCCCAATTGACTGTATTTTTCACAAGAAAATTCCAGTTTTCTCACTCCCACTGCAGCCTCCCACTTCATAAGCTAAGTGTGGTAGACTCTTCCTCAATTTTCCCTTGGCACAGTTCCTACATTCTCTCCATCACTCATTCCTGGGCTGCAGATTCAACAGCTGAGGTCAAAGTAATCCTCATACACGATAGAGGTCAAACTGTTCTTATGGCATGACCTTGGCTGCAATTCTGCCTGCTCATCCCTCAGAGGACCCCTACTTCCTGTCCTTTTTCCTAGTTCAGTCCTCTAGGGTCCCATTTATTATGTCATTTCCCAACCTCTGAGACGGAGATAAATACCCACAATAAATATCCATTTGCTCAGATGGCCGGGGTTGTTTTTGTGCTCATAACCAACACTCTAGTCTGGAGAAATTGAAATACAGAGATTTCAGTTGGATATATCCCCCTAAAAGATACAGTGTTCTATCTCCAGGGCCTGTGAGTGGGACCTGATGTGGAAAGAGTCTTTGCAGAAGCTATAAAGATAAGATGAGGTCCTACTGACATAGGGTGGGCCCTTAATCCAATAAGATTGATGTCCTTTTAGAAAGAGGAGAGACACTCCTCTGCCACAGGGAGAGAACACTCTGTGAAGACACATGCAATCAAGGGAAGAGCATATCATGCTGCAGCTCCAAGCCCAGAGCTTCTGAGGATCACTGCCAAACCACAAAGACAGGAGGAGCCAAGGAAGCATCTCTGAGAGGTTTCCAAGGGAACATGGCCCCAGCAACATCTTCGTCTCAAGCTTCTGACCTTCAGAATTCTGAGACAATGCTTTTGTTAAGTCCCCAGTCTGTAGTACTGTGTTACAGCATCGCTGGGAAATATGTGATTTAACTTATTACCAACGATAATTATGAACCACTTATCATGGAAACATACATTACCATATGGAAAACAGACAGCCAATGGGAATTTTCTGTATGACTCAGGAAACGCAAACCAGGGTTGGGGAACAACCTAGAGGGGTGGGGTGGGGAGAGAGGTGGGAGAGAAGTTCAAGTGGGAGAGGACATGGGTCAACCTATGACAGATTCATGATGATGTTTGGTAGAAACCAATGCAATACTGTAAAGCAATTATCCTTCAATTAAAAATGAACAAATTAAAAAAAATTGTGAACCACTTATCATGTAAGAAGCTCATTATATATCTGTAACATAAATCTTTTCCTAGATAACTGCTTGTATGATGTTTTTCATCCACCAAACCCAAACTTTTGCATATACTAAACATATAAATGAGAACCCAATTAGTAGATAGGACCACACAAATGAACAGGAACCACGAGACAGAGTGAGATTACCCTAAGAAACTAAGGATTTTCTACATTATCCTCTTCTCCCCAATACTTTACTTACCTTGTTATCACTAATGAGTAAAATGTCCCTCCGATCATCAGTCAGGTGACTTTCTGAATATGTTCACTCACTAAGTTGTGTCTAGCTCTTTGCAACCCTATGGACTGCAGCACTCCAGGCTTCCCTGTCCTTCACTGTCTTCTGAAGTTTGCTCAAATTCATGTCCATTGAGTTGGTGATGCTATCAAACTTGTTGAATACCATATAAATATTTACCAAAATAAATTGAGTGTTTGACAGACCAAGAATCAGGTACCATGTAGTAGCACAAGAGTTCTAGGAGATCTGGGTTTTCACCAAACCAAAGCATCATATCATTTCATCATAGCCAAAGCATCACCAACCCTGAAATATATATGAATAGGAAAACTAGGTATGACATGTCTTCAGTTATATTCATGGTCAATATCCTATAAAATGATTAAGATAAGTAAGATGGAAGGACATTAAAACAGAATGGACATGGAGATATTCACTGAGTATGTCCAGAAGGTCTTAAACACTGACTGTGTTACCAGTTGGATAGACAACAGTCAGGGTAATTAAAGTGAGCAATGGTAAGATTTTTAAATTTTCTTAAAGTTTTATTATATTTGACAAAGTTCAATTTGCCTGCAGTTTACTGGGCAAACACAAATATGTGTTATAGGTATTACACTGGCTTTTTTATTTTCTGCTGAGATTTTCATTATACATTAGCTTCTCAGTCATTTCAAAATTCCTCGAATTTCTTTCTGATTCTGTCATTTCATTTAGCAACTGGATAGAAGCAGCTGAAAGTATTTCTTGGTCTTAAATTAGAGTTGGCCATGACAAATGTTCCTGCAAAAATATAGGATGAATCCCACACATTTATCACGGCATCTGGGCCATGTTTGTTTCTGTAGGACAGAGGAGAGGGTAGAAAGGATTCTTATGTTGGTAAACTGAAAATCTAAGAATTACACTTGCCATCTGGGATTGCTTTGACAAAGATACTGGCCTGTTCTTCCCACTTAATTACCAGAATGAAGTATCATCCTGCAAAGACAATGATCTTCATGATCAAGACTTAAGGAAAGCCAAAAAGAAAATAATACTTTGATTTAAAGGTGGTTGGATTTTTTACTGTGACATTCAACAAGCTTCTCAAGTTTTGAGCAAAAATTTCATGCACACATTTAGCCTATACAAACAAGAAGAAGTTACATAAACCCCACATAATTAAAGCAATTTATATAGGGCATAAACTTCATTTTACAGTCAACTTGTAAGTAAAGAAGTCAACTAACAGAAATAACTTCTCTCAGCAAAAACACTTATGTGGTTTGCAGAGTTCCAAAATACCAGTCTTTAAATATGTACTATTCCACTAAGTGCCGAAAGAACAGCAAACTAAATAGAGTAAAAGATGGCCTCAATTTAGAGATTTTGGTAAGGAAGGAAAATGAAGACCTATTTTTATATGTGCTATCATAAAGAATCAACTTAATTTCTCTAGCACTGTAATTTCATTAACTCCATTAGGGAATACAATTTCAAATGAAAAGCTTAGGTTCACCTAAAACTACTAAACAATTAACACAATGCTAATACTTCTGGTAATAAATCTATTGCATTCCAGATATACTCAAACTTTTCCACTGCAGGATCTTCCTTGTTTTATAATAGAAATTGTATACTTTTCAGGCCAGATGGGCAACTAAGAAGCATGCTAAGTGGCTGCCTGAGGTCATAATTGGAACAAGGACTCGGAAATGCTGTCCCTTATGGAAATAACACTAATTTGGGTTCCTTCCTATTAGCTGCGTATCTGAGTAAACCTTAGCAGTAGACCCGCATTAGAGCCCTTTATTGAGCTGATGTCCACCAGTAATATTTCAGGGAACATGCTGTCAATCCCCAAGATTGCTTTGACAGAATTATTACAACAGTGAACATTCGCCCTGAGCACCAACTTGACACAATCCTTTGACAAGCAGTTTCACTCATGCAGTGAAGAGAACAGATACATATGCTTCTTGCCTAATTGACTTAGTGGGTAGCTTAATTTAGAAATGATATGGATAAAAGCTAGTAGTAGTATCAATAAATTTTCTGATTCTGTATCTCATAACAGAACAACCAATTGCTTTTCAAAATCAAGTCTCAAAAACATTTTAAAAAATTAACTGTACTTTTTTGATACCACTTGTGAGGACACTGAGCATCTTATGGCTCACAATACTTTATTTTAAACCAAGAATTTTCATCTTTAGAAAGTATCTTTAACTCTTCATAGGAGAGTGGCCAAGTTATTTGGAAGAAATCCTGGGTCTACACAATTGAGGCTTCCCCATGGCTCTGCGGGTAAAAAATCCATCTGCAATGCAGGAACCACAGAAGACGCACGTTCGATCCCTGCGTCAGGACGATCCTCTGGAGGAGGAAATGGCAACCCACTCCAGTATTCTTGCCTGGAGAATTCCATGGAAAGAAGGGCCTGGCAGGCTATAGTCCATAAGATTGAAGAGAGTTGGACACAACTCAGCATGTCAACAACAACGACAATGTGACTATGTGCTAGCAAAAAAATATATCAGAAATAGCATATATTTTACACCACTTCAGTTAAGGCATGCAGAGTAGTTACGACTCTCTGGCAAATTTTCTTTAAGTCATACACTTCATGGAAGCAAAACAGCCCAAATGAGCAGAGCCATTTGGGTACATAAGCCAATTGCAGAATAATAAATGGAGGAGGCTTACTGAAACATTTGCTAAAACTCTCAGGCCTCAACATAGGAATGGAAAGTCTGAAACTAGCAAAAATGCATGAGAAAAGATATAAAATTGCTAGGTTTTAATAAGGAGTCAAGCCTATAATTACAATGTGTTAGCCATGGGTTGGGGGGAGGGGCTAATGCTGAGGTCCTCCTTCAAGAGAGAACCTGCTGCAAAGAGTATGGGGTGCTGAGAGCTCAGACTCCCAGCTAGGGCATTCACACCGAGGCCATGCTGCCTGGACCGCTCCCACCCTCTGCCCCCACCACCATTCCAGGCTGCTCCGAGCTGACAGGTGGGGAACTGCAAGCCACCACGTGTAACCAGCGCAGGAATACTTTAACAAACAACTTTGGCTTTGGACGGCCCAGCATCCTCACCGAGACTTTCTGGGAGTGGCACAGCAGCCTTCCTCTCTCTCAGCCTAATGATCCTCCTTGTTTTTTCACAGGCTTTGGACATGCAGTGCAGTCTCCATCGTCTCCTCACCTCACTTCTCCCCTTTATTTTTCACAGGCAATCCCTTCCCCTCCCCACCCACCGCCCCCACACCCCACACCCCACTGTAAATCGCTTGCATTTCTGATTCCATCACTGTGTCCACTTACTGGAGGATCTGAACTGATGCCAATAAATACATAAATTAATGTTTGTTCTGGCTTATCTTGCTGAGAGACAGAACAATAGCTGAAAATTTTTATTGAATTGTAACCATGGAGAAAAAATACCAACAGCTCTCCCCTTTACTGAAGCATATACCATTTCCAAAGTCTTGTTTCTTTTTTAAGCGGTTGCTTCCCCTTAACTATTTCAAATAGAACCTTCCCTTTTCTTTTCCTTCCTACTGTACCCATTACTGCATCTCTCTGTCTAGTTCAGAGTAAAATACATTCTGTTGATATTGATGTAGAAGTTATATGGATGAGGAGCAAATAGACTTTTTCTAATAGACTTAAGCAATTAATACTAAGAATAACTTCACACTAGATACACATTAGATTCTAAACTGCCATGCTTTCGTGTTTTGTGCTTTTCAGTACCAGGAGAAAGAGGTAAGTATATATGTAGAAGTGAATTTAACCTCAATATAGGAGCATAAAGTCTGAAATTAGCAAATAACCTTGGCTTCAGTGGTGGTTAATGCCCCAAAGCTAAGTCATCTGATCACAACCATCAAATAAAGTCTGCATTAAGATTCATTCAGGACTGTAAATTTGCTTTTGGAAAGGACATTTGGAGGCAGTTCAATACTTCTTTAGCAATTATTTTTCAAGCTTCCATTCATTCCAGGTTTGTCTACACCATCAACCTCCCTTTCCCACACGGTTCATGACTCTAGATTATCCATTTGCATCACTTCCGTATAAACTCTTGTTTTCTTTGTAAACAGAATGGAACCCGTGGGCTAATCAGACCCCCCATGATGCTGTAAACATGGAGGATGAATATTTATTAGACATTTGAGTGGGAGAATAGCGAACAAGCGCCTGCTCCATCCCCTGAGTGCCATCTGCATTCAGGGGCACAAAAAGTGCCCACCCAGGGAGCTCTCCTGCCCACAAAGAAGCCCACACACTGCACCACTGACAGCTATGTGAGGAAGAGACACTAAAGCTGAGCAAAACATGGGAACTGCACATATCGGTCATCAGAAGATGCTGAGTAAGCCCCCAAGGAGCCAAAATATGAGGCTCATTTTAAGTTTTAAAATCAGCTAACTCCTCTGGCAAAAATGAGTTTTTCTTTTTTAAAGCCTACAGAATCTCTAATTCCCAATCTGTTCAGAGACTTACCTCCCTTTACAAACTAACAAAAATAGATATGCAACCAACCTCTGAAACTCAGAAGAAATAGAAATTGCTGCTTTAGAGTTTCTTTGCAACTCAACATCTTGAATTATATATGAGGAAGCAAGTCGCCTTTTCTATCCTTTGAGAAACGCAGAGAAACAAGGTGGTCTCTGGAGTTGATCTGAGTGAGAAATCCCACCTTTCCTGACTCTAAAACAGGAAGGATGTCCGTGACAGACAAGTGAAAAGCCTGAAGGAAATTGATTGGAGAACTGTGTGAGCATCAGGAATGGGGCCGGGGTGGAGGTGGGTGGAGGTGGGTGGTGGTGGATGGACAAAAACGAAAGAAAAAAAAAAAAAGGAATGGGAAATGAGTGAATGTAAGTTAAATCCATGCTTGCTTTCTCCTACTCCTATAGTGACATAAAAACACAATTTTTTGTTTGTTGTTGAGTCCCTCAGTCGTGTCCAATTCTTTTCGACCCCATGGACTATAGCAATCAGGCTCTTCTGTCCATTGGATTTCCTAGGCAAGAATGATGAAGTGGGTTGCCATTTCCTACTCCAGAGTATCTTCCTTACCCAGGGATCAAAACTGCATCTCCTGCAAGTCCTCTGCATTGCAGGATTCTTTACCACTGAACCACCAAGGAAGCGTAAAAACATGTTTCAGTTCAGTCGCTTCGTCATGATCAACTCTTTGTGACCTCATAGAGTGCAGCGCACCAGGCTTGTCCATCATCAACTCCCCAAGCCTACTCAAACTCATGTACATCGAATTGGTGATGCCTTCCAACCATCTCATCCTCTGTCATCCTCTTCTCCTCCTGCTTTCAATCTTTCCCAGCATCAGGAAAAAATACATTTAGACCATGCTTAAAAAAAAACAAAACACTTTTACTTATAACCATCTTACTTATAAAATGATTCCAACATTCTAATGAATGTTAGTAGATTTATCTGTGACTTCAAAGTTTAGACTATTCTTGTTTTAATCATTATATTGTCTAGTGTTTATTTCTTCAGAAGATTGCTGAAATACATACCAGAAAAATATTATCTTACTTTTTTTGGGGGTGGAGGGGAATGGTCCAGAAATAAAGTCTGTGTTCAACTCCTTATTCAGTATCAACAGCAGATCTGCAATTAGAGCTCAGAACCTCTTTTTGGATTCATATATAGTCATACGATAACTGAATAGAAAACCAAACATTAGTGACAATCATGAGCTACTTGGTTAATAGAGCAATTTCGCCCTGTGTGTGGCCTCAGTCTCTCATGCAAATTGACTGCTGGTGGCTGCTCCTCCTATTTACTGCCTCTGTCTGGCCATCAGCAGTGAAGACAGTTGGTCCCCAGCTAAGATCTCTGGAACCTAAGGCAGTACAGAGATGAATACTGATGCAAAGCTGAAAGCTTTATAGAAATTATCATTGCCAGTATTCAGTTGTTCTTTTCTTTTCTAAATTGTTAACATATCAGAACTGAAAACTACCCTCTTCACTAAATTTGAATCTATGCTAGATGATAGTGAATTGCTTTCTGAAAAATCATACTTGGTAAGATGGTGAACAATCATTTTCTATTTGGGGGAATCAGAGCGATAGTTCAGTCTCTCATACGGTTTCTTCCCACCTGTTTCATAAGTCCAAACTCTTCTTATCACCTACAGCCTGGCCAATTCTCCATATAAGTTTATGATTACATCCTTAATAAGATCTGCATTGCTAGTACCACAAGGGTCACTATAAAGCATTCCATAAATAATTTTGAGTAAAAATAGATAATCAGAAGCCTGGGAGAACCCTGTCCCTCACCAACTCCCGGAGTTCACTGAGACTCACGTCCATCGAGTCAGTGATGCCATCCAGCCATCTCATCCTCTGTCGTCCCCTTCTCCTCCTGCCCCCAATCCTTCCCAGCATTAGAGTCTTTTCCAATGAGTCAACTCTTCGCATGAGGTGGCCAAAGTACTGGAGTTTCAGCTTTAGCATCATTCCTTCCAAAGAAATGCCAGGGCTGATCTCCTTCAGAATGGACTGGTTGGATCTCCTTGCAGTCCAAGGGACTCTCAAGAGTCTTCTCCAATACCACAGTTCAAAAGCAGCAATTCTTCAGTGCTCAGCCTTCTTCACAGTCCAACTCTCACATCCATACATGACCACAGGAAAAACCATAGCCTTGACTAGACGGACCTTTGTTGGCAAAGTAATGTCTCTGCTTTTGAATATGCTATCTAGGTTGGTCATAACTTTCCTTCCAAGGAGTAAGCGTCTTTTAATTTCATGGCTGCAGTCACCATCTGTAGTGATTTTGGAGCCCAAAAAAATAAAGTCTGTCACTGTTTCCACTGTTTCCCCGTCTATTTCCCATGAAGTGGTGGGACCGGATGCCATGGTCTTCGTTTTCTGAATGTTGAGCTTTTAGCCAACTTTTTCACTCTCCACTTTCACTTTCATCAAGAGGCT
The DNA here is from genome assembly GCF_032452875.1 of Bos javanicus. Taxonomy (NCBI): domain Eukaryota; kingdom Metazoa; phylum Chordata; class Mammalia; order Artiodactyla; family Bovidae; genus Bos; species Bos javanicus. The sequence goes on along the minus strand of NC_083873.1, from coordinate 23,028,823 downwards.
TTTGAGTTCCTCTTCACTTTCTGCCATAAGGGTGGTGTCATCTGCATATCTGAGGTTATTGATATTTCTCCCAGCAATCTTGATTCCAGCTTGTGTTTCTTCCAGTCCAGCATTTCTCATTATGTACTCTGCATATAAGTTAAATAAACAGGGTGACAATATACAGCCTTGACGAACTCCTTTTCCTATTTGGAACCAGTCTGTTGTTCCATGTCCAGTTCTAATTGTTGCTTCCTGACCTGCATACAAATTTCTCAAGAGGCAGATCAGGTGGTCTGGTATTCCCATCTCTTTCAGAATTTTCCACAGTTAACATCAACATAGGGAGGATTTTAAAGACAAGTCACATCCATTTCACATGTCCACCTAAGTCTCGTTATTGCTAATCTTCTGTGCTCATCGCCAGTTTTAAGGTCAAGTGCTTCAAGTATATTTTCCTGAGATGGGCTGATATAGAACCACTTTGCATTCTTTGTCTTTTGTTTTAAAGAGACTCTAGGTTGAAAAGTAAAAAGTCTTTATCCTTGACTTTAAATGGATTGAATTGCATGTGAGAACAGAGTGTACTGTTTCCTCCTCCTATGTTTTCATAATTGGTGACCCAAAATCAAAATAGAAATGGTAACACGTTCATAGGACAAGTTGATATATTATGTTCAGATCTTGCTATAACACAATGTGACAGATGACCAAAAAAAATAATATTGACAAATTCGTTAAATAGAAACCTAACATTAGAAAGTCATTAAATTATTCTACTCAACTCATCAAGTAATGCAACTGAAATTCACTCCTAGTCTAATATTCTACATCTGTGAATAAAATGTGTTACTCAGGTGATATATTATACTACCTAGTACAAATTTAATGCATCTCCTGATGTAATTGTAAAATCTGTTTATAATTTTATTTGGCCTGTTTATTTACTCAACATGCATTTATTGAGAACTTACTTTGTTCCAGGACTGGGTATACAGTAAAGGACCAAACCAACAAATTCTTCACCCTTAGAGATGCTTACATTCTCTTCCTGGGAGACAGACAATTTTAAAAAATAATATATAATAACTTTAAGCTAAGTGGAGATAAGAACTATGAAGAAGCACAAATCAGAGGAAGGAAACTGAAATGACAAATTGCCATTTTCTATATTGTGGTCAGGGGAGGAAAGATGATTAAAGACAGAATAGCATGAAGGGCCAAGCCCTCTACTGATACAGATAAAGAACCTTCCAGACCCAGGAAATTGCATGTCCAAAGCTGTAAATTTGGGAATATGCTTAAATGTTTAATGAAAATCAGGTGTGCTTAAAGTAGAATGTGTGAGGGGGAGATTATAGAAATGTCAAAGAAATATTTGAAGGGCAAATCACCGAGAGCCTGAAAAGTCATGACAGGGACTTCCCCTGGCAGTCCAATGATGAAAAATTTGCACTTGTACTGCAGGGTGCGTGGGTTTGATCCCTGGTCAGGGGACTAAGATTCCATATGCTGTGGAGTATGGCGAAAGAAAAGGAAAAAAAAAGTCATGATATACGGAATGCTGCTGCTGCTGCTGCTAAGTCGCTTCAGTCGTGTCCGACTCTGTGCGACCCCAGAGATGACAGCCTACCAAGCTCCCCCGTGCCTGGGATTCTCCAGGCAAGAACACTGGAGTGGGTTGCCATTTGCTTCTCTGATATAAGGAATACAATAGTAATTAAGGTGTATATGTTTTAGAAGACATATAGAGCAAATTTCGATGAGGACTTTTAGCTGCTGCAGTGATCAATGGTCTTTGCACTTTAAGAGTTGACATTTGGCTCTTAACATTGCAATGAGCTATAGCAGAAAGAGAGGGGAGTAGAATGGAAAAGTTAGGAAGGGGGAAAATGTTTGGATTCGTGGTAGAATATAGGCTTCCCTGGTGGCTCAGATGGTAAAGAATCCGCCTGCAATGTGGGAGACCTGGGTTTGATCCCTGGATTGGGAAGATCCCATGGAGAAGGGAACGGCTACCTACTCCAGTATTCTTGCCTAGAGAATCCACGGACAGAGGAGCCTGGCGGGCTAGAGTCCATGGATTCGCAAAGAGTCAGACGGGACTGGGCAACTAGCACACACATGGTAGAATACACTTTCCTTACTGTTGTGCAGAGTAACCCACCTCATTATTAGGAAAGGTGTCCATATGACAGATTTTCTCCACATGCTAGAATCTGGTCTTACTGAGTTCAGGTTCTAGGGACTTTTTCTACTAAGAAATAGAGTTTTACAATCTAGTCAGTATAGATTAAGAACATCAGTTGTGTCCGGTTGTACACATAACATCTATACATTATAGGCAATCTTGTCTTAATGATGCCAGGATTATAACATTGGTTAAAGCAGAAAGTGAATTGAAACCTCATTCTTAGATGATGAATTAAGATGATGAACAAAAAAGAAGAAAATGTGTTTTCCTATTCTACAATATTTTTCAGGTTCTGGTCACTTCTGTAAGTGACCCCTGCTTCTTAATCCAATTTGGATGGTCCAATAATTTTTCCTCATGAATCTATTGTGGAGAGCTTCAGTAACAATATTAAATGTACATGCACCAAACTCTTTACCAGTACTGAGAAATCTTGCTTACAGACTACTTAAGATATAGGCTTTTGCTTATGGAAAATAAGAATCTGTCTCATATATGATCCAATTTATACATTGATCACTTCATGGGAATAGATGGGGAAACAGTGGAAACAGTGTCAGACTTTATTTTTTGGGCTCCAAAATCACTGCAGATGGTGACTGCAGCCATGAAATTAAAGGAAAGTTATGACCAATCTAGATAGCATATTCAAGAGCAGAGACATTACTTTGCCAACAAAGGTCCGTCTAGTCAAGGCTATGGTTTTTCCAGTGGTCATGTATAGATGTGAGAGTTGGACTGTGAAGAAAGCTGAGCGCTAAAGAATTGATGCTTTTTAACTGTGGTGTTGGAGAAGACTCTTGAGAGTCCCTTGGACTGCAAGGAGATCCAACCAGTCCATTCTGAAGGAGATCAGCCCTGGGATTTCTTTGGAAGGAATGATGCTAAAGCTGAAACTCCAATACTTTGGCCACCTCATGTGAAGAGTTGACTCATTGGAAAAGACTCTGATGCTGGGAGAGATTGGGGGCAGGAGGAGAAGGGGATGACAGAGGATGAGATGGCTGGATGGCATCACCAACTTGATGGACGTGAGTTTGAGTGAACTCCGGGAGTTGGTGATGGACAGGGAGACCTGGTGTGCTGCAATTCACGGGGTCGCAAAGAGTGAATTGGGTCACACGACTGAGTGACTAAACTGAATTGAACTGATACGTTTAAATTGAGAGAGAAGCCTGAAACCAATAGTTTGAGCATCTGATTTGGAAAGAGAGCACATCAGTTGAAACCAAACTTCATCTGCCAGTAATAAGGTGTTTGCCAGTTATCAAGTATAACTATCTAATCAACGTAACAATGTGCTTTCTTTGGACAATGCTCTCTCTCAACCAAATTCCAAATGGACAGTCAGTTGCGAGATCTAATGAAGCTACAGTCCTGAGGACAAGCTAAGTTTGGAGATATTAATTTCAGACTGAATGAGCCCGAGGCACCCTCTCCGAGCAACAAAGTCAGCTTTCCACACATCTCAGGGGGTGCCACGCATTTCCACTCTGGCCATACCTTTCCACATTTCCTCTAAATGTTGTTCTCCCACAGATGGAGTTTGCACTGCATAACCCTGCCCCATCCCTGGCTACAATTTATTGGACCAAATTACCACCTTGTCATAATAAGAGAGACAACTTATTGACTCAACAGAAGGCCATTAGGATGTCTTCAGACTTTTGAACAGAGACACAAAGTTGGAATGTGATTCCAGCACTAGAATGAAAGTCCAAGAGCCTCCTAGAACTACCCTGAATTCTTCCTGTGGCCTTATGCTTCAATATTTCCTTGAATTTCACAAGCTACTATAGGATTCTGGCTTTAATTTGTTTAATTCTGAGAGGAATTGCCGTGGTTTGAAGCCACAAAGATTTGATGGACAATGTCACCCTGTGAAAACTATGGACATGTTTGGTAATATCACTCATTGATTCAATGGTGTAAACCTAGCACCTCCTGTGTGCCAGGCACTGTTCCATGTGTTCATGATACAGAGGAAAACCAGACAGAACAATCAACCACTTTCACAGAGCTTATGTTCTGGAATTCTTGCACAGTGGTTCTCTTCTTGACATTTTGTCCAGATGACTACATAAAAGCCTGATTCTTGTTTCCATGGTGTTTATGCCTAAATATCAACAATTCAAGGATGACAGAATATCATTAAGCAGATGTGTTTGTCTTCCTTAATATTCTCCATAATACCTAGCAGGGGACTCACTAATTTGGGAGTCTGCTTATAAGCATGTGTTTTGATGTCAAACTAGACTCAACTTCATGTCGTAGCTCAATATTTACAAACAATGTGACCTGTGTTTGAAACCAACTTTCAAACATATACGCAAATGGAGCTCATGACAACATCAATTCATTCTGTAAGAGTGAAATAAATTAACCTCTGCAAAGCACTTACCACACGTTTGACACAAATTAAAGAAGCAGTGATTTGTAGCTAATACAAGTAGAAAGAACAGCATAAATGAGTCTTGAAGTGAAAGGAGGCATACTGCATGGCCCCTCACTATTGCCCATCAGTCCTGCTGAGAGAGTATGGTTCTTTTTGAGCACATCCCCCAGAGTTGAAACGTTCCAGACAAGGAGGCAAGGCTCAGGGAGAAAGTCTTCCCGGGGAGCTGGTTTTCTGAGTGCTCACTTCTGCCAGCTGAATCTCTGCAGCCCCCTGGTGCCTTTACACTCTTGTTTTCACGTAAATGTGTCATCTGGGAAGGGGAACTGACCACATGGTCTGCCATCATCTCACAGTGGAACACAGGTTTCTCCTCTTCAGTACTATTGACGTTTTAAGCCAGGTGACGTGATGAGGGCTGTCCTGTGCATGTCAGGATATTCAGCAGGATCTGACTGGCCTCTACTGGCTAGATGCCCATAGCACCCCAATTCTAATAACCAAAAATTGCTTCTCAACATTACCCAATGTCCCCTTGGAGGATAAAATCACCCCCAGATGAGAATAACTGGGTAGCCAGATCATCAGGGTGAAGGGTCATCTCAGCAGCCAATCACTTGGAGTCTGAACATAATGTAGATGCTTCAGAGTTGAGAAATGCAGCTTCTTTCAAGGCTGGATTAGGGAAAGTGGTTCACTTATATGGCTGGTTCTAGAACCAATTGGAAATGAGACCCAAAGGTACCACAAATTTTAACATTCTTCTGCGTATATAGACAATTGTCAAGACCAAAGAGACGGGTTCAGAGTGCATGGATGCCCAGACACACATACCGCTCATAACTGCACTGAGGGAGGAAACCTTTCAGCTGTTGACACAGCTCTGCAAGTATTCCTTCAAAGGGATGCACCACTTTTGGTTTTGTCTATTTGCTTTTTTTTTTTTTCAAAACAGTTTTACCACCCTATGGAGAACACCAAATTAAGCAAGATGCCTGGATAACATTTTAGTGATTGAAGAAGTGATTTGCTTTCACCCCCAGAGGCTTACAGCAGCTCTCAAGGTTGACTATAGGATAAATCTTAGAGGTTTAGAGGCCTGTGCTCTCTGCCACAGCTGATTTGATACCTCAAGGCTGCTGTCATTGACCTGTCATACTCAGGCTTCTTTTCACATACACCTTGAACACTCCTGCTGTCAGAACATATAGGTTTAGATATTAGAGGAAACTCATCACAAAACTAAATTAAAAGTGGTCCATCAGTGGCCCTCTGGTTTAAAATGGGGTTATTAGTGCTTTTTGGAGAGTGCCAAGTATCCCTTCACACCTGTCAGGACAAGCAAATTATCTGCTCTAAAAAGGCACTTATCTGAGTGTGACTATAAAGTCTTATACAATCCCTCTCCCCAGGTCTCCATGGCTGTGATGGAGTCTGATGTATTCCAACCATGTCACAAACACATTACTGTCCCTTCTGAATCAGAACTTCCTGGCTAAGTTTTCTGGAGCTGCCTGCCAGAGTCCATCTCAGCTAACATCCTCAGGACACACTTGGATCTCTTAATGATGTAGTCTCCATAAGGACAGAGTGTATCATATGCTGCCAGGAAGTGAAGGAGAGAAACTGTTCTCTTGCCCATCTCTGACATACCTAGTCAGGAAAGCAGCCAGCGCTTGCTTAAAGTGAGTCCAATAACCTAGTGTTATTCTTCAGATTTTTTTATAGCTCAGAAGCTTGATGTATTTTCCCCAACTCCTAGCTTAATATCTGTTTTCTATTAAAACAAAGGGAAACATATCTTTTGATTTTACAAGTTCCCAACAGTGCTAACTTTGAATATTTCCTACTATGTGTGGGATGGCAGGACAAGCTGTGTTCCAGTTCTTTATTATTCCTGACTTACAAGGAGCTGAAATTGGTTTGCAGTCTCTTTTTTTAATATGACTGGCAAGTGAGGTAAGGTTGCAAGGAGAAACCTTATTTGTTATAGAAAAGAAACAGAAAACGTATGTAAAGGAATAAGTGCAAAATTGTACAATAAGCACTTTATCATTATTCTAATGTATCTAATCATGTGGGTAGTCAAGTATACATGAAGTGCCTACATATGAATGAGTTCTGTCCCATGAGCAGGTTCATAAATCCAATTTGTTCCTAACTCCAATAAAGTTAGCTCAGGTACTCAATGGGCTTCCCTCATAGCTCTGTCGGTAAAGAATCTGCCTGCAATGCAGGAGATCTGGGTTGGATCCCTGGGTCAGGAAGAGCCCCTGGAGAAGGAATGGCACCCCATTCCAGTATTCTTTCCTGGAGAACCCCATGGACAGAGGAGCCTGGCGGGCTGCAGTCTATGGGGCTGCAAGAGTTGGACACGACTGAGTGGCTCAACCACCACCAGGGCCTCGACTAACACAGCGGGCTATGTACTACTGTAATAGGCTTATAATACTTTTCACACAAATTATAAATAAAAAACAAACACAGAAAATGAAGAAAAAAATTTCAGTCTTACAGTAAGAGCCTTGAAAAGTGCAGTACAACATTTGGCACACAGGGGCTGGCATTGAGTGAACAGGCAAGAAGAGTTACTTACTGAAAGAGGGAGAGAAATTGAGAGATGGCAGAGCTGAAGTTGTGTCCGACTCTTTGCAACCCCATGGACTGTAGCCCACCAGGCTCCTCTGTCCATGGGATTCTCTAGACAAGAATACTGGGGTGGGTGCCATTTCCTACTCCAGGGGGATCTTCCTGACCCAGGGATCGAACCCATGTCTCTTTTTTCCTCCTGCACTGGCAGGCAGATTCTTCACCACTAGTGCCAACTGGCAAGCCCAGGGCTGAAGGATCTTCAGCAACAGAAGTTGGAGGACAAGCTGCAATTTCACTCATGCCTGATGTTGATAGAACACACCTTTGCATCTTTCAGAGTTGAAGGTTCTTATGTAGGAGACTCACTGTACTTCCTTCCAATCAGTTTGACAGTAAACAGTGCCAATGGTATGAAAAGATTTACTTTTCCCTGAAATTTCTCAAAACTATAGAGTATTTGACTTCCCTGGTGGCTCAGATGGTAAAGCATCTGCCTACAATGCGGGAGACCCAGGTTCAACTCCTGGGTAGGGAAGATCTCCTGGAGAAGGGAATGGTAACCCACTCCAGTATTCTTGCCCTCCCCCAAAAAGGGCTCAAAGAAATATTTGGACTTCCCTGGTGGCTCAGACAGTAAAGCGTCTTGCTTACAATGTGGGAGACCTGGATTCTATCCCTGGGTTGGGAAGATCCTCTAGAGAAGGAAATGGCAACCCACTCCAGTACTCTTGCCTGGAAAATCCCAAAGGAGCGTGGTGGGCTACAGTCCACGGGGTCACAAAGAGTCGGACACGACTGAGTGATTTCACTTTATAGAGTATTTAGAGGAAAAGATGAGGTACTTAGATATTTAGATTTAAAAAAAAAAAAAAACTATAACCAGAAACTATTTCTAAAAGAAGAATTGGCAGATTAATTTCCTTGAGTTTTCCATCTCTCTTTCTTCTTTAGCACTACTTTTGAGGGAACAGAATTTCAGGCAACCTGGAGCCAATGCAGTCTCAGTCTCTACATCTAACTTCAGGACCATAGCAAAATAATATTGCTTTGTTCTCATCTCAGGATACCCACCTTGACCACACTCACAGGAAAAGTTATAAAATCAAAGCCTAAAGAACATGACTTTGATTACCTATTCTTCTCAGTTGTTGACAGCATCCAGTTAAGGAAATCAAAATAAGGAGTCAAATCTAACCCATATTGAGATCAGATGTCCCCATTCTGTACTATAGCTGTACTATAGCTATAGGTCACTAAATCAAAAATATTTGTCCAGGTAAAATGAGGATCAGGTGAAAAGATGTGAGTGGTTGCATTAAATCCTCCATTGTCAGCAGAAAAACAACCCCAGGGCATGTCCACAGACAGAGATCAGCAGGTCCAGCCCCTGGCAAAGAGAAAAGTATGCTGAGACACCTTGAAATGACTTAGCCACTGAGAATAATACAATCCATAGAACACAAGTATCACTTACAGTGTGAAGTGATTGTTTTTCTAAGTGATTATATGAAACATTGCCTGTCATAGGACACTTGGTGAATCAGAGGCAAGAGAAATGTCAGCTGAATCCCAGGTTCAACTCTCTTCTATGGCACCAAATGGAATCTTCTGACTCCATACCCCAGACCTCACTAGTTGAACCAACAACAACAAGAAAATCATTAGTTCTGCTATTGCAACCACAATTGTAACTCATTCTCTTTATTTACATGTAACACACTTACTAAATATGCAGTATATGAAAATAAAGACACAACAGCACCATACTTTGCTGTAGTCTAAAACACTGCTCTATTTTTTAAAGGCTTAAAGATTCCTTATCATGGCTTTCACATAACCTAAATGACAAAAGCTTCTGTAAATGACATTCCAATCACTTCTCCAAACTTATTCCTGACTTAGTTCTAGAAGAGGAAATAAATTAAAATACTTTGAATAAAAAAAGTTATTTTCCTTTTTGAGTCTCCTTCAACTGGAAGAAGCAAAATGTTCTTCCATCACTTTACAGCCACCCCATCCATATCAGAGTCAACTGGGCTTGATGATATATTAAACTCTGGCCTTTTTTTTTTTCTGATGACATGTGGCATTAGACTTTGAAATCTGGACAATTGTTATCTCTTCTACATTGAAACACTCCTTGATCAACTATTCCATTTCGAAGGCTGACATATTTCAGGTAGAAAAAATAACTATTTTATTTATACTCCCCAAATAGTCACTCTATTCTATAATCTCCAAGAATTCTCCTGTATTCAAGTTATTTTCATGATCTCATTCACAGAGCATTGAACATATATTTACTGAACCCCTGGGAGTCAGTTGCTCTTACCTAACAGGGATACCATACACACAAGACCAAATTCCTTCTTCCCAACAGCTATCTAGGAAGACAAATAAAGCAGAGGGAATTGCAATGCATCATGACCCATTATATTCTATAACTCAGTGATGCTGATTAGCACACTCTATGAAGTAATTATACTTGGCTTCATTTCTGTCTTCTTTTAAATTTAGCACTGTCCAATAGAGATGTCTGCAATGATGGAATTGTTCTATAGCTTCATTGTCCAGTACAGTAGCCACTAGCCACATGGGACTATAAAGCACTTGAAATGTAATTAGTGTGACAGAGAAATTGGTTTTTAATTTTATTTCATTTTAACTGATTTAAAACAGCCTGCTATGGCAAGTGACTACCATGTTCGACAGTGTATGAATAGACAGAGATCCATGGTGCTAAATACAAACCATATTATCTGATTTAGCTATAAATTAGTCTTTGAGCTATAGAGATCCCAGGGAACTATTCATTACAAGCACTGTGTAGTAATGGGGGAAATGCATCAAATGGTTCAGTCAGATCGAAGGTAGCTTCCTCGCGGGATCAAATCTATAGATGTGGTGGTTGTATAGGGTCAAAGACATAATTATTTTATTCGATTAGAAATGTTAAAGAAAGAGAATCTAGAAAATACAAAAAGTAAATGAATAGTCTTGTGCTATGTTTGCACATGATTCCTGTCCTTCCACCTCCAGCCCAATGGTCAACTGATGCAAGTCTGAATTCACTCAAAATTATTGAGCAAGGAAATGTTTGATTTAGAGAACTGTTAAATGTGCTCTGAAAATAAAAACACAGATTTTGGCACTGGATTTCAGTGTTTAAACTCCTCATAGCCAAGGTGCTGACCGACAGGGTACCAAGGAATAAAGACTATAAAGGCAATGAATCAGCACAGGAAAGACAGGTGATGTTGCATTAGACTGTGGGGGAGGTAACGAGAGGCATTTAAGGTAGGTCTCAATATGAATCCTAGCTCTGATGTTTATAGCTGGGTGCCCTTGGGATATTTCCTTCAGTGTGCTCATCTGTAAAGTGAGGGTAATAATATCTGCCTCACAGATTGTTGAAAGAACCATAAATAATGTGCTCCAAATTCCTGATGCATCTCAAGAACCAGCAGTTATTATTATGATGACAGGTACATAACTGTAAGAGTTACAGCCACAACAGCAAGTACCAATTGAATGCCATCAAGCCAGTATTAAGTTCAGGACACAAGAGCCTCTTTTTTTATAAGTGAACAACTATAAATAAAATGGAGTTCTGTCCCAAACCAACGGGAGATTCACACATGTACAGTTAAAAGGATACCAAAGAAACAGATCTCTCATCCATAAGTTTTACCTGTTATGGTCAAAATTCCTTTTCCCTGCAGTAATACTCTCTCAGGTTCAATGCAGAACGTGTAAGATATTCAAGAGAGAAATGGCAAAAAGTGAATGGCTAATCAAAGAACTGAAACACTACTTTTTTACTTGAAACTCAAATCATATGTATTATTAATATTTGGAGGGTATAATTTAACCTCAGAAAAAATTATCTAGGAAGCGAGTTGTTCTAGAATCAGCATTTGAACTCTCCCCACTTCTGCCCCAGCATCTTACCCATTTGATTCTGCTACTATAGGCTGCCTTTCTAGCCTGTTATCAGACATTGAGGAGCGATATTACAAAAGCAGTTAACAGGACAAATGGATGATAAGTGCAAACTTCTATTGACAAAGACAGAGAGGCTTAGAACCCTGCCCACAGCTCTGTTAGCAATCTTTCTTCTTTCAAATGTGGCTCTTACACTTATTGTACTAATAGTGAGATTATTTCAGTAGTAACTACAAGATGGCAATTTGCAGAGGGAAAATAATGAGCAAATATTGCCTCTAAACCATGTCCTTTGTACAGCCATTCTGACTCTAACACACAGCAATTAACATCACTGTTGTGCCAAATTATTAAATTAATCTCAAAGCAATTTGTATTTAAGCTCTTCCTCTCTCTCCCCTTGCCTTCTCTCTACTTACACACATATAAATACAAGTAATTAGGCAAGTTTTTGAAAGTCGCAAGTAAATAAAATTCTTTATTAAAAAAAGTAAATTTTGAAACTAAAGGCTATATTTGTAAGGCTTCCTCAGACAACCATTTTGCTTTTTTGCATTTCTTTTCCATGGGGATGGTCTTGATCCCTGTCTCCTGTACAATGTCATGAACCTCCGTCCATAGTTCATCAGGCATTCTGTCTATCAGATCTAGTCCCTTAATCTATTTCTCACTTCCACTGTATAATCATAAGGGATTTGATTTAGGTCATACCTGAATGGTCTAGTGGTTTTCCCTACTTTCTTCAATTTAAGTCTGAATTTGGCAAAAGGAGTTCATGATCTGAGCCACAGTCAGCTCCCGGTCTTGTTTTTGCTGACTGTATAGAGCTTCTCCATCTTTGGCTGCAAAGAATATAATCAATCTGATTTCGGTGTTGACCATCTGGTGATGTCCATGTGTAGAGTCTTCTCTTGTGTTGTTGGAAGAAGGTGTTTGCAATGACCAGTATGTTCTCTTGGTAAAACTCTATTAGTCTTTGCCCTGCTTCATTCCATATTCCAAGGCCAAATTTGCCTGTTACTCCAGCTGTTTCTTGACTTCCTACTTTTACATTCCAGTCCCCTATAATGAAAAGGACGTCTTTTTTGGGTGTTAGTTCTAAAATGTCTTGTAGGTCTTCATATAACCGTTCAACTTCAGCTTCTTCAGCGTTACTGGTTGGGGCATAGACTTGGATTACCATGGTACTGAATGGTTTGCCTTGGAAACAAACAGAGATCATTCTGTCATTTTTGAGATTCCATCCAAGTACTGCATTTTGGACTCTTGTTGACCATGATGGCTACTCCGTTTCTTCTAAGGGATTCCTATCCACAATAATAGATATAAAGGTCATCTGAGTTAAATTCACCCATTCCAGTCCATTTTAGTTCGCTGATTCCTAGAATGTTGACGTTCACTCTTGCCATCTCCTGTTTGACCACGTCCAATTTGCCTTGATTCATGGCCCTGACATTCCAGGTTCCTATGGAACTCTTCACATGAGGGGGCCAAAGTATTGGAGTTTCAGCTTCAGCATCAGTCCTTCCAATGAACACCCAGGACTGATCTCCTTTAGGATGGACTGGTTGGATCTCCTTGCAGTCCAAGGGACTCTCAAGAGTTTTCTCCAACACCACAGTTCAAAAGCATCAATTCTTCGGCGCTCAGCTTTCTTCACAGTCCAACTCTCACATCCATACATGACCACTGGAAAAACCATAGCCTTGACTAGACGGACCTTTGTTGGCAAAGTAATATCTCTGGTTTTCAATATGCTATCTAGGTTGGTCATAACTTTCCTTCCAAGGAGTAAGTGTCTTTTAATTTCATGGCTGCACTCACCATCTGCAGTGATTTTGGAGCCCAGAAAAATAAAGTCTGACACTGTTTCCACTGTTTCCCCATCTATTTCCCATGAAGTGATGGGACCAGATGCCATGATCTTCGTTTTCTGAATGTTGAGCTTTAAGCCAACTTTCTCACTCTTCTCTTTCACTTTCATCAAGAGGCTCTTTAGTTCCTCTTCACTTTCTGGCATAAGGGTGGTGTCATCTGCATATCTGAGGTTATTGATATTTCTCCTGGCAATCTTGATTGCAGCTTGTGCTTCTTCCAGCCCAGCATTTCTCATGATGTACTGTGCATAGAAGTTAAATAAGCAGGGTGACAATATACAGCCTTGACGTACTCCTTTTCCTATTTGAAATCGGTCTGTTGTTCCATGTCCAGCTCTAACTGTTGCTTCCTGACCTGCATATAGGTTTCTCAAGAGGCAGGTCAGGTGGTCTGGTATTCCCATCTCTTGAAGAATTTTCCACAGTTTATTGTGATCCACACAGTCAAAGGCTTTGACATAGTCAATAAAGCAGAAATAGATGTTTTTCTGGAACTCTCTTGCTTTTTCCATGATCCAGCGGATGTTGGCAATTTGATCTCTGGTTCCTCTCCCTTTTCTAAAACCAGCTTGAACATCTGGAAGTTCACGGTTCATGTATTGCTGAAGCCTGGCTTGGAGAATGTTGAGTATTACTTTACTAGCATGTGAGATGAGTGCAATCGTGCAGTAGTTTGAGCATTCTTTGGCATTGCCTTTGTTTGGGATTGGAATGAAAACTGACCTTTTCCAGTCCTGTGGCCACTGCTGAGTTTTCCAGATTTGCTGGCATATTGAGTGCAGCACTTTCAAAGCATCATCTTTCAGGATTTGAAATAGCTCAACTGGAATTTCATCACCTCCACTAGCTTTGTTCATAGTGATGCTTTCTAAGGCCCACTTGACTGTCTAGTCAAGAGTATGGTTTTTCCAGTGGTCAGGTACGGATGTGAGAGTTGGACTGTGAAGAAAACTGAGCACCAAAGAATTGATGCTTTTGAAACTGGTGTTGGAGAAGATTCTTGAGAGTCCCTCGGACTGCAAGGAGATCCAACCAGTCCATCCTAAAGGAGATCAGTCCTGGGTGTTCATTGGAAGGACTGATGCTAAAGCTGAAACTCCAGTACTTTGGCCATCTCATGCGAAGAGTTGACTCATTGGAAAAGACCCTGATGCTGGGAGGGATTGGGGGCAGGAGGAGAAGGGGACGACAGAGGATGAGATGGCTGGATGGCACCACTGACTTGATGGACATGAGTTTGAGTGAACTCCAGGAGTTGGTGAAGGACAGGGAGGCCTGGCGTGCTGTGATTCATGGGGTCACAAGGAGTCAGACACGACTGAATGACTGAACTGAATTGAACTGAAAGGAAGGCTATATATTGAGAGTACTAATCAGTTAAGTAGGAAATTTTCTCATAATGTCTGTATAGATAAAAGTACAGAGTAACACGGTGTTTTAAGAAAGCTCTTGAGTTAAACAACCTGGAACTAAATCCTGCCTTAGATTCACTATTTCTTAGCTAAGTTATCTTGGACAAGTTATACAAGTGTTCTAAACTTCCAATTCCTCATTTTATAAAGAAGGAAATTACATTAGCAGCTATTTCATGAAGTTGTTGTCATGGTTATAAAACCATGTATGTAACTATTATGTATAGAATATGTTAACAAGATCCTCCCATATAGTACAGGGAACTTTATTCAATACCCTGTGATAAACCATGATAGAACAGAATATGAAAAAGAATATGCAACTGAATACTTTGCTGTACTGCAGAAATTGACACCGCATTGTAAATGAACTATACTTCAAAATAAAAAATTAAGAAAAAAAACCCCATAAAACTCTTTGTATAGAGTCTAACATAATAAGGATCAACAAATGGATAAGTATCATTGTTCAATATATATAATCATTGTTTCTCAGGTGGTTTTAAGCAAATAATGAAAAATCATTCATGCAGGTTAATATGTTTGGCATTATGTTTATGCAGCCAGTCACATCTTCTATTATTGTTCAACATATAAAATAGTGTCAAAACAGAATCAACAATTTTTAAAAATCCACATCTAAATACATTATCATAATTTATAAGAACATCAGAAACAAAGGGAAAATTATATAAACTATACCCTAGAGAGAAAGAACAGATAACCATAAAGAGAACAATAAAAATTGCTGTCACATGTCCAGGACATTGGAAGAAAGGAGACAATGAAGTAACATTTTTACACTGTAAAAAACTTAATATTTGAACTTAGGATATATTCTGCTAAAATATTAATTTCAAAATGAGAGTGAAGTAAAGATATGTTCAGACATAGAACTCAGAAGATTTACTACACACACACACACACAAAAAAAAACACTTTTAAAATGTTCTCGAAGAAAGTACTCATGTAAAAAAGAGAAAGCAATGTAAAAATACTTTCATAAGAAATGAGAAACAAAAAAAAAAAAATGAGAAACAAGTGTGAATAAGGAAATTAAGACCTTTTTGAGGTATAATATAAATAAGCAATTACCAAACAAGAGGCAGAAGACCAATTACACATAAATTGAAAGAAATACCAAACCACAGCCAAAAAGAAGAAATATTCATAAGAACCAGAAAATCAATGTCTAAATGGAGAATTCCGTGGTGGTACAATGGTTAAGCCTTGGTGCCTTCACTGCTAGGGGCCTGAGTTAGATCCCTGGTCAGGGAGATAAGATCCCACAAGCAGCACAGCATAGCCAAAAAAAAAAAAGTCTAAATGATACCAACATAAAAAAAAAACTAAGAAAAACCTGAGCATGGAAACAGAACAAGGGAAAAAATGAATAGTGCATTGACCTTTAATCTTAGGAAAACCCACTCAAAGAATAAACAGAATATATAACTTTCAACTTCAACCAAGAAAAATTCACCTGTTCAATGAAGTGTAGGGATAAAAAATGATAAATACACAAGTTAAACTTGCAAATTAAATTAGAAACACAGATTATAAAATAAGAAACAGTAACATGTTATCTGTAATACAAAATGTTAAAGGAAAAGAATATTAAAAGGTTTAAAGTAAAGAAGTGATATTTCAGACAAATCTGAACCATGGAAGCAATACAGAAGACAGACACCACCAGAAGGACCATTATACACCTGAGGAAGGAAGAGTAAATCCAAATATAATCCTATGTTCTATATATTAGATACTTATATATATTAATAATACCTTGTAAACTATATAGTATAATATATAACATATATTGTGGCTTCCCAGGTGGCACTAGTGATAAAGAATTCACTTGCCGATACAGGAGACAGAGATGCAGGTTTGATCCCTGGGTCGGGTCAGGAAAATCCCCTGGAGGAGGTCGTGGCACCCCACTCCAGTATTCTTTCCTGAAAAATCCCTTGGACAGAGGAGTCTGGTGGGCTACAGTCCATGGAGTTGCAGAGTTGGACATGACTGAAGTGACTGACCATGCACACATAATTTATAATATTACTGTATATTACATATAAGTATATTTATCCATATCTATGCCTGGAAAATCCCATGGATGGAGGAGCCTGGTAGGCTGCAGTCCATGGGGTCGCTGAGAGTCGGACACGACTGAGCGACTTCTCTTTCACTTTTCACCTCTATGCATTGGAGAAGGAAATGGCAACCCGCTCCAGTGTTCTTGCCTGGAGAATCCCAGGGACGGGGGAGCCTGGTGGGCTGCCATCTGTGGGGTCGCACAGAGTCGGGCACGACTGAAGCGACTTAGCAGCAGCAGCAGCATACACTCAGTGGAGTCATTACATCTCCAAAAGGAGAAAAATCACATATAACTTAATTGGTCAGAATTTTTCTATGATCTAAAAAGAAAACAAAAATATAAAGCTAAGATTTCATCCTTGATTATTCCTGTCCCCAAACATTATGCAAATATCTCCCTGAGATTTATTTCCTTTCAGAGGAGGAAAAAAGAATGCTCACTGTCCCCTCCACTGTTCAACACTGGTCTGGAGAATAAGTAAAAAGAAGTATTAGAATTGGAAAAGAAGAGATAAAGCTGGAATTAGTTGCTGATGATATGATCATTTGTAAAGACAAGCAAACAAAAGTCCAGAAACTACTAGACATAGTTAAGGCTGACAAAAAAGGTTTTGGTACAAGATCAGCTTAGAAAATAATTCTCTTTACACCAGAAATAACAAAACATTTAAATAGAGACAGAGATTATAAAATAAGAAGAAATTAACCTAATAAAGGTAGACAGCTTTGATGAAGAAAAAGCAAATATCTTTATGAAGCAATATAAAAGAGCATCTGAGTAAATGGAGAAACATTCCATTGGTCTTGGTTGAAACAAGTTGTTATTAAGATATCTTATTTCCCTCAATTAATCTTTAAAGATGTTGCATTCAAAATAAAATTCCAGCAGGCTATTTGTAAAACTTGACAAATTGAGTCTAAAATTTACTGGGAAGAACAAAGGCCCATGAACAGGTAAACGATTTTGTAAAGGAAGCACAGAGAAGAAGGACTCATTAGTGACAGACCATAGAATTTTGAGACCTGGTGTCTCTTTTTGGTTATGTCTCCAAGCAAATTGCTCAGCTTCCTAAGCCTTGGTTTTCTCATATATATGATGAGTGTAATCATACAGCCTTTCTTAGTGGACTAATGTAAGGATTAAATGAAATAATGTAAAGTTCCTGAAATGTAGTAAGCATTCAATAAATTTAAGCCACTGTTAATATTATATTGATACATAGTTATTTTTGTTTCTTACCTTCCTTGCAACACCAGAATTGTTTAGCTATGAGCATTGGGAGCTATGTATTTTTTTCTTCTGGAGTAAATAGCCCTTACATATGGAGCCTCTTTTTTTAATTTACAAAAGGAGAAGAAGAAGACTGCTTCTTCTTTACTTAAGGTAAGAAAATGAAAGTCAGGGACATTCTCTTCTTTTCTAGCCTTTAGAATATAATCTCAAAAAGACAAAAACCTAAGAAAACAAAGCATGCAAGTAGAGACTTTACTGGGATTGGGTGATGTATGGCAGAAATATTGAACCCAAACTCTAACTAGACTGCCCCTCTTAGAATCTGGTATACTGATTTAGAAAGAGACAGCACAACTCAGTCAATAGGAAAACTCAATAAGCTTAATAACAAATTGGAAATTTTAAGGCCTAATAACTTACTAAAATATTCATAACAAGTCATTTCCCTTTTGTCTCTCACTTTCTTTATCTGTAAAATGGGAATAACAAAAAGTTCTTGCTTCCCAGCACAAACTCCTAAAGAGATTAATGACGATGACCGTGCTGTACAAATACTTACTTTAAAACAGAGATAAGTGGTGGTGGAACAAAAGTCTGGCAGAATTCCCAGGGCGCTCTGGGGTCAAATGGATTGCATATTGAAAAATTATCATCAGTGTTTCAAAGAAGGAGCACCACCAGCAATTAACATCAAAATAGCACAGATTTTTATTCTCCCCTCATTGGTCAACTGACTCATTCCTACCCATTGGCAAAAACTGCTTATGTCTTGAATGATAATTTTTTCCTACGTACAGATCGATCCAGGAGAAAACAGTATGCCCTTGAAAAATAGAAATCATATTGAAACAAGTGGATCCCATCTGCTAAAAAATAAATATCACGGAAAAAAGAAAAAAGAAACTGTACTCATTTGAATAACCACCAGGCATCCTGAAAATTAAGCAACATAATCCAGCTTGATCTTTTCAGTGATTTCTTTGACAGCCTGCATTTCATGCTGTTTCCAGAGTTTATAAAATGTATATTTGGAGTGATGACCTAGGGGCTAGTATCAGGCACTGAACATGTGCAGGGCAGTGCCAAGATTTCACAACCTGAACACTGGCAGTGACACTGAAGAACCGCTACTGATGGCATTCAGGGTTCTCAGGGCCAGGTGTTCTCATTTGTACTCCTGTGATTAAGGTGATAACCAAGGGAAGCACAGGTTCAGAGTGGAGCAAGCAAAGGCGGTAGAGCCTTTAACTGTAGAGTAGAGCAAACGAGAAGCAGAATTAAAGGCTTTTGGTGGAGGATGGTGCATTAGCCTGGACCATTCTAATCTTGAGGAGGGTGAGGAAATCCAGGGATGTAAATGAGTTTATGAATTGCAGCCACAAGGACTGTCTAATAGCAAGAGAAGCCTTCTTAGAGATCAAGGTGGTCTTGGCTCCTTCAGTTCAGTTCAGTTCGTTCACTCAGTCATGTGCAAATCTTCGCAACCCCATGGACTGTAGCACGCCAGGCTTCCCTGTCCATTACCAACTCCTGGAGCTTGCTCAAACTCATGTCCATGGAGTCAATGATGCCATCCAACCATCTCATCCTCTGTCGTCCCCTCCTCCTCCTGCCTTCAATCTTTCCCAGCATCAGGGTCTTTTCCAAGAGGTCAGTTCTTTCCATTAGGTGGTCAAAGTACTGGAACTTCAGCTTCAGCATGTGTCCTTCCAATGAATATTCAGGACTGATTTCCTTTAGAATTGACTGATTGTATCTCCTTGCAGTCCAAAGGACTCTTAAAAGTCTTCTCCAACACCACAGTTCAAAAGCAGCAATTCTTCAGCGCTCAGCTTCCTTTATGGTCCAACTCTCACATCCATACATGACCACTGGAAAAACCATAGCTCTGACTAGACGGATCTTTGTTGGCAAAGTCATGTCTCTGCTTTTCAATATGCTGTCTAGGTTGGTCATAACTTTTCTTCCAAGGAGCAAGCATATTTTGATTTCATGGCTGCAGTCACCATCTGCAGTGATTTTGGAGCCAAGAAAATAAAGTCCGTCACTGTTTCCATCGTTTCCCATCTACTTGCAGTGAAGTGATGGGACCAGATACCATGATCTTAGCTTTTTGAAAGCTGAGTTTTACACCAGCTTTTTCACTCTCTTCTTTCACTTTAATCAAGAGGCTTTTCAGTTCCTCTTCACTTTCTGCCATAAGGGTGGCGTCATCTGCATATCTGAGGTTACTGATGTTTCTCCCATCAATCTTGATTCCAGCTTGTGCTTCTTCCAGCCCAGCATTTCTCATGATGTACTCTCCACACAAGTTAAATAAGCAGAGTGACAATATAGAGCCTTGACGTACTCCTTTTCCTATTTGGAACCAGTCTGTTGTTCCATCTGGTTCTAACTATTGCTTTTTGACCTGCATATGGATTTCTCAGGAGGCAGGTAAGGTGGTCTGGTATTCCCATATCTATAAGAATTCTCCACAGTTTATTGTGATCCACATAGTCAAAGGCTTTGGCATAGTCAGTAGAGCAGAAGTAGATGGTTTTCTGGAACTCTCTTGCTTTTTCCACGATCCAACGGATGTTGGCAATTTGATCTCTGGTTCCTCTGCCTTTTCTTTTTTGTTGCTGTTGTTGTTTTGTTTTTTTGTTTTGTGTGTGTGTGTGTGTGTGTGTGTGTGACTTTATCTTTATTTTTTTTTATTTTATTTTATTTTAAACTTTACAAATTGTATTAGTTTTGCCAAATATCAAAATGAATCCACCACAGGTATACATGTGTTCCCCATCCTGAACCCTCCTCCCTCCTCCCTGCCCATACCATCCCTCTGGGTAGTCCCAGTGCACCAGCCCCAAGCATCCAGTATCGTGCATCGAACCTGGACTGGCAACTTGTTTCATACATGATATTATACATGTTTCAATGCCATTCTCCCAAATCTTCCCACCCTCTCCCTCTGCAACAGAGTCCAAAAGACTGTTCTATACATCAGTGTCTCTTTTGCTGTCTCGTACACAGGGTTATTGTTAGCATCTTTCTAAATTCCATATATACGCATTAGTATACTGTATTGGTGCTTTTCTTTCTGGCTTACTTCACTCTGTAAAATAGGCTCCAGTTTCATCCACCTCATTAGAACTGATTCAAATGTATTCTTTTTAATGGCTGAGTAATACTCCATTTTGTATATGTACCACTGCTTTCTTATCCATTCATCTGCTGATGGACATCTAGGTTGCTTCCATGTCCTGGCTATTACAAACAGTGCTGCGATGAACATTGGGGTACACGTGTCTCTTTCAATTCTGGTTTCCTCAGTGTGTATGCCCAGCAGTGGGATTGCTGGATCATAAGGCAGTTCTATTTTCAGTTTTTTAAGGAATCTCCACACTGTTCTCCATAGTGGCTGTACTAGTTTGCATTCCCACCAACAGTGTAAGAAGGTTCCCTTTTCTCCACACCCTCTCCAGCATTTATTGCTTGTAGACTTTTGGATTGCAGGCTTTCTGACTGGTGTGAAATGGTACCTCATAGTGGTTTTGATTTGCATTTCTCTGATAATGAGTGATGTTGAGCATCTTTTCATGTGTTTGTTAGCCATCTGTATGTCTTCTCTGGAGAAATGTCTATTTAGTTCTTTGGCCCATTTTTTGATTGGGTCATTTATTTTTCTGGAGTTGAGCTGTAGGAGTTGCTTGTATATTTTTGAGATTAGTTGTTTGTCAGTTGCTTCATTTGCTATTATTTTCTCCCATTCTGAAGGCTGCCTTTTCACCTTTCTAATAGTTTCCTTTGTTGTGCAGAAGCTTTTAAGTTTAATTATGTCCCATTTGTTTATTTTTGCTTTTATTTCCAATATTCTGGGAGATGGGTCATAGAGGATCCTGCTGTGATGTATGTCAGAGAGTGTTTTGCCTATGTTATCCTCTAGGAGTTTTATAGTTTCTGGTCTTACGTTTAGATCGTTAATCCATTTTGAGTTTCCTCTGCCTTTTCTAAATCCAGCTTGAACATCTGGAAGTTCTGGGTTCATATACTGTTGAAGCCTTGCTTGGAGAATTTTGAGCATTACTTTGCTAGCGTGTGAAATGAATACAATTGTGCAGTAGTTTGAACATCCTTTGGCATTGCCTTTCTTTGGGGTTGGAATGAAAACTGACTTTTCCATTCCTGTGACCACTGCTGAGTTTTCCAAATTTGCTGGCATATTAGGTGCAGCACTTTCACAGCGTCATCTTTTAGAACTTAAAAGAGCTCAGCTGGAATTCTATCACCTCCACTACCTGACTTCAGACTCCAGGATGTCTAGCTCTCAGTGAGTGATCACACCATCATGGCTATCTGGGTCATGAAGATCTTTTTTGTACAGTTCTTCTGTGTATTCTTGCCATCTCTTCTTAATATCTTCTGCTTCTGTTAGGTCCATACCATTTCTGTCCTTTATCGAGCCCATTTTTGTATGAAATGTTCCCTTGGTATCTCTAACTTTCTTGAAGAGATCTCTAGTCTTTCCCATTTTATTGTTTTCCTCTATTTCTTTGCATTGATCACTGAAACTGAGATCTTTGGAACTCTGCATTCAGATCTGTATATCTTTCTTTTTCTTCTTGCCTTTAGCTTCTCTTCTTTTCTCAGCTATTTGTAAGGCCGCCTCAGACAACCATTTTGCCTTTTTGCATTTCTTTTTCTTAGAGATGGTCTTGATTACTGCCTTCTGTACAATGTCACGAGCCTCCGTCCATAGTTCTTGGCTCCTTAGCAGAACTTGTACAATTTCTCTGATCTTCTCCAGCTCCAGCCAGAACACTAGGCCTGGCCCTAAGGTGGTGGTTGTTGTTTTTTAGTCATTAAATCCAGTGAGACTCTCTGTGACCAATGAACTGTAGTCTACCACGTTCCTCTGTTCATGGAATTCTTCAGGCAAGAATACTGGAGTGGGTTGCTATTTCCTTCTCAGGGGGATCTTCCCAGTTTTGTATAGTTTCTCTAATCCTTTCCAGCTCCAGCCCAAACCACAGCCTGAATGACAGCCCAGGCCCTAAGGAGCAACCTCTTTTTCTATGAACAGGCTCTTTCTCGGGTCTGGGTCTCTGTGCCTGCTCTACTTAGAATTGCCCCAACCCTTCCATTTCTGGCCAGCCTCTACTTGCTTTCTCTCTACTAAACACTAGCTTCCAGGCTGCTGCCATGCCCCCTGCTCATCCCTCATGAGCAGAGCCTTTCTATCTACTTCCATAATGCCACATGGTTACTTACACACCACGTATTCCTCACTCTTTATTACCTGTGCATGTGGTTTCCCCCAGATGATCTGCATGATCTAAGAGCTTAAATGGTCAAGCTGCTCTTCCCAAAGTATTAATTGTATCTCACACATATAAATGCTCAATAAATAACTGCTGAGCTTGTTTGGGGGTACCAGCAGAAGCTCAAGAAAAAAAAAAAAAAGAGGGAGATAGAGAGTAGGGCTGCATGCCTGAGAGAGACAGAGAGAAGATAATTTGAATCAGAAGAAAATCTAGAAAGAAGTTAGCTATTCAGGATATGTATACATTTTGTTGTTGTTATTTCAAAAAGGTAAATGTTTCCCACTTAAAATTAAGTAAACAAATAAACTGATGAATATTCAATGTCAGTAAGACAAGAGGGCGTGTTCAAGTTCTGGAACTGGATCAATGGTCTTTGAATGCTCCCTAGGACATGGAAAAGCTGTGTGTCCCCAATCAAGATAGTCTTCTTTCCTGTAAAAAGAAACACAGAGTTGTTGCACAGTTTATGGTGAGCATTAGTAGAAGGTAATCCATGGAAAAAATTTAGTTTACACATAGTTTGCTGATACATGGCATAGTGCATGCGTGAGAGCTCAGTTGTGTCTGACTCTTTGTGACCCCATGGTCTGTAGCCCCACCAGGAACCTCTGCCCATGAAATTTTCCAGGCATGAATATTGGAACAGGTTGCCATTTCTACTCTAGGGTATGTTCCTGACCCAAGGATTGACCCTGAATCTCCTGCATTGGCAGGTGTATTCTTTACCATTAAGCCAC
Organism: Bos javanicus; assembly: GCF_032452875.1. Lineage (NCBI taxonomy): Eukaryota > Metazoa > Chordata > Mammalia > Artiodactyla > Bovidae > Bos > Bos javanicus. The sequence continues at coordinate 23,005,058 of NC_083873.1, read as the reverse complement.
CTGGGAAACTGCATGGCATAGTACATGGGAGCTTTTTTGATAGTAATATTATTAGAGATAGCTAAAGTTGAATTTAAGCATATTTCTCTACAGGCAGTGTTCATTGAAGTCATAAAATATAATGGTTACCATAAATACATGGACCTGCTCTAAGTTTTCCTTAAGGGTGTTTATTCAGCAGGTTTAGGCTTTTTAATTTCATAACAATAATCTCTTCTCTGGTTTCAATCAACAACAAGCTACAATGAGTCTTGTTTAAAGCAAAAACCTACAAAATAGGGCAAAAGGGTAAGGGTAGACAGAGGAACTGGATCCTCCATGGGGACAGAAACCCAAAGAAATCTAGATTTTGAAGTGCATGTCCATGTTCACAGTACTCAGTGTCTTCAAACTCCTTTTTTAAGATTTAAAGACAAATTTTTTATCATGTGATAAAAGTGGCAGTTTCTTAGCACAGAATTTAAGCTTAAATTTAGAAATGGGAAGAGGTGTGTAACAAAGACAGCAATTTAAAATGACAGCCTCAAGGAAGGTCAAAGTGGAATTCTCATGGCATATTCTACCCAAGTTAGAACAACTACCACCTAACTTAAGAGCTCTTTTTTCTACCAGCATTCAAGGAGGGGAAATACACTTTCCAAGGACAAGTTTCCTGGCCAGTTTGTTTCAAAGTTTTATGTTGGGATTTGCAGTTGAAGACAATTGAGGAGATTTTTGCTTAAATTCACCCGGGCTTTTTTTATTGCCATTTTTATAATAACTATTGGTGCTTTGTTTTAGGAAAAGCTGCCCCTAACCTGTCTTGACAACTTATGTTCTATCAGAAAGTCTGGGAGACTTCCTGTTGGTCCAGTAGCTAAGACTCCCTGTTTCCACTGTAAGGGTCCTGGGTTCAACCCCTGGTCAGGGAACTAGATCCCATATTCCACAGCTGAAGGACCCAGCACGCTGTCACTAAGGCCTGGCATGCCAAGTAAATAAACAAATATTCTTTAAAAGAACCAAGAAAGTCTGCAATTATATCGAGAATACTATGTGGACCTCAGTGGCTGTTATATGAACAAATTATTACTTAACAGGTATGACTTTTCCATTACAACAATTATAAATGATAGGCCAAAGAACAGAAATATGGTCTATAAGCATTTATAAGATTTGCCATCAACTGAGCTGGGTGGCAGGTTCTCATTTAGTATGGAAGAAGATGAGTTCTTTGGAGAAAAAACATTTCAGCATTATGGTGCAGAATTCATTAAACCTTCACAAAAGATAGGTGATGATTGGGAATGGAGAGCTTCAAAGGACTGTTCTAATGACTATATATGCAAAACACATTTTCAAGTTAAAAATGGAACTGCAATGTCACATCAAGGAACATCTGTCCATGTACAGACATTTCTTCCTGTGGAGGAGGCTTTAGATTCCCACCCCCCGCCACCCCGCTCTGCCCCCGGATGATTTTGATGTAACCGAGACCACCACAGCAGCCAAAGTGATTAAATATGAATATCATGTCGTATATTCCTGCAGCTGCCAAGTGCCTGTGCTTTGCTTCAGGGCAAGCTTTTTAGATGGAAGACCTTTAGCTCTGAAGGACATCTGGGAAGGAGTTCATGAGTGCTATAAGATGCGGCTGCTGCAGGGACCATGGGACACTATTACTCAATAGGAGTATCTGATACTTGGACCAGATGCAATCTACAGATTCAGTATGATCCCTATCAAATTACCAATGACATTTTTCACAGAATTAGAACAAAAAATTTCACAATTCATCAGTTCAGTTCAGCCTTTCAGTTGTGTCTGACTCTTTGTGACCCCATGAATCGCAGCACGCCAGGCCTCCCTGTTCATCACCAACTCCTGGAGTTCACTCAAACTCATGTCCATCGAGTCAGTGATGCCATCCAGCCATCTCATCCTCTGTCATCCCCTTCTCCTCCTGCCCCCAACCCCTCCCAGCATCAGAGTTTTTTCCAATGAATCAACTCTTCACAAGAGGTGGCCAAAGTATTGGAGTTTCAGCTTTAGCATCAGTCCTTCCAGTGAACACCAAGGACTGATTTCCTTTAGAATGGGCTGGTTGGATCATATGGAAACCCAAAAGACCCCGAAACCAAAGCAGTCTTGAGAAAGAAGAATGGAGCTGGAGGAATCAACATTCCTGACTTCAGATTATACTGCAAAGCTACAGTCATCAAGACAGTATGGTACTGGCACAAAAACAGAAATATAAACCAATGGAAAAAGATAGAAAGCTCAGAAATAAACTCATGCACCTATGGGCACCTTATTTTTGACAAAGGAGGCAAGAATATACAATGGGGCAAAGACAGCCTCTTCAACAAATGGTGCTGGGAAAACTGGACAGCTACATGTAAAAGAATGAAATTAGAACACTTCCTAACACCATACACAAAGGTAAACTCAAAATGGATTAAAGACCTAAATGTAAGACCAGAAACTATAAAACAGAGGAAAACATAGGCAGAACACTCAATGACATAAATCAAAGCAAAATCCTCTATGACCCACCTCCTAGAGTAATGGAAATAAAAACAAAAGTAAACAAGTGGGACCTGATTAAACTTAAAATCTTTGCACAGCAAAGGAAACTATAGGCAAAGGGGAAAGACAACCCTCAAAATGGAGAAAACAATAGCAAATGAAACAACTGACAAAGTATTAATTTCCAGAATATACAAGCTGCTGCTCATACAACTCAATACCAGAAAAACAAACAACCCAATCAAAAAGTGGGGAAAAGACCTAAACAGACATTTCTCCAAAGAAGACATATGGATAGCTAACAAACATATTAAAAGATGCCCAACATCGCTCATTATTAGAGAAATGCAAATCAAAACTACAACGAGATATTACCTCACGCAGGTCAGAATGGCCATCATCAAAAAGTCTACAAACAATAAATGCTGGAGAGGGTATGGAGAAAAGGAAACACTCTTGCACTGTTGGTGGGAATGTAAATTGATACAGCCACTATGAAAGACAGTATGGTGATTTCTTAAAAAACTAGGAAAAAAACCACCATATGACCCAGCAATCCTACTCCTAGGATATATCTTAAGGAAACCAAAATTGAAAAAGCACACGTATCCCATTGTTCATTGCAGCACTATTTACAATAGCTAGAACATGGAAGCAACCTAGATGTCCATCAACAGATAAATGGCTAAAGAAGTTGTGGTACATATACACAATGGAATATACCTATTACTCAGCCATAAAAAGGAATGCCTCTGAGTCAGTTCTAATGAGGTGGATGAACCTAGAACCTATTATACAGAGTGAAGTAAGTCAGAAAGAGAAAAATAAACATCATATTCTAATGCATATATACAGAATATAGAAAAATGATCCTGAAGAATTTACTTACAGGGCAGCAGTGGAGAAATTGACATAGAGAATAGACTTATGGACATGGGGAGTGGGTGAGAAGTATGGGAAGAGTAACATGGAAACTTACATTACCATATGTAAAAAAGACAGCAAATGGGAATTTGCTGCATGGTTAAAAAATTCAAACAGGGGCTCTGTATCAACCTAGAGGGGTGGGATGGGAAGGCAGATGGGAGGGAAGTTCAAAAGGGAGGGTATATATGTATACCTATGGCTGACTAAGACTGAGGTTTGACAGAAAACAAAAAATTCTGTAAAGCAATTATCCTTCAATTAAAAAAAAAAAAAAAAGATTTGTCATCATGATTAGAGGCACTCAGCACTCAGGGGAACCAAACCATCCTGGCTCATTAGATCTGCAAGACCAAGTGTGTCTTCTGCCCTGTGGAATCCCCACTCACTACTCTGTGCCTAGCACAGTGTTTATGCTCAATGAACATTAATGGAATTGATCAAATGGGTTCTGTTGAGTTGGCTCTAAATCTTGCTAAAAGTTCTTGTCCAAGTTATTCAACTCCTCTGACCTTCGGTTTCTTTATGGGCAAAGTTAAAATAAGACCATCTATTCTATATCATCTTAGTGAAAATTAAGGTGGCACATAAAGCCGTTAGTGCAATGTCTGGTATCACAGGGATTCAATAATTGATGCTATTTTCATTTTCACTCTTCCAGTTATCGAGAATTGATCAGGGAACATTTTGGAGCTTATTTTCAAGTCATCACAATAGGCAAATGAAATGTATTGACAGTTATAGACATGCAATTATAACCACCTCAATAAGCTGAAATGGATAATCCTGGAATAAAATAAGAAGTGCAATAGTCAACCTCTGTTGTATTTGATGGCTGGAGGAGCTTTCTGAGGCTTGAATAGAAATGGACTCTAACCACAGTCCTAAGTCCTCCTTAACACATTTTCAGCAGTCATCTCACAGTTTTGATAAAGCTGCCTAATACCATTGATAAAGTCTGCTTTTTGTGGTAATACCTGTTAGGAAAAAGAAAAATTACAATAAAAAACACCTCATGCATAATATTAATAGAATGAGATTATGAATCTTTATGAACACAGACCACTGCTCCACTCCTAGCTCCATTATGGGGTACTATTAGACAAGTCAGGGCTTCCCAAGTGCTGCGAGCAGCAAAGAACCCACCCGCCAACACAGGAGATGTAAGAGACACGGGTTCTATCACTGGGTTGGGAAGATCCCCTGGAGGAGGGCATGGCAACCCACTCCAGTATTCTTGCCTGGAGAATCCCATTGACAGAGAACCCTGGAAGGTTACAGTCCATAGGGTAGCAAAAAGTCAGACACAACCAAAGTGATTTAGCACGCACACACACATTAGGCAAGTTAATCTTTCTAAACCGCAAGTTTCCCACCTTTAAATTGAGAGTGATTGTTACTCCAGATTGTTGTGAGCAGTGGATGAAATAATATATGTAATACATGTACATAATAAGTGTCTCTGTGCCTGTCAGATAGTAAGTGCAAAATGTTCTTCATCATCATCATCAAGATTGGGGAAATGTGAGTAGCTTTTGGTTGGCAAGACACTTTGATGTTACTTGTTTTTAGCTGAATCTAGACTGTTTAAAAATACTCACATTCATTGATCTTGTAGAAAAAGGAGGCAAGAAGAAAGTGTGAGTGTCTAGAACTAGGTTTATGCTACTTAGTTTTGTTTGGAAACTTAACCTTTATAATCCAAAAATGGAAGAGAGTTTACCAGTTTGCCTGTCCTAGAAGTCTTCTCCAGGATTGTCCAGAAATGTCCAAGGAGCAAGAACAAAACTCACTCTTAGACATACTAGTTTACATGTACACGAGAGCTAATCCCAGCACATTACGCATTTTTTCATACACAAAGTGTTTTTCCATTATAAAATACTCACAAAATCAAAACATTACCACCTCAAAACTGAAATGGTAAAGCAAATGGAAAAGGAAACCACCAGCAACAATAAACCCCTTCGTACCCCACCATCTATTTCCACAGAATGAATCTCTTGACCCCACAGCTCTTCTCTGCCAATTCTCCAGGACCCACCCCACCACCCCCAAATCCTGCTTCTCCCAAGTCTGTTCAATCAACCTTTCCTCCTGCCTCCATCCCTACCCACTCCTTTTCACTGTCAGCCTGCCTACCCATATGAGTGAGGAATTACATGGTAACTATCTTTTGAGATTTATCTTGATATTCAAGAAAGAAAAAAGGGGAAAAAAAAAAAACAGAAGCACAGAGAAAAGATAATGGTGGAAATAGCAGCCAAGTTGCTGACAATATCACTGAGATTCAGGACCTGATTGGACAAGAATGAAGGAAACTCAAGGTCCTTAGAGGAGCGAACTTTCAGTTCTAGAAAGAATTTTGGTTTAATCAACTCTGGAGAAGGAAGGCCATATAGTATATATGGGGCAAAAGTTCATAGTCATATGTTATCATCTGAAAAGGGATATCACAGGGGAAATTCTTGGCAGTTCACTTTATGTTTGGCTGGAAAAGTTCAAAGCCATTTGTTGCTTTCATAGCTGTATTTTTCCAAAGTCATTTCCTATTGATTCAACACACCAGGAAACCATGGCTGGGTTCGCCTTGCCAAATATGAGTTTCTACTTTGCTGACTGGACAGCATCCAAGAGCCACATTATATTGGAGACAATAAGCACCTTACCTTTGAAAGGAACCATTTGTGTAGGCCAGTGGGGAATGTCTCACACATTTCTTATCAATTCTGGGATTGAATTATCACCTTCCATCCTACTCTGCAATTTAGGCTGTTGGTTGCCCTGGCGTGGAAACAAGTTCTCTGTTCTGGGATGAGATGACCCAGTCCTGGTTACTTTGGGGGTCTTCCCAACAGATTCCCCTAAGGGATCCAGTATATTGGAAAACAAGTGTGTCAAAAACTATATACTTTAGAAACAGACTCTGGATGAGAGAATAACACAGAAGCCACTGATGTAATATTCAGACATACCTTTTGTAGTTTAGGATGCTTGATAGCATGGTATGGCAGGAGATTAACATAATAGAGGAACTGAATATGACCTTTAAAAGATTTCTGAGTTTTGGGATATTTATTTGTTACATGAGGATAATAATGCTTGTCCTTTTTACAGTGTTGTTGTGAAGAAAAAATAAAAATGTGTACAAAATCACTATGCAAAATAGACAAATGGAGATTATTTTGTTAGCCTGGAAAAAAATTGCACAGTTTGATTTAGCCAACAGGAAATTTGTCCTTTAGAGACTGAGTATTAGAGAATAAATGGCTTGTTCAAATGCATTTCCCAAGCTTACTGCTTTTACAGGTAGGAAAGGAATGGCATGACTGTTTTTATTTTGCTTTTATAAAACCAGGTAGATGGAGCTGAATGGACACTTAAATCTCCCATTGGGAAGTACAGCAGAGCCCAATCAATCATTTGGAGGCTGTTAAATGACAAGGCCAGACTAATGACTCAACTTATTTGACAACTGGCAAATGACAGACTGGCCAAAACCAAGACTTGGAAACATCGGAGAGGATCCAAAATAAATCTTTGAGATAGCTCCAAATCCAATCCCATCCATTACCAACCACACCTGCCTGCAGCTAGGGTATCTGCCTTATGCCAATGGTGTTGCCAGGAGTTCTATGCTAGGAAAATAAAAACAGATTATAGAGAAAACATTACTGGAATGATGCAGAATGGCTGATGTTTTCCAAGGCAAGTTGATGAGCAATTACAGAATCCAGCTCTAAAATAACCCTCACAATGCCACTTCACTCATGTCTCTAGACAAGCACTTGCATTTTCACGCAGAGTTGAGAATGAAGTACATAATTTCCATCCATGAACTTTACTAAGAAGAACTATGTACAGAACATCACTTAGTGCCAGGATGACTTTGCATCCTAGTGATGGACATAGACTCTTCTTCTTTGACCACAAGATTGCAGCATTATGGGCAGGGTGCTATAGGAACCAAAACTGTAGAATTTTATTTCTCCCAGGATGTGAAAGGAAGGACAGGAGAGGCTTTGTAAAGAAAGTGCCATGAGCTGAGTCTTGAAAGATGAGCAGAAGTTAGCTAACAAACTAAGGGAAAAGAATTGTAGAGATATGGACCATGCAAAGGCAGGAGAGAGCAGCTACACCCGAGAACAGAAGGTGGTGAGTGTCGTGTGCAAAGACTAGTGTAGCCCTATATTTTCAGTCATGCCTCCCATGTTTCTCAGGAAGAAAAAATATTTCCTGAAATGCTGGGAGTGGTTGTGGTGGGAGTTGGGGTGAGGCAGTGAATGATTGATAGGAGTAGGTCAGACCTGAAGAATAATCAAACTAGGTTTTTCTGAAAGTCAAGTTTCTAAATACTAGTGTGTCTGTGGTGGCTGTTAGCAAGTGCAGGGCTATCAGAAATGCCCCTGAGTTCTGGAGGACAAGACAAGTCTTGTGCTGGGAATAAGATGCTTAATCCTTTGAAACTTGCATAAAATATGTCTCTCCTATGACATTCCTTGTATCTCGGCTTCTACCTGTGTCTGCTCCTGCATTTGGATTGGGCCTCGCATTATATTTGTGTTCATCCTCTGGTTAACACCACCTAAATCATTGTCGAAAATGAAAGCAAGTGATCCATCCAAGCATCAAGGCCATCCAAGTCGAGGGACTTCCAGGAGTATGAATGATCTCTGTTTGTTTGATGGTAGGAACAATCTGTCCTTTTTATTCAAGTTGTCTATGGGCCATTGACACAGCAGTGATATTAGACTTAGAACTATATCCTAGAAAAGTGGTAAGAATAAAATTTTTAAAATTTAAATACAGTTTAGTTGTTGTATATGACCTTTGTTTCACCAAGATTGGGTAAAAACAGTGAACTGCATTATAAAGCAGAAATGAATTACTTCACAGAGGCCTCTAGAGCTATTTGATCTAGATTTCAAAAACATAAAATTATTAACATGATAGCAAAATAACTTATTTCTAAATGATTTGTACCAGATTCTATGGGCTCCACCATATGTGATATTTGTTAAGACCACACTGAATAAAAAGATACAGATCAACCTAATATAACTAGTTAAAAACTAGCATCAGCATAAAGGAGGGATTTTTTATTTTATTTCTCAGAAAAATAGGATAGTTTTAGTTTTTTACATCAGAGAACATAAAGGTATAATGAGTTAAATTGCCTAACTCATTCTTTGTACATGTACAAAACCTTTAAAATTTTCCCAAGGAAAATAAATTTGAAGTTCAAAAAGACAATCTTTGGAATTTGAAAGAAAATAAGGCTGCTTCCATGTTCAGAAAGAACTGAGCTAATTATTGCTCCTAAAGGTGACATCATCCAATCTTGATAAGAAAATCTGACCACACTGTTTTATATCCAACTAAACCTGCCTGACAACTTGGAATGCCAAAATGATCATTGTAGATTAGTGGAGAATTATATTGAAAAGAATTATAAAGCTGTATGTGGGCCCAGCAATGATTGTCATGGGCTGGGCGAAGGGCCACAGGCATATATTTGTCATCCCTAAGCTGGCCCTAAGCTAGGCCATCCTGAGCTGACATTTCCCTGTGCCCACCTGTCTGTCAGTTAACTCATTCTTCAGTTTTCTTTCTGAATTTGTCTGCTCATCAAATGCTAAGTCAGCACTGTTCAATTTCGGGTAAGTCCCCAAATGAAGCAAAATCTCTGGAGGATACAGAAGCTGAAGACATTTCAGAGCTTGATACAGTGCAGGCCGTTTTGTTGTTGTTTATTCACTACGTTGTGTCCAAGTCTTTTGCAATCGCATAGACTGTAACCTGCTAGGCTCCTCTGTCATGGGATTTCCCACGCAAGAATACTGAAGTAGGTTGCCATTTGCTTCTCCAGGGGATTTTCTTGACCCAGGGAATGGCCATTAAAAGAAAATTTTGCCTTCTACCAAAGGTCAACCTTCCAACTCCAGAGTATCATGGTAAGTGTATTACTCGCTGTAACCTATTGCAAGTACGGTACAGACTGCAATGCACATGACAATAGCTTATGATATGGAAATGATGTTAACAAGAACCTGCACTAAAAAGACAATTAAATAATTTGGAAGTAATTTGGTAAAGATAAAAGAAATTGATGGTTGCTAAATACCCTCAGCATTTTCAAGTGCTCTGTCTTATTTAGCCCTTGCATCAGACCTCTGAGTAATAATAACAATCATTGCTGAGAACTTACTATATACCATGTAGCTGTTTCAAGCCCTTTATTGTTATTAAGTCATTTAACTGTCACTTGGTTTTCACAACTCTACACTATAGTTCTATTACTATCCCATTTTATAGCTGACAAAACTGAGTCACAAAAAATCTAAATGATTTGCCCAAGATTGTTCAACTAAGTGATGAAGCTGGGATATGAATGCAGGCAATCCTTTGAACTGTGGTGCTGGAGAAGACTCCTGAGAGTCCCTTGGACAGCAAGGAGATCGAATCGGTCAGTCTTGAGGGAAATCAACCCCAAATACTCATTGGAAGCTGAAACTCCAGTATTTTGGTCATCCGGTGCAAATAGCTGACTCATTGGAAAAAGCCCTGATGCTGGGAGAGATTGAGGGCAGAAGGAGAAGAGTGTGTCAGAGGATGAGATGGCTGAATGGCATCACCGATGCAATGGAAATGAACTTGGGCAAACTTTGGGAGATGGTGACTGACAGGGAGGCCTAGCGTGATGCAGTCCATAGGGTCACAAAGAGCCAGACATGACGGGGCAACTCAACAGCAACAATAATCCGAGGCCAGAGCCCACACTCTTAAGCAGCTACGGAATTTATTTTTCCAGTGAAGATACTGAGGCTTAGAACAGTGAAGGAACTTGGAGAGCTAGTGAGAAGGCTAAGAATTAAAACTCAGATCTGCCTAACTCCAGCCTCCACATTCAATGGACCACTCCACGCTGCTAAGCACAGAAATACAATTTGTTTGAGTATTTAAACTACAAGATGCTTAAAGAAGGTGCAAACATCAAGCTCTTCTGTTAATTTTTTTTCTTATTAAGCTTAATTCTGCAACTAATCAGATATAAAACAAGTGAGGAAACTCCCTTCTAGTTCACTAGACAATAGGCTTTTACCGGCTAGAAGCCAAGCCCTGAGTGGATTTCTCTATTACCTGAGTCAATTAAGTGTGCTTCAGACAATAAAATGTCTAAGAAGGAAAAAAAAAAAACAGTTTCAAGAAAAATAAATACAATTGTTTTCCTAAACAGAAGGGGATGCCCAGTAGAGGATGAAGGAACAGTGAAAGAGGCGCAGTGAAGCCCTTGGTGGCTCTACTCATTCACCTTCCATAGAGGGGATGGAAATGACTGAGAACATTTCCCACTCAGTCTTTCAAACACAAAGAAATACCAACTAGAATCTGAAAATACACGGAGGCAACAAAACAAACTAGAAATGAGCAAGCAAAATGGGCAGAATTGGACAAAGGATTATTTAGGTAAACTGAATATGTTCCGATTCACATAATAGCATCCTGATGTATAATTTTCTTATTCAGAAGTGTTTTTACAGTAGCCAAAATATAAACGAAAGCATATTATTCTCTTACTGAGTGAGGCCAAGTGTCTATCAAGTTAAATCCTTTCTCATTGTGTCTAGATTCTCAAGAATCCCAACGCAATGACATCTTCACATTCCTAAACTATCATTTCTTTACTGTGTAATCAATCTGTAATTCTTCCAAATTTTTATCTTCATAAACAATCAATAAACAAACAACAACATAACTACCAGTAGTCGACTCTGAATTGCTGGCTATTGCAATGCTAGATTTTGTTAATCATATGTTGCGAGTGTAGAAATCAAGATTGAGTATTTCAGTAGTCCAGCTTTCTAAGTGGAGCCTGTCATGTTTCAAGACTCAAGAACTATTCACAAAAGCAGAAATGCCAGCACTGTCCAGGAAAGAAATGTGTGTAATGTCTCCCAGCGTTTTCACTGTCTATCAGGGTTCAGAAGTGACCGTGACCAAACAATTATTTTAAAAATAAGAATACCTCTCAATCAAAATCACTGAATGTAACTAATCATTCTCCCCATGCATTTTAAAATGAACATGTCATGAGGTCTGAGACATTGACTCTCATCTAAATAAGCTGTTGGGGAAAAATTCTCAGCTTTCCCTTCTGCCCTGGTCTCCTGTTGGCAGTCAGCTTTCTCAGCTCACTTACCTGTTGACTCCTGGATCATTTCAACATGTGGGCTTTATCATGGGCACACTGTGCTTTCAACTAAAGCAAACCCCCATGATCTTGGAGCCTCTGTCCATATCTCTTAGCTCAGATTCCTCAGTGATAGAAAATAATGGATTCAATACCTCCATCTCCAACCCTATAGGGGCTGGGTCTATGTCCTGCCTCTGGAGAAGCCAAAGATATAGCCTCTTTTTTCTAGGATAGTTTCATCCTTTCTTTCTTTACCACTGACATCATTAAGAACTGAAAAACAAGACTTTCTATTCCTGCCTTAACTTCCATGAAACTCAGGGAGAAGTTAAAGACCTAGATTATGATCATAGGGAAACCATAGAAAATTCCTACATTAGAAGGTTTTTTCTCATACCAAGATATCCCATATTAAAGGTAATCCAATGCAGACTGTGATAATATGGTTAAAATGTTATTGCATGCTTCTTGGACTTAATAGTAAGTATATGTTTTCTAGATATTCAGACATGTGAGTTATTAAAAATGTGTTACTCATTTATTCATTCAGTGTTTTCATTCATTGATATTTATTAATACTTTCTAAGGTGTACGGTTACGCAATGGACAAAGCATATTCCTTGGCCTCATGAAACACGTTCTAATGGGAACAGAGGGTAGCAAGATAAATAAGCAAATGATATAGTATGATAGACTAATTTCCAAGAAAAAAAATATAAGAGGGAAAGGGATATGAGTACTGGGGGAGGGGGAGTGATTTTAAATAGGAGTGTGCTTTTTTCTAAGCATTCCTTAATTATAGAAATTTATAGCATAATATTTATAAAAATAAATCCTCTAACAAACTGGCCATTTATTCTTTCTTTCTTCATGGCATATGCTGTGGGAAATTTTGAAATACCACAGAGATCAAAGGTGGAAAATAGTTCAAGTTGATAAAGTTTATAAGCAGAAAGTTGCATGTTCCATATTGCTAAAGAATTACGAAACCAAAAACTTATTTTTTACCCAGTTAATCCCTGGATTCTACTAGAAGATAGTCTGTTGAAGCAACATAAAATGTCAGTTTGCAAGGAATGAACAACTAAGCCTAACCTTTTAAAGAGCTTTCAAGCTTTTGGCTAAGTTTATCTGCTCAAAGAATTTCACCGTTAAGTTCTAAACTCTCCTTTCCTTTGATAGCTAAAACTGCAATCTGAATCTCTCTCTATACGGACTGCAAAAAACTGAAGAAATCCCCTCTAAATGTAGCCAGATTCCTTAAATACAAGACTTGTAGCAAATTGATGGCTAGAACTTTCCCTTTTGTCCTTGAATTGCAGCTAAGTCCTAGAACTGAAAATAAGGTGCTGCGTACCACATTTTCTAAAGAGAACTGCCAAAAACAGGGGCCATGGAGCCCCCCTCAGGATTTTCCAAGCCATCACAGAAGTGCTGAGTATAGTCACCCAAGGCTTCAACCATCTTCTCCCAAGTCTGTAAAATCAAAGAGCTGGGAAAGGAAATGAAATCAGGTATAATCTAACTCTCCACTCATTACTTGATAATTCTAAATTCTGAGATGGGCTTCCCAGGTGGCTCACTATCTGATAAAGAATCTGCTTGCTAATGAAGAAGATGCAAGTTCCATCCTTGGGTGGGGAAGATCCCCTGGAGAAGAAAAAGGCAACCCACTCCAGTATTTTTGCCTGGGAGATCCCATGGATAGAGAAACCTGGCGGGCTACAGCCCATGGAGTCAGTCATAACTCAGAGACCAAACAACAAATTCTGAGATGCGAAGATTGGATTGATTTGCCCAAGATTGCACAGCTGGACAGTGATAAAATTGGGACTAGATTGCAACTAGTCACCTCCTCATCTCACTGCTGCTGCTGCTGCTAAGTCGCTTCAATCGTGTCTGACTCTGTGCGACTCCACAGACGGCAGCCCACCAGGCTCCCCCATCCCTGGGATTCTCCAGGCAAGAACACTGGAGTGGGTTGCCATTTCCTTCTCCAATGCATGAAAGTGAAAAGTGAAAGTGAAGTCGCTTAGTCCTATTTTCGCGACCCCGTGGGCTGCAGCCTACCAGGCTCCTCTATCCATGGGATTTTCCAGGCAAGAGTACTGGAGCAGGTTGCCATTGCCTTCTTCCCATCTCTCTACTGCCTCCAAATCAGACCAGTCCTTTATGCTACACTTAAGCAAATTAGGGCTTCCCATGTGGTTCTTTGGTAAAGAATCTGCCTGCTAATGCAGGAGACCTGGGTTCAAACCCTGGTTCAGGAAGATCCCCTGGAGAAAGGAATGGCTACCTACTCCAGTATTCTTGCCTGGATAATCCCATGGACAGAGGAGCCTGATAGACTACAGTCCATGGAGTCACACAGAGTCAAACTGAGCGACTAACACTTTCAACCAAAGTAGGCTAAGTCAAACAGCTTATGCTAAAGTTAATAGATAAATTCCCATCCTTGAAACTCATTTACATTAGAAATCTTTACAGCTGTCCTCAAGAGATATTAATCACAGATGTTCATATAGATTAAATGGCATAAAAAATTGTCATTTTTTCCAGTTTTTTCCAAAATAAATTATAAGTGCCTTGTAGACAACTATTTTGAAAACACAACTCATTTGAAAAGACCCTGATGCTGGGAAAGATTGAAGGTGGGAGGAGAAGGGAACGACAGAGGATGAGATGGTTGGATGGCAACACCAACTCAATGGGCATGAGTCTGAGTAAACTCCAGGAGTTGGTGATGGACAGGCAGGCCTGGCATGCTGCAGTCCATGCTGTCGCAAAGAGTCTGACGCAACTGAGCAACTGAACTGAACTGAACTGAGACAACTATACTCATGCCTCTCTTTGGTTTTCACTCACTCCATAATCTAATATTCCAGGATGGAAAGTGCTCCCTAAAAGATTTAAATTTGTTACCATTACTTTTCTTGACTGCAACAAAAACAAGTAATTGAGGCAACTGTGCCCTTTCTTAAGTGTGCAAAGAGGGGTCAGGAAGTGAAGAGTTTTGAAAGCTGCTTGTCATGCTCCCATTACTACACTGATTACTGGAACAAAAAAGGCCAGCATGGAGCCACCCTCTGGGTTCTCATACACAAAATCATCAGGTTCCTTTCACCTTGTTTTTTTAAGGCTTTGAAACCAGATTTGGCAAGCTGTATGTAGTCTCAAATCCTTTACAGCGGGTACCAAAATAAATATATAAACTCCTGTAGATCCCCACAGCTAAAGAAGAGAAAGGTTTGAATTAGGGCTTTGCCTTAAATCAAAGGCTGCCTTGCTGTAATTACTGCCACAATCGAGATAAGAAAGTGCATCAACAGTTCTATTAACATAAGCTTTGTGCTTCCTCCGATTGCCAGCACCCCTGTCTAATTTCTCCCGAATTAAGGCTGTTTCAGATTTCTCTGCAACAGATTTGGAGTTACTATAGTTGCCATATACATAATAGTGCAGACTTCGTTGACAGAAAGCCCAAATCAAATAGGAGCAGTCAAGGAAATTTTAGGTAGGAATATACAATTATAATTAATAAGTCAGAAATACACATAAGAATCCTTCAGAAGCAGCTTTGGCCAGAGACAATGGCTTTGTAAAAGAAAGAACAGCTTAAGAAGCTCTAGTTGCTATAACATCAACTTAACAAGACTTATTTTTCTAATAAAGGGCCTCAGAGTTTAATAAGCTCGAAAATTACTGTTACACCCTAAAGGTAAAAGTTAAGATCAGAAGAGTTTAAAAGTTAATAATAGTGAAGGCCTTAATAACAATTTACTCAGAAATGTTTTTGAGACTAAATTCAATACTGAAAATAACAGCCAGTTAAGTGAGAAAAAAATGTTATCAAACAAGAATATGGGTTCACTTAGGAAAGCATAAACAAGCAGTCTGGAAGAAGTATTTCAATGCTCTGTAATCCATCCCAAGAAGGGCTTGTACAAACTGTAGAGGAAAGAGCAGATCATAGAAAATATAAGGTTGAAGCAAAATTCTAGAGCTGCAATGCTGCTGCTAAGTCGCTTCAGTCGTGTCTGACTCTGTGCGACCCCACAGACGGCAGCCCACCAGGCTCCCCCCTCCCTGGGATTCTCCAGGCAAGAACACTGGAGTGGGTTGCCATTTCCTTCTCCAATGCATGAAAGTGAAAAGTGAAAGGGAAGTCGCTCAGTCATGTCTGACTCTTAGCGACCCCATGGACTGCAGCCCACCAGGCTCCTCCGTCCATGCAATACCTGCACTCTAATGTAAAGATAAGGGTATAAAGACCATTATCATAGAATTCATGAATCAATTTAGAATTCAGTAAGCAGACAGCATTCCTGGAGGAGGGCACAGCAACCCACTCCAGTATTCTTGCCTGGAGAATCCCATGGACAGGAGCCTGGTTGCAAAGAGTCAGACACAGCTTATGCAACTCGGCACACATGCAAGCAGAAAACATTAACAGCCTGTGATACAACACCGTGGGATTCATTATGGAAAGACTATAGAATAATTTTTTAAAAGTTACTTGCCTAAGAGAAATTTCAGTTTATGAGGTGGGAAATAAGGGAAGAATAAATATAAAAATGAATGTAGGAATATAAGTACTGGAAACATGGAAACATATGTTCAATTACTCTCTAGGTTGATGACTACTAGAGAAATCACACAGGAGAAATTCTTTCCTTCTTACTCTTTCTGTCTTTCTTATTCTTTGTTCTATATGGCAAGATTTGCATAATTGAAGAGAAAGTGAGTGTCAGAGTGATGTGCTTGTATAACTTATTCTCCTTATGTATGACAAACTAAACTTATTAGCTTATCTTCAAAAACTGGAGCTCTCAAAGGACATATGGTTAAAGGGCACTCTCTTATTCCTACATCTCTTTAAAAATATCAACAAAAACCTAAGAACCTATGGAAACATGTTCCAAGACTCTCAGCTTTTTGACCCAGCAATAGGAGCTGAAAATGATGTCATTTTTTACTACATTTGGCCCACTGATAAGATTCTGATTTGGTAGAATTTGTTTCCAATTTTTGGAAAGACTTTTTTTTTTTTTTTTTTAGTTTTTTTAAAATGTTAAAGCCCTTAGGTGGAAAATGCTCTCTCCAGCTTGCTATAGACACTACTGCTCCCAATTATTTACAACTGGTCTAATTATCTCATTTATTTTTCACCTGCCAGTCCCATGTCCATATATGAAATTATGATTCCTATCTTAGGGTTACCTCCTATGCTCCAATTTTTTAACTCTATATACATATAAAAAGAACCTATTACACAGATCATACAAAAATTTAATCAGCTATCTTTCCTAGATCTTTTGTATGTACATACACACACATATGCACATACATACGAAAGATTTAGGAAAGGTAGCTGATTAAATTTTTGTATGATCTGTTTAATAGGTTCTTTTTTAAAAAAGCCAATACAATCTCAAGTTGCACTGAGAAATGTCCAATAGCCACATTTCTAAACTTGAGTGGACAATGAATTTAGATTTTGAATTCTGGATATTAAAAAAAGAGAACTTGGACAAATTAGAATATGACATGGATGTAAAAGATCTGTAAATCACATTTTAAGAGAACATTTGACCAAATTATGGATAGGTAACCTTCAGAAAAAAATGTAGGAAAAACTGCCAAAAATTGCCACGAGGAAGAATATATGGATTTGTTATGGATTTGTTTTGCCTTACTATATAGAAAGCAGAACTAGAACCAAATTTGGTTATAAGCATAGCAGGTTAAAGAATATTAAAATTGTATTTAATGTAACTATGATTTTTTGAGTATTATAGCCATTCAATAATAAAGTTGGTAATCCTAGAGATGATGCATTTTTCCCTATACAGATATTTTGATGAGTGGAGACACTGGGTGAGTGGTTACACTAATTCAGTACTTTACAGTTCTGTCCATCAGAATCACCTGAGAATCCTTTTTTTTTTTTTTTAATTTGATACTACTGGCCCCATTCCAAACATACTAAGTTAGAATAACTGGGACTAAAACCTGGAGGTCTCTATTTAAAATGTCTCACCAAGACATATCTGACTGTGCAGCAAATTAGTGTTTGGGTCTCCAACTGCAGGATAATACATCTGTAAGACATGATTTCTGTCATCTTGTTCAAATATAAAAATCTAGAATCATATGAAAGTTATTTGTTTCAGGATCTATAGTTCAAGAAAAAAAACAGCTTCTTCTGTACATTTATTTGGATGACCTAGAAAGTCATGCCATCCCTTTGAAACCTCAACTGTAGAATTAAACTGTTGCTATAAATATTTATAAAACACTATCTTTCAGTAAGTCTTTCCCCTACCAAGAGAGTAAATTCAATATCCTTAGGAGCATACTTTGAAAGAATGAATTGAACATGATCATACTTCTCTCTGCACATATAAATGCTGAAAAATTATTTGTATCTCTGTTATACAGTTCTAATCTTTTGATTATATTCCTTACATTTTATAAAGAGTAAGAACCTGCCTGAATCAAGAAGGTAGGCATTCATATTTAAGGTAGCAGTCATGGGCTGTTGGGATAGAGTTTCTTTCTCTGCATTTTTATGAGGCTTAAATATTTTTTTTGATGGAGATTAATGTTCCCTCTATAATTAAGTATAAACCAAGAATTCAATCACCTCCCCAATTATCAGTCTGTACTTAACTCGTCACCAACTTTAGATGAACATGTTGATAAAGTGTCTACTGAATGAAGATTTCACTTTCAAAGAGCTCTTTTTCTGCTTGCTGTTTACTACGTATGAATTATAATTGACAACTTGAAGGTTTTTTTCATGTAATTCACTTGTGCCAAACTGGCCGGTTATCACAGAGATGGAAGAGTCTTTGGTTGTGACAGACAGTAAAAGAAGGAAAACAATTAAAAGTTCAATAAATCTTTGAACCAGGTGATAGCTAACATGCTTTTCAGCTCTAAAAGTCTAAGGCTCTCTGATGTCTAAACAAACATATTGATTCTAACAATACAGCCTTTGGTAACTGACATAAAGAGCAAATAGGAAAAATAGCTTATGTTTGAGAGACAATAACTGTGGCCACAAAACCAAATGTCTGGTCAGCTGAAAGAGAAAAGAGAGAAAATATGCAAATAAAAGGAGATAGGCTTTGGGAGTCCTTTTGTGAAAGACCCTGACTATTCAATCCTCATCTCTTCATTAAATGATTTATCTGACTGTTGCTCCAAACCATGGAAACTAGAAGTATTTGGAGTCTACATACATATTAATTCAGCCAAGTGGGTCCCACAAACATAAATAAATTGCCACAGACTGGCAAATAAATTACCTGAAAAACAGACATACGATAAAGAACAGATAGATACAGATGGATAGATAGTCAGTTGATCTCTGAAATGGCCCCCAAAAATGGTGGTCAAGTGTAACAGAGGTGTGGGTGGTATGAGTTTACAGCTTTCTACTCACAACACAATATTCCCATTTGTCTTACAAAAAGTGAAGAATGAGTAGAATACCTTCTATTTCACTAGCCCTTGTGTGTGTTTCCATGGCCTTCCAAATGAGCTAGATTTCTTGTTTGGATCCCTTCCAGAAACCTCAGAAGACCTTCTCTCTAATAATAGCATGGTTCTTCTAGATTCCTCTTGCTTCCACCTCACCTGATCACATGGTTATATTCTTCATTTTTTTTTCTTTCCCCACCTATTTATTTGATCATCTCAGTTCTGTTCAGTTGCTTAGCCATGTCCAGCTCTTTGCAACCCCTTGGACTGCAGCACACCAGGCTTCCCAAATGAGAGCTCTTTGCAGGGATTTTTATAGATTTTGAGATGCCATGAAAATCAGCTTCTGTAAGATGACACTGGAAAAGTTTTACAGGCTAAATTGAGGAGGGAAAGGTTGTAGGAAGCAAAATCAATTAGGAAGACTTCACAGTGGCCCAAGTGAGAGCAACTGAGGGCCTGGACAAAGTGAGGCAGTGGGCGCAGACAGGCAGAGTGCAGTGAGAGGAGGGAGAGCATGGAGAAGGGTGCAAAGAGATGCTCCTCCCTCCACCTACCGCCTTCTGGACCAGTCCAAGAAGTGCAACAGGGAGGAAAAACCACGCAGTCTGACAAATAAAGGTGTGGGTGGCCCGGGAACAACCTATTGAGAGACTGAAATTGTGGTTCTTTCCCTATAATTTACATTTTTTTCCATCCTACTCACAGTATTTAGATATTTGTTTTTGTTTTCTACAGCCATGTACATTTCTGTCACAGTAAGGTAGCATTGAAATTAAATGCCTTGCAAATTTTTCTTTGTCAAAGAAGGTTTTACTATAGCTGGCTACTATCAGGAAGGTTATTATTACCCTGCTGTCCTCTTTCTGTAATTCCAACTTCTCCCTTTAATTTTTCTGATTATTTTGTGTGTGCTCTTTCCATTGCCTACACAGTTGACAATGTATTTTTTTTCTCTTTCTTTTTTTTATTAGCTGAATTTTGTAGCAGGTTTATGAAACTTAACCCCCTGTATAACTGAGATATGAAGAGAAAATGAAAGTTCTTTAGGGTTCTCTGAATCTGGTCCTCTGTTTTTGGTTCCCTCCCCACTCCATAACCAGAAACAAATTAACTAAATTCGGTTAAAACTTAATCTCATCTAATAGTGTTGGCTTCCCCTTTAAAATATGCAGTGTTTCAAAAAATATCATTTAGTCTCTAAGCTAGCCCAGCTCCCTGCACTTCCTTCTGTGATGACATGTGGAGTGTGATGGTGGGTGTTGGGGGTGGGAATAAAGCTTTTGAGTCCTCCTGGAAAAATAATCAGAGTCTTCAGTACAATGTTCTCTGCTTCCCCAGGTCTCCATGGCAACACCCCTGGCTCCTGGGTGCTGTTTGCCCTGCTGCTATGCTGCATAGCTTCACTCTGTGTCAGCAGGACTCTGATTCAGTCTCCCCCAGCTTTGACAATGCCCAGCACTCTATCCTGGTTAATTAACCCTGTATCAGCATCATTCCCATTGGCCACAGTTTTCTGCAAGACGCCTTAAAGCCTCCTTTCAGTCCATGGTCCAGGTGGTCCCAGCCTCACACCACCTGAAGAATCACTTGGTGGGCCTCTGGCTGGCTCTTGGGTTAGTTTCTCACTGCAGGTCCCTGGAGGCAGTTCAGGACTGTCATACTGAAAGATCTCCCTCTTCTGACAATCAGGCTATGTAGCTTCAGCCAGGCCCAAGTTTGGTGCAATACAAAGCTCAGAGGTAATTTCCTATCCCTGGATAGGGAGCAGGGAGAAAAACTGCTGCCAGCCCTCTTTGCCTTCAGCATTACCCTCAATAACCCGACTCCTTAGGAGCTGATGGGGTAGACAAGCCAATGCCACTGTGACGTTCATTAGATGCATGATCTAACGAACATGGTAAGTTACCGACTGGCTCTGTGTACCAGTTTCCTCTACAATAAAATGGGAATAAAATAGTAACTGACTTCACTACGTCACAGAGTCATTGTGAGGATTAAACAAAATGATATATTCATATACACAGAAGTCGTGTGTGCTCACTCAGTCATGTCTGACTCTTCGAAACCTCATGGACTGTAGCCCACCAGGCTCCTCTGCCCGTGGAATTCTCCAAGAAAGAATACTGAAGTGGGTTTCCATTTTCTCCTCCAAAGGATCTTCCCAACCCAGGGATGGAACCCCCAACTCTTGTGTCTCCTGCATTGGCGGCAGATTCTTTATCCCTAGAACCACCTGGGAAGCTCATACATAGAGGGACATAGACCCAAAAACATAAATGCTATTTAGTAAGTTAACACTTTCCTTCTTACAAATCTTTGGGGATAAAAAAAAGAGGAAGGTTTTTATTTCCTTCTTCATTAATATCCTCTTCCAGACTCCAGTCAATCCTAATGGCAAATGTTACATTTTCTCTGCGCCACAGGAGAGCTTGAGAGACTGAATCCTCCAAGCTTGGTTGTGGCAATGCTGAAGAGGAGATCGAGGAAACTGGGAGAGTTCTCTCTCAAGGCAGAAGGCTAGAACTACAATCCTGCTGGATGATCTTACGATGGCATAATGGAGGCTCAACATTCTCTTGGTCTCTCCTCAGTGTTCCTTCCTAACAAGTTATAATCTCTGCCCACCTACCCACTCCCATCTTCCAGGTAATTCGATGCTAAAGCAAGTTAGGTCAGAGGTCTCAAGAAGGAAAAGGAGAACAGTGCATTCAAAATTTTTAATGTTAGTCTCTTTCATTTATAGTCCAGCCTTACTGTCTGTATCTTAAAAGCTGAACAAGTAATGAGAATTATGTTCAAAGTTCTCTGATCTACCAAGTTTAGCATTGGTACAGCATGCCCTTCAGTTTTAAATTCAATAAATGCAACCTCATCTGTTGCCAATAGTATGTGCCAAAATATACATATGTTATAAACTATCTCTTACTTTTTTCCCCTCAGGGTATTCTCTGTATGATTAAATAAGTTTCATTAAAGGTGACCTATTATGGACAAATTATCAAAGAACAGCAAAAGAGCTCAACAGATACCATATAATATGACTATTTAACTCTTGCTAAAAGTAATAAAGCTAACTATGATATTAAGTAGAAAGGAAACATAAAAAAAACTTCATATCCTTAATAAAACTCATGAGTAAATTATAATGTGCAGTGAATAAAACCATGCACCGACCACCACTATTAATTTACAGTGGTATGGCTTGACCATAGGCAGCAACAACCCTCTAAACTGAATTATGTTTGTCTAGAATACTGATGATTGAACAGCAGTATGTGAGGGCTAAGTGTTAAATTATTACAGAACGTACATTACTGAAATACAGTACGTTCAGCATCTCTTTTAGGAAAGACAGCCCATGAAGTGTAGCTGGCCTACTTAGGTGTAGCTTATCCATCCATGAACCCCCAGGGTGCATTAAACTGCATCATAATAGGCTATGCCAACCCCTGCCAACAGTCCTAGGTTCCATTTACTCAGAGTCAATAGGTTCAACCAGAATAGCTTGACATAACGGTGACAGTAATTGTCACCAAGAAGTAAATTTGGATTTATTCATTCAGCACTATAGTGTGGAAACGAGGAGCGACATAAATTTGGGGGTGGGGGTGGGGTGGGGAATGATTCAACAAAACCTTGAATTTGATGAAAATTTTGGAAAATAAGGATTTAAAAAGAGGTGTTGTGAAGTCTAGAGAAAAGGACCCTGAGAGGATATATATCAGCTATAAATTTCAGAGTAAATTCAAGCATTAGCTTTGGAACCACAAAAACCCAAACTTAAATTCTGGCATTTCTGCTTACCAGCTTTATAGGTTTGGGAAAATTACATAAAGTTGATGACCCTCAACTTCCTCATCTGTAAAATAGAAATACCTGTGTTATTGGAAGATAAATAAAATAATGTCTGTGTAATGTCCCTGCTCCTATTACCCCAGGTTAGGGAGCATCTCTCATATGCTAGATATATGAGGTCCTATTTGATCATCCTGGGGGTGCCCTGTGCCATGGGACAGCTGGGTGGTGAAGCAACAAAAAGTGGTAGCACTGGCTGAGTGCTGATCCCTCTTCCAAGGAATTAGCTGGACAGGGCTCTTAGTCACTAGAGAAATGGAAATTAAAACCACAATAAGACACCATCTTACACCTACTTGATGGGTAAATTTTTTTCCAAAACTGACAATACCAAGAGAATGCAAAGCAACCAAAATGCTGATAAACTGGTGCTGGAAATAAAATGCTATGTTTTTGAATTTTGTTAATAATTTGGAATTTTGGAATTTTCATAATAAATTAAACTTACTCTTATTGTATGATACACAAATTCCTCTTATACAGATTCATCTGTTTACTTAAACTATATAGATCAACAAAAATGACCTGTCTGCTAATGTATATAACAGTTTTATTCATAATGGCCTAGAACTGAAAAGTACTCAAATGCCCATGAATTGGAAAAAGGATAAAAACATTGTGATGTGTCCATACGGTGCAATACTATCCCTCAAGAAAGAACTAACTAGTGATACATGCAACAACATCGACGAATCTTGAAAGCAAGGTAAGCAAAGGAAGCCAGAGACAAAAAGTCACGTGCTATATGATTCCAGGTATATGACATTCAAAAAAAATGAAAAACACAAAGTCTTAGGGACAGAATCAGATAATTAGTTATCACATTCTGGGAGACTGAAGAAGGGATGTATGGCAGTGGGGCAATAGGCATCTTCTAGGTATGATGGAAATGTGCTATATCTTAATTGTGGTAAGATTAATATACTGAATTATATGGTGGTATAATTAATATTCACTTGTCAAAATGCACCAAACTCAAATTTTAAATTGTACAGTTTGGCCATATATATGTCTCTATAAGCCTGATTTTTTTTTAATTTCATACCAAAATAAAACAAGTATAAATATGAGAGCTAGAAATAAATTAGATTTAGTTGTAGATTTAAACCTAAATTTTTGCAAAAATCTCAGTTATGTGATGCTTTTTGGAGACTTACAGAAACTTGAAAAGGAAAAGGGTAAAAATATAGATAGATAACTTTTAAACACTGGAAAGAGCACAAATTAAACAATAAAATAAAAAGAGAAAATAAAGATAAGCATAGCCAATAAATGATTCTTGGAAAAGAACATAAAAATTCATAAATGTCTTGGGAGAGCAGGTTTCAGGGAGACTCAGCTGAGTGCTGTCAATCTCTAACACCCCCAGCAGCCAAGGAACAAGTGCTCTAGTCCCAGAGGGAAAAGCTGGGTGGTATGCCATGGTACCAACTGCAGATGATACATGTATGAATATCATAAACCTAATAAAACACCTGGAAACTCTCAACCCAGAAAATTATAAAATATTACTGAAAGAAGGGTCTCAACTAATGAGAAAATATACCATGGATATGAATCAGAGACTCAAATGTCAGAAAGATATTAAATCACTCCAATTTGATATATAGATTTAATATAATCCTGTAAAATTTTTAATACTGTGTATGTGGAATGTTACAAACCAGTAGTAAAACTTACACAGAAATGTAAAAAGGTGAAGGGCTAAGCTCTTTGCAACCCCAAGGACTGTAGCCCACCAGGCTCCTCTGTCCATGGAATTTTCCAGGCAGAGTACTGGCATGGGTAGCCATTCCCTTCTCCAAGAGATCTTCCCGAGCCAAGGATCAAACCCAAGTCTCCTGAGTCGCAGGCAGATTCTTTACTACCTGAGCCACCAGGGAAGCCCAAATTTAGCCAAGACATTTTTTTTTTTTTTTTTGGCATCATCACATTTATTTTTTTTTCCAACTACAATTTTATTTTATTTTTAAACTTTACAAAATTGTATTAGTTTTGCCAAATATCAAAATGAATCCACCACAGGTATACATGTGTTCCCCATCCTGAACCCTCCTCCCTCCTCCCTCCCCATACCATCCCTCTGGGTCGTCCCAGTGCACTAGCCCCAAGCATCCAGTATGGTGCATCGAACCTGGACTGGCATCTCGCTTCATACATGATATTTTACATATTTCAATGCCATTCTCCCAAATCTTCCCACCCTCTCCCTCTCCCACAGAGTCCATAAGACTGTTCTAAAGAAGAAGAAATGGATGGGAGGATTTGCTCCATTGAATATTAGATACAGTAATTAAAACAGTAAGGTATTGGCATAAGAATAAAAACAATAGCTCAAAAGAATAGAAACCCTAGAAAGAAATTCTTCACAAATGGCCTCGTGATTTCTGCAAATCTAGCACTTCACAAGTCTTCCCTGGTGGCTCAGTGGTAAAGAATTCATTTGCCAAGGCAGAAGATGCAAGTTCAATCCCTGGGTTGGGAAGAGCCTCTAGAGAAGGAAATCGCAAGCCACTCCAGTATGCTTGCCTGGGAAATTTCATGGACAGAGGATCCTGTCATGCTACAGTCAGTGGGATCACAAAGAGTCAGACATGACTTAGCAACTAAACAACAAAGCACTTCACAATAGTGGAGAAAGAACACGTTTTCCCAGAAAATGGTTCTGAAACAATTAGAAAGCCATGTAAGTGGCTATGGAACTAAAATGTAACTAGACTTTTACCTCACGCCAGACACAAAAATCAATTACAGTTGGATTATGTAATTAAGTGTGAAAGACAAAGACTAATTTCTAAAAATTAATAAGAATATCTTTACACTCTTAACTTTGGGAAAGACTTCTTAAAGAGGACACAAAAATCCTGAACCACAGAAAATACTGATCAATCTGACTGTATTAAACTTCTTTGTCAAATGTCACCACTAACGGAGCAAAATGCAAACCATAGACCCCTGTATTTGCAACAGAGTCAAAAGAGGACTCATATCTTGAATTGATATCTTTTAAAAATCTTCTGAAAACCAAAAGAGAAACTCAAACTATTCAGTAGGAAAAAACACTCTTGAGATTGAACAAGCAATTTGTCAGAGCTTGTTCAAATAGCTAGTATACAACCCACTGATAAGAATATCAATACAAATTAAAACCACAAAGTGATATCCTTATGCTCCCATTATTAGATACTAGGGGAAAAAAATCTAATGACAATACCAAGTGTTGGAAAGCCTATGAAGCTACAGAGACTCTACTACTTGGAGTAAAACAGTTTATCATCAACTTTTAAACTACAGAAATCCTATTACTCAGCAATTCTACTAGTAGAAACCTATGCAACAGAAATGCATGCACAAGATACCAAGAACTATGTACAAGAATGTTAATAAAAGTAACATTTGTTTCAATCCACAATTAGATATAAACCATATGTCCGTTAATAGTAAATGGACAAATGAGTTTCATGTATATATAGAGACTTCCCTGGTGGGTCAGACAGTAAAGCGTCTGCCTACAATGCGGGAGACCTGGGTTCGATCCCTGGGTTCGATCCCTGGGTGGGGAAGATCCTTTGGAGAAGGAAATGGCAACCCACTCCAGTACTCTTGCCTGGAAAATCCCATGGATGGAAGAGCCTGGTAGGCTACAGTCATAGAATACTATATAAAAACAGCTATCTTTAGGTTATAAGATGAATAAGATCTTGACTCTAAGCAGGACCCTGCAAGCCTTCCCAGGGATAGACCTACCCCTACCTCTTCCCATATCCCCCACCTCTTATTTGTAGAAAAACTTTAGCCTCCTAGGCCTTCCGCAGGTTTCAAAGAGCAAATTTAACCAGAGGAGTGAAAAAATATAGAAGCAAAGGAAAGCAGTCAAGCAAGAAAAAATAGTAATAGTTTAATCATAAAACAAAGTCAAAGAATTCTAGTTCCTCCTGAAGGGCTATAGATAATATCCTGAGCTCTATTCTTGAGTTGTTTTGCAGATATACTAAAACCCTCACCATGTTGCAGGAGTTAACTGCATGCTGACCACAAGCACAGAGACCTCAGACCAGTTGAAGCCAGAGTTGATGATGTTGATTCCCCAAATGCCATCCAGTAACCTCTCCACCAACCAAACAGAAGAATGTCCACAAGCTGATCAGACACCCTGTGCCCATCTCCCTCATTTTGCCTTTAAAAACCGCTCCCTGAAAACCATGAGGGAATTCAGGTCTTTACAACATGAGCTTCCCATTCTCCTCGCTTTGCCCTGTGCCAACACTGTACTTTCCTTCACACAACCCAGTGCAGTGGATTGGCTTTGCTGCTCATCAGGTGAGCGGACTCAAGTCTGGTTCAATAACAGTCTGAGAATCTAACATATAGTTACTGTAGTTGATAATACTGTATTATACAATTGAAATTTGCTAAGAGAATAGAACTTAAATGTTCTCACCAAAAAAAAAAAAAAAGGCAAATTTAAAAAATTTCCATATCCTGCAATATGGAAGAATTTTACATTGAAGAAAAGAAGTCAGCACAACAGAATTCATATTGGATTACTCTATTTGTATGAAGTTTACAAACAGGCAGGACAACACTACAATGCATGAAAATGCATGTGTAGGTAGTAAAGTGTAAAGAAAAGCACAGATGTGATGGCCATAAAGTCATGATAGTTTCTAACTTTGCAACAGAGAGGAGGAGCAGTAAGGAAGAGGGAGCACAGAGGGGATTACGGAGATTGGCAATCTTGTATGTTCTGATCCAAGTAGTTGTGTCATGAATGTTGATTTGAGAGTAAATCCACCTCTACTTCAAGGTTTTGTTCACCTTTATTTATCTACGTTATGTTTTATAAGAAACCGTTAGTTGAAGTATAGTCGGCTTACAATATCGTATTAGTTTCAGATGTATGACATAGTGATTCAGTATTTTCCTAGATTACGCATCATACAAAATAATTATTGTATTGGCTATATACCCTGTACGGTATACTACACTCTTGTGATTTATTTATTTTCTAGTACAAGTAGTTTGCACAAGAAAACATTTAAAGAAAATTATATGTCTTGGAAAAGAAAATTTCTCCTTACCTAAAGAAGTGAAAGTTTCTCCTTCCATAACAGTCTTGCCAGTTTCAACTCCTGGGAACATCTTTTGGGTAGTTCTTTCCTAAAGCATATGCCATATGCATATCTCTGGGTATAATCACACCTTTTTAGCTTTTAAAATTTTCTGAATTTTGCTTTTTTGCATTTTGCTTTTCATATTAATATGTGAACATTGTCTCTTCACTTCATATGTTGTTTACATATTCCCTTGTCAGTATATGTTTATTCACCTCAGTTTTAAAGGCTGCATATCATTCCGTTGTATGGATATGCCCATAGTTTATTCAATCTTTCACTTATCCTGGTAGCTCAGATGGTAAAGCATCTGCCTGCAATGTGGGATACCCGGGTTCAATCCCTGGGTTGGGAAGATGCCCTGGAAAAGGGAAACAGCACCCCACTCCAGTACTTTTGCTTGGAAAATTCCGTGGACAGAGGAGCCTGGTAGGCTACAGTTCATGGAATCTCAAAGAGTTGGACACAACTGAACGACTTCACTTTCACTTTATTGAAGGGTATTTAGATTCCTGGGTCAGGAAGATCTGCTGGAGAAGGTATAGGCTACCCACTCCAGTATTCTTGGGCTTCCCTGGTGGCTCAGCTGGTAAAAAAATCTGCCTGCAATGCAGGAGACTTGGGTTCGATCCCTGGGGTGGGAAGATTCCCTGGAGAAGGGAAAGGCTACCCACTCCAGTATTCTGGCCTAGAGAATTCCATGGACTGTATAGTCCATGGGGTCACAAAGAGCTGGACACAACTGAATGACTTTCACTTCACTTCACTTAAATTCATTCAAATTTTTTTCACTCCTCCAGACAAAATTTCACAGAATGTTCTTGGATATATATTCATATCATTTTTTTAGTGAATCATTCTATTACTCTTACTGAGTCCATGAGATTTTTAGCTTTCACTTACTGTTCTCTCCAGCACAACTTGGCATAATTTTTGGAGATTCCAGTATCAGTGCATACGCCCCTACCAACACCGTACCTTGCCCCTTGGTTCTTCCATCCCCCTCTCCTCCAAAGACTACATCTTCCTAGTCCAGCCATTCTTTCCCACTGCATGCCTTGGAGTCTAGACCTTGCCTGAGTCAGGATAATCATCACACTCTCGGACCATCACACCAACCTCCGACACTTCCTGGCTTCACCAAGTTCTCAGTTATGAATCAAGATCCTCTCCATGTGTCTCACTTCCATGCTTGCCTTTCTTAAATTCTATAACTCATCATCAGAGCCCTCCTTTGCTTATGTCTACTTCTCTCTCACTCCGTTCTCACTGTATTATACTCATCTGGCAAAACCCAAACATGAAAACAGCCGTATTTCCACCCAGATGATGCCTGTCCCCATGAACTTCATGTAAATTGAGGAATTATATAAAACAAGGCTGACTTGCTTTGTTTTAAATTGTCTAACAGAAAACAGGTCTTCCATAAGACAGGTTAGGCAACAGCAAGCCCTTAGTGTGGACCAGTTATCCTCCTTTATTTCTACACCTAATTCATGCTTCCAGCCTCCTAAGAAAACTACATCCCACATTCTCTTCTCTCTCAAAGCTCCACTCCCTAGGGCCTCCTCCATCCTCATCTCAGCTGAAGAATGTGCTTCCTATTTCACTGAAAAAATTAATCAGAAAAGAATTTCCAGAGGTGCCCACTCCACAATTATTCCTCTACCATCATTTGTACCCACGTAGTCTGCCTTCCCACCCACTGCCTCAGATAGATTGCCCTGCTCCAGTCTAAAGGCAATCCCTCTTGTGCACTAGACCCATTGCCTTTCGCCTACACAGTCTCATCAGTTTGGCAATTTCTCCTCTCTTTCTTCCATCATCAATTTTCTACTTGCCACCGTGACACTCCCACCAGTGTACAAACAAAAACTGCTATAACTTCTACCATCTAAAAGTCATGGAAAAATATCTCTCCTTGACCTCACATCCCCTTCCAGTTATCTCTCATTTAACTGCTCCTATAGCAGCCCCATGGACTGTCGCCCACCAAGCTCCTTTGCCCATGGAATTTTCCAGGCAAGAATATTGGAGCAGGTTGCCATTTCCTACTCCAGGGCATCTTCCCAACTCAGGGATCAAACCCGCATCTCTTGGGTCTCCTGCATTGGCAGACAGATTCTTTACCACTAGTGCCACCTGGGAAGCCCATCTTATTACAAAGCTTCTTTAAAGTTTTCCTGTATCTGCAATCTCCAATTTATTCCCATTTTTGTCTTGAACCTACTGTAATATAACAAGCCTTTAACCTTCTATCACCTTTCCACTCAAAACTGCTCTCATCAAAGATACCAATGAACTCCTCTTTGACCAAATCACTGGCCAGATCCTTAACCAGTCAACCATGCTCCCTTGGAAAACATCCATCCTTTGCTTTCTAGAATAACCTACTTATGATTTTCCTTCAGCTTCACTACTTTTTTTGTTTCATGCATACTCCCCAAATCTAAACTTTGGAGTCCTTTAGGACTTAATCTTTATCCATGTTCAGTTCCTAGATTGTATATCTATCTATATCTATTTATTTATCCATATTCATTGATATTTCTGTTTCCCAAACCTATATAAATAGCCCAGATCTCTCTCTGGATTCCATATTCATATATCAACTTCTTACTAGATAGATCCATGGAAATGTCTAACATCTAATAAAAGTCTGAGGCCCAATTTCCTTTTAACCTGCCCCTCCCACTGACTGCTGCATTTCAGTAAAGAGCACTTTTCATCCTTCCAGTTCCTCAGACAAAAAACCTTGGAGTCATCCTTCGTCGGCAAAGTGATGCCTCCACTTTTTAACATGCTGTCTGGGTTTGTCATAGCTTTCCTTCCAAGGAGCAAGAGTCTTTTAACTTCGCAGCTGCAGTCACTGTCCTCAGTGATTATGGAGACCAAGAAGATAAAAAGTGTCACTTCTTCCACTTTTGCCCCTTCTATTTGCCATGAAGTGAAGGTATCTGGTCCCAACAAGATTATGCAACTACTCAAAACCTTCCCATGGCCTTCTTTTCCCTCAGAGTAAAAACTTCATTCCTTACAATGTCCTATGTGATCTACTTCATCTACCTCCCTGCTTCCTCTCTGTCATCTATAATCTTTCTCTCCTCTAATCATACTATCTTCTTTAGTGTCTACTAAGCAAAACATGCACTTGCTTCTCCCCCTGCCTAGAAACTTCTACCATTTACTGCTATGTTTAGCCTTCACTTCCTTCAGGTATTTACTCAGTTACCTAACTGAAGAGGAATTTTGGAACTACCCTATTTAAAATACCTTTCTTTATCCTTCCCTCCACTTCCTTAATTATATGTACTCCCCAGAACATGTCACTATAAGCTCATGTGTGTATGTGTACTTGTGAATATATAATACATACACATAAAATTTATTATATATATTCCCCATCTTTGTACTCTGGAATGTAAACCATATGAATACCGAAGATTTTGTATATCTTGTTCATATTTCTATAATCTACAACAGTGCTTAGCAATAGTTGAGGCCCCAAAGGCATTAGTTGAATGAAATAAAGTGCACATTCATATTTTTAACAGATACACAGCCCTCATTTAAAAGACCAACTCTGTTTTACTTTGCCATTTCAATAAAGTCTCCTGCATTTTGATTCTTTTCATTTAAATTTAAGAAGAAAAAAAATATTTTATTATTTTCTAGAGTTGGCAGTTTAATGAATGTCCTCTGTGTAATTGATTCATTTTAAAGCCATATTATTTCCTTTGTCTAATCATTGACAGGGACAGGAAGTGAAATTAATGGCTAATCTTTCAGGATTCCCCTGAAGCATTATTGCATAAGGTAGTAGAGGGTTTTTCTTACTAGGACACATTTTCATGTTCTAGTGTATATTTAGATGCTGAATCCCTTTTAAACTAATGGGAGGTCTGTGGGCCAAACATTTATAGGGAACGAAAGGAAATGGCACGCTAAAAGCAAGCTGTGAAGAAAGGTCTTCCAGCTTGCTGTTACCTAATCTGTCACATGAAAGACTTATTTTAACATTTCTATTAGATTAAATGAACAGAAAAATACCACACTGGGTATTCTTTCCATATTTTTGCTCTTCTTTCTATGAATGCTGCCTCTTCATTTGAGTCACGTATTGGGTAAGAAAAAAAAAAAGTGTGGGGTATAATTTTTTCACCTAAATCAGAAATATCATCCTACACTTAATGACTAATTGCAAATGAATCAAAATTTTTTTAAATTGCTAACACAATTTCAGTAAAGCTTGGAGCTGTAAATTGTCAGTAAATAACTGTGTTTTATTTTCAATGAAAAATGGTATTTGGTCACAACAGTTGTAATTTGGTTTGGTTTCTTGCTTCCCTTTGTTTTTCGGGAGACCTAGAGATTTATTCTAATGGGCATTTTCTTAACTTTTTTTTTTTTTTTTGACTGAGCAGAATATGGTGTTTTAGTTCCCCAACCAGGGGTCAAACCCACACCCCTTGCAGTGGAAGCGCAAATTGGACTGCCAGGAAAGTCCTTCTCTTAACTTTAAAACATACTTAGTAGTGGATGTACTAATACATGTCCATGACATAGCCACACTTTTATTCTCCTCTGTTCTTTTTTTTTTTTTTAACTTCCAATAAAACTTTTATTTTTGGACACTGAAATTTGAATTTCATATAGTTCTCACATGTCATGAGTATAACTCTTTTTTAACAAATATTTCTCAGCAATTAAAAAATATAAAAAATATTCTTGGGCAATACAAAAACATGCAACGAGCCATATTTGGCTGCTTGCTCTAAAGTTTGCCGCATTCTTACTTGTAGAGTAGACTATCGAAAGGAGTAAATTTCTTTATTCTTTTCTCCAGCCATTGCTAACCAATACTCTCTGCTGCAAGCTCCCTTCACTGCTCCAAGATAATAACTGAGGCATATCCCATACCTATCTGACCTCTTTCAGCTTCAAAAGCATTTTCACTTGAGTAATAGTGATTCACTTTCAAGGAATAAAAAATTCCATCCAGTCTAAATTAGAACTTCAAGCTGACTTTCATTCTAAAACTTCATCCTTTCCCATAGTAAAAATCTGATCGTTGGATAAGATAACTGCAATCACAAAGTCATCTTTATCTGTTTCTCCCCTTCCTTCCTCCCTCCATCTATACTGTCTCTCACTGAAGGTTCTCTCTAGCAGAGATTATGAAGCTTTTATTATGTCTTATGTAACAGGTGTAAATAATTTGCCACAATAAATGCCCTCATGAGGCACATTTGTGACCAAAGGACCCCCAGCACATAAATTTTCACCATATGAGTGACACATGTCCAGTTAACTTGTGGCAACTGCCCTCAGTTCACGCCCTCTCAGCTGGACCTCTTGGCTTCTTAGCCTGGGATTCTGTCTCCCTGGAACACTTCTTTCTTGGCTAAGGGTTCAGTGAGACAGCAGGAGTCCTTCCACGTCAGGTGCATGGACCATGGAAAATCTGCATTTTTAACCCATCAAATCATAGGATACCATTTGTTTGGCCTTCCTTTTCTTTTCTCTGTTTGTTCTGTTATTACAAGTTGTTCCAGGCTGGAAACTGGCAGAAAGAAAACACCATTTTCTTTGTTTACGTATGTCTCTGCTCTAGAAGACTTGTTAAGGTCTCTAAAGAATCTTCCTGCCAGATTTCAGGCTGGTGGAAACGTTAAGAAAGCTTAAAGGTTTGTACAGTTATGTAAGCATTTACCTAGGAAGTAAGATTCTAGTCTCTCCTACTTCTGGGATCTCTAGTCTCTAAGACTTACTCATCTGGCTTGAGATAAGTGCCAGAATCCCCACTTCCCACTTCCTTGGGAGGGGAGAGAAAATGCCATCGTTCTCTTAACCCAGTGACACATCTGTTTTAACTATTTTCTCTCCAATCACTCTTCAAAGTTCCCATTCTTAGTCCCTGGAGAGGTTCTGCTATCTCTCAGTAATTTAGTTACAGATGTGGTAAAGCATCTCTCCTTAACATGTGAATGTACCTACCTTTCTCCGGTTTATGACCTCAGTTGAAATTCTAAGACACCAAAAAAATCCTAGTCAACATCCTATGTCACCTGTCTAGCTATTGCAGAATCTGTCGTTCTGTCTTAAAGTCAAAAGCATTGTGCCATAGTCTGACTAATGGCTCCCACAGTGTCCCAATTCTAACCCTAGAACCTGTAAATGTGTTGCCTTAAAAGGCAAAGGAAACTTTGCAGATGTGATTAAATTGAGAATCTTGAATGGTATTATCCTGCATTATCCAAGTAAGCCTTAGACATCATCACAAATGTGTTTATAACAGGGAGGAAGGAGATTTGACTTCAGAAGTAGGAGATGTGATGGTAGATGCCAGAGGTTGGAGTCATTCAAAAAACTGTCAGGAATCAGGAAATGCAAAGCGAGCATGTATGAGTACATGTATGTATGTATAAAAGCAGGCCCATATTTTTATTTTGCAGTATCATGTTGATATTTTATAATAAAATACATCCTTTGAACAGATGAATAAAGGCACACCGGAGTCTTGAATAAACATAATAACTGGTGGTTCCATTACAATCACGTAAACACTAGGACGCATTTCTGCCAGTATGAATCAATTAAATTAGAATGGAGGTCAAAAGAGCCCACATTAAACTCCTTTACTTTTCTCTCTCTTTCCTCACTATAGTTTAATTATATAAAGTAGAATTCCAAGAAGATGATTGCCAGTAAAATTTTATTATCAACCTTACTTGATGTCCCCTTGTTGAATAGCTTCTAACGTGAAATATGTATTCATTATCTAGATTCTAGTTTACTAAAGATTGATCTCGAAAAAGGTTTCCTGTGCTTATAACTCTCCATCTTTGGTAATTTCACATGCATTTGATATTTTATTAAAAAGTAGCCAATTTAATTTCTTGATGATTCACTGAGCCCTCAGATCAAACATTCCTTTGTAGGGATTTGTTTATTATATTAACTTATGGCCCCATACATATCACCATACACACCCAAACACATGCAAACAATTAATGAATAAAAATAGTCTCCTTGGCCATCCACTCTCAGTACACTCCCTCTGGGCCTATGGGCAAGTCTGGCAAAAGGCAAAACTCTAACGTAGAGCTCACACCACTCCTGTTCTGTGCTCCTTGATTTTCCCCCATCTTCACCCACCTCTCCCACCCATTCTGACTTCCTACCAGAAAGATGCTCTGTCTTCTTTCTGTACCTCTCTGTGCTTAGCTAAATGAAATACCTAGCCCTCCAAAATCATATGATGTAGATTCCTACTGCTATTGACATTTGAAGTGCGAACTCTTTAAAGAGTAATAAAATCCAACACTCAATATTATTAGGCCTCCAAATGTAGCACTCCGGCAATGTGACAAAAACATTGCAGAGCTCTTAAAATACTGGCATAGAGCTCTGCCTTTCTCATCTACTCATAAAGCTGACTCTTCCAATTGTACCTAGAGGAATAGTAGAACAAAACACCATGTCCAATGCCCAATTTCCACAAAGAGAGATGGGAAAAGAGGACAATTACCTTCTCATCTAGTCTCTCAAATGTAATAATCTCTGCCAGCTACAATTTTACCTTTACAGATCAAAAAGTCTAGTCCCATGACCTTTTTTAAGGATGCAGAATTTAGATCAACATCCTTAAAAATGTACACACCATCAAAACAGTGGAGATAGATTTATGCTCTACCTTTTCAACATAGACTGGAAGACCAAGCCTGGGAAAAGTACCCATGATGAAAATTTGTGAAAAAGCCTGGCAGCTACATTAGCTTTTGCTGAGAATTACAAAACTGAATCAAGAGAGATGGCAAGGGCAAAAGAAAATTTAGATTTCAAGTCAGGAAGGACTGATCTGACATCTTTTAACACAAAACTTGTGGGAGAATTTTCCTCAGCCGACTATAGCAACCAGCAAAGCTTCCTGAATAATTAAAGTGGGGTGTTAAGGTGAACATTGCCTACTAGACTTGCATTTTAACATGAATGAATCTAGTTTGTTTTGGAAGCAGGAACCTTCCAGAACTTTTATATCCTGCATTAGAAGTATGTACTTAATTCATTTTTCACTGCTCTTTCTTTCATTATGTATTTTATAGAAAATGTTTATGTTAAAAGCCAGTTTTATTCTATTTACCACTGATGCAGAATTAAATACCACTACAGTTGATACAACTTAATTAAATACAACTACAGTTGATACAATTAAATACAACTCTTCCCTGGTGGCTCAGAGGTTAAAGTGTCTGCCTGCAATTGGGGAAACCTGGGTTCAATCCCTGGGTCGGGAAGATTCCCCTGGAGAAGGAAATGGCAACCCACTCTTCTTGCCTGGAAAATCCCATGGACAGAGGAGCCTGGTGGGCTACAGTCCACGGGGTTGCAAAGAGTCGGACACGACTAAACTACTTCATTTTCACTTTCACTTTCACTTTCACAGTTGAGAGACCCTTTGGACTGCAAGGAGATCAAATCAGTTAATCCTAAAGGAAATCAATCCTGAATATTCATTGGAAGGACTGATGATGAAGCTGAAGTTCCAATACTTTGGCAACCTGATGCAAAGAGCCAACTCATTACAAAAGACCTCGATGCTGGGAAAGATTGAAGGCAGGAGGAGAAGGGGACGACAGTGGACAAGATGGTTGGATGACATCACCAACTCAAGGGACATGAGTTTGAGCAAGCTCCAGCAGAAGGTAAAGGACAGGGAAGCCCGGCATGCTGCAGTCCATGGAGTTGCAAAGAGTCGGACACAGCTGAGCGACAGAACAACAACACAGCTGCTAAAGAAGTACCAAAGTACCAGAAAGATCCTCTAAAACAGAACCAAGAGAATGGGGTTATTTCTTCATCTCAAAAACTAGGCTTTTCTCAAGGGGTATGGGAATCCAAACTCCTTAAGGATTTTGTTGACTGAATATAGTTTTTTTACATCTATGTACTACCACTATTTCATAAATGTTTGTAGTTTTATCAACGGACATCCTGGTTAAAAAAAAAAAAAAACTCCCATACCCCAGTTTTGAAAGTTTTTACCTCTTGGCTCATTTTCTCTTTGTTATTATTTTCTACACATATGTCTCAGTGGTTCTCAACTTGACTGTGAACTAGATTTCATGAGGAACATTTTAAAAACACTAGTACTTAAGTCCCACTTTCAGAAATTCTGGATTAATTTGTCTGAGATATAGCCTAGATGCTCATATTTTCTGAAGCTCTCCAGGTGATTTTAATATGCACTCAGAGTTGAGAATTGCTAAGGTAGACAGTCCCCTCTATCCTGGACTTTCCATTCCTAATTTTCCCTCCCCCTGATATGACCTCCTCCATCTCACTTTAGCCACTGGACTCTAATGGCTACACAGATCTTATCAGTATCTTCAGTCCTCCATAATGTCAATTTTAAGCATACTACTGTTTCTACTATTTTCTTTTTCAAATGTTCTCCGAGCCCACTTTCGCCTTCACTCCACTAAACCTCACTTCCTCATATCCTCACTCCCCTTCTTTCCCATCTTGAGTTTCATGGTTCATTATTATAATCATTCTTCTGCATAAGCCATGACTCTTTAGTCCTTTGTTTGTTCATACCCTGAAAAAGCCCTAGTACTGGATAAATCCAGTCTCCCATATTACCCTGTATCTGGTGTGCTAGACAAAACAAAACTCTGATGACTGGTCTCACTTCAAATCCTTGACTATCAACCACAAATGAGTCCTTAGACCTTCCTAGTAATCTAATCATATTTCCCTTTCCAACTCACTTTTCTGTATTCCAGATCACTTTTATGATGACTTTCCAGATGACTTCTACTCTCTTCAAATTTCTAATACCATTTCCATTTTCTTCACTCTTAAGTAATGACTTTGCCTCTCCTTTTATTAATAAATTAGAAGTCATCAGAAAAAGAACTTCCACAAACTTTTATCACAAAGTCCTCTTACACCCTGCTTTGCCTACATATATTACATTGATAATACAGCATCAAAACCATAATAATCCTCAAGATAAGTCTAGACAGAATGTTTAGGGAGTTTAAGAAGAAAACAGGGCAGTCAAGTACAGGAAAACTCAGCCTCTATAGTAGAAATAAACAAGGATGTATATACCACATTCATTGACTTAAATATTTATTGATTAGCTCTCATGTTCCAGTCAGTATTCTTAACAAGTCCTTAGGTATCTAATCCTCCTGTTCATGTGTCTGTTAACACTAACCATAAGCAGATTTCCTGTGTATAATTTAGATTGTGAGGGGCTCTATCGGAGACAAGCTTGCGCAACCTAAGTTTAGGGTGGACCCATTCAAAAGAGTTTGCATTTGCTTCTGCCAACCACTCTTGGACTAGCTGAGCATCTTATTTATGTTATACTTTTCAGCTTGGTGACTCTTATACTATGCAGTTAGTGTAAATTCAAGCTTCACACACATGTGGCTGAAACTTGATTACAAATTATAAAGAGATTTTTTTCCACAAAAGAACTAAATAGAAATATATAAGCTTTCTTATTATCTCCCATCGTCACAGGTAGATTTTTTTTTTTCTTGTACATACTTCTACCAGGGATGCAGCTTTGGAAGAGCTCTCAGTTCCTACTTTGTGTTGTTAAAATCCTAGTTCTAATTTCCCACCTCATATGGCCATTAAATTCAAGTCTTCTAGTCACTTTGGCACCACAATATTAGTTTTATGATAGTTCAATCTTTGTTTTGGCCATGTGGTTGTCACTAAATTTCCTGTATAGTCAGCTATGCGTTCAAAAAGATGTTTGCTATAATCTGAATCACAATTTGTAATTGTTTGTTGGAGGCAGGTTTTCAAGTCACACATGAAAATAAAATTGAAAATAAAATAAATGATCATATGTGTATGATTGCATGTTATTAGAATCTTCCTTGTAATCTCCTCCAATATCCTTTCATTTCCAGTTTTTCAATATTGTATTGCTTGTGCTATTTGATAATGTGTTTTATTGTAAGTTCATGTGAGTTAAATGTGTGATTATTTTTAGTTTTTGCTAATTCAAAAAAGATAATAAAATCACTTTTGAAAGCACTTTCCTAAGTATATTTACAAGTTATTAGAACCTTCAGTTCTCAGACCTCTGTGAGCTGAGTGCTGTTACTACCTTCTATTTTAAATACAAGGAAACTGGCATACAAAATGATGAGATTATTTGCTCAAGGCTTCACAGTACGTGTTTTAGCTGAGAATTTTACCTAATTCTGACTTCAGTCACTGACCTAAGAACAACTATTTCTATCTTGTAAATTAAATAACTATAAAAATTAGAGGTCTTAATGAGTGTAAGTGAGAAAAAAATTTCTTCGGGATTTCAGAGGAGGAAACAGTCAGTTTAAGTTTGAGGAAAGAATCAGGGACAGAAAATTAGTCTCCATATGGTAGCACTTAAAAAGCAACTTGAGACATAGACAGAGAGAAATGAACATACTGATTTCAAGGGAGGGGAATGAATTGGGAGATGGGGACTGATGTATGTATACTATTGATACAATGTAAAAAATAGATAACCGATAAGAACCTACAGTATAGAACAGGGGATTCAGTACTCTGTGGTGACCTAAATGTGAAGGAAATCCAAAAAAGAGGGGATATATGTAATCAATGGCTGATTCACTTTGCTGTATAGCAGAAACTAACACAACTTTGTAAAGTAATTGTACTCCAATAAATAGTAATTTTAAAATAATTAAAATTTAAAAGTTTTTTTAAATATAAAATAAATAAATTAAAACTTAATAGAATATCTCAGATTCATTCTAAGTTTCTTGAGTATAGCCAGCTCTAAATGAGTGTTTGTTAATGAATGTATTTGCCTCTATATTTCTGTTTCTCAGTATTTATACTTGGTCTTTGGCACTAACTTTTCACATGGTAGATGTTTAATAATCTTTTGGATAAACTGAACTACAGTTTCTTTTCCTTGCGAATGTACCTCTTGGGCAGTGAGGTGAGAGCAATCTAGAAACAGTTTCTAGGGACACTCATGGGAATCCAACCAAAGG
This sequence comes from Bos javanicus, assembly GCF_032452875.1. Classification (NCBI taxonomy): domain Eukaryota; kingdom Metazoa; phylum Chordata; class Mammalia; order Artiodactyla; family Bovidae; genus Bos; species Bos javanicus. The sequence continues at coordinate 22,964,934 of NC_083873.1, read as the reverse complement.
CTTAGAGTTTTTAACTGTCATGAACTATCAAAAAAATAGGTAATTGTGTGTTTGTTGATTTTGTGGCTGTCAATATTATATATTGGAACAAACACACAAGCCTATCCCATTCACCCATTACTAACAGGAACGCAAGTTCAAGACATTATCTTATTTTTTTGTTACTGGCAATTAAAATTTTCAAGCTCTTAAACATCATTACACAATAGATTTATGCAAAACTAACTTTGATGTTAGTTTGGAGCTTCAGAACTTACTCTTCCAGGTAAAAATACTGTGATTTCCCTACAAAAGTCTCAGCATCTATTTCTGATCATCAGTATCCCTTCTGACTATTTGATTTATTTCAATATTGGTAAAATTATTCAAGCTAATATTCTCTAGAATTTTGGAAGTTAAAATAGGCTACTTCCCTCAAAATGCCTCATTCTTATTTTAAAGACAATAATCTGACTTTAACCTTTATTTAAAATTTTCATTGCTAAAATATGAACTACTTATCCCAATGATATTATCCAACATTTATTTGAGAATGTTAAATTCATCCTCTCAACAATCGTATAAAGTAGATACTATTACTATAATTCTCCCCATATTATATGTAAGGAAATTTAAAAAGAGAAGTTATCTCAATGTGTCCAAGTTTAAACAACCAGTAAATAGTGAACCTGCAGATGAACCCAGATAGCTCCAAAGATACATTTAATGTATCTTTGTATCTATAATGTGTATCTATAATCTGCAATGTATCTATGTCCAGTCCAGAATCAACTGTAAGAATACAACTGTGTCATCCCTTGTCCATTTTTTACTTTTTGCAGTTTCAGTTATCTGGTATCAACCCCAGTCCAAAAATGTTAAATGGAAAATTCCAGAAATAAACCATTCATAAGCTTTAAATTGCATGCCAGGCTAAGTAGTGTGATAAAATCTTGCATCATCTGGCTCTGTCTTGGTCAGATCATGGAACATCCCTCTGACCAATATCCCGCAGGTTAGTCACGTAGCAGCCATCTTGGTTATCAGATTATCTGTTGTGGTATCACAGTGCATTTGGTCAAATCACCTTTGTTTTAACCTAATAATGGCCCCAAAGACCCAAGGTAGTGATATGGGCAATTCGGATTTGCCGAAGAAACCACAAGTGTTGCTGTTTTTTTACCTCAAAAGGCTTAAGTTTTCAAGTTAATAAGGAAAGGGGGGAAAATGTATGCTGAGATTGCTAAGCTCTACAGTAAGAATAAATCTTTAGTCCATGCAATTGTGACAAAGCAAAAAGAAATTCATGCTAGTCTTGCTATCACACCTCAAACTGCAAACGTTAAAGCCGCAGTGTGATGAGTGCTTAGTTAAGATGGAAAAGACACTACATTTGTGCTGTGAGATATGTGAGAGAAAGATCCCATTCACATAACTTTTATTACAGCATATTGTTATCATTGTTCTATTTTATTATTGACTATAGTTGTCAATTTCTTAAATTGTTAGTATGAATGTTTAGGAAAAAACATAATTTACATGGGGTTCAGTACTACCCGTGATGTCAGGCATCCACTGCAGGTCTTAGAATATATCCTCTATGAATAAGGGGGCACCACTGTAACATGTGAAGTGATAATGAGGTGTTAGTTGCTCAGTCGTGTCTGACTCTTTGCAAACCCATGGACTGTAGCCCACCAGGCTTCTCTGTCCATGGAATTTTCCAGGCAAGAATACTGGAGAGGGTTGCCATTCCCTTCTCCAGGGGATCTTTCCAACCCGGGGATCAATCCCAGGTCCCCCACATTGCAAGCAGATTCTTTACCGTCTGAGCCACTGTGGATGTGTACCAGAGGCCAGTTGGTACCTGCACCTTTGATATTTAAAAATATAGGATGACAGTAGCTGTGGAAAGCCTCTTTTAGAAATGCTACCTGCTACTTTACTCGAGTATTTATAAAATATAGTCATCTCTATTATGGAGATGCTAAATCTGGCTGAGCAGTTGCTTTCTCCGATTCAAGTATGACTCCAAAGATGACTTTGGTTGGAGAGTCAGAACCAAATGAAAAGGAAAGATATTGCAGCCTGTGCTGAATAAACAGGAGAGCCACAGGAATGCATAAACACAAGAGCCAAGATCATAATGCTTGCTTTTGCTGTGGGTTCATCACACATACCTTGCTTAAAAATGCATAGAAAATCCGAAACTGAAGGAAGAGCAATGAGATGAGATCAGACCAGTCGTTCAGTCGTGTCCGACTCTTTGCGACCCCATGAATGGCAGCACGCCTGGCCTCCCTGTCCATCACCAACTCCCGGAGTTCACTGAGACTCACGTCCATCGAGTCAGTGATGCCATCCAGCCATCTCATCCTCTGTCGTCCCCTTCTCCTCCTGCCCCCAATCCCTCCCAGCATCAGAGTCTTTTCCAATGAGTCAACTCTTCGAATGAGGTGGCCAAAGTACTGGAGTTTCAGCTTCAGCATCATTCCTTCCAAAGAAATCCCAGGGCTGACCTCCTCCGGAATGGACTGGTTGGATCTCCTTGCAGTCCAAGGGACTCTCAAAGAGTCTTCTCCAACACCACAGTTCAAAAGCATCAATTCTTCAGCGCTCAGCCTTCTTCACAGTCCAACTCTCACATCCGTACATGACGACTGGAAAAACCATAGCCTTGACTAGACGGACCTTTGTTGGCAAAATAATGTCTCTGCTTTTCAATATGCTATCTAGGTTGGTCATAACTTTCCTTCCAAGGAGTAAGCATCTTTTAATTTCATGGCTGCAGTCACCATCTGCAGTGATTTTGGAGCCCAGAAAAATAAAGTCTGACACTGTTTCCACTGTTTCCCCATCTATTTCCCATGAAGTGATGGGACCAGATGCCATGATCTTCGTTTTCCGAATGTTGCGCTTTAAGCCAACTTTTTCACTCTCCACTTTCACTTTCATCAAGAGGCTTTTTAGTTCCTCTTCACTTTCTTCCATAAGGGTGGTGTCATCTGCATATCTGAGGTTATTGATATTTCTCCCGGCAATCTTGATTCCAGCTTGTGTTTCTTCCAGTCCAGCATTTCTCATGATGTCCTCTGCATATAGGTTAAATAAACAGGGTGACAGTATACAGCCTTGATGAACTCCTTTTCCTATTTGGAACCAGTCTGTTGTTCCATGTCCAGTTCTAACTGTTGCTTCCTGACCTGCATACAGGTTTCTCAAGAGGCAGATCAGGTGGTCTGGTATTCCCATCTCTTTCAGAATTTTCCACAGTTTATTATGATCCACACAGTCAAAGGCTTTGGCATGGTCAATAAAGCAGAAATAGATGTTTTTCTGGAACTCTCTTGCTTTTTTGATGATCCAGCGGATGTTGGCAATTTGATCTCTGGTTCCTCTGCCTCTTCTAAAACCAGCTTGAACATCTGGAAGTTCATGGTTCATATATTGCTGAAGCCTGGCTTGGAGAATTTTGAGCATTACTTTACTCGCGTGTGAGATGAGTGCAATTGTGTGGTAGTTTGAGCATTCTTCGGCATTGCCTTTCTTTGGGATTGGAATGAAAACTGACTTTTTCCAGTCCTGTGGCCACTGCTGAGTTTTCCAAATTTGCTGGCATATTGAGTGTAGTACTTTCACAGCATCATCTTTCAGAATTTGGAATAGCTCAACTGGAATTCTATCACCTCCACTAGCTTTGTTCTTAGTGATGCTTTCTAAGGCCCACTTGACTTCACATTCCACGATGTCTGGCTCTAGGTCAGTGATCACACCATCGTGATTATCTTGATCATGAAGATCTTTTTTGTATAGTTCTTCTGTGTATTCTTGCCATCTCTTCTTAATATCTTCTGCTTCTGTTAGGTCCATACCATTTCTGTCCTTTATCGAGCCCATCTTTGCATGAAATATTCCTTTGGTGTCTCTGATTTTCTTGAAGAGATCTTTAGTCTTTCCCATTCTGTTGTTTTCCTCTATTTCTTTGCATTGATCGCTGAAGAAGGCTTTCTTATCTCTTCTTGCTATTCTCTTCTTGCTATAGATGTGCCTTAAAAGAATAATTTTTCTCTCTCCCTTCTAACTGCTCTTTCAAACGTATCATTCTGAATATTAAGACCTTCTGTACTTCAGTTTTATTTACTTTTTATTTGTTGCTGTTTCTATTCATAAAAGAAATTTTTAGTGGTGTTTTGTTTCAGAAAGCTCAAGGGATTTTCCTCGTCTCTTTTGATGGACCTTTCTGGAAAAGAGCCATAAAACAGTTAGCACCATCACTGAGGACAAGCTGTGCCTTCTCATCAATATTCTGAGAACATTAGGGTTGGTGTGGGAAGTCCAGTGTGCAAGCCATAGTGATTAATTTTAAATACTTCTGTTAAAAAAAAAAAAAAAAACACCCTGAAGAAAGCTTTGTGAAAGATAGCTAAAGAATAGCAAAGAAATTTTTTTCTAGACTATCTTAAATAGAAATCCCCAGGAGGATGCCATAGGAAGGAAAAACTTAATCAGAACCAGCAACTAGAAATACAAAAGTTTGTAGCAGAAAAGAAACCCTGGAGATACAGTTCATCATATCAATGGAAGCAGGAACTTTGCCACAATCTCTGCCTGGGCTGCACATTTCACTTTCTCCATATTCATGGGAAATCAAGTTGATAATGAAATCAAAAGTAGTCTTCTCTGTGATTAAAAATTATTTCAGAGTATCAAATTTAACCTAATGATATTACTGTGGTCTGGAATTATCTAGATATTTGGGAGGTATATAAAGGACTGAATAAGTATTGTAGATTGGCATTTAACTGCTTATAGAATCAGAATCTAGCACTTAAGCTTCTTATTCAAACCACTAGAGATAAGTATTGATATAGTCTGATAAAGGCTGAAGTAAATGCAACATAAATCGACACAGATCAGCATCCACCTTGACCAGAAACACATCTAAGACTTTTTTCTGGATTTAGCCAGCCATGGAAAGCAATAAAATTCTGCTATAAATTTCAAAGTCAGGTGACTTTCTTTTCTTCTTAAGAAATGAAACACCTTAGAAAATGTAACTGAAGAAAGCTTTTTACATTCAAGTGCATTTATCCAGGAATCTGTAAGGTGTATAAAGGATATGATAAATGTATTGAGATTTGCCTACATGAAGATCAGCAAGCTTTTCAGACTTGTGGTTGCCAAGAAGGAGGAGGAGGGGTGCAGAAGGGATGGAGTAGGAGTTTGGGGTTAGCAAATGATTATATATAGGATGGGTAAACAACAAGATCCTACTGTATAGCACAGGAACAATATTCAATAACCTGTAATAAATCATAATGGATTACTGAAACAGTTTACAGCAGAAATTAACACAACACCATAAATCAACTATACTTCAATAAATATTAAAAACAAAGAATAGCAAGTTCCTCAATTTTTGTACATCATGCTTCTGAGTACGATGTTACTTGTTGCAAAACAACTTTAACCAATACCATCTACATCATGAGGTCCTGAAAACAGTTTCTAAAACAAGGTGATAGCCGTTAAGGTATTGAGACATGATGAATACTGGATATATTTTAAAGCAGAGTCACAGGAGTTCCTGTGACAGAGGGACTGTGAGATGTAAAGATGAAAAAAGAATTCAAGGGCAACTCCAAGACTTTTTGTCATAACAACCTGAAATTGTGGAGTTGACATCAGCCAAGACAAGAAACATGGAACAACAGACTGGTTCCAAATAGGAAAGGGAGTACATCGAGACTGTATATTGTCACCCTGCTTATTGAACTTATATGCAGAGTACATCATGAGAAATGCTGGGCTGGAAGAAGCACAAGCTGGAATCAAGATTGCCGGGAGAAATATCAATAACCTCAGATATGCAGATGACACCACCCTTATGGCAGAAAGTGAAGAGGAACTAAAAAGCCTCTTCATGAAAGTGAAGGAGGAGAGTGAAAAACTTGGCTTAAAGCTCAACGTTCAGAAAACGAAGATCATGGCATCTGGTCCCATCACTTCATGGGAAATAGATGGGGAAACAGTGGAAACAGTGTCAGACTTTATTTTGGGGGGCTCCAGAATCACTACAGATGGTGACTGTAGCCATGAAATTAAAAGACGCTTACTCCTTGGAAGGAAAGCTATGACCAACATAGATAGCATATTGAAAAGCAGAGACATTATTTTGCCAACAAAGGTCCGTCTAGTCAAGGCTATGGTTTTTCCAGTGGTCATGTATGGATGTGAGAGTTGGACTGTGAAGAAAGCTGAGTGCTGAAGAATTGATGTTTTTGAACTGTGGTATTGGAGAAGACTCTTGAGAGTCCCTCAGACTGCAAGGAGATCCAACCAGTCCATTCTAAAGGAGATCAGTCCTGGGTGTTCTTTGGAAGGACTGATGCTGAAGCTGAAACTCCAGTACTTTGGCCACCTCATGCGAAGAGTTGACTCATTGGAAAAGACCCTAATTCTGGGAAGGATTGGGGGCAGGAGGAGAAGGGGATGACAGAGGATGAGATGACTGGATGGCATCACCAACTCAATGGACATGGGTTTGGGTAGACTCCAGCAGTTGATGATGGACAGGGAGGCCTGGCGTGCTGCAATTCATGGAGTCGCAAAGAGTTGGACACGAGTGAGCGACTGAACTGAACTGAATGAAGATAAGAAAAACCACAAATAGAACAGGTTTCAGTGGGAAGAGCAGGAGTTTCGTTTTTAATATGTTGATGTTGAAATGCTTGTTAAACTTTCACGTAAAGATGTAGTGGAGGCAGCTGAATATACAAGTCTGAAATATGAGGGGTCTAGGCCTGGAGATGAGAAACGCTGGCCTAGAAGAAGCACAAGCTGGAATCAAGATTGCCGGGAGAAATGTCAATAACCTCAGATATGCAGATGACACCACCCTTATGGCAGAAAGTGAAGAGGAACTAAAAAGCCTCTTGATGAAAGTGAAAGAGGAGAGTGAAAAAGTTGGCTTAAAGCTCAGCATTCAGAAAACTAAGATCATGGCATCTAGTCCTATCACTTCATGGCAAATAGATGGGGAAACAGTGTAAACAGTGGCTGACTTTGTTTTTGGGGGCTCCAAAATCACTGCAGACAGTGACTGCAGCCATGAAATTAAAAGACGCTTACTCCTTGGAAGGAAAGTTATGACCAACCTAGATAGTATATATAGGGAATGGCAAACCACTTCCGTATTCTTGCCTTGAGAACCCCATGAACAGTATGAAAAGGCAAAATGATAGGATACTGAAAGAGGAACTCCCCAGGTCAGTAGGGGCCCAATATGCTACTGGAGATCAGTGGAGAAATAACTCCAGAAAGAATGAAGTGATGGGGCCAAAGCAAAAACAATACCCAGTTGGGGATGTGACTGATGATAGAAGCAAGGCCCGATGCTGTTAAGAGCAATATTGAATAGGAACCTGGAATGTCAGGTCCATGAATCAAGACAAATTGGAAGTGGTCAAACAGGAGATGGCAAGAGTGAACATAGACATTCTAGGAATCAGCGAACTAAAATGGACTGGAATGGGTGAATTTAACTCAGATGACCATGATATCTACTACTGTGGGCAGGAATCCCTTAGAAGAAATGGAATAGCCATCATGGTCAACAAAAGAGTTGGAAATGCAGTACTTGGATGCAATCTCAAAAACGACAGAATGATCTCTGTTTGTTTCCAAGGCAAACCACTCAATATCACAGTAATCGAAGCTATGCCCCAACCAGTAATGCTGAAGAAGCTGAAGTTGAACGTTTCTATGAAGACCTACAAGACCTTTTAGAACTAATACCCAAAAAAGATGTCCTTTTCATTATAGGGGACTGGAATGTAAAAGTAGGAAGTCAAGAAACACCTGGAGTAACAGGCAAATTTGGCCTTGGAATACAGAATGAATCAAGGCAAAGACTAATAGAGTTTTGCCAAGAAAATGCACTGGTCATAGCAAACACCCTCCTCCAACAATACAGGAGAAGACTCTACACATGGACACCAAAATCAGGTTGATTATATTCTTTGCAGCCAAAAATGGAGAAGCTCTATGCAGTCAGCAAAAACAAGACCGGGAACTGACTGTGCCTCAGATCATGAACTCCTTATTGCCAAATTCAGACTTAAATTGAAGAAAGTAGGGAAAACCACTAGATCATTCAGGTATGACCTAAATCAAATCCCTTATGATTATACAGTGGAAGTGAGAAATCGATTTTTTTAAATTTTATTTTATTTTTAAACTTTACAATATTGTATTGGTTTTGCCAAATATCGAAATGAATTCGCCACAGGTATACATGTATTCCCCATCCTGAACCCTCCTCCCTCCTCCCTCCCCATACCATCCTTCTGGGTCGCCCCAGTGCACCAGCCCCAAGCATCCAGTATTGTGCATCGAACCTGGATGGCGACTCGTTCCATATATTATACGTATTTCAATGCCATTCTCCCAAATCATCCCACCCTCTCCCTCTCCCACAGACTCCAAAAGACTGTTCTATACATCTGTGTCTCTTTTGCTGTCTCATATACAGGGTTATTGTTACCATCTTTCTAAATTCCATATATATGTGTTAGTATACTGTATTGGTGTTTTTCTTTCTGGCTTACTTCACTCTGTAAAATAGGCTCCAGTTTCATCCACCTCATTAGAACTGATTCAAATGTATTCTTTTTAATGGCTGGGTAATACTCCATTGTGTATATGTACCACAGCTTTCTTATCCATTCATCTGCTGATGGACATCTAGGTTGCTTCCATGTCCTGGCTATTATAAACAGTGCTGCAATGAACACTGGGGTACACGTGTCTCTTTCAATTCTGGTTTCCTCAATATGTATGCCCAGCAGTGGGATTGCTGGATCATAAGGCAGTTCTATTTCCAGTTTTTTAAGGAATTGCCACACTGTTCTCCATACTGGCTGTACTAGTTTGCATTCCCACTAACAGTTTAATAAGAGGGTTCCCTTTTCTCCACACCATCTCCAGCATTTATTGCTTGTAGATTTTGGATCACAGCCATTCTGACTGGTGTGAAATGGTACCTCATAGTGGTTTTGATTTGCATTTCTCTGATAATGAGTGATGAGCATCTTTTCATGTGTTTGTTAGCCATCTGTATGTCTTCTTTGGAGAAATGTCTATTTAGTTCTTTGGACCATTTTTTGATTGGGTCATTTATTTTTCTGGAATTGAGCTGTAGGAGTTGCTTGTATATTTTTGAGATTAGTTGTTTGTCAGTTGCTTCATTTGCTATTATTTTTTCCCATTCTGAAGGCTGTCTTTTCACCTTGCTTATAGTTTCCTTTGTTGTGCAGAAGCGTTTAATTAGGGCCCATTTGTTTATTTTTGCTTTTATTTCCAATATTCTGGGAAGTGGATCATAGAGGAACCTGCTGTGATGTATGTCGGAGAGTGTTTTGCTTATGTTCTCCTCTAGGAGTTTTATATTTTCTAGTCTTACGTTTACATCTTTAATCCATTTTGAGTTTACTTTTGTGTATGGTGTTAGAAAGTGCTCTAGTTTCATTCTTTTACAAGTGGTTGACCAGTTTTCCCAGCACCACTTGTTAAAGAGATTGTCTTTAATCCATTGTATATTCTTGCCTCCTTTGTCAAAGATAAGGTGTCCATATGTGCGTGGATTTATCTCTGGGCTTTCTATTTTGTTCCATTGATCTATATTTCTGTCTTTGTGCCAGTACCATACTGTCTTGATGACTGTGGCTTTGTAGTAGAGCCTGAAGTCAGGCAGGTTGATTCCCCCAGTTCCATTCTTCTTTCTCAAGATAGCTTTGGCTATCTTGAGGTTTTTTGTATTTCCATACAAATTGTGAAATTATTTGTTCTTGCTCTGTGAAGAATACAGTTGGTAGCTTGATAGGGATTGCATTGAATCTATAAATTGCTTTGGGTAGTATACTCATTTTCACTATATTGATTCTTCCAATCCATGAACATGGTATACTTCTCCATCTATTAGTGTCCTCTTTGATTTCTTTCACCAGTGTTTTATAGTTTTCTATATATAGGTCTTTAGTTTCTTTTGGTAGATATATTCCTAAGTATTTTATTCTTTCCATTGCAATGGTGAATGGAATTGTTTCCTTAATTTCTCTTTCTGTTTTCTCATTATTAGTGTATAGGAATGCAAGGGATTTCTGTGTGTTGATTTTATATCCTGCAACTTTACTATAGTCATTGATTAGTTCTAGTAATTTTTTGGTGGAGTCTTTAGGGTTTTCTGTGTAGAGGATCATGTCGTCTGCAAACAGTGAGAGTTTTACTTCTTCTTTTCCAATTTGGATTCCTTTTATTTCTTTTTCTGCTCTGATTGCTGTGGCCAAAACTTCCAAAACTATGTTGAATAGTAATGGTGAAAGTGGGCACCCTTGTCTTGTTCCTGACTTTAGAGGAAATGCTTTCAATTTTTCACCATTGAGGATAATGTTTGCTGTGGGTTTGTCATATATAGCTTTTATTATGTTGAGGTATGTTCCTTCTATTCCTGCTTTCTGGAGAGTTTTGATCATAAATGGGTGTTGAATTTTGTCAAAGGCTTTCTCTGCATCTATTGAGATAATCATATGGTTTTTATTTTTCAATTTGTTAATGTGGTGTATTACATTGATTGATTTGCGGATATTGAAGAATCCTTGCATCCCTGGGATAAAGCCCACTTGGTCATGGTGTATGATCTTTTTAATGTGTTGTTGGATTCTGATTGCTAAAATTTTGTTAAGGATTTTTGCATCTATGTTCTTCAGTGATATTGGCCTGTAGTTTTCTTTTTTTGTGGCATCTTTGTCAGGTTTTGGTATTAGGGTGATGGTGGCCTCATAGAATAAGTTTGGAAGTTTCCTTTCCTCTGCAATTTTCTGGAAGAGTTTGAGTAGGATAGGTGTTAGCTCTTCTCTAAATTTTTGGTAGAATTCAGCTGTGAAGCCGTCTGGACCTGGGCTTTTGTTTGCTCGAAGATTTCTGATTACAGTTTCAACTTCCGTGCTTGTGATGGGTCTGTTAAGATTTTCTATTTCTTCCTGGTCGAGTTTTGGAAAGTTGTACTTTTCTAAGAATTTGTCCATTTCTTTCACGTTGTCCATTTTATTGGCACATAATTGTTGATAGTAGTCTCTTATGATCTTTTGTATTTCTATGTTGTCTGTTGTGATCTCTCCATTTTCATTTCTAATTTTATTGATTTGATTTTTCTCCCTTTGTTTCTTGATGAGTCTGGCTAATGGTTTGTCAATTTTATTTATCCTTTCAAAGAACCAGCTTTTGGCTTTGTTGATTTTTGCTATGGTCTCTTTTGTTTCTTTTGCATTTATTCCTGCCCTTATTTTTAAGATTTCTTTCCTTCTACTAACCCTGGGGTTCTTCATTTCTTCCTTTTCTAGTTGCTTTAGGTGTAGAGTTAGGTTATATATTTGCCTTTTTTCTTGTTTCTTGATGTATGCCTGTATTGCTATGAACTTTCCCCTTAGGACTGCTTTTACAGTGTCCCACAGGTTTTGGGTTGTTGTGTTTTCATTTTCATTCATTTCTATGCAAATTTTGATTTCTTTTTTGATTTCTCCTGTGATTTGTTGGTTATTTAGCAGTGTGTTGTTCAGCCTCCATATGTTGGAATTTTTAATAGTTTTTCTCCTGTAATTGAGATCTAATCTTACTGCATTGTGGTCAGAAAAGATGCTTGGAATGATTTCAATTTTTTTGAATTTACCAAGGCTAGATTTATGGCCCAGGATGTGATCTGTCCTGGAGAAGGTTCCATGTGCGCTTGAGAAAAAGGTGAAATTCATTGTTTTGGGATCAAATGTCCTATAGATATCAATTAGGTCTAACTGGTCTATTGTATCATTTAAAGTTTGTGTTTCCTTGTTAACTTTCTGTTTAGTTGATCTATCCATAGGTGTGAGTGGGGTATTAAAGTCTCCCACTATTATTGTGAAATTGTTAATTTCTCCTTTCATACTTGTTAGCATTTGTCTTACATATTGCGGTGCTCCCATGTTGGGTGGATATATATTTATAATTGTTATATCTTCTTCTTGGATTGATCCTTTGATCATTAGGTAGTGACCATCTTTGTCTCTTTTCACAGCCTTTGTTTTAAAGTCTATTTTATCTGATATGAGTATTGCTACTCCTGCTTTCTTTTGGTCCCTATTTGCATGGAAAATCTTTTTCCAGCCCTTCACTTTCAGTCTGTATGTGTCCCCTGTTTTGAGGTGGGTCTCTTGTAGACAGCATATGTAGGGGTCTTGTTTTTGTATCCATTCAGCCAGTCTTTGTCTTTTGGTTGGGGCATTCAACTCATTTACATTTAAGGTAATTATTGATAAGTATGATCCCTTTGCCATTTACTTTATTGTTTTGGGTTCGAATTTATACACCGTTTTTGTGTTTCCTGTCTAGAGAATATCCTTTAGCATTTGTTGGAGAGCTGGTTTGGTGGTACTGAATTCCCTCAGCTTTTGCTTGTCTGTAAAGCTTTTGATTTCTCCTTCATATTTGAATGAGATCCTTGCTGGGTACAATAATCTGGGCTGTAGATTATTTTCTTTCATCACTTTAAGTATGTCTTGCCATTCCCTCCTGGCTTGAAGAGTTACTATTGAAAGATCAGCTGTTATCCTTATGGGAATTCCCTTATGTGTTATTTGTTGTTTTTCCCTTGCTGCTTTTAATATTTGTTCTTTGTGTTTGATCTTTGTTAATTTGATTAATATGTGTCTTAGGGTGTTTCACCTTGAGTTCATCCTGTTTGGGACTCTCTGGGTTTCTTGGACTTGAGTGATTATTTCCTTCCCCATTTTAGGGAAGTTTTCAACTATTATCTCCTCAAGTATTTTCTCATGGTCTTTCTTTTTGTCTTCTTCTTCTGGGACCCCTATGATTCGAATGTTGGAGTGTTTAATATTGTCCTGGAGGTCTCTGAGATTGTCCTCATTTCTTTTAATTCGTTTTTCTTTTTTCCTCTCTGATTCATTTATTTCTACCATTCTATCTTCTAATTCACTAATCCTATCTTCTGCCTCTGTTATTCTACTATTTGTTGCCTCCAGAGTGTTTTTTATTTCATTTATTGCATTATTCATTATATATTGACTCCTTTTTATTTCTTCTAGGTCCTTGTTAAACCTTTCTTGCATCTTCTCAATCCTTGTCTCCAGGCTATTTATCTGTGATTCCATTTTGATTTCAAGACTTTGGATCAATTTCACTATCATTATTCGGAATTCTTTATCAAGTAGATTCCCTATCTCTTCCTCTTTTGTTTGGTTTGGTGGGCATTTATCCTGTTCCTTTATCTGCTGGGTATTCCTCTGTCTCTTCATCTTGTTTAAATTGCTGAGTTTGGGGTGTCCTTTCTGTATTCTGGAAGTTTGTGGAGTTCTCTTTATTGTGGCATTTCCTCACTGTGTGTGGGTTTGTACAGGTGGCTTGTCAAGGTTTCTTGGTTAGGGAAGCTTGTGTCGGTGTTCTGGTGGGTGGAACTGGATTTCTTCTCTCTGGAGTGCAAAGAAGTGTCCAGTAATGAGTTATGAGATGTCTGTGGTTTGGGGGTGACTTTGGGCAGCCTGTATCTTGGAGTTCAGGGCTGTGTTCCTGTGTTGCTGGAGAATTTGTTTGGTATGTCTTGCCCTGGAACTTGTTGGCCCTTGTGTGGTGCTTGGTTTCAGTGTATGTATGGAGGCATTTGATGAGCTCCTGTCAATTAATGACCCCTGGATTCAGGAGTTCCCTGGAGTCAGGGTTTGGACTTAAGCCTCCTGCTTCCAGTTATCAGTCATATTTTTACAGTAGTTTCAAAACTTCTCCTTCTATACAGCACCATTGATAAAACATCTACGTTAAAGATGAAAAGTTTCTCCACCGTGAGGGTCACCCAGAGAGGTTCACAGCGTTACATGGAGAAGAGAAGAGGGAGGAGGGAGTTAGAGGTGACCCGAATGAGATGGGGTGGAATCAATAGAGGAGAGAGCGGGCTAGCCAGTAATCACTTCCTTATGTGCACTCCACAACTGGAATGCTCAGAGATGTTCATGGAGTTATACAGAGAAGAGAAGAAGGAGGAAGGAGACAGAGGTGGCCAGGAGGATAAAAGGGGGAAATGAAAAGGAGGGAGACAGATCCAGCCAGTAATCAGTTCCCTAAGTGTTCTCCACCATCTGGAACACACAGAAATTCACAGAGGTGGGTAGAGTAGAGAGGGGTTAGGGAGGAGACACAGGCGACCTGGTGGAGAAAAAGGAGAGTCCAAAGAGAGAGAGCGCAGTCAAGCCAGTAATCTCACTCCCTAGTGAAAAATGGGTACTGAAGATTGGGTTCTTAAAGGTACAAGATTGGTAACAAATACATAAAAGCAAAAATAAAAAATCTAGAGTAGAGTTTGAAATTTCAAAAATACAATGTTAAAGAAAAGAAGAAGGAAAAGAAACAGAGAAAAAAAAACAAACAAAGTTGCAAAAATTATAAAGAAAATATAGGTACAAAATTGATAACAAATACCAAAAAGCATAAATGAAAAATCTAGAGTAGAGTTTGGAATTTCAGGTATACAGTGTTATATAAAAGAAGAAGAGAAAGAAAGAGAGTGGACAAAAAAAAAAGTCACAAAAATTATAAAAAAGAAATACAGGTACAAAATTGATAGCAAATACCAAAAAGATAAAATTAAAAATCTAGAGTAGAGATTGGAATTTCAAAAATACAATGTTAAAGAAAAGAATAAAAAAAAAAAAAACAAGGTCACAAAAATTATAAAATATATATATATACGAAGTTTGCTTTAAAAAAATAAAAAAATAGGGTCTTTTTTTTTGCAAAGTAATAGATTATAAAAGTGAAAATTAAAGGAATAATAGAGGACTTAAAAATTTTTTTTAATTAAAAAAAAAGAAAGAAACAATGATTGTAAAAATAGTAAAAATATATCTAGGACTTTCTCTGTTTTTGTTGTGAGTATTGTGGGGTCAGTTCATTTCCAGCTAGTTCCTTGATCCGACTTATATTTCTCAAGATCTATAGGCCCCTTCCTATGTAGTCGGTACTAACCACAGGGTTTAATCTATTGCCTATAGCTTCCAAGGTGGTTCCCTCTGTTATAGCTTCTTCTGTTTGCTGGTCTCTTCAGTGTCTGGTTTCCACCCTGACACAAAGGGGACGGTGGTGGACACTGTTTTTTGTTTTTTTTTTTTAGGCGCACTTGTTCAGTCACGCTGTGGGGAGGGAAGGACGCTGTAAACAAATAACACCGGCGTGTGCTCGCAGTGCCTCAGCCACACTGGGCCTGTCCCCGCTCACGGCGCATGTAGCCTCCCTGCCCACACTGCTCAGGCTCTAGGTTGCTCCGCTGTAAATCATCTGTGGCTGGCCCTGGGCTGCTTGCACCTCCTGGGTCCAAGCCGCTCAGGTTCAGGCACTCAGGTAGTCCTCAGAGGCGTGGACTAGGTTGGGCCTGCGTTTTGTGCCCTTCCGAGGTCCGAGCAGCTCAGGTGATGAGGTGTTTGGCAAGCATGATTGCTGCATCTTATCGCCTCCCCGCCGCTCGGTTATCTGGGTGTACAACCGGCGCACCTTCTCAGGCGGATGTTGACTGTCCAGACCCCCAAAAAGTTTTAGTTAGCAAAAAAGCCTGCTTACAGTTTTATAGATAATGTCTCTCTGGGGCTGCAATTGCCCCCTTCTGGCTCTGGCTGCCTGTCACCACAGGGGGATGGTCTGCAGCCGGCTATCTCTGTTCAGTCCTTTGTTCCGTGCACGGGCCTGGCGGTGTCTTAGGTTAGGGCTGGCTTTTAGCGTGGTAGATATCCCACAGTCTGGTTTGCTAGCCCAAATTATTTCGCTCAGATAGCGCTGCGGGTATTCAGGCCAGATCCTTACTCTAAGCGATGCAGCCCACGCCGCTCCTCCCTGCCCAGCCCCCGCTTGCTAGTGGCCTGTGCAGGCGTCTGCGCTGCTTCTCCACTGGGTGAGTTACCGGAGAGTTACCGTAGGGCTTGCAATCTGCAGGTTTTAATTGTTTATTTATTTTTCCTCCCTGTTATGTTGCCCTCTGTGCTTCCAAGGCTCAGCACAGATTCGGCAGTGAGAAGGTTTCCTGGTGTTTGGAAACCTCTCTTTTTAAGACTCCCTTCCCAGGACGGAACTCCATCCCTCCCTCTTTTGTCTCTTTTTTTGTCTTTTATATATTTTCCTACCTCCTTTCGAAGATTTGGGTTTCTTTTCTGGGTGCCTGATGTCCTCTGCCAGCATTCAGAAGTTGTTTTGTGGAATTTACTTGGGGTTTAAATGTTCTTTTGATGAATTTGTGGGGGAGAAAGTGTTCTCCCCGTCCTACTCCGCCATCTTAGCTCCTCCCGAGAAATAGATTTAAGAGACTAGATCTGATAGATAGAGTGCCTGATGAACTATGGACAGAGGTTTGTGACATTGTACAGGAGACAGGGATCAAGACCATCCCCATGGAAAAGAAATGAAAAAAAGCAAAATGGCTGTCTGAGGAGGCCTTACAAATAGCTGTGAAAAGAAGAGAAGTGAAAAGCAAAGAAGAAAAGGAAAGATATAAGCATCTGAATGCAGAGTTCCAAAGAATAGCAAGAAGAGATAAGAAAGCCTTCCTCAGCGATCAATGCCAAGAAATAGAGGAAAACAACAGAATGGGAAAGACTAGAGATCTCTTCAAGAATATTAGAGATACCAAGGGGACATTTCATGCAAAGATGGGCTCGATAAAGGACAGAAATTGTATGGACCTAACAGAAGCAGAAGATATTAAGAAGAGGTGGCAGGTATACACAGAAGAACTGTACAAAAAAGATCTTCACGACCAAGATAATCATGATGGTGTGATCACTGACCTACAGCCAGACATCCTGGAATGTGAAGTCAAGTGGGCCTTAGAAAGCATGACTATGAACAAAGCTAGTGGAGGTGATAGAATTCCAATTAGCTATTTCAAATCCTGAAAGATGATGCTGTGAAAGTGCTGCGCTCAATATGCCAGCAAATTTGGAAAACTCAGCAGTGGCCACAGGACTGGAAAAGATCAGTTTTCATTCCAGTCCCAAAGAAAGGCAATGCCAAAGAATGCTCAAACTACACAATTGCACTCATCTCACATGCTAGTAAAGTAATGCTCAAAATTCTCCAAGCCAGGCTTCAGCAATACGTGAACTGTGAACTTCCAGATGTTCAAGCTGGTTTTAGAAACGGCAGAGGAACCAGAGATCAAATTGCCAACATCTGCTGGATCATCGAAAAAGCAAGAAAGTTCCAGAAAAACATCTATTTCTGCTTTATTGACTATGCCAAAAAGCCTATGACTGTGTGGATCACAATAAACTGTGGAAAATTCTGAAAGAGAGGGGAATACCACACCACCTGACCTGCCTCTTGAGAAACCTGTATGCAGGTCAGGAAGAAATAGTTAGAACTGGACATGGAACAACAGACTGGTTCCAAATTGGGAAAGGAGTGTGTCAAGGCTGTATATTGTCACCCTGCTTATTTAACTTCTATGCAGAGTACATCATGAGAAACGCTGGGCTGGAAGAAGCACAAGCTGGAATCAAGATTGTCGGGAGAAATATCAATAACCTCAGATATGCAGATGACACCACCCTTATGGCAGAAAGTGAAGAGGAACTAAAAAGCCTCTTGGTGAAAGTGAAAGAGGAGAGTGAAAAAGTTGGCATAAAGCTCAACATTCAGAAAACAAAGATCATGGCATCTGGTCCCATCACTTCATGGGAAATAGATGGGGAAACAGTGGAAACAGTGTCAGACTTTATTTTTGGGGGCTCCAGAATCACTGCAGATGGTGAGTGCAGCCATGAAATTAAAAGATGCTTACTCCTTGGAAGGAAAGCTATGACCAACCTAGATAGCATATTGAAAAGCAGAGATATTACTTTGCCAACAAAGGTCCATCTAGTCAAGGCTATGGTTTTTCCAGTCGTCATGTATGGATGTGAGAGTTGGACTGTAAAGAAAGCTGAGCACCAAAGAATTGATGCTTTTGAACTGTGGTGTTGGAGATAACTCTTGAGAGTCCCTTGGACTGCAAGGAGATCCAACCAGTCCATTGTAAAGGAGATCAGCCCTGGGATTTCTTTGGAAGGAATGATGCTAAAGCTGAAACTCCAGTACTTTGGCTACCTCATGTGAAGAGCTGACTCATTGGAAAAGACTCTGATGCTGGGAGGGATTGAGGGCAGGAGGAGAAGGGGACGACAGAGGATGAGATGGCTGGATGGCATCACCGACTCAATGGACGTGAGTCTGAGTGAACTCTGGCAGTTGGTGATGGACAGGGAGGCCTGGCGTGGTGTGATTCATGGGTTTGCAAAGAGTCGGACACCACTGAGCGACTGAACTGATCTGAACTGAGGCCTGGAGATAAACGTATGAAAATTGTCAGCGCATGAGTGATACTTAAAACCTTAAGAGTCAATGACGTTGTCAAGAAGTGAGTATAGATGCCAAAGAGAAAAGGTCAAAGAACTTTCAGGGACATTCTAATATTGCTTGTTCAGGATAAATGGGAATATTGAGAAGAAGGGAAATTGAGAAGAAGTAGCCCATGAAACAGAGGGAAATCATGAGAATGTAAAGTCCTAGAAGCCAGGTGAAAACTTGGTCATAAAGGAGAAGTAAACCGTCCATGAATCAAAGTTGCTCTTAGGTCAAGTTAAGAACTGGAAATTCTCCATCGTACTTTGCAATGTGGAAATTACCAATGACCTTGATGAAATCAATTTGAAAAACAGAAGAAAAACCTTAACAATTAAACTCTGTTGGATTTCATAAAAGCAATAGGCAGAATAGTGATCCCCCCGCCCCCAAAGATGTCCTGTCCTAATGAGAGAGTCAATTCCTAGGTAGGTTGATAAGAAGTCCAGGGTCCCTAAGGAGGAGAAAGGGGTCTGGGGCCCTTGAGGTGGAGACAGGGGTCCAGAATTCTCAAGGAGAAGGAAAGGACAATTGTCTTTTTTTTTTTTTCCTCTACATTCCTTAGTCTCAGTCACATAAAATGTCTTTTTTCTTTATGCCAGGAACTGATGATTACACAACAAAACAATTCAGTTTAAACTGTGTACTAATGATTATAATGGAGAAGGCAATGGCACCTCACTCCAGCACTCTTGCTTGGAAACTCCCATGGACGGAGGAGCCTGGTAGGCTGCAGTCCATGGGGTCGCTAAGAGTCAGACACGACTGAGCGACTTAACTTTCACTTTTCATTTTAATGCGTTGGAGAGGGAAATGGCAAGCCACTCCAGTGTTCTTGCCTGGAGAATCCCAGGGACGGGGGAGCCTGGTAGGCTGCCGTCTATGGGGTCGCACAGAGTTGGACACGACTGAAGCGACTTAGCAGCAGCAGCAGCAATGATTATAAAACAACAATGTATCCTGCTTAAGCACAGTTTCTCCTTCCTGAAAACCCTCTGACTAATCTTGGTATCTTAAAATGTAACTTATGGGGGTGGGTTTGGTAAGATCTTTCTATTGTAAAGTTATCTTAAAATGTAAATTGTGGGAGTGGGTCTGTTAAGACCTTTACAATCTTGAGACACCCTTTTAATTTATTGTAGTAACTAATTTAAAAAGTATATAGCTCCCTTGCTAAGACCAGCAAGTGGGTCCCTCTCCGACCCCTTCTGATGTCTATATCAGAAGCTTTCTCTGCCCCTTTTCACTGTAACAAAACTTCTGCCACATAAGAACCCTGAATGGTCAAGCCTGTCTCTGATGCCAAAGCTAAATCTTCTTCTGAGATCAGGAATCCAACATGTAAGGCAATCACTAATCCCTGGAATCTATCAATATGTTTAATTCCCATGGCAAATGGGAATTAAAGTTGCAAACGGAATTAAATGTACAAATTAGCTTACTTAAAGAATAAGGTGGCTATCATGGACTATTCAGTGGGCCCAATGGAAACACAAGGGTTCTCAAAAGTGGGGCAGGGAGGCAGAAGAGGAGGTCAGAGTGATGCAATGGACTCTACCCACCATTGATAGCTTTGAGGAAGAGGGCCATGAGTCAAGAAATGTCAATGACTTCCAGAAGCTGGAAAAGGCAAAAACAAATGGATTCTCTCTTAGAGCCCTTAAAAAAAGATGACAGCCCTGCCAACAGCTTGATTTTAGCCCAATCAAGGCTCTTGTCAGACTTTTGACCTGCAGAACTGTAAAATAATAAACTTGGGCTGTGTTAAGCCACTGAGACTCAGGCTTTAAAGTCTCATGGCTGTCACAGCGATATATCTCACTGGAGTAAAAGCAAAACACGTCGCAATGCAAGAAAGGGAAAATGTGCAAATAATGGCAGAAGCCTTGAAATAGCCAAACTGTACAAGGTGAAGGAGCAACAGAGAATCCTTGAAACAGAAGGCAATGCAGGCATAAGGCAAGCATCAAATTCTATGTAAGTCTTCTCAGGAGAGTTCAGTCTCCTTTTTCTGTATCAGAGAATATAGAAAATACAGAGAATACAGTTTCCCCTGTATCAGAGAATCAGATTATCACCTGCCAGTCACCCAAATCATCAACTCTGGCATCAGCTTCACCTTCTCCTCTTAGAGTATCTGATCAAACATCACCTCCTGTCACCCTAAGTCCCTCATCTCTCCCCAATGTCTCAGGTATTCATCAGGATTAGACCATCTCCATCTCTTACCTGGTTTACTACAAAGCTTCCTGCCTTCTGTCCTGGCCCCTAGTCTTCTCCTTTCCAGGTCACTCTTCAAACTTCTTCCAAAATGACCTTCTTAAAACACAGATAGAACCACATATTCCCTGGTTAAGTCCTCCAGGGGCTTCCAGGCCTTTATCATGCAATTCAAACTCCATTAGTTCAGTTCAGTTCACTTCAGTTCACTTCAGTTACTCAGTCATGTCTGAATCTTTGAGACCCCATGAACCGCAGCACGCCAGGCCTCCCTGTCCATCACCAACTCCCGGAGTTTATTCAAACTCACATCCATTGAATCAGTGATGCCATCCAACCATCTCATCCTCTGGTGTCCCCTTCTCCTCCTGCCCTCAATTTTTCCCAGCATCGGGGCTTTTCAGATGAGTCAGCTCTTTGCATCAAGTGTCCAAAATATTGGAGTTTCAGCTTCAACATCAGTCCTTCCAATGAACACTCAGGACTGATCTCCTTTAGGATGGACTGGTTGGATCTCCTTGCAATCTAAGGGACTCTCAAGAGTCTTCTCCAACACCACAGTTCAAAAGCATCAATTCTTCAGCACTCAGCTTTCTTCACAGTCCAACTCTCACATCCATACATGACCACAGGAAAAACCATACCCTTGACAAGACAGATCTTTGTTGGCAAAGTAATGTCTCTGCTTTTCAATATGCTATCTAGGTTGGTCATAACTTTCCTTCCAAGGAGTAAGCGTCTTTTAATTTCATGGCTGCAATCACCATCTGTAGTGATTCTGGACCCCCAAAAAATAAAGTCAGCCACTGTTTCCAGTGTTTCCCCATCTATTTCCCATGAAGTGATGGGACCAGATACCATGATCTTAGTTTTCTGAATGTTGAGCTCTAACCCAAGCTTTTCACTCTCTTTCATTTTCATCAAGAGGCTTTTTAGTTCTTCTTTGCTTTCTGCCATAAGGATGATGTCATCTGCATATCTGAGGTTATTGATAGTTCTCCTGGGAATCTTGAAGAAGCTTGTGCTTCTTCCAGCCCAGCATTTCTCATGATGTACTGTGCATAGAAGTTAAATAAGCAGGGTGACAATATACAGCCTTGATGTACTCCTTTTTCTATTTAGAACCAGTCTGTTGTTCCATGTCCAGTTCTATCCATTGCTTCCTGACCTGCATACAGGTTTCTCAAGAGACAGGTCAGGTGGTCTGGTACTCCCATCTGTTTTAGAATTTTCCACAGTTTTTTTTTTTTTGATCCACACAATTAAAGGCGTTGACATAGTCAATAAAGCAGAAATAGATGTTTTTCTGGAACTCTCTTGCTTTTTGATGATCCAGCGGATGTTGGCAATTTGAGCTCTGGTTCCTCTCCCTTTTCTAAAACCAGCTTGAACATTTGGAAGTTCACGGTTCATATATTGCTGAAGCCTGGCTTGGAGAATTTTGAGCATTACTTTACTAGCGTGTGAGATGAGTGCAATTGTGTGGTAGTTTGAGCATTCTTTGGCATTGCCTTTCTTTGGGATTGGAATGCAAACTGACCTTTTCCAGTCCTGTGGCCACTGCTGAGTTTTGCAAATTTGCTGGCATATTGAGTACAGCACTTTCACAGCATCATCTTCCAGGATTTGAAATAGCTCAACTCGAATTCCATCACCTCCACTAGCTTTGCTCGTAGTGATGCTTCCTAAGGCCCACATGACTTCACATTCCAGGATGTCTGGCTCTAGGTGAGTGATCATACCATTGTGGATATCTGGGTCATGAAGATCTGTTTTATATATTTGTTCTGTGTATTCTTGCCGCATCTTCTTATTATCTTCTGCTTCTATAGGTCCATACTATTTCTGTCCTTTATTGTGCCCATCTTTGCATGAAATTTTCCCTTGGTATCTCTTATTTTCTTGAAGAGAACTCTAGTCTTGCCATTCTATTGTTTTCCTCTATTTCTTTGCCCTGATCACTGAGGAAGGCTTTCTTATCTCTCCTTGCTATTCTTTGGAACTCTGCATTCAAATGTGTATATCTTTCCTTTTCTCCTTTGCTTTTTGCTTCTCTTATTTTCACACCTATTTGTAAGGCCTCCTCAGACAGCCATTTTGCTTTTTTGCATTTTTTTATTGGGGATGGTTTTGATCCCTGTTTCCTGTATCATGTCATGAATCTCCGTCCATAGTTCATCAGGCACTCTGTCTGTCAGATCTAATCCCTTGGATCTATTTCTCACTTCTACTGTATAATCATAAGGGATTTGATTTAGGTCATACCTGAATGGTCCAGTGGTTTTCCCTACTTTATTCAATTTAAGTCTGATTTGGCAATAAGGAGTTCATGATCTGAGCCACAGTCAGCTCCTGGTCTTGTTTTTGCTGACTGTATAGAGCTTCTCCATCTTTGGCTGCAAAGAATACAATCAATCTGATTTCAGTATTGGCCATCTGGTGATGTCCATGTGTAGAGTCTTCTCTTGTGTTGTTGGAAGAGGGTGTTTGCTATGACCAGTGCATTCTCTTGGCAAAACTCTGTTATCCTTTGACCTGCTTCATTCCGTACTCCAAGGCCAAATTTGCCTTTTACTCCACGTGTTTCTTGAATCCTACTTTTGCAGTCCCCTGTAATGAAAAGGACATCTTTGGGGGGTGTTGATTCTAAAAGGTCTTGTAGGTCTTCATAGAACCATTCAACTTCAGCTTCTTCAGCATTACTGCTTGGGGCATAGACTTGGATTACTGTGATATTGAATGATTTGCCTTGCAAATGAACAGAGATCATTCTGTCGTTTTTGAGATTGCATCCAAGTACTGCTTTTTGAACTCTTTTGTTGATTATGATGGCTACTCGATTTCTTCCAAGGGATTTGTGCCCACAGTAGTAGATATGATGGTCATCTGAGTTAAATTCACCCATTCCAGTCCATTTTAGTTCTCTGATTCCTAAAATGTCTATGTTCACTCTTGCCATCTCCTGTTTGACCACTTTCAATTTGCCTTGATTCATGGACCTAACATTCCAGGTTCCTATGCAATATTGCTCTTTATAGCATCAGACCTTTGCTTCCATCACCAGTCACATCCACAGCTGGGTATTGTTTTTGCTTTGGCTCTGTCTCTTCATTCTTTCTGGAGTTATTTCTCCACTGATCTCACGTAGCATATTGGGCACCTAACAACCTGGGGAGTTCATCTTTCAGTGTCCTATCTTTTGCTTTTTCATACTGTTCATGGGGTTCTCAAGGCAAGAATACTGAAGTGGTTTGCTATTCCCTTCTCCAGTGGACCACATTCTGTCAGACCTCTCCACCATGACCCATCCGTCTTGTGTGGCCCTATACAGCATGGCTTAGTTTCATTGAGTTAGACAAGGCTGTGGTCCGTATGATTATATTGGTTAGTTTTCTGTGACTGTGGCTTCAGTCTGTCCTCCTCTGATGCCCTCTCTCAGCGCCTACCATCTTAGTGGGGTTTCTCTTACCTTGGACATGTGGTATCTCTTCATGGCTGCTGCAGCAAAGCACAGCCACTGCTCCTTACCTTGGACGTGGGGTATCTCTTCTCAGCCACTCACCAGTCCATCACCATGCAGCCACCACTCGCCGCTCCAGTAGCTTTACCCTCTCCAACATACAAAATCTGAGTCCGTCAGCTGTAGAAGTTTGTCGGTTCCTTGTCTCAACTGCCAAGCGCTGGGGGCAGTAGTGCCACTTCAAGGAATCTTGAAGGAAAGAACCTCAGGACAACAAATGTTCCTGGCAGCTGCTAGGGTCTTGCCCCAATATTCCCTGACAGGGGCCGGCTAGCCACAAGTAGCAAGGCTCCTGGCCGGCTCAGCCAAACTGTTACCAAGTCCAAGCTCTCTCTGCTCACTGCATGATAAGCCAATGAATCCAAGAGACGAGGTGTCGAGGCAAGGAAGAGAGTTTAATTGGGGAGCTGTCAGGCCAAGAAGATGGAAGGTTAGCACCTCAAAACAACTGTCAAACTCTTACCGTAGATTATCAAGTAGTTCTATTAACGTCCTCTTTTTTCTCTTCTTCCTCCAACCTACTGCCCTTTTCCTGAATTATAATGAATTCCATATGGTTGCTGGGATCCACCATAATTTTTCTAGCCACTAATCCTTGCATAGTTTTCTCTGCTTGGAATACACTTCTTTACGTTCTAACTTCCCTCAATGGCCTTCACCCGGCTAATCACATCCATGCTTCAGATCTCAGTGAACAATAGCATTTTTTCCAGGCAGCCTTCCCAGATCTTAGATATCAAGTTGAATGACCCTCCTATGGACTCACCAAACATCCAAAACTATATATCATATTGTAATTGCTTTTTCATTTTCCTATCTCCACACTAAAATGTCAATTCCTTGAATAGACGGACTTCATTCTAATTAAAGTTAATTATTGCACCAAGAAAAATTCCTGACATATAGTTCATTTTTGATAAATATTTTTCAAATGAGAAGTAAAAAATATATAACATATATTTGGAAAGAAAAAAAGTACAGAATTCACTCTGTTTCCATCTCTGATTAAATGTTGATATTGTTTGCTAGAATGAAGCAACCAAAATTTAGCCTAACAAGCCAACACTGTTAGAAATTTTGTAGTTAATTATCTCCAGAAGAATGTCAAGTGCACAGAACTTACCTTTTTCAAATGGGCCTCAGCAATATTAAACAGTAATCATGAGATTTCTTGCTGTCTCCTCAGTAAATAGGGCTAAAATGCTAGTCATATCACTAAGAGGACTTCAGAATTTCTCCCGTCTTCCCAATTCTGCTGAGGGTTTAACTCATGAGATGCTCTGTCCTCACCAGCCAGTCTTTCAATAGTTCCTCTTTCGGCTTCCACCGTGTCTCTAGGCTTAATCTAACTCATGATTGGACACAAGATGCTGAGTGTACCTCTGAGTCTAACAGATTTGGCTTCCAAACTCTTCTGTTGTCACAGATAATATGTCTTGTCTTTTACCATCTTGATTGTGTTAACCAATAGGAATAGCTTGATCTGGCTTCTCGTTAAGTATCCTTTGTAAAGTAAAAAGCTAGGTGGTTTTTCGTTTTGTTTTGTTTTTTCCATTTCTCTAGCCATAAATGTTCATGGCATTGAGATACTTGGAAGTTTAATCATTTTATTGTAGAAAACATTTTCAGATGAACAGGATACTGAAATAATGACTAGTCCCTGAAGGTAATCTTTCTCTCCCATGACCAGTACAGATGCAGCAAAGCAGAGGAACTTTTGCAATTATGCAGTGTAAACATTCTTAGATATTAGACAACATTGTGAACGACCAAAGTGGTGATCAATCTCAGTAAGTACTGTTTAGAATAGCTTTGGTTTCGCCAGCTCCAAAAAACAGAATGTGCCGTCTATGACTTCACATTTTAGCACTAAGATATACTTTTGAAATAAGTGCTCATTGCTGCTGGAAATTCATAATTATTCTCCAAACATATATTGCCCATTGTGTGTTCTCATTCCTTTTTATGTGGTTTTTAATCATAAAACAGGGGAAGTTTTCTGTCCCTGCTGTCTGGAACAAAGGTACATTTTATTCAGTAGTTTGCAACCTAAAAACAAAAAACTAAGCAGAACAAAATCGAATTTATAGGAAAAATCTACCACTATTTTGAACAAGCAGTCATGTAATAAAGGACTCATTGAATTATAGTTTCTCTGTCCTTCGTAAGGAATGAGTCAACTTTTCAGCAAAACAGGTGAGACAATTTCTCTGTGATTCAACACACAGTTTCATCATCCTGTGTCACAGCTGACAGCTCTTTTCTGACAGATCTGGTTCTGAGCAAGTTAATAAAAATTCCACTTCCAGAATTATGATATTTTGTATTGTTTCATTAAGTTTTGCAGAAATTTTTCCATGTGAAACATTCTCTTGAAAATTATCTTGTGAGTTTTCTTTTCTATCAGCAAGTCATATTAAGACTGCTAAGCAGAGTCACTGCTGAAACAAATCATTAATTGGAAGGTAAAACCTTGAGATGTCTACCTCTGGTTCCAGGATATTTGAAATTGCTTTGATTCTGAATAATTAATTCAATACCAAAAAAAAAAGCACAGTTATAACTATCACTTGACAACTACCATGTTGAGTCTATGTTTCCATGGAGATACAGTTATTTGATTCTCTTGCCTAGCAATCATCATTTTAAAATCTAATCTGAGCATCTACATCTTTAGATCAATCAATTTTATGCATTTACATTTATTTTAATTACTGTTACATTTGGATTTATTACTGACAGACTATTTTACACTCTTAGTTACCATGTTTCCTTCCTTCCCACCCTCTCCTTGCCTATTTGCTGTTGGATGAACAAACTATTCTTTTGCTGATTTATTTCTGTACTTCTGGTAGTTGCCACTAATTTATTGATGACACATATCTGTTTACTTTTTCCTATAGTTTTTAAGCCTATCCATAGCTCGATTGTTCCCTTTTATAATATCAGGAAGTAGCTCACAGTGCAAATTTGTGTGAATTAGAGAAAGGCAACCCGCCCTGAGAAAAAGAAATTAAATTAGCCTGGGGGTGTTTCCGGAGCCCTGGCAGGCAGCAGCCCTACCTCCCTGGATACACACTAGTGCTCCTCTCCTCCTCTGGGCAGCTCAGGGGGCCCACTCAGCTTAGATCTCACTTCCATCCCAGCCATTAGCTAGTCAAACAGTGATGTGAGGACCAGAATTCAGGCTCTAATTATCTCTCTGAGATGTTTCTGTAATGTAAACGATGCCTCTCCTGTGTGATGCCATTAAGCTGCACAGACTCCTGACCCTCCTTGCCATGGTATTGCCAGAACAAGACAGGTGGCGCTAGTGGTAAAGAACCAACCTGCCAATGCAGGAGACACAAGAGACACAGGTTCTATCACTGGGTCAGAAAGGTCCCCTGAAGGAGGGCATGGCAACCCACTCGAGTATTCTTGCCTAGAGAATCCTATGGACAGAGGAACCTGGCTGGCTACAGTCCATAGGGTTGCAAAGAGCTGGACATGTCTGAAGCGACTCTGCACTCACATAGCACGAAAAATGTGAAAGCTTTGGCATACACTTACCACCTCTGGCCCCTCCACAGCAATGCAGTCATCATATAAGATGCTCTACATCTGGATTGTTTGGGATATATTTCAGCTTGTTTTCATCTTTCATTGTTTAAACAGTGAAGTTTACCAAGATAGTTATTCTGTTAGCTTCCCTTACCTCAAACTATTCTAGATTTATTCTCTTCTTGCTTGAATTCTCTGTTCTACAGCAAGAGTTAGCAAACTTCTCTATAAAGGATCAGATAGCAAATGTCTTAGGCTTGTTTGTAGTCCATGCCATCTATTGTAATTGCTCAGCTCTGCCATCACAGCAGGAAAAAAGCCATAGATGATGCATAGTGAATGTATGGCATTGAATCCAGTGAAATGTTATTTACAAAAACATGTGGTATACAGTTTACAATCAGTTTTGACCCAAGGCCCAGAGTTTTCAGATTCTTTTCCTAGAGTATTTTCAAAAAGGCTCATTGTGTGTTAAATCTGCTGAAGCATTATATATGTCGTGATTTTTTTTTTCTGTGCATTTAAATAATCTGGCTGGAAAAATTCTATATTCAAATATCTTTTTATTCAATACTCTAAGAATAGTTTTCTATTTTTCAACATTGACATTGCACAACTCGATAACAACGAAATTCTTGTGAGATGGAGAGGATCTTCTTTTAATCTCTGCTGCTGCTGCTGCTGCTGCTGCTAAGTCGCTTCAGTCCTGTCCGACTCTGTGCGACCCCATAGACGGCAGCCCAACAGGCTCCCCGGTCCCTGGGATTCTCCAGGCAAGAACACTGGAGTGGGTTGCCATTTCCTTCTCCAATGCTTGAAAGTGAAAAGTGAAAGTGAAGTCACTCAGTCGTGTCCGACTCTTAGCGACCCCATGGACTGCAGCCTACCAGGCTCCTCCGTCCATGGGATTTTCCAGGCAAGAGTACTGGAGTGGGCTGCCATTGCCTTCTCCGCTTTTAATCTCTAGAAGCTATTAGAATATTTTCCTAGATTTAGTTTTTCTTACATTTTGCCATCATATGCATGGGTATAAATTATCATTTTTCTATTCCGTTTCAAACTGCATGAAACCTGTCAATTCAAGGCATGAATATCTTTCCTTAGTTTAAGGAAATCGTAATCATTATTTTTTAATCATTTCCTTCTCTCTACTGATTGCCTTGCCATCTGAACACCTCTTATTCAAATTTTGATGTCACTTCTATTTTCCTTAATTCTTAATTTTTTGTTATAAGGTCCTTCTCTTTATTTCTTTCTGACACCTTTTTAAAAATGTTATTTATTTTTTAGTGGAAAGATAATTGCTTTACAGAATTTTACTGGTTTCTGCCAAATATCAACATGAATCAGCCATAGGTATACATACATCTTTCCTTTTCTCCTTTGCCATTAGCTTCTCTTCTTTTCTCAGCTGTTTGTAAGCCCTCGTCAGACAACCATTTTGCCTTTTTGCATTTCTTTTCCTTGGAGATGATCTTGATCACTGCCTCCTATACAATGTCACGAACCTCCATCCATAGTTTTTCAGGCACTCTGTCTATCAAATCTAATCCCTTGGATCTATTTCTCACTTCCACTGTATAATCATAAGGGATTTGATTTAGGTCATACCTGAATGGTCTAGTGGTTTTCCCTATTTTCTTCAACTTAAGCCTGAATTTGGCAATAAGGAGTTCACGATCTGAGCCACAGTCAGCTCCCGGTCTTGTTTTTGTTGACTGTATAGAGCTTCTCCATCTTTGGCTGCAAAGAATATAATCAATCTGATTTCGGTGTTGACCATCTGGTGATGTCCATGTGTAGAGTCTTCTCTTGTGTTATTGGATGAGGGTGTTTGCTATGACCAGTGCATTCACTTGGCAAAACTCTGTTAGCCTTTGACCTGCTTCATTTTGTACTCCAAGGCCAAATTTGCCTGTTACTGTATGTAGTTCTTGATTACCTACTTTTGCATTCCAGTCCCCTATAATGAAAAGGACATCTTTTTGGGTGATTTTTCTAGAAGGTCTTGTAGGTCTTCATAGAACCATTCAACTTCAGCTTCTTCAGCATTACTGGTTGGGGCATAGACTTGGATTACTGTGATATTGAATGATTTGCCTTGGAAATGAACAGAGATCATTCTGTCATTTTGGAGATTGCATCCAAGTACTGCATTTCAGACTCTTTTGTTGACTATTATGGCTAGTCCATTTCTTCTAAGGGATCTGTGCCCACAGTAGTAGATATAATGGTCATCTGAGTTAAATTTACCCATTCCAGTCACTATTTCCTAAAATGTCGATATTCACTCTTGCCATCTCTTGTTTGGCCACTTCCAATTTGCCTTGATTCATGGATCTAACATTCCAGGTTCCTAGGCAATATTGCTCTTTACAGCCTTGGACTTTACTTCCATCACCTGCCACATCTACAACTGGGTGTTGTTTTTGCTTTGGGTCCATCTCTTCATTCTTTCTGGAGTTATTTCTCCATTCTTACCCAGTAGCATATTGGGCACCTATCAACCTAGGGCATTCATCTTTCAGTGTCATATCTTTTTGTCTTTTCATACTGTTCATGGGGTTCTCAAGGCAAGAATAATGAAGTGGTTTGCCATTCCCTTCTCCAGTGGACTACATTTTGTCAGGACTCTCCACCAAAGGAGAAAAGGAAAGATATATCCATTTGAATGCAGAGTTCCAAAGAATAGCAAAAGAGATAAGAAAGCCTTCCTCAGTGATCAATGCAAAGAAATAGAGACAAAAGTAAAATGAAAAAGAGTAGAGATCTCTTCAAGAAAATTAGACATACCAAGGAAACATTTCATGCAAAGATGAGCACAATAAAGGACATAAATGGCATGGACCTAACAGAAGCAGAAGATTTTAAGAAGAGGAGGCAAGAATGCACAGGACAAATAGACAAAAAAGATCTTCATGACCCAGATATCCATGATGGTATGATCACTAACCTAGAGCCAGACATCCTGGAATGTGAAGTCAAGGGGGCCTTAGGAAGCATCACTACAAAGCTAGTGGCGGTGATAAAATTCCAGTTGAGCTCTTTCAAATCCTGAAAGATGATGTTGTAAAAGTGCTGTACTCAATATTTCAGCAAATTTGGAAAACTCAGCAGTGGCCACAGGACTGGAAAAGGTCAGTTTTCATTTTAATCCTAAAGAAAGGCAGCTCAAAGAATGCTCAAACTACCACACAATTGCACTCATCTCACAGGCTAGTAAAGTAATGCTCAAAATTCTCCAAGCCAGGCTTCAGCAATACGTGAACTGTGAACTTCCAGATGTTCAAGCTGGTTTTAGAAAAGGCAGAGGAACCAGAGATCAAAATGCCAACATCTGTTGGATCATTGAAAAAGCAAGAGAGTTCCAGAAAAACATCTACTTCTGCTTTATTGATTACACCAAAGCCTTTGACTGTGTAGATCACAACAAACTGTGGAAAATAGCAGACCACCTGACCTGCCTCTTGTGGGAATACCAGACCACTTGACTTGCATCTTGAGAAATCTGTATGCAGGTTAGGAAGCAACAGTTAGAACTGGACATGGTATAACACACTGGTTCCAAATAGGGAAAGGAGTATGTCAAGGATGTATATTGTCACCCTGCTTATTTAACTTCTATACAGAGTACATCATGAAAAACATTGAGCTGGATGAAGCACAAGCTGGAATCAAGATTGCCAGGAGAAATATCGATAACCTCAGATATGCAGATGACGCCACCTTTATCTGATAGACAGTGTGCCGGATGAACTGCGGACAGAGGTTCATGACATTGTACAGGAAACAAGGATCAAGACCATCCCCAAGAAAAAGAAATACAAAAGGGCAAAATGGCTGTCTGAGGAGACCTTACAAATAGCTGTGAAAACAAGAGAAGTGAAAAGCAAAGGAGAAAAGGAAATGCAGAGTTTGAATGCAGAGTTCCAAAGAATAGTAAAAGAGATAAGAAAGCCTTCCTCAGTGATCAATGCAAAGAAATAGAGGAAAACAACAGAATGGGAAACACTAGAGATCTCTTCAAGAAAATTAGAGATACCAAGGGAATATTTCAGGCAAAGATGGGCTCAATAAAGGACAGAAATGGTATGGACCTAACAGAAGCAGAAGATATTAAGAAGAGATGGCAAGAATACACAGAAGAACTGTACAAAAAAGATCTTCATGACCCAGATAATCACCATGATGTGATCACTTACCTAGAGCCAGACATTCTGGAATGTGAAGTCAAGTAGGCCTTAGGAAGCATCACTACGAACAAAGCTAGTGGAGGTGATGGAATTCCAGTTGAGCTATTTCAAATCCTGGAAGATGATGCTGTGAAAGTGCTGCACTCAATATGCCAGCAAATTTGGAAAACTCAGCAGTGGCCACAGGAATAAAAAGGGTCAGTTTTCACTCCAATCCCAAAGAAAGGCAATGCCAAAGAATGCTCAAACTACTGCATAATTGCACTCATCTCACACGCTAGTAAGGTAATGCTCAAAATTCTCCAAGCCAGGCTTCAACAATACGTGAACTGTGAACTTCCTGATGTTCAAGCTGGTTTTAGAAAAGGCAGAGGAACCAGAGATCAAATTGCCAACATCCGCTGGATCATGAAAAAGCAAGAGAGTTCCAGAAAAACATCTATTTCTGCTTTATTGGCTATGCCAAAGCCCTTGACTGTGTGGATCACAATAAACTGTGGAAAATTCTGAAAGAGATGGGAATACCAGACCACCTGATCTGCCTCTTGAGAAATTTGTATGCAAGTCAGGAAGCAACAGGTAGAACTGGACATGGAACAAAAGACTGGTTCCCAATTGGGAAAGGAATGTGTCAAGGCTGTATATTGTCACCCTGCTTATTTAACTTATATGCAGAGTTTATCATGAGAAATGCTGGGCTGGAAGAAGCACAAGCTGGAATCAAGATTGCATGGAGAAATATCAATAACCTCAGATATGCAGGTGACACCACCCTTGTAGCAGAAAGTGGAGAAGAACTAAAGAGCCTCTTGATGAAAGTGAAAGAGAAGAGTGAAAAGGTTGGCTTAAAACTCAACATTCAGAAAACTAAGATCATGGCATCCTGTCCTATCACTTCATGGGAAATAGATGGGGCAACAGTGGAAACAATGACAGACTTTATTTTGGGGGGCTCCAAAATCACTGCAGATGGTGACTGCAGCCATGAAATTAAAAGATGCTTGCTCCTTGGAAGAAAAGTTATGACCAACCTAGATAGCATATTAAAAAGCAGAGATATTACTTTACCAACAAAGATCCATCTCATCAAATCTATGGTTTTTCCAGTGGTCACGTATGGATGTGAGAGTTGGACTATAAAGAAAGCCGAGTGCCAGAGAATTGATGCTTTTGAACTGTGGTGTTGGAGAAGACTCTTGAGAGTCCCTCAGACTGCAAGGAGATCCAACCAGTCCATCCTAAAGGAAATCAGTCCTGTAGATTCATTGGAAGGACTGATGCGGAAACTGAAACTCCAATACTTTGGCCACCTGATGCAAAGAACCAACTCATTGGAAAGACTCTAATGCTGGCAAAGATTGAAGGCGGGAGGAGAAAGGGATGACAGAGGATGAGATAGTTGGATGGCATCACCGATGCAATGGACATAAGTTTGAATAGGCTCCAAGAGCTGGTAACGGACAGGGAAGCCTGGCATGCTGCAGTCCATGGGATCTCAAATGTCAGACATGACTGAGCAACTCAACTGACTGACTGATCCATACGTCCCCTCCCTCTTGAACCTCCCTCCCATCTCCCACCCCTCTATATTGTTACAGACTCCTTCTTTGAGTTCCCTGAGTCACACAGCAAATTCCCATTTTTCCTGATGCCTTTTGAGTAAGATCCTGTACCTCCTCTTCCAGCTCTCTCATTTATTTTCCTTTGTATCCATTTAGCTACTCAATCCTTCTGTTGAATGCTTTATTTAAACTGCCGTACTCTTCATACTAGGTATTTCCAGTTGAATTGTATACATGAATGTTTTCTGCTTCATATGTCCAATTTCCTAGTGAGCTCTTATTTAGTGAAAAATATGGAGAGGCAGTGAAGAGATTTATGCCCCAGGCATAGAATAACAAAAGAACAACAAAAAAAGAATGTGATTTGTATGTAAGGTGATCATGTATCCTGGTTTACTAGGAATGGTTTAAAATTGTAGTCTTGACTTAATCATTAATAGCTCCTCTTATCACTCTTATATATGTCCCAGTTTGGACAATAAATTCTATGGGCCATTTATGCAGTCATTCTGCTTACATGTGACAATTCGAGCTGTCATCTAGGAAGGGAGCTTTTTGGCCCTCTGGCTTCTCTCACTGACTCATCAGAATCAGTGTGGCTGATAAGTACATCAGTCCCCATCCTCAACATAACATCGGGTCTAATCCAGTTTCCTTGGAAGGAACTCCAAGATGCTCAGGAAGCCCAGCATCAGACTGAACAGGGAATAATCTCGAAGCTCACTGCTGGACTTGCTCTCTCTTCCCAGCCTTCCCATCACTCTGAGCAAAGGGAAGGGAAGGGAGGGGAGCGACAGGAAGTCGATCAGTGAATTCTCTACAAATGCAATTATTCATGTTTTCAAACTTCTAGATGGTAAATGTGGACACATTTTGTTTTAAAAAGAATGCTGTTCTCAGGTTTCAACATTTGCATGGATTAAATGATAATTAACTGATTTCTTCTTTCTGTCTATTTAGTGGTCTCAGGAACCCCCAAAATTTTTTCTTTCTCCCTTTGACCTACTGTTAGAAACCAGTCTACACATTCTCTCATAAGAACTTAGGTATAGTATTTAATTTTCAATGAACCACTGAAGTCATGCATACTTACCTACAAATTGTTTTACTCTCTCATCTCCATTGGCCCCGCTAGAGGTTTCTCTCAAATTTACTTAGCTCTACTTTATCTTCCTCCTTCCTTGGAGCTTGCTAGAAAACACCACACAATGCGTGGTTTTTCACAGAGCAGAATGCCTGTGGCTCTACAGCACACCCAGTGATAAGGATCATCAATTGATGGGTCAACAAAATCGAGCCTTGTATTTGAGATTCAAGAAGCACCTGGAGGATTTCCCTGGTGACTCAGTGGTAAAGAGTCTGCCTGCCAATACAGGAGACAGGAGTTGGATCCCTGATTCAGGAAGATCCCACGTGCTGTGGAGCAACTAAGCCCCAGCACCACAGATATTGAGCCTGTGCTCTAGAGCCTACGCTCAGCTTCCGGAGAAGCTGCCACAGTGAGAAGCCTGTGCACTGCTGCTAGAGAGTAGTATCTGCTTGCTGCAACTAGAGAAAAGCCCACACAACAACAAAGACCTAGCACTGCCATAAGTAAATAAATAAAATTGAAAAAAAAAAAAAAAGGAGCACCAAGAGAGGTGGAAACATAGAGGACTCAGGTATCCTAAAAGATGTGCACAAGCCTTTAAGAAAACATACCACAATACTATCAATTTTAACTACAAAATAAAACAGTATTATATTATTATAATAATTGTCCAAATTTACAGTCATTCAACTTATGAAATTATTGCAGTTACTCACCAGAGTAACTGCACACCAGTGAGTATTTCTCTGAGCAGAAGGAATGCCATTTTAACTCCCTCTTCAAAGGAAAGACTTCAGGGAAATGACCAACCAAAAGATCTGAGGCCAACTGGCTTTTAAAGCATTGAGTTGATCATATTGGTTAGACTGATTCTAACCAATATGAAAGAGAAGCAACCGAAGAAATTCAAAGCTCCCTTGAAGAGAAAGGGCAGGGAATAAATAAAGAAAAAAATTTAATGAATAAGTAAACAAAGAAATATTCATTCTAATTTTAGTGAAAGGGAAAGAAATTTTTTATTAATTCTTAGCACACTAGTATTATGTAAATTGGTATTTTTGTCATTATTTACAATATGTAAAATCTGTCATTCTCAAGCACTTTGGGTTAGATTATCTTCTCTCCAAAATGGTTTTAAAGATGCAAATAAATGAACCCAGTAAGTTAACACAAGCTATTTTGGGCCTGATATTCTATCCATTTTTCATAAAATACAGTTCAACTTTCACAAGGTGATAACAAACAGCCTTTAGTAACACTGGGTGTGGTGCCGGCCCAGCAGGGTGCATCTCCTACAGGAGTAAAACCTAAGCATCAGAAGTTAAAACTTTAATAAATATCTGGCCTAAATTACTATTAAAGCCAAAAAAGAGATGATTACACAAACTTTGGAAAAGTCTGGGAGGCTTAAATCATCTAATCAATCTAGGTTTGTTTTTTTTCCCCTACATCTCTCTTTTAGAGTGTTTCTTTTCTGCAATTCCTTAGAGAAAGGCCAAAGCAAAACTTAAATTCAGAATAGAATTTTCTCCATTTAAGGCAAAGCTAAAAAAGGGTTTTAAACTAAGAGAAAGTATTTGCTCTCATTTCAATAATTGTCTATTGTACACTTATCATGCCTAAGACTCCAGGCAAGGCATCATAAAGGGTAAAAATATGTACTGAATATGACACTGTCTTCTATAAACCCTTGTCTGAGGGGAATAGAGTCATGTATAAAAATTCCACTTCATACATAAAAAGTTGACAAAATATTATGAGTATACAAAGGGAGAAATAAAAGTTTCTTAAAAGTGGTAGTAGTCAAAGTGAAACTTAAAAGATTAGCCATATTTCATCAACCAAATGTGAACCTGACATTCAATTAAAACACAAATCTGGCACACGTGGGTCACAGAAAACATTAAGATTAGAACATGTTGGTGTTTTCCAGCAGAAGATTCTAGAGGAGGTAATTTTTTCCTAACAGGTAGGCCAATACAATAGACAGATAAGAATTGAAAAAATTACTTAGATAATGATCATTTCGTTCATTTTGATCAAATAACCCCACTTCATACTTTATACTTTAAAGCAGTAGATAAAAGCAAATGGAAAGTATTTTATATTATAACTCCTAAGGATGAAGTAATTTGGTGCATTGTTTAAGCCAATAGGATTTGGAATTAAAACTGAGTTCAAATCCTTTCTATAACACCAGCTATTTGATTTTAGAAAGATGACTAAAGACATTTTATGTCCCAATTTTCCAGTCTATTAAAAAAAGTAGGATAATACCTGCTTCATAGTCTTGTTGTAAATATAAAAGCAATAATACATGCAATCTTCTCATGCCTACTTTATAATTAAAATTTGTTCCACTCCCCAAACACATGTTTTATTACAATGTTTACTGAGTTATCTGTTTGTGTTCATATACTGATTGTATCTGCTATTTACTTTCCAGTTTATTGCTTCCTAATGCCATGGCCAAATATATATCATAAATACATGTTGGTCACCTCAATGACCAACTACATTATTTCTTAGAAATCACATCATGGTACCTTATTCATTAACTCTGAGAATCAGTAATGTGGGCATTGAAGAGAGATATATATTAATATGGGCTTCCTAGGTGGAGCTAGTGATAAAGAACCCACCTGCCAATGCAGATTTAAGAGGCACAGGTTCAATCGCTGGGTCAGGAAGATCTCCTGGAGGAGAGCACAGCAAACCACTCCAGTATTCTTGCCTGGAGAATCTCATGGAGAGGAGCCTGGCGGGCTACCGTCCAGAGTCACAAAGAGTTGGACATGACTAAAGCGATATAGTACACACACACACATGTTAATATGTGAGTATAAATTAACTTCAGAATGGTTTAGTGGAGAAAAATCTGTGCTGCAAAAAAAGAATTTGGTTTTGATAAAGGCATAAATGGAAGTAAGGATGGAGAAGAGTGGGACCCACAAATAGCACTTCAACCTGACCTCCTAAAGGACCAGCAGGACTTCTTCCAAGTTCCAGAGCAACTGACAGTGAGGTCGGTGAGGTCTTTTATCCTCTTTGAGTCTATCTCTGGGCCAGGCCTCAGCAGATAGGAAAAAGTTACACAGAAGACTCACGAATCTAGTTTCATTTTAAGTATTTGTCATTTGTATGACCTTGAACAAATCCTCCTGTGCCTCAGTGTTCTCCTTTGTCATATGGATGTAGTAAAGCCAAGGCTGCCTGTCATACAGGATCAAATGGGTCAGTGAACATAAAACTCCTTAGAAATCTGGGAAGAGTAATACACATGTCAGTCATGATTGCCATCCCCACTGCCTCTCTTGCTTTTTGCAAAAGCAGAGGAGGGAGCTGCTTTTGATAGATAATACATACCTGCTACTAGCTTTGAAGCTGTAAAGATTGTGGGTGCAAGACAAGCTTTCTTTGACCAAGGTAGATTTGAGGTTGCATAGTGGACACAGAGCGCCACCTTACCAGCTACGCTTATGCAGTTCACTTACACAGTCCCAGGGACAATTTGAAGACTTCCTGGATGAACACAACTCTCTTCACTGATTGGCTGGACCACCTGTTTCCGTGACAACTCTAGAGCCATTCCACACTCATCCACCTCCTGTTCCCATTCACTGTAAACATCTCATTAACAGCAAGAGACAGAAAGTTTAATGAAGTAGAAGCATTTTAATTAATGAAGGCATAATTTAAATAGAAGTTTTTGGCTTTTTTGTGTGTGTCTCCAGAGTTTTTTATGTTACAGTAAACTCACAGTTCTTTCCTCTAAAGGTGAATGGAGGAAAGCAGACACTTTTGGTAAAATTCCTTTTAAGAATTCTGAGAAAACATTGCCCCATACATCCTTTGCCATATTTTATGAACAGACATCTCTAGTCCACATTTAGTTCACCTTGTTCTCTCAGAAGAGAAATGGATGTTCTAAGTTCTCATTTGCCACACACGCATCTTCACGACCATGTCACACTCTTCCCTCTACACAATTTAGCATCAACCAACACCTGGTCTCGAGGGGTGGGGAACCTAAAGGTGGGGGAAGAATCAGAGCCACACCGAGACTGGTAGGTCGGGGTTCTGGGCAAGCTCACAGCAGTCCAATGAGGTAGCACTGTTTTTCCCATTTTTGCATTTGACATTACTGAGGCTCAGAATATTCAGTTAACTGACAGTGTTGTAAGGTATGTAAGTGACAGAGCCTGGATCCAAACACACACAAGTGTGTCTTGACCACACAGATTTGATCACATCCTTGGTGGCTCTGCTCTCAGTATTGCATCATCACAATTTTGAAGGCTAATAAACATTTCTTAGTTTGAGTTCCCCCAGAAATCAGAACCTGAAAACAAAGACTTGGGAGAAGGTAGTTTATTTAGGAGCTGAGCCCAGGAAACAGGAGCAGAAGTGGAAAGAGTTAGACATGGATTCCTCCAAGAAGGATTCTTGATTCTACCAGGGCCTCTTAGAAGAATACAGAATGCCTTCTAGAATCATCCAACTGACAATGCGAGGCTGGAGCATTTATGCTCTACTCTCCCTCCCCCACTCTCATTGGCTGAGAGTTGCCTCTGGCCATTTAACTCTCCTACGATTTCTGGGTGCTTTTGCACACAACGTAAGAAGCTCCTAGAGTGTCAGAGAAGACCCTGGAGGTAAACGACAGAAAGATCCAAAACTGGCCTCCAGGTGGAGGTTGGCTGCATTGAGTCGAGACTGAACTTCCAGAGACCTGCCCACCACAGCTGCCGCTGAAATCAGAGCACCTAGAGACGGCGGTGCCGCACCAGAGGTGTCAGCTGCTCCCTTAATCTAGGAGATTTTACAACTTGCTGAAATAACTATTGGGTTACCTTGTGACTTACACCCTCACGTCTAACATGAACAGACCTTAATTATAGTTACAGAGCAGCACTGTCACAACACACACACAGTTGATTCAGCAGTAGCTTCTCTGGAGCAGCGATCATGGTCCAAGTACGGGCTCTGTGAGCCAGGATCCACTCCTAGTTTCGTCACTAGAAAGTCTGCATGCATAAGTCACTTAAGCTCAGTGTGCTTCAATTTTCTCACCTGTAAAATGGACATAACAAAATCCATTTCATTGTTTAATATAATGTTACATAAAATAATATATGTAAAGCACTTGGAAGAGTGCCTGGATAAAGCAGGTACTCAAAAGGGTGGATAGAATTTTATAAACAATTTGCAATTGCCAACATTTCCATCTCCTCTCATAGGAGGAGGTGAGTACATTAAAAGCATTCCATGTCTTCCCATTCATAATTATAATATGCTAACCAAAAGCTCAACACAAAATAACTACAAATCCAAAAACCAAACATCATGGTGAAAGGAATTTTCACCACTCCAAACCCAACGTTTTCTTAGCACTTTGTCTCAAACTAATGAAAAACATTTGGTGGCATTCCTCTCACACACAAACTAACGCTAAAGGGAAAGATTTCAAAGGTTCATATTTCCACTTGGTAAAAATTCTTTGGTGCAATAACAGCTGGTTAGAGAGGGGGGGAAAGCAGCCTGAACAGGAGCTAAGTAGCTTCTGGTCTCCATGGTAACAGCATTTCATACTCTGACCCTTGTAATCACCTGATTCCCTTGGGATAAAGAAAAGAGCAAGGAGACAAAAGTGCTAAGACAAAAAAAAAAGAAAAAAAAGTCACCATCTGTGGAGTGGATGATAAGTCAGCAAACATGGCCGGGAAGTGATTCTAACCACCTGTAGTTATGTGACATTTCCTTAGAATTATTTTTTTAATGACGTGATAGGTTAATATTGATCAAGCACAGGTTAATTTAAATTACTCATTCCCCCCACCTAGGATGCCACAGCCCTTATGGCGCCCAGGGGATAAGGGACAGTTGACAGACAAGCCACAGTTCATAGCAGGATAATTAATTGGTCTCCTTAGGAGTGAAATTCATGATACTTTTCTTCTTACCATAAGGCTTTGCTTGATTTCTAGGAAAGATACTGAACATCTTTTGAGTGACCAGAGCAGCATCTCAAAGCCAAGCCCGTGGAACCCTGCCTCGGAATCCCTGGGGGCAATGTCACAGCACAGATTCCCTCTAGCAGAGCCAGACTGGACTGGAGCCAAGGAAGCTGTCTTGAATGAGCAGCCTCAGGGCACCCTTCTGCACCCTACACTTGGAAACCACTCAGATCTTCGGATTTACTAAAAAATCTAACGAGCTAACTTTCCTTCACTCAGCTGTTTATGTTGGCATTCAAAAGATCATTTATAAATGTGACAGATTCTACTTTTCTACAGATGACCTACAGAGATAATCCAGTTTTGAAACCAAAAAAAAAAAAAGAAAAAGAAACATAGGGAATTGAAAGGGAACAGTTATCTATTTTGGAAAAAATGGCTATAAATTCACAAAAAGTGTAACCTTTGGTTTCACTAATTTTATTTCATTCCCTATATCACCTCACCGCTTATAGTAATGCCCATCTAATTAGCATAAAGAATATTGTTCACGTTTTATAAGATAGAATTCTTATGTTAAAAGACAGAAACCTAATGCCTTAAATCACTGATTTATTTCAGACTTTCTGAAAAGCTATACAAATTACATTTGGATGTCCATCCAGTTGTATCATACATTCAGAAATTCAAATGTTTACCAAGCACCTTTTAAGTACAAGGTGGTGCTCAATGTGCTGGAGTCAAGGAAGTCAAAAATCCCTGCCATCGTAGAGTTTACATTCTAGAAAGAAAGACAGACAATAAAAATTAAGTCGAATAGCTGCCATGTCAGATAGACAAGAGTGTTACCAAAAAATATAAAGCCAGGAATGACGTGGTTGCAGGTTTTAATAACTGATTTATAAGAAGACCTTTAAAAAGATGTTGACAATTGTCTTACACATATTGATGGGAAATAGTCAAGGCAGAAGAAATTTCAAGAGCAAGTGCCCTGAGGCAGAAGCATACTTGACCTGTCAGAAGAATGTCCCCAAGACCCTTGTGTCTGGAATGGAGTGGAAGATGGAGAGAGTAGCAGAAGATGAGATGAGACATAATCATTCGAGCAGAGGGGGGACATATCATGACCTTTGACTTTTATTCCAAATAAGATGGGAAGATCCTACCAGAATATTTTGCACAGAAAAGTTACATGAGCTGATTTAGATTTAAAAGGATCATTCTGGCATCTGACTGAGAACAGACTGTACAAAAGACAATCAGAAAAAAAAGGAAACCAGGTAGAAGGCATTCCATATTTAAGGAGTGAAATGATACTGAATACGACTAGAATGACAGTTGTGATGGCAAAAGAAAGAGTAAGATTCTGGAAAATTTTTCAAGGCAGAACCAAAAAGATTTGTGGAAGAATCAGATGTGGACTCAAGAAAGAGAAGAATCATGGTTCTTTATCTGGGAAATTGAAAAGATAGAGCTGTCTCTTACTAGATGTGGAAGACTGAGAGTAGCAGGAGTTGAGACATTCAGGTGGCAATACCAAGTAGACAGTTGTATCAAACAATCTGAAATGCAAAAGAGATACCTGAGCTGGAGGTATAAATGTGTGAATCACCAAGCTAGATGATATTCCCCAAGGAATGAATGTAAATAGAAAAAGGAAATTCGGTGTCTAAATATGGGCGCGCTTTAACATTTAAATATCAGAACTGAATAGGAGCCATCAAAGGGATTGAGAAGGAGTGACTGATGAGGTAGTAGGACTATCCTTGAAGCCAAGTGATGAAGACATTTCAAAGAGGTGGGAATAATCAGCAATGTCAAATGCTCAGAGATCAGTACCGTGAGGATTGGGAGTTGATATGAATGATGATATGCCCTAGAGCAGTTAGATGTACTTGTGATATTAAAACCCTGATTTTATTGAATTCAGGAGAGAACAGGAAAAGAGGAATTGGAGAGGATCAATATAAAAGATTCAAGTCTTTACCTAATGGAAGATCTTGAAAAGTGACTTTTTCCTACTCATTCTTCCTTTCTTTTTTAAAATATGAAACTTTAAAGACATATTTGCAGTCTAAGAAAAGATTTGCGTAGAAAGGGTCAATTTGATGGCAAAGGACAGGAGGGAAGAGTTGCTGAGCAGTGTCCTTGAATAGAGGACATGGGGTGAGATCTTGTAGGAAAGTAATGGAGGTATTAGAAGTTTTTTTTTTCTTTCGTAGCAAATTATTCATATATAACATTAGGAGAGAAAGCAGATGCACATAGCTGTGTGGAAGTGGTGGTGACAGCTTATGGAAGTCCTTGCTGTCTGCTTTTTTTCTCAATGAAACAGGAAATAAGCTCTTCTATAAGAAGTGGGGGAGGTGAACAGGTTTGGAAGTTTGAGGAGGAGAAGGATGAGAACTTGCTGAGGTCCTGGAACCTAGAAAGAAATGGACTTGGGAAATATGATGACTGCCAGTGGCATAAGGGTCACCTTGATGAAAGCAAGGGGGCTAGTCAGCCACTGTGGCCTAAATACTGAGAGAAAGTATAAGAGTCCAGTAAAAAAAAAAATCTGAACTAGCCATCATAAAAAGATTTCCAATTCACTTTAGAAATTTCTCTTACAATCTTGACAAAAGTCAGTTTGAGTATTTCTCATTTTTTCTTGGCAAAGCTGAGTCATGACTATTACCCCTGCCTGCTAGATGTGAATTTTGAAGGGTTTGTTGCTGAATCTATCGGTCTTTCACTTTATAAGACAGTGAGGTATATTTTTAAAATACCTCACTCATTCCAGCCTCCATACTTTATTCTATGATATAAAAATATTTATGGTGTGATTTAGGCTATCATCTTGGTGGCACAGATGGTAAAGCATCTGCCTGCAATGTGAGAGACCCAGGTTCGATCGCTGGGTTGGGAAGATCCTTTGGAGAAGGAAATGGCAACCCACTCCAGTACCCTTGCCTGGAAAATCCCATGGACGGAGGAGCCTGGTATGCTACAGTCCATGAGGTTGCAAAGAGTCAGACACAACTGGGCAACTTCACTTTTCTTTCCTTTCCTTTCTTTCTAAGTTTATTC
This sequence comes from Bos javanicus, assembly GCF_032452875.1. Classification (NCBI taxonomy): domain Eukaryota; kingdom Metazoa; phylum Chordata; class Mammalia; order Artiodactyla; family Bovidae; genus Bos; species Bos javanicus. Next base: position 22,921,336 of record NC_083873.1, on the reverse strand, counting down.
CTACCAAAACTATGCTAAATGCAAATCAAAATAAATCATTCTCTATCTCAAGCTTTTGAAGTCTTTGATATTTATACCAAAGGATGATAACAAAATTTCTCAAAGCTGAATTAATTTTAGTTCAAAACCATATGGCATATTTCATATAATTTACTAATGGCAAAAGAAAGCAAACCCAAATTAACCAAGAAAGAATTTAACAGCTCAGTCAGGATATTTTATATGAATCATATAATTATATAAATTATAGGAATGCCTATAGTCAGTCCTGCTTCTTCATAAATCATGCGTTTTCATTCATGGCTTCTGTTAACACTCTGCTTCATATCTTGCTGTATTTCCCATTCATCCATTGGTTTCTGGGCAGTGACTCAAGGAAGCTGAGAGAGGTATAGGCTGGCATTTAGAAAAAATCAAGACTCGTAGCCACACTGATTTCGTATACACCACCTGCCATCACAGACGCAACCAATTCTTCATCTTATCCATAATGATACATCAGGTATCTCTTACATCTTTTTTGAAATATAAAATTGGTAAGAAAAGTTAATATCAATGCCCATTTTATAAGACTTAAGAATATTGTTTTTACATTTTAAGATATCTTACAAGTTTGTATTCAAGAGAATAGGCTTGTTTATGACCTATTTTAGTCACATGTGTAAGTCATTTGATAATAGGTATTTATAGTTCCCCTAATTATAGCATGTCTCCATGGAAACACTTTGCCACTCCATTAATATGATGCCATTTCAGGGACTGTCTGTGTCTCTTTTGTTGATTCTTTGATCAACTGACTAATTGATTAAAAGACTTGGTATATGAGCTATCAGATCAGATCAGATCAGATCAGTCGCTCAGTCATGTCTGACTCTTTGTGACCCCCTGAATCGCAGCATGCCAGGCCTCCCTGTCCATCACCAACTCCCAGAGTTCACTCAGACGCACGTCCATCGAGTCAGTGATGCCATCCAGCCATCTCATCCTCTGTCATCCCCTTCTCCTCCTGCCCCCAATCTCTCCCAGCATCAGAGTCTTCTCCAATGAGTCAACTCTTCGCATGAGGTGGCCAAAGTACTGGAGTTTCAGCTTTAGCATCATTCCTTCCAAAGAAATCCCAGGGCTGATCTCCTTCAGAATGGACTGGTTGGATCTCCTTGCAGTCCAAGGGACTCTCAAGGATCTTCTCCAACACCACAGTTCAAAAGCATCAATTCTTCAGTGCTCAGCCTTCTTCACAGTCCAACTCTCACATCCATACATGACCACTGGAAAAACCATAGCCTTGACTAGACGGACCTTTGTTGGCAAAGTAATGTCTCTGCTTTTCAATATGCTATCTAGGTTGGTCATAACTTTCCTTCCAAGGAGTAAGCGTCTTTTAATTTCATGGCTGCACTCACCGTCTGTAGTGATTTTGGAGCCCAGAAGAATAAAGTCTGACACTGTTTCCACTGTTTCCCCATCTATTTGCCATGAAGTGGTGGGACCGGATGCCATGATCTTCGTTTTCTGAATGTTGAGCTTTAAGCCAACTTTTTCACTCTCCACTTTCACTTTCATCAAGAGGCTTTTGAGTTCCTCTTCACTTTCTGCCATAAGGGTGGTGTCATCTGCATATCTGAGGTTATTGATATTTCTCCCGGCAATCTTGATTCCAGCTTGTGCTTCTTCCAGCCCAGCATTTCTCATGATGTACTCTGCATAGAGGTTAAATAAGCAGGGTGACAATATACAGCCTTGACGTACTCCTTTTCCTATTTGGAACCAGTCTGTTGTTCCATGTCCAGTTCTAACTGTTGCTTCCTGACCTGCATACAAATTTCTCAAGAGGCAGGTCAGGTGGTCTGGTATTCCCCTGTCTTTCAGAATTTTCCACAGTTTATTGTGATCCACACAGTCATAGGCTTTTTGGCATAGTCAATAAAGCAGAAATAGATGTTTTTCTGGAACTCTCTTGCTTTTTCCATGATCCAGTGGACGTTGGCAATTTGATCTCTGGTTCCTCTGCCTATTCTAAAACCAGTTTGAACATCAGGAAGTTCACGGTTCACATATTGCTGAAGCCTGGCTTGGAGAATTTTGAGCATTACTTTACTAGCATGTGAGATGAGTGCAATTGTGCAGTAGTTTGAGCATTCTTCGGCATTGCCTTTCTTTGGGATTGGAATGAAAACTGACCTTTTCCAGTCCTGTGGCCACTGCTGAGTTTTCCAAATTTGCTGGCATATTGAGTGCAGCACTTTCACAGCATCATCTTCCAGGATTTGAAATAGCTCAACTGGAATTCCATCACCTCCACTAGCTTTGTTCGTAGTGACGCTTTCTAAGGCCTACTTGACTTCACATTCCAGGATGTCTGGCTCTATGTCAGTGATCACACCATCATGATTATCTGGGTCGTGAAGATCTCTTTTGTACAGTTCTTCTGTGTATTCTTGCCATCTCTTCTTAATATCTTCTGCTTCTGTTAGGTCCATACCATTTCTGTCCTTTATCAAGCCCATCTTTGCATGAAATGTTCCTTTGGTATCTCTGATTTTCTTGAAGAGATCCCTAGTCTTTCCCATTCTGTTGTTTTCCTCTATTTCTTTGCATTGATCTATATGATCTATATGAGCTATAATGGTAACTAAATATTTCCAAGCATATACTAGTTTCATAATTAATATTATTCCATATTTGCCTTTTAAAAATCTCTTCAGGATCCATCCACCAATTAACCAAAGAATCAGAATACCATGAAGTGAGAAGAATTTTCAACAGATGTAAGAGGAAAAAAATTTTTTACCAGAATTGATAACTTCAACTTGCCAAAACCAACTTTGGCATGTACCATAGCTTGCCTGCTCAACAGTCATTCACTCTCCTGTGCTCCGATAAAAACTAAACTGGATCTATCCTTCTTCAAGAAGCCATGGCCACAGAGGAATCTGAACTCTCCAGACCCAGAATAAGTTCCTTATTTTTTGTCCTCTGAGACTGTGCATAAAACAAGAGGACAAAGCTTCTGAAATCAGAGGTTAATTGTTCTTCATGCAGAAATTAATTGAATAGAACAATAAAAGACAACCTGGATCACTTTGACACTCAGCTGCAAGAGGGTCAAGATCAAATCACTTGGGAAAATGTTATAATTCCAGGCCAGGATTCTTGACGAATTGATAAAGGAAATGTTCATGTTAGTGAGAAAGGTAAGAAATTTTTCTTCATTCCTTTTAAAAGCATTATCTTTGAAAATTATCCTTCTATTGAATGTTATTTGTATAATAAGATAAACATACTGAACTGAAAAAATTACATGCTTAACTCAAACAATAAGTCACTATGCTGTCTTGCAAAACCAGCAGAGACAGGATGACCTTACTGTTGACAACCGTGCCTTGCCATCATTTTGAGCCATTTCGCTTGAGAATTAGAACTCCAGTTTAAAAATATTGTGAAAATATAGACTAGAAATTCCCCTTTAGTCTTAATCAGTCACATTGGAGTCTTTTTTAAAATAGGATAATCTAAATTTTATACAGCTGGAAAAGTCAACTCTTTCTACTGTCCTCTATCTTTTATTTTCAAACTCACCATGATTATGTCTATGTAAGTGAGGGGTGGGACAGTTATACATCCTCATGACATGTGGAAGATCCCAAGTCACATGCACTACAAGATGCTTTGCATCCATTTGGGAAATCCTAGGCTCCATGGGAATAGGATTGGGCCTGTCCTGCTTAGCTCTGTGTCCTCATTGCCTGGAGCGCTCAATAAATATTCTGCTGAATTAATGGATGAATGAATGTGAACTAAAAAGATATCAGAGCTACCATTAAATATGAGTTCCCTCTATGCCTCACATCATACCCAATTACTGTACTTAACTATTTATTAACATTCACTGTACTTGATTTTTTGCCCGCTCCAAAATGATTCTGTCATAATGACCATTAAATTCTCAATTCAGTACCTAGATTTATAACCACTTTAAATTTACCAGTGTTTCAAGAACTTTCTTGGGTCTCGTGTAACAACTTTATATGACCCTACCTGTCTATATGTGATCTGGCATCATTTCACCATAGGCCATTTTAACTACATTCAATAAATAAAATGATGGTTCTTTACAACTCCTAAGAAAGATGAATTTACCCATCATTCTGTTTTCAAGGAGTTGGGAACAAAAGATGTGACAAAACAGGTCAGAAAAAGAATTGATCATATTGACTGTGCTCTGTAATCCAGTAATCACACAAACCAAAGTGGTAAGATGATCACAGACCTTTGGTGACAAGACTGATTATCTTGAGCAATTTAGCAAGAAAGAACAGTTCATCTTGTTCAGTGAATGGAAAATGTTGGAGTTTAATAGCCATCATTTTTATAGCATCTGTAGCCTAGCATACAGAGAAAAAAAATATGAAGCTTAAATCCAGGTGATAATTTATTTCTGGTGGACACATTATTAAATAAGCTCTTAATTTCAATTTGAATAAATTAACACTTCCCTCCTGGACCAATACTATCCCTGTTCACTTTTAAAGGAATGTGGTACGGAGTTGTGGCAGGGAATAGTGGGGAAGGGAGGGGGAGGCTCTCGGTCACCAACTGATAACTACTCCCACTTTTTGAACTGATTATAAAAAGGCTTTAGAGCCCGATTGTCTCTTGGAGTAAAGGAATTTACCATTAAAGTATGGAAGATTATTCTTCATCTTTTCATACTGTTCTTGTCTTGTCCAGGAAAGAATACTGGAGTGGGTTGTCATTTCCGCCTTGAGCAAACTCCAGGTGACGGTGGAGGACAGAGGAGCCCTGCGTGCTGCAGTTCATGGGGTTGCAGAGTTAGGCATGACTTAGCAACTGAACAACAACAACTCTTCATCTTAGGGAGAAATATATATTTCTTGGCTTGGTTATAGACTTAGAAGCAACTGGAATGTCCATTCTTTGAAATAGTGTAATGACTGCTGCCCTTCTAAATCTTCATGGATATATGTGTAATCTAGAATATAGTACAGATGAACTTATTTGTAAAGCAGAAAGAGAGACACAGACATAGAGAAAAAAAAAACTATATGGACACCAAGGGTGGAGAGTAAGGGTATGGTAAATTGGGAGATTTGGATTAACATATCTACACTACTAAGTATAAAATAGATAACTAATGAGAACCTACTGTATAGCATGGGGGGGGTGGGGAGGAAGAAGGCACAATCTCTTTGTAGGTCATATATTAACCTTAAGATTGCATTCCAATATATAAGAGATGCAGGCAAATACTGTTTGGTTCCATTTATATAAAGTGTCTAGAATAGTCAAATTCATAGAATCGGAGAGTACATTGGTAGATGTCAAGGGCTGGGCGGCGGTGGGGGGGGGGGGAGGTGTGGTGAGGGGGAAGAGGAGTTAGTGTTTAATGGGGACAGGTATTTAGTTTAGGAAGGTGAAAAATTCAGGAGATGAAAGATGGTGAGAGTTGCACAATATGAATGTTCTTAGTGCTACTGAACTGTGCAGTTAAATATGATTAAAATAGTATGTTATACATTAAATGACTTTCAATACAATAAAAATACATGTAAAAATAAATAAACAAAATTTTAAAAAATAAAAAATATAAATCTTCCTGGAAGCCCATTGGACCAGAAGAAAAGACAGGCAAAGGGGTGTCCCCAGAATCAGCAGTAATGGAACAAGAAATGGTTAAGTCTTCTACATGGCAATTCAGTGTTTTTAATATAATTTACCTAATAATCTCATCTTCAACTTTCTTAAAGATACCTGCTAATACTTTAGAGCAAGGTTAGCAATATAAATTAGCAGGAAGAAAATAAGAGAACCGGTATTGCAAGTGAGACAGCAGGGCAAATTCAGGAACGAAACCCATCTGAGCATAAAACCCAGGTTCCCCATTTTTGTTGTGTCTACAGGAATCAGTACTGGGTGTTCTTTGGAAGGAATGATGCTAAAGCTGAAACTCCAATACTTTGGCTACCTCATGCAAAGAGTTGACTCATTGGAAAAGACTCTGATGCTGGGAGGGATTGGGGGCAGGAGGAGAAGGGGACGGCAGAGGATGAGATGGCTGGATGGCATCACCGACTCAATGGATGTGAGTCTGAGTGAACTCCGGGAGTTGGTGATGGACAGGGAGGCCTGGCGTGCTGCGATTCATGGGGTCGCAAAGAGTCGGACACGACTGAGAAACTGAACTGAACTGAACAGGGAAGCTACTTAGCTTCTCCAACTCTCAGTGCTCCCTAAGATAAGCATCAGAGGAGATAAGCATTCCCATTTCACAGTATTAATTTAAAGATTACATGAGATTATATATATTAAACATTCTTAGTGCCTGAAGTTGCTAACTACTCAAGAACTAGTACTTATTATTAAGCTGCTACTAATAATCATCTATATTCCCATCTCACAAATAAGTACTATCAATGCTTTAGCATGTGATCTTTAGCTTAATTTTCTATGTGTGTACTTCCCATATTTTTATTCAATAATGAGATCATATTATGCATAATGCCTGCAGCTTACTTTCTTAAGACAATCTTTCCACGTCAACAAAGTTTCGCAACACAATTTCCAGTACTTCCCAATATTCTCTTCTGTATCTCTACAATCATTTATTTATCTGATCCCTTTATTGCTAAGCATTTAGGATGGGCACAAATTTTTACCATGATAAACAATGCCATTATTGTTGCACATAAATACTTCAATATAATCCTCCTTGGGTTAAATTCCTAGAAGCAAAATCACTGGGTGAAAATGTAAATGCCCTTTTTTAGATATTTTGACACATTTTGACAAATTCTCTCCCAGAAAATCCTCTCACCAAGGATACATAAGATTCACTCTTTATGAAACTATCTACAACACTAGATATTGTCATTTTATTTTCAAAGAGAAAAGGCATTGCCAATATGAATGAGAAAGTGGTTCATTGCTGTGACGATAAAATAAAAACACTTTGAAGGTTAATTAAAATCTCTTAATTACTATTTTAATTAAGCTTATTCTAGAGAAGGAATCAACAAATATGACCCACACAATAAATCTAACCCACCATCTATTTCTGTACATCCCACAAGCTATAACTGGTTTTCACAGATGAATATTTGCAATTAATCTGGTGATAAGAAATGCTACCTTGAACTCCAATTAAGCAAAATGTTATTGAAAAAAATCAATTTTTCTCATTAGCCAACTTGTATTACAAAAAGTTATACGTACTCAATAACCTTTAGTACTGTATTTTGAATTTTGTAAAAAAAAAAATTCTTAAATATTTGTTTTCTCTCATGTTATCTAAGCACGTAATATTCTCAGTGTTGCACCTCGAGCCACAAAGTGCAAAATACTATCCGGCTGTTTACAGAAAAATTTGTCAACTTCTCATTTGTTCAGGGTCTTCTGAGGTGGCTCAGTGGTAAAGAACCTGCCTGCCAACGCAGTAAATGTGGGTTTGATCCCCTGGGTCAGGAAGATTTACTGGAGAAGGAAATGGCAGCCCACTCCAGTTACTTCAGATATCCCAAGAAGAGCCTGGCGGGCTAACAGTTCATGAAGTCACAAAGAGTCAGACGCAACTGACTATGCACACATACACATCCAAAGCGTTCACTAAAAATACAAGTAAATGCACGCTGAGTCGTGTCAGACTCTTTGCGTGTGACCCTATGGACTGTAGCCCGCCAGGCTCCTCTGTCCATGGAATTCTCCAGGCAAGAGTACTGGAGTGGGTTGCCATGCCCTCCTCCAGGGGATCTTCCCGACCCACAGATCGAACTCGCATCTGCAGCCCATGTCTCCTGAGGCTCCTGCATTTCAGGCGGCTTATTAACCACTGAGCCACCGGGAAAGCCCATTTACTCCTGTCAGTGCTTTGCAAACTTACAGTTCTCAGGTTTCCCAGAGGTGATTTTGGGAGGAAAGGGAAGGCAAGAGAGGCCAAGCCCCCACACTTCAATGATTTCTATTGCCTTTGTTTCCACATCTGGGCCCCAAATAATATTTCATGTAAAAATTAACCTTAGTGTTTTACAAAAATGTGTGAAAATTGCTTCTGAGTATGGAGCAGGGCTTCACTTAAGCCACAGGCAGCTTCTCCGTACTTTCTTCTGGGGCCTGTTGACAGGAGACAGTTCCCCATAGGCCCCAGGCCACCTGCTTTCAAATCAAACTGCTCCGTTTTTTAAAAGGTTGTATTTCTGACTCATGAAAATAACTAATAATCAATGCAAATCAATCTAAATTAGTATTAGTAATGTTTTCTCCTTTCAGGAGGAAACTAATCTTGAATCGTGGAAACTATTTTGTACTTAAAACTGTTAAGCAACCAGGGATTAAGGACCACATACTGAATTATAAATAGTTCAAGACTTGCTAAACTTGTAGTGAAATGGGAAAAAAAAACACATTAGAAGTGTTCAAGTGGGAATTCCCGGTTGAGATAAGAGTGTTAAGCTGCCACACAGACTTTCCCATTCCAGTATCTAATCAAGTATTCCTTTAGATATTGAAGTGACAGGCAGGCCTTCTCACGTATGAAAGAAGTTATACAATACATCACTGGTATATTGTAATTGTAAACTGTATATTGAAATAGAATTGATAAAATAACAACAAATTATGTACTGCATCCGTGTAGAGAACTTAGGAATGGCAGAAAACTTGATCCAGTAGTGATTAGCAGTGATTCCACTTAAACCTAGAATTTCTATAAGAAAATGTGTGAAACTAGTTGCAGAAGAGATAGAAATATTTATTTTAAGTCTTGTTTACAAAAATAAGGAAGTGAGAGCTAGGAGAGCTTCAGTTTTTAATCTGTGGATCTGGTAATACCTAAAATTAAAACACATAGTTAAATCATACTAGGGAACAAACTGTTAAGCAACTACTCCCACAGCAAGGGAGGCAAGAAAGAATATACAAGGAGCAAATACACATAAAACAGAAAGTATAATCCTGACTTTCTTTCCATTTTCTGAGCCATTATTGGGTTGCGAGAATAAGCTTACATTGAAGCTGTTTCTTCTGTCTGTGGCAAAATGTGATGAAATGGTTAAGAGTGAAAAACTAAACACAGGAATAAAAACCAGGTTGTTTTTGCATTAACTGCGACTTCCTTGATGATTGGGCATTTCCAGAAGGTTTAACATAATTGCCTCTTCAGCCTTCCTGAAGCTCAGTTAGATACGTCCTGACACATTCCCACACACATAGCTCTTCTACCCTTGGGTTCAGTTGGACAGAGAAATGCTTTCAAATAAGCAAGAAAGAAAATAGTGTGTTCTTTACTAGGTTCACGCTATTGAAAATCAACAACAAAATAACGTTATCAATTCCATAACAGGAACTCTGGCCACTAGAATTTAAAGGTATATAATCAGTTTATATCAAAGTTATCTTCATTCTGGAATCAGGTAAGTCTAGAAAAAGAGAATATAATCAGTAAAATTACCAAAAGAGTAACCATGATAATGGCAATAATAACTAGTGTTTGGTACTTACTATGTAGCAGGCCATGAACAGGTCACAAGAAACAGATACCTTGTTATAACTCCATTGTATTAACTACTTCAAGGTAATGGCACCAATGAGGTAAGGCCATTATTTTCACCATTTTATAGGTGCAGTTTAGTAGATTGACATGCCCTTGGAACTAGTCACAGTGGACCTGGATTTGAGCCCGGGCTTCTTAATCCCAGAGCCATCCATGATGGTGCTCGTCCATGACATTCTTCTATCTCCCAAACCTGCCTGATGGTGGAAGGTGTGATTATAGTTAGACAAGCTCTAGTCTTAACTGTCACTAAAATATTGAATGATGTTGTTGTTCAGTCGCTAAGTCATGTCCAACTCTTTGCCACCCTAAGGACTGCAGCACACCAGCTTCCTCTGTCCTCCACTATCTCCTGAAGTTTGCTTAAATTCATGTCCATTGAGTCGATTATTCTGTTTAACCATCTTATCCTCTACCACCCCCTTCTCCTCCTGCCTTCAATCTTTCCTAGCATCAGGGTCTTTTCCAATGAATCGGCTTTTCACATTAGGTGGCCAAAGTATTAGAGCTTCAGCTTCAGCATCAGTCCTTCCGATGAATATTCAGAGTTGATTTCCTTTAAGATTGACTGGTTGATCTCCTTGCAGTCCAAAAGACTCTAAAGAGTTTTCTCCAGCACCACAGTTTGAAAGCATCGATTCTTCAGCTCTCAGTCTTCTTTATGGTTCAACTCTCACATCTGTACAAAATTACTGGAAAAACCATAGCTTTGACTATATGGACATACTGAACAAAACAGCTTTTAAAAAATAGAAATTGCTGAAAATGGAGGTAACTAACACACACACACACACAAAAAATAGGTGGTTACTACTACAAAGGGTGCATTTGAACTCTGTCTATTATCTTTAAACACCTTTAGAAAAAAACCCAGAAAACTGAGCTCCATATCAATCTCTGGCCGTTGGACCAGTAGAGAAAGAGGGCAGCAATCCTCAGATCTGGCCTAGGTGGACGTGATGACCATGAGAAAGGACAATAGAGAGGGACATAAGAGTTCCTCCCAAATGCTAACACAGCCACAGCATTGTCAGTAGGCACTGGGATAAGGGACGGATGTAAGAATCACAAAAAAATGAATGAAAGTAGTCACCATTTCCAAAAGTGTTTCTAAGTGATCCAAATAAGAATTATCAAATATGAAAAAATACTATGTGGTTTGATAATATGAGGAGAAACGGAGGCAAAAAAGAGTTACGTTGGCTTCTCTACTGCAGGACTGCTAGTCTTTGATATACACAAGTGAATCTCCATGGGATGACTACTGTACGCAGCATTTCTTAAACCTTTTGAACACAGCATTCTTTCTTCTTAGAAAAAGATGTTAACATTTTGTAGATTACCTTTTTTTCCTGTAGAACACAGTTTGAATGAATTAATCAGCCTTTATTCTTTCTCTGCGGTGAAATTATCAGAGTGCATTGCTGGGGGGAGGATTTGTGCACTGTGTCCCAGGTATTCACACCCACACACACTTACATGTGAAACAGTGTGATAAGTCAGCAAAACCAGGCTGCCTTATCAGATGTGCTACAATGTGTTCCATACGCAGGACTATTAAAACTGCAGTTTCTTTAACTAGCTGAGGTGGGAAGGGGAGGGTAACTGTAGACAATGTGTGTGTATTATTTCTGCTATCTATGGAGAGAGGCACCCTCACATTTATCAGAGATTCAAAGAATCCCAGGATCTAAAAACAGTTAAGAACCAACTGTACTTTGCACAATAAGAAGAATCTTTCCAAATACAAAGGTGATATCAACACTGAATCCCAGGAGGGTGGAGATCAAGATAGCACAATAGGAAGACACGGGCTCACCTTCTCTCACGAACACAGGGAAAACTACAATTTGCATAGATCACAACTGTCACTGAAAACAACCCGGGGACCAGCAGAATAGCTCTTCTGGAACCAAGTCTGTAAAGAAAGATCCAAAGGAATGGAGGAGAAGCAATCTGGTCAAGACCCACATCCCACCAAGGAATCCAGGAGAGAAGGGGGAGACCACAGGCTCAGGCACTCTCCCAAAGCAAGGGATTCAAGCCACTTATTAGTCACCCCAGTCCTGGGGTCTGACACCGGGAAGATGAGTCCACTTAGATGGCTTGAAAGCCAGTGGAGCTCACAGGAGAGTTGTAAGAAATCAAGACTCTGCTCTTAGAAGCGTGCACACGCAGACTTGCTAACTACTCCCAGTCACAACACAGAGGCAGAAGAGTGAGAACTACCTGGAGCTCTGGACAGCTTGCCAGGCCTGCCACAGGGTGCCTCCCCCAGCCCACACAGGACTCCGCCAGCTCCACGGAGGCAGAGACTGCCACTGCCAACGAGACTGCGTGCTTGGAGAGAGCAGAACTAGCCGGGACGCCCAGCTCTGCCTCTGATCACCGAAAAGGAATCCATTGCTGGCGTGCCCCTCCCTGTGCACAGTCGAGAGGAATAAAATCAGCTCCAGGGAGACTATCATCGCAAGTGAGTGCCTCCCAAATGGGAGGGAGTGAAGCCAACCCTCCTGACTCCAACCCAGCCTCTAACTGAGGGGAAAACTGAAATCGGCACAGAAGTGCAGCCCCCAAACCTCAGGCCCTGGGGATACCCCAAACCAAGACAGAGATTGCCATCACGCCCAGGGGAAACCCCACTCCCTCGGAGCTCCTGCTTCCCTCCCTTAGGCCCCACTTCGGGCTGCGACAATCGCTGAGCAGAGGAGAAGCTCTGGCTTCCACCTGGCTCTGGCCTCAGCCCCTCCAATTCTAGCCATGCCTTCCACCAAAGCAGTAGCTGCCACACGCTCCCCTCACACCCAGCCCTCCCATCACAGCCACTGGCACACACAGACTGCACAAGGATGTTCCCACACAAGGACACACCTTTAAGACGGGGATAGGTAACTGTTTCACATAATCTCCTGGAGACGGCGAAAGTTAAATAAAGTGAGAAGACACTTTGTTTCAAACTTTGATGAGCAAAAGTGCTATATTATTATTATTCTAACATTGAGTCATATTTCCTCTATCAGAGACAGTATAGGAAAGGAAACAATCTGTAGCATTTTGAGTAAAGCGTGTCTGAAAACCAGCACAAATTACAAAGAAATGGGAAATAATCAAAGAAGAATTAAAATCAAAGCAAAGTTCTCTGTCAGGCAAGGTCAAGATGACAATTAAGTCATTTCATGAATCCATCTGAATCCAGGCAGGAATTCCACTGATCTTAAGTACCTATTACAAAACACCAACATTTTAATTGAAAATATTACTTAAATATTTATCTTCTAAAATAATATTAGTAGTATTCCTGCTATACATGTATTTTCAAAATAAGCAAATCTAGTGTAATAGAGAAACCTAAGAAATACCCTCAATTAATTTAAAAAAATTTTTATTTATAATAATTATTATTTATTAAAATAATAGCTCTATGGTCTTGTTACCATGAAATAGAAACTATTCCTTATCCCTAGGAGAGATTCAGAGAATGAAAGAGGTAATAAAGGAATACAAGTTGAATGTCTACTACTTACCTGACATATTTCATGCAGGCTACTTTTAACCCTGTGAGCTAGAAATTATTATACCTGTTTTATAGATAAGGAAACTGAGGTTCAGAGAGGTATAACCAAGCTCTCATAGCAAATAGATATTAGAGGCAGGATTAAAAGTCTGGTCTCTCTGATTCCAAAATCCTTTCCCCTTCAACACATCTATTTCTACAATTTAAAAAAACTAAATAATTAAAAATTGATCAACTAAAAAAAAAACTATAGAGAAATGTTTTTAGTGATATAAGATCAAATCTAAAAGTTTAAGTAGGAAAGAAGCTCATAGCAATTTTCATCACAAAATATTTCTATAGTTATCCCAGAATGTTTTTTTAATTATTATACCCATACCCATAGGAAAATTTCCTTCAAAAGGAAAAATCATTTTAACAGAAGTATCACTTTGTAAGTGGCGGTGTAAGTAAAATAAATAATATAACCTATAATTTAAAATAGCAGAAGCACTTAATGGCTAATATTTGTTGATTGACTGACAATGGAACAGCACTGAAAAAATACCTGTTATATTTAATAAAATACCCTTTGCTCAACATTACCTATTTTTATACTGATCTTGAAATAGCAATGGCAAGTTCTATATTTTAAAACCAGGTTGAAGAATGATCTAGTTTTTTTGCCCCCCTCTGAGTCCTTTTTAAGAAAGTTTTTTACCTTCACTAGTTCTGTGAGGATGACTCACAGATCATTTCAGTTCGATAAATAACTCATTCAAGGAAGACACTTCGCATTCTCTATTCATCAGCAGAGAAATACCTCCTTCAAAAATACCTTTCCCTGAACATCCACCCACCATCATTTCTTGGATGAATGAGTAAATGAGATTCCATACCAGCATCCTGAAGTAGAAACTCCCAAGTGCTGTCAGGAGCTCATACAAGCCCATGACCCACAGTGCAAATGGAAGCAGGGCAGCCAATTTGGATTTCCACCTGGAAATCAAGGACTGGATAGCTTCTGTGAGTGTAAAGAATTATCCTCCTTCCCCAAGTCCATGTCCCATTCCCCAGTAGAGGTGTCAGTTGAGCAGCTTAAAGATACAGGGAAGCCCCATGAAGATGCAGCACGGGTGGGGATCGGGGGTTGCGGAGTTGGAGGGGCAGTTCCAGGAATCTTAACCCAATCCGCAGAAGACAGGGGGACCCAGGGCCAATGCAGAAACAGCTGGCTTGGGAAACAGGGCTGGCCAAGGACAAGCAGTTCCGGAGGGCCAGCTTTCCCACCCACCACCCACCACCGCCCACCACCGCCCACCTCCAAGTCCAGGAAACCACGCCCTCTTCCATTTCCAGGCCCACTGGCATTAAGCATCTTCCTTTCCTCTCTTCCTCTTGGAAACTACTCCTGCCTTCTCAACCTCATGGAAGCTTCTCCCCACCAAAGCAGAGGCTGCAAACGGCAACATTTCCTCGGTTTTAGAGATTCCAGTCCCCAAAAGTCAAGTCCAGAGCATCAATCGGAAACACCTTCTTCTCCTTCTGCCCTGCAACAATCAGGCACCCTCTGAAGCACCATATCTCTAAATCGTAAAACAATGAAAAACTAATCAACTGATCTGTATGGCTTTTCTCATAAAATTTAGCTTTTTAAATGCCATGATGAGAGTCATGTCTGGGCTGGGCTCTCAATGGGGACAAGAGTTGGATGACGCCCTTCCTTCTGGTTTTCACAGAAGCAGGAAATCTTGGGAGAAAAAAATGATTTAACCTTCTTTTTCTCTTGAACCTTTTGTGTGTGTTATGTGTGGTGAGAACCATGAATATCATGAGCTCCATCCTCTCAACAAACTTTAGAGTGTACGACACAATATTGTTAACAGTAGATACAAAGTTGCATGGCAGATTTCTAAAGCTTATTCCTCTTGCTTAACTGAAACTTTATGCCCTCTGATGAGCTACATATCTTCTCTCCCCCTGGGCCCTGACAACCACCACTCCACTCTGATTCTACAATTTTGATTCTGTTTTACATGCTTCTAGATTAAATGCGTGTGTGTGTGTGTGTGTGGGCACTCAGTTGCTCAGTCATGTCTGACCCTGCAATACTATGGACTGTAGCCCACCAGGCTCCTCTGTCCACGGGATTTTCCAGGCAGGAATACTGGAGTGTTTCCGTTTGCAACATTTCCTTCTCCAGGGGATCTTCCTGACCCAGGGACTGAAACTGCATTTCTTGCATCTCCTGCACTGGCAGGTGGTTTCTTTACCATTGTGCCACCTGGAAAGCTTTTAGATAAATTAAATCATGCAGAAATAGAAAACAGTAAGCACTTGGAGAAATTTGGGCTTTGGTACACTGTTGTTGGGAATGCAATGGTGCAGGTAAGGAAGGAAAGGTAAGGAAAACAATATGAAATTTCTTCAAAAGAATTAAAAATAGAACTACTATGATCTAGCAATCCCATGTCTAGATATTTATCTAAAAGAACTGAAATTAGGATCTTGTTCATAGTAACATTGTTTATAATAGCCAAGATATGAAAGCAACCTAAACATCCATCAATGAGTGAATGGATAAAGAAAATGCACTGTATTTTTACAATGAAATATTATTCAGCATTAAAAAATTAAGGAAACTCTGCAATCTGTGATAGCTTAGATGAACCTCTGAAGGACACTGCTAAGTGAAATAATCCTGTCAGAGATGACAAATGCTACATGATTTCTCTTGAGTTTAGGCATATAGAGTGACGTCCAGGAGACTGTGAAGGAGGGTGGCCCTCAGGCAGAGTTGGACACTGGTATTTGGATTACAGAAGGGAACACAGGGAGAGTTGGTATCGAAAGCAACTCGAAGAGTTTGCATGACTAGAAAAAGTGATTACTACGCATATCAGGAAGTCCAAGGAAGTGGGACCCTAAGGAGGAGGTTTGCTAGTGCAGCTGCTGAGAATGTTATCCTATATAATGGTTCCACATTCTACCTTGTATCCTCAACACATCACCTTTGTCTTCATGTTATTTCCTCTCAAGGTAACTGTTTTCACTTGGCTGGGGCTGTCATAACAAAGTACCACCCACTAGGGGGCCGAAACAATAAAAATGTGTGGTCTCCCAGTTCTCAAGGCTACAAGTGCAATATCTAGGTGTGCATAGCCCTTTCTAAGGGCTGTTGGGAAAATCTGTTTCATGTCTCTTTCCTAGCTTCTGGTGGTTTGATGACAATCTTTAGCATTCCTTGTCTTGTGGAAGCTTTACCACCATCTCTGCATTCATCTTTTTATGGCATTCTTCCTGGGTGTACATCTGTGCCCATATTCCCCCTTTTCATAAGAATACTAGTCATACTAAATCAGGAACCCACTCTTCTCCAGTATGACCTCATTTTAACTAATTTCATTTGCACTGACCCTGTTTTAAAATAAGATCACATTCTGAGGTACTGGGGATTAGGACTCCAATGTGTCTTTTTTGCTGGAGGAGAGGGTGGACACGATTTGACTTGTAACTAGCCAAAATGGCTGCTGTAGACATCACATCTACCTGTAATGTCTCAGGGAAGTAAAGGGTATCTCTTCTTTCTATGACTTTCCAGCACATGCTGTCCTAACTCAGGTATCAGAAACCGTGTCATACGCCTGACCAATCACTGGTGAAGGGCGTGGAATTATGGGGGTTTGGAAGCGAAATGCTTCAGAGAATACAACCACTACCTTGACTGATAGACAAGGGAAGAAACATCACAAGATCTCAAGCATCTCAGTTACTGTGCTCTCCTAAAATTTTCTGTCCTCTAAATTGTGAGCTTTTCTCCTTTTTTTCTACTTGCATTTATTAGGTTTTTTTAAAATAAATATTCACTGAAGAAAACTGAGAAAGCATTAAAAAAAATAAGTCTTGAATAATTCATATCCCACCAGCTGAGATTTCTTCTTCTAAAACACTAGTATATATATGCATGTTTATCAAAGAAAATTGAGAAAATGTTAATATTTTACCAAGAACCAATTTAAAACAGCTCATAATCCCACAGAGTTACCCACTACTAATGCATTGAAAAATATATTTCCCATCTGTATATACTATGTGTTCAGTCACTCAGTTGTGTCTGACTCTTTGCAGACTGTAGCCCGCCAGGCTCCTCTGTCCATGGAATTTTCCAGGCAAGAATACTGGAGTGGATTGCTTTTTCCCTACTCCAGGGGATCTTCTTTACCCACGGATCAAAGTTTCATCTCTTGCATCTCCTGCCTTGGCAAGCGAGCTCTTTATCACCAGTGCCAGCTGGGAAGCCTGTATATATATTTATATGTATATGTATATATATACAACATGTGTGTATATATTATATGTGTGTGTATGCTATACACACATTCATAAAGAAAAATTGGGAGTACAGAGGGAATACTGCTGAGTAGCCTGATTTTTTCAGTTAGTATTAATTTACTTGTTTGCAGGTCTTTATATTAGTAACTATCGTGTTATCTAAAAACTTTCCACCCCCAATATACTCACACTATACCAGGGTGTACTGCATGCCTTCTCAGTTGCTAAGTCATGTCTGACACTTTGCAACCCCATGGACCCTGCCAGGGTCCCCTCTCCAAGGGATTTCCCAGGCAAGAACACTGGAGTGGGTGGCCATTTCCTTCTCCAGGGGATTGTCTCACCCAGGGATCGAACCTGCATCTCCCATGTCTCCTGCATTGACAGGTAGATTCCTTACCACTGAGCCACCTGTGAAGCCCACTGTGGTATAAATGATACCAAAACATATTTACTTGGGTCAAGGGAAATCCATTAAGTAGATACAGTGTAAATGATAGCAGTGTATTGATACCAAAAGTATCATCCTGGTGATCCCCAAAGCATCACTTAGTAACATTAATTGCAAAACTGATTCATCTCAACTCACAGAGGGAAGATCTTGATTCAAGTGATGGGAAGGGAGAAAAGGTTAAGTCAGAAAGGGATTAGACTTATTCACTAAAAGCAGAAAGGAATTAGACTTATTCACTAAAACCAAAGTCAAATAGTCAAACACAATCTCCTCTGTGAAGATTTGTCTGACCGATTCCCACTCCAACCTAAAGAGAATTCTCCCACTTGTGCCCAATTACTATTTGTCTGCATATTTGTCTGTCTGTGTCCTCTCCCATAAACCTACAAGTGTGGTATCATTGGTCTTTACATGACTATTCCCTTATGATCCTTCTGAGAGCAGACATGAGTTGATTCATCTTTGTAACCTCTGGGCTTCACATGTATGTTATACTAAGCAAATAAATGAATTCATTCATTCACACAAGAAGAAGCTCAGAATTTTTCTCATTCCCTGCAGTGGCCTGCCTTATTTTTTTAAAGAGTTATAGTTTGAATGCTTAATTTTTAAAGTTTTATTTGGAAAAAAAGTGAAATGTAATTATTCCAGCACTAACCTGGATATTATGCTTAAGTATTAGTGATGCATGTGCCTAAAAAAGCCAGGTGTCTATAAAAATCAAGTAATAACTTGACAACCAGGTAATGGTTGCTAAGAAACTGTATTGTTCTGTGAACACATGGTATATGAAGTATGGCCTAGATTCATATCCTACATAAAACATCTTCCTTGGAGTTATCTAAAAAGTCTGATTTTGCATAGCTTGTCAAGGCATATAAGTTACTCTTTCTGCTCTCCTGCTCCTGCTATTAAAAAATCATGGTTCTATACATAGAATATTATTTCAGCACCATGATCTGTTCCAGACCCCAGGTTGTTAGGTTACAGACTGAGGCCCTCTTCAGCTCCAAAGCATTTCAGTAGCATCAGATGTGACCCTCAAGTCACCACTGAGGACCAACCATCGCTTCTGGTGTACTATCAGTGCTAAACACAAAAATTAAATATCTACAATGTTTTTGTATTCCAAAGTGAAACAATGAATTGGAGTTCATCTGCAAGTTTTACAGGACTTTGGTTCACTACTAGTGGAACATAGGGAGATTTTGCTATACTCTACCCCAAACAGGAGGGCTTCCCGGGTGATGCAGTGGAAAAGAATCCACCTGCCAATGCAGGAGATGTAAGAGTCGCAGGTTTGACCCGCAACTTACTGGCCCCTTACTGGGTCAGTAAGATCCCCTGGAACAGGAAATGACACCCCATTCCATTATTCTTGCCTGGAAAATTCCATAGAGGAGCCTGGTGGGCTACAGTCCATGGGGTCTCAGAGTTGGACATGACTGAGCACATCCCAAATAGGAAGTTGTCTCCAAATCTTGACAAGGAAGGTGGCAGAGGTGGGAGGGCTGTCCAAAAAGTACTTATCAACTATGCTAAATTTAAGAGGTAGAAATCATACTTAAAATGAATATATCAATGCTTAACTGCTGTATTAGAATGTTTGTATAGCACAAGGACCTACATTCAATATCCTATAATAAACCATAATGGAAAAGAATATGAAAAAAGAATATATAAGATTGGTCAGGTGGCCTAGTATAATTAAAATGGTTAAAGTGTCAAGGAATTAACCTGAAAGAAGTCATGAGAATTTTTAAAAGAAGCAGTTCCCTGAACTGGCTGTGTCAGAACCGTCTTGAGTAAGTTCCCCCAGTGAGCCAGATGCAAGCCTGTCTTTACCTGACACAACCACTGGTCTACCCAGTATTCATTCTTTGCTTCTTCTGAGAAACAGAACCCTGTGTTGGTATACCCAGCTAAAAGCACACTTTCCCAGCTGCCCTGGCAAGTTGGCGCAGCCTGCAACTAAATCTGGTACATGAATGTAAGTGGGGATGACTGTATATTACTTCTGAGCAAGCCCCTTTAAGGAAGATAAAGAGCTGGGTGTGAATATTTTGCCTTCTACCCTTCCCTCCTTTCTGCTATGTGGAATTTAGACTTTAAAGTGGGATCTCTCTTGCAAACACTTTAAAACATGAAGTAATCTTAAAGTCAGAAGCCAAAGATTACAAATCGAAGGAGCCCAGGTTCCCAAAGACCATGGACCAGCCCTGCCAGCCCTGCACCACTTCCTCCACACTTCTTTTTACAGAAAAAAAAAGTCAAGCTAACATGTTAACACACCCATTATTCGATAGCATCAAATCTTAAACACAACCGTGGTGGCATTTTCTTGGCCTTACCCCAGAGTCCAACTGATGATTTTCCTCTTTTTCCCCTTGTTTTATTATTATTTTTTTAATCTATTGGGGTATAGTTGCTTTACAATGCTGTTAGTCTCTGCTGTACTAGGAAGTGAACCAGCTATTTGCATACAAATATCCCCTCCCTCTGGGGTCTCCCTCCCCCCAGCCATCCCACCCATCTAGGTCACCACAGGGCACCGAGCTGAGTTCCCAGTGCTATACAGATTCCCATGTTTCCTTTTCACACAACTGTAAGTTCCTCAACAATGCACCTGGTGGCTAGTGATTTCAGCACACCCTTCAGAAGCGTCCAGATGAGACGGAAGTTGGGGGTGGGGGCAGGGGAGTCGGGGCGGGGGTAAGCAATGCCTGTCTTAGAATTAATGAAATAGGTATTAGGAATTTTCAGTTTATCCAACTGCCTTGCATACTTAGTTGCTTCTGTCGTGTCTGACTCTTTGCAACCCCGTGGACTGTAGCCTGCCAGGCTTCTCTGTCCATGGGATTCTCCAGGCAAGAATGCTGAAGTGGGTTACCACTTCCTCCTCCAGGGGATCTTCCCAACCCAGGGATCAAACCCATGTCTCTTATGTCTCCTGCATTGACAGGTGGGTTCTTCACCTCTAGCACCACCTGGGAAGCCCAGCTGCCTTAGCTTGCCTGAAATTTTACTAGTAAAGATGCTGATTATGAGACACGGAAGTTGGGAGCCTTTGGTACACAGAGTGACCATGAGAGAACGCTTTGTGCACACTCCGCACAGAAAGCAAGCTAAGGGCAACACAATCTTACATGAGTATGGCAGCCCACAACTGGGGGAAGGCAGAGTGTCAGTGAGAAAGCAGCTGTAGCAACATCAGTATTAAGGAATTTATCAGTTAGAATTTCTTGTACTGTGCATGGTGGTGGTGGTTTAGTTGCTAAGTCATGTCTGACTCTTGTGACCCCCTGGACTATGTAGCCCACCATGTTCCTCTGGGTGATGGGCCTTAAATAAATACAAAGGAATCTGGAAATCATGGTAAAAACCAACCTATTGCTAAAAACCAACATAAGCCCCAAAGGAAGACGATGCCAATCAGAGCCTGGAGGACAGATTTGCAATTAACATTCCACTGGCACAGACCATCAACAATTAGTTCTGTTAAGACACCTACACTAATTTTCTGGTAAACTCATAGAGCTGTTTTGAGTCTTCCCAATTTATTCACTTTTTAAAACCTTAAGCTCTTAGGTAAAGAAAACCCTTTAGATGTTGGGTTGGTAGCCTGGAAACATTAAGCATCTAGAGGACTTTATGAAATGCTACCTAGAGACTGGGGTCTCCCGTTGGCTCTGCTGAGCAATGCTGTAGCTATGAACCTGGCAGGGCTAGGTTCATTTCTACTTTCTATGAGAATGTTATTTTCCTTCCCTTATGAGTGTAAGTAATAGAGGTCTCTTATGGTCTGAATGTTAATGTTCCCCCCAAAACTCATATGTTGAAATTCTAATCCCCAATGATGATGATATGGAAAGTAAGGGTTTAGGAACATACTTAGATCATAAGGTCAGGGGAGCCCTCATGGATGGGAATAGCACATTCATAAAGGAGGCTCCAGAGAGATTCTTTGGCCCATCTGTGGACACAGCAAGCAGGTGCCATCTATAAAGCAGACACCACATGTGCCTGTGCATTGATCATGGACTTCCAGCCTCCAGAACTGTAAGAAATAGATTTTGGTTGTTTATAACCTATTCAGTCTGTGGTATTTGCTATAGCAGTCTAAACAGACTCAGACAGGGGCTGATCCAGGACTCAGAAAATGCCAAACTAGTAATCAATTGTTATAAAGTTCAATAATATAAAAGTGTACACCCCCATACAATGGATTGAAATCACTTTTGGTTTGTCATAGTAGCATCTTTAAAGCCTGAAATTATATTCAATTTGCATAATGAATGTCTCAGTATAAGGTATGTTGACTGACAGGTTTACATTTTGTTATCTAGGATAATTTAAATTTAATCACGGTTTCCCCTATCCTACCTTCTACCTGGAACCATAGCCTCTAATAAGTAGCAATTTTCTATTTTTGAGGTCGTCATACCCTATCGTCTCTAATACTTGAGAAAAATGGCCAAAAGACCAATACATAGAGAGACTAACACAGAGCACCCAGACAGTCCACATACATTTTGATCAACACCAGATGAGTTCGTTAAACTATCTTGTTTTAATATCATGTTGCAGCTTTTTAAAAAATTTTTAATTGGAGTATAATTGCTTTACAATGTTGTTAGTTTCTGCTCTACAACAACGTGAACCAGCCGTAAGTATACATAAAACCCCTCCTCTAAAACCTCCCTCCCCCCTCACCACCCCACCCCTCTACATTGTCACCGAGCACTGAGGTGAGCTCCCTGTGCTATACATGTACAGCGCCTTCCCACTGGCTATCTACTTTGCACATGGTCGTGTATATATGGGCTTCCCAGGGAGTGCTAGTCGTAAAGAACCCACCGTTCTGGCATGACCCAATTCCTGGGTCAGGAAGATCCCTTGGAACAGGATATGGCAACTCACTCCAGTATTCTTGCCTGGAGAGTCCCATGGACAGAGGAACCTGATGGGCTACAGTCCATGGGGTCACAAAGGGCTGGACACAACTAAAGCAACCGAGTATGCATGCACGCAGTGTATATACACCATTTGGTTATTTGTTGTTTAGTTGCTGAGTTGTGTCCAATTCTTTGTGACCTCATGGACTGTAGCCCACCAGGCTCCTCTGTCTGTAGGATTTCCAAAGCAAGAATACTGGGGCAGGTTGCCATTCCTTCTCCAAGAAATCTTCCTGACCCATGTCTCCTGCTTGGCAGGTGGATTCTTTACCATGGAGACACCTGGGAAGTCAATGACCCAGCAATCTCACTGGTGGGCTTACACCCTGAGAAAACTATGCTTCAAAAAGACACATGTACCCCAAGGTTCATTGCAGCACTATTTACAATAGCCAAGACATGGAAGCAACCTAGATGTCCACTGACAGATGAATGGATAAAGAAGATGTGGTACGTACACACAGTGGAATATTACTCAGCCATAAAAAGGGATGAAATTGGGTCATTTTGGTGATGCGGATGAACTTAGAGTCTGTCATACAGAGTGAAGTAAGTCAGAAAGAGAAAAACAAATATTGCATATTAATACATGTATATGGAAATCTAGAAAAATAGTACTGATAAACCTATTTGCAGGGCAGGAATAGAGACAAAGACATAGAGGATACATATATACTCCGTGCTGTAGCTTCTTAAATAGCTTCTCAACCCAGACATATAATCTGTGCTTTGAAAAGGTAAAGATAATTTCCTAAGATTGAATGTAAACAGGTGAAATGATAAAAATAGATTCTATGTATACTGATTTCAATGAACAATGATTAATCTTTACAGTATTTATTTGCTGAATAGCTTTAACATAAACATACCTATTTCTCTTCCTCGTAATACCAGGTACATGAAAGTCACTCAAAAACTATCCATTAAAATGAATAATGAATGACACAATACAAGGTTTCAAAGGTGTTTACTATTTGGTCAAACAATATTTTTCAATTGTCAGAGGGAAATGTACATTAACATACATGCTAAACATTCATCACTTCTGCATTATTGCTACGTGATACAATTTTACAGCCTGTGGGACAGTATAATTGCCGAGGTCATTGTTGGCATCTATCAAATATTTTTCTCAGTTCAATCATCTTCCCTTAAGTGATTTGGGAGTGAGATTGGGGCTAGGATGTTCAATTATAGACCAAATTTCTGTATCTACTAAATGAATAAACAGTCTCTATCTTTTATAAAAGGTAGAAAAATAATCATGCTGTGTGTGATTTTTTTTGCAAAATATACCATATAGGAAAAACATAGGCTGAATACAAAAGAAGTATTTTCTGTTTCTTGGACACCCATAAAAAACATATATCTTAGTCTTTGATATACAGCCATTCAGCTGTTATTTTGCATTTACTTAAAATATCCTCTGCTAAATAGTTGTGTTCATCTTTAAAAGTAAATTGATTAAAATTACATTCAATTTCTTTCTGTAAACCAACATTTCTTCACCTTGACAAAGGAAATACATTGGATACCACCGATGAGCTGTCATCAGCGTTACATTACACTTAGAGGGAAAAAAAAAAATCTGAGTCTGAAATTAGTAGAGTTAACAAAATTTTACTGATTTCATATTATTTCAAGATGGTTTTCAAAGCCATCCAACAAGTCCCTATCTGTAATATAAAAACAAAACCAAAGCTATGAGCAATCTTTCTCTCCTGGATTCATTAAGGCCTTGGAATCATTTATATCTGTGTTTTGTACATTTTGATTCTCTTCCACATTTTTATGTACTTGTTTGTGAAAGCACTAGAACAAATTAATTGAAAGAAACCACTCTGAAACTACTTGAACATTTGATCCAACCATAGAGATTTAAAGGCTTATACAGCCTAGTTTATATTTTCCTCTGGGTTTTGGTGTCGAAATGATTACAGAATGCATGTTTCTTTCTTTGTGATGGTTTTTTAATATGCGTGAAACATTAAAAAAAAGTCAGCATTTACCAAAGATCTCATGTATCAGGCTTTTCAGACTGGAACCAAAAGCTTTTTAAAGCATTTTTAACAACAAATGATGGTCTGTTTCACAGATCCTGAAACCAATAATCAGTTTTCTTGACATACAGCTAAAAACAAAATTATCTTTTAACTAAATAGGATCAGCTTAAAAATCCCTTTGGAGCTGTTTTTATTTATTAAATGCCTTCATTAACACCACCATCTTTCACTTCTTATTACTCCAATTCAATTTCTCCCGCATACAAAGTGATGAGAAGGATGGCTGTGAATCCAGTTAACATCCCTGCGTTCTGAATCATGAAGAAGGTGAAATCGGTTTTTCTTCCAGTTACCTTTTCTCTCAGCATATCGTTCATCTCTGGAAACTAGAGGAAAGATACATTGTTAGATAACTGTTGCCATCTTGTGGTCAAACATAAAAGTTATTACAGATTCCTGTGGGGGTGGCAGGGGGTGAGCGTTTCTGTCCCTGGTTTAAATGTTCTAGTACAGAGAGCATAACAGCAAAAGCCAGTGTAATCAGACATCAACAAGAAGAAGAGTAGGAAGACTGTGCCCCAGGTTAGTCAATCAGTGGCTGGAGATTAATCTCATTTTATGCCTCCTCTCCCTCCCTTCCTTGCTCTCTCTGCTCCATCCACATCATTCGGACCTCAAATGTATCCAGCCTCTTTCCATCCTCAAAATCTTCACACCCACCAAAACCTCTTTTCCCTCAAGTCTTTCAACGAGCTAAATCTTTGAGGTTTCTGCTTTCTAACTTTCATAGGAAGGCTTCTCCTAGGCCTTCCTAACTTTCAGTTCAGTTCAGTCGCTCAGTCGTGTCTGACTCTGCGACCCCATGAATCACAGCACGCCAAGCCTCCCTGTCCATCATCAACTCCCGGAGTTCACCCAGACTCACGTCCATCGAGTCAGTGATGCCATCCAGCCATCTCATCCTCTGTCGTCCCCTTCTCCTCCTGCCCCCAACCCCTCCCAGCAGCAGAGTCTTTTCCAATGAGTCAACTCTTTGCATGAGGTGGCCAAAGTACTGGAGTTTCAGCTTTAGCATCATTCCTTCCAAGAAATCCCAAGGATGATCTTCAGAATGGACTGGCTGGATCTCCTTGCAGTCTGAAGGACTCTCGAGAGTCTTCTCCAACACCACAGTTCAAAAGCATCAATTCTTTGGCGCTCAGCCTTCTTCACAGTCCAACTCTCACATCCATACATGACCACTGGAAAAACCATAGCCTTGACTAGATGAAACTTTGTTGGCAAAGTAAAGTCTCTGCTTTTGAACATGTTATCTAGGTTGGTCATAACTTTCCTTCCAAGGAGTAAGCCTCTTTTAATTTCATGGCTGCAGTCACCATCTGCAGTGATTTTGGAGCCCCAAAAATAAAGCCTGACACTGTTTCCACTGTTTCCCCATCTATTTGCCATGAAATGATGGGACCAGATGCCATGATCTTTGTTTTCTGAATGTTAAGCTTTACGCAAACTTTTTCACTCTCCACTTTCACTTTCATCAAGAGGCTTTTGAGTTCCTCTTCACTTTCTGCCATAAGGGTGGTGTCATCTGCATATCTGAGGTTATTGATATTTCTCCCGGCAATCTTGATTCCAGCTTGTGCTTCTTCCAGCCC
Source organism: Bos javanicus (assembly GCF_032452875.1). NCBI lineage: Eukaryota > Metazoa > Chordata > Mammalia > Artiodactyla > Bovidae > Bos > Bos javanicus. The sequence goes on along the minus strand of NC_083873.1, from coordinate 22,894,882 downwards.
AGCATTTCTCATGATGTACTCTGCATAGAAGTTAAATAAACAGGGTGACAATATACAGCCTTGACGTACTCCTTTTCCTATTTGGAACCAGTCTGTTGTTCCATGTCCAGTTCTAACTGTTGCTTCCTGACCTGCATACAAATTTCTCAAGAGGCAGATCAGGTGGTCTGGTATTCCCATCTCTTTTAGAATTTTCCACAGGTTATTGTGATCCACACAGTCAAAGGCTTTGGCATAGTCAATAAAGCAGAAATAGATGTTTTTCTGGAGCTCTCTTGCTTTTCCCATGATCCAGCAGATGTTGGCAATTTGATCTCTGGTTCCTCTGCCTTTTCTAAAACCAGCTTGAACATCAGGAAGTTCACGGTTCACATATTGCTGAAGGCTTTAGCGTGTGAGATGAGTGCAATTGTGCAGTAGTTTGAGCATTCTTTGGCATTGCCTTTCTTTGGGATTGGAATGAAAACTGACCTTTTCCAGTCCTGTGGCCACTGCTGAGTTTTCCAAATTTGCTGGCATATTGAGTGCAGCACTTTCACAGCATCATCTTTCGGGATTTGGAATAGCTCAAGTGGAATTCTATCACCTCCACTAGATTTGTTTGTAGTGACACTTTCTAAGGCCCACTTGATTTCACATTCCAGGATGTCTGGCTCTAGGTCAGTGATCACACCATCGTGATTATCTGGGTCATGAAGATCTTTTTTGTACAGTTCTTCTGTGTATTCTTGCCATCTCTTCTTAATATCTTCTGCTTCTGTTAGGTCCATACCATTTCTGTCCTTTATCGAGCCCATCTTTGCATGAAATGTTCCCTTGGTATCTCTAATTTTCTTGAAGAGATCTCTAGTCTTTCCCATTCTGTTGTTTTCCTCTATTTCTTTGCATTGATCGCTGAAGAAGGCTTTCTTATCTCTTCTTGCTATTCTTTGGAACTCTGTATTCAGATGTTTATATCTTTCCTTTTCTCCTTTGCTTTTCGCTTCTCTTCTTTTCACAGCTATTTGTAAGGCCTCCCCAAACAACTTAGACACCCCTATTATCATCTTGCATCACATATACTGTTTTTCCATTCATTTCAGTTTTTACTTGTATTTATGTAATCATGTGTGTGGTTTTGTTTGTTGAATTACAGGTTCCCCTCTTTGTAGACAAAAAAACCGTGCCTTTCTGCTCCCTCCACCATCTACAATGCCTTACCAATTTTCAAGCCTGATACAAAAATATCAATTGATAATAGCTGATGAAATATGCTTTCAGAAGTCACTATATAGTTAATTCTTATTCTCTTCAATTTGTTTCCTTTGGCTTGTTCTATCCCTCATAAAATCATAAGGTTTTTTAAATAAACAGTGCTGTTTTTGAATCGAAGACTATAACAATCTCATGGTGGTGAAAGCAATTAAAACCCCAAGTTCTATACTTAAAATCCACTCTTTCTCAGCACAAAACTTTTACTGAAAAGGCTCATGAAGAGATCTGTAAATGTCATCTTTTCAAAACACATTTCCAAGTGATTTGCTATGTACACAGTGGTGCAATGTGCCAAAGCATTCAGGAGACCTCCAGACTCTGCAGTCACTCCATTTGCCTGATTTGAGAAAACGTAAATTACAAGGATACAATGGATGAAATTTGTGAAGCCATTCTGAAAAAAGCAAAGCTGCCGTAAGTATATATAGCATCATTTATTTGTATTATTTCTTTAAACCGAATAACTCTAATAGATTCTGTTCTTATATTTCAAAAGAAAAGAAGTGATGACCTAACGTAAATACATTATGAGGCACTAAATTCTGTGAAGAAAAACATAAATGCAGTGATGGTTCTAAGAGATGAAATCCTTGTGCTTATAAGGGTCTGCACAGAACAATGAACAGAGTTAATGCAGACGGAGGAAATTAAATTAGTAAGTTATACATGTAAAAAGACATTCAGTTCCAAATGCAAAGGAAACATTCCTTGATTTGCATCCATTTAGCACATTTTCGTTTTCTAGAAAGCCATCCATGATTTATTTGAAAATGCACGGAACCACTGATACTCTCTCCCTTACACACACACACACAGACATACACAGAAACAGCATAAACATAAACATAGATATAAATATATACTGACCCAAGTAAATATCGTTCACCTTTAACTTATCAGATTTACTCTACCTCAAAAGTCTCTTACTGTTTAGAACTTTGAAGTAACAGAATGCTATTTACTTTATTCAGCAAGTCATTTCCTTCCAAATATGACCTCTTCTTGAAAAAAGGGTGAAAAGTCCTTTGGAGCCATACCATAGCAGGATACAAGCTTTACCCACAAGGAAAAACACCTGGGAAAATATCTCTACTTCAACAAAAATAAGTCATTTTGTCCTCTAGCAATGAGACCCTACCTAGATCAAAGAATTGATGAGAATCACTGTCAAATCACTATTAGTACAAACCACTCAAAAAGAGCGGACCTGAAATACTTTAAATGACAACAGAAAGGCCATCCACACTGAGAAAAGCAAAAGGTCACCCTTAGAGAAGGAAATGGCAACCCACTCCGGTGTTCTTGCCTGGAGAACCCCAGGGACGGGGGAGCCTGGTGGGCTGCCGTCTATGGGGTTGCACAGAATCAGACACGACTGAAGTGACTTAGCAGCAGCAGCAGTCAATTCATAACCCAGATGTTTATTTCCAAATTTAAAATACAACAAAATCTTAAAGTTTCTTACCATGTCCGCCAGAGAAATATAGAGGAACATGCCTCCAGCAAGGGCAAAGATAATATTTGGAGCAAAATTATTGCCCACCAAGATGCCAAAAGCTAGCCCAACATAGCAGGAACATGCAGAAAGGAAATTGAATAACAAGGCTTGTCGAGTGCTCATTCCTGCATTGAGTAGGATCACAAAGTCCCCTAGAAGAAGAAGAATACATTAAGTCAATAGTTTTTCTTTTTTTTTTAATTACTTTTTACTGGAGTATAGTTGCTTTACAATGTTGTGTTAGCTTCTACTGTGCAGCAAACAGGTATTCTCTCTTTTCGATTTCCTTCCCATTTTAGTCACCACAGAGCACCAAGCAGAGTTCCCTGAGCTACACAGCAGGTTCTCACTAGTTATCTATTTTATACACAGTGTCAACAGTGAAAGCAAAAGGTGAAGAGGGTGGCAGAAGATGAGATGGTTGGATGGCATCACCAGAGCTGACTCATTGGAAAATACCCTGATGCTGGGAAAGATTGAAGGTGGGAGGAGAAGGGGACCACAGAGGATGAGGTGGTTAGATGGCATCACCGATTCAATGGACATGAGTTTGAGTGAACTCTGGGAGTTGGTGATGGACAGGGAGGCCTGGCGTGCTACAGTCCACGGGGTGGCAAAGAGTCGGACATGACTGAGCGACTGAACTGAACTGAACTCAACAGACATGAACTTGGGCAAACTTCGGGAGACAATTTGACCAAGGGAAGGACAGGGAAGCCTGGCGTGCTGCAGTCCATGGGGTTGCAAAGAGTTAGTCATAACTTAGCTATTGAACAACAACAATCAGTCCCAATCTCCCAATTCATTCCACCCCACCTCTTCCCCCATCACTGGTGTTCATACATTTGTTCTCTATTTAAATAGTTTAGTAGATTTGTTCTCTACTTAAATACTTTTTTCTCTTTTTGGATGAAATAAATGATAATAACCAATGTCTAAAAAGGCTGCTTCATTTCGAGACATCAGCAGGAGTTTTAAGAGTGTGTCATCTGAAATGTCTCCCTCCCCTTAAACCAAGAAGTTAACGGACTTAGACGACATGAGAAGAACTCCTTACCTAATTCATGAGGGAACTCCTCGCATAGGATGGCTATGGAGGTGCTGAGTCCCTGCAGAAGAGACAAGGTGCAGGAGGCCCCGATGGCCAGGCCATCGATGAAATTGTGGAGGGCATCACTGAGCGTTATCATCCAGGCGATCGTCCCTATTTCTGAGAGCTTTGGCCCCTTCAAACAAGTACACGAGCTTGACTCTTTTTTTCCATCCTGTAAAATAACAGAAAATCAATCCACAGGATAACCAACATTTCTTGAAAGTCCAAGTGATACAGAGAAGTAGATGTATTATGTGTTGAGAGAGACAAATGTTTCCAACAGAAAGTCTTTCATAGTGGATAGGAACCACTAATCATAAAAAATGGAGGGAAAAAACTTGGAGAAAGGAAGAGACTGACAGGCCTTGAACAAACCACTTAAAAGACATTTTACTCTGGTTTCTCTTCAAACAATCCTTTTGACTTGTATGAACAAATTCTTACTACTCCCTTCCTAAAATGTAATATTAATAGATATTAACCTAAGAATTTGATTTATTCATACACTTTAAAGTAAAAGAAGTTTTTCAAAGACTGAATTTAAATTCTTTTCCATGTTATAATTTGAATGTGAAATCCACATTTAAAGCATGATAACATCAAGGAGTATGTATTCTAATCTATCCTGTGCCAACCTTGTAACTGTGAGCAAGTAATCTGAGCTTTAGCGTCTTTGATCATGAAGTGAAGAGAATGCTCTAAATTATTCATTTATTTTTCAATGACTTAGTAAGTTTCCACTGTGTTCCAGGTAGAGTTCTGGGTGTTTAGGATATCCTACAAGCTCTAAATTTCAATGATTCTCTTAACAAATTATATGAAGTATGATTAAAATAGGGTTGCCTTTACACCACACTTCTTTCCACCATGAAACAACAGAAAATCCTACAGCAGAATCTTTGTAAGAATTTTAATTTCCATAAGAAATTTTTTCAAAAAGAATTTAAATTTCCATAAAATTTACAAAATTGTATAAAATCAAATGACAGATGCCAACTGAAGCATATTCCAGAAACTGTGGGAAAAGATAATAAAATGCAAATTCATTTTTAGGGAAGCAATTTGCAATTAACTGGAGAACATTTTATTCCTAATTCTCCTCCCCTCAACTCTACCTCAGCAGCTAATCAACATATTTATTGAACATCTGCAATTTATACAACAGTCTGTTGAATGCTACAGGAAGTACACAGAAGTGGGAAACACAGGTTCTATCTCCAAGAAGCCTATTTACCTTGGAGAAACAAGATGTAAAGTATACAACTGACTCTAAAAATTGTGCAACATATATCAGCCGAAAAGGGCTTCCTTCAGAGCAATCATCTGAGAGGCGGTGCTTTTTCTCTGACGTCACTTAAATGCTCAAAACACTTTGGGGACCATTCTTTCAAAGCTGACTTCCAATCTTGCCACACACCTTTTCACTGTTTCATTAGTGGCAAATTTTCACCTTTGAGGGAGATTTTGTTTGTGCACGCATGCACGCTCAGTTGCTTCAGTCATGTTCGACTCCTTGTGACCCTATGGACTGTAGCCCACCAGGCTCCTCTGTCCATGGGATTCTCCAGGAAAGAATACTGGAGTGGGTTGCCATGCCCTCCTCCAGGGGATTTTCCAGGCCCAGGGATCTAACCCATGTCTCCTGTGGCTCCTGCATTGCAGGTGGATTCTTTACCGCTGAGCTACCAGCAATTTGCAAGGGGAACATCCCCTTCTCTCAAAAACACAGGAAGCAACATTAATCTCCTTTTACTTTAGAAGGCAGTTCTTATCAGCATAAAAAGAATTCCTTCTGGTTTTAAAATGTGGTCTTTTCACTGTACAGTGTTAAAACATAATCTGAGACAAATTAAATAATTTAAGAGTTTATTCAAGCAAGAATGGATTCCAAGCTGGCAGTGTCAAACCAGGAGTAGTTAGGAACATTCCAGGGACAGGAAGCCTACGGAGACTTTTACAGAGAAAACATGGAAGCAAAGCAAGGAAATTATTGATTGAATACCATTCAATGTCTACTTGGAAGTTAGGAACTGACTGTCTTTAGGTTTTGATTTTGTAGCCTTGAGGCATTTACAGGCTTAGATTTTGGATTGCTTACATATGACATTTGAACTACCTCAGCCTCTGTCCTTATTTAATTAATTCAATAGTTGATATATCTTAACTGCCACAATGTAATAAACAACAACGACTTCAGTTGAGTTCAGTTCAGTCCAGTCATTCAGTCATGTCTGACTCTTTGCGACCCCATGAACCACAGCACACCAGGCCTCCCTGTCCATCACCAACTCCTGGAGTTCACTCAAACTCATGTCCATCGAGGCGGTGATGCCATTCAACCATCTCATCCTCTGCTGTCCCCTTCTCCTCCTGCCGTCAGTCTTTCCCAGCATCACCTTCTTTTCAATTGAGTCAGTTCTTCACATCAGGTGGCCAAAATACAGAGTTTCAGCTTCAACATCAGTCCTTCCAGTGAATCTTCAGGACTGATTTCCTTTAGGATGGACTGGTTGGGATCTCCTTTCAGTCTGAGGGACTCTCAAGAGTCTTCTCCAACACCACAGTTCAAAAGCATCAATCCTTCAGCACTCAGCTTTCTTTATAGTCCAATTCTCACATCTGTACATGACTACTGGAAAAACCATAGACTTGACTAGATGGACCTTTGTTGGCAAAGTAATGTCTCTGCTTTTTAATATTCTGTCTAGGTTGGTCATAGCTTTCCTTCCAAGGAGTAAGCGTCTTTTAATTTCATGGCTGCACTCACCATCTGTAGTGATTTTGGAGCCCCCAAAAATAAAGTTTGACCTGTTTCCACTGTTGCCCCATCTATTTGCCATGAAATGATGGGCCTGGATGCCATGATCTTCGTTTTCTGAGCGTTGAGCTTTAAGCCAAGTTTTTCACTCTCCTCTTTCACTTTCTTTAAGAGGCTCTTTAGTTCTTCTTTACTTTCTGCCATAGGGGTGGTGTCATCTGCATATCTGAGGTTATTGATATTTCTCCCAGCAATCTTGATTCCAGCTATGCTTCATCCAGCCCAGCATTTCTCATGATGTACTCTGCATATAAGTTAAATAAGCAGGGTGACAATATATAGCTTTGATGTACTCCTTTCCCTATTTGGAACCAGTCTGTTGTTCCATGTCCAGTTCTAACTGTTGCTTCCTGACCTGCATACAGATTTCTCAGGAGGCAGGTCAGGTGGTCTGGTATTCCCATCTCTTGAAGAATTTTCCACAGTTTGTTGTGATCCACACAGTCAAAGGCTTTGGCATAGTCAATAAAGCAGAAATAGATGTTTTTCTGGAACTCTCTTGCTTTTTTGATGATCCAGCAGATGTTGGCAATTTGATCTCTGGTTCCCCTGCCTTTTCTAAAACCAGCTTGAACATCTGGAAGTTCACGGTTCACGTATTGCTGAAGCCTGGCTTGGAGAAATTTGAGCATTACTTTACTAGCGTGTGCTGCTGCTGCTAAGTCACTTCAGTCGTGTCCAACTCTGTGTGACCCCATAGACTGCAGCCCACCAGGCTCCCGCGTCCCTGGCATTCTCCAGGCAAGAACACTGGAGTGGGTTGCCATTTGCTTCTCCAATGCAGGAAAAGTGAAAAGTGAAAGTGAAGTCGCTCAGTCGTGTCCGACTCTATGCGACCCCATAGACAGCAGCCTACCAGGCTCCTCCATCCATGGGATTCTCCAGGCAAGAGTACTGGAGTGGGTTGCCATTGCTTTCTCCATGAGTGCAATTGTGTGGTAGTTTGAGCATTCTTTGGCATTGCCTTTCTTTGGGATTGGCGGCTGCACAGCACTGGAGCAGCTGAGGAGATGCCCCACATCCAAGCGCAAAGGAGAAGCCCCAGCAAGACAGTAGGTGCTGGAGTGGTGGCTACGCGGTGCTGGAGTGACTTTGAGGACATACCCAACGTCCAAGGGCAAAGGAGAAGCTCTAGAAGGATGGTTGCTGCTGCTAAGTCGCTTCAGTCGTGTCCGACTCTGTGCGACCCCATAGACAGCAACTCACCAGGCTCCACCATCCCTGGGATTCTTCAGGCAAGAACACTGGAGTGGGTTGCCATTTCCTTCTCCAATGCATGAATGTGAAAAGTGAAAGCTAAGTCGCTCAGTCGTGTCCGACCCTCAGTGACCCCATGGACTGCAGCCTTCCAGGCTCCTCTGTCCATGGGATTTTCCAGGCAAGAGTACTGGAGTGGGGTGCCATTGCCTTCTCCAGAAGGATGGTAGGAGGGGCGAATTCATGTTTAGAATCAGACCCCATTCCCGCCAGAGATACTCAGAGGGCTCAAACAATCTTGTGCACACCAGGACCCAGGGACCCCACAGAGAGTGAGACAGAACTGTGTTTGAGCATCTCCTGTGGAGGTACAGGTCAGCAGTGGACTGCCACGTGGGCAGGGGCTCTGGGTGCAGAAGACCTGGGTATAGCATAAGCCCTCTTGGAGGAGGTCGCCATTAACCCCACCACAGAGCTGCCAGAACTTACACAGGACTGGAAAATAGAGTCTTGGAGGGCACAAAGAGAATCTTGTGTGCACTAGCACCCAGGAGAAAGCAGCAGTGACCCCAGAAGAGACTGACCCAGACTTGCCCTGGAGTGTCCAGGAGTCTCCAGTAGAGGCATGGGTCAGTGGTGGCCTGCTGCAAGGTTGGGGGCACTGAGTGCAGCAGTACATGCATGGAATCTTTTGAAGGAGAACTCCATTATCTTCATTACCTTCAACATAGTTTGGCCCCAGGTAAATAGCAGGGAGGGAACACAGCTCCACCCATCAACAGAAAATTGGATTAAAGATTTACTGAGCATGGCCCCATTTTATTGTATTACATTGAATACAATAGAGAAAGGAGTGTGTCAAGGCTGTATATTGTCACCTTGGTTATTTAGCTTATATGAGAAATGATGGGCTGGATGAAGCACAAGCTGGAATCAAGATAGCAGGGAGGAACATCAATAACCTCAGAGATGCAGATGATACCACCCTTATGGCAGAAAGTGAAGAAGAACTAAAGAGCCTCCTGAAGAAAGTGAAAGAGGAGAGTGAAAAAGTTGGCTTAAAGCTCAACATTCAGAAAATGAAGATCATGGCATCCAGGCCCATCACTTCATGGGAAATAGATGGGGCAACAGTGGAAACAGATCAAACTTTATTTTGGGGGGCTCCAAAATCACTGCAGATGGTGACTGCAGCCATGAAATTAAAAGACGCTTACTCCTTGGAAGAAAAGTTATGACCAACCTAGACAAAATATTAAAAAGCAGAGACATTACTTTGCCAACAAAGGTCCATCCAGTCAAGGCTATGGTTTTTCCAGTAGTCATGTACGGATGTGAGAGTTGGACTATAAAGAAAGCTGAGTGCAGAAGAATTGATGCTTTTGAACTGTGGTGTTGGAGAAGACTCTTGAGAGTCCCTCAGACTGCAAGGAGATCCAACCCAGTCCATCCTAAAGGAAATTAGTCCTGAAGATTTACTGGAAGGACTGATGTTGAAGCTGAATCTCCAGTACTTTGGCCACCTGATGTGAAGAACTGACTCATTTGAAAAGACCCTGATGAAGGCAGGAGGAGAAGGGGACGACAGAGGATGAGACGGTTGGATGGCATCACCGCCTCGATGGACATGAGTTTGTGTGAACTCCGGGAGTTGGTTATGGACAGAGAGGCCTGGTATGCTGCAGTTCATGGGGTCGCAAAGAGTCGGACACAACTGAGCAACTGAACTGAACTGAACTGAACTAAGGATAGCCTTGCCCATCAGCACAAGACCCAGTTTCCCCCTCAGTCAGTCTCTCCCATCAGGAAGCTTCCATAGCCTCTTATCCTCCATCGGAGAGCACACAGAATGAAAACCACAATCACAGAAAACTAACCAATCTGATCACATGGACCACACCCTTGTCTAACTCAATGAAGCTATGAGCCATGCCATGTAGGGCCACCCAAGACGGACAGGTCATGGTGGAGAGTTCTGACAATGACTTAGTACATGTCAAATGGGTGGCTTGGGTGAAAAGTCCCAGATTAGGAAACAATTACTGTCAAAGAGAAACAAAGGCAGTCATGAGAAACACCATAGAGAAAGTAACCTTGGCTTTGCAGAAACTTACTGCCAAGATACACTTCAAAAGACCAGTTGTTTTCCTTTACCAACTTGATTTGCCTAATCACATATTTATAATTTCCTTATTTACTTGTGATGACTTAGGGAAAAGATTGCTAGACCAAGTCTTAACTACCTGAAATTTTGTACAGAGCCTGTATACAAATTCCTTTAATTCTGAAAAACAAATTAATATATCAGGCATGGTTCTTTTACCTCTGAGTACAGATATTACTATGTTTATTATACTTTCTTTAATCTTATAATCTTAGGTCTGAAATAACACTGTTGGCTAGATTAACTGTTACACATTTTTAAAAGTCTTAGAAGGAATGAAAGCAGGCAAACATTCATGAACAGTTCTTTTTTAATTCACCTAGAACAAAGTCACTGAGCAGAGAGAACACTAGAATCAAGTCTTTGTTAAATTAGGACTACTCTCTTTCCCGTTATTTTTTTATTTTTCTTTGGTCTTGTTACTTGTTTGCTTTCTTCCTTGTTTCACCTGTACACTAAATATGAGGCTATTTCTAACCTCAGTCATGATAAGGCAATGCAATCTAGTGAAAAGACCACTGGTCTGAAATCCAGGCAAACCAAGGTCTTGCTTGGCTCTGACAAGAATTACAGTGTAATCATCAGCAAGGTGCATAAAATTGTTCACCTAAATTATTAATGAAAATGAAGTCAAAGCAAAGCATAGACTAATCAGAAGCGGGGGAGAAATAATAGCATGAACAAAGTTATGAGAGCGGAAGGGAGACTGAATAGAATACCAACTTAAGTATGGAGGGGAAGAAGAAAAAGTAAAACAAAAAAGTACTAAGAAATCATAATGAAGAAAGCAAGTGCGCTTATTGCAGAACAGTTTAAAGTTAAATAAGGCAGTTAAAGAAAATTAAAGAAGACCAAAAAAAGAGACAGAGGCAGGTGTGAGAGGAGGAGGAAGAGGAAGATAGGAAGAAGGAGGAGTGGCATGTGTTGGGAGGAGCAGGAAGAGCTATCAAAAAAGGAAGATAAGTAGGATAAGGAAAAAGAGAAGAAAAAGGAGAGGGTGGAGAAGAACAAGAAGGAGGGCAAAGAGGTGGGGGAAGATTAGAAAAAAAAAGAAAGAACTTGGCTATCCTGCATAGGACATGGATCATATAAATATGGCTTACACCTGCAGTGAAATACTATGCAGAGTAGCAGAGATGATGAATATCTGTATTTTTCCAAAACATAGCATTGAGGTAAAATATATTTATATTTATACATAACAACATGCCTACTGGGCACCTTTTGTAAAAATTAATATTATAATCCTACGATGGTCTGAGTGCAACTTGAAAAGATACATATAAAAATGCTAATCATGGTTCTCCCTTGGGGACAGTAACATGGGTAATCCTTGGGTTTCTTCTTTTATCTTTTATGGGTGTTCTGGATTTTTTTAATTATGTTATTACAATACTCACAAAACAAAACATTAAAGCCATGGGATGAGAACCAGCAAGAAGCAAAAGTGAACCTGTAATGACTCAGGAGTTATCACCAGCAAACAAGGTGGAGAAGCTGGAGAAGCAGGCTACCTGCCAGGTTTAGTCTGCATTTAAGAGGGCGTATGGCCCCACTAAGTCAAATCCTTTTTTGTTAAATTAATGGCTGCAAAAATCAGCATGAACACTATCAGAATTCACTCTGCATCGGGGGAGGCAATGTGAGCCATGATTAATAAAAATGTTTTTTATGGTTTGTTATCTTCTATTTTACTGATAAGAAGGTAAAAGCAGGCAACCACTGCAGTAAAAGTTAAATTTCAAATTCCATATACCATGCTGAAAGAATTTTACAGAGCAAGAATTCTGGTTATTAAAAAAAAGAAGCACCAAGTCAAAAAGGAAAGTAGAAACCCTCCAAAAAACATAATTAAGATGGCAAAAGGAAGTATAAATAAACAAAAGCTGAAAATTATATGCAAAGCTAAACATAAAATCTATGCCCATAAAAGAGAAACTCATGTAACATAAAAGCTATAAAATATTATTTTAAGATGCCACAAATAAAGAGATGAGAGTTAAAGAAAGAGGCATTGAATGCAAGCTAGCTTAATGATTTAAGGATATGGGCTTTGGCACCAAATGGGTGTGAGTTTAAGTAAGTTTAAGTGGCTCTGCTACTTAATATTAATAGCTCCATGTCCTTTGGAAAGTTACTTGGCTCTTAGCTAATGCAGTAAGACAAGAAAAGGAAATAAAAGGTATATACATATTGGGAAGAAATAAATAAAACTGTCTTTGTTGGCAAACGGACATGACCGTCTATGTAGAAAATGCTACAGGATCAACAAAAAAGCTCCTAAAATATAATAAGCAAGTCTGGCAAGGTTTCAGGATGCAGGTTAACATATAAAAATCAGTTGCTTTCCAATATGCCAGCAATGAACAAGTAGAATTTGAAATTAAAATCATAATAGCATGTATATTAGTATGCCCTAAAATTAACCACTCAGGTATAAATCTAACAAAATATGTGGAGGACCTATATGAGGAAAGGCACAAAACTATGATGAAAGAAATCAAAGAAGAACTATTCCATTCATGCATTAGAAGACAATGAATAGTTGTCAAAATGTTAGTCCTTCCCAAGTTGATCAACAGACTCAGTGCAATCCCAATCAAAATCTCAGAATGTTATTTTGTCGACATTTTTTTATTCTAAATCTATATGAAAATGAAAAATTCCTAGAATAGCTAACACAACATTGAAGGAAAGAAAGAAGTTGGATAACTGACACTATCTGACTTCAAGACTACTATGAAGCTACAGTAATCAAGATGGTGCATTATGATGAAATAATAGACAAATAGATCAATGGAACAAATAGAGAGCCTAAAAATAGACACATATAAACATGGCCTACTTATCTTGGACCAAGAAGCAAAAGCAATACAATGCAGAAAGTCTTTTCTCGCATTCTGTGGCTTGTCTTATTCTGTTGGCATTGTCTTTTGCAAGGAGAAGGTTTAAATGGTGCTGAAATAAGTGGACATCCATATTAAAAACAAAAACAAAAACAAAAAACCAAAAGTGTAGACACAGACTTTATACCCTTCACAAACAAAAATGAATTCAAAATGGATCATAGACCTAACTATAAATGCCACACTCTAAAACTCCTAGATGATAAGATAGGAGAAAACCTAGATGACCCTGAGTACGGCCATGGCTTTTTAGATACAACACCAAAAGCATAATCCATGAAAGACATAATTGATAGCCTGGACTTTATTAAAATTTAAACCTTCTCCTTGCAAAAACAATGCCAATGGAATGAAAAGACAAGCCACAGAATGTGAGAAAATATTTGCAAAAGACAAATATCTGATATCTGATAAAGACTTAAGCAAAATATACAATAAGAAAACAATCAATTAAAAAATGAGCCAAAGACCTTAACAGACACTTCATTAAAGAAGATTTACAGATGTCAAATAAGGATAGGAAAAGCTCCATATCATATGTCATCAGGGAAAAGCAAATTGAAACAAGATAACACTACACACCTATTAGAATGGCCAAGCTCAGTAACACTAACACCACCAAACACAGGAAAGGATTCGGAGCAGCAGGAACACTCATTCATTGCCAGTGGGAATGTAAAATGGTACAGACACTTTGGAAGACAGTTTGGCAATTTCTTACAAAACTAAACATATTCTTCCCGTACAATTGAGCAATGATGCTCCTTGATATTTACCCAAAGAAGCTGGAAACTTATGTCCACATAAAGACCTGTACACAGATGTTTACAGTATTTTTTTCCTAATTGCCAAAACTTGGAAGCAACTAAGATATCCTTAATTAGGTGAATGGATAAATGAACTATGAGACATCCAGACAACAGAATCTTATTAAAGTCCCCCAGCCCCCAAATGAGCTATCAAGCCATGAAAAGACATGGATGACACTTAAATGCACATTACTAAATACAAGAAGCCAAATTTGAAAAGGCTACATAGTATATGATTGTAACTATATGACATTCTGAAAAAGGCAAAACTATATATGGAGACAATAAAAAGATTAGTGGTTGCCAGTTGGGGGAAAAGAGAGATGGATATGTGAAGCAGGGAGAATTTCAGGGCAGTGAACATACTCTATATGACACTACAGTGATGGATACATTACACATTTGTTCAAACCCATGGAATGTAGAATACCAAGATTGAAATGGAAACGATCGACTTTTTGTGATTACGATGTGTCGATGGATGTTCACCAGTTGTAACAAATGTACTGATCTGGTGGGGGATATTGATAATGGGTGAGGTTACACAAGTGTGGAGACAGGGAATATATGGGAATTCTCTGCACTTTCCTCTCAATTTTGCTATGAACCTAAAACTGCTCTTTAAAAAAAAAAAAATTACTTGGAATCTGATTTTAGATTCCTTATCTGTAGAATAGAGAAAATAATACTACCCACTCCATAGGATTATTGTGATGATTAAATGACATGTCTGTAAACTATGCCACAAATGGTTATTATTGTCACACAGAGCATTTTATCTAACAAAGTAGAGAGGAATAAAACATTACTAAAAGGAAGAAAAACAAAAACTGCCTAATAGAAAAGTGTGCATGACAAAAAATGCTCGTATATGATCCTTAAATAAATTCTCCTGCATACTGATCAAGATGATTGGAGAAAATGGGAGAAAAAGTAAATCTATGCAAAAAAGGAGCTTTGGAAAAGTGAGAGGGTACAGTGACATATTAAAAAAAAACAAGGAGCAACTCCCGTAGGGCTCCAGTGGTTGAGTCTGCCTTGCAATGCAGGGGACTCAGGTTCAATCTCTGGTCAGGGAACTAAGATCTCACACGCCTCGGAGCTACTGAGCCTGTGCACAAAAGATCCTGCTTATGGCAACTAAGACCCAACACAGACAAACAAATAAATAGTTAAAAAAAAAGAAAAATTGTTAACAAGGGAGTGTGAGCTTGGACATAAATATACACTACTGAATTTTCAACTACTAGAGTTCAAGGTGTACTAAGGAGTCAGGAGGTTAATTAGCCAGAAGGTAAAATCCACTGTAAAAAGTATGCAGTCTGAGTTAGTAAGTTTATCTGAATCAGACAACTGACTGCCATAGGAAGAAAGGAATCTCTAAGATGTAAAGTAGTATCTTGCATAGTTAGCGGTTCAGTTTACAAAGCACTTTCATATATTAGTGTCCTTGATTTCTTTTGACCTTTACAACATCCTCATGAGTAAAACAGAACAAATATACTATCCTAATTTTAGAGACAAGGAGAATGACAATCCAAGAATATAAATTACTTGCTCAACATCACACAGAAGGTGCTGGGATTAAGCTCCTTAATTATTTACCAAACACCTATTTTACAGCAGGCAGGAACTCTGCAAAGAACCGAGGACTGAAGCATAAAAAGAATCTGCATGTTGTTGGAATTCATAGTCCCCAAAGGAACATCCAAGATTCAAACTTCAGGGCTGAGATGATTAATTCCCATTAGCCCTTTGAGAATGACTTCCCACTCTCTCACCCTGCTCTCTGTCCTGAAGCTGTTTTTCCTGAATGGGCCATTGCTACAGGCTTCCTGTCCTCTGGTTTCCATTTAAGATGGACAACTAGGAAGCCTTAGAGGGAATTCAGGGGGAGAAAGAAAGGAGAAATCAAGATCTTTATTCTTCTGATACCCCCTTGTGCGGTCGACTCAAGCCGTCCATGACGCTCAAATGGAGAACACAGCTCTTCTCAAGACAACTCTATTCCCAGAAGCTCCTTCCTCTCCATCCTTTGGGTCCAGGGGTGGTAATAATTCTGCCATTACTGGTCCCTGGTTCAGGCACTACCCTTCTACCCAACTCTCACCTTATAAATCAATCTTCCTGAAATTATTCTACTTTGAGTGGTCTGTTTCCTCTTGGATCCTGATAGAACCACTGGTGCTGGAAATGGCCATAAAAAACAGACCTCAAAATGGAATATAATTGGGTTTTTCATATATTCAAAGTATGGGGAAATGGAACAGTGGTTACCCACAGGTAGGCTGCATTTTTCAGCGAAACCCAGGACATGAAAGGGCTCTTTAAGATCTAGGCTGTGCCGTAAGTTTTTCTGCCATTTGGTTCTTACGACCCAGCAGACTGTTATTAGAAAAGTCTGTGGCAGATAGAGATGCTGAAAGGAGTCTTCTGGCAAGCCCTGGTCAGAGAATTCACAGCACAGATCCCTAAGATGTTAGGGTAAAGCCATGCCCTCTTTTGCCATTAACTATTCTTTATCTTTCCCTGGTGGCTCAGATGGTAAAGCGTCTGCCTACAATGCAAGACCTGGGTTCGATCCCTGGGTTGGGAAGATCCCCTGGAGAAGGAAATGGCAAACCACTCCAGTACCCTTGCCTGGAAAATCCCATGGACGGAGAAGCCTGGTAGGCTACAGTCCACGGGGTCGCAAAGAGTCGGACACAACTGAGCGACTTCACTTTCACTTTCTTTTCATTCTATATCTCAGGGCTTCCCAGGTGGCACTAGTGGTAAAGAAACCACCTGTCAATGCAGGAGACATAAGAGATGCAGGTTCTATCCTTGGGTTGGGAAGATCCCCTGGAGGAGCGCATGGCAACCCGTTTCAGTATTCTTGTCTGGAGAATCCTCATGGACAGAGGAGCCTGGTGGGCTACAGTTCACAGAGTCACAAAGAGTCGGACACAACTGAAGCAACTGAGCATGCACACACACAATTTTTATCTCAAAAGCTGTGACTTGCTTGCTCCTACGTCCTTGGAGAGACTTACCTTGTGCCCATGGGACATCAAGTGGGTGAGGGATCATGCCCAACATGAACTGGAAGTTATCTGATCCAACAAGCCATAAATTCAGTTGCCCACACCAGCATTCCATTATCAAATTTATAGACAAAAGCAAGCCCATACCAGCCTTGAAGATACAAGCAAATTACAATGGCAGTTAATTCAGACCCTCATAACCTAAGTCTAATATTGCATCTATTTTTCCTCAACAATGGTAAGGCTACATGGGGTGTTTCCTATGGCCAGTTAACTGTGAATAGTGTTCCAGCACCAACCAGCTATACAATCTTACTCACTGCTGCTGCTGCTGCCAAGTTGCTTCAATCGTGTCCGACTCTGTGCGACCCCAGAGACGGCAGCCCACCAGGCTCCCCTGTCCCTGGGATTCTCCAGGCAAGAACACTGGAGTGGGTTGCCATTTCCTTCTCCAGTGCATGAAAGTGAAAAGTGAAAGTGAAGTCGCTCAGTCGTGTCTGACTTGTAGCGACCCCATGGACTGCAGCCTACCAGGCTCCTCCGTCCATGGGATTTTCCAGGCAAGAGTACTGGAGTGGGGTGCCATTGCCTTCTCCAATCTTACTCACAATGAACTTAAAATATAGTAATAAAGATAAATCCTCCAAGTGGGCAGAACTTTTATGTGTGATGTTGACTTACATGTAGAAGTAATGGCCTGAGATATAGGTCTACAGTAACTCATGAGGGAGAGCTCAAAGAGCGGGCCAGGTGAACAGAGACTTTCAAAATACAAAATTGGACACTGGTGGCAGAGATCTGGGGGAAAAAAAAAAAAAAATATATATATATATATAGAGAGAGAGAGAGACGGACCACTTGTAAAAGGCGCAGAATATGAAGACCATTCTATTCTGTTGTATCTCATAAGAGGCTACCACCGAGGATGGTCTCAATAATAAGTGCACAAGAAGACTGTAAATATCATTTGGCATCTTTCATCAGCCATCCCAGTGTCTGCTTAATGGCCCGTACACAAAGAAGTCAGATTAGTGGGGATGGAGACTATTCATGGGGGATTCCAAAGTGCTCTAACACAAACTTGGAGAGAAAGAGGAGAGGAGGACCAGGGTGTTTATTCCCTGGGCTCCCTCCTTGGGGAGGGTAACTTAGGTTGGCTATGACCCTAATGAAAGATCACTGCTCCACTGAACAGCGGCTTTCTGTACAAAACTAGTTCCCTCCAAGTTCTAGTAAACTTCTTCCTCCCCCTTCCCTTTGGACATAAGATTGCTAACAGTTCCACCATTTCAAGTTCCAGGTTTACTGCACTTTCCTCTGTGGTTAACCCACACCTTGCCCTGAGTTTTGTAAATTGCCCACTTTCTATTTTGTATCTTTCCTTGAAAATGCCATCATCTCTTCTGGAAAGGATGATCGATTCAAACTCATCTGCTCATTCCCCATACAGCAATCCCTGACTCTGTATATACTATTAAGTATATTTCAACAGAAAAACTTGCAAAAACGATTAAATGGACACAAAGATATAAAGAGTTAAAGGCACTATTCTGCTGTGCTGCTTAGTCATTTCAGCCATGTGACCCTATGGACTGTAGCCCACCAGGCTCCTCTGTTCATGGAATTCTCCAGGCAAGAATACTGGAGAGGGTTACCATGCCTTCCTCCAGGGGATCTTCCCAGCCCAGGGATTGAACCTGGGTCCCCTGCATTGCAGGCAGATTCTTTACCACTGAGCACCAGTGAAGCCCTAAAAGCAATATACAATATAAAATTTCAATAGATTTTGTTTTTATAACTATATTTTCAAGTGATTTCAATGGACTTTATAGCTGATGGTTCCTTTATCCTTCCTCTAGCCGTAAAAAGTCAGTCTCAGCTCACTAAAACCAAAATCAAACTTCACATGAGAAAGGAGAAATTATTTTTATTCTTTAATGCCTATAACCAAATACAATTCAAATGTACTTAGTCTCTAGTCATTTGGTTTCAGGAAAAAATTTCATAACCATTTTCAAAACTCTTCTTGCAATGAAAATAACCATTAACAAGAAAATAACAATTTCCAGAAACCTTGAAAATGGTTTCCTTTCCCTCTGCCTCTTCTGTGAAATGAGACTGAAGTTGTTTAGCTCCTTAGGAGTTGAAATAATAGTCTCTCATTTTCAGTTGGGGACCATATCACTTTACTATCCCAAAAAAATAATTTAAGAGAAATCTGAGGGGTTTTCAAGAAATTATGCTCCTATTTTGCCAATGAAACTTAAAGTATCTAGTAATTAAGTATTTACAGTTGTCCTAATGGACCACTTATGCCACTCTGAAAGGAAGCCTACTGTTTCTACAGACCAGGAGGGCATTAATGCTCTGATACATTCGGGAAACAGAACACCATTTCTTATAAAAAGCCTGCATAATGTACTCCCCATCCCACGCAACCCTCATTATTACTGAGAAGTCTTAAAGGGACTCAGAAGGCACTAGGAAATTGGTTAAGTTTTCATGTAAGTTGGAGAAATTTGTTGCTGCACTCTTGAAAAATGAGGTTCCCCAAAGGCAGGGATACCTACGTTGCTCAGTATTAAGTCCTACAGAATAGTTCAGATGAGGAGACATGGGGAGGGTGGGATGTGGTAGGGGAACCGCCCCCATGCAGCAGCTGCCTGTGGTGTAATTACCATCTGACATGAATTATGTGAAATGAACTGAAATACAGAAGATCCCACCCCGTGCACTACAATTGACTACCCAGGCCTGCAAAAGATGCGGGTGGGCTGTCTGATTTGCAGAGAACGAGAAGCACAGGTTTCTTAGGGCAAGAAGCTCAGGAAAGTGATGAGAGACCAGGGATGACAGATGACAAGAAGGACAAGTGCAAGTGCCAGCCGCAGTCACTGCAACAGAAGAAGCGATGATGACCACAGTGGAGGTGTTAAGAAACAGGCAGTCTGCCAGCAGTGAAGAAAGTGAGCGATGAACGGTTAACCCTGTTCTCTGAAATGGCAGCCAGTCCCTGGTCTCTATATATCTCAATAATTTAGTAAAACAGAGCATCTTCACTTAGTACGTGGAGAGGGAGGGGTGAGAATTACACAGTACACAGGGGATAGGGTACCAGGACCTCCTTTCTTCTTAAAGATATAAATATGACTCTCTGAGGATTCGCTCACCAGTTAAAGAAAAGAAGAATTTTATTGACGTACAGTTGATTTACAATGTTGTGTTAATTTCTGCTGTATGGGAAAGTGACTCTGTCATACATACATATATATTCTTTTTTTAAAACACAGATGTAATTTTATTGGCTTTGTTTCCACTTTTTGTTTGTTTGATTTTTGTTGTTGGGTTTCGTTGCTTTTATTTTTTATTTTCTGGCTGTGCCACTTGGCATGTGGGATCAAACCCACACCCACTCCATTAAAAGCTCAGAATCTTAACCACTGGACCACTAGGGAAGTCACATATACAATATTTCTTTATATTCAGGAAAAGAAATTTCCTACTGAGGAATTGAGCATGAAAGACATGGTGTATACTCAGGGAGCACAGAAGAGTAATAAAGATAATATTAGTAGTGAAAGTGAAAGTCACTCAGTCATGTGCAAGTCTTTGCAACCCCATTGACTATACAGTCCATGGGATTCTCCAGGCCAGAATACTGGAGTGGGTAGCCTTTTCCTTCTCCAGGGGATCTTCCCAACCCAGGGATCGAACCCAGGCCTCCTGCACTGTAGGTGGATTCTTTACCAGATGAGCCACCAGGGAAGCCCAAGAACACTGGAGTGGGTAGCCTATCTCTTCTCCAGCAGATCTTCCTGACCCGATTATCAAACTGGGGTCTCCTGCATTGCAGGCAGATTCTTTACCAACTGAACTATCAGAGAAGCCCAATAGTAGTAGTACAAGTCATTTAATCATCACAATAACCTTAAGAGGTTATTGGTCCCATTTTATAGATGATGAAAGTGAAGTATAAAGAGATTAAGTAATGCTCAGAGTCATACCTCCAGAAAAGAGTAGAGACAGTATTTAAACTTCTAAGCCAAACAAGCTATGCCTATGATCTCCAGGAAAGGTGGGGTTTTATTTCCTCTTATTTGGTCCTGTTCATCCAGTATGTAGCACTACAAGCATTCTGAACACTTGGTGTCTGAATAGATGAAGGTGATAATAGTAAAAGTACATTTTTTCTCATGACAAATTCACAAACCATTGTCACATGCAGTATCTATTCCAATCTCTCCAAAGAGCAAACATAATGGGCATTTATACAATGTGGGAAGGGTTTGCATAGAAAAATGTCCCTTAATCAATTCCGAACTGGTTCATCTACATTAAAAAAAAAAAACTCAGAAAGTACAGAAGTGTTTTTGTTGTTCTTTGTTTTCTTACCAATTCTTTAACGTCATGGAGCCAGATCAAAAGCTCCTGGCAGACAAAGATTTTGTCTTCATTTCAGCCCCAAATTTAACACAGCTGAGAATTCCCTGGTGGTCCAATGGTTAGGACTCTGCACTTCCACTGTAAGGGGCCTGGATTCGATCCCTGGTCAAGGAACTAAGATAAGATCCCACATGCCTGTTGCACTGTGCATCCAAAAATTAACTCAATATATATATGGAGGTGTTCAATAAATTTTAAAAAATAAATCAGGGGGAGAGGGACTTGTTTTGCTCAACTGAATGGACTGACAGAATGCCAAAATCGCACTTTAGTCAGCAGATGTCAGCACCTCTATAGCCATCCCAGTGACCACCGAAGGACTGAAGGCTTTAATTGGCAGCCATTTTGCATCTAATTCAAGGATAGCTACACGGTTTTAAGAAGATTGTTGGAGGAAAGGAGCCTGAAAATCACAGTAGCAACAAAAGCAACTAACACCACGGAGTGCTTACCATCTGAAAGGTACTCTTCTAAATGCCTTGAGCTGAGTCCCTCTAACATCCAATCACAGATGAAGAAATGTGGGTGGTAGAGGCAAGGCCAGGACCAAAATCCACCTCACTGGAGATGGAAAAGCCACTGAACCAAGATGATGTGACTCTTAAGCCCATGCAATAGAAGGCAGAAAAGGCTGCTCAGAAGGACTGAGTTTTTCCAGATAAGAAATTCTGAGTTCAGTAATTTATTGCTACAATAATGGGTTATTTTATTGCTATTGCCAGTTTCCAACCTGAAAGGTACCAGATTCAAGTACCTCTGGTTCTGAGAGAATACACTAAGCTGATGTGCTGAAGTTTGCTAACACTTCAGACACACTTAAAATAATACCTCCAATCATTGAGGGGATAAAACACCATCCTCCAGCTTTCAAATCTACTCCATATAATCTGTTGTTTACAGACTGAAGTACAGAAGGGGAGAAAGATAGAGTTTTCTGACTGTCCCTTCGAATTTGTTACATTTAGTAAAAAGTAATTTTAGATCTAGGTGCTTATTTGAGATGATCAATACTTATTTAAATAGAACACAGTAACACTTACTTTGAAGAAAAAGTTCGATCTAAAATTTTCTTCAATGTCATGTCATACCAGCATCTATTGTGCCTTAGCTACTCTGACCTTCTTTCAATTCCTAAAACCAACCAAACTCTTTCCCACCCTGGAGATTTTGCACTTTCTGTTCCCACAGCCCTGACCTTCTTCTCCCTGATCTTTGCATGCATAGCTGCTTCCCATAGTCTGTATTTTAGCTTAAATATGTCCCTGACCACCCAAACTGGATATGCAGACATCATCACATCACCGCATTTCAATTCCCTGCACAGCATCTGTAATCCTATAATGTTAGGCTGTGTGCCCACAGAGTGCCAGAGATCAGAAACATTTTCTAATTTGCCACAATATCTCCAGGGTATGGAACAAAGACTGGCACTGGGCATGTGATCACAGGATACATGAGTGAATGACAGAATTAGAAACTGAATACCATCCTCCTGCCCATTAACACAGCCTCACTGATTTGGCCTATAGACCAGGATATCATTCAGAACATGAAACATTACCCCAAAAGAGGCTCATTTTAAGACTGCCTTTATTATTTTAAGATATAATTTCACTGACTGAAATTTTGGTCAAAGTCACAAAAACTACAAAGAATCCAGAGAAATTTTCTGCAAAAATAACACCTTCCCAGTAAAGAATTTTTGCAATTTTACTTTCCAAATGTAAAACAATCTCTAGATTTGCTTGTTTTACAACCTAGAAAACTACCAATGACCCCTCACTTCAGTTTTTCTGATATGTATTTTATAATCTAATAATAAAAGTAGATGAACTAGAAAGCATGAAGCCAGATGCATGGTTTACTAACACTTCAAAAGTAATCTTTATTGGTGCCTTCTGAGCTATTGAATTTTTTTTTCTTTAATCTGCCTTCACGGAGTTTGCTGTAAAGGTTTAATAAAGTCACGCTCATTAAGCAATTTGATAATCTTAAGTAGAAGTTTCAATAAAGTTTGTTTTTGTTTTTTTTTTTTACTTTTAGTGCTCTGATACTTGATGTCAGAAATAAAAAGCAAAAAGAATAATTTTAAAAAGAAATGGGGTCATGTACACTCTGCTATATTAAAATGGAGAAGCAAAAAGGACCTAGAGTACAGCACATGAAACTCTACTCAGTGTTGTGTGGCAGTCTGGATGGGAGTGAGGTTTGGGGGAGAATGGATACATGTATATGTATGGCTGAGTCTCTTCACTGTTCACCTGACCACAACATTGTTAATCAGCGATACCCCAATACAAAATAAAAAGTTTAAGGTTTGAAAAAAAATACCAACTGAATAATCAAGTTTTAATATTAAAAAAAGAAAGAAATGGAAGCTTACACATTAAGGTCTCTCCTTTTGATTAATAAAAACTCAAACTTATAACAGATCTGGATATATTGGGCCACTGATCAACATAGCAAGCAAAGTTAGATAGGAGAAAGTCACAACTTAACTAACAGAAATGAGTTATTAACCTAATTGCACTGAAATCCTCAAAAAGGGACTAAAATCCTCTAAGAAGCAAGTACACAGCAAAATCAAATTTCACCTCCCATCAATGATCTGACTGTAACCTGATGGTACATTTATTAACAGCAAATACTTAATTTGGTCTTAAACACCTTCAATTATTTTTATTCACTAAGATAATCAGTGAAGTATTGATAGTTATAAAAGTGCCATGTGTGCTCAGGACATTTGCCTCAGACATAAAACTGGATAGGAAAAGATAAGCAGATAAATACCTAAAGGGATGTGTGTGTGTGTGTGTGTGTGTGTGTGTGCGCGCGTGTTTGCGTGTGTGTGTGCATGTTTGTGCATGTGTGTAACAATCTGCTGATGTTCTGCTATGGACTGTAGCAGTATCAAACTCAAAAAACATCTTGGCAAGACCACAGTTCATTTGCAAGATACTTCAGCCTTGTGATCTTTTTAATTTAGGATTCTTGTTTTTGAAATATACAGAATAAATATAACATGGAATAATAGAATATAGAATAAATTTTACCTCCCCAAGACCTTCTACTCAGGACATGACTTTTACTTGTCACACTAAAACATCTCATGCTTTGGCAAATTTTCCATCATGCAATCCACTGAGTAAAATTTACTCACCAGGTCTTGATCCAGTATTCCCAAACTGCAAGATGTAGCATGTAAAGAATATAGCACCACATAAATATTTTTAAATGAGCAAACAGAAGATATAAAGAGGCCTATTTTGGCAAGTTCAATGTTTATGATATGGACATCTTTTATAACTCAACCTTAAAAAATTTTGAAAAAGCTGACATTAAAGACATACCGGCAATAGAATATATATTTACATTTTCTCCCTTGCTTATGTTGCCGTGTATAATAAAATTAAGCAAGGACACAATAAAACTAAGCAACTCTTTCTGATGCCCAGAATAATTTACTTGAATCTCTTATTTTTTTCTCATTTTTCAAAAGAAAAATGTATTGGCATTCATTCTCAATTTTTTTAATCAAAAAGCAACACAGCAATTCTTCATTATCCTAATGGGGGAAAAATTAACTTGACATCAAGCCTAATTGAGTAAAACCTCACTAATTCTTCTAAATAAGGGTAAGTCCTGCTTGATTAGTGAAAGCAATTTAGTATAGAACATGTTTAGATAAGTACACTTCTATCGCTTCCAATAATTCACACTAACAAACAAAATCCACAGCCAGCATGAGGTGTGGCAGAAGGCCTTCAGAAAACACACCATGTTGTTGGGTAAGATTAATGTGGCATCTCAATTCCATAATAACAACTTGGTGTTTCTTTAGAGAACTTGAAAACTTTAGGTGCATCTTCCTAACAAATTATTTCAAAAGCTATTTTGATAGAGGATACCCAAAGTACTCTGTGGAGAAGGGAATGACTACCCACTCCGGTATTCTGGCCTGGAGAATTCCATGGACTGTATAGTCAGTCCATGGGGTCGCAAAGAGTCGGACACAACTGAGTGACTTTCACTTTCACCTTCAAATACCCTACAACCCAGTCTAAAAGGAAAATACAACAGATTATAAGTTATTAATTATGATATATAAGTAAAATCGAAATTAATGAAGTTTCACTCTGCCAGCAATCCTCAAGTTGTACTGCAGAAGTTCACTTGTAAGTTCACTGTTAGAAATCAGGACTAGAGCAATGTTCCCATTAGGAAGGTCAGGTCATGCATGTATACAGAGGAACAGGAGGTTACAAATCAAGACCCCAGGAGGGGATCTCATCATAACTTTGCCATTTATTCTCTGTGTGAGTTATTTAACTGAGTCTTAATTAAATCTGTGAACAGACTTAACACCTATTTCACAGGACTATTGTAGGGATTTCTTTCACGTTCACTTTTCATTGTAGGGATTAAACATAGTCACTGTTAAGGTACCTACTACAGCACTCTCTACTTTCACCCCTGGGCATTTATTTTCTTTATCAAGTATTCTCAATCATTACTCTGTGCTAGGGCAATGCAAACAAAGGCATTATCAAGGAGAGTACGATACCCTGAAGACCTATGAGATGTCTTCTATTTACACCTGGAAACCTAGCACCACTCCATCTCACCCCAGCCCCTGGCTGTTTCCTTCTATATTCCTCTCCAGTGTCGCTGAGGACAGAATTGCCTACTAAGTGGGACTTTGTGCACCAAAGTCTCTTCTAATGTACCTGGACACTGAGAAGTTTGGTCTAAAGGGGAAACAAATAACCTCGGAGTCCAACTGTCTTCATATCCTTTATTCAAACTTGCTATTTGGTTTTGTTTTCTGCAAACATCCATGAAAACCTTGCTCTCAACTATTCTGGATAACTTCATAAACATAACTCGACTATAAATTGTTCCTATACTAAAGCAATCCATCAATTCTGAATCTTCAAAATGTACCCCACCATAACTTCACAGAAAACCCACGGCATAAAATGCTTTCCTCCTTTCAGTTGATTTGTGCTTATAAACCCGACGAGAGCCCACAACGTTATACCAACTCTCCTACTCGAAATCGCAAGTTACCCAATTATTCTGTGATTGAAAAAGAGAACTTGGTGGCTCTGAGGCCACACACAAAGTTGGCTGCTGTTGCTCTCACTTCATCCCCACACCTTCTCAGCAAGATGGTGATGTTTGATAGTATGGTAGCGGTAGTAATAAAATGTTACTTCACAGCTACGCTTATTCATTACTTTTTAAATATTTGATTTAATTCTCATAATAATCCTTATTGGGAGAGACGTTGGCCAGTTTAAAGATGAAAAGAAAATCAGTTTTAGGAAAGTACAGTAACCCGACTAGTTGTGAGTCAAAATTTCAACTCAGATCTATCTGGCTCAAGTTCTTTTTTTTTTTTTTTTTTAAGTTCTTTTTTTAAAAAAGTTTTTATGGAAATATAGTTGATTTACAGTGATGTGTTCATTTTATGTATATAGCAAAGTAATTCAGCTATATATTATATATAGAGAGATAGATATAGATATTCTTTTTCAGAATCTTTTCCACTATAGGTTATTATAAGATACTGAATATGGTCCTCCATGCTATACAGTAGGTCCTTGCTGTTTATCTATTTTATATATAGTAGTGTATACCTGTTAACCCCAAACTCCCAATTTATCCCTCTCCTTTGGCAACCATAAATTTGTTTTCTACGTCTCTATTTCTGTTTTGTAAATAAGTTCATTTACATCATTTTTTTAGATTTCACATATAAGTGATATCAAATGCTATTTGTCTTTCTCTGTCTGACTTACTTCACTTAGTATGATAATCTCTAGGTTCATCCATGCTGCTGCACATGGCATTATTTTGGCTCAAGTTCTTTTGACAAAGCAAAGTTGCTCTAATTTTCATGTTAGTACTAATCAGTGATACCTAGTGAATAATACTCTAGAGTTCATAAATGACAAAATTTTTGCCAGAAAATTTTATCTATTCATTTAGTCTTTCCACTTTAAGACTCCTCAATTTTAGAAGAAAAAAAAATAACTAAGTATAGATTATCCATACTTGTTTATAGTACAGAAAAAGAAAAAAATCCCAATAAAATTCAACATTGAGAAAAATACTTAGTAAATTCTGAATATGAAAGAACTTTCTTGATCTAATTAATGGTATCTATTAAAAGAAAAAAACCAGAGCCAGCCACCTTCCAAACTTAAAAGTATGCCCATCAGACTCAGAAACAAGACAAAACACCAGCTATCACTACTTCTACTCTGTGAATCCTTGCCAATGTAACAAGAAAAAGGGTTGTAACAATTATAAAGGAAAAAACTTGCTAATTTACTCACTGACACCTACATAGGAAATCCAAAAGAGCAAACAAATAAAACACAAAGAATTATAGAAGGCTTCAGCAATACTGCAGGATTAAAATCAATATACTGAATTCAATTTACTTCTACATAATAATTAGAAAATAGAGTAGGAAACGATACCATTTATAATGCTTACAGAGCTACAAAGTAATTAAGAATAAATCTAACAGAACATTTTAAAGACATTTCTACAGAAAATTACAATGAAAATCTGAAATCTCACAAAAATGTTAGCTGTCCCTCAACTGATCTCTAAGTCCAATGCAATGTCAATAAAAATCCCCACAATGATATTGACATGAAAGAACAAAAATGATTTTCACTGAAAACAACAAGGTAAAGAGCCTTGTCTTAGGACACTCAATGTTCGCTAAAATTATAATAATTAATGCACTGAGATAATAAGGTTGAAATTTGTTAATAGACAAATGAAAGATAATTCAAAGTCTAGAATATAAGCACATTGATATATAGAAACTTGACATATGGCAGCAATAAGACGTACTATTCAATAACAGAAGCAAGATTAACTGCTTATCTATACAGAAAGAAAAAAACTGGGTCCTTATACACAGAAATAAATTCCACGTGGAATATTAAACTTTAACCTTTTTGGAAAAAAAATACAGAAGAATATCTTCTTTACTTTGGCAAAGGGAACCTATTTTAAACAAAATACAGAAAGTAAAAATCTTGAATGAAAGTATTGATATATTTTACTACTTTAAAGTTAAAACTTGAAAAAAATCAATTTAAATGACA
Organism: Bos javanicus; assembly: GCF_032452875.1. NCBI lineage: Eukaryota > Metazoa > Chordata > Mammalia > Artiodactyla > Bovidae > Bos > Bos javanicus. The sequence goes on along the minus strand of NC_083873.1, from coordinate 22,866,541 downwards.
TGAAAAGAGAAGTCACAGACTTTGAGAATATATTTGTAATTCATTTAATCAATGAAGATTAGCATCCAGAATATATACAAAACTCCTCCAAATGACAAAGACTATCCTTGAGTAGACTTTAGCCAGGATCCTCTGAGCCCAGTTCTCAACTAGACCTCACTCTCGGGCTTCTTTGCCCCTGTGTACAGAGTCCAGTTGTAGCAGGGATCATGCTAAGTCAGTTTAGTAAGAATCCCTGTATTCTTGATATCTGATCATTGTGGTCTGCCTTTAGCAAGATTCTGTCAAATTGGTTTAACAAGGATCCTTTCTGGAACTCTCCAGTGGTCCAATGGTTAAAACTCTGTGCTTCTACTATAGGGCACATGGGTTCCATCCCTGGTCAGGGAAGTTCTTCCTGCAGCTCAGTGCAGCCAAAAAAAAGAAAAAAGGATCCCTCCTACTCTTAATGTCTTCACTTAGTAATTCTCTATACACTGACTGCCTCACTCTGCTTGTTAGACATAAATCCTCAGCTGTCTCTGTTATATTCCAAGTTGAGCCCCACCTCTCTACTCTATAGCAATAGCGTTGACCCCTACTTCTATAATCTTAAATAAAGCATTCCTTGCCATTTTTACAAGTCTAAGAATAATCTTTCTGCAATACAAATCAATAAGAAAAGATGATAAGCAACTCAACTAAAAATGTGTGAGACAGATGAACAAGAAACACAAAAGGAAACTTATGACAAATAAGCATATAAAGAGATGCTCAACTTCGCTAGTGATCAGAAATAAACAAAGGCTAATCACAGAAAGACACCGTTACAAAGTCATTAAATAAGCAATAGGTATTTTTTTTAAGTCTGAAATGTCCAACAATCACTAAAGAAAGCAATTCTCCAATTGTGGATAAAATGTGAACTCTCCTCTGCTGCTGATGAGAGCATAAATAAGTATAATGGTTTGGAGAGTGATTTGTTGTTACTCGTAAAATCGCACATGGACATACCCGATGACCCATTTCTTACAAGTCCAGCCATGTACCCCAACCTTTCTCACAGAAGTTCTATGAGACAAGCCCTAGTACCTTAAGGCATCCATAGTATATAGTAAATTATTTTGTTTGCTGTATACTTTTCCATATATATATATATATATATATATATATATATATATATGTTTTGCCTCAATAAAAATGCTTTCATTTAGAGAAAATTGAATCATCTTTCCTCCTCCCCTCCTTCCTCCAACGTTCCTTCTGACTGTTTCATCTCTGTTAATCACACTATAATTTTTTCCTGAAGCACAGGCTTATGCACTCACTCTGGATCTTTCAACCCCAGGGGACCAACTCTTGCGAAGACAGACCAACGCTAACCAGAACCCTTATCAAACGTCTTTCCTTCTTTCCCACCAACATCAAACAGATCTTCTGTTTTCCCTTTTGCTTTGCACTTTATAAATCGAACTGGAAACCAAGCAATTTTTGGCATCTTATCCTGATAACTCACAAAAGATTTCTGTCCACAAGGAGGAGTACTCACTCATTTCAGTGAATTTTTAAAGATTCTTTGGCAGAAAGTATATGGGATAGAAATTAGTCAGGATTTCTCTGGCAATTTCTAGGGCAGTTGAGAAGTCTTCTCTGGGAATGTCTTATTTTTTAACGTCTTTTCTTTCTTTTCTTTTTTAGATTAAAAAAATTTTATTATTTTATAATATGAATCATTCAACAGAAATTAAATTGTGTGTGTCTATTTACAGAGGAAAAAGAAAGCCTAAAAGTCTGTAAGTTATACCCAGAAATCAAAACATTTTAATTATGTCTGCATGGACCTGAAAGGGCATACAAATGGATTAAAATTAAAAACTCTACAAAAATATTAACCATTAATATATAAATGTTTATCAGATGATTAACTAAAACATTCCCCTTTCACTTGACTATAATAGCAGTCCCTGACTGAGACCCTTAAGCAACTGCTTGTCCTTCAAACAGATTACACAGTGTGGATCTGGGTACATTGGGGCTTCCCTGGTGGCTCAGATAGTAAAGAATCTGCCTGCAATGTGGGAGATCCAGGTTCTATCCCTGGGTCAGGAAGATTCCATGGAGAAGGGAATAGCACCCACTCCAGTATTCCTGCCTGGAGAATCCCAGGGACAGAGGAGCCAGGCAGGCTATAGTTCATGGGGTCGCAAAGAGTCAGATACAACTGAGCGACTAATACTTTCACTCTGGGTACATTTCAAGACACTTTCATATACATTATTATTTGATTTTCCCAGCTGGCCTCGGAGTTGGTAGTACCAACTCTTTATTTATGAATTGTCTGTGTCAATGGTGATGCCATCTCTCCCTGTGTAAAAACAGGGATGTCTTAGCTGGCCAAATGACTGGCTAATTTAAGGAACAATAGATAACCCTAAGGCCCTTCCCACACTGGATATCAACTAAAATGCTTCTGCCAAATTTATGTATCTGAGACACTGTTTTATCTGAAGAGCAAGAATGGTCCTTCATGGATAGTTTGCCTTTCTGGAAAGTCGCTTCAGTTGACATTTCAAACCTCTCCGTTTTAGTTCTGATTTAGCTTAGATTCTATGTGCTAAGTCACTTCAGTCGTGTCCAACTCTGTGTGACCCCATAGACAGCTGCCCACCAGGCTCCCCGTCCCTGGGATTATCCAGGCAAGAACACTGGAGTGGGTTGCCATTTCCTTCTCCAATGTATGAAAGTGAAAAGTGGAAGTGAAGTCGCTCAGTTTCGTCCAACCCTCAGTGACCCCATGGACTGCAGCCTACCAGGCTCCTCCATCCATGGGATTTTCCAGGCAAGAGTACTGGAGTGGGGTGCCACTGCCTTCTCCAGATTCTATGTACTACCTCTAGTCTTGTGACTTTATTCACTGGCACTCTATCTCATCTTTTGAATGACTATCTTTACATTTTATATCACTAAATTTTTCATCTTTAGAATTTATCTGTATAAAATGTCTGTATCAGATTTAAAAAGTTAACAGCACTTAACTTCAACTCAATTCAATCTTTAAAGATTTTATGCACCCCAACTATTTCCATAACATGACAACCAAGTGTCTTCCCTACATAATTAAGGTGTCATTTTAATGTCCTTTCAAATGAACTGAATGTGTCAGAGTATGACAGATACAACTGGACAAATGAGTGTGTAGCTGAACAACTCTGAAAGAATATACAGTGCAAAAACCGATAATATGATTCAAGTGGCACGTTATGTTGGACTTTAAAGTTTTATTCCAGCGAATGAATAAATAAACTTTAATGTTTCAAGTTCTCTTAGTCTATTAGACAGGACTCAACAGCATATATTCAGAAAGCTGTCATTCTTACCAAAAAGCCTTCAAGTTTTAAAAGTCAAACTTTAATTTCCAGGAAAGTCACTCAAATTTTTTCAGCAGTAAATAATCAAGATGACAAAGCATGGAGTTTTATGTTTTTACCTTCTCTACCCCACTAAAAAAACTACAGACAGATTCAAAAGCCTTCATAGCTTAGTATAAGAAGCCCTCTTCTAAACAATGATCTGTAAATATTAATAATTATGCACACAGATTCAAAAGTTAATCCCAAAGGAATGTAAATTTAAGTGAAAAGATTTAATAAGATCATTATGATTAAAAAGTAAGGAAAGAAAATAAAAAAAACGTGGTGAATGAAAGAGAGAGGGAAATATATACTGATTGCGTGTGTGTAACATCAGACACATTGTTACATAGTTGGCCCAGAATAAATAATTTTCAAATAAACGTATGAAGAATTTTGCTCCTCATTTTACAGATGAGTTAACACAGACTCAGAGATGTTAACTAACTTTCCCCAAATCACACAAGACTGGCCTCGTGTAACTACAAAGCCCTTGCTTCCTGCCCCAAGTTGTCCTGCAGAGAAAAGGAGATTCTGAGAAAACATCAAGAAAGTAGTAGCTATGGGACAAGGAGAAAAGTATCATGTCACAGAAACCATTTAATGAGTAATTCCAAGAGGAAGGAAATATTAATAAGTTCCTGTGAAAAATCTGCCTTTATATTCCTAACATTTAGCCAATAAAGGGTATTCAAATGCATGCTGAACTACAGAAATGCTTCAGAAAGGATATGAATGAATGTGAAGAATATAGTCTGCTGCCTAGAAAAATCACTTGTATCATTCCAGAGAGAAACTTCAGAGATTATGGAGTAAATTTTTAAATTGTACACAAATACTTGAGGGGGCTTCCCCGGTAGCTCAGCAGTAAAGAATCCACCTGCCAAGCAGGAGATGCGAGTTCAATCCCTGGGTTGGGAAGATCCCTTGGAGAAGGGAATGGCAACTCACTGCAGTATTCTTGCCTGGAGAATTCCATGGACAGAAGAGCCTGGCGGGCTACAGTCCATGGAGTCGCAGAGTCAGACATGACTGAGAAACTTAGCATGCACACAGCCTTAAAAAAGAGAAAGGATACAAGTTCTGACACAAAAAGGAAGATGGAGCGCGTATAAGGATATGTGAGGACACAGAGCCGGGAAGTGACAGATGAAGTGAGACAGCAAAGTTCACCGAGTTCCCAAATAATCTTCACAGTCTGATCATTAAAGGAAGAAAAGGTTGGGTTGAGAATTCTGTGAAGTAATGAAAACTTTTTGCAACAGTTATTCCTGAAAATGTGAGAAAGCATTCCCTAAAGATGAACAAAAGCAAGTTAGTATTAGTCAAGCATGGGCTACATTCAGAGTGGATTCAGGTACCAATTTTCATGACTTTGCAAAGACACCATCTAGCGCCTGATAAAAGTCTGTAAGGAGCAAGGAAGCATGGAGATGGATCCAGTGAGGAAACTAAAGCCACGAACAACCAAGGTGTGCTCAGAATTCCTCCTCACGGTGGTGTAAGGACATCGTTTGCCTCTAATTCAACCAACTCTTTTATAAGAATCTGTCAATCAAGACCAACAAGAACCACTTCTTACATAATTTATGTATCATTTTCAATTTTAACTAACTGCCAGTATAACCCCATAAAAGAAAATAACTGATTTCTGTTTTCAAATCTTATGATGCTCAAAAATATATAATATAATAAACAGGTCTTTGGTGCAGTATGGCAGACTAGACACACATATTTTCTCTAGTCCCTCTTAAAATTTCCTAAAATTAAAGACTAAAAAAAGACATAAAGTCACAAGAAATAAAAGAATGGAAGATGAGAGCACAGAGATATTTATTTTGGAGGATGAAAAGAGGAGGACAAGTTCTGACTCTACAGAGGAAAAAAGTTGAAAGAAATAAAGTGAGGCAGGGCCCCAAACCTCAGAAGCATTGGGGAACAGAAGCACCAAGCAAGCACCTCTGAAGGCGGCAGAGGAAGGATGGAACTGAAAACCAGGGGGAAAGATGGGGTGCATTGGGAGACTGGGATTGACATATAGACACCATTGCTACTATGCATAAAATAGATAACTAATAAGAACTGACTTTATAGCACAAGGAACTCTACTCAAAGCTCTGTAGTGACCTAAACGGGAGGGAAATCAAAAAAAAAAAAAACAGGGTATATAAGTAAATGTATAGATTCACTTTGCTGCACAGCATAAACACAACATTGTAAAGCAACCATACTCCAATAAAAATTAATTTTAAAAAAAGGAATTTGTTGTTGTTTATTTAGGGAGCAATTAAAACATCAGATGACTGCTCCCAAGTCAATTCAGCAATGAAACCACTTCAAATGAAGACTAGAGATTTACCCTCTGGGAAAACTGAACCAGAAAAGCCCTCAGTTCTAGGACACAAAGCAAACTGAAGGCTGGAGTGAACTATGGGACTGAATCAAGGGTTTCAGTTCAGATACTCACAGTGTCCCAGCCCCCTTTCGTCACCCACCCTCCTTCCCAATATTCCTGGTCAGCCAGGAATAGACACCATCCTTCCACCTCCAGGTAAGAACAGAGAAACACCCCTCACACTCGAAGAAAAAGAGCAATAAGCAAGCCCCACACATACATACAGAGCTTCTGATTTTTGTACTTAAAAAAGGATGCTTTCCACTTTTGTGTAAAATATTTCTGTATACTACAGAATATTTCAATTATGTTATGGAAGGGCAGAAAGTTTGTCTATTCTGTCCCATTGATGTATCTCGGTACTCAAAACAAGGCCAAGTATATATTAATAAACACTTGAATGAATGAACTATATTTAAAATCTGTTGGATTTTCATGGAGACCCAAGCACCTCAAAAATGTTGTATTTGTAGAGTATCACATCCTATCCATCACTGACAAAGTCCCTAACATCACCACACTTTGCAGCTAAAGTCTACTTCATTGCACTTCAATTTTCAACATAAAATTCGCAATAGTCAACTTTTTTTAATGGCTGACATTAATTTTTCTTCTGTGGGAAGAATAAATGGCTTCTAGCATTTATATTTAATAGCATCTCCTATTTAATAGCGTCTCTTCTTAAATGAAAGCACAGGAGGTTTCACTTAGAAGAGTGATTACAGACTACTGTAGGAATGAACTAGGTGGGCCCCCTAGTGGCTGGAAGAGCTAACACTCCCCAAAGTACCTGACATGCTTGAGGAATCTGGTAAACACAGTCCTTCCAAAGCTGTAGATTCACGGGGAAAAGACCCACCTGGCTGCAAAGATACAGCAGTGACTTCTCCCCACATTTGTGCAGTAGTCAGAGAGAGGAACAGAGCAAGTGTCAGAGAGTGAGATGGGAAATGGTACTTAGGGACAGTAACTGAACAGTGAGAAATGGCATCCTGTGCTCCTCTTCTTCCCTCATAACTGCCTCCTTATTATGTCTCTATAATTCCCCCAGAACACAAATGCTCCTACACACCCACAGCAGCGCACACACACCCCACACATGCTGCAGTGCTAACGTTTACTGAGACTGAAGCAAGGGTACCAAGGAAGTTTCACACCATTTGTCTAAATATTTAAAAGTTATTATCAAGCTAACAAACTGTTAAATATCTTCTACACTCCAACTGTGATAAATAGTCTCCATGGCAACAAAAATTTTTTAAATACATGTAAAGCTATAGTTTTCATGAGTGAAGATAGAAAAAATACCAAAGGCAACCAAACTTAAACATGATAGTATTTCTGAATATTCTGTGATTAATCAAAATTGTCCAGTGAGTATTGATAAAGAAATCCCTAAGTCATGCATTTTAATTATTCTATAACATTTCGTTTGCTCTTCCTATATTCCATAAAAAACATGAATCATGTCATTATAATCCAGATTGTTACATAATTTGTGTTCTTTGGATGATAATGTCAAATTAAACTACTTTTCTTAACTCGTGCTTATTATCTTCAATTTGGAAAAACTTCACTCTATCAAAATAGTAAAAGCAGGAATCATCAACAAAATTATTGGGACAATACTTGGACATCAAAATGAACGATGAATTTTACACTCCATGTTCAATCATTGAGGTGGGGTCACCTACATTAAATATATTCTTATCATATAAAAGATTAGAAAATAGCCTAACTTTATTATTAAAACAAGTATTGACTCATATATCTTTATCCATTGTCTCTGAAAGCAATATCTGGTCCTTGATAGCATTTTTAAATTTCGCTTCTTTCCATTTTTTTTAATGCAATGTGAAGAGAAAATTGAAAATAACAGTATGCAGCTCAATTTGTTTGCATCTCTCTCCACTAGAGTTTATACCTACAACCAAAACGGCCAGAAGATAGTCCCCAGGGGAAATGAGCATCAGGACATTTTATGTGGCTCATCTCAAGGCCTGGTTCATGGCAGTCATCCTGGCATGTACCTTCTCTGCTTGATGTGTGCTTTTCATTTCTAGAAGTAGATTTCCAGACACCCAAATTTATTCTGTTCTCTCATGAGACTGGTAGCTTACCCAGGTTGACAATTCCACAGATGTTTCTGTTCAGAATATTCAAAGAACTGTGCCACTGGTCTCCAGAATTGATGTTGGGAAACTCAGTGCCATTCAGCTTCCAGCTCCCTTGTATGGGACCAATTTGGTTCTTATCAAAGCTTTTGGAACATTCTTTTCCCAAATATTTGCATGGCTGTTTCTTCTTTCTCATTATCCAATTCTCTGCTGACCTCTTAAGGGACTATTCGTGATCAAAGAAGCCTCCACGTGCCACCCCCACATCACCCACGATTTTCATCAAATCTATGAAAATTTGATGAAAACTATTTTATTTTTATCAAAATAGTTCATGCTTCCTGATATTTTCTTTTATTTATTTATGGCAGTGCTGGATTTTTGTTGCTGTGCTTGGGCTTTCTCTAGTTGCAGCAAGCAGCGGCTACTCTTGGTTGCTGTGCTCGGGCTTTTCACTGAGGTGGCGTCTCCTGTTGCAGAGCATTGGCTCTAAGTGTGTGAGCTTCAGTAGTTGAGGCTCGTGAGCTTTTAGAGCATGGGCTGGGTAGTTGTGGCTCAGGGGCTTAGTTGCTCCCCAGCATGTGGGATCTTCTCTACCAGGGATCAAATGTATGTCTCCTCCACTGGCAGGCAGATTCTTAACCACTGCACCACCACAGAAGTCCTCCTGATATTTTCTTGTTTATTCTTTTCTATATTGTCTGTTTCTGCTGAATGTAAGTTTCACAAGAATTTGTCTGCTTCTAAATCCCCAGTGCCTAGGATAGTGAGCAGGTACTCAATCAGTATTTATTAGATAAGTGAATGAAAGCCTATATATTAGCACTAGCACCAGAAGTAGAGAAAGTATGGACTTTTGATTGGTATTTCTAAGTTATGTAAAACAGGATCATGTCTAGGACCACATCTGTCAGAACGCTTGTACTGACTGCAAACGTGTCTTCTGACTATTAGGAGTTATAAATTAGAAGCCCTGGAACTTTAAAACTAAAGTAAAACTTTTGAACAGTTCAATTTTATTTGCCCTCAGAAAGCAGTGACCTTGGGCCAAATTACCTTGTTCCCCCTACAAAAATTAATATTTATTAAGAGTTAATGTTACCATCTTGATTCTAGTAGAGCAGTGACAAGATGAAGGTAATCCAGCAAGGCATATAAGAGTGCAAGCTTCAGCATCAGATGGCCTCAGTTCTGATAGAAGCTTCATCATTAGGAGCTTTGTGTCCTTGGGTTTATTTAACCTCTCTAAGCCACAGTCTCCTAATTATAAGAGTGCTTGTCTCCTGGGCTGTTATGAGGATCAAATAAGATCATTTATCTAATGTTCTAGGAGTAGTCCTTGAATATTTAATAAATGTTAGCTGAAATTATTATAGGAAATTATCTATTTGAACATTTACATATTCTTTGCAAAGTCTTGCCTGAAAGCATCATTCATTAAGTTGCATGAAATAATTTCCTCTCTTAGCTTAGTGTTCACACAAAACTGCCTCTTGAAATACACTTGAGATTTTCCTTAATCAGGTGGGAAGAAGTATAAGGCCAATCATGCTCTCTTTCCAGAAGGAAATTAAGGTCATCTGCACTAATAAAACCTCTTCCAAATATCTTTTTTCCTGCTTATTTTTCTCAGCTGACTTCCTTTTGATTTTATTTTTAATTGTCTTTTTTAATATTGTATTTAACTTTGTAGCTTATGGATCTGCCATTTATGAACTGAGAGACCCTGGAGAGGTTATTTAGCATCTAATGCTCTACTTTCTTAATTTGTCAAATGAAATGGACACCGATGACACTAGCATCCCAGTCTCCTTTGATAATAACCTCTCATCTGCTGCATCCATACTCCCTTGGGGTCATACAAAGGGCCCAATCCTCTAAGCACTGAGATGAGTCTAAAAGTGAACATTAATTCAAGATGGACCAAGGAGACACCTGCCAGAAATTGCGTATTTAGGACTGAAAGAGGCAGGTCAATTCCATCTAGTAGCTGAAATTATAAAACATAAATCTCGGGAGTTGCTAGTGGCTATGTTTCCAATTTATGAAGGAGCCGGTCCACCATGAAAGAGAAGAATGACTCTAAAGAGAGAGGAGAAGGAGGGAGTCCTAATGATTCTAATGGTTCTGGGGCTGTGGCTTGGCTGTCCCTTTAGACAGCCCACTATCTTCCCAATAAATTCTCCTTTTTGCACATATCATTTGGGTATGAGGTCCAAATAGTTCTAACACAGAGAAAATAAACTCTCCTTTTAGTTCTAATAGTTATAACATGCAGTCCTAACACATAGAAAAGAATTCTACTTTTAATAGTTATTAAGGAAAATGAATGAGATAAAGTAAGTGCCTGGTGTACTGTGTATGTGTGTGTCCTCGGTAAAGCATGACTCTTTGAGACCCTATGGACTGTAGCCTACCAAGATTCCGTCCATGCGATTTTCCAGCCAAGAATACTGGAAAGGGCTACCATTTCCTACTCCAGGGGATCTTCCCAACCCAGGGATTGAACCTACATCTCTTGTGTCTCCTGCACTGGCAGGAGAAATCTTTACTACTAGCTCCACCTGGCCTATTACTCGGCATATAATTCTTGCTCAAGAAATGAAACTTATTAACATTATTTAGAAAATTGAAATATAAATAATTAACAAACACAATTTAAATTTTTTTTTTAATTTTATGGCCACACCACGTGGCATGTGAGACCTGAGATCTCTGACCAGGGATTGAACCCGTGTCCCCTGCACTGGAAGGGCAGAGTCTTAACCACTGCACCACAAAGGAAGTCCCTAAACACAATTTTCTTAGCTTACAAGTCTCCTTTCAATTTCAAAATCACTCAAAAGTATTCTTTGGTTTGGGATCTTGAAAGAATTGCAAAATAAGAGAAATGCTCTGAATTAATTTTGCTACACATTATTGTGTAAATCTAAGTAGTTCTTACATAGTTAAACAGTCTTCAGTTCAGTTCAGTTCAGTCGCTCAGTCGTGTCCGACTCTTTGCGACCCCATGAATCGCAGCACGCCAGGCCTCCCTGTCCATCACCAACTCCCGGAGTTCACAGAGAATAGTAAAGCCTCTGACCCAGAAACTCACAATTTCATGCTTAATTCATGTGTTTGTAGTAAATACATGGAGGGAAAGTGGGAAAAGTAACAGACTTGCATTCTACTTTTCCCACACCTACAGGAAAAAGCCTGACACATTTAAATGGGCAAAATACTAATGTAGCTGCATGCACCGCAGGCTTCACAGAGGGTAAGCGATGCGGTAGAGAGAATGACAATACCTGGAGAGATACCACACTGACATTATCAAAAGGGATGTGTCCATTAGGCTCTGTGACAGCTGGATTTGCATAACATGTCACACCATTGATGGCAGGTAATGCTTTAGGTTGATGAGTTTTTTCTTGAGGAGGACCAAAGTCATTATTTCCAAAGTGGGTGTGATCATTCTACAGGGAAAAACAAGAGAGGAAAATGTTACAAGAAGAAACAAAGATTGCTCATGCAGGCAAGAGAATTTAATGGTTTTTATCTATAAGAGAAAAATGTAGTATAATCTTTTTAGATTAAAAAAAATTCTCTCCCTTTAAATGTATCCTCATTTATTAGATTCTGTTGTGGGTTGTTTTTTTTTCATGTTTTAGAGTACATATACCTTCTGATGTTAATGAATATGAGAGGAAACAAATTATGTGCATCTGTTATTGGACATTAAATTGTTAGTATTTACTCCAAATTCTACAATAAGAATCAACTGTTCCTCTTATACTTATCAATATATTGATTCTTTTCTTTCTGCTCATATTCACAAGTCTAATAACTGAACTGTTCACATAACTGTAAGAATAAAATTCCTGCCTTTACATGCCTATATAAAGTAACTTTAGAGGGTAAAACATCAAACATTTAAAATAAAGTCCATTTACCTGACCATACGTCTTCAATAACATCTTTAGTGTTCTTTCAAAAAAGAAAAGGATGTAAAATCCGCCAAACACAGCAACTGCCTTCTCAACATAGTTGTTAACTTTAGGATTGAATCCAAATGCCTAAGGCAGAAAAAAAGGCTTACGGTTAAGATCAAATAATTTAATTTAATTCAGTATATAATTTTCACCACAGTTCTAAGTCCATCCTTCACATCCAAGTAATACTGGAAAATTTACCTGCCAAAAATCTGAAATTTGAATAATCAAACTATAAGAAATGGCATCGAAGTCTTATAACCAGAGAAAGCTCTATTAAATAAAGCCCCCAGAGTAACTTATAGTTTCCTAGCTATAAAATCTTCAGCAATATTGGCCTAAAAAAGTAAACTTTTCATAGTAAAAAAGCAGTACTGATTCCTCTATTTATAAGATAACAGTAGATATAGGTCATAAAGACAAATGAGACATTGATTACCCACTTTTCCTAAAAGTAATATATTTTCCCCTCATATCCAGAGTCAAATTTTTAAAGCAAATATGGCAGCTCACTTGGATTACTGTTTTCACAAGAGATCTTCTTGAATGTAGAGGATCCTAGTAAGTCCTACAGAGATAAATTAAGAACTGAGCTCCAGAATAAAGAAGAAAAAATTTAAGATACCAGGCACACAGACACACACGCACACACAGACACACACACGCACACACAGACACACATACACACACACAATGATAATGAAATAATGCATCATTTAAAGAACATAGGGCAAGAGCAAGAGTTTGAAATTATAGAGCCAAGAAGTTCTAAGCAGATAAGAATTACAAACTTAGAAGACACCTGGGTTCTTGTTCTACATTTGTCTCTGCGGGGGAGACCTCATGTCTCATCTTCATTTCAGTAGCTTCTCTGGACCTATTTATACAGTGCAAAATGACATAAAATACCTGCTCCATATACCTAACACAGAGGGTATGAAACTAAAATAACAAAGGGGAAGTAATTTTGCCACAAAAGGAATAATTATGCAAATTGGGGTTATTATTAAACAGATAGATTCTTTAGTGTTTACATAATTCTCTGAGCACATCCATCCATAATTCCCTAATTAACACAGAAAGGCAAAAAAAATATCTTTAAGTGCTACTGAAGAAGTGTCTTATTTTCCTAGTAGACATTTTTATGTATTATTACATTTTCAATAAAAGAGAAAACTTCAAAATCATAAAGGTACAATCCTCAGTTCACATACAATATCAGTTTAATTTAATTTGACCCACAAATCAGATGAGTTAATATATATGTTATATTAAATATGGTCCATGTATAATATTACATGTAATATTTTTATTCAGAAAGTCTGAACTATAATCCTGGCTTTGTTACTGACTATAAGTGATTTAATCTCCTTGGATTTTAATTTTTGCAATTTTGGATTTTAATTTTTGCAATTGAGGGTTTGAAGTACATGTTCTCCTAGGTCCCTTCTAGATATAATACTATGACTTTAAGAAGTTACATCCCCACTTTCATACAGTTATAATTTCCTAAAACTTATGAGCTGAAGGTGGTACTACTTTCTCTCTGTTTGGAGCTCCGCCTTTGTATGTACACAGGCTGGAGTAATGTCATCCACGTGTGCATGGATTTCTCTAGGTCTCCTTTGTGGCTCCTTCCTATTAATGTCTTTCTCTCCTTCCCATCTCTTTGCCTCTAGTCATTCTCCTCCCTCTGCCTCTATTCCCTATATGACCACATTATACATTTGAAGTAAAACGTATATATCATGTGCTGATTAACTCTGGGCAATGGCATCGGTAACACATAACATTAAAGGAAAAAGTAAGCTGCTATTTATTTATCGGCCCTCAATTGATTTTTTTTCCACAGTCAAAAAAAAAAGAAATGAAAAGGTTTGTCAGCCTTTTTCTAATATGTCCTCTGATCTTCCACAGCGGTTGTAAATATATGAAGGAATTTTGTTGTATATGTTTAGTAAATTAGATACTGTGTGCTCTCCAGAAATAAATAAATAATAAGTACAGAAAATCAAATTTGCTGAATGTGTGACAGAATGGAGTTGTTAAGGCCCTCCAAGGTGTCCCGGGGCTGTCTGAGCACGTCCTGGTGTCTAGCCACCCAGAAGATGAATTTTCTCCCTGACACTGACTTCCCCAGAGTTTGGGACAAGCTTTTCCATTTGCTGTGATTCAGCTTTTTCGTATCCAAAACACTATAAACCAGACCATAAAGTGCTGCAAGAATTATGGAGGCTTAAAATGTACAAAGTGGTGAAACATTTAAAAGCAACAATTATTCACAGAAATAAACAGCCCAACCTCCTTACCTCTGGTATAAGTTGGAAAATTGCATTTGAAAATAGAGTCCCAATGGCCAGCCCCACAAAATAGGTCAGAATCTTAGGGAAATAAGATTTCTTTATCAATGGAGTCAAAACCAATCCGAGGAGAGATGCCAGATTAATAATTGTCACTGACAGGAATCCATATCCCCAAACTGTGGGTGAGAGGGAAAGAGTGGAAATTAATTAGTGCAAAGGAGCAAATGACATCTTACTGTACATTAAGCCTGAAATGTGTTTCTTCTTTAAAGGCTTTTCAAGGAGAAGATATGGGGGGGGTGAGTGCAAGATAGGGGTCGAGATGGGTGGGAGTGGTTAGCTTCAAGATGACCATAGTTGCTGACACTGAGCTGGTCATAATCACTCGTTTGCAGGCGCCTGTGGACAGCACCTCCTCGGGAGAGGAGCAGCTCAGCCCCCCGCCTGGGCCTCCAGGGAGCCCCAGTGTAGTGAGCACTCAGGAAAGGAGCATATGGCAGCGGGGGAGAGTGCATACCTTGCACAACTCACCCTACTGGGCTCAAAGGTGAAAATATGCTACACACATAGATGGGGGTGCATTCTTCATATCTCCATCCCCAGGGCAAGGCACCCTAGTGATGCTTAATAAATATTACTTAGAATGAAATGATTAGATGGCATCCTAAGGTCTTTAGCCAATGGTATGCATGACCTTTGGGTCTCAATATCTCCTCAGTTATCCTAGAGGAGATGGAAGACAAAATGGGAATGTGAGGAACAGCCTGTGTGAACTGTGCAGGTGCCAGGGTAGGACAAGCTGAGACACAAGTTAGCCCCTGGAACTGTCTGACACTAGCTTTGCCCATGGCCTCACTCACGGCATGCAAAGGACAGTGTGAAAAATTAGAAAGCTACCTCTGAATTGTCACTTCTTTAAAATGTCCAGAAAGCATTTTTAAATGTTGGGGGTTTTTTTTGTTGACACTATCATTGGGGTACATGTTGGCGAGTGCTTGCCATGTACCATGCTAACTGACTGCTGCTAAGTCACTTCAGTCATGTCCAACTCTGTGCGACCCCATAGACGGCAGCCCACCAGGCTCCCCCGTCCCTGGGATTCTCCAGGCAAGAACACTGGAGTGGGTTGCCATTTCCTTCTCCAATGCATGAAAGTGAAAAGTGAAAGTCAAGTCGCTCAGTTGTGTCTGGCTCTTAGCGATCCCATGGACTGCAGCCCACCAGGCTCCTCTGTCCATGGGATTTTCCAGGCAAGAGTACTGGAGTGGGGTACCATCGCCTTCTCCGTGCTAACTGACTAACCTGTATTAAATCATTTTATCCTCGCAAATCCCTGTGAGGCTAGTACTATTACCTCCTTAATGCAGTTGAAAAAACCAAGGCACGTGGAGTTCATTTGAATTTATTTAAGTTGCCCAAGTCATGCGAATAGAATAAGAGATTTAAACCCAGTCCAGTCCCAGGACCCACATTCCTTAGCAATATGCTTTATTACTCCTTAGAGGTGATCTAATTTTTAAAAAGCCCGAGACTCAACAAAACAGTGAACATTTTATATTGTGCTTGCTGCATACAGGATTGCTGACCATTACTCTAATGACTCTAACTACAAATAAACAGTCCTAGCAAACGGAGCCTAGAATGTAGACCAAACGGTGGTTTCTGCCAACAAGGTGTTTGAACCATTGGCTTGGGGAGGCTAGCAGGAACACATATACACAAAGCAAAACAAGGTAGCTTGGGCTGAGCACCATATGAAGAGGACAGATAATAAATGTTACAATGTTACCACAAAGATCATCACAGCACCCACCATGCCTTTATCTTCCACAGATACTTTCCTATCAGTCCCAGACTCCTGACCATCCCTAGAGTTATCTCACCAGACTCCGAAGATCCACCTTGTTCCCATTTGTTACCTTATCGCCTAATGCAATACTACCCACACCCCTCAGCACTTCCACTTAGAGAAAGTTCTCAACCCCACCTCTTCCTCCAGAGTATAATCTGTGTGGGTAGCCCTTAGCACAAACATCCTTCTATCCATCACTCGCCTACATGTGTTCATTCTTTCAATAAATATTTATAATCTAATCAGGTAGATAAGATATATACACATCGAAACTAAAATCAAAAAATCAAAGTGCAAAGAATTTTTTGAGTATCAAACAGAGGCAAAGCCACTACAGGTATTAAGCTCATCAGTTTCCCCCTGAGATATCCTATTCCACTACCCTGGTCCACTGTCTCTATAAACAGCAGAAGCATCAGGATCAATTCCAATCTCTCACTCCCCACAGTCAATTCCAAACACAATTAGCAACCAAACTCCATCAATTCTGCTTGAGATATTTCACTCATTTCTCCATCCCATCGCCTGTGCCTTGAGTTCAGGCTCTTGTCATCTCCCAGTCTTCATCGGCTGCCTTATGACAGCCTTCTGTCTGGTCTTCCTCTCCCTACTTGACACAGCCACCAAACTCATTATCTGAAAACAGTGTTCTGATCACCTTGTGTTCCTATTTGCAACTGCCCTTCATATAAACTGCCACACAACCTTGACAGTACTGTTTATTTACCCCCTTATCAACATGGCTTTCATGGAGACACAATGTTTTCCATATACAGAATATCTTTGCACTGTGATTCTTTACCTAGAAACAGCTTTCTGTCCTCATTGCCTGACAAACTCACACACGGCTCTCCACACCAATGATAAGACCTCCTCTCCTCCATGAAGCCTTTCTGGCTCCTCTGGGCAGCAATCTCTTCCTCATCAAGTTCCCCACAGCTCTTTGAAGATATCTGGGGCATTTGCATTTCTTGCGTGCCACTATCATTTTATCACTTATATATTTGTCTGCTTCCTAGGTGGCACTAGTGGTAAAGAACCCACCTGCCAATGCCGGAGACACAGGATCAATCCCTGGGTCAGGAAGATCCCCTGCAGGAGGGCATGGCAACCCATCCCAGTATCCTTGCCTGGAGAATCCCATGGACAGAGGAGTGTGGAGGGCTACAGCCCATGGGGTCATAACGAGTCGGACATGACTGAAGCGACTTAGCACACATGTATGCATATTTGTCTACCAATTATAAGATTTTCAAGGACAGGGGCTATGTTTTATTCATCCTCAGAGCCCAGAATGTTGCCCAGCAAATAGCACACATACCTTGATGAATTAATGAATGCCATATTTTCAAGGCACAGCCTAGAACTCTGTCAAAAAAATACCAGT
Organism: Bos javanicus; assembly: GCF_032452875.1. Classification (NCBI taxonomy): domain Eukaryota; kingdom Metazoa; phylum Chordata; class Mammalia; order Artiodactyla; family Bovidae; genus Bos; species Bos javanicus. The sequence continues at coordinate 22,849,124 of NC_083873.1, read as the reverse complement.
TCATTTGCTAGTCCAATGTTTCTAACCTTCCTTACTATCACTGTGCACATTTATTGGAACCACCTGGGGAATGGTGGGAGTGTGTACCATTACACTCCAGGCTCACAGCATAGCTTTCCCTTCATGTTGTTAGGGCATTACTCAAGGGGAAAAAAGATCCATTCATCCACTCAACTTGAGCACCAAAGAATGAATTAATATCAAAATATTCCTTGAACCTCTCCATCTACACACGGGACTCCCTTTAATGATCTGTTTCAGAGAAAATCCTTTCTCTCTGTTTCTCAGTGAGCTCTGAAGGATTATTAACACATTTTCAAGGAATATTAATAACAACAGCTAACATGTACTGAATGCCCATGATGTGATAAGACTATTCTAAGAACATCATCTTTTCAAACTCATTTAATTCTTTTATTTCACAGAGTTTTTAAAAGGATAAATTAAACCATTTAACCCATTCCCTAATGTCTTAAATAAATGTAGTTGTTGGTTTTTTTTTAATTTAGTAAGTAGACATGATATAAATTTTAGTTCATCTGGCTCACTGTTATACAACAAAACAGGAGTCAGGAGCCCTGGGCTCTCATCCCACTTTAGGTATTGTACCTGAAGGAAGCCATTTAACCCCACTGGAGCACAGACTTATGTCATCGGTTGTATTACAGAGTTGGACAATGTGATTTTCAGGGATACTATTAAGGGTAAGATACTATTATTCTTATCTGTTATTTGAATTGAAAGGCATTCTGTAACTAAAAAAAAAAAAAAATGAGGCAACTTTAGACCATTAACTTACTGCTAAAATATAATTAATCTCCTAGAAAATTTGATTTACCATCAGTTTATTGCACTCATCAATATGAGTTTGTAAAGCACATGAAAGGCAACTGCAAAATCACAAAATATGAAGTCTCAGATTATGTGAAACTCTTATCTGCTCACTGAAATATCAGAGTAAATGTACTCATAAAATCCTGGTATCATGACTCTTTCAGTTCAGTTCAGTTCAGTCACTCAGTCGTGTCCAACTCTCTGAGAACCCATGGACTGCAGCACATCAGGCCTCCCTGTCCATCACCAACTCCCAGAGTTCACTCAAACTCATGTCCATAGAGTCAGTGATGCCATCCAACCATCTCACCCTCTGCCGTCCCCTTCTCCTCCCACCTTCAATCTTTCCCAGCATCAGGGTCTTTACAAATGAGTCATGACTCTTTGGCTTGCTTTTATTTTGGTTTTTCATTCCCTTGAATGAGCTCAAAATTGTCTCTGTATTAAGTAAACTGTTATATAAAGAATCCAGGGCATTTCATTATTTAAAAAATCATTTCTGTGTTAGAAAAGAATAGTCTTACATGGGGGCCAAGGAATGGAGTCAACCTCTGAGCACGTGTGTAAGAAGAGCGAAGGCACATTCTTCCTATTTTCTGCCAGGCACTGTTCTAGGTACTTGCATATGTTAACTCATTTACTATTTCCAACAATTCTACAAGGAAAGTACTATTACTATCTCCATTTTACAAATGAAGCACAGAGACAGGCTGTGTAATCTTGAGCAAATGATTTTGAACTGTGTCTCAGTTTCTTAGGCTGTAGAATGGGAATAACTGTTCCTTCATCATTTAGTTGTCCAAAGATGAATTGAGTTAACATATAAAAGAATTTGGAAAAGTGGCTGTTACAGTAAGCACTACATAAAAGTTGGCTATGATCATTATTTTTGCCTTCATTGTTATCCCTGTTACTCATATATACACAAAGGAATCCAAAAGTTGGTAAAAAAAAAAAGGCACTTGCTTTGTTGAGGCTTCCCTTTTCTTCTCCATTTTTACTCTATGTTCTCTATCTCTTTATGTTCTCTATCTATATCCACATTAGATGTGCTCACTCAGACCAGTGGCTCCAAAGACCACTAGGATGACAAATCTCCAGCCTCAACCTAGTCTCTGGATGTGTGTATCCACTGTCTACTGGACATTGCCCCTTGTGGGTCTACATCAACAGCTTACACCAATCACATCAAAAATACACTCACCACTCGCTTCCTCCACAACAAAGTGCTCCTCCCCAGTCTTGTCCACCCCAGGATACAGGTGCAACCATTTATACAGTTTCTCTGGCTCAAATTTCATTCATCTTTCCCTCTCACACATCCAGTGCAGAGGGCAAACCACATTAGCACCATCTCCAAAGTCCACCCTGAGTGCCCACATGCTTTGACGATCAGTCATCCGACCCTGTGACCTCCCAGATTGGGATGTTTTCCTGGTGAGAATACTGGAGTGGGCTGACACTTCCTCCTCCAGGGGAGCTTGACGACCTAGGGATCGAACCCACGTCTCCTGGGTCCCTGCGTTGCAGGCCAGTTCTTTACTGCCGAGCCATCGAGTCACTGGGGAAGCCTCACAGAAATCCATCCTGAATCTGACTGTATCTCCTCACTTCTCCTCTCCCACCTTAGACCAAGCCCTCATCAGGCTAAGCCCTGCCCCGGATCCATGTCCTTGCTTCTACTCTTGCCCCATAACAACTTACTCTTCAAACTGCAAGTAGAATAATCTTTTACAAATCCAAATAAAATCATATCGCCCTCTTGTTTAGAACCCTACAGTGTCTTCATACCACATTCAGAACAAAATTCAGTTTACCACACCCTACAGGCCCTCCCTATCTGGCCCCTGGCTACCATCTCCTTCTACTCTGCTTCCTGCTCACTGTGCCCAGACATGCATGCTTTCTCACTGATGCATAAGCACATGCCAAGATCATCCCCAAGCTTATGCTGGTATTCCCTGGACCAAGAATTCTGTCCCCCAGAGAAGATCTAGCCATGGCCCTCTCCCTCCCCTCAGTAATCCTTAATAAACAGAAAATAAAGGAACAAAACAAAAGAGAATTAAAATACTCACGTGGGGCAGGTAACAATCGGAGAATACCATGAAATTGTAAAGTTAGCAAACAGCGCCTCAACAGTTGGTTTATCTCACTCATGAAAGAATTCTTCCACACATTTAATTATGTGAACTATAGAGTAAGAATATACTCACTTATATTTTAAATTTTCTTTACAATTGTTTTTTAATGCAATAATCTATGGCAACACTACTATAGGCACTTAAAATAGTCAGTGGCATTTTCTTTCATTTTTGAAAATCAAAGCAGTAATAACTCAGTACCTTAAGACTTAATTTAGAATCATACTAGCTCCCTTTTCCCTTTACTGACAGTGACAGATAAATTGACAGGTTTTAAAATAATATGATAAGCACAAGGTAATGGAAAAGGATCAGTTATGACCCAAATAGTGAATGCAAAAAGTGTAATGTGCCACCCAATGTACACAGCATAAAACATATATTGTTTAAAACTAGACCAAAATTTATAAAATTTTCAATTGGTACCAAGTAAAACTTTGACTCCATAAATAGAAGAGCATAACTTTTGAGGCATAAATGAGTTCTAGTCATACTTACTCTGAAAGATTTCCAGAATATAAGTTGGTTTTTGTTTTGTTTTTTTTTTAACCAAGGGATTCTGTGCAGATTGATTCAGAGCAATAAAGCAGAAGTATCTTGATTTCATTTCAGACTAGCCCCCAGATTTTTCCAACAAATGAGAAAAAAACTTCCAACATACCCTCTGAAAGACTGGGTTTTGTTTTGTGTTTGAGCCTTTCCTTGCAAGGGTGAAAGTTCAGTTGCTGTAAGACTGCTGGACAGATGACAGAGAAGTTTGAGCTGGTGATCTGTGTAACATTTGAAAAGCCATGAAGGGAAAAGATCTCTGCAGCTGATAAACACTGAAACAGAAGAAACAAAGTAAACATATATGTGTCAACACAGCAAAAGTCTGCAGCAAAGATACCATAAAGAGATACAAAGTATTTTCTCTAGACACTCAACATTACTGTTTATACACAGTTCAGTTCAGTTCAGTCCCTCAGTCACCTCCGACTCTTTGCAACCCCACAAATCGCAGCATGCCAGGCCTCCCTGTCCATCACCAACTCCCGGAGTTCACTCAGATTCACGTCCATTGAGTCAGTGATGCCATCCAGCCATCTCATCCTCTGTCGTCCCCTTCTCCTCCTGCCCCCAATCCCTCCCAGCCTCAGAGTCTTTTCCAATGAGTCAACTCTTCCCATGAGGTGGCCAAAGTACTGGAGCTTCAGCTTTAGCATCATTCCTTCCAAAGAACTCCCAGGGCTCATCTCCTTCAGAATGGACTGGTTGGATCTCCTTGCAGTCCAAGGGACTCTCAAGAGTCTTCTCCAGCACCACAGTTCAAAACAAGCCTACTGTAAAAATGTATAGACCTCTATAATTGTGAAGCAAATCACACCTCTTTAATGCTAGAAACTAGAAAAATGGCCAAAAAATTTTTTCTTGATCAACAGCCTATCTATAGCAGCCAAAATGTAAGTTTGGGGATTTCCAGGATTCTAAAAATATTAACAGTGAACCAATTCACACAAAGAGATCTAAAACAACTTTATATCCTCAGTCTTCCATCTCTGTTTTTCTTTGGTTCAAATAGGTATTTCATGGAGGCTACTGAAGTGGCTCAGAATAGCATTTCTTATAGACAAACACACCTGGTTCCCTTATAATTTCATGATTAAGAAATTCATCCATCCTAGACTAAAATAATAAGAATCTTAATATGTAAAAGTTGTTTGAAAACAGGTCTTTAGAACAAGTCATTGTTTGCTAAAATATCTATTATTCTCAGTGATGGTGGGTAGCTTTTCTGTATCATAGAAAGTTTTGAAAATGGTGCGAGGCTGTTTAGAAATTCATTTAACTATTAATAAGGAATAGAGCCTGCATTAGAAAAAAATTCTCTTCAGAAATAACTTTTTTAAAGTGTCAGTTTACTCAGGTATATTTTAACTGTAAACTTTCTTCTATATACTTGGATTATTAAGATGAATATAAAAGAAATTAAATGTGTTTAATTAAATTAAATTAGCAGAAATTATTACTGCTAATAAATGTTGTAAGAATTACAGAGCATTAAAAATACCCAGTCACTCAAATAAAAAAATTATATCTCTAATAAGTGCAAAGAACATTTCTTCACATACTTCAGCCAATATTTAAGCCCCACTAAGACTTCAGCTTTGCTCTCTGGACTGGATTGTGTCCTCCCCAAATATATATGTGGAAGCCCTTTGTTGTTGTTTAGTCCCTCAGTTGTGTCCGACTCTTTGCAGCCCTATGGACTGCAACCCACCAGGCTCCTCTGTCCATGGGATTTTCCAGGCAAGAGTACTGGAGTGGGGTGCCATTTCCAACTCCAGAGGATCTTCCCAACCCAAGGATCGAACCAGTCTCTCAGGGTCTCCTGCACTGCAGGTGAATTCATTACCACTGAGCCACTGGGGAAGCCCTACTGAAGTCCTAACCCTCTACAAAATGTATGAAGTTGCCAAAGGCTAAGACTTCAATTGCCTTAAAGAAAATGCACATTCAGACAACTGTTAATGTTGAAAAATGTACCTAAAGTTATTCTTTATTCAAGCCAAACTCTCCTTTGGGTTTATGACAGTGAGAACTGTGTGCCATCCCTAGAAGAGGTGACAATATACTCGATGCTCTGGTAACAGTCTTTCCTAAGGTCAAGAATAGGGGATAATGAACTAATGGAGGGAAAAAATAGCTTGATGGCCAACCGGGGGAGAGAAAGTGGGTATAGTGTACTCATTACCATGAGGACACCTAGCAGTATAATTGCAAGGCTCAAACATTACAGAGTCCAGGGAACTCCCTGGCAGTCCTGTGGTTAGGATTCCACACTTGCAATTGCCCAGGGCCTGGTTTCAATCCCTCTTTAGGGAACTAAGTTTTGGCAAGCTACAAGGCCCGGCCAAAAGCAAAAAAAAACTACAGAGTCCATGTGGCTCAATTGCCTCATTGCATGATTCCAGAAATAAATAGGTCTAGAAGTAGAAACACAAAGCTGCACTGTTTCCCTGCAAGGAAATGCCTCCAAAATAGGAGGAAAGGGGGAAGCTGTGCATAGATAATGTGCAAAGTCTTCTCAGAATTCACAATCTAAGACTTCCTAAAACTTGATGACTGCTAAACAGTTCCTTTTAGATTCTAATGTGACGCATTCATGGGTCAGGAAATCCACTTACAACATCAGAGTCAGCATTTTGTAAGTAAGTAAAAAACAATATCATAGAAACTGTAGAGCATATCACATAAAACAAGAATAAGTATTGCTTAGTCAAACTTTTGCTTCGGTTACACTTTATACATACCAGACACACGGATACTGAACTGCAATATAAAGTTCATTTCTTACTATAAATGGCAGTAAAGAGTTTTAAAGTCACTATCCTTATGGATGCCAGACTGTCCATTATAAATCATTAAAGACACTAAAAAAATGCAGTCAAGAATATAAATCAATATTGTAAGATAGCTGAGAGTCTTGATGATCTGTGCTGAAAGAACAAAAAGGTAGTGAAACAACAAAACTCAAGATTTGCTTTATGATTTTAGAATGAGGATTACTAACAGTGTGACAAAACTGAATTAATGGCAGGCCTGCTTCATTTAAAGTGGCTATCTATTTCAGAAAACAAACAGTGACTGCCAGAAAAGGGGATGAAGTAGGTGTAGGGGATTAAGAGATACAAACCTCCAGTTATAAAATAAATAAGCCATAGGGTTGTAATATACAGCATAAGGAACATGGTCAATAATATCGTCATAATTTTATGTGGGGATAGATGGTTACTACTTATCACTTCATAATGCCTGCAAATTTCTAATCACCAAAACTAACATAATCTAATATAATCTAACATAATCTAACCACCTAAAACTAGCATAATATTGTATGTCAACTATATTTTCATTTTAAAAAATAAAAATAAAGGAGTTATGAGTGAAAATTAATTGACTTAGTTTAATTAAATATTAGGTTGGTGCAAAAAGTAATTGCAGTTTTTGCACTGTTGAAATTTGACATTTGATACTGGATACATTCTTAAATAAATGTGGTTATGTTACATAACATTTTAATGCACATTTCTCAGTTTATGTTTTTTTTGCCAATGACATGGCTTGCTGTTTATTTTGTATTTATTTTAGACTATGGAAATAATGTTAGACAAAAAACAAATTCAAGTCATTTTGTTATTCGAGTTCAAAAATGAGTAATAAAGCAGCAGAGACAACTCGCAACATTACCAAAGCATTTGGCCCAGGAACTGCTAATGAACAGACAGTGCAGTGGTGGTTCAAGAAGTTTTGCAAACGAGATGAGAGCCTGGAAGATGAGGAGCACAGCAGCCGGCCATCAGAAGTTGACAACCACCAACTGAAAGCAATCATTAAAGCTGATCCTCTTACAACTATACAAGAAGCTGCCAAAAAACTCAATGTTGACCATTCTATAGTCGTTTGACATTTGAAGCTAACTGGAAAGGTGAAAAAGCTCGATAAGTGGATGCCTTGTGAGCTGTCTGAAAATCAAAAAAATCATCATTTTGAAGTGTCATCTTCTCATATTCTATGCAACAACAGCAAACCATTTCTCGATCAGACTCCAACATGCAATGAAAAGTGGATTGTGTCTGATAACCAGTGACAACCAGCTTATGGTTGGATGAAGAAGCACTTCCCAAAGCCAAACTTGCACCAAAAGAAGGTCATGGTCACTGTTTGGTGGTCTGCTACTCATCTGACCCACTACAGCTTTCTGAATCCTGGTGAAACCATTACATCTGAGAAGTATGCTCAGCAAATAAATGAGATGCACCAAAAACTGCAACACATGCAGCCAGCATTGATCAACAGAAAGGGCCCGATTCTTCTCCAAGACAACATCTGACCGTACATTGTACACCCAATGCTTCAAAAGTGGAACGAATTGGGCTACGAAGTTTTGCCTCATCTGCCATATTCACCTGACCTCTGGCCAACCGACTACCACTTCTTCCAGGATCTCTACAACTTTTTGCAGAGAAGACGCTTCCACAAACAGCAGGAGGCAGAATATGTTTTCCAAGAGTTGGTCAAATCCCAGAGCATGGATTTTTATGCTACAGGAATAAACAAACTTATTCCTCGTTGGCAAAAAATGTGTTGGTTGAATGATTCTTATTTTGATTAATAAAGATTTGTTTGAGCCTAGTTATAGTGATTTAAAGTTCACAGTCCAAAACCGCAATTACGTTTGCACCAACCTAATAGCTACCAGCAAGTGGAATGCAAACAGCTGTATACTGCACCTTATTCGGTTTTAAATAACACTAATTTTTATTGTGCTTTGAAATAACAAAGTTGAACCTGACACAAAGAAAGCAGTTGTCTAAGAAAGGGCAGTGCTTTCCAGAGCAGAGATAAACAGGATGAGCGCCCAGGGCCTGGACAGAACAGAGTGACAACAGAACCGGCAGAACCATTGAGGAAGTTCAAACGTCCTCTCAAACACACCCCTCCTCCTCCAAAATAAACAATGAATGAACTATAAAACTGGTGTGACCAACAGGGGCTCCTCAGAAAACAGCTCAGGGTGATTAACCTGAAGAGTATCTGCTTCCGTGTGCTTTCACGGGTTCCTTCACATTTCCGTACTGGCTGTTCTTTCCACCTATTTGCTCTTACAACACTGCTATTCTCAAGACTGCCACTCTGAGGTCTGCTGTGGCCCTTTGAGCTTTGTGCAAAAAAAGCTGCAGACTGCAACCAGCAGCCGTGCTAAGGCACAGTGGGCTGGGGACTTTTTCCTAAAGGCATTTTCTACATGTTGAGTTAAACTCTTACCTGCATTAAGACGATTTCAAAGGGGTCTTATACACACAAAGTACCAAATAAGTGGTAGAGGTCAGGGGATTTAGCTGCATCTTCTTAATGAGACCCCAAATTATATTCAAAATCATTTTAGCAGATAGTCCCATACATTTCTTCTTCTGCTTCCTCCACTCCACCTTCCACCAGTGCTGACTAGTGAGAAGTTGTTTCTCTTCCAGACATATCTTTGTAGGGATTCTGGGTTCTGGTCCAAAGAGAGGACAAGGGAAGGTTGAATGATTAGGGCCAGTTCCTCCCTCAACATTTCATACAGTGGAAATCTGCTTATACTAAGTGCCAAGGAATTAGGCAAGACTTAAGATTACACAGCTCAGATAAATAAACAGATTCCTCCTTGACTAAACTTCAGTCAGGTTCTAAGTCCTCTGGACTTCCCTGTAGCTCAAACCGTAAAGAATCTGCCTGCGAGGCAGGAGACCAGCGTTGGGAAGTTCCTCTGGAGAAGGGAATGGCAATCTACTCCAGTATTCTTGCCTAGAGAATTCCATGGACAGAGAAGCCTGGCGGGCTACAGTCCATAGGTTGGAAAAGAGTCAGACTCCACTGAGTGACTCACACGATCCATCCAGTCTAAGTCCTCTAGGCTGCAGCTTTGCATCTGTCCTTGTATGGCTGGTGCTACCCAGTTTTAGCAAGTATGCTGCTAAATATGTTTACAGAGAATCCCCTGTCCTTACCATGTGACATTATCCAAATATCCTCAATATCTGGTGAAATTCCTCCTTCCTCACCCTGATATCTGATTAACCTGGCTTCAGCAGAAATCCTGTTGGGTCTGTTTAGTCAAAATCCCTCTCTGCCTCTGATGTTTCCTCTCAGAAGTTTCCCATCCACTGATCCCCATGCTGCTCCTTAGCTATAAATCCCCACTCATCTATGATGTATTCAGAACTGAGAAGAATACTGTTCTATACTGAGGTACTTTTCGCCTATTGCAATAGTTCTTGAATAAAATGTTTTTATTACCTTACTATCCGACTTTTTTTTTAACAATACCAAACTATGTATAATAACTGTACTACACATCACAGAAATTCTTTCCTTCACTCAACATTTACTGCTTCATAAATTCAGGGTATTACAGTGATGGGAAAAGCTGAAGGTGGAGGGATGCTGGAGGGTGACAAGAAAAAAATGGTACAAAGAAAAATAAGTCATCATACTTTCCATCAGGAAATTTAAATAATTTCAGCAGCAATAAATCAGATACACCAGTACCTCTAAAACCAGAGAGAAAATGATTAATGATAAAGAACTATTAGAGTTCACACAAAGCAGAAATAATATGCAGAGGAAATAGTCAAAAACAACTCTGAGGTCAGAACTCCAAGAAAGTAGAAATAGAATGTTGTGACTTGTGGGATTAGAGAACCTAGGAAAAGAAAAGACTCAGAAGGGTGGTGCCAAGTTTCATTTTAGACATTTAAAGTTGCAATGCCTGTTTGTGGGACACCAGATGGAAATGATGAATGAGTTTTCTCTGGGAAAGGTAGAAGCCAGAGATCAAGATGTGACTGTCTTCTGTAAAGAGGTAACAGCTAAATGGGACTAGAGGAGATCATCACAGAGAGAGTACAGAAAGGAGAGAAAAACTTTGAGAATACATATATGATTTGTGCAAAAGCAGGAAAGGAAGTCCGTGAATAAGACAGAGCAGTTCGGTTCAGTTCAGTCAGTCGTGTCCAACTCTTTGCAACCCCACGGACTGCAGCACACCAGGCCTCCCTGTCCATCGCCAACTCCCGGAGTTCACTCAAACTCATGTCCACTGAGTAGGTGATGCCATCCAACCATCTCATCCTCTGTAGTCCCCTTCTCCTCCTGCCCCCAATTCCTCCCAGCATCAGGGTCTTTTCAAATGAGTCAGTTCTTCACATCAGGTGGCCAAAGTATTGGAGTTTCAGCTTCAGCATCAGTCCTTCTAATGATTATTCAGGACTGATTTCTTTACGATGGACTGGTTGGATCTCCTTGCAGTCCAAGGGACTCTCAAGAGTCTTCTCCAACACCACAGTTCAAAAGCATCACTTCTTTGGTGCTCAGCCTTCTTTATAGTCCAATTCTCACATCCATACATGACTACTGGAAAAACCATAGCTTTGACTAGCTAGACCTTTGTTGGCAAAGTAATGTCTCTGTTTTTTAATATGCTGTCTAGGTTGGTCATAACTTTCCTTCCAAGGAGCAAGTGTCTTTTAATTTCATGGCTGCAGTCACCATTTACAGTGATTTTGGAGCCCAAAAAAGTAAAGCCTGTTACTGTTTTTCCACTGTTTCCACAGTGGAAACAGTGGAAGTGGAAGACAGAGCAAGATAAGCCCAAAACACAAGAAATAATTAAGGCCAGTGAATTGCTTTTGCCTGTCTGAGATCCCTTCTCCATTATCCAGGAACAGCTCACCTGCCTGGGATGGGAGCCTCCCTCCACGTGATGTAGCTGTGACTGACCAGGGAACATAGGACCCAGACTTGTCCACTCTCTGGTGGAGCCACTGCAGAAATTTCCTTCCACTAGGATTGCTATGGTGGCAAAGTGGCCAAAGGGACCCACAGACTGCTATGGGTCCCTTTGGCCACTTTCCCATCACATGAATGAAGGTGAACTAATAAGCAGAGAAAGGCAGGTATCCAATACAAGCACTAGTCTCCTGGATACATCTGCTCCTAAAGCTGGTTCTGCCCCCCCTTGACTCCTTAGTTACCTAAGTCAATGAATTTCTTTTTTGACTTAAGCTAATTTCACTTAAGTTTCTTTTACTTACAAATGAAAGACTCCTAATTGATACTCAAAGTAATCATTTAAAAGACACTTTGGGGACTTCCCTGGTGGTCCAGCTGTTAAGACTCTGAACTTCCACTGCAGGGGGCATGGGTTTGATCCCTGGTTGGGGAACTAAGATCCCATGTACTTAAGGATGTGGCCAAAAAAAGAGATAAAAATCAATGCAAAAAAAAAAAAAAAAAAAATCCATGATGAACAAAAAAAATCAAAAACAAAAGATACTTTTAAAGCTAGCAAAGGAAAGCTCCTGGTACATCAGAACCTGACTGAAAGCAAAAAAAAAAAAAAAAAAGCTTCTCCATCCTTCTTCCTTTTCCCAACACATGGGTTCTCTTATCTACGTGGCTGTTTAGTCAAATGGCATCCACTAAATAATACAAAGCAATAGGACCATCTGATCCTGCATACATTAAGCCTAGGCTTTCACACTACACCAAAAATGAAACATCATCCCATTCAGGAGTCACCCCAGAGGTGGTTTCAGATTCTGTTTTGCACAGACTGTGATTCTGTGGAAGCTGAGCAGCTCACATTCTGAACAAGGACCCTGCTATAGGAGCAACTGAGCTCTCAAATGAAGGAAAGTAAGGGCCTCCTAACACATTTAGACTCAGTGATGATCAAAACTAGAATGCAACATCAAGTTTAGTCCGTTTTTCCAGGCTGTCAAGTAACTGGGCCACACAAACTTTAAATTTCATTACAAAGTCCCAAAGGGAGCCAGAGGTAGAACTGGAGTTAGAATTCAAGTCTGAAAGAGCCCTATCCACCTTCTTTTCTCTTAGCATCCTGCCCTGTTCTGTGACAGCTGTTGTTTTTCGTAAGAACTACATCTAGTCTTCTGGAATTTGCCACGTATACAGCTGAGAGGGAAGTCATGTAATCTATCTCCCCGTTCCCCAGATGAATGACAGGTCTCTTGTTCTCTGAAGAGATGCCACAGGTAAGAGGCTGAATAAGAATCCATGCAAACTCTGAATCTATTCTGCTCTCATAAAAGCCACTTCCACTTCTCCCTCACTTTCATTTATTCATTAATCAGTCACAGGTTGATCAAACTCCTCCGGGCCAAGCATTCTGGTAGGTGCTGAGAATAAGACATGGTTCCATCTTCAATAAGCTCACCATTCAGTAAACAAAACATAGATATGGATAACGATGGGCTTCCCTGGTGGCTCAGACAGTAAAGAATATGCCTGCAGTGTAGGAGGGCTGTTTTCGATCCCTAGGTTGGGAAGATCCCTTGGAGAAGGGAATGGCAACCCACTCCAGTATTCTTGCCTGGAGAATTCCATGGACAGAGGAGCCTGACAGGCTACAGTCCATGGGATCGTAGAGTCAGAGACGACTGTGTGACTAACACTTTCACTTTCACAGATAACTATAACAATTAACTGCTCTAAATTGATATATAATAAAGACACATGGAAAGTTTTGTGAGGGAAGAGGTCAGGGAAGGCTTGTTGGAGGAGGAGATATATGTGCTGTATCTGAAATGTTAGTTCAATGCTTCTGATGGCTGGAAGATAAGACTGGGTCAAAAAAACTCACCTAAAGCAGAACTCAGCAATGTAAGTAACTATGTGATTACTTGACAAATGAATTTTATAAAGAATAGTTATTATAGGAATTCTGGCCAGTACATAAAAACTATATGGGAGACTAAAAAACTATCCCAGGAGACTAGTGCTCGTATATGCTTAAGATAAATGTATAATCTATTTTAATCTCCACATCAACTATCATACTAGAGTAGATTTTAAGAGAAATCTGGGATACAGAAATCATGTCTTAGAAAGGTAAATTGTCCAAGATTAAACAACTTAAAATTCAAACCAACACTTTCCTGTGTCTCCTATGTTTAGGTGGGCTGAACACTGAGAAGAAGAACACAATGAAAGAAAGAACTATTTAGACCCATCAAGGAATGTATTTATACACTTATAAATAGTGTGTAAATGTGACTTATAGTGACTTGAATCATCAAGCTAAATTACTCTTAGACCATATTTAGCATCCTATCCAAAGAGAGACCACAAAAATAAACATCAGCCAAATTCAAACATCAGTCAAGTTTTCTTACCATGATGAGAATTAAGAGGGCAATGGGAGCAGGTCATGACTTTTGCCCTTCCAATAAGCCTTCCTTATTGTCCATCAGCCTCCAAGAGGCTCATCACCCCAAACACCCAGTGTGGCTGGGCAGGTGCAACAGCCACAGTGAAGAGGCAGACAGCCCTGACCGGGCACAACACCCTCTACCACATGCCAACGGCTGCTGATGCGACCATGACACACCCCTGCAACACGATCACCAAACCTAGAATATCCAGAAGTGGATGTTCTTTGCTTTGCTTCCCAATCACTGCTTTAAACCCAGTATTCTTACAGTTCAAGCAGAGAAGTAAGCTTATTGATTCACCCACCTAAGCTACCACCGTATGAACATAAGACGGCCAGACCAGGAACACTGGTCTCAGATTGTTAGGAATGTATCAGGAAGAAGAAAAGATGAAGATCTAAAATAAATATTTAATGGGAAAGAAACCTCTGGAATCCTTGAGCACATATCTTAGTATTGTATTAACTATTGCTATTACTAACAATATTAATACCGTGTGACTGACACACAGTTGCTGCTGCTGCTGCTGCTGCTGCTAAGTTGCTTCAGTCATGTCCGACTCTGTGCGACCCCATAGATGGCAGCCCAACAGGCTCCGCCATCCCTGGGATTCTCCAGGCAAGAACACCGGAGTGGGTTGCCATTTCCTTCTCCAATGCATGAAAGTGAAAGGTCAAAGTGAAGTCGCTCAGTCAAGTCTGACTCTTAGCAACCCCATGGACTGCAGCCTACCAGGCTCTGCCGTCCATAGGATTTTCCAAGCCTGAGTACTGGAGTGGGGTGCCATTGCCTTCTCCACACAGCAAGGGTCAGCAAATACTTGTTGAATAAATGTAGTAAATGAATGAATTAACCCCTCAACTGTCTTCACAGAAGTTTTTAAAACCAATTGCCAAACTGGTTTTTCATAGTAGTTACTTAAACAAAATTATAAAAAAAGGAAAAGAAATATAGAAGATGAAATACACACAAGAATGTTTCGAATATTATGGCAACGGGCCAAAGATCCCAAGAGGACAATTTAAATATTTAAAGTTTAAAAAGGTGATTTGAGTTTAACAATTGGGAGGCCATTTCTGACCTTGAAAACAGTGAACTGTTCAATTAACTTTCCACTTCAAGGGTGACCGCAGAAGAGCCGGGAAGTGGTGATTCAAATGCTCCATGCTGGTAGTGGAAGCCTTAAAGTGGGAGCAACTGCAGGCATCACTTCCAGGTTTGTTTATGACGCAACAATGGATCTGCCCATCCTCAGTTACAAGGAACTCCATACCACTTCCAAGACGCCTTGATATTGCACAACGTGTGTATGTGTTCAGTCACCCTCTACCAATCTTCTCTTGAACTTTTCCCCCTCTTCATTTCCTCTTTAGAGTTGAGTCATGAGTTGTCTAAAGTTTGAGAAGAGAACATTCTAGAAGGATGATCTTCTAAGGTGTAAGAAGTGGCTAATCAAGTGATCCCAACTCTGTTTCCCCAAGATTTGTTCTTCTATTTTCCCCGTAGGTTTTCTTACTGAAGCCTTGATGGTACTGGAGCACTCCCCTCCCATGATGTACACACATGTACATACACACACATGTGTGTGCATGTTCAGCAGCACTCTCAAAGCTCTTCCTTAAGACAAAAAGACCCTTTCCTGGATATATTATTTAAAGGAGAAAGAGATAGTAAAGAATCTGCCTTCAATGCAGGATACCCTGGGGAAGGTTCAATGCAGGTTCAATCCCTGGGGAAGATCCCTTGGAGAAGGAAATGGCAATCCATTCCAGTACTCTTGCCTGGAGAACCCCATGGACAGAGCAGCCTGGTGGGTTACAGTCCATGGGGTAGCAAAAGTCGGACATGATTGAGTGACTAACACTTTCACTTTTCACTTTAAGGGGAAAAAACAGATTACTACAAAACAATGTGTGTAAAATGATACCACTGCAAAAAAAAATAATAATAATAGTAATACCACTGCTATAAACCAAGTTAAATAAAATCCAGAGATACATACCTCAAAATGTTAACATTTTTTATCTCTGGGTGCTGAAATTATGGGCGATTTTTTTTGTTTTTTCCTTTCTGCTTCTCTATGTTTGCCAATATTTTAGACAACATGCACGTATTCCAGTTTCAATGAGGAAAATAAAGTCAAATCATTGGGGTTTTTTCATCTTTTTCCAGGTTCCTCCAAATACAGTTAAGACATGCTGATTTTTTTTTTCTTTTAATTTTTACTAAAGAAAAAGAAGTTTTAAAAGCTTTGATACACTCTTTAAAAGAGGTTTACAATATTTTATGACTTGACCACGGCTACCAACAAGTTTCTCAGCCATGCCCCACTCTCCATGCAGTTTCTCAAGGTTCTCTCACCTAAAAGCCCAGTGTAGTGTCAGAGCACAAATAACCTGGATTCTTGACTTCCTGATCCTGACCTGCCTCCAGGGGTAAGGAGGTAGTTCCCTAGGCCTCCTCCTGTTTGTTGTTAGGAACAAAAGGTCTTTTCAGTTCAGTTCAGTTCAGTCGCTCAGTCGTGTCCAACTCTTTGAGACCCCGTGGACTACCGCATGCCAGGCCCCCCTGTCCATTACCAACTCCCAGAGTTTACTCAAACTCATGTCCACTGAGTCAGTGATGCCATCCAACCATCTCAACCTCTGTTGTCCCCTTCTCCTCCCGCCTTCAATCTTTTCCCGCATCAGGGTCTTTTCCAGTGAGTCAGTTCTTTGCATCAGGTGGCCAAAGTATTGGAGTTTCAGCTTCACCATCAGTCCTTCCAATGAATATTCAGGACTGATTTCCTTTAGGACGGACTGGTTTGATCTTCTTGTAGTCCAAGGGACTCTCAAAGAGTCTTCTGCAACACCACAGTTCAAAAGCATCAATTCTGCACTCAACTCTCACATCCATACATGACTACTGGAAATACCATAGCTTTGACTAGATGGAGCTTTGTTGGCAAAGTAATGTCTCTGCTTTTTAATATGCTATCTAGGTTGGTCATAACTTTTCTTCCAAAGAGCAAGTGTCTTTTAATTTCATGGTTGCAGTCACCATCTCCAGTGATTTTGGAGCCCCAAAAAATAGTCTGCCACTGTTTTCACTGTTTCCCCATCTATTTGCCAGATGCCATGATCTTAGTTTTCTGAATGTTGAGCTTTAAGCCAACATGTTCACTCTCTTTGACTTTCATCAAGAGGCTCTTTAGTTCTCCTTCACTTTCTGCCATAAGGGTGGTATCATCTGCATATATGAGATTATTGATATTTCTCCCATCAATCTTGATATATTAAATAAATAGTTAATATATTGATATATTAAATAAATCTTGATTATATTAATCTTGATATATTAAATATTTAATTTTTCTTAACATTAATTTCTATGATGGCAAATATCAATAGCTATAAACCACACATACTTTAGTATATTGGTGTCTTCATGAATTTTTCAGATCATAAAGGATCCTGAGACCAAACGTTTTGGTCTTGGGCATAAGAACAACAGACAGGCCTTGACATGCCACTTAACTGACAAGTTGGGAATATCTAACCAATCTTATTCCATCAATCTCTTATCCTGTTTATCTTTACCCCTCTCCCACACACAAGACTATCTCTACTGGAATGTTGGCATCATCACTCTTCTGCTCAAACTAAGCCCCTTCATACACACCAAAACCAAACACACACTTTTCCTTTTGCCAAGAGTCTAAAGACCTAAGACTGAAGACTTATCTGTCTCCAACCTACCTTCCTCCCTTTGCCCTCCTCCAAAAGCAGACTTAAACTCTGTTTTAACCAAGCAGTTCTAATGTCACATGTTTTACTTTCACTGTGACTTTGCCTGCCCTACGATCCCTACTTAGAATTCTGAGATACTCCTCTCAAAGTATCCAGCTTCTATCTGTCCTACATTCGGCCCCCACTGCCTCTGCTTAATATTTCTATGCAGTCCAGACTCCCCCACTCATCGAATTTACACATTCAGTACTTATTGTGTGCTTCCTTGTATTACCATCTGTTCATGAAAATGAGTATCTCTTCATGAACATCTAGAGAGGAAGGATGTCTTATTTCTTATCTGCCTCAACTTCCAGCAAAGCTTCAGACACAGAAGACACTCAACTTGTAACAATCACTGGCATGATAGATTGAGGAAAGGGAAGTAAATGAAGGATCAGAAACTAATACATAGTGTCTGAATATTAATTCTGAGAAATACAAAGTGATAACCTGAGCCATTTACCAGGAATTCTGAAGACTCAGATTTTTCTAGACATAAACTGCTTTGCTCATTCTTTGAAACTTTCCCAGAATCATCTCAGTAGGGACTTGATAACCACAAATAAACTAATATTGACACCAGTGTTTACAAGCTGTCCTAAAAATTACACCTATGGGCTATGGAGAAAATCTGAGTCTAAATTATGACCAAAAAACTCTAGAAATTTCAAAAATTGGAAGGAATAAAGACTTTATTATTTCCTTCTATTGATATGACACGTGGGTGAATCTTAACATAGTTTCTTTTCTACTATTTTTTATTAATATGTCTGCATCAAATAAATGGATTGCTGGTTTATGTTTAACTAAATGAGACATCTAGGTTGACTGAAATAATTTTTAAAACTATATTGGCAGAAAATTTATTGTAAAAAGCTGAAGTTATTCATTCATTTAATAAATATTACCTGAATACCAACTATATGCCAGACACTATGCTAGTTACTAGGTTATACTAGTAACTAGGTTAAATATCAATAACCTCATATACACAGATGACACTACCCGTATGGCAGAAAGTGAAGAGGAACTGAAGAGCCTCTTGATGAAAGTGAAAGACAGTGAAAAAGCTGGCTTAAAACTCAACCTTCAAAAACTAAAATCATGGCATCTGGTCCCATCACTTCTTGGCAAATAGATGGGGAAATAATGGAAACAAGTGATAGACCATATTTTCTGGGCTCCAAAATCACTGCAGATGGTGACTGCAGCCATGAAATTAAAAGACGCTTGTTCCTTGGAAGAAAAGTTATGACCAAACTAGACAGCATATTTAAAAGCAGAGACATTACTTTCCAACAAAGGTCTGTCTAGTCAAGGCTATGGTTTTTCCAGTAGTCATGTATAGATGTGAGAGTTGGACTATAAAGAAAGCTGAGTGCTGAAGAAGTGATGCTTTTGAATTGTGGTATTGGAGAAGACTCTTGAGAGTCCCTTGGGCTGCAAGAAGATCAAACCAGTCCATCCTAAAGGAAATCAGTCCTGAATATTCATTGGAAGGACTGATGCTGAAGCTGAAGCTCCAATGCTTTGGCCACCTGATGCAAAGAACTGACTCATTGGAAAAAAACCCCATGCTGGGAAAGATTGAAGGGTCCCAGGAGAAGGGGACGACAGAAGATGAGATGGTTGGATGGCATTACCGACTCGATGGACATGAATTTGAGCAAGCTCTGGGAATTGGTGATGGACAGGGAACCCTGGCGTGTTACAGTCCAGGGGGTCACAAAGAGCTGGACATGATGACTGAGTGATGGAACTGAACTGAACTGATGCTAATTACAGGAATACAGAAAGTGACTGAAGGACTTCCCTGGGAGTCAAATGGTTAAGACTTCACCTTCCAATGCAGGGTGTACAGGGTCAGTTGACGGGAGGAGCTAAGACCCCACATGCCTTGCAGCAAAAAAAAAAAAAAAAAAGACATAAAAAAGAAACAATGTTGCAACGAATTCAATAAAGACTTTAAAATTGGTCCACATCAAAACAAAAAAAACTTTTAAAAAAAGAAACTGACTGAGATAAACCCAGTCCCCAGTCTCACAATAGATCTCAGAGACTACTACTACAGGTTCAGATTTTAAAAAATAATAATAAATTATTACAGTATGGCCTGATAAGTGTTAGGGTAGATCCATTTATGAGAAGGAGACAGAATAACTAACCTCCCCTAAAGTAACAGGACTGTCCAAGTCTTCCTGGAGAAAATAACACCTAAGATGAGATATGAAGAAATAAGGTTGGAGACATACAAGAGGTAAGTGTAGGTACTATAGGGCCTTAAATATCAGGCAAGGAGTTTAGATTTATTCTTACAGTAATTATAAGCATCTGAGGATGGTGAAATGATCTGATTTGCATACTTGAGATATAAATCTGGCAGCAATGTGAAAGATAGGACAAGGGGCAGCACAGAATGCAGTGAGCAGCAGCCTGCCGGGCACAAACACAATTCAAGATACAGTATCTAATTTATCTCACAACAATCCCATAAAGCAGGCAAAACTCTTCTCCTTACACAAAAGAGAACACTGGAATTTAGATATATTAAATAAGCAATGTTTAAGTTACTGTGACAGGACTTATGTGCATTTGACATGGGAAGTAGGGAGAGAGAGGCATCAAGAATAACATCCAGTTTTTCATCTTAGTCAATGGAGTGGACGGTGATGCTGATCACTGAGACTGATTACCAGAAGGTGTGGGTGGAGAAAGGATGGAGTTGATGAGTTCCATTTGGGACAGGTTTAGACCTGATAAGTTGGGGAGGGGAGAGAGTTAGACATCAATTGGCAACAGGATGTGCAAGCTGAACATCAAGAGAGAAATGTGGACCAAGCCAACCTATGCAAAAAGCATCCACAGAGACGTGATAACTGCAGCCAGAGGAGTGACTGAGGTTGCCCAGAGAGAGTGTGCAAAACCAAAAGGAAGAGGGCTTGAGACAGAGCCCTGAGGAACATCAAGATTTAAAGGATGAGCAAACGACATAAATTGAAAAGAAACAGCCAAAGAGGTAAAAAATTCAAACCAAGGAAGGCACAGCTGCGGGCAAGAAGAGTGTGGATTTCAAGGAGGAAGTGTTCAACATCATCAAAATTAACGGAGGTAAAGCCTGAGACTCTCCCATTGTATTTAGCAGTAAGACATTCTGGGTGACATCCTTTAGAGCAATTTAGAGCATTCTTTAGAGTGTTGGGGAAACAGCCAGACTACAATGTGCTGAGGAGTGTCTGGAAGGTAAGAAAATGGAATAGGCTTCATATAGTACCACTGCCCAAGTTATATATAGAAACTAAGGCACGAGGACCATGGGATATTCAGGGGATTTATAGCACAAGAGCCACACTAAAGCAACACCTGCCTAAAACCAGAACAATGGAGAAGAACTGAGGATTCAAAATTGGTACCTCTATTCTCCCAGACAAATCTGGGCACGTGGTGATTTCTGCCAGATGACTTATTTGTGCCTCAGTTTCTGGGGAAACTGCTATGTTCTAATTCTCTGACAATACTGCTTGGAATATCAAATGTCAATGATCACGAAATAATATTGTCAGGTTGAAAAATAGCTTGTGAAGGAATTAACAATCATATTTTAGCACTAGACCTGACTACTGCAAGCAGTTCAGCAGGTGAAAACAATAATAATAATTTTTTTCTTGCTTTACTGGAAAAAAAAAAATGCACTGTTTCCAGGGGCTTCAAGAAACCGGCATCAGTTCTACCTTGACATCTAGGCACTTGGATAATATATGAGGCACTAAGATTTTTGGAAAACAAACCAGGATTATATTCTTCCATATGAGAAGCAACAGTGGAGAGAGCAAGGGTTTTGAAGTCAAGTCATTCTGGAGTGAAATCCTCACTCTGCCATTTCTGAGCTATGAGGCTGAGGGAGGTCTCAGCGAGACTGGGTTTGTTTATGGAATACCTAGAGTACTTACCCGGTGAGATTAAGAGGCTTATTGGGACAGTACATAAGAAGGTATAATGCCTGGCACATGATGAGTACTCCGTAAGTGTTAACTACCGCTACTACCAGCACTTGCTTCCTCTGCTAGAGGGAAGGTCCTACCTGAACCTTTACTTAAATGGCATTCATCCCAAGATTAGAGACTTTCTAATCCAGTGTCTAGACTTTCTCATTAAAATGTGTAAGAAAAGTAACCAAAAGATATACCTGAATTCTGAGATCCCTGTTCCTAAAGAAAACTGCAGAGCATCATGATTTGCTACTCAAACTCAAGTACCTGATATCATCAATAGGATGCCTCCCTTAATAGAAGGGTCCATGTGGATATATGTCCAATAGTCATTTACAGCAGGGTGTGTGACCCAAATCAGAATTGACCTCCTAATTTTACCTCTCCTTTGAAGTTTGGCCTAACTTCTCTTTCCCTGTCCCTGAAGAGAAATGTCCCTCACTTATCACTGTGAGACCACAGTGGCTCCTGTTCTCTTACCTACTTTCCAACTGAAAAAGTCAACTGAATCTGGAGAACCTTGGATTCTTCTGGCTTACAAAACCCATACGGAGGTCTTGAACTTAAAACCACAATTACATCCTTTTCTACAAGTATAATGTGGACTTCCAATCATTCACATTTCAGTACTGATGTAAACTTTGGACAAAAATTATAAAACAAAAATTACAAACATAAAAAAATTATAAAACCCCTAAATAAAGCCTCTGAAGCCCTCTGGAAAAGAGGGAATGTTTACAATTTCAATGTCTATTGAAATACTCAAATTATTTCATTAGTCTCTAATGTTTACATTTTCAGGAGTTTAATACTACTGTTTGATGAAAAGGAAGAGGCAAATAGTAAAGTCTTTCTCAAGAGGAGAATCACCATGGAAACTAACACCAAATTCACTGGACTGATGTAGTTCTCACTGAACTTTTTATTTCATTAATCCCTGCCCTCTTTTTATAGCAGTGCTTTCTTCTAAGTTGACTGATCCTAAGGTGCCCCGGCCTCCAGTGAAAGACAATTTTGTTAAAGATAGTTCAGTACAGTTCAGATCAGTTGTTCAGTCATGTCCGACTCTTTGCAGCCCCATGAACTGCAACACGCCAGGTCTCCCTGTCCATCACCAACTCCCGGAGTTCACTCAGACTCACGTCCATCGAGTCAGTGATGCCATCCAGCCATCTCATCCTCTGTCATCCCCTTCTCGTTCTGCCCCCAATTCCTCCCAGCATCATGGTCTTTTCCAATGAGTCAACTCTTCACATGAGGTGGCCAAAGTACTGGAGTTTCAGCTTTAGCATCATTCCTGCCAATGAACACCCAGGACCAATCTCCTTTAGAATGGACTGGTTGGATCTCCTTGCAGTCCAAAGGACTCTCAAGAGTCTTCTCCAACACTACAGTTCAAAAGCATCAATTCTTCAGCGCTCAGCTTTCTTCACAGTCCAACTCTCACATCCATACATGACCACTGGAAAAACCATAGCCTTGACTAGACAGACCTTTGTTGGCAAAGTAATGTCTCTGCTTTTAAATATGCTATCTAGGTTGGTCATAACTTTCCTTCCAAGGAGTAAGCATCTTTTAATTTCATGACTGCAGTCACCATCTGCAGTGATTTTGGAGCCCCCAAAAATAAAGTCTGACACTGTTTCCATTGTTTCTCCATCTATCTGCCAAAAAGTGATGGGACCAGATGCCATGATCTTCATTTTCTGAATGTTGAGCTTTAAGTCAACTTTTTCACTCTCTTCTTTCACTTTCATCAAGAGGCTTTGTAGTTCCTCTTCACTTTCTGCCATAAGGGTGGTGTTATCTGCATATCTGAGGTGATTGATATTTCTCTGGCAATCTTGATTCCAGCTTGTGCTTCTTCCAGCCCAGTGGTTCTCATGATGTACTCTGCATAGAAGTTAAATAAGCAGGGTGACAATATGCAGCCTTGACGTACTCCTTTTCCTATTTGGAACCAGTCTGTTGTTCCATGTCCAGTTCTAACTGTTGCTTCCTGACCTACATATAGGTTTCTCAAGAGGCAGGTCAGGTGGTCTGGTATTCCCATCTCTTTCAGAATTTTCCACAGTTTATTGTGATCCACACAGCCAAAGGCTTTGACATAGTCAATAAAGCAGAAATAGATGTTTTTCTGGAACTCTCTTGCTTTTTCAATGATCCAGCGGATGTTGGCAATTTGATCTCTGGTTCCTCTGCCTTTTCTAAAACCAGCTTGAACATCTGAAAGTTCACGGTTTACGTATTGCTGAAGCCTGGCTTGGAGAATTTTGAGCATTACTTTACTAGTGTGTGAGATGAGTGCAATTGTGTGGTAGTTTGAGCATTCTTTGGCATTGCCTTTCTTTGGGATTGGAATGAAAACTGACCTTTTCCAGTCCTGTGGCCATTGCTGAGTTTTCCAAATTTGCTGGCATATTGAGTGCAGCACTTTCACAGCATCATCACTAAGCTATTGTAAAGCTGCATCAACTAACACAGTATTATAATGAAAATAACTATACATTAAGCACATAATTTGAGCCAGACTAAGTATTTTACATGCACTTTTTACTTGCTATTTGAAGTAATACAGGAAAAAAATACAGCTTCTTTGTTTGACTTACTACACATAATACACTAAATATAGAAGTGTCTAAAATATAATGAATGCTCAGTAATTATTATTATTGTTCATATATCTTAGTTCACAACTACCCTATGATAAGTTTGATTCTTTCAGTTCACAGATGTGAAAACTGAGGATTAAGGAGGTTAAGTCACTTGGCTGTGATTACCCAGCTAATAAGTGACAGAATTAGAATTTCAGACCAGGCCTGGTTTAACTATTAAGACTAAATTGTTAACCATTTTGTTGTACTCTCTTCTATAGTTAGAGACCTAAGAAACCCACTGAATGTATCGATGACAAGTGTATTATTTTTGAACTAGGTTCACAGAAATAAAGCCTTAGAGGCCTTATCAAGGCTTGCCTGAGTTTTTTACTCTATTCAGTTAAGTATAAATAAAGTAAGGTACTAAATATTTGGACTTGGAAGGCATAATACTACTTTTCAGGTTAACACCTTTGATCTAGAATTCACAGATTTTTGTTTTTGTTCTCTTTAAACTTCAGGCCAAGAAAAACAACAGAGGATCTTTGGAAGGATATGGAAACCAAATTAAACAAGGCTCCATTCTGAAGATTTTCTATGCTCCGAAATTCCATCATTACAAAGGTAATTCAGTGATAGTTTCATTTCTTTATAAAATAAATCTCAAGACTCAGCAAACCCATTTGGCTCCTGAGACAGACACTGGGAACAGTTGGAGAATAAATTAGTTTCAATATTCAATTACAAATAAGAATCTACCATCACCTGGAACTGGAAATGGGAACATTCTCTGAAACCTACAAGTTTCTTAGGTTTTATAGAGTTTAGTAACAATCTTTTTTTTTAACAAATTGCATTGTAAATGATCCTAATATTAACTGTGTGCACTTAGTTATATGGACAGTCCCTTGAGGAAATGCCACTCTGAATCCAAGTAACTGGCAAACTCTTATTACCAACCGCATTAGACTAACCCTCACTGCAGGTTGCTTTGCTTTTCCCTGAGAAATGTCAGTCCTTCTCAACTTCAGGCCTATTTCCCATGCCTATTTATATTCCTATTTTCTCCCCCAACCCTGTTGGTTATTGTCATTCAGTTGCTTACTCATGTCTGACTCTTTGTGACCCCATGGATTGCAGCATGCCAGCCTTTTCTGTTCTTCACAATCTCCTGGAGTTTGCTCAAATTCATATCCATTGAGTCAGTGAAGCCATCCAACCATCTCATCTTCCGTCTCCGCTTCTCCTACCCTCAATCTTTTCCGGCAGCAGAGTCTTTTCCAGTGAGTCTGCTCTTCGCATCAGGTGGCCAAAGTATTGGAGTTTCAGCTTCAGCAACAGTCCTTCCAATGAATATTCAGGGTTGATTTCCTTTAATATTGATTGGTTTGATCTCCTTGCTGTCCAAGGGACTCTTTCAAGAGTCTTCCCCAAGCCCCTACTATCAGCAAAAGAAATAGAACCTCAAGGATTCAAATGTATACTGAATGTAAAGAAAACATTCTTAAGCTCCAGTCATAGTTGAAAAGCAATGGGTTTTTATGATGGGAAAATGAAGACTTTGCCTCTCAACATCTCCCAAGGTGGGCATCCTTAAGAAACAGAAATATGGTGTGAACCATGGAAAGCACAAAAACTCAAAATCTCCCACCCAGCTACTCCACTTTGAACATCTCTAAAGAGAAATGAAGATCTACCTCAATTAAGGGGGAAAGTTTACTACGCCCTCTCTTCATAACTGTGTTAGAGTTCAAACTCTCACCTTAGTGGCAACGAGAGTCCAAGAGTTAGGAATTTTGTTAAAATACTCTGCTCTTCCCTCATTACGTCAATTCATTCCCTAGCACCGAAGCACAATCCTCTTTCTCCAGTATCATGCAGTCAGCAATGCAGCTGCTTCACAGGAATGAAAAAGGAGGACTTGCAGGATTAAGAGGAGAAAACTACAGTGTATAATATAAGTTATAAGGATATACTGTGCAGTGTACAGAACATAACCAATATTTTATAATTATAAATGAAGTATAATTTTTAAAAGCTGTGAATCACTATATTGTACACCAGTAACATACAGTATTGTACATCAATAAAAAAAGAAAAAAGATGATTAATTAATATGTATAAAAAAGAATTATCTGCCAGAGAGAATATAGCACAATTTTTTTTTAAAAAAGAAGGATGTATACTCTAAACTGCCAGAAGAGAGAGTAAATTCATTGGTAGAATTCTTCTGGAGTAAAAGTGAGAACAAGACTGAAAAATTTAACACTAGGCATGCGTATTTCTCCCACACCCACAATCTATCCACAGAAGAAAGAAGTTGATTAATATGCCATTCTCCAGGAAAACTTTGTAACTCAGAATTAGGAGAACTATTGTTGCCAAAATATTTTCTCCAAGAAAAATTCAACATATAAGAAAGAAATAAAATAAATTTTCCTTCTATTAGAGAATTCATGGAACCCACTGGAAAATCCATCTTGTGATTAATAGCACAGACATTTGGTACTAGCAGATGTTCATCAAGTAAGTATTTTAAAAGCCAAACCAAACAAGCAAAATTCTCCAAAAAAAAAAGAGAACTGACTGACTAGTAACTCCTTCACGAGGTGTTTCCCAAAAGGCTCCCTCACTCTTTTCAACAATTAGAGCATGCTACCAAAAGTGTTCATTTGGCAATTAATCACACACAGTCTTGTGATATGTCTGGTAATATTTCTCTCAGTGATTATTTAACTATTGCAGTTTTGCCTTACATATTTCCCACAAATTCCCACCTATTTCTTAGATTAAAAGCTCTCTGAGGACAAGGACCCATCATCATCATTATAATTTTTTTGCCCTTAAAGTGATCAAGCAATGTAGCTAGATAAGTAATTGAAAGTGAAAGTGAAGTCGCTCAGTCGTGTCGGACTCTTTATGACCCCATGGACTGTAGCCTATCAGGCTCCTCCGTTCATGGGATTTTCCAGGCAAGAGTACTGGAGTGGATTGCCATTTCTTCTCCAGGAGATCTTCCCGACCCAGGAATTGAACCCAGGTCTCCCGCATTGCAGGCAGACGCTTTACCATCTGAGCCACCAGAGAAGCCCAAGTAATTGATGGTTAGCCCAAAATCTGAGGTAACAGTTGCCCTGGCTAGAGACAGTATGATTTTTTAAAGTAAAATTCAAAAAATCCACTATTAGTATGTCAACTACAAACTGGCACTTGCCAAGAGCATTGCCAGCGGCTGAACATCAAGGACATTTGCCACCTGCATCTGCAGAGATTGAACCCTGCGCTGCTGCAGCTGCTGACCTTCAACACCTCCTGAGGAAGCTCAGAGTGGAATGAGGCACTCTGTGCTCCAGGCACTCTGATGGAACAGGTCTTTGGATAGTCAGATATTTTCAGGAACTGATTTCATAAGCCAATCTTTGCATTTCCTCATATCTAGAAAAGTACTAAATCCCTTCATGATGACATTACGAAGCTCCTAATAACTAGCAGAAAACCTTTTGTAAAACGAGTGCTTAATTGCACTGAACTCCCCCTTCACCAAAATATTATCTATTGACTTTCCCACACTGCCTCTTTGGAGCAGTCTCCCAGAACTAACTGAGGTGCTATCTCCTCATTTGCCGTCCTCATTTTGCCCCAAATAAAACTTAACTCACAGCTCTCAAGTTATGCATCTTTTTTAGTCGACAGGATTTAGGATTGTCTGAGGTTCTACCACTTACTGTTTGATTTTTGCTGAGTTACATAATCTCTCAGAACCACATATTTCTCTTGTGTAAAGTTAATAATGGTATCCTTATCATACGATTGTTGTGATTTTGAAATGTGTTAATACAAATAAATTGGTTGAGTATGTCATACCGAAAAAGAAAAAGAAAACAATAAATCCTTAGCTATAATTATTTATTTTATGTACACAAAGGCCTATGTGACTCCTAGGGTAGTGGGTGAAGATGCAGACTTGGGAGTTATTTATGGAAAGAATGAAGGGTATTTCCTCATATAGATTACCATCATCCCTGGCAAGGGAGCAAACTAAGCTCTTGACATCATGGTCAAGTGAGCTATGAGTGTCTCTCATTTTCTCAAAACCTTTTGGAAACAATGATCACACTGTACACAGTCAAGTTAAATAGAATGATATAATAAATCAGAGTAAGTCCATTGTCTCGTAAGTACAACCACGCCCTTCCATCCTGCCATCCCAGACAGTTTTTCACCTGAAAGGCATTCCTAGGACATTGATCCCATCATTTTTCAGAACATAAAAGAAAGAAAAAAAAAAAAAAAGAGGGCAACAACAGATGCTTTCTCTCATCCATCTACAATCAGTGCTTCCCAGCATGTCCTTCATCTAATGCACTGTTACCCGCTCGCATACCAGGAAAAAGTACAATAAACGACAAGCTATGCATACAACATGCATGCAATAACCACACACACACGCTCCTGTGTTTGCTACAGACCACCAGCCTGACCCCCTGAAATAAGCCAAGTTACCTCCCTGCCTCTTCCTCTGGCATCCTCGGGCCATAAATTAATGAAAGGAAAGGTCTAATAATAGTTACATGACCACTACAGACAAAAGGCTGCAGTAGAAAATACCTGTCTTTGGGACTTTTTCCCTACTCCTCAGTCATGGCTGCTCTCCTAGGCCTCCTGATGGGCTCTCCAGGTTCAAGCCATCATTACAGCTCCTACAAACCACTGCAGTTGCCTCAGCTCCTGTCTCGACCCACTCTGACACATTCCACACTTTCATGCAGAAGAATTTTCTTTAAAAACACAAGTCCGATCCCATTCCACTTTTGTTTAAAATTCTTTAATCAAATATCTCATTCTATTATACATTGTAGTCATATGTGCATTATGTCATACATCTATCTAGAAACTAAAGTCATGTGAGGGCTCAAACTGCCTTACTCATATTAAGCAATCTTCACTCATTCATTCAAAAATATATATAATGGGAAATTCCACGGCATTCCAGTGTTTAGGACATGGAGCTTTCACTGCTGAGGGCCCAGGTTCAATCCCTGGTCAGAGAACTAAGACCCCACCTGGCTTGGCTAAAAAAAAAGTGTATATATATAATATACATATATATATTATACATATACACATATAATGAATATGTGTTGTGTACCAGGCATTACACTAGCCCCTAAAGAGATGAGTCAGATCATTCCCTTCAATTTATTCAAAATCATATCAGAGAAGGGGAGGACATTCAACCATGTGAACAGAAAATTAAAATATATATAAATTATTTACATATTATACTATAATTTCAATATATGTTATGATTGCAGAGGCACCAATTAATATAGGGGCTTCTACTAAACCCCTGAACAGGCTAAGAAAGGCTTCTTGGAAGAAGTAATGTCTAAACTGATAACTAAAGCATAAGCAGATGTGTATGCAGAACCAGGAACTACCAGCAGTCTATGAAGACTGGAGTAGTAGCAAAGGATAAGACTTGGGAAATATACAGGAACCAGGTCATAAAAAGACTTAAGCCACTTTTAAGTGTTCGAAGTTTGTCTTAAAGGTATTTAACTGTTCTTAAAAAATGAGCAGTATGGTTAGGTTTGTACTTTTAAAAGACCACTCTAATTAGAGTATAGTAGTTATTCAAAATATTTCTAGAACACATGAATAGCTAAGTCTCATCAGCATAATGAAAAAATTTCAAGAATTCAAAAAAAGAGAAATTGGCATATCAGCAGTGGCTGTGAAGTCCTAGAAATATTTTATGGAAAAAGTGTATCTGGGTTTTTAAAACTGTAAGATTTTGAGAGGGCAATTCAAGGAAATGAAGGATAACCGAGCTGGGAACAGGAAAGGGTGCAAGGAAGAAAATGAGGTAAAAAGTGCTTGAATAAAAGTAGACGGTGAAGTCGTAGAAGAGTAACTAGTTTAATGTAGTGAGTGCTAGGTCTGGGCAGGTTTGGTTGATATCTCAGGGTTAACCTTGCTGTGCAGAGCCTCAAATGCCAGACTCCAGATTTAGACTTCACCAGCCGAGAGAATTCATGGAGGAGAACCAAAAGGAGAGAGGCATACTCCAAGTAGTGCTTTATGAAGATTGACTATGAATTGAAAGATGTTTTAAAACAACCTATGAATGAAAAAAAAAAGATGCAGGAGCTATGCTAGAAGATTTCTATCAAAAGAAAAAATGCAGTTTGGAGAGAGAAGCAGAAGTCAAAGGCTGAGTGAAGGCGGGAAACAAAGGTTGCCTCCCAAGCCAACCTGCCACACCCACACCCCCATCACCCCTACTAACCCTCCCCAGGAGACTGATTTAAATAGAAACATTTCCTGCAGCTGAGTGTGATAATTTAGAAATTCGGGGTTTTGAAGGAGAAATGAAGAGAAAAGACCACTTGGAGAATGAGATAGGACTATCAGAACAAACAAACGGTGGCACTGAGCCCATTCTTAAATCCCCTCAGTTAATCACCCAGGGTACTCACTCAGCTGGGGCTTCCCTTTGTATTCTACGCTTGATCTTAGCCAAAAGGCCAAGAAGCGATCCCTTTGTATTCTAGAAACTCCCTCAGATAGAGCAGACCTACACTTTGTCTTAGGCCCCAGAGACCCATTTAGATAAAAGAGCTCCTTCCTCTCACTTGTTTGGCCTACTTCTTCTACCTGCTCTTTGTACCCTCAGAAACCATAAGAAGCAAAACAGTAAACTCAATCATTCTATTGTCTCCAGTTTGAACTCAGGTCCCTTTGATCTCCCAAAGCAACAAGCTAATTTAATAGTACTTGCTGAAGGCAATGGCACCCCACTCCAGTACTCTTGCCTGGAAAATCCCATGGATGGAGGAGCCTGGTAGGCTCCAGTCCATGGGGTCACTAAGAGTCGGGCAAGACTGAGCAACTTCATTTTCACTTTTCACTTTCATGCATTGGAGAAAGAATTCGCAACCCACTCCAGTATTCTTGCCTGGAGAATCCCAGGGACAGAGGAACCTGGTGGGCTGTCGTCTATGGGGTCGCACAGAGTCGGACACGACTGAAGCGACTTAGCAGCAGCAGCAGCAGCAGCACATGCTAGCAAGGTAATGCTCAAAATCCTTCAAGATAGGCTTCAGCAGTATATAAACTGAGAACTCCCAGATGTGCTGCTGCTGCTGCTGCTGCTAAGTCGCTGCTAAGAAACAACGTCGTTTGTAAATAGATCTCATATAAGATTCAATAAATCCCTGGCCCAAAGAAATAAATTCTATCTTTTCAACTGTCCTCCAAGTCAGAAAATCATGTTTTTCACATATATTATTATTCTACTTTGTTGCAGGTGAGGAAACTGAAGTTACCTTCTTTAAGGTGTGGAGATATTAACAGCCCTAAATTTTGTTCCAAATTGGATAGTCTCCTGCTGGAGCAGATGTAAATGCCTGCAAATTAACAGATTCTTCTGGAATGGCATTTCATTGGACATGATTTAATTGATGATGGTTGTTATCAGTAGAACTTTTTAGAACATCAAACAGATGTTTGCTAGGTCTGATCAAGTGATAAATTTTCCTTGGCTTCCCTTTGTTTCCAAAGTAATTAGGGGCTTTTCCCCATCTCTTTTTGATGTCCACAGAGGCCATAATGAGGGTAGTTAAATATGCAAACAGAAGAATGAAAAACAAGGTGTCAACATACATATAATTTACCTACTGAGGTACCTACCTACTCATAAGCTGGGAATCATACTGCTAACAAACTTAAGCAACTTTCCTAAATTATTTAGGTATATTTTCCACTGTCTTTGTCAAGGTGTGGCTCAGGGGTCTTTTGTCCCTTTATAGTTCATCAGCACCTTCAAACATTGCAAGATAAGGAGATAATTTAAGTCAAAACAATGTGTAGGCTACAGATGTGCAGCTGCAAGTCAAGTCCCCAGGCATCTTTCCAAGCATATGACTGACCACTCCTGCTCCTATCTAAAAATGCTTTAGTCAGCTCAGCTGTTCCTTGATTGAAGAGTCTGCAACTAGATGGAAAATACTTACGAAGTTAGTTGTTTGCCTTATTTTCTAAAACATCAATATAATATGAAGTCATTTCAGCTTTTCCAATGTATTATTTCTTAGCCATTACATTCTGGTATGTAATGCCATGCAAGAATCAGATAGACAGTTTACTAAAGAACTTGCCTAAGACCATAAAACCCTTCTAGATCAAAGGACATGCACTCTGATACCTCATGGCATCAGAATCTTATACTTCTTATGTACTGCATGTTTTAATTGAGGTAAAATATTTCTAACAAAATGAATGCCAAACTATAAGGTTATCAACAAAGAATTTATCTGATTAAAGGGGCCTCCCTGGTGGCTCAGCTGGTAAAGAATCTGCCTGCAATGTGGGAGACCTGGGTTCGATCCCTGGGTTGTGAAGATCCCCTGGAAAAGGGAAGGGCTACCCACTCCAGTATTTATTCTTGCCTGGAGAATCCCATGGACAGAGAAGCCTGGCGGGCTACAGTCCATAGGGTCACAAGAGTCGGACACGACTTAGCAATTAAACCACCACCACCACCCACTCCAGTATTCTGGCCTGGAGAATTCCATGAACTGTATAGTCCATAGGATCACAAAGACACGACTGAGTGACTTTCACTTCACTATCTGATTAAAATTTCCCTAATTGTAATCGAAGGCCAGATACGTTGGGAAACTCTAGATTTCCAGGAGTAGAGTAACAGTATAACATTCCCAAACATTTTTTAACATTCCCAAACATTCTGGACCACAAAACTTTTTGTAGCACAAACTAACATCACCCAGAAGTGACAAACAATACGGAAAGTACTGAATACTGCCATTCATCATCAGTTATCACTGGAACCACAGCAGAAGGGGGGAAAAAAACAATCAAAGCACTGAGTTAACAGAGTTTTAAAAAGGAGAGGGGATTTTGGGGGAGGATGCTAAAAGCACACTTTGCTTATTTCACAATTTTAATAAATAATCATAGGCTATTTATTATGAAAATAATGAAGAATCTCTAATACCCATTTTGAAGTTTACTGACATGTATGGTCTTAACTGCGCCTCGGTAACTTAGGATGATCGTTAAATCTTAGGAATTACCAAACGCCTAAATAATGCTGTGTATCTGTACTAAGATAGGTTTTTTTCTTTTTGTTTGAATGAATGAATATTAGAACCAAACTTTTGACCTGATAGATGAATAAAAACTATGGCTCTAAACACAGTTCCATCACCAGTTGACGTGTGATCTTGGTCTCAGGGCCCCCTCGGCCTCCTTGGTCTCTATACAATAAGCCCTTCAGCCCTAAGTGCCTCCTGTAACTTACAAGGGAAAGACAGAACTACATTATACCTTGCTAGCAGCTGTTACCCACCAAGCAGCTGTTAACAGGGGTGCCTGTGAGCCACTGTCTCTGCCAGGAAGACTTCAGTACGCCATTCGTATCTCAAACGCATCTCTCAAGGTGCTTCCCGCACTCAACTACTTCATAAACTTTTGCATAAAATCTTATAACCACAAGCGTCCGACGGCTCAATTCATCGGGCATAAAACTGCAGTTTCTGGTTCCCTCGTCACCGCCAGCCCTTTAACCTCGGCTAGAAGGTCAGATCCAGTAAAAAAAAAAAAAAAAACAGGACCCGCCTCACACTTGAGAGACAAAACCAAGTTCTTTCTCCTGCGCTTGTCTCCTTTAATCAACGTTCAAGTACAAATGGACGTCCCCTGACACCCCGGCGTTTGGGGAAGGGCGGCCCGGCCCGGCCCTACCTGGTTGAAGTGCAGCTGTCCGGGCTCGGGGGCGCCCTCCACGGGGGCGGCTCCCAGACGCTCCAACAGGCGCCCGAGCTGCGCCGCCGACAGGCTCCGGTTGGCGCCGAACACGCTCAGCACATCCTCGCTGAAGGCGAGCCAGGGCACCTCCGCCTCCCCTCCGAGGCCAGCGGCCGCCAACAGCAGGAGCCCAGCCACCGCTCGACCCGGAGCCATCGTGGCCGCGGTTGCCCCTCACGGGCCCAAAACGGACTGGAGCGCACAGGGACGGGACGGGCGCAGCCGCGTCGGTGCCCAAGGGCTCCCGTCAGGCGTCGGCGCCGGTCCGGGTCAGCGGTGGCGCGGGGCGCACCTGGTCCTCCGGCGCCTTCGAAATAGCAGCAGCCCGCGACCTGCCGGGCATTGAAGTGGCGGTACAGCCGGGCGGGGAGGGCGGGGTGGGAGCGATAGACAGAGCGGGCCCCCGGGCCTCCTGGAGAACCTGAGATAAAAAGGACAAAGGGGGACAGAGATAAAGGCCACCCGGCTACCCGCCGGTCGGCCTCGGGAGCATTGCGAGACCGGACCCCTCAGACGCCCCGCCGGGCTTGGGGCCAATTGCCCCGGAGCGGAGTTTGCAGACATTCCAGGATTAGCTTGCAGTGTGAAGACACATGCTCCTTCCGGATCTAAAGCCCCAAATCACGTCACTTTTTAGGAAGAAAACTACACTGGCTACAGAACCCCACCTCCCCTTCCTTTCTTTCTGATTAATTCCATCTGCAAACTTAGAAGGGGTGAGGCGTGCAGTCCCCAGCCAGCTGCAGGAAATGGCCCCTTCGGAGTCCTGGGGTTTGACCGTCTAAACGGGACCCTCCCTCTCCCAGATCTCCCAGATCTTCCTTGGCAAGTAGAGAAGTAGGTGAGCTGACCTGCTAACCTCTCACCTCGCCTGTGTATTTCTGCGTCTGTTTTTGTCCACGTAAATCAGTCCCTCTCTCTCTCCTTCTTTCTTCCCTCCACTCCCTCCCTCCCCTTCTCTCAACACTATCCCTGGCGAGTCCGCGGTAAAAACTCTGAGCTCCGGCCCCGCGCTCTTTACAAATAACCAGAGGAGGAGGGCCCTGTCCCCGCCTCCCCGCAGCACGTGGTGACACGCTCGCCGGCCTGGACTCCCGCGCGCGTCCACGCCGGGGCGCACAGCCGCTGTCATCGGCTCTTGGCGGGCGGGGCGCACTCCTACCCCCAGCGGCGCCGGCTCCCCACCCTCACCCTCGGGGAGTTACCTGAATGCCACCTCCCGGTCGATCTCCCACGCCTCCTTTCTGACCTTGGTGGTCTCTTTGTTACCTTGTTGAAACCAGCTTCCTGAAATGGAGCCTGGAACCCTCAGCATTGTCTAAGAGATTAGCCGGAATTGCTTTTTTGTCTTACTTCTTAAAGTCAAGAGAAAAAGGAAACCCAATCTGCAGCGGCGGTGGCGAGCTCAGAGCCGGCACTGCTCTACCCGGCCCTTCCTGACGCCGCACGGGATATCCGCAGATCAGAGTGAATTGTTTGTTTGTTCAGATGAGAGTTCAAGAAAAGCCGACTTAGGTGTAAGGTCAACAAGTTTGTGCAAAGTGTACGCGGTGTTTGAGGGCAAAGGTTGTGTCTGGTAGCTACCACTGTCCAGAAATAAACTGAAACCACGATTCACTGTGACAGAAAGACGGTAAGAGGAATTCAGAGCGCTGTTCTTGTATTTCACGGGGGAGAGTGCACGGCTTCCTACAACTGTTTTAAAAGAGGCATTTAGCTCCAGACAAGGGGCAGGCAATCTCATTTTCCACGAGGAACTTAGTTGATGGAAGAAAGAGACACGGAGAGAAAATTCCAGAAGGATGATCTAGGGGGACATATCTGCAGGACTGTCCCTATGGAGAAAATTTTGTTGTTGTTTAGTCACTAAAGTTGTGTCCAACTCTTTTGTGACTCCATGAACTGTAGCCCACCAGGCTCCTCTATCCCTGGGCTTCCCAGGCAAGAGTCCTGGAATAGGTTGCCATTGCCTGTTCCAGGGGATCTTCCCCAGGGATCAGAACTGCATCTCCTGCTTTGCAAGCATGCTTTACCACTGAGCCACCAGGGAAGCCCACGAAGAAGGTTTGCCTGTGTTCTAACCAGAGAGCTTGGAAGGCAGCAATAAGAGGAAAAAGTTACCAAGAGGAAGATTTCTGCAGAAAATAAGGCACAGCTGCTTCGGGAGGTAGTGATTTCCCCATGATTGAAAGTGATTTAAAATCATGGGTATGTAGTAGGTTTCCTGCCTTGGAGGAATATCAACAAAATGATCTTTATGGTGTGTCCCTTCCAATTATGAAATCTGTGTGTTTGTTGTTACTAATTTACAGAATTACATTGGTGCCAAAGGGCAAACATTTCACCAAGGGCCTGAAATACGTTCATATCACACTTACGTTCTTAAATTACACAACTGATGGGGACACTTTAAGATTTTTCTTGGATCCTTACATATAGTTTGTTGCCCATTTTTCCTTTTGACCCCAATAACTCAAGGTGATTCTTGGAAATCAATGAATGTTCTAAATGATTCACCTAAACCCAGCAAGTTGTTCATTCCTACTGGAACTGCAACATTGATAAGATGTTGAACTTTCCACGAATGTGAATGGGTTTCAAGTAATACAAATTTTATATTGTGGATTTTTTAAAATAAAATTTTATTCATCAGCTATTTGGCTATCTCTCACATTTTGCTTGGATGGGCTGGATGAAGCACAAACTAGAATCAAGATTGCCAGGAGAAATATCAATAACCTCAAATATGCAGAAGACACCACCCTTATGGCAGAAAGCAAAGAAGAACTAAAGAGCTTCTCGATGGAAGTGAAAGACAAGAGTGAAAAATTTGACTTAAAGTTCAACATTCAGAAAACGAAGATCATGGCATCCAGTCCCATCATTTCATGGCAAATAGATGGGGAAACAATGGAAACGGTGGCAGACTTTATTTTTGGGGGCTCCAAAATCACTGCAGATGGTGACTGCAGCCATGAAATTAAAAGACGCTTGCTCCTTGGAAGAAAAGTTATGACCAACCTAGACAGCATATTAAAAAGCAGAGACATTAACTTTGCCAACAAAGGTCTGTCTAGTCAAGGCTATGGTTTTTCCAGTGGTCATGTATGGATGTGAGAGTTGGACTATAAAGAAAGCTGAGCACCAAAGAATTGATGCTTTTGAACTGTGGTGTTGGAGAAGACTCTTGAGAGTCCCTTGAACTGCAAGGAGATCCAACCAGTCCATCCTAAAAGAAATCAGTCCTGAATATACATTGGAAGAACTGACGTTGAAGCTGAAACTCCAATACTCTGGCCATCTGATGCAAAGAACTGACTCATTGGAAAAGACTCTGATGCTGGGAAAGATTGAAGGTGGAAGGAGAAGGGGACAACAGAGGATGAGATGGTTGGATGGCATCACCAACTCAATAGACACGAGTCTGATTAAACTCCAGGAGTTAGTGATGGACAGGGAGGTCTGGCATGCTGTGGTCCATGGGGTCGCAAAGAATCGGACACGACTGAGCGACTGAACTGAACTGAACTGATATACATTTTGCCAAACCATCAATCTTACGTGATGATAAATAGTAAAATAAATTATCAACCTGCTCGGCATCTTTATCAAAAACAGTTAACATAATGTAAGCATGCTATAAAAGAGAGTATTCAAAAATGTTACTAACAACCAAACTGGTGAGGCTAATTTCTAGATCTAATGAAATACAGTCACCAAAATACTACTTACTTAATGTTTTAGGGCCTAAAATATAGCATTATATCAACAATATCATTATTGAAGAAAAAAACTTCCAATTTAAAATATAATGTAAAAACTAATTTTTCTCAGAAATGTGCTGTAAAGGTCAAATAATTTTAAATGATAATAATGAAGAGAAGAGTGCCAAGAACACTGGCTAAGATGTAGAAAATTGTTCTTTCTCTTGTGTCACCTGGGAAAACTGGGAGAGTCATTTGACGCTCCTCTGTCCATGGAATTCTCTAGGCGAGAATGCAGGAGTCCATTGCCATTTCCTACTCCAGAAGATCTTCCTGACCCAGGGATCAAACCCAAGTCTCTGGCATTGTAGGCAGATTCTTTACCATCTGAGCCACCAGGGAAGCCTCATTCGACCTCACCAGGTCTAAGTTCCCTCATCTATGAAACAATAAAATTGGGCTAGAAGCACAAATATTCACTCCAGCTTTTTCATTTCTAAATGTCTAATTTAGATGTCATCTATCGGGGTGGGGCGTGGGGGGGCATGAAACACCTAGAAGAGAAATAAAAGTTCAATTCTCCAATGAAAAGGGCATTTAACTTCAAATCTTATTAAATTTTGCTTAGTCCAAATTTTTTGTTACTATTGCAGAAGAAGCATATTGACCACTTTTAAACTTTTCCACGAATTTATTTCCCTATAGAAGGACTAATGAGCAAATGTGGGAAATGGTATGTCCTTTTCCTTTTTTCCCCTCCTTTCTCTTCTTCTGGAGAAGGAAATGGCAACCCACTCAAGTACCTTTGCCTTGGAAATCCCATGGACAGAGGGGCATAGTAGGCTACAGTCCACAGGGTCGCAAAGAGTCAGACACGACTGAGTGACTTCACTTTCACTTTCTCTTCCTCTTCTTCTCTTTCAGTCCTAAAGAAGTCATCCTCAGGAGCATAGCATAATAAATAATATCTGTATGGAGGGCAGTCACAGTAGCCCAAAGAAGAGTGTTGGAACTCCAACAAGGGAAGAAGGGTATCCAAGTGGGAGGGAAATTTAGCATGTGTAGTTAGAGCCCAAGCAGGGTGACAAGGTGTCAAGGTTGGGGGAGGAAACTAGAAATCAGAGGATGCCTTCCTAAGGTGGCAAGAGCATATTCAAGTACCCCCACACAGTATGTCAGCACCCAAGTATGATGAGTGAAGCATCCTTTCCAGTATGATTCATCAGAGCCCAGGCTGGAAAGGAGGGCTTCAACAAAAGGCAGTGGCATGGTGTGAGGTATCAAGATCAGAGCAACGGTTATACAGCACCCTTGGTCAGAGTCTGAGAGAAAGAGAAGCTGTCGAGTGTCGAGTCAGAGGCTGGGTGGGTGAGGAGGGCATTCCTGCACAGAATGTCCGAGGTGGACAAGGGTGAGGAGGGAGACCCTGCCAAGCAGCCACACCAGGGTACCAGGGTCTGTACAGTGAAGAGGGCAGCCTGACGTGGGAGATGTGACAGTGTGATTTATAATCAGTTCAGTCACTCAGTCGTGTGCGACTCTTTAAGACACCGTGGACTGCAGCACATCAGGCTTCCCTGTCCATCACCAACTCCCAGAGCTTGCCCAAACTCATGTCCATCGAGTTGGTGATGCCATCCAACCATCTTATCCTCTGTTGTCCCCTTCTCTTCCTGCCTCCTATCTTTCCTCATTGGTCTTTTCCAATGAGTCAGTTCTTCACATCAGGTGGCCAAAGTGTTGGAGCTTCAGCTTCATCATTGGACCTTTCATTGAATACTCAGGACTGATTTCCTTTATAATTGACTAGTTTGATCTCCTTGCAGTCCAAGGGACTCACAAGAGTCTTCTCCAGCACCACAGTTCAAAAACATCAATTCTTTGGCACTCAACTTTCTTTATGGTCCAACTCTCACATTAATATATGACTACTGGAAAAGCCATAGCTTTGACTAGACAGACTTTTGTTGGTAAAGTAATGTCTATGCTGTCTGGGTTGGTTATAGCTTTTCTTCCAAGGAGCAAGCGTCTTTTAATTTCATGGCTGCAGTCAACATCTGCAGTGATTTTGGAGCCCAAGAAAAGAAAGTCTATCACTGTTTCCATTGTTTTCCCATCTATTTGCCATGAAGTGATGGGACTGGATGCCATGACCTTAGATTTTTGAATGTTGAGTTTTAAGCCAGCTTTTTCACTCTCCTCTTTCACTTTCATTAAGAGGCTCTTTAGTTCCTCTTTGCTTTCTGCCATAAGGGTGGTGTCATCTGCATATCTATCTGAGGTTATTAATATTTCTCCCTGCAATCTAGATTCCAGCTTGTGCTTCTTCCAGCCTGGCATTTCGCATGATGTACTCTGCATATAAGTAAATAAGCAGGGTGACAATATACAGCCTTGACATGATGTATAATAAGAAAAACATATTTGTCTTCATTTCTGTTTCTGGCACCAAGCTCCTAAAAGCCTTGAAATTTCCTAGGTGATGCAAGTGTTAAAAAGGTGACTTTTGGACCCCACCTAAGGATGAAGAAAACCAGCCATGTGATGAGAGGGTTTGAACTTTCAATTTAACCCACTTAACTTCTTGGGAGAGGAGAGCAGCTGGAGGTTGACTCATTCACTAATAGTAAATGGTTAAATCAATCATGCCTATGTAATGAAAGTGAAAGTGAAGTCGCTCAGTCGTGTCCAACTCTTAGCGACCCCATGGACTACAGCCCACCAGGCCCTCCGTCCATGGGATTTTCCAGGCAAGAGTACTGGAGTGGGGTGCCATCGCCTTCTCCGTTAACAGCGGCTAGGCATATTATATTTACTTGGAACTGGTATACTTGGTGACAGCCTTAGTGCCCTCAGACATGGCGTGCTTGGCCAGCTCCCCAGGTAGCAGCAAGTGCACAGCGATCTGGATCTCCCTGGATGTGATAGTCTAGCGCTTGTTGTAATGCGCCAGGCGCGATGCCTCGCCAGCAATGCGCTTGAAAATGTCTTTGACGAAGGAGTTCATGATTCCCATGGCCTTGGACAAGATGCCAGTGTCTGGGTGGACTTGCTTCAGCACCTTGTACACGTAGACGGAGTAGCTCTCCTTGCGGC
This sequence comes from Bos javanicus, assembly GCF_032452875.1. NCBI lineage: Eukaryota > Metazoa > Chordata > Mammalia > Artiodactyla > Bovidae > Bos > Bos javanicus. Next base: position 22,808,396 of record NC_083873.1, on the reverse strand, counting down.
TGCGCTTGCGCTTCTTGCCGTCCTTCTTCTGGGCCTTGGTCACAGCTTTTTTAGAGCCCTTTTAGGGGCAGGAACAGACTTAGCCGGTTCAGGCATGCCTATAATGACAACACCCAACAACACAGAATGAAGCCTTTGTAAAAATCCAAAGGATTGGTTTGGGAGAGACTGCAGGTTGTCAAACACAAGGAGATTCACCTAGAGTGGTGCATTCAGAGAGGGAAGAAGCTCCACCCACTTTCCACAGACCTTATCCCATGCACCTCTTCCATCAGGCTGTTCCTGAGTTACTTTTTGTAATAAACGGGGGATGTGTTAAGTGTCAGTTGTTGGCCAACCTTTTGCAACCCCATGGACTGTAGCCTGCCAGCCTCCTCTGTCCATGGAATTTTCCAGGCAAGAATACTGGAGTGGGTTACCATTTCCTTCTCCAGAAACTGGGGATAGAGTAGGCAAAATGTTCTCTTGAGTTCTGTGAATCATTGGAACCTCTGATCTACAACCAGTTGATCAGAAGTACAGGTGGCAACCTGAACTTTGTGACTGACATGGGTGGGGTGACTGTCCTGTAAGACTGAGCCTTAAACTGGGTTCTGACACTCTCTCTAGGTAGATAGCGTTAGCATGGAGTTGAATTGGAGGACACAGTGGTATCTGAGAATGAACTGGGTACATGTGGAAACCCACCTCCCATTTTGAAATTTGGAATTTCAGAATTGTGGAAGGAGAATCCGAGAAGGAGGGAATCAGGGGGGAAAGAGATGGCATCAGAAATAGATTAGTTATGTATAAGGAAATCCATTAAATAAATATGTTAAAGATAATAGCAACCAGTTTTCTCACTATCAGAGAAGGAACTTGCAAACATCAAGATGGAGAAAACTAGGATGAGCTCATGATGAGGTGTTGGAGATGTCAGCGTTACTTTGTGGTTTTCAGTATATAAACAAATCAAAACAGATATTGTTGTAAATAATCCCTAGCTCTGTCCATCAGGAGGGGCTGGAAATGGTGATGCCCTAATAACAATAAGCATACCCAAAGCCCTGAGCTTGGCTTCTAAAAACTATGCCCACCAGTAGGAATCAGAGCTCCCTAGGAAAACGAGTTGGTTCCAGGACTGAGCAGGCCAAGACCAAGATAAACCTAGAATCTTTTGCTATGCCTGAAAACAAGAAAATGGTCCAAAAATGTAGGAAATGCATGCAAAGTATTCCAAAAGAATGGAACATGGGAGCAGCAACACACACTCAGATGGATGGGTGGAGGAAAGGAATCTCTGTACTGTTCTTGCAACTTTTCTTTAAGCTTGTAATTGTATCAAATTGTTAAAAAATAATAATAATAAAATAGTAAGTATGAATAAGGAAAGGAGAACATTCCTGCAACAAATTACGCAGAAATTAATAGTAAAATTTGATAAAATCCCAACTTGGTAATACCCCATAAAATTAACAAATTCACTCAATGCATATTTTTAGTCTCTGCATCACAGTCCCTAATATCTGGGAAAAGAAAAGTGAAAATATGCATTTTGTTTTACCTTTAAGAAGCCTGAGGCTTCCCTGGTGGCTCAGATGGTAAAGCGTCTGTCTACAATGCAGGAGACCCAGGTTTGATCCCTGGGTTGGGAAAATCCCCTGGAGAAGGAAATGGCAGCCCATTCCAGTACTCTTGCCTGGAAAAGTCCATGGACAGAGTCTGGTAGGCTACAGTCCATGGGCTTGCAAAGACTCTGACATAACTAAGCGACTTCACTTTCACTTTTCTGTGCTATGCTGTGCTTAAAAAAAAAAAAAAGAAGAAGCCTGTAGTTAAGGTTAGACAGCAGGGAGATGGTTAGTGTTATGGAGATGTTAAAGGTTGCAGAGAAGAGAGATTGGAGGACTGATACTGAGCAAATAATTCACAGAGCAGGGAACATTTGAGCTTGAAAGATCAGTAGAGGTTTGACAGACAGGCAGTGGAAGCACATTCCAGGACGAAGAAATGCAAAGTAAAAAGCTCCAAGAAACCTGGAGAGCAAGGAGAACTGAAAGAGGGCCTTTGGACCTGAAGAGTCTAGAGTAGGAACTCAAAGTTCCAGGGGGTCAAAGACGTCTTTAGTGATGCTCCAAAGGATTCCTTATGGTCATCTGTGGTAAGAGTTCTCCTCAGTGAATTTAAACCTTCTATTTCCTGTATTATGAGTATCAAATATTATTCCTTCCTTATTATTACAAACATGCCACACATAAAATTCTCAAATGGGAGTAAGATAATGATAAAATATTAAATCTGGATAAAATCTGTCCAGATTGTACGTGACTATTCAACCATCAATGCCATAGGAAATGTAGGTAAGTGTCAGATTTCTGCAAGTTTTCTCTGAACTTAACTCTTAGTCTATAAAATGGGAATTAATATCTGCTCAATCTATGTCACTGAATGTGAAAATCAGATATGGTAAGGTGTGTGAAAACCCTTTATACTTAAAACAGAATGTTGGTATTATTATAAGCTTTTTCAAATGGTAAGGTAATCTGACCTGTGTAACCAGCCTAGTGAACTGCTTTTGGGAAATGGACAAAAACAACTGTGAGCCTTGAAACAAAGACTACATTATACCTAACTAAATTCTTAAGGCTTTTTTTTTCCCCCCAAGGAAAGTAAAATGCTAATCAGAAATGGAAAGAATCATAGGTATCGTTGACTCTAATCTAGTCATTTTCGAGTGGAGAAAGAAAACCTCAGGAGAGTTGAGGGACATGGCTAAGTATTATAACAATCAGCCTAAGCCTGTCTCTTTTCATTTTACCACCAAAAGCAAACACCAGGCAATGTTTGGAGAGCGTTACCCTTATGACTTTAATTTGAGTAAGCATATGAAACTGGAAATTATATCAGCCTATGTTCTTCCTAGCTCTGCTTCCTTCTAATGGACCAATATCCCTGGGCCTTTTGCTCCCATTCGGCTCGGTGTATTTACCATGAGCTCACCATGGTTTGTGTGCTTTATAATTAATTCCATACAATTTTTTGAAGATATTCCTAGACTTTTTGGAAACTGTATATGCACACTCACAGAAAGATGCTGAGTAAATTAATGAAAAAAGTTAAGAGCAGAATGCGCTGTAAAACAATATGAACAGCAGCGTGTGTGTTTCTGTGTCCAGGTGTCTGAGTTGCACTTACATCAAACATCTGTGGGTTTATGCACCGAGCTGTTTACAACGTCTTCCTCTTCAAGAGTAGGTTTGAGAAGCAGGTGATTCTGAAGAAAGAATAATGCCTTTCTCTGGAGGGAAGAATGAGAGAAATGTCTCTTTTTTCTTTTCTTTTTTGCGGTATTATTGTGTTTGCTTTAATTTCTTTTTTATTGAATTAAAATTGCCTTACAGTGTTGTGTTGGTTTCTGCTGTACAACAAAATGAATCTGCTCCATGTATACATATATACCTTCCTTTTTGGACCTTCCTCCCCCTTATCCCCCACCCCCTGCCCATTCAGGTCACCGCAGAGCACCAAGCTGAGCTCCCTGCACTATACATCAGCTCCCTACTAGCTATCTGTTTCACACACGCCAGTGTACATATGTCAGTCCCAGTCTCCCAGTTCATGCCTTCCCCTGCCCCTGCCCATGTCCACCCATCCATTTTCTATGTCTGCGTCTCTATTCTTGCCCTGTAGATAGATTCATCTGTACCATTTTTCTAGATTCCATATGCATGTGTTAACATACAGTGTTTATCTTTTTCTCTGTACACTTCTATAGAGTTTGAATTTTTCAAAAGTTGTGCTTCACTGTTATAATTAAAAGAATAAAAATTGTCAACATGTAGATGGTGGTAGAACTTTAGGCAGCCTCTAATGTAGGGACTCGGGGAGTTAGAACCAATATGCCTCTGTGAGCCCAGGGAGGAGAGTCCTGAGTGGCAGATGTGCAGATGCCCTGCTGTGGGGTTGGCATGCTTCATCATCTCAGAAAGCTAACAAAAATAGCATGGGTTTATAACAATAGCCCTGAAAGGCCTCCATCTGGGTCTCTGAAGGGTAATGGAGTCAGCTGAACATCAGGTATGAATAATTCTCCTTGGAACCAGGGCTTCCCATACCTCAATTCTCCCAACACTTGAGAGTCAGGGGCCCAATGTTGGAGTGAACTGGAGCTTTAGGAAGTAGGATCATGTGAAAACAGTTATGAATTTTGTTTTCAAGATAAGATCTTAGTACAAAGATAAGATCTAGCCGCAGGCAAATTTTTGGAATGAAACTTTGAAAAGGAATTCTTTTCTCCTCTGAGTTCCCAATCTCTTAATAACTGGACTCCCATCCTCTTCCCTTGCCCTCCCTTCCTTCAGATATTCTGTTTTCCACTCACATTAAATATCTCTGTTCAAATTAAAATATCAAAGATTGAGAATTAAAAAGTGATAGCTGACCCAGCCATTATTTGCAAAATTTTGTATGCCAATGGTATCACTGGCTTACCTGGTTCACAAAGCATTTTTAACTTAAGAAGAGTTTCAGACGAAACTATTGGAAGTGAAAAAGGAAGCAGAGCAAGTGTTCTCTCTTCAGTGCATGTGGGCACTGTGCTAAGCCGCTTCAATCATGTCCAACTCTGCAGTCCTATGGACTGCAGCCTGCCAGGCTCGTCTGTCCATGGGATTCTCCAGGCAAGAATACTGGAGTGGGTTGCCATTCCCTTCTCCAGAGGATCTTTCCGACCCAGGGACTGAACCCATGTCTTTTTGTCTCCTACAGTGGCAGGCAGGTTCTTTCCCACTAGCACCACCTGGAAGCCCAGTGTGTGCACTACGAGGAGCTTAAATCTACCTAAGAATCCTGTTGACCAGTTTCACTTCTAGTCTTTTCCCCAAGGCTCATTCAGACCACATTCTTGCTGCAGAAATACTCTCACTATAGGAAGCATTCATCTATGAGGAGCCCACCAGGCTCCTCTGTCCATGGGGATTCTCAGGCAAGAATACTGGAGTGGTTTGCCAATAATCAAAGGAAAAGTGGAAAGGGGAAGAAGACTTTCTTTGTCTTTCTTGAGTGGATATCATGTCTCCATTATCAGTTCCTCCTCCAAGTTGAGAAGGGGGGTGTTCTTATCCTTATAAGGTCAAGCTAGATCTACAAATCATTGGTTTTTGTTTTTATGTGTGCAGAAGCATGTCTGGGATCATCAACTTACTGAGCTCACTGGGCAGTATGTGGGTCTCCTGTCACCATTGTTTTATGGTTTAGGGGCATGTCTCATGCTTCTGTCGCAAGTTTTTGTTGCTCAGCAACCTGCTTGGTTTTCTGGTTAAACAAACCTGCTCTCTTAAGTAATCATTAACTTACAGGGGTCTCCCGTGTGTTTCCTACTTACAATCCCCTAGTTGGTATGCTAAGTCGATTCAGTTTTTATCTGACTTTTGAGACCCTATGAACCATAGCCCACCAGGCTCCTCCGTCCACGGGATTTTCCAGGCAAGAATACTGGAATGGGGTGCCAGGCCCTCCTCCAGGGGATCTTCCTGACTTCAGGGATCAAAACTGCCTCTCTTATACCTCCTGCATTGGCAGGCAGATTCTTCACCACTAGTGCCACCTGGGAAGCCCCCCTCCCCCACCAGTGGAATTAACTGTTTAGTCACCTACTTTGTCTCTTTACTCTGTCTCTATCAGAGTTGTATGGTCTCTTAGGGGTGCACCATAAGCTAACTCACCCAAGATCTCTTGACAGCTCAAGGTCTCTTGGCAGCTCAGTACTGAGGGATGAACAATGAAATAAGAATCAGAAAACTTGAGTTCTGATTTTAATTGAAACCGTTCGAACAACATTGTCATCTGGGTAGCTGAAGTCCCTTAGTTCTTCTGGTACTTCACTGGGGTGTTTTGATAGTTCACTGAGATAAACATTAAAGCACTTTATAATCAACAAAGCCAAGGAAAACTAAAATTTCAAACCAGCCAGATCAGACTGAAACGTCATTTTGAGCACAGTTGATAGCACTGTGACAACCACTTGTTTATCTGACACGTAACAGTATCAAACAGGCCAGGTAGCTCATCTTCTATAGACCGGAAAATTACTTGTCTGTAGGACATGGTCCAGAGAGCCCATTTTCAAAAACACTTTTTTTTTTTTTTTTTAACTTGGATGGAATTTGTCATTTAATCATTGAAACTTTAATTTTTTCAGTTTGATTTCTTATTCAGATGCCTTTTTTGGTATATTTCAGAAGGAGGAAAATTACTCTTGGCACTCAATGAAAAATCAAGCTTTGGTATCTGTGGCTTTATACTTAATATGATCCATTCTTATGGGAAAGTCTTAAAGTACATAGAAGTACTTGGAATAAAAATGTACACAAATATAAAGTAAAAGCAGGATAGATGTTACAAGTAAAGATACTGATTTGAAAACAACATATTCTAATACCTTGGGAATTGTAGAGAACTGTTCAACTTGAATTGGGTTGGCTAAAATGTTTGAGTTTTTCTGTAACATCTGCCATAACATCAATATTTGTGAAAGAAGAAATATTCCTCAGACATGAAGTCTGATGCCACTGAGAAAATGATGGATTTACTAATGTCCATGTTTTTTTATGTTCCATGCACAAACTCTAGAAATGCCTCATCTGGTACCTGTGTATTTCTTAAAGTCTATGGACAACTAATAGTCCTGGTGGGTCTTCTAGGAACCAAGCCTACTTCTTAATCCAAGTTACCCAAAATATGTTGATACTTTCTTACAAATGAAAAATGTACTTTCCACTACAGTTTGGAAACTAAATTAGATATGAAAAAAATTCACATTAAAAGAAGCTTAAATATTTACCCAGGCAAAAACACTATGAGTCTTTCTACAGTTGATACAAGCAGGAGTAAGTAGGTGCTTTATTCCAAAGTCCCAGGACGATTGCCTAGGTTTCTCTCATCTAAAAAAAAGAGAAAGAATTGCTGTAATGGAGTTAATTCCAGGAAAATACAGCATTCAGATGAATTTTCTTTAATTTTTTTTTTATTATCTGTCATTTCCGAACTTGAGAGAAGTAAAAAGAAAGAAGAAGGATAGAAGGAAATGCTCTATAATGGTATGAATTTGATGTGTCACATACTGAATTAGGCTTCCTAGTGGCTCAGCATTCGGAGAAGGCAATGGCACCCCACTCCACTACTCCTGCCTGGAGGGTCCCATGGATGGAGGAGCCTGGTAGGCTGCAATCCATGGGGTCGCTACAAGTCGGACACGACTGAGCGACTTCACTTTCACTTTTCACTTTCACGCATTGGAGAAGGAAATGGGAACCCACTCCAGTGTCCTTGCCTGGAGAATCCCAGAGATGGGGGAGCCTGGTGGGCTGCCTTCTATAGGGTTGCACAGAGTCGGACACGACTGAAGTGACTTAGCAGCAGCAGTGGCCCAGTGATAAAGAATCTGCCCTCAAGGCAGGAGACACAAGTTCAATCCCTGGGTCAGGAAGATCCCCTGGAGGACATGGCAACCCACTCCAGGATTCTTGCCTGGAAAATTCCATGGACACAGGAGTTGGCAGGCTATGGGGTCACAAAGAGTCAGACTTGACTGAGCAACAGCAACATACTGGATTAAGTTCATATTTTCTTTGACATTTCCCATTAGTTTTATTTTTAAAAATGAAATTGCAACTTCCAAACTGTAATTTCCAAACTAACTCCAAATTTGTAATTTCCAAATAAACCCTCAAACTGTAATTTCCAAACATCTGCTGGATCATGGAAAAAGCAAGAGAGTTCCAGAAAATCATATATTTCTGCTTTATTGACTATGCCAAAGCCTTTGACTGTGTGGATCACAATAAACTGTGGAAGATTCTGAAAGAGATAGGAATTCCAAACGACCTGACCTGCCTCTTGAGAAACCTGTATGCAGGTCAGGAAGCAACAGTTAGAATTGGACATGGAACAACAGACTGGTTCCAAATAGGAAAAGGAGTACGTCAAGGCTGTATATTGTCACCCTGCTTATTTAACTTATATGCAGAGTACATCATGAGAAACGCTGGGCTGGAAGAAGCACAAGCTGGAATCAAGATTGCTGGGAGAGATATCAATACCTTCAGATATGCAGATGACACCACCCTTATGGCAAAAGTGAAGAGGAACTAAGGAGCCTCTTGATGAAAGTGAAAGAGGAGAGTGAAAAAGTTGGCTTAAAGCTCAACATTCAGAAAATGAAGATCATGGCATCTGGGCCCATCACTGCATGGCAAATAGAAGGGGAAACAATGGAAACAGTGGCAGACTTTATTTTTCTAGGCTCCAAAATCACTGCAGATGGTGACTGCAGCCATGAAATTAAAAGACAATTACTCCTTGGAAGGAAAGTTATGACCAACCTAGATAGCATATTAAAAAGTAGACACATTACCTTGCCAACAAAGGTTCGTCTAGTCAAGGCTATGATTTTTCCAGTAGTCATGTATGGATGTGAGAGTTGGACTGTGAAGAAAGCTGAGTGCAGAAGAATTGATGCTTTTGAACTGTGGTGTTGGAGAAGACTCTTGAGAGTCCCTTGGACTGCAAGGAGATCCAACCAGTCCATTCTAAAGGAGATCAGTCCTGGGTGTTCATTGGAAGGTGATGAAGGTGCTGATGCTGAAGCTGAAACTCCAATACTTTGGCCACCTCATGAGAAGAGTTGACTCATTTGAAAAGACCCTGATGCTGGGAGGGATTGGGGTCAGGAGGAGAAGGGGACAACAGAGGATGAGATGGCTGGATGGCATCACTGACTCAATGGACGTGAGTCTGAGTGAACTCCGGGAATTGGTGATGGACAGGGAGGCCTGGCATGCTGCAATTCACGGGGTCGCAAAGAGTCGGACACAACTGAGCAACTGAACTGAACTGAACTAAATCTAAAATATTACTAAATAAATACTAAAGCACCTAAATAAAACTAAAAATTTAAGCTAAAAGAAAATTATCTAAGATACCCAAAATAGGAACAAGTAACTTCTCTCAGTTGTTTCTCCTTAGTTAATCCATTGAAAGTTAATACAACGCAAATTTTGGTCAATATTATGTGTAATTTTCAATCTTTCAATTCAGAATTATTTCTATTAGGTTCCTGCCTATTTCATTCATCAACATTTTTTGATTCTTCTTTAAGTGAATTTTTAAAGAAGGCTTGGAAAACTCTTAGGACAAACTTGGAGCCAAGATAAATTTATCACCCAGAGAATTCAGACAGAAAGTTGTAACTCATAAAAACTCTAATGTCCTTTCTACTCCTTTATCTTGAGAGAGGTTCTTAATGCTCTGTACTGGCCAACACTGGAGAGCAGGATTAGCAAAATGACTGGGATTAGAAAAGAAGATGGGTGTGTAGCATTACCATCTTCATGTCCTGCACCTGGCTGTGCCATAGATTTAAGAATTAAAGAATGGGGTAGGGGGTCATCAAAGATCAGATCAAATCAAAACTGCTTCTAGAGTAGGTTCAAAGATGCCTGGCTTTCAAGATTATTCAGTTCAGTTCAGTTCAGTCGCTCAGTCATGTCCAACTCTTTGTGACCTCATGAACCGCAGTACATCAGGCCTCCCTGTCCATCACCAACTCCCGGAGTCCACCCAAACCCATGTCCATTGAGTTGGTGATGCCATCCAACCATCTCATCCTCTGCCATCCCCTTCTCCTCCTGCCCTCAGTCTTTCCCAGCATCAGGGTCTTTTCAAATGAGTCAGCTCTCTGCATCAGGTGGCCAAAGTATTGGAGTTTCAGCTTCAACATCAGTCCCTCCAATGAACACCCAGGACTGATCTCCTTTAGGATGGACTGGTTGGATATCCTTGCAGTCCAAGGGACTCTCAAGAGTCTTCTCCAACACCACAGTTCAAAAGCATTAATTCTGCTCTGCTCAGCTTTCTTTATAGCCCAACTTCCACATCCATACATGACTACTGGAAAAACCATAGCCTTGACTAGATGGACCTTTGTTGGCAAAGTAATGTCTTTGCTTTTTAATATGTTGTCTAGGTTGATCATAACTTTCCTCCAAGGAGCAAGCGTATTTTAATTTCCTGGCTGCAATCACCATCTGCAGTGATTTTGAAGCCCAGAAAAATAAAGTCAGCCACTGTTTCCACTGTTTCCCCATCTATTTGCCAAGCAGTGATGGGACCAGATGCCATGATCTTAGTTTTCTGAATGTTGAGCTTTAAGCCAACTTTTTCACTCTCCACTCTCACTTTCATCAAGAGGCTCTTTAGTTCCTCTTCACTTTCTGCCATAAGGGTGGTGTCATCTGCGTATCTGAGGTTATTGATATTTCTCCTGGCAATCTTGATTCCAGCTTGTGCTTCTTCCAGCCCAGCGTTTCTCATGATGTACTCTTCATATAAGTTAAATTAGAGAACATTTATATTACCGTCATTTTTTTTAATCTAACACTGCTGACACTATAGGATTCAATATTTATAACTGAAGGTCCAGTGCCATCAACAAAAATAATATCTGCAATACTCTCTCCATTCCACACTGACTATAAAAACATGATCTCTCTGGGGACAGTTTGGTCTATGGGGTAGGTCTGGCGAAAGCCTACAACAAAGATAACAGCATTCTTGCTTTATCATCTAGATTAATATGTAGTTGTCTAAATGCCATCATTTTCTTACAGATATTATTTTCTTCATATAACCTTTACTATCTGACATTTTAATTCTAGTGGGTGAACATTTGGAACATTAACTTATTGCCTTAATCAGACAAGAACGTTTTACATACAGTTTATATTCTTAAATATTATAGAAGTGAAGACAAATCAAAGGTAGGTTAAATACAGAAAAGTAAACCAGTTTTTAAAATATTGACTCATTTTTAGCAAAAGTAACATTAAAATTAAAAATATTATACATTTTAAATTTATAATCTTCTTTTGATATAAATATTTATAAGGATGGTAAAGACTACTACCTATTACCAAATTGATTTATATTTGAGAAACTAAAACATAAAGACAATGCCTCCTGGACTGGGCTTCTGGTCAAGAAGCTGCAGTGTTTGATCAGCACTTAAAGTCAGTTATGAGGAACCCAAGTATGCTTGTTCACAGCGCATTTCTACTTACAACTCTTATAGCTGTTAACATGGGTTTGATGTATTTGTTTTATTTGTTACCTATTTGGGAGGGTTGACATTCCTTTTATCATCCTGATGCTGCTGCTAAATCGCTTCAGTCGTGTCCGACTCTGTGCGACCCCATAGACGGCAGCCCACCAGGTTCCTCCGTCCCTGGGATTCTCCAGGCAAGAACACTGGAGTGGGTTGCCATTTCCTTCTCCAATGCATGAAAGTGAAAAGTGAAAGTGAAGTCGCTCAGTCGTGTCCGACTCTAGTCACCCCATGGACTGCAGCCTACCAGACTCCTCCGTCCATGGGATTTTCTAGGCAAAAGTGCTGGAGTGGGGTGCCATTGCCTTCTCCTTTATCATCCTAGATTCTTCTTAATAGCTAACTATTATTAAATATATATATATGACAAAGAAGCAGTATGGAGTGCCCTGAAAGTTTTAAATGACAATAAAGAGATTTTGTTTGGTTTGGTCTTAGGTCTCTTTGTCCTGTTATTGCTAACACAAAACTGATTATTGATAAACAGTGGTATTAATTAAATCCCTTAGTTTAGGTAAATATTCACTAATTGATCTTTAATCTATACTCCATATTTTAATCTATTCAAAAATCTATATTTTAATCTATTAAAAAATTTTAAACTATTCTTCTCAGCTTTGTACTGATTGCATTGCAGCATTCAAAGGACCTATTGACAATGTGCTATTAGCTAACCTCTAGACTACTATGGCTGCCGTCCATGGGGTCGCACAGAGTCGGACACGACTGAAGCGACTTAACAGCAGCAGACTACTATGAGAGGATATTTAATACTTGAAACCTTTATGGTATGTAGAAAGAGAAATTCTTTTGCCAGAAAATTTCTTTGTCAAATGTTATGAGGATTAGAGTAAATGATATATGTAAAGCACCTAGCATAAAGACATAGGAATATGTGTGGGTGCATGTGTGTGTTTCAAGCACCACATTACTTTCACATGGACTGCTGCTGCTAAGTCGCTTCAGTCGTGTCCGACTCTGTGCGACCCCATAGATGGCAGCCCACCAGGCTCCCCCATCCCTGGGATTCTCCAGGCAAGAACACTGGAGTGGGTTGCCATTTCCTTCTCCAGTGCATGAAAGTGAAAAGTGAAAAGTGAAAGTGAAGTCGCTCAGTCATGTCCGACTCCTAGCGACCCCATGGACTGCAGCCTACCAGGCTCCTCGGTCCATGGGATTTTCCAGGCAAGAGTATGGAGTGGGTTGCCATTGCCTTCTCACATGGACTACAATTCCCTAAAACAACACTAATTGTGATTATTATATTGATTCAAAGTTCAAGTCAGAAACATTTGTTTCTTTTTCACTGAGAAAATACAAATACTCAAAAGAAATTTCTTTTCCTGCCATCAAATCTGTAGTCCAGCCTTAGCTGAATTCCTAAACTCTTCTCTCCTATTAGAGCAAATGAACTTTTCATCCTTTTTTTCCAAGACTAGCCTCCACTGGTACAGTGGTTCCCATCCTCTCTTGCTTACTCAAGGTCTTTGTTCCCACAGTTATACCTTCTCTCTCCTACAATGCCATCAGTTTTTCTCTCTGTGCTACAGCATTCCCAAGAATAGGAAACATTATTTCTAGTGTCTAAAAAGATCCTTTCCTACTTTATTTTTCTCAGGAAATCAGTATATTTTGTATAGGTTGTATCATGTTCCTCAGAAAAAGGTATGTTGAAGTCCTCCTAATTCTCAGTAACTCAGAATGTGACCTTGTTTGAAAATAAGGTCATTGCAGATGTAATTAGCTGGGGATGGGTGCATCCCAATCTGATATGATTGGCATCCTTCCTTGAAGATGGGCATGTGAAGACACAGGGAAGAACACCATGGGACAATGAAGGCTGATGGTGGAGATACGCAGCAGCAAGCCGAGGAATGTCAAAGCTTATCAGCAAACCACCAGAAGCTGGTAAGATGAAAGGACAGTTCCCCCTCAAGGTTTCAGAGGGAGTGTAGCCCCACCAACAACTTGTTTTCAGACTTCTAGCTTCCAGAACTGCATGTGGGACAATAAACGTTTGTTGTTCTCAGCCACCCAATTTGTGGTCCTTCATTACGGCAGCCCTAGAAACTAATACATCATTTCCACATTGCACTAAGTTATTCCTAATGAGCAGAAAATATTATCTCTTATCACTTAACAATTCCCTTGACCCTAAAGCTAGCACTCTATTCCTTTGCTTCCTTTTAATAGCAAATATCGTTTAAGACTTGCTTTTAATTGTTGTCATCACTTACCCCGCCCCTCCTTTCTCTAATGGTCATATTCTGGTCAGGACCCTCACCCCTTCCACTAGTCCCCAAAACCACTTTTGTCAAAGTAACTTATTGTACCTTATTTTTCTTCTAAACAAATTATGTTTATTTCTCAATTTTGCTACTGTCCATCTTCCTCACTGAAATCTAAGTTCCAAAAAGACAAGGAATTGACATAGTTTTTCACTAAAGTGCTTTTTCACTTCAGTGTATTTTTCACTACAGTGCAGGTCCTGGCACTTGGTAGGTTCTTAATGAAATTCTGTAGAACCCTGCAATTCACTTGCTTTTAGATTATTAATTACATGTGATACATTAAATTTCCATTTGGATATAAGCACTCTATTTATGGATGCTATAAATTTTACAAGTATTTTGTTATAACTTTTCAAGTATTTAAAGGTTACCAATAAAAAAGGCTTTTATGTTTTGAAAGCATACAAAACATAATTTTTAATGTTTTATCCTAATATTTATCCCAAGGTAAACTGTTATGTCTTGATTTTATTCTATACTTTCCAAAGCTATCAGAAGATATTAATCTTCATATTCAGCCTGTGTATTAAGGAAAGGGTTTTCTTTTTTAACTTTTATCTTGTACATTTATAAACTAAATGACTTGAAAACCAAAAGTCCTTCCTGCGATATCTAAGTGGATAAATATAAAATGCAAACTTTGTTAAAAGCTTTTCACTATCACATATGTTTAATTCTCCTATCACCAACTCTATCTTATAATTTTATTGACATTTAAGATTATTATCTTAATATTTTAAATGAAAAAAATAACTTCCTGCTGGATATAAAGGCAATTTACAGATGAGGAATATTAAATCAGAGGTATTATGCAAATAATACAATGAATGAAGATTCCTTGCTTAGTTCAAGGCTCTGAGGAGCAGCAGAAGTTTTACACAATGAATTAGGCAGCACTATTAAATGTGCTTATAGAATGCATTATCTAAACGTGAACAAGAACTATGATCACATTGGTCCATGATGTGACAGTACACAGTAATAAACGGTCTATATCCACATAAACTTGTCTTTCCATTTTTCCATTGCTCTCCTTATCAGTAGTAAGCAGTAGCTCAACAGCCAGATAAGGCAGCATACTAAACACATTGAAACTTTGCTAACTGCATTGTTTCACTTCTTGTCAAGTCCTCCATAGAAGAAGAGCACTATGTATTTTATTCAAGCTATTTTTAGGAATAGAGTAATATAACAATATCATTTAATCATCCATGTATAGACACAGTAACAAAAATTGTATGAAAACTGTGTTTCGTCTTTGAACTAAACTCTTTGACAAAATATGTCAGTGCTCTGATTTCAAGAAGAAAATGGATTCCAGAAATTTCAAGACCAAAAATGATACTAGATTGAACATAAAAATATTTATAAAGTTACATCTGCCTGCTGTTTTATGGAATCGTATTTCAACCCTTTGTTTAACTCAAACTATCTTCTCTCCCCCCAAACTCTGCTTTTCCAACACTCCTCCTTACTTTCCAATCATTTTTCCCACCACTTCTCCTTCGCACCCTGGACAAATGGAAGCGCTGTCTCTGTACTTATCTAAGGCCAGTCCTATACATGAACTATGAATCCTTTCCTCTTCCTCCACCTCAGTCATTGCTCACCTATCACCTCCTCTCTCCCCTCTACCCCCAGCTCGTCTTCCTTGTTGGTTCTTCCCAGTAGCACTGAAACCCATCCATTTACGCCATGCTCCACTGGAGCTACTGCAGTATTTCACTCTTCTCTCAGCCATAGTTTTGCAGCTTCTTTTCAATGATCAACTCATGGGCTCAGCAACTTCATAGCTTCTCTCTTCTGCTGTGTCTCTGAGCAGCCTTTAGCATTGGCTGCTTACCCTTTTCTGGAAACAATCCAACCCCCTTCTTTCATGAAGCCACACTCTCCTGGTCTCCTCCCACTTTTCTAAACTCCTTATCAGTTTGTTTTGTTAGTATTAAAGATTAGTCCTGTTTGTGCTTGTGTTAATCCTGTTAAATGATAGTATCCCTTCAAATCCTGTTCAAGAACCTTTCCTACTTATTCCTGCTTCTTAAACAAGCTTATCTGTTCCCCTCCTGTCTATTACTACCTATTGTATGGGCTAAATTGTGTCCTGTCAAAATTCATATGTTGAAGTCTTAACTGCAGTACCTCAGAATAAGACTACATGTGGCGAATACATAGCATCTTTAAAAAGGTAATTCAGGAAACAGAAAGAGAAATTAAGGACGCAATTCCATTTATCATTGCAACAAAAAGAATAAAATACTTAGGAATAAATCTACCTAAAGAAACAAAAAACCTATATATATAAAACTCTAAAACATTGATAAAAGAAATCAAAGATGACACAAAAAGATGGAGAAATATAACATGTTCATGGGTCAGAAGAATCAATATAATGAAAATGAGTATACTACCCAAAGCAATCTATAGATTCAATGCAATCCCTATCAAGCTACCAATGGTATTTTTCAGAGAACTAGAACAAATAATTTCACAATTTGTATGGAAATACAAAAAAACCTCGAATAGCCAAAGCAATCTTGAGAAAGAAGAATGGAACTGGAGGAATCAACCTGCCTGACTTCAGACAATACTACAAAGCTACAGTCATCAAGACAGTATGGTACTGGCACAGAGACAGAATTACAGATCAGTGGAACAAAATAGAAAGCCCAGAGATAAGTCCATGCATCTATGGACACCTTATCTTTGACAAAGGAGGCAAGAATATACAATGGAGAAAAGACAATCTCTTTAACAAGTGGTGCTGGGAAAACTGGTCAACCATTTGTAAAAGAATGAAATTCGAACACTTTCTAACACCATACACAAAAATGAACTCAAAATGGATTAAAGATCTAATTGTAAGACCAGAAACTATAAAACTCCTAGAGGAGAACATAGGCAAAACACTCCCTGACATAAATCATAGCAGGATCCTCTATGACCCACCTCCCAGAGTAATGGAAATAAAAGCAAAAATAAACAAATGGGACCTAATAAACTTAAAAGCTTTTGCACAATGAAGGAAACCATAAGCAAGGTGAATAGACAGACTTCAGAATGGGAGAAAATAATAGCAAACGAAGCAAATGACAAAGAATTAATCTCAAAAATATACAAGCAGCTCATGCAACTCAATTCTAGAAAAATAAACGACCCAATCAAAAAATGGTCCAAAGAACTAAACAGACATTTCTCCAAAGAAGACATACAGATGGCCAACAAACACATGAAAAGATGCTCAACATCACTCATTATCAGAGAAATGCAAATCAAAACCACAATGAGGTACCAACTCACACCAGTCAGAATGGCTGCTATCAAAAAGTCTACAAGCAATAAATGCTGGAGAGGGTGTGGAGAAAAGGGAATCCTCTTACACTGTTGGTGGGAATGCAAACTAGTACAGCCCCTATGAAGAACAGTGTGGAGATTCCTTAAAAAACTGGAAATAGAACTCCCATAAGACCCAACAATCCCACTGCTGTGCATACACACCAAGGAAACCAGAATTGAAAGAGACATGTGTACCCCGATGTTCATCACAGCACTGTTTCTAATAGCCAGGACATGGAAGCAACCTAGATGTCCATTAGTGGATGAATGGATAAGAAAGTTGTGATACATATATGCAATGGAATATTACTCAGCTATTAAAAAGAATGCATTTGAATCAGTTCTAATGAAGTGGGTGAAACTGGAGCCTATTATACAGAGTGAAGTAAGTCAGAAAGAAAAACACCAATACAGTATAATAACGCATATATATGGAATTTAGAAAGATGGTAACGATGACCTTATATGCGAGACAGCAAAGAGACACAGATGTAAAAAATAGACTTTTGGACTCTGTGGGAGAAGGCGAGGGTGGGATGATTTGAGAGAAGAGCATTGAATCATGTATATTATCATATGTGAAGCAGATCACCAGTCCAGGTTCAATGTATGAGACAGTGCACTCAGGGCTGGTGCACTGGGATAACCCTGAGAGATGGGATGGGGAGGGAGGTGGGAGGGGAGTTCAGGATGGGGGACACATGTACACCCATGGCTGATTCATGTCAATGTATGGCAAAAACCACACAACATTTTAAAGTAATTAGCCTCCAATAAAAGAAATTAATTTACACACACACAAAAAAATGTAATTCAAATGAGATCACAGGGGTGGACTGAATCCAACATAACTCATGTTCTTATAAGAAGAGGAGACTCGGGCACAGACAGACACAAAGGAAAGACCATGTGAAGATGCAGGGAGAGGATGGTCAAAGAGAGAAGCCACACAAGAAATCATCTCTGTTGACGCTGTGGTCTTGGACTTCTAACTTTCAGAGCTATCAGAGTTCTGTTCTTTCAGCCCCTCAGTCTGTGGAACCTGGCTTTGGCAGCTTAGCAAACTAATACAAGACCTGTGAATTGGCCTACAGCTCCTAAATTCACTGGGCTTCCCTGTTGACTCAGATGGTAAAGAATCTGCCTGCAATGCAGGAGACCCGGCTTTGATCCCTGGCACAGGAAGATTCCCATTACTGTGGTATCAGGTCTAACCACCAAATTATATCCTACTACCTACTGGGTCTTGCCACACAGATGTCTCAAAATTATTTCAAGAACTATATGCTGTTGCATCTAGTTGCCTGAACATGAAACACCTTCACTGTAGTAGACTCTGCTTGAGCTCCAAGTCAAATCTGCTGATCCCACCTCTAACTCCAGTTTCACCTCAAGTAGTTCCCTCAGATTTTCTGCCTCAGGGTTTTAGCCAAAGTTCTAAGAACTTGTTCAGCAGCTATGAGTTAATGTCCCTGGAGTCAACAAACTAAAGAGATTGGAGAATCAGGGACTAAAGGCCCAGTCTCCAGTTTTCCAGAGAGACCCTGCTGCGGGATTTCAGTATGGTTCCTCAGAGGATCCCCCACAAGACTGTGCTCCAGTTTCTGCAGCAATGAAGAGCTCAGTGGTGCACACTTGATTGATTTTCCTCCTTCCTAGAATCGGCTTTTCTCCTTTCCTGACTCAGTCTCTCCATTTCCTCACTCTTACTTTCTAGGATCTCCTCTAAATTAAACTTCCTGAACCCCAGTCCTTGTCTCAGACTTGTGTGTAGGGGAACTCACACTAAGACTGTCAATGTCATTCTCTTAGATCTCTCCTTTATCCATTTTATCTGGCCACCAATTATTAAATTCTGGTGATTCTACCATGGCTTTCAGGTCAACATACACTCTCAGAATAAAAGCCCATTGCCTTTATTCTGGGTTTGGACCATCATCAGCTATGACCTGGACAATGCTACAGTCCTCTAACTAACCTCCTTGCCTTGTGAATCACCCCTCACCAATTGGTTCTCCAGGGGAAAGTCAGTGTGTGATTTCTAAATGGACTATCTGATCCTACTTACTCATAAAAACCTTCAAACATTTCCCATAATCTCTAACATAATGTACTTAACATGATTTGCAAAACCTTTTAGATTTAGTTTTCATCCCTAGTCTCATCTCTCACTTAAAAGCTAGTCCGATTAAGTTATTTTTAGATCTCTAACTAGCCGTGCAATCTGTCACCTCAGGGCCTTTGCGTACCCTGCTCCTGCCTCTTGAAATGTCCTTCTCCACTCCTCATACCACTACCACTCATCTTTACTCTTCCTAGTTTAGTCAGTATTTACTCTTGAAAACATCTGATGTTTATTTTTTGGTGAGTTGCCTCGCCTATGTGTTTTTAAAATATATTATGCTATATTTTCACTGCCTGTTTATATATTCAGGTCATACACTCAATTACACTTTTTGAGGGCTTTTTCCCCCTGTGTATGAAGTACATCACATATTTTAGGTATTCAATAAATACTGGTAAAATTAATTAATTAATAAATACAAGTAACATTGTTAAATAATGTTATAAAACATTTTTAATAACAAAAAACTGGCAAATAAGTTTTCAGATCATATAGAAAGGGTTGAAGCAAACCAGAAGAAAGATTAATAAATTGGAAAAATCTAGGACAAAAGTTCTATCTTCAGAAATCTTTGACACCATTATTGCTGTAACCGTGGATACATGCCTACTCAGATTCTTTTAATCTATTACTTAGAAAGCAATTTGAAAAGTTTGTAATACAAAGCAGGCATTTTCAAATGGAAATTTAAATCAATCCCCAAAATTAGTGAATTTTTAAATAACTTTAAATGACATGGCTTTAATTTATGACCTCACCCAATGAAACAATAAGGTGCTGAACAGGACTAGCCTTTCAGTAAAGCTGAGAAGGAAGTAAAATCTGTTTCAGGCCTTGGACTCCAGGATTTATTCTCTTGCCGCTTCCACCTCAAGTCCTTGCTCTAAAATCAGCAGCCTTCTGTGTCTGTTCACTACTCTGCCCCTTGGTGAATGTAAGAATCTTGGCAGGATGTCCTGGTGAACTGCCCTTTCCAGCTATCAACCTTCTAAACATCATATAATCACCACCACTCCCCGTCTCTTGGCCTTGTTGGGGAAAAAAATGCCAGCCCTTGAAAACATGAGTAGGAATTTCCAGTCAGCTAAAATGGAGAGGCAGTTTTCTTGGCAACTACCAGTCACTCTTGGTAAGTGGTTCCCATCCAGAAGCATCAAAAAGCCCTTCCTAGCAGGTACCCTATTATCAGGGCATCACTGCAGCCACATAATCCAGGTAAAGTTCTCTGCTGGAGACAAAGCTTTATTTCTCATCAGCCTCTTAACAATAATACTTAGTTTCTCTCAAAAGAGAGACAGGGCACCACTGAAAAACCCTCAGTTGTACATATACTGCCATCACTAACTATTTGAAAAAACTGCTATAGTAATCCATTTCTTAAAAACACTGCATTTGAGACTGCTCAATTATTTTGATCCTCAATTTAGCAGGCAATAACTTAGTCACCAAAACTAAGCGCAGGGTTGATTCTAAGGGGTAGTTAATGAAATCATACAAATTTCAAAAATACAATTCTTCCATTTATTGAACAAAAATTTTTTAGGAGTGCCTTTTTTGTGCCTGCCAGGCACTTTACTATGTAGTGAAGGATTGACTGTAAAAAAAAAAGACCAAAATCCTTACTTTCTCAGAGTTCATATTTTACTAGAAGAAGAATGAAATAACACATAGAATTCGTTTTTAAAAACACTCATTAATGAGTCGCTGTGTAGTTATTAAATATCATCTTCCCCAAAAATAAAATTTAAAGATTTGAAAATATATACACATAATGGTAAGTGGGGAAAAAACTAAGATACAAAACTATATACACTATATATAATACCAAAGTTTTTAAATAATTATTACAGGCATATGTAGACATAGATATAGCTTCTAGATGTAGCTAGATACACATTAGGTTTTTAAAAAGTATAAACATACACTAACAGTTACTAGTGTTATCTTTGGCATGAAATTACCAATAATATTTATTTTTTATATTTCTGGTATTTTCTAAAATCTCATAATGAATACTTTTAATAGTAGCAAATGAACACTTTTAATAGTAGCAAATGAATATAATAAATATTTTTAAATGCAAAAATATATATCAAGATGAAACTTTATTCATAATTGTTAAAAGTTGAAGGCAACCAAGATGCCCTTCAATATATGAGTGGATAAACAAACTGCGGTCCATCTATACTATGGGATACTATTCAATAATAAAAAGGAATGATCTATCAAGCAACAGAAGTCATAGATGAAACTTAAATACATACTGATATATGAAAGAGGCCCTTATCTGAAAAGGCTACATATTTTATGATTCCAACTATATGATATTCTGGAAAGGGTAAAATAATCTGGAGACAGTAAAAAGATCAGTGGTTACCAGTGACTCAGGTAGAAGGAAAGATGAATACGCAGAGCACAGAGGATTTTTAGGGCAATGAAATTATATTGTATGATACCTCTAACAGTGGATACACGTCACTGAAAAGTGAAAGTGAAGTTGCTCAGTCATGTCTGACTCTTTGACCCCATGGACTGTAGCCTACCAGTCTCCTCCATCCATGGAGTTTTCCATGCAAGAGTACTGGAGTGGGTCCCTTCCTTCTCCAGAGGATCTCCCCAACCCAGGGATCAAACCCGGGTCTCCCGCACTGCAGACAGACGCTTTACTGCTTTACTGTCTGAGCCACCAGGGAAGCCCAAACATGTCATTACATGTTGTCAAAACCCAAAGAATTTGCAACACAAGAGTTAACCCTTATGCAAACTATGGACTTTAATAATGATGAATATCATTGTAACAAATGCACCCCACATTAAGGATAGAGAAAACTGAGGGAATGGGAGGGGAATTATGGAAATCCCTGTAATTTCCATTCATTTTTCTGTAAGCTATTTTAAAAAAATATAATCTATAATGAACTGCATTTTGACCTTCCAGTGTACAAAACCCTATATAAAATAATGGCTCCCAGATCTTGGAACTCAGAGACCAGTAAAATTTCCCAAAAAAGAGTCAGGAAGAGACAAAGAGTTTTCCACTTTCCTTCACCAAATAAACACATTAAATCTACATGTGTATATGAAATACACACACACTCACTCTTTCCATAATATCTCTTACAAGGGAAGGGTGTTTTATCACTCAGAATGCAATTTTTCTTAAACTAAGAAAAATTCCATTAAATGCAATAAATTTGGCCTTAGGAAAAACCCACTCCATTTTGTGACTTCTCTAATATCACTGAGCCCTTGTGAACACCTGACCCACATGGGTTGGGAATCCCTGGTATATGACCCAGTGTTTTATCCAACTACAATCCAGAACTGGAGAAGAATATAGTACAAAAATCAAGACTCTTCAGTCTGGACTTCCTCAGGATGGGGAATCCATCTCCTAAAGTCAGTTATTATTGAGCAGTTGGCTGGTTGCATGTTCTCCACTGTTCTTTGTCATTTATCATGATTGTGAAATCATGCAAAATGTTCAAATGCTAATGTCTTGCAGACAGTGAATTAATGGTCATTTGATTTGTTCATGTCCTTAAAGTTCTCACATCTATGCCTGTGAAACAGAACAAAAAGTCCATCTTCACAGAAGAAATCTTCTGATAAAGCCTTTAGACTATGGTTCACTGCAGAATCAATGAAGTGATGATCACATAGTGCCAGAGAAGGCAGGTGTTTTGACTCACCAGCGATCTCAAGTAGGTACTCACTGCTCCTAGAAAAGAAGCGGCTCAGAACTTTGAGATCCAGTTCCATGGTCCACTACTTCTTCTGCAAGCTCTCACCTCTGGCCCAGGCCAGCGCATCACAAGGTGTGATTTAGCTAGAATTTACCTGTATCTCAGAGAGGGAGTAGCGAGTGAGGAGCATCTGCATTGAGGGGCAGGGGTCACATCCACCTGTTAGTTATGAGTCATTTTACACAATTATAGGAAATGGCAAAGTTTTCTTCAGGGTACAACGTGCAGGGATATTTCTGATCCCACCATCCAGCTAAATTCTTTTGCTACTAGTGTCAGGCAAGTGGTGAGCATGCACACGTGCTCAGTTGTGTCCGACTCTTTGGCGACTCCATGGACTACAGCCTGCCAGGCTCCTCTGTCCATGATACTTTCCAAGCAAGAATACTGGAGTGGGTTGCTGTGTCCTACTCCAGAGGATCAGCCCAACCTAGGGATTGAACCTGCGTCTCTTGCGTTTCCTGCATTGGCAGGCAGATTCTTTACCACTGGTGCCACCCGGGAAGCCCAAGGTAAGTGTGGACTTCTGGAATTATGCGAGGCTTTAATGGCAGATTCACACATAGCCTTCCCCTCTTCTTCAATCTCAAGGCAGTGAGGACAAATCCACTTTCTTTCTCTCACACTCACAACAGTGACGGAGTTGGGCTTCTCCTCAGCACTTGATTGTTGTTCTGGGAAGAAAGCAGTGTGGCCGTATCCATTCATCTGACTCCTTCTCTGTAGATTGACAAAAAGAAAATGGATGACCTCATCTGGTCATTCCAGTTCCACAGAATTTACTCCAAATTAAAGAGAACGTTCAGTTACAAATTGTGATGATCAAGTTGCAGGTAATACTTAATGCCTCTATGAAGCAAGATAAAATTGATCTTTGCTTAGGCATCCTTTCAAAGACAGGGAGCCTCATGTAACTGATAAAAGAGATCAGATGGGCTATGATATAGTCTAACGCACCCATTGTGTTCTATTTAAATTATTTGACTTCACTCACTGACTACTGTCTGTGCTTAGTTCACATCTCAGATTTGAGGGTAAAATGGCCATATTCTACATACTGACAAAGTGACCTGGTACATAATAATCCTGCGGTGTTAATAAATGAGCCTCAGCCCAGACAGCTCACAGAAGTACAGAACATACCAACACAGCAAAATTCCAGCTGGCAATCTGGGACTCTCACAGCAAACTAGAACAAGTCCTTCCTTCTCCACACCCACTAATGTAGGCTTATGCCCTAAGTCACTTCCCTGATATGATTATTTTTTTTTCAGTCTTCAGAACACCAGGAAAACACCAGCTGCTTGACTCCTCTGTACTCCTAACAAAATCACTGATGATCTTTGAGCTGGCTTTCTTAATGCCTTCTGCATTGATTTGTTCCAACAGATAATTCTAGTGGGACTGAGTTTTGGCAACAAAAGACAGAGGACCCAGACTAGGCATCTTGCCTAAACCTGAGAACCAGAGTCACTTTTATTATAGCATTGACACATCTTGCTTTTAAAAAAGGTAAACCCCATACTCTCCCACCTTTCCCATTCTGGTGATCCCAAACCGCCCCCTTTCTGGTCTTCTGTCTTCCAGATATACTGGTTAATATCTTATCTACATTGGCAAGAATGATGTATTACTGTCTTGTTTGCCAATCCCAGGTTAGCCTCCTTTCCAAATTCTTTCTTCTTCTTTCAGAGAATGTGCTGCTCAGGTCTTATCGTAGCAGTAAACATTAATTTTACTTTGTACTTATTGTAGTAACCTCTAGGTAAAATGGTAAAGGTAAGTTTTCTTTCTCAGAACCTCTCTCAACTTTGGTCCTAGGCACACACTTCAGACTTCCATGTTTTCTCTATTCTTCCCTCTAATATAATTAACTTTCCAGAAAATAAATCATTCACTCTATGATATAGGATTGGCAAAACTTATCCCCTCTCCAAAGATGTTCGCTTTAACAGAGAACCAAAATCTCAATTTCCAGCTCTAGAAATACAACATCTGTAAGAGGTCTTGGGGAAAGATACCTTTAAATCATACCCTTTAGGACATAGTATTCATATTGGGCAGAACATCCTACTTCATGAGTTAATATCAGTTTTTTTTAATGAGATAAAAGAGAAGTAAATAAAAATATCAAGGTCAGAATCACTTACAGTAAAGGTAAATAATGTTTCTTAGAATTTTCATTCCTGTTACACATATGTATGTATAACATGTATGTGTATATAATTATATATAAAAAGTATAAAGGCATTTTTATGGTGTTCGTCAGCAAAAAGTGGAACTAACGTGTCTGGCTTACACTTTTAACAGGTGCTTCTGAAACTATCAGTTGCATAAAACCAACATTTTTCAATTTCCAGTCTCAGACCAACACTTTAAAAAAATACAATAAAAAGAAATAACTAGCAGAATGATATTAACACACATAAAATTATGCTGTTACATTCCTATCTTCCTATCTTAACCATCTTTTCTCAATTGCTGTGTTTATTTCGTAATAGGCTGGTTAAGAAACAGTTTGAGGGCTGGCACTGGCCTCCAGCCTACACTTTGGAGAACACTGCTTTAGGATACACATTCCTCAGGCAGGGAGCATGTTTTGGTCACCTGTGCACCTCCTCGGGTAGCACAGAGTGGGCACAGTTAGCACAGATTGATTGCTGGTTAAGTTGAGTCAATTAACCTATTAACAGACGGCAGCTTCAGCAGTAACTAACTCATTCAACCAGTGAAAAGACTATTTTTTTGCATTCAGAACTTAGGCAATAGAAACTGGCTAAGATCAGCTCATCCTAATCAATAGTCTATGGCAGCCATGGTTCATAATGGCGATGTTAATTATTCTTCTACGTTAAATGGCAAATATGCTTTTTTTTTTTTCCATATCAGCAGTTTACAACTTACCTTCATGAATTAGAATGACATCACTTACAAAGTAAATAACATATGATCAAAACAAAGCCAAAATTAGAGATAGAACCATTTTAGCTCTAACATGACCAAGAACTTCAGTGTTGAACTTTGATACACGATTCATAGATAATTTACAGAAAGTAGTTAGCGGTGTTGCTAAGACTAGCCCTATTTTTTAAGGTGGAGGGGAATTTGAAAAATATTTTTTAAGGTTCCCTTCCTTGAAATGTAGATAAGTATGTAAGTTGCTACCAGAAGTCTTTATAAGGAAGAGATTGAGAGATATCTGAGACGTAAAGTCTAAAACTGGGCTAGGGCACCACTGGAGATTCCATTAAACCTTTTAATTCTTGCATAGCACATATAGAATACTGATTTTAAATCTCAACAAAACTATCAGCTAGCCTAAAGAGAGGACATCAGTTGAAAATGCCCTGGGGAAAGGATTTTCCAGACTTACGTGTGTCCCCAGTTGTAGCTGAGGCTTGAAAAAAACTGTATGCTGATTAATTCCCTTTTTGCCAGTGGAGTGTAAACAAAGATGCCTTATGGTTGTCCCTCTTTAAAGACATGGAACAGAGACATGCTGGCTGTAAATGAGTCACCCAGTCTGGATGGGAGCTACAGCCACAGTGCCCAGATTAGGGCCATGACCCCATATCCTAGAATGTCTGGCCACCAAAGGACAGCCTTGTCATGGAAGCATGGTACTTTTTATTTTATTTTTCAAGGTCAAGTTATTCTACTTCTTGCATAAAAGAAATAAAGTAAGATTATATGAGTCAGATTAATGTTAGAGCCTCACATATTAACTCTTAATCAGGTAATGCTATGATTTCAACCTTCTTTTATCCTACAATATAATACTCTGTAAGAAAGAATGTGTGAAGTAAAATGGCTACTCAAAATTTTTTATATAAAGACAGAAATTTCCATAAAGATGGTGAATTAATGTGTAATCATGTCATAGTACAGACATACAGTGGTAATTTGTCTTGCTTTACAGAAAATGTACTGTGTAGAAAATGAGAAGTGCTAGTTGTATTAGCCAAAATACAACTATTCACCAACATTTTTATTGTGCCAGTTTGTTTCTCCCATCACACATGCACACACATTCACACAAACACACAATTAAATCACACAATATAAAACTTGACAAAACAGCCATTCCTTTTGAATACTAGCACAATTGCTAGCATTCCAGGTAAGAGAATTTTCCAAAATCTTTTGCAAATTCCCTCCCACTACACATTTATAAAACTAATCACTCACCTTCAGAGGATGTTATGGAACCAATCCCAATATTTTACTTAAGAACGGGTGAGTAAATAGCACAAATCAAAACTTTATCCTGTCGTTCCTCTCTGAATCATGGTGCTAGGTAATCCAATAGGTGAAAGAAGCATCTCAATAAAAATACTTTAGCTAATAAAAATACTATAGCCAAATGATAGAGCATCAGCCTTTTTGTGAACCACAACAAAGGATTTGAGGCAATTAGTGTCAAGGTCTGCTAAAAGTCAGAAACGCAGTCAGATATAATGGGTCCATTGAACTAAATCTGAGTCTGACCAAGCTCCTGGATGCAGCTGCCAATGTTCAGGAAATATGGAGGATAAACATGTTGAACTTCACCATGAGGATGCAATCAAAGAAGTCCAGCCTCCAAGACACTTCGGTGAAATAGCCTAGGTTCTTCAACAAACTGTATGGCAGAGACAAGAATGGAGGATAAACCTGTAGATTAAAAGAGACAAAAGACATCAGTTTTTAATAGGCAAAATCAACTACAGTATGATAATGCATATTTAATGACAAAATCAAAAGAGGGAAGTGATTACCTTTGGAGAGAGGGGCAGGTGTGTGGGACGGGTTACCCGGAGGAGTTTCTGGAGTGGTTGGCATAACTTTATATTTTGGCACAGGCAGTAGTTAAAACCGTATTTGGCTTATAATAATTCAGAGCTATACAATTCTTTTGTGTGGTTTTTCTGGATCTGTATTTTATTTTACAATAAGAAAGGAAAAATATATAAACCTTGTGATGGGAAAAAAGAACAGATCTGTTTGACACCTCATCACTCACCTGGAAAATAGCACAGAAGCTCACAGAAATATCTTCCTTGCATGATTTACAAGTATTACCTTCTCTAAAATGAAGGACTCTTTCCCGTAAGTAGTGCTTGAGTTTTAAATTCCTCACATATTTCCAAAGTACACAGCTGAAACTAGCCCTGTGGTTAGCTATCACATCAAGAGTCAGATATTAGCCTTACAGGCAATTAAAAATCACACAAATATTTTACAGAAATTCTAGGTAAAACCTGCACCTAGTTTCTGGCTATAGGCTATGATAATACAATGGCTTCCCAGCTTGTGTTCCTGACCTCTTACAATCCTCTCCACATTGCAATAAGTATGCTTATTTTTAAAAACTAAATGAGAATGTTATGAGCACTTAAGGAAAAAGCCATGTGTTTCTTGTAAAGTAAAACACACCTCGCCTATGACCCATCAGTTTCATTCCCAGGGATTTGCTCAAGAGAAATGAAAGTACAGTCAGCCCCCTGTGCCCATGGGTGCGGGACCCACAGGTTCAGAGGGTTGACTGTTGTTGTACACCATTGTACCTAAGGGTCTTGAGAATCCATGGATTTTGGAATCCACAGGGCTCCTAGACCCAATGTCCAGAGATACAAGGGGATAGCTATATATGATTACAAAAACATCTGTACATAAATTCTCTTCGCAACTTTATTCATAATTGTCGAACATTCCAGACAACCTATCGTAAATTGTGGGATGTTTACGTAATAGAATACAACTCCAAAATAAAAAGGAATAAGTTACTGATACATGTAACAACATGGATGAATTTCAAATAATATCTTCAATGAAAGACACTTTACACAAAAGAGCACATACTGTATGAATATATATATATATAATATATGAAAACTTCTACACAGGCTACACTACTCTATAGTGGAAAAATTGAATATAGTAGTTTTCTCTGGGACAGTGGGTATGAATATTAACTGGAAAAAATCACAAGGTTCTAGTGTGATGGTAGAAGCCTATATTTCAATAGGGATTTGAGGTACACAGATGAAAGAATTTGTTGATGTCAGCAATGTATGCATTTCATTACATGTAAATTTTTCATCAAAATAAAAGGAACCAAATTCTGTCATCTGGGTCTATTTCCTTTGTCTTCTACTGCTAACTGATATCAGAGAAGGCGATGGCACCCCACTCCAGTACTCTTGCCTGGAAAATCCCATGGATGGAGGAGCCGGGTAGGCTGCAGTCCATGGGGTCGCTAGGAGTCGGACACGACTGAGCGACTTCACTTTCGCTTTTCACTTTCATGCATCGGAGAAGGAAATGGCAACCCATTCCAGTGTTCTTGCCTGGAGAATCCCAGGGACGGGGGAGCCTGGTGGGCTGCCGTCTCTGGGGTCGCCCAGAGTTGGACACGACTGAAGCGACTTAGCAGCAGCAGCAGCAGCTAACTGATATAACTGTGCCTAATGTCCTTTTGCAGTAAAAGGTTGAGACGTTCTTCAACAATGTTTTCAATACTGTATGTAATCCTACCTTTTTGCAAGATTTGGAATTTAACTTTGCAATTGACTTGCCTTTTATCCTGACGTCCAAAAATCAGAGGATGATAGAGAAGGCAATCTGCAGGTTTCAAAATCTGTTAAAGGAAGGAATGTGTAAGTGGAGATCAGTGTAAGTAGAAGTTCATTAGTAAACATTTTCATGTTATGAGGACTTTTGCTCCTCTATGCAAATTTGTAACTATACTTGGGGGACCCCCTTAATGAAAACTTGGAGAGCAAGCAAGAACTCCCTACATGCTTATCCCAAGTTCCTTTAGTGAGTGTTATTAAGACTAATTGATCCACTTGGCAGAATGTTGAATCATGATTCTACTTGAACAAGCAAAAGTATTAATCTCCTTTAATACATGTATCTTTAATTATCAAATAATTGCAACTCTTTATTCAAAGTCTACTGATTTACGTGTTAGTATCATCTAAACAACACCTTCATAGAAATATTTAGAAAAATGTTTGACCAAATATCTGGGTATAGTGCCCTAACAAACTTGACACATACAATTAATCATCACTGTTACCACATGAAATGTAATGAAATTTAATACTGTTTGGAGGATCAAAGGAACTTACCTTGAGTGTTAAGCTTCAATGGAAATCCACCTCCTAAAATTGTGTGATCTTAGATAACAGGTTTTTGATTTCTTAACCTCTAACAATAGGAATAAAATTTGCTCTCCTTAGTGAGATTATTGTGAGCATTAAATGAGTTAATTAATAGTGTTTAACATATCATTGAGTGCTGAATATGTATTATCATCATGACTTTAAAGTATATCAAAATTTCTTCATCTATATTTTATAATTGAGTTACTAAGCAATAGTTATAATAAATTTTTTGTCTGTTTTCCCCTCAAATCATGTTAACAAATGAGCATGCATTCTTTAAGCTCTTTTACTAGAAGAAATATTATAGTATATAAAACTATCTCATAAGTTGGCTGCCTGTTTTCTTTTAGGCCCCAAGCTTCAAAGAATAGGGCTTCCCCGGTGGCTCAGACAGTAAAGAATCTGCCTGCAATGCAGGAGACCTGGGCTTGATCCCCTAGAGAAGGGAATGGCAACCCACTCCAGTATTCTTGCCTGGAGAATTCCATGGACAGAGAAACCTGGCAGGCTATAGTCCATGAGTCACAAAGAGTCAGACACGAATGAGTAACTAGCACTTTCTATTAATAAGCAACCTTATTAAGTATAACTGGTTTTATATGTGTCACTCCACCATTCATATCCTACCCTGTTCGGATCTACCTAGTTTGGAATAACTTTAAGGAGGATGAACATTCTGAAAATTGAGCAATCCATCAACCATTCCTCTTAAGAATGTTTCCTGTTCAAACTGAGGTCAAAGAACCACCATTGTTTCACAATAGGATCATCTGTCTAGAAAGGTTAACTATTAAAAGCAAAGATATAACTCTGTTGAAAAATGATGTGATTTACAACAGCGATCTATGCTGTTAAGTAATAATCTTCACTATTTTGGAACTTTACATAGGTAAAATTAGGGTTATTTAATTAAGTAAAGGAGTTTGGTTTTTCTCCGTGATAGACCACTCAACAAATACTTCTCATTCCTTTCTCCTATATCAAAGTAGTAAGGAAGAAACACCTGACATCAATTTAACAGACAATAAATTTAGCTATGCTTTTACTGTTTCAAAGATTTAGAGGTTAAGATTTTGAGGGGAACATTTTACTCTTTTGGTTTCAAGTAACAGAAGCCCAATTCAAATTGCCTTAGGCAAACAAAAGAATTTACTAGACCACACAACAGTGAAGAAGAAGGATGCAACATGATTTTAAGCACAAATTGATCCAGGGCTTAAGAATGTCATCAGGCAACTCTTCATGTCTTGGCCACATTAATAGGCAGGCTTTTCCTAAATGGCAACCAAGCCCATCTTTGGGCTGTCTTTACACAGAGCAGTGCCAGCTTACCTCCTATTTATAGTCCCAGCAGAGAGAATCTCCTTCCTGATGGCTCCACAAATGCCCCATTAGCCAGGCCTAAGTCCATGACCACCCCTGGAGCTAGACAGCAGAGCTGACCCCACACCTGATGATGGCTGAGAGTTAACTAATAGTGACAATGGGATGTCTCCCAAAAGGGAGAAACAGTACATTGCAGAAGCAAAAATAACAAATCCCCACTTTAATATGGATATTAAACTTGATCCTTTAAAAAACAAATCATTTTCTAATGCACCAGAAGATCCAGTGGAGACAGAACCTTCCAGCGTCTCAGATATTTTGACTCTTGTTCAGACTACAACTTCTGATCAGTTACAGGGCCTTTCCAACTAACTTAGGCTCTCTGGATATCTGTTGCATATATGTTAAATAAATGAGAGAATGTGATTAGAAACTTTTTAAATTTTCCTTCAGGCCTCCATGCAATGATTCTATAGTCGTGTCTATAAAACAATGTGATCTATAGCTTGAGTTTTCAAAAAGACATTGACTATATAAATCGCTTTTTTTAAAAAATATCATTAGCACTGAAAGTATTTCTTCAGATTCATTTCTTTCTTCCTTCTTTCTTTTCTCATTTCTTTATTTGCTTCCTTAGTGACTGCCCAGTGGTGGCAATGACTTAACATAAAGGTCCCAGAAGACAAGAAAGCACCCCAGCCTATGTCAGAATCCAAGTAAGGAGGGTGTCTGAATGAGTCAGGACCCATGCAAGGAGGGGGCCCAAATGGTGTAGAAACTTAGAAAGGTCAAGAGATTACTGATATTTGGATTGAATAAATAAACATAATGAGGATATTATGTTTATTTATAGCAATATTTCTCAATGCCCGAACAAAAAAAGGTACAGCACAGCCAGGAGAGAAGCTAGAATGTATCTTGTGGTGCCAAAAGGGAATAGGAGACATGACTGTGAATTCATGTTTTCCATATATGTAGATAGACATAGAAATAAATATGGATATAAATGAGCGATACATATATATTTTTTATAATTCTGTTCACTGAAAGGGTGTGGCACATTATTATCTCAGCAGCAATAGGCATACTTATCACCCAGATCTTTGGCTTCTAAATATCACTCTACACTAAATGGAACAAAGGTACTTGGAAAAAATGCCTAATTCCAGGACTTAAGTAGGGAAATAACAAGATGAGCCTAGAACATGTCTAAAAAAATGACAGGGACATGTCAAACAAGGTCAGTAACCAGCTTGAAAGGGCTCTTAAGTAATAAATGTAACAAGTTATAATCCATTTGATAAAATAAGGATTCAAGAGACCATGGCTGTAAGTAAATATATGAATAAATAAACAGGAGAAAAGAAAGTTCTTCCTTACAAAGAATGCTGACTAATAAGCATAGAATGAATGATGAAATTAGAAAAATCACAATTTGGTGGTCATCATGGTAATAATATATCTTATCAATAGATGC
The DNA here is from genome assembly GCF_032452875.1 of Bos javanicus. Lineage (NCBI taxonomy): Eukaryota > Metazoa > Chordata > Mammalia > Artiodactyla > Bovidae > Bos > Bos javanicus. The sequence goes on along the minus strand of NC_083873.1, from coordinate 22,775,807 downwards.
TAAAATTGATGGGTGAAGGTGGGATAAGGAATGGGAAGGTGGGATCAGGTTTTACCCGATCTCAAGGTGTTGCCCCACAAATATTTATTAATTAAAATGAAAAAAAGCAATACTATAATAGAAAAACCAGGCAGATCCATCATGAAAAGTGATCAATGTTAACTCCACCAGAAATGGGACAATTAGCCACAGTGTGTCAATAGGGTACAAGGACAATTACTTGCCATAGAATTACTGTTTTGCCTTGTTTATGTATAAAATATTTCTGTACATGAATAGTGTCAATTACACATTTGTCCAAGTATCATTGAGCATTTTAGAGGTAAAAAGATAAGGAAATTAAGTGACACTTTCATATGAATTTTTCTCATTTTTAAAAATGTGGGCTGTGTGTGCTTAGTCACTCAGTCATGTCTGACTCTTGCTAACCCATGGACTGCAGCCCACCAGCCTCCTCTGTCCACGGGATTCTCCAGACAAGTACACTGGAGTGGGTTGCCTTGCCTTCCCCCAGGAGATCTTCCCAACCCAGGAATTGAACCCATGTCTCCTGCATTGCAGGCAGATTCTTGACCATCTGAGCCACCAGGGAAGCCATTTAAAAAATAGTATGTGGTTATCATAGAAAATTAAGAAAATACAAATAAACATAAAGAAGAATCACCAAATCTCTCTCAAATCCCACACTGCAGGACCTTAAATTAGAAGTTGCAAATAAAAGACCCAAGGTACAAAATATATCAGATATAAAATTGAGTTATGAGACAAACCACCAAAATGAAATTTCAAAGGAAATATTCAAGAATTACATACACACTTGGCCTTCTTCCTGGTTCAAAAAGAGTTGAAGTAGGGAGAAACATGAGGAAGTTTCCTTTGGGATGAGCTTCTCAGACAAAGGTCATAGTGAGTCCAGTAGCAAAGGTTGCTGTTCAGAGCCCTGACTTAAATAGCTTTCTATATCCTCAGGCATATTGTAGGCCCTCAGGTAATCATGACCCATAATTATGTCCTCAAAACCAAATCCCTGGGTTGAGTAAACTTCCCCAGTTGAACAACCTGTCTGAGCCAGACTAAAAAATGATAACTACCTCACAGTGACAGCTACTCAGACGCTCACTATTTCATGAGTTTGCTTCTGTAATGTTCAGTCTTCATGGAGGTAAACTATATACCTTCTGATATAGGATTTTGCTTAGTTTGTTGTGTTTTATTTGGTTTTGTTTTGTACTGTGCAACGTGGGGAAGGAGAATAAAAGTAAGCAAAGCCTCTTTCCTTGATTTTTTTTCACTTTATTTATTTTTTTGGAGGCTAATTACTATACAGTATCGTATTGGTTTTGTCATACATTGACAAGAATCCACCACGGGTGTACATGTGTTCCCCCTCCTGAACCCCACTCCCACCTCCCTCCCCGTACCATCCCTCTGGGTCATCCCAGTGCACCAGCCCCGAGAACCCTGTAACATGCATCAAACCTTCACTAGCGATCTGTTTCACATTAATATAGATGTTTCAATGCCATTCTCCCAAATCATCCCACCCTTGCCCTCTCCCACAGAGTCCAAAAGACTGTTCTATATATCTGTGTCTCTTTTGCTGTCTTGCATACATGGTTATTGTTACCATCTTTCTAAATTCCATATATATGCATTATTATACTGCATTGGTGTTTTTCTTTCTGGCTTACTTCACTCTGTATAATAGGCTCCAGTTTCATCCACCTCATTAGAACTGATTCAAGTGTATTCTTTTTAATGGCCGAGTAATATTGCATTGTGTATATGTACCTCAGCTTTCTTATCCATTCATCTGCCGATGGACATATAGATTGCTTCCATGTCCTGGCTATTATAAACAGTGCTGTGATGAACATTGGGGTACACGTGTCTCTTTCAATTCTGGTTTCCTCAGTATGTATGCCCAGCAGTGGGATTGCTGGGTCTTACGGGAGTTCTATTTCCAGTTTTTTAAGGAATTGCCACACTGTTCTTCATAGGGGCTGTACTAGTTTGCATTCCCACCAACAGTGTAAGAGGGTTCCCTTTTCTCCACACCCTCTCCAGCATTTATTGCTTGTAAACTTTTGGATAGGAGCCATTCTGACTGGCGTGAAATCTTACCTCATTGTGGTTTTGATTTGCATTTCTCTGATAATGAGTGATGTTGAGCATCTTTTCATGTGTTTGTTAGCCTTCTGTATGTCTTTGTTGGAGAAATGTCTGTTTAGTTATTTGGCCCATTTTTTGATTGGGTCATTTATTTTTCTGGAATTGAGTTGCATGAGCTGCTTGTATATTTTTGAGATTAATTCTTTGTCAGTTGCTTTGTTTGCTACTATTTTCTCCCATTCTGAAGGCTGTCTTTTCACCTTGCTTATAGTTTCCTTTGTTGTGCAAAAGCTTTTAAGTTTAATTAAGTCCCATTTGTTTATTTTTGCTTTTATTCCCAATATTCTGGGAGGTGGGTCATAGAGGATCCTGCTGTGATTTATGTCAAAGAGTGTTTTGCCTATGTTCTCCTCTAGGAGTTTTATAGTTTCTGGTCTTATGTTTAGATCTTTAATCCATTTTGAGTTCATTTTTGTGTATGGTGTTAGAAAGTGTTCTAATTTCATTTTTTTTCAAGTCATTGACCAGTTTTCCCAGCACCACTTGTTAAAAAGATTGTCTTTTCTCCATTGTATATTCTTGCCTCCTTTGTCAAAGATAAGGTGTCCATAGGTGCATAGATTTATCTCTGGGCTTTCTATTTTGTTCCATTGATCTATATTTCTGTCTTTGTGCCAGTACCATACTGTCTTGAGGACTGTAGCTTTGTAGTATAGTCTGAAGTCAAGTAGGTTGATTCCTCCAGTTCCATTCTTCTTTCTCAAGATTGCTTTGGCTATTCGAGGTTTTTTGTATTTCCATACAAATTGTGAAATTATTTGTTCTAGCTCTGTGAAAAATACTGCTGGTAGCTTGATAGGGATTGCATTGAATCTATAGATTGCTTTGGGTAGTATACTCATTTTCACTATATTGATTCCTCCAATCCATGAACATGGTATATTTCTCCATCTATTTGTGTCCTCTTTGATTTCTTTCACCAGTTTTTTATAGTTTTCTATATATATGTCTTTTGTTTCTTTAGGTAGATATATTCCTAAGTATTTTATTCTTTTCATTGCAATGGTGAATGGAATTGTTTCCTTAATTTCTCTTTCTGTTTTCTCATTGTTAGTGTATAGGAATGCAAAGGATTTCTGTGTGTTGATTTTATATCCTGCAACTTTACTATATTCATTGATTAGCTCTAGTAATTTTCTGGTGGAGTCTTTAGGGTTTTCTATGTAGAGGATCATGTCATCTGCAAACATTGTTTTACTTCTTCTTTTCCAATCTGGATTCCTTTTATTTCTTTTTCTGCTCTGATTGCTGTGGCCAAAACTTCCAAAACTATGTTGAATAGTAGTGGTGAGAGTGGGCACCCTTGTCTTGTTCCTGACTTTAGGGGAAATGCTTTAAATTTTTCACCATTGAGGATAATGTTTGCTGTAGGTTTGTCATATATAGCTTTTATTATGTTGAGGTATATTCCTTCTATTCCTGCTTTCTGGAGGGCTTTTATCATAAATGGATGTTGAATTTTGTCAAAGGCTTTCTCTGCATCTATTGAGATAATTATATGGTTTTTATTTTTCAATTTGTTAATGAATTTGTTATTTCAATTTGTTATTGGTTCAGTTTTGGAAAGTTGTACTTTTCTAAGAATTTGTCCATTTCTTCCAAGTTCTCCATTTTATTGGCATATAGTTGCTGATAGTAGTCTCTTATGATCCTTTGTATTTCTGTGTTGTCTGTTGTGATCTCTCCATTTTCATTTCTAATTTTGTTGATTTGATTTTTCTCCCTTTGTTTCTTGATGAGTCTGGCTAATGGTTTGTCCATTTTATTCAACTTCTCAAAGAACAAGCTTTTGACTTTGTTGATTTTTGCTATGGTCTCTTTTGTTTCTTTTGCATTTATTTCTGCCCTAATTTTTATGATTTCTTTCCTTCTACTAACCCTGGGGTTCTTAACTTCTTCCTTTTCTAGTTGCTTTAGGTGTAGAGTTAGGTTATTTATTTGAATTTTTTCTTGTTTCTTGAGGTAAGCCTGTATTGCTATGAACCTTCCCCTTAGCGCTGCTTTTACAGTGTCCCATAGGTTTTGGGTTGTTGTGTTTTCATTTTCATTCATTTCTATGCATATTTTGATTTCTTCTGTGATTTGTTAGTTATTCAGCAGCGTGTTGTTCAGCCTCCATATGTTGGAATTTTTAATAGTTTTTCTCCTGTAATTGAGATCTAATCTTACTGCATTGTGGTCAGAAAAGATGCTTGGAATGATTTCAATTTTTTTGAATTTACCAAGGCTAGATTTATGGCCCAGGATGTGATCTATTCTGGAGAGGGTTCCATGTACACTTGAGAAAAAGGTGAAATTCATTCTTTTGGGGTGAGATGTCCTATAGATATCAATTAGGTCTAACTTGTCTATTGTATCATTTAAAGTTTGTGTTTCCTTGTTAATTTTCTGTTTAGTTGATCTATCCATAGATGTGAGTGGGGTATTAAAATCTCCCTCTATGATTGTGTTACTGTTAATTTCCCCTTTCATGCTTGTTAGCATTTGTCTTACATATTGTGGTACTCCTGTGTTGGGTGGATATATATTTATAATTGTTATATCTTCTTCTTGGATTGATCCTTTGATCATTATGTAGTGTCCTTCTTTTCTCTTTTCACAGCTTTTGTTTTAAAGTCTATTTTATCTGATATGAGTGTTGCTACTCCTGCTTTCTTTTGGTCTCTATTTGTGTGGAATATCTTTTTCCAGCCCTTCACTTTCAGTCTGTATGTGTCCCTTGTTTCAAGGTTGGTCTCTCGTAGACAACATATATAGGGGTCTTGTTTTTGTATCCATTCAGCCAGTCTTTGTCTTTTGGTTGGGACATTCAAGCCATTTACATTTAAGGTAATTATTGATAAGTATGATCCTGTTGCCATTTACTTGATTGTTTTGGGTTCGAGTTTATACACTCTTTCTGTGTTTCCTGTCTAGCGAATATCCTTTAGCATTTGTTGGAGAGCTGAATTCTCTCAGCTTTTGCTTGTCTGTAAAGCTTTTGATTTCTCCCTCATATTTGAATGAGATCCTTGCTGGGTACAGTAATCTGGACTGTAGGTTATTTTCTTTCATCACTTTAAGTATGTCTTGCCATTCCCTCCTGGCTTGAAGAGTTTCTATTGAAAGATCAGCTGTTATCCTAATGGGAATTCCCTTGTGTGTTATTTGTTGTTTTTCCCTTGCTGCTTTTAATATTGGTTCTTTGTGTTTGATCTTTGTTAATTTGATTAATATGTGTCTTGGGGTGTTTTGCCTTGGGTTTATCCTGTTTGGGACTCTCTGGGTTTCTTGGACTTGGGTGACTATTTCCTTCCTCATTTTAGGGAAATTTTCAACTATTATCTCCTTAAGTATTTTCTCATGGCCTTTCTTTTTGTCGTCTTCTTCTGGGACTCCTATGGTTTGAATGTTGGGGCATTTAACATTGTCCCAGAGGTCTCTGAGGTTGTCCTCATTTCTTTTAATTCTTTTTTCTTTTTTCCTCTCTGTTTCATTTATTTCTACCATTCTATCTTCTACCTCACTAATCCTATCTTCTGCCTCTGTTATTCTACTATTTTTTCCCCTCCAGAGTGTTTTTGATCTCATTTATTGCATTATTCATTAAATATTGGCTCTTTTTTATTTCTTCTAGGTCCTTGTTAAATATTTCTTACATCTTCTTGACCCTTGTCTCCAGGCTATTTATCTATAACTCCATTTTGTTTTCAAGATTTTGGATCATTTTCACTATCATTATTTGGAATTCCTTATCAGGTAGATTCCCTATCTTTTCTTCTTTTTTTTTTTTTTTTGGTTTAGTGGGCATTTATCCTGTTCTTTTACCTGCTAGGTATTTCTATGCCTTTTGATCTTGTTTATATTGCTGTGTTTGGGGTGGCCTTTCCATATTCTGGAAGTTTGTGGTTCTTCTTTATTGTGGAGGTTCCTCGCTGTGGGTGGAGTTGGATGGGTGGCTTGTCGAGGTTTCCTGGTTAGGGAAGCTTGTGTCGGTGTTCTGGTGGGTGGAGCTGGATCTCTTCTCTCTGGAGTGCATTGAAGTGTCCAGTAATGAGTTTTGAGATGTCAATGGATTTGGTATGACTTTGGGCAGCCTGTATATTGATGCTCAGGGCTATGTTCCTGTGTTGTTTGAGAATTTGCATATGTCTTTCTCTGGAACTTGTTGGCTCTTGGGTGGTGCTTGGTTTCAGTGTAGGTATGGAGGCATTTGATGAGCTCCTATCGATTAATGTTCCCTGGAGTCAAGAGTTCTCTGCTATATATATATATATCTGTGCGGAGTGCTCCCAGTGTGTCAGCCACATCGGGTTTGCTCCTACTCATGGCATGTGTGCTTTCCCAGTCTATACTGCTCAGGCTCTAGGTTGCTCTGCCCGGAACTGTGACGCAGGCCCTGGGTTGAGTGTACTTCCCAGGTTTAAGCCATTCAGGTTCAGGTTCTCGGGAACTCCACAAAGGTGCAGACTTGAATGGGCCTGCGTTTTGTGCCCTTCCCTGGTCTGAGCAGCTCAGGTGACCAGGTGTTTGGCGAGCGCAGTCGCTGCGATTTATCACCTCCCCCATCCCTGTCGCATGGTTTTCTGGGTGTACAACTGGCACGCCTTCTCAGGTGTGCCATGTGTCTCTCTTGGAGAGCTGATCTCTGGTTGTGACCCTCCCAGCAGATGTTGACCGTCCAGAATCCCAAGCAGTCTTGGTTAGCAACGAAGCCTGCTTGCAGTTTGGTAAATGATGCCTCTCTGGGGCCACGATTGCCGCCTTCCGGCTCTGGCTGCCCTCGTCTGCCTGTCTCCAGCGGGGGATGGGCCAGTCTGCAACTGGCTAGCTCTGCTCAGTGCTTTGTTCTGTGAACAGGCCTGGCGGTGTCTTAAGTTCAGTTCAGTTGCTCAGTCATGTCCAACTCTGTGACCCCATGAATCACAGCACGCCAGGCCTCCCTGCCCATCACCAGCTCCCGGAGTTCACTCAGACTCGCGTCCATCGAGTCAGTGATGCCATCCAGCCATCTCATCCTGTCGGCCCCTTCTCCTCCTGCCCCGAATCCCTCCCGGCATCAGAGTCTTTTCCAATGAGTCAACTCTTCGCATGAGGTGGCCAAAGTACTGGAGTTTCAGCTTGAGCATCATTCCTTCCAAAGAAATGCCAGGGCTGATCTCCTTCAGAATGGACTGGTTGGATCTCCTTGCAGTCCAAGGGACTCTCAAGAGTCTTCTCCAACACCACAGTTCAAAAGCATCAATTCTTTGGCTCTCAGCTTTCTTCACAGCCCAACTCTCACATCCATACATGACCACTGGAAAAACCATAGCCTTGACTAGATGGACCTTTGTTGGCAAAGTAATGTCTCTGCTTTTGAATATGCTATCTAGGTTGGTGTATCCAAGGAGTAATTGTCTTTTAATTTCATGGCTGCAATCACCATCTGCAGTGATTTTGGAGCCCCAAAAAATAAAGCCTGACACTGTTTCCAGTGTTTCCCCATCTATTTCTCATGAAATGATGGGACCAGATACCATGGTCTTTGTTTTCTGAATGTTGAGCTTTAAGCCAACTTTTTCACTCTCTTCTTTCACTCTCATCAAGAGGCTTCCTCTTCACTTTCTGCCGTAAGGGTGGTGTCATCTGCATATCTGAGGTTATTGATATGTCTCCCGGCAATCTTGATTCCAGCTTGTGCTTCTTCCAGCCCAGCGTTTCTCATGATGTACTCTGCATATAAGTTAAATAAGCAGGGTGACAATATACAGCCTTGACGAACTCCTTTTCCTATTTGGAACCAGTCTGTTGTTGCATGTCCAGTTCTAACTGTTGCTTCCTGACCTGCATATAGGTTTCTCAAGAGGCAGGTCAAGTGGTCTGGTATTCCCATCTCTTTCAGAATTATCCACACTTTATTGTGATCCACACAGTCAAAGGCTTTGGCATAGTCAATAAAGCAGAAATAAATGTTTTTCTGGAACTCTCTTGCTTTTTCCATGATCCAGCAGATGTTGGCAATTTCATCTCTGGTTCCTCTGCCTTTTCTAAAACCAGCTTGAACATCTGAAAGTTCATGGTTCACATACTGCTGAAGCTTGGCTTGGAGAATTTTGAGCATTACTTTACTAGCGTGTGAGATGAGTGCAATTGTGTGGTAGTTTGAGCATTCTTTGGCATTGCCTTTCTTTGGGATTGGAATGAAAACTGACCTTTTCCAGTCCTGTGGCCACTGCTAAGTTTTCCAAATTTGCTGGCATATTGAGCGCAGCACTTTCACAGCATCATCTTTCAGGATTTGGAATCGTTCAACTGGAATGCCATCATCTCCACTAGCTTTGTTCGTAGTGATGCTTTCTAAGGCCCACTTGACTTCACATTCCAGGATGTCTGGCTCTAGGTCAGTGATCACACCATCGTGATTATCTGGGTCATGAAGATCTTTTTTGTACAGTTCTTCTGTGTATTCTTGCCATCTCTTCTTAATATCTTCGGTTTCTGTTAGGTCCATACCATTTCTGTCCTTTATCGAGCCCATTTTTGTATGAAATGTTCCCTTGGTATCTCTAATTTTCTTGAAGAGATCTGTAGTCTTTCCCATTCTGTTGTTTTCCTCTATTTCTTTGCATTGATCACTGAGGAAGGCTTTCTTATCTCTTCTTGCTACTCTTTGGAACTCTGCATTCAGATGCTTATATCTTTCCTTTTCTCCTTTGCTTTTCGATTCTCTTCTTTTCACAGCTATTTGTAAGGCCTCCCCAGACAGCCATTTTGCTTTTTTTGCATTTCTTTTCCATGGGGATGGTCTTGATCCCTGTCTCCTGTACAATGTCACAAACCTCAGTCCATAGTTCATCAGGCACTCTATCTATCAGATCTAGGCCCTTAAATCTATTTCTCACTTCCACTGTATAATCATAAGGGATTTGATTTAGGTCATACCTGAATGGTCTCATGGTTTTCCCTACTTTCTTCAATTTAAGTCTGAATTTGGCAATAAGGATTTCATGATCTGAGCCACAGTCAGCTTCTGGTCTTCTTTTTGCTGACTGTATAGAGCTTCTCCATCTTTGGCTGCAAAGAATATAGTCAATCTGATTTCGGTGTTGACCATCTGGTGATATCATAGGTGTGTTTTAGGTTAGGGCTTTTCATGGGATAGCTATCCCACAGTCTGGATTGCCAACTCTAGTTAATTCCCTCAGATTGCTCTCAGGGCATTCAGGCCCGGTCCTTACTTTAAGCAATGCAGGCCCTAAGCAATGCAGCCCATGCCTCCCTGTCCAGTCCCCACTTGCTAGGGGCGGATGCAAGTGTCTGCACTGCTTCTTGGCTGGGAGTTGCCTTTAGGCACGTAATTGTGGGTTTCAATTATTTATTTATTTTTCCTACCGGTTATGTTGCCCTCTGAGGTTCCAAAGCTCACCACAGACTTGCCGGTGAGAGTGTTTCTTGGTGTTTGGAAACTTCTCTCTTTTTAAGACTCCCTTCCCTGGACGGATCTCCATCCCTACCTCTTTTGTCTCCCTTTTTATCTTTTATATTTTTTCCTACCTCCTTTTGAAGACAATGGGCTGCCTTTCTGGGTGCCAGATGTCCTCTGCCACCATTCAGAAGTTGTTTTGTGGAATTTGCTCAGTGTTCAAATGTTCTTTTGATGAATTTGTGGGGGAGAAAGTGGTCTCCCCATCCTATTCCTCCGCCATCTTAGGACCGCCCCCCCTCTTTCCTTGATTTAGCAGGACTGACAGACCTCTGACAGAACTCTGAGCTGGAGTCTACATTAGTGTGCTGGCAAACACCAGGGAAATGTGTGTGATATTTTGTGTTTTATAAAACTCAGCTGTCATTCTGTCTGCTCATGCACTATGTTTTCCATTCGGTAAACGGGAACTGACATAGTCGCCTACAAGAAGCAAAGAAAGAAGCAAAGAAAAAAGCAAGAGTCTTTATTGAAAGCTTCTCTGGAAAGGTTCAGTTTCTAGTTCACTCTCCAGTATAAATTTCTGGCATATATGTTCAGTACATTTAACTACTCAACACCTAAACCAGATTTCATTACATGCCTTGCTTTTCTTTAACTATTAATTAATTTTCTTTCTAGTTTGACTATAGTTCAAAGTTCTCCTCAAAGAGAATATCAGTCAACACATCACCTCAAAATGATCAGGTCTAGACTATTGGGCAGATATGGTCAAAAGCCTTTCAGAGATTAGATACACATCATCATTATTATTTGCTAGGATACCCCACTGATCCAGAGGAAGCTTGCCTTATTACCATTTCCCTAGAAAATTTGTCCTTCAAATCAAAAACCTTGCCACCTCAGTAAGACTCTGGCCTCCAAGTTTATGGTCTTTATGATGAAACTTTCATCTCCCAGCAGCCTGTTGAGGTCATGTCCTGCAACACTCAGCTTATTCTGAATTCTCCAATGAAGAGGCTTTTCACATCAGCCACTTTCTGCTTCTCTTTGAACCCCATGAAAAGGCCCTCAGCCTACCCCTCTATATATTGAACATGATACCACAGATTCCATTTTATGTATGTTTCTTTCCCTAATCCTCAATTTTTAGGTTTCCTGTTACATCTATGCCCAAAGTACTATTAAAAAAATAGAAACTGATTGTCCCATAAATAAATGGAAACTAAATGATCCAGAACTGAACATCTTGTTCAAGATTGATTGATCAATGGACTACTGCACCAACATGTGCATTTTATTACAAACACTCCTGTCTCACAAATGTGTGTACACACACACAGACACATGCATATATCTTAAAGATGGAAATAATCTTGACAAAGGCGAGATGTTGGCACTTGAAGTTAAGGACAAAGGGCCTGACATCTGAAAAAATACCTATAGTGTACCAGCATTACAAATGGCGTGCAATTCTTGAATCCTCATGACAGCACTAGGAGATGGAGCAGCATTACCAAGGCCAGGCTATGGGACAAGAACAGGCTGTCGAGTCCAGTAAGTCTGTTTTGAATCTTTACACCCTTTCTAGATACAATTTGTAACCCAGTCATGACTGCAGCACTTTGCCCTTAGCTTCCTGTCAATTCATGGCCCTGGAGTCTCTCAAACCATTTCTTCATTACCTACATTTTAAACCTATCACTGGATATGGATATGGACAAGCATTGTCCATTGAACAAAATATCACTCTAACAAAAAGAATGAATCTATATTCCACAGCAAGGTAGGGGTAATAAGCCTCTAAGTTGGTGATGGACAGGGAAGCCTGGCATGCACCAGTCCATGGGGTTGCAAAGAGTCAGACATGACTGAGCGACTGAACTGAACTGAAGTCACTACTGAGCATTACAGATTATCCTTGAATAAAAGAACATTTATTAAAAGTCTTAGAATAAAAACCTTTTCTATCCTTTCATCACCGACACAATGGACATGAGTTTGAGTAAACTCCAGGATCTGGTGATGGACAGGGAGGCCTGGCATGCTGTGGTCCATGGGGTTGCAAGGAGTTGGACACGACTAAGTGACTGAACTGAACTGATCCTTTCATAAACTGGTTCGTTCTTCTCATTATGTGTTTCCTTTTTTTTTTTTCTTCTTAAACCATTTCAGTTTTGAGAAATGTAATAGATGTTTACTAAAAAGGTCTGGACCATATTCAAAACTTGTGCAAGCCTCAAAATTCTTAGTTTATTCAGTATGTGGAGTTCCACTATTGCTTAATTGCCACACCCTTTTCAAATTCTTCAGAGATCTGCAAATCTGAAGCCAATCAGAGATGGTTAATTTATTTTATTCAGTCCCAAGTTCCCCAAATAAAATTTTTTCCTTCTTGGAAAATTCACTTTAGACCAGGTCAACACAATAATCAACACCCAACACACACATGCTTGACAGACACCCACAATCTAACAATCTGCTTTACCAGACAGGCCTCCTGCTTCCCCTTCTAGTTCCCAGAAGTCTCTGCATCAACTGTGACGTCTGTCTGCTCAAAACAGAAAAAGCACCACTTGTAGGACTTCCCTGGTGCCCAGTGGCTAAAACTCTGTGTTCCCAATGAAAGGGACTTCCACATGCCACAACTAAGACACAACACAGACACATAAATTAATTAATTAAAAAAAAAAAAGCATCACTTGTAAAAGATAACACAAGCCTGACTTTACCTAGTGGGAAATTAACATAAAAAACATTGATTTTTAGAGCTAAATCCCAATTTGGAAACCTATGTGGCAATTAAAACACAAGGATTGGCACAAATGTCACTTTTCCTCACAATTCTCAATATTCTTCCTTCTCCCTCTCCACCACCCTCTCTTCCCTCCCTTGTACCCACAGCTCCTTCACTTCATGCCCACACAGATGCAGCAACCAGATCTGCAGTATCAAATCAACTCTTAGAACACTGAGGCTCATAGACATGAAATGAGCTGTCCAAGGTCAACTATGGAGGTAGTTAGAGAATCAAGGTTTAAACCCTGATCAAATCTTTTGCTCTTTCCATAGCACATTGATAAAAAGGGGAGAAAGAAGGAAGGAAGGAAGGGACAGGAAGTCTGTTCTGTGTCTGGACACACATAGGACCATATTGTTCCAAGTTAGAGAAGCAAGTGCTGGTCACTTACAAAACGCCAGCAAATTTCCAATACTCTTTTTATATTCTCTCTGCTTTGGTCTTGGACCCTGGGGTGTAAAAACCTCACTCATCCATCATCTATCAGTCAATAGTTATGATAAAGAAAAATATTAGCCCACAGTGGAGGTGATATTTAGTCTGAGTCTTAAAAAAAAGAGTCAATATTTATGAGGCAATTGGGAGAAAGACATTACGGATGTAACACTTTCAGTTGATAAAGCACTTTCTGAATGTTATTGCATTTAATACTAAGAAAAGGAAGAGAAAAAAATCTCATTGTGAGATACATGAGATTGTTATTATTATCCCCATTTTAAAGATTAGAAAACTGAGGATTAGGCTGGATGAGTTAGCACACTTCACATCCTCATGACACACTCAGTGTATATGGAACACATTGGAGAGGAAAAACTCTTTTTGTAGTGTTAAAAATGATCAAAGATCATTTAGGCAATAAAACAAATTTTAATATTTCACGAAGCAGGCAGTCCCCATTCCCAAGGGTCCAGAGAACTGCAAAATGGAAAAGACAAGAAACTTTTATAGGATATAAAACAAGAAACAAGGAAGAGAAAAATAGAAAATGAATAAGAAAAGAGGAAATAAATAATCTATAGAATCCAGAGTTGGCTTGGCATTTGGGGATTGACTAACTGCATATACTATGCTTCTGCTCAAGTGGAGCATTTACAGGGACAAAAAGTTTTCTAAGCTGTGATGTGCTGACTAAGCACCCCAGCTGGGAGTAGTTCTATCTTAAGCCTAAAAATGTACTTCAATGATAAGGTCATATGGGTGAATGCCTCAATTTGGTGGGACTGGTGTCCTCATAAGAAAAGAGAGACAGACACCAGAGTTACAAAGCACAGAGAAAAGGCACATAAAGACACAACAAGGAAGCAGCCATTTACAGCCAGGAAGAGAGGTCTCATCAGAAAACAACCCTGACAACTCCTCAATCTTGGGCACTCAGCCTCTATAACTGATAGTGAATACATTTCTGTTGTTTAATCCATCCAGTCTGTGGTATTTTGTTATGGTAGTCCTGCTGCTGCTGCTGCTGCTGCTGCTAAGTCACTTCATCGTGTCTGACTCTGTGCAACCCCACAGACGGCAGCCTACCAGCTCCTCTGTCCCTGGGATTCTCCAGGCAAGAATACTGCAGTGGGTTGCCATTTCCTTCTCCAATGCATGCATGCTAAGTTGCTTCAGTCGTGTCCGACTCTGTGTGACCCCATGGACAGCAGCCCACCAGGTCCTCTGTCCACAGGATTCTCCAGGCAAGAATACTGGAGTGGGTTGCCATTTCCTTCTCCAATGGTAGTCCTAGAAGACTAAAATCCTGACAAAGCTAGCCTAGGACATGGAGCATCAGATCAATTGCAGATGCATGATCCAAGGAAAAACCAAAGTAGGCAACAGTGACTCTCCTTGGGCCCGACCCTGGGGTGTGATCCTATTACTAGAGTTTATAGCAAAACTTTGGAAGACAACTGGTGAATAAAGTTGGTAGTAGCTTGGTTATTTAACTTGTATCTATTGAGCTCCCACAATGAGTTAGATATGAGGAATCTAGGGTATATTTGGATGAGATGTACAGGTAAACAAACAAATGAGATGAAGGCAGAGTGGATAGAACATGGAATTACGACCAGAATCATCTGGTTTTGAATTCCAGCTCTACTGTTTACTCTAACATTATGAACTGGACATATTAAATTACCTAGCCTCTCTAAGACTAGATTTTCTCATCTATAAAATGAGTTTGATATACGCACCGCATAACACTACTGAGAGAATAAATGAGCTATTTTATGTAGAGCCCATTTAAAGTACGTGACACATAGTAGATACTCAATAAAGTATGTATATTATTATTTTAATTATGTACAAAGTCTTTTGAAGGCAATCATAAAAGGATTATCACCTTTACATAGATATATCAAGAAGATTTGCTAGAGAGAGAGCAATATTTAAAAAGAATCTTGAAAAATGAGCCGCTTACTTGGCTCACAGGGCAAATGTATTTGTAAATGCAGTTCAGGTCCAGGTAAAGGTAAGAAGAAATTTTAAAACTACAATTGAAAGTTCAGGGAACTGCATTTAATTTAACCCAGCTGACCTAGAGGTTGAGGGGATAGTGAATTAGGATATGATACTAACTGCATGTAATAGGCGGAGAAGGCAATGGCACCCCACTCCAATACTCTTGCCTGGAAAATCCCATGGATGGAGGAGCCTGGTAGGCTGCAGTCCATGGGGTCACGAAGAGTCAGACACTTACTGAGCAACTTCACTTTCACTTTTCCCTTTCATGTCTTGGAGAAGGAAATGGCAACCCACTCCAGTGTTCTTGCCTGGAGAATCCCAGGGACAGCGGAGCCTGGTGGGCCGCCGTCTATGGGGTCACACAGAGTCGGACACGACTGAAGTGACTTAGCAGCAGCAGCATGTGATAGGAGGCTTCCCAGGCGGTGCTAGTGGTAAAGAACCCACCTGCCAATGCAAGAGATGTAAGAGACACAGTTTCAATCCCTGGGTCAGGAAGATCCCTTGGAGACGGGCACAGCAACCCACTCTAGTATTCTTACCTGGAAATTCCCATGGAGAAAGGAGCCTGGCAGGCTACAGTCCATAGGGTCACAGAGGGTTGGACGTGACTGAAGCAACTTAGCACACAGGCACATTTTGTGTGACAGAGACACAAAGTAACAGTGACTTAAAGCTGATAGTTTATTCCTCTCTCATATAAAAGTCTGAGCAGTATGGTAACTCTACTCTGTAGAATCATCAAGGTATCTAGTTATTCTTATCTTTGTCTTCATCTGCAACATCCACATTCCAATCAGTGGAAAGACAGAGGGAAGAGGAGGGAATCCTCATTCCTTTGAAGAACAGAAACTTGATGGACTTCCCTGGTGGTTCAGTGGTTAAGACTCTGCCTTTCAGAGCACGGGGTTCAGATTCCATCCCTGGTTGGAAAACGAAGATTCCACATGCCATGGGGTGCAGCCAAAAAGTAAAAAAGTAAAATAAATAATGGAAATTCAAAGTTACACACATGCCTTCTAATCATATCTTCTTAACCAGAAATTAGTCATGTGAACATACATACCAAGCTGCAAGGGAACCCATAAAATGTGATTTGTATTGAGAAACCATTTTCCTGTGCTGAAGTCTTCCTTGAAAAATATTATACGTTTGATCTGAAACTGCTCAAAGTTCACTATAAGGACTACATTAATCATCAGTATTTTTGAGGAGGTTGGTTATCTTCAATACACCACAAAATGTCTGCCACTAACGCTGGTTCCCCCAAAACTGGTTTCTTTCGACATGACTAGAGCTTGTCTCTGATCTGTACTCTCAGCAGCCTGCCCCTGTATGATCTCCAATCTCACGCTTACTGTAAGGAGAGGAGGGTTTTATCTCATTTGAACTTGAGTGAGAAGAGTAAGTTCCAGACTGGGTGTCTGAACAGAAATGGACTCCCCACTGAAGAGAAACACAATGCCTTTTGGGCTAAGTGATCCTTTCAAATGTTCTTCTAAGGTCAAGAGTTTATCATGCTATGGTTTCATATCCAATTTACAGGACTTGAAATTATAATTTTAAACAGATGAAGTACATTAAGATAGATAATTTACTTGTACCATAATTAATTTATAAAACATGTCTCAACTAAGAAATGCTGATTTCTAAAAATCAGGTTTTTCAAACTGAAAAAATGACTTTGCCCATAAAAAGATGTGTTGGATTTCATCAAATAAAGTCAAGAATCCAAAAGCTGTAAAGTCAAGAATCTATAAAGCTAAATATAGCAAGAACTACATTCATTATTTCTCAAAGAAAAATGCCCCAAAAGTCTTTAAGTTGTGACAGAAAATCAATTAATAAATGAAAGAATTGTCCTAATTTAATTGCAATACAGAATATCATCTAATGATAGTGAAGTAGGTAATTGAGCCTAATGGTAATATCATTTAATTAAAGAAATGTTTAATCTAGTCTACTCAAGACCCCACGTCCTGTGTAGTTGCTGCTGTGTTGTATTGTGGTTAGCCCCTTAGTCGGGTCTGACTCTGTGACCCTTTGGACTGTAGCCCGCCAGGTTCCTCTGTCCATGGAATTTCTCAGGCAAAAATACTGGAGTGGGCTGTCATTTCCTCATCCCGACCCAGGGATTGAAACTGCGTCTCCTATGGTAGGTGCTATGAAGAGTAAAAGATTTTTTAAAAGTATGTGACTATATTTTCTTCTCTGTACCAAGAAAATGCTGTTTTTTCTTTTTCATAACAGAATGTAGGCCTATCAGCCTAACTTGATGGCTTTCAATCTGTTTGCTCCCGGGAATCACCTAATACAATGAAAATTTCAAATTAAAAAGTAAAAGAAAGAAAACTTTAAAATATATACACCAACACCCAGGTCACACAATGAAAACAGACTTCCTGTAAATGGAGCCCAGCAACCCAAGTGATTCTTTGCTCAGCCCTGGTAGGGAACCAGGGCCCTAACAGGACTGAGCTCCTTGAGGGAAGAAAAGCATGTCCTCATCACTGCTCCTGACACACACTCAAACTTTCTATAAATCGACAGATAGATAGATGGACAAACACATCAAAAGCTAGTGTATCCTGCCCTGAAGTTACTTACTATCAAGTAAGAAAAATATAACTTGTACACAGATAGTTGTGTAAATTACAAGCCAGTAGATGTGGCGCGATTGCCACTGTATTTCACAACAGAGATTCTGATCTGAAAGAAAGCCCTGTTAAATGCATATAATGGAGCACTTTCATTTAAGAGCCAAACAAGAAAGGCTTCAGTTATGCTGCTGATTAACATCTAATTTTTGAAAAGAAGGGAGTCATTTCACAGATTGTATCATTTAAAAGAAATAAAAAAGAAAATAACAATGAGGTCAAGCAAAGATTAAATCTTGGAAGTGAATTTCAAGGCTCCCTTAAGCCTTGTCCCCATATCAGCTTCCCTAGGCAGACTAAATGTTTGGTTTGATTTAATTTGGTTTGGTTTTAGGATGACTTTCCTCCCCCCCCGTTATGATTATTCCCAGGTCACCCGACTACTATACTCTCTTTTAATCTACAAACAGTGCTTTCATCCAGCTAGATAATCTAGTATCAGGATATTAATCCTTCTAAGGCCCTCAGCCAGCATCATTCTGAACTAACTCTACCACGCCCAATTAAGTGTCACTTAGCATCAAAACTGACTCCAGATCCTTTGATGCCAAACACTACTCACAAGGGTCTGTGCAAATTAAATGACTCATCTTAAACAATTGGAGCATTTATAATCTATATATTTCCCAATGGAAATTAAATGAACAAATAAACTATAGAAGCAAATGATATTTAGGCAAAAGTCTTCCTATCCAGTCAGCTTGTGTATTTATGTTTGATGAAAGAGAAAATTCTTACCACTTTCTTGGGGAGGACATTTTCAGAACAATTTGAAACATTTTTAAGCATAAAATTTCATAACAGTTAACTCAAAAATATCTCTAGTACAATAGAAAACAAAAGTGATATTCAACCAAATGTATCAGGCAGGTAAAATTCAGGCACAGAAATGGAAAAGCTGGTTTAGAGTTAGAAAGTTATTATCTCCTAAGAGGCAGATTATATCTCCCATGTTTCTCAACTTTTGGAGAGTGGGGTACTAAGTTTCTAAGGTCCTCTTTTTCTTGGGAGTGAGACCAGCCTGGGAAGTGTTCTAAGTCCATTCTGACTCCTGACATGCAAGAACCAAGAGTGAAGGCCTGGAACCACACAGGAGCACTTCGGATGCAAGCGTCCGTGCAACATCCTAAGCAGCAGAGCTGACACCTGCCCTTTTTATACCTTCATCATCACATGTGCCAACACTTGACCCAGGCAAACACAGAACTTTGGTCAATAGCAAAGCAACACTACTCATCTGCTTGACCTTTCCTCCCTTTCCAGGAGTCTAATCTTTGCTGCTTCTCCTCCTTATTCACTGATTTCACAATCTTTGTTGATTTTTTTCTCCTTTCTCAAATATTTAAATTTCTTTCCATTTACCTCCTCTATGGCTTCTCAAAAAATGAGTCTCTAGCCCATCTTCTCTCCCTCTTTAGACTCAGATCAAAGCCTCCAGCTGCCTCCTGAATATCTTCACTTGAATAGCCAAGTATCCGAAACAAAATTTGGTGTTATCTTACTCACCAAATATGCTCGTCATTCCTCTTCTTCCATCTCAGACTCATGATCTTACTGTCCATCAAGCGTTCTGTGCTAATGAGTAGCTGAGTGATCTTGATTCCACCTTAAACCCCTATTGCAGAATTAACCTCTGTCCCCTCTTTTGATCTAGTCACTTGGTGCTCACACATTCTCACCTAGGCTAATATAACCATCTCCTAACTGGTCTCCCTGCTGCTTGTCTTTCCACCACTCTTGCAATCATCCTGCTGGCTTTATCTTCTTAAAGTACAATAGATCTGATTTTGTCATGATTCTACTTCTGAATGTTTGCTGACTTTTTCTTTCCTGTGGGATTAAGTCCAAAAACCAGAAAGGGCATACAAAGCCCTTCCAATTATGACCCCAACCTACTTCTCTAGCTTCACTCTGATATGCCTCTCTACATTCTCAAATGAATCTCTCTTTATCTCCCAAATTGACCATGCTCTTCCTACTTTTTGCATGTGTTATGCCCTCTGCATGAAATGTCTGGCCCTCCCCCACTCTACCTCTACCCCAACCTGGAGAAAAACTTCTATTTTCTCAATAGAAAATAATAATAATAGATCAAATGTCACCTGGCTAGAAAGGCTTCCCTGAGTTTTTCAAAGCCTAAAACTAAGATCATGGCATCTGGTCCCATCACTTCATGGAAAACAGGAGGGGAAAAGTGGAAACAGTGACAGATTTTATTTTCTTGGGCTCCAAAATCACAGCATACAGTGACTTCTGTCATTAAATTAAAAGATGTTTGTTCTTGGGAAGGAAAAATATGACAAATCTAGACAGCATATGGAAAAGCACAGACATCACTTTGCCAATCAAGGTCCATCTAGTCAAAGCTATTGTTTTTCCAGTAGTCAGGCATGGATGAGAGAGTTGGACCATAAAAAGGCTGAGCATCAAAGAATTAATGCTTTCAAATTAAGGTGTTGGAGAAGACTCTTGAGAGTCCCTTGGACAGCGAAGAGATCAACCAGTTAACCCTGAAGGAAATCAATCCTGAATATTCATTGGAAGGACTGAAGCTGAAGTTGAAGCTCCAATATTCCGGCCACCTGATGTGAAGAGCTGACTTACTGGAAAATACCCTATTGCTGGGAAAGACTGAAGACAGGAGATGAAAGGGACGACAGAGGATGAGATGGTTTAATGGCATCACCATCTCAATGGACATAAGTTTGAGGAAATGCAGGGAGATAGTGAAGGACAGGGAAGCCTGGCGTGATGCAGTCCATGGGGTCACAAAGAGTCAGACACGACTTAGCAACTGAACAACAACAACCCACCCCACATCTGACTAGGCCAGACACATAATTTCAAGAATCTAGGAGGCATTGACTAGAAGGAAACTCCCTGCAACAGGTAGGAACCCTATCTAACTGGCTCACCAGCGTCTAATACTTTGCCCAGTAGAGTGTCACTGTTCAACATATATTTTAGTAAGTAAATCTCGTACCTTCAGGCTTTAGAAGACAGAAACAAATAAATAAATAAATAGTGTTGAAACAAAAGTATTGCAGGGAGGGAGAATATTAGGAAATGAGACCAAAAAAATCATGAAAGCCAAAAATCTAGGCAGAGGGAAAAACTGGGCTTGAAGTCTTTCAGGAAGACCTCCTAGAAGACCAAATAAGAGATAAGGTTTAAAGGTTCAGGTGTGGACAGAGGGAGTGGTTATAGGTGCTCATCCAGTGTGAACACCCAGACAGGTTGGTCTTCTCCCCCTGATGGTACATGGTTCATTTACAAGCAGTGCCTTGTGTTGCAATTTATCTGTTCACATACCTGAAACACCCACCAGACAGTGTGTTCTTTGAAGGCAGCCACGCTACCTTATTCACTGTTATATCTGAGCACCTGAGTGCCATGGCCACCACTTACTCATGGTTTTACTATAATTTTTGCTGCTTTATAAAATCTTAGGTATAATAAATGATTGTGCAGGGCCTGAATTTTACTGTTGTAAACACTAGTGAAAGTAGACTCAGGGATGGAGAATCCAATAGTAGTATTGTGCTGGGTGAGATCATGGAAGTCATGACACCTGAGAAGGTTGCTTTTCTTAGCTTTATTTTTAGGGCAATAACCATAAACTTTGTGACCCAGGCCTATTTCTTCCTCAGTTCCAGGAAAGTTTTCACCTCTAGAGGAACTGATTAACAGCTTAAGCTAAATAAAGTACCTAATAAAGAATTCTTGCCATGATTTTTCAAGGTCTTCCCTGATGAGTGACTTTGACACTTATAATCTCTACTGGCACTCTATCGGTCTTGTCTGGTTAGACTCAGAATACAGTCAGCTCTATTTTTAACAGAGCAACTTTTAAAGGAGCAAAACAAATTATCAGCCTATTATCTTTTCCATATTCTACTTTGATAAAATGCAAGTATGAATTTCTCAGTAAACATTTCACAATATACATTTCTCAATAAACATTTCACAGTATAACTCAGGGAGTGACCACAAATTCTGTATCCATCCTCCCATAGAGAGGTGAGAGCATGTGCCCATCCCCTGATTTTATTGGGCTTGTGAGTCTGTCCACCAAGAGGGTAGAGACCACATAATACCATATCATTTCTTCTTTTGTTAACTGAAAAATGCTTTATTTTTAGAGATATCACCTTTGGCATTTAAACTAAGCAAAATATTCACTAAAGAAGTTGGTTAACAATTCAGGTAGTTTAAAAATTTTTTGTCTGTGCTATGTTTTTCATTAAAAATATTTTAATAATTTTTGAAGGCATGGGGGAAGGATGGAGGAGCTGAATTACTATTTCAGGGTCTCTGATTACTGTTTTTTTGTTCAGTTCAGAGGTAAGGTAAGATTTATAAGAACATATATATATGTACAATTGAATCACTTTGCTATATGACACCTGAAACTAAGACAACATTGTAAATCAACTATAATTCAATAAAAAATTTTAAGTAAAATAATAAAAGATTTATAAGAGAAGTTACATTTTAGAAAATCAAGGTGATAAAGTAATATTCAGCCTGGGATTGTACCATTCAAGAAAAAGAAAGATTTTAAAAAGTGCTTATAAAAGTCAAGATAATAAAATTATATTCATAAGATCCTACTCATAGTAAGGAAATACTTAGTATAAACATTATAAAAATAATCCTTACCATTTATTCAACACCTATCATTTGCCAGGCAATCATGCTTTAATGTCATGATTTCTAATTCTAAAAACTATTCTTAGGAAGAAAATCAAGTTGTTTTTTGAAACAGAAAAAGGAAATGAAGCTTATTAAAGTTTAATGACTCATCTAAGGCCATACAGCTAGTAGACATTAGAACTGGTGTTTGAATGCAAGTTTTTCTACCATACCACACAGCACCTACCATAAAGAAAATCAGCTGAATAAACTTCTCTTATTATTTTATCCAAATTTCATTTGTAAAGTCCCTGTACAGTCTATTATTCTGATATGGCAATATCTATCTTTCATAGTATTAATAATTAATTAAGAAAATCCATCACATTCTTACCCTGTGTTTGGAAAACAGTGTTATCACAAATAATAGGCTATTCTTGTCCTCAGTTCCAACAATTTAGAACCTGTTACTCAAAACAAGAAGCCCTTGGATTAAAATATAAAACACAGCATTCTATTTAGACATTCTTCAAGATGGGTGGATGGCATCACTAATTCAACGGATAGGAGTTTGAGCAAGCTCCAGGAGATGGTGAAGGACAGGGAAGCCTGGTGTGCTGCAGACTATTGGGTCGCAAAGAGTTGGGCACAACTGAGCGACTCAACAACAACAAATTCTATTTTGCCACAATTACAAAGATCCAAAACTCCATTTTTGAGCCATTTCTGCATAATAAAAGTCTAGTCTGCATTTGTCCTTAACAGAGAGAATATTAAACTAAGAAGTCCCTGAAGAGGTCAGAGTGTCAACAAAATTCAACATGATGGTGGAGCCCACACAGACAAAGGAAACAAAGCCAGGCCCTTCCACACAGCTATACATCCTCAGGATGATTTCATTAAACTCAATGTCTCTTCATGCCACACGTATTCCCCAATGTCTGCTAGGTGAAATACCACAACTGCCATGGGGTCTACTTTCCTGCAGTCTTGTGTAGACTTCACTGCCACCTCAAAACCCAAAGGGATGTCTGCCATGGAGTACACCAGGACTTCCTGGTACTGAGAAGTCTTTTCAGTGATTCCAACAAGTCCAGATTTCACCACAAGTTTCCCATACAATAAGGAATGCTCTGCTCCAGGCTTTATCCACACTTTATATTTGGCATAGGGTGCTAGGGAATCCAGAATTATTCTGTTAAAACTTGTAGGTCTTGCATGTCCCCAAAGACACCAGCTGTGTCATTGGAGATACTGGCAGGCAACTTCAAGATCATCTCATTCACGTAGTACACTCAGTCCTTGTGTAGCTTGAAATGAGGTGCCATAAAGCCTATCGACCATAGCTGAAGTCTCCCCGATGTAGTCTACTATCTTCTCAAACACTAAATGGGTCTACTCTTCAGTCAGTAGTCTCCTTTTCCTGCTGGGTTCGAACATCGGATGATCTTGCCTCATTTGCTGGAAACAGGTCAGCAGCCAGCCGCTGTCTTAACCTCAAACCTTGCCTCTTTAGCCCGTTTCCAATTTTTCCCCCCGCGCTAGTGCCCCATAGCCTGGAGGATCATCAAGGAAAGAAAGCCGGCCTAGTGAGAAACCATAGCGACCAGAAGCGAGCTCCAGTTGCTCCTGGTCCTAGATTCTAAGCCAGCGCCCTTGCTGAGCAAGAGGGAAAGTGACCGCAGCTTCTGAGAAGATGGCGGCGACGGCAACTGTACTATCCTCAACCACTCTGTCGGCCACAGCGATGGCCCCCACTGCTGCTCTTGGAGAGGTGGACGATGAACAGCTCTTGGTGTCACTGTTCTGGGACCGCTTCCAGGAGACCCAGTGGCCATAGTGGCCGGATGTGGGCCGCTCCCTCAGGGAGGTGAGCACCTGGCTTAAGAGCGAGCATAGCTCGCCACATGGTTTCTAAGTTGAGGTCATAAAGAGGATGCAGCTTCATCCATGCTCTTCCTTGAAACCACCTGAGCCACCACAGATGAAGTCTGACTACCCTAAGACTGCCATGGTGCAGTGGCCCAGACACGCCACCGACAATCCCAACTTGGTCGGTTCTTCAGTTCTCCACTTCAGAGAGATGTGTGGAGAGGCTGTTGTAAAGTTACATTTGCAGCCACAATCATTCAAGTCATCCACAGCCATTTGAGTCATCCTAGCTGAGATCCCAGAGGCATCTTTTGTGCTTTAAAAAAAAATTTTTTTTTATTTTTTAACTTTACAATATTGTATTGGTTTTGCCATATATCAACATGAATCCACCACAGGTATACACGTGTTGAGGTTTCTTACCTCACCTCATTTCAAAACCCGAGCTGATGCAACTACTTAGTGTCCAGAAGGAAAAGCGAGTCCAAGTCTAGGTCTGTAGAGAGAATAGAGCACCTGAATTCAAGACCCATGGAATTTCATATGTGCTAGTTGGTTTGTGAATGAAGGAGCATGTAGAAATGTGTGAAAGGATATGCATCAGGCTGTTAACATTTGTTGCTTGTGAGGATCCAGGAGATGAGGAGGACCCAGGTGGCAGGGAGAGGAGGTGACAAAAAATATTAAACGCTCTTTTTTTTTCTTTATACTATTTCACTTTCACTAAACACATATTGCTTTTGCAATTTTTGAAGAGAAATTAAAGGGAAAATATTGGGTTTTTAAAAAAAAGCCTCAGAACATGCCAACTTTCTTTTTCCTTCATCCCCCCAGCCTCCCACGGTGATGTCTGTTGATATACTTCTAGAATTCTATACGCTGCAGCACATGAGTTAAATTAGAAGTGCTAATAAGGAGAGTGTGAGGTCATTGGCAGAGGAAAGGAGCCATTTTAAGTGACTGAGTATGATTCATTATACACAGGTTCAGTCACAGAGAACCTCTAGAAGGCAGAGTTTTGGTGCATAGCTAGTAAGTGGAAATTTAGAAGGCTTCTGAGTATTTATTTTAATTATCCATGTTTCTTGGCGGTTATGTGGAAAAATCTGATATTTACAGTTTGTTAACTGTTAGACAAACACCTAGTTAACAGCAGTCTCATTAAGACTATTAGTAGTTGAAAGAGACTAAGCTCAACAATATAACCAAAGTATAATTCCCCTTGCTGGAAAAAAAAAAAAAAAGAATAACCTGAAAAGATAAATACTCTGTGATAGTTCTGGCCTCAATACACAATATTCCTTCCATGTAATAATCAGAAAGAGTTCATTTAAGGTCAGTTGCCTCTAAAACACAAATTTGTATTTCTGGCAGATGTCCTCCAAAGGTTTAATTGGTTTATATCCAACAACTCTAAACAGCATGTCAGTCATTTTTATTAGTATGCAGTGCATTTCACAAGTCATTTTCCCCAAAAGGGTCACTAGAAAGCTGTTAAATTCAGACATTTCACAAATGGATTTATGGAATTTTCCTATGGGTAATTCTACTTTGAAAATTTTCCAGGTTAAAATTGTCAAAGTCATGGTCTAGAGTGTAGAACTTTGGAACTTTGCTTATTGATTTGCCCTTATCCTGGAGCAGACTCAGAATTGTTTTCTGAGAAAAATCTTTACACTTTCCACAGTGCTCGCAGACCGCCTCTCTACCAAGGTAGGCCAATGCCAACTCAATACAAAGTCTAAGTTAGGCACCTTAATTTTCATAAGGGGACATTCTCTTATGTCTCTTTACTCAGTTGATTTTTAAAATATATACATTTTGAAGTATATGAGTTTTAAAAATATATGTATTTCAACTAGTAACACTAAATAATTACTCCAAAACATTTGTCAAATAATCAGATAACCACCACTGGCCAACTTTTATCAAAAATCAAAGTCCACAATAAGTGAAGTAAATCAAAAAGAGAAAGACAAATACATGATATCGCTTATTTGTGAAATCTAAAATATGACACCAATGAACCAATCTATGAAGCAGAAATAGACTCACAGATGTAGAGAATAGACCTGTGGCATCCAAGGGAGCAAGGAAGGAGTGGGGATAGGGGCTGGGAGTTTGGAGTTAGTAGTTGCAAACTATTACGTGTAGAATGGATGGTCAACAGGGTCCTACTTCACAGCATAGAGAGCTATATTCAGTGTCCTGGGATAAACCATAATGGAAAAGAATATTAAAAAGAATGTGTGTGTATATACATATGTCAGTTTGCTGTGCAGCAGAAATTAACACAACATTTTAGATCAACTATGCTTCGATTTAAAAAAAAGTCAAAGTACAAGAAATAATATCCATGAAGGACAGATTAAAGGGCATGAAGTTCACCCAGTCCAATAAATAGTAACAGTATTTACCCCCGGACCAATCTAGACATTAAGAGAGCTTATTTCATTGTTTTGATTTTTTTGTACTGCCTACTTACAGAGAGTTGCATTTGCTACATTGTACTTTGGCCTTATGCTCTCAATTTACATTGAAGGGCACTATAGAAACAAAACTAGTTATTTTGATTTTAAGACTATTGTTGATAATATTTTCCTTTCCATGATTCCTTGAAGCATTCCTAAGAATTCCATATTCTATTCTTAAGCGTTCAAAATACTAAATTGGAGGAGAACATTTTCTCAAATTTCATAGCCATAAAAACATTAGTTTATTAAGTTTTATCCACATTTATTATTTTTTATTACTGTTATCATTAGGACAGTATTTCTCTATGTGATAATATTGTCCTTTTAGTTTTGGCTAATCAGAAGTTTGGAACTAAGTATAAATATGTAGTTGTCTTTTAAGAGTTTTGTGGGAACTTGTGGCACATATTTCTGTGTATTAACTTTTTTCTTTAGTTATATCTCATCATTTTAAATTTATTTTGCTTGTAAATATGTCCTTAATCTTCATGTTATTATACTTGTGCAATCCAGTAAGCTGTTTCAAATATTTTTGAAAGAAAGCAGGTTATAATTCTTCCCTGGTAGCTTATCTGGTAAAGATTCCACCTGCAATGCAAGGAACCCGTTTGATGCCTGGGTTGGGACATTCCCCTGGAGAAGGGATAGGCTACTCACTCCAGTAATCTTGGACTTCCCTGGTAATAAAGAATTGGCCTGCAATGCAGAAAACCTGGGTTCAATCCCTGGGTTGGGAAGATCCCGTGGAGGAGAGCATGGCAACCCAGTCCATTATTCTTGCCTGGAGAATCCCCATGGACAGAAGAGCCTGGTAGGCTACAGTCCATGGGGTTGCAAAGAGTTGGACATGACTGAGTGACTAAGCACAGCACAGATTATAATTTAATAGGTGACCATAATCCTGTGACTAGAAAACTTTCTAAAAAGTCTATGGGTGGTAGGATTTGGTAAGAGGCAGAATAGAGAATGCTGGTAAAGACACTGCTGGGTTGTTTATAATAGAAATTCCTGAAGGTATCACATGTTTTTAAAGAAATGAAAAATTGCTGACATCCATAATCTGGTGTATATAAAAATAATAATGTAGGATCTTAATCTTAAAAAGAAGCCAATTTACAACTTTAGAAAAATGTTTCTGTTGAAACATTTTTTTCTGAATAATAATTATAAAATATTCTGAAAACCCTAGTATTGGCTTGCTCAGAATTGTTAAGTTTCATTAGCAGAAATGTGACAAAGAAACATTAATCCTAAATGTGTTTCTAAACTGTAGAAAGTAGAAGCAGAGATTTATAGTCAAGTTGCAAATTTCATTCACACTGTATGTATCTGTTATTTTGCGTCAATTTAAAATGGTCTTGTTGCCCAGGGCCACTGAATATGATCCAAACAAATGGAAAGGTATTCTGTGCTCATAGATTGGAAATATGAATATTATTAAAATGACCATACTACCCAAGGCAATCTACAAATTCAGTCCAATTCCTATCAAAACACCAGGGGCATTTTTTTTATAGAACTAGGACTTGCAGCCCTAAAAATCGTATTATAACACAGAAGGTCTCAAATAGTGAAAACGATCTTAAGAAAGAAGAACAAAGCTGAAAGTATTACACTCCCTGATTCTAAACTATACTGCAAAATTACAGTTACCAAAACAATATGGTACTGCCATAAAAACAGACACATAGATCAATGGAATGGAATTGACAGTCCAGAAATGAACCCACTTTACATGGTCAATTAGTCTACAACAAAAGAGGTAAGGATATACAATGGGTAAAAGCAGCCTCTTCAGTAAATCCAGTTGGGAAAACTGGACAGCTGCATGCAAAAGAATAAAACTGGATTACTTTCTCAAACCGTATATAAAAATTAATTCAAAATGTTTTAAAGACCTAAATGTAAGACCTGAAGTCATAAAACTTCCAGAAGAAAACATAAGCAAAATACTCTTTGACATAAATTGTACCAATTTTTTTTTTAATCTGTCTCCTTAGATAAGAGAAACAAAAGCAAAAATAATCAAATGTTACCTCATCAAACTTCAAAATATTTGCACAGACAGAGGAGACAATCAACGAAATGAAAGGGCAACCAACTGAATGAAAGAAGATATTTGCAAATCTTATTTTTGGTAAGGGGCTAATATCCAAAATTACAAAGAACTCATACAATAACAACAAAAAATAAACAATGAGATTTTTTAAATGGGCAGAGGGCCTAAACAGGCATTTTTCCAAAGAAGACATGCGGGTGACCAACTGACACATGAAAAGATGCTTATCACTAATTATCAGAGAAATGCAAATTAGGACTACAGTGAAATGTCACCTCACACCTGTCAGAATGGCTCTTATCAAAAGAGACAAGAGATAATGAGTGTTGGTGAGGATGTGGAGAAAAAGAAATCCTCATGCATTGTTGGTGGGAATGTAAATTGGTGCAGTCACTATGGAAAACATTATGGAGGCTCCTCAAAAAATTAAAAATAGAATTAGCATGTTATCCAAAATACCATCCCTGGGTATTTTTCCAAAGAAAACAAAAACAGTAGCTCAGAAAGATATATGCAGCTCATTGCAGCATTATTTACAATAACCAAGGTTATGGAAGCAACCACAGTATCTATCTATAGATGAATGGATAAAGAAGATGTGAGATATATATGTGAAAAGAATAAAAGCATTTTCAGCTACATGGATGGACAAAGAAGGTATTATGCTTAGAGAAATGTCAGACAAAGGAAGATAAATACTATTTGATTTCACTTATATGTGGAATCTAAAAAATAAAACATGAACAAACATAGTAAATAAAACAGACTCATAGTACAGAGAACAAATAGGTGTTGTTGGGGAGGGAAGGGAATGAGTAAAATAGATGAGGGGTTTATGAGGTACCAACTACCAGTTACAAAACAGATGAATCACAAGGGTGAAATGTATAACAAGGGGAATATAGTCAATAATACTGTAATAATTTCATATGGTGCTGGATGGTAACTAGACTTATCATGGTGATTACTTGTAATGTATAAAAATATTGAATCACTACATTCTAGTAAAACTAATATAAATGAAAGTAACATAATAATGTAAGTCAGTTATACTAATAAATCCAGAAACTAGGAGGAAAAAGTATTTTTTCTGCCTTGGAGACCATCATAAAAATAAAATCTTTACCAAAATCCACCAAACTTGTCATATCTGTACCTGATTTGAATTGTGTAAGAGTGATGTTCAAGCAATCTTTACTGAAATTTTAGAAGAAAACAACGGAAAGGAAAATAAAAGACAACATATACTTCTTGTGATATAATAAGAAAAATACATTACCAACTTTTAACAATACAAAGTTAATACTGAGATGGCAAACATTATCATATTTTTTTTGAACTATGTTGACTTTAAAAAAACCATTTAGCTTTTTGTTAATAAAAAAAAATGCCACAGAAGGAAACAATGTATGAACTGGAACTTCAGAAAAACACAATCATGTAGAATTGAAAGTTCAGTTTAATTCAGTCACTCAGTCCTGTCCGACTCTTTGCAACCCCATGAATCGCAGCACACCAGGCCTCCCTGTCCATCACCAACTCCCGGAGTTCACTCAGACTCATATCCATCAAGTCAGTGATGCCATCCAGCCATCTCATCCTCTGTCATCCCCTTCTCCTCGTGCCCCCAGTCCCTCCCAGCATCAGAGTCTTTTCCAATGAGTCAACTCTTCGCATGAGGTGGCCAAAGTACTGGAGTTTCAGCTTTAGCATCAGTCCTTCCAAAGAACATCCAGGACTGATCTCCTTCAGAATGGACTGGTTGGATCTCCTTGCAGTCCAAGGGACTCTCAAGAGTCTTCTCCAACACCACAGTTCAAAGTACTTATGACTAGTTTCCTGAAAATTTTAAGGATGAAATCAGCCTCAGAAAATAAATAACACTTAACTAGTAAAGCTCTAAGAAATTTATCTTGGGTCACATCTCCTTAAACTAGACATAATGAAATTTTAATGCTTTGAGTATCAGTTTGTGC
This sequence comes from Bos javanicus, assembly GCF_032452875.1. Lineage (NCBI taxonomy): Eukaryota > Metazoa > Chordata > Mammalia > Artiodactyla > Bovidae > Bos > Bos javanicus. The sequence continues at coordinate 22,745,327 of NC_083873.1, read as the reverse complement.
TAATACTCAGTGAAAGAAATATTTTAAAATTTCCATTAACAAGACACTCCATATTTCGCATGCGTGCTTAGTCGTGTCCAATTCTTGGTGACCCCATGGACTGAAAGCACACCAGGCTCCTCCGCCATGGAATTTTCCGGGCAAGAATACTAGAGTGGGATGCCATTTCCTACTCCAGGGGATCTTCCTGACCTATGGATTGAACCCACGTCTCTGGCATCTCCTGCATTGGCAGGTGGATTCTTTACCACTAGCGCCACCTGAGAAGCCCATATTACAGTATTCTATAGTTTTCCACTTCCAAAGTTTAGTAAGAATTTAAAATTAGAGGGGAAAACAATTGCATGCATGGAGAAAGATATCAAACTGTCTGAGATCATTGAGCTTAGGCAGATATTTATGCTGGATTAACCTCTGAAGTGGTGTGACAATAGCACATCACAGCTACATTCTATTGAAGCCTTTCATATCACTTAAACATAAATTATTTTATTTGATTCCCATAATAACCCTATTAGATAATTAAGGTACAGATTATTATTCCCATTTTTAAGATGGGGAAAACTGATATATGCGATAATTAAATCTCTGGGGTCCAAAATTAAAGGAATTATTTAAGCAATCAAGTGTGTTAGTCACTCAGTCAAGTCTGACTCTATGACCCCATGGACTGCAGCCCACCAGGCTCCTCTGTCCATGGAATTCTCCAGGCAAGAATACCGGAGTGGGCTGCCATTTCCTTCTCCAGTGTTATGTATCAGTTCAGTTCAGTCACTCAGTTGTGTCAGACTCTTTGAGACCCCGTGGACTGCAGCATGCCAGGCTTCCCTGTCCATACCAACCCCTGAAGCTTGCTCAAACTCATGTTCATCGCATCAGTGATGCCATCCAACCATCTCATCCTCTGTCATCCCCCTCTCCTCCTGCCTTCAATGTTTCCCAGCATCAGGGTCTTTTCCAATGAGTCTATTCTTCACATCAGGTAGCCAAAGTATTGGGGTTTCAGCTTCAGTATCAGTCCTTCCAATGAACACCCAGGACTGATCTCCTTTAGGGTGGACTGATTGGATCTCCTTGTAGTCCAAGGGACTCTCAGGAGTCTTCTCCAACACCACAGTTCAAAAGCATCACTTCTTCGGCACTCAGCTTCGGCACTTCCAGCTTCTTCAACTCTCACATGCATACATGACTACTGGAAAAACCATAGCTTTTAAAGCAGAATACATATAACAGTATTTAGTGAGCAAGTGTCACGGCTACAGTTTTTCTACTTTTCTGTTGATGCTAAAAGTCAGCCTAAAATCTTAACCAAAAGGTGAAAGTAATTTGCTGCCTGAGAAATTTATCTCTCTATCTAATAATAGATAATAGAAAAACCTGCTTTTCTTCTTCTATGAAATAATATTAAACTACTTGATCAGAGATCATGACTGTGCAGGATAATGAACAGATTCAGGACAAATTTCATCTGACCTGCAGAGTCTTGGCTCACAGAAGTTTTACCTTAAAAAAGCCAGATATTTCCACCACCTCCTGAAATTAGAAAAATTGGCCACCCTTGATTGTACATGGTAAAAATCAAATGTGGCTTCTCTGGTGGCTCAGGGGTGGCTCTCCTGCCTGCCAATGCAGGAGACACAGGTTCAATCCTTGGGTTGGAAAGATCCCCTGGAGAAGGGAATAGCAACCCACTTCAATATTCTTGCCTGGGAAAGCCCATGAACAGAGGAGCCTGGTGGGCAGCATGCAGTCCATAGGGGTCACAAGAGTTGAGCACAACTTAATAATAAAGAACAACTACGACAACCAAGTGGAGTTAAGTCCAGGTTTCTCCTTTTGCGAAAGCATGTACTTCTCGATTTTCCATAACCATGTTATGTTACTTATGTTTCATTAACTTGCATTATTTATTGCTTGAATCCTGTAGATGTTTTACTTGATGACCCCTATTTAATATCACCCATTTTAGCTCATCCATCCAGTCACTCATTCATTTTATTCAACAAGCATTTACTAAACAAAGCTTAAAAGGAAAAGATGACTGAAACAAAGCCCAGGAGCACCATGATCTCATCATTTGATGAGCACTGTTTGCTATTTGGTCACTAAGTTTTGTCCATCTTTTTGCAACCCCATGGACTGTAGCTGACCAGACTCCTCTGTCCATGGGATTTCCTAGGCAAGGATACTGGAGTGGACTGCCATTTCCTTCTCCAGGGGATCTTCCCAACTCAGAGATCAAACCTGCATTTCCTGCTTGGCAGGTGGGTTCTTTACCACTGAGCCACCTGGTGAGGATGCGTATACGTATCCGGAGTTCACTCAGACTCATGTCCATTGAGTCAGTGATCCCATCCAGCCATCTCATTCTCTGTCGTCCCCTTCTCCTCTTGCCCCCAATCCCTCCCAGCATCAGAGCCCAGGCATAGAAGTGAGAAATAACAGGACATCTAGTAGGAACACCAAGTAATTCAGTGAAACCGAAGGGGTATGGGAAGAGAGAGGCTGGAGATGGTTGTAGAGAGATAGGTAGGTTCTGGACATGGAAGGCCTTGTATCCCATTTATCCTATCACTACACAATGCTATGTCATCAAAGCATTTTAGACAGGTAGGACACTGATACATAAAGCTGGAGGATCAGGACCTGAACTGAAGCAGCAATAATTTGCATTTATATTTGGCAGGACGGAAGATTGGTCCAATTTAGGAGAGCAAAGAAAATGTAAAGATGACTCTCGTAATATGGCCCATGAATGGAGAATACTGGAGAAGTGGATTAGGGAAAGAAGATAATAATTCAGCATGCAGAAATGTTGAATTTGACAGCCCATGGAGCATCCATGGAAATGACTTAAGGAGCCGCATTTGAAGCTTAGGAGATATAGGCTAGAGGTGTGAGTTTGAGAATCATCAGTGAACAAATGGGAGTTAAAACTCTGCCAACTTCAGTAACTATGTCTCCTTAGCCAAGTACCTTAATCTCTCAATGCCTCAGTTTTCTAGTCTGTAAAGTGGTTATCATACTTACTTTATACAGTCGTTTTGAAAGTTACTTAAGAAAATTATTATACTTGCATTTAATTAGGACTTGATGTATGTTACTGCTGCTGCTGCTGCTAAGTCGCTTCAGTCATGTCCGACTCTGTGCGAGCCCGGAGACGGCAGCCCACCAGGCTTCCCTGTCCCTGGGATTCTCCAGGCAAGAACACTGGAGTGGGTTGCCATTTCCTTCTCCAATGCATGAAAGTGAAAAGTGAAAGTGAAGTTGCTCAGTCGTGTCTGACTCTTAGCAACCCCATGGACTGCAGCCCACCAGGCTCCTCCGTCCATGGGCTTTTCCAGGCAAGAGTACTGGAGTGGGGTGCCATTGCCTTCTCCGATGTTACTAGCTTAAACTAAATCAATTACTAAGATTACCCTGGAAGACCATGTAGAATGGTGGTTATTAACCTTATGGAAAGACATGAATGCCTTTAAGAAGGCATCCTCACTAAACAGTTACACATAACCAAATACCCAAAATTCTGCACACCATTTCAGAAGTTTTGTGGACCCCTGAAGAACCCCAGGCTTAAAAGTTCTTGATGCAGAGTTAGAAGAGAAAAAAATTGAGAATCAAACAAAGAAAAAATCAACATTTAAGAAATGAGCAGATTAAGAGAAGAACAGAAGGAATTACAAGAAAGCTACAAAGAGAACATGGGATTGTTTCAAGAAGGAGGCTGCAATAAATTCTCTCAAATTTGTCAAATAGGTCCAATAAGAGTTGAAATGATCATTGTGGTATTTTGTCTCTTTGTTTTTGAAGGATCAGAAGGACTTTAGGTTTGTGGGCCCAGGATGAGAGCCAATAGAAAAATTAAGGTGAAAGATGGGGTGTGTAGGAATGATTGAAGAAACAATGTTCATTCAGTGGAGATTGGGAAGGAAGAAGAGTCCAAGGACTCCAGGAGAGGGTTTGGCTTTGAGCAGGAAGAGGAGTGTTGAGGTCCTTTAATGGACCGGAACCTGGTGGTCCAGAGTCAATGATAAGAAAGTGAAAGAGAGAGAGAGAGAAAGCAAGAAAGAAAGACATGGGGACCCAAGCTCTGATGGAGCAAGGGTATTTTATTAGCAGAAATGCAGGCTTATACATCTTGAGTAAGATGATTACTCAGCTTTTACACAGGATGAAATTTTATCAACAGCCACAGTTTGGATAGACTAATACATACAAGGTCGCTGACGCTGAAAAGAGTCACTGCATGTCTCATCCTATGACCTCAGTCCTGAGAACTGCATGCAGCTCTACTCATTCTCAGAATAGGAACTGATAAGGAATAGAGAATCCTTGAGAAATAGAAAACAGCATGCAGGAATCCTCCTGTTAAATGTTCCCTCACAATTCCCCCTTATTTATTATATTTGTAAAAAGGGTCTTGACTAACTAAGTTTGTGTAGTTTTAACAATTTTTTGCATAAAGGCAATGGTAGACAACAAATATAATTGTAACAAAAGGAAGGGGAACAAAAGCTTGTATGAAATATGATTCATTATAATGAAAGAAATAGTTACTATGACTACGATTGGTCTCTGTGAAATGTCCAGTCCAAGTTCTAGGTTCTTCGGTGTTCGCAGCAAGTTTCTAGATGTCTCATTGTTTAGGCCCAATCTATTTATCAAGGATGATTCGAGGACGAGGGGGTGTCATTCCACCATCAAGTAAGCCAAGAAGTCTTTTGTCATGATAATGTTCCATCATAGTATTAGTAACTTTTCACACTACTTGAGTAGCATAGTCATACATAGTACTGTTAATATCATCTGAGAAGTTAGATAACCACATACCGTGGGGTCCCCAATTGACAATTGTATGATTAGCCATAAGCATTAATTTTCCTGGTTTTGGAAATCCTGATTTTGGATTTTGGTCCCTTTTGATACCCTGCTCATGTCTAACTGTCTACCTATTTCCCTTCTTAAGCATTTGGGAACCCAGTCTCAGGGGAAAAGGGGTGATGACCGCTCTGGCTTCTTCAGGCTGTACAGGGGCATCACGGGGTTTTGGGTTTCCTTTGCCTGCTCTCTGTCAGGGTGCATTAACAGAGGGAGATGAGAGTCCATGGAATGATAGGTGACTTGTTTCAGCATTGTCTCGGTGTTGGTCAGGGAATATTCTTGTCATACTACCATTTGGAGATTTGTTGTATTCTGGAAGAAACAAACTTCACAAGAAAGTTAAAGGTACATGGCCCAAAGATTAATAGAAATAGAAAAGCTGCTCAGGGGCTACCAGGAGAGCCAGGACCAGACATTGGTTCATGATGTTAGTGTTTCTCTAGGTGTGAGAAGATGCAAGAATTTGAGCTCATAAAATTTTTACCTGAAAACATCTGACTGTCTGAAGGCCAGTTCCTCTGGGTTTTTCGCAGAGCACAGAGTGCCTTATTTCTGATCTCCACCCTGAACTCCTTTCAGGGGATGTGGAAGGTCAGCAGCTTGCAGTGGTCATGATGTAATCTTTGTAGAGGCAGCTGGCAAGTACCAACTTCCAGTCAGCAGGGTCCCTTCATAGCCACATATCTGACCATGTTTAGGGGGCATTTCATGGCCATTGTGTCCCATGGTGCTGGGAAGGATCATTCCCAGGTCTAGGGAAGATTCCATGATAGGCCATTCAGTGTGCTGTTATTGGACCAGGTCTTGCAAGTAGCAAAAGTCTCTGGACCACTGTCTTACTAGCCTCTTGGTCCAGGAAAATATTCACTCTTGTTGCTTCTTCCCATATCTACAGTTACATGATTACAATCATTGATCTCATATGGAACTGCATATCAGCATTATATCATAGGCTCACTCACATATTTGTTAATGTAAGAAATTCTTCTGAAACAAGTGACATAGAAAATAATATAGCTATAGCTAGCAGTTATTAGTAAAGTCATAAGTCTTAAGAAACTTGTATCATGCATAAAACTCTTTTCTACTTGCCACAAACCTTTTTTACAATTTCTGTATTCTTCACTTTATTTGTCCATTCATAGAACAGCCATCTATAAGCCACACTTATTTTTCTCTTAATAAAATGTACCACACATAGAACTTTCTTCTTGGGTTTCACTTTCCACAAACCTTTTTTTACACTTTCTGTATTCATCATTTTATTTGTCCATTCATAGAATAGCCATCTATAAGCCATAATTCCTTTTTCTCTTAATAAAATGTAATTCCATTTCTTATACCTTTTTTACTAAAAACATGCATCTTATTTCTTTCAGAAACCATGAACTGTTGTTTAGCTCGTTTATAAAATAACCTCAGCAATATTATCCAGAGACAAAGACATACATTGAGAAATACATATATATCCAGATAGACAGAGATCTCATAGTTTTCTGCTTTAAGATTTAAAAGGTCTGTTTGTCCCCGCCCCCCCCCCTTTTTTTTTTTGGCTTGAAGTTATACAAATCTGTCTAAGGCTGACATCGCAGGCAAAGTGGGCTGTCTATTTCAATAACGTGATAAGAGTTAATTACAGGCTTTTGCCTAGGCATGTTTTTGTTATATCAAGGTTGGAGCTGTTGGGTCAGGAAGTCCTGTCGGAGAATGAAGAGAGGGGAGTATAAATAATCTTAGAGGTAAATCTAGTCTGATGTGAGTAAGAAACTGTTTTTGTAATTTATTTTGCACTAAATAGAGTTCCTCTTGTGTCTCTTGAGAAAGTGAATGAGGGCTATTTAAATTAGGATCTCCTTTCATTAACTTTTTTAAGGTCTGTTAAGAGACACCATGGCATCTGGTCCCATTACTTCATGGGAAATAGATGGGGAAACAGTGGAAACAGTGTCAGACTTTATTTTATTGGGCTCCAAAATCACTGCAGATGGTGATTGCAGACAGGAAATTAAAAGATGCTTACTCCTTGGAAGGAAAGTTATGACCAACCTAGATAGCATATTCTAAAGCAGAGACATTACTTTGCCAACAAAGGTCCATCTAGTCAAGGCTATGGTTTTTCCAGTGGTCATGTATGGATGTGAGAGATGGACTATGAAGAAAGCTGAGCACCAAAGAATTGATGCTTTTAAATTGTGATGTTGGAGAAGACTCTTGAAAATCCCTTGGACTGCAAGGAGATCCAACCAGTCCATCCTAAAGGAGATTAGTCCTAGGTGTTCATTGGAAGGACTGATGCTGACGCTGAAACTCCAGTACTTTGGCCACCTCATGCGAAGAGTTGACTCATTGGAAAAAACCCTGATGCTGGAAGGGATTGGAGGCAGGAGGAGAAGGGGACGACAGAGGATGAGATGGCTGGATGGCATCACCAACTCGATGCACATGAGTTTGGGTGAACTTCCGGAGTTGGTGATGGACAGGGAGGCCTGGCATGCTGTGATTCATGCGGTTGCAAAGAGTTGGACACGACTGAGCGACTGAACTGAACTGAACTGAACTGAAGAGATGCCATTTGTTAGATTTCTCTTTTATAACAAAAATAGGAGAATTCCAAGGAGACCGAGCAAGTCTAGCAAAGGAGAGACTTTTGGATTTGTGCCCACTGGCAGAGGAGGAGCATTTGGAGCAGCTGGGGTAGGATTAGTAGGAAAGTTCTGAAATATTTTATGTTGTTCCAATTGGGCCTTTTGTAAAGTTTCATCATTTAATTCATATTCATATTCATTCATTCTCGGAATAGGAACTGATAAGGAACAGAGAATCCTTGAGAAATAGAGAACAGCATGCAGGAATCCTCCTGTTAAATGTTCCCTGACAAAGGAGTACATTGTTCTTGGAGTATGAGGAAAGGAAGGAGGGAAATACTTATATATTAGCAAGTATGAGTACAGCTATCAGTTGACAGATGATCTCTGACAGTTACAGATGATCACAGCTTTCTCAGCTAAGTAAGGCTTGGAGAACACTGTGAGGTAAATGTTAAGGAGAATGGTGGTAGAATGGTACTTAGGAATAGAGACCAAAAGTGATGGTAAAGAAATCTAAATCAAACAAGTAAAAGACTTTTGCTCCGTGATAAACTGGAAGAACTTATTTCTTGTAAATCTTTAAAATCTTAATCATTATTACCATGACATACCAAAAAATATGTTGGCAATTAGTCTTCCTGTTTCACTAGCAATAGTTATTTGATAGGATCATTATAATTATCTCTTTACCCAGTAATATATTAGACTTATAAAATTGCAAAAGCTATAGTAGACATTATGGATGTATATCCATATGATGGTTAGATAGATACATAAATACATAGATATTACATGATACTAAGTACCAAAATTTTATCTGATGCTTTCATGTGCTTCGGGTACAATAGCTGGGGCTATGTTTTTAAACATTGATTTGTTTCATCCTTCTCTTCCTTGTGTAACCATAAAGAAAGTCAGCTTATTAGACCAATTTCTTCAAGAATCTGCCTATTATAGGAAATAGAATGAATTTCATTTCCCATTGCTACTAGTACAAAATTTGATGGCATCAAAAAAAAAAAAAAAAAGGACTGGAAGTATGCTCATATAATAAATTACAAAAATTTTCATAGTAGCATTCTTGATTTTTTTTGGACCCAAACTGTGCGTCACTATATAATGAACCATCATATCAGGCAGATGTTTTTATTAGGAGGTAGGCTTTTCCCACTAGATTAATGCTTCAAGACGAAGTTACCGTCACGCCTACCACAATTCTTTCTAAATACAAAGAGCCCTTGTTATCAGATAGTTTCATTGGACTTGTTTTTCTTTCTTCTTTTGGATGATGTGGGAAATGTGTTGCATATTGTCTTTTACTAATGTTTTAAACCTCTCTCCCTTTGTTGAAATTGGTTTGGATTACATTTATATGGCTAAAAGGGAGAATAGAGAGGAAAAGAAATCTAGTGTGAACTATTTAAAGCTTTAAATCTTCAAAAACCAGAAATTAAATCTGAAGTTTAGGTTTCTCATCACTTATGAGAGTTTAGTTCCAAAAATATGCCCGATTTTCTTAGAAAATATAACACTGATAATCTGAAAAAGGCAATGTATTTGTCACATTTAACAAACGCTTATTAATAGAGATAGAACGAGTCCATAAATTGAAATTTTTGACTTTAATGTACTTGTCCATAGTGCCACCAAGCGGTTCTATCAGTTTAAAAAAATATTTCTAAGCGTAGTTATTCTAAGAGTTAGACACTAGGTGGCAGTGAATTTCCTTTTAAAGAGGCTTTGAGAGCTAAGTGGCTTTCCAGATAGCTCAGTTGGTAAAGAATCTGCCTGCAATGAAGGAGACCCCAGTTCACTTCCTGGGTTGGGAAGATCCCCTGGAGAAGGAATAGGCTACCCACTCCAGTGTTCTTGGACTTTCCTTGTGGCTCAGCCGATAAAGAATCTGCCTGCAATGCAGGAGACCTGGGTTTTTGATCCCTGGGTTGGGAAGATCCCCTGCAGAAGGGAAAGGCTACCCACTCCAGTATTCTGGACTGGAGAATACCATGGACCCTATAGTCCATGGGGTCACAAAGAGTCGGATGTGACTTTCACTTCACTTCACTTCTTTTGTGCCATTATGAATAGTGCTAAGAACATCCATGTAAAAATTGTATGAGCATATGCCTAATTTCTCTTGGGTTTATACCTGGGGGTAGAAGTGCTGGGTCATGTAGTAAAGCTGTGTTTAACATTTTGAGGAACTGCCAAACTTTTCCATGGTGGCTGCATCATTTTACAATCTGATTAAAATTTTTTGAAGTTTCTGCTTTCTCCGCTTCCTCCATAATGCTTCTTACGCTTTTTTCCTTCTTTTCCCCAGACTGGCTATCACAATGCCCTATCCCCTGGGCAGCGCAAATAATTTCATTTATGGTAGTTTTCAGCTCCAGAATTTTTAAAAATAATATTTATCTTTTTTACTGATATTTTTTATTTGTGAGATGTTCTCATACTTTCCATTTATTCTTTAGATACAGTTTTCTTGGTTCTTTGGACATATGTATAATATCTGCTTTAAACTCTTTAGTTAATTTCTATATACTTTATTATACTTTTAATCATCACTTCATTCTCAAAAAAAGGCAAAATATTGAAATAACTGGTTGTTTCCTATGTTAATATGTCCGACATAGTCAACAGAATCTCACCAATTTTCTTCTTGCTTCTTCTTATGTTTAGAATACAAGAAACTTTATATATAGTTACTAAGTAGCATTTAGAGGCAGAAAAAAACATGAGAAATCTGTGCTGCCATTTTGGGTAGAAAAAAAAGAATTAAATTATTGAATGAAGTTAATTAAACCTAAATTATCCCTTCCCCACCCTTATTCTAATTCAACCCTGGTAGGTGATTCCCCCAAAAGCAAGAGGGAGGACCAGGCCCCCACACAGACACAGCCTCCCGTACGTGGCAGAGCCTCAAATACAGCACATGTTGCGAGAGTCTGGGCACTGTTGCTGGGCCTTGGAGGCCTCAGCAGGGTTCCCTGTCACTAAGTTTAGCACAAGAGAGGACACTCCAGGCAGATCCTCCCCCCTTTGCAGCACTGTAGAAGCAGGCAATGAAAAGGGATAGTGGCAACTATCCACATTATAGGACCCACATTATAGGCTTCCCTGAATCCCCTGGATTGAATAAGGCCCAGGGTTCCTATGCAATGCAGAGATGACAATTTATTAATGTTGAACGTCTTGTCATCACTCAGAAATGGAGAGATGAAACAGATAGAAAATGGGAAAATACAGCATTTTAAAATGCTGAGTGGAGGCAGAGCAGAGTCAGTCCTTCACACAGATGACAACGCTTGCAAACCATGATGTGCACTTCTGAAACCCAGCTTGACCGACAAGCCAGCGTCTAAGTGCTTGTGCAGTGTCTCAGAACCCTCCACCCACAGGCACAGGCCAGTGTCTCCTCATTTATTCAGACTAAGAGATGAAGACCCAGAAGAGGAGGAGAATCCTTTCCTCCAACCAGTATCAGTCCAGTTCCAGTCTGAAAACCTCCTCTGCCCAGAGGGACTGACTGTCATATTACCATATCTTTGACAGGAGCTGGAGTCCACCCACAGGGTGTGGCCTGCCAACCTCCACAAAGCCTCACAATAAAACTGACTAACCACCTTTATTCACACAGAAGACGTACAAAACCAGTATATAAATGTGTGCTTTTTTATATTACAAAATCATATTGATATTATGCGACACAGCATGGTGATTACAAAATGTCTTCCTTTTCAGAGGAACACTTCTTGTCCTGATCTTTAGTTTATCTGACAGTGGTTGTGGGGAACAGTTGTGGAAAGAGAAAATAAAGCTTCCGTTCCCCTCTCCAGCACTATTAAAAACTGTGTTTTCAAGTTTGTCAGTTTCTGGAGGTGTGCTCTCAACACAGTTTCCCAAAGGGCTCTTTTTTCAGATCTTGGAATCAATGCTTCTTGAATTTAACACAGAAATACAGGCAAGTATCCTGGAAATATAACAGCTCCCATTGACGGACTAAGCCTTGGAAGCTTCTGACAAAACAACTTTGATCTCCCCAGGCATGCCAGGATCTTCCCAGAGAGTGGCCTTCCCACAAATAGAGGTCAGTTACTATTTCCTTTGGGTAATTTGAACACTGCACTCTAAAAGATGCCCTGTTCGCAGGATTCAGGTCCTAAAGCCTTTTGTGTACTTGGGGAGTGGTTTTATTACTTCTGTGAGTTCTGGCTTAATTATAACAATTATTTTGTTCACCTATACAAAATGTCAAATGTCATCTATCTGCTTAATCAGCATTTCAGGAAATGAAAAGCCATGGCCTTTGTCAGATGACCTGATGAAATATCTTGGAGGCATTCCTCAGTACTAATTAAAATAATAGACATTGTCACACAGTGCAATTATTTTCCAGAAAACAGCTGACGTGTACACACTATGCTTGGCAAAAATCCTGGCCAGTTTCGCAAGAATGTTTATTCCAGACTGAGATCATCTTTAAAAAAAGAGAGAGACAGACAGAGGAAACGGGGATGAAAGATTGATGGAAACAAGGAAGAAAGGAAGCAGGAGGATTTCTTAATAATCAAGAGAAAATTTTAGGTTTAAAGTTGCCTTTCACATTCTGACTGTATACCTACATAATTCTATAATAAAAACTTTGTTAATTACAGAAAGGACATTTTAGTACAAATAAATTTTATTAACAGCTTGAAAATCTATGAAGAGTATATCATTTAGTTTACTTTTTTATTGATGTGTAGTTGATTTACAATATTATGTTAGTTTCAGGTGTGCAATATAATGATTTAATATCTTTACAGATTATACTCCATTTAAAGATATTATAAAATATTAACTATATTCTCTGTGCTATGCATTATATCCTTGTATCTTATTTATTTTATACATAGTAGTTTTGACTCTTAATCACATATTTGCCATTCCCCATCCCTCCCCCACCGCTGTTAACCACGTTTGTTCTTCATATTTGTGATTCTGCTTTTGTTTTGCTTTTGTTTTGTTTGTTCATTTGCTTTATGTAATTTATTTTAAATTCAAAATACAACATTTTGCTATTTATATTTAAACAAAAATGTGTAAAGCTTAAAAACCTCAGGAAGCATAACATGAAATCATGAAAATAATTACATATAGAACAAATCGTCTGAGAGGTGAAACATTTCATTTTTACCAGAGAGATTCATTAATTTAAAATGTTCTAACCTCAAATTCATATTGAAGAATCATAGCATTGCATTTTTTTTCAGACTTTAATAATTTCTATGGTTAACATAAATGACTTTAAGGAAGATTAATCAAAATCAAGCTATATTCAGAAGGTTCATGGAAGGGAAAATACAGACTGAACATTTGCAAATAAAGACAAGCATTATGGAAATGAAGAGTCATGATGTACTCCATTCCAGTTTTGCAGATGTGTAGAACACATCTGTGAATCATTCATTTAGCCTTCAAACTGTACACATACACCAACATGGTCACTCACACACTCAGAAAATGCTGGGTGTTATCAAGTTTGGAGGAAGCCAGTGCTGACATGTTGATCCCTTATCTGGGAAGAAGGAATTGTAAAGTTTTCTTTCTTTCAGACTTAATTTGCTCCTGATTTTTGAATCTTACTAAAAGGCAAGGAGGATAAATTGTTTTTCCTTCACTTTTGATTCAGTCTGGAACTTTTACTGAAAAAGAAATTTTTGTTTTATTCTTGCCAGTCGTCTAAGAAGGAAGGTTTATTTTGAGGTTAAAATGTATTAGCTGGTAATGATTTGGTTTAATGAAAATATTGGGATTTGAGGTTCTGAAGGGAAAGAATTTATAGCTTTTTTCAAAATGTATTGTAGTCCCCATAATATCATTATTAAGATATATCCTCCTTTTTGTTTATCTGCAATGTTTTTCTGGATGTTGGCTTGTAGAGAACTGTATTTGAATAGAACTTGATAGTCTCTTATCAACAGTACACTTATATAGTGAATAACCCATATATTGGCTACACAGTTTGATTTGAAAGATCATATATAATTTTTAAGATTTCACTTAAAGATTGTTTTAAATTCTCATTCAACAAACCATGTATAAGAAATTCAGAGAGGATGTTGAATAGTTAGATAAAATTGTGGGTTACCTGAATTTCCCACTTTATAGGTTCTCTTTGAGAAAGCTTTTAAATGGACAGGGAAGAGGTATTACTATCCATATAAAGGGATTTAGTAGGTTATAAAATAAGCTTTTCTTTTGTGAGTTTCTCATCAATATGACCATAATTGCTCATGGGAACTCTCCTTTAGGACTAAGTAAAATAAAATATTATTGACACCACGGCATTTTCTCTGCCATATTTTCATTGTCTGTGTCTGTGTGTGTGCTCAGTTGTGTCTGACTCTTTGTAATCCCTTGGACTGTGGCCCACCAGGCTCCTCTTTCCATGGAATTTTCCAGGCAAGAATACTCGAATGGGTTACCATTTCCTCCTTCAGGGAATCTTCCTGACCCAGGGATGGAACCTGTATCTCTTGCATCCCCTACATTGGCAAGTGGATTCTTTACCTCTGTGCCACCTGGGAAGCCATATTTTACATTTTTTTCTATGTAAGATATTTTCATTTTACATGGAAAAAATTATTTCCATTACATTAACTGCAGTTTAAATCAATTTTTTTTGTAAAATCAGCTTTGTTTTATTTTATTATAATTATTTTTAATATAAATTTATTTATTTTAATTGGAGGCTAATTACTTTATAATATTGTATTGGTTTTGCCATACATCAACATGAATCTGCCACGGGTGTACATGTGTTCCCCATCCTGAACCCCCTTCCCACTTCCCTCCACATACCATCCTTCTGGGTCATCCTAGTGCACCAGACCAAAGCATCCTGTACCCTGCATCGAACTTGGACTGGCAATTAATTTCATATATATTATACAGGTTTCAATGCCATTCTCCCAAATCATCCTACTCTCTCCCTCTCCCAGAGTCCAAAAGACTGTTCTATACATCTGTGTCTCTTTTGCTGTCTCACATACAGGGTTATGGTTACCATCTTTTTAAATCCCATGTATATGTGTTAGTATACTGTATTGGTGTTTTTCTTTCTGGCTTACTTCACTTTGTATAATAGGCTCCAGTTTCATCCACCCTATATGTACCACAGCTTTCTTATCCATTCATCTGCTGATGGACATCTAGGTTGCTTCCATGTCCTGGCTATTATAAACAGTGCTGCAATGAACATTGGGGTACACGTGTCTCTTTCAATTCTGGTTTCCTTGGTGTGTATGCCCAGCAGTGGGATTGCTGGATCATAAGGCAGTTCTATTTCCAGTTTTTTAAGGAATCTCCACACTGTTCTCCATAGTGGCTGTACTAGTTTGCATTCCCACCAACAGTGTAAGAGGGTTCCCTTTTCTCCACACCCTCTCCAGCATTTATTGCTTGTATAATTTTGGATAGCAGCCATTCTGACTGGCGTGAAATGGTACCTCATTGTGATTTTGATTTGCATTTTTCTAATAATTAATGATGTTGAGCATCTTTTCATGTGTTTGTTAGCCATCTGTCTGTCTTCTTTGGAGAAATGTCTGTTTAGTTCTTTGGACCATTTTTTGATTGGGTCGTTTATTTTTCTGGAATTGAGCTGTAGGAGTTGCTTGTATATTTTTGAGATTAGTTGTTTGTCAGTTGCTTCATTTGCTATTATTTTCTCCCATTCTGAAGGCTGTCTTTTCACCTTGCTAATAGTTTCCTTTGTTATGCAGAAACTTTTAATTTTAATTAGGTCCCATTTGTTTATTTTTGCTTTTATTTCCAATATTCTGGGAGGTGGGTCATAGAGGATCCTGCTGTGATTTATGTCAGAGAGTGTTTTGCCTATGTTCTCTAGGAGTTTTATAGTTTCTGGTCTTACATTTAGATCTTTAATCCATTTTGAGTTTATTTTTGTGTATGGTGTTAGAAAGTGCTCTAGTTTCATTTTTTTACAAGTGGTTGACCAGCTTTCCCAGCACCACTTATTAAAGAGATCATCTTTTCTCCGTTGTATATTCTTGCCTCCTTTGTCAAAGATAAGTTGTCCATAGGTGCATGGATTTATCTCTGGGCTTTCTATTTTGTTCCATTGATCTATATTTCTGTCTTTGTGCCAGTACCATACTGTCTTGAGGACTATAGCTTTGTAGTATAGTCTGAAGTCAGGCAGGTTGATTCCTCCGGTTCCATTCTTCTTTCTCAAGATTGCTTTGGCTACTCGAGGTTTTTTGTATTTCCATACAAATTGTGAAATTATTTGTTCTAGCTCTGTGAAAAATACTGTTGGTAGCTTGATAGGGATTGCATTGAATCTATAGATTGCTTTGGGTAGTATACTGATTTTAACTATATTGATTCTTCTGATCCATGAACATGGTATATTTCTCCATATATTAGTGTCCTCTTTGATTTCTTTCACCAGTGTTTTATAGTTTTCTATATATAGGTCTTTAGGTCTTTAGTTTCTTTAGATGGATATATTCCTAAGTATTTTATTCTTTTCGTTGCAATGGTGAATGGAATTGTTTCCTTACTTTCTCTTTCTGTTTTCTCATTATTAGTGTATAGGAATGCAATGGATTTCTGTGTGTTTATTTTATATCCTGCAACTTTACTATATTTATCAATTAGCTCTAGTAATTTTCTGGTGGAGTCTTTAGGGTTTTCCATGTAGAGGATCATGTCATCTGCAAACAGTGAGAGTTTTACTTCTTCTTTTCCAATCTGGATTCCTTTTGTTTCTTTTTCTGCTCTGATTGCTGTGGCCAAAACTTCCAAACTATGTTGAATAGTAGTGGTGAGAGTGGGCACCCTTGTCTTGTTCCTGACTTTAGGGGAAATGCTTTCAATTTTTCACCATTGAGGATAATGTTTGCTGTGGGTTTTTCATATATAGCTTTTATGTTGAGGTCAGTTCAGTTCAGTTCAGTCACTCAGTCGTGTCCCACTCTTTGTGACCCCATGAATCATAGCACGCCACACCTCCCTGTCCATCACCAACTCCCAGAGTTCACTCAGACTCACGTCCATCGAGTCAGTGATGCCATCCAGCCATCTCATCCTCCGTTGTCCCCTTCTCCTCCTGCCCTCAATCCCTCCCAGCATCAGAGTCTTTTCCAATGAGTCAACTCTTCACATGAGGTGGCCAAAGTACTGGAGTTTCAGCTTGAGCATCATTCCTTCCAAAGAAATCCCAGGGCTGATCTCCTTCAGAATGGACTGGTTGGATCTCCTTGCAGTCCAAGGGACTCTCAAGAGTCTTTTCCAACACCACAGTACAAAAGCATCAATTCTTCAGTGCTCAGCCTTCTTCATAGTCCATCTTTCACATCCATACATGACCACTGGAAAAACCATAGCCTTGACTAGACAGACCTTTGTTGGCAAAGTAATGTCTCTGCTTTTGAATATGCTATCTAGGTATGTTCCTTCTATTCCTGCTTTCTGGATGTTGAATTTTGTCAAAGGCTTTCTCTGCATCTATTGAGATGATCATATGGCTTTTATTTTTCAATTTGTTAATGTGGTGTATTAAATTGATTGATTTGTGGATATTGAAGAATCCTTGCATCCCTGGGATAAAGCCCACTTGGTGTATGATCTTTTTAATGTGTTGTTGGATTCTGATTGCTAGAATTTTGTTAAGGATTTTTGCATCTATGTTCATCAGTGATATTGGCCTGTAGTTTTCTTTTTTTGTGTGGCATCTTTGTCAGGTTTTGGTATTAGGGTGATGATGGCCTCATAGAATGAGTTTGGAAGTTTACCTCCCTCTGCAATTTTCTGGAAGAGTTTGAGTAGGATAGGTGTTAGCTTTTCTCTAAATTTTTGGTTGAATTCAGCTGTGAAGCCGTCTGGACCTGAGCTTTTGTTTGCTGGAAGATTTCTGATTACAGTTTCAATTTCCGTACTTTAGATGGGTCTGTTAAGATTTTCCATTTTTCCTGGTTCAGTTTTGGAAAGTTGTACTTTTCTAAGAATTTGTCCATTTCTTCCAAGTGGTCCATTTTATTGATATATAGTTGCTGATAGTAGTCTCTTATGATCCTTTGTATTTCTGTGTTGTCTGTTGTGATCTCTCCAATTTCATTTCTAATTTTACTGATTTGATTTTTCTCCCTTTGTTTCTTGATGAGTCTGGCTAATGGTTTGTGAATTTTATTCAAGTTCTCAAAGAACCAGCTTTTGGCTTTGTTGATTTTTGCTATGCTTTCTTTTGTTTATTTGCATTTATTTCTGCCCTAATTTTTACGATTTCTTTCCTTCTACTAACCCTGGAGTTCTTCATTTCTTCCTTTTCTAGTTGCTTTAGGTGTAGAGTTAGGTTATTTATTTGACTTTTTTCTTGTTTCTTGAGGTATGCCTGTATTGCTATGAACCTTCCCCTTAGCGCTGCTTTTATAGTGTCCCACAGGTTTTGGGTTGTTGTGTTTTCATTTTCATTCATTTCTATGCATATTTTGATTTCTTTTTTTATTTCTTCTACGATTTGTTGGTTAGTCAGCAGCGTGTTGTTCAGTAAATCAATCAATTATAACTAGACTTTTATTAAGCTTTTTCTTTTTTTGGCTGTGCATTGTGCAGGATGTTAGTTCTCTGACCAGGGATCAAACCCATGCTCCCTGGAGCACGGAGTTTTAACCACTGGACCACTAGGGAAGTCCCCTTTATTATCATTTTAGCCCTGTTATAGTTAAAAAGAAAAAATGTCTATGAAGATATACTTTTGATTGAATAGTTTTAAATAATGTGAATTCCTCCATCTAACCATCCTCTTATTTCTGAGTGTGTTTCATCAAATTTTCTTGTAAATTTTCATGTGTTTCTTGTCTGCACCAGAGAGGTTGCTGCTGCTGCTAAGTCGCTTCAGTCGTGTCCGACTCTGTGCGACCCCATAGACAGCAGCCCATCAGGCTCCCCCGTCCCTGGGATTCTCCAGGCAAGAACACTGGAGTGGGTTGCCATTTAAAAAGTATTAATGAGGGGTAGGAGAAATGGGTGAAGAAAGTCAAAAAGAAAAAGAAGAAATTTAATACTAAAAGCCTATTTGAAATGACAGCTCAATGGCCCATCTTGATGGATAGAAAATAAAATTATTGACAATATTAAATAATATTAAGGAGAAAAAATATAAAATGGTGTTTTTAAAACAAAGCAATAGACTGTAATGGCAGAATGCTTATATGCACATTAGTAGATAAATTATTTTAAATAATAAAAAATGGTTTAATATTTTTAAAAAACATTGATAAAACTAGAAAAGATCAGTATTACAGAAGCAAAGTTAATATTACAAATTTAGTCCTTTAATCCAGCATTTCCTGAACTCCCTACTACATGTCACATGCTCTCTTAGCTGCTGGAGGTGCAAGAGGAATAAGATGCTCTGACCTCAGGAGGTGAGGGCTTCCCAGATGATGCTAGTTGTAAAGACCCCGCCTGCCAATGCAGAAGATGTGGAAGACATGGGTTCGATCTCTGAGTTCAGGAAGATCCCCTGAAGAAAGGAATGGCAACCCACACCAGTATTCTTGCCTGGAGAATTCCATGGATGGAGGAGCCTGGTAGGCTACAGTCCATGGGGTTGCACTGACTCGAACACGACTGATGCAACAGCACACACGCACAGGATGTGACAATTTACTGGAGAAGACACAAACAATCAGAATACAGTGTGATCTCTGTGATTGTGAAAGTACAGCAGTTGGAACTCTTTCATTGCAAGTGATTGAAAACATAATTCAAACTGGCTTAAGCAATAAAGTAAGTGAAATCGCTCAGTCGTGTCCGACTCTTTGCGACCCCATGGACTGTAGCCTACCAGGCTTCTCTGTCCATGGGATTTTCCAGGCAATAGTACTGGAGTGGATTGTCATTTCCTTCTCCAGGGGATCTTCCCGACCCAGAGATCGAACCCGGCTCTCCTGCATTGTAGACAGACGCTTTACCATCTGAGCCACCAAGGAAGTCAGGGAGCTTAATTGGTTCACATAACCAAAATTGAAAGAGATGGAGTGGTCCATAGAGCTGACACGTAGCACATTCCAATTAAAGGTGAAGTGACGTCACCAGGACTGGCATGTGCTCCTCTCTTAACCCTCTGCTGCTGCTGCTGCTAAGTCACTTCAGTCGTGTCTGACTCTGTGCGACCCCATAGGTGGCAGCCCACCAGGCTCTGCCATCCCTGGGATTCTCCAGGCAAGAACACTGGAGTGGGTTGCCATTTCCTTCTCCAATATATGAAAGTGAAAAGTGAAAGTGAAGTTTCTCAGTCGTGTTCAACTTTTCGCGACCCCATGGACTGCAGCCTACCAGGCTCCTCCATCCATGGGATTTTCCAGGCAAAAGTACTGGAGTGGGGTGCCATTGACACCCCACTGTGTGCTACTAATGTGCATATAAGCATTCTGCCATTACAGTCTATTGCTTTGTTTTAAAAACACCATTTTATATTTTTTCTCCTTAATATTATTTAATACTGTCAATTATTAAATCCTTAATACCAGCACAATACCAGCACACTACTGCTTCCTTCCTTATGTTTTCTAATATCTGAGAAATATTCATAAGGATCCAATTAGAGGCAAAGAAATACAGACCAAGCATCACAGGTCAGGCCTTCTCCACTTAATGCTCTTCCACCCTGCATTTTTCCACCCTGCAGTTGTTCTCAAGCTCTAGTGATGGCTCCTGGTAATTCCCAGTTCATGTTTTACTATGAAGTCTTTAGGTAAATTGGCTTTTTATTACCCAGTATTAATGAAAGAGTAAGATTTGTGAATTTAATAATGTATCTGTATTTTGTCTTTCTCTCCTTCCCTATTGGTCCTGTACTCCTGCTTCCTGGGGTCATATTTCTGAGTAAACTTCATGTACATAAGCCTTCATCTTAGGCTCTGGTTTGAAGAGACTCAGGCTATTAGCCCAGCACACATTGACCCTAACTGCCTCTGACCCTTTACAGTAGACTTCCAACGACTATGATTCCTTCTACTTCATAGTCATTGTCCCTTGGTTACAGATAAACCTAAGGACAAAAGCCTAACAGCCAGGTTGGGCCACTAAGAATTTTCCCCAGGAGTTTGAAAATGGATTGAGAGAAAGTTGTTCCCTCGATGTGGCAAATTGTATCTAATGAAGCTTGGTGGTTTTCTTCCTTCCTGTGGTGTGCTGGAGCACAGTTGCAAGAGCTGATAGTTAATTTTGCCCAGCAGCCTGTTGAGGCCTGGAAATATGCCATGGTGAGCGCATTTCATTATAAAAGTCAGCAGTTTTATAATCTGGCCTTTATTCTCCCACAGAGCCAGTTTACCAGCACACTACTGCTTCCTTCCTTATGTTTCCTAATATCTGAGAAATATTCATAAGGATCCAGTTAGAGGCAAAGAAATACAGACCAAGCATCAGAGGTCAGGCAAAAGCAAGTAATCCCCAAAAAAAGAATATTGGTAACTTGTGTTGGGAAACACAATTTTCAGCTGAGTGCTCTCCTAAAATGAAGACCCCTGGTCCCACAGAGCAGCTCCGCTTGATATTCTCACCGATTAGCAGGCTTAGAACTAAACTGGCCTACAGAGACAACCCTTGGCCTGGCCCGGTTATTACCAGGAGACACAGGGCAGGTGGCGACACAGGTCCACAAATTAACAAGCAACAAGAGAGACAGGCAACGATGCCGCCCACATTCTGAAGCTGTGACCTCAGCACTGGTTAACAAAGCTCAGTGTGTATGTGTCATTGGTCGATGTTGCCAGTAAGATAAACCAGTCTTCCTCCTGTAAGGAGGAACATGCCACAGGAATAAAACAAAGGATAAAACTGTTTCCTCCAGTATTGCTCCCTTCTGAAGAGGAAAGGAGAGAGGGGTCTATTCCACAATAAGAAGGTGAGCAGCCGTGGTTTCTGCGGTGAGGTCTGAGGGACAGAGGAAGCCACTGCTGACAAGAAGATGGAGCCTAGGATGGAGAACACTGAAACTTTAGGCTCTTGCTGACTCAGTTCCTTTGGGAGATCTGGCAGATAAACCTCCTAGTGTGACACAGATAACAATATCTTGTTAATGTTGGCCACTACTTACGTATTAATGCCAGCCTGCTGCTTCAAAGGTTATGTTTTAAAATTTATTTAGTCACCTCCCACTAATAAATATTTAGGCTCTTTTCAGCTCTCCACTCTAGCAAATATGGATAGACAGAATTAAAGAAAAATTATCTGACACTTGTTAGAGCAGTTTTTATTATCAAGAACTTTTATTATCAATAAAAATTATCAAGACACTTGCAATAGGGAAGACCTTGTGCTCGATTCTGAATACAGTAAGGACAAGTGGGGATTTATGGCCGAGAAGCAGGGTGAGGGGTTGATGGATGGAAAAATTGCTAAGAGGAGACTTCAAGGGTAGGGGCATTCTTGTTAAACTCACCTAACAGATTTTTCCCTAAAGGCAGGTCAAGGACTTATACATCAAAGTTAGGGGGTGCAGAATCTGATCAGATATCACAGATGATTAGATACCAAGGGTGAGGCAATTCTTGCCAAACAAGGCTGGATAGGAAGTTGACCTTCCATGTCCTTGGCCATGGAAGGCCAAGGTCAAAGCCTGGTTGAGAACAGGGTTCAGGGGAACCTGACTGAAGTTTGACCAAAAAAGAGATAATTTAGGAGACAGGGTAGAGAGAATTTTTTTATTAAAACAAATTCCCAATAATGGACTTCAGTCAAAATACATGAATTTTTATGATTCTTGTTACACATTATCAATGGCTCTTTGAAAGAATTACACTTACAACTACCTGCTTGTTTCTCAAAATTTTTAACAGCATTTTCTTTTGATCAATTCTTAATATATGCAAATATCTAAAATTCTTCAATCATCCTGAAAAAAAAATCTATAGACAATCATCTCATTTTGTATTTTATTACTAAAATTTGATGTTTTTCCATGTTAAACCTGCCTTTTGGAATTGTGGCTGGCATCTCTACGACAGCAATCATGCTTTCTTGTTTTCTGAAGTACACACTGGAATTTATTTCAGATGAGATGATTTCTACTTTCCAACCACTTAATCCATTAAAACCTAGATCACTTCTACGCACAAAGAATTAGCCTCTTAGTATCAATATTTGCATGACTTTTTTCTCTCTGAGTCAATCATGAACAAGGTAACTTCTCAGCCACAGTCCATTGTTCATGGGGGTTTTCTGCCCACTAATTGAACCATTCATTAAGTATTTACCCAGTCATTTTCTTCATTGAGCTCTCTTCCCATATGCCTTACATGTAAATCACCTTGAAGCAGCATAGAGGATGCAGGTTTAATAAGAGTTCTTAGTATCTTTATGGGATATAATGTCTTTGAATCTTCTCTGTTAGAAAATACAAACAGTTGGGTGCAATAATGACCATGCACTCTACCTAGACAGACAAAACCAGCATACCATTAGAGGGTTCCACTGTGAAGTTCTGCAGGATGGAAGAACACCTGTTCTTTTACTACTACCCTGTTCTTTTACTGAAATATGGCTGCATTATCTCCTCACAACTGAGAACTACTGACTGGGACAAAGGACAGGTGACTCATCGAAAAAGCTAATGACAGTAGATAACATTTATTGAACTCTGTCAATATACTGTTCTCTGTTTTAAGTCCTTTTCATGTGCTTAAATTCAATGACTTCAGTTCAAAATTAAATCAGTTAATGACCTTTAAACCTATGAAGTGAGGGTCATTAGTATCCCACTGTATAATTATGGAAACTGAGGAGCCAAGAGATTCAAAATATTGCCCACAGTCACATAACCAGAGGCAAAATTGAGATTCAAGCCAGGCCTGATTCCAGACATCAAGCTCTTGGATGTCCAACTCAACAGATAAACAAGTCCAAATTTTCCTCAGTGATACTAATATATATGTCCATTGACTTTATTTAGACCTTTAAAAACAAATTCATGTATTCATCCCAATTGGTTAAGGTACTTCCACTAGTTTAGAATCCAATGTCTAAAATTTTTTATTTGAGAAACTCTAAACGCTTTAATTCTTTAAGCTTCAAAGGTATCTTAGGATTTGTTTTTAAATTCAGCCATGCATTTTGTAATTCTTACATGTCAGGAAAATCCAGTCAGTTGTTCCTAGATTGAAGCACTCTCATTTGCTATGATGCCCTAACATAGCAGCTCTGCCCTTCCTTTTTCATGTAATTCTTGGGCGTTCCCCAATATCTTTATATATTTTTCTTAAGATGCATTTACTAGAGCCACAAAAAGTATTATAGATTTATACCTTAAAGGGATTTGTTAAAATGAAGGGGAGCTTTATTTTGTTTTTTCTGTGTCTCTGATGATGAATCTTCTTGACGTTCTTGGCAATGGGGATGCATTTTAGCTCTTCTTGGAAATCCCTGTCTCCAAGGTCATAATGAAACGTAGAATTGTGGTATAGCAGAAAGAACTCAAGCCTCTAGGTAGGCAGCTCACGTCCAACTTCCTGCTTTGATCATTTGTAGAAGTGTAATTCGGAGAAGGCAATGGCCCCCCACTCCAGTACTCTTGCCTGGAAAATCCCATGGATGGAGGAGCCTGGTAGGCTGCAGTCCATGGGGTCGCTAGGAGTCGGACACGACTGAGCGACTTCCCTTTCACTTTTCACTTTCATGCATTGGAGAAGGAAATGGCAACCCACTCCAGTGTTCTTGCCTGGAGAATCCCAGGGACGGGGGAGCCTGTTGGGCTGCCATCTATGGGGTCGCACAGAGTCAGACACGACTGAAGTGACTTAGCATACCATAGAAGTGTAATTGGGGGAACTAGGTACAGTTGACCCTAGAACAGTGCAGTGGATTGGGTGGGGTGCCAACCCCCCATGCAGTCAGAAATTGACAAATAATTAATAGCCACCCTGCCCTCCCTATCCTCTGTTCAGTTGTCTCTGTGGTTCTACATAAGCAGATTCGCCACCCTCAGGTTGTATACTGCTGTGTATCTACTATGGGGGAAAAAAAATCTGTATAAGTGCACCCACACAGTTCTAACCCATGTTGTTCAAGGGTGGTGGTTGTTCAGTCAGTCAGTCATATCTGACTCTTTGTGACCCCATGGACTGCAGCACACGAGGCTTCCCTGTCCTTCACTATATCCTGGAGTTTGTTCAACTTCATGCCCATTGAGTCGATGATGCCATCCAACCATCTCATCCTCTATTATCCCCTTCTCTTCATGCCCTCAGTGTTTCCCAGGATCCAAGCATTGGTTCTTCACATCAAGTGGCCAACGTATTGAGCTTCGACATTAGCATCAGTCCTTCCAAAGAATATTCAAGGTTGATTTCCTTTAGATTGACTGGTTTGATCTTGCTATCCAAGGAACTCTCAAGAGTCTTCTCCAGCACCACAGTTTGAAAGCATCAATTCTTCAGTGCTCAACCTTCTTTATGGTCCAACTCTCACATCTGTACATGCCTACTAGAAAAACCATAGCTTTGACTAGACAGACCTTTGTCGGCGAAGTGATGTCTTTGCTTTTTAAAACACTGTCTAGGTTTGTCATAGCTTTTCTTCGAAGGAGCAAACTTCTTTTAATTGCACGGCTGCAGTCATCATCCACAGTGATTTTGTCAATCCGCCCATTTAATTAGGATCTTACATGTGTGCTTAGTCACTCAGTCATGTCAGACTCTTTGCGACTGCATGGACTGCAGCCCGCCAGGCTCCTCTGTCCGTGGAATTTTCCAGGCAAGAATACTGGAGTGGGTTTCCATTTCCTTCTCCAGGAGATCTTCGTGACCCAGGGATTGAACCCATGTCTTTTGTGTCTCCTACATTGGCAGGTGGATTCTTTACCACTTCGCCACCTGGAAAGTCCTGTTCAAGGGTGAGCTGTATTATAATATCAACTTCCTTTCTCATGAAATGGGACAATTGAGGAGCAATTTTATTATGGTGATTAAGAGCACATATATTAGTGCCAAACCACCTGGTTCAAAACCTAGACTGGTTCCTTGTGAGCATGACCTTGGGCAACTTACTCCACCCTTCTGTGTCTTCATTTTCTCATATGGAAATGAAAATGATAACAGTCATACCTACTTTCAAGCATAAAATGGTTGTCACAAACATCAGATGCAAGAATATATGTAAACAACTTTGATCCTAGAACATCATCTAGGCCAATACATGCTAGTTACTGTTGATCACAGAATATTTTAAGGATTAAGTAGGAATGAGTAATGCCTGAACTGTTAGCAAGCACCTAGACACTATGTCATTCCTGTCCTCGCCTGTATTGAGCACTTACCACATGCAAGGTATCATAGGAGGCCAAAGCATGCAGACCAGCAAAAAAAAATCAACAAGTCACTGTCCTCACTAATCATGTTCCATGAGAAAATGAAACAATACACAATAAAATGAAAACGAGCATTTATTGGAAACCTACTATTGTGCTGGCCCTCCTCTATGCCAGGGAAGTATACACCTTAAAGACCAGTTGCTGTCCTCAGGGAGCTCTCAATCTAGGATAACAAAGAGCACTTTATTTTCATTAAAACAGAGCTCAAACCTTTGCACTTAAAAAGTGATCGCAGGTCTGAGGAGACCTGTGATGTCACAAGACTTGGATCTGTCTGCTTCCAAAGTCCCAGGCTCTTTCCAGGATCCTATTAAAAACTGCTGACAAACAGATAATTTCTCCAAAAAGTGACTCGTACCAGGACAAGACCTGTGCATATGTTGGCAATTTAATGTTGCCAAATGCATTCTCTTTCTCTGATCACAGACCCCAGACGTTCGTATGGAGAACGTCTTTGCTCAGGCAAAGGATTGCCTCACCCAAGCATATCTGCAGCTGGCACTGACCCAAGCTGCTACGTACGCTAAAGCTAACTTTGAAACTACACGTTTAAGATAAGCATCTCATTAAATTGAAAAGTAAAATAACTATTGTGACTGCTTCCCTATGCTAAAAATCTTAATAACTCGAGGCAAACTAAAAACAGCCAAAGTTGTCTTCTAATAGAAACTAAGCTGTCGAGTTAATGAAGTGAAAAGCAAATAACAATTAAATTAACAAGTAAAGAATCCAGATCAGATCAGATAAGTCACTCAGTTGTGTCCAACTCTGCGACCCCATGAATCGCAGCATGCCAGGCCTCCCTGTCCATCACCAACTCCTGGAGTTCACTCAGACTCACGTCCATCGAGTCAGTGATGCCATCCAGCCATCTCATCCTCTGTCGTCCCCTTCTCCTCCTGCCCCCAATCCCTCCCAGCATCAGAGTCCTTTCCAATGAGTCAACTCTTTGCATGAGATGGCCAAAGTACTGGAGTTTCAGTTTCGACACCATTCCTTCCAAAGAAATCCCAGGGCTGATCTCCTTCAGAATGGACTGGTTGGATCTCCTTGCAGTCCAAGGGACTCTCAAGAGTCTTCTCCAACACCACAATTCAGAAGCATCAATTTTTTGGTGCTCAGCCTTCTTCACAGTCCAACTCTCACATCCATACATGACCACAGGAAAAACCATAGCCTTGACTAGATGAACCTTTGTTGGCAAAGTAATGTCTCTGCTTTTGAATATGCTATCTAGGTTGGTCATAACTTTCCTTCCAAGGAGTAAGCGTCTTTTAATTTCATGGTTGCAGTCACCATCTGCAGTCATTTTGGAGCCCAGAAAAATAAAGTCTGACACTGTTTCCACTGTTTCCCCATCTATTTCCCATGAAGTGACGGGACCCGATGCCATGATCTTCGTTTTCTGAATGTTGAGCTTTAAGCCAACTTTTTCACTCTCCACTTTCACTTTCATCAAGAGGCTTTTGAGTTCCTCTTCACTTTCTGCCAAAAGGGTTGTGTCATCTGCATATCTGAGGTTATTGATATTTCTCCCGGCAATCTTGATTCCAGCTTGTGTTTCTTCCAGTCCAGCGTTTCTCATGATGTACTCTGCATAGAAGTTAAATAAACAGGGTAACAATATACAGCCCTGACGAACTCCTTTTCCTATTTGGAACCAGTCTGTTGTTGCATGTCCAGTTCTAACTGTTGCTTCCTGACCTGCATACAAATTTCTCAAAAGGCAGATCAGGTGGTCTTGTATTCCCATCTCTTTCAGAATTTTCCACAGTTTATTGTGATCCACACAATCAAAGGCTTTGGCATAGTCAATAAAGCAGAAATAGATGCTTTTCTGGAACTCTCATGCTTTTTTCCATGATCCAGCAGATGTTGGCAATTTGATTCAACCCCCTCTAAAATTTGTACATGGCAACTTCAGGAAAAAAAATTTGAAGACCTGACTTGTGATAATTATTTTCTCTTACAGGAGTTGTTACAAATATTTTGTTGCAGGAAGTCTTCCCTTAAATTTGTGCCAGTCTGCAGCACACTGAACAAACATTATTTTAAAAGAAGAAAGCTGTTTAAGTTGCTCTATCTTAATAGACAACCATGAGTTCATTAATGTAAAGTTTTCAATCAGATGGCCCTAAAAGGGAGTTTCCCTAAAAGAAAGCCCCCTGATTCACAATTCAGGAGAAGGACTTCACACAGTTTCTAAACTTGAGCAACTCTTAGACAAGAAAGAGGGAAATTAAGATATGAAAACTTATTTTGCATAAAACTCAACTAGAAAGCAATGTAAAGTCTAGTCATAGAATGATTTTATTTAGGAAAACAGAGACCTATGGAAGAAAATGGATTCTATAGCTACACGGAAATAATAGTGGGAACTAAAGTGCTTTAAAAGCATTGCTTCCTGGACTCTAATATACATACATCTGAAGTACCTAAGGAATCTTGTTAATATGCAAATTCTGTTAAAATGCAAGGTCTGGGGTGGAGTCTGAGATTCAGCGCCTCTCTTAAGCTCCTCAGGTGATGCCATCCATCCTGATCACCCAAGCACACTTCGACCTGCAACATGTACAGAATTTGCTTATTGTAAAGGCCATATCCTCTGTTAAGTTTAAACAGAATCTTCTAAGTTAATCTGAAAAGTTCAGTGTGTGTGTGCTCAATTGTGCATGACTCTTTGCGACGCTATGGACTATAGCCCTGCCGGGCCTTCTGTCCATGGGATTATCCAGGCAAGAATACTGGAGTGAGATGCCATTTACTCCAGGGGATCTTGCCAACCCTGGAATCGAACCCTCATTTCTTGCATCTCCTGAATTGGCAAGTAGATTCTTTATCACTGCGCCACCTCGGAAGCTAAGAGTTCAGGTACTTGTACAGATAAAAAGTTAGGAATTAACCATTTATTCAGTCACCATTATTGAGTTTTCTACATCCCAGGTCTTGTGGTTGTTGTTGTTCAGTCACTAAATCATATCCAACTCTTTTGCGACCCCAGGGACTATAGCCCACCAGGCCCCTCTGTCCATAGGATTTTTCAGACAAGAATACTGGGGTGGGTTGCCATTTCCTACTCCAGGGAATCTTCCCGACCCAAGAATCAAACCCACATCTCATGCACTGAAGGCAGATTCTTTACCACTGAGCCACCTGGGAAGCCCCAGCCCTTAGGGCAGGTCCTGGGAATTCAACAGTAACTAAATCAAGTGCCTTTAAACGTATTTCAGGAGATTGAATGCAAAAGCAGATATAAGCATCCAGTCATCCTCATTAAGCCAGACATTAAAGAAATAGCAAAACTGTAAAATAATGCCACTTTTCTTACCAAATGTTGCTTTGTTTGGAAAATATACTTATTTTACATAAATGTTATTTATGTTATTGTGTAATAGGTTCATTTTTTAAATAAATAAATATGTTCTTAAAATTTTAAGTGTCTTTGATAAACTACTTTTGACTGTTCCCCAGAAAGAACAAAAGGAATGTGGATTAAAAGACTTTTCATCGATCAATCAATAAATGATCTTTCATCACTCACAAATTAAAATGAATCTGTCCTGGTGCTTGTGTTAACTTTTTGTTGACATAATATTTTTAGGAACCCTGCCAGATTGTTTAGATGTCAGATGTTGAAAGTAATTGGCAGTTTAATGCTGTGAACTAGCATTGGTCTGTTTTGTATGAACTAGTAACATAGACTGCAAGGTGTTCGTATGCATGGCACAGTTTACTAGCAACTACATTATGGCAAGTTTGATAGATCATATCCATTAAAATTAAAGCAAATAAGTATAGTTATACGGCAAGAAAATTTTTTACCTTAGTTTGGATTAATATGTACAAGTGCTCCAGATTAAAGTCCTGGCTTCTGCCTCGAATTTCTCTGTACAGTATAAACAATAGGAAGGCTTGTATTCATCAAAGGCTTCGCTGTTCTTTCATAAGCATCAGGTACTATGGCTGCTGCACGTTAAATGGCAAAATAGAACCACCAAGTAGGTTTTCAAATTCCATCAGGTTGAATATATTAGAACAGATGACCTACCCAAACTCCTTCTGTTCTATCACAAGCAGCCAAAACTGGATGACTCTAAGCAAGAAGAGAATGGACGCATAAAGGGCCATGTCTGAGGAGTGTAGAGGCAAATAGCATGGGAACCAAGGGCAAGTCTTTGCTCACGAGGATTCACCTTTTCAAAAGCTGCCAGCAGGTGGCAGCATTTGTCACAGCTGGTTGGATTGTATGCATTAAAGCGGTTTCTCAAGGGGAACCTATGCTGCTGCATTAGATGTAGAGGGGCAGGGTCGTAATAAGGATAAAGTGGCAGCAGTCTGTTTAGGCTGAACAGGCTTTGGGACAATACGATAATGTAATTTTGTACTCAAAAGTGAAACAAACGTGGTGTCATGGATTTCTTTTTTTAATTAGTTAATTCATTTATTTTCAGCTGCTCTGGGTCTTCATTGCTTCATGCAAGCTTTCTTGAGTTGCAGGGAGTGAGGACTACTCTTTGTTGTGGTATATGTGCTTCTTGTTTCAGCAGCCTCTCTTGTTGAGGAGCAACAAGGCTCTAGGCGCCAGAGCTTTAGCAGTTGCAACACAAGGGCTCAGTAGGTGCAGTTCACTGGCTCTAGGCACCCAGGCTCAGTAGTTGTGGCCAGCTCATGGGTTTAGTTCGGAGAAGGCAATAGCACCCCACTCCAGTACTCTTGCCTGGAAAATCCCATGGACGGAGAAGCCTCGTGGGCTGCAGTCCATGCGGCCGCTAAAAGTCGGACACGACTGAGCGACTTCACTTTCACTTTTCACTTTCATGCATTGGAGAAGGAAATGGCAACCCACTCCAGCGTTCTTGCCTAGAGAATCCCAGGGACGGGGGAGCCTGGTGGGCAGCTGTCTATGGGATCACACAGAGTCGGACACGACTGAAGTGACTTAGCAGCAGCAGCAGCAAGGGTTTAGTTGCTCTGTGGGATGTGGGATCTTCCCGACCAGGGATTGAACGCATGTCTCCTGTATTGGCAGGTGCATTCTTTACTGCTGAGCCACCAAGGAAGCTCTCTCTTTTTTTTTTAACTGAAGTATAGTTGATTTACAATGCTGCAGGTGTATAGCAAACTGATTAATTTATACGTATATATATATATATATATATGTCAGATTATTTTCCATTATAGGTTATTACAAGATAGTCAATATAGTTCCTTGTGCTATAGAGTTGGTCCTTATATATCTAGTTCATATATGTGTGTGTGATAAATCACTTAGTTGTGTCTGACTCTTTGCAACCCCATGGACTGTAGCCTGCCAGGCTCCTCTGCCCATGCAATTTCCCAGGCAAGAATACTGTAGTCGTTGCCATTTCCTTCTCCAGGGGATCTTCCCCACCCAGGGACCGAACCTGGGTCTCCTGCATGGCAGGTGGATTCTTTACCATCTGAGCCACCAGAGAAAGCCTATTTATATATAGTAGTGTGTATATGCAGAGAAGGCAATGGCAACCCACTCCAGTACTCTTGCCTGGAAAATCCCATGGACGGAGAAGTCTCGTGGGCTGCAGTCCATGGGGTCGCTAAGTGTCGGGAATGACTGAGCAACTTTGACTTTTCACTTTCATGCATTGGAGAAGGAAATGGCAACCCACTCCAGTGTTCTTGCCTGGAGAATCCCAGGGACGGGAGAACCAGGTGGGCTGCCGTCTATGGGGTCACACAGAGTCAGACACGACTGAAGCGACGCAGCAGCAGCAGCAGCAGCAGTGTGTATATGTTCAGAGAAGGCAATGGCAACTCACTCCAGTACTCTTGCCTGGAAAATCCATGGACAAAGGAGCCTGGTGGGCTGCAGTCCATGATGTCACTAAGAGTCGGACACGACTGAGTGACTTTACTTTCACTTTTCAGTTTCATGCATTGGAGAAGGAAATGGCAACTCACTCCAGTGTTCTTGCCTGGAGAATCCCAGGGACGTGGGTGCCTGGTGGGCTACCGTCTATGGGGTCGCACAGAGTTGGACATGACTGAAGCGACTTAGCAGCAGCAGCAGCAGTGTGTATATGTTAACCCCAGATGCCCAATTCATCCCTACCCCCTACTGTCCCTTTGGTAGCCAAAAGTTTGTTTTCTATATCTGTGAGTCTATTTCTGTTTTGTAAGTTCATTTGTGTCTTTTTTTAGATTCCACATATAAATTATATATGATACTTATCTTTCATAGGGTATTCTTTTAGCAAATATCTTGGCTAGTGGGAATAAACAGAAGTTGTTGCAATTTTCAAAGGAAAGGAAGAGGGACCCAGGTAGAGAATAGATTTCAATTGAAAGACATATGACTAAAGTGTAGTTCCAGAACTGTCTCCATGAACAATTTGCTTCATGCATTATATTTGTGGAGGTTTGCCATGGTGCCAAGCACAAAGTGAAAAACCTAAGTAAATATTAATTTCCTTTTCCTAATTCAGTCTCACTACCACAGGAGATTTACTCCAGAACACCATTCCTTCACCAACCTTTAGGAGCCCTATTTTTGCTTCTCATACTTTTCCCATAGGAAAATATTACAAATATAATAACCATGAACGTCTGGGAAACAGTAGCAGACAAACCTGGAAGACAGTCAGTAACGAAGTGCTTCTTTCTGAGCATGGTTTCAAGCCAACAATAACTCTACAGAACAATCACATTTATAATAATCATAAATGTAATTATTCTAGTTGCCACAGCCCCAGATCAATGTTCAATTTTAAAGACTTCTCTTATCATTAATTGGCCTCTTAATCTATGCTTCTATACTGAAAGATATTCACCATATGTATCCTTGCTTTAATTTCTGAACAGAGTAAGTTAGAAAAAAGAAATTCTTTCTTAACTTAAAAAAGTGACCTGTGTTTATCTTGTTGAGATACACAATTAAGACTTGCGGACATGTAGATTAAGGCCCCACTATTCTTCTCCTTATCATCTACCTTACCATCATGTGTAATCTTTTTATTCTAATAAAACAAACATCAAAACTTTAAAGACTAAAATTTATTCTGGGTTAATATCTCCCTTTTTTGCAACTTATGAATCCTCATCTAGAGTGAACTAAAAATGAACAAACAAGTGAATCATTCATGGTTTGGAATGACTCAGAATTCTGAAGAATAGACAGGTTAATTATTATATATTACTTCCCAGAACCAAAATGTGCAACTTTGTGACCCAAATGGCTTTATAAAACTCCACCAAATTCTACTGACACTAAGGTTTCAAAAGGGAACTTTTGAGCTAGAGGGGAAATGTAGAGATAATGCAATCCAACATTTTTACATGGAAGATGAGACATTTTAAAAAGTGTAATCGAGAATATTTATATTTTTAAATTTGAAGAATTTAATTTTGGAGTAGTCATGACTTATATATATATATATATATATATATATATATATATATATGAAATTAAAGTAATTAGTTTTGAAGCATTCCTTCTTTTAGGAAAAAAGGCCTTTGTTGCTAACCATGTAAACTATTAATTCCAAGTAGCCATGCGTTTCATTACATGAAACGGTTGTTTCATGAGATTCTATCTGGCTCAACGTGGCATACATTTAACAATAACAAGCTTAAAAAGAGATAATACTAACATCAATGTACCTATGTAGTTTGAAAAGAGAATAAAATGCTTAGAGTGGCACAAGTATTTGGAAAAGCAAGGAGAAAAAAATGGAAATGGAATAATACATGTTTGTGGCAACAGAAGTGCAAGTAGAACCCTCCTATGTCACTTTTTAGAAATTAGAATACTGATTCTAGATATTCAGTCAGTTCAGTTCAGTCGCTCAGTCATGTCCGACTCTTTGCGACCCCATGAATCGCAGCACGCCAGGCCTCCCTGTCCATCACCAACTCCCGGAGTTCACTCAGACTCACGTCCATCGAGTCAGTGATGCCATCCAGCCATCTCATCCTCTGTCGTCCCCTTCTCCTCCTGCCCCCAATCCCTCCCAGCATCAGAGTCTTTTCCAATGAGTCAACTCTTCGCATGAGGTGCCCAAAGTACTGGAGTCAGCATCATTCCTTCCAAAGAAACCCCAGGGCTGATCTCCTTCAGAATGGATTGGTTGTTAGATATTCAATATTAGACACAGGGATGGCATTTTTCACAGAATCAGAACAAATAATTCTAAAATTAGTATGAAAGCACAAAAGACCACAGATAGCCAAAACAATCTTAAGAAAGAAGAACAAAGTTGGAGGTACCATGCTCCCTGATTTCAAACTATACTACATCAGTATGATACTGACACAAAACCAGACACATGGGTCAGAGGAACAGAATACAGAGCCCAGAAAGAACCCACACTTACATGGACAACTGATCTATGACAAAGGAGGCAAGAGTGTACCATGGGGAAAAGACAGCCTCTTCAATTAATGGTATTAGGGAAATTGGACAGCCACACACAAGAAAATCAAACGAGACTATATGCACTATTTACAAAAATAAACTAAAATGGATTAAAAACTTAAATGAAAGCCTTGAAACCATATAAGAAAACCTATAAGAAAACATTAGCAGTATGCTGTTTGACATCAGTCTTCGCAATATTTTTTTGGATCTGGATCCTCAGGCAAGGGCTTCCCTGGTAACTCAGCTGATAAAAAATCTGCCTGCAATGCTGGAGACCCTGGTTTGATTTATGGGTTAGGAAATTCCCCTAGAGAAGGTAATGGCTACCCACTCCAGTATTCTTGGGCTTCCTTGGTGGCTCAGACAGTAGAGAATCTGCCTGGAATGCAGGAGACGCAGGTTCGATCCCTGGGTTAGGAAGATGCCCTGGAGGATGGCATGGCAACTCATCCAGTATCCTTGCCTAGAGAATTCCGTAGAGTAAAATATTACTTAGCTATAAAAGAGAATGCAATCTTTCCATGCGACAACATGGATGGACCTAGAGGGTATTATGCAAAGTGAACTGTCAGACAAAAAGAGACAAATACCGTATGATTTCACTTCTATGTGTAATCTAAAAATTAAAACAAATGAATAAATATAACAACAATAAAACAGTCACTGATACAGAGAACAAACATGATTGCCTTAGGGGAGAGGGGTGGGAGGATGAGTGATATAGGTGGAGGAGATTAAGAGGTACAAACTTCCAGTTACAAAATAAATGAATCAGGGGTATAAAATTTACAGTGTGGGGAATATAACTGATAATAATATAATATCATTTTACAGTGACATATGATAACTAGACTTATTGTGGTGATCATTTTGTGATGTATAGAAGTAACAAATCACTATGTTGTATGTATCCATGAAAGCGGATAGATGTTCACTAAATGTATCATGGTAATCATTTCGTGATATGCTGTACACCTTAAACTTATCCAGTGCTATCAATTATATCTCAATAAAACTAGAAGGAAAAAAGAAATTAGAGGGAAAAAAAGTACTTGTGTATTTTGTGGGTCACCAGAAGGAAGTTGAAGAGAGAATTTTTCTGGACTTTAGGAGGCAATTTCAATTTGCCTAATATGCTTCTTCCCAACTTTCCATTAACATGCCCATGAATATAGTTGATTTTGTTTATAAACTCAAAGGAGTTCTGTAAATGCAGGTGATCTTATTTCCCCCAAACGAGGGGTGCAATTTTTCCCTAAAGATAGTGAAGGGAGATGGGTTGCGCTGGATAGCAAACTCACCCTCTGAACCAAAACCAAACATTCCTGAAGGGGATGGGGGTGTACTTCTGCTTCATACTCGAGCTAAATCCACCTCTCTTCAAAATATAGTAGCAGAACATGTGCCCATTCCTCATATCCATCAATGCAGAGTTGTCTGACACCCTCCTGCACAGGCTAGACCACAGTGAGAGAGTGGACCCCAAAGTGGAATACAAAAATACACATATTTAAGATAAAATGTATTTGTATGTTTTAAGATATAATGTCTGTAAAGGGGCAATTAGCATTTTCACATTATTAGTTTGCCTTTTCTCTTTAGAGATACAGGACTTTCACCTTAGTATTCCCTAGTAACTATTTGCTGGGTTACAAAAAAAAAAAAAAAAAACTTGGAGTAATAACAGTTTCAACCCAACATAGAATTTTGTGGTAAGACAATAAACAGGTTTGTAAGTCAGTTATATCATAAGATTTTACATCTAAAAATGCAAAGTTCTGAACCTGGAGGAAAAGGAGGAGAGAGAAAGGTAAAAGGAGCAAGATTATATTTATAAATATCGTTCTATGGCTAGTAAATTGAATGTAAAAACACAAAGAACCCTGGAAATCAACATTGGGTGTATTTCTAAAAATAAATATAAATGTTAAACTAGCTCTGTGAGCTCCAGTTACATGAACGAAGACTGAATTTGGGGTTGGCGACTGGAGTTGAAGAAGAGAAGTTCTGCTTTCCCAAGCTCCTTTCACCACATCCCACAAGTGGGATAGAAAGTGAGTTTAAGGCTGCATCTCCATCGGAAAGTGCGCTCGCCATCCCTTCGCCCTCCCAGGAGCATTCTGTCTCCCACAGCTTGAAAGGGAGAAACTTTAGCTGAAAAGTGGCTGTGGAGAGAGCTCAAATTAAAAAAAAAAAGAAAAGAAAGGAAGTGAGTTTAAATTTTAGTCACAAACTCAAAGGTATCAGAAATCCAACCTGTTTTATTTTTACACAAATCAACTTAATATTTATCTCAAGTTCCCATTCCACCAGGAGCCAGGTTGTTTATCGTAGCACCAAGGTAAGAGGCAGGGTATCTGCTCTTCAGTGTCAACCATCCACATGAGTAACCAGCTGAGACATCTATCATCCAACCTGGTCCTTAGGGCTTGATTATCATCAGTCCAAACAAGATGACTCTGAGATGTCACACCACTCTATGGCAAGGGTGCTCTGCTCACTCTCTATGATCCCTGTCATTCTGGACTCATTGATCAGTCTTTCCTTCTCTCGGCTGTTGCCAGTTCCCAGAACTCTGCTTATAAGGCAGTATCCAAGGGCCCTGTACAGAGCTCCAGCGATGATGGCTCCTCCACTTGTGCTCCCTCTCTTTCCAACTTTAGAAATATTTTTCTGCCCTCTATGGAGCTGGAGAAATACCGTCAGCGTGCAAACATTTTCTCTATATCTTAATATTTCTCTAAAGACTCTAAGCTTTTCAAAGATAAGTTACAGAACTGTAAGAAATAAATTGCTTCTTTTTACCCTGAGTCAATTAATCCAAAGTAGCCTAGACCTTTGAAAGGTTAACCAAAGAAAGAGAATGACAGAAAGTATGGGTCAGATGGAGAAATTGTCTCTAAAATCATATCCCCTTAGTACTAACATTTTCATTTTTTGTTAACTTTAGATTCTTTTTTATCCCTTTATCACTGGTGAAAGATTTCTAATTTCCATGTGGGACTTTGTATATCCTTAATCTTTTAAAGTTAATTTCTAGGATAGCTACATTTTAGAGGATGCGTTCTTTAAAAGTTATGTTTCAAGGACTAAAGTGAGGTTGTTGTATAACTAGTAAATTATCTATTTTTAAACATGTACAATCCATCTCATTTCCAAAGATTATGCACTATAATCTATTATTAATTATATTATTCAAATTCTCTTATTCTTTAAATGCCTGAACTATGTTGTTAAGAATCTTTTCAATACAAAAAACAGAAACCCAATTCAAACTAGCATAATGCATTAAGAGAACCGGTGGACTAATATAACTGGGATTTCTAAAATATAAACTTCTTTAGCAAAGGCTGGGTCTAGGGCTTGCAGTGATGGAATTGGTACTGTATTTCTTCATCCCTTGGCTTTGCTTGCCTGTTTTCATTTGTCAGGCCAGCTCTATCCACGTGGCAACAAGATAGCTCCTGGGAGGCTTATTGGTCCCTGCACGCTGTAATCACAGGAACAGGGACTCTCTTCCTTCTCCCAGCACCGTCAAGACAAGATAAAGGACTCTGATTCAGTATAGGTAAGTTGCCCACTTGGGCCCAATCCTTGAGTCACACAGATAAACCACTCTGATCAATCAGTTTAGGTCACACATCATCTCAACTGGGATTTCACAGAGGCAAATCTGACTCAGTAATTGCTTTGAGAGTAATTTATTAAGGACATGCTTCAGAGAAAACAGTAACAGTGGGGAAAGCCATATGGGAAGAGGAAGAAGCCAACGATACCCAAAGCTTGATAAGCAAGCTCAAGATAAATAACACCTCAAAGTTTTTCCTCCTCCAATGAAGGAGCCAAAGTCTAGAGAGGCCATGGAGTGTTCAGACACTTTCAGCTCTCCACATGGACGAGGCAGCTCCAGTGCCCACAAGCCCTTCTCTGAAGGGAAAAGCTTTAGCCACTAAGCTCATAAAAGCTGGGGAAGGGCTCACAGAACTAGTTTTAAAAAAAAAAGGCAGGGGAGCCAAAAGAACCTGAGTGGGGCATCAAGCATTTGCTAAATGTGCCCAGTCCTGTGATAACCAAGATACAGCCTCTTGACCAACACCACCAAAACAATCTGCCCAGTGTGGGCAGTTCCCAAAAGAAGTGATGTGGGGCAGACACAGTAAGTGACCATGCTATCTCACAAAGCCTGAGATAGCACTCAATTTCCCTGCAACTATAGTAGTGCTGTATATTTCTTTTTCTCCTAATAACTTTTGACTTAAATGTTAATCCTATTTTAGTCCACAGAGGATTAAGATTTTTATAACTTGGTTGTGCAGTGTAGTGCACATGATAAAAAAAATGACCTTCTTTTTAACCTTTTAATATTTTGACCATTGATGGCTACATCATCTGAAATTAATTACAT
This sequence comes from Bos javanicus, assembly GCF_032452875.1. NCBI lineage: Eukaryota > Metazoa > Chordata > Mammalia > Artiodactyla > Bovidae > Bos > Bos javanicus. The sequence continues at coordinate 22,706,673 of NC_083873.1, read as the reverse complement.
CTCTTTTTTTCAACTCGCCTTATGAATCTTCATTACTAAGATTTGTGGTTTTGCCTTAGAAATACTCCTTGGGAACAGCACAGAGATACTGTTTTAACCTCCTTATTTGGCAAAAGTTTATTTTAATTGGGGAGCATAACTCATTTAAGTTTGTTATCAGAATTGATATATTTCACATATCATTTCAAACTATCTTGAGTTGTATGTATTTTTTAGGCTTTTGTACCACTTCCTCTCTTTTCTGTCATTTGTTGTTTGGGTTGATTTTATCTTCTACGGATTTGGAAGGTTTCAATCATGTTATAAATTCTATTGATATTCGCTATCTAAAAGTCCTTTTCTATTCTTTACTTCTTTCCACTTAAATTTTTAAAAAATTGACTATTTCTTAACTTTCTCCAAGTTCACATTCTTCTAACTGAAGTTTTTATTTGTATTATCTAGACACTTACTCTCACATTATTGTGATTTATTTTTATATTATTTTTATATAATTTTTACATTAATTTTCTTTAAAGAAAAGCTTCTTATATTTGCATTCCTTTTTTTAATGACCAAACATATAACAATTATTTAAACTTAGTGTGATGGTTGAGTTTATGTGTCAACTTGACTGGATAACAGGGTGCCCACATATTTGGTTAAATTGTTCTAGGCAGGTCTGTGCAGGTGCTTTGGATAAAATTAATATCTGAATCAGTAGATTGAGTAAAGCAGGGTATCGTCACCAATGCAGATAAGCCTCAACCAATGCACTAAAGACCTGAGCAGAGCAAAACGGTTAAGGGAAAATTCGCTCTCTACCTGACTGTCTTCAAACTGGGACGTCAGTCTTCTCCTGTCTTAGGCCTCAGACATGGACTGTGAGTTACACCATCAGCACTCGGCCTCTCAGGCCTTCACACTCAGACAGGAACCATGCCATTGGCTTTCCTAGGTGTCCAGCTCTGACTGCAAGTCTTGGGACTTCTCGGCCTTCCTAATCGCATGAACCAATTCCCCATGATATACAGATACATTGTATACCATGGGGAATACAATATACATTATTGGCTTCCACCCACCCCAGCATGTTTCTCTAACACATTTGGTCCCCCTATCTCTTTAGGCTAATTTGCATTCTCTTTTTCAGTTTTATGTTGCTATTTCATAGAAACTAACTTTCCTGGCATTTTAATGACTCTATAAAAAATTTTTCCAAACTTTCTCCTGGTTCTGGTAGTAAATCACTTTGAAAATATTCAACCCTTCTGTATCTTCAGGAGAAAAACAAATGGCTTCTTCTTGTCTTTATTTTCTTAAAAGCACATATTAGGGGCCTTGCTAGTGGTCTAGTGGTTAAGAATCTGCCTGCCAATGCAGGGGACATACATAGGTTTTATCCCTGGCCTGGGAAGATACCACATGCTGCAGAGCAGCTGAGCCCTTTGCACCACAGCTTGTGAGCCTGTGCTCCTCAAGGAAGAGTAGCCCTTGCTCGATGCAGCTAGAAAAAGCCCACAGACCGGCAACAAAGACCCAGCGCCACCAAACATAAGATGGATAAATAAATCCTTTTTTTTTAAACACACATTATTTTTTCCTTTTCCCTCTCTAATTCCATTGAAGGAGGAAATGTAATTTTTGCTGCTGCTGCTGCTGCTAAGTCGCTTCAGTCGCGTCCGACTCTGTGCGACCCCACAGATGGCAGCCCACCAGGCTCCCCTGTCCCTGGGATTCTCCAGGCAAGAACACTGGAGTGGGTTGCCATTTCCTTCTCCAATGCATGCAAGTGAAAAGTGAAAGTGAAGTCGCTCAGTCGTGTCCGACTCTTAGCGACCCCATGGACCACAGCCTACCAGGCTCCTCCATCCTTGGGATTTTCCAGGCAAGAGTACTGGAGTGGGGTGCCATTGCCTTCTCCACTAGTCATTATAAATGCCAATTGTCAGAGTCCTACTCGTTGATAATCCTACCTCAGTTTCTCCTTTGGGGTTAATAAATTCCCTTCTTGGGCTCTTTCTGGGAAGCTGCTTGATATGCAAATGTACTGTTTTTATTTTCTTATTTTATGGGTCTAAGTCAGGTCCTTCAAAGTACCAATTTCATTGACCCTCTGATCCCACAGAACACACATAATCCACAGCTCACTGCTCTCCCAATATCTACCCTAACTACACTCATTTCCTTTCAGGACTACATTTCTCTGTGTACAATAAACCAGTATTATTCTCACTGCTCCTCTGCCTATAACAATCACCAGAACTCCACATATCCTGTCTCATTGTTTCTAAATGAACATGTAAAGTTTGTAGTTTCAAACTGGATGTATAAAGACAGGTACCAATGGGACAGGAAGGAGGTTGGGATCACGGTAGGAACAATGCTCTGAATGCCTCAAAAACACCACCTGGGTTATAGAGGAACAGTCTTTTCCATTGATACAGAACCTAATTTTTTTTTCTTTTGAGAGTAGAGCAGATGGTACTTTCAAAATAGTAGGTTTATTCCATCTCAAGAAAGAAAAAGAATAAAAAAAGAGACAAAACAAAATCACCCACTTGACCATGAATTCTGAGCATGACTAAGTCATGATTGTCTCTTTGAGAAACCTTTAAAAAGCTGTCAGTTTTAGTTTTCATTATTATGAGTTTTCATCCTTTTTTCTATCTCTTCTTAAATGTTTCTGTGAGGAATTGAGAGAATTACTGAAACAGGACCTGCTAGTCAGATGTCATTTAAATTTAAAACTCTAGTTTAATATTTAAGGCATTCCTGAAAAATTAATTTACTGTATTTCTTCTCCTTATTATTGTTGTTTTTGTTGAAGAGCAATAGTAATAGCTACTACTTATTAAGTGTTATTATCAGGCAGGCACAATGGTGGGTACTTTAGATATCTAGTTCTCATGACACCATAATTACCACTAATCTCACTTTTCATAAAGAAATTGAAGTTCAGTGAGTATAAGTAACTGGCCTAAATCTTACTGTTAACATCTTGTAACACACAGTTTCATAGTCAGGTGGCTTTGACTCCAAGCTCCATCCTCTTTCTTTAAGTCACGATGCCAGAAAAGGCAATGGCACCCCACTCCAGTACTCTTGCCTGGAAAATCCCATGGACGGAGGAGCCTGGTGGGCTTCAGTCCATGGGGTCACTACTAGTCGGACACGACTGAGCGACTTCACTTTCACTTTTCACTTTCATGCATTGGAAAAGGAAACGGCAACCCACCCCAGTGTTCTTGCCTGGAGAATCCCAGGGACGGGGGAGCCAGGTGGGCTGCCATCTATGGGGTCGCACAGAGTCGGACACGACTGAAGTGACTTAGCAACAGCAGCCTCATCTAGCAGAGGATCCTATGGTTATACGAACACAGCCACCACTACAAAAACTGGACTTTTTCCTGAATGTAAATTTTAGTATATATAGGGATAAAATTTTACAGATGGCCCACACAAATTGCGCACAAAGCTCACTAGTAAGATATATATGGGGAAAAAAATGAGAAACCAATTGATGGTACAACCAGGTAAGGTAAATCAACACAAAATTTTTGATCTGGCAGTAATGGCTGCATAGAGAAATGTTTGACTTAAGTCTGTGATGCTGGTTCTGATGGTAGAGATAGTACTTTTTCAACATATCACGTCATTAAATGAGTTATTTCCTGTATTCACTTCCTTCCTTCAGCAGGATTTAAGCTGGTTGATAAAAAGATGCTAATTGTTTGAGAGAGTACAGCTTACTATTCACATACATTCAATTAAAGCCCAGACTTAGAGTTCTTGGGAATAAGTTATTGAGTCATCTCAGCAAAACTATAAAATAGAGTATTCTTTAAAATAGCTGATTTTTTTAAAAGCAGCTTTTAAACTCCTTGCTGCTACTGCTGCTAAGTCACTTCAGTCGTGTCCGACTCTGTGTGACCCCAGAGACAGCAGCCCACCTGGCTCCCCCATCCCTGGGATTCTCCAGGCGAGAACACTGGAGTGGGTTGCCATTTCCTTCTCCAATGCATGAACGTGAAAAGTGAAAGTGAAGTCCCTCAGTCGTGTCCGACTCTTAGCGACCCCGTGGACTGCAGCCCACCAGGCTCCTCCGTTCATGGGATTTTCCAGGCAAGAGTACTGGAGTGGGGTGCCATTGCCTCCTTACTACTTCTTTATTATTAGTTTTTAAAATCTTAACTCTAAAGAACCTCTAAAGTATTGTTGTAAAACTTTTAATTCCATCTTCAAATATGCCATTAGTAAGGCAGGGGCGGAGGGATTGGAAATAAATATTCCACTTAAAATGAGTACAAACATATGTTGTTCTGAGTCACAGTTGCTTATAGTGTAGTAGATCTTCAGAGATTAAGCAATCTTAACTAGTTAAAACCTCTTATTTTACCCATGGCAAACTGTAATCCAAAGGAGTCAAATAAAAGTATCAAAAATAAAACTGGGATATCATTACAGACTCTGAAGACATCAAAAGGGGATAAGGAAACAACTCCACAGACATAAATTTGACAACTTGATGAAATAGATCAACTCCTTGAAAAATGCAAATTACAATTCACCTCCCATGAAAATAGATAGTTTGAATATCTGTATAATTATTAATGAAAAACTTTCAAAAAAGAAATCCCAATGAATTTCTCTGGAGACTTCTACCAAAAGTTGAAAGAAGAACTAACATCAATTCTACACATTTTTCCCCCCAGAAAATAGAAGAGGAATACTTTGTAATCTATTTTAAGAATCTAGTATTACCCTGGTACAAAAAAAAAAAAAAAACAGACAAAAACAGTACAAAAAGGGACAACTTTTTTTCATGAATATAGAGAAGAAAATTTTACCAAAAAGATTCAGCAATATCTAAAGAGAGTTATATACCATCACAAAATGGGATTTATCCCTGGGATCCAAGTCTTCTTCAATATTTAAAAATCAATCAATGTAATCTACAATATAAAACTAAAGAAGAAAAATCACATGAATATCAACTAGTGCAGCAAAAGCATTTGGAGGGGCTTCCCTGGTGGCTCAGTGGTGAAGAACCCGCCTGCCAGTGCAGGAGACAAGGATTTGATCCCTGATCCAGGAAGATCCCACATGCTATATAGCAACTAAGCCTATGAGCTCCAACAACAGAGCCAGTGCTCTAGAGCCTTCAAGCCACTACTGAGCTCACATGTTGCAAGTACTGAAAACTGCACACTACTGCCTTGAACCCATGCTCTGCAACAGGGGAAGCCACCGCAATGAGAAGGCAGTGCCTTGCCAGGAGAGTAGAGTCTGCTCACAGCAACTAGAGGAAAGCCTGTGTAGAAATGAAGACCCAGCACTGCCAAAGGTAAAATAAATAAATACATAAAATTTTAAAAAGCATTTGGAAAAATCCAACACCCATTAGCAGTCTTTAAAAAACTCTCTGAAAAAACAGGAATGCAGAGAAGTTCCTCACAGTGTCAATCAGGAGTGTGATCAGTTAGTGTTCATCTGTGAGTGTTAATCAGTTAGTGATCAAGAGTGTCAATAGGAAACCTGCAACTACCTTGATATTTGATGAAAGATTAAATGCCTTCCTCCTAAGATCAGAAGCAAGGCAAAGATCCCACCCTCAGCACTTTTATTCAACACAGTGCTTCAAGATCTAGCTGGTGCAATAGTTCGAAAACAAAACGCAGGCCAAAAGGAAGAAATAAAATTGTCCGCATTCGCAGGTGACAGGATTGTTTACATAGAGAATTCAAATGAATCTACAAAAAACTCCTAGCACTAACAAATAGAATTGGTAAAGCTGCAGGATACAAGACATACTTTTAAAAGCCAACTGTATTTATAAATACTAGCAATGAACACATGGACATTGAAATTAAAAATATAATACCTTCTAAAGCACTCAAAAAAGTGAAACACTTAAGTGTTAATCTAATAAAAGACATACAGGGCATGTATTCCTGAAACTAAAATGCTGGTGAAACAAATCAAAGAGCTATAAGTAGAAAGATATATCATGTTCATGGATTGGAATTCAATTGTATGTCAATTAAGCCCAAATTAATATACAGGTTTAAAGTAATTCCTGTCAAAATGTAAGCAAAAATTATCCTAAAATATAATGAAAAGACAAGGAACTGAAATAGCAAAAATAAAAGGACAAAATATTGTCCTTTTAAAAATAACAAAATAAAAGTAAAAAAATATATGTGGAAGGAAAAAGAATTAGAATAGTGAAAGTAATTTTGAAAAAGAAGAATAAAGTGGGAAGAACCAGTCTGTATAATTTCAAGGTATTTTATAGCTTAAGTAACTAAGATGATGAATTATTGGCAGTAGTGTAAGCACACTAATCAATGGAACGGAGAACCCAGAAATAAATTCACAGAAATACGTCCAGCTGAGTTTTGACAAAGGTGCGCAAGCAATTCCATAGAGGATAGACAGTCTTTTCAATCAATGGTGCTGGAACAATGTGACATCTATAGGCACAAAATGAACCTTGTCTTAAGTTAAAATTAACTCAATGTGGATCACAGACTTAAATGTAAAATGTAAACTATAAACTTTTTTTAAACATAGGTGAAAATCTTTTGGGATCCAGGAATAAGCCTTGAGGTCTTAGACTTGACACCAAAAGCACAATCTATGAAAGGAAAAAATAATACATTAGACTTCACTAAAATGAAACACTTTTGTTCTGTAAAAGACTCAGTTAAGACTGCCTGGAAAAATATATTTGCGGAACACACAGGCAACAAAAGACGACTGACGAGAATATGCAAAGAACGCTCAAATCTCTAAGTAAACAAACAATCCAGTTAGAAAATAGACAAAAACGTGAACAGGAACTCAACCAAAGAGGGTAGACAGATGGCAGGTAGGTATATATTGAAAATACATTCAACTTCATTAGCCCTTAAAAATATGTATAAACTGAAACCACAATGAAATATTGCAACACACCTATGAAAATGGCTAAAATAAAAAATTGTGACAACATCAAATGCTGGTGTGGGTGTGAAGAAATTGGATCACTCGGGTACTACTGGGTGGAATGTAAAATGTACAGTCACTCTGGAAAGCAGTTCAGCAGTTTCTTAAAAAGTTAAACATGCAACTACCAGATGACCCAGTAATTACATTTGTGGGCATTTATCCCAGAGAAATGAAAATTTACTCTCACACAAATACAAGAATGTTTATAGAAGCTTTATTTGCAACAACCAAAAAGTAGAAGCAATGTGTAAACAAACTGGAACATCCACACCGTAGAATACTACTCAGCAAAATAAAGAAATGAACTGCTGATACACACAACCACCTGTAGAGTTCTCCAGCAATTAGGCTGAGTGGAAAAAAGTAATTCCAAAAGGTTACATACTGTACGATTTCATTTATATAATGTCCTTGATGTAAGGACATTATAGAAATGGAGAACAAATTAGTAGTTCCCAGGGACGGCGGAGCCTGCTGGGCTGCCATCTATGGGGTCGCACAGAGTTGGACACGACTGCAGCAACTTAGCAGCAGCAGCAGGGGTTAAGAAGATATGGAGGAAGGAGAAGTGGATGTGGTTACTAAAGAGGAATATGAGGGATCCATATGATGGAAATGTTCTATATCTTGACTGTATAAATACTATAATTTTGTAATATTGTACTATAGTTTTGCAAAACATTACCATTGGGAGAAGCTTATTTAAAAAGTACATAAGATCTCCATATATTCCTTTTTACAACTCCATGTGAATCTTCAGTATTCTCAAAATAGGAAGTCAAATTTTTTAAAGAAATATAATAAGGAAGTATTATGAACAACTTTATGATTACAAATTTAACAACTTAGGTGAAATGGCAAATTCTTTGCAAGACACTAAGTATCAAAGTGTAATAAATAACCTGAAGAATTCTCCATCAATTAAAGAAATTGGATATGTAGTTTAAAGTCTTCCTAAATGAGAATTCTAGGTCCAGAAGTCTTGACTGATAAAGTTTATTAAGCATTAAAAGAAGTACCAATTCTATACAGACACACAAAAAAAGAGAAGGGAATGTTTTTCAACTCATTCCAGATTGGTATAATTGTCCTGAGCCAGAACCAGACAAGAAGACGCTACAAGAAAAAGAAAAAACTATATACCAATATCACTAATGAGCATAGATGCAAATAATCTATATAAAATTTTAGCAAATTGAGTTCAGTATATATAAATAAGATGATATAAAATAAGTGAAATTCAAATGTAAGTTCATTTAACATTCAAAAATCAATGTATTTCAATATATTACTAAACTAAAAAAGAAAAAAATCACCATCTCCATTGATTCAGAAAAGCATTTGATAAAACCCAATATTATTCATGCTATAAAAATATGCTCAGCAAAGTTGGAATAGAAAGGAACTTTCTTAAGATGTATTAGAGGACATTTGGAAAACCTATAGCAAACATGAGAAGTTGTAAAGGCAGTACAGCAGAGGAAGTAGTCTTTTCAATGAATGACCCTGGAAAAATTGGGTATCCATATATTTTTTAAAAGGACTTTATGTGAAAATTAAATAACAGATCTAAAATTAAGGCCTCACGCTACTAAAGTTCTGGAAGAAAACAAATGGAAGTCTAAGTCTGAATTAAGCAAAGAGTTCTTTGTCACAATACTAAAACCACAATATAGTAAATGAATAAATAAATAAGACTTCAACACAATTATAAACTTCTGCTGTTCAACAGAAGATGAAAAGATGAGCTTCCAAGTCTAGAAAGAAATAAAGCTTGTATCTGATAAGAGACTTTTATCTGGAATATAAAACAAATTCATAATTCAATAATAAAAGCAACACTGTAAAATGGACAGACTATTTGAACATACATTACATCTAGTGAAAAATAAGCATATGATAAGATACACTTTATAATTAGACATTAGAGTAATGCAAAGTAAATTATAATGAGATAGCACCACACATAACATTTAGAATGGTTAAAACTAAAAAGACCAAGTTTATACCAAATGTTACAAGAGTATTATTGACCTAGAATTCTCATAAGAAGCTGATGGGAATTTAAAATAATGTAACTTTTAGGAGAACACTTTGCAGCTTCTTAAAACTTTATACGTATGCCAAACATAGGCTCTAGCCATTTCATTCCTGGGTATTTACACATGAAAACAAAAACTATGTGTATGTATCTATACAAATAGTTATACACAATGTTTTAGCAACTTCATTTGTATAGCCCCAAACTGGAAGCAACCTAAATATCTATCAACAGAGGAGTGAATAAATAAGTTATGGTATATCCATACAACAGAATACTGCTGATGCTACTGCTGCTAAGTCGCTTCAGTTGTGTCTGACTCTGTGCGACCCCATGGACTGCAGCCTACCAGGCTCCTCCGTCCATGGGATTTTTCAGGCAAGAGTACTGGAGTGGGGTGCCATTGCCTTCTCTGCAACAGAATCCTACTCAACTATAAAGAGAAATTAACTACTAATAAACACAACAACATGGATAAATCTGAAACATGGATAAATCATGGATAAATCATCACCACTTGATTGTGGTGATGATTAAATAGTGTATCAGATCAGATTAGATCAGTCGCTCAGTCGTGTCCGACTCTTTGTGACCCCATGAATCGCAGCACGCCAGGCCTCCCTGTCCATCACCAACTCCCAGAGTTCACTCAGACTCACGTCCATCAAGTCAGTGATGCCATCCAGCCATCTCATCCTCTGTCGTCCCCTTCTCCTCTTGCCCCCAATCCCTCCCAGCATCAGAGTCTTTTCCAATGAGTCAACTCTTCGCATGAGGTGGCCAAAGTATTGGAGTTTCAGCTTTAGCATCATTCCTTCCAAAGAAATCCCAGGGCTGATCTCCTTCAGAATGGACTGGTTGGATCTCCTTGCAGTCCAAGGGACTCTCAAGAGTCTTCTCCAACACCACAGTTCAAAAGCATCAATTCTTCAGCGCCTAGCCTTCTTCACAGTCCAACTCTCACATCCATACATGACCACAGGAAAAACCATAGCCTTGACTAGACAAACCTTTGTTGGCAAAGTAATGTCTCTGCTTTTGAATATGCTATCTAGGTTGGTCATAACTTTCCTTCCAAGGAGTAAGCGTCTTTTAATTTCATGGCTGCAGTCACCATCTGCAGTGATTTTGGAGCCCCCAAAAATAAAGCCTGACACTGTTTCCACTGTTTCCCCATCTATTTGCCATGAAGTGATGGGACCGGATGCCATGATCTTCTTCTTAAAGTTGAGCTTTAAGCCAACTTTTTCACTCTCCACTTTCACTTTCATCAAGAGGCTTTTTAGTTCCTCTTCACTTTCTGCCATAAGGGTGGTGTCATCTGCATATCTCAGGTTATTGATATTTCTCCTGGCAATCTTGATTTCAACTTGTGTTTCTCCCAGTCCAGCGTTTCTTATGATGTACTCTGCATATAAGTTAAATAAGCAGGGTGACAATATACAGCTTTGACGTACTCCTTTTCCTATTTGGAACCAGTCTGTTGTTCCATGTCCAGTTCTAACCGTTGCTTCCTGACCTGCATACAAATTTCTCAAGAGGCAGATCAGGCGGTCTGGTATTCCTATCTCTTTCAGAATTTTCCACAGTTTATTGTAATCCACACAGTCAAAGGCTTTGGCATAGTCAATAAAGCAGAAACAGATGTTTTTCTGGAACTGTCTTGCTTTTTTCCATGATCCAGCAGATGTTGGCAATTTGATCTCTGGTTCCTCTGCCTTTTCTAAAACCAGCTTGAACATCAGGAATTTCATGGTTCACATATTGCTGAAAACTGGCTTGGAGAATTTTGAGCATTACTTTACTAGCGTGTGAGATGAGTGCAATTGTGTGGTAGTTTGAGCATTCTTTGGCATTGCCGTTCTTTGGGATTGGAATGAAAACTGACCTTTTCTAGTCCTGTGGCCACTGCTGAGTGTTCCAAATTTGCTGGCATATTGACTGCAGCACTTTCACAGCATCATCTTTCAGGATTTGGAAGAACTCAACTGGAATTGTATCACCTCCACTAGCTTTGTTTGTAGTGATGCTTTCTAAGGCCCACTTGACTTCACATTCCAGGATATCTGGCTGTAGTCAGTGATCACACCATCGTGATTATCTGGGTCGTGAAGATCTTTTTTGTACAGTTCTTCTGTGTATTCTTGCCATCTCTTCTTAATATCTTCTGCTTCTGTTAGGTCCATACCATTTCTGTCCTTTATCAAGCCCATCTTTGCATGAAATGTTCCTTTGGTATCTCTGATTTTCTTGAAGAGATCTCTAGTCTTTCCCATTCTGTTGTTTTCCTCTATTTCTTTGCATTGATCGCTGAGGAAGGCTTTCTTATCTCTTCTTGCTATTCTTTGGAACTCTGCATTCAGATGTTTATATCTTTCCTTTTCTCCTTTGCTTTTCGCTTCTCTTCTTTTCACAGCTATTTGTAAGGCCTCCCCAGACAGCCATTTTGCTTTTTTGCATTTCTTTTCCATGGGGATGGTCTTGATCCCTGTCTCCTGTACAATGTCACGAACCTCCATCCATAGTTCATCAGGCACTCTATCTATCAGATCTAGTCCCTTTAATCTATTTCTCACTTCCACTGTATAATCATAAGGGATTTGATTTAGGTCATACCTGAATGGTCTCATGGTTTTCCCTACTTTCTTCAATTTCAGTCTGATTTTGGCAATAAGGAGTTCATGGTCTGAGCCACAGTCAGCTCCTGGTCTTGATTTTGCTGACTATAGAGCTTCTCCATCTTTGGCTGCAAATATAATCAATTTGATTTTGGTGTTGACCATCTGGTGATGTCCATGTATAGAGTCTTCTCTTGTGTTGTTGGAAGAGGGTGTTTGTTATGACCAGTGCATTTTCTTGGCAAAACTCTATTAGTCTTTGCCCTGCTTCATTCCGTATTCCAAGGCCAAATTTGCCTGTTACTCCAGGTGTTTCTTGACTTCCTACTTTTGCATTCCAGTCCCCTGTAATGAAAAGGACGTCTTTTTTGGGTGTTAGTTCTAAAAGGTCTTGTAGGTCTTCACAGAACCGTTCAACTTCAGTCAAAATTTATCAAATTGTATACTTTAAATATATGTGGCTTAGGTGCCTGTGTAGTTAGTTGTGTCTGACACTTTGTGCCCCTTTGGACTATAGCCTGCCAGGCTCCTCTGTTTATGGGATTTTCCAGGCAAGAACACTGGAGCAGGTTGCTATTTCCTTCTCCAGGGGATCTTCCTGACCCAGGGACAAAGCCTGCATCTCCTGTGTCTCCTGCATTGCAGGCAGATTCTTTATGGGTTAAGCCATCAGGAAAGCCCATGTGTGATTTTATTGCATATCAATTATAACTCAGTAAAGCCATTAAAAAAGAAACATTTGCATTACCTAATTCTGGACAATGAGAATTAAAGAAAAACTTGCTGAAAGCTTCTGAGAAGATTATTTGATCTTAAGGAGCTATAAGATGTTTCTCTTTCTCTCTCCCACTCCCCACCCCCACCTCAACAGCTCAATGTGAAAAAGAAAGTATGTTGTCCATGTTATAGGTGGAAGCCATCATTTGACCAAGAAGAAAGTCAGCCTGAGGAAATTGCTAACACAGAGACAGAAAAGCAGAAACAAATGCTTCTGAGAGGAACAGAGGCAAAGTCATGATTGCATTAAATCTGAAGTCCTCCTTATCTAAGGATTTTCAACTATATGACCTAACAATATTCCATAATTGGTAAATTAGTTTTAGTCAGGATTCTATATCTTGCAATGAAAAACATCCTAACCAGGATAAGCATATTCTCATTTGAGAACCATATCAGCAATTAATAACAATGCAATCAGATGGAATTCTATTCTTGGTATTTAATTAAATTACCTATCTATTTTAATAACCCTCAATATATGTGTATCTACTGTGAGTAAGGCTTATAGGCCCTACAATATAGGAGATATCAGGTGTTTATACCCTCCCATCATAACTTTTTCCTCCTTTTGACAACAGTACTCCAATTTTCCCTTAGCAAACCACTTCTCTGGTGCTCTTAGTTCACATCTTTCAGATAAGGTAAGTCCTCCTTGTCACTACAGGAGACATGTGATTCAAATGCATTGTGAGAAAGACTGGCACTGAGCCCAAGTCCCCAAATTTCACCTCTCAACCACCTCTCTCAACTACTTCTCCAAAGAAAAAATTGGAGCAGGTAAGTGGGAGCACCTGGATGGGTCCTTGAGGTCATAGGCTCCAGGGTCTCTGAAAGCAAAGACACTCTCACCGGTTTGTTCTTGCTGTTGCTTTGTTTAATCACCAAGTCGTGTCCACCTCTTTTTCAACCCTATGGACTGTAGCCCACCAGGCTCCTCTTTAGGGCATGCATAAAGACAAGTTCCCAGTTTCATGGTTTCCAATTAAAGACTGTAGGGTGAACCGATGAGTCCCTCTAGGAAACAGATACACGTACTTATATATTTGTTTGCTTTTGTGAAGGTAAAATTAACCCAGCTGATGACAAATTATGTGGAGGAGAGCTACACCCATGAGATGAATTGCTCCTAGCCCCTGAGGCTAGGAAAGAGTCCTGGCTTTTGCCCAGGGAGATCTGGGAGAAGAGAGACTTCTTTCCAAAGCTTCAGCTAGATGTTAACAGATGGCCAGTGGGTTCACCACCAGCCCATGAGAGCAGTAGCTTTCCCCTTTGTCAATCTGCCACTGTACAAAAGACCCTAATCATTTGACCTGTCAAATAGGTCAGTTCATGCAGAGCCTGAGGACTGAGCAGGAAATGGAAAATAAGATCTTGCCCTAGTAGTACCAGCAAGCCAGAGAAGAAAAACCAAGATAATGCTTCAAACAGATGTTTTGCTGAAATAGAACTGTTGAAAGAGTCAGGTGAAATTTTTTTAAGTAATAAATTATTGAAGATATAATTAAAGGTTAAAAGATTAACAATTTAATACATGATAGATGCCATAACTAGAGCAGAAAATCACTTTAAAATGTGTAATAGCTACATGTTGCTGTTCCTGATTGAAGTAACCAAAATGAAGTAAGTGGTGGAAATAACAATGATATACTGGCTAACCTATTTTAAAAATCAGTGCATTGCTGAAGTTTTGTGAAAGTCAGGAATTTAACTGAAAGCAGGAGGGAACAGCTGAAGAATTGCCCGTCGAGTCTTTGTCACTGTATAAAAAGAGAAGAATTCTCTCCTGAGAATTCATAACCACTCACACTGTAGGTGGTTGGTGGTCAAGAATACTTGAGTAGGGAATTTTAAGTGTTGCCAAGTTAATAGAAACAAATAACTCTTTGGAGTACTCAGCTTCAATTCAGCCTTCAAAGAATTTATAAAAATAAAGTTTCAAGAAATATAATTTATTATTTAAAACTCAGCTGATGTATTTAATATCATATGCAATATAAATGAACAGAGAATTTGTGAACTTGAAAATAAATTTAAAGAAATTACCCAGAATTCAATTCAAAGATAAAGAGATACTGAGTTACAGAAGTTAGAATAATAAAATCTAACACATGCTTAATTAAATTTTCCAAAAGAAGAGACTAGAGAAAATGGAGGAGAGACAATGTTGCAAAAGATAATGGAGTCAGAATTTTCTAGAATTATTGAAAGATATTAAATATTTACTCAGATATTAAATCCTGAGATCCAGGATCAGATCAGATCAGATCAGTCGCTCAGTCGTCTCCGACTCTTTGTGACCCCATGAATCGCAGCACGCCAGGCCTCCCTGTCCATCACCAACTTCCAGAGTTCACTCAGACTCACGTCCATCAAGTCAGTGATGCCATCCAGCCATCTCATCCTCTGTCGTCCCCTTCTCCTCTTGCCCCCAATCCCTCCCAGCATCAGAGTCTTTTCCAATGAGTCAACTCTTCGCGTGAGGTGGCCAAAGTATTGGAGTTTCAGCTTTAGCATCAGTCCTTCCAAAGAAATCCCAGGGCTGATCTCCTTCAGAATGGACTGGTTGGATCTCCTTGCAGTCCAAGGGACTCTCAAGAGTCTTCTCCAACACCACAGTTCAAAAGCATCAATTCTTCGGCACTCAGCCTTCTTCACAGTCCAACTCTCACATCCATACATGACCACAGGAAAAACCATAGCCTTGACTAGACGAACCTTTGTTGGCAAAGTAATGTCTCTGCTTTTGAATATGCTATCTAGGTTGGTCATAACTTTCCTTCCAAAGAGTAAGCGTCTTTTAATTTCATGGCTGCAATCACCATCTGCAGTGATTTGGAGCCCAAACAAATCACCAAAAATTGTTCTTCTATGGACTAATGTAATCTGGTATTCAGGAGGCCTTCTGCTGATCCAGTTTGATGTAAGAATAGAATTTAAAATGGAGTAAATAGCACCCATGTCCTACAGAGTAGATGCTCTTCCCTGTTTATAATTTCCTTCTAACAAGCTTTAAAAAAGAATTAGATTGCTGAGTGCTTAAGGTCACACCCTATGACAAGGATGGTAATGTGTTCTTTATAGCATTTCCATCCTATAAACAGGCAATGCATCATGCTATACCCCACAGCCTCTCTTTGTCCCTGTCAGGATGGATTAGCTACAGAAGGAGCCTGGATGCACCTCTAGAAACTGACCAGTTAAATTTTTTTATTTAAAAAATATGTATTTATTTGCTTATTTGGCTGTACCAGGTCCCAGTTGCAGTACTCGGGGCCTTTGCTGCACGTGAGATCTTTCGATTGCAGCAGGTGAACTCCTAGGTGCAGCCTGGGAACTCCCAGTTGTGGTATGTGGGATCCAGTTCCCTGACCAGGGCTCAAATCTGGGCCCCCTGTACTAGAGGCGTGGAGTCTCAACCATTGGACCACGAGGGAAGTCCCTAAATTCTTTTAAAATGGTAGTTGTTTTGGATTTGCATTTTGCCACTCTGCGCTTGCTCTCCAGTTCCACTCTCTACTTCTTTCCATTCTACTTTGTGATTCTGGCTTCCAGTGGGCTCCTCTTAATGGGAAACACTGGAGGCGTAAATGGTGGAGAGAAGTGGGGTAATGTATTCTCCTGGCCATGGGGGACCCTTCTAGCTAATTTCTCTAGTGAAGTGCCCTGCTCTTTTCTAAAACTTCTCCTGTAGCTACAGGCTCTTCTTTGGTTCCAGGCACTGCTCTCCCTCCATGCCCCTTCAGGCCTGGGAGTGGTAAAGACTCCCTGTTCTTGTTAGCCCTGGGATGCCATTCTTTGTTGGTTTCCCTTTACTCTGCTCCCACCCCTGAAAGTAATTCCTTCAGCAAAGTCTTGTTAATGACTTGTTGATGGTGCCATCTGTTTTCTGGCATACAAATTGCTATATAGAATAAGTTCAACTAGTTATATTTATTAACATTGATTTTTATTTTATATACTTTGCATTTTATGACAAATTTTGAAATTTTCACATTTTTTAAAATGTAAAATTAAACATTGACTCAAAAACCATTTACTTGATATCATAAATTCAATGCAATGAACTAAATGCAATGACCCAGGAACTAGAGAAGCAAATAAGAGGAGTATCTTAGGCAACTTTGGGGTTCAGAAAAGACTCCACTGAGAAAGTGAGTAGAACTTGGCCACCACATAGCCTAGGGTTGCCCCTTTCTACTCAAGGACTGGGGGTCTCACTGCCCTATAACTTAAGGACCACCAGGGTTAGCTGCTCATAGTCTCACTCCAACCTCTCTTCAAGGTTCCCCTACTTTAGCAGTTCTAATGACATCTACCTATGACCGTGTGGGCACACACAGTCAGAAAAATTTAGATGTTAAGATTATGGAAGTGCTGCTCTAACAATTTCTTTAATGAAAAGAATGTAATTCTAAAGCAGACTGAATCTAAAACTTAAAAATAATTGTTGATACAGTGAAATTGTCAACAGAGAAGCAGCATTGTTTGAATCTGTAATTCAACAAGTCCTGACACCGTTGTTGTTTTTAAAGTCTTGCTGCCAATGTGATGAATGCTGATCTATTATAATGGGTATTATTATGTCAATATCTTTCAGATTGCTATAAAAACTTGTCAGGAGATATATGTATTCAAAGGCATATTTATCCTATTAAAGATATATATGTGTGTGTATATATATATAAGCATCAGATCATTACTTATGAGTAGCTTTGACAGCCAGATATAAAACCTTCCAGAAGACAGAAACCCCTTCCATATAAACAAGTAATTGGCAGCAGTCTCAAATCAGCCAATCTGATTTTATTCAAACCAATTTTGTTGGCTTCCAGGTGGCCTGACCAATCACCCTGGTCGACTGGAGACTGAGGGGCTCCTGAACAAAGTGCTTTCTGTGCTAAAACCAAGATGGTACTGGGCAAACTGGGATGATTTGTTTCCTGTAGTTCTGTGTCCTCATGAAGGTCAGTAGAAGATATTTCTGTTTTGGGTTGAATTGTGTCTCCTGCCCACCCACGTAATTTGTATGTTGATTTCTTAACCTCCAGTAGCTCAGAATGTGACTGTATTTGGGAAAGGCTTTAAAAAGCCAACTAAGTTTAAATGAGGTAGCTGGAGTGGGCCCTGATCCAATATGACTGGTGTCCTTACAATAAGGAGAGATTAGAACACAGACATACTGAGGGACCCGTGTGAAGACACAGGGAAAAGAAAGTTCTCTATAAGCCAAGGAGAGAGGCTTTAGAAAGGATCAACCCACCTGGTACCTCATTCTTGGATTTGTAGCCTCTAGAATCAGGAGAAAAACGAATTTCTATTGTTTCTATATTATATGGCAGCCCTAACTGAAAACACAGTCTCTAATAGTTATTTTTGACTGTGCATTTCGACTGACAGTTAGAGCCTAATCTTCTCTTCCTGAGTTTCTCTTCTCCTCAGGCTTCTTCCTCACTGTTCACACAGGAAGACCTCTCCCCTGAAATTCCTTCACCTAGACTATGACCGGAGAAGGCAATGGCACCCCACTCCAGTACTCTTGCCTAGAAAATCCCATGGACGGAGGAGCCTGGTGGGCTGCAGTCCATGGGGTCACTAAGAGTCGGACACGACTGAGCGACTTCACTTTGACTTTTCACTTTCATGCCTTGGAGAAGGAAATGGCAACCCACTCAGTATTCTTGCCTGGAGAATCCCAGGGACAGAGGAGCCTGGTGGGCTGCCATCTCTGGGGTCGCACAGAGTTGGACACGACTGAAGCGACTTAGCAGCAGCAGCAGCAGCAGACTATGACCTCCACACTTCCCACTTCCCTTTTCTTCTAGCACCTTGTTCCTTCATACTCCTCTTTTTTTTTAATTAACTCTATAACTCATTAAACTATTTCTCAACCCTTCCAAACTTCCTTTAACCCCGGTACTCCATAAATATTAGTCACATACATGAAAAATGACACTAGCTTCTCTTTCCTCCTTTCTTTCTTCTCACTCCAAATGCTTTTGCATTTATTGTTTTCTTGTCTCCATTTCCCACTCCCTTGTCAGCCCCCTATAACCTGGTTCCTGGCTCTCATGAGTATATTGAAATTTTAAAGTAACCTAGACTGCAGCCACTGGTATCAGTGCCATTTTGAAAATATTATAATGAGGTCTCCTCTTCTTCCAAACAGAGTGCAAGGTGGTTTCTTTCCTTAGCTGCATAAGCATTACCTGAAACCATGCTTGGAATTTCATAATTTCCCAGTAAACAGTTTCTTCTTATTCTGACCTTTTAGGAACTGTCTGCAGTATCTCACACTGTTGAATACTCTCTGACCCTTGAAACTCTCTCTAATCTGGTTTTCCAAGCCTTCTTCTTACCTTCAGTGGCACCTGAGGAGTCTTTAAGTGTCTCTGTCTTTCTCTCCTCTATCTTGCTATACACACACACACCCACACACATCAACTCCAGAAATAGTTGCTCATCAAATTTCTGTTTTTGGTTCTCTTCTCTTCCAACTCTCTTTGGTCACTAATGTTTTAGAAACACACTCATGACAACCACCACCAACCACATCTTTGTAGTTATCTCTTGATTTAGATCACCAATCCTATGTCTCTTAGAGCATCGGGCTTGAATTTCCAATTGAATATTAGTCACTGCCACATGGTCTCATAGAGCCTATTATGATTAACATGACGAAAACCGAACTCATGTTTCCACAGATTCTTTCTCAGTTATGATGTTACCATTCTAATTACTCAGACTAGAAAACTCAGAGCTATCTCAGTTTTTATCCCTCTTGACCTGCATGTATTATCTGTAAGCACATCCTATTGACCCTATCTTCTAAAATCTCTTAAATCCTTCTCCTTTTCATTACATTGGATAAATAGTTTAGTGTAGTGATTAAGAGCATGGATATCAGTGGCAAATCAACTGAATTTGAATCCTGATTCCCCTACTACTAACTAGGTATGAAACCTTAGGAAAATTATTTGATGTTTAGACTGTAAAAATAGGGCTAAAAGGGACCTCTTTCATATGATTGTTTGAGTTAAATAAGTTAATATGTGTGTGTGCTAAGTCATTTGAGTTATGTTCAACTCTTTGCGACCCTACGGACTCCTGCCAGGCTCCTCTGTTCATAAGATTCTCCAGGCAAGAATATTGGAGTGGGTTGCCATGGCCTCCTTCAGGGGATCTTCCTGACTCTGGGATCGAACCCAAGTCTCCTGTGTCTCCTAAATTGCAGGTGGATTCTTTACCCACTGAGCTACCTGGGAAGCCCTCCCTAATACATGTGTAGCAAGGATTAATTGGGTGCTCACCCAACCTATTTCCTCTTCCTAAATACCCAGCAAAACTATTTCCTGGATCCCTTGCATTAAAGCGGGGCCATGGAATGTGAGCAGAAGTGTTGTGTCACTTTCATTCAAAGGGCGCTGAAAGAAGACGTATATTTCCTGTGCTCCTTCTCTTCTTTTTCTGAGGCAAAATTGGAAGCAACACGTGATGATGGAGCAGTTAGATGATGGGAGGATTCTGAAGGGTTGAGTCCTGTCTGGAGGAGAGCTGCCCCCGTGTGCCACCACCCAGGAGCTTCCGCAGTAGATTGTGAGTGAGAGAGAAGTGACATTTAAAGTTTTACTGTGCTGAATCCCTGAGATTTTGGTTTTTTAAAAAAACATCTGATAGTCTTATTCATCCCAAACATCACATAAATATGCTGGAAACAATGCCAGAAATAATAAGTACTTGTTCTACTCCTTCGATATGAGGTTGAGTCCAAATAATCTTTCCCTTAGATTATGAGAGGGTCTCATAAAATATCAACTTTTTCTAGCCTGAGTAGTTTATTTATTTAAGATATATTGTGCCATGAAAGTCTTTGTTTTGCCCAGTTACCTTTTTGGTAAATTCCAAATGATTATGTACAGAAGCAGCAAAAGACTATTGTGTTCCCCATAACGAGGTAAACAGTGATACTCCATTCCTTCTTTACTGCCTCAAAGAAAAGGATCTATGATGCCAGGACTTTTGCAGCCTACCTTCCACAATTCGTAACTTCTCTCCCACCACCTGTATCTTAGCCTCCTAAAAGCAGAGGTCAAGCTGCCTTGGGTCCAAATCCTGACTCTCCCACCTTTTCTCCTTTTCAGGTCTCTCCACGTCTGGGATATACTCTTATGACCAATTCTTTGGTGAAACAATGTGTATAACATTTTAAAGAAAAGAAAGACATGTACTATTTATGGAACAGATTTTATGCGCTGTGAATGTGCTTTAGAAAGGTGATGTTAGACCTGAAGGAAGGTTGCTGTGGTTGGTCCCAAGGTCACCTCAGAGATTCACTCCAGACCCAAACAAATGGATCTCTACTCCTCTGCCAAACATTCCATCAAGAAGACTCTTCGTTTTTTAAATGTTGAGTTTTAAAAAATTTGGTTGTGCTGAGTCTTAGTCGAGGCACATGGGAGCTTCAATCTTTAGTTGTGGTATGTGGGACCTAGTGCCCTGATCAGGAATGGAACCCTACCCCTTACCACCCTCCTCCCCCTCTTCCCCGCCCCTTTGGGAGGGCGGAGTCTTAGCCACTGGACCACCAGGAAAGTCCCAAGAATATTCTTATAACCTGAGAGGGCAGGAGGGAAGGCAAGGAGTGGGCTCCAAGGGAATATTGCTGGGGCAATTTAACGCCATAGCGACACTTGGCCTGATGGTTCCCTGATTCCTGATGTTTTAAAGTTCAATTTACACGGTTATCACTGAATTCAGTAATGAGATAATTAGCTCTAAACTATTTCAGCTCAGTTTCTTGTTTGTCAGTTGAGGGGAACTAATCTACCCCAAGGGATTCCCTGCCGGCCCCTAGCACAGTGCCTGGCACGTAAAGCTCAAAAGCTAGTGAATGGTGATCACTGGGAGGCCCCTCTGTGACTTGTATCATCGGTCTCTCCAGAAAAAAAAGAGACAAATTTCCCATTTGCTGGATCAGTATTTATGAGCTGTGAACCAAAACCATTTCTACCATCATCACTATAATTCCACCCACAGTAATTATCATAAAGGCCTGACTATGCCCTGTAATTGGAAGTTCTGAATAACTGTCAAAACCAGGAGATTTGAGACCTCACCCAAAACCAGTAGGTGTTCAGACTTTCGTGGACAGAAATCAGTTAGTTATGTTATAGACATTCCAGTTTAATCTGTGAAGAGATTTGGGAGTAACTGAGAGCACTTAAATGGAATATACCGATGAGATTTATTTTTATACACAGCATGCTTGGCCCCATGCCGACCCATCATCCCTCCAGATGCTCGGGCCTGTCCTTAGGGGCTCTGGACCGCTCAACTCTGGACAGCCGCACGGCCGCCGCCTCCGCGCCGCCCGCTTCTCAGGAAGACTTGGCCCCGCAGGCGCTTGCAGGAGGCGTCCCCGTCCGCTTCTGCCCTCAGGGCTCCGGGAGCGCCGGCGAGGGACCCCGGCATCCTGCCCGCCGAGCGCTCGCCCCTCGCCTGCGCCCCACAGCGGCTCAGGGGGCGCTCGCCGAGCCGGCAGGCGGGGCCGGGCCGGGGTCGCGCGGCCCCACAGGAGTGCGGGCTTTCCCCACCCCCGGCGGCGACCCCACCTCCCGCCCCCGCGCCTTGCGCGCGTGTGTCCGTCTGTCTGTCTTCTCTCGACGTCAGTGGGAATTTCCAGCCAGGAAGTGAGAGAGTGAGCGAGAGAGAAAGAGAGAGAAGTGCACCAGCGAGCCGGGGCAGGAAGAGGAGGTTTCGCCACCGGAGCGGCCCGGCGACGCGCTGACAGCTTCCCCTGCCCTTCCCGTCGGTCGGGCCTCGCCGCCGCCGCCGCCGCCGCCCTCGGCCTGCGCCCAGTCGCCGGCCCGGCCCCAAGAGCCCAGCGCAGCCCAGGCCGGAGCAGCCGCGGCCGGGAAGGCGGCGACGCCGCGGCCCCGCAACCCCGCGCCCGGCGTTCCCTCCTCCCGCGCTGCGGTCATGGCGCGGCGCTGACTGGCCCGGCGAGACCGCGCGCCTGCCTGCCGGCCCGGACCCAAGCCGGCCCACCCCGCACCCGGACCCGCTCCGGCTCCGGCCGACCGCTGCCTCTCCCTTCCCCGGCCCCCAGGCCCGCGCCGCCCCGGAGCGGGAGCCACAGGCGCAGGGAGGCCGAGCGCGGACCTGCCAGCAGGGTAAGCCAAACTCGGGCAAGTGGGGGCCGCGCCGGCCCGGCTCCCGCCACCCGCCCGCCCCGCACCCTCCAGCCCCGCTCGGACTTCCTCATTCCTGCGCTAACCGTCCGGCTAGATCGTAGGGGAAGGTTGACAGTGGTGGAGAGGCGCATGGGCTCGGCGGGCCGGGGGCCAGGCACATCCGGACCAAGCACGGGCCGGTCGGCCGGAGGGCCGCGGCTGCTCGCCCGGGCAGTTCCTTCTCCTCTGTCCCTCCGCCGGTGGGAACGGGAAGCGGAGGGGAACTCGGGGAAACTTTTTTTTATACCCATACCCACCCTCACTCCCTGCCGGTGGGTGGCTTGAGGATTGGGGTGCGCTTGGGCGCGGAGGAGAGAGGGGGAAGGTGGTTGGTGCAGTGCCGAACCAGATTTCACCTAAGGGCGTTTCATGAAATGAAAGCAGAAGTGCATGTCAGTCCTTTCAGCTGGGAAAGCCCTCCCCGGCTCCCCCAGATTGATCGGACAGCCTTATTCCTGAACTCCTACTTCCGAAAGAAGCCCCCAGTTCACTCACACTCTCTCACACACCACCCCACCCCCAACCAGGACCTGTGTGTACCTTTCAAAAAATAAGGAGGGCCTGGTACTGATCCTACAGGGACTGGCATTTGAAAGCAAAATACCCACTTAGGACACTTTTGAGACAGTCTGATTATGTAAAACACTTGGACCATGTGTTGTGCATGACTTCTAAAACAAAAATGATATAAACAAAGCTATTGTGACATTTTAAAATAATACATTTTAAAAATAGCTGCGTTTTCGTATGCATTTTTGATAAAGAAGTCAAAACATTATCTTTCTCATCTTCAGAACTTGTCGGTAGACGTGCTGTTCTGAGCATACAGATGACTGCGGTAGACCGTGTATCTGGAAATGCAGAGTATTTTAACCAATAGAGTAAATGTTCAGATTGTGTTCTTTTAGTCTATAGGTTGAACAGTAATGAAATTACCGGGAGTGTTGTATGAGAATCAATGCTAGGTAAAATTTCTCATTAATTTACGGTAGTAAATTAGGAGAGTTGTTTGTAGGATGATTGGTTGGTTGGTTGACCCTGTTGATTATCAAGATTTAAGATCTTTTCGTGGACTTTGTTAAGTAGGGTTTTTCAGCATTGCAGCTAACTAAACTATATTTAACTTAAGGATTTTGTTATAAACCCCTTAATCTGGGAGAATGACTATGGTATTACTAAAACATTTAATAACTCTGGCATAGAAATGGCTCCTCTACAAACTAGTGATCTTTGGTAAACACTGAAGCTTAGGATTGAGGTATTCAGTGCTTATTTTTCTGGCAAAATACCTCAATTGAATATTCCTGAGTAGTTTAAATTGCATTTGTGTTTGCTAGAACTTTTAAAAGGGGATCTGATTAAAATAAAGCCCTCAGCTGAAGCATGTTGTTTTCCTGATTTTAACATTGTGCTTTCTAGAGATGAATCCTTTTACTGTTTGATGTGCTAAAGAAATCATATAAATAACTTAAAGCAAAGCATTTTTTGAACTTATGAACTTCAGAAGATAGGAAATAAAGAGAGATTGATTTATAATGTAATTAAATTGCTAAAGTGAGAAGAACATATAAAGCAAACAGAGATCTCCTGAATTTACTTATCCATATTGACATACCTGCAACTCCTCAAAGCCCTCTGGAGCTTATTTAGATAAAATGTCTTCCTAAGCCAGGGCCTACTGGGCAAATGTGAACACAAAGAAAGACTCATTATGTGTAGATTTAATGCTGGCAGTGAAATACTGCTTGCTGTGAACAGAAAACCACTTCTAACTTTGAAAGACTTTTTCAGGAAAATGCCCTAATCCAATTAGGGGTTGGTGGCATTTGAAAATCTGTTATCTTTGTTTTAAACTTTCAATTTTATCTTATGTCCTGCAGCTGGCATTTACACGGGCTGAATAAATGCCCCTGTTTTTCAAATTCGTTAGTAAATACTGGAGTATAGGTACAAAAATAGTTGTTCCCCTTTGTAAGCACTCCTTTGATCTTTGCACTTCCTTCTTCTACCTCTTAAACAAGATCATCTGTAATGACTGAGTTGCCCTTAATGAAAGCTCAGTTGGTCCGAAATAGGCAGAACTTCAGATTTAGTGATCACGGTCCTCATATTTCTCTTGTTATGTTCCTTGGAACAAATTGACGCTAGTTGAGAAACTGGTATCTATGGAGCTTGTTTTTACTACTACTTTCAGACTTCCAGATAACTGATGAAGAAAGTTACTACCTTAACTTAACTTTCAGGGATTGCTCATTGTGGTAGATGGAAGGCCTCGATAAGGAATTGGCAGCTACAGGAATCTTGGACTATCATTCAATCAGCAAGCCCTTATTTTTACCTAATTTATGAGAGGTATTCCCCTGTTCAGAAGAGGTGAAAGTTCTGGCTTCTGGGGGAAGTGGTTACTTCATAACCTTCAATTAGTTTGAACTTGGGAGAAGTAAGAACAGTAGTTGATATTTTGAAACAATACATTTAAAAAATGATGTCTGAGTTTCTGTATAGATTTTTTATAAAGTAGTCAAAATATCTTTTTCAGAACTTATTAGTAGAAGTGCTGTTCTGAGCATAGAAATGACTGCTGTAGAAAATGTATGTGGAAATGCAGAGTAGTTTAACCAGTAAGAGGGAATATTCAGGTTATACTCTTCTAGTCTACTATTAACTAGGAACCACATTAACAGGAGTGGATGCTTAAGAATCAATGGCTATGCAAAGTTTTTATTTCCCTTTAAGTAGGGGGGTTGTTTTGTTTGGCTGATTGGTTTTCTGTTTATACTATAAATCATATAAAGGTGGCATGATTTATGTTTTAAGAAGAGAAGGAGGAAGGGAAAGAACAGAATTTTCAGGCTGGGGGACGATTTTAAACGTGCTGCCGCTGTATCTATATTTGTGTCTGATCAGAGTTAATTGACGGCTGCTTCTTGGTGACCAGAAAACCACATTGAAGCCGTTTACCCTGCGTTCTGGGAATGACTTCTCATTTGCTGTCTTGTATCTCCCATAAATACTAAATTCCCCTAGAGTGTTCTTAGAGGTGAGCAAATAAGTCATCAGAAACATACCTAGTTGACCCTGTCACTGCTTAGGAGACTGAGAGTTTTTAAGATAGAGGCATTCATTCATGTTCAGAGAGGAAAGTTGGGACTTGGGACATAGTTTAGCAAGTCAGTTTAGTTCCTCGAGCATGATTTTTGTTTTTTCCTTTTCAATCAAAAAAGATTAATATTCTCAACCAGATAATCTAGTGGAGTTAGTAGTTAAGATAATAGTACCAATACACTTATCTTGGCAATATTTCATTAATTAGTATCCAGTGCCTCTCTGTTAGATTAAAAAAAAGTAACATTCTTTTCACAATGACGACATTGTTTCATACCTTTAGTGTCTGTTGTTTTAAGAGAGGGCTCCTGAATGAAAATTAATATGCTTTCATATTTTCAGGAGAAGTTGGTAGACCTACTCTTGAACATCAACTAACAGCTTAGAAAATAAGTTGTGAAGTGAAATCTTATTGCTTGACTAAAATTAAACCTAAGCAGTTTTACACAACAGTGATACACAGTATGATTTGTTAAAGAGTATAGACTCTTCAAGATTGTAGATTATGGGTGAAAATATTTGTTACATTTAGAATATTAATCTTAAAAAACATCATTGTATTTAAAAATTTTAATGTATTTTAAATTTTAAAATAAATTAGTTTTTTATTATTCTCTTGTATTTTTTTATAGTAACTGATTGATTTAGTTATCAGTAGTATAAGTTTCAGCTGCATTAATTTCTTGCCTATTTGGTATTAGAATAATGAAACAGATGGTTTAATTCCCCATTACAAATTGGCTTTTTACTTTTCATTTACATCTCAT
Source organism: Bos javanicus (assembly GCF_032452875.1). NCBI lineage: Eukaryota > Metazoa > Chordata > Mammalia > Artiodactyla > Bovidae > Bos > Bos javanicus. The sequence continues at coordinate 22,680,161 of NC_083873.1, read as the reverse complement.
CATTAGGCCAAAAATCTTACAACCAGTTTTTATTCTGACCCATACGGGGTACTTTTTAATAAATTATTGTTCTAGTGAATTTCAGATGCTCTTTGAATATGAATATGGTATTTAGGTATAAAGAACTAGTTTTTTACTTCTTCCCAGAAAGCAAGATAAAGTAGTATACTTTTTGTTCTTTGCAGAAAACAGCTGCCTTTTTTTAAAAAAAAGCAAACAAAACAGCAAAACTTATGGGATTCTTTCATTCAACAAACAGTTGTTGAGTGCTTTCTATGTACCAATAAGTACAAAGTGTTAGATATTTGCCAGTATAGATTGGATATAATTTCTTTTTAGTTGGAACTATGGAATTTTTATTTTCTCAGGTAGTTATCTTCCTCTCCTTTTTAAAGAATACGACATAAAGAATTTTACAAAAGCTCTATCAGTCAGAATTTTTTTTTCATAACTTCTGGGCATAAACAAAACACAGAGCTATAATGTTGTCACAGTCTTCACTGTAGGAGTCAAAAATTATATGGACAGTTCAAACATTTCCTACTGGAAAATAAAACATTGGGGTTTTCTTAGATTTAAGCCTTTTGATACATGAGATTCATTACATTAGTGCTTGTACATGAGATTTTTCTTTTTTTGCTAACTTGAACTAAAAAAACACAAAACCTATATAAAGTTAAGCATACATCTATAGTAAGAGTTTAATTAACATCAAGGAACTAATTGATTGCTAAAATGAACTTTGTCAAAATAATTATTTTACAAAATTATCATTTTTATTATTACTATTTATTGTGTAGTTTTACTAAACACATCAAACTGTATTTCAGTGTCAGGGCAAATGTATCCTTCATTTTTATCTCCAGAAATCAATTCTAATGATATTAAGCTTGAATAAAAATTAAAAGTGATGACAGATTCCCTAATCTATTCATTGGTTCTGGGTTCAAGCCTGCAGTTCATTTGAACAGTGAAAATAAATTGCTTAATTGTCTTGGAAAATATGTCTTCCAAGACAAGAATTTTAGGAATGGAGAAAATGACTTTTTTTTTTAGTGTTTTAACCTGAATCCTTGACTCATGTTTTATTGATGTTTTAAGAAGTTTGTCTACTAGTTCTTATCTTAGGTGTAGGTTTATTTTCTAAGTTAACCATTTATTGGTGTTTGGTCATTAAGACTTACAAAGAATGTATTTTTCTTTTAAATGGCTAGGTGTGGTCCTGAGGTCAGAAGAAAAGAATCCCTAAAAATGTACAGCATCTGGTGTGATGCTCTTGATATAATATAAGCCCCTGTGTGACTTATAAAGTTAAAGACAATATGGAAGGATGGAAGGCAGATAATTGCCTGTTTATATAGAGCACATTTAAAGTAGAGAGGAGAAAACATGAAGTTAATAGATGTTAAATTTAATGTTGAAAAATGTGGCCAAAATAAAGGATAATGAAAGCATAGATAAAGTTTAGGAGAGGATCCTCTATGAAATTAGATCTTGAACTTTATTTTTTACTTAAATGTGAAAAATAAAAATAATCTAGAAAGTGAATCAGAATTCCAGAGAAAAGGATAAATTCTATATATTATGGATGAGAAAAAGAAGGTCAGAATGAAAGGAAGGAGGGAAGGGTTGTCCTTGAATAGAACTTTTTTGTAGATATTTCACTATGGCTTATCCTCCTTTTGATTAATTGAAATCAATGGTCATTTCTCCCACATTCTGAAGTCAGTTGTGTTCAGCAGACCTCAGTACATGTGGGACATTAAAATCAAAAGCATGGTTTTAGACAACAGTTAATTGTACTTCCTTGCTCCTGTGCTATATCATACCAGTCATTTGATATAACGCCTTTATGATTTCTCCATGTGTTTACCCAGTTTCCCATGTTAGACATTTAACTAAATGTAACAAGCACAGTGGTCATGTATGGATGTGAGAGTTGGGCTGTGAAGAAAGCTGAGCGCCGAAGAGTTGATGCTTTTGAACTGTGGTGTTGGAGAAGACTCTTGAGAGTCCCTTGGACTGCAAGGAGATCCAACCAGTCCATTCTAAAGGAGATCAGTCCTGGGTGTTTTTTGGAAGGACTGATGCTAAAGCTGAAACTCCAATACTTTGGCCACCTCATGCGAAGAGTTGACTCATTGGAAAAGACTCTGATGCTGGAAGGGATTGGGGGCAGGAGGAGAAAGGGACGACAGAGGATGAGATGGCTGATGGCATCACCAACTTGATAGACATGAGTTTGAGTGAACTCCGGGAGTTGGTGATGGACAGGGAGGCCTGGCATGCTGCGGTTCATGGGGTCACAAGGAGTCGGACACGACTGAACTGAACTGAATAAGCACAGCTTGGAAAATTTTAGTATTTCCTGACTGTTTTAAAACATTGCCTTATCAGTCATTTACCTTGAAGTTCTTTTTTATGATGGGCAGGGAAAGTTTCCAATTTCTCTTACAAAGTCTGCCATAATGGTCCAATAGGAATTAGTCCAAGTTGAAATAGATTCATAATGGGGGTGGTTGGGGAGCAGGTGGCCCTTGTGCTATACTTACCAAGTATGTGTTAAACTGAAGGAGTCCGTTCATTCAAGGCAGGCCACAGAAAATAATTTTATTGCTGAGGGACTTAAGTATCATTACATGGATGTCCCCATCAATATGCCAATATCAGATTTATCATCATTTCCACCCACCACATTGCTTTTCCCAGCACGTTAGGGAATACAGTTGTTGGCCCACTCAGTAGATTTCCCATGCCAGAAATCTAGGAACCCATTCTTCATGAACACTCACTCATTTCTACCAGTACATCACCAAATTCTATCAATTCAGCCTCCTCTCATCTCCAGAATCCATCCCTTCCTCACTGAATCTCTAGCTTTCATTTTTGTGTTGTCTCCTGATGCATAATCTCCTGCTTCTAGTCCATCCTTCATTTCAGCATAAAAGTCAGCTTTCTAAAGGGCGAATCTCATCATGTCACAATCTTTGTATTTCTGAAATGAATCTCCATTGTCTTCACAAGCTGATTCCTGCACCCCTCACCTCAAAACCCTACTCCTTATCCATCCTGTTTCTCAAGTCATCCAGATCACTTTTCAGTTCCTGTCCACCATGTTTTCTCATTTTGGATGCCTCTGGATATGCACTCGCTGGGTGAGGAGTACCCTTTCCTCCCTAGCCATTGTACCCACTACGCAGGCTTCAGGCATCATGTACACATCACCATTTCTCTGTCCCTTCTGTATCCATTCTCCCTGACCTCCCCATAAAGACTTTTGTGCTCCCAGTCCATGGACTCTTGACTTCCTATACTTTCTAGACAGAAGATATCTTGACAGCAGTGGTTTCATCTTGCTTTTTATTTGCACACCACCCGGTAAGTTTGCTGATTGAATAAGTAAATAACTAGCCAAATATTGGTAGACTGCTATTGACAAGCTGTGTGACTTGGGGCAAATTAATTTCTCTGGGCTTCATTTTCTCTCTCCAAAAGAAAAAAAAAAAAAGGTTAGACTAAGCATCTCCCTCAAATTATTTTTTCCTTTGTAATAGTACTGTTGAAAGATTTCCAATTTTCTTGCTTTATTGAGATAGGTCAACTTAAGGAAGATGCATGTGAGAAGGTACGAAGACAATTCTTGATTGTCATATGAGGATAATATGAGGAGCTCTCTATTTTTGTATTCTGAGTTATCATTTATGGTCCCAGTCCAGCTTCTTCCTGACATTCAGGTGTTCTGGAGTTGCATCTTTTTGTTGTTAATTATTCTTTACTCAATGCTCCTATCACCAAAGGAATTGAAGGCAAATATGACACAGAAGTTGAATGTAAACTTCAGTATTTTGATTCTGAATTGGTTCAAGCTCTCAATAATTATAGCTATATCTGGAGGAAGAAGATAGGAAAATGGTAGTGGTAAGAGCTGAGTCCTCATCTTTCATAGCAAGAACACAAGGTCTGAACTTGATCAACTAAGAAAAAAGATATAAGCATGGTTTTGGAGATATGAAAAGAACACCCAGGAAAACCAAAAAGAGGAAGTTAAGAGCGTTGAAAAGTTAATCACTCTGAAAAAGAACCTTTGCTTTTTAACTCAGCTCTTTCACTTGTGTGTTGTAGAATTTCTTTTTAACCATTAATTCTTTTGAATATATGTTGAGTCCTTCCTATGTGCCAGGTACACTGGGAATGTAATGTTGAACAAGACAAATACATGACTTCATGGAGCTTATTAGATCATACAATGTTTTCATTAAAAAAAAATTTTTTATAATAGCTTTTTAAAAATGGGAAAAATCACATAACTAAGAAACTGCCCAAATCACAAAGGTATGGATTTAATGAATTATCTCAAAGTGAACCCATTTAATGTTAAATAGAAGATTACCAGCATACCAAAAGCCCCCTTTCTGCTCCTTCTTAGTCAAGATTCTTAAAAGGTTTCACTAATGACTGTTGGATTACATATATGTTGATTCCATGACTCATTCATCCACATACAATTGAGAGTTGACTGAATGATTTCATTAATTCCAGGTGCTAACAGTGAGATTCACAAAAGTTGAGTTCTCCTATGGTTAAAAGCCCTAAAGGCAGTTCATTTCAGATTGTCCTCACTAAACAAAATATATAAATAAAAACATAAAGCAAATCACATTTTCACACTAATTTGTCATTTATGAGTTTGAGTAAATATTTTGTGTATTGCCATGTATTCAAGATCACTGACAAAGAGACGTGAGAGAAAGAAATATTTGCATCTGATCTTTTCAGACATGGAAGAGAGGGTGGTTAACGTGTTCCCCCTCTGCTCACTTTGTATACTGACATCTGCATATATTGAAGGGTTTATCTACAGGAGTGGTCATTGTGAAAAGACCTTCTTATCAAGACTCTAGAAGTGAACAGTCCCCGTATAAGGCCTGATTTTGGTGCCTGCAAGTCATTATATGTATGTATTTGGAAGGTGGTTATGATTTTTTTCTTTGAGGAAACCATTTTCTCCCTCTTAGGACAGTTGTCACCATATGCAAAGAAGCAAGTATTGCTGGTTCACATGATGAATCCTTTTCTATTAAAACATAGGACATTTTTATTGATATTGGAGAATTAGTAAAAAATGAAAATCCAAACTAAAGTTATCAGGTTTAAGAAAATGTGATCAGTTTCTCTAAATTTGATCAAAAGAATATTTTTAATGTCTTAGGAATTCCCTGGTGGTCCAGTGGTTAGGGCTCCGTGCTTCTACTGCAGGGGGGCACAGGTTTGATCCCTTGTCTCCCTAGTTGTGGAACTAAGATCCCACATGCCACACAGCATGGCCAAAAAAATTTAAAAAAACAACATTAATCTGTAATTCGTAATCCGTGAAGTCTCCTCCTCCTCCATTTGCAAATATAAATACTCCATAATAGTACTCAAGACAAAGGCCATACATAAAATTAAAATTTGGTCATACTCTATTTTTATTATAATTTTAGTTTTTCAGAGCAGTTTAAGGTTTACAGCAAAATTGAGGGGAAAACCAGGGATTTACCATGTACTGCCTGTCCCACACATGCATAGCTTCCCCCATAATCAGCGTTTCCTACCACAGCAGTGTATTTGTTGCCATTGATGAACCAACATTAACATATCATAATCACCCAAAGTCCGAAGTGTACATTATGGTTCATTCTCGCTGTGTGCATTCTGTGGGTTTGGACAGGTGTATAATTACAAGTGTCCATCATCATGGGATCATACAGGAGGATATATTTCACTGTCCTAAGAAGCCTCTGTGCTCTGTACAGACATGCATCCTCCACCCCCATCATACTCTAGTTTCAGGGAGGAAGAAATCTGTAGAAATAGAAATGTGGAAGCAAAAAGTTGCAGAACAAAGTCCAGTAAGTCAAATCCCTTATTTATGCCACTTGTGTGAAAGACCTTAAACTTGGACTAAGTATATTCAGTTGGTTTTAATGTGGAAATGACTGACTTCATGAGTGACTTCAGTTATAACATGAAAGGTTTTAGATAATTTATGATAATTTTTAGAGACCTTCTCTAGCTACCCAAATTTATTTTCACCAGATTTTATCCTGCTGTAGTGCAAACAATAAGAAATGTTACTTGGAATGGATCTGCCATTTTATATGTGCTTAGTCACTCAGTCGTGTCTGACACTTTTGCAACCCCATGGACTGTAGCCCACCAGGCTCCTCTGTCCATGGGGATTCTCCAGGCAAGAATATTGAAGTGGGTTGCCATGCCCTCCTCCAGCCATTTGCTATACCTGGCATTTAAGTATAATATTCAGAAATGTCCAAAACATTTTTGATCCTATACATTTCAGTCATTTATGATTAAGAAAACACCAGAGGCAAAGATTTGTTTCTTACAGAAAGCGTTGGAATTCATTCTAATCACTTCTCTCAGAAAATCCTTCTCCCCCATGATTGCAGTGGACAAGATACAGTGAGAATTTAGATGCTTCTTTCATACAGGGGAATGAGGTTGTATTTACTATGCTTATTGATTCTAAGGCACACCTCCAATTTAACATCTTGAGTTAATTATATATGTTTGAGGATTTTCTAGATATCTTTCTGTTCTTAGTTTTTAACTTAATTTCATTGTGTCTGAATAATATATTTTGTGTGCTTTTCCTTCTTTGAAATTTATCGAGACTTGTTTTATGATCCGACAGATAGTCTCTCTTGGTGACTGTTCCATGTGTACTCGAACGTGTATTCTGCAGTCGTTCATTGAATGTTCTCTACTGTATGTGCCTTTAGGTTAATGCAGCTCAAGGTGGTGTTCCTACATTTTCTATGAAAATTACTGATGTCCTCTTGATTTGCTTTTATTAATTATGGAGAGAAGAGTGTTAAAAATCTTAACTATAATTGTAGACATTTCCACTTCTTTTAGTTCTGCCACTTTTTACTTCATGTATCTTGAAGCTCTGTGAATATGTACATATACCTTACAATATTATTTCTCCATGATGATCTGCCTCTTCATTTTATGAAATGTTCCTCTCTGTCCCTGGTAGTCATTCTTCTCTTGAAGTCTACTGTATATGATATTTTAAAACAACCTGCTTTTTTGCATTTAGTATTTCCATGGTGTAACTGACATAACTTTCCATCTTTGTACTTTTAAACTCAGTCTTTAATATTGAAGTGTAATTCTTTTTAATTTTTTTAAATTGGAGGATAATTGCTTTACAATATTGTGTTGGCTTTTGCCATACAACAACATGAATCAGCCAGAAGTACATATATGTCTCCTCCGTCCTGAACCACCCCCCCTCACTCCAGCGCATCCCTCTAGGTTGTCACAGAGCGCCAGGTTGAGCTCCCCGTGCCCGTACAACAGCTTCCCGTTAGCTGTCTGTTTCACACATGGTGGTGTATATATGTCAGTGCTGCTCTCAAGTCGTCCCACCACCCCCTTCCCCCACTGTGTCCAAAGGCTGTTCTCTATGTCTGCATCTCTACTTCTGTCCTGCACCTAGGTTCATCAGCACCATTTTTCTAGATTCCATATATATGTGTCAGTATACGAAATTTGTTTTTCTCTTTCTGACTTTCTTCACTGTGTACAACAGGCTCTAGGTTCGTCCACCTCACTAGAACTGACTCAAATGCATTCCTTTTTATGGCTGAGTAATATTCCATTCTTGTATATATGTACTACAACTTCTTTATTCATCTGCTGGTGGACATCTAAGTTGCTTCCGTGTCCTAGCTGTTGTAAATCGTGCTGCTGTAATTCTTATGCAAACTTATACCTGAGTCTTGCTTTTGTGTCCAACAGTCAATCTCTGTTTTTGTGCGGTTGACTCTAGTCTATTTCTATTTAATGTAATTTTTGATATGGTTGGGCTTAAGCCTATTGTCTCGCTTAATTGTTATCCATTTGTGCCATCTGTTCTTTATTCTCTTTTCCCTCCTTTCCTACCATCTTTTGAATAAATCAGGGTTACTTTTAAAGTTCCATTTTTATCTCCTTCATTGGTTATTTTTCAAGTGGTTGCTTTCGGGATTATAGTATGCATTCCTGAGTCTACCATGAATTAATACTATAACATGTCACATGTAATGTAAGAATTTGATACATGTTTACTTCCATTTGTCCTCTTCCCTTCTGTGTTGTTACGCTGTTTACTTCTGCAAAGGTTATAAACCCCAAAATGTAGTGTTTCTTTTGAATAACAAACAAGAAAGAATTCTTATCCTTACCCACCTATTATGCACCTCTGGTGTTTTTTATTCTTTCATGTAGGTCCAGGTTTCCATCTGGTACCATTTCCCTTCAGCACGAAGAACTTTCTTTAACATATCTTTTAGCAGACCTGCTGACGACAGATTTTCTCAGCTCTTGTTTATTTGAAAAACGTCAATTTCACTTTTTATTTTTAAAGGATATTTTTGCTGAATATAGAGTTTTTCACTGATTTGGTTTTTTCCTTTCAGCACTTTCATCATTGTTTCTGACGAGAAGTCAGCTGTCATACTTACCATTGTTCCTTCTTATCCCTATATACTTTTAGGATTTTTTGTATCATTAGTTGTTAACAGTTTGGCTGTAATATGACTGACCATGGTTTTGTTTTTATCCAACATGGGTTTTTTTGAGATTCTTGAATTGTGGATTCATTTTTTTTAAATCAAGTTTGTAAAGCTCTCCACCATTATTCAAATATATTTTCTCTCTTTTTTCTCATTTTGGAACTCTAAATTACACATATATTACACATATATGTTGTCTCATAAGTCACTGAAAGTGTTTTTTTCTGCTTTTTCCCTCTGTGCTTCACTTTGACTAGTTTTTTATTGACCATTATTCAAGTTTATTGATTCTTCCTTCTACATTGCTCAGTATTCTAATTCCACTTAGTGAAATTTCATTTCAGTTTAGGATTTTATTGATTTTCTGTTTTAATAGTTTTAATTTCTATGCCAAGGTCTCCTGTTTATCCACTGTATCCATGTTTCCCTTTACATTCTTGAACATACTGCTATTGGCAGTTTTAAAGGCATTGGCTGCTAATTTCATCATTTGTGTCATTTTTTCTTCTGGGTCATATTTTCCTACTTCTTTGCATATTTTGTCATTTTTTGTTGTACATTGCGAACACCACATTGTAGAGAGTATGGATCTTTGTTTTCATTTAAAGGTTGTTGAATTTTGTTGTAACAGGCAATAAATTTGCTCATGGATCACTGGGTTTTATTAAGATGGGTTTAGAGTAACCCTTATTCTAAGATATGTCCCTTACTCTCATTGCATGGTCTTATGAGGTCACAGCTGAATGTTAAGATTGTTAAATGATATCTCTTCACCCTAGATGATTGGAGCTTCGGAGTCTCTCAGAAGTCCCAGGAACCTCTGGAATCTCAGTTCAGCTTATTCTTGTTCCCCCTTTTCTGGATGTGGATCTCCAGCAGCTGTTTTCTAGTAGACTTTGCAGAATCTTGTCCTTCACTAGCACAGTTTAGTATTTGGCCAATGGCTGGAAGTGACTCCTATGCAGATTTATGAGCCTCTTTCTCTGTGTATCTCTCTCCTCTCTGAAACTCTTCCCAGTGAGATTGCTGCTCTCTGTTGGGGCTCTATTTCCTTATGTCATAGTTTGGAACACACCCTCAGTCAAAACATGAATTTGGAGCACACCTCAAGTGTTTCCATTCTCTAACAGTATATTGTCTTATACTGTTTCTTGTCCAGTGACTTAAATTATTGCTTTGGGTATTTTGTGTAGCTTTTACATTTGATTATGGCAACGGGGGAAAGTTTAGTAATTGTTTCTCTGTCATGACTGGAACCAAAAGTTCACATTTGGACAAATCTGAAATTGCACTGTTTATTTCCATTAATGCAAAATTTATTTTTAAAAATATTTATTTACTAATTTGGCAATACAAAGAAGCAGAACTCTTATCTATTTTTGTTGTTGTTGTTTAGTCACTAAGGCATATTCGACTCTTGCAACCCCTTGGACTATAGCTCGCCAGGCTCCTCTATCCATGGGATTTCCCAGGCAAAAATGCTGGAGTGGGTTGCCATTTCCTTCTCCAGGGGATCTTTTCAACCCAGGGATCAAACCTGCATCTCCTGCATTGACAGGTGGATTCTTTTACCACTGAGTCACCAGGGAAGCCCATATCTATTTTTAGGTATCTATAAAAAAAAAAAAAACGATAAAGAGTAGAATAGTATGTTGTCAAGTGTGAAGTAATCAATACACAGAAGTATTATAGCCCTTGAACGTGCCCTGTAGAGCTATAGGTTACAGGGGAAATACAGGGTTTCTTGGCAAAGGTTGTATTTGAGTAGAAGCTTGAGAAGTGGGTAATATTTAAGTAGGAAAGGAGGTTTTCCTAAAGTAGGATGCAGGGCATACTGTGAACGAATAACACAAGATAAAAATGAGCAAGGCGTTTAAAAATTTTTTTGTAATTTTTTGGCTGTGCTAGGTCTTTGTTGCTATGTGGGCTTTTCTCTAGTTGAAGAGCTGGGGGTGACTCTTCAATGCTGTGCATGGGCTTCTCGTTGCAGTGGCCTCTCTTGTGGAGCAAGGGCTCTAGGGCGCATGGACTTCAGTAGTTGAGTTGTGGCTCCTAGGCTCTAGAGCATGGGCTCAATAGTGGCGCACGGGCTTGGTTACTCCAAGGCTTGTGGGATCTTCCTGACCAGGTATCGAACCCATATCACCAGCATTGGAAGGTGATTCTTTACCACTGAGCCATCAGGGACACCCAACAAGGCATTAAAAAAATATATTTACTTATTTTTAATTGATTGATGGTTGCTTTACAATATTGCTTTGATTTCTGTCATACATCAACATGAATTAACTATAGGTGTACAAATCCAGCAAGGCATTTTTGAATGATCAGTCTGCCTCTCATAGAAGGTTTTGGTAGGGATGTAGTGAAAACCCTCAACCACTCAGCATATTATATGATAAGCATTACCTCTTAAAAAAAAAAAAAAAAAGAATCTGTTAAGATGATGCTTTTAGTGTGATATGGTGAATGGCTGAGTACTTTCGACTTTGTCTTTTAAGAAATAAGGCAATAATGTGAAAGATGCTTAAGGAAGAAAAAAACACCACAATAAAGGAGAATAATGGAGGCTATCATTGTCACTCAGAGGTGAGGTGGTGAAAGTTTAACTGGAATGTAACAGTGAAAGGAATGTGGAAAGGAGGGGCAGATACAGGAAATAATATAGAAAAAAAATCAACAGAAATTGATTATTGACTGGATATGTGTGAGATAGGCAAAGGGAAAAGGAGAAAAAGTTGACTGATTTTTGGCCCTGAGTGCATGAGAGAATGATATATTGGCAAAAACTGGAAAGTCAAGCAATGAGGCTCATTACCCTAGGAATGACAAATTTGGTGTTAGGTAGTAGAGAGTTTGGAGAAGGCAATGGCACCCCACTCCAGTACTCTTGCCTGGAAAATCCCATGGACAGAGGAGCCTGGTAGGCTGCAGTCTATGGGGTCACTAAGAATCGAACACGACTGAGCGACTTTACTTTCACTTTTCACTTTCATGCATTGGAGAAGGAAATGGCAACCCACTCCAGTGTTCTTGCCTGGAGAATCCCAGGGACGGGAGAGCCTGGTGGGCTGCCGTCTCTGGGGTCGCACAGAGTCGGACACGACTGAAGCGACTTAGCAGCAGCAGCAGCGGCTGAGCAATAACAAATCCACTTGCCAATGCAGAGGACGTGGATTTGATCCCTGGGTCAGAAAAATCCCCTGGAGAAGGAAATGGGAACCCACTCCAGTATTCATTCTTGCCTGAAAATCCCATGCACAGAGGAGCCTGGTGGGCTACAGTCCATGGGTTTGCAATAGAGTCAGACATGACTTAGCAACTAAATAACAAGAAGTAGAGAGTTAAAAGGATTAAAAACATTATTAATTTGTTTTATAATGGGTTCAGTCCCTATTTCGGGAAGATCCCCTGGAGGAGGGCATGGCAACCTACTCCAGTATTCTTGCCTGGAGAATCCCATGAACAAAGGAGCCTGGTGGGCTACACGCCATGGGGTCGCAAAGAGTCAGACACAACTGACGCGACTTGGCACATAATTGTATCTGCTTAAAGCTAGCAGCAGTTTATTAATATTTATATTTTGAAGGTTTCAACAGTACTAATTTTATTTCTGTTTATACTCTGCTGGTTTTGCCTATTGTCCTTGTTCCTTTTGTTCACTTGGAAACTGAATAGGCCAACAAGTAAAATGGGTACAAAGGGGGTGGTCTAAGACCCTAACAAAGTGTAACTACCAAATTACCAAGATAATCTACCTAACCTATGCCCCACATGCCCTCCATTTCCTGTGACACTTATGTTGCATTGCTTTTGCCTGCCTTCCGACTTACTAAACTGTTGCATTAGTTAGCCTTTGCTGCATAAAAACAAAAAATTACCACAAAGCTAAGATACAAGCATTTCTTATTTGTTTCAATTAGTGAGGCTGTCCAGGTCATCTGCGGATCTCTGAAAACTTCTGGCTGCTTCGCTGGTGCTGTATGGTCTAGGGGTCCTCAGCCTGTGTGTCCCCTCACTGCTCCCTGTGTGGTCTCTTGTCCCCCAGTGGGAGGGCCCGGGCTTACTCACAGGGCAGCTGTGTTTAAAGAGAGCAGAATGGTCATTGCCAGGCCTTGAAGTCTGCATTTACAGCTCACACTTCTGTCTACTCTGTCAGAGTAAGTAAGAGGCCTACCAAGATTCAAAGGATGGAGAAATAGATTTTTCCTTTTCTCAAGTGGAGTTGCAAAGAATTTTTGGTCGTTGCTTTCAATCTGCTACAACTGTCAGCTCTGTGAGTACAAGCACCACATCGTTCTTAGGCACTTTGGTGTTTTTGGCAACTGACACATAGTAGGCCTAAATGTTTTTTTAATGAATGACTAAATTAATGTAGGGAGGAAGCATTGAAGGAGCATTTCAATATACCTTAATTTTATACTTTCATCATACCATTAGTGAGAATGGTGTTTTCTATGGGCATGTTTCAGAGAGAATCTCTTTATTCTCCTAGCCTTTGAACTTGATCAAAGGAGATGTTTAAAGCAAAACAAAGCAAAAGACAAATACCATTTGCATTAACGTCTGGTATTTTTACCTTTACTTTTAATTGTCTCGGAAGAACTCTCTTAAGTACTGTGTATTGTCACAATCCTGTTCCAGTTTTCAGGCTATACTAAGGGTAGACTGCCTCCAACCTGAACATTCAGGAGATCTGGAGCTAAGATGCTGTATTAAAGTTGTGAGCCCAGGAGGAAAATCACTTCTGTGGCTTAGAAAGTGATTGAATCATAGTGGAGTCAGATTAGCTGACATTACTCTGTTCATCTAAGGGGATGCCGTCCTCTCTACAAACCTCAGTATTCTCATCTGGGATAGTATTTCTCAGAATTATTTTGAGAGTTACGTGATATATGTGAAGTGCTAGCTCTTACCTTACTCATGGCAGGTACTCAGTAAAGTTTAGTTCTTTCTTCATGTGAAGCAGCGCACTGTCGTGACATGATGCCATGCACCTGGGTTTCTCATCCTTGGCACTGTTGACGTTTGGGGTTGGATATTTCTTTATTGTGAGGGGCTGTCCTGTGCATTAGAAGATGTTCAGCAGCATTTCTAATATCTACTCACTAGATACCAGTAGGACCACCTGCCAGTTGTGACAGATGAAAATGTCTACAGCTATTGCCAAATGTCCCTGCAAGCAAAATGCAAACATTTTTTTCAGCAGTGATACGGATCCGGAGGGATGTGGCAGTATATCCGTAAATGTAGGATGGGAAAAAAATGAAAACACTTGTTTCTTCTCAGAGTGCCTAAAACTTTTACTGCCTGTTACTCCCATCATTTTTTATAAACATATTGTTTACTGTGCTACATAAAATGGCTAGCATTTCTATGTGTCACTAACTGCACTAGTAAGCTTTACATGCAGTAATAGTTGAATGTTGTGTCAGATTGGCATTCTGTTGTGAACAAGGACCTTATCTTATACCAGCTCCAAGCATAATGCATTTGTACTTACTAGGTAGCTATTCTGCATATTAATTGGTCACATTGCATCTGCCTCAAATAGTAGGGAGCTGAAAATGAAATGGAGGAGTGGAAAAACATAGAAAATGAGTTTATATTTTCTGAAAATGTCAGTTCAGTTCAGTCACTCAGTCATGTCTGACTCTACAACCCCATGGACTGCAGCACGCCAGGCTTCCCTGTCCATCACCAACTCCCAGAGCTTACTCAAACTCATGCCCATTGAGTCGGTGATGCCATCCAACCATTTTATCCTCTGTCATCCCCTTCTTCTCCTGCCTTCAATCTTTCCCAGCATTAGGGTCTTTCCAAATGAGTCAGTTCTTCACATCAGGTGGCCAAAGTATTGGAGCTTCAGCTTCAGTATCAGTCCTTCCAATGAATATTCAGGACTGATTTCCTTTAGGATTGACTGGTTGGATCTCCTTGCAGTCCAGGTTCTCCAACACCACAGTTCAGAAGCGTCAGTTCTTCAGCACTCAGCTTTCTTTATGGTCCAACCCTCACATCCATACATGACCACTGGAAAAACCATAGCTTTGACTAGGTGGACCTTTGTTGGCAAAGTAGTGTCTCTGCTTTTTAATATGCTGTCTAATTTTGTCATAGCTTTTCTCCCAAGGAGCAAGAGTCTTTTAATTTCATTTGTACTTACTAGGTGGAGAAGGCAATGGCACCCCACTCCAGTACTTTTGCCTGGAAAATCCCGTGGACAGAGGAGCCTGGTAGGCTGCAGTCCATGGGGTTGCTAGAGTCGGACACGACTGAGTGACTTCACTTTCACTTTTCACTTTCAAGCATTGGAGAAGGAAATGGCAACCCACTCCAGTGTTCTTGCCTGGAGAATCCCAGGGATGGGGGAGCCTGGTGGGCTGCCGTCTCTGGGGTTGCACAGAGTTGGACACGACTGAAGCGACTTAGCAGCAGCAGCAGCAGCAGTACTTACTAGGAAGTTGCTGGAGAAGGCAATGGCACCCCACTCCAGTACTCTTGCCTGGAAAACCCCATGGACGTGGGAGCCTGGTAGGCTGCAGTCCATGGGGTCGCTAAGTCAGACACAGCTGAGCAACCTCTCTTTCACTTTTCACTTTCATGCATTGGAGAAGGAAATGGCAACCCACTCCAGTGTTCTTGCCTGGAGAATCCCAGGGACGGGGGAGCCTGGTGGGCTGCAGTCCATGGGGTCACACAGAGTTGGACACGACTGAAGCAACTTAGCAGCAGCAGCAGCAGGAAGTTGTACTTACTAGGTAGCTATTCTACATGTTAATTCGTCCCATTGCACCTAATTCAAACAGTAGGGAGCTGAAAATGAAATGGAGGAGTGGAAAAACAGAAAATGAGTTTATACAAATCTAAATGTGGTAGGACACAAATATTCATTATTTTTCAAAAACTCAAAAAATCAGCTATTCTGAGAAAAGTAAACTCACCACTAACTTTCATCTTCGCTATCAATATATGGTCAGAAGATATAAATAAAAAGCCCCTTTAAAGTTAATTTTTTTCTATTTATTATGAAGAAGAGTCCAGTAGTACTTAGAAGTTTTTGATTCATTCATGTTTTATGTTTTATTCAGTGTAATCAGTAATTGTTAAAGATGTCAGAGTTAAACTTTAAATTCAGGACAGGGTTTTATTTTCCTTTTTTTGCTATTAAAATATGTATTTCCAATTACATAATTAAGTTAGAAAATTAAAACAAATTTATACTTAAGGAGTAAAAGTCTCTATATTGCTACGTATGGGTCTGAATTATCATTTTAGCAATTATGTAACGTGTAACTGGATGAATGTAGCATAATCATAATTAGTGATCTCCTATCAAAGGACATTTAAATTGTTTAGAGTTTTTTGCTGCAGCTCAGATGGTAAAAAACCTGCCTGCAATGTGAGAGACCTGGGTTCAATCCCTGAGTTGGGAAGATCCCCTGGAGAGGGGAATGGCAACCCCCTCCAGTATTCTGGCCTGGAGAATTCCATGGGCTGTACAGTCCATGGGATCACAAACAGTCAGACATGGCTGAGTGACTTTCACTTTCACTTCACTTCATAGTCTTGTAATTTTTTTTTCACACTTGCCCATATAATTCTTTAGTACACATTTCTGGAAGTGGAATTGGAGAGTGAATGTTGTTGTTCAGTTGCTAAGTCGTGTCGGACTCTGGACTGCAGCCCCCAGTGGGTGATGCTGTCTAAGCACCTCATCCTCTGCTGCCCTCTTCTCCTTTGCCTTCAGTTTTTCCCTGCATCAGGGTCTTTTTTAGAGTTGGCTCTTTGTATCAGCTGGCCAAATAATTGGAGCTTCAGCATCGGTCCTTCCAATGAATATTCAGGGAAGCCCTAATTTCCTTTAGGATGGACTAGTTTGATCTCCTTGCAGTCCAAAGAACTCTCAAGAGTCTTCTCCAGCACCACAATTCAAAAGCATCAATTAATTCTTCGGCGCTCAGCCTTTTTTATGGTCCAGCACTCAGCATCTGTACATGACTACTGGAAAAACCATAGCTTTGACCATATGGACCTTTGTTGACAAAGTGATATCTTTGTTTTTTCATCCACTGTCTAGGTTTGTCATAGCTTTTCTTCCAAGAAGCAAGCGTCTTCTAACTCCATGGCTGCAGTCACATTCCACAGTGATTTTTGAGCCCAAGAAAAGAAAATCTGTCACTGCTTCTACTTTTTCCCCTTCTATTTGCGATGAAGTGATGGGACCGGATGCCATGATCTTAGTTTTTATAATGTTGAGTTTGAAGCCAGCTTTCTCATTGTCCTGTTTCACCCTTATTAAGAGGCTCTTTAGTTGCTCACTTTCTGCCATTAGAGTGGTATTATCTGCATATCTGAGGTTGTTGGTATTTCTTCTTGCAATCTTAATTACAGCTTGTGCTTCATCCAGCCTGGTATTTAGCATAGTGTACGCTGCATTTAAGTTAAATAAACAGGGTGACAGTATACAGCCTTTTCATACTCCTTTCCCAATTTTGAACCAGACAGCTGTTCCATGTAAGGTTCTTTTTTTTTTTTAATTTTATTTAATTTTTAAACTTTACATAATTGTATTAGTTTTGCCAAATATCAAAATGAATCCACCACAGGTATACATGTGTTCCCCATCCTAAACCCTCCTCCCTCCCCATACCATCCCTCTGGGTCATTCCAGTGCACTAGCCCCAAGCATCCAGTATCGTACATCGAACCTGGACTGGCATCTCGTTTCATACATGATATTTTACATGTTTCAATGCCATTCTCTCAAATCTTCCCACCCTCTCCCTCTCCCACAGAGTCCATAAGATTGTTCTATACATCACTGTCTCTTTTGCTGTCTCGTACACAGGGTTATTGTTACCATCTTTCTAAATTCCATATATATGTGTTAGTATACTGTATTGGTGTTTTTCCTTCTGGCTTACTTCACTCTGTATAATAGGCTCCAGTTTCATCCACCTCATTAGAACTGATTCAAATGTATTCTTTTTAATGGCTGAGTAATACTCCATTGTGTATATGTACCACAGCTTTCTTATCCATTCATCTGCTGTTGGGCATCTAGGTTGCTTCCATGTCCTGGCTATTATAAACAGTGCTGCAATGAACATTGGGGTACACATGTCTCTTTCCCTTCTGGTTTCCTCAGTGTGTATGCCCAGCAGTGGGGTTGCTGGATCATAAGGCAGTTCTATTTCCAGTTTTTTAAGGAATCTCCACACTGTTCTCCATAGTGGCTGTACCCATGTAAGGTTCTAATTGTTGCTTCTTGACCTGCATACAGGTTTGTGGCATGAATAGACACTCTTATTTGAATATTTCACATTATATGTAGTACATATATAATATTTCACATATGTAGTATATATATCTTGCAGCATGTTTCCTCCAAAAAATCCCTCCATGAAAAGAAGCTCCAGTGTATTCTTTCTTTTTATTAATCATTCAACAGAGAGATGATGAAAAGTCACTCCTTTTCTTGTAATTTCATCCAAGATGAGGTATTAAAATTACATCTCAATGGTGTCTATTATGACTGAAAATAAATTTGAAAGTGGAGTCACTTTCTATCTCTGATTCCCATCCACATCTTCTGAATGGCATCTAAGATTCTGTTTTTCAAACTGCAGATTGTGAAGTCATTTTAATGGATGTGAAAAATTGTCATTAATTTTTAATTAATCAAATAGAATGTATTTTCTTACAGTGGGCTCTGGTCAAGGAGTGTGAATGTATCTGATGCTGGAAAATCCCCCTGGTTACAAGGAAGGGAGTGCCACTAACTCTACCCTTAATGATCCAACCCTGTAACCTTGGTTTTGTAGCCCTCACTAAGAACTCCTTGTGCTAGCCTCTGATATCCGTGGTGGAATTGTCAGAGATGTGCAGAAAATAATCCATTAGGCCTTTCATACAGAACTCACCACATATTCAGAACTTAGCCAGTTATAACATTAGCCTCTCATGTGAGAAATACAAGCAGTTCACTCGGGGAGATATTTTATTTATTGCTAACTAGCTACATTTTCTATTTCCCTTTCCATGGTGTGAAAATGTTCCTGAGAGCTCGATGTTGAGGGAGAGAGATGCAGAGTTTAGCCCCATCTTCTCACAGTCAGTTCAGTGTCTCCCTTTCTGTTTCAGAGTCCGTCCTCAAAAGCACAGAACTGTGTGCAAAGGGAAAGTGAGAGAAAGGGCTGGGGGAGCAGGAAGGAAGTGGGGACTTTCCCTGGTCTTTCCTAATCCTTCAGTTCCAAAGGCTTAGTAGGTATTTCAGAATTTTGAAATAAAACCTGCCCTTACAATTAATGCAGATATTACTCAGTGATTCATCCTTTCCAAATAATTCTTGGTTTCATTTGACATTTTATTTTTAAATCTTGAATTAACATTGACATCACTCCCAGGGTACTGTTACCTCAGCTCTTTACAGGGAACTGTCTTACAAAGGCCAAGTTCAGATTTTAACCATCATCCATATCTCTTGGGCTGCTTTTGGGCTTTTAAAACTATGATCTTTTGGTACAGGTCCGTACATAAATCACAGGGAGGATATTGGAGGGAGGACTCTATATAATGGGGTGTTTTTTCCAGTGATTTGATTTAGAGATCTTTGAGATTTTCACTATGGTGGTGATCATGATAATAACCCTGCATCATTTCTAATCAAGTAGATTTAGTTGCATTTTTAGAATTAGGGTCAGGCCCACCTTACATTAAATCAAAGGTCAGGAAACCATCCACAGGTTTAAATATATATATAAAATCAGTGTAATTGAGATTCTGAACAGGTTTTGTCAGTTTAACAAACCAGCAGCCTCCTTTTGCTTTTGAAGACTGTGGGCTAAGATTAGAGGATTCAGGTGATGAGACCACATTAAAGGCAAAAAAAAAAAAAAAAAAAGGTCTTAATATTTTTCTTGGAAGTTAAGGCTTCTGTGGTGTTCTGAGAATAAGAATTTTTCACATGGAATGTTGTAACCAGTGTTAGCCCTGTGTTTCAGTGTAAGACTATTTGCTATCATTCTCTTCTTTTTAATATTTATTTACTTCTTTTTAACATTTATTTATTGAAACTCTTGGTTGTGCTGGGCTTCCCTTGTGGCTCAGCTGGTAAAGAATCCGCCTGCAACGCAAGAGACCTGGGTGTGATCCCTGGGTTGGGAAGATCCCCTGGAGAAGGGAATGTATACCCACTCCAGTATTCTGGCCTGGAGAATTCCATGGACTGTGTGGTCCATGGGGTTGCAAAGACTCGGACACGACTGAGCGACTTTCACACACTTGGTTGCTCTGGGTCTTGGCTGCAGCATCTTTAGTTGTGACATGAGGGATCTTTTAGTTGTGGTATGTGGGATTTAGTTCCCTGATGAGGGATTGAACTTGGGCCCCTGCATTGGAGCATGAAATCTTAACTGCTGGACCACCAGGAAAGTCCCTAGTATTCTTTATGTAACTGAAAATCATGCTAACGAATCTGTAATTTGGATATATATGGAAGTCCATATTAAAAATCTGCACTTACGAGAAGAGTTCTGATGTAGGTGATTTGTTCTTTGAATAAGCATTTGTTAGCTAACATATTCCGAGCAGAATTCTATTTCTTTCGAAGGTCCATCCCCCATCAAAATCTCTCATATTGCAGATAAGCAAACACAGGACACTGTAGTTACATATCCAAAGTCACACACCCAGCAGTGGCAAAACTCTTGAATTTCAAATGACTTAATTCTTCACTGTATCAGGTCAATTTTCCTCCTTTTAGCTGGCCTTAATCAACTACAGGTGTTTGTAATTTGTTAGTTTCTTGTTTTCAACGAATATTTTTTCTGCAAATCTGTAGGAGTTCTTGCTGTGTAGAACTCAGAGCTGCTCTTTCCCCTTTGTTGAAGTTGGGCGTGTTCTGCATCCCACAAGGAACCCTCCAGTGTCTCCCCGACCCCTGCCCAGTCACAGAGTGCTGTAGTAGGAGAGGATCTCATTGGAAATTGGAGTCCTCTTTGGGGGATTTTGGATCGTTGAATGATATATTCATTAGAGTGAGGGCTAAACCATTTTAACAAAGAGACCCGACAGTACACTGGGTTAAGCAACAGGGGAGCTGATTTCTTTTCTCACATCACCATCATTCAGCTGCCATTCATCATTATGTAGGTGGTAGAAGCCAGATCGTCTCCATATCTAGATTCTATCCAGTGGGAAAGAGAAGAAACAAAAACACGGAGGAAGGATGTCAAGAGCTTTAAGCCCAGACCCAGAAATGACACGCAGTAAATAGTTCTGACATGCCACCGGCAAGCGTTTCTTCAGATGACCGTCCCTAACTCCACAGGCATATGGGGTGTACTCTGACCGAGTTGTTTCCAGCTACAAGTCTATTACTGTGGGAAAGGAGAGGACAGATTCTGGTGGGCTGCAGACAGCTTTAGGGCAGCCCCCATCTCAAGTGCCCTTGAATCTTTATAGACTTCATGAAGAAAAAGAGAAAAATTAGCCTCAAATTAATACATACTTTCAACTGTGTGTTTTTAAATCTTCTAATATTTTCAGGGAATATGTCTAAAATTTGATCTAAGTAAATTTAACTACAGTTAACTAAAGTTAACCTATACATATTTAAAATAATGATGAGTACTTCTTACGGAAATCCAAAATGATGTGTGATTTTAAACACTTTTTATCTGGTCATGTGGCTCTTCATTTTTGTGAGGGCCTTTGGGTAATAGAAGACTGCTAGGGCCTTTGATGTATTGACATCTGGCTGGGTTGAGTAAATCTGAGACTCTAGCCTTGATAATAAAGGCTCTTATGTTCATGCCTTTTGATTGCACATTTAGTATCAATGTTTGTGTGCTGCTCTGACAGTGAGAGGAAGTGGCCTGACACAGCAGACAGCTCTAGAGGACGGAGCACTGCACACTGCGGCTGTCCTCCCCTCATGCTGCACAAAGCACTGACCGGCCCCCCCACAGCCAAACGACTCCCTCTGAGTTTCTCAACTCAAGTGGCATGTAGAAAGTGGGGAGATATAGTTCCAGGACCATGACAGAATTCATGAAGGGTTGGAAAATAACCTGCACAAAGAGCTCAGTGCATCTTTGAAGTCTGGATGGTAACAAAAAGAAATGGCCTCTAAGAAATCTAATGGCATGATTTCTGTACCGAGGATGAAGGCTAGCTGTACCAAACTCCAGGACACTGTTGTGACGTTGACATAGGGGTTGTGCATTATGCGTAAGTGGTAATTCCTTGATTATGCAATCTTTCTACTTTTAGACTTAGATTCCCAAGAGGAACTACACAGTATTTCCTCCTAAGGTCTTTAAAAAAAAAAGGGAGAGGTTATATTTGGTCTTACTGAAATAATGCAGTTTACTCTTTCATAGTGTAATTTTTAAGGTTTATTCCAGTCGTAACAGTTCGGTTTTGTATTCTTTTGATGCACAGCTCCAGAATGGCAGAAGACGACCCGTATTTGGGAGGGCATGAACAAGTAAGTAGTATAATAATCGTGCTAATAATTTTTACAACAACAGTATAAACAACAGTAACTATCAGGAAAACTCTTAAAAGAGGTAAAAATTTCTTTTAAATTGTTTTTCTTGCCCATTTACATAAGGTCTTAGAGCATTTACGTAAGGTCTTAGAGGACATGCCATGTAAAACAACAGTATCCCTGCTGCCACACTCTTGTAGTATAAAAGTTATACATGCTGCTGGTCAAATGATAGCTACTATGTTAGTTTGTTGGGGCTGCTGTAACAAATTACCACAAACTGGGTGACTTAAAACAACAGATATGTATTCCCTCTCAGTTCCGGAGGCAAGCAATTCAAAAGCAAGATGACAACAGGACTGGTTACTTCTGGGAGTTCTGAAGGAGGACCTGTGCTCCTCTTCTAGCTTCTGGTGGTTATTGGAAGTCCTTGGCATTCCTTGGCTTGTAGCTGCTCCTCTCCAGCACATTCCTTCTTCTCTTTGTCTCCTCTGTATCTCCATAGCCAAATCTCCCCTCCCCGCTCTTTTCTCTTATAAAAGTACCAGGCAGTGGATTGAGGGCCCATTCTTCAGGATGACCTCATCTCAACTTGATCACATCTGCAAAGACCCTGTTTTTTAAGTAAGGTCACATTCACAGGTATTTTAGGAGTTAGGACTTGAACATATCATTTTGGGGGGAGGCCAAAGTATTTATTTAAAAACTCATCTAATGAGGAGGCAGATTGGTATAGTGAAAAGGAGTTAGAATTCAAAGATCTTAACTAAGTGCTGACTGCTATTAAAACTTGAGGAATCACTTAGCACCCCCACCCCCACCCCACCTCATGCTCACGTACAGAGGTGTTTGAAAGACTTAAATGGGCAAGGAATGTGCTTTGGGGACATGGAACTGTTCATTATAATTATATTAGCGATTATAAAGGGATAATAGTGTCCTTTTTTTTCTCCTAATGTCATACTTGAAAAATGTTAATTTCAAGCCTATAGAAATGTTGAATAGTCCAGCAAATCTTTGTTGGTTGTTAATATTTTGCTCTATACATATATGTGTGTGTGTACACACACAGAGAAAGAAATTTATGTATAGTGTGTATGTGTATATATATATGTAATGAACCATTTGGAAGCAATTTTCAGACTCTAGGGTAATTGCAATGGCAATATTAAGAGTATTTAAAATAGTGATATTTATTCACTCATGATCTATTTATTGAGACATCACTATGTACCAGAACATTGGCTAAGGAAGGATACAAAAATGTGACACATTTCAGGAAGCTGCCATTTTTCTAGTAGGAGGGACAGAGACATGAGTAGTTTCCCTGTGGTGTTGAACACTGTAGTAGTAGTCTGTGTGCAATGGGACACAGATGTCAAGAGGGAAGAAGGGTGTGGTTATGCAGACGTTCCAAAGGCAGTCTGTGTCAGCTGATATTTGAAATGTGTAGTTTGCTAGGCTATGCAAAGAGAGGGAGCAGTGGGTACCAGGACATCTGGTCCAAATTTCATAATCATTTCACACTTTAGCCACATAAAAAAAATGTATTTCCCAAAATTATGCATGCAAAGAATCAGAAAGCCAAAAGTGAAATGTTTTTTGAGGGATCTAGTATTACTTCTTTAAATAAAATACTTATGTCACATTCATTACTCTTCATAATGTTCTCATTGATTTAGAAAGAATGAGTATGCATTGCTTTTCATATTAAGATGCTGCTTTTGAATTTTATTGTACAAATGATACAGATAAATCTAGCAGCATTTTCTCTGGTTACAGCATGACAAACATTTGGCTACTCATATTATCAAAAACCTGTGCTTTACCTTTCACTTTTAATATGCTGTCTCTAACAAAGGCAGACACTCACCAGCATTAGGGTTGGTTGGCTTGGTTTTAAACCATGCTTTCCTGTCTCTGCACAGGAAATCCTATCAGCAAGAGATGGTCCTTTATGCCATACAAGAGTAAAACCTGCTGAAAATCGTAGTTTCGAAAGCTTTTCTTTGTGGGCATTTTTGTCAGCACCAGCAGTGGGGACATATTCTGATATTTCCATTTTTAAAGAGAGAGGTCCTTGAAGTTTGAGTTTTTTCCCCCTTGTCTCAAGATTAATAATTTATATTTCTTGAAGTTCGCATGTCTTCAGTGAGATCCTCAGTATTTTAATGTGTTCTGGGGTTTACTCCACCCCTGACCTAATGCACACGTAAGCTGCAGCACATGCCCCTGCTTTGCTCTTGTCTGAAGTGGGGCTGAGTCTCTCCTGCGATCAGAGTTTTTGCCCTTTAACCAGTCTGCAGGACCACAGGAAAGTTTTTTGTTCTGCTAGATCATCTTTTCTGCCCTGAGACTGGTAAATTCTCTCTATAAGATGAGGCCCATTTTTATAACAACACGTTTTTTTCATTCCTTTATTTCCCTTTCAGCAAAGAGTGAATAGTGTAGATGAACTTTACTCCTGAGCGTTGATGTGAGACACATTTATTGTTCCTCAATTGAAAATTTGCATACCTCACAACTGGATCTGAAGCGTTCTTTGTTTAAACACTGTGTTTCTTAGTCTTGATTTTAACTAGACATACTATTGATAGATTCTTAGGTATACATGAATGTCCAATAATATACTAGTAAAGAAAAGGAGTAAAATATCGATGTTTATTTTTAATGCCTGATCCAGCACATTTACTAACTAGTGTATTATAAAAACTGAAGTGTGTTTGATTTCTGTGCTGTCCACAGACATTTCATAGATGACTTATTTAGACTGAAATAAATACGAAACTCAGAAATACAAATTTTAAATCCTGAATGAACTAAGTAGGAAGGAAATGTTACTCTTGGGATACATCATTTTTAGTAACGTTTCAAGATAGATTATAATTCAATCACAGTATGTTGTTTACCCACTGTATTGGTTTTCTGGTGCTCCTATAACCAATTGCCACAAATTTAGCAACTTAAAAAACACAAATTAATTATCTTACAGTCTGGAGGTCGGAAGTCCATAATCAAGGTTTGGCAGAGCTGTATTCTTTCTGAAAGTTTTCCTTATGTTTTTGAACATCTAGAGGCTGCTTGCCTTTTTTGGCCTGTGACCCAACCCCTTCCATCACTTTAGCCTCCTATTTCCATTGGTATGTCTCCTACTATTCACTTTGATCTCCTGCATCCCTCTATCAGGCCTGGCCTGGATAATTCAGACTAATCTCCCCATCTCTGTGTTCATTTGTAAATTCCTTTTTGCTATAGGAGACAGCATTCCAGGTTCTAGGGGTTGGGATGTGGGTGTCTTTGGGGAAGCTGTTATTCAGCATATCAAACCCACTAAATTCCAGGTATTTTCATTATGCTAGGTAAATAAAGATAAAAAAAAAAAAAAAAAAGATGAGGGAGCTCAGTGCTCAGTTAATCTGCTTTTTGGACTAAGTTATAGTTTGAGTTTTTCTATAAATTGTTCCAGGGCTCTCACTGTCTGAATCTTTCGGGATTTGCAATTGGATGCTAGAGGAGGAGTTTATTTACCATTATAAAAGAAATACAGATTTCTAGGATTAGATTCTCATGTTTATATTTCTAAGAGAGTGTAAGCTTTAAATCATTTATTCAACAAATATTTAAGTACCTACTCTGATAAATATACACTGGACCCTGCAGATATGCCAGTAAGCAAACTACACTAAGTCCTTATCTCCGTGGACTGTACACGTGGATTGTTCTTCTGAAATCCCTTTGGTTTTCACACAACCATAGCCCAACCCCATGTAAAGTTCTATATACACGAGAACTTAGTTAGGTTTCCTGAGCATATTTTTAAAATTCTGCTTTAAAATGTTTTCAGGTTTTAGTTTTTAGTTTTTGTTCCTATAATTAAGTTTTAGGTTTTTCAAGTTTGTAATACAGTGTTGGAAAAGTAATGATTGAAATATTAAAATTTTCCTTTTTGTAGATGTTTCATCTGGATCCTCTGAATCATACAATGTTTAGTCCAGAATTATTTCAACCGGAGATGCCACTACCAACAGGTAAGAAAATTCTTCATCTCTTGCCTGTCATTTTGCTTTTGCTTTTTTTAAAATTTGATTTTTTTTATACACTCTTTTATGAAGTCAGTGAGTTACCTAGAAAAGAAATGGTGATTTGTGTTTTAAAAGTCAGTTTTCAGTATACTTTTTTGGACTACATTTGCATAAACATGTTTGATCCCAGTTACCCATTATATTGGAGGAGGCAATGGCACCCCACTGCAATACTCTTGGCTGGAAAATCCCATGGACGGAGGAGCCTTGTAGGCTGTGGTCCATGGGGTTGCTAAGAATCGGACACGACTGAGCAACTTCACTTTGACTTTTCACTTGCATGCATTGGAGAAGGAAATGGCAACCCACTCCAGTGTTCTTGCCTGGAGAATCCCAGGGATGGGGAAGCCTGGTGGGCTGCTGTCTATGGGGTCGAATGGAGTCGGACACGACTAAGCAACTTAGCAGCAGCAGCAGCAGCAGCAACCCATTGTATGACTGATAATTGTTGCTGATATTTGCTAGCACAGCTCAAAAGGAACTTCTTTACTGTGTGGGATTTTTTTCCTTTCACCCAATCTTGTTATCTCTGGGGTCTTTGTAACTCCTGTTTCCTTTGCCCCAGGCACATGAGGCAGTCTCAACTCTCAGATCTATTCCCAAAACACTTACTTGAGTTCCTGTTGTGTGCCAGCTAGTATACCACACACCGGGAACATAGTGTACAAAAGTCATAAAAGTCATCTTGGTAGAAAAATTATCTTTTTAAAAAACTTCTAGCCCTATGTTCTGACCAGTTGGATAAACTCGTGATAATCATCCATCCTCCTAACATGACTTAATTATCCCCATCAATAAGTTATTTAATCTTATATGAATGATTTTTTAAAAATCAGTCTCTGTTTTGTTTATTATTAAATTTATTTATTTTAATTAGAGGCTAATTACTTTACAATATTGTATTGGTTTTGCCATACATCAACATGAATCCGCCATGGGTGTACACATGTTCCCAATCCTGAACCCCGCCTCCCACCTCCCTTATTGCTTTTATGTAAGCTTGCTGTGATAGCTCTTTTTATGTATTCCTCACATCGCCAGAGGGACTTAACAGATGTTCAAAAGCTGTGTGAGTAAATTTTGGAAGTTGTGTATAAAAGAGAGTTTTGTAATTACTGAAGTACATCAGCTATTCTATTTACCATGGACTTGCTTATCCTCAATGGGAGACTTTGTGCAATTTGTATCATTGTCATTTAAAATTGCTGTTGTTACTTTGTACTTACTTTTCATTTTTTATATCAGGTGTTTATTTGCATTTTTATATCTATTATTTCTAGAAGTTCATGCAAGGGGAAAAAATAAATCTGCTAAATTCAGCTTCATTAGCTTCAGTAAGTGTGTTGCTGAGGCCTTTCTTTACCCCACAGATCATAGCTGAGATGTCCTCAAGTGTTGTCCAAAATAAGCTCTAGATCAGCTTCCTGTGAACAACTAAATGTCTTGGTAGCTTCTGTGTTTTCTGTGACTGGGGATCAAAGTCTTTTTCTTGGTTTTGATGCTTTATTGAAAACATGAAAGTTACTGCCCTCAGGAAACATATACTTTTCCATTTGATGGCTTATAGATGCCAAACACTATCCTGATGCAAAGGATTTCCTAATTTTTTATTTCATCAAATTTATGGAGATAGAATAAGGTTATTGAAAGAACCAGCTTGGTAAATATTCTGAAGTCAAAGTTTCATGTTGTAGGAATTATTTAGCCATAACATTAGAAAAAGGCTTCCCAGGTGGCACTCGTGGTAAAGAACTTGCCTGCCAGTGCAGGTTCGAGCCCTGGGTCAGGGAGATCCCCTGGACGAAGGCATGGCAACCCACTGCAGTATTCTTGCCTGGTTAATCCCATGAATAGAGGAGCCTGGTGGGCTACAGTCCATAGAATTGCAAAGAATCAGACACGACTGAAGCAACTTGGCATGCAGGCAACATTAGAAAAACTTTTACAATTATACCTCAAAATTGTATTTTCCAGTTATTACCTCATCGTTTTTTATTGTCGCATACACGTTCCCTCTGCATTGCAATGCCATAGTTCAGTTTTTTATAAACCAAGATTTATGGATGTTTTATTCACATTTTAAAGGAATAGAGAGGTTATATAAACCAATGTAATTTTCATATGGACTGTTTTATCTTCTGTATTTCTTGAAATCTAAAACCATGCTACTTGTTGAAAACTCTACAGGATATGGCACAACTGCTAGGTCTATAACATCATGCTGTAATTTAAATTACTCTACACAGTAGGATGTTAATTCGTGGCATGGAAATGCAGCCAAAGAAAATTGGCATTAAAACAAATATATGCATAGCAAATCTCGTTTTCTAGTTGATTTAATGTTTGAGTGTATTCCCTGAAAGAGAAAAATGGTCCCTTGGTAAATAGAATTACCAAGCCTTAGTATTTCATGTATTTAGAAGAAATTAAACCATACAGCAAAAATAATAACAAAATTTCAAATATTTTTCGAAGAGTTACTAAGAAGTGAGAGACTTGAAGTCTGATATAAATGTGCTCCAATTCCTCTGTATTTTCCATGATATCCAAATGTTGCTTCATTTTTTTTTTTTGCTGAAGTATAGTTGATTTACAATGTTGTGTTAATTTCTGCTGTACAGCAAAGTGACTCAGTTACACATATGTCCACATTTTTCACATTCTTTTCCATTTTGGTTTATCACAGGATATTGAGTGTAGTTCCCTGTGCTACATAGTAGGACCTTGCTGTCAAATGTTGCTTTCTTAAAGACTTCTCTTCTTCATATGTTCATTTAGTTTTCTAGAGAGAATGTGTATGAGTAGATTTGTTGAAATGTTGTATAGACCTTATTTAGCAGTGTGAAAATATTTATGTTTCTAATCAGTTTTATCTCCTTAGAAATTAAATTCTAGTCATTTTTTGGAATTTTAAAATTCTAACAGTTTCTTTTTAAAAAAAAATAGTTGAATATATCCAGGAACTAATTTCAGACAGAAAAGAGAAGATAATTTACCTAAATTATATAGCATTGGTCAGTCCCTAACCTTTTTTCTTTTCTTGTGTATGTTTCAGTTCAAATTCAGTTATTTTTCAACTGACTCCCTTGTAAACTTCTTGAATAATAACAGGAAATAATTATACCTTAGTTTCCTACAGTTCTCTGTCTTATCCTGATTCATCATAGTGCTGAAAATAAAAATCCTCTCTCAAGTTATGGTTTATTTTTAATTTCAACCTGAAAGTTTAGCTTTTCTTCATAAATTTATTTATCTAAAATAATAAGTCTTGAACTTCTGGCCTAGAGACAGTGAAGATTGAAATGGACACAGAAGCATCCTCCTAGAATTTTTTAAGTACCATTTAAATTTACATTCAAACAAGTGAGAAACACCATGAGCCTTTGTGTATCACGGAGCTATGGGTTATTATACTTTTGACATGACATACAAACCAGCTGGGAAGCTTAGGGACTTTATCCTATTGAATAAATTTGTGTTTATACTGTCAGAGGTTTTGATTTTCCTTTGAGTTTCTAAACTTAGGTATAGTCAGGCTATCATTAAGCTTCTAGTAATCTTTGTTCTTATTAGTTGGTATACATTCATCTAACTTACTTTCAGAATTTTATAAAACGCTTATTTTGGAACAGAGTTTATATGAAAGTACAATATTCAAAAATTGTACACGGACATCAAAAGCTATGAGTTAATAAGAAGAATCTACCATGTCTGATGGACCAAATTAAATATGGGAGAGAGGAGGAACAAGCTAGCCAGTTAGGGAATGAGGGCAGCACTTGTGGGTTCAGGTATTGACAAGGAAACCCAAAACTTGGTGTAATGAAAAGCAGAGAGCCTGAGATCATTATCTGTGTGTTTCACACATGTAGGTTGCTGGCTCAGTCTCTTGTAATTTCATATTAGGCACATTCTCTTGTGAAGAGTGGAAGTCAGAGTCTGATGATGTGATGGCAAAAGAAAACTTCACAGTGACCAGGAAGTGGTTGCTGCTTTTAATTCGTATTTGTGTCATTATTAAAAATGCTTTGTTAGTAGACATGATTGTGAAGGTTGTTGACGTCTTAATTCTTGCCAGACGTCATGCCTTTTGTTGGGTTGTGCAAGGTGCCATCACCACTGAACAGACATCTGGATGGTATGGTTCTCTCTAATGGTGTAAAACTGTTATTAAATAAGGATAAATTTAATATTCAAAAGAAGAAGATATGCCTTGTGGAATTTTAGCTAAAACATTTATTTGAAGCCTCTGTTTAAAAACATAATTTCAGTTTTTTTTACTTGCTTTGTATATATATACATACATATAAATATATTTTTTTTAACCAAATTTGAGAAGCCTCACAGTTTCTTTTGGTTTCTGTTTGTTGTTTTGTTTTTAGCAGATGGCCCATACCTTCAAATATTAGAGCAACCTAAACAGGTAAGAAGATTAAAGGGGTGGGACTTTCTCTTTAATTGCTAGATCCATAAGTCTAATAATACCTCAAGCACTGAATAAAATAGTAAATGAATTTTACAAAGGAAGTAGCTTATCTAGAAGATCGACAACCTGCCAAATTGTGTAACAACTTTATCATCCACTTTCCTTTTCTCTTAGTCATTGTTCAGACAGTCCTGAACCTCAGTACATAGTTCTATAAAACTTAAGTATCAATCCATGGTATCCCATGATCTCCAACACTTTGACTTACCAGCCATTCCTTGAAGAGATGTAGGTTATCTCCACTCATTTTCATGTGTAAGAAAATACACATACACACAGTTCACATACACTGAGTCAGGCGCTTCCACCATGTCCCTGCATATCAGAACTTCTGAGCCTTTCTCCATCCTGAGGAGCTACGCCTTTGCTATTTGGAACATGTAACCTAAGATACTAAAAGGACCAGTGGGGTGTAGATAAAGTTCTAGAATAGACAGTCAAGTTCTCTTGGGTATTAGCTTCAGATCTAGCCTCTTTGGAGTCAGGAGAGGAGCATTTTATTTTATCAGGCTCTTCCCTGGCGGCTCAGACAGTAAAGAATGTGCCTGTAATGTGGGAGACTGGGGTTTGATCCCTGGGTCAGAAAGATCCCCTAGAGGAGGGCATGGCAATCCACTCCAGTATTCTTGCCTGGAGAATTCCATGGACAGAGGAGCCTGGTAGGCTACAGTCTGCGTGGTCGCAGGGATTTCACTTTCCCTTTCCTCTTACTACTATTATTTATAGAGGATACCTGGGAATTGAAATGGCTTCCTTACCATGTCCCTATGGGTAAATAAATATTTATTGGAAATTGGATGGGACCAGTGCTATGAAAGAGGAAGGAAGAGAATCTTTAATATCTTCCCATAGTCATTAAGCGATGAAGTAATGGTATAGTCCTCTGCAGAATGAGGACAAAGTTAGTAGATCTCTGGCTGGATATGCATATTATCACACATGTGTGAGACTGAGGATGCGTGTGTCTGCTTTCTTGCAGCTGTATCACCCAGTACTTTTCCTAAATGTTTTTAGTAGCTCAGGCAAGTAACACTTTTGTATTGTGTAACACTTAACAAATACTAACTAGGTCAAAATCTTAAAGTATGCATGTGGTTACTGTAATCATGGTATTACATATGTATTTGGGTTTTGGTCAGAATATAAAGGATATGAGTATCTTTATCTATGACCAAATAGACTACACTTATGAGGTTGAACTTTGATAAAAGTTTTTGGTGTGGGGACTGGAATACCATATGCGATTTCGGGACATTGTTTTCATGGCTCGCAGGTAACACACCCTGATTCCACAGCCTGCCGACATGACTTTGCTTTATCTCCATTCCCAATTCCCTATCAGTGAGTTCTCACAGGAGGCCACCAGTTTTCTCAAACGACCCTCCCAGTGGAAGTTTATCCTCTAACATTCTGTGCAGTGTTACCTGGCCTCCTGGGAAATTTCCGGATAAACCGTGAAACCAAGAAATCAACTAAAATTTATTTGTCTGCATACTAGGCAAAATGTGTTTTTCAAATATTCATTTTCATAAGCATAGCACTACCATAAGGTTTTTAAAATGAAGTTTCTTACTATGGGTCAATAGTCATAGGGAAAAATTGACGTTTATGATTTATCTGAAGGGTGAGTTATGTAGTTTCAAAATTTAATTCACTGTTGGTGGATGTGTTAAAGCTTATCTGAGTAAATCAATGTGCTTGCTTACCAAAATGTAATATTGTGATGTCTGACTCCAGTGAAAGTAAGAAGGTTGTATTGAAGTCAGACTTTCTGACCGGATGGATGGAGCCTTGCCTTTGAGGTTGATGACTCATTTTAAGCAAGTGGAGTTACTGAGATGAATGGCTGTGGATTGGTAAACCTTTAATCTCAAAAATTTAGAATCTGAAATGCATCCAGACTATGCATTTGAAGACATCCTAGTTTCCTTTCAAAAAAAAGATATTTTATTTCTATCTTCAGGTTATAAATTCCTTTGCATAGAAGTTTAGATACTTTTATCCAACTATGAATATGTTGTTTTTCAAACGATGAGCAAGGTATTAAGACAGGTCTCTTTACTCATATTTTACTAAACACCACTTCCAATAAGATATAATAGTATAAGTATATATTTCTCCAACTGTCCTAAAGTAACTTTATGATTAAAGATAATGAATTACTTTATTGTTTTAAAAATAAAATCTAGAAAACTTTTCTTTTTTTCTCTGGAGTCTCTGCCACAATTTTCCCCAGCTTTGACAGAGATGAGTCATAGCATAGACCACTACTAATCTTTAGGATAGCTAGTTCTGTTGCATATTATTAAGTGCTAATTATCTAATATTGTTTAAAAGCTGAAGTTGTGTTTAAACCGATTAGCAGTCAAGTAAATCCCTATTTTATGGTTAGCCAGTTCTGGAGGCTGACTGTTGCTTTTTCATACTTTTAGAAATTTCATTTAATTATTGAAAATACGCTAACAGCCTTTGACTATAAAAGGTATAGGGCTGAATTTGTAACTTATTTTTTAGTTTGAATTTTTGAGAAGCAAAACAGGAAGAATCACCTTCAAATCACTCATCTTACCTCAGAAGGCTTTCCAGGTGTTGATGTTTGGGGTCACCTAAGGAGCCCTTTTCAAGAGTTGTTTTAGGTCCCACTTTAATACGTTGATCATATACCCCAGACCCATGTGTGACATACGGTAGCTTCCTCCCCTAGGGAATTTAGGTCAGGTCTCACTGGTCCCGTAAAAGATGCTTTAGACTGGTCCTCTTTAGAAATTAGAAAAGTCTCACAGAATTTAGAAACAATTCCAGGTGCTCTCCCTGAACCTCTCAGGCTGCTTTTCAAGACCCTATGGGGCATAGTGAAATGAAGTACAGTCTAAGGAGGGCAGAAACTTTACATTGATCCATTAGCTCAAAGCCGTCAAAACCTGTATATTCACTGAGCTCCACTATCCAGCTTGCAAGGTAGAAAGCCCCACTAACAAGTAGTGGTGTGCGGAGCTTCTGAGGCCTAAGGATCTATCACTGTTTATAGGAAGTCAGTCCCACGATAAAGTAAGCAGAAGGTGAGAATGTTCCTTAAAGTGTATTAACATATTCTTTTCACTAAAGGGTGTATTTGAAAAACGGAAGACCATTTGGTCAAGAGACTGTATATGTTGAAATCTCCCTTCATATGATGATGAGAGTCATTCTCATAAATGTCCTTGTTTTATTCTTGGTATGCAAATATGCACAATTACAACTGTTAGCTTTTTAAGTCATAAAATGTTAAAACTGGAATAGACCTTGAATATGGTCTGGTCTAATCTTCTTAGTTGTATAAAAAAAAATACATGGAACTCATGTGTTTAATCAGCCTGCATAGTAAAGGCTTCTTGCTAATTCCTAGTTGATATTACTGTGTCTATAAAAATTCTTGAGTTAATATATAAAGGGACTCTCTGGGTTTGGAATCATTCAGGTCAGTTAATATATCCAGCTTGAACTTGATAGTATTAACAATCTTAAATCGAAACTTCTTACCTTCTGAACTGTTGAGAGTTATTGATTGTGCGGACTTGCATAGGCTGTGTTCTGTAACCCTGATGGGGTATATTTAACAAGACATTTCTGTATTCCCTCCTGAACCAACTGTCATCAGAGTAGGTAAAGGAATGCCTTTAAATAAGAATCAGAGAAGCTTAACTTTGAGTCATATGGCCAATTTCAGAGCTTGGCAGAAGCAATGTGAGATGAGGAAACTCTGATACAGGCAAGCTGTAGCATGTCGAGTCCTTAGGCCTAAAATCTGCAGCAGTTTACTCTCCACATAGCACAGGAGGAGAGCTTCTGCAGGGCCAAGGACCTGCCTTTTAAGCCATAGCTCAGGGCCCAAATATCAGTTAACATCAATATTCATGATAAGGTTATGGGGAGAAGTAGTTCTCCTATACAGTCCTCTTTCACAGTTTGTGTCTCCTCTAATACACAAGAATATAAAATTTGGGTATAATTTTGTCCCTATAAGTTTTTAGTAAGTATTCCTCAAACTTGTTCACCTTGTGTTCACCTTTGCAGAGAGGATTTCGTTTCCGTTACGTGTGTGAAGGCCCCTCCCATGGAGGGCTCCCCGGTGCGTCTAGTGAAAAGAACAAGAAGTCCTACCCTCAGGTCAAAGTAAGTTTGTGATGTCTTTCCATGTGAATTCTAGAAGATTTGGTGTCCTCGGAGCAAAAGAGAGGAATGCTTTAAATAACTACCATTTGTCTCTGCTTATAAGCTGAAGTGTTCACATGATTATTTATAATATTTATGTAGAAATGTGTCTCGTAGCAATAGAAGTGACAGATTCTAAAACTTAATATTTCCATTTAGTACAAATTATCTCAACATTAACAAAACTTTTATTATTTCTTAAAAATTATCTTAAAAATTTGTTTAGTTGTATACTTCCTAAGACTTGAGAGCACTCAATTTCAGCTCTTTCTAGAGATCTAGCAAAAAAAACAAGACTCAGATGACTGAGTGTGTGGATTATATAGTAGAATACCTCAGATCATGAATTCTGATCCAGACTCTGCTACCATCTGTGTGCCTTTGACTGAGATCCAACACTTCTAAACCTCAGTCCCTGGATGTGCAAAATGCAGACTTGTTAAGGGTCTGTGCTTTGTAGCTGTCTAAAGATTGAATGAGAAAATGTATCTCAGTGATCCAAAAGGGCCTCTGCTTGAGCAACTGTTTGTCTGCACGTGATGGTCCTTGGAACATACTGCTTCATGACATGCTGTGGTGGGCTTCGCTGAGCTTTTTCTACTTCTTCAGGTTCTTTTTCTTTCTTTGTATTTAATTGAGAATATCTTCCATTGAGGTAGCTTGAATTTTTTATTTTTGTAATGGGATGTCATGTTTCATAGACTGACTGCTAACAGTTTTGTAGGTAAACCAGTCAAATATTGCAGTTTCATCTTTTATAAACATTTTCATTTGTACAAGACAGACCCTTAGTAAAATTGTGATATCAAAGAAATGGGTCTTTGGTTTTGCCAGCCTTATATTTTGTTCCCTCTGTCTCCTCATAGCCCGCTTTTAGGCCCAGGCCTGTCTAATTTCTTACCTCTGGTCCAAAACAAAACCCTTGATTCTTTACCTCTTGAGTAATATTGTAGTATTAGTCCTATCCATTGTGTTTGCATTTTAAGTCTCCTATCTGAGCTCTTGTGTGGAATGAAAGATGTGTTTCCTGTTCAGGATTATTAGTCAGGATAAATATGGGTTTAGCCACAAATTTATGGTCTCTGGTCCTTTAGAATCTGAATGAGGAAATAACAACAGCAATAAAACAAAGGGATTACCATTTATTAAGCACCAAAGATTTGCCAAGTGCTGTACATACATTTCCTCCTTGGAAGGAAAGTTATGACCAAACTAGACAGCATATTAAAAAAGTAGACATTACTTTGTCAACAAAGGTCTGTCTAGTCAAGGCTATAGTTTTTCCAGTGGTCATGTATGGATGTGAGAGTTGGACTATAAAGAAAGCTGAGCGCAGAAGAATTGATGCTTTTGAACTGTGGTGTTGGAGAAGACTCTTGAGAGTTCCTTGGACTGCAAGGAGATCCGACCAGTCCATCCTAAAGGAGATCAGTCCTGGGTGTTCTTTGGAAGGACTGATGCTGAGGCTGAAACTCCAGTACTTTGGCCACCTGATGCGAAGAGCTGACTCATTTGAAAAGACCCTGATGCTGGGAAAGATTGAGGGCAGGAGGAGAAGGGGACGACAGAGGGTGAGATGGTTGGATGACATCACCGACTCAATGGACATGAGTTTGGGTGAACTCCGGGAGTTGGTGATGGACAGGGAGGCCTAGAGTGCTGCAGTTCATGGGGTCACAAGGAACTGGACACGACTGAGCAACTGAACTGAACTGAAACTTACATACATTATCTTTTCTATCCTCATAACAGCCCTCGTAGGTAAAAAGTCTTAATACCTGTGAGGAATCCGAGGCTCTTAAAAGGGAGCCTTGCTGTCCTCACAGGACTGGTGGCTTGTCATCCTACAGCAGACTCTTGCTCGTTGAACTGTCATGTGGAACATGTGCATTTGGGAGACTGGGGGCAGGGACCTAGGGGACAGGGCATGGGAGGATGGTAATAAGACTCAGAATTATAACTCTGGGCAACAAGAGAGAGGAGCTCAGGAATAATGGGTGCTCAGACATCAGGGAGTCAAATCCAGTACATGTTTTTAACACGTGTCTGTGTGTCCTGTATATAAATACTGTATGTGTTCATATGTGTGGTACATATTATGGGCATTGACACTGATTATGATTGTAATTACTGAAGAATTAGCATTAAGAGTAAAACTGGGAGTTTTTTTCTGGACTGTCTCTGTACAAACAAATATAAAATACAATATTGTCAAGTGTTGACTTGTATTGCTCTAGTCTTTTGTAACTAAGTAACAGTTCTTGATACTAAAAGATACATAGTAGTAACTTTGTTATAGATTTGTTACCCAATGGAAAAACTTTATATATACTATTATGCTCAGTCTTCATACATCCCTTTCATGTAGTGGTTGATGCTTCACATTTACAAAATAGTCTAGAAATAAAACAACAAGGTGGATATTCGATGTTCTTCTCAAATCATAGTTTATGTATCAAGGAGTTTAATACTTACTGAGAAATCTAGATATGTAAACAGCTAATACTAAGGAAGTCAAAATATAAATGTGTATGATTAGTCATTATTGACCTTCAGCTGCAGCTTCACTATTTCACCCAATTGTTTTTTATTCACTAATTCAACATATATTTATTAAGCATTTAATCCAATTGTAAGAAAACATAGAGCAGTTCAGAGAGTCTGTTACAAACTATCATTGTTCTCTTAGCCTGTCATCATTCACTGAAAGTTTGTAATAGTTAAAGGAAGTAATTTTATTTATCATAAAAGCTCTTAATCAGAAGAGCTGATATGGGGAGAAGAGAGAGTCAATCACGAGGTAGTTTTTCCAGAGCTCTTCTTCCAATATCACTTTTAATAATCTTTTTTACTAAAGGATAGTTAAGGGTGAACTTTTGGTTTACAAAGGGATATAAATCCCTCTTACATGTAAAATGTAGGCAAAGGAAGGAATTGCTCTCTGTGTGTGTCTTTATCAGGAAGATCGTCACAATCATCCGTGTCTGCAGCAGTTCACTAAGCACCCGCTCCATGTGAGGCTGCAAGAGTTGTGT
Source organism: Bos javanicus (assembly GCF_032452875.1). Lineage (NCBI taxonomy): Eukaryota > Metazoa > Chordata > Mammalia > Artiodactyla > Bovidae > Bos > Bos javanicus. Next base: position 22,642,305 of record NC_083873.1, on the reverse strand, counting down.
GACAGATAGAGCTCGATCAGGGTTTCTCACACTCATCACTACTAATGTTTTGGGTGAGACGACTTCATGCTTTGGAAGATTTTCCAGTTCATTGGAGGGTATTCAGCAGCATCCCTGACTTATACCCACTAGATGCCAATAGCAGCGCTATGGTTGTGACAACCAAACAATGTCTCCAGACGTTGCCATATGTCCTGGGGGGGCAGAATCACCCTGCTTGAGCATCACTGATCTAGATGCAAAGTCTAATCAACCTTAACCCTTCTTCTTTGCATACTTTTCTGCTATATAAGACAGTAACTCATAGGTTATATAGAATTGCTTAAGTCTATTATTCTGCAAATATATATACTTTTCCTGATTATTAGATGTTTATTTTCAAGATGATGATCATGGTGACTCTATAATTTCTTCTAGAATGTCTGAGTTAGTGTGCCTGGATATTAAGGAGAAAGATAGAAAAGAGAAGAAAAAACATATCCTAAACATTCTGTATCCTGTGATAACTGCATACCCAACAGTTAACATAGGAGTTCTGTTGGTCTCCGTTATAAACTGTTACAGAAGAGAAAGTGAAAGTGGAGATGGTTTCAGTCAAGGTTGTAAACCTGTGCAGCCGCTGTGCGAGAGCAATGAGAACATCTGTGCAGTGTCCACAGCCTCCTTTCCCATAGAGGGAGGTGTAATGAACAGTGTCCCCACACTCTTCCCCCAATCCCATTTCTGCAGAAACTTCAGAGGGAGAGCATTTACATTTGCAGGAAGGAAATGATATTTCTGAAATTTACATATGATACATGTTTATTAAAGTATATTTGTTCAGGCTTAAGAGTGGAATGTTCTAGGCTCTGCCTTTTCCTCCTCTACAGCTTCTTACCTTCCTCTCTCTCCTCCAGCCTCATTCTTTTTCTTCTCATCATGCCTCTGGGAGAGCATACCACATCCTGGAGAGGCCCCTGGAACACAAGCATCCTGGTTCAGCATGCACTCAGTCTCACACAGGAGCAGTGAAGTGCTGACAGCCAGCCCGAAAGCTGTGGGGACTGGCTGTGGTTTGGGGGCTGCAGACCCCTAGCTGTGGTTTATAGAACTTGTAAACATATAACCTGCTTGGGTTTGTCTCTTGCTGATTGTCCAAACATGATACCTAAAGTTAAACCATTTTAAAACCAACTCTAAGAGTCTACTCCAGTTCTCTGTTTGCTACTGGAATTTTGTCCCATGCTTAAAACCCCAATTCCAATAAGCTGGGTGTAGGCTAGGCTTAGACACACTCTTACTATGTTGAGATTATTTCTAGGATTAGGGCTATTGAGCCATCTGGTGTTCTACATGTTTCTTTCATGTCAGAGGATGCCATTTAGCTTTCAAGAGTTTTGCTATATAACCCTTCACATTCTTTTTAAAACATTGTTTTAATTATAAAAAATTCCATGTGTATAGAACATTAAAAAATTGATGTAAAGGACACCATATACCACTACCTGATTTAATAGCAACAGTCATCCCTCAGTATCCCGGAGGATTGTTTCTAGGATCCCCACAGATGCCATAATTCGTGGATGCTCAAGTCCCTTTTATAAAATGCAGCAGTATTTGCGTATAATCTATGCACATCCTTCTGTATGCTCTAAACCATCTCCAGATTATTTTAATGCCTCATACAATGTAAATACTATATAAATAGTTAGCAGTGTGCAACAAATTTATTTTACTTTTTGGAACTTTCTGGAATTTAAAACATATTTTTTCCATCTGCAGTTGGTTGAATAACGAATGTGGAACCTGAGGATACAGAGGGCCAACTATATTAATGTTTTACCATATTTGCTTCTGATCTCTTTCTAAAATAAAACATAGTTATTGCTGAAGCCCCACCCATTGATCATTTTTCCCTATTCTTCGTAGGTAAATCACTGCTCTGAACTTTCCATCTCTGATAGAATTTTTTTTCTGGTTTTAACTCAAATTTTCTATTATACCTGGTGGCTTTTTTTTTTTTTTTTTTCCAGGACAAATAAGTGTTAAGACTGGGATCCATTGAAGATTAATGTTCACTTTAATTCTATTAGAGGCTTCCCTGGTGGTTTAGATGGTTAAGAATCTGCCTGCAATTTGGTAGACTCGGGTTCCATCCCTGGGGGGGAAGATCCGCTAGAGAAGGTAATGGCAACCCACTCCAGTATTCTTGCCTGAAGAATTCCATGGACAGAGGAGCCTGGTGGGCTACAGTTCTTGGGGTTGCAAAGGGTTGGACACGACTGAGTGACTAACACTTTCACTTTGATTCTATTGATTTCTTCTTTATTATTCAGATAAAATTTATCCATTGACAATGTGGAATTTATTCTGACTCCTACAGGAAGAAATTAATAATATTCAGAGAAAATCTAGGGAAAATATGCAGACTAACTTGCATAAATATGCAAAAATAAAGATACAGAAATATGTATCTTGCCCCCTTTAAAGGAAAGCTTTCCTGTTGTTAAACATTTAATTATCTATTTTACAGTCCTACCAAGTTCTCCTCTAAAGTTTCCTCAGTTCTGATTTCATCATGGAGCTCCAAATGGGAGAGGTTGGCAGAAAAGCACAAGTGCCTTCCTTGAGGCCGAGCCTGTCACTGCCTGTTTTTGACTCAGCAAGGAGTGCCAGAGAAGGCTCATTTCCCTCTTTCCCGAAAGTTATTCATGAGATTTTTTTTTTATTAACCAAACTACCTTCCTCTTCACAGAGGTGGAAAGTTGCCAAGAGGAACAGCCCCACGGGGCTTCAGAAACCCTCACTGATTCTCTTCCAGAGTGGCCAGAAAGCCCCCATCCTCAGCCGATGTGACATCCTCCAGCTTGGCCCACTCCAACCAGAAAGCTGTCAGCGACCTTGGTTCTAAAATACGAGTAGCTGACCAGTCGGTATTCTTATTTTCTCTTTAGTTATAAATATCAAATGCAGTGGACTACAACTTGAAACGCAGCTGATGTAAGTGTAACTATTTTTAATCAAATGTTTTCTGAAAGCTGGTTCTCACATATGTTTTCTTTCCGGAGTGTTTCAGATTAAACAGAAGGCAAGTAATGAAATGTTTAGATCAACAACAGACAATGTTTATTGTCTCCCTGACCCCACGATTTTTTTTTTTTCTTCTTAAGTCTCCACTCTTGGTGCCTCTCATTTTAAAATCCTAAATGTTAAGTTTCTGTCAAGGTCAGATGAAGACTGGCTGATCTCTTGTGGCATTTAGGGATATCACATATCCTTGTGTAATCTCCCTTGCCTTTGTATGGACTTGTCTGGTTTAGGAGGTTTGCCATTGTAAGTATCTCTTTATAGTGCTGGTTTTGAATAATTTAATCTGACTCAGTCACTAAAAACAACAGGGACGAGGATCACCAATAGTCAATTAGGTTTGCACATAAAACCTCCTTCATAGCATTTATTAAAATTTCCATCAGTATCCCTAAGCTGTTCACTACTTGCAGAAAAATAACCGCATCCCCTAGACCAAGAGCCCTGTGCTCTGTATATTGAAGAAAAGCACTTTGTAACCTGGATCCCTTTTACTGGTTTCAGAGGGATTTGGAACTTCTTAATTTATATGCAGAAATTTATTGGGTTGGCCAAAAAAGGTTCATTTGGGTTTTTAAACCCCAAGTGAACCTTTTTGGCCAACCCAATATGTGTGTGTGTATATATATTGATATATATATATATACACACACACACACACACATATTTCTGGGGAGATAAATATAACTTTCCGTCAGATTTTCAAATGGAAGGATTCAAACACAGTTAAGAACCAGTGCTGCAGAGTATGTATCACTTTAGCTTTCTGACAGCAGCTGATTTTAAAAATTGCTAACAAAAAAGATACATAGACTGCCTTTTAAAATTTTTTTTTTATTTTTGTACTTTTTAAAAAGTACATTTTTGTATTTTTACCTGTTCTTAGTGAGTGGAAACAATTAAGGCTGCTCAACACAAGGCCCAGGAAAGCCTTCCTTCTCTTTGGGTATCAGGTGGAGAAGCGAGGAAACATAGCAGCAATAGCCCTAAAAGGGAGTAGGCTTCACTGCTTTTCCTTTCTTGCTCTTCCACAGGGATGCTGATTAAGCATGAAGTTAACCATTAGTGACTGAAGCCAAAAGAGAGAAAACAGTTCATTTAACAAATATTTATTGAGCACTCTGTGTCAGGTCCTGTCTTGGCAAGCAGACAAAACTCCTTCCATGTGTAACCATAACCTAGACTTCTAGATATTTTTCTTTCAAAAGTTTTTCATTGGGCCTCCAGAACAAAATATTACCTTGTAGAATGTTTTTAAAAACAGCCCTCTAAACTTATGGTATGTAGTCACAGTATACATTATGAACTAGAGAAAGCTACTCATGAGAAGAAACTTCTAGAACAAATGATAGCTGTGAAATGTAACTATTAGGAGTACAGTAAAAATGTAACTATTAACCTAATAGGCTTATTGAATTTACAGACAGTGTGAACCTTAAGCTTAGTGTTGGTCCATCACCCCTTGGTGACCTTCCTTAGTTGACTATTCCTATTTTTCTCTCATCCACTTTTCCTTAAATACCTTATTGTTCCTGGGACCATTATTTAATCAGAAGCAAATCTCGGATGGCTTCTTCCAACACCAGGTTTTGAAGATTAGATAGCCTTTTCTTGTTACATTTAAGAATTCAGATCTCATCAGGTCACGTACTGGTAATTCTTCCTGATAAGGTAAGAACATACAGTACTATGGCCCCCAGAGGTGTAACACCTCCTCCTCACAGACAAGCCGATTTTCAACTTGTCAGCAGATCTGGAGCTGAGGCTGCGAACTACCCTGCAGTCACAACCTTCTCTCCCCACCCACCAGGTGGATTTCAGACCAGAGTCCTCTAGTCTCCATCTCTCACTGAGCTCTCATGAGGGTGGACTGCAGACTTTCACAGATAATGCCTCTCACCCTTAGGTCCCCATCCACCCAGAAGAACGATTGTAAGGATGGCTTGCTGTGCTTATTTACATGATCTCATTTAGTCATCATAGCCCACTGCAGTAGGTTCTGTGATCCTTATTTGATAAATGAGGAAACCAAAGTCCACAGAAGTTAAAAAGCTTACCCTGGTCTGAGGCATGGAGCCCAAGATTTCCGTTCAGGTAGTGTGATTTAATAGTCCAGACTCTTCACCATCATGGGAATACTATTAATTATAGGGGTTCTTTAAATCTATGGTTCTCGACCATGGATGTGCATCAGAATCACCCAAGAATATTTTAACTGCAGAGATGTCAGGGGCCCACTCCACTCATGCTAAATCACTGTGGGTCCATTAGTATGGTAATTCTGTGATAATTTCTAAGGACTCATGTCATATAATGACAAGGTATAACAACAGGTAGATAAATAGATAAGCATGGTGTAACCATGAAATAGAATACTGTTTAAAAAATTATGAGGATTACACAACATGGGAAATACTTGAGACCTACTGTTAAGGAAAAAAATCAGAATTCTAAATTAAAAATATCACTGAAGTGATTTAACTCAGTGAATGAGTTAAGATTAGAGATGGGAGAAAGAATTACCAAATTTAAAAATAGAACTGAAGTAATTTCCTGAACTATAGCACAGAGAGAAGGAAAACTTGAAAGAAAGAGTGAGATACAGATTACAAAAGAAAGATTAAAGCTGTCTAATTGAAGTCCTGAAAGGAGATAATAAAGTTGCACGTTTCTGGTTCTATACCTAGAGGTTCTCGTCTAGGGTAAAGTTCAGGTGGCCTATGGACCATAATTTTAGGTGTTTTTCAAGTATTGGCCCTGAAGTCAGTCAGTTCATAGCTGAAAAGATGTTGATTCCTAGTTTTGCCATCTACTGACAATGTTATTGGTATTTAATTTGGCCAAGCCTCAGTTTCTTCCTTTGTAAAGTTGAGATAAGTAATACCTGCTTCATAGGATATATGTATAAATTGAGTTGTTCAGTGTATGGCCCAGAGTAAACACTTAAAAGTGATCATTTGCATCTATTTTTTGTATTCTAAAATACATTAATTTGAGTATTGAATGACAGTTTTGTTGACTGGTTTATGGAACCATGGAGCTACACAAAAGCTTCACCAGTCACTAATTTATTTTCAGCACAACTTCACTAATTAATGTTGCTTCCACTCTATTTATGCCATGTCCTTCTTTCTAAAGTTACGAAGGTGGGAGATTGAAAACAGATGCTATGTCAAAAGCTTACTTTTAGATGTTACACATGATTTCTTATGAAAATATTGATCGGTAGCAAGAGGCCAGAAAGGAATTTATCAAATTCTTTTTAGGTTCTTTAACTGTGTCCTCTTAGGCATTATGCATCTGATAATTTGCACAAGTATTGTTTTAGCTTCCTAGAGCTGCCATAACAAATTACAACAAATTAGGTGGTTTAAAGCAATAGACATTTACTCTCTCATAGTTTTGGAAGCTACAAGTTGAAAATCAAGTTGTCAGCAAGGCCATGCTCCCTCTGAAGGCTCTATGGAAGAAGCCTTCCTTGCCTCTTTGTAGCTTCTGGTGGTTGCTGGCAATCCTTGACATTCTTTGGCTTGTAGCTGTATCACTCCAGTTTCTGCCTCTGTCTTCCCCAGACTTCCCCTTTGTCTTTCTGTGTCTGAATCTCCTTTTCTCCCATAAAGACAACAGTCATTGTGTTTAGGGCCCACCGTAATCCAGTCTGATTTCATCTTAATTATGTCTGCGAAGACCCCATTTCCAAATAAGACCACATTCTGAGGTTCTGGGTAGACTTGAATTTAGGGAGGATAATATTCAACCCATTACAAGTATCTTATGGCATTAAGCTTATAAAGCAATGGTTCTGAAAGTCTGGGATAATGACCATTTTAGGCCCAATATGCACTGGGAAAGATACTTACATGTATCCATGGTATCTCTTACGTGCATGGCTTCAGTTGTGTCTGCCTCTTTGCAACCCTATGGACTATGTAGCATATCAGGTTCCTCTGTCCATGGGATTCTCCAGGCAAGAAGGCTGGAGTGGGTTGCCATCCCCTTCTCCAGGGGATCTTCCCAACCCGGGGATCAAACCTACATCTCTTACATCTCCCACATTTACAACTAGTACCACCTGGGATCATTATTATTAAAAATCTTTCAAGTTGGAAAGTTTTCCAGTATTTTGAATATTTTCTAACAGAATAATTCCTGTGATCTCTCTCCATTGAGTAAATGGTGGACCTTAAATACAGTTGTGCCCTAGTAAATGCTTAACAATTGACTGTCCAGGAAAAAAAAAGGAAATTGAAACAAAACCCTGATTTGTAGTATTTGTTAATTTTCTTGATGTAAATACTTACACTATGATCACTTTCAAGCTATCAACATAAAGTCAACTGGTTTGCAAATTTTCTGAAAATTTAACAGTTCCTGTGAGTTGGTCAAGCCAATTCTAGCATACCACTGCAAGATTTCATAAGCAAAGCAGATATGAGATCACATCCTGGATATTAACCTAATGAGCAGTAGTCATATCGAGAGAAGATAATAAATCGCTTCATGTAAAGTTCTTTATTCATGTGTTAGTTACATAATACCTAGGGACTTTGCAGAATCTGAGTAAACCCATTGAGTTGCTATATGACATCTGTCATATGGTAGTTAAATAGAGCTGTGGTTTAGTGAGCAAAATAACATACTTGAAAGCAAAAGCTAGATTTTACTTGAGATTATATGATTTACAGATAGCGTGACCTCCAACAAGTCACATAATCTCGTCAGACTTTATTTTCCTCATTTATAAAATGAAAATAAAAAATACCTACTTTGCAGAAATATGAATTGTATTAGGGTTAAGTAATTGTCATAATAGCATCTAGCACAGTCACGGCACATCTATAGCATTAAATGTTCATTTGGGACATTTTATGTTTTTAAGACTAAATATGATTGTTAGCGCCATGAAGGGAGGAGATTTTTTTTTTCCTGTTGTGTTTACTGCTGTATGTTCAGCACCTGGAGTAATATGTAGTATATAGTAGGTAGCCAGTAATTATCTGTATAGGACATGAATCGTCAATGTGCAGGAGATGCTAGAATTCTCTTTCCCAGACTATCACTATTACTATCATAATTTCGCTAAAGAAGAGACAAATAGTCTATATAACTATTATATAGACATAATAGTCATAGGTTGTTATTGGAAATACAGTCTTCAACCAGCCTTCACAGCTCACCTCCACCTGCTGTTCCATCTTGTTCTTCCTGTCTCACCAGCCTCCTTTTCCTTTTCCTCCCCCATTCACCTGACTTTGGAATCCCGTGTCCCGTGTCCCAGTCAGTGAGTTGGAACACTATAACTTAGACCCTGGGCATGACACCAGACTTCGAGGTTGAAATGGGGCTTTGTCTGCCTCAGTTTCTCTATTGGAATATTTCTATGGCCGTGAGAGAAAAATCAACTAAACTAAGCAGCAAATGGTAACTTATTTGTTTAAAAAGTTGGAAAGTCCAAAGGAAAAGCTAGCTAGCTTCAAAGCCCACTGGATTCAGAGCTGACACTGTCATTTAGCTTCTCTCTGCTGCTCAGCTCTGACTTCTGTTTTTCAGATTTCCATCTTCAGCTCTGCAAGGTGGCCACAGCAGCAGTCTCAGGCTCACCTTATTAGGGCACTGGGTCCTGCAGCAGAGTCTGCTTTCCTGGAAGCTGAAACAGGTTTAAGGGTTCCCAGATCAAAGGTTTCTAGGCCCTCATGGTCTGCCTTGTTTCATAGCCCATCCCTGGAGGTCACACCTGGGACAGAGTGTGTGAGGCAAGGTGATTGTGTTAATAACCATTCGCAGCCTCCACACTCTGGATCTGGCAGCGGGGTTAGCTGCACCTTGGACATGTAGACGAAGGTGGGAGGTGGATCCCCAAGCACAACGTATGAGGACTGGTAAACTCCAAAGGGGGAACCAAAATAACAAATAGCAATCATTTCTCCCCGCCGTGAGCAAACTAAGACATCTAAACCCCCTTTATTCCAGAAATTGTGTGATCGAGTGTACTCCCTCACTAGACAATGTCTAGTCTGTGTGCCATTCCTGTTTTATTTTTTAAGTAAGAAGTTTATTTATTTATTTAAAAGTGTCACATAGAAATTAATAGAAAATCAAATAATACAAAGATACATACAGTGAAATGTAAGCTTCCCTTCTTTCTATGATCCCTCTCCCCCCCAGAGAGAAGCACTGCTTTGAATTGCTTTGGGTAAGCTTCCAAAAATATTCCATGCATACACAAGTCTATGTGTACATATGTTTATGTGCGTAAGCACCATGTGTATCCAAGTACATGTAAACTATACAGCATATTCATCTATACACACGCTTATCTTCTGTTAATCTATAAAATACTCTGCCTCTTGCTTTTCTCACTTAATGAGCTTGGTAGGATATTCCTCAGCAGCTTATAGATATCTAGGGAAGTGATATAGTAAAATGATTAGTAGCAGACTCTAGAGCATGATACCTTGGGTTCAAATCCAACTCTGCCCCTTATTAGTTGTTTAATCTTGGACAACTTGGTTAACCTCTCTACATCTGTAAAAAGGGAAGGTTAAGAGTCCTGACCTCCCAGGGTTGTTGGAAAGATTAAAATGAGTTAGTACATGTAAAGAGCAGTGCCCAATGCGTGGTAAGTGCTCTGTGAATGTCAGCTTTGGGAACCTACCTTATTCTTGGTAAGGCATTTCATTCATCATACACTGCTTCTCACGCTGCTTTTGTACATGTACCGTCTTTTGTAGTCTCTGAATCTGTCTGCTTTCCTTTCTCCTGGTAAAGACAAGCTCAAAAAGCCTACCTGCCCTGATAATCCTACTTGATCCTGATTTTTCCCTGACTCCAGGGTCTTTATATTTTTTAAATGTATTTTGTTATTAACTTGACTTTTAATAGCCATGAAGTTTTTTCTATGAGTGTTCTTTATGAATTGTGGGATCTTTTGTCCTGAATTTAATTTTATCTCTTTGGAATATCATTTCAGTTCCTTGTCATGTAATTTATTTCTTATGTAGTTTTCTGACACATTTATCAGCAATCACTCTTTCAGAAATCTGCCTGAGTTGACCTCTGAGTGTTCCTCCTTAATCAGCCCGTGAAATCTTTGAATGCATCCACCACTGTTCATCATATTCATTTAGTTACTTGCTTACATGCCTGTCTCCCCACCTCTAGTCCTTATTTCTTTTTTTTTTTTCTCTCTTTTTATTAGACCTTATTTCTTGAGGACAGGCACCACGTCTTATTTCTTCATGATATTCTTCTATTGGGAGATGTACAACAAATATTTACTGAACTAAACTGAGTTCTCTTTCATTCTTTGGGTAGTCAATTGTTGCTCACTAATTAGAAACTTAACTAGAAATAGAAACTTAAATAGAAAGTAAGCTTGTTTAGTTAAAACTTGACCAAGAAGGGTTTCTTTCTCCATTTCCTCCATCTTATCGCTTTATGTAGTGTAGATATGCTGATGACTCCAAATTCTTTTATCTAGCCTAGACTTCTACTCTGAAATCTAGGCTCCAGGCTTAGATGCTTGATTGACATCATTTGGATATGTGGTAGTTAACAAACTGAATTCTGAATCTTCTCTACCAATCTAGTCCTCCTAATCTCTCTCCTTTCTCAGGAAATGGCAGCTCTATCCTTCCAGTTGCTCAGGTCAGAAACCTTGGAGTTATCCTGAACTACTCTAACCCATCAGTTCATCCTATTGGCTGTGCCTTCAAAACTTATCTAGAATCTAATCACTTGTCAGCACTGTAGCCAACCTGTACGAGCTACCATCCTTAACGTCTTTTTCCAGTGGTTTTGGCTTCCATGGATGATTCTGTGGTGAATCAATTGTTATCAGTAGTTGATGGTTACAGATTTGTGTATTTATATCACTTTTTTTTCATTTTTGTTATAGAAATTTTGTCAGCTGAAATTCTCTGTTTAAAAAGAAATTCTGTTTAAAAAAACAAAAACAATCTCTGTTCTTCACATTCCTTTAAAAACTTTACATAGTTTCTCTAGGTACTCATGGATTTTTTGTTTGTTTTTCAGTATATTATAAGCCACTCCAGTCATTATTTATTTTGATGTTAAAATTGTCTGACTCTTAGCCAGTAGGAGTCTCTCATGCTAGCTTCTATATCCTTTTGACATGTCCCCGATCGATTTTGAATATTTCCTTATTTATGAAGTAATATGATACTCTCAGTTCATCCTATACTTTTCCTACCCCAGTCCTGTAATCAGCCATCTCTCCAAGAAGCCCTGGTTCCTTTTATTGGAGAAATTTCTTCCAGTCTGTTTCATTAGGCAGAGCTTGAAAACTGTGTTTTTGTTTGTTTGTTTTTAATCTTGAATTCATACTGATACCTTTTAATTCCAGTCTGACGTCCCTTCTTCCTCTGTTCCATATTTGTATTGCGTTTCTCCAATAATGAAAACCTTAGTTGCCAGTGATACCAGTATACCCACGCAGTTTGCTCAGTCCTTTGGTACATACAGAATAGCTTCAGAATCGCTGTACCAATATCAGCACTAGCTGTGAACTTACTAAATATACAGTTGTTGTTGTTGTTTTTTTACAGTTCTTCTGACCTTTAAATATATTCAAGAGAGGGTAGTCAGAGTAATATGTTCAGAAATTATTAGGATAATTTTTTCCTTCTATGTAGCTACAGTGCCATTAGAAATATAGTCAAATTTTTTGTTTTTGTTCAGTTTCAGAGATTTCCCATCTTACTGATTTAATTTTATTTTTTCAATGTCAATATTTATCAGTCTCATATGAGATTAACCAGACCCTTTAGAAGTCATTATAACGTCATTGTTTTATTGCTTTTTAAAATAGTAACAAAGAAAAGGGATCGGTCAGAGCCTTGATTTAAATTGTACTCTGGATTGTTAGTTCAGAAACCTGAATGCATCTAAGCCTAGGACATTCCATCTGTAGGTTTTACAGCTGCCTTGACCTTCCCTCATATTCATGGAGCACATGTCCTGTGCCAGGCACGGTGCTGAGCTCTGTGGCCACATGCTTGAATGTGGTCATCTCTGCCCCCAGACCTATGTGAACAGGCAGGAACGGTTCATACAGGCACACAAGACGATGACACAAGTGTTATTCAGGATTCGCTGGAGGAGCGCCTCCTCAAAGGATGTTCCGCAGTGTGTGTGCATGTGTATTTGTAGGGCTAGGGGGCCTCCTCAAAGGATGTTCCACAGTGTGTGTGTGTGTGTGTGTGTGTGTGTGTGTGTGTGTGTGTGTGTAGGTAGGTGTGTAGGGCTAGGGGGCCTCCTCAAAGGATGTTCTGCAGTGTGTGTGTGTGTGTCTGTATCTGTGTTTGTGTGTGTCTGTGTGTGTGTGGCGGGGGGGTAGGTAGGTGTGTAGGGCTAGGGGGAAGTGCACCTTTACTTTGAAATCACCTCCTGGCTAGGTAGTCTCAACTTCTGTTTTTTGACGGAATGCTCATGGCATTTGAAAGATGCATTTTCAAACTAGAGACCAGAGAGCTAGGTATCCATTTCAGGCACCTTAGTAAGAACAAATCACACCAGATATATCTCACTGTTTTCTTTGGCAGGGTTTCTGGGATGGTGTAATACTGAGATGTTGGAGATCTCTGGTTTGGTACTTAGGGGTTAACAGTATTTCTCATGTTGGTGATGTCAACCTGGAGGGATATTTCTAGCCTCAGGGATCTTTCTGCAGCTACTTCAGTGTATTTTATCATTGTCTTCAGTGGATGTTTTTACCAAGTTTGCGGTGACATAGAGTGATAGATAACAAATGATTTAAGTTCAAATTCAATTTGAAAAGCTGAGGCAGAGAGATACATTCTTTTTTAATATAAAATTTATTACTTTTGAGTTCTAAAATTCAGAAATATATTTCAGCATCCATATCTCCATCAAAACAAAGGCCTAACTTTCTTTTTGTTGTCATGTCTCTTTTTTAAAAGAATCATTTTTAATTGAAGGGTAATTGCTTTACAATATTGTGTTGGTTTCTGCCATGCATCAACATGAACATCAATAGGAATACATATGTCCCCTCCCTCTTGGCCCACCCACCCCATCCCACCCCTCCAGGTTGTCACAGAGCACCAGTTTGAGCTCCCTGAGTCATACAGCAAATTCCCACTGGCTATCTGTTTTACATGCGGTTTATATGTTTCCATGTTACTCTCTCCATTCATCCCACCCTCTCCTATGGCTAACTTCTTAGGCAATGCTATTTTAAAAAGCTAAATGCCTCCAGAAAACAAATTACTACAAGTACAGGGTGGGAGGGATATGCATGCAAAGAAACCTAGAAGTTTTAGTTAATAATGGACTCAACATGAACTAACAGTGTGATGTGACAGCCAAACAAGTCTGCACATCGGGCTCCCTTAATAGAAGGGTAGTATTTAAGACCAGACAGTGGTCTCACTCTTGCACTAGGAATACTGTGTACCCTGCTTCGCACCACCATTGTAGAGAAATAAAAACCAACTTGAATGTGTTCAGAGCAGAATGGTGACCGAACCTAAACCTTCCTCAAAGTGAGGTAGTCACAGCCTGGCAAATTTGGTTGTCTTCAAGTATTTGGACGGCTGTCATAGGAGAGAGGAGAAGGCAATGGCACCCCACTCCAGTACTCCTGCCTGGAAAATCCCATGGACGGAGGAGCCTGGTAGGCTGCAGTCCATGGGGTTGCTAAGAGTCGGACACGACTGAGTGCCTTCACTTTCACTTTTCACTTTCATGCATTGGAGGAGGAAATGGCAACCCACTCCAGTGTTCTTGCCTGGAGAATCCCAGGGACGGTGGGGCCTGGTGGGCTGCCGTCTATGGGGTCGCACAGAGTCGGACACGACTGAAGTGACTTAGCAGTAGCAGCAGCAGCATAGGAGAGAAGGATGAGATATGTCCTGTCTGTCCCAAGAAGATGTGATTAAAAAGCACTGGGTGGAGCCCTGGGAGAGAGAGGGTTCAGTTGTTACTGAGAGTCAGAGCTGCCTAAGGATGGAATGTATAGCCTCAGGATGAAGTTCATTATCATTGGACTGGTTCAAAAATAAGCTAAAATACTACACGGCAAGGAAGTACTTTATGTTAAGATGCTTAATGAGAAGTAGATCCCTTTTTTATACCGTTCAAAAGAGTTTTTACTTAATAAATTGTACTTCATAATAAGGGAAAAATCAAGATTTGATTATAGGGAAGTTATAATTTTCTGGCAAATCTCTAAAAGTAATAGAAATTAATTGCTTGGAGAACATTTTATCTAAGTATAAAAGTACATGATTTATTTTATATACTTTGTGTTTTAGTCTGCAAAGGCTGCACGATATGAAGTTATCACGTGGGAGGGTTTTTAGCAGGTTTAAAGTACTACCATTTTTCCAGATTGCTGGCTGATGTTATCCTCAACCATGTTAGAAATTTTGGTGTTTCTCCCTTCCTCCTTTTGCTTACATCATAGTATGTAGATGGTACAATATGTTGGTTAACCTCAGTCTGACACTTATATCGTGTTTTCTCTTTTGCCCCATCAGTGTCTGGGATGTAAATTAACCAATAAAGTGACAACAAGAAATCAGACAGAGAAAATTTCCCATTTCTACTCACTTGTAATTCTCCTAATTTTGTAGGGGTTTTCCACAGGAAATCACAGAAGAATAGCTGAAATGCTTTATCTTATGTACTTTTCTTCTGAAGGAGCAGTTAATTGTCTTCTTCGCAGAGTGGTCTAAATTCTCGTACCAGACAGCTGTGTTTACTATAGTACAAATTAAATTCTTTGCTAAATGATGTCTCTAAGTACTTTCAATCATTAAGAGCCAAATTATTTAGTTACTTCTCTACCCAGTGGATTTCAGTGAAGGCGATATGATGGGTTTTCTAAGCAAGAAAAATATAACATGAGAATATTTATATGCCTTTAAACAGAAAGAAATCAGTGATATTTAATTCCAAGTAAATTTGAATATCACAGAGTCAGAGGATACTCCATTATCTCAAATTAGGTTTGTATCAAAGACAATGTGCTGAGAGACTTTCAGTTCAGTCGCTCAGTCGTGTCCGACTCTTTGCAACCCCATGAATCACAGCACGCCAGGCCTCCCTGTCCATCACCAACTCCCAGAGTTCACCCAGACTCACGTCCATCAAGTCAGTGATGCCATGCAGCCATCTCATCCTCTGTCGTCCCCTTCTCCTCCTGCCCCAGTCCCTCCCAGCATCAGAGTTTTTTCCAATGAGTCAACTCTTTGCATGAGAGACTTTAGGCTATTTTAAAAGACTATTTAAAACTTGTATTAATAATTTTTGTCTTCAAAGAATAAATCCCCCAATTAAAATCTTTATTTTGCACATACTTAAGCCATACCGTACATGCTATCTAATCCTCCTAGTTACTTTTACGTAGTTTGTAAGAATTAAAAAAAAGAAAAAACTTTTGTAGATTAAAATTTTTCATTCTGTCTTTGTTTGGCTTGTATATTTCTCTCCCACCCCCTACTTGTGTAATCAAAGCATTTTTGACCTATCCTCAGGAAAGTCAGTCCTTTATTATCAGGATTTAACTACCCAGGGCAGTGCTCTCCTTGGATTTACTGAAACTAAATGCTTTGATTACTCAATTTCAGTTTTAATGAGAAAAGTTGAAATCTTTGCCTAACATAAAGGTTTTTCTTTGTCTCTAAATTTTGATTTTCCATGCTATCAGAGGCCCCATTACAACAGGTAATTTGAGTGTTGATTGTATGTTTTCTCAGTTTGTAATTGTGTTAAATGTATCTAAAATGTCCACAGTTTTACAAATTAAGCTTACCGTTAGGGTCCTTCCAACTCAGAAATTCTGTGGTTTTAAGCTTCAGTTAGAAAATGTGATCTTTGCTTGTTGTCCTGTGTGTCCTCTCCTATATATATATGAGTAAGAATCATAGAATTTTAGAGCTGGAAGATGTATTCAATGTTATCTTGTGATTCTACACGTGAAGAGTTCAGAAGCCCAAAGAAGCTAGGGGACTAACACAAGGTCACAGCAGGAACTGGCAGCTGGAACCCTGGCCACTTACTGGAGCACTAAAAATTAACTCACATGTTTTTAATCTGAAAATATTCAGACTTCTGGAGAATATTCTTCTACAAATTTAAGAATTTGAGGTATTCTTTTACAAATTTAAGAATGTTGAGGTGTTTATATTAAGCACAATTTACTATTAAATTCTATAAACAATACTGTCATGCCTGTTGTTTTCTCCAAACCTGGAAACACACTTGAAAATAAATTACAACTTGGGGTAGGTTAAAGCATCTGGATTTTACACTTCTGGGGTATTTTTCAGTGACTTAGAAGCATAAACTGATGCTGCCAAGTTAGGCCCGTTTTCAAGTGGAAGGATTGCTGATGGGGAAAGTTCCCCTCATGCAGCTGCCCTGGCAGTCGAGCTGAGATGATGAATATGAGATCAGCTCTCCAGATTACTGGGACCTATGGCCAAGACAGCACTTCCCCTCCTCCCGGCCTTACGTCTGATTTACCTGGAACCAGTCCCTGATGGTTGTCTTCTGCCCATCCTGCCGCCTTGGCCAAACCCCAGCACCATTGTTGAATTGTATGGCAGGGTTAAATCCTCACTGGGAATTGAATGTATAAAAATTAAAGATGTTTTTGGGCTTCCTGTGTAGGGCAGTAGTAAAGAATCTGCCTGCCAGTGCAGGAGACACAAAAGACGTGGGTTTGATACCTGAGTCAGGAACATCCCTTGGAAAAGGGAATGGCTACCCACTTCAGTATTCTTGGCTGTCCATGGGAAGTCCCATGGTCCCATGGACAGAGGAGCCTGGCAGCCTATGGCCCATAGCATGCATGTATGTGTATATATAGAGACAGAGCATATAGTCTGTATGTGGAAGTTAGTTTTCTCAGTGGAGTACAAGTACTTCAAAAAATAATCCTCTTAGAAATGAAAATAGTTCCAGGGTTAGGTCTTCCTAATTGTGGTTTCAAGCCAAGAAGTCAGAAGAATTTCCAAGTTAATTGACTCCATGCACTCACTTTTTGCTAGGGATTTTTAGAAACTTCTCAGGGTAATTCCTCACAGTTGTAGTAGAGAGATGAACTGTGTCGTGTGACTATAACCCTTCAACAGATCTTAAGGCAGTATGGCCTGGTGGGCTCTGCTGTCAGCATCCTTATCTAGTATGGCCTGGGAGGTGTCAACCACTTGGCATTCCCTCTTTTTCAGAGTAGCCTGGAGCCAGTGATGTGTTCAGTCATGAATTCTTTGAGCAAATACTAATTAGTTTCATCCTGGGGGTTGGGGAAATAGAAGAACTTGACAATGCCTTGATCCTAAAAAACCAGTCAGTTTAATGGAGGACCTAAGATATGGCCTTAAATATCTGAAATATGATAATATTGTCTTATTCACTATTATAGAACCAGCACCTATAGCTGCCATGTAGGAATTGCTGGATAAAGCAGTATTTTTCAGATGAAAGAGTGAATGATCTCGTAGCCTTAAGGTTGAAGAGCCGGCTAGTTGGAGTGGGCAGAGAAGACTTCAAGGCAGAGATTACATTTGGGGCAGGATCCTGAGGGAAAGGTAGAAATTTGAAAACATGAATCTAACTAGGGAAAACAGCAGAGGCAGAAAAATGAGTGGCAAAGGCTCAAAAAGAGCCATCTCTGAAGTTGGAAGGGAATGGTGAATAATTCTGCTGGAATGAAGAGTACACAAAAGAGAAAGAGGAGAATGAGGCTAGAGGTAAGATTGGACCAAACTGTGCGAGGCTCGGGAATTTAAATCACATTTTGTAGAAAATGGGGAAATTGTGTAAGTTTTAATATAGAAATGATTTACTATAATGAACATTGTGCTTTAGGAATATAAATCTAGTAGAAGTCTGCTCAGGGGTTGCAAGGGAAAGGCACAGTGACACCATGTGGGAAGAACTGCAGTGATTCCTCATGAGTTAAACTCTGATTCAGGCTGAGACAGATAAACAAGAGCAATGAGGATAGAAGGAAGGGGCAGAAACCAGAGATTTTTGAGGGAGCCACCTGGCTGAATCAGTTAATTCAGTAACTTATTAAATCTAGAAGACAACAGATGATAGGAGAATTTTGGTGTGGTTGCTTAGAAGGTGGTGGTTTCACTTAATAGGAGGTGGAGTAGGTTTCAGAAGGAAGGCCATTCATGGGTCTTCAGTTGCGGTCAAATTGATTATAAATTATGGACAGGAAGATGCCCTGCAAGCAGCTGGAAATGTTATAGGTGTTGAAAAAGGAAGGGCACATGAGATTTAAATTGAGGAGTCATCTGCATGGAGTAGATAACTAAATCTAGGAGACTAACATAACCATGTGAAGAGAGTGATTATGGTAAAGACTAGAGATGGACCAAGGGCAGATAACAAATCTCCTTTTGAGGAGGAAGAATGCTTGAGCAGAAGTGTCTAATGCAGTGAGAAGGGAACATTTTGAGGAGGGAAGGTAACCCTTCAGAGAAGTCAAGTGGGATGAAGAACAAGAAATGGCTGATGAGTTTGGAAACATGGAGTAAATCATAACCTTTAGGTACATATTTATTTGAGGCATAGAAGGATTAATTAAATTGCAAAGGTAATACTATATGCGGAAGACCTGGGTTCAGTCCCTGGGTTGGGAAGATCCTCTGGAGAAGGAAACGGCAACCCACTCTAGTACTCTTGCCTGGAAAATGCCATGGACAGAGGAGCCTGGTAGGCTACATGGGGTCACAAAGAGTCGGACACAACTGAGCGACTTCACTTTCACTTTTCAAAGGTACTGCAGATTAAGTTAGAGTTTCAGCATTGGTGATTAGAGCTTTTCTTGCATACTTTTTTTTTTTTTCTTCTTGCATACTTGATAAGAAAAAAGAATGGCACTCAAGCAGGGAAAAGTACTTTTTAAGAACATTTCTTGTTGAATTATGGAGAAGATCAAATGAAAGAATGGTTCTGTATTTCTTGCTGTAGGGCCTGGCCCATAGATTTCAATAAATGCTAGCCTGTACAGTTGACATTATCATTATCAGGAAATGCATTGTTCAGAATTAAGGGAGAAGAAGGTATATGGTTTGTGGACTAAGAGTAAGGGTTATTTGGAGAGGGAAGAAGAAGCATGATTTAAGGAGATCTTGAGTAAGTACGGTGTTAAGTGCAAAAGCAGAGTGGTTAAAACCTAGAAAAGGGAACAGACCTACATTTCTCTGAATTGGGAGCACATATGGAGAGTAATAGGGACATTTTGCTCCTGGGTGACAGACAGTGAGGAGAAGAGAGGTTGGAGAGCCTGCCATGCAATGCTCTCCACTTTCTCGTTAAATTCAGAGGAAGTCTCCACTGCAGATGTCTGCTTATGGCATGAAGGGACAAAATCAGAGTCAGTATCATATGCTCTGCATCTGCTGTGAATCAGGTGCTGCATTAGATGCTGTAAACTGCTTCCTTTAATCCTTGTGAAAAGTCAGGTATTAGGGATTTGTATTCATGTTTTACAGATGAGAAAACATGCCAAAGGTCAAGTAACGTACCCAGGATGGCATAGCTAGGAGAGGGAGAAGCCAGGATTCAGAGCCCTGTCCTTCAGACTCGAGCCTGTGCTCTTCATTGAAAGGGAGCCCGCTGGTTTGCTGTCTCGTAGATGCAGACCTGCACAGCTTTACGATAAGGTTCTGTAGGCTGGTTATTCCTGTCAGTCACCACAGTGAATATCAAAGAAAGGCCCTTCTTATTTGGCAAGTGCCTGACTGTGAAACTGGGGTGAACCAGAAATGTGAATTCTGGATCCCTGAGTGCCCTAGTACCGCGCGGAATAGTGCTTGAGTTTAGACTCCTTGGTACACCAGGAGAACGCCTTACAGGCGCCAGCAGTTAGGGTGGGAGGAGGGGTGTCCAGGAGGGTGTGTTGGACTGTAAGAGGAGTGCTGCTACCTCGATTTTCCAACAAGAGGATCAAAGGGTTACCTTCCCTTCTCTTTCCCACAGCTGCCCCTCCCTGCCCCTCAGCAATCAGAGTCCTTTGACCACACTGCAGGCCCCAGCCCACGCCGCAACACCCTTCTATCTACTTAGGCTGATGTTCTGTCCTGATGTAAATAGTCACATTCTCATTTAAATAGCCTAATGAGAGGGTGCAGCAGGATCTAGCCAATTTTGGGGAAGAGGTAGAATATAGTTTCCCAATTTCCATCTGTCACCTAACACAACTGTTGTTTTAATATCTTGCCTTCCATAGATAACATTGTAGGCCTCTTATTTAATCATGCATTCACTAAAGAATTATTTATTGAATGCCCACAATATAATAAACATTACTGCAGGCACTGGGGATGTGGCACGGAAGAAACCATTGTCCCCACCCTTACACGGCCTCTGTTCTAATGGGGAAGTTAGGCAGTAGTCACATAACATGTGTAGTATATTAAATGGTAATTAGTACAGGCAGAAATGTAAAGCAGGGGAAGCAGCAAGGAATTTAGGGATGGGAGTGATAGAAGTTTAGATAAGGGTAGGGTGAGCCATGGAAGCTCGCCAGAGAATGGCATTTCTGCAAATCCTGAAAAGTAAGAGACCGTGCAAGTATACAGGGAAGGAGTGTTCTAGGCAGAGGAGACAGCGAGTGCAGAAGCTCTCAGGTGGAAACTGAGCTGGCAGCAGGTTATGTGACTGCCTAGAAGTAGTAACAAACAAGAGCAAAGAGAAAGTGGCTTCACATGGCCCAAGGACTGTGCGCTGTTGTAAAGACTTGGGCTTTTCAGATGGAAAGCCTTGAGAGGGTCTGGGTCTTTTTTTTTTTTTTAAACTTCTTGCCATGGAAAAATTTAATCATATATACACAAAATACTGTAATGAGTCCCGTTGACGACTCATTCAGCTTCAACGGTTTTCACTTTTGGAGAACTTTGAGCAGAGGTGTGTCAGGACTTGGCATGACCTGACATGAACAGGATCACCCACAAGAACAGGCCATGGGGAAGTGGGGGAGGCACAAGAAACATAGGAGCAAAAACTTAGGAAACTAATCATAGTGGGCTCGTACTCCATGAAACCAGGGAACAGTGACGGAGACAGTAGGTAGTGGTTAGTTTGGGGATATCTTTTAAAGATCTGACTAGATACCATGTATTTTATGCTTTGTTCAAAAAAAGATTTTGACAATGTATGTAGTGCAGCAACAAGGGTAAGGAGATGTAGAAAAGAAATGATACCAAAAGACTATTTTAAATTTTATTTCCTGTTTAAGAATAAACCAAATTTATAAGCCAAGCCAGGTTCCCCAAAAAACTGGCCTATAAATGAAAACACATTTGAGACACAGTTCATCCATAAATTACAAACTTTCTATTCTTCCCATATTATTTTGTAACCATGGATAATTGGGCCACGAAAAGGGTAAGCATTTATTTGTAATTTATTAATGAGGCAGTGACACCTATTGAGGTACAAATCCCCAACAATTTCTGGAGTTAGCAAGTGTCTTGATTTCCTGAAAGAAGTAGGATTTATAAACAACTATATGTGATGTAATGAAACTGAAAATTCAAATAAAGCAAACAAGAAACCAGAGGTCAAAGTATGACCCAAAAAAAAACCCCTCAAACTTTCTGAGTCTTGAATAGTGATTTTATTCTACTTCCCTCTGTAGTTGACGAAGCCCTCTTTGCCTATTTTGTTGTGTTTAATGGCCCAGTTTGCCCTTCTGATCTCAGGCAAACATCTAAGGGATGTATGCTGGTCAAACAAGTAGGGCAAATAAAAAAGGTGAACGAATGTGAATGAATCAATGCAAGTCCAGGAGCACTACTCAAAAAACAACCATGTCAACAGTGAGTGGGGCAGAGAGGGTATTTTCATGTCATTCAATCTTATAAGAACACCACACCTACATTTGGAAGAATCAGGATGAATTCCAAGGTCCTCTGGGTCTTGACTCTCTGACCTTAGGTTATGCCACTCGTTAATCTGTCTAAATTTCTGTTTTCTTATTTGCAAAATGGGAGTGATAGTGCCAAGTCTGTCTACTTCACGAGGTCTTTGGGAAACCCAGGAGAGAAGCAGCCCCTTTTTATTAAAAAAAAAAAAAAGAGAGAGAGAGAGAAATTGGTGCTTCCATGGGGCCTGCCATATGGCAGACACTGTGTGGTTCTCACAAGAGCCCTCTGAGGGAGGTCCCCTTATTGGCCCATTTGTAGGTGTGGAGCTTTCAGCTCAGAGAGGTTATTTAACTTGAAGCCCACAGAGCTGGAAGAAGAAAGAGCTGGGATTTGGTCCCAGATTGGATCAATGTGAAACCCCCTGGCTTAAAAAGAAGGAACTAACTTTACTAAGCATCTTCCTACTCTATGCCAGAAACTATTAGATACGGTTCTGTACGATCTTGTTTGATGAAGTTTATTCTGTACTTCCTGTGTCATCAACATATAAGGAGTAAGAAGGAGCAATAAAATCTGACTGTTTTGCAGTACTAAGAGGAGGTATGTTATGAAAACAATATTCTTCTCTTTCTTCCTCCTGTTCTTCTTCTCCTCCTCCCCTTCCATTGCCCGCCTCCTTTTTCTTGTTTATAATATGACTTGCACTCGAACAGAGGAGAATCAGTATGTGGTTTAGTAATGTCTGTGGCATGATTTTGTTTATGAATAAGGCTTACAAGGGGACAAGTGCACTTCTGCCATCTCACAGCTGTCTCTGAGACCTTCTTTCCCACAATACACACCAACAAAACCAAAACAGGGTTTTCAGGGATAACTGTTGTGTAGCAACACTGTGCCACACAAAGGAGAGAGAGAAAACACTGGGCCCACTGGACATACACAGAAGAAAAAGTGATTAAGCCGAGTGGAAACCAGTGTAATGGAAAATATGAATGGGCTTTGGAAGTGGACAGACCCAAGTTCAAAGGGCTGCCCAATCACCCCAGTTACAGGAATGGCGGCAGTTTATGTCGCCTTAATGGGCCTCAGTTCCCGCGGCTGTGGAATGTGGTAGCACTACTGACCCCATGGGGCTGAAGTGAAGATTGGACAAGTTAACAAGCCCCCTTCGCTTCCATAAAAACAGAAAGTGAGGAAATATAGGTGTGTGTGCTCTGGGAACAAACAAGAGAGGTAAAACAGTAATTCTTCAGTTGCCAATAGATTTTACCAGCTTCTTATTGCAATAAGCGATGTTTTCCTGCCCCAATCCATCACATTCCCCAAGAAAGGGACAGTAGTGGAGTCTTGTGGGCTAAAGTGGTGGAGTGTCATGGAAGATTCAGATTTCGGCTGGACCTTTGAAGGATGAGTGGTTCTAGAGAGAGAAGAGAAGGAAGGGACATCCCGTGTGATAGGAACCACCAAGCCCTGAGGACTGGTAGGAATTATGACTGAGGAGATGAGGGGTCAGGCTCATCACAGAGCTTTCCTATGTGCTGTTCTTCCTGCCAGGAGTACTCTTCTCAGCCTCTGCCCACCCCATCCCTCGTTATATTCTTACTCTTCTTTCAGAGTTTGGCCCTCAGTACGCCCTCAGGAAGCTTTCTCTGTCTTCACCAGGTCAAATCTCTATTCCTTTGGAAGTGTTTCATAGTTATGCATTTACATTTATTTGTGAGAGGTTTTAATTCATATGGGTCCTACTCTGTAATTTCCATAAGAACAAGGGTTGTGTCTGTTTTTTACTCAACTGTGTATCTTCCACTCCCTGACCTACTGCAGTACATGGAACACAGAAGGGGCTTAATAAGTGCTCACTGAAACAATGTATACATTTTGGCTATTGGTGAGGTAATAGCCTGGATAGCAGATAGGGCTTATATTTGAGAGGTACCAAGCTCTTAACTCGTTTAATCCTTAAAAAGCAATCCTATGAAATCAGATGTATTGTTACTTTCCTTTTAAAGATGGAGAAGCTGATGTCCAGAGACCTTAACCATCCTTTCCCACTGGTCCAGCTAGTAAGTGACAGCAGAGCGATTTTGAGCACAGCAGCCTTGCTTCAGAGCTCTTGGATTTAACCGCATTGCTCTGCTGCTTTAGCAGTAGAGGCCAAAGTTAGACACACGAGACAAGTCAGGGTAGATTTCTCTTTAAAATGTGTGGACTTTTCCCTCTTCCTTCTCTCCCTCAAGTATCATCACTGTCATCACTTCATGAGAAAAACTCAGCAGAAAAGAACTACATCATGTGTCACGTCTCACATTCATGTTGACTCTACATTCTGCCAAAGTGCTATGTCCAAATTAACTCAGTACCTAAACTGGACCTTTTAAAATCTGATTCTTAGAAACTTCTAGACCACTTACCTTACTTACTGTTAAAGGACCAGTATGTACTTTTCCAGAGCATGACAGAGTTAGTTGCTTTAAATAAAAGGAGGTGATTTGACTAAGTTTGGTATTATCTGAGACCCTTGGTTTCTGTTTCTTACTCAAAAAGCAGATCTAGCCTGTGGCCATCAGTATGTATTGAGTCATAAAGCTTCTGGAAGAAAGGCTTGTTTTCATCAGGGAAACCGAGGACTCCTGAGTACCTCCAAGAACGATAGCTGTTACTACAATAACATAGTTATTACTTTTAAAAAGCCCAATAAAATGTGTCACTCTGGGAAAAAAGACAGCCTAGAAATAGAAGTAGCCTGAATTGGTCATTTATTCAAGCCACCTGCCTTTAAACAGAATTTTTAAAAAATCACCTCACAGAAGTTGTACTATTTAAAGATCTCTGGGTAGAGGAATACATCACAATAAGATAGTTGTTAACATTTGGGTACTGCTATTACATACTAGGCAGAGGTCTTAAAGATTTTTATGTGTGTCAATGTATTTAATCCTCGTAGCAAACCTATGAGGTCCAATTATTATCCTCATTTTACAGATGAGGAGCTGGATGCTGCCCCAGGTCGCAGGGCTTGCAGATGGTGGTGCTGTCTTCAAACCCAGCTAGTCTGTTCATCAAGTACATGCTCTTACAGTGCCCCTTGGAAGCTGAATGTCATCTTTGTCTCCTTTCCTCTAATTGAAATCTTAACTTGTACGCAAGCCATTAGTGTTTATTAAAGCCTGCTATACTCAGACTCTTTCAAAAATAACCCACCCTTTCTGGCAGATACAGGTGCTTTCTATAAACTTAATTTTCAAGGGAACTACTGTGCAAAGAAATAACAGACTGAATAAAAATAATCAGATTCTCCACAGAATTGGAGAATTCTGTGGAGAAATGAATTTCTGAGTCAGTTGCAAATAGCTATCAGTCACTGTGGCATTTTATGGAGTATTCCCTCCCCTAAGGTAGAATTCCATTGTCTTCATGTGCCAGAGAGCCTGAAAATAGTACTTTTTGTGTGTCCCCACACTTCAGCTTTCTTCTTTCAGTCGGCATTTTGGAAAGTCCACAAAACCCAGGGCCCTCCCTGTCACTGCCTTGTGGTCTGTGTAAAAAACCAGATGATGCCATGCTGGCTTGAACCCTTTCAAATGGATCAAACAGCGCATTAGTCATTGGCAAATTTTTCAGGCCCTTTACCTCAGAGACTACCCAGTTCCTCATTCTTGCCACCCTTCAATCATGAAGTAATAGCAAGAAAAAGATGTGAGTACTTTTTGAGGACACCTCCCACCTCTTTCCTTCAGTGCCCATGACTGATTCCTTCATCATGGTTATATTGAAGGGTCTGGACATCCAAAGTGATTGGGCTTAAAAAAATTTTTTTTTAATTATGAGAGTATGATAACACGTTTACAGGAGACTTGAAAAATACACAGCAAAGTTACATGTAGTTCCACTATATATTGCAATTATTTTTTAAGTAAATTAAGATTTTTTAGTTGGAGTTTTAATATCAAACTCTCAAAAATTAATAGAATGAATACACAGAGAAGTAGAAGGTTATAGTAGGCCTGAAAAGCACTATGAATTCAACATAATTAAGATTTATACAGCTTTTCACACAACAGTAGGATACAAATTCTATTCAAGTTCCCATAGACTATAAACTAGGAGACCTAGGAACACATCCAGGGAGATAAGACCAGGTGCAAACAGTTGATGGCCTAATGGTATTGAAATCATACAGAGTCTGTTCTTTTATCACTGTGGGATTATATTAGAAATGAATATCAAAAGATATTTGGAAATAATCCACATATTTTCTAGTGCAATTTGACTTTTACCAAGAGAGATCTTTGACTTAGCTATTGAAAGCCTCAATAAAGTTAGAAGATTGAAAAAACACAGAGGGTGATTGCAGAGATGAAAGCATTTAAATGAGAAATTAATATCAAAATGAGAAATTTATATCAAAGATATGTTTAAAATCCCATGTATTCAGAAATGAAATGTCCACTTTTAAATGATGAAGCCAAAACAAGGAAATAGAAAATATTTGTAATAGAATAAAAATGAAAAGAGAATTTACCAGGATTTGTTGCATGCAGCTGAAGCTGCTCAGTGCAGTTAAATACAATGTGAAGTCTTGAATAAGGTATGAAAAAAATAATGGGACACTAGCATAAAATTTTGTGAAATTTGAACAAAATCTGTACTTTAGATTGAGGGCAGGAGGAGAAGAGGCAATAGAGGAGGAGATGGTTGGATGGCATCACTGACTCAATGGACATGGGGTTGAGCAAACTCCAGAAGAGAGCAAAGGACAGGAAAGCCTGGCATGCTGCATTCCACGGGGTTGCAAAGAGTTGTGGACATGACTTAGAGACTGAACAACAACAAAAGTTAATAATACTGTATCACATGTTAATTTCATGTGTTTTTTTATAACATAGTATTTCTTTATATTCTCAGAATTGGATTAGAAGTTTTAGCCTCATTCAAATTTTTTTAAGATCAGTAAGATAAACTTTCCAGACTTTTAGCAGTAATACTAGATGCTAAAATACATGAAAGTTTTTTGAAGTTTTGAGTGAATATAAATTAGAATGTGTCATTGTATTTGAACTAAGTTGTAATTGGGCTTTAATTGCTAGATTCCTTCTGTGTCCTGCTTAAGTGGCAAGCCTACCTGATTTCACCCAAGTGAAGCATTTCGTCATGCCTTACACTGTTGCATTCCTGTGCTCAGTGCACTTAAAAGTGAAATTACATGGTCTATTTAATGCTCTTTCACTGTTCATTTACTGCTTAAGACGTCCCTGTGGAATATGCCATCATAACAAAGGCTGATTTCAGATGTCGATACCAAGACACAGAACTGGCATCAGCAACCCAGGGAGTATGCAGGGACAGCAGCCACCTTTGGAGCAAACCCAGAACTCTTCTTTCCCTGTACTGCCCCCAGGGAAAAGGCTTTCTGCCTGTTATAAAAGGGAAAGCACTGAGTTCATAATTGGTTTTATGCCCACGGGGCTTATTTAAGTGCTTACCTGTTTAAGAAATTATTTATTTGTGCCTCAAGGGGGTCAAAACCTAATTAATCCTAAACATGCTTTGTGATTAGCTTGCTCTGCAGGGACTGAAGGCCATTCTCGCAGGTCGCCTTGCTCCTTGGAAAGGGTTGGAAAGCAAGATTTGCAACCCTTCTGAGCTAGGGTTCAGGCAGAGAGGCCCTGTATTTCCAGTGGGGAGCTACACTACAGATCCACAGGGAGTCTGTCCTTTGCTTAGAAAGGGAACTTCTTTCTCCCAGAAGCATCTGGGGCATAATCCCAGCTTTAATCAACTTTTTCTCAACCCTGCAATGGGAGATTGGATTGGGAAAAAAATCTATACTGAAAAAAATGCTAACAAAATCATGCCTCAGTGGAATGTAAATCTATGAGATGGTATTTATAGTAGAAATAGATGAGTTGAAAGGGATTCTGTCCTTTTCCAAGAAATTTTACTGGCAAGTATAGATTCTTCCTCAAGTTTATATCAGAAAGACATCCATCAAGGATCTATGGCCACATGAGATTTGTGTATACTTAGTTTTTCATCTGAGCTAAGGGCTGCTTGTGCAGATTAAAATATGTCCAATGATTGCATAGTTGGGAGCTCCTCGATTTCAGTCATATGCTTCCTCAAGAAGAGATAATATGAGTTAAAGAGATGGAGTAACCAGCTCTTCTCAATGTTAGACTGAAAGTCTTGCACCCCAGAAAATGTCCTTA
Source organism: Bos javanicus (assembly GCF_032452875.1). Taxonomy (NCBI): domain Eukaryota; kingdom Metazoa; phylum Chordata; class Mammalia; order Artiodactyla; family Bovidae; genus Bos; species Bos javanicus. Next base: position 22,614,155 of record NC_083873.1, on the reverse strand, counting down.
GTCCCAGGCAAACCAGGATGGCTGTTCACCATTTGAGGAAACAGAGTGCATTTCCAACCGTTTTGGTGAATTTATCCGAGGATTCTGACTTATAATATTCAAGAAGGTAAAAATAAGGTCATTGATGTTTTCTGTTAGTATGATTTTAGTATTGTGGTTTTCTCAAGGAAAGAATCTGTGATCTACTGTAGGAGGCTGGAGGACCAGCTAGAGGAGAAATGGTGCCCAAGCTCTTGTTACTTAAAATGTCATCATCTCCATGGGATTTCCTTTCTATTACTCTTGTCATCATTTTAAAGGTATAACAATAAAAATACAAATTACTTTAAATGGAGAAATCTGATTTTATAAAAGAAGAGCTTAAACAGGTGTCAGATCTAAGGATTTGTACTTAGGGAGTATACTGTTTTTAAATTAAAGAAACAGATCACTGCAGGCCATGGGCTTGGGTGTCCATGGCCAACCCTTGTGGCCTCGTCCCTGGGCAAGACTCTCTCCTGCCTAATCTCATGGCAGATTAGGAAGGACTCTTTCCATTCACCTCTTTTCTTCTCTTGATTTCCATCAGTCAGTCAGTCCCAGTCCCGTTTTCACTGATCTTGCACTCAGCATTTATGACATAAAATGCAGTATGAGTGCAGATGAAAACGTGTTCTTGGTTAATGGAAGAGGGTGCTTAATGGCTACACAGCACACTCCGAGATGTGCTCTTCCTCCCAACTTTAACAAGACGTATGCATTTTAAATGGTCTACTTCTTGAAGAGTATCTTTCACACCCGAAACAAGTACCACTCGTGTTTTATTTCCATCCCATCATTTGTTCATCACATATTTTTAGAAAGGCCTAATTTGATGTCATACTTTTTCTACTTACTAGCTTGTCTTAGCATTTTCCCATGTTGTGATATGGTCAGATATGCTAACTTGGAAATGTGCTTCTTATATAGATCTGCAACTATGTGGGACCTGCAAAGGTTATTGTTCAGTTGGTCACAAATGGAAAAAACATCCACCTGCATGCACACAGCCTGGTGGGAAAACACTGTGAGGATGGCGTCTGCACTGTGACAGCCGGGCCCAAGGACATGGTGGTCGGGTAAGTGAGCATGCTTGTCGCTGCAGAAGGGAGGCGCAGATCGAACACGGCCCCTGCGGGCTGGGACTGGACAGGCCCTTTTCATCAGGGGTCTTTGCAAGACCCTCAGAGAGTCTTAGAATATGAAAATTTGAGAAAACTAGCTATAGCAGAAATCAATACTTTATGGAGGATTTCATACCCTTGATGATTCATTTAATGAACTTTGACTATAGATTTGCATTGTGAACATTTTGTGCAGACAGTGGGTTTTATTTCAGTTGTGTACAGCTGCTTAAAAAGTATGCACAGAAATGATATGACACATAAGAACTTAATTTCCAAAATATACAAACAATTCATTCAACTCAATGTCCAAAAAAGCATACAACCTGATTGAAAAGATGGGCAGAAGACCTGATAGTTCTCCAAAGACGACATGCAGATGGCCAACAAGTGTATGAAAAGATGCTTGATCTGGCTAATTACCAGGGGAATGCAAATCAGAACCACAATGAAGTACTACTTACACCTACAGAGTGGCTATCATCAAAAAGAATACAAAAAACAAATGCTGGTGAGGATGTGGGAAAAAGGGTGAGAATGTAAGTTGGTACAGTCACTGTGGAAAACAGTATGGAAGTTTATCAAAAAACTAAAACTAGAACTGCCATATGACCTAGCAATTCCACTCCTGGGTTATATAAAAACAAAAACACTAATTCAAAAAGAAACATGTATCCCAGGGTTCATGGCAGCATTATTTATAATTGCCAAGATATGGAAACAACCTAATTGTCCATCAGCAGATGAGTGGACTATGAAGATGTGCTGTGTACACACACATGCACACACAATGGAATGCTACCCAGCCATAAAAAAGGATGAACTTTTACCATTTGCATCAACATGGGTAGACCTGGAAGGTGTTACGCTAAGTGAAGTAAGTCAGACAAAGAAAGACAAATACTGTATGATATCACTCATATGTGGAATCTAAAAAATAAAATAGTAAGTACAACAGAGAAGGCGATGGCACCCCACTCCAGTACTCTTGCCTGGAAAATCCCATGGACAGAGGAGCCTGGTGGGCTGCAGTCCATGGAGTCTAAAAGTCGGACATGACTGACCGACTTCACTTTCCCTTTTCATTTTCATGCATTGGAGAAGGAAATGGCAACCCACTCCAGTGTTCTTGCCTGGAGAATCCCAGGGACAGGGGAGCCTGGTGGGCTGCCATCTGTGGGGTCGCACAGAGTCGGACGCGACTGAAGCGACTTAGCAGCAGCAGCAGCAGTAAGTACAACAACAACAAAAAAACCAGACTCACAGTTATAGAGAACAAACTAGTGGTTATCAGTGGGAGAGGGAAGACAAGAGGGAGGGACAGGGTAGGGGTAGGGTACAAACTACTAGGCATAAAATAAGCTACAAGGACACATTGTAAAACATGGGGAACATAGCCAGTATTTTATAATAACTGTAAGTGAGGCTTCCCTTAAGGCTCAGATGGTAAAAAGTCCACCTGCAATGTGGGAGACCTGGGTTCAGTCCCTGGGTTGGGAAGATCCCTTGGAGGAGGGCATGGCAATCCACTCCAGTGTTCTTGCCTGGAGAATCCCACGGACAGAGGAGCCTGGTGGGCTGCAGTCCGTGGAGTCACACAGAATCAGACATGACTGAGCAACTAACACGCAACACACACACACCCTAAAAAAAATTTTAATCACTATATTGTAGACCTATAACACATAATATTGCAACCATACTTCAATTTTTTGGAAAAGTGTGCACAACCAAGAATTACAAATTTGTTTTGGCTTTCAGTAGACTTGAAATGTAAACATAAAGTGACATATTCACTTAAGGTTGGTCAGACAGATAAAACAAGCCTTTTTTTTTCTTTTTTTAAAAAGTCTTCTGGTGGGATCTTTCCAGACCATATATTCAACCTGTGTCTCCTGCATAGGCATGCAGATTATTTACCACTGAGCCACTTAGGGAAGCCCTCAAACAAGCCATTTTTAATGAATGAAGTATTATAGAAATAAATTCAATTTTAAAAGAAATTTTCAATTCAATTTGTATAATTTTCAGGAATATCTTTCAGGGCTTCCTAATACTGGTTTAAGTAGTTTATGATAAAATCCCATTTAATCTCGACTATTCACTCAAAAGAAAAGAATTGTTTAAATGAACTGTAATTAAGCTCATGGTAACATTTCAGGCTTTGAATTCCGATCAGGTTTCAAGTTGGTTGGTATTGGGGAGGTTGAGCTTTCATGTTCCTGGGTATTTCTTTGTTTGACTGTTAAAATTTTCAAGTGTGAAAAACCTAGAGAGAGAGCTTTCTTTTAAGTCACTAAAATCTGATTCTTTTGATGTCAGGGGAAAAAAAGACTCTAGATTGGAGGAAGAAGCCTAAATTGATTTGAAAAATTCAACTGTGCTTTAAATGAACTCATTTCAACATCCTCTTAAAAGACTGGTCTGTTTCCTGTCGTGTGTCACAGTTGGTTCATGGTCTGTTTTGGAATACCCTTACAGTTGCTGGCTGACCTCTGGAGAGCTTTGAAATGCAGGGTAAATGTCAGAGTTTCAGACAAATCGGTCACTTAGTATCTCTGCAAGTTTTCTCCAATAGGCTACTGTCAGTCTGAAGTGTTTATTCTCTTCAGTCCTGTTTAATCTGTGTGATAATCATATGCTTCAGAGGAAATTATAGATGAAGTTCCCTACTAATAATGTTTGTTATTATAAATATTCCAGTATGTTGTCTGTAATTTGGTGTTTCTATGGTTTGCCTTAGTAGTCTTTGAGGATTTTAGAAGGAACTAATACTTATTTAACTTGGGGTCTACGGCAGGAGTCAAAGTAAATTCCCTGTCTCCAAGGAAAGTGAGGAAATGCGTTACTTACTCTGTTTTAGTGCTGGCATAGCGGGTTCTGTAGTTGGAAGAATTCATTCAACAAACAGTTTGAGCATCTGAACTTATAAATATGGTCATAAAGATGTCTGGTCATAGCTCTGCAGGATTTTTTAAATACTGTGCAGTTTTACTAAAAATGTAATCAAGAATAAATTCCCATTGGCTGTCTGTTTTACATGTGGTATTGTAAGTTTCCATGTTGCTCTCTCCATATAGCTCACCCTCTCCCTTCTCCGCGTCCCCTGTGTCCATAAGTCTGTTCTCCATGTCTGTTTCTCCATGGCTGCCCTGAAAATAAATCCATCAGTATCATCTTTCTAGATTCCGTATATATGCATTAGTATATGGTATTTATCTTTCTCTTTCTGACTCAAACAGGGGCTCTGTAACCATCTGGAGGGGTGGGGTAGGGAGGGAGATGGGAGGGAGGTTCAAAAGGGAGGGGACATATGTATACCTATGGCTGATACTTGTTGATGTGTGACAGAAACAACAAAATTCTGTAAACCTGTTATCCTTCAATTGAAAAATAAGTAAATTTTAAAAAATGTAATCAAGAGGATGCCATGAGAGTTACGTTAGATTCGGGTGGTGGTGGTGTCGCTCAGTTGTGTCTGACCCTTTGCAACCCCGTGGAGTACAACATGCCAGGCCTCCCTGCCCATCATCAACTCCTGGAGTTTACTCAAACTCATGTCCACTGAGTCGGTGATGCCATCCAACCATCTCATCCTCTGTCATCCCCTTCTCCTGCCTTCAGTCTTTCCCAGCATCCAGGTCTTTTTAAGTGAGTCAGCTCTTCACATCAGGTGGCCAAAGTATTGGAGCTTCAGCTTCAACATCAGTCCTTCCAATGACTACTCAAAGTTGATTTCCTTTAGGATTGACTGATTTGATCTCCTTGCAGTCCAACAGACTCTCAAGAGTCTTTCTCCAGCAGCGTAATTCAAAACCATCAATTCTTTGGCTCTCAGCCTTCTTTATGGCCCAACTCTTACATCCATACATGACTACTGGAAAAGCCATAGCTTTAACTATACAGACCTTTGTAGGCAAGGTAACGTCTCTGCTTTTCAATACACTGTCCAGGTTTGTCATAGCTTTTCTTCCAAGGAGCAAGTGTCTTTTGATTTCGTGGCTGCAATTGCCATCTGCAGTGATTTTGGAGCCCAAGAAAATAAAGTCTGTCACTGTTTTCATTGTTTCCCCATTTCTTTGTCATGAAGTGATGGGACTGGATGCCATGATCTTAGTTTTTTGAATGTTGAGTTTTAAGCCAGCTTTTTCAGTCTCCTCTTTCACCTTCACCAAGAGGCTCTTTAATTTCTTCTTCACTTTCTGCCTTAAGGGTGGTGTCATCTGCATATCTGAGGTTATTGACATTTCTTCTGGCAATCTTGATTCCAGCTTGTGCTTCATCCAGCCCAGCATGATGTACTCCACATATAAGTTGACAATATAAGCTGACAATATACAGCCTTGACATACTCCTTTCCCAATTTTGAAAACTCCTTTCCCAGTTTTGAAACAGTCCGTTGTTCCATGTTCCATGTAGATTCAGTAGCCTTTCCTGTTCAGAGTGCTGTGAAACCTTGGTACTCCTTTCATAATCTGACTTTTAACAGAGCAACTTTTGCCTAGAGTGTTTCCCAAAACACAGTATTTCCTTCATGATTCATTTGTCTCGCTTATTTTTTGTTAAGTTTCTAATATGAGAACCTGTCACATTTTAGTAGAAAGAGTCTCGTGCTAGTGGTCTGGAAACCAGAGTTCTGTGTGCAGTTCTGTCACTTTCGGCTGCAGGACTAGGGGTAATATGCATGACCTCTTGGGGACATTAATTTCTTCTCTTATGCAGTCTGAGAGTTAGGCCACAGAATCTACCTCCAGGCCCTTAACATCCAAATTCTATACTGAACTAACATTAGGTAGTCTTATGAAATAACATGAGCCGACTTGCAAATGTGTATTTAAAGGATGTCATCGATTATTCTTATTTAGTTCTAACTTGTAGTTAAGAAAAGCACATAGAGAAATTTAGGAAGACAGCCAGAGTTACTCCTCAGGCTTGTCAATACTAGAAATGGAACCCTGATAAGCTGTTTCCAGTGGAACAGTTTAGGTTGAGAGGATAGATTCATAAGCAGGGCATCAATCCAACATAATCAAAAAAGACATGGAGAATGACCCCGAGAAGATAAATAACCTTTATTATTTACCAAAACCAAATTATCAAAGCCAAAAGAATGACCTTTCCTTGGAGTGTTTCTCTTAACTCTCAGCCTGAGTTCTCAAGGTATTTTGTTACCTATATTAAAATATTCATGTTTTAGATAACTAAGTCATGATTTTAAGTTCGATAGCTTTAATGTGGAGGAGTGAGTCCTTGTAACTTATTTTAATTTTGACTTTTTGTCAATATTTTGTACTCCTTTAGTCTGCCCTTAGTGCTTATCCTCATAAAAATAATCTTAGTTTGGTGTTTTATTTTCAATCTTAAATATCAGCAGTTCGTTTCAACAACATTTTCGTTCTCTGAAATATGCATTCAATGGAAACTGTTACTTGACTTTGCTTTAAGCCACCTTCCTCACCAATAATCACCACACCCTCTGCTTGCTTCCTGGCAGCCCTGATTTAGAGAGATGTGAAGTTTTTTCTTTTTTTTTTTTTAACTAATATTTCCAGCATATACCAATGGCAAGCTCTCAAAGTAGATATATAGATATAAAATGCAGAAGAGAAATGAGGCGAAGTAAGGCAGACCACATTAAACTGCTGTTTTTGTAGATCCAAAACAGTTGACTTGACTGTTTCAACCTAATACACAGAAAAGGAGCTATTTGGAGAAAATGGACAAGATCTGGACTGAGATTGGTAATATCCAGTTTCCAGACTTGGGTGTGTATTGTCAGTTGAGTTGGGCTGCTTTTAAGTCTCTGGCCTGCTGTGACATCAGTATTTTAGAGGAAGAAAGGCCAGATGGAGGAGCTACTTTAGAATCCCAATGCAAGGACTTGGGAATTTGATCTTAGCCAGAGGGCAGAGGCAGTTCCCAGATGATTATAATGATGGAAACGTCTGGCATAGTGCAGATTTCAAACTTGCCTGCTAAATAAAGTCATCTTTGATCACTTTGTAAAAATACTGATGCCAAGCCCTGTGTCCAGAGATTCTGATCTCATTGCCTGGTCATTGTGTAGAGCTACTGCTGCTGCAGTGATTCACAAACTTTAGGGGCCATCAGAATCACCTGGAGGGTTTGCTGAAACATAGATGGCTGAGCCTCACCCCCCAGAGTTTCTGATTCAGTAAGCTTGGGATAAGGCCTAAGAATAAGCATTTTAATAAATTCTCAGGTAATGCTGCTGGCCTAGAGAGTACACTTTGAAAGCCATTTATGTATGGCATTTTGACTAAGAGGCAGGATTGTAGTTCCAGTCCAGTTAGCAGTGATAAACTTTCTTCGTTAAATTTTTGAAATTAAATATTGTAACGTTCACTTTTTAAAGTGTACAGTTCTAATTTTGATAAATACTAGTATAATCACAGTCAAGGTAGAGAATAGTTTCATCACCTCCTGAAAATCCCTCTGTGACCTTTTAGAGTCCAATTCTCCTCCAACTCTAGGCCCTGGCAACCTCTGGTCTGTTTTATACCCCTATAATTTTGCCTTTTCCATGATGACACACAAATGCGATAATACAGTGTGTAGCCTTTTTGAATCTGGCTTATTTCACATAGCATAATGTATTTCAGATTCCTCTAGGTTGCTGTGTACATTGGTAGTTTATTCTTTTTAATTATTAGGTAGTGTTACTTTGTTGCGCTGTGTTGGTATATCAGTTTGTTTATCTACCTGTTGAAGAATATTTGGTTTGTGTCTAGTTTTTCAGAATAAAGCCACTTTTTTGTGTGAACAGAAGTTGTAATTTTTCTTGGCTTGGGTAAATACTGAGGAATGGAATTGTAGGGACCTGTGCTAAGAGTTCATTTATCTTGATAAGAAACCCCCAAATTGCTTTCCAAAGTGACTGTGCCCTTTTGTGTTCTCGTTTGTTAACATCTATGATCCTCTCAGTTTTTTCTGTTTCATGAGCTAATAATAATAATGTCTGCTCTCATTTTTGTTTTGCATTTTATTATAGAAATTTCCAAACATGTACAAAAGTAGAAAGACTAGCATGATGAGCCTTCACTGTACCCATCACTCACCTTCAACAATTAATTATTACGTGGCCAGTCTTGATTTAAATACATTCTTACCTAGGTAACTTGGTTACTGATATCTGGTTGAGTTCCACTGTGGTAAGGAAGTATTTGGTATGAGTCGACTCCTTTTAAATGTGCTGAAGCTTGTTTTTGGATGGAATATGGTGTCTTGGTATATGTTCCTTGTGCACTTACAAAGAGTGTTTAGCATGATCAGATTGAATGCATGTTCTGTAAATATCAATGAGGTTGTTTGTTCAAGGCTTTTGTCTCTTTACTAATTTTCTCTCTACTGCTCTATCAATTATTAAGAGTATTGAAATCTCTGACTATAGTCATAGATGCATCTATTTCTCTTTGCAGTTCTATAAGATTGTGGTTCTTATGTTGTGAAGCTCTTTTATTCGATGCATTAACATTTAGGATTCTTATGTCCTCTTAAGAATCAATCCCTTTATCATTATGAAAGTACCTTTTTTATTCCTGGTAATACTCTTTGCTCTGAAATCTACCTCGACTGAGACTAACATAGTTACTTCAGCTTTCTTTTGAATAATGTTAGCTTGAAACATTTTTTCCATCTGCTTAGTGTTTTATATTAAAAATAAATTTGCACCACATATAGTTGGGTCTTTCTATTCAGTCTGACACTCTCTGTCTTTTAGTGGGTGTTAAGTGATTTTTGTTTAATATGATTATTGATATGGCTGTGTTTAAATCTACCATCTTGCTGTTTGTTTTCTGCTTATCACATCTTTTCTTTGTTCCTCTTTTCCTCTTTTCCTGCCTCTTAGATTATTTGATTATTTGTTATTTCATTTATCTCCTTTTAGGTTTATACCTCTTTGTATTTTTTAGCAGTCTTTTTATGTTTATACTATACATCTTTAACTTATCCTAGTCTACCTTCAAATAGCACTATACCTGTTTACTTATAGCATGTTAACAGTATACTTTCATTTTCCCTCTTTTGGCCTTCTTGTTATTATGTCATATATTTTATATCTGCATATGTTATTAATATAAATCCCACCATATATTGTTTTTTTATTTTTGCTTTAAATTATCAGTTACCTTTTAAGGAAACTTTTAAATAAGGAAAAAATATTTTATACTTAGCCATGTATTGACGTTTTTTCAATTTTTCTTTTTTTTAACTACTGGTGTGCTGCTAAATTCTTTCAATTTGTACATGTTACAGTCTTTATTTTGTCTTTGTTTTTCAAAGATATTTTTGAGGAGTGTAGAATTATAGGGTTTTCTTGCATGTCCTTAAAATACACTGCTCCACTGTCTTCTGGCTTTCCTTGTTTCCAAAAAGTCTCCTGTCATTCTTACATCTTTATTCCTCCGTACGTCATGTGTCAGGTTTTTTCTCTATCAGCTTTTTACTTTTCCTCTTCCTTGCTAGTTTTCAGCAACTTGATTATGTTAAGCTTTAGTGTCATATTCTTCATGTTTCTTGTTCTTTGTGATTTATTGAGATTCTTGAATCTCTGGGTTTCCATTTTTACTGAATTTTAAAACTTTTCAGCCATTATTTTTCCAATACTTTTTCCATACACTCCTGTTTTTTCCCTCCTCTTCTAGAACATCAATCTCATGTATTTGGCCATTTAAAATTGTGCCACAGCTCATGAATGATCTGTTCTTTTTCTTTTCACTTTTTTTCTGTTTCATTTCAGATAGTTCTATTACTGTGTCCTCAAGTTCACTAAACATTTTGTCTATAGTGTCTGATTTGTTCTTAATTTCATCTAGTGTATTTTTCTTCCCAAACATTGTAATTTTCATCTCTACAGGCTTTTGGGGGAATCTTGCAAATATTTTTGAGCATTGGGATAAAATTAAATTTGAGACTAGTTTGGCCCTTTCTAGACTGACTTTTAAGCGTTTTTAGGGAGACCAGAGCAGACTTTAGGGTTAACTTGAAACCATTACTAAGGCAATGTCTTTCTAACTGTCCACTCTAATCCTTCATGTTTCACAAGGTTTCTTGAACCATTCTAGCCCTGTGTGTGCTCCAGGAGCAGTTGCATCGGTGCTTCCCATGGTTCCTTTCCCGGCCTTGGGTCATTTCCCCGCACTCATGCTCTAAGTGTCTCTCTCTGTGTGGGATTCTTTCCTCACTGGTGTCTGCCCATGAATTCTAGCCTTGTTGGTCTCCTTTGTCTCCTCAACTCAGGGAGATCAGCAGGCTCTGTTTGAGCTGCCCCTCCCTATGCTGCAGCCTGGAAGCTCTCTTGAGATATTAGTGCAGCATAATTTTAAGACTCACCTTATCTGTCTTCCTTTCCTCTAGGTTCGCTGTCCTAAGCCGTCTATTGTCCAGGGTATGAAAACTATTTTTTGTTGTTTAGAGTGAGAAGCTTTAATGGTCTTCGTTGCTCTACTATTACCTAAAGCAGAAGACTGACTTCTGTATTATTTCATTTGTTACCAGAGTAAATCTATTATTCATGTAATAATCCTGGAGAAGGAAATGGCAACCCACTCCAGTATTCTTGCCTAGAAGATTCCATGGACAGAGGAGCCTGGCTGGCTACAGTCCATGGGGTCACAAATAGTCAGACACGACTGAGCGACTAACATTTCATGTAATAACAATGATGTCTTTTCCACGGGGATCAAATTAGATAATTACATGAAAAGCCCTTTATAGACGGCGAAGTGTAAAGTGCTGCACCGTGTTTGTCATTGCCATTGCCTTGGCGTTGGCCTTGTTTTGCTGTCGTTACAGACGTCCTGTATAGTAGTAAGGACTAACGGGCCAGAATATGGAGGTGCTCTTTCTGAGAATCTGTTTCTCCTCACTTAGCAGTTTGTCATAGTGCATATTTTTCTGTGCTGGATTAATTCCTGCATTTACTTATCCAACAGACATTTATTAAACACCTGGTGTCAAGCACCGTTCTTGGCACCAGATACCTCTGCTCTCCAGGAGGTTATATTTTGTATATTCTTCTCTCTGTATGTCTCAGCTGTCCTACATTTTTTCATCACTGTGTGGACCCCTGTCTCATTTCATCTCTGAGCCTCTGTCTGAGTGCTCATCTCATTCTGCCTTTACCTCATGTATTTTCTTTGTGTAGTTTATCTGGCCTTCCAACATTGTCTTATTCTTTATTTCATTTGATCCAGTTGTCATAATATTTCTGTCTTTCTTTTACTAATATTTTCTTTCCTTCCAAGTAAAAGCCAGAGAAAAAGAAGGGTCCTTACAGAAGCTTACGAGGCTTTAAAAGATCTGTGCCCCGCTTATTTCTTTGAACTTCTCACATACAGCTGCATGTGCTGATGACTGCTGCTTGTCTCACTCTAGCCACAGGGGCCTCCTTGCCATTGTTGTCTTGTGGACACCAGCCATGGTCCTACTTCAGGGTCTCTGCACTTACTGTTCCTTCCATCTTAGACATGCTTTTTCTACATATCCATGTCCCAACCCTCATTTCCTCGAAGTCTTGGCTCAGTTGACATCTTTTCAGTGAGGCCCTTTCTGGCCTCTCCCTATTTAAAAAAAATTTTTTTTAATTTTCCGAAATATTTATTTTAGTTTTAGAAATATTGATTTTGCTGTGTCCAGTCTTAGTTGCAGCATGTGAACTCTTAGTTAGGCATGTGGGACCTAGTTCTCTGACTAGGGATAGAACCTGAGCCCCTGCATTGGGAACTCAGAGAGTCCTAGCCACCAGACCACCAGGGATGTCCTGTCTCTAAAATTTTAAGTGTTATGCCTTCTACTTCTTCCCTTCCTGTTTCCCATTCCTTCTTCATTTTTCTTGGTAACACTTTTTACCTTTTAAATTATAAAACTTACCTATTTGGTTTCTCTCTGTTGTTGCCCTGTTTTCTCTGTGTTGTTATAGCAGCATATGAACTCTATGAAGTTAGAGATTCCTTTACTGTTGACAGAAGCACCCAGGACACTGCCTGGCACTAGGGAGCAAAATAAATATTTGTTGAATTTGAATGAGTCTCCTTGGTACAGTTTTGTTTTGTTTTGTTTTTTTGCTTATTTGTTATATTAGATTTATTGAACACACTTCTTTGTTTCATGTACTTTATTTTAAAAAGTGAATTAATTGCTGGAGCAATTCATATATTGTCTTAGAAATCCCTTGAATTGCTTTAATGAGCATATTTTGTTCTATAGATATGTAACCTTTGCCATATGAAAATCTATCCTGATTACAGGTGAACCTCAAGACTCAGTGCATGTGGAGGGTAGACATTCTAGTGATCATAAATAATTCCAACCTTAGAGATAGCCCAGGAGGAGATGGGGTTCTAGGTAGACTTTAAATCCCATCAAGGCCCAAGGATGATCCACAAGGAAAAAATAATCTTCCAAATATAGTTTTACATATCTTTAAAGTTTGTAAAGTTAGTATATCTGGAATTAAAATTGCCTTTTATACAACTCTCCTAGAAAATACTTTAAAATGAGTCTATGTGAAACTTTCCTATTAAGGTATGTATACCCCACTCCCTGAATCATAATTTGCAAGTCTAATAAGCTTTGAAAACCAGAAGGTTTTTCTAAGTTTACCACAGCCTGATTTGGTGGCAAAACCCAGCCTGCTCTGGCATGCAGCTGGTGATAGTGTGACTGGGGGTCTGTGCCTGTTTTCTCAATCCACTTTGTTAAAGTAAAACAGGACTCTAGTTTCTGTCCACCTAACTTTTGGTTGTTGTTGCCGTTTCCTCCAGCTTTGCAAACCTGGGTATTCTTCATGTGACAAAGAAAAAAGTATTCGAAACACTGGAAGCACGAATGACAGATGCCTGTATACGGGGCTATAATCCCGGACTTTTGGTGCATCCTGATCTTGCCTATTTGCAGGCAGAAGGCGGAGGAGACCGGCAGCTCACAGGTGAGTGTCCCTCCCAGCCTTGGTCCTGTGAGAGCTCTGGTTCTCCTTCCCCTGTGTGCAGACCTGGAGCTCATCTCACCCTCAGTCTGTGCCCCAGGCTGCTCCCACCCTGTCACTGCTCAGAAACCTCTGATGGCATCTTGCTACTTCTAGAATAACCTTGTACTGCCATAGCCGAGCATACCAAGCCTGACTCCAGCCCCCTTTCCAGCTTTATCTCAGGTTCCGCCTGGTACCCACCTCTTCCCATCGTCCCCTCAAACACTGATGCGCTCCCACCTCTACCTAAAATACCACCCTTCCCTCTTCAGCCTGTCAAAACCAGTTCAGAATTTGGATTCACAGAACACCTCCTTTGTTATAACTCCTCCAGCTCACCTTATCATAAGGAATCTTTCTTTCTTTGTGCTCTCAGGCACATTATAAGCTATCCTCTTTATCATAAAACAATGCTATGATTTTATATTTTCCTGCCTTACTTGTGTCTTTTCTTTTAACCCCAGTCTTTGTCCCACGACATGTGCCATTTTTGCTTTTCTGTGTTGTCCTTTCATCGAGCCATCCTGCCACCAGTTCATACTCGGGTGCTCCAAAAGCAGGCATCCTCTTCCCATCAATGCGTTCTGTCTTCTGATACTCATCCTCGAAACCTTCACACCGTCTTTGAGGCTCCGTCCTCACCCCTGCTGCCTCTCCATCCTGTGTGTGCTTCAGCTCCTCTGTGCTCTGTGGGGTTCCATTCCTCGTGCCAATTTTTTGTTGCTGTCTGTGTTCCTCGCTACTTCTAATCTGGTTCATGTCCTCTGACCAGACGGATCTTACTACAGCCTGCACGTCAGTCACCACTATTCAGGGTCTCCGTGTTGCCTACAAAATCCAAATTCCGGACCCTGGCATTTTAGGCATCTTGAGAGCTGGCCCCAGTCTGCATTTCCAACTGTCTCCCACAACACCCCTTCTTGTCAAACTGAACCGCTCCATACAAGCACCATGATTACTCTCGTCCTCTCCTTGGCACATTCTTTCTCTTCCTGGGATGTCTTTATTCATTCTCTTCCTGAGTTCAAGTTCTACCATCCTTTCCAGATTCAGGGCAATGTCTCTTCTGCTCGAAAGCCTCTGGATTCTCCCCTCTTTTGAGGTTTTGTATCACTTCAACTGTAGCTCTTTTGTAGTACTCTTCACTTGAATTATCACCTTTTATGATATTATAAGTTAAGTACAGTCACGTCCATCAACAAGAAAGCTCCATCAGAGGGAAAGGAGCCAAATGCAGTTGAGTTATTCAGCTCCTTAACTGCACGTTTGGAGTCCTACTTGCTACTGTGCTGGGTGCTATGGGATGAATACAGCTTTGGGGATATTTAATTTCCTTTTTAAATTTTTTATTTATTTTTTAATTGGTGGAAAATTGCTTTACAGTTTTGTGTTGGTTTCTGCCATACACCAGTGCAATCAGTCATGATTATATACATAATCCCCTCCCTCCTGAGCCTGTCTCCCCTCCCTCTACCCTCACCCCTCTAGATTGTCACAGAGCACCAGACTGGGCTCCCTGTGTTATTTAGCAACTTCCCACTATCTGTTTTACACATGATAGTGTGTATATATTTATCAGTGCTTTTTAAATTTTTTATTTATTTTTTAATTGGTGGAAAATTGCTTTACAGTTTTGTGTTGGTTTCTGCCGTACACCAGTACAATCAGTCATGATTATATACATAATCCCCTCCCTCCTGAGCCTGTCTCCCCTCCCTCTACCCTCACCCCTGTAGATTGTCACAGAGCACCAGATGGGCTCCCTGTGTTATTTAGCAACTTCCCACTATCTGTTTTACACATGATAGTGTATATGTATTTATCAGTGCTGAAATATCTAATTTCACTTTCCTCAACACAACTGAGGCATAATCAGCTTACTCCTTTCCATTTCCATCACACCCTTTGTGTCTTGGGAGAGGTCAGGGGATAACAGGAAAGGAACGAGGCCATTTGTCACATACAGGGCAGTTTTCACTGTGATCCAGAGACAATGCAGGCCTTCTTCTGATGCCTTTATGTTTGGATGACATAGATAATTCTTAAAATTTTATTAGCAATATGAAGAATTTCAAAAGAGAAAAATGACTTTTACTTTAAGTTGACATTCTTAATTGGGGCATTATAAAAGCACTCAATCTAAAATGTTCATACTTACGCCTTTCCCTGGACATGAACACTCTGTGTTGTCTGGTCCTAGATCGGGAAAAAGAAATCATCCGCCAGGCAGCTCTTCAGCAGACGAAGGAGATGGACCTCAGCGTGGTACGGCTCATGTTTACAGCTTTCCTTCCAGACAGCACCGGCAGCTTCACGAGGCGTCTGGAACCTGTGGTGTCGGACGCCATCTATGACAGCAGTGAGTACGCGACTCCTGACCTGAGGCAGCTTGCTGCAAAGTCAGGAACAGACTTCCATCCCCACCCTGGCAGTTACTGACTAGGTCTGGTTCCTGGGGCAAGTAACTTAATCCCTTGGAGCCTCACGTTTATCATCTGCAAAATAAGAATACCGAAGTCTAGCTTAAAAAGTTGATGTCAAGATTAAAAGTGAAATATGGTGAGGCGCTCAATAAATCTCCTTCCTCATGTTTGTTATAGTCTTTTACATGCAATGCCAAATTTCTTATTATTTATGAATTCTTTGCTATGAGGATATATTGCTGGTGCTCTTAGATGGGAAAAATAGCTGGGGCTCTGAAGAGAAGTTAATAAAAGATAACTCTTATACTTACCCATTTTCATTCTTGCATGTTACAGCTTTATCCATTTGGGAACTTCAGGTTAGCTAAATGAGCAGTACAGATATTTTGATGTTTTGTGGCTTCAAAATTCTATTTCCATCTGTAGTTCCTGGAGTTTTTGAAGAGTTTTACAGTGGTCTTTGGCATTTACCATGCAGATTTCTTATTTGGTATGCATGGGATTTATTAAACAGATATTTCCAAACTGTCTGTAAGGGCAGTATTTAGGCTCATTAAAAGGTCATAGAGTTTAGTCTAAGTAGAAAACTCCATGCCCCAAGTACAGCAACTAACTGATTTCTCTAATTTAAACAGGTTTAAAGGGAAGTGAAAGTTTTATAAAATGTTGTAGGCTCCTATACCAAAGATCACTTTAAAATGCAGCTGTTAGAGCGAAAAAAAAAAAAGGAAGCTTTTATACTATTACCACACAAAACTTTTATGTCTTAACCACACAGAATTCTAATTTAGTTTGGGAAAAGGAAATATAATATCTTCATTTTTCTTTTCTATAGAATAAAAATTAATCGTTTTAGAATACTGTACTTTCCCTAAATGTCTAGGGCTCTTGTAAATGGTGTATCAGTACCATGGATGTAAGTTTGGGGTTAAAGTCTTGACCTAATTGAAATTCCACACATCCTTTAGCTTGGAACTTCCTGAAACATCAGAAAAGTTCTTTCTCTTTCTCTATTAATGTCTCTTACTGTGTTCGTGGGAGAAATGAATACTGCTCCTTTCTGCCTTATCTATTTTGGGGATAATGAATGAGCCATGCCCAAGCAGTGCTCTGAGGATTTCAGAAGGCACTTTTTATCCATATTTTTGTTATAGCAGTATGAGTGAAAGCATCTATTTGAACTTTCTTTTGGTTAAGTATGCTTTGGTTAAGGTCCCTCACAGGAGGTTAGCATGTGAAGCTGAGGATAAATCATGATGTTTGTTGTTTTTCTCCTGTGAACAGAAGCCCCCAATGCATCTAACTTGAAAATAGTAAGAATGGACAGGACAGCTGGATGTGTAACTGGAGGGGAAGAGATTTATCTTCTCTGTGACAAGGTTCAGAAAGGTAAATACATGCTCTGATCTCAAGATGTGAAGTGTAATTCTGAGTGTGTTTGTGAGTCACTTTTTGGCAGTGAGCCAAGTAACATCTCTCCTCTGGCATAGAACCTATCCTTTTAAAAATTTATACATTTCATCTCTTCCAAAATTAAGTTGTCCATGTTATTTTTTAACCCAACTAATTCATTTAAAATTTTCAACAGAAGTGAAGTCAAAGTCAAAGTCACTTAGTCATGTCCGACTCTTTGCAATCCCATGAACTATACAGTCCATGGAATTCTCTAGGCCAGAATACTGGAGTGGGTAGCCTTTCCCTTCTCCAGGGAATCTTCCCAACCCAGGGATCAAATCCAGGTCTCCCTTATTATAAAGAGAAATAAGAAAATAGTGATCATTGTAATCAGTGATATTTCAGTGCTTTTTTAAACTTCGATATGTGAACTTTAAATAAATGAGTAATAGCCCACTTACACACACATGCGCATGATAAGTGTTTTACATAGTGTAAAATTGTTAATTTTTTTCTCTTAACAGTGCTTTGTTGCAACACTGAGAGTTTCTCTGGATATCTTCACATGACACTATGATGTCATTTAAGAAAAAAGAAAGAATAAGCATTATAAGAAAAGTCTCAGAGCATATTTCTTTCATAATTTTCGCTTTCAGCAAAGGTCTTGGCATTTATCTCTCACTAGATATAGCACCGGAGAAGGCAATGGCACCCCACTCCAGTACTCTTGCCTGGAAAACCCCATGGATGGAGGAGCCTGGTGGGCTCCAGTCCATGTGGTCGCTGAGAGTCGGGCACGACTGAGCGACTTCACTTTCACTTTTCACTTTCATGCATTGGAGAAGGAAATGGCAACCCACTCCAGTGTTCTTGCCTGGAGAATCTCAGGGACGGAGGAGCCTAGTGGGCTGCCGTCTATGGGGTCACACAGAGTCGGACATGACTGAAGTGACTTAGCAGTAGCAGTAGTAGCAGTAGATATAGCACAAGATTTATAAGTTAGGAAAAGCAGAAAGAGATTGTTATTTTCTCAAGCTTTACTCATTTTTAAAACCATGAAAGGTATACCATAATAAAGATACACTCACTACAAGCAGTTACCCAGCTGCTTACTCTAATGAGCATTTTCAGAGTAAGCAGCTGTATAACTGGAAACTTAGCTCCTATTTAAAGAACTATGGCTTTATAAAAAGAAAATTGTCCTTTGAGGCTAAATCCGCTGAGATAAAAAGTCAGAAAAAATGAGATCAGATTTTAAGATAAAGGTGTATATCTTTGTCCCCAAAATGTTTACACTTTCTCTGCAGATTCTGGTATCAGCTTTCTTTTAGCCAATTCTATCCAAGTAATGTGCATTTCCAGATTCCTGGGTGTGCATACTATGAGTAAACACAATCTAAGTACCTTTATTTGTAAATGTGACTCTTAGTCATCATCATTACATTGAAATAGCTAATTAAGAGAAGTTTTATACCCAGCTTAAAGAATCTGAATAACTAGGTCCAGGGTAGTCCTATGAATGTCTTACTCAACCCTAATATTTCTAAAATTCTATTTAAATAGAAATATACATTTAGTTTTTGCAAGTTCATAGTGTACTCCTCCCTGTGAATTAGGAAGTGAAGCCAGGGAGATGCTTCACTTGAGTTATATTGTAATATTTCTGCAGGAGTAGAATCCATGACTAAAGTGTGAAATTAAGACATTCTAATTTAACCCGAAGGGACTAGACCAACACGTAATTTAGCAGTTTCTCAATAGGGACTATTAGAATATTGTAGAGAGGTAGCATAGTAGGATGTTTAAGAGCCTGGAGTCTGAACCTTCAGTGTCCGTGTTCAAATCCTGGTCTCTCCCCTTACTAACTGTTCAACCTTAGATAAGTTACTTAACCTCTTTGAACTCCAGTTTCTTTTTCTTTTCTGCAGAATGAGGATATCAATAGTATACTTGCATCACAGAGTTGAAGATGAAATCAGTTAATATATGCATATAAAATCACTTAGAACAGTGTCTGCCAAATAGTAAACTTTATATAAATTAAATATTATTATATAAATCTGTATCAAGGTGAACCACCTTTTGGGATTCTGATATTCTTCACTATCTTTCATGTTCCTGGGGAGTGAATTGGTTTAGGGTTCGAGAAGTGGGAAAGTCAAAGATTGATTAAGAGAAAACTCAGATTGAATAGGTAAATCTAGAATTCTGTCCTTGTAAATGAAACGTGGGGCCCATTACTATGGTAACAAAAAATTTTACTCAAAATTTTAAATAATTTAGAAGTCTATTTTATATGAATTACTTTCAAAAAAGGTTGAGTACATAGTAGGTAGACTCTTGAACCAGCTTTGTTTTTCATCACATTTATGAATGTTATTATACTGTGTGAAATTATACACCGGAACGTGACTGTTTACAGATGACATCCAGATTCGATTTTATGAAGAGGAGGAAAACGGTGGAATTTGGGAAGGATTTGGAGATTTTTCCCCCACAGATGTTCATAGACAAGTAAGTGGATGATGATAAGGAAGATGGTACTACGTTTTCTGCCTTGTTGAAATTCAGTACTTAGATTCCAAGTATAAAAAAGGAAAAATGATAAGTTTAACTTTCATCAAAGTGCACTGTGTCTTGGAGGTGTTCCAGAAAAGTTACCTAGAATAATGGGTAGAGCTCTGTCAGGTATCCGATCACCTAGATGCAAGGCTGTGACCCTCAAATCCTTAAGTAGACATGTGTTATGTATTTCACCAGTCTGTTCAGACTAATAACATATGTCATAGACTGAGTGAATAAAACAAAAGCAGTTTTTTGCTTATGGTTCTGGAGCCTGTAAGTCCCAGATTAAGGTCTGACAGGGTTGGTTCCTGATGAGGGCTCTCTTCCTCGTTGGCAGACAGCCATCTTCTTGTTATGTCCTAACGTGGCAGAGAGAGAAGCAGCTCTCTGGTATCTCTCCTTTTTATTTTTCTCTTTTTTGGTGCCTCTTCTTTTAAGACCACTAATCCTATCCAATCAGGGCCTTACCCTTATGACATCATTTAACCTTACTTATTTCCATAAAGGCCCTATCTCCAAATAGAGCCACACTACTGGGGCTTCATCATATGACTTTGGGGGAAACACAGTTAGTCTTTAACGGTATTCTCCCAGAGTAACATGAGGAGACCTGTTAAAAGGGTATTCTAATGAAGAGTGTTGACAGGAGGAGTCTTCTAGTTGAGGCTGATATCATCATGATAAATCAAGATCTCCCAGAAACAACTGAGTATGTGACAGATGAAAATGGTCAGTCCACATCTTAACAATTACTCTGAGTGATTGAGGAATACAATTTTCACACACACACAAAATGGAAACAATCCAAATGTCCATCAGCTAGTGGCCAGTTAAGTAAATGTGAGGGGATATTGTACAGTTATTAAGAAAGAATGAATACAGACTAACATGGAAAGGTCTCAAAGATACAACACTGAAATTTTTTAAAAGATAGATATGAAACAAAGTGTATATAAAAAAGATTCTGTGTTCATGTTTACATAGCATAAAGAAACTCTGGAAGGTTCTGTGTATAACTGTTAGATTAAACATTAATTTTGTGGATGAAATTAAAAAAAACTAAACCTGACTATTCTTATACTAGCAGATGTCAAGGAGGCTGTCTTAGAGGTGTTAGATGCCCTGCGTGTGTCTAGAGCCTTGGCCATCCTCACCTCACATATGCTGACCCTGTCACAGTGTCTCCCTTAAGGGTTTCGTTTTTTGCTGTGGTTGTTGGCTGGCCAGGAGGCCAGTAGTGGTACCAGCCATGCTCCTCTCTCTCTTTCCATTATGTCTTTATGATATTGCTATAAATAATCTTGGAGGCTTTTAAGGCTAATTTGGAAAAGAGGATGTATGCAATGTATTTTATTCACATGTTTATTTATACTGAAAGACATTTGAAACTTTAGACAAGTGAACTAATGAGGATTTGCAGTACATTGGCATAATCTTATATTTCAGTTTCACATTGGCAATTTAATAAAAATATATGGGTATAGAATTCCAAGGTTGTAACTTTCTCTGCTGCTAAGTCACTTCAGTCGTGTCTGACTCTGTGCGACCCCATAGACGGCAACCCACCAGGCTCCCCGTCCCTGGGATTCTCCAGGCAAGAACACTGGAGTGGGTTGCCATTTCCTTCTCCAATGCATGAAAGTGAAAAGTGAAAGTGAAGTCACTCAGTTGTGTCTGACCCTCAGCGACCTCATGGACTGCAGCCTTCCAGGCTCCTCCATCCATGGGATTTTCCAGGCAAGAGTACTGGAGTGGGGTGCCATTGCCTTGTCCGAACTTTCTCTAGGGTTGTATTTTTTTTTTAAGACATTGTGTCTAAGCATTGGGCATAAAGAATGTGTTTAATGAGTACCACTGCTGTAAAAGAAATGTAGTCCTACTCCAACATTTGGATCTTTGTATCCTGCAGTTTGCCATTGTCTTCAAAACTCCAAAGTATAAAGATGTCAACATTACAAAACCAGCCTCCGTGTTCGTCCAGCTTCGGAGGAAATCTGATTTGGAAACTAGCGAACCAAAACCTTTCCTCTACTATCCTGAAATCAAAGGTAACTCGGTTATTTAAACACTTGCGCTTGTTCCAACAAGAGGACAGGCTGTTGAGAAGAGGTCAGGCAGTCACCTCCTTTGACCAGCCTCCTAGTAACTGGTCCATGGGTCCATGGTACTTCTTTTTAGAGAAGAAAGAAGTAATATATGATTTTAGGGTCATAGAATTAAGTCTAGCCTTTTAAAATAATGTTATTTCCACCGAGTTTTATATGGGGTTGAGCATTTAAAATTTCTCTTTGAATTTGAGAATCTATCATATATTGAATAACTCAGGGGTCAGGCAGTTGAGATGAAAATGTAAGGCTTGCTGAATAGGAGAATCAGCCACTGGCCTCACTGAGTCACAGAAGACTCAGCCACCATGCAGTGCAGAGCTATAACAATGGTAAGGCAGCACTCTATTCCCCACGAAGGATGCCTCAAGAAGGAGAGAAAATAGTCTCCTTAAATTGCTATAATGCAAATTATTATTTTGGTAGTTCTGAAAGTAAAACAGCCATAAAAACATAGGATAATGCCAAGGAGAGAGAACCCTAGATTCTGAAGAAGCCACAAGAAGAAAGCTTCTTCAAAGTCATGAAAGTTGGGCATGTCTTTCAGTAGTTGAGTGTGCCACAGAGAAGGAAAGGGTTTCCCTGGCTTAGGAACAGTTAGTGTATGTTCAGAGAAAAGTGAGGCTAAGGCGCACCCAGATGGACTCCTGAAGGAAGGTAGGGCCAGGCTCTGGGGTGCTGTGATTGGAGCCTACAGAATTGTGCTTTGAAATGGGAAAGGGGAAGGACCAAGCCAGTTTAGATTCAGAATGATGCCTCTGCCTTCTCTACATAGACCCTGAAGACACTGTCTGGGCAGCAGTGAGTCAGAAGAATAATGCAAGAATCCAAGTAAGAAAGGGAGAGGTTAGTGAAGATCTTAGCGCAGTGATGATGTCAGGAGGACCCAGCTGTTAGTTGGGGTAAGAAGTAAAGGAGAAAATCAGGAGTCATAGATGATTCTAGGAATTCTCACCTGGGAAGATTGTGATGTGGATGAATTGATGAAGGATCAGTGGAGCAGAAGTAGATTTGGGTGGGCAAAGGCAGAGGTCAGTTTAAATCACGTTGCATTTTAGGTTCCTGTGGCAGATTCCAAATAGGCCATTCAAAAGACAGGACTGGAATCCAAGCGGGCAGAATGGGAAATTCAGCCATGAGAATCCTCTCAAAAAGAGTGTAACAGGCCCCAAGAGTATTTGTTAACCTGGAGTCCACTGACTCCTCTGCAGGTCCATGGATAGAAATGTACTTTAAAACAACTGGGTTTCTTTGTAATTCTGTTTTCTATTTTACATACTGAAAACTATGATCCTAAGAAGAGATCCAGGCTGCAAAAGAAGCTGTGGCACAAACAAAATTAGAAGGCCCTGTACTAGGGGGAAGTGAGAGTGGGGAGGGACGAGGCACCCAGGTCCTGGCTGAGGTTGGAAGCCGCAAAGGTGCTGCAGCAGCAGCGCACATGCCCGCTGATCCTGTGATGGCAGCATGTGATGGCTGATCTTCTAAGAGGGCTTGCTTTTCCTAGAATTCATGTTGTGGCAGGAGCATTTAGAAAATGGTTCCGTGCATTCTTCTTTTCTGAGCTTGTGACATCGCCACAGATGGGTCAGGTTCATAGAGCATTTTGTTGATGGTTTGAAAACACTGTCAGCAGAGAAGACTTTTTTTATCTCCTTTTTTATCTGTACATAAAATTTCATGTGAAATTCCAGTGTATAAAGCTGAGCAGCTCTGTGCAAAATGAGGTGGCAAGCCCTGCCCACTTGGCTTCCCCAGGTTACCTCTCCTCACTTGCCCGCTTTGGATTAACATCCTTCTAAAAAAGTAGACACAAAACAGAAACAGGGCAAATTTTTTGGACTTTCTGAGGGGAAAAAAAATAGATTTCTTCCCTCACAACATGCTCCAGTTAATGTCAATTTTTCCAATACAGAGAATTGGTTAAATAAAGGCAACTCAGACTACCTACGCATGTATGAGCCTAGAAATATTCAAAGCTGAACTTGGTTTCTAGGCTGCCTGAGTCTCTTTCCCAGTGGTATCTGTGCATGGATACAGCAAGGGTAGATGAGACTATTACTGTTATTGCTACTCTATTATAGTAGGAGCTGTCTTGGATTGGGGTCTCCTGAAAGTTCAAAACTTCACTTCTATGCGAGAAGCACTTACCTTCCAGGCTATCACTGACTAAAAATCCCATCTATACAAATAGTATGAAAAGAACCACCTGGAAAAATAAGAGTTAATAGTTGAGCTCCACAGAAAGAATGGCCAGTACGTACTGGGATTGAGTTGTGAAATGGTGTGCGTGGTCTAAGTCACTTGAGTCGTTTTCGACTCTTTAAGACCCTGTGGACTGTAGCCCACCAGGCTCTTCTGTCCATGGAATTCTGCAGGCAATACTGGAGTGGGTTGCCATGCCCTCCTCCAGGGGATCTTCCCAACCCAGGGATTGAACCCACATCTCTTGCGTCTCCTGAATTGGCAGGTGGGTTCTTTACCACTAGCGCCACCTGGGAAGCCCTGTTGTGAGATTAGAAGTGTTTTATTGAAGATAACAAATTACCTTAGTCTATAAAAACTTCTGGATTATAAAATCCCAGGTTGAAATAATCACAAGGGGAAATAATCACACCAGACCTGTGACTGGCCGGAAAAGTAGCAGGCCATTTAGCATCAGAGTAACTGTATGGAAATGAATCCAAACTATACAACCCAAAGAATCACTGTCTTCATTTCTCAGAAGTCATTGAACATACCTTCCACTGCCCCCAGCTCCTGGAGTCACTGTCTATCTCATTACCTCATTTTATATTCTTCACTTATTTTTATCAATATGTAAAATTATCTTACCGATTAATTTATGTGCCTGTTATTTGTACTTCTAGTAGGAAGAATGTTCTTGAGATCGCAGGTTTGGTCTTTCATGTTTATTGCTACATTTCAAACAATATATGTCACACAGAAGGTGTTTATTAAATATCTGAGACCTGAGTTACTGATTGACCCACTGATTTGCCGTCCTTATCCCAAACACTAGTAACGTGTTGGGTGCCACCGAGCAGGACAATAGACAAAGCAATATGTAATACTCCTCTTGTTGCAGAGAATCATCCAGCCCTGAACTCTGCACCCTTTATGGCCACTGCCATTGTGTCTCGTTAAAATGTCATGTCTCATTAAAGGGTCATGGAGATGGTTGGGTCCAAGGAAACAATCAAAATAATCAAGAGAGGGATGGTTGGCAAGGGAAGAAGATAGTTGAGGAGCCTTTGTACAAAAGCAAAGACCAAAATGACTTCTCAGTCTGAAAAGATAGGGATTAGGAAGAAATAGGATCGTAATCTTTCAATTACGAAAGGGATGGTCAGGATAAATGCAGACATCTTTCTTTACTAGCAAACTAGGACCCAGAGAGCAAGAATGAGGTCCTTTTAAGGCACATGCACAGCAAAAGGTGGTAGAGGCTAGAGTTGTACCGACATTTTGTGAACTAAGCTGTTCTCTTAAGTCATCCTGTGTTAAAGGAAGTGAAGATGTGTTAGAGTGTTTCCCAAAAAGCGATGACATAATGGACTGCTCAGTAGACCTTGCATCTGATCTTCACTCTGCCCTGACCTCTACAAGTCCCTTAACATCCCAGCTTTGGTTTCCTCTTCTGTAAAGAAGAGCTTGTACTGAGCCCTTTTAGAATAGGTTGATGTTTCATAGTACATCCCACAGTCCACTGTCAGAAACACACCACAAGGTTGAGTGAACCCAGCGTGAAAGTCCCCATGTTCAAGTCCGTAGGAATTCAGACTGCAGGTTCTTTTATTTTAAAAAAGCTTGTTGTGGAGTTTACTGTATCTGTTTCTTGTCACTGACATCTTAATGACTGTAGGATAGTTAATATTTTTTAAATTGACTCTTAAAAATTCCCATTTTACAATGATGTAACCAGTGACTGTCCCTTTTTATAAGTCAAAAGGAATACCAAATGATCTCTTTGCTAGAAAGCATGTCAGTGGGTATTTATTTCTGAAGATGTATGTGTTGTCTGGTTTGCTCTTGTATTTCATATTACTGATGAACAAATATCTCATGTAAGATCAACAGTTTATAGGATGAGTAATAATTCTGTTAGTCATGATACAAATTTCTCTATGGAGAAATTTTGTAAATCTGTCCAAAACCTTTTGATAAGGAAATTGTTCAAGTTTTTCCACTTTGAAGTCACCCTTTTCTAGTGGGAGCATGTTTTCGTCAAAGTTGACCCATGCTGGCTTTTGTTTTCCTGAGTCTGGACAGGATTTGTTTTTAAAAGATGATTTTTAAAGTATACTTTGCTACCCTACTTTCCCCTGCTTCATCTTTCAACTGCCCTTAGATGTTCATGAGATAATCAGTAAACAACAGCATTCTTCCTAGCCCTGAGACGGCTGAAACAACCACAGAATTAGAAATTTTGAAGATCTTTCTGAACATAAACAATTACCAGAACTGACCTGAAGAACCAGAAATAGGACAATTGTTAAGTATTGCGCTGCTGATTGAAAAAAAAAGAATACCCTATTAAACAAAACCCAAAAAGCTTCTTTCACTCCTGTGTTTCAAAAGAGAGAAGGGAGAAAAAAATATATGGTGGGAAAATCAGAGAAGGTAAAGAAAGGGAAACAGAAAGAAGAAACAAGAATGCAACGATAGACCACAAAGGCGCTGGCAGAACTCAGAGGGGCCATGGGGCTGGTGAGAAGTGAGAGAAAAATAGAGCAATCACATGAGGACTGAGGGAGAAAGGTCTAAACAGTATCAAACCTGGACAGTCAAAAATCTCAGCGGGCATCACTGCATTTTAGTCAAGTAGTGGTCTTAAACTTTTTAGCCTCACGCATTTCATGAGTCACCAACAACTACAGATCCCTCTCTTGTCTTTCTGGGATCCACCCATTTTTATTCTCATGGTGACCACCAAGGAGCAGCTTCTGTCACTTTCTGTCCTGTCTCTGCTTCTTACCCATGCACTGGTGCCAGACTGATCTTCCTAAAACACCACCCTGTCCACAGCGTCCCCAGTTCAGAAACAGTGCATGGCTCTCCTGCCTGTAAATTAAATCCCTTAGGTTCACAGTCCAGGTGCTTGACAATGTGGTCCCATTCAGCCCCGATTCTCACCAATTCCTTGTAGAAAATTTCCACTTCAGCTAAACTGATGCCCTGCTGTTCTCATAAGCGTGCAGCGCACATTGGTCCCTTTGTTTCTTTCTCTCTGCATCCCCTCCCCAGAGCATCTTCCCTTTGCCCCCTGCTAATGGAAGGTTGATTCTGGAAGTCTTTCCTGAATTTCCAGCTCATGGGTACTCCCTCGAAGTCTTCCCTTAAACTCCTGGAACCCTAGTTGGCACCATGAATTTAACATACATAGTATTATCGTGTCCTCTCTGTCTTTCCCCTAAACCTTAAAATTATATTGGAGGGTTCTTGACAGCAAGGGCATGATGTCATACTTCTCTTTATCCACAGCACTTAGCTCACTGTAGATGCATAGTAAATGTTAGCTGATTAGTAACAGTTGTTTTGTATGACCATGTGAAAATGCTCAGTAGTGTTTTTCTCATTCAGTTTTTTCAGTATCTCCGTCTCTGATGGGCAGTCTAATGTCTCACTAACTTGAATGACATGGGGGACTTAATCTACTCCAGAAAGAATTGGGTGTGTACTGTTCTGTGGTCTCTCTGAGGCTAGTTCTTGGTCTTCGTATTCATTGGAATAAATATAATGCTTCTTGAAATTTGGCATCTCTTCCTCCTTGGGTGTTTTCTGTTTCCCTTTAAGATGTTTAAAAATACCATCAGAATCAATATTCTTTCTGTGGCCAGTAGTGGAACTGAATCAATCTCTTCTCCTTTGGTTTCTCTTCCTTTAAATACAGATAAAGAGGAAGTGCAAAGGAAACGACAGAAGCTCATGCCCAATTTCTCGGACAGTTTCGGCGGTGGCAGCGGTGCTGGATCCGGAGGCGGGGGCATGTTTGGCAGCGGTGGTGGAGGTGGGGGTGCTGGAAGTACCGGCCCAGGTATGAACCAAGGCTGTTCTTTCGCGTCAGAGAGGGTGGATTTCCTTCTCCTAGATTTCCTTGTCTATGCCTTGAGTAGTTGTGACATTACTGAACATGACTGTTATTGTTTAGGGTCTAATTCATGTCTGACTCTTTTATGATCCTATGGACTGTAGCTCACAAGGCTCCTCTGTCCATGGGATTCTCCAGGCAAGAATACCGGAGTGGGTTGCCATTTCCTTCTCCAGGGGATCTTCCCGACCCAGGGATTGAACCCATGTCTCCTGCGTTGGCAGGCAGATTTCTTTACTGCTGAACCACCAGGGAACTCCATTGAACATGATGTATTAACATTCATTAAAATTTTCCAGGACTTCCCTGGCAGTCCAGTGGTTGAGACCATGCTTCCCCTGCAGGAGGCATGGGTTTAACCCCTGGTCGGAGTAAAATCCTGCATGCAGTGCAGCATGGCCAAAAAAGAAAAATTTCCCAGTAAACTTTTTTCAAAGAAACACATGTTGAATTTATAATATGTAGATTGGTTCAGTTTAGTCGCTGAGTCGTGTCCGACTCTTTGCGAATATGTAGATAGATAATACCGAAAACTGTAAGAAGAAAAAAAAGTCATGAAATCAGTTATCCAAAGAATACTTCTTAACATTTTGGTATATTACCACCTCATGTTTTTTTGAAGGGCAGAGGAGGCGGATACAGTTGTCTTGGTATTCTTTGGAAACGTTGAAAAGGTTTCATTTTATATTTATGCTATATTATAGAAAAGTTGAAAATATATAAAATCCTGACATTACAGATTAGCTATTTAATTTTTTGTGTGTATATATATAAATATATAATATATATTTATACATATACATATACATTTATACATATACAAGCATAGCTGTGTTCCTCATTGTATATATTATTTTAATCCATTTAGTCATATGACCTATTCATTATTCTCACATGATTGTCTATAGAGTTATGTAAGCTGTTTTTTCCTAACAGTTTAACATAAGCATTCTCCATGGTTATATAAATTTTACATAAGCATAATTGTTACGTATCATTTTAATGATTCATAATATTTCATCAAGTGACTTGAACATTGTTTCCTAATTTTTTTTATATAAAATGCACTGAACTCCGCTATCCACATTGCTTTTCTTTTATTCCAGTTTACTTCTGTAAATTAAATTCTTTGAAGTAAAATTACTAAGTCACAGAGTATGACTGATATCCACTGGTACCCCAAAGAGTTTTACCAGCTTACGCCTCCACCAAAAAAGGCATGCGAGTGACCAGTGGGGGCGTGTTTCTATTGAGGAGTCAGTAGATGTGTTTGGTTTGGTTCAGTTTTTTCTCTCCAGAGGTTAGTTCACTGTCTTCTGTGTCCGCCAGTCCGAGTCTGGGTGGTAGCCCCTCGACGTTAGGCTCTCCCCACCGTGAGGGAGTGGGAGGCCTCAGATATGAACTTCTGCACACTCCCCAGAGTCTGGCTTCTGCCCAAGTGGCCAGACTGTCAGCCAGGCCAGAATGGAATGTTCAGGATCCCACGACCCCGTGATGCGTCTTACTAACTCACAACAGAAGCGACGTGTCAGACACACCGAAGCCTGTGCTCACCTGATGGGGGGGGAGGCTCTTTTTTTTCAATTGTCATGAGGTTTCAATTGTTACACCTGCCATTTCAGGGTATGGCTTCCCCCACTATGGATTCCCCACGTATGGCGGAATTACCTTCCATACTGGAACCACTAAATCTAATGCTGGGATGAAGCATGGTAAGTAGCGCTTTTTTTTTTTTTCCCCAGTCATTACTAACACAACATTATCTTGAAAACTAATAAACGCAAATAAATTAAGACAATAACTTCTTTCCCCAAAACTATCATTTCCTGTGGAGAGTAGACATTCTATTCCTGATGCTCTGTTTATATTTATATATTTACTTTGTACGTGGCATGAACAGGGGAAAGATAAGAACATTAGGAAAAAGCATAAAGAGACTTACCTATTCAAACGTAACATCACCAAACTTACCTATTCTCTCTCTCTCTTTTTTTTTTTAATCAAATACTACACTTTTGAAGACATTTAGAATTTTATAGGGATGGTCTTTTCTCATCAAATGTACCCTCTAATTAGCAGTTGTTCATGTGTTCATGCTTCATATTACATGTCCATTCCAGTGTTGTTGCTGTTCATTCACCCAGTCTTGTCAGACTCTTTGCAACCCCATGAACTGCAGCACACCAGGCCTCCCTATCCCTCATCATCTCCCAAAATTTGCCCAAGTTCATGTCCATTGCATTGGTGATGCCATCCAGCCATCGCATCCTCTGACACCCTCTTCTGCCCTCAGTCTTTCCCAGCATCAGGGCCTTTTCCAATGAGTTGGCTGTTTGCATCAGATGACCAAAATACTGGAGTTTCAACTTCAGCATCAGTCCTTCCAACAAGTTTTCAGGGTTGATTTCCCTTAAGATTGACTGGTTGATCTCCTTGTAGTCCAACGGATTCTCAGGAGTCTTCTCCAGCATCACAGATCAAAGGCATCAATTCTTCGATGTACAATTCCAGTGTACCTATTGAAAAAAGAATACAAAAAGGTCTTCTCGTGTGTTCAACAGATGTTGAACATGTCAGATGCTTTTACATGTTTTAATCATCTTCTTGATTCCACTCACTGTAAAGAAAATATTAGTTTCTCCATTTTATAGAGAGAGCACATCAAGGTTCACAGATGACCATTTACTCACTGAAGGTACCTATTTGTTAGTGGCAGGACCAGAATTTGAACCAGGTCTGCCTGTAAAACCTCAGTGCTCTCATAGTAGCTGTCATATAGTGTAGTGAGACCTGAATGAGGATGATCAGAAACTGCACAGGTTAGCTCCCACAGTGAAGAATATGAATTTAGACCACATCTTCACAATTTGCTTGAGCACTGGATGGGGAAAATAGCTGCTCTGCTTTCAAGAATTTTAAAAATGCCACTTCCTTGTAATTCCTAGAAGAGCTTTACTTCATTTTCCTCCTTTCCAAATAAACAGGATAAGATGTACATTTTTAGAAATGTAAAAATATGTTTTTTAAGCTCTTAAAGTTCTCATCACAAGAAAAGAATTTGTAACTCTATACACTGATAGATGTTAAACTGGATTTATTGTAATGATCATTTTGCAACTTACACAAATATTGAGTCGTCATATTGTATATGTAAAATTATTACAATGTTATATGTCAATGATACCTCAATTTAAAAAAAGTTTTCTGGAAGTGACTTTAAAATAGCTTCAAACTGGGTTACTTATGACCATTTTTTAAACAATTTTTACCCATTATGATTTATTCTCTGTGATACTGTTGTTAAAGAGTTCAGTGATTTGCACTCATAAGTTATATAGCCAAGAGGCAACCAAGTATAATACAAAGAATGGCTCTGAAGTCTTTGCACTGAAAGCTGTACAAAGTTTCTTTCTTCAGGAAAATAAGAATGAAAATAAACAAAAGTAACAAATAGCTGCCTAGGTCCCACAATTTCAAGAGAAAATAACATCAACAGTTAGTGACATTGTAGGTGTTAACATATCCTGGAAAACAGATCATTTTAAAAGGAATTTTAAATTAACTGTTTTTCTTTTCCCTTTGCAGTAAACCTGCCTCTACCTTTGGCTGACCTTTGCTGAAACAGTGAATTATAACTGAATAGATTTTACTGAGAAAAGGCTGATTTTTTTTTTTTTTTTTGGCTTTTATCTTAGGAACCATAGACACCCCATCTAAAAATGACCCTGAAAGTTGTGGCAAGAGTGATGACAGAGAGGTTGTAAATCTCTCTGAGCAAGTAACAGAAACCACAGAACAAGATGGAGGATCCTGCAAGGGGGGCGCTGCAGCTAACCTGACGTGCTCCGTAGGAGTCAAGGAAGAGAACCGCAGCTTCCAGGGTGAGCGAGCTCGTGCAGGATGGAGGGTCGCGTGGCACTGGCTGGGGAGGGCTGAGTCAGGTCTGGGTGGAGAACCTGTTTCAGAAGACAGGTTTATCTCCTGTTGATCTGAAGACTGAAGATGACACATCCACATCGGGTTCCGTGTGCTCTTCGGAGCCCGGTATGCCTTTCGAAAAGCCTGTGCCGGGTCATTTTATTCACACTGGGGTTTCCATTTGCCCAGTGTTATCTCTGACAATAAAGTACAGACATTTACATATGCTTCTCCAGTCATGTCATGCAGTTTTAGGGTATCAGGAGAGATAATCTAAATCATTTCCACCACAGACAATAGAGAGCAGTTTGCATAATTTTGACAGTCTCCCTTCTCTGACTGTAGCTTGACTTGTCACACTGAGGTGGAACTTCGCCTGAAAATGGAACTTTACCCTTTATGCTACTGCCTTCTTTGGAGAATTAGGATTAGGAGAGACAGCGAAAATCTGGAACCAGTACCCATTAGGGTATGTGTCACGAGTCTGGGTCATCCCAGATTATGCTTGGAAGACCTCTTCTGTAAGAGAAAGACAGTAAATAAGTAGAACTGGGGTCTACATAGGGTTTCTGCTGCATGTTCTTTTTTTCTTTTCTTAAATAAATGTACACACCATGCTTAGCTAGGGGGCCATAAAAAACAGGCCACACACAGGATTTGGCCTGCAAGCCACAAGTTTCCTCCCACTGACCTTCAGGAAGCAAAGTTTACAAGAACACCAATGGCTGTAAAGCAACTATACCCCAGTAAAAATTAATAAAACAAAGTCACAGACGATAAAAATAAAGACCTAACAAACACCAGTGGCTCAGAGAGAGTCTGTCTGTCTGTGGCAGAGACTGGTTTTTGACACTTCCTGCCCAGCAAGAGAGTCATTTAAGATTCCAGTGAAGGATTATTTCCCCAAGAGATTGATTATTTACAACTGTGGCAAAATCCAGTGAACATTATTCGGAGATTGATTATTCCCCTTAAAATAACAGACATTTCTGAATTTCTTTTCCCCCAAAAAATTGTAGACAGGTTTTTTGAGATCAACCTCTATATTTATCAGTGAGCCAACATCCACTTGTGGTTTTTGCAGTGAACACAGTCCAAAAGCACTGAAAGGTGTGTGTGTGTGCGCGTGCTCGCTCAGTCGCATCCGAGTCTTTGCGACCCTGTGGACTGTAGCCTGCCAGGCTCCTCTGCCCATGGGATTCTCCAGGAAAAGACTCCACTTCCAGGGAATCTTCCCAGCCAAGGGATCGAACTTGTGTCTGCTGGGTTGGCAGCTGGATTCTGCCATTTGCGCTACCAGGGAGGGCCCTGAAAGGAGCATTTTCCACTAAATCAATGTGTCGCAGGGTCTCAGAGTGCTGATGCTGACGGTGTTGGCCCCAAGCATGCCATTCCTGTAGAGCAAGTGTGGGAAACTCAACTGTGACTGTGATCATTGCCTTGCAGATAACCTCTTTCTGGAGAAGGCTATGCAGCTGGCCAAGCAGCACGCCAACGCCCTCTTTGACTACGCAGTGACAGGAGACGTGAAGATGCTGCTGGCCGTCCAGCGCCATCTCACTGCCGTGCAGGATGAGAACGGGGACAGGTAAGTCAGGACTTTTGTAAACAAGGTGTTTTAAAGGGACAAAGAGAGAAAAGAATTGTGTGCATGCTGGCTAGAGATGAGATGAATTGATTGAAGTCACTGGATCCTGCTACTGAAGCATTCCCTCAAGAAAAAGAATGCAGTAAGGCTGAGTGGTGTGATCTGCCTCTCTATCCCATGGTTCCCACCTGTTGAGTTCTAAAATAGCTGGTTACTCATCTAAGAGTACAACAGTCTGGGTTAGAAAACTAAGATGTGTGTGGGGAATGGTACTTTTTGAAAAGCCCTGCTTCATTTGTTGGAATAAGATTTAGAATAATATCTAATAAACATTTTGTTTATTGGAATATTTTTGTTTATTGGAATAATGTAATAAAGTTTGGTCTTACCAAATGTCTAAAGTGCTTATTATCCCAACTGCATACCTGTGGTAACAGTAATCTCAAGGAAAAACCCAACAGAGAACAGCACAAGAGCAACAATGACAAAATGATTAAGAGGCCGTCGTCATTCTCTCCCGGTTGACAGTTCCTTCTCTACTGCCTGTGTTCACGGTCACCAGTCTGTGACTGGACCAGACTCTTCTGACTGCTCTCACCCACGTGGTGTGGGAATCTGCCCTTCCACCACCATGCTTCCCACCTTTGCTATTACAGGGCTCATAAGTGCAGGGACACCTGGCTTCTTTCTAAAACAGTTCTCCTCATCCTCTCACTGAGACTTCTAAAATAATCTCAAAAGCTGATAAAAATAGCAAGCAACAGCAGCTCTCAAGTCCAAGTCAAGTGGTTTGCTCAAAACCTTCCCTAAAATAGCATCAACAGTGAGAAATCCTTCTCTCTGGAAGAGCTCTTGGGTGCTGTGTCTTAAACCTAGTTTAAACACTGAACCAAATGCTTTAGGAAAGTGCCAACCTCGGGGTTTCAAAGAGAGACCTTTGTTCTCATTCCTTGCAGTGTAACCAAGGATGTGGTGTAACCACTGGCCTTGTTATACAGTATGGGAGGAACCAGCACAGCCGTCGTTGTGTAATGTCATCCACAGCAGAACGTGTTTTACAGGGTTAAATAATCCAGTTAGCATTCAGTAGCATATAACCACAAGAGAAAGCAGTTAACCAGGACAGGACAGCAGTATTGCAGATGACATTCTTAGGGACCAGCTGATGAGCCTAAGAAAGGTGAGTGCATGTTAAGTTAGAAAGGGACCGCGGGTGTCTGAAGGGAGGACTGTGAAAAGGGATACAGGCACACGCATTTAAGTGGGGGCATTGAGGCAAAGGTACGAACGTGTGTGAGGACCTGGAAATACATGGAGAGGCTGGGGATGGAGCCTTTCCTGCCCAGGCAGAAAGTGAATCCTTAGAATCCCCTCCCAGGCCCCCAAATACTCTCACGCAAGCACACCCTCCCTCTGGACTCCCCGCAGCGGGAAGCCAGACAGGTGAGACTGGGGAGACCAAGGAAGAGTCCTCATAAGAATGCAGACAGGAATAGCGTTGAGCCTTCACAGCTCAGGTCCTTGTTTTCACTGAGCTTATTGTATTCGGCTATTAATCTGAATCCTGTGGCCATTAGTCATCACAGAAAATACAATGAAAAAAAAAATAAAAACTTCTGGTACTGGGGAAATTCCCATGAGGGTGTGAAAATTTATGGGGGAGGGGGAATGTACTTCTGCTATGAAATGCTGAGCTACACATGGAAATTTTTAGGCAGTTTTTGAAGTACGACCTTTTTCTTGGTATACATACATCACGTCTGCATCAGACTTCAGGACCTTTTCATCCATCTTCTTTCAGTCCTAGGTTTCAAAAGATAGTACTGAAACCCTGAGATAATTCATTTAAAAATCCCTCTCAAATAATGATGCCACAGTTTAGTTTTTCAGGCTCTCTTATGTCAGTGTTAATCCCACGTAATACACACTTGCTATTGCCAAGAACGTGGCCTGAGTAAAATGACACCTGCCATGCTTAGAGAAAACGCAGCCTGTGCTCAAACCTCGTACGTGCTGCCACCACGGGCTCCTCCAGGTGTGCGCTGCACCGTGATCTCTCCATACCTCGGAGGGTTCCTCACCCTGGATGTTCACCACCACCCCACAGAGCAGCGCACACGTGCCCCTGAAGCAGGAGACCTTAAGGAATTAAGGGATGGCTTTGGAGCAAGACGGTCATGGACTTAATATATGACCTGGATTGAGTTCTCTTATACCCATAAGTCTCAGTTTCATCACCAAAAATTAAGGATAATGTTACCTACCTTGTAAGACTATGATTAATATGATAATGTATGTCAAATGCTTAGTGTAGTCTGGTACTAAAAGCTCTAAACAAATAGTACCCATTTTTTATTCTTGTTGTGTCATTTCCAATTAATTTTAATAGTAAATTTTTTTAGTAATTAAAAAAATTTTGTTCCTAGGACTGATGCTTGGCACCTGCCAATATTTTCAGCCTCATTACTGTAAGCCCTCAGTTTGTTCAGTCATCCTTATTTTAGTGTCT
Organism: Bos javanicus; assembly: GCF_032452875.1. Classification (NCBI taxonomy): domain Eukaryota; kingdom Metazoa; phylum Chordata; class Mammalia; order Artiodactyla; family Bovidae; genus Bos; species Bos javanicus. Next base: position 22,578,430 of record NC_083873.1, on the reverse strand, counting down.
AAATTGTGTACCAGGGCTGTAAGGCTGACCCAGAGAGAACCAGCCTCCAAGAGGCTCAGAAGACAGAGAGGATGTACAGAAAACTGTAGTTGCTCAACCAAGCAGGAAACTTGAGCGGGGGACAGCTTGCTCTGCCTTGGAAACTGAGAAAGTCTTCTCCAAGGATGTAAGTTTTGGACTGGAGCATGAAGGATAAAGAGGCACTGTTGAGGCAGACAAGAGGAGCAAAACCATTCCAGGCAGCGGAGAGAATTCAGGGGGAGAAATAGAATCACATTGTTCCTCCAGAGGTTTGCATCAAGGCTTCTTCCTGTAGTTAAGAGCCTAACTCTACTCTCCCCTCTTGGGATCTAGGAAGTTCTTCAAGAGCCACCTCCTTGTATTTTGGAAGAGGGGGCAGGGCTAGGTGAGATAACTATATTTTTCTGAACAAATCCTAGGTCAGGCATATCATCTCATCATCATATCATCTGTGAGTCCAAGTAAGGCAGGGAAAAGTTAGAGAAGAAAATGCCCTGAAACCATAGTACAGAGGCAGGACTAGGATTTGAACTTGGAGACTTCTCTGCCTCAAAGTCCAGGCTCCTTTACATGTCAAGGAGTCTGAACTGAGCCCCGAGAAACCAGGCAGGCTCTGTAAGTGAGCAGGCAGTAGAGCACACCCATCTCAGATTCAGGATGTTTCATAGATTCCAGACATTTGCGCGCCAAAGGAAACTAGGTATGAGAGCCAAATTCAGTTTACAAATCTAATCCTATCGTGGGAACCTGTTTTCTTTTTTTTTTCCATTAACACTTTAGCTGATTATTGCCACTATATTTTTATTCCAGTGTCTTACACTTGGCAATCATCCACCTTCATAATCAGCTTGTGAGAGATCTGCTGGAAGTCACATCTGGCTTGATTTCTGATGAAATTATCAACATGAGAAATGATCTCTACCAGGTAAGCAGAAATATCAAGGAGACAATTGAAGAAAAACCCATGGTGTGTACGTGTGGTTGTGTGTGTATTAACAGTAGCATATAATGTTAACAGCAAAAATAAAACAACATGTCTCTGTAGGTAATATCAAAAAAGCCCATTACATAGGAATGTTCTTTTATGAATGAGGATCCTTTGATCTATGGGTATAATAGCAGTCACTCCACAATGAAATTCAGCATCCTGCCGAGAGACTGCAAACTTGAAGCTTCAGAAACTTGCCAAAGCAGACAGTCTACTGCAGGATAAATACATCACCCCTGTCGAGAAAAAATAGAATTGAAAAAACTTTTCAGTTAGAAAAGCCAGTGATTTACAAGAATTTTGAAGTGTGCTGAACATGTTGACAGCATCTAGATTAAATGGTTGTCAAATGAAGGGTGCTGAGTCAAGAATAAAGAAAACTAAAAAGGTTGCTTGAGAAGGAAAAAGTGTCCTTCAAAAAACAGAAAATTCAAAACACAAAATAATAATAATGTTCAAGGTGAAGAAAACAGGGAACACTAAAGAGATTTGCCCAAATCAGATTCACACAGAAATCGGGTAGACTTAAAAGCAGGCTGAGGAACTCTTGTTACAGAGGTCGTCAAGTATCTCAGAGAGCAGAGCTGACTGGAGACTCAGTGAGGCTGCCTGGTGGGCACACGCAGATTTCAGGTGAGGAAAGGAGACTGAGGGTGTCAGAAGCAAAGCTGGGATGCTGGTGCAAGGAGCCGCAGACCCCGGCCAGCCTCCCAGGCCAAGGGGCCATGCTGGGAGGAGGTGAGTAGGGTCTGCGCCCTCCCTCTCCCCCTGGTATTCTCCCTTCCTGCTGCCTTTTACCGGCCCCACCAGCCTTCTCTACAGCCTCCTGGTCTTGTGCCCTTCTCAGTTTTTCTGTTTTCTCCTTCCCTTCAAGACTCGAAATGACTTCCCAGTCCTCCCTGGCCTCCACGGCATGCACGGATGCCTGACTCAAGCCTATCCCTCCCTCTAAAAATACAGACACCACCATGTACAGTTATTTATACAGTAAAGGTGCTTGTTCCAGTTCTCAGTTTTTAAAGCAGTGATGTGAGTCATTTTCTAAACGCAATAGCACTGAAATGTTTACATGTAGCTCCCAATAGATTTTTATCTGTGAATAGATAGATCAAGTTGATCTGTGTCTCCTGATAAGGGAAAGTAACAGTTTCCCATTGGGTATTAAGCCATTAGGACATGTCTTTGGCCATCATGCTTAAGATCAAAGGGAAAATGAAGTTGGGGAATTCTTCACTGACTCATAACTAGGAATGAGGTCTAATTTTAGGTATGTATTTAAAGGATAGCTTCTTCACATTTTCATACCAGTTTGGGTGTTGCTGGTATTTGGAAAGTCACTTGCCCATAAAGCTTGAGTCTCTCAGGCTTCAGGACCGACTATTCCTTTCACCATCACAAGTGTGCAGATAAAACTGGAAATGGGACCTTGCACTTCTCAGTCCCCCTTTCAAAGAGTGCTTAAGTTTAGTGCCTGTGTGTCAGATTCAAGGAATTGTTTTTCTGTTTATAAATAGGACCTGCAAAGGACACTGCACAACAGGCTTAGTAGTTGTGATTTATTATGTGCCAAACTCCACACTGTATCATTCGGGTACACCTATTGAAACTCTCCACTGTGCTGGGACAAAACTCTGAAACCACCCCCTTTGACGCTTCCATGCCTTCTGATGTGGGGACTCTTGGGGGCATGCAGGTCCACTTCTCACACCCCTTTACCATTGTTTTCATTGATGGGCAAGGATTTGGGACCCCCTGGCTGGCCTTTAAGGTGTCAAACACACACCCAATGGTGACTTTTATTTGGGAACTAGAAACCCACTAATATTTAAACTTTCATTTTTCTGTTGTAAAGGTTCTGTTAGCTATTCTTGATGGGAAATTATACAGTTCCCTAAATAATTTGGATTATTTGGCAATTGTCTGAAACATGCTCCCAAAATACCTTTCACTAATCTTAGTACATTTCTGTGGCCATCTGTCGTGATCAAATCTCTCTTCCACCCACCCTCTAGAGAAAGCCACACTCAAAATAATATAAGTACATAGGGTTAAGCTTTTTCTGAAAATATTTCTGAAATCTATTCCTTTTAAACTATTTTCTCTTCTCCCATTCCTCTCCCTGCAACATAAACAACCACTCTAGTTTGATATCAATTTTATTTGCATATGTTCCTATAAAACATGAGTGGTGGGTTTGTGCATGTATTTTTTGTTTTTAATTATCATATGTATGTTTGCAGTTTTTAAAATAGTACGTAAAGATATGCCTTAGAGAATCAAAGTTACCCTCCCTAGCAGCATACAAGTTCTCAGCCTCACTCCCAAATATAACGATTATAAGTATTTCCCTAGGTATTTGCTACCTTAACATATATACTTTAGACAGATATTTTAATATACATTTTCAAAATTTATTTTTAATTGGAGGATAATTGCTTTACAATGTTGTGTTGGTTTCTGATGTATAACAGCATGAGTCATCCGTAAGTATATGCATGGCCCCTCCCTGCCAGCCTTCTACATCGTCACAGACCACGCGTTATCCCACAGCTTTCCAGTAGCCCTCTGGTTTACATATGGTAGTATACACGTTTCAGTGCTGCTCTGTTTGTCCCACCTCTCCTTCCCCTGCCATGTCCACAACTCTGTTCTCTGCTTGGGTCTCTATTCCTGCCCTGCAAGGAGGTTCATCAGTACCATCGTTCTGGATTGCACATGTATGCACTAATATACAACATTTGTTTTTCTCTTTCCAACTTCACTCTGTGCAACATGCTTTAGGTTCATCCATCTCACTAGAACTGACTCGCCTGTGTTCCTTTTTGTGGCTGAGTAATAGTCCGTTGTATATACGTACCACAGCTTCTTTATCCATTTATCTGTTGCTGGACATCTAGGCTGTTTCCGTGTCCTAGCTATTGTAAATAGTGCTGCAGTGAACATTGGAGTACATGTGTCTCCACAGTGGCTGTATCAGTTACATTCCCCCAACAGTGCAGGAGCGTTCCCTTTTCTCCACACCCTCTCCAGCACTTATTGTTGGTAGATTTTTTGGTGATGGCCATTCTGACCAGTGTCAGGCAGTACCTCATTGTAGTTTTGATTTGCATTCTGAATAGTGATGTTGAGCATCTTTTCATGTGTTTGTTGCCCATCTGTCTGTCTTCTTTGGAGAAATGTCTGTTTAGGTCTTTGGCCCATTTTTTGATTGGGTTGTTTTTCTGGTATTGAGATGTATGAGCTGCTTATGTATCTTGAAGACTAATCCTTTGTCAGTTGTTTCATTTGCAATTAGTTTCTCCCATTCTGAGGCTTGTCTTTTCATCTTATTTATAGTTTCCTTTGCTGTGCAAAAGCTTTTAAGTTTAATTAGGTCCCACTTGTTTATTTTTGTTTTTATTTCCAGTATTCTGGGAGGTGGGTCAAAGAGGATCTTGCTGTGATTTATGTCAAAGAGTGTTTGGCCTGTGTTTTCCTCTAAGTTTTATTGTTTCTGGCCTTACATTTGAGTTTAGTTTTGGGTATAGTGTTAGGAAAGTTTATTCTTACATGCAGTCCATGGTATATTATACATACTGCTTCTGCTTTGCATAAAACTTTAAATTTCTAATTTCAGATTCATAGGTGGTTGCAAAAAGTGTGCTAGGAGGTTGCATGTACCCTTTCCCTGGTTTTCCCAGTGATAACATCTTGTGTAACTCCAGTCCAGTATCAAAGCCAGGAAACTGATAGAATCCACAGATCTAATTTGCGTTTTGCCAGTTGTACATGCACTCGCCTGTGTCCATACAGTTCTTCGTGCATGTATGTGTAAGTTGCATAGGTGGCTTTGTCCTACGTGTCACGATATCTCTGCCTTCACTGTTTGTGGAATTTATCCATGCACCTGTGTATACAACTAGTTCATTGTTTCTACCCCTGAAGAGGATCCTGTTGTGTACATCTTCAATCTGTTATGTACCTGTTTCCCAACAGTTGACCCTTAGCCAGCTTCTCACTTCCTACCGCCACAGACAGTACTTCAGTGCAGAGCCTCACTCACGTGCCTTGTGGATTTGTGTCCCTCAGGCAGGACTTGGGTTGCTGGGGTATTTGTTTACTTGGCTCTGCAAAATGTCTGCCTAAGTCCACATGCCAGCAAGCATGGTATTAAAAGTTCCTAGATTCCTACATTGTACAATTACTTAAGATATAATCCTGGGGTTTAGGATCTAAAGCCTAAAATATCATAGAAAACCTTCCATGGGACCATAGAGAGAAAAAAAAAACAATAAATTTTTTTTTCACTAATGGTAAGAGATTTTGTATGATATAAAAATTATATTAAAACTAGATAATGTTAAATCTCTGAATGGTATAATGTAATTTCAGGTCTTTTTTTCCAATTTCATTCTCTTTCCTTTCCTCATCTCCCCAAATGACATATCTGATTACTAAACACAGTTTATTTTTTTATTTTGAGAGGAAGGCTCATGGCTATAATGTCTAAAGTTCCAAGGATATGATTCATTTCAAGCCAGGCTATAATTCTAAAGGATGAAAAAAAGGGGGGTGGGGTAGAAAAAAAAGAGCATATAAATTTTGGGGGAAAATCCTGTTTTGTTTGTTGTATTAAATCATCACTGTAATGACACAGCACAGTATCTGTCACCCCACTCTCACCTGGCGTGCCCAGCAAGGATGTTGGTGGCCCACCTGCTGTCAGCGCTACAGCCAGTAACTGCTTACTGAGAAGGGAAGTCTAGGCAGATTGTCCTGAGAGAGACTGGATTTCACAGGCTGCTGTGAAATAGGCTGATCTGTATAAAAATATACTGCTGTTCTGGCAGTGACCTAAGTTCTTTGAAAGATACTTTCTTGAGTGTGTTTGTCTTACTCATCTCGAAAATGCAGTTTTCAAAACATCTCATCTGCATTCACTGAGGTGCCGTTTTGTGGCAGGATAATCAAATGGACTACTTATGCACCTGTTACATGTCAGCAGCCTGGCTTGTTTGTCCATCTGAGCCTCCTCTGTGAGGGGGCTCTCTTGTTCTATTATGCCTTTGAGAATCCTTTTATAAAGCTTGGTGGCAGAATCCTGTTGATTGGCCTCGTGGAGCTTGTACATGGAACAATATTTTTTAATTTACCAAATTTTTTTGCATGTCATAGAATGACAGTACCTTTGTCAATTGGTTTCTGCTGGGTAGTTTGTTTAAACTTTTTCAGTAAAACCATAAGTTGATTTGGTTCATTAACATCTGATTTCTAAGCTGAAGGTAAGACTCCTACTAGAAATTCAAGAAAACTAAATTTACTAATAGGAGTTAACTGTCAAAAATCAATTGACTGTAGCCAGAAACAAAGCTATTGAGAATTGTAAAAAATAAATAAAAAATTTTTAAAATAAAAAGAATTGTAAATGTAAAAAGTAGTTTTGATAACTAAATGTCAGTCCAGTATATATATATCATTAGCATATGATATGGAATGGAGAGTAACTCATTTGCACAGGTGAGAACTTAATCTGGAAATGAGAAATGGCCCCTTAGTATGATTCCACCTATTGTAGTCACAGCTAAGCCAGTGGATTACAAGCGTCTGTGCCACTGACCAGTGTCACCCCCTGCCTCTCCTCCACTCCCTAGACACCCCTGCACTTGGCAGTGATCACCAGACAGGAAGCTGTGGTGGAGGACTTGCTGAGGGCTGGCGCTGACCTGAGCCTCCTGGACCGCTTGGGTAACTCTGTTTTGCACCTCGCTGCCAAAGAAGGACATGATAAAATTCTCGGTATTTTACTCAAGCACAAAAAGGCAGCACAACTTATTGACCACCCCAACGGGGAAGGTAAGAGACAATCACGCATTGTGGTGTACCTCTGTCTGCTTTCTAAACAATAAGTAGCTACCAGATAAATGTGTGTATTTAATCTTCACCCCAAAGTGCTTTCCTTAACCACTTGGAATTCATCATCTCTTATGGAAATTTCCATTGCTGGCTGCAGCTAATTCCTTTAAAGATGATCTGGAATAGTCAGTAGGAGGGAAAAGCAGAGGCCTGAGCAAATACCATTCTTGATATGTAGAAAAAGTAGTAGCTGCTCAGTCATGTCTGACTATCTGCCATCCCATGGACTGTAGCCCACCAGGCTACACATTCTCTAGGCAAGATACTGGAGTGGGTTATCATTCCTTTCTCCTGACCCAGGGATCAAACCTGGGTCTCCTGCATTGCAGGCAGATTCTTTACCATCTGAGCCAGCAGGGAAGCCCCCTTAATATGTAGAAAGCATCCTTTATTCAGAGAATGTTTATGTGCTCTCATTGTCTCTAGAACACAAAAGGAGTCTGGGGTTTACATGCAGGACAGCTGACTTACAGCACCTGTAAAGACTGGAGACCCATGCTGACCCCCAACAGCCTTCCTTCCCCGTGACCATCCCTGTGCTTGGGCCGTAGGTCTGAATGCCATCCATGTAGCCATGATGAGCAACAGCTTGCCGTGTCTGCTGCTGCTGATGGCCGCGGGGGCTGACGTTAACGCCCAGGAGCGGAAGTCGGGGCGCACGGCGCTGCACCTGGCCGTGGAGCACGACAACGTCTCCTTGGCTGGCTGCCTGCTCCTGGAGGTGAGGGATGCACTTACCTGCCTTCTCATTCAATTCCCAAAGGGTATTTGGGAAAATCTTTTCAAAGAACAACTTCACTAACAGCTCATCTCCCTATCGTTGGCTCTACCTGTGTAGTATCTACTGGAGGCTCCAGAATAGCCACTCAGGCCCTCCAGTATTCGCCTGCCTGGCATCTCTGAGGATCTCTGCACTGGCAGAGCCTGTCTAGAATACAACTGGGCTGGTAACATGACCTGGAGAGCCATGCAGACAGGGGAGATGGGGACAAAAGGGCGAGAGGACCTTGAACTAACCCTTTTCTGTGTGGGCGGATTTTAGGGTGATGCCCACGTGGACAGCACCACTTATGACGGGACTACACCCCTGCACATAGCGGCCGGCAGAGGGTCCACCAGGCTGGCAGCTCTTCTCAAAGCAGCAGGTAAGGCAGCGTGGCAGTCAGCCATAGGAAATGTCATCAGGAAGGCAAAGCCAGACTCACTAGAGCAGCCGGGCCACCTCCTGAACCTACAGGCGTGCTGCGGAAGGCACAAATAAGTGAAAGTGTGCTGCATAGCCCACTTAGCAGCCATGAAGGCTCTGTTTGTATTGGTAATCCTGGGTGCCATGCTGATGGTCATGTTAGGTTTTACTCACCTGTTTTGGATTTGGATTAAGTTGAGTCCCATGACAGGGGATCCTAAGGTTGAACTGAATTCCTTGTAGAATTCGGAGCAGTATCAGCCTTAAGGTCCCATCACAGGTCCTCAGAAGGAAGAGTTTATTGGCATAATAAAGCATTTGAAGACTTCCTTTTGTAAGAAAGGTCTCTGAGAAGCCAAAATGAGAGGAACAAACCCATGGGCCATGTGTCGAGTACTGTCATGTACCAAACCCTAAAAATTGCTAGCTTCTGTTGGGCTAGGAACTTCACACTGTCTCATTTAATCTTACTTGATCTGCAGTAACCCTTGAGACAAATCCCATTACTATTCCCATTTTATAGCCAAGGAAACAGACTGGTGAGACGTTTGCATCCCAGTTCCCTGCTCCAGTAAGGGGCAGAGCTTGAGTCACATCTTGTCATCTTGAACTTCCAGACTCTTCTCTCTCTGCTTCTCTTCCCTGCTTTGCTCAAGGATGTAGAGTGTTATTCCAATTCAACCCTTTCATCCTGTGAAATATAGGAAAATTATTCCTGCTCATCCTTGAATCTCCACTGCCTCATACATTTAGAACCTCAAAAATGTTTAATGTAATTGGTATCTCAAGCCTGTCCTGGCATATTTGATTTACTTATAAGGTTATTATTTTTAGAAAATAAATGCCTCACAAATTCAAGAAAATAGCAGATTAAATACCTTCTTTAAAAAAAAAAAAGACCAGAAAAATATAAGAACCTTTTCTTTGGCACCACATTTTTCTGACATCATATCCCAAATAAGCAGCAGCCTTCTCTTTTCTCCTTTGTCAAGTTGAACATTCCCATGAACAAGAGATGGTGATTGCAGTGTTGATGATTAGTTTGGGGAGTCACTGGTTATGATTATGAAATGCCTTCAGACTAGAAGCTATAACCTTTCAATAACTACACATCCTACCAGAAGGTTTTCTTGGTGTTTTGCATTTAAGGATCAGTGCCATAACCCGGGAATAAAACAGAACAGGTTGGCACTAGACAGAAAGCAGCTTTGCTCTTTTGAGCAAGCAGGTGAAGACGCTGAGAAACACGAGGTGCCAGGCATCGAGCTGAACACATGGGGCCTTCAGCCTAAGGGTGCGCACCTGCTGTTGTTGAGTCGCTCAGTCGTGTTCACTCTCGTGACCGCATGGACTGTAGCCCACCAGGCTCCTCTGTCTGTGGGATTTCCCAGGCAAGAACACTGGAGTGGGCTGCCATTTCCTTCTCCAGGGGACCTTTCTGACCCAGGGATGGCACCTCATCTCCTGAGCCCACCAGGTAGCCCCTGTAAACCACCGCCCTCAGTCCTCAGGTTAAAGGTGCATCGCTCACAACTGTCCTATGGAGTCAAATGTGAGCGTCAGTCCGAGTCTGTTTTTGAAAGTATCCTTGGCTATACAGAGGTGTCATTGGTCACCTTTACAGTCAAGATATATTAGAATTTAAAAGCAGGCTTCTGGATATTTCAGTGGAAATGTGTTTTATATATTTATAGAATCTGACCCCTGCAGGCAGTTAGGAGCCAAGAAGATGTGGGTTTTACCTAATGCTGTGTGACTTGGCTCCGCAGGAGCAGATCCCCTGGTGGAGAACTTCGAGCCTCTGTACGACCTGGATGACTCCTGGGATGAGGATGGAGAGGATGAAGGGGTCGTACCGGGAACCACTCCTCTGGACATGGCCAGCAGCTGGCAGGTGAGCCCTGCTCTGCCAGTGTGCTGGCTGCTGCTTAGGCGGCAAGTGGTCTTCCTCAGTCTTTGCTCCCCGAAGCCAGCACCTGGTATTTTTAAAAGACAGGCTGCTTGTCACGAGCTGTATTTATCTTGAAAAGCCTATCCGCTAAAGATCTAGGTCAGCAGAGTTCTCTGAACATAAAAGCATATGCCTAATCAGATCAGAGTTGATAGATGAGAGAAACTCAGAATTCACAAAGCGTGTTGCCCATTCTGAACTCAGACCAGAACCCTTCCCATCTGAGTTTCTGAAGCCAGGATACATGCCATGGTTTGCATGAACTTCAGTAAGTAACTGCTGAACATGAGACGAAATGGGGATTCTTCTGAGGGTTTTCATCAGTGTAAACAGAACAGACTTAAAGCCTTCCTCAGAACTCTGCGGACCCAAGATCTGAAGGGGAAAGCGGTTACCAGGTCCCTGGGCCCAGGGAGGGAGCCACAGGAGGAGGTGGGCAGCACACATCTCCAGCCCAACTAACTGAACTCCTGAGGGGCAGGCGCTGCTCCCTGGCAAAAACCGCCTCCCCAGGGCCCATGTGGCATGAGCTGAGTAACCCTGCAGAGAGCCCACATGACACTCTACATTGAGCGCCTGGTCTTCCCAGAAGCCTCACCACAGAACACAAAGATAAGCCACTCGGTGACCCTGTGCGGTCCTCACCCCGGCCAGTCAGCAGCCAAGTGACTGCAGGGAATGCAGAAAAGCCCCCATAGCTATGGAAGTTTCTTTTTCCTTTATACGTTAACTTTTACTGGGGGTATAGTTGATACACACTGTTATGTTAGTTTCAGCAAACTGAATATGTTACACACAGGTCCACTCTTATAGATTGTTTTCCCATGTGGGTCGTTACAAAGTATCGAGTAGATTTCCCTGTGCTATATACAGTAGGTTCCTATTAGTTATCTGTTCTCTTTTCTTTTATCCTAAGACTTTTTTGGCCCCTCAGTTAAAAGGTGAATGGTGCCAAGAGGCTGTCCTCAAGCCTTGTGAGCATTTGTACACCTCAATCTGAGCAAGCTTAAAAAACTCATTCTCATGAGCCTTTTTACCAGGGAAGAGGGGCAGCCAGGCAGCACAGCTTCACAGCACGATGTGGGTTCAGTTCTTGCCCTAACTCTCAGGGAAACGTCATTTACCATCGACTCTGACCAGCACGTGGCTGCTTGGGTGGCCTGGACCACCTTTGTCCCTCAAAAGGGCTGTGGCCTGGCTCTCTGTGAGGCTGGGTGGGGTCTTCCTATGTGGCTCAGACAGCGCTTGTGGGGCACAGCCTCCTGGGCCCAGAGCCCCAGAGGGCAAACATGTCTGTAGGCCAGGGTACTGACTCCTCTTCCCACTCCGTCTGTGGGGTTACGAGTGCCTCCTGAGGAAGACGGGCTGAGTTCCTTACCACAAAGCAGCTGATTTCCCTGTTGTCCCTGTAACATCCCCGTGTTTTTCTTCTCAACAGGTATTTGACATATTAAATGGGAAACCCTATGAGCCAGAGTTTACGTCTGATGATTTGCTGGCACAAGGTGAGCTGTGGGAGAACCAGGTGCCCTGAGCCAGTGTCACCTCCATCCTGACCCTGAAAGGGGCTGAGGGAAAGCCAGCGTTACCCAGACTGTGCTGTGAAAGGCAGGGGCTTCTCTCAGAAGCGGGGGGTCCTGCCGCGGAGAAGGTCCAGCTGTGATCTACCACAGCGTGGGCTGTTCTTACTCACCTGGGTGGCTGCCGACTCTCCGGTGCAAAGAGCGCAACTGCTCCCCCGGGGTGGGAGGGGGAGCTGTGTGGCAGTGACCGGTCCCTGTGGAGAGTCTCTGATCAGTTAGGATGGTCATGTTTCTTCTTTATCTCCTTTAGGAGACATGAAACAGCTGACTGAAGATGCAAAGCTGCAGCTCTACAAGTTGCTAGAAATTCCTGATCCAGACAAAAACTGGGCTACTCTGGCACAGAAATTAGGTCTGGGGATACTGAACAACGCCTTCCGGCTGAGTCCCGCTCCTTCCAAAACCCTCATGGACAACTACGAGGTAACGCGTCACCTTACGTTGTCATTGTATTCAGTCATGTCCAACTCTTTGCAGCCCCCTTGGCTATGTTTATCTGATTGTGTTAACATTACCGGCCAGAGCACAGTCCCTTCCCCTCTCCCTTAACTCTGAGCAACAAAATCTTAGTCACTCCCCATGTCTCGGGAGGGTGACCCAGGCCAGGAGGAAACCCACCTTGGTTGTATTCAGATACTTTGAGGTGTGCTGCGGAAATGCTACTTGGAGGGTCAGGATGGTCATAGAATGCCGGTCTCCTGAACAAGAGACCGTGGTCCACATTCGTGCCCTCCTCTACCCCAGCACAGGCCTTGGTCTCGTGTGAGCACATCCCGGAAGCAGCTCTCTGTGAGGTCACTCCTAGCAGAGCCATTACCTGGCGATGCTTTTAATTTCTAAAATAAATGCCGAAAAACCATGGGGTGAAGTTACGTTTGAAAATTCCATCATTGCTCATCTCTCAGTGGTCTTCAGAGCTTCAGGGAGACCGTGCAGGTTTCACTCTAGAGCTTTACTGCCTTGGCAGTCTCTCTGCTCACTATGAAGTGCTTCTCTGTGATTTCCTGAGTGGTCTCTGAGCTGAAACAGGAAACTTGATTCAAAGACGATGCTGAGGCTCCCCACCAGACCTTCCATGCCCCCTGGCCGTCTCAGTGGAGGAGGCAGCCTGGCAGGGGGACGGGGTGTGGTGTTGAGTTTACAGCCTGCCTGCTTACTTCCTGCACAGGCTGGAACACAGAAGCACACTCTTCCTTCATTTCTCAGGTCTCCGGGGGCACCATAAAGGAGCTGGTGGAGGCCCTGAGACAGATGGGCTACACTGAGGCCATTGACGTGATCCAGGCAGCCTTCTGCACCGCAGACACCAGCCCGGCCAAGACCACCTCCCAAGCCCACTCGCTGCCATTCGCCCCCGCCTCCACAAGGCCACAAATAGGTAATGAAAAACAGACACAAAGCAGTTGAGACATGCCTCCGGTCTCCGGGGGTATGGCCTGTCCTCCCCACCATCACTCCTGAACACACGGTCCCCGCGTCTGTGTCCCTCTCGGACCCCAGGTGCTTCATCCCCTGCTCCTGCTGCTACTGCTCAGGAGGGGCTGTCACCAGCACAGTCACCTTGACACACGAGTTACTGAGGTCAGCAACAGGTGACAAAAACAACACGATATGGGTGGTGAAGGCAAGCCCAGTTTCTCTCACTTCTTAAATTTATGAGAGGGATGAGCAGACCAATGTCTGTGGAACCAGGACTAAGCGCCCCAGACTATGGGCTGATGCCCCGACGTTTCCATCAGCTGCTCAGCCTCCTCCCTCCAGGGGTCCCCTCATTCCTGCTCCCTCAGCTGCCTCTCCTCGCCAACCTCCACAACACTGACCTGTCACCCCGCCTAAACACATACGCACAAGCGTCCTCCATCTCCCAAAACCTCCTTCTCAGCTTCTCCTTCCAAACTGCCAGCACTTCTTCCTGCTCCTCACTCACCCCGTGTCCTCGCCTCATTGCTCTGAGAACACAGAAACAGCTGGAACTCCCGTTTTGTGCCAGCAAACCCCGCAGCCCACCTCTCACCTGTCCAGACACTCCTCTGATTCTCGCCTCTCTCATGTGTCAGCCTTTTCTCCCTCCCGACTGGATCCCCTGGCAAGCAGGTGTGGTTCCCATCTTTTCAAAATAAACAGAAAACAAACATTCCCTTGATCCCCCACCCCCTTTAGCTGCAGCCCAATTTCTCTGATTCAGCCAAGCTTCCTCGAAGTCTGTAGCTATTCTTCACGCCTCATGACGTCCTTCCTTGACCCTCTGGTCAGCTCCGCCTGCCCCTGCGCCAGGGCTCCTCTCACCACGAGGACCCGCGTCCGCTCAGATCTGCTCACCACCCTCCTCAGCTGCCCCCGGGGCACAGGTGACCACTGCCTCCTGCTTCAGGCCACCTCCCCTTGGACTTCTCCACGCCATGCCCACCCCCACCTTGTCTCAGCTTCCAGAGCCCCCTCCTCACGGCACGGGCTCAGACCCCCTCACGCCCAGACTCAGCACTGCCACAGTGCTCATGGGCAAGGCAGTGCTCCAGGAGGTCACGCCGCCATGAACACCCCCTGGTCCCAGCACCTCCCAGCATTCCCTCCAGCCTCCTCCTCTCTGTGACCACCACCCTCGACCCCCACCCCCATTTCTTAGCTCCATTCCTGTGGCAGCTCCCAGTTGGTCTCCCAGTTTCCAGGCTGTCACTTTGTCACCACCTACAGTCCATTCTGTACACACAGGGAGCACAAGTCTCTTTAAAAATGGCGTTGCTCTGGTTGTGTGCACTCCTGTTCATGCATCCACTCAGCCAGTCTCTGCTGAGCGCATCCTGCCTGCCCAGCTTTGTTGCAGGTGGTGGCGGCAGGGGCTTTTCTATTCTCTCTTTCCTACGTGGCATTCACACGCCCCCTCCCGAGCCCTGCCCTGTGCTCCTTCTGCTGCCCCAGCTGGCTGCAGTGCTCTAGGCCCAGGGCCTGTGAGCCTTCTCTTCCCCTTCCCTGCACAGGTCCTTACCTGGCGGCTCCTTCTTGCCATCCATCTCAACACCAGTGTATCCTCATCGGGGTGGCTGTCCTAAGGGAGTGGGGACAGGTGTTACACACACTTTAGAAGAGAGCAGGGTACCCCCAGAAAACCACCCTCATCTCCTGTCTCATGACCTGATGCTCCTTCCACACTAAGAAGTAGGTAAATACTACTATTTTAAAAATGATCAAGCCCTCATTTTATAGTTATTTTTAAAACACCTCACAGTTCCTAGCATATAACAGAAACCCATAAAGACTGATAGGTTGAATACATCCATCAGTAACCATGTCACTGCCGTGAAGGTCTTACTGTAGCAGCGCTGGAATTTAACATACAAGAAAGAGCTCTCTGACTCGGGTATGGTAGACTTCTGTTTTCCTTAGTCACTCTCTGCCTACGGGAAATCATTCACACTCTTCAGCTCCCTAGAGACACTTCTCAAAGGAAAATCAGACCTAACTGCCCAGTAGAAACACATTGTCACTTTTTGGGGATTTTTTTTTTGCTACCAAAATGTTCTTGAGGCAGTGTATGGTGTCAGATAGCATGTGCAGCCCAGAGAGCTCATTTTTAGCTCCTACTTCTGTCACCAATTTATTTTGCTTACATTCAGCAATTTCCTCTGCTATACAATAGGTAGTAGGTGGAAAAATACGCCTAATTTCTAAGAAAAAAGTACACTTTGAGTCAAGAAAATTCAGAAAGGATTCTGACAAACACAAGGCTAGATTGTAAGAAAGAGAGGCGAAAACACTTGGCTGATTCTGATGTTTTCACAGCCTTTGTATTGCTCGGTGTTTTCTGCCCCACCCCACTGTGTGGGCTGCGGGGATGAGCGGAGGCCACCGACGCAGCCCACGAGCCTGCCTGACGCACAGGGAGCCCCGCTGGGGTGGAGGCGCCCTGCAGCCCGGCCTGGCCACGTCGGGTGCAGCCCCATGACCCGTGCTTTCTCTCCGCAGACGAGCTCCGGGACGACAGCATCTGTGACAGCGGTGTAGAGACCTCCTTCCGCAAACTCAGCTTCACTGAGTCTCTGACCAGCGGCACCTCCTTGCTAACTCTTAACAAAGTGCCCCACGACTACGGGCAGGAAGGACCTATAGAAGGCAAAATTTAGCCTGCTGGCAGCTTCCAATACCGAGGAAACCAAAGCTCGGAAACTCCACCGTGTCGCCCAGAGGAAGAAGGCACACTCAAGGGTGCTTCGAGGAACACAGGCCGGCCTGGATCACTCTGGGTGTAGTTCCAGGCCTTTTAAATGTGGATTTCTTCTTTGGTTCTGAAATGAATTTTAGCTGAGTTGAGAGAGAGTAACCACAGTCACGGCCTGTGGCTGGGCTGCTGCCCCGCTGGGAGTGCGGTAGCTTGTCGAGCTTTACCAGCTGCTTTCTGTTGTCACTGCTGCTGTCCCTCTGCTGCTTGCCCACTCTCATTACAAGTTGTCACACCCCCACCTGGCCTGCCTTCTGGCTGTCCACAGCACAGGTGTGCACTCACATCAAGGATTACGGAAAGGGATGTTTTAAAATGAGACTGACTTGGTATGATTTTAAAAGACTCACTGCGACTTCCCTGGGGGCCTAGTGGTTAGGACCCGGCACTTCCACTGCAGGGGGCACGGGTTCGATCCCTTCTTGGGGAACTATTGATAAGATCCTGCAAGCCAGGTGGCAAGAAAAAGGAAAAAAAAAAAAAAAAAGCTCACTGCTTTTTCTAATTGTGTTTATCTCTGTGATTTGAAAAAGGAACATGTACATGTCAATATTTAAACATGATTACAATCAATGCTGAAAATGGTATTTCCTCCCTTTTCTGCATTTTGCTATTGTAAATATGTTTTTTAGATCAAATACTTTTAAAGGAGAAAATGTTGGATTTATAAATGCTATTTTTTATTTTACTTTTATAATAAAAGGAAAAGCAAATTAATGACCTCATCTTGTTTGATCTCTATAAATACTTTTCTAAGATTATTCTTTATAATCACAGGATCACTCCACAGCCTGGTTCTCAGATTCACAGCTCGCTCTAGAATCAAGTTTTTGATCCAGAAATGAATAACAACAAAAATTATCAAAAGTGTTTCAACTGGAGATGAAAGCTTTCGGTTTGTCAAATCCTTGCTAGGCTAGTTTTATGTAGGCCATATCACCTCATCTTCCTCCACGTCAAGCACCGTTCTTCAGGCCTCTGTGTGTTCCCCATGCCTCCTGTGATGAAGTACTGAGACATTAGCACAACAGAGGTTCTGCGACAGGAAGCCTTCCAGCACGAATTTACCTTATATCTTCTGGATCTCAGATCTACTGGACAACCAGCTGCAGCTTCTGTAGCCCTTGCTGTCTCACCGTGCACTTTTATGCCATGGAAATGCTTCTTTTCTTCAACTTCGTGAACCAACCTCTGCTGGCTTCAGACTTCTTTTCTGCAGCTTGCCTCACCTCTCTCATCTTTATAGAATTGAAGAGAGTTAGGGCCTCGCTCTGGAACAGACTCTGGCTTAAGGAAATATTGTGGCTGGTTTGTTCGTCTATCCAGACCACTACAACTTTCTCCACATCCTTAATAACGTTCTTTTCACTCTCTTATCATTTGGGTGTTCGCTGGAGCAGCATTTTTCATTTCCTTCAAGACCCTTCCCTTTGCATTCACAATTTGGCTAGCTGGTGCAAAAGGCCTAGCTTTCAGTCTACCTTGGCTTTTGATGTGCCTTCCTAAGTTTGATCATTTCTACCTTTTGACTTGGAGGGACAGGCGTAACTTTTCACTTAAATGCCTACAGGCCACTAAAGGGTTCTTAATTGGCCTGATTTCAATATTGTTGTGTCCCAGGGAATAGAGAAGCCCTAGAAGAGGGAGAGCGATGGGGAACGGCTGTTCAGCAGAGCAGTCAGCGCACACACACCATTTATCAAAGTTTACCAACTTGTATGGATCGCATGCAAAGCAGGAGACCCAGGTTCGATCCCTGGGTAGGGAAGATCCCCTGGAGAAGGGAATGGCAACCCACTCCAGTATTCTTCCCATTGGCTATAGTGCATGGGATCGGAGTCAGACACGACTGAGCGACTAACCAGCAGCACTACCACCGACTTGTAAGGATGTGGTTTGTGACACTTCAAGACAATTACAATAGTAACATCAAAGATCACTGATTACCATACCAAATATTATAATAATGGAAAAGTTCACAATATTTCAAGAATTACCAAATTGTGACAGAGACATGAAGTGAACAAAAACTGTTGTAAAAATGGCTCTTGATAGACTTGCTCAACACAGGGCTGCCACAAACCTTCAGTTTGTAAAAATAGAAAAGAAATGCAATGTAAGCAAAGCACAATAAAGAAAAGTATAATCAAATGAGGTATGCCTATATCCCACTTTTTGAAAGTTATTTTTCTAAAATAAAAATAGCTCTGAGTCTCCTTAACTCTCCAACACCAAGCATATGCCTCCATTCCTCCCCCAGTTCCATGCCCCTGTGACAAATAGTTCTTTTCCAGGTGGCCATGACAAGATCACAAGTTTTGCCGTATCATGCTGACACTCCTGAGAGGCGAGGCCTATGTTCTGAGGCCAACGTTGTTTCCCTGCATGTCTAGCCAGGCCTGTGACAAGAGCAGAAGTGATGGTAAGTGACTCCTGAGATTAGGTGAGAAAATGCAATACAACTTCTGCCCAGTCCCTCGGGTCTGGTCTTGTCCTGTTGGAAGCCAGTTAGCATACATGCTCTGAGGGAGCCAAGTGGCCATGCGGAGGAACCACCAACAGAAAGGGCAGACATGTGGAGGAGTGAAGCTTTGAGAGCATCCCAGCCATCAATCAACCCTGAATATTCACTGGAAGGACTGATGCTGAAGCTGAAGTTCCAATACTTGGGCCACCTAATGCGAAGAGCCGACGACTCATTGGAAAAGACCCTGACGCTGGGAAAGATTGAGGGCAGGAGGAGAAGAGGGTGACAGAGGATGAGATGGTTGGATGGCATCACCGACTCAATGGACATGAGTTTGGGTAAACTCCGAGAGTTGGTGATGGACAGGGAGGCCTGGCGTGCTGTAGTCCATGGGGTCACAAAGAGTCAAACTTTGTTGACTCAAGGACTGAGCAGCAGCAGCCAGAGTCACACCTACGGAGCCTTCACGCTGCCTCAGGCGATGCTGCCCCGGAAGAGTCCAGCCTCAGTGGCAGATTTACGAGTAAATGAAGCAACAAGCTGATGTTTCAAGCCTTAGGTGTGAGGTGCTCGTTACTGTCCCAACAATTCCCATACCAGGAGGTCACGTTAAAGAGAAGCTGACTCCAGGAGGAACCACGAAGAAACACACGCTGGAAGTGAAAACAGCACTTCCCTTCTTTAACAAGAAGCCCTATTTCTCTTTGGTTCCCTTCTCTCCTCCCAAATCACAGTGGTATCCTGAGTGTGCGTGCTCGTACAAAAGGCCGCCAGTGCCGCCTGTGCCTCTGAGGAAGGAGCGTCTTCCATTCTGGCCCGGCAGATGGGGGGAGACAGCAGAAGGAATGCAGCAGACAGGTGGGGACTACAATGGGCCTGAAATAAAGCTTCCCAAAGCCCGTCTCTCAGCAGGAAGCCATTCAAAAATAGCTTCCTTAGAGGCTGCGTCATCTTCTCAGCCTTCTGCACTCTGCAAGTACAACCCAGATTTTTTCAGGATCTGCAGTCTTTGTCTTTGGGCAGCAGGAAGCCAGGCTGCTGCCCGTTCACCCGCCCGAGTCCCCTGTGGTAGTTGGATGTGGTGAAGCTATTCTTGGCACCACCATGGAGCACAGCCCCCACAAACCCACCCTCTGCATCTTAGCCGGAATAAAGAGGCAAAGGACACAGGCAGATTTGAGCATCTGTGACGCGTCAACCCCTTTGCTGTAATGAATTCTAGTCATAATTCTCAAGACATCCCTATGGGTTCATATTTAACCCCAATTTTACAATGAAGAAACAGATAATCTGAATAGTAACTACTCACCCCAAATTCAAATCCAGGTATATCTGATTCCACAGGTTATTCTTTAGCCATGTCTGAGTCCGAAGTCCTTTGAAGTTCTATATTTAAAAAAGAAAGGAAAAAATACTTACAAATATGTATAAAAACAATGGAATCATGTCATACCCAAGCCAACATGCAAAATGAACCCAGAGTACCCCTAAAAAGAGATGTTGATTAAATGTTCACATGATTTGATTCTCCCCATAATAATAGACTAAACTGCTTAAATATGAATTATTCATTGATGGGAGGTCCCTGGGTTGCATATCTTTCCCCTCATTTTGTGAGTTTTTGGGGAACTTTCTTTCTAAACTGTGCTTCCCCAGGTAATGGATTTAGGGAGGCATGGAGTCAAAAGAAGATGTAATTAAAATTCTTTCATTTTCTCAAGGCTAGACAATATCTTGAAGATCACCTAAGTAAATTATCCAAATTGCCATCTTTTTAAAATCCCTACGATGTGATAGCACCTCCTTCCTATAATCCTCAATATGGCTGCTGCCGCATTCCAACACCAATTCCCAAGGCTACACGTTCCCTATCATTGGTTTTCTAGGTTCACCCGTTAGCACAGGGGTTGGGGGAGATACTGAGGAAGGGCTCACCTTAACCCCAAAGAAACATCCCCATCTGCTTCCTAAGCCCCAGCCCCTGCATCCCCCCATCACCACCTGGGCCCTAGCACCAGCGGGCAGGTTACCGTTCCCACTGGCGGGGATGTACACACTCATATGCTTATGGACCCCTGGGCAAGTCAGCACAATGCCAGCGCGGCCCTTGGCTGTCTTCTCCTTCCCAGTTTTGCTCTGGGAAGGTCAGAGCCACCACTTGGCCCTGACTGCTTTCCTGCCTTGCCAAAAGCACATCTTGAATGATGATCCACACAGGCACACAGCAAATGCGCTGGCGGCCACTGTGGTTATGAAAGGCAAAGAGACTCCAGGTTTAAACTTTCAAGGAAGAATGCGTGGTACATCTGAAACTAATACAACAACACTGTAAATCAACTATACTCCAATAAAAATTAACAAAGAAAGGAAGCGTGGGCAGTAAGTCACACGCACCCACACGTCCACCCCCCTTCAACAGAAGCAGCTGTGCTGCACCAGGGAAGACCCGCCCTTGCTGCCTCCACCACCAGAAGGTTGCCCCTTTCTTCAAGTCATGCTGTGACGTACAGTTTCGGTCCTCATCACTCTGCTACTGTGCCGTTTAAGAGCTTGTCTGACTTCGCCCCCGGCAATCAGCTACTCTGGCGGCTTTGTGCCAAGTTTCCATAGATCCATAGCAATTCAATTACGACGAAAAATCATTGAGATGCCACCCGTTTGCCAAGGTAGCAACAATGAAGGGAAATGAAATGGATTGAAAAACAGCAGAAAGGGTCACCCTGCAGGTCTGACCCTGGAGATCAGCCTCTTGGACCCCCTACCTCTGAGCCCTGGAGCCAGAGGAGCTTCAACAAAGCTGCTCTGTTCTTTCTTCCACAACCCCCCCGCCCCCTTCCTCCCTGCTTTCTCTCTCCATTCTTCTTTCTGTCTCTCTCCCTCCCTCCTCTCTCTCTCTCTCTCTCAGCAAAGCCTCCAGCACTCCAGGGCACTGGTAGCCAGTTCTGTGAAGGCTGGACAGGGGTCGGGGTGAGGGCAGAGGGCCGCAAGCCCTTCCTTAGTCTCCCCTCCCTGCCTTCCTCTGGGGAAGCCTCCAGGAAACCAGCGTCCTGACCCATGGTCCCCCTCCAGCCGCCACCAGCCTCATTTCCTGTGCACAAGAGGCCTCTGCTGGAAGAAAAAGAACTTTGCATGATCACCCAACAGCTGGTACGCCTCCTGCTGCTCAACTTTTTTTGCGTCAATAAAACTGGAAAAAGGCTTACCAAAAGAAGGAAATTTAGAAACTTCTTCAGCTTACTGCCTGAGTATTTCTCCTCCAGCTCGGGAAACAGAAGTCTGATGATTACTTTCCCTTGGTAGAAAAGACTTAAACTGTTCTTTTTCTTTCGTCCCCTAGGCCTGATCATTCCAGCCACAGCCAACCCTGTTCTTTGAGAAATAACTGTTTTAAGCCAGCATTTATGAGTCACTTACCCATCCTAGGCATTGTACATGCTTTATTTTTTGTAATCATCACAACTCTATAAAACAGTAATTACTGCTAACCTCGTCTTAAAGGTAAGGGAACCGAGGTTTAGAAGTTAAGTGGTCTGTCCAAGTTTAGTACACATTAGAGCCAAACTCCCATCAGTTCAGTTCAGTTCAGTTCAGTCACTCAGTCGTGTCCGACTCTTTGCGACCCCATGAATCACAGCACGCCAGGCCTCCCTGTCCATCACCAACTCCTAGAGTTCACTCAGACTCACGTCCATTGAGTCGGTGATGCCATCCAGCCATCTCATCCTCTGTCGTCCCCTTCTCCTCCTGCCCCCAATCCCTCCCAGCATCAGTCTTTTCCAATGAGTCAACTCTTCTCATGAGGTGGCCAAAGTACTGGAGTTTCAGCTTTAGCATCATTCCTTCCAAAGAAATCCCAGGGCTGATCTCCTTCAGAATGGACTGGTTGGATCTCCTTGCAGTCCAAGGGACTCTCAAGAGTCTTCTCCAACACCACAGTTCAAAAGCATCAATTCTTCGGCACTCAGTCTTCTTCACAGTCCAACTCTCACATCCATACATGACCACAGGAAAAACCATAGCCTTGACTAGATGGACCTTTGTTGGCAAAGTAATGTCTCTGCTTTTGAATATGCTATGTAGGTTGGTCATTACTTTCCTTCCAAGGAGTAAGCGTCTTTTAATTTCATGGCTGCAGTCACCATCTGCAGTGATTTTGGAGCCCAGAAAAATAAAGTCTGACACTGTTTCCACTGTTTCCCCATCTATTTCCCATGAAGTGATGGGACCAGATGCCATGATCTTCGTTTTCTGAATGTTGAGCTTTAAGCCAACTTTTTCACTCTCCACTTTCACTTTCATCAAGAGGCTTTGTAGTTCCTCTTCACTTTCTGCCATAAGGGTGGTGTCATCTGCATATCTGAGGTTATTGATATTTCTCCCGGCAATCTTGATTGCTTGTGTTTCTTCCAGTCCAGCGTTTCTCGTGATGTCCTCTGCATATAAGTTAAATAAGCAGGGTGACAATATACAGCCTTGACGTACTCCTTTTCCTATTTGGAACCAGTCTGTTGTTCCATGTCCAGTTCTAACTGTTGCTTCCTGACCTGCATACAGACTTCTCTGGTTCCTCTGCCTTTTCTAAAACCAGCTTGAACATTAGGAAGTTCACGGTTCACATATTGCTTGGAGAATTTTGAGCATGAGTGAGATGAGTGCAATTGTGCGGTAGTTTGAGCATTCTTTGGCATTGCCTTTCTTTGGGATTGGAATGAAAACTGACCTTTTCCAGTCCTGTGGCCACTGCTGAGTTTTCCAAATTTGCTGGCATATTGAGTGCAGCACTTTCACAGCATCATCTTTCAGGATTTGAAAGAGCTCAACTGGAATTCCATCACCTCCACTAGCTTTGTTCATAGTGATGCTTTCTAAGGCCCACTTGACTTCACATTCCAGGATGTCTGGCTCTAGGTCAGTGACACACCATCATGATTATCTGGGTCGTGAAGATCTTTTTTGTACAGTTCTTCTGTGTATTCTTGCCACCTCTTCTTGATATCTTCTGCTTCTGTTAGGTCCATACCATTTTTGTCCTTTATCGAGCCATCTTTGCATGAAATGTTCCCTTGGTATCTCAGATTTTCTTGAAGAGATCTCTAGTCTTTCCCATTCTGTTGTTTTACTCTATTTCTTTGCACTGATCACTGAGGAAAGCTTTCTTATCTCTTCTTGCTATTCTTTGGAACTCTGCATCCAGATGTTTGTATCTTTCCTTTTCTCCTTTGCTTTTCACTTCTCTTCTTTTCACAGCTATTTGTCAGGCCTCCCCAAACAGCCATTTTGCTTTTTTGCATTTAGGAAACCTTGCCTGCCCCAACCCTCCCAAGCCCCACATTAAGTATCACTTTATGTTTCATTCTGAAACACATTTATTTTCAGAATTAAGTCACATGCCTAACCCTAGGTGAATCACTGGCAAAGGAGAATAGGATTAGTATAACCAATTATGACTCAGTCCCTGGGGCTGGACATGTAGCCACCTCTATTAGTAGAGAAGATGTAGCTGTAGAATGCCCTGCCCATAATGTCTGCTCCAACTACAGGAAACATGTGAACTGTCTCCCAGGATCCAGTAAATTTTACAAAAGCCATAAAAAGTAACCATACCAGAGTAAGAACAAGAGGGTTGTTCTCACATACATTATGAGACAGGAATGAGTAGTAGCTTTCAACCAGAATTTCCATGATCCCGACATCCCATTTCCCCAGATTTCTAGGCCACTTTGGTGGTGTTGTCATCCTTTGTACTTACTCATTGCATACATGGCACAAGCTGGTACTCAATAATCCTGTGCAAATACTAAAGCCTGACCTAAGGGATTCCGTTTGCATCGCTGTTGCAAACTTTTTTTTCCCATGGTAGGATTCAGTAACCCACATCTAAAGAAAAAGAGGAGAGACAGTTATAAAACATGATAATACAGTGATGTGATACCCTTATTTCTTCAAAGCCTGTTCCCTGTTTGGCCCCTATTCAAGGGCTGAGAGATGTCATGGCAGCCAAGCTCCTTTCAGCTTATTGATCACAAACTTAAGAGATCCACCTAACGGACCACCCAGTCCTGTGCTTTTTTCTTCCTTATGCATTAATTACAGTGACAATCTTGTAAGACTCCTTTCTCAACTGACATTTTTTCACTTTTAAATTTTCTTTTTAAAAAAATTTTATTTATTTAATTGGAGGATAATTATTTTATAATATTCTGATGGTTTGTGCCACACGTCGATATGAATCGGCCGTAGGCAGACGTGTCCCCTCCCTCCTGAACCCCCTTCCTCTCTCCCCACCCCACCCTTTCAGGTTGTCACAGATCATGGGCTTTGGGTGCCCTACGTCATACATCAAAATCCCACAGGCTATCTGTTTTATATACGGTAATATATAAGTTTCAATGCTATTATCACAAACTTTCAAAAAACTTTCCTTTAAGTGTTGAACAAGATGGCCTTATCCAACATGCTCCCTCATCAGGGTCATGTTAGCCTTAAATGAAGTGTCACCAGCTGAAATGACCTTATCTGTTTACTTGCTTCTTGTCTGTCTCCCCCTACAAGGGCAGTCCATGACAGCACAGACTTTCCTGCTTTTTTCATTGCAATATCCCTGAGGACGAGGTCAATGCCTGCTCAGTGTTTCTTAATAAGGGCTTGGTAAATGAATCAACTGAAGGAGGGCACGGCAACCCACTCCAGTATTCTTGCCTGGAGAATCCCCAAGGACAGAGGAGCCTGGTGGGTGGATACATTCTTAAGTTAAACAGTCTTTACAGTCAGAATATAAATGTCTTAACGGTGGTCTGGTCTGTGACTTTAACAGTTTTGTACCACATCACTCTGGTACCTTCCAATAAGTCAATTAGAAAACAGGCCATCTTCTCTTCACTTGAAAATGTTACAAAATGCCGTTTCTGCCTAACACTTTTAAATTTATGCTCTTACTGAACTGATAAGACTGTGTGAACAGTCAAGGCAGACTCGGGAATATTTTGAAATGCACTGAATTTCCCACACAAACAATGCTGCCTTGTTTCTCTCCCTAAATCTTACCAAGTTGGAGGATAAGTTTCAAATCTGAGAACCAGAGATAGTCTCAGAGAATGTTCTGTCTCAAGTCAGTGTCACTTTAGGAATGCTTGGGAAATATATCTATTTCTCCTGAAGTCTAGTACACTTTCATTCCAATAGAGAACAAACTCTTCCTATTTCTTTTCCAAAGCCAAGTAAGAGAGGAAAAAAAAAAAAAACCGAGAAGAGTTACAGCGAGTGTGATTAGGAAAATTATCATTTTTATTGTTTTCTTCACTTTAAAATGGGAAGATGGAACCCCATGAGCTGACCTTTCTCCATCTTGCTCCCTGGAATGTGGTCTGTAACCACACAGCAGAAGGATCTGAGCCTGGTCTTCCCATTCCATTAACATTTGCAAAACCACCAACAGACGAGGCTTCTCAGAGATCCAAAGCCCAGAGTAAGTACCTCCAATTCTATTTCAGCAAATGTGGCAAAACAAATCTACTAAAATGGTAGAAACGACTAACCTCAGTGCTCACATGAACTGTGGAAGAACATTTTGGACGTGGCTATTCCCTTACAGAAATGGTGTGTATACACATTCCAGCACAGTTCTCTCCTCTTATAAACCACTGTCAGCAAATATTTATGTCTATTCATTCATTTATTCTTCCTTTATAAATTCATTCATTTCTAATATCTTCCCCCTATCTTTTAAAAAAAAATTTTTTTAAGACATTTGCCTTGAGGAAGGGGATTAAGATGGTGAAGTGGGGGGACCTGGAGCTTACCTCCTCCAACGAACACATCAAAAATACATCTTCACGTGGAACTCACAGAAAACTGGGAACGGGCCGAAGAAATCCTTTACAACCAAAGCTGCTAGAAAAATCTCCATGTAACTGGGCAGGACAGAAAAGAGCATCAGGCCAGGACGTGTGGTCCTGGGAGAGATCTGTCAGGAGAAGAAGGCGCACGTGGCTGGACCATTGCCCCGAGGAGTGAGCGGATTGGGTCATTACCTGGGCATCCAAGTCCTGGGCTCTTGAACGGAGGAGACAAGCTCTCTCGCCCATCGGGAAATGTGCTGAGACAGACAGAAGGGCTGGAGCAGCCTAGACTTTACTCGTGAGGAATGTACACACGGGCAGACCTGCTTACAATCAGGGCAGAGAGAGCCTTGGCCTGGAGGCTGCCACCTCACCACACGTCCCAGTATGAAGGGTCAGACGACCTGCCCACTCCATACCACAGCCTGGCGTGCGATCTGGGCAAAGATTGAGTCTAGATACACAGAGACAGGCTAGGGAGCCTGCAGTGTGAGCCAGGTAGAATCACCGAGACCACCGTCAGCCTGCACTCCGGGGTGACGGGTGCAGCCACGACAGAGCAGCAGCTAAGCTCCAAATCTTGGGAGCTTAGCTCCCAAGGAGCTAAGGAGCCCGAGGAGCACGCAGGAGTCATTTCCCAGAGAGAACACCCTGGTTCCACCCACTTCACACCGTGGCTTAGCACTAGGTCCAGGGAGAAGTCTGCCACACGGGGCAGCCCTCAGGTAAAACACAGTCACCTCAATTCCATTCCTGTAGACAGAACCCCCCCAACTCCCAGCCCCAGTCTACTCCTCACCACAGCCTAGCGCTAGATCTGGGACAAACACAACAGAGAAGGAGATGTGACCTTGGGTTGCTTTTAAGCAGAATCGTGGATGCCTACACAGGTGGCACGTGGGTCCCCTGTGAGCACACAGGCCTCGCTTCAGCAGCATCTTTAGGGCAGGGCACACACAGGGAACCAGCCCTCAGGGCTTTGATTCCAACAATCATTATATGCCAATAAACTGAACAACCTAGAAGAAAAGGACACATTTCTAAAAACTTACATCCTACCAAAACTGAGTCAAAAAGAAATAATTTGAACACACTGATAACTAGAAGTGAAACAATTTGTAATTAAAAAAAAAAAACAAACCATCCCTCCAAACAAAAGTCCAGCACTGGACAGCTTTACTGAGGTATTCTACCAAATAAACAAAGAAAAACTTATACCTATCCTACTCAAACTGTTCCAAAAATCTGAAGAGGAGGGTTCTTGTTCAATTGCTCAGCCGTGTCCAACCCTTTGCAACCCCATGGACTCCACTATGCCAGGCTTCCCTGTCCTTTACTATCTCCTAGAGGTTCCTCAAACTCATGTCCATTGAATCACTGATGCTGTCCAACCATCTCATCATCTCATCCCCTTCTCCTCCTGCCTTCTATCTTTCCCAGCATCAGGGTCTTTTCCAATGAGTCAGTTCTTTGCATCAGATGACCAAAGTATAGGAGCTTCAGCTTCAGCATCAGTCTTTCCAAAGAATATTCAGGACTGATTTCCTTTAGGATTGACTGGTTGGATCTCCTTGCAGTCCAAGGGACTCTCAAGAGTCTTCTCTAGCACCACAGTTCAAAAACATCAGTTCTTCAGTGCTCAACCTTCTTTATGGTCCAACTCTTACATCCATACATGACTACTGGAAAAACCACAGCTTTGACTATACAGACTTTTGTTGGCAAAGTGATGTATCTGCTTTTTAAAATGCTGTCTAGGCTTGTCACAGCTTTTCTTCCAAGGAGCAAGTGTCTTTTAATTTTATGGCTGCAGTCACCATCCGCAGTGATTTTGGAGCCCAAGAAAATAAAGTGTCACTGTTTAGAACACTCCCAAATTCATTCTATGAAGCTACCATCACCATGACACCAAAACCAAAGACATAAAAAAAAAAAAAAAGAAAACTACAGCCAATATCTTTGAGGAATACAGACACAAAAATCCTCCACAAAATATTAGCAAACCAAATCCAACAATACATACAAAGGATCATAAACCACGATCAAGTTGGATTTGACAAAATTCAACATCCATCCCTGATAAAAAAAAACTTTCACCAAAGTAGGAGAGGAGAAATTTCAACATAAAAAAGGCCATTTACAACAATCCCAGAGCCAACATAATATTTAACGGTGAAAACCTGAGAGCCTTCCCACTAAGTTCAGGGACAAGACAAGGATGCCTACTCTCATCAGTACTATTTAGCATAGTAATGTAAGCTACAGCAATCAGACAAGGAAAAAAAAAAGAGGCATCAAAACTGGAAGGGAAGAGGTAAAACTGTCACTATTTGTAGGTCACATAATACTCTACGTTGTTGTTCAGCTGCTCAGTCGTGCCCAACTCCCTGCAACCCCATGGACTGCAGGACCCCAGGTTTCCCTGCCCTTCACCATCTCCCAGAGCTTGCTCAAACTCATGTCCATTGAGTCAGTGATACCATACTCTTATGTAGAGAACCCTAAATTCTTCTCACAAAGACTATTAAATGAATTCAGCAAGGTAGCAGGATACAAGATTAACATACAGAAATCTGTGGCATTTCTTCACACTAATAACGAAATATTAGAAAGTAAAAAAAAAAAAACCATTTAATATCCTGTCATAATATAAAAAATATCAAAATACATAGGAATAAACTTAATTGAGGATGTAAAAAACCTATACACTGACAATTATAAAATATTGATAATGAAAACCAATGGTGATTCAAATAAATGGAAAGATAATCCATGATCTTGGATTGGAGGGATTAATACTGTTAAAATGGCAATACTACCCAAAGCAATCTGCAAATTTAATGCAATCTCTATCAAAATACCCATGATATTTTTCACAGTAGTAGAATAAGAAATCCTAAAATTTATATGGAGCCACAAAAGATCCTAAATTGTCAAAGCAAACCTGAAGGGAAAAAAAGCTGAAGGCATAACCCTTCCACACCTCATACTATATTACAAAGCTACAAAACAGCATGGATTTACCCAACAGACATACAGATCAATGGAGTAGAATAGACAGCCCAGAAATAAATCTATGCACCTATAGTCAACTAATCTATTAACACAAAAGGAGTAATAATATAAAATGGAGGAAAGAATGTCTTCAAAAAGTGGCGCTGGAAAGCTACATATAAATCAATTAAAATTAGAACACACCCTCACACCATATACAAAAATAAAATCGTTTAAAGATCTAAATATAAGACATGACACCATAAAACGCGTAGAAAAGAACTAAGATTGGTCCCCTAAGCAAGGCAAAAGAAATAAAAGCAAAAATGAACAAATGGAACCTAGTGAAACTTAAAAGACTTTGCACAGCAAAGGAAATGAACAAAATGAAAAGATAACCCACTTCATGGGAGAAAATATTTGCAAGTAATATGACCAATAACTGACTAATATACAAAATGTATAAACAGCCCACACAACTCAATATCAAATAACAGTCCAACCAAAATCAAGACCTAAACAGACATTTCTCCAAAGAAGACATATAGATGCCAAAAACCACACACACACACAATGCTCCACATCACTAATTATTAGAGAAAGGCAAATCAAAACTACAATGAGATTATCATTTCACACAGGTCAGAATGGCCATCATTAAAAAGTCTACAAATAATAAATGCTGGAGAGGATGTGGAGAAGAGGGAACCCTCCTACATTTTTGGTGGAAACGTAAATTGGCCCAACCACTATGAAAAACAATATGGAGATTTATTTTAAAAACTAAAAATAGAGTTGCCATATGATCCAACAAATTCTACTTCTGGGCTTATATCTGGCAAAAACTCTTAACCGAAAAGATGCACTCACCCCAATTGTAAATAGCGCTGCTACTGCTAAGTCGCTTCAGTCGTGTCCGACTCTGTGCGACCCCATAGACAGCAGCCCACCAGGCTCCCCCGTCCCTGGGATTCTCCAGGCAAGAACCCTGGAGCGGGTTGCCATTGCCTTCTCCAATGCATGAAAGTGGAAAGTGAAAGTGAAGTCGCTCAGTCGTGTCCGACTCTAGAGACCCCATGGACTGCAGCCCACCAGGCTCTTCCATCCATGGGATTTACAATAGTGCTATTTACTATTAAATACTATTACATAGTGTAAATTTACTATTTACAATAGCTAAGACATGGAAGCAACCTAAATGCCTATTGACAGGTGCACAGACAAAGATGTGGTAATGTTTATACTGGGTTGGCCAAATGTTCATTCAGGTTTTCCTACAACATCTTACAGAAAAACCCGAATGAACTTCTTGGCTAATCAGATACAATTAAATATTACTTGATCATAAAAAAGAATGAAATAATGCCATTTGAAGCAACATGAATGGACCCAGAGATTATCACACTTAGTGAAGCAAGCCAGAGAAAGACAAATATTATATCCTATAACTTCTTCTGGCATCTTAAAAAAAAATGCAATCGAATCTATGTACAAAACAGGAACAGACTCACAGACATAGAAAACAAACTTATGGTTAGCAAAGGGGAGAAGGAGAGGGAAGGACAAAACAGGATGTGGGATTAACAGATACACACTGTTATATATAAAACAGACAAGCAACAAGGATTTACTGTATAGCACAAGGAATTATATTCAATATCTTATAATAATCTATAGCAGAAAATAATTGAGTATATATATGTGTGTGTGAATCACTTTGCAGTACACCTAAAACTAATGCAATATTGTATTAACTATACGTCAGAGTAAAAAAAGAAAAAAAGAATCTGCCTTTATTTGCTTCATTTTTACCCTTGCTTCATGTACTAATTGGGTGATAACGATGTTTGAAAAGTACAACCACCACTTAGCATTTATTTTGTTCCAGACCCTATCTGTTTAATCTTTACAACTACCTTTGAAGGTCAGAGATAATCATCTCCACTTAACAGATGAGAAAACTAAAATCTAGAAGGCCAAGTGGCTGCCCAAGGTCACAGAGCCAATAAGCCTCAGAACCTGGATTCCAACTCAAGTCAGTGTGGCTGGAAGCCCTGCCCTCTTTAGACAACAGGGTCGCACCCAAGACGGTGCCTCCATTCACAGAGTGGTCACTAAGTGTCAGTACTGGGCCAAGCCCTTGAGCCACATTTTTAATTTATTCTTCAAAACACACAAGGTGGGGGTAATTATTCCCATTTCACCAGAAGAAGACTGAACATAGAGGTTAAATTACTTGATTAAGGCTACAGAGCTAGAAAGGGCAGAATTGCAATGTAAATTCTGCCCATCAACCTCAAAGCCCAACTCAGAGGGCACCTGGAATAGAAAAATGCTCTAGTTAATGGAGAGGAGGGTGCCCCCTGCCCACCCAGCAACAGTGACAAGAAAGTGATATAATATTTATCAAGTAAGAATCTTCTGAAAAGCTGTATGAAATATATATTTCATATATATATATGAAAAGCTGTATATAAATATATATTTTGAAATAACACATAAAATGAGGGAACTCTTAGATACTGAAGGAGAGGAGTGGGTTGTCTGCATTTATTTTCTTCTTAGTCTCTGAACCATGGCCAAAAGTTTCTTAGCTTTAAAACCAAAATATTACCTATTTAGTCTTGATTCTAAAGCCAAACTCTCACCTCCAGTAAATTCCATAACCAATTACTTGATTCTTCTTCTAGAAGACCCTTCAAATATCCTGGTCTAGATTCTTCAAACCCTCCCAGTTTATCAAGTGGACTAAAAACCTGGCCAGAGCTAAATGGAAATTAATGCTTTGCATGATACTGGGCACAAATGAGTGTTCATGGAATGGGGAAATAAGTCACAGACGGAACACCAAATTGTCAATGCAATTTATATAATCTTAAATTTTTATATATTTCAAACTTACAGAAAAGTTGCAAAAGCAGAACAAAAATATTCCTATACAACTTTACTCAAATTGACTACTTATTAACATTTTGCCCCTTGCTTCACTATCAATGTAATTTTATAAACAGGATGATGAGAACAAAATGATTTCATAGCAATTATAATTAATCAGTGTTTTTTAAAATGGTTCAATCTCAAGTTAAAGGCAATACCACTTTGCTGCCAGGCTCATCACATGCAAATCAAACCATAGCCTTGAACTGGAAAGTTCACTGGACTTAACCAAATCTGAAGCCCATACTTAATACAGGTGACCACTTATGTCAGGACACCCAAAAGTTTCCAACATGATCAAGGTGATGTCCATTCCAATGTGAGTTTTTTTTTTCCCAAAGAAGAATCACTAATTGCCTTTGAAAAAATAAATTATTATTGTTAAAACAAATATTTTATTAAAAAAAAAAACCTCACAACTGAAAAAAGACTACTACTCAAAAAGTAATCGAATGGCAACAATCAATCCCACCAAACTTTCCAGCATCAACAACCAATATGGCTACCACCCAGACATCTCTTTCTGTTGCAACATCTGAATCTCTATTTCCTCTGGAAATAATGACAAAGCAGTTTCTTTTCAATCATTTGGTACTTCTCAAAGCTATCCTGAGGGGCCTACATGCCCTCACAATCTTCCACATTTGATTCCACAGATACCACAATGGTCATTACTGTGATTCCCTTAAGGGCTACCTGGGAGTGTGCCTGTAATTCTCTTAAAGGGCTACTTGGTCATGTTCCTGTGATTCCCTTAAAGGACTGCGTGTGGACAGGACCTCCTTTGGGGGTAGGAGAGACAGTTGGGTTAGAACTGATTCACGTGGTGCAAAAGGTGCGAAAGGAAGAGCTAAAGACACAGCCCTGGTGCAGACGGAACAGCACCCAGGCACAGCTTTGTTGAGAACATCACCTGAATATACACAGCCTTCCCTGGGAGAACCAAGTGGCTAACCAGACACCTGACAGCAAGCAGATGCATTTCCTGGCTTCTTCAACTTGTTTCTAGTTGCCTTCAGCTCTCGAAAATACAACCTGATTCCCTCAGTAAGTATCAGCCAGTGAAGTCACATGAAAAGATTGCTCCAATTCACTCTTGCTGGTGGGTTTCCAAGGGTAAAAGAATACAGTCCGTGTCTTCTCAGTCATGAGGAAACCATTGTCACTGAATCTCCCTGGGATGCTTCCTACATCCAACCAAACAAAGGGAGCGACAGCTGAGGTTTTCAGATCAAAAACAAATGTGTCCCCTTGCTGCGAGATGGTGGCCTGAAAGAAAAAGATAAATGAAGTGAAGGTGGAGAGCAGAACTCTCTGTTCTACATAGCTAACACAGAATGCACTGCCTACAACCTTGGTTTCATTACTGCTAAAGTCATATATTCCATGCACTGTGTCAGATGCTAAAAAAAAAAATATACATGGAAATTTACTGAAGGCTGTGGAGAATTACCAAATTGTAATCTCACATCAGGGGTAGAAATATGTGGTCTCCAAAGATTCAGGAGAATATTTCACAGGAAGCTCAGAGCTTTGTAGCTGTGTATCTTTTCCTCAGGGTCTCATCAAGAGAGGCACATTTCTGCAGCAAGGCTGGTGATTTTAGTGACTTGCTCAGGATCTGTCCGGAGCTGACTGTGGAGCACAGCCATGGCACCCACCTTTTGGTCTTATGAGGAGACCCTGCGGTCCAGACAGCAGCCAGCCAGACATCTCCAGAAGCTATCCCACTACAGCTGGTGCTCTTAATGCATCGTGGGTAAAGTCACTTTATGAGCACCTCAAACGTGTGTGAATCCCACACAATATAGCAAAAGCGAGTGTGGTGTAAGTCTTGTCACCCGTCAGCCTCTTGGCACAGGCTGAGAGTGAGGACAGCTGCTCCCTGGAAGGTGGGGTTTGTGAGCCTCTCTCACTGTGAGTACACAGCTGAGTGGGACCTGGTAATCAAGCCATGCATTTGCCACAAAACAGAATCCTTCAATATGCATACATGCCATGCCATAGGTTTGACATTACAGGCTATGTGTGACATAAAGAATATCCAAGGGCAAATTTTACTATATATAACTTAGCCTGCTACATCATGCAGGGTTCTGCACTGTCAACAAGAAATCCCACATTGGTAGGGCTTCCCTAGTGGCTTAGCTGGTAAAGAATCTGTCTGCAATGCAGGAGACCTGGGTTCCATCCCTGGGTCGGGAAGATCCCCTGGAGAAGAAAATGGCAACCGACTCCAGTATTCTTGCCTGGAGAATCCCCATGGACAGAGGAGCCTGGAAGGCTATAGTCCATGGGGTGGCAAAGAGTCAGATGTGACTTAATGACTCTACCACCACCACCATCACTACTTTGGTAGAAACAAGAATAGAAATTTAAAGAGAGCTACCTAATACACTTTAAATTTCTTTTCTTGCTTCTACCAAAGTAGTGATGGTGTCAAATTCCCAAATCATGCTGCCCACTCATTCCAGTGAAGACCCTAAAGCAGTCATAGGCACACAGTTCACGTGGCTGGCCCTGGCCACTACCAAGGCTGCAGGAAGGCAGCTACTCTCCTACTCTGCAGGAACAGCTACTCTGTTCCAAGGCCAAGGCCAGAAGGGACACTGGCGCCCACTCACTCTTGTTGGCGCCTTCTTCTAATTGGAAATCTCACTTCTACATTATCTGACAGCAGAGCAGGGAGCTCAAGCTTGTACTCTGGCTCAAGGCCCCTGGGGATGCCCCAGGGGATAGAATTAATGCCTGGCTATGTTAAGCCTGACAATGTTAACTATCATTACTATTATTGTTGCTACTGTTATTACATCTCTTTAGGATGTAATAAGGATCCCTTTAGGATGGGAAGTATCACTGAAATACAACTGAGGTAGGACAGAGAAAGAAGGCCTGCTCTTTTCCCACTCCCAGCTGTCTCAAGGTAATAGAGACCTAGATGAGAAAAGAAGAAAGATTTCAAAATCTTGTGTACAGACTACAAATTTGTCCAGTAATAGTTTTGTACTTTTTTCTGGAAAGAAGCCATGTAAATGTATGTCATTTCCTTCATATCTGCTCTACATCGGATGTTACAAATAAGTTAGATTTCCTTAAGGGAACATTTTACTATTAACTAGGAAGGAAGCTATGTTTTCATTTCAAGGACTGAGTTTTGATATTTCTAAACCAAATGTAAAAAAAAATCCTCTCAAGTCTTTTCAATGAAGTCTAAAATAAACTTATAATTGGTTAAAAATAGAGAATGAAACCTTCTAGAAACATACTTTCAATCACCATGTGGAGGTGGGGGAAGGAAGGAAAGTTTTCAATCAACTAGATAGATTCCATATTTTCCAGCTACACGATTTTTACAACACAGCCTATCCTGATCATCCCATTTTTTTCTTGATAATGACAAAGAGATCTGGTGATTAAGCAACTTGAAAGTAATAAATCATAGTGGAGAGTGAAAGTTTTTTACATTAATAGACTCTCCTTAAAAATGCAAAATTAAGGGTGCTTTTATAGTATGGCTGAGTCCCTTTGCTGTCCACCTGAAACCACCACAACATTGTTAATCGGGTATACTCCAATACAAAATTCAAAAGTTTAAAAAAAAGACACGGAGAAGATTTAAATGCATGTTGTTAAGTAAAAAACAGCCAATCTGAAAGAACTACATTCTGGAAAAAATTAAAATATGTAAATTGCCAAAAGATCAGCATTTCCTAGGGATTGAGGGGAGGGAAAGATAAAGGAGGGCTTTCCAGGTGGCTCAGCAGTGAAGAACCTGCATGCCAATGCAGGAGACATGGGTTGGATCCCTGGGTCGGGAAGATCCCCTGAAGAAGGGAATGGCAACACACTTCAGTATTCTTGCCTGGAGAATCCCATGGACAGAGGAGGCCTGGTGGGGTTGCAAAGAGTCAGACACGACTGAGTGACCGGGCACAAGCAAAGATAAAGGAGGCAGAAAGCAATGGATTGTAGAGCAGTGAAAGTACGCTGTATGATCCTGTAACAGATGTTACATGTCACTGTCACTTAGCCACTCAGTTGTGAGGAAGAGTGGGTTGCCATTTCCCTCTCCAGGGAATCCTCCTGACCCAGGGATCAAACCCATGTCTCCGGCTTGGCAGATGGATTCTTTACCACTGAGGCACCAGGGAAGCCCACGTGTCACTGTACATTTGTCAAAACCCATAGAACACACAACAGAATGAGTGTACCCTAATGTAAATTATGAGCAGGGGCTGCTCTCTAGTTGCAATGCGAGAGCATCTCACTGCAGTGACCAGACCCCACTTGCTACAACTACACAAAAGCCCATGCAGAAACAAAGACCCAGCACGGCCAAACAATGAATAAACAAACAGCTAAAATTAAAAAATTATTAAATGTCAAAGCTATCACAACATTGTTAATCAACTATACTCCAGTATAAAATAGAAAGTTAAAAAAAAAAAGAGAGAAGAAATCATTTGTTAAATTAAAAACAAAAGAGTGCTTTTACTGGGCTCTGACACTTCCTGGCTACAGACCGAACAGTTACTCGCCCCACCAAACAGGCTGGTGTGTGTGTGCTGAGTCATGTTCAACTCTCTGTGACCCCACGGAGTGTAGCCTACCAGGCTCCTCTGTTCATGGGATTCTTCAGGCAAGAATACTGGGGTGGGTTGCCATTTCCTTCTCCAGGGGATATTCCTAACTCAGGCATCAAACTCACGTCTCTTGTATCTCCTGCCTCGGCAGGCAGATTCTTTACCACTGAGGCACTTGCGAAAGTGAGTAAGTGAGACTTTCTCACTTACAAGTGCAGGTGGTAATACTTCAGGGCTGGTGCAGTAAAGCCCCCAGGTCAGAGCCTGGAACCCAGCAGAGGAGCAGTCAGCGGGGAGGACCCTGCTGCCTCGGCCTCCGCTGCGCCAGCCTGACAAAGAGAGGTGATGGGACCACCGGCATAGCAGGCATCGTAAACTTTGACAAATGCTGAATCAGAAAAAAAATTATTTGCTCTTTGCTTCCAGTGGGAAGGGGAATTAATCTTCCCCAGGTCCCAAATAAACTCAGTATCAAGGGAAAATTTTGCAAAACAGCAGGACAGCCCTCAAAGCCCCAGCAACTCCAGACCACTGGTGCTTACAGTGATATTTGCCTTGTGGAGCCCCTTGGCATTCTTCAGTGAGGACAGGAAGTGATAGTTGATTGGGCTCAAGAGTTCCCCGTCAGTTGACAGGTAAAAGGAAACCACACAGCTTTGTCGTGTACATCCGGGACATCCTTTTAACAACTCAGGCACTGGCTTAGTATAGAGGAGAACAGACTCCCCAGCTTTTATCACGAAAGGGTTAGTTGACTCAGAGCATACGAGCTCCAGGGAACTCCAAGTGTGGACTCTCACCTGGGGAGAAACAAGACAGAAGGAAACCAAACATTCTTAGTTCCTAATTTTTTTTAGAGAATAAGAATAGTAATAATAGATGGAAGTCACAATAGCAGAACTGATTAAGAGACTGTGAAACCTGAGTTTAACCTCAGCTCCGCCAAGTACTAGTTATGTAACTAAGATGTGAATTCAACTTCTCACAGTATCCATTTCTTTATACATAAAGTGAGAACAACAAATAATAAAAAGCAGTAACTTCATAGGCGGTTGTGAGAATTAAATAATCTGTGGAAGGCATAGGATCTCAGGCATTGTAATTATTCCACAACCTGACCTATTCTCAATGTCCTCCCAATGGCAACCACCTAAGACTTCAAGTTTCTATCCTCTTTTTTTTTTACCTAACTTTGTTTTAAATACAACTTCACTTTCCCACATATACATTTTGTATAATTTTACTGATTTCCACTTTAATATACTGTTTAAAATGATTTCTTTTTATAAAGTTTAGGCTTTTTCCAGCTTCTCATGATTATAAATAATCTTTAAGTGTCATTTTACAGTTTACAATTCACACTCATCTAATTATTGTATTCACTATCCACAGAAATCCTCTAAAAAGGCACCTTGGTGTCATTTTACAGATGAGAAAACTGAACCAAGACATTAAGGTCATGGAATAAACAGCAGGATTTTGTCCTGAATATAGATTTTCAGATTTTAAGAATAGCCCATTTTCTGCTACAGACACTAGAAACACTTTGATACAAATTTCTCTTTTCTTTTTTCCAAAAATAACAGAACAAAATAATGAAAAAAATCTAAAATTCTCCCTCTACCACAGAAAGAAAAAAATGTCCAAGCAACTTACAGTGAGCATCATCTGCTGGTCTGAGTGAAGGTCTGATGCACCATAGATGAAAAGCATATCTTTATCCTCAAAACCCACCGGTAACAGGGGGGCGAAGAAATGCCGAGCAAAGTAATGAAGCATTTTCCACTTTCCTCCATACTCTACAAAGAATCAGGTGGGTTAGGAGATGGGCAGGGTCAAGCAGTGAGAGTCACTGTCCACATGGCCCAGGCGTGTGACCTGGCACATTCTGGGCACTGAGCATGGAAGAGAGCTGACAGCGGAGAGAACCCGTTTTGTGGAACGCAGGGAGCATTTTGGACATCACCTCATGTCAGCCTCAAACCTGGAGGAGGCAGCCATTACCATCCCACCCTTCAAATGAGGAAATGGAAGCACAAGCAGTTAAGTCACACATGCTACATGAAGTATTTTGAGCCTGGACATGATTCCTGGCTGGCACTTGCTCATTTGCAGTTCTGCTTCCAGGAGATCACTGCGCCAACGTTCCTTTTTCCTTACTTACACATGAAAAAGGGAATCAGGAGCATTGGCAGTGAACATCTGTTACAACTCTTCGTTTATAAGAATTACTTAGAGGAAGTACTATTGGAGAGGCTGGACAAGACGGTGGAGTAGGAAGACCCTGTGCTCACCTCCTCCCGCGAGCACACTACAATCACAGCTATTTAGAGAGCAACTCTTTATGAGAAAGACAAAATCTAGCAGAAAAGAGCATCGACAGCTAAAGACATTAAGAAGGAACCATAAGATGGGCAGGAGGGGCATAAGTTACGTAGTCAAGACCCACACCTCAGGGGTGGGTGAACCACAAATATAAGAATAACGACAATTGCTACTCAAGGAGTCTGAGTCCCACATACGGCTCCCCAGCCCATGGATTCTGCCCTGGGAAGACAAGTACCTGGAAACCTTGGCTTTGAAGGCCTGCAGGGATTAATTTCAGAAGTCACAGAGAGTTGGGGGAAACAGAGACACCACTCTTAAAGGGCACACACAAAATTTCACATCCCCTGGGACCCAGGACAGAAGCAGTCATTTGAAAAGAGCCCAGGTCAGACTCATTTGCTGACCTTGGAGGGTCTCCTGAAGAGGCAAGAAGCAACTGGAGCTTACCTTGGAAGCAAAGGCACTGGCAGGTGCCATTTTGGAATCCTTCTTCTAGAGAATTAGCACCAGGATCCAGCCCCATCCACCACCTGTCTGCACCAGTGCTGGGACACCTCAGGCCAAGCAACTGGCTAGACAAGGACACAGCCTCACCCTGTAGCAGACAGGCTGCCTTAGACCTCCTGGGCCCAAGGCTCCTAAGGTCATACTCCTGTTCACCAGAGCAGTGTACAAGCTTGTACACAGCAGTGTACAAGCACTAGCCCCCCAGGGACATGCAGCCAGAAATCTGGAGACCCACGTTCCAGCCACAAGCCAGCCAGAACCAGCCTCAAAATATTCTGGGCCTTGGCTTCACCTACTGGCCCCAACTTCACCCAGCAAGGGGGTAGACACCAGCCCCAGGACCACTACAGCCCTGAAGCCTACCTTGTTAGGACACAATCAACACAGCAGATTGGCACCAACCCAAGAGCAGACCAAAACCAGCTCTGAGAAACCTTAGAGTCCTCAGCCAGCTGCCCTGGGATCCAGCCCAGTTAGCCAGTGGGTCAGCTGGTGCTGGCCCATTTGGGATACCCTAGAACCTGTGCCAGCCATATTAGGAACTGGCTCCAGCTATCAGTAGGCGAAGACTAGATCCATGAGCCCCAGCCCTGTAACCACTCACCTGAGAACCCAGCTCTGACCATTCGTGAGCAAGCAGTAGTGCAGGATCCTCCAGGGTTCTGCAGCCAGCAGCCTCATGACCTGGCCCCACCAACAAGTTACCCAGCAGGCTCTGCACAAGGCAGGGCCTGGCAACCAACTGGGCCAAGAGCCAGCCATGTCTATCAGACCATGACAGTAGTTGGTCCACCACACAGAAGGACCCATACACCCCACGTAGGGGTGACCAGAGAGGAGTGAGCTGCTGGGACACACAGCATATCTCCTACAAAAGGCCACCTCTCCAAGGTCAGGAAATGTAACCAACCTACCAGACACAGAGAAATAAAAAGAACCAATTAGGCAAAATGAGGTGACAGAGGAACATGTTTCAAACAAAGGAAGGAGATAAAACCCCAGAAGAAGAACCAACTGAAGTGCAGATAGGCAAACTACTTGAGAAAGAGTTCAAGGTAATGATCACAACAATGATCAAAGAACATGGGAGAAGAATGGATGAACACAGTGAGAAGTTTAACATAGAGTTAGAAGATATGAAGAACTAAGCAGAGACAAAAAATACAAGTGAAATGAAAAATACACTAGAAGAAATCAACAGTAGATTAAATGATACAGAGGAATGGATCAGGGAGAAGGAAGACAGAGCAGAGGAAATTGCTGAAGCCGAATAGAAAAAAAAAAGAGTAAAAAGAAAATAGAGTTTAAGAGATCTCTGGTACAACATCAAGGGAACTAATATTCACATTATATGGTCCCAGAAGAAGAGAGAAAGGGACAGAGAACATATTTGAAGACCCAATAGTTGAAAATTTCCTTAACTTGGGAAGAGATATAGACATCTAGGTCCTGGAACATAGATAGGATCAACTCATAGAGGTCCACACCAAGATACACTGTAATTAAAATGGCAAAAATTAAAGTTAAAGAAGCAATATTAAAAAACAAGGGAAAAGCAATAAGTTATATACAAAGGAACTCCAGTGAGGCCATCAACTGCCTTCCAGCAGCTCTGCAGGCCAGATGGGAGCGCACAATAAATTTTAAGTGATGAAAGGGGAAAACCTACAAACAAGAACACTCTACTCAGCAAGGCTTTCATTCAGATTTGATAAAGAAGCCCCCAGGTTTGCAGAAAAGCAAAAGCTAAAAAGGAGCTGAGCACCAGCAAACCAGCTTCATAAGAAATGGTAAAGGGATTTCTCTAAGTGAAAAAGAAAAGGCTACAAGTAGAAACATGAAAATTATGAAAGGAAAAAGCTCATTAATAAAGGCAAATATTAGGTAGTAAATCAACCATTTTCAAACCTATCAGGAAAGTTAAAAGAGAAAAGCAGTAAAAATCATCTATATCCA